>NC_133506.1:58197500-63197500 GCF_049354715.1 Callithrix jacchus
TGGGTAGTGAGGAGGAGCCCTATGGAGCCTCGGTCTGGTGGGGAATGACGGCTGGTGAGGGCAAGGGGAGGGCAGCATGGGGTTCAGGAGGAAGGTGGTACGTGGCACATTTGCCTGGTAGCTGGTCCACACGGCGGCTGACCGTGGCTCCTGTTAGCCACAGGCAGCAATGGCAGCAGACCGAGGCCGACCCAGCACTGGCCAGAGCTCAGTGGCTGGGCGTCTCCCCTGCTGGGGGCTCACGCAGCCAGGGAGGCCGTCTCTTTCTCATTCCCGCACCTCCCAAGGTTGGCACCAAGAGGAGCTCCTTTCTCATGCTGGAGGGTCCAGAAAGCTTTCAGGGCGTGAATTTAAGGAAGAATAAGGTCAGGCTCCAGGACCAATGTGTACACCCCCCTGCAGAGCCCATCAGGGCCACTCAGCTGCAAATGGCAGACAACAAGGCTGACAGGGAGAGCGGGGGCAGGGCGGGTGCAGGTCAGGGTGATCCGGGTCCCCGGCCTCTGACTCAGCCTCTGCGTCTCAGCCCCACTCTCCCCCATGTGGACCCGTCCCAGTGGGCCCTGAAGCCACACCGCTGAAGTGCCAGCTTCTCCTTCCAACAGTCGTAAAAGTGCAGGACTCGGGTCCCTGTGACCAGGCCATGCACAGCCCCCACCTTCCCGCGGCAGAGCTGTCCCTGGGAGGCACGGTGCCTGAGTTCGGGTCTGGCTAGATGCCACCTGGATTTGGGAGACTCTTGAGACAAGGCAGGCAGAGCTTTTGGCCACCCCCATTGGGGATGTGCTGGGACGTTCCTGCTGAACGTGCTGTACCCACGGAGAGACATGCTCTTGCTAACCAGACATTCTTCTCAGGACTCACCAGCCCCTTGGACCAGACATTCTTCTCAGGACTCACCAGCCCCTCCGATACCACTTGGCCACACCTGCTGCGTGGCTGAAGCCTGGAGGACCCCACACGGAGGCACGGAGATGCCCCTGCACCCTCTGGGGGACAAGCCCTTTGTCCGGGGGCCACCACTCACCTTCCCCAGCCCCACTTCGGCCATGGAAAACGGGTTTGACCACACCCTGCCCGGCAGGAGGGCGCCCCTGGACACGCCCCTGAGCCCTGGCTCCCTGCATTCCGCTGCCCATAGCCCCCTGGACACCAGCAGCCAGTCCCTCTGCCAGCCCCGGGCCGAGAAGCTTGGCACCCGGGGGGCCCACAAGGCACGGTACGTCTCGGCCAGGCAGAGCGCGGTGTGCGGCTGGTGGGCCTTCGCGCCGCAGTGTCTGCAGGTCCTCAACACGTCCAAGGGCGTCCTGTTCTTCCTTTGCGCGGCCGCCTTCCTGCAGGGCATGACCGTGAATGGCATCATCAACACAGTCATCACCTCCCTGGAGCGCCGCTACGACCTGCACAGCTACCAGAGTGGGCTCATCGCCAGCTCCTACGACATCGCAGCCTGCCTCTGCCTCACCTTCGTCAGCTACTTCGGGGGCTCCGGGCACAAGCCGCGCTGGCTGGGCTGGGGCGTGCTGGTCATGGGCGTGGGCTCACTGGTCTTCGCACTGCCGCACTTCACGGCTGGCCACTACGAGGTGGCGGCGGACGCGGGTGTCAGGACGTGCCCCGCTGACCCCGGAGCGGTGTGTGCCAACAGCGCTTCAGGTCTGTCCCGCTACCAGCTGCTCTTCATGCTGGGCCAGTTCCTGCACGGCGTGGGTGCCACACCCCTCTACACGCTGGGCGTCACCTACCTGGATGAGAATGTCAAGTCCAGCTACTCGCCTGTCTACATTGGTGAGTGGGGTGCGGGGGACCCAGGGCAGGGCAGCCGAAGGTAGTGTTGCAGAAGTGAGGATGAGTGGCTGGAGCCAGCGCTGCCCCTGCCTTCCTGCGGCCCTTGTCTGCATGGCCGGGGGCTGCCACGAGAGGTGGTGGGGGAGGGGGTCCATCCAGCCTGAGGCCCAAAGCTGATGCAGGGGACCCCAGCGTTCTTATGCCCTGCTCAGGGCTGCAGGCCACTGGCTCGAGAGCCTCAGTGGGACCCCTGCTCGGCGTGCAGCCCCCCTTGCTAGGACCAAGGGGCACAGGGTCACCAGGTGCTGGGCAGTGCCTGGTCCACTGTGACTGACCTCATGCTCAGGATGGGAGCCTGGCACCTGACTGGGAAGGAGGGGCTTTCCGTGGGCTAAGAGCCCAAGACCACACCCACGTCTCCCTGAAAGCGCCACGTGGGCCCCAGCAGCCACACGGGTGCAGAAAAATGGAGCAAACCTGGAGAGTCAGAACGTTCAGGGAAAATCACACAAAGCAGCTCAGGCTGCTTCACAGCTGCCCAAGAGTTAATGTCTGTGCCACACTCCGCGAGGCAGCTGCCCTGGGCCCCTCACTGGCTTCTGGCTCCTGTTTGTTGAGACACAGGGAAGCCCCGTGGCCTGTCCCATGCAGCCAAGTTGACCCTGTGCACGGCCCGCCTGAACCCACTTCTCCGCGTCCCCCTGCCTGGCTTGGCTTTCCTGGGAAGGCCCTTGTAGGGACAGTCACAGGGAGCAGCTGGCCGCAGCTGGACTCTGCAGCGACCTCAGTCTCCTCCTGTCCGCCTTGAACTCCATGCATCCCAGTCACTGGCAGTGGCCACCCTGAGAGCCAGGGCAGGCGCTGGGGTATCACTCCAGCAAGGGGACATCCACCACGCCAGACCTTCCACGCGGCTGGGCCAAGGGGCTGAGGCCTCTCTGGGCCCTGTCCCCATGCTGGGCCCTCATTCCTGCCAGGGTCAGCCTGTGCGGCTCCTTAGCCCCAGATGGGGCTTCCAGAGCCTTTGACCTTTCGTGAGGGCAAGACCACAGTGCACTTGACTTCAAGGGCGTTTTTAAAAGCGGACACTGACCCATGTCAGGCCGAATGGCGGCTGCATGGGCCGACCTAACTTAAAAGAGGCCCCGAGGGGAGTGGGGGTAGACGAGGGACGGGGTGGGGCGGGGAGATAAGGGATAGTGGAGGGCAGGGGAGACACGGGATGAGGCCGGGGAGACGCGGGACACGGCGGGGGAGGAAATGAGGGATGGTGGAGGAGACACAAGTGGGATGCTGGGAGACGAGGAACAGCAGGCTCAGGGCTCCTCCCAGGCACCGGGCCCCATGTGACCCTCGGCAGCCCCTGGGTGGTGCACGGGTGGCCCTGATGCACCTGCCTGTCTCACAGCCATCTTCTACACGGCGGCCATCCTGGGCCCTGCCGCTGGCTACCTGATTGGAGGCGCCCTGCTGAACATCTACACGGACGTGGGCCGACGGTGAGTGGCCACCACCCTCCTGCCTACTGCGGCGCTGCACCCACAGGAGCCCACTGAGCTGTCTGCACAGCGGAGAGACCTGCGTCTCTCTGGAGGGGGGTTCTGAGCCAGCACGCTGAGTCAGGCCTGGCGAGGAGCAGATGCTGGGTCCCCCAGGCTGGAGAGAGTCAGGGCCGGCCTTGGCTCTGGAGGACTTGGGGGATCTGTGGGGGGCCTTGGGATTCTGCCCCAGGGCAGGGGGCAGTGAAGACGGAGGGTACCCGAGGCCCAGGCACTTCCCCAAAGCTCAGCTGTCCCTGGCCGCTATTTCCCTGATGGAACTGAGATTCCTTTGTTTCTTTCCTTCTTTTGTATCTTGTGTGTGGCCCTAGTTTCTGTAAATGCAAGCAGGAGAAAGCAAGGGGGAGTCAGGGAAGGGGCAGAGAGAGAGACAGGGAAAGACAGAGACAGAGAGAGACAATGCGTCTCTCTGGAGGGGGGTTCTGAGCCAGCACGCTGAGTCAGGCCTGGCGAGGAGCAGATGCTGGGTCCCCCAGGCTGGAGAGAGTCAGGGCCGGCCTTGGCTCTGGAGGACTTGGGGGATCTGTGGGGGGCCTTGGGATTCTGCCCCAGGGCAGGGGGCAGTGAAGACGGAGGGTACCCGAGGCCCAGGCACTTCCCCAAAGCTCAGCTGTCCTTGGCCGCTATTTCCCTGATGGAACTGAGATTCCTTTGTTTCTTTCCTTCTTTTGTATCTTGTGTGTGGCCCTAGTTTCTGTAAATGCAAGCAGGAGAAAGCAAGGGGGAGTCAGGGAAGGGGCAGAGAGAGAGACAGGGAAAGACAGAGACAGAGAGACAAGGAAGGACAGAGAGACAGAGACAGACAGAGAGAGACAGAGGGAAAGACAGAGAGAGACAGGGAAAGACAGAGAGAGACAGGGAAGGACAGAGAGACAGAGACAGAGATAGAGGAAAAGACAGAGACAGAGAGAGAGAGAATGAGAGACAGAGATACAGAGAGAGAGAGAGAGAGAGAGAGAGAGAGACGGGGCTCATGTCCTGCATCTGGATGCTTCTCTGGGTCTCTGTGCCCTGTCTGGCTCCCGGTTCTGGCCCTACTTTGCACAGAGGAGGGAGGCAGGCGGGGTCTGGCCCTGGAGGCGCCACAGCATTTCCGCGCCAGAGCAAGCCGGTGCCGCCTGGCTGCAGCTTTGTGGGATGTTGGTGCTCCCTTCGTCCTCCATCTGTCTCTGCAGCTTTGCTCCCGGCCTTTGCTGGCCTTTTGCCCTCCCGCCTCTTTCTCGATGCAAAGATGCATCGCTGGAGGTCCAGAGCTGGGATGGGCTTCTGCCACTCACTGTGGCCAGCTCAGCCCACGCTTCTCCACACACCTTCTCATTTGAAAGCGCACCTATGTGCACATCGCCGCGTGCCCAACAGTGCCTTTGAGGGGAGCTGTTGGTGAGCTCCAGCTGAGCCCTCCGGTGTCCCCAGGAAAGCCACCTGTCACCCTCTGCACCGTGGGAGGGATGCCTCAGCCTGCTGTTGCCTGGAGAGCCTGCCCTTCCTAACCTCCAGCGCCACTGTGGTCTCAGTCAGGACCAGGCCACGGGTGGCGTCTCCAGACCTGGAGCGTGGGCCAAGGCAGGGACCCGTCTGTCCTAGGGGGACAGCCAAGCCAAGGTGGTGCTTGCTTTGGTTTGCAAGGAAGTGACAGGACCTGTGGCCAGAAGCCCTGGGGTCTGGTGTTGACCAGCGTGCAGGCAGACCCTGGAGGTCTGCCCGGAGGAGGGGTCGGGGTCCCCAGTGTGTGTGCCACGGAGGGCACGGGTGGGCTGAGTGCTGACCCAGGTTTGCCACTATCTCTTCCACAGGACGGAGCTGACCACCGACAGTCCACTGTGGGTGGGCGCCTGGTGGGTTGGCTTCCTGGGCTCTGGGGCCGCCGCCTTCCTGATTGCCGTGCCCATCCTCGGCTACCCAAGGCAGCTGCCAGGTGGGTCTCCTCCCCAGCCCAGCCTTCATGTCGGGAAGACCGTCCCTTAGTCCTGGTGAAGGGGTGCCTGTTTCCTGTGCTGTCTCTTCCCACCGTGATGAAATCTGCAGCACACACACCTCATTCTCAGCCTTTGATCTTCATCTTCCTATCTGGGCAGAAAGATGCCTTCTGGCTGTGGCACAGGTTTTGTGTCCCTCCTGTCCCCCTCAGGAACAGGCTTGTCCCAGTCAGGGCAGAGGCTCCGTCCCTCCTTCCCGCCAGCGCAGCTTGGGGCCCCAGCCCTCCCACGCCTCCGACCCAGCTTGCGACATGTTCTCATGCGGTTTCTGCTCCAGTGCCCCCACACTGGGGCTTCGAGGGCTGCAGGGATGTCAGACAATGACATTCTCAGAGTAGGGAGGGCGGGGGAGTGGGCAGAGCCTCCCCAGAGAGGCCCCGGGAGCCCCCAGCCCCAGCTGGCTCTGCCTTCCAGGCTCCCAGCACTACGTGGTCATGAGAACAGCAGAAGTGCAGCAGCTGAAGGACGGCGGCCGCAGGGCAGCCAGCAGCCCGGGCTTCGGGACAACCCTCAGAGACCTGCCTCAGTAAGCACCCAGGCGGGGTGTCCCCCGTGTCCTAAACCTTTGGAGGGCCGCAAAGCGGGGGAGTTGGTGAGACCCTTCCACATCGTGTGATGCGGATGCAGCCCCTAACCTCTGTCTCGACCCACCAACCCCTGAGACATGGGCCAAGAGATTAAGGAGCAGGAAATAGAACCTCTCAGGCCAGGGGACACAGACTCACCATGAGTCCCACAGAGCCGTGGCTGAGTCCCACAGAGCTGTGGGTGAGTTCCGTGGGGCCGTGGGTTAGTCCCATGGGGCCGTGGGTGAGTCCCGCCATGCTGTGGGTGAGTACCACAGAGCCGTGGGTGAGTCCTACAGAGACGTAGGTGAGTCCCGCCATGTTGGGGGTGAGCCCCACAGTGCTGTGGCTTAGTCCCATGGGCCGTGGGTTAGTCCCACAGAAACGTGGGTGAGTCCTGCCATGTAGTGGGTGAGTGCCGCAGTGCCGTGGGTGAGTCCCCTGGGGCTGTGGCTGAGTCCTGAAGTGGGGCCAGGGCCTCGGCCCGCTCCCAGGGACCCGTCACTCACAGTGTGGAGGCTCCTTCGGACTGAGCCTGGCTCCTGATGGCTGCAGAGTAAATCCCTTCCATACCAGCGAATCTCCTCAAGGCTGCATGTCCTGCGTCCCCTAGGGAAGCTGCATTGGACTTGACGGCCTTCCCCAAGCATCTGACTCCCTTTCATCAGGCGTCACCTGTGCTGTGCCCTGGGGTCTGGGATGCTGACCTCTGCCTCCCGCCGTCCCACGGGGTCTCTGATTCCCCTTTTGCCTCCCCTCCATCCTGCGTGGCCGCTCAACACTCCAGGGAGGTCACCTGCTTTGCTGCCCTGCCTTTTCTGCTGAGTGTGATCCTGCTCCCTTTGCTGACTTGCAGCGCTGCTAGGGAGGACCCGGAGGCCTGAGCCGGTGGGGTCCTAGAGGGACAACATGGGGACCCGGGGCCTACCGGTCTCTTCTGGGGATCATGCCTTCCCTGGGGGGACTCTCCCCAGGGCTGGGCAAGGTGGCCCTCAGGGTGGTCAGTGCCCAAGTCCTCAGCCTCTGAGGCCCTAGCACGATGGCTCTGTGCCCTTTGACAGCAGGTCCCTGCGCTCACCAATGGCTGCATCTCACTGGCTGTAGTGGGTGGAGGGTGTGGGCAATGGGCGAGTCCCCACTGCCTGCCCTCAACTGGGACAAGAGGAAGGCGTCAGGGCCAAAGGCGGACCCTCAGAAAGCCCCGGGCGGAGAGGAGCCGGGCTGGATGAAGGTGGGAGGAGAGGCTTCATTAGGGCCTTGGTAGACCCCAAAGGAGCTGGGAGCTGCCTGCTAAGGAGGGTGACCCCATGGACCAAGGTGACCCGGGGCCATGTCCACCAGGAGTTGAGGGAGTATGGTGCAGGCAGCGGCTCACCCTCTGTGTCCCACCCGGCAGCAAAACGGCTCAGGGCTGAGGACTGGGCGCCCTGTTCCCCTCGGGGTTGGCTGCGAGCCAAAGGTGTGGGCCTGGCCCTGAGCCTTTCGTTCATCATGTTAAAGAGGTTTGTGTCCAGAGCTGGTTCCCTGAACCCATTTCTGGTAAGAAATGGATTGTGGGACGTGCGTGCTTTATTAAAGTTATGACTAACTCTCTGGGCAAATTCAACACGAGAATTTCAGACAAGCAATCCGTGATTAAGAAACAAGGAAGTTTGCGTAGAGCCTCGGAGAGTCATGGCCCTCCTAACGCAGCCGCACACCCCTACCCTAGCCTGGGCAGGCCTGGGAAAAGCCCCAGGAAGGGATTCCCCAAGGACCCCACACACCAGGACCCCCTGAGGATGCCCCCAGCCCTGTCACCCCACACACCAGGACCCCCTGAGGGTGCCTCCCCAGCCCTGTATCTCTACATACCAGGATCCTCCCAAAGTGCCCACCCCAGCCCTGTCCCCCCACATACCAGGACCCCCTGGGTGCCCCCTCAGCCTTGTCTCCCAACACAGCAGGACCCCCTGGGTGCCTCCCCAGCTCTGTACCTTGGCCAGGACCCCCCAGGGTGCCCACCCAGCCTGTCACCCCACACACCAGGACCCCCCAAGGGTGCCCACAATCCTGTTCCCCCACACACCAGAACTGACTGGGGAGGAGGCGGTGGGGGGCCGTGAGCCAGGGTGCCTTCTGCCCTCCATCTTCTTGCTTTTGTCAAGACAGGAGACCCAAGTGGGTAACCAGAAAGAAAGGCGTTTCACTCCTCACGTCAGGAAATAAATGTTGAAAGAATTCGGCTCTCCCATTTTAATCAGGGAGGGGAACAAAAAGCACCCGTGTTCATGCCTGCTCTGAGGCCAGTCTGCCAACACCTCCAAGGCGGCAGTGTCTGTGCAGCTGGAGTGGGGTTTCGGTTGCTAACATCAGCTCTACAAGGCACCCGTGGGCCTGTTGGGGCTCAGAGGCTAACTAGGGCCGCGTCACCCGGCCCTAATTCTTCAGAATCTATTTACATTTGGCCACGTCCTCAAACACAAGCATTTGAATGTTTCAGGCATTCAGAGTTGCGTTCATCGGAGCCAGTTCTAGGTGTGGCCACAAGGGAAGGGCCGCCCTCCTGCCAATGGGGTGACGGGAGGCCGCCCTCTGCTCTGGGGAGAGGTGAGAAAGCCCAGGTTTACAAGACGTCGCTAAGCTGCAGGCGCAGGGTCAAGTCAGCGACACCGCGGTGTGAGCAGAGGTGACTGCGCAGGCCCCTCCCAAGTGGTAGACGTGTCATGGATTGTGAAAATTTGCATGACCGAGGGCTGATGTGAGAGCAAGGCTACTGTGCCAAGATCTAGGGCTTCAGGGAAAGTCTCTGCCGCAGCCCATGTTACTCATGAGTTCCAGGGACAGGCCAATAGCTGCACCTGCAAACACCCCCGTCTGAGGCCAAGAGTCCCAGTGCGGCTGTGAACAGGGTGCAGCCGTGAGCTGGGATGACGGCTTTGCCCAGTCTGGGTGGTCCGTGCACTCGCAGAGGCGGAGTCTGGGTGGTCCGTGCACTCACAGAGGCGGAGTCTGGGTGGTCCGTGCACTCACAGAGGTGGAGTCTGGGTGGTCCGTGCACTCACAGAGGCGGAGTCTGGGTGGTCCGTGCACTCGCAGAGGTGGAGTCTGGGTGGTCCGTGCACTCGCAGAGGCGGAGTCTGGGTGGTCCGTGCATTTGCAGAGGCGGAGTCTGGGTGGTCCGTGCATTTGCAGAGGCAGAGTCTGGGTGGTTTGTGCATTTGCAGAGGCAGAGTCTGGGTGGTTTGTGCATTTGCAGAGGCAGAGTCTGGGTGGTTTGTGCATTTGCAGAGGTGGAGTCTGGGAGGTCTGTGCATTTGCAGAGACGGAGTCTGGGTGAATCGTATACTTGCAGAGATGGTTTCCCCCGTGCCTGCCTCACTCGTTGCACTGGCCCGGAGGGCTTCGCGTGGTTGACGAGACGCAGCACGTTTTCCATCTCAGCATCTGTGTGCATAAGCAGTAATCAGGAGCCCTACTTGGCCTCCAGCGCTAACAGAAACAGGGAGAGCCCCCAGCCCCCAGGACCCCGTGTATGGGGACTGGCAATCCCGGCCTCTGCCCCACCGCACTGCTGTCTGCTACCTCCTGAGTTAGAGCCTGCAAGGTGTGATGTGGGGCCTTCCCAGCTTCCACGCAGCACAGCCTCATCCTGAGACTGCACAGCCAGGACCATAACAGGCAGATGTAGAGGTTGAGGCTGAGCCTGCAGGGCCGGACAGGACTGGGGGTCCCCACAGTTACCCCAGGGCTCCAGGTTCATGCCCCAAGGAATCACCCTGGATGAGGCCTCACCACTCCTAGGGCCACTGGCCCCCAAGTGCAAACCAAGCCAGCCAGGTCCAACGGGACCCCTTGAATCGAGGATTCCAATCGCAGAGCCTTCCTGCCCCACTTCTCCCAGGGGCTGTTGGTGGAGGACGGGCCGCATCTCTCAGTGACTCCGTTCTGCTATCCCAAGGCCCATGCAGTCCTGGACTTGGTGGCCTCTGCCTCCCCTAGTCAGTTCCCTTTTTCAGGCCCTGCTGCTGGCTCGTAATGGAACAGGGTCCTGGGTCCCTTGGGGTCTCTCCCCACCTGAGCTGAAGCTCAGGCCAAGGCACTGATAAGGTTTCTCCCTAACAAGAGACTGCAGCTTTAGGACGAGTGGGCCAGTGGCTTAGGCTGGAAACATGGGTCTCCACCTGCCAAATGCAGCCTGGCACCCCCCTGGGTTTCTCTGGAATAATGTGGGTGTCCCATACCTGCCTGCACCCCACTTCACTCCCTGTCAGAATGAGGCCCTTTGTGCTCAGGGCAAGGTGACAGCCTCAGGAACAGCAAGCTTCTCACACCCTGGGTCTGGCTCACTCTGACCCTCGGTCTCTTCTCCACCCCCCACCTCTGCCCAGCTCCATCTGGCTCCTCCTGAAGAACCCCACATTCATCCTGCTCTGCCTGGCTGGGGCCACTGAGGCTACACTCATCACTGGCATGTCCACGTTCAGCCCCAAGTTTCTGGAGTCCCAGTTCAGCCTGAGTGCCTCAGAAGCTGCCACCTTGTTTGGTAAGAAAACTCTGAATCTTGGGGGTCCTCTGCTTTTATGTCAGTTCTCAGAGAAGCGGAGAGTCTTTGAGGGCGTCTTCTAGAAAGATCCAAAGAGGGCACGTGGCAGTGAGTGCCCCCACCACCAGAGCAGGCTTGAAGAGCACAGGTGTGGAGACTGCCCTGGGGCTCAGCCGTTCAGTCCACAGGCCCGGGGGTGGTAGTCCCGCCCCCTTCATGGGCTCCACCCGCTCACCACCCAGCCTTGGCCTCTGTGACTTGGTGCAGGAAGGGTTTGGACCTGGCTGCCCTGTGAGCCGGGCACTGGTGCCTCAGGACCTCCTGGGACAAGGCAGCTGGAGCCCTGGGGCCTGCCTGTGGGTTTCTTGGTGCCAGAGACAGGTTGGGCCTCCCAGGCTGGGCAGGTCTGCAGAAGGTGGGGACCCCTCTTCAGAGCCCTTCCTCCTGCTGACCTGTCCCCTCCCACCTTTCCCCCCATGTGTCCCCTCCATGTGTTTCCCCTGTCCTCCTCCCCACCTATACCTCCCACCTGTCCCCCATCTATTCTTTCCTCACCTGTCCCCTCCCCACCTGCCGCCACCCACCTCTCCCCTTCCCACCTATCCCCTCCCCACCTGTCCCCCTACCAGTCCCCTCCACATGTTTCCACATTCCCCTCCCCACCTGTATCCCCCACCTATCCCCTCCCAACTTGGCCCAGAAGCCAGGTTATGGCTAATCCCACTTTTGTACGGATGGTGGCCATTTGGGCTTTGACAAATGTCCTCATCACTGTTACCCTGTAGGGACTCGGCAGAGGCCTCTGGGGGAGGGGGTGTGTGGCTGCCCTGGGGGGCACTGGAGGAGTCATTGGCTTCCCCTGGAGCAGCGGCCTCTGACCTTGCAGCACTGTGGGCTCTCCTCCACCCCCAGCCCCGCCCCTGCTCCCGCCCTGCATCTTTTGGCCTCTGAGGCATCCCCCCGAAGGCCCTGGACAGAGGTCCCTCCCTCCAGGGGCTTTACCAGCACAGCAGCTGAGTGCTGAAGCGTGGGGTCGAGTGCTGCCAGGCCAGCAGGAACTGATCCCTCTGTGCCTCAGTTTCTGCACCTGTAAAGTGGACCTGGCTGATGCACCTCCCTCCCCCACCCCGGCCTTCTAACTGAGTCCCTTGCTGAGTCTCCCTCTCCCCAGGGTACCTGGTGGTGCCGGCAGGTGGTGGTGGCACCTTCCTGGGTGGCTTCTTTGTGAACAAGCTGAGGCTCCGGGGCTCCGCAGTGGTCAAGTTCTGCCTGCTCTGCACCCTCGTCAGCCTGCTGGGCATCCTCGTCTTCTCCCTGCACTGCCCCGGCGTGCCCATGGCAGGTGTCACGGCCAGCTACAGCGGGAGGTGAGGGCCACGTGGCGCCTGGGTATGGGTCTGGGCCCTGAGCAGCCGAGGTCCCTGGGGATGGCTGAGGAGGGGCGCAGCACCTCGGGGAGGTGGTGTTCTGGAAAGGGCTATGGTGCAGGACAGCAGCAAGGGCAACACCCGCTCAGCGTCCCCATGAAAGGGCGTCGAGGCAGCCTCAGATGCGCCTATGCTCAGGTCCTGGCTGGGCCCCTGGCAGTCACGTGCCTCTCTGGGCCTCGGCCCTCTGCTCTGTAGCTCTGTCAAATGGAGCCACAGCCCCAGTGTACAGGGTCCTTGAGGCTGTTCTCTCTCGGTGACATAAAAAGTGTCCCAGGATGGGCTCCCAGCGTTGCCGTATGCTGGGAATTGGAGGAGACCTGCTGGTCAGGTGGCAATTAGGGAATATCCAAAATGCACATGGGCAGCCTGCACCTCGGCCATGCCGTGTGGGCCCCGGGAGTGCACCTGCAGGCGCTGTACGGGGCAAGACGCACAAAGCGGCCACCGTGTCATTGTCGGAAACACGAATGCTGAAAGCAACCCGAGAGTCGTGAGGGTGGACGGGGTCACCATGCTGTCCTCACAACAGAGGCCCTGAAGGAATGGAGGAAGCTCGTCCTGGGCCACCTCCAGGACATGTGGTGAAGCGGGAAGAAGGAAGGAGTTGGACAGTGGGCGCAGTGTCCTCCGATGTGAGGGAGAAGTGCACACGTCTGTGACGGCCGAGGGGCATGTGTGTGTAGCGACGCCTGCAATCACACGGCCGGCCTGTGCTGGAGAACTGAGGACCGGGGTGGGGTTGCCTTTGTCCACCTGGTGCTGTTTCTGTTGTAATGTACGCATCCGGTCCCTGTGAACGTGTTGCCATCTAAACCAAACCAATGAACCTGGGGGCCTGTGCACGAGTGGACCGAAGAGGAGGGCATGGTGTTCCCTGCATGAAAAGGAAAAATTCTGTCACCAGAAGGCAGTGCCCAGCGTGCTGGGGGTGGCACAGCCTTGGCAAGTTTAGAGATCCAAAATGCCGACTGGGGGTGACAAGACCCAAGGCTGACCCTGTGCCTGCTGGGCGCCCGCCTGGCCCTGGCCTGGCCCCACCACCCTGTGTCCCCTCTGCAGCCTCCTTCCTGAAGGCCACTTGAACCTAACAGCTCCCTGCAACGCTGCCTGCAGCTGCCGGCCAGAACACTACAGCCCCGTGTGCGGCTCCGACGGCCGTGGGTACTTCTCGCCGTGCCATGCGGGGTGCCCTGCGGCCGCCCAGACCAGCGCAGATGGCCAGAAGGTGAGTGCGGCTGCTGCCTGCCCTGGCGCAGACCCTGGGGGGGCCTGGCCTTCCCCTCGTAACGCACGCTGTTGTTGCACTTCCCAGGTGCACCGAGACTGTAGCTGTGTCCCTCAGAACCTTTCCTCTGGGTCTGGCCATGCCACTGCAGGGAAATGCACCTCAGCTTGTCAGAAAAAGCCCCTCCTTCTGGTTTTCATGTTCGTTGTAATTACCTTTACATTCCTCAGCAGCATTCCTGCACTAACAGCGACTCTACGGTAAGCCGGGGTCGGGTGCATGCTCATCCACAGCCTCTCTCCACAGCAGCCCCAGGCGGAGCTTTGCGGATCCTGCTCAGTGGGCCTGTCTGTCACTGGCGGCAGGAGAGACCTTGCTGTCTCTGACCTCTGACGAGGGGCTTCCCACTTGGGGAGGTGACGATGTGGCTGGGGGCTGACTTGGCATGCCACCCAGCTTCTGTGGGCGCTGACACCGAGTTCGGTTTTCTATTGCAGGTGTGTCTGTGACCCTCAGAGATCCTTTGCCCTGGGAATCCAGTGGATTGTGGTTAGAATACTAGGTACTGTGCAGTGAGGAAGCCGTGGTCAGTTATGCAGTGTGTTCACTGCACAAGGGCACGGGCAAGTGTGTAACCACCCAGCGGATGTGCCTCCCAGCAGGAGGCTGTGCCCACCTGGGAAGGGTTCCATTCCCTAACTGTCCACTAGAGGGGCCCATCGTCATTTATTTACCCAAAGACTCTCCTGGGAGATCGGGGGAAACTCCCAGCTCCAATACCCCGAATACCCAAGGAAACGAATATTTGAGCCCCTTGAGAACTCTGACTGCCAGTATCACCTTCCCAGAGCCCATGATTCCAGGCCTCTTAGCCGCCCACACCTACCTGGTCCCCTGACCACCAGGAGTGTGGGTGTTGAGTGTGGGTGCTGAGTGAGGGTGCTCAGTGTGGGTGCTGAGTGAGGATGCTGAATATGAGTGCTGAGTGAGGATGCTGGGTCAGGGTGCTGAGTGTGAGTGCTCAGTGAGGGTGCTGAGTGAGGGTGCTGAGTGAAGGTGCTGAGTGAGGGTGCTCTCAGGATGCTGACTGTGGGTGCTGAGTGAGGATGCTGAGTGAAGGTGCTGAGTGAGGGTGCTCTTAGGATGCTGAGTGTGGGTGCTGAGTGAGGGTGCTGAGTGTGGGTACTGAGGATGCTGTGTGAGTGCTGAGTGTGGGTGCTGAGTGAGGATGCTGTGTGAGTGCTGAGTGAGGGTGCTGGGTGAGGGTGCTTTGTGAGGATGCTGAGTGAGGGTGCTGAATCGGTGCTGAGTGAGGATGCTGAGTGAGTGCTGAGAGTGCTGAGTGAAGATGCTGAGTGTGAGTGCTGAGTGTGGATGCTGAGTGAGGATGCTTAGGGTGCTGAGTGAGGGTGCTAGGATGCTGAGTGTGGGTGCTGACTGTGAGTGCTGATTGTGAGTGCTGAGTGAGGGTGCTAAGTGTGAGTGCTGAGTGTGAGTGCTGAGTCAGGGTGCTGAGGGTGCTGAATGTGAGTGCTTAGTGTGGGTGCTGAGTGAGGGTGCTGAGTGTGGGTCTGAGTGTCCGTGGTGAGTGTGGGTGCTGTGAGGGTACTGAGTGTGGGTGCTGAGTGAGGGTGCTGAGTGGGTGCTCAGTGTGGGTTCTAAGTGTGGTTTCTGAGTGGGTCATGAGTGAGGGTTCTGGGTTTAGGTGCTAGGTATGAGTGGTGAGTGAGGGTGCTGAATGTGGGTTCTGAATGAGGGTGCTGAGTGCTGAGTGTGGGTGCTGAGTGAGGGTGCTGAGTCGGTGCTTAAGTGTGGGTGCTGAGTGAGGGTTCTAAGGGTGGGTGCTCAGTGTGGGTGCTCTGTGGGTGCTGAGTTAGGGTTCTGAGGGTGGGTGCCGAGTTTGGTGCTGAGTGGGCTTCTCTCCGCAGGGGGCATCCCGGGGCCCATCGTCTTCGGCTGGGTGATCGACAAGGCCTGTCTGCTGTGGCAGGACCAGTGTGGCCAGCAGGGCTCCTGCCTCGTGTACCAGAACTCTGCCATGAGCCACTACATACTCATCATAGGGCTCCTGTACAAGGTGAGCAGGCCCAGGGAAGGGACCAAGGGTCTGCCCTGAGGGCGGCTGGGGCTCCGGACACCCTGCAATCTTCCAGCAGCTTGGACCACAGCCGCAGACATCACAGGCATCCTGCGACTGGTTTCTAGAAGAGGCCCGTCCCGCATTCCTCATGAGCTGGTTGTGGGGGGAGGCGGGCCAGCCACGGGGGCTCTGGGGTTCACTGTCCAGACCCCCAGCAGCTCCAGCAAAGCCCAGGCTCAGGCGCTGCTCCCTCCCCCACCTCCCGGGGCTGCCCCTCCACAGCCTGGCCTTGCACTTGCCTGGGGTGCCCATTAACTAAAAGCTTTGCAGAAATAAAAGGCGGCCCCTCCCATCAGAGGGGCTCCACCGGCTGTCCACTCTGGGCCTGGGCTGGGGGCCGGTGGGCAGGTTGCAGCTTCTCCATGCTCCGTGTGCCTTCAATTCCACTGAATCTCTTAGCCTGGCCCTCATTTTTCAAGCGCACAAAAACTTTCTGTTGTGACTCTTGGCATCTGCAGCTTGGGAGGAAGCTCCGGATTGTTTGGAATTTGCCCCCATTAGAGGATAAAGTACAAAAGCTTTTAAAGAAAACGCGGTCCCAGGGCCAGCTCTTCAGAGGATCTTGATGCTCTTCCTAGGGTGACAGACCCAGGAACGTGCAGCCATCAGGAGCCCCTGGCCACAGGCTGCCAGGAGGGAGGTTAGAGAAAGGGAAGGAACCCAGCTGGTTCACCTCCCCTGGGATTAGCAGAGAATAGGCCAGTCTGCAGAGGGTTAATTTAAAGACAAATGCCTCAGTTTCCCCTCATCTGAGGTTTCACTTTCCACAGTTTCAGTTATCCGAGGTCACCCACAGTCAGAACATATTAACTAGGAAATTCCAGAAGCAAACAGTTCCTACGTTTTAAAGCATGCGCCATTCTGCGCTCTGGTGAACCTTGATCTGTCCTGCCCAGGACTCAAATCCTCTCTGTCCAACTTTGGAAGAAGGTCAGAAATTACTCTGCAGGGAGCTTTGGGGATATTGGATATGAAGGCACAAGCCCTCTGTGATTATGATTTTTGCTTTGGCATAAAATAACTGATGACAGGCTCATGCCTGTGATCCCAGCACTTTGGGAGGTCGAGGCGGGAGGATCATCTGAGGTCAGGAGTTTGAGATCAGCCTGACCAACATGGAGAAACCCCGTCTCTACTAAAAATACAAAAAATTATCCAGGTGTGGTGGTGCATGCCTGTAATCACAGCTACTGGGGAGGCTGAGGCAGGAGAATCACTTGAACTCAGGAGGCGGAGATTGCGGTGAGCCGAGATTGTGCCATTACACTCCAGCCTGGGCAACAAGAGCCAAACTCCGTCTCAAAAACTAAACTAAAATAAAAAAATAATGGAGGTCCCTCTGTTGGGCGTGTCTCTGCTCAGGCTTGGGAGCGGTGACGTTTGGGGAGACCCAAAGGCATGTACACATCAGGAAATTGACGAAATGACTTCATGAGACATAACCTCACCCAGCGCATGCAGGCTGTCCATACCACAGCCTCTAGTCACTTCATAGCCGGCCTTGTCACCGCACCCCATTACCATATCACAGTGCCGTGTTCCAGCCGCACCCATTTTGCCTAATGGCCACAAAACACCAGAGCGCTGACGCCACCATTCAGCTCCACCAACAGGAAGCTGGAGGTGCTGCCTTCAGTGAGAAGCTGTGGTTCCTTGGCTGGGCCCAGTGCCACCCTTGACTCATGTGTCCACAGGGGTCTCAGTGTCTGCAGATGAGGGGGCTGCAGTATGTTCCCAGGGAGCCCCCTGAGGGTCTCTCTTTGCTGTGTTGAGTGCATCCCTTAGCCAGGAGCAACAGGCAAGGGCCCTGCACACACAGCCAGTGGGAGCCGTGTCCAGAGGGTCAGAGCTGGCCTCAGCCACGAATGCATCCATGTTCATTTTAGTGGGGAGCACACAGTGTCTCTTTATAATATCCCGCACGTTCCACTTGGTCCAGCACTGAGTCAAAACAGCCTCCCTCCACGAATGCAGCCTCAGAGCCATCAGCCAGGCTGACTCCGCAGGAGGCACCGTGGGTGTTTCTGGGCTGTGCCCAGCGTGGGAACCATAGTGGTGCACATGCACCCTGCGTGTGCGTGGTGGCAGCATCCGTGCTCGGACCGCGCCATCTTTGGGGCCCACATGGGATTCCTGCCACGTCATCCTCACCCAAGGTCGGTGCGGCCCCTGGTTGCTGATGAAGAAACCAAGACCCTGAAGGTTAAGAACTGCCCATCGTGATGGCACCAGGGCTTGGCTGTGGCAGCTGCGGGCAACCGGCTTTATGTGAGGTTCCTGTGGCCGCCACAACAAAGGACCATGAATGGGTGGCCTAACCTGGCAGAACCAGATTCACTGGCAGGGCTGGTGCCAGAAGTCAGAATCAAGGTGGGGTCAGGGCTGGCTCCTCCCGGGCTTCGGCTCTGCCTGCAACTGCACGTGGCCTTTCCCTCTGTGTCCCTGCCTCAAGTCTCCTCTCCTTTCTGTCCTGAGGACACCAGTCATTGGATTTGGGGCCCTTAGATCCAGGATGATCTCATCTCAAATCCTTAATTACAGCTGCAAACACCCTATTTCCAAAAAAGTTCCCATTCACAGGTGTCGGGTGCTGTTCAACCCATGACAAGCCTCCAGTCCTGGGCCTGTGTTTTTAGTCAAGGGGCATGTTTCATTGTCTCCTTAACAACACTGATGTCTGCTCTAGGAACTAGTTATATGGGAAAGGTACCCTCAGAGCAGATTGGGTTCCGTGGACCTGGTGAGGGCCCTGCAGGCCAGGGGACAGGGACAGGACTGAGACAGGCCCCCCGTGTCCAGAGGCTCTGGCCGGGCTCCCCACAAGGTCAGCAGGCTCCTCCTCTCTCCACAGGTACTGGGTTTCCTCTTCTTTGCCACAGCCTACTTCCTATATAAGCCTCTTTCGGGGTCTTCAGATGGCCTGGAAGCTTCTCTGCCCAGCCAATCCTCGGCCTCTGACAATGCCACAGATATCCAGCTCCAGAGCAGCATCTGACCCCACGGCCACAGCCACGGCAGCCACTCAGCATTTCCTGAGGATGGAACAGTGCCCTTGGGTGACACAGTCACATGGAAACTTCAGTTTGACCTGTGGCTGAAACTGCTGTGACCTTCCGTCCTGGAGCTTTTCAACCCTGCTGTGGGGGGGAGCACCTTGCATAAATTTATATTTATGGACACATTTTGCATCAGAACATATTTATCGAATGTGTTTTATACCTGATTGTGTGTGGTGTGCGTGAGGGCAAGCTCCACAGGGAGGATGTGGGCCTGCAGCCCAAGGAAGGCTCGTATGTCCTCAGTTAAAACTGTGCATCTGTAAATATATTTTGTTACTTAAGCCTGCGTCCCCGGACTGTGTGCTTTATTTCTATGAGTTTGCAGAATTTGCTGGTCTCGCTGTCCTTGGCCTGGTGTTTGGGACTCTGTGCTCCAGCAGAGGGAGGCTCCCGCCTTTAGTCCAGCCTC
This sequence comes from Callithrix jacchus, assembly GCF_049354715.1. Lineage (NCBI taxonomy): Eukaryota > Metazoa > Chordata > Mammalia > Primates > Cebidae > Callithrix > Callithrix jacchus. Next base: position 58,216,178 of record NC_133506.1, read on the forward strand.
AGGCGCCAAGCTTGGCTGCCTGCCTCAGGCATGTCTGTGAATGACCTGGGCTCTCTTTGCACATTGGAACTGAGGATGGAGGTGGCCGGCCACTGCTGTTAACACAAAATGTGTGTATGGGTGCATGTGGTATGCATGTATGCATGCATGTAGGTGCCTTTGTGTGTGCGTGTGCACATGGGTGTATGGGAGTCAGCGCAGGCTCTCTTGTTTGCAAGGCCCTTGGACAGCCGTGCCTCATCCCAGGAGGGTGGTGAGTTGCAGGTGGCAGCCCGTGTGGTCGCAAGGCCTGTGGAGTGGCTCTGGGGGCCGCTGGCGCCATGGACCCCACTGAGAGAGCCCCATGGGAATGAGGGGAGACATAGGCCCCAACCCAGGCCACAGTGTCCCCAGGGTGACGGTCTGAGGTCAGGAGGAGGCTAGGAGGTTTGGGAACCAAGGAAAAGGCTGTTGGAGCTGCCCCGTGGGATGGAGGGCCTCGGGATGGGAGCGGTGAAAACAGTAGGCAGGAGACCCAGGTACCAGGAAGACCATGACCCCGCGCATCCTGCAAGATCAGGGGAGTCTGTTACCTTTCCCTGAACGTCCACATCTGACCAAGTGGTGACCAGGCTGGGCAGGACTGACGTCAGAAGTTTGGGGCTTTGCTCTTGAGGGAAGCTCCTCGACACCCCCTCCTGACCTAAGTGTTGGCCCCTGGGCAACGGCTGAGCCTTGAGTGACCCAGGTCAGGTCTCTAGAGGCGCTGGGAACAACAGGACGGGTGAGGGACAGGTGACCAGGGCTGAGTGGCCAGGGTGTGCACAAGACAAAGAGGTGCCCCCAGGAGGCCTGTGGGGGGTTCCAGCGGCACCCAGGCCACATGCCCCTCCCCAGTGGCAGCATCTTGTGTGATCACAGTGAGGGCTGCACCGTGAGCTGTGTGGGCAGGTGTGTGGTGCTCTGCCATTTGCCACGCGTGTGGGGGACTGGGCTGCAGAGCTGCTCTGTGGTCACGGACAGCTCCCCGGACCCACCCCTTATGCCACCTCCACCACCCTTCCGGCCATCCCTGCCCCTGTGCCCACTGAGCCAGTCCCTGTCTCTGCAAAGTAGCTGTCTCAAGAATGCTGCTGCATGGAGTCATCCTGTGTGGGACCTTTTGGGACTGGAGTGTTCACTCAGCACAGTGCCAAGACCCACCCCAGCGGCTGCGGCATGGATGGAGATTACCACGCGCCTGCCCTTGGATTATTTCTGTTGTGAGGACCCCATCCCACTCCAGGGCCTCCCCTTTAGGGCTTCTGGCCCCACAGGGTCGTGGGTGTCCCTTATGCTGTGCTGAGACACAGGATCCGAGGAGTAAGGAGACAGGACACTGTCTGGAGAAGAACTGGAGAAGAGCAGCTGGACTCGGGGACCACGCCACCTATGAGCAGAGACAGGCGAGACCCGAAATGCTCAGAAGCCTCTGTATTTATTGGGTACAAGGCAGAAGAAAGGGTCATGAGTAAGGTCATCTATAGGCTTAGTAATAGGGCATACATAATCATGCGAGTAGCAGGCGAGGGGGCCACCCATTAGGTCACCTGGGCAGAGAGGTGAGCCGTGTGCAGTAGTAGAGGGCCGTGTACAGAAAAGGGGTCCACCCCCATTAGGTCACCGAGACAAGGAGGTGGCTGTGTGCAGCAGGTGTCGTGCACAACACTTATCTGGGGGCTAGAGACTTCAAAGGGTTTCTAATAGAAGGATACTGTAAGCCAATGCAGTGGGAGCTGACAGACGTGTGCTCTTCTCTTTAGATATTTATGGGAGGATGATTTGAGCTAGCACAGAATCGAGAAAAGACTGACAGGGTGTACGTTGCTGTGACTGGTCACACCAGAGGGGTCCTTCTCCCTCCATTACTTCCAGGATCTCAGGCCTGAGACCTACTTTCCACAGGAACTGGATGCAAGGTACTACAACTCCTTTATCAGGAGGAAAGGCTCTTGCTCCAAGCCTGCCAAACAGGGTTTGCCCTTTCAGGAAGGGACGCCACTGCCTGGGTCTTTGGTTCCTGTCCTGGTCTGGCTGTTTCCCATGTACTGCTTCTGTTCTGTGACTGCTCTAGGCATTCCTCCTACTACAAACTACTATATGGTTATATGGAAGGATTCTATAAATCAGCACTAAATGTGTCAGTACAGCTCTGCCTACAATACCTATATGATTATATAGAAAGATTATATGGGACTAAGTGTGCTAGATATAAGTACTAAGTATGATGATATAAGCTAGATATATGTAAGCAAAGTTATTCTTCAGGCACTAATTGTGCCTGGGGTCTGCACAGCTCTCCTTCCTCGGTGCCCATGTGTGGGGTTACCCACATTCCCCTGCCCTAGGTCACCTGGTTGACCTCATCTCACAGAAAGGAAGTGGAGGCCCAGAGGCATGAGGGTGCCTCCCACATCCCCTGGCCCCGCCTCCCTCATCCCTGAGGCCTGCCTCCCTCATCCCCCCCAGCCCCGCCTTCCTCATCCCTAGGCCCTGCCTCCCTCATCCCCAGACCCCGCCTCTCTCATTCCCCAGCCCCTCCTCCCTCATTCCCCAGGCCCGCCTCCCTCATTGCCCAGCCCCGCCTCCCTCATCCCCAGGCCCCGCCTCCCTCATTGCCCAGCCCCGCCTCCCTCATCCCCAGGCCCCGCCTCCCTCATTGCCCAGCCCCGCCTCCCTCATTCCCAGGCCTCACCTCCCTTATTCCCCAGCCCAGCCTCCCTCATGTCCCCTGCCTCTCTCATCCCCGGGCCATCCACTTGGACTCTGCAGCTGGCCCTGGGCATCCTCCAAGGATTGATTGGCTCCAGGAGCCCTCCCCAACCCAAGTCCTGTAGTCAGCCCTGTGGAATCTATAGATGTGAAAAGCCAGCCCTTCTTATCCTCAGGCTCCTGACCCAAGGATGAAAAATTCAACCCACCCTGGATGGAAAATGCAGTTTTTGCGGAGACGGAACCGGAGGATAAGGAGGGCAGATATACATACATGACTGAAAATATACCTACATGAGTGTACCTACGTTCTTGTGAAATAGAACCATGTTGCATGAAATCGCTCATCCTCCTGCATCACATTTCCCTCGTTATTCATAAACAGCTGGGATCAACGGCCTGGCATCCCCCAGAGCCATGTGTTGAAGCCCCGGCCCCAGTGGCTGTGTTTAGGGGCAGGGCCTTTAGGAGATGGTTATGCACAGGGTCGTAAGGATGGGGGCAGACGCCCCAGGACTAGTGTCCTTAAAAGGAGAGATCCCTGCCATCCCTCGCTATGGCCGAACGCTTCCCGATCACTGAGCCCTGCAGCCCCAGGGCCTCTCTGAAAACTGACCTAGTTTCAGCCGGGACAGATCAGAACCCACAGGTGGTCCCAGCACTGAGGACAGACACCACCGTCGCCCTCCAGGGCTCACAGCCTGCAGCGCTTGCCAGGAGTTCTCAAAACCCAATAATACTTCAGTCAAGAGCCCCCCAAATTAGGGCACAATCTGGTGCTGGTGACATTTTGATCTGCCAAGTAAGGAGATAAAACACAGCTAGCCAGCCATAAGGAGAGGGGACCTGGGCTCACCGGATGCTTGTGCAGAGCTCACTGCTGTGACTGCTGGGCCAGGGAGGGGCATCGGGGGCAGAAGGCACCAGCCATCTCCTCCTAGAGTCCCAGGATACTGTTTCAGTGGACGCCTGCCCTCATGCCCTCTGCTCAGAGCTACGTCCCACTGCGTGGGAGGGAGGCAGGAACCAGCCCTACTCCCAGCTGAAGGAGGCATTCTGGTGCCAGATGAGTGTTGGGGCACAGCTGGCTGCACCTGTCAGAAACACATGGCACTGAGCGTCCGTGTGGAGGTGTCCCCAGGGCCCTCGGGGAGATTCGTGGAAGCCATCAGCCTGCAGGGTGAGCTGAGCTTGGTCAGGGGAATCATTTGGGAAGACTAGGTAGATCCAGCTGGAACCCAGGGACCCCAGGACGGATCGGGTGGAAAAGGCCATGTCCTCACGTTAGGAAAAGGGAGAAGAGCCCGGGGCACTGGGTGGAGAAGGGATGGGAGGGAGACAGCACCCATGGCCTGGCCACCAAGGGTGGTGCATTCTCAACTGCCAGTGGTCAGGATGGTCTCTGACTCACAGATGACAATTCCACGGGTCTGAGTGGCCCTGTGTGGTCCCCGACGTCTCACAGTGACAGATGGGCAGAGGCAGGGGCTGGACTGCCAGCGTCTGCCAGTTCTTAGGTCGAAGCCCAGCCCCAAGTGTGATGGTGTTAGGAGCTGGGACCTTCAGGGGGTAACTGGGTCAAGATGAGGGGCTGAGGGTGGCTCCACGATGGATTCAGCCCTGTACGAAGAGGAAGAGACCGGGCTCCTCTTCCTCTGCCTGCTGACATGAGGAGAGACAGCTGTCTGCAGACCAAGGAGTGGACCCTCCCAGGGAACCCAGCCTTGCTCGTGGGCTTCAGGACTCCGGAAGTGAGCAAGGCACATGCATTGTAGGAGCCGCCGGCTATGGTTCTGTGACAGCCGCTGAGGTGCTGGAGGCCACAGAGTTCCGACTGCGGGCTAGGGGCCCCAAGGGCTGTCCCACTTCAGTGCCGTGCCCCTACCCTGGATGCCAGGAAGGAAAAGAAACGACCTGAGCTGCAGAGAGGACAGAGAGAGGGAAGGAAGAGGACCAGCGCATTCGCACAAGGCACTGGTAAACCCTAACACAGCGGAGGCTGGGCCAGGAGGGAGCTTGGGTGTTCCAGGGAGCGGTTCGGGAAGACACGGCCTCGCCCACCATCCCCCGAAGCAGCTGGGTGTGCGCTGGCCCGCTCCTCAGTCACCGGCATTGTGAGCGTCCCTCTCCCTGCAAGGCATCAAGAGCTCGCCGTGTGTGATGGATGAGGCCACCAAGCCCAGGTCCCCTTCCTAGTTCCAGGAGGGCCCCTCCAGTGTGCTGCCTTTAGGCAGCTCCAAGAGCCTTGGGGTCTCTGCAGCTCTTGAGCTCCATTTAAGCTCCCCTCCATTTAAGCTCCCCTCATTGACATCGGCCTGGCTCTGACTCAGTCAGATCCAGGGAAGAGACATGAGCAGACGGCTGATGGGGACAGTTGGGACACAGGGGCAGAGAGGAGTCTGGTTGCAGCCTGGTCCCGGCCCCAGGCCCCCAGGCCCCCAGGCCTGGTGACACAGCCTCTGCATGACTCACAGTGCAGGGAGAGTATGGCTCCTGGCCCTGCCATGGAAGCCAGAAGTCATCTGCAAATCCACACACAGCCCACGTGCTCCTCTGGGGTCACGGGCACATCCAGCCTAGCAGGCACACAGGCCCTGGGCATGCCCTCAGCTCCACGCTGGCCTGGTCCTGGCTGCCTCCCATAGGTGGCCCCTGCCCTCCCACATCCTGGGAGGAGCCCTTGGGGTTAGCCAGGAAGGTGCAGCCACAGGGCCTGGCAGCCTATGGGGAGAAGAAAGAGACACGTCCTGGGAAGGGAGAGGTAGGCAGGAGTCCTTCGAGCCCACTTGGTTTTCCATAGAGAGATTTTCCACGGCTGCTGGGACGAGGGCTATCGGGACCTCCCGTGTGCTGTGCATTAAATGCACTCTTCAAGAGTCAGATGCCAGTAGTGGCTGGAATTGTCAGATTTTCTGATTGTTGCACCAAGTTCCTTGTGTTCATTTAAAAATAATCATTGAATTTGGCCAGGCATGGTGGCTCATGCCTATAATCCCAGCACTTTGGGAGGTCGAGGCAGGCAGATCCCTTGATGCCAGGAGCTTGAGACCAAACTGGGCAACATAGCGAAACCCTATGTCTACAAAAAAAAAAAATACGAAAAATCAGCCGGGCATGGTGGCATGCTACTTGGGTGGCTGAGGTGGGAGGATTGCCTAAGCCTGGGAAGTCAAGGTCGCAGTAAGCCCTGATTGTGCCACCACACTCTAGCCTGGGTGACAAAGTGAGACACTTTCTCAAAATAATAAGACGAATTGAATCCAGGATACAAGAAGAATTCCTACAACCCAACAATTCAAAGATGATCCTATTCTAAAATGGGCAAAGAATTTGAAGTTTATTTCCTCACAGAAGACACAGAAAAGACCAACGAGCCCAGGAGTAGATGCCCAACATGTTCCCAGACACCCAGGGAGGAGCAAACCAAAGCCACAGTACTGACTTCACCAAAAATGAGACCATGCACACAGCACCAGAAAGTGCCAGATGTCGGCAGGGATGAGGCACGGATGCGAACCCTCATGCACTCTGGGTGGGAATGTGGAGAACTCAGAATCCTCAGGCACTCCGGGTGGGAATTTAGAATAGTAAAACAGTGCAGCCACCTTGGAAAACAGTTTGGCAGTTCATCGAAAAGTTTACCATGGAATTAGCAGATGATCCTGTGATTCCACTCATAGATATCTACCCAAGAGAATTGAAAACATATGTCCACATAAAAACACATATACAAATGTTCACAGCAGGATTGCTCATGATAGACAAAAAGTGAATCAGCCCAAATGTTAACTGACTGATGAGTAGGTAAACAAATGTGGGCTGTCCATACGGTAGACCTCCCTTGGCCGTCAATCAAAAAGAATGAATCACCAGCATGCTACAGTGTGCGTGGACCTTGAAAACGTTGTGTCCAGTGAAAGACACCAGACACAGAAGGACACGTGTTTTGTGATTCCTTGTATAAAACATGCCTGCCGGGCACGGTGGCTCACGCCTGTAATCCAAGCATTTTGGGAGGCCAAGGCAGGTGGATCACCTGAGGTTGGGAGTTCGAGACCAGCCTGGCCAATATGGTGAAACCCCATCTCTACTAAAAATACAAACATTAGCCAGGTGTGGTGCAGGCACCTTTAGTCCCAGCTACTCAGGAGGCTGAGGCGGGAGAATTGCTTGAACCTGGCAGGCAGAAGTTGCAATGAGCCAAGATTGTGCCACTGCACTCGATCCTGGGCAGTAGAGTGAGACTCTGTCTCAAAAAAAAAAAAAAAAGAAAGAAAAGAAAGGAAAATGTCTGGAATGGACAAATCCATAGAGATGGAAAACGAACAGTGGTGCCCGGGGCTGGGGGAGGGGAGGTGGGAGCCGTGATAATGGGTGCAGGGCGTTTTGCTGCAGTGATGAAAATGTGGAGTTAAATCATGGTGATGGTTGCAGACAACTCTGAACATGCTTGAAAAACCGAACCATGCACTTTAAAGGGCGAGTATTTGGGGAAGTGACGTAATCTCGGTAAAGCTGATGTTAAACACACACACCTGTGCGCTCATTGTGGCGTGCCTGGCCTGTGCTCTCTCACCAGTTTGGACCCTGGAGATGTGCCAGTGTGCACAACACGAGGTCCTGCCTCTGTCACTTGCTTTCTGGCATCTGTGCTGTAACTGCAACTCTGCCAGGAGAGCACATGCGGGCCGCGTGTTCAGATGCTCCACAATCTCCCTCCCTGCTCACTTCCCTAGAATGGCAGGGGCAGGAAGGGGCCTTGGAGACCTACATTCAGACCCCACTGAAGCAGGCGGTATTTTCCACAACAGCCACAGTATGTCCCATTCCCTCTGCCGGCGGTGGGGTCTGTGCACCCTCTCTTTGACTCTGGCAGGCGGTTGGGACTGCCTCGGTGGCAGAGGTGACACAGCTTCTACTGGCAGCACCTTCTGGGCACGCTGACCCTGGGAACCCAGTGCCATGCTGTGGCGAAGCCCAGGCCACAGGAGGCCCCACTCTATGCACCAGCTCAGCCCAGTCGAGTCCGCCGCGATGCAGGTGCCATCTTGGGTGCTCCAGTCCCCAGCTGGGCTCTCTGCCCTTGCCCACCCTGTAGGGGAGAGAATGAGCCCTCTCCCACCAGCCACCCCATATCTGCAGATCTGGGAAGGAAAGAAGAAATATGCTGTTTTACGCCTGAGGGTCTCTGCTGTCGGTAAAGGCTTCAAGGAAAGTGAGGCAAAGGCTGATGGAAGCTGGAGGAAGGGAGAGCCTGAGAAGCGGCAGCAGGGCTCCTGAGGCACCGTGGCCTGCGGGCACACAGAGGTAGAAAACGTGCAAATGCCCTGGGCGAGTGAGCCGGTCGCCAGGCAGACACGCCAGCAGGATTGACCGCAACTGCGCATGATGAGAAGAAGAGAGGGTTTTTTTTTTAACTTTAGTTTTCAAGAAAAATTTAGATAAAATTAAAGAAGTCAGGGCTTCACAGGATTTAAAAGAAAGCTGTTGACAATGCCAAGTGTGGACGAGGACTGGAGCGGCTGGAACACTCGGCACAGCTGCTCGGGAGCCGGTGCTCCAGTCTACACAAAGTCAGACCTGCACCTTCTTATAACACAGAAATTCCACTCCTAGGGAAACACAAATTAAGTTCACACAAAATCCTGTACACAAACGTTTCTCTTTAAGAGCGGGTTTTGCTCTGTCACCTGGGCTGGAGTGCAGTGGTGCAATCACAGCTCGCGGCAGCCTCTGCCTCCTGGGTTCAAGTGAATTTTCACAATCAACAAAATTGGAAACCACCCACATGTCCTCTGGGGAGTGAAAGGATGAACAGTCGTACAGCCACAGCCTCAGCCGTGAGGGAGGCACTGCTGACACGCAACAGGCACGAACCTGGAAGGTACCGCGCCGAGTGACAGAACAGGCCCCGGAGGTTAGCAGTGTGTGGTTTCATTTACACCATGGCCTCCAAAAGGCAAAGCTGCAGGGCTGGAGGAGAGGCCAGCAGTTGCCAGGGGCTGGGGTGGAGAGGAAAGTGTGGCTTTCAAAAGTAGCATGGGGCCAGGCACAGTGGCTCACACCTATAATCCCAGCACTTTGGGAAGCTGAGGCAGGCAGAGCACTTGAGGTCAGGAGTTTGAGACCAGCCTGGCCAGTGTGGTGAAACCCTGTCTCTACTAAAAATACAAATATTAGCGGGACGTGGTTACACATGCCTGTAGTCCCTGCTACTCAGGAGGCTGAGGCAGGAGAATCGCTTGAATGAGGGGGGTGGGGGCGCAGAGGTTGCAGCAAGCCGAGATCACACCGCTACACTCTGGCCTGGTCACAGATGGAAACTCCGTCTCAAACAAACAAGCAAAGCAGCCTGTCGGAGCTACTCTGGGTCATGAAGCCATCTGTGTCCTGACAGTGGGCATGGTTCCACATATCCATACCTGTGTCAACACTCATCAAATTCCTTCCCCCCCAATACCCCCCAGGCTGGAGTGCAGTGGTACAATCAAGACTCACTACAGCCTCGACCTCCTGGGCTCAAGTGATCCTCCCACCTCAACCTCCCAGGTAACTGGGACTACAGACATGCAGCACCATGCCCAGCTAATTTTTGTATTTTTTGTACAGATGGTGTCATGCTATATTGCCCAGGCTGGTACTTTATAAAGAAAAGAGGTGTAATCGGCTCACGTTCTGTGGGCTATACAGGGTTCTGCTTCTGGGGAGGTCTCAGGAAACTTATAATCTTGCCGGAAGGGGAAGGGGAGGGAGCCCATCTTCACATGGCAGCAGGAGAGAGAGAGCAAAGAGGGAGGCGCCACGCACTCTCAAACCACAAGACTCGGGAGAACTCTACAGGAGGCAGCACTCAGGGTGGCACTAAACCACTAGAAACCACCCCCACGGCCTAGTCGCCTCCCACCAGGCCCCACTTCCAACACTGGGATCACAATTCAACATGAGATTTGGGTGGGGACACAGAGCCAGACTGTGTCCCCAGCCAAAGAAGCAGACATCTCTCCAGCAATCAAAACTTACAAGAGAATCTGTGTGGACTGGCGAGATACATGGTGAGTGGAAAGGGCGGCCTTGTGCTGCCCTCCCCCAGTGGCACTCCCCACCGTGACAGCCCTGGCTGGTCACAGGCATTGCTTGTGTGCCTGGGAGAGAGGTGTGCCCCTTGAGGGCTCCCTGGGGATGCCACAATATTGGCCACGTAGGTGGGAGCCCAGAGCAGAAGGGTCATGCATGGACATGGGAAGAAGGTAGGTAGGCCTGTGGCCTGGGTCCAAAGACTCTACAGGACTCAGATGGGGATCCCTTGGTCCTGTGAGCATGGTGACCATGGAGTGGACAAATAGGGAGTGAAAGGATAAACAGTCGTACAGCCACAGCCTCAGCCGTGAGGGAGGCACTGCTGACACGCAACAGGGACGAACCTGGAAGGCACTGCGCCGAGTGACAGAACAGGCCCCGGAAGTTAGCAGTGTCCCAGAGGAGGGGACAGATGAGCATGGCCTGTGGACCCTGAAGCTGCGCAGGCCATGAGGGCACTGGTGCTTCCTTTCAGTTTCAACTCCTTGGGAGACACAAAAGATGAGCCGTAGGGAGCGATTACTCAGAACCATAATTTGCACTTAGATTTATTTTAATCGGCAGCGCATTAGAAAGGCACATGTGATCACCATTTAATGAGTGTGATATGCATAATCCATTTTATTCTCAGCTGGCTCCTGGGGTAATTACATTTTTCTAGTGTTTAATTCATAACTTGATCATTTATTCCAAGTCCTGTTGGGCTTGGACCATGGGCTCTCAGAATGGCTGCTGAAGGAGCTTAGACCCAGTGCTTCTCCTGCAGAGCCGGCCACTCAGCACTGGCTGCGCCTGAAGGTGGCGAGGAGACTTCTCTGTCACTTGGTCAGTGCTGGCCATTCCTAGGGGTGACAAGGACAGACTTCTCCGTGGCTCTCAGTGGGGGCGCCTGCTCCGGGGGCAGCTCCATGGGTGCTGGTGGGACGGAGGCTCGGGAATAGTGATGGTTCAGTTGGTGGCGACAGTGACGACTGGGAGGCTACAATTGGTTCCCGTGGAACCAGTGTTCAGGCCAGGGATGACCCCATCGCGCCACAGTGTCCCCTGTGGTATCAGCCCTGTTGTTGCTGCACTCCTTCTAGGTCCAGGTGTGTTTAGAGACAGATGCTCACTGCGGTATTAGTTCTCCACCGTATTCGGCGCAGCAATGCACGGTGGGGGTTTGTAGCCTTGGCACTACGGTAGCACCGTGTGGGCTCGGGTGTTGCAGGTGGCACGTCTGGGTTTCTGTGGGGGCTCTGCCGTGTTTGCAGCCAAACACCGACTTTCTCAGAACTCTCTCCATCAGTAAATGATGCACCCACCGCTGCACCAGATTCAAGTTCACGTGACCATGCGCTCCCCACTTGTGCACGCAAAGATACCACGTGATTACACTCCACACACACACAGATATCACGTGATCACACGCTCTCCACATACACACAAAGATATCACCTGATCACACGCTCCCCCCACACACAAAGATACCACGTGATCACATGCTCCACACACACAAAGATACCATGTGATCACACACTCCACACACACAGATACCACGTGATCACACTCCACACACACAAAGATACCACGTGATCACACACACACACACACAAAGATATCACCCGATTGCACGCTCCCCACACACACAAAGATACCACATGATCACATGCTCCCCACACACACAGACACCATGTGATCACATACTCCACACACACAAAGATATCACCTGATCACACACTCCTCACACATGCAGATATCACGTGATCACACACTTCCCCCACACACAAAGATATCACTTGATCACACACTCCACACACACACAAAGATATCACTTGATCACACACTCCACACACACACAAAGATATTACCTGATCACATGCTCCCCCCACACAAAGATATCACGTGATCACATGCTCTCTGCACACACTCAAAGATATGTGTCCACACGCTCCCCACACAAAGATAATCATGTGATCATGCACTCCCCCCACACACTCATCCCCAAGCGGCAGTGGGAGGTCCAGGGGCATGTGGCAGGCCCCAGAGGTCATGGGTGTTCTATTTAACCTTTCTGTGCCTCAGTATTCCACCCTCTGAGATGGGCTGATACCACAGTCTCAGTTTCACTGGGGTGATGAGCTGGGGTGCCTGGATTATAGGAAGTGCAATACATGTGTTGATAAAATCATGGAAACCATCAGTAACTTTGCCTGACAGGTGAGGAAACTGAGGCGCAAGGAGCTGATTGGCCCGTGATGGCCTCAGAGCTCATCAGCCGACCCCCAGCAGGCTATGCTGCCTCTTCTGGGTGCCTCGGTCTCCCCAGCACATCTGTCCACTGGGGTGAGATCTATCCAATGTCCCCACCAGAATCACAGGGGAGCCAGCTTGACAATGAGGGGCCGGCCACCCTGGCACCACAGTTTAGCCCCTAGGGAGGGCCTTTCCCTGGCATCCCGGGGCTGGGCTGTTACTTAGTTTAGGCCACTGACGCCTGCCCATTCATCCCCCCACGCCCTCCCTCAAATTTCCTGAGTGTGCAAGCAATCCCCCCACACACACTGCCCTGGACACACGCATTCCCACTAGGGGATCAGGGGTCCCCATCACTCATCAGGGCAGCCCCCACCCCAACAATCCCCACACCTGGAAGTCGCCCTTTAGGACCTCATTAGCCCACCTCTCAGCCCATGGCCGTGGTGAGTTTAGTCTGCAGCAGCAGGGACCAGCTGGGCAAGGAGCGCAGCCTCGAGAATGACGGCGCTGATTATTCTCCACTTTCCCCAGGAAGGCCAGAGTGCATAGGCAGCCACACCGGGGGCTCCTGCAGCACCTCACAGAGACCAGAAATCAGACAGATTCCCAGAGGTTGGGGGCTGGGATCAGGCCATGGTGCATGGAGGCTGGGGCACATGTGTCCAGCCAGGGCTAAAACCCACAGTGGGAGCAGGGGACTCAGCTGCCAAGGAGGGCACATGGGGAGGCACGGGCAGGCCATGGGTGCAGTGAAGTGAGCAGGCAGGGGAGGATGGGAGCTGGGTGTGGAGGCGGGGAGGAGGGAGGTGGTAGGGAGGTGGGGCTGGGTCCCCGCTGCCCTGGCTGTCCCCACCTTCCCCAGCCAGCCTGCCCAAGGTGGGTTCCTGGGACAGTGGTACCCACCAACGCTCTGTCTGCTGTGGCTGCGGACAAAGTGGCCGTTTTCTTGCTTTGTTTTGTTGTTTTTTTCTTAAGGAAGAGGAGAATGAATTTGGAAGGCTGTAAACCACATCTGAGCCTTGCACACAGTTCTCTCTAATTGGATCTTCACCGAGGCTGTGATGGATGTGGAGGCTCAGCTTTCCGACAGCGGCTCCAGAACAGGCTTTCTCTAGGGGGTGGACTGCCCCGTTCTCCTGGGAGAGGATGCATTTGCTTCTGATGCCCAGGGCACAAAACAGCTGGATGGAATAGCAGAAGTGGAGGGGCAGATTCTCTACCTGGGATACACAGCAGGGCACGTTCACACTAGAACTAGGGTCTTATACCAAGTGTGTGATGCAACTGTTCTGCTCTCAGGACATAAAGTGTTTTGCCCTCCTAGGAAACCCCTGCAAGGGTCATGGAGATGGCAGAGCAGCTTCCAGGGTTCCTCCTCCAGGAAGCCTTCCGTCTTCCTCCCAGCTGTAGATGCAGGTCTGCTCAACAGGTAGCCGGCAGCCCCACAGCCTCTGTGTGGTTCTAAGGCAGAGCAAGTCATCCCTGGCCACTGCCATCTCCGATGACAGAACGTACCATGATGAGAGCCACTGAACTAGGAAGACAGTCAGAGGGGCAGGGCGCTTCTGGGCTCTGAGGGCCCCTCCGTCCATCCCCAGTTACCTCGGCCACTGCCCCTCTGGGCCAGGTGGTCTCTGTACCTGGGGAGTAGAGTCACCCATGCATAATGAGCTGAGTGTCTCCACGGAGATCCTGCCCGGTGCGGAGCTCCTGGCAGAGGATAGCAGGTGGTGTCTAAATAGCTGTTCACAAGACGTTATCTCCAAGCACTGGGTGGAAACCAGCCTCCCTCCCCGCGCAGCTGAGAAGTGACAGGCACTTCCCTGTTTACCAGGGACAACAGTCAACCTCGGAGAGGCGTGGAGCTCGCAGCTCTTCCAATGCCGAAGTTGAGACTGAGCGTCATGTCCCAAAGCTTCACGATGGACGGTCACAATCCGCTCCGCCAAGGGTAGGGAACAGAGTCAGAAGACACCTACACCAGGAGGGGAGAAAAGGGGAGGGGCCGGCTAAGGGAGACCTGTGGGGATCGCTCCCGTGTGAGGGCCCTAGGAAATGGGCCTTGCCATACGGTGAGCTTGAGCCCGGACACAGATCCCCAGTTGGGGGAGTCGAGCTAAGGGAAAGCGGGAACCGAGAGAGGGACTATGTTATTCTAAATAATTAACAGACATTACTTTATGGATATGAGGACTTGGGAGGCCATGTGTCCACTTTTGGCTCCGTATGGTTTATTGCTTGATTGTGTTCATTTTGGACCCTTGTTACCTTCATTGTAAAATATTAACTTAAGTATTTACACTTGGTAACTTACTTACCGTAACTTACTGGGCGTGACTGTAACTTAACTTCCCTTGACCTATTGGGCGTAACCTACTTACTTACTGGACTTAACTTACTTCCTGGGCGTAACTTAGTGGGCCTAACTTGCTTACTGTAACTTAAGTACGTTAATCTGGCGTAAACAACTTTAACTTCAGAAAAGTATATAATGAAACATTGCAAAAATAAAATTGCTGCATGAGCATAGCGCATGTAGCCCTCCAGACCTCGCCTTTTCTATCTCCTATTTTCCGGCGCGCGTTCTCTTCCAGGTTTGGGACCCTCTCACTGGACGAGATTCCCGGGCTCGTGTTCAGTTCACAACAGCCGGTGACCCTAAAGAACAAGCCCTGCCACTGTTTCTGAGCCCCCAAGGGCCCTCTGACCCCAGACACCTTCCCGGGCAGCTGAACACCACTCCAGAGTCAGACCTTGGTTTTTTTTTTTTCCTTTCTTTCTTCTCAAAATATTTTATTATAAGCTAAAAAGAAAAGGAGAATACATTAAGCCTCAGCAGTCGCTGGCCCTTCAGTCTGAATTACTATATCAGGTATTTTACCAAGGGCAGCATTGGATGGTGCAGAGAGTATCAGAGCGCCTAGCGCCACAGAGAGAAGGTGGCTGGACAGGGTGCCCATTGCAGGCAGATGGAGAGGGTGTCCCCACACAGGAGCTGGGACCTCTGAGGCCAAACATCCTCGGCTTCTTAATCTGGGCCTCATGTTGTTCCAAAGGTCCATGAAGATGACCAAAGGCCAAACAGCTGGAGAGACACGGTGGCCACCCTGGGGCTTCTAAACCGAAGGCCAAGGACTTCGGAGGAAAAGCCGTCTGAGCCGAGGCCTGGGGAGGAGCCAGCTGGCAAAGGAGGCCGAAGAAATCATACAGTGGTGTCCAGGGCAGGGCAGGAGCATCACCCAGGCTGGACGCAGAAATGCACCCCTTCTGCAGACCATCGAGGAGCCCTCTGCACCCCAATGATGAGCTGGGCAGGGGCCACGCAAGGAGGCAGCACACGGGTGGCACAGAGCCTCCAAGCCAGAGACGGGGGTGGGGGCCTTCAGGAGGCCCCTGCCATGCCCCACTCTGGGTGGGCCTCTCCAGCAGGACTCTGTACCCCAGGGGCAGGGCTGGGTCTAAGCCACACCCCAGGGTGTACAGGCTGTTGCGGGTTGCTCCTGGACACAAAAGGATGACACCGGCTTCCCCACACCTCTGCTGGGGCCGAGTGTGGGTCCCATGTCGTCAGCCTGACCACCGCACACCAGCCCAGCGCAGCCTCCAGGGCAGCCACAGCCCAGCCAGGCTTCCTGGCCTCAGGGGTATCCCTGAGCACCTGGGAGCACAGGAAAAGGTACCACCAGGGGTCCCCACTCACCTCCCAGCCCTGCCCTGCCAGGCACTAGTGCAGTGTTGCACCCCCTGCCTTGGGTCTCACTCACCTCCACCCACTCAGGCCTAGCCCCACCAGCTTCATGGCCTTCCAGGCATTCAGCAGCATCAGAGACATACACACATACACACACATGCAGAAGGGCTAACACACCACCCCACATGTGAGCCCCAGAAGCTGCATGTCACTAAGCAGCAGACATGGCCCATCCCAGAGGGCAAGGAGGAGCCCTGGGGTCTCTACAAGGACACCTTGCTCAGGTCCTGCCCACGTTCCCTCACTAGATCCTTTGAGGAGGGTGACTGCCCTCACACCACTCAGTGCCAGGGCTTACCTGTGTGCCCCCAGCCTGTGCGTCCCCAGGCCTGTGCACCAATGACCCGCTCACCCCTGGCCTCGCACACCCCAACCCCGCTCACCCCTGGCCCTACCAGGTTCTAAAGCTAAAGCTCAGTCTCTCTGCACACAGCAAACACAGCTCTGCCTGTATTTTCTGGGGGTTTTGGGCTCACATTGGACACTGGAGATTCTCTTGAGGGAGTAAGAGCAGCAGCTCAGACATTTGAAGGAAAAATGGGATGAATGCAGGGCCCAGGAGACAGCAGCTGGGTGACAGCAGGGCTCCAGAGCTGGCAGATGCCCAGGGTAGGGGGGATGCCCACCCCCTGCCACTCCCTCCTGCAAACCTGGTCCCTGACTTGGGTTGTGAAAGTGGAGCTTCCGGGAGGAAGGACACCCCCTGCAATGTCGGAAGCACCCAGCACAGGGGAGACCTGACTTCCAGGCCCTGGGGGAAGCTGGTAGCCAGGCTGGTGGCAGTGAGATATCAGCCTTTTCCGAGAAGTCCTTTAATGTAAACCAAACGAGTACAAACCTCGACATGCAAGCACATCTTTCAAGAAGATGGAAAATCAGACTCATTGCAAAAGCTCGAGCAAGTTAATTTTCTCTGACATTTCCTCCTGTAGGTGGCTGGAGGTGCCCCATTCTTCCTCATAAATGGATGTTCTCTAGGGAATCAAGCCAGGCCCTCACCTCCAAACCCTCAGCCCGTTTCTCCCCGGCCTGCACGTGGCTGGCTGTGCCCGGTGCCTCACAGGCCTGTCCCTTGGGCACAGGGTGGCTCCCTTTTTCCATCAGTCCTTCCTCCATCGCACCGGGGCTTGTGCAGAAGCGGTGGCTTGCAGACGTCACCCTAGTCACTGAGGATACCAGCTGCCTGAATGGACAGACGGACAGACGGACAGATGCTCAGCCTCTTCAGGCACTGGCCTCCCAGGCTTCGTGAGCAGCAGGTCCCCACGGGAGACCCCAGCCCCAGCAGGCCCCAGAGAGCCAGGCGTCCAGTGCACTGGTCCCTGAGCAGCTGTCTCCATCCTGAATTGAGCTCCTCCTGGGGACCTCCCCTTTCCAAAGACTTCCTGGTCATCTTAGAGCCCCAGATGCTCGAAGGCAACCGCCAGGGCTCGAGAACTTGCGAGGCCAGGTGAGCCACAGGAGCCCTGCCAAGCTGCCTGATTCCTTGTGTTCCTGGCAAAGGGGGCCCACACTATCATCACCCCACTCCACTTGTGGGATGGAACACCCAGGAGTGTCCGGGGTCGAAGAAGGTGGGCCTGAGGGAACCTTGACCTGCAGGAAGAATATGGAAGGAGTGGAACAGATGCAGGGACCCGCGTCCCCACCCTTGCCCCCAGGGGCTGAGCCAAGGCCCACAGCCAGCGCCCAAGTTCCTGTGCACGTGGCTTCCCTGGCCTTCGTGCCCGCGCAGCAGGTGAACAACCTGGGCCCCTTGCCTGGTGGGTGGGCCTGTTCGCCATGGGTCCCTAGCTGCCCGGAGCCTCTAGTGCCCACGGTGGTACTGGCCCACCTCTCGTGTCGGCAGCCACCCTGCCCCTTTCATCAGTCATGTAGGATGTAATAAATTCCTCTTCGAAGGTTTATAGCCTGTAAATTGTGAAGTACAATGAGCTCTGAGGTCCTCTCCAAAGAACCAGTGTGTCAGCGGGTCCAGCCCCTGTGTTCTTTGTTCTCCATTTTAAAGTTTAACCTCCTGGTTCTCTTTGCCCCCTAACGTCTAGTTTTAGTAAACGACTTTCCCAGCAGTTCTAATCAGTGGTTCACATCTGTTTCCCTGGCCACCTGCTTTGACCTGAGTCACGTTTAGTTACCTACTCGGTAACAGTCCCTCCCTCCGACCTGCTCACCCACCACTGTGGCTCATTCCCCTGCTCCCTTTAAAATAGCCCATCAGAATCAGCTTAGACTGTGCGGTGCAGCCCTAGCCAACTGGGAATAATCAGCAGCAGGGGCGAAGGCGCCAGGCTAAGAAACCCTCCTCCTTCCCTGGTCGGTGTGCATTCGCCATTGCTCCCTCTGGGAGACACACTTTTCTGTGGAAATACATCACCTTGCTGAGAACATTTATACTCAAGTGCTACTTCTTTTGCGGCACCAGAAATGTATGTGGAACAGCAGTGCTTTCTGTGTGTCCTCCCGGGAAGCCTCCTGCACCCAACCCCAGGCTCTCCTCTGTCTCAGGGGGCCCACCAGGAGACAGACAACCTCCAGGTGCCCCGACATCTCATCAAGTCCCTTGACACACCATGGGGGTGGGGTCAACAGTTTTCCAGGGGAGGACGGAGCTCAACAGAGTGTCACCTGCACGAGGTCACCACGGGCTCTGACCCCAGAAGCCGAGAAAGGTCCTACAGCAGCGCCGGGAATCCCAACAGCAGAGCAGGAGGGAGCTGCACAGCTCTCGCTCCACCCCCGCCCCCTCCCAAGCCAAAGGCCGGAGCCCGGCTCCACTATTACTCATTATCATCTCAGATTTGCCATTTATGTCACCAGGAGAGAAACTACAAGAGGAAATTAACACTTCCATACTCTGCAGTGAGATACTTCCATGGATGCATTCTGAGGTTTATCATGAGTAATGAAAAGGAAACACCCTCCTGGTTTCCAGTTCACCAGCCTGACCCTTCCTCCCGCTCCAGGTGGGAACCGAAGTTCGATGAATTTGCTGCCATCAGTTTTTTTTATTGACTTTCTTGTGTGAACTTCGTTGTGGGAAACGTCAGACGTCTGAAGAGTGTGGGAGGACCATGAGCCCCGCACTCCCATGACTGCTGGCACCGTCTCCACCCTCAGCCCCCACCTCATCACTGGCTACTTGCAGTCTCACCCAAATTATAGTCCTAATATTATCTTGCAGTCAAGAGCTCCCCATCAATCTGTTGGCAGATTGAGAATGGAGGGATGCGGCGTCAGAGTGGCTGCCCTCGGTGCTTCTTTTAAAGGAGAAGCACCCCAGCCACGGGGCAGCCCCCGGGAATGACAGAGCCCCCAGGAATTGAGCGCAGACCCCTCGGACCCCCGGCTGGGGAAGGAACTAAACAAAAGGCTGTTGGGGAGTGTTCATCGTAGAAACCAGCTGGGCTTGCTGGGAGGTGCATTCCCAGTGCCCCAGGATGTTTTGAAAGAAGTGACACCAAGGCCCCAGGAATACCGTCCCCCACACGCATTTTCTGAAGTGACTCGGCTGTGTGGACAAATCCGTCTGTGGCAGCAACGTGCTGTTACGAAGCTAATCCTTAGCTGTTGCAGGAAGCAGCAAATTATCTCGTCGGCTCTTCTCAGACAGAAGCGTCTCAGGATCGAATGTGTTTATTATCAAGCCTTGAAATTTCCAGAGAAGACCAGAACCTATTCGTGCATGATGCTGTCGTGATTTTCTAACCAGTTACAGAGAGTGAAACCATGGGCTGGACCCCGCTGCTTGCATTGTAAGGGGCTCCGGAGCCGCTGGCAAGAGACCTCCTGGGGTGTCTGGAGGGTCCTGCTGGCCACCTGGCCACCAGTGCCCACGGTCACCACTTCTGAGTGCAGGTGATAAAACCCAAGTCAAACCAGCTTGAGGAAGGATGAGGGGCAGGGCAGGCTTCAGGGACAGCAGGACTCAGAGGCAAGAGCAACAGCTCCAGCACTCTGTCCTCCATCCCCAGCTCTGTCCACGGCCACCAGGAACCCAGTCGGCAACCAGTGAGTGGAGCCACCCTACCCAGCAAGCCCAGCAAAAGGGCTCTTGTTCCACACTGACTGATGCCTCCAGCCCAGGACCCACCCCTGGGGCCTCGGGAAGGGGGCCTCTGGTTGCTGGGGGAGGGTTAGCCCATCCCCCATACCATGTGGGATAGGCTCTCTGTGACCCCACAGAGGGTGCAGGGCTGGGGCTGTGGGCTCCGTGAGTCTGGGAACCAAACCACCACGTGCCCCTCCCACGCCTGGGTGCCAGCTGCCTGCCGCAGAGCAGAGCTGCCTGGCCAGCGGTGACAGACAGCAAGGAAGCACCAGATTCCCCTCCAGAGGACAGGCCTGTCAAACAGAGCGGCATTTGAAAAGGATTATAGAGCCAGACTCCGGGACTTGAGTGCTATTCAGGATGTGGACAGCAAGATTCTTCATTTGGCACCATCGGGCAGCCTCAGCCCTTTTTTAAAGAATAAAATAACAGGTCTTCTCTGTTAGCCATCAAACCCATTACATATGGGCATGTATTTAATATATCATGTCCAACTCGTGTGTGTGCATGTCTGTGCACACGTGTGTGCACATGTATGTGCGTGTGTGCACATCTGTGTGCGTGCATGTGCATGTGTGTGTGCGTGTGTGTGTGTGCATGTGTGTGTGTGTGTGTGTGTGTGTGTGTGTGGAGAGGGAGAGGGAGGGAGAACAGGCAGATGGGAGCAGCAGGCAGGTAAACAGGAAGGATGCATGCAGCAGGACTGACAACAATGTCCGTAGGCAGCACGCACCAGACTCTAGCCCCACGACCACGTGAGGGTGCACAGGCTGAGTGTGTGTGCATTTGTGAATGCGAAGAGAAGGCATGATTCCGGCAGAGCCTGTGGGCTGCAGGGCATGTCTGTATTCTAACTGCTCATTTCTACTAGAACACATTTTTCTTAAGTTAATGCTCCTTTTTTCCCTCCAACGATATTTTTAAAAACCAGATTGCAGAGCTGTGCTGGTTGTTAGCACAGACTCCAAGCAGCCGGCGCCCTCCTGTGCCAAGTTTTCGGGTCCCTACAGAAGCACATGGCTGGAGGCACAGGAATCCCACAGGCCCCACCCAGGCTTCCCAGGACTGTGACTGAGATGGAGTCCACACTGCCCCCAGGCCTGTCGGGGCCACCCCCAGGTACCCTCAGGGAACTGGATCGAGAGCCGCTGGGGCTGACAGTGCAGGATGTGGAGCCCCTGGAGAAGGGGTGGCCTCCACACCTTCTGTCTTAAACCACGCAGCCCCCCCAGCAGCAGTCACGGGGAAGCCCTGCTGTGCCCACTCTGGCCGAATGCCAGCCTGGGCTGCCCGAGACACACCTCCCATTGGCCTGAATATCTGGAACTTGTTTGCAACTGAGCCCCCCTTGGCCAAGGATCCCTTAAATTCTGTGTGCTCTCCTGCCTTGTCATCTCACTTTTCCCTGAAGGACTGGGGATGCCCCTGTCAGTGAATGCTCCTGGTAGGAGCCACCGTCTCAGCTCCAGTTCCCCAGAAGCAGCCCCTTGAGTAAGCGTCCCCAAGGCTGAGATGAAGTCCTGGGGTTAAGTACTGGATGCAGCCGCACCTCAGCTCAGATGCTGTCCCACCTCAGGGACCCGGGGGTCCTGCAGCATGCTCTGCCCTGGGGGTGCAGCACCCGGGTGGTTTCCACTGTGCTCTGGGTTGGGCAAAGCAGCTCTCAGGACAGGCCCTAAAGGTCCTGGCTGCAGCCTCAGCACCCTGAGAGGCTGAAGATATCCCAGCCTGGGTCCCTGACCCTGTAAAGCGCAGGTGCGAGCAGGGTACAGCGCTCAAGGCAGGAGGGTCTGAAACTAACATGTTCTTCCTACCTACACTCAGCACTCCACACAGCACTCCCAACCTGGGGGTGGATGTCTTCCCAGCACCAAACAGGTCTCCAGCAGATGCCAGCTGGTGTCCTTTAATTCAATTCCATCCTGACACTGCCCACCTAAAGAAGGTGTCAGACCCCACAGGGTGAGGGCTGGCTGCCCCCGACAGGGCTGCTCCTGATTCTGAGGCCAAGGGTAGGCCCCAGGGGATTTGGTCTGCACAGCTGTAAACTGGGTCCCGTGATCCCTCCTCAGGCTGGGATGATTCACTGGAGAGCTGCCAGGACTCAGGGACACGGGCTCACCAGTTTATTAAGAAGGACGTTGCACCAGACGCAGATGAACCTCGGTGGACAATGCCTGGGGGAGGCCAGTGGTGGGGGCGAGTGCAGGAGCCTCTGTCCCTGCGCAGCCAGGCCACCCTCCTGGCAGTCAGATGTGCTCTCCAACCCCGAAGCTCATGCGCCAAGTCCTTTTGGGTCTCTCGGAGGCTCATAGGCTGATTGACTATGTCATGGACGATGGTGGTCAGCCCACCCTCCAGCCCCTTTTCCTTTCCTGAAGGTCAGAGGTTGGGGCAGGAAGTTTCCACCTTCTAATCACGTGGCTGGTTCCCGTGGCCAGTCCCCATCCCGACGATGTACAGGAGCCACCCATCAGCTCAAAAGACGCTCCTATCACCCCAGAAACTCCAACGGTAGGCACAGCTATTCCTTGGGAAACAGCAAAGGATTTAGGAGTTCATGGTTAGGAATTGGGACCAAACACCATATATATCAGAACAAAAGATTCTCCTGGGACCCCTACTGGTCAAGAAGTGACAAGGGCTGTAGTCCCTCTGCGTCAGAGGCCATTTAAATGTGTATTTATTCCTATACCGCAGCACGCCGGGAGTGATGCTGGATGGGTGGGCCAGCTCCATCATGACTCCTTCACCGCAGGGAACCTCCCCTGCCTGGAGTCAGATGCCGAGGCCAAGTGCCCTGCAGGCCCCGAACCCCAGGGCCAGGAGGGGTGGGCATCCACATGGAAATCCACAGCAGGGTCCCGTCTCAAGCGGGGCGTGATTCTCACCAGGCTTTCCAGGTGTCCTGTAGGCTCACTCGGGATTTGAGCGGGAATCTGCGGGCAATGTGGACAATGTTCTCTTCCTGCTGGGAAGCTGAGGGCATTTCAGGGCCTTCTTGAGCAATGGCAAAATCAGAGAAATAAGATGTGGCCTCTCCAGGCACTTGCTGTGATAGAAGATTCTGGAAGCTTGGTCAAGCCGCAGATCGACTTTCTGGGAGCCACCCGTGTGACTCTCACCTCGTAAGTCCACCCCATCCTGTGCACACTGACTGGACCACCCTCATTGCCTGGTCCATCTTCCCTCGCCCACCTGGTTGGAGTGGGGTGTGGGGTGGGTGTGGAGTGGGGTGTGGAGTGGGGCTGTTGATTCAGGTTGTGGATTCGCGTTGTGGGGTGTGGGACTGTGGATTCAGGTTGTGGATTCACATTGTGGGGTGTGGGGCTGTGGATTCAGGGTGTGGATACACGTTGTGGGGTGTGGGACTGTGGGTTTGGGTTGTGGATTCACGTTGTGGGGTGTGGGACTGTGGATTCAGGGCGTGGATTCATTTTGTGGGGTGTGGGGCTGTGGATTCAGGTTGTAGATTCACGTTGTGGGGTGTGGGACTGTGGATTCGGGGTGTAGATTCGTTTTGTGGGGTGTGGGGCTATGAATTTGGGGTGTGGATTCGTGTTGTGGGGTGCGGGGCTGTGGATTTGGGGTGTGGATTCGTGTTGTGGGGTGCAGGGCTGTGGATTTGGGGTGTGGATTTGTTTTGTGGAGTGTGGGACTGGATTGGGGTGTGGATTCGTGTTGTGGGGTGTGGGCTGTGGATTCAGGGTATGGATTCGTTTTGTGGGGTGTGGGGCTGTGGATTCGGGGTGTGGATTCGTTTTGTGGGGTGTGGGACTGTGGATTTGGGGTGTGGATTCGCGTTGTCGGGTGTGGGACTGTGGATTCGGGTTGTGGATTCGCGTTGTGGGGTGTGGGACTGTGGATTTTTGGTGTGGATTCGCGTTGTGGGGTGTGGGACTGGATTTGGGATGTGGATTCGCATTGTGGGGTGTGGGGCTGTGGATTTGCGTTGTGGGGTGTGGGACTGTGGATTTGGGGTGTGGATTTGTTTTGTGGGGTGTGGGGCTGTGGATTCGGGTTGTGGATTTGCATTGTGGGGTGTGGGATTGCGGAGTGCAGCTGTGCATTATTACAGTAGTGCACTGTGGCTTTTTGGAATCAGTTGTGATACTCAAGTTTTGAACTGGCCTGTATAAACTTTAATATCCAAAAATGACCTGCCTTTCCTGGGGTTTGCCTGAAGAGTCACAGAGGGAAAGAGACAGTGACCGATTGTGCCCGACCTGCCTGGGCCTGAGAAAGCCCCAGCCATACCTCTCCTCCTGGGAGGCGGCCTCTGAGCCTGTCGTGCCTGATAAGAGTCCTGGGGGCCTTGGGTGGGCCCGGATGATCTGTGCTGTTAATGGGATTTGTGGTGGGGTTTGGGGCCACATGGTGTTAGCTACAGCCCCAGCGAAGTCCTGAACCCCAAGGCAGGTCATCTGCTTGGGGAGAAGCAAGTGCTGTCCACGCTGCCCGGTGGGGAAGCTACTGGGGAGAGCCTGGCCTCTACTGGTTCCCTGTGCTGATTCTAGCCGGTGCCCCTTCGCGATAAGGAGCAGTGACTGTGAGCCTAGGGGTTTGTGGCACTGTGTGAGCTGTCTAGAGAACTGCTGAGCCTTCTAGAGAATCGCGGAGCCTTCTAACGGGTGGTTTGGGGACACCAGAGCTGCAGGGTGTAAGGCAGTGATTGAAGAAAAATAGACCTCATCTGATTTGTTCTCCTAGGGATTCAGGCTGTTTAACAAGCCCAACAGTCATGCCAGTGTCTGGGGACTGCGTGGATGACAGTCTGTTAGTGACTGGCAAAGCTCTTGCCTGTGGGGCCGGGTGTGAAGCCTGGGTCCTGCTTCCCACCACATGGATTCTTTGTTCCAAGACCTTCCTCCCTCACCCGGCAAAGGGGCTGGGCTGCTAGGGGCTGAGTGCCTGGCCAGTGGCGGGGACGTATCTTATGGGCAGCATAGACTGCACCTAGGTGGACAAAACCATTCTATGGTCTCAGCATCTGCCGATAGAGTCGGGGTGACAGAGTAAGAACCTCCAGGAAAATCAGGGAGCTGGGGACAGGGGCTGGTGCCCACAGAGGAGCAATCTCGCATTTCTTCCTCTGGAAAGCACAGGGGAGGCGGTACCCTGGGGCCCAGCACCTGTGTGTGTTATTTTTAGAAACGTTTTACGCTCAATTATCCATGTCAAGCTCAACATAATTCATTCTCTGAAAAGCAAATGAGCAACAATTAGGCACCCCAGCCCCTGAGAAGTCCCTGGCCCCAGAGAAGTCCCCTGAGACCAGGCTAAGCCAGTGGGGTTGAGAGATGTAGACGCACAGGGGCCGGGGGTGACTGGGTGCAGGGAGAGCTGGGCCAGCCTCCGGGGAGCATGCAGTGTGACCAGCAAGGCACTGGATGAAACCCTGGGCACAGTGAAGGGCTTGCTCCTCGTCCCACAGCCTGAGGAGAGGCACCTGGTGACTTCAAATCGGGAGGGGTTGCAGCCAGAGAGGGGCCCTGAGGGGAGGCCCTACACTGTGTCCTGCCTGAGAGGCTAGCCTCTCCCTTGGGCTTGGCTGCTCTGCTGTGCTGGGCCCTGGATGGGATGCCTGTGCCCTGGTCTTCTGCCCACTGGACTCAGTTTCCCCTGACAGGGGAGCAGGGTGTCTGGGCCTGCCTTCCAGGCATCCTCATTCCCTAGGAGGTGAATGAATGATGGAGGCATCTCCTAAATTCATGACTGTTCCAGGACATTGGGGCAAGTAGCAAAAACCCAAGTGAAACAGCTCCAGAAAATAAATGTTCCATGGGATCGAAAGTCCAGCGGGGAGCAGGGGCTGGCCCAGGCCTCAAATGGTATCCTCAGGAAGCTGCAGGCTCCACTTGGCTCCAGGAATGGTCCCAGGAGGGCAGGGGTCCCCAGAAGGCATGGAGTTCAGACCCAGTGAGGGGCTCCGTAATCAGATGCATGCCTACGGCTTCTCCAATTCCTCTTAGGATCCCAGGTCCCCAGGCAAGCATGTGAGAGGTGGGGCCTTTGGGAGGGTATGTGGTGGTGAAGGTGGGGCCCTCATGAATGAGATTAGTGCCCTTACACAAGGCTCTCCAAGGGAAGAAGGCACCCTCTGTGAACCAGGAAGCAGCCTCCGCAGACCCTGAATCTTCACTTGGTCTTGGCCATGTAGCCCCGGAATGTGAGAAGGGATTTCTGAGGTTTTTGGAGCCACCCAGCCTCGGGGTTCTACGTCTGGAGCACAGTGGACTGAGACAGGCTTCCTCACTTGCTGACCCATTTAAGGTTTTGCTTTTGGAACTCCTAGGAAGCCGCTAGTACGCGGAGATTTTTCCTGTTTCAGTGCATCTAAGCATCTAGGACTCCTGACCGTGGATCCAGGTGCGCACTTTGGATCTCTGAAGATGCAGAAGTCGTGTTTATGAAAACTCCATCCTCAGCCCGAGGAGGAAAGGAGTTTGAAAGACAGAGGGAAGAGATGGCTGAACCCTGCGCCCAGTCCTGCCTCACCCAGAGAGCAGCCTGGCAGAGCAGTGCAGGAGGAGGGGCAAGGCGCAACGAGACCTCAGGCTCCTGCTACAGCCCTGCCTCATGCGTCCCGCACCTCCTCCAGGCTGGGCAGCTGGGCTGAGAATTCACGAGAATCCAAGAGCCGCCCGTCCCTTCCTTCCTGACAATAAACGGAAGGCTAATATCAGCCAAATGTGGCCCTCTTAGCTTTCCATCACTGAGCGTGCTCACAAGCGTGCCTGGAAAGTTCACTGCAAATCAGTACATTTAGATGAGCCATCAGCCTGAAGCTTCTGGGTGAGAGCAGACAGAAGCTGCTTCTCCTATGCAGATGGAGCAGATGGGCTGGCTCGGCCCTCTGCGTGGCGTGTGCTGCCTGTGTTGTCTTTTTCCCAAGAGCAAATTGCAAAAAGAAAATGGCTTTCTTCGGGGGGCGCCGCAGTCAGCAGCCTCCTTCCAGCAGGAGGAGGCAGGAGGGAAAGAGGAGGGTAAAGATGGGGCCGGGGAGGGCGGTGAGGGAAAAGGGAACGGGCATGGGGGTCTGAGGGTTCCTGTTCACCAGTTTCAAACCTTCTGGTCTAGAGACGTCAGTGGGAGCATCACAGGAACTTCTAAGGGCCACCCCTTGTGTCCCCAGGCCAGAAGTTCGAGTCATAGCCAGCCCCTCCCAGGAATGATTTCTAGCAAATGGGGCTACAATGAAACCTGTTTTGGAAATGGGTCTCCCTTCCTCGAAAAGAGAATCAACTGCGTTGCCCATTTCCTCCAGAACATCAGCTCTCTTCGCAGGACTCTTGGCTGATGCCTTTAAAGTCCTTAATAGGTCTCACAATCCAAGGTGACTCAAGGCGTTCTCTGCTTCACCCTTACAAGCCATTCTGCTCAGCAGGCCCGGAGGGTGCACGGCGAGGTTGCCGGGCTGGACATGAGACCGGGCGGTGCTTCCTTGAGGAGTAGTAGTCAGAGCCATGGCGATGAGTCCCTGTTCCCTCCTCCCCTCCTGTCATCCTACTGCGTGTGGCCTCGGAGGGGTCCCAGAGCCACCAGCCCTGACCCAGGGCCCAAGGACGTTGGAGTGCCGGAGGCCGGGGTGCAGGGACATTGGGGTGCAGGATGCCAGGGTGCAGGGACACTTGGGTGCAAGGATATTAGGGTGCAGGGTGCCTGGGTGTGGGGATGTTGGGGTGCAAGGACACTGGGGTACAGGGATGTCGGGGTGCAGGGCCCAAGGACATTGGGGTGCAGGATGCCGGGGTGCAGGTCGTCAGGGTACAGGATGCTGAAGTGCAGGGTGCCAGGATGCAGGATGCCAGTCCTTGCTCCTGTTCACAGTCCAGCAAGCTGGGAAGGGACGTGGAGCCTCGTGGGCAAGGTTTCTCTCTGACTGCCTGGCCCTGCTCCACACGGAGAACCGCTCTCTGGGCCCACCTCCTAGACACCCACCTCCAGGTGTGGAGCAGCTGCAGCCACCTAGACTGTGGCCTCTGCCTGCTCTGTCCTCGTGCTGGGCATGCCTGTCCTGAGAGGCCCCTTCTGTCCTCATGCCCCGCAGCACCATCTGAGACACCAGTGCTGGACAGGAGGAGGGGGAGTGGTCTCTGAGCCATGTGGAGCCAGGCTGTGGTCCTTAGCACCTCCTGCTTGGAGGCGAAGGTCAGCACAGATGCAGCCAGGGTGGGCAGAGGGAGCCTGGGAGACCCTGAGCCCCTCATGCTGTCTTAGGGGGGAGAGGTCTGGCGCATGGCAGGGACTGGGCCCCAGCAGCCTCTTCCACTTCTCCAGCCCACACCTGCCATCCTTCACTCTCTCACCATTCAGTCAGGCTCTCTGGACATGGCCAAGTGTGGAATGCTCATAGCTGGCCTGCTCTGGGGACAGCACCCCAGCTCCCTGAGTGTCCAGTGCACCAAAGATTCTTTTGGAGAAATTTAGGGGACTCCAAGGACAAGCACTGGCTTGGAGCTGTGGGGCCAAAGGCCTGGTTTACAGGGGGGTCCCTTGAGCTCAAGGCTGGATCTCCCAGCACATCCTTGGCACAGGAGGGGGCCAGCGGGTGAGCAGGGAACAGGGAAGGAGTGCAGAAGGAGCCCCCACCCCTCAGACACCCTGGGTGCAGCCAAATTGGAAGGCCCTCAGTGTCTGTGTGGCCACCCTACTCTCCTGCAGGCTGCAGCCCTACACGGTAGCACACTTCAGCCCCCCCACCGCCCGCCTCTCTCCCAGTGCTCCCCTCTCTCCCAGTGCTCCTCTCTCTTAGTGCTCCCCTCTCTCCCAGTGCTCCTCTTGCCTCTGCATCAGGCACTCACTCCAGCCTTCCTGCCAGGTGTCCTCACTCCTGTCCACCGAGCAAATGGACCTGAGCTGGGGCCCTGAGGGGCCACGTCTGCTGCATGCACATGGCTTAGAGCCCCCTGCACAGTGCCATGCTCCCCACTGGGCTCCACGCCTCTTTTTTTTTTTTTGAGACACATTCTCTGCCACCCAGGCTGGAGTGCAGGGGCTCAGTCTCGGCTCACTGCAACCTCCACCTCCTGGGTTCAAGCCATTTTCCAGACTCAGCCTCCTGAGTAGCTGGGACTACAGGCATGCATCATCACTCCCAGCTGATTTTTGTATCTTTAGTAGAGATGGGGCTTCACCATGTTGGCCAGGCTGGTCTCAAACTCCTGACTTCAAGTGTTAGGATGACAGGTGTGAGCCCTGCCCTCGTCTGCACCTCTTGTGAGAGCCTTTGTTCTGACAGCCTGCATGTGCTGCTGCTTTCACGTTTGGAGTGCCACCTGGAGCTCTGTCAGTGCGGCACCCCATCTTCTGCCACTGCTGCAGTGAATTCCATGTGATGAACACCTCGCCACTCTGGAGATCAGGGTCTGAATGGGGCTCCCTGGGCTGAAGCAAAGTGCTCAGCTCCCTCTGGGGCTGCAGAGGAGACCCCGTTCTGTTGCCTTTCCCCTTGTGTAGGGCCCCCTGTATCCCTCAGCATCTGGCCGCCCGTGTGGCTGCTGCTCACCTCTCTCAGGCTGCTATCATTCTGGTTCTCCTTCTGCCTCTCTTCCTCATTTAAGGACTTTTGTGACTTCTCTGGGCCTAGCACGGCCTCCCTATTTCATGGCTGATGAGCTGCCTTAATCCACCTGCCCCCAATCCCCTTTGCCAGGCACCCCAACAATACTCACAGGTTCTGAGGAGTCTGACGTGAACATCCTTGGGGTCCTTACACTCCCCACGGTGTGGGCTGCCCCATCTCATCCACACCCATGAACATTAGGCACAATTAACATCCCCATATTTCAGACGAGGAAACTGAAGCTTGGGGTCACCTAAGGCCACTCACTGTGAAGGTGGCAGAGCCAAGATGTGAAACCCCGGGTCAGACTGCAGATCCCGAGCCCTCTGCCTGGCTGGGTGGAGCAGTTTCATTCATGCTGAGAAAACAGCCCCAAGAGGAGAGGGTCCCAGGAGCTCCAGCCAGGAGACGGGGCTCCGTGCATCTGAGCAGAGAGAACACAAAGCGTGGCAGGGCGGGCGGAGGACACCCTCCTTCCTCCCCGCTGGGCACAGCTTTCTTTGCCAGGTGCATGCCAGCTCTGGGGAGAGGCAGCAGAGCCTCCCATGGGGTCTCAGAGCAAGGACAGGACACAAGACCGGAAAGACCTGCTCCTGCCAGCGGGACCCTTTGAGCCCCTGTGCCTGGGAGCCCAACACACACGCCGGTGTCCACACGTGTGCACACATAGACTATGTGGACAGCAGGCAGCTCACAGGAAGACTTGGGGGTGCTGGTGCCCAGGCAAGGGGAGAGGCTGAGCAGGTGAAGTGCCAGCTGTCCCCTCCAGGTGCTCACGATCTGCTCAACACACCTCCCTATCCACCGGGTACCCAGCCTGTGCCAGATCCCTGCAGAGCCAGGTGGAAGGCAGATGGCTCTTGGGGGCACATGAATTAAGGGAACTTGGCTGCTTCTGCCCACTAGGTGTGAGCCCTTGAGCCAAGGCTCCCTAGGAGGCTCTGGCCTCCAGGCAGATGGCAGACACACTTGTTGATATATGTTTGACGACTGCATGAGTCAGACCATCCTGCTGAATCAGAGCCCAGAGGAAATGTATGATTAAAAAGTGGGCCGGTTACAGAGCAGCCAGCTCTCCACGAGCCATGGTGGGTTTGAACTAGAAGATTCCTGGCTTCTTAGCCATGGGAGGTGAAGGAGCCCTGGATGTTTTGGGATTTGGCAGGAGTGCTGAGACCTGGTCCCAGAGGGGGAGACCTGGGCTGGGAGATCAACAGAGCAGGAGAGAGCACGGGAAGGGAGGGGAGCTACAAGAGCAAGCTCCCACAGCCACGGCCAGGGCCACCGCAGCCCCTCCCACAGCCACTGCCAGGGCCACCTCAGCCCCTCCCACAGCCACTGCCAGGCCACCCTCAGCCCCTCCCACAGCCACAGCCAGGGCCACCTCAGCCCCTCCTACAGCCATGGCCAGGGCCACCTCAGCCTCTCCCACAGCACCCAGCCAGTGCCACCTCAGCCCATCCCTCAGCCACAGCCAGGGCCACCCTCAGCCCCTCCCACAGCACACGGCCAGGGGACCCTCAGCCCCTCCCACAGCACCCAGCCAGGGGACCCTCAGCCCCAGCTGCTTGAGACTGAGAGGGCTCCAGCTTCCAGTCTCTGGACTTTGTCTTAAAACCTTGAAAGTCTGAGGAAAACTAGAGTGAGTTGTTTGTCCTACCCCAAGCCTCCCAGCCTGCCAGTGCCATCTTTCTCAGGTGACCTGGGGGATGGTGGAATGGCCACCCCGGCTTGCCTGAGGCGGGACAGGATCGCTGAGTGTCTGTGACACTGACGGAGACCTCACATAACTCTGGTGGCCGATCACTCTCCATCCTCAGCCAAGCATACCAGACAGCTACCACAGCGTCCGGAACGTGTCCCCACCCGGGCAAAGGCGGAGTGTGGGGCGGCACTCCGGGCCATCCTCCTCCCACACAGCCTCTCCAGCTCCCTGCGGCCACCAGGCTGAGCCCTGGCCTCTGCGGAATGAAGTGTGTGCACACCATGAGATGCTCACTGCAGCCTGCTGACCAAGGGGCCCTGTTGTGCATTTCACATACAGGGAACTGGGGGTCCAGGCCTGGTGAAGCTGGGATTCGAAACCACCTCCTCTCCAGCCTGTCACCCCGACCTGCCCTTGGCATCCCTGGCCTTCCGGGGAACTCTCCCCTGCAGCGGCTGCTGTGCTCATGGGCAGCGCACCTGCTCTGTCTTCTGTTCTCAGAACACAGTTCATGTTTCCAGAAAGCTGGCCGAGGTCCAAGGGGCGACCTGGGGATGTGGGGCACAAGGATGCCGATGACTGGGGCTTGATCCGCCTGTAGGGCAACCGCCAGAATCTGCCAATGGCCCCAGAGATGGCAGGGGTGCAGCCAGCTCGAGGCTGGAAATGGCTCCGCCCTCCTCGCTGGCCTGCTAACAGTTCTCTACGTGAATATATGGGCACCTGTCACTCGATTCTTAAAGATCCTCCTTGGAACACCATGCGTCCTGGAACATGTGCAATTTCCATGCTGTGGGTGGGAAAATCTACAGCCAAACTTTACCGATTATGTATGTTATGTGTCTTCTGTGCCCCTAATTCCCCACCCGCCTTCATCCCCATAGGAAATCGGCTACTGATGAAATAATAGGGCTGGGCGCAGTGGCTCAAGTCTGTAATCCCAGCACTTTGGGAGGCCAAGGCGGGTGGATCACGAGGTCAAGAGATCGAGACCATCCTGGTCAACATGGTGAAACCCCGTCTCTACTAAAAATACAAAAAATTAGCTGGGCATGGTGGTGCGTGCCTGTAATCCCAGCTACTGAGAAGGCTGAGGCAGAATTGCCTGAACCCAGGAGGCGGAGGTTGCGGTGAGCCGAGATCGCACCATTGCACTCCAGCCTGGGTAACAAGAGCGAAACTCCATCTCAAAAAAAAAAGAAAAAGAAATAATAAATGCTTGTGGTTTTCAGCCACTGCTGAAAACAGTGGGGCATTTTGTTACACAGCAATAGATACTGAGAGAGGTGCTACTGTAAACTCACTTAATTTTTTTCAATATAGCAAGAAGGCTTCCTGCTAGCAACAGTGGTTGGGGGCCTGAGAGAAGGGAAGCCTGCTGGTGTGGCCTCGCTCAGTTCACCCTCACATCTTCTCCACGAGTGCAACAGCAACCCACTGAGCGCCAACTACCTACCAGGCAGCGTTGGAGGGACTCAGGGTAAGCTGGTTAACAAAACAAGCAGAGACACCCCCCCCCTCCCCCCCCCCCCCCCCCCCCCCGCTTAGGAGCAGCTCCCAGGGACTGTTCATGTGGTGAATCTTTGGACGTGATTGTCACCCCAGGCACAATGTCATTACTTGCTTGGTAATGAGGACATGGCCTTGCTCATACCACTCGGAGAATCACAGAAAGCCAGAATTGTCCCCTGCATGCTGGCTGCCCCTCGTCAGCACTCCCACTGCACCCTAGAATCTAAACCGTGGTGTCAGCAGGTCTTGGCCCTCGCTGCTCACGGGACCAGCTGGCTCCCCTCCAGCAGGCAGCATTGGGAGTGTTGGGATCGGGGGAGCATATCCCCAAGGCTCTCCAACTTGCAGGAGACACTTGCCCCTGCAGCCCTGCCCCCCACAAGGCCATGCCCAGCTTCACCTGTCAGTGAAGGCATCAGCCTGGCCAAAGGCGTGACTGCATCACCAATGGGCACAACAGGGCCCAGCCTAGCCCTTTGCCTCAGCACAGCATAAGGCTCACCCCACGACCCTATGGGGCCATCAGCCCTACACCAGGTGCCTCACCAGCACTTTCTTTAAAGAGTCTCAGCTGTTTAGGAAGGGCTCCTGTCTGCAGAAATCGGGAGAGAAAGAGGCAAACAACGTGAGGTTAAAAGCTTCCAGCTGCTGAGCCATTCGGCTCGCGCGTGCACAGGAGAGCTCAGAATGGCCGAGCGCGCAGTGTGGCCGCCGGGGACCCTCACCAGGGGCCCACTATACACCTTGTTTAGAGCAAGGCCTTTCAAGTGACATTTTCCTATGTGCTTTTAAGCAAATGCTCCATCACAATATTTGCACTAAGTTGCCTTTTATGATTTTTTAAGCTCCCAGGCTAACTCAAAGATAAATCTTTGAAAATAAGGGCGGCTTAGTCAAAAGGTCAGGGGATTGAAAACCAAACAATGAGCTTTGGCAGAGGGAGGGCACGATTCTGCTGCATCCTGCTCTGGCTGGCAGAGCGACAGACCCCAGTGCCCATTACTGTGGCCTTCCTCTTTGTGGGGGTCTCAACAGAGGCACCTGATGGCCCAACCCATGGTCAGTCCCCAGGGTTATGAAGACAGTGGTGAGTGCCTGGACCTGACACGGTCCAGCCCCTGGACTCCCTAGTGTGGCGTGGACACTAAGGTCCCCTCTGTACGCAACCGGTGAATTGCCTTCCAGAGGACAAATCCAGCCTATGCTAGCCTACAGTGATGGATCACCTCACCTCACACCTGACAACCCATTCAACCTCGTTCATTCCCCATGGAGACCCATCAGGAACAGCCCTGCCCTTCATTCAGCTGCTATTCCCATTTTACAGACAACTCAGTTCAGGCACAGAGCCGCTAAGGACACTCATCCAAATCTGAAGTAGCAGGGCTAGCGTTCAAACCCCATCTGCTGGCTTCTGAGCCTACTGTCCTGGCTTCCAGCAAAGGGACCAGTGGCGTTTCCTTTGATGCCAGGATTTCTAACCTCAGATTTTTGTGAGCTGCAGCTCCCTGAGAAGAGTATCAGCTTTGGTTGAACAGACCAGCCCAAATCGGGGTAAGAACAGAGTCCCGCTGCCAGCCATCAGTTCAGGAGCCTCGAATTCTCCCAGCTGCGCGGGTCTGGGAGGGGGTTTCTCAGCCTCCTGCTTCCCTCAACATCCTGCATCCGCCACACCAGCCTGGCCAGGTCTCCTGCTCCCAGCATAGCAGTTGCAGCCAGCGAAGTCCACGAAGGCCAGGCTGGTTCCTGGGCTGCACCCAAGAAGCCCCTCCAGCCCCTGCACACAGGGAGCAGCAGCTCTATCCAACCTCTCCCCGGGGTTCTGGGAGGAGGGAGCAGGGGAGGGGGCGGGGAGGGCCTAGAGAAGTGACAGTTGGTGCCCTGGGGGCCCCTGGGCAACCCAGACGTGGGGGGCAAGCTTGTGCCTGACCACCTATGCCAGTGCTGCCAGGTGATGGGAAGCAGGTAAAGGACAAGAATCTCACCGTCACCTGGCTCCCAACTGGGGACAGAGGCCACCCTGTGAGGACACTCAGTGGTAGGAAGGGTGTCCGGTGCTGGGACTGCCCCTCCCAAATCCTGCTGGGGCTCGGGCTCTCAGGATGACTTTGATGACAAATCCAGGCAGTAATAAGGGGCCCAGAGGGTGCCCACTCACACCCCATAGCGTCATGAGACCAGCCCAGGGTGCCAGGTGTGGGCCCTGAGTGGGGAGGGTGCTGTTCTGGGTGCCTGCGTTCTGCCTTCCCCCATTCACCCCTCCCCAGACTTTGATGAAACCAGACGTGGCTCCTGCCCTCTGCAGGACCCAGCTGCTCAGCCCCTGCAGGTGTCCTCAGTACTGCCTCAGGCCATGCTGCCCCAGGTGATACCTATGCCCGGAGCCCCCACCATTCCCACTGGGCAGGTCCCAGAGATAATGCATTCACAGACCATGCGTGCCCATGACGCCAGATTTTAAAAGGAATTGCAAGAAATGTAATCTCCAGTGGTCCTAGAGTCCTCCTGGCACCCAGCTTCTGGCACCCTGTGGACACCCAGAAGTGGGGGGTGGCCCAGTCAGCTGTGCAGCCGCCCAGCCCTATCAGCGGGAGCTTCCTCTTTCCCTGCCCTCCGATACACCCTCACTGGCACTGAGCGAGCCCGGGTAGGGGGAGGTGCACAGTTCCCTTCCTGTGGGGAGCGAGAAATTGCGGAGAACAGGGAGGAGGGTGGCGAGAAGGGTCAGGTGCACGGTACCGGCCGCACCCGCCCGGAATTCTGATTCCCTGGAGCGCTCACCCAGCTCGCACTGTCCCAGGGGAGTGCCAGTGGG
Organism: Callithrix jacchus; assembly: GCF_049354715.1. Classification (NCBI taxonomy): domain Eukaryota; kingdom Metazoa; phylum Chordata; class Mammalia; order Primates; family Cebidae; genus Callithrix; species Callithrix jacchus. The sequence goes on from NC_133506.1 coordinate 58,251,619, forward strand.
GGGGGGGTGACTCTCCAGGATGCACCCGGGCGGGATGGGGATGGCTGCGGAGGCTGCCTCCCTCCTCCTCCGCCCCCCATTGTTGGGCGCGGCGCGCGGCCTCGGGCTCCATGGAGACGTGCACAGCCGGGAGGGCGGGGACGCGGCGGGAGGTGTGCGGGGTCCGGGGGCGCGGAGAGCGCGAGGGAGGAGATTGGGAGCGGCGGAGGGAGCGCGCCGGGGCAGCCTTGCGTGCGCTCCTCCCGGCGCCAGCAGCCCGCCCTGTGCAGCCCAAATCGGCCCGGACGCTGCCTCCCGGGGGCCTGGGGATCCGCGGGGTTTGGAGATCCGAGACAGCGCGGAGCCGGCGACCAGCACCGAGCCTGGAGACAGCCTGAGGAACCTCAAGGTCTGGAGCCGGGAGTCCGGAGGAACGCGGAGCCCGAGGCTGCGCGTCTGGGTCTGCGCTTCCCGGCTGGACGGCGCGCCCGCTGTCTTCGCCACGAGCCCTCCCCTGGGCTCCCTCTCCTGGGTCCCCGCCGGAGGCGCGCCCACTCCCGCCCGGACTTCCAGCCCCGGAGGCGCGGGACAGAGCCTCGGACCCCGCCTCCCGATGCACCTCAACAGCTCCACGCCAGGGGTCCCGGGCGCACCGGCCGCCGACCCCTTCCAGCGGGCGCAGGCGGGACTGGAGGCGGCACTCCGGGCCCCGGGCTTCGGCAACGGCTCGGGCAACGCGTCGGAGCGTGTCCTGGAGGCGCCCAGCAGCCATCTGGACGTGAACACCGACATCTACTCCAAGGCGCTGGTAACCGCCGTGTACCTGGCGCTCTTCGCGGTGGGCACGGTGGGCAACGCAGTGACGGCATTCACACTGGCGCGGAAGAAGTCGCTGCAGAGCCTGCAGAGCACCGTGCACTACCACCTGGGCAGCCTGGCGCTGTCGGACCTGCTCACGCTGCTGCTGGCGATGCCCGTGGAGCTGTACAACTTCATCTGGGTGCACCACCCCTGGGCCTTCGGTGACGCTGGCTGCCGCGGCTACTACTTCGTGCGCGACGCCTGCACCTACGCCACCGCCCTCAACGTGGCCAGCCTGAGCGTGGAGCGCTACCTGGCCATCTGCCACCCCTTCAAGGCCAAGACCCTGATGTCCCGAAGCCGCACCAAGAAGTTCATCAGCGCCATCTGGCTGGCCTCGGGCCTGCTGGCGGTGCCCATGCTGTTCACCATGGGCCAGCAGAACCGCAGCGCCGATGGCCAGCACCCTGGGGGCCTGGTGTGCACGCCCACCATCCACACGGCCACGGTCAAGACTGTCATCCAGGTGAGCATGGGTAACCACCCGCCAGAGCCCTCCCTTTTCCCCAAACGCAGTGCCAGTGGCGTGCCTTCTGGGTGCAGGGCATGGGAGAGGTCACAGAGACAGTCTCCTTCTGCGAGGCTGGGAAGGTGGTTGGGGCAACTTGGGGCAGCTCCAGAGTTGCTAGGCTCAGCTCCTGTCTTCTCCCCTCCTGTTGAGGGGATGGAGCCCGTGCCTGTCCCTGGAGTCCATGGCCGGCCTCGGATGTCTCTGAATTCCTTAAGATCTAATGGAAACTCATGTGTGCTGGCACCAGTGTCATGGAAGGAAGAGGCCCCTTTCATCAGCTTCTCAAAAGGCTTTGTGCCCCCAACAGGTGATGTTCCTCTCCTCTGTAGAGTGGCCCCAGACTGGCTCTGCCAGTGCCTCCCAGCTGCCTCCCCTGGCCCAAACATGGGAGTCAGCGGAACCTGATGCCACCTTGGGCCAGTTCCTAGTTTAGCCTCAGCTTTCCAGTCTGCATGATGGGGTAGTCATGGCATTGACTTCAGAAGGTTGAGCATTCAAGAGACAACGTGTGGGAAGTGTTTGCATGGCCCCTGACATGTAGAAGCGCTCACAGGTGCCATTAGTGCTGGATGGTGGGGATGGTATTTCTGCTGGGAAGGTTATGAGGATCTCCATGTAGCGGTGGCATGTGGTAAGGTGCATAAAACTGGAGCCGAGTGGCCAACGGCCCTCCAAGGATCAGAGCAAAGCGCTGTGGGAATGCAGGTGGGAAGCCCCCTTGGGAATCAGTTTGGCTGAGAGGTGCATGGCATGGGGGGTTCCAGCACTGGAGGAGAGGGCTGGTCAAACCAAAGCCCTTAGCAGGAGGCTGATGTCCAGGGAGGAAGTCAGGGCCAGTTGGCACTTTGAATGACATCTTGGACTTGAGCAGCCTTGGAGGTGTGGAGTTTCCTCCATTCTGGGTGGGCTAGGAAGCCACAGGATGAAGGATCCAGGCAGAGTTGCCCACCTCTGCCCAGCTTGGGTGGCTGGCATTTCCCCCAGCTCCCCCGACACCAGCATCGGCAACCTCCCAGCTGACTTTCTGTAGCTGCCTGGGCATCTCACATATGCCAGTTTGCCCAGTGGGGGGAGGAAGCAGTGCCAGGCAGGGCATCACCTGCCTATTACTCACTGGGCCCTAACTGACACCCCACTGGCCACCACCCTGGTGGGCTGGGGGTTGGGGGGTTGGAACTAAGTTCCTAGTTCCCCCAGCTGCATGTAGAACTCGTGGCTATAGGTGTCCCATTGGGGAGGCCTCTCCCACAGGCACTGGTGGGAGCAAGAGTCTGCAGTGAGAGGCCCTCCCCCACCAGAGGCAGCAACAGGCACGGCCCTCGAGGCGAACAGTGAGAAATGACCTCTTGCTCCCCTTGAGCCTTCGTCTGCTCTCCCCAACCAAGCTCCTGTCTTTGGGGTAGCCTCTCCCCAGTGTGCATGGAAGGGCCCCAGGAGCAGCAGCCACTCAGCCCTTCAGACAGTGGGCAGTGGAGGGGTCAGCGCTGTCACTGCTCACCCAGCAGGTGCCCCTGCTCAGACAACCACTCTGCCCTCTCCCCTGGCAAAAGGCCAGGAGCTCACAGGCCTCCTGCAATCCTCAAAAACAGCCGCAAAGCACAGGGGTGTAAGCACAGCTCAGCTCCGCCCCCAGAAAGCGTCCTCCCCTGCGCCCGGCCTCTCTGCCAGCCGGTCACTTGGGACTGGGCACCTACAGGACATCCCTTCACCTCCCAAAGCGCCACCTGCCCAGCCTTATTGCTCAGAGGCTGCGAGGCAGATTGGGCTAAGTCACGCTACGTCCAGCCACAGTCACTCATCAACTCTAAGAGGCCGCATCAACCCTGGGACAGACCCCAGCCCTGCAGACACGGTGCTGGCCGAGCATTGCTGAGTGCTCCTGGCATCCTCCACACCCTTGGAGAACATAGTTTCCATTTTTCTTTAACGGGCTCAGCCGCGTGCCTGGGAGTGGCTGATTACAAGGGCGCTCCTCCATCTGAGGCTGACGGCCAGGGGCTTACCAGGCCCCTGATGCCAGCTGCTATGTGGCTCAAAAAGAACATTCCTCGTCAGAGAGGCCTGGCCTTCTCCACCCCGCCCTGCCATCCGCCATTTTACAAGAGGTTTTTCCGGATGAGGGGGTTTATGTCCCCGCGTGGGCTTCTGGGCCGCTGGCAGATCTGCGTGAACAGCTGCTATTTTCAAACGGTGATATCTGGCTGAAGAGGCCTGGATACCCTCAGGGAAGTGTCTCCCTCTCAGCGACGAATTTGGAAGTGCTGGGGCAGTGGCCAAGCAAACAGCCCTCTTTCCAAAACAGGGGTCCTTTCCTGCCCCGGTGTCTCCGAGGAGTTTTGGCCTGGGCACCTGCAAACAGAAATTGTGTTTGGAAATGAGGCGGCTTCATGAGAACATTCTGGAGCAACAGGATGATCCTCCCTGAAGTTGGCAGGACACTTTCCGAGTGTGTAGCCAGGGACAGGAGTAGATAGTGGAGCTGGGCTCTCAGGCCAGCAGGCAGGACCTGGTGCCCAGGACCCCCCCAAAGGCCCCAGACCTGGCCCCGGTGTAGCAGGGCGACTGGGAGGAGGTGCTGGGGACTCGGGGACCTCCAGGATGCCCGACCCCTTCTCGAACCCACCTGCACACGTGACCCCACACAGGCAGATGGACCTTGCTCCTCCATGGTCCCCCATGGCCTGGGCCCAACCTCCAGCTTTGACCTCAGCTATGAAGGGTCCTAATGGCACGGGCTTTGTGTGACAGGGCTTAGGGCTGATGGCACAGGTTGTGGACCAGCAGAGTCCCACACTCATCTGTCCAGGGAGTGTGTACTGAACGTGTGTGTGCCCAGGACCCACAGTGGCAGGGTCCTGTGAGTTCCGGTGTCAGATTCAAATCCGATGAGATGGCTGCAGCCTTTGAAATGGTTTTAGAGACCCGCCGCCCACCATGGCCACACACAAAAGCAACCCCCCCCCAGCCTCGAAGGCACGAGTCCATTAGACCCTCCTGAGTGGCCATAAGGATGCCTTTCATCATGCTTTCATCACTGCCATTTTCTGCACCAAGGGAGCCCTGTTCCTGCGGGCTCGGCCTCCCTGTCTGCTCCTTTGTTTCCTCAGAAAGCCTCCTTCATACTTACTTAGTACAAACAGGAGTGTTCCTCACTGGCTTAGAGTCAGAGGGCACCCCCTCCCTCAGGGGACGGAGGGGGCCTCCATTCCTGCAGGAGAAACTGGTGACCCACAGCCCCTGCTACGGAGGCGTCCAGGAGCAGACAGATTGCAGGGCAACTGGGCCAACACCCTGGCCGTTCAGGACAGGCAGAACCCTGGGAAAGGAGCAGCACTGAGGCAGGGAAGGAGACGGAGTCCAGTGAACTCTGGCCATGGATTGTTTCAGGGCTCCGTCCCGTGCCCCAGGCTGCACCCAGCAACCTCTGAAGGCAGAACCCTTGTTCTTAGAAAAGATACAGGGGTGTTCAGAGTGTGGAGTCTGCAACTGATTCTCAGATCGTTCAGAAAAAAAGGCCAAGTGAAAGGAGAGCAAGCAGGTAATGAATCAAGTGAGGAGACTGCTCCCGGGGCTACGGGCGTTGGGCTGCAGATCTGCGCGGGGCAGTTGAGGGGTCTTCCTCCTACAATTGTTCTGCAGCAGGAACTTTTTCAAGTTAGAAAGTTGCAGGAAAGGACGGGCGAGGTGGCTCACGCCTGTAATCCCAGCACTTGGGGAGGCCGAGGCGGATAGATCACCTGAGGTCAGGAGTTCGAGACCAGCCTGGCAAACATGGCGAAACCTCATATTTACTAAAAATACAAAAATTGGTTTGGTGTGGTGAAGGACGCCTGTAATCCCAGCTACTCGGGAGGCTGAGGCAGGAGAGTCACTTGAACTCACAGAGGTTGCAGTGAGCCAAGATCGCACCACCACACTCCAGCCTGGACAACAAGAGAAAAACTCAGTCTCAATTAAAAAAAAAGAAAGTTGCAGAAGAAGGAGTTCTTGAAGGGGTCGTTAGGGACAGAGGCGTTTACACCAGGGAACAGCCTGCCCAACTCTGACCTCCCCTAGGGACGGGAAGGAGGACCTACACCATGCAGCCCCGGGCAGCTCCCGCTCTGGCTGTGGCAGCCACAGTGTCCTCATCTCCAGCCCAGGGCATCGAGTGCTGTTGGTGCAGGGCCAAGAGCCACGCACTTCCTCTAGTCTGAAAAGGCCAGGACCCTTTAGAAGAAAAGAAGGGAGGCTGGGCGCGGTGGCTCACGCCTGTAATCCCAGCACTTTGGGAGGCTGAGGCGGGTGGATCATGAGGTCAAGAGATCGAGACCATCATGGTCAACATGGTGAAACCCTGTCTCTACTAAAAATACAAAAAAAAAAATTAGCTGGGCATGGTGGCACGTGCCTGTAATCCCAGCTACTCAGGAGGCTGAGGCAGGAGAATTGCCTGAACCCAGGAGGCGGAGGTTGCAGTGAGCTGAGATCGCGCCATTGCACTCCAGTCTGGGTAACAAGAGCGAAACTCCGTCTCAAAAAAAAAGAAGGGAGCATTTTTCCTGCCTTTTCTATTCAAAAGGTAGTTTAGAGTAACCCAAGAGTAGAGGACGGGCACTGTGTCAGCACAGAAACATCCCAGTCAATACGTGAAGAAGGAGTGGGATATTTATTAGGATACCACCCATCGGGTGCAAGGCTGATACATTAATGGATGCAGCCACCAATTCTTGACAGCCACTACTGTCATGAAGGGGAGAGAGTTAGGCGTGAGGTGAGTCCTGGTGTGCACACACCCCATGACATCCTTGGATCAAAGTCATTGAATCTGATGGAGCCCCTGATGCTGCTGCCACACACAGGACACACCAGAGACAGAGGAACTGGACAAAGGCACCGTTAGGATGCAGCCAGCTAAACCTCCGGACAAACGGTTCATTCTGTCCTACAAACAGTGAGGGAACCGGAGATGGTGGCCTTGAATTTTTAGTTATTTATTTTTTTTGAGATGGAGTCTTGCTCTGTCACCCAGGCTGGCATGTGATGGTGTGATCTCAGCTCACTGCAACCTCCGCCTCCCAGGTTCAACAGATTCTCCTGCCTCAGCCTCTGTAGTAGCTGGGATTACAGGCACCCACCGCCATGCCTGGCTAATTTTTGTATTTTTAGTAGAGACAGAGTTTTCTTATGTTGGCCAGGCTGGTCTTGAACTCCTGACCTCAGGTGATCCACCCATCTCGGCCTCCCAGGCAGCCTTGATTTTTAGCAAAGACTTGGACAAGTCAACCTGTCACACAATCCTGGAACCAAAGCCAGTCATTCTTCATGCCAAAAAGCAGCTAAAGAGTTTGGGGAGTTGAAGTAAATTCTTGTTGTCCAGAGTTATTGTGGGTATGGTTTTCAAAACGGTCCTGATCTCTTAGAGGTACATACGGAAGTGTTTACAGATGAAATGATGCAGTGTCTCAGATTTGCTGAAGCATGATCTGGGGGAACGGGCCCTAGGATGGCCACAGAGGGACAAGATTGGTCTGAAGTCTGTGAGGAAAGTGGGTGTTGATGACATTCTAGGTATATGTTTGAAAAACGTTGTAATTAAAAGTTTTCAAAAGGTTAAGGTGCTATATGTTGGAATAAAGAATTTGGCGTCTGAAATCAGATGTTCAGACTGTGGCTCTGAGGCCTCCGGGAGTAAGAGGCCAGGATGGGACAGGGAGGTGGCCTTGGGCTTGTTCCAGACACCAGACCTGCCCGTTGGGGCCAGGTGGGAGATGGCAGGTGAGGACGTGCAGACGGACCACATGTGTCCCCGTCTGTACCCCGTAACCCCTTTTCCCAGATGAAGCCGAGGACGGACCACCTGTGCACATCACGTGGCTGGAGAGAGACAGGGCCTAGAGGGGCTCTCAGCTGGGGAGGCCTAGGCTGACCCTGAGGTCTCTCCATGGGATGACACTCAGGCTTTTGGGTGTGACAGGCAAGGGTGGGAGAGTGAGGGGCTCAGAGCTGGCCACAGCGGCTCTGAGTGGGCTTGGAGTCCTCGGGAGTGACTTGCTCCAGAGAAGTTCAGGCTCACCTGTTCACAATTCTGCACTGGGACCCAGGGTCAGCTCTCCCGTGCTGTCCTGTACTCAGACTGACAGCATTCTGAGGACATTCAACTCCAGGGACAAATGGGGTCCCGGGGCTGTGCCTGCAGTTCTGTAGGTGCTGAGGGCAGCAAGCAGGTGCGGCCACCTGTACTTGCCACCCCACAGGCGAGGTGAGGCCTCAGGCAGCAGCCCTCAGATCTCCAGGGCTGTTCTCAGAGGTACCGGGGCTCCCATCTGGTCACATCTGCTGATGGGCACAGAGGGCCTAGGCTGAGCAGGGCCCGAGAGGGCGTCCAGCCTGTGCACAAGCCCGGGGCTGCCTTCGTTTTTCTGTCACAGAAATAAATGCCCACATGGTTCTCTAGCAGTTTATATTAAGAGAAGAAAAAGCTTTTCTTTATTTTTAACTCGTGGTGAAACACACATCACATAAAATGTGCCGTCTTACCATTGGTGATGGCACAGTTCAGCGGTGAGGAGCACGTTCACATTGCTGTGCAAACGTCGCCACTATCTGCCTCCAGAACCTTCTCTCTCCCCAAACCGAAACTCTGTCCCCATTAAACCCTGGCCCCCAGCACCTGGTAACCTCTCTTCTGCGTTCCGGCTCAGGGAGGTGACGACTCAGACTGGTGGAATCTGTCCTCCCCGGGTCTCCTTGACGCGGTTCATGAAGGCGCTTTATGTGAAAGACCCCAGACTCCAAGGTGCTGGGTGGTCCAAGCACTTGAAGTTCTGGAAACGGATGAGCCGTTGGGCCGGGGGAGGGTTGGAGGAGGGGTGGGTGGCCACAGGGGCGCTGGGAACTCTGGGGTGACGGAAATGTTCTGTATCTTGGTTGAGGCTCAAAGCTCATGGAGCCGTAGATTGAGGGTGGATCTCAGTGAATGTTAGCCCTGCCTCCCTGAGTCTGTGAGAAACAACAGCAGCAGAGAGTGGCCGAGCTGCTGTCACTCAAGGCTGTTTCGGGCGGCCGGGTCCTCCCTCCCGCAGGCCTGTGTGTGCTCCAGGCCTTCCTCCCCCGGACGGCCACAAAGGGCTTTAAGGCCCAAAAGAAGCAGAGGAATCGTGGGGAGCATGAGTTCCCCACTCTGCACCCCCTCACGCACTGACCAGGCTGCTGCCCACGCAATGCCAGCTCTGCAAGGGAGGCACAGAGGGGAATGGAGATCCTGGTTCCTGGCACTTAGGTCACAGCTGCGGAGTCTGCCTGCCCCCGAGACCCTCACTGTTCCCCAGCCACGCCCTGGCATTTGATCTTGTCACCACCAGTGAAGGTGCAGTGGCCAAGGGGCTGGTCCCATCCATGTGGCATCCCAAGGGGAATGCACAGCTCTGGAGAGGGACCCTGGGCTCTGCAGCATCAATGAAGACACTGAGGCCCAGAGAAGGCCGAGGCACCTACCCCACCTCGGTGCCCACTGCTCTTCCCAAAAGCATCACCAGTGGGGTACCACCACCCACCCCAGGAGGCCAAGGAGAGATCCCTGGGTCTGGAGTGCCATGTGGACCTGGCACAGGTTGGAGAGCCTGGTGTGCTGACCCCTCCCCCCAAAGCCACCTGTACCTGCGGGGCTGCGTCCTCACACCCAGAGCTGGTTCCTGAAGGCAGGCAGGTCAGGAAGGTCTCATGTGGACCCTGCAGGAGTGCTCCTGCGGGCATCGGGGAAGATGCCAGGTGTGGGAACAGCAGGTGCAAAGGCCCTGGGACAGGCACATGCTGGGTGTGCTGGAGGAGCAGCACTGGCCTGGCCGCCGGGGTGACAGAGCGCAAGCAGAGGGCCATGCCAGAAGCCACGGCAGACCACGAGGGCCTCATAGCCCTCACCATGGCTTTTATTCTAGAAAAAGGGAGTGGCCGTGGGAGAGTCTGGGCAGAGCTGCCATACGACTTACATGTTAAAGAGCAGTTCTGACTGCTTTGCTGAGAACGCATTTAGGGGTCAGGGGGATGGTTGGGAAGCTTCGGCCAGATGCCCAGCAGTGAGCAAGGTGACCTGGACCAGGGTGGGGGTGGAGAAGGTGGTGAAGAGTGGCCAGACACCAGAGATGGGTTTTCTTGGTTCTTACTTCATTTTCTCATTGACATGCAGTGTGATTCCCCTCTGTGCTTGCTCGCACCTGTGAGCTTCGATAAATGCCATCACGTATCCCCACTTCAGAAGACAGAGACCAGCCTCATCCCCTCAGCCCCAGCCCGTCACCCTGTGGCCCACCCGCCCCCATGCCGGCCCCTCCACCAGCTGTCCACTCTCCTTCCCTTTTCTGGGATGTCGTGAGTGGAGCCAGCTGGGAAGTGGCCTCTGGAGCCAGCCTTCCTTCATTCCATCCTCGGGGCTGTTGCCTGCATTGACGGGCGTTCCTCATTACTGCAGAGTCGGGTCCGTTGTGCAGATGGACATTTTGTTGATGCGTTTGCCCACCAAGGACACCTGGGTTGCTTGAGGTTTGGGTGCTGATGAATAAAGCAGCTACACATATTCACACACGATGATGTTGTGTGAATATACATTTTCGTTTCTCGTGAGTAAATACATAGGTTTCAGATTGCTGGGTCATAGAGAAAGCGTGTGCTGGCCGGTGGAAAGCATGTGCAAACCAGAGAGACACACTGTTCTGCACGTCCCTTGCCCTCACCCACACGGAAGCCCTGCTCACTCTGCATCCTGGCTGGCTCTCAGTCTTGCCTCACTGCTCTGGCTATAACTTTTTTTTTTTTTTTTTTGAGACGGAGTTTCGCTCTTGTTTACCCAGGCTGGAGAGCAATGGCGTGATCTCGGCTCACCGCAACCTCCGCCTCCCAGGTTCAGGCAATTCTCCTGCCTCAGCCTCCCGAGTAGCTGGGATTACAGGCACGCGCCACAGTGCCCAGCCAATTTTCTGCATTTTTAGCAGAGACGGGGTTTCACCATTGCCGACCAGGATGGTCTCGATCTCTTGACCTCGTGATCCACCCACCTCGGCCTCCCAAAGTGCTGGGATTACAGGCGTGAGCCACCGCTCCCGGCCCGGCTATGACTTACAGTACGGTGGTGAATAGGAGTGGTGAGAGCAGACATCCTTGCCTTGCTCCCAATCCTTTTCTTTTTCCTTTCAAGACAGGGTCTCCCTTTGTCGCCCAGGCTGGAGTGCAGTGGTGCAATCTCAGCTCACTGCAACCTCTGCCTCCCAGGCTCAAGCAATTCTCCTGCCTCAGCCTCCTGAGTAATTGGGATTACAGGCACCTGCCACCATGCCCAGCTAATTTTTTTTGTATTTTTTGTGGAGATAAGGTCTTCCCACGTTGCCCAGGCTGGTCTCAAACCCCTGGATTCAAGCGATCTTTTTACCTTGGCCTCCCAAAGTGTTAGGATTACAGGTGTGGGCCACCAAACCCACCGGCTCCCAGTCTCAGGCAGAAAGTCTTCAGTCTTTCTAATTCAGTGTGAAGTTTTTACTGTTTAGCTTTTGGGCAGTTGTTTTGTTTTCATTTACCCATTCTAATAGGAGAGTATCTTGTTGTGGTTTCACTGCATTTCTCTAGTGACTGATGATGTGAAGCATCTTTTCCTGTGCTTACGTGGCATTTACATACCCTCTTTGGTAAAATGTCTGTTCTAATTGTTTGCCATTTTAAAAAATTGGGTTGTTTTCTTACGGTTCAGTTTTGAGAGTTTTAAAAATACATTCTGTGCATAAGACCTTTGTCGGATACGTGATTTGCAACTGTCCTCCCACGTGGCTTTCTTCACCTCCTAACATTGTATTTCACAGTGAAAAGGTGTAGTTTTGGTAAAGTCCAACATATCGTAATTTTACAGATCACTGTTGTTTTGTGTCTGAGAATTCAGTGCCTAACCCAAGGCCACGAGGATTTTTTTCTGTACCATCTTCTAGAAGTTGTATAGTTTTACATTTAGGTTTATCAGCCATCTTGAGCTCATTTTTCTATAAGGTGTGAGGCACAAGTCCTCTTTTACATATGAATATGCAAATGTGCCGGCATCCGGTGACAAGATGACCCTTTTTCCATGGAAGTTTCTTTGTGCCCTGGTCAAGATAAGTAAACAGATCACATCTGTGGGGTCTACATCTACTTTCTTTTCATTATTATTATCACTTTTTTGAAACTGAGTCTTGCTCTGTCGCCCAGGTTGAAGTGCAGTGCGTGATCTCACTTCACGGCAACCTCCGCCTCCCAGGTTCAGGAGATTCAATCCTACACTCTCTTAATTGCCTTTGCTTTATAGTAAGTCTTTCAAGCAGCATGAGTCCTCCAACTTTGTTCTCTTTTTCAGAATTCTTTTGGTTTATTCTAGTTCCTTTGCTTTCTGTGGAAATTTTAGAATCAGCTTGCTAATAGCTACAAAAAAAGCCTGCCGGGATTTTGACCGGGATTTTGTCAACGTGTAGGGGGATTTGGCATCTCTATTTATCTGGGTCTTCTTTGATTTATTTTATGAGTAGTCAGTTTTCAGCAGGTAGCTCCTACTCATTTTTTTAGATTTATGACTGAGTAGTCATGGTTTTGGTGCTATTGCACATGGTACCCTTCTTGAAATTTTCTATTTTCAATTTTTCATGGCTAGTACATATAAAAATAATTAGTTTTGTACATTGACTTTGTATTTTGCATCCTTAATAAATAAACTCATTAATTCTAATTTTTTTTGTAAGTTACTTGGCATTTCCACGTAGACAGTCATGTTGCCTGTGAATAAAGAAAGTTTCTCTTTTTGTTTTGTTTTGTTTTGAGACAAAGTCTCGCTCTGTCGCCCAGGCTAGAGTGCAGTGGTGCAATCTTAGCTCACTGCCACCTTCACCTCCTGGGCCCAAGAGATTCTGCTGCCTCAGCCTCCTGAGTAGCTGGGATTACAGGCACATGCCTCCACGCCTGGCTAATTTTTTGTATTTTAGTAGAGACAGGGTTTCACCATGTCACCCAGGCTGGTCTCAAAGTCCTGAGCTCAGGCAATCCATCCACCTTGGCCTCGCAAAGTGCTGAGATTATAGAGGTGAGCTACCACGCCCAGCAGAGAGGTTTTCTGCTTAATTGCCAAAGAATGTTAAATTTTGTGCACTGATTTTTCTGTCTCGTCATGTGGTAAGATCATGTATTAGTCAGTTAATATGGTGAATTATATCGATTACTTTCCAGTTGTGGTAAAATGTACATCACATAAAATTTATCACTTGAATCATTGTAAGAGCATGGTTCTGTGGCACCAAGTGCATCATCAGGCGACCGTCACCACCCTCCCTCTCCAGGCTCTTTTCATCTCCCCAAACTAAAGCTCTGCACCTGTTAAATACTCGATCCCCACTTCCTCCTCCCACCATCCGACTTTTGTGTCTGTGAGTTTGACCATTCCAGGTGCCTAATATAAGTGGAAAGCCTTGGTTAATTTTCGAATGTTGAATCAGCCTCACTGTACTGGAACAAACCTCATTTGGTCATGTATTAGCTGGTTTTGACTTGCTAGTATTTTGTTGAGAATTTTTGTGTCTATGCTCTTGAGAAATATTGGTCTATAACTCTATTTTCTTGGGTTATCTTCATCTGGATCTGGTATCAGAACAATATTGGCCTCATAAAGTGAGTTGGGAAGTTCTTGTTCCTTTCATGTTTCTGTAAGAGGTTGTGCAGAATTGGCATTATTTCTTCTTTAAAGCTTTGGTACATTCTCTAGCAAAACCATCTGGGCCTGGAGTTTTGTAAGAAGGCTATGAATTCAACTATTTTAAAAGAGAATGGGCACAGTGGTTCACGCCTATAATCCCAGCACTGTGGGAGGCTGAGGAGGGCAGATCACCTGAGGTCTGGAGTTTGAGACCAGCTTGGCCAACATGGTGAAACCCTGTCTCTACTAAAAACACAAAAATTAAAGGAGTGTGGTGGTGTGTGCCTGTAGTCCCAGTTACTCAGGTGGCTGAAGCAGGAGAATCAGTTGAGCCTGGGAGTCAGATGTTGCAGTGAGCCGAGATCACGCACTATACACCAGCCTGGGTGGCAGAGTGAGACTCCATCTCAAAAATATATATATTTTATAATATAAAGGAATATTCCCATTCTATATTTCTCCTTGAGTAAGTGTTAGTAATTTGTGTCTTTTGAGGAATTGGTCCATATAATCTTTTGTCAAATTTTAGCACATACATTTATGTGTAGCATTCTCTCATCAGCTTTTTAGTGATTGTAGGGTCAATAACAGTGTCTCCTTTTTCATTTCTAATCTCAGTAATCTGTGCCTTCTCTTTCTGCTCCTTGGTCAATATGGCTGCGATTTTATCAATATTATCATTCTTTTTCAAGAATGAGCTTTTGGTTGCGTGGATTTTTTGGTTGTGTGGATTTTTTGGTTGTGTGGATTGTTTCTATTTCTTTCTTCATTTCCTTTTTCCGCTTGCTCTTCTTTTCCTAGATATCTAAGGTGGAAGCTTAGATTATTGATTTAAGGTCTTTATTGTTTTCTACTGTAAACACAAAATGCTATAAACATCCTCCTAATTACTGCTTTAGTGGCAACTCAAAAATTTTTTAACATTGTTTTCTAATTTAGATCAAAATATTTCCTCATATCTCTTGAGGCTCCCTCTTTAAACTCTGAGTTATTTAGAAGTGTGTTGTTTAGTTTCCAAGTGTTTGGGATTTTCTAGATGTCATTTTGTTATCCATTTCTAAATTAACCCTGTTATGTTTAGAGAACAAACTTGCATGATTTAAATTCTTAAATTTGTGAATTCTTGCTTCATGGTTTAGGTAATGGTCTATGCTGTTGACTATTACATGCACACTTGAGCACGTGTGTTGTGCTACAGTTGCTGGGTATATTATTCTAGGAACGTCAATTTGTTTGACGGTGTTATAGTATTTAATTCTAGAATTTTTTTGTTTTTTGTTTTTTATTTTTTGGTTTTTTTGTTTTTAATTCTAGAATTTTTATTGGTTCTTTTAATATAGTTTCTTTTTCTCTTTTAAGCACTTTCATTTTGCCATTTATTTCAAGAGAGTTACCTTTATATCAAGGAGCATGGTTACAATGCCTGCTTCAAAGTCTCTGTCTGGTCGTCGGCACGATGTCCTCTGGGTCATCTCGAGGGTGGCATGTGTTGATGACCTTGTCCTTGAGCATTAGTCCCACTTTCATGGTTCTTTTTGTGTTAGGGAATTTCGAATCACCTCCTGAAGTTTGAATTTTGCTGTAGCTCCTTGGGTCATGTTGACTCCTCTGGAAAGGCAGCTGCAGCTTTCCTGTGTCACCATCTGTCTGCGGAGGTTTCGATGTCAGGCCTGTTTTCAGGTCTTTTGCTGGGCTGCCTGGCCATTCCACATGCAAGTGCCATTTGGGGCAGGCTTGGAACTTGGAGATGGCTTATGTCATAGTGGTTTCAAGCCCTGGACTATAATTGTTTGGGTATGTTCCTCATATACAGCAACCCCAGGACTTGGGCTGACTCATACACAGCACTGGGGGTTCCCTTGTTCAGCTCTGTCCTCTCTGAGATTTCCCCCTACTCTCTGGTTTCCAGGGATCCTCCTCTTAGTCCTCCATCCAGGAAGCCAGCGTATTCCACGTTATGTCCTCTACCAAATTCTTCAGATCCATCTCTCTGTATTTGCTCTTGGAATGGTTGCTCAGGACTATCAGTAAGCCTCTGAGTGGTCAGAGTCTGATCAGAGTTCAGTCGTGCTGATTTACACCTGGCACTTCCTGCTTCTCGCCATCCACCTTGAGGTCTGTTTCCATTGACTCATTTTTTTCTGGTCAGTGGGTCACACTTTCCTTCCTTTCTTTATCTAATAATTCTTTGATCTATGCTAGACCTTGTAGACCACACACTGAAGAGACTGGACTGTGTTGTGTTCCTCTGGGGTATGGTGATTCTCATTTTAGCAGGCAGTGCAGGGGCAGACTCATCCTCTTGAACTTGGGTCAGCTTGCTCTCATACTTAGTTTAGTCAACTACGGAAAGCCCAAGGCATGTTCCAATCACTTCTCACTTGGAATAACTCAGCGTGTACTTCAGTCTCCTCTGTGGATTTTGTCTGTTTGGTTTTAGGCTTAGCTGGGGTGGGTTCAGAGGCCTCACTCAAGGCTTATCCTTCCACAGGAGGAAGGCTTCCTGGCATCTCTGTTGGTGCTCAGTGTGTTCATGAGATTTCTTCCCTCCAGCTCTACCAGAATGCCAGCCGCCCTCCGATAAGCCTTTCGTGGTCTTGTTCTGTACACGCTGGGCCGGCACATAGCCCATAGGAAAGCCTGTAGGCTTCCAAGGACCTTCACCATGCAGTCTCCCTCTCCAGCACCGGGGGCTCTGCAGATGTAGCCTTGGCTGCAGCCCCATCTCTGACCTCTGCCTCCTTGGCTCAGATAGTAGCATTCTGCCTGGACCTCAGCTCTTCCGTCTCCATCAGGAAGCTGTCCCCAAGCAGAGATATGGTGATGACGGGCTCACTTTGCTAGTATCCCTGCTCTCAGGGGATACAGTCCTGAGGCTTGTCCAGTGTCTGAAAACAGTTGCCTGATACATCGTGTACAATTTTATGGTTGTTTATGGCAGGAGAGCTAGTCCAGTACCCCTAGTGAAAGTCCTCCGTAGATTTTAAACACTGCTTACTTTCAAAAGATCTGAGGCAGCTATGATAAAAGACCTGGGCTCAAAGGGATTATTAAAACAATGTTGCAGAAGAACACATAACAAAGAAATAGTTATCCAAGAAGCGAGGCTGAGGACAGCCACTGTGTTTGGGTAAATCTTACACTGAAGCTAATGAAACAGAGCAACATTATTTGGACTTAAACATTTATAGCCTGTTGTCTGTGAAAAGGTAAACATATTGTAAATTTCAGTAACTCTCCTTTGACATATTCAAAGGTTAAGATAATTCTTTTGAGAGCCTTGTTTTCTTATAACTCAAAAATGGTTCCTCTACTTAAAAACACAGGCTTCCAGACTCAGCATTCAGAGAGTACAGGGGTTGTTTAGGAATCATTCCTGCTCGGAATTACTCAGTGGTAACTGCTCACACCAGCCACGGGACGCTGTTGCCCAGGGTGTCCCTTCACAGTTGTTTGGCAGAACCACGAAGTCCCCGGCTTCTGGGCAGGGAGAAACCACAAGTGTGTCTGGGCCGTGTCACTCCGGAGCCGCACCAGAAGCTGTCCAGGATGTCTGGTCAGGAGCCAGAGCAAGGAGCCCTCATTTGTCCACCTGTCGGCCTCAGGCCGCGTGCCCAGCAGGATGTACACAGTAGGAAGCAGCTGTCAGGGGTCACTATTTATTGCCTGCAGATGAGGGATAAGCCGTTCCATCTGGGATGACCCCACAGTGGAAGACCAGATCCAGGCTCCCTGGACCAGGGCTCCCCAGCAATTCCCATCACCGCCGTCCCGCCCTGCACCCTTAAAGCACAGAATTGGCCAGCAGGGGCAGGGGTCTTTCCAGCAGCCTGAAGCTCCCCTCTCTGGAGTGTCCTCAGCACAGGGAGCCCCCAAGCACAGCCCCTTGGTTTCCCGTGCCTGTGATGGGCTGGGGGAGGCAGGACAGAGCACAGGAAACACTGTGGTTGCTTTGAAGCCGGCTTCAGATGAACACACCTGATCCTGGGTGGTCTCCAGGTGGTCTTCATGTGGCAGCAGGTCAGATAGAGGCAGCAGCATCTGGAGCAGGAGGCAGAGAAGACAGGGGCCGTGGACAAGGGGTCTGGCAGCTCTGTGTCTGCCCAGTGTCTTCAGCCAGCTTGTAGGAGGCAGGGGGAGTGGTCGCTCAAAAGGCCCCTCTGTCCCCACAGGCCTGGTACAGGGTTGAGGGTCCGAGATTCTACCCTGCTCGGAAGTCCCCGTCCTCTCAGGGGACCTGAGCTGTGGCCTCCCAAGTCCTGGGAGGGGCCGAGAGGACCCTTGCTGTACCCAGGCCCAGCTCGCAAGGGAGCCCCGGGACAGTGGGGCCCCTGCAACCCCAGAGGCCCAGAAGGTCAGGGACAAACACTCAGATGTGGGTGCAGTGACCCAGAAGCATGCCCCAAACCTAAGGAAGCATGCCTGGAACAGTGAGGGCCTCCAAGGCCCCGACCCTGGCGAGCTTGCCACAGACTCCAAGCAGGCAACTGCAGGGCACTTGGACGAGATGAACATTAAGCTTCCTGGAGTGGATTTTCCTGACAGTGTCTTTAAAACGAGCCCACCTGGCCAGGCGCAGTGGCTCACGCCTGTAATCCCAGCACTTTGGGAGGCTGAGGCGGGCAAAGTACAAGCTCAGGAGTTCAAGACCAGCCAACATGGTGAACCCTGTCTCTACAAATATACAAAAAAAAAAGGAACCCATCTAATGTACAAAACATACCTGCATTTGTGTCTGATCAGCACGGACATGCTCAGAAAGCCTCCAGCTAAAACCACCAGGGCGGAGAACTGCGTGTTGACAGCTCCAAACCCAAACACCTTTCCTGCTTCTGCCTGTCATGCAGAGCAGCGGAGACCTCCGAGGGTCTCCTGTGCAGGATGGTCTCTTGGGGCTGCCATAGCAAAAAGCTGTAGGCTCAAAACACAGGAGTGTGTCCTGTGAGCTCTGGAGGCCAGAGGCCCGAAATCAGGGCTCTGGGCCCACAGTCCCCAGGAGCTCTCAGGGAGGACCCTCCTGCCTCCTGCAGCTCCTGATGACTCCTGGATTCCTTGGCTTGTGGCCGAATCGATCACGTCTCTGCCTCTGTCTCCACGTGGCTTCTCTCTGTGTGTCTCTGTGTCATCTAAGGATGCTGGTCATGAGATTTAGAGCCTACTCTAATCCGGGGTGACCTCATCTCACACAGTCCTGAGCTACATCTGCACACTCTTTTCCCAAATAAGGTCACACAGGTTCCAATGGACATATCCTTTCGGAGCCACCAATGACTCCATGACACCACAATTCAAGGGGACAGGCGGGGGGCACCAGGCCCCTCTCCCGGCACACGAGACTCACTGTGGGAGCTGCTCCCTGGGGCACGGGATGGGTTCCCGTGGTTCCTGGTGGAGAGCCAGCAGAAGAGCCCCAGATAAGTGCAAGGGGAGAAACAGGAAGGGGCCAGGGTGGTGCCCCCAGCTCCCAGCCCCAGCTCAATTGCCTAGAACATTCCCGAGACCAGCATCACTCTGGCCTCACTGAAAGGGGGAAGGAAGAGGGGCAGGGGCAGGTGTGACCTCTCACAGTGGGAGGTGGGAAGGAGTGGGCTCGGAGTTTGCTGCCCTCTGCCTGCTATGCGGGAGGCCCGGTCTCCCCTCGGCTGCCTCTCGGGTCCGTCACAGCCCACTCCTCTTGCTCCCTGGGGGATTATGTGGAATGAGGTACCCTGGATTCAAGTCTCAGAACCCTGCAGGCCACCCAACCAGCCACCCCATCTATCCACGCCTCATCGCTGTCCCTGAGCTCAGTGTCTTCCAGTTGCTGGTTGGAGGTGCCAGCTGGTTCCTGCTGGGTCCGTCCAACAGTGGCACAGGGAGATTCTGGTGGGCACAGGCACCGCCGCCTAAGCTCTGAGTGTTATTGATTGGTATCACCCCCCACCCCCCGCCTTGAACCCCACCAAGCCTGGAGGAAGGACGAGGGAGGAAAGAGGGAGGAGGAGAAAGGGGGAAGGAGAGGGAAAGAGTGGGAGGGAAGGAGAGAAAGGAAGGAGGGAGGGGGAGGGAGGAAAGAGGGAGGGGGTAAGAGAAGCAAGGGAGCGGGGAGGAGGAGGGAGGAAGGAGGAAGGGGGAGAAGGAAGGGAAGGAGAGGGAGGCCGGTGGTGGTCAGGATGACCTGACCCAGGAAGAGCCTGGAAAGGAGGTCGGCCCTGGCTCGGGGATTGGGGGACTCTCGGTGGCTCTGCCCACCAACTGCCTGGGCCAAGAGATCTGCTGCCCTGTCCCTGCCCTGGGGGCTTGGCCAGAATGTGGGGGCAGCATTTGGGGTAGAATAAAATGGACATGCCCACCTGCCCTTGGGGCAGCTCCATCCCAGCCTGAGGGTGAGCAGCCATTCTGAACTGTCTCAGTCCTTCCTGTGGGACCACCGTTCTCTTGATCTCTCCCCAAAATTATTCAGCTGGGATCACCTTTCGGAAATCGCAGTTAAAACCCCAGCGCAGGACTCCGAGGAGAGGGATCTCCCGAGAGGCTCAGTCTCCAGGAGCCGGAAGATCAGCCTGCGTCTGTCAAGGGAACTGCAGCGACGATTTTTCCATAAATAAAACCTGTTTTCACTTCTCCTGCCCTCAAGAAATTGCTGCTATCCAAGACCAGACCCAGGACAGTGGGCTGCCTGCGAAGGAAACCCAAGGGGCACCCGCAGGACCTTGCTTGGCCCTGCACCCCACTGTCCCCGGGAGAATCAGCCATCCGGGCGCAGCAGGCTGGAGGACGCTGGGATTGTCGGGACTGCTGGCGCTGCCTGTGGCCCTGCTCAGGAGGCTGAGGCAAGAGAATTGATTGAGCCTGGGAGGTCGAGGCTGCAGCGAGCCATGATAGCACCATTGCTCTCCAGCCTGGATGACAGAGCGAGACCCTGTCTCAAAACAAACACAAAAAAGACCCTGAGCATAGCTTCGGAAATGTGGACAGTGTTTTTCACGTACCAGGTGGGCTGGAACAGCACTGAAGGCAAGCCTGGCCCTGGCCACATGGGTAGAGAAGGCTGCAGATGGCCAAGATGCTCACAGGCCAGGTACTTCCTGCCTGGGGTTCGGATGTGGCCCCATCCACACTGGGATGGTTTTTGAACCACATGACGGCACGTGCACCTGTCCCTCTGAACCCCACCTGAAAACTGCTTTTTGGACAGCCGTGGCCTTGGATGAAAGGGATTCTGGCAAGAGCTTGCCGGGGTGCAAAGCCAGAGGGAGAAACCTTCCTGCGTCACCTGTTTTCTTTGGTTCCAAGGCTCAAGGCGTGCCTGGGGTCCCTGAGAGACCACCTCGTCCACCTGGGAAGCAGGTTGCCCGTGTAAGCCAGGATGGGATGCATCAGTCCCACACAGGAGCCCATGAGGCTCCCCACTGCCCCCATCCTGAGCTGGGCTCCTGCAGGCTCCCAGCCCCATAGACCTGTCACCGTGTGGATGTGCTCTCTGCGATCAGCGGCACGTGCACAAGGTCATCTGGATAACCCAGCCAGGTGCCCACCCAGCTTCTGTCACCTGCACCCAGAACCAGCCCTCAGTGGAGCCCTCACTCCAGACAGAGGGCCCTCGGGAAGCCACGAAGGATCTTGGGGCAGATTCTTTTCTGAAGGAAACTGGAGATGCTGAGTCGGAAAGGGACCCTAAGACTGTCCCCTGCCCCCACCTAGCCCTTCCAGCGACACTCAGAAAAAGCTACCGGCAAGAGCCAAGATGTGGACATCCAGTCCTCAGTCTGTGCACACCAGAGGGGCTGGTGGCCTGCAGGGAGCTGACCCTGAGATTGAAGCTGTGCCCAGACATGCTCACACCATGTCCCAAATGCCAGCCCTTTATGGGTCCACCCAAGTCTGCTTCTCTGCTGTGCCTGCAGCCCCCAGGAGTGGCCATCTGGGTGGTCAAAGCTGCTCCTCCCAACTTGGGAGCTCCGGGAGGAGGGCAGGAGGGCAAGGAGGGGGGCAGGGATTTAGGTGCAGGTGACGGATGGAGGGTGGGGCCTCAGGGGAGGGGAGGGAAACACCACTATAGTTCGGAGCCTTACAGGCGCAGGAATCTCCCCCAGGGGTGCTTCCAGAATGCAGACCCCAAGGCGCACCCCAGACCAACCGGATCAGAATCTCTAGGGCAAGGACCTGGAGCTTGGGGTTTGGGGTTTCTAATTTTTTTTTTTTTCCGAGATGGAGTCTCACTCTGTCACCCAGGCTGGAGTGCAGTGGCACGATCTCAGATCTCCACCTCCCGGGTTCAAGCAATTCTTCTGCCTCAACCTCCTGAGTAGCTGGGATTACAGGCACCCACTGCCACGCCTGGCTAATTTTTTATATTTTTGGTAGAGATGGGGTTTCACCGTGTTGGCCAGGCTGGTCTTGAACTCCTGACCTCAAATGATCACCTGCCTCGGCCTCCCAAAGTGCTGGGATGACAGGCATGGCATTGAGTTCACAGCACAGCGCTCCCTGGTGCCTCCCAGTGTCTCTGGGGTACATTGTTACAATTAATGAGCCAATGTTGATATATTATTAAGGAAAGTACACAGTTTATATTAGGGTTCCCTCAGTCTTGTGCCTTCTGTGGGTTGGACAAATGTGCCATGTCTTGTATCTACCATTCCAGGATCCTGCAGAAGACTTTCATTGCCCTAAAAAATCCTCTGAGCTCCACCTGTTCACCCTTCCCTCCCACAACCCCTGGCAACCACCAGCCCTTTTACTGTCTCTGCAGTTTGCATCTTCTAGAATGCCGTGCAGCTGGGATTATACAGCATGTGCCTTTTCAGACTTCTGATGTCTTTCCCTTCGCAGTATGGAGTTAAGGTTTCTGTGTTTTCACGACTTCCTAGCTTGTTCTTTTTTTACGGCTAATATTCCATTACCTGGATGTACTGCAGCTTGTTTACTCACCTATCGGAGGACATCTTGGTTTCTGGCATTTATGGATAAGGCTGCTATAAACTTATATGTGCAGGTTTTTGTATGGTTTTCTTCTCCTTTCAAGGAGGGTGATTGTCGGAACATATGGTAAAAATATGTTTCACTTGGTAAGAAGTTGCCAAACTGCCTTCCGGTGCGGCTCCCCCCCGAGAGTTCCCGGCAGCCACGGATGAGGGGCGTTCTGCTGCTCCGCAGCCTCACCAGCTTTTGCTGTTGTCAGGGCCTCGGTTTGGGTTTTTGTAGCCATTCTCATCGCATCTCATTGTTGCTTTGACATTTCTCTGATGACATGTGATGTGGCACATGTTTTCCTAAGCTTATTTTTCCCTTGGTGTATCTTTTTTGATGAGGTGTCTATTTAGATATTTTGCCCATTTTTTAACGTTTGTTTCCCTATTGTTGAGTTTTAAGAGTTCTTTATATATTTTAGATAACAGTCCTTTATCAGATATGTCTTTTGCCAACATTTTCTCCCAGGCTGTATCTTGTCTTCTCATTTAACAGTGTCATTTTTAGAGCATAATTTTTTAATTTTAAAAGTTTAGCTTATTCATTTTTCCCTTTTGTGCATTATGCTTTTGAGGTTGTATCTAAAAATTCATTGCCAAACCCAAGATACCTAGATTATCTAAAAAATTTTATTATCTTGCATTTTATATCAAATAAAATGTGTTATCTAGAAGTCGTACTATCTCACATTTTCTATTAAGGTATGTGATGCCTTTTGAGTTAATTATCCTGCAAAGTGTAAGACCCACTTCTTTCTACACGTTCCAGCACCATTTGTTGAAAACAGCCTTTCAGCATCAATAACCTTTGCTTCTTTCTCAGAGGTCTTTGCTCATGCACGTGTCCATCCTCTGCTGGGTGCTCTCTTCTGTTCCATTGGAACAGCTATCTGTTCTTTAGCCAAAATTAAACTTCACTAGCCAGGTGTGCTGGCTCACGCCTGTAATCCCAGTACTTTGGGAGGCTGAGGTGGCTGGATCACTTGAAGTCAGGGGCTCAAGACTTACCCGGCCAACATTGTGAAACCCCGTCTCTACTAAAAATACAAACATTAGCTTGGTGTGGTGGTGGGCACCTGAAATCCTAGTTACTCAAGAGGCTGGGGCAGGAGAATCTCTTGAAACTGGGAGGTAGAGGTTGCAGTGAGCTAAGATCACATCACAACACTCTAGCCTGGGCAACAGAGTGAGGTTCTGTTTCAAAAAAAAAATGATTACAGTGTACTGATTACTGGGGCTTTGTAGCAAGTGTTGAAATCAGGTAGTGTCCATCCTCTGAACTCACAGTATGATGTTAAGTGGGAGTGGGGATAGGAGACCTCCTTGCCTTCTTCCCCATCTTAGGAAGAGAAGCTTCAAGTTTCTCGCCATTAAGTATGATATGGGCTGTAGGGTTTTCGTAGATGTTCTTTACCAAGTTGAGGGAGTTCCCCTGTATTCCTGGCTTGTGAGAGGTTTTCTCACGGACGGGTGCTGGGTTTTGTCACATGATTCCTGTTGCCGTGATGGATTGCCTGCGGCAGCCTCACATACCCGGAATAAATCATGTGGTGCGTGATTCTCAGTATGTAGTGCTGGAAGTGATTTGCTGATATTTTGCTGAGGGTTTTTGTGCTCATGAGACATCTTGACCTGCGTTTTCCTTCCTTGTAATGTCCTTGGTTTTGTCATTGGGTTAATGCTGGCCTCGTAGAGTAAGATATAGTGTTCCCCCTGCTTCTGTTTTCTGCACGAGACTGTAGAGAATGTCTGCCTTCGGTTCCTTAAATGCTTGGTGGATTCTGCATGAGTGTCCCTGTGTGGCTCTGTGCTTCCTCTTCCTTGGGTTCCCCCTGCCCAGTGGGCAGAAGGGGTGGCCCAGGCTGAGAATCAACAGCACTGACATCATCTAACAGGGGTGCCTGGCTGGCAGCCTCCAGGTGCTGGGACGTTCGTCGAGGAGCCACCGAGGGAGTCTGTGGGCTTGTCAGTTCACCCGGAGGCCCCATGGCCACGCATCCCAGCAGTGGGCTTGTCACTTCACCCGGAGGCATGGCCCCACGGCCACGAATCCCAGCAGCAGCGCGGGGCATATCCATGCCGGCTCTGGACTTGCAAATTTTGAGGAAGTAAATGTCATCCGCAGCGTGTGAATGGCTTTCTTTCCTTTCCTTCAGGAGAAGATCTGCAAACAAGCCAATCAGCCCAACAGAGAAATGTGCATCCCGATTCCCACGGGGCCACCCTGGAGGCACCTCTGCGCCTCCCAGCAGCAGCTCTGGGGAGGCTGAAAACACCAATTAGGGGAGAATAAAGCACTTGGTTGCCTCTGCTGAGCTCCTTTCTGGGGGCAAATGAGCATTTCGTGGGACACTTGTGTTTCCTTTGGGCAGGGAGCCACTGGCAGCTCCCCAGTGGGAATCACACCTTCTAGTCCAGATTTCCACTTTGGAAAGAGAAGGTCCTAGAAAGTTCTAGAAAGCTTGGGTGTGGCTGACTCCTGGCTCAGGACTCAGGCCTATCTCACCTAGCAATGCGGGGTGAGCCACTGGGAATGGGGAGGAGAGAGACAGAGAGACACACAGAGAGAAACAGGGAGATAAGGAGAGAGAGAGACCCAAAGAGAGGAGAGAGACAGACTCCGAGAGAAAGGGAAGGGCACAGGAGAGAGAGGGGAGGAGGGGGAGGGAGACGGCCCCTCTGCTCCTCACCCTTGCCTGGGGTCTGGGCTGGTGAGGGAGGGAAGGCTGTGTGCTGGGAAGGAGGCCTGGGGACGGGGGGAGCAGTGACATGAACACATGATGGCAGGCCCCTGGCAGGCTCTCGTCTTTAATGACAGTTTTGGGCACTGAGCCAGTCCAGCTAGGAGGGGGTTTTGGTGGGGAGGACTTTGAGCAGCCCATTTCACAGATGAGGAGCTGGAGGCTGTGGGGAAGCCTCGTGCTCAGGTGCACACAGCTGGGGCGGGGCGGGCGGGGACTTGCCCGACCTCAGGTCTGTGCTTCTCACCCCAGAAGTGGCCGCCTGGTTCCCTCTGCAGCCTCCCTCCCTGGTTCAGCCATGCCGGTGGCTACTGAGCTCACTCTTCAGCCCTGGTGGGGGACAAAGAAGAGAGCAGGTGCGCAGGGCAGGCGGAGGCAGCGAGGCCTGGGCTGAGAGCTTTTCTGGATCCTTCCCTGGAGTGTGGCTCCTTCCCCCAAAGTCTCTTGGTTCAGCTCTTGGGGTTTCATGAAGCAGGGACTTTATGGCCGATGCAAAGGAGGCCGACCCGTGCTCCAGGAAGGACGTGGCCCCACTCACCCTGCCCAGGCTTCATTTTGGGGCCATCTTTTAGGTGGTTAAAAATGAGTAACTCCTTGACTTTGTGCAATGCTCTCGCCCTCTGTCCGGGAGGCCCCGGGTTTTCTGCTGAGCAGAGCAGGTCCCAAGACCACACCGGGAGTGACGAGCAGACGCTGGTATGCCTGGCCCAGGGGGCTTCCCATAAAAGCTGCAGGCAGCCCTGTCTAATGTGGCAGCCCTGGGCCACATGGGGCCACTGAGCATGGAAATGTGGCTGGTCTGAGTGCAGGTGAGCTTTGCCATGAAACCCCGGGTTTTGGAGAGTTAATGCAGAAAGGTGGGGTACAACAGCTCATTGATACTGTCGCACGTTGAAAGGATATTTTGAATACATTAAATAATATACCATATTAAAATGATCGTTCCTGTTTCTTTCCACTTTTGTAATGTAGCTACTGGCTCATTTCAGCCTCACGTGGCCTGCGTCCTATTTCCAAGGGGCTGTGCTGCCCTTGCCCCTCCCGGCCGATGAGAAGCCCTGGGTGATCTCGAGGTGTTTCCAGAGCCTGTGCAGCCTCCCCTCGGGGTGCGGTGCTGCCTGCTGGGTGCCAGGCTCCCGATAGCTGAGGCCTCATGTGGAGGCTCCCCTGTGTGATGGGCAGCAACCAGCAGGTGACATCATGGGCGGTGACTGCACACTAAAGAAAGACACCCAGCTGCCTCTTCCCTGCTCTGCCTGGCTGCCAGCTCAGTGCCAAAACCCTGGGCAGGGGGTGGGGGGCGGTGAGCGCTCTCAGGGAGCTACCAGGCCAGGCCCTCGGGGTCCTTGGCAGAGGAGCGGTGCCCAGCACTGGGAGAAGACTGTGCGGGAAGGTCAGCCCGTCACCACAGCCAGGGAGGCCACGAGGGGCTCTGGGGTAGCCCCATTCATAGCTGTTTGAATTTCTGAGATGGAGGCAGGCGGAAGAGGTGGGACCACGAGGGAAGGCAGGGGCCCCGCAGGGAGCGAGTGGGCGCCTCCTCTACTTTCCTCAAAGCCTGACAGCCTTGTAGCAACACCGCCTCTCTCTACAACAAAGAGCCAGCGCTGCTGCGTATGCGGAGCCTCACAGAGGAGCAATATGTCTCTGTGACAAATACATGATCACCAGTGAGATGAATTCCTTATGTGGGGGTGATGATTCAGAAAGTGGCATCCCAGCCCCAGGAACAGCTCCCCTCAGGGTGACCTCAGCCTCCCCCATGCTTCCCAGGTGGCCACTCCCTGGCTTGGGGTGTGGGTGACACAGGAGTCCCCCACACTGCAAGGCAAGCCCACCTCCCAAGGCTGCAGTGCAGGGAAGGAGGAAAGGGCACCTACCGAGATGCAGGGACAGGGAGGGGCTTTCGCACTGTGACCTGTGGGGCTGTGCAGGGGCGGGAGCAGCCCCCAAAACCCGAAGGCAAATGGGAAAGGAGTTGCGGAGGATGTGAGGACAGGCCCCCCTCATCCCCTCCAATTCCTGATGGGTCCAGCACCGTCTCAGGGGGTCTGGTCTGAATCCCAAATTCAGATTCTGTATTTGACCGTTCCCTTCATTGCAAAAAACACTTTTCAGAGCCCAGTAATTCCCGTTGAAATTTGTTAATTTTCATCCCTCAATAGAAACCAGTGTGTGGGGATTACAAAAGCTGGGTATTCGCCCACCCGGTGGACAGTTGGTTCTGGAACTTGTCCCTTCAGGGCAGGGCCTGGGGTCGGTCCGGAGCCTGGGCTGCCTCGGGCAGGGGCATCGTGGCTGTGGGTTCTCTGCACTTGCCCCGTGGAGCAGGGCAGGAGGGGCAGCCAGGCTTCCTTCCCATCTGGGGCTGCTGCCCTTGGCAGCTGAGGAGACCCTGGACCCCAGAGGCAGAGCCCCCCTCCCTGCACCCTCAGCCGCAGTCCCCAGAAAGACAGACCCACTTCATCTTCAGAAAGGCAGGGACCAAACCCCTCTCACGGTTCCGCTCCAGAGGCTTCCCGGAGACGCAGAATCTCCTTCCTGGATCACTCCAACTGGGGAACCAGGAGGAGGGTTTGGGAGAGGAGGGAAGTGGCTTCCACCTGCTGGCAGGGCCGAGAGAGGGCACCCAGCCAGGCAGGGTGGGCCTGACCTACCTGGAGAGCCATTTTTCCAGGGAGGCTTCCGAGGCCCTGGCCTGTGGCTCCCAGGGAACAGCCTGGACCCTCAGCAAAGGACCCGCAAGCTGAGACCCTACTGTTTTATTGCTTCTTTTCCATCTGTGGCCAGGGCCCACGGGCACACGCCTTGCCTAGGAGTCACTTAGTGAGTGGGTCAGCTGTGTCCCTGCCCAAACTCTCCTCTTGGACCATAATTCCCATAATCCACACACATCAAGGGCGGGACCAGGTGGAAGTAGTTGGATCACAGCCGTTCCCCCAGGCTGTTTCTGTGAGAGTGAGTTCTCGGGAGATCTGACGGTTGATAAGCATCTGGCATTTGCCCTGCTCTCACTTACTCCGTTTTGCTTCCTTTGGAGAAGGTGCCTGCTTCCCCTTCCCCCATGATCGAAAGTTCCTGAGGCCTCCCAGCCCTGCAGAACTGTGAGTCCGTTCAACCTCTTTCCTTTATAAATTCCAAAGTCTCAGGCAGTTGTGCAGCAGTGTGAGGGTGCACTCCTATGCCCGGCTTGGGCCCAGTCTTTCTCAGACACATGGTGTGATGAGCAGCAGGGCTGGCACGCCCTGTGGTCGTGAGGACGGGGCAACCCAGCCCCACCTAGAGTTGTAGATAAACTTTCACCAGCACTCAGCCCCGCCTGCTCATTGACGTAGTGCCATGGTTGCGGACGCCACGGTGGCCACAGTGAGTGGTTCCGCTCAAAAGTTGTGGCCCACAAAGCCACAGCGATTCACTCTCTGGACCTTCGCAGAAAGTGTCCCCCGCCCTGGCCTCGGATGCGTGTCCAGAGCTGGAATGGCACCCTCTGCTCATAGGGCACAATGGCAGGCATGTGACCCCTGTGGGGCTGCTTGTCGTGCTTGCAGTGAGGGGCCGAGCATGGGACACAGCATTCAAGCCTGCACTTAAACAGGGCCTCTGTGGCCTTGCCCGCTCAAGGGCTGAGGAGAGCCCAGAGAGAGATGCCGGCCCTGCATGGCCATCATGATCCTCCTTCCCACTGGCCCTCACCCCTACAGCGGCCCATCATCAGGCCCCACCCCAGATGCCAGCCATGCCTGGGTCCCTCCCTGGCTCCAACCCTGAGAGCAAACCCAAAATGCAGACGTGGCTGCAGCGGTCTCCCATGTTACCTCCTGCTGCTGCTTCCAGCTCTGAGCAGCTCCCTTGATGAGCTGACCCCAGCCCCTGGTCCTCCCCACCTGCCACACCCCTGCACCACCTCACAGACTCTTATCTCCTTCCTCCCGGCCCTCGGGTGCCCCTCAGCCCTGGAGCCTCTGTGTAAAGCTCCCTCCTCCAGAAAATGGCCCCTTGTCTTCCCCCAGACCACTTTGTGTGCCCCCTGGCCCTCCTCCACAGCCACATCCCTTTCCCTGCCATGCCCATCTGCCCACCTCTGCCGCCCCTCCTGTCCCCCTCCTCTGCCTCAGATGCATCCAGAGCACTGTCCTGACTTGTGAAGGCTCTGCGAGGTGGGCCTACTTGAGGTGCATGCAGAGGGTGCTGAAGGGTGCAGATGGCCGGCCTGGTTGCATGCAGGGAGAGCGGCAGACACAGGTGCAGCCACTGGGTTCTGGAACATTCCAAGAAGAGTCAGGTGAGCTACTCCCTGCTCAGGTCTGCAGCCTGGCTTGGGGAGAAGCCTGCAGCCATGGGTTAGCCTCCAGCTGCCAGCAGTAATAGCCCTAGCCACGGAGAGGCCCGAGAGGCAAGGCCTCATTTCCAAAAATGGCCTCAGCTGCTGCTGCATTCCTGCAGGGTGGAAGGACAGGCTGATGAGCACCAGCAAAGCATCAGGAAAATCTCTCACAAGCCTGTGAGCTGTGCATCTGGCTCAAGAGAGAGAGAGAGAGGCTTCTCCTGGAGCCAGTCATTCCCCTCTGGCTTTCCCGGGCTCACAATGTTAACACCTTGCAAGGCGGCCGTGGGCCTGAGCCAGGCCTGCGTCTGTGGGGAGCCCATTGCAGGGCCTCCCTTCTGCCCGTGGGGAGGCTGGGAACGCATCCTGGCTCACACTGGTCCTCTCCATGGCTCCAGCCTTGGCCGATCTTAGCAGCAGAGTTGGCGGAGGTTCTGGGTCTCAAGCCAGAGGTCTCCAAGGTGGACCAGCCCACCCGCTTCCTTCCTGAGGAGGAGTCAGGGCCAGCAAGAAAAGGGAATCGCTCAGGGTGACTCAGTGAGGCCAGAATCCTGGGCTGCCTTGTTCTTGATGCTAAGATCTAGAAGCAGGGAAGATCTGGGACTTCACGCGCTGAGCCATCCGTAAAGCAGAAAGCCAAGCCTGGTCACTGTTGTAAAGGAAAGCCCTGGGTGGCTGTGAGGGAGACACATGTGAATCCAATGTCTTGTGGTGTCGCTGGGGCCTGCTGGGTTCTGGAGACTGACGTGGGAGGAATGGTGTTGACCGAGAGGCTGCCCCACACTCCACTGGGTGGCAGCCCCCTCTGGCTGTGCTTGGCCCTGGCCCCTGGGCACTCAGTTCACTGAGTCTCCTGTGTCCCATGCTCTTGAGATCCAGACTCTGCATTGGATGGGCTGCCCTGGGTCCTGCTGCTGTTCCAGAGCACTGCCCTTCCCCTCGGGCATGCAGGGCCGAGGCTGGCATCCCTGGAATTGCACGGGAGGGGCCTGGCTGAAGCAGAGGGCAGAGATCCAGGATGAAGCCAGAGCCTGGGGCCCCTCTGAGTCCAGGGGCTGGGCAGCTGGGGACAAAGAGAGCCAGGTATCACTGAGTTAGTCCCTCCCATGCAGGGACTGGGGGGGAGGGGCGGCCCCGGCCCTCCTCCCTCAGCCCTGCAGCCTCTTCCAGCGGGTGAGGACACCTGGCTCTGTCCACCACAATCAGATTCAGCACAGCAGGGCAGAACACGCATTCCGCTGACATGGCCAAGATGCTGTGTAGAGCCAGATGTCCACGGGACGAGGTGGCCAGCTTTGCCAGATCATGGCCCTTAGGCGCTGGGAGGGGCAGGATGTGCCTGAGCTGGCCTTGTGGCTGCATTGCAGAAAGGCACACTGGGAACTGTGGGGCTGGAGATGCAACAGCTGGTGAGGGCCAGGACTAGAGAACAGGTGAGGCTGGGCGCAGGATGCATCCTGCACACCCAGCCGGGGATTGGGCTGTCCTGCAGGCAGCTGGGAGTGCTGGCTCTTTTCCAGATGTGCATGCCGAAATGGAAAGTTAAATCCTGCTGGTCCCACTGGACCCCAGGGCACCCCCTCGTCCCCGGCTGCCGGTCTTCCCACTTCCTCACGGCAGCTCCTCCTTGGTCACAGCAGGTGGCTTTGCACAAACTCCCCAGAAATCCATGGTGGTGTCTGCAGATCTCCAGAGCTTTTCCTGCGTGGAAATTTTCTGGACAGTGAGGCTTTTGTCACAGGACCAGGCTCCAGAACGCTCTGTGCAGAGTGTGTTGGCCCCACTTCTGATCTATCGGGTTAGTGCCAGGCACATTAGAAAAATGCAAAGAAAAGGCTTAGCAAACCTTATCAAACTGGTTCATCCTTGGTCACGGGGAGCAGCAGGCAGGTCTCACAAGCCGTGCAGGCCAGAAGGAGCAAGCTCGTGCCAAGTCTGAAGCGGGAGAGCGGAGCTGTGGACTCAAGCCCAGGGGAGCCCTTCAGGGCCATGGTTTCCTAGTCTGAGAAACAGGAGTGCTGGCCCCACCAGGGCTCCTTCCCGCTCAGATCCCCACAGAGGAGGGGGCCATGACCGGGGCCAGAATCCCACCCCGACTCACTGCTCTGCGTAGCCTCCTATGCTTATCAAGAGTTTTGAAAGCCCCATTGTTGCTTCCTGGCAGAGGCCTGGTGGTTGTGAGGGTTCTCACGGGCTTGAAGCTGGCAGATACTTCAAACCAGGCAGAGACCCGCAGCCCACAGCACTGCCTCCGGTTTCCTCTTGAGCAGTGCTGGAGCAGCTGAAAAGCAAACTCACCACCCCAGCACCGTCCTCAGTGGCTAATGGGGTACCCCCTCCCTCAGCTGTTGCTGAGGGTCCTGGGCCCCAGCCAGG
This sequence comes from Callithrix jacchus, assembly GCF_049354715.1. Classification (NCBI taxonomy): domain Eukaryota; kingdom Metazoa; phylum Chordata; class Mammalia; order Primates; family Cebidae; genus Callithrix; species Callithrix jacchus. The sequence continues at coordinate 58,283,033 of NC_133506.1, forward strand.
CTGAGTGAGGGGAGGGCCATTCTTGGGTCTGAGGGCTGGGGGCCTCCCCTCCTCCTGTCCTGGAGGGCGCCAGCCTAGCACAGGTGGAGGAGGAGGGGTGTCAGGAAGGCCCATACCCTAATCTGACTGAGGGTCTCTGGGCTAAGTCAGTGGCCTCCTGGCAGCCAGCCTGGTGCCAGTCTGGCAGCTCAGCTGGGCACAGACAGGATGTGTCACTGGGGGCTTCTGTTCTGCCAAGTCCCCACTTAACAGTGGCCTCTATGGCTCCAGCAATCAGGAGAGAAAAGATTCCAACTCCCACACCCAGGGTTTCCTGCTGCCTGGCAGAGGAGAAGAGGGCACACCTCTTGCAGAGGTGATCAGTGACTCACCTGCCCCACTCAGAGGAGGGGTCTGCAGGCGGCCAGAGTTCTCCTGATGGGGTTCCTGCCCCGAGCTGGCTTGGGGGTCCCCACACCGGCCCCCGTCCCACATCTGTGGCCCCTTCGATGGTGTCTGGGTACTGTCCGTGGTGCTGAAACCCGAGGCTCCTGGGGCTCTGCATTCTCCTCTTGAGCCTCTCCCAGAAATTCCAAAGCAGAAGAAAAGTGCAGGGAGCGGAGTGGAGGAGCCGTGGACAGGGGCTGCATGGCAGTGTCAGTCCCTGAGAGGTCGCCAAGGAGCTGGAGCGGAGTGGAAGAGCCATGGACAGGGGCTGCATGGCAGTGTCAGTCCCTGAGAGGTCGCCAAGGAGCTGCGGCCTTTGAACTAGATGTTCTCAAAACCTGGAAGTGGCACAGAGAAGGCATCTGCTCAGCAAGGCACACACCTCACCAGCGGGGATGAGGACGCCGCTCATGATGTTGCAGGATGTGAGAGCTCAGGCCATGGGTTCAGGCCCCTGGGTTCACAGCTGTGCCCGGGTTTCTTTACAAAATGAGGCTGGCAGCAGCCTGTGCCTCACAAATGAGACATGTGTGCCTGAGGTCGTGCACGTCGAGTGCGTGTAGACCCCAGGACAGTCGGCTGGAGGGCGCAACGTCAGCTAGAAAGTGGAGGTCAGAGGAATTCAAACCGTCAGTTTTTTCTTTTTTTGAGATGGAGTTTCACTGTTGTTACCCAGGCTGGAGTACAATGGCACAATCTCGGCTCACCGCAACCTCCGCCTTCTGGGTTCAAGCAATTCTCCTGCCTCAGCCTCCCAAGTAGCTGGGATTACAGGCACGCGCCACCATGCCCAGCTAATTTTTGTATTTTTAGTAGAGACTGGGTTTTACCATGTTGACCAAGATGGTCTCGATCTCTTGACCTCGTGATCCATCCGCCTTGGCCTCCCAAAGTGCTGGGACAAACCGTCAGTTTTAACACTGAGCCAAAACCTGTGTGTTGGAGTGCTCTGATGGAGGCACGGACAGGGTCATGATGGGCCAAGTTCTAGCCAGCAGCTGCACTGTCCGTTTCACCCCCTCCCACAGTGGTCCTACAGACACCAAGGTGGCTCGCACACCCCTTCTGCGACACAGCCCTGGTCCTGCGCTCAGGACTCAGAAACTGGCCGCTCCACATGGCAATGCGGCTCAATGTCCCCTGTGGGTCAGGCGTGTACCCCCTGGCCAGCAAGTCCCACGGCTTGGCATTCCTGATACAAGCAGCATCTTGAGCTGGGCCTGGTACTGCTTAGATGCCTGGGAGGGTGACTGAGGGATGGCACAATGTCCCAAGCTGGCCACCACCAGAACCTTCTAGAACAAGGTCACACTACCAGTCCTTTATGCCTTCATTCCTCTCTCCCAGACACCTGCTCACACATAGCCCCGGGTCTCAGGAGTCCTGCGGTGGCCCCAGGCAGCCACTGCTTTTCCCCCTCTCTGGGTCCCTGCACCGTGTCTCCTCTGAGCACAGCTGCTGGCCAGGGCCTCCTGGACAACCTCACTCCTGGAAAGCGCTGGGCTCTGTCACCTTAAGGACCCCCTTGCTCTCTCTGCTCTGGCACCCCACCTCTGGCACAAGGAGCAGGGACCCGCCCACTAGCACTCCCATCCCTTCCCCGCCCAGTGCTTCTCCAGCTCCAGGGCTGTGAGGCAGCCACAGTGGCCTTGGTGTGGCTGTGGGGTTCCCATTCATCTCAGGGCACCTGTCATGGGATACATCTGCAGGACAGGCAGGTGGAATGTTCTGAGTTTCAGCTTTGTGTGTTTAAGTAGTTCACTGTGGGGCTCTAGCTTTTGAGGGACATACCTGAGACCCTCCCAGCTGCCCTGCCCTCTCCCCAAATCAGCCCAAGGTCTCCAGTCCAGAGAGCCAGACTGGGAGGGGAGCACGGAGCTGTCCCCTGCTGGATGTGTGCCCACCATCTCAGGCCCACCCGTTGCCTCATCCCCAGCCCCACCCAGTCAGCTGAGTGCCCTGTGGTATGGGTGTGTCATGACATCGTGGCCAGCCTTTGAGTTGTTCCCCAGGCTTTGGTGTTTTGAACAAGCCTATACTGACAGCCTGGCTCACAGCGTTTCTGAATTAATTCTGCCATTGCTCCTGGCCTCAGCCATGGTGGGGAAGGCAAGTTGGGGTGTGAGAACCCTGGGAGTTGCCCCCAAGTCAGCGTTTGCTTGTTCAGGCGGGAGGCCTCTCCACCTGGAATCTGTACAGGAGGTTAGAAGAGATTGCCCCAAGCCTGGGCCCTGCTGGGGCTGGTCATGCCCTCAGGGAGGGGGCGATCCCCTGCCAGCCCAGCAAGGCCACTCCAGCAGTCCCCACCTGGGGAGGGCGTGGACAGGAGCCTCCCCTCCCAGCCTCCCTGCGCTCTGCCTCGTCCTACAAAGCTCTGGGTTCTGCAAAGCAGAAGCATTTTGCCGAGCAGAGCATTTTCCCCTTCCCACTCGACACAGCCTGGTGGCAGAGACAAGGAGCAGCTGCCAGTCTGGAGCTGTCTCTTGAGCTAAACACAATGGGATTAATTAGAAAGGCCCAGCACAAAACAGGCGACTGCTATGGAAGGGTGGAGCAAGGTGAGAACACCCTGCCTGAGGTCGGGGCCGAGGCCGTCTGTCCTGTGTCAGGGGTGCCCTCACCTGTGGGCAGCGTAGCTTGTGACCCCTCCCTCCTGCCCACTCTCCACAGCAGAACTCAGACCAGCCACCCCAAGGCTGCACCCCAGTCCAGATCCCCTAACCCACCAGCTGTTTCATTGTCTAACCCTTCACTCGCCTCCCTCCTCCCCAGCAAAATCACAAACTCAAGGGGGCAGAGGCCAGGCTGCTGGAGTCCCTTCCACAGGCCCGGCCCCACCTGCTGTCTCCCGAGTGTCCCATCCCAGCCTCCCAAGCCCTGTACCCCCAGTTTGCTCCCTTTCCTGTGCCCGAGGCAGCAGCACCTCCAGGCTCGCTCTTTTAGGAATGAGGCTGAGATCGGGAGGACCAGCCGAGCTCACAGCTGGCTGGGAAACAAGCCAGGCAACCTGTCCTGGCACCAAGCCTCAGGCGCTCAGCTGCTTCCCAACTGGCCACTCAAATACCATCCCCCCTACCCAGATGAGGCTGAGAGGCAGCGGGTGGTGGCCGAGCGCTGTGCATGGCAGAGGATGCTGCCTGAAACATGAGAGGCCCCTGGAGGCAGCCCCCCGTCCAGACCACCATGACTGTCACCCGCCAAGACCCTTTGCTCCAGGACATCCACCCAAACCTCAGAGACCCAGCCACTGAGGTCATAGCCCTGCTGCCCAGCTGGCTCCAGGGAGGGTGGCCCAGCCAGTTCCTGCCACCTGAGGGTGTTGGTATACACACCAGACTCAGAGGGAGACCCAGACAGCAACACACAGACGGAGAGGAAAACAGAGACACAGGGAGACACTGAGAGACACAGCAATACAGAGACACAAACAGACACAGAGGCACCGAACAGAGACAGACACAGAGGAGACACAGATGTACAGAGAGAGACACAAGGAGGAAAATAGATACAAGGAGAGACATACAGACAGGAGAAAGACACACAGAGAGAGACACAGCTAGCCACACTCTGTCTCGCCTCCGAATCCAGCTGGGGCATGGACCCCGCTGGACTGGACCCCTTCCCTGCAGCTGCTGGACAGCCTCGCCATCCCCAGCGCTTCCCTGCTCTTGGCCACGACCTTCCTGTGCTGCTTGGAATTGCAAACCCAGGTGGTCTGGGAGTCGCCGCCACCACGTGTCCCCCAGAATATTCATGGGTCCCTGCTCTCTTTAGAGACAAAAGCCACCAGGGGGTGGTAGCACCAGTGGCGCTCAGGCGTCCTCTGGCCAGCCCTGCGTGACCTTCAGCCTGGTTGAGTCCACTAGACAAAGTCCCTCAAGGATGCCTAGGTGGCCAGGGCTGAGACACCTAAAGAGGTAGACACTCAGCCTGGGCAGGGGGTGGGGGCCACACCTAGCAGGGGCCAGGTCAAGGCTACCACCCAGGAGGTCACCACCAGGCCCCCACACTACCCCGGCCTGGCCGCCTGCTTCCTGTTCCATTCTCACCCCGAGTTCTCAGGCCCATGAGTTTGCCTGACCCTCTGCCAGGACAGTGCAGGCTCCCTGCAGGCTCCTGAGCACCATAAGGTCAGAGATGAGAAGTCACCCCCTGGCAGAGGCCTTCCCCGAACCCCTAGCACCACCGCAGCCAGGCTGCCTCCAGCGTCGCTGTGTCTGTCGCTCTTATTGGCCCTGCAGTCACTGCAGGTGGTGATTTCCGTAATGTCTCCTCTCCAGAGCCCAAGACCCCTGACGGCAGGGGCTCCTGTGTCCTCTCCAAGGCAGTGATGTTTGTGGGAGGGGAGAGAAGGAGGAAGGGAGAAAGGTGGAGGGAAGATAGACTAACCAAGAAAAAAGAAGACGTAGCTAAGATCAGAAATGAAAGAGGAGACCTTACAAGATGCCGCAGAAATCAAAAGCGTTGCAATAAACTATTAATGGTTTTATACAAATGACTGGACAGGCTGAAGAAATGGATACATTCCCAGAAACTCACAAAGCTTCCCAGAGTGAATCGTAAGAAATGGAGAATCTGAAAGGACCAACAACAAAGGAGGAGATTGAATCATCGAAAACCTCCCCAAAAAAAAAAAAACCCAGGGCAGGGCCAGGTGCTTCACTGATGGATGCTATAAATGTTTAGAGAATTAAAGCCAGTCCTTATACAATTCCAAAAGTGTGAAGAGGAAGGAACTTTCTAACTCATCTTACGCGGTCAGCATTACCCTAATACCAAAGCCAGAGGTGGATGCTGTGACTCTGCCCTCGTGAATAGATTCATTCATTCACAAATAGACAAGTTACTGGAGGAAGGTATCGCACAAGGGGAGCCGTTGGCTTTGTGAGAAGAGGAAGAGGGACCTGAGCTAGCATGCTCAGCCCCCTCTGCACGGAGGCCCCACGCCACTGCAGAACTTTTCCTGAAAGTCTCCACCAGCAAGAAGGCTCTTGCCAGTTGCATCTGCTGGGCCTTGGACTTCCCAGCCTCCATAACCTTAATAAATACATGCCTTTTCTTTATAAATCACCCAATTTTGGGTCTTCTGTTATAAGCAACATAAAATGGACTTGGACACAAGGGCACCAATACACAGTGAGGAGAAAGCAGCCTCTTCAATAAACGGCAATGGGAAAACTCATGTCCACGTGCAAAACAATGGAATTGTACCCTTATCTCACACCATGAAAAAAATAGGCTTAAAATTGATTAAAACTCTAAGCATAAAACCTGAAACTATAACACTGCTAGCAGAAAACACAGAAGAAAAGCTTCTTGACTTTGGTCTTGACAATGATTTCCTATGACAGCAAAAATGCGGACAGCGAAAGCAGCATGAATGAGACCACGTTTCATCGAAAGTCTCTGCACAGCAAAGAAACAACATGAAAAGCCAGGGTACAAAATGGAAGAAAGATAACCAGTCTAAAAATGGGCAAGGTGCCTGAGTAACGTTTTTCCAAGGAAGACCTGCAGATGGCCAGCGGGTTTACAAAGAGGTGCTCAACGTCACTAGTCCGGAAACTGCAAAACCACAGGGAGCTGTCACCGCACACCCATTAGGGTGGCTGCCATCAAAAAGCCCACAGGCAGCTAGTGTTTGGGGACACTGAGGAGAAAAGGGAATCTTTGTGAGTCGGTGGGAATATATTAAACTGGTACAGCCATTATGGAAGGCAGTGTGGGGGCTCCTCAGAAAAGCTAAGGATAGGGCCACCATAGCATCTGGCAATCCCAGTTGTGTTTATGCAACCGAGTGGAATCCGGGTCTCGAAAAGATTCCTGCACGCCCATGTCCACTGCAGCACTGCTCACAATAGCCAGGATGCGGAATCAACCCCAAGGTCCCTCAACAGACCAGCAGATGGAGAAGACGTGTGGACGCACCTGGGAGAGTGGCTCAGTCTTGAAACATAATCAGATCTTGTCATTTGCTGTGACCGCAGTGACCTGCGGACCTTATGCTGAGTGAAATAAGCCAAGCGCAGAAAGACAAATGCTGTGTGATCTCGCTTATGCGTGGAATCTGAAAAAGCAAACTCGTGAAAAAGCAGAACACAGGGCTGGGGGAGGGGAGTGAGGAACGGGGAGGGGTCGGTCAAGGGTTGCCACGTTTTGGTTATAAGGCGAGTAAGTTCTGGAGCTTTGAGGACCAGTGTTAACGATACGGCATTGCACACTCAACATTTCCTAGGAGAATAAATCTTGTGTTCTCACTACAAAAAAGGGGCTATGTGAGGTGATGGATGTGCTCATGGGCTTGACAGTGGCAATCCTTTCACAATGTACACGGCAAATAGATACAAATGTTTTGAGATGGGCGTCTTGCTCTGCTACCCAGGCTGGAGTGCAGTGGCAGTCATAGCTCACCATAGCCTCTACTTGCTGGGCCCAAGTGATCCTCCCACCTCAGCCTCCCAAGTCAATGGCACTATAGGCATACGCCACCATGCCTGGCTGTTTTTTTTAGTTTTTGTAGAGACGGGGATCTCACTATGTTGCCCAGGCTGGTCTCAAACTCCTGGCCTCAAGGGGTCTTCCTGCCTCAGCCTCCCAAAATACTGGGCTTATAGGAATGAGCCACGGCACCCAGTCAATAGATACAATTTTTATTTGTCAATTATGCCTCAATAAGGCCGCGGAAAAGGTTAAAAATATATACATTTAAATGTAAAACTTCCGTGATTTCTTTTAGTAATGTTACGGTTTTTGGTTTTAGGTTTTTTTAATCTTCTGAACCTCTGGAATTATTCTGATGTGAGATCTCTGTGAGTTAGGGTACCAGTTCCAGGAGCTAAGTCAAAGTGTCTTATCCCTTGAGAAAAGGAAGATTTCTTTCCCTCAAGATACACTGAAAGTCCAAGAGTAACAGCTGAAGGCACACCTTGGCCCAGGAGCACAGAGACGTCCTGGGGTGCTCTCTTTCACCCGTGTTGGCTTCATTCTTAGGCAGGTCTTCCCTAAAAGGTAGGAAAATGGCACCCGCAGCCACAGATGCCCTTTCCTGCTCAGTGAGCCCAGGCAAAGCTAGTGTCTGGCAAGGTCCTGGGGTGGCCCGCATCAGACCACTGAGATTGGTGCAGGGATGGATCTTTGGCTGATCTGTTCAATGAAGGCCCCCCAAGCCTTTTGGGATGTGGTCACATGCCAGTGAAATGGAGAGTGCACAGGTCCCCAGGAGAAGGACGTGAATGGGACAGGGGCCCTGAGGACCCAGCTTCCTGTGGTCCAGTCTGCCAGCTGTCCAACACCGTGCCTGGGTGGCCAGTCCTCTCCTGATGATTTGGATGCTGTGTCCATCACAGGCCGAGCTTCTGTCTGACCGGGCTCTGTGGATGCTGAATTCTCCTCATTAACGTCATTCTCGGTGCATGCCAGTGGCTGGCAAGACTGAGGCTCCTGCGTCCAAGCGACCTGCCACGCTTTCTTTAAAGAACCTTCCCGGCCATTCTGAGACTGTTTCCCACTTAAGTTGTGGAGCTGTATGTCTACCATGATAGCTCTGGTGTTTTACGGGAACTAGATGTACAGACATGATCTCAGTGGGTCCTTCTGCCCAGGGAGGGCCTGTCCTGCGCCTGGCTTAGTCCTCCAAGCTCCCAGCACCACGGCAGCCTTTCCTCTGAGCCTCGCGCTGCTCACTGATGCTCCCTTTGCTTGTCATAGGGGGCAGCCAGCTCCTTCCACAGAGGAGGAGAGACGACAGGAAGAGTGGCGCCGGCCAAAACCCCCGCTTCCAGCTGTGGTCTGGGAAGAGAAGGCTGACTCCAGGAGTAGGGGCATTCCCCTCAGCCCCCAATCCTACTCGGCCTCAGCCTCCAGGGTGGGCAGGAGCCGGAGGCAGGGAAGGGCCACACTCCCTCTGGAAGGCAGGGCTGCACCCCCTCTGTCTGCACACGTGACCCCTCGCTGGCCTCTGCTTGGGTGCTGCAGGGGAGGGGCCTCCTCTCCCTACCTCTGGGAACTGCAGGACCCAGGGTCTGATTTCCTCCAATGGGGCAGCCAGAGGGCTGGGGCCAGACCCTGCAGCCCACCAGCCCCTGAGGCAGCTATTTTTGCTGCCTGTGTTGGTGAGGTTGTTATTTTAAATGTTTTGACATTTAAAATCTGTGTTGGATATATTGGTGTTTAAACTATGCCGGGGCTGTGGTGACTCACAGAATCGGTTTGTCTCCTGAGGCTGGGCCAGCCACCCCCGCCCCTCCCAGCAGTCTCCCAGCGGGGAGAGGCACTTTTTACCCGCCCCCAGCCTGGTTGGCACCTTGTCATCCTGCAGAAGTTGGACTTCAGCCAGAGCAGCAGAACGCAGGGTACGTGGGGTGGCCCCAGATCCCAACGCCCACGCAGGGGAGGGCAGAACGGACCTGCCACCCAGCAGGGTCAGTGGCGGTGGTGGTGGCTCTCAGGAGCCCACCAGGCAGCAGGAGCAAAAGGTGCTGCCTCCCAGGGGTTTGCGTCTTCTTCCCTCCACGAATGTCCTCTGAGCCATTTAGCAGATCTTTGTTCAAATTGAACCTGAGGGTGAACTTGGGCCATCTCCTCCCTGAAGGTCTCTGAGTGCTTCTGAGTGGAGCCTGGCGCTTCGGTGGGAGCAGGAAGGACCGTCAGAGGTACCTCAGCCAGTGCCCAGAGCGGGCCAGGGAGAAAACCTGCACGCCGACATTCCCGCCTCTCAGAGGCTGCCCTGTCCCGTGGCCACTGCTGCCTTCGTTAGTGGGACTAGGCGAGGATTGTCCTCACTGGGGCCATCCTGACCTGAACTGTTGAGGCCACACAGCTCTGCTCTCCCTGGAGAGAGGAGGTCAGGAGGGAGGAAGTCCCTCCAGCCCAGCCGAGGGAATCCCGTGGCAGATATTCCTGGACTTCCTATGGAAATCATAGCCACCAGCCGCACAGCCAGCGCAGGCCACTTCTCCAACACACCCAAAAGCTGCTTGGAATCAGCAATTCAGCATGAGGGTCCCGGGCAGCCTGACAGAGAGGAGCAGCCCTCATCCCCAGAACAAGATAGAATGGTCCCGGGCAGCCTGGCAGAGAGGGACAGCCCTCGTCCCCAGAGCAAGATGGAGCCTGCAAGTACAGAAGCCAGAGGCCAATATCTGGCTTGCGGGGAAGAGCATCTTACAAAGAATCCAAGGCCAAGGACACTCTTCAAGCCACTGATGGCTGTCATTCCACCCCCCATGGAGGAGCTGGTTTCTCCATCAGAAGCTGGGCCAAGCCCGCCCTGGCTCATTCCGGCTCGTTCCGCTGCTGCACGTCCACAGATGTGTCCCCTTCCCACTCTGAGCAGCAGCTCTGGCTGGGGGGGAGACTGGGCCACTGCCCCATCTGGGGAAGCCACAGCCACCTGGCCAGTGCCTGTAAAGTCAAGACTCAGCCAGGAGTCGCAGAAGGAGCAGGACTTAGCTCAGGCCAGGCTCAAATCCCGGCACAGCCCCTCCCGCGCCGGAGTCTCTGAGCAGACCTCTAGCCTGTCCAGGGCGTGGATCAGGTGGAGTGGCAGTGGTGGCCCAGCCTCGTGGGTGGATGTGGAAGCTGGCGGGGTGCAGGCAGTGGGGGCTAAGGTGCTAATAAGAGGAGCCCTGTACCTTTCAGTGCTCTGAGAGGTAGCTGGGGTAGGCGGGAGGAAGGGGCTTCTGTTAGCGTGAGCTGTCAGGACCTGCGAGAACCGCCTGTACACAGCTGCAAGGCCGGGGCTCGGCCATCCTTCGAGACTGGCCTCAGGCAGGGCAGCTACCTGCTTGGGGGCCTCAGGCACAGATGCAACATGCCCAGACCTGGGAACCTAGAGCCCAGGGCCTTTGCCACAGCGACACCCCAGCATGTGCTCCTTGCCGTATCCAGGCGGGACCCTCGGGAGGGCCTCATGAAGGTGGGGGAGTTTGCAAACTTCTTTCTAGTCAGAGGCAGAGTCGGGGCAGGCTGGGAGTGAGCTTAGAACTATAGCCAGGGTGGCCATGTCTACGGGCAGCCGGGATAGGACTGGACCTCCTGAATTGGTGGCAATTGAGGGCCTCCAAGCGTGCAGACCTGACACCCTGGCCAGCACGAGTCCCGCTGCCAGCTGTGACATCCCACCCTTCCTCTCCCACAGGTCAACACCTTCATGTCCTTCATATTCCCCATGGTGGTCATCTCCGTCCTGAACACCATCATTGCCAACAAGCTGACAGTCATGGTCCGCCAGGCGGCTGAGCAGGGCCAGGTGTGCACGGTGGGGGACCAGCACAGCACATTCAGCATGGCCATCGAGCCCGGCAGGGTCCAGGCCCTGCGGCATGGTGTACACGTCCTACGTACGTACCTCTGGGCCCTCTGGGGTGGGAGGTGGGCCAGGGCCAGCAAAGGCAGGCAGCATGGAACCACCCCAAGCCTGGTCAAGGTTTAAAGACATGGGGATGAAGCTGTCAGGCCAAGACCCAAGGGTGCCAACTGCCCCCAGGGATGAGTGCCATTCTACACTCCATCCATCCATCCTTCCATCCGTCCTTCTCTCCAGCCTTCCCTCCCTCCATCAATCCCTTCCTCCTCCTATCCATCCATCCTCCCTTCATCCCTCCCTCCATTCACTCCTCCACCTCTCCCTCCCTCCTCCCTCCATCCTTTGTTCCATTCCTCCATTCATTCATCCCTCTCTCCATGCATCCCTCCCTCCCTCCGTCCATTCGTCCACTTGCTCGTGTGCTCACTCATTCATTTGCTCTGCAGTCTACTGAATGCCCAGCCTGGGTCTCACTCATTCTTGCTCACAGGTGTGGAGGTAGCATAGGCAGGAGCAACCCTGTACTCTAGGAGAGCAGGGGCTCCACCTAGGAAGCAAACCAGGCACCTTCAGACATGAGCTGAGCATGATGAAAAAAATACCATGCCCACCACTACATCTGGCAACTGGGAGGGGCTCTCAGAGCAGGTGGCATTCTGCAAGTCCCAAGGACCAGGAGCCTGTCTGGGCAACAGAGCTGTGGTGAGGAGTTGGCTGGAGCAAAGGCCCTGTGGAGGGGGAGATGCTTGGCAAGAAGGCAGGGGCAGGGGCAGGGTGGACGCTTCCATCTACACAGGCCTTGGAGAGTGTGATGGGAACTGGAGAGAATGAAACCTTTTCACACCCGACACCCAGGTCTTCAGTTGCTTTGCCTGAAGTATTTGGCTTGAGTCCTCCCTGGTGCTGGCCCATTTTCAGGGCTTGTTCGAGGGTGTGGCCAGCCACAGGAGAGGCCCACAGCTAAGCACATCAGCCTGAGAGAGCCTGGCTCTGGGCTCGGCCTTCCCTGCCCTTCCCTGGGGAACCACCCAGGGCTTTGGACACAGAGAGCTCGGGGCTGGTGACACCCCCAGCAGGGCAGGGCCCATCCTATCAGAACCCTGAGGACCAGCGCCAGCATGCCAGGCTGGCTGGCCTGCCATCCTCTGAGGTGTGACCTGGGCCCGGTGTGGCCTGATTTTTTAGTAGTAGCCGTCCTAATAGATTTGAGGTGGCATCTCGTTGTGGTTTTGAGCTGCATTTGTCCAGTGATTTATGATGAATGATCGATAACATCTTTTCACATGCTTGTCAACCTTTGACGTCTTCTTTGGAGAACTGTCTAAGTCCTTTGCCCATGTTTGAATTGGATTGTTTGTTTTTATGTTGAGCTTTAGGAGTTCTGCTCTTGGTCTTAACTCATTATCAGATGTAATTTGCAAATATTTCCTCCCTTTCTGTGAGCCGACTTCCACTATCCTGATTATACCCTTTGACACACAGAAATTTAATTTTTATGTTGTTCAATGTATCTACTTTTTCCTTTTGTGACCTGTGCTTTTGGTGTCATACCTAAGAAATCATTGCCAAACTCAATGCTGTGAAGTCAGCATGTTTTCTCCTAGGAGTTTTATAGTTTCAGACCTTTTTTTTTTTGAGGAGTTCGGCTCTTGTTGCCCAGGCTGGAGTACAATGGCTACATCTCAGCTCACTGCAACCTCCTGGATTCAAGCAATTCTCCTGCCTCAGCTTCCCAAGTAACTAGGGATTATAGGCACCTGCCACCATGCCTGGTTAATTTTTGTATTTTTAGTAGAGACAGGGTTTCACCATGTTGGCCAGGCTGGTCTCAAACTCCTGACCTCAGGTGATCCACCCACCTTGGCCTCTGAAAGTGCTGGGATTAAAAGCATGAGCCACCATGCCCAGCCTATAATTTCAGATCTCACGTTTAGGTCTTTCATCCACTTAAAGTTCATTTTTGCATATGGTGTTAGGTAAGGGTCCATCCTCATGCAACTGGGTGTCCCGTTTTCTAACTCCTTTTGCTGAATAGACTGTCCTTTCCCCACTGACTGGCCTGGTTGAAGATCACTTGACCATAAGCTAAGGGTTTGTTTCTGGGCTTTTTATTCTATTCCCTAGGTCTATTTGTCTGCCTGTATGCCACCACCACACTGTAACTTCGTAGTAAGTTTTCAAATCAAGAAGTGTAAGATCTCCAACTTTATTTTTTTACAAGATTGTTTTGGCTATCCAGGATCACTTGAGATTTCACATAAATTTTAGGATAGATTTTTCTATTTCCACAAAAAGCATTATTGAAATTTGGTAGGGATTGCATTGACTCTGTAGAGTGCTTTGGGTAGCACTGACAACTTAACAATACTAAGTCTTCCAATCCATGAACATGGTATATCTCCCTGCATTCTCCCTTAGGCCATGTCTTTCTCTGAGGCCATATCCTTGTGTCTCTGAGCCCATATGTCTGTCTCTGAGCCCCCATCTCTCCCTCTCTGAGCCTGTGTCCTGTCTCTGAGCCCATCTCTCCCTCTCTGAGCCTGAGTCCTATCTCTGAGCCTGAGTCCTGTCTCTGAGTCTGTGTCCTATCTCTGAGCCCGTGTTCTGTCTCTGAGTCTGTGTTCTGTCTCTGAGTCCGTGTCCTGTCTCTGAGCGCGAGTCCTGTCTCTGAGCCCGAGTCCTGCCTCTGAGCCCAAGTCCTGTCTCTGAGTCTGTGTCCTATCTCTGAGCCCATGTCCTATCTCTGAGCCCGTGTCCTGTCTCTGAGCCTGAGTCCTGCCTCTGAGCCTGAGTCCTGCCTCTGAGCCTGAGTCCTGCCTCTGAGCCTATGTCCTGACTCTGAGCCCATGTCTCCCCACTGAGCCCACATCTCTGTGTTTCAGGTGCAGTGGTCATTGCCTTTGTGGTCTGCTGGCTGCCCTATCACGTGCGGCGCCTCATGTTCTGCTACATTTCGGATGAGCAGTGGACTCCGTGAGTACTGGGAGGTCGGGTGCTGGGCAAGTGCTCCCCAAAATAGATGGTGGGTGTGGCAGGCACTGCTGAGAGGACCCGAACAGGGCAGGGGTGTGGTAAGTCCCCTGGTGACCCCCTGGGCAGGGGTGTGCTGTGACTGGGGCTAGGAGGAGGCCATGGAGGGACAGGTTCAGGGCAGGGGCTGAGTAGGCCAGTCTGGAGCAGAGAGGGAAAGTTGGTCCTAGGAACTGGCCCAGGCAGTTTCCTGAAGGCCTAAAGAGAGACATCTCTGGCTCCACCAGGGACATGGTGGGGGTGTCACCTCCCCATATGGCAGCTGTCAGAGCCCCAAGGCCACCCAGGTTGGACCCACAGGGCTCAGCCTGCAGTTACACTCAGGGCTGTGACTTATCCCAGAAAGAGCTGCAATACTGACAAGGCTTTGCTTTGCTAATACAGCAGAGTCAGCAAAGGGAGAAGATACACAAAGTGGGGTCAGGGGGAGACCAGATGCAGCTTCCGGGGCCCCTCCCAGAGGAGCCGCACAGGACGATGTGGGGGCCGATCACAGGGCCACCCACTGCCTGGCATGCAACAAGAGTCCAGAGTCTCAGAAGAGAAACCAGGTGTTCAGCAAAACCCCCACTGTTTGCATCAAGAGTTCAGGTGCAGGGAGCCCCTCTCATCAGGAAATGGCAGGAGCCTTCTCAAAATCCAAGACCCCAGGCGCCAGCTAGAGGCCAGCCTTGCCAGCTGGCTATCCTGAGATGGCAGCTTTGGGCCTACTTTTCTGCACAGCAGGGCTGCCAGGTCCCAGGATAAAAGGTTCCTCCCAGTGGCAGCCACTGGGGAGGGCATGCCTAGGACCCAGGAGCTGGTAGAGGCACAGGGAGCAGAGTTCGGCCCCCAGAAAAGCTTCTGAAACTCAGGGCTGCCTGCTGGTAATTGAGCTGCCTGGTGAGGGAGTGAGATCTCTGTGGGTGGAGGCGACACATTGAGGGCAAGGTATGTGGCTGCTGGGGAGGCATGGACGGGGTTCCCACCCTGGCTGTTTGGTTAGGCTGGAGACCAGCCACGCCCTGGACCCTTGGAGGCACAGGACTTCAAAAGGCAATGCAGGCAGCTCAAGGAGAGGCAGGGGGAAGCTCAGGGAGAGGCAGGGGTGGAGGAGCAGAGCCCAGGCCCCACCTAAAGAAGCCCTGGCCGGGGGAGTGGGCGGGGAGCACAACCAGAACTTCCGCTGCTCAGGAGAGGCCACACCCTGGAGCTAGTTATGAAATGTCCCCATACACCACCACTCCCAAGTGGTGTTTTAATTAGCATCTGAGCCACCACGTCCTGTGGCCACTGTGGCCCCGGCTGTAACTCTGTGGCCCTGCCTTGGGACCCCAGGAGTTCCGTCTGGGGTCTCAGTGCCTCTCCCCCAGGTTGCCCTGGAGGATCCCGTCCAGGGTCTGAGTGCATCTCTCCCCCAGGTTTCTCTATGACTTCTATCACTACTTCTACATGGTTACCAACGTGCTCTTCTACGTCAGCTCCACCATCAACCCCATCCTGTACAACCTCGTCTCCGCCAACTTCCGCCACATCTTCCTGGCCACGCTGGCCTGCCTCTGCCCCGTGTGGCCTCGAAGGAGGAAGAGACCGGCCTTCTTGAGGAAGGCCAACAGCATGTCCAGCAACCACACCCTCTCCAGCAATGCCACCCGCGAGACGCTGTACTAGGCTCTGCTCCGGGGGCAGTGGCCAGGAGGAGCCCGGCCATGGGTCCTTGCCCCCGACAGAGCAGCCCCCACTGGGGAGCCTTAATCGGGGTCAGGCAGAGGCCAGCCAGTGCTGGAGTCTGAGGCCTGGAACCCCCTCCCACCCCCAGCCCCCATTTCCCATTTCTCATCCGTGTCTCCTGGGCCGGTCCCCTGGGCCTTTCCCCAACCCCTCCCCCATCTCCTCTGAAAGCCAGAACTAGAGAGTGCTCCTCTCCCACATCAGAAAAGGGCCTCTAACGAGGAGAAATTAGTGTGCCACAAAAGGCGGTTTTCTTTGTTCCCAGACTAATGGATGGTTCCAGAGAAGGAAATGAAAGGTGCTGGGTGGAGCCAGGCCTTGGGCAGCTGAGCTGCTGTTCCCATGCCCACATCCGTGAGACCCTTTGTCTAGCTGGGGAGTCCCTCCCCCATCCCCCATCTGTGAGACCCACACCCCTCTGTCTAGCTGGGGAGTCCTGCCCCCATCCCCCATCTGTGAGACCCACACCCCTCTGTCTAGCTGGGGAGTCCTGCCCCCATCCCCCATCTGTGAGACCCATACCCCTCTGTCTAGCTTGGGGAGTCCCTCCCCTGTCCCGCATCTGTGAGACCTGCACCCCTCTGTCTAGCTGGGGGATCCTGCACCCATCCCCCATTTGTGAGACCCGCACCCCTCTGTCTAGCTTGGGGAGTCCCTCCCCTGTTTCACATCTGTGAGACCTGCACCCCTCTGTCTAGCTGGGGAGTCCTGCCCCCGTCCCGCAGGCTCCATGGCTTTAGGCCTCTCTCGCCAACCCTGCCACTCAGACCCATGCCCCACCTTCCCCAGGCAGTTCCAAGGATGCTCCCTGACTCGCCCCTGTGGGCCTGGCCAGCTGGGGGCCCACAACTGGGGCCAGGGGGTCCCTCCCACCACCCTCGTCACAGGCAGCTGCAGCCCCCAGAGGGACCCATGTGCCCAAAAAGGACAAAAATGGGGTCAGCCTGGAATTGCCCAGAGCCTGCCTCCCTTCCTGCCTCCTGTCCTCACCCAGGCCAAGGCCAGGATACTGCATGGGAGGAGGCTCAGGTCTCAGCCTCACGGTCTTCAGCTGTGGCCTCTGGGGCTGGGCAGAAGGGACGCCGGATCAGGGGCCTGGCCTCCCGCACCCGCCCAGGTGGCCATGGCCAGGATGGGGTGCAGCCTTCATGTGCTCTGCTTCTGGCTGTGCAGACTGATGTCTGGCAGCCAGGCCTGGAGCTGGCTTCAAGGTGGGTGCCTGGAGAAGAGGAATGTGGGACAGGGGCCATGGTGCCTGGTCCCTGAGCAAGACACCAGGTCCCAGGGACTCAGGCCTCAGGTGAGAAGGGGAGCAGTGCACCCAGGCACCATGGCCAGCAGCCCTGGACTGAGGCACAGACTCATGTGTCACCCTCTGGCGACAGCAGCCCTGGCCCCAGCCTCCAGATGGTTGGAAAGCTGGTGCCTCCCTGGTCTCTAGGATCCAGGCTCCATAGAGGACAAGGCTGGCCGGGCCCCTGGCTCGGGAAGGTTGCCTGAGCCCGAGAGAAGACAGTCCCAGGAGAAGCTGGCGGGGGAAGCCGGGAGCTGGGAGCCACAGAAAGCAATGCTCAGCCATTTCGAGGATCTCCCTGTCTCAGAGCAGCCTCTGCCCAGGGGACGTGGGCTCTGAGCAGGCTGCCTGCATAGCCCGTGGGGACTCCAGACTCAGTTTCCCCATCTATGAGAGTCTAATGCTACAGTATCTGCAGTGACTTGGATCTGGCTGTTGAGTTGATGGGTTACTTGAACCCCACAAAATCCCTCTCCAACCACAGGACCCTTTGGCTCACCAAGACCGGGGCACAGGGAATACCAGCCCATTCACTGAGCTTTCTGCCAAACCTCGCCTCCCCACCCCGGAGGGCCACCAACCCCAGGAAGATAGGGCCAGCACAGAGGGAGCTCACTCCCCAGCAGAGCTCCCATGACACGGTCTGCTCTGGGTAGGGAAGCTTTGCCTTTGCCGCCAGCCAGGGGGTCCAGAGGTCAGCCCAACCCCTACCCCTGCTCGGGAGTGGGCTCAGAGTCTAGCAAATGCTAAGGCCCCCTCAGGCCGGGCTCTGGACGAGGACATGGACTCGAAGCCAGACACTGCAGCCTCAGACCCTCCTCTGGGGCTCCTTGACCTTGGGCCATAATTTTTGAGCCTCAGTTTCTTCATCTAAGAGTGTGCGGTCATTCTACCCTCTCAGCTGGATGGTTCTGCCCTGGAGGAACCCTCCAGAATAGGCAGAATGGATGGTACCTTGAGAGGGGGCAGACCCTCAGTAGACACAGGGTTTCCGGGGCGAGGTCTGTGGCTGCCACTGAAGCTGGCTTTTCCTGTTAGTGTCTTTACGCTCCTATCTGCATTTGCTGTGGATAGGGATACATGTGCACACGCCACGGACACAGCCACTACACCCGATCTCGCCTCATTAGCTCGAGGCCAGGCTATGATGTGACCCCAGAAGCCAGCCCCACGTGCCATGAGTGCATTGGTCATGGAGTCCGGAGCCCCTGAGCTGGCCCCCAGTGATGATGCAGCCCCCAGAGCTCAAACGCCCACCCCGGCCCCCGCTTTCTGCAGCTGACGAAAACCCCTGTATCTCTCAGTAAAGGTGGCCAAGGGCCCTCCATGTGGACTCGAGTGTTGAGGGCCTGCATGTGCCCACCCACTCAGTCACTCACTCACTCAGTCACTCAGTCACTCACTCAGTCACTCACTCACTCACTCACTCACTCACTCACTCACTCACTCACTCATTCACTCACTCAGTCACTCAGTCACTCACTCACTCACTCACTCAGTCACTCAGTCACTCAGTCACTCATTCACTCACTCACTCACTCAGTCACTCACCCATCCACTCACTCACCCACCCACTCAGTCACTCACTCACTCAGTCACTCAGTCACTCACTCACTCACCCACTCAGTCACTCATTCACCCACTCAGTCACTCATTCACTCACTCATTCACTCAGTCACTCACTCAGTCACTCAGTCACTCACCCACTCATTCACTAGGGCTTCCAGCAGCACAGCCCCCTGCAGGGCCTCTGATCTCTGAGGGTCCTGTGTGGGCAAGTTCTCACCCCCGCCCCCCGAGCTTCAGTTTCCTGATCTGTGAGCTGGGCACAGAGGAGGCTCAGTGAAGGGGGCCCCAGGGTCCCACGACCACTCAGCTCAGATCTCCATGGGGCCCTCTAGTCAGCCAGGGATCCTGTGGTTGGGAGGTCCGTGGCCCCATCGAGGCCTCAGCGGTGGACGGATAGGCCCAGCTGTAGTACCAAGCCCCTGGCCTGGGCCCAGCCCCATGCCAGCCACTGAGGAGACAGAAGTTGTGGCTGAATCCCCACCCCAGGGCTTCTGCTCTGAAAATGATGGTTCCCAGGCATCTCCCAGACCCACCGTTTCAGACTCTCCCCCACCAAGCCCCAGGGCACTCCACGTCCCTGGGCTGGGGGCTCGGGCTCTTCACTGTGCTCCTTTTCTCCTGCTTGCCTGAGCCACAGGAGGCCAGTGAGAGCAGAGTCTGCAGGGTGGGGTCTTTCTCACAAGCCTCCTGGGCATCAGGATTAGGAGTGCTGGGCTCACCCTGTGGAGCGCAGCAAAAGAAGCATTTGCTTGGGCTTAAACAGTCCAGGAAGGCTGCCTGGAGGAGGAGGCAGGTGAGCCAGTGGGAGGCAGAGCCTGAGCAAGGGAGAGTTCAGGAGTAAGTGGTCTCCCCAGGGACATGAGGGGCCCAGGGTGGCTGGAGAGGAGAAGGGCAGGTACTGGGGGAGCAGCAGGGGAGTAAGAAGGTGGGTCAGGGGCTTGAGGAATTTGAGTGTCCATGGAGGGGCTGAGTAGGGGTCTGTGGGGAGGCAGAGGGGAGGTGCCTTGGGGCCCCTGTGCTCAGGAGCCTGCCATGGTTCCTGGGTCCTGGTGGCAGGGAGCACCCCTTCCTGAGGGTCCTCTTGGCCACCCTGGGCATCCCCAGCCCTGCTTGCCCCTCCCTGCAGCACTGGGCACTCTGAGAGTCTCTACGTGGTGTTGCCCTGTGCTCAGGACTCCTCCTTTCAGGGCAGTCGGGTGGCACAGGGCAGGAGGCGTCTGGGTGAGAGTGCAAAAGATGAACTGTAGCTCTAATCATCTAAAGGGGTTTTGGCACATGCTGCTGAGTCCCTCCCTCCCAGCACCCAGCACCCAGCACCCACCTTCACCTGCCCTCCCATGGGGCACTGCCCCTGCCCTGCCCCAGATCCCCACCAGGCTCAGCCTGTCCCTATCCGTGCTAAAGTGTTAGCAGCCACAGCATCTCCTGGTAACAAAGATCCCCACACCTTAACCCAAAGGACAGAAGATAAGCTCCCTCCCACTAGGGGCATGGTCCCCCTACCTTCCCCCCACCCATGCCGTGGCTGCCCAGCTTGGAAGTGGTGATAGCTGGAGAGAGGACCCCTGGGACCCTGATTCAGAAGAGGCTGCAGCGCCTCTGGGAAGACCCTCTTAACCCACAGCAGCTCTCCCAGGAAGCCTTAAGTGCCCTGACAGAGGGAAGCCCAGAGCCAGGCGGAGGATGGGGCGAGGAGAGCCTGCGCCTCGGCCTCCCCTTCCCGTTGCTGTTACTACCACGAGGGGGCACAGGGAGAGGCCACCCACCATGTGGAGCCTCGGGGGGCCCAGGTTGTGAACCCAGAGGCTGCGTGGCGATCATTGGGTGAAGAGTGGATGCCAGCGCTTCCCCAGGTGGCACAGCACAGCCATGAGGGTGCCGGGGCAGATGCCCATGGTCCTGGGCTGGACTCCAGCTCTGCCGTGAGCTAGGACCTGGGATAATGCAGAAGTCAGCACTCAGGGCCCTGCCCCAAGCACCAAGGCTGGCCCCATCAGGGGGCCCAGGAGGGAGGAGGCCTGGGGGGAGGCAGAGGCTGCCTTCCTTGGCTTCTGGCCTTGGCAGCCAGGCCAGTGTCCCTCCTGGCCCAGAGCGGGGCCCAGGCCCTGGACCTCTGCCTCTCCAAAATGGACATCAACCGTCGCCGCTACCCAGCCCATCTGGCCCGCAGCTCTTCCCGCAAGTATACAGAATTGCCCCACGGGACCATCTCTGAAGACCAGGCTATGGGGCCCTCAGATCTTCCCTGTGACTCCACGGGCCAGGCCTCAACCTAGAAAGATGGCCATAGGACTTGCAACTTAGGGTAGTGTCTGAAGAACAGAGGGTGGCTTGACTCTGGAGCCTTTTTCTAGTCTTTTCTGAAGAGCTCCCTGCCCACTCTGTCCACACCCCTGAGCCTTCAGGGGAGGACCATGGCCCGAATCATCCGCAGGCTTTGACACTCCTTGTTGTTTAAGGTTAAGGAACCAGCATCATTCATGCCTAGCCGCCCAGCTCCTTCTCTGTCCCACCCTGGCCTAGTCTGAGCCCCTCCACCAACAGGTAGGTGCCACCCTCCTATCACTCTGGAGGTGTCCAGGGCATGGCACTGCCTCAACCTGTTCTGCTCTCCACTCCAAGCCTCTCCTCTCACCTCTCTGAACCTCTCATCTCCTCTCCCCACCAAGTCTCTCCTCTCTCTCCTCCCTCTGAGGCTCTTCCCCCTCCTCTCCTCCCTCCAAACCTCCCCCCACTCTCTCCCCATTCTGAGCCTCTCCTCCCTCCCCCACCTCGGAGCCTCCCCCCACTCCTCTCCTCCCTCTGAGCCTCTCCTCCCCTCCTCCCTGAGGCTGGGGGCTGTCTCTCTGGAGGAGGAGGAAGATGATTGGGAGAGAAGGACTTTAGGGGCAGATGTCTGCCAGGCACTGCTGGGAGCCCTGGCTGAACCCAGCTTGTGCAGGAGCCTCCAGCCGCCCTGGAGTTCAGGGTCCTTAGGTCATTGTCCCCATTTGACTGGCCAAGGAAGCCAAGGCGTTATTAATCTGCCAGGGACCCACAGCCTCCTGAGCTTGGGGACCATGGCCCTAGCAACCCTTGTGTGCCCCTGGTTACCCACCCTGCATGCCCACCAGCCGGGAGACTAGGGACAGGGAGGCTACCCAGCGCTGGTGTTGGCTCTGCCCTCACCATTGTGGGACTTTCAGAAGACCCCATCTCCCATGGACCATGACCAGCAGAAGGGCACCCCTCCTCCTCCGCAGGAGCTGCCAGGCCAGAACAGCCCCCAGCCTCCAGCACACCAGGACCCGGGAGCAGTGAGAGGGCAGAGCCAGGCTGCTTCTCCAGGGTCTGGTGGGGGCCGCTGGTGCCAGTGGCAGGAGGAAGATCCAGGCTGCGGGGCTCAGAGAGGGATGAGGGACAGGGCGTGGGTGGCTTTACCCCCAAATCAGAGATGCTCACCTGACAGGAGGCCCTGCACCCGCCCGGGCTCTGCCACCTCAGCCTCAGACGCCACACTGTCTAGACGCTCCGCCCGGGCTGCACCCAGAGCCTCCTGGGGTCTGCTTCCGCCTCCAGGAGCCATCTGGCTCCTCTCTTCCCCTGGTGGGGGCATGGGAGAGCATGCCGGGGAGGACTGCCGGTCGGGCAGCCAGGCAGAGCAGGGTGTGGTGGGCTGTGGCCCCAAGCAGGTTGACCAGAAGGGCGGCCGCGTGGGCTCTGCAGGAGACCCCCTAGGACACAGGTGGGCTCTGCAGGAGACCCCTAGGATGCAGGTCACACTCAGGGGCAGGGCTGGGGTGCAGGTGTGGGGGGCAGAGGTGGAGGATCGAACATAAGGCCTGGGGGCATCTGGGGGTCTCGAATGAAGGGTGCCCTCCCCTACCTGCCTGGTCAGACCTTCGTGCCCGTTCCCCACGCACACTTTCACACAGGCTGTTAGCCAACAGTGGTGCCAACAGCAGTGCCAGTGGTGATGCCAATGGCAATTTTTTAACCCTGGCTACATTTTTTAAGTAAAATTCTTGGATTCAGACAACATGATTCTCCTTAAAGTAAGAAAGTCTGCTCATGGCCGGGAGGAATAGTTACTGTTTGGTAGTGAGTTTCAGTGTCACCCCAATAAATCATGGGGTGCTGCGTGGCATGGAGGCAAACCCAGATCAACAAACAAGAGAACACAGGGCTGCTCCATCCACAGTCACCACCCCTCCTCCCCTCCAGGCTTCTCGCTGAGCCCCTCACTTTCTGCCTGGAGGTCCCCCAGCCCCACAGCCCTTCCCTTTCTCCGGGGTCTTTGTTACATTAACCACCAGCCCGACTGGCTTCTCTTTGGTTTCTCTCGGCTTTCAGCACACCCAGGGCTCTCCACAACCAAGACCCAGCGCAGGGGAGTTGCCCAGCAAGTGGGAGTGGCCTGAGGTCCCCGAGGCCTTACCAGTTCTGCCTCTCTCTAGGGATCCCTAGGTTCAGTGCCAAGGAGGGAAGAGTGGGAGCATCCAGGGAACAAGGTCGGCCTCCTCCCAGGCTCAGCAGGTGGGCGCATCGGGAAGGCTCGTGGGGACTGGGGACATACCCAGTGTCCTCCGTAAACACACAGTGGGGTTCTCAGCCACACGAATGCCAGCGTTTAAAGAACTAAAAACAGCCAGGGGCGTTGGCTCATGCCTGTCCTCCCAGCACTTTGGGAGGCTGAGGCGGGAGGATCACTTGAAGGAGTTTTTGAGACCAGCCTGGCCAACATGGTGAAACTCTGTCTCTACTAAAAATATAAAAATTAGCCGGGCATGGTGGCGGGCACCTGTAGACTGAACTACTGGGGAGGCTGAGGCAGGAGAATTGCTTGAACCCAGGAGGCAGAGGCTGCAGTGAGCCAAGATCACACCACTGCACTCCAGCCTGGGTGACAGAATGAGAACTCCATGAAGAAGAAAGAAAGAGAGAAAGGAAGAGAGAGAGAGAAAAAGAACGAAAAAAAAGAAAGAAAGGATGAAAACCCAGCTACCATCTGCTTCTGAGCTGATGAGGATGCCCCCACAGGAGGACACCCCCATGAAAGAGCACCCACCACAGGAGGACATCCCCATGCGAGGATGAGAGAACACCCCCACAGGAGGACCCACAAGGGCTGACAGCCTCCAGAAGTACCTTCTGCACCAAGGGTATCCCTGCCTCATCCACCTGTTGCCTCCCTACCTTTGCCTCCATCTCGCATACCAGGGTGCCTCAGGGCCCCCACCCAGCCACAAGCCACCGGGGCAGAGCCAGGGCCTTGTCGACAGCCAAATGCTGTCCTCTGGGGAACAAAGAGGAAAGCCCCTTTCCCAACCACCAGCCTTCAGCACTCCCGCTGCCACAGCCCCTGTGTCTCCTGGGCAGGCAGACACAGAACCACTGGGAAACCTATTCCAGACCAGCTTCCCAGACCCCAGCTGAGCCCCAGGCGATCAGAAGCTGTGGTGGCCTGGGAATCTGCATGTTAATAACCTCTCCAGGAGAGTCAGATGCACCCTGGGGTGGGAGAGCTACCTCCCTATACCTTCTCCATCATTCCGTCCCTTCATTCATTCATTCATCTGTTCAGTGCTCCTCCAGACCTGGCTGACTTGGCATCCCCTGGCTGGGCACAGAAAGGAGGGTGTGGGGCTCTGCTGCCCCAGCCCCTGCAGGGAATTCTCACAATCCCCGTTCACTCAGGGCATTGGGGATCACTGTGCCTCAACCCGAGGTTCACTGACATTGACGAGAACATGGTAAGAATGGAAATATGGTCGTGGAATTCCAGCCCAGTCATGGAGTGGGAGATGTGGGGACACTGGCCAGGCAGCCTGCCCCAGGCACCCTTGAATGCCAGTCCCACAGCCACTGTCCCATGAAGCCAGAACCCCTGTCAAGCCCCTCCCCACCCAGCAGGTCTGCTGAGCTCCACCCTGTTCCAGCACAGAGACAGACGCCTGTGGGCTATGAGACCCCCACAGGAGGACAATACCAGCCCGTTGTCTTTGCTAGGTAACAGAGAGCTCTGGAAGAGAATTCTATGCACTCTAAATACCTTTGAAGGAAGAAAAACCAGCCACAGCCACTGAGACCTGAGCTTCCTGTACAGAAAAGGGTCCCTCCCGCCTCCTCCCCTCTCCCAGCTCCCCTACTCACTGCAATTATGACTGGAATTCCAGATTTTATCAGAGTGCCATGGAAACCACGGCCAGGCTGAATTTATGAAATGAATGACGCCAAGCAGAGAGAGAACCAGTGAGGGGAAGGCAGGGAGCCAAGGCAGGGCATCGAGTGCAAGGCGGACGAGGAGGAACTGGCACTCGCCCAGCACCTGCAGCACACGATGAATGGGCCCTCCCCAGCACATATGCACATACATGTACCCACACACACAGCACATGCACATGCATGCACCCACACACACAGCACATGCACATGCATGCACCCACACAGAGAACACACACATGCACATGCATGCACCCACCCACACAGCCTGCACACATGCACACACATCACACACATGCACACAGCACACACATGCACATGCATGCACCACACGTGCACACAGCATGTACACATGCACATACATGCACCCCACGCACATGCACACAGCACATACACATTCACATACACACACCCCACGCACACGAATGCAGCATGCACACATGCAAGCACATGCACACCCATGCACACACATCATGCACATGTGCCACCATGTGCTTACACACACAACACACTCGTGCACACACACAACACACTCGTGCACACACACATGCACCCTTGTGCACATACATGCACCCATGTGTACATGCATCATGGCGACATCCACACATTGACACTCAGCACGCACACACAGGCACAAGGGCATATACACATTGCCTGCACGCGCACACAGGCATGGCAGGTAAACATGAATGTGCACACACGCACAAAAGTGCTTACACTGGGGCACACTCAGCCTGCACAGGGCCTCCCATCTCAAAAGGAAGGGCTCGTTCCTTGGGTCTGTGAGACCTGCTGCTTCTCATCCTACCAGGACAACTAACCAGGTGACTAGCAGAGCCACTGGGGACCCCCCCAGCCAGGCCCAGAACCCCAGCCAATTACCCAGGGCCTGGGGCAAGGCCCTGTCAGCTCAACCCTCACCACCTGACCTGGTTCAAGACCCATGGCCACCGAGGGTCAGTCTGCAGCTGGTCAAAGGGGCAGGCACTGGGGTCCTGAGAAGGGGTCAGAGCCTCCCTCACTGCAGGCACTGGGGCCCTCAGGGTCAGCAGCTGTGTCTAGAGCTCACTGGACAAAGGCCAGGCCAGGAACACTTCAGAAAGCACCTGCCTCCCACCCACTCCCAGTCGGTCCCCCACCCCAGGCACCACGCAGCACTGAGGTCTCATCTCGGGCCCCAGTGCCAGTTCTGTCAGGATGGGGCAGAACCCTGGGGAAGGGGGGTCCTGTGGCTGGGCCTCCATGCTGCCAGTACAGCAGATGACTGCCAGGAAAGGACACTGGTAGCAATCTGGGGCTCTGCCCAGGGCGCTCTCCCTGGGTTTGGGGAGACTGGATGCCGGGCACTTGTACCCTCACACTGGCGGCAATGCCAGACTCTGCCCAGGGCTCTCTGCCTGGGCCAGGGCAGGCTGGGTGCTGGGCAGTTGACATCTCTGGAGCGGCCCTCGTTTGTCCTCCCCACAGGCAGGAGTTGGATAAATACCCAGCCTCCTCCCCACCCCAGGAGAGTCACTGGAGAGTGCCCAGCAGGGGCACTAGGCCATCAGCCCTCACTGGTACCCCCTTCCCCACTCCCTGCCTTCCCGGGTCACCTCCAAAATAAATGAACGGCTTCCATGTCAACCCTGGTCTCACATTCTTCCAGAAAAAGTCAGCCAAAAACATCGGGCGACAGCCATGGTGTGGGGGGAGTGAGGACGGGACCCAGACGCCAGCACTCCAGCCCAGATGCCCATGGGGAGCGTGAGGACCCAGACCAGACACCAGCACTCCAGCCTGGATGCCCACGGGGAGCGTGAGGATGGGACCCAGACACCGGCACTGCAGCACTCCAGACAGAGGCTCCTGGGCCTGCACGAACCACAGCTCCAGACTCCCCACCCTGGAGACCCGCACACTCCAACAGGGCCCATCCCCACATCCACCCTGGGCCAGAGGCTCTCACCCACGCAGCCTCGTAGAGAAAGGCCACCCCTGAGTCACACCCGCAGAGGCGCCCGGTGGGGTGCCGCCTTCCCAGGGACAGCGAGTCACCTTGCCCACCCACAGGAGCCACGGGAGCTTTGTCCTCCTAAAAATCATGTTGGTGGAAGACCAGGGCCTTTGGGGGCTTAGTTATGCTCCAAGGGTCCTAAAGCCACGTGAGGGTAACTAAGACCACCACGGCCCCCCACTCGGGGGAGGGGGAGAATGACATTGAAGGTGGCAAACAAGGAAGGGGGGTCTCTGCCCTCTCAGGGGTCTCTGCACTGTCATCTGCGATACCGTGATTTCACCGGGCCTGGTGCTGCTGAAATACTCAGAACCTCTTGAATGAATGAATGTCCACCTCCTTGACCAGCTCTGTGCTGGGGAAGGAGCAGGGCCTGCATCTGATCAGGAGCCGCTCCCCTGGGGCCCAGCCTGGAGCCCCTAATAGTGATCAGGAAACAGCCTGAAGGACGGCGCTGGGCTGTTTCTAGTCTCTTGCTTTTCCCAGCGTGCACCGTGGGCACCTCTTTCCTTCTTCTCTGGGCAAACCCCCACGGCATCAGCTCCTACCGTAAAATTGGTGTTTCTGGGGCACAGGGCTTGTGACTTTGTGATTTTGTTGCTATTGCCAAATACCCTGTGCAGAATTGTGCCAAGGCGCCTCCCTGTCTGCCTGAGCATCGGCAATGAAACACTTAGCTCTCCTTTGACACTCTGGCAGCACATC
This sequence comes from Callithrix jacchus, assembly GCF_049354715.1. Lineage (NCBI taxonomy): Eukaryota > Metazoa > Chordata > Mammalia > Primates > Cebidae > Callithrix > Callithrix jacchus. Next base: position 58,310,270 of record NC_133506.1, read on the forward strand.
CCACGACACGGTCTCTCTGCCACATTAATCACCAGGAGCTCAGAGGAAAACTTGAACTTCAGGCTGAGCCATTTCCTGCAATCAGAAAAATGGATGTGGCCTTCGGACATGGGGTGGTCCCTTGCCAGGGACTGGATGGTTCACATCCCTGCTCCTGGGCTTCCCGGTGTGTGACATGAGCCGCACTCACCCCAGGGTGGCTAGGAAAAATCACTGGTCCACTCTGAGCGTTTGTTTCGATGATGGCCACTCTTGTCAATGTGAGACGTGCCAACTCTAAAATACTAAATTGTGGGCCAGAGCTTCGAGGAAACTGCACCTGGGAAGGGCCAGGTTCCAGGTTGCCTAAGACTACCCTGAGTCCCCAGGGACCCCAGTCCAACCCAGCCCTGCACCTGCAGGGGGGTTTCCAGCTGCAAAAGGGCTCTGGGTGCCTTGTCTCATCCTTTGCTTGATAATAAACCACCTCTGCCAAGTGCCACCTGCACTGTGCACCTGCAGCTCCACACCTTTACCCATCAGTCCCTCCACGCTTTGACCTCTTTGACAGGGAACCCAGAGGGGACAGTGGAGCAGGCGTGGGCTGTTCCAGGCTGCAAGGGACACCCGGGCCAGCTTCCCCACCACCTACCCTCCCTGGCCTACCAACTTGCTGTGTGCACGTTAACAACACGGACAGTCTTTTTCTTTTAGTGAAAAAGTGTAAAAGTGATTCATTCTCTCATGAAAATTTAAATATGAAAGAGTGTATCGTACAAAGTGAAGTCTGCTAATCCACCCAGGGATGACTACGGCGACAGATGGGCAGGCGTGGCGCTCAGCACTGCCAGCAGCCTCGGGTCCTCATATATCCCGAGCTCGCTCACACGACACCGCCCTGCGGCTCCGTCAGCTAGTGCCATCCTCTGCAGCACCTGGGGCCCTTCCTCCTTCCTTTGCATGCGCAACCTCAAGGCCATTTTTCCAGGGCTCGGCATTAGGATGTTTTTCTGACACTAGATGCCTCTGAAGCACACAGGGGCCTGTCCCCACAGTGTCCGAGCAGAGGCTGACGTCCTTCCCTGAGGGAGGTGACCAGGGTGCAGCTGGGCTGGCAGGAGGCATGGAGGCTGAGTCCCCTTCCTCACTGCTCTCTACCTGGAGCAGAAACCACGAGACAGTGAGACCGCGCTGGGGAAAGCTCCAGAGGCTGTGTGGGCTCCGTGCTCCCTCCACCGGAGTGGGTGGAGGGCCCTGCATGCTCCTTCCAGGCAGGGGCTAGGGGACTGTGGAAGCCACAACAGATGTCTGTGTGGACAGAAGACCCCAGGACAAGGTGCCCAGCACTCCCACCCACTGCCAAGGACAGGCAATTTTCAAACCTTCTCCCCAAACTACAACCTTGGGAAAGGGGGTGGAGAAAACCCCTTTGACAGAGATTTGGTTTTCACCACCACAGTAGGACAATGATGAGGAACAGAAGATGTGGCTGGGAGTGGGGAGGCTGAGTGTGCAAATGTGGGTGGAGCTCTGAGGCCACGCCCCCTGCCAGTCTTCCACTTGGTCCTCTGAGGAGCCACATGAAGGAGGTGCTGCTTCTGGGCTCAGAACAGGCCACAAGCCCACACTGTGACACCCTGAGTGCCCATTCTCCTGGACACCCGCAGAGGGAGGGTGAGCACCAGCCTGGGAGCTCCTGCCTCCGTCTTAAGAGCAGAGCAGCCAGCGTGAGGATCAGAGGGTCCCTTCGGTGTGGGCTTCTAAAAGAACAATGGCAGCCAGGGACTCACAGGGGGAGGTGCACCTGCTGGGGCTGATGAGCAAGTGAAGCCAGACCGGGACATGTGCCCCCAACCAACCCCTTCCTCCACTCCCGAGGGACCCAACCCTGTCCTCCCCTCCTGAGAGAGGGTGAGCCTCTTGTTAAGCATCCAAATCCCAAGTCACCAGATGCTGCAGCTCTCTGTACGGAGGCATCTCATTCTGAGGTCTTCTTTGCCCAGGGACCCACTCACAGACTCAGTTGTGTTTCATGACACAATTCCCTCGAGTCCCTGAGATGCCCAAGGGCAAGGGCGCCAGAGAGGGTGAAGACCTGCAGTAGATGGGATAGAAAACAGGGTGCAGCGTCCTCCAGGGCGGCAGACAGCCCAGCTCCAGGGACCCCATAGCCATGGTCACCTATGTGAGTGAGCCGCCAGGAGCAGGGCAGTACAGTCTGCAATCTGCATGGGGCAGCCCTGGGTCTCCGCATTGGGGGAGAATCTGTTTCCTTCCTTTTGCGCTTCTAGAGGTTTCTACACTCCTGGGCAGCACAGCGTCTCCCAACCTCTCCCCCTTCCATCGTCCCGGCTCCTCCTGGGATTCTGATCCCCCCAACCACTCTTAGGGGCACTCTGATGACACTGCACCCGCCCTGGTCCTCCAGGATCATCTCCCATCTGAAGGTCCTTAACAACGTGTGGGATGGCATTCGCCACCCAAGGCCCCCAAAGGCCACACTGGAGAGGCCCCCAAGTTGCCCAGGATTCACAGCCCATAGCTCCAGACTGAAATGCACCCGGTTATAGAAATGACAAACATTTACCTCTTGAACATGTGTGTGTGATGAGAGTGTCACACTATCGAATTAAGCTGGACCCACCATGAGTGGCCACATTGGCCAGGGACCACCTGCCCAGCAACCACCCAGAACCCACCCAGCAACCGCCCAGCACCCACCCAGCACCTGCCCAGCACCCACACAGCACCCACCCAGTGCCTGCCCAGAACCTGTCCAGTGCCTGTCCAGCACCCACCCAGCACCCGCCCAGTGCCTGCAGCTCTTGGCCTGGGGTTCCCACTGTCTCTGGAGCCCAAACTAAAGTGTGCGCCCCCATCCATGACTGGCGGGACCTGGGGCACAATCATCCCTCTGCCTTGCCCAGGGGGCACCCCAGGCTCGGCTCCCACACTCTCCCAGGGCTCCCCAGGGCTCGGTTCCCTTTGCCCACAGTGGCCCAGGCCAGCTTCGTTCTGCACTCCCAGCTATTCTTTCCTTCATTTTCTCACTCTCCCTCATCTCAGGGTCTGCATCTGGGGACCCACGGGGGAGAACTCAGCCCCTCCTGCCCCCTCCATCCCACACACCTGTCCCTAGGCAGCCACGGGGAACAAGAGCACAGAAGCCCTGGAGAAAGGAGAGTGCCTGGGGGCAGCAGGCAGGGGGCAGCACCCAGTCAGAAGGGTCTCCCACCCTTGCTTCTTGCAGCCCTGGCACCCACAGCAAAGCAAGACAGAGCCCAGTAGAGGGGTCTCGGCTGCAGAACTGTAGGGCCAATGGACCCACAGCTCAGGGGCCTGGAGAGCTTGGTCACACAGTCAGCTGCTGGAAAGGCCGCCTCAGCAGGGGGCGCAGGCCGGCTGGGCAGTGCTGCTCCTGGCCACACCTGTGCAGGGAGGGCAGAGCAGGGCAGGGCAGAGGCAGTCACTGGGCTGCAGTGTCACCTCTACAAACCTTGGCTGACACCAATGGGGTCCACAGTGGATATGGCCCTTCAGGGGTGCCCTTGAAGGCAGGAGGGAGCCACTGCTTTCTACTGTTTCCCCTCACCCCCTCAGGCAGTCACTGGCTTCAGCCCAGATGAGGCCAACAGGTACAACAGACAGCAGGGGGCAGGACAGGGAGGAGGAGATGGGACAGGAAAAAGGAGATAGTTCAGGGAGGAGGGATCAGGATCCTATTCTGAAGCTCCTGGAGCATCACTGCTAGGGGTGACATGACTTCCTGCTCCATGAGCCACCCCTGTCCATGGAGTCTGTCCCACCAGGCCAGCAGAGCCCTGGGTTCGCACAGGGAGCCATGGTGGCTTGGGGCCCATACTGCTGGCTCCGTTTGTCCAAATCAATCACTTCTCTATGGCCCAGGTCACCATGGTCACCCAGTTCCTGCTCCGCCGCATTCTGGCTCCTGCTCATGCCCCAGCCATCTGTCTGCATTAGAGAATGACACTGGCCAAGGCCTCAGGGAGGTGGCACTGATGGGCAACTCTGGGTTCCCTGACCAGCTGCACAGCAGACTACACTCAGGGCCCATGGCATTGTCCCTGGCCTGTCTGATGGTGTGGTCCCCAGCCTGTCTATCTAAGGGCATGGTCCGTGGCCTGTCTGATGTCTGATGGCGTGGTCCCTGGCCTGTCTGTCTGATGGCATGGTCCCTGGCCTGTCTGATGGCATGGCCCCCAGCCTGTCTGATGGCATGGTCCCTGGTCTGTCTGATGGCATGGCCCCCAGCCTGTCTGATGGCATGGCCCCCAGCCTATCTGATGGATGGCGTGGTCCTCTCTCTTGTCTCATGTCATGGACCCTGGCCTGCAGGAGGTGACCCAAGGCTGATAACCCCTCCTCCAGGGCCCCTGCACCACACAGCCTGGCCCTGATTACAGCCCCTGTGCTCCTGTGCCTGTCCCCACAGCCCCCACTCTACCAGTGTGCACTTGTCTGTTTCACTCAACACACATTTAATGAGCACCTACTGTGTGCCCCAAGCCCAGAAGGGAGCAGCAAATCAAGGGGGTCGGGGTGAGAGGACTTGGGTGCCCATGGTTTGGCTCCCTGCTCTGGCGCATGAGGCTGCCTCTCTGGGTCTCGGACGCCCACACTGCAGTGTCTGGGAAGGCCTGGGAGCCTGCATTTGGCAGTGGCTCTGGGGCCCAGCCTCGCTGGCCTCTGGTGACCGCAGACAATGACCCCTCTCTGTCTCCATTTACAGATGAGGAGAGGAGTGAAGGGGGGGGGGCCATGTCTCTGAGTGGCCAGTTCCCTGGGCCCTGACTGGTACAGCAAGAAAGAGAATCCGCCTCGGATTTTGGGTGTGGCATGAACCTTAACAACCACCCTTTTTTGCCCTGGGATCCTGGCCCCTGTCCCCCATCCCAGCCGCAGCCAGGACAGCCCCCGGCTGCCCCTTCTGGGCTCATCAACAGTTGTGAGAGGCAGCGTCGGCCCCCAGGAGCCACCTCAACAGGGTAGCTGGGACAGGAGACAGAGCTCAGGCCCTGAGCCCTCCGCTGACCTTCCCAGCTCACCCTCAGGGTTCTAGCCCTGTGCTGATGTCCCTCTGATCCAAAAACTTGCCACAGGCCCTCTCCCTGCCCTGCTCCCCTGTGAGTGACACCCATCCTGCAGCCTCCCACAGCCCCCACCTTCCCTTTGGAAAGCAAGAGCCTTGCCCACAGTCCTTGGTGCCCACAGTAGCTGAAGTCCCCTTGCTCACCAATCCCCTGCAGTCTCCTCCCTGCCACAGCACCTGAGGAAGGGACTGGCCACGCAGTTATTTCATGAGGGGGAAACTGAGGCTCAAGGGCGGCTGCACTGTAGGCTGGATCACCCCGCTGTGAGAAGTGGCAAGGCAGAGACTGGGAGCCAGGAACACTCTGCACTGGGAGCACCCACCCTCCCACACCCTGTGTGCCGACATGAGCTTGTCTGTGCTGCTACAGGGCCAGACAGATGGACACCTTGCTGCTGGTCCCTGGAAGGATCAACACAAATGAAAACATTTAAAAAATTCATCTTCCTTTCTGCAAAAGTGAAAACAGACTCCTCCTTTCTTTCAGCTTTTACTGCAGAAACCTTTCATTGTGGATTCTTTGAATGCGGGTAAATCTTTTTTTTTTTTTTTTGAGACGGAGTCTTGCTCTGTTCCCAGGCCAGAGTGCAGTGGTGCAATCTTGGCTCACTGCAGCCTCCGCCGCCTGAGTTCAAGCAATTCCCCTGCCTCAGCCTCCCAAGTAGCTGGGACTACAGGCATACGCCCGGCTGATTTTGTGTATTTCAGTAGAGACCGGGTTTCACCATGTTGGCCAGGAAGGTCTTGAACTCCTGACCTCATGATCAGCCCACCTCAGCCTCCCAAAGTGCTGGGATTACAGGTGTGAGTCCCCCGCCTGGATAAATGTGGGTAAATTTTTTTAAAGCTGAATAAGCTCCTTGCCTGGGCGCCAGCCGGGGTCTTTCCCAGGGGCAGGATGCACCATGTTTGAAACGTGGACATCAAGGAAAACCTGTTCCCCTCCCTGCCCAAGGCCAGGAGCCTCACTCTGGTGGGCTTGATGCCTCAGAACCACCTCTTGTAGTAGAAATAGGAGGAATTTGTTTTTCCTTTGGATAAAGCCAATTAGCTGGCACAGATGGTCACCCCAGTCTCCAGGTGGATGTGAGATGGAGTCTGGAAGATGAGCTTCTGTTTGTCTTTCAAGGAGAGCGTGCATGTAGCGGGCTGCATCCGCCCGGCCGTGTGCAGGCTGAGATCTCTCTGTCTTTGCAAACTCTCAGCAGCTTACACACAGTGCACATGGCATCCTGGTTTCATGCTCAGTCAATGGCAAATGGTTTTCTTTCTCTCTACCCTAGTGAAGAGGTCTGGGTTAGTAGGAGACCTTGTTTTTCAGTGTATTGCCCTGACACCCATAGATGCTCCAACTCCGTGTGACTAGGAAGTGGCAAGGGAGGAACCCATGGAGCCCCCTGCATGGGATGCTGTCTCCACCTGCCACCACACTTATTCCTGGCTTCGGCTTTGCTGTTGACTCTTGCAGGCAGATAAGGCATCTGCTCAGAGAAGAGCCCAGGTGCCACCAAGGGAGTCAGCATGCTGCACCCCAAGACATCACACCTGTCAGAAGAATAGTGAGGCCTGGCCCCCACTCCGGGTACATCCCACTCTGGGCACACCCCTCTCCGGGCACACCCCTTTCTAGGCACGCCCCTCTCTGGGCACAGCCTTGGACGCCCTGCCTGCCTCCACCCACGGAGGTGCAGCCAGCAAAGCGAGCCGGCCGCCGCCTTCCCATCCCTCGGGAAAGCCAGCCTCATGCCCAGTCTAAGGAGAATTCTAACGGACACTGCGGCTGCCTGTGGGCTCCAGGTGAGCTCCAGGCAGGGGTCCAGGGTGGCTTGAAAAGGCCTTCACTGGTCACTTGCCAGGAAGCCCCAAATAGCTTCCCAATCTACCAGCCTCCATGTGAGCCGTGACCAGGACGTGTTCTGAGTCTTGTCTTCATGTTTTGTGTTTTTCAAAAGTATATAATTTATAAATAAGAGTATAATTTCCAGTAGGTAATATGGGCACACGGAGCCTTACACAGGAGGCAAAGCAAAGTCCACTCCTCCCAGCCCCAGGCCTCCCCTGAAGCAGCCCCGGGAGGCGTTTACATGCTCCTAGGGGATGGGGGAATGGTCCCTCCTTTCTCACAGAAGGACAGTTTGTCCCTTTGAGGCAAGAGAATAGGGTGTGGTGGGGAACCTAAGGCTGTTTCACGCTGATTTACTAGAACTAAATTGAAAGGAAAACCCTAACTTTCCAGGCCTAAGTAACAAAAGGGCCAGCGACTACTCCCTCTGCAAACCCACAGATGGGAAAGTGTCTCTGTTGGTGGCAAGGGAAGGAGATGTGGCAGCTGTGGTTAAGGTTGAGGTGAGGGATAATCCCCTATTCCCCTGACAAGCCCAGTGTATGAACCCTTAAAAGAAAACGAATCGGCCAGCTTCTCCGGGGAGGCCGAGCCAGGAGATAGGAGGCAGAGGCAGAGATTCGAGGTGAGGACTTGACCTGGGTTTGCTCTGAAGATGGAGGATGAAGCCACGAGCCAGAGAACAGAGCAGCCTCCAGAAGCTGGGAACGGCCTTTGGCCAACAGCCAGCAAGGATGTGGGACTCAAGTCCTGTGACTGCAGGTCCTGGATTCTGACAATAGTCTTGGAGCAGGGAGTCAGCTCTTCCCAGAGCCTCCCAGTAAGAACCCTGCTGCTTCCCAGTAAGAACCCTGCTCGCTGAAACCTCAAGTTCAGCCTCATGAGACCCCGAACAGAGAAACCAGAAGAACCCGGGAGCACCTCTGACCTTCAGAGGCTGAGCTGAAAGATGGATGTTGGTTAACGCTGCTACATGTGTTATCATCTGTCCCAGCTGCAGTGGGAAACAAGGGGTATCCCCCTTGCCCGCTCTGCTGATGGAAAGGTCCATTGTTTTCACCCAGTTGGCTATGAAGAAAGCTTTGCATTCTCTCCTTGCTCACATGCACATGTAGTGGAGGACAAATCTGCTCTCGAGCCTTGAGTTGAGTTTTTGAGACACTGCCAGTCAAAGCACCCACAGTGTGCCCCTGTGCAGAGCCCAGGTAGACGCAAGGTCCCACCATCCTCAGGACGGCAGCAGCCGCCTCTGCCAGCCCAGGACCATCTGGCCCCTGCAGGAGCTGCCTGATTCCAGGAGCTCACAGGCCATACCCAGCTCCTCCTGAGCAAGCTGTCTCCGAGGTCTGAATGGAGAACGGGGAGGCCTCAGCCTCTCAGATAACCAGAAAGTGTGCTCAGATGGGCTAAATGTTCTGGGTCCGTTTCCTCCTCAAGCCCAGAAGGGTTTGCTTTGCAGGAACCTGTTGCAGGTGATTTCAAGGACATGAAATTCTTCGGTGGATGTGCCAGGACCCCATTTCCTGAAATTAGAAACTTGTGTCAAAAATCACAAAAGAGGGCCGGGTGTGGTAGCTCACACATGTAATTCAAGCACTTTGGAGGCCAAGGCGGGCAAACAACCTGAGGTCGGGAGTTCAAGATCAGCCTGACCACATGGTGAAACCACATCTTTAAAAAAAGAAAAAAAATCACAAAAGAGACTGGGCACAGTGGCTCACACCTGTAATCCCAGCACTTTGGGAGGCTGAGGTGGGCAGATTATTTGAGGTCAGGAGTTCAAGACCAGCCTGGCCAATATGGTGAAACCCCATCTCTACTAAAAATACAAAAATTAGCTGGGTGTGTGGGCAGGTGTCTGTAATTCCAGCTACTCGGGATGCTGAGGCAGGCAAATCACTTGAATCCAGGAGGTGGAGGTTGCAGTGAGCTGAGATCACACCACTGCACTCCAGCCTGGGTGACAGAATGAGACTTGGTCTCAAAAAAATAAATGAACAAAATCACAAAGGCAGCGGCCTAGCCCAGCATCCTGGCCGCTGCGTCCTCGCTGCAAAGTCAGATTCCTCGCTCCTCCCATGGGTTTCCTGCACCCCTGCACGAAGTCTGCTCAGTGCCTGACATGGCCCAGGATTGGAGCCCCAGATCCCACAGAGGCGGCTGTTCGGAGAGAAGCGGTTGGCTCAGTGTTCTCCAGTCCACACCGCATGAGTAGGTGGCGGAAGAAGAGAGGCAACACTTGGGGCTGCTAGGGCACAGCCCCTCTGGGGCCCTCGAGGTAGTATATAAACCTTGCACCCCAAGGTGAGGAGCTGGGGGCTCCCCACCAACACCAGCAGCTGCTCCTGGGGCGTCACCTGCCAGAAAGCCGAGGAAACCCGGTGCAGAAGACAGCATGTCCGGGAGCAGCCACTCCAGTGGGCCACCTTCCTCAAGCTCCCAGCCCAGCGAGGCCCCCCCTCAGGCTCTCAGTGTGAGGATGTCTCCAGCAGAGCTCTTCAGGGGTCAACACAGCCTGGCCTCTAGGATGGGCCGCGCTGTGAAGGGAGAGGGGCCGGGGTGGGAGAGGCTGCGAAGGGAGAGGGGCGGGGTGGGAGAGGCTGCGAAGGGAGAGGGGCCCTGGAGTGGGAGAGGCGGCTTCTGCTTGTGTGGTTTTTGATTAGGGAGTGACTGAAACCCAAGCCTGCCAGGGCAGGGAGTCAGGGCTCTTAGCAGGGCCGCCTCAGTGGGGACACTTCAGCAGGGACTTCTCTATCACTGAATGATTTTACTGGGGCACGATCACTTGCTCAGTTTTGGCAATCATCGTTTTCAACAGAATAGAGACAAGTGTTTATATTCTTCAACTTTTTATTTTGAAAAACATCAGACAGCAAAGTCAAGAGCCTAGTATCGCATGCACCTGTGTGCACAGCGTCCAGATACAACTAACTGTGAAGGAAACACTCTGCATTTTTGTCTAAATTTACCAAAGACTAAAACACACCAAGTACTGCAGGAGGGACAACCTGGGTGGAGGTGGGAGGGGCTGGAGAGTGGATGGAGTGGGGTGGGTGGAACAGGGCGGGGAGATGGAGGGTGGCGTGACACAGAGTGGGGGGAATGGACAGATAGGTGGAGGTGGGCGAGGGGAGGGATGGATGGGTAAGACATGGCAGTGATAGGTCTTAAGATAAGGCACGGGTGAGGAGATGAAGGAGGGTGGGCCGGGGGGCAGCCCCCAGTGCCCACAGCTGGAGCAGGGGAGGGGCAGGAGTGCTGGGCCGGTGGGCCCTGGGGCACCCCGGCCTGCTGCTGGCTCTCCTGAAGGAGGCCACCGGAGCCCACAGTTGGGTCTGTGTGTGCCTGCGTCTGTTGACAACTTTGAGTGAACTGTGATAGTCAAGGCTTGGGGGAAGTGTGGGAAATGCTGTGATTTTCTTTCTCTGTGAAGTCAAGCCAAGAGAAAGCAGCTCCCACAGCGACAGCACCTGACCTGGAGGAGGCCCAAGGCCCAGAGGCCTCAGGCGTTCACTCCAAAGACCTGAGAATTCAGGGAACCCGGTGGCGGGGTGGGGTGGGGGTCTTCTTGCCCAGACCTGGAAGTTGATAGAACAAGTGCGGTGAGGGCCTCTGCACTCCCTGAGGTCCCCCAGATCCCCATGCCCCGTGAGGACCCCCGCACCCCCTGAGGACCCCTGCAACCCATGAGGACCCCTGCACCCTGTGAGGACCCCTGTGTCCCGTGAGGACCCCCGTGCCCCCTGGGGACCCCTGCGCCCCGTGAGGACCCCTGCACCCCCTGAGGACCCCTGCGCCCCTGAGGACTCCCGCGCCCCCGAGGACCCCCATGCCCCGTGAGGACCCCCACACCCCCTGAGGACCCCCGCACCCAATGAGGACCCCCACACCCCCTGAGGATCCCTGCGCCCGTGAGGACCCCTGAGTCCCGTGAGGACCCCTGCACCCCTGGGCCGGGGTGGAGACCCATGCACAACCCCAGTGACTCAAGGGAAAGAGAAAGAGGCCCCATGGGGCTTGTCAACCATCACGGACCCAGAGACTCTGGGCAGAAGCTTCTGCTCACCACGCTCAGCCAGCCACTGCCCCACCAGGAGAGCCCAGCTGTGAGTCCTCGAGGAAGTGGCTTCAAGAGCCCCTTTCCACCGGCTGCCAAGCCCCTCCAGGCTTTGCTGAGACTATGAGGCAACCAGGTAAAACCAACCTCACTTCCAGGAGACTCAATCACCAGAACTTCAAGGAAACAAAAATCCACCTGAAGACATTTTCCCTAATGACCCAGACAGTCAGACAAAAGCCACGCGGAGCCTGCCCTGGAGTTTCCCAGCAAGCACCAGGTCGTCTGGGTTCTCATGCGGCCATCAAGCCTGTGCACCTCAGCACAGAGCTCAGGAACCCCCCCTAGGGCTGCTGGAGTCAGCTCGGCCTCCACCGGCAGGCCCCAGTGCCCACCGGCATTTCTCAGCTTGCAGGGCACAAAGCCTGACGCTTCGCTCCAGCTCCCAGTAAACAGGAGAGGAGCCGTGTGGCTGTGGCGTGGGCAGATGCACAAGCCCCCTGCCCTGCTGAGGGCCCAGGAGGCCCAGGAGCGCCCCCAGCCTGGCCAGCTGCCCACGCCTCTGGCTAGGACTGTCTGAGGCCCTGAGAGGGAGGCCCAGCGATATACCTGAGACTGAGTAATTTATAAAGGAAAGAGGTTTAATTGAATTACAGTTCGGCATAGCCGGGAGTCCTGAGGAAACAGTCATGGCGGAAGGGGAAGCAATGGTGGCAGCAAGGACAAGAGGCCACTCAACTCTAGCCAGCACCAGCCTCCGTCCTGAGGGCGCAGTGTGTCCAGGAAGGACCAGCAATGCCCATCTGTCTTGCCTTGGCCACTGCCACAGCCAGCCTGACCACCCAGATATGACAGATTGGCTCACCAGGGCACTCTACCCAGCCGCCCGCAGAGCTGCCCAAGAGCCCTACCTCGGCTCTCACCTTCTCATTCCTGATCTCAGTGTAGACATGCTCGGAAGATGATGCATTTGGGCCACTGACACTCCCTCCTAACCGCCTTCCTCTCACCAGTTTTTCTCAGTTACTGCATTATTTTCAGGTGGCCGGTGGATACTTTATACCTGTAAGCAATGCATGGGAGCTCTGCCTCTTGGCTGGTAACCCCCAACTACTTCCATGGAGGGGAAGCCTGGGCTCCCCACCTCGCGCCACACCCCACCCTCATCTTTTCCTTGTCACCTTCACGTTGTTAAGATCTTGGACATTTGCCTCAGTTCAGTCATACATTTGAGACCTCCTATTTGGTCTACAGGCTGATTTTAACAGGTGATATGGTTTGGCTGTGTCCCCACCCAAATCTCATCTTGAATTGTAGTTCTCATGATCCCCACGTGTCATGAGAGGGACCAGGGGCAGGTCACTGAATCATGGAGTGGCTACCCCAGGTTGCTGTTCTCGTGATACTGAGTGAGTTCTCAGGAGACCTGATGGTTTTATAAGCTGCTTTTCCCCCTTTTGCTGGGCACTTCATGCTGCTGCCCTGCGAAGGACATGCTGGCTTCCCCTTCTGCCATGGGTGTAAGTTCCCTGAGGCCTCCCCAGCTGTGCTGAACTGTAAGTCAATGAAACCTCTTTCTTTATAAATTACCCAGTATCAGGTACATCTTTATTAGCAGTGTGAGAACTGACTAACACACCAGGCCATGGTGATAAGCAGCACTTAAGCATTATGACGATTTAAATATCTTTTTTTTTTTAGATGGAGTCTCGCTCTTGTTGCCTAGGCTAGAGTGCAATGGTACAATCTCAGCTCACCATAATCTCCGCCTCCTGAGTTAAAGCGATTCTCCTACCTCAGCCTCTCGAGTAGCTAGGATTACAGGCATGTGCCATTAACACCTGGCTAACTTTTTGTATTTTTAATAAAAATGGGGGTTTTCCATGTTGGTCAGGCTGGTCTCGAACTCCAGACCTCAGGTGATCTGCCCACCTCAGCCTACCAAAGTGCTGGGATTACAGGCGTGAGCCACTGTACCCGGCCTAAATACCATCTTTTGAGAAGCCAAGTGCTGTGTCTGTGTCCTAGGGCAGGAAATACAATTCCATCCTAAACCCTTTTGTGTAAACTAGACTCTGCAGAGCACCAGCTCTCTGCACCATTTGCTTTCACTCTCAGCTTTCACTCTTCTTCCGTGTTCTTGCATCCCCGTGGACTCCTTCTTCCCAGCTGCTGTGGCTCAGGTGCAATGAGCGCCCCAGGCCCTGGCAGACAACGTTGTCCTCACATAGGAGGACATGGGCTGCAATTGAGGTTCTCAGTTCCTTGTGAACTTTGTCCTCGAGCCCCCAGTGTTGCTGATCCCAGCAGCTGTCACTCTGGGTCTGATTCCTGTAGGGACTCGGTTCTGCTCCAGAAGCTCTCAGGCCTTTCCTCCTTACCTCCAGATCCTGAAATGTCACCAGAAGGGGAAGCAACACCCTTTCCCTCAATCCCGCTCGGTACGGGAGCCAGGCTCACACCTCTCAGTTCCCTTCTGTGCTGTCCTCATGGAACTGCAGTTGACACCCACCGGGTTGGCCCTTGAAACCCCAGCATCTCCCTCCTAAAAGTAGACAGAAAACACATCCCAAGCCCCGGCGCTGCAGAGCCTGGCTTAGGGGACATGCTGGGCAGAGGGACTTACTTCAGAAGGACTTTTCCTGCCTCTGAAAAGAATTGCTCCTTTTACAAAGAGGACACTGGCTGTTTTCTGTGTTGACCCAAAGAATAATTTCCCTTTGTTGCACAAAGAAAGCAGAGCTGGCCTTTAGAAGACTAATTAATGAGGAAAGTTTCCATCTTTTAAAAAAATAAATTCTGCCCCTTGTGAATCCACGGGAACCTGACTGGAGAGCTGAAAGATTGCGTGACCCAGGCCAGCCTCCATGGCATTTTGCAAGTGTCCTGTCTCCATCCTGGGCATTTTTAAAGTCGTAATTGCCCCAGGGGATTTTCTATTTTTATTTTTTTGGTAGAGATGGAGGACTCCCTATGTTTTCCAGGCTGGCCTCAAACTCCTGGACTCAAGCAGTCTTCCCAACTCAGCCTCTCAAAGTGCTGGGATTACTGTGCCTGGCTGAGCTTGGTTCCTGGTGACAATGGGCAGTAGCTGAGGACTCAGAGGACCACACATCCCATGGCAGGCAGGAAACGTGAGGCTCATCACCCCCAGGTGACTAGAAAAAGGCAATGAGGAGAAGCTCAGCTCGGCACCCCCAGCCAACTAAGCCAACTTAAAAACGGCATGCGTGGCAATCGCCTGGCCTCTCCCACTGTGGCGCCTGCACCCATCACCCCTGGAGAAGTGCCGGCCCCGCCCCAGAATGTCTGATGCAGCAGAGCTGGGTGCTCAGTGCGCTGCCCGTGTGCACGTGTGTGCATGTATCTGTGTGTCAAACAGTGCATGTGTGCACACCTGGGTGTGGGTGCATGTGTTGTAGCTGTGTGTATAGGTGCCTGTGCATATGTATACACATGTGCACATGTGGAAAGAATACCCATTTCTGACAAGTCTCTGGGTGAGGTTGAGTCTGCTGTTGCAGGGCCTGGACTCTGAGCACCCTGGGTCTATCAGAAGGTAAGTCCTCTTCCTCCTCCTCCTCCTCTTGACCCATCCCACAGGCTGGAGGGTAAGAGCTACGCATGTGGATGGGGATTCCAGGACAGCATGGCTTCTCACAGCAGAAACACATGGCGGAATCTGTCCATCAAGGCAGGCATGGTGAAATCAGTTGTGCACCCTTACCTAGGAATCCTCCATGCCCACAAAAGCAGTACCTGGAAAGCCAGGGCCTGGGTCTCTCCCTCCCTCCACAAGCCCTAAGGAGCGCCTGGTGGAGGCAGCACCACCCACCCCACCCCTCACCCACGCAGCTTGCATCTGGCAGATGTGGTGCTGTGGGCCTGGGTGGGCCTCACCTTTGTCCTGACCTGCTCAGACAACAAGGGCCACATGTAGCCCCACCTTTCACATCAAATCAAGCTGCTGACCTGCAAAAAGAGCAGAATCATCAGACAAAAGACAGGAGGCCTAGTTACATTTGAACTTCAGATAATTCAAATTTAATTCAAATGAGAATATGAATGATTTTACAGTGTAAGTATGTCCCAAATATCTCCATGGGTTCCATTACACTGTGCTATATTACATCACAGGGTTTTATGAGGAAGGTGGTGAGCTCTGCTAACCAGAAGGTGCCCATCCTCCGGCCTCATGGGGACACATGGTTCTTGGTCATGAGAGCCCTGTGCAGCAGAGGGCATGTTCAGAAGGCTTTGGTCAAACAAATAATATTTGGGGCATATTTATATTACACAATGATTCAATATTTACCTGAAATTCACATTTTCACCTGGGCATCCTGGTATTTTTATGTTAAATTTGACAACCCCTGAAAGCAGCCAGAATCCCCTCAGGCAGTGGAGAGCCGGCAGCTGAGCCAGCACACTGCAACCCCCTCCTTCTCAGGGCCGTGGCGGTGCAGGGACATCGTGGGAACAATACTTGTGTAAGGCCAGTGCTGGGAGCATCACAGGCGCTGACCCAGAGACACGTCCAGCCCGGCTTCCGGTCAGCTTGGGGAGTCTTTGGATGCCCCATGTGAAGCATTGGACTTCCTTTCCCGAATGAGAGCGCCCCCTCGTGGTTGCCACATTCCCAGGGACTGCCTGGTTCTCTCCAGCAGGGTTCAGACAGGAGCCAAGATCTGGGTCCGAACAGTGGGTGGAACCTGCCCCCTAGAGGTGTGATGTGTTGGTGGCAAGCCTGGTGGCTGCGCCAGAGAAACCCTGGCCAGGTCGCTTCAGTACGGTTCCCCCGAAGCCCAACTTCTAATTTATCTGAAACCACAGGCTGCTTTGGTCATAAGGGAAATAATTAGATCGGAACCTTAACAGCATGAATTTCCCCCTGAAGAGGAAGAAAGTGAAGGCCTAGGGAGATGAGAGATGTTAGCTAGGTAACAACCTCTCCCTCCTGGCTGTGTGGGAAAGACGCCTCTTCGAAAGACACTGCATCCAGGGCAGGAAGAGGCCGTCTCTGTGGTACTGGGTCAGAACACCCACCACCTCATCTTGCAGCCATGCAGTCCCCAGCACCTCGCCTACGAGGCCACTCAGCCCAGGGAAGGGGACGATAGAGCTGTGCTCGGTGTCCAGACATCTGGATGAGGCCCAGAGGGATGGTCCGTGGTGGACCAGGTGGACCGGGGGGACATAACCCACAGCGGCTGTCCAGCTCCAAAGGCTGAGTTCTTTCTCCAGTGTCTGGGGTCTCAGGCATGAGTGGCAGAGGGAGCAGTCCCACCAGCCATGTCAGTCTCACTGTAGTGGAATTCGACTTCTGTCCCAGAGACTCAGCCAGAGGGAGGACACTGACCACAGGCATTGGACACATAAGGGTATGTTTGACCAAAGCCTTCTAAACATCCCTTCCATTGCACCTGTCTCATGGACAAGAACCAGGTATCCCCATGGGGCTGAGAGATGGGCACCCTCTGGTTAGCAGTGCTCACCACCTTCCAGAAATGACATCAGCTCCCCAAGCAAGAAAGTCCACTTGGCCAGAACCCAGAACCGATCTGAGGAATGATTAACGCTAGCCAGACTTACACAAGACTGATATATAACCTGGAAGGCCTGTATGCTCTGGAGACAGCACCGCTGCCCAGGTTCCCACTAGAGCAGGCAGACCGCCCCAGTTGGGACAAGCTGAGTGTACATCTCCATGTGGACTCGGTCCAATCTGAGGCTCAGCACCCCTGGGTCTCCTGGTCCGGGCCCTGTCTCACCCTTTTATGCCATCTTTTCTCAACAGGCACAGGCGAAGGGGACCCCCGAGGGAGGAGGCTCCCCAGACAGAGGGAGGAGAGTACCTGGCAGGTACTCTCACAGCAGAAACACGTGATGGAATCTGTCCATCAAGGCAGGCGTGGTGAAATCAGTTGTGCACCCTTACCTAGGGGATGCACAGGGACCCCAAGGTGTCCAGGGAACAGGAGATGAGTAATGATGAGGTCCCCATCTCCAGAGCATTTCTGTGCTAAGTGGCTGTGGGCTGCTTTCATTCCTCCAGGGAAGAGGATGTCCCACGTGACAGCAGTGGCTTAGGCCCTTTTGAAGTCTCACTGGGCCATATCTCCACCAGGTCATGGCTGGCACCGGTATCACCAGCGGCCCCCTGAACAGATGGGGAAGCTGAGGCCCAGGTCCCAGACAGCCAAGCAAGCAGGTAAGGCTGACCAGAGCCTGCACGGGCTAAGGGGCTGCGCTCACCAGTACCAGCTCTGGTTGGTCAGGAGGACGCCAGAACGCGCTGGCACAGGCCCTGGCCCAGGCCCAGGGCACCCTGCAGAGCACCCAACCCTCACCAAGACCTCCAGGGAAGGGGCTGTTGGCGCATTGCTCGGAGGGCACGGAACCCTAAAGAGGCTCAGAGCCTCGCCAGGTCACACAGCTGGGAGGAGGCAAGCCAGGAAAGGAACCCAGAGCCCGATGCCGAGCCTACACCCGCAGAGGCGAAAATATCTAAGCAGCGGGGTCCCTGGCTAGGGGCCCCGTGGTGGGCGTGGCCGACAGGGAAAGGGGCGGAGGCGGGGAGGGCGGAGCCGGCGGCCATGGCGGACTTGATTGGATGCAGCCTTAAGCTCCTCATAAACGCGTTTTGACTGGCGGCCTCGCCCCTGACCCGCCCTCCCCAGCGCCGCTCCGCGTAGCCCGAGCCTACGCCCCGCCCCGACCACGCCCCTCCCCCCGCCCGACCACGCCCTGCGGTGGGCCTTCCAAGGCTACCTGCGGTTAACGATTCCCTGGAGCTCTGGCTGCTCAGCCAGAAGTTGGAGGCAGGCGGTCAAAGCCTGCGGGGGCCGGACCCCCTTCCCCTGCTCCCAGGAGGCGCTCCGACCCGCGAGCAGACCTGGGCGTTGAGCCCCACTCCGCAGGAACTGTGGGGTTTCTGGTCTGTTTTTTTCTTAGCAGCTTCATTGAGATCTAACACGTACCACACACTTCACCCATTTAAAGCGCACGATTCGCGGGGTTTTGCTGAGTGAAACCGTGGTCACTATCAAATTCCGGAGCATTTCACCTCCTTAAAAAGAAGCTGGGCCCGGCCGGGAGCGGTGGCTCCCACCCGTCACCCCAGCACTTCGGGAGGCCGAGGCGGGCGGGTCACCTCGGGTCTAGGAGTTCGAGACCAGCCTGGCCAACACGGTGAAACCCCCGTCTCTACTAAAAATACAAAAATTAGCCGGGGGTGGCGCACGCCTGTAATCCGGCTACTCGGGAGTCTGAGGCAGAAGGATCGCTTGAACCCAGGAGGCGGAGGTTGCAGTGAGCCGAGATCGCGCCGCTGCACCCAGCTTGGGCGACAGAGCGAGATTCGGTTTCAAAAGCAAACAAAAACGAAGCCGGTGCCCATCGCACTGCCTCGCGTTTCCCTCCTCCCCGGTCACTGGCAACCGCGCGTGGGCGTTCTGGCTCTTCCTGTGAATGGATTCCCTCGCCGTGTATTTCGGTGTCTGAGTTCTCTGACTTAGCGTTTCAGCCGCACCCACGCTGCTCTCTCCCTTCCCGCTGCACGCGGCTGCGCAATGCGGGTGTCCGCGCTCCGTGCGCCCCTTGCGGGTTCCGCCCCGGGCTTGGGGGCGACGCTCGCCTGGCGGCTGCAGGAGCTACACCCTGGGGGCGCTGGGGGCGGGTCCCGGCCTGGACCTGCGCGTTCTTCCACCGCCGCTGGCGCCCGCCTGGGAGCTGCCGCCTCCTAGGGAGACGGTTCCATCGTCTGAGGAACAGCCAGACTAGATTTTTTTTTGAGATGGAATTTCGCCCTTGTTGCCCAGGATGGAGTGCAGTGGCGCGATCTCGGCTCACTGCAACCTCCGCCTCCTGGGTTCAAGGGATTCTCCTACCTCAGCTCCCGGAGTAGCTGGGATCACAAGTGGCCGCGCCACTACGCCTGGCTAATTTTGTATTTTTAGTAGAGACGGGCTTTCACCATGTTGGTCAGGCTGGTCTGGAACTCCAGACCTCAGGTGATCCGCCCGCCTCGGCCTCCCAAAGTGCTGGGATGACAGCCGTGAGCCACCGCGCCCAGCCCATCTGTATATCTTCTTTGGAAAAATGTGTATCCAAATCCGTTGCCGTTTTATAGTTAGACTCTTTATATAACTGAGTTATAAGAATTATTTATACCTTCTGCCAGGAAGTTCCTTATTAATACGGGATTTGCAAATATTTTCTCCCAGTCTGTGGGTCGTCTTTTCACTTTTGTGACGGTTTTCTTTGTAGCGCAGACTTTTTCTTTGGATGCAGTGTTCTTTCTGCCGCGTTTCTAAGAGAAACACGTTTGAAGCACCCCGGCGCGGGGCGGAGCAGGGCCGGGTCCGGGCGGGAAACGTCCCCGCCCTCCGCTGCGCCTGCGCGGACCCTGGCGCGTGAGTCCTAGCGCGTGCCCGGCGGAGCGCGCGCACGCCGCCCAGTGCGCCTGCGCGGAGCCCGTGGCCGCGCCTGCTCCCGCTGGGGGCTTCTCGCTCGGCCGCGCCGCGGCCATGGGAGAGGCCGAGGTGGGCGGCGGGGGCTCCGCGGGCGATAAGGGCCCGGGGGAGGCGGCCACCAGCCCGGCGGAGGAGACGGTGGTGTGGAGCCCCGAGGTGGAGGTGTGCCTTTTCCACGCCATGCTGGGCCACAAGCCCGTCGGTGAGCGCCCAGGCCGCGGACGCGCGTGGGGGCGGGGCGGGCAACCGGCGGGGCGGGGCAGGGCCAGCGCTCGCGACACCCGCGCCCCACGCTCCCCGCCACACCCCGCCCGGGACCCCGCCCCCTCCCGTGGGCCCCGCCCGGGGCCCCCGCCCCTCCCACGCAGCACTCAGCCCTGCCCCCAGCAGCCCCTCCGCTTCCCCGGCCCCGCCGCCTCCCTCCGCAGCCACCCTTGCCCCTCCGTTCCCCGGGGCCGCCCGTCGCCTCCGTCCCGTCCTCCCGGCTCACCGGTTGCCCCGCCGCCCCTCCTGCCGCAGGTGTGAACCGACACTTCCACATGATTTGTATCCGGGACAAGTTCAGCCAGAACATAGGACGGCAGGTCCCATCCAAGGTCATCTGGGACCACCTGAGCACCATGTACGACATGCAGGCGCTGGTGAGCCCGACCGCCCTCCCTGTGCCGCCGGGTGGGGGCGCGAACCCGCACGCCGCTCTCTGAGGGTCAGCCTGAGCTGGGCAGAGGCCCCTCCATGCCTGCTGGGGTCTGCTGGACGGAGCTGCGGGCTACTTGCGGTGGCTCGAGAGATTGTCATGGGAAGCACAAACCAGTGCGAGCGGCTGGTCAGCTTTTCAGGCGGCCTGCATTTGACTGGGTGCTGGACCAGAGCCTCCCGGGAGATGACTGGGCAGCTGAGACTCGGGAGGGAGGGAGGGAGGGATGCAGAGGCTGGGGCCCTTGGCCATTGCCAGTCTCCTGGGAGGCCCCAGAAGTGCTTTAGGCAGACGATGACCCTATCCGAGTCACACCAAGGCGAATTTGGTGGCTTCTGTGGGAGTTAGACAAGTGGTGTTCCAATCCTCACAGAGCTCGGAGCTGGCGTGTGACGGGCTAGCAGGTGAACTAGGAAGCAGGGTGGCCAGAAGAGGTAGGGGGTGCGGCTGGAGAGTGGGGTGGGGGTCGGGGCAGGTCACCAGGAGGAGGGGGACCTCTGCTGGTGGAAAGAGAGTCTGTGCCTGCCCTGATGGACTTAGGGCCACGCCTGCCCTCCCAGTAAGATGTGGGCACTGCCGAGGCAGGGAATGGTTGCCACTGGACGAGTGAAGTGGGTTTCCTTGTCATAGCTGTAGAAAGCGGACAGAGATGCCAGCTGTGCAGAGGGCTGTGTAAGGAGAGGAAGTACACCCAGCCCTGGAAGGGCCCTGGGAGCTCACACCCCTGTGGCTGCCACGTCCTGCATTGAGGATGTTCTGAGCTGGTACAGCATTGGGTGACCAGTGCCTAGTGGCCCAGGCGCAGCTGACCACTAACCTCACAAGGTCCTCCCCACTCCTGCCTAGAGCGTGTCTGTCATCGAACTCCTGGGGTCAGCAGCTTCTCAGTTGTGGGAAAGGGCGCCTGGTCCCCAGATACCTCCCACACTGGGATTTAGAGAGATGGGTGCAGCTCTCTGCCTGTGTCTGGGGAAGACAGACAGCTCCAAGGCCCGTAATGTCCCCTGGGGCTCCGGTGCTCGCTCAGATGAGCACAGCAGCCCACATGACACTCAGGGAGCGCATGAGACCACCAGGCCTCTCAGCCCCAGAATGGTGGCCCCATGCCTTATTCCTTCAGTAGCCTGTGGCATCAGTAAGGACTGGGCAAGACCATGGGGCTGGCACCTTCTCTGGACCATGGCACTTCTGTGTGGCTGAGGTCCGAGTCATCCAGACTTAATGAAATACAGAGCCTCTGGAGTCCACCCGAGAGGCTGACCAGCAGGCCCAGGAGATTTTGAGGAGCACAGATGTGGCCCGACTGCCTGCTCCACACAGCACCCAAACTGCCAAGCGGAGCCTCTGTCTCCTGAATCCACCTCCTAGTCCAGGGCTCTTCTGGCCAGCTCCACTTTCCCTGGCTCCTGGTCTCCCTCTGGTCTGTGTGACCGAAGGAGGGTAGTGCCTGGCAGGCACTCGGGGCCCTGCCCCACCTGCTCTGCCTGTCTCCCCATTCTGTAACTGTGGCATCCCAGCCAACACCCTTAGTGTCCGTGGGCTCCTGCCACACGGAGGGGAACTTGAGGCACCTGCAGCCTCTCCCTGGGGCTGTCACCATGCCCTCTGCATGCCGCCTTGGGGGAAGCAGTCTCATGGTGAGACCACAGGCCGTGGAGTGCAGGCGGTGCCCACAGGGTGCGTCACCAGCGCTGACCCATCCTCAGGGCCCCCCTTAGTGATGCCGCCCTGTTGCTTCTTCCTGACTCCTGCGGCTGCTTCCACTGGTCCTGCCCTCCCTGAGTCTCTGGAAAGCCCAGCCACAGCTGGTGCTACCCACAAAAAGAAATGCCCTTTGCCCAGACCCCACCTACTGCGGCCTCAGCACAGCACTGTGCACTCACTGGCCACCCCCAGGTGGCTGTGATACGGCCACAGTAACTTGTTGCAACCACATTTTCTGTTTCTTTTTTTTATTTTCGGCCTCCACCTCGCCCCCTCCTGTTTCTTAAACCAAACTCTTGGACATCAGCACGAATCTGAGATTCTTCCGTTCCCGAATTCAGAGAGGAACTTCGTCCTTCCAGAAGAGATCATTCAGGAGGTCCGAGAAGGTGAGACACGGGAGAGGTTGGGCTTGGGAATCAGAAAAGGCCAGACGCTGGCCAAGGGCAGGGAGGTGAGGGTGAGGACCCCAGGCCTCCAGGGAGGTGTGGGTCCAGCACAGACCCCGCCCCACCTGCGCTTGGGTGGTCTTGAGAGCTCCGGGATTGGAGAGGACTTTGTTTGAGAGCAGTGGCTGGACGGAAGCTGAGGCCTGTGTGGGCAGCAAGCGTCGGAGCAGTCCCCGGCCTGACCATCCCCCAGCGTCGGCCACCACCGTGGGCTTTCGGTGAACGTCAGCTGTCTCCTCCACAGGAAAAGTGATGATAGAAGAGGAGATGAAGGAGGAGATGAAGGAAGACGTGGACCCCCACAGTGGGGCTGATGATGGTGAGTGTGGAGCTCAGCCTGCCCTGCTGCAAGGCCACCCTCGGGCAGGGCACAGTCAGGTGGGCATAGAGCCTGCGGTTCAGAGGCCCCGGTCGGGTCATCTCAGCACAGGGTGGGTCCTGCAGTGCAGTGTCCGCAGCAGGGAGGTGCTCAGCAGGACCAGGCCCCTCTGCAGGCCCACACGCCAGGGGCCCCCAGCTCAGGAGGAAGCCTTTGGGTTCAGGGGGTCGTGTGTGAATATGCAGATTTTCTGACTGAGCAGGAAGACAAAAATAAGACTTTGGATATTCTGTTTTTAGCCAAGTGATTTTTCGTTTCTCAGTTTTTTCATCTTCAGGGAGTTTGGGGAAAGCAACAGAAAAATCCAGCAAAGACAAAGAGAAGAACTCCTCGGACTTGGGGTGCAAAGAAGGCGCAGACAAGCGGAAGCGCAGCCGGGTCACTGACAAAGTCCTGACCGCGAACAGCAACCCCTCCAGTCCCAGCGCAGCCAAGCGGCGCCGAACATAGACCCCTCGGCCCTGGTGGCAGCAGAGAAGCGGGCAAAGAGCCTGGTCACTGAGGGGTCAACTGGGTCCCAGTGCCACCCCAGGCCACAGTGACAGCGTCCCAATGCTGTGAGCCCTGCCTGCCCTAGGTTCTCAGGTGAATGTGGTCATTAGCGGGCAAATGTGTGTGTCAATTGCACTGTGCGGGACCCTGGTGGACCAGAAAGGCCGGGATCAATCCAGCTCCGATAAGAGGGCTCTGAAGCCTTGTCCTCTTCTCTGCAGCAACACGGCTTCCCCATCGCTTCTTGGTGACATGCATCAGCTCCACATGGGCTGCAGCATTCAGGACCCAGGCTACCTAGAGGGGCATTGGGCCAGGGGGAAACCTCGGATTAGCAAGCAATAAAAACATGACCTCACTCCTCCTCAAGGGAACCGCTGGTCTTCCCTGCGTGGCTCAGTTCTTTCCAGCTGTTTGTCCCGCTGCAAGCCTCTGCACTGACTGTGACACCAGAACACGACCTTCCTGTCACCCCCTATGCCACGCACTGATGGCCCCTCCTGGGAAACTAAAAACTGGATATTTTGCCTCATTCACTTGTACTGTAACAATGTATATAATTTGGTTGGTATTTCACTATTTAATTTTGAAGAAGCCTATTTTACTAGTGTTTTATATGAACAAAGTACTACAGAAGTTAAACCTGTGTTGTATTTTTTCTGAGATGTTTTGCTTTAAGAGATACTTCTTGGTCAGTTTTTATACTCCAGATACAGAGAATTTGTAGCAGTTATTTTTCTATGCTCTAGTCACTTGCAAACAGACCAAATGGGTAAGAGGTGGGAGGTACAGCTGTCGGGCTGGTGAGGAGGTAGCGGCTGCCCCAGTGCCACTGAGATGCCACCTTTGTGTGACTGCGGACATTAAAGCAGAGAAAAATCCAACCTGGA
The DNA here is from genome assembly GCF_049354715.1 of Callithrix jacchus. Classification (NCBI taxonomy): domain Eukaryota; kingdom Metazoa; phylum Chordata; class Mammalia; order Primates; family Cebidae; genus Callithrix; species Callithrix jacchus. The sequence goes on from NC_133506.1 coordinate 58,334,344, forward strand.
GTGTGTGAATTTGATACCAAAGTAAGTTAACTTTTCCTCCAGTAGGAAGTTTTATTTTTCCCAGGTTTGTAACTAAAGCTTACACTTGACTTGGTAACATTCACTCCATACAATATATATAAACAAAATGGTAACATTCTGAGTGGTTATTTTGTGGACTGTGACAAGCACTTCAAATACAAAATGTTAGCAGGGCAGAAGAGGGTGGGCCCTCGGAGGTCAGGTGTCTTCCTGCTGAACGCTGCTGCCACTGCTGGGAGGTTGGTCACAGTGAAGTCCAGTGTTCCATGAGCGACAAGACCAGCTCCGTCCCGGCCAGCCGTCACACCCCAGTGTCTTCTGCTTGATGGTGCTTCTCTGCCAATGGAGCCACCTCCACCACCTGGGAATGTTCCTGGCCATCGGTCCCTGGAGTTCCTCGCCATGACGCAGATCACAAGGCACCCACAAAAGGGGCAAAGCCAGGAACCCTGTGCGATGCACTCGCCCAGCATGGGTCCCAGTCTGCACCCAAACCCACTGTCACTTCTGGGGGGGAACAGCCGCAGGAAGCTGTTGGCCCATGGCCTGCCTGAGCTGCATCCCAATGGTAGAATAACTGCCTGGGGGGCCATGTGTGTGCCTTCTATCGAGCTGGGACAAATCTACAGGCCTGCAGTAACAGCCTGCCGTGCAGAACGGGCACCGGGAGGGCCCCACATTCACAGACCAAAGGACAGCCCGCCTGGCATTCCTCCACTCACACCCCAAACTCTCAGCCCTGCAGCCGGGAGGGGTGGTGCCCCCTTGCCCATGCCATTGCTCCTTCAGGGTCAGCCTCAGTCAGTGCTTTGTGATAGGTCCTGCCCTGGAGTCTTGGTCAGGAGAGCAACCTGGCCCGAGACAGTCCAGAAGCAGCAGGGGAAAGAAAGGGGGGCAAATATTAATGGGTCAGCACTCGATGGCCAGAAGTCCCTGCTCTCCACCCAGCCTCACTATTCTAAACCTCCATCTGAAACCGCACCTCCAGTGACCTCAGAATGTGCTGGGAAAGCGGAATTCATAAACCTGCCTCATCTCAATGATTGTTTACATTTTGCTGCACTTCCAGGAGAAAGGGAGAGCCCGCAGAGTGAGCCCACTGGGCAGGCAAGCAGCAACCCCCGCTGCGGGCCTCCCCTTCTGGACAAGAGGCCTGCCTGGTTGAAGTCAGGTGCCGCGCTGCCCTGATGGGCTCATGTGAGCTTCCTGGCTTCCCTGTGGGGAGGCCCAGCTCACACTCTGCTGGCAGGTGGGACAGCCACATCAAATTCCCAAGTGTCAGGGTGAGAGCGATGTGGCCTCAAGCCCTGGTCAGCACTGTGTGTGCCCCCTCCTTATCCTGAGGCTCCTGTCTGTAACCTGAGGGCTTTATGTCACGCATACCCCACCATGTCATGTAGAAGGTGCAGACTGAAACTGAGTCTGAAAAGGAAAATGGAGCTGGCATGAGGCTGGCCCGCACACGGACGCTCAGGCACTTGCTGCTGTAGAGGAGAGACATTGTGCAGTGGGTCTGAATGGGTCAGAAGCTGCTGCTGATGCTAAGCCTGGAAGCCTCAGCCTCACTCTGTGCCTAGGATGCCCAGGGCAGAGACTGCTAGCTTCAAGTGGGGGCTCAGTAAAGGCTGAAAGTGGCCGTGATCTGAACTCCCCTGCCTGGCACACCTAGGGCGACCCACAGGTAACTGAGAAAGGAGGCTGGACTCCACTGCTCCCCAAATAACAGCACAGAAATATTGAGTAGCAGGGCAGCGGCAGCGAGGCTCCTGGCTTGGCTGGCTGACTGAGGACAAGGCGTGGCTGGGTGAAATCACATGGCTGCCGATGGTCTCGCCTGAAGTTGTGAAGGCTGTAATCCAAGCCCCAGCCAAGCAAAATTCTGCTGGGCTCCTTAGCTGTGAGCAGCGCCTGCTCCGGGCACATCACCCTCTACATGTGCAGAGGCCACTGCCCTTCCTGGGTGCCTGGGAGCTGTGTGTGTGTGTGTGTGTGTGTGTGTGTGTGTGTGTGTGTGACAGAGAGAGAGCCCCTCTGCCCGACCTCCACAGCAACCCCATCTGGAATGCGGAGCCACACAGGCGTCACTGGACTGCAGAGGCCGCTCTGAGGAAGCAGTTCTGTCGCACAGTCCCCAGAGCCCACAGGAGCTCTGCACGTGCTCGTGCACACACTACACAGAAGTAACTAAAGCAGCAATTTGGTGTGGTGACGTTTGTAAAACGGAAATTGGGCAATGTCTCTGATACTCTTTAGAGAGGTGGTTCTGTCGTCCTGCTGACAGTTGGGAGCAGTGGGAACGCTGTCCCTTGGAACAATGTTATCCACACCCGGTATGCCTTTCTGTTTTCTTGGGGGCAGTGAAGGGGGCAGCCTGCCCACCCCAGTCTCAGATCACTCAAGCCCTATCCAACCGCCCAGCACCCATCAGTGTCCCAATCAGAGGCCCCCTTCTATCCTGATACTGTAACCAGATCCCAGCTGTAAATCATCTAACAAGAAGGTCAGGCAGCTCACTCACAGGCACCACGGGAAACCTACCCTGGCCACTGCAGTAAGCGGGTTTGCAGAAATGTTCAGAGCTCCAAAACTTCAGGAATCACCACTGTCCTTTTAGAAAGTGAGATGCATGTACACAGGTTCCAGCCAGGTGAGACTGCACCTGCTAGTAACGGTCAACAGGTCAGCAAAGGTTAGCACCCAGCACCCAGAGAGTCCTTAACCTGTACTCATGGCCAAGACTGGAAGACTTCCATTTACGGCTGTCCCTGGCACACAGTACAAGGACTGTCACCGGTTCCCAGGCCCAGGCAGCCTGAAGCCTGCCAGCAGGCCTGCAAGGCTAGGAGATAGCAGTGTCCCCTGGGTGCTGGGTGGGGCCCAGTCTACCTTTCCACCTCTGTCATTCCAGGGACAACTCTGCCAGAAGCTATCCTCATGGCCAATTCCAAAACCCAGATTTAGTTTTACCTAAGTTTTTTGAAACTAAGTGGTATAGTAGTTACAGAAGAATTCTATCTGGGGTAGCCGCTCCTGATTTTTATTTTAAAAGGTCCCCAACTTTGCCATTATCTGCTAGCAGAAGTCAAAGGTGGCTGAGCAAGGGACCCACGGTGCTGGAAACTGCAGCTGAAAGTGACTTTGTGTCGCCCCAGATCTGCAATGCTTATGGAGAGGGCCTGAAGGAGGCACTAATCTGATGTCCCCTGTGTTGAACAGTCCCTGGGGTGACCTCCTGGCGGTCCAGGCAAGGTGTGGTCCTCCCCCCAGGAGCCTTCTTACAACAGAGAGAAGACGGTAAAGGAGAAGGAAGTCACAGCTTGCCCATGTCATTTGCCTTATATAAGATTCGGCGCCCTGGAGAGAAAGACCCCTGGTGGCCTGGAAAAGAAAACAGCCATGTGGAGGGACAGGGGTCTGCCACAGCTTCCAGGAGCAGAGTGTGGCCCCCAGCCGCAGGGGGCAGAGGGACAGGGACTCCCACACATCCAGCCTAGAGAGACAGGCCCCTGTGGACACACGGTCCCTCCAGGGGACATTCTTCGGCTGGGGACATCCTCTGGGGGTATTTCTCTTGGAAGGGGGGATTCTCTGCGGGGAGAGAGGAAGACATCCTTCCGAGGTACCCTGTCTGATCTTCCGGGGAAACGTCCTCTGGGGGGCGGGTAGCCCTTGAGGACATTTTCGGGAAGATCTCCTAGGGTGGGCATCCTTGCAAGACTGGGTGAGGCTAATCCGCTTGGGTGGGCACCCAGGGGTTGGGGGGGGCGTTCGGCGAGGGGCATCCTGCCGGGCGGACGTTGGGGCTTCTCCAGGAAGGAGGAGCGTTGCGCGCGGACGCGGGCGGAGCCTGGGCCGTTCCCCCCCCCCGCCCGTCCCACCCCGCCCCCCGCGCTTCCTCCGCTTTCGGTTTCGCTTCCGCCTCCAGAGCGGGCCCCGCCGCCGCCGAGCATGGACGATCCCGACTGCGACTCCACCTGGGAGGAGGACGAGGAGGACGAGGAGGACGAGGACGGCGAGGCCGCCGGCGCGGAGGACGCGGGGGACGACGACGAGGACGCGGAGGAGCCGCGGGCGGCGCGGCCCAGCGCGCTCCAGGTGCGGCCCCGCGGCGCGGAAGAGGCCTGGGGTCCCCGGCTGCGTGGAGGGGACCCCCTCCCGGCGGCCCCGCAGCCCCCACCCGAGGCCTGGGGTCGGGCCTGGGAGGCTTAGCCGCTGCACCTGCCGGAGCTCGGGACTGCCTGGCCTGCGCTGGTTACTTTTGTTGCCGCCTGTCATCGCCGGTTACTTTTGTTGCCAGCTGGGAACCGCGCGCTCCCGCAGTCGGGCGGGCCCGGGGTCGCGGAGCTGAGCTGTCCGGGTTGTGGAAGGCTGGGAAGTGTCTGCAGCTCTGGCTCCGCGTGGGTCCCCCGGGAGCACCCAGCACCGTTTGCGTTTGCGCCTGGGCATGTGAGAGAGCCCTGCCCGGAGAGCAGCGGCGAGGCAGGCTGGGCAGGGGGACAGCCTGGCTCCGTCTCCCAGGACGTTGTGACCCCCAGTGGGCTCTGACCGGCTGGCCCGGCTGGAGTTCCTCCACCTCTCTCTCGATGCACTGCTCGTAGACCCCTACTATCCATCCTGCCAGGCGCCTGTGACCCCTGACCTCTTCCCTACTGCCTTCTGCTGTGGCTTCTGTCCCCAAGCCCCGCCCCTTCCCCTTTGGACTCCTCGCCCTTCCCCAGCGTCCTGCCCTGGACCCTGGTGGGGCTGTTTCACTGTGTCCTGGGCGGTGTCGTGTATGCACCTGTGGGCTGACTGCGCCGCCCATCAGGACCCAGCCTCCAGGACTGACCCAGGGAGGGTCCCGCTGGCTCTAGGAGGGAGACGCTGAAACAAGGCAGGGCCGGGCGAGAGAACCACAGCGTCAGGCCTTGTTTAGAAATCAGGCAGAGAGGCTGGTGGCAGTGGCGCAGGCCGGTAATCTCAGCACTTTCAGAGGCCAAGGCGGGGTGGATCACCAGGGGTCAGGAATCCGAGATTAGCCTGGCCAACAGGGTGAAACCCTATCTCTACTGAAAATACAAAGTTAGCTAGGCATGGGCACCTGTGATCCCAGCTACTCTAGAGGCTGAAGCAGGAGAATCACTTAAACCTGGGAGGCAGAGGTTGCAGTAAGTAGTGATTGCATGAAGCTCCATCTCGAGGTGGGGGCGGGGGAAGAAAGAAATCAGGCAGAGAGGCAACACCAGGCTCCAGCTGGAGCCCAGCGGGGAGCCAGGGGCACAGTGACCAACCAGGCCTCCCGACCCCGCTTCTAGTGCTCCCTGAGGGTCCTGGGTCCCAGGTGTTGCCTTGAACAAGCACTCCCATTCCTGCCCTACCCCACTGAGCAGGGCTCAGCTCCAGGCCCCCACTCTTATCACCTCATCACTGGTTCCCTCTGGCCCTCTGCTCAGCCTCCTGATGCATGACCACAGGTGGGGACTGAAGGGCTTAGGGCATCACGGGAACCTGACAACTTGCTGAGAAGCCATCCCAGACAGGGCTGGAGGTTGGAGACTCGGTCCAACCTCACTGTGGCCAGTGAGGCATGGGGTTGGCAGGGAAGGGCATTCATTTATTAGACTCTGCCAGAAGCACCTGGATGTCCTCCTGGGGCTTTAGGTGGTGAGGCCACTGCCCAAAGGAGCACAGCCTGGTGACTAGAGCACAGAGCAGGGGGAGTCCCCAGGGTCACAAAACAGAGGCAAAGCCAGGGTGGGGGTAGCCAGCAGGCCTAGGAGGAGGAGAAGATCAGAGCCACACCCCAGGGGAGGGGCATGTCAATCAGGGGCCACCCTAAGGTGGAAGGCAGGAATCCCCAGGAACAGAGAGAAGGAGCAGGCCCCACCCGGCCACTGCAGCCCCCTCTGCTTCTGTGCAGTGTTGGAGAGCTTTACTAAGGCCCAAATCTGCCCCCGCTGGGAACCCCGAAAAAGAGCCAGGGTGGGAGAATGAGAGGGCAGAGCCATGAGACCCCACCCTTTAAAGACAATTCCTTGGCAGCTGGCCCAGGCCCCTGCAGCCCTCACCACAGTGAGGACTCCCATGTGGGTCCTAATCCCATCTCTTCTCTTCCCAGTCCAGGATGATAGGGTCCCGAAACTGGCGAGCCATGCAGGACATGTGCAGGTACCGGCACAACTACCCGGTAGGTACCTGCCCCTGCCCCTGCCCCGGGACACAGTACCCTCCCGCCGGCCTGTCTCCTCAGGCAGAATGTCCCAGGTTCTAGTGTGCCTGGCTTTCACCAGACCACAGTTCTGGGCAAGAGCCCACCTGGGGCAGCAGCCTGGTGCAGGGCCTAAACACAGCCGCATCCTTCCCTCTCATGGGAGACCAGGGGCATCCCCCTGCCTTTCTGAGACTCAGCACATCCTTGCCTTGCAGACATGGCCACAGTGCCAGCCTCGTGATGCACACGTGTGACCTCTGTGATGCCATCCACCTGGCATCCGCACCCCCATGCCAGCCCTGTCTCCTGCAGGTGGTGGTTGTCCTCACCCATTGCCCTCCACACCTCTGAATCTCACAGAAACCCCTGTGCTGCCTTCAGGGTGCTGAGGAGGGGACCTTCTGCTGGCCTGGCTGGCGAGATGGGGAAGGGGGGTCCCTGGGGCTTGGAGGGACTGTTTGCTGTCCTCCGAGAGTGAGGAGCCAGGCAGGCTCTTGGGGTCTTGGGTCAGGCCTGGATTTGCAGCTGCTCCTCCTTGAACAGCCCAGAGGGCCCCAGGGCAGCTTGTGTCTGATGGGTCTCTACTGTCCCCTTTCTCTGGCTCTTCAGGATCTGGTGGAACGAGACTGCAATGGGGACACACCCAACCTGAGTTTCTACAGAAATGAGATCCACTTCCTGCCCAATGGTAGGTGCCCCCACCCACTGGCAGCCAGCACTTCCATCCTTGTCTGGCCAGGGTGATCCACTGGGGTCTGCTTTGGGGTACACTGGTGATTCTTTCAGGTAGCCCCACAGTCCCTCCTGGAGGTGACCAGAGGGCCTCCAGGACCCCCAGTCTCTGGCCTCTGCCATGGTGTTCAGATCGGGATGGGGCCTCTGCCGTGGTGTTCAGATCGGGATGGGGCCTCTGCCTTGGTGCTGTGGTTGGGATGGGGCCTCTGCCGTGGTGCTGTGGTCGGGATGGGGCCTCTGCCTTGGTGCTGGGGTCGGGATGGGGCCTCTGCCTTGGTGCTGGGGTCGGGATGGGGCCTCTGCCGTGGTGCTGGGTTCGGGATGGGGCCTCTGCCGTGGTGCTGGGGTTGGGATGGGGCCTCTGCATTGGTGTTCGGGTCGGAATGGGGCCTCTGCTGTGGTGTTGGGGTCGGGATGAGGCCTCTGCCGTGGTGCTCAGGTCAAGATGGAGCCTCTGCTGTGGTGTTGGGGTCGGGATGGGTAACTAAAGGGCCAGAGACTGAAGATTTGCAGATTCTCAGGCCATACAGTTTCTCTGGAAACCACTGAACTCTGCCACAACCTCATGAAAACCACATGTAAACCAGAGCTGAGGATTTTTTTTTTTTTTTTTGAGATGGAGCCTTGCTCTGCTGCCAGGATGGAGTGCAGTGACACGATCTTGGCTCAATGCAGCCGCAACCTCTCCCTCCCAGGTTCAAGCGATTCTCCTGCCTCAGCCTCCTGAGTAGCTGGGACTACAGATGCGTGTCACAATGCCCAGTTAATGTTTTGTATTTTTAGGAGAGGCAGGCTTTTAGTAGAGACCATGTTGGCCAGGATGGTCTCAATCTCTTGACCTTGTGATCCCATCTCACCTCCCAAAGTGCTGGGATTACAGGCGTGAGCCGCTGCACCCAGCCAAGGATGGTTTTTATATTTTTTAATGGTGAGAAAAAATTAGGGTAGAACAGTATTCTAATACTTGAAAATCATAGGAAATTAACATTTCAGTGTTAATATAAGTTTCAGAGGCACGTGCCCACGCCTGGTTATGCATCTGCCAGGGCTGTTTTCACGTTGTAACATGAGACAGAGAGACTGGGTGGCTGCATAGGGTGACTGTCAGGCCCGAATCTTGGGAGATGGTGCCAGCTGCATCATGGGGTGACTGGCAGGCCCGAATCTGGGGAGACAGTGCCGGCCACATCACAGGGTGACAGGCCCCCATCTTGAGAGACGGTGCCGGCCACATCACGGAGTGACTGTTAGGCCCCCATCTCGGGAGATGTGCCAGCCGCAACACGGGGTAACTGTCAGGCCCCCATCTCGGGAGGCATTGTCTGCCGCACCATGGGACTAGATTCAGCTGGGGACTTTGAGGAGAGATTTCTGTGGCTGACTGACCAGGCTTTTGTGGGAGGCACTGGGGCCCTTTCCTGCACAGACGGGTCCTGGTTGAGACCAATGGTTTCCTCAGAGAGCCTTCCGCATTCTCACTTGGGTTTGCTGCCAGTCAGCAGTGAGGGGCCAGTTCACGGGTCCAGCAGGGCAAGGGTTGTGCGTGGGAGGGGGAGGGATGGGCGGTGCTGTTGAACCTCGGACCTGAAGAGCCTCTGGAGACAGGGGCGAAAATAGCTCGGAGAAGCTGCTGGCAGCACACCGTCCCCATCCCCCAACCCACACCCCATCCTCCTGAGGCTGGCAGAGTGGCTTCCACAGCTGACTTGTCCCCATGGGGCTCCCAGGCTGTTTCATTGAGGACATTCTTCAGAACTGGAAGGACAACTATGACCTCCTTGAGGACAACCATTCCTATATCCAGTGGTGAGTCAGGGGAAGGGGAAATCACGGGGTGGGCAAGGTAGCAGCAGGAGGGGCCCTCCCCACGCTTCTGCCTGGTGTGTACTGAGTGCCCTCTGTCCTTCCTGGAAGTGGTGTTCTCATGACACAGGTGGACATCACTGGGCATGCAGGGGCTGCTGACGGAAGGCTCTGGCTTCCCAATCTGGGCTCTTGACAATCACCAGGGAGGCCAGAGGGGCTGCACACAGATTCCTTGAAGCAGCAGAGCGGGGTCCCTGCCTGCCAGAGGGGCAGCCTTGGTGCCAGGAGGCCTCTGTGAGCCTCGAGGAGTGGTCCCTGCATCTGACTGGGCCGGGCCCGGGTCCCGGTATAGCGCTGGGGTGAGACTCACGGCACGCATCTTGAAGACCTACAGTGTGGCCCTGGAAACAGCATGCTCTGCTTTGGGGACAGCTCTCTGAGAGCTCACAGGGAGGCTCTGCTGGTGTGTGGTGTCACAGGTGACAACACGAGAAGGAAGAGTGAGGAGTAGAAGGGAAGGCCCCAGTGTGTCCTGTGTGCCCCTTGTGCCCGGTATGCCCTGCCGCAGGGCCCTTGCTGTTTGAGTCACTTCCCAGCCATCCTGGGCCCTTGCGCTCACCTGCGCTCGCCCACTCTTGCTCCTCCACCCGGCCAGTCCCTCGTGGAGTTGAGCCTGGGAGCCAAGAGAGGAGGGGAACCCAGTGAGTACATGCCAGAGGGCTGGAAGCGGCTCTCCTGAACCCTCTGCCTGGATACCTCTTCTCCCACAGGCTGTTTCCCCTTCGAGAACCGGGAGTGAACTGGCATGCCAAGCCCCTCACGCTCAGGGAGATCGAGGTGAGCTCCAGGCCTTGGTGTGGCTGGAGGGGAGATGGGGAGGCCAGGACAAACCATGTATCTGCAGAGATGGGGTCACATCTGACAGCAGGCATTTGGTGCCCCCTCAGGGGCCCCTCAGAAGGGCCGAAAGAGCCTCCAGTATGATGACCTTCCCTCCGGAGTGGTCTTCGTCCCACCAAGCATCTAGAGAAACTCAACTTTCTGAGGCCGTTTGTCCCCATGCAGAAGTCTGGGGCTGAGCCCCTGAGAGACCCGAGTGTCGGGACCTGCCTTTCTCACCGCTGGATTGGGCTGCAGTGGGGTCACCCAAGTCTGGAATCTGTCCCTAAGGGATGCTGTCCCTTAGAGAGCTGTCCCTTAGAGAGCTGAGGGGCCCCTCCTGGCACTTTCCCATGGCCGGTGACTTTCTCTGGGGGGAGGGCAGCAGCTGGGGGCCACTTTGGGAGGCTGAGGTGGACAGATCACCTGAGGTCAGGACTTTGAGACCAGCCTGCCCAACGTGGTGAAACCTTGTCTCTACTAAAAATACAAAAAAATTAGCTGGGCATGGTGGTGTGAGCCTGTAGTCCTAGCTACTCGGGAGGCTAAGACACAAGAATCGCTTGAACCTGGGAGGCAGAGGTTGTGGTGAGCTGAGATCACGCCACTGCAGTCCAGCCTGGGCAGCAGAGCAAGACTCTGTCTCAGAAAATAAATAAAGCAAAATAAATAAAGTCTGAGTCCAGGCCTCTGAATGAGTCAGGAGCCAAGGCCCGGCATGTGCGTGGCCCCCCACGCTCCCCAGGAACAGAGACTTCGGGGATGGTGCCTGAGATCTCCCGGGGGGCTTTTCCAGGTGTTTAAAAGCTCCAGGGAGATCCAGGAGCGACTTGTCCGGGCCTACGAGCTCATGCTGGACTTCTATGGGATCCGGCTGGAGGACCGAGGCACAGGCACAGTGGGTCGAGCACAGAACTACCAGAGGCGCTTCCAGAACCTGAACTGGTGAGGCCCAGCTGCCCCTGCCTGCCCCCACCCCCACAGAACAGGGCCATGCCCTGGCAGGTCACAGAGCCCTCCTGCTGTGGAGGAAGAGCTCCACAAAGGCTCGAAGCTCTCCTTGCTGCCTGGAGGGCTGGGCAGTCCCTCCCCAATAGGGTTGGTGGGAAGGTAAAGAAGGCTGTTGCTGCGCCTGGGAGGTGGCAAGCAGGGGTGATCGAGAATCTGCACGCAGTACAGAGAAGCAAGGAGGGGTGATCGAGAGTATAGCCGCTCTCATGGGTGATCGAGGCCCCTGTGGCCATTGTCTACCCAGCTCCTCCCCACCAGGGAATCTCGGTGACAGCCACCCTCTAGGTGATGTGTTGGCATCCCCCCTGACCCTCATGTGTCCAGGGCCCACAGGCCATTTTCATGGGGATGGCGTGAGTCCTACCCTGGGCCCAGGGAGGCAAATGGGGAGAGAGACTGGATGGTTGGCCGGGGTGTGGAGACCCCCATGCAGCTGGGTGGGGGGCCCCGGCCATTGACGTCTGCTGCCCCGGACCTCCCACAGGCACAACCACAACAACCTCCGCATCACGCGCATCCTCAAGTCGCTGGGCGAGCTGGGCCTCGAGCATTACCAGGCACCACTGGCCCGCTTCTTCCTGGAGGAGACGCTTGTCCGGCAAGAGCTGCCAGGCGTGCGGCAGAGCGCCCTGGACTACTTCATGTTCGCCGTGCGCTGCCGACACCAGCGCCGGGAACTGGTGCACTTTGCCTGGAAGCACTTCCGGCCCCGCAGCAAGTTTGTCTGGGGTCCCCGGGACAAGCTTCGGAGGTTCAAGCCTAGCTGCCTGCCCTGTCTGCTCCAGGGCCCCAGGAAGGCGGAGGAAGAAGGAAACCCCAGGGACTCTGTCCACGAGGCCAGCACCCAGGGTCGGACCTGTGGGCCAGGGCACAGCAAGGGTGGGGACAGGGTGGACAAGGGGCCCCAGCCATTGAGCGTGGAACCCCAGGATGCGGGACCCCTGGAGAGAACCCAGGGGGATGAGGCAGGGGGCCATGGGGAATATGGGCTGGAGCCCCCCAGCCCCAAAGAGAGTAAGAAGAGGAAGCTGGAGCAGAGCCGGCGGGAGCAGCCCCCCACAGAGCCAGGCACACACACTCCCTCGGAGGTGGAGAAGATCGCTCTGAACTTGGAGGGGTGTGCCCTCAGCCAGGGCAGCCTCAGGATGGGGACCCAGGAAGTGGGCGGCCAAGACCCCAGGGAGGCCATGCAGCCTTGCCCCCAACCCCGGGAAGCCAGGGTGGCTGACAAGGTGAGGAAGCGAAGGAAGGTAGATGAGGGTGCGGGGAACAGTGCTGCTGTGGCCAAGGGTAGCACCCAGACCTTGGACCCTGCCAGGTCCCCTGCCCCATTGGGGTGCCCCGAGGCTGGACACACTGAGAACCGGGTTGAGGAGGACACAGAAGGCACAATGGGGCCCAAAGAAGGTGCCCCCAGGAGCCCATCAGAGGGCCCAGGCCCCAGCTCTGCAGGCCCTGCAGGGGATGAGCCGGCCGAGGCAGGGGAGGCAGCAGAGGTGCAGGACGCAGAGGTAGGGCTTTCCCCCAAGTCCGGGAAGCCTTAAGGAAAGGAATGTCCATCTCGGCGGCGGCATGGCCTCACGGCCCTGCTGCAGGGGTCAGGGCCTCGGGAGTGACCTGCAGTGCCGTCCTCCTGTGGTGGCTGATGCAGCAGCCACCAGCAGGTGCGAGGCCCCACCCTCAGGGAAGGCCACGGCCTGCACAAGTCGCCTGGCCTGGCTGTGTCTTCCCCGCCCAGCTCTTCCCTGCACCCCTGTCTTTGTAAATTGTTCCTTTTGGGGTGGGGTGGGGTGGGGCAGGGCTGCTTTTCTTAGTCCAAAAAAAAGTGCCAAGCAAGGCCTTTTCTGAATAAACTCGTTTGACTTTGAGTCTTTGGTATGGATTGGGGTCCCAGTGGTGGCCAGCAGGGCTGGTGTCACAGCCAATGTCCATCCAGTGACCTGGCCCAGCTGCCGCCTCACGTGGCTCCAGCAGTGCTTATGGGGGCACAGCAGTGGCACAGGCTCCCCACACTGTGCCCGGGCATGCACAGGTGTGCAGCTTGCAGCCTCTCGGAGCCGCGAAGGTGGGACCACGGTCCCTCAGCGGGCCTTTGCTACCTGTTCAAGCTGAGTGGGGACTCCCCTGAGGTGGGCTGGGGGCAGTGGCTGGGCATGGCGGGGTCTAGACCAGGCCTTTCCACCTGCTGTGGTCTGGGTGCGGTGCTGTGCCTCCGGCAGGCTTGGCAGCACCCTCAGTTGGGCTCCCTCAGGTCTGGTGGAGCCAGGTGCACCCCAGGGCAGCCCCTCCCTGCAGTCTGGCCTTGTCACCCTGGGCCAGGACCCCCCCGCCCTTCCCGGTTTACCTACGTTTCTACATCAGTGCTGTAAGGGGCTTTTGTGGAGCCTCAGAGGAGGGCTCAGGACTCCTCCAAGGGCCGGACACTTGCCTTTGCTCAGTGGAGGACAGGGAGGACCCTGGGTACCCCTGGGTGGGAAGGTTAAAGCTGTGGACCCTGGCACCACTTCAGGGAAAGTGCCCAGCTCCCATCTGGTGGCACCAAGATACACAAGTCAGAAGTCACTGGGAGGGAGACACCCCAGGTTCAGTAATCCCCTATTGCTGGGCGGGGAAGCTGTGGAACCCCTGCTGCCTCAACTCCAGTGTGGCTCAGTGAGGGGATTTCTGCCACGGAGGGAAACTGAAGCCGTGAACTGGACTTAAGGCTAGAAATGCCGTCACTGGGGCAGTGCCTGGCTGATCCAGCATCCCCAGTCCAGGCTGCTGTGGGGCTGGAGTGGGTGAAGAAGGTGCCTGCAGTGAGGAGCCGGTTGGAAACGGCCAGCACCTTTCCTTTAGGCTCAGGATCCCGGGGAGGAGGTGCTCTTCCCCTCTGCCAGGGTCGTTGCTCTGCTCTCTCCAGGGACTGAGTCTGGGGCGAGAGTCTGGCCTTGGCCAGTGGCAGCTGACGCGGACTGAACACCCGGCCGTCCAGGTCCATGGTGGGGCCATCCCCAGCCCCGCGGGCAGCTCTAGACCGGGGGCCGGAGCAGGAACCAGGGCTGTGCTGGGCACGGACTGCGCCAGGATCCGGACTCAGCCTCCCCGGGTCTTCCTGGGCCTGGGGCCCTGGGGCCGCGCCAGCGCCGAGGAGGGTCTGGGGCTTCGAGAACTAGCCTCCTCCCCGCTTCCTGAAGGGAGCCCTTCAGCGCGGCCCCCACCCCCACGCACACACTCTGGTTGAGGCGCGGAGGGGAGAAGAGAGCGTCTTTCTCTCCTGCTCAAAGCTGCGAGTGTGCGGCGCGCCAGGCCCGGGATAATTTTAACCCGCGGCTAGAGAGAACGCGCCGCCCGGCGTCTCTTTTTCTCCCTGGTGGGCTGGACGCGGCGGCGGCGGCGCGGGGCAGGGGGAAGAGGGGAGCTCTCACCCGCCCAGGTGGGCCCGGCTGAATGGGGGGCTTGTGCGGGCGGGGGCGGGGAAGGGGAAGGGGCCGCCCACCTCCCGCCCATCCACCTCCAGCCGGCCACAATCTGCCGGCCCCGACGCCGCCGCCACCGCTCAGACATCGCGCAGCCATGGCCCAGGCGCCCGCGCTCGCCCCGCTCCTGCCCCGGCTCCTGCCCTCGTTCCTGCTCCTGCTCACGCAGCTCCTGGCGGCCGCTGGGGCACAGGTGAGCGGGGGCTCGGGACTCTGAGGCGGGACATCGAGCTGCAAGGTCCCGGGACAGCCCCAGCCCCGAACCCACCACCCTGGGATGCCCAGGGCAGCCTCCAGTCCCCCAACCCGTGTCGCTGTCGAGGCGCGAAGTCCCCGGCGTCGGGTTGAGCCCCAGGTCGCCTCGGAAGAGCACAGTCCGGCCGCGTCCTCACTGGGTCCGCACTGGCCCGGGTCCGCCGGTGCCGCCGCCTCCGCTCAGAGCACAAGGAGCCCTTTGTTCCCGCGGCCCGAGGGAGGCGGGGGCACACTGCGCAGGGCACCTGGCTCCGCCCGAGGCTTTGGGGCTCACCGAGGAAAGCGGGGGTCCTAGCGGCCCTGGAGCCGCTGGGTCAGGCCCACCGGGGCACCCTCGCGGAAGGAAGCGCCCTCCCTGATGACTTTTCTCCGTTTCAGAAAGTGGGACTCCCAGGCCCCCCCGGCCCCCAAGGGCCACCCGGAAAGCCCGGCCAGGATGGCATCGATGTGAGTTTGGGGGTGCTGAGGGCCCCCAGCCCTCTGGGGTTCTGGCTCGGGCCCTGCCTCCCTGGGTTCCCGGGAGGGAAAACCAAGCCCAACCTCCCAGAGCCGGGGCGATATCAGGAGGCAGCCAGTGCCTCCGTGGGACGGGGCAGCAGGGACTGCTCAGGGGTGGAGGGTGTCACGTGGTGGTCCTCTACCCAGAATGCGGGCACTGAGGTGTGTGTCTCTGGGTCCCTGAGGGGGCCGTGCCCCTGGGTTCTGGGTTCTGGCCCCTGGGTTGAGGTGGGGAGGAGTGGATGGAGGCAGGGGGAGGGGGGCCACATCCTTTGGGTGGATAGGGGCCGGGGGTCTTGTCGGGGCTGCTGGGTGCTAGAGCCAGCCAAGGAGGGGCTCAGGAGCTGACTCTGTCCCAGAGATGATGTCCCCAACCGGGATCTCAGGCCTGGTGTGGCCCAAGCACCGGGAGGCAGCAGCTGAGTCCCGACAGCTGTGCCTCCATCCGAGGGACTATCTGGGGTGAACCTCCCCATGCGGCCACCACCCCCAGGGCAGAGGTTCCCTCAGGGCCTGTCCTTGCCTATGTGGTTCCTTCCGAGGGCTACACCAAGAGTCCCCCGTGACCCACCCTCAGCCTCTCTGCCCAGCTCGGCCTCGATGGCCACGACCTCCTTCCCTGGCCACAGGGCTGTGCTCAGGGCAGTGGTGTGGACCTGAACCCCCATGGCCTAGGGTCCTGGCCTCCCTAGGCTCCTCCTGGGCCAGGTACCCAGACCCCAGAGCTCCCACTTGAAACCTGGTCTTGAAGTCTCAGTTAAAGGCCTGGTGGTCATCAACAGGGTGGGGGCTGGGGGACTTTTAGGACACTGAAGAGGCTGCAGACGGAACCGAGAGGCTGCCCAACACCCAGGCCGTCTTCCTAAAGCCCCAGGCCACTGAGGGAGGGGATTCGCCAAGTATTCCCATCACCCCTGGGGGCCATGTCCCCACATCTGCAAAGTGGTTCCCACACCCCCTGTGGCTGTGAGGGCTGAGCCTGTCTGCCCAGGTCACCTCTTTGCCTGGTGCTGCCCCATACATGGGGGGTTGCCCCCTAGGTATGGATCGGGGGCTCAGGGTCCCATTTTGTCTTCTTGGGCCAGGCCTCTGGGGCTGGTTTGGGGGCTAGTGCTGCTCTTTTCCCTGAGGCGGGGTTCTGGAGGACCTCTCATTTTCAGGGTCACATATGAGCATCTTTACTCACAGGGAGAAGCTGGTCCTCCGGGTCTGCCTGGGCCCCCAGTAAGTGTTCCTGGCTAGGGAAACAGCCTTTTTCCAGTCTGGAGAGAAGAGGGGACATGGAACAGAGGAGTCATTGATGTCCTGTCTCATCCTGTCAGAGCCTGGGTTGCCTGAGGGGAGGCCTCAGAGGGCCCTGAGCAGGCCCAGAGCCAGGGGGTAGGAGGGGAGCCTGTGGGCTCAGCCACAGCATGTTCTGGGCAGGGCCTGGCTTTGAAGCTTTCTTTGGGCCAGTGCCAGGCAAGCCAGGGCTGGAGCTGGTACAGTCCTGTAGGTCCCCCGGGCCTGAGGCTGCACAGAGCCCTCCCACCTTCTTCAGCTCCAGAGATTGAGGGTCCTGGGGCTCAGAGCCCTGTCTGGGCCTCCTGTGGGTCCCACAGAGATGCCTGCTGGCCCTTAACCAGGGAGGCTGAAGTGACCAGAAGGTCTTATAGATGTCACCGAGGGATGGGGCGGGCAGCCTTCCTGGGCCAGCAAGGTGTGGGCAAGCAGGACACATGTGACTCAGCTGGGCAAGATCTGCTAGGCAGCAGGAGGAGAGGGGGCCATCTCATGTGGCTGGGCGTGGGGAGGTGGAAAGCATTTTGCTTTCTTGCTGAAGGCCCGGGCTCCAGGCCAGACCTAGCCCTTACATCTCTGCCCTTTCCTTCTGCACAGGGACCAAAGGGGGCCCCAGGAAAGCTGGGGAAACCAGGAGAGGCTGGGCTGCCGGGACTGCCGGGTGTTGATGTGAGTGTGCCCGCCCCTCTCCCCTCACTCCACTCCCCCCCACTGGGGACCTGGAGGAATCAGCCTTAATTGCTGTTGTCCAGCTGGGCCTGCTCAGGCGGGAAGCCCAGTCCTGATAGAAGTCTCCAGAAGTCCCCAACAGGGGTCCTTTGGCCCTTATCCCAGACGTCACCTGCATCTGACAGAGGACAGAGCCAGCCCACAGTGGAGCTGGAAGTCCTGCCAGCCCTCCTTGTCCAGGAGCCAGTGCCCATTGTCAGGCCCCTCTGCCCACTGCTGGCCTGGCCCATGAGCCCCAGGCTAGCCTCGCTCAGTCGTCGTGGCCCCCAGGAACACTGGAGCTTTGTTCCCTTGAAGCCGGGCCTGGGATGTCCTGCTGAATTGGTCCCCATGGCCTGACTCCAGCAGGTGTCTCTGTTGCTGGCTTCCCGATAGCTGCCCCCTTCTCCCAGGCCCTCTAGGGACACCTGGCAGACAGTGGTTGGGGCCAACAGAGGAAGATGCCAGCACAGAGTTTTCTGTGCCTCTCTGAACTCACCAAGGGAAGGGTTCATGGTTCCATTTTTGCCTGGGGGTGGCAGGTACTTCCCATGTGGCCCCTCAAGCTCCCCCTCTGCCTCTTTCCCCAGGGTCTCACTGGGAGAGATGGACCCCCTGGACCCAAGGGTGCCCCTGGGGAACAGGTAAGTGCCTGCACCAAACCTAGTGGCTTTAGTTCAGAAGTGAGGTCCCCCGGCCACCTCTGGCCGTTCTGTGTTCACAAGGCCAAAGAGCTGGTGGTTCTGAGGACAGCTGCCGCGTCTGGGACTGGCCGGGCCCTGCCCATGCAGTGGGGTGGAGGGGTGAAAGGCAGGGTATCAAGTGGCCAGCCCCCAGTGCCTGCCTCCTGCCCACCCCGACATACAATCAGGGTTATCCTGGCATCCAGACTATGGCAGGGAGGACAGGGATGGTCTGGGGGACCCAGCCCAGGCGCCCCCCTCTTCCTCATAGTGTCCCTGCAGCCCCCAGGGCCCCGGGTGAACCACCACCAGGGACCCCTGGGGAACGCAGCCTGCAGAATTCCCTGTGCCTGCCTGTTGGACACATTTTTTTCACCCTGAGTGGCACCCCCACCCAAGGATGCCCTTCTCCCCACATGGCTTCTGAGTACAAAACTGAAACCAGCATTCTCTCTTCTGCCCTCATAAGAAGTGGCCATCAGCCAACGGGTGCCACTGGCCCCAGGCACAGAGCATCACAGAGGGCAGGAAGGCTGGGCCGGGGACACGAGGACACAGCCCTGCCCTTGGGAGGCACATTCTGAGCAGAAAACAGGAGGGAAACAGTAGCTGCTGGCAGCCAAGTTCCCAGTGCCTGGGCTCTGGGGCGGGCTCATCCCCAGGCTTTCAGGAGGGGCCTCCGGCCTCATCACAGGGCCTGGCTGTGCTTCTTCATCCAGGGAACGGGGATTCCGGCAGCCGGGCCCAGCCAGGGCCCAGAGGGCGTGGAGGGCAGATGGGGCCTGGCTGCCCAAGGCTCTGGGGCTTGCTGACATGGGCAGGGCTGAGGACCCAGCAGGCTGTGTGGGTGGGTTATTGGGAGGGCTTCCTGGTGAAGACAGGCACCTGGGGTCACTTCTGTGCACCTCAGACCTGCCCCAGGTTGCGCATTCTTGCGGTGGGTGCTGGGACTCTAGTGCCATTTGTCCAGCAGCGTCCCAGGACAGCAAAGGACCCTCAATGTTGAGAGGGCTCCGAGGCCCTGCCCTGTGTGAAGTGGGACTTCAGGCTGGTGGCCTGGGAGTTGGCGTTGTGGGGTCACACTTCGGACGAGGGGAACGGGTTTGCAAATAGAGGCCCAGCCCAACCTAGATGCCTCCTTTCCTCCCACAGGGAAGTCTGGGACCCCCGGGGCCACCCGGGCTGGGGGTGAGTATGGTCTTTTCCTTTCTGTGGGAGTTTGAGGAGCTAGAATCTGGCCTAAATCGGGGGCCTCCAGCAATCCCAGAGGCCATGCCTGGCCCTCTTCTCTGCAGCCTCTCCAGGGGCGGGCGCCTGCACTAGGTCCTAGAGCCATCTCTGGGCTGGGAACAGACACCCATCCCTGGAAACACCCTTTCCCTGGGACCCACCTGAATCATCTTAGGGAGGTGGAAGCACAGCCTGTCTTGTGCAGGCTGTGACCCACACTTGGTTTTGCAGGGCAAAGGCCTTCCTGGACCCCCTGTGAGTACTGACAACCCCTGGGGCCTGAGCAAACGTGCATGTTCCCAGAGCCTGCCAGGCTGGGCTGTCCCAAACTGTGCCTGGGGGCAGGGCTTCTCAGGGGCAGCATCTGACCACCCCACACCTGGAGCCCCTCCCTGGGGAGGTGGCACACTGACCCTGTGGGGGACCCTTGGGGCTCCTGGTACAGACCTCCCCACCTCTCTTTGACTCCCTCCAGGGAGAGGCAGGAGTGAGCGGCTCCCCAGGTGGGATCGGCCTCCGAGGCCCCCCGGTGAGTGGCTGTCCCAGACCCCCTGAGAGTCGTCCCCCCTCCCCTCTCCCCTTCCCCTTTCTCCCCGCCTCCCACCTTGTGGGATGTTGGTAGAAACCCTGGCCAGTGACCCAAACCCAACCTCAGGATGCCGTGGGAGTGGGAGTGGGAGTGGGAGTGAGAGTGAGAGTGGGAGTGGGAGTGGGAGTGGGCGTGGGAGTGGGAGCTGGCGGGAGCTGGGTGTGTCCTCCTCCCTGGGAGAAACCGGGCACCTCACTCAGGTGGGGGCTGGTCCCGCTCTGTCTAAGTCATACCCTCTCCCCAGGGACCTTCTGGGCTCCCTGGCCTTCCTGGCCCCCCAGGACTTCCCGGACCCCCTGTAAGTACTAGGCAGAGGTGCTGAGAAGTGATAGGCAGGGACTAGGGCACCAGGTTGGACCCCCGTTTCCCCTCCTGGGCTCCATGCCCCCCCAGTCTCCTTGCCCCTCCAGGAGCTCCTAACCTAACTTGGCCACTCCCAGGAACAGTCAGGGGTGGGGGAACTGGCTGTGACTAGGCCAGCCAACTTGGGGATGGTCAGGGCTCAGGTCCCTAAGGCCACCCTGCCCCAAGGACAGGTGGATTCTGTCACCGTCACATGCCCTGTAGGTGGGCCAGCAGCACCCAGCACTGGCCACTTGGGGGATGGGGTGAAGGGTCTCCAAGTTCCCTCACAGGTGGGGAAGGTGGCAATCAGTCAGAGAGTGGGTGGGTTGGGTGGGTGCAGGTGGCCAGGGCAAATGGGAGAAAGTCAGCGGTCTCTGTGTTTTAGGGACACCCAGGAGTCCTCCCTGAAGGCGCTGCTGACCTCCAGGTGGGCATTTGCAGCAATTTGTGAAGGGGGTTGGGGGGTGCCTACCTTGGGGGGCAGGGGTGTGGCCTGGGGTTGGGAGCTCAGTGCAGACAGCTCAGGTACAACCTGGCAGAGAATGCAGCTGGGACATCCCCCCTTCCCCTCCCACCATCCTCACCACCGTCTAGACGTACACTGTCCCTCACAGAGAGCCATGAGGCCCATGGAGCTTTGCCAATGTAATTAACCAGTCATGCCATGGAGCCACCCAGTGCCTTTGCTGCATCATCCTTGCAGAGGGTGCCCTTGCTCACAGATGGTGACAGAAGAGTCCTCGGCACAGTGAGGGACAGGAGTCTGGGACCCACCTTTACCTTGATCTTTGACCCTTGTAATTTGAGTAAAAAGAAAACAGGCTCAGGGCAGGCGCAGTGGCTCGCCACGTCAGGAGGATCACTTAAGCTCAGGAGTTTGAGACCAGCCTGGACAACATAGTGAGATCCTTGTCTCTACAAAAAACTTTTTTCTTTGAGACATATTCTCACACTGGCACCTGAGCTGCAATGCAGTGGCACAATCTCGGCTCACTGCAACCTCTGCCTCCCAGGTTCAAGCAGTTCTCCTGCCTCGGCCTCCCAAGTAGCTGGGATTACAGGTGCTCGCCACCACACCTGGCTAATTTTTTGTATTTTTAGTAGAAACGGGGTTTCACTATGTTGGTCAGGCTGGTCTCAAACTCCTGACCTTGTGATCCGCCTGCCTCAGCCTTCCAAAGTGCTGGGATTACAGGTGTGAGTCACCATACCCGGCCTCAAAAAAAACTTTTAAAGTAGCCAGACATGGTGACATGCCTGTTGTCCCAGCTACTTGGGTGGCTGTGGTGGGAGAATCACTTGAGCCCAAGGGGTGGAGGCTGCAGTGTGCCATGGTCAAGCCATTGCCCTCCAGTCTGGGCAACCAAGCTAGACCCTGTCTCAAAAAAAAACAGAGGAAAGAAAACGGGCTTGGGAGGCCGCGGATGCATCTCTCCTTTCTGTTTGGGTGTCCGTGGTAGCAGTCCACACCTTGTTTCCATAGATAGAGAGGTTTGATTGTTTTGAAGGGAAAAGCCTGCCCCACTGTGACCTGACCATGGCTGTCTACCAGCCTCTCTCCTCACCCTACCCCCTGGCCCGGGTCCCTAGCCAGCCTGTGTCTCAGAAGGGAGGCTTTAACGAATCTTTCAGAATGTGGTGAGTGACTGGACCCCTGGCCATGGGCTGAGTGGGGCTGGGGCTGCAGACACAGGCCTGCACCTTGGCCCAGCCTGCCCAGTGCAGCTGCGGGGTAATCTAGAACCAGCCCTAGGTTTCCTGACTGTTGAGCCTGTTGCCTGGGCTCACGGCAGCACCCTCCTACAAGCCCCATGCTGAGCCGCTCCTGCACTGAGATGGGCCCTACCTGAGGCACCGCCAGGCCCCCTGCAGAGTGGAGCTGGGCAATCCGAGCTGGCTGCAGGGTTTGCCACGGTCTGCTCCATGCGGCCCCTGTCACACTTGGCCACTGCTGAAGGAGACCCTGTCTGTGTCTGGTCCTGGTGCTGTCACCAGCGTGGAATGACCTCCTGGGTCCTGGGTGCTGACCTCTACATTGTAGGTCCTGCTCCACTTGGCCAGGAGGGGTCTGACTGCTCTGTTTTCCAACAGTGCCCAAGTATCTGCCCGCCAGGTCCCCCAGGGCCCCCAGGAATGCCAGGGTTCAAGGTGAGTCATGGGGGACTGGGACCCAAGCACCCTCCTGCGCTGGGTGGGAGACAGCCGGGCTCCCACGGGCAGGGAAACTGGAGGCGGCAGGTCCAGAAAGCTGGGCCCTGCTTCCAGGGTTGCCCCAGAAGGAGTTGGCCGGCCTCCCCGTCCTGCCCTCTGTACCCCAGTGACACACGGGTGTGGCCAGGCTGGGAATGGCCATGGGCATCAGAGAGAGGGTGTGGGAGAGAGCTGGCCTCAAGCCTCCACCACAGCCCTGCCCTGCTCCACTCCTGACCGCTGAGCACCCTCAGGTGGGTCCCAGCGCCTCTCAGGCCTCAATTTCCCCATGAGGTCCCAGGCCGGCAGTCCTGTTTGCTGCTGTGTGGTGGGTCCTGGGCTGACCAGCCCTACTGGCCTCACTTCAGTGCTACCAGGGAGGGTACTGGGGGGTCTGGGTGGGGCAGTGACCCTGAGTTTGCTTTCAGGGACCCACTGGCTATAAAGGCGAGCAAGGGGAAGTAGGCAAGGACGGCGAGAAGGTAAAACCCAGAGGGTGGGGGATGGGGCTTTGGAGACAGCGAGACAGTAAAGCTGCCACAAACAGCAGCCTGGAGGGGGTGGGACGGGGGCTGGGACAGGGGCTGGGGGGACAGTGAGATGGTAAAGCTTCAGCACAGCAGCCAGGAGGGGCTGTTTAATGAGCCAGGCACCTGTGTGCCTGTCTTCCAGACGGCCTGGCTGGTCAGAGCTGGGAGTTGGGCAGGGTCTCTGGACGGACCCCTCCTGCCTTGCCCCTCTGTGGAAGCTCCCTGGTTTGTGTCTGTGGCCAGGGTGAGGGGCATCTGTGAGGATGGCCGGCTTTAGCCTGAAGCCTCCCCTCACCTGTAGCCACTGTCCATGGAGGGTGTCCGTTCGTCATCACCTGCAGGCCGGGGGACCGGGTCTGGGATGCCCTTTGACATGGCTGGAGTGACCAAAGGAGGGGACCCCATATGCACATCAGAGGGGTCCGGTTTGGCCCTGAGGAGGGGCCTGGACAGGGCTGAGGGGACTTATGGGAACAGTGACCACAGCCCCAGCCCTGACAGGGTGAGGCCAAGACTTGGGACCTCTCTGGAACTGTGGGCAGGTAACCCCTTAACAGAGCCTTCAAGACCCAGCTGTGAAGGGGGCAACACCCCCAGCTGCTGGGGCTCAAGTGGGGTGACTGGAGGCCCCAGAAGGTGCTAGGAGAGCCAGAATGGACCACTGACCACTTATCCCTCCGCTTCAGGGTGACCCTGGCCCCCCTGGGCCTGCCGGCCTCCCGGGCAGCGTGGGGCTGCAGGTGAGTCTGGGAAGGGCAGGATGGTGTGATGGGAACTCAGCCCACTGAATGACAAAGCCCTGCACATTTCTGCTTCCAAGGGGGCCAGCTCAGGCTGGGGGACGGTCAGCTAGTGCCCAAGTACAGGAGCACGAGCTGGCGGGGGGCCCACCTCTGACAAGGCTGCTGATCTCAAGGCTGGTGTCCCCTCCCTCTGAGAGACCTGAACTGAGGCTGAGGGCTCATGGAAGACACCAGGGCTCCCACGTATCCCGAGAGCCAAGGCCCTGGGGCTCGAGGGGTGGGGGTGGAGCGCCAGCCTCTGCATCTGTGCCTCCCTGCCGCAGGGCCCCCGGGGATTACGAGGACTGCCAGGGCCACTCGGGCCCCCTGGGGACCGGGTAAGTCCTGCAGCCCCTGGGTAGCTGGGCCTGGTCGTCTGCACCTCCAGACTTCAGATGAGTGAGGCTCTGGCTGTCGCTGTCATGGCACAGGCCTTGCTGTGAGCCCCTGTTCCCACGTATGCCTGGGTGAGGGCAGACAGTCAGCACTCACCGACCCCTGCACGAGGTCCCAAGCTGCTGCGAGGGCTGCTCACGCGTGTACTGGGAGAGGGCTGATGACCTCTGTGTGCTGACACCCACACACACCGTGCCAGGCTGCTGTGAGGGCTGTTATGGCCTAGGCCAGAGCAGAGGGGCAACAGGGATTTGGGGACTGCTGGGGGTGTCTTGGGGAAACTTGCTGAGGAGCCCTCAAGGAAGGGCTGCTTGTGTCTGGGCCGCCCCTGAGGGAGCTGGGTGGTTGGGGGGATGCTGGCCAGGCCTCAGACTAGAGGACCCCAGGTCTGCTTCTCCTCTGTAGGGTCCCATCGGGTTCCGAGGGCCGCCTGGGATCCCAGGAGTGCCCGGGAAGGCGGTACGTGTTGGTGGATGTGGGTGCCATGTGTCATGGCCTCTCTCTCCTTCCCTCTACTCCTCTCAGAGCCCCCCCATCCCCGCTGGGGCCCCCCTTCTGTGGCTGAGCTGTCCCCTGGACACCCTGGGAGGGCTTGTGGCATGGGTAGGGGCAGCTTACCAATGAAACCCATTCTTTGTGGGACATTTGCCTCCTTTCCGGTTCTGGACATGGAACGAGGGATCACCATCGTCCTTCTGGCACCTCTGGCCATCTCTGACCACTCCTGGAGAGCTGTCCCCCACCCTACCATCTGACCATCTCCTGGAGGGCCCCAGCCCCACCCTCTGACCATCTCCATGGTGTTAACTCTGTCCCTGCCCTGCCCCCATCATTTCCAGGGTGATCGAGGCGAGAGGGGCCCAGAAGGGTTCCGTGGCCCCAAGGGTGACCTCGTAAGTGAGAGGGGACTTGACTCCCTGGGTCCTTATGTGGAAGAACCCAATTCCCTTCCTGACTTGTGCTGGGGAGGGGGACACACCTGGGGGTGCCACCTGTTGGGGACACTTGAAGGGGCTGCCCTGGCTGGGGGTACCTGGCCCTGGAGGGCCCCGACTCCCTCCCTGGCCCCAGCCATTCTCCCAAAGACCACATGGGAGCTCCATGGCCCCCTGCAGAGTAGCCAAGTCGGGTGGGGAGACCAGACTCAGGCTTTAGATCCCGCCCCAGAGAAACGGCTCTTGGGTGGAGCAAGTGAACATAAGGTCCAGAGACAGTCGAGCGTTGCAAGAGAGGAACTGAAGTGACCGTCCCCAAGCTGGTCCCAAGCTCACCTCCACTTCTCCCTCGACTGACCCCTCCCGGCCGGAGCAGTAGGGAGCCCCCGTGCCACACTCCAGCAAGCTGGTCAGCCTCCGCTCCTCCCTCGACTGAGCCCTCAAGGCCGGAGCAACAGGGAGCCCCCGTGCCACACTCTAGCATCTCTGTGCTCCAAACAGTTTTCTCCACACACCCACAGGCCCAGGGTGGTGGTGAGGGGTGGCCCCTGTTGCTGCCCCGCCGGAGCACAGCTCCTTGGTGTCCGTAAGCCACTGGCTGGGGAGCGTGTGAGGCCGTCTGGGAAGAGACCACCACTGCTTCTGTCACTTGTGTGTCCTCTAGGGCAGACCTGGTCCCAAGGGAACCCCCGGAGTAGCCGGGCCAAGTGGAGAGCCGGTGAGTGCATATTGTGGTTCCTCATAGAATGCTTCTCCCGGGAGTCCTGGCTAATAGGCAGAGACCACACTCAGAATGGCTGGGGCTCAGTGCCCTCTGCTGTGGCCATCTTGAGATCCAGAATAACGCCTGAACAGCCCCGCACAGTTCTCTTTTGCCCAGAGCCTCAGGAATGTGGAGTAGGGAGTCTCAGGCTGGGTCTGCCTACATGCATGGGAAGTGAGGGTGGGTGGATAGCGCCACTGGGCAGAGGGGGCACTCCCACATCCCGGGCACCTGTGTAGGCTGGGCAGAGGGGGGCACTCCCACGTTCCGGGCACCTGTGCAGGCTAGGCAGAGGGGGTCACTCCTGGGGTCCCGGGCACCTGTGCATGCTGGGCAGAGGGGGGCACTCGCGGGGTCCTGGGTACCTGTGCAGGGTCCTTCCTGCCTTGTGCCCACCCTCTTCCAGCCCCTTGTGTTGCCTCTGCCCCTTGAGAAGTGCCCTTTCTTGGGACACCCAGCACTTGGCTGTGTCCTGATTCCAAAGCCAGTCCAGGGTGGACGAGGCAGGCCTGGCCTGAGTCCTAGCTCCCAAACCTCAGTTTCCCACTTGCAAAATGGACCAGAATCAAGGCTCCCTTAGGGCACCACGGTACACCTGGTAGACGAGGCCTTGGCCTTTGCTGTACCCCTCACCGGCGTGGCCACCTTGGTCATGAAACCAGACAACTGTCAGAGCCTGGGGGAAGCCACAGTTTTAGGATGATGGAGGAGGAGGCTGCCTCTAGGACAGGACTGTAGAGGGAGGGGGTGGCCCCCTGCCCAACGGGCCTTACTCGTCCCTTGTCCCCAGGGCATGCCAGGCAAGGATGGCCGGAATGGCGTGCCAGGACTTGATGGCCAGAAGGTTGGCATGGGGCTGAGGGTGTGATGGGAGGGAGGGAAGGGGCTGGAGGGCAGTTCAGCCTCCCGAGGTCTCAGCCTCCCCTTCTCTGCCCCAATTTCTATCCTTGCAGGGAGAGGCTGGTCGCAATGGTGCTCCGGGAGAGAAGGGCCCCAACGGGTTGCCAGTGAGTGCCCAGAGGGTGGGCCGGCCTGGGGCGCCACAGCTTCTGCCTGCCCAGTGGCCCCTGTGGGGCTGTGTGGGTGGGTCACTGTAGGGCTGGCTTCCTTTGAGAGGTTCTGGGGCCTGTGTCAGTCAGGGCCTGGCACAACCCCTGGTGCCCGTTGGGCACTGCGGACGGTTGCCCGTGTGTTTGCACATACGTGAATGTGTTCATGGCCATTTTCGGGTGCCATGGGGTCATCACCCCCCTGGGTCCTGAGCAGGGACTCCTGTGTCCAAGGCGGGGAGGCTGTGAAAACCGTACCTAAGGTCGACGGGGCCGGGAGCAGTCGGCCTGCCCTTTGGGTGCACTCACTCTCTGTTCACGAGCACCTGCCCATGTGCACATGCCATGACAGGCAGCCCTGACCCCATGCGCTCTCCTGGCAGGGCCTCCCCGGACGAGCAGGCTCCAAAGGCGAGAAGGGAGAACGGGTACGTGATGCAGCTGCTTTCTCCCTGGGAGGGGGGTGAGGGCCAGGATGCCAGCAACTGGCCCTGATGCAGGTGTGGGCAGGCTCTCACGGCTCTCCTTACTCTGCAGGGCAGAGCTGGGGAGCTGGGTGAGGCCGGCCCCTCGGGAGAGCCAGGTGTCCCTGTGAGTATCTGCAGCACCCCTGACCTCACCCCATCCCACATATGCATGGACCCTGCCCTCATACCCTCTTTCCCCTTCCTGTAGGGAGACGCTGGCATGCCTGGGGAACGCGGTGAGGCTGGCCACAGGGGCTCAGCGGTGAGTACAGAGACATGGCCCTGGGTGGGGGTTGGCACGGAACCATCGGCAGGTGGGCCCAGTTTCTGAGCAGGGTGGCGTGGCATTTGGTTGCCTCGATGGGCCAGGCCCACAAAAGCCAAGGTGTACCCTAGACCACTGGGAGACAGTCAGGGCTGGGCCAGAGCTGCCCTGTTTTCGGGCCCTCTGTGCTAAGCCCAGCCTTCTGCCCCCGGAGACTGAGATAATGACAGCACCAGCCACAGGTCCTAGGGGGACCATGGGCATGGGTGCCTGGCTCTGAATCTGGCCTGACAAGCTGGGTCCAGGGCATGCCTGAGCTCTGGGACCCCCTAAGCTGCCTCTGGGAGGTAGCCCTGCCGCTGTCCCCAGCAACTCAGCCAGGTGGCTTAGGACTGACTCCTGCATCCACCCAGGAGGGGAGGCTGAACCGGGCTCCCTAGGATTCCTCGAACCTTGAGACATCTACTCACACCTCACCTTTGTCTTTCAGGGGGCCCTTGGCCCACAAGGCCCTCCCGGAGCCCCTGGTGTCCGAGGCTTCCAGGTAGGTGACATTGGGGCAAGGGCCTGGCATGGGGGTGACTCAGACGGGCCAGGTGCACTGGGTACAGGCACTGACAAACCAGGACCTCCTTCCCCAGGGCCGGAAGGGCAGCATGGGAGACCCTGGCCTTCCAGGCCCCCAGGGCCTCCGGGGTGACATGGGTGACCGGGTAAGTGGCCCTCTCAGCAGCAAGCACCCCTGTGCCCCACCCCCACCCCTACATGGTCCCTTGGGATGCAGACAGGGAGGGGCACTCACAGCTCCTTGTGGGACATCTGGCCATGGGTGGGGTCCCCCTGCATGGTGGAGGCAGTGGCATCAGGGCCCTGAATGTGGCACCTTTGGCCCCTCTGACCTTCCACGTGGTGTTCCTGTGTGCAGCGGCTGTGGGGCTCTGCCTCCTGCCCTGCGTAGAGGCCTGGCGGGGGCCTGCACATGGTCAGCACACATTCCTCAGGATGGGGGGAGGCTGAGGCTCCGAGAAGCATGCCTGCTCCTGTCTAGCAGTGTCTGCGGAGGCGCCACTGCCAGAGGGTCACGATGCTACAAAATCGGTTTGAACACCAGCGTCCCAAGTGACTGTAACAGTCACAGCTTCTGTCTCATCAAGGCTTTTTCCTGCTGGTCTTGCAGCAGCTGCAGTGATGGCTCCTTGGGGGTCAGCGCAGAAGGGGACGTGGCCTGCCCAGGGCCCCAGCTCATGGGGAGGAGCCTGTGGGTCTGGCCTGGGCCCCAGCCATGCTCCACCAGGTCCCTGGAGACCTCATGTGCCTGCCATGGCTGCCCCTGCTAGGCAGACAGAACTCTTTTCAGACATGGGACATGGCTGCAGGTGCCCTTCCAGGTCAGTGGCAGGGCTGCAGACACCACAGCTCTGTGGGGGATAGCAGGCTGTTTGTTAGTGCCAGGCAGGACATTCCAGGGGTGGAGGCCAGCAACCTCAGGGCCTCCGAGATCTCGATGCTGGCACCCGCCCTTCGGGCACTGTGCCTGTCCCAAGTGTGGGCGGGGCCTGGTGGCTGCATTTGCCTTTTGCTCTAAACTCACCGGAAAGCCTCACACTCCTGCCCCTTGGTCAAATTCTCACTTATGCAGACCTGTGAGCAGATGGATGTTTTTTAAAGGGGATTCATAGCAGCGCCCAGGCATGTCTTCAGTTTCACAATCCCGTGGGAAGGTGTTAGATGAGCTTTTGCATCTTTGACTCCACTGCGATGGAATTACCCTGGGACTTTGCAAAAATACCCACAGGAAGTCATGGGTGTTACAAACGATTCACTACCCACAAGGGGAGACTCAGAGCCATAGGGCTGTGAACGAGAGCGTGGCCTTTGGGCCCATGTCTGGGACCCCGGGTTTCACAGAAGGCCTTTGTGCAGGACGATGAGGATGGAGGTGGTGGTTACCATTCCTGGGCCCAGAACAAGCTCACTTTAGGGATTCCTGTAATTCCTCTAATCCAGAGCCTTCGCTCCACCCCTAGGGTCCTGGAGGCGCTGCAGGACCTAAGGGAGACCAGGTGAGCTGGGCACAGGCCGGGTCAGAAGGAATGACCGCAAAGCTGCACAGCTTCTCCCGGGCTCCACCCGCCCCGGCTCCAGCCCTGGCTGTGTTCCAGATGCTGACCCTCTTTTCTCCTCCTGCTGTGTCCATCGGTCACCCTTTCTGGCTCCTGTCATTCCTGCTTAGCACAGCGACAGCAATTCTGGGCACCCCAGCATCCCCTGCCGCCTTCCTGGGTGCAAACAGCTGGCCAGCCATGTTGTCCCTGCATGGCTCTGGGTGCAACAAAAGCTGCTTCTGGTCCAGGAAGCACCGGTGGGAACCCTCAGGGGGAGGAGCTGTTTCCTGCTGTCCTGGAGAACTGACAGAGGGCAGGGGCTTTGCAGGCGGATTCGAAATGCATTTCTGTTCTTCAAAGCACTTTTCTCTCCAGAGAAGCATCAGGGTGGGTGGGGCCGTGATCATGGCTGCTCTGCCCTCCTGCAGTGCCTGCCCTGACTTCTGGGAACGAGGCCTTTCCCTACGGCTGTAGGGCCTGCAGCAATCAACCCCTACCCCAGGTTCTGCTCGGCAGAAAAGCCTCGTTATGAAAACAAATATCTTCCGCTTAGTGGCCTCGTCGCCCGCCCCCCCCCCCCCCCACACACACACACACAGGTCTCCCAAGGCAGGCTCCTGCCTGGGCTGCCTTCATGGCTGGTTAAGACAGCTGTGGGGCCTGGGCTCTTGGCCTCAGCCTCAGGATGGACATTACACCCACGAGGCTTGAGAGCTGGGAGTTGAAGGCATGAACCATTCTTTTAACTTTGGGGTGTATTGTTTTCAGGGCATTGCAGGTTCCGACGGTCTTCCTGGGGATAAAGGAGAACCGGTGAGTGTGATGAGGTGACTTTACTGTCACCAGCAGCTGGGAAGCCGTCCTGGGGACAAGGTCAAAATCCGCAGCTCCCAGTGGAAGATCAGCTCTGCTGGGTGGCTTGGGGATACAGCAGGGTCTGGCAGAGGCCAGAGGCAGCTCGGGAGTCTGACCTCACCTGGTGCCCAGAATTGTGAGGCTCCCATGCTCTGCCCTGCAGAGTGGCACCACCTGCAGAAACCACCCCATCTGTGGGTTCTTGGCATGAAGTAGTCACAACTGGGTTTTTTTTTTGTTTTGTTTGAGACGGAGTCTTGATCTGTCACCCAGGCTGGAGTGCACTGTCACAATCTTGGCTCACCACAACCTCCGCCTCCTGGATTCAAGCAATTCTCCTACCTCAGCCTCTGGAGTAGCTGGGATTACAAGCACCTGCCACCACACCCAGCTGATTTTTGTATTTTTAGTAGAGACAGGGTTTCACCATGTCTGGTCGGGCTGGTCTCAAACTCCTGACCTCAGGTGATCCGCCTGCCTTGGCCTCCCAAAGTGCTGGGATGACAGGCGTGAGCGACTGTGCCCGGCACACAGCTGTTTTTAACTAAAGAAAACTCCATTTCCACGAGCCTAAAACTCAGGTGAAGCATATAATGAAATTGTTTGAGTCTCTTGATAGACACGTTTCTCCTTCCGGAGGTAACAGATATAGCCATCTCCAGTTCCAGAGAAGGAAGACTCTTCTGGCTTTCCCAAGGCCAGGGTTTTTATTCTTATTAAGTCTTTCCTTTGTGTCTGGGTGAAATAGAAACAGTGTAGCCCCAGAGACCCAGTCTCTGGCTGACCCCCACAGCCCAATGTAAACATTTTATGCCTCTGGACAAATGACCTCAGTTGTATGTGAATGACCTCAGTTGTGTTTCATTTAGTGAATTTATTTTTTGAGAGGGAGTCTTGCTTTGTTGCCCAGGGTGGAGTGCAGAATGACGGGATCTCCGCTCACTGCAGCCTCCACCTCCGGGGTACAAGTGATTCTCCTGCTCCAGCCTCCCGAGTAGCTGGGACCACGGCGCCCATGGGTGAAGCTGCTCGGGAGGGCAGAGCTCTCAAGACCTAAGCACCTCTTAAGGGCTCCACCTCTCAATAGCGTCACAGCAGCAGTTCAACGGCAGCATGTGTTTTGGAGACATTCAAACCCAGCAGACTGTGTGTTGACACACCTGGGGCCTGTCATGCCTGAGGACCCAGCTGGAGGGGCCCAGGGTTTTAGGACCGAGAGGTTGAGCTCAGCATCAGGCATGCGAGTAAGAGGAATGGAAACGAAATCAATGTGTATAAGACACAGCCCTGTGCAGCCACCAGTCACTCTTCCCCAGAAAGTAGGTTGTGATGTTAATTTTGAGATGGAGCCTCACTCTGTCACCCAGGCTCGAGTGCAGTGGCATGATCTCGGTTCGCTGCAACCTCTGCCTCCCAGGTTCAAGCGATTTTCCTGCCTCAGCGCCACTGCCCCCCACCCAAGTAACTGGAATTACAGGTGCCTGCCAACATGCCTGGCTAATTTTTGTATTTTTAGTAGACAGGGTTTCACCAATTGGTCAGGTCAGGCTGGTCTTGAACTCCTGACTTCGTAATCTGCCTGCCTCAGCCTCCCAAAGTGCTGGGATTACAGGTGTGAGCCACTGCGCCTAGCTGAAAGTACATTTTTAAAAAGAATCAGTACAATCACAGCAGTGTAAAAATGTAGGTAGAGGAACAGGAGCCACAGTCAATACTTTGATGTAGTCTGATAGCAGGTATGTGGATGATGTGGTCATTTTATCTTCAGCTGTCCACCTCCCACCCATCCAACAATAAACACTTAGTTAAAACACAACCTTCTTCCTCACAGGGTCCTAGCGGCCTGGTCGGACCCAAAGGAGAGGTGAGTGCTGGGCAGCTGCTCCCATGATACAATCTGAGGGTGCCTGCTGGCTTCCTGCCCATCGCTGGGCAGGGCACTTCCCAGATCTGAGATGGTAAAAATGCTTGCTCTGGTCAAGGCTGGGCAAGATGGCTCTGTGCCGGCTGGGAAAGAGCATGCAGGAGCGGCTCTGGGCTCCTGGGCTTGTCCCGACCCCCCTTTGTCCTGTTTCTCTGCAGTCTGGCAGTCGAGGGGAGCTGGGCCCCAAAGGCATCCAGGGTCCCAACGGCACCAGCGGTGTTGAGGGTGTCCCTGGCCCCCCTGGTCCTCTGGGCCTCCAGGGCATCCCAGGTGTTCCTGGCATCACAGGGAAGCCGGGCGTTCCGGTACGTTGCTTTTCCAGCTCTCACAGGATTGAGATGGTGTTTTTTCCTAAATGAAGTTACTTTGGGGGTGATGGTGGGACTGTTTGACAGAAGCTGCCGTCCCCATGCTGACAATGTGTGGGGTGACTTCCAGGGGAAGGAGGCCAGTGAGCAGCGCATCAGGGAGCTGTGTGGGGGGATGATCAGCGGTAAGTAAGCCATGCGCACACGATGCCCATCCCTGCCTGGGGTCCCTGTGCCTGCGGCTACCCACAGAGCCTTCAAATCACCACTTTCCAGCCAAAGTGAGCCGCTAGCACTCACCCACCTGTTAGCCCTCGGGGGTCCAGTCTGCCTGGGCGTCTGCCCATCCCCTGCACTAGAGGGTGGCCCCCTCGCCGGCCCTGGATTCAACCAGATGCCTGACATGCAGCAGGCATCCTGAAATCTGCTGACTGCATGGGGTACAAGGAACAGCTGAGTGTGCCCCTGTGGCTGGCAGGGCAGGTCCCCAAACACCCCTACCTGCTTCGCCTTCTCACTCTCAGGCTTCTCGGGGTCTAAAGGGCTGGGGGGTCCTTTCTAGCTCTGGCACTTATCACCCCAAAGCAGTGAAACCATTTTCCATCAGTGAGAAGGAAGGAAATCTTCCTTCTGAAGGGCAGCTCTGCCATCAATGAGAAGGAAATCTTCCTTCAGAAGGGCAGCCCTGTGTAGGTCTTCTGTGCTTTACCCAACAGTACTTTTCATGACCCTCTCTCAAACGCTTGCACCCTTGTTTTCCCAAAGAACAAATTGCACAGTTAGCCGCGCACCTAAGGAAGCCTTTGGCACCGGGGTCCATTGGCCGGCCCGGTCCAGCTGGGCCCCCTGGGCCCCCAGGGCCTCCGGGCTCGATTGGTCACCCTGGCGCTCGAGGACCCCCCGGATACCGCGGTCCCACTGGGGAGCTGGGAGACCCCGGGCCCAGAGGTGAGTGGCTGACCCACAACAGGTGACCGTGCTATAAAAATCCATGAGGCTGACCTGTCGTAGGTGCCGCGTCTGGTGTGTGCCATGCGTCCTCTGCGATAACTCCTGGAAGGGGGAGTTATCATGTTTTGGGGCCTAGCGCAGTTAACTCCTTAGTAATCCTGTGGGAACTGGAACATTTTTTAAAATGTGACGTTTTTCTCAAATACCATCAGAAAAGTATTTGGCAGGGAGGGGTTGTTTAAAAATGTAATGGCCAGGTGCAGTGGCTCACGCTTATAATCTCAGCACTTTGGGAGGCCGAGGCTGGTGGATTACTAGAGGTCAGGAGTTCAAGACCAGCCTGGCCAACACGGTAAAATACAAAATTAGCTAGGTGTGGTGGCGGGCGCCTGTAATCCCAGCTACTCTGGAGGCCAAGGCAGGAGAATTGCTTGAACCCAGGAGGTGGAGGTTGCAGTGAGCTGAGATCGCACCACTGCACTCCAGCCTGTGCCAAAAGAGTAAAACTGCATCTCAAAAAAAAAAGTGAGGAATGAATAATTAAGTCGCATTTATACTGATGAGACGCACCTTCATGAAAACTGGCATGTGAAAATTTGTTTTGCAAATGGCAAAAATACAAAATTCAGTTTTTTCCATATTAAACACTATAAAGAACTCAGCTTTAATTTAGAAAGAGGATAAAAATCACTGGCGTTAGCTGCTGGACTGCTGATCCCACTCGGCTGTGCTGTGTGCATGGCTGGCAGGGCTGACTTTCCGGGAAGGCTCTGGGTACCAGGTGTAAGCTGGGGAGTCTCAGCATGGAAAACACACCGCTGTGTTAACTGTTGGACACGAACCCTTACCACAGTTTAAAAATTTTAAAATTCCAAGTTGCCTTCCATCTGCGGCATTCAGTCAGCTGCCCTTCAGCCCAAGTGAAGGGTTTGAAGCTCATGATTCTAGTGGATCCCACCACACTGACCAAACAACTTCCTGTTTCCCGAAGACAACGTCAGAAAACGCTTCTAAAGGAGACTTAACCCTGTGGGTTCCTGTCTCCATCTCCGAGACTGAACTGAACTATTTAGCAAGGTGATAGCATTCCATAGTGACGCTATGTCGCTTATTTTAAAGAGACTGAGACTGAAGATTTTCAGCACTTGAGCGTCAAATTCGTTTTGTCGTCCATATGTCCAAACTATCAAATAGCTTCATGTTTTTCTGGAAACTTCTTTTAAGTTTTGACCTTCCCAGGCCATCCAGGCTAGCCTGATGCCCCGTGAGGGACTGCAGTCTTCAAAAAGAGACCACGTAAGATTTTCTCCAGAGAGGGACCTGGACTCCATCAAGACTTTGAAAATAAAATTCAGGCCAGGCACGGTGGTTCACACCTGTCATCCCAGCACTTTGGGAGGCTGAGGCAGTGGATCACCTGAGGTCAGGAGTTCGAGACCAGCCTGGCCAACATGGTGAAACCCTGTCTCTACGAAAAATACAAAATTAGCCAGGTGTGGTGGCGTGCACCTGTAATCCCAGCTACTCCTGAGGCAGAATTGCCTGAATCCAGGAGGCAGAGGTTGCAGTGAGCTGAGATCGTGCCATTGCACTCCAGCCTGGGCAACAGAGCAAGACTGTCTGAAAAAAAAAAAGAAAAAGAAAATTCTAAAAGCACATTAATCACCTTTACCAGTTTTCAGCAGTGTGGCAGCATTAGCGAGCAGAGGCCACAGGGACCCATGTGGGCCGTCCGTCCTCTGGGACTGCTGTGCCTTCGCACCCTGTAAAGATGGGCATGTCTGCAGCAGGAGCCACTCCTGGAGAGGTGCTTGGTGCCTCAGGCCACCGTCAGTGAAGCGGGCACGGATGCCCGGAGCTGGCCATGGGAATTGAATGTGAATATAAATGCGCCCTTGGACCCACAGCAGGTCCTTGCTCAGAAGCCTCTGTTACCTGGTGCCTGGCACCCCCTCCCTGGAAAGGAAGCACCAGACAGGACCGCCTCCTGCTGCCCAAGGGCACAGCAGGTCAGCCCCTGGTGTCGGGCCAGGCACACCAGATGCACGGGGCACCAGGGCCACTGAAGCCCGCTGCCCCACTGGGGAGGCCCACCAGAGTTCTCAGGTGTTGGGCACCACTCCTGCCAGCGGCTGTGCAGGACATGCAGGTGGACAGTAGCTGCCTCAGCGTCCGCACCGAGATCACGCCTCCATTTCTCATCCACTTCAGAAAGTACCAGCATTGAAACAGACACAAACACCAAGCAAAACAAAGCTGGTGCTGCTGCGTCAACCATCAGACAGAACAGAGCAGCTCTGTGACGCTACCTGCCTCACAGGATCCCTGAGTTGACAAAGGCTCGCTCTACCAGGAGCAAATCCTAGAGGGACCCATATGCATCCAGCCTTGTGTCTTCAGGGCACGCAAATCCAGGGCTGACACAGCTGGGCGTGGTGGCTCGGCCTGGAATCCCAGAACTTTGGGAGGCCGAGGTGAGAGGATGTGTTGAGGCCAGAAGTTCAAGACTGGCCTGGGCAATACAGTGAGAATCTCTAAAATTAGTGGGGCATGGTAGCGCGCCTGTAATCCGAGCTGCTCAGGAGGCTGAGGTGGGAGGATCCCTGGAGTCCAGGAGGTTGAGGCTGCAGTGAGCTACGATCACACCACGCACTCCAGCCTGGGTGACAGAGGGAGACCCTGTCTCAAAACAAAAACAAAAACAGATGGCAGCACGTCCCTCTCCTCACACAGCAAAACACACATGTAAGATTAGAATGACAATCAGAGGGCGTGAAAACGCTTTATATGACCCATGGGCCGAAAATTATATTTTAAATATGAATACAAAATAGTAACAAATACTCAACTGCTTAGTAGGCATGAATATTTTGAACAAAACTAAAATCCCATTTAAATTGGCTACCAGAGGTCAGGGAGGAGTTGAGCCACGCAAGGCTCAGCAGCAGGAGCAGGTTCTGACGGACGTGACACCAGGGAGCTTCGTGGCTGTGGGGATGTCAGGGTTGCCCCAGCACCCCTGGGCCATGTGCCAAGCCTGGGGCTGGCGGTTGGCCTGCACAGCCTATTGCTGTGCTGGGTCCCGTGGGCACCTCTCACACAGCGGTGGGTGGGTGTGTTAAAATCGTCCAAACACGGGAAGGGTATAAGAATTGGGTGTGATTACCTCACGGGACATTGCCTACGCATGCGTCAGGGACCTGCAGCCGTCCTGCCGCGCAAGACTGTGCAGGTGAGTCCCTCTGGTCAGACCCCGTTAAGCCCTATGTGTGTGACATCTGTACGTTTCTAATGGTTCCACTTCAGTAAAAAGTGGGCACCCTGTGTGGTAACAAAGGTCAATCAGACGTGGCTGCGGTGTGGCTGCACAGATACTCTAACCATGTGTCTGTCTACACCTTGTGACAGGAAACCAGGGTGACAGAGGGGACAAAGGCGCAGCGGGAGCAGGACTGGACGGACCTGACGGAGACCAGGGGCCCCAAGGTACGAGTCCACTGCCAGCAAGGCCTCACTGGGTGGCATCTCTTCCACAGTCTTGTAACTTTATGTGGGGTGTGCTTGGGTTACAAATGGGTCTCTCTTTTCCTCTTCTCTTGGTAAAGCAGCCTTAGAGGCAAGATTAAAAATTGTCTCAAGAACCGCTTAATACATAAAAGTTTAATCTGGGCTGAGTGCAGAAGCTCACGCCTGTGATCCCAGCACTTTGGGAGGCTAAGGTGGGCAGATCACCTGAGGTGTTCAAGACCAGCCCTGCCAACGTGGTGAACCCATCTCTACTAAAAATACAAAAATTAGCCGGGCATAGTGGCGGGTGCCTATAATCCCAGATACTTGCGAGGCTGAGGCAGGAGAATGGCTTGAACCTGGGAGGCAGCAGTCGCAGGTTGCACTGTGCCGAGATCATGCCATTGCACTCCAGACTGTCTCAAAATGGAAAACAAACAGTGTGATGGGTGAGCAGGTCCTCCTGGACTATTCTAGCTAAGTCCATTTGGGTAGATTCTGTTTAAAGCTATTTAGCATCTATTTCAGTTAAATTCTAATGGAATTTTCTCTTAATTGACCTGCGCATACATTGAATGTTTCCTTTTTTTTTTTTTTTTTTTTTTAAAGAGATGGGGTTTCTCCATGTTAGTCAGGCTGATCTCAAACTCCTGACCTCAGGTGATCTGCCCACCTTGGCCTCCCAAAGTGCTGGGATTACTGGCAAGAGCCACCACACCCAGCCATGAATGATTGCATTTTTAATGTCAAAAATAAATGCTTTGTCATGGAGGGAGGCAGCACAGGGGCCCCACGCAAAGCCCCCCTCCCACCCCCAACCCACCAGCTGTCCCTGCCTTAGGCTGATGCCCTCATGGAACCAGAAGGCCTTAGACTCTGAGGATGTGTGGACAGGTGAGAAGTCACCTGGCTTCTACCTCTCCCTGGGTGCCCTGGACCCTCTCCTCTCCTCTCCTCACTCACCCCTCTCCCCGGGTACCCTGGACCCTCTCCTCTCCTCACTCACCCCTCTCCTGGGGTACCCTGGACCCTCTCCTCTCCTCACTCACCCCTCTCCTGGGTACCCTGGACCCTCTCCTCTCCTCTCCTCACTCACCCCTCTCCCTTGGTGCCCTGGACCCTCTCCTCTCCTCACTCACCCCTCTCCCCGGGTGCCCTGGACCCTCTCCTCTCCTCAGTCACCCCTCTCCCCGGGTACCCTGGACCCTCTCCTCTCCTCTCCTCACTCCCCCCTCTCCCCGGGTGCCCTGGACCCTCTCCTCTCCTCACTCACCCCTCTCCCTGGGTGCCCTGGACCCTCTCCTCTCCTCACACCTCTCCCCGGGTGCCCTGGGGCCCTCTCCTCACTCACCCCTCTCCCCGGGTGCCCTGGAGCCCTCTCCTCACTCACCCCTCTCCCCGGGTGCCCTGGAGCCCTCTCCTCACTCACCCCTCTCCCCGGGTGCCCTGGAGCCCTCTCCTCACTCACCCCTCCCTGGGTGCCCTGGAGCCCTCTCCTCACTCACCCCTCTCCCCGGGTGCCCTGGAGCCCTCTCCTCACTCACCCCTCTCCCCGGGTGCCCTGGAGCCCTCTCCTCACTCACCCCTCTCCCTGGGTGCCCTGGAGCCCTCTCCTCCCACACTCACACTGCTCTCTGGGTGCCCCATGCTCCTGGGCTCTCCTTTGCTGACTTAGCTCCGCCTCTACTTGGTGTCCAAATGTGCAGGTGTCCCAGGCCCCCAGCTGCATCTCTCTACCTGTGTGGCCCTGAACAGCGTCTGTGTTGCTCTCCCTGGTGGGCAGTAGCCTCCTGGCTGCACCCCAACCACATCACTCTGGACTTTGTCACCTCTTCTCAGGGAATGACCCTGTTACCCCACTTAGGCAGCTGGCTTGCCCTTCCCTCACACCCCCAATTCCACCATCATTGACCAAAGCCAGCCCGCAGCCTCCCACCCAGGGGCCCTGCCCTCTCCAGATCCACTCCTCACTCACACAGCCCCCACAAAACCCGTGTAAGTTAGAGCATGGGTGTCCCTTAGGATGACTCCACACCCTTGCCTGGGGCTGGCCAAACCTGGCCTTTTTGGCGCACTCATGGCAGCCAGCGCCCTGCCCCCCCCATGACCTCCCTCAAGCCTAGACTGAGCTGGTGGAAGAGCGGGGCTTGCTTGCAGCTGGATGTCAGCTCCCACCGCTTTCAGTCTGGGCTGCAGCTGAACTCACCTTCTGTTCTGTCCCAAGGACCCCAAGGCGTGCCCGGCAGCAGCAAGGACGGCCAGGACGGTGCTCCTGGTGAGCCTGGGCCTCCTGGGGATCCGGGGCTTCCAGGCACCATCGGAGCCCAGGGGACTCCGGGGATCTGTGACACCTCAGCCTGCCAAGGAGCCGTGATGGGAGGGGTCAGGGAAAAATCTGGCTCTAGAAGCTCATAAAATCCATCGGAAGGAAGCAAGCAAGTGACGAGGACGCCTGACAAAGCAGAGTGGTCACGAAGGAGCGGGCGGTGTGGCAGGCTGGCCATGTCCAGGAGAGCGGGCTGCTGCCCGAGAGATACCTCAAGAGGCCACAGTTAATCAATCTGTAAGCCCAGCATTTGAGAGAAGGCAGAGTGTATACATAAAACGTTTTGTACAATTCCATGAGATGAAACATCTTCAGTAACTTGTTTACATAGCATTTGCTTAAAGACTATGATCTCATCCCAATAAAACGATACATTAAATCTTCAGATTAATGACTGGCTACAGAGTAACAAAAAATAAAGAATTTAATGTACAGTAAATTCTCTCCCACACAAAGATCTAGTCTGATATTTGTGTACAAACTCACATCTCCAGTCAACAGTATTTATCACAGGTGACTTTGTAGCACACTAGGGTCTACTGGTATTATCTGTTGTCATAAATAAAGCCACTCATTTAAAAACTCAATTCCAAACACCACAGTGTATCACACATAAAGTAATGACTCTCCATAGGAAAATGAGTGGGCGTTTGAGCAATCTACCGAGGTGATACTTCATTTGTGGGTGAAAGCAGCTTTAAAGCAAGTATCTGGAAAATGTTTAGCAAAAAGGTTTAAAATGGTCCTGCCTGTTGCAATACAGCACCACGTGACTCGAAATCATTACGAGGGGGTGTGATATAACAAATGAATAAAATTTCCAAACTGTTTTTAGTTAACAATTTAACTTGTTCCAATTGCTAAAGGGGCGTATTTAAAATGTAAATAAAGTAAGTAAAAAGCAATGTACCTTTTCAGACTACAGAAAGTACAAAGGATGCTGATGTTTAAGTTATCATGTTAAGAAAACATGATGGAATCGGGTAATTGAAAAAAATACTTACTAATTATCAAGATGGCTTCCTCCCCAAGTGGTCTAAGAGGACATTAATGGGTAAGTATTTGGTTCTAGATAAATATTTTTAGAAAATGTGCTCTCAAAGTCCCTACCGGAGTCCTGTCAGCTTGAGTCACGTCCCTTTTGAGTCAGACTATTGGAGCAGAATTCCAGGGCTGTGGAAAACCTGTGTGGGTCACAAAGGAACGGCTGTTCATTCCCAAAGGATTCCTTCAGTCTGATCACTTGATCTCCATCGGGGGGCTACTCTGTAGACTGTCCTGTGCGGGACAGGTCACCAAGGAGTCCGGTCTGGTCAGCTTTAGCCTTCGGCCAGTTTTACCGCAAAATACACTCTCAAATTCCTAAAGTTAAGAAGTGGTCATTAATATACTGAATTCATAGACATGAAAACTGCTGTCTTCCAATGTGCAAAAGGTTTAAATTAAGAGCTATGTAACTGACTTTAAAATACACTGTTTTAAGGCATCATTCACAAATTCATGTCATCCCTCACAAGGGGGTTTATATAATAAACAGATTTCAACTTTTTTTTCAAATAGCAGTTACACTGAACATGTATTTTTATTTAATTTTTCCAATACTCAACGTCTGGCCTCACTATATTGATTTTATTGTGGTAAAATATACATGACATGAATGTTTCAACCATTAACAGGCCCTAGCTAATAAATGTGTAAACCCAGATTTGAGAGAAAGTAGAGTGTAGATATTAAATGTGCCAGGCCAGGCACAGTGGCCTATGCCTGTAATCCCAGCACTTTGGGAGGCTGAGGGGAGTGGATCACCTGAGGGGAGTGGAACACCTGAGGTCAGGTGTTCAAGACCAGCCTGACCAGTATGGTAAAAACCTCATCTTTACTAAAAATACAAAATAATCTAGGCATAATGGCACATGCCTGTAATCCCAGCTACTTAGGAGGCTGAGGCACGAGAATCGCTTGAACTTGGGAGGTGCAGGTTACAGTGAGCCAAGATCATGCCATTGCATTCCAGCCTGGGCAACAAGAATGAAACTCCATCTCGAAAAATGAATTTTAAAAAGTTTCAACCATTAACAAGTCAGGGGCATCTACCCCCATCCCACAGTGATGACTCCCCTCCGCACTGCCACACACTCAGGGTTCAAGGCCAGCACAGTGGAGGTGTTGCTCACTGAGATGGCTCTGTCCTCGGGGAGACCCTGGGCTGCTCCTGGTGGTACCCTGCTGGCAGGGCGGGGATGGGTGGGCTTGCTCCCATCACACCACCTCTTTTACAGAGTCCTCAATTATAATGGTGGGGTCTCAACTGTGGGTAACCCCCAACATGGGCACCGAGGAAGGACAGCTGTGCAAACCCCAGGCACAATTAGTTCCTGAAGAATATCTTAGTTTATAATGTTATTACTCAGCTATTTCCTATATATAATCCTTTATATATAATCATGTTTATAGAATTACAGCCATAAGTATAACTTAATGGTTACATAATCATACTTATATCTAGCATACTTAGTTCCATATAATCTTTCTATATAATCATATAGAAAGCCACTTCCTTCTTGAAATCTGGTGTTCGGGAGGTTTTGTCTACAGCTTATCCTGCTACAGATAAGAGATCTCTGCTCACTGCAACCTCCAGCTCCTGGATTCAAGCGATTCTCCTGCCTCAGCCTCCCAAGTATCTGGGACTACAGGCAGGCACATACCACCACACACGGTTAACTTTTGTATTTTTAATAGAGATGGGGTTTCACCACTTTGGTCAGGCTGGTCTTGAACTCCTCATCTCAGGTGATCTGCCTGCACAGCCTCCCAAAGTGCTCGGATTAAAGGCGTGAGCCACCACACCCAGCACGATACTTTATTTTTAAAACAGGTCATGACATAGCATTTGGTTCATTCTGCCACATACAAGCTACAAACGCTCTGCAGCTGAGAGGCCCTCCAGGAGCATGTTGAAAAAGAGAATGAAAATCCATATGTAGGCCAGATGCAGTGGCTCACACCAGTAATCCCAGTACTTTGGGAGGCCGAAGAGGGTGGATCACCTGAGCTCAGGAGTTCGAGACCAGCCTGACCAACATGGTGAAACCTGGTCTCTACTAATAAAGTACAAAAATTAGTCAGGTGTGGAGGCAGGCACCTGTAATCCCGGCTACTTGGGAGGCTGAGACAGGAGAATCTCTTGAACCTGGAAGGCAGAGGTTGCAGTCAACTGAGATCGCACCACCACACTCCAGCCTGGGCAACAGAGCGAGACTCCATCTGAAAAAAAAAAAAAAAAAATAGGCCAGGCGCGGTGGCTCAAGCCTGTAATCCCAGCACTTTGGGAGGCTAAGGCAGGTGGATCACGAGGTCAAAAGATCGAGACCATCCTGGTCAACATGGTGAAACCCCGTCTCTAATAAAAATACAAAAAAAAACATTAGCTGGGCATGGTGGCGCGTGCCTGTAATCTCAGCCACTCAGGAGGCTGAGGCAGGAGAATTGCCTGAACCCAGGAGCGGGAGGTTGCAGTGAGCTGAGATTGCGCCATTGCACTCCAGCCTGCGTAACAAGAGCAAAACTCCATCTCAAAAAAAAAAGAGTAAACACAGAAGGATTTAGGTATAAAGAAACATGGTGTCTGCAACTGACTATCAAACAGCTCCAAAAGCTACCCAGAGAAGTTGGGACTGACAGAATCGAGCAAACTTGGACCAGCCTATGGAGAGCACTTCGTATACTGTTCTTGCAATTTTTCTGTAAGTTTGAAATTACACCAAAGTTTTAAACTATCAAAAGTAAATAGAGCCATCTAAACCCGAAACGTGGGCATTCTCTAGACAACTGGCCTGATTGCTTCAAAGCCTCAATGCCATAGTAAGTAACTGTGGGAGGGATTCCTGCAGCTCAGAGCCTGAAAACCATCATCAAATGCAGTGTATATAATCCATGGCTGGGTGCTGGGCTTCAGGGAAAAAACAGCTATGGAAGTCATTTTTAGAACATTTTGGCTGGGTGTGGTGGCTCACGCCTGTAATCCCACCACTTAGGAAGGCTGAGGCAGGAGGATCACTTGAGCCCAGAAGTATGAGGCCAGCCTGTGAAACATGGCAAAACCCCATTCCTACAGAAAATTAAAAAATTAGCTGGGCGTGATGGTACACACCTGTAGTCCCGGCTACTCAGGAGGCTGAGACAGGATTCCTCGAGCCCAGGAGGCAGAGGCTGCAGTGAGCCATAACTGTGCTACTGCATTCCAGCCTGGGAGACAGCGAGACCTTGACTTTAAAAAAAAAATTAAAATAAAATTAGGTATGGTGGCAATAAAAGAACATTTTGGGCAAATCTGAATAGTCTGTGCATTACAGGATACAAAAAAGATTTATCATCTTGGTGAGGCGTGATAATGGTGCTCGGATCACATGGAAGGCCTGTCTTTTGGAGACTGTTTTTTTTGAGAGTCTCACTCTTGTCACCAGGCTGGAGTACAGTGGCGCAATTTCAGCTCACTGCAACCTCCGCCTCCTGGGTTCAAG
This sequence comes from Callithrix jacchus, assembly GCF_049354715.1. NCBI lineage: Eukaryota > Metazoa > Chordata > Mammalia > Primates > Cebidae > Callithrix > Callithrix jacchus. Next base: position 58,377,909 of record NC_133506.1, read on the forward strand.
TGATTCTCCTGCCTCACTCAGCCTCCCAAGTAGCTGGGACTACAGGCGCCCACCACCACACTCGGCTAATTTTTTGTATTTTTAGTAGAGACGGGGTTTCACCGTGTCAGCCAGGATGGTCTTGATCTCCTGACCTCACGATCCGCCTGCCTCGGCCTCCCAAAGTGGGGGGGATTACAGGTGTGAGCCACCGTGCCCAGGCTCTTTTGGAGATTTATGAAGAAATATTTAGAGATGAAGATTCATATCTTTGAAATTGTGCATGTAGACAAAGTAAATGCAGTAAATGTTAACTGCTGAGACAGAAGGATGAGTGTACAGGTGTTCGGTTTACTTCCTCTGCTCACTAGGAAACTAACGTGAAGTGAATCAGTGATTGCTGACTCCACCCCGCCGTTGTCTGTACCCCTGCCTCCCGATGTCCCCACCTGATGCCCCTCAGAATGCCGAGATCCTGCTTCTGAGTCTTCCCTCAGTAAACAGCCCCATCCACACAGCCACTGAGGCCAAACCCCAAGTCATCCCTGACTCCTTTTTACCATCACATCCCCATTTGATACTGCCACAAACACAAGAAGCCTTGTGCCCTTCCTCCTCCCTAGCGCCATCACCTGGCTGCCATCGTCCGGCGAGCCACAGCGGGGTGATGTGGGTCAGGTCATTTCACTCGCTGCCAAAAGCCTGCCAAGACACCCAACCCTCAGGACTTGGGCCTCACCAGGCCCCAACCTGTTCCGGGGCCCTACCTGGCAATGCTGGCTGGCAGGCAGGTAGGCACTCCTCAGACCCTACTGCCCCCAGGCCCCAGTTGGCAGCTCCCCATCATCATTGGGTCTTGGCTGGGCACCTCCTTAACCACCCAATCCAAAGCAGTACCCCCAGTCAGGCTGGCTCACAGCAGCATCCTCCACCTGCAAGGCCCTGCCTCCACCATCCCCACCTCCCTCTGTGCCCGAGATGTCTGTCTTGGCCAGGACCCCAGCACCCTCAGCAGTGCCTGGTCACCCCAGAAAAGACCTGCTGAGTGAAATGTGTACTAAAATAATGCAGAGAAATCACTTAAAACTCTCATTATTGCATCTTTAAGAATAAAAATATGCATGCAAGTAAACAGGGGAAATCACAAAGGAAATAAGTACCCATGTGCTTCAGCCTTTTATGTTCTAACGCCCTGAGAAAACTGTGAACTGACTTGACTTCAGCCTATTTCTTGGTGGGTCCAATAATGTGACCCAGAAGTAATCAGTTCAATGTAATGACATTTCAGAAACACTCAGCAAACCTCGTGCATGTAGAAGAGCATATCTATCAACATTTCGTCAGTTAACATTTTTTAACTTCAAAAATTATAAATGCCTTCGTCCTACCTGAGTAAATTATATATCGATGATTTACTAATAGGTTCACAAAGCCAAAACATTAAAGCATTTTTTAAAACATAAAAGCTTTATTTTATCAAAACATACCAACAGTCTACCTCTTAACAATAATCTTCAAGAGTAACTGAATCATAAACAATCAAAAATGATCGAGTCAGAATACATTTAACTTAGTATCACTTTATGACGCAATTAAATGTATAATGAAAATAAAGTATGCAGCTCACAAGATGTGAATGTCATGTGGACACAGAAAAGAGACAGAGACGAGGTAAGTCATTACAAGGCGCTGAAGTGAAGAGACCCTCACTCAACAGAGCCCAGCTGTGGGGGGGGGGGGGGCTCTCTCCAGTACCCCCATGACAAAGACACAGGAGCCCTTCTTTTGCGACAGTCTTGCTCTGTCACCCAGGCTGGAGTGCAGTGGTGCCCTCTTGGCTCACCACAACCTCTGCCTCCCAGGTTCAATGATTCTCCTGCCTCAGCTTCCTGAGCTTCTGGGACTAGAGGCTCCCATACGACTGGCTCATGTCTGTTTGCTGCGTCAACCTTAGCTTGTTCTCTAGTCAGACTCCTGCCTGGGTCCACAGTAGCAACTCCGCCACTGCTCTGACCAGGTACAAAGTCAGGACACTGCACATGTATTTCACTAAGGTCTGCTCACTCCTGGAAGGTCAAAGAGCCACTCACCCTGGCCACTGCAACGCTGAGACCGGGACCTGGAACTCGGGTTCCCCCAAGGCAGGGCCCAGAACCAGTCCTGTGACCTTCTTCCTTTTGGACCACTGAGGGGCTGACAGAACTCCCGCATTCAAACCACACGTCCGGTTCCAGCCAAGCCTGGTGACTTGCTGCAGGCCACTGCCATGACCACACAGACAGGATCAAGGCAGTGTGGCTATCCCGAGGCACTGGAGATGCTGGCGCTAACACCCCAGCTCCCCCAAGTCACCTAGTCCACAGAAATATATTTCTTACCAACCTTCTGGGCATACCTGTGAAGCCCAGATCAGACTATTTGACACTTACCTGCATTTTTGTTTTTCTTTCTTTTTGCGGGGGTGGGGATGGGGCAGGGTGTTGCCCTGTTGCCCAGGCTGGAGTGCAGTGGTATGATCTCAACTCAACCTCCCGGGCTCAATCGATCCTCCCTCCTCAGCCCCCTGAGCAGATGGGACCACCAGCATATGCCACTACACCAGGCTAATTTTTGTATTTTTTGTAGAGATGTTGTTCTTGCCATGTTGCCCAGGCTGGTCTCAAACTCCTGGGCTCAAGAGATCCCCCACTTCAGCCCCTTCAAAGTGCTGGGATTACAGACATGAACCACTGCACCTGGACGATTTTTGTTTTCCTATTCTTGCTTCTATCTCTTTCACAAGGTTTTCCGAGGGCAAAAATCATGTCCTACACAACCGTCGGGCCATATTTGCTATGTGACAACTGACTCTTCAGTTATTTACACACTGCAGTGTAACACACATAGGCTGTGACTATTACTTTAATAAATAACAAGTTAAGTTACATAATTTTTTTTTTTTTTTGAGACGGAGTCTCACTCTGTCACCGGATTGGAGTGCAGTGGGGCAATCTTGACTCACTGCAACCTCTGACTCCCTGGTTCAAGAGATTCTCCTGCCTCAGCCTCCCAAGAAGCTGGGATTACAGGTGCAGGGCACCACACCCAGCTAATATTTTTGTATTTTTAGTAGAGCTAGGGTTTTACCATGTTGGCCAGGCTGGTCTCAAACTCCTGACCTTATGATCTGCCCACCTCGGCCTCCCAGAGTGCTGGGATTACAGACGTGAGCCGCTGCGCCCGGCCAACAAGTTACATCATTAACGAGCAGAGCTTTGTTCATATTGGACTTCGTATTTGACGTTAGATTCCAGGAAACAAAGGATTGTTTGAGTTACCCTTAGGAAAATAGAGGGACATTGATAAGGAAAATTTGTAAAATTCTGAAAATCCACCTGGCCTAACACTAACCTTTTTAAGAGAATCTCCATGTCTTTCCTGGATATATTTCAGGAATGCTGTGGTCCACTGCAGAGTTGTGGCCTTATCAGTCTCAGCATTGCAGAACGGGACTAAGAGATTCAACTCATCACAGCAAATGCGGATTCTGCGCCTACAGTCAAAACCCAAAGTCATCACCAGAGAGGCCAGAGCAAAACAAACATGTAAAAGGAAGTGTTTCGCTAGGACTGGAGGGAGCCCGAGCTCATGAAGCCTGGCCCCAGTGCCGTGGAAGCAGCCATAGTCACGGGAAGCCCCCGGCTTTGCCATGGCTTTGTCTAGAGGAGGCTATTGCCTTCAGGATGCCATGTCCCACATGTTCCCTGGGGTTTTCCCTATTTACTTCTCACGGGCCAGGTTCAAGTCACTGGATGAGGCATGGCTCCAAAGGCCCTGAAACCGGAAGCAACATTTTGTGTCTGTGCTTTCTTTGGGCAGATTACTCTTGTCATTCAAGACTGATATTACTTGCCTCTCACGGGCCAAATACCCTACCAGGAACTCATGCACAGCTTTCAGATTCTCCAAGGGGGTCCCAATTCAAAAGGGATCACGTCCCAACACTCTGTTAAATTCCTGAAACTCAGTCTTTGTAGGGACAATTTAAACAACTTGAGTCTTGTTATTAGATGGTTTCTTAAACTTTTACATGTTATATTCAGTAACACGCGAAGTCCTAAACAAGCAGATTCTGAGCAACTGATTCAATACAGCCCTGGCCATTCATCTTCACTCCCATACATTTAGAATTTTAATGAGAGACTTTGCAAGGTCAGAACAGCAGCTGGCATTTATTAGGTGCTTTTGGACTTCTAGGCATTGAGCCAAACTTTTTTTTTTTTGGAGACAGAATCTCACACTGTCACCTGGGCTGGAGTGCAGTGTGATCTCGACTCACTGCAACCTCCACCTCCCAGGTTCAAGCGATTCTCCTGCCTTAGCCTCCCAAGTAGTGGGGATTACAGGCACCCACTACCACCCCTGCCTGACTTTTTGTAATTTTTAGTAGAGACGGGGTTTCACTATGTCGGCCAGGCTGGTCTTGCACACCTGACCTCGAGATCCACCCGCCTCAGCCTCCCACAGTGCTGGGATTGCAGGCATGAGCCACCACGCCTGGCCTATTGAGCCAAACACTCTTTATCTATCAGCTCATTTAATTCTAACCACACGTTTGTGCAGTAGAGCTGGAAGTCAAACTTTCAAACTGTCAACACATGGTCTAAGGCTTTCCACACAGCAGGCACTCAATAAACGTCTATAAAATAAATGTCAGAGCAGGTGCAATGCCCGTCATAATTCACAGCAGGTTCAGGGAAGTCCTTAGTCTACGTGTGTGTAAGTATCATAAAAGTTATCTAGCTAGCTTTTTTCTTTTCTTTTTGAGACAGGTCTCACTTTGTGGCGCAGGCTGGAGGGCAGTGGCATAATCATGGCTGACTGCAGCACTGACCTTGTGAGCTCAAGCAATCCTCTCACACCTTAGCCTCCCAAGCAACTGGGACTACAGCTGTGCGCCACCACTGCCACTAATATTTTTGGTTTTTCTTTAGAGACAGGGTGTTGCTATATTGCCCAGGCCTGTCTCAAACTCCTGGGCTCCAACAGTCCTCCCACCTTGGCCTCCCACAGTGCTAGGACTACAGGTGTGAGACACTGCACCCGGCCCCAGATAGTCTGAATGAATCCCTTGAAAAGAAACTGCCTTGCCCAACATTCAACCTTGGAGCTTCAAACTCTAGTACTTGTCTCACTCACTATTTCCTGAACGTAAAACAGAAACTGGTACACAGTACCAATGCTCAATAAAGTATTTAATTAATCAATGACAGACTAGGAAACGTTGCATGAAAACCCAATTATAATAGAAAAAAATTAACCACTCCTTATGTCTACACTGAATGATACCACAAATAAAATCTACAGACAAAACCACTTAAATAACAATTTTAACCTCCTCCTCCCCAGCAATCTTAAAAAAACCAGGCAAAACCTGCAGAACCGTTGGCTGGTAAGCAGCACTTACTGTTACCGCCTGACCACTCTCCTCTGAAAGGCCTGCATGCAAGGCTGGCCCCCTTACAGCCTGGGAGCCTAGATTCAGGGAGATGAGCTAATAACAGCTCACCGGACCTGCGCTGTGCTAACAACATGGCTGACGCTGGACACCTGCCTTCCTTCTGGGGGGCAGGACTGTGGCTGCATTCGGGGAGAGTGGCTGCACGCAGGGAGAGCACCTACGGGACAGGCCTCTGGTTTCTATCGAGCTTTCCTCATTGGAAACACCTCACCCACATTTTCAGACCACATGGTTGGAGGCATTAGGGCAGCGTGCCTGATTGCACAGGGTGCTCTTAGAAGCCTGCACGTGGTCTCCTGCCTCCTCCCCACGTGCCTTTGCGATCTTGCCTGGCAGCCTTTCTCCTTAACAAGTCACAGCCTGAGAGTGACTGCATGCCGAGTCCTGAAAGTCCTCCTAGTGAGCCAGCAAGCCTGGGCGCAGTCTGGGGGATCTCTGATCCATCTGGGAAAGCTAATGATGCTCCTACTTCCTCTCCTCCCTCTGAACACAGAATGGCTAAGGATTGTTTTGTTTGTGATAACCACGCCTAAGGTAACCATATGCAAGTCAGCCTGACGAGCCGTCGCATGCATTACCTTCTATCTCTTTCCATTCGGTTATGCCTCTCCCTACGCTGAGACCTTCCTCCCTGGGGTCCGCTCTGGGCCTGCTCCCCCAGGTTGGACTGTGAGGACTCCGAGGACTGCCAAGTGCCCTGCATGGCTGCAGTACCTTCGCCCACATTCTGAATCTCTCCAAGGGCTCTTCGTTCTACATTTGTGTCCAACTGACGCATTCGACTCCGATTCCTCTTATTTAGTGCTTGTTTGCATAGCGCTTCTTCTTTGCAAAAGAAGAAAAAAAAGGGGCTTTTAATTTTTTATTCTTATCTCAATTAATGCTGAATATACTTCTGGCCTTTTCGATCCAAGATATAAACATTAGTGGGAAAGCTGCACAGAGAATCCAACCAGGCTGTATTACTGCAGTCACTCAGTGTCAGCAGGAACATGAAGCTCCCAGTCCATTTTATACAACAAGGCTAACAAGAACCAATCGTCAAAGTAAAGACGCCTTCCAAGTGCTATGCAACCAATATGACCTCATCAGAAGTCCCTTTTTTTTTTTTTTTTTTTTTGAGACGGAGTTTCGCTCTTGTTACCCAGGCTGGAGTGCAATGGTGCAATCTCAGCTCACGGCAACCTCTGCCTCCTGGGTTCAGGCAATTCTCCTGCCTCAGCCTCCTGAGTAGCTGGGATTACAGGCACACACCACCATGCCCAGCTAATTTTTTGTGTTTTTAGTACAGACGAGGTTTCACCATGTTGACCAGGATGGTCTCAATCACTTGACCTCGTGATCCACCCGCCTTGGCCTCCCAAAGTGCTGGGATTACAGGCTTGAGCCACTGTGCCCGCCAAAAGTCCCTCTTTTTAATCAGCAGATGTTATCTATGAATATAGAAACTAAGAGGTTGTTCACTTTTTCTGAAAGTCAGATGGTTAAAAAAACAAACAAAAAAACACCTGGATGTATTTCCTCCCAAAAATATTTTCTTTATATACAATTATTCTAAGAACGAAAAGAAAAAAATCATTCTGACAATATTTTTACTGCAATGCTTGGAAAAGAAAAAAAACTGAAGCAGCTCTCCTCCCCAAAGCAGTCAGCAGCAGTGTCGGAGCTCTACTGCTGCATAACATGCTATGCCCCACGTGCACACGTGGACCACATCCATCAAAGATCTGCAGGCACGCAACTGGCAGGTGCGCTGGTGTGCAGGCATACGCCACACAAAGAACACATTTTGGAAGGATGATGAAGCTTCAGGGGGACAGAGAGAGGAATTCAGTCATTCTGGTCATATTTTATTCCTTAACCTGAGTAGTTAGCACAGAAGCTACTTTAATACTCATCTTTGTATCTTACCAATGAACATCTACTCTGGCATAAAACATTGTAGGGAGCAAAAGGGAGTGACTGACATGGGAGAAGGCGGTAGCAGCTCTCCCTCCCCCCATCCTGTCTTCGCTGACTCTTGAAAAACTGAGTGTAAGGAGTGTTCTTTAATCAGGCAACTTAACAATCATTTTCCAGGGAGGAAGGGACTGCACAGGTGAGCACAGCAGCGCCCCCAGCAGCGTTTCTATTTCCAAACTGTCCATATCACCTTACAGCCTCTTGCTCATGGCCAGGGCCCTCCTATTAGCATCCACCTACCAGTCTTTCAGCAGATGTCAGGTGTCTGCCTCACTCATGGAGTATAAAATAAGGATAATAAAAAAACTATAGGCCAGGTGCAGTGGCTCACGCCTGTAATCCCATAATTGTGGGAGGCCGAGTTGGGCAGATCATGAGGTCAAGAGATCCAGACCATCCTGGCCAAGATGGTGAAACCCGGTCTCTACTCGGGAGGCTGAGGCAGGAGAATTGCTTGAACCCAGCAGATGGAGGTTGCAGTGAGCCGAGATTGCACCATTGCACTCCAGCCTGGTGACAGAGTGAGACTCCACCTCAAAAAAAACAAACAAATTATAAAGTGCTTTGAGTAATTTGAAGATAACTGAAAATTTATTTAAGTTGATCACTTTACTGTTAAGAAAAAGCCCTCAAACTCAACGTTCCCACAAGGTTAATTATCTTTGAGACTCAGAACGTTTAAAGTGACATGACGGGGAAGCAGGTGGACAGATCCCTGAGATAAACAGACTGTTTCACGTGTGTACAAACCACCTCTCTCCCCTGCCCGGCAAGGCCAAAGCGCCATCAGCCACAGGGCTTGGTCAGGAAGAGAAAGCTCCCGCTACCCACCGCTTCACTGCTTACCTCCCACTTTAATCCAAACTTGCTCAGGCAAAGCTTTGTTTCTACTACCTAAAGTCTGTTTCGTGGATTCCATTTCTTGCTGATAACAGAAAGAAAATGCTCTAGGCAATCCAACATCCTGGTGCTTGGCAGCTTCAAGTACAGAACATGAGTTACTAGAACTCTGGAAAAAATGAAGCAACAGGAATTTTATCAATATGTGGCTTAATCTCCTCTTTACTGCACAAATAAATTGCACTTAACAAACATCAAAGCTACTAATATGTGATTTGAAGAACTTTAGTTTGCATTGAGGATTTAAAGATTCCCATACCACACAAATACTCAACTTTTACAGGTTTTTTTTTGAGACAGGGTCTCACTCTGTTGCCCAGGCTGAAGTGCGGTGGTGAAATTTCAGCCGAGACCTCTGCCTCCCAGGCTCAAGCTATTCTCCTGCCTCAGCCTCCTGAGTAGCTGGGATTACAGGTGTCCGCCACTACCGTCTGGTTAATTTTTGTATTTTTAGTAGAGACAGGGTTTCACCATGTTGGCCAGGCTGGTCTTCAACTCCCGACCTCAAATGATCCACTGACTCGGCCTCCCAGTGCTGGGATTATAGGCATGAGTCTCTATGCCTGGCTCAAAAGGTTATTAAGGTCACTGAAGGAGGGAAAAAAAGTACTTGGGACCTAACCAAAGTAAGTTAAAATGTACCCATTTAATACAAGAGCAAAGCTTCACAAATCACGTTCCTTACCTGTGTTTGTGAAAGATTAGAATTTCCACTAGCGGAGCAAGCATTTGCAGTAAACAGCGGGCAGGTAAACTGCAGAGCAGTAGCTGAAGCAGCAGGTTTATTTTTCACTGATGTTGTACATTTGTTTTGTTGCTGATGAAGAGGAACAGTCATTAAATCAGATGGATGGCGAATGAGAGTTACCAAACTGCCAAGAGAAAAGCAAGCCCAGAAACATCAGAAGCAGGTGGCAGACAAGCATCCATCCACCATCCCAGTCTAACAGCTCTGGCCGGTTTTCCGGACAGCAGCTCAACTCTCATCCCAGAAATCTCTGTGCCAAACTGTCACCAGTGCCGGAGGGAAGCAAACCCGCCTCACCTCCCCGCTCTCACCACATCCTGACACCAATCTCCCTTTCGCCATCCTCCATCTGACCAACATGGGCAATACAGGTTGGGAGGAGCAGAAAACTGCGGACTCAGCCCCTTCACAGCCATCCCTGGGTGTCGACAAGGGGGCGGCTGCAGGCTGGAGTCTCATTTTAGAGCTCAAAGCCTGCAAAGCCGCGTCCGTCCTTCCCAGGATTCCCTGACAACTAGGAGTGCCACCAGAGCACACGGTTCCCAGGATTTCTGCGCGCTCGGCCCCACTCTCCTGGCGGCGCCACCCGAGGGGTGTTCAGTTCCCGGAAGTACCTGCTCCCCGGGGCCCGAACAGCGCACACAGCCTTTCGGGGCGGCCCCAGACCCGCTGGGGTCCGCGCCCCGTGCTGCCGGGACGGCAGGCTGGGGGCGTGCACAGCGGGACCCCCTTCGCCTCCGCCCCGGCCCCGACCCCGACCTCCACCCGGGCCCCGCCGGGACCCGCCAGCCCCCGGCCGCCGGGCACGCACTTGTTGAGCGCCACGCCCGGCTCGGGGGGCTCGGGGCCGCGCGGCGCGGGCGGCGGCTCGGCGGGGATGCTGTTGAAGCGGTCCTCCAGGCGGACGCGCACTGCCGGCTTGGCCCGGGCCTCGGACGCCGCCTCGGGTCCCACCGCGCCCGCACTCGCGCCCTCCTTGGCGGCGCCGTCGGCCCGGGCCCGCGCCCCGTCCCCGCCGCCCGGCGTCTTCTCCGCCGCGCCCGCCTCGCTCAGCAGCATCATGCGCAGCTCCTGGAAGTCGATGTGGCCCAGGCAGGGCGCGTCGGCCGCCAGCGCGGGCGGGCACAGCACGGGGTATACGGGCGCCGCGCCCCCCAGCCCGCCCGCCGCGAAGCCGCCCGCGCCCGGGCCCGCCGCTGCCAGCAGCGCCGAGTTGAGGCGCGTCTCGAGCTCGCCGTCGGCCGCCGCCTCTATGTGCGAGTAGAGGATGTGCTGCAGCTGCGTGTACTCCACCTCCGTCATCTCCACCAGGCTCAAGTCGGTGGTCGTGAAGGTCAGGCCCGGCTCGCCCGGCGCCGCGTCCCCGCCGCCCGCGCCTTCAGCTCCCGCCTCGCCGCCCGCCGCGCCGGCCTCCGGCGGCGGCTCCCGCGGCCCGGGGCCCGACATGGCGGCGCGGCGCGGCCCAACGGCGACGAGGGCGACGAGGGCGACGCGGGCGGCGGGAGGCGGGAGGCGGAAGGCGGGAGGCGATCCCCGGCCCGAGCACGACGCTGCGCCGGCCACTGCGGGCGCGCCGTTGGGGGAGGGAAACCGCTGAGCGCCGCGCACTACGCCTGCGCCGCCCCGCCCCGCAACGGCAACCCCACCCTGCGCCGGCCCCGCCCCCCGTTACCCGCCGCGGCCGGCCCCGCCCCGGCCCAACCGCCCGCACGCCCGGCCCCGCCCCCGGTTCCGAGCCACGCCCCGCTGATCCCCAGGCGAGGGTAGCTGCGCTCCAATCGGCGTGGTACCCACGCGGTGACACCCTGGGAAGAAGCCACATCCGTGCGTGTACGTGCGCCCCATTACAGCAGCAGGAATGGAGACGTTGTCAAAACAGCTCCATGGAGCCACAGTGCCCAGGCCATCCTTTTCATCCGCGTAAAATGCGCAGCGCATGGCCAGGTGGGTGGCTTATGCCTTTGTAATCCCAGCACTTTGGGAGGCCAAAGCAGATACATCTTTTGCAAAGTCAGGAGTTTGAGACCAGCCTGGACAACATGGTGAAACCCTGTCTCTACTAAAAATACAAAAATTAGCTGGGCATGGTGGCGGGTGCCTGTAATCCCAGTTACTCGGGAGGCTGAAGCACGGAATGGCTTGAATCCAGGAGGTGGAGATTGCAGTGAGCCAAGATTGCACCACTGCACTCCAGCCTGGGCGACAGAGTGAGACTGTCTCAAAAGAGAGAGAGAAAGAGAGAATTAGGATGTAGAAGACCTGAACAACTCTAACAACCAACTTGCTCCCGTTGACGTTGCTAGAACACCCCAACCAGCAAGGTCAGAATAGTCTTTTCAACTGGACAGGTAACATCTACCAAGATAAATAAACCGTAATTTGTACCATAAAATATGTCTCAATAAATTTACCGAAACTTTACAAAAATATGTCCTCAACCACAACTGAGTTTAATTTCAAATCCAATATAAAGATATTTGAGAAATATCCCAACATTTGGCAACTAAATAATTCATTTCTAAATGTCTCATGGGTCAAAGAAATTAAAAGGGAAGTTATAAAGTATTTTGAAATGAACAAAAATTTAAAAATCAAAATTTATGGAATATAGCTAAAGAAGTACTTAGAAATGTGTAGCAATCACAAAAGAAGAAAAGTTTCAAATTATTAATCTTGACTTCTGCATTGAGCTAGAATGAAAAGAGCAAAGTAAGCAGAAGACAGGCAATGACTGTGTGTCAGTTTCCATTGTATTTCTAAATACAATAAAAACAGAAAAACTGTAGAGAAAAACTCAAATGAAGCTGAAGGCTGGCCGGGTGCAGTGGCTCATGCCTGTAATCCCAGCACTTTGGGAGGCCGAGGCAAGTGGATCACCTGATATCAGGAGTTCGAGACCAGTCTGGCCAACATGGTGAAAGCCCATCTCTACTAAAAATACAAAAATTGGCACAGTATGGTGGCAGGTGCCTGTAATCCCAGCTACTCCAGAGGCTGAGGTAGGAGAATCGCTTGAACCCGGGAGACAGAGGTTGTGGTGAGCCAAGATCGTGCCTTTGCACTCCAGCCTGGGCAACAAGAGCGAAACTCCATCTCCAAAAAAAATAAATAAATAAGAAACCAAAGGCTGTTTCTTTGAGAGAATCAATAAGCTCTATCAACCTCTGGCCAGACTGAGCAGGAAAAAAGAGAAAAACAAATGACCAGAACCAGGAATAGGAGGTGACAGCACTAAAGATTCTATAGATATTGGATGGGCACGGTGGCTCACACCTGTAGTCCCAGCACTTTGGGAGGCCAGAGTGCACAGGTCGCTTAAGCTCAGAAGTTTAAAACCAGCCTGGACACCATCGTGAAACCCTGTCTCCACAAAAAAAAAAAAATTAGCTAGGTGTGGTGGTACACCTGATAGATCTTACTGATTCTCTCAAAGAACCAGCCTTTGGTTTCTTTTTCTTTTTTTTTTCTTTGTTTTTTGGAGATGGAGTTTCACTCGTCGCCCAGGCTGGAGTACAATGGCACCATCTCAGCTCACCACAACCTCTGTCTTCCGGGTTCAAGCAATCCTCCCACCTCAGCCTCCCGAGCAGCTGGGATTACAGGCACACACCATTGTGCCCGGCTAATTTTTTGTATTTTTAGTAGAGATGGGGTTTCTCCACATTGGTCAGGCTGGTCTCGAACTCCTGACCTCAGGTGGTCTGCCTGCTTCTGCCTCCCAAAGTGTTGGGATTATAGGTGTGAGCCACCATGCCTGGCCAACATTGAAAATGTATTAAGGGGCTACTATGAACAACTTTATGGCAATAAAATCAACAATTTAGACAAAATGGGCAAATTCCTTAAATCATAAATTACAAAAGCTGGCTCAAGAAGACATAGATAACTTTAATTTCCCTATATCTGTTGATAAAATTGAACTGGTAATTAAGGACCTTCTCATAGAGAAAATTCCTCTAATCAATGTCTTCATGAGTGAATCCTACTAAACATTTAAGGGAGAAAGAATACCAGTTCTACACAAACTCTTGCAAGAAACTGAATAGGAGGGACTACTTTCCAGTGCATTCTATGAAGCAAACTCTGATGTCAAAACCAGACAAATAAGACAAATAAGGAACAAAGATGCAAACGTGGTTTTTATGTATTACTTTTTTAAAGAATGTTTCAAGAGACAGGGTCTTGCTCTGTCATCCAGGCTAGAGAGCAATGGTGTGATCATAGCTCACTGCAGCCTCAACCTCATGGGTTGAGACAGAGCCTTCAAAGAGGAGATTAAGTTAAGATGAGGATCCTCCCACCTCAGCCTCCTGAGTAGCTGGGACCACAGGCATGCCAGAATGCCTGGCAATTTTTAAAAGTTTCTTTGTAGAGACGAGAGTCTCAATATGTTGCCCAGGCTGGGCTCGCATTCCTGGGCTCAAGCAATCCTTCCACCTCAGCCTCCCAAAGTGTTGGGATTACAGTTGTGAGCCACCATGCCCAGCCCAAAATTCTTTTAAAATAATGTTAGCCCTGTCATCCCAGCACTTGGAGAGGCTGAGATGGATGGATCGTTGGAGGCCAGGTGTTTGAGGCCAGCCTGGCCAATGTGGCAAAATCCCGTCTCTACAAAAAATACAAAAATTAGCCAGGCATGGTGGCAGGCACCTGTCATCCCAGCCACTTGGGAGGCTGAGCAGAGAATTGCTTGAACCCAGGAGGCAGAGGTTGCAATGAGCTGAGATCACACCACTGCACTCCAGCCTAAGCAACAGAGCGAGAATCTGTCTCAAATAAATAAATAAATAAAATGTGTGCCAAGTGTGACCGCAGGTGCCTATAGTGCCAGTTACTTGGGAGAGTGAGATGGAAGGATCTCCTGAGCTGAGGAGTTCAAGGCTACAGCGTGCTATGATAACACCTGTGAATAGACACTGCACTTCAGCTTGGACAACACAGTGAGACCCCACCTCTGAAAACTGTAAATTTCAAAGATCTTAGCATTAAAGTATTTTATGTTATGACTGCCATTGTCTGTTTTCTGTAGCTCTAACTGAACTCCTGAGCCTGGGTAACTTGTAAAGAAAAAGAATGTATTTTTTTCCAGTTCTGGAGGTCAGGCCTTGTTGCTGGTGGGACTCTGCCGAGTCTCGAGGTGGCCCATGTGTCTCATGCCACATGCCCACAAATAATCTCTAAGCCTACGCTTGGCACATGACCCAGCAATCACAGGCATTCATCCTAGAGAAAGAAAATATACATCTACTCGCACATCTACCCACGAATGTTCACAGCAGCTTGATTTGTAATAGCCAAGAACTTGGAACAACCAGTAGGCGAACAGTCAAACAAACTAGCTCATCTTTACCATGGAAATGTACTCGGCAAGGCCTGAACCTAGATACGCAGCACTTGGAGGGGTCTCAAGGGCACTGTGCTGCATGAAAAAACACACAGTCTCAAAAGGTCACATACAGTAGATGTCATCGGCTGAATGGTGGGCACCCCCCACCCCCCATTCATACATTGATGCCCCAGTCCGCAGGACCCCAGAATGTGGCTGTATTTAGAGACAGAGCCTTCAAAGAGGAGATTAAGTTAAGATGAGGATGTGAGGGTGAGAGCTAATCTGACATGACTGGTGTCCTTATAAGAAGAGACACAGGGATTCCTGAAAAAGCCATATGAGGACACAGTGGAAAGGCAGCCATCTGCGAGCAAAGAGGGAGGCCTCGGGAAAGCCAGCTCTGCCAGCACTTAGATCTTGCACTTCCAGCCTTCAGAAAATATATTTCTCATTTTTTTTTTAAATTAAAAAAAGGTTTTTTTCTTCAGCCAGGCCCAGTGGCTCACACCCGTAATCCCAGCACTTTGGGAGGCTGAGGCAGGCAGATCACTTGAGGTGAGGAGTTTGAGACCAGCCTGCCCAACATGCAGAAACTCCATCTCTACTAAAAGTACAAAAATTAGCCAGGTGTAATAGTGCACATCTGTAGTCCCAGCTACTTGGGAGCCTGAGGCAGGTGAATCGCTTAAACCCAGGAGACAGAGGTTGCAGTAAGTGGAGATTGTGCCACTGCATTCCAGCCTGGGCGACAAGAGTGAGACTCCATCTCCAAAAAAAATGTAAATATTTTTGAGGCAGAGTCTGGCTCTGTTGCCCAGGCTGGAGTGCATTAGCATGATCTCTGCTCACTGCAACATCTGCCTCCCAGGTTCATGCAATTCTCCTGCCTCAACCTCCCAAGTAGCTGGGACTTCAGGCGTGCGCCACCACGCCCAGCTAATTTTTGTATCAGTTTCACCATGGGGTTTCAGCATGTTGGCCAGGCTGGTCTCAAACTCCTGGCCTCAAGTGATCCACCCACCTCGGCCTTCCAGAGTGTTGGGATTACAGGCGTGAGCCACCGCGCCTGCCGAATTTCTTCTTTTAAAGACACCCCTGTGTGTGGTAGTTTGTTATGGCAGCCCCAGGAATCATGGTACCGACATAATAAAATTATAGAAGTTGATAACAAATGTATGGTTGCTAAGGGGAAGGAATGGGATGTAGAAACATGGGTGGGCCCTAAGGAGTAGCATGAAGGAGTCTTTGTAGTGAGGAGAGCTGTCTTGGCTGTGGCTGCTTGAACCTGGACATGCTGTAGAACTGGACACATGCAGCGCCCATGTCTGTCTGTCTGTTCCCAGGGTTGTTTTGTGTTATTCTCTTTCTGGAGATGAAGTCTCACCCTGTCACCCAGGCTGGAGGGCAGTGGTACCACCTTGGCTCACTGCAACCTCTGTCTCCCAGGTTCAAGTGATCCTGTTGCTTCAGCTGCCGAGTAGCTGGGATTACAGGCACCTGCCACCAGGCCCAGGTAACTTTTGTATTTTTAGTAGAGGTAGAGTTTCACCATGTTGGCCAGGCTGGTCTCCCAACTCCTGATCTCAGGTGATCCACCCGCCTTAGCCTCTAAAAGTTCTGGGATTACAGCGTGAGCCACCGCGCCTGGCCCCCAGTTTTGATGTTGTGCTATAGTTATGTAAACTGTAACCACTGGGAGACACTGAGTGAGAGTTTCATGGGACCCCTCGGTACTGTTTTTGTAACTTCCTGTGAATCTATAATTATTTCAAATTAAAAAAAAAATTTAATGAGATGGAGTCTTGCTCTATCGCCAGGCTGGAGTACAGTGGCGCAATCTCAGCTCACTGCAACCTTCGCCTCTCGGGTTCAAGCAGTTCTTCCACCTCAGCCTTCCGAGTAGCTGGGACTACAGTTGTGTGCCACCAGGCCCAGTTAATTTTTGCAGTTTGGAGACCGATCCAAGATGGCCGATCACTAACAGCTCAGGATTGTAGCTCCCAGTGAAAGCTCAGAGAACGAGACAACACCACACTTTTAGATGAATTTTCGTCACTCACGGATCAGCCGATTCCCAGTGGAGGAGCCCCAAGGGTCGCCAGCACAACTCTTGTGGCCGCCGCAGCGGTTTTGCCGGCGCCGCAGCTCTTCATGCAGAGCAAACGGGACTGCTACCCCTACTGACCGGAGTTTGGAGCTCCGGGAAGTCAGAGCCGCTTGTTGCGGACTCAAGAGAGAAGCCAGACCAGAGATTCCAGGGCAGAAGAGCACCATCAGTTTTATCGCTGCTATTTAGGCCGCCACAGTGGGTTGCTCGGATCCCAGCACTGGGAATCAATAAATCGGACGTCGACTCAGAAACCTAATTAGAAAGGCGGTTTATCTATAATGAAGGGAAAAAAACAGCCTAAGAAGGCCGAGTATACTCAAAATCAGAACCCATCAGCAACGGAACAAGCCCTGTTGGAAAAGGACTCATCAGCAACAGAACAAGCCCTGATGGAAAAGGACTCATCAGCAGCAGAACAAGTCCTGATGGAAAAAGACTGTGTTCCATTATCTGAAATAGGCTTTAAAAGGTGGATGATGAGAAACTTCTGGGAGTTAAAGGAACTTGTTCTAACCCAATGTAAAGAAACTAAGAACTTTGAAAAAAGGTTAGATGAAATGTTGAAAAGAATAGACAATATAGAGAGGAATACAAATGAACTTATGGAGTTGAAAAATACAACACGAGAACTTAGTGAAATATGTACAAGCTTAAACAGCCGAATGGATCAAGCAGAAGAAAGGATATCAGAGGTCGAAGACCAACTCAATGAAATAAAACGACAAGACAAGAATAGAGAAAAAAGGATAAAAAGGAATGAGCAAAGTCTCCAAGAAATATGGGACTATGTGAAAAGACCTAATATACGTTTGATTGGTGTACCTGAATGTGATGGAGAGAATGAATTCAAGCTGGAAAATATTCTTCAGGATATTATCCAGGAAAATTTTCCTAATTTAGCAAAGCAGGACACTATTCAACCCCAGGCAATACAGAGAACACCACAAAGATATTCCTCAAGAAGACCAACCCCAAGGCACATAATCGTTAGATTCACCAGGATCGAAACGAAGGAGAAAATATTAAGGGCAGCCAGAAGGAAAGATCAGGTTACCCATAAAGGGAAGCCTATTAGGCTTACAGCAGATCTCTCAATGGAAACCCTACAAACTAGAAGAGAGTGGGGGCCAATATTCAATATACTTAAAGAACAGAACTTTCAGCCCAGAATTTCATATCCTGCCGATTTAAGCTTTACAATTGAAGGAAAAATAAAATCTTTTAGGAACAAGCAAGTACTCAGAGATTTTATTACCACCAGGCCTGCTTTACAAGAACTTCTAAAAGAAGCATTATACATATAAAGGAACAACCAGTATGAGCCTTTCTAAAAATACACCAAAAAGTAAAGAGCATTAACATAAAGAAGAATTTACATCAACGAAAGGATAAAATAGCCAGTTAATATCAAATGGCAGTAATCCTAAATTTAAATCGACTAAATCCCCCAATCAAAAGATACAGACAAAATCTAACGGTATATCTAAAGATATACAAAGACTCAAAATAAAGGATTGGAAAAAAACTTACCAATTAAACGGAGAGCAAAAATAAATAAATAAAAAGCAGGAGTTGCAATTCTCACAATTAATAAAATAGATTTCAAAGCTACAAGGATACAAGGGTAAAAGGATTAATGTAATAATAAGAGATCTTAACACCCAGATACATAAGACCCATAATGAGATTTAGATTCAACGAGACAGAAAATTGATAACTATATCCAGGACTTGAACTCAGATCCAGAACAAATAAACTCAATAGAGCTCTCCATTTTAAACACACAAAATATACATTATCCACTTTAAACACACAAAATATTGATCGGCCATTATTGATACCCATTTTAGGAATGAAGTAATATTTCTTTTTCCCTCTTTTTCTCTTTTTCCCTCTTTTTTTTCTCTTTTTTCCTCTTTATTTTCTCTTTTTCCCTCTTTTTCTTTCTCAAAAAAAAAAAAGAGAAAGTAATATCCCTTAGGAAGCCTTCCTTCCCACCCACACTGCTCCCCACCCACAGGCTCTTCTGTCCAGATGGGAGCAGCTGGTCCCTGATGGGTGGGCCACAAAGGGAGGCAGGATCACAGGCATAAAAAAAAAAAAATTTTTTTTGCATTTTTAGTAGAGACGGGATTTCACTGTGTTGGCCAGGATGGTCTCGATCTCTTAGCTCGTCCACCTTGGCCTCACAAGCATGATCCACCACGCCTGGCCTCAAATTTAAAATTTTAAAATTCAACTGTATTTTTTCTTTTCGTTTGTTTGAGACAGAGATTCGCTCTTGTTACCCAGGCTGGAGTGCAATGGCGCGATCTCGGCTCACTGCAACCTCCGCCTCCTGGGTTCAGGCAATTCTCCTGCCTCAGCATCCTGAGTAGCTGGGATTACAGGCAGGTGCCACCATGCCCAGCTAACTTTTTGTATTTTTAGTAAAGATGGGGTTTCACCATGTTGACCAGGATGGTCTCGATCTCTTGACCTCGTGATCCACCCGCCTCGCCCTCCCAAAGTGCTGGGATTACAGGTTGAGCCACCGCGCCCGGCCTTCAATTATATTTTTATAAAATAGCAATAATCAGAAATTGAATGTTTAAGAGATACCATTTACCATGGTATAAAAAAATATGAAAACACTTAGAAATAGGGTTGGGCATGGTGGCTCACGTTTGTAATCCCAGCACTTTGGGAGACAGAGACAGGCGGATCACTTGAGGTCAGGAGTTTGAGGCCAGCCCGTCCAACATGGCGAAACCCCATCTCTACTAAAAATATAAAAATTATAGCCAGGCGCCCTTTTCATCTGGTGGCAGCCATCAGGTAAGCCAAGATGGGTGCATACAAGTATATCCAGGAGCTATGGAGAAAGAAGCAGTCTGATGTCATGCGCTTTCTTCTGAGGGTCCGCTGCTGGCAGTACCACCAGCTCTCTGCTCTCCACAGGGCTCCCCGCCCCACCCGGCCTGATAAAGCGCGCCGACTGGGCTACAAGGCCAAGCAAGGTTACGTTATATATAGGATTCGTGTTCCCCGTGGTGGCCGAAAACGCCCAGTTCCTAAGGGTGCAACTTACGGCAAGCCTGTCCATCATGGTGTTAACCAGCTGAAGTTTGCTCAAAGCCTTCAGTCTGTTGCAGAGGAGCGAGCTGGGCGCCACTGTGGGGCTCTAAGAGTCCTGAATTCTTACTGGGTTGGAGAAGATTCCACATACAAATTTTTTGAGGTTATTCTCATTGATCCATTCCATAAAGCTATCAGAAGAAATCCTGACACCCAATGGATCACCAAACCAGTCCACAAGCACAGGGAGATGCGTGGGCTGACATCTGCAGGCTGAAAGAGCCGTGGCCTTGGAAAGGGCCATAAGTTCCACCACACTATTGGTGGTTCTCGCCGGGCAGCTTGGAGAAGGTGTAATACTCTCCAGCTCCACCATTACCGCTAATATAAGTAAAGTTTGTAAAATTCATGCCTAATAAACAATTTAGGACAGTCATGTCTGCTTACAGGTGTTCTTTGTTAAAATTAGTCTGCTGATTGTTTCATGAATGCTTTGTCAAATTAAGAAAGTTAAAGTGCAATAATGTTTGAAGACAATACGTGATATGGTGTATGTTTCTAATAAGATAAACATTTTAGTCTTTGCTTTATCTTATTAGGGAGTTCTATGTCAGTGTATAAAACATACTGTGTGGTATAATAGGTTTAAAATAAACTCTTTAAAAGAAAAGTAAAAAAAAAAAAAATTATAGCCAGGCATGGTGGTGTGCACCTGTAATCCTAGCTACTTGTGAGGTTAAGTCAGGAGGATCACCTTAACCTGGGAGGCGGAGGTTGCAGTGAGCCGTAATCATGCCACTGCACTCCAATCTGGACGACAGAGCGAGACTCCATCTCAAAAAAAAAATACAAAAATTAGGCCGGGCGCGGTGGCTCACACCGGTAATCCCAGCACTTTGGGAGGCCAAGGCGGGCAGATCACAAAGCCAAGAGATCAAGACCATCCTGACCAACATGGTGAAATCCTGTCTCTACTTAAAAAAACACGAAAATTAGCTGGGTGTGTGCCTGCAGTCCCAGCTACTTGGGAGGCTGAAGCAGTAGAGACACTTGAACCCAGGAGGCAGAGGTTGCAGTGAGCCAAGATCATGGCACTGCACTCCAGGCTGGTGACAGAGCAAGACTCTGCTTCAAAAAAAAAAAAAAAAAAGTAGCCAGGGATGGTGACAGGCACCTGTAATCCCAACTACTTGAGAGGCTGAGGCAGGAGATTTGCTTGCCAGGAGGCAGAGGTTGCAGTGAGCTGAGATTGCACTGTTACGCTCCAGCCTGGGTGACAAAGAGAGACTCCATCTCAAAAAAAGAAAAAACCTTAGAAATAAATATGACAAAAGAAGTAAAAGACCTGTATACTGAGAACTACAAAGTACTATTGAAATAAATTACAAAGATGGACAAATACAGAGATATACTATGTTCATGGATTAGAAGGTTCAGCAGTGGTCTGTTCTTCCCAAAACTGATGTGTCCAGTTCTGATGAAAATCCAGCAGTGTCTTAGTCCATTTGTGCTGTCATAACAAAACACCTTAGACTGGGTAACTTATAAACAACAGAAATGTATTGCTCATAGTTCCGGAAGCTGGAAAGCCCAAGATCAAGGCACCAGCATATGTGGTGTCTGGTGAGGGCCTGTGCCTCATTGACTGCGCCTTCTTGCTGCATCCTCACATGGCAGAGAGAGAAAATCAGCTCCCTTAAGCCTCTTGTAAAAGGGCACTAACCCCATTCATGATGGCTCTCCCTCATGACCTAATCACCTCCTAAAGACCCCTCTTTTTTTTTTTTTTTTTTTTTTTGAGACAGAGTTTCGCTCTTGTCACCCAGGCTGGAGTGCAATCGTGCGATCTCGGCTCACCGCAACCTCCGCCTCCTGGGTTCAGGCAATTCTCCTGCCTCAGCATCCTGAGTAGCTGGGATTATAGGCACGTACCACCATGCCCAGCTAATTTTTTGTATTTTTAGTAGAGACAGGGTTTCACCATGTTGACCAGGATGGTTTCGATCTCTTGCCCTCATGATCCACCTGCCTTGGCCTCCCAAAGTGCTGGGATAAGAGGCTTGAGCCACTGTGCCCGGCCTTTCTTTTTTTTTTTTTTAAGATGGTGTTTCACCGTGATGGCCAGGCTGGTCTTGAACTCCTGACCTCAGGTGATCCACCCACCTCGGCCTCCCAAAGTGCTAGGATTACAGGTGTGAGCCAACGCGCCCGGCCCAAGACCTCTCTTCTTAATGCCACCACAATGGAGACTGGGTTTCAATATGAGTCATGGTGGGATACAAACTCAGACCATAGCAAGCAGGAAGGCTGAACAGGGCAGGGTCACCAGGCAGACCTGCAACTGCTCCACATTCCTCTGATCCTCCTGTAGCTTCTTGGGCCCTGGGCCAGTTGATGTCTCTGTTCCATGATGTGGAGCCCCAGCTTCTCCTGCAAGACCCCCACACCACAGCATCTAGGATGGAGGCAGAGAGAACCGACAGGGTGCAGCTCATGGGTTCCCTCTTGTCCCTGCTCCACCCCAATTCCTGTCCATCATCTGTTCCCTCTGCCCCTCCTATGGACTTCAAGCTCCAGCATCCTATGTGAAGATAAGTCATATAGAGGCTGTGTGAGATTACATCCTATAGGAAATGAATATTCCTACATCTGTATGTGAAATCTGGTAGTTCTGCTTCTCTGATTGAATCCTGACTGATCAGAATTCCACGCTGAAAATGTGGGTCCAGAGAGAAAGGCTCCTAAGGATGAGTAATCAAAGCTGGCTCTGGGTTTTCTGGAGCTGGATCTTTGATTGTCTGTTTTAAAAGCATTCATGACCCTGTTTCCCATGGGAAGGAGGTGCTGATAATCCAGCAAATGATCTCCAATGGGCAGTACAACCAAGTGCCTATGAAACGCAAGGCCACTGAACATTTCAGTAAAATTGGGGGACGGATGCTTTTGCCCAAGTGCCCTGAATATTCTGGGAAAAGAAAATGGTAAGTCGGTGCTTTGTTTACTTTTACTTTCAATTTTTTTTTTTTTTGAGGCAGAGTCTGACTGTGTCACCCAGGCTGTAGTGCAGTGGTACGATCTCAGCTCACTGCAACCTCTGCCTCCTGGGTGCAAGCAATTCTCCTACCTCAGCCTCCTGAGCAGCTGAGACTACAGGCACATGCCACGATGCCCAGCTTTTTTTTGTGTGTGTGTGAAGATGGGTTTTTACCATGTTAGCTAGCCTGGTCTCAAATCCTGACCTCAAGTGATCCACCTGCCTTGGCCTCCCAAAGTGCTGGGATTACAGGCGTGAGTCACTTCGCCCAGTCTAAAAAAATTTTTTTTTTCTTAATGGAGCTGAGATTCACCATGTTGCCCAGGCTGGTCTCCAACGAGCTCAGGGGATCCACTTCCTCTGTCTCCCACAGGCTGCCACAGGCATGAGCCACCATGCCCCACCTTATTTATTTTAACTTCCAAGGTGGATTTATTTAAACGTTTTACAGTAGCTGTGGCCAGGCATTTAGGCTTATGAGAAGTAAATGAGGACACTTTTTTCCCAAAAATAATTTCCTTTTTTTTTTGAGATGGAGTCTCATCCCGTCCCCCAGGCTGGAGTGCAATAGCGTAATCTTGGCTCACTGCAACCTCCGCCTCCCAGGTTCAAGCGGTTCTCCTGCCTCAGCCTCCCAAGTAGCTGGGATTACTGGTGTCCACCACCACATCTGGCTAATTTTTTTGTGTCTTTAGTACAGATGGGATTTCATCATGTTGGCCAGGCTTGTCTTGAGCTTCTGCCCTTGTGATCTGCTCACCTTGGCCTCCCAAAGTGCTGGGACTACAGGCATGAGCCACCGAGCCTGCTGGAAGAAAGCCTGTAGAACCAAGCACATTGCCAACAAACAATGTATGCTTGGTAAGCAATAATCAGCAGCAACAACAAGTTTACAGTTCTGCCCGAGCCAATCCTAACACCGTTTCACAATGAAGACACAAATGAATTTCGCTGCAGAAAGTCTAGCCCAATTTTATCAAACAGGCCTTTGGTTAGATGTCTAGTTTCATTTAACATTTTGAAAACTCATTTGACAGCCAGTCAAGTCCCTCATCCAGACCAGTGTGGGAATAAAGTTGCCCAGATGCCACGACAAGAGACTGAAGGCACAATCTGTCCCAGTATGATAAATAACTGATTACTTAGTTATAGCGATGATATATTTACTGATTACTTATAAAATTGACACCAAATAGATATTAGATTCAATCACACAATCAATTATATAATCAGGCTGGGTGCGGTGGCTCACGCCTGTAGTCCCAGCACTTTGGGAGGCCGAGGCAGGTAGATCATGAGGTCAAGAGATCAAGACCAGCCTGGCCAACATGGTGAAACCCCATCTCTACTAAAAATACAAAAATTAGCTGGGCGCAGTGGTGCACGCCTGTAGTCCAGCTACTTGGGAGGCTGAGGCAGGAGAATTGCCTGAACCCAGGAGGCGGAGGTTGCGGTGAGCCGAGATCGCGCCATTGCACTCCAGCCTGGGTAACAAGAGCGAAACTCCGTCTCAAAAAAAAAGAAATAAGAATAATTGGGTGAAATATAATTCAGAACTGAAGGGACACTGTGAGAGGTGACCAGGAGGTGAGAGTAAACACCTCACGGTAGCGCCTGTGTCTGGGGAGGCGCCTGTTGCTTTGCAGGCTATGAGCGGGAGTTTCCCCTCACTGGGGAGTTCAGAGAAAACTCTGCCCTGCTGGCTCTTAAGGAAAGTCTGACATGTCTGACACTGGCCAGGCCAGCCCACAGACATCCAGGGGCTTAAAATCTCTCCGTGGAGCTGTGCTCCTATGGTCACCATCCTTGTCCACCTTCATGTTCCACTATCCCACCTGACGCTCCCTTGTAAATTCTTAGAAGCTGTGAGAAGAATAGAGGAATCCTAAAAGCCTTTGATCTTTCTGATAAGTGCATAGAAAGATACAGACGTATGTGCCTCCCTGCCTTGCAGCGGCTGCCTGAGAGGGAGGGGCCCTCTGTACTCTGCCCATGTGACCCTGTACCCTACCCACGTGGCCCTCCATATTGTAAGAACGTGATTTGCTTGACACCTACCAATCATGTCAGATGAGTCACTCTCCTGACCCTGCCCCCCTGCCTTGAATGCAATAAATATCAGTGCATCCAGGCATTGGGGCCACTGCTGGACTCCGGCCCCTGGTAGCAGTGGTCCTCTCAGCCCAGCTAAATTCTTCTCTTATCTCTGTGTCCTTGTCTTTTTCTTTTCTATCTATCTATCGTCTCTGCACACAAAAGAACACCCACTAGACCCTGCGGGGCTGTACCCTGCAGACTAGCTCCATGTTGCACGAGGGGCTTGAACGTACCATGTCCTGTTAGGAAGAGACTGAAGACCTGTTGTCCCACTGATGGCCGATGCATTGGTGAACCCTGTTTGTCTGCAGAGAGCAGCAGTGCTGCATCTCCACACTCATCTTCCAGAAACCTTCTCTGCAGCTCGTCTGCCACTTCCTGAATTTTCCCACAGTCACTGCTATTAACCAGGAGAGAAGACCCTGAGTGCTGGAAGTAATGCTTCCAGACAACCAGCATCCCACACTGTGAAACAAGTGTCCTTATTTTCTACAGTTTCCATGTCAAAGCCGACGGCAGGAACGGTGGTGAGTGGCTCTGCTCACTTTAGCTTATACAGAAGGGTCTTGTAGGCAGCATCCGATCAGACCATCCAAATATGCATCTGCTTCCTGCTGAAGAGGCAGGAGAAGGAAGAGGAGGTGGTGAGGACCATGGGCAGAAGCAGAGGGGCTTGGGGCATCCCTGTACTTTCTTCTTTCATGCTTCCAGGCAAAGTGAGCAAGGGAGAAGAGAACAAGCTGAGGAGGAAAGAGGGAGGCAGGGACGTCTCCCTGCCCACATGCTGGTGAAGCTGTAGACAGGAGTTGGCAGGACAAGGACCTGCTGCAGCAGCTCTGGCTCTCAGTGCTTTAAATTCCTGGCTCGGGGTGTGAAGAAGGAGCCTGAAAGCCTCTACGACTGCCTTAATACAAGTCCTTATTGCCTGTAGCCATGGGGCTGAGATTTCTGCCAAGCAAACCTGAAGCCTGGTCTCCTCAGTGACTGAATGGCAGCATAAACTTGCAGTGCTGCTTTGCTTAAAGTCAAGGGGAGCTGGGAATGAGTGGGAGCCTGAAGTTGGAATGGGGACATATAGGAGGATCCCAGTGAAGTTGAGACCCACAGGCCCGCAAGTCCATTGGGGTCTGCCCATAAACTCCCCACATGTCCTGCCAAGGCACATGTGGCTCTTCCACCACTGCCCAGGGAGCTGAAACCCCTTTGTCTGAAGACCCTCAGTGCCTTCCCTAAGGAGCTGTCCTGCAAGGCACCGCCACCCTGCCTGGGACCACCACCACCTCTGTTTTGCTTCTAGATCTAGAACCAGACTGGAGTTCCAGCAGGCCCCAAAAGAGAAGCTGTGAAGCAGGGCCCACAAATCCGTTTCCTACCCAAACCTGGGAGAATGTGTGGAAATGGATGTTGAGAGTGTGGGATAAGACTGGATGAGTGAGGCAGAGACCCAGATGTGAGATTCCAGATTTGATGTGTTGGAGTGAACAGCTGGGAGTACCCCCTCCATTTTCTTGATCAGCCACTGAAACTGTTGACCCACAGGTGGCCTCCCTAAATTAAGTGAAATCCAGAACTTTCCTGGCATACTGGAGAGGACAGCAGAATGCTAGGGTGGTTTTATCACATAAGACCAGCTTCATGTCTTTGGGGCCTGGAGGTCACCCCCTCACTAGGACTGTGAATTTAGAAGTGGATTCATCAGGGGCCCGGCACTCGGGAAGAGCTCCGTGATTATTCTTTCCCATGGGCCAAGAACTGCTGCCATGTATAGCTGGGCTCCCTCAATGCAGTGGGAATGGTCGCGCTTGGGACTGGTGGGAGCCACGCGGCTGTACGAGGTTCTCAGCACAGCTGTGAGGGCTGCCTGCGGCTGCAGGGAAGCGATGACCGCAGTCATCTGATCCACACAGTTCCCGAGTTGCCTGAGGGGCAAAGCTCCCCTAGAACTGAAAAACATGGACATCCTGCCAAAGGCATCCCCGACTTGTGCTAGCAGAAAGGCTGTAGGTCCGAGAGCAGGAGTCCTGTGTCCTGTGTTCTGACTGAAAGCTTCAACACAGAGTCCCATGCCCTTGGCCAAGTTCTAGACTCTGGACAGACCCAGGCCCCTGGAATGAAGGAGAGACTCGGTCTCCCAGAGGGAGGGCCCTGCTAAATGACAAAAATGTGCAGCTAATCTTCCCACCGCCCCTTCCCAAAGGGATGTCCCTTTGTTTATCAGGAGTCTGTGCAGCGGGGATGGTAACTAGTCAGGCCTTTTAGGAATGTCTAGACCCTGGATCTGAAAGGACATTCACTTGAGGAGGCCCAGATGCCAGGCAGAGCTGTGGCTTACGGAGGCGGATGATGGAGTTGGTTCAGGTTTTCCTCCAAGTAGGCCCAGCAGGCCTCCCCAGCCTCCTGTGGAACAGACTCAGCCAATGGCAGGGTCCCCGCGTGCGTCCCCTGAGCCCTGGAGTGAGGTCAGCTGAAAGCAGCAAAGCAGCCCAAGGAGGAGCAAACCTCAGGCAACAGCGTGCTCTGGGAGGGACCCCGATCCTCTCAAAATTTAGATGCAGAGAGAGAGAAAAAAAGGTTAAGGAAATACCAAAATAGCGACAGCAGTGACTGCTGGGTGTGATGTTGGGGAGAGTTTGGGTCTCTTCTCTTCTGCTGGGTGTCCCACAGGAAGATGGACACCGCGTGTGGGGGCCTGCACCCCACCGTCTTGAGCTGTCTCAGCCTGTTTGCTGGCCCTGCCCGGTTACTGAGGGCTGAGGTCACCGTCTGTCTGGGTACGCCTCATGTGACCTTTCCTTTTCTCCCCTGGCCAGGGCCCCGGAGCTCAGCCACAGCCACGGTCTCCCCACCATGCCCTCCCTGGACTCACTGATGCCTGGTGTGGGGTGGGGAGGGAGGGTGCTTGCTGCTTTGGATGTTACCCCTTGTTGGAGGCCCCTGTGCCAAGTTTTCAAGTGAGATGGCTCTTCCTACTTTCCCCTACAGCTGCCTCGGCAGCTGTTATAGAACCGGGAGCTTCAGCTCAGTGACCCTGAGGTGCCCTGTGGGTGCCAGGGCTCCGGGGCCTGGGCCTTTCCCTGCTTTGTGTGGCTGGCCAGGCTGTGGTCCAGCTCAGGAGCAGGCTGGAGCTGGGTCTTCCTTGCCACGTTTTTCAGGCTGCACAGGTCATGGTCTGCAGCTGTTGGAGGAGGCCGGTCAGAGCTGCTGCTGTCTCACCGGATCTCAGCCAAGGGGCCTGCGCTGGCCCAGGTCTGCGTGGGAACATCCCATTGGCGTCTGCTCATGGCTGGGCTGTGGACCCACATGCTTGTTCAGAAGCCAAGCTCTAGGTCTCTGGGTGACCAGAGGAAGTTTGCAGGCCAGGCACCCAATCCTGTTGCCTGTGCACTGGCACTGCTGGCTCTGGGCTGCAAACCCCACGTGCCCACTGGCGTCCTCACCAGCGCACCAGCAGCCCACGCCCGGCAGTCAGTGGGTGCACATTCTGCTGCAGCCCGGATGGTCTGGGGCTTCGGGGCTCACTCCCCCACCACGAGACCCCTTCGCTGCAGTTGAGGCTCCCACGGTGGTTTTGGGCTTCTGCTCTGACTGCACCAGAAGTGGGTCTGAAGGGGGTGAGTCCCTCCTCCTGCCCCTCCTGCCCCCCGTCTCCAGAGCTGGATGGCGCTGGGTCCCAACAGGTGGCGAGTCCCTCCTCCTGCCCCTCCTGCCCCGTCTCCAGAGCTGGATGGCGCTAGGTCCCAACAGGTGGCAAGACATCTGCCCCATGACGGAAGGATGTGGGGACCCGCACACGGCCAGTCTCATCTGGGGCTCAGCTTGAGGTCAGGGAAGGGTCCAAAGGGCACTCCTGCCCAGCCCAGGCAAACCAGCAGCAAAAAGCTGGGTGGCCAAGGCATCCATGCACGACCCCAGACTTCTCTGTGTTAGAAAAAGGCTGATGAAGACCCGAGACAGAAACTTCCTGTGGCTGTTTATTCTACTGCAAGTAACAAAACCTGTGAAGCTGCATGTTCTCATGTACAGTGATATCAGCCTCTGCAATATAAAATACAATTTACAGAAATCTCTATCGAGTAAACCTAAAGAAACACTTGATTTTTACATTTGTGTGTTTAAATTAGAAAAATTTGCTTCATATGTTAAACAAACAAAAAAAACCCCTTCACATCATGCTAGATGTTGGAACCTGACATCTACTTTAATATAATTTAACCTACGGACACTTGGCTTTTAACACCAAACATCTCAAGCTGATACATTCTCCATGTTTTCTTAACTTAAAAAATCTGCACTATAGTGAAAAATCTGTAGTGACGTACAATGGAATAACAGACTCCAAAGCACAGTGAGGTTCTTTAATTTCATATCTGTAAAAGGAAGTTTATGAAAATATAAAAACTATCAAAGTGTATTTGTACAAATAAGTTAGCCAGATGTTTTCTACTTCACACTTCAGAAGTACTCGAAAAATACTTGACAAGCAAGAGACTGTTTCACAATGAACAGCTTCCTATCTCATTGGCAGTTCTTGAACTAATAATCACTATTTCCCATCAGACTTTATAGAAGTATTGTTCCGCTTTCATGGACAAATTTTAAATGTATCGTCTGATAAATAACCAGTTTGGAGCTGAGTGTACTTTTCCCAGGATACAGGAAGAACTGCTCAGGTGAAACTG
Source organism: Callithrix jacchus (assembly GCF_049354715.1). Classification (NCBI taxonomy): domain Eukaryota; kingdom Metazoa; phylum Chordata; class Mammalia; order Primates; family Cebidae; genus Callithrix; species Callithrix jacchus. Next base: position 58,407,304 of record NC_133506.1, read on the forward strand.
GATGCACAAAACGTTCCTGATTATTCAAATCAAGGACTCCTCCCCGCCCCCAAAGTACATTTAATTGGTTTGTTACCTTTTTTTTTAGGCTGGTAAAACTTAAACATTTTTCAATAAATTGTTATTTAAAATGCAACAATTTATACCAGGACAGATGTCGCTTTAAATCATGTTTTGAAAAATGGATAAGGTGATATATAAAAGCTGAGCACACTAAGAAATGTGTTTTCGTTTCCCAGTTGAAAATTGTAATTCAAATTTTATGACAAAAGAAAGATGCATTTGTAAGGTTTGTGTTTCTCAACGCTCCAGATACAGGCAAGTAACGTCTCCTGACGCCTGCAGCTCCCACCCAAACCGGATGCCGGGACAGAGGCTAAAGACCTGTAAAACGGCTTTTGGAAACAGACAGATAAGGTGTTGTAAAGGTATGGCTCTAGGGTCCAGTGAAATCCCCCTAAAATTTACAGTAGTTAAGTTACTGGAAAAGATCACCTCTGATCTGAAAAAGCAATATGCTTTTGTAGACAATTTCCCATTTCTTTAATTTTGAATGGAAATATCAAAGTTTTTTTTTTTTGTTTTTTTTTTTTTTTTTTTTTAAAAGCATCAGAATTGTAAAGATGTGAAATCTTGTAAGAAACCATTTACACAAAATTACAGTAATTTTCAAGTCCAGGGTATTCTATCCTGAATCTAAGATCGTGGCTATTTCAAAAGCTATTTGTTCAACGCATTTTATGAGACTGGTTTTAAAAAGGGTCTGGCCGGTCTCATAGCCTCTAGGTCTGCGAAGCTGTGCCCGCGTCCGAGGCCCTCGAGGCCTCGGGCTTCGCGTCCCGCGCGCTCTCCTTGCTCTTGCTCCGGTCCTTGCGATCTCGGCCGCGCTCCCGGTCCCGAGCCCGGTCTCTGTCTCGGTCCCGCTCTCGCTCTCGGCTCCGGGACCGGTCCCGGTCGCGCCTCCGTTCGCGCTCGCGCTCTCGGTTCCTGCTGCGCTCCCGGCTGCGGTCCCACTCCTTTCCCCGGTCGGCCTCGCGCTCTCGGTCGCGGTTGGCGCTCCGCTCCCTGTTTCTGTCCCAGTCCCGACCGGAGTCTTTGTCCCGGTGTCTGTCCCAGTCCCGGGCCCGGTCCCAGTCCCGCTCTCGGCTCCAGTTTCGGCTGCGCTCGCGCTCTCTCCGCCTGTCCTCGCCGGCCCGGCCCTGGCCGTCGAGGTCCTCCAGCGGCTTCTCTTTGGGCCCTGCGTCAAATCGCTCTCTCTGTCTCCCTTCAAAAGTCTGGTTTCTGTACTCGTGGCCTTTGCCTTCTCGGAAGTCGGGCGGTGCCCACTGTCCGTCGGCCTCGGGGCCCTGTCCGGGCGCACTGGAAGAGAGGGCGGGGGGCGCACCGGCCTCCTCCCACCGGTCCTTACGGTGCTGCGGGGGGTGACTGGGAAGCTCCAGCAGGGGCCTGGGCCCCGGCTTCATCACCTGCACCTGCGGGGCCTGGCCCGGGAAGTGAAATCGCGAAGGGGTCTGCTCGTTCTTCTCAGGAAAGGGTGCAGACCCCCGTGGTCCACCAAACTGCATAGGTGCCGGCGCCCTCTGGTTTGTGAATCTTGGTGGGGAATGGACCCTCTGATCTTCAAACTGCTGAGGCTGGATGCCCCTGGGGCCTGGCATCAAGTTGGGCGCTTGGCCTCTGGGTCCTTCAAACTGGCTGGGATGAGGGCCCCGGGCAGTTTCAAACTGACTAGGATGCGGCCCTCTTGGGCCCACAAAATGGCCAGGGGGTGGTCCTCTCTGACCTCCAAACTGAGAGGGAGGGGGGCCGCCCCGGGGCCCTTTCAGCTGAGACAGCAGCGGCCTTCTCTGGCCTCCAAACTGGAAAGGCGGGCCACCTCTGCTCCCCAGGAACGGGGCTTGCTCTGTCCCTTCAAACTGGGCGGGGGTTCCAGTCACCTCGTTATACGGGGTGTCCTGGAACTCCCTCTTCTCCCCGTGGGGATCCTTGCGTTCTTCAAACTGGGATGGTGCCACTCCCCGTGGTCCACCAATGTAAGAGGGTGAGGGGCCTCTGCCGTCCCCGTAAGGAGGTGGCCCGTGTTGCCCCAAGAATAAGGAAGGGATGGGTCCCTTCTGGGCTCCAAATCTGGCTGGCGGAGGCCCTCGTGGCCCATCGTTAGAAGCAATGTTCTCTTCTGGAAACGGAGGGGCTGGCCCCCTTGGTCCTGGGAAATTGGGGCCATGAAGCCCTGACATCCCCAAAGCGTGAGGTCCAGGTTCACGCTGACCCTGAAACTGGGGCTGAGAGCACCCCACATTCTGTCCTGGCAGGGGGAGCGGGGTGGTGCCCTCGCCTGGTCTGGCCTGTGGCTCTCTATCCCCCTCTGCTTCACCTGCAGGGCTACTGCTCCTTCCAGCAGAATGGAGATTTCTTGGGTCCTCATACTGGGTGGAGCCGAGAGCCTTGTCCTGTGCCACGAATCCCGGGCTGGAGAAAGGGTCCCTCTCACCATCATGCTGCAAGGGGAAGCCAGGCTGCAGGGCGCCGCAGGGCGGTGTGGGTAGCAGGACCCTCCGGGCAGGCCGGGCAGAGCCGTCTCCAGCCATGACAGGGCGGGCACCTTCCCCAGGCTCTGCCTTCCAGCTGTCCTGCTCAGGCCCTGCTGGGAGCTTTTCGCCCGAAGCCCAGGGGGAAGAGGCCAGCTCCTTTTCCTCTGGGACCGGCGTGAGTGTCTGGCCCACAACGGTGCCCCTGGAAGCATCTCTCGTGGGCAGGGTGCCCTGGGCGCCCCATGCCGAGAGCCTGGAGAGAGGGTCCCCCTCCCCCTCACCACTCTCGGTGGCCAGGCGCCTTGCCTGCCGGGGATCTCTCTGGTTCGCCGCCTGGTTGGCAGCGGGCAGCGAGGCGGGCTTGTCTGCGGGCTGCTGCTCTTGCTGGAACAGCTCCGCCTTGGGCAAGGACGACTTTGGTGGTGGTGACATCAAGGCGTCCGACACCGAGAAGTGGGCCATGGAGACCCCGACAGCGGCCCTCTGCTGTCTCAGAGCTTCTTCCTGCTCCTCCAGCTGTCTCTTCTGCTCCTCAATCTGTTTGTTCAGCTCTTCTAGCATCTTCTGTTGCTCCACCAAGGAGGGCGTGGCAGCCCCGGCCACCTGCTCAGCAGGCCTCTCCGTAGAGTTCCTTCTCACGTCCGCACACATCCTGTTGGGCAAGTCATCGACAGTCACTTTCGCTTCTTCTAAGATGGTCTCATCCTCAGGGTCGTAGGCCACCTCTTCCCGCTCGGCTGCAGTGGCTTCAGGAGCCCTCTCCACCTCGGGGCGCCGCCCTCGCTCCACAGGCTGAGTGTCAAAGGCTCTCTCCGGGTCGTACTCCTCCTCAGGGTCGTAGGGCCTGTCGTCCTCCTCTTCCTCTGGAGCCTTATCTTTTGAGAACTGACCGAACTGCTGGACGATCGGATCTAACAGGGGAGGCGCGGGCACCCCATCCTCTGCTGTGGTTTTGGGGTCCTGGTGGAGGCCTGCAGTGGACCCAGCAGGCTCTCTGGCAGAGGGGTCAAATGACTTCTTTTTTCCAAAGAGAGTCTGCAGGATGTGCTCCAGTGGAGATGCTGTTTTTGAAGCAGACGAATTGGCGGAGGAAGCTGCCGTGGTAGCTGCTGCTGATGTCGTGACGGCTGTGGCTGGGCTGGTGGCTGCAGGCTTGAGGGATGACAGCACTTTTAGCACCGGAGGTTCTGGAAGTGGGGGCGGCGGCGGAGGTGATCCGGGGGGTGTGGTGCTGACAGCCACGTCTGCAGCGTACAGCGGATACTTGGAGGGCTTTCTGTCTGACTGCGGGGCCACGGTTGCTTTCGGATAGGCCGGAACGTCCGCTTCTTCTTGCTGAAGTCGGGTCCGCTTTTCCTCCATCTTGTCTAACTCTCCAGTGCCTGTAGGGCGTTTTATCTTCTGGCAGATTACTAACCCAAGAATTATATTCGGACGTGGTGACTCAAGACCTGAAAAACAAAATATTTGTGCAGATTTTAGAATCTAAATCCAGCTTTCATCCTTCAGAGGTGAATTTTCTTAAGGGCTTTCATGGGGACTGTTTAGGTAGAAATAAGCCATTCGTGGCAAAATAAAATCAAATGTCAAGACAACTGCAAAAGCCTGGATCGTTCTGCCCGAGAATGCCCCGACCCAGTCCTCCCAGGAGCCATGTGAAGGGAGCGACTGACCCGTCACCAACCACGGAACCGAAGACCCGATCCACGGGGAAGTTCATCCCAGTCGTTGGAATTTGTTACATCTTTTAAAGAAATTCTCTGTAATGCTAGAGCAGTAGTGTGGAGGGGAGGGAAGCCATGGGGTACGCCTGCAGGGATGGAGAGGGCACTGTCCCAGGTGCCCTCAGCTATGCTCTTCCCCTCTGGCTACTACCAGGAAGGTAACAGCCCTTTGCATGTGAGTGTTTTGAGATGGAGTCTTGCTCTGTCACCCAGGCTGGACTGCAGTGGTGCGACCTCAGCTTCCTGTATCCTCAGCCTCCTGGGTCCTCTGGGATTCTCCTGTCTCAGCCTCCTGAGTAGCTGGGATTACAGGCACATACCACCACGCCTGGCTATTTTTTGTATTTTTAGTAGAGACAGGTTTTCACCATGTTGGCCAGGCTGGTCTTGAACTGCTGACCTCAGGTGATCCACTCCCCTCAGCCTCCCAAAGTGCTAGGATTATAGGCGTGAGCCACTGCGCCCAGCCCCCTTTTTTGTCTTTAACTTCAGAGCTGCAACACATAAGTACACTAAATATAGTAATATTAAATGTTTGATTAGGTACCAATTCAACTCAATTCAGAGTTATCAATAAAGTCATAATGATCAATAAAGCACAAGCCATGAGGTCATCCATTAGTCTCTGGTGGCATAATTACAGCTAGACAGAAAAAAGAATGTTGAATGAAATGGCTAAAATAAATGTTTTGGGCCAGGCGTGGTGGCTCACACCTGTAATCCCAGCACTTTGGGAGGCTGAAGTGGGTGGATCACGAGGTCAAGAGTTTGAGACCAGGCCAACATAGTGAAACCCTGTCTCTACTAAAAATACAAAAATTATCCAGATGTGTTAGTATGTGCCTGTAAATTCTGCCGAGGCAGAATTGCTTGAACCCAGGAGGTGGAGGTTTCAGTGAGCCGAGATTGCACCACTCCATTCCAGCCCGGACAAGACTGCCTAGGGGGAAAAATAATAACTAAAAATAAATAAATGTTTTATGATTATAAAGAAATTCAGTGAGCATGAACTTATCAAAGACTGCCTAAGGTTCACGCCTCTGTAAACACAGGACACTGTGATCATGGAAAGCACCAAGACACTCGGCGAAGAGCAGATCAGGCAGACGACGCACACTAGGGTGTTAGGGCGCAGTATTCGTTTAAAAAAATTCTTAAAAGAGGACAATTCCAAACATTCCAAGTTGTGGGAGCTTGAATCAGGAGCACGAACATTCCAGTCACGACCCTCCCCATACTCATAATAAATCAGGAGTGCCAAAGGGGAACAAAGAAGAAACCCATGGGAGCTCAGGGAAAGCGATGCGCTTGGGGAAGGTCTCAGCAGCATCAATGTCTGTGAAACTGAACTGCAGAAACTCAGTGTACAGACAATCTAACCTTACTGTGGTACACAAAAGGTGCTCACACAACAGCCTTTTCTCCCCATGCTTCCAGTGATGTCACAGATCAGCACAGGTGGCTTCAGGTAGCCGTGTGGACAGGCGCCATGATGAAGCTCTAAATACCTTTGTTGCTGATCTCCCCAAATTCCACCAAGGAGGTGGTGGACAGGCTGAGCACGGAGGGTGGGTGGGTGTCCGCCTCGCCCTTAAGGGAGGAACACCAGCCTGCTCCATGGGGGCTGACAGCGTGTTGCTCCCTCCCTCCTGGAAAGAGGGCCGAAGGGCCTGTGCCTTCACAGGCTGCCAGGAAGGGTGAGGTATCCCAGCACCTCAACTCCACCTCTTCTCTGTCCCCCAGGTGGTAGCAGGGTGCCAGTGAAAGGGATGGGTGGGCACAGGAGGGAAGCAGGAAAGCCAGGCAGGCCACACCGAGGGGTGTACCTGGGCTCTGCTGCTCAGCAAATGTGAAGGCCAGACTGTCAAGTTCATTTCTGATGAACACAAGTTCAACACAGGTTAGCTTAAAATAGTGCTGCTCTCATCACAACAGCAATTTATTTACTGAATAAGCTATTACATCACTTACTGAAATCTCCTTTTTGGGTATGGTCAGTTGTGAAATTGGCTATTATGGCTTTCCTGGACCACATGTCTGCAGAGCCCACGATGCCCTGGCGGGAGGGGCCCTGAGGCTCAGGCTGAGCTCCTGTAAGCCGGGCCCTGTAAGCCAGGCCCTTTCTTACAGAACTGGACACTAGAAGACACAGCCGTGGGCTAGGCCTCAGGAGGGGCACTGGACAATGGGGCTTGTGGGGCCTCGGTGTGGGGAAGTTGCCTGGGGAGCCCAGTGCTGGCTTGTTGACACAGAGGGGCCAGGCCACCCAAGGGAGATGCTCAGCTTCTAAAGCGCGGTCAGGGTGGTGGTGTGCTGTGCAAAGTCACTGTGTTATGTGCCTCTGTCTCATGGTGTGCTAATTTGCTTGTTAATGGAAAAAAAAAAATTTAGTATATCCCAGTACTGGCAAGATTCTTTAGTCTTGGACACAGCAGTCCTCTGGAGACCAGCAGCCAGTGTGTGGCTGGCACGTGTAGACACTCCAGCTCTAGGTGCTGTCATCTGCAGACACTGGCAACTGGATAAAGCTGCAGAGTCAGATGGGTGTGCGTTCTGAATCTCCCCAAGACTTAAAATTTAAATTGGGCTGTCCCCAAATGCACACCCACTGTGAAAGTCAAATCTTGTCACCCAACTCATGTTTGTTATTATGGTTGCAGGGATATGTAAAATGTGACGGGCACCTTGGAAATAACTCTTCGTGAAAGGTGCAGTGCTGTTCGCCTGGCCTGGACCTTGGGAGCCATCTTCCCTGGGAGGAGAGGCTGTGCACAACAGTGCCTGGCCCGTCTAGGACAGGAAGGTCAAAAGGTCTCAGAGCCCCTGCCTGGGGAGGGGCAGTAGAGGCTGCCCAGAGGCTGTGCCCAGGCTTGCCCCTCAGCAGCAGCCCTGTGGTATGTGTGAGCCCTGGGAGGGAGTGCACCCTGGGAAGGTACAGAGACTGAGGCCTGCATGAAGCTGGCACCAGCCAGGCGGCGGGCAGCACAGAGCACAGCAGGCTTACTTACCCACCTCCCTCCTGAGGGCTGCTGAGGGTTCTCAGTTCATAAAGCAGGCAGCCATGAGCAACCAGGGGCCAGGACCCGGAGACGCCAGCTGTGGCTAAACGTGCCCCTGCACTTCCACTGAAGGGTGCTGAGCAGGCTTGGAACAGGGGTGTGGACGTCCCCCCAACACCCTCTCAAAGGCCAGAGGGCGGATGGTTTTCTTCAGGGGCAAGCAAACAGGCCTTTGCAGCGCCATGTCTGTGTCCTTTGCGCATTCATGATGGAGGGGTCTGGACAGACCCGGTGGTCAGAACCCGACCACACGCACAGGAAAAGAGCTCTAGAAACTGAGGAAGGGGGCACCTGCAGAGCTGAGTGCGCCAAGACAGCCAGGAGCTGTGTCCAGGCGTGTCGGCAACAGGGCCTGGGAGACAAGGCAGCTGCGAAGGGGACCACCTGCTTCTCAGGGTGTAGGAGGCTGCCCCTCACTACTGAACCTGAGGCTGCAGGAAGATATTCCCTCTTACTAAATGGACCACCCGAAATCTGACTCCTCCCAACCCCAAAGCTATCACAATGAGGCCGGTAGCACATCCTACTATCAGGTATTTAAAATGAAAACTCTCTTACTGGTCTGCATCTGTCAAAACCAAATGTTCGCACCTGCTGGAACAGAAACTGAAGTTAATCAACAAGGGTTGTGAAGTATGACTTGGGTAGAAAGACTCGGCAAATCAGGTGGGAAGACGCCTACTTCCCCCAACCCACCACACACACCCACTCACACACACACAGAGCCCCCCTCTTCCAACTGGGAATCCCTAAGGCCTGCACAAAGCCACTGGGTCCAGCACGTTTCAGGGAAGGGGAGAGCGAGGTCCATCTTCTTCCAGGCGCGCAGGTGCCGAGAAGGGCCCCAGGGCAGCATCAGCCTGCGCTGCGTCAGCTCCAGCAACTGCGGGTGGGCTGCAGGGCTGGGGACACACCAGAGTGTGCTGCGCTGGCTTACGGAAAGCAAAGGGGGGGCCTAGGATAGGTGACCAAGAGCCACCAAATGGTTCCAATTCAAACAAACAAGGACCAGTTTCCATGAAATCTTTTTATTGATTTAGGAGGAGAAGGCAGTACATTTGATTCAATACTGTATTTGACTGATTACAATTTCCATGAAAGCTACTATTACATACACACACAAAAACTGAAGAAATGCTTACCTGACAATATTTCAAGTCAGAATTTCTCAGCTAGTTTAAAAAGCAGTTAAAAGTGAATACAGAAAGACACTATGGATTCAAACATTCTTCCCAGAAGAGCTTTCTAGTGTATAAAAACCTCAGAGAAAACAGCCCTTCCCACTAGAGCAGCTACAGAGGGTGGCGTTTCCTTCTGCCCTGGACTTAGGAGGATGCAGACTGTGCACCTGTGTTTATGGACCAAGGTTACTCAACAGGCGTTTCAGACCAAGGCTCCGAGGCCTGTGGCTTCACGTGGAAATGATGGGGGTTGGGCATGGTCAACAGGCAGGCATCCTGGCTGTGGTCCAGTCCTGTGAGGGCCTCACACAGAACACTACGTGATGAGCTTCCAACCCAACTCATCTCCTTTCCATGAAGAAGGCCCCAAGACAGGCCGAGACTGTGACCCCAGTCCCCATGGGGGGCCCTGTTGGTAGAGTAAGGTGAACATCTCGGTGGAGAAGGCCACCTGGACCAGCACACCCAGACCTCCCAGCTGCCCCCCCAGGGATGCTGACTTATGGAGGGTACCACTGTGGGGCAAAGTAGGACAACCCAGTGTTTTAGGGGCAAATCGTGAAGACATGCAAGGACAAATGTCCTCAGGGAGATCCAGCTCCTGCTGTGAACTGCATGGCTCCTGAGGATGCTTCGGGGCAGCTCCACTCTCACTGCCTGCCTGACAGGGGCCAACTGCTGATCAAGTGGGTGACTTGGTTTCCCCGAGGGCACAGCTGGGCACCTTGAGGTCTTCACTTGTTTCAGTGTGAACAGGAAGCATTGAGGGGCTGGGACTGGACACTGCTGTTAAAACCCACTGGACCCCCATGTTTGGGAGGCAGGGACACCTGCAATTGCGTGGTATAAACTGAGGGACATAGATAAGTTGGTCAGACTTCTGCATGAATCTTTACACCCAATCGGAGTTTCTCCTTAACACCCCCAGGGGATGGACTCTGTCCACTCCCATGTCAGTGCCCCGATTCGGACATGGAGCTCAAGGCTGGAGTGCCAGGTCTCCTTCAGACCTGCACTGCATGCACCGCATGCAGCAGAGAATCGAGGCTGACGGCCCTGGCAAGGAGAGCAAGGTCTGGAATGGAGCTGGGCCCCCAGGCCCTCACCCACCACTTCCGGAGCGTGACTCCAGGCCCTGCAGCACAGCTCACCCCTGACCATGGCTCTGTGGAGTCACCACCAGCACCCTTAGGTGTGGCCTGTGCTGTCCAAAGGCTTCTGGGCAGAGACTAACTCTGTGAGGACAGGGTCCGCTTAGACAGAGGGAACGTGCCAGGACTTAACCTTATACACACACACTGCGTGTATGCGCGTACACACACACACACACACACACACACACACACACACACCACAATGCCAGGACACACATGTATATATTTATATCTAGAAAACACCAACTCAAGTCATCAATGCGTGAAGCAGCCCAAGTAGCTGATGGCCTGGCCCAGGGTCAAGGCTGCTTAGTGGCCATGGAAGTGTGTGAGATTTCACGTACGCATATTCATGTCAACAGGGGCGTTAGGAGAATTTACAATTATACTGAAGTCTTAAGTTAAAACATTCCTGCAGTGTATGGAAGAGTTTCATCCACTGCTTCTTTTCTAGAACCCCTCACCCTGTGTGACTTTTCCCAGACGTCGCTGCTCTTTATCGTGGGTCACAGTCCCCAGGGCCTTCACGTGTCCCTGTGAGGCAGTGTCATGGCCTCAGTGAGTGCCTTGGTGGGCAAGTGTCACGTCCCTCACAGCTGGTCGCTGATAGTGTGGGTGACTGGCGCCATTGCACTCAGCAGACAAGGTGAGTGCCCCAGCCCAGCCCTCATTGTCCCAGTGCCATCTGGGAGGTGCCAGGAGACCAGTCCTCTCCCACTGCCCAGCGCTGCACCTGCACAGCCAGCCCTTGCTCTGGGGAAAATGGGGCGCCACTCCTCGGGTGGCCTCCCTGGGCCCCGCCAATGCTCACAGTGGGCATCCCCTCTGAGGCCCTGCTGCACCTGTGCCCAGCATGCGCTGGGGCTCACTCAACACCCCTACTGCCTGTGCTCACCTGACAGCTCCAGGTTTGGGGATGGAGCAGGGAGAGATGCTCAAAAAAGGATGAAATACCACTTCAATTATTTTAAAAAGGGGAGGCTTGGTATCTATGAATAACAAGTGCTCTTTCCACCCCGGGAGAGAGGTGCTGAGGCGCTGCATTATCTGCAGCGCAAGGCTCCCGCACTCACACTGACTCCACACGCACGCCGTCGCACTTGCGACTGACCAGTGGGTCTTCACAGGTGCTGGAGGTCAGCTTCTCGGTCTTCACCTCCAGGAGAGCTGGGTTTTTCCTCTCCCTGATCATGTGGGAGCTGGCCAGAGCTCTTCACAAGCGTCACCAAGAGCCTCTACCAGGGTCTTTTCTGCCACCCGTTAGATGGCATCTCTACCCCAAGGAGGATTTGAGGGGACACACTAAAGCACTTTGCTTTTAAAAATGTATCTAGCACTAAAATAATTTAATGTGCCATGCCAGCAAATATTTAACCCTAAAATTATTGATACCAACCAATACCTTTATGGACATACAATTCCACAACACAGGCATAAGCCGAGGCCACGCTGTGTGAAGAATGGACTCCAGTAGGAACGTGGACTGTGCCTCGTGCGAGAGAAGTCCCGCCCAGGATGTGGAGTGGCCCCTACAGTACCCCATCTCACAAGGGCTGAGGGTGGGAGCACCCTGCACACTGTGGCAGGAACACCGGCCGAAGCCTGGTGACGGACAGAGGGCACTGAAGCCCAGGGTCTAGATAGCACCTGCCTTTGTGACAAAGCACTTTAGAGGAAGGACACTGATCCACACACCCACGTTTAGGTAACACCAATCCTCTGAGAACTGCACGGCCACAGAGACACTTGAGTCGGCCTCTGACATGAATCCCCTAACTGAAGTCACATCAGCCTCTTCGAAGGAGCTATGAGAGCTGGTCACTACCAGAGCATGTGGCCCCTGGAATCACCCTCAACCCTTGACAAGTAAGATGTATTTTGTGCTATTCGTAAATAATCGGTTAAATATAGTACTTTCCAAGGAATGTGCGAACAAAGCAGCCTATCAAAGATGAACGAACCTATTAGAATTTGAGCCGCAGATTGAAAGTAATTCTTTCTAGAAATAGTTTTCTATGTCACTATTTTTAGATCTCCTGGAAATCCATCCCTGTTAGAGAAGTGGCCTGTGATGGAGCCACTTCCTGCTGTGTACTGGCTCCCGAGTCCATCTAGAGGGAAGAACAGGACCGCTGGGATGTCACCTCCCTTTCCAGTGGACCCTTGGGCACTGAGTCTTCTCTGATCTGAGGCCAGGATGAGCTGGCTGCAAGCTGTGAGTTTTTCCCTCTCTAAAAATCTCAGTTCTAAGATAATTTATGCTACAAACAGGGGGTTCTTTTCGTGCCACAGTCCTATGCCCTAAAAGATGAATTCTATTGCTAATGGCTGTGTCTATGCTCCTAACTGCTGCTCCTGCAGAGCCCTGGGCTGGTCAAGACTCAGCAGGGCATGTCAGTGGGAGGAGGGGTGCAGGTGCCAAGTAGGCCTCACCTCCACCCAGAAAGCCGGCGCTTACCTGGTCCCTCAAAGGGCAAGAGTTTGGATGGAACAGGGTCCTGGGCGCTCAGCGGGATCAGATAGAGGTCCTTGACGTGCCTGTTGTTATTAGCTACAACGCCAAAGCGGCCACGGCTGCTAAAATAGGAGTAGAGAGAGATATAGGCGACTTCCTCTTCCTCTGTCGCGGGGTGGAAGCGAATCAGACAGAGCTCCTGCAGTGGAACAGAGAGTGGGAAGCACTCATAAAGAAGACACAGGTATCACTTGCCCGATTCACAACCTTTTCAAATCTCTCCTACTCACAGCCACGATCTCACAGAGTTCCTGTATCAGTGAGGCAATTCGTGTGACTTGTGAGTCCAGTGGAGTCTGGAGCAGAGCCAGCTTTTACTACGTGCATGATGGCCCGGTCATGAGGAACCAGCTGTGCGATGTGCAATGGCTGTCTGTTGACCTCTCCAGAGGGTTAAACTAGACGATAGGGTCTAGCCCTTTCGTAAACAAGACGAAAACCAGAGTCTCCCCAAAGAAAACCACATACAGACATGCACAGCTGTAGCTAAATCTCAGGGGGTCCCAGAAAACCAAGACCGTTCAGGAGCCCACATTGAGTGCCCTGAGCCTGACCACCCCCGCAAAAGATACCTTCGGCTCCTTCAATCATAAAACAATAAGAAAATAAAACTTACATATTTCTTTTCTTAAAAAATAATTCAGGGGAAAGCGCGAACGTAGTCCCTCACTACCACAAATTATACAGTCGAGTTTCTCGCATTTGGGGAAATCGCAGGGGTGAGCACATCCGGAGTGCAATGGATAAGCCTCGCCCTGAGAAAACCACCTTCGTGATCATGGTATCTCCCCTGCCAGGTAAGTATTACATTTCTTACTAAACTTTAACTGCACATACATTATTATAAATCAGAAACAACCTTCTACCACTGTATTACTCAAACACCTTCACACAGTAATACAACTATATAAACTTAATTTTTTTTTTTTGAGACAGTCTTGCTCTGTCTCCCAGGCTGGAGTGCAGTGGTGTGATCTCAGCTTACTGCAAAACTTAATTTTTAACATTCACCTGGAAATATCTAATAAGTTATAGGCTAACATTTTAAGTGTTAACCCATCAAAATGAGAGGTTAAAAAAAGACGTGTTTAAACACTATCTTCCATGGTTACAGAATGCATACTGCAAGCGATACCTTAGACACAGAAGACTTGAGCTTGCCAACATAATCCCAAACTGTCTTCGGTGCGATCCTCCCACCAATGTGAATTGTGTCAGGCAAATCCTAAACAAAAAGGACTTTGAGTAAATAACTGGTGAAACTGTAGTAGTCACAAAAAGATCAATGGAGTCACTTTAAGGCACTGTCCTATCCAAGGTTCCAGAAGACCACCACAATTGCAAGGATTACAGTCATACTTGAACTAAATGCTGTATTAAATCCAGGGTCACAAGTTACCAAATCTGAGGGGAGTATGATGCCAACCTTCTGCCAAACAAGGTTATGTTTAGAAATGGCTGGGCAACACTTCTATGTTATCTTTTCTGTACATACATAAAGAGTAGCGATTCGTACATGAGCCAGGGTGACTCCCTACATGAAGGTCATAAATGCTAGTGCTGGTTTTTGGCTAATTTTGACAACTAAAAGGCCTGCCATAGGGTCGTATGTGCCACCCTACATGTGGCCAGGTCTATGTAAAGCAGGCTCTGAACACCTGGCTATGCTGGGGCTGTGGGCACAGCACCTGGTCAGTACCCTTGTGAAACCCATCACTGAGATGCCAGACTGCAGGCTCGAGTTTCTGACCCTGTCCCAACTGCTGACTCATCATGGCAATCGCCACTTTGCATTTAGAGGTGCTTCTATATTCAGACAGTCAGTTGCAAGGGTGTCACACATTTTTCTTTCTTTCCTACCCCGTGAATTAAGAGAGAAAGTTACATAACATAGAAACTCCTATGAAAGACACGTGTAAACACACACACACACACACACACACACACACACACACACTTTTTTGTTTCTAACCTCACTGAGGTAGTCAAAACACCCAGAGACGGGATACGCCTTAGTGACAAATTTTGCCACACTCTGCATGTTAATAAATCCTTTCCAGATGGTGCTGAGTCGAGACAAAAAGAGGGTCGTGTCTCCCTCTGGAGGGGACCGTGATTCTGATGCGCTGTAAAACAAAACCATAAAAATAAAAGTCAATGTCTCTCTGTGCAATAAAAGTTTCAAAAGCATAAAGGCTTTTTTTTTTTTTTTTTTTTTGAGACGGAGATTCACTCTTGTTACCCAGGCTGGAGTGCAATGGCGCGATCTCGGCTCACCGCAACCTCCGCCTCCTGGGTTCAGGCAATTCTACTGCCTCAGCCTCCTGAGTAGCTGGGACTACAGGCATGCGCCACCATGCCCAGCTAATTTTTGTATTTTTAGTAGAGATGGGGTTTCACCATGTTGACCAGGATGGTCTCGATCTCTTGACCTCGTGATCCACCCGCCTCGGCCTCCCAAAGTGCTGGGATTATAGGCGTGAGCCACTGAGCCCAGCCAGCATAAAGGCTTTTGTTTGAGACAGAACCTCATTCTGTCACAGAGGCTGGAGTGCAATGGTGCGACATGGCTGGCTGCAGTCTCCACTTCCTGGGCTCCGGTGATCCTCCCACCTCAGCCTTTTAAGTAGCTGGGACTATAGGCGCGCACTACCACGCCTGGCTAAATTTTTGTATTTTTCGCCATGTTGCTCAAGCTGGTTTCAAACTCCTGGGCTCAGGCAAATCTCCCACCTCTGCCCCTCAAAGTATGGGATTACAGGTGTGAGCCACTGTGCCCAGCCTCAAGAGTACAAAGACTTTATGTTTAAAATCAAAAGTGAACGCTTTCAAGTTTTACATTTTGGCAGCTTACTTTTGCTGATTAATTACTTTAATTATAATAATAGAGACATCTTGATTAAAGAAAAATAAAATGAATAGGCAAGAAACTGGATGAGCATAAATTTAAATATAAATTTCTAAGATCTTTACTTCCAAAATGACAAGAGAGCACCCTAAAACTGGGGCTTTCTAAAAGACGAACGAGTAAAAGTATTTCGGGTGAAATTTCAGAGTTCAACTATTAAATCACCATTCTTCCCTTCTGTTCATCTAAAAACACGTTTGGCTTGTTGAGACCACACCCGAAGCACGTACCTGGTATTTGGTGATGGAGGAACTGACAAGTACCTTGGGTCAGGGGATGGAGACGGCTTAGCCAGTATGGACTTGGGCAGCATCACGGAGGCCAAGGCAGGCTTCGCCACATCTTGTCTGCTTTCCACCACGTGGGTGCTGTCTGGGCGGCTTGCTGCAGAGGTCACGGTTGTGCAGGAACTACTTGGAGCAGTCCTGGGATCCCGGCCGGACACTGTGACAGTGGTGACCACCCCGCTCCCACAGAAGGCTGGGCAGGGGGACAGGTCTTCCGGTGGGGAGGGCTCAGGATGGCTATCTGCTGGAGGCCCAGGGAAATAGGTTCTGTCCACGTTTGGATGAGAAGCACTTTCCAGGCCTGGCTCAGGGGCAACTTCAGGCAGCACCTCGGGTATCACCTCATCAGCTGAATCAGGAGCAGGGTCAGGTGCAGAGCTCTCATGCTTGGGTTTTAAGTCTTCTTTCTTAACAGGAGCTGACAATTTTGGTTTTTTTGTAGCTGGCTCATCTTCTGCGGAGGAAACCTGGCCTGAAGACGAGGAAAGGCTCCGTGAGAAAGCCAGCCGGCCCACGAGTGTTTCTCACAAAAAGTCGAAAGCAACACTGAAGGCAGGGCAGGGAATTGTTCCGGCCTTTCTGTGTGTCTAAGCTTGGCTTAGGTGCAGTTGCTTTGAGAAGGATGCAGTGATTTTTAACAAATCAAGTGTAGGCTCAGCTCCAAGGCTCCATCCCCCAAATTGTGCTCACCTGTACAGATTTTGCAGTTGAGATCGAAGAGGTGTGCACGGTGCTGACTGGTGGTGTCTTTCAACATGCTGCTGAAGACATCGAGGAGGGGCACTGCGCTCTTCTCAGGGACAGCACGTGCTGACTCCTGCTGTTCCTAAAAGGAAAAGGAAAAAAATGAGGTCATCTATTTTCCAAACTCAGCTCCAAATTAACAACGTACAAGAAGGCCGGGCGTGGTGGCTCACGCCTGTAATCCCAGCACTTTGGGAGGCTAAGATGGGCAGATCTCGAGGTCAAGAGATCAAGACCATCCTGGCCAACATGGGTGAAACCTGGTCGCTACTAAAAACTACAAAATTTAGCTGGGTGTGGTGGAGCACGCCTGTAGTCCCAGCTACTCGGGAGGCTGAGGCAAGAGAATTGCTTGAAGCCGGAAGGCGGAGGTTGCAGTGAGCCAAGATCGCACCACTGCACTCCAGCCTGGCGCCTGGTGACAGAGCGAGACTCAGTCTTAAAAAAAAAAAAAAAAACACATACACACAAGAAAATCGTCTCACGGCGGAAGAATACAAGGCCTGAGAAATACAATGGCATTACCACAATGGCATACACCTGCTGTCAGCTCAGTGTCCTGCCCAAGCATTCAGGTACCTGAACACAGAAATTCCCAAGTGCTCACCTCAGAATCCGACACTGGCGGAGAGTCCTCCATGTCAGGGATGACCTCCTGCCTGGCGGCCGCCTTCTTACTTTCACTGTGCACTTTAGTCCTGGGCTCCATCACCTGAAATTAGATAGACAAAACCGAGCTCAAGCCTTGTTTTCTAGGAGGAAAGCATCGCTCATGCAAACTGTCTGCAAACTGATTTCTGTTAAACTCGATTCCTGGGCGCCTTCGCAGCCTGCTCAGCACTCACAGATCTCGTTGGCTTCTCTTTCCACGTGGAAAGCTCTTTAGATACAAGCTCTTCAGGCTTCATTCTCACAAGTTTCGCCAAAGAGATTTCCTCCCGCAGAACACGATGGAAAAGTCCCTGTAAACAAGTATTTTTCATTGACTCAAATAATATTCGTTTATCTGTCAGTATGGAGAGCTTATGGAAAACAGAGCTGCCCAGAAGTTCAGAGGGCACAGCACAAAGGCCCCCAGGGCCCACTTGCTGTGGCACTGGACAGAGCTCTGCAGGGTGTGACCTCTTTAACTCCCCAAATGACCTTGTGAGAGTGTGCCCCGGGGCCTTTCCTGCTGTGAGCAAATGCAGTCCCAGAGCACAGGTGCTAAAAAGTTAAACGGCAGTTTTCACCGCCTGGGCTGTATTGGTTCTGCTAAAAAAAAAAAACACACACACACACACAACACCTCAGGAAAAACAATCCTGTATACAACGTGGACACAGGTCAAAAAGACAGTGTCAGGAATGAAGGAAGGAAGTAACCAGTTCTGCTTGGGGGCTGTTCCGTGGTGAGATGCAAAGTCGGAGGATTTCAATATCCTAAAATTCTAAACAGGAAGAGTCTGGAGGCCATGGAGAATACCAGAAAGCTGCAAGGCCTGCGGCAAGAAAAGCCCATCAGGCAGGTGTTGGAGTTTTCTGTCCTCGCCCCCGCCAGGCAGGCGCCTGTCTCTCCCAGCTGGAGTTTCTGTCCTCGTTGTGTGGGATGAGCACTGCCCCCCCCCACACTGCAGTGAGGACGGAGTGACCCACCCTGAGTGTGAGCAGCCCCTGCTCCAAGTGTTGAGAACGCTCAAAAGCAGTCCAAACCCTCAGGCTCACTCTGCTGATGAGGAATATGAGGAAATGAGTGGAAAAGGCTGTCTGAAGCCAGAATATGGACACCCTCATATACTGGGAAAAAGAATTTGGACTTGATTTTGGAACCAGCGCAATGACTGGCTTGTAATTTTACAGCAATGTTTAGAGGAGACCAATCTAGTGATAAAAAATGGACTTGAGGGAAGCTAGTGAGCAGACAGGACCCCTGCTAAGGCAGGGAAGGGAAGGGGCTTCCAAGACCCTCAATGCCAATACAACCCAACTCAGGCTGGCATAAGGGTCACAGAGGAGAGACTTCTCAGTTTTCCTGGAAAGGACACAAACGATTCAATACTGTTTGGTTTGTCCCTTTCGTGTCCAGCGAACAGAACAGGAAACGTACCGTCGTCAGGCACACACCTGGTTTTTAGGGTCCTTCAAGTTGAACATGATGCTTCGGTATTTACTCTTGTAGCGACTGTCCGTGACATGAAACAGGTTGAACATCTCCTTCTCGATATGGAGAGCAATTTTCCCTACTTCGTTTTCTGTCATGATTAAGTCATCGCTGTCATTGACTCTGAATAGAACAGAAAAAGGAACTACATAAGCCACTTGCGCATATCCCACCTTTTCAGATGTGAGGCAATCCTGCAGCCACATGCTAATAAAAGCCCCTCCATTTCAGTGGGTAACAAATCAAGCAGAACAGCCCACCTTTTCCACAAAATCTCTTTTAAGGAGCGTCTGATATTCTGCCGAATTTGTGAATTTGGCTGCGACGGTGCAGCGCCGATGGCCCCAAGGCGTCCTGGGGCTGGCGAGGCGGTGGGAACAGAAGGTGCCACCAGCTTCCTTGCGGCTCCCACTGGAGCAGCAGAGCCGGGGAACTTTTTGGAGGCTGCCGTCGCCACTGCAGGTGCCGGTCCTGCCTGCCTGGCAGCGGAAACACCACTTGATGGGGCAGTTGACAGCCATGACCTCTTGGGGATGGTGCCTTTGAAGCCTGAGGGTGACTTTTTAATGGCTGGTTTGGCCGCTGCCACATTAGCAAAAGAAGGCTTCTTTGGCACGGGATTTCTAGGCGCAGGCTGCTTGCCCGGCGCGGAGCCCGGAGGGGCTGTTTTCTTGGAGGTTGCTGTGGCTGCCGCTCTCTCCTCGGACCTCCTGTCTTCCTTGGTGGCTATAAAGGAGAACATAGGCGCTGAGTGAGAGGACACCACAGGGTGCTGTCACCTGCCTTTAAACCTGTAAATGCCCACCTGGCATTCCTGAATAGAATACACATAGAGAAAAGGATTTGCAAAATCTTAACGTTCAGAGGAGTGTTAGGGAGGGCCGCCAGCAGCATTTACGATGGCGACTATATTTTATTTCAGAAAGAAAAATGCTTTATTACATTAATCTTTTACCTTCAACCAACAAACCCTAGTTAGCAAAGGCTTGACTTGATCACTAGTGAAACTCCAAATCTGAAAGGAGAAATTTCACATTATTCTTTAACAAAGGCCAGACTTAGAAGTGTTGTCACTATTAATCCAAGTGCAAACTTTTATAAACTTAAAAAAGATCTTTTCGAAGGGAAAACAAGTTCTCTTAGCCCGGTGGGTGGGGTTTACACATCTCACTTCATTACCCTTCCAGACCAGAGTTCAGTGGAGGCGACGCCATTAATGAAAACACAGAAAGCTGGCATACACCTGCGTCACGGGAAGACCAGCCACACCGTTACATGAAGAGTGAGATGCTGAGAACACAGCCATACTGTTACAGCAAGGTTTCCCTTTATAACCCTCATGCTCTAATTCCATTCAGTGGTGAAGTATTAATCCAAACAAGGATTAGAATAGCTCAGACATCAAAACCCCTCTACTTGCACAAAAAGCTTTCTATGCCAGTAGAGACCAATCCCGTGATAACCCTGTCAACTCATTGGAGTCCAAAGGCCCTCAAGCAGGGGAGCAGACAGCCTGCCGGTGGACAGGGCTTGACAGGGTGCACCACATGATGGGGCAGGAATCCAACTAGTGGGACAAAGGAATGAAACGCCTGGGGAATAGGGGGCCCTGTAAGGGCCCCAGGACAGCAGGCTATCTCAGCTCCATGGGCAAGTGCTTGGGAGCTACCTTGGGTGATCAAGTAAACAAGGCACCTGAGATGCCTCCCTGGGGGGAAAGGCTTTCCCAGTGATCCCTGCAGCAGCAAGCGTCCGAAGCTCCCAGAGGCCTAAACAGGGCAATGTGACAGATGCTACCAGAAGCGCTGTTTAACTCAGGGATTAAAAATAAAAGAGCTCCTTTGCCATCACCTTATTGATGCTTTCAACAAATGAGGTAAGTCTGACAGCTGAGGAAAGAGCCCAGACTCTACAAATAAGGCCTGATTCAACAGCCTGCCCCAGCTTGGCCCCGCTGGCACTGCCAGCCTTGGTCACATTGGCAGAGGGTGCCAGCCCTCCCCAGCAGCCTCAGGGCTGCAAGTCTTCCCAGCTTCCAAGATAAGTACAATTCTTTAAATTTTACAAAACTTGCACCAGTACTACATGGATCTAAAAAGCTGTTGCTGTTAACAGACACTCATCCCAACTTTGATTTTCATGTTCTTTCCTAACCGTTTTAATGGTAATTAATTAGGTATTTTCACCTTAGAACCTGTATTTTCACCTTAGAACCCTTCCAGCCTCACAGCCCCTGCCTAACCCTTGCCAGATGTGAACCAGGTTGCTTGGCAACACTGCCAGGCCCCGCCTCGCTCACCCACAACTGCACCCCAAAACACTCATTCCTGTGGGCGGTGGATCTTAAAATGCACATTAAAGCAATGGCAATAAGTTTAACAGGATAGGAACAAAGGTGTCAGATAGTTTTCATGTCTAGGAAACTCTGCTTTTAATTCTGCATGTACTGTTTTCTCAGATTGTTTATAAGCCCAACGAGTCACTACCTTAGAGATTGAAAATCTATTTTTAACGACTCAGTTTAACTTGTCAGACTTAGCCAACAAGGTCTGCAGCATCTAACCCACAGAGCTGCTATAGGTTAGTCAGGTCCAATAGTGGAGGCCCCTTTTCTTGGGGTAAGCAACAAGGGGGTGGGAATGGAATGAATAGGCACATCAGGGCACACAGGGAGGACGCTGACACCAAGCAGTCACCAGGAACCAAACTATGGTCTCTAGAGGCGGCAAACAGACACCTGCCAGGAAGCCAACTATGATTCAAACTGAAACTTCAAACCAGTTCAGTGGGTGCAACAGAAACTGTGGAGTGTTTTAATTTCACATTTAAAGAACTCTAAGAAGCTGGCTTAAGGCATTTCCAGAAACCTTAATAAAATGCCTTGGAAGTACCACACAAGACACCTGCGTGCTGTGACCTGAAAGAGATCTTTAGCGATGTGTACACTGATCTTGTTTAGAGTTGGGGTTGCATGCTAACTTCAAAAACACCAACTCCATGTCTCCAGA
Source organism: Callithrix jacchus (assembly GCF_049354715.1). Classification (NCBI taxonomy): domain Eukaryota; kingdom Metazoa; phylum Chordata; class Mammalia; order Primates; family Cebidae; genus Callithrix; species Callithrix jacchus. The sequence continues at coordinate 58,428,554 of NC_133506.1, forward strand.
TCTAAGTGTGAGAATGAGACAGCCAGGGCCACTCTCAGGATTTCTGCTCATGTACCTGGAGTCTTGCCTCCCACACTTAGGAAGAACCCAAGCTGAGAGGTAATTTTTAGGGCATCCCAATACATGGAACTAAAACCACCCATTACCCAGGAGTGGGACAGCAGGTGAACGTAATTTATTTTAAAAAATTAACTGCTTTCTAGTTTCTGAAGGCAACCTTTGTCACCCATCTGCGCTTCAAAGAGCAGGAAACTGAGCAGTGACGGGAGAGTGAATGGCAGCCGTTCCTGCTCTGAAGGGAAATGCTCTGTCCAGCAACTGCTCCGGGGACCGGCACACACCCATTCCACTCCAGGTGGACGGCATGGCAGGTGCTCAACTCGGGTCAGCTGCTGCTGAAATGGCGGCAGAGACTCACTTTTTAGTAGTTAAAATTGAATTTGCAAGTTCATCCAGTCACTTTGAACTATTGTCGTGTATGACTTTAGAGAAGGGCAAGCAGTAACTCTAACCCACCCGGGAAAAAACCCACTGCAGGAAACACTGCCTGTCAGGGCACAAGCCACCCCTACATGCTGCTGGGTTCTCTGGGGGCAGCAGTGGTGGTGACCTGGTCACTCCACACCAGCACTGATGCCTGAGCTCCAGGGCTTCCCTGCCTCTCCCGACACCTCTCTGCACCTTGGCCGCAGCGGTCTCCTTTAGCTTCCACATTCTGGGCGCCTGCCCGGGCCACTGCCCCAGACGAAGCTGTTGCTGCCGGGCGTGGGTTCCAGCCAACTGTAGAACGAAGCAGGTCGTCGTTGTGCACATGGATCAGCGGCACATTCTAATTGGCCAATTTTCCCCAAAGCAGGAGTAAGGCAGGCTTAGGTGCTACAGCGCCGCTGGCCACTGGGTGGCACCAGGACATGAGCAGAGACCAGGAAGAGAAAATCAGGCCCCCACTGGAGGATGGTGCTCCTCCACTCCCTCTGTGGAGAACCCGTGCAATTGCCCCAGTTGAAGTTTTAGCAGGATGGGGATTAAAATGTGGGGAAAGAGACCAAGTCTGCATAGTTCTGGCCTGTCCAGAGGCCCACGTCTAGGGGCCTTATTTGCTGGACGGCTCCTCACAGGGAAAGGAATTGGTTATAAGAACAATTTTAAAAAACCACCACCACTTGCCCTTGCATAGGCACTGACAACTGGCCTGCCCTGTCCTGGCACAGCTGGCTGGTTCAGGAGAGCTGCAGCAGCAGACCTCCACTGTGTCCTGAGTCCTGCCTGTCACTGCCAGCTACAGCTCTAAGGGCCGTTTCTATGCTGTGCACCTGGAAACAGACTCAAGAGACACAGTGAAGGATCTGTGGAAGTAAATTCTGTTCACTGTGACATATATCCAGCCCTCAGTGAGGCATGTGTACAATGCAGTTTCCCACTTTACCCGTTTCTTCACCATCAAGATTTCCCCTTGTGTGAATGATCAAGGTGACGGCAGACAATGTCCTGCCTTTGCTCCTCTCAACATGCTGAAATGTGTTCAAATAAATTAGCCTTAGTCAGTACCAGGTTACTGGTTTGCTTCCATGTTGGGGGAAACGATGGTTAATTCCCAAATAAGCAGGTAGATTACCTCCCAGGTGCTCCTCAGAGGAGACCATCACTTCAGCCAGGACGTCCTCACAGGGTCCACAGCTAGGCTGCCATGTTTTGGAATACTCAGCTTTCCTTAGTTTTCTTACTAGTATCTACTATATGAGTGCCTTCCATCTTACTGGAGAGGTGTGTGATTCTCCTTAAGAAACTTGAAAAAAAGTAATTTGCCTACACCTGGAGGCAAATTACCCTTCCTTGGTTTACTGGCCTCACATAGCATTTTAACAATTAAAACCTGATTCATGTTGGGATGAGAATATACAAAGAACTGGCCGACTTCAACGAGAACCACAATAAAACATGCTTAGGGCCACGTGGAGATGGACGTTCCACTCAGCTGCAATTTCAGTTATGCCCAGCTGCGCCTGGTGTGCCTGGCAGCGAAACCCATTTGGGAGCAGAGTCGCTGCTCTTCTGAGATCTCCCACACCAGTAATTTAACCTTGATCATCTAAACTGTGTACTACTGAAACCAACATGGTAGAGGCACGTTAAATTAGTCCACAACCCTCCGTTGAAATCCCTCCAGTCCCAAAGGGCCACATTCAGCACAAGTCCCCTGCTGACAGCAGAGGGTCGCAGCTGAAGAGTTACCTGACGCTCTTCTTGCCGAACTCTTCAAGGTTGGCGGCAAATCAAAGTTGCCACAACCTTCATTTAAATAAGTAGCAAAAATTCTTGTCCATCTTCTAAGTTACTTCTCTAACTTTTAGAAGCTAAGAACATAACTATGTGTACGTTGATGCATTAACAAGAAAAAAACCCTCAGGATTATTTTACAAGTTTATACAAATCTACCTTAGACCTGTGTACCACACTGGAGGAATTGTAGCAGGGTCTGCAGAGGTGACCTCTGCACTTGTGACACCGATAATGCTAGAGGGGCTTTCCTGAGTATTAATTAATCTTTAACTATTACAGCAGATCCATAGCTTCAAAAGGTTCTATGAAGGTCACTGAAGAGGTGGTGAATTCAGTGGGACTGATCCTGCTGGAAACTTCCATCCCTGTGCCCTGCCTCCCCAAAAGTGGCTGAAGCATAGCACAAAGTGGGCAGTCGAGGGACGAATGGAGGGCACCACAGGAAGGAGCTGGCTCGGGGCTTCACCGTGCAGGCTCAGGGTTATGGACATGTGAAACCTTTCCCTCATGTCACTTTTTCAATGGCAGGCTGCTTTTTTTAAGTTTATAAAAAGTAAAACCCTTAAAAATGCCAAAAGAATGTCATTATTGACAACCAAGAAACTTGCAGTTATGCGGATAACATAAAAGCAGCTATCAAGCTATACCCTTTCTCAGTACAAATTTTGACTTTCCCTCTAAATGGAAGAGATCAGTGGAGATGCGGAGTCTGACGACTCCCAGCCTCATTTTATTACTGCTGACAACTCTGGAGGAGACACATTGAAAGAGCTCAAGTGACCAGTGAAAGAAGCCACCCCTCCTCTCCCGGGTTTAAATTCCCACAAAACACTCTTAGGTTCTATCGCCGCCCCCCCACGCCCATGTATTTTTTATTATTGAAAACTGAAACTGGATCCTCTGAGGATTTCAGTGAAACGTGCTTCTGGAGCCCACACCATGAGTTCTCCTTGTGAAGGGTGTTCTCCGTCCCTCTCACACCACCAGGGCCTTCTCTGTGGCAGCACGTGGGAACAAGAGGCAGTGCTTCCACCTGGCGCCATGCTTAACACAGCGTCTGGATTTGGGTTTACAAACTGGCAAGGTTTTCCAGTTTAATTCCAACGGCTAGATGAACTGTAGAATCTGCTTTTCAGTCAAAATCTGTTCAGATCCTCAGTGTTTTAAGTCATTTTATGAGTCCAAAACACTAGGAACTGCACCTATAAATGCCAGAATTCCACTGCAAAAGTCTAGTCAGTCAGGTATACTTAAGAAACAAGTTTCCAACTGACTTCATGCCTGGACAATAATGGGAGGTGAACTAATAGTGGGAATAAGGAGAAAAAAATGGAAGAACAATTTATAAAAACACAAACAACATGATCCTCAAGAGAAGTATGTGCCAAATGTTTCCCATAAGCTAAAGAAACCGTATACATAAGAAATAATTTTTAAAAACAAATGGGAGGAACAAGTGAGGCTTCAAAGCACCTACTGATACCTCCTCAGCAGGGAGCAGCCTCCTCCTGGCAGTGGCAGAGCATCTGTGCACAAGACCCCCCAGGGCAACCGAGTGCCATGGCAAGGACAGGAAGGGGCCAGGTGCACCCTGGGGAGCAGCAGTGGCAGCTCCACCCCGTGGGTCTTCTGACGGCAGGTGTGGTGAGGCAAGTGTGGAGCAACTCACAGGACAGACCCACACCAGCCTCACTTCCAATCTGCCCTCCCTACAGGGAAGGAGAGCTCTGTGGCCAGCCAGGGAGGCAGAGTGGGGGCCTCAAAGACATACAGCAGTGACAGGCTGTTGAGTCCGCAAAAGTGTAGAGGTGTTTAGGGGAGAGGCAGAGACATGGTAGCTGCTCTTACCGATGCCCCTTAACTCTGCTCCTACCTATCACCTTTTGGGAAGATGACCTTTTCGGGATAAAAAAAACAGAAGCTACCAGCTCAAAAGTGCACCCCCCATTCACGTGCTGTATAAATTCTGGAAACCTACCAATTTTAACTTGAGATGATGTGCTGGGAAGGCTAACAGGCATTAACTTCCCCCACTTCCTGCCCCTGGGGCAAATCAGCTTCCCAGAGTAACTGATGTGTAGCAAAGAAGGGAAGAGGGAGAGGTCAGAGGACCCAGCTATGGGCAAAGCAACAGCCTCCTTGTCGAACTCTCCCTGCTCACGTGAAGGAGGCAGGCAGGAAGCAATAATCCAGGGCTAAGAGCCCCCCATTTCCCCATCTTTCCACCAATACTCCCTCCCCAAAATGTACAGCAATGTACATGGACTTCTGCAACTCGATGTGCGGAGTCTCCCCAGCAGCTTTTCAATTTTGGTTGACACAGACGGAAATTAACCAAACTGAAATTATCACCCACTTATGTGAACTGAGGTTATAACCCCAGTTTTTCTTTTCTTTACTGTTATGTGCCTATAACCAACATAGGGCTAAATTTTAGCACAGCATTAAAAACTCCTCCCTCTGCATTCACAAGGTGGGTGACACTTTAAGTCCATTAGCTCTGTAGAATTGCTCTATTGGAGAGGTACTAGAATCTGATGAACACTGGGGACATTACTTGCTAAGCATAAAATTCTCAGCTCAAAACAACGTAAGGTGTCTCAAGATTCATAATAATTACAAGGTTTAACTTATCTGCAGCTCAATTTTTAGGTATAGGCTGTTTATATGATCAAAATGAATGACATAATTTTCTTCTTTTACTACACTATTCATACTCAAGAATTGCGTATTTTTGGGCAAGCACAGTGGTTCACGTCTGCAATTCCAGCACTTTGGGAGGCCAAGGCGGGTGGATCACATGAGGCCAGGAGTTTGAGACCAGCCTGGCCAACATGGTGAAACCCTGTCTCCACTAGAAATATAAAAATTAGCCAGGCATGGTGGCAAGGGGCCTGTAATCCCAGCTACTTGGGAGGCTGGGGCAGGAGAATCGTTTGAACCTGGAGGTGGAGGGTGCAGTGAGCCGAGATCATGCCACTGTGCTCCAGCCTAGGCAACAAAGCAAGACTGTCTCAAAAAAAAAAAAAAAAAAAAAAAAAATCACGTATTTTTTAAACCACACCAGATCTAGCATAGCATAGATCTGTCTGCCTGCAGACAGATTAGGGAATTCGCTACAGGTCTGATTACAAGGAAAATGCAGCACACCTTGATCATCTTTGAATTGATGGCTATTTAACCTTTTGTTACTTTTTGAAAAAAGCACAAAATGCACTATAGACTTATATAATGCACTTCGAAGGTATTAAAGACTAAATTGAAAACCGTTTTATAGCAGAAAACTGAGAAACAAGAAAACATTCTCGTTGCACCACAGAATCTGAGGTTTCAAAGATCTGTTTCAAATATCTTCATTTCATTAATTTGAAATTTGGAGCAGGGTATGATCTTAACAGTCTAAACATTCAAGAGAGGAAGGTAAGAAAGCCAGTCACATGTAGAATACCAAGTCCAAGCCACTCGTCCTGAGGTCAGGACTGTGTTCTAGGTGTGAACTCACTTACCGTAAGGACTATGAAGCAGGAGCGCGTGACCTTCAGAGTTTGAATGTGTGTTTATGCGGGTGTGTAGCATGTGAATTGGATATTAAAAAAACAAAATCCCCCATCTGCCTAGTCAAAAATAAATGTAACATCTGAAAATCATAGGTAAGTTGAGCATCAGACGCGACACTAACTTGCAGATTCCCACAACATAAAGAAGTAATGCTTTCATGTGCTGAACGTGGATACTGTGGAAAAATCGCAGTGTAAACAGGGCTGTCATCAAACCACGATGTGGGGACAGGATGAACGTTGAGTGCCGGGCAGTGTGGCTGTGGCTATGCAATCAGACTTGGATGAAGACAATACAAATACTTACCAGAGCCTGACAGTGAAAACAGAGATTAAATAATCAATCATTAAGGTGAAACATTCACCAATGAGGTTTGTACAGCTTTGGAAAACAGTGACAGGAAGTCTCAACAGACCAGGGTGGACACGGGGCAGCAGGAGGTATCGTGGACCTGGGCTCTGCTTCCTGCTGACGGTGCAGCCAGTGTCTGTGATCAGCTTAACACATAGCTGCAACTCCCAGGCCTGGGCAGGCCCAGGGGGTGGCTATCCAGAAAGAACGGGAGGGGTCCAGGAGGCCAACCCCTAGGTGATACATACATTTATACAACAGTGATGGCGAGGGAGCAGCAGTCTTTTCTGGCTTGACTGCATTGTAATTGTGATCGCTCGCCCACGACGGTGTGCTGCTTTCACAAGCCGCTTCTTTCCCGAGTGCTTCGCTCCGAGCAGGGGCCACCATTGCCTTCTTCACGGTGGTCTCTTTTTTTTCTGGAGCTGGTCTCTTGTGCACAGAAGAGATTTTAATGCCTGCCTGGATAATCATTAAAACCCCAAATCATTAAGAAGGTAAGATATGACACTTGCACTTCATTTCACTGAGTGATGAAGGTAGGGACCCAGCGTCTTCTTGGGGCCATCAAGCCCCTGCACCTACCCTGCGCCTGCCTGGCAGCAGCTCAACACACTTGCGGATGGATCCGGGGGCCCACAGTGACCCCTGCAAAACTGAGGACTTCAACCACCTGAGCTACATGAGGGGCACCTGGCACAGAGTCACCTGCGACCCTGATGAAGTGCCAGGTTGCTAAGATGACAGGAGCATCAGCCACTGGAGGGCGGCAAACCAGAGGAAAGGCCTGTGTGCGGGTTGTGCCCAATGCCAAGGGTTCAAGAGGACCAGCCTTAAAAATTAAGTCATCCAAAGGCTAATCATTTGAAAACAATCAAGACAACTCCCCAAACAGTGCTACTTATCCTTTGCTGGTCACAAACATAACAGGGGCAGTGACAAGCCACGGCCACCTGAGACCCAGAAGGGGCCTGCAAGTCTAAGACAAGAGGTGATGATTTCTAAGCACCCTGGATTCTTTCCAAGTCCCATGGAGTGCAAACATGAGATAATTCTGAGCTGGGTCTTCAATGAAGCACACAGCCCTGCCCAGAACCCACCTCCCACTCCTGCCGGCCTAAGTCTACGTTTTACAAACTCCATCAGGTGGTTACGAACTCTTCTCACAAGACAGCAGGGTGTGTCCTCAAGTCTTACACCCCGTGCAGTGCCCCTGTCAGCATTTGCTTTACTGCACTTACATTAATAAGCCCCTCAGCTAATGGGCAGAGAAGCGAAAACTGACAGGAAGGTGGAATACAGAGGTCAAGGCGACGCCACTTGTGCTCCACCCACACCTGCCACCCCCACGTTCTAGAAACCAGGGGTCTGAGACAAACCCTCTTGCACGCCTGTGTGTGTCCACTGCTTGGATGGCTGGTCTTGGTCAACTCACCTGAACGATACATTTCGGGAGACTGGGCTTTTCTGCCTTCATCTTCATCTTTTCTTTAGGTTTCGGCTTCTGATCTTTACCTGAGCTAAGGAACTTCATTGTGGCCGCGGCGTGTTTGAGGATACAGTCATTACTGCAGTACACAGAGTCTGGCTGCGCCACGTGACAGCACCCGGGGCCGATACATTTCGAGGCACCAGGTGCCTCTATCACCTGCAGAAAAGAACAGATGACTTCAAATAATGTACTTGCCAATTTTTAGCAGTTAAGTGTTTTGTAAAATCACCATTTATAGTAGCATGGTCACCGTTTTCAAATAAGATACTAACAGTATTTTTAATATGAACAAACATTTATTTTGTGTATTCCAGCTATGAGAATCCCCTTGCACCAGGTAAGGCATTCACGTCGTCACTGCCCTTCATGCCCTGCGGCCACTGCCCCACGCTCTGTGCACCCTCACAAGAGCAGGCAGGATCCATGGGACCTCACATCCACAATGAGGCCCCATTAGAGGACACACATGCATTTTGCAGATGTAATTAAGGCCCTAACTGGGATGACTGCAAGTCAAATGGGTCCAACTTAAATCAGATAAAAACCCTTAAAAGAAGGAATGGGTCTTGGTGAAGAGAGAAGACTTCATAGGTGGTCTTGAAGTAAGCTGCCCTGTTCTGAGAGGGCTTCCTGCAGCTAGGATCCGAGGGCAAGGCTGCCAAGTAAAACCCAGGGTGCCAACGCGATGTGAACGTCTGATAAATGACGAACACTTTCTTCACATAAGTATGCCCCCCAAATTGCATGAGACACACCTTTTTTTTTGTCTGAGACAGGTCTCGCTCTGCCGCCCAGGTCGGAGGGCTGTGGCACAAGCATAGCTTACTGCAGCCTTGATGTCCTGGGTTCATGATCCTCCCACCTCAGCCTCCCTAGTAACTGGGACTACAGGCACGTACCATCACACCTAGCTAATTACTTTTTGTAGAGATAGGGGTTTCATTATGTTGCCTGGGCTGGTCTCGAACTCTTGGCCTCAAATGATCCTTCTGCCTTGCCTTCTCAAAGTGCTGGGATTACAGGTGTGAGCCACAGCACCCAGCCAGACACACTTATACAGTAAAAAAAAGTGTGAGGGCTTCTGGAAGGGAACCCCTGCCAAGCCTCTCTTGAGATCACAGCCCCTGCTGCACCATGACTCTAGTCTTGCAAGGCCTGAGCAGCAGGCCGAGGCTTCCCACGGAAATGGAGGCACAAACGTGTGCTCCTTCAAGCAGGACTGTGGTAACTCATTGTGCAGCCAGAGGAAACTCATGTGCAGCAAGCAGAGCGGCTGCTGTTGATGAAGTCTGTCTCAACGATCAGACCGGCACATGCAAACACTTACCTCACACATAATTAAGCAAAACTTCATTTCTCAAATTAAATACTTAATCGGTTTTCCTCCCCAGAATTTAAGTTTTACTTAGAATACAATTTAGGTTTGTGTAGGGTTATGTCAAGCACATTGACAATTAAAAAAAAAAAAAATGCCAGGTGTGGTGGTTCATGCTTGCAGTCTCAGCTACCTGGGAGGATCACTCAAGCCCAGGAGATGGAGGCTGTGGTGAGCCAAGACTGAGCCACTGAACTCCAGCCTGGGCAACAGAGCAAAGCCCCAACTGCAAAAAAAAAAAAAAAAAAAAAGTAAATGAATTTAAAAAATAAAGACATAAAATCGATGACTATTCTCATTAATTCACATTTCCATTAATCTCTGAATGCCTAAACGTGGTCCTGACCATGGACCATGTGCCTGTAGCCCCTCTCAATGCCTCCAGGGCACGTCCCGAAGTGAACAGCCCACCTGTCAGACATCCTCACGCTGCAGCTAACACAGTGCAAAACAGTGCAAGAGTGCAAGGCAGAGATGCTTCTAGACACGGCAATCTCCAACACCTGCCGGAGGGCAGGCAGCTTCTAGACACAGGGTGAGGGCAGGCCTGGGACCCAGGAAGGTGCAGAGTGAAAACATACCAAGTCACACATGCCCTGTGGGGACTGGAATGGAGACTCCAAACAGGAGACAGCAGCAGCAGCCAACAGTGTGTGGGAAATGTGATAAAAACCAGGGGGAGAGGACAATTAAGTCAACGCAGCTGCAAGACAGAAGCACAAGCACCCCAAGGAACCAGCAGCAGAACCACGAGGCAGCTGAAGACTGCAGGTGGCACAGGAGCACCGCCACTCCCAGTGCTCAAAGAATTCCACTGCTGCGCACAGAACATGTGAGCAACGTCCAAATCCTCAAAGATGGGCTTATTTCCCAAATTAAGTCACGAATAGTAGAGGAGGCAGGCAGGGTACGCATAAACATAGAAAGGCCTCACCCAGGTGGAGCAAGGCAGGAACCTGGGAGAGGCACAGCCCCGAAAGGGCACAGCGCCGTCCTGGGAGGAATTCCTATCAAGAGCAAGACTAAAACCCGTGAGGCCGACCCCTGAATGCTTGTCTCAGTGGACAGACACTTACAGGCTGGAAGATCTTGAGTTTCTTCTTGCCGCTCGGATTTGCAGCTTTCTCAATTCTACCCTTTATCCCCTGGTCTTCGCTACACTTTTGCTCGATTGTTCCTATACTTGTACAGTCTGTGCCATCAGCATCTCCAGGTCTGAATTTGGTTTCCTGCTGGTCTGTGGTTTCTGAATTTGTCTCATCCTGTACTTGCAGAATGGTGCAATTTGGGCAGATGTAGTCTTCCCCATTCCTTTCCAAAAGCCTCCCTCGAGTCTCAGAAATGCCTACACAATCGCCATGAAACCATTCTTCACATCGGTCACAGCAAATCATAAATCTGAAATTATAAAATAATGGTATTAGCAATGAGAAGTGAGTGACAAGCACTGACTTTTCAACACATTAGTAAGTCGACTGGGTTTAACATTACGAAGAAATGCAACTATACAGAAAAGTAGAGAATAAGAATGTCCACATGCCTTTCCCTTGATTTTAACATTCAACCAAACTTGCTTCACCTTTTTTAAAGGAAGGGGCATTTTAGGAGTGAACTATAAGGCCTTCCACCACAGATACTTCAGCATGACTTGATTATGATGCCTTTATCCCGGCAGCAAAGCCAACAGGCTGCCTTGCACCACCTGATGCCCAGTCCTGGCAGAGGCTGAGCTGCCCCAACATCTGTACTAGGCCAGCTGCAGTCCGCACAGGGCCCTCTGCCAAGTCTCCCAATGAGCAATCTAAAGACGGAGTCTCAGAAAGACAGACCCCCGAGTGACAGACCCATTCTCCTCTGTGCTGTCTACACAGAGCCACTGGCTGGATGTGGCTCATGTGACCGGGGTGGGGAGCTATTCTCTCCTCACCTGACTGGAAACAGTCATGGTGGCTGGTGGCTACCAGAGTGGAGAGGTGGCTCTAGGCAGTCCTTAGTCACTCTACGTGTTTTTTGACAATGACTTGTTCATCTTTTCCCACTTGACAAATTATTCATCCAGCCCAGCTTTGTAACCCTTTAAAATGAAAACAAATGGAAAATTTTTATCCCTGGGATTTCTGTGGCCGCTGGGGCAGAGTGCCCACACATGACCCACCTGTTGTTGTGAGGCTGGCGGCAAATGCAATACAGGGCGTTGGGGTCATAGCCCTCACATTCAGGCTTTGGTCTGCCCGTGTCTGCAGGCTCCTCATCTTTGATGCCCTGAGCCGCCTTTCCCTCCAACTTAGTCTCTCTGTCGACTTTCCCAGCCTGGGACGCAACCCCCTCATCATTCTCGGGCTCCTGCTTACTGGGCAGGACGCCCTCTACAGCATCACTGGCCTCAGAGCCCACAGTCGCAGCAGGGCCCTCTTCCCGGCGCTTCTTCCGCAGGCGACTCTGGATCCCTTTCAGGGGTCTCTCGGTGGGCTCCTGTTCCCGCTTCCTGCGAAGGCGATTCTGAAGTTCTTTCAAGGTCAGGCCATCACTGTCACTATCAGAGGTGTCATCCCCTCCTTTCGCCTTTTCGGAAGAGGCCTTGTCTGTCACAGCTGTGGAAGCTGACTGGGAGCCGCTTCTGCTCTCAGAAGCACTTTCCACGCTGCCCTCAGAGGCAGTTTCAGCATCTGTGGCAGGGCAGGACGTGGGCTCACCAGAATCCTCCAGGGAGACAGGTGTGCTCCTCCTGCCGCGGCGCCGCGCAATCGTCAGGAACTGCTCCACACGCTCGGTGCGCTTCGGCTGCCTCCCACTGCGGCGCAGGGACAGGCCCAGCTGCTGCTGCGGGGGTGGCAGCTCCAGTGGGTCAGCCTCCACGTCCCCTGCTCCCTCTCGCTTGGCAATAGTGGTCCTTCGAAAGCCCCATGTTTTCCTGAACTCCTTGCTAGTGGGCTTAATGGCCTTAGGGGCCTCCTCATTGCTCGGGTCACCTTTGTCATCCATACCTAGCAGTAAAGCGTAAACACATGGTAACCAACTGACCGACACAGCCACCAGTCACGCACAGCACAGGCCACCTCCCAAAATGCCCCTTTATAAACAACATGCTTCCTATGGACAGTGGACCTCCACACAGAGCAAGCCCTTCTGACCACGTTTCCTCATGTGTGCTACGTGAGATGATTTCAGATATCATTTTAATATAGTTCAATAACTAATGTTTAGACAAAAATACAGCGAGCGAATCAAATGTACAATTTCTTCATTTAACTGCTTAGGCCAAGGCTTCACAAGGCAGTAGCGACAAATCTGAAATAATGAACAGCACAGTGGTGAAGAGGTGTTAAGGACGTCCCAGCTCAGGGGCGGCACAAGCTCCCCAGCACTCCCGCAGGCAGATGGGCTGCTCTGACCACAAGCTCAGTGAACAAGTCACTGTGCCAGGATGGGCGTGGCCTGCAAGAGGACCCAAGTCTGTTCTGGACTTTGTAAGAATGGGCTGCCCACTACCATGCTGAAAAGAGGATATGGAGAAGTTGAGCCCTGACTTTCAGCTCCCCAACCATGGGCTAGGGACAGGAAAGGGACTCTTAACTATCTGGGACCCTCCACACCAGCACTGCTGCCAAGTGAATGACCCTCATGGGCACAAGGGAGAGACCCACAGATTGTGTGATGGGAAATAAACCTCGTTTTAGTCCACTGAGCTTTGGAGATATTGTTAGAAAATATGGTCAAGGTGATCACTTTAAGGTATATTTCTTTTCTGTATTCCTTTTCACTTTCATTCTAATACATTACCTAAAGAATCTTATTTGTGGGCCGGGTGTGGTGGCTCACACCTGTAATCCCAGCACTTTGGGAGGCTGAGGAGGGTGATCACCAGCTCAGGAGTTTGAGCCCAGCCTGGCCAACATGGTGAAACCCTGTCTCTACTAAAAATACAAAAAACTAGCTGGGCGTGGTGGTACGTGCCTGTAATCCCAGCTACTTGGGAGGCTGAGGCAGGAGAATGGCTTGAATCAGGGAGTCAGAAGGTTGCAGTGACCCAAGATCGCTCCACTGCACTCCAGCCTGGTGACAGAGCGAGCCTCTGTCTCAAAGAAAACAAAAATTAATTTTATATGTGAAACTTATTTTTGTTGAAATGACATAATCTGAAAAAGATAGTATATACTTTGAGAATTCTCTTCCAAGCTGTCCAAGCTTTAGTTACATTTGAATGCTAATGATCACTGATTCTGTGTCATGCTCTGTCCTGGGGGAGGGACTGGTTTTACAAAGTATACAAAATGGAAAATTACTTGCAACCTGTGTTGTTCTTTCTGCTTCCCTCTAAATACTGTCACTACTCCTCATTTTCCTGTCCAGCTAAAGATGCTGCCTGGCCGTGGCCTCCATGCTCTGTGAACGTGGCCCACACACTCCCATGTCACCATGCAGAAGCCTTGGAGGTAAGGGCCACATCACTTCTCTGGTTACCTGAGGTGACCCCATTGTTAAAGGAAACAACCAAACCTAATGAGGGTGCCAGGAGTGACTTCCAAGTCAGAGTGTGAACTCTAGAGGCTGCTGTGTGACATGGGCACTGGAGATGGGGGTAAACGGAAAGGGGGGCTTCCTTCGCCAGCCAGGTGACCCCGGGCAGGACACAAGGAACTGCCCTCAACCAGGAGGCAACGCTGACCTCAAAAGTTGTGGGCAAAGCAGATAGTGCTGCTTATAAATATATATGCTAGAACTGTTATTAAACTACATCAGTTAAAACTGTTTATTCATTCTCAGTGGAAATTTTACATTTAGAAAGTTTTTCTGCTTGTGCAAGCCAAAATATATGCAGCAAATGTGACAGTCACCTCAAGAGGGTCATCAAGCCCTCATTTTCATGCAACACTTGGGAGTTTCTACTAAAGATGTAGTTAGAGGGGCTGGCACCATCCTTTTCCCAGAAGGGCATGAAGTTATAGGGTCCCTTCCGCCTCTGGGGCCCATGAAACTCCAACGCAGCTGAAAAGGGCTGGGGCCTCCATGCTGGTAGCTTTCTACGGGAAGAGTTCTACTTTACAAAACTGAGTTCTCATTAAAGAGAGAGTAGACTATTTGCATACGACCTATGCAAAGCCTCTCAAGTACTTAAATCACCTCTAGATTACATCATAGAAATAGCTGCTGTACCATAACGTTTTATACAATTTTTATTAAGTGTTCAATTATTATTTATTGTTTGCCCCCCAAATATTTCGATCAGCAGCTGGTTGAATCCACAAATGCAGAATCTGCTGTCATACAAATGGTTGAGTGTATTTTAAATAAACACAAATACTACATTCTACCAGTTTCTTTTTTACAAATGCCACTTTAGAAACAGCAATTGCAGACTTATTAAGTTAAAATTTTGTCGCTACTGTCTAAAAGTATTGATACCTTACCTTTTCTAACACTGAAAGCTTGACACTTCCCTGAAATCCTAAATACAAGAAAAAAACCCTGGCAGATGAAACCTCCTGGTCCAAGTAGACAGCCAGGCTCACAACACCAGTCGTCAGCCACTGTTCACAAGTAACAGGCTTCGTATTTTCAACAATTCAGATTACCTAGAGGCTGCTCCCATGGAGAAAGCTCCTAAAAGAAAATAAGAAAACATCTTACATTTTTTAAAGAAAATTAAGTATCAATAACAACTTAAAGGAGGCACCAAACTTCCCAAGAAACCTATTACTTGAGTTACACTGTGGGACCCACAAAGACAGCTTGGGAGTTGAAAATAAACATCCTTAAGGACTTTTACTCAGGACAGCAGATGCCACCAATACCTTCTGAGAGAAAGGGGCCAGGGCAGTGCAGGAAGGAGTGGAGTCCCAGGCTTGCCCCAGGGAGGCAGGCAGTGGCACAGCCAGACCAGGGCAGAGAGGAGTCGCCAGGCATTAGCTTCTCTTCATTTGGAGCTTATGTCTCAGATGGACCCCATTCAATAAAACCCAATACAAAACAGAGAAACAAGAACAAAAAGTGAAAAGGCTGAGCAAAAATTATATAAAAATATAATTATTAAAAATTCTTAATACTGTAGCCGTAGTATTTTAATTAAAAACACAAGAAAAATTTTAGAAGACTTTTTGACTTACTAAAATCAACAGGACACAGTTTACCGTATTTAAAAAACACTTCCATATCCTCTTTCAAGTAGTCACATCAGAACACTCAAAGGTCTGGTTTCTAGCTAGGTCCTTTGCCCCAAAGCCCACTTTCCCAAGCTGAGCTCCTGCTCTCACCTAGTCCTCAGCCTCAAGACTGCCTTCCCTCTGTGGTTTCCCTGGCAACTCCAGAACAAAGGGACAGGCATTCCAACTCCCCTCCTTTTAAAGGGACAGTGGAAGCTGGGCGCAGTGCTTTGCATCTGTGATCCCAGCTGCTTGGGAGGATAAGCCCAGGCAACATGGTGAGACCCTATCTCTGCAAGAAATAAAAATAAGATAGTGATCACTCAGACTTCAGCATTCCCTCTGATAAGCCAAATGGCATCTTCACAGTCACTATCTCTTCAACGTGGTAAACCTCGCCTCAAAATGACTACTTCAAGAGTTCAAAAACTACTGCTCAGAAAACACTGGAAATAAACTTTGATATTTCACAACACCGAGCATTTAATTTATTTTCCTTTGCAAAGAGTTGGTGTCTTGCTTTGTTGCCCAGGCTGGAATGCAATGGTCCAATCATGGCTCACTACATCTCAAACTCCTGGGCTCAAGTGATCCTCCTGACTCAGCCTTATGAGCAACTGCAACTGCAGATATGTGCCACGATGCACAGCTAATTTTTTAAAACATTTCTTTTAGAGACAGGGCCTTGCTATGTTGTCTAGGCTGGTCTTGAACTCTCAGCTTCAAGCAATCCTCCTGACTTACCCTCCAGAGTTGCCGAGATTACAGGCACGAGCCACTATGCCCAGCAACACCGAACATTTATAAAATGAAGAAATTAAAATGTTCTTAGGAATGAAAACCGATTTTCAAAAATTCAATTTATGTTCATCTGCAAAGTAATCATGCTACTTGAATTCTGAGTAATCAGAAAAATGAAGTTATTTCTGTTAAGCAGAATACAATGAAGGACGCACCTTCAGAAAGATCAGAGCACTGTATATTTACAAAACTGACTTTACGATGTCTTCAACACAGAAAATGTACTACAACATTTTAGTTAGCTTGTAAAATAAAAACATACATATCAAGGCCCAAGCAAAAAAACTGTTTTAAGTTTCTACACAACTTTTTTGTGTGTGGAATTAGGGTGTAACTCTGCATACGGCACAGCACGGCAGGGGGAACGCGCTCATGAAAATGCAACCACATTGTATCAGTCACAACCTTTCCCCAGAGGGAAAAATGCAGGTATCCTTGAAACTGGGTGAAAACAGAATGCAGTGAATTTAATATTATCTTCTTTTTCTCAGCCGAAGACTGCTTCACTTCCTATTAATTAGAAGGCGCTGAAGAGCAATCAACGATTCGAGCCCGGGACACACACACTTCCAAATTCTTCAACAGCTGCTCTCTAACCTTTAGATCTCAAGACGCCCTTACTCTCAAGTTGAGAAAACCAGAGCTTCTGTTTATGTGGAATATTTTGCTATTTTCAAATTCTAAATGTGTATTAAAAATAAATTAATACAAAAAAATAAATTAATACATTAATAGTATCTTTAATGAAAAAAAGTTACTTCTAAAACAAACAAAAATGAACACAAAGAGTGGCCCTGCTGTACATTTCTGCAAATCTCTAGCTTAACATAGAAGACAGCTCCATTCATGTCTCCTTCTGCATTCAACCTGCTCCCAGAGTGTTTCAGCTAAAACATATCGTAAAAATCCTGCCTCACACAGACAGGTCATTAAAAATGGGAATACTGTAACCATCTTCACATAACTGTGGATGCTCACAACACCTATTCTCGCCAAGCAGCAGTTTTCATAAAAGTTAGCTGAAAACAGAATTTGAAGCCTTTGTCAATGCATTTCTCACTTTCTTCCATTAAAACCGACTGCTGTGCTGCACTCTGAACCTGTGTGCATGCTGGTCACCTGAATGACATGAGTCCAAGTTTGAGACAGAGATTCTCAATGTCCACACATCTCATCAGACAGCATCAAACAAACACATTGTTTTTTTCTGCTACTCAGGCTGGAGTGCAGTGGCACAATCAAGGCTCACTGATACAAGTTTTCCAAAATTCCAATTTTCACCCCAAAGCTCAAATTTTATCCTTAGCAACAAATACTGTTCGTTCTCAGAGATATCATTCACTTTGGACCAAATGCCTGCCACATGGTGAGTCTGAAAACTGTCTTCCGTCTGTTGTTCTGTCAGGGACAGTGAGCGTTCCTGGAGACCACTCAGCTCCCAGCTCAAACCCCTAGGGCTGTACGTGGAGACAGCACCCACAAGCGGACACAGCAGAAGCTTTCTTTTTTTTTTTTTGACAGAGTTTCGCTCTTGTTACCCAGGCTGGAGTACAATGGCACGATCTTGGCTCACCGCAACCTCCGCCTCCTGGGTTCAAGCAATTCTCCTGCCTCAGCCTCCCAAGTAGCTTGGACTACAGGCATGTGCCACCATGTCCAGCTAATTTTTGTATTTTTAGTAGAGATGGGGTTTCACCTTGTTGACCAGGATGGTCTCGATCTCTTGACCTCGTGATCCACCATGCCTGGCCAGCAGAAGCTTTTTATATGTAACTTGACATTTAATCACAGGGATAGTAAAGATGTATGTTTGGGGGTTGAGAATAAATAAAATTAATACTTACTGTGTCACCAGGGACATTCTTTGGGAAAAATCAGCATTTCTAAACAGTCAGTGCTCATGCATGGTGCTGGGAGGTGTGCGGGGGCGGCTCCAATCTACCCTGTGCCACTGGCACAAATGTCAAACTCAACAGAAAAGGCCTGTACTATTAGATTATTATTACTGTAGAAACAGTTTTTACCGCTTAGCCCCAGAAAAGGCTTCAAGGACCACCCCCTACGGATCTATGGAACAGAGAACTGTGGCAACTCGCCATTTCTACCAGTTTTCTGAGTACATAGGATATGTGCAGAGCAATAATACAGACCTATGCTTCAGACATGAGAGACTCAACATTTCCTTCCTTCCAGAAGTATTCTAGAACCACCTGTCAATCTTCCCTCAGATCCTGAACTCATCAAAACAGTAAGCAGTCAGAAGCGAAATTTCTTAAAAAACAAATAAAATATCCTTTCAAAAGGTTAGCTACGTGTTACTTTAAAAAGCCCAACTACAACTATTATAAACACATGGGTCTGCAACCACTGCAAATCTATATGCTCAACTTTGACTACTCTAAAATCTGCTTGATGTAAGTAACTCAAGTGTGCTCACTTCCAGGGTGGGGTGCAGTTGCATGATCAGGGCTCACTGCAGCCTCCACCTCTTAAGTTCAAACAATCCTTCTGTGCCTCAGCCTCCCGAGTAGCTGGTACACCATAGGTGTGAGTCACGGTGCCCAGCCCCCACCTAGAGATTTTTAGTTCCAAAAACTGGAGACTAATTTCTCAGTAACAAAGACACTTTAAAATTTGACATATGACCATAATTAAGTTTCTATTTTCATAACATGGCACCTCCAGGAAAGGAGCTCTGACTTCTGAGCAGAAAGATAACACATAAATGCATATTTCACCTCTCCTGGTGGCAAAACATTCTGTTTCTTCAAACCTCCCACTCCCCTGAAACAATATTCAAAACTAACAATTTTAATCTGCCTTTCAGAAATTATAATGCTACAAAAAGCCTTGCTATTTTAAACTTCACTATTTTTGTTAATTCTGACAGGGTAGGCCAAAGTTTACATTTGTTAATATTTTGCCTATTCAGGGTCTTCTAGCTCATCAATCTGCTATGCAGGTGAAAGGAACTGAGAAGATGCTAGCTAAGAGTTCTTTACCATAAACGAAGAAAAGATCACTCAGTCAAAAACTCGTTCATAGCTCAGCTTTCATTAACGGATGTCACTAGGAGAATATGCCTAGAAACTTCAGATGACATCCCCAAATACAACCCATTCTCCAGCCACCAGCAGCAGCCCAGCCCCCACCTAAAGATTTTTAGTTCCAAAAACTGGAGACTAATTTCTCAGTAACTAATCTCCAGTCACCAGCAACAGCCCATGAGGGCCCACTCAGAAGCCCACCAGCTTGCAGCAGGAAGCACTGTGCTCCAAACAGGGACAGAGAGTTGGGGCCCACAAGCAAACTAGATACCCAACTTTCATTTATTTTAGTATCTGCAGAGAATCGAACTCAATTGCATAGATTATATTTAAATCCTTCAGATGGCAAATTCAAAGTTTTGCTGCTTACCAAGTAACACTGCCATTATTTTTTATTTTTTTTGAGACAAAGTCCCACTCTGTCGCCAGGGTGGAGTGCATGATCTCAGCTCACTGCAACCTCTACCTCCTGGGCTCAAGCAATTTTCCTGCCTCAGTCTCCCAAGCAGCTGGGACTACAAGCATGTGCTACCACACCCAGATCATTTTTGTATTTTTAGTAGAGACAGAGTCTCACCATCTTGGCCAGGATGGTTTTGATCTCCTAATCTCATGATCGGCCCGCCTTGGCCTCCCAAAATGCTGGGATCACAGGCGTGAGGCACAGTGCCTGGCCAACATGGTGAAACCCCATTTCTACTAAAAACACAAAAATTAGCCAGGTGTGGTGGTGGTGCCTGTAATCCCAGCTACTTGAGAGACTGAGGCAAGAAACTCGCTTAAACCCATGAGGCAGAGATTGCAGTACGCTGAGATTGTGCCACTGCACTCCAGCCTGGGCAACAAGAGCAGAAACTCTGTCTCTCCAAAATTAATTCATTAATTAATTATTGTGATGAATCGAGGGCACCACAACACAGTAAGTTTCTCACAAGCAAAAAAATAGAAAAATCCAGAAACAACCTATTGCTGTTTTAAGTTTCTTAGGTATTTGTGTTTTATAGGTACGCAGAGACAAAAAACAAAACTTGTTACTGAAAAACCTGCTGAGGACTAAGGCCTTGGCCATTCCCGGCTATAGCCAGGCTGCCAAGCTCCCTGGTGTGAGCTTGCAATAGTCCTGCCATTTCCCTCTATCCAACTGCTAGTGCAAATCATAGCCTTATGACCTTGGTGGGCAACTCAGACAGGAAATCTCAGCTCTCCAAATGGAAGCCAGGAACCAGAAACAGTCACATACATTCATTTACTCAGGAGAAGTGAGGTGTTTATTGTTCTCTATTTAATGGTTGGACATAAGTCTCCTAAACTGCTACCTTTGATGGGCTCCTCTTGTCTCTCAGTAAAAAAAGAAAATATGGTTTCAAACACTAAGAGGTGGCCCCAATTCTACACACCAGGATTCCCGTTACTCTTAATATAACAGGTTACCACTTGGGTCTTGGTGAGGACCATGATGCACAGGTTCTTGTCCCCATGAAGAATTCCACCTCCTGCCACATGTGGCAATGTGAGCTCCCTGGGGACCATGAGAGGTGTGGTGCGCTGCAGGAGGACAGCCCTTCATGGAAAGGCCAGGTCACCCCTGCACAGTACTGTGGGGGCTACTTCCCCTCCATCAATCACTGTCTGATTATGTTCTCCTCGGTCCACACCCTTAGAGACCTGTATAATTCCACAGCCCCAAACACCGCCTACTCTTGCCTCCCCCGCCTCCGCCCCCACAATCCCTGATTTTCACTGCAGCAAGAGTTGCTAAGTACTCAGCAAAGGGCTGTGCAGGGCACTCTGAGAGAGGGGTGCACTGGAACAGCTTTACCGGTGACAGCAAATCAGACCGGTTCCACACTTTCCCCAAGTGGCAAGCACATGGCTGCGCCACTAAAAACTTCCAAGACGCAGCTTATCTTCCTAAAAGCAATTGATTTCTCCAAGTGTTTAGAGCCAACTATTTGACAACTCTTAGAGCAGCAGTTCTCAAAGGGTGGTCCCGGGGTCCTTCTGGGAGGCCCCCAGGATCAAAGCAGTCTGCACAACACTGACATTCTGTGCCGTTTCCACAGCCACTCTGAGTATATGCTAGAGCATTCCAGACACTGAATGATGATACTAAGTTTGAATTCCGAAGGACATATGTGAATCCAGCAGCTGTCAGTTAAGCCAAAGAGATTTGCAAAAACAAAACAATGACATCTTTCTCATTAGACTGTTTTGGTCTTTGATAACAGGTTCCACAGAATGTTATTTATGTTAATATATAATGGTTTACAATCTTGTTTTACTTTCTTTTTTTTGAGACAGAGCTGCACTCTGTCACCCACGCTGGAGTGGAGTGGCGCTATCTCTGCTCATTGCAACCTCTGCCTCCTGGGTTCAAGGGATTCTCCTGCTTCAGCCTCCCAGTGCTGGGATTACAAGCGTGGTGACACCCAGCTAATTTTTGTTTTTAGTAGAGATGGGGTTTCTCTATGTTGGTCAGACTGGTCTTGAACTACTGACCTCAGGTGATCCTCCCACCTGAGCCTCCCAAAGTGCTGGGATTACATGCATAAGCCACTGTGGCCGGCTGGTTTACAATTTTAAACAGAAGGCACTTAAGCATTTAAATGACTCATTTTTTAATGTCAAACATGGTGACTATCAATAGATAGAACAAAAGCTCTTTGGGGTCCTCCATACTTTTTAGGAGCGTAAAGCAGTCCTGGGTTCAGCCAGTCTGGGAGCAGGTGACAGAGCGCAGCTCCTTCCCCTTAGGGAGTAGCTTGGCAAGAGCAACCCCAAGGCCATTCTGGTTCAGCAGGGACCCTACAGGCAGTGACAGGTACTGCTTCAGCGTCCTGTCTTCCAGACACCCCGTATATTCTCATTCAGCTTCATGTGATTACAGACAAGGCAGTGACTGCCACCTATGTTCAGGTGGAGAAAATGGTGGTGGTTCTTTAAAAACCCTTCCCTTGCAAAAATTTGCTTCTCAAATTGGAGCTGCAGCTAATTTTTTTTTTTCAGACAGGGTCTCTCTCTGACGCCCAGGCGTGAGTTCAGTGGAGCAACTGATCATGGCTTACTGCAGCCTCAATCTCCCTGGGCTCAGGTTATCCTCCTACTTCAGCCTCCTGCGTAGCTGGGACTACAGGCATGAACTACCACGCCCAGCTAATTTTTTTTGTTTGGTTGCAAAAACAGCATTTTGCCACGTTGCCTGGTTTGGTCTCCAACTCCTGGGCTCCAGTTATCAATCACGCCTCAGCCTCCCAAAGTGCTAGGATTGCAGGCATCAGCCCTCACACCCATCCTGGAATTCCAACTTATAAAAATCACAGCCCAAGGGACAAAATTACTGCTTGGGGAACTTGTAAACTTAAGTCAAGAATTAACTTTGTATTTCAGCTGGAATCTTCCTTTCTTTCCCTGGGATTGAGAGGCCAAAGTCTAGTTTTGTTTTAGGGGGTAAGCTGAAGACAAAGGAGTTCTGACATAAAAGGGTTTTCTGCATCTGTTTTTACACATGCAGCCGGATTTGAGAGTCAAACATGTATGAGAAGAAACTTCCCAGGACTCCATCACTGCTGCATGGGTGGGGAGAAGTGAACAGAAGGGGATCTGACTACTCAAATATGTCGTGAAAGGAAAAGCATTACCATTTAGTTACAGCCTAGCAAATCCCAAGAGGCCAGGCCAGTGTCTACCTGGCATCTCCACCGCCCACCCCCCTCAGTGAAGGTTCAGGATTCCCAGCCCTGACAGCTGCAGGCAGCAGTGCCCACCCCCACTCAGACATTTACAACCAGGACAAGCCCTCAGTTAAGCAGATAGGGAATTGGGGGGCTCAAGGGAGAACCTGTCTATGAACACAGCTGCAAACATCAATAGCAGGTGGGGGCCACAGTGTAGCAGGCAGTGCATCCGTCTAAGGGATGCACTTTTGTGTCTGTGAAATGGGGACAGTAACGGTCTCACAACTTCCCACAAGGTTTTCTGAAGCGACATCATGTCAAATCGGCACAGCGCCTGGCAAGTGTGCAACAGATGGCAGGTGCTGTCCAGCAAAGTGACGCAGCCTGTGCTGGCGGGGGTTTGGCGAAAAAAGTCCTTGTAGGTGAGTCTATTTCTCCAACATATTTGCTAACAGCACCTTATGGGCTTGGCACAGGGAAGAGAGCAGGTGACATACTGTTCTCAAGGAGGGCAGAGTGCGCTTCACTGTGACCCCGATGAAGTAACTACAAGTACACACAAATTTATGAGTTTCTTTTCTCACAAAGATGACAAACTGAACAGAAACTAACAGACTAGTCTGAAAAATCAGGAAGCATCTACATAGGGAAACTCATTTTTGGAAGGATGGGGGTAGCCAGTCTTAGTCTGTCACCCAGGCTAAAGAGCAATAGCACAATCACAGTTCACTATAGCCTGGAACTCCTGGCTTCAAGGAATCCTCTCTGGCCTCTGGCCTCACCTGCCAAACTGCTAGGACTACAGGGGCACACTGGCATGCCTGGCCTAAGGGAATTCTTTTTTTTTTTTTTTGAGATAGGGTCTCACTGTCGCCTAGGCTAGAGTGCAGTGGCCCAATCTAACTGTAACCTCCACCTCTGTGGATCAAGTGATTCTCCCGCCTCAGACTCCCAAGTAGTTGGGACTACAGGTATGCACCATCACACCCAGCTAATTTTTTATTTTTGGTTAGAGAGGGGTTTCATCCTGTTGGCCAGGCTGGTCTCAAACTCCTGACCTCAAGTAATCCACCAACCTCCATCTCTCAAAGTGTTGGGATTGCAGGCGTGAGCCACTGTGCCAGGCTGGGAGTTCTTTAAGGCCAAAATTGAAGGGCAATCAATGAATCACCCATGCACAGCCATGAGAAAAGCTCTGTGACGCCTGAGTGGAAGAGCCAGGGACAAGCCAGCCAGGGCAGTGGCCACAGCCTCCAACACACCCATTTTGCACTCTCTAGTGCAAAACAGCTGTACTGTGGGGCTTTTCTGGACAGTGCCCTTTCTGGTGTTTTTACTTTCTATTTTTACATAATGTTTAACTTTTCTGTATGTGTATTACCTTTGTACCAAACACATTAAGGTATCTTCATTTTGGAAAAAAACGTTGGTTTACCTTATTGTAAAGGTATATTAACCCAACCAAACTTTCAATAAAACAAACAAAAAGTATGTTAAATATCATGTAAACGTCTCCATTAGCACATGTAAAACAAAACCACACCATCTAAGTTTGACACCCAAGGAGAGAAATGCCTGCTTTACAACTTACATACAATCAAGTACCACCTATTAAGTTTTATGTTCATGGTTACAGAACTCTTTTTAAAACACGCAATTACCAACTCAACTTCATATAACAACTTACCCTCAAAATTACTACTCGAAAAAAATGAGGCCTAGGCAGCACAGACTGTCTCACAGACTAGTGTGTACACTTACATGACATGAGCAATTCGGACTTTGTTCTTTGACCTCCTCTTCCCGAACATTTCCGTTAACTGTTAATCACATAACCTTTGTAATGCAATTAACATAGTCATTTGACACCAGCCATAAAGAGGCAGAGCTCAGATATCCACTGTAAAGGCCCCATCACTTAAATAAGAAACGTGAGTGGGAGACTGTTTAGAGAGAACTTCCTGGTTGTCTTCTGAGCCGGCCCGCCCAAGAGAGATCAGACACAAGGCCTCAGGCAAGTGTACACTGCAGGGACTCACGGGTAGCAGGATAGCAGGGAGTTGCCTGTTAAACACATTCAATCTTTGCTCTTCAAGAGCCAAAAAGAAGCCACCTGGCATCATGGTAGAGGTATACAAAAAAAGAAAAATGTGTCCTGTTTACAGAGATACCAAACAATGAAGACTTGGCACAGCTTAAAAATAAACACTGAAGAGCAGCACTCCATTGGGCTCCACAGAACTGACCTCAAGGGGATTATGACCCTAAGGATGTAGAAAAACTCACAGTATCAACAGCAGAACCTGCAAACCACTGTGAAACAAAATGGGAGCCAACGCCCATTCCAATCACTCCCTCCCTTACATGAAGGAACCTCACCACCCTTTAAGGCCCACCTGATGATACACATCAGGTGCCCTGAACAAGCCATTGTGATGCTCACACATATACATGCAGCCTGGCTGGGCTGTCTGGTAACCATGGGTACCAGCTGGGCAGTCAATCACTAATTATCTTTTGTGCCCTGTCTTCTCATCACAGCACAACTCGCTGTTTGACATAGTCTGAATCCAATCAAATACTCATAAAGGACAGCCTTTGGTGGAAAGTCTAAAGAAAACGCAAAATACATGCTTTTCCAAAACAAGATAAGAGGCATCTCACTCACGAAACTTGTTGAAACAAGTCTGCAAGAACAAATATCTCCTCCCCATGTACACAGCAAGTAGGAAAACAAGTGTGCATTAGGCAGGGAGTTTCACAACAGGGCTGTCTTCCGGGATTACATTTCTGAAATGTCTATGCTGTGCTTAAAATGGGAAAATAGTACAATAGTCAGACACACATACATATACAAACAGCAACCCAAAAGGCCACTAAAGAGCTCTGGGTTCCAGGGTAAATGGGTTGGCAACACCTGATTTAAAGGAAGGAGTTGGAATAACCTCTCAAGCTCCCCAGTGAACTTGTCTCCCGGAGGACTAGGACAGGGGCCAGCTTGGTCACTGCTGTACCCTCATGCTAACACGGTATGCAATAAATGTCCATAAAAAAAAAAAAAACAAAGACTGTGTTTAGTACTAAGTGCCTTTCTCAGAAGTGTATCTCAACGAAGTCATATGTGGCCCAGGAAAACCATGGAACACAGGGTACAATAAGGTTATGTGAATACACCGAGAAGACGCTCCGATCTGCCTTTTCCTCAAGTTCCTGAGTACACTAGACTCAAGTCTCATTCCATCAGCAGACAGAAAACACAGATATCAATGGCCCAGACACAAGTTAAGAGTATTTTCAGTAAGTGGTAACGCAGTAGGCTACTGCTGCCTATGGCCCAAACTCTAAGCTTATATATTAAGGTGCTTTATTTAGAGCAGAAAACCCGGCCCTGACCTCCACTGTCTCAGAGAGGCGAAGAGGGGCCCGAACCGCAGCGAAGGCAGCACAGGCACGCCAGGCACAAGACCTGGTCCTTTCGGCTTCCAAGATGACTGGAGAGCAAAATGTGTCATAAATACGGCCAGTACACACCAACGCAACAAACGATTCCACAAAACCCTGACGACCAGCTCGGGGAAGGAAGGGCACACTCTTCAGGAAGCGAATCCTCGCTCTTCGCGCTTCCTGCAGCGCCAGCCGCCCCGCAGTGCTGGAATACCCAGAGGACACGCCAGAGGCCGAGCGGCCACCCCGATCGCACCCAAGGCCGGGGAGGAAGTGCCGAGACCCCCAAGGATGCCCAGAGAATCCAGCTGCGTTTAAAAGCTCCGGAGCCCCCCGCCCCCGGCCGCACTCGCGCAGGCTACCTCTCCGCTCCTCCCCGCGGGCGGCCGCCTTGACTCCCACCCTCGAATCCGTTCCAGTCGCGACCACTGAGTGCCCGCTGGGGCCGACATCTGAGGCCCGCGCCGGCTCTGACCCGGCCCCTCCCGCGGCCGCCATCTTCTCGGCGGGAGCGGCCCGTGCGGAATCCGCGGCTCTCGCCGGCCGCGCTCCGACGCCGGCCCCGCCCCGCTCCCGAGGGCGGCCCAAGCGGCGGCCAGCTCCTCTACCCGGCGCACGGGACGCCACTTACCGCAGGCCTCTAGGGTCCCGCAGCCACTTCCCCGAACGCCGCGGAATGGGCGGCCGGCCACCGAGACGGCTTGGGGCTAGAGCGGCGCCCCCGCACGGCGGGCGGAGGACGAGGCATGCCACCGAGACGCTGCGAGGCTAGAGCGGCGCCCCGGGCTGGGAAGCCCGGCCCCGCACTGCGCGCATGCGCCCGCCTTCCCTGCCGGCACTCCGGGAGCGCCCTTCGGATGTGCACCGAGGATGACTTGGTACAATCCTTTGTGGACACCGTATTTCCCTGACCCCAAGGGTGAAAGCTGGGGTAGTGCCCTTGCGAAGGGTGCGTGCCAGCCCCGAGGGGCGCACTCTACCAGGATTTCGCTCTTAAAACCGCTAAGCCCTTCTCGTCGTTGGGGATAGGAAGCTCCTGGGCTAAATTTTTAAGAAGTGTGGGGCGGGGGAGGGCAGAGAATAAAGGAAGAAAAGGCCCAGGTTTTCTCTTCCAAACTGTATTTCTCAAACTCTAAGTCCCTGACGGCCTCGGCTGGGAGTGGACCGAGCACAGCCACAGCTTTGGCTGTGCTCGGTCTCCCCAACTTGAAGATCCCCCCGCTCCCAGCTCCGCGCCAGAAACAAGGGGCGTGGGGGTGGGGGAAGCGGAAGGAGCACAGCGAAGAAAGGAGGCAGGCACTCTGGACGTCTAGGCCCCAGGGTCCTTGGCGGTGTGGTCCCCAAACCTCTGCCTCCTCCCACCATGACAATCCTACACTCAGAACTACTTACCAGGAGCTGGAACTCAGAAAGCCTGGGCATATTTGCCCACAGGGGTTGGAGGAAACGATTAGACATTTACTATCGAGAGAGGAAAGTGAGTTATGATAAAGTCAGCCTTCCATGTGGATTGTCTTCAGTTCGCTCAAGAATGACCAGAGTGACACCCCATCACCTGTCTATCCCCAGATACCCAGGAAAGATACTGGGAGGGGGCGTTGTCTCATTACTTGCTTCCACTTCTGTGAACAGTGATACACTACCTGGAAGCAAGGACCATCTAGCCTTTGGCGTCAGTCGTGGCCAAGAGCAAAAGGAACCCCGAGTGCTGTAAAGCCGCCCCTAATACAGAGGCTTCTGCGATACTCCGGTAGGTGAAAAGGGGCTTTGAGGCAGGCGTGCTTTTTAATAACACCTCTGAAGATTATACGGTCTGCCCGTTTCTGAGGCTGACTTAGTTTTCTTCAAAGGAATACAACACAGCTTGTTTAGGCTGGTGTAACCCATTAGGACTACATTAATGGAATCTGGCAGGACGAACTTGACAGTCTTCCATCTTGATTGAGTCTTCAAGTTCTGAAGAGAGGTTCCTGCTCTCAGGCATGGTGTAGTGGGAAGCTTAGAAGACAGATGGGGTTGAGACTACCTTTAACAAGCAGTATGATCTTGGGCAAGCTCTCTGTAAAACGAGGGCTCAGGTGCTGGGGCCCAGGTGAAGACCACATGAGGCCTCCCTACAAGAGGCTCTCTCTAAATGCCACTGTCTCTTTAGCTGGGATCTTTAAACCAGCAGCAATTTCTTTCTGCAAGATGGTGAGATTTTAAGAGATTTTAACTCGGGTGCAGTTTCAGGCTGGGCACTCAGGGAGACAAATGGAAAGTGTGCACAAGGTGGCTCAGGAACGAGAAAACCAAGTGGACAGAAGGGAAAACGCAGGAAAACATGAGGGAGGAAAGGGAAGCCTCACTCAGCTCACTGCAGTACACAGCAATCGGCAGAATGCCTTTCTTCCAGCAAGTCCAGAGGATACTGGAACCTGCCTCTGGTTCTCATCCCCCACCCCCAGCAGAAGCTGGCTCTCCTGTGAACACCTGGCCAGACTATACATCTTGGCCTTCCCCACCTACGAGGTGGCGAAGTCAGCTCTATTCCAGTTTACCTGGGAGCTACACCTGGGAGCTCCCCCTCCCTGGTGAGAAAGGCATTTGGAGAAACTACAGTCTGGGTATTTGTATTTGAACTCCACTAGCAAAGTAATACTTTTTCCTAACCTAATATATTTTAAAAAGTAAAACCCAAAGGAGGAAACAAAGTCTTCAGTTGTTTGAATAAATTTTTCCTTAAATATCCCCAATCCCCAAACAAAACCCCACAAGTAGCACCGATTTACAATAGGATGTGGGCCGGAAAGCAGGAAGTGCCCGCCAGCAGGAAGCTTAATAGGTGGTCCATGGGGAAAACACCACGGGTGCATCACAAACAGGTGTCAACAGTACACTTCTGTAATGTGTAGACACCAGTTTCTGCCACCCCATGCCACGCTAAGTTTAGGTAAAGTTTTTGAAAGTAAAATTCCGGAAACTCAGCAATTCTTTAAAAAAAAAAATAATAATAGCTTTCCGGCCGGGCGCGGTGGCTCAAACCTGTAATCCCAGCACTTTGGGAGGCCGAGGCGGGTGGATCACTAGAGATCGAGACCATCCTGGTCAACATGGTGAAACCCCGTCTCTACTAAAACTACAAAAAATTAGCTGGGCACGGTGGCGCGTGCCTGTAATCCCAGCTACTCAGGAGGCTGAGGCAGGAGAATTGCCTGAACCCAGGAGGCGGAGGTTGCGGTGAGCCGAGATCGCGCCATTGCACTCCAGCCTGGGTAACAAGAGCGAAACTCCGTCTCAAAAAAAAAATAAATAAATAATAGCTTTCCGGGCTTATAAGCCTCCTTCATTGGGACTCAGGTTCCTGAGCACAATACCCTAATCCCAAAATAAAAATACTATGACAAAAATACTCAAGCAGGCAGCCGGCTTTATTTCCTTTAACGTAGTCCCGAGAAAGTGAAGAAGCACCAGCACTTCCAGATTCCGCACAGTTCTCTCGGCGGAGACGTCCCGCCCTCTCCAAGAACCGGAAGCCGGACACCGTCAGGTTTTATTCTTCTCACCTGGGATTCAGAGGCAGCGGCCAAGGACAGGGGCCCCGCCGAGGCCACCGGGCAGCGTCCAGGTCTCGGCCTTCGAGAGGCGGGCAGCGAGGGAGAGACACGGCGAGGGGTCGGGGCGGGAGCGGGACGCGCCTGGGCCTCGGCGCTGGGCTCCTCCTCTGCCTGCTCGGTAGGACGCCCGCAAGATTCCCGCAGACCTCAGGCCCGCGACCCGGCCGGAACATTGTTCCTTTTGGCGGGAGATCGGCCCGGTCCTGAGCTGTGTCTGCGCGCCAGGCCTCTCACGCCGCCGCGTTGCAGGGCCTCAGTGCCCGGCGCGCTGGGGCTGTGCCGCCAGCCACTTGGGGCAGGAAAAACGAATCACATAACACAACCCTTTCCTTCACCCAGGAGGAGAACGTGGATTCCCAGGGGAAAAAAAGTGTGTGAGTGTGTGTGTGTGTGTGTGTGTGTACATATATATATATGCCTACTGTTTTCTTATTGCCAACAAAAACTTCACTGTGTGTGCTCTTTTCTTGAGAAACGGATGAATTTTCATTACTTTTACATTGTATAAGGGCAGCTAACTTTTAACAGTTAACTTTAGATAAATCAACTCACCCATGCTAAAAGCTGTCACAATCAGATTGGCTGCTGCTTCCCCCAAAGCAAACAGTAAAGCACTGTCTTTGGCTCCTTTAAATAATATTAACCAGATCTTCCAGGCACATGGTTCATGCCTGTAATCCCAGCACTCCGGGAGGCTGAGGCGGGTGGATCACCTGATGTCCTGAGTTCAAGACCAGCCTAGCCAACATGGTGAAACCCCATCTCTAATAATGCAAAAATTAGCCGGGCGTGGTGGCGTGCACCTATAATCTCAGCTACTCGGGAGGCTACGACAGGGGAATCGCTTAAACCCACTACTGCACTCCAGCCTGAGCAACAGAGCAAGACTGTCTAAAAAAAAAATTATATATATATATGCGCACACTCACCCCAAATCTTTATCTACCAGAGGGCAAATGCTACGTTTGTGCATCACTGAGTAACAGAACTGCCAGAAAAGGCAACTTCACAGAATTCACCCACTCAATGAATTCCGCTGAAAGCTGTTTTGAGACAACCAGCACAGCAGGAGAGGATGGAGGACAGTGGGTAAGGGGAACTGGCAGGATGCAAAAGGGCTGGGAAACAAAATAATTAAAGGAAAAACAGAATCAGAGGTTAAACTCTTTGCTCCAACCCCAGACCTCTAGAGAGCTGTGGGAGGTGATGGAGCTACATGTTCTACGCATCACATGAGAATCACACCAATTTTCTGTCTTTTAGGCAAAAGAATAAATGTGAAATAGGAAAAAAGGGAGGGAAAGGAGATGGGAGGAGGGAATCGCCCCACTTAATGCTGGACCAACTCATTATACACTCTGAATTTTTGTGATTAGCATTATGGACACTGTCTTATCAATTGAATGTACTAGAAACCTGTGCTAAGACTAACTTTTAATTAGAAAAACAAGGGATGGATCTTTCTTTGGTCACATTAGCCTCTGTAAGTTACTCAAGACAGCAGCACTGAACTTACAACAATATCCGCAAACAAGCCAAAAGGAACTTCTTATGGAAGGGAACTGAATCTAGATGTGTTATTCTCAGTTCTATCATTTCCCATATATCTTTATAAAGAAGAAGCTGCAGTTTGTGGTGGTGGCGTGTTTTCCCTGAGACAAGGTCTCACACTGTCACCCAGGCTGGAGTGCAGTAGTGTCATCTTGGCTGTCTGCAATCTCTGCCTCCCAGACTCAAGCAATCCTCCTGCCTTAGCCTCCCGAGTAGCTGGAACTACAGGCGCACACCACCACGAAATAATTTGTGTATTTTTTTTTTTTTTTGTAGAGACACAGGGTTTCACTATGTTGCCCAGGCTGGTCTTGAACTGCAGGGATCCACCCACCTCTGCCTCCCAAAGTGCTGGGATTACACAGCCACTGTGCCTGGCCTTGGCTGCAGGATTTCTATATCCTCTGCTGTTAAACAAGAGTGAACACATTAATACAGAACCCTGCTCATTATTCCTTCCTCTGAGAACGTTTCATGTTTCTGAGGTGTTAAGTTTTCTCTTTGAGGTCAATGAAAAGTAAATAGAGCCAACTTTTTAATAAATTAATATTTTAATAAGTATAAGGCAAAAAATCTATTTCTTTTCTGACTGGTTTTATCTCAACATAGCAAAGGAACATAGCAAACAAGAAAGTCAAAAGGAAAAAACAACCACGTTCACAGATTCTGTCAGAAAGGTACTTTAAGAGTAAGGCAGTTGCACCCAAACAGGACATTTACCCTTACAGGCAATTCACACCACGGAATATAGACCGGTGAAAAAGTAGAAACGAACCCACAGCTGACTGAATTCCTACACCCACTGGAGAGCATCAGGTGGAAGGAGCAGGGACATCATGAGGTCAGACAACGATCAGTTCATACCGCATTCCAGGTGCAGTGCCCCGGCCCCATTCTTGTGCCTTCTGCCTAACCTCAATGCCTCCGGAGTGTGGGACCTTAGGGGGACGGATGGGGCTACAATTGTGCAGGCTACACTTGAAGACTTTTTTCTTCAATGAAAACACTTCCAGGATTGTTTTCATTGTCCAGATAGGAATAACCGTATAATTAATTCCTGTTTTTGCCTAGTTCACAAGAATAAAATGGTAAAATTGAGAGTGTATTTGAAGGAAATACACCAACAATAACAGCAAAGGCTGAGCATTTGCAGGTTCCAAAAAATACCCATGGAGATGTCAGGTTTTTCCCTTCTTTAAAAGAGTGGTGTGGTCTCACTTTGTTGACCAGGCTGGTCTCAAACTCCTGGTCTCACAAATCCTCCTGTCTCAGTTTCCCCAAAGTGCTGGGATCACAGGTGTGAACCACCCTGCCTCTTTCATTCAAATACAAAAGTATTTAAAGAGTAAATGTAGGGCCAGACTCGGTGGCTCACGCCTGTAATCCCAACACTTTGGGAGGCCCAGGAGAGAGGATCGCTTGAGCCCAGGAGTTGGAAGGCCAGCCTGGGAAACACAGGAACTCTATTTCTAATTCTACCTTCTAATCAGACAGGTGCTCACAACAGCTGCATGCACACAAAAAACTTAGACAGGCAAAACTATCCACATGTATGTGTGTAGATTTATATATATATATAATTTTTATAAAAAAGAAAAGTCAGATCCCAAACTAATAACTGTCCATCAAACCCTGAACAATGAGGTTCCAAGTGCAAAATCAAACTCAAATGAAATAGTACATTAACGATGTTTTGACCATGTACATTGCTACTCAAAATCCTCTGTCTGGACTTTCCTGCTGGTCTGCAATGGCAGGACTGTACCACCTTACCTCCCACCACATTTGTTTCAGGTAACAGTATACTGAACACAGTTTATGTTTCAACCTCAGCAGGAGTTAAAAAAAAAAATCAGGAAAAGATTATTCTTGCTCTCACCCAAACTAACTTACAACATATTCAGTACTTTGATTTAGTAGTATAATTTAGAAAGGGAAATAAAATCAGACAAAAAGTGGGAGGGGGAGGGCACTTATATCAAACAACAGTAAAGATGCTTTACAGGGTCTGGGTTCACCACAGACACATGGTGTCAGAACATGTGCAGCAGGCTAGGCGCAGAGCTCATGCCCACCATCCCAGCACTGTGGGAGGCCAAGGTGGGCAGATCACCTGGGGTCAGGAGTTCGAGACCAGCCTGACCAACATGGAAAAACGCCATCTCTACTAAAAATACAAAATTAGCTGAGCTTGGTGGTGCATGCCTGTAATCCCAGATACTCGGGAGGCTGAGGCAGGAGAATCGCTTGAACCTGGGAGGAGTTTATAATGAGCCAAGATTGCACCATTGCACTCCAGCCTGGGCAATAAGAGCAAAACTCTGTCTCAAAAAAAAGATTATGTGCACCAGACTAAATAGTAAAATTCTTCCTTACCCCTTTCCAATATCTCTAAGAAAATTGTTTAAAATACTGTGCAAAATGAAAGTTGAGGTCTGGGTGTTCCCTACCTACTTGTGCTAATCATTCTGAGCATCAACTGATGGGCTTACCAATTATCCTGAAAAATAAGGTGGTTTGATTTGCTCAGTATCTTTGAAAGCCTCAAGTCTCCAGTATGTAGGGGTTTGATTTTATGCTTTTGGGTTTTGAGAGTAAAACAAAACATCCATGGAAATAATGTGGTTTTGTGAAACACAGCTGATAACCTGGTTTTTTTTTTAAAACATTATACAATTTGAGTAAAGAAACACTCCACACAGTGGCTCACATTTGTAATTCCAGCACTTTGGGAGGCCCAGGCAGGAGGATTGCTTGCGCCCAGAAGTTTGAGAACAGCCTGGGCAACATAGTGAGACCTCTTCTCTAAAAATAAAATTATCAAAATTAGCTGGGTGTGGTGGCTTCTACCTGTAGTCCCAGCTACTCACGAGGCTAAGACAGGAGGATTAGTTGGGAGGTGTAGGTCGCAGTGGGCCGTGATCACACCATTGCACTCCAGCCTGCATGAACTGCTTTCCCATTTTTAAAAATTCATTAATGTTTCTTTAAGACTAATATACCTGCCGGTCGTGGTGGCTCATGCCTGAATCCCGACACCCTGGGAGGCTAAGGCTGGCGGATCACCTGAGGTTGGGAGTGTGAGACCTGCCTGACCAACATAAAGAAATCTCATCTCCACTAAATATACAAAATTAGGCTGGTGTGGTGGTACATGCCTGTAACCCCAGCTACTCAGGAGGCTGAGACAGAAGAATCACTTGAACCCAGGAGTCGGGAGGCTGCAGTGAGCTGAGATTGCGCCATAGCACTCAAGCCTGGGCAACAGAGAGAGACTCCATCTTCAAAAACACCAAGACTAATATACTTTTAGCACTCCTCTTCTGGTTCATCTCTCTCAAAATGAAACAATTCAAGTTCAAACCCACCGCCTCTGCTTGCAAAGCACTGGAAGCTCTGAACACCTGGCTGCCCCTCAGCTGACTCTAAATGTCAAGCCTGTGGTTTGTCTTGTCCACAGCTCACCTCTGTCATAGGAAAGCTCAGGCAGCTGATGAATCCACCAGGCTGAAATCTTGGTCACGGTCCCAGATGTCAACCGGTGTGGCCCTGCACCCTCTCTGGTCCCAGGACCCACCAACCTCTTTCCTGTTTTCCGGCACCCTTAGTGACCCCACATGCTGGTGTCTTCAGGGCTCTGGCCCAGGCTATCCTCCTCTACCTTCACCCACACACTCTCCACGGGGACTTCATGCATACCTGGCTGTAGTTACCTTTATCTCTGCCTGCACCATCATTCACCTGTTCCCCTGGCATCTCCACGTGGATGCCTCAAATGCACTTTAAAACCTACCTAACATGCAAAAATGAGCTTATGACTTCTGACCTCCCTACTACATCCAGGCTCTTCCCTGGTACTCCCTATCCAGAGGATAGTCCCACCCCATAAATGCATGAGCCAGAAGCTGAGAAATCCTTGACCTCCTCCCTGCTCCTCAGTCTCCTCACCTGCGTCTGGTGGCATCTAGCCCCCTGCTCACGTCACAGTACATATGCCGCATGGCCCTAACGGCTTCTGAACGCTTCGACACACTCAACTATCTTCACCTCACCCCTACTCACCACAATCGGGTGTCTCCCATTCCCACCACATCGTCAACTTCTTGCTCTGTCACCAAAAGCTATCAAATGGGCAGTTTTGGCAGCTTCACCCTGGACTTCCCTACAGCCTGGACACTGCTAACGCAGCTTCTTGAAACTCTACACCCTGTGGCCACAGGGAGCACCTTTTAAGCCCCTGGTTCTTGTCAGACCCCTCTGGCCACTTCCTGTTACCCTTCACAGGCAACCTCCTCCTCAGAATACAGGCTGCAGCTTTGCGTTCCAGACTTGATCTGCTCCTTGCCTCCCTGGACTTCCTCTGATTACATTACACCCATCTCCCAACTCCAGCCCTGCTCTTCCCCTGAGCTTAGATCTATCCCACAGGCACCTTCAATTCGACAACTCAACGAGGCCCACGCAGAGCTCATCAACTTTCCCTCCTAGCTGCTGCACCTCCTTCCTCATGATCAATCTCAGTTGGCGATACGACCTCACCAGCTGGGCTACTCACCAGCATCACTCTGGGCTGCCCTCTTCACTCCCACAAACTGTCAGTCACCAAGGACTGCTTATTTCCCTTCTGACTGAAGGTACTGCTTCCAGTTAAGGTCCTCATAATCATTCACTCATTTACTCCTTCATCTACTCAACAAATAAATATTTATGGAACTTTTATTACAAACTAGACTTCAGCCATCATCGGCTCGCATGAAGCTTACCCTTTAATGGTGAATCATGACATCCTACCAGGCAGCAACGACATAGACCATGTGCTAAGAGCTACGAAGGGCTAGTTTAGGATTCTGTGCAAGCATAAAGGAAAGGCACTCAATCCAGCTTTGTGTAGGAAATATTTCCCCAAGAAAGCCGCATCTCTATTGAGCAGGTAAGCAGGAATTAGCCTAGGGAAGTGTTTTACATGCAGGGCCCAGATTGTGAGAGCACAGTAATAACAGAGCTTGGCGACACAAGAGAACCTCCCATAGTCTGGGATGGTGGGAGCAAAACTCGGTCTCAAAAAAAAAAGTAAGATCAGGAGTGCAGACTTAGAGGCTGTGCTTACTTTACGTGGGCAATTGTGGGGGGGGGTCCCCAAGGGATGCTTAGAGGAGGACAGAGTCAGTGAGTGATGGTTTTCGGAGATCACCATGTCTGCTATGTGACAGGTGGAGACTGCTATGTGACTTCCCACATTCGCACGAGTTAGGAAGACGTCCTGGCAATCCTAAAATCAAAAACGATGGCTTCCACGTTACAGTGGAAGAGGCTAGGAAATAGCACAAAGGAGCCAGTTTCTAGAGAGGATGAAGGAGGGGACACAAGTAGGAGGGGAGGAGGGGCATTAACCTGTGACCCACAGGCAGGCACCGAGAAAGCCTCTTCGGACTGGAGCGTTACGGAATGCCTCCTGAAAGCGTTAGCACTCAACTTTTTGCTCGTGCACCCCCCCCCCCGGCACACTTTTTCGCTGACGTTCAAGCTATGCATGGTTGGCTCATGCCTGTAAATCCAGCATTTCCAGAGGCTAAGGTGGGAGGATAGCTTGAGCCCAGGAGTTCGAGACCAGCCTGGGCAAGAAGCCAATACGCCCGTCTCTAAAAAACGTAAATAAAAATAGACCGGGCGCGGTGGCTCACGCCTGTAATCGCAGCACTTTGGGAGGCCAAGGTGGGTAATCATTTGAGGTCAGGAGTTTGAGACCATCCTGGCCAACATGGTGAAACCCCACCTCAACTAAAAAAAAAAAAAAAAAAAAAGCCGGGCGTGCTGGCGTGCGCCTGTAGTCCCGGTCACTCGGGAGGGTGAGGCAGGAGAATCGAACTCAAGAGGTGGAAGTTGCAGTGAGCCGAGATCGCGCCACTGCACTCCAGCCTGGGCGACAAAGTGAGACTCTTGTCTATAAATAAATAAAATAAAGATCAAGAACTGTTTCCGTAGGGTTAAGCAGTTGCAAATGACGTAATTACCGACATGTACTGCCTCTGCGTTATCAAGCAAAATTCTGTCAAGACCTTAGACCTGTCGATTGAGCTCTTTCGATTGAGCTCTTTCGATTAACGGAAAATGTCCAAAACCGGTCGTCTTTTTCCAGCCTCTTTGCCGAACGGGACTGACTGAGGCCGAGCAGCCCGACCGGCGTGCCTTACGCGTTACTCAGGTCACCCGCCAGCAACCGCGCGAAACCCGTCACCCCGACCGCGCTTCAGAGGCGTTCCCTGGACGCCTCAGATGAAACCGGCGGCCGCCCCTCAAGGACTCTTTCTTCCTCCGGCTCCATCAAATACTCTAAGTTACTTCCCAGCCGCGGAAACAGGGGACCCCGCAATGCCGGAGCGTGCGTTCCTCCCGAGCGGACGGCAACAAGCAAGAAAACGCTCACACACCCAAGTGCGGCCTCACTGAGCCCCCCGGCCCTGCCCGCGCCGCCGCTGGGACTCCGCCCCGCAAGCCAGCGGGGTCTCCTTTGTCCCGCGCGCCCGGGCCGCGTCCGGCCCCTACAGCGCGACCTCAGGGAGGGCAGCGACCTCCGGATTCCCCACCTGGCCTCGAGTGAGGACGCGCTCAGTAACATCTCGGATAAAGCCAAGGAATCACTTCCGCGAGCAGAGACCACGGCTCCCGCCCGGCCAGGCCTCGGGTCCGCGGCCTCTCCCGGGGCCTCAGGGACACCAGTCCTGGCAGGCCGCCGGTCGGGAGGGGACTTCCTCCACGTCTCTGGGGCGACCGCGGATACCCGACGCCCTTCCTCCGCCCCACCCCGTCCGGCCTCACGCAAACGACAGGAAAAGAGCTGAGACCTTCGCCTTTGACTCAGTGCAGACGTCGCCATCCTTGCTCCAGGTTTCCACACTCCAACGCCTCCGCAGCAGCCATCTTACCCAAAGGCGGCCGACGCCTTTTGACTCTCGCGCCAACCCGTAGCGCGAGGTTGCCGCGAAGAGAGTTGTGCGCAAGGACGGAAGCTGAGCTCCCGCTCTTCCGGGAGGCTGTCGGTCCCGCCCCTTCGTGGGGGCGCTCCATTGGTCGTCTGCTCGCGCTCTCGCGCTCTCGTGCTGTCGCGAGAGGTGCTGAGGGGCGGCCGCCGGTGCCCCTTCCCTCCGCTCCCCGCCCCCGCCCCCGCCTCCGCCGCGGCCCCCGCCTCCGCCTCCTTCTACTCAGGCGCCCCGGCTGCCGCCGCTCCTCCCCGGCCCAGGAGCGGTTGCGGAGCCGCCGCCGCCGCTGCCCAGACCGCGCAGCGCGGGAGACAGGATTCGCACGGTAAGATGGCGGCGGCGGGCCCGGGCGTCCGGGCCGAGCGTCTCCCGGAGCCGGGGCAGGCGGGACGCGGCCGGGGTGCGCGCGGCCTCCGCTCTAGCGGCCTTCGGTGCGCTGGCGCGAGCTGGTGCAGAGTTGAGGGCAGTCAGGGATCAGCCTCCAGGCGCGCGGCCCCAGGCGCTGGCGTTCAGGGGCGGTCGCTGTCTCTGTGGAGCGGCGTCTGTAACGTGGTTTTTAAACAAAATCTGCCGGTTGAAAGCAGAAGCCGAGCGGGTGAGGATGTAAAGCGTGGCGTGGAAAGCAGGAGTCTTCGGCACCCAGGGTGTCTCCTCCTGCTGAATCTTTTTATGCGGAGTTTGAGACTACCGAGTTCTTCCCGCAAACCGGACGGGCCAGTTCTCCAAAGTTGTTGCTTTTCATGGACGCACGTAACTGCCCGGGAGTGGAAGCGCACTGAGTCCCGATCCCCGAATGGGCCAAGGGAAAAGGTGCCTTTCCTAGGGAGCTCATAATGTGGGACCTAGGGCCGGGGCCGGGCGCGGTGGCGGAGGTCGAAGTGGGCGGGTCACTTGAGCCCGCGAGTTCGAGACCAGCCTGGGCAACATCGAGACCCCGGTCTCTGCCAAAAACAAAATAATTAGCCAGGCGTGGTGGTGCGCACCTGTAGCCCCAGCTACTGAGGAGGCTGAGGTGAGAGGATCGTGAGCCCAGGAGGTCGAGGCTACAGTGAGCCAAGATCGCGCCACTGCCCTCCAGCCTGGGCAACAAAGCAATATCCTGACTTTAAATGGTCCTTAAGTTACCTTTGATTGTCATGGATAAAAATTTGGTCTCAGTGAGTTTTGCAGTTGACTAAGTGCAGGAGGTGGGTGTTGGTGCGTGACGGCAGATCCTGGTCACTCCACCTTACCTGCTTCTCCACAGCAACTTTTCTTCTGCTGGTGCCATTTCCTCTGCTTGACCTTCAAGGCTGGCATCCTCTAAGTAATGACGATTCTCATTCCCTAGGTACGCTCTCCCTGGGTGGTCTTTGCTGAATTCTTAGCTTTAAATATCCCCGTCCCCCGCCCTATTTTCCTAATTAATGTTTCCAGCACTGAGCTCAGGATCTGGAATCCAGACACCTGCTTGATTTCTCCAGCTGCATATCTGTCTAATAGTCACCTCAAACTTGCCCTGCTTCTCAAACCTGTTCTTCTCCCAGTCCTTCCTCCTTATTTGTGGCCCCATCTTCCAAGGCCTCTCATGCTTGAAACCTGTGACCATCTTCAGTTCTTCCCTTTCTTTTGTCCCGTCATCTTCTGTCCAGCAGCAGCCACTGATTCCATGACCAAAGCGTCCTGATCTTACCTGTCTCTCCGTCTCTTCTCCATGTCCTCTCTCACTTGAGTGTCTCCTTAATGGACTTGCTGGTCCGTTCTCACCACCCTGCATTCATCCTTTTTTCAGCCAGGAGACCAAAATCATCTTTTAGTTATTTAATTTACTGAAGCACTTTAGCAGTCCTTTGTATAAAGTAGCATCTGTAACACATATATCAGTGACAAAAGATGAAGACAGAGTGGACAGTGGTGTGACCACTGCCCATCTCAGGTACCCAGCCATTCTCCCAAAGCTGGAACAGCTGCCTCTTGGGCTTTAGACATCTGCCCCTCCCACAGGTAACCCCTCCTGAGTGTCAGCTTTCATGCCCCTATTTTAAGAAACAAAATAGTTTGGCCACATATTTGTTGCTAAAGCATGCATCATGTATTTTATCTTGTTCCTTATAAAATACGCCACATTTGGCCTCTCCTGCAACTTGCTTTTTTCATTCAGCATTGTTGTATGACAGTCATCTTTGTGACTTTGTGTGACATTATCTGCTTTATGAAATTCTCTTGTGTGAGTACATGACCACAGAACTTTCTCAGCAATGCTAAAGTCTAAACATCTCTGACACCAAAGTTTATGGTTTCGTTTGGCCCAAACCTCAGCAGAAAGTTTAATAGCCCTGCTGCTTCGTGTGGATACTCACACATTTCACTAAAGAAGTAGATTCTAATGGTGGGGAACTCCCCCAAACCCCACGGAGGCTGTTCCATGGTGAATGGCACCAAATATCACTGTACATTGAAGTATTCCAAATTCAAAACACATCTGCCCAAGGGTTTTAACATGCAGTGTGGTTCTGTGCAGGTGGGTGGCTTCCACACTTCTGCCAATTTGAACAGTGCTGCCGGGAACAGGGTTTTCTGTGTTTGCTGCGTTCTGGTGAGTTTTTCTAGAATATAAATGTACTAAAAGAAGAATTGCTGGGTTGTAAGGAGCACACATGTTCAGCATTACAATGGATGCCAGATTATTTTTGTAGTACAGTCCATTCTCCTGACACCAGAGTAGAAGAGTTCAGGTGAACTTATGTCTTTGCTAAAAATTGGCATTCTCAGTCTGGTGGGTGTCCTGCGGCAGCCTTCTCTTTCAGTCCATGCTCATAGTGTGGGATTCTCTTGCTCACGGCTCTCCAGCACTGCCCTTTGCACTTAGAGGAGAATCTAAACCCCTCCCTCAGCTATGATTTTTTTCTTGTAGAAATAAATCAGAATGAGTTATGCAGAAAAACCCGATGAAATCACGAAAGATGAGTGGATGGAAAAGCTCAATAACTTACATGTCCAGAGAGCAGACATGAACCGCCTCATCATGAACTACCTGGTCACAGGTAATGGCTTACAGCGAGGACACCGCTGCGTTAATGTGGCTCTCCCTTTCTGAACACGTAAGGAGCGAGGTAACCCTGAG
Organism: Callithrix jacchus; assembly: GCF_049354715.1. Lineage (NCBI taxonomy): Eukaryota > Metazoa > Chordata > Mammalia > Primates > Cebidae > Callithrix > Callithrix jacchus. Next base: position 58,469,943 of record NC_133506.1, read on the forward strand.
GTTTGATGGTGTAGTTATTTGTGTTCAGACATTATAGAAACACAGTGCTAACTTGGTAAGTTTGTAAATTATCATGTAAAAGATAGCCTTTTCTGGAGATCAGATTATTTTGGGTCTCCGAGACCTAACACAAACCCATTTCTCAGCCTTTAACAGTTTTACTGTTAGATAATCAAGAAGATTGAGACTGTTGTGAAGTATCCCTAAAGCCCGAGCAGTTGATCTCTTCTGGCCAGTCTGGTAAAGTATGCTGGCCTGTTTCTAGAGGGTGTGCCCAACTCAGAGGATGAGAATGGGGAAGGGCAGAAGTGTGCAGAGGGAAATAACACTCAGGCTGTTCTTGATGTCAGCTGGAGGGAGGGCAGTGCTGTATGTCGCAAAAAAATCCGGAAATTTTTAAAAGGCATAACATGGCCGGGTGTCATGGCTCACTCCTGTAATCCCAGCACTTTGGGAGGCCGAGGCAGGCAGGTTAGAAAGTCAAGAGATCGAGACCATCCTGGCCAACGTGCTGAAACCCCGTCTCTACTAAAAATACAAAAATTAGCCAGGCATGGTGGCATGCGCCTATAGCCCCAGCTACTTGGAAGGCTAAGGCAGGAGAATCACTTGAACCCAGGAGGCAGAGGTTGCAGTGAGCTGAGATGGTGCCTCTACACTCCAGCCTGGTGACAAAGTGAGGCTCCATCTCAATCAATCAATCAATAAAAGCATAACATGAAAAGTAAATCTCCCTCCTTTTAGTCCCCAGTTCCCACTGCAAGGTTAATCTCTGTTAAAATTTTTTGGGTGAAGTGTGGTGGCTCATGCCTGTAATCCTAGCACTTTGAGAGGCAGAGGTGGGAGGATTGCTTGAGCCCAGGAATTCAAGACCAGACTGGGCAACATAGTGAGACCTTGTCTTTAGAAAAAAAATGTTTTAATTAGCTGGGTGTGGTGGCTTGTGCTGTAGTCCCAGCTACTTGGGAGGCTGAGGTGGGAGGATCACTTAAGCCCGGGAGGCGGAGGTTGCAGTGAGCCAAAATTGTGCCACTGCACTCCCACCTGGGTGACTAAGTGGGACCCCCATCTCAAAAAAATATTTTTGGAAGGTGATGAGGAAATTTAGGCCTATAATTGTGTCGGGGACAGGGGAAAGGGCACACATGCTGGCTTTGAAGAACTGTAAACACTCTTAAGAGGTGTGAGTCACCAGGCCACTCAGGTAGAGCTGTCCGTGGAGGGCCGCTGTGCTGTGGAGGTGGAGCCGGTGTGTCTTGCCTAACCTGGCACCAGATCTGCAGCTGCTGGTGTCTGGACCTATTATTTGTCTTCTCAAAGGAGCGCACACCAACGCACTGGGCCAGTGGCCCTGTTTGGCTATACCTCTTTGGCTAACTGCTTAGAGTTTTTGGATGGGATAACAAGGAATGAGGTATACTCTTTTTGTTTTCTATATGTATTTTGAGAGCATAACTTGTAAATTACAAAGATATTAATACTGAGTCCCTGAGAAAGTGAGGTTCACATCAGAGGTGATTAATTGAGGCAGTTGGAGTTTCTGGAGATACAAAGTCTTTGCCTTAATTCCTTGCTGACTTTCTTAGCAGTGAAGATGGTTTTTATTTTCAGAGGGCTTTAAAGAAGCAGCGGAGAAGTTTCGAATGGAATCTGGGATCGAACCTAGCGTGGATCTGGAAACACTTGACGAACGAATCAAGATCCGGGAGATGATACTGAAAGGTCAGATTCAGGAGGCCATCGCCTTGATCAACAGCCTCCACCCAGAGCTCTTGGACACAAACCGGTATCTTTACTTCCATTTGCAGGTATGTTTCAGGAGGGAGGAGTCTGGTTTGCAGATACTTGAGAAGTTAAAGTTATTTGCAGTGATTGAGAAATAACTAGGCTAATTTGCTTTAATAATATTATTATTTTTCTTTATTTATTTTGCGATGGAGTCTTGCTCTGTCGCCCAGGTTGGAATGCAGTGGCATGATCTCAGCTCACTGCAGCCTCCACCTCCTGGGTTCAAGCGATTCTCCTGCTTCAGCCTCCCAAGTAGCTAGGACTACAGGTGCGTGCCACCACACCTGGTATTTTTAGTAGAGATGGGGTTTCACCACGTTAGCCAGGATGGTCTTGATCTCGTGACCTCATGATCTGGCCGCCTTGGCCTCCCAAAGTGTTGGGATAACAGGTGTGAGCCACCACGCCCAGCCAAGATAATATTATTTTAATGCATGTTGGGGGAAGGGTTTGAATTTGCTGTTTTATGTAGTTCAGAAGCTGTTTTTTGTTTTAAAAATGCAAATTTGATAACTCAAGAGATGCAAGAAAAGTCTTCCCTCTGCGATGTACTTTTGATGGGAACCTGGTGTGGCCCTTGAGTCCCTGGGCTGGGTGTGTGGTGGGTCAGTCTTGTCTGTCTCTGCCTTCAGCAACAGCATTTGATCGAGCTGATCCGCCAGCGGGAGACGGAGGCAGCGCTGGAGTTTGCACAGACTCAGCTAGCAGAGCAGGGCGAGGAGAGCCGGGAGTGCCTCACGGAGATGGAGCGCACCCTGGCTCTACTGGCCTTTGACAGTCCCGAGGAGTCGCCCTTTGGAGACCTCCTCCACACCATGCAGAGGCAGAAGGTGGGGCCCGTGAGAGGGAAGCCTCCTTCCATTGCTGACGTGCTCCAAGGGGGAATTCGCAAAGACACCACATGGGTGGGTTTGTGCTGTGGACTGAGAGACAGGTGGCTTCTGGGTCTGGACACTGAGTGGTTCCTCCCTGGCTTTTTTTTTTTTTTTTTTTTGAGACAGAGTCTTGCTCTGTCGCCCAGGCTGAAGTGCAGTGATGAGAGCTTGGCTCACTGCAACCCCCGCCTCCTGTGTTCATGTGATGCTCCTGCCTCAGCCTCGAGTAGCTGGGACTACCGGAGTGTGCCACCAAGCCTGGCTAATTTTTGTATTTTTAGTAGAGACCATGCTTCCCATATTGGCCACCCTAGTCTCAAACTCCTTACCTTAGGTGATCTGCCTGCCTTAGCCTCCCAATGTGCTGGGATTATAGGCATGAGCCGCCACACCCGGCCCCTCTGTGGCTTTTAATCTTTTATCTTGTTAAGCTAGACTTCATGACCCTTGGAGAGTATTCTCACCCTTTGCTGATTTCTCATACTTATCTAAACCATCTTCCTGCTTATGTCCCAAGTATTTTTTCATTTAAAATCCCGTTTTCTTAAACTCTTCTCTCCTCGCTGCTATTTTTTTGTCTGGCAGACCATGACAGCTCCTTGACTTTCCAGACCCAGGCCCCTTTTCCCACATATCCTCTCCCAGGACTCTGTCCTCCCTGCACTGTCTCCCCCCAGGTCCTCTCCCAGACTGTCTTTCCTGCACTGTCTCACCCGAGGTCCTCTCCCGGGACTCTGTCCTCCCTGCACTGTCCCCCCTCAGGTCCTGTCCCAGGACTCTGTCTTCCCTGCACTGTCTCCCCCCAGGTCCTCTCCCGGGACCCTGTCCTCCCTGTACTGTCTCCCACCAGGTCCTCTCCCATGACTCCGTTCTCCTTGCACTGTCTTGGAAGGACAGCCTGTCCTGGAGTCCACTGGAGATGTTTTCTTGAGGCGTGTGAGGAGGCTGCTGGTGTGGCCTGCTGTGCTGGTCTTGCCTCTCTCACGGTCCCCTCAGCACTTGGTTCAAGCCTTGCTCTTGGCACTTAACTGCCATCAAGGCTGGATGTGACATTTGCTGACCAGACTGTGAGCTTCCCCAGGCAGGGACTGTGTGTTTAATATCTCGAGAGTGTCTCACATTTAGGGCTTAGTGTTTGTTTAAACCACGTTTTTAATGAGTGCCAACGCTCTGCGCATGTGGTGGTTTTATCGGATGTCTTCATGTTCTAGGTGTGGAGTGAAGTGAACCAAGCTGTCCTCGACTATGAAAATCGCGAGTCAACACCCAAACTGGCAAAATTACTGAAACTACTACTTTGGGCTCAGAATGAGCTGGACCAGAAGAAAGTAAAATATCCCAAAATGACAGACCTCAGCAAGGGTGTGATCGAGGAGCCCAAGTAGCACCTGCACTTGTGTGGTGGACCCAACAGCAGCTCTGTGTCATGGGGCTTGCCTGGGATCAGCCTTCGACTGCGGCTTTCTTACTGCAGTACAGAACTCTTTTTCTCCCTTGTACTTTTTTTTGACCTGGCATCTTTTTTTATAGGGAAAAATGGCCTTGTAGGCAGTGGAAACTTGCGAGGAAAGATACGCCGTCCCTTTGGCAGCCTGATGCAGACGCTGTAGCCCGGTACCCGCTGAGGAATCTGGCAGTCTGCGGTCGGCTCTTTTGGCGTTCCTGGGGCCTCTGGCTGCTGAAGGATTTGGTCTGCCCCGAGGGCTGTGCTGTTAGGCCGCGTCCCCCTCCAAATACAGGAAAAGCACGAATCGTGATTCTGCTTTCTGTTAGCTTAGGCAGACATTACATCTTACTTCCCCCAAATCTTGTCAGGCCTGCACCTACAAGTTCTTCCTTACTCCTGTGGTTTTTTGTTTTTTTCCCCATAGGAAAGAATATATAAATTTGTAAATCCTAATTCAAAGACGGCTTGTGTGTGAGGGCATTCAGTTTGGTTTTCCCTTTTGTCTGGGTTGTGTGGCTTTTGGGAGATGTGTGTGAGGGGCTATGTGTTTTTTAATTTTTTAAATATATATTTTGGTGCTGTGCGTGGTGAGAGGCCGGTTCATAGTGGATCAGCGAACCATCTCTTCTGGGCAGTTTTGTTGAAAATAAAGGTTTCTCTTTGATTTCAAGAATGACCAAAATGGCCTCTAAAAAGTGTTAATCATCTCAAACGACATTTGTCTTTGGGGCTCTTCCCCCTGTGATGGCGGCAGTGGCTTTTTTTGGTACCTGCAGCTGGAAACGCCTCTTGGCCCTGTGCTGAGTGAGCGGCCTCCCTTAGAGCGAGGCAGCCCTTGACCACAGGGGACACAGGGCCTCAGCTGCTGGTGCACAACTGTTGGCACAAGGAAGCGTGTTGAGCCTCAGTGATCTGCCCCTCAGCATCTCAGCAGCATCTCATCTTCCGCTGTTGGTGGCCCTGCGGGTGTCCTGCACTCCCTGCTCTGGGGGGCAGGAGGGAAGTGGTACAGGGCTGTGTGTCTTGCCTGCCAGTCGGGATAGTTGATGTCACTTGCCTGTGTAGCTCTTGGTGCGGACGTGTCTGGACTTATCGCAGTGGGCCGCCGGTCACTGTTGACCCCACTGAGTGGTGCCAAGCGTTGGTTTTGTGGATGTTCATGGAACTGCTGACCCATCCGAAGGCGTCCTTTGGCGGCAGTGGAGACTGCAGGTGCATCTGATGGGCGAAATTCTGCCAGCACTTGAATCTGGGATCTCGCCTTATTCTCAAGTAGCCAGGCATCTTGACAAGCACAGTCTCTGGGTGCGGTGACCAGCTCGGCAGTACCGGAGCCGGTCAGGTGATCTGCCTCCGAGGGGCCGTCCTCACCGTGCTCCTGGATCCCTTGAGTGTTGATAGCGAGGCGTCCACAGCACTGTTCTCGCCTCTGAATGACGCTGCTTTCTCCGTTGGAGCCTGATGAGGTTGCATTTTCAAGCACTCTACTTCTCTCTCCAGTGGGTAGGAGCTTTTAGCAGTGTTTACTTTGACTTAGATGGCTTATGTAATTAGTAAGAGATGCAAAGATAAAACTGCTGCAGTCCTTATGGAAGCATGGTAGCCTCCAGACTTATCGCCTGGCTGACCCTGGAACCTTGTCAGGTGCGGTGCTAGGGAAGTGGTGCTTCCCTACCCCCTGGAAATGCTGCCTTCCAACTCCCGCTCTCCCACACCTGACCCTTCCTTGGTATTCTTTCCTCTGAGGTTTGAGGATGAAGGTAAGTTGGGGGGAAAGAGAGTAACTGATAAGTGAAATATAGCAGAAGCTAGAAGAAAACTGTTAGGTGAGAGATATGTCTGCTCATTTTCTTTAACAGCACCAGATAATTCAGCATCTTCCTAATTACCTTTATTATTAGTGTATATAAGATCATTTATCGTATAAAATATAGTCAATTTGACTTATTCTTAAAACGAGGGGAGGTGAGATGCATAGCAGTGGGAAGTCTCTCCACAAACTGGGGGAACACGAGTGGGTCCTCACATGCCTTGGCTGTCACACCAAGTGCTGCTGTTGATTTCCAGTTCAGCCGGTGGGTGGCTGATAAGCCAGTGCTAGCATCCAGCGCGAGCAAGTGTTGGGGAGACACCGAAGTCTCCGAGGTTACGCGTTCCTTCCCGTTGTGTAGGGGCTACCCTTGCTTTTCTCACGGTCTGTTAGTGGACTGGAGGTCTACCAAGGAAGTGCTTTGCACACTTTCTCCCTGCTCCTTTTACAGTCTTTGTCTTTGCAGCAAGCAAATGAAATTAAGCCACTTTGGGATAATGAGCATTCAGTATAATTCTACTTTGTCTCATTTTGTATATCACTGTTGTGTTTATAAGAATGTAGTTTCATTTTACAGAGTAGTTTATTCTTTTTACACTTCTGGTGGAGAGTGCCTTGAAATAAAATGTGAGAATATTCTGATTCTCTGATGCGTAAAGTTGGGTGTGAGAATATTCTGGTTCCTGATGCATGAAGTTGGATGGGGAATACCCCTAGTCCGGAATCTTTGTGAAGCATAGGGTTATTGCAAGGCAAATGGAACCAACACATCTTGCCATTTTAATCAGGGTCTCCAGTTTCTAGAAAAGGCTGACATTGGTTGGGACCAAAGTCTCCGTGGCTAATGACTGAAGACGGGTGCTCATGTGTGTCTGGAGTCCCCGGAAGCCTCGGGAGGCGGAGCTGTCAAGACCCAGTCTGAAGGAACGTTCAGGACAGTTTTTGTAAGGCAGTGTGATGTCTTCATATTCTTATTTCCATTTCTGTACGTCGTCAACTTTGAAGAGTGGAGGAGCTGGGGGTTCCAGAAAGAATGTTAGACGTGTGTTGAAGACAGTGATGTCTTCGGAGCGTGGAACTCTATCCCCTTCTGGGCTGTCACTGCTAAGTCTCAGCATGAACAGACCTGGCGGAAAGCATGGTGGCCAAGTGGTCTGTGTGCTTCCCTGCCGGCGGAGAGCAGCGCGTTCTTCACAATAGGGCCTCAAGGGTGTGGGTGCACAGCAGACCCACAGCCGGCCCCGCTGCCTGCTGCCGTCTGTCTTCAGTAACGGCTGGTCCATTGACTGTTCTGTTCTAATACTATGCATGTTATTTTTTACAACAGGTACGTTTTTGTTTCAGAAATATGTATTGCTTTTTTCATACTTTTTGCAAATTGTATTGTCAGCATTAGGTCAGTTGAAGTCCTGTATGAACCATGACCTGCTGTGGGACCTTTATACATGTTTGACTCCGTGATCTTGATTCCAGCGTGGCATATGTGCCCCCCGGTATCTTTTGAAAAGTGCAGAAGAGGTTGCTTCTACTGCCTGTTCTTAATATAACAGTAAAAGTTTTCACATTTTTCTCAGAACTGTCATCTGGAAGCTCTCTTTTTTTCCTAAGGGTATTTTAATAACAAATACTAACACATTTGTATTAAAAGTTGGTATCTTGGAATGGAAAGACAGAAGAAAGCTCGCCTCATGGAACTGTAGTTTGCTCTGCTCCCCCTCTGACACTGCTGCCCCTTCTAGTGCTTGTGTATGTTTAATTTGAACCCTAGAGCTGCTCTCCTGACTGGGCACTTAATGTTTCATAAACTAGTTTCCTTGGTGTGAAGGAAGTAGAACTTTTAGCCACCCACTGCATGAGTTTAAACTGATTTGAATAGCCTAAGTAATTCTTTTGTTTTGTTTTGTTTTACTTAATGAAAATTTCCAAACATATTAAAAATAGAGGGAATGTACCCGCACACCCAGTATCCCCCAGTTGACCTGACGCCCACCATTGCTTTTGAGCCCGAGACAGGAGATAACCACAGATGTCTGGTCCTGGGTAGCTCAGGCTTTCAGGGCCATGAGTGCCTTCATGAGCCGAAGGCCGTTGTAGGGTTCTTGGCAGGACTCAGTCGCACAGTTTCAAGGGCCTAAGTTGAAATTCACAGAAGCTGAGCAGCAGGCGTTATGGAGCCAGGTGTCGAGCATGTGCATGTTTGTTGGGTATCAGAGAACAGAGAAGACCTCCCCCTGCCTGCTGCCCCTCCCTATGGGGCAGTGGCACATGCCAGTGTTCTTGATGTCCACATGCCTTTGCCACTCCATTAGCATCACTGGGCAGGAGGTACCACAGTAGTTTTTGGTGGAGGTGGGTATCACCAGGGGTGCTTGGGTGTGAGCTCCCACACTACAGTCTGGAGGCTCACACCATCCTTGCATACATGACCTGTCTGTCTTGGATATTCTGCCTTATTTTGGAATGCCATCCTTGCCTGTGATTTTTCACTTCTGTAAAAGCAGAACATGGGGTTTGAATAGGCCTTTGGTGTAACTAGCTATGGCAAGAATCTCTTTTGAGATGGGCTCCTTAGGGGTACAGTGTTCTGAGCTGCTTTTGTGGCCTTTTCCAGAAGCCACAAAATGGCTCTGGAGATAAACAGGCTTGTGCTACAGAGCCCCAGCACTGGGCACCTGGTGCGCAGGAGCTGAGGCGCAGCCTGTGGTTAATTGGTAATAATCATGTCCCTGTGTCTGTGCGGTAGGGGCTGTTTCTCTCATTTCATACCCCAGTATCCGCTGGTCAGCTGGAATGTGTGTGGGTAATGTATAAAGGGAATGTGACATTCTGATTTGCCTGCAACATTTCAGTGTTGCCTAGTTGGAAGGCCAGGTTTATGGGTCCAAATTGTCCATAGCACAGAAGACCATTTATCAGGTAAAGCCTGTAGACCCTCTTGCACACAGCTGTAACCAAAAGGACTAACAAAAGGAGCGCAGCTGAAGGTGAGTGGGTTTCCTCCATGTGTGTTTTCTCATGTTCTTGAAGGCAGGTCACGCTGCAGGCTCTTCCGCCCGGCTGTGACTCACGCCAGGTGCTGCAGTGCCTCCCGTACTTGGATCTTGGTATATTTGAGAAGGAATTTATGAGCTTAGGAACTGGGGAGAAGTGGTGCAGAGGCTGCTACCTTGAGCTGCCACCTGTCAGGCAAGCTCTCCACCTGGCTGTGACCTCTGCTTCCTGGAGACACATCCGCAGGCTTTCCTCACACAAACACGGTTTTTTCTCTCTTATGGATCACGGTGTTTGAATGATAGCTGTGATAATTTTCCCAACTGGCTTTGAAAGTGAAGCAAACAGACCCGTCACCAAGGATTCTCTGCCGTGGAGGGTCATGGAGGAACGGAAGAGGTGCTGGCGGTCACCTTGGCCCAGGGTTCGTCCCTGCTCATCTACAGACTTGTGTGCCCATCCAGTCCTCACTGGGTCCTCTAGGTTTAGAAATGTTGAACACTAGTTCTTGTAAGATTCAGCGAGTTCACCAACACTGAAAAATATGAACTGCTCCAGAACCTGGAAGGAGGATTCCATGTAGCACCCACGCTGTGCGAGTCCGTTTGTCATCATTGCTGAGTTCATCTTTCGGATTTCGAGCGCTGTCTCACACGGTTCTTTGTCTTTTTCCAGTCTGCCGTTGACAGGATTAGCCCAGCACGAAAGGTGCCCCACCTTTGCAGGCCTCCTGCATGTGGTGTTCCCTGCTCTGGCCTTCCCTCTTATTGCTACCGGTCATTCGTGGCAGAGGAAGGTGTCATCTGTCAGTCTCTCTTTTTTTTTGGCCTCCTTGTCTTGAGAATTGTAGTTGGGCTAGAAGGGTGCAGGGCTAAGTGGGGTGCAAAGCCCCAGGCTCCTGTCTGGCTTGTCTTGGTTTACAAGAAGCTGTGCTGGGGTCTCTGCAGGGGTGTGTGGAGGTGGAGGCTGACAGCAGGGATGCCACACATGCAGCGAGGCATGGATTTGCTTTAAAACGTCTCCAGCGTCATCCCCTCAGAGCAGCACTGGAAATAAACAAGCAGACGTGACGGGGGGCAGGCCCAGCAAGCGGGGGTAGCGCAGCCCTGCAGAAGCAGAAGGCTGATGGGTGCTGGCTGTCACTGCCCTGTCAGCAAGGCCACCTCTGTCCTTGAAAACCCAGGTGTTCACTGTCTACTGTCCTACATAATTTTTCACCTTAAGCCTCAAAGATTCTTGGGTGTGGGGCAGCTCACAGAATCAACCAGAAGGCTGGAGAGCCTCCATCTGGCCACTACCAGCACCCAGCTTTATAACATCCCTGTGAGATGGACTTGTCGCCCACCCACCATTTCCTGCATGGCCTGTTCCTCAGTTCATCCAGACTTCACTCAGGTGTCCAGAGGTGCCTCCTCAGCCCAATCTATTTTTCTTTTTTTTGAGACGGAATCTTGCTCTTGTCCAGGCTGGAGTGCAATGGCACCATCTTGGCTCACCGCAACCACTGCCTCCTGGGTTCAAGCAATTCTGCCTCAACCTCCAGAGTAGCTGGGATTACGGGTGTTAGGCACCACGCCCAGCTAGTTTTGTATTTTTAGTAGAGATGGGGTTTCTCCATGTTGATCAGGCTGGTCTCAAACTCGACCTCCCAAAGGGTCGGGATTACAGGTGTGAGCCACCATGCCTGGCCAGCTCAACTTATTTGAAGTAACACCCCTTCCCTACCACTTTCATTTCTTCGATTTTTGTCTACGTGCCCCCGAACATCAGCTCCAGGAGGAAGGGAACTTTAGGTAACCAGATGACAGATGTCCGCTGCAGCATGATTTCCTTGATAGGGAATCACCATCAAAGAGTGAGTGGAAGCCAACCACCAGAAAGAGGATGCAATTGACAGCAATACATTTAGCAGCACTTTTCCTGGCTGTGAGCAACGGCTGTCTGGGGTGATAAACCTCTGCCACCATCTTTTCACCCTACCCTACATCAGCGATGGTGAAAGCATGGCCTTGCCTTTTCAGGTGCTGGTGTCTTTAAGATCTGTTCACCTCTAGGCTCTGGGAGCAGGCCCTGCCAGGCAGTGGTTTGGGCTGCTGGAGACCTGAGGGCTGAGGGGGAGGGGCAGGGATAAATGTGGTTCTGATCTGAGTTCAGGACCCTGCCTGTGGCTCTCAACCCTTGGGTTGGCGGCTGCGGCCTGGAGAATGAACTGAGGTGTGCCTTGGTGGAGGTGAGGGTGAGGGCTCGAGGTGCAGACCCTGCCGCCTCCTGGGGAAAGGCGTGGTGGGGGGATGCAGCAGAGCCGGGTAGGGCTGCATGGTCAAGGCCTTCCCCTGCTGGCTTCATCCTGGAAGCATCGGCTGCGAAGATGCTGGCCAGCACCAGAGTTGCCCACCTCTCCCATGCTTGGTCCAAGGGCTCAGGAGTGGACCCATCCCTGCCCTGAAAGATCCATTTTAAAAATCGGTGACCCTGGAATTCTGTCTTTGCACTTAGTTAAGACTTTATCCCCACTTCTGTTTGATCTGCACCCACCCTGTGAGGTGGGCACTGCCATCACCCCCCATTTTATAGACAGAGGTCCCCATGGCTCCCTGTTGTGTCCAAGGGATGGGGGGCACCTCCGGGACCTCCAGAGATTCCTCACCCAGATCCTTCTCTGAAGCCCCAGTCAGACCGGACTGCGTTGGGAATCCCCCACTACCCCCACGATAACCTCAGCTGGGGCTGAGCTAGAGTGCGTTGGATCAGCCAGGGCAGCCTTAGGCCCCCTTCCTGTGGGGCAGCAGGGAGGGACGTCAGCAGGGTGGGGCGGGCACCCGAGTGGTATGCCCCGCCCCACCGCCCGCCCTGGTGGCCGTCTGGGGGCGACAAGTCCGGGGAGCACCAGACGGAAGCGCCTCTGGGACTGACACGTGGACTTGGGCGGTGCTGCTGGGTGGGTCTGCCAGGCTGGGAAGCAGCCCCGGGACACCGCTGTGCCCACGCTGTCTGAGCGCCCCAAGCCCTATGCAGCCACCCCAAGAGGAGGCCCACAGGGACTCGGCCGGGGACACCCAATGGTCCAGGTGTGGCAGGGGAGGGGGGTGGGGGGAGCGGTCGGTGGTGCTATGGGGAGGGAGCCGAGACGCTGGCCGGTGGGACCATGGTGGGTAGGGAGCGCTGAGCTGGGGCGGGCTCCTCTGGCTGCCAGGCCTCCTGTGCCCCTATGGGAGGTGGAAGGAAGTGAGTGCCCTGTCCTTCCTCCCTGCCATCAGATTCCAGGACTGGATTTGGCAAGTGCCCTATCCCAGCTGGTGGTCCTGAGGCTCTTCCAGGCAGGGCTATATCCCGCAGGCCAGGAGCATTGTCCTGGACACTGAGGAGGCATAGCCCCGCCAGGTGGGACCACCCTGTGTATGCATGAGCCCAGCAGGCAGACCCTGGGAGTCAGGAGGCCCGGTATGAGGGCACAGGCTGGAGCCTGCAGCTGGATGGGTGTCCGGCAATTGCATGCCAGCTGTGTGCTGGGGACAGGCTCCCGGCTGGCCTCAGCCTTCAGAGCATTCAGTGGTGGGGAGAAGTGGGGCCAGGCCACCAGCACTGCTGCCTGCAGGAGGCTCCCCGAGCAGGTGATGCCTCCGACGCCTGGCGGGATGGTGACTGCAGGCCATCAGCTAGCTGGGGAGAGTCTCTGTCAGGGAGCTCCTGAGACCAGCCCCCACACTGCTGAACCCCCTTGCTCTGGGTCTGTGGGCTGAGGCCTAGAGTTAGGCCCTGTGGGTTCCAGAGTCAGTGTCCTGCCCGCTCTGAGTCCCCAGGGTACCTGCCCTGACCATGACAAGGTAATGGCACCTTCTGGCCCCACCAGTTCTCAGCTGTGTGAGGGCTGAGGACCCTGGAAGTGCTGAAGAGTGGCAGGAAGGCCCAAAGGGGCAGTGCCACCATCGGATATCAGCGCCCACATGAAGGGAATGCTGGCTGTGTGGGAAAAGCTGGCAGCCCAGATCCCAGCCGGAGAGGCTTCCTGTCAGGCTCCAATTAGAGGGGAGGGCTGCCCTCAGCTCAGCCTGCCCCTTGCTCTCTCTGCTCTCTTCCTCCTCCCCCACCCAGGCCTGCTGGGCGGGGCCAGCTCCCCAGGGCTTCAGGGCCTCGGTACTGGCGGCTGGGTTTGAGGAGGCTCCGCCTTCCCTCCTTCCCTCCCAGGCTCGCTGTTTGAAAAGTAGCCCTTACCACAACTCCTGCCACTTCCTTGGCAGGGCCTTATTGGGTAGCGCCAAGGTCTGCTGGGGCAAGAGCCCTCCCTCCTGCAGCCACCTTGGGGAGGCTGCGCCCGGGCGGGCAGGGACGGAGCTGGAGGGGCAGCACCCACATTCGAGTATCCCCTTCTGGCCCGGCACCGGCATGTGGCCACCTGTTTGCTCAGCCGTGGATGTGGCTTCTGCACAGGGGCAGCCGGAGCTCTAGAGAGTTAAGTTCACAAGAAGCAGCCTGCTGGGCTTCGGGAGTGCGGACTGGTGGGAGGAAGGTGTTCAGGCTGGTTCTCGGCACCCCCACCAGGTTGGAGGATTCTTGGCCTGGGGTCCTAGTCAGCCCTCAGGCAGCCCTGGCTGTGTGGGTCTTCCTCTCCAGCCTGACTTCCTTGACTCCCCAGAGGCTGTGGAGGGTACTCCTGTGCCCACCTGACCAGCACCACCTGCCCGGCTCAGAGAAGGGGCTGTGGGGCCTCTCGCCTCCACAGCCCAGGGATGAGGAAGACAACCCTTCACCCCACACAGCCTGCGGGACCTCCCCTCTGGCCTGGGGCTGCCTGCTTGGCTTGGGGTGGACTGCTTGCCTGGAAGGGCTGTTCTTGACTTTCTCCTCCCCAGGAGGCCAGGAAGTGCCTCTGCGTTCTCAGCACTGTGCTGGCCTTGATTGGTGAGAATCAGTGCCACTGAGCTTCCTGCAGGGCAGGGGCCGGCTGGACACAGGTGTCCCACCTCCCCTTTTTTATCAAGACAGACTCTCTGTCGCCCAGGCAGTGCAATGGTGCAGTCTTGGCTCACTGCAACCTCCACCTCCTCGATCACTCAAATGACCCTCCCTCGGCCTCCCAGCTGGGACCACAGGTGCATACCACCACACCTGGCTAGTTTTCTTTTTTTGAGGGGGGAATGGAGTCTCGCTCTGTCACCCAGGCTGGAGTTTAGTGGTTTGATCTCAGCTCACTGCAACCTCCGCCTCCGAGGTTCAAGTGATTCTCCTGCCTCAGCCTCCCAAGTAGCTGGGATTGCAGTTGCCTGCCACCAGGCCTGGCTATTTTTTGGATTTTTAGTAGAGACGGGGTTTCACCATGTGGGCCAGGCTGGTCTCTAACACCTGACCTCAAGTGATCTGCCCACCTTGGCCTCCTCGAGTGCTGGGATTACAGGCATGAGCCACCATGCTGGGCCCTGGCTAATTTTTAAATTATTATTTTTTTTGTAGAGATAGGGGATCTCTTTATGTTTCCCAGGCTGGTCTTGAACTCTTGGGCTCAAGTGAGCTGCTCACCTTGGCCTCCCTGAGTGCTGGGATTACAGGAATAAACCACCACACCTAGCCCTAAATCTCCTTTTTAAAGGTACCTTTGGACTGTGTGACTTTTAGCAGAAAGTTGAGGGTGGGGCCCACATGTCCCTCCTGCAAGCCTTGTGTATTCAGTCAATGAAAACTGTTTACAGAGAGCCTGCGGCCCGGCAAATAACAGGCCTGTGGGCATCCACCACGCCTGGGCAGGGCGTGGAGGCCAGGGCTATTCTGGGCTAGGCCGGCTGGCAGTGAGGGCTGTGTCCCTCTGTGGTAACCCAGGGAGCAGACCTGGTCCTCAGACCCAGGCCACAGCCAGGTACGAGACAAGCCAGTTGTCCCTAGTGTGGAAGCTGGCCGCAAATGACGCTGGTGAGCACAGTCTCTGCCAAGGCCCAGGACAGGCGGCGCTTTCTCCAAACTCCAGGGTTAATGGCTGACCCTGCTATGGGGAGGGGCCTGGAGCAGGACAGCCTCTGGCAGAGCGGGAGGTGTCAGGACAAAGCTCTGGGCTTCTGGGCAGCCTGTTCTTGTCTCTGAGCAGTCTGGGCCTCCCTCTCCAGGCTTGGGAATGTGGGCTGGCCGGCCTGACTCTCTGACCTCAGGCATGGTCAGCGCCAGACTTGGTGGTCTTATCTCCCCTAGGAAGCATCCAGGCACAGGCTCGTGGAGAACACCAGGAGGGCCAGGTCCCTGCCCCTCTGTCCACGACACACCCTCGTCCACACACTCACTTGTCTCTGGAAGGTTCTTAGGAGCACAGCCCTGGGCTGCAGCTGGCTCCCCAAATGGGCAGGCGGGATCTTTCGGGAAGCGTGGGGTGAGACACTTCAGTATCCAACTTGTCTGCCACCATCTCCTGCTCACCCTCTACCCTGTTCTCTTCGGGGCCCATGAGGCCTCCTCCTCCTGGATGCCTCCCATCTCTGGCGATGCTGGCTCTTGGCTCCTGGCTTCAGCCTCCTTGGCTAACTCCTGCCATTCTCTTGGGTGACTTTGAAGTCCACAGCGGCACCCTGGCCTTCACCCTTGACATTCTCCTCTCCTTGGCCTGCCACTCCTCAGCCTTGCCTTTCATTAAGGCTTCCAGCACTAATACCTCCAACCTCTGGTTTGCTGGCCAGGACTGAGGCCCCAGGCTAGAGCTCCAGCAGGACCCTTGGATCAGCTTCCCCTCCCTACTGCCCATGCGCAGACCCAGCCCACCAGGTTGACTCCACCAGGTTGCTGTGCCCACACCTGCACTCAGCATGTCATCAGGACCAGCCCCACCCCCACCCCACAGTGGCTGTTTGTCCTCGTTACCCTCCTAACAGCCCCAACTCTCAGGTGGACATCCTCACCTCCTGCTTCACAAAAATTGGAAGTGGCCAGTGGGAGTTCCTCCAATTCCCCTCCCCCAGCTCGAGGCCGGCGTAAGGGCACTCCCGCCTCCCATGCCCTTGCCTCCTCCGTGAGCATCAGCTGATCTGGTGCCCACTCTGCCCAAGGTCTCTCTTCAGTGTCTGACTCAACAAGTTCCAAACCCAGCTCCCCCAGCCACCTCCCGATCTGGGGCTCCAGTCAGTGCCTCCATCCATCCCAGGTCACCGTGAGAAGCCTGGGTATCTAGCAGACCTTCCACGTCCAGCCCCATGGTGCCCTGCTGACCCCCACGCCTCTGCAGCCTGTGTGCCTCTCCTCACACGTCTGCACATCCCAGCGGCCCCCAGCTCACCCTCGAGGGTGCTTTAGCGTGGTGAGGTCATGCTTAGGAGGTGGCGGGGGAGGCCCTGCACTCAGCAAGCCCCACTGGACTTTCATGCCCTGGAGCCCTGCCTGGTCCTGTGCCCACCCTGTCCCCTGCCAAGAGCAGCTCCTGGCCGCATCAACCCTCCTGAATCCTTTCCACACCCAGCCAAGGCCCTGGTGCCGGGGGAGGAGCGGTCTTCTCTTTTTGTCACTTTTTCTATGGGTCACTTTCTGCGAGCAAGGCCAGTGTCTGCCTTTGCTCCACAGTGACCATCTGCAGTGCTTGCGGGGGAGGAGGGTGGGAAGGGCTATGTGGCTCAGTGGACGGCCCGGGGGATGTCTCTGGAGTCTCCCGCCCTCTCGCAGATGCCCTGGGTAGGATGCTTGCGGCGCCTAGACTAGTTATTACCTAGTCACCTTCCCAGCTGGCTCTGGGGCCTAGCTGAGCTCCTGACCCTCACGGGTCGAGTGGACACAGGGCAACAGGTGGGGTCTGGGGGGGCACATCAGGTCTTTGTTTTGAACTTGCAG
Organism: Callithrix jacchus; assembly: GCF_049354715.1. Classification (NCBI taxonomy): domain Eukaryota; kingdom Metazoa; phylum Chordata; class Mammalia; order Primates; family Cebidae; genus Callithrix; species Callithrix jacchus. The sequence continues at coordinate 58,486,645 of NC_133506.1, forward strand.
CTTCTCTGTAAGCTTGAAGTTGGTTCAAAATAAAATCCCTCTGTTGGGCACAGTGGTTACCTGGAGGACCTGGGACCTCAAGGCTTCCAGGTCAGAGGGGCCGTTCTGGAGGTGTCCGTGGTACTGCAGGCCTCTGCGCCTTGAGTCGGAGGGCTACTGCCCAGAGCTGCACCTCAGAGTCCAAGGCTGACTGACAGGTCAGTGCAGAGGGCTTCTCCCAGAGGACACAACGGCTCAGGGCCAGGGAAGGGCTGCATCTGCATCGTGACCTCCATCTGTGCCCCTTCTCCCTCTGCCCCTGCTTCTCAAAGCTCCCAGTGCACCAGGGCCCCAGGGCTGCCATCCTGTGCCAGCCGCGTCTATCTGTCGGGCCGGGTGCAGGGGGCCCAAAAGTGGAGCCAGCCCTAAGGCCTGAGGTGGGACTGGGGACCCTTCCCATTCCCACTCCCTGCCTTCCTCTGTCCCCTTCCCTCCCCTCCCCTCGTGCTGCACCCTATGCCCCTGGCCAACCCAGGACTCCCCTGGCCAGGAGGAGGCAGAGAGACCGACCCCAGGTCACCCCCAGGTGCCAAAGGTGAGGGGCTGGGATTCTTACTCAGCTTTGACGACCATGCACGCTGCCAGGAGGTCTTCCTGTAACCACCGTGCCAAAAGGAGGGACTTTATTTTGAACCAACTTCATGCTGTATTGAGAAGATGCAAGTTCAAAACAAAGACCTGACGTGCCCCCCCACACCCACCTGCTGCCCCGGGTCCACTTGACCAACACGACGGTTACAAGCTCGAATGGGCCCCAGAGCCCTCCAGGGGACCCGGTGCCCCCATGAGCCCCTCACCAGAACCTGAGGCGGGAGGAGGGATTCAGAGGCCCTGGCTGGGAAGGCCTTGGCTGGGAAAGCCCCACCCCTGCCCAGCCCCCTCCAAGGGCCTGGCCATCCTCCTGGCACTGTGTCCTCTCCTGGCCACTGGGCTCCGCCTGCCCCAAGATCCTCAGCTGGGACCTCCTGTGCTGTCTCAGCCCTGCCGTCCTAGGGGCCCCTTGCCCAGTACACCCCGCCACCGCAGTGGGCTCTCAGCTGTCATTCCCTCTAGTGCCTCCTGGGCCGAGGGAGGCTTGAGAATGTGGCACCTCATGCTGCTGGTCCTCGGCTTTGGGGGCCTGAGGGCCTGGTCACCAGTCGTGGGTAACAAGCAGGGCCAGGCCCAGGCACCTTTAGTAGGGACACGCTGTGAGCTGCCCGTGCTGGCCCCTTGGCTCCTCCCAGCCACCACTGCGCCTCGTTTCTGGCTGCCTGTGTTCTCCTGAGGGTCAGCAGACAGGTTCGATTAGGTGTTTGAATGCTTGCCAAGCTGCCCTCCATCAGAGCTGTCCCCATTCACAGGCCCACATCCCCCAGCTCTGGGGGAGGTCTCTGAGTGACGGGCTCGAAGCAGCAGGGCCACCTGTGGGGCCTCCCCAGGGCCTGACCATCTCCTCTCCTGCAGGCCTGAGTGCCAGGCGTGGACGGGGACGCTGCTGCTGGGCACCTGCCTGCTGTACTGCGCCCGCGCCAGCATGCCCATCTGCACGGTCTCCATGAGCCAGGACTTCGGCTGGAACAAGAAGGAGGCTGGCATTGTGCTCAGCAGCTTCTTCTGGGGCTACTGCCTGACGCAGGTTGTGGGTGGCCACCTCGGGGACCGGTAACTGCCCCTCGTCCCCATCTCCACGCTGGTGGGGGCTACCCCACTGGGGCTTCTGGGGGCGAGTGGGCTGGCTGTGCTGCTGTACACGGCAGAAGCAGCTCCCGGGGAAGGAGCTTGGTGGATAAATTTGGGCAGAAGACCCACCTGGAGGAAGATGGGAGGGGAGAGGCCAGGCTCAGCAAGGCCCCAGGGTCCTGGAGGCAGATGAGGCGGGCAGCTTCCAGAGAGTACCTGGCCTCCTCAGGATGCAGCTCTGGGGTTGTGAGCAGGCCCTGTAGAGGCAGACAGGCCAGGCCCAGCCCCGAGCACCCATTCGAGGGCTCCCCTGAGGGTGGTGCCCCTCGGTTCTGCACAGCCACATCCTCACCTTCCTCTGTCTCCCCCTCAGGATTGGGGGTGAGAAGGTCATTTTGCTGTCAGCCTCTGCCTGGGGCTCCATCACGGCTGTCACCCCACTGCTTGCCCACCTGGGCAGTGCCCACCTGGCCTTTATGACCTTCTCACGCATCCTCATGGGCTTGCTCCAAGGTAAGGGGAGCTCAGGTGGCCCCTCACGCTCCAGCACCAGGTGGGGCAGACAAGGAACTGTGCATGGATGTCTGTGTAGGTGCACGTGTGCCTGCAGGTGGTGTGCAAATGTGTGTGTATAGGCATGCCCCCATGCATGTGTACACCTGTGTGGGTGCATGTGTGTGACTGTGCACGTGTGCATGCAGGCAGTATGCATGCATGTGGATGCCCGTTTGCATGCATACATATGTGTGCATTCCCATATGCCCGTGTGCATCTGTATGCCCGTATGCATGTGTGTGCCTGTATGCACGTGTGCATGTGTGTGCATGCCCAAATGTGTGTACATGTGTGTGCTCGTGTACATGTGTGTACACCTGTATGCTCGTGTGCATTTGTGTGCGCCCGCATGCATGTGTGCATGCGTGTGGGTACCCATATGTGTGCATGTGTGTGGGTGCCCGTACGCATGTGTGCATATGTGTGCATGCCCATATGCATGTGTATGTGTGTATGTGCTCATGTGCATGTGTGCACCTGTATGCTTGTGTGCATGTGTGTGCCCCATGCATGTGTGCACGTGTGTTCATGCCCATATGCATGTGTACATGTGTATGTGCTCCTGTTCATGTGTGTGCACCCGTATGCATGTGTGCATGTGTGCGGGTGCCCATATGATGTGTGCATGTGTGCGGGTGACCATATGCATGTGTGCATCTGTGCTGGTGCCTGTGTGACCATCCACGTGTCTTCTGTGGGTGCACACTCTGCAGTGACACACAGGATCACTGAGTAATGAATTTCCTCCTGCCCTCAAGCTCTGTCAGCAAACACCTTAGTTCAGTGGTGGATTCCCGCTTTGAGGACCCTGCTGTGGAACTTTGGGTTTTGTGCATTTTGGCCACACATATGCTGACGATGCCTCCCATACTAGGGCCTTGGAGCTCCTTGTCAGGAAAACAAGGTGGATGGGGTCCCAGGATGCTTTCTGGGGTGGTCCCTACTTGGCTGGGGTCTGCTGGAGAAACAGCTAGGCCTCCAGCCTGCCGGGCCTGCCCACCCCACCCCAACCTGCCTGGCCACCTCACCATCAACAATTCCCTGGCTGGGCTGCTCCTCCCCCAGTGTCCTGGGCCATCCAGACCCCCTCCTTAGGACTCCTCCTACCTTCCTGAGCAGGTATGAGGTTTGGGGCCCTGGCCATTGCTCCCTTAGAACCTCTGTCCCCCCACCCCCTGTCTCCTCCAAGTCCAGAGACTTTGGGTAGTTCACTCCCAAGCCTCCTCCTCCCTCCCTCTCCACACTCTCACTCCCTGAGGTCATGGCCTGGAGGGTGCTGCCTGGTACTCTTTCCACAGCAGAGGAAGGGGCTCTGCCCAGGACAGAGGGGCCACTGTCATGGTCACAGGTGTTACATGAGAGCCAAGGCCCCACCACCAGTGCCCACCCAGCCCGTGCATGGCCCACCATTAGAAGAGGGTGCTCTGAGTGTGAGAACTTAGGATTCTGTGCTTACTGGGGGGCCCCATCCCAGAGCTAGCCCCTCGAGCATCACTGCCTCCCCAGGCACTGCCCTGGGCCCCACCGCAAAAGCTGGAGGAGGAGGAGAGGAGTGAATGAATCAGCAACAGCCCGGAGGGTTGGACAGGCCTGTGGGGGTGGGGACTCATCTTTGTTTACTGGAGGGACTTCAGGCTGAGGGAGGAAGGTCCTGGGGCTGAAGCTGTGTAGAAAACAGCAGCACTGCCTCAGACCCGCTGACCAATGCCTTCCAGGTGTCACTGAGAAGGCCCCTGGCTCTGGGCAGGTGGTTGTCCTCGTGGGTAGTTCTAGGGACCCAGCAGGGTAGCCAGACCCTGTGGGCTCATGCCAGCTCCGGCTGGGCTTCCTCTGCGGGGCCAGCTTGTTGTACGACGATGACTTGGCACCTGAGGCACATTCTGTTTTCTAGAAACCTTCAAAATCTGGCACGTCTCAATGTCAGGTGTCATCCTGTGCCCATGAGTCTACTCTGGGGGCCTGGGGGCCACATGGTGGCTGCGTGGTAACCGTGGGCACCACCTGCGGCTAACACATGTTTGTGTATGCTGTCCTTGGGCAGAGCGGAGATGCCAGGGCTCCCAAGACCTGTGGCTCTCACTGCGGGGGCATTGGACTTCTGGAGGGAGCCCTACGGAGCTCTAGCAGGCGGCTCCCAAACTCCCCTGAGGGAGCCAGGAAATGGACCTGCCTCTGAGCTGTGAGCCTATGCGCTGACACTCTGTGACAAAAAGTCACAGGCGCTGTCCAGGCCGGCACTTCCTGTGTGTGGCTGGCTGTTTTCAGTGACCTGTAGACAGGGGCCATGGTTGTCACGTGGCTCCGTGGTGCCTTCCCTCACAGAGCCCCTCCAGGCTGGGCTCCAGAGCCCTGTGGATGTGGGGCTGCATGGAGTTGTAAGGCAGTTTCCAACTTTTTGTTTTTTGAGACTGAGTCTCAAAAAAAAAAAAAGAGAGACTGAGTCTTGCTGTGTTGCCTAGTCTGGAGTGCAATGGCGTGATCTCTACTCGCTGCAACCTCCACCTAGTGGGTTTAAATGATTCTCCTGCCTCAGCCTCTGGAGTAGCTAGAACTACAGGCACACACCACCACACTCGGCTAATTATTTGTATTTTTAGAAGAGACGGGGTTTCACTTTGTTGGCCAGGATGGTCTTGATCTCCTAACCTTGTGATCCACCTGCCTCAACCTCCCAAAGTGCTGGGATTATAGGCAGGAGTCACTGCACGCAGGCTCCAGACTTTTAAAGCGGCTGGAGAACACTTGGTCCGAAAGAAATCCTGGGAGGGAGCTCAGTTTATAAAACAGGAAAAGACAGGAACAGATTTCCTGGGGGAGTGCATGTCTGTGTGTGGGGAGTGTATGTCTGTGTGGGGAGTGTGTGTCTATCTGTGTGGGGGAGTGTGTGTCTGGGGAGTGTGTGTCTATCTGCATCAGGGAGGTGTGTGTCTGTGTGTGGGGAGTGTGTGTCTGTGTGGGAAAGTATGTTCCCGCGTGGGGGCAGTATGTATCTGCGTATACATTTGGTGGGTTTCTGTGCGTGCATGCATGTATCCTCGTGCATATGCCTGTATCTGTCTGCATTGGTGTGAACACCGTGCAGCACTGCCAAGAAGTGGTGTGCCAGAGGACACGTGTGTGCAGACACTTGTGCACATGCCATGTGTGTGTGTGTGTTGGTGCGAGGACTCTGTAGAGCACAGCGGGGAGCTGGAGGCCAGTGGTGAGTGCACACCTGTGCACGTGCATGGGTGGGAGGGCTGGCTTGGAAGCAGGGATGTTTCCCACAGCGATGTGGATGGCAGAACCCTGAGCATGCCTCGCCCAAAAGGAGTCTGTTTCCTCAGTGGCACCAAAAGCCCACCCTGCTGGTCCCTCGGTGGGTGAGGGGAGTGAGAGAGACAGGAGGACGTCCTCTGGAATTGCAGCCCAAGCCTGAGCAGATGGGCGGGCCGAGCCTCCCCGGAGGGACCCGAGGGACCCTCCCTCCACTCGTTGCAGGAGTTTACTTCCCCGCCCTGACCAGCCTGCTGTCTCGGAAGGTGCGGGAGAGCGAGCGAGCCTTCACCTACAGCACCGTGGGCGCTGGTTCCCAGTTTGGGTAAGTCCTGGCCTCAGACTGGCCCAAGAGAGGCCATCAGGTGAGCCCCTTGCTGGGCAACCCCTGGTCCAGGTAGGAGATGGGTCAGGTGGGCCTACGGGGCCATCAGGGGTGAAGTGAGGTCGATGGGCGTGCTTCTGGACTCTGCAGCCCGAGGCCGTGCTCTGCAGGTGCACGCCCCTGGCACTGTGCTCACGTGGTGCATATTTCTGCCTTTCTGGGGTGGCTGCAGGTGATGAGGCTGGGACTTGGGGACGTGGGTTGGGGGAGTGGCCGCATCACCTCGTTTGCTTCCATCTGTGCTAACAAAGCCAGAAGCTCTCCCCACCCTCTGTTGCTCCCCCTGCCCTGACAGGAGAGTCTTCGAGCCCCTATCGTCCAGGCCAGGGTGGGCCTCTCAGCTGGCTGGAGGGCGACTTGTCCTCAACCACAACGCGGCAACCCTGTGTCCCTCAGTCTTCCTTCCCAGCGCTGCTCCTGGGGCAGCTCCAGACCCTCTAGTGATGCAGGCGGCCTGGTTGAGGCTGGGCTTGGGGTGGAAGGCCTTCCCAATGGTTGTAGCAGGGTAGACAGGTGCATGAGCTGACAGGGCCTTCTCAGTGGCCGGGCTCAGACCCTCAAGTTACTGAGGTTCAGAGGGGCGGAGTCGGTTCCTGAACCGACTGGGGCTGGGGGCAGCCCCAGGCAGGCCTAGGGTGACAGAGTCATCAAATAAAAACAGACTGCCCAGAGGAGTGTGAATTTCAGATAAACCAGAGGGGAGATACTTCTACTAAAGAATGAGTCGGCCGGGCAAGGTGGCTCACGCCTGTGATCCAAGCACTTTGGAGGCCAAGGCGGGTGGATCACCTGAGGTCGGGAGTTCAAGACCAGCCTAACCAACATGATGAAACCCCGTCTTTTAAAAAGAAAGAATGAGTCCTCACTGACCCAAAACCCAGGTTCACGGGGTGTCCTGCGCTTTATCTGCACTCAGGTGGGGAGCAGAGAGGGGGTAGAGTATGGGCTGGGAGGGGCAGGAAGAGTATTGCCCCCAGCTTGCCCAGGCTCCCAAGCCTGAGCCCGGCTGCCAGGAGCTGTGCCCACCCGCAGAGGCTCAGCAGGAGGAAGGAGGCCCCATCTGGATTCGAGGCCCCACTCTGGGTCTCTCCCTCTCTTCCTCTTTTTGCCGTGATGGTAACTATTTCCCTGGTGCCAATGGAGCAGCAGATGGGGGCTGGGGCCAACCAGGTTGCACCCAGTAGGGAGCCTGTGAGGGCATCTTTGGGACAATGAGATCTTGGGGACAGTGGATGGGGTTGTAGGATTTGGCCGTTGTGGAATTCTTACATCTAGAAATGTTTTTGAAATTTATCCTCAATCATGTTCGAATCACAAGAACTGTACAACTTCACTGTAGAATATTTTCATCGCTGTCTCCTCCCTGTTGCCATGTTTAGTTTAAAAGGATCCGCGTGATGAATCCTGGGCCTAGAAGCAGGATGGGAGGAACTACTTGAGTTCTGCAGCTGCCACCCCTGACTGGGACACACATGGCTGATTCCAAATCTACCCCAGCCTGTGTCCCGAGTCTCCCCTGAAAACCCGAAATCCTTCACAAAATAGGCCAGGATGGGGTCTTTGGAGCTGCTCTCTAAAGGCAACAAAAACACCCTTTTCCAGGGACTCAGCCTACACCACGGTGGGGTTTCTGAGAGGCCCATCCTTGCCCTAGGGGGCCTGGTCACGCTCCCCTGTCTTTGCAGGACCCTGCTGACCGGGGCGGTGGGCTCCCTGCTCCTGGAATGGTACAGCTGGCAGAGCGTCTTCTATTTCTCTGGCAGCCTCACCTTACTTTGGGTGTGGTACGTGTACAGGTACCTGCTGAGTGAAAAAGGTAACGCAGGCCGGGCGGGCTCGTCCTGGGCGGCCTGGCTGTCCAGTGCCTCTTCCTGTGGCGGCTGAGCAACCTGGAGCAGGAGCCTGGAGACGGCAGCTTTGACCTCCCAAAGAACCCACCAGACTCGAGCCCGAGGAAAGGCGCTCGGGTGCTGAGCTCTCAGCAGCTCTGCCACCAAATTCAGTCTGGAAGTTTCCATTTAGGGCTCAGGCAGACACCCAGGAAGACCTGCTGGGCTCAGGTCACGGGGGGTGCAGGAGCAGCCGAGTGTGGGTGGCCCAGAGGGGCTCCCCAAAGCTCCTGAACATGGGGAGGGTGTTCAGAACACGGTTCTCAAAAGTGACACTGCCCGTTTGGTGCCTGGTAGGGAAAGACACGGGAGGCTGGTGCCTGTGTGTAGCCTGGGGTGTGGGCGAGGCCTGCTGACCCCTCTGGAACCGCCCCCAAATCCCCAGTCCTTTGGGAACAGACAGCGCCTCCCGCCCTGCTAGCCATCACCTTGAAACCGTTGCTCCCCCAGACCTTGTCCCAGCCTCGGGTGTCCTGGCCCCAGGCCTGCTGGTGTCCAGGCACAACAGAGTTCCCTGGAGGCGGCTCTTCCAGAAGCCTGCTGTCTGGTGAGCCCCTCAGAGCAGTGGCAGGGCTGGTGACCATGGGGTGTGAGCCTGGCTGGATCCGACAGGCCCTGAGGCCCAGGGCTCAGAGGTGGGGCTCTGGCCACCAGGGGAGAGGGGTAGGTCCCACAGGCTCGGCCAGCTTGCTTGGTGCCAGAGTCACCGTTTGCTGCCTGGCCCCGCAGGGCGGCCGTCTTCTCCCAGCTGTCAGCAGCCTGCTCCTTCTTTGTGCTCCTTTCCTGGCTGCCCACCTTCTTCAAGGAGACCTTCCCAGACGCCAAGGTAAGCCGAGCTGGCGGCTCCCACAGGGTGGAGTGCCCAGAAGACATGAGGCTTGAACTGCCCCAGGTGCCACGGGTCCTTGGCCTGCAGATGGGGGTGACCCTCGGCTCCTCCTGGACTCTGACAGTCCTGGCACCACCAGGCTCTTCCTCTGGAGAGCACCCTGTCCGGGCTCGGGGCAGGTGTCCGTGTTTGAATCTGAAAATAATGTGGGTGCTCCATGCCTTCCTGCTGCTGCTGCGGCTACAGCCCTTCCAGCTCGCAACGGTGACCTGCTGGCCCGCAGAGCCTGACTTCAGGGCCCGCAGAGGCCTGCGCAGGAGCCGGGATGTGGACAGAGGGGTCACCTGCTGTCAGCACGGCTCCTCCTCCAAGGCGGTCCTACTGCCCTCCCAGGCGGTGGTCGACTCCAGAGCTGCACAAGCCCAGGGGTGGGGCCGGCCCTGCCAGAGAGCTTTCCTGGGCAGTGGTGGGCATGGGGGCTGTCCAGCCTGAGTATCCTCTTCCAGATGGCCGGGTGCCGGCCCAGGTTCTTCTGAGACAACGCCCCTCCCTGCCGGCCCAGGCCCCTCTGAGGCCACGCCCCTCCCTGCCGGCCCAGGCCCCCCCTGAGGCCACGCCCCTCCCTGCCGGCTCTGGCCCCTCTGAGGCCACGCTCCTCCCTGCCGGCCCTGGCCCCTCTGAGGTCACGCCCCTCCCTGCAGGGCTGGATCTTCAACGTGGTGCCTTGGTTGGTGGCGATTCCTGCCAGTGTATTCAGCGGGTGTCTCTCTGATCATCTCATCAATCAGGGTGAGCGCCAGGGAGGGGACGGGGCCGCGGCCACACCGTGGTTCACCGCACTTTAGAGGGGCCAGGGTGCAGCCTCAGCACACGGAGAGCTGGGGCAGAGGGACACTGCCCAGCCGGGCACTTCCTTCCAGGGTCAGCCTCCTCCTTAAAGGGTGGGGTTGGAGTGTGGTGAGAGGGTCTGGTCTCACAGCGGCTTTGGAGCTCGCCTGGGGCCAGATGCAGCCCGCGAGCCTCCGGGAAGGCACCTGGTGGGGTCGGAGGTTGCAGGCGTCCTGGAGCCTTTGGAAGAGCTTCTGTCTTTGCTCTCTGTGCTCCAGGCCAAGCTGGGCCGAGCCCAAGTGGACTGCGTGTTTCTTCCCCAGCACTGCGTCCTCACAGACATGCACAGGTGGAGGCATACGTGCGGCCACATGCTCGCTCCGCATACGCATGCACATCCTTAGAATGTTTTTTCTAATTGCAAAAAGAATACACACACGTTGTGGAAAAACTATAAAATCTGGAGAAACAAAGGAAGTGGGTTTCATGCCCGTTTCCACCTGCGAAACTGCCGTGTGGCTGTTGTTCTGTGCTTTCTGCCCAAACCCATGCCTTGGGAACCTCCCAGGGGCACACGTACAGCCTCGTGAATGGGTGCACACACTTTCACCCACAGCACACGTACAGCCTCGTGGATGCGCCACACACACATGTGTGCGCACACTTTCACCCTCGGCACACGATAGCTGTCTTGAGCCCAAGCCTCTGTTCTGGGCCGCCCCAGGCCTCCTCCCTTGCTGCCCCTCTGCAGCCAATAGGGATGGGGTCCCCTCTGGGTGCTGTCTGGGGTGTCAGCACAAACGGGCTAACAGGAGCCCCTTCCTTGGCCTCCCCTGTAGGTTACAGAGCCATCACAGTGCGGAAGCTCATGCAGGTAGGAGAAGCATTCCAGTCCTCTCTGTATGTCCCTGCTTTGTTGAGGGTCTCCCAGGACTGCAGGTTATGTCCCCAAGTCACCCTATGTCTGGGACCAAGCAAATGTGAGGCCTCCCCACCTGCCCAGCACCAGGGCCAGAGCAGGCTGTGGAGACAGCTTCTGGAGGGCAAGGTGGGGTCAGCATCCCCTCTGGGCCCGGCCTGAGCTTGCCCACGACGAATAGGGCCTCTCCCTTGGAGTGGGGTTGATTCACGGGGAGCCTCCTCCCAGATCTTCTTCAGGAGTCCCGGTCCGAGAGAGGTTTCGGGTCCCAGCCGACCTGACCCTTGTACAGTGCGCCCACAGGTCTGTCGGGCACACGAGTCAGGAGCGGTCCCAACTGTGGGTGGGTCGGGGCGGGGCGGGAGAGGGCGCAGCTGCAGGCGGCTGGGTGCCCGCCCGTCATGGTGGCACTTCCCTGTAGGGCATGGGCCTTGGTCTCTCCAGTGTCTTTGCTCTGTGCCTGGGCCACACCTCGAGCTTCTCCAAGTCCGTGGTCTTTGCATCAGCTTCCATCTGCCTCCAGACCTTCAACCACAGGTGAGGGCTGACCGCAGCACCCACCAGAGCCACCGTGCTGCCCACTCGCGTGAAGAGGGAGCTCTGTCTACCTCTCGCCAGGCCTCTTGCTCGAACCTCACCTTCTCAAGCTGCTGGGCAGCAACTGCCCTGAGGCCACGGTGGGAGCTGTTTAGGAAGCGTGGTTCACATCAGTGAGCAGCCTGTGTGCGCAAGGGATTTGTGCGCCCTGGGAACGCACTTTCCCTACAGCACTTGACTGTCAGGAGCGGCTTCCTGCACTGGGCTCTCTGTGAAGATGGGTGGCTGGGGCTTGGGTTGGGGAGGTGCGCAGGGCCGCAGCTCTGGCCAGGGAGCAGGCCCCAGCGTCTCCCAGGCCCTCCGGTGACTCCACCAGACCTTGCTTCCCTCCTCCCCCATGACAGCTCCGGGCTCTGGGTGAGGGAGGGCCAGCTACCAGCTCAGTGGTGGCCGGGGCCACTCACAGCCTCTTTCCTCTCCACAGTGGCATTTCCGTGAACATCCAGGACTTGGCCCCGTCCTGCGCTGGCTTTCTGTTTGGTGAGGACCTTCCCACCCCAGCTCTGCCCCTCCCTGGGCCTCTGGGTGGGTGGGTTATGGACGCTCCCGGAGGGCTGTCACTGACGTCTGTGTTCTCTCTCCCTCTGGCCTATTCACAGGTGTGGCCAACACAGCTGGGGCCTTGGCAGGTGAGGGGCATGCCTCTGCACCCAGGAGCTCCCCTGTCTGTGGGGTTCAAGCCCACTGAGGTGCTGCAGGATGGGGGAGTGGGGGTGTGCCTCCCCGGTGTCAGGGGAGGTCACAGACCCCAGAGTGGGCCCAGGGAGAGGAGAATGTGGCCACCTTCCAGGTTCCACTGGACTTTGCTGACAGCAGGTGGCTATGGGTCACTGTCTGCCCTGACGCACAGATATGGTCCAATCCTGGTAGTCCGGGGTACCCGGGATGCTGCCTGGCCCCGTTGAGTGCCTTAGATGATGGGGGCACCTTCTCCAGCTCAGCCACACCTGGGTTGGCCTGTGGCTCTCAGTTTCCCTTCAGCAGGACAAGGGGGACTCGTTAGGAGGCCGTTTCCTGGATGGCCTTGAGTGTCTCCGAGATACCCCAATTCTGAGCCTGATCCGCAGCTGGGACACCCGAATTCAGCCCTGGGGACCATAGGGCTTCTATTGGGTGCTAGAACCCCCAGCCCTTCCCCGGCACTGCCCTGGGAACTGGGCTGGTGTGTGGGGCCTGGGCTACCTGGAAGCAATCAGCCCGCCTGGTCCTCTCTTGGTCAGGTGTTGTGGGCGTGTGTCTGGGCGGCTACCTGATCGAGACCACGGGCTCGTGGACTTGCCTGTTCAACCTGGTGGCCATCATCAGCAACCTGGGGCTGTGCACCTTCCTGCTGTTTGGACAGGCCCAGAGGGTGGACCTGAGCCCCACCCGCGAGGACCTCTAGCTCCCAACCCTGCAGCCTCTCCCAGGACCCAGACGCCAGCAGCCCAGGAAAGAGGGGACTCAATTTGAGGGACATGGTCACTCCACCTCAGACGCATGAGCAGAGAGGAACTCAAACCACTGTGGAGCCTGAGGCTCCTTGAGGAGTTCACACCCGCTGGCGGGGTTGGGGAATGGGCCTGGGTCCAGGCCAGGCTCGCTGCTCTCTGGGCCTCAGTTCCCCCACCTGCCAGTGGGCTCGGCCCTGCCCTCCTTACAGGCTGGTGTGGCCGTTGGTGTGAGTGGGATTAGCATTAATAGGCACAGCCTCATTCCCGCTGCCATCTGTCCTGCGTGGTCCCGGCAAGCCCCCTGCTGGGCCTTCCTGCTAATGTGGGGCTGGTGCCAGGCTGCAGTCTCCACAAGCCCAGCCCGCTTTGCTGTGTCTCTGGTGGGCTGTCCTCCATGGTGGGGGCCATCCTGTGCACTACAGGAGGCTTAAAGGCATCCCTAACCTCTACCCACCCCATGCCAGCAGCACCTACCCTCCCTCTCCCTCCTCTTAATCAAATAACACCCAGAAATGTCTCCAGACTCTGCCCAGCCTCCCCGGTAGCCAGTCTCTAGACAGCCTTAGAATCTCAGCAGCCTGACAGAGACCTCCAGGTGCTCCAACACACATAGCTTTCCCAGGCCTGGTGATTCTGCTCTCCAGGGACGGTCAGCACCTTCCTGGGGGGGGGGGCATGCACCCCAGAACACACAGACCCACCTTTCTGGTGTTCTTTCTACCTCCCTTTTCATTCCCTGAAGAACTGGTGGTTTCATGAGTTAATGATACATCCTGCAAGATGTCCATGTGGAGAAAAAAAAAAACCCAAAAATGTGGAAAAGCACGCGGAGCCTTATTTAAGTAATAACTATTAAACTATTCAAAAAGAAGGCTGTTACTTTATTAACACCTTTTTTTTTTTGAGACAGTCTCGCTCTGTCACCAGGCTGGAGTACAGTGGCACGATCTCGGCTCAGTGCAACCTCCACCTCCTGGGTTCAAGCAATTCTCCTGCCTCAGCCTCCCAAGTAGCTGGGACTACAGGCGCGCACAACCACGTCCCGCTAATCTTTGTATTTTTTAGTAGAGATGGGGTTTCATCATGTTGGCCAGGATGGTCTCTGTCTCTTGACCTTGTGATCTGCCCTCCTCAGCCTCCCAAAGTGCTGGGATTACAGGCGTGAGCCACCACACCAGGCCGACACCTTTGCTTTTGAAGAGTGAACACGTGTTAACGACTTTTTGTAGCTCATTCATGAGGAAGCTACTGACACGCTGGAACCAGGTCAAAGGAGAATCGCAGGAACAGACACATTCCTGGGCTGGGGGTGTTGAGTGAATGAGCCAGCAGAGCCAGGCTGGTTTCGGCGTTCCTTTGCCGGTGGGTCCTGCGTGTCCACAGCGATTTCCCAAGACGAGGCCCCGTGGAGTCACACAGCCTAGCTGTGCTGTGCAAAGACACAGGGTGATTTTCCACTTGAGCACCATGTTCCCCTATAGTCTGCCCAGTTTTGGTCAGCCCTAACCCTGTGGTCCCATGGGTACAGCTAGAGTGTCTCCCCCACAGAGGGTCTGGATGGCCCTGCTGGAAGCGCTAGGGAGTCTCGGGGGAGGAGGGGCTTCCGGAAGCCTGGCAGTTGCTGTCTGGAGACTGCAAAGCCAAGCCCAGGAAAGGGGCCTGCGGCCAGATTCAGAGGAGGAGGGTCTGTGCGTTGAGATTGAGTTTCTCTCTCCTCACCTTTTGTTCAATCTACATGACACACAATGTGCCACTGTAGCCGTTTTTAAGTGCACTCTTCCATGGTGTGCAGCTGTCGCCACCGTCCGTCTTCAGAATGCTCTCATCTCACCAAACCGAAGCTCCTGCTCACTAAACACTGGCTCCTGTGGCTCTCCCCTAGCCCCGACGGCCCCATTGCACTTGGTGTCTCGACTTTAAGTGGGGCTGCGCTGGGAACCAGTGCAAGTGGGGGCATGCTGGGCTGGTCTGCGCCTGGCTGATTTCGTGCAGCAGTGTGCTGGGCTTTTATCCATTTTGTAACAAGTGTCAGCATTTTTCTCCGTTTTAAGGCTGAATAAAATACTCTGTTTTGTGGATGAGCCATGTTTTGTGTATCTGTTCACCCACTGATGGATCTATGAACACAAGTGTGCAGTTAGTACCTTTTATTTTATTTATTTTTTGGAGACAGAAGCTCACTCTTTCCCCCAGACTGGAGTGCAGTGGTGTGCTCTCGGCTCACTGCAACCTTCAACTCCTGAGTTCAAGCAATTCTCCTGCCTCAACCTCCCGAGTAGCTGGGATTACAGGCGAGTGCCACCACCACACCAGGCTAATTTTTGTATTTTTAGTAGAGACGGGGTTTCACCATGTTGGCCAGGCTGGTTGTGAACTCCTGACTTCAGGTGACCTGCCCGCCTTGGCCTCCCAAAGTTCTGGGATTAGAGGAGTAAGCAGCTATGCTCGGCCCTACTTTTATTTTTTTGGAGACAGGGTCTTGCTCCATCACCCAGGCTGGAATGCAGTGGCAGTCACAGCTCACTGCAGCCTCAGCTTCCCTGGCTCAGGTTGATCCTCCCACCTCAGCCTCCCAAGCAGCTGGAACCACAGGTGCACACCAACACACCCAGCACTCACTGTGTTGCCCAGGCTGGTCTTGAACTCCTGGGCTCAAGTGACCCTCCCCCCATGGCTTCTCAGACTGTTGGGATTATAGGCATGAGCCATGGTGCCCAGCCAGTTCACAATGTCTAAAATCCAAAGCCAGCTACAAAAGCTCTGAGAGTGAGGAGTCAGTCCTGCCCAGGGGACCGGAGTGGAGATCCCAGAAGGGCTACAGAACTAGGCGGACAGTGCGGGCTACCCCTCTGGCCACACAGTCCTGCAGGACCAAGGTTCCCGCTGGACTCTTGTCAGGTTCCTGTCACTTCCTTGCAGAGTGGAGGCCAGGGGAGACTGTCCTGTGGGATGTGGGGTCAGACCCAGGCACAGCAGGCAAGCCCCCTTCCCTCCCAGCAGCTTCTGAGTGCTAACCCCGGTCTTTCTTCAGGCAGATGTTGGAACCTAAGATGGTCGGGAGTCAGGGAGGCTGGGGGTGGTCTACTTGTTCTCCTCCAGCTCCAGGAGAGTGGGCGGCAGGGTCTGCAGGGAGTCATCTGTGGCAGACAGGCCCAGATGCGTCCACACCCCACCCAGATGCCATCCACACCCTGCCCAGATGCCGTCAATACCCCGCCCAGATGCGTCCACTCAGATGCCGTCCACACCCCACCCACATGCTGTCCACACCCCGCCCAGATGTCATCCACACCCCACCCAGATGCATCCACACCCAACCCAGATGCTGTCCACACCCCGCCCAGATGCCGTCTACACCTCACCCAGATGCCATCCATACCCCACCCAGATGCTGTCCACACCCCACCCAAATGTGTCCACACCCCACCCAGATGCCGTCCACACCCCGCCCAGATGCCGTCCACACCCCGCCCAGATGCTGTCCACACCCCACCCAAATGTGTCCACACCCCCCCCATACCGTCCACACCCCGCTCAGATGCCGTCCACACCCCGCCCAGATGCCGTCCACACCCCACCCAGATGCCGTCCACACCCCGCCCAGATGCCGTCCACACCCTGCCCAGATGCTGTCCACACCCCACCCAAATGTGTCCACACCCCACCCAGATGCCATCCACACCCTGCCCAGATGCTTCCCCCCAATGCCGTCCACACCCCGCCCAGATGCGTCCACACCCCGCCCAGATGCCGTCCACACCCCGCCCAGATGCGCCCACCCAGATGCCATTCACACCTCACCCAGATGCCATCTACAGCCCACCCAGATGCTGTCCATACCCTGCCCAGATGCGTCCACTCCCCGCCCAGATGCGTCCACACCCCGAGGGGCAGTTCTGCAGGATCCCAGTGCCTGGGCTGCGGGAGACCCCTCCCTCCCTCCCGCCCATGTACCAAGGGATGGAGGCTCCTCGGGCGGCCACAGAGTGCGCTGGGGGTGCAGCTGCTCTTCTTTCGCCCATATACTGGCTCCTTCTTCCAGGAGCTGTTCAGCCCTGCCTCTCCCAGCTCAGCTCCAGGCTCCAGTGGCAGTCCTGACACGGGCTGGGGTGGAGGGGCTGGGACGTGTCGGGAATGAGAGGGAACCTGCCTGGGGAGACTGGAGAGGACCACCCAGGCCCTGCAGTCATTTTTGGAGGAAGCAGGTGGCAGGGCCTGTGTGGGTGGATTCTGAGCCTAGAAGCCTCTATGCAGGCCAGCTTGGGTCAGGCTCAGGCAGGAGACCCCGCTGCACACAGGTCCCCTTGCTCGGTGCCCACCCTCCCGGGGCCTTGCTAGACGGCAGAACGTGCTGTCTGTGTGACTTCAGACCTGGTCCTGAAGCCACCCCACCAGATCCTGATGCTGGCCACATGGAGCTCCCATTTCTACTCCTGGATTTTCAGAGCCCCCAGGCAGTTCTTGTGCCGCCAGGGTGACCCAGGTCTTCACTAGAGTTTTGGGGCCTGACAAACCACTCTGCTGCCAGGTTGGCGCCCTGAGGGCAGCCGACGGCAAAGCGGAGGCAGCAGGGCCCACGGCACCTCTCCTCACACCTCCATGCCTGGGAAGCAGGGGCTCCGGTTAGCTGGGGTTGTGTGTGGGAGTGTGTGTTTGTGTATTTATGAGTTGTGTGACCCCGCGTTTGAATGTGTGAGAATGCATGCGTGTGCATGCATCCAAGTGTGCTTGTTGGCACATGTGAGTGTGCATGTGAACAGGCATGTCTGTGTTCATGTGAGTGTGCAAGTATGTGTGCGCATGTGTCTGTGTTCGTGTGCACCTGTGTTTGTATGTGCATGCAAGTGTCTGTGTTCATGCGTGGACGTGCAAGTGTCTGTGTGTGAGTGTGCGAGTGTGTGTGCATATGTGTGTTCATGTGTGTGTGCACGTGAATATGCACATCTGTGTGTTCGTGTGAGTGTGCATGTCTGTGTGTGTGTGCATGTCTGTGTTCATGTGAATGTGCATGTGCCTGAGTGTGTGCATTGGCACATGTGAGGAGTATGCACGTCTCTGTGTGTGAGTGTCCATGTCTGTGTTCCTGTGTGAGTGTGCATGTGTCTCTGTCTTCCTTTTTAAAAAAAATTTTTTTTTTAAAAGACGGGGTTTCACCATGTTGGTTAGGCTGGTCTTGAACTCCTGACCTCAGGTGATCCGCCCACCTTGGCCTCCAAAGTGCTTGAATCACAGGCGTGAGCCACTGTGCCCAGCCGTGTCTCTGTGTTCCTGTGTGTATGCATGTGTCTGTGTTCATGTGTGAGTGTGCATGTGTGTGCATGTGCCCAAGTGTGCGTGTTGATGCATGTGAGGAGTGTGCATGTGAATATGCACGTCTGTGTGTGTGCACGTTAACATTCACATCTGTGTTTGTGTGCATGTCTGTGTTCATGTGTGTGCATGTGTCTGTGTTCGTGTGAGTGTGCGTGCAAGTGTCTGTGTGTTTATGTGTGAGTGTGCAAGCATCAGTGTGTTCCTGTGTGTGCATGTGCCCGAGTGTGCATCTTGGTGCATGTGAGGAGTGTACATGTGAATATGCACATCTATGTGTTTGTGAGTGTGCATGTGTCTGTGTGAGTGTGTAAGTGTGCAAGTGTCTGCGTGGTCCTGTGTGAGTGCGCATGTGCTGGAGTGTGCAAGTTGGTGTATGCAAGGAGTGTACACGTGAATATGCATGTCTGTGTGTGCACGTTAACATGCACGTCTGTGTTCATGTGTGTGCATGTGTCTGTGTTAGTGTAGGAGTGTGCAAGTGTCTGTGTTTATGTGTGTGTGCAAGCGCCAGTTTGTTCCTGTGTGTGCATGTGCCCAAGTGTGCATGTTGGTGCATGTGAGGAGTGTACGTGTGAATATGTACATCTGTGTTTGTGAGTGCATGTGTCTGTGTGTGTAAGTGTGCGAGTGTCTGTGTAGTCCTGTGTGACTGTGCACGTGCCAGTGTGCACGTGAATATGCACATCTGTGTGTGAGTGGGAGTGTGCATGTCTGAGTGTGCATGTGTCTGTGTGTTTATGTGTGTGCATGTGTGTGTGTTCCTGTGTGGGTGTGACTGTGCCTGAGTGTGCATGCGTCTGAGTGTTCCTGTGTGAGTGTGACTGTGTAGGAGTGCACACACACCCATGTGCCCACAACCTCAGGACCTGGCCATGGTCATTCCCCATCAGGCCGACAGAGGGTGCCATCGGACAGGGCTGTGTCGGATCCCTGAGCTCCCAGCAAAGCTGTCTCCAGCCTGGGACACAGCATGCGGGGGAGGTGCCGGGCTCTGCTGTGAGAGAACGGAAGGAAGAGGTTGGGTTGGAAGGGAGATGTAAGAGGTGGAGGAACAGCATGGGTGATGGCAGGGGGCAAAGTGGCATCCGGTTTGGTATTCGATGAGGGGGTTGTGAGGCCCAGGAGTGGGACATGGGGGAGGCCCAGGAGTGGGACATGGGGGCTGGGCATGGACGCTCCATCCTCTCAGGACTGGTGGGTGTGCCTTGGGGGCCTTGTGAACGGATAGGCTGCAAGAACCCTTTCCCCACCTGCTCTGTCCCCAGCTGGGGTCACCACAGCATATCCTTTCCCCGGGTGTGTGGCGTGTCCTGCCTCCACCTTGAAGGACAAGGCACAGAAGCCTGGCCAAGGGCGGAGCTCCAGGCTCTCCTTGCCACTGCATCCCCATGGCCCAGGCACGCCCCCCCAGTGCCCTTCCCCTCAACGACCAGAGGGCAAGGCAAGGCTGCAGTGTAGACAGCTGGCTCGGGTGGGAGCTCTGCGCTTGCTCTTTCCCAGGACTTTGCATGAAGATTTTGAGTCGCCATGACAGGGTCCTGCTGGAAATATTTACTATTGTGACGTCCATTCTGGAGAAGCTGGAGAATGCAGAGGCGTGTGGAGGGGAGAACAAGTTTCTCGGTGCACTGCAGTCCAGCCAAGGCCACCCCTGCCAGCCTCACAACCCCACCAGCCCCAGAGGCCCCATCCCAGTCACTCTGGGATGGCCTCTCCCCAAGCCTACTGCCCTGAGTGCTCCACCCACCCCCCCGAATGTCCCTCCAGGGTTGGGGCTGTGCCTGCCCGAGTGCCCGGACCCCCAGGTCCTGCCAGCCCCCCAGGGCTCTCCTGCTCACGTCCCTCAGGTCACTGTAAGAGGCACTTCTCTGCTGCTTTTCTAAAGCAGCGTCTTTAATGACCACTTACCATCCATCATTATTATGTTAATAACCCTCCTGTCACCCCATTTCTGGGCCATTGTCCTTCATCTGTGGGACAGCAGTGCCTAGAGGTGTCCGCTTGCTGCCTTGGGAACCCCAAACATCGTTCCCCTGTCTGGGGACACCCAAGCTGAGCCACTGCGGTGGGGGTGATACCCTGGGGGGAGCACCTCCCAGAAGTCCTCCACGAGCTCTTCCTTCTGCAGCGGGCACCCGCTGGGCTGGCCGGCCTCTCCCCTCCACTGGGTCCTGCCAACCAGTTACAAGGAAAGATGGGCGGTGGTTGTAAATACACTTTTGACAGAAATTTACTTTATTGTGTTTAATTGGAAAGTGTTGAAGTCAGGCATGAATATTCAGCATCGCCGGCTGCTGGCATGGAGCCGAGGTCTGTGTTCTGACGCACCCAGCACGGGGCCTGTCCGATGGGGAGCGGCAGTGGGAAAGCTATTAATTGAAATAGCTTCATTAATTAGTAATTAACAGCAGGGTAATGACCGTGTCGCTCGTCGTATTTCAGTGGATGCCCTTCATGTGTTATGGGGCCTTTAATTAAAGGACGTGCATTTTAATTAAAGGACATGCTTGGCCCTTTGGCCTTTGCAATACAAAAGACGCTCCCAACTTTCACAGAAGCTGACGGGGAAGCTGTGTGGGTGCAAGGGAAGGGCGGCACTGCAGAGGCGTCCACCCCCAGGCCATCCCTAGCCTTCCAGCCCAGCTCAGGCTGGTCCTCCCTGGAGTCCATTGGACAACCTGATGGCCATGTGGGGTATAGGAAGGGCCCAGGGCCAGAGAGCCATGGATGGGAAGGCCCCTGTGAGCCCCCTTGGGGTCCAAGCACTCTTCTCTGGCCCCACCACGTATCTGTCTGCTGGTTGGAAACAGTGTCCCAGAGGCACCTGGAGACTCTTGTCTCCCGCACTGGTCTGTAGAAATTCTAAGGTCTTCTGATCTCAGCACTGCCTGGGCATCTTTGTGACCACTGTGGGAGGATGACCTGCTGAGGCTGTTTTAAAACTGGCGCTCTCCTTCTTTCCCTCAAGAGTTGGAGCCTGTGTCTCCTCCCCTTGAATCTGGGGGTGGGGACCTATGCCTGCTTCTGAAGCTAGCATGTGACTTCAGCTTCTGCCTAGATCTCCTGGGCACTCACTCTTCGAACCCAGCCACCATGCTGTGAGGAAGCTCATTCGCCCCACTCAGGAGCCACCTGGACTGGCTGGACATACACCTAGGGTGGGGGTGTGTGTTTGAACTGGTTGGAGGAGGGAAGGCTGTTCACTGGGAGAACAGCCCCAGGAAGGACCTCTGGTGGCAGAGGGGTAGGCAGGGAGTGCTGGGCAGGGAGCACCGGGCAGGGAGCGCCCACATGCCAGCTTGAGTACCAGTGCCAGCCAGCTGCTGCCCAGAGAACCCCGGCCCTCTGTGGTTGTCTGGCCTCTGCTCATGGCTATTGCTCAGAGAGAATCTAACTGACACTGACTTCACCTCCATCCCACCCCTGAGGCGGGCAGCTGGACCTCGGGTTGCTTCAGAAAAGTCCTCAGCCAATAGTGTCACTGCCAAGGACAAACCTGAGAGGCCACTAAAAATGCCAGAGACTTGAGGGATAAAATATAGCCCGTCCCATTAAATTATTTAACGCATTGAACACTCATTACCATCCTCCAAACCTGCAGTGGCCCACATTCTCACTCTGTCCTCCAGCTTGGAGAACCTTCAGTCAGAACTCGGGCTGGAAATGTATTTTCCTGTTTCCCTGTGCTTCTGTGACTTGGGGGATCTTGTGGGGGCTCCCACCCCAGCTCAGGGCCGTCTTCCCTCCTGGCGCACTTCTTCTTCTCTGGTTTTAGGATGTCACCTTGATAGACATCACGGAAAGTGCATACCGTTGTCTGAGAAATTAAAACACATGAGTGAGCAGAGGGAAGCGACGCCTTGAGGCCATGCTCTAGGGTGTGGTAAGTGTCCCTCCAGCTGCTGGGTGGCCATGCACCTCAGGTCTCGTGCCCCTGCTGGAAAGCACTTTCCTGAAGGGCCACTGGGTCGTAGGGTCTACTCCCTCTCCCTCTGCTGAGATACACCCTGCTGGGCACCGCCCTCCCTGGGCCTCACCAGGGACACACACCAAGGGGCTGCAAGCCCTGGGGGTAAAGAAAGCTGCTCCCTGTTCCAGCCCCCTGACGCCGCCTCAACTGTCCCAGGTGGCTGAGAATGGGACCTGGGATTGGCCACTTCCTTCCTCCCTCCCCCAGCCCAGGCCCGAAGGCTCTTCTGAAGCTCACTGGGCAGTTGGGGTCTGGAGTCTCCCCCACCTAGCCCAGGAAGATTCAGCCTTCGCCCCGAATGCTCCCTGAGTCTCTGTCCTGCTTCTTTGGCTCCTCTTGATCCCCTGCATCCTCTGTTCCCACAGCCTGAGCCATCTCGAGTGTGGAAGCTGGAGGCCATCCCTAAGCAGCCTGGCCCTCCTCCTCAGGGACCCCTCCAAGCTGGCAAGGGCAGCACTTCCTCACTCCGTTGTCCTGGGGGCAGAGCTTGGTTGGTGGCAGTGCCCAGGGATGGGGGGACCCTTGGAGGCCAGGGTGTTTCCTGTGGACACTCAGTGTCACCATTGGGGTTTCTCATGGGGCTTGAGGGGTTTTCAGGGAAGACGCAGCTGCCCCTACCTTTTAGGATGTTTACGTGCACCCCACCCCCCACATCTCTGCTCCCGCCATTTTTCCTTAAATAGACAGACAATCTGGACACTGGCTGGGGAAGGCGCCAGCTCACCGACCCCCATCCCCACGCTGGCCCTGATTGTGCCAGCAGTCCACGGAGCGGATGGTTTTAGGGAGGGACTTTCCTGGACATTTCCTTGCTAAGCTGACGGAACTCTGAAGGATCATTGGGTCACCTGTCCAGTTTCAAACATCTCCCATTTCCATTTAATTGGAGGAAATGATTTTACCAACATTAATTTTTTTTATGTGAAAAACTTAGAACAAGGCTTGGCCACTGTCAAAATTTGCCAATCATCACGTCCCATCTCTCATGGGGGCCTTTGGTTTCCTGGCCGGGCTTGAAGCTCTAGCTGAAGTCAAATGGAGGTCACTGTTCCATCTGCCTTTAGTGGGTGACAGATGTGACCCTGAGCTCCACAGCACTGCACAGCCTGGGGCAAAAGCCGTGGAAAACCTGGGTCATGAAGGTTTGGGGCCCAAACAGCTGAGCCAGGGTCTCCCAGTGGGAGCAGAGAACACTGTGCCCTGGCTGGTCCTCCCCTCATCCAGTGAGGGCAGGGACATGGCTCCATCTGGCTGGGTCCCTTGTGCCTGCTGCCAGCAGTGGAGCTTCCCGCTCCTTCCACCGCAATACGAAGCACGGGCTGGTCTTGGATTCTCCTTACCGATTGGTCCATACAGAGTAGTGACCCTGGGCAGCAAGTGGCTCAGACCCATCCTGTCCCTGGGCAAGCCGGGGCCTGGGAGAGAGCAGACAGCTGCTCAACAGCCCACCATACAGAGCCCCTCAGCACGCCCGGGCTGCTCTGTCTCCTTCATTAGCGCCCTGCCTACCGAGCAGCCCCACCCTGGGCTGCAGGCTCCTGTCCCAGTCATCTCCAGGATTGGCCTAATTGGAGACTTCTCGGCAGCTCTCGGAGAGAAGAGTGAGGGGCTGTGACCACCCCATCGTGGTCAGAGAGCTACTGTCTCAGCCAGTGTGCCGGGGACGCAGCAGGGGTGGCGAAGAGACAGGGCTGCCCGCCAGCCCTGCCCAACGCTGCTGGCTGGGTGCTGTCCAGAGCTGGCAAGGAAACTCAGTTTGTCTGCAGAAACCAAGTGAGGGCGTGCAGAACAGGCCTGGAACGCACTCGGCCCACAGAGGCCAGAGTTGACCGGGTCCTTTCTGTCCAGCAGCCCCAGGCACGGACAGGCGGCTCCCCTGCCAGCCCTGGTCCGAACCCCACGGTGAGGGTCCCGCAGCCCCGACCCTGCACCTCAGGCTCGAGTGCGGCCCCCCGCATCGCCCAGCTCAGTGGCTGCTCATGGGGATGCCCTGTCTGTGCAGACCATGGGTGTCTGTGCTGCACAGACCAGGCGCGTCTTCGCTTGCTCAGCAGCACCATCAGAAGGGGGCTGAAGAACAAATGTTTTTCTAAGTTTTAGTTGACATTCAATTTTAATGACTTTTTAAACAAAGTAGCTGTTAAACACACCACGTTTTATGGTTTCCTGATGTCTGACAGGTGTTTTTGCCCGTGTGGGAAGCAGATGCTAATCGCATCCTCCTAACAGCTCATAAATAATCAGGCTCCTGCTCCCTTTGTGCGCAGGGCTGCCAGTGGCCAATTTGTTCTTCAGAAGTGGCCACGCGACCTGTCAATCAGCTCTTGCCGGAGGCACTGTTTGGTGATTAGAAGCCCCTTGGAGAGTGAGAACTCCAAATTAGTTTTAAATAAAAAATAAGAATATTCATGCTGCTGAACATCTAAAGGTAAGGGAGACAACGAAGTCCAAACCTGCGGCCGGGGCTGGTGTTGCTGGCGCACCCAGACCCACCGGGGCCTCTGGGGACGGGGCACAGGCAGCACCGCACAGAGAGGCACGGGGCGGGGTGACGGCACGGAGCTCGAGCAGGAGGGGCTCTGGCACCCTCCTGTCAGCGGCCACACCAGAGCTTGCTTCATTCCGGGACCAGCATAATTGGCAGGCTCCAGGCAAGAGCACTCATGCTGACTGGTGCCTTTGCCAGGACTTGAAAGCCTGGGAGGGGACGTGCCTGTCTCCTTGAGAGGAGAACAAATGTTCCCTTTGAAGAAGTTTGTGGTGAGCGGGGCCGTGTCAGAGGAGACTGCTACTGGGGTGGCAGGCAGTGGTGGCAGGTGGTGCTGGCCCTGTCCCTCCCTCCCCCCACGACGGGCAACCTCAGTGGGTCTTTCCTTTGGAGCAGGCTCAGCTGGGCAGATGCTGCTGCCACTCCATCCTCAGTCACCTCTTGCTGTGGTCCCTTCTGTGCAGCAGGGTGGGGCCACATATGCTCTTCTGGGGTTCCTGCTGGGCTCCCCACAGCCCCAGGCTCTGTCCTTGGTGCTGGGAAGTCCCAGCATCCACCCAGGCTGGGAAAACAGCCTGAATCAGTTCATGAGGTGTGGAAGTGCGACCCTGGTCTAGGGGAAACCAGGGCAGTTGTCTTCAGGGGAGAGAGGCGGTGAACAGCTGGGAAGGCAGGTGAGGCTGCAGGGCCAGTATGGGCAATGGTGGTGGGTTTGGGGGCTGTGGTTTAATGCCTCTCTGCGAGTACCAGGACAGGCGAGGGCTCCAAGGGTGAGTTGGTTGCATGGAACCCTCCAGAATCTTCCGACCCTCAGTGTGTTCCTTCTGACGCTGAAAGTGACTCACCCTGAGGTCTCAGGGCCGTCTCCCTCCTTGCCAGCATAGAGCCTGTGGACTGGGGGTACAGGCACCAGGCCTTGGAGTCCAGTGGGCCAGGGAGCAGCCAGGAGACCTGCTGGGGGCAGTGAGCAGGCCCATGGTGGGACAGGGACTGGAGACTGGGACTCCACTTGGGCTGGGGACAGCAGAGGGCCTGAGCATTGAGAGAAGGGGGAGGCTGAGAGAGGGGCAATAGGCAGCAGCAGGAACTGGCCGGGCATCAGAGGCTGGAGAGGCCTCAGGGGCAGGGACACTGGAAGGCAACCGGCAGTGCCCAGCTCTGGCCCCCTCCAGAAGTACCCCAACAGCCGCAGCTGCCCCGACCCCTCCCCACCTCTCTCCACTTCCTCCCAGGGCTTTCCTTCCAGCGGCCACAGTGGCCAGGCCACCAGCTTGGGGAGGACCCCATCCCTCCAGACCCCACCCAGTTCTCCACGTCCAGGGTGCCCTGCCCTGTGCCTTCCCTGTGCTCAGGGACTCTGGGGGCCCCTGACTGCCCTAGGACTGGGCGTCCTTCTCTGCAGGACACCAAAGCTGTGAGCCCAAAAGGCCAGGAGTACAGGCTACCCTCCGGATCTGGCATGAAGCCTTCAGGGTCTCAGGCCTGTGGGCAGTGGGGAGGGAATGTGGAACGTGAAGGAGGTCACATGTTTAAGCCCAAAAACGAATGATGCCCTCCCACTTCACCCTGCCTGGCCCCACAGTCCACGGTCACTGCCCCCAGGACCATTTCATGGCTATAACTCTCGTCCTTCCTGTGTTTCCAACTAATGCATTATTAATAGGCAAAGACAAATCCATTTCATGGCACATTCATTCTGGAGCTGACTTCCAGAGGCTCTGCAGGCTGGACTGAGGCCGGCGGAGGGTGGGGGTTGCTGGTGGGTAGCCGGCTCTGGGTAGATGGCTGAGGAGCTGGTGGCATCTCGGTGGCTCACATAGGCAGGGAACCTGGGTTGTTCCTTGAAGAGGGGATAGGGAAGCTGTGGAACCCATGGGTGGCCCTAAAGGTGGCTGAGGAGAGGGTGGGAGACAGTGGTGCCTCCTCACCTGTCCTCACAGAGGACTGAGGGCCCTGTCCCTAAACTGTAGGCCCATGGCCTCCCTGGCAGGCACGCAGGACGGGCTCACAGAATGGGGTTTCTGTCACGGAGATTTGAGCCTCCCTCATCACCTCCCGCTTCTTACAGCTGCAACCCCCAAGCTCAGGGCAAAGAGCAGATCCCTCCCTGTCCCCAGTGTAGGCCCCTGACCCCCAGTCCAGCCAGGGCACCTGGCACCGCCCTCCCCAGCCTTGGTCTCCTCTCCTGCCCACATGCCTTCCCCTCCCTGAGCACCCACATTGCTGCCTCAGGGCCCTGCATGTGCTGTTCCTCTGCCTGGATGCTGACCCCCAAGGGTCACCTCCTCCAGGTAGCCTTCATTCTTCTCAGGCTGAGTTGTCTGGTTACTGCTGTGCCTGCTCTCAACTGGATTCCACCAGTACGAGGCCAGGCCGCTCTGATCCATCATCGTCCTCAGCCGGCACACAGAGGCTTGTGACCATCAGTCAGTGTAGGCAGGGCAAAGGCCACTGCCATTGATATCAGTGCCATCTCTTCTTTGTGATTATCTTTGTAAAAAATGTGCTAAAATACACATAACAGAAAATGTACCATTTCAAGCATTTTTTTTTTTTTTTTGAGGCAGGGTCTCACTCTGTTGCCCAGGCTGGAGTGCAGTGGTGCAATAACAGCTCAGTGCAGCCTTGACCTCCCAGGCTCAAGCAGTCCTCCCGACTCAACCTCCCGAGTAGCTGGAACTACAGGTGTATGCCACTGTGCCCAGAAAATTCAGCCATTGTTAACAGTGAATGCTTTCCAGTGGTAACAAGCACATTCACAATTTTGTGCAACCATCACCACCAGAAACTTCCAGAATCTTTTCATTTAGTCAAAACACACCTTGTACCTGTATGCACCCCACCCCCACTCCCCACCCCGGCAACCACCAATCTCCTGTTGTCTCTGTGGCTTTGCGAATTCTGACATTTCATGAAAGTGGAATCATGAGTGCCCTTCGCGTCTGGCCTCTTCCACGGAGTGTCGAGTTTTCAAGGTTCGTCCCTGTTGTAGCAGGAATCAGTGCTTCACTTATGGCTTGAGGGCATTCTGTGGCGTGCATGGACCTATGGGTGGGCGGCATTTTACTGGTCTGTCCTGGGCTGAGTCCCTCGGGGCGCACCCCTTGCCTGGCTCCTGTGTCCTGTTGAACAGGCCTTCAATCCTGCGGCTCTGGAGATACACGCGTATGGCTTTGGCCAATCCCCTGTTTTCAGCTGCAACTGTCTCCTGAGTTCACAGATTCCCCCTTGGCATTTGGTGTGTGGGGAGGGCTACACATGCTCCCCGAGAATGCCCACCCTGCCCCCTGCTGAGGCAGATTCTGGTTATCCATATGAGGCCCCTCCTGCCAGAACAGCGCCCATCCTCAAGCCTTCTGACCTCCCTCCCCAAGCCCAAGGCTGGTTCAGCACCTCAAGCTCTCTGCAGGAGTGGCCAGGTATGAGCATACGTGTGGCTGCCCAAGCCTCCAGCTAGCCCCCCTGCACACTACTAAATATTTTAGCAAATAAAATTTTTTTAAACATGCGACCAGATGTCCAGGTTGACAAAGTGCTTAAGGCATTTGACTGATAAAAAGCTGGAACCCTTGGTAAATGGGGATTTAAAACAAGCCCCGAGGCAAGTGTGTGATATTAAAAACATCCTAGGCTCTTTTGTGCAGGGCCCAGGCACACAGAGGCTTGAAGGCGAGAGTCCATCTGTCGCCTCCGTGTGTCCTGACACTCAACAAACCGGATCGATCCTGGAGCGGTGGCTGCTCTGCAGCAGGAAAGGGTGGCTGGGCGCTCGTTCACCACAAAGGAGGTGCCATTAATATTCATGAGCTGGGCCTGCGTGGCTGGGAGGACAGGCAGCCACAGGCCAGGCATCTCTCTGTGGCACTGGCGCTGGGCCTTGGCTGGCAGAGAAGAATGAGTTCTGTCTCCAGGGTTCCTGTGAGCCTCCAAAAAACAGGCCAGGACTACAGTGGCTACAGTTCTCGCCTGGATGAAGGGTAGAGGTCAGCCCAGGCTCTCTGAGAAGCCAGAGTCTCACCAGAGTGAGAGGAAGTGAAGAAGAGAGAAGGACCTGGACAGATGGGAGGCCCTGGGAGGAAGGCCCAGACCCACACAGCCACCATTTGCCAAAAAAAAAAAAAAAAAGCTGAGAACGACCAGGAAGAACACCTATCAGAATCCGTGAGCAGTCTGCCCTCAGCTGTTTTTAAATGCAGAGGTTGATTTTCACATGATGCTCACCAAGAGGGTGGAGGCCCCAGGGGACTGACGTGAGTCTAGGACAGGGGACATCACCCACACATAGAGACACCAGTCCCTTCTGGTCAGACCAACTGTGCACCATGCTCCAATTCTGACCCATCCACCACGCTCTGAACCTGACCCGTCAATCATGCTCTGATTTGCATGATTGCTGATTTCAGCCATTCTCCCCAGGGCTTTGCTCAGGGTCTATGGCGTTCTCCTGTGGCCCTCTCAACCATCTTGCTTAATCCTGACACAGACCACACAGCGAGGACTGGTGCCTCTGCCTTAAGAGGCGGGGCCTGGGCTGGGCCGGGGAGGACTCCAGTGTCTGGAAAAGGCTGGCCTCAGGGGAGTCCTGACCCGGCTTCTCTGCCATCTGAGCATCTGAGAAAGGCGACGCATGTGGTTCTCTCAGGCTGCCGCAAGGACTCCAGGGATACAGTTAGCCCCACGGCCTGGCACCTGAGCCAGGGTCTGGTTGGGACCTGGGAGCTGGCCGATGAGAGTGAGGTCACCCAGCTCCCCGCTCTCTCGTCCCAGCGTCCTTCTGAGGGCCAAGTGCCCCCTGCCCACACTCATCTGGGGTGGACGGATGCAAGTGTCTTCTTCCTGATATTAGAACATAAGACCTAATAGGCCCTTGGACCTGGGGGAGAGGCAGCTGTGTTCAGGTGAGATGCTCAGGAGAGGTGGGCACCAGGCAGCCCCTGGGAGCCCCAGAACCACAGTCTTTCATGCAAACATGTTGGTCTTGACACCTGCTCAGCTCAGCTCTGTCAAAGTCCCTCTCTCTGGTTTCTGCCCAGGAGGTGGCGCTGTGGGAGGGGGGCACTTCCAACCTGCGTCCAACCCTCTGCTGGGCCTTGTCAGGCCCAAGGATCCCTCTCCTAAGCCTAGAAATGACCAACAGTGAGGAAACCTGGGGAGAGGGGCCCAGGAGGAAGAGCCCACACTTCGGGCTCTGAGGATGAGGCTGTGCAGCAGTGGAAGTGATATGTGCAGGTGGGTGGTGGGACAGGACAGGTGGACTGGGGCACAGGTGGGGAGTGGACAGGACAAGTGGACTGGGGCGCAGGTGGACTGGGGCGCAGGTGGACTGGGGTGCAGGTGGATTGGGGCACAGGTGAACTGGGGCACAGGTGGACTGGGGTACAGGTGGGTGGTGGGATAGGACAGGTAGACTGGGGCACAGGTGGACTGGGGCACAGGTGGACTGGGGTGCAGGTGGACTGGGGCACAGATGGACTGGGGTACAGGTGGGCAGTGGGACAGGACAGGTGGACTGGGTGCAAGTGGACTGGAGCACAGGTGGACTGGGGTACAGGTGGGCGGTGGGACAGAACAGGTGGATGGTGGGACAGGACAGGTGGACTGGGGAGCAGGTGGACTGGGGAGCAAGTGGACTGGGGAACAGTTGGACTGGGGTACAGGTAGGTGGTGGGACAGGACAGATTGACTGGGGCACAGGTGGGCAGTGGGACAAGACAGGTGGACTGGGGCACAGGTGGACTGAGGCACAGGTGGGCGGTGGGACAGGACAGGTGGACTGGGGCGCAGGTGGGCAGTGGGATAGGACAGGTGGACTGGGGTACAGGTGGCAGCACGGTGGGACAGGACAGGTGGACTGGGGTGCAAGTGGACTGGGGTACAGGTAGACTGGGGTGCAGGTGGGCAGTGGGACAGGACAGGTGGACTGGGGCACAGGTGGGCAGTGGGACAGGACAGGTGGACTGGGGCGCAGGTGGGCGGTGGGACAGGACAGGTGGACTGGGGCACAGGTGGGCGGTGGGACAGGACAGGTGGACTGGGATACAGGTGGGCAGTGGGACAAGACAGGTGGACTGAGGTGCAAGTGGACTGGGGCACAGGTGGGCAGTGGGACAGGATAGGTGGACTGGGGCACAAGTGGACCGGGGTGCAGGTGGACAGTGGGATAGGACAGGTGGACTGGGGTGCAGGTGGTGGTGGGACGGGACAGGTGGACTGGGGCACTGGGGTGCAGGTGTTGCATTGAACTGAGCACAGAAAGTCAACACCAGAACAAAAGTATGCCAAATTGCAGGGTTTATTGCCGGCGACCACGGAGGACTCACGTCTCTCCAACCTGTGGCCAAGAAAGAAGAGTGACAAGACCTTTTTATATCCACAAAACCACCTTGGGAGTGGGGGTGAGGAGCGGAGATGGGAATGAAAGCTGTCAATCACCTCCTAGGTTGAGACGAGGGTGAGGGGGCTCCAGATATTCCAAGGGCCAGGGGACTTTTGTCATTCCGATTGCCACTTAAGTGGTTTACAGAGGTCAAGATAAACATTAGTTTATACATTATTTGGACAGGTGTGGGGTCCACATGATTTTAGGTTAATTGGCGCCAGGATGGAATTATCTGGGGGTGCTTACTTTGGTAAACAAAGGCCAGCAATTCTGGCAGTTACAGATAAGAGAAAGTATGCAGCTTGTCCTCTCTTTACAGTTTGCAGGGTAATCTTAGTAGTTTACAGAAGCCGTGGCTAGCAGTCATCGTGAGGAGAATGGAAACAGTTTTCCCATTTTAAAATGGCATTGTACTGGTTCTAATTCTAGGCCAGCTATATCACACAGGTGGTGGTGGGACAGGACAGGTGGACTAGGGCACAGGTTGTGGTGGGATAGGACAGGTGGACTGGGGTGCAGGTGGACTGGGGCACAGGAGGGCAGGGCTGCAGGTGGCTGGAGGCTGACACGGGGTGATCTAGGCATGGGTGTGAAGTGGCCTGCGAGTGTAATTCTCAGCTCTGCCCTTTAATCAAATGCAAATGTCCAGCCCTTTGACTTCAGAGCCTGAGCTGGGAAACGGATTTTTAACAGGAGAAAGCGTTTCCCTAGAACAGGATTATCCTCCTGAAAACTGCCAGTTGGTTTCTGTGACCTCCGTCCTGCTGTGCATTCTCACTTTTGAGAGGGTGTCCACCCCTCCTGGGTGTCTTCAGGCCTCATCTGCTGAGCCCAGGGGTGGCAGAAGCCACGTCTTCACTCACACAGAGGCTCACGGTGGTCAGCAGCTTGTCTGGTTCTCTTGGGCGCTGGCCCAGGCTCTGGCCCCTGCCTTGCAGGGATGCCCCAGCCCCCTGTCACAGCCTCCTCCCTCCAGCATGGTGGAGAAAGAGGGTTCTGCAGAGAGAGCCTGGGGGCACGTTTGGGATCTTAGCACCCCAGTGCCCTTCATTTTCTACTGGGGCAAGGAGTGTGAGGCTCCAGCATCTCCTCCAGAACATTCTTGTGGAAGATTCACTTTGTTTTAGAACAATGGACGCTTAACATAAATATGCAGAGGAAATGTCATGTCACAGTTTTTATTGGGACCTGGAATAGCCCCTGTGATAGAGTCATTACCTCGGTTAAACCCATTAAGTTAATTAACTTGAGCGTTATTACAGCTGATAAAAGACAGTCTCAGAGGATTGACAGACCAGTGCAGCATGCAGGGGCCGGCATGTGGGGAATGGGGATGGTGGACTCAGCAAAGTCAGCTGGGGGGCCCGGAGACGCCCTGCTAAGCTGCAAAGCACAACCACATTCTCACACCGGGGCCGCCCCGGCCAGATGACATGGGTGAACACTGCCACTGGAGGGACATCCAGCGTCATGAAAGCCAGGCATGGGAGCCAGCCATTGGCACCTGCTGGACAGGAGCTGTGAGGATGGAGCCACAGGCACAGACTCACTCCGAGATGGGAGCCGTGAGGATGGAGCCACTGTGTGGACTCAGCCCTGAGGACAGAGGTCACTGTCAGGAGGACAGTCAGCAAGGACCCCGAGAGAGGACAGTGACTTGGTCCTGAAGGTTGATGGACATCCTTTGTATGTGGCCTCTCTTTTGGGACGCTCACTTCTAACTCCAGAGCTTGAAGACACATCTGAAGGCCCCATCATTATTTGTATCACTGTGGAGGGATCTTTGGGTGGTTTTATTTTTTAATTTTAATTTAATTTAATTTAATTTTTTTGAGACAGTCTCACTCTGTTGCCCAGGCTGAGTGCAGTGACGCCATCTCAACTCACTGCAGCCTCCACCTCTCAGGTTCAAGTGATTCTTCTGTCTCAGCCTCCTGAGAAGCTGGGATTACAAGTGTTCACCACCATGCTCAGCTAATTTTTGTGTTTTAGTAGAAACCAGGTTTCTCCATGTTGGCCAGGGAGGTCTTGAACTCCTGGCCTCAAGTTACCCACCGACCTAGGCCTCCCAAAGTGCTGGGATTACAGCGTGAGTCACCATGCCCAGCCTGGGTGGTTTCCTTTAAATCCTTGTCATTGAACTATCTGACTGTGGTGGTTTAATTTAAAAGTCCCCCATTTTTGGACAATCCTCCCCTCGAAAGCAGGTTTGACTCCCTCTTCTTGAGTGTAGACCAGACTTAGTGGCTTGGTTCTCATGAATAAAAAGTGGAAGGGGCTGGGCATGGTGGCTCACACCTGTAATCCCAGCACTTTGGGAGGCCGAGGTGGGAGGATCACCGGAGGCCAGGAGTTTGAGACCAGCCTGGCCAACAAGAAGGCAGGTGCACATCCCCCCAAGAAGGCGGGTGCACGCCCCTCCAAGAAGGTGGGTGCACGGCCCCCCAAGAAGGCGGGTGCATGTCCCCCAAGAAGGCAGGTGCACACCCCCCCAAGAAGGCAGGTGCACGTCCCCCAAGAAGGCAGGTGCATGCCCCCTGAAGAAGGCAGGTGCACGCCCCCAGAAGGCAGGTGCACGCCCCCCAAGAAAGCAGGTGCATGCCCCCCAAGAAGGCAGGTGCACACCCCCAAAAAGGCAGGTGCACACCCCCAAGAAGGCGGGTGCACACACCCCCAAGAAGGCAGGTGCACCTCCCCCCAAGAAGGCGGCTGCACACCCTCAGCCTCAGAGCCTGTGAATGTGGTAAAACGTGGGATTAGGTTAAGGGTCCCAAGAAGAGGGGCTCATCCTGGATCACCCAAGGGGCCCCTCATGGTCTGGCTTGTGTCCCCACCCTAATCTCATGTTGAATTGTGATCCTGGGGGTTGTGGGTGGGGCTGGTTAGAGGTGGCTGGGCCATGGGGGTGGTTTCTAGTTAGTGGTTTAGCACCATCCGCAAGTGCTGGCTCATTTCAGAGTTCTCCCCAGGTCTGGTGGTTTGAAAGTGCATCGGCCCCTGAGGGAAGGCGTCCTCTTTCCGAGTCCACAAGGGGGCGTGGTTTTAAGGGTATGAACTTCCCAGGGCCAGGTCCCCGTCCCATCTCTCTCCATCCCAGAGATTTAATGGTTTATATTTAGATTTTGTGGGCGAGGGAAGAAACTAAGAGTCAGTCACCCCAGCGGAAGTTTACAGGAACTCCTTTCATTGGCCAGAGGAACTGGGGAGGCGGGAATGTCTCCCAGGATGAATTCCCCCGGCTCCTTCACCCACACCGGATTCCCCTCTCTGGAATCACCCCCCCGAAGGTGGGAGCTCTCGTTCCCCTCCCGGCTTTCCCCTCTGGGGTCCCCTTCCACCCAGTGGGGAAGCTGCTTTTCCTCTCCTGGATTTCATCTTTCTGGATTCTCTCACTCAGTGTGAGAGCGGCTGTTTCTTTCTCTCCTCCTTTTTCTCTCTCTACCTAAATATATCACTTTTCTGCAACACTTTTGGGGTCTGGTATTTATTTCATGAGCGCACTGCGCTGTGCTCTCCTCTCTCATTCTTGAAAGAGTGATAGACCAAGGATTGGAGAAACGTCTTCTCAGGGAAGCTGAGGGCTCCCCTGAACCCCAACACCCCACCCCCAACTTTCTCTTCCTCCTGCTCCATCCACGTAGGACGTCCTGGCTTTCAGTTTCGCTTCCCGACATAACTGTAAGTTTCCTGAGGCTTCCCCAGCCATGCTTCCTGTACAGCCCGGGGAACCATAGCCTATTAAACCTCTTTTCTGTATAAACTGCCAGTCTCAGGTAGTTCTTTATAGCAACATGAGAACTACAAATACAACATACATCCTTTTTTTTTTTATGACAGGGTCTCACTTGCTGCAGCCTCAACCTCCTAGGCTCCAGCCATCCTCCTACCTCAGCCTCCTGAGTGGCTGGGACCACAGGTGTGTACCACCACACCCCTCCTGCAAGCATCCTTAGAAGACATAGGGGAGTCTGGGGACGAACGCACTCAGAGGAGAAGGTAATGTGAGGACAGTGGGGCCGTGCCACCTGTGTGCACAGCGAGGCTCCGATTCATGCTCCGGCCTGCCTGTGCTGAGGGACAGATCCCACAGGAAACCCGTGCCTTCTTGTGACACAGAAACTGCCTGTCACCTCTCCAAATGGACAGACTTTTCTGCGGATGGTGGCACAACTAAACCAGGCCCGTCTCCACCTCCCCACAGGCAGCAGTGTCCCGATGGAAGGGTGGAAGTATGTGCCCCTGTGTGTGTAGAGTGTGCACATGTGTATGGATGTGACCATCGGGTACCGGCATGCAGGGGCTGAGAGGGGTGGAGGAAGAGGAGGGTGGTAAGAAGTGGGTCAGTCATGGGCCCGGCTGGCTGTGTAGCCTGGCTGGGGTTCCAGGTGCACACCTCTCCTCCCCAGGCATGACCTGAGCAGCTGCCCCGGGCCCTGTGATGACAGGGAACCTGGGCTTGGTTTAGTTCTCTGAAGTTGCCATGTGGAAATCCTTAACAATTTTGGAACAAGGGTCTCATATCTTCATTTTGTGCTGGGACTGCCGATCCTGTAACCAGTCCTGCCCCCAGGAAACTCACTGGAAAGATGTTTACATCATCCTTTGGAGGAAGGGGCAGCAGAGCAGCGTCACCCTGGAATTTTGGTTGCATTTAATAACTGCAATAGCATTGAAGGTGCTGGCGGCTGCAGGAGTTTACCTGGTGAGTGTGGCAGGGGAGGCTGGGAGACAAAGGAGGCAGGGGAGGCTGGGAGGCAGGGGAGGCTGGGAATAGGGGAGGCTGGGAGACAGAGGAGGCTGAGAGCAGGGGAGGCTGGCAGGTAGGGGAGGCTGGGAGACAGAGGAGGCTGAGAACAGGAGAGGCTGGGAGGCAGGGGAGGCTGGGAGGAAGGGAGGCTGGGAAGCAGAGGAGGGTGGGAGGCAGGTGAGGCTGGGAGGGTGGGAGGCAGGGGGCAGGGAGGCTGGCCAGATACAGCAAGTAAGAACACACAATGCCCCCAGTTAACTTTGAGTTTCAGATAAACAATGAATACATTTGTAGGGTAAATATGCCCCATGCAATCCTTGGGACCTATCACTGTTTTTGAATCTGGCACCCCAGCTGGGGGTGTTTGGCCAGGTGGGCTGGGAATCCTCGTGGTTTCCAGGCAGGCTTTGTCCGTGGGCCCTGAGCGGGGCGGGGGGGGGGGGGGGCTTTGCCTGTAGCGGACCCTGGGGCAGGACAGCAGCTTCTGTGGGAAGCTCTTTCCTCTTCCCGTTGAGGTTCTGAGGCAGGAGTGCAGCCCCAGGCAGGCTCCTGGTCCAGAGGCATCCAGGGACCACGTCACCACTGGAATTCTGGTTGCATTTAATAACTGTAATGTGCAGAGAAGCGGGTCAGAGTTTCAGATTAGCGCCTGGCACGTAACAAGGGCAGCTGCTTCTGTCCATCTGGAGCTTGCTCTGGCCTCTCAGCCAAGGCTCAGCCCACAGGCCTCGCCTACCGATGCCTGCTGGTTTCCATTTAATGAGCGATTTCAGATTAAAATGGGAGTCAACACCAGGGCACGATCTACATTAAATCTCAGCAAAATGAAAATTGTGAAGATTGACTTAGGGTGTTACAGGGAAATATAATCCTAGCTCATCCATCACATCCTGTGGTGCCCCACGGATAATTGAGCTGCCCAGAGGAGGATTACAGCCTGGCTGCGTCTGAGCCTGGCCTGGGAGGTGCGGCTGGGCGTTCTGCACCGGGTTCCTTTTGGGGCCTGACGTCCTGACATCCGTGACTTACCCTGGCAGCAGCACCCTAAACCCGCTTTTTCTGTGAAAGTCCTGCCCATCAAGAAAGTGCAAGAGAAGGCCGGGCGCAGTGGCTCACGCCTGTAATTCCAGCACTTTGGGAGGCCGAGGCGGGTGGATCATGAGGTCAAGAGATTGAGACCATCCCGATCAACATGGTGAAACCCTGTCTCTACTAAAAATACAAAAAATTAGCTGGGCATGGTGGCGCGTGCCTGTAATCCCAGCTACTCAGGAGGCTGAGGCAGGAGAATTGCCTGAACCCAGGAGGCGGAAGTTGCGGTGAGCCGAGATCACGTCCTTGTACTCCAGCCTGGGTAACAAGAGCGAAACTCCGTCTCAAAAAAAAAAAAAAAAAAAAAAGGAAGAAAGAAAGTGCAAGAGAAAAACGTTGAGACAGGTCTGAGTAGGAAAACCCGCCCCGCATATTCCACTTTCTGGAGGCAGTGGACGGTAAAACGAGTCTCTCGCTGGGCCCGTTCGGTCTCAGGAGCGGCTAGTCTTGTCCTTTCTCATTTGCTGATTCCTTGCAAGATGGTTTGGACTTCCGTGACTTTATATTCTGCGGCGTTCGCAGTCAGGCTGGGGACGTCTCTGGGGTAATGCCAAGTGACAGGCAGCTTAGTGGCAGCCCTGGGGACTGCGATCACAGCGGCCTCCCTGGCATCTGCTCCAGACCATTGCTGCTGTTTCAGTCGGTCAGTCCTGCAAGGGCCAGAGCCGCCCCAGGCCTTTCCATGCCACTCAGCCTCCCCTTCGAACATGCATGCCTGGCCAGCTCCTCACCTATCTCTACCTTGTCAACCCAGGGCCAGGTGTGCTGCACTGTGGCTGGAATCCAGAGAAGTGTTTCTGGAAATATGGGAGACAGCTGGGCTGCCTGTGAAGGCCTGCGGAGCACGCATCACGCCACGGATTCTCCGTGTGTTGCGCTCAGCAGTGCAGAACTGCAAGCAGGATCTCAACACAGGTCTGAGGATCTTTTCAGCAAGATGAAGGCCGGGCCACTTACTTCATCCCCCAAATGTCTCTTTCACATCACAGAGGCTCACGCAGGGCTCCTCCTGCAAAAATCAAGGCGGTACACAACTCTCAGAACTTCAGTGAGAGCCCCAGTGGGGTAGCGGAATGATGATGACAGCAGCTCCCAGCCTGGGCCTGCGTCACGTTCACAGAAACACCTCCTGCAGCTCCTCAATCCCTGAGCAGCCACGTTAGCATTGATTGACAGGCTGGGGCTTGGGGAGGGAAGGAAGACAGACTTGAAAGCCAGGTCCCATGACTCCATTTATTTGACATTCTGGAAAAGGCAGAACTCAGACAGAACATAGGCTGGAGGCCACGGGGCACAGGGCTGGGGCCACAGCAGGATCTTTGGGGTGACGCGGGGTTCTCTGTTTTGAATCTTCGGGGTGATGCAGGGTTCTCTGTTTTGAATCTTTGGGGTGATGCAGGGTTCTCTGTCTCGAATCTTTGGGGTGACGCAGGGTTGTTCTGAATCTTTGGGGTGACGCAGGGTTCTCTGTTTTGAATCTTTGGGGTAATGTGGGGGTTCTCTGTTTTGAATCTTTGGGGTGATGCAGGGTTCTCTGTCTCGATGGTGGTGGGAGCCATGCAGCCATGGGGTCTCAGAAGGGTGAATTTCACTGTCATAAATTATACCTTAGTATACGAGACAAATGACTGAATCGTAGCAAAGTCCTGGACACAGAGTGTGGCGCTGGTGGCACTACACTGAGTGTCCTTCGTGCAACCCAACCATGCACTGGGAACGGTGAGTTCTACGTGATGCATATTTCACCACAGTAAGAGAAAGAAAACAACCACCTTGAGAGCTAAGAGCTAATTGACTGCCGCTTGGAACGGCTGCCCCGTTCCTTCCACTGCAGGCTCTTCAGGCAGAGAATCGCCTGCACCTGCCCCTACCAGCTGCTACTTTCTAGTGAGGAGCCGTGGTGCCTATGTCACCACCAGGATCAAGTGGGGAGGTCCCCACTTCATCCTCAGGACACGGCTCCCTGATGGTCACTCCCCAGCAGAAGAGGCAGCTGGACGGACCACTCTCCCCTACCGGAGCCAGGGCCTAGCCTGCTGGTGCCCAGCCTACAAGTGCAGACCTCAGCCAGCCACCTGGCATGGAGTTTGCCAAGGACAGGGGCACCGTGCCAAGGTCAGAGCCCGGGCCGAGACCTCACCCTTAGCCTCAGCCTCAGCCTCGGCCAGTGGGCCTGGACCACAGCAGGGACCTGGACGCATCCCACCCTTCCCAGCACACCAGGGTCCTCTGAGCATGTCTATTCATTGGTAGTTATTTTGGAAACACTTTGTTCAGCTACATGATGGGGGCAAGGCATCAGGAGCATTCTCTTTCCACAACATATTTTGCTGCTGCAGACTGTACAGAGGCACTGGTGCCCGAATCCGTCTCCTCCGCTGTCCCTACAGCTGCATTCCCACACCGTGTCCACTGGCCACAGTGCCACCACTGCCTGTGCCAGAGACGGGTCCCTCACTTATAACCAGCAGGTTTGCTGGAGCCATGTCCCCTCAAAGTTACCTTCTATGCCTCATTAAGCAGAAAATCAGAGCAGACCTGACACATGCACGCTCACTGAAAGTTGCCAACTGCCCCCACGCCCTGCTCTGGGCTCTGGGCTCCTGCAGAGAGCCCCCTCTTCCTGCTCTTGTCAAATCTGATGGCCCAGGAGGCCCAGCTGCTGGCTGAGCAGGGAGGGTAGGGTGCTGTGGTCGGCCAGGCCTAGTGGAGGCTTCTAGGGGCAACAGATTGGACCCAGGAAGTGACTGAGTCTCAGGGGATGGAACCCCTACCCCCACCTAGTTCTTGATCCCTCTCTGCAGAGTCAATGCTTGCTGGCCAAGTACAGCCATTCCGACTTCCGACAGCACTGTGAAGACATCCAGGCTTTCTCTTCCTCTAGTCGGCACCAAATGCTGTCGCCCACTTTCCAGAACAGCCATGAGGCAGGGTGACCCCCACCCCGTGCGAGGCGCAGGCGTTTTTCCCAGCTGACACCCCTTTCCTCTGGGCTGCAGCCATGAGATTGGCTTTGGTCCTGGCCACGTCTCTACACTGTGCGTCTTGGGGCGATGCTCACAGTGGACGTGGCTGTGGATATGGCTGTGGCCTCGAGGGTCTACAAGAAGGTTTTATTTTATTTTACTTTATTTTTTGAGACCAAGTCTTGTTTTGTCACCCAGGCTGGAGTGCAATGGCACGATTTCAGCTCACTGCAACCTCTGCCTTCTCGCTTCAAGCAATTCTCCTGCCTCACCCTACAGGGTAGCTGGGATTATAGGTGCACGCCACGCCCAGCTAATTTTTTTTGTTGTATTTTTAGTAGAAATGGGGTTTCACCATGTTGGCCAGGGTGGTCTAGAACTCCTGACCTCAAGTGATCTGCCTGCCTCAGCCTCCCAAAGTTCTGGGATTACAGGCGTGAGCCACCACACCCAGCCTTACAGTCAAGTTTCAAATCTGAGCTTTGGTGCTGTGGAAAGAGTAACCTTCCCCCCAGCCTTGGTTTCCCCTTCTAAAACAATGGTCAATGGAATCCCATAGCCCTATTGTCTCGAGTCTACAGCTTCCATTTCAAAAGGCTCTGAAAATGGAAATGATAAAAAAGGAACTCATTTGATGGCAAAGCCTGCCCTAGAGGACCAGAGGCTGGGTGTGGTCTTTGCCTGGCATGGGTGGGAGTCCTCCATTTCAGGAGGAAATGTCCCCAAACCCCAGCTCTGGCCCCTCCCCACCCTGGCCCTGCTGTGACTCAGTGTCACTCCAGTTACCTTCCCTGGGGGGGGAGAAAGCCTGAAGGGAGCCATGGCCTAAGGACCCCCACACCAAGGACAGGCTGGGGTCCTCCCTCACACTCCCTTCTTGCCCGCCTCTGTCCATGTCTGGGTTAAGGGAGGCTCCACATGCCTCTGGCTGTGACATCTTGAGTGCGGGGTATGCCTTCGTGGCACCTGGCCTTCCTGCTAGGCACTGAGGATGCGATAGACTGTCCCCAGCTTCCTGTCCCTCTCTGTGCTCACTCTCCGACGGGTGCAGGAGCAGCACAGGGACCTGGGTGCACTCAGAGTTCGGAACAGCCTGGGAACCTCCAATGCTCCAACTCTCTCTTCTGCTTCCAGAAAGGGCTACAGGACCTGACCTCTGGGGCACCCAACTTGTCCCTTTTGCCAGGGCTTTCCAGGTTTTAAGACTGAAAGGGCTGTGTCTTGGGAATTGGAACGGTGAGTCCCGTCTCACCTCAGTGAAACACGAGGCAAACTCTACAGAAAAGGAACGAGGGCCCCAGAGACCTCTCAGGGCCGGAGGCGGAGGGACCTGGGGGCAGCAGGGCTGTCCTGGCAGGGCCAGGGTTGTGCTGCAATGGGACAAAGGTGAGGGCCCTGGAAACCCACACAGGGAGAGAGACGCATGCAGCACCACACCACACATACGCTCATGTGTGCACACACATGCATGCACAGCCACATGCACGCACACACCACACATGTGCACATACGCACATGCATGCACACCCCACATGCGCACACATGCACACACCAACACATACATGCACATACACCACACACGTACACACAACACATACACACATCACACACGTGCACACACATGCCACCACATGCATGCACACACGCCACACGTGTACACATGCACACACTCTTGCATGAGTGCACACATGTCACACATATGCACACATGTACACACCCTCACATGCACGCACACATGCCACACATGCACACACACACACCCTGAATGCATGCACACACATGCATGCACCCCCACATGAATACACACACACACCCTGAATGCATGCACACACATGCATGCACCCCCACATGAATACACACACACACCACACATATGCACACAATACACACCCTAAATGCATGCACACACACCACACACACACATGCACATACCCCTACACGCATGAACACACACATACATCATACATGCATACACTCCCACATGCATACACATACCCCACATATACACACATATGCACACACATGCCTGCACCCCCACATGCATACACACACATGCCACACATGCACACACCCCCATGCATGCATACACACAACCCACATGCATAGACACACCACACATATTCATATCCCACATGCATGTACACACAGACCACACATGCACACATATACATATCACATATGTACATGTGCCCACACAGGCACACCACATGGACACACACATACAGCATGTACACACACACACACATAACTTTGGGTAACATACTTGAGCAGAGAGAATTTTTGCCCCATCTGGCTGGAGGTTAGGCTCGAGACAGGCGACAGATGACAGGTGACAGGTGGTCAGTTGCCCCGCCAGGGTCAGCCTTTTCTTCCAGACCCGCCAGGCCTTCCTTAAGCCAGATGAAACTGGCACCTACCTAGGCTGGGGGCAGTGACCAGGGCCTTGAGAACCAACATCCGTTTGGGATATTTTTTAAAGCATGGGTTGATGGTTAGGGGAGCAG
Source organism: Callithrix jacchus (assembly GCF_049354715.1). Lineage (NCBI taxonomy): Eukaryota > Metazoa > Chordata > Mammalia > Primates > Cebidae > Callithrix > Callithrix jacchus. The sequence continues at coordinate 58,528,495 of NC_133506.1, forward strand.
AGCTACCCAGACAAGAGTGGGTGCCCTGTGGAATCTTTCCTGCAGGGGGGAAGGGAGGGCATTGCAAGAGGAAGAGGAGGTGGAGAAGGGGAGGGGCAGGGGAAAGGAGGACGTGGGGAGAGTGAGCCCAATGCTGTTCCTCCTGTTAGTGTCCTGGAAGTGCCAAGGTGGAGGGCAGGAGAGCAGATGGCTTTGGATGCATCTGCTCATCCTGGACACGACAATGATGTCACCACCCTGAGGGTGGATCCAGGGTAAAAGCAGGGGAGTGATTTTCTCCTCCTAGTAGGAGGTGAAGATGCTTATTTTGGAAAGCCAGATTCCCGAATGTGAAATCAGCATCTTCCCATTTGTCTATCTGTGGTGCTTGAAATGAAAGCGAGGCCTTCACCGACTTCTCTCAGCTGAGGGCCATGGGGACACTCTCTGGCAGGTGGGATGGTTCTGCCCAGGGGCTTGGTTAGTGTAGGGTCTCGCCTCTGTTTTCCACCAGCAGCCTGGGCTTGACAGCACTCACTAGCTCACATTCGGTGGGTTTCTGAATCCCAGTCCCCAAAGCTGTGGGTGTGTTCATGTAGGGACCACCCATGCAGCGAGCCTCTCACCGTTTGCATTATGTGGATGATGTCCTGGCCACACGCATTGGGTGGACTTAGGAGGAGTCCTGGTCCCCGCCCACACAGAGACCTTCTGTGCCAGGTCAGATGGTGGCTGCAGGAACCCAGAAGGTGCAGGCTGGGACCTACCCCACGTGCTGCCCCAGGTGTCTGCTGGGCTACGGAGGATGGTTTTCTTTCGGTGCAGGAAACGTAGAGATCATTTGACCCTGTAACTTTGGTGTCATGCATGGTCAGAAGCACTGGGGGCCGGGAGCAGCTCCCAAGGCTGAGAGCACACAGAGGCTCTGGACAACAGCAACAAAAACACATCCTCTCGGATGTCTTGTGGCCATCAGAGAGCACTGTGGGTCCTGTCTGCGTCTTGGGGTTCACAGATCCAGACCAGTGGAGGCCTCATTATGACAGCAAGGGCCACCCACATGCACATGGAGATTGGCCTCACGTCAGCCCGAATCAGGGGGTCCTGGGAGCGCGACTGACTGTGTGCTCATTCCTTTTGACAAAACCCGGCTTGCAGGTAAAACAAGGCCGGATAGGAAGAGCTGCAGATGCTCTCTAAGGCGCACTTTAGCCAAGATCATGGTCCGGTCCCCTGGGGCCCCAGGTGGGGCAGGCACGCCTGGTGGCCCTGTGTGTCTCAGCAACAGAGACCATTGACACACCCATGTGCCACTTTGCGCTGTTTCTGACCACCATGGCCTCCAGAAGCGCAGAGCCACAGAGGCAGCTTGGCTGCAAGGGTGGTTCTTGGAGGATGTCCACTGATGCCTGAGCAAAGACACACCAGGGAAGGACAGAGTTGGGGAGGCCAGGGTGGTGGGCTCACAGACCCCTTCCATGCATGTCCCCCATAGGGGCTCCCCCTCTTATGTTAACTTCAAGGATAATTCTGACTGTCTTCCCATTCAGCTACTACGCAGCAGCTTTTATACACGGATGTGAGTAAATACACCTCAGGCACGTCAGACTGGAAATAATACAGCGTAAATCACTTTTTACAGCCAGGAAAACACTCGAAACAAAGGTGACTTTGCTAATTGTCTGAACTTCTCTGCATTGCGGTAGCACAGCTTTTTCCCGTTGGGGTTAAATCTGCAAATGCATATTAACTTTCTAATTTTATGAAGCAGACTGGTTGGCGTAGCGGCACATGGTATCCAGGGTTATGAGTTCAAAGAGGTAATTGTTGGAGAAATGATTTAATACATCACAAATCCCTCTGTTTCCATCTCTTCAAATGGGATGCCAAAGCGATTAAAGACTAAAGACATATCACAAACAAATTCACATTAGAAAATTGCTGTAATCATTCTCTGCTGGATTAACCAGGGTTTAGGAGCCTCTGCTTGCTGGTTCCAATGGGAGGTCTTTCCGGAGAGATGGTGAAGCCCAAGCGGCTTTGAGTCGGAGCAACAGTTTGTGCATTTCACCCATCCTTTTAGGATAACGGTGTTTGTCCTTTACAAAGGGGCGCCTCTTCTAATGTTTCCATCCTGCAAGGAAAATGGACATGCACGTTTGGTAAATTAAGCGGTGGTAAAGCAGGCAGCTGGTCGTGGGCTTAATCATAAGTTAAAACGAAGTTCCCTGGTGAGTCTAGTGACAGCTGCACACACGGAAAGAAAAATCCCATCGTTGGGATGAAATTAACAATTAAAGGAAGCCGTTGAAAGCCAGCATGCCTGGTCGACCAGGGTCTATCCATGAACTTGCATGGGCTGGATGGGACCAGTGGCACTGTACCAGCCCTGGGGTGGAGCTGGAGCTGGGCAGTTCTGCCCTGAGATGGGAGGAGGAATGCAGTTTTAGGTCAGTGAATTTCTTAACTACAGAAAGCAAAGCTCTTTGTGACATATACCAGGCACCAGCAGAACCAAAAGTGCTGGGGCCACAGCGCGTCACCCAGGAGGTGGGAAAGTCCTTGGTTTCAGGCAGGGACACTGCATGTTAAGGGCTGCCTTGTCTTGGGTACGCTGGCCACAGGACATCCACAGGTGCGGAAATGCAGAATCATCTGTCTCTTTATGAAGTGAAGAAAGAAGAGCCCGTGTGAACCCCATGCTTGCTTTCTAACCTGCTGGGCCCTCTATTTTTACTCAGCAATTTGGAAGGTCCCTGGGGAGGGAGGGAGCAGGCATGGCTATCAGTGCACAAAGACAGGAGTGGGACCTAAGTCAGGCACCCTGCCTCTACTGACCCCAGCAAAGGACTCTTACAGAGCCACTGGCTTCGCAAAGGACTTTCCAAATAGAGGCCATGCCATCCAGAGAATGGGTCTTGGCCAGGTGCGCTGGCTCATGCCTGTAATCCCAGCACTTTGGGAGGGGGAGACAGGCGAATCACTTGAGGCCAGGAGTTTGAGACCAGCCTGGGCAACGTGGCAAAATGCTGTCTCTACTAAAAAAACACATTAACTGAACGTGGTAGCACACGTCTGTAATTTCAGTTACTCGGGAGGCTGAGGCAGAAGAATAGCTCAAACTCAGGAGGCAGAGGTTGCAGTGAGCAGAGATCACGTCGCTGCACTCCAACCTGGGCGACAGAGTGAAACTCCATCTTTGAGAGACAGAGAGAGAGAGAGAGAGAGAGAACTCGTCTTGATCTGCAAGTCACTCAAGCAGCAGCCAGCAGGGCCCACACCTTTCCTGAGTGGCTAATGGAGGAAGGTGGCATGGCTCCCAGACAAACCCCTGGGTGGACTGGTGGACCCGAGGCTGTCACCACAGGAGGCTGTCACCACACCGGGCTGCCTCTCAGGGGTTCGCCTGGTAATCTGCTGCTTCGTGACGGTTTCCTAGGCTTGGGTGTGGTTGGCGCATGTGAGGTTGGAGGGGCCTGTGGGTCTCGTGATTCAGTGGGTGCAGCCTCTGCCTTTCTTGCTGCCGGCTTGGACCCCAGCCCCAGCCCCAGCCCCCACTCTGGAGAAAGCCTCAGTGAACCAGGACTGAAAGAGAAACAAACATTTCCTTTTTGCTCAGCTCTAGAATGGACTCCCTGAGTCCGTGGCATTTCCTGGTTATTATTAAACAAAGAGAAAAAAGCAGGGGGAGCTTTGTACACTTGTCATTTTCACAGCGGAGAGCTGCAAAACCTGAGGCTGGCAAGCCACATGTGGCCACTGAGCTTTGACATGTGGCCAGTTGAACCGAGCTGGGCTTTCAGTGCAAAACACATGCTGGAACTTGAAGACTTAGTGCCAAAAAGTAAAATATTTAACAAATTTAAATAATGACAAGTTGAAATGACATTTTGGATGTGTTGGGATAAGCATTAAAGTTTTCAAGAAGAGTAACTTCGATAAAGAAGAGTTGATATCTGATCCAAGATGGCCGACCACTAATAGCTCAGGATTGCAGCTCCCAGTGAAAGCTCAGAGAACGAGACTACGCCACATCTTTAGTCACTCACCGATTAGCCGATTCCCAGTGGAGGAGCCCCACGGGTCGCCAGCGCGACTCTTGTGGCCGCCGCAGTGGTTTTGCCGGCGTCTCGGCGCAGCAGCTCTTCATGCAGAGCAAACGGGACTGCTACCCCTACTGACCGGAGTTTGGAGCTCCGGGAAGTCAGAGCCGCTTGTTGCGGACTCAAGAGGGAAGCCAGACCAGAGATTCCCGGGCAGAAGAGCACCATCAGTCTTATCGCCGCTATTTAGGCTGCCACAGTGGGTTGCTCGGATCCCAGCACTGGGAATCAATAAGTCGGACGTTGACTCAGAAACCTAATTAGAAAGGCGGTTCATCTACAATGAAGGGAAAAAAACAGCCTAAGAAGGCTGAGTATACTCAAAATCAGAACCCATCAGCAACGGAACAAGCCCTGTTGGAAAAGGACTCATCAGCAACAGAACAAGCCCTGATGGAAAAGGACTCATCAGTAACGGAACAAGCCCTGATGGAAAAGGACTGTGTTCCATTATCTGAAGTAGGCTTTAAAAGGTGGATGATAAGAAACTTCTGGGAGTTAAAGGAACTGTTCTAACCCAATGTAAAGAAACTAAGAACTTGGAAAAAAGGTTAGATGAAATGTTGAAAAGAATAGACAATATAGAGAGGAATACAAATGAACTTATGGAGTTGAAAAATACAACACGAGAACTTAGTGAAATATGTACAAGCTTAAACAGCCCAATGGATCAAGCAGAAGAAAGGGTATCAGAGGTCGAAGAAACAAACAACTTAATGAAACAAAACGACAAGACAAGAATAGAGAAAAAAGGATAAAAAGGAATGAGCAAAGTCTCCAAGCAATATGGGACTATGTGAAAAGACCTAATATACGCTTAATTGGTGTACCTGAATGTGACGGAGAGAATGAATTCAAGCTGGAAAATACTCTCCAGGACATTATTCAGGAAAATTTTCCTAATTTAGCAAAGCAGGACATTATTCAACCCCAGGCAATACAGAGAACACCACAAAGATATTCCTCAAGAAGACCAACCCCAAGGCACCTAATCGTTAGATTCACCAAGATCGAAACGAAGGAGAAAATATTAAGGGCAGCCAGAGAGAAAGATCAAGTTACCCATAAAGCTAAGCCTATTAGGCTTACAGCAGATCTCTCAACGGAAACCCTACAAGCTAGAAGAGAGTGGGGGCCAATATTCAATATACTTAATCAACAGAACTTTCAGCCCAGAATTTCATATCCTGCCAATTTAAGCTATACATTTGAAGGAAAAATAAAATCTTTTAGGAACAAGCGAGTACTCAGAGATTTTATTACCACCAGGCCTGCTTTACAAGAACTTCTAAAAGAAGCATTATACACAGAAAGGAACAACCAGTATGACCCTTTCTAAAAATACACCAAAAAGTAAAGAGCATTAACATAAAGAAGAATTTTTATCAATGAAAGGACAAAATAGCCAGTTAATAAAATAAAGGGTTGGAAAAAAAAACCGTACCAACCAAATGGAGAGCAAAAAATAAATAAATAAAAAGCAGGAGTTGCAATTTTCACATTTGACAAAATAGTTTTCAAAGCTACAAGGATACAAGGGTAAAAGGATTCATGTAATAAGAGATCTTAACACCCAGATACATAAGACCCATAATGAGATTTAGATTCAACGAGACAGAAAATTGATAACGATATCCGGGACTGGAACTAAGATCCAGAACAAATAAACTCAATAGAGCTCCTCATTTTAAACACACAAAATATACATTATCCACAAAATCTAACGATATATCTAAAGATATACAAAGACTCAAAACAAGGGGATGGAAAAAAACTCACCAACCAAATGGAGAGCAAAAATAAATAAATAAAAAGCAGGAGTTGCAATTCTCACACTTAATAAAATAGATTTCAAAGCTACAAGGATGCAAGGGTAAAAGGATTAATGTAACAATAAGAGATCTTAACACCCAGATACATAAGACACATAATGAGATTTAGATTCAACGAGACAAAAAATTGATAACGATATCCAGGACTTGAACTCAGAGCCAGAACAAATAAACACAATAGAGGTCTCCATTTTAAACACATAAAATATGCATTAACCACTTTAAACACTCAAAATATTGATCGGCCATTATTGAAACCCATTTTAGGAATGAAGTAATATTCCTTTTTCCCTCTTTTTCTTTTTTTCCCCTTCTTTTTCTCTAAAAAAAAAAAAAAAAAAAAAGAACAGTAACTTCACCCGCTTCTATTTCCTCTTTTAATATGGCCACTTGAAAATGTGAAACTCAACTCACGACCACATTGTCTCTGTACAGCAACGCTAGTCATAGGGGTGGTGGGAACACCTCGGTTCTGGGGACATGGCCTCACACCGCCCACAGCCTGCACATTGCTACCTAGACAGAATTCAGGGTGAGCATCTTAGCCAGATATGGTGGCTCAGCCTACAATCCTAGCACTTTGGGAGGCCAAGGCAGGAAGATCACTTGAGATCAAGAGTTCAAGACCAGCCTGGTCATCATGGTGAAGCTCCGTTCCTACTAAAAAATACAAAAATTAGCCAGGCGTGGTGGCGCACATCTGTAGTCTCACCTACTGGGGAGGCTGAGACCGGAGAATCACTTGAACCAGGGAGGCAGAGGCTATAGTGAGCCAAGCTGAGATCGTGCCACTGTACTCCAGTCTCCGTGATGGATTGAGGCTCCATCTTAAAAGAAAGAAAGAAAAAGAAAGAAAGAAGGAAAGAAAGAGAAAGAGAGAAAGGAAAAGAAAAAGAAAGAAGGAAAGAAAGAAAAAAGAAAATAACAGCAAGAAAAAACTGGTGAGCATCATTAAAAAGCTGGAAGCCCTGTAATCCCATACTTTGGGAGGGCGAGGCGGGTGGATCACGAGGTCAAGAGATCGAGACCATCCTGGTCAACATGGTGAAACCCCATCTCTACTAAAAATACAAAAAATTAGTTGGGCATGGTGGCACGTGCCTGTAATCCCAGCTACTCAGGAGGCTGAGGCAGGAGAGTTAATTGCCTGAACCCAGGAGGCGGAGGTTGCGGTGAGCCGAGATCGCGCCATTGCACTCCAGCCTGGGTAACAGGAGCGAAACTCTGTCTCAAAAAAAACCAAAAAAACAAAAACAAAAACAAAAAAACCAAACCAAACCAAACCAAACAAAAAGCTGGAACCCAAGTCACGAGCAAAGCTCTTTCGTGTTTGATCCCTCCTGAGTGCTGGAGGAAGGCTAACTCCTGGTGGGCACAGGGTGGCGACCGAGAGGTTCTTTCCAGGTGGCCCCAGACTTTCTCGACACAGTTGCTAGGGTACAGCCACTGGAGAAAAGATAAGCAGCCCCCTGAGTTTCTTGGGAGCCATGGGCTTGCTCGGGCACCCAAATGGGTTCTGTTTTGCTGCTTGCCAGATGAGGGCAGAAGGCCATGGAGGGCTGTGTCGGAATGGGAAGATCCCTGGGCAAACCTGAGAAAGGCCAAATGACACTGTGATAGCCCAGGTGGCATCAGGAGTGACCACTGCCGAGAGGGTGACCTAGTTCCTCTCTGAAACACCACAGTCCCGCTCAGGCAAGAGACAGGCAGGTGGGGCATTTTGCAGAACAGTAGAAAAACAGCTTTGTCATGTAAAAAAAAAGTTTAAGTGTAATTCAAATTTTTTATTTAAATTAAGTTACCGGAATAATTTTTGATTACTGAAGTGGTTCTTTCAAAACTTATATTCCACCCAAAGAGAGAAAGATAATTTTTTCCCCTCCACCCCTTTCCCTTTGATTTCACACATTTGCTATAATAAGTTGCTGCGTTTGGATCAGATTCAGCATCTCAGAGACTTCAGACTCTGGTTTAGAGTGGACACAGTTATCTGCAATTGAAATTATGATGAATTCAGTTACAAATGAAGGCTATTTCATTTGATATTAACATTTAATCCTATTATTTTTATAAAATAAATGAAAATAAAATGCTTTACTCTGAATATAAATGTTGTACTGATGTCTCTGATTTTAACCAGAATAAACACCCCTGTTTCAAATTCTGTAAGCAAGTTAATTTATTTAAGATCACGTTGAAATGACCCTGCAAGTGAAGGACATTTCAGTTTCCAGCTTTCCCACCTTGACTATCCAAAAGGGATCTGAAAACACAGCTTTCCGAAGCTGCAAAACAGACAAACTAATCTGTTAGGGGGAAAAAAGGCAATGAGGAAATAAAGACGGAGATGAGCAAAAGCCAGTGTTAGGCGTGCGTCTTTATGAAGAAGACTCAGTCACACGCTTCGTTGGGCAGTCCCGCAGGCCTTCTGGAATGCATTAAGTTAAACGCTGTGGGCCGGCGATTGCAGGCGGCGGCCTCTCCCCTTGGCGTTACCGACAGCCGAGGAAACTGGGTTAATAAAGCCGGATACTGCAGCGGGGCCGCGGGGCGCTAACCGGCGCGAACAGCTGGGTTCCCGGGGTGCCCTACCAGGCTGTGCGCGGCGGCTCGCTGGACCCCGAAGGTGGCAGAAGTCGGAGCTGCGCACCGCATCTCGGTTCTCACCCGGCGGGGCTCCGGCAGGGCTGGGGCCCGCAGCAGCTTTATTCACCCGTAGCCGGGCCTCCTCCCTCGGAAGCGTGAGGGGACCGGTGGGGAGGAGGCTTTGCTGGACACCAGGGCTAGGCGGGGCCTTCCCTGCACCCAGGGTTAGGTAGGGCGCCGGCTGTGAGAACCCCTCCTCCCCGCAGCCTCCTCAGCAGAGGCCCCGCAAAGCGGCCTTCATCCAACTTCACCGCGCGGACGGCCCGGGCAGGGGATGGCGGCGGCGGGGGAGGCCAGGGGGCGTCGAGGGGACAAATCCCGCAGACTTCGAGGCAGCCGGCGACGACGACCGCTTTCCCCGCCTCTAGGCAGGCAAGGAAATACATAGAACAAACTCCTACTTGGAAAAGGCGGAGCGCCCTTCGCCCGGGGTCCTCCGCGTCCGCGGTCCAGGCCCTGTGCAAACGGCCATGGTGGGGTCGGCTCGTGCGGGGTCTCGGAGCCACCGAGGCGGGAGGTGCCGGCTGCGCGCGTGGTTGGGAACACGCCGGGCAGAGCGCCGCCCCGCAGGTTAGCCCGAAGGGCTGACCAGGGCCTCAGCGCGAGGACTGCGAGGATCACGACCGGCCAAGTCCGGCTTTGCTCCGTCCCCACCCTCCGTGCGCCTCCGACCGCCTGTCCGGAATCTGACCAGAGCCCGTCCCCGCCGCCGCCCTGGGACCCCGCGGTGGTCTTCTTTTGTGGGCGAGCGGCAGTGCCCGAAGGATGCTCCTCCCACCCCCGTTCCTAGACTCGACGGGTCCAGACAATGCTCGGTGGGCGCCGCGAGTTCCCGGGCGCCGAGTCCAGCGTTCGGCTCTCGGGCTCAATTACGGCCTTGCCGCTTCCAGCGGCGCCCAACAGCTCACAGCGCACTGGCTGGAAGCCAGGTCCAGCAGTCTCCTCTCCGCCTGCAGCTTCTTTCCAGGCCTCTCCTGTCCGGGCGGGTGAACAGCAGCAGGGGCGGTCGGAGGACGCGCGCGGGAGAAGCGCGGCACCCGGGTCACGGCTTCTCGGTACAGTGTTTGCAAAGCGCCGAGGGCGTTCCGGAGAAGGCGGCGCACTTGTCAGGGCAGGGTCCCAGCGCCGCGCCGCCCGCGGAGAAGGGGCACACAGCCGCCTGGCCGAAGGGCGTGAGGGGCGCGGCGGTGGACACGGGCGCCGCCAGGCCCTGGCCCCGGTTGAGGAAGGCCACCAGGCGCCGCATCTCGTCCAGGGCCTGCGCCTGCATGAGGATGTAGTTCTTGGCGAGCAGCAGCGTGGCGATCTTGGAGAGCTTGCGCACCGACGGGCTGTGCGCGTAGGGGATGACTGCCCGCAGCCCGTCCAGCGCGTCGTTCAGGTCGTGCATGCGCCGCCGCTCGCGCGCGTTGATGCTGAGCCGCAGAGACCGCTGCTCCCGCGGCCGCCGCCGCGCGTCTCCCGCGCCCCCCGGCCCGCGCCGCCGCCGCCGCTGCTCGAAGGCGTCGTCCTCGTCGCCGCTCTGTTCGCCGCTGCTCTCCGCCGCCGGAGCTGGGGCGCGCGGCGCGGGGACAGCGGGGAGGTCGCCGCCTGGGCCCAGAGCGCCGTAGCCGCGAGCCGAATTGGGTCCTCGGGCCGCCCCGTAGGCGAGGCCCGCCGCTGCCGCCGAGTAGCCCTGGCTCAGCGCCAGGTACGCTTCCCCCGACAGGGACTTGAGCTCGGCCATGGCCCCGCGGCCTGGGCTGGAGGGCTCGCCAGGTGGGCGGGCGCTCCTGCCGCTCCCGGCTCTGCGCGTCCAGCCGGCTGCCCGCGGGTCCCCTAGCCTTTGCTGCCCGCCGCCTTCTCCGCCTCCGCTTTCTCTCCCTCCTCCACCCCCTCCCAGCCGCGGCGCTCAGGGGGCGGGCTCCAGCTCCCTCTCGCCCCTGCTTTGGTTTTAAGCCGCGGCAGCGCCCGGTGGGACTTCGCTGCTGTCCAATCGGGGGGGACTGGGTGACGGCCTCTTCTCGGGCCCGGCTCCACCTGCTCCGCAGGCGGGCGGACCGGCCGGGGGTGGGGACTCGGGACCGAGGTGCACGGGGGGTGGCGGGACCCCAGAGAGCTTTTATTTGCTTCTCGGCGCCTAGGTCGCCGCCTTCTGCCGCCCTTGGGGATTGCCGTCACCAGACGCGCGCGTCCTTGTGGGCACCGGCCTCCGTCCGCCTTCGAGTCCGACCCCAGCTCAGGAGTCCGCGGCGGCACGCAGGGGCCGGAGCCGGGGGCGCGCAGCGCCAGCGCCGACGCCCTGCCCCTCTGAGGGGACGCCTGGGGTCGGGGTCGGGCTCCTGGGCGCTCTGGTCCAGCCGCGGCGCAGCGTGTACCCGGCGCGGGACAATCCCCGCCTTGGGCGCTCTGTGGCCAGGCTGGAGGAAAGGAGTAAGAGGGACTTTTAGAACCTGTTGAAAAACGCCACGAGCGTTGCAGGCCGGAGAGGGCTGGCAGGAGGGGGGCAGCGCGGCCTGGGGCTCCCTGGGGTGGGGGTGGGGGCTTTGTGAGCTGCGGGGCGGCCTCCTCCTTGTCAGCCGCTTCCTGGGCATCTATCCGCGAACACGTAGGGCTTGAGGGGCTTTCCCGGAGCCTCCGCAGGCGCTGCCTCCCCTGGGCTCCAGCCACACTGGCTGGGAATGCGGCCAGCACCGGAACCGCCTTTTCAGTCCTCTTCCAAGCCCGGATGAGGGCGGACCCCAGCCTTTCTCCCAAGTGGGAACCTGCCTGGAGGCCGGGCCGAGTGGTGAGGGTCGAGTGTGCGGAGGGAAGGCGGCTTCTCCGCTCCTGGCTTGGTAGGAGACCGGGCTACGGAGGCCTCCCGCACGAAGTGGAGCGGCCGCTTCCGGTCCTGCTGTGTGACCTGGGCAGGGCCGCATACCCTCTCCGTTCCGTAGGCTCCGCCCCAGGAGGAGCCTCAGAGACGGTCCTCTGAGTGCGGGGCCCAGGGAGGGGAGTGGGCGCTGCACGCGTGGGAGGCGGATGTGCTGCCTGGAAGGTTCTGGGGACGCAGCAGCGACTGGCCTGTCCCGTGGTTCCCTGCTTGGTGCCGGGTGCTGGCATGAGGAGGGAGATCAAGGATAAGGCACCTGGGAAACAGGCCTTGCCGGCGCGGAGGGGAGCGAGACTGACAGACTCTGCCTGCTGCGGTGGGTCTGGCTGCGCGTCCTGGAGCACCAGCCTCACCCCCAGCACACGCCGCCGGAGCGCAGGGGCCGTGGACGGAAACGTCTGTCTCAGGCCCTGTCCTGGGGCCCCCCACTGCCTTCAGAAACTGGGGAGACCTTGTGTGGGGGAGGCCGCTGTGTTTGCGCCTGGTCTGAAGGATTCGGGTGTCAGTCTGGCCGTGGCCCGGCGGGGAGGATTCAGATGGCCGAAGGGGCCTGGCACAGGGGAGGGCAGTGAGGGTGGGTGGGGCCGGGAGATGGAGGGGACCAGCCCTGTGGGGCAGTTTAGCCACGCGGGGAGTTTGGTCTTCTTGGGAAGCAGGTGCCGTGGGCACTCGGAGAGCCACTCGGCGCTGCGGCCGGTTCGGTCTGGGGCTGGGGCCTCCTCCGGGTCTCAGCCCTGGCAGAGCGGCTGGGCCTGAACTGCAGGCTGGTGGGGGCCTGGGGGAGGCGGCTCCTCAGCTGCCCGGAGCTCCCGGAATCAAAACTGGGGGAGCAGGAGGGTGGGACTGACCAGGAGGGTCAGCTGTGGACATGGAGATGTTGGGCCCCCAGGGGAGGTGCCCCAGGGCTGGGGAGAGGCCTCTGAGGGACGCGCGGTCACTGACACCGCAGTGTGGGGCGAGGGTGGCTTTCAAATCCTCGGCTGGAGCAGGGTCCTCGGTAAAGCCAGAGACGCGGACGCCGTGGGGCCGGGGCCGGTTCCCAGGGCCAGTTAATCGGGAACCTCCAATAGGATGGACCTTGGCTGGGAAGGCTGGAGGCGGGGATGGGCAGGGGGCAGGGGCAGGGGCGAGGCGCAGGGAACAGCAGCCAGGGAGGCCCCTGCTCGGCCCCCGCAGGACCAACAGCAGGTTCGGGCTCCAGTCCGGCAGCTGCGGAGGCGGCGTTTTCGGTCCGACACTGTCACCTGCTGGCCGGCTGGGAAACTGCGCCCAGTCTCCCAGCGCGGGCTCTGAGGGGCCAAAATGCGCGTTTCCAGGCCCTCCAGGATTCTGCTCAGGTGGACGCTGGGGGCTGTTTCACAGGCGCCCACATGGTGGGGGAGCTGGAGGAACTTGCCACCTCTGCCATCGAGTGCCCCTCCGAGCTGGGGCTGGATGCTGCCCGTGTGCACAGCAGCAGGTGAGCCTGGGGAGTTGAAGGCTGGGTGGTGGGTGGGGTCCCAGCAGATGAGACAGGCCCCGCACCTTGGCCAGCTTCTCGAACCTCCTGTGGGCAGAGGCTGTGGAGGGTGCCAGGCGGCTCCGCGCGACAGAGGGCTTTGCCAGGCCAGTTGCTCGACCTTTCTGGCTTCTGTTTCCACATCTGTAAAGTGGGTCTGTCTTCATAACACATGTGGTCTAGTGACGGCCCGTGGAGTGGGTCTGTCACTGCGGACTCACTTGTCCCTGGCTGTCCTGAACCGGTGGTTCCCCCGCCCCTGCAGCGGTCCCTGGCTCACACCACGCCCTGACCTTGGGGATGCCCAATGACCAGTAGGTGCTGTGGGTCCAGTGAGCACCCTGTGGGTGTCACTGCTGTCCGTGCTGCTGGGATCGGGTGGTCACCACTTGGGGAAGAGAGGTCTAGTGGGGCACAGTGGGGGCAGCCACACTGGGTGGGGGCACGCGAATGAGCCCCCTGGGCGGCCATGGGGCTACCACGCTTCTCCCCTGCAGGGGTGTCTCCCACCACCAGCACCAGGACAGGCCATTCCAGGGTGACAAGAGGAAGATGTTTTCTTCTTTCTTTTTTGTTTTTTTCTTTTGAGACAGGATCTTGCCCTGTTGCCCAGGCTGGAGTGGCTTGACCTTGGCTTACTGCAACCTCCACCCCCTGGGCTGAAGGGATCCTCGCACCTCAGTCCTCTGAGTAGCTGGGATTACAGGTGTCCGCCTGGCTAATTTTTGTATTTTTAGGCTGGTCCTGAACTCCTGACCTCAAGTGATCCAACTGCCTCTGCCTCCAAAGATTACAGGTGTGAGTCACTGCACCTGACTGAGAACAGCTTTATTTAGACATAATTCATGTACTGCACAGTTCACCTGTTTAAAGCATGCAGTTTAAAGATTTTTAGAATATTCACTGCATTGGACCACCTCCACACAATCAATTTTAGGACATTTTCATCCCCCGGAAAAGACACCCTGCCTCCCTTAGCCCTCATTCTCTCAGACTTTTGAGTAGCTGGGCTTGCAGACACCTACCACCATGCCCCACTAATTCGTGTATTTTTAGTAGAAATGGGGTTTCGCCATGTGGGCCAGGCTGGTCTCGAACTCCTGACCTCAAAAGAGCTGCCTGTGTTGGCTTCTCAAATTGCCTGGATCACAGGCGTGAGCCGCCTCCCGAGCCTGGCCTAGTGGATTTTGTTGTAGGAAAGCAGTGCTACAGTTTGTTATTGTTTTTGTTTTAACTTGTATTTTAGGTTCAAGGGCACACGTGCAGGTTTGTCACATGGGTAAGCTTGTGTCACAGGGTTGTTGTACAGATTATTTCATCCCTCAGGTACTAAGCCTAGTACCCAATAGTTATTTTCCTGATCCTCTCCCTCCTCCCAGCCTCCACCCTCCAGTGGGCCCCAGTGTGTGCTGCTCCCTTCTATGTGTCCGTGTGTTCTCATCATTTAGCTCCTGCTTATAAGTGAGAACATGCAGTAGTTGGTTTTCCGTTCCTGTGTCAGTTTGCTAAGGATAATGGCTTCCAACCCCATCCATGTTCCTGTAAAGGACATCATCTCATTCTTTTTTATGGCTGCATAGTATTCCACAGTTACATGTATGCTTTTCTTTATCCAGCCTGTCAGTGATGGGCATTTATGTAGATTCCATGTCTCTGCTATTGTGAAGAGTGCTGTGACGAATATATATGTGTATGTATCTTTAGGGTAGAACGATTTATATTCCTTTGGATACATACTCAGTAATGGGATTGCTGGGTCGAATGGTCATTCTGTTTTTAGCCCTTTGAGAAATCGCCACATGACTTTCCACAATGGTTGAACCCTCACCAGCAGTGTATAAGTGTTCCCTTTTCTCTGCATCCTTGCCAGCATCTGTTATTTATTTATTATTATTATTTAGCTTTTAAATAACAGCCATTCTGACAGTGCTACATTTTATAAATAAATGGATAAATATGCAGTATATTGATGCCTCTTGGGCTTTCCTTTCTTGCTATCTTCTTTTCTTTTTCTTTCTTTCTTTCTTTCTTTTTTTTTTATGACGGAGTTTTACTCAGCTACCCAGGCTGGAGTGCAATGGCATGATCTTGGCTCACTGCAACCTCCACCTCCTGGTTTCAAGCAATTTTCATACCTCAGCCTTCCGAGTAGCTGGGATTGGAGGTGCCCATCACGCCTGGCTAATTTTTGTATTTTCAGTAGAGATGGGGTTTCACTGTGTTGGCCAGGCTGGTCTGGAACATCTGACCTTGTGATCTGCCCGCCTCGGCCTCCCAAAGTTCTGGGATTACAGGTGTGAGCCACCATGCCTGGCCTTTCTTGCTGTTTTCTAGTTTTTCTCCTTGTGGTCAGTGAGCATGGCTCTCATGATGGTCATTTGATTGGCTGTAGTTGAAGTTTCCGTTCTGTTCTAACGTGGTTAATCCTTGAAAATGTTCTCTCTCTCTCTCTCTCTCTCTCTGTGTGTGTGTGTGTGTGTGTGTGTGTGTGTGTTTGTGTGTGTGTCTGTCTGTCTGTCTTAGACAATAACCACCCCAACCCAATGAAGGGGCAGTGTTCAAATCCTTTAGGCTCTTGTTTTTCTGGGTATTTGTCTACCAGATGCTGTGAGAGGTGTGATCAAGTTCCTTACATATAACTGAACTGTAACAGAAGCTGAGGGACTGCGGGAAGAAGGGTCAGCCCCTGCAGAGCTATTCTGCTGAGCATATCAAGATTAATCTGAAATGTTTATTCCCTAAAGACGTTAATATGATTGCTTCCTTTCTTTGTTAAGACCTGCTTTAGGCCCATCATGAGGCCAATTAAAACTATTAGTACACTTAATTTTTTTCAGAGCAGTTTTAAGTTTTCAGAAAAATTGATCAGAAAGTACAGAGTTTCCGCAGGGGTTTCTCCCTGCTTCCCACTTTCCCCTGTTACTAACATCTTATATCAGCTTGTTACATTTGTAACCAGCACTGATACATTATTACTTACTAAAGTCGTGATTCACAATGGGGTTCCCTCTGCTTGAACATTCTATGCATTCTTAGAGAAGTGTCATGACTGGTCCACCACACAGAAGAGTTTCACTGCCCTGAGATTCATGAGCTGCACCTGTATGTCCCTCCCTCCCTCCTCCCAAACTCCTGTGACTATGTCATATGGATTTTGGTAAACAATTTGTCTTGGGTAAAAACAATGTGCCTTACTTCATTTATTTGTTTATCACAGAACAGTACTGTAAATATATAGAAGACCACATATTATAAAAGCATACATATAAATATGTATTATACTATATATATTTATTTGTTACAGAACACTACTATATACAGCAATGTTCTAGAATATATATTCCACATACTCTTTATGTTTTCTATTACATAGAATAAATATTTATATTTATCACAGGACACTACGGTTGTTGGGTATAATGTTCTGTATAAGTTAATTTGGCCAGTTACACTGGTTGCATTGTTAAAACGTCTGTGTATTTAGAAATATGTCTTGGTTGATCTCTTTTGTTGGTTTCTGTGGTTTATTACAGTCTCCCCAGGATCCCGGATTTCTGTCTTTCTTCTCACATGTCTGCTTAATCTATATTGCTAGGTGTGTGTAGATTTGCAGGTACCATATTTTCCTGGTGAGTTGAAACTTCTATTGTGAAGTGCTCCTTTTTCGAGCAAAAAGTATTCCTAGTGACAAAGTCTACTGTGCTAGTAATGTGCCTGCACTGTCTTTCTTCTGGTTCATGTTTGCTCGCTCTTTTTCGTCTTTTTACGTCCAACCTTCCTGTAGCCTTACTTGTAAATGTATATCTAACACAAAGTATATGGCAGTTGCTGTTATTGTTTTGAAACCTGGTCTGACAACATTTACCTTTTAATTAGGATGTTTCCCCATGTATGTTTTGCTTAGTTCTTGATGTCTCTGGGTTTAAATCTTCCATCTCACTAAGAATCTTCTCTGGTTCCATGGTCGTTGTTTTTCTTTCTTTTTATGCTTTCGTTTAAATTGCTTGGATATCAAATGTTTTTAATTATCCCATTTCCTCCTTTGCTGTCTTGCAAGAAGTATATTGTTGGACAATTTTTTCGTTGCTACCAGATATCCCAACACACAGACTTTACTTTTAATTAGCACTTTACTTTTTGTTGCTAATGCAAGAGACTTAGAACGCTTCATACAAGGTTGGAGGGCAAGGTTGTAAAAGTCAGGTCAGGCACCGTGGCTCAGCCTATAATCCCAGCACTTGGGAGGCTGAGGTAGGTAGAACATTTGAGGTCAGGAGTTCAACACCAGTCTGGCCAATGTGGTGAAACCCCACCTCTACTAAAAATACAAAAATTAGCCAGATGTGGTGGCGGGCACCTGTAGTCCCAGCTACTCAGGTGGCTGAGGCAAGAGAATCACTTGAACCCAGTAGGCAGAGGTTGCAATGAGCTGAGATCACCCACTGCACTCTAGCCTCGGCAACAGAGTGAGACTCTGTCTCAAAAAACAACAACCAAAAGAAGTCAAATACTTGACAACAATGACATATGTTTTATTTATTTATTGAGATAAAGTCTCACTCTGTTGCCCAGCAGACTGGAGTACAGTGGTGCAATCTTGGCTCACTGCAACCTCTGCCTCCTAAGCTCAAGCAGTTCTCCTGCCTCAGCCTCCTGGGTAGCTGGGATTACAGGTGCATGACACTACTGCCTGGCTAATTTTTAAATTTTTAGTAGAGACAGGGTTTTGCTGTGTTGGTCAGGCTGGTCTCCGACTCCTGACCTCAAATGATCCACCCGCCTCAGTGGAAAACAACAAAGCAAGAAGATAATAGAGTATCTTTAAAATCTAACTGAGAATAATAGTCAGTGTAGAATTTAATGGCCACCAAAAATATCCTTCAAGAATGAATGAAAAATAAAAACATTTTCAGACCAAGAGAAACTGAGAAAGTTTGTCACCATAATTTTCTCAGCAAAAGAAATACGAAAAATGCTCTCAAGGCAGAAGGAAGATTGCAAGATCAAAGCATCGAGATTTAAGAAGCAAAGAATAAGACAAATGGTAAAGATGTGGGTACGAGCATTCATATTATCTGGATGAAACAACAATAATATCTTGGTGGATTTAAAACAAATGTCGTTGGCTGGGAGTGATGGCTCATGCTTATAATCCCAGCACTTCGGGAGGCTGGGATTTTGTCCTTCAAAAGATTATCAATTGGACTAAGCTGACTTTTTCTTAAATAAACTTTTTTATTATAGGAAATTTTTATCTACATAGAATTAGATAGAACAGTAAAACGAGCCCCCATGAACCCATCAGCCCACAGCCCATCTGGCCTCCAGCCCCTTATTACTTTTTTTCTCCTTTTTGAGACAGGTTTATAGAAGAATTGAGCAGAAAGAGAGAGTGTTCCCATATACTCCCTCCCCCAGCTTTCCCATGTTACTAACATCTTGCATTAGGGTGGCACTTTCTTTGTAACCGATGCGTCAGTATTGATACATTGCTACTAAGCACAGTCCATGTTTACACTGGGGTTTGCGCTCTGTGGAACTCTAATGTCTATTTTTTTGACAACAGTATAATGTTGTGTATCTACCATTAGAGTATCATACAAAGTAGCTTCACTGCCCTAAAAATCCTCTGTGCTCCTGGCCTGGAGGAGGGAAGCTGAAAGGTAGGAAGCCCAAAGCTGGGCATCCAAGTCACCGTGCCTTGGGTGTGGCTCAGTGTGCACACCGTGAGAAAACCGGCCATTGGAAGAGGGACAGCCCAGCACTCAAACCCTTGATGGCCCAAATAGCCAGGCAAGCTGGAGAGTGACAGGGTCGGGACCTTCCCCCACAGCTCCCCTAATGGACAACTGAACGCATCTTCAGAGGAGCCTTGGTAACCCTTGACATGGCTGGTAAGAATATTAACTTCCTTCTGGAATGCATACATATAATGGGCCTCTGTCACCCCAAAACTATATGGTCACAGGATGGACGGACAGGCCCATAGCCACAGTCTTCCCTGCCCTCTCACTGCTCTTCGGGCACTGGTTTCCTCTTCCACCTTTCTCCTCATGCCTGGACGCCTTGGGGCTGTTGCAGTCACTGCTCTTTTAGGAGCTGAAGCCAATACAATGGCTTCAGGGCAGCGACTGGAGCTTTTCACCCACCCCAGGTACGAGGAGTCCTAGAAGCTAATGGTCACCAGTGGATGGCAGGGGACACGTATTGAAATGACAGGCTTTGCTGCCAGATGCTCCTGATAGGACACTGAAAGCATGCCAGACCCTGCTGAATCTAGCTACCTACTCGCCTGGACCCACAGGCAACCTGGATCATTCTTGTGTACGAGTTATGAAGCCAGTTTATTCCAGCCGTCTGGATTTAAAGGATGAGCCTCTAGATAATCTCAAGGTAGAATGGTTTCCAGGTGGAGGCAGCTTTGTGCACCAGGAAAGCAGGAAGGCTGGGCGTGTTGTTGTCAGTCAACACGAGGTCAATGAATCTCAGGCCTTACTGGCTTCTACCCCAGCTCAAAGGGCAGAATCAAGAGCCCTTTTTAGAGCCTGCAGTTGGGAAAGGACTTGAGAATAACATTTACACTGACTTCTTGGTTGAGACTCTCAGTATGCCTTTCTGGTACTTCATGCTCATGTGCTGTCTGGAAGGGACAAGGACTCCTAACTGATAAAGGTCCCCTATAAAACATGACTTAGAAATTCGGAATCTACTCGACTCCAAGGAAGTACCTGTAATCCATTGCAGAGGACATCAAAGAGGAGAGGCTAGTGTGCCGGGGAAAGTCTTTTGTGGGTGCGGCCGCTAAGGCAGCAGTGTTGAAGGAGCCAGCTGGACGGGTTGGCACGTTGCTGCCCCCAGCCACAGCAATGACAGAAGCCACATACATAAAAGCAGAAGAAGAATGGGCTAAAGGCCAGGGGTGAATTCAGGATCCTTCCGGCTGGCTTATCAATGACAACAAACTGTTAAAACCAGTTGCTCATCAGTGGAAAATAGGTAAGCATTTGCATAACTGCTCATTTGGGAAGGGATTCCTAGTTTCAATTAATGTCCCAGCTTTATATAGGAGAAGGCTTACTTAAAACAGTAAGGCAGGTAACTTGGGCCTGTGAACTATATGCCCAGAATAACCCAAATCACCAACCTTTACCTCCTCCACTAGCAAGCCGTGTTCAGCGTAAGGGAACGTACCCTGGTGGAGATTGGCAAATAGATTATACTCAGACACCCCCATGTAGAGGGTTTAAATATTTATTAGTATTTGCTGACACCTTTACTGATTGGATCGAGGCTTTTACTACCTGATTTGAAAAGGCAATTGATGTTTCTAAACTCCTGCTAAAGGAAATAGTTCCTAGATTTGGGCTGCCTGAGATCCTACAGAGCGATCATGGCACATCTTTCACAAAGACAATTACCCAAAACATAGCTTCAGCCCTAGGAATTCAGTACCCTCTTCACTCGGTGGCGTGGAAGCTGAGTGAATTCTTCAGGGAAAGTAGAAAGAGCGAATCAAACTCTAAAAAAGATTCCTGCTAAACTAAACTCTACACTAAGCAGCATACCAAGAGACCTCAGAAACCTGGCCTTCTTTATCACCTGCAGCCTTTTTATAGGTTCCAGTGGCCACTGGGGGAAGTCCACAGTTCAGCCCTTTCGAGATAATGTGTATAAGACCTTTCTTACCCACAGACCTCCTGATAGACATAGACACTTTCAAGCTACAGAATTACGTGATCAACTTAGGACAGGTGCAAAACGCACTCCTTGTATATGGAAACTGAAGGCCGCCTTCCCCCACTAAGGAAGAGAATCTTGTCATATCCCAGCCAGGAGACTGGTTCCTGTTAAAACCTCGGAAGGAAGGACCCCAGCCCATCAACCTGCCCTCAGATGGAAGAGGCCCCAGCAGGTTCTCCTTAGTACCACAACTAGAGCTAAACTTCTGGGAGTAAACAGTTGTGTCCACTTATCCGAACTAAACCTGTCTCTGATGAAGTCCCACGGGCATAAGTTGGAATGATTTATTTACTGAGCGGGCAGAGACTTTGGCCTCTATGTAATCAGACAAATGGTTGGGTATGTGGAGAATTGCCTTTCCTCCACTTCCGGCTGGCCCTTGCGTGTTCAACCGGCCAGCCTCCGTTTGTGCGAATTTCATCATGTTCCAGATTATGACCCAGGCTGTGAAAGCCATAGACACATCTCTGCCGTTGGTGTGCTGTCAGTCAATCCCATTTTGGTTCCAACAGCTGCCCAGTTCTTGGAAAGCCTTTCTGTGTGGTTAGTTTGCTGGAATGATTTTACTTGTTTTGCTTTGCTGTTGTGGAATGTACCGTGGTTGTACTCTTCATGTAGGGATGCATGACAGGCTCAGGCAGTGCTTTCTTAAACTGGACACTTTTTTTTTTTGAGACAGTCTTGCTCTGTCACCCAGGCTGGAGTGCAGTGGCATGATCTTGGCCCCCTGCAACCTCCACGTCCTGGGGGCAAGTGATTCTCCTGTCTCAGCCTTGTGAGTAGCTGGGATTACAGGCGTGTGCACCACCACACCCAGCTAATTTTTGTATTTTTAGTAGAGATGGGGGTTTATCATGTTGGCCAGGCTGGTCTCAAACACCTGACCTCAAGTGATCCACCTGCTTTGGCCTCCCAAAGTGATGGGATTACAGGAATGAACCACTGTACCTGGCCTCTTAAATTGGACAGTTTATTAATCTTGCAGCTGTCACCTTTTGTCAGAACTCAGAGTTATGAACACCCTTCACCATACCAACACTCTGACTGAGCTTCTACCCACCCTGAATGCAAAAGACCCTCATAGTTAGGCATGAATATCATCGCCCCTGTTCAGCCTGAAGAACTTACAGAGGATGAATCTTTGTCCCTCTGCAGCCCTTAGGATTAAGGGAGGGGAGAGATACGTCAGAGGCGTTCAAACCAGAGCGACTCCATTTCGAGTGAGGTCTGGGAAAATGAGGCCTCTTGATATTAAAGGAACTGATTGATGTTTACTAAACAGACCCAGACTTGGGAGTGTCCAGATATTCCAATATCTAGAGAACAGAGGCATTCCTAATTTTACTTTAAAGATAATAATATCAATTCTTGCAAAATATATTAATTAAGAAAATTAATCCTTTATCACAAACCCTCATGGTGGATCACATCTCCCCATGTACACCAGCATTGTACCGGGGCGGACATTGTTCCCACCTTCAGGAACGCCCTGCTCTGTCTTCGGAGTAGCTGTCCTTCACTTTCTTAATGGACTTGTTTTTGCTTTGCACCGCAGACTCGCCCTGCATTCTTTCTTGTGTGAGATTCAAGAATCCTCTTTTGGGGTGTGGATCGGGGCCCCATTCCTATAACACCTGTAGACAACATAGAGTAGAGTCTTGGTTTTTTATCTACTCTGACAGTCTCTATTTTTAAATTGATGCCTTTAGACCAAGGATAGTTAAAGGAATAATTGCTATCAATGGCTTAATATCCGCCCTGCTTGTTACTGTGTTCCATTCATTGCCCTTTCTTTCTTTCTTTCTTTCTTTTTTAATGGTTTCTTTTCAGCTTTGTGAAGTTTAAAATTTTTATATGCTTACATGATGGTTTTCTTTTTTTTTAAGATGGGGTCTCACGCTGTCAGTCAGGCTGGAGTAAAATGGTGCAACTTCAGCTCACTGCAGCCTCCACCTCCTGACTTCAAGCGATTCTTCTGCCTCAGCCTCCCAAGTAGCTCGGACTACAGGTGTGTGCCACCATGCCTGGCAAATTTTTGTATTTTTAGTAGAGACGGGGTTTCACCACGTTGGCCAGGCTGGTCTTGAACTCCTAACCTCAGGTGATCTGCCCAACTCGGCTTCCCAAAGTGCTGGGATTACAGGCGTGAGCCACCATGCCTGGCCCAATTTTTTTTTTTTTTTTTTTTTTTTTGAGATAGTGTCTTGCTCTGCACAGTTTGGAGTGCAGTGGTGTGATCATGGCTCACTGCAGCCTTGGCCTCCCAAGCTCAAGTGATCCTCCCACTTCAGCCTCCTGAGTAGCTGTGACTACAGGCATGTGCTACTGCGCCTGGCTAATTTTTGTATTTTTTTGTGGAGACAGGATTTTGTATGTTTCCCGGGCTGGTCTCAACTCAAACTTCTGGGCTCAAGCAACCTGCCCGCCTCAGCCTCCCACCATGCTGGGATTACAGACATGAGCCACCGTGCCTGGCCTGATAATTTATTTAATTTCTTCCAAGGTAGACCTACTGCTGAATCTCAATTTTTGTTTGAGAGTGTGCCCCTGGGGTCCCAGTTGTGAACCGGGTTGTTTCACCTGGGGTGGGGCAGGGCCTATGTTAGTCCTGGGCTTTCCTGGGCTCCGCTCACTGCCCTCCACACATCCCTGGCGCACTGGGGCAGGCCTGTCTTCCTTCCTGCTACTCAGGTGAGAGCCTGCTGTCATTCAGCACCTTCGTTCACTCCCATCTGGTGCATTTGAACTCCCCATCCCTGTTCCAGCTTTCCCACACCCAGAGCCAGCCCCATCACAGGTCCCAACTGCACAGGGCTCCCTGCCTCTCCCTGCCTCCACCTCCCCCAACTCCTGCCCAGGCCTGCAGCTCCTCTCACCTGGGCTGCTGGGACCCCCATGGCCATGACAGACACAGTGGGGGCGCCACGTCCTTTCTGGGTGTGGTGGCATCGGCCTCTGCTCGATCACTGTCTGGTGCCTCCAGTCCAGCTTCTCCTACTGCATGGAGAGAGGCCACATAGAGGGCGTGCCCAGCCCACGGCCCACCCAGGTCCCCTGTGTATTAGTGACCCTGCTTGGATCTGGCATCCCAGCCCAGCCCCATGGATGCAGACACAGGTGGGCCCAGCCCACACCTTGTGGAGCAGATGCAGCCACCCCATCCTGCCCCAATTCTGCACCCAGAGTTGTGCCTATAAAATGGGGGTTGTTTTAAGCCACTGAGCTCTGGGGTAGTTTGCTCTGTGCAGCGGGTGACTGAGACACTGCTCAGGGGGGCTCCCCACTTTCTCACTCCCTCCTCAGTGTGGGGGCTCCTGGATCATGCCAGAGTCACGTCCAATAAACCCAGCATTAGGTGAAAGCCTCAAGTGGAAATGTACTCAATACACCTTGCCTCCTGAACACATTGCAACCCCTCCCTTGCCCTGGGTTGGCTCCTCTGCCCATCCTCTCCCCACCTTCTTGGTCCTGCCCAGCCCTCCCCTTGCTGTTTCTAAGGCCCAGCCGCCCCCACTCCATGGCTATGCTTCCTTGTCCTCATCCTTGTCCACCTGTGTTCTCTCCAGGTGCCCTGAGTGGACTGGAGAGGTCCAGGGCACTTGGCACCTGCCGAGCCCTTGTTGGGGCCATGTGTCCTGGGCCCCTCCTGGCCACCTTATGGGGACATGAGTGGGGGCTCAGTCTGGGAAGGAGGAGGGAAGGCCCGGGGAGTGGTCCTGACTAGCTCTGCCCAGCCCCTGGGTGCTGTCTGGGGACAGGCTGGGATCCAGGGCCCTCTCGGAGGATGGGATCTGTGTCTCTGGAGCGCTGCAGGCTGGTCGGGTGGCCACTTCTTCTTCTGGCCGCTGGGAGGCAGCAAGGCCCCAGATTTGCATCTCAGTGGCCAAGTCCAGATGAGGCTTTTAGGGGAGCAGGGGTGCAGCGGCCAAATGTGCCTTTGGTCACTCTGGGGGCCACACCACAGGTCCTGGGGTCCCTGGGGCAGCCAGGAGACAGCCAGGATGGCACCAGTGCTGGGCTGTGCAGGGTGGGCCGGAAGGAGGAGGTGGTGCCAGGCGGTGATGGGGTGGGGGTGTCCCGTCCCCCAGGCCAGCAGCCTGCCTCAGGAGAGTCCTCAGGGGGCTGCAGAGGGGCCTCCCTTGGTGACAGAGGAGGGGGAGGGATGGGAGTGGGTTCATGTGGTGCCTGCTGCTTCAGGGCCTAGGCTCCATGGTAGCAGGGCTGGGGGGTCTGTGCCCACAAGGCCATATCTGGCACAGGGACCAGCCCCCAGGATAGAGATCAAGGTGCGGTCTACACTGGACCCCTAACTCTTCTTGCCCCAAAGTGAGTAAACTGAGCTGCGGTCATGGCGCCTGCCACCTGCTGTGTATTCAGGTGAGTGAGGTCAGGCCAGGTGCTCACCTGTGCACCCCTCTGCTGGGACGACGGCACCCACGGACCCCATCTGACTGCCTGTGTCTCACACTCTGCCAGTCCACCCCTTCCCCTCCCCACCAGTGGAGGTGGGGAGGCTCTGAGGGCCCCTGAACCTGGGTTACCCCTCTGAGTTCCTCAGCCCTGGCCACGGCATTCAGAACTTCCGACCAAGCCCTGCCACCATAGTGTGTGGTCTGTGTGGCGCAGGCACCTGATGCTGTGCTGGGGTGTGACGTCCACAGGCAGCACAGGGCCCGCACTGGGGTGCCCCCCTCAGAGACAGCAGGCAGGAGGCTTTCCTTCAGGGCCACCACTGTGGCCACAGACGCACAGTCCTAGAGGGTCAGTGGGTCTGTGTGAGCTCCCAGGGAGGTCCTCTGGGCTGAGTGGGGAGTGCACAGGTGGTGGTCGACACCTGCAGCTGAGGGCGCAGCTCTGCGCTGCTGATGTGCGAGCATCTGAGCCCTGGGGTGTGGGCGCCACCAGGGCCCTTGCCGCCCTTGGGACTCAGGGCCGGGGACTGAGTGCTGCCATGTGATGGGCCTGCTGTCAGCTGCCATCCCCCGCTCTGACCTGCAGAGTCTCATAGTCTCCTCTCAGCGCCTGCAGAGTCGGCAGGTGTGCACTGGCTGTGCGTGTCAAGGGTTCCTCCTGGATGAGGTGGAGTCCGATTTGGGGTGCACTGGCATCACCGTCACAGTGCTTTGGGGTGTGCCAGCTTCACATCCCAGTGATTTGGGGTGCTCCTGCTTCACCATCACAGTGATTTGGGGTGCGCCAGCTTCACCATCATGGTGATTTGGGGTGCACCAGCTTCACTGTTGCAGCAATGCTGCGTCTTCCCATCTGTGAACAAGGCATCTTGCCATTTATTTAGGTCTTGAATTTTTCTCTTCAGCGGCTTGTGATTTCAGAACATAGCTCTTCCACAAAGTTCGTGAGATTTTTCCTGTTTGTCCCACCTGTTCTTGCTGCCTCTTCTCTTGTATTGTGTGGGATTAAGGCCCTTTCGTGTGACTCGTTGCTTTCCGTCACTACCCACTTCTTAGATACTCCTCTTTGGTTTACTTTCTTTTCTTTTTTTTTTTTTTTTTTTGAGATAGAGTCTTGCCCTGTCACCCAGGCTGGAGTGCAGTGGCTTGATCTCAGCTCACTACAACCTCCGCCTCCCGGGTTCAAGTGCTTCTCCTGCCTCAGCCTCCTGAGTAGCTGGGATTACAGGTCTGAGTCACCACACCTGGCTAATTTTTGTATTTTTAGGAAAATAGAGTTTCTCCATGTTGGTCAGGCGGGTCTCGAACTCCTGACCTCAGGTGATCCGCCCACCTCAGCCTCCCAAAGTGTTGGAATTACAGGTGTGCATCACCACACCTGGCTAATTTTTGTATTTTTAGGAAGATATAGTTTCTCCATATTGGTCAGGCTGGTCTTGAACTCCTGACCTCAGGTGATCCGCCCACCTTGGCCTCCCAAAGTGTTGGCATTACAGGCGTGAGCCCTGCCCCCAGCCCCACTTATGTCTACGTGGCCACCTTCTTCAGAAGGTAGGCCTGTGGCACGAGCCTCCAGCTCATCAAGGCGTAGCTCTAACGAGCGCCATGTGTCCACACTCAGTGTAGGAGCCTCTCGCCACCCACCTGCCTTTGTGCTATCACTATCACGCCTTTTACTAAATCCACACACGTCATAAACCCCACAGAGTATTAGGAATACTTTGGCTTTTACAGGCAATTATCTTTCAAAATTTCAAAAGTGATAAAAACAGTATTTTTAAAAAAGAGCATCTCACCATGTTCCCCAGCCTTGTCTGAACTCCTGGGCTAAGTGATCCTCTCACCTTGGCCTCCCAAAGTGCTGGGATTACAGGTGTGAGCTACAGTGCCCAGCCAGAAAAACAGCATTTTAATCATCCACATATTTTCCCTATCTGGCCCACATTCTTCTTCTCTGTAGACCCATCTGGTGTCATTTTCCTTCTGTCTGAATAACTTTGATGTTTCTTGCAGTGTATGTCTGCTGGTGACAAATTGTCTCAGCCTTTTGTTGAAAAAAATCTTTATTTGCCTACATTTGTGAGGACATTTTTCCCGACAGAGTTTTAATTTAGCAGATACTGTTTTCTTTCAGTCCTTTAAATGTGCCAATGCGCGTTGCCCGTCTTCTAGCTCGTGACATTTCACACGATATCAGCTGTAATTCCTCTCTCAAAGTAACATGTCTGTTTTCTTTGACTGCTTTTAAGACTTTTCTCTGTCACTGGTTTTCAACAATTTTTTTGTCACCCAGGCTGGAGTGCAGTGTCATGATCTTGGCTCACTGCAACCTCTGCCTCCTGGATTTAAGTGATTCTCATTCCTCATCCTCCTGAGTAGCTGGGATTACAGGCACCTGCCACCACGCCTGGCTAATGTTTTGTATTTTTAGTAGAGGCAGGGTTTCACCAGGTTGGCCAGGGTGGTCTCAAACTCCTGACCTCGTGATCTGCCCACTTCAGCCTCCCGAAGTGCTGGGATCACAGGCGTGGCCACCACACCAGCCATTGATCCTCTAGTCTTTTTTCCTCCACCAGCTTCATTTTGGATACTTGCTATTTCTATGTCATCAAATTCACCAAAAAAATGTAATTTGTTGTGATTCCTGTTCATCATGTTTCCATTTCTGACATGCGTTTCACCCCTGAAATGGATTTAGGTCCATAAAGATCTTTCATTGTACTCTTCACCATGTTTGTGATTTTTCTACGTCCTGGAAACCGTGGGGCCTGTTTGTAACTGCTGCTTTGATGTCCTTGTTGGCTGAGCCCATCGGCATTGTTGTTTCTGGGTCTGCTTCTGTTGATTCTTTTTTCTCCTGATCCTGGGTCCTGCTCCCCCTTCATCGCATCCTTGGTAATTTCTGACTACATGCAGCCTTGCGAATATGGTGTTAAGGGATGCTGGATTCCGTGGGATCCTTTAGTGTTCGACTTGGTCCTGGTATACAGTTCAGCTGCTGGGAACCAGATGACGCTTTCAGGCTGGCCTTGGGTGCTGGCAGGGCAGATGCAGGTTATCGCAGTGCCACAGCAGTTCCCTTTGGAGGGCTCTCCCCGGTGACGCTCCCTACCAGTAGGGATGCAGCTTATTCCTGGGCTGCGTAAGTTCTGGGAGCTGTCCCTTTTCCGTCCCCTGGGGCTTCCTCCCGTCTTGCAGTCTCACTTCCTGTCTTGCAGGTTGGTACCTGTCTGAGGCTTTCAGGGAGCTCTCTGTGAACCTCGGGCTCCCTCTCTATACAGCCCTCTGTCTCTTGCCTCTGCCTGTGGCTCTGACTTCTGTCTCCTCAGCTCAGAGAGATGTCTGGGTCCTTTGCAGCCCGCTCTGAGTCGCAGCATGGGTGCTGTCTCCAGGTGGTGAGCCAGACAAATACGGGTGCCCCTCACTTGCTCTCTCAGGGGTTATGGTCCTGTGCTCTGGGCCCTGAGTCTGAAGGCTGCTGTCTACGTGTGTTGTTGGTTTCTAGATGCTTACGGGAAAGGGGCCCCTTCCCTGGATGGGCACCAGATGCTGGCTGAGTGTGTCCCTGTGTCTCCACAGGCCAGGGACCATGAGAAGCTCTGCTGGGGCTGGTGGCATTTGTTGAATATCGGAGAGGGCTGGCTCTGTAAAGCCTGAGCTCTGTGCAAACACCCAGCGGCCTCCTTCCCTCATGTCGTCGGACGGGGACCTGGGCCCAGAGAGCACCGCGGGCTGCTGGATCACTTGGCCTCCGAGGCAGAGCCTGAGATTGTGCTGCCATCTGTCTGGCTGCAGAGCTTGGGAGCTGGTGTGCAAGGGGGGTGTCCGGAGTCCTGGACGGTGGGTGCTGGGTTCTCCTACCTTTGGGAAGACCTTGGAGCACCAAGCGTGGGGCTCCCTGACATTCACCTGGACGCTGCCCATCCCCCACCCCATCACCAAGTCCAGAGTCTCCCCCTGCTGTGTGGATTGGTTCCAGACGGTGTGGGTGCAGGTGGGAGGAGTGCGGGGAGCGTGGCATAGGACCGTGCTTTCTGAGTCCTGACTGGGCACTGCATGGGATGGGGCAGAGACCTGGACTTCCGGAGCTGGGTCTCTCTGACTTCCCCTTCCACACATCCCAGGCTGCACAGGAGGCTGGCACAGTCCTGAGGACCACTGGAAGCTGCCCCACCACGTTGTTCTCCGACAGGGCATCCTGGCTGGAGTTGGGGGGGCGGCTGTGTGGCCTGAGGTGTCTGGAAGGCGTGGACGCCTGGAGGAGCCCAGGGACACAGAGACTGCATTGGGAGCAGAGTGAATGTGTCTGTTATTGATTTTCTTCACATGGCTCCCATGTTATTGCACACATGATTTTGTACTTGGCTGAGATTAAATATTAATACATTGAAAATTAAAAAAGAGTTTCCAGGCCTTTAAATAGTTGTTTATGGCACAATTAAAAAGCAAAGTAATGATATTTTTTAGGAGCAAGTTTGTTGACCTGAGTCTCATTTGCAAGGGCTGGAGCTGAGGGGCAGCCCCTTGAGGGGGCACGGGCAGGAAAGCTGTGTGGCATGGCCACTGGTGTGGTGAGCAGGTGTCTGCTATGTATTGAGGCAAGATAAGGGGGTGGCTGTCACGGCGCCCCTGCTCCAGACCCACAAATACCAGGAGCAGCCTCTGACCCAAGACCCTACCCCATCCACTGTTTCAATGTAAATCAGGTTTCCATGTGTCTCCCATGCAGCTGTGGGGTGTGGGGGGAGGTTGATCAGCAGAGAGCAAGCCTGGTGGATGGATGGGGTGTGGGCCAGGGCCACGTGCAGGGTGCTGCCCTCTCCCTGGTGAACAGACTGTCTGTTGCCTCTGCTTCCTGGTGCCCAGTCCTCGTGTCTCTGGCTTCTCTCGGGCTGTGACCTGCAGGGTCAGGACCACACGGCCTTTCCTCTGAGCTGGGGGTCAGTCACTTGCAACTGAAGGTTGCTGACTGAGCCAATTTAGTTAAAGTAGGAGAAGGGCCCCTGGAGTTTCCGGTTATGTGAACTGAGAATGGCTTCAGGCACAACGGGGCCCAGGTGCCACTGTTGGCACAAAACCAGGATCTCCTTCCGTCCCTCAGCTCTGCTGTGTCCTGACCCTCAGAGTGGCGGGGGCCGCCGGCAGCCCTGGAGGAAAGCAAGCTCCTCCCGTCCGTCCCTCAACTCTGCTGTGTCCTGGGCTGACTTCACTCTGAGGCAGGGGAACCCTGGGAGTGGCAGGAGCCACCGGCAGCCCTGGGGGAAAGCAAGCTCCTCTTCCCTCCAGCATCTGCTCTCTCTTGACCTGGAAATTCCATCCGGAGGCTCCTCCCTGCTCTCAGTCCTGGTGGTTTGGGTGGCTGATCTGGCTGATCAGCATTTCCTGTGCCCCCCACAGGAGACCCAGCTGGGTCTGGCTGGTGAATACCAAGCCCTGGACCTTCGAGGTAGAACCCCTGAAGCCTGCTCGGAGCCGGCCCCTGCAGATGGAACCTCTGTCTGTTGGTTCCCACTTCACACCCTTTAGGGATTTCCTGTATGTCTGGAAGGAGGCACACCCTGGCCCAGGGGAGGCTTGGGGGGTGGAGAGTCAGTTAATCGGGGCAGGTTCCTGGAGGGTGCTGCATTTGGGTGGTGTCCTGGTGGAGTAGAGGTTGTCTTTCTGGGGGACTGGGTCTCGTGTAGATGCTGTGAGCTGCCCACATGCTCTTCACCCCATGCGTCTCCTTTCTGTCCCCACCGCTCCCTGGACCAGAGCTGGACAGATTCTTCCTGAGCACCTGGTCCAACCAGCCTGAGGCCAGCCAGTGGTGTGGTTAACTTGGGGCTGCACGGGGGGCTCCTGCCATCTCGGGGTTCCCAGCGTGGATCCCTCCCCTGCCTGCCTCCTTCACTCCTTGTTGCTGTGAAGGGAGGGATTTGGGCTTAGCCTGTACAGAGTGTCAGACCCAGCATGTCCACCTGATGCCAGCCTTTTCCACTGTGACTGGCATTTCCTTGGGCCACTGTAGGCCAAGGGATGGGGTCAACCTGACAATTACTTTCACTGTCAATCCAAGTTCTGCTTAATTGGGGGGAAGGCTGATAAGAACAGATACTACAAAACCTAAAATGCAATAATAAAAATTGAATTGGGGGAAAGCAGCAGCTGAGAAAATGAGGGTGTGTACGTTTGAGCACCTGTGAGGCCTTCTGACCCAAAACAACAGATGCGCCTTCGGCCTCGGAGCCTAGGGGGCTGCGCAGCCCCAGGCCCTGACCCGTCCCCACCCTCCAGACCCCGGGGTCCTGCGGTCCACTGCTGCCCGTGCAGACCTCGGGCTTCTCACACCTAGTTTTGAAATTAGGCAGATTTGAGAGATTTGTAAGAACGAGCTAGGAGATCAGAGCTATTTCACATTTTCCAAACATGGCGAGGCTCTCAAGTGATGTGAAAATTAGACAGCATGGCGTGGCAACATCAGGTACAGGAACTGCCGCCCCCCTCATGCAGGCAAAGGTGGCCAATGGGAAGGACTTTGGATCTGTGGCTGCCATGCTGCTGCTTGGTGGGGAACAGGTGGCCACCCCGTCCACTCTGCAGTGCAGGAGCTGGGCTCTGGGAGCTCCTGGCCCTCACGCTGCTGGACACTGGCCAGCCCAGGTGGAGGGGATCTGGGGTGTGGCAGGCAGAGGGCTGGAGCCTCTGAGCCTCACGTCTCCGTAGCTGGAGCCCTCACTTCTCTGTGGCTGGAACCCTCACATCTCCATAGCTGGAAGTTCAGCAAGTGAGAGGTTTTTTTTTAACAGGCCGTTAACAAGATTTCATCTTTGTTCTGACACCGTGGTGCCTGCGTGATGATTTAAAACTGCTAAGCCCAACACGCTTACCGACCAGGCCTCTTTCTCAAGGAACAAGGCTCTGTGGCTTCATCATGCACCGTGATTGCGAAACTCTGATGGGATTAAGCTTCCCTTCCATATCTGCCTCCCTTCTTCCTCTCAGAGGGGGCCCAGGAGGCCGAGAACCTCACAATCCTGCTGCCTTTGGAACACCGTTGTGGCCCCAGCTCTGCAGCTCTGCAGCTCTGCAGCTCTGCTGTGAAGGGCTCCCTGGGAGAGCCATCCCCCTGACAGAGCCCTGGGCAACTTGGGACCATCCTACTCCAGCAGTGTCTGCTCAGGTGAACCCCAAGTGCTTCGTGCTGTGACTGGGGACCCAGGTGTTGGCAGGTGATGTGACTCCAGCCGCAGCTTCCCATGGTCCTTGGGAATGTAGCTTCGGGGACAGTGTGTTGTGAGTTGTCAGCATCACTGCTGGGAAGGGCTTGGAAGCAGATGGATGGGGCTGTCTGTCCCCAGGACCCAGATCACCCCGTCGGGAGGGGTTGAGGGAGGGTGGAGGGGGTCTCTTGGGGGACCAGAGCCCAGTGTGGAGGACAGCAAAGGCTTCGCCACAGGTGAGCTTCGTTCTGGCCCAGCAATTTCTCTGCAGCCCAGGGGACCTGCACTGGTTTTTTGAGTTGGGTTGTTGGGGTGGGGGGGGTGACGCGGCTGTCATGGGTGGAGGTGGGACTTTGTTTCACTTAGTTTTATACTCTCCATGATGTTCTTTCCCAGCAAGGACAAGAACACACCACCCACAAAATGACCTTGGATAGATTTTTGTAATTTTTAGATAGAACCCCCTGCAAAACCCAAGTAACCACTTGAGCTATTTTGACTGTGGAGATGGGGAGCCCTGGGGAAAAGCCGGTTTCCTAAGCCCCGCCCCTCCCACCTGCTGAATCAGGACTCGCCCAGGGAGCAGACGGTCTCGGCTGTGGGATCCTGTGGGGTTTGCAGAAAGTGTCCATGAGGGCTCTACCCACACACGGGTGGGAGATGCTGACTTCACGCTCCCCTCTGTGAAGATCACAGATCTAAGCTGTCAGAGTGGGTCAGGCATCTGTCTTAAGGATGATTGTGCAGGGAGCCTGGCGGGCTTCACTCTGGGACTACCGGGAAGGTGGCACTAGGTTAACCTTTATCCCCCTGACCCCTTCCATGTGGGGAGGCAGGACCAGCTAGAATTTTTAGGGTACCTTGAAAAATAAAAAAATTGGGCTTCTTGTTCAGATATGAAGGATTCTGGGACAGCAATGGTGGAGCATGAAGCCTTCTGAGCGCAGGCGCAGGGACACCAGGGCCTCTGGTCGGGAGCTAGGGAGGGGCGTTCCCGAGGGACGGGTTTCCTCCTCCAGCCTTGTTCTAGCGATCACGCCTATGGAATCTGTTTTAATACGGAAAAGAAAAAAATGCCAGCCCCCCCAACCCCGATAGCCTGACCACGAGAATGCCAGGATCTCATCTGACCTTCACTGAGATAGAATTCACACACCACACACTCTCCCATCTCAGAGGGACACTCCATGGCCTTCAGCACGTTCACGACATCGTGCAACCATTGCCACTCATTCCAGAACATTCCACCACCTCAAAAGGAGCCCATCAGTAGTCTCCCCACTGTCCCCACCAGACCCTTGCCGTCCTTATGACTCGCTGGTTCTGGATACTTCAGGGAAACAGAATTGTTGCAGTGCGGGACCCTGTGGTGAGGACTACAGCCCTCTGAATGGTCTTGACCTGCTCACCTGAAACCAGATGCCGAAATTAGCCAGGCCCAGCTCTCCAGGCGAGGGCAGGTGAATTCCAAAGGACCCAGCCCTTGTCTGCACCAGGAGAGGAAGTGGTTTATTAATACAGTGACAGACGGAGGCAGCTGCACACCGGGGCGGACCAGCGTCTGTTTGGCTCTGCTGTGAGGCAGAAGAGCGGTGGCCGTGGAGAGCTGGGCTGGCTCTTCTGCGTTTCCTGATTCCCCGACACCCGCTGTGTGCTCAGAACCCTCCTCTCCAGGGTCCCAGCTGTCCTTGCCCCGTTCTCTTTGAAGAGTGAAGAACCAATGTGGGGCAGGGAGTGGGCTGGTGTGGGTGGGCCAGCAAGGCAGCGTCTGGTGGTGGCCTCGCCGCGTGGAGTAGAGTCGAATTGATCCAGGGCCTGCCTTCTGCGGCTTCATCAGGTTCGTGTTAGCTAAGGGCACTGGCGGTGCACAGAGCACCCTCATGTGGCGTGAAATTGAGTCTCAGCATGTCCTGGCAGCAGATTTCCCATTTTTCTTCTCCTTCCTCCTCTCCTGGCAACAAAGCCCTTTGCTGGGCGAGGGCTGGGCAGCAGAGTCTCCATGCTGACCCACCTCCCTCCTTCCTGCCCCCGACACTCCCTGGGAACCCCAGCCTCTCCCCCACCTCCCTCCTTCCTGCCCCTCACACTTCCCGGGAACCCCAGCCTCTCCCCCATGGCCACCTTGCTCTGGGACCCCCTTTCCCTGGGGGTGGGCAGGGCAGCAGCCGGGACTCTGGAAGATGGTGACTCAGTGGGGCTCTCTCCTTGGGTGTGTGGGAGCAGAGTCTCCAGTCACTGGGCCACGGCTTGGCTGAAGGGAAGTGCCACAAGTGACTGCCAGACCCCTCCCCTCACTCTTCTGGGACAGAACTCTCTGCTGTGCTCCCCAAACTGCTCCCCTGCCAAGTTCTGGCGGAGGGAGTCTGTTCAGAGAGGGTGCAGTCCTTCCTTTTAGAAGTTATGCCTACTTTTGTAAGAAGCTCAGCTCTCATGAGGCACAGGTGGCTTGAGCAGAAGAGCTGCCTCTGCTGGGAGGCACAGGAGGCTGAGCAGGGAGGTGCAGGAGAGGCTGAGCAGGGCCCACCCTGCAGGTGCGTGTGTTATTTTTCATGATGGCTCCAAAATGCACCCAAGGCCCCAGGCCTCCGCATCTCTGTGTGGAGCCTCTAGCTTGCCAACGTCCTTGCACATCTGAGCCTCTCA
The DNA here is from genome assembly GCF_049354715.1 of Callithrix jacchus. Lineage (NCBI taxonomy): Eukaryota > Metazoa > Chordata > Mammalia > Primates > Cebidae > Callithrix > Callithrix jacchus. Next base: position 58,563,404 of record NC_133506.1, read on the forward strand.
GCCTGGAATGGACAACTGGGCTTCAGGAATTCATTTAAATTCCACCCCGTACACACCTTCTCTGGATTCAGGGCAGCGGGTGTCCCATGCATTCGTCACACATGTGTTGCCATGAAGGAGCAGGGGGCTGCCCCGCAAAGGCTTCTCTGTCTCCTGTCCTGCCTGTAAGGCGGTGCTGCTGGCACCAACCAGGCTTGCCAGTGCTCCCATTTGGAGTTATTGACCGACAATTCGCTCCTGGGTCCCATGGGGAGCTGGTCTGAGGCCACTCGAGCAGAGGCGCGATGAGGAAAGATAAATATTTCATGGTCTGGGCCAGTGAGAGGGAAAGAAATAGTGACATCCCACCTCAGTGAGTGCCTGCCCCTGCAGGCAGCAGTCCCACTTCCTGGCTGGTTTTCTTCGTCCCTTTAAGGCAAGACTGCCAGGCTGATGGCTGTGCTGGGAGCGGCAGGTCTCCTGACACGAGAGGCCTCCCAGCCGGGGAAGCAGAGTCCAGAGACCCAGCAAGGGTCCCCAGCCTGGGAAGGCAAAGCCTGGGGCTGGGAGAGGCCCTTCAGTGCCCACCTGTGGGAGCCGGACTCAGGCCTGGGGATGCCAGAGGTGGGCGCTCACCCAGGCCCCTGGTGCCGGATGGGAGGCTGTTTTCACCCTGCTTGGGGCTCTGGAGACAGGGTGTTTCACAAAACAGTGCAGATAGTTCCTAGGTCAGGACGGGGGACAAAAGTGGCCACTTTTAGTTAAAAACAGGTGACTCCGTACCAGGACGCACAGGATGCTGTGTCAGATCCTGTTAGTTCCCATGGAAAGCTGTTGACTTTCCCTGGAGAGGACCTTGTGTTGTCCAAGGCGCTTCCTGAGCCAAGGCTGTGTCCACTGCCAGCTCCGCCCACTGCCCTGTGAGTGACAGGGGGTGCGACCAGGGTGTTCTCCTGCCCCCACTGAGGACCTGAAGCTGCTTCCCACTTCCCAGTCTTCCTTCAGCGTGGCTTGTGGAGTGCCCTTTCTCCCGCCACGAGGTCACCAGTAGGACATTCGTGCTGCTCACACTTTGGGAAACGCAGGCTTACTGTAGAGCCATTCACAGGGCTAAGGGCATTGGGGGTGGCAGAGCCCAGGCACCTGCTGAGGCATCCTCAGGCATTGTGGAGCTGGACCCAGAGCCAGGGGTCCCAGCCACCATCCCTCAGGGACCCTATGACTCAGGAAAGCCCTCCTGCTGTCACCCAAAGGGCTTGGGGCCTCCACACGGCGTGAGCTTCAAAGGTCAGCTCAGGCAGTGCCCTGGCCTCGGTGCACAGGGGGACCTCCGGCCTCCCTTGTGCCTGCTCTGTGCTGACTGTCTCATGAGCCCCGGGGAGCCCATCTAAAAGTTTCTGGCATGGCTCCCTGCTCACATTTCTAAAGCAACCATCAGACCGTCCTCAGTTCTTGCATCTCCAGGACCACAGCCGACCTGCAGCAAGAGTCAGTGCTGGGACAAGAGGCACCGGTAGTGTGGCCAGTGCTGTGGCTGAAGGTAGGCAGGGCTGACCAGTCCAGGGGCCAGCAGGGCCGGGCAGGAGGTGACGCTGAGTGGAGGGAGAGGGGGTGTGGGAGCCTGGGGCTGGGAGGAGGAAGGATGCCACTGTGGATGAAGCTGGTTCCCAGCCCCAGGGGCCAGGCCTGGGCCCTCCAGCTCTACAGGTGACACCCCATGCTCAGCCTCTGCTTCCTGGTCCTTAGGGTGGGGGTGCAGTTCATGCCCCATGGGCTGAGCAGAAGAATAAACCCTCCACCTGATGGGCACATGTGGTGGGCACCCAGAGTGCTGAAAGGTTCCTTGTGTGGCTGCACCTGACTCCCGGGAGGGATGGGGCCGTCGGGGTGGGGCCACCTGCTTGGCCTGTTGCCCTCAGCAGCAGGAATACAGCTGCCCTGGGGGCTTCTCTGCCACACGGGGCTCAGGGGTGCTGGCTGTTGGGTCCAGGCAGGGTTGGGCTAAGAGCCACTGAAAGGCACTGGGTTTGCATCTTAGGTGTCACTGCAGACACGAGTGGCTGGGGTGTCCTGAGCACCCTGATGCACTGGGCCGTGAAGATGAAGGTGTCAGGGCTTCGACCTCCTGCACCTGCTGAGCTGAGGTTTGGGGACGTCCTCTGCTTCTCTGAAAGGGCTGCCTGGGGGATGGATTTGCTGTTTGCAGGGAAAGGCAGGGGTGGAGAGCAGGGTGCTGTGGCCCCTCACGTCCCTCTCTGGTTCCTGGGGCTGTCTGCACAGAGCAGGTGAGGACTTGTGGACTGGATTTCGTCTGGATCAGGGGGAGGCGGAGAGGATGGTCTCTTGATGGGGAGTACAGGGCCTCAGCTCTGGAGTATGGAGAAGGGTCTGGCTTGTCTGGTGGGGACTTTGGGGCCTCAGACCTGGCCTCTGACCCCAGCTCTGTTCCTCTGGGAGCCACCTGTTCCTCATCCACTAGGAGCTAGTGGCAGCCCCGGCACAGCTGCAGTGGGACAAAGAAAAGAAGCCGCCCTCAGGATCTGCCTGCTAAGTGTTGGTGGAACGTGGCATCTCCCGAGCGCTCAGCGTGTCCTATTGGGCCTCATTCCCGCCACCCTCCTCAGAGCATGGGGAGCTCATCCCCTAACTTGGGGCCCCCGGACTTTTGTTCTGTATGTGATCAGGGAGGGAGCGCCTGACTGCAGGTGGGACCTCAGATCTGTGTACCTATGCACACGCCTGTGTCCCAGAGCCCCTCACTGTCCAGGTGGCCGCACTGTCCCTTTGCTGCTGGACTTGGGGGCTTGGGTGCGCCCAGCCTTCTGCTTCTTGGCTCCCTGATGTGGTAAGGAATGTCCGTCTGCGTGGCAGGGCAAGGCCATCCTCAGTGGAGCGACCTGGAGGCCACACAGCCTGCTCAGAAGCACCTGTGTGCAGTTTGTTGCCCTCCTGCTGCAATCATGACGTTCTTAATGATCTTATCTTCAAACGCCTGCTTCATAAGTGAAGTCTGAGGATGGCAGCGTGAGCATGAGTGAGGAGGCTGGAGGCAGATGCATGCGAGTCCACCGTGGAGCCAGTGGGTGCAGTGGTTTGGGAGGCCACACTTTCCCTTGACCCAGAGCTGGCCCCAGATTTGGACAGGAGGTGACATTGCTCAAGGACGCATCAATCCCATGTGAGCAGCCACCGCGCTGCAGACGAGGATGTGGAAGGAGAGGGACAGATGGGAGACCCGGCCCTTCCTTTCACTCCTTCCACCCAACAGCAACCGAGAGGCGTCCTGCCGGGTGTGAGTGGCCAGGAGGACCGCCCAGGCTGTGTGGCGTTTACACTATGCAGCAGGAACAAGGTGCAGGTCACACGGAAGCCGCAGAGCCGCGGGCTGAGGTTTCGGTGGTTCTGCATGAAGTTGGTGTGTGCGTGTTACTTGTATTTGTGCCTTTACTTATATTTTCGTTACTTAGAATGACATTCAATAGTAAATAAAGGACAGCCTGGCAAGTCGAGAGAGAGAAAGAGAGAGAGAGAGAGAGAGAGAGAGAGAGAGAGAGAGAGAGAGAGAGAGAGCACGAGAACTCGGAGGAAGGAGGAGCTTCCTCTGCTGCTGAGGACGCTTGCTCCCACATTTGCATTTTACATGGTGCAGATTTGCATGGTGCAGCCACCCGGGCTTCCTGGGGTCTGGGGCTCCATTTCCGGCACCCCACCCAGCGGCTGTGGGCCCCTCCCCCACGCATCTCCCCCACTTTGTGGTGACAGTTGGGTGCATCCGTGATGGGTGAACTAGCCCTGTTTTTCACGTGGCATCCTCGCCGCTCAGCCAAGCCCCTGGGGCAGGCACATTTCGGCTGCCATCGACTCTACAACGTTCTCTGGTGTCTCCCATTGAGGAGCTCTGCTGATGGGTTCACACTCCCTGCCCTGCTCTCCCAGAGCTGCAGAGAAGAATCAGCTGCTGGGGGTGGGGGAGCTGTCGGTCTCTAGTGAAACAAAGGAGGCCCGAGCCTGGGGTCACAGGGCTGGGGGTGGGGGTCCCACGGGTGATGGATGAAGGAGAAGCAGGCCCAGGAGGCCCTGCTTGCTGGGAGACTCTTTCCTTTTGCGTGGTCACCCTGTGGGGGACTCTCAAACCCACAGAGTTTGGCTGTGGGGACATGCAGGGGTGGCCTGGGAGTTTGCAGGCTCTGCGACTGCCTGGCTGAGAGCAGACCCCAGGGCGGGGCGGCACGGCCTGCCTCTCCATCTGTGCTGGACTTAATTGGAGGTGGCCTTGACTCCTGGTCTCCAGGGGCCTGCAGAGGGTCTGAGGACCCTGGGAACGGTCCTGTCTTCAGCCATCTCATTTGTCCAGAGTCTCAGGCTGCAAGGAGCAGCCACTTACTCTGATGCCGTATGGGGAAATGCCGCATTGTTATTCATGAAGTGAATAATCACAGCATAATCGTTGCGGGCCGCAGGGCAGAAAGTGCTAGTGTAGTTTAAAAACAGTTCCTTTAGATCTGGACCCTGGCAAGAACACGGGCAGAATGAATGCTTTGCCCACCCTCCCCACTCTCCTTGGGTGACATGGGGTGGCCTGGGTCAGTGCAGCTAGAGCTAACCGCAGAACACCTGGTCTCCTCCAGATAAATGCATGGCCCAAGTCTCCACCGGGCTTTGAAATGAGCTCAGTGCTGGTTCAGACGCCGAGTGCATGTGCTCTGCCAGGACAGACGTCATTGCTGTGTGGAAGAGAAATCCGGAAACAAGGGACGAGCGGGGTGATTCTGTGTCACAGCATCAGGAGTGGGTGCAGCATCTTTTAGTTTGAGAGTAAAATTCCACAATCAGAAATGAAATCTGAGCAAAGAAGCAAAGTGCACAGAGACTAGAGATGCTAAACACCCAGTCCCAGGAGGGGCCCTGCAGGGGGTCAGGCCCCAGGCCCACAGCTTCATCTGCTGGGCCCTTCTGTGGACAAATAGACGATCCAATCCAGACAGCACTGCAGGGACTAAGCCGGAGCCGCCCTCAGGCTTCCGTCCTCACCTTGAGCTGTTCCTCTGCTCCGACACACGGGTCAGGGCTGGGCGCCGCCAGGCAGCCTCCTTCCAGCTCTCTGCAAGCTGGCCCTGTGTTCACGGACATCCCGAGGGACCCACCATGGGAAGATGGCTTTCCCAGATGCATCTCAGCATGCGGGCCCAGCCAGAACCTTGAGAGCTCCTGTCTACTGAGGACAGGGCAGAGCGGGAGGACACGAGGGCAGAGGAGGTGGCAGATGGCCGGGCGGGAGCGGAAGGTGCTGCTTTCTTCCAGGCCTCCCTCCTTGCAGCTTGCCCTTTTCCCTCTATGGCCCCCTTAACCCCAGACACCTTTCATGGTATGCCCCCTGCCAGGTCTCCCGCACGCCTGGAACTTCTGGGCTGAGGAGTAGGGGAAGGGTCTGTGGGGCTCTGGAAGGCGTCTGGGAGGAGCGTCAATCACGAGAGGAAAGAACAAGGGGCTCGGGTGGGATGGGCCGATTCCCCGGGTCGTCTCAGAACCACGAGCTTGTCTTCCTGGGTTTCAGTGTCTGAGCTCGGCTGAAAAGGGATAAAGGATGACCCTGGCACAGGTTCGACAGCCTGGTGTCCTTCTAAGTCAAGTGAGCGGGTCTGGGTCCCTAGTCCCCTCCAGCCCAGGGTCCAAGCCTCCCTGGACTCCTTGGGCAGAGTCAGCCTCTCTGCTCCAGTGCCCTCAGCTGCAACCTCATGGGTAAAACACCTGGAGAGGCTGGACTCCCAGCTCACCTGCCTGTGGTCTGGCCCCCCTGCACTTGCTGAGGGAGAGCTGAGGGTGGTAACTAGGAGGAGGGGCTGTGAGCCAGGGAGGGAACACAGCCAGAGGGGTGAAGGCTGCCTGGAGCCCCTCGGAGAGCCGCCTCTGCAGGGTTCAGCTTTCTGGTCTCGGCTCGGGAAGTCTCTCCACCTGCTCAGGTTTGCTTGGTTTTTCTTCCGACTGTCTTGCAGTTTGCGGGGTACAAGTCTCACACTTCCCCGGTGAAATTATGCCTAAGCAGCTTATTCTTTCTGAGGCCATTTGACCAGGACGTTTTCTCTGCTCCACCTTCACCTCGGGTGCCCGTAGCTACTCGGGAGGCTGAGGCAGAGAATGGCTTGAATCCGGGAGGCAGAGGTTACAGTGAACCAAGATGGCGCCGCTGTACTCCAGCCTGGCGACAGAGGGAGACTCCAGCTAAAAAGGAAGAAAAAGAACCACCACCCCTCAGTGTTTGCTCCTACACCCACCCACGGCCTTGTCAGACACCTTTGTTCATCTCACCAGGTTTTACTTGGTTTCATTCCATCTTAGATTCCTCAGGTGATTCCACCTGCTGAGTGAGTGCAGTTCGATGACTTTTCCCAGCGCTAATCCCAGTGATTCGAGTTCCGTGTTCTTGCCTTATTGGCCTGCCTGGAAGCTGCTGTGCGGTGTGTGGGGGGGGGAGGGGGAAGGTCCTCTTGGCTTTGCTCCCTGCCAGGCACGGCCAGACTTTCCCCAACAAGTGCGCCGTGGGTGTCCATCCGTGTCCATTACTAGGTTGAGGAGGTTCACTGTCATTTCTGTTTGTTGAAAGTTTTTTTAAAATTACAAATGGGTGTTAGATTTTGTCAGCTAGATTCTCTGTATCAATTAGGAAGATCATGTGGCTTTTGTCCTTTATTTTATTAATATGATTTGTTACATTAATTGAGTTCCGGCTGTTAAACCAATCTTTCAGCCCTGGGAAATATCCCTCTTGATCATGGTGTACAGTTCTATCCTTTTTTTTTTTTGACAGAATCTCACTCTGTTGCCCAGGCTGGAGGGCAGCGATCTTGGCCCACTGCAACCTCCACCTCCTGGGTTCAAGCAATACTCTGCTTCAGCCTCTCGGCTAGCTGGGACTGCAGGTGCTCGCCACCAGCCTGGCTAATTTTTTTTTGTATTTTTAGTAGAGATGGGGTTTCACCATCTTGGCCAGGCTGGTCTTGAACTCCTGACCTTGTGATCCACCACCTCGGCCTCCCAAAGTGCTGGGATTACAGCCATGAGCCACTGCACCTGGCTAGTTTTTTTTTTTTTAATTACAAATGGGTGTTAGATTTTGTCAAATGAATTCTCTGTATCAATTGGGAAGATCATGTGGCTTTTGTCCTTTATTTCATTAATATGATTTATTACGTTAATTGAGTTCTGGGCATTAAACCAATTTTTCAGGCCTGGGAAATATCCCATTTGATCATGGCATACAGTGTTATTTTTTTAAGATAAATTGTTGGATTTGGCAGGGTACAGTGGCTCATGCCTGTAATCCCAGCACTTCGGGAGGCTGAGGTGGGAGGATGACTTGCGACCAGGAGGTGGAGGCTGCAGGGAGCCAATTGCAGTCCATTGCACTCCAGCCTGGGTGACAGAGCGAGATCCTGTCTCTAAATAAATAAATAAATAAATAGTTGAATTTGATTTGCCAAATTAAAAAAATTACTGTGGTAAAATACATATAAAATTTTACCATTTTTACTATTGTAAGTGTCCAGTTCAGCAGCATGAATTACATTCTCAAACCTGTGTCGCCATCACCACCATCTATGCCCTCAGCTCTGACCCCAAACAGAAACCCCGCCCCCATCAATGTCAGCTCCCCACCCCCACTCCCACCCCAGCCTCTCTTAACCTCTAGTCTACTTTCTGTCTCTATGAATTTGGCTCTTCTAGATATTCGGTGGAAGCAGAGTCATACAACATTCGTCCTTCGGTTTCTGAATGTCTCACTCGGCGCAGGGTTCAAGGCTGTTGACCTTGTGGCAAGTGTCAGAATTTCCTTCGTTTCTGTGCTGAGCCATATTCCCACGGACGGAGGCTCCACATTTTGTCCCCACTCATCTGCAGCCACTGTGAACAACACTGCTCTGGGAACATGTGTCTCCTTGGGTGCTTAACTCTTCTGGACACACCCTTAGGAATGGAATTGCTGGATCATAAGGCAATTCCGTGTTCCACTTTTTTAGGAGCTGCCAAATTGTCTCCCATGGTGGCCACTCCGTTCACACTCCCACCGCAATCCAGTTTCTCTCCACATCCTCTCCAAGGCTTAGTTTATTTTTTTGAGACAGCGTCTCACTCCTTGGCCCAGGCTGGAGTGCAGTGGTGCAATCTCAGCTCACTGCAACCTCTGCCTTCTGGGTTCAAGTGATTCTTCTGCCATAGCCTCCCTAGTAGCTGGGATTACAGACACCTAATATCTTGCCTGGCTAAGTTTTTGTATTTTTAGTAGAGAGGGTTTTGCCACATTAGCCAGGCTGGTCTTGAACTCCTGACCTCAGGTGATCCTCCCACCTTCGCCTCCCAAAGTGCTGGGATGACAGGGGTGAGCTGCCGCACCCCGCCCCATCTCTTTCCTTTTGTCACCTGTGCTTTCTGTGCCATGTCCAAAGTCATGATGATTTGTCCCTGTGTTTTCTTCTAAGAGCTTTATAGTTTTAGCTCTTGCATTTAGGTTTTTTATCTGTTTCATGTTAATTTTTGTATGTGTTGTAAGATAAGGGTCCAAATTCCTTGTATTGCATGTGTGAATGCCTCTTTCCCCATTGCGGCTGGTCCCTTATTGAAAGCCAGTGGGTGGCGTATGTGGGGGTTCGTATGGGGTTCTCTCTTCCGCTCCGTTGGTATCTGTGTCCATCCTCTTGCTGGCAGCTCATTATCTTGATGGCCGTTGCTTTATGGGTAAGTTTTGAAATCAGAAAGTGTGAGTTCTCCAAGTTTGTTCTTCGTTTTCAAGATTGTTTGGGCTATTTAGGGTTCCTGAAGTTCTGCATGAATTTTAGGATAAAGGTTTTCAATTTCTGCAAAAATTGCCATTGGGGTTTTTGGTAAGGATGACACTGACACTGTGGACTGTTTTCAGAAGCATTGTCATCTAAACAACAGTAAGTCCTCCAGTCTGTGAACATGGGTAACTTTCCATTTCTTTGTGTCTTCTTAATTTCTTTCATCAGTGTCTTGTAGTTTTCAGCATACAAGTCTTTTTCCTCTTGTTTAAACTTGTTCCTAAGCATCTTGTTCTTTTTGATGCTGTCATAAGGGGGGTTCTTTTCTTTTCCGATTGCCCATTGCTAGCATCCCGCTGATTTTTGAGTAGTGATTTTGTGCCCTGAACCTTTGCTAAGTTCATTTTTTAAGGCTAGCAGTTTTCGGGGTATTTTTTGGGTGCGGTTCTCTAGCTTTTCTACGTGGTGCATGTCATCTGCAAATAGTGGTCATTTTAGTTCTTCCTTTCCAACTCGGATAACTTTTATTCCTTTTTCTTGCCCAGTCACTCTGACTAGAACTCCCAGCGTTGTGTTGAATAGAAGTGACGAAAGCAGAGAGCCTTGTCTTTTCCCTGATCTTGGGGAGAAGCTTTCAGTCTTGTACCATTGAATGTAATATCAGTGGTGGTTTTTCATAGATTACTGTATTTACTAAATCTACTAAGGATATTTTGGTTTACATTCACAAGGGATAATATCTTGGAGTCTGTTCATGTCTTTTCTGGCTTTGATACCAGGGTAATTCTGGTTTCATGGAACGAATTAGAAAGTGTTTCCTTATCCTCTACCTTCTGAAGATTTTGTGTGAGATTGGATTATTTCTTCCGTAAATATTTGGGGGAGTTTCCAGTGAAGCCCTGGTGCCTGGGCTTTAATTTCTTTACTTGTTAAAGGTGTCTTCAGGTTTCTCTTTCTTCCTGGGTTCACTCTGGCAATTTGTGTCTCTCTAGGAATTTGTCCATTTCATCAAGTTGTCAAATGTTTGGCATAAAAAGGTTTGTAATTCTTTATAATTATTTTAATTTCTATAGGGTCAGTCCCAATGTTCTCTCTTTCACCCCTAATTTTAGTAATTTGTGTCTTTTTTCTTTTTTTATGGGCATTCTTGCTGAACATTTATCAATTTTGTTGATTTTTTTAAAAACATCAAGTTTTGACGTCCCCAATTTTCTGTGTTGACTTTCTGTTTTCTGGCATCCATGATTCCCTTCCTTCTGCTTGGCTGGGGTTGGATCTGTTCTTCTTTTTCTAGTTTCTTTTGGTGGAATATTATATTATCGATTCAAGGGCTTTTCGCCTTTGTAATACAGGTGTTTAAAGCTGTGAATCTCCTGCTTTAGCTCATGCATTTTGATATGTTGTGGTTTCATTTTCATTCAGTTCAAATTACGTTCAGATTTTCCTTGTGATTTCTTTTTTGACTCATGGGTTATTTAGAATTGTGTTGTTCGGCTTTCAAATATCGACTTATTTCTCCAGTTTATTTCTGTTTTTTCTTTTCTTTTTTTTGAGATGGAGTCTCACTCTGTTGCCCAGGCTGGAGAGCAGTGGTGTGATCATGGCTCACTACAACCTCTGCCTCCCGCGTTCAAGTGCTTCTCCTGCCTCAGCCTCCTGAGCAGCTGGGATTACCGGCACTATGTCCAGCTAATTTTTGTATTTTTAGTAGAGAGGGGGTTTGCCATGTTGGTCAGGCTGGTTTCGAACTCCTGGCCTCGTGATCCGCCCTCTCTGACCTCCCACAGTGCTAGGGTTACAGGTGTGAGTCACCGCACCTGGCTATTTCTGTTCTTGATTTCGAATTTAATGACGTTGTGTTAGAGAACATACCTTGTGGGATTCAGATCCTTTTAAATCAGTGAGAATCGCTCCGGGTCTGGCCTGTAGCCTCTCCTGGAAACTGCCCGGCTGCTGTTGCCTGCTGGCATCGGGGGCACTGATCCATGAAGAGGACGTTGGCTAAGTTGGTTGATAGTGCTGTTAAAGTCTTCCATGTCCTCATTGGTTTGCTGTGTAGATGCCTTATCAGTTGTGGAGAATGGGTACTGAAATCGCTCATGATAATTATTGAATAATACATTTCTCTTTTCGGTGCTGCCTGGTTTTGCTTTGTGCATTCTGGAGTTCTCTCATTAGGTGTGTATACACATTTATGCCTCTCTGTCATATTGGCCCTTTTGTCATTATAAAACATCCTTTGTCTCCAGTATTTTTTTCCTTAAAGTCTGTTTTGTCAGATGGGAACACCCATGTCCCAGCCCTGTCGTGGTTACTGTTCTGTCAGAAGGGAACACCAGTGTCCCAGCTCTGTCGCAGTTACTGTTCTGTCAGAAGGGAACACCAGTGTCCCAGCTCTGTCGCAGTTACTGTTCTGTCAGTTGGGAACACCCGTATCCCAGCTCTGTCGCAGTTACTGTTCTGTCAGTTGGGAACACCTGTGTCCCAGCTCTGTCGCAGTTACTGTTCTGTCAGTTGGGAACACCCGTGTCCCAGCTCTGTCGTGGTTATTGTTCTGTCAGATGGGAACACCCGTGTCCCAGCTCTGTCGCAGACACTATTTGCTTCGTGTGTGTTTTCCCAGACTTCTGCTTTCCATCTTTTTGCATCTTGAAATGTGAAGCGTGTCTCGTGTAGACAGCACGTGCTCGGGCCTCGAGTATTTGGTGCAGTCCGATGACCTGCTGGAGTCCTCGTGGGTTCCGGTGACCTGCTGGAGTCCGCGTGGGTTCCGCAGCATTTGTGTCTCTGATGTTCTGTTACTTGCTTTCTACACGTGTTGTGTCTTTTTATTTCTGCTCCTCCTTTACTGCCTTCTTTTGTGTTAAGCAAATATATCTTAGTTACCCTGTTAACTAATTCCCCTGTCGATCGGGTTAATTGTTAAACGTATGTTTTGAGTTATGTTCTTGGTGATTCTCCAGGAAATCAGTACATATTTTACTATCACAATCTATGTCAGCTTAGTACTGACTTAATTCCAGTAAAATGTCACCTCTGATCCCGTATAGAGCTGTTCCCGCCCTGAATGTGACTGCACACCCTGATTTGCCTTGTGTCTGTCCAGCCCAAGGGTGGCACTGGCTTCCTGTGGTTGAGATTTTCCAAGTCTCCTCAGCCCCATGGGCACCTTCCTGCACCTCTTCAACCGGTATCCCATTGGGAACGTGGGTGTGGGCTCTGCGGCCCCCCCCTTCCTCTCAGTGTTCATGGGGCATTTGGCGGCTTCCTCTTGGGCTGGATTAAGGTGCCTGGGCACCTCTTTCCACCGCATGTTCCTGGGGAGGAGCCCCCTGTTCTCCTGGGCTCTCCTCAGCCTCCCCCTCCCCTCACCCTTTGTGGATTTTCCTGAGGGATTTTACTTTACTAAAAGTTCATGAACAGATATTCTGATGCCAGAAGAGAAAAGCAATGACCAGAGACTTGACTGTGGAAAGAAAAATAGAGGGGTTGGAGCACGGTGTCATTCGCACAACCCGTTAGTCCGAAGCTCAGCGTGGGCCTGAGGCTGCGGGCAGAAGGCAGTGGAGGGGGGCAGCAAGTGGGCTGAGTGCAGCTTGGCTGGGTCCCTTCCAGTGGCCACGGTGCCTTCAAGGCCACAGAGACACCATGTAGCCTCCACCTCCCAGGGCGCTGAACAGATTCCAATCTCGTTTCCAAAGTCACCTTGCAGGGAATCCACAGGCCTCTGTCACAGTCTGCAGCCCAGGACCCCGATGTGTGTGGCAGCTGTGGTGCTGTCTGGCTCTGCTGCATGCCCGGCTGGTGCCTGAGGCCGGGGACCCCGATGTGCGTGGCAGCTGGGGTGCTCTCTGGTTCTGCCACATTCCTGGCTGGTGCCTGAGGCTGGGGACCCTGACATGCATGGCGGCTGGGGTGCTCTCTGGCTCTGCCGCACGCCTGGCTGGTGCCTGAGCAGCTCTGCAGATGGCCATCATGGTCGGGCCTGTTTTGGGGCCCATTTTCCACACCAGCAGTGCCCTGGCTCCACAGCAGCAAGGCTTCAGAAGGAAGAAGGCAGCTTCGCAACAGTTTGAGTCAGGCTCTGTTTCTTTCTATGCCAAACACATGCAGATGACCAGGGCCCCGATCCTGAAAGAAGAACGCAGGCTGCAGGTGAATCTGAGGACAACGACATGAATTCGGGGTCAGGCGTGGTCTCTGGACCAGGCCGGGGGGTGGTGCACCCACTCACTGTCTGCGATGCTTTCCATGCGGGCGCTGCTGCACACACTCACTGTCTGCAACGCTTTCCATGTGGGCGCTGCTGACTGGGAATGTCAGGGGAAGAGGGAAGTTATTTGCTAGCTTGTCATATGTTATAGCTAATTATTTAATTATCCTAATTTAAAGTTTCACCGGATTTAGCATCAAAACAAAAATCTTGTGATTGCAGCATCAGAAAGCAATAATGTAATTAACTTGTTTAGGGCAACTTACTAACTAGGCTGATTGCAAGGTGTGGGGCCACACACTCAAGGTGCTGTGGGCCCTCGTCCTGCCCAGACTCCTGGCCTCTCGGTGGCACCCGGCTCCCAGTGCACAGGGCTCCCAGGCCCTGGCAAGGTTCAGGCCACTGTGCCACTGCAGGAGTGGGCACTGGCCTCACCCCCAGGTCTGGGGCACTCACTCAGGCTGTGGGCAGGCTGGCAGCTCCCTGGCACAGAGGCTGGGCTTGGCCACAGTTCAGTTTCCAGTGCTCAGCCTGGTAGAAGCGCCATTCCCAAGGCCGTGCAGGCCATGCAGGCTGGAACACACGGCCAACCAGGAATGAAATTCAGAAGAGGGTTTCTCTAAACCACGAGTTCTTCCCAGAATCCTGGAACAGATTCCAGTGTCGTTTGCAAAGGCACCAAACCGTCTGGTGAGCATTCTTTGCTGAGAGAGCAGCTTTCTCTCTTCCCCTTTTCCTCTCCCCTCTCCCACCTCAACTTCCACAGAAGTGGAGTGCACGGCGCAAACCCCTCATCCTCCTGGAGCCTGGAGACCCCAGGTCCTTCCCTTCAGAAATCCCTGCCACCTGTTTTGAGACTGGCTTTGGGGTACAGTGGCCCAGGCTGGGGTTTGGGCATCAAGGCTCCCAACGAGGTGGAGCCTGGCAGCGTGGGGGGCTCACTTGTCTCCGTGGTGGGTCTCACACACAGCTGTCCGGGCACACGGGAGCATTTTGGTCATGCATGTGTGCAAATGAGAACCATGTGCTTCAGAGACAGACTGGAGCATGCGGGGATGGACAGGAGCTCACACACGTGTGGGCCACCCCAGGCCCAGCAGACCCTGAACATGAGGTGGCTTGCCACAGCTGGCGGGCAGAAGAGGCAGGTTTTGGGGTCGAGAACCCAGTCCCCAAAGCTGAGAAACTGCCCATATATCTCCCACTGTTCTTGGAAGTGAGAGGTTCATTTTGCATGGAGTCTAGAGTACAGAGTCGGCCCCACCCCTCCAGGCAAAGCCCACTCGGCTCACCTGCTCCCCGGCTCCAAGGTTTCAGGATGAACCAGTGTGGCCAGTATGGGAAAAAAGCATAAAAGCAGTTCAAGCCTGGCTGCCACGTTTTGGGATCCACCGACTGGGGCACTGTGTCTCCATTTTAGCCACATCACCATCTGTTTGAGGAAGCACTTCCTGTGAGCTTGTGCTACAGTGTGAATGTGTGTGTCCCTCCAAAATTCACTTTGAGACCCAATCCCCATTGCCATAGTACAAAGCCTCTGGGAGGTCAGGAGGCTGGGAAGGCTGTGCCTTCACCAACAGATTAGTGCCAGTCGACAGAAGGCCTGGAGGGGTGAGTCCGTTCCTTCTGTCCCTTCTGCCACCTGAGGACACAGCACTACCCCCTCCAGAGGCTGCGGGACCAGGGCGTCATCATGGAAGCAGGGAGCAGCATCCCCAGACGCGAGGCTGCGGCGACTTGGACTTGGACATCCCGGCTTCCAGAACTGTGTGAAATACATTTCAGTGCTTTTATAAATGACCCGATCACAGGTGTTCTGTTACAGCAGCAGCAATACACTCAGACAGCTTGGCAGAATTTTGTAGAGGCTATAGATCTAATTAAACAAGGGGGGAAGGTGGAGCCTGTGGGAGTGTTGTGTTGAAGGGCTGCGGGGAGAGGTGTTGGGAGTATGGAGTGGCTTTGTAGTTCTAGGCACTTCCATTTTCCTCTTGGGGGTTGGTTTGGTCTGGGCTCCCCCAAGGCCACCTCTGACCTGATGGGGGTTGGGTTTGTCTGAGAGGTGATGCAGGAGGAGAGGGGATGGAGGAAAGTGGTGCCTGGGCTGGGACAAAGGGGGCTCCACCCCACCCCGCGTTTGTCCACTACCCATCTCCTGGTGTGTTGACGCCCTGGGGAGTTCACCCCAGGCAGAAGAGCGCAGGTGCCTGGTGTGCTCCTGACCCGCCCACGGTACCTGGGTGTGGTGCCTGGGCGCTGAGGGATGTGTGCAGCATCTTCCCACAGGAGGAGGAAGCATCTGCCATCCAGCAACCCTTGGGGAGCCGCACCTCACCTCTCTGCATCCAGCACTCTCCTGCGGCTGAGGAGCCGGACGTATGCCTCTTACATGCTACATCCACCCTCCCTTTCTGAGCTGTGTTAGACCCCTTGGCTTGGGAAGAAAATGCAGACTGGGATCTGGCCCAGGCAGCCTTTTGTTGTGACACATTTACTTGGCACCTGCTGTGTCCCCGGATCTGTGCCAGTGGCCTGGGGTCAGAGGGCAGGCGCATGATCTCGGTCTAGTCTTTCCAAGTGGGTCCTATGTAGATCTGGGGCAAGAACCACCACCCAGGAGGACATGGCTGGCATGCAGCTCTGAGCGCTTTTCTGTTCTTCCTTCTCAGCGTTATGTGTCCTGGGGGGTAGTTACGCCATTCTGTGCAGCTGCAGCTCATTTTCAAAGTTGGTTTCTGTTTTACCAATCGACGTACCGGCTCACTGGAGGGCTGCATTTGCAGGGTCTTCCACCTTGGGGTGTTTTGGGTTCTGCTTCCTGAGCACTCTAGTCTGGGTCTCTCATCTTTCACTGCATATGCATCTCACTGTGCTGTGACTGAGCTGCAGTAATGGTAACACGGAGGCGTCCGGTTGGGTGGACCTGTGCAGTTGCTCAGCCAAATGTTGGCCACGTGGAATCTTGGCATCTCCGTGGCTTCCCACGAGACTATGAGAATGCTGGGCCTGTGATGGTGAAGGCGAGTCTTGCATGTCCTCGGGGGTGTGGCCTTCATCCTTGGAAGCTTCATTTGTGCCCTCTGTTCAGGTTCAAGTCAGGTTCAGTGAGTCACTAGAAAGCTGTCTTTCTAGGAGTTTTGTGGACGTAAACCATAACCAGGGCCCCAGAAAAGCAGTTCCGGTCCTGGTCATGGTTTATTCCACAAAAGGACACATTCAGCTCGGCGAAGGGAGACGCTTGTGGGGCAGGGTGATGGTGGCAGGTGTGAGCTGCTGGGGTCCTCTCCCTGAAGTTGCGAGCACAGCGCTGTTCCTCCCCGCAGCCATCTGTGACGGCACACGTGGAGTCCTGCCAGCCTGGGAGGCTCGCCTGAGCTTTGGTGACTGTGGTTTTTACTGGAGCTTGGTCACATAGATTTGGGGTCCCTGTGTGGCTGACCTAGTTACTCAGTCTCGAGCTGACCCTGTGTGGCCCCAACCTGGGATCCCATCATTTGCTCAGAGTGTCCAGTGTGGCCCAAAGCCCCCCATACGCAGTGTTTCAGAGGCTCAGTGCAGCTTCCCAGGTGCTTGTTAATTGCTGGACTTTTATTTGGAGTGTGCAGGGTGTGGACTGCCCGGGCCTGCTGGGCTCACCCTCACTGCTCCTAGAGGCCCCGCACCCTGATTGTTTTGTCTAACAGGACACACCGGGAGCTCCACTGCCATGTCTGCTGCTGCATTTCCAGTGCCTGAAGCACCGACCACTCTGGGGGAGGGCTCAGAACTTGCCTGTGAGGGCATGAAGTCACTAACGAACAAGTGAGCTGAGCTCTGCCAGGCAGTGGACCTTCAAATGGACCCCTGGGAGGTCACAGCAGGAGCTCTTACAAGGGCAGGGCATGGGGTGAGCCTGGTGCTGAGAACAAGCAGATGCAGGGCCCCTGACCCCCAGGAGACCTGGTGGGGAGAGCTCACTCCCTTCCCACCTCCAGGTCCCAGACAACTCCATTGGTCAAACCCATCAGAGCGGGATGTCCATGGAGGCCAGCCTCCCGTGCTGCGCCGTGAGTCACTGGTGCATGGGCTCAGCTCTCATGTCCTGGACTCTGTGAGCAGCAGAGCAAGGGTCTCTGCCAGGGTCTCCCCCCGGGGAGGCCGCAGCCCCTCGCCCCGGTGGGCACTCTGGGCCTTGGCTCTGCTTTCACGTCCTGCTCTTTAGCAAGTCTTTAGTATTTTAAGTGCCTTTCAAGAGGCTGAGCCTAATTAATTAGCGGTTTCTGAAAAAAACAATTAGGATTTCTGATAGGCGTCATCTTGGAAAACAAGAAGAATGCAAAGGCCAGGCTGAGGCCGGGAACCCCAGCAGCAAAGAGACACTCACGTCCCCAGCATCAGGGAAATTAGGACATTCATGCCAGGCTGCCTGGCTAATTAGATTTCCATCAACTCCAGAGGGACCTGCTGAGGCAGCATCTAATTTAAAGCAGCCTTAGCCTGGCTTCAAGCTTGAGCATTTCGCAAAAAGACAAGACAGACATGGGCTGTCCCTGTCGGTGGGTCCTGTCCCCTCCGAGCTCCTGGACTCCAGCCCTGCCTGCCTGTCCACCTGTGGTCTGTCTCCCTGCCCCCTTGCTCTCCCTCCCTTTCTGCCTCCTTCTCTGTCCCTGGCTCCCAGGCATCTCCTTCCACCCAAAGGAAAGGGAGGTGAGCCTCCCACCTCCTCAGGATCTGCAGATGACCTGGCCTCGCAACTCAGGTTGATAATTTGCTGCTTAAAAACCTGCTCAGCCGAGGAAATTTGGTTTATGTCTTTTCCAAATAAAGGCTTTAATTGCCCCAAAATGGGTGACTGAAGGGGGGTCCTGCAGGAGAAAGAAGTGAGAGCTTGCAGCATTTCTGGGCATGCAGGGCACTCTGCTGGCCTCAGTTCTCAGGAGGGCCTACAGGCAGGCAGGGGTGACCTCCTGTGACTTCAGGCTGGGTGCCTTGTAGGCACATGCAGCGTCTCCCCGACCTGTAGTGGGGCTGCCCTGGTGCCTTTGGTAGCACTGCCCTCTGTCTTGTCACCTGAGGAGGTCATAGGGTGCTTGCTCTGCAGAGAGGTGGCATGAGCTCCCTCCAGGCCTCACAGCTGGGAGAGGGTTTCCCGTCTGCCTGCTTCTGGTCCTTGATGATGCCAACTCGCTCGGGGAAATGCCATTTCCCATGTCCCCCAGCCATGGAATAGGAACGACTCCCACCCCTGCCTTCCTCAAGGGCTTATGAGGCCACGTGCCCCTGCCCCACAGATCCCGACAGAGGGCCCTCACTGTGGGCTGGAAGTCCACACCCTGCCTGGCACCCCTTGGTCTCGACTGTCCCCAGCCTGCCATGTGCCTGTGCTGAGTGTGCCATGTCGCCCTTATCCTCTGAGTCCTGCCACTGACGGGTGGTGCTCATACGGCACACCAGGTCCTGCACGCTGTATGAAAGGTTACATTTCAGGAACTGAGTCATGTTTTGAATTATCCAGAGGAATCAGCTGTTCGAAGGGATTCTATGGTGGATCCTTTAGAAGCAGGAACCCCACTCCTGGCCTGTAGGGAGCCAGCCTTCTGGAGGACAGCGTGGCTGGGCCGTGGCACCCAGGAGGGGTGAGTGGCCAGGGCCGTGGCACCCAGGAGAGGTGAGTGGCCAGGGCTTCAGTGACCATCTACATCTTGCTGGTGCTTGTTTTGAGTGTGTAGTTGGAAAAATTAAATGTTTGCATCAAGCCCACGATTTCAGAGGTGTTTTTGCTCAGGTCAAAGGCTGAAACAGGTATTTAAATCAACTTAACCTAAAGAAAAACATGTTTGAGGCTGGGCTTTCCCAGAAGTAGATCCCGGAGCAGGGATGGGACGCGTCCCATCACTGCGGCAAGTGACTTCAAACTGAGTGGCTTTAAACAACAAGGAATCCTTCTGTCTCCGTTCTGCAGCTGGATGTTTGAAGCAAGCTCTGGGTTGGGCTGGCTCCTGCCCGGGTTCTGGCCAGGCGTTTCTTCCTCATCTCTTCCAGCTTCCGGTGGCCCCAGGCCTTCTTTGGAGTACCCTGCTGTGACCACATCACTCCGATCTCTGCCTCTGTCTTCCGGTGGCGCTATTCTCCAAACAAACCTGTCTCAGCCTCTCCGTCTCTTCTTAGAGACCTTCCGGGATCTGAGGCCCGCCCTCATCCATGATCCTTACCCCAATCACCTCTGCGAAGAGCCTTATTCCAAATAGGGCCACATTTTGATTCTGGGTAGATACATTTGGGGGGCTCTGTTCATCCTTCTTCAGGAGGGCAAGTAGTTTATTTTGAAGGTGACCCTGAGAGCATGCCAGCAGGTGAGTGGGGAGGTGAAACGCCGTGACCAGGGTGGGCATCTGGCAGGCCACGGCCAGGCTTCTGGGCTCAGCCTCACCAGGTCCTAGGTGGAACCTGCTCAGGGCTCTCACCCAGGACCTGGGTAGAGGCCACTGCGGGGGTGTCACGTCCCTGACATGTCAGTCCGCCCTGGCCAGAAACAACCTGGCCAAGGGGCACAGGGCTGTGGAGTCTGGGTGCCCAGGAAGGGAGCACCGGTGGGGTCCATGGGCAAGAACAGTCCAACCTTGAAGATGACGCTGTGAGCTGCACAGTCAACAATCTCGAAGGCACTAAGCTTTGAAAGCAAGGTAGTAGCTCACCAAGTTCTCCCAGGCAGGCCCTGCTGGGGCTTGTGGATGGACTTCAGTCAGAGGTGGTTCCAGGAGCACACTGGAGGGGCCCGGGCAGTGGGAGGGCTGGGCAGCCAGGACCCAACCCCAGTGGGGACTGCGATGCCTCGAGGCTACTGTCTCAGAACTGCCTCTGAAGGAGGAGAAGCCTGGGCTCTCCCTGTCCCCCACAAACCAGGCCTGGGGTGCAGCTGGGAGATTTGGAGGTGCCTTGAGGGGGAAGGGCCCCAGTCCAGTGTCTTTCCCGCCCAACCAAAGGGGTCTATTTTGTTTGTGAAAAGCTGATTATCATAGATAAATATATCTAATTAGTCTCATTTGCTGACACACAAGCCTTTAATTGCAAGTTGAATAATTAGGCATATCTGCATATGCAAATGACACAGTTCTACCCTAAGTCAGTTTTCAACATGATTCCTCCAGAGACAAATAATTCCATTTCGGGAGAGAATATGATATATTAATTTACATAGACAAATAACTTTATTTAAAACCAGCAACTCTCGTGTTTGTTTACATTACGTAATAACTCAGGAAATGGGAATGATTGATGTTGCAGAAACATCTGGGGGATCCTGACATACAGGGGAGTCCCTGGCTTCCTCCGCCCTCCTGGGGCCACAGTCTGGCTCCCACTCAGACAGAAGCTCTGGGCCTGGGGGTGGGCCAGGGCCTGGACCATGGGGTCTCCCTCCCCCTTTGCCTCCTACCCCATGCTTTCTCCTCTGCCCCCTTGTCCTTGCTGGGTGGCAGGATGGGTGAGATGCCCAGGGGTCCTGAGGGCCTGTAGCTGGCTCAGTGCATGTGGGTACCCCTTCCCCATGGCCATGCCCTGCATGCTGGCAGAACTGCCAGGGGCTGCTTGGCACAGGAGCAGCTGGGGCTTGGTCCTTAGGCAGTGCTATAGCTGGCTCCCTGCCAGGCCCTGGGTCAGCTGCCCACCTCCCCAATAAGCATCATGCTCAGCAGCCTCAGGACAGGGCTGGGGGGCTGGTTGGAGCCACCTGCCTCTGTAGGGCCCTGACCTCCACTCTGCCTGAGTACATGACCTCCTCTGTGAGCTGGGCAGGAAAGCCACTGGCAACTGCCCCCAGGGATCTTTGGGGTCTGACTGGCGGGGACATGGCTGCAAGAGCATTTGGAAGCCTGGCCTGGGAGGAGGAACAAGGGGCCAGCTGAGAGCGTCCCAGGCAGAGCCAGGCTTGCAGTGCCCAGGGTGCCGGTGCAGCAGGTGACCTGCCGGCTCCCGCACCCCTTCCCCCTTCCCTGGGCCCGTGGTCACATGGGCTTCGCTGGGAGGCAGAGTGTGAGGAATTTGGCTCTGGTGGAATGAGGACGGCTGCGCTCCCTGCTTTGCAGAGGGCCCACACAGCAGCCCGTCACCTTGGCAACTGGCTCTGTGATGCTGGCAGGAGCTGACAGCATCCCAATTCGCCCCTGTGGTCCCTTTTGGTCCTCCGCCCCTCGCCCGCAGGAGCCATTGTGGGTCAGGTTGGCCAGCAGAGGGCAGCAGAGGGCTGGCTGCTGGTGGGGCTGGAGGGATGGGCAGTGGATGCCACACTTTGGGGTCTCCAGGCCCCCCAAGTCTTCTGGGGATAGCGGCAGACAGGTGACAGTCACATGGATGGGGAGGGGCCATCACCATTGCAACCACTGTGGGGAGCCCTTGGCCCTTCTGGGGCATTTCGTCTTTGGCAGAGTTGAGGGGACCAGCACATGGGCGGTCTCCAGCCCATAGCCCCCAGTGCTACTGTGACCGCCTGCACTCCCAGGTGCTCACTCATGTAGTCACTTACTCATCCACTCATTCATTCACTCATTCACACACTCATTTGTTCACTCATTCACACACCCTCACACTCATTTGTTGACACACATTTGTTCACTCATTCATTCACATACACTCATTTGTTCACCCACTCTTTCCTTCAGTCACTCATTCACACACATTTGTTCTCTCATTTTATTCACACACACTCATTTACTCACTCATTTGTTCACTCATTCATTCACACACTCATTTGCTCATTTATTCACTCACACACTTTGTTCACTCATTCCTTCACTCATTCCCACAAACTCATTTGTTCACTCATTCATTCACATATTCATTATTTACACACACTCACTCACTCCTTTGTACACAGGTCAAGAGTAAGGTACTCTTTCCTCCTGTTCAGCTGCTGCCAGAGCAGTGTTCATTTCTCCTGGTCTGAGCAGGATCAAGGCTCTGCAGCAGCTCAGGGCCCCTGGAGCTGCAGTGTCTGCTTGGCTGTCTCGGAGCGGGGACATGCCTTGGCCTCAACCTTCTTGTTCTTCATGTTTTGAAGTTTCTTCCACCTGTCTCATGGCTAATCTCATATCTAACTACCAATATGACAAAATATGTCGGTGACTTTCTTTCCAATTCAATAAATTCATCTGGTGAGAAAAGAAACTGCAAGAAGAGAAGAGGCAATGTTGCACCCAAGCCCTGTCAGTCACTCACTGAGAGCATTGCACGAGGTGTTGTTAATGTGGGACGTTTGAATTGTGGTTGCCAGCACAGATCAGGGCCAAGCTCTTGTTAAGCTCTATGAAAATCTGTGCGTCCAACTAAGACACAGGGCTGGGAAACAAAGAGTTAATTGTCTTCCCTCCTGAGTGGCTTCTGGTTCAGACAACACCCCTCCAAGCTCCTGCCTTGGGGGACCTGGTGGGTGAGAGGGAAGCAGATTTGGATACAGCTTAAGAGAGAGGGCTGACTGCTTAGTGTGAGCACCTGTGTGTGGATTGCCCTGTGGCACCAGCTCCGTGCGAGTGCCTGCGTGGGGATGTGTACACGCACCTGCACTCTGTGTGGACGTGCATATGTGTGCATGTATGTACACATGTTCTGTGTGCTCAAACGCACCACACCAACAGGGACCTGGCGCCACCTCCCCACGGCGCTTATGGTGAAGTCCTTGGACTCAAAGCCTCTTTTCTGTGCCAGCAGTGACTGGCCTGTTGGTGGCCTTGGACTTCCCTGTTGGCAGATGGCTTGAGGGCCTCTTGGTCCAGGGCCACAGGTGACTTCCCCCTTTCCCAGGTGGTGGGGTCCTGCAGGCTTGACCAGCTCTGGGAGCCACAGCGCAGAGGTGGTCGTCCACAGAGTGCAGGAGGCACGGGAGGGTAGGCTGGTGCCTGCCAGTCATGCAGCTCCTCTCCCATGAAGGAGCCCACTTTCCCCTTTGGGAGGCCACAGGGGCTGGCAAAAGCCCTTCGGCTGTGGCTCAAGTGGGCTGGGCACCACTTCGGGAGGGGCCACTCACGTGGGAGGTACCTCCTCCAGGATCAACCCTAGCTCCTTGGCGCCAGTGAGCAGACACAACAGACACAGGTGGGAACAAGTGCATGTCCCAGGCTGCACCATCTGTCTTTCTTTCCCTCTTTGGGGTCCTTGTGTCTCACCCTGACCTGGTTCTGGCTGCAGCTTTTAAAGGCACATTGATTGGCAGCCAGGCAGCTGTGAGTGCTGCCTCCAAATGTGTTTTGTTTTGTTTTGTTTTGAGACAGATGTCACTTGTCATCCAGGCTGGAGTGCAGTGGCACGATCTTGGCTCATTGCAACCTCTGCCTCCAGGGTTTGAGCAATTCTCGTGCCTTAGCCTCCCCAGTAGCTGGGATTATAGGTATGTGCCACTACGCCCAGCTAGTTTTTTTGTGTTTTTAGTAGGACGGTTTATCATTATGTTGGCCAGGTTGATCTGGAACTCCTGGCCTCAAGTGATTTGCCCGCCTCAGCCTACAAAAGTGCTGGGATTATAGGCATGAGCCACTGCACATGGCTTCAAATATCCTTGACAATGGCCACAACACAGCCTCCAGCCAAGGGGCTGGGATTGATCGTGATGGCCTGCAGTCATGCCCTCCATCTTCAGGGCCCTGCCTGGGTACCCTGTGCAGCCACCACGTGGGGAAGGTGCTTGACCTCTTCCCTCATCTGCAGACTCAGCCAACTTCTGGGGCTCCCTTGGCAGTTGGGGCTGACTCAGTGGGTCAGGTGGACCTGGACTGTGCCTGCAGCACCTGAGAGAGGCAGGCAGGGATGCAGAGGCCCCATGGTTCTGCTTTGTTCTTCCTGAGGCTCTGGTTGGTTCGTGACATTTTGGTTCCATCTCTTGCCCCATGTGACCCCATCATCTGCCTGGCCGAGGGCTCCCTTGTTTAAGTGTGGGTGAGACCCCACCCATATCAGGAAGGGGACAAGCACAGCCTCTGAGCCCCACTCAGCTCCTCGTCCTCTGGGGGATCCTGGCCCTAAGAGGACTCGGTGGGGTCACGCAAGGTCACAGTGACTGTCAGTCCTCAGCTGGTGGGATGAACAGGGTGTTTTCTCAGGGCGTTTGACAGAAAGTGGGAGTCAAAGCTTAGAAAAACCTGGGCAGAAATGATTCCCTGAGGCTGGCGGGAAAGTTGCTATTGGGATATTGAAACAGCTAAGTTGATCCTGGCCAATTATCAGCCAGCGGGCCTTGCTCTGGCGCCTTCAGCTCACAGGGTGCGTCGCCATCTACCACCGAGGGTCCCTGTTCAGCAAGGGAGACAGATGCTGTCCTGTTCCCTCCTCTGGCTGCTGGGAAGCTGTTTCCGAACCTCCCAGGCCCCTCCTGGCAGGCCCTGGCACCCTAAGTACTGCTTCCCCCAGCAGTGCCTGGCCTTTGTCCCCACCCGGGAAAAGGTGAAGTGGGGGACCCCATGCATGACACCCCCTCTTTCTCCCTCCTCCCAGCCTCCTGCCTTGGGGCTCTGGCATGAACTGCAAGGGACCGGCTTCCTTGAGCAGGAGGAAGCCCTGGCCCAGGGCAGGGTGCCCGGCAGACAGGAGGGTCCAGCCCCAGACGCAGCCCCATCAGGTGGGTGGGGGCCTTCGTCACAAGAAGGATGAGACAGCTGCCCTCTGAAGCCTGGCAGTGGCCCTGACACAGGTCATCAGGGATCCATCACTCAAGGGAAGGCCCTGGGGGTGGGGTCTCTGGCTGGGGGTGACCACAGTGGTTAGGGGCCAGGGTGAGAAAAGGGGGAGCAGCCAAGGGGACCCCTGATGTCCCATCAGGGTCAGGAGGGAACTGGGGGACCTCCTGACACTCCCTGGCCCCTCTTCTGGCACCCAGCACCTACAAGCACTTTTCCCAAGAGGAAGGAAAAGATCAATTTTCTTACTAAGCCCTCTGTGTCCTGTCTGTGCCCGTGTCCTGCCTGTGTTCTGTCCATGTCCGTGTCCTGCCTGTGTCCTGTCCCTACCCATATCCTGCCTGTGTCCTGTCCGTGTCTGTGTCCTGCCTATGTCTTGTCCACGCCCATGTCCTACCTGTGTCCTCCCAGGGTGGAGCCAGGAGGAGGGGTGGAACCAGCAGGAGGAGTGGGGCGGGGCTGGAGGCGCCCTAGGCTCTGGGTGGTGGGCAGGGAAAGGAAGCCGCTGGCAAGCTCAGCACAGCACAGGGCTATGACAGGGCGGCACCCAGCCAAGACCCAGGGAGCTAAATCCTTTCAGCTTCTCTTTGTCCCTCAGCTGCTGTGAGGGTCTAAGTGCCCGCCGTGGCTTCTTGCTGGGACACCTAAGCCCCTGTGGCTTCCTGCTGGGACAGAGACACCCTCTAAGAGGCAGATGCCAACCCTGAGCAGAAGGCACTGCGGGTGCCCTGGACTCCTGTTCTGGTTCCCTGAGTGCTCAAGAGAGATGGCTTTCCACACTCACTTCTATGTGCCTTCCCCAAACTTGGAGGTGCCTCCTGGTGCAGCCTGAGGCATTTTCTCATCGGTTCTGTTCAGAAAAGTTTCTGGGTCAGATTCAGTTTTTAGAAACAGAACCCGCCACATTCATCCTCTGCTTCCTCCACACGCAGCGCCCACCCCAAGGAGGTGGCACAGCCTGGCGCCAGTCGCAGGGCGCAGCAGGGAGAGGGGAATTAAACAGCCACTGGCTGGGAAAGGACGTTTCAAGGACGTACCATGCGGCCAATTCAGTGGAAAACCAGACTGCAAGCAGAACGTGCATCAGAACCAGCCCGGGCCAGCAGGCATTGCAGGAGCAGGGTGGTGGGAGGTGGTGTTCCAGGCCCGGTTGCCTTCCGGTTTGTTCTTCAGTGCGGCTGCCTCTGCCGTGGCACTGGCACATCCCTGCTGGTGGTGGCTGCTGGCATAATCCCTGGTCCTGCAGACACAGCATCCCCCCAGCCCCTGCAGGACATGCTGCATCCGGCTGCCGGGCCATGGTGCTCCTGGGTGCAGAGGCCGTGCTCGGTGCCAGGCTTTGAGAGGTGACGTTGCTCACCTGGGTCTAGCTTTGGCCACGAAGGACGATGGAACGACGTGGGTGTCTTCCGGGAGCCATTTAATTGTCTCTGTGGAGAATCAGCTGAGGCTGGTGCTGCCTTGGAGCAAAAATGAGGAAATGAGGGGAAATGAGACTGCGTCTTCTGCCAAGGCTCTAATTCTCTTCCAAGCTGTCAGAACTGAAATAATTTTAGAAGTCATTGTTCATCAGCTAGCTCTGTTTTCCATGGCTTAAAAATGTCCTAAACGGTCGTCAGAGTCAGGGTGCTAAAATAACAGTGCAAACTGGGAGGAGGCCGGGGACGTGGATGGAAAGAGAGGATCCAGTCTGAACCAAGCAGTGGCCTCAAAGTCCCGTGGCCAGGCTGAGAGAGGACAGTAGCCTCCTGCCTTCAGCTGCTGCAGCTCACATCTGAGCTCCACTGGCTGATTGGGGCTCCCGCTTGGCTCACCGGGCAGTGGCCCTTGGGAACTGGGGACATCCTGGCAGCCACTGCCTAGCTCTCTACCATGCTTGCTCCTGGCCCTCAACAGCGTTTTCCTTAGGTTGGCATTTTAAACAGAGAACCCAGTGGTGGGTTCTGGTGAGGATGCTCTGTTCTCCGTGCTGTCCTCTAAGTGTAGGGATGTTGGGTCCTCAGCATCCATGGGCTGGGCGGCCCCGGTTTGGGCAGGAGTGGACCCTGGCTGTGCATTCCTGGACATCAGCTTCTCTGGGGTTTGGGGTGGGGGATGGTTTATCTCAAACTCCCACCCCCTCACCCGGACCTCAGGCTCTGTTGCAAAGCAGAGGGTAGGGTCGGCTTTCCCTAGCTGCCTCGTGCAGGCTGCAGACACTCCGGGAGGCGCTCCATTTCCCACATAGCCATCGCCATCATGGAGACGGAGGCCCGAAGCTGTCTTTTTCCCTTCCTCTTGTGGGAATCACTGCAAATGAGCCTGGGCCTTGCTGGCAGCAAACGCTCAGTGGCAGAGCCAGGCGGCCCTTTGCTCCTGAAAGCCTTGTCCTGGGTCAGGCTCTGGAAGGAAAGGACAGGACAGGAAATGACAAGGCTGTGGCTGCCATCCCGGAGAGAGAGCCCATCTCAGCTCTCAGAGTTCACTGGGCAAGATCACAGCTCTCCCAGCTGGCTCTGTATGTCAGTGTCCCAGAGGCCCCTCCCGGACCCCTCCAGGCTCTCCCACAGGATCTCCTGGTGACCCACAGGCCATGTGACATTCCGAGGGCCTGGAACAACCCCTTCCCTGACATTTCACTGTGATTTTAAGTTAAATAATACCTGCTCACCGCCAAGGCCATTTTTAGTTGAATTTTTTGGCTCAGAGTAGATAATGCTAAATTTTATGCTAATTTAAAGTGTCAAACTAGAGGTCAAGCCATTGCTCTCCGGGCCCCCCTGCACCAGGTTACATAACCATGCTTCTCCTGCTCATCTGCCTGGTACCGTCCAGGCCTGTGTCTTTTCTATTTTGGGTGTAGACCGAGGTCCTTCTGTTTCTGCTTTGGAGCACAAGGGCCTGGGCACCCTTCAGCTAGGGAAGGGCTTTGATCCTAGAGGGTCTTTTGGGCATAGTGTGATCATGAAACACGGAATTCGAAGGTTTCTGGGTTTGAGATGTTGATCATGAGCACTTTGGCCTCACCAACGACCTGCTGGGGGAAGAGAACAATGACAAAGTTGCCATGTGGATGGGCAGTGCATGCAGAAGGCAGGGCCACGGGCTGCAGGGGAATGTGCCCAGGTCCCCCACCCCCTGCCTCGAATGGCCAGGCCTGTTCTGGGACACCACCCACTTGCCCCATCCCAACCCAGACGGACAGTCCTTGTGCTGGCCCTTGTCGCAGGAGCATCTATGGGATGCAGGGCCCCGCCAGCATGGCACATCCATCTAGAGCCATTCAGCACTTTGTTTTTGATGTCAAGGTGAATGCCCCATGCAGGTTAAGCAAAATGAGGGATTGTATATTAAGTGTGCTACACACACATGAATGAAGGAGTGCCTGGCCTTGTAGAATGTGGAAACTCTCGCCAAGCACCTAAAAAGACCTGGAGAGAGAGAGAAAGAGGTGGGAGGGAGGAGGGGTGTCCGAGACCCCACCTTGGGGAGCTCATGGTGAGTGAGAGGAGAGGAGAAATGCTCAAGGGAACAAGAGCCAGCGTCGCTGGTGGTGAGGCCATGGCCATGGGAGCGCCCAGTAGAAGGGGACAGCAGCCGTAAACAGGGAGGACCAGGAAGGGTTCCCTGCAAAGGGGCAGTGTGGCCAGGACCAGAGGGAGGTGGGGGTATCGAGACCCCCGTGTGCCGGACCACGGCCTATGCCTGCCTGTGGCTTCAGTGAGAAACATCCCAGGTGGGCTGTTGGTGGACAGATCGCCAGCGCCTACGATCTCCTGACGTCACTCACTGTCCAGGCTCATTCTTCTTCACTCAGAGTTGCTCACGGATTCGCCTATTTCCTCATTCAGTCATTCATTCAGCTGCCAAATTACTCATTTTTTCATTCATTTGCTCATTCACTCACTCATTCATGCCTTGAGCACCTGCCTGACGTGTTTGTTGGGGGCAGGGCTGGGGTTTGCAGCTCCACACAGCGCCGTATGGAGCACTCAGGGCCTCATACCACTTGACCACTGAGCACCGGCCCCCGGGCCACACCAGCCAGGCTGTTGCCGTGTGTGAGGCCTGGAGGCAGAGGTGGAACCTGGGCCCCGAGCTGAATTCACAGCCTTTCGTTGGCCTCTGCCCACCCATGTCTGTTTATTCACCTGCCCCCCTCCCTGCATCCCAGTTCCCACCGCGACAGCAGCAAAGGCAGCCCCAGCATCAACACCCAGGAGTGTCGGCCCCAGACAAGAAGGGGCCACCAGGAAGCCTCTGCCAGCGACAGCCCCGCTAGGCTTCCCTCTTCCTCTCCACTCTGCTGGCCCTGGTCAGGACGCCATTGAGGGTGCGGGCATCAGGGGCTGTGGCCAGAATGGGAGGAGGCGGTGCTGCCACCAAAACCCCCAGCTCTGGGGATCTAGACTCAACGCCCACCCCACTGAAACCGTCTGCCCTCCTGGAGCCCAGGGATGCCCGGGCCTGCCAACGCAGGCAGCAAGAAGGTGAGTTTCTACGGAAATAGCAGGCCAGCCATCCCGCAGACGGCATGGGGACCTTCACCCTCTCCTGCCAGAGAGGAATCTGCATGTCTCTTCCCTCCCAGAGAAAACAGGAGCTCCTTGTCCTATTTTCAGTCATTCAGGGATTTTCCAAGGGAGAGGAAGTTTTTTAAAGAGGTCAGACCTCTTCCTGCTTTTGGGGTGCAGAGCCAATATCATCCAAGGATCTTCTGTGGGGTTGGCAGGGAGGGCCAGGTCCTTGCTCCCAGTGGAGGTGCCAGCTGTGGGAGACATAGGGGCCCTTGCCCTGCATGCGTCCTCACTTGGCTTCTCAGGGTAGCTGGACCAGCTCTGTTCATGAGCTCTTGACCTTCTGAAACTGCTGGTTAGAGGCCAGGTGGAATGCTTGGCCCAGAGAGGCTCCTGTTCCCCCATCGGAGCTGAGCTGCCATCTCGCATCAGAGCTGCATCTCGGAAAGCCCTGGTGGAGGAGAGCCAGCTCTCGGGAAGCACAGGGAGACAGGCTGGGTCCAGCATCCTTGCCAGGCTGTTGGCACTGCCGTCTGGAGAGGGACCGGGCCCTGTGCCCACCAGTCCCCTCTCCAAGGTGCTGATGACACCATGTTCCAGCCTTCACTTCTGCCAGCCTTGGAGACCCTCGGGCAGCTTTGACAGACCCCAGCTTAGTGGGGCTTGGCTTGAACACAGCCCTGAATGATGGTTCTGTTTGGGTGTCTTCGGGAACACACGTCTTTTTACTAACTTCAGTCAGACCTTGAGTCTTCCTTGATACAGTCCCTCTGTTCTTCCCCCCACTCCTCCCCACCCTACCCTCCCTCCCACAGCAGTTCCCCAAAGGAGCAGAGGCAGCGGGAGCGCCTTCCCTTGCTTGTCCCCTGAGAAGAGGATATGGAAACATCGGAAATTCTCCTGAGAGTTGCAGTTCAGTCAAGACACACATATTCAGGCCACCTCCTGGTGTGATCCCAAACTCTGCCCACCCAAGGAGGAGGTCTGTGTGCCCCGGCCTGTGACTGGTCCTGACACTGCGTTTATGCTGAGGCATGGAGTCCCAGGAGGCTGGGCCATTTCCCTCAGTTTCCTTTTTTTTTTTTTTTTAAATACGGGGTCTCACTATATTGCTCAGGCTGGTCTTGAACTCCTGGGCTCAAGTGATCCTCCTGCCTCTGCCTCCCACAGTGTTGAGATTATAGATGTCAGCCACTACGCCCAGCTTCTATCTCCTATCCTACTTAAACAAAATATTTAGCTGAATAACAATTCTTTCACTTTCTGAAATCAACAGGAGTCTATTTGCAAATACCTGGAATTCATTCTAGTGTTAGGAGGCAAAGCTACGAGCCCACGTGGGGTAACGTGGTTCTGCCACTCGGCTTTTCATGTCGTCCTAGATGGGCCTGTGCCCAGTACTATGCCCCTTTTACCCAGCACTCAGTCCTTGTCTTTAAGAGGGGACAGATGCAGGTTGGGGGTTGGAGCAGGCTGACAGAGCTGAGGGTGGATTGGGGGGGGGTGCAACCTGAAGCAGACACTGTGCTGGGTGCTGGAGCTACCAAACCCTGCTGGTAAAACAGAGATGCCTGAAGGATTTGGAGTCAGACAGAGAGGCTGGATCGGGGGAAACATCCAGTATGCTGGGCTGGGGTGTGGGCCCTGGACAGCTCCTGACATGCTGGCTCTGCGGTGAGGGTATGACCTTGGGGGGTTGGGAAGATGGAAGAGCTTATTTTGAACCCTCCTTCCTTTCTTGGTTTCCTCATCTGTAAAGGGGTCACATTACTAGGGTCTCGTGTAAACTCTGACCCCTTGATCAGTGCTCAGCTTCACAGGCGTCATCTCGGTTCTCAGCTCTTGGCTGCCCGGACTGGTGAGGGGGTACTGCGCCAGCTGCAGCAGCTCTGCGAGGGCAGTGACCCAGGACACCTACCCTTCTCTGCAGCTCAGCCCGTGAAGTCGCACCATAAATTTCAACAAGTCATTTTGAGAAGGTCTCAT
Organism: Callithrix jacchus; assembly: GCF_049354715.1. Taxonomy (NCBI): domain Eukaryota; kingdom Metazoa; phylum Chordata; class Mammalia; order Primates; family Cebidae; genus Callithrix; species Callithrix jacchus. Next base: position 58,594,491 of record NC_133506.1, read on the forward strand.
CTGGTTCCTTCTCCTTCCAGAGGCGGGGGCGGGAGGCTCAGCTCCCTTTCAGGGAGGGCCTTCCTCACGTGCTACCCTGTCCAGCCCCACACCGTTCTCGGTGACAGGGGCTTGGACAGATCCCTGGGCTTAGAGCCCACCCCACTGGAAGCACAGGAGCTACTGAGTCCGAGGCCAGTCAGGCCGGATGAAATCAACAGTGATTTGCCTCCAAGCCCCGATTCCTCCCTGCAGAATGCTACTGAGAAAACGCTGGCTCCCACTCGCCGCTGGAGCCTTAAAGGCTGGTCTAGCGCTGACCGTGTGCACCCACGTGCTTCCCGTCTGGAAAGACCCCACAAGCCCCTTTCTTAGGGATTCCGCCCCTCCTAGCTCCGCCCACAAATCCCCACCCACCCTGCAGCCCCTTCCCAGCTCCGCCCATCGCAAGTCTGTACCCTACAGGCTCTGCCTTTTTCCTCCCCACCCCTTCTCCCCACCCACTCCAAGGACCCGCTCCTTCACGTCCCCGCCCCCACAGGCCCCGCCTCTTCTCGGCCCCGCCCCCGCCCCCGAGTCCCGGCCCCGCGGCTTCCAGCCTGGGATTGCGGGTGCGCCTCGGACTCACCCGCCCGGGCTCTGGGCGCTGGTCTCCCCCGCCTGTCCCCCACAGTCCCCCGGCCCCGCCGTTCCCCGGAGCCCGCAGCGGGCGACGCGCGGACCCCCTGGCTCCTCTGGGTGGGCCGAGCCCGGGCGGGTGGAGCCGCGCGCCCACCGACCCCTCCCACGGGTGGCGGGGGGTGTGCGCCCGCCCAGAGGCGCGGCGGAGCCGGTGGTGTTCCCTGCCCTCCCGGGGTCCGCGGGCCGGGGGTAGCAGCGGGGCGGGGGCGGAGGGAAGCCAGGAGGGAACGGGCGCCTCCTCCCCACCCACAACTGTGGAACGCCGGGGCCTCAGCTCCCCGCGGCGCGCCCCCCGGGACCCCGCAAGGGCGTGCTGGGGACGCGGGGCCGAGACTAGAGGATGACCGAGGCCGGGACAGGGCGTGGGGGCGCCCCCAGGCTCCCGGGTCCCCAGTGCGGGGGCTCGCGCAGCGGCTGGGAGACGAGGCCGGCGGCCGGAGTTAGGTGAATGGATGAAGGGGAAACGCGCGGTTCTAGCTGCCTGCTCAGGCTTGGCGCTTTATGAACTCGGAGTCTGCCCCTCCACCCACCCAAGAAAACGCAGCTAGTTCTCAGCCAAGAGGAGCTTGGAGCAGCCCACTCCCCACAGAGAAAGGGAGGCGCCCGCTCTATGGTGGGCGTTGGGGCAGTTTTGGAGGGACTGTCACCCCCACTCCAGGCAGGACCCTAGGGGTCAGTACAGGGCATGAGGAGAGGGGACTGGGGGAAGCTGGTGACCCCATGATCCTTTTTACAAATTTGTAAATCAGAGACAAATTAATTCAGATGCTGCAATTTTTCTGATAAACCTCGAAACGTGTAAATATCAAACCCCCTTCCTTCAGTCACTAAAATAAATGGAAAACACATTTATTAGCATAGAGATGAGTTTAATCAAATCAGCCTGAGTGCAAATTAGCCACAGGAAATGCAATGAGCTGGGAATTAATTACCAGCATAATGATGATAAGGTGGCATGCTGACTGCCTGGGGGCCGCCTCTGCCCACAGTCGCCCGGCTCCTGGTAGTTCAGCTTTTCCTTTGCAAGAGGCCCTGAGCGGGGACCACCGGGTGACCCCATGGATCCCTTGGGAGCTGCAGAGGGGAAGCTTCAGGGGGAGGCCTCCCTTGGGGGGGGCCTGTGTGTTCTAGGTGAGCCAGGCCTGCCCTCCCCCACCCCCGGTGCTGGTGGCTTCCTCTCTAGGGGGCCAGGAATGGGGAATGAGGCTTTGGGATAGCTTGCAGCCTTCAGGATCCCAGGAGAATGCTTAGAGGGCCTGGCCTCAGGGCAGCCCAGGCCTGGGGCTTGGCCTACTCTACAGGAGGGGACCTCCCAAGGTAGAGGTCCCAGTGGCTCTGGTCCCAGCTGGGGGTGGACTTTGGTGACAAGAAGCCCCCATCTAAACTGGAGGGTCCTCACTGAGGGTCCTAAATGATACTAAAAATGAGACACGCATTTCAAATCTGAGGGCAAGGCTCAGACCCTGGGCCCTGGCATGTGGGACTCTGGAATCTGCCTGACTGCTATTCCTGCAGGAATTCCTGGGATTGCTTGGCACTCTGTGGGATTGTAGCTGGTACTGAGGTGGGTGGTTAACATGTCCCCCAGGACTGGTCAGCTACCCTTACAGTTGGGCTGGGTGTCCCTGAGCGTTCACAGAGCTCTTGGGAGGACCTGGGTGGCCTTCTGCACCATTGGCTGTGGGTCCAAGGGTGCAGAGGCTCCCTGGGGGCCGGGGGTTCTCCATGGGGCCAGCTGCAGCCATACCATGTGCCCTTCCCTCCCTGCACAGGCTGGACATGCAGGTACACTTCCTCCCCGGAGGCTTCTCCAGTCCCAGGAATCTGTCCTACATCTGTTTCAGGAAACTTGAGAAGATCAGGACTTTTTTTTGGAGCTGCATTTTGCACAATTTCCTTTTTTTTAAGGGAGGAGGCTCAGAGTCTCTGGTTGCCACGTCCAATTTCCCTGATCCCCAGGGGGCCACCCCACAGAGTTTTATACGCTAACAGTGCTTCAATTCAGAGCCTTGTGGGAAGGGGGGAAAGTTAGGTGTATATACCTTTTTAATTTTTTTTTGGTCTACTCAAAAAGTCTTTGGTACCTAGGTAACACATTTAAAGAAAGGCACACTTAGTGGCTGGCACAGTGGCTTACACCTGTAATCCTGGCACTTTGGGAGGCCAAGGCAGGCAGATTGCTTGAACGTAGGAATTTGAGACCAGACTAACATAATGAGACCTCATCTCAAGAAAGAAAGAAAAGGTTAGCGGGTGTGTTGGTATGCACCTGTGGAGCCAGCCACTTGGGAGACTCAGGTGGGAGGATCACTTGAGCCCAGGTGAGGCTTCAGTGAGCCGTGATCACACCACTGCTCTCCAGCCTGAGTGACAGAGTGAGACCCCCGTCACAAAGGAATAATAACAAAATAAAGGCGCACTTTGAGAACGGAAGGCGTTTTTGAGTTTCACATTTTGTCATATTCTGTGGACACCTTAGAGTGGGACCCCAGGGCAGATATTGAAGTTTGATGTAACTCATGAATGGCTTAAAAAGTGGTAATTTCTTGTGATCAGATTGCTGGTTAGGGCAAGGCTCAGAGGAGTCAGCTTGTCTCTCGTTCACAGTGTCCACTGGGGTAGTTCAACCCAGTCTGTGGGACCCATTTTCAGGACGTGAGGTGGCGCAGCCGTCAGTTGCCTCCATGGGCAGCTGCATGGGCAACCTGTGCTTCCACATGGCATGGTGATGGTTCAGTGAGTGTCCCGGGAGACAGGAAGTGCCAGTTCCTTAAGGCCTGGGCCTGTGGTAAAATATACACAATACAATTTACCTTCTTAGCCATTTTAAGTGATCTTGGGCCTGCTCATAATGCTGTGCAGCCATCACCACTGTCCCCCTCCAGAACTCTCTTCATCTTGTAAAACTGAAACTCTGTCCTCTTTAAACAACTGCCATTCCCCCGCCCTCAAGCCTGGCACCCACTATTCTACTCTCTGTGAATCTCACTAAGTCCCTGGAACCGGTGGAATCACAGTGTTTGCCTTTTGGCAACTGTCATTTCACTTTGCATCAAGTCAAGTTTACTTGACATTGTAGCGTGGGTAAATTTCCTACCTTTTTAAAGGCCAAATAATTAATATTCCATTGTGTGGATAAACTGCATTTTGTAGTCATTCATCCTTCAAGGAATATGGGGTTCACATGAGCTGTTACGGACAGTGCTGGTGTGAACATGGGTTCACAGCATGCACCCATGCTGTGCGTTCTCTTTGAGACCCTGCTTTCAGTGCTTCTGTGGGTGCCCTCAGCAGTGGAATGGCTGGATCACATGGTCATTCTCTTTTGAGCTGTTTGAGGGAGCGCCATACTGTTTTCCACAGCAACGGCACCATTTTACCCTCCCACCTGCCATACACAGGGGTTCCAGCTTCTCCAAGTCCTCACCCACACTTGTTACCCTCAAGCCGTCCCAGAGGGTGTGAGGCTCACTTCACTGTGGTTCTGATTTGCATTTCCCTCGTGGTGAATGATGTTTCACGTGCTTCTTGGCCGTGTGTATGTGTTCTTTGGAGAAAAGTTTATTCAAGTCCTTTGCCGATTTCCGAGTTAGTTTTTTTGTTGTTGTTGAGTTTTAGTAGTCCTCTGTGCATTATGTATATTAATTCCTTATCAGATAAGTGATTTGCAAATATTTTCTCCCATTTTCTGGGTTGCTTTTTTCCCTGTTAATATTGTCTTTTGGCTGGGCATGCTCACTCTGCCTGTAATCCCAGCGCTTTGGGAGGCCGAGGCAGGAGGATCACTTGAGCGTCAACAACCTGTGCAACTTGGTGAGACCCTGTCCCTACAAAAACATAAAATAAAAAACAGCCTGGCACAGTCCCGCATGCCTGCAGTCCTAGCTTCTTGGGAGGCTGAGGCATGAGGATCACCTGAGCCTAGGAGTTCAAGGTTGCAGTGAACTGTAATCGTGCCACTGCACCCCAGCCTGGGCGACAGAGGGAGACCCTGGCTCCTAAAAAATATAGGCTTTTGGTACACAAACTATTTTTTATGAAGTTCAGTTTGTCTGTTTTTTCTTTTGTTCCTGTACCTTTGGTGTCGCATTCAAGAAATCATGGCCAAATCCAACATTATGATGCTTTTGCCCTGTTTTTGTCTTAGTTCATCCGTGTTGCTCTAAAGGAATGACTGAGGCTGGGTAACTCACGGAGAAGAGAGGTGTGTTTGGCTCAGCGTCCACAGGCTGCATAGGAAGCATGGCGCTGGCATCTGCTTCTGGTGAGGCCTCAGGAAGCTTCCACTCCTGGCGGAAGGCGAAGGGGAGGCAAGGGAGCCAGTGTACAGAGATCAGATGGTGACAGCATGGAAGCAAGAGAGGGGAGCAGGTGCCAGACTCTTTTCAACAACCAGTTCCTGTGGGAACGAAGAGTGAGAACTTGCAGGGTCCAGCCCTACAGGGTTCCGTGAGCCCCTTTCTGCTGGTGCGGAGACAGAAATTGTACAAATAAAAGACATAAGACACAGAGATAGAAAAAAGACAGTTTGGGTCCGGGGGTCCACTGCCAACCAAAGCCTGGAGTCCGGCCGTGGCCCGAGGGCCTGGACACACTGACTTTTATTGAATACAAAGCTGGGGGCGGGGCAGGTAGGGCGTGGCACTGGTGGTCAGTAATAGGGTCAAGCACATCACGTGTCACACAGGTAGGGGCCCAAGGCTTTCTAGTAGCTGAGATGAGGTAAGGAGCATAATGCATCAGTACTTTTGCATACTTGTCAAGAAAGAACAAAGACATTAAGATTTATTTTACTTTTAATAATAATCCCTTCTAAGAAAAAAGAAACCAGGTGCAGAAGCAGAACCTGAGAGTGGACGTGGAATGTGACCACTGAAGCACAGCATCGCAGACAGACAGTTAAGCCCCTGGATGTCTGCGGGCCTCCCTGACAGCCATCAGGCCTACCACAAGAGCTTGGAGGAGTGGAGTTTTCTGCAAACTTCCTCAGGGAAGGAGATGTCTTGGCCATCTTGGACATCTCCTTCCCTAGCTGGCTAAACTGCAGGTGCTTTCCCAGCGCTGGTGCTGCCACACAGCCGACCCTCCAGCAGCCCTTATGCGGGCGTGACAGAGGGCTTAGAGCGTCTTGCCTTAGGGTCTATCTTTCACGTCACCTCAGGTTCACTCTTCACCACCTGAAGGTATTAGTAAAAGAACTAAGATCACCTGTGAATAACTACTATGCTTATATCTCTAGTTATTTTCTTCTTTATTATTTATATGGGAATAGGCTGAGGCTTCTGACTCCTGCCTCAGCACTTAGGGGTCTCCCCCTGCAAGAAGTCACTCCCCCTAGAATAGCACCAAACCATTCACGAATTATCTGCCCCACAACCCAAACACCTTCAACCAGGCCCCACCTCCGACTCTGGGGATCAGATCTACACATGAGGCTTGGCTGGGCCAAACCAACCAAATCCAACCGTCGCAGTTTGCTTCTAAAAGTTTGTTTATGTTGACAGCAGGCCTTCGATCAATTTTAGTTAGTTTTTGCATATCTTGTTAGGTAAGGGTCTGACTTCATTCTTCTGCACGTGGATACGCAGTTTCCTCAGAAACACTTATTGAACGGACTCTCCTTTCCCCATTTAATGGTCTTGACGCCATTGTAAAAAACCCCATTTAACTGTATATGTGAGTATTCAGTTCTGGGATCTCCATTCTATTTTCTTTGGTCTAAATGTCTGATTTTAAGTCAGTACCATATTATTTTGATTACTGTACCTTTGTATCGAGTTTTGAAATCAGCAAGTGTGAGTTCTCAGCTTTTTTTCCCTCTTTTTCAAGGTTGCTTTGGTTATTTGGTGTTTCTTAAGATTCCATAGAAATTTTAGGATGGGTTTTTTTATTTCTGCAAAATATGTCACTGAGGTTTTGATGGGGATGATGTTCAATCTGTAGATTGCTTTGGGTGGTACTGCCATTCTCACAATATTAAGTCAATACAGAGCACAGGATGTTTCCATTTGTTTATCTCTTCTTTAGTTTCTTCAGCAATATTTTGCAGTTTTTACTGTGTAAGTCTTTCATCTCTTTGGTTAGGTTAGGTTAATTTCTAGTACTTTATTCTTTTTGATGCTATTATACATGGAATTGTTTTCTTAATTTCCTTTTCAGATTGTTTGTTAGTGTATAGAAATGCAACTGATTGTTATCTGTTGACATTTTTATCTGAGCATCTTGCTACTTTGCTGAATTCATTTATTAGTTCCTGCAGTTTTTGTGTGTATAATATTTAGTGTATTTTACATCTGCAAACAGATACTTTTTTTAGTTCCTTCTTTCTAATTTGGATGCCGTTTATTTTTCTTGTCTAATTGCTCTGAATGGGACTTTCAGTACTATGTTGAATAGAAGTGGTGAAAGCAGGCATCCTTCCCTTGTTCCTGATCTTAGACAAAAAGCTTTCAGTATTTCACCACTGAATATGATGTTCATTGTGGGTGTCTGATATATGTATTTCATGATGTTGACATAGTTTCATAGTTCGTTGAATGGTTTGCATCATGAAAGGGTATTGGCTTTTGTCAAATGTTTGCTCGGCATCAATTAAGATGATCATATGTCTTTTTCCTTTATTCTGTTAATGTGTATTACACTGACTGATTTTCATATGTTGAACCATCCTTACATTCCAAAAATATATCCTACTTTGATCTGGAGCATAATCCTTTTAATATACTGCTGAATTTGATTTGCCAGCATTTTATTGATGATTTTTACATCAACGTTTATTAAAAATACTGGTCTGTCTTTCATACCACTGTGATCATGGAAGTTATTTTGTATGATATCCATCTCTAAGATCTATTGAAATTTAATTTGTAAACTAATATTCTCTATCCTAGAGATTGTTTCATGTGCACTTAAGATGGATGCGTAAGCTGTTGCCGTGGGGTAGAGTGTTCTGTATATGTTTGTCATATCTAGCAGGTTTATTGTGTTGTTTTACTCTTCTGTTTCCTTATTTATCTTTTGCATGATTATTCTATCCATTATAGAGAGAGGATATTGAGGTCACCAATTGTTATTGTATTAATAGAACTTTCTATCTCTTCCTTCAACTCTCAGTTTTTTGCTTCATACATTTTGATTATCTGTTGTTAGATGCATGAATGTTTATAATCATTATATCTTCTTGCTGTGTTGAACTTTTTATTAATATATGATGCCCTTGTCTTTGTTCTTCTTTGTCTCTTTTTAAATTTTTAACTCTATTTTGTCTGATATTTGGATAGCCACCCTCCTCTCTTTTGGTTCCATCTTTTTACTTTCAATCTATTTGTGTCTTTGGATCTAGAGTGAGCCTTTTGAAGGTAGCATGTAGTTGGATCACATGGTTTTATTCATTCTTTCAATCTCTGTCTTTTGACTGGAGTTGAACCCATTATGATGAGGAAGGACTGGCTTCTATCATTTTGCTGTGTTTTCTATATGCCTTAGAGTTTTCTTGTCCTGCATTTCCTACATTAGTGTCTTTTGTGTTTAGTTCATATTTTAGTGAAATATTTAAATTTCTCATTTCTTTTTGTGTATATTCCATGGCTATTTTCCTTGTGGTTACCATGGCATTATGTTTCACATATTAAATTTCTAGCATGGATTCATAGCAGTTAACTTTGACAACATATACAAACTCTGCTTCCTTATAGCTCTGTCCCTACCACTTTCAGTTATTAATGTCACAAAAATTACACCTAAACTAATAATTCTTTTAAGTGCATTAGTCTCTTAAATTATGTAGAAAACAAAATGTAGAATTACAAACCCAAGTTACAGTAGTGCTAGTTTTAGACTAATAACTTTTTTTTTTAAAGAAAAGTAGTATCTTAAATCATGTAGGAAACAAAAGTTCAGTTACAAACCATTGTGGCAATAATGGTAACTTTTATAATTGCCCATGTATTTGTCTTCATCAAGATCTTTAGTTCTTCATATAGCTTCTAGTTACTGTCTAGTGTCCTTTCATTTCATCTTGCAGGACTCCCTTTAGCATTTCTTAGATGGAAGGTCTAGTGATAACAAACTCCCTCAGCTTTTGTTTATCCGAGAATGTCTTAGTTTCTCCCTCCCTCTTGAAAGACAGTTTTGCCAAATACAGGATTCTTGTTTGTTGGTTTTAAATTTTGTTTTAGCACTTGGAATACATTGGCCCACTGCCATCTGGCCTCCGAAGTTTCTGATGAGAAACTGGCTTGCAGTCTCAGAGAGGATCCTTCATGTGTGACAATTTGCTTCTCTCTTGGTGCTTTCAGAATTCTTGCTCTTTGTCTTTGCCTTTGAAAATTTGATTATAATGTGTTCTTAACTATTATGAAGTTTGATAATGACTGCATGTCTCATTGAGTTGATCTTACTTGCAGTTTGTTGAACTTCTTGGATGTTTATGTTCCTGTCTCTCATCAGGCTGGGGAAGTTTTCAGCCATTATTTCTTCAAATAATCTTCCTCTCTTTTCTCTCTCTCTTTTTCTGGGACTCTCAACAAATGTGTATGTTGGCCCACATGATGATGTAAGCAGTAGCCTATGTTTGTAGTTGGGTGGTTTTCTCAGCCTGATTCCTGCCTGTTTCAATTTGGGATAGTTTCTGTGTATTTATTTATTTATTCCAGCTAGTAATCCTTCTACCAGAAGAATTATGTTTAAATGTTGTGGGTTTTCCACGAATCTTCTTGGGGTTCACTCCATTAAACAAAGATAAGCCACAGACCTCTGGGAGATGGACTCTTCTCTATCATGGGCCCCCTGAGGTGCCACAGAGTGGGACAGTACCCTTGGGATCCTTTAGTTGACTGGATCTGTGAGCCACAACTAAAGATCCTTAGAGGGCCCTTGGTCTATGAAGCACCACTTTAAACCTTCCTGAGGTCTTGACAATAGGTTTTATAGCCTTACACTGAACGTGATTTTGTCCTGAAGCCACTTCTTAGTTTGATATGAAGGAGAAAGCTATGTCTTCAGGTGGAGGGATTAGTGAGTGTGACAAAGAATGAATGTTATCAAGTGATTTTGTTACCCCTCAAAACACAGGAATGGGTCAAACCTGACACTTCCAGGGCTTTCTCTGAATCCTGATTTTTGCTATCTGTGTGTTCCCTGGGAAATGGAGAGGAGCCTTCTCCTGCCCTGTGTCTAAGGGATGCTTCAGTAGCTGTGTTTCCTGAGGACATGAACACCGCATCCTTGACATGATCCCTGGACAGGGGCAGCTGTCCACAGATCCATGTGGCAGAGGAGAGGGGAGGCTGTTGTCACTCAGCCTCTTTGGGAAGAAGAACTGCAGTGGGAACCCTGCCACTTTCCACAAGCCTCTTCAAGCCCTGCTGTTTCAGAGGGCAGAAGTGGGGTCTTTTTGATGAAAGGTACACAATTCTGGCTTGCCAAGACTGAAGCAGGATTTCCTCCATGCGCCTCTGAGTCTCCACATCCCAGTGACATGATCTACCAGTCCCTTCTTCAAGGATGGCCAGTTCACAATGGCCACTCCCTGACCTGCACACCTGCTGCAGGGCCTGCAGGGGAACATTTGGCCTCCCCTCCTGAGCCCTCTGTCTACAACCAGCTCTGAATGATTTGCCTGCAGCCCTGGGCAATCTGACACTGGATCCTGAAGGTTTGAGGGCTAAGCCCTGAGATCCTCCAGCATTTGCACGTCCAGGAAGTGGGAAGGAACTACCCAGAAGACTTCAGAGTGGCAGAGGGAGGCTGCACAGGTAGGAGCAGGGTGTTGGGAGCTTTGTGAAGATGTTTTGAGGCAGGGTGACCAGCTCTGTCACCTGCAGAGAGACTGAGGCAGAGGGGCCTGAGACTTGACCACTAGATTGAGCAGCTGGAGGTCAGTGGGACCTGGCAGGGGCTGCTTCCATGCATTGTGGCTCCTAGTGTCCACCTGGAGATGAACTGTGGAGGGCACATGTGGGTGAATGCCGTGGGCTGCCCAGACCCTTCTCAGCATGGGAGTTTGCCAGTAGCTCACAGCTGAGTCCTTTTCCCAGGGCCATCCCCTCCTTAGGGGACATCCCCTAAGGAGATGTCCATTGAGGACAGGAGCCCTGCCCCCTACTCAACTGGGACAACCCTCTGCCCTGCCCTTTCCTTCACCAAAGGGTAGTGCCGGAAAGAACCTCCCTGTACTGGATTGAATGGTGTCCACCAAAACCCATGAGCTTCCTAGAATTTCGGAATGCGACCTTGTTAGGAAATAGGCTCTTTGAAGATGTGCTTAATTAAGACGGGGGCATACCAAAGTGGATGGGCCCTGATGCAACGCCTGGTGTCCTCACAGGGAGAGAAAAGAGATACAGCCACGAGATGGAGCCAGAGGCTAGAGTGATGCAGCCACAAGCCAAGGATGTGTGGGGCCACCAGGAGCCAGGGGTGGCGAGGAACAGATTCTCTGGAGAGCCTGTGGAAGGAAACAGCTGCCAACACCCTGGTGCTAGGTTTCTGGCCTCAGAACTCAGTGAGACAATCTGTGTTGTTTGAAGCAACACAGTTTGGTCCTTGGTTACGGCAGCCCCCCCAGGATACTCAGTCACCAGCAGCTCCTGCAGCAAATCTCAGCATCTCTCCCCTGTCTGTTTGCAGGGGCCCCATATACGAGCCAATGCAGACAACTCTTCCTGGAGTTTAGCAGTAAAGACAAGAAGCTGGGGGCACAGCCAGGGGGACATAGGTCAAGGGACTGCTGCTTTGTTAGGTAGGGAGATTGAGCACGTTTGTGTCCTGATGGGAATGGATAAGCAGCAGGCGGAGCTGATGGCGCAGCAGCCAGGGGGCCACCCCTGAAGGACCAGTGGGCCAGCTTGCCTTGGAGCGTGACTCTTGCTCACAGGACGAGAGCAAGGCACAGATGCAGGAGGTGCAGATGCAGGAGGCACGGATGTGGTGGTGGGAGCAGCTGGGTTCACCTTCACCCAGCTCTGGCCACAGGTGGGAGGTACAGTGCGTGCTTTCCCTTCAGGCTTCCTGTGCTTCGTCCTGAATCATCTCCCCAGGTCTGAGCTCCTCTGCTGGCCCATGAGGGTCTCCGTGTGGTGGGAAAACGCCTTCCATTGATGGATGGAGACACACCCAGCATGGACAGATGCTGCGAGCATGGGAGGGTTTGTCCACGTGGCAGTGTTGGGGTCACGTCTGTGAGCTTGGCACTTCCTATGGACTCCAACCTGGCATTTTCAGCAGCTGGAGCTGTACACAGCATCCTTCTCACAGGAGTTTTGGGAACACAACCAGGTCGGGTATGCTTGATAGCCTTAGGGTGAGGACCAGCACGCCCACCCTCCTGGTGTGCCATGCACAGCTGCTGGAGGGGATGCTGTGGCTGAAATCTGCCTCTGCTGTGCGATGACCCCTCCCAACCAGAGGGGAGCAGAGACACAAGGTGCCGGCAGGAGCCCCATTCCATTTGACACCTTTTTCTTAAGGCAGATTCAGCTTCCCTGAGGTGAAATTGAGGGACATTCCCCAGTTCTCTCCAGCAGTATGAAACATCCCTCGTTTCTGCCCACCTGGGGGGCTGCGCTTGGACCCTGCCGTGGGAAGAAGTCTGCCCCTCTCTGCCTCCTGGGGGACCCCTCCTTGTGTGAGTCCCCTCTGAGGCCCTGCAGAACCTGGTCTGGGTCCTGAACAGTCCTGCCGAGGCCTAGCCTGTTGGACACAGATGCTAGTAATCTACTCAGAGCACACTGGCCCTCTGTGGAGAGGTTCCTGTTCCTGGGGGTCTGAAGTGAATGAGGGCAAATGATTCCTTTAAGTAATTTTTGTGTGCTGGGCACAGGGCTGGAGGCCCAGAAACCAGTCATGGGAAACACGTGTAGTCAGGGCTTCCAGGGCTGTGCTCACCATAGGTGGACACACATGGACAAGGGGGGCGCTGACCTGGGAAGGCTGTGCGGGGCACTGGTCGGGGCAGGAAGGCCTTCCTTGAGGAAGCGATGCAGCTGAGGGCCAGGTGAGAAGGGAAGGAGCGCCGTTGCTCTTCCTGGGACCTTGGCCGTGGCTCTGTCCCCAGCTGTACCAGACACGGTGCCACCTATGGATGTGGTGCTTTGTGGTCTCATGTAGCCCCATCCACGGCCTGACCTTCCTGAAATCCATCCACGCTGAGCCACAGATGTCAAGTGTGTCTAAAATCACTGGCCAGAATTAGTGTGCCTTCATGGAAGTGAACAATGTCCCAGTAATGACACCATTACAGTTAAACCTGTGCAACTTCAGAAAAAACGGCAGGTAGAGGGCTAGAGACGTAGAAACTGTGGCTGGCACGAGGGAGGAGCTTAGCCATGGGATGAGGGATGTGGTGCCTGCAGGAGCCCTGCTCTTCCCACTGTGGGACTCCCGTGGCCTCCGCACCACGCCAGCCTCCTCCTGGGGCTCATCTGGCCCCTCTGGTTGGGAGGGGTCATCGCACAGCAGAGACACAAGGTATCAAAAAGCCAAACGTGCCTTTGTTTCCTGTTTCTGTCAGGCCTTTCTTTTATCATAAGAGCCTCCTGCCCGTTCATTCATCAGTAACCTCTGTGGGCACCGGCAACAGCAGGAATCTCTAGTGTTGGGAACAGAGGTTGAATTTGTGTGCTGGCATGACGGGGCTGGCTATGTGGAAGCAGAATGGGGTCCCCTTGCTTTAAAGACCTCAGAGTCTGGTTGAGGGGATAAAACTCACCCCCAAAATAACGAGAGGAAACATCAAGGGAGCTGCCTGTCAAGGAGTGCACTGCAGCCCCACCTCGGTCTCTGGGCTTCAGCACCAGGGAGGCGGACAGCTCCACACACTGTGGCCGCCTGACCCATCCAGGACTCCAGCCCTCAGGTGTTGCTCAGCTTGGCTGTCAGGGGAGGAAAGCTGTTGCTGCTGTGCAGGGGTGTACGGGGGCGGCGGGGGGTGGGCTGCAGGGGAGGCACTGCGTGGCCTGGGCCTTTGCCAACCAATGGGGATGGGAGTGGGTGGATAAATGCCCCAGCCTCCCCAGCCTCAGTGGACAGTTGGGAAGTGTGTTCTCCATGGCATCCCAGCCCTTGTGAAACTGCACTCCATGGGCTGCTCTCTCTCTTCCTGGGTCACTGCACGCTTCTTCCCTCACTTCAGCTTCCTGGTCTCACATCCCAAACAAACCACCTTCACCCAAGTCCTCGTCTCCACCAGGGCTTGCTTTTCAGGTGCCTAGACAAGGAAAGTGTATATAATCGATGCTGGGGTGAGTTGGGGGACACCCAGGGCCACGGGTCCCAAGGAGGGGGTGATGGCAGGGTGGCCATGAGGCAGGTGGTCTGGGTCCAAACCCCGGCTCAGGATGGATAGAAGGCAGGAGCTGGCTCTGAAGGGGCTGGTGACAGCGTGAGCTGGCCTGGCAGTGGGTGGGCTTGGCTCCACGGGTGCCACGGGGACCGTTAAGCAGGCATGGCTGGAGAGGGTGGTGAGCAGGACTCCAGTGGGAAAGCCAGGTATGGCACTGAGGCCGGTGGGGGATGGTCAGGTGTACACTCCTCCTCTTCCTCCCGGCCGGACTCTCACATGGGTCTCTCCTTCTGGCTGTGCAGGTTGGATCTATGAACACAAGACACAGAAATGCCAGCTGGAGGGGCCTGAGAGGCACTCCAACGGGTGAGGCTTAGCCACAGAGCAGGCACGCTGCCTTAGTCCGTGGGTCACTGAGTACCCGACCAGGGCCCCAGGGGTTCCATCTGAGGTTTTGTGAACTGGATCTTCTTCTCTGCATTTCAAACAGCAGGAACCACCTCAGTCCATGGGCCACTGAGTACCCAGACCAGGGCCCAGGGGGTTCCTGACAGCAGGAACAATAGCAGTCCCTCAAACCCTGGAGCCCAGAGGGCAGGATGGGAGCAGCCTTTGCTCCCCACAGGCAAGCCATCAAGGTGGACAGGCCAGGAGCCTGAAGCCTGAGCGGCCTGAGGCTCACTCTCCAGTGCTCATTCTGTTCCCAGACCCTTAAAAGGAGCCAGTTGTCCTGCAGGCAGTGCCTGTCGTGCCAGCAAATGGTGTCTTGCTGGCAGCCACTGGCCTCAGGACCCCAAGCCCAGGTGAGGGCTGCAGTCCTCTGGCTCTGTGTGTGGATGAGTCAGCTCCGTGGGTGGCCACCTCACCCTGGGGCTACCGTGGCCGTTCCAGAGGCTCCCCCAGATCCCTCCTCTACCAGGGTGGGGGTGCTCCTGGATGTGGCCTTGCTGAGGAGTCTCACTCATGGGAAAGGTGGTGTGTGGCGGGCTGGAGCCAGCCTGTGAAGTCCACCTGGCAGCCATGGCTCAGGTGCCTGTCTCCCAGACGTCCCATCAGGGCTGCTCTTGAAGGGACTTTGTGCTCCTCTCTGGAGAAAACAGCCCTAAGAGCTGTTTCCAACACTTGTGTGTCAGGCCAGGGACCACCAGTTTCTTGGCCTTCTGGGTGGTTCCCAGCATGTGGGGTTGGGGCCCTGGCAGCTTCAGACCACCAGCCCCACTCAGGCATCCCTCGTTACCAAGCCTCATCCAGAGATGTTAAGCTGGAAAAGTGATTATAGAGGCCCCAGGGGAAGCAGTTCCCCTGCTTCTGCTCTGGGCACAGTCATGAAACCTGCGTACTGCTGTCCTGCCTCTTCTTGGTGCCCGGAGGGTATCAGGGCTCACCCTTGCTCTGGTCACGTCTGCTGCCTCTCGGGCCCACACCCCTTCCCAGAAAACAAACACCTGCAGGCTTGGACACTGGCCTTTTGGACGCCAGGAGCTTCAACATCTGCGGCATCACGTACCCAGCTCTCTTCCTCGACATCCCACTGACCCAAAATTCCAGGAGATCCCAAGATGGGCCAAAAACAAAATGGGAAAACAACAAAAACACCCCCTCCAGAGAGCAGGGAGAGGAGGCTCGGAGTGAAGATGTGAAATGCTGCGGCCGGCACAGATGGAGCTGCTCCTTCCCATCGGAAGCTCCTATTTTCCTGCAGAATGTGTTCTGGCGTGTGCTCCACAGCTGCTCTCTGTCTCTTTTTCAAAGCAAGAACTCATGATGTCTGATGAGAATCCCCTCTGCTCTGGAACAGAGCAGATTTGAGCTGGGACAAATCTTCATTCATCCTCTGCCTGTCCAACCCGGCCCTTGTCCGAAAGGCACCTCAGAGCCCAGCGCCTTCCCTGACACCCCGCTGAGCCTAGAGCCACTTGGATCTCAGGAACCACAGAGGGAGGGTGGCCATGGGGTCTCAGCATGGAGCCAGCAAGTCTGAGCCTGGACGTCTGGGCAGCGGGCGGTTGGCAGTGTCCTACCGGCAGACCCTGCGGGCAGAGGACCAGAGTCTCTGCCTCACCAGCTTCCACTGCCCTTGGCTGCACCTGGCCAAGGCCATCAGCAAACTGAGCCAGGCCTGTGTCCTGGTTCCCTGGTGGGCTCTCGGTCCTCTTGCCACCCTGCGAGAGCATCCCCTACTGCCTGCAGTCCCCAGCCGTGAAGGGCGGAGGCCCAGCCCCATGGTCACGCCCTCGCCTCTGCCATGCCTGGCTCAGCAGTGCCTTCACCTTTGCATGGCAACATTCAGGCGGGCTGCTCAGGCCTGCTGATTCCATCACTTGAAGACGCCCATTTCTTCCTGGCCAGGGATTTTATGACTCTAAGGATTAAAAGCTGTTATCCCAACCAACCCTGGAGCACTCTATTCTGATTTTATGGTAAGCTTCACTAATAAGCTGTTTAAAACATATGCTAATTGTGTTTATTGTATTCTTTAATTATCATATGTATCATTAAGGCTGTGTCTCTCCTGGAATCTGAGGGCTTTGCAGCCTCTCCACCACTGTGTGTGCATGAGGGCGTGTGCCTGCATCTCCGTGCCTGTCTGTGTGCTGTCTGTGTGTGTGTGTGGTGTGTGGTGTGTGCTCTGGGTGTGTGTGTGTGGTGTGTGTGCTCTGTGTGTGTGTGTTCCGACCGCACAGAACATCTTCCTTTTGCAAATTAGAAGAAACGTTTGTGGGAGGCTGTGGTCAGCTCGGCCTTTGTTGAAGTGAGGATTTAGAAGGTAGCTGAGTTTTGCCGCCCCTGGAAGCTGAGGCAGAAACCACCAGATGAAATACAAGGAAGCAGAGTTTGATCCTGTCATTTATGCTGAGTCTGACAGCAGATGATTATTTCTCGTTTGGGATTTCAGACGGTTTGAAATGCAAGCCTAGCTGCTCAGCCAGGGAGCTCTGGAAAGAGCGCCTCTGATTGCCAAGTGCAAACCCCAGGCTGAGGGTGGTGCTGATTCCTAAGGGCAGAAGAAATCGTGCCCGGAGCTCAGCAAGACCTGAGTGCAAGACATGCCTGGACCCGCGAGGTGAAGAGATGCAGGAGCAGCCTGACGCCAGGGTTGACCCTGCTGGGCCCAGGAAGCAGCCGGCAGGAAAACAAGCCTCACATCCGTGTCTGAAGTGGGCTTCCTGGCGCGGGTGTCCCACTCCCCACCCTGCAGCCCGCCCTCACGTTTCTGCTCCTCCACTGGCTGCCACCAGGCTCCCCGGGATCCTGCTTTTCTTCCTTCCGAGTTGTTTCTCCGGGGCTGCGCCGAGGTTTCCCACACTCGCCCTGCCGGAATCAGCTGGGTCCCATGGATGGAGAAGCACCGCAGCCGCGGCACCCACCCCCTCCGTGTGGTGTCTTTAGCGCATCCGGAATGTGGAGGCCTGGAGCGCACTTGCGCTACTGCGCCTTCTCCCTGCGCGCTCCTCGGCCTGGTGCAGCCTCCTCTCCCTCCCACCTTGGTGCGGCTCCGGTCGGTGCATGACACGCGTGTTCCATTTCCACGTGCTATCGGCCCCAGAATCCTTCTGTACACACTCATTTTTACATCCACTTTGTAACCAGCGAAGAGAGGAAAGGAGGCGACTCTGTGCGCACAGCCTCTGGTAGCCGCGTTTCCGGGCTCTGTCCGCGTCCCTCCATTTCTTACGAGGTGCTCCAGGGCAGCTGCATGCCCCCGGGAAATGGGCAAAGGCGCGAGAGGTCATCCCTGCTCTACAGGAGGGCGCATGGCCCCAGGTTTACCTGCTGTGCCCTCCAGGGAACCCCTTGCAACCTCAACCCTGGAGGCCCGGGAGTGGGCTCTGGATTTAGACAGGCATGGGTCCAAGTGCCTCCTAGAGTCAGCTGTGGAGACCTGGAGACACGTTCGCTGTTTCCTCCCCTCCAAATGGAAACGGCTGCAGCTCTGTGCTCAGGGGTCAGCGAGGAGAAGCAACTCCTCCAGGGGATGAAGGCTTTCCCGGACAGCCAGGCACGTGGTGGCTCCCAGCAGGGAGTTGTTCCTCTTTTTTTTTTTTTTCCTTATTTTTTTATTGCATTTTAGGTTTTGGGGTACATGTGCAGAGCATGCAATACAGTTGCATAGGTACACACATGGCAGTGTGTTCTGTTTGCTTTCACCCATTCACCCACATTTGGCGTTTCTCCCCAGGCTATCCCTCCCCACCTCCCCCTCCCACTGGCCCTCCCCTTTTCCCCCCAATAGACCCCAGTGTTTAGTACTCCCCTTTCTGTGTCCATGTGTTCTCATTTTTCATCACCCGCCTATGAGTGAGACTATGCGGTGTTTCATTTTCTGTTCTTGTGTCAGTTTGCTGAGAATGATGTTCTCCAGATTCATCCATGTCCCTACAAACGACACGAACTCATCATTTCTGATTGCTGCATAATATTCCATGGTGTATATGTGCCACATTTTCCCAATCCAGTCTATCATCAATGGGCATTTGGGTTGATTCCAGGTCTTTGCTATTGTAAACAGTGCTGCAATGAACATTCGTGTGCATGTGTCCTTATAGTAGAATGATTTATAGTCCTTTGGGTATATACCCAGTAATGGGATTGCTGGGTCAAATGGAATTTCTATTTCTAAGGCCTTGAGGAATCGCCACACTGTCTTCCACAATGGTTGGACTAATTTACACTCCCACCAACAGTGTAAAAGTGTTCCTTTTTCTCCACATCCTCTCCAGCATCTGTTGTCTCCAGATTTTTTAATGATCGCCATTCTAACTGGCGTGAGATGGTATCTCAATGTGGTTTTGATTTGCATCTCTCTGATGACCAGTGACGATGAGCATTTTTTCATGATTGTTGGCCTCATATATGTCTTCTTTCGCAAAGTGTCGGTTCATATCCTTTGCCCACTTTTGAATGGGCTTGTTTGTTTTTTTCTTGTAAATCTGTTTGAGTTCTTTGTAAATTCTGGATATCAGCCCTTTGTCCGATAGGTAAACTGCAAAAATTTTTTCCCATTCTGTTGGTTGCCGATTCACTCTAGTGACTGTTTTGTTCCTCTAGCTGCAGTGAGGAGCGTCTCCAGCACCTGGGCTGCAGCTGTGTGTAATAGGTGGGATCAGAACACCTGCCCAGTACCAGGCTCAGGCTTGGAGCTCCTGAGAGTGGGAGGGGTGGGAAGGGGTGGGGAGGCTGCAGCACCTGCAGCTGGGGGCTTAGGGAGTCCCTGGAGCTTGCCGGGAGAGGGTCCCAAGTCAGGGACCCAGAGCTGACTTGGGTTTTGCTGGCGACAGACACAGCTCGTCAGTCAATTGCCACTCATGCACCTGAGATCATGGTACTCAGGGAAGGGCACATGGGCATTAGCCAGTCTGTAAACACAGTGCAAACTCTATAGGAGTAATTGATTAGTAACTATCATGTAATTGCAGGGTAATCACATGGTTATTTTTGCTTTGCAAATTAGTGTTACTATGAGATTGAACAATTATGCAGGGTAATTATACACTGATTCACATGCTAACTCCGGGTAAAATCATCAGGTAAACCACAGGATGGGTAGTTACTGTACAAATATGGATCGTTATGACCACATAATTATACATTAATGAGGGAGCAGCTGGCCTCCTGTGGGATAAAACTCCCACTGCACCTGACCCATGACTTCCCTACCAAGCACAGCCAGACCCCGAGAGCCACACCGGGAGGCCAGAGGGAGGGCGCCTGGAGACCTACTTGATGGGGCCCATTATTAAGCTCATTCTGAGAAAGTTGTTCTTTTCCAGGCTGGGTGCAGTGGCTCACGGCTGTAATCCCAGCACCTTGGGAGGCAGAGGCAGGAGGATCACGAGGTCAGCAGATCAAGACCATCCTGGCCAACATGGTGAAATCCCATCTCTATTAAAATACAAAAAATTAGCTGGGCATGGTGTCTCATGCCTGTAGTCCCAGCTACTCGGGAGGCTGAGGCAGGAGAATCACTTGAACCCAGCAGTCGGAGGTTGCGGTGAGCTGAGATCACACAACTGCCCTCCAGCCTGGGTGACAGAGCGAGACTGTGTCTCAAGAAAAAGGAAAGAAAAGAAAGAAAGTTGTTCTTTTCCTAACACTTTGGGGTTTCGGCAGGGCCGGCTGCAGAGAGACTGCCTCTGTCACAGCCTGGCCTGCAAGCTGGACCACCTGCACCACACCTGTGCCCCAGCTGTTCATCTCACCTGTGACTTCGGTCTCACGGTGTCCCCACAGGTTACCCGGTGTGTCCATCATGCATCCCCCAGGCCCAGAAGGTACCAGCACTGGCAGGCAGGCCTGCATCATGCGGGCACTTAGTCACTCATACCTCATGCCTAGGTGGAGTTGATCAGGCATGGGCTTGGAGATTTACCCAAAGCCCCCCTGTTATGCGACGCCACACTCAACCCCCAGCTCAGCATGCCCTCAGGACCACAGGCCAGGCTCTAGGTGCGCTGCCGGCATCTGGGGCAGAGGGTCCTGGTTGGGGCTGCTCTGACTTGGACAACATGGCAGCTTCCCTGGCTTCCCCCACAGGATGCCAATAGCATCCTCTCCCTGTAATACATTTAATTTTAACAGTTAAAAATATCTCGAGACACTGTCAAATGTCCCCAGGACAAACACTGCCTGGAGATCTGGCCTTTGTGGAAAAGGTTGCCCATGCTGAGTCCTGACTAGAGTATTGGCTCCAACCAAGTCGCTTCGGGGAATTGAAAGAGGGAATTTTGAGTGACTCAGGGATCTGATAAGTTAATCAATAAGTGAGTGACTCAGAGATCTGGTAAGTTTTCTACCCTTAGGAATCAGTGCCTCCCTCAGCCTGGTGTTTGCACTTGCCAATATACATTGGGTGCTATAAATTCATTACATATGTTAAAGCTATTAAATGCCAAGACCAGGAGTGCTCTGTAAGCCATCAGTGAGCTGCCAAGGGGCTACACCTGGGAGCCCTGAATCACGTGTTCTGCTTGGGAAGTGCCTGGGGGTTGAGGGTGCTGTACACAGTAGGTGCTCAGGCACACAAGAGGCACTCAAGCACCCAGTAGACACTCAGGCACACAGTAGGCACTGGGGCACACAGTAGATGCTCAGGCACATAGTAGGCGCTCAGGTACACAGATGCTCAGGCACATAGTAGGCTCTCAGGCACACAGTAGGCACTCAGGCACACAGTAGATGCTCAGGCACACAGTAGGTGCTCAGGCACATAGTAGGTGGTCAGGCATGTAGCTGATGCTCATGCCAGGCCACTGAGACTCATAGGCCCTGTCTTCAGCTGAGCGTGTTTCTTAGATCACAGGCCTGGCCGCCCCGCCCCCGCCTTGCTTTTACATTTCCCCTGGACCCTTGGGGGAGGTGTCGGCTGGGCCACCCTCCAGGACACTGTTCTCAAGGCCTCAGTGACCCTCCGGCCTTCCTTCCCCTCCCCGGGGCATCCTCCCGTTCCCACCCCTAGATGTCAAAGGCCCCAGGAACCCCTGTGCCGGCTATCCCAGCAGCCCAAGCCGCCCACTTGATGCCCTCTGCACACCAGCCCGGGATCCACAGAAAGGCGTGAACGTGTCACCCTTGGGGGCCAGGGCTGTGCCAACACCGGAGTCTGTGTGAACTTGGTTTAAGGGTAACAAAGTTGTGAGCCAGCTGAGGCCCCCTGGCCAGCTGGGGGCTCTCCTGGGACATGGTGGGGGCTTATCTGGGAGGGCTCAGCATCCCCTGGAAAGGGAATGTTGGGACCTGAAGCAAGAGTTACAAATGCCAGGTTGACTGGTGCGGCCAACCCTGAGGCCGGCCTGAGTGCTGCTCTGAGGGGCTGAGTGACCCTGCAGCCTCCTTCCCTCTCGGGGCCTCAGTCAGGAGAGGGCCACAAAGGTCCTCCCAGCCACAGCATCGTGTCTGCCTGTGGACAGAGGCAGGCCTTGCCCCTGGCCCACCTTCCCTGCAGCCTTGACCCCATGGGAGACCCCGGGTGGGGCATTGGTGGATGGCGCCCTGCCCTGAGTGGCCAGAAGCAGCTCTCTCCTTGAGTAAGCAGCCAGGCAAAGTGGGTGCTGACTCTGGGTCACTCACAGACTAGGAGGCAAATTGCAGAGCCACACCCTGTAATTTGGTCAAAATGAAAAGGGCAGGAAGGAAAGGTCAATACTGTTTTAAATTAGTCTAATTGCTTCCTTTCTGTAGAGGACACTTTCCCACCAAAGGCCTGGCAGTTTAGCAGTGGGGGAAAAGGTCAAGCTTCTTGGCCTAGGGCAGGTAATAAAAGCCAGTGAAATTTTTGGAAACCACACTTACAGGTTGTCAATTCTGGTTCTTTGGTACAAATGAGTCTATCAAAGGCTTGAGGAGAAGGTGTTGCAAACCTCACTGGCAAGCCAGGAGGCAGTGATGGGCAAGATGACCCATCCAGGCACGGGGAGGGACGGACTGGGGCTGGGGTGGGGAAGACGGCCAGGCCCTGCTGCATTCCATCCAGTGTCCTGCAGACTGGACCCTAGCCCCTCCTCACAGAGCACCCCGCAGAGGGGCTGCCCGGCAGGGAGGTGCTGTGGAGGGCGCCCCAGGTGTCCCCTTGCACTCGGGGTGTGCAAATCTGATGCTTTGACGCATGAGCAGACAGAGCAGGCTGCTGGAACGACCCTGTTCAATGTGCAGCATTCACTTCCACCCACCCACACCACACGCCTTTGCTCTCAGCCCAGGATTTCTGGAGAAGGGGACCCAGGGGTGGCCACCTTCTCCCCACAGGCTCACAGGGGCCTTCCCGACCTGTGCTGCTGCTACTGGCTCCTGTGGGTGCCAGGCTCCTGGGCTGTGTGGGAGACAAGGAAGTGGGGACACCTCCGAGACACCCACATCCTGCTGATGCTGTGCACATGTGTGAAGGGGGGAAGGGGGAGGTGTCAGGAAGGCAAAGATCCTGAATGTCAGCACCCAGTGATCTGAGGGGTTTGGACAAAGTGCTCCCTGGGGCTGCCTTCAACCCACTTCGCCATGTCCCGACATCCCTGCAGCCTTTGAAATGGTTTCGATGTGGGGCAGGAGGGCTGGGCAGATGCTGGTCTGAGGGCCAGGCTGAGGGACTCCTGCACCCCCAATGCTGATCCAGCTGCTGCCCCCGGAGGGTCTTGAGGCTGCGTCAGCAGAGCCAGGAGGATACCCTGCTGATGCGGGAGCCGGGGGGACGCGCTGCTGATGCGGGAGCCGGGGGGACGCGCTGCTGATGCGGGAGCTGGGGGGACACGCTCCTGATGTGGAAGCCGGGGGGACATGCCGCTGATGCCAGAGCTGGGGGGACATGCCACTGATGCGAGAGCCGGCAGGACACGATCCTGATGTGGGAGCCGGGGGGACACGCTGCTGATGCCACGCCCAGGAGTAAGAGCCCCCCTGCCCCAAGGTCTTCACCATGTTGGCTGCCAGAGCAAAAATATGAGGGAGAGCAGTGCTCTCGGGGCCTCCCAGGGAGGGTCTGCGCCTCGTGGCGGGCTGAGCACCTTCCTGTCTGATCCTGCACCGGCTCCCCGGGACTTTTGTCGGTCAAAGCTTCAGCTGTGGTCAGAGTATCCAGCGCTGCTGTCAGCATGCAGCTGCTGCCGTGTGGCTGTAGAGGTGGTTTCTGGAACATAGTGCCGGGTCCTGCAAGGTAGACTGGCTCTTTGGCTCCAGAGAGCACCAAGGCACAGCGCTGACCCTCATCCGCACCGCCCAGCCACCTGGGCAGCTGGCCTGGTTCTCACATCTCCAACCCACAGACAGAACCCAGACCCAGATCCATTTCCTCCGCCTCCTGCCCTCCTCCCCTCTGCTCTGTTCCTGGTCCCACAGAAGCTGTCACGGGTGCCCCGTAGGGCGGGAGAGGTAGGGGTGTTCAGGAGCAAGCTCAGGAAACAGGGCAGAGGGTGTGGCGCAGAGCCGAGCTCCAGAGACACTCTCCCGGCCACCAGAGCCCCACCTGACTGCACCCTCACGGCACGAGGTTGGGAGCTATGCGGCCACACTCTTTACCTAACAGCCAGGACACAGGAAGAGGATGGAAACAGAAAAAATAAATATATTCAAGATGCATCTTAAAGAACATGAAAAAATTCAAAAGGACTGCTAATTGTCTAACATTTTGTGAATTCAATCAGGCAGGCAATTTAAAAATAGCTTTGCCTTTTACTGAAAAAGAAAATTAATTATAATTTCTCACTGAATCAAGGGAGACAATTCAGGACTAGGTGGTTCCCTGAGGTCTTCCTACGCGTTACACTCCAATGCCTTGTGGCCAAGAGGGCTTCAACCCCCTCTTTATGAGGGTTGTGGTGGCTGGAGAACACAGAGACGCCTCTTTAAAACATCCCAAGCTGGCCGGGAGTGGTGGCTCACGCCTGTAATCCCAGGCCCACAATAGCTGCTTGGAGCCGGCATTTGCATCCACATCTCCTCCACACGTTAGAAAACCTGGGCTTTGTTTTGTAACTGCTGGCTCCGCTCAGCAAATAGATTTGTACATAACTGTGGAGGGGCCCAACACGGAGGCCCACCTCAGGAGACCCCCAAGGACCTCAGGTGCAGGGCTTCCCCTCTGCCTCCTGGTTTCCCTCTTGGACAAGGTCTCTCCAAGCCAATCAGTCCTGCGTGGTCACAGTGGGGACAGGGCTGCACCAGGGCCAGCCTGCTGCGGAGGCTGCTGTGCTGGCCTCTGCTGGGCTGGGCTCTGCCTGAGGAGGTGGGGTGGTCTCTTCTGTACCCGCTTTTTGGTGGGATTTCGGGAGGCCTGCTTGGCCCCACGGAGATCGATGTGAGGAGTGTGACTGGTGGTTGTGCTGGCCTAGGATGAGCAGAAGGACCCTGCAGAGGGCCAGGCCTGGGGCCTCTCTTGGCCCCCAAAGTGAGTGTGGTGCCCATTGTACCATGGGAAGGGACCCCAGCAGGGGCAGCATTGGCGTGAGGTCTGACACCCACCCAGTCTCCCCGAGCCGACCCCTCGATGACGCTCCTGCTCTAATTCTGCCCCAGGGAACCCTGATGTCCAGATTGGTGTCCCAGCTGCTTAAGGGGTGACAGAGGCCAGGGAGGGGCTAAGGTGGAATGGCGGGCTGCACACAGGATGCCCACGGAGCCCAGATTTGCTCCGGGTCACGACCCCATGCCAGGCTTGGGGTCCACACTCCCCAGACACAGATGGTCCCCAAACGCAGATGGTGGCACATTCCCCTTGGCCTGTCCACCTGTTCTTTGGCCAAGCCCTGGCCCTCACACAGGCTGTTCAGTTCAAGGACACCCCTGGGCAGCCAGGCTGGGACCCTTGTGTGCTCCCTGGAGGCACATCTACTGTCTCTGGGTTCACAGGGGAGGGAATAGAAATCCCTCAACACAGCCTCGGGGAGGGGAGTGGGTGGGGATGGGAGTGGGAAAGGGACAGGCCCTCCCCCACACGTGGGAGACGCATGGCTGTGAGGTGCTGCCTCGGCTTCGGAGGCTGATGTTAGGCTGGGTGCAGACAAAGCTGGAGTCACTCGCCCTCCACGTGGGGCTCTGCGGGGGTGGGGGGGTGATGTGTCTTGGGGAGAGCCTCGGGGCCTGCTAAATCCCAGTGCCCAAGGGCCAGGGGTGTCCCATCCATAGCCTCCAGGTCCCTGGCTTCCCCTGGGGACAGGGCTGCGGCACCTGTGTCCTCTCAGTTCTTCCTCTGAAGGCCAGCCTGCAAGAACGAACTCTCTGAGCACCCACCCACACTGTACCGCCACAGGTTAAAGTGTGTGTGGCCCAGAGCTGCGTGGCTGCACATGTTGCTGGGGTGTCCCCCTCTTTTTAGCCTCAGTTTCCCCATCTGTGCAGTGAGTGCCAGAGGGCACTTTGCACAGAGACTGTGCACTCTCTAACAGATGGGGACATCTGGCTGCCCCCACAAAACACAGCAGCTCTGAAACATGTCTAAGGTCAGCCTCTCCCTGCTTTCCGTTTCTCCCTGACCCAAGTCATGGGGCTTCCACTCAGCCCTTCTCTAGGCTCTTAGGAATGCAGATCCATCCCCAACCTCAACACACACTGGAGCCTTCAAGGTCCCACCCGACAGAAAGCCATGTTGCAGGTGCAGTGGATGATGATGGACAATGGATGGATGATGGGTAGATGGAGGAATGGATGATGGATAAATGAATGAATAGATTAATGGATGAATTGAGTGGATAGACAGATGAATTGATAGATGAATGATGGATGGATGATGGGTAGATGGATGATGGATGATGGATGGATGGATGGATGATGGAGAGGTACATGAATGAATGAATGATGGGTGGATAGATTAATAGATGAATGAATGAGTGGATGGATGGATAGATGGGTGAATGCATGGATGGAAGGATGACAGATGAATGGATGGTTAGACGAATGAATGAAGGGGTGAATGAATGAATGAATGGGTGAATGGTGAACAGATGGCAGGCTCTCTGTGAACCACTCTGCTCTCCTCCAGGGCCTCCTGCTCACTGGACCCTGTAGCTCACATTCTACTTCCAGTTTCATGGAGACAAGAGTTTCCTCCTCAACCCAAGTTCTCACCCCCATTCCTTCTGCCCTCAGACCCACCTGGAAGGGCTGCTTCTCTTCTCTTGTAGAAGGTCCGAATCCCAAGGGGATGCCTGATCTTTCCCCGAGGAAGGCACCTGGTACCTCCATTCCCTGCCCTCGTGGGAGACAGCTGGCCCTTCACCTCCTCCTGGCCCTTGACCTCCCATCCAGGCAGCTCCCTCAGTATGTTCCAAAGAGCTTGGTTCTCTCCCGTGATGTTCGTTCCCTCCCATTCCCACAGACACTCTTCTGTGTCCAGCCCAGACAGAAGGAGGTGCCCCCTGCCAGATAGATGATTGAGGCCGCCTGTGTGCATGTGTGACTGAGCAATGGACGGGGGTGTCCATGTGTGCAGTAGGCATGTGTCATGACCTTGGAAGAGGGAGCAGGACAGGACATCTCCCAAGGTGCCCATGAGGACCCTCCCTGGGCAGCTGGACTCCAGTCCACCTTGGGCTGCAGTGTGCATTTGGAGAGGAGCCAAGGACCCCTTCACATAGAGAAGGTAGCCAAAGGGAGGAGGGAGAGGCCAGAAAAGGTTGTCCCAACGAGCGAACAGCTCCACCCTCTCTTAAGGATGCCTGACCTCAGACATCATCTTCTGCTAGACGCCCCCGCACACCCCCTGCCCAGAGGAAAAGCTCTGAGAGTCTCTGGATGGACTGAGGGATAGGGCAAGGGAAAAAAGGAAGGAGGGAGGGAGGGAAGCAGCAAGGAGGGGTCTCCTGGCCTGGCTCCCCCCGTGAGGAAAGGGGCCATGGCACAGACTACATCTGCAGGGCCAGGGGCAGCCGGGGATGGCACCCCCAATGCCCACCTCAGGGGCCCACTCTCCTGCCTCCTCCGGGACCACCCAGCCTGGCTCCTCTCACAGACTCTTTGAAAGCATATTTATTAAACGTAGCATATTGTGGATGATTAGATTTAAATTTCAATACACTTTGTTAAAAATAGATTGACTCTCACCAAGAGGAGGGCGCAGGAAGGGGCTTTAAATGGCTCATCTTCGGAATATTAATAGCATGGAAATGTTATTAGAATAATTTTTCATCATGAATAATAAATTAATGGAATAATTTGGCGGTGGCATGTGACATCCCCTGGTAAGAGGGGCTTTGTTTTAACAGAGTGGGGAGGATGGGTTTGGGGTGTGGGGGAGGGCAGAGCTGGGGGAGGGTCCCCCAGGGCAGGCAGGGTCGAGTGGAAGGCAGTGAGGTGCCTGAAGGGATGAAGAATCCAGAGGGATTTGGGGTGGAGGACAGGGACCTGGGACCAAATCCTGAGGCGCTTTTAGCATTGTGTCTGAGCCAGGATTCTGGCTCTGGCCAGCTCCTTCCCACAGAAGAGCTTAGAGAGATCTTGGAGGGTGTCTGGCCCCACACACCCCTCAGCCTCCCTCCCAGTGTCTTTCTCCTTGGTAAACGCTGGGAACCTCACAAGCACCCAGAGGCCGGGAGAAATTGAGCACGAATATGAGGAGTGGGGGGTTCACGAGCAGGAGCTGTTTCTGGGGCCCCAGGGTCAGGGCAGGGTCTCCTGGGGCTTCTGTGCTTAGGAACCCTGCTGTGCCTGAGCCCACCATGGAAACTGCCCGAGGGAGCCACATGGAGCTGACCGGGACAAGCATGAAGGGTGGGCACTCTTGAGGGCTCAGCTCAGTCCAGGGTGTCCACTTGGGGCTGGGGAGGGACACGGGGCACCAGGGAAGGGGGGTCTGTTCGTGTGGTCAGTGCCATCTCCTTCTCCCCACTCCCTCCTTTTGCCACCTTTCCGACACAGAAAGGTTCCTGCCTGCAGGGTGAGAACAGAGATGAGATGGCCCCTGCCCTGGAGCAGTTGGTGGTGGCGGGGCTGGGGGCACTGGGAACAGCAGCACACAGAGCGTGCACAAGGATTCCAGTCAGCCTCTTCCAGGGTGCTGAAGCCAGTGAGGTCCCCCGGGGAGGTTTTGGGGGAATGCCGAGGGGGCCTGAGGGGGCTCTGCTCCTCCCACCATGCCACTAGCAGGCTGTCCTGAAGACTCAGGGAGAAAGCATGCAGGCTGTAGGGAAAGGGGGTCGCAGGTGGCGGGGGCAGCCCTGCTGTACTGATGGCCGGGCACTGGGCAGATGGAGGGCGAAGCCGGCAGGCCGTCCTCACCTCTGTCCCTACATTGGGCCTACCAGGGGTGTCAGGAGGATGTTGACCATTTCCAAGAGGCCTTGTCTCTCTCTCTCTGTCACACACATGTGCACATACTCCAGTGTGAATGTGAGTGTATGTGGCAGCCAACAGCTGTGTGCATGTCTGTGTGAGTATGTGAGTGTGTGTGAACATGGGTTAGAGCAGGGTGTGCCTGTGGGTGACTTAGCCTGTGCATGTGAGTGCGTGTGTGTGTTTGTGTGTGTGCATGCAAGTGTGTGTGTGAATGGGTTAGAGCAGGGCATGCCTGTGGGTGACTTAGTGTGTGTGTGTGAGTGCGTGTGTGTGTGCATGCTAGTGTGTGTGTGAGAACATGGGTTAGAACAGGGTGTGCCTGTGGGTGATTGTGTGTGTGAGTGTGTGTGTGCATGCGTGTGTGTGTGTGTGAGCATGGGTTAGAGCAGGGCTGTGCCCATGTGTGACTTAGACAGTGTGTGCGCCTGCCCCGTTAGCTCCGCCTCATGAGTTTGGGCTGCAGCTCCACAGGCCTCAGGAGCCGCCGGCGCATCCCGGGAGCCTGGACTCCGCTGTGTCTGTGAGCCGCATAATCAGCTGCGAAGACGCGGGCACCGCCTGGCCGGGACACTGCTCTCCCCCGCTTTTCTACAGTCTTACCCTGCAACTGACAATTAATGTTCGGAAGAACGTGAAATGGAGGAGAAATTACAGCAATTTATCAACTGAAATTATAGGTGTAGACACATGTCAGCAGTGGAAATAGTTTCTATCAAAATTAAAGTATTTAGAGATTTTCCTCAAATTTCAAATTATGCGAATCCCGTTTTCCACGACGCTGCAGCATGGGGTTTAATTGCAGGCTCTCCTGGAACGCCGCGCCGTGTGGTTACCACTCAGGACCTCTGCTCCCAGCTGCTCCGTCCGAGCCACAAGACGAGGAAGACCCTTGGTGTGCCAGGATCAGCAGTGCAGAGTGGCCAGGCAGGACAGTCCCACCGAGTTCACCCATGTGTCAGGGGCCGGGAGGCCCTCAGCAGAGCCAGGGGGCTCCCCACCTCAGGGATGGCCAAGAAGAAACGGAGACAGGAGCCCAGGGCACCCTGTGGAGCCCCTGTCACGTGGGCCTAGGGTGGCTGCTGTCAGCGCTCAGATGGCTCTTGTTATGAGTCCGGGCTCCCCGGAGCAGAGCTTCAGACTCACTATGCCCATGAACCCCTGGAGGCAGCTCAAGGTTCAGATTCTGCCGCAGAAGCTCTGGGCCTGCGTTTCTAACAAGCCCCCAGGCCATGAAGCGGCTGCCCCTGAGGCACAGTGGACACGAGGGCCGTGGGCTGGGGCTGAGGCTGGCGCTGGCCTCTCAGAGGGCTTTCCCTGCTGACCCGACACCGACCAGGCCTTGCTCCACGCCCCTCACGCGCTGCAGCGCGGGAGCCTGAGTCGAGATCTGCCAGCCACTCTGACTGGGAAGCATGACTGACCTCCCCTGCCCTCCCACCATCGATCCTGCCCGCCTGGGAGCATGGACTTGTGGTTGGACTCTGGGAAACAGATGACTCTGCTACTTAATTTCTGTGTAATTGATGTGGAGTCGGGTACCAAGGCCCCCAGTGAAATGCCTAATGAATTCGCTGTGATTAACGGTACTCCACACCCTGGACGGTGGCCAGTCAGAGCTGCTGCTCCCTACGAAGGCTGAGTTGGCTGGGCAGGCAGAGCAGAATGAGCTGGGGAGGTGTCTTGGCCATGAACCAGCCCCAGCCTCGCTCAGGGCCCCAACCTGCAGACCATGTAATTAAGCTGCGTTCTGGAGGTGCAAGGTGGGAGGAACCTGTTTCTAGCAGTGGGGAAGAGGGAGTAGGGAGGAGGGAGTGGGGAGCAGAACGGGAGGGAGACTCCCAGCACAGGGGACTCTTTGTGGATGGGGTTGGGATGCCCCCGGCCCCTCCGTTCCCTCCACAGTCTCCACTCTGAACATGTCCCTGCACCTCTGAGGAGCCAGGTCTGGAAAGCCCCTAAAACAGATTTTCTGCCTGAGGCCTGTGGAGCTGCAGACAGAGGACGGGAGTTCCAGGGAGAGAAGAGCTGCCGGGTCACGTGCTCTGTTCCACCTGATCAGAGACCCTTGACCATTAGAAGACACTGAGGGCGTGGATGGTGGACCTGGCCACCCAGCTGTGGGTTTTTGGGAGTTCCTGTGGTCCCATTTCTTGGGTCAATCTTCTCACACCTGCCTGCTCCCAGGAAGACACACCCCCAGTCCCCTCGCACTCCTGGGGGCAGCTGGAATCGGCTTTAGGGTGGAACATAGGGCCCCATGGGTGCCTGGAAGCCCTGATCTGGGACAGGCGCCAGCAGCATGGTCCGGCCTGCCCTGGACTCTGGTGTGTCCCATTTGAAGAAACCCCGCCCTGTGAAAGCTCAAGGTCAGCATCCAATGACCCATTTAAGAAATTTGCTGAGTTGTCTTGCAGGAGGGCTTGGGTGCAAACAGAGGTGATGACACACAGATTGAGCCTTGAGCACGTGAGGCCGGGGCCCTGAGCACCCAGCTTCCCCCTGGGGCCTCTTCCCTGCCATCTGCCTTTCCTGCCCTGGTGTGTAAAGGGGCTTCAGCAACGGGTTTTCTGACCAACCCCAGCCCGGCCCGGGGTCTCCTGCCATCCTGCGGAACAGCCCCCGGGATCAGGGATGGGGCTGGGCTGGGGAGTGTGCAGGATTGATTAGTGATGTCTGCCACAGGCCAACTCCTGTGTTTCTGGGGCCCACGAGCTAACAATGGTTGAAAAAATATATTAAAAACTAATATTTGTGACATGTGAGAATACTGTGAAAGTCAGCTTTGCTCTCTATAAATAAAGCTCACTCTTTCTCACATTGTCAGTGGCTGCTCGTGTGTCCAGGTGGCAGACGGAGCTGGGGTCTTTCCGGTCCTTTGCTGAAGGTTTTGCTGACCCGGCTGGGAGGCTCCCCACGGCTCTCAGGATCTAGACCCCGGGCTTCCTGGGACACTGGGGCCGGCAGCTCCCTGACTGCCCTCCTCCTCAGCTGTCCTCCCACCCCTCCCACTCTGGAGCCCCCCGCGAGTGCCACCTTCCTAAGGAATGGCCACACCTCTCACCCAGCCAGGGCTTTTCTAGAGACCGAGGAGGCTATAGCATTTTCACAAGTCAGAGGCATATTTTACTCCTCGCTTTTGCTCTCCCGATTGGAAGGAACAATGGCCCGCACTTGCTGGCAGTTTCGTAGGCATGCCCAGAAGTTTGCGTATCTGTGGATACTGCGCCAGGCATGGGCAGCACTGTGTGGGACGGGGACTTTTCGCTGGTGTCGAGGGAACAAGCTCCCTGAAGGCCTCGGGACAGTGGCCCTGGGGTGCCCAGCCCCTTCTTATCCTAATCAAGACCCCCAAAGGACATCCTGTGTCCCCTGAGCTCTCCACGGCTGAGGCTGTTTCTGCCCATGTCTCAAGCCTCAAGAGGCTCCCCTCTTTCTTACCCAAAGAACCTGTGGTGGGCAGAACAACAGTCCCCCAAACATGTCCACGCCCCAATCCCAGGACCCCGTGACCCCCTCCCCACATGGCACAGGGACCCTGCACAAAGATCACACGTGTCCGTGATGGGCAGCTCTTCAACCCCTCCTTCCCCATTGCAAAGGGAATTACTTTTATTTGCTCTTTATAATTTTTTGTAGGGATGATATTGATTTTTGTGCATGGACTCTATGCTTTGCCGATTAGTTCCTATAGTTCAGCTGCAGATTTCTGTGAGCCTCTGTGTGATTATTCTCTATACGAGGAAGGACCATTTGTCTCTCCCTCAATTCCTAGTCCTCGTTTTTGGTTTTTTGTTTTGTCTTGTTAGATTGGCTAGGACCTCTAACACAAACTACATAGAAGTGTGACGAGGGCCTAAGTTCTGTTATTATTTACGATGTTTGCTGTCCTGTTTTGTTTTCTTGCCTTGTTTTTCTAGCTTGCTGAGAATTCACCTGATTAATGCTGAAGTTTGTAGACTGCATTTTCTTGCCTCTTTTGAGGTGATCACATGGCTGTTCTCCTTCAGTGGTTCATGTGGTTTAAAACAAAGTACGTCTGAGATTGAGCCAGCTATGCATTCCTCCTTGTGACATACAATGTTATACACTGATGGACTTGAGTTGCTAGTGTTTTTTTAGTCCTTGTCCTGTTTTGATATCAATGTTATGTCAGACGTATACATTGTTTGGGTAGTTTCCTTACATTAAAAACTTTTAAAGACAGATATTTACTATTCCTACCACGTTTGGTAAAACTTGCCTATAGAACCTGGATCCAGAGGTGTGCATGTGTGAGAGAGGGAGAGAGTTTCAGTTATCATTTTGATTTGTTCAGTGGTAATTGGTTTGTTCACTTCTTTTGTATTTTTGAGTCAGTTTTACCACAGTTTTTCTGTAAAATTATTTATTTAATCAATATTTTCCAATTTACTAACATAAAGTGCTCAGTGTGATTTATAGTTTTTAAAATCTGTACTGTATCTATAAACATACAGCATCCTATTTTTTCTATCCTGATTAAAACATCTGTTCTTACCCCCATGTGTCCCACATGCATACACACAGCCCTGATGGAAATGGCATGTGTACAGTAAGTGTGTCATCCTGGCGACTGCACAGACCCCGTGGTGGAGGAGAACAGCAGGCTAAGCAGCCGTTGATCCAGGAGCATTTGAAACGAGGTTCGCCCTGGGACCTAGACACAGACACCAGTTGGGATGGCAGGTGAGGGCTCTGCTGCACTGGCCACTCTGGACCACGCCAGGGACTGCTGTCACCGGTGCCCCACGGCCACCTCTGTGGCCCCCACAGCCCAAGGAAGGACTCTCCCTGTGCCAGCTTTGCCCAACACTGCCTTGGCTGCAAACAAAACTGGACAGAAACGGTGTCGTTGCCACAGTGTCTTTGCCTGGGAGGCTGTGGAGCCTCCCAAGTGGGCCTGTGGGGACTGGGCCTGTGGAACCCTCCCAGGTGAACTCAACTTTCCTGCCAGAAGGGTGGGGAAGCTGCATGTTTTTGCCCTGATGCCCCCAGCACATCATGAGTTAAAGCTGCTCCAGGCCTCAGGCAGAGACTCAGCGCAGGTGGGCATCAGCTGGGCTGGGTGAGGTGGTGAGGCCTGAGGGAGGTGGGTGGAGCTGACAGCATCTGGTCCACTTAGATTTAAACCAACTGACATTTCCAACATTTGTAGTTTTCAAAGCACTTTTTTGTTTGTAAACGTGGTCACCAAAAGAGGACAGAGGCCCCTCCTTTCCCAGTAAACATCTGCTGAGCTACTGGAGAGTGCTGGCAGCTGATGGCCATGAGACACTTCCATCCCCACCTCTTGCAGACTGCACTTTGTGGCAACACTCCAGGATGCTTGCCATGGGACTCTGCGGAATGGGGAGGCGATGGCTCTCATGTTTGCCTATGTGTGACTTTTCTGAATGCATTGGCGGAGATGGGGGTGAGAAGCAAATAATCTGTTTTGATTTTGCACATTCTCATAAATTCTGCAAGTGAGACTCCCAAACAGCTGTCTAAGAGTCCAGGGTGAAGCGATGGGTGGCAATGCCTCATTCAGCAGCATTGGCAGCGCCAGTGGACAGAGGCCCTCCCCTTCCACACACAGGTGCTCGTGAACCCCCCCACACTCCCCACAGAAACAAAGACATGCAAACTTGCACACATGCAAACCTGCATGTGCACACACAGATACACACGCACCACACACCACACATTTGGACACACATGAGCACAGTCTGTGACTGTGGTTATTGACCAGGAGGGAGCATGTGGTTGGGAGCTTACAGGTAGAGAAACCTTATTTGGTGTCCCTGCTCAAACCAGCTCTGGGGCTTCCCTCAGACTCAGTTTTCTCATCAGTCACATGGCAGTGAATGCTCCTGCCCCACCGTCTCCCAAAGAGGTGATGGAACTTCAAACACAGTGACAGATGGGGAGGGCAACCTGAGGGAGGAGGTATGATGAGTGGGTGCAGTGAGCTGGGAATGGTGCCATGCTGCAGCCCACCTAGGTTTGGGGCAGTTGGTAGGGAGTGGGCCCCCACACGGGAAGGGCTCACCTGCAGCTGGATGCATGAGACATCATCACCAGGCCAAGGCAAAGCCCTGTCCACCCCGGTCCAGCCTTCGCAGACCTTCCAGAGGTGCTGCCTAGAAGCAGAACCCAGAGGCAGCAGCCAGGGGCTGGCCAGGCTGAAAACTGTGGGAGAGGTGGGAGGATCACAGAGACCCCCTTCATGTGAGGGCCACCTCCCCCCCGTTCTGTCTCTGATTACTTGAATTCATGGTGAACAAAGGACCATCTCATAGAAAAGCCTCAGCAAACTAACCTGCTATCTTCGGATCCAATGCCCCCTGCTCATGTAGACCTTCCCTGGCACCTGGACTCGGGCAGTGCCCTGGTTTTGTGCTATCATAATACAACACCTTTCCTGTTTATGGGTCTTAAGTCAGACGTGACCATACGCCCGTTCCGGCGACAGCATGGGGGGGCCTCTCCCACTAGACTGCTCCGTGGGGCAGACCCAGGCCTTGGGGGTGTTCATTGCAGCCCCCATGGAACCCAGAGCTAGGCACAGAGTACAGCAGCACCCCGACTTTCAGCCGATCATCCATGTGCCTCCCATTTCATTAAGTACAATGAAACTGGTGTGGACACACATTCGGAGGGAAAAATAATTTCAAAGTTCCTTGGAGTTGGTTGCAGTGGAATCCGTGGCCAGGTGAGTACAGCCGCAGGAGCCAGACGGCCGTGCAGTGGAGCCTCAGAGCCGGCAGTTCAGGCCAAGTCCCCGGGAGACCTCACTTTCCTTCCTCTGTCAGTGACCGCCGAGGCTCGGGCAGGCGCGGGGCGGGGGTGCTGAGATCCCATTCAGCACCTCGGACAGCGCTGAGGCCGTCCTCCGGCCCGACCCAGGTTTCCTATTTTCTTGGGGACTCCAGGATAACGGAGTAATGCCATGATGGGGGCCAGAGTCCTCTATCCCCCAAAGCACCCCTGATGCCACATGGGAGCCGGCTCCGGCCTCGACATCGGCTGCCTTGCAGTGTGATCTGGGCCTGAGCTTCCTCAGCCTCCAGCTCAGTTTCCGCAGGGGATGAGGTTTCGTTCAGCGTGGAACGAGGGCATCCCGCCTGAGCTGAGACCTCTTGAGGGTCCCTGTATGTCACCTGCTGTCACTGGTTCACCTTCTGGTATCTTTGATACCTCCCCAGAGACCTCTGTGTCAAGAAGTCATCTGTCCTGTCTCCAAACAGGACCGTAGGAGGCAGAGCCTCCGGCACTGGCACATCGCAGAAACTGATACATCATTGCCAACTGAGTGAAGATGCCACCACCTTCCCCTTTTCTTCCTGGATTCCAGCTTGCATGGATGCCAGCAGAATTCACTTTAAAGTGAAAGAGAAAAGCAAACAAACCTACGAATTGTCTGGACCTCCGCAGAGCTGGGCACTTTGCCAGCACAGGTTTCATTGGAGGGAAGTGGGGGTCACTTCCTCATGATCCCGTCTCACAGGCTGGAGTAAATCGGCTTGGTAAGCAGCTTGCCTTTGGCTGACAGATGACACCGTGTCTGCACATCGATGCAGATTTTACAAAAGGCTAGAGGTGGCTTGTAGTTCTCACGGGGAGATGGCCCCCAGGCTGATCAGGGTCCTTCCAGCCAACGGCTGCCTGTTATTAGGGAGCATGTGACCTCCCCCAGCACCCAACCTGCCCAGACAACCAGCCTCCACACAGACAGGAGTGAGGGGTGGACATGGTGTGGACCCCTGGCACCTGCGTGGGTCTCCAGTGGCTGCTGTTACAAAGAATCATAGACTGGTGGCTGAAAACAGCAGAAATGTGTCCTTCACAATTCTGGAGGCCAGGGTCTGAAACTGGGGTGTGGGGGGGGCAGGACCATGGAGGGTCTCCCCTCACCTCTCCTGACTTCTGGGGGCTCCGGCAGGTATGGCTGCACCACGTCACAGCAGCATGTTCACATGGCCATCTCCCCTTCACGGTTGGTGCCTTTTCTCTTCTTATGAAAACACCAGACATCCTGGGCGATGGCCCACCCTTCCGTAGCATGACTGCACCATGACCACTTACATCTGCAGTGATGCTGCTTCCCAAGAAGACCACAGGCTGAGGCTCCCGGAAGGCACATATCCCTAGGGGACACTCTGAGGAGCTGGAGCTGGCAAGATATGCTGCCAGCCGCGTCTGTTCTGGGGCCTGTTCTGTGGCTCTCATGGAGACCCTAGACCTGTTGGGCAGTGGGCATAGAGCGCTTCCTCCCCTCCTGCAAACAGCACACAGGGTATCCAGGTGGTCCTCACCAGCTTCCTGCATCCTCTGGACCCTGTGGGGTCAGCCTTGCATGGATGTGGCCACAGGAGCCAGCCCTGAGTGTGCTCTCATCTGGAAGAAGGCTTGGGGTGGGCACACCACACACCTGTCTATCCTAATGACAGATTTTCACTTCCAGCTGAGGCAGAACAGCAGGGGCTGGATTTCTCCTCCCATCTGAAACCTTCGGAAATGGGCAAAATGCAGGAAAAACAGTTTGCGACACACTGTGCATGGGGCGCTGCAGCCATGATTCCTGTGAGGTGGAAACTCGCCAGGTGAGCCCTGCCGTGGCCCCAGCTGACGGCTCACTTCCGGACTGCCGCGCCTGTGGAATACCAGAGCTGAGGGGCTAGACCAAAGTCCAGAGATAGCGAAGCAGTTGGAGCTCACAGAGCAGGACCCTGAGGAGGACAGAGTTGCATGGGGGATCCCGGAAACTCACACAGGGCTCCCCAGGTGTGCGTAGCCAAGGGGTGCTCAGCCCACTCAGACACAGAGTTACCTGAGGCTGGAAAGGAGCCATCCAAAGGGGTCAGACAGAATGCGGCTGGGCATCATGCAGGGCTGGGAAGGGTCCCTGTTCTGCAGCTAGAATGGAGGGCTTGTAAAATTACCAGACATCCAGGCCAGTTGTCACGCCTGTCATCCCAGCACTGTGGGAGGCCGAGGCGGGCAGATCACCTGAGGTCAGGAGTTCAAGATCAGCCTGGCCAACATGGTGAAACCCCGTCTCTATTAAAAGTACAAAAATTAGCTGAGCTTGGTGGTGCACATCTGTAATCCTAGCTACTCAGGAGGCTGAGGCAGGAGAATCACTTGAACCCGGGAGGCGGAGAATGCAGTGAGCTGAGATCTCGTACTCCAGCCTGGGTGACAAAGTGAGACTTTCTCTGAAAAAAAAAAAAAAAATTACCAGACATGTAAAGAAAGCAGGAAAGAAAAGCCCAGAAGAGAAGGAAGTTCGATCCATTGAAGCCCACGCAGAGCTGCGTGGATATTGGGTGATACAGGTGACAGGTGACATGAGAGGTTATTAAAAACATGCTCCATGTGTTGGAAAACTGAGTGGAGACACAAAAGACATAAAAATGGCACCCCACCTAACAACACCCCACGTGCTGCTAGCCCGTAGGGTAGTGGCAGGGTAAGGGTTCCAGCCCCGAGCCCCTGTGCCAAAGGGAAGGACAGCCGCTTCAGCGCTCTATAGTTCTGGACCTGGACAACAGCAGTCTGCAGCAGAGACCTGAAAAGTTGCCAGTGCGGGTGAAGTGGGAGGCGATATGGGGCCATTAGACCCAAATCTTTTGCTTATGGAGAGGAGGCTGTGGGGTCAGACACCAGGGCAACCCAGCTCCTGTGCCATCCCCACCAGGTGCCCATATTCGATCCTCGGGGTGCAGGTGGGGCTGTGCTGGGCTCACATGCACCCTGGTGGGCTCTGGTGAACCATGGTGGGCCTTGATGGACTCTTGTGGAGTGTGGTGGGCCCTCATGGGCCCTGGTGGGCTCCCATAGACCCTACTCAACACTGGTGGGTTCTGGTGGGCTCTGGAGGACCATGGTGCACTCTGGTGGGCTCTGGAGGACCATGGTGGGCTCAGGTGGGCTCTGATGGACCCTGGTGGGCACTGGACCTCCTCGCACAGTAGAAACCGTCATGGTCCTACCACACTGTTGGCCCCTCATCACTGGCCCTGATGGTGTGAAGATGGGGGTAGCCTTGCAGGAGGCCTTGTTACCTCCGTTCATTTCTGATCTGGGGAGATGGGAGGGAGGGGAGGTGGAGGAACATGGTGGGAAGTTTCACTGAAGCTCTGGATGGATGTTTACACATTGGGGGGCTGTGGGGTGAGACTGGGGTGCTGACAGAGCCCTCATCTGTGCTATTCTACTCAACCTGTTCTCTTCCTTTCTCAGCCATTGTTCTATGGGGGATGGGCTGGTGCCCACTTACGGGCTAGGGAGCCCAGTCCAGGTTGTTAGCCTGTAGGGTAGTGGCGGGGTGCTTCTGGCTTTTGGGGTTGGTGGAAATTGGGTTGGGATAAGGGACTCCAACCCAGTCACCTGGATGAGGTCCTGCAGATGGAGGGTGGGCCCCTGGCTATGCTGGGGACAGAGAGTGTCCTGGGGAGCCCCTGACCAACCCAGGCACAGACATCTGCAGGCCACTGAGGGCCACCCTCCCTGAGAGACAATGGACCACACCCACTGAACACTCACGGAGGGCTTCTCGGAGGAGGGGACACCTAAGCTGACAGCTGAAGAGACACAGAATGTCTCAGTCATATTTCTGCTTGCAGCTCCCGAGGCCCCAGGGACAGACTGAGGGGCACTGCTCCTCCGCCATGGGCTACACTGCCCTCCTCCTCCTAAAGAGGCCCCAGCAAGGCTTTTGGGTTCTTTTCAACACCAGAATGCCGCTCCACGCCTGGTGCCCGACAGCCTCCAAGGTTGCGCCTTTCCCTGTGGGTGGCAAGTGGCGCCCCAAAGGTCCACAGTCCGAGAAGCACAGGGAGCTTCCGGGCCTTTCTGACCCAGAGGGTGGGAGGAGAGAGTGCAGCGGCACTGGGCCCGGTTGGTGAGCACGCATGTCCAGGCTCACCCAGGCACACGTGTGCTGTGCTCACCGCATGCTCACAAACATACACACATGAGCTCACACATGTGTGCCGCACACATGCACTCTTGGGAACACACCCTTGTGTGCACACAGGCACACACCCACACAGACTCTGAAATGTATGTCTCCAAGTAGCCCCAGGGTCCTGCCGGGCTGCCGCAGCCCCAAGACTCAGCTCTTCAGAGCCATGTTGGGGAAGCAGTGGCGGGAGCTACATGGGCCCCCCAGGCGCAGACAGAGACCACTTCCAGCCCCCAGGAGGCCCACGCTCCCCTCCGTGCCACAGCGCCCCCGAGGTGCCCGCACCTCTGATGCCCACCCTGGGTGAGTAGGAGCACATAGCTGGTGCCCCCACGTGCAGCTCTCTCACCCTGTGACGCTCGCTGTGTCTTGCTGTGTGGTCGCTCACGGCATTGCTGGGCAGTGTCTGGGCCTCACATGCTCCTGCACTCATGGACGCTGGGGCAGCTTCCTGCTGGATGCAACTGTGAATGACACGCTGTGAGCATCCAGGTACGAGCCTTGGAGGGAACAAATGCTTTCATTTCTCTTAGGCAACGTCTGGGTTGGAATTTCTGG
This sequence comes from Callithrix jacchus, assembly GCF_049354715.1. NCBI lineage: Eukaryota > Metazoa > Chordata > Mammalia > Primates > Cebidae > Callithrix > Callithrix jacchus. The sequence continues at coordinate 58,634,711 of NC_133506.1, forward strand.
GTCATGTGACCGTGAGAAAGCATCAGGCAGTTCTGAAGTGGCTGCAGTGTGCACAGGCACACACAGCTTGCTCGTCCACTGCCTGCAGCCCCCACGAGCACCCCCAGCCAGCCTCTCCAGTGTGGGCCATTCTGGTGGGGGCTCTTATTTCCATCTTCACAAGTACACATGTTTTCTCTCCGGAGGACAGGAACTTGGGGCACCCTCTTCCCGATCAGCAGATCCCATCTGTGCGGCTGGAGGACCCTGGACTTGGCATCACATCCCACGGCCTCCACTGCCCAGTGGTCCGCAGCTTTCCAAGGGGTCTGACCTCAGCCTGCAAAACAGAGTAAAAAATGCCTGCAACGTCCGTCCCCAGAGCTCCTGAGAAGTGACGAGGCAGGGTGGGCAGGAAGCAGCCAGATCACCCACTGCACTGGGGAAGGTGCTGGCTGGGTGATCCTCCATCCACACACCACATAATGAGCTCATAGGGGGTGCCTTCAACCCCACACACTGACCAGGAGACTGGGGCCCTGAAGCTACATCCCTCCCCTAAGGTCTGGGTTTGAGTCCCGACCCCAGGGCTATCCTCTCTGTAAGGCGACGGCTCAGCTCACACCTGTTACACCTGGAGGACGAACTTCCAGGACTCATCCTGCCAGGAAGGAGGCTCCAGGCTGAGCTGCCATTGCCTCGTCCACATGCACACATGTGCACACATGGACACCAACATACCCACCCAGGCACACACAGAACACACACGCAGATCCATGCATCCTGGTGTACAGATGCAGGAACACACAGACATCCACACAAGCCCTCCACACCAAGCCCCCAGCCCACCTGAGCCCCCCGCCGTGGCCTTCGAAAGGAGCTATGGGTGCCGGGGTGCTGCTGGGGCCTGCAGAGCCACTCCTCAGAGAACCTCCATTGAGGTGGCTCCACAGAACCTCATCCCAGAAACTGCTCTGCAGACTCTGCTCCTGCCTCTGCCGCGTTCCTGCTTTAATGCCTTCTCCATAAATCGCTCCCTCTGACAAACTCAATCAATAAGCCACAGAACCCAACATGCGACTGCAAAGCCGCTCCGTTATTAAGTCTGTAATTGCTGAGAATTAATTTGTTAATTGCATGCAACTAATCTGCGTCCTTTCTGTTTTATATTAATTAACAGAGTAATTAAAAAAAGCAATCTTCGTGACGGCTCCTCCCTGGCAGACTCAGCCTGCCAGAGCTAATGAGACAGGCCACCCTTCAGCCAACCTCATTAGTGCGACCATGCGGCCAGCAGTCCTTGACGTTCGGTGGCTAACAGACCCCACTACTGCGAAGCGGCGACCCTGGGCACAGAGCAGGGACCCACAGATCCCCATTGTTGTCTCCAGGTTGGTGGGACCCACGACTGTGCCCACACAGGGGCTTTGCTGGGCTGGCAAGTGCAGGGGGACCAGCCGGACAGTTTCAGAGGAGCAGGCACGATGCTGCTGCCATCTAGGAAGGCAGCCACGGAGCCCCGGGCAGCCCAGGGGCCTTCTCTGGGGTCTGGCGTCAGGCCTCTCCCGCTCTGCAGGCATGGAAGGAAAAGACACAGAGCCCTGGGGCTGATGAAGAGCGTGAGCTTGGAGCCTGACCACCCACAGACAGCAGAGGGTGCTTCCACAACACAACATGGCCCTCCTGCCTCCAGCCCACAGAGCCTCCTCCTCACTGCCCAGCAGGAGCCAGTGCTGGGCCAGATGCTGGAGGACAGACGAGGGGGCTTCTGGCTGCACTGAGCCCTGAGGAGGCCTCAGTGTGGACTTGTTCATAGAACTGCCGCCCAGCCCCTCCGTCATGCCTCCACCACAGGGGCCCGAAGCACACTCATCTGAGGAGGTCTGAATCACACCCACCTCTGGTGACACCTGAACAGGCCAGTGGGCAGGGAGTGTTGGGGGGACTCCCACATGGCGGGAGCAGGCCCAGGCAGAAGGAGAGGCAGACAGGCAGTGAACCCCGGGGATGAACCCACGGGGATCCAGGATGGAGTCAGGACCCATCCAGAGCCAAGGGACAGCATGGAGGAGACGGGGGTCCCATTGTCCTGCATAGCACCCTGGTGGATGAGAGGCAGCCCCCACTAGGCAGCCCAGGACCCCACCCTTGTCCTGGCAGGTGGCCATGGTCATTCCTGACCATTGCCTGCTCTGACCTCCACGGCAACTGGACGTCATGTCTCTGAAGACAGAGGCCGGGCCCGCAGGAGGGTGGGAGCCCTTGGGTGGTCACAGAATGCACCCGTAGTCTGGCTGCCCCATCCCCAAGGTGTGGAGGGTGCTGATTCCATTCAGGACCCCTGGCCGGGAGAGCAGAAAGAGCAGAATCAGGGCAGGGAGTCCACCCTGCGCTCCCCAGGGCATCTTGGAAATGCACAGTTCCCAGCTGGAGAAAGTTCAGAGACCACAGTATAAAATGCTCAAAGAGACACATGTGCGCAGCTGGCAGGTTGGACTCCAGCAGGCCCGGGGTGGAGGGGGCACAGCTATCGGGGTGGGAGGAGGAAAGAGGAGGGGGCTACCTATGTTCCTCCATGTCACCTCTACTGACAGCACATGGGGAAGAAGACACTGTGTCTTCTCCCTTCTGAGGCTCTTAGGACAGCCATGAGGATCCCAGAGCCAGGAGAGCAAGTGCTGGGGAGAAACTACTAGGCCAGTGCTCCAGCCTGGCCTGTTCCTGACCCCACCCAGGAGGGGCAGCCACAGAAGACCTGGGATGCTGGGGCTCCGGGGACCCCCAGAAGAAGGCAAGGGCATTGCCAGCCCCCAGGCAGAGCGTGGAACGCAGGGCTAGGAGTAACAGTCTAAATGCCCCTGCCACCAGCTGCACACGTGTCCTCTCTTTAGAGGATGCCCTTGCCTGGCCCTCCCTGGCTGTGCTGGCTGCCTCATCCTGGTCAGTGCTGGTCAGAGAGTGACCCCTTGGCCCTGTGGGTGCCCCAGGAAGTCTCAGCCCCCAAGGTCCAGCAGGGTTCCAGGTGCAGGGTCCTCCAGTCCAGGATCCCATGCAGGTCCCCCCCCCCACAGGGGACCAAGCATACCCCAGACAGCTGAGAAACAGCCCTCAGCAGGCACATGGGCCTCCTCTACTTCTTCCTCCCCTGAGCCCAAGTCCTGGAGGGCCTGGGAGCAAAGGGCCCTGCCTGGACGCCTGCCTGGCCACCCCACATGCACATAGCTGGGCCTTGGGTGGCTTAACATCCAGTGGTGGAAGGAGATTGGACAAGGGTTGGATTTACTTGGAAACACAACAGTGCCTGTGAACTCCACTTGGCCTGGATCCACCCTGAGCCTGCTCAGTGCTGTGGGTGCTGGTACTGCTGTGACCCCACAGTTTCAATTTAATTTTTGATCCATTTCAAGTTAATTTTTGCATATGGTATGAGGTAAGGGTCCAGATTATTCTTTTTTATGTGGATGTGCAGTTTTCCTAGCACCATTTGTTTGGGATTCTTTTTTAATTAAACTCTTTTTTTTTTGAGACAGGGTCTCCTCTGTCACCCAGGCTGGAGTGTAGTGGTGTGATCTTGGCTCACTGGAGCCTCCTGAGCTCAAGGGATGCTCCTGCCTCAGCCTCCCTAGTAGCTGCGACTACAGGTGTACACCACCATACCCAGTTAATTTTTGTATTTTTTGTACAGATTGAGTTTTGCTACGTTGCCCAAGCTGCTCTCAAATTCCTGGGCTCAAGGGATCCTCCTGAGTTGGCCTCCCAAAGTTCAGGGAATCCAGGCATGAGCCACCGTGTCCAGCCAACTTTTTATTCTTAAACAAACAACGAGAAACAAAAATTGAAAAACAAGGCTGACCTAGGAGAACTGTAAGGGAGTCCCGTCGTCCAGGCTGACCTAGGAGAACTGTAAGGAAGCCCTGTCACCCAGGCTGACCTAGGAGAACTGTAAGGGAGCCCCGTCACCCAGGCTGACCTAGGAGAACTGTAAGGGAGCCCCGTCACCCAGGCTGACCTAGGAGAACTGTAAGGGAGCCCCGTCACCCAGGCTGACCTAGGAGAACTGTAAGGGAGCCCCGTCACCCAGGCTGACCTAGGAGAACTGTAAGGGAGCCCCGTCACCCAGGCTGACCTAGGAGAACTGTAAGGGAGCCCCGTCACCCAGGCTGACCTAGGAGAACTGTAAGGGAGCCCCGTCACCCAGGCTGACCTAGGAGAACTGTGAGGGAGCCCCGTCACCCAGGCTGACCTAGGAGAACTGTGAGGGAGCCCCGTCACCCAGGCTGACCTAGGAGAACTGTGAGGGAGCCCCGTCGTCCAGGCTGACCTAGGAGAACTGTAAGGGAACCCCGTCACCCAGGCTGACCTAGGAGAACTGTGAGGGAGCCCCGTCGTCCAGGCTGACCTAGGAGAACTGTGAGGGAGCCCCGTCGTCCAGGCTGACCTAGGAGAACTGTAAGGGAACCCCATCACCCAGGCTGACCTAGGAGAACTGTAAGGGTACCCCGTCACCCAGGCTGACCTAGGAGAACTGTGAGGGAGCCCCGTCATCCAGGCTGACCTAGGAGAACTGTAAGGGAGTCCCGTCACCCAGGCTGACCTAGGAGAACTGTAAGGGAACCCCGTTGTCCAGGCTGACCTAGGAGAACTGTGAGGGAGCCCCGTCATCCAGGCTGACCTAGGAGAACTGTAAGGGAGTCCCGTCACCCAGGCTGACCTAGGAGAACTGTAAGAGGCCCCATCAGTCCCCCAGGCTGACCTAGGAGAACTGTAAGGGAACCCCATCAGTCCCCCAGGCTGACGTAGGAGAACTGTAAGGGAGCCCCGTCAGTCCCCCAGGCTGACCTAGGAGAACTGTAAGGGAGCCCCGTCATCCAGGCTGACCTAAGAGAACTGTAAGGGAGCCCTGTCACCCAGGCTGACCTAGGAGAACTGTGAGGGAGCCCCGTCGTCCAGGCTGCTGTTTTTCCATGTTCACTTCCCACCTTACTCTCTTGGCCCTTCCCCAGATGTGTGGGTTTCTCATTCTCGTTCTGTTATTTTCCTGAACCATTTGAGAGTAATTTGCGGAAATAATGTCCTATTACCCTGAAACACCTCCTCCTGAACTCCTCAGAATGAGACATCCCGGGATCCAAGCGTGCCATCAGGCCTGAGGCCTCACTTGGACTCTCATTGTCCCCACTGCTCATCTCTGCCTCACTCAATATCCCCGAACCATCCTGACAGCGACTCTGAGCCCAGAAGCCACCGGCCCTGTGCTCCCTTCCCAGGTGGGCTTCTCCACGGGGAGCAGTGTGTTGGTCTCTGCCTTCTGCAGCCACCCCCGCTGGGAGGGGGTCAGCATGAGGCCTGCAGGGGTCCCTCGAGGCACGGGGTGCTGACATTTCCCCACTACTGGACACTCTGTGTCCCGGGCAGGAGCCCCTGGTACCTCACACCAGCCCGGGCCTCAGTCATCCCACTGTGAGGTGTCTACTCTAACCCCTTGGTTAGGGTCATTGTGATGGGGGAGAGGAGACCCCACTTGCCCACCTCCACATGTACACCCCCCTGACATGCAGATGTAGGGGAAGACACTCTTCCCAGCCCACATGGGCCAGCCTCCCCATGGAGCCTCACAGAGCAATCCCAGCCCCTTCCCACACTGGACCCCTGCCCACACCAGCACCTGACAAACACTCCTGGGAGGGTGGGGACACCCTGAAGGCCTGGGAGACCCTCCTCCTGGTGGACCTGAGAGGGAAGACGAGCTCGGGGGCAGCCAAACCTAACTGCAGGAGGTGGTGCCTGAGCACGGCCGTGGCTTCTGCGCCATGTGGCCCTTACCCCTCAGCCTGCAGTGGACACAGTGGATGTTGTCCCCAAGCTCATGTTGCCCGGAGCCTTTCCAGACACCCGTGACCCACGGACCAGACCTGAAACCTCGAGGGTCACTCAACAAGCATATTGTGGGAAGGGAGGGCCGAGTTAACGCCGGGGAGCCTCATGGGTCCCAAGGCACCCATCAGGGCAGAGAAGCCCACACGTGGTGATGAGAGGGCAACCCCAGCCACACACGCAAACTAACGCTCTGCTGTGATGGCCCTGCATGACCTCCAAGCCCTGGTTTTCCGATGGTCATGCTGAGGCAGAGGAAACTGAAGCATGGGCCACCGCAGCCAGAGGCTGGACCGCAGCCTCGCTGGGCTTGGAATTCACCCCGGGTAGACTGAGGCACAGGCTCAGCCAGCCTTTTCCAATATCTCATCAGTGTCAGGTGCCTTGCTGTTACTGTCTCCAGGGTTAGCAGATGAAAAAACAGATGCCCAGTTAAATCTGAATTCCAGAAAAACAAGTTCTTTGTGTGTGTGTGTGTGTGTGTGTGTGTGTGTGCGCGTGTTTGAGATGGAGTCTCACTCTGTCACCCAGGCTGGAGTGCAGTGATGCCATCTCAGCTCACTGCTGAGGTGGAGGCAACCTCCACCTCCTGGGCTCAAGAGATTCTCCTGCCTCAGCCTCCCAGGTAGCTGAGACTACAAGCGTGTGCCACCACTCCTGGCTACTTTTTGTATTTTTAGTAGAGACAAGGTTTCACCGTGTCGTCCAGGCTGGTCTCGAACTCCTGACCTCAGGTGATCTGCCTGCCTCGGCCTTCCAAAGTGCTGTGATTACAGGCGTGAGCATGGCCCCCTGCCCACAAAATTCTTTTTTCATATAAGCATGTCGCACACCTGCACGCAGCATCCTTCATGCAGCCCTCTGGGGCTCTGGGGGCCAGCGTCCTACTCACCAGCGTTTCTGCCTCAAGTTGAGTGGCTGAAGATGGGACCTCTGGGCTCCTTCCTGCTCCCAGGTACGTTTAGCATGTAATTCCACACTTACTTGTGGCAGGTGGCTGTCCCCAGCCCAAGGTCATGTCACAATGTTCTGGTTTGGGCATGGGAGCCTGGGGAGGAATCATAGACCAGATCAGCAGCCCCTCAAGCCTCTCACACCAAAGCAAAGGCCAGCCGGTGTCAGCACAATACACTTAAACCCCTTCTGGCCAAAAAAGGCTGGCTGTGTGAGTCCTCCCTGAATCACCCAGAATGCCCACTAGTCACAGCCAGTAATGAACTCCCACCCCAGGAGCCACCGCTGTGGGAACGGGGCAGCAGGTAGAGATGGAGGGGCTGGAGCCTTGGTCCCCACCCTGGCTCAGGCCACGGCACAGCTGTCCTGCCCCATGGCCCTCTCTGCACACTTGGTGGACACCACTGGGCACTGGGGGGCAGGGGAAGAGGAGGAAAGGGGGGTGAGCCACACAGAGGGCCGGGCTCCAGAGCCCACAGAAGGAACGTGCTCGCCTCTGGAGACTTTGTCACCCACATGTCCCGGAGTGGCCCTGCCGGGAGGAAAAGAAAGCCTCAGACAGGCTGGGGATGCCCAACATGTCTGTGGAGCTTTGGAAATCACACAACTCAGTAAAACAGAACAAAACTCAAGGAGAGAGAAGAGCAGAAGGGAGAGCTGTCAGGACAAACTCAGGCCACAGGCTGCACCGTGGGGGTCAGAAAGAGGCCAGGGGAGAGGCCGGGGAGGCCGCCGAGAGCCGTAGGGTGAAGCAGGCCACAGGCTGTGGCGAGGGTATGGAGAGCGGCCAGTGGAGGCCGCCGAGGGTGAGGCATTAGGGGGGACCTGGGAGGCACGCCACACGCTGGAGTCATCCTGCCAGGCCTCCCTCATGACTGCGGGTGTCTGGTTCTCCACGGCTCTTTAAACAAACCGAACCTGGAAACGGCACCAGCACTGATGGCACCTGGTCCTCCTTGCACCCTGGAGCTGGTCCGTGATCCTCCTTCCAGGCAGGAAGTGGGGCTCAGGGAACCAAATTCTCTAAGACCACACGGCCTTGGGGTCTGGGCTGGGGCCGAGGTGATGGGTCCAGCGGGCTTTGTGCCTGGGACTGTCTCCCTTGGCCTGGCCCTCGGAGCTCCCCTGAGGCCTTGTCTTGGTTCAGGGACAGTGGAGGTGGTCAAGGCCCCGACCCCGGGAGAAGGTTCCCTCCCCTCCATCAGCCTGCTAAAAAGAGCCTCAAACCACTGCCTCTGTGTTTACAGATGCGTTGCCCCAGGATAAGAGACGCAATTCTCTGAAATGAGGCAAATGCAATCATTACCGTCTTCACCCAGGCCTCTTCGCTGCTGGAAAGTTAGTTTTGCATTTAATGAACATGGGCTGAGTCTCTAATGAGGAAGAGGTGTGTGCACAGTGATGCGAAAACTGGCAGAGAAAGAAGCCATCTCAGCTTCTACGGGGAGGAGCCGCTGGTCTTGCTGCATCTACAGCTTGGCAGGAGGGGTCACAGCAGGCAGGCTGCACACTGATCTCTGAGACCCCCATGAGCCTGAATTCCCTTGCCTGCTGCCCCGGGCTCTCAGGAGGAGGGACGAGTCCCTGGGTTTGTGGGCAACCTTTGGTTGAAGCTGGGGAATAGCCACAGAAGCATGGCATGTCAGAAACTGGCCTCAGGCCTCCTGCAGCCTCCGCACCCCAGGACACTTCTGCCCCACAGGACCCTGCCCCATAGACAGGTGAGGCAGATGCAGGTAGCCGCCCACCAAGGACCCTCAGCCAGCAGAGACACAGGAAAATGTTTCTGCTCCAAATACACCATTGAAAGGGGCCCCACTGGGAGAGAACCTGCACTCCAAGGAGCCTGGGGGCTGGTGGTGAGCTTGGTGGTGAGTGGCGCTGTGAACGGGACCAGGCAGCAGCAGGTAGGGCTGGCCCACTCCTGCTAACCATCAGGGGGAAATGGCCCAGGAACAATGGAATATGACTCATTGCTGAAAAGGAGTGACTCTCAAGCACGGAGAAACACGCGCGCATTACTACGAGACAGAAGCAGAGTGGAAAGGCTGAGTACTGAGCCCAACCATAGAAAATTCTAGAAGAGGGCAATCCCTGGAGACAGTGGAAAGACCAGGGGTGGCCAAGGTTGGGGGAGCAGAGGATTTTAGGGCAGTGGAACTGTTCTGTAGGATATAGCAGCGGTGGACACCCGACCTTACACGTGGTCCAAACCCAGAGCACAGAGCGCCAAGCATGTGCTCACAGACACTCTGGACTTTGGTTAACAGAGATGGCTCCCCTGTGGCAACGTCCCACAGTAATGCATGAGGCCAATCATGGGGGAGCCGTGTGCGGGGACCGCTCTGTGCTTTCTGCTTAATTTGTCTGTAAACCTAAAGCCATACCAAAAAATCAAGCCTATTCATTTTTTAAAGGCGTAGGCGACAACGCATAAAAGAAGCAATGCTGTTGGGTGGAGTGCCCCACCTGGCGCCCTCAGATGAAGCCAGGCGTCTGTGCAGTGGTGACGGAGTCCCCTCACCTGCCTGCCAGTGGCACTCATTTCTGAGCATAACCATAACGGCAAACAACAAAGCCTCCACCCCAGATGCTACTGTTTCCCCTGAGAAATATTTTGTCAAGTGAAACATTTGAGAAATAGCAAATTTTCCACTTCCAAGATTTCACTGCAAAGTGCCGAGGCTTCCATTCTGCCCAAAGAGCTCCATAATCACTTCCCTCTGAAAGCCCCTCCCTGGAACCTCCCGGCTTCCACACAGAGGCACATGTGCCAGGGACCGGGGCCCGTCAGGAGGTAAAGGTGCGTGCTGCTGACTTGTTCTAGTTTTTTACCATTTTTGTCATGGAATGTCGTATCACAGGAGAAAGTGGAAAAGTGCATGTCTCTGTGTGATTGTGAGTCAGCGGCCCAAAGCTGTCAGCCCTCAAGGCACCCTCTGTGTTCCTCCCCACAGCAGGAACTCCAGCCATTTCTCCCCTATCACCATTCCCAGCTTTATTTTTTTCCTCCATTTTTTAATTGTGATAAATGACACGTAGCATGAAATGTACCATTCTTGCCGCTTTTAAGCACACTGTTCAGTAGCATTAGGGACAGTCCTGTGGGTGTGAGGCCATCGCCACCATCCATATCCAGAATGTTCCACTGTCCCAAACCAAAGCTCTGTCCCCACCCAACACCAAGCCCCCCGCCCCTCCCCGCAGGCCCGGGAGGTGCCTGTCCATCTTCTCTGTGAATCTGACTACTCTGGTATCTTTCATCATTGAATACCAGTCCCGTGGGTACCTGCCCTTCCATGGCACTCATTTCACTTGGCATCTTGCCCTCCAGGTTCATCCGTGTTGTCCCAGACAACAGGGTCGCCTTCCTTTTTGCGGCTGAGTCATTTTCTGCTGGATGAACAGACACGCGCTGGCTTCCCCCTCCACCCCTGTGAACACCAGTGTGCAAATGTTTCTTCACATTCCTGCTTCCAGTTCTTTGGGGATTGACCTGAAATGGGAGCTGCTGGGTCTCCACTTTCTTTTACCTCTTAATATGCCTCCTAAGCACCACATTCTGCAGCTTTGCCTGCTTGCGAACTCTGTGAGGGGAATATTCTCGGTGTGTTCTTCTGACTTGCTGCTCTCCCACCATCACAGTTCTAAACTCCGTCCTCTCTACCCATGTGACCCTTGTCCACGCGTGTTTGTGGCTGTGGCATTCCTGTTGTGGCTACACCACCATGTGTTTATCTGCCCGCCGAAACCTGGAAGATGAGTCCATCTTCCAGGACTCAGCAGGCAGGGGCATGCTTTGCCAGCGCATGTGCAGGGCCTCCCCGAATATCCTGCCCTGGAAGCCCCGGGCACATGGGCACTCATGTCCTCAGATGCCCCACACTGTGCAGCGGTGTTCTAACTGGGCTGTCCCGACCAGCGCTGCCCCGGGTGTGGGGAGGCGCCTGTTCAGCTGTGCCGCCCATTTTCCGATGGAGTTGTCTTTTTCTTGTGGATTCGGAGTCCTTCGCATTCTGATTTTGAGTTCCTGTGAGTTTTATGAATGACCTCACCTTCTCTGTCCTGTGTCTTCTGAGAAGCAGGCATGTGTGCAGATGTTACACACTTCCACTTCGGCCAATGCTCTTGAGGGCCTTTTCTTGTGAGGTCGTCAGGACGGGGCCCTGAGTGGAAAGTGCGGCCCTCCAGGCCAGGTCTGGTGCTCACCTGGGTGGATCTGAGTGGCGTGGGAGTCCACTTTCCTTTTTCCCACATGGGCACCTGGCATTCCCCGGCCCCAGAACAAAAGAGCCCATCCTCCCCTTAATAACCGGCACCACCACTCCCTTCGCCACATATCCAGCATGCGGGGGCACCAGCACCGGTCCCCTCTCCACACCCAGGCCGTGTCCTACCTGTGGGTCGGGGCCAAGCCCACACCAGCAGCTCCTTATGCTCTGCGTGGCTGTGGCCCCATAACGCGCTGAACTCGCCATCAGCTCTTGCACCGCCCACCTGCTCCTCGGGAGGGTCTGAGCTACTCCCAGCCTTTCTGCACCTCTCCGTACATTTTAGAATTGGCTTCTTAAATCAGTCTCTCTCGCTCTCACCCTCCTCCACTGGACTTTACTGGTGCTGGATCTACAGATAAACTTGGGAAAATTGTCCCCTTCCTCAGCTGACTCCCCACCCATGTGAAGTACGTCTCAGGCCCTCTTCGGCTTCTCCATGAGGTTTTGTGGGTTTTCCGCAAACATGTCACATTTGTTTTCTGTTTATGGTGCGGTTGTCCATAGTTTGATGTTACTGTCAGTGATGTTTCCTACATTTATTTTCTCTCTTTTTGCAGTTAATGCCCTGATTTTTTTTACAGTCTTAAACCTACAAGCATCGTCAATTCTCTCATCAATGCCCATAGTGCAGGTTACTGGGGACCCCTGAGCACAACCACTGTCCCCCAGGGGAGCATTATTCCCGGTCCCCATGCCCTGGGACCCTCCAGGACCCCCAGGCAGCGTCATTTCCCCCGCCCCCACCCCAGCCTTGATTCCTCACCCTCCCTGCTGCCCTGCCCGCTCCTGGGATGTGGGAAGCACCCTCCTTGCCTCCCGTCGTGTGAAGACTCCTTCGTCTTCCAGATGCAAGGCTTTCCAAATGTCCTAAGTGGAAGTTTAATTTTGTCGAGCTCTTTCCTGCACCCATGAAGAGAATGAGACTTTCCCCCATGAGGCGTTGCTGTGGTGTCCAATCTCCTCAAGGTCCCTGCTGCCACTGGGACCACACCTGACCACCTGCTCCTGACTCGGGGCAGATTCCTCAGGGCTGGGGTGCAAGAGCCTCACCACCGGGGCCACCATCCCCCACCCCAGAGGGCTCACTCTAGGGCTCTGGGTCCCAATCCCAAGAGGAGGCTTCGAAGGGCTCCTCTTCTCTCATCCTTCCAACCAAAGCCGTGGACAGGCTCAGAGCATTATCCACACCCAGCACCCACGTGCCCTGCCCTCGTGGTCAGCAGGGGCTGCTCCTGCCCCTCCCCCACGTGCCCTCCCTGCTCCTCTCCTCCCCTTGACCCTCATTGCCCGCCCACCGCCACACAAGACGGTTTCTTTCATTGTCTTGTGTTAAGACTCTCGGGTGGGGGTGGTTATTACTGTCCCACTGTGTGACATCATAATAGGTTGCTGTCCCAGAAAACAAAGGCTTTCGGAGATGGTGAGGAGACACGTCCTATTTACGTCGTCACTGCCGAGACAGAAGTGGAAGTGAGGGAGCAGAATAAACATCTGTACATGGAGAATAACAATAACTCTGGCTCCCGCGTTATTTCTGAAACCTGCTTAAATTATGCCCTGCATGGCACAGAAAGGGATTTTTTTGTGTATGTGCAGGTGGATTAATAAAAAACCCATAGAAATGCAAAGTGAGGGCTCCCCCCACACCCCTCCCCAAGAGAAGGAAATCATCACCCAAGGACATGCAGATCTTCTGGGGGCCACACGGGCCAGGGTCGACCATCCACGTGCACAAGACCCAGGGCTCCAGGGGAGGGTTCCGGCTGCTGCTGCTGTTACTGTCTTGACCCCCAAAAGACCAAAAAAAGCCACGTTGCAAGTCATAAAAATCAGACGTGAATGAACCACACAGCTTGCAAAGGTGAGAGGGGCCAAAGCCAGCCCCAGCCCAGGGGTCTCCCAGCAGCTTTACCGTTGGCACCATATTTTGGAAAAATAACAGACTTTGCTCTGCTATGTGCAAAATGTGACATCCGCCACCATCATCAGGCTGGCAAGTGTGGGACAGACCAGAATGCCCACCTGGGATGAGGAGCGTCACATCTCCAAGCTGCCTCTGGGCTGGGCCACCTGCACAGCAAGGGGCAGGGGTCACCTCAAAGCACCCTGGGCTCCATCAAGTCCCCGATACATGCTCTTTCCAGGCCCTTGGCTCCAGCGAGGCTCCTGTGTCCACCAAGTACCAGGGTTACAGGGGAAGTGGCCCAGCACGTGGCCGGGTTGGCTAGAGTTGCTTTTTGGTTTTAATCAGAGAAACCCTTTCCACAACATCAAACTTACTTCTTCATTGCTGACAAGAAACACCTTCTCTGCAGAAAGCCCAGCTCAGCAGAGAAGGAAGGAGTTGCAAGACTCCCCATACCCCCTCCCTGAGCTGTGCTCACCCAGGGGCCACACTGAGGCAGAAGGACCCTATGCCCACCTGAGTGTGCATTGGAGCCTCTCTGGAGCCCAGGGCCTGGACATAACCCTGCCACGTGACCACGGGTGACAAAGGCTATTCCCCCACAGCCTGGGGCCAGTTTCTCTGGCCCGTATATTAAAGTATCATCTGTTCTTCCTCCCGGGAGCCTGGAGTGCTCATTGGCCTGTGAGCCCTGTGACATTACTTTCCCCGGGCAGACTCAGGCAACCCAAGCTTCCCTGCCAGGTAGATGCCCACTGTGTCTGGGCGTGGGCCTGAGTCCTAAAAAGAGGCAGGCCTGAGGGCAGGGGCACTTGCTGGAGCTCGTGCACACACATGAAACACACAGACAGCCACACACGTACACAGGAACACGCACACACCCACACATAACCGTGTGCACACACACAAACACGCACAATCCCTAATGTGCCCACAAGCACCAGGGCACACGTGTAATACATGCAAGGTACACACACCCACAACCAGGCACACGACCTGGGGCCACCAGTGCTAGAGTGACCCCAGCTGGCAGGCCACACCTCGGTCTAGCACACACCCCCCGGTTCATCAGCCTTGTGAGGACCCCAACCCCAGCATGTACAGCAAAAAGGGATCTTCACCCACTTTACAGATTAGAACACCGAGGCTCAGAGAGGGTTGAGTGGCTGCCTGAGGTCACACAGCCAGCAAGGCAGGGAATGGCATTGCTGCCCCTCATCTCCTGCTGAGGAAAAGGTGGATGGGGTGCCAGCCACAGTGATGCCCACAGGCCCCGCAGGCCCCACAGGTGCCACCCATCTTCACAGTGTGGCTTGTCCTCACCCCAGGAGGAGGAAGGGCCTTACCTATGGTTCCCACCCTGGATGCCAGCCCACTCTGGATTAAGCATCTGCATGGAGTCCAGCAATGGAGACACAATGACCATGGGTGTCAGAAGCAACCACGGCCACAAAGGGCCAGTGACCACAGCTGCTGCTGGGGGAGGCCAGACACTTGTGCTCCAGAGATGCTGTGGCACATCCCCAGAGAAGCTGGACTCAGAGCTCACACTCCCCTGAAGATGGTCATGTCCACACAACAGCAGCGCAGTCAGGCAGCATGGGGTGTGCCATGCAGGGCCTCTTGGAGCACCTGAGGTGGTGGAACTGGCCTTGGGTGACAAGGGTCCACTCCATGACATTCTCCATGTCCAGCTGCCAGTGATCCTGGGGGCTGCTGGACTTGATCCAGTGAGGGCGTCCTTACCCGCAGACTGATGAGTAGACAAGGCCCTTTCCCATCAGCCACCAGAGTGAGCTCACTGAGTGCAGGTCACCTCCAGGGCGATTTCAGACCTCCTGGCCCCTTTTGGGGACAGCTAGGCCTTTGTGCCCAGGACCGCTGCCCTCCAGCCAGCTCCCAGCCAATGTTCACACCCAGCGCCGGCTCTGTAGACACTGGGGGTCTCCTTCACACCTGGGGACCCCTTCCCTGCCTCCCGCCTCTCTCAGGCACCTGCCCTCTAGTACAGGAGCTCACTGCTCACCACACCACCCAGCATCTTACTGCCCGCAGCCGTGCAGCCACTCAGCCAGGGACAGAGCCTTGTGGAAATGGCCCCAGAGCCCAGCCCTTCATCCAAACAGGGCGGACCCTCAGGGGACATCGGTCACCAGTGAAGGAGCCAACCCAGCTGTCGCTGCAGCCGAACCCCCAAGGCCATCTCCTCCAGTCATGGCGGCTCTAGAGCAAAGGCCCCTCTCCTCCCAACACGTCTGGGCCACTGCCAAGGGGAGCACACAGCCTTGGCCATCGAGGGGATGCTCAGGCGCCAGGACCCAGGATGCGGACGGACTCGGGTCTCCAAAGCTCCTACTTAGAGGCTGGCAGGGGCTCGTCTTCAGAATGATGCCCTCCCCACGATGAGTCTCAGCAGGGGACCCTGCAGAGCAGCCTGGGGAAACTGCCAGGTAACTTAAGGCTGTCAGCCTCCCCTGAGCCCAGTGGGCAAAAAGCCAAGAATCTGCCACCAACTACATTGTGGGTCACGAAGCAGGTTCACGTCCCTGTTTTAATTTTTAAGAAACCACCTTAATAAAGGTTGTGCTGATAAACCGAGCAAAGACTGGGCCCCTGCCTGGGCCCCTGCCCCAGTGGACTGCAGCCTGGGGGAGGTGCCCTGGAAACCCTGCAGCTCCTGGGCTAGCCCCAGGGACTTGGCCACAGCCCACCAGGTTTGTCCCCTCGGCTCCTTCCTCCCGTGCCTCATGGTAGGCCTGGGTGCAGCAGGAAGAAATGGCCCCTTGTAAATCCCACAGGGGAGGCGGCCACACTCGTGTGGGGTGGGGCCCAGAGGGGGAGGCGGAGCCATAGAGGAGACAGAACCTAGAGGGGAGGCGGGGCCCAGAGGGGCGAGTCTCTTGCTGCCCCACAAGAGCCCTGGGCCTGCTGCTCTGTCTCTGGCATGCGCAGTT
This sequence comes from Callithrix jacchus, assembly GCF_049354715.1. Classification (NCBI taxonomy): domain Eukaryota; kingdom Metazoa; phylum Chordata; class Mammalia; order Primates; family Cebidae; genus Callithrix; species Callithrix jacchus. The sequence continues at coordinate 58,650,652 of NC_133506.1, forward strand.
CCCACCACTTAGCAACCCTTCAGAGGGCAATACAGCTCTGTCCAGCAGGGAGAGGGCTCTAGCCGCCCACCCTCTGGTCCTGGGTGGGGGAGGATGCCAGGAGGTGACCTGGTTTCCCTGCAGAACCGGACATCAAAAGGTGACTGTCCCCTAATTAGCAGCAAGGGCCTGCTTGCTGATGAAAAGCCTAATCAAGAATTTTTTTTCTTTTTGAGACTGAGGCTCTGTTACCAGGCTGGAGTGCAGTGGTATGATCTTGGCTCACTGCAAGTTCCAGGTTCCCAGGTTCAACTGATTCTTGTGCCTCCGCCTCCCGAGTAGCTGAGACTACAGGAGCCTGCCACTACACTCAGGTAATTTTTGTCTTTTTAGCATAGACAGGGATTCGCCATGTTGGCCAGGCTAGTCTTGAACTACCGACCTCAAGTGATCCACCCACCTCAGCCTCCCAAAGTGCTGGGATTATAGGTGTGAGCCACCACACCTGGCCGTAATCAAGACTTTTAAAAAACATGAATCAAAATGACAGTTTAATTAAGTTAATAGGCAGTGAACTAAAAGGCTGCTGACTTTGGAAAAAACATTTTCTGAGTTCAAGATTGGTGACATCGGATTAGCCTAATTGATCTGAACTTGTTGGTTTGGGATTCAAGGGCAAGCGTGGTTCCTTAGTAGCTAGCTGTGCTGTGTCCAGACTGATGTCCCCAGGTGGGGGGCAGGAGCCCTGGAAACCCTGGCCAGATCCTGGGCAGCCATCCCGGCAAAGAGGGGTCCCAGCCTGGTCTCACATATCCCTTGGGGCACATTTGAGGCCTGGATGCCTCATCCTCTGGAGGCAAGGAGTGGGTCAGGCTGGGCATGAGCAGTGACACCAAGGAGATTCAGAGGCTTCGCCAGATACTAACCCCCAGAGGTCCGAGGGGTGTTCCAAAAATCAACCATCTGTCAGACAATCCAAAAGAAACCTCAAAGAGATAAGCAGTACAAATCTCACTCTGATCAAAATTAATAAAAATAAAAATAAAAACGTCCCAATTTGTTTTAAATCACATGACCGAAATAAGTACCCCCTGCCAGGGAGAGTGAGTGGGTTTTGGTTGAGCTCCGGCAAAGGCACAGGGCCTTGAACTTCTTATTCCAGAAGAATAATACAACGAATGGAATCAGTACAGTCGCCCAAGTCATTCAAGAAAAGCAACGAATAAAGGGAAGATGGGGAAAGTCAAAGCCAATGAATTTGGGAGAAAAGCTACGCAATTTTTGAGTCCAACGACTGAAACTTGTTGTAAGTGAGTGTCCTCATCTTCCTGCTCGCTGGCAGCCTGGGAAATCACCTGCATGTTATCCAAACAGAATAGAAATCAGGGCAGGAGAGAGCATGCGTGGAGAGGGAGGGGCGCCCCCTCATGTCCCGGATCAGCTCAGACACAGGTTCAATATGTAAAACAGCTTTATTGAGTTGTAACTCACTTGACACACCAGTCATCTATCTAAAGTTCACAACTCAATGGTTCTCAGTGTGTTCGTTCACAGAGTTGTGCGACCATTACCACAATCAATGTTAGAACATTTTGAGCACCTCGAAAAGAAACCCTGTCCCCATTAGCAGTCACTGGCCACTTCCCCCACCACACCCCAGCCCCTGGCAACTGCAAATCTGCTTACCTTCTCTCTGGATTTGCCTGTCCCAGACATTCCCTATCAGTGGAATGATACAATATGTGTTGTTTTGTGTCTGGTTTCTTTCATTTAACAAAATGTTTTCAAGGTTCATTGGTGTTGTAGCATGCGTCCGTGCCTCATTCTTTTCAATGGCTGCATAATATTCCATTGTATAGAGGAAGCACATTTTGCCAGCCCATTCATCAGTAGATGGTCAGTGGCTTATTTCCACTTCTTAACTATCATGAATAATGTTGCTATGAACATTTGTCAGAAGGTTTATGTGAAGGCATGTTTTTATTTCTCTTGGGTATATACCTACAATTGGAATTGTTAAATCACATGGTAATTCCGTGTTTATCCATTTTGAGAAACTCGCAAACTGTTTCCCAAAGCAGCCGCACCACTTTCTATCCCCACAGCAATGCGGAGGGTTCTGAATTTCTCTTCCCACAAATTTTTGTTATTAAAAATAAATTGTTCAAAGAAGAAAAAAATAGCTCTCCATGATAAAACACACTGTTCTTCTGCACTCTCCCGTGGTGTATGTCCAGGAGTCGATTTACAGCGTGGACACAAGTTCACAAGCCAGCGGACATGTAGGGCCACAGAAGGGGCACTGCCATGCTGACCCCAACTACCATGCTCACACCCAAGGTGGCTTTACCTGGCTGTGGACCCAGACAGCACAGCTGGGACGCCCTCAGAGGCGACTGTTCACCCAACCCTCGCCCCCAGAGACAAAGACCCTGAGGCTGGGAGGGAAGTGACCAGCACACCTGGTCTCCTCTACCCAGATGAGCCCTTGGAGAGGTGGCCCTGGCACCTGTGAAAATCGAAATGACTGTCGGCCTTTGCCAGTGCTGCGGACAGGGACCTGGGTTCCCTCATTGCTGCACGCCTTCCCGTGTGCACCTAGGCAGGTTTAACATGGACGGCTCCTCCGGCCCCTGCAGGTGACCCAGCCCAAGCTCCCACTTCCCTGTACCAAGCAGAAACAAGGGCATGGCAAAGGGAGGAGTGTTTTCACATCAGAATGGCAACATTCCTGTCCAACACCCCAGAGGACATCTTCAAACAAACCCATCTGAGAAAACAGTGATCACGCTGGAGCCCAGGGTGCTGTCAGCTGCTCAAAGCCATTTTGGCACACGGACACCAGGTTATGGAAGAAACCTCATCCTCAGATCATCAGTGAGAAAGTTACGTATTTACCTGAGGCTCACACAGCTTCCTCAGTTCCAGTGGAAATAACTGAAAATAAAGAAATTAGTTAAGAGAGAAGGATCCAAGATGGCTGATCACTAACAGCTCAGGATTGCAGCTCTCAGTGAAAGCGCAGAGAACGAGAGGACGCCACACTTTCAGATGAATTTTTGTCGCTCACTGGGACCAGAAGATTCCCAGTGGGGGAGCCCCATGGGTCACCAGCGTGACTCTTGTGGCCGGCGCAGCAGTTTTGCTGGCGCCTTGGCACGGCAGCTCTTCATGCAGAGTAAACGGGACTGGTTCCCCTTCTGACCGATGTTTGGAGCTCCGGGAAGGCAGAGCCGCTTATTAGGGACTCAAGAAGAAAGCCAGACTAGAGATTCCCCAGCAGAAGAGCACCATCAGGCTTATCGCTGCTGTTTTGGCCGGCACAAACAGCACCGGATTCCAGCACTGGGAATCAATAAACTGGATGTCCACTCAGAAACCTAATTAGAAAGGCAGTAATTGTAAAGACAACAGATGGATAAATTTATAACAAAGGGAAGAAACCAGCCTAAAAAGGCTGAGAATACCCAAAATCAGAACCCTTCTTCCTCTACAGGGGATTACAGTTCCACATCAGCAACGGAACAAGCCCTGATGGAGAAGAACTGTGTTCCATTAATAGAAGTAGGCTTCAGAAGGTGGATGATAAGAAACTTCTGGGAGTTAAAAGAACTTGTTCTAACCCAATGCAAAGAAACTAAGAACTTTGAAAAAAGGTTTGACTAAATGCGAACAAGAATAGACAATATAGAGAGGAATATAAATGAACTAACGGAGTTGAAAAACACAACAACGGGGAACGATCCAAGATGGCTGATCGCTGACATCTCAGGATTGCAGCTCCCAGTGAAAGCTCAGACAACGAGAGGACGCCACACTTTCAGACAAATTTTGGTCGCTCACGGAGCAGAAGATTCCCAGTGGAGGAGCTCCACGAGTCACCAGCATGACTCTTGTGGCTGGCACAGCAGTTTTGTTGGCACCTTGGCGCGGCAGCTCTCAGTGCAGAGTAAACGGGACTGGTTCCCCTTCTGACCGAGGTTTGGAGGAGCCACACGGGTCGCCAGTGTGACTCTTGTGGCCGGCGCAGTGGTTTTGCCAGCACCTCGGTGCAGCAACTCTCGGTGTAGAGTAAACGGGACTGGTTCCCCTTCTGACCAAGGTTTGGAGCTCCGGGAAGGCAGAGTCACCTATTACAGACTCAAGAAGGAAGCCAGACTGGAGATTCCTGGGCAGAAAAGCACCATCAGTCTTAATGCCGCCGTTTTGGCCGGCGCAGTGGGTTGCTCAGATTTCGGCCCTGGGAATTAACAACTTGGACGTCCACTCAGAGACCTAATTTGAAAGTTGGTAATTACAAAGACGACAGGTGGATAAATTTACAATGATGGGAAGAAACCAGCGTAAAAAAGGCTGAGAATACTCAAAATCAGAACGCCTCTCCCTCTAAAGAGGATCACAGTTCCTCATCAACAAGGGAACAAGACTTTATCGAGAACGAGTGCATTCCATTAACAGAATCAGGCTTCCAAAGATGGATAATAAGAATCTTCCGTGAGTTAAAAGAACATATTGCAGCCCAACGTAAATAAACTAAGAACTTTGAAAAAAGGTTTGACGAAATCCTAATGAGAATAGACAACTTAGAGAGGAATATAAGTGAATTAATGGAACTGAAGAATACAATGCAGGAACTCCGAGAAGTACGCACAGGTTTAAACACTTGCATTGTTGAAGCAGAAGAAAGGATATCAGAGGTAGAAGTCCAACTTAATGAAATAAAACGAGAAGACAAGATTAGAGAAAAAAGGATAAACAGGAACAAGCAAAGTCTCCAAGAAATGTGGGACTATGTGAAAAGACCAAATTTACATTTAATAGGTGTACCTGAATGCGATGGAGAGAATGAATCCAAGCTGGAAAATATTCTTCAGGATATTATTCAGGAAAATTTTCCTAAACTAGAAAAGCAAGACAATATTCAACCCCAGGTAATACAGAGAATACCACAAAGATATTCCTCAAGAAGAGCAACCCCAAGGCACATAATCGTTAGATTCACCAGGGTTGAAACGTAGGAGAAATTACTAAGGGCAGCCAGAGAGAAAGGTCAGGTTAATTACAAAGGGAAGCCTATCAGACTTACAGCAGATCTCTCAGCAGAAACTCTACAAGCCAGAAGAGAGTGGGGGCCAATATTCAACATCCTTAAAGAACAGAACTTTCAGCCCAGAATTTCATATCCAGCCAAACTAAGCTTCACAATTGAAGGAAAAATAAAATCTTTTATGAACAAACAAGTACTCAGAGATTTTACTGCCACCAGGCCTGCTTTACAAGAGCTTCTGAAAGAAGCATTACACACAGAAAGAAACAACCAGTATTAGCCTTTCTAAAAATATACCAAAAAGTAAAGAGCATCAACATAAAGAAGAATTTACATCAATGAATGGATAAAACAGCCAGTTAACATCAATGGCAGTAATCCTAAATTTAAATCGACTAAATCCCCCAATCAAAAGATACAGCCAAATCCCAACGGCATGTTACATCCAGACCCATTTCACTTGCAAGGATACACAAAGACTCAAAACAAAGGGATGGAGAAAGATTTACCAACCAAATGGAGAGCAAAAATAAATGAATAAATAAAAAGCAGGAGTTGCAATTCTCGCATCTGATAAAATAGATTTTAAAGCAACAAAGATACAGTGGTAAAAGGATCAATGCAACAAGAAGAGCTAACACCCAGATACATAAGACCTATAAAGAGACTTAGACTCAACGAGACAGAAAATTAATAAGGATATCCAGGACTCAAACTCAGATCTGGAACAAGTAAACTTAATAAATATTTATAGAGCTCTCCACTTTAAATACACAAAATATACATTCTTGTCAATACCACATCACACCTACTCATAGGTTTAAATGAAACATTGATTGGCCATTATTAATACCCATTTTTTTAGAATAAAGCAACATTTCCCTTCTCTCTCCCTTTTTCTTCTTCTTTCTTCCTCTCCTTCACTCCTTTTTTTTCTTTCCTTCTCTCAAAAAAAGAAAAAAAGAAATCAACTTGTAGACCTCTAGATCCAGGTCAGCAATGTCTCTCTCGTTGCTCGATTTCCTTCCTTCCCTTCTCTCCCTCCCTCCCTCCCTCCCCCCTCCCTCCCTCCCTTCCTTCCTCCCTCCCTTCCTTCTTTCCTCCCTTCCTGCCTTCCTCCCTTGCTCCCTTCCTAAAAAATAAAAAAATTTAAAAAATAAAAATAAATTTAAGAAAAAGAAAAACACAACACCAGAACTTAGTGAAATATGCACAAGTTTGAATAGCTGAATTGATCAAGCAGAAGAAAGGATATCAGAGGTTGAAGACCAACTTAATGAAATAAAATGAGAAGACAAGAATAAAGAAAAAAGGATAAAAAGAAATGAGCAAAGTCTCCAAGAAATATGGGACTATGTGAAAAGACCTAATTTACGTTTGATAGGTGTACCTGAATGTGATGGAGAGAATGAATCCAAGCTGGAAAATACTCTTCAGGATATTATTCAGGAAAACTTTCCCAATCTAGTAAAGCAGGACAATATTCAACCCCTGATAATACAGAGAACACCATAAAGATATTCCTCGAGAAGAGCAACCCCAAGGCACATAATCATCAGATTCACCAGGGTTGAAATGAAGGAGAAAATACTAAGGGCAGCCAGAGAGAAAGGTCAGGTTACCCACAAAGGGAAGCCTATTAGACTTAATAGCAGGTCTCTCAGCAGAAACCCTACAAGCCAGAAGAGAGTGAGGGCCAATATTCAACATCCTTAAAGAAAAGAACTTTCAGCCCAGAATTTCATATCCTGCCAAACTAAGCTTCACAATTGAAGGAAAAATAAAATCTTTTATGAACAAGCAAGTACTCAGAGATTTTATTACCACCAGGCCTGCTTTGCAAGAGCTTTTGAAAGAAGCATTATACATAGAAAGGAACAACCAGTATTAGCCTTTCTAAAAATATACCAAAAAGTAAAGAGCATCAACATAAAGAAGAATTTATATAAACGAATGGATAAAATAGCCAGTTAACATCAAATAGCAGTAACCCTAAATTTAAATCGACGAAATCCCCCAATCAAAAGATACAGCCAAAACCTAACGGTATGCTGCATCCAGACCCATTTCACATCCAAAGATACACAAAGACTCAAAACAAAGGGATGGAGAAAGACTTACCAACCAAATGGAGAGCAAAAATAAATAAATAAATAAATAAAAAGCAGGAATTGCAATTCTTGCATCTGATAAAATAGATTTCAAAGCAACAAAGATATAGTGGTAAAAGGATCAATGCAACAATAAGAGCTAACGATCCTAACACCCAGATACATAAGACCCATAAAGAGATTTAGACTCAACAAGACAGAAAATTGATGAGGACAACCAGGACTTGAACTCAGATCCAGAACAAGTAAACTTAATAAATATTTATAGAGCTCTCCATTTTAAATACACAGAATATACATTCTCCACTTTAAATACACAAAATATTGATCGGCCATTATTAATGCCCATTTTTAGAATAAAGCAATATTCCTGTTCTCTCTCCCTCTTTTTCTTCCTCTTTCTTCCTCTCCTTCACTCCTTTTTTTCTTTTCTTCTTTAAAAAAAAGAAAGAAAATTCAAGATTACTGCCAATATTAAGATATTGTCATGTATAATATTCTTCTGTAACAATTAAACTTGTTTCTTACATAGAACTGAATTAACTGACATTCCTAAGTGACCATAAAAAAAAAGAAATTAGTTAAAATTAAAGGAAAGAGGATGAGAAAACAAGCTACAGACTGAGAGAAAACATTTACAAACCATGTGCCCAACAAAAGACTCACAGAATATATTTCTTAAACTCTCAAAACTAAACAGTAAAACACAAATATTCCAGTGAGAAAATGGGCAGAAGAGACATTTCGCCAGAGAGGCTGCACAGAGGGAAATAAACACACAAAGTCATCTCATATCATCTGCCATGGGAACTGCACATTCAAACCGTGATGAAATGTCGTTACGCACCCGTCAGCACGGCCAGAGTGAGAAACAGTGGCACATCAAACACTGACGAGGTCGTGGAGAAACGAGGTCGTGGAGAAACACGATCAATCACACTGTCGGCGGGAATCTACAGTGGGGCAGCCGCGGTGGAGCCGGTGTGGCAGGTTTCGCAAAATGAAGCCTGTGCTCACCTACAACCCGCAGTTGCATTCCTGGGCATGCATCCCAGAGAAAGGAAGACTCCCATTCACACAAAAACCTATCACAACTATTCATAGCAACTTTCTCTGTAATAGCCAAGAGCCAGAAACAAGCAAACGTCCAACAATAGATGACTAGCTCCACTCGGGGGGCCAAACACCTGGGACTTGCTCAGCTGCAGGGGACCCAGCGGTGCGCAGGGCAGCTCAGGAGGGTCCTCAGGGAAAGAGGTCTACTGCCACACCAGGGAGAGAAGCCAGCCTCAAAAGTCACAACCTGCATGATTCCATTTACATGACGTTCTTGAAATGACAGAATTGGAGGAGGCTGGAAGTTGTGAGTAAGAAGGGTGGCAGGAAGACAATATTTGCAGACGCAGAGGGGCCCTATGTCTTTGCTGGGGTGGTCACGCGTGTGGTAAACGGCAAGAAACAGACACGTCATCGGAGGTGCGTCCCGGTTTCGAGGTTGTCCCCTAGTGGACGTGACCACTGCAGGAATCTGGCTGAAGGACGCATGGGCCATTCTGCACTGCTGTGTCCATCTTTGCGACTTCCTGTACATCTACAATCATTGCAGCAGCTGCAGTGAGCTCTCTTAATGGCTGTACTCCAGCCTGGTGACAGAGCGAGACTTGGCCTCTTAAAAACATTATTTTTAAAATGGCAGCAGGCGTTGCTTTGGCCCAGGAGAGTTGGAAGCCGAGCCCGTTTGCGTGTGTGCGCGAGAGGCACCAGTGCTGCCTGGGGTCTGGGGACACTGTTGTTGTGGTAACTTGTTATTCTCGTATCATTTTATCTCACAAAGTTATGAAAAAAGCCTCATTGTCATAACAGCACAGCAAGACAGCAAGCAACTACGATGGCCTTGACAGAGGAACAGAAGCAGGGAAAGAACGCCAGGGCTGCCGCCCCACACCTCTGGAGTCATCTCCTTCAACGCTATGCGGTTAGCCCAGAATAGACCAGCTGTGGCCGGGGCAGGGTTGGGGGACAGCTGTGTCTGTGAGGATGATGGAATTGAGGCCTGGAGTGGCACGCACTCCTGAGCACTCTCAAAGTCATTGTGGGGGCGTGTCACATGCACACTCACGGCTGCCTGCGTGTTTGCCTCCCTCTCGCAGGGAGCACACACGCTCCCCTCTGCCAGGGCCTCACTTTGTGTGTGGAAGAAAAACAGTGGCAGAGATGTTGGCACTGATTTTTTTTTTTTTTGAGATGGAGTCCTGCTCAGTCACCCAGGCTGGATTGAAGTGGTGTGATCTCAGCTCACCGTAGACTCCACCTCCTGGGTTTAAGCGATTCTCCTGCCTCAGCCTCCTGAGTAGCTGGGATTACAGGCACATGCCACCCCTCACTGATTGTTGTGTTTTTAGTAGAGACGGGGGTTTCACCATGTTGGCCAGGCTGGTCTCAAACTCCTGACCTCAGGTGATCCACCCACCTTGGCCTCCCAAAGTATTGGGGTTATAGGCGTGAGCGACTGCGCCCGGCAGGTACTGATTTTAAAATCTGTTCAATTGTTTCGGCTGGAGCCATCATTATCTTGCCGAAGCAGCTGCTGGAATATGAACAAGAGGCGGTGGTAACAAGTGGAATGTAATTAGCACTCCTTGTTTCAGTGAATTTGCAGTTTGCAGTGAGTCTGTGTGTGGTTGTAATTAACTTCGTGAGCACACACACAGCGCGGAGCCCACTGGACCGCCGCCCGGATGTGGCCTGCGGGCAGATCCCGCTGAGTGGCCTCTGAGGTCGCACCGCTGCTACCCTAGCAAGGGTGCCCCTCGGCCTGGCATGTGCCTGACTCCTCCAAATGGCTGCCTGGTGCCCAGCATTCTGGCCTTGCCAGCAGCTCCTTCATTCATGCCGTCATCTGTTCCAGTGTTTCCCAAGCACCCACAATGCACCAGGCTGGGACTAGGTGGGAGTCATCGCCTCCAGCCCCACAAAGCCCTGCAATCCTGGCTTCCGCAGCCCCCACCAGGAAGCTTCCGCACAGCACAGGTGGCACCACCCCTCCGGACTCGTGGGGAAAGGATGCCAGAGCCGCTCACCTGGGCGGACAGGTGCTAGAGCTGGGTGGGAGGTGGGAACAAAGCCCAGGGCCGTACAGGGGTACCGAGGAGCTCGAATACCCAGGAGGCTCCCTGGAAGAGGAAAGTTTTGAGCAGCTGCCCTAGGGCACCCCACGCATGCAGACTGCCAAGCGTGACTTTGTGTCAAGGGCGTCGTTGATTGAGAGTGTGAAGCCTTCTCCAAGGCTGAGAGATGTGGCAGGCACCTCCCGCACACACCCTGCCACTGCTGCAGGCTCACAGCACCGCAGACTCCTGGTGAGGTCCATGTCCAGCTGGGGTTGCAGAGGGTGCGGTGGCTTCACACCTCGGACTGACCTCACCACCCTCTTCTTTCCCTCAAGCTTTGGTGGCTGGAGAATGATAGTCGATGGCCAGCACCTGATTTACAGAGGTCCCTCATCAGCGTGAGTCCCACCGCAAAGTCAGGGCCATCCTTCCCTTTATTGATGAGAAACTGAGGCACAAATACATTCAGTGCCTTTAGTGAACGTCATGCCAAGAGGGTGACCACCTGCCAAGGGTGGCCGCTGGTGGGGCATGATTTGCTTGGCTTCCCAACCTGCAGACACGAGGCTCTTGAACAGATGATCCGGAGCCCAAGGCCCCCAGCCTGAGCCACCTGTGGTTCCTGGCAGTTTCTTACCACATCTTCCCCAGAGGCGTGGGTTCAGCGGTTCTTAGGCTTAACCTGAAGAATCCCTCGAAAGCATGTAATAAAATGCTCCGTCTGCATAGATTCATTGACTTGCAGTGAATACAGTCTTGGAGGGCGAAATCCTACACCCTTTACAAATGTTTACAGCCACGTGCCTACACCCCACTCAAAATATGCAAAATTTCCTCACCCAGAAACTTCCCACATGCCCCTTGCCCAGCCACCACCTAACCCCCAGCCAACCAGGCAACAACTCTCTGATTTTTCTGGTCAGAGAGTAGCTTTGCCTATTCTAGAACTTCATGGAAATGTGATCACGTGGCGTGCACTCTTTTGGGTCTGGCTGCTCTCACTCAGCATCATGTCTGAGAGAGTCGCATGTTCTTGGGTGAGCCGTGGTTCTTGCCTTGTTCTCTGCTGAGTACTATTCCACTGTACAAACGTGGCATGGCCACACCATTTCCATTCACCATCAGAGAACGTGGGGCTTCTTTCCTGATTGAGGGCACCCCAAATAAAGCTGCTGTGAACATTCACATACAAGTCTTTTTGTGGGTGTATTTTTATTTCTCTTAGATGAACATCTAGGAATATTTCATAAGAACAACCAACTGGTTTTCAAAGTGATCATACCACTTCGGCAGCGTGGCTCGGCAGCGTGGCTGGGCATGCCCACCTGGGCCCTCTCACCAGCAATGGATTAGATTCCACTAACAGCAGGCATGTGGCCGGGCGTGTCCACCTGGGCTCTCTCAGCAGCAATGGATTAGATTCCACTAACAGCAGGCATGTGGCCAGGTGTGTCCACCTGGACCTTTCTCACAGGCGTGCAATGGCCCTGTGCTATTGTTTTAATTTGCATTTCCCTGGTGACTGACAGTTTGCAGCTTTTCACGTTTGTCTCTTTGTTATGACTTACAGGAGCTACTTCTATATTCTACATATAAGTTCTTTGCCAGGTATCTGAGAGGACTTCAAAAAGTTCATGGAAAAATGAAATTAAAAGATAAAAATATAAACTTCATTTCTCAACATAAGCTCCATCAAGGTCAAGACAAGTGATGACACCAGCCATTTAGTCCATCCCTGTGGTACTGAGGGTCCTGGGAATTTAACCATATCAATGCAGTGTTTTTTACATTACCAACTGAAGAAAAATCAGTGTTCTTTAAACACAATTTTTAAGATTAGCAAGAAAAAAGTCAGAGGGAGCCAAATCAAAACTGCAAGGTAGGTGCTGGGTGCCTCCAGCATCCCAAAAACTCGCCACACCCTTGGTTCCCGACCAGCCCACTTCGGCTGTGACTTGAGCCCCTCTACCTCTCCGTAGCCATTGCTCTGATAGTGCTTTGTCTTCAGGATGGTGCCAGGGTCGCCATGTCGCCTGTTTCAGTTCTTCAAGGAATTGCTTCAGGATCTTGATCCCACATGTTTAAAATTTCCACGGAAAGCTCTTCTCTTGTCTGCAGCTGATCTGGACAAACACTTTTGGCACTTGAGTGGAAAAGTTGCCCAACTTCAATTTTTCAGTCAGGATTGTGTCAGCGGAACCACCTGAGATGTCTGTCGTGTTGGCTAGTTTTTCTGTTGTTAATCACTGGTCCTTTTCAATCAGGGCACGAACAAGATTAATTTTTCCGTCAAACACTGATATGGATAGTCTGCCACTGAAGACCTCATCTTCAATATTGTCTTGTCTCTTCTTAAAACAGATTATCCACTTGTAAACTGCTGATCTCGTTGGGTCATTGTCCCCACAAACTTTTTGTAAAGCGTCAACGATTTCACCATTCTTTCACAAAGCTTCTTCATAAATTTGGTGTTTGTTCTTGCTTCAATTTTGGCAGAATTCATGCTGCTCTTCTAGGAGCTTTTTTCAAACTGATGTCTTTTTTTTTAGGGGTTGGGGACAATGTTTCACTCTTTTTGCCCAGGCTGGAGTGCAGTGGTACAATCTTGGCTCACTGCAACGTCTGCCTCCCAGGTTCAAGCAATTCTTCTGCCCCAGCCTCCTGAGTAGCTGGGATTACAGGCACCCGCCACCATGCCCGGCTAATTTTTATATTTTTAGTAGAGACAGGGTCTCACTGTCTTGGTCAGGCTAGTCTTGAACTCCTGACCTCAGGTGATCCGCCCGCCTTGGCCTCCCACAGTGCTGGGATTACAGGCATGAGCCACAGCACCCCGTCCCAAACCGATGTCTTATCCTTCTTAGTGCCTCACACCAGATACTGTTCAGACATGTTATAAAAAATTTGTATGAGTTTATTTTTGTGCAAAAAAGTTTTTGAAATCTATGCATAGCTTCTCACAGTACACATCTTCCATAGAGGTTTTAAAGACCCTTTTGTGTGACTGTGGACACTTCTAAATCTGTGGCTTGTCTTTTCTTAAAGTAGCTTTGATGGTCTTTTAAATTTTTGATGGAATAACAATTTACCAGTTTGCCAGTTTTGGTTAATTTTTGGTTAATGCTTTTTGTACCTTTTCTAGGGAATCTTTGCTTATGTCGAGGTCAAAAATTGGTCTTGGCCTAGTTTGTAATATTAGAGGGAAAGCCGCAGGTTTTGTGACACTGAGGAAGATCCAAGTGCCAGTCAAATTGAAATATTTGGTCTGCATCTATTTAGATGATCATACAGGTTTCTGTTTGTTTTTTTTTTGAGACGGAGTCTTGCTCTTGTTGCCCAGGCTGGAGTGCAGTGGCGCTGTCTCAGCTCACTGCAGCCTCTGCCTCCTGGGTTCAAGTGATTCTCCTGCCTCAGCCTCTCCAGTAGCTGGGATTACAGGTGCCCATCACCATGCCTGGCTAATTTTTATATTTTTAGTAGAGATGGGGTTTCACTATGTTGGCCAGGCTGGTCTCAAACTCCTGATCTCGTGATCTGCCTGCCTTGGCCTCCCAAAGTGCTGGGATTACAGGCGTGAGCCACCACACCCAGCCCAAGTTTCTCCTTTATGTTAATATGGTAAAAATAAAATCATTGATTTTTGAATATTGAACCAATCTTGCATTCTAGAGATAAATATTCTTTGGCCATATGCCTAATCCTTTGATTATATTGCTGGATTTGACTTGTTAATACATTTGGCCATCCATATCTACAGGGTTCTCATTCACAGATTCAGCCAACCTGAGATGGAAAGTATTCAAAAATAAGATAAATAAAAAATGATAATAAAACCATAAAAACAATACAAATGAAAATAGGACAGCATAACAGCTACTTACATAGTGTTTACATTCTATTAGGTGTATAATCTAAGCATGATTTAAAGCATATGGCTGGATATGAGTATACTATGCACAAACATATCATATGCAGACACGATGCCATTTTATACTGGTGTGTCTTGAGCACTGTTGGATTTTGGTATTCACAGGGGCTCCTGAAGCCGTTCCCCTGCATGTGCATGTATGTCAAGGGATTGTACAGATGGTATCTGACTTTTAAAAGATTTTTACTTTACCACGGTATGAATGTGATATGTGTAAGTGCTCAACCTATAATGGGGTTACATCTGGGTGAACCCACCATAAGTCTAAAATACCATGGGGTGCAGGTTTAGCTGGAGATAGCCCTATTGCAAGTTGAGGAGCACCTGTGTTGTGTTAAGGGTTTCTGTGACTTTGTTCATAAGAAATATTTGGTCTGTAATTTCGCTTACTTGGATTACCTTCATCATCAACTCTGGTATGAGGGTTACACTGGCCTTGGTATGCAAGAGCCAAATCACCATGACCCACAAGGGCCACTCTGTGCATCTCCCCTGCCTCTGCACACCAGTGCCACGTTGGTGACTCGATGTCAGCCATACTGTAGTATGTACATCACAGAAATTGGCAAAGATTTCCCCCAGAGAGCTGGTTGTTAAATATTTACCAGTGAACCATTGGCTAGCCTCATAAAACAAATTATTTTTTCTCATCCTCTGTTTTCTGAGCTTTGTGAGATTTAGAATATCTCTTCCTTAAGCGTTTGACAGAATTCACCAGTGAAACCAGCTGTGCCTGGAGTCTTCTTTGTGCTAAGGTTTGGTTGTTAGGAATTCAGTTTATTTAACAGGTGTAGGTCTATGCTGTTTATTCTCATGTCAGCTTTTGTTAGTTGTGTTTTACAAGGGATTTTTAAATTTTATCTACGTTATCTAATCTATTGGCATAAAGTTGTTTATAAGACTCCCTTGTTACCCATCTAATCTTTATAATGCTATTCCTGATGTAGAAAATGTGTGTTTTATCTTTTGTTCTTGATCACTCTTGCTAAGGGTTTATCAACTTTATTTATCTTTTCAAAGAGCTAACTTTTGACTCTGTCGATTTTCTCTATTGTTTGCCTATTTTCTGCCTCACTGATTTCTTTTCTCGCCATTATTTTCTTCCTTCTACTTGTTTTAAGTAGAGTTGAGTTTAATTTGCTCTTATTTTCCAGTCTTCTTAGATGGAAACTTAAATAATTGATTTGACACATTCAGACCTTTCTGCTTTTCTAATATAAACATTTAAAGCTTTCTTGAGAGCGCTGCTTTAGCTGTATCTCACCAACTCTGATACGTTATATTTTTATTTCATTTCACTAGAAATTTCTTTTTGGCTTTTGTTACAGTCTTTTCTTGACCCCATGATATTTAGATGTGCATTGCTTAATTTTCAAATATTGAGGGCTTTCCTGAATATCAAATAAATTTCTGAGTTAATTCTTTTATAATAATAGGATATACTCTTAAATATTTCAATCTTTCGAAATGTATTGGGGCTTATGTTAAAGTCCAACATATGACCTGTCTTAGTGAACTCTCCAAATATTTGAAAAAAAATGAATATTGTACAATGTGTGGTGTAGGGTTCTACTAATGCCAATTAGGTCAAGTTCATCAGTAGTACTATTCATATGTTATCACTAATTTTTTGTCTACTTATTGTATCAAAGACTGAGAGAAAAGTATTAAAATCTCCAACTAGGATTGTAAGTTTGTCTATTTCTCCCTTTAATTATGTCAATTTTGCATATAGTCACATATTTTTAAATTCTGCTGTTACGTGCTGCATATGTATGCCTGAGGTCCTGATGTGAAATATACCTCTTTATCTCTGTTGATGCTGCTTGTCTTCAGCCCCACATTGTCTGACGCGGATGCAGCCACCCGGCTTTCCTGAGCTCACCATTTGTGTCACACACCTGTCCATCTGGAACTTCCCACCTCCCTGGGTCTTCAGGGTGTGTCTCCTGTGCACGGCACACAGTCAGGTCCTGCTTTTTGGACCAAGGGTTCCCAGTTCTGCCTCTGAACTCAAGGGCACAGTCCATCTACACTTGACGTGATTAGGAAATGGTTCGGTTTAAGTCTAACCATCTTGCCATTTGTTTTCTTTTTGTTCCACGTGGTTTTTGATCCTGTGTTCTTTTATCTTCTTTTAGGTAAATAAAATGTTTTTTAGTATTTTATTTTATCTCCTCTATTGACTTATTATAAATAAGACTTTTTTAGTAGCTGCTGTAGGAGCTAGAGCATGCATTCTTAACTTAAAACAGACCACTTACAATTAATATTGAATCACTTTACATACAATTTAAACAAGTTTATAACAATGTAATGCAATTTATTCACCCCTTGTTTTCTGTACTATTGTTGACAAATACACTTACTTCCACATATGTTATAAACTTGACGATGTTTATGGACTCAAATATTTACCTTTTTCAATGCTTTTCAGTCCTCCTATAGATATTAAATTACATCTGGTTTCATTTCACTGCAGCCTGGAGAACTTAATTTTTCTTATGGTTTACGTCTCCTGGCAATGGATGTTCTTGGCTTTAAAAAAACTCAAAATGTCTTTACTTAACCCTCATTTAAGAAGGATAGCTTTTATTGAGTCTGTTGCTTGACGAGCTTTTTTTCAAACTAAGCATGTTTAAGGTATGATTCCATCATCTTCAGGAATCTGTCATTTAAAACGAGAGTCAGCCATGTTTCCCTGTGCGTATGTGTCCTTTTTCTCTACTGCTTTTGCGATTTTCTCCTCCCCTTCAGTTTGCAGCAGTCCCCTGTGATGTGACTGGGGCATTTGTCCTCTTCTTACACCTGTGCACTAACATCTTTCACCAAATTTGGGAAATGTTCGGCTACTAGTTTTTCAAATATTTTTTTCTACCTTACTCTCTCTTCTCTTTTTGGGATTATAATTACATATGTATTAGACCACTTTCTATGTTAGTTCCACATGCTAACATATAACATATTTCATCCCCACAGGTCACTAAGTTTCTTCTTCATCTCTGCTCTTCCAGTTGGGTAATTTCAGCTGATCTGTCCTCACATAGACACTTTCTTCTGCTGCAAAGCCACACAGTGAGTTCCCATCTATTCACTCTTTATATGCTCAAAAATACTTATAATGCATTCCAAACTCCTGTCTGCTAATGTCAACATCTGCATCATGACAAGTTCTATTTCTGTTGTCTGCATTTTTCTTTTTTGTATTTCAACATGTGTATGTTTACTGTTTAACTGCTCTATTGAGATACGTCACCTACCATACAACACACTCACTTAATAAAAGTGTAATTCAGTGATGTGTGTTATACTCAGAGCTGTGAAACTACCAATACAGCCAACATTAAGAGCGCTTTCATAATCCCCTTCCCTGGTAGCAGCCCCACACCCCTCCCAGGCCCCGACAGCCGTATCCACCTTGTGCCTCTGTGGATTTGCCCACTCCCTGCGTCTCTGGTCAATGGAGTCATGGGTCTTTTGCGTGTGGTGGCTTTTGTGTTATATCATCTTTTCAAGGCTCATTCGCATGTAGCGTGATGGGTCTTTTGCGTGTGGCTTCTTTCGTGTTATATCATCTTCTCAAGGCTCATTCCCATGTAGCGTGTGTCTCAATGCACTCATTTTTAAGGTGAAAAATACTCCGTGATGCGGACAGGCCTCAGTGCCCATCCATCCCTCTGTTGATGCACATTTGGGTTGCTGGGACCGCCTGGGCCATCAGAAGCCCCCCCGGAGCCTGTGCTACTGATTCTGATGTCAGTGGTCCTGAGCACACACTCAGCCATCCTGGTATCTCTGATGGGACAGTGGCTGGCGTCACCTGGCACCTGCTACATGCAGCACACACGTGGCCCCACCTGACCTCACATGGATGGGCTGGCTGCTGCTGGCCCCACTCCAGGTCCCAGAGCTGTGAGATAACAGGCAGGACCCCCAGCCGGTCCAGAGCTCACCCTCCCAGGCCCCCACGTCCCGTTGGCTGCATCTTCCATTTCTACGTCCCAGGCAGCTCAGGATAAGGCTGCTTCCTGTGTCTGGGTCTTCCCAGGAACTCACAGCCTGGCACTGAGGCCACCAGTCCCAGTATCTGTTTCCCCAGCAGCCCGCTCTGTGCTGGCATTTGCTGCACCTGCATTCATGTTCTGTTGGCACAAGAGGAACCTGGTCTGCTGGTCCCAAGCAACGGACAGGAATGTTCAACTTGTGTATTGATCTGGCAGCTCTCCAGTGACTTGGGCTGTGCCAGAGGAATTCATCGTCCACCTGGGGTTTGTTTGTTTGTTGTTCATTTGTTTTGAGACAGGGTCTCACTCTGGTACCTAGGCTAGAGTATGGTGACACATTCACAGCTCACTGCAGCCTCCACCTCCTGGGCTCAAATGATCCTCCCACTTCAGCCTCCTGAGTAGCTGGGACTACAGGTGCATGCCACCACACCCAACAAATTTTTATCTCATTTTTTTCAAGAAATAGGGTCTTGCTGTGTTGCCCAGGCTGGTCTTGAACACCCTCCCTGCCTCCAGCAATCCTCCTACCTAGGGCTCCGAAGCACCGAATCTACAGGCGTGAACCACCACACCAGCCTATCTGGGCGTTTTGACATCATGAAGACGAAGGGACAGAATTGACGTGAGGGACCTGATGGCTGACCCACCCTGAGATTTCTGGGTCTGCAGCTGGGCTCGGGCCTGCGGCACACATAGCTCTTCCCAGCACGTGCTGGTCCCTTCAAGTTAGCATGCACAGGAAAGCAGAGGAGCCCGTGGCTGTGGGGACAGAGGCTGCCTTGAGCCCCCACAGCCGGCATGTCCCCTGCAGACAGAGGCCTGGAACAAACAAGACTCAACTAAAAATAGACCTGAGCATAAGAGATTCAGAGGAAGGCAGCTATTTTTGGTTTGGTGTGTTTTTGTAAGAAAAGATGACAAAGAGACTCCCTCAAGGCTGGAGAGGGCGCAGGGGGCTTGAGGAGAAGCTACAGCTCCTTTTGTCTGTCCTGGGCTGAATCATGTGCCCAAAATGTCAGCGTCCCCACCCCAGGGCTGCTAGTGGAGCCCCGGCTGGAAGCAGAGTCCTTGCTGTTGTTATTGGTAGGATGGGGTCACACTGGATTAGGCGGGGGCTCAAATTCAGTAACTGTCCTTATAAGGAATGGGAGATACAGAAACACAGGCAGAAGCCACGTAAGACGTGATGACAGTGATGTGGCCACCAGCCAAGTACACCAGGAGCCCACAGTGTGCTGGGCACTGAGCTGCATGTGGTGTGGCAGGAACCACATGGTCCCCCGGCTGCGTGTCTGGGAGGGAGTGGGTGGTAGACCCCTCCCCACCAGGAGACCAAGAACATAGGATGACAGCAACTCGGGGAAGGGACCAGGAAGATGCAGGGTCCGGAGCGGCTCTGGGCAGGGAAGGGTTGCCCCAGGAGGAAGCACTTGCAGCAGAGGCAGCCGGGCATGCTGGTGGCTTCAGGTCAGTCAGGATGGGAGCACCGGTCAGGGAACATCCCAGGGAAACCGGGTGGGCACAGCATCTGGGAGGGGATATGCCCTGCAAAGCTCCTCCTGGGGCTTATGAAGCCACCAGGTCTCCCAGTGGAACCAGAGCAGGATTCCACAGCCTGAGATGAGACTGTGGCTTCAGCCGCCATGCCTCATCCATGCCCCTGAGTACCCCAGCCCAGCTCATGCCCAGCCAATTGCAGGCCAGGTGAGCTTGAAGTTGCTGGGAGTAGTCAGAGTCCAGCCAGGCTGGCCCTCAGAGCGACCCGGCCTCCAGTCTCAGACAAGTTGCCCCTCTCCAGCCCTCAGACACTGGCCTGCCCTGATAGGAGGGACGTGACTGGAGGGGGTTTCTTCCCGGGTCAGGTCACAGCCAGAGAAGAGGAGGGTTTCCATGTGGGGGTTGTTGATGCTTTGGTAAAAGGGGTTCTTGGTCCCAAGTTTGATGGCCCCTTGGCAGAGTGGACCACACTGAGGTCAGGACACAGGGGTCTTCTCCTAGGTTGGCTGGAGTGGGGGGCAGCCTGCAGCCTCAGGGGTGGGTGGTGCTGGTGTCACAGAAGTCAGTCCCGCCTCCACCCCTGCAGCAACCGGAGGCCACCCACCTCCTCATCCCTGTGCCCAAACCCTCACCCTGGCGCCCAGCAGTTGGGGGCACCCATAGCTGTGTCTGTGGCCATCTTGGGAAGTGGGCGTGTGTGTGCTGCCCTCCCCACCTGGGCTGGTGGGAGGTGCCCTCAGCATGATTCATGCAGGGGATTCCTGGAGCCTGGCTCCTGGCAAGTGCCCTGGGGACCTTGACAGTGACACAGCGAACACCACTCAGGCCTGCACTCCACTGCTCCCGCTGTGCCCAAACCTCCCCTCGGGCTTCAGCCCCAGCTGGATGAGGGGTAGGGGGTGCGCTGGGCAGAGAGGGGTCTCCAGGTAGGGACCTTAAGAAGAGGGTCCCTTCCACCCCACCGGTCAGGCCCCTCCAAGTGCTGTCTGGAAAAGGATTTCAAAGCCCAGCCCCATGCTGTCCACCCGGGCTTCCCTGAGAGCCACACCCCAGGGCCCTGTTTCTTGAGAAAATCCCAGCATGAAACACAGATGGGAGGAAAGTGATTTGCTGGGCTCTGGGGCCCCTCGGAGGGCACCCTCCCCTTCCGTGGAGGCCTCTGAGCCTCCTGTGCTGGTGCCGTGGGAACAGCTGCAGCCACCTGGGGAGGCAGAGATAGCTGGGCGGGTGGGGCCAGGGGCGGTGCTGGCATCAGGAGGAGCACACCCCTACCTACCACGCTCCAAACGGAAGCACATCACCCAAGCTGCTCGACCTAAGGGCAAGTGTTAAAAGAAACTTACTTATTTTTAGAGTGTGCTTTTCACTCAGGATCACACGATGGAGCTAAATTGCAATAGAAATAGTGCAATCCCGCCAGCAAGGAGCCCATTCGGTGACGTGTCCTTTTGTTCAAAATAAAGTGAAAAATGATTTCTTGCAGTAACACCAGCCACCAGCTTCAAAGTCCAGCTGGGTCAGCTGGAGGGTGAATGACTAAGCTGGTGCTGGGTGCAGCGAAGGCTCCACTCCAGATGGAGCCAGGGAGGCCAGGGGGCAACTGTGCTGAGGTTCCTAGGCTGGGGGCTCAGAGGCCCAGAGGGCAGGTGTTCTTTCATGTTCCAACTCCTGGGGCCCAGGACACACAACAGATGCCTCCCAGGAGGCCCCACAGCCTTCCTCCATTTCCTGCAGGCCGTCGGGGATATTCAGTGTGGTCCTCAGCTAGGGGGTTTTCAGCTAGGAGGCTGAACGAGCCTTGGAGCTGAGTGTGTTTGGGCTGTGGATTTGTGATGCAGCTGGAAAAACATGACCAGGACCACCCAACAGGAAGCAAGGGACTGAGGGAGACTGAGGCTGGCCAAGGTCACATGGCAGGATTTGAACCCAGCTCCAAAGTTTGTGCCTGGAGTCCTCACTGTCATCCACCAGGGGACTAAGGAGAGTTCCTTCCCCAGCAAGTGCTAGACACGCCCTGCTCTGCTGCTCCCTAAGGTGCTCTCCGCTGGGAACACCTGGGCCACCTGGAGCCGTTCCTCCAGCAAATCTCAGGCCGTCAGCTCTGATGCTGTGTCAGGGAGGAGCTCGGGGCTGTGCTTGGGGGAGGGCTCAGGCTGAGAGAGGAGAGCCGGGCTGGGTGGGATGGTGAGGGGCTGCCCAAGGGGGCTGCACCACCTCCCCGATTGCCACTGTGGGCTGGACCCACTTTGCCCGCCTATTGCCTCCATCCAGCACCTGGGAGAAGACCCATCCTGGGGATCCAGAGGGTGAGGGCGGGGTGCAGGTGGCCTCGGTCCTCTGCCCCCAAGAGTCCTGCCTGTGCTCAGTGTGGCTGAAATGACACACTTCAGAGCCTGGGAGGATGTGGAGGCCGAGGCTCACTCAGTGCCCCTCAAGTCCTGGATTTTGTCCTCCCCAGAAGCAGCCCCTCCACGGAGGAGGCCTTGGCTGTGTCCCAGGATAGCAGGTTTCTGGGGGAATTCTTCCTTCTCTGGGGAGAATGGAAGCCAGCCTGCCCCATGTGTCTGAGGCGGCTAAGCTGGACCCACACCCTGACCTGCCCTGTCTGGGACGTGAGTAGGACTCTTGGAGGGACGCCCTTGCAAATTCTCTTGTGGATGACAGTGAGGGGTCAAGGCACACACTCAGGAGCCAGGTGGCCAGACTCAGACCCCAGCTCTTCACACAAGTGCTGTGTAACCCTGGGCCTGTTCCTTAGCCTCTCTGTGCCTGTGTCGCCTCACCTGCAAAACGAGGCTGCTGAGGAATGAAGGCTGAGGTTGCTGGGTCTTTATCCCCACCCCAGCTCTCCCGGCCCTACCCTGGGGCTCTGAGACAGAACGGAGGCTGCACAGGCTGGGTCCTGCCGGAGGACGGGCCAGTTAGTGGCCCTTTTGCTAACGGGAAAAACTTTTTCTCATTTTGATTAATAATGACTAAAAATTGTGTTTATTATTTGTTTGCCCTCCATCTTGCTGGGACCTCAGTGATGAAATGATTCTCACAGGCTCTGAGTCGAGGGGCCGGGGGATGGGGGTCTTCCTAAACAGTGGTTCACAAGGCCGCCTGAGGCGGTGCCCAGATGAAAACACAGAACGGCAACTATTCAACTCTAAGCATTTTGCTTTTGATTACAAAAACTAATAAAGATTTCAGATGCTCTCATTTTAATAGAATGTAGAGTTATGATTGGTGACCTATTTTAAGCAATTTAATTTCCAATGACCTGTTTTCCAAATTAATACAGTTGTCAAGGCCAGTGTACTGCTCAGGGAGCCCGGCCCTCCCAAGTCCCACACCTGCCCCTGCACCCCGCAAAAGTGCGTCTCTCACTCGTGCTCGTAGAAAGAGGTGCTAAATTATGGAAAGGCTTTCTGCAGCATCTAATGAGCCTAGATTTTTAAATCAAAGGAAATGAGCGAGGACATCCTGAGCATGTGTAAGTCACTCCTGAACCACGGCCCTCAGCGACTCCGAAACTCCTCAGGATTGCAGGGTTTGTGCTCTCCCAGGCACCTCCAAAAACCCCTGGCAGGAGGGAGGCGGAGCCGTACCCCCCAGCCTCCAGTGCCTTCCCATGGCCTCCCAGGGACCACTGTGCTGCTGGGCCACCAGGAACAGGCAGAGGGAGCGGGGAGCAAGGTGGGAAAGGTGGGGCAGGAGAGAGAGAAGGAGGGAGGGAGAAGAAGGGCAAGAGGGAGGACTGGCCTCAGCCACCCTGGGGTACAGGGGTGTTGTCATGAGGCCCTCGGTGCTGAAAGAGCCAGTGAGAGGCAGGTGTGGGTGTGGACCAGGCCTGACTCCCCTGGTCTCCTCCTGCAACCCCAACCCCATCCCTCCTTCGCCTGTCTCCCTTCCTCCTCCCTCCCTCCCTCCCTCCTCTTTCATCTTCCCTCCACCCCCTTTCTTCCCTCCCTCCTCCCTCTTTCCTCCCTTCCCCTTTCTCCTCCTCTCCCATTTTCCTCCCTCCTCCCCATCCCTCTCCCCTCCTCCCTCCTCCCTTCTCCCTCCTCTCTCTGTCCTCCTTCCCTCCTCCCTTCCTCTTCTCTTCTTCCCCTGACTATCCATTTGCAGGAGGCCTGGTCCTAGCCCATATCCAAGGGCCTGCCTCATCTACAAAGCTCTGCTCTCTGTTTTTAAGTGAGGACAGAAGGTGGTTTCCAAAACACGCGTACAGGGCAGAAATTGCTCTTGAAAAAGGCAGACAAGCAAGACACAGCCCTCCTTCCTGTTCGCATTAGAGGTTGAAGGCAACCCCAGTGTCTCAGAAATGGGAACAAGCCCCCTGCTCAGCAGAGCTGGGTTCCCCATGGACAGAGCTGTCGGCTCTCTGGAAAGCTTTCTTCCCCACCCTGGACCCCAAATGCCTTTGGGGTTGAGTAGGAAGGAAGGGGGTGTCCCAGGCTGGAGGCCCACAGGGTCAGGGCAGCTGGTTGCTGGAATGCAGATATGGGAGGGGCGGGGGGAGGGGAACAGTGGGGAGGGGCTTGGTTTTCTCATAGGCCTTCTTTCGGCCTCTTTTTCCCCACTCCGGGGTTTCACAGGTCCCGCCGTGGTACCAGGTGCCAGTGATGTTGCTTCTGTCTCTGTTAAGGGGCCGAGGGGCCCATTGGAGGCAGCTCCATCCAGGCCTGGCTGAGATGTCCAAGAGGCAGCCAGGGACAGCGGGTGCAGGTTAGCCCAGCCCCAGGGTCTCTGTCCAGGGGACAGTGGGTGCAGGTTAGCCCAGCCCCAGGGTCTCTGTCCAGGGGACAGTGGGTGCAGGTTAGCCCAGCCCCAGGGTCTCAGTGGGTGCAGGTTAGCCCAGCCCCAGGGCCCAGGGTCTCTGTCCAAGGGACAGCGGGTGCAGGCTTGGGATGGCTTCAGCCCACGGCTGCCCTGGTTGGGAGCCAGGCTGGATACAGAGACCGGGTCTGTGGACTCTGCAGGTCTCAGGGCAGGACGTTCTGTTCTGGGAGCCCACTGGTGCCTGGGGCCCACGAGCCCCACCTACCCTCCACCGGCAGCACTGCCCCCTCACTGTGCTGCAGACCCTGGGCACGGCCCAGCATGGGGCGGAGGATTGAGGCTGGGAGAGCCTTTGCGGAGTCTCACTGGCTTCAGGTGAGGACAGCAGCCCCACTGATCCCCAGCCTGACCCCAGCTGACCTACTCCTCTCTTCTCCCCACCACCGCCACCGCTCCCTATGGGCCTTTTCCTGGCCAAACTCTGCTCCCTCATTCAATAAAATCTCTCCGGTAAACCAGCTCCCTGGGCCTCCACACACCCATTCCCTCCACAGTGGCCGGGAGCCTGCAGAATGAGCTGCTGTCCCTTCCCTTGTGTGAACGCTCCCTGCCCTATTTACAGGAGAAGCAGCGCTCTGCGGCTCCCAGCCAGCCCTGGCCCCCACCGACCTTGGGCACCTTTGTCTAAAGGGATGTCCTTCTTAATTCTGCTCTGAGCTGGATTATTTTTTAAAGATGAAGCTTTGGGCTCGTGTGCACTGCTATTTGTGGTGGGGAGGTCAGGCCGAGTGCCGAGCTGGGGAGCAAGAGGTATTATCAGGCATTAATTCCCTGGGGACGGCAGGCCAGGATTATCGCTGTGTGCCTGGCCCTTGCCAGCCCTGCTGGCTGCCAGGTGCTGGCAGGGGCCTCACTGTGCCAGGCTGGCTGGTGGCCCATGGAGCACACCAGGTCACGACACTCAGGATGCAAGTAGGATGATGCCCCCACCGACAGAGCCACCCTTCCCAGCAGCAGAGGCCTGGGGCTGCGGCTGCAGCTCCTTCCTGGGGTCAGTTTCCCCTGAGGATTCCGTTTCTGGCCCTTTGGTGGCTACGGTGACCATAGATGACTCTTGCTGGCGAGGCCAAGGAGCCCTCCATCAGCCCCCAGCACTTCACTGGGCCTCCCGTGACGAGGACCCCGCAGTGACGTCAGGTTTCCAGGTGTGCAGGGGAGGCTCCTGCCTCGGGCAGATCTGGCTGCTGGAGAAATAACACCCACCCGTGCCAGCAACAGGACTCCACTGGGGCAATGACGGGGTGAGATGCCCGTCACAGCAACATGGGCGCCCAGTGCCTGGGCTTCCCCAAAACAGTGTGGCCTCTCCCACGAGCTCCTTAGAGATGGAATCCTCAGACTCACCTCAGACCCCTGTATCCAAGTCCACATTTTCACAAGACCTCCAGGCAACTCAAACACACATGTATGTTTGAGACGTGCTGCCGCCCTGTTAGGCTCTTGGGGGAGGTCGGTCCTAAAGGTGGGGGCCTTGCAGATGGGCAGAGCCAAGTGGGAAGCAGTGGGTGGTCCTGGATCCAGAGGGTGGTCAGCGCCTGAAGCTCCCTGTGCACATCATGGCGCCTCTGCAGCCAGTGTCCCATCACACTCCTCCCTTAAGAAGCAAAAGATGCAGGTGCAGTGGCCTGTAATCCCAGCATTTTGGGAGGCCGAGACAGGTAGATCATGAGGTCAAGAGTTCCAGACCAGCCTGGCCAACATGATGAAACCCCGTCTCTACTAGAAATACAAAAATTAGCCTGGTGGTGGTACATGCCTGTAGTCTCAGCTACTCTGGAGGCTGAGGTGGGAGAATCACTTGAACGCAAGAGGTGGAGGTTGCAGTGAGCCAAGATTGCACCACTGCATGCCAGCCTGGGTGGAGGAGTGCTGTCCCCTCCATTGCTGCTCTGGCCACCTCATACCATACTGCCAGCCCCAGCCACTCTGCCCCTCACCTCCAGGCCTGGCCCTGCACAAGCTGAGTTGCCTTATTTTCACAAGACAGGGTGGCACCATGCTTCCTGCCCAGCACAGGCTGTCCGCTTCCCACCAGAGGTAGAGGAGGGAGGAGGGAGGGAGGAGGAGATAGAGGAGGGGAGCAGTGGGGAAGGGGCACAGTTCTCTCTACAGAGGGAGGACCTCCAGGCCAGGGTGCTTTCCTGGGCACTCAGGACCACCATCCTGAAAGCAGACCCCTCTAAGCTGTGTATACAGCCCCTCCCATACCTGCTGGGAGAAGTGAGGCCCCAGAGCCTGAGAGGCAGCTCTGCTCCAACGATGGTGGTGCAGAGACCAAAGCCGGGGGAGGCTGCTGAGGACACCTGACAAGGGACCCTGGGGGTCTAGGCCAAAACTCCAGTGTGGCTGGGGGCCCCTGGGCCCATCTGGAGAGGACTGGGTGGTGACAGACACCCTGGCTTCACACTAGGTACCCACTACCCCGACTCAGACACCTCCCTTGCTGCCCCTAATGAGATCTGGTGGCTCCACTGAGCCTCCGGGAAAACAAGGACAGACCGGCAGTCGTGGGCCGCATGCCCACTGTCCATGGCCCCAGGAAGCCCCCTCCGTTGCTGCTCTGTCCCTGAGCATCCTGCAAGGAATGCACCTGGCTTCCATGGTGGCACTTCCGGTGCTGTTTTGGGCTTTTCCATCTCTTTCTTTCACAGTGTCCTGGGGCACACACAGAGGACAGTGGGAAGTGAGCACCAGGCCCGGCCTCCCGCTTGAGGGTCGGCACGCCCTGAGTACCAGCCCTATGCAGGGACCCAGGTGGTGCCTTTCTGGCCTCCTCCACAGACCCCTGGCCTCACGCAGGTAGGGCCCAGCATCGCCAGCACCCAGGCCCTTCCTGAGCACATCAACAAGCCCCAGGCCTGGTCCCAGAGCCACTGGCCACCCTGGAGGCCTTTGGAGAACCAGACCAGAAGGGGCCCCACTGGCCCCCACAGGAAGGTCAGCTGCTGACCATGTCCTGTAGCTCCTAAGGGGTGCTTTGTCCTGAAGAATAAGGTCCCCCCCAGCCCCTGACTCCCCAGTCAACCCCCAAACACTACAGAGTGTTGGCCACAGTCACACATATTCAGCCCCAATGCGGCCTCTGGGTCCCCTTCCTGCCATTCCTTGCCCTGGGTGCCCTGAAATGTTGCCACACCCCTGCCTTCGAATCACCCCATGGCCATTTGCACACGTGGACCCCTGGCAAAGTTTGCCTGCACCAGAATCTCACCACCGCCTCTGCCATCAGAGGCCATACAGGTCCACGCATGTTGGGCCCCAGATCTCCTGTCTGCCACAACCTCGGACTATAAGCTTATCTGCAACAAGGGCCTTTGCAGACATAATGAAGGTAAAGACACTGAGATGCAATGAGGCTGCTTCAAATCCAGTGAGACGAGAAGCAGAGACAGACACAGATTCAGAGAACACCACGTGAAGAGGGAGGCCGAGGCTGGAGCGAGGCAGCCACAAGCCAAGGGACACCTGGGGCCACTGAAAGTTGGAAGAGGCAGGAAGGGCACCCTCTCCCCAGCAGAGCCCCTGGAGGAAGCAGGCCCTGCCCACACCTTGATCTTGGACCCCGATCTCCAGAACGTGAGGGAAGAACGTCCTGTTGTTTTCTGGCGACCTCCACAGCTCTTAGTGCTGTACATCTGCGGACTGGTCTCCTGGCTGACCAGGGAGCCCCTGCTGACAGGGCCACTGCTCAGCCCTGCCTGCACCCAGTGTCCCGGGTGGGGCCTGGACCATAGCTGTGTCTAGTAGATGTTGGTCTAATGTGGAATGAAAGAGACTTGGAGTCAGACACGGGGCTGAACGAGTCCTTTTCAGGCCAGGCTCTAAGTTCCACGCTGCACCCAGAGCACCACCATGGCACCCACTGAGGTCTGCAAACATCTCCAGGATTGAACAAGGGGAATCCCAGCCTTTCATGGTCTCTGAAGGTTCAGGACACTTGAGAATCACACACCAGCTTTACAGAACACTCCGGGGCTCAGGGAGGTGACAGGTCAGCAGTAGGATAGACCATTCAGGGAAGCTCCCAGAGAGCAGGGAAGGCTCAGGCAGGTAGGTGCCTGATGTCTGCAAATGCCCTCTGCCACCTGCCCAACCCCACCCCCTGCCCCAGAGAGAGAGCACAGCCCTGCCTGCCAGGAAGGGTGAGCGCCCAGCATGAACGGATTCAGGCCTCCCGCTGCCCCAGAGGACCTCCACATTAATCAACCCTGGATGTGGTTTTCAATTATCGTGGAGGAACCAGGGTTTATTGCTCCTCTCCGTCACTCCATTTATATTTAATGCATTTATTGCCCACATTCTATATCAGGAACAACTGCCTACAAGGCTGCCCATGCCCCAGGGAGCAGGGTTGTATTTTCCTCTCCTCGAAATCGATCAGAGATTAAGTTGCTGTGTAGCTGTTTATTGGAGACGCACATTTGCTGTGTTTAACAGGAAACCAGAGAGGGAAGCTCAGATGGGCCGTAAATGATGTTGCTTCCATTGATCAAAGAACAGGGCCCCACATCAGGCATCGTCACCCAACGTGCTCTCTGAGCTCGCCCTGTGTACGCTCAGGGACACAGGCACATGGATACACGCTGCCTAGGAGGAGAGAGGGCCTGGAGATGCTCCCTCTCTGGGTAAGGCAGAAACACCCGGGCACACACAGGCTGTTCTCTGTCTTTCTCGTGGAGCTAATTAAGAGTTAGTGGCTGACTTTGGGCCCAATTTACTTGATTTCTTGATCCTGATGTGCCACTGACTTCAAAGCAGAGAGTTAAGTTCTTCCATGTCTGGAAATAAAAGAAATTTAGCATTACTTCTGGGGTGTTTGCTGTGATTTCCCACCCATCTCCAGCCAAGAGGAAAATGATGACCCTCCCACCAAGTCTCCCTAGAAATGAGAACCAGGCCTTCCACCCAACATCCCCCAGAGCTGGCAGACCCTGTGCAGGGCAAACAGAAACCCATCTCGCATGGCCCCGACCCGAACTAACACCAGCAAAGAACAAACACCAGCCCAACTCGGGAACGGCTCCACCCACTTTCTGCCCAAGGGTCTGATTCCTCAGGGTCCAGAAACATCTAGTGGGTCCCCGGACAGAGCAATCTGTCTAGGACCCCAGAGCAATGTCTCTAGGACCCACAGAGGGACAGTGGAGGAGAGAGATGTCAGGGGAGAGTGGAGCACTGTCCCAATGGCTGCTGGACATGGCCCTCAGCTCCCCCACAGCCTCCCAGTGGCTTCACCAGGGGTGGACACCTGGACTCTGCCCACAGCTGAAAGCCCCTCTGGCCTGTAAGGGAGCATCTGTGGCCCTGGACAGCCACCCTGAAGCTGGCCCTGTGGGGAATGCTGGACCCTTCAGACCCATGTTGAGCGTCAAGGTCATCTTTGCTTCAGCATCAAGGAACCCAGGAGGGCTGAGGCCGACCCTTCATCCCACCATGCTCATGGTGGCCCCAGCTCCCCAGTGACTCAGGTTTGGGGATCTTGGGTGGTGGCAATGAAGTGAGCACCACAGGATCCCCTGCCAGTGTCAGGGGTCTATACCCCCACATCCCCTTCCCCACAGCAGGTGGGCTGGTACCGTGACGGGCAGCAGGTGCACTCCCCAGTCTTGGAGACACTGCCGGCAGGATGTGGTCCCTCCCAGACCCATCCTCTTGCACACGCACACACAGGCACATGCCCTGGCACACAGACGTGCTCCGCCCAAAGGCTGTGGATTACAGGGAAAAGGGAGGAATTGCTAGGCAACCAGCCAGGGGTTGCTATGGCATTTTCCAGAGAGCAGCTGGGCCAATCAGGGCTGACTGCAGGCAGCGGAGGCGGGAGCCACGATGTCACCGAAGCTCAGACAGACAGGAGTACACAGGCAGGAGGGCTGTGCCTCATGAATATGCATTGGGCTGATTGAGGCAAAGTCAATTAACGACTCGATGGCTTGATTTCCCCCGGATTCCACTCTTCTCCTTTAACCATTTGGTGGACACGGGGCAGGCTCCCATTTTCCTGCTGGCCCAGAGTTTTCTAACAGGTCCAATTCCTTTTGCCTGCTCCTGGCCTGGCCAAGGGGTCCTGGCACTGCCTGGTGCTGTTTCTGCCAAACTCTTCTGCCACCTGTGCAGGTGGCCAGGTCGCTGGTGTCCTGGTGCCCTGGCAAGGCCTGAATTCCTACCTGGACCAGGCACAGCACGGCAGAGTTCTCGAAGATGGTCCAGTTGCCCGACCAGCAGCCACAGACCAGGCCGACACACATCTGGGCAATGACCTCACCACCCCTGGGAGCTTCCAGGCACAACCACTTTTGGGGGTGATGGCTGGAGAGAGCTGGGGGCCAGCCCAGGGCAGGATCTCCTTCTTGGGCTCCGCAGCAGTTTCTCACCACAGCAGTGGAGTCCTGGCCAGGGTTGGAATGTATGAAGGAGGCACTGCTAGCTTCCCCCACTTTGGGGTCACACCATCGATCGGGGGGTGTGAAGCCTGGGGCAGGGACCCGGCTCTGCCAGAACCCCTGGGGGCTAGCAGGGTCTTTACTGGATTGTATTTCTCCTTAGTATCATTATTTTCCCCAGTGAATTCTGAGAATTCCATTTTGCCCTGAATCATCCACAGCTCTTTTGACAGTTTCAAAAGTGGACATACTACTGCGTCCAGAGAGGAGAATGTCCAGCCCACAATTAATCCCACATGGTGGTGGGAAGAGGCTGGGATGCCTCAAGCCCCAGGCCCAGAGGAGGGTAGTCCTCACAAAATCTGGGTGCAGGGTGTTGCAGAGGTCCATGTGAGAAGGGACCCCCGGAACTGGAAGCTAAGCCCCGTGGCTTCTCAGGAAGCTCCTTGGCCAGACCCCAGTCACAGACCGATGAATCAGTAACCAAAGATGGCCACAAACCCCGTGCCTGGCTCTGGGGTCAGAGACACATGGGCCCTCAGGGCTGGGGACTCAGGTGGAGGGGTCTGGGGTGGTAGGGTCGGTGGCAAGCCAGACACAGGAAGAGCACAGCGGGCACGGCTCAGATCCTGTTCACACGCCTCAGGCCCGCACGGGGGCAGCATGGGCTACAGCCACCTGGGTCCAATTGGCCAAGTGGGAGCAGCCCAGGAAGGTGCTCCCAGGAGCAGGCCCCGGGTTCCCCGTTGCAGCCGACCCCACAGCCTCAGGACCCCTGACCTCCCTGCTGCCACTCCTGCTTAGCTTGCAGAATGTTCTCGACCACAGCCGACACATTCCTCAGACACCTTCGAGGCTGAGACATTTGCTCCTGATCCACTGACAGTGGGCCCTCGAGAAGGTGGCCACACCCCTCTCAGCACCTCCGGTCAGCTGGGCCTGGCTCTGGGAGACAGACAGCCAGCAACTTCCACTGCACCCCAGTTTGAAGGAACCCCACTCTCACCTGGGGCTCCCATGAGGTGGGACCGACCTGGGTCACTCTTGAACCCCACACTCAGCCCATGGCCCCCACACAAGCTCACCTCCCCTCACCCCAACCCTTCAAAGAGCAAGGACCCACACTGTCCTCACAGCAGCAGGCGGCCTTCCAAAGGGGCCGGGCACGTGCAGAGGGCAATCTGTCCAGCACCGAATTGCTTGGGATGCAGGAGGCACCTGGACAAGCAGGGAGGGCAGAGCCACTCAGAGCTCAGGGCCGAGCTCATGGTGGGGGACGACTTCTCCGGGTCCTGCTTCCTTGAATCCTCCATTAGGCCTTCAATGCACAGAGGAGGCATCACCCTTGACCCCAGCCCCTGAGAGAACCCCACTCAAGGGAGTTCGAGAGCGAGCAGCTCATGTCCCCCCAGGCCCCAGAGCCCTCCAGCTGCCCCTTCTGCCCAACACCCGTGGCGCCCTGCACTCAGTAGGTGCTTAATGTATGCTCCATCACAGGGAAGTGAACACCTGGGCATCCACACTAGGGAGCGCCCATACTCACACTGGGATGAGGGGTGGGCCCTTCCCCAGAGGCCCGGGCTGTCATCGCCAGCATCCCCCAAAGTGCGTCCCGGGTTGCACCTTGAAGTTGCTCTGGAGAAAGACCAGGGCCTCCTCCTGGAAGCCAGCGGCTCCTGGGCCTTCATTGTTCCCTCCACGTGGGAGGATGGGGGCTGCCACCACATCCCTGCACAGGGTGCATCCTCAGATGGCACACACCCCAGGGCATGCGGCAGACGGCAGAGCTGGCCTCCACCAGGGCTGTGCAGGGTGGACCAGACCCAGCTTCCCGGGGCTCCTCCGAGCGTGTGGCAGGCCCAGCTGACTGTCGCTTTCACTGTTAGGGAGCACGAGGCATTAGATGCAATCCTGTGACCCCGCTGTGTGGTCAGGATGCCTCATCCAGAGCAAACCTGGGGTGTCTGCAGGACAAAGACATTGGATGGAAGAAGAGGGAGAAGCCGGGAAGGTGGAGGTCTCCGAGAAAAGGCTGTGCGGTCACCCCAGGCCCCGAGGGCTCCCCAGCCTGTGATCGAGGACACCGCCTGTCATGGCGTCCAGGGGACTTTGGATAACGACCAGCAGGAGGACAGGACCCAGGCAGGAGCCCACCGCTCAGGGAACAGCATCCCAGGCAGAAAGAATGGAGCCCGGGAGCCAGGATGGGATAGGATCACAGCCCGAAATAAGCCCCCACATCAGCCCCCACCTCAGCCCCACCTCAGCCCCTCCTCAGCCCCCAACCTCAGTCCCTCCTAAGCTCCCACCTCAGCCCCTCCTAAGCTCCCACCTCAGCCCCTCCTCAGTCCCTCCTCAGCCCCCACCTCAGTCCCCACCTCAGCCCCACCTCAGCACCCCCCTCATCAGCTGCTGGAATTAGCTACCCTGAGGAGGGTACCCCACAGACTGGAAGATGGGGCTGGTGGGCAAGACCCTGCACCCTGTTGGGGCCTCATATCCCCAGCCTCCTGGCACTCTCCATCAGCAGAGCCTGGCTGGGGTGAATCCTGAAACCCCCAGTTCCCATTTCCAGCAGGGCTGAAGGGCGGAGGAAGCCTGGGGTAGCCCATGCTGGCAGCCGCAGCCTCAGGCCTGGCTCACCGAGGGGTGTGTGGGGGAGCTGGGGGGTCCGTGGGGACCAGTACTGGGAGGAAGAGGTGGTGGCTGCCCATGCTCTCTGGAGACCCCCTGGGAAGCTCCTGCCTGTGGAGAGCAGAGTTCAGCTGGGCCCCTGCCTCCCCACCTTGTCACTGGCTCAGCAGAGGCATCCGGCTCAGCCCCTGTGTGAAGCGCCCCTGGCAGGAGTCTGGCCTGGCTCCGAGGGGCAGCGGGGCAGCCCTTGTGTCCTCTGCCTTTGGAAGGAGAGAGAACGGAGGTCTCTAATGGGCCTGCAGAGTCGGTGGTGGTATGCAGAGGCCTCATCTGTGCCTTCTGGGCAAAGTTTCTGGAGGAGCCCCCCATTGGGTCTCCAAAGCAGCACCTCCTGGCCCTACCATGTGAGAGCCACAGCCCGAGAGGACCCTGGGGTCCAGCGGGGAGGGTGGGAAGCTTTCAGGGAAGGTGCTCCCCAAGACGGAGTCTGGCTGAGGTTCCCACCCCAGGCCCTCAGGTGCAGCCTGGTGTCCTGTTCCCAGCGCCCTGCTCCAGGGCTGTGAGACCCGTGCCCTGGGGGATGTCCCTCTGTCCTCTTCACAGTGGGTCCTGCCCTGTGAGACCCCACAATCTTCAGGGGAGATTGCAGTGAGGCTGTGTGCCGAGCTCCTGAGGCAGGACAGCCAGATCCCAACTGCCCCGATGGCATCACCGCAGCTTTGTGAATGGCGTGTGCCCCCAA
The DNA here is from genome assembly GCF_049354715.1 of Callithrix jacchus. NCBI lineage: Eukaryota > Metazoa > Chordata > Mammalia > Primates > Cebidae > Callithrix > Callithrix jacchus. The sequence goes on from NC_133506.1 coordinate 58,684,917, forward strand.
AACCCACTGCCCGGGGGGGGGGGGTGCGAGGCAAGTTCCAGGTGCTTCTGTTTTTAATTAAACCAAATTAGGAACAAATAGCCCCATAGGAAGGGCTTTGGGATGCTCCCCTTCTCCCCCTCCCCCCCACCACAGACCTTGGCAAGCCCCAGCCAGCAACCCAGGGACCCCAGGCGCCAGTCCTGGGGAGTAGCTTGGCACAGACACAGCAGTGAGCACCTCCGTGGCTGCCCACCCAGCCTGGAGCCTGGCGCCCTTCAGGCATGGTCCTGGGTCCCTCTTCAGAGCTGGGAATGGTGAGCAGACTCTGCAGGGACCCTGTCCTCACCCACACCAGCATCTCGGGGCTGCTGGCTGCCTTGATCTGCCCCCACAGGGGCTGACGTGCTGTGGCACCCTGAGCTCCCTGACCCTCCCTGTGACCCTCAGCTGCAGCACATGGGAGAATCCCCAAGGCTTGGTGCAGGGGTCCTGCAGATAGTAGTGATGCTTCCCAGCCTGGGCAGTGCAAAGCCAGGAGCAAAGGCGGCCCTCGCCATGTACGACCTCCTGCCCCTGCCTGCAGAGCCCATGGATCCCAGGCACAGGGTAGGGAGGCAGCATGGCTCCCTCCCAGGCCTCTGGGAGTAGAGGGAGACAGGGCCATCTGGGCAGAGGGTGGGCAGGATTTCAGGCATCACACCCCTGCTAGGGGAGGCCCCAGGAATCAGGAACTGGGGCCTCGGGAGCCAGGTGAGCCTGCTCCATTCTCTAGAAGTTTCTCCTCCTGCAGGGCTGGAGAGACAAGCATCCCTGCTCTTCTGTGCGTTCTCTGTAAATGCTCCCCCAGTATCCCTGGTGGGGTTCCTCTTCCCAAAGCCTGCAGGGCCTGAAGGGGCAGCCCCACACGGGCTCCAGGGTCAACACTCAGGGCTCCTGTCCTCCTCTCCCTGCACCCTCCCCTCAGTGTCAAGCTCTGGGGTCAGGGTCTGGCCCTCAAGATCCCCGTGAATTTGGTGACTGCATCACTCTTAGCACTGCCACCTTCCGGGCCAGGTCCCCTGACTCTGCCCCAGTCTCCTGGGGCAGCCCTGAGCTGCACAGTCACCGTCAGAATCCAGGTACCTCCCAGGCCCCGAATCTCCCAGCCCTGTTTCACCCTCCATTGGGTGGGGCTCAGGAAGGGCCTAAGCTCTCCCACCCCTACCTTCCCCCCACCCCTGCCTTCCCCCCACCCCTGCCTCTGCCCGACCTCTGCCTCACCCCCGACCCCTTCCTTCCCCCCACCCCTGCCTCTGCCCAACCACTGCCTCACCCCCACCCCTGCCTCAACCCCCACCCCCTGCCTCACCCCCCACCCCTGCCTTCCCCCCACCCCTGCCTCTTCCCGACCCCTGCCCCACCCCCCACCCCTGCCTTCCCCCACCCCTGCCTCAACCACCACCCCTGCCTCACCCCCCACCCCTGCCTCTGCCCAACCCCACCTCACCCCCATCCCTGCCTTCCTCCAACCCCTGCCTCACCCCCGACCCCTGCCTTCTCCCCACCCCTGCTTTCCCCCCACCCCTGCCTTCGCCCCCCCCATGCCTGGCCTCCTCAACAGCCTCACTGGTCCCCCACTGGAATGCCCTTCCATTGTCCTGCACAGAGACTGTTGCTGGGGGTGGAGCCAGGGTGGAGGTGCCTCTCTGGCCCCCCAGAGTTTCTTGCCCTGGTCTGAAGGGCAGGAGTACCTGCCATTGACAAATTCCTTCCTGGTAAAGACAACTGGCAAGAAACAGATGGCATCCTCAAGCTGAGGATCGCAGGAGGGTTTAACAAGTGGCACAGGCAGCTTCAGGGAAACCAGGGACAGAATGGTATCCTGGGGCTGGAAAGGCTGAGGCTGCTGTCCCTCCAGACCAGAGGGACATGGGGAGCAGCCTGCAGGAGGCATGGACCAACACTCCCTCTCCTCCTTTCCCTCAAGTCCTCCCTCCCTTAGCGAAAGCCAGAAGTTTGGAGCATAGGGGACAGCCAGGCTGCCAGCCATCTTTGCAGTGATTCACACGTTAGTGAGAATTTGTGTCTAAGCCACTTCCAAGGGAAGATGTGGGGAGGAGGAAGCCTTGGAAAGAGTGGAAAACAGAGCTGCACAAAGCGGTCCTAGGGATGGCCAAGGGCTGAGAGCACGCTGCCCTCCAAGGCACCCGTCTGTCCTTTGCCTCTGCTCCTCCCCAGCAGACACATTCCGACGCGTCTCCCCAGAATGCGGGCCTACACTCCCTTGTCCAGCCTGAGAAGCCTCCAGGGACAAGGACAGTGCCCAGGTAGCCCCAGGGTCAGCCCACCCCAATCTGATGCCACCTCCAGGCAGACCTCCCACCAAGTGAGCATGGGTGAAAAATGGCAGATTTTCAAAAGTCACAAATTACAGCATGAAATCCAGTGCTTGACATGAGCCTGTGCAGAAACCGTGAGCCCTCCTGAAGCACGGACACGCCTGTGGCGATCGAGCCCCTCCTACTGCCCAGCAGGTCCTTTCTATCCACTCCTTTAAGTAGCTGTGTTTTAGAAAGAGAGCTTTCTATTTCCACTATTAGCGGAAAATCACTATCACTTGCCCTAAATAAACAACATCCTAAATGAACACAATTACACGAAAACACGCCCACCTGACTCTCCCCATATCCCGTGGCCACTAAAGGCTTTGAGCCCAGCACCTGGCCTCACTGTCAAAGCAAAGACATTCTGGACTACCTGACACTAGAGGGAAACAAACCAGCACTAACAGGTCCTTTCTCTGCACCCCCCAGGTGTGCCAACTTCGGCCCCCACCCCGGATACCACCTTATTAGGCCCACCCTGACTGCTTTCCCAGAGCAGCCCCGGGCAGAGGGCCGAGCACAAGGAACAGGCTGTGTGTCCTTCCCTGCAGCATGACCCAGGACAGCACAAGACCCTCGCCTCTGCAACCCGGGAAGTACCAGGGCTCCCATGCCTGCTCCTTGCAGTGCCTGCACTGGTCAGACAGGAGGGCTGTGTTCTGCCTGGGGACCACCATTCTGTCAGCCCCAGGGAACCCCCCCCCGTTTCTAAGCCCACCCTTCCTTGGGCTTGTCCTCTCCTCCCCTGCCCCCAGTTGCCTGGTCCCATTTACGCAGGGTCCCAGGGCAACGGCCTGGGGTGGAGGCTCCAGTTTCTTCCTGGAATGGAACACTCCTGTGGCATTTGATTTAGGGGTGGAGGGGGCATCCCCCAAGAGTTAGGTAAGAGAATGCCCATGTCCCTACGAGCAGACAGCAGCCGGAGAAGCCCCTTTGATGGCCCTCCTTTCCTGCTGGGATCACTCCTGAGAGGTAAATGGAAGGAGACAGATGAACAAGAGGAAGTTGGGGAGGAGATGTTGCAGAGAGGACAGAGAGCTAAGAAAAGGCAAGATGGCAACGTACAGACCTGTGGGAGGGACGTCAGAGATGAGGGGATCACAGAGGCCAGAAGGAGAGACACAGAGACCACGGGAGAGACAGAGACAGGGGAGAGATACAGAGACAGGGGAGAGACACAGAGAAAGAGAAAAGACTCAGAGACAGGAGAGAGACACAGAGACCAGGCGAGAGACAGAGACCAGGGGAGAGACTCAGAGACCAGGGGAGAGACACAGAGACCAGGGGAGAGACACAGAGACCAGGGGACACACAGAGACCAGGGGAGAGACACAGAGACAGGGGAGACACAGAGAGACCAGGAGAGACACAGAGACCAGGGGAGAGACACAGAGACCAAGGGAGAGACACAGAGACCAAGGGAGACACAGAGACCGGGGAGAGACACAGAGACCAGGGGAGACACAGAGACCAGGGGAGAGACACAGAGACAGGGGAGACACAGAGACCAGGAGAGAGACACAGAGACCAGGGGAGATACACAGAGACCGGGGAGACACAGAGACCAGGGGAGAAGCAGAGAGACCAGGAGAGAGACACAGAGCCCAGGGGAGAGACACAGAGACCAGGGGGGACACAGAGACCAGGGGAGAGACACAGAGACCAGGGAGACACAGAGACCAGGGGAGAGACACAGAGACCAGGGAGACACAGAGACCAGGGGAGAGACTCAGAGACCGGCAGAGACATAGAGACCCAAGGGCAGGTACTCAGAGAGTGATGGGGACCTGAACCCTGAGAAAGGACTTGCAGATGTGTCCTGGAGGGACACACACAGCGAGGACCATGAGCGCAGGCCACCCAGCAGCTGTCAGCCCAGCCAAGGACAGCCTTGTTCTCTGCATGCTGAGCCAAGCCACTTCTGAGGGGCTCCATCCTCGGAGGATTGGTGCCTGGGCCAGCTGGACCCACAAGCTCCTCTGGTGAAGTCCTGAGTTCTGGGGCCTCTGAGAACTTGAGGGAGGGGACAGGGAGGGGACTCCATGGGAGGCACCTGAGGGCCTGAGGAAGGGGAGGAGTCCCTGTCAGACGCCCCTGCTCCCACTTAGAGGTCAGGCTGTCACTGAGGAGGCCACACAGAGCCCCCGCCCCATGTGGACTCAGGAACAAAGGGCCCTTGCCCCATGGCAGGGCTGGCCGCACCCACCTTCACTGTGTCTAATGGAGGGGGACCCAGGGCTGGGAGTGAAACTGCCCCAGCTCTAAGCAGGTCTGTTTTGGGCTGCCCTGAGGCCCAGGTTCAAAAGGAACATGCCCTAAACGGGTGTCTCCCAGGGCCCGGCAGGCCTGGGGTGGCCCCGAAGCTAAGCAGGAGGGGTTCCCACTGGAGGGGTCCCGAGGTGACAAGGCCCCAGAGCCTTCTTGAAGCTCCTGCTCCTAAACTTCTCCATCTTTTGGGAGAGGAGGGCATCGCTGGGACAAGCTGCTCACCCCTCACTCCTCCAGGGAAATTTGCTGCCACCAATATCCTTAGGTGGGGCCAGCAGGGGCCAGCTCCCTGCCCTCCCCGAAACACACCCTGTGGGACCCTAGGCTAGGCCTGGAGGCAAGGGGAGGGAGGCACTGCCCAAAGCCAAGAGGCAGCTCTGTAGAGGGACCAGCCCTAGGCAAGGGTGTGGGCAGGGACTGCTGGCCCAGGCTCCCAGTCCCCAATTCCCCAGCAACAGTGCACGGCCAGGGAGGCTGGGACCAGCCAGGTTCACACCTCAGGCTGAAATACTGGCCCCTGAGGAACAAAAGGCCTATTCCCACCATGCTACGGGCCAGGCACCCGTCTCCCCTTGTTTCACCCGGCTCCTGCCTCCCTGCCCACCCAGGCACGGCGCTTACCTGGCCTCTGTTCATGCCTGCTCTGCCAGGCTCTCAGCCCAGCAGCTCTGGAGGGTCCCACAAGGAGTTCCACCTCTGGAACAGTCAGTTCAATGTCTGTATGTTCCTTCTGACAGGACAGGGAGGAGGGGTCGAGGCCAGGAGCAGAGAGAAAGGGGCCGTGGCCTCATCTGCATTCGGAGGCCCCAGGCCTTGTGCTGCCCCCACCGCATTGTGTGCCTGGGCAGGCTGACAATCACTGCCTTTGTGGTCGGTCCTGCCCTCCCACCCTCAGCGCTCAGGCAGGCAGGGATCCCCGCTCCACCGGCTACAAAGGGTGAGGAGGAGCAAGACCAGAAGAGGCCCTCCCTCTCTCCACCAGGCATGGGTCCCAAGACTGGCCCCATCTGCCCCAAGCCCAAGGGACAGGTGTGGAAGGAGTAGCGGCAGGTGGAGCCCCCGACTCAGCTTGTGGGTGGGGGCAGCTGCCATATCTGCACTCCTACCCCCTGGTCCTGGGGAGCAAGCCTCCTGGCAGTGTCCCTGGAGCTCCTGGGGGCCCCCACTGGGTGGGAGGGGCCTTCAGGGACCCTTGCCCCTCATGGCACCAAGCATCTGCCCACCTCTGGGAGGTTTAGCCTAGTGTGGGAGGAATGGGAGGCCCCTCTTCACCCAGTAGGACAGGCTGCCTACAGGGGAGATGTTTGGGGTCACAGTCACAGGTGCTGGGTGGGAGAGGGACCCAGGCTTGCTGCAGAGCCAGACAGAGGTCCCCCCCATCCCTGGGTGAGGCACTGGGTGGGGGCCTCTGAGCTCCCTTGACCACCCCAGCTGGAACTGGGAAGCTGTGGGCCACTGAGAGGCATCTGGCCTCCAGCACCCTCCCAGCCCCCGCATGCTGCAGGGGTTTTGGGGGGGGGCTGCGGCAGCCTCCAAAGGATGGCGGGGTCAAGGGTCAAGAGGTGGTGAGCCAGCTGTTCCCAAATGTGGGCCTCGGCCTTTCCGGTTTCTGGAGGAATGACAGGCCTCCCGCAGAGGAGGAGCGGGTGGTGGTGACGGGAGGAGCGGAAAGGGAGGGGTTCTCCACGGGTTCTGCTGATTTGTTTAATCCCACGCTATTCGGAGGCTTTCACCGATGGCGGACAGGAGGGAGGCGGAGGGGTGGGGGTCTCGGCCGGAGTTCCCTCCCCTCCTCCTCCCGCTCCCGCCCCCGCCAGAGCCACCTGACCCGTAGCGAAGTTGCCGGCCCGCCGCGCGCGGGCCTTTGTGCGCACCCAGGCGGCAGCCGGGAACCGGGAGCTCGAGCCGGCTCCGCAGCGCTGCCGCCCCCACCCTCGCGCCCCTTTCCCCTCCCCCACTGTCCCCGGAGCTGGCAAATAAACAAATCCACAAACAAATTCTCCGTGTGCTCGGGAGAGGCGGCGGCGTGGGCGGCGGCAGAGAGAAGGCGCGGGCAAGGCGAGACTGGGCCCCCGCGGAGCGGGGTGGAGTACAGACCCCAGCCCAGGCCCAGCAACAGTAAGTTGACTAAGAAGCCTACGAAGCTCGCGGGGCCACCGAAAAGGTCCCCACGGAGCGGACGCAGCGGGGCGGGCGGGGCAGAGGCTGCAGGCGGGCTCCCCTTCCCGCGCGGCTCCTACCGGCGGCTCCACCCCCAAGCCCGGGACGGTCCTTCCCCCATTCCCTAGGCTGGGGGCCACTGCACACCGGGGGTGCAAGTAGGGAGCCAGGGACCCCAGGGACCCCGATGGCTACTCAGAACTCCGAGAGGGGGCGGGTTCTCCTAGGGAAGTACAAAAATCTGGGCTGACCCAAGCGAAGGGGGCGACCCCCAGCCTCCCTCCTTCCCCACCCTAGCATGCCAGAGAGACCTCCGCCAAAGGGAAGGTGCGCAGAAGGAAGATGCTCCCCAGGTACGGGAGCACGGCTGCGAAGGGCGCGACCCTCCCTGCCCCAGATGGAGCCGGCCCTGCAAGAGACCCAGAGAAAGATTTGGGGTCCCTGGAGCCAAGGCACAGATGGGGGGTGCTAAGGAGTCTTTCCCCTTAGAACAGGAACAAGCTCCAGGGAGCTGGAATCCGGAGACTTCCTGGACCGGTCCAGGAACCTAAGGGTGGGGGACGGGAGGGGAGGATGCTGGAGCCGGCCCTTCTGGCCCCACCCCTTGGTGAGAAGAGGGCTGGGGGTAAAGTCTGAAAGCGAGGCGGAGGTTTCAGGGTTCCGTTTCAACACCATGGACAGCGGATGCCTCAGCCTAGGAGCCTAGGACCGCCCTGAAGACTGCCCCAGTCCCATTAGGGTGAGGGTCCGATCCCGACCACTGGAGGCCAAGGGCCACCGTCTCCAATGAAGCGGGACGGCTGCAGCCAGGCCTCCGCAGCCCTCCAGCCCCTCCAGCGTCCAGCCTGCACCTGCTGTGGCTGCCGGCAACCGCGGGCTTGGGGCAGTTTCCAGAGCTTTGCGCTTGGTACAGAAGGTTCCCTTGGGTTGTGGAGAAGTTAGAGGGCTTGTGCGTGACCTGAGAGAGGGAGAGCCTGTCCCGACACCTGCAAAGGGCGAGGAATTGCGTCTGTGAAGGGTCAGGTTGAAGCAGCACTAAAGGGGGAGGGGCATCCTGACGGTTGAGGATCCGCGGAGGCGGTGGGGACAGAACCAGCCCGAGTTCCTGCCCCCTTTCCTAACCCACTGTCCATGGGCCGTGCAGTGCTGGAAAGAGCGGAAAAGGAAGAAGCGGGGCCTGCGCCCAGGGAGGCCCAGGCTCTGCTCCAAGGGCAGAGGGCGCAGGGGCTGGGTCGGCCCTGGAAGGAAGGAGATGGGGACAGAGGCCTGCCGGCCACGCGGGGCCTGCGCTCCTAGTGGTCTAAACAAAGGCCCTCGGGGGAGGCTCCGGGCAGGGAGGCTTGGGGAAGCCGCTGATCCCTGGCCCTAGAGGGCCAGATGAGGGGCGCCCCAAGGACCCTATCGAGCAGGCCCTGACTGCAGTAGGACGTGGAGTGTCGCCTGTGCTTCTGTGGTCCCTACGGGCAAGAGCTCCGGTCCCAGTCAGACACAGTGAGAACCGCAGGCTCCGATGGGGGCGGGGAAGGACGACCTCTAACTCCCTCCGGTACTGAGCCCAGCAGGGCCATCCGCAGGAGGCTAGCGGGACCCTGGCCTTTCTCAGGAATGAGAAGCCTGGAGGGCCGCTGTATGAGCTGCGCGGCTGAGTGCGTTCTGCGCGTGTGAGGCAGGAGCCGCGAACCCGCGGCCCGCGCCGATTGCTGGTGCATGTATGCCGGTGCCGTTGGGCTGCGTGCCAGCGAGGCGTGCGCGTGGCGGGGTGTGGCTGGGGTGTCGGTGTGCGGCTGGAGGGGCTCGCGCGTGGGCGCGGGAGGGCCAGGTGAGGGGCGAAAGTGAGATAGGCGTTTCCTTGGGCCTCCGTGTGGCCGCGGGGCGCAGGGGACGGTCGAGGGCGCTCGAGGGCTGCGTCCGTGAGAGCCGCCGAGGAGCGCGCGGGGCGGGACGAGGCGCGAATGCGCGGGAGGCGCGAGGCGCGCGGTGCGTGTGTGCGCGTGTGCGCGGCGCGCGTGCCCCGCAGTTCTCAAGGACACCTCGGGGAGGCGGCGGCGGGGCCGGTGTCCGGGTGACGTCACCGCGCGCCCCAGTGATAATCGCCCTGTGCCGTAGCGGAGCGCGGATACGCGCGGAGGCAGCAGCGGCGGCGGCGGCGGCGGCGGCGGCAGGAGCGGAGACGGTCGCCTCCGGGGCCAGGCCGGATGAATAGGACCCCGCGGACACTCGGCTCCCAGCCGGCCCTCGGCGCTCGGGGACTTGCCTGGCTACCTTTTGAGGGTTCCAGAGCCCCTCTCCGCCCAGGGTAGCAGCGTGCTGGGGGGCCCCCGGGAGCCGAAGAGCGGGGAGCCGAGGCGACAGCGGCAGCTCCCGCCTGGACTGGTAATTACGCTCGGGGCCGGGCCGGGGCGAGCCGGGCAAGCGGCCTCTGTGGGTCCCCCAGTCTTTCTCCACGAACAGCTCCAGCGCCTTCTCGCTGGCCCACTGCGCGCGGAGAGGGCGAGCTCGCTGGGTTGTAAAAAGAGACGAGTTTTCATCTTTGAGCATCGAGATTCTTTCTTTTAACCGCATTCGGTGCGCGCTCCTGGGTCGGCACCGGCCGGGGCACGGCCGGTAAAGGCAGCCGCGAAGGAGCTCGCGCCACCCAGTCGGAGCGGTCTCTGCGCCCCTCGCAGCCCCACGGGGGGCGGCCTGGTGCGCACGCGCTCACCACCCCCACCCCCGGAATCCGTCTCCGCGGTCCCCGGGAGCCCTGGCTCCAGGAACGCTCGGAGGGACGCACCCGGGACCCCACTCGCTGCCGCGGAGAGGGGAGAGAAGTGTGGGCTCCTCCGCGTCGGGGACGGACCGGGACCCCACAGTCCGCCAAGCGCAGCGCCCCCGCCCTGCCCACCACGCGGCGAAGACGCCTGAGCGTTCACGCTCCTCGGGCGAGGACCCCGCGAAAACCCGAGCCGGTCCGGACCCCGGCCCGGACGTCCGCCGCCCGCACAGCCCTGAGGGCCCCTCTGCGTGTTCACAGCGGACCTTGATTTAATGTCTATACAATTAAGGCACGCGGTGAATGCCAAGAGAGGCGCCTCCGCCGCTCCTTTCTCATGGAAATGGCTCGCGAGCCGGTCCGGCCCGGCGCCCCTCCCGCGGGAGGAAGGCGAGCCCGGCCCCCGGCGGCCATTCGCGCCGCGGACAAATCCTGCTAACAATGCGCCCGCCCAGAGGGCGGCCCAGCTGCCGGGCCGGGGATCTGGCCGCGGGACACAAAGGGGCCCGTGCGTCTCCGGCGTCGCGGGGCGGGGGGGGGTGGCCGAGGGGGGAGCCCGCGGCCCGGGCCAGGCTGCGGCCAGCCGGCCCCCGGCCACGTGTGTCCGCAGCGCGGAGCGCCCAGGCGCCCGCTGAGGGCGGCGGGGGCCGGGAGACAAAGGGAGGGTCCGCGGGGGAGCGGCGGGCGGGTGCTCCGGGCAGCGGGCTGGGGTCCGGGGGGCTGGGGTGCTGCGGTCCGGCCCCCGCTAGCGGTCGCGGCGCTGTCCACGGTGCTGGCGGCGCGGCGGCCCCCGCGGGACCGGAGTGCTGCCAAGTGTGGCCCTCACCCCCACCGCGGGCGCCCTGGACAGTTGCCACGGCAACGTGGGAGGAGGTGAGGCAGGGTCTGAGGTCACCGCGGAGTCTGCCCTTCCTCAGGCTGATGCGCCGCGGGGCGGGACGGGGGCGGCGCTCCGGGCCCCCCAAGCAGCTCCCGCAGCCCCCGCAGTCCAGGGCCAGGCTCGCAGGGGGGCGGCGGTCTGCGTCCGCGTCCAGGGCCCAAACCAGGGCGATGGACACGCGGGACCACATCCCGCCCACAAAGCCCTCTCTGAGAGGTGCAGGACCAGGCACGTGAGATTCCGCAGCCCAGGGAGAAAATGACAAATCCCTCCCCCGCCGCCATCTGCAGCCGCAGTGACACCCACTCGGGTTTGCTGCAGGGTTTTTTTCTGTCCCCGGAAGCCAGCGCCACCTGCTGACGCCCGGCACCGCCTCTGCGCCGCTACCCGGTGCCCATCCCAGGCCCTGCTGCCAGGCCCCATGAGGGTCAGAGGACGAACCCCCTCCCCAAGCGCCCCCTTCTCCTGCGGCAGACCTGGCTTTGCCGCTTCTCCCCTTTCCTCTTAACCAGGTGGAGGCTGAGCCTCTCCTCCCCGGCTTCAAGCCCAGGCGGGAGTCCGAGTCGCCTGAAGTTCTCCCAGCCCCAGGCCCAAGGCAGGGAGCAGAAAATCGGGATAAAAGGAACCATGTGAGTTTCAGGCAGTGGCATCTCCACCCCGACCTCCACCACTGCAGGGCTGCAGAAGAAACCTTCCCCTGCAGCTCTGCTCTGCTCAGCTCAGACCTCCAGCCCGTCCACCAAGTCACCTGCTGCAGACACAGGCAGGAACCACTGGTGCCTCCATCTTCCTACCCCCACCCCAGCCAGAGTAGAGGCAGGCTCCCCCTGGAGGGTGCAGAAGTGGCCCAGGCAGCCCCAGCAAGGCCTGGCCTGACCACAGCACCCACCCAGGGCTTCTTCCTCCTGCTGTGAGGGCTCAGGCAGCACCCCGAGAGGGTCACCTCTGGTCCTAGAGAAGGGGTAGGGGCCACAGGGTCATTCCAGGACAGTACTGAAGGGACTGGTGGGAGTGGGTGTTTCTTCGGGGTGCAGGATATGGCCCTGGCCTATCCCGAGCTTCGTCTTGGTCTCTGACCTCGAGGCCAGCCCTTCCCTCAGGGAGGGCACCCCTGGCTGCTCCCTCCTCTGGGGCCAGGGATGGGGGCTGGGCTTTGGTCTTGCACCACTTTCTTTCCTGGGGACGAGGTTCCTGGCCAGGATGGACCCTCCATGTCAGTAGCTTGGGGAGGGGATGCTTGAGAGCTGGTGGGAGGGCATGGGCAAACTGTCCTTGGCACTGTCCCTAGGCGGTCCTCCTCTGTGGGGTCTCCTAGGAAGAGCTTCCTGGACTCTGCCACGGTCAGGGAGCTGCCTCTCCCAACACCCACCCCAGCTCCAGGGCAGCGCTTTGCTTTCTGGGCTCCATCCAGCTCAGGGGGACACGGCTGGCTTCCAGGGCTGCCCAGGAGCAGCAGGGTGCACAGTGGAACCTCACTATGCAGGACCTGCAGGGTTGAGTGTGCGCCTCCGTGGGCCAGCATGGCTGTAGCACCGTCTGCCGCAGTGCGATGGCGGTGGGGTGGGGGGCATGTGCCACAGCGTCCACTTGGACCTGCCGCGGCTGAGCTGCTGGTCTCAGTGAGAGGCCCTTGGAGCAGAGGTCACCGCCACATGCTTTGCAGCCCACACAGACTACCCTGCGTGTCCAGCTCAGCCTCTCCCCCTCCTGCTCATACCCACAGCCACAGTCACAGACGTGCTCACACAGCCACACCTCCCACACACACACAGACATTGCCCGCCTCCACTCAGGAAGAGCTGGGCACAGGCCCTGAACTGACTGCTAAGCACCCAGCCTGTTCGGCACCCAGCCCGTATTGGGTCAGCTGTGGGCAGTGGTTCTGGTGGAAGCACACTGGAGCCGAGGGCCTGGGACACCCCCTGACAAAACCGTGGCACCCAGAAAGGCCAGCTCAGGCTGTCTACCAGGGCCCTTCCCAGTGTGAGACCAGAGGAAGATACCCCTTCCCTGGCTGGAATGTTTTTGTTCTGAATAAAACGAAATAAAGCTGCTGAGCTTGAAGCCACAGGCCCCATAGTCCCCTCTGTAATTCCTCCAAATCCCCTCTGTCCACAGGCAACAGAGGTGGGAGGAGCTCCAGGGGCCAGGCCACAGTCAGCAGGGGCCAGTGCAGTCAGTCAGCTCCTCCACTCTGCAGCCTGTGGGCTCCACCCTGATCTCACCTCCAGCCAGGGCTCCCTGTGCAGCCATTGACCAGGAGCCCCCACCCTCCTTCCCCTCAGGTCCAAGCCCCCAGGCAGGAAGGTCTCTGGCCAGGGCAGAGATTGGGAGCTGGCTCTCAGCCTCCCCACCCCTGACTGCCTCCTGGTCGTGCCCATAAGCCAGGCCACAGGCAGTGATGACCCCAGAGCTCAGACCCTCACACAAGCGAGCCCTTGCCCCTGGTGCCCAGGATGGCTGCTATTTCTGGGCTGTGGGTACCAGGAGCATGTGGCAGCTGGGTGGGGTGGAGCGCAGGGGATCATGTTTGGGAATGAATTAAAAACCAAAAAATGGCACTTTGGGAGGCCGAGGAGGGTGGATCATGAGGTCAAGAGATCGAGACCATCCTGGTCAACATGGTGAAACCCCGTCTCTACTAATACAAAAAAAAATTAGCTGGGCATGGTGGCGCGTGCCTGTAATCCCAGCTACTTAGGAGGCTGAGGCAGGAGAATTGCCTGAACCCAGGAGGCAGAGGTTGCGGTGAGGCGAGATCGCGCCATTGCACTCCAGCCTGGGTAACAAGAGCGAAACTCCATCTCAAAAAAAAAAAAACAAAAAATGGAAATGATACAGGATGACTCCCTCTAACTTGTCAGAGGGATGGAAAGACCTTGCCCAATGGTGAGGGCCCAGAGCAGAGGAGGAGTCTGCCTCTGGTTGGTGACCTTGTCCCAGAGGTGCCAGGAAGGTGCAGCGTCTTCTCAAGTCACCGCTAGCCAGAGACATAGGCTATAGGCAGCCCCGGAGTCCAGCAGGCTTGGCATTGGTGCTGGAGCACTCAGGACAGGTGAAAGCACACACGTACGCCCTGGAGCCTCATGTCCTGCAGCCCCCAGGTCTGTCACAGAGCCAAAAATCAGGACCCTCCCTCACATGTGCGGCACAGCCACCCTCCTTCACCCTGGACTCTGGCCCGGCCTGTCGGAGGCTGCTGGTTACTCACCAGATGGAGGCCCAGCGTCCGTGTGTCCAGCCGCCCCTCCCCGCCCAGCAACAACTTCCCTCTGGATGTCTTTTTCTCCTCGGTTGAGGGGAAGAATAAAGCCAGTGTGTCTCCCAGGGCTGCCTGGGGGTAACCATGGGTGAGATCAAGAAGAGACTTTCCAGGGCAAACCAAGGTCAGGTGGTCCCCAACCCAGGGCTGAGGATATATTTCAGGGGGAGCATGGCCAGGCACCTCCCCTCTCGCCATCCTCATCTCTGCAGGGCTGAGACACACAGGCCATTCTGGCTCCATTTCTGGAACTCAGTCCCCATCAGCCAAGCCATGATCATCGCCACAGAGATGGCCACACCCCTCCCCTTTCAGCTCTATAGCTCCCACCCCGGCTGGCTAGGCCTGATCCCAGAGGGCAGCGCTCACCACCCAGAAAGTTCATAGCAGGAATACAGGGGCAGACACAGGCCATAGTGCTGGGGAACAGCCAGGAGTGGTTCAGGGGAGACAATTCCACCACAGGCCATTTCCACAGATGCTCTGATAGGGCGATGAGGTTGGGGGCAGCTAAAAGCCGAGGGCAGCTGAGCCCCCTCCTCAGGGCCGTGGGTGGTAAAACTGAGCAAGATGGAAACTCACAGCCCCTGTGACAGAGGGTCCTCAGCCTACCTCACCGGACCCTGTCGGGTTGCCCCGAGATGCTGTGGCCCCTGCAGCTCCTTTGTGTTCCCTGGCTCCCCATCCGAGTCAACATCAGCTGGAAACACAGGCCACAGGCAGCCCCAGAATCCAGTGGGCTGGGCATGGTCCGGGGGCCGCTCTGCCACACGAGTTTATGCCATCAGCTCTGAACCAAAAGGCATGTGGGCTGTGCCAGGGCACGGCCACTCTGGACCCTCCTGCTGAGAGCCCCAGCGGAACACGGGCCCTTAGCCAACCCCAGGACAGTCTGGCCCTGTTAGCAGGGTCTGAGCCCCACATGAACAAACAAGACCAGGCTTGGGACCAGGCTCCCGGCCCACACAGCACATAGGGTCAGTGCTCCAGAGCGGGCACATCTCTGTGGGAACCAGATGGAGATGTCCATGTAGCACACAGACCAAGCTGAGGTGAGGTCTCAAAGCATAATGCTGTGGCACAGGCAGACTCCCAGCATACCCAGTGGCTACCTCAGTGTGTGTGGCCAGGCCCTCCTGCAGGTGCCCATGCTTACCACGTGAGGGCGCCCTGGAGCTGCCACAGGATCCTCGACAGGGACACGGGGAGGGACCATGAGCACTGCAGAGACACAAAGGTCATCTGCATGAGCAATGGTCAGAGGTGGGCCCCTCCCCACCGGGAGACTGCCCTTGGCCCCGCACACTCAGGCCAGGGGAGGAGGGAAACAGGAGCGACACAGGAGCCCTTGCGCACCTGGATGCTCTTTGTTGATTCGTTCATTCAACAAACATTTCTGAGCCCCTCGTAGGAATGAAGCCACAAGGGCCACCAAAGTCTAAGTGAGGCTTTAGGGGACAGGGCCTCAATGGGTACAGAGGGTGATCTGGGCTCTGCCTGGAGCCCACCTGGAACAGAGGAACAGCGCAGGAGCATCCTGGTCACAGCGGCCAGGATGGAGGGTCCCCTCAGCCATGTGTACAGGGACACAGGGGCATGTCTCCGACTCCTGGAGTCACCACTTCACCACTCTGTGCTTTGGTTTCCTCATCTGTAGCTGGAGGGTGAGCTTAGACATGTTCATTCAGTAAATGTGAGCAGTCGTCACCACCACGATCACTGCCACCATCGCCACCATCAACATATCATTGCCACCATCTTCACCATCACACCATCACTATTGTCATCAGCAGTAACAGCGGTGGCAGGAACACCATCGCCATGGACCTTGCAGCGTGGGGCCATTGAAACTCCCTCTGGCTGGTCCTGTTTTCAGTTCTTTGAAGCAGTGGGGATGAGGGAGAGACGTGGACCCACTAGAACTGTGGCCGCCCAAAGGTCACTCAGTAGATCCATGTACTTCTAGGTGGATGGCTGCATGCTGAGGACACAGGAGGGCCTCCGTGACAGATCGGCCTGGTGACACTTAGGTCCCCAACTCCACATGAGGACAGCTCTCCCCTTGCCATGGAGGCTGTGGTCTCACTACCCAAGTAACCCCTGACCCAGCTAACCTCGGACAGTCTCCAATAGCCTTTCCCCACAAGTCTTCCCAATGTCCAGAGAAGGCCCCTGTCTTGGCCCCAAAAGGCATTTCCCAATGACTTCACACCCAGAGAAGTGCAGAATCTGCTGGGGGCAGGCAGCCCTGCTTAGAAGACATGGTGGCTACCCTGGGCAGGGTGGCACCCCTTTATAGAGCCCACCTGCCAAAAGGCTGGAGAAGACTGTGTGAAGGCCCCACTGGAGCACATAAAGGCACTTTCAGTGACTGGAGGGCCTCCATGTTGGGCACAAAACTCCCTGCCCTTCATGCAGCCTGGGGTCCCACACTCTTCACCCTTTCCTAGGGGAGAAAAGAAACCCAGACATAAGTGCTGGGGAGGTGGAAGGACCCCAAAAGGGGCTGAGCCCCAGGCACTAGCCACTCACTTAATCCACCAGGAGCAGGGCTGGAGCTGAGCTCCGGCTGGGGGTGAAGCGCAGAGGCTCTGCAGCAGGTGCTGGGCATGGAGAAGCCAGTCTCCCTGGGGTGGGGTGGGGGTGCAGATGGCTGCCACTAAGAAGGGCCTCCCACCTGGGATGGTTAGTCTCACAGATAGCAAGGAGACCACCCTGGGCTCACACAGACCCCAGGAGGCAGGGCCCCTGGGTGCCTCTCAGGAAGACAGAAGGGGCAGTAGTCTTGGCCCCATCCTGGGACTCCTGCCTCTGCCTGCGGGCACTCCCTGTCCTCTGTGCACTCACAGAGAAGGAAGAAGCCCACCTCCAGCTCCACAGACTCTACTGCCCAGGGCTTCCCCAGTCACACAGGAGAGCTCGTGCCTGGACCAGCAACCACCCCCAGGATAGAAAATCCCCCTCGCGGGTCTCCTCCAGGACCCACTGTCCTATGTGGGACTGTTCCTCAGGTGCTACTCTTCCAGGGTGCAAATCCCAGTGCCCCTGGCCACACCCACACCCCAAGGCTCCTGGCCTGTTCTCAGGCCTGTGCTCCGCTTCACCCTGCTCTCCCCACTCCCACAACACCCTGTTCCCACAGTGCCCCGCTCCCACAGCACCCTGTTCCCACAGCACTCCACTGTACCCCACTCCCGCAGCGGCCTGCTCCCACAGCGGGGTCCACTTCCCTGCTCCCCCAGGCTGCTCCACACAGCCCCAGCATTCCTGGGCTCTGCCCGTGCCCCTCAACATGTGCACAGGTGGAAGCCTCCCCCAGCCTCCACCCAAGCACACCCTCTGCCTGCCCAGTCCGCCTGCAAATCCAAACCCGCTGGACCTGTCACTTCCCTGACCAGCATTTCCTCTCCATGAACAAACCCCCCAAGTTGGGGACTGCTCTCCTTGGTGATGACAAGGGTCCCACATTGGTGTGGCCCCTCCAGACCTTGCCACGACCTCAGTGACCCCCACCCCCATTGTCTCCTCATCCTGCAAGTTGGGGTGTCAAGGCTTTTTAGTTGTCAAACTAGGACAACTTGAGGTGGGGACCTCGGCAGGGGGGCCAGTAACAGGATGGATGGGCAGAGGGCCCAGAGCTCAGAGGACGTGGTCGAGGGACCAGCCCCAGGGACCTGGCACGAAGGGGCCAGACAACTTCTGAGGCTCCCACTGAACCCAGACCCACCAGGCTGAGGGGCTTGCGCCTGCGGAGGATGGGGGAGTCGCTATCAGGAGTAGGCAGGGGAGAGGGGTGGAGAGTAGAGGCTTTGCATCCTCCTGTTCTTGGCCAGGGCTCCCAAACCAAATGCCACTCCTGCACACACACCACACGGGCACACACGTGCATCTCACAGACACACCACACAGGCACACACATGTGCCTCGTACCACAGGCACACACCACACAGGCACAAACACGTGCACACACACGCAAAGGCGCACACATGTGCACATACACAAGCACACTCACGAGTGCACACACCACACACGTGCACACACCACGGGCACAAACACAATCACACATACTTCTCAGACACACGGGCATATATACTACATGCGCTTATCTACACAGATACATGCACAGAGGCATCACACTACATACACAAACACAATACACATGCACACACGTACAGAGAGGCATCACACTACATATACAAACAATACACACGCACACGTACACAGAGGCATCACACTACATACACAAACAATACACATGCACACACAGAGGCATCACACTACATACACAAACACAATACACATGCACGCATACACAGAGGCATCACACTACATACACAAACACAATACACATGCACACACATACACATGTACACACATACACAGAGGCATCACACTACATACACAAACAATACACATGCACACATACACAGAGGCATCACACTACATACACAAACACAATACACATGCACACACATACACAGAGGCATCACACCACATACACAAACACAATACACATGAACACATACAGGCATCACTACATACACAAACACAATACACATGCACACACATACACAGAGGCATCACTACATACACAAACACACAATACACATGCACACACATACACAGAGGCATCACACTACATACACAAACACAATACACATACACAATACACATGTACACACATACAGAGGCATCACACTATATACACAAACAATACACATGCACACATACACAGAGGCATCACACCACATACACAAACACAATACGCATACACACAATACACATGTACACACATACACAGGCATCACACTACATACACAAACAATACACATGCACACATACACAGAGGCATCACACTACATACACAAACACAATACACATACACACACAATACACATGTACACACATACACAGGCATCACACTACATACACAAACAATACACATGCACACATACACAGAGGCATCACACTACATACACAAACACAATACACATGCACACAAATACACAGAGGCATCACACCACATACACAAACACAATACACATGCACACATACACACAGGCATCACTACATACACAAACACACAATACACATGCACACACATACACAGAGGCATCACACTACATACACAAACACAATACACATACATAATACACATGTACACACATACACAGAGGCATCACACTATATACACAAACAATACACATGCACACATACACAGAGGCATCACACTACATACACAAACACACAATACACATGCACACACATACACAGAGGCATCACACTACATACACACAATACACATGCATACACATACAGAGGCATCACACTACATACACAAACACAATACACATGCACACATACACACAGGCATCACACTACATACA
Organism: Callithrix jacchus; assembly: GCF_049354715.1. Classification (NCBI taxonomy): domain Eukaryota; kingdom Metazoa; phylum Chordata; class Mammalia; order Primates; family Cebidae; genus Callithrix; species Callithrix jacchus. The sequence goes on from NC_133506.1 coordinate 58,703,971, forward strand.
CAAACTACACATGCACACACAGATGCATCACACTACACAAACTACACATGCACACACAGATGCATCACACTACATACACAAACTACACATGCACACACAGATGCATCACACTACATACACAAACACACAATACACATGCACACACATACACAGAGGCATCACACTACAAACACAATACACATGCACACACATACACAGAGGCATCACACTACATACACAAACTACACATGCACACACAGATGCATCACACTACATACACAAACACACAATACACATGCACACACATACACAGAGGCATCACACTACATACACAAACACAATACACATGCACACACATACAGAGGCATCACACTACATACACAAACAATACACATGCACACACATACACAGAGGCATCACACTACATACACAAACACATAATACACATGCACACACATACACAGCAACCAAATGATCAAGGAAAGGGATGAAATGTTAACAGTAAGTGAATCTGGATATTCTCTGTACTGTGCTTACTCTTGCGACTTTATTGTATATTTGACTTTATTTCCAAAGTAAGTTTTTTACAAAAGGAATGCCCTCACCTCACCAGCCACCACCCCATACCACCCACTCAAATACACCTCAAGCAGCTCTTCCTGATGTTGGGACCAGGGTCCCTCTCTTGGTGCTCCTCTGCAGGGCTGTGGTGTACTCAGCTAGTGAAGACAGACACCTGTGCCCCAGCCCAGCCCCAACCTTCTGCTTGTCCCTGCACCCCAAGTGCTTACGTTCAGCAAGCTTCCCAAAATATAAGGGGAGGGGGAAGGGAGGCCATTCCATCTCTGAGGGCTGGCAGAGCAGGTTAACCGAGGGACCTGGTGTTCTGGGGCCCCATCAAGGCCACCCTCCTGCACACCTGTATCCACACTGAGGAATGACCTCACCTGCCACACCTGCCACCATCTCTGGAGATGGCTGTGGCCACACTAGCTGAGCTCAGCCCAGCCCAAGCAACAAACTGCACCTCAGGGTCTCCTTATATGGGGAGATCACAGCAGAAGCCGGCATTGGGGAGGCAGGGCACCACAATGCCAGCTCTGGACATCCCCTCCTGTCTGGGCTGGACACCGGCCCCAGGCACCTCTCACCCTGAAGCACACCATCCCCCATCCCTGTGCCCTGGACCCTCCACAGGGCCACGTAGGGGATGCTGTGCTGGAGAAGCGGCTGCCACCCACCCACAGAAAGTCCCCTCTTCCAGCCTGACGGTTCCACAGGACTGAGGTGACACTCTCCCTGGCCTCACAAGTGGTGGCTGAAGCCCAAAGCCCCCGAGGGCCTCATTACCTGTGCACCCCGAACTCTCCTCCCCTGGTCCCTCGCAAGTTGCCCCGGGGCTGCTCAGCCTACAGGGGCCCAGCCCTGTTCACAGCAGCACGTCAAGGCTGCCCTCGGATCTGAAGACCATTCCTGCCCCACAGCTGCTCCCGGCACCAAGCGGTCATGCTGCGGCGTCCTGGCTCCCCCGTCCGTCTGCAGGAGCCCTGCCATCACCCATGGAAGCAGCACTGCCATCTCTCAGCCTTACACTCCGCAGGACACCAGGGAGCACCAGCCTGCTGTCGTGGCACGTGCAGGGCTGTGGCTTCTTGCAGCTGAGGCACCGACTTTGGGCAGCTCACCCTGTCCTTGGGAGGCTGCAGAGCTTGGAGGAGTGTCCAAGACACGCCTCTGTCCAGAATACACTGGATGCCCCTGCGGCCCAGCTCTGCCCAGATGCTATCAGTTGCTGGTCCTCCTTTGACTCTGGGTGGCCAGGACACGTTGCGGAGGGAGGGTGCTGGCCCCAAACAACCCCACAGGTCATGTGGACTTCCCAAAAGCAAAGGGGCCTCGTGGCAGACCTGTCCTGGGATCTGACCCTCAGCCCTGGGCCACGGCAGGAAGCACAGCAGGTCCGATGGGCACCCCTGGAACTCACTGGAGTCGTTCCAGCACCTGCAGCCTGATTAGCTCAGTGAGTCTGGTTCCCTCTCGCATGAGCTGAGCGACACAGCAGGACGAGGCCTTGCCCGTGCCCAACGCCGACGCTTCCACCTGGTCCAGCTGGCGGCGATGTGTGAGACACTTAGGCCTGTGTCCGCTGCCAAGAGAGGAGGGAACCTAGACTGCCATCCAGTCTAAATACACCACGACTTACCTGCAAGGAGCCCCTCCCTCTCACACTCCACCAGGGTCCCCTCCTTGGTAATCCTTCTCAGTAGTGAAGGGCTCTGAGAAGCCTTCCAGGGAGGGGCCTGGCAACTCGAGGAGCCTCTGAACGGGGCTGATTCCCCGTGTGAGCCCTATGAAGGAATAAGCGAGGCTGCTTTCAACTGCAGATGTGTGAGCCCGACACAGCCATCCTCCCAAGCTGAGGGAGCCAGGAGGCACGGCCGTGCCTGAAGCCACACAGCAGCAGGACTGCTCCAATCTGGGAGCCCAGGGGCAGATTCCTTTCTCATGGACGTGGGCTCACCACTGGCATCTGGCTGGAGAGGGCATTTCCGTCATACCAAAGACTTCCATTCTGGACAGTAAGAAGCCTGGGAGGGCCAGGATTCAGCCCAAAGCACCACAGGCTCTGGCTGTTTAACACCCGATGCAGGAGAGCCACCTGCAAAGCCATCCTGTAATCCACTGGGAGCCCAGGAACGCTGGCTTCCAACTGAGCTACCACCCACACCCGCCAAGGAAACTTCCAGAGCCAGAGGCACCTTAAACAGTACATCCAAGCTGAAGGCTCTTCCAGTAGCTTAAAATTCATTATGACATTTAAGAAGGCCGGGCGCGGTGGCTCACGCCTGTAATCTCAGCACTTTAGGAGGCCAAGGCGGGTGGATCACAAGGTCAAGAGATCAAGGCCATCCTGGTCAACATGGTGAAACCCCATCTCTATTAAAAATACAAAAAATTAGCTCCAGCTACTCAGGAGGCTGAGGCAGGAGAATTGCCTGAACCCAGGAGGCGGAGGTTGCGGTGAGCCGAGATCGCGCCATTGCATTCCAGCCTGGGTAACAAGAGCGAAACTCTGTCTCAAAAAAAACAAAAACAACAACAAAAAGACATTTAAGAATTCTAGCATGGGGCGGGCATAGTGGCTCATGCCTGTAATCCCAGCACTTTGGGAGGCCAAGGTGGGAGGATCACTTGAGGTCAGGAGTTTGAGACCAGCCTGGCCAACATGGTGAAACCCCTTCTCTACCAAAAATACAACAATCAGTCGTGGGTGGGGGGCGGGGGGGGGGCGGGGGGCGAGTACCTGTAATCCCAGCTACTCCGGAGGCTAAGGCAGGGGCACCACTTGAACCCAGGAGGCGGAGGCTGCACTGAGCCGAGATTGTGTCACTGCCCTCCAGCAAGAGCAAAACACCATTCTAGCATGGTGTGCTTTGGGGAAGGGCAGAAGGAACAGGGAATAGGGCTCACGGGGCTGCCCTTCAGGGAGGGAGGGGTGAGAAATACTAACAACTTACAGCTCTTTATAAAGCAAAACCAGACGAAGTCCATCCCCCTCCACCAGCCTATGCCTTCCATTTCTCCCTTCCCCTGGTGGGCCTGGCTCCTGGCCTGGCATCACCATGCACCAGGAATGCAGGCAGGAGGCCCCTGACACCAGACGCAGCATCAGTTCTACAAGCTGACAGAGTGAGAAGCCACTGACTCCGTCTTTGGAGCCCTCAGGGGAAGCGCTGCCTAGACCGTGCTGGCCGGTATCCACTCACAAGCCAGTCAGCAACCACCGCTCACCACCACCTCCCACTATGGGGACAAGAGCACCCACTCCTTCCACACCAACCAAAGAAAGAGCATGTTACCCTGCAGTCACGCTCGCCACCTCTCTGCACCTGAGAGCCAGGAACTCACCTTCCTCCAAAGGAGCCCAGGACTTGAATACATGCCAGAAAATGGCATAAAATAGGAACCGGGCACTCGAGGCTGAAAATGGTGCTGCAGGTGGGAGCACACAGCCTGCCTCCATGGGCCTGTCATGACAGACGTTTCCCTAAAGCAACTACTAACTTCTGGCAGAGGCAGTGACAGCTGGGAAAGGGATGACAGGGCTTTCTGGGCTGATGTGAATACTGTAACTTTATCACATACTTGTCAACTTCTGCAGATGTATACAATATGCATATAAATTTTACCTCAAAAGGCAAACAAACTAAACTATTAAACTCACCGCATAAAAAAATAAGAGGCATTGGAGATGAATGGAGGATGGAGAAGGTAAGGCGCTCCGTCGGAGAGGAGGGAGCCGTGCCCAGCTACTGCACACGTAGCTGTGTCTGAGCATCAGTGTGCTGGGGAACGGGCGAGGGTGCCATGTAGTATATTGTCTTAAAGGAATTAACAGCTCCCTCCTCCAACACTAGAGAACAAGAGCCCCCAGCTTGAGAAACACAGGGCTTTGTACAGTGACTCCCCAAATGGCTTTGCAGCTTAAAAAACTCCAAAACATAAACTCATCAAGTAGGGTGAAGAATGAGATAACACCCGGCTTGCTAAATAGTACTGTTTATTAAGGCTTGTATTCTCCTAGAGGAGAGAGTCCAGGGTAGTCCAGGACTCCACTCAGAGAGAAGCAGTTCAGAGGAAGTGACACGTTCCAAATACAAGTCTAATGATACAGCTGAACGTTAACTCAGAGGATCTTTTGGAGCAAGGAGTTTTCATGAAGCGTCTGCTCTCTAGGACGGTAAGGGTCCTCTACAAGGGCACGTGCAGATTCGGGCGCTGGAGCGTCAGGCATGAGCACCATTTTCATGCTTAAACTCAAACTCCAGGTGGTGGCGAGTTCAACGGTCCCTCATCCCACAAAACATGACAGCAAATTCATTTTCTAAAAAAGTTTTGTTTTTATCCATTCAACAGGAAAAAAAAAATTAGACGCACACGGTGAAATTTACAGCCAGCAGCATCATCCATCACACTGTACTATCAGATCCTACACTTAAAGCTCCGCAGTACTGGTATAAAGACTTAAGACAGCATCCGGATTCTTAAGGAAAGGGTAAAATTTAAAAAGATATGCAGACAATAAGAAAACCTGCACCTGAGGCAGACCTCAGGCGCCCTCCAATTCCTCCACACATCACACCCCCGGCCTGACCGGGCAGCAGGGAGCAAGGGGAGGGACAGGCGGCTGTTCAGTGGGCAACAGATCTGGAAGGAAAGATTTTCCAGAACAAGAGAAAACATGTCTGCCAAATTTGAAAAATTAAAAGTTATCTTTCTGTCTAGCAGAAAAATCAAATGGGTAAATTAGCACTTTAGACTGATAAAAGATAATAAAATGATGAATCAGAATGAACAAGATAATCATTGACCTTTTCAGGAGATTTTATCAGAAGACTCTCAGTGACAACATGACTCATGGTTTTAATGTTTGCTATGAAGCAGTAATGGGATGAGAAATATGAGGTCTCATAGAACAGTATCAAATGGCTGTGAATTTAAGAACATAATTTCTGCCAAAATAGATGCTTCCTGTGTTTTTAAGGATACTTATATTTCACATTAGATTGGTCTCAATGATAAGCTGACAAAAAATACTCCTTTATTAGTGGCTTCTACAAGATTAGAATATATAGAAAAGTACAAATAAATGCAAGTTCATCTGGGCAAAAATAAACAAGAAAGGCAAAGATGCAACACTCAACCCTGCACGGGACGACACGCTGGAGCTGACCAAGCACACGTGTTTTAAACTGTTTTCAAAGTCACATGTTAGAACATGTAGGAAACTGGTTTCTCCTTATTGTTTGTTTCGATTCTGCCGTTCCTGTAAAAAGACAAGACAAGAGTTGAATATACTGAGTAACCATGCCACACAGCTGAATCCCTCCCAAAGTGAGGGCCAAGGCTGCCCGGTGGCTGCTCCTGCAAATCTGGAGGTGGGACCCAGCTTGGTACCCGAGCCACACCAGCATACAACTCTGAGCTACGCTGGGGGCCGGGTCCCACAGACTGGGGCTGTGTGGCGGCCATCCACACCGGGTATGGCAAGCTCCCACCCTCTACTAGGAGAAAAGCACCAACCACCACAGTCATATGGGCCATCGTCTGCTGGGAGACCTCACTTCCCACAGCTCTCTGCCTCATGTGCCACTATCATTCCACATGGAAAGACACTTAGCAATATGAAATCCTCTGCACTCAGGGCGAGGAGCTGGCATGCACCAGGCTCTCAAGCAGGCCAGGGAGACGGAAGCTGCTCTTCTGTATTTTATCTCATTTAAACTTCTCAGTGGCTCAAAGGACACCAATATCCTTCCAACTGGCTATCAAGGTGCTGTGTCACATGGCAGGAGGACCCATGTGGGCCTGTGCAGTTCAGGCCCTTCCCACTCCCCAGCACACTCCCACAACAAGACCATCTCCCCCTAGTCCCACGACTAGGCTGGCTCAAGACAAAGCTCCTCTGGCCAGGTTTGCTGCCCACTCCCATAAGAGAACCATCTTTTCCATAGCGTGCGTGACACACAAGCTTGAGACTTACACCCGAATCTTTCACCACGTTTGCCTCCCTGATGGGAAGGGTCTACAAGCCCCCTCCCCTCAGTCTCCTTACAAGGCAGCATCCGAAGATGAAAATGTGCAATCCAAGGTGCATGCTGCACCAACTGGCTAGAGAGGCATCCCAGGCCCAGTGTGGTGCTGTGCACCTGTAACCCCAGCCACTTAGGAGGCTGAGGCGAGGATCACTTGAGCCCATGTTTTGGCTAGAGTGAGCCATTATCTGCCTTGCACTCCAGCCTGGGCGACAGAGAGAGAGACCCTATCTCAAAATAAAAACAAAAAGATACATCCAAGGCACACCCAACTTTATCTGGCCCCCTTATCTATCAAAATGCAAACCAATAGAGAAAACCAGCAGAGAGGACACCCATTTAATCCTCTTTTGCTAAAAATGGACTGAATGTGTATTCAGGTTAATAGCAAACTTTGCCGGGCACTGGAATGAACAGCAGCCTCCTCAACTGTGGCTGCTCTCAAAAGCAGCTATGCTGTTCTCTGTCCTGAGACGGCGCCAAAGTATTTGGATTAAGGAGTTGGGTAGGCAGGTACTACTCCTAAGAATTAACATTTCCTCCCTTCCCTCAAATGTAAAACTGGAAAAATTAAGAACTCTCTATTTTGCATTCTTTTAAAAATTCTCTGTTAAAAACAAAATCTCTTCACAGGCTGGGCATGGTGGCTCACACCTGTAATCCTAGCACTCTGGGAGGCCAAGGCAGGCAGACTGTCTGAGCTCAGGAGTTCGAGACCAACCTGGGTAACATGGTAAAACCCCACCTTTACTAAGAATACAAAAAATCAGCCAGGCTTGGTGGTGGGCACCTGCAACCCCAGCCACTCTGAAGGCTGAGGCACAAGAACTGCTTGAACCTGGGAGGCAGAGGGTGCAGGGAGCTGAGATTGTGCCACTTCACTCCAGCCTAGGGGATAGAGCAAACCTGTCTCCAAAAAATATACTTAACAAAAGAGGTATGTATTGCTGTTTCCAAAAAACAAATCCCTATCTCCTGAATTCAAATAGTGATGTTAAAGCCATTCACAGGGAAACTCCCCAGTTCCGTCTCCCTTCAGCCCTTATAGACAGCTACAAAGTTCACTGTGTGCTCTTTAAAACACTATTCCTCATAAAATTTCTCAAAGAAAGAAAAACTGACAAGTCCCGCTCATTCTTTCGAGGAATGCTCAACAAGCATCCAGGAATGCTTATTCCTAAGATTCTCTCTGCTCTCTGCTTAGTTTCCAAAGTCAAGGAGCCCCTCTGCTGAGCCAGCCAGAGCTCATGCAGCGATGACCCAAGTCAACGTGGGGTCGGGTCAGGGGCACCTGCAGCCTGGTCCAGGACAGTCAGTCTGAGGAACCAAGCGATGCTCACAGTGTGGGACACTCATCACTCTCACTGTTTTAAGCCAAGAAGTGGCCGTTTATAGATTTTTTTTTTTTTTAAACCAAAAAACTTATGAACCCAGGACTTGGTCTGACGCTGCTGCCATAGAAGCCATCCTAAGAAATCAGTATGTGTCCACATTTATAGCTGGACAGCAGTCCTACAACACACTATATTTCACTTTCTGAACACTCAATTTGTTTATGTATGAGCTTTAACGCAATGAGGCCAAACTCTAAATGATAAACAAAAGGTGGGTCTGTTCTTAGAAGTCCTGAGAGAACCCTTTGGAAACTACCCTGGGTCTACCAGCACCCACAGTTTATGATGACTGAGAGGAGGAGCCACTCTCCACGACTCTCTCTTCAGTACACTCTGCTCTTCAAACTGCACCACTCTTCATGGGAAACCCAGGAGGGAGAAAACATTAGACACCCAGAGTCTCAGCCCCAGTACACCTAAGACTCCAATCCTGGATGAGCCACTAGCCCAGCCCGTTAAGCATGGCATCTAGAGCACCCTGGCAGGCAGAAGAGCCAGCACCCAAGTCCAGTCTGGGGACGTACTCAAGAACCACCTCCATTTCCCTACACTGCCCAATAAGTTTAAAAGACATCTGACGCTGGGCACAGTGGCTCATGCCTATAATCCCTGCACTTTGGGAAGCTAAGGTGAGAGGATCGCTTGAGCCCAGGAGTTCAAGACCAGCCTGGGCAACACAGCAAGACATTGACTCTACAAAAAAATACAAAAACTAGCCAGGCATGGTGGGTGGTGCACGCCTGTAGCTACTCAGGAGGCTGAGGCAGGAAGACTGCTTGAGCCCAGGAGGTCAAGGCTACAATAAGCTGTGATTAAGCCACTGTACTCCAGACTGGTAAACAAAAAACAAGTTATTTGAGGCTGGGTGCAGTGGCTCATACCTGTAATCACAGCACTTTGGGAGGCTGACGTGGGTGGATCACTTCAAGTCAGGAGGTCGAGAGCAGCCTGGCCAAACATTAACAAATCAGGTTCTCATTTTCTCATTTGTCACTTCGATAGTATGAATTAATGTTAACACTGACCCATAAGGGCCCCAAGCTTTCCAGCTTGACTAATGGTTTAGGGGAGGGCTACCAAGGTCCTTCCAGTGATGCTCCACCAGCAGCCCAGTGGGACTCGCCCTGGAGCAATCACGACACAAAAAAGCAGTTATCTAAGGATCAGGTTTTCACAATGCAAGTTGCAGGACACTAGATTTAAGTTGTAGGACACAGTATTTAAGAAGAGAAACTACACACACACACACCCCTTCCAGTTTAGCCAGCTAAGGACCTAAAGCTTCATTAGCAATTACCCCTGCAAATTCAGCAATTCAGTATTTATTTTACACCTAAAAGAACTATGTCTGTAATCGCAGCTACCTGGAAGGCTAAGGCAGAACTGCTCGAACCCTGAAGGCGGAGGTTGCAGTGAGCGGAGAATGTGCCACTGCACTCCAGCCTGGGTGACAGGGCGAGACTCCGTCTCAAAAATATAATAAAATCAAAGAGCTAAAGTACAGAATTCCAGTAACTGGAAATAAATGACACTCTCTTCTCACAAGAGAGGGAGCGATACTTTTCCAAAGTTTTACAGGCCCCGAGTTGTTCAGGACTTGTGTCATCTAAGACTGCAGACGGCTCTATTCTATATATCCCTAATATGCCACGTACATGCCTTTCTGCCCAAAATACATTAGGACACTCAGCGCTCACAGGTGAGTAATTCCTTTCTGAACATAGAGACCTGAAAAAATATTCAAAACCCATCTATTATCAACTGACATTTCATGAAGGGATATTTTTTTAAAAGCAGGAGAGAATCTCAGGATAAACTCTCTGGAATAAAGGAAGTTTTATGAAGTATGTTATCGTCATTTTTCCATTGCTGGTGCCAGTTTATGGGCATCTGAGCCCTTATGAAGAGCAAACACACTCAGTCCCGTCATACCTCATGACAGCACAGATCCAGGAGTTTGGCTACATGTCTCACAGGAAATCAGGACTGTCTCAAAAATATCCAATCAATGGATTTTTGATATAGGATCCATATATGTTATTTAAAATGTCTGGATTCCAAACCTAACCCACCACCACCATTTTCTTTACTACCTAGATGGAGTCAGTCTGTTTCCACAAGGCTGCCTGGACCTGGCCCGCCCACCTGCGGCCAACTGGGAGAGCTTGGGAGCTGCCCATCACGGGACCCAGCTCAGACTCAGCTCGGTGGACCTGCCACATCTGCTCGCTGCCAGACCACCTGGTCTGAGTGCAGCACCAAGGACGCACCTGCCTGGCGGGTGCCTGGAACAACCAGACTCACCTTGCGCACCACCTCCTCCTCCTCCTGGCGCTTCTCGTAGTGAGCAAAATCGTCAAAGATGGAGGTTGTGTGCTTGTAGGAACTGATAATTTTCAGCACTTGTTTTGCTTTTTCTAAGGGCACCTCCTGGGTGTCCCGGGAGTTTGTGACGGGTTTGTTGTCGTTATTCTCCAGTCTGATGTGCCGGAGCTGGTTATTGGGCACATCCTTAACAAAAATCCACTTGACATCAAACTTCCCCTTCCACTTGTCCTGAGACCAGACCCCAGCACTGGTGCCGTAGTCCACAGGGGACTTCATCTCAGCCACCCCACAAAAATGCCCACTGCCGTTGACGCTGAAGAGCAGGTAGACGGGCCCCTTGCTGCTCATGCAGCGGAAAGCGCTGTCCAGACGTTTGTTGCCGTGCTCTGTGCTACACCAGATGGAGTACTTAATGGAGCGGTGGATGTCGTCCTCAGAGTAGCTCTTGATGATGAACACACGCCCGCTTCTCAGATTCCAGTCAAACTCTTTAGGGTTATAGCTGTGAGCAGCCTTCAGTTTTTCAAGGACAGGGTGGGATTCGACACTGGGGGCAGCATTAGGCTGGACATTTCCAGGAGAGTTGCTATCACTGCCAGCACCTCCACTCTGCCCAAATGCGGTGTTTCTGTTGCGTGGGGCGACCCAGCGGGTCTGCGGTGGCTGCTGAGGGCTCTGATACTGTGGTTGAGCCAAAGGTGGGGGCTGTGTTGGAACAGGTGGAGCCACCTGCTGGGGCTGTGTGGCAGCCTGCGGGGAGGGTGCCTGTTGGGGGACTGGAGCCTTCGGCACAGGCCCCTTATTATCCCAGGTGCCAATGTCCATGTTATGCTTTATAGGTGGGGGAGGCAGTGCACCCCCCATGACGGGCCCGCTCTTTGTTTTCATTTTAGGCTGTGGTTTTGCAGGCTTGCTGGCAATGGCAGCCCATGAGGTCGGCTTTGAAACCGGCATGTTCACATTTGCCCCTCCATTGCCAGAAAGGACACCAGTCAGTGCCACGCTGCTGACGACAGAGCCCACCGTCTTGACAGCAGAGGAGCTGACATCCCCGATCTTCAGGCCAACCATGCCCTGCTCCAGGCTGTTCATCCCGGGGGCCTTGCTGAGGGTGTCACTATGAAAGCCTGGCTGCCCATCCACCACCGTGCCACCCAGGGAGCTCGGGGGGTAGGTGTAGCTGCTCCCATAGGCAGAGCTCTGGGTCTGCTGACCTTGAGACCCACTTGTCCCCCATGCTGAGAAGGCAGGGTTTTCAGGGAAAAAATTAAACCTGTGCTGATAGATGTTGTTCCCCAGGCCGCCAGGCTGCCCAAAAACAGCATCATGCATAAAATGATGGTCTCCGTTACTGAGCTGTCCATAGGTGGTGAGGTATGGGATCGGAGGGTCCCCCGCAGTGGACCACGGAGCCTCGTTGAGGGAGTAAGGAAATCCAATGGACGGTGGGTAATAGCTGGACAGGTAGGGGTCGCTCATTGAGGGGTAACTGTTACTCTGCAAAACAAACATGTGACAAGTTACACCACTTCTACAACACGAGGAGATGCTGAAAATGCCAGCCACCACTTCCTGCTTATGCACAGGTGGAGCAAAAACAAGACTGGCAGGGCACTGGGCTACTCCTTCCAAAAGGAAAGCTATGGCCGTCAATGTGAGAACCACATCAAGATAGTGAGAAGTTAATGATGAACACAAACCAGGTTGTCTCAAAATACGAAACAGCATTTGTAAGGCTCTGAATTCAGGCTAAATAACTGAGCTAAGCCTCTCCTGAATTAGCAAGGTAGCAGTCCCTCCCTCTACTCTTATGTACAAAGGAATCCAGAGTTTGACGACAATGCTTACGACAGACATGGACAGTGTCAGGGGAACTGAAATGGCTTTGTAAGGCAGAGATATTTCCATTGGCAAACCAGGAAGTGCAAGGCCAAGAGGCAGTCATCTCCAGAAAACAGACCCCAAGCTCAGTGATTACGCAGCAGGCCCCCAGGCGCCCACCTCTGGGCCTTGACACCCTTCCTGGGACACACTCTTACCGAGACATCCTTCAAGGGTGCTTCAGAGGCCCCCTCCACACACCCCTCCTAGCAGACTCCCATGCCTCTAAGTCCAAGGGGGTTCACATTCTCATGGTTTCCTGGGCACAGAGCTGGGCTCTTGGAGTGGGCCCCTGCACAGAGGGCCCTGGCTGGCTCCAGGTCCTTAACCAAGAGAAAGCATCCCAAGTGTAGGAACTCTGCCCTCCAGGTGGAGAGGAGCCCTCGCTTTGGGTGCCAGCTCAGCTGGGCTTCCTTACTGAAAACGCATCTGTGTGGTGACCGGAACCATGAGGCAAAAGGTCTGCTGAAGAAGGTGAGTGCTTGGCCACAGCATAGGGGTCTCTAGAGCTACCCAGGGCACCGATTTAGACTCTGGGTCAGCAGTTCTGGGACAGCATCTCCTTGGAGACTCAACCAAGGGTCTGGTCAGAACTGGGTCCCTCCAACACTGACTTAAAATGGCTTTCGTGGGTGTGTCGGGGGGGGTGTGGGCGTGTGTGTGCACACAGGGGGGTGAGAAGGGGTCCAGTGTGAAGCAAGAAGGCTCCCGCCTGGGTGCATCATCTAAGAGTGCCAAAACACTGTTCTGAAATGAAAACGGAGCAGGAAGTAAACACAGAGCTCTCCACTCTGTGACGCCCGTTTTCAGATTTTTAAATAGTTTTCCTGCTCCCTCCCCCAACTCTCCCAAGTAACCAGAAAGTTCCACATAAAGAGCGCCGTCTACAGACCTCGTCTCCCAACCTCGCCCGTCACATTTACCTTTCATGGCGGCATCAAAGGCCACACTCTGAAGGGTAACAGCACCCAGCCGGGGACACCAGGTGGGAAGGGAGCTGAGGCAATGATGGAGACTGTGGGATCCCAGACAATGAGAAGGGCCTGCTTCACTGGAGTGGTGACCCTGGGGACAGCAGCCCAACACCCAACATTAATGAACCAGTGACCTCAGCTCACTGCAACCTCTGCTTCCCAGGTTCAAGCGATTCTCAGGCCTCAGCCTCCTGAGTAGCTGGGATCACAGATGCACATCACCATGCCCAGCTAATTTTTGTATTTTTAGCAGAGACAGGATTTCATCATTTGTCCAGGCTGGTCTCAAACTCCCAACTCAGGTGATCAGCCCGCCTTGGCCTCCCAAAGTGCTGGAATTACAGGCGTGAGCGACAGCGCCCAGCCTCAGAATCATCTTTTAAAATGCACTAATTACTGCTTCCCTGTAACAAAAATTTGAGATTCTGGGGGTATAAGAAGACAAGTGGGACACTATCAATGTTCTATAAACATGAGAGCAACCTGGGCTTATTCTCCCTCTGGAGGATTTCCATGATGCTGCCTCCTTGCTGCAGCCCTTGCCTGGGTGCTGCCCTGTCCTGCAGGCCCAGACAGGAGGGTAAGCGAATCAGGGGTGGTCTGTGCTGAGGACTTGCTCCTTGAGTCGCTGGCCGCAGGAGACTTTAAGGATGGCAGGGTGAAGGAGACAGCCCCCCCTACAGGGTAGCCAGCCCTCCTCCTTCCCATCAGCTGGACACACGCTCCTCAGCAGCGCTACAATCACAACACATCCTCCTTCCCATGGAAAAATAGTAGACGGGAAAAAAAAAATCTTGATGGCTGAGTGACATTCTAATTCACTTCGCCACAAAACCAACCAGAGGAGCCAGGCCACAGAAACAGATGCCCAGGGACACTTCTGAATTACACTTAAAGCCTTAACTAAGACAGTACATCACTTAAGAATTGAGGAAATGTACATTATATCAAGCATTTAACATCCCTGAAAATCCGTTTTAAGTAGGAAATGGATACACCTAGCACACAGGCCACACAGACACAAGAGACCACAGTGAGCCATCCAGCTTCCCTCTACCCAACGTGCAAGCCCTGCATCCTAGCCGGTCCTCTCCAAACCCTTCAGCCCCAGATCACCACCATTCCCGTCCTGAACCACGGAAGAAGGTGACTCAAAATCAGCTCTGCCGGCAGCCTTAAGCCCTCCTGGCACTTTCTATCCTCACCGGGTCACACAGCCCACACAGGTAGGCTGTCTATAGTGACCTCGGGTACTAGGGGCCCAATTTTCATTTTCACCTCATTCTGACAGCCCATTTTCTATTACATCTGCCATCTTTCCTTCAAAATTCTGAGGGTAAAGCAGCAAGTTAATTTGTAAAGCTATTTGAAGTAAGTCATCCTTGTAGTAAGAAAACCTGGAAATGCTGTCCTCTGCCTTCTTTACAATCCATATGTCAGGCTGCTGCTCCACACTCCTTCCCTGGTAAGGGAAGCTGTCCCAGTCATGGTCCCAGTCACAGGGGTGGGAGATACCTATTCTGGTCTAAACTTATAGCAACTGACTTCAAATGTGTACTGGAAATGCATGGTACAGGCTGCCTGTAAATCGCACGAAGCCTCCCTTCAAAGCCTCTGATCTCCCTTTGTCTCAGGCACAGCCAGGCACAGGCACACCCCTGCTCACTCACTACCAAGTGCTGGACGAGCTGTGCTGCCCCCTAAACATCGCTTAGCGCCATGGCTCCGTGCGCACCGAGTTATGAGTATGAAAGTTTATTTCTCAGGGATATAGCTGCATTAACTGAAGTTATAAGAACAAATTTTAAGCTTGTTCTTAACACATTACTACCTCTGAGCAAATGTTATTTTGGTCCTGGTAAATGAGCAGCATAAACAGACCTTTCAAGGACAATACAGGCAAAAACATTTCATTATCCTGCTACTCAGCAGCCACCTCCACAGAAGACTGTTGCACATGTCCACTTCCTAGGTATCTCACTGCGGCCCCTGTGGTGAACTTAAGACCTCATGTAAGAAAGGCTAACACATTTTAGGCCAGGCAGTGGCTCAGGCCTGTAATCCCAGCACTTTGGGAGACTGGGATGGGTCGATCACCTCAGGTCAGGAGTTTAAGACCAGCATGGCCAACACAGTGAAACTCGTCTCTACTAAAAATACAAAAAATTACTGGGCGTGGTGGCACATGCCTGTAATGCCAGCCATTTGGGAGACTGAGGCAGGAGAATCACTTGAACCCGGGAGGCAGAGGTTGTACCACTGCACTCCAGCCTGGGCAACAAGAGTGAAACTCCATCTCAAAAAAAAAAAAGAAAGACTAACAAATTTTAAAGGCAAAATTGGAGTCCCCTGACAAAGAAAAATACAACTTTGATTCTTAAGCCTCCTCCTGTGACTAACTGGAAAAAAAAGGATAAACAAAATGGACACTTCAAATAATCAAAGAAACTTTAAATAATCAGGGAATATTATCTCCAGGTCATTCGAAAATCTAAACAGTAAAGCACAAAGAAGCCCTAACTCTACAACTAAGAGCAGTTTTATATACTTCCTCAAATTTAACCACATTAAAAAAACAGAAACTCCCATCAGAATGACCAGAACCATTTAAGTTGAAGTTAAAATGTTTCCTTCCTGTATCAACTTTTCTGAAATGGAAAGAAATCTGAAATTATTCAAATACTTGCAGTATTACAAACAAAAAAGTAACTTGGAATTGAAATGATCAAGACAAGGGAGGAGAGGGAGAAGCAGAAAGGATTCCTTCAGAAGCCCAAGACAACAGAGAGAAGCATGGTGACCCAGGACTGGGAACAGGCCTCCCAGCGTGACCTGTGGTTTCTCAGCAGAAGCCTCAGGAGACACAGAGAAAATGTGAGAAGAAAACCACTGAAAACCCTCATTTACTTCCTCGACTGCGCATCTTTCAGATCTGTTTCCAGGGCTCATCCTTCTGAGACTGCAATTTCAGCCCCTCAGCTGGTAGCAACAATATGCAGAGACAGCAGTTTCTGACAGCCTCTCTGCATTTGTTCCAGCAACTCACCAAGAAGAAGCATGTTAAAGAGCCCACTGTGCCCTTCCAGCTGTTTCTGGGAAGCCGCTGTGACGGCAAATGCCTGCTTAGCAGGCACTGCCGCTGGGTGTTTTAAGGAAGCTCATATTTTTAGATGCAGCCACAAGAAACTGATAATCCCCTGCTGGCCCTCAGGTCACCCTGGGCCCACCAGAGCTGCCTGTACACAGCAGGAAGCCCTGTGCCAAGCATATCCAGGCTGTTCTCAAGGAACTCGTGAATGCTATGATAAGGAACTGTGTTCAGTGAAGAAAAACACCCAAAACCTGATGAGCAATTTCGTCACTGTGTGATCAGTGTACTCACACAAAAGAAGACCTGAGTGTGGAGGCAGTGTCCCTGCTACACACTGAGGCTGTCACCTGTACTGCGTGCAACTGTACTGAATACTGGAAGTAACTGTAACATCGGTAAGCATCTGTGTGTCTAAAAGTAGAAAAGGTACAGTAAAAATTAGGCGTAAGAGATGAAGAACGGGACACCTGTAGAGGGCACTCCTGGTGAATGGAGCAGGTAGGACTGAAGATGCTCTGGATGAGTCAGTGAGTGAATGTGAAGGCTGGGTCCTTCCTGGACACCACTGTCAACTTTATAAACACTGTACACTTAGGCTGAGCTACATTTTTAAATTGTCCTTTCTTCAATAATAAACCTTAGCTTACTACAGCTTTTTTTACTTTACAAACTACTTTTTTAAAAGCTTTCAGTTTTTGACTCTTTTGTAATAACAGCTTAAAACACAAATACATCATATAGCTGTATAAAAACATTTTTCGTTTTATCCTCATTCCATAAGCTTTTTTCTATTAATTTTTTTTTAACTTTTTTGTTAAATATGAAGACGTGGCCTGGCACAGTGGCTCATGCCCGCAGTTCCAGCACTCTGGAAGGCTGAGGCAGGACTGCTTCAGCCCAGGATTTCGAGACCAGCCCAGGTAACATAGTGAGATCTCATCTCTACAAAAAAAAAAAAAAATCAAAAATGAGGCAGGAAGATCACTCGGGCTCAGGAGGTCAAAAAAAAAAACCCAAAGACACAAACACACATATTAGCCTAGGCCTAGACAGGGTCAGGGTCATCCTTTCCTTGTCTTCCACCTCCACATATTGTCCCACTCAAAGGTCTTCAGGGCAGTAACACGCACGGAGCTGTCATCTCCTGTGACGCCAATGGCTTCTTCTGGATTCCTCCTGAAGAACCTGCCTGAGGCTGCTTTAGTTAATTTTGTTTTCTAGTAAGTAGGCAGAATACGCTCTTAAAAGTATAGTAGGGCTGGGCGCGGTGGCTCACACCTGTAATCCCAGCACTTTGGGAGGCCGAGGCGGGTGGATCACGAGGTCAAGAGATTGAGACCACCCTGGTCAACATAGTGAAACCCCGTCTCTACTAAAAATACAAAAAAATTAGCTGGGCATGGTGGCGCCTGCCTGTAATCCCAGCTACTCAGGAGGCTGAGGCAGGAGAATTACCTGAACCCAGGAGGCAGAGGTTGCAGTGAGCCGAGATCGTGCCATTGCACTCCAGCCTGGGTAACAAGGGCGAAACTCCGTCTCAAAAAAAAAAAAAAAAAAAAAGTATAGTAAACATGTAAAGCAGTCACGCCTATCATCAACTTCAAGTATTATATACTGTGTGTAACTGTGTGCCACGCTCTGCTATGACTGGGGCAGTAGGCTTGGTCACACCCACCACATCACCACAAGCACAGGTGTAATACGCTGCCCTATAACATTATGGTGGCTCCAACACCATCAGGTGACAGGAATTTTTCAGCACCATCATAATCTTAGGGGACCACTATCATATATGTGGTCTGTTGTTGACTAAAAAGTCATCAGCAGCACAAGTACAGGTGGCCTCGGTAATTTGTCAGTGAGGTCACAGCAAACATACTCAGTCTGTCCATTAGCAAGTGTGAGCAGGGCCCTATTTCCAAAACGCACATACATATATTTTCACGTGTGTCTCCTTCCCCCTTTATTGGCTAAAATTCAGTACATGATACTATTCAAGTATTAAAATCATGAGAACAGTAGAAAACACAATAGTAAAAAAAACAGTTCATTTAACTTCCTGCCACTACCTCCATCCAAAAGCCCATCACTGAGGCCAAGTCAGTTCTGCTCAGAGGAGGGACAGATTCTCCGAAGGCAGCAATCAAGAGACAAGAAACAAAAGCAGGGTGGGGTGGGGGCGGGGCTGCCAAGGCTCCACCAGTAAAAGGTTTCTTGGTCTCTAAGCCGCCTGATTAGCCAAGTGCAGTAGGAACCGAGGGGATGAAGAAACATTCTAAGAAGTTGTAAGATGCCTTAGAAAAGAACAGACTAGTTTTATTCCTACACAGAGATGAGGTGACGCCTGGTTTTACTTTATTGCAAACATGCCCAGAAGCTAAGGTTTACTTCAAGCTCAGGAGATGGAGCACTGGAGCACCTGCTGCGTGCTGCTCCACGAAGCTGAAGAGAGGGACTCACAGAGGGGCAGCCTCTTGTCCAAGCTACAGGCCTGGAGGTAGGAAAGTGAGGCAGAGTAGTCTGGTTCCTGAGCTGGACTCTTAACCAGACACCGCTTCTCTCAGGAATTTTGCTGCAACAGGAACACAGAGGAGAGAGCGCAGCTCCCAATAGATTTTAACCAGAGCAATTTTATTCCCCAGAAAACATCTGCCAAGACAGTTTTGCTTGCCACAAGTGGGGGAGAGGGAGTCGCTAATGGCATCTAGTGGGTGGGAAGCCGGGGGGGGGGGTGCTGCTAAACGTCCCACAATCAACAGGACAGCTCCCAAAAGAGAATGTTCCCATGCAAAATGTCCACCGTGCCAAGGCAGAGAAAGCCGGAATCACCTAAGAAAACAGGGCAGCCATGACTCCGTGGCCCTGCTATATCAGGTACTACCTCAGCGTGTTCTGTGCACCATCTGATGTTATCCTCCCAACAATTCCACAGAGTTACTACTCTGTTTCACAGAAAAGGAAATCGAGGCAAGAGAAGGAAAGCCACCCGACACAGGCCAGTCAGCAGTGGAGTTAAAACTGAAACCACTGGGCGCAGCGGCTCACACCTATAATCCCAGCACTTTGGAAGGCCAAGGCGGGTAGGTCAACTAAGATCAGAAGTTCAAGATCAGCCTGGCCAACATGGTAAAAACCGTATCTCCACTAAAAATAAAAAAAATAGCCGGGTGTGGTGGCAGGCGCCTTTAGTCCCAGCTACTCAGGAGGCTGAGGCAGGAGAATTGCAGTGGAACCTGGGAGGCAGAGGTTGCAGTGAGCCAAGACTGGTCACTGCACTCCAGCCTGGGTGACCAGAGCAAGACTCTGACTAAAAAAAATTACTGAAACCCAGGCAGCATCTGGCTCCACAGTCCAGCTCTTAGCTGCTTTCCCAGACCACAATTCAAATCATCCAGATCTAAAAAAATAACCAGGAAGCTTCAGAAACACACATGTAACACACCTCTACCATGTCAAAGGCACGACATCACTGACCCACAAACACTGGAACCAACCAGAACTGTCTGCATCCCAACCCCAGCAGGATGCTTCCTCCTCCACAGGGAAAATCATTTTCACCCCACTCACACCCCCAGGTCACTGGGAGGTGCATCTTCATGAGCATTTTATCATTTCTAATACTTTAGTCTGCTTCTTCCTTGTTTAGGATAATAATCACAAATGAGAATAAAGGTGTATTACAAAACAATTAAAACCAACTTAAAAACAAATGCATGATAACAAAATAAACTCACCTGATTTGACTGTCCAGTAAGGTAGGGCTCAAAGTCACCATCATGAACTGTATCCTTCTGATGTAAGGAACCATTTTGTACTAGAACAAAAAGTTGCAAGGTATTACCCTCTAATTTTAAAAGATTACTTTTAAGCATGGAAATCAAAGTTAATAAGTCCATTTCCATCTATTTCTAGTGGAAATTATACTTTTACTTTAAAAGAGTACAACCGGTATAGAACTGATGTTTACACAATTAGAAGGGGATTGTGAAACTTTCAATGATTCAGGCTATATTTTAAATAAAGGCTTAATCATAATTTAGTGAGATTGACCAAATTAAGTGCAAACACACAATGCAAAGAACTCAAAACCAGAGTGAAACTGACATGGTCTAAGAAGACCTATGTGAGGCAAATGGTAGTGGAGCCTCCAAAAGCCCAAATGCAGAATGTATGCCCGAATGTACGGAAAACCGAGGGAGAAAACTCAGGAGGGAAGGAGCTGCCACAGAATGACTGTTGGGAGCTGTTATCTGACTCTCCACAGTGAACCCCAAATATCTGAGGCAGGTCTCAGTCAATTTTGAAAGTTTATCTTGCCAAAGGTGAAGACACTCCCATGACACAGCCTCAGGAGGTCCCAACGACATGTGCCCCCAAGTGGTGGGGACACAGCTTAGTTCCACACGTTAGGGAGACATGAGAACAATCCATGTATTTATGATTGGTTTGGTCTGGAGAGGTGGGACAACCTGAAGCAGGGAGAAGGCTTCCAGGTCACAGGCAGGTAAGAGACAAGAGGCTGTATTCTTTTGAGTTCCTAATTAGCCTTTCCAAAGGAAGCAATCACATATGCATTTATCTCAGCGAGGGAGACTGTGAGTTCTGTCCTTTGTGCACCAGGAACTTCCCTGGGGCCAAATTGTGAGGGAGGCACGTAACTTTTTCCGGGAGGCAGGTCTGTCCTAAGCAGTTCCCCGTTCGGCTCAGTGATTTGGGGGGCCCAAGATTTATTTTCCTTTCACACCACTTACCTTCCCAGTGTTATTACGCTCAGCCAGAAAAAGAAGGCAAAGGTAAATGAAGCTCCGGGCCTTTACCAAACTTAAAACACGCCGAACCGTGTTTGGTTACACCTGAGCTCACACACGCAATGGCTTAAAATGTGTTCCAAGTAAACGTGCAGCGTCACTAACAGTTTCCACAAGTGCACGCTCTGGGGCTTTATTCCAAGCCAGGCTGTCGTGGGAGATGCGAACAGACTCGGAACACGGGCTGCCACGCGGGTAAGGCGCCCGGCCCGCAGAGCCGCGGACCACCCCCGGCGGCCACGTCCCTCGGCCAGGCCTCCGCTCCCCCAAAGCGAACCCAGGACCTCGCGGTGGGAGAGCGGCGCCCGAACGGCTCAGAGCACTCATTTATCCACTTCTCCCGAGAACCCTGTCCTCCACCTGTCAAGTCTCCCAGAACCGTCGCACAACTTCAAGCGTTATCTCCCCGAAGCTGGCGGAAGAGAGAACGTTTCCGGTTCCAGACGCAGCTTCCTGGACCGTTCCTTCCCCGTCCTCCTCCACTCCAGCCCGCGCCCGCCGTCCCGGGACTCCGCTCACCTTTATTATCTTGTCCTTTTGTTCTCTGCACCGCCGCAGGCCGGGACATGGGGGGCACACAGCCCGGGGGAAGAGGGAAACGCAAAGTTATTCACCGGAGAACCGGTCTCCCGCCAGCGGCGCGGCCACGCGCGACCCCGGCCCCCGCGGTCCAGCCTCGGGACCCCCAACCCGGCCCCGCGACTCCACCCCGGCCCCCTTAACCCGGCCGCGCTACCTGGGCGTCCACACTGGTGGCCGACATGCTTCATGAACAGCTACGCGCGGGGCCGGGGCGACCGCCGGCTCGGGCCTCCCCGACAGGCCGGGCCTGTCACCCTCGCTCGCGCGGCCCGGGCCCCGCCGCCAACTCCCCGGGCGCCGGCCGGGCGGCGGCGGCGGCGACGGCGGCTGCTGCTGGTGACGCGGGCCCCTGGCGAGGCGGCGGCGGCGGTGAGCCCGGGACGCGGACGCGCTGAGGAGGCGTCGACTCCAATGGCGGCCGCAGTAGCGGCGGCGACGGCGGCGGCGGAGGAGGATGAGCTTACGCGGCGTCAGCGCGCGTGCGGGGCAGGCCGGGAGCGCGGCAAGCCGCCACGCTTCGCGCCTGCGCGCTGCGGTCTCACGAGACGGATTTTGCTCCCAGGTCGCAGTCTCGCGCGGCGCGGCGGGGCGGGGCAGTCGCGAGCCGGGGAAGTCACGTGGGGCGCGTCCAGCGGCGCCGCAGGGCCTGGCTGGCTGCTGCCGTGTGTGCGCCCGACCCTACCCCGGCCACAGCCGCAGCCCGCGATGCGCTGCGGGCACTGAGGCCTCTGGTTTTCCCCAAGGTCCGAAGACTAAATGCTGCTCGGGTCGGACAGCCGGGCTGCGGGTTGGTCCGAGGCCAGTCCGCCCTGCCCACCCCCCCACCCCCACGCAAACACCTGCCCGCCCGCAGCCCCTGCGTGTTCGGGGCGCGCACCGCGGCCCTTGCCACGGAACCTGCGGGCTTTGTTCGCTTTGCGGCCTGGCCTTCAGCCGCCACAGAGCCCTTGGCCTGGGCCTGCAAGAGGCTCGCGGGCTTATAACCAAGTTTGCATATTAGATTCTTGACCCCGATTTCGTCACCGGCAAGAAAAGATCCTGCGGCAGTGCTCTGTGCCCTGGCCTAGGCCGGGCAACGGGACTTCCGGTCTTCGTTAGAGGATGGACAGCCCCTTCTTGGCTGCCGCTGTGCAGAGAGCCCGGTTCTCATTTCCTAACCCTTCAGCATCCCCAGGCTGGATGCCCATCTGGTCAGGTGTTGAATTTCGCTTCCTGGAGCCAGTGTCCAGCCCTGCCACCCCTGTGGCCAACTCCCTACAGAGCCTTCCAGGTTCATCTTTTTCTTTCCAGCTCTGGCAGGTGTAACATCTTCACGTGGCCTGGATCTGGGTCCCGCTGAAGGAGAAGGACCCGGACTGGGGTGTCAGGCAGGCAGACGTCAAAGGAGTGCTCCACAAAGTGGGCCTAGGCAGAGGCACTAAGCAGGGGGAGCAGTGACAGCAGGGACGGCAGTGGAGTCCCAAGACGGCCCCACGCCTGGACATCCACATCGGGGGTGCAGCAGACATCCCCTCTCTGCTGCAGGAGGAGATGGAAACGTCCGCCAGAGAGCACTGCTGCTTCAAATGTCCAGCACTTCTCAAGGGGCCCCTCACCAGGCCTCCCTGCGCCTTGCCTAGCCTAAAGCTGGGGAAAGCAGGCTGGGCGTGTTTCTCTGGAACAGAGCTGGGGAGGTCTGGTGCCCTGGGGCTGAATCTGGATGCACTGGGACTTTGATATGCGTGGGCCATGCACAGCTCAGGCCAATGTAAAATCCGTGCATTTGGGGTAGATGTGAAAAAGACATGGAGAAGATGTACGGGGATGGTAAGTCCAGCGGGGCTCCTGGAGGCATCCTGCCACCTACCTCTGTGTGATGAGGCCTGTGCACCCTGGGCAGGGCCTGAGTGCCTGCTTCCCGGGACACTGAACTGCTTGGCTGCCGTGACTGCAGCCAGGGGGTGTCTGGGCGGTCGGAGTAGACGCTCAGACTCTCACAGCCCATCTGTCTTCTCTCACGGCTCACATCCCTCGGGCAGAACAGTGCAGTGGTCACCACTGGAGCTGAGAGCCACACTAGTTACAGGACCTTCAGCCTCAGGCCTCCTGTCCTCCGTGGTGGGTAACACTCCCCTCTCACAGGATGAGTGTGTGGAAGAAACTGGGCCTGCAGCCCTTGGCGTCAGGCCAGGGCTCCATCAACGCTGGTTGTGACCTGCTGCCTTTGCCTACAAGTGCCCAGGCAGTCACCAGAGGCAGCACTGGCCGTGCGGGAAGTGACCACTCAGAGCCTAGGGGCCTTCTCCCATGGCCCAGTGCCGGCAATGCAGGACCCTGGGGATATTTTTGTTTCTTGGAGCTGTCGTAACAAAGTACCAGGAACTGGGGGGGCTTACGTAACTGAAATGTATTATCTCCCGGTCCTGGAGGCCAGAAGTCTCAGGTCAGCATCGCTGGGCTGACATGGAGGCGAAGGCCCTTGGGGAGGCTCCCCTGCCTCCTTCAGCCTCCAGTGGAGGCCGGCAGTCCTTTCTCGTCTTCCTCCTCGCCTCCGTTGCCTCCTGGCCTCTTCCTCTGCCTGTGTCTCTTACAAGGACACCCATCATTGGATTTAGGGCGCACCCTAATCCAGGATAACCTCATCATCATGTAATCATATCTGCAAAGAACCTGTTTCTAAAAAAAGTCACACAGGTGCCGGGTGGACATGAGTTTTGGGGTACACTCTTCAGCTCACTGCAGAGATCACTGGGGAGGTCTCACAGTGATGCCTGTAGAGAGATTTTGGAGGGGGACTCCTGGGGCTGAGTGAGTTCTGATCACAGATGTGATGGAAGGAGTGGCTCCTCCAGTGAGGCCTGAGGACACGCCACCATGCCAGCCTAGCCCCACTGGCAGGGAAGAGGCTGGCGGGATCCCACAGCCACTGCCCAGACCCACCCAGGCTTTTGCCCTGAACTCCAGAAGGCTCCATGCTGATCCTGACACAGAAGGAGACTGAGGCTGCACAGGGGCAGCACAGGTCTAGTTGGCTGGGAACAGGGCACCCCAGAGTGACTCGAATGCAAGGACAGTGGCACCAGTGGGGGAGGCTGAGGTCCCCAGACCAGCTCTGAGGAGAAAGCCATTCCCTTGGTCAGGCCTGAGGACCTGGGAGGGTGTCACAGGAAGCCAGGAGTCGAGCTGCCTGTAAGCTTGGAGGGCCCCATCCACTGCCCAGCCTGCCCAGGCTCACACCCCAGCCCAGCTCTCAACCAGGCAAAGGGAGGTGGCCCAGCACTGTCAGAGGCCAACTGTTTCTCCCTCACAGGGAGCTGGCAGCTCCTCATGAAACATCAGAGGGTTTGGTGACTTCTCTGGGTGGCCCAGCGGTCTTGAGACCACGTCTGCCATTTCCAAGCCTGCGCCCTCAATGACAGACAAGAGTCCATCCCATGTGGGCTGCCTCCTTCAGATGGGAACCCTCTTGCTCAGGGAACCTGTTGCTCATCCAAGAGCCTCCTCCCAGCAGCCAGCAGCACCCCCTCCCCCCCATCCCTCTGCAGCACTCCATCCCCCTGGCAGTGCTGCCTCTCAGCAGCACCCTCTCCCTACCTCAGCAGAGCTCCTCCCCACACAGCAACCCCTCTCCCCCCACAGCAACCCCTCCGGGCAGCACCCCCAGGTAGTAAGGGATTATCTAAGCATTTTTAGCATTAAAAAGCTTTGGTTGTTTAATTATTTCGAAGTCATATAGGCGCATGGTTAAAAAATCTCTTTTTGTACTCAAAGGATATAAGGTGGGAAGCAGAAATCACCCCCCTCAAACCCCTCCGAGAGAGAGCCCTCCAGATGCCTGCCTGTGTGTGTCCGGGGTGAGTCTCTGTCTCTGCCAACTGCCCTTGCGTCTCACTTGTTGGGAAACCACACTTTGGGGACCACAGTGCTGCTGAGTATCAGCACCCACCATCCAGCCACCTTGTCCCACTCCAGGGAGGGTGTGGGCTCCAGCCTCATGCACTGAGTGTCCTGGCCCCAACACACACCCACACGTGTGCAAAGACACCAGGCAGGAGGCTGTTGCCCATGGAATCCCTGGACGCTTACACTGGCCATTTTGCTGATGTTGTCAGAGGGCCGTCAAGGAAGCCGTCCCCAAATCTCCAACCAAGAGGAGGTTTCTGAGCTGGGTGCAGGGTCCAGACGTTGTGGGCGCTGAATTCAGATGATCCTCGGCTGAACCAAACCCCTCCTGAGTACTGGGCACAGCCTACCCTGCAGCTGGCCTCCGGGGGCTCTTGACCAAGACACCCATCTGCCTGGATGGGCGTCAGCCACTCATGCAGCTACCCTCTCCACACATGCAGTCTCGGGCCCTCATCTCCTTCCGCAGCTCAAGCCAGGGGCTCATCCGCAGTCGGCAGGCCTCCTTCCAGAAGCGCCCTCCGATGTGCTGTACTCTTTGGTGGGCCCTCTGTGTCTGCTGCCGAGTGCAGGTGCTGGGAAGACAGCTCGGCACATGAAGGAAGCTCTGCTTTGCATCTAGAGAACCGACAGGTATAGAAGCAGTTCTTGGTTACTGGAGTAGCTAAGCCTCAGAGAAGTTGATGGGAGTGCCCAGGCCACACAGCTCCTCTGGCAGCTCCCTGAACTTTAACCTGCTCCTGAGCCCTGGTACCTGCCTGGTCCTCGGCCCTGCTTTGTCGGTGTGGCGTCTCCAGGGGCCAGCAGCCCAGCCTGAACAGGAAAGCTGCCAGCCAGGCCCTGCTGTCCCCAGGCCTCAGCTCCCTCCCCACTTTTCCAGGAGTTGAAACAGGGCTCTCTGAACTCCACTTTGCCAAGAGCCTTTTCTCCCACCTCAGAGAACTGTTGTCTGCCTGTGAGGACCAGTGCCCGGTGGTCTGGGGCTAATGTCTTCAGAGTGTTGGCCCCGAGGCGGAGGCTCAGGGAGCAGATGGGAGCACGTTGCAGTAGCACGGATGGCAGGGACTGCAGGGTTGCCCTGCTCTTGCAGCTCCACCCACCTTGGGGCCACCCTCAGCAGTGAGATGACGCAGGCTCTGCAGCAAGAGGTGCCTACCGGGCTCTGCTCTGGTGAGGGGAGGCCTCACCTGGAGGCCAGGCGGGGTCCCATCAGGGCAGGATGAAAACTGGGGCCCTGGTTCAAACAGCAAGAGAAGGCTCTTTCCTTCCTCTCAGCATCCCTCTCTGCACCTGTAATGGTGTTTTTATTTGCTTTTTAACGTCATGTGCTCTTGGGCAGGTCTTCAAAGAGGGGGCCGTGGGGATGACTCTGGCTAGAAAGCAGGGAGGGGACCGTGCCAGGAGGAGGACCAGAGAGGAGCCAACATGAGCAGGCGACACAGCCAGAGCTGCAGGTGGCCCGGAAAGGGAGGGCCCACAATGGCTGGATGTGCCTGGGCAGGGCCGTAGGTGGGGCAGGAAGGAGAGGGGGCAGGGCCAGCTCCGGAAAGCCAGACCTGGGGTGGGGCAGTGCTGCAGGGAGGTGCGCCTGGTGCCGAGTTCTGTGTTAGTGAAAGACACTGCTGCCTTCATCTGCTCTTGCAAACAGCAGCCTCTCCCCAGGGGAGCGCCTGTCCCAGCACAGGGAGGGCCACGGGGACTCCCCTACCCTTCCACATGGCTTGACAGGTGTCTGGTGACCCACCCTGCTGGCTGCCCAGCATGCAGTCCCTTCAGCCAAGTGACCACACTCCTGATATTTTCAGGGCATCCCTCCTCAGTCCCTGTGGCTCGGGCCTGGGTGCCTCACCTGGGCCTGACTGGAGCCTGGGAGCACCTGTCCAGGAGAAGGGCTGGAATTCTGGGAGTGGGTTGCTTTCTCCCAGAAAGCTGTGAGCACAGCAGCTGCTAGCAGCCGCCCTTGCCCGGAAATGATGCTGGCCCGGAGAGGAAGAAGCAAGGGAATGAAGACACTTCAACACCTGGATCCAGCCGAGCCTGAAGCAGTCTACTTCTGTGCTTTTGGTTGGGTGAACCGAAAATGAAATCAATACATTTCATTTTTAGCTCTGAGTTTCTGTCACCTGCAGCTGAGGGTCCCGACCACAGTGACAAGCATAACATGTGAACCTTGGGCCTGGCCCACAGTCCCACAGGGGCGAGGGTGTCTGGACGGCCCCTGCCCGAAACCCAGCCCTGCTCAGATCACTCCCTTGTTCCCAGCGCCTCCTTCACTGGCCCCACCTACCTCTCCTCCCCCATCTGCCTGCAGTTCCCACCGCACCAGCCACACACACACGTCCCCAGGGGCCACACTGTTCCCTCTGCCTGACACCTCCTGCTTTACCTCCTCTCTGAAGCCTCGTGTGGCTTCTCGAAATCTCATGCTCACCCTGGGGACACCTGAGACCAACAGTCATCCCTTGTCTGCAGGGACAGCTCCAGCGCCCCTAGTGTCACCTCTGTGCTGTCACTTCCTTTATGTCCAGCAGAGAGAGCTCTGAATCAGGAGTTCGATCCTTGGAGCTCACCGCCTCCCCGCTGTCAGGGACCTGCCTTACTTTCCCCAGCTGGGAGGCAGCACGTGGAAGGTGAAGGTGAGCACCAGAGGCTCACCCACCAGTGGGCGTTCTGTGACTCGTGCACCGCTGTGTCCAGTAGGCGCCGCTATTGAGCACCCGAAGTCGAGGAACCGCACTTTCCATTTTATTTCGTTAAATTCAAATGGACAGACACAGCTAGTGGCTAATGTCTTTGACGGCCAAGCTCAGATCCCAGGCAGTGATACTCAATGCTGGTCCTCCACACTCCCAGAAAGCTCCGATTAACACACAGGTCCACCACGCTGCCCCTGCCCCGCCCCAGCAGGGAAATGGAAGTATCCTGGGGTGGAGTTGGTGACCTCATGTCCAGGAGGCCTCTGGCTGAGCCTGAATCCTCCAGGTGAGCCCGGTACCTTCACATATGCTTAACACTCAGCGAGGTGTGCAAGCCCCTATAAGCTGCTCACCCACTCTGCTCCCTCTGCATGTGGAGCTGGGAGTGCTCACTGGCCCCACTCCCTCTGCCACGTGGGGCTGGGCACTGCAGTGTCCAGTTTGTCTCTTGCAGCCTCTTGCTTCCACTTCTCTCTCCAGAGTCCTCCTGGTAGCCCCAGGGCGCCCTGATCTAGGCTTTCCTGAAACTGACTCAGCCACCTCCTGGATTCCCAGGCTGGAATCTGGGGCCAGAGATGGGGCACCTCATGTTTCCAAACAATGCCAGAAGCTCACAGAGAGCAGGGCTGGCTGGTGGACATTTCGGCTCTGCAGGACTGTGGGAACAGAAGCCCACTGCTTCCGTCCTCCCACCCTTCCCATCAAGACAGGCCTTCTGTCCATCCCTGGCTTTAGGTAGCCTCTCAGCTCAGCTTCGCAGGCCACAGGGGCTTGGGAAGTTGCAGGAAGGAGCCGGGTCAGCTGTACCGAATCAGCTTCTCCCCACCCTCGCCCCCCACAGGCCTGGAATATAAGTCGGATGAATAGACCCAAGTTGGGCTGCAGGCACGGGAGGTGTGGTCCAGACAGCTGCAGCTGCACTGAGAAACATTGACCGTCCAGTCTGAGACCCGCTGCGGGGGCCACTCCTTCCATCACATTTGTGACCAGAACCCACTCAGCCCCAGGAGTCCCCCTCCAAAATCTCTCCACAGGCCTCACTGTGAGACCTCCCCAGTGATCTCTGCAGTGAGCTGAAGAGTGTACCCCAAAACTTATGTCCACCCGGCACCCGTGAGTGTGACTTTACTTAGAAAGTCCCACTCTGTCTGGAGAGTGGCTGGATGGCCAAGTCAACAACCAGCCCAGCCCAGTCCAGCAGGTGGGGAGAAGCCCACGGCGGGGCCGCTCTTCTCAGCGCACTCCCTGCTGCTTATTTCGTTTTGGGATGTGCTCTGCCGAAGACTCAGTGCTCCACCGAAGACTCAGTGCGGGGCTGTAAACCACAAAGCCTGAGAGGCGGGGCTTGATCCACTGAGAAGGAGGTTTCCCGAGATTAAGGGCACACCTGGAAGAGAAACGTGGAGTCACACAATCTGCGGCCTATGCCTTCCTCCAAAGAGGCTTTTGAGGGCTGCACCATTCAAAGTGAGGAAAGCGGGAGGGAGGGCTAGAGGGTTTTAGGACTTTGGATTGGATTTAGGGCGCACCCTAATCCAGGATAACCTCATCATCATGTAATCACATCTGCAAAGAACCTGTTTCTAAAAAAAGTCACACCGGTGCCGGGTGGACATGAGTTTTGGGGTACACTCTTCAGCTCACTGCAGAGGTCACTGGGGAGGTCTCACAGTGATGCCTGTAGAGAGATTTTGGAGGGGGACTCCTGGGGCTGAGTAAGCTCTGATCACAAATGTGATGGAAGGAGTGGCTCCTCCAGTGAAGCCTGAGGATGTGCCACCATGCCAGCCTAGCCCCACTGGCAGGGAAGAGGCTGGCGGGATTTCACAGCCACTGCCCGGACCCATCCAGGCTTTTGCCCTGAACTCCAGAAGGCTCCATGCTGATCCTGACTCCTAGCTTC
This sequence comes from Callithrix jacchus, assembly GCF_049354715.1. NCBI lineage: Eukaryota > Metazoa > Chordata > Mammalia > Primates > Cebidae > Callithrix > Callithrix jacchus. The sequence continues at coordinate 58,734,085 of NC_133506.1, forward strand.
CTGTGACACCCTCCCAGGTCCTCAGGCCTGGCCAAGGTAAACGCTTTCCCCCCAGAGCTGGTCTAGGGACCTCAGCCTTCCCTGCTGGTGCCACAGTCCCTGCATTCAAGTCACTTTGGAGCCCCTGTTCCCCACCAATTGGACCTGTAGTGCCCTGGGCAGCCCTCAGTCAAAATCCCTAAATCCACGGGAGGCCTTAGGAATGTCCATGTGCAAGAGAAAAGGAGCAGGCAGGGGAATTAGCGATGTGCTCGTCTCCTGCTCAAAAATCTGCATTTGCAAGAAATAAGGTGAACAGCTCCTGATGAGGTGGTTCACCTGTTACCTGTAACCACCTGCTTAGGAACGAAAAGAAAGGCAGCTTCTCACGCGACTTAGCTTTTAATTTATTTTTTTTTCTTTTGGCAGAGTGAATTGGGGTCCTGAGTTTTTCTAATTTTGTTTTTGAGACGGAGTCTCTCTCTTATTGCCCAGGCTGGAGTGCAGTGGTGCAATCTCAGCTCACTGCAACCTCCACCTCCTGGGTTCAAGTGATTCTCCCACCTCAGACTCCTGAGTAGCTGGGATTACAGGTGCACACCACCCTGCCCAGCTAATTTTTATATTTTCTTAGTAGAGACTGGGTTTTGCCATGTTGACAGGCTGGTCTTGAACTCCTGGCCTCAAGTGACCCACCCACCTCAGCCTTCCAAAGTGCTGGGATAACAGGTGTGAGTCACGGCGCCCAGCCCCTCCAGACAGTCTGAAAACAGGAAACCAGCCAGCCTGCCTGTCTCACTTGGAGCTGGTTAATGCCCTGGCCTCTCCTGGGGCCTCTGACGCACCTGTCTGGAGCCCTGCGGTCACCTGGAGTCCTTGCTCTGTGGCCACAGGGAGGGTTGCTCCAGTGCCAGCAGGCTCTGGCCCCCCAAGCTGGGGAGGAGGGACAGGCTCAGTGGCTTTTGGTGAGAGCACTCAGGGTTCTCTCAGCGGGAGTGGGCTGGGCGTGGAAGGGTGGCTGGTACAGGGGTTGCCAGCTGCCTTGCCCAATGGACACCTACTGAGCTTCCTGGGAACCCAGGCCTGAGCCCTGGACAGGGATTGGAGTTTCTTCTCCTCTCTCCCACCTCTTTCCTCCTTCTCCTTCTCAGCTCCTGGGGGCTCCGGGTCCAGCCTCATTTCAGCCAGCACGGCCTGGAGGCGGGCAGGACCTGGGCTCATGTGACTGAACCCACAAGCCCAGCCTTCCCTTGCAGCCACTGACCCAGAATCCCAAGGCTGCCAGGACTGGAGGCCCAGAGGCAGTGGTTGTGGGGCCCAAGGAGGGGGCAGGCCGGACCCACCCCACAAACAGATCTCTAAGCAGGATGTGGGCAGGGAAGGGTGGGGAAGGGAACCTGGGGTCCCTGCAGTGCCACGCCAGGCCCCTAAGGCCCTTCTATCCCAGGCCCTCGTCAGGCAGATCTGGGTAGGGTGAGACTGTCATAGCAGGCCAGGATGGTGAAGGAGCGAATTTCACCCCGAAATACGTGTGACCGGAAAAGCCAAACTCTAAAATATGTAGAGGTTTATTCTGAGCCTAAAGCAGTGACCACGGCCCGAGGCACAGTCTCATTGTGTCCTGAGCACATGTGTCCCGGGTAGCTGGGTGACAGCTTGGTTTTATGGAGACATAGACCTCAATGAGTGCACGTGAGCTGTACATTGCTCATGTTCAGGAAGGCAGAACAACTCTAAGCAGAGGGTGGAGGCTTACGGGTCCTAGATGGGGCCTTACAGGTCCTAGGTGGGGCCCTTACGGGCCTTAGGTGGGGCCTTACGGGTCCTAGGTGGAGGCCTCATGGGTCCTAGGTGGGGGCCTTATGGGTCCTAGGTGAGGGGCTTATGGGTCCTGGGTGGGGTGGCCTGTGGGTCCTGGGTGGGGGACTTACGAGTCCTGGGTGGGGGACTTACGAGTCCTGGGTGGGGGGCTTACAGGTCCTGGGTGGGGGGCTTACGGGTCCTAGGTGGATTGTGGATTCCAAGATTTTCTGATTGGCAGTTGGTTGAAAGAGTTAGGCTATTATCTAAAGATGAGTAGGAAGGGGCATCTGGTTAAGCGAAGGGGTTGTGGAGACCAGGGTTCTTCCTGTGGAGGTGAAGTCCCATGGGTAGCTGCTGTTAAAGACAGTACATGGCCAAGTTTCCTGTGTGGACCTTTGAAAGGTCGAGACTCTCAGCTAACCCTTCAGGATTGGGAGGGCCTGAAAGGGGAAAGAGCTCATTATGTTATAAGACATTATAACAGAGATTCCTTACAGACAGAAACGTTCCCCACAAAGGACGGCTTTGCGGGGTCTTTTCGAAATGTGGCAAACAAACGTATTTGGGGCTAGAATAATTTTCTTTCCTTATTTGCCATGTGATGTTATGCCGGAGTCAGGCTGGCATGCGGGATCTTCCAGTCTGTTGGGGTTTTTTTTTTTTTGTTTTTGAGGCAGGGTCTCCCTCTCCATCCCAGCTGGAGTTCAGCAGCCTGATCGCAGCTCAGTGCAGCCTGGGCCTGCTCGCTCAAGTGAGCCTCCTGCCTCTACCTCCTGAGTGGCTGGGATGACAGGTGCATGCCACCATGCCTGGCTAATTTTTTTTTTGGAGAGATAAGCTCTTATTATGTTTCCCAGGCTGGTCTTGAACTCCTGAGCTCAGGAGATCCTCTGGCCTCAGCCTCCCAAAGTGCTGGGTTCTAGGCGTGAGCCACTGTGCCTGGCCCGTTTTGTCAGGCTTAAAAGCCTGATTTTAATGTCAGTGCTGGTCATTTGTGCCTGAACTCCAAAAGGAGGAGTGCCTCTCTGGCCCCTACCTTCCTGTCATGGCCTGGACTAGTTTTTCAGGTTTCTTCGAGGACCCTTGGCCAAGAGGGAGGTCCATTCCATCACTTGGGACCTTGGAGTTTTATTTTTGGCTTGCATATGGTGCCCTGGCATGCTCTCTGCTTTCAGTCAGCAGCCACTGAAAGGTAGCAGATGCTGGAAGGGGCTCTGCTGTGATTTTAGGGCCAGCCCCACCAAGGAGACACTCAATCGCCTTCCACCCCTTCCCTGAAACCTCAGGAAAGGCGCCAGGAGCAACACAGCCTCACCTGGACAGACCCATCCCGGAGACGATGTCTCCTCTAGAGAGGGTCCCGGACTCCCCACAGTGGCTGCCGCCGCCTCCCTGGACAGGCTTCCTGGGCCTGCGTCTCCTCTCTTGGCCAACTCATCATGCCCCATCTGAGCCTCTGACATAAGCTCTGTGCCCATCTCAAAGGCTAACTGAGGGGATCCAGTGAGGGAATGTGGCCATGGCTTCAGCACAGGGCTTGGCATACTGTCCTGGGTGGACGGGATTCCCAGGGAATCCCGAAGCCAGCCGGCATCTGGCTGCAGGGATCCTCTCTTCCCTCCCAGCCCTACTTGTCTCTGGTAACAGTGATTGGTTAGCTGCTGATGCTCCCTCACAGCAAGTCCAGATGCCATGATGCTGGGTCACAGCATAGAAAGGTTTAATCGCAGGGTCCCTGAAGGAGCCCGAAGGGAACCTCGAATCCTTCTCTGGAGGAATGTGGGGCTAGGGTTTGTTGCTGCTGTTTGGTGTTTGCTTGTTTTGAGACAGGGTCCAGGCTGGAGTTCAAGGGCACCATCATAGCGAAATGGGAACAATTCTCTTGTCCCCCTGGCAGGGCATGCGATGGGGGACTGGCCAGCTTCTTTGGTGCCCTGCCAGCCAGGCTTCCAGGTGGGTGGTTCCCACTGCAGCTAACCCTCTCCTGCCCGCCTGTGCTCCCGTGGACAGTTTCCACCGTGGCTAACCCTCTCCTGCCCGCCTGCACTCCCCATGGACGGTTTCCACCGTGGCCAACCCTCTTCTGCCCGCCTGCACTCACCATGGATGGCTTCCACCGTGGCTAACCCTCTCCTGCTTGCTTGTGTTCCCTGCAGCAACCAGCAGCCCCATAGTTTGCGACTCCTCTCGTTTCCTTTAACTCTGTGACCTTGCACACCCCTTCCAGGATGAGCAGCAGGGGAGAGAGGCTGAACGATGACAGGGGACTCTTAGGGCCAGCTAGATGGATGAGCTGCCGGGGTTGAGGGCTCAGTAGGGGGTTGGGGAGTGGTGAGGCTTGGGCCCATCCATCTGTTCTCTCTGTCCCGCCCAGGTGTCCCTGGGGTTCCTGTTCCACCCCTGGGCTTCTCTGGGGTCAAGTCCCCCTCCCTGCTCCCTCGCTGGGAGTTGTGCAGCATGGCGCAGCTGTGGAGCTTGGACCAGGGGTTCGAGTCACAGCCAACCTCAGAGCTCCAATCCCAGTGCCCACACTGATGCACCTCTCTTGGGGACATCAGAGCCTCTCTCCTGGCTATCTGGGGAGGCTGGTACAGAGGGAACTGGAGAGATGGGGGAAGTGAAGGGAGATAAGAGGAAGTGGAGGGAGATGGGGGGTGGGGGAAGTGGAGGGAGGTGGGGGAAGTGGAGGGAGGTGGGGGAAGTGGAGGGAGGTGGGAGGAAGTGGAGGGAGATGGAAGGAAGTGGAGGAAGGTGGGGGGAAGTGGAGGGAGGTGGGGTGAAGTAGAGGGAGGTGGGGGGAAGTGGAGGGAGGTGGGGGGAAGTGGAGGGAGATGGGGAAGTGGAGGGAGGTAGGGGAAGTGGAGGGAGGTGGGGGAAGTGGAGGGAGGTGGGGGAAGTGGAGGGAGGTGGGGGAAGGAGGGGGAGAAAGGGATGGGAAGGGGCCGGGGGAGGGGAGCGCAGCACAGGCCTTTTTGTCTGCTCTGATCTTCATGGCCTGAGGAAAAGAGCTGCTCCGAGACCTGTGGAGGCCCCGTGGGACAGAGGATGTTTCAGAGAACACCCGGGTAACCTGCCTCCCGCTCCAGCCCCGAATGACACGGCACTAGGCCCTGTGCGGCCAGAGTCACCCCGGAAAGGTGGGGGCTCACAGCCCCGGCCTGGTCGGCCGCACAGTCCATCCATTCTTACTTGAGCCTTCTCTGCTTCCAGAGGCTGCCCTGGGCGCCTGACCCCAGAGCCATCATCTCTGGCTCCCCAACCGGTCCCCCACAGCCCGGGGCAGGCACCAGCCTGGGGGAGGGTCTCCATGCTCAGTTCCCTCCCCTCTGGTTTGGAGAGACACTGCCTGCCCACGTGCAGTGAGCGGAATCTGAGACCCTGCCAGGGGCCCCATGACACGCCCCCGATGCACAGAGCATGCGATCCCAGAGGCCACCCTGGGCTCTTCCAGAAAGCAGTAGGCCCCAGGATATTCCCCACCCAGGGTGACTGGTGGCAACGCCGTGCCTATCCCTGCTGTCCCCGGGTGGGTGCGGGGATCAGGAGCTCCAGAAGGGCAGCCAGGCATCCTCTGGGACTGGCCATCTGCCCCACTGCTGCTGCAGAGCTGGCCAGAGCTGCCATTCCCTCCATGGGGCCTGAAGACAGTGCCAAGTGCCTGCACCGTGGGCCGGAGCCGAGCCCCGAGGAGCACCGTGGCCCCCACACTCTGTGCTGCCCTGTCCTGGGCCTGGACACCTTCAGAGCCTGGGACCACGTGGATGGGCAGATTCTGGGCCAGCTTCGGCCCCTGGCAGCGGAGGAAGAGGAGGATGGCGCCGGGGCCACCTCGCCCAGGGGTCCTGCCTTCCCCGGCATGGGCTCTGAGGAGCTGCGTCTGGCCTCCTTCTATGACTGGCCACTGACCGCTGGGGTGCCGCCCGAGCTGCTGGCCGCTGCCGGCTTCTTCCACACAGGTCAGTCCTGGGGTATGGGGCTTTCCTGCTGAGGCCCTGGGCATGATTCTGGACTCTTCCAGCCCAGGGTTCTGCCTCCTTCGTGGCACCCATACCCTAGAGGGAAGGGTCCGGCCTGATGACTGAATGGTCTTGTAAGCCCCTTCAGTGGCCATGTCCTGGTGCCTGACACTTTCCCCCAGAGTCTCTGCTGGCCTAGTTGTTAGACTGTGGGACAGGAGGAGGGGCTGCCTCTGGCCACAGTCTGGGAGTCTCAGCTGTGGAGGCTGCTACCTGGGCGTGCAAGTACCCCTTTGTGATATAAGTGGGAGGGGCTGACATTGCCTGGGGCCCTCACCTTCCCCCCACCGCTGGTCTGCATGGGGTGAGATGTTTAAGGAACAGATCAGGGTGACCGAGGCAGGCAGTGCTCAGCTGCGAGGTCCTGGCCACTCAGTCTGTGGGGAATTTCTCCAGGCCCCAGCCCACAGCCACTGTCTGGTCTTCCCCGACGGAACCAAGCGCCCAGAGCCCCTATCTTAGTCTTGGCCTGGGCCTGCTCCTCGGCCCTACATCTGGGACCACGTGGTCAGACCTGAGTTCAGGTCTTAGCTCTGCCCCTTCCTGGCTGAGGGACAAGTACTGGCACAGCCTTGGTCATCGTCAGCAATGGGCTCTGGGGGGCACCGTCCTGGGAAGGCCAGACCAACATGAGACAGCTGGGGGTGGGGACCGTGGCTGAGACAGTCAGGAGCCTCATCGTGAAGGGGCCGGCCCAGCTCACCCACCTCCCCGGAGGTCCAAGGCTCAGCAGGCGAAGGCCGGGCCGAAGGTATAGCAGCTGCAGAGCAGGGCTCTTTGGGGGTCCAGAGGTCCAGCGCCTGCTGCAGCCCAGACCTGTGATGGCAGTGCCAGGTGACATATCCCATGTCTGCCATGAGGGGATGGAGCTGCCAGGAGGTAGAGCAGTGAGGGGTTTCCCACCCCCAAAGGAAGGCATGAGTTCCTAAAACCAAGCCTGGCACCAGATTGGCCTTCTAGGGTAGCCGCCCCCTTCTGCTCACTTGTAATCCATTCTGGGAAGCAGAGACCTGGGGAGGGGCCCTTCTGACTCCCGAAGCCCCAGGGCTATAGATGTGCCAGGCCTTGGGGGGCCCCCACCGCTCACTCTGTGGACAATGCAAATGCCAGCTCAGTCCTTTCCTGAACCTTCTCACCCGTCCTGCCTGGCACCCAGACAGTCTTGTCCCCTTCACTTTTGATGCAAATGGTGTGCATGTGACATCACCCGCCAAGCCCCTGCCCACCCCTCCTCCCTGATACGACCTGGGAGCTCCCCACCCCTCCACCCCAAGCTCTCATAACCTTGGAAGGACGAAGCGGGGGTCCTGGGGCTGGGTGGGGCCTGGCTAGTGCCAGTATCTCTGTCACAACCCAGGCCAACAGGACAAGGTGAGGTGCTTCTTCTGCTATGGGGGCCTGCAGAGCTGGAAGTGCGGGGACGATCCCTGGACAGAGCATGCCAAATGGTTCCCCAGGTACTGGCTGCTCCCGGCACCCTGGGTCTGATCACGGGTCATGGTGGGCCCCGAAGGGCTCTGTCAACCCAACCCCAGGCCTGCTTTGCCTCCCTGGCCCCACAGGGCACTGGGAAGGCCCCTCTGTGGATGGTGCTTCTGCCCGGCAGGTACCCACTTTTCCTGTGAGGGCCCCTTTTGGGAAGGGCTGCTGAGGGCAGAAATTCCTCTCCCACGGAAATACCCTGAAGGCCCACGAGGCGTCTCCAAAGCAGCCCCCCCAGCCCATGCCCACAGGCACTGCAGGGCAGTGGGAGGAGGGGCCCAACCCTGGCCCCAGGGGCTCTGAGGGCTGAAGCTGACAGGAGGCTCGTAGCCCCAGCCTACATCTGGGGGCATCTGCAGGTGTCAGTTCCTGCTCCAGTCTAAAGGGAGAGACTTTGTCCACAGTGTGCAGGAGGCTCACTCCCAGCTGCTGGGCTCCTGGGTGAGCGCCACCTCTCCTCGGGGCTCCGGGAGGCAATGGGGTCCGGCCCCTCCTGTTTCCCCAAGGCACCAACATTCTCTGGCTCCTTCCAGGACCCGTGGGAAGAACCAGAAGACGCAGCCCCTGTGGCCCCCTCGGGTGAGAGCCGACACCACCCTGGCTGCCTCCTCGGGCACCCGCAGCCTGTGCTTGGCCAAAGCTACTGGGTGTCCCCACCCTGCCAGACAGCAAGGACAGTGATGGGCATGACTGGGTGTGAGGTGCCACCAGGGTTGACCTCATGGGGGCTGTGCCATGAGGATGGGGATGGGGCAGCAGGGGCCTCCCGCCAATGCCAGGCCCTAACTCTGCTTTCCCCCAGCTCACCCCTTGGCACAGCCCATTGCCGCCTGCCACAGCACCCCCAACAGTGCCCAGCACACAGCGGCCACAGCCACTGCCAGAGGGGCTGGATGTGCAGAGGGCCTTGGACAAGGGCCAGGCTCTCTGGCAGCCCCTCCAGGAAGCCTCTGGATTCTGCTCTGCTGTGGGAGGGGTGGGAAGTGGTGTGGGAGCAGGGGGACTCTGAAGCCCCTCCGCTCCTGGCCAGAACTGGACGCCACAAGCTGTGGATCTGTCTTCGAGTCAGCCCGGCTTTCCCCTTGGGAGCAAGACCTCAAATCCATGCTAACTGTCCACAGCCCCTGCCCCTAGGGACCCAGAGCTGCCCATGCCCAGAAGAGAAGTCCAGTCTGAGGGCACCCAGGAGCCAGGTACAGGCCCAGGACTCCCCAGGGTGGGGCTGGGCCAGGGGAGGGCTGATGGCACCGGGGGTGCTGGGTGATGCCCACCTTCCACAGCCCATAGAGGGTGGGGGCCAGGGCTAGGGTGCATTCAAAGGTCTATCTCCTAGGAGGAGCCAGTCCAACCCAGGCCCGGCGGGCATGGTGGGTCCTGGAGCCCCCGGGGGCCAGGGACATGGAGGAGCAGCTGAGGCAGCTGCAGGAGGAGAGGACGTGCAAGGTGTGCCTGGACCACGCCGTGTCCATCGTCTTCGTGCCCTGCGGCCACCTGGTCTGTGCCACATGCGCCTCCAGCCTGCAGCTGTGCCCCATCTGCCGGGCGCCAGTCCAAGGCCGCGTCCGAACCTTCCTGTCCTAGGCCAGGTGAGCGCCCAGCGCCCACAAAGCCAGCCCTCCTGTGGAGCAGCCCTGAGTCGGCGAGCCCCACCCGCCCGAACCCACAGAGTGGCCCTGAGCCAGCGAGCCCTGTCCGCCCGAACCCATGCAGACCCTTCCCCGGTGGCAGAGACAGCTGGTCCTTCCCCTGCCCCGCCCCCCGCGCCCCACTGTCAGCGCCTATTAATCTTACTACCTCCCTTGACGCTGAGGTTCCAGCAGGTCCTTCTCAGCACCTTGCCCTGGTGGCCACACAGAGCTGCCTGCCTGTATTAACTGACGCCTGCTGGCTCCCCTCAGCCTTGATTTTCCTCAGTGGTAAAGGGAAGCCGGCTTTGGGGGCGTTTGGGGAACAGGGTGGGCCAGGTCAGGCTTACACAAGCCAGGCACTGGCCTGGCCTCAATCCGGGGTGCAAGCCTGGAGGAAGCGCCTGCATGAGAAGGGGACGTGTGAACCCCAGTTCCTAGAGAAGTGGGTGGGATGCCCCATGCCGGCCAAGGGACAGCTGCTGTGACGGCCTCAGGGCTCTCCAAGGCCTCTGTAGTTAGTCTGGGATGTGTCTGAAGATCTTCTGGTGGGGGACAGAGGTTGGGCGGGGAACTCTGGGACCTGAGGCCCTTGGCTCTCTAGGCCCCGTCGGGAGCCACGATTCACCCACCCCTCCTCTCGCTCTAGGTGCCATGGTCGTCCAGGGGGGCTGCAGGGTGGGCCTTCTACCCCTTCTGCCTGTCCTGCACTGTGTTCTGGGCCTGCTGAGGATGGCAGGGCTGGGGCCCGCCTAGCACCAACCAACCCGATTCCCCCACCACAGCCCAGGGTGGAGAAACGAGCCCTGCTGGGCATGGGGGCGGCTTTTCTGCCCGTTTGGATGCTTCTGAATATAAATAAAGTGGGTTTTCCCTGGATATACTCAGCAGCCTGTCCCACCACTAGCTGCCTCCCTGCCCACCCCACCCCTGACACAGGTCACCGCCTCTCCAGGCGGCTCCCCAAACTCCCCTCACTCCCTCGGACACCCCTTCTGGGCCCCTCACCTCCTGCCCCTTGCACTTACTCTCCATATGTTAATGACTGTTGGAATAAGCAGGCCTCAGGCCCCACCTGAGACTGTACCCCTAACTATTCCCCAAGCTCAGCATCTTCCAGAGGGTGATCGAGGCCAGGTTCCTGTTTATTTACCAACTTGGTGATACCTGGGGATCCTCTGGGACCATCTACCCAAGACCCCTCTTTACAAGGGTGCTACCCACCCATTACCACCACGTGCCCTGCCCTGGGTGGTGAGGCCTGGCTCTGCCGTTCCTGGTCAAGCCTGGCCCCCACCCCTGGGCTCCATCAGCCTCAGCTCCTGGGTGGGGTGGGGGTTTGGCAGGCACAAGTTCAGGGCTGGGGTTCCCTCCATCTTCAGTTGGGGCCCTCGCTGCTTCAGGGGTCTCAGGGCTCATGTTGGCCTCCTGGGGGCTGCGCTGTTCCCACCTCGCTGTCCCCTAGTAGCGGTGAGTGCAGCCCGAGGGTCCAGTGGCCCCAGGTGGGCACCTGAGGGAGGGGCTCCTCGGTGAGACTACGGCCTGGGGACAGAGCTGTGGCCCCCATGCTGCCAGAGGAGATGGGCATGTGGGGCTCTGCCTTTTCTTTTGTAAGTTTTCTTTGATTTTAGAGAAAGGAAATTTCAAACTCTCCCGAAGCTGCAGCCAGCCCTGGTGTTGCCCTGCCACCTGGCTGGTTGAACCCAGGGCAGGTGCTGCCAGCCACCTGGGAGGTGCTGGGTGGGGTGTGCCCCAAGGCTTGGGGGCCCCTGTCACTGTCCTGTCACTCCAGCCGAGGCTCGAGGCCGCAGGAGCAAGATCAGCTGTTTCATGACTTACGCAGGCCTATGGGCACAAGGTCAGAGAACACCTGGGGACAGAGGGCTGGGGTGGCCACTGGAGGCTGCCGTCCCCTCCCCTTGAGAACCTGAAATGGAAAAGTCCAAGCAGTGGGTGGCTTCAGGCCTTTGGCAGAAAGGAGGTGGGTGGGGCTGAGGCTCCCCACCTGTTGTGAACTGAACTCGAGCCCGGGAATCTCGATACCCCTGACACAGGTCACCGCCTGTGTCACCAGCGAGAGGGTCCCAAACCTGGAAGAGGGCGTGCGTGGAAAGAAAGGAGACAGAGAGAGGAGGAGTCTGGAGGATTGGATGGGCTATGCCCATACAGCGATTTTATTTGTGCAGTCGATTTCCTTATATACTTTTTTCTTTAACATCATTACCTCAATGCAGATCATTACTCAAACAATAAAAGGAACAGAAAATTCCTTGGGGGATGATTCTGAGGAACTGTCAAAGGGGACAAATACTAATTTAAAAGATCAAGGGGGAAATAGGTGATGCTGATTATCGATATTGTCAGAACAATCAGTAACTTGGATAACAATCTTTAATTAACTAGAAGTCACAAGCTCAGCAGTAAACCATGCATCTGCAAGAGACAAGGACTGCAGGGGAGGTCACCAGGCTGAAACAATGCCTGGTAAACAAAGTCTTAGATCAGGAGCCAGAAAGGGGAACACAATACCCAATTAACTCACTTCAGCGTTCACCTAGCCATTATCTCATCTGCCAAGAAGGCTGAGGATAGTGTCCTGCTTCTTAATTTCCTCTTTCTTTCTCTTCTTAATTTCCTCTCACTCATAGCTCGACAGCCTCCAGCCAGGGAAAATGTGTATGGAGTCAAGCTCACCTAATGGCGGAGGCCAAGTTGTTAGCCTCTCGCAGGGGTGACCCCCACACCCACCCATGCCTCTCCCTGTTGGGGGCATGCTGGAGTCTTACGCTGACATCTCAGTGGGGTCTGGGCTGTGGGGCTGGGAGTGGGGTGGGGGCTCTTGCAGTCTCCTCAGCTGGAGAAAAATCGCTGAGGTCTGTCTGGTTTGTTGCATCCTGCCCAGCCCAGGCATATGCCCGAGTCCCCGGCTCAGGACCTGCCTGTGACTCCAGCCCTGCTCAGGCCTTTATTCCCCATTCTCCAACATGGGAGCTGGGCTCCTGCTAACTCAGACAGCCCCTGCTGTGACAGCCCTCGTTTTTAGGATAGAAGGGCCGATGGCTACCCAGGGGAGTGACATCAGGTGTCTCTGGGGGCCTGGGTAGCCCAGGGGAGGTACAGCTGCCTATTCTGAGCCCCAAACTGGGATTGTGTACAGGGCGGGCTGTCTGGCAAAAGCTATTTCAGAGGAGGCAGCTGGGAGGCCTGCAGACCCCAAGGTCTGGGGTTTGCAGAGCTGTGGATGCTGCCTTTCGAGAAAGAATTCTGGTTCTGCCTGATAGGAAACCAGTGCCCCAGCTGCCCACCATGAAGAAACTGCTGCAGCACCCCCATGCTGCCTGCTCTTCAGACCTGCTTTGCACTCCTGGTTCAGAGCCAACTCCCAGACCCAACCCCCTCCCACAGGCTCCATCTCTGCTGCCCTCTGAGCTTCTGGGCTGGGACTGGGCCCTAGGCCTCCACACCCCCAGTACCACCCCAGAACCTGGGATGAAGCAGAACTTAGAGGAGTGGGGGTGGATGGACGGAGGGATGGATGGATGGAGGGAGGGATGGAAGGATGGATGGAGGGATGGAGGGATGGAGGGATGGATGGAAGGATGGATGGATGGATGGATGGATGGATGGATGGATGGAGGGATGGATGGATGGAGGAACAGATGGATGGATCTATGGATGGATGGATGGATGGAGGGAGGGATGGATGGATGGATGGATGGATGGATGGAGGGATGGATGGATGGAGGAACAGATGGATGGATCTATGGATGGATGGATGGATGGATGGATGGAGGGATGGATGGATGGATGGGTGGATGGAAGGACGGATGGATGATGGATGGACGGATGGAGGGATGGAGGGATGGATGGATACATGGATGGAGGGATGAATGGATGGAGGGGTGATGGAGGGATGGATGGAGGGAGGGATGGATGGATGGATGGCAGCACAGACAGTCAGGTGCCTGGTGAGGCCCCCAAGGAAGGCAGCCTCTCGCTGTGAGCGCCAGATTGGCCAGGCCGGCCACAGAGCAAATTCTGCTGGCCATACTTACAAGTATGCCTGGTTGGACAAGAGGCTGGATGGCTTTTCATTGACATGGTAGAGAGGAAATGGATCAAATCCACCAATGAAACCGACTGAAAGAAATCAAGACCCAAATAAAACAAACCCCACAAAATGGAAAAAATGGCAGAGTGGAGAAAGAGCCCAATCAGACAGCGAAGCCCATGGGGTCCCCGGGGACACAGATGGTGCCTGAAGCCCTGACACAATCTCGGAGGGGACACAGGCTGGGGACGGCAGGGGTGGGATGGCTGGGGAGAAGTTCTCCGGCCTGTGCCAGCCTGCACTGTGTTCCGCCGGCTCTCCCACCACCCTCCATTGCGTTCACACACGGTCACTCCCTGGATGCTGTGTCTACACAGCCAGCATGAGGCAGGGGTTCTCTGGGCAAAGTCAATGCATTTTGAACCCCGGGTTCAAACGGGGCTCCATCTTAAAATGTTTTAATGCACCAGTGTGCAGAAGCCTTCTGCTTCCTCCCAGGAAGCTGGCTGAGCTCTGAGTGATAGTTTAGGATCTGCGGCTCAGCGGCTGAGGGATGCTGGGTGCTGCTGCCGTGGCTCTGAGGGTGTCCTCAGCCTCTGGAATCAGGTCTGGTCTGAGGGTAGGGGGCCCTCTGACACGTGGACTGCTGACCCCATGGCCCCAGAGTCCTGGGGATGGATGGCTCTGAACTGGATTCTGGCCCCGGGGCAGTTCAGTCCACAGGAACCATGGGCCCCTGGACACACCCAGACCCTCCTTGGCATCTACTCTTCCCCACCCAGCTCTGTTCTCCTCCACAGGGTCTTCCTGTGAGATGCATCAGGATGAGGGGAGCAGCAAGGGCACCTGAGTGTGGCCCATTTCATGTTGCAGATCAAAGGCAAGTTGACAGGGGCTTGTGAGCAGAGGGAAAATAGAAACCTTGCCTAGGGGGGTCCAGGCTGCAACTGAGGGCCTGATGTGAATGTCCCAGCCAGCGGGGCCAGGTTCTGAGCTTCCTGGAAGCTGCAGTGGCCTGAACCTTGGCAGGTCTGAGCTCAGGCCTTCTACGTGTGGCTACTGAGGGGATCATGAGGGCAGGCCCGGCCCAAAGCACAGGAGCCGCTCTTGGACTTGGAGGCAGCTGACCCCTGGAGCCTGCAGTCCAGGACCTCTGCTCATCTCTTCCCTGGGGTGCAGCGAGTCCCCTCCCACTGAGGCCTGCAGCCATCAGCAAGGCCTGCTGGATGTGGAGTTTCACCCAAGAGGGGAGGTCTCTCTCCCTGCCCCAGAGAGGACAGACTCAGAGCTGCCTCCATTGCAGCTGAGCCCGTGCCGGCCCCGCTGCCTATGGACGTCCATACTCTCAGCTGTTCTCTTCCTCAGAGAACATACTGACCAGGCAGCAGCCATAGGCACCATCCTGGCCCCGGGCCCACCCTGATGCTCTCCGCCCTCCCTGCTGCATGGAAGCCTGTGATCTGCAGGCCACATGCCCCACCCCCAGAGTGCTCTCGCTGCCACCATTTCCCTCCCCAGCACAGCTGGGCAGGGGCCAACCAAGCCGCCAGGCTCTCCCAGGCCCTCCAAAGCAAGCAGGGGGCTGGGCTCCTAGGGAGGACTAGCTGTCTGGAATTTAGAAACCACATCCTATTAAAGAAATTTGCATCCCTGGGAGTCAGGATGAAAGCCAACAGGAGGCCCCGTCTCCCCAGCCATGGGAGCGCTCACTCCTCCAGCCTGCGCTCCCACGGAGCATGCCAGGCCCCTCCGAGGGAATCTTCACTTACACTCTAGTTTCCTTTCTGTTCCTTCTCACAAACCTAATCTCGGAAGCTTTGATTTGCATCCTTGGGAAATTGGCTCTTTCTCCTCCAGAGGCAGGCGCCTGGGTTCCACACATTTTGGGGGCAATTGGGCCCCCTCTGTACCTGACTGAGTGGCTCAGTCAGGTGGTGGGAGACACAGGTGCCGACTCTAGCTGGCAGGGTGCCTCTGTGCCCTTGCTATGGGGCAGCACCTCCCTGGCCTGATTTCCTGTGGGACCCAGAGCAGAGCCCAGGAAGGAGTCCTGGGAGCTCACGAGGCCATCTGCACCATCGAGTGTCCTCATGGGGTCACCCGCACTGTCCAGTGTCAACACGGGGCCAGCAGCGTCATCGTGTGTTCTCATGGGGCCACCGGAACCGTCGTGTGTTCTCATGCCACAGGCTCCTTGGATTTGGAATTGAGTTTCCACTGCCAGCTGCTGGAGCCTCGCTCCTAGAAGCCCCATGTCCACCTGGGTGTGCACAGGGAAAGTCGGGGAGCCTCGAGATGGGCCGGAAGATCCTCCAGCAACGGCACCAGCCACGCTGCAGTCACCTTGACCCTGCCCCAGGAGCTCCTGGGCCAAAGGCAGACTGAGCACGTTCTACATACCTGCCCCAGCTTTTGCCTCCTCCTTCTGAACTCCTCGAGGAAGGCACCATCTGCATTTTACAGAGCAGGAGCTGAGGCACAGGGAGGTTGCTAGGCTGACTGTGGCAGCACAGCGGGGACGTGACTGTGTGGCTAGACCAGGAGCAGCCTTGTGGCCGCTGTTCTCCACTGACCCGAGTAGGGCCAGGGAGGATGGCAGAGCCCCGTTCTCTCATGGGCAACAGCCACTCCTCAGCTCCAGCCGGAGTGAGAGAACCCCTGCCAGGTTGGATGTGGGTTGTGTGGCACCAGCCTTGCTGAAGGCACACGCCACGGTTCCGGGCAAGTTTGAGGGGCTTCTTGCCAGCTCAGACTCAGGCTCTGTCCACTTCCTGTGACTGGCATGGGAGTGGGGCAGCTGAGGGAGCAGGCAGGACACGCATGGATGGGTTTGTTGGAAAGATGTGTGCCCCTCTTCCTGGGGGCCGTCAAAGCCCACGGCCTGATCTGAGTCCCTCCCACTTCCCACAGCAAACACCTTGCTCAAGCTGAGAAAGGGCCTGGGCCAGCCCCGCTTGGGGGAGGTGGTTTGCAGAGGGAGGCACTGAGGTGCCAGCGGCGCAAGCTCATGTGGGAGCCTACCCATGACGCCTTAACCTCTCCCACGAGGGTGGGGGATGAGGAAGGGGATCCTGCCCTGGCAGAGACAGGCCTGAGGCCTGGTCAGCTGGCCCCACCCCAGGGAGATGAGTCCATCAATCCATCCCCACCTGGGGCCCCCTCCCTGACGCTCGCCGTGATCAGGGTCTGCAGGCCACTGTGCAGGACTTCCACATAGCTGGGCTCCAGGCACAGTCGGCCCCCGACACCAGGGCCTGGCCATGGGGGGCCCCCAAGGTCAGCAGCCAGCTGCTTCTCGTGCAGATAGCCCAGCCAGTGCTCACGCCACCAGGAGCGATGCTGGGAGAGGCTGAAGGTCAGTAGCTCGCTGTCCTAAGGTGAGGAACAGGGCCGGTTAGCACACGGGGAGGTGGCCGGCCTCACCCACTGCAGCCTGCGGGGACACCACCACAGAGGCCAGAGGTCCTGTCCTCCGCCTTCCTGCACTCTGCCCCCCTGGGCTCCATCCTTGGTGGCGAAGGAATACCAAGGCCCTCCCAGCCCCTCCTGTGCCTGCTCTCGACCCGAACACCTCCTCCTCCAGGAAGGCCTCCCTGCTCAGACCCCAGGACTGCTCTCAGGTGCACTAGGCCCCTTCCTCGTGTCTCTGGCTAAAGCTGCCATTTGACCTGTGTCTGACTCAGGACAGTTTCCTGAGCTGCAACCCAGGAGACTGTCCTGAGTCAGACACAGGTCAAATGTGTGGCTCTAGGAAGCGGGGGCCTGTCTGCCCAGGTGGGCACCTGCCCTAGTGCCCACCTGTGTCACACCAGCCAGAGCAGAGAGCCCCCAGGGGAGACCAAACTCCACCCCTCCTCGGCTTTAGGACCAACCTCTGAGCTGCAAGGAAAGTGCCTGAAACATCCCCTGTCAGGGTCAGGGTCAGGGTCTGGGTGGGCTCCGTGATGACCCCCCAGCCCCCATTTCCTCAGTTTCCTGCAGTGCAGGAGGCACCAGGGTTTACCAGCCTGGAGGGTTTCGCCGGCCGGGACCAAGAACCCCACGTGGCCTCAGGAGGGTGGTGTCCGTTCGCCTGCACATCTCTGCCAGGGCTAGTCTCTGCTCTGAGGCCCCTCTCCCCCAGCTGAAGCCCCCTCACCTGCCAACACCCACAGACACCTTCATTCACCAATCAAACCACTGGTTTCTCCCAGACCTTTACTGAATCAGCAACTACCCACTAGGGCTGTTCTGGGTACTGGGGACAGAGCCACGCACAGACTGAACCCCTGGCTCCCACAACAGACACAGGGGGTGTTAGGTGGAGCCTGGTCAGGACCCCAGGAAGTACCCTGCACTGCCTTCCCACCTGCACTCACCTGTCTCTCGGGTGATGAAGCAGATGAGGAAGATGTTCCAGGTGACCCAGACGGCTGCCACACTGCATGCCAGGAGCGGGGAGGGCGGGACTGCCACACTGTGTGTTGAGAGAGGGGAGGGCAGGGCTGCCACACTGTGTGTTGAGAGAGGGGAGGGTGGAGCTGCCATACTGTGTTGGGCGAGGGGGAAGGTCTGATTACACAGGAAGGGTGGCCTCTGCTCTCCAGATGCACAGCGTGGAGAAAGGGGTTGCCCGAGCCCACTCAGGGCAGGTCTCACAGCTTTCCCACGTGGGTGCCCCTGGAATGAGGTTGGGGGACAGCCAGCTGGAGGGAGCACCAGCACGGGTCAGCGTAGGGACACAGCCTCCCGGCTGAGCTGCTTAGCCTGTCCTGGCCTTACCGGCAGACACTGCACAGGAGCAGGGCAGACCTCCGCTGCAGAGCACCCCAAAAACCATCCCAGGAGAGTGCCCCAAAGAGCCAACAGCGGCTTTTGTAAATAAAGTTTTGCAGACACAGCCGCACGCATTTGTGTGCCTGCGGCCGCGGCACCTACAGGGTTTACCTCCTGCTCTCTGCGGGAAAAGGTGGCTGCAAAACACTGGTCCAGACCGGTGATCTGGTTCTGCATGGAAGGAAAACACTGACTGGGCAGAGACACTTTTCTGAACATTCTTTCAGCTTCTCCAGAGGCCACAGCAAGGACAGCATGGGCAGGGTTTGCCAGGGTCCAAGCCCCACCCTGGGCTCGGGGTGGTGACTCTGTGCCATTTTCCCTTCTGTAAGGCGGGCATGATGGCAGCACCCACATCCCTGGCTACCAAGGGGATGAGTTAGTGAAGCCGTTCAGGGCCTGGGGCTCCCCCGTACATGCAGCTGCTCCTCAAAGCCTCGGAGAAGCCCCTCTGTTCGAACCAGAACCCTAGATGTCCAGGTAGCAAAGAGGTCTGAACCCAGGGGTTGGGGTTGGCATTTGTGGGGTGTTCAGTGGCTTCCAGGAAAACAGGTCAGGACGGTGAAAGGTGCCACTGGAGCTGCCATCCTGGTCACCCCAACCCACTTGCTCATGAAGGGGCTGGGCCCAGGACCCACCACAGCATAGTGCGGCCGGTACCGGATGGTGCCGAAGGGTGTCAGGAGAACGATGACCATGGCGAGGTTGGCCAGGACGGGTTCCCACTGCTACCCCAGGAAGTCAAACACCTGCCTCCCAGGGCAGTGACCTAGGAGCAGGGTGGCGCCATGAAGGGCAGACTTGAGGGAGGCCCCAGCCCACCAGCCAGGCACCCAGCTGGCACTTCCTCCCCATGCCCACCCACCACACATTTGTTTGATGAGGAACACCAGGCCCTAAGCCCTGCTCCACCACCCCCAGGCAGGCGCTGAGCCCCGACTGTGTGCTTGACTCTTCCAGAAAAAAACCCAAAAACCCTGACAGGCCCCTCCCATCCCTGAGCGAGTGTTCCTCCCTGGAGTAGGTGCCATCCCCTCTGTCCCGGGTTTCCTCATCTGGAGGATGGGAACGCGGGGGCTGTTCTAAATCACGAGTTGTAGGACTAGGGGAGAGACACGCAGACGGCCCAGAAAACACCACTCGGGGTCAGATGGTGGGAGGGATGGACACAGGTTCACAAGGGTGCTAGATGCCGAGGCCCCAGCACATGAGTGATAGGAGCACAGAAAATGTGTCCCTGTGGGGCAAACAGACAGTGCTTTTAGGACCCACTCAACTCTCGTGCCTCCTGCTCAGCTGACAAGACTCAGGATCTTCCTGATTTCACAACAGTTAAGGCCCCAAAGTCCCAGGGCCAAGCCAAGGTTCCCAACCAGCCAGGGTGTCCGGGCCACGCCAGCCCGGCAGAAACCACTCACCTGCGCTGCTGTGGCTCCCTGCACCTGGGAAGCGAGCTTGGGCCTTCTGTCCAGCATCCCGCCAGCCCCTGGAGAGGCTGGGCCCTGGCCTGGATGGGGCAGGCCTTCCCATCACACTGAGGGTCTCTACCCGCCTCCCCAGAATCCCCAACCAAAGGAGCATTTGCTGTCAGGGCTGGTCAGGGACTCCCTGTGGCCAAAGACCTGACGCGGGCCAGCGGGGGGTCCCTCCCTGACCCCACTCTCCCACTGCTAGACGTCAGCGAGGAGGCAGGGTGCGGGGGGACTCGCCTGTCCTCCCTGTCCCTCTGACTGAGTACTCCCAGGCAGGGACCAAGCTCCACTGTTTCCAGCTGCTGGGTAGGGAGAGTTGGAGACTCAATCACTGACTCAGCCTTCGGGGGCGGGAGGAGCTGCAGACCAGGCCGGAGCTGACCCCGAGGCAGGACACCGCTGTCCAGGAGGCAGCCGAGGCAGCTCAGGCACCTGGAACCCACACTGTGCACGAGCGCCGGGCTCCACTCACCCCGCGCCTTGGGCTCCTGGTCTGTGAGCCGCCAGCACCTCCGCGGCTGGATACCATATAGCCTCATACTCGTGCCTGGCAGAACTAAGTGCCAGCCGCCACCAGAGTCCCAGGTGCAGACCTCCTCGGGGCTGGCCTCACCCATACCCACGGGACCCTCTGAGGAGGCCCCAGTGCCTGTCCACACACCCTCTGTGCTCTGAGTCTTGGGAACGTGCCCTGCGTCCTCTACGGGAAGGGGAGGCTGCCACAGACACTTCCAAGGCAGTGTGATCTGCCAGCATGGGGAAGACTGGAAATGTCCAGTTCTGACAGGCCAGGCACCATCACATAAGAACAGTGACTCCAGGTGACCAAAGGGCCTGCCTGGGACACGGATACATGTGTCCCATGTCTGCACACAAAGGCACTTGCGTGTGCACACGTGAGGGTATGCGTGGGGGTGTGGGCAGAGGGAGGCGGGGGCAGAAAGGCAGAGGCCGAATCAGCTCAGAGGGCCTTGGAGCTTCCCGTCTGGCCCCCACTCAGAGTCCTGCGGTCACTTGGGGGGTGCCTCACGACCCTCGAAGGGAAGTTGTTCTTTCTGTGATCTCCGGAATTCTCCACGACCAGACCCCCCTCAAGCGAGGGCCCCTGACTGGGCCAGCTCTGGGCCTGGAACCCAGGGTCTCTGAAGCCTGGAGTTTGATGGGGGCGCTCAGCGGTGCTGGGACTGCCAGCCTCACAGCCTGAGGAATAGACTGGGCAAGGGAGCTGCTGCCCACACTCGCCAGCTGGGCAGATCTAGCCCCTGCACTGTCCTCCCACCACACCAGGGGGATGGAGTGTGGCTTATCACCCTGAGACCCCCGGCTGGCCCCTCCAGAAAGTAGCCCAGACCCTGCTCCCATGGAGCTTCCAGATGGGCCTCTTGGGCATGGCGTGGTCTCCAGGGACAAGGCTTGGCACCCAAGGCCCCTGGCCTTCCCGGTGTGGCCTCGTCCCCACCGTGCCTCCATCCTCAGTTCACAGACAGCGAGCTCTTCAGTCTGGGCTGGTCAAGGCTGACCACGGCCTCACGGCTCAGCCAAACCACCCCATGTCTCTAATCCAGGCTCATGGTGGGGGGTGGTGTCCACCCCAAAGGCTGTGGAGGGAGTGGAAAGCCTCTGGATGTTTGCTGCATGGTGGGGAGACAGGAACATTCTGGAATGAGAGGGTGGTGATGGCCGTGTAGCTCTGTGAACATGCTGAAGACCACTGAGTGCCACATTCTAAAAGCATAACTGTTATGGTGTGGGAATTATATCCCAATTTTTAAAAGATGTGAAAAATTAACATTTATTTATACAATACATTGATTTTAAATACAGCAGGACCACCCTCCTCCCTGCCCCACAACCCTGCTTTCTCCAGGCACTTGGAGCGGTTGGTGGAATGAAGGACACGACCCCTAGAAGATGACTCACAAAGGTGCCTGGTAAGCAGAGGGAGGCCTGGAGCCAGCTGCTGAGGTCCTGGGTGGGGGCCACTCAGCCGTGCCTGTGTGGATGGACCTTCTCTTTCAGCCTCTCCTGGGGAGGCTGCCTGGACATGCACATGCCCTGCAGCTCTGTCCTCCAGGCTGCCTGCTCTTCCTCTTGAAAGCAAAAGCCTTCACTCATGGAGGATGTGATGATGCCCTGGTGCCCCTCACAGGAGTGCCAGCGACAGAACCAGGAGCTGTCACAGGCATCCCCTGCTCCGAAGTTACAGGTCTTGGTGAAGGGCTCTGGACAGCCCCTTTGAGAGGTTCACAGAGCAGGTCCACACAAAGCCCACACCCGCACAGCCTGCCCCACCTGCACTGGTGCACACTGAGGGCAGCAGCCAGTCGTGGCAACCCAGGTGCAGTGTCAGCCGAGTGAATGTCAGAGCAGCCTGGGAGGCCAGTCCGTTTCCACACCTGGTTCATGTATGACAGAGTTATGACGTTTCCCAGGTCAGTTGTTGGGTCCTGGCCACCTCTAGGTGGTGAGGTTTTCTCTGACACTGTATCTGCTCTCATTCTTGCTCAAATTCCTTCAGCCTAAGTGTGGCAGTTTTAAAAGTGGAATGGCACCGTGTCTCCATCCTTACACAGAAGCCCCTGTGGGAAGACCCTAGTTGGAGGCCCCCACCCTTGCCAGAGCCGGACTTCAGGGCAGCAAGAAACAGCAATGAGCATAGTCACACCTGAGGACAGGAGGGCTGTCCCCAGGCCCCCAGCAGGACTGTCACCTACGAAGCTAGGGAATGGGGCCCAGAACGTCATTGCCTGCCCACCTGGGGGACTGTGGGCAGAGCTGGAACAGCCAGGCAGGAAAATATCCCCCAATTTCCAGAGAGTAAAACTTGATGCTCCTACTGAGGTGTGAAGGGCAGTGATGGACAGTGGGGGACTGTGATGGACAGCAAAGGACAGTGATAGAAGAGGACAGTGATGGACAGCAGAGGACAGTTATGGACAGTAGGGGACTGTGATGGACAGTGGGGGACAGTGATGGACACTGGGGGACTGTGAAGGCAGTGACGGACAGCAGAGGATAGTTATGGACAGCGGGGACAGTGATGGACATTGGGGACAGTGATGGACAGTGGGGGACTGTGAAGGACAGTGATGGACATTGGGGACAGTGATGGACAGTGGAGGGCAGTGATGGATAGTGACAGAGAAGGACAGCTGCCCCAGTCAGCACAAAAGCAGGCCGAGCCCATACATCCCTGGGAGGACTGGCACACTGGGAAAGGCCTCCAGGGCATGGAGCTTGAGGACAGTGACAGCTTGTTCAGGCCAGGACTGTGTGTCTTCTTTTTTCTTTCTCAGGAAACCCGGTGTGTTCATTTTCTGGGACTACCATAACAAATTCCCATAACCCAGCAGGTTAAACAACGGAAATTTATTCTGTCGCAGTTCTGGAGGCCACATGTCTAACATCGAGGTGTGGGCAGGGTTGCAGCCTCTGAAGCTCTTCAGTTGGGTCCTTCCTGCCCTTCCTGCCGTCCCATCTCCGGTGACTTCCGGCGTCCCTGGCCTGCGGCTGCATCGGTCTCCACCTCTGCCTTCACATGGCTTGCTCCTCTCCACGTGTCACTTTTTATGCTTGGGATGGGGCTGAGGGCCCCCCGTGTGATCCAGCATGCTTGCAACGGCGCTGAGGGCCCCCCATGTGATCCAGCGTGCTTGTGACGACGCTGAGGCCCCCCTATGTGATCCAGCGTGCTTGCGACAGCGCTGAGGGCCCCCCTGTGTGATCCAGCGTGCTTGCGACGACGCTGAGGGCCCCCCCCCGTGTGATCCAGCGTGCTTGTGATGGCGCTGAGGGACCCCTGTGTGATCCAACAGCTCTCATGTCAAGATCCTTACTCACATTTGCAAACTCCTGGCTTCCAGCAATTCTCCTGCCTTGGCCTCTCAGCGTGCTGGGTTGCAGGTGTGAGCCACTGTGCCAGGCCTAGATTTGGGGGCCACCATTCAGTCGCTACCCCTGGAGTGGTGAGGACGAGGCTCTGGGGCTTCAAGCTGCTCTCCCACACCCCATACTTTCAGATGGAAGTGGGAGAAATTTCAACTGCATCAGACACTCCTGGAAAAAGATGGGCCAATCGCCTGTGGGTCCCGTGTCCCCATCGAGAGCACGGCCTGACCCGTCATGGGACCCACAGGCAATGCTGCTGACCGTGTTTTTCCTTTGAAAGAAAAGGGTGCTGGGTGGTTTCCAGTTTACCGCAGACACACAGAGAGGCCCCTCTCTGGCTCGGAGCCTGGCCTGGGTCGGGTCTCTGCAGTCCCGGCTTCTCCCTCCCAACCGGAAAGTCTCGCCCAGCAGTGCAGCAGGCGTGTGCTCCCAGTTCGGGAATCAGCCGGGCTGGACTTCGGGGCAGCCCAGGACATTTTGCCTGTGGTGCGCGTTTTCCCGGAGGTTTCTTGGGAGTTACCGAAGGTTCTATCCTGCTGGCTTCAGCCAAGACTTCTTGGGTGAGATTCTTCTTCCCTGGCCCCTCAGGATGCAGGTGGTCCCATCCCCCGTGTTGTCCCCTGCAGTGTTGTCCCCTCCCGGAACTCGATTCCCACACTTGGGACCCACCCAGATGCCAGCTCCCTGCAGAGCAGCGCCCCCACTTCCGGCCCTGACGGCACACGCTCTGTCCCCACTGAATTTTGGAATTGTTGTTTGTTAGAAATGCTGTTTTCCCACCGCCTTCTTATTCCGGGAAGCAGAGGTGCGTCAGCTTCCCAGGCCTCTGTCCCGGAGTGGTCCTGGCTTCTTTGGCAGTGCCGCCTCTCCCTCACTCGGATTGTCCTCAAAGGACAGCATGGCCGTGCAGGCTGTGTGTGCACAGCCTCAGGTGCTCGACCACATCCTCGGGCTGGCGGTAGACAGTGGGCTTGGCCGGAGCATAGCCGTCAGACTGTCCCTGGGACCGTGAGCCCTTGGCTGAGGGGGCGGGGGGCAGCTAGGATCGTGGCCACAGGTCCCGGAGGTGAGCCTCCCAGCCACTGGCTGTCTTCCCGAGCCTGCCCCCCAGCGCCCACCAGCCTTACCTTTCCTGACTTCCCTCCAGGCTCCTGTTGCTGGTGACCGCAGACCCAGCCCCAGGGCTCTCCCATCCTTCCTGTCAGGGGTCCTTTCCCAGAGGCCGGAGTCCTGGGCGGGTGGGCCTGTCCCGGGAGAGTCACATCGCTTGTTTAACGGGAAGACTCCCTTGGCTCCTGTGCACACATGTGGGGCCTCTTTCCCCAAGGGCTGCTGTGAGCCCAGGAAGCTGGAGTGGTGTCTCCGGCCCCAAAGAGCAGCCCCCATGCACCTGGCATGATCGCCCGTGCTCTCCTGCGGTTCTGCAGACTTTCTCCTCCGTCTCAGTTGAGTCTCCCACATGGAGCAGGCGGAAACCAAGTGGAGACCTCCCGGATTCCCAGTCCTGGGGCTGGTGCCCACCTGCCTCCTCAGTCTTCAGTTGTGTGGGTGGCCGCAGGCGTCAGCGTGTGACAGCCAATGCGGTGGTGAATGGCTGGTCAGGTCTCTGCATCTTCCACACCTCCGGCCAGGTGGGGCCCAGCCTATGTCCCTTTCCAGCTCGATTGAGGGACGGCAGAAAGCTGCAACCCCGAGCCCATGCGTCCTGGGTTCCCAGTGCTTAGCAATGCCCCAGTCCTGCCGCAGCCACCTCCTGGCTGGGCCCCGAGCCTGCCCGGCAGCACTCACCTTCAGGGAGTGGGGAGCTCGGGAGAGGAGAGCCAATAAGTGTCAGTGGAGAGGGTGCTTCCTGACATGAGGTGGGCCCAGGCTCCTGCGGTCTCCCCTTGGCCATTCCATCCATCCATAGGAGGACCTTGGCCTCTCTGCTGTCAGAGCAACACCCTGGGGCCTCGGGATTGCAGCCACAGCCACACCCTGGCTGGGAGCTCAGCTCACCTGGGTGCAGAGGAAGCTTTGACAGCAAGGGCTGGTGTGGCTCATCTCAACTACCCCACAGCCATCGCAACCCCCCAGACACCTCCGGATCCTGCCCAGCATCCCTCCTCCTGAGCCGACGCTAGGCTCCATCCTTCCTCAGGCCCCATGCCACCAGTAAGAACAGCCAGGCCAATGCAGACTACACCCCTCGGCCTCAGCCAGGACTGAGCATACTGAGGACCCTGTGTGGGCCTCACAGCGGTCAGCCTGTCCACAGGGCTCTGCCCACCTTCTGTGTTCCTTGTGTTTAGAATGAAATCTCTGTGGTTCTCGTATCTGGAACTGACACTGATATCTCCCCATCACAGGGCACACCTGGCCCCGGCCCTGGCCCAGTGGACAGCTGGCTCCACACACCCTCTTCTGTCTATCCCAAGAGGGCATTGCAGACTTCTGGGTGTAAACCTCTGCTCCACCACTTAATATCATTTTAACATAATCATTGAATTGTATTGTGCCTTGGTTTCCTCATCTGAACAATGGGTTCACAGCAAGTGTGCACGGTTTTGTGGTTTAAATGTGCTCTTCCTCATCAAGCCCAGGGCTGTGATTCTGGCCAGTGCTTGGCAAGTGTGGGCCTCTGGCATGAAAGGGAAATTGGAGACTATGTTTCACAGGTGGGTGACCTGAGTCAGGGAAAGGCGGCAATTTGCTGCAGGTCCCACAACTTCACCGGTGACCTGGACTCCTGCCTGGCTCGCAGCTTCAATCCTCTCACCTGCCTGTGGCCCAGGTGGGCACCACCAGCCACCAGTTCGGCACAGACATTTACTAGGAGGTTCTCATTTCACTGTTTTTTATTATTCTATTTGGTTTCATTCACATCAAGACCTTCAAGAGCCTCAGGGAGGAAACCACAGAGATGATCACATTACTATAACTGAAAATTAATGGACTGCTGGCAGTTCTAAAAGAAAAACAAATTAAAGATTTCAGATGGGGACAAAGAATGTCACCCCTTTGCAGTGTAGGTTCCGTACCATTCTCCACTCCACTGCCAGACCCCGCCCCTCTGTGAGTTGGTCACTGCAAGCCTTGAGATTGCAGAGATAGGCGAGGTTGCTGTGGATGCTGTGAGGCAGCAGGCTACCCTGTCCTTGGAAGGGCCACACCTGTGATCGGAGCTCTGGGGACTGGGCCCATGCTCTGGGGGTGGAGGTAGCTCCAGATCTCCCAAAGTCCGGGCGGGCCTGGTTGATGAGGCAGCACTCTGACTTAATTGCTTTACAATCAGAAAACTGGAGGTTCAGCTTCCACTGGTTGGTTACCCAGTGTCAGATGTTGGCTCCATCTGTGGCCCTTCCAAGACTGCCTCCCCTTTTCCTCTCCTCCTTATCAGTTTTTCAACCTTCATAGTCCACGTCTTCCAGACAGCCCACGGTGACTAATCCAGCACATGGCTCCCACTCTCCAAACTCATGGCACCTGCACAGTCCTGACCACGAGGCCTGGTGCCGAAACCTACACTGTTCCAGTTGCCACTTGAGTAGATGCTGCTGGCGCCTGTGCACATCACCGTGGCCCTCCCGCTTCTGTGCATGCCAGTGGCCTCTTAATGCAGGAAGTGGCCACTCCCTCCTGAGGGCAAATAAACGGCACTGAGGCACCATTTGGTAAACACGAGACCTGCCGCCATCAGAAGACCGACAATACCAAGTGCGGAGAGACGCAGAGTAGCTGGGCCTCACATGTGGCTTGCAGAAGTGTGAAACGCTTAGCACTTTTTCTTTCAGTCTTGCTCTGTGGCCCAGGCTGGAGTGCAGGGATACGATCTCGGCTCACTGCAACCTCTGACTCCTGGGTTCAAGCAATTATCTTGCTTCAGCCTCCTGAGAAGCTGGGATTATAGGCATGTGCCACTACCCCCAGCTAATTTTTGTATTTTTAGTAGACAGGGTTTTGCCATGTTGTCCAGGCTGGTCTTGAACTCCTGACCTCAGGTGACCCGCCTGCCTCAGCCTCCCAAAGTGTTGGGATCACAGGTGTGAGCCACCACATCTGGCCACTTAGCATGTTTTAATAACGTTCCATACACATCCAACACCCAGAAATTTCACTTCTAGGTAATTACTCAAGAGGAAGAAAAAATATGCTACAAAAAGCCCTTTCAAGACAGCTTTATTCATACTAACCAAAACATAGAAACGACCCCAGTGTCCAAAGTGTGAACGAATGAAGGAATGTGACGTATTTTCCATGGCGTGCTACTTGGCAATAAAAAGGAACCAGTTACGATGCGTGCGACGTGGCTGAATCTCAGAACCTCGTGTTAAGGGAAAGAAGCACCACCAAAGTGTATTTTGCACGACTCTATTTGTGTGATATTCCAGAACAGGCAAAACTAAGACATGGAGATGTTGGAATCAGAAGAGTGGCTGCCTCTGTTGGGAATATCTATAACTGACCAGGGTAGATGTTACCTGGGGATATGCATTTGTCAAAACTCCTTGACCTGTACGTTTTTCGGTGTTGCAGCTTATACCACAATACAAATGTTTATTCTCCATCATTTCAAAGGTCAGCCAAATCAAGGAGAAATATGTGAAATGCACAGAAAAGCACAAAAACAAAACAAAAAATTACCTGCAATTAACCTCCCACGGGTGACCGCTTTTCCGGCTTTGCACCTTCCTAATGCAGACTCGGGTCCCATCACTGCACACCCGCGCCCTGGGGCATCTGCGTGGCAGGGGCGGGGGACCGCGGTCCTTTCAACGCCGCCGCCTCCCGCCAGGGCCCAAAGGCTCGGCTGGTGGGAGACTCAGACCCAAGTGCGGGAGCACGGGCCCCAGGACGCACCCCCACCCCCATGCCAGTCCCCCGTCCCCTGCTACCCACTGCCCGTGGCCCTCGCCTCCCTGCCTGTCGCCCGCTGCCCCTGGTCCTCCTACCCCCGTTCCCCTGCTGCCCCCTCCCCAGAGCCCCCGCTCCAGGCCCCTACTCGCCCCTCCCTCGTTGTCGGCCCCGGTGAACGCGCCACCCCGGAACCACCCCAGCTTTCTTTCGCGGACGCACGGACTCATCTCCCGCCTGGCCTCCCCCACGGCCACAGCTACCAGCTGCGCTCCGGGGCCCAGGGAGGGGATGGACGGCGCGTCTGCGCGTCTCTATGGCGACCGGGCGGCTGCGCGCCTCGAAGGCTGGGGCCTGAGGCGGAAGTCCCGCCCCGCCGGCTCCCGCGAGACCTTGCGAGCGTGACGTAGCCGGAAGTTGGTGGCGGCTTGTGGGCGCCCGGGCGCGTCCCCGTTACAGTGCGGCGGCTCGACCCCGGCTCTGGCCTGACCCCGCGGCCCTGTCCGCCTCCTGCCAGGTAAGCGCGCGGCTTGGCGGCGCGGGCGCGGGCTCGGCCTGAGGCCCCGGCTCCCGCGGCGTTGGCCCCGGCGTTCGCGGGCAGACCTCCCCCCCACGGCCGCCCCCGCCCGGACCCCGCTCAGCCCCGAGGCTGCTGCCCAGAGCTTGGCGGCGCCCACTCCGCGGTCCCCCGGTCCGTTCGGCGCTGGGCGGCTGGTCCTCCTCGCGCGGACGCCCCGCTGCAGCCGCCTCTCCCCGGTGCCGCCCCGAGTCCCCCGCGCCCTCTTCCCTCCGAAGCTGCCCTCCACCCGCACCCCGGATCTGGAATCCCCCACCGGTTACGCGAGTCCAGAGGATCCCTGCCCGCTTAGGGCGCGAGCAGGACCCTGCCCTGTCCCCTTCAACCCCCTCTTCCCGAGCTCCTTAGGACCCAGGACTGGGCCTGGGCTTCCACCCCTTAAGGAGTGAGGGTTCTGCCCGGTGTCATCAGAAGTGGGGTGTTGGTGAGCCCACTGTCGTCAGAAACGGCAGCCTCAGCTCGCGTGGTTTCCTCTTTACCCTTTGACGTGGCTGCCTGTCTTAAGGGAGAGAGAAGAAACCAGGAAGGGGCTTTTAAAACTGTTTTCACTTTCTGTGGGTTTGGAAGAACTATGCTTCGTGTCTGTTCTTTTAAACGCCTTAATTACAGGCCACCAGTTCTAAGAAGTAACTCTGCTCATTTTTTGCAGGTCTGATTAATATTCCTGCCACGCTCTGTTAATTTTAACAGCAAAGTTTGGCTCTAAAGTGACCCAGGGCATCGAAGCTGTTAGCTTTGTTTAGGCATCCCTTTCTGGGGCCGCATCCCTCTCAGAGTTGAGAAGTTGTCTGTTCTTTAGGAGAAGGGGCTGCTGTTCTTAGACGTGGGTCCTTAGGTGCTTCAGACTCAGCATTTCTGCCTGTCACTGTGTCACAGCCCTAGGGCTTGAGCAGTGTTCTTAAGCATCCCTTTTGACCTCACCTATTGCGAGTGTTCCAGCTTAACGGATCCTGAGTTTTGAAGTCTCAGTGGCTTCCGAACTAATACAAAGTGTCCTCGCTGGGTTTGATGTTTACTGAAGTTATGTGCACTTGCAGGAGGAGGGATAGTTTTACATCTTGGTTCAGGTGTTAAGAGTTCCTGGATTATTTTTCAAGGTAAACCATATTGGGCTTTTGAAGGTTAGGAGGTATTTGTTTTTGTGTTATTAACTTTAACATTTCAGGTAACTGGGGCTCGTGAATACCCAAAATTAGTCACATAGAGGAGTTACTTTTAAATCCAAGGGAAGTCCTTTATTTTTTGCACATTTTCTCCCTGCAGTAGTCCTGTGAGTATCCTGTGTATTTTACAGTTAGAAATTGAAGGAGCGTCTCATGGTTCTGACTTTTGTGTGCCCGTGTCTGTTGGCCAATACATGAGCCCCTGAGAGCAGGCCTGGTGCTGTGGGAAGGAGCGAGTGTGGAGACCCAGAGCGGCCTCGTCCTGCTCTGGTGGCTCACCTCCTCTGCATGGGCCGGCTTCTGCGTGTGCCTGCCGTGAGAAGAATGTGTCCCAACGGCCTTATAAGCTCAGCCCCGCTACCCTTGGTGCCAGGACCTCTCCAACCTGGCTTAGCCCCTTTCCATCTTCAGTGCTGTGTTCGGGTGGAAGCTCAGTTTGATGACAGTTTCGCCTGAATGAGTCATGCTGGGATCCAAGTCTATGCGGTCGGGAGTAAGCTTTCAGACCTGCCTCATGCTCTGGTTCCTGGGCGCTCTCACACCAGGCACAGAGCATTACGGAGTAGAAGTCAGCCCAGGGTGAACTTTTGGCTTTGTTTTGATGAACTGCAGAAAACATATTTATTTCCTGACTTTGAGTGGGTTTAAAGTAGGTGCTGGTGAATACTAGGAGTCATGGGCTTCAGAATTCAGGAACTTTGACCGTGTGGAGAGTTGGGACACTCCCCCCTCCCAGTGAATACCTTGTTTCTGCATACTTATGATGAGAAATGAAATATAGGACAGAGATTTTTCTTTTTTTCTTTTTTTAAGCTTCACCTCAACATAAATTTCCACCTACACCGTGAGTAGGAAAGCTGGTCTACACAGTCCTCTTAAATACAGTGGAGGAGGAAAGGGCTGGCGCTGGAAAGGGCAGCCGTGCACACGTGTAGTTTCCTGTGGCTTACAGAGCGCTGTGTGTTCTCTGTGTAGTGAGGTAGAGGGAACAGCACACAGCTCCGTTCTTATTGAGAGGTGGGTGAGGCTCAGCGCAGTGAGGCGTGGGCGCGCGGGGTGCAAGCCTGCTTCCTCCAGGCTGGACTGTCTCTGCAGCCTGCCCATTGGGGGTGTATTCGGGGCCACTGGGTCATTCTCGTTGGACACTGGGGTTGGTTCCACTCCTTCCTCCAGCTTTGAATCTCAGCTGTATCGGTTTTCCCGGCCCTGAATTGGATGGGCCACCAGCGGAAGTTGTGCTTTGTAGTTAGGAGAGCTGCAGAGACATCCGCAGGTTTTCTCTTCAGCCCGAGCCTGGTTGCTGCTATCCCACTAGGGTCCCTGTGAGCCACCGCGGCGGGGCTGATGGTCCGAAGCCACTCTCTCTGTCCTGCTGCAGCCACACTGCTGCCCCCCCCAGGACTCGGAATGGCCCCAGAAGGACCCACCTGCAGGTCCCCCAGCAGGCCAGCTGTTCCCACACTGTGGGCAAGGGCACTGCTTCTGCCCCGCAGTGGGGATGTAGCTGGAGGCCGGAGCGCAGTCACTGGGCTCCCTGACTGTGATCAGCCCAACTGTGGTGTGTCACCTTTTAGGAGGAAAATCGAATTTAGCAGCCCATCTGTGTGTGTTTTTAAAGACTACCCCTTACTGTGAATTTCACTGTCAGAAGACAGGACTTTTTATAAATGATGCAGTCTTGGTGGGGAAGAAGCACAGTGGCGCCACTAATTACATGATCTTCCCGATCATCACCCTGGCCACAGCCTGGGCGCCTCCTGGGGTGTGGGGAGCAGAGTCCTTTGGAAAGTGGTCCCCAAGGCGCCCTGCAGCCAGCGGCCCTGTGACTGGGGCTTCTGAGCAGCTCAGTACAGCTGCCCCTCAGGTTTTCTGCTGTGTGGTGTTTTTGGACAGACACTATTTTCTTTTTTTTAGAGCAGCCTGTGTGTAAGTTTAAAGTGCTTGTTTTTCTCTTTTGCAGCATCATGGCCAGCCCAAGAACCAGGAAGGTTCTTAAAGAAATCAGGGTGCAAGATGAGAACAATGTAAGTTTCTGCCTCCCCCCATGCTGTGGTCAGGGTCAGGGAGTCCTGGGAAGTTGTGCTCTAAGTCTGTGGTTCTGGGGCCCTCCTTGAGTGGATGGTTGTTGGCGTGGCTCTGGACGTGCGTGGCTTATGCTGGCCGATGGCGTGGGTGGGCGGCTCTTAGAGTGGTGGCCATTTCTGGCACTCATCACTGCTGGCTGTTGGGGCGGGGGGCACTGGTCCACATTTCTCAGGTCATGTTACCCTAAGGATAGGTCTGCCTCCTGTCTGAATGTTTTATTACACGGGAGGCTCTTGCCTCTCACACCTGGACCCACCCACGCCCTCTGGCCACCCTGGGCAGCCCTGTTGGGCTCATCTGCAATTGCTCTTGTCTGCACTTGTTCCTTGGGGCCACTTGTCAGGTCTCCCATCCTGGGCTCTGCCCTGAGCCACCTGGTGAGTCCCTGTGGTCCTTTACAGGTTTGTTTTGAGTGTGGTGCATTCAATCCTCAGTGGGTCAGTGTGACCTATGGCATCTGGATCTGCCTGGAGTGCTCGGGGCGACACCGTGGTCTTGGGGTACACCTCAGGTCAGTGTCCTGCTGCTCCAGCTCTGCAGAGAGCCTGCGGGCCATCCCTCATCTGTTCTGACACTGGAGGTGCTGACGCCAAGGAAGCTCGGGGCCGCCTCCCACTGGGTGGCCAGTGTCACTCCGGTGATGCTACCCACAGGGTTCCAGCTGCTGGCCACTTGGCCTCCCCTCTGCTGCTGCTTGCTGTGTCTAGTTTGCCAGCATGTTGCTGGGTGGAGGGGCGTCCCTGAGTATCCTTGGTGCTGAGTGATTTGCTCCATCCTCTGGTTCCCAGCTTTGTGCGCTCCGTTACTATGGACAAGTGGAAGGACCTTGAGCTTGAGAAGATGAAAGTGGGCGGGAATGCTAAGTTCCGAGAGTTCCTGGAGTCACAAGAGGATTACGATCCCTGTTGGTCCTTGCAGGACAAGTACAACAGCAGAGCCGCGGCCCTCTTCAGGGATAAGGTAGGGGCAGCTGGCTCGCTCTCGCCCGTGGTACGGGGCTGCTCCCCTGTCGTGGCAGCTGGACCGTGGTCTTTAGTGGTTCTGGAGCTGGTTCTTTTGCTGGTTCTGGCACACCCCCAGGCACACACAGTCCAGGACAGACAAGAATGTCATGATCCTCGCTGCACCAGGGCATGGGAGGCACATGGCTTGTAATCACCAGGGGTGGAGACAGACCATCCCTGCCTCCAGGGGAAAAAGGACTGTGGCCCTTATTGGCTCTGTGACACGTTGGGCACAGTGTTTCTAAGAAGTATGGAAGCCAAATAGGTGGGACCCTGCGTTTGAAGTTGGAGCTGCACCAGCCAGGAGCTCCCCAGCTCTGTTGTTGATTGTAAAGTGAGCCCTGGCCTCTATATCCACATCTGGACTGTGCACCTGATCAGGGGCATTGAGGGGGGCTGGGAGGAGGCTGTGGGTTTGGGTGTTCCAGGCGCGCCATGGGGGCTGTGTGCTAGAGTGGACGGTGATCACGGGCGTCACCAGGCAGAAAGCTCTCTGACACCTTGTGTCTTGTTGTTAGGTGACCGCTCTGGCCGAAGGCAGAGAGTGGTCTCTGGAGTCGTCACCTGCCCAGAACTGGACCCCGCCTCAGCCCAGGACACTGCCGTCCACGGTGCACCGGTAGCTGCTCCTCTGGCCTCTCTCAGGGCCCCAGTGCAGTTTCTGCTGGGCCCTGATCTTAATATCTTGGGTTCCCCCACGGAATCCCCCACTTCTTTGCTGTTGTGACAGCTCGTTCCCAGAAGTCAGAGGGAAAAACAGCTTTTTTCGATTGCCAAAACAGTCGAAATTTTGCTTTTGGTAAAATTTCAAGCAGTAAAGCTGTCTCAAATAGTGCCCCAGGCAGGCTCCACACATCTTGCACACATGCACACAGTCATGTGCGCTGTGGCGCTGTGGGAGTTCATGTCTCCATCTCTCACAGCACTGCTGTCTCCCCTTCCCAAGATTGTCTGTGGCGCTGGCCCTGCCACCCTTGAACTGACCCCTGTCGTGGATGTATCCCACGTCCTGCTTCAGGGAGTGTCCCTGGCAGGGTGACTGTGCAGTGGGAGGTCTCCCCACCTTACTTGGAGCGCTGGGCCCCCGCCACGTCCAGGTGCTTCTGGCAGAAGGCATTGTACTTCGGGCAGCTCCAGCTCAATTCCGGGCCCTTAGCCCTCTTGCCCCGCCTCTCCCCAGTGCCTCCCGCCGACAGGGAGAGCACAGAGCCCACTGTGGAGGGAGGCCTCTTGTGATGTCCATGAGGCTGGCATTGCTGGGGTTTCAGCACCTGAACCCAGCAGCCACTGAGACAGAATTTGAGGCCATCTTGGCCTCAGGTACTCTTGGGGTGATGTGAAGGCACTGCCAACATAGGCCACATGGTTCCGGGGTGCTGCTGGGGTCACCTCAGACTCCACCCAGTCATGGTCTCACCCGCTTCTGATGCTTGGTTTAGAGCCTCTGGCCAGCCACAGAATGTGATCGCCTCCTCGGACAAGGCTTTTGAAGACTGGCTGAATGATGACCTAGGCTCCTATCAAGGGTAAGGACTTGAGAGCTGGGGGCGGCTCGGGCAGGCCAGGCCCACAGGGTTCCATTTGCTGGGCAGGGCTGCTCCCCTCGGGGCTCCCGTGTGCAGCGGGTGCAGAACCCATGCATGTGCTGTGCAGGGTCCGAGTGCAGCAGCCACAGCCAGCATGAACTGGGGTCTCGCTGTGGAGAAGAGCTGACGCTTAGGAGAAGAACAGCACGTTTTCTACCTGGAATCCACCCAACCTCTCAGTGAATTTCTGTCCCCAGCACTGTTATAGAGCTGTTTTGATCTTTTTTCCAGTACTTCTATTACTGGGTTTGAGAACTTGCTGGGGTCCCTCTGGTGATGTGGCAGGAGGGTCTTTTTAAATGGACAGAAAGCACATCTCTGCTGCTGGGGAACCTCAGAAGGCAGTGTGCACATCCTCAGAGCCCAGCCTCACCTCCGTTCAGGGCCACACGCCTTTGGGGGAGCCGGGTTCACGCCGGCCTCTTCAGCCTCATGGGGAGCCGGGTTCACACCGGTGCCTTCAGCCTCATGGGGAGCCGGGTTCACACAGCATCTTCAGCCTCATGGGGAGCTGGGTTCATGCAGCCTCTTCAGTCTCTTGTCCACTTTGTTTTCAGGGCCCAAGGGAATCGCTATGTGGGGTTTGGGAACACACCACCACCTCAAAAGAAAGAAGATGACTTCCTCAACAATGCCATGTCTTCCCTGTACTCGGTGAGGATTTTTGGGCCTGCAGACCATGCCTCCCATGGGCAGACCCAGCTTGAGGGCACAGCGGCCGTTGGGGGCAGTGAGGCAGGCCTGGAAAACACACCCTCTTTGTCTTGTTCTGATTTAAGAATGCCTTCCTTACCTTCAGTGATGTTTTCTTGCAAAAATGTGGCTTAAATTTTTCAGATCCCAAAGGTATTCAGTCACTACTTTTTTTTTTTTTTAAGGTAGAATCTCACTTTGTCATCCAGGCTGGATTGCAGTCGCGTGATTTCGGCTCACTGCAACTGCCGCCTCCCGGGTTCAAGAGATTCTCCTGCCTCAGCCTCCAAAGTAGCTGGGATTACAGGCGCATGCCACCACATCCAGCTAATTTTTGTGTTTTTAGTAGGGGCAGGGTTTCAACAGGTTGGCCAGGCTGATTTCGAACTCCTGAGTTCAGGTGTTCTGTCTACCTTGGCCTCCCAAAGTGCTAGGATTACAGGTGTGAGCCACCACACCCAGCCATCACTAGGTATAGTTCAAATCTAACAGCTGATGTTCTTCCTAAGAATGCAAGGACTGATGGCAGCTGTACGGCCATGCTGTCTGCGTAGGGAGTGCTGAGTGCGGTGGGAAGCCGGCTCTGTGGGGGAGCTCTCGGGGGAGTGGGGGGAGCTCTGTGGCAGCACTGGGAAGCCGCTTGGGTGCTGCTACCCTTGGGGATGGAGAGGGCTTGGCTGAGTAGATGTGGCCCCCCCTTTGCTCTCAGGGCCGTTCCTGGTCTGGGGATGCCTGGAAGCTCCAGGTCAGACATTCAAAGTATGACAGCCTGGGCTTGTTGCATTTTTCCGGTAACAGAAATACATTTTGTTTGACTTGCATTTCCAAGGAAATTTTTATCGTCTGTAAAAAAATGATTTTTGCAGGGTATGGTGGCTCACGCCTGTAATCCCAGTACTTTGGGAGGCTGAGGTGGTAGATTACCTGAGGTCAGGATGAGATCAGCCGGCCAACATGGCAAAACCCCATTTCTACTAAAAAGATAGAAAAATTGGCCCAGCTACTTGGGAAAGCAGGGCAGGAGAATTGCTTGAACCTGGGAGGTGGAGGTTGCGCTTGCAGCCTGGTGACAGAGTGAGACTCCATCTCAGAAAAAAAGAAAAGGATTTTTGTTCATTGCAGCATCGTTGTCCATTGTTGGGGTCATACCAGCAACGTGAGTGTCTGGCTGCGGGGCCGCTTACCTGGGAACTTGAGCTGAGAGCCAGGGAAGGGCTTGCTTTGTTTTCTGGTTCTCTTCCTTGAGACAGGTCTTGCTCTGTTGCCAGCGCTGGAGTTCAGTGACACAGTCATAGCTCACTGCAGCCTTGAAGCCCTGGGCTCAAGCCATCCTCCCTCCTTGGCCTCTTGAGTAGCTTGTCCTCCCAGAGTTCTGGGATTACAGGTGTGAGCCACTACACCTGGTCAGAAAGGGCTTTTTAATAATAATATGACAATGTCTTCAAAGTATGTTGAGAAAAGCAGGTTTAAAATCAATGCCTTCATCTGTAAGGAGCCCCCAAGTGCGTGGAGCTTCTGGTCACTCGGGGGGCCTGGCTGCGCCTCGGCCGCAGACAGCACGGTCACTTTTTCTTGCGGTCATTCGGCATCTTTGGGGAAGAAAAGCGCATTTTTTTCAGCCTGGGCATGGGCTTCATTTTAGTGACTCTTCCTTCTGCCTTTTCCTTTCTGGGGAAGGCAGCTCAGCTTAGTGATGGCTCAAGTGAGGGTCCCTTTGCATTTCCTTTACGAGGGAGGGGACGAGTTGTGATTTAAATGAGATGTTTATTCTTCTAAATAGCTTTAGTTTTTCTCGGGAGACTTAGGAGGAAGTTCTGAGCATAGATGGAGAGCAGGTTACAGCGGTCATGACCCCACCCATCTCACCTCTGTTCCTCTAGGGAGGTAGGAGAGGGCAGCCATGGCGGCAGGAGGGGCCACTGGTTTCGGTGGGGAAGGAGGAGGGAGCATTGGCTCGGGTGTCAGGTTCCTGGGTCTCTGTCCTGACATGGCTACTTTCTGTCGCCCCGCACTCAGGGCTGGAGCAGCTTCACCACTGGAGCCAGCAGGTTTGCCTCAGCAGCCAAGGAGGGCGTAAGTCACTGTCCCCACAACACCACTGGGCCCCTGGGGCACCGGCTGCTGCTGGGCTGGGGTTCTGGGAGCTGTAGAAGGGATGTGAGACACAGAGGGCTTGAGGGTGCTCTAACCAGGGGCTGTGCCATGTGTGCCAGCTGGGGTAGTGCCAGGGCCTCGGAGGTTCTGCAAAAACACAGCAGCTCAGGCCGTTCAGGAGCCGCTCCTGCATCAGACCCGCTGCTGGCAGGGGGGTCTCCCCCGATGAAAGTGAGGGAGAGTGAGCCTGGTCGATCCCTGGACTGCACCCTCACCCAGCAAGGCGGCTCTCAGGCACCACGTGTCCCTGGAGCTTCTGCCTCTGGGGCTTGTCCTGTTTTGATAGTGTTTTCTCCCTTCTGCCTGCTCCTCATCCTGAAACTCGGGGAGGATTTGGGGCTTTTGTTAGGGCAGACAGTGGAGCACGAGGCAGGGACCCAGGAGCAGGCCTGAAACCAAGATGGGGCGTAGGCCCCTGGGGGCTGGGCTGTGGTGTGAAAGGAGAAGGGGGTAGCCCGGAACAGGATAGAGCATCGCACTGGGTGCCTGCAGCTGCCCAGACAAGCATCCCGCACCCCAGTTGGGGCTCTTGTGAGCGGAAGTCACAGTGCGCACCTGCCAGATGTCTCTGTGGCCACTCTGGTCCTGTGTCTTCCCCAGGTCCTGGAAGGGACAGCAGGCCAGGTGTCCAGGCTTCAGCTCCCATAGCCCCATTACTCCATTTGCCAAGTGGCTGCTTTTGGTTCCCAGGGCCTCCATCTCCTCGCCTCCAGGGGAGGGCTGCAGGCTAGGGAAGTCCAGGTGCCTTCCAGCCAGAGTGTCATGGTCCGTCCTTTCCTCCTCCCATGGAGCGCAGAGGTCACTCAGGTGCTGGGCGTCGCTGTGCCTGGACCATGCTGGGCAAGGAGCCACCCCCACATTGGGGGAGATGGGGCTGGGGCGGTGGTGAAGCCCATTGACAAGCACTGCTGTGGCTTCCCCAGCCTGCCCTCTGTCCCAGCAGGCTCCACCCTGGGGCCACGTCTGCAGGTGTTCTGAAGGCTAGAGGATGGGGCTGGCCCTGCTGTTCCTCGGACTTATACTGCTCTTGTGCGCCCTGACACCAGTGGCATGCCGGGCTGGCCCCCCTCCAGGGAGAGGCTGGCATTTGTGCTAACCCAGGCCCCACTGCAGCTCTCCTGGGCATCTCAGAGCTAAGGGTCGCTTCAGAGCTGCTGGCAGCCTGGGGGCCACTGGGAGACAGTCCTGGAACTGAGAGTCCGTGGGCCCTGAGGAAGGAAGCTTGGCAGGTGGTGTTAAGCTGTTGGCTCCGTCCGTGTGTTTCATTTTAGGCTACAGTGTTAACACTGTCAAGCCCTGTCTGTGTTTTCTGTTTTAGGCTACAAAATTTGGATCCCAAGCAAGTCAGAAGGTAACAGAGGAGAAGCTTCTGCACCCTATCCTGAGCCTCTGACATCATGTGCAGCGCCCAGAGCTGCCTGGTTCCCTCTTCCCAGGCCGCGTGCTCAGGGCTGAGGGCCCAGCATAGCAGGGGTGTTTCCAGCATGTTGCTCCCTGACTCGGCCCCTCTTCATGCCAGAGTGGCTGCCTCATGGGCCTGTTGAGGGCCTTGGGGCCAAACTCTCCACTGTTACTGGCACCTGGTGCTGGTGTGTGGCCACTTTGCGGCCGAGCACCTTGTTGGGAGCAGGACTGCCCAGCTTGGCAGATGGCCTACACTGGCGGTGGCTGCTCAGCCGGCAGGGGCGTTGCGGGTGGTGCTGTGCCGGCAGCACCCAGGATGCGTCTGTACTCGGGGGCCATGGAGCGTCCCTTTGCCCTGGCCAGGACATGCCCTGGTTGTAGGTGGTGTGGTCTTGGGCCTTTGTATATCCGTATTCTTTAGGATGTGAGTGGCGGCCCCACAGTCCCCACTTGGTGGTCAGGGCTGCGGTCTGGCTGTCCTGAGGGTCAGAGTCACCCAGGAGGCAGTGGCCACGTGAGGCCCACCACGAAAGCCAAAACTGCTGTATGTGTTTTTTTAGGACACACTCTTGCTCCCAGGGGGAGGAGTCTATTCTCACGAGGTGCCCGTCTGTCCCCCCATGGCCTGTAGCACTCCTTTCTCTCTGAGGGAGTCTTCTGTGTGGCCACCCCCGGCTGTAGGGGCTTTGCCACGGCCCCCAGGCTCCTGAGCCGCAATCAGTCACGCAGTTTCTGAGCGTGGTGGTCAGGTCCAGGGCAGGGAGTGGTGGCTCCCCGTCATGTTGCTGAGACACCCCCCCGCCCCCTGTGCTGCCTTATCGATGCAGCACCACGTGGCGGGTTCGCAGGTGCTCTGAGTTACTAATGCCACCCTCACCTTGCTCTCTCCTCACCTGTTGCCTTGCTGCCTGGTAAAGTTTTGGGGTCACAAGCAGCAGCCGGAGCCGGTAAAGCCCGCATCTGCTTATGCATGGCGTCTATGTCTCCGCCGAGAATGCGCTTGGCTCCCGCCGCCCCTCCTGCGTGCTGCCCCTGTCTCGTGTTGCCTCACATGTGCGCACGCGCAGACCCTCTCCCGGCCTTGGGCCGTGGCTCTCCAGGATCTGCGTCAGGCTTGCTGGTGTGTGCCTGTCACCCCAGTACCACTGCACTCCAGCCTGGGCAAAATAATGAGACCTCGTCTCCAAAAAACACGGACCCTGACCCAGGCTTGCCGCCAGGAGGCGCTGAACGCGGGGGGGAGGGTGTGGGCAGCTGGCACTGGGCATGAAGCTGCTGCTGAGCAGGGTTTCCAGGCCGTGCTGCCCTCCCTGGAACTTATTGCAGAGGAGGATCTTTGCTCCGTGACGAGTCCTTCCCCTATGGTCTTTGATCTGCGCTTCTCCCTGCGCAGAGGTCTTGGGGAGAGGAGGCCTCACCCCACATCCACAGGTGGCCCTGTGGCCATCATCCCCAAGTGACTCGGGATCAGGAGGGGCTGAGCTTTCTCAGCAGCTTCTTTCCATGGCCCCAGCCTCCCTGCCTTCTTTCCTGTGGGGGAAGGAAGACGAGGCATCCCAGGTCAGCCTGGGGTGGCCACAGCTGCTGTTGCTTCTGCTTGAGGTGCATGGGGCATGTCCTCCCCGGCCCAGCCCCGCTGGCTGCATGGCGGCGCATGAGGGAGACCCCCAGAGGGAGCTCCCTGTGTCCTTGAGGGCCCTTCTGCGAGAATTGGGGGCACGGTCTTCGCTGACTATATGTTGGAGGCTGACTATATGTTGGGGGTTGTGTGCAAAGCCCTGTTTCCTGCCTCCTGGGCTTGTGCCCTGCTGCCTTCCCCTGCTGGCGAAGCTCCCGCTGCCCTTTGCTGGCCTGGGCTGCCGCTGTCAACCCGTCTCCCCCGCGGAGTTGCCATCAGGGTCACATGACTTCCCTTCCTACAGGCGTCCGAGCTGGGCCATAGCCTGAACGAGAACGTCCTCAAACCTGCTCAGGAGAAGGTAATGGGGCAGCTCCGAGGGGTTGATGTGCTGCTTGTACCCAGCGCCCTTCACTTGGGGGTGTGGGTGTGTTGGGGGCATCAGGGTTGGTTTGTCCAGCAGCTGGCACTCAGGCCCAACCTCACACCCCACGTCTCTAGCACAGGTGTCCTCCTCAGGCTGGGTGCCTCTCGGAACCTCCAGCTGATCTCTTCCCCTGGCCTAGGGCCTCCCTCACAGGCCCCCAGCTCCTTCCTTTCCTCCGCCTCACCCCCTAGAGCTGGCCCCAGTGCTGTGCACAGAGGAGGCTCTGTT
This sequence comes from Callithrix jacchus, assembly GCF_049354715.1. Classification (NCBI taxonomy): domain Eukaryota; kingdom Metazoa; phylum Chordata; class Mammalia; order Primates; family Cebidae; genus Callithrix; species Callithrix jacchus. Next base: position 58,774,988 of record NC_133506.1, read on the forward strand.
GTGGGAGTGACACGCGCCGTCCTCGGGTCTGACTGGGATACGTGGGGGACCCACCTGGGGAAGCATGGACCATCCTCGGGTCTGACTGGGACACGCAGGGGACACACCTGGGGCAGCATGGACAGTCCTCAGGTCACTTTGTCAGCAGTGCCTGGCGGGGGCCACTTCTGCAGGTGCCAGGCCTGGCAGTGATGTGGTCTCTTGATGCTGGAATCACTTTGGGGCCAGTGTAGAACTTTCTGGGCTCAGCCCAACAGCTGTCCACGCCCTTGTTTCGGGTGCCCTCACCCTGGGGACTCCCTGCATTTCAGAAGCTTTAGGCTTTAGTCTCTTCCGCCCCCACTAATGCCGCTATCTTAACCCATGCAGGTGAAGGAGGGAAAGATTTTTGATGATGTGTCCAGTGGGGTCTCTCAGTTGGCATCCAAGGTAGGGAGCCTGCCAGAGGTGCAGGCACGGCTGAAGCCAGTTTCCATATCCATGGCCCTGGGCACGAGAGCAGGGGCTCTCTGAGCAGGCCCCAGCCTGACCCAGCCCACCTCAGCAGTGGCCCCATCCTCTGAGATGGAAGGAGGGCTGCCCGGCCTGACAGCCAGAGGGATATGGAAACAGCTTGGCCCGCTGCCACCCAGCCAGCCACTAACTGTCCCTTCCACTCTTCCCTTGCTGCTGCTGGCCTTTTCCTCGGTAAGTGCCGGCGCCGTCCTCGCCGTCTTCCGTCTGCTGCTCTGCGGGCCGGTCGGGGTCTGCGTTTTGTCCTGTTTACTGGCGTGAGGTACTCTGCAGATGGGGAGGGAAGAGCAGGCTCTACCCCCTCCGCTGTGTGTGTGTAGGTGCTCCTGAGGTCTGTGCACGCGGCTGTCCTTGCTGCCGCATCCCACATGCACCCCGCGCTACTATGGAGTGTCCGTATGCGTCTCTGTCTGTATGAGTGCACCAGGCACCCCTTGCTTCTGGATTTTACCTGGGCCTTCTCAGCCAGTCGGTGTGCACTGGCTTGCGTGCCTCTGCCGTGATGGGGCCTTCCTAACCTCTCTTCCCATCTCCTTCCAGGTCCAGGGAGTCAGCAGTAAGGGATGGCGGGATGTCACCACCTTTTTTTCAGGGAAAGCAGAAGGCCCCTTGGACAGGTACACCATGTCCCCATCCCCCGAGCCTGTGTCCCACCCCCTCTCTTGATGGTGGTCGGCTTCCTTGCTGGGCAGTGTGGGGGCGGGGGGCATCGTGGAAAGCTCTTCTAGTGCTCTGCCGCTTCGGGGGCCTGTCTCACCTGTCCCTGCCCTGGCTGTGTGCTTTTTGGAGCAGGAGCTGGGCACCTCAGGCTGGGGTGGGAGGGAGAGTCTTACTCACTGATCAGAGGAGGAGTCGGCGCTGCTCTGCCATTCCTCTGTCTCCCAGACTCTGGGTGGGTGGAGCAGATAGGGGACCAGGGGACAGTAGGGCTGGGACCCCCAAGACCTGTCCTGGGCCCCGGGCTGGGACCCCCAAGACCTGTCCTGGGCCCCGTGTCCAGCTCTGCCCTTGGCACTGGGTGCCCCAGGCATTCCTGCTAGAAGCTGGCTGCTCTTCTCAGTCCCTGACCCCAACAGGAACCACAGGGCTCTCATAGGGCCTGGCCCTGTGCTGTCCACTGAGACGCCAGCCCTTGTGAACACGTATGCTCTGCCCCCAGATGGGCCCAAACTTTCCCTACAGTTGCTACGTCCTTTCCCTCTCTGTGTGTGTATAGGGTTTCAGTGGTATGACTACAACTGAGGGCAGAGGGCAGGGCCTGGTCCAGAGCCGACATGCGGCGGGGGCATCTCTCGGGAGAGCCTGAGTCCCCACGAGGCCAGTGCCCCTCCCCCTCCCCCCTTAACTAAACCACTGATGACATAGCAGGTTAGAGCTGGTAGAAAAAGAAATTTTCTGTAAAAGAGTGGGCCCTGGTTCTCCAGGTCCCTGGCACAGTTTCCTCTGCTCTAAAATGGGAGAACCAGCTCCTGCCTGGCAGGGCTGCTGTGGACCCCGAATGCTGGCCTGGGAAGGCGCCACAGGGCCTGGTGGTCACTGTAGGTGCAGAGCTGTTGGGGGCACGGAATTCTGAGTGGTGGGCTGAGTGACATTCACAGTCCCCCTTCTGTCTCTTTAAAAGCCCCTCTGAGGGCCACAGTTACCAGAACAGCGGTCCAGACCACTTCCAGAACAGCTCCATAGACCAGAGCTTCTGGGAGACCTTCGGGAGCACTGAGTCTGCCAAGGCCCGGAAGTCCCCGAGCAGCGACAGCTGGACCTGCGCGGACACCTCCACGGAGAGGAGGAGCTCCGACAGCTGGGAGGTGTGGGGCTCAGCCTCCACCAACAGGAACAGCAACAGTGATGGTGGGGAGGGTGGGGAGGGCGCCAAGAAGGCGGTGCCGCCGGCTGTGCCTGCCGACGATGGCTGGGACAACCAGAACTGGTAGGGCCACCGCAGCCCCGTCCCCAGCGCTCTGGGTGACTTCGTGTTTGCACTCTGCCCTCGTTCTCCTTCCCTTTGACCCAAGAAGCAGTGACCGCAGTGTGAGGACAGCATCTTGGGAGGCAGGACTCTGGGGAGACGGGTTCGTGCCACCTGTCCACCGTGGGGTCTCGGTGCGTGGGACGGCTTGCTCTCCATCCCCTGCGGGGGGCTGTCCCATCCCACACTCCTTGGGCATTCTTGGACTCCAGCAGGGGCCCGGTGTGGCTTACTGGGAGGTGGGCTGCGGCACGGACCCTCACAACTGTGTTCCGGTGGCTGGTTTGACACATTTTCTCCAGGGTCAGGGACCAGTCACGTGCCATGCTGTCAGCGATGAAAGGAGCCGAGTCTCGTGGAGATGTTTAACTCTGGGTTTGCTCTAGTTCTTTCTTTGAAGAAAGTGACTGCAGTGGTAAAGACGGCAATGCTGAAGGAGACACTGGCGCTCACACTGCCACTGACCACCCTTGCTCCTGTGTCCACGCCTGCCTGGGCCCATGTCGTTACCCCGAGTGGCTTCCCTGCATCGGCCTCGTCCAGCCGCCACATTCACTGGACACACCTCCCAACGGCCATGCCTGAGCTGTTCTCAGTGCTGAAACTTGACTATTCTGGAATGCCCTGTTAAGACAAAGGAGTGCGGGGGGCCGGGTGGGCCCTCAGCCCCGGTGCAGTGGGGTGCGACAGTAGGAGGGGCTGAGCTAGAGTCACCTGTGTGCAGTGCCTGGGTCTGGAGAAGGTCCAGCTTCTCGTCAGCCCCCAGCATGCAGCTGTGCTCATGTCCCTCTGACACCCCCCTCTGGCTTCTCTGTCATTTGAGTCTGGTTGGCTGCCTGGAGCCTGGCTGGCTTGAACCTGTTGGATGGGGCTGCCCTGCAGCCTGGTGCCCACCCCATGCTGACCTTCCCCAAGTACTGGATGACATGCCGCTGCATGTGACTCAGTCTCTCTCATCTGCTGTGTGTGACCCTCTGTCTTGGCCAGCTGTGCATGTGCTGGAAGCTCGTGCAGTGTGTGAGGTGCTCTCCCCTGCCGCCATGCTCCTCACTATGGCCTCAGCCATGCTCCCTGATCACCCCACTTTCCAGCCGCCATCCGCAGCGCTCCTGGAGCAGCCTGGCCCTTTAGCCCTGCGCACGTCCCACCTCAGGGAGTCGGCCACCTGCAGAACAGGATGGGTCCTAGATTTCAGGGAGCCCTCCTGGCACCCGCTCCTCCCTGTGGGCACCAACCCCCTTGGTAGCCAACCTGGAGGGCCTGTGCCTTTGGCTGCCACAGACTTGGTCACCAAAGCAGCCACCTGCTATAGTTGGACCTGGGGTCAGAGGCTTGGGGTGCTGAGAGGCCTCAGGGCAAAGTGGCCAACACAGAGGTCACAGGAAGTCAGTCTTGGAGAGCGGAGCATGAGGTCTTGGAATGTCTTTCCTGAGCTGAGACTTGGGTGGCCTTGCGATTTTCCCCAAGGGCTGCTTGGATCCTGGTGGGCTGAGTGCTCTGAGGAGGGGTGCATTCCATCCTGGAACCCAAACTCTATCCCCCCACCCCCTGGGAAGGTGCCTTGCTTGGGGGCAGGGTGACAGTCCCTTCTAATGGAAAGTGCTGTCAGTGTTGGGAGGGGTTGGGGCCACCTTCGGAACGGGATGTGGTGGCCAAGACACCTCCACAGAGGGTGAGGGCCTTTCCCTTCTGCAGGTGTGGGCAGGTGTCCCAGGACCTGTGGGCGCTGGGGCCTCGCCTGGCTGTGTGAGGGCCCATGTGGAAGGCACAGACTTGACAGCTTTCCAATAAAGCACATGGGAGCACGAGGAATGTCTGGGTGCATCCCAAGGGGCCACTTTCAGTGTGGTGTTAGTAGGGTCATGGGATCCCCAGGGAGCGGCGGTGGAGCACTGGGCTCCCTCATTTCTCCTGGTCCCTTGCTGCACCCAGCCTTCCTGGGGAGTCCTTGGCTTCACCCCATCTGAGCCAGACCTGGCAAGTAGGCAGTTGGGTGACCCAGCCAGAGAAGTGGTCATGGGCCTTTGGCTGGCCAACAAGACTCCGGTGGGTCCAGTGACCCTTGGCCTGGGGAGGTGGGCAGTGGCTCCTGTGGTGGAGGATGGTACCTGGGCCTGGATCTAGAAGGGTTCTTTCCCCTCCCAGAGATTCAGCATCCCCCATGCTGGGGTGGATCTCAGCCCGGATCCTGGAAACTCAAGGTGCCATCTGATAATGCGGTTCAGGGGCAGGGAGGGTGGCTGTGGCTAGGAGAGGCCCACAGAGGGTCATCTTGCTCTGGGGCAGCGCTTTAAGGCAGGCGGGCTGAGGTCAGACCAGCTAGACAGGGAAGACTGAAGTGGCTGGTCCTGGGCCAGGTGGGCCTGGAGTCTGTTCTTGGTTGAAGCTTGGTCTCAGTCTCTGGCCAGCTTGTGGGGGGCATGGGCAGTGGCGTTGTATGGCCCCCGGCCTCCAGCATGCAGCTCCATCCCACTGTGGCTCCAGGAATTCAGGTTGACCACCCTGAGTACCTGCCACTTGCCCCTCCTCTTGAGCCAGCCTCTGCTGCTTGTCCCGACATTGGCCTCACCCCTGTGGACCCTCAAGGCCAGCTTCTGACCTTCCAGAAACTCCTGTAAGTGTGCAGCTTCCTGTGGCCACCCGCTCATCACACCCACCAGCCTTGCTGTCTCCCTCAAGCCTCCCAGGGGCCAAGCCCTGCCCTGTGTGCCTCCATCGCTGGTGGGCAGAGGGGGCTGGGTGGGGCTGGTGGCTATGGGGCCTGGCCCTGCTCTGTTCTGACCCAGCCAACACAGGCAGATGGGGGTCTGGGGTCAGAGCACTGAGGCTTCTGGGTGGGGCTGGAGGCTACACAGGAAGCCACTGGGGGGGGCCACGTCCCCACTTCTGGGACCTCGGGCTGGGTCCCCCACCTGGAGAGGGGTGATGTGTGCCTGGCCACAAGCATGCAAGGGGGAGGTTCCTTTGGGGGGGGTTCCTGTGGGGTTGGGGCCTCAGTGAGGCGAGGAAATGGCCGGCCCAGGCTACGTCCAGCCCCTCTGTTCGTGATCCAGGCAGCTCCCCAGCCCTGCCTGAGCCTGAGCCTCATGGTCTGAGGGGCACTGTGAAGGCCTTGGGTGTCCAGGAGCAGGGGTGGGTGAAAAGGCAGACGGGTCCGCTCTTGCTGACGGAGCTCGCACCCTGTGCACCGGGAATGCTGAGTGCCTGACCGCTGGGTCTGTGATGAGCTTGTTGCTGGCTTGTGTGTATGGGATGGGGGTGCACACTTGTGTTCCCGGGAGCCTGTGAGCTGCACTTGCGCCCGTGCCCACCTGCCAGGCTGAGCGCCCTCTGCTGGCCGCCATTAGGACTGCAGGCACCGCTGGCTCCCTGGGAGTCCCCCCTCCCAGTCCCTACATCCAGGCTGAGTAGGGCCTCCGGGTGGTGGGTCTGAGGGCTTCTCTGCTTTACCAGGGCCTGTGGGGAGAGTGCCATGTTGGGAGCATGGGTGGGAGCAGGGGGCAACCTGGCATCATCTCCCAGGCTGCTGCGTGGGACAGCCAGTTGGTGGATGGGCTGTGCCATCCCAGCATTGGGAGGCTGAGGTGGACAGATCACCTGAGGTCCAGAGTTCTAGACCAGCCTGACCAATATGATGAAACCCCGTCCCTACTAAAAATACAAAAATTAGCCAGGTATGGTGGCGGACGTCTTTAATCCCAGCTACTCGGGAGGCTGAGGCAGGAGAATCGCTTGAACTGGGGAGATGGCGGTTGTGAGCTGTGATTGTGCCATTGCACTCCATCCTGGGCAACATAATGAGACTGTCTAAAAATAAATAAGTAAATAAAGGTAGCCTTGAAGAGGTGGATCCTGAGTCCAAGTCTGGCCCAGGGATCCAGAGAGGTGGGACCCTCTCCTCTATCAGCCTCCAGCCTGGGCCTTTGCCTTCAGCAGATGTCACCACTTCCTCTGTGGCCGCTGTGCCAGTGCTGACCTCCCACAGAGCACCTCCAGCTCACCTCCTGCCTCTGGAGGCTGAGCCTGGAGCCAGGGCAAGTGGTTCCTCTTTTACCAGAGCAGCAGGCAGGGGCCGGGGAGAGGCAGGCTCATTTCCCTCAGGCCTCAGGCAACCCAGGGTCGGGAGGCCCACGGGGGGCTGGCCCTGTCTCGATGTCCTGAGTGCAGAGGAGGTAGGGGCTTGGGGACTGGGCCCCTGAGGGTCAGGTGATTCCCTGTTGGGGATACTTGGGTCACACACTGTGAGGGGTGTGCTGGGGGGGATCTCCGTTAGCTGTGTTGTTGGGGGCAGGAGGGCCTGGGTCACTCAGGACTGCCTCCGGTGGCCGTGAAGTGCTCATGTGATACTTGGTATTAGGTTGGGGTTCCTAAAACCAAAGGCAGGGACAGGCATTTGGGTGTGCTCGGGTGTGTCAGGGAAGCAGATGCCTCGACAAGATCCACGTTGAGCTGTGGACCGTGAGTTTCTCCGGAGGCTGTGCATCTCGGACAGGTTTCCCAGTCATTGCACCAGGGTCTGTCTGTAACCTCCCAGGCAGTCCTGGGGCAGAGACAGCCTTGAGCAGCTGGCAGTCATGCCCCAGCCCCAGGGGATGGGAGCTGAGCTCAGAGAAGGGGACTTAGGGGCCCAGCAGCAGCTGCTCCAGGGACGTTAACACCTTTGGAGAGTGCCCAGCAGAGCATGGGCTGCCCACTGGCTCCAGGGGTGCAGTGCTGGGGAGAGGTGGGCCCTTTACAGCCGGCTGCCTAGGTGGGGCCTGTGTTGGGCGGGGCTTGCTGTGGTGCTGGGCTGGCCAGAATTGGAGTCGCAGCAGGGGTGGGGCAGGGGCAGGCCATGGGCAGGTGCTGGGCTGGTTGGGTCAGGTCAGGGGCCTGTTTTCCAGGCCTGGGCACCTGCTGAAGCCCTGGTGACCGGGACCAGTCTGCAGACTGTTCGGTGGTGGGAGCCTTCAGGGTGCTCTGGGAGGGCTTCACTGAGGGCAGGGCTTGCCTGGCCTGTGCAGAGGGAAGGCTGGTAGGGAAGCAGATTGCAGCGACGTCCTGGGTGGGGGTGGGGATGGGGATCTGGGAGCACACTGCGGGAGGGGAAAGGGGACCACATGGGTGGGGGTCCGGGCACAGCTGCAGCCTGCTCCCCACAGTGTCCAGCACCTGCATGCAGTGGCCCTGTTGTCTGTGTGGCTTCCCTGTTGCAGGATGGGCCCCTGGGAGTGAGGAATGAAAGTGTTGGGTGGGTAAAGCCCTGCTCCTTACTGATTGGACCCTGCCCTGCTGTGCAGTGGGGCCCTTCATGCTGGGATCTCTGTGCTCCCCATTCTTGGAGAGACGCCCAGGGCAGCACACAGGAAGGGTAGAGGGGAAAGGAGGGGAAGAGAGAAAAGGGGTGGGCCCGGGGGGGGGTGGACTCGGGCAGTGACGTCCATGGAGGAGAGGCCTTTCATAAGTTCCAGCCTTCCTGTGGCCACAGCAGGACCAGAGGGGACCAGCACACCCCAGGAGAGAGGGCCGGTGTCCCAGGAGGAGGAGGAGGTGGGTGACTTCGTGCCGTCCTGAGGCTGGATAGATAAGGGGCCGGCAGGAGATCCACTCAGCCTGTGATCTGAGGGTGGCTTTGACTTTCAGAAAAGTCAGGATAGAGGCCAAGCGCCCCATGAGCCACAGGACCACGATACCCAGCCCAGAGTGCGGCTGGGAGGGGCTGAGGCAGTGGGAGCCTGGGGCTGCCTGAGCTCTCACCAAGGGCCCTCTTCTGGTGTCTCAGAAACCTCCAGGGCATGGGGACGTGAGGAGGGTGGACACCGAGCAGAGAGCAGCTTCCCCTCAAGGCTGTATGTACGCCTGTGGCCGAGGCAGGGGTCCCACTGAGTCAAGCCAGGCTTCTGGGGTGGGAGGGTCCAGGGAGCTGGGGGCACTTGGGCTGCCACGGGTACCCCTGGTGGAATTGGAAGCCCAGCCCACAGGGGCCTCCTGCCCCATCGTCTGGGGCATGTCTGACTGCTGCTAGCTGGGAGGGCACGAAGTCCCTGATTTCAGCCAGCATCTTCCCAATTGGGGAGGCTTTGCCCCTGTGGGACAGGTGATTCCCTGGTGGGGATACTTGGGTCACACATTGTGAGGGGTGTGCTGGGGGGGTCTCTGTTAGCTGTTGGGGGACAGGAGGGCCTGGGTCACTCAGGACCCTGGAACCCTGCGGTATGGGATGTCAGCACTTGCAGCCACAGAGCTGAGGCCTGCAGGCGAGTCATTCCTTCAGCTCCACTCAGAGGGCAGGGTCCCAGCCAGGAGTGCACTGTCTGCCTCCTGAAGGCGGATGGTGGTGCATGGGGCGAGGGTGTGGTGCATGCAGTGGCGGGGGTGGGAGTGCAGGGGAGCCCACGGCATTTCTGCTTTGGCCCTGGGCACGGTGGCAGGCAGAGAACTTGGACCTGGCAGCTGACATGCCTCCACGTCTCCAATGCCACCTCTGGGCACCAGTCACTGGGTCACCCTGGCCTCCAAGGCCCCCTCAGAGCATCCCAGATCCAACCTCCACTCCCAGCCCCTTTGAGCAGGCCCGGCCGGGTTTTCCCTGGCCCTCCTTGTGGCCCACACGGCCCTCAGTGGCCCTGGCCACCTCCCTGTCTCGACCTCAGAGCCACGTGCGCATGGCATCCGCACATTGCACCCGGGCTGGCATCCCACAGGCCCACCTGCTCCCACCCCTCCCGGGCAGCTCTCACTCTCCACAGCTCTCTGATGCCCCTTCTTCCTCGAGGATGAGGCTGGGCCCACAGGGACACCATATGTGTTCAGCGATCAGACAGTGCCTGGAAAGTTCACACGTTGGCCTCAGCCCTCCACAGCCCCAAGGAGCCCCACGAGCAGGAGACTGGCCACGCGCCCGTCCCAGCCACCCCCTGCACTGGGCATGGGGACAGCTGGGGCTGGAGATCCTGCTGACAACTCAGAGTAGCCCCAGCTGTGTACTTCCAGTGTGGATGCAAATGAGGGTGGCGGGATCGGGAGGCAGCAGCACCCAGCTCAGCCTTGGGTCCTTGAATTTTGGGCAGCTGGGGGTGTCCCCAAGACAACAGGCTGGAGGCCTCTAGTCCCTCCACATGTGAGGGGCAGAGCTCAGTGAGGGGACCACCTGCCTGGCTCTTGAGGACATGGAGAAGCTCTGGCTTTGCGGTCAGGGAGGGGACAGACAGGGAAAGCTGAAGGGCATGACCTCTTCCCCTTTGCAGGCCAAGCACCATGCGCTCCCGAGCCCCCACATGCCTCGGCCTCTGCCTCTGGCTGTGGCTGGGTGCCATCCTCGGACGAGAGCAAGGACACGGTAAGGACGCTGGCAGCAGGCCTCTGCTTGCCCCCAGGCCCTGCCTGCCCCACCAGTGCCCACAAAGGACACTCCGCCTGGCCAGCCTCCTAAGTTGAATATGTGCTAAACTCAGAGCAGCTCCTACAGCAAAGGCAAGGGGTCGGGACGGACTCTCAGCCTTGCATCGGGAAGGCTTCAGTCCTCCGATATGTTACCGCTCGGCTGAGAGCCATTTTGCAAACACCTTTTCTGAGCAGTCTCTGGGAAGCTAGCACAAAGACGGGGCCACCGTCCAGCCTACCTCTTCCCCCCGTGCATCCAGGTAGCCCGCCTCTGGCTTCTCCGCCTGTGGCGCCCGCGTTTCCACACGGCACCCCTTCCTCTGTGTGCACTCCTGGGCCGGCACAGCCCATCCGCAGAGGGCCACACCAGGCTGGCCGCTCCTGGTTGGGGTTTTTGGGGAGTGTGGGGTGCCGCCCATGGCAGCAAAGGGAAGTGGCAGAAGATTTGCAAGACGACGTGTCTGAGCAGCTGTTCCTCCCATGAGAAACGTGGGTTAAAGGGATTCTAGGAAGGCAGACGTCTGTGTCTGTGGAGTAGGCGCCAGGGCCTCGGCCACACTGGAAATTTGTTCCCAGCTGGGCCAACGCGCGAGCTCCTGGGAAGTTTCGGGCTCCCACTGAGTGATGGTTATTCCTCGGGGGTGAGAGGCAGGAGGTAGCAGCTACTCCTAGTAATGTGCATTTAAGGGATGACCACCAGGGCCTGACAGGAGGGCTAGGAGCCTCTGCCAGCCGCTGCCGTTGCAGAGGGGCGGGTGGGACCAGGAGCCCAGGTCTAGTGTAGAGCCCGGGACAGTTTGAAAGAAGCTTCTGCTGTCAATTGAGCCAAATCAGTAACTGATTGTACAGAAACAACCTGGGTCAGGCAAAGGTGAATATGCTGCCCTGTCCAGTTCAGGATTCAGACAACGGGGCGACCTTCACAAGGGCCTTTCAGGCCATTGAGCCTGAAGACAGCCAGGTGGGCTGCGGCACTGAGTCTGGCCCAGGAAGGGTGGGAGCCCACACATGGGGCAGCCCTTCCCAGGATGGCCCGGGCCAGGCGTGGCCACCATCCAAGGAGGGGAGCGTGGTTCTGGCTGAGGCCCTTCCCGCCAGCCGCTGTCACCCTGCAGGGAGCTGGGGAAGGGCTCCCCAACATTGGCAGGCAGAGTGGAGGAACAGAAGGCTGTTCACAAGCAGGGTCGGCGGCGGGAGGGGCCTGCTCACAGCTGGCCTTCAGAGCCACTCCTCATCCCCCACGCATTCCTGACTTGCAAGCCCCCATCCGGAGACCCGGCCCAGCTGTTGTCCGCTCTCAATGGGTCATTGTGTCTGCCCCGGTGCCCCCCAGCCCCTGCCCTTCCCCCTGAGCCCCAGCTCTCTGGAGGGCAGCCCAAAGAAGCCCATCTCTGTCCCCAGTTTCCAAAAATAGCTGTCCCTACTACTGAGCTCCCGGAAGCTTTCAGGGGGCACCTACCCTCTCCAGAGCCCTGGGAGGCTGGCCAGGCCCCTGCCACCACCTCCTCCTCTCAGATGGCCTGGACCCCCTTCCCCCACCACAGGAGGCAGCCCTGTCATGGAGACACGGATGCACACATGTGCCGAGATACACATACTTCCAGCGTGGGGTCCTGCACCCACACTCCCCACCGAGGGGTCTGTGCACCTGGCAGTGGTCTTGGCAGCTGAGGGGTCTGTGTCTACACGGCCCCTTCTCCCAGGGACCCAGCTCAGGCCACGGGCAGGTTGGCAGCTCCTGCATTGGCTCAGGGTCTCCGGTCACCAGTGGGGCAGGTGCTGCTCTCCACACGTGAGCCTGAGCCTCCTCCTGGTGGGGAGAACCCCTGGAGAGCCAGGGTGGGGCATCCCTGGGTGGGACTGGACTCCCTGTGACTGAAGTTATCAGGGTGGCCCTGTCACTGCAGACCCCTGGGAGGGCCGGTTCTTCTCACCCCCAGCAGAGGTCTCGTCTCCCCACATGGGGCTGAGACCCTCAGACACCCAGGGTGGGTTGTGTCCCTTCAGGATCCTCCGGGATAAGACTCTATCCCTCCCAAGTGCTGAGGGCAGGACGTCTGAACCCCCATGATTGGTTAGGTGGAGGGGAGGTCCTGACCACCCTATCCTGTTTCTGTAGCAAGTGGCCGCCTGAGGCTGGCTGTGCTTCCCGAGGACCAGCTGCAGATGAAGTGGAGAGAGTCAGAGGGGAGCGGCCTTGGCTACCTGGTGCAAGTGAAGCCCATGGCAGGTGAGGACCTGTGCCCTCCCAGGCCCCCTTCCCCCACGACGTGCTAAGGACGATTGGTGTGGCGGCTGTGGCCACCAAGCCTGCTCAGGCCCATGGCGTCCCCACTCCAGCCCATGTGTCAGCAACTCTCTGGCCTCGGTCTCTGCTGTCCCCAAATTCCTTCCCCCATCACGTAGGACATGGAACAGGGAACGGGCCCATATGTCCCTGGCATGCAGCCCCTGCAGAAGGCATTCAGGACACACTTTTAATTTTTCTTTTTTTGAGATGGAGTCTCACATTGTTGCCCAGGCTGGAGTGCAGTGGCACAATCTCGGCTCACTGCAACTTCCAGCTCCTGGGTTCAAGCAATTCTCCTGCCTCAGCCTCCCAAGTAGCTAGGATTACAGGTGTCCGCCACGTAGCCTGGCTAATTTTTTTTTTTTTTTTTTTTTTTGTATTTTTAGTAGAGACAGAGTTTCACTATGTTGGTTAGGCTGGTCTCAAACTCCTGAACTTGTGATCTGCCTGTCTCAGCCTGGGATTACAGGTATGAGCCACTGTGCCTGGTCAATTTTTTGTTTTTTTAAGACAGGGTCTCAGTCTGTTGCCCAGGCTGGAGGGCCGTGGTGCGATCACAGCTCACTGCCGCCTCAATCTCCTGAGCTCAGGAGATCCTCCCACCTCAGCCTCCCGAGTAGCTGGGACTACAGGTGTGAGCCACCACTCCTGGCTAATTTCTGTATTTTTTTGTAGCGAAGGGGTTTCACCACGTTGCCCAGACTGGTCTTGAATTGGTCTCAGATGATCCACACTCCTGGCCTCCCACAGGCTGGGATTATAGGTGTGAATTGCCATACCGGCCCATATTCTTTAAAGAAAGACTCCCTCCTCAGAACGAGTCTCAGTGCCTCAGGGGCATTTGGAACAGCCTGGACTCTACACAGCGAACCCCAGAAGTGCTTGCCCTTCCCCCCCATGCACTAATCCTTGTTTACAGGAGCAGGGCCTTGAGGATGCTGAGGTAACCTGGTTCCCAGAGCATGGAATGGCCCTAACCTGAAAATGGTGCTAATTTTAAAGCTTCTCAGAGCCCAGATGGAAGAGCCACAGGGGTAAATGCTCAACTGTGTGAATCAGCACAGTGTGACGGCCATCACAGACGCCTCCAGGGGTAGAAACAGGCCATACCGGTGCCCCCAGTGCCCTGCTCAGCATCCACCCTGTCCTGCTCCGGGACGGCCCCTGTGTGACTTCTGGCAGTGTGGACTAGCCTGCCAGTTTCGGAGCCTCCTCTGAGTGGAATCACACGTGGCCATTCCTCGGTGTCTGTTTTTTTGGTGCGCATTTGTGAGGTTCGCTGTGCTGTCTCTGCGGTCCGTTTTCTTTGCTGTATAGTATTCCGTTGTGTGGTTTGTTCTGCTGTCGATGGGCGTCTGGCTCGTGTCCAGGTTCGCTGTGTTTCTGGTGTCCATGTGGATGCTGTTCTCTTGGGTGTTAACCCAGGAGTGGGAGCGTCAAAGCATTACGCATTTTCAACGCTAGCGGAAAACATGGACGCAGTGGACTCAGTGGCTGTTACCAGCGTGTCCTCCCGCCAACAGCGTGTGACGGCCTCCGACACATGACACTCTTGGCACCCAATGCCTGCAGCGTGACCTGAGCTACTCTGGAGGGTGCTCAGTGGCGTCCCTTGTTTTTATTGGGCTGTCATTTACATGCAGAGACATTCATGCTTTTGGGAATAGGTCTGTGAGTTTTATCAAGTGAATCCAGTCCTGTAACCACTAGCACAGAACAGTTCTGTGACTCCAAGGTCAGCCCTGAGCCCCGTCCCCCAAAACCCTGGAAGGGTTTTCTGTTTTGCCTTTTCCAGATAGATGTGCCTGATCACACTAGATCCTGTTCAGTTCGATGTAGGCTGAGTTTTTATCGAGAGAGCGGATTATCTGTTCCAAATTATTTCTTTAAAGGAGAAATTATTTTCTCCTTTATATGGTTAATGTAATTTACATGTAGTAAATTACAGTGATTTATTCAATATTAAACATTTACATATTAAATATATTTTATATGTTTATATTATTAATATATTAAATAAATAAGTACATTTATTTATTTATTTTGAGACAGAGTATTGCTCTGTCACCTGGGCTAGAGTGTGGTGGCGTGATCTTGGCTCACTGCTACTCTGCCTCCTGGGTTCAAACAATTCTGCTGCCTCAGCCTCCCGAGTAGCTGGGACTACAGGCTCGCGCCACTGCACCTGGCTAATTCTTGTATTTTTAGTAGAGACAGTGTTTCAACATGTTGGTTAGACTGGTCTTGAACTCCTGACCTCATGATCTACCCGCCTCAGCCTCCCAAAATGCTGGGATTACAGGTGTGTGCCACTGCACCTGGCTATATACATATGTTTAAGAGACAGGGTCTCCCTTTGTCATCCAGGATGGACTTCGAAGTGCAGTGGCATAGTCATAGCTCACTGCAGCCTCAGTCTCCGGGCCTCAAACAATTTCCCCAGCTTGGCCTCCCAAAGCGCTGGGATTTCTGGGGTAAGCCACTGTACCTGGCCTATCCCCTTTTATATATTATTAAATTGATTTGCAAGTATTTTGTCTAAGATTTTTATTCATGAAGGAATATTAGCTAATAACTACTCTTTCCTATAAACTCCTTTTTAAGTTTGGTATCAGTTTTAAACCTCCTAAGATGAGTTGGGGAAGGATTCTTCTTACTCCATTTTCTGGGAGAGTTTGTGTAATGCTGGTGGTATTTTTTTCCTTAAATGTTTGCTGGAATTCACTGGCTCTGACTTCTGGGCTTTCGGGGTGTGTGTGTGTGTGTGCGTGCACACATGCACACGCACACGCATGTGAACACTTGAAATAATAGATTCAATTTCCTTAACAGAAATAGGACTACTCAGATTTTTAGTTTTTTTTGTGTCAGTTTTGGTAAGTTAGTTTTTGAATAGGAATTTGCATTTTCTGTAAATGTCCTGATGAGTTGGTGTAATGGGTGGTTCATATTATCCCATAGACTCTCCAGTTACAGCCCTTTTCATTCCCGTTATTGACCGAATCTTCTCTCTGCTTTCAACGGGCAGTCGGGAAGTTTATCTATCTTGTTAGACTTTTGATAAAACACATTTGGGCTTGGTTGGTCTGTTCTTGATTTTACATGTGTTTTTTATTGCATTAATTTCTTGTTTCTATTTCTTTCTGCTCTCTTTGTGTTTAACTTTCTGCTCTAACTCCTTAAGATGGATGCTTAAGTTCATTGATTTTCTGCCCTGCATTTATAAGATCTGAAGTTAACTATTAAATTTTCCTGTAAGCAGAGTTTTCATTATCATTCAGTTAAAAATATCCACTGATTTTTATCATGACATTTTTATTTGACCCATAAGCTACTTAGAAGTAGATTTCTTAGTTTTGAAACATGGGGGATTTTCTACCTACTTTTCGTTTTGGATGTCTTCCTTAATTGCATCATGACCAGAAATGTACAATATGCTTCCAGTCCTTTGGAAAATTCCTTGCTGGCTGGGTGCGGTGGCTCGTGCCTGTAATTCCAGCACTTTGGGAGTCCAAGGAAGGAGGATCTCTTGAGCCCAGGAGTTCCAGACCAGCCTGGGCAACATGGAGAAACCTCTACAAAAATTAGCCAGCATGGGTGCAGTGGCTGACACCTGTAATCCCAGCAATTTGGGAGGCCAAGGTGGGCGGATCACTTGAGGCTGGGAGTTTGAAACCAGCCTGACCAACATGGTGAAACCCATCTCTACTAAACATACAAAAATTAGCCGGGCATGGTGGTGCGCGCGCGCCTGTAATCCCAGCTACTTGGGAGACTGAGGCAGGACAATCACTTGAACCTGGGGGGTGGAGGTTGCATTGAGCTGACATCCTGCCACTGAACTCCAGCCTGGGTGACAGAGTGAGACTTTATCTCAAAGAAAAAATAAAAACATACCTCGTTTTATGGTCCGGCATGTGATCAATTTTTGTCAGTGTTCCATGTGACTTTGAAAATATACACAATTTGCCAGGCGCAGTGGCTCAAGCCTGTAATCCCAGCACTTTGGGAGGCCGAGGCGGGTGGATCACAAGGTCAAGAGATTGAGACCATCCTGGTCAACATGGTGCAACCCCGTCTCTACTAAAAAGACAAAAAATTAGCTGGGCATGGTGGTGCATGCCTGTAGTCCCAGCTACTCAGGAGGCTGAGGCAGGAGAATTGCCTGAACCCCCGAGGCAGAGGTTTCGGTGAGCCGAGATCGCACCATTGCACTCCAGCCTGGGTAACAAGAGTGAAACTCCATCTCAAAAAAAAAGAAAAAAGAAAATATACACAATTTGCCGTTGTGGGGGATAGCTTTCTAATTAAGTTTTTTACCTTATCGTTCAGAACTTTACATAGTTGGTGTGTTTTGGGTCTGCTCATCCTATCCCTTACTGACAAAAGTATTTTAAATCTCCCTGTGCTCGCAGACCTGCCTTTCCTGTGGCTGCCCACCACTCTCTGCTTTATGCGTTGAGGCTCTGTCGTTGGTGCGTGCCCATGTAGAGTGACTGTGCCTTCCCGGTGGGCGGACCTTTTTCCTGCTGAAATGCTCTTCACTATCCCTGTTTCTTGCATCTGAGCTGCTGTTGCTTCACCAGGTAGTGTTTGCGTTGAATCTTTTTCCTTCTTTTACTGCTAACCTTTCACCTTTCACTTCAGATGTGTTCTCTAAGCTGGGTATAACTGGTATTGTTTTTGTCCAGTGTGACGGTCTTTTTATTAAAAGATTTTTTCCATTTATATTTAATGAAATTAATGATATATTTGGTTTATATGTATAATCTTCCTTTTTGTTATACTTGTTATACATTTTTATTATTTGCTTTCTTGTCTTTGTTGGAGCTGATTTTTTAATGCAAAAATTTAAACACATGCAAAAGAAAAGAGCATTGTGTAATGAAGCCTCATGTTTTCATAACGTAGCTTTCAGTGGCTGTCAGCGTGTGGCCAGTCTTGTTTTCCGTCCCTCTCCCTGACGCCTCTACATTCTGTATTATCTTAAAACAAATCCCAGACATGATACGACACTGTCCGTAAATATTTCAGTATGTTTTTCTAAAGAAAAGGCTCAAAGGTAACCCAATGCCATGAGCAGCTCCCAAATTTAAAATGTTTCAGGACCATCATTGAATATTTAGTTGGTTCATCCTGGCATTTGAGATCCAGAGAATCACCCAGTGCTCAACTCCCACCTCCTGAGCTCTGCTTTGGGCCATTTCTTCTTGTTCTTTCCTCTGAGAATATGACAGTAGCCCCTTTAAAATCATTTGTTTGCTTTCACACTTGAAAATCCAGCCCAAACTTTAGAATCATGGAGTCACACCAGCTGGTGGGTCTGTGCAACGCATAGGGTGGGGCCTGTGGGAGGGGGCAGGGCCCTGGCCCCAGACTCATCCTTCTTGGTCCTGGCCCCTGGGGTCACCATCCCCTCCCTGGCCAGCCCCGTCTTCATACCTGGACAGTCTCTGAGGGTTTATGGGTTCTCACCTCACCACGTGACAGATTCCTCTAGGCAGGTTTAGTAAGTGCATCTTCTCACTGCCACCAAGACCCATTCCCTCTCACTTTATTACCAGGAGCCTGCGTCCCTTCCATCAGACCCTCCCTGTTTCTCTCTCTGGCCTCAAGAGGAGGAGCTAGGGTGAGGAGGAGCCACGAGAATTTCACTCCCCGCATGACAGACACACACATGTGTGCCCACCTTGGCCTCTAAAGCTGTCCCCACCCCCACCCAGGCGACTCAGAACAGGAGGTGATACTGACCACCAAGACCCCCAAGGCCACGGTGGGGGGCCTGAGCCCCTCCAAGGGTTACACCTTGCAGATCTTCGAGCTCACTGGCTCCGGGCACGTCCTGCTGGCTCGGAGGGAGTTTGTGAGTAAGTCTGCCATCCGCCAGCTGGGTACCCCCCTCCTCCGGGCCAGCTCCCACCCTCCTCCAGGCTGGGTCCCACTGTCTACCAGGCCAGTGTCCCACCCTCCTCCAGGCTGCATTCCAGCCCCAGGGGTGGGTGTGTGTGAAGTGCTCTGGGCTGACTCACCAGCAAGGCTGCCTTGCCCCTGACACCTTTTTGTGCCTCCCAGGGTCTGGGCCCTCAGCACCCACAAATGCACCCTTGATAGGGTGTGTCTGCAGCTACCCGGCACACCCTCCACTCCCACACTGACCGCCCCTTGCTTCTCCCTGCAGTTGAGGAACTGAAGAGTAGCTCCCTGGACAGGAGCAGCCGGAGGAGCCTCAGCTCTGGAACCCCGGAGCCTACCCCCTCCCTCGTGGGGAGCCCAGGCCCTGAGCAGGCGTCAGAGCCCCGAGTTGCCTTCGAGCCAAGCCGGGATCTGCCCACTCCTGGTGGGTTGGGGTCGGGGGAGAGTAAGTCTCCAGGAAGGAGTGACCTTTGGTTTCTCTGTTTCTCACCGTGAGGCCAGGAAGTTCTTCCTCGCGCCTGACCACACACTCTCCAGCTTTAACCTAAGGCTGCCACGCTCCTGGATTCACTCAAGCCAGACCACTGGGAGCAGGCGGTCCCACGACCTCTGGCCCCTCTGGGAACCTCCAGCCTGGGTCTGGGGGGGGTGAAAGGAGTGGGTCATGCTCCCCCAGGAATGGGATCAGGAGGAGCAGAGCTGGTCTGGGGGCCCTGGAGGGAGAGGCAGAACCACACCAGGACAGAAGAGAAGCCGAGTAAGGGGTGGGCACAGATGGGGGCAGTGCACTGTGTCTACCCACGAGGCCCCTGCAGGCAGAGCTGCGCTTCCCCACAGAGCTGGAAGGGCCTGACTTTGTCTCCTCCATCAGATTAGGGTCCTCAGAGGCAGGATTCTGCCTCCCCTGTCAGGCTTGGAACTGAAGGAAGTGTCCCCCTCTTTAGTCTTGGGCACGTCCCCTCTAGAAGGGTCCTTTGGTCTGGGGCTGTCCTCCCCCCAGGGTGCTGGGCCCTGCTGTCTCCACTGGACTTGGGCTCCCCCAGGGAAATGTCCCCACCCGTGAGGCCTCAGACCAGCCGAGCCTCTTCTGTCGGCCCAGCGGGGGGGTCCCACCCTGATGGCTGCTGGCCTTGTTCAGCCATCCCCCAGGGGTCTGGCCCTGGCTCTGGGACACACCCTACCAGGCACTGTCTGTGCAAAACTCTGGGGAGCACCAGACCAGTGGTGAGGGCTTTGTCTGCACAGCACCGCCAGGGCAGTGCTCACGGTGGCTCTGCTGGGGCTATCTGCAGTGCCCACCTTCTCCTCTGTGCCCGGTTTGCACCCAGTGGCAATCTGGCTTGGTGTCTGTGTGTGTAGCTCCTGTGCAGACAGCTGTGTGCAGCGGCCACCGGGGTCGTGGAGGATGGAGGCACCTGAGCACCAGGGGCCTCACGTTAGCCGTGGCGGACCTCACAGTGGGTCCATGCGGGGCTGTCTAGTCTGGTGGCCTCACGTTAGCCATGGCGGACCTCGCAGTGGGGTCTGTGCAGCGCTGTCTAGTCCGCTGGGGCCCAAGGATCTCGTGGTCCTTTTCCCCAACACCTGGCCCAGCCCGACTCACTCCTGTGGCTGGAGCCCCAGGGAAGGTGATCTGGGGGTTGGGACCAGGCCTGGAGCAGTTTGGGGGTCTCGGACCAGTGATGGGCCTCACCCAGCACCTTGCCCACTCCCTGCCATCCCAGCTGCCCCCCAGTTTCGCTGCCTGCCCCCCATGCCTGCTGACATGGTCTTCCTGGTGGACGGGTCCTGGAGCATCGGCCACAGTCACTTCCAGCAGGTCAAGGACTTCCTGGCCAGTGTCATCACGCCCTTTGAAATCGGGCCAGATAAGGTCCAAGTAGGTGGGTTCTGGATGCCCACCTCCTACCCCTCCCTGGTGTGGTCCCCACAACTCTGACTGCCCGGGGTGGGCTGTGACCTGTGGGGGTCCCCACAGCAGCCAGGGCTCCCACCTTGGTGGGCAGGGTGCCTGCTGCATGTGAGGTGTTTGGGGGCCGCTCCATGTGGAGGCCCTGGCTCTGTAGCAGCGTCTCCCTGGGGAGATGAGTCACACCCCTGCCCCCAGGCCTGACACAGTACAGCGGGGACGCCCAGACCGAGTGGGACCTGAACTCCCTTGGGACCAAGGAGCAGGTGCTGGCAGCCGTGCGCCACCTCCGCTACAAGGGCGGGAACACATTCACAGGTACGGCCCAGCCCCCAGTCCTGAGGGGGGAACAGGTTTACAGCCCCTAGTCCTGAAGGGGGAACAGGTTCCCAGCCCCCAGTCCTGAGAGGGGAACAGGTATGGCCAGGCCTGCCGCCCACCCCATCCTGAGGGCAGACCTCCTTCTGCAGCCCCCCAGACCCCAAAAGCTTGTGTATAAATCCAGCCCCATCCGCACCTATGTAACAGGCATGGTTACCCCCTTGTTTACCTTCAATGGAAGCAAGGGCCCATATGCAGCACACGGCTCCTCTGTTCCACTGACACTCCGGCTGGGTCCACACCAGCCCCGTCTGGCTGCTCACCTGCAGATAGGGCCTGACTAGGGGATTGGGGCTCCTCTGGGGGCCTCTCCACAGGCAGGCTCTCCCTGCCCCCTCGAGCTACCGCCCAGCCTCCTGGCAGCCTGCAAGGAAGGAGAGGAGTGTCTCTGCTGTGTGGTTGCTGCCAGCCAAGCACCTGGAGGGGACACTGGCAGCCACCTGTCACTTTATTCCCACTGCTCCCAAGGCCTTGCCCTGACCCACGTGCTGGGACAGAACCTGCAGCCGGCAGCTGGTGTGCGTCCAGAGGCGGCCAAGGTGGTGATTCTGGTGACGGACGGCAAGTCGCAGGATGACGTGCATACCGCTGCCTGCATCCTCAAGGACCTGGGTGTGATCGTCTTCGCTGTGGGTGAGCACCGTGCGGCCCCTGGCCCTGGGCTGGACTCTCACAGCCAGATTGGGCTCAGGGTGGCAGCTGGGAGCTGGCATTAGACTCCTGGTCCTGAGCTCAGCTTCTGCGTCCACGGCACAGGCTGCACGCAGAGCCGGGCACTGCCGGGCACTCAGCGGCAATGGTGCAGGTGGGCAGCGTTAGCTTGGCTGCTCCTTTTCCATCTCCTGCTGTTTGCTGCCTTCTGTAGAACCCCCCGCCCCAGCCCTCATGGCCTGAACCTCCCTGGTGTGACATTCACTGAGGAGCCGGGGCTGTCCCTGCTGGTCACTGTCCCTGTGCCTGGCAACTCCCGCCTGCTGTCCCCTGGTGAGGAGCTTCCTGGCACCCTCCAGGGCCTGGGACTCATGGGAGAATCAACTCCGTCCTGTGGGGAGGAAACTGCAGATGTTGAGGCAGGAGTCCTGGGGGCAGAGACCCTTCCTTGATGTCCCCAACCCCTCAGGAGCACCTGGCCCAGCACTCGCGTGGCGGTGGGCTGAGGAGTGTAGCCCGTGGGCCTCTTCTCCTCTGGCCCAGTCTCCATGGAGACCCAGCCCCCACTGTGGTGGCCCCGTTGGGTGACCCCAGCGCAGGCCGACTTGCCTCCTTCCTCACGAGCAGGTGTGAAGAACGCGGATGAGGCTGAACTGAGGCTCCTGGCGTCCCCGCCACAGGACATCACTGTCCACAATGTGCTGGGCTTCCCGCAGCTTGGCGCGCTGGCCGGCCTGCTCAGCCGCCTCATCTGCCAGAGGCTCCAGCGTGGGGGCCTGTGGTGGGGTCCAGGTAAGAGGCGGGGTCCCCGCCAGCCCCACCTGGCCGCTTGGGTGGTAGGGGGTGCTGTGGTTCCCGTGTGGTACTTGAGTCTGGTTCTTGTGGCTCTGAGGGTTCTACAGTGCCCCCTTACATCTGCCTTCGGAGGGGCTGGGAACAGCTATCCTGTCCCTCCTATGAGTGGCCACCAGTGGGAGCATGGATGCAGCCACCCGCAGCGCTGACCACCCACCCCCACCCCACCACCCCAGCAGCGGCTCCGGCCCTGGACACCCTCCCTGCCCCTACCAGCCTGGTCCTGACCCAGGTGACCTCCTCCAGCATCCGCCTGTCCTGGACTCCGGCCCCGCAGCTGCCCCTCAAGTATCTGATCATGTGGCAGGCCTCCAGAGGTGGCACCCCCAGAGAGGTGAGACGGCCAGTCTGCGGGCTCCCCAAGCGGGTCCTCCATGTGGCGAGGTCTGATGAGCTGAGGGGAGGCCAGGAATAAAGGCCCACAAATGACTGGGTTCAGGCGATAAGGGGATGGTGAGAGGCTGGCAGCTGAGGGACTCACGACAGAGCTGCGTCTGGAGGCAGCCTGGGGGTGAGTGCGCTCTGGAGGCTAAGGAGAGTGAGCAGAGGATGTTCCAGGGCACAGGAGATAGGGTCAGACTCAGAGCAGCTTCTCCCTTTGATTGATCGATTGATTGATCGATTGTAGTGGGTTGCCCACGCCATGCCTGGCCCCACTTTCGTAGGTACCGGGAGAGCAGACTTCGGGAAGAGCCCACCCTGCGGGCCCTGGCCGCACCCACACCCAGCTCAGAGTTCCCGCCCTGCCCCTGTCCCCGGTGTGCCCCCTTCCTGCCTCCGTCCTTGCCCACTCTGTTTCAGGTGGTGGTGGAAGGGCCGGCCACCTCCGTGGAGCTGCACAACCTGACCTCACACACAGAGTACCTGGTCTCCGTGCTCCCTGTCTACGAGGGCGGGGTCGGCGAGGGCCTGCAGAGCTTGGCGACCACAGGTAGGTGGGAGCCGGGGGTCCAGGTTCTGGGTGGGAGGCCCCGCTCTCAGCCGCCCCTTGGAGCCTGGCACCCAGGGCAGCGTAGCCAGCAGCCCTGGGTCTTAACTACCCACACTTGGCACCATCCCCAGCTTGCTGTGTGACCACGGCTGTCACTGGACCCCTCTGACCCTCAGGGTTTTCTTCTGAACACCAGCTAGACCATTTGTGTCACACCTCAACCATAACCACAGCCCAGTCTGCTTCCTGTCCACATTGTTTATGGAGTTCCCCGCTGCTTGGCCCCCAGCATGTGGCTTAGCTCTCTGGGTTCTTGGACCCCCGGGACTGCCAGGAGCTCTGCTGCAATAGCATTGTTGAGATGTAATTTACACATCCCACTGTCTACCCATTTCAAGTACACAGTTCCAGTGGCTTTGGTATATTCAGAGCTGTTGCCCACAGCCACAGCTCATCTGAGATCATTTTCACCCACCAGAGTAACCCCTGCACCCCTAAGCTCCTTCCCCTCTGCCCCCGCCCAGCTCTTACAACCTCAGACCCGGCTTCTGTATCTGCATGTGCCTGTCCCAGACATTTCATGCAGGTGAAGTCAAACTGGGCGGCCTTTGGTATCTGGCTGTTTCCAGAGGCCCTTCTTACCCCCGGAGGCCACGTTCCTGCCATGGCTTCAAGGCAGATGGCCTTATACAAACCTTCGAGGTGGCCTTGTATCCCCAGGGCTTGAGCCACAAACTCAGCCCAGGATGGGGCCTGAGAGGCGCTACTTCGAATCCCACATATCTACTGCGTGGTGGACGCCCCCACCACTCTGGTGTGAGGGTCTCCTGTGAGTGGTGTGATCTCCTTGTGGGCTCCCTTCCTAAAGTGCCCCTCACGGCCCCCAGCACCTCTGCCTCCACCCCGGGCACTGACCCTGGCCACACTGACACCCAGAACCATCCGCCTCACCTGGCAGCCCTCGGCGGGGGCCACCCACTACCTGGTACAATTGTTGCCTGCCTCCTCGAAGAGGGAGGAGGAGGAGAGAGAGGTGAGTTGGGCCGGGGGTGGGGAGGCAGGGGAGTGGGGCAGAGGGGGTGGGGGCCGGCCTGGATGGGAGTCTGCAGTCATGCCTCTGCAGGTGCAGGTGGGGCGGCCTGAGGTGCTGCTGGACGGCCTGGAGCCAGGCAGGGACTATG
Organism: Callithrix jacchus; assembly: GCF_049354715.1. NCBI lineage: Eukaryota > Metazoa > Chordata > Mammalia > Primates > Cebidae > Callithrix > Callithrix jacchus. Next base: position 58,798,940 of record NC_133506.1, read on the forward strand.
AGGTCTTGGTGCAGAGCCTGTGGGGCCTGGAGGCCAGTGAGGCCCGGGGCATCCATGTCAGGACTCGTGAGTGCCCCGACCCCGGCTGCCTACCCACAGGGCAGATGCCTCATCAGGTTCCTCAGCCTTCCATGGCATGGGGGTCCTCAGGCCCCCTCAGTCCCAGCCACTGCCCACCCCTGTCCTGTCCTCAGAGGCCGTGTGCTGGCCTTGAGGCTCTGCTGTGCTCTGCAGCCACCCTGGCCCCCCCGAGACACCTGGGCTTTTCGGATGTGAGCCATGACTCGGTGCGAGTGTTCTGGGAGCGCACCCCCAGGCCTGTGCGCCTGATCAGGGTCACCTATGTCTCCAGCGAGGGCGGACACTCGGGACAGGTGAGAGCAGAGCTCGCTGGGGCCCAAGTGCCTCGGAACCACAGGGCCGTGTCTGGCAGGCATGGGGTGGAGCCAGCCATCAAATAACACGCTTAAAACCACAGCCGCCACGAGGCACACCACAGGCACCTGCTGTAGGCAGATACAGGTCTGGGGGCCGTGGGGGGCCAGGCGGGGGAGGCCCCAATCAGCAGGCCGTCCTGCAGTTCTGTGCCGGGCCTGGGTCTCTACCCAGCAAGGGCTCCAGGCACCTGCTGCACCTGCCTCCCGCCTAATTACTACAGACAGAGGCTCCTGGGAACACCACCTCAGCCACATTGGGGCCCCTCTCTTCCTCCACCACCTACACCGTCCGCGTCACCTGCCTCTACCCCAGGGGTGGCTCCTCCACGCTGACCAGCCAGGTCACCACCAGTGAGTGGGGCGAGGTCGGGCTGGGGTCCAGTGGGGATCATGCGTCCTTCTGCCCCGCTGGATAGTTCGCATCAAGTGTTTTGGGTGCCTGCTCTGGGCCAGGGCTGAGCCAGGTGGGGACGGGCACCTGGACAGGTGTGATGGGTGTGATGGGTTTTCCTGGTTGTGGCTGCCCCTCCTCTGAGGCGCCCAGGCTCAGGGGCTGACCCCAGCCTCTGTCTCCACTTCCTTCAGAGAAAGCACCCAGCCCCAGCCAGCTGTCCATGACGGAGCTGCCAGGGGACGAGGTACGGCTGTCATGGGTGGCTGCAGCTCCATCTGGCGTGCTCGTGTACCAGATCAAGTGGACGCCTCTGGGAGAGGGCAAGGCTCACGAGGTGGGTGGCGTGGGCTTCTCCCTCGGAGGCTCTCCCATGGCCCACGTCTGGGGCTCAGAGCCTTGTGTGTGCCCGCCTGTCTATGCACCTGCCTGTTCGCCGGCTCCCCCAGCCTGAGGACCCCACTGCACCCCGTGACCCTGGGCTCTTCTCTCCCTAGATCTCTGTCCCAGGGAACCTTGGCTCAGCTGTCCTGCCTGGCCTGGGGAGGCACGTGGAGTACAATGTCACCATCCTGGCCTACTACAGGGATGGGGCCCGCAGCGACCCTGTGTCCCTCCACTATGCCCCCTGTAGGTGCCCCTCCGCTTCCCCTCTGCTGGGTGTGGGGTGGGGCAGAGATGGCCCAGGGGGACCCTGACTCACCCGCTCCACAGGTCCAGGACTCCCAGAACTGCTGGCAGGCAGGCTCCCGGAGCCCCTGACCACTGGGCCTGGTCACTGGAGTCCAAAGGGCTTCCTTGAGTCCACATGGGGACAGGTGTTCCCCAGTGGCTGAGTGTACAAACCATGTAGTGTCTCGAAGGGCAGCCCAAGCAGCAGCCCTGGTTGGGGGTGTGGTGGAGGCCCTGGCAGGGGCATGGTGTGGCAGGAGTGTGGTCTGGGTGTGGTGTGGCGTGGGTGTGGTGTGGTGTGGGTGTGGCATGGTGGGGTGGGGTGGGGAGTGGGCGTGGTGTGTGGGTGTGGTGTGGGTGTGGCATGGTGGGATGGGGAGTGGGTGGGGTGGGGAGTGGGTGGGGTGTGGCAGGGGTGGGGGTGGGGCTTGGCGTGGTGGGGACAGGGCACACAGCAGGATAGGGGCTGGGTGGCTGGTCCTCTGGCCGCCGGCACGTCCTTTCTGGATGGGTCTGAGCCCCACACAGCCCATGCTCTCCATTAGCCACGGTGAGCAGGAGCCCCCCCTCCAACCTGGCCCTGGCCTCAGAGACCCCCGACAGCCTGCAGGTCAGCTGGACACCCCCTCATGGCCCCGTGCTCCGATACCAGCTCACCTATGCGCCCGCCACTGGCTCAGGACCTGAGAAATCAGTGAGTGTTGGTAGAGCCTGAAGCTGCCACCCCTCATGGGGCCTCCTAGAAGGGGCATGGTTGTGCCATCTGCAAAGTGCGGCAGCTCTGCCATGGTGGGACCCGAGGGAGGCAGCGGAGCCTCATGGACTAGCAGAGTTGCCCAGGAGGCAGGGACCAGGCACCCTCCTTCCCCTAGGTCTCCGTGCCAGGACCCAGGAACCACGTGACACTCCCTGACCTGCAGGCAGCCACCAAGTACAGGGTCCTCGTGTCAGCTGTCTACACAGCAGGCAAGAGTGAGGCTGTCTCTGCCACGGGCCAGACGGGTGAGTGGTCACCAAGACCCTAGACCCAGGTAGCCCCAGCTCCAGCCCCAGTCAGGGCAGAGGGGCTTCTCCTGTCAGGGGCGCTCCTTCCTGTCTTCTCTGCCTGTGAAGTCTTCCGAGCACCTGCCATGGAACAAGCTCATGTCCCTGCCCCCAGGACACAGGTGCCCCCAGGCCCGCCCTCACACCAGGCATCTCCCTGCCCCCAGGACACAGGTGCCCCCAGGCCCGCCCTCACACCAGGCATCTCCCTGCCCCCAGGACACATGTGCATGCCCACCCTTATCTCCCTACCCCCAGGACACATTTGCCCCCACGCATGCCCACACACCAGGCCTCTCCCTGCCCCCAGGACACACATGCCCCATCTCCCTGGCCCTGCCAGTACAGGGCACCCCTGGGTGACCAGTACCCTCAAAGGGTGACACACCCCGTGAGACACCTGGTACGGCCCCAGGCCCCACCAGGCTGTCTTCTTGGACACAGTGGGGCAGCTGCTCACACAGTGAGATCCCAGAGATGATAAGACCATCCCTGTTTCCTTCCTCATCTGGGAGGTGTTGGGACCACAGGCCTGAGGCCAGGGCATAGGTGACTGATGGGACATAGCACAGTGCCACCTGAGGACCACAGGCCGGGGCATCGTCTAAGAAGCAGCCCCTCCCCAGCAGTCAGTCAGGCATGGTGGCCAGGCTGCCCCCTCACACCAACCCCATCTCCTCTCAGCAACCTGCCCGGCCCTCCGCCCGGACGGCTCCCTCCCAGGTGGGTCCTGTGCTCCCTCCCCCACCTGCCCCCCTTGGTCTCTCGGGCTCTTCCTGGGCATGGGGGCCAAGGGTGTCGTGACCTGGGGCCTCACAGTGGTAGGGTTGCAGGACATCTGGGCAGGTTTGCGCCTCCACGGATGTCCCTATGGCTTGTTGGGCGATGGTTATTCCTGCTTCTCACTGAGGGAACTGAAGCTTATCCACGGTCACGGCCAGGACCCAGCAGAGCCAAGGCAATGCTGGGGGCCCTGGATCATTTCTGACCCCATTCCAGGGTCTCTGTTGACTTGAGCCAGGGGTTGAGGTGCCAAGCCCAGGTCCTCATCTGAGTTGCCTGAGAGTGAGGCTCTCCCCAGAGAGGGGCTGAGAGTGAGGCTCTCCCCAGAGAGGTGGATGGCTCGAGGCAGGGGACAGTGCAGAGGGTGGGGGCGCTGCAGGTGCTGAGTGCTGTGAGCCTGCAGCGGAGACAAGCCAAGACTGCGGGGCCGGTGGGGACAGTGGGGACTGTGGGGACAGTGGGGACCGTGGGGACAGTGGGATGGTGGGATGGTGGGGATGGCAGGGCCAGTGGGGATGATGGGGATGGTAGGGACAGCGGCTGCTAACTTGAAACAGGCCTTGGAAGGGGCTGCAGCCTGCCGACTCCTGCCCGGGCCTGCTGGCAGTGCTGATAAGCAGCTGTGTGAATGGGATTTCACCCTTCGCTTTGTACCAGTTAGCGCCTGATATGGAGCGGGGGCTTTGCAGCTGGTGGTTGGCACCTGCAGCTCTGCGTGGTGGTGCTTGCCAGGGAATGGGGCCATCACGGGCCCCCAGGCAGTGTGGATGGAGCGAGCCGGGCACTCTGTGTGCCAGCAGAGGGGAACTCATGGGCAGAGTCTTTCTTGGAGGGAAGAGTGACCCTGGGAGGGCTGGGGACACCAAGCACTGTGCTTGTTGGGGAGCGGAGGTGGAGGTGGGAGGTGGGGCTCCTGGTTGGGGGCTGGGCTTCCATCCTGTCCATCTCTGTGTCTCCAAAGCTGGGCATTTGGCCCAGTGATTTCCCAAGGCAGCCTGGGGGAGGCCCTCTCAGGGTGTTGGATTCCCTTGAGGAGGGGGTGGGGGGCGGTGCCCAGCCCAGGGCCTGAAGCAGACCCCTGCCCACCCCAGCCCCTGTGCTGACTTCCACCCACTCATCCCGCTCCGTCAGCCCTCCCTCCCACCACGCTGCAGCCCCTGGGTCCCTCTTGAACCCCCATTCCTGCCTCTCCCTCCCTCCCCTGCCGTCTCTGATGGTCCCTCAGTGCCCTCTCCCCCACCGTGTCCCCCAGGGTTTGACCTGATGGTGACCTTCGGTCTGGTGGAGAAGGCTTATGCTTCCATCCGAGGCGTGGCCATGGAGCCCTCTGCCTTTGGTGAGGCCCCGACCTTCACGCTCTTCAAGGACGCCCAGCTGACAAGACGGGTCAGGTTCGAGGGCCAGGGTTGGCTTGGAGCTGGAACCTCATATGCCAGGGCCTTCGGTGTATGTGGGTAAGAGACCCCTGGAGGCTGTGGGACAGGACAGTGCCCCCGGCCTTTGAAAGCTACATCAGCGACCAGCAGACTCATCCCATAACTCGCACTTCAGAAACTCACGTTTTAAAATTAGTAAAATCTCCTCAGGCGGAGTGAGGCCAGCCCTTGGCATACTTTTCAGCCAAGTATGGATGGCTTTCCTGCATGGGCCGAGGACTCATCCAACATGCCAGAGCCCCAGGCTGTTCTCTGTGAGCAGCCCTTTCTCCCACCTGCAGCGATGAGATGGAGCTGCCAGTAGCTGGATTTATGGGAAGCCGTGGCTTTCAAACAGCTCTGCATGAGATGTGAGATGATTCCTGACTCATGTCCACCCTGCCTTATCTACAGGGAGGTTGTCAATCCTGACCCTGAACTGGGACATACGCTGCGTGATGTTTTAAGTTAAAATGTTTTAGATGATAAAGGTGAAAGCCGGGTGTGGTGGGACACATCTGTGGTCCCAGCTACTCGGGAGGTTGTGTCAGGAGAATCGCTTCAGTCCAGGAGGTTGGAACTTGCCTGGGCAATGTAACAAGACCCCCATCTCTACAAACAAGCAAGCAAATAAACAAACAAACTTAGGTACCTGCACAGGGGCAGGTACCTGGGCACTGGTGAGGACCCACTGGGTAGTGCCAATGAGTGTGAGTCTCGGGAGCTGCTCCCAGAAGCAGAGCTGCCTTTCTGTGACCCCGGGACCCTCCTGTGGGGTGTCCTGGGCCGGCACACCCTCACTCTCACAGGGACCTCCGGGAGCACTGGTCTTGGTGAGCCCTTGCTAGGGTCATCTAGGACGTGACCTGGGATGACCCTGGGCTGTGTGGATGCCCCTGGCACCTCCAAGCACTTCTGTTGAACCCTCCGCATTCAGTGGGAGGGGATTCTATCCTTCTTGTACCCCATGTTACTCATGGGGAAGCCGAGGCAGGGAACCCCCAGGGTGGCCTCATAGATTCTCAGCTCTGTAGTCCCACCAGTCCAGGCTCTCAGGGAGCCAACGGCCTCCATGCTCAGTCTGCAGCTGGGAAGGTGCAGGGGTCCACCATGACCCTCAGAGGGACTGGAGCTGGGACTGGGTGAGCGGCTCGTCCTGCCAGGCTTAGCCGCCCTGGGGTCTGCTCATGTGTCTCCCCCGCCAACCTCCCACAGTGACATCCACCCAGCCCCGCTCCCACCAGAGCACACCATCGTCTTCCTCGTGCGCCTGCTTCCCGAAACGCCCCGTGAGGCCTTTGCACTGTGGCAGATGACGGCCGAGGACTTCCAGCCTGTTCTCGGGGTTCTCCTGGACGGTGATGTGGGCCCTGAGTCACCATCCCCCGCAGTCAGGAGGAGTGGGGGCAGGGAGGCCCCAGACCCTGGGAGGCCTTCGGAGGAAGTCCAGCCTCCAGGCCAGGCCCTTGGGCCCCCCGGAGGGTCACCTCCAGCTTCACACCCTCGGGCTGCTCTGCACCTGTCATGGGGGCTGCCCTGCTCAAGGTCTAGGCCCAGCTGGCCGCTGCCCCATCTCACCTGCTCCGCCCCCTCCCCGGCAGCCGGGAGGAAGTCCCTGACCTACTTCCACCGAGACCCCAGGGCTGCCTTGCAGGAGGCCACCTTCGACCCACAGGAAGTGAGGAAGATTTTCTTTGGGAGCTTCCACAAGGTCCTGGAAAGCTACCCCCGTTCCCCCACCTCTGGGTCAGCCCAGCCCCCCACAGGGCCCTGCGGATGCCGATGCCTCTCTCTAGAAAGGACTTTCCTCGGGGTGACACTGGCCCGGGGCTCGGTGCCTACTTCGGCTCTTCCGTCTTAACCTGAGTGGAAGAGCCGCCCAGTCTGTCTTTGGGTCCTGCAGACCCTGGGGAGGCTGCTGCAGCCGGCGCTGTTCAGTCCATTTTACAGAGGGGAAGCCGAGGCCCAGCAAGGAGGGTTCTCCCAGGGTCCCCCCAAACCTGAGGTGACATCAGCCCTGACCCCAGGCCCTAGTGATGGGCTTTGCTCCCCGTCTCTGGCCTAGCTGGAGGGCCCAGGTGGGTGCTGGCCCTGCCTGGACTGTGGGGAACCCCCCATGCTGTCTTTCAGGTGCATGTGGCTGTGGGCCGCTCCAAGGTCAGGCTGTACGTGGACTGCCGGAAGGTGGCTGAGCGGCCCCTCGGGGAGGTGGGCAGCCCTCCTGCTGCCGGCTTCATCACACTGGGGAGGCTGGCCAAGGCCAGGGGCCCCCGGAGCAGCTCCGCCGCGGTGAGTGGGGTCTCACCCTGCTGGGCCTGGCTGACGGGGCTAGCGGCCTCTCTGAGCTCCAGGACTGAGCTCCCCTGCACTGCAGTTTCAGCTTCAGAGGCTGCAGATCGTGTGCAGTGACACCTGGGCCGATGAGGACCGCTGCTGTGAGCTCCCAGCCTCGGTAGGCCCGTCCCTCTCCCCAGTGCTGTGAGCTCCCTGCCTCGGTGTGCCCATCCCTTGCCCCTGTTCCAGGAAGAAAGGGCAAGTGCCCACTGAGATCACAGTGCCTGGGGGTGCATTGGCCTGTCCAGATTTTCACTGTGCTGGGAGAAATCAAGGAAGGCTTTCAGAGGAGGTGGCCTCAGGGCCAGAGGGTGAGCCTGAGGGGGCGTGCTGGGTGAAGAGTACTGGAGGCTCTGGGCAGGCTGGGAAGTTCACCTCTGTGGGCCCAGCCAGGTGCAGATGAGTCAGGAGGGGGCCCACGGCCAGGCCACAGAGCCCCTCCCAGCGCCACCAGGTCCTTGGTGACCCCTCCGTGTACCCGGTGCTTGCCTTGGCCATACTGGGGGCCCAGACAGGGGAACGAAGGAGGGAGAAGGTGCCCTTCCATCCTGGGGCTCATGCGGACAGCCTGGCAGGGTGGTCCAGGGCTGGCTGCACATACAGGGGCTTGTGGCCTGAGCCAGGGACGTGCCCACTGTGCACTTGTGCCCAGACCTTCGCCCCTGCGCTTGTGCCCAGACCTTCACCCCATGCGCTTGTGCCCAGGCCTTCTCCCCATGTGCTTGTGCCCAGACCTTACTCCGCCCCGTGCGCTTGTGCCCCCGACCCTCCCCCCACCTCCAGATGCAGGTCTGGAAGTTTCCCTGGGGCCCAGGTGTCCTTGGCTAAGCTCAGCTGTACCGTCAGGCAAGAGCCAGGGTCTCTCTAATGAGCAGTCTCTCTTCTTCCAGAAGGATGGAGAGACCTGCCCCGCCTTTGTGTCTGCCTGTACCTGTTCCTCAGAGACCCCTGGACCCCCAGGGCCCCAAGGACCCCCAGTGAGTCCAGCAGTGTCTCCCTGGGTGACCGGGGACCCCTGGCTGACGTAGTGCTGCCACTGGTGGATGTGGAACCCAGACCCTCCCGTCCCAGTCCATACCCCGGTCCTGATGCAGAGTTGCGATGTACTTCGTGAGCCTTCCTGCTGCACCTGCCCTGGGCCATGAGGCAGAGGCCTAGACCAGCCCCTTCCTCCCGCCGCTGGGCCTCCCCCTCCTGAGCCCTCCTCTGGCATGGAATCCAGTGTTTTCCAGTGTCAGGGTTAGGAAGGGGGCCCAGGTGCAGCGGGGATCCAGGACTGTGCTGTGGCCCAGGGTGCGACGTGGGCTGCCGTGGGTCACAGCCACTTGGACGGCCACTGTCCTGGGTACTGGCAGCCCAGCTTACTCAGCAGGAGCCACAGGGGCTTCTGCTCAGGCCTTGGGGAGGCGGCCCTCCAGGCCAGGTACCCAACCATGGGGTGGGTCCTGAGAGGTCCTAGGACCTGCTCACCCCAAGTTTCCAGGACCCCACAGGTGATGGCTGGGGCTTCCAGAGCTGGCTGCACGGGACCAGTCAGGCACACTCACTGGAGCTCAGTGTCCACAGGCCTGGCCACTCAGGGGGCCGGGGTTTGAACTCAGACCTGCCTGCCTGTGAGAATGGTGGACGGGCTAGTGTGCCCTTGCCCTGGAAGCTGCTTCCTTCCCCAGGACAGTAGTGGACAGTCCAGCTGGGTGGGGCTAGGGGCCCAGGGTGGGCCCAGCATGGGGTGGTTCTGGGGGCTTAGCCCTCCTTGTGCCTCTGCAGGGCCTCCCAGGGAGGAATGGCACCCCAGGAGAGCAGGGCTTCCCAGGGCCCAGGGTAAGTTTTGGGGAGTCCTGGGAGGTGGGGGGGCCTGGGTCCTAGCTGCCAGAAGAGGACGCCCCTCCCAGTGCATTCCTGAGAATGTGGGGAGCAGCATAGAGCCTCCGTAGGCAGGGTGGGGTCTCCCCAGGCTATAGACAGGCAGGAACCCCAGCGCACCAGGGGCCCAGGGGTCTGGACTGGCCTTCCCCACATGCCTGCTGGGTGCCTGGCCCTGGGCCTAGGTATGGTGGAAGTGCCCTTTTCACCCAGATAGGGAGGATGAACTCCATGGCCCAGGTGGGGAAACTGAGGCTTAGGGAGGTGAGGCCACCTGTCCAGTTGGCAGCCTGGCTGGCCCTCAAGGCCGCCCATGATTTCCGCTGGGCAGGCGAGAGCTAGGAGCCTTCTGTGTGCTGGGCTGGACCCAGGAACTTACGTCTACGGAGTATTTTTCAATGTGTCTAGGCTCAGCACATGCGCAGCATGCAGGGAGGGGTTTCGGGGGTGGGTTCTAGTTCTGCAGAGAGGGATTTTGAAGACAGTGCACCCAGTGATGACAGCAGCACCCACCCCAGGCGTGGGAGGGCTGCCCTCCAGGTTCAGTTCTAATCATTTCCTAACCCAGATACCGCACAAGCATGGCACAGGATGCCGGAGGTGTGGCTGACCTGCGGTGAGGCCACCCTCCTCCCGACCCTGACACCCGCCTCTCCCCAGCATCCTTCCAGACAGTGCCACATCCCCGTGAGCACAGACACGCGCCCCGTTGCGCCTGGGCTGCCGTGCTCCCTCTGTCTGAGCAGTTGTGCTGAAGACTGAGGGTGCATCTCAGGCTCAGATTCCCCAGGAGAGTGTGGGTGGGAGGGCACATGCCCCTGTGCTGTGGGGTGGACGCCCCAAAATGCCTCTGCAGAGCCGTGTAGGGTGCTCCCAGGTGGGAGCCAGCGGTGGCTTCCCACCCCCACCCTGCGTAACTGGCTGCTTTGGGAGCCGTTCGAGAGATGGAAATGCATTTCTCTCCCAAGCACCTCAAACACCCTTTGAACGTTGCCAGTATTTTCTTGCTGGAGACGTCCTCTGACTTCTTCTCCACTGTTATTTTCTCTTATTAATTTGTCGGCTCACCGTTCACTTGATGGAACCAGCCCTGTGTCTGTGATGTGAGTTTTGACTGCATTTGCTGTGTTCCTGTCTTTTGACCTTGTTTGCCATCTGCATTTCCATACAGATTTTAAAATAATGTCAGCAGTCAATGCTACTGCTCTCTTCTGTGGCTTCCCAACTGGGTGTCCGGTTCTCAAAGGTCTTCCTGAGCCTCTGAGAGTAGAAAGTGCACTTGCTCCCGGTTTCTCCTGGTACCTCCAGGCCCTTTCCGACACTCCGCGTTTGTGACCACGCTGGGGAGGACGGGAGGACTCCAGCTTACCTCTTCATAGCCCATTCTGGTCACCCGAGCCTTTCATGACACGGCCAGCCTCTCGCAGTTCAGCACCGTAGCCGTGGTGATATCCCAAGGCCCCTGTGTACTTGGGGGTTTTTCAGATGCTTCAGTCTGTCCCGTTGATTTGTCTGTTGTTCATGTGCAAGGGTCATGCTTCTTTAAATTATTACTGATTTATTTGAAATTTTGATACGGGGGGGCTGGTCCTCTTTTGTATTCTTCCCTGGAATTTTCCTGGCTCTTTGCTTATTTCATTGTTCAGTAAACTGTAGAATCAACTTATCCGTTTAACCTAAACAATTCAGTTGGTGTTTTTATTGGAATGACGTGTACTTCATAGATACACTTAGGTGTTTCTATGGCATTGAATCTTCTCATCCAAAAACACGGCCACCTTCCCATTTGTTCCCAGGCCTTTTGTGGCCCTCAGGACAGCGTGAGGACGGTCTCTCCGCCAGGCCCACTTTATTCTCCTTCATCCATAGGCAGTTCCACTTTGTTGTTGCTATTGTGAGTGACATCTTTTCTCTCGTTCCAGCTCCAGCCTCGTCCTTTTCACACAGGCTGCGGCCTCTCTGTGTTGTTTTCTGCACCCAGCTCTCTTTCTCCCGGTTGACAGTGGCATCCCCTGCACACTTCACCGTCGGCTTTCCGGTCTCGGTTACTGTGATTTCCTTTTCTTGTCTGCTGGTGCTGGCGAACACTCCTGAACTGTGTCAGAGCACTGGCGACAGTGGATACTCTCATTTTCTTCTTGGCTTCACGGAAGCACCTCTAGCACCGGATGCTTCAGAGTTGTCCTGGTAGCAGAGGCAGATGTATTTCATCATGTGGTAGCGAAGATTTAAAACCTCAAGATTAGATTTAAAACTTATTAGATTTAAAGCGTATTAGATTTAAAACTTCAAGAATGGACATTAAATAAGCTCTAGTGCCGTTGTGGATATGGGGAAGTAACTGTGCCTCATGTAGCTATCAGCGGTTGATTGTGGTATATCCCTAAATACTGGGTGATTCTTGCAGCTGCCGAAAATCTGACGTGGTCGCTGAATTCTCGTTATCCACATAACGTGTGACAGAATTCAGCTTGCTGACATTTTATTTTGGATTTTTCACTGATGCTTATAAATAAGACGGTGGCAGTTTTCTTTACAGTGTTTGGAACCTCGATTTGCTTTGTTTAAAAGATATTTGAGGCTGGGCGCGGTGGCTCAAGCCTGTAATCCCAGCACTTTGGGAGGCCGAGGTGGGTGGATCACGAGGTCAGCAGATCGAGACCATCCTGGTCAACATGGTGAAACCCCATCTCTACTAAAAATACAAAAAATTAGCTGGGCATGGTGGCGCGTGCCTGTAATCCCAGCTACTCAGGAGGCTGAGGCAGGAGAATTGCCTGAACCCAGGAGGCGGAGGTTGCGGTGAGCCGAGATCGCGCCATTGTACTCCAGCCTGGGTAACAAGAGTGAAACTCCGTCACAAAAAAAAAAAAAAAAAAAAGATATTTGAGTTTAAATAGCAGCAGCGCCCTCTGCCCCACAGGGCTGGATTTCCCATAAAGCCTCAGTCTAGTGTTTTGGGGTCCAGGGCTTAAGAAAGTCTTCTGTCTCCTCCATACAGTTGGCCTGTGGGGGGTCTCTGGCTTTTCCTCAATTATTTCTGCCCCCTGGACCTGCATTGGAACCCAGAGTTGGGCAGGGGAGGACAGTTTGGGCTGGGTGGATCTGCTTCACAGGCTCAGCTCTGCAGTTCTCCAGCTCTGCAGACGCCTACTGTGACACCAGCTTCTCTTGGACCCTCCTAGGGTGGGCAGTGAGGGTGCTGGGGCTTCCCCTGCTCCTTTAATGGAGCCGTCTCCACGGGCCTGGGTCTGAATGTCCAGAGGGCCAGGAGGGCTGCCTGTGACCCAGAGGGGCCACAGGAGGAGCCACAGAGGGGCCACAGAGGCACCACAGGAGGGGCCACAGGAAGGGCGGCCAGCATGCCCTTCTCAGGCTCTCCCATTGCCTGTGTCTCCAGGGAGAGCCGGGGCCACCCGGACAGATGGGACCAGAAGGCCCTGGAGGCCAGCAGGGGTCACCAGGGACCCAGGGCCGTGCAGTCCAGGGGCCTGTGGTAGGTGTCACCCTCCTCCCCCTCCCCCACCCTCCTGCCCTGTGCCACCTCCGCTTTGCTGCCCAGCCTATCTTCCCCTCCAGGGTCCACCAGGGGTCAAAGGAGAGAAGGGGGACCACGGGCTCCCAGGCTTACAGGTAGCATGGCTGGGACCAGGGGGCCATGGGTGGGGGGAAGGACAGGGATGGAGGTGGGGAAGAGAACCGAGGGGCCTCTGTGCAGGGGGGCACAGGTGTCGGGGTGAGGCTCACAGGAAGGGCCATCTCTTCTGGATGTGACCTTGGCCCTGCCTGGCTGGCCCTTCTGTTCTCTCCAGGGCCACCCCGGCCACCAAGGCGTCCCCGGAAGAGTTGGCCTCCAGGGACCAAAGGTGCTGGCTGTGGGCTTGGAGGGCCTTGTCAGGGTGGAAGAGCCTGGCTTGGTGGGTCTCGGAGATGGGGGCTACAGGGGGGAGGGGGAAGTGCTTCCTCCGGGGTGCCTGCCTCCCCCCGTGCTCACCCCCTTCAGCCTGTGGCATGGCATGGCCAGAAGGCAGGGGGGCTCCAGCCCACCCCAGGCAGGAGCCATCACCGTGGTGGGGGTCATCGGGCATGTTGGGTGCTGCTGCGGGCTGTCACCATGGGATGGGTGGGTGCAAACACAAAGCCCACTCAGCTCACCCCTTCCTTTGCCATCAGGGAATGAGGGGCCTGGAGGGAACTGCTGGTCTGCCCGGACCCCCTGGCCCCAGGGTAAGCACTGACCTCCCATGAGCCCACCCCCACCCAGGGCTCCTAGGTTCCAGGGGCCAGACAGAGGCCAGTCTGAACACCCGCTGCCACCCACCTCACCCCAGGAAGTGGCCAGGGAGGGACTCAGTTCTGTTGGAACTTGCTGCAGAGCCTTGTGGTTGGATGGGTATCTGCCCAGGAGCACTTTGCCCCCAAGCGAGGGTTTATCTGGCACCCATGGGGCAGATCTGCAGGCACATGAGGCTCCACGGTGCCAGGAGGGCCAGGGCTCCTGGGTGTCCTGGGGCAGGCAGGTGGGCCAGGCTGGCTGTGGGGACATGGCCCCAGTCCCTGCTGACCTCTCCTGTGGGACTTGCTTTTTCCTCCTAGTCTCTGGAGAGGGTGTCAGAGCTCAGCAGCCCCAGCCCTCCACAGAGCTGAGGCCTCGCTCTGTGTACCCTGGTCCTGGGGCTGGGATCTCTGCTGGAAGGCAGGGGACAAGCTTCCCAGTGCTCTGTGCTGTGAACTCAGTTCCTGGGAGACCTTGGAGGGGGTCTCCCGGCATCAGCCTCGGGCTGGGTGCTGGGCAGGCCAAGTTGCCTGCCTGCAAGCACCTCTCTCAGGGGAAGCCCACCTTGCAGTCACGCTGAGGCAGCTGGCACAGCTGGGGACATTTAGAGCGGCGTGGGTGTTGACAGCACTGGAGGAGAGCTGCAGGGCAGGGGAGGCAGGGCCTAGAGACAGGGGAGGCACAGCCTGTCAGAGGAATGGCCTGAGGGAGGCTGGGGCCAGCCGGGGGTTTGCCCTTGTCAGGTTAGGGGGAGCCTGGGATGTCTGGGAACCAGGGCTAAAGTGAGAGCAGATTTGCTGGGACCTAAGCCAAACCCTGACTTCTGTGTCTCTGTAGGGCTTCCAGGGCATGGCAGGAGCCAGGGGCGCTACTGGAGACCGAGGACCCCCAGGGGCTGTGGGACCCACAGTAAGTCCACTTCCAACACCCACCAGCCAGCCAAAGGTGGGAGAGTGAAGGGTACAAGCCCCACATTCAACGCTTCCTGCTGACCACCCAGGGATACTTTCTGTTGACTGACCAGGAACTTCCTATTGACCACCCAGGACTTCCTGTTGCCTGCCTGGGACCTCCTGTTTACCACTCAGGGACTTTCTGTTTACCACCCAGGACTTCCTGTTTACCACTCAGGGACTTTCTGTTGATCACTCAGGGACTTCTTGTTGACCACCCAAGATTTCTGTTGACTGCCCAGGGACAATTCCTGTTGACCACCCAGGGACACTTCCTGTTGACTGACCAGGAACTTCCTGTTGACCACCCAGAGACTTCCTGTTGACCACCCAGGACTTCCTGTTGACCTCCCAGGGACACTTCCTGTTGACCAGCCAGGGACTTCCTGTTGACCACCCAAGATTTCTGTTGACTGCCCGGGGACACTTCCTGTTGACTGACCAGGAACTTCCTGGTCCCTGTTGACCACCCAGGACTTCCTGTTGACCGCCCAGGGACACTTCCTGTTGACCACCCAAGATTTCTGTTGACCGCCCAGGGACACTTCCGGTTGACTGCCCAGGAACTTCCTGTTGACCACTCAGGAACTTCCTGTTGACCGCCCAGGGACTTCCTGTTGACTGCTCAGGGACTTCCTGTTGACCACACCAGGACACTTCCTGTTGACCACTCAGGGACTTCCTGTTGACCACCCCAGGACACTTCCTGTTGACTGGTCAGGGACTTCCTGTCAACCGCTCAGGGACTTCCCATTTGTTGATGGAGGCCTGTTCTGAGTTGGAAGCTTGGTGCTGGTGCAGAGTGGAGCTGGGGGCTGGTTCTGTACCTCCTCCAGCCCCACCCAGGACAGACCTGGTGGAGGGGAGGTAGTAGGGCTGCAGGTTCCATGGGGGTGGGGGACAGATGTGGGAGAGGCAGCTGTAGTATCCCCTGGGGGATGCCTTGCCTGCAGCCCCGCTAAGCAGCAGCTCCATGGCCCCTGCTTAGGGGGGCTCCAGGTTCCCAGAGGAGCTGGGGAGGTGGAGGAACACAGAAGATGCCAGGGAAGTGCCCGGCACAGGCCTGGCCTGGGCCCAGGGAGGGTCTGTTCTCCGCAGTGTCCCAGCTCTGAGGACCCCACAGCCGCCATCTCCCCTAGGACAAAATATACAGCCAGAGGCCAATCCTTTGTGGTACAAGTTCCAGCCCCACTTGGGACTCCGAGGCAGAACCTCTCCCGTGTCTGCTCTGGGGTGCAGGGGAGGACCACAGGCTCCTAGGAGCTGGGAATCTGGGATGGGGTTTTGGCTCCACTTGCCCTGTGAGGTCACAGGGCACTTCTGTGGCTGTCGGGCTGCCCAGCCAGGATCCACCCCAGGGCCATCTCACTTCTCACCTGTGGTCTCAGGCCATCTCTGCTGACTTCTTTTCTCTTCCCTCCTCATCAGGGACTGCCAGGGCCCAAAGGGGAACGAGGTGAGAAGGTGAGTGAAGCTGTCTTTTGGCTCAGCGTGGGTCCTCCTGGGAAGGCACTGGCCACACGGGTCCCAAAGCTGCTCTGTCTTCCCTTGTAGGGTGAGCCCCAGTCCCTCGCTACCCTCTACCAGCTCGTGAGCCAGGCCTGTGAGTCCGCCATCCAGGGTGAGTGAGGCCAGCAGCCCTGCACCTGTGCCCAGTACACCCGTCTGTCCTCACACTGGCCAGACCGGGGGAGGCCACCTTCCCCCACCATTAGCATGCCTGGGCCAGGTGTCCTGGCGTGGCCTGCACAGGTCTCGCACCTCTTGGCCCCCACTGCATCCTGCTGTTACCCCTCCTCCCCACAGCACACGTGTCAAAGTTCGACTCCTTCTTCCACGAGAACACCAGGCCCCCCATGCCCATCTTGGAGCAGAAGCTGGAGCCAGGTGCTGAGCCCCTGGGGTCCCCTGGCACCCACATCGAGGCCCTGCTTCCTGGAAGAAGGGGGCATGGTGGCGGCCATCTTGAGGGCAGAGGTACTGGGCTCCTGGCCTCCCCAGTACAGGGAGGGAGTGTGGGGGGGTGGGGCCCGGCTGTCCCTTGGTCCTGGGGCTGGGGTCTCACTCTGTGTCACCACAGCAGCCACTCCTGGAGACGCCACTGTCCAGCCTCTGGGGTGCTAGGATAAGGACACGGGGCTTTCCTGAGCCCACACAAAGCCAGTCATGGCACAGAGGTTGGCCTCGGCCTGGCCTCCCAGGAACCTCAAGGTGACCCTTTCCCAGTCTCCAGGAAACATGAGCTGCCCGCTTAGGGCCACCCATGAGTGCCCAGCCTCCCTCCCATCCTCCTCCCTCCCTCTCCTGTCCTCCCATCCTCCCACCCTCTCGTCCTCCTGGCTGCTGCTTCCCCCGCCTCTCCCCACTCAGTACAGAGCCGCAGGCTCCCGTGACCTGGTTGGCAGTCCTCCTCCTCTGAGGCGGCAGTGGCAGGTCATGGCCTGGACACTGAGATGGAGGAGAGGCTGATTCGGGGAGTTGGGGCCAGAGAGGGGCGTCCGTGGGGAGGACGGACCAGGGGATGACCCAGCTGGACAAGAACAGTTCTGCACTGGCCGGGGCAGCAGCGGGGGCATGTCTGCTCTGCTCGGGCATCAGCTGAATCCCACCCCTTACCCCACAGACATCTCAGGAAACTGGGGGCAACCTGGAGGGAGCCCCATGGGTTGTGGGGGCCCCTGCCCCGGCCTTGGGAGCTGCCCACGGTGGCCTGGTTACGGCCTGGCAGATGCAGGGCGCATCACTGCTCAGAATAAACGGCCCCTTCTGTACCTACCTGTGTAGACAAGGGTGACAGGCACCTGTATGGGGCACAGGGACCCGGCATGCTGCTGCCCCCACCCACAGCTCTCAGCCTCCATCTGAGGACTGCACCTGCTGCCTGTGCCCAGGGAGGACCCTGAACCCCTCTGCCCCCATCAGGACAGGGCCCAAGCCTCTGTATTTCTCTGTCTTCATATGCTTCCTTTTCCTTGCAGTGGAACCTAGAGCTGTTGATCAGACGGGCAGCCCTGGGCGGCAGAGGGGCTAGGACCCAGGGCCTCTGGGAGCCGCAGGTGAGCCTCTGCTACCTGTGCCTACCAGGGCTGAGGGCATTTGGGAAGGAGGAGCTCCTGAAGGGCCGATGCGTGGAGCCTCATGCTGTCCAGAGTGGAGTGCTAGGAGCACGGGGCCCAGCACAGGCAGGCGGGTGGCCCTGGGAAAAGCAGGGTCAACTGCGGACCCCGTGGGGGCAACAGGAACGGGGGATCCTGGAGATGGACTGGCATGCCAGGACCCTGCGTGATCTCGTGGGCTGCCGAGTTGCAGGCCGGGGTGGAGGAGGCCCTGACCAGGGTTAGTGCAGCAGGGAGGGTGGAGCTCAGGTGTTTGCACAGTGGACACTTGGGCAAGCTGTGGGAGGGCTCACAGGAGTCCCAGGAGGGGCCTGCGTGGCCCCAGGTGTGTCGATGAGAGAGGCAGGGTGGGGGAGATGGTAGCACCAGGTAACCTCTGCCTTCCTCAGGAAGCCCTGGGAAGGTGGTCCCTGTGTCCAAACTTAGCTGAGGGCTGGTCTGAGCAGGTGTGGGAACAGGGAGCAGGCGTGGGGACAGGCAGCAGGTGTGGGGACAGGGAGCAGGCGTGGGGATAGGAGGCAGGCGTGGGGATAGGAGGCAGGCGTGGGGACAGGGAGCAGGTGTGGGGACAGGGAGCAGGCGTGGGGACAGGGAGCAGGTGGGTGCAGCACAGCTGCAGCCTCAAATAGCTTTAGGAGCCAGAGCGTGGTGCTGGGTGTGAGACCTGGAGCCGGTGACAGGGCCAGTGCCTTTGAGCCAGGTGACTGCCGGGGCTAGGAGGGCCCAGGAACACAGGCAGAAGACCCAGGGGCTCCTGGTCAGGATGGGGCAGGAGGGCAACTGCCTGAGAGTCAGGTCAGACTCCAGGGCTAGGGACAAGCAGCCTTGCTTCTCCTCCAGCGACCCATCAGAGAACGGCCCACCCACAGTCCTGCCCACAGTCCTGCCCGCCCAGGGCCCTGCCCATGGCTCTGCCTGCCCACCACTCTGCCCACAATCCCGCCACCCCTGGCCCTGCTGGACACGGTGTGTGGAAACCCAGGATGTGGGCTCTCGGGGTGGCCACAGTGCCAACGCTGGCCCTGAGCTGGTGCCCAGCTGTCCTCAGCCTCTCAGATCTGTCCGCCCTTCTCTCCTGCCAGGACATTTTCTGCACTGCCCCGCGGAACCCTGCGTCTTCCTCTCTGGGTTTGTCTGGACACCAAGAGCAACCACATCCTGGAGAAGCCAGGACAAAAACTCAGGGAGAGCCTGCAGGTGGAAGGAGGGGGAAGGAGCGGCCTCAGCCCACCCCACACCCTTGGCTTTGTAGCATTTCCAAGTGCAGATAAACCACCGAGTGCTCGCCCATCCACGTGGGGCAGGAGTCATTTCCTGGAGGGTGTCCCCCACCTTGGCTCTGTGCACCCCACCTTGAGGCCCTGTAGCCCCAGCCCAGTGGGGGAGGGGAGGGGCCAGGCTGAAGACGAATCGAGGTCAGGAGGGCAGCAGTGCGGCTCTCACACAGGCCCACCGCATGCTCCGCCCCTGGGCCTCATCAATGCTCGGCCAGGCCCTGCTGGGCCTCCTCACTCTGCACCTCATGCAGACAGCAGCTCAACTGCTGGCCCTCCGGTCACCTGCATGCTGGCTCCTCCCTCAGAGCAGCACCCCTCCCAGTCCCAATGCCTTTGCATCTGTCTGCCTCATCATCCCCTCTGTCCCCCGCCCAAGAAGGAGTTTAGATTCTGTGTGTGAGTGGCCATCCCTCACCTGCCCAGCCCTGTGCGGAGTTCCTTGTGCAGGGACATTACTGTGAGACTTGGCACCATCAGCCCCTGGTCCTTAGGGTCTCAGGGCAAGGTCATCCCTCAGCAGGCTTCTGACCTGCGTGCTCCTCGGCACCTCTGCCCAGGTCTCCCCCAAACATCACAGGCTCTCTGTGAGCCTGGACTTCCTGCCTCATCCCCACTGTGTCCCAAACAGCATGGGGGCAAACTCAGAGCACACACGTGGGCTCCTGGGCCTTGTAGCCCATGGAGGTGATATAGGAACTTCTCCTTCCTTTCCAAACAAATATCCAGGGCCTAGTCCACTTCCCACCTAGGCAGCTAAGCAAGAAAGGTGCCAGAAATGAAGAGGGAACGCATATCATTGAGGATAGAATGAAAGGTAACAAAAAGGAAAAAAGAGAGGCCCTTGATAGTGACAGAAGGAACAGCCAAAGGTGTACCCCAAAGAGGTGAGCGCGGAACAGCTTCAGAGCAAACACTTCATCCACGACGCGCCTGTTCCAGGACCTGACCAGACCTGGAGACCGAATAGAGAGTGATAGGCAGGGTCGGCAGGATGGGAGAGAGTGCCTGCAGCCACGGGAGCTACAACCCTGACTGAGGCCAGGAAGCAGCCCCAAATGTCAGCCCCCAGTGCAGCATGAGACTACAAACAGACCACTAGAAATTCCCAAGATTTGTGGACAAGTCAGAGGTCAAAGAAGTCAGGGGTTATCAAGACAGACTTTGCCCTGAGGGACAAGGAGAGCGTTTGGCCAAAGTAGGTGCAGGTAAAGCAGCCTCTGGAGCTGAGTTCTAGCCTTCACTGCAGGTATCAGACACAGTTGTTGAGAGCAACAGCCTAAGCCAGCCCCTGTGTCCTGCAGGGAGGACACCTAGGTCACTTGGTGTCTGTCCAGGAGCTAAGTTGGCTTCAGTTGTGTGACCAGTGACACAGCTTGGTTGGGCTCACTTGGTTTCTCCAGGGCTGGGAATTAAATGTCCCCTGCTTAGCTGAGAATGCTCTTTGAGCAGTGGAGTCAGCAGCCTTTGTGATGAGGCGGGAGTGGGCTGGAATCAAGCCCAGAGCCCACAGGACATCCAGAACCTTCCAGAGGACCCCCTCTCTTGGGGCTCTCCAATTTGATGAAGGGACTGGGTGGCTCATGGAGACCATGCTGGCAGCCGGGAGGAGGCAGCCTGGTGAGCGGGACCAGGGCTGCTCTAATCCCCACCAGCCCCTCAGCTGCCCAAACCCCACCACACTGCTGATGCCGAAGACAATGCTCAGCCTCAAAAGGGGACTCTGGGCATCTTCAGGAAACTGACTTTATGCTAGAGGCTAATTAAAACAGCACAGTAAAGGCAGGGCCAGCTGGTGCCCAGGCAGCTTGAGGACTGGTTCCTGAAGCCACACCCACCCCAGCCTGTGCAGCAGAGCTGAGTACAAATCAAAGGTGAGGACGGGCAAGGGCAGTGCACCGGCCTGGCTCCTGTTTACAGGAAGGCAGCCGCCCTGAGGCCCAGCCGACCTGCGCATCTCCCAACAGCCCGACCTCCACATCACTCTGGGCTTTTTAGGAGCCCTAGGAACTGAGCTGAGACTCATGCTCCTGGAGAGTGCTCCCCGCTCCCTTCACAGCAAAGCTCTCCCCTCCAGAGGCAGCCCAGTTTCAGCCCTACACATGTGGGGGCTCCAGGAGGAAATCGGGGGTGCTTGGTTTGGCCCAGAGCTCATGGTCTTAGGTGCCGCCCCCAGGTCACCCCCATGCCCATGCCACCCAGGATGCTCAGTGGGGGCCAGCCACGAAGGTGGTGTGAAGCAAGGCTGATCTGATGCCAGGCCCAGACCACTGGGGTCATGGGGGTTGTGAGGAGGTCATGGAGTCACCAGGCTCGTGCTGGAGTCATGGTGGTTTGGGTGATTGGACTCTAAGGGGCTGTGCAGCCGTGCACATCCAACTTGCACTTCCTAGGTCTGCAAGCAATGCCAAGTGGTTCTGCCTGAGTCCCCAAGAGCAATCCTGGAAGCTCCAGCCCTTCACAGCCACCCTGAGAGCCTCCTACAAGGTGGGGAGCTGGGAAGAATGGCTCAGTGATAAACTCAGAGGGAGGGGTGGGCACAGCCCCCAGGAAGGCAGGTGCGTGCAGGCCTGGGGGAATGCACAGCAGGGGCAGGGGACACCAGGTGAGGCGTGTCCACCTTCAGAGGATGGCTGTGGCCAGCCAGTGTCAGAAACGGGAGCGGAGGAAACCCAACCCCAACTGTAGAAGAGCCTGCCCGGTTGCCATCTGCACCTGGGGGTGATGGATGGCTGCCAGTCCCTTCATCTACCAAGGACCAGGGCAGTGGGGATGGCAGAGCTGGGACACGTGGACCCATACGTGCGCACACACCAGGGCAGGTGGAGGGGGAAGCCAGTGTCCTGCAGATTCAGTACATTTCTTGGGGAAGGGCATGGAGCATTTGAACTCGAGCCAGAGCACAGAAGTGATTTCATAATACAGCCCATCATCGCAATCTGATGGTAAGTACGGAACTCCACGCCCAATGGAGAAAAATTCTCCTCGCACGTATGGAATATCCATACACTAACCCTGAACTCGGCCAAAAAGAAACCTCACACTCCAAAGGATCATGCTGTTCAGAACTCACTCACCAACTATGATGAAGTTAGAAAAACAACCAACAATAGCAAGCTAAATAATGCCACCTCTGCGCCACAGGGCTCAAGTGATCCTCCCACCTCAGCTTGCTGAGTAGTTGGAACCACAGGTGCATGCCGCCAAGCCCAGCTAAGTTTTTATATTTTAAAAAATAGAGACAGGGTTTTGCCACATTGCCCAGGCTGGTCTTGAACTCCTGAGCTCAAGCAATCCGCCCTCCTTGGACTCCCAAAGTGCTGGGATTACAGGTGTGAGCCACCATACCCACCTTAAGCACAGGTTTTAAGAAAGATTCCAACTCAAAGAATTTTAAATAGAAAAGGGAACCCTGCAGCAGCATGTGCTCATTAGTACCGTGTTTAGCTGCATTGTCATCGGCTTCCCTACATCAGGTTTTGCCATCACATGTAAAGTCCTGTGGGCAGGAAAGGACACGGGGGAATCACAGGCTCTGTGGCCGTCCTTGGAATGTAGGTGTCGTTGGTCATAAGATGGCGGATCCCAGCCCTTCTTCACAAGGTGGTTGCTGCTGCTCCAAGAGTCATACCTCCCTGCAGGGAAGGGGCAGGGGTCATGCTGCAACATGTTAACAGGGGTCCCACTTGGAGACATCTGCTTGTTCCTGGTGACAAAGACCAACTCTCCTTGTCCGGGAAGCAGACATGTAAGCTGAAAATGTTGCCACCTCCCATAAATTGATTAAATGTATTGATTGTGTAGGGCTTGGTGTGGCTTCGAGTTACAGCAACAACAGGGTAAGATGTCATGGGCGCATGCGGTGTGGAAGTGACCCTCTCAGAGCCACGGGGAGGCCTCTTTCCCTCCATGGCTCTGCGTCCTCCATACAGGACACTACCCTGGTTTTCCACTGTCACGTCACGTTCCAATCACAGGAAGAAGAGGAGGGAGAAGGGCTGGCTCGAATCTGGAAAGGCATGTCCCAGAAGTGTCCTTGCCACGGTCAGCTGCATCCCCGTGGCCAGACGTTGGTCCCACGGCCAAGCGGAGCTGCAAGAGTAGAGCCTTTTCTGGCTCCTCCCTGAGGCAGAAGGGGAAAGGGAGGGTGGGGCCAGTGATGGGCCAGACACAGGGAAAGAGGTGGCCACCACACCTGCCAGGGCACAGTGAAGGTCAGAAAATCCCCAGCGCCTGGCAAGGGAACCAAGGGCACCACAACCCTGGGCAGAGAGGACAAAACCACAGACGAAGAAAAAGCTGAAAACCAGAGGCCTGTGACCCATTTTATGCCAACAGAGCTTCAGGCCCAGGTGAAATGGGTGTTCAAACATCTGCATTTCCAGAAGAGTCTCCATAAAGACTCCTGAAAACGAGATGGCCACTAACCGGCTCCTGCCTGGCGAGATGCCAGGATCTGAACGCAGAAACTGTGGAAGCCTGGGAATGACACGCCACTGTGTGTGCACGTGTGTGCGTGTCTGGATGCACGCATGTGTGATGGTAGCCCACAGGAAACAGGAGACTATCTCCTCCCCAGATCCATGTACACACACACACGAGGCATGCATCTGAAGACACACCTGTACACACATGTACTCACACATTCACACATGCACGGTGCTGTCATCCATGTTGAGGGGAGGTGTTCACAGGGGAAAGTGAGGTATCTGAGATCGAAAGCATTGGGAGAGACGAACCGGGGAATCCGCAGCAGGCAGAGAAGAATTCATGTTTATTTATTTCGGTCTATTAATCTTTAAAAATCTCTTTTTTTGTTTTTTTGAGACGGAGTTTTGCTCTTGTTACCCAGGCTGGAGTGCAATGGCGGGATCTCGGCTCACCACAACCTCCGCCTCCTGGGTTCAGGCAATTCTCCTGCCTCAGCCTCCTGAGTAGCTGGGACTACAGGCGCGCGCCACCATGCCCAGCTAATTTTTGTATTTTTAGTAGAGACGGGGTTTCACCTTGTTGACCAGGATGGTCTTGATCTCTTAACCTCGTGATCCACCCGCCTCGGCCTCCCAAAGTGCTGGGATTACAGGCATGAGCCACTGTGCCTGGCCTTTTTAAAATCTTAATCTCTTTAAAGCAGCAAGGAGGGATATCAGTAACATAAAACCAGATTTGCAGATTTAAAGGAAAACCAACTGGAATGTGTGTGTATAGAACATAAAAAGAGAAATCTAAAAAGCAGAGCTGTAATATCAGGTTTGGAACATCTCCAGGGAGGCTGCAGGGAAAGATGAAAGGAACAGAAACTCTAAGTGTTAGCACCCACACGATGGGCGCTTCCGGGAAAGAAACAGTCAGAGGAGGGGAAAGGTTGAGGTATCTGGCTTTCTGAAGATCTGTGCATTCGAGAAAGATTTAAGATCTCACATTAAAAGGGTCCAGAACCTCAAATGGAATAAATTTCTTCACACACCTGAGGTTCCTCAATGCAATATGTAATAATGATGGTGGAAAAAAACCATTAAAAAAATCTTCATATACTAAAACAGACATAGAGGAGACAGCACGGCCCTGTGCAAGGATGACATGCAGGGAAATAATAGAAATCTTTCTGGGGCAAACCTGCAGTCCAAACAGAAGAACCAGGGGCCAGTACAGGAGAGGCTGGGACGATGACCTCACGGTGTTGAGAGGAACATGCTCACGTCTCACATCTAGGACACTCATCGCTTAAAGGAATAAGGCAAAGGCACATTCTGAATCCCAGACAGTGTCAGAAGGAGCAATACACAAGATCTTCTCTGAAAATACGCTGGAGGAACTATTCTGCAAAAAAGAGGAAATCATCAGAAATTGTACCAGTACCTGGGAAAATCCCACCATACGTGTAAAATTTGGCAAAGTTTACCATGGACCAAATAATCAAGCCCTTCACCCCAGACAAGTCATGTCTGTGGCAATCTAGAGCTGAAATTCTAGATCATTCCAGCATGGCTGGCGCGTGGGAGGCCAGAATTCCTGAAGGCAAGCTGGGACACTTTTCTTCTTTGGAGGTGGGAGGCATTTTTCAGATCAATATACTACGCTCTTGGAAAACATAAATGCTTGTTTTGAGTTAGGAGCAGTCACCGGGGAACATGGAGCTTCCAGAGCAGCTGACTATACCAGTTTTCTCCCACAGAAGGGATGGAACATATTTTCACCATGTTGAGGAAAAGATTAGGGCTGCAGGTGCACTCCAGCCCAGGCAACAGAGAGAGACTCTGTCTCAGAAAAAAAGGAAAAAGTGACACTGTCAAAATAAAAAGCTTTTCTTCAAAAGACAACAAAAAGCAACAGAGATGGCCTAGACACATCCCGCTGTAGCAGAGACTGCAGCACCTTTCACCAATGGAGGATGAATCCTCCAAGTGGCATCTAAAGATGACATGCAGCTTTCCACTTCCAGTTGTGATGCGACAATCCTGGGCCAGTGACAGCCACAGAGCCGGGCAGCATGCTCAAGACACTGTCTCCGGGCACCTCCACAGGAACGGCGCAGAAATAGTGAGCCTGCACCCTCATCTCACGCCAAACACAGCCGTTCATTCAAAGAATCCACCTAAACACCAAAGCCAGAATTACACTTTCCAAAAGGCAAAAAATGGAAGATCACATTTGCAGCCCCAGAGTAGGCAAAAGCTTCTTCAACAGCACAATCACTAAAAAACAGAAGAGGCTGGGCCTGGAGGCTCAGGTCTGTCATCCCAGCACTTTGGGAGGCCAAGGCTAGTGGATCCCCTGAGGTCAGGAGTTTGAGCCCAGCCTGGCCAACATGGAGAAACCCCATCTCTACTAAAAATACAAAAAATTACCTGGGCGTGGTGGCGTGCACCTGTAATCCCAGCTACTCAGGTGGCTAGAGAATCACTTGAATGGGAGGCGGAGGTTGCAGTGAGCCAGATGGCACCAGTGCACTCCAGCCTGGGCAACAGAGCAAGACTCTGTCTCAAAAAAAAAAAAAGGAATGTCACTGTCAAAAAGCTTTTCTTCAAAAGACACCATTAAGAAAATGAGGACGTCAGAGGCAGAGAGAGGACATACTCTGACTACAAGTCCTTGAACGGGGTCCAACATCCAAAATGTACACAAAACTACAACTCACCAAAAGCATACACTCTGATACAACAATGGGCAAAATACATCAATAGATGCTTCACAAAAACAAGATATATGAGTGGCTGGTAAGCACCTAACATGGTATGAACATCACAGCCATCAGGCAAGCACCGAGGAAAATCACACTCCCTGCAACTGTGGAGACATTGGGTGTCAGTGAGGATGTCGGGGCATGTGGATGGTGCAGCCACCCTGGAAAACAACATGGTGGCTCCTTACAAAAAGAAGAGTACAGGCCGGGCACGGTGGCTCACACCTGTCATCCCAGCACTGTGGGAGGCTGAGGCAGGTGGATCACCTGAGGTCAAGAGATCGAGCCCATCCTGGCCAACATGGTGAAACTCTGTCTCTACTAAAAATACAAAAATTAGCCGGGACTGGTGGCACACCTGTAATCCCAGCTACTCTCAAGCCTGAGGCAGAAGAATCCCTTGAACCTAGGAGGCAGAGATTGCAGTGAGCCGAGATCGTGCCATTGCACTCCAACCTGAGCAACAGAGCAAGACTCTGTCTCAAAAACAGGAAAAAGAAAAGTACAACTCTCCTATGCCCCGGCAATTCTACTAGGTATTTGCCCCAAAGAAATGAAAACGGGTGTCCGCAGGAAGCCTGTGCATGACCACTGACTCAGAGCAGGTCCAAATGGGAAGCAACCCGTGTGTCCATTGATTACTCAGCACTCAGCGGCTTATCCATAAAGTTGAGAGGATTACATACATTCAGCAGCATGGACAAATGCCCTGACAACCAAGCTCTAATGCTTCTGATCTTGCTCAAATTCCTACCTAAGGAGTGTAGGGAGCCATGCCCCACAAACCATCAACTCTCACCAGCTGGGTTTCACTTGACCCTGCATAACATGACTGACTTTCCAGCCTGACTCTGGCATAACATTATAAGACAAGGAAAAAAATCAAAATGTTTTACTCCAAAATATATTTCCCTGACATGCCTCAAAATTGCCCACATAGTCTCGTGGGAAGAATCCACAGTCTACAGTGACTCCCCTTCCCCGTTTCCTTCTTTCCCAGATCCAGGAGATAAGCAGGTAAGAGCCAGGCACCCTTTTACATGCAATAAAAAATATCTTACAAGCTGCTCTCCCTGAAGCCTGCTATCTGAGAGCTTCCTCTGCACACTGAAACTTGGTCTCCACAATCCTTTACCTTAACCTGAACATTCCCTTCTGTTGAACCCAGGTCTCCAGATAAAGTCAACCATTGTCATTTAGGTCTGTCCACCAGAAAATGTCCAAAGTCACCTGTAACCTGGAAGCCCCATTCTGAGTTGTCCCACCTCTGAACCAAACCGCTGTATTTCTTAAATGTGTTTGATCGATGTCTCGTGCCTCCCTAAAATAAATAAAACCGAGCCTCGCTCTGACCACCTCGGGCACCTGCTCTTGGGACCTCCCGAGCCTGCGTCACGGGTCATGGCCATTCATATTTGGCTCAGAATAAATCTCTAAAAATATTTTACAGAGTTTGACTCTTGTCAACAACCCCAAACGCCACCCTGAGGCTTTGTGACAGAGGCCATCCACAAAGGCGTGTGTTCCACCTTCATGAAGTTCTAGAACATAATGGAAATGATGGACAGTGCTTGGAATTACGCCAGCGGCTTCCTGGAGCGCAGAGGGTCTTGGCTACACAGGGACATAGGAGCTTTCTGGGTGACAAGGATGGTGGTTACGTGTCGTCTGCAAGAAAAGAAATGGTGCAGTAACGTCAAAAGGAGAGACTAGAAAACGTCCTCTGAACGTCTCTCAAAAGACAGCTGGAGCATCTACGTTATCTTGAGAAAAGTCGACTTGAGAGCGTGGAAGGAACACCGCCAGGGATAGAGGGGCCCTTACATAGTAAGGGGCACCCACCGTGAGAACACAGCAGCCCTGAACGCCGCATAACAGAGCTTCCAAATATGCAAAGCAAATGCCAGCAGGCCTGCAAGGAGGGCAAGGCTGCGATGCTCCTTGGCGACCTCAGCTTCCCTCTCAAGCCTCCTACACCATGTGGACAGAACGCTGGCCCGGGTGTAGAAGGCCTGAAGGACACCCTCAGCAGGACCTGGCTGGCATTTCTAGAACATTCCCTGAAACTGAGCAGAAGATGCATCTTCTCAAGGCCACGTGGAGCACTGATGAGGATGGACCATAAGCCAGACTCGGTAACAAGCATGACAGATTTGCAAGCACTGAAATTCAGTGGAAAACTTCCCGACTACAGCAGAATTACGTCAGAAATAAAAAATAGAGATTCAAACCCCTGACAGAAGACACAGACACTCCACAGAAGAAACTTGAACGACCAATAAACTCCCGATTCGACGCCCCAACTGTACCTGGTAGTTAGAGAAATGCAATTTAAAATGCAGTGAGAGAGAACTGTGTTCCCAGCAGACTGGAAAAAATTAAGAGCCCCTGGCACGGTGGGAGAACTGGAAACCTGAGCGGAGGTAAGGTCCATGCAGCCACATTGGCAAAGCCTTTACCAGCAGCTCACTGAGCTGATCTCGTGCCCTTCCTTCCCACGGCTGAGCAGAGCCTCCCGGGTCCGCCTCCTGGGGAAACGCACAGATGCACACCGAAGTCTGTTCACAGCTGCCTTGAGCTGGCCACAGGTAAACCAGGCTGGGGAGCCCGCAGTGCAGCGTTCACACAGCAAGCGACAACCCAGGCTCCGGAGCCAACGGACGAGTACACCACACACAGAACGCAGGGCAAAGGTGGTGGGTGACCTGGGTGGGTTGTGGCTGGCGGGCTGGGCAGGGATTCCTGGTGCTGGTTGTATACACATATTCCGTCTGTGAAAGAAAATGCCTTATCATGCCTCGGAGGATTCATACACACGCTGTATACATTACCCTGAGAGGCAGGCAAATGCCGGGAAATGTCAGCCAGGATTAGCGCGGCAGGAGTGCCAGTCTGCAGACGGTGGGCGTGTAAACGGCACAGTCACGTGGAAAGTGTTGGCATTATCGCCTCAAGCCCACTGTCAGGTGTGTCGTCTGCACCCAGCACTCCCTACAGATCAAGTGGAAGAGACTGAATACGAATGCAGAGCACAGCACACATTCGAAGCGGCGCTTTATCCATCAGGGTCTGTGCACGCACCATGACCATCTTCCAGGCACTTCCTGCCAATGCCCGGGACCAGCGTCTGGGCTCTGTGGCCACGCGGTGGGCGGCAGGGCCGGTGGGGCTGGTGTCCCCAGGTGCTGAGTGTGCTGCCTGACCCAGCATTTCTGGGGCAAAGGTGAAAGGGCACACTCATGTTAGAAGCCTGGAACCGCCTCTGCCCCAGAGGTACCTGCTAACCCAGCAGCCCTGCAGCAGCCGCATGCCCTTGAGTGTCCTGGGCCCAGCCCTGACTTACACGGGAGATGCAGTGACAACTTAAGGCCGATGCTGCTGAGAGATTATCACACCTCCCAAGAGGAGGGGCAAGGACATGCCAGGCAGGCCCACCCAGAAAGCACCAGGCAGGTCAGGACGCAGGAGGGGCTGGGGAGCCGTGGCCTGGGGCCTTTGTTGGGGCTTCCCCTGGGACAGACAGGGCAGGCGGCGTGAAGAGCCCCAAGGTTTTGAGCTGTAGCACTACTCTCCACTGCCTGGTCCTGGCTTGCATAGGGCGGGGAGATGATGGCTCAGTGGGAGACTTTGATGGGGGGCTGGGGGACACAGCCCTGGCAAAGGTGGGCTCCGGGCAAGCTTTCCACTGCTGGGAGCTCACTGGCCCTAGGAGGAGCAGTCTTGGGTCTGAAAGATGTCAAAACATTAACATATGCAGAAAATAAACACACACACATAACAGACAGAGTGAGAGACCATCTGCCCACACAGATCTGCACCTGGGAACACGAAGGCACCTCCACTCCTAATCCGACAGCTGGGAACAGAGTCCACTAACAGGTGGTGGACACAGTGCCTCAGTTTATTCAGACAGAAGAACAAAGGAACAAAGAACAATGAGCTACAACACACACGACACCACGGATGGAGCTCCAAGTCATATGACGAAGAAGTTGGACGTCAAACGCTCGGAAGCAGGGTTCCGTCTCCTTGAAGGTCAGGAGCCAGAGAGGCTCATCTGCCGTGCTTAAGTCAGAGCCACAGATGGGGAGGGGACGCCGACAGGAAGGGCTGGAGTCTCCTCGGAAGAGCATGCATCTCGCCATACGTAAATTTTACCTTAATTTTAAAAAACATCACCGGAAGCAAATACAGCATCATTGTCGAGGTTGATTTGCCGTGGTGGGAACATGGTGCTTTATTTGGATTTCTTTTCTCTCTCTTTTTTTGAGCCTCAGATAAAAAGAATAAAGGGAAAGGGGTCTTCCCCCAGGCAAGTGCCGCCCCCTGCAGGAGGGTCTACGGCAGGAGAGTCACAGCCACTCTGAAGTCACCCTGAGCCAGAAAAGAACATCCCCAGCTGGGCCCAGCACCCCAGGGCCGCTCCCTACAGCTGCCCTCACATCTGGCAGCTGGATCTGCTTATGCAATGCTGATTGGGCTTCTTACATCTGAATCTCTGTCCTCCTCCCTCCTCGGAGACCTGTGTCTCCTGCCAGCTTCCAAGGCCCCTGGATGGCCTTCCTCTCCTGGGGTCTCCCTGCACCCTGGGAGCTCTGGCCAAGGGGCAGCAGGCTCTGATGGTGGAGTGGGGGCAAGTTAGAGCTCGGCAGATGGGGGCCCTGAATGCATGGGGGACCCGGGAGGGGCCGGGGGGGCTGGGGATGCCTAGGACTCAGCATGAGAATCTCCGCGTCCCACTCCTGGCACAAGAGCCCCAGGCTCAGAAGCCCAGTCACAGGCGCCCAGGGGTGGGGGTGACCAGCTACAGTGCAGAAGCAGATGTGGGCAGTATGGGCCCCAGTCTCCTCCCCATTCATGTCACTGCCCTCAGGGACGGGGCGGCACTTCCTGGGCACTCGGCATGTCAAGCTCCAAGCCTCACTGATTATTCTGTTCTTAGGTACCTCCTGACAAGGCCCTGCCCCAGGAGAGCTTGGCTCGGGGACAGAGGGAGAAGACGCAGCAGGACACAGGCCCCGACTGCAGCCCCACCCAGGGCTGGATGGGGTCTGGGGCGGTCGAATGTGGACCACTCAGCAGGAGGCTTCCTTCAACTGCCCTCCTCCAGAACCAATGCCACTCTGGGGCAGGGGACATGCTGTCCTGGCCCCACCCCTCTGGGTCCTTGGGATCACGGTGGGGTGGGGCACCCTGTGCCCACCCTCAGGGGAAGTGCATTTTCCCAGGGCACCTGGGGACACGGGGCTGCCGGTGTGCCATCCTTAGGGGGTGCACTGCTAGGCTCCAGGGTCATGGCCGGAAGCATCTCAGGCCTCCTCCACCTCTGGGCATGGCCTTAGCTCTGCCTGCCCTGCCAGGACAGAGGGCACAGGCCTGTCTGGAAGCCCCACAAGGTTTCTCAGGACCTTCCTGATCCACAGGTCCTGGCACCGCCCGGGTGGAAGTCCTCAGGGATGCCCCCACCAGCTCCCCATAGCTACTGTGACAGGGAGTCCTTCCCGAACCTGGAGGTTCTGAATCAGCCCAGGGCTGATCTCCCAGACTGTGAACCCAGGCGGAAACCCTCGGGGTCCCCAGGGAACCAGAGCCCAGGTCTGGACTCCACTGGGACACTTTCAGCCCAGGGAAATCAGAGCACACAAGTTCCCACAGGGCTGGTAGCCATGAGGTCCCTGTGGAGCCCAGGACACCTGCCACCGAGCCTGGCCCCACGCTGGAAGGCAGAGCCCAGGTCTCAGGACACTCTGGGGTTGGGCGTTCCTGTCTCCTCAGAGTCCTGCCACCCAATTCCTCCCCTCAGTGGGACCAGCTCCACAAAACTCTGTTCTCCAAGGCTCCTCGGGCACAGGACTTGGGTTCTCACTAACTTACCCAAAACACAACAGAACACAATCCCTGCCTGGACCCACTCCTAGCAAAGGAGACTGGAGCACCGCTGGCTCACCCTCATGGGACCAGAGAGGCCCAAGGGCCCTGGGGGAGAGGCTGAGGCCACACAGGCGCAGGACATGGTGGGCAGGAGATGCGGCCAGGCCTCCAGAAGACGGGGCTGAAGAGGGTCCCTTGGGGCAGTCAGGACCATCGCTGGGTCTGCTGAGACACCGGGGTAGTGAGTTCCATCTGCAGGGGAACTCAGGAGACTCTTAAACTGGACTTGGCCCGAGTCCTGCAGGGAGAAGGTGCTGACCCCGCCACCACTTCAGGCTGCTGCCTCCTGGGGCCACAGCCGAACTAGAAGCAGCTCCATACTCGGTGTCCCCAGAGGCTGTCTCTGTCCAAGGCCGTCTTACAGCAGACACCACAGGAGGAACAATCTGGCAAACGTATGGCCCCGCAGAGTCCCGGGAGGAGCCAGCATGACCCTGGGCCGCTACATGGCCCCGATCCCATGCGCCACAGGCCCAGACAGCACAGGCTCCCGCCTGCCCTAGATCATGCCAGCCAGCCAGGGTGGCAGGAAGAGGCCCACAGTCCCCAGCAGGCAGACGATGATGAACATCCAAAGGAAGATGCGGTCGATGACCATGGCCACGTACTTCCAGTCCTCCTTCACCTGCAAGCACAGACCCATCACTGCGGCAGGCCCGGCCGCAACGGGCAGCTCCTCCCCTCCCACCTTCTACCCAAGGCAGCCCGTGCACCCCACACACCTGCACCATGGGGGAAATCAGGGTGCATGGAGAGGCTGCCGGGGCACCCCACACACTTGCACCAAGGGGGGAATCAGGGTGCATGAAGAGGCTGCCCGGGCACCCCACACACCTGTACCATAGGGGGAATCAGGGAGCATGGAGAGGCTGCCTGGACACCCCACACACACCTGCACCACGGGGGGAATTGGGGTGCGTAGAGAGCCAGCCAGAGCTCTGCGGGGCAGCATCACTGCAGCGCAGAGTGTGGCAGGAGGACCTGGGAACCCTGGGAACTCTGGCTGGGCAGACCCCTGTGCAGAGATGGCTCCCCACCGTGCCCTCCGTACTCCCACCTCTTGGCAGGTGGCCTGGCTTGGGGGACACAGGGTAAAGGGGCTCAGACAGCCTGTGAGGAGTCTGCTCTCAGCTCAAGAGCGTTGGGAGGGGCACCATGGAGACCCAGTCCCCTCCCCGTTTTGCAGATGGGAAATGGGGCCCATTGAGGGCACAGCCTGGCTGAGCAGGTGAGACCAGGAGGCTGTGGGTTCCGGGATAATTGGGCCTGACCATGCATACGGAAGCCCAGGAGGGGCTGCTTTGCAGCTGATGGCTCCACAGCGGTGGGGAGACCTGGGGCCAGAGGGGAGACCTGGGGCCAGAGGGCAGCACACGGAGCCTGCAGAGCCGCTGCCATCTGTGGCCTCTCACACCAATCTTCCCAGCCTGTCCCGTTTTCACACTGAGGCGCACAGCAGTCAGGGCTGGCCACGGTCACACATCTGAAGAGGGACAGCAGGTCCCGGCACAGGCCGCCCGGCTCCAGGCCCACGTCTAACCCACAGTTTCGGGGTTAATGCAGGGTGGGCCCCACCCTGGGTGACCCCCCAGGGGCAGAGGCCTGGGGAAGGTGGAGGATGTGGCCTGGTCAGGCCTGGAGTCGGGAAGCCACTCTCAAGGCAGCCGCTGTAGGCAGCCCAAGTGGCCGCTGGCCACTGCCCTGTCCCTGGTACCCCATCCCACATCCCCGGCTTCCCCGTCCCACGCCCCCGGCTCCGCTATGCGGAAGGACCTGAGCTGACCCCTGGCTGACGAGCTGCCTCTGGGCCAGGCCATGAGGGTGTCGTGGGTCCCAGGCCTATGGATGATGAGATGTGGGAGGGGGAGTGCCCATGAGCTCCCGGGCCGCTGTGAGGATAGTGCCGCCTCCTGCTTTGGGGGTGTCTGCTCTGATTTTTCACAGCAAACTTGGTGTCCTGATCATGTAAACTGAACCGAAATGGCCGTTTTTATTTACGGGAAGCCTGAAGGCAAATGGGGTCACTTATAAATAAAATCCTGCCCCCGGCTTCGGCTCTGGGGAGTTGGGACTCAGCCGCCGGCTCGCTCCTTCCCATACGCATTTAGTTCCCTTGCTCTGCGCGCCGCCTTCCATCGGCCTGAGGATGAAGCACAGCCGAAGACCAAAGCCTTCCCTCTGTCCCCGAGGCCGGCTCCTGTGAAGTCAGCTCTGCTTCCCCAGAAGCTCAGAACCAGGTCAGGCAGCAAAAGCCATCGGCCTGAGAAGGCAGCTGGAGGGGGCCCAGGCCCTGCTGACCGCTCTGCTCAAACCCACTGCCGGCTTCAGGGCAGCTTTGATCAACAGTGTAAAAGCATCCGACCCCACGGCGGCACAGCCGGGAGCAGCTGCCTCTTGCTTCAAGAGCTGGGAGCAAAGCACCCATGCTTCTCCAGGCTGCTCTCACGGCTGCAGAACGTTCTGGAACCTGCAGGTGGCTTCGAAGCTTCTTGGGATTCAGTGGGGTGGCTGCATGGGGCAAAAGACTCCCTCACTTCTCAGGCGTGTGGGGCACGCTCCTTGCTTTGGGGCTTGCTTGGCTATGGGGGGCAGGCACCAGACACGTCTGACTAAAATATCGAGGACCGCACCCAGGGCCCTGGCGGAGGTGGCCCCTTCAGATGGAGGTGGCCACT
Source organism: Callithrix jacchus (assembly GCF_049354715.1). Classification (NCBI taxonomy): domain Eukaryota; kingdom Metazoa; phylum Chordata; class Mammalia; order Primates; family Cebidae; genus Callithrix; species Callithrix jacchus. The sequence goes on from NC_133506.1 coordinate 58,833,287, forward strand.
GAGGATGCCAGGCCTGGCACCAGGACTACAGCCGGGAGATGCCAATGAGGGCAGGTGGACGGGCAGGACAGACACAGAGTGGCCACTGTGAGCATCACGGGCTGAGTGGCCGAGGCTGAGACCCCCCGGCTGCCTCTGTGCGTCACCTGTCCAGCTCCACTATCCCGTCTGTGGACCCTGGCCCCCAAGCCTCCCCCCACGCGGCAGGCAGCAAATGTCTGCAGAAGGGAACAGGGAGGCTGTCTGCTGCTGAGGTCGGGCAAAGCTGGCCCAGCCCAGCCTCTCCTGTGTGGAATGGGTCGGAGGGTATGGAGCCACAGGCAACACGGACGTGGCTGCCACATAGCAGAAACTGCAGCTCCTGGAGCTCCTGTGTGGGCGCTGCCTGGTGCAAGAGAGCGAAGGCAGCTAGGCGGGCCCAGGGCCCCGGGGGGGTCTTAGCAGCAGCCCGTGCTCTGCCCCCAGCCCATGGCTCCCCTACCTGTCCCCAGCTTGGCCCCTTGGGGCTGATGGGCTTGGGGTGTGCCCCATCCTGTATCCTTCTCTCCTGCCCCCAGCCCATCCCATCATTTTCTCTGAGCCCCCTGTGTCCAGATCCTAGGTACAGAGGGGTACCAGGGAGGCCCACAGGGCAGGCACAGGTGCACCCTGGGGAAAGTGTCTTGGCAGTGCCTCACTGCGTTCTGGGGACGCAGGTGTCGCTGGGCAGGAGTTCCCAGTGTGCCCCTGTGCTGTGCTAAGACAGTGCCTGCAGCCCCTTGCCCTGCCTTCTGCCGAGGCCTCTGTGTCCCAAAGCTATCGGAGGCCCCGGGATCCACCCTCTGCAGCCACTCGGGGCCACCTGCCCTGCTCAGCCTGGGACCCGTGGCCACGCAGCAGGCTTGGGAAGAGGCTGCTGCTGCGGGGCCACACCATACACCCCAAGGCAGAGCGGCCTGAGGCCTGGGCCCAGCTCTAGATTATTCACCAGCACAGTCACCGGCGGGACTTACCGAGAAGTCTGTGTCTTCGGCCTTCAGGTGGTCCGCGATGTACTGGACGCCCTCTACTGCCCGGGTCAGGGCTGGTGACAGGGGCAGATGCCGGGGCAGCACTTTGGTGCTGCGGGCCTTGAGCGTGGCGCTCGAGGATGTGGAAGGCGGCTCCTTCCTGCATGTGCATTTGCACGGAGAGGCCTGGTCTGGAGGTGGGAGCTCCGCCGAGTGGGCCTTGTGAGAGGCCAGGGTGCCAACAGCCTGGCCGTCCGCCTCAGGGGCGGCATCGTCTCGGGGAGCGCAGTACTGGATGCTCCGAGACCGGCACCGCAGGATACCCTCCGCCACCTCGCCAGGGCTGGACATGTGCTGGACGCTGAGGGACCTGGCTTTGGCCAGCCCTGAGGCCTGGGTACTGTGGGATGAGCGGCAGGGTCCCGGCAAGGGGTGGGGGCTGGCCTTCTCGGCCTCCGGGGGCTGCAGAGCGGGGAGGGGGTCGGAGGGTGACTTGCAGGCATGGCCGGGATCAGCCGGCGTGTCCAGGGGCACACAGAAGGACGGCGAGGGCGGGTGCCAGCTGTGGGTGCCGCTCGTGATGGGGGGTTCCCCCTCGGGCTCGGGCCAGAATCGCGGGGCACTGGCCATCTTGTGCATGGATTCGATGAGCTGCCGGCAATTGTCCTTGACCACGGATGGCCGCTTCATGAGCAGCAGGCGAGGCACGATGTCCAGGAAGACCCTGCGCACCCAGGCGGGCATGGTGTGCGTGCGCGGCGATCGGTGGTGCACGTTGAGCACGAAGACAGTGATGACAATGGACAGGGTGACGAAGATCATGGTGAACAGCAGGTACTCGCCAATGAGCGGGATGACCAGCGAGGTGGATGGGATGATCTCGGTGATGAGCAGAAGGAAGACGGTGAGCGACAGCAGCACGGAAATGCACAGCGTGACCTTCTCGCCACACTCGGAGGGCAGGTAGAAGACCAGCACGGTGAGGCAGGAGATGAGCAGGCAGGGGATGATGAGGTTGACCGTGTAGAAGAGTGGCAGCCGCCGGATGACGAAGGCGTACGTGATGTCGGGGTAAATCTCGGCGCAGCACTCGTACTTCCTGGTGTTGTAGGTGCCCACGGCGTCCACGATCACCCACTCACCGCTCTCCCAGAAGTCCAGCTGGTCCACACGGCTGTGCATGCTCACTAGGTCGATCTTGGCCTTGTCGTAGGTCCAGGAGCCGAACTTCATGGTGCAGTTCTGCTGGTCGAAGGGGAAGAAGGTAACGTCGATGCTGCAGGAGCTCTTGTAGATTGCCGGCGGCGTCCACTGCACCCGCCCATCGTGGAACAGGTGGGCCTTGGTCAGGTGGGTCACGGCAAAGTCCCCATCGGCGCTGGGCAGGGAGAGAGTGAAGGAGTGAGACCACGTCCACGCCCACGCCGCCTCCGTGCTGGGACCCCGCGCCCACACACAGAGGCATTCTCGTGTCACAGGAGCAGAGAAAGGCTGGCGGCCTTGCCCGGGTACACTGCCCGTCTCTTCACTTACTCATGCGCCTTGGCTTAGCATCCCTGAGCTGGGGGTAGCACAAGGTTTGAAGAACAGGAAGGGACCTACGAGCGCCTGACACACACCGAGCATCACTGATGCTGGTGATTCTTCTCCGCCAGTGGAGCAGGGATGGGGCTAGCCTCCCGGCACCTCCCCCTGGGACACATGGCGTCTCCACACCCCTGTGCCACCAAGCAGCACCATGGGCCACCATGGGAATTCCTCACCCAGCTTCTGCCATTAGCCTAAGGACTTGGAGGCCACCTCCCATGTGTGAGCGTGAGGACACCGGGGCAACCTGGGGCGCTGCCGAGGGGCTGCATATGCACCACCCAGCTACACAGCCATGTCTCAGCCAGTGGCTCCAGACTCTCTTTTGTCTTGGGGGACTTGGGTGTCCTGTCCACAGGCCGAGGTGGATGATGGAGCCACAGAGCCAGGGGCTGGTGCACCTGGCACTCCTCCCCTGGTAGGCAGAGCTCCCAGCCCCAGCCCCGGTTTCACAGACAGTGCTGGCTGGGTGGGGTGCACTGCAGGAGTGCATTTGGGGCTGACGTAGCCAGGCTTCAGACGCAGCAGCCGACACCCCTGCCCCACAGAAGGCCCTGCCAATGAGGCCCCGTTAAATTCTCCATCCCCAGGGTTGGTGGGCACGGTGCAGGCTCAGCTCAATGGAGGGCAGCAGGACAGGATGTGTCCTGGGGAGCAGCCCACCCAGCCAGACACCTTCTGTTCTGCCTCTGCTGAGCGCCTGGACCCCTGCCTATCCTTCCTCTGCCCCATTTCCTGAGAGCTTGCAAAGGCCAGGGCCTCCCCAGGTGCTCAGGCAGAGCTGGCCACTGCTTCCCGAGCTTCCTCTGGCTGCACACGAGTCCTGGGGCTGAGCCTGCACCTCGACCCTTTCCCAACCACCAGGGACTTTCCCCTGGTGGAGCCACTGCTGCTGGAGCTCTGCCCTCCAGGTCACGGAGGAGACCTGGCCCCCTACAGCCTCGGTTCCAGGCCTCTGCCCCGGATCTTGTCACTGCTCCACACTGAGGAGGGAGAGAGACCACAAGAGCCACTGCCTGCGTCTCGGTGCCCCACGGCCCAACGGCACAGACTGGTGAGCCCTGAGTCCCTCCAGCTGGGGCCGTGCTTTGCCACCTATTCCAGTCTGGGTGGAGTCAGGCTCAAGTTTCCTTCTTCCCCGCAGCGTCTCTCCAACAACCAATGCCCCCCACCTTCAGGGGCACAAATTCAAATCTCACACAGCAAATGGGGACTACTCCATTCGGCACACACCCTGCAGGAGACGTCAGGGCTGAGCTCGGGAACAGGGCAGGCCACCCTCCCCCAGGGTCCTCGGTCAGCACCATAGGAAACTGCAGGATGAACGCCTGGCCATGAGCTTGTCCTGGACTCGCCCCTGGGCCCAGGCAGGGTCTGAGGAGCCGCCCGGTCCGGCAGGTCCAGGTTCCCGCTCCAGGGCGCACAGGGTGGCGTGAGACCTGCTGTCCTCCCACCGCCACCCCAGTCCAGGTCAGGGAGTTCTGGGCTCCTGCCCCGAAGGACCAATCTTAGAGAAGCCCCAAGTGGACAGCAGGGCCCCAAGTGGGGGTGGCCAAAGCCTGGAGAAGGGCCGAGGCCTCCTGCCCTGCAGCCTGGCCAGCCACCAGCCGCCGCCGCCTGCTGCCCCAGAAACAACCCGAGGTCCTGTCCAGAGAGAGCCTCGGTGACAACTCCCCACAGCCCCAAAGAGAAGGTGGGGTCACCCCACTACCTCCTGCGGCCCATGGTGGGGAGGAGACACAGGAGGACATGGGGTGGCAGCAGCCTCTGCTCTCCTGAGCTGTGATCCTTGGGGGCTATGGTCCTGAGGGGCTGTGGTCCAGGGGGTGCTGTGGTCCTGGCGGGGTCCTGGAGACCTATAGTTCTAAGAGGCTGTGGTCCTGGAGGAACTGGTTCTCAGGGAGCTGTGAACCTGGTGGGGGCTGTGGTCCTGGGGGTTTGCGGTCACAGTGGGGGCTGTGGTCCTGAGAGGCTGCATTCCTGGGGGCTGCATTCCTGGGGTGCCTAATACAGGCTCCCAGAGCTGCTTCTCTGCCTGGCCCAACCCTATCTGGGGCGTTTCCACTTCTCCCTGAAATGCGTTCTTGTGAGTCAGAGGTAGATTCGGTGCTAGGGCCTGGTGGTGCAGGAGCCGGGTCGCTGGGTGGCTTGCAGGGGCAGGGAGCCTGTCTTAAGGGAAGGCCACGGCCCACTCACCACTGACCACCCCCACACTGCGCCTGGGAAAAGCGCCAGAGCTCCTTTCACGTGTGGAGGCCGTTCCCACGGCCATTACTGGGATCAATTGAGTTGGAAAAGGAGCCCAGTGGTTCTTAATCACACAGCAACGTTTATAGGTCAGGCGGGCGCCCTGGGGCCTGGAAGGGGCTGTGGGCAGTTGGCTGGGATGGGAGAGGAGGAAGAGCTTCCATTTGCTTTGTTTGTGGGAGCTGTGGTCCCGCCACACCCAGACCCCGAGCCTGTGACCAGAGACCGTCCCCAGAGGACTCAGCTCAGAGAGCGCTGGCTGCCGGGCGCAGGGCCCTTGGCATGGGTCCTTGGGAAGGACAAGCTGGAGGACAGCAGCCTCTGGAGCCTGGCAATGCTGCCCTGGCTTCCAGGCACAGAAAATCCGTTTCCGTGACCAGACTTGAGCTTGGGCTCCCAGGAGCCAGACACGGGCTTGGCCCAGCCCGAGGCTTTGTTTGCTGGGGACCTGGTGTGCTGTCTGTCCTGGGCAGGGCTTGAGCGTGCAGAGGAAACAGAGGTCCTGCTGGCATGGGAGCCGTCGGGGGCTTCCTCCGCCATCTCCAGGGCACCCTGCAACCCACACTGTTCTCCCAGAAAGCCAGGGATGGGGTCTGATCGTGAAAAGCACTCCAGCCCAAAGGGTTCTCCTGCAGCCATCAAGGGTTTGGGCAAAGATGGCCAGGGTCAGGAGGCAGCCCCAGGCTTCAGGACTAGGCCGGCAGGGATGTCGTGCACAGGTGCCACAGACACTGTCAGGCCCTCAGGCTCTGAATCGCCAGTGCTGAGACCTAAGGATGCCCTCAGCCTCTTTACCGGCCAGGGGGACCCTCCCCTCCTCAAACCCCCAACTTCTCCATTGCTCCTCCTTCTTCCTTTCTGGGCCTACCTGGGCTGGCATGGATGGGGCTGGCATAGGCTGCAAGGGGCCAGGATGGGCCTTGGTGGAGCAGGCCCCGGCCACCCCTGCCCACCAAGACCCCAAAGGGGACTCACTTGTTGTATAGGACAATGTCCGGCCGCCAGATGAGCTCAGAGGGGATGCGGATGGAGGTGACGTTCTCATAGTCAGCTGGGTCCCAGCGCAGCTTGTAGTCATGCCACTCCTGGACCGGACGGGGAGGCCGCAGGGTGAGGGGTGTGGAGGACGGTGAGGTGGGGTAGGGCCAGGGTGGGGTAGCAGGGGGAGGGGTGCAGTGGAAGGGGAGGGTCACGGGGGGAGGGGGAAGGGGCAGGGGGAGGGGGAGGGGCAGGGGTGTGGGACAGGGCCAGGATGGGGCAGCGCCCTCCCACTCACCTGCTTCACCCACACGTTCGTGGTCATCATCTGGTTCTTCTCGTCCTAGAGTAGAGAGAGGAAGGGGGCCATTAACCCTTCAGCACTGGGACACCCTGGGGTGTCTTTCTCTAGCCCTGGTTTCCTCATCCACCGGCACCAGCACAAGGACAGGGTCAGGGTGAGGGTGAGGATGGTGGACACGTGACCTCTGGAGGGGTGAGCACCCTGGGCAAGGATGGTGGACACGTGACCTCTGGAGGGGTGAGCACCCTGGGCAAGGATGGTGGACACGTGACCTCTGGAGGGGTGAGCGCCCTGGGCGAGGATGGTAGACAAGTGACCTCTGGAGGGGGTGATTGCCCTGGGCTAGGATGGTGGACAGGTGACCCCTGGAGGGGTGAGCGCCCTGGGTGAGGATGGTGGACAGGTGATCTCTGGAGGGGTGAGGGCCCTGTCCCTGGATGCACCAAGCCCAGGATGGGACCCTGAGGGGACCTAGGGCTGTGGGGACAAGGCTGTGAACATCTCCAGCAGAAAACTGGGGAGGAGGTCAGCGGCCTCACAGGCTCCCTAGCTATGGACTGGTGTGGCGGGCACTAGGAGCCGCCTTCTGCCCACCTGCCTAGCTCCCTCCCAGCCCTCAGGGCAGCCCCTCTGCAGCAAGGGCCCCCATGTGGGCATGCACAGCCAGCAAAGCTGCCCCGGCACATCAGTGGGTTCCACTGCTGTCCAGGGTGGCCCCTCCAGGACTGTGCCTCATGACCTGAGCAAGTGGGACCCCAGCTGGGTCACTCAAGGTCACTGTGTGCAGCCGGGCCACTGGCCCCAGCCCCTTCCAGCCCACCCCACCCACCTCCTTCCACATCCCCCCAGGACCACGTCCCCTCAGAAACGTGTCCCCATAGGGCATAGGGCCACGTCCTCACAGGACCACATCCTACAGGGCCACACCCTCAGGACCATGTTCCCACAGACCACATCCCCACAGGACCACATCCCTACAGACCACGTTCCCTCAGGACCACGTCACAGGACCACATCTTCACAGGGCCACAGTCCCCTCAGGACCAGGTTCCAACAGACCACATCCCCACAGGACCACGTCCCCACAGGACCACATCCCTCAAGGCCACGCCCCTCAGGACCACATCCCCACAGGACCACATCTCCTCAGTACCACATCTCCCCACAGGACCTCATCTCAGGACCACATTCCCTCAGGACTGCATGCTGTGTGTATCAGGAAGCTCCAGGGTCCTCAGAACCCGCTTCCTGAGGCCAGCCCTAGCTGCCTGCCCATTGCCCAGTGCCCTGCCCCCTTGCAGCCATCACTCTTGGTGCCCTTGAAGCTGGAGGACAGGTCAGCACCATACACTTCACCACCATTCAGCCTCGGCCTAGGCTGGTGGGAATCAACGTGGCTTTCAGACCCTCCCCTGCAGCCAGTCCCGGGGCCTGAGCTCACACATGCAGCTCACTAGCCCTCCCCTCCGGGACAGACCCCGGTGATGACATCCACGACAAGGATAGAAGCCTGCAAAGGGGCTCAGGTGAGCCCCAGGCCCTGGTGGGACGGGCAGTGGGCCAGACACGAGGCAGCCCCTTCTGCACACATGTGGCCCTCGGCCTTTGGCCAGCACCCAGGAGCTGTGCGTGTTGGCGTATGTCTTTCGCCAGCTGCAGGGTGGCGGGGGAGGCAGGAAGCTGTGGGAGCCTTGTTGCTGGGTATGCTCCGGGCCTCAATGTCTCCTGGGCAAACTGGGGGCTCTGCAGTGGTTAGGGAGCCACAGACTGAGCCCTGAGCTCAGGTAGGCAGCCAGGTGGGGGGGTGGCAGACCCAGAGTCTCGGGCAGCTGCCAGCGGCCACCTCTGCCAGCCACCACTTTGCAGCCGTGTTTGCAAACCTCAGCAGGCTTGCCAAGCCTGTGCAGCCCGCATTGTCTTCTGGCTGGGCCTCCACCGGAGACACTCCACAGGAGCCACTCAGACACAGTTCCAGGACACTGAGGGCAGGGGTCTGGGTGGCCCACCCTGGATGGGGCTGGCTGACCGGAGTCTCCACTCAAGGCCCTGCACAGGCAGATGCCACCACTGAGAGCAGCCTGTACGCAGGAATGTGGCTGCAGCTCCCCACACCTCCCAAAGGCCCTGGTGTGGCCCAGTCAGCCTGGGATAGTGAAGCAGCTCTTACCCCGTTTCACAGGAACACAGGCCCAGGGTTACCTAACACGCACGGCACCAGCCTGGGCGTGGTGCCTCCCAAAGAGGAAATTCTCCCGAAACCCAGCGGCTCCTCACTCAGCAGCAGACCCAAGCTTGGAGTCCTGGCAAGTGAGGCCTTTGCTGTTCTTTGCTTCGGAAGGTGCCTAGGCCCTGTACTGAGAACCCGGCCATGTGGAGTGCTTCTTCAGAGGGGGAAGAAAGGGCAGGGCCTGGCTGGGATGCTCAGAACCAACCCTTGGCTGGGGCTCTGGTGGGGTGGGGTGGAGCTGGCAGCTGCCATTCTGGTGCACCAGGCCAGGCCCAACACTCACAACCATGGGAAGTGTTGATGGCTGTGTCCCCTCTGCCCACCCAGACCCCAGTGCTCTCTACAGTGCGACCTCAGTCCCAACGCGAGTCGGCTGCACCCCCACCTACCACATCGATGAGCTGAGCGATGGACAGGCCAAAGCGGACAAGGACCACATCCGAGATGTTGGCCACGGGTCGTGACCACTTGTTGTAACCAGAGAAGAGTTTCTTCAGGAGCCGCTCCTCCGCGTGGGCCCTGGTCTCCACATGGCCGCTGGCTGCAGGCAGAGGCAGGCCAGGGGCTCGGTGCAGGCCGAAAGGAGCCGGGAGCTGTCCAGGAGCTGTCCAGGCTGCCCCAGCCCCCTGCCAGGCAGGCTCACCATGCCCGCTTCCTTTCAGCTCCTCACATGAGCGCCCCCCACCGAATGACCTGTGTGTGTGCCGGGCGTGCCGTGAGCTGCCCTCCCTCAGCCTCTCTCCCACCCCGGGTGTCACTGAGATTCTCTCCGGGAAGCCTCCCAGACCCCTCAGCCCACGGAGTCCTTCTCAGCACCTTGACCGCACCACAAACCAGACAGTGGATGGGCCAAGCACTGTGTGGGTCCCCTGCCACACCGACTTCCAGGGAGGGGCTGCGCCTCTAGCAGCCTTCGAGTCAGCGGGGTTGAGGGGGGAGGTGTAAGGACAGCGCAGAAGGGGCACAGGACATCGGGGCCAGCCAGGCAGGGAGGTGGAGGAAGGGGGAGGATGCGGCCCCCAAAAGCCCAGCTTCCTGCGGCACCTCCCGTGGTTCATCCATCCCCTGATGCCCGAGGAGTGTTGTTCAGATGCAGCCTCCTTGGCGCCCCAGCCTGCCTGTGCTCTTGGTCAGACCCAGAACGCCCTTGATGGGCCGCTCTGGAGGAGCAAAGCCCCATGGTCCATCTGTTCCAGGTCGCCGAACGCAGGTCTGAGGCACTCCCCACCTGTCCTGGGCGCTGCCACTTGGGGCGGCTGGGATGGAGGGGGAGACCTCCACCTCCCTGCTGGGTCCCGCTCGCACATGAAGACAGGACCCGGGGAGGGGTCAGTTCTACGTCCCCCGTCCCCCAGGACCCGTGACTCCCATCCCAGAGTCCCCACCCCAGACCGATTCTTCCTGCAGAAAAGGTGGATGGGGGCCGCCAAGGTCAGAGGCCGCCCCTCTGATCCCCTAAACCGAGGAGGCGCGCACCGGCGTCTTTGGGGAAACGTAGCCGTGGATGGGGGAAGGACGAAGGGGGCTCCACCTCGGCTCAAGTTGGAGCTTATGGGTCCAACCCCGAAACAGCCGTGGAACCCCCCGCCCCGCCCCCACGGAAACCCCCTTTCCTGGCCCTCCGCGTTCCGCGGGCGGTTAACCCCTTCCTCACCCAGCCCAGCCCTCGGGGAAGGGCGGCAGTGCGCCAGGGATGGGGGAGCCTCGCGGCCGCCCCGCTGCGCGCACCCGCGGCTGGGGATCGCAGTCAGGAGCCTCCTTCCTTCGGCTCCAGGGGTCCCGAGCTACCCGAACGCGGACAAAAGGGGGCCCAGCGGCGCCCCGAAACTTACCGCGCAGGAGGCCGGCCCCCAGGAGCAGCAGCAGCGGCGACAGCAGCCGCTGCGCCCCCGGGCCCCCGAGCTCCATGGCGCACGCACCTCGCGGCTCTAGATGCGGGCGGCTCCCGGCTTCCCCGCGCCCCGGCTCCGAGGCCCGCGGGCGCCCAACTTCATGCCCCCTGCGCCTCGCGGGCCGCTTCGGCCGCCGGGCCGGGTTCGCTCGCTTCTCCCGCGGGGCGCGGTGCGGCGGCGGCGGCGGCAGGGCCGGGAGCGCAGGGCTGTGGGCTCCGTGGCGCGGCCCCGCCCTGCCCTGCCCGCCTCAGCCGGCTGGGAGGGGGAGCAGGGGATGGGGGAGGGGGGGAGGAGGAAGGGGAGGAGGGAGAGGGGGAGGAGAGAGGAGGGAGCCGGGGGACGCGAAGATTGAGCGGGGACTGACCGCGCTCTCGGGGGACAGGAAGGCTGCGCTCGCCCCGGGCGGGGGTAAAGTTTCCTCGTCCTCCCGGGGTTCCGGACGTGCCTGAGCCGGGGATGGGAACCCCGTGATCGCTGAGTGCGCCTCGGGGGTCCCGGAGCCGGCTGGCCTCGCTCCCCACATCTCCAGCCTCGGCACCCGCTGCCTCACTCGAGGCGGGGCGCGCATGGGGGGCGGGGGATCCGGGCGCCAGGAGGGGCTCATCTCTCGCATCTGGGCAACTCCATCGCCCGGGCCGCTGTCTGAAAAGCGCGTCTCTGGTCTTGTTCCCCCGCGACCAGCTCAGGAAGGCGCCCACTTTATACGCCCGCAGCCCCCGCCTGCCGGGTTCCTCCGCCGGGACCCTGGGCGTCAAGAAGAAGCCCAGGCCCTGCGCCGCCTTCTGGGAGGAAGACCCCGCCCCTAGGAAGCCACTTCTCACTGCCTCGAGGTCCCGCCTGGGGTCAGAGTCTGTCGCCCCTCCCCTCCCGTGAGCCGCTTGCGAGTCCTGTGGACTGTGTGGCCATGAGGTCACGCCCCCATCCTCCGCTCTGGGGGCAGTGGGTGAGGGACAGTAACAGGGTCTCCCGCCGAGTGCTTGGAGAGCCAACCCCAGGCGCCCCTAGACTGTCCTTGAACAATACGGGGCGCCCCAGAGGCAGCGCACGGCCCCCAGGGAGGAGCCGGCCCTCAGGTGGCTGCCGAGGTGGCCGCCCACAGAGCAGCAGGTACTTTGGAGGAGGGGCGCCTTGTGCGGCTGAACCTTGAGTGGGTGCGGGAGGAGAGGGCGCAGCTTTGTCGAACCGTCCGACCCGGCCGTCCCCGCAGCCGCGCCCCTGGCCCAGCCTCAGGCTCTGCAGCTGGGACTCAGCCCCCGAAAAACAGAGACTTCTGTCGGTAATGGAAGGCAGAGCAGAAGGGGCTGGAGGGGGCCCGTGACTCTCCCTCCAAGGCTGCAGGGCTGCTGGTTGGGGGAGGGGGGTGTCTGTCAGGAGTTCCCCTGGAGCAACCCCCACCCCAGCACAGGCCTGGGGCTGCCACAGCTCCTGCCCCTCCCATCGCCCCTCCCATCTCCCTGCCCCTACCCCCTACCTTCTTCCCCCTCCTTCTCCCAGCTTCTCCCAGCAGCTGCCCCTGCCCACCTCTCCCACACTCCTGGTCCAGGTTGAGCTCTTGCACCTCACACACCTGCTCTGGGACAGGCAGAGCTGTCTGTCCACTCTGGGCAGTGCCTACAATTAGCAATTTCAGAACACAGCCGCTGCCCTCTAGCCTGTCCGAAGGCACTGCCCTGCTTCTGTGGCCTTCCCAGGCGCTGGCCCAAGCAAGAAGTATGCAGGGACCTCCCACATGCACGGCCCCTTTGAGGCAGGCGCTTCAGTTATGCCTGCTTTACCAAAGAGGTAACAAAGGTGCAGAGAGGCTGAAGCTCACACAGTCAGTAGTGGGATTCCAACCCAGGCATCTGGCTGTGGGGCGGCACCCTGGCCTCTGGCTGGTCTCATGCAGTCTTGGACTGAGTTGCCCTCACTGGGAGAGCCTCCTGGGGTACCCGAAGCCCACCTTCCTGCAGTGTTTCCTGGAGCCACAGGTCTCCCCACCTGCCCTGCTGACAGCTCTCCCTCAGAGCACCCTGCACATCCAGGTCCTATGTCCCTAGGCAGACTGAAGCCTCCCAAGGAAGGACCCCTCTCCTTGCTCTCCCCAAGCCCGGGGTTCTTCTGGTCTACACTAAGCCCCTCCAGGGGCAGCTCTGTGCCAGGAACTAGAAGGTTTCAAGCTGGATAGAGATTTGGGCTGAGCAAGCAGCTGGCGAACAGGGAGGGGAGAAGAACAAACCCCCTGAGGCCCCGGGGGGCCAGCCTGCTGACCTTTCACTCACTCACAGAGCCCACCCCCACCCCCACCTCCTTTGGCACAGCCCACGGGGCTCCCTGCTCAGGAAGGGAATGGAGAGGTGGCCAGGCCAGGGGGTGGCTCCCAAAGGGGACAGAGCAGCCTCTGCCGTCTGGTTCAGGCCCCACCTTGGTGAAAAGTTCCTGCCTTCGGCCTCACAGAGCAAACGCCTTTGGCAGGCAGAGTGATTCCATATTCTTTTGTCAGGGGAGAGGCCGGCCATATTGCAGTCCCTGCTGGAGTCCCTGTGAAATGGGTTTATTGTTTCTCTGACCTGGCAGCCAGCTAAAACGGGGTTCATCTCCTGCGGGTAAAGTGATGCCCACTTCGTGCGTTCCACACAGAGGGGCCCTGTGCCCCACCCTCTCGTAGCATACCAAAGACTCCTTTGGGAAGAGGACGCCCCTGCTCCCGCGCTTGAGCTCCTGGTTTCTCCCTGGACTTGTGAAAATTGAGGTATGCTCCGAAGGTTATCTGGGGTCAAAGAGGAGGGGGAGGTGGTGAGCTGGGTGAATCCCTGAAGCCTCCCTAGAGGAGGAGGCATGTGGAAGGGCGGCCCCAAGGACCACCGACATCCACCCAGCCATGCACTGTGGGGTGGGGGGGGCGCGGTTTGTTTAAACTCAGGATTCTGGAACCCCACCCTCAGAGACTGTTCAGTCTGGGATGAGGCCCTCAAATCTGTGGCTTCCAACAGCCATTACTGGACAGCTCCGAAGCAGGAGCACCTGAGAAATGTCGGCTCAGAGCCACTTGGCCCAGGGCTGATGTGGAGGTTCAGGGTCCCCCACCCCAGCCAGGGCTTAGCGTGAGCCTGGTGTCCTGGCCTGGGGCAGAGGCTGGAACTTCCCTGAGTTGGTGCAGGGGAAGAGGCCATGGGCCTCTCGGTAGGAGCCTGGCAGAGGCTCTGAGACTGAGCCAGCTCTGCCGTTTCTGTCACCTCTTCGCTTTTCTAACAAAGCAGGCCCAGGCTTCCACAGGGTCAAACGCTCTCCAGCCAATGGCTAGCCCTGGTGGGTTCCCGAAGGTGAGTTCTCCCAGAGAGCCCAGCCAGAGCCAGTGGGCCTGTCTATCGGAGCCAGGGGCCAGGCTGGGTCAGCTGGATGCTCAGGGCTCTGGCAACACAGCCCTGCTGCGGAGTGCGCACGCTCACACACGTTGGTCCAACCCCGAGGCTTTCCCGTTGGATTTGCTAATGCAGCAAGATTAATCGGGTCTAAGTCATTAATTTGCGCAGCCCCTCCCTCCCACCTGCGCCCGCTGGAGAGTGCTGGCTGTGGGAACCCAGCAATCACGGAGGCTGAATTAGATTCTTACTCCACACCCCAGCCCTTTCCTCTGCTGCTCCTGAAATTGCTGCTTCAAAGAAAATAAACTCTGGATGCAAAATCCAGTGAGACCAGCTTTGGGGGCACAGGTCTTCCTTGGTCTGAGTTGCCCTAGGGGGCTTTCAGGTGGATTGAGGAGCATAACCAGGCCCTTACAGACGCCAGCCCCTGCCCTATCCCCACTGATGTCACCACCAACTCCAGCCCTGCCCCCCACCTCCATCGATGTCACCACCCCAGGGGGTGGCCGAGGGAGGCAGGAGGACCTCAGCCCCGGGTTGAGGTGCTGGGACGAGCTGTGTACTGGACAGGGGGCCCTGCCTGTTCTTCCATACCCGCCAGTGGCCTCCCCCTCCTCCAGCTGGGCCTTACCCATCCCTACCCCGCTCTGTGAAAACTCTGTCCCACCCAGCACCCCCAAGAGAAAGCTGTCACCAGCTGTGCTCCCTGTCCCCGGCTGTGCTCCCTGTCCCTGGCTGTGCTCCCTGTCCCCGGCTGTGATCCCTGTCCCTGGCTGTGATCCCTGTCCCTAGGTGGTGCTCCCTGTCCCTGGGTGTGCTCCCTGTCCCCAGCTGGTGCTCCCAGCTCCCTGCCCTCTGCTGTGCTCGATGTCCCTGGCTGTGCTCCCTGCCCTCTCCTGGTGCTCTGCCCTGCAGGGAACAGAGAATGTTTTCCTCGGGCTGATGAGAGAGAGGAGACCTTTGAGCCCCATCTTTGTCCATTTTGTTTCAGCACAAGTTTTGAAGACAGTTAGGTGTAAGAGAAACCCGGGGATGGGCCCGGATCTGCAAAGGGGCAGCACATTCTCCTCAGGCCCCCTCCTTCCCCACCCGGAGCTGCCTTTGCTGAAACGCTGAAGGGGCACAGACACTGGGATGACGGTGGGGAGATGGAGAGGTTGGCTGAGAGCCCCAATTCCTTCCACGCGTCACGACTTGAAAGTCACCAAAGGTGGCCGGGTGCAGTGGCTCAATCTTGTAATCCCAGCACTTTGGGAGGCCGAGGCAGGTGGATCACGAGGTCAAGAGATCGAGACCATCCTGGTCAACATGGTGAAACCCATCTCTACTAAAAATACAAAAAATTAGCTGGGCATGGTGGCACGTGCCTGTAATCCCAGCTACTCAGGAGGCTGAGGCAGGAGAATTGTCTGAACCCAGGGGGCAGAGGTTGCAGTGAGCCGAGATCGTGCCATTGCACTCCAGCCTGGGTAACAAGAGCAAAACTCCGTCTCAAAAAAAAAAAAAGAAAGTCACCAAAGGTTTTCCTTGTAGGGGGAGCGGGCGCAGCACCTTAAGCCAAGCCCCCCGCCCCTTCCCCTCCCTAAGACGCCAGCAGCTCATCCCCACCTTCCCCACCAGAGCCTTGAAGCAGAGGCCGAGCCAAGCCAAGGTCAGGACCTGCTGCCACGGTGGATTTCCTCCTGTAGGGACAGCTGGGGCCTGAGGGTGAGCTGCCCCAGCCGCTGCCACAGGTGTCCTGGCTCGCCGGGTGTCTCTGGCCCAGAGCCGTGGCCGTCTGCAGCCCCCCTCTCCCCTGAGTCCTCTGAATGGGGCTCCTCCAGCTCTGAGGGGCTTCTGCCACACCTGGGCTTCCTGACAACTGGGTCCCGCCCTGTGACACTTGCCAGGCTGTGTGTAGATAGCTCTTTATCTCTGTTGGCCCCACTCAGGTTTCCCAGCTGTAAGTGTTTCTGCCCCTCCCTCCGCACTCCCTGCCTCTCTGCTGAGTAGTTAATTAACTATAAACACGCTCCAGCCTCCCCATGAAGCTGCGGCATGAATGAGAACGAGCGGCCACCCAGCTCAGTCTCCAAGTCTCCAAGGACTGCCCCAAGGGGAGGCTGGCACCAGCAGAGGGCTGGACCCTGGCTCTGCTGGCCCAAGGGACCTCAGGCAAATCACCTTGTTTTCCTCAGCTGTGGGGACAGTGCCGGCCCCTGAGCCCCGGGGCTGTTGTGAGGATGGAGAAGGTCTTGAAGGCTGCAGCCCCCGAGTCCTCTCTGCAGCCTCTGGCAGTTATTCTGAGCGCTCAGGGAAGCCCCTGCGCCGACATCTGAGGCTCACGGTTCAGTGGCTTCAGGGTCCCAATAGGCGGGGGCCGGGCAAATGTGGTGCAGCCAGGGCAGGGGGCAGGCCCTGGGGTCTGTGGCCATCAGCTCACACCCACATCAGGGGCTGAGGCTCCCCCCAGCACCCCCTCCCAACCCAGAGGACACTCCCAGCCCTGAGCAGCGGGCTCTGAGCAGGCGTCGGGAGAGGGAGTGCATCTTGGCTCTTTGTGAGTAATTCCGTCCTGACAGGCCACTGGCACAGAAAAGCCCTTTGTCCCAGCCAGCTGGCCACCTGCTAACGATATCCAGCCTGCACCCTTCCAAGGCCACCTCTTCGTCCAGAAAGGATGGGGGCAGCTCCAGCCCAGGAGGCATAGGGCCACAGCTTCCCTGGGCCGGGGATGGGGAGGGTGGACGAAGGCTCCAAACACCTCTGCATGCTGGCCGAGAGTGTGGATGGAGCCCAGGTGGCCGTCAAGGCCTGCTGTAGATCCAGTAACCCCTCCAAGGAGAGTGCTGAGTCCTGGGAAATTCTCTTCCTCCTCCTTCACCTCCAAGTCACCCTGCCCTCTCCTGTGTCCTCAACCAGCCCCAGTAGAGAGCATCCTCCTACTGCTGCAGAAGCAGCTTTGCTCAGTGCCCACGAGACCTCCAGAGCTGGCCCCTCTGGGCCCATAGAGGCACCCATGAAATTCCAGTGCACGGTGAGGGCCTGAGCCCAGGCTCCCATGTGGGTTCCATCACATCACACACTGTGTGGCCCTCACATCCTGTCCCCCTGACTGCCCCTCTTCCCAGGGCATGTGCCCAGAGCCCGCCTGAGCCTCCTTGGGCATATCAGGGCCCCCACTTTCTGGGGTGCATCTGAGCCATGGGACCCCAAGTCAGGAGATCCAAGCCAGGCCTGGCTCTGCCCCCTCCAGGTGCAGGACCCTGGGCAGGTCCTCCCAGCCCCTTAGCCCAGCCTCCCTACCCATAAAATCGGGGCTTTCCCCGTCTGCAAGGCTTTGAGAGCAGGACTGTCTCTAACCAAGAGGATGCTGCAAACTCCAGAAAGCCCCCGTCCCAGGGAACACCAGGAGAAGCTGTCAGAAAAGCAACCCCTGGACCACCGCCGTGTGTGTGCCTTCCCTCCCCCACTGCCGAAACCACACAAACCTCCTTAAGGTCACAGGTTCCCCAGGGAGCAACATGGGCCACACCAGACATGCCCTGCTGGACCTTCTAGGCCAGTTCCTGGGGAACCCATGTCCCACACACACCAGCCGGAAAAGGTGGCAACGTGGGGTCTCCCTCCCCCCAGCCAAGCCAACTGTGTCAGCAGGTGGACGTCTTCCAGCTGCTGAGAATGAGCCAAGGGACCAGGATGGCCACCCAGCTCCTGCAGGTGGAGAGAGGCTCCCTGAGGCCAGAGCTGGCTGAGGTGTGTGTGCATGTGTGTATGTGTGTGTGTCTGTATGTGTGCACAGGGTGTGTGTGAGAGGTGATGTGCACAGGGTGTGTGTGTGCAGGGTGTGTGTGCATGAGAGGTATATGTGCAGGGTGTGGGTGTGCAGGAGAGGTATGTGTGCAGGGTGTGGGTGCACCAGGCTTATATATGCATGCACAGGGTATGTGTGCACACACGTGTGTGTACATGGACTGTGTTTCATGAGATGTCTGTGTGCAGTGTGTGTGTGCACAGGAGCATGTTTTCACAGGCAGGAGTGTGACAGTCACCTGCTGACAGGCAGCCTCACCCCTGCCCTCTATCCCCAGAGTCCAGCCCCAAGGCCTCCGCTCATTTCCGGAAACGGCCCTGACCAGCTCTCCTGCCCAAGAGGGTCCCCTGAGAGACAGGTGCTCCATGTACCCGCAGCCTCAGCCTCTGCGTTGTCTTCCCTGGATCCAGGGGTGGGGGCCCTCCTACCACCGCCTTTTTCAGCCTGTGGTTATGGAAACTCAGGTCCCCAGGCCCAGGGGCTAATTTCAGAGAGGAGAGGTTTCTTTTGCCAGGCAATTGCATTTTCAAATCAGCATATTCCTCTGAAATTGGGAGCAGAGGTCAGGTTTCATCCCCACAGCCACTGGGGGTCCTGGGCATCCTCAGGCTCTGCCTCCCAGCACCAGGTGGCCCAGAGTTCTGAGGCCTCTCGGGGACCTCGAAGCCTGCAGCTCAGGCACCTCCTGTACTGCCAGGAAACCAGGGCACCGCTCAGTCACACCTGGTGCCAGGGCTACCTGTGCTCTGCCTCTGGCCAAGCCTGCCCTCTTGGGGCAGCGTTGGTGCCAAGTCTGAGACACTGCCCACCTGGTGAGGGGCACAGCCGGGCCCTCCAGGAGCTCAGTGCCTACTCCCACTTGTCCCTCCCCAGCACTCAAGGCAAGACCAAGACCACACCTTGGCCACCCCCTCCTCATTCCCAGCCCCACCCACCCTCTGGATTCGTGCAAAGCCAGCACCATGACAAGTGTGCCCCATGCTGGCGTCCCCTCACATCCTGGCCCCAGCTTGGGGCCCATAGTGAGCCCCCACCAGCCTGGTCTCCTTCCTTACAGGAAGGGGACACTGGACACTCAGCCTCCTACAGGAGTCCAGAGCCAGGACTGGGTGAAGGTGCCTTTGGGAGGAGGCGGAGGAGTGTGTGGATTGGGACCCAGCTGGACACGTCCCTGTGAGCTGGCATGAGTGCCGGTGGATCCTTGGTGGGCTGGTGCCAGCGTGCCCTCACGGGGATTTTGCACTCTGCCAGCAGGAGGGGCAGCTCAGGTCCCACCTGCCTTGAGTTTCTGAGCATAGCCTTGGGGGGCAGGGGTCATGTGCCGAACAGAGCCCTTGTCAGCTTCCAGCATGTTCCAACATTTATCACAACAGATGGACTGTCACGAGCGCCTGCGGTGGCATTATTATTCTGTTACTCCCCTAGTGACAGAGCCAAGGGCTGGGGAGAGGGACCCAGTCCCGCCTGGCCGAGCCCAGGGCCCTTCCCTTTCCACCAGTGTCACAGCTTCTTGACAGCCCATTCCCCAAACCTGGCCCCCCCAGCGCCCACCTGGGGACTCTGGCTGCCCCCGCCCCACCCGTAGACGAAGAGCCCAATCCTCCCCAGCCGTGCTGGAGGGTGGAGAGTTCTGTCAACCAGCGCTACTTCCTTATCCACAAAGATGTGTCTACAAATAGCTCGTCACGCCTCCAATCCAGAAGTACTGTGTCGTTTTAAAAATGAGTGCAGCCAACGCAGCCGCCAGCCCGTCCTCGGCTACCTGGGCCCCTGGCTGGCTCCTGTGGCACTGTGGAGCCTCCCGAGTCATCCGGAATTGAGCCGACAGCTTCCTCTAGTGGGCTGCCCTCACTCACCCTCCTCCCAATCCTTCTCTTCCTTGTGGCAAATGGGAGGTGGGGGCAGCCTCGATCCTCCTCTGTGCCTGGCTGTTTCGGTGCCGCCACCTTTGCCCAGGTTCACCGTCTCTTACTTGCGTGACATGCTTCTGCCCCATTCTCAGGAAGGCCTGGACCCTGTCCCAGCCCCAGCGGGGACAATTACCCTGACGTCTGTTTGCTGCATTTAAATACACTTCCCCGGAGCTGGAAGCCGAAGTTTGGTGATGTGTGTGTTATGATGGCCACGTGGCCTTCCCCAATCAAGGACAGGGTCTGGGGAGGCCGGGAGGCTCCTCATTACTCTCCCAGCACCAGGCCCAACTGTGGGCGTCCCACACAGATGCACTGGACGCTGCCTGCGGGTAGAGAGGCTGACAGCTGAGGCACCCAGACGTCCCTGCGTGCCCTGTGCTGGCACAAGGCAGTTCTTCTGTGCTTCTGTGGAGCTTGTGGTGTGGCCACCTGGGACCTTACAGATGCTGCCGCCAGGGTCTGCTCCAAGGAACAGGGAGAGGAAGTGAGGCTCGGGTTACTGGGGTCTTGAGCGGGGTGGGACGCTATAGACAGGGAGGGTGTGTGGCCTGGAGCCGCTCCATCTCCAGGCAGTGACCAGAGCCCATGCCTCTGCATGGGTCCAGGAGAAGCCTGGCAGGGCTGGGTGCGGCCACCTGTGAGCCCCTGAACCTCCCTGGCTGCCGGATCTCACTTCAGAGTGGCCCTGGGCTGCAAGGGAGTGGCCTGGGCATGGTCTCAGGTCAGGTCAGGTGAAGACTCTATAGGAATCTGGCTTGGGAAAGCCACCAGGACAAGTGATTCTGGCAGCATCTCATGGAGGGAGCTTTGAGTCCCGTGAGAACAAGTACAGAACTCTGGGGCTGGCACAGTGAGAGCCCCTGTGTCAACACCCTTGTGGTGAGGTGTGGAGACCAAGGCTGAGACGCAGCCGTTGCCCCTGCTCCTGCTGGACGCGCAGCCAGAGCCCCCACAAGCACCTTGTGCTGCCTCCCTCTTTGTAAGACCCCAGCCCAGCCCTCAGCTGCACCCCAGGGGAAACTGAATCCCCATCTGGTAAATGTGCAGCAACTTGGCCACAGCAGGCTCAGTCCGGCCCCGGCGCCCCAGCAGTTTCCTCCACTTCCATGAGCCCTGACTTTCTCATCCAGAGAGTGGGACCAGCAATGCCCAGTGCCCAGTTGTGATACTAGGAGGGCCCACGACCGTGGAAGGCTGGACACAGATGCCCTCGAGTATCTGCAGAATTGGGCTGAGAGCAGCTCCTCCAAGGGAGCCCGGATAACCCTGGGAAGCCACCCTCAGTGACTGGCCGGGCCAAGGGCTGAACTGGCTGGGCTGGGCTGAGGGATACCGCCAGCAGCTCGGCCAGGGAGAACCCCTGGGCTGAAGGCCAAGACCACTGCAAGGCCGTGGACTCGGGGGACAGTGGGGCACAGGACCGTCCTCCTCACCTCACGCTGGTCCTTGTAGCTCCCATGGGGCACCATCACTGGGCCAGTGCTGGTCACTGTGATGGCCACTTTGGAGAAAAGCTGAGAACCCCAAGTACTGGGCAAATCCAGAGTCTCGTGTCTTCAAACCAGAGGACGTTTAAGCCTAAGTCCAGAGGCCGGCTTCTTCCAGGAGTCCAGTCCCTGGTCAGTGCCTGGAAATGAGGGGCCGACAGACTGTCAGCCACACACCTGAGGGGAAGGGAGCAGCTGGGGGGACATGCCGGGCCGGAAGCTTGCTCAGGATGGAGGGAGGAGGGTCTCGGGGCAGCAGCTCAGGCAGGCAGCTCACTCTTCCCGGCCTCCGGTGCCCTGGTCCCCTCCGCAGCTCACTCCTCCCGGCCTCCAGCGCCCGGGTCCCCTCCGCATCAAACTTCTGCTTCAGGAACTGCCTCCTCGAAACGCTGGGAGGTGGAGGCCGGGGAAACCGCTAATTCAGGTTCCTGCACTTCACCGTCGAGGCTTAGTAGCTGCAGCACCCCAGTGCCAGCAGGAGCTCTTTTCTGTCCCCCACAGAGACTCCGGGAGGCTGAGTCCAGGCCGTCACCGTGGGTGGGTCCCGGATCTCCCATGGGCTCCCGAGGCATGGGCGGCGTTCCGCCTCCAACCAGCCTGATGGGGCAGAGACATTTCCCCTCAAGAGATGCACGATTTTAATAGACTCTGTACTCAAGCCCTACCGGCTAGAGGCCACCTCTAGGGAGGCTGCCCTGCACCTCACCAGCCCTGAATTCACCCCCACCGACCCTACACCCCACCCCCACCGGACCACACCCCACTCCCTACCACCTCTGTACCCCCAACCAGCCCTGCACCCCCACCACCCCTGCACCCCATCACTCCTGTATCCCCTACCACCCCCACACCCCCCACTAACCCTGCACTCCCGCCCCAACCCCCTGCTCTGAGGCATTTCCCCAAAACCCAGGGCTCCAGGAAGCGCTGTTCAGAAACTGCCCGCTCTGCCCATGTCTGTGACTCCAATCTTTTCTCAGCAGCAAGTGATAACCACTTTGGGGAGAAGGCACTCCCAGGTTCACTGGTTTTTCCTCTTGTACACTTTTCTTTTAAGGAATTTTTAATTTTGTGGGTAAAACATGAATCGATTTTTCTTGGAAAAGAGTTTGAAGCACCCAAAGGCAACTGCCCATGGCGACTGCCCCGTCTCTGCTGAGGAAGCCAAGCACGGCCCAGGCGTGCTCTCCCTCCTCGCGGCTTTCCGACACCAGGGCAGGGGTGTCGAGGTCTGGGGGAGCCCAGGAGTGGGGGTGCAAGGTGCAGGCCCCCACCCTGAGAGCACACAGGGGCCTCCGTGGGAGCTGCTGGCCATTGCAGGCTCTTTGGCCACCAGCTTGGGTCAGCAGGCTGGGCAGAGGCCACACAGCCTGGGCCCCTCAGGGCAGCTTCCCTGGGAGAAAGGTTCTTGTTTTCACCCTTGACTCGGTTCAGAGGCCCCTTCCCCACAGTCAGAGGCTTTGACACAGAAATTTGAGGAGAAATTCCACTTCCTGCCGCCACCACTGAGGCCCGGCTTGGGACGGGAGGGGTATGGCGAACAGGCTGGGTGGGGCCAAACTCACCTCTTCAGGGGAACCCCCAGGCCACAGGCTGCTTTGGGGGAAATCACTGCCATTCCCAAGGATGAGATGAGGAAGGACATGGGCCCGGGTCCCACCCCTGCAGCTGGGATTGAGGGGATCTTGAGCCCCCCAGACCCCTTTCCTCGAGTGTAGAAGGGGAATACACTGGTGGCACTGCCCAGGCTTGCGGGCGGCACGAGGTGATGGCAAGAAATGCTGAGTGTGGTGAGGCAAGAGGTCAGGGCCTGCACACATGGCTGAGTGATACTGTTTCCTGGGACTTTATGGAGTTCCTGGTCACACACAGGACTGGGCTGAGAAGGACACATGGCCGGGCCCTGTTCTCTCTGGACAAAGTAGAAACAGTGGGTTGGGGGCTTCTCCAGGCTCTTGGCAGCATGGAAATTCTCAGTGCTGCTGGGCGATCCCAGCCCTGGCCAATTTCCAGGGCTTGGCACCTGTGCCAGGGCAGGCATAGGCGTGTAGCAGAGATAACCAGCTCCTGGCCCTGGCTCCAGCTCCCTCAGCCCCAAGGAGGAAGCAGCCAGACACGTCTGGGAGCCACAGAGCCTCCGTTTGATGGTGTGAGTTGAAGACTCTGGGGAAACACTGGGGCTGCTTCTGGTGATGATGAGGGTGGTGATGGTGATGGTGAGGATGAAGATGATGGTGAAGATAGTGACAATGATGATGTTGCCTGGGAGGGTGTGGCTGGTAGAAATCCAGGTGGGAGTGGAACCAAGACACAGGACACAGTACTCCTCCTCCCCAGACTCAGACCAGCCCTGCACCTCCTCCCTGTGCAGCTCTGAATGAGCGGCACCATCCGTCTGAGGACCTCACTTCCTGCCCAGGACCTCACTTACTGCTGAGGACTGCCCTTCCTGCTTCCAGGGCCTGGGACCCACACGAGTCAGGGCGTTGGGGTTCCCATCCCAACTCCACTCCGACTTTGCCTCCCACTGCCTCTGTTTCTCCCTCTGCCTCCCTGCGTGGACCCATCGAAAGCCTGGGAGCTGGGAGGCCCTCCAGTGCCAGGGCCACCACCCTTGTGGGTGGAGCTGCGCCTCCAGGCTGTCCCGGGAGCGCAGGGCCAGGACCACTGGCAGGAATAGCTCCTTTACCAGGGGGACCCCATGTGTCATTTGAAACATGCCCCACTCCCAGCAAGACTGGGCACATGTACAAAGCAAGACAAACTGGGTCTAAGCTGGGCCCATTCTGGGGAAATGGCCAGAGCCTGGGCTTTCAGGCTCAGTCCTGGCACAGGCCGAGCACCTGTGTCCGAGATTCCTGGCAGCAAAGAGAAATGGGAGTGTGCTGGGCCTAGGGATGAGGAAACGCCTTCCACAAGCATTTCCAGGTGGAGCGGTGGGTGGGGCGTGTCACCAAGGACCCTGGAGGAGCTGGGGTTCCCTAAGACACAGCCCTGGCCCCAGCACCCAGCCATCCCACCTCACGCTGTCTCCCTTCTTCCCAGGCAGGACACAGATGGACCGGCCAGTGCCCGTGGGACCTCGGTGCTGCCTCTCCAGGGCCTGGGGCCAGCACCTTGGTCCTGCTGCCTGTCAGGTCCCCCATGGTGCGGTTGGTGTCACCCTGTGCTATACCCCCCACTGCTCCTCAGAGGCTCCACCTGCTCGTCACCAGAGGACTCGCCATACACCTGGCTGCCGCATCACCACAGACACCGGCTCCTGCCTCTTCCCCCCACCATGGCCACCGACCTCCAGCCACTTCCTGGCTCAGCCCCGCCCCTGCTGGCACCCAGGGGACCTAGTGTCCAGGAGGCAGCACTGACTCCAGGCCAAGCTCCTCAAACTTCAGGGATGGAAAGGCCGGTTCCACAGGGATGGGGGCTCCTGTGGCTGCTCAGGGCCCTTCCAGACCTCGCCTTGGGCCTCTCTTCACCTGGCTGTGTGTCTGTGGCCTTTAAAACATCCTTTGTGGCCAGGCACAGTAGCACACGTAGTCACAGCTATGCAGGAGGCTGATGCAGGAGATCACTGGAGCCCAAGACTTGGAGACCAGCCTGGGCAACACAGCAAGACCCCATCTCAAAAAATAAATAAATAAAGAGATAAATAAAATAGCCTCTGTAACAAATCCGTAAATGTGAGTGTTTCCTTGAGTTCTGTGAGATGCTCTCGAAAATTAATGGATCCCATAGAGAGGGTTGTGGGAACCCCAACTTGAAGCTGGTTGGCCAGAAGTCATGGAGGCCTGAACTTGAGATGGTGTCTGAAGGGGGAGCAATCTCGATCCGTGGGATCTGATGCTGCCTCAGGCAGGTGGAGTCGGGATTGAACTGGAGGACGCCCCGCTGCTGCACCACAGAGCTGATCGCCAGCTAGCTGAAGGGGAGAACTCTCCGCCTCCCCTGTGGTCACGGAGACCTTCCGTGTTGATTGTTGTCACATTGTCACCGTGAGAGCAGAGAAAAGGCATCTTTTGGCCAGGCACGGTGGCTCACACCTGTAATCCCAGCACTTTGGGAGGCCGAGGTGGGCGGATCACCTGAGGTTGGGAGTTCGAGACTGGCCTGACCAACATGGAGAAACCCTGTCTCTACTAAAAATACAAAAAATAGCCAGGCATGGTGGAGCGTGCCCATAATCCCAGCTACTCGGGAAGCTGAGGCAGGAGAATCGCTTGAACCTGGAAGACGGAGGTTGCAGTGAGTCAAGATTGCAACATTGCACTCCAGCCTGGGCAACAGAATGAGACTCTATCTGAAAAAAAAAATGCTGCCCTGAAAACATGAGTTTTGGGTATTGGGACTCTGTGTTCCCCAAAACCAGCTTCCCTGTGTGTTCTGCGGGGCAGCCCACAGGCAGTGTGGCAGACGCTGTGTTGTGGACTGGGGTCCGCACCTCGCAGATGGAAGGGGCCGTGACCCCTCCTCCGCATGCAGGGCCAAGCAGGGACCACAGGAGCCCACCCCCATGAGAGCCGCTGGACTCCATGAAGCCAGTGCTGGCTCCCAGCGAAGGATGGAGGCCCAAGGACGAGGCTGTGCCCTCCAGTGACCCAGCTGCTAACTCACACAAAGCCTGCAGTCTGTAAGCAGCTCGGACCCCCCACCCACGTTGTGCTGTGAAAGGTGATGATTCTGGGCACAGGTGAGAGAGGCTGGCATGAAGGGGGGGCAGCAGGGGGGCAAGCCACAGCCATGCTCACACGGGGCTCTGGGACAGAGGCAGAGGAGCCAGCAGAGGGGGCTCCCCAGGAAGGGAGGGCTGGAGAAAGCCAGGGGCCCTGCGTGGAGGCCAGAGCCTGGCCTTCTTGGTGTGAGTGATGGGCAGGCCCCATCCCCTTTCATTTCCCCACCCACGCCAGGTCCCCATGGTGCCCTGCACTCAGAGCCTCAGCCTGGGATCTCCAGGATCTCTGGGTGATTCCCATGGCTATGCCGGTACAGTCACCCCAGCCTGCAGGGGCCCTCAGCATAGGCTCTGCCCCCAGCCACTCTGGAGCGCGTCGGGGGGAAAACCCCTCCCCATGGACCTCCCTGACCTGGGTGGGCTGGCGAGTGGCTTTGCCAGGAGAAATAAAGGCTCTGGGTGTAGACACAGCAGCAGAGCTGGCAGGCCCACCACAGGGCCCCCAGGCAACCACTGGGACTGAGGACCTGGGTTCCCCCGAAATCCCTCGTTGCGGGGTAGGGACAGAGGGAGCCCCCATTCAGCTCATCTGGGGAGCTCAGTTCTTTGGCCCTTGGTATAGGCTGACAGCCGGGGGCACCCAGGGCTCTCCAGTTCAGAGCGCACCAGGTAGGGATGCATCCGGAGGGGGTGTCAGCAAACAGCCATGGTCGCAGCTTCGCCTCTGCACACCCAGACCAGAAAAAGAGGGAAAGGTCTCCATCCCACGTTGGCTTTGTTGAGACGTGTGTGATAAATGAGCTTTGCAGGGTGGAAGGTTGATGCATCTGGAGTGTGGGGTCTCCTCCAGCGCCCGGAGTGCCACCTCCACCCCGCCGCCACCTCCCTGTTCTGCGAGGAAAGCTCATTCATCTTTCAACACCTCATCTTGGCGAGACCCTCCAGGCCCATCCCCCACCTTGAATAGCCTGTGCGTGTTTCCATAGCAACCTGCACGTGCCTCCATCGGTCACATTTCATGAGGCTGCGAGCTCTTTGAAGGCCCGGCCTTGCCTTGAATCATTCACAGGGTGCAGAGTAGACAGGTGAACCATGACCCTAAGCCAGTCTGGGGGGCAGGTGAGCAAGCCCCTCCCCCTGCCGTTCTCTGGACCATCGCTCATTCCCCTGACACGTCTTCCTGTCATTTGATAGACAGGGAAGCCAAGGCCCAGAGAGGTGGGGGGGCCTCCCCTTCAGCAGCAGGGAGGGGGGTCATGCTGGCCCAAGACAGCACTCCCGCCTGGGGAGCACACGGGAGACAGAGCTCTGCAGACTAGAAAGGCCAGCTGCTCCCTGCACACCAGGGCACTGGGCAGCCCTGCTTCCTCAGAACAAAGGCTGAACCTGCAGAAGCAACCTGGACCTCCCCCTGCTCCGATCCCCAGGCTGGCCTCAGGTCAGTCTCAAGCCTGGAGGCAGGGCCCAGTGTCCGCTCCCTTCTGGATGGAACCCAGGGGACTGAGGATAATGGTGGCGTGGGGAGGGTTTCTGAGTCCCCCCTGCTGTGCAGAGCAGCAGCATCCACCCTCCCAGTGCCAGTGACAATTCCGGAGCAGCTGGTTTACCCCGCCTGGCAGTTGCCTCCCTCTCAATGGCAAGGCATCCCGGCTGCTCGAGTCTACCTTATAAATATCTAGGCCATTGTCGGGAAGCTAAGCTGGCCTTGGGTCAGCAGACATCAGCAAAGGGTCAGCCCAGGCTGGGCATGTGACGGCACAGCTGTGATCCAGCCTGGGGGCTCCAGTTACTGCTGAGTGATTGCAGTGTGGCAGTCGAAAAAGCCTGGCTCTTGGCATCAAGCCGTTCCTTCCCCAGCGGCATCTGAGTAACTAATATTCTTTCAGATATATGCAGGCACTATGCTTCCATTTTCAATAGTGAAATTATTATTTCTGATGCCAATTTCTCCTCCCACAGACATTGCTGGAATTTCTCTGCATGAGCAAATAAGGGATGGGGACCGGGCCTGGCCAGTCTCTATCACTCTGTGCATTTGTTCATGCATTCATTCATCAAACTGCCACTTCTCTCCCACCTTCCAGCCAACATTGGCAAAGTGCAGTTGGGAGAGCTGTGCCATGAGGACATCTCCTGGGCGGGCTGTGGACCAGAGCTGTACGCTTGGAGTGGGGGAGGTAGGTTTTTGGGAGCTGAAGTTGGGGAAGGGCTTGCTCCTCTCCTGGACATTCCCTGTGCAACAGAACTATTCAAGGTGCTGACCTCAACTGCTCCTGGGGATGAGCAGTTCTGGGGTCACCCAGGAAAGTGGGGGGACAGTCTGAGGGGGAAGACAAAGGACATGGGAGAAGGGGGTGCATGCACACAGAACAGCAACTCCAGCCTCCAACACCACGCCCCCACCTTGTGCTCCGTGACCCCCATTCACCCTGCCACTGCCCCATTCACCCTGCACTGTGCTGTGTCCACACCGTGATTTGCTCATATCTGGCCCTCCATACAGCTCTGCTGGTAGACTCCCTGTGTTATTCCAGCTCTGCTTTTCAGAGAAAAGGAGGGGACTTTCTTCAGCTGCTCAAAAATCAAAACTCAAACCCACAGGTCCAGCGGCCCCTCAGACTCCTGCATTTCGTCCATGACCTGTTCACTTGATTGTGCTGGAGGCAGGGGGAGGTGGAGCTCGGCCTGCAACCAACCAGTCCAGTGGGTCCAACCGTGAAGGCGATGGCCATGGTATCCCATCTGGAGTGGGCTGCGGTGACGCTGGCGGCAGTTGGGAAGGCGTAGCCAGGACTGGGCACTCCATGGCGCTGGCGGGAGCTGTAACAGGGGGAAGCCCGCCCCTTCTGAGTTGACACGGTGGGGCCCCAGCCGTGGCTGCAGACCCCAGTATCTCTGCATTATCGGGGGCCCAGCGGCCCCCTGCCCCCACTGCCTGGCCTCTCCCTGCTCCCAGTGCCCGCTCTGATTTCAGAGTGACATTGAGGCTGAGCCCAGGCCCTGTCGCAGCCTAGCTGGGTGTGCTCAGGATTGGGGTGGCCACTTCAGACTTCAGGCACTGATGAGCATGGGAGGGAGGCTGAGCAGGTCTAAGGTGCTCAGCGCCAGCCTGTAGGCAGCCTTCAGCACAACACCGTGGTCACCGTGGATAGCAGGTTAATGGTGGTGGCAGGTTAATTTCCTGGGCAGAAAGCAGGGGATCCCAGGGAAGCCCTGCTTTCAGGCCAGGGACGGCCAGAGGCCTGGGGGCCAGGCTGCCAGTTCTAAGGACCAGAGTGAGAACTTGTGGTGCTTTTTCTGGGCCTACCTATGGTCACCCATGGACCAATCAGCATGAACTTCCTCCCCTCTGAAGCCCATAAAAACCCCAGACTAGGCTGGGCGGGGTGGCTCATGCCTGTAATCCCAGCACTTTGGGAGGCTGAGGTGGGCAGATCACCTGAGGTCAGGAGTTTGAGACCAGCCTGGCCAACATGGTGAAACCCTGTCTCTACTAAAAACACAAAAATTAGTCAGGCATGGTGGTGTAGGCCTGTAATCCCACCCTCAGCTACTAGGAAGGCTGAGGCAGGAGAATCGCTTAAACTCAGGAGGCAGAGGTTACAGTGAACCAAGATTGCGCCACTGCACTCCAGCCTCGCAACAAGAGCAAAACTCCATCTCAAAAGAAAAAAAAAAAAAAAGAAAGAAACCAGACTCAGCCAGACTCCAGATGACAACGGACAACCTTCTTGCCGAGAGGAGCGACCCACTGCTGGTGTCCTCTGAGTTGTTCAGTAAAGCTCCCCTTGACTGGCTCACCCTCCACGTGTCCACGTACCTCAGTCCTCCCAGTGCGGGACAAGAACTCAGGGCCCGAAAGGCAGGGCTGAAAGAACTGTGACACTAACAGGGCTGAACTCGCCCCCTGCTCACCAGGCTGTGGGCGACAAGAGGATGAGGAGAGAGGAGGAAAAGAGCTGCAGCCCCTCAGGGAGCCCAGACCTAGGAGCTCCCTGAGCCAGGGCTGGGGCGCTCTCTAGGGCTCTGCAGTTCCTGGCACCTCCAAGCTTCCAGGCACCACCGTGTTCCCCGGGGCCAGCGTGGAAGCTGCTTGTGGTCCTACTGGTCCAGCCCAGCCTCGCGAAAGCGCGTGTGGAGCCGCCCACCCTGCCGTGCCTGCCTGTGGGTAGCGGCCGGACCCCACGCTCACTCGTTCACACACCCCTCGCCACTCCGCGCCCGGCTCGCCCTCGGCAGGGGTGGGATCCAGGCCAGTAGCAGGAGCCGGCCGCAGCCTGCCGGGCCGAGTGGGTGGGGCGAGCCCAGTGGACCCCAGCAAACCTCAGCCAAGGTGCCCCCGGCCACAGGGGCTTCCGGCAGGAAAAGTGACACCCCAAGGATGGCATGACGAAGGGAGAAGTTTTCCAGCAGAGGCGGGAGATAGGCGCCGAAACGTGGAGCGTTCCAATCCTCCAGCCCAAAGGCCCAGGCCTGGGTGTTGCCCCATGTGGCTCCCAGAAGGCCTGTGAAGCCCTAAAACCTGTGCCTTCTCCCCGAGACGACATCATTCAACCGCCAACATGAGCTTCTGCAGCCTCCGCCAGCCCCGTCCGCCTCCTAGCCCCGCCCCCTCGGCCTCCCAGATCCTCCCCCTCGGCCTCCCAGACCCTCCCCCTCGGCCTCCCAGACCCGCCCCCTCAGCCTCCCAGGCCCTCCCCCTTGACCTCCCAGACCCCTCCTCTGCCTCCTAGCCCGGCCCCTCGGTCTCCTAGCCCCGCCTCCTCCGCCTCCAGAACCTGCTCCTTCACCTCCGGGGTGGCCCGGCCTCCGCGGGGCGCCCAGCCCTGCACAGATGTCGCCCGGCCTGTGCGCAGAGCTCTACCTTCTGGGAGAAGGAGGTTTAAACAGGAGCCCAAGCGAACCGGTCTGGCGGCCGCTGGATGTGAAATGCCATTGTCACCGGATACCCAGAGCTGGGGTCAACGTCCTGTGAGTCTGCGGTCCCCCTCAGTCCCCTGGGATCCCCTGACTTCCATCAGAGGAGGAGGAAAAATAGGGAGGCGCAGACCTGAGCCCAGGATCCGCGGTCTGGCCCCGCCCTCCCCCAGGGCCGCTTCGCTGGAGAACAGCTGTCCCGCCTCGGCCGCCAGGCGCTCCCCTCCTCCGGGGTGACTCGGGGCCTGCGCGCCCTTCCTCCCGCTCCAGTCTGGCTGGCCGGGCCAGGGCTCCGCTCGTGCCTCCGTGGGGAGCTGGCCGGGCTTGGGTGGTCTCCGAGACCACTCTTGCCTCTTCTCGAGTCGGGGCGTGGCGGGGACCCCTTCCCAGACAGAGATGGGTGAGGGGCTTCAGGACTGCGGGACTGATCGCTCTCCCTCCAGGGCACCTGACCTGTCCGGAGGGACCGGGGAAGACGCGGGGAGGGGCCGAGTCTCCCGGGAACTGGGACCCCCGAGGCCCAGGACTCCGCACTGTTTCTCTGAAATCTGTTTCCAGTCGGGAGGACTCCGTGGCAAGATGGTTTTTCCACTCGCCTCTGGATGCTCAGCCTTCCCTCTGCCAAGAGCCTCAGACACGCCGCTGCAGGCGCGGTTAACCGCAGGCGGGAGGGAGACCCTGACCCCAGCTTCGAGCCCCGCGCGGAGCCTAGAGGCGGGACCCGGGGCCGGGAGCCAGAGCCGTCCCTGTAGCACCACCTGCTGGGCGGCGCTGGAAGCGTCGCGGCACCCTCAGGGCTGGAGGCTGTGGCTGGGCTGTGGGACCCCGCTCACGCGTCAGGTTGTGAACTCTAACTCTGCCATTTGGCCCTGAACATAGTCTCCTCATCTGTGAAATGGGGGGTCACCAGCACCCCCTGGTTTGAGGACCCCGTCCAGGGCCATGCTGGGGAGGGTGCAGATGGAGAGAGCTGGGTGGGTGGAAAGAGAGGGTGATAAACCAGAGAAGGGGGTCCTTCTGTCCTTCTCAAGACAGGGTGGTCCCTCTGGGGACCCAGACTCTTGCATGGCTGGCACAAGCCTCCAGTAGTCCTGGCCCCGCAGCCCCTGGGACTGGGGCAAGCTCCTTGTGGTGGCATCAGTGAAGAGGACCTGGGCAGGACCAGGAATCCCCCCCACCATTTTATCCCCAGAGAGGTCTTGGCTGACCCACTGATGCACTTGGTAATCTCCCCAACCCCTGGCCCATGAGGGGTTCCGACCCACGAGTGGGTAAATGCATGTGCCCCCTGGCAGCCAGACCCCAGACCCTGCCCCACCATCCCTGGGGGGCTATCACCCAGCCCCACCCCTACCCCAGTCAGGTCTCCCCTCCCTTGGCCCAGTCCCCCTCCTTCCCTTAGGGCTGAGGCTGTGCCCCAGTAGGTTTCTCCTGGCCAAGGGCAGCCCTCGTCCCCAGACGCCCAGAATAGCCCTGGGAACCCTTCCTCCTGGTCTTGGCAGCAAGCAGGCAAGGGGCAGGACTCAGCCCCGGATTCTTCCCCACCTGACTGGCCTGCGGGTTTCCACAGCACCACCTGCCCTGGGCTCTCGCTGAATTTCTTTTCTTTTCTTTTTTTTTGAGATGGAGTTTGCTCCATCGCCCAGGTTGGAGTGCAGTAGCACAATCTCAGCTCACTGGAACCTCTGCCTCCCCAGGCTTGAGCAATTCTCCTGTCTCAGCCTCCTGAGTAGCTGGGATTACGGGCATGCTCCACCATGCCCAGCTAATTATTTGTATTTTTAGAGAGGATTCAAGATGGCTGATCGCTAACATCTCGGGATTGCAGCTCTCAGTGAAAGTGCAGAGAACGAGAGGACGCCACACTTGCAGACAAATTTTTGTCGTTCACGGACCAGAAGATTCCCAGTGAAGGAGCCTCACAGGTCACCAGCACGACTCTTGTGGCCAGCGCAGCGGTTTTGCTAGCACCTCGGTGCGGCAGCTCTTGGTGCAGAGTAAACGGGACTGGTTCCCCTTCTGACCGACATTTGGAGCTCCGGGAAGGCAGAGTCACCTATTACAGACTCAAGAAGGAAGCCAGACTGGAGATTCCAGGGCAGAAAAGCACCATCAGTCTTAACGCCGCTGTTTTGGCCGGCACAGTGGGTTGCTCAGATTTCGGCCCTGGGAATTAACAACTTGGACGTCCACTCAGAGACCTAATTTGAAAGTTGGTAATTACAAAGATGACAGGTGGATACATTTACAATGATGGGAAGAAACCACCATAAAAAGGCTGAGAATACTCAAAATCAGAATGCCTCTCCCTCTAAAAAGGATCACCATTCCTCGTCAACATGGGAACAAGGCTTGATGGGGAAGGAGTGCATTCCATTAACAGAATCAGGCTTCAGAAGGTGGATAATAAGAAACTTCTGTGAGTTAAAAGAACATGTTGTAGCCCAATGTAAAGAAACTAAGAACTTTGAAAAAAAGGTTTGATGAAATCCTAATGAGAACAGACAATTTAGAGAGGAATATAAGTGAATTAATGGAACTGAAGAACACAATATGGGAACTCCGAGAAGTATGCACAGGTTTAAACACTCGAATTGATCAAGCAGAAGAAAGGATATCAGAGGTAGAAGACCAACTTAATGAAATAAAACAAGAAGACACGAATAGAGAAAAAAGAATAAAAAGGAATGAGCAAAGTCTCCAAGAAATATGGGACTATGTGAAAAGACCTAATTTATGTTTGATAGGTGTACCTGAATGCGACGGAGAGAATGAATCCAAGCTGGAAAATACTCTTCGGAATATTATTCAGGAAAACTTTCCCGAGAGCAAGACAATATTCAACCCCCAGTAATACAGAGAACACCACAAAGATATTCCTCAAGAAGAGCAACCCCAAGGCACATAATCGTTAGATTCACCAGGGTTGAAACGAAGGAGAAAATACTAAGGGCAGCCAGAGAGAAAGGTCAGGTTACCCACAAAGGGAAGCCTATCAGACTTACAGCAGATCTCTCAGCAGAAACTCTACAAGCCAGAAGAGAGTGGGGGCCAATATTCAACATGCTTAAAGAACAGAACTTTCAGCCCAGAATTTCATATCCAGCCAAACTAAGCTTCACAACTGAAGGAAAAATAAAATCTTTTATGAACAAGCAAGTACTCAGAGATTTTATTACCACCAGGCCTGCTTTGCAAGAGCTTCTGAAAGAAGCATTACACATAGAAAGGAACAACCAGTATTAGCCTTTCTAAAAATATACCAAAAAGTAAAGAGCATCAACATAAAGAAGAATTTACATCAATGAATGGATAAAACAGCCAGTTAACATCAAATGGCAGTAACCCTAAATTTAAATCAACTAAATCCTCCAATCAAAAGATACAGCCAAAACCCAACGGTATGCTGCATCCAGACCCATTTCACATCCAAAGATATACAAAGACTCAAAACAAAGGGATGGAGAAAGATTTACCAACCAAATGGAGAGCAAAAATAAATAAATAAATAAAAAGCAGGAGTTACAATTCTCGCATCTGATAAAATAGATTTTAAAGCAACAAAGATATAGTGGTAAAAGGATCAATGCAGCAATAAGAGCTAACGATCCTAACACCCAGATACATAAGACCTATAAAGAGACTTAGACTCAACGAGACAGAAAATTAATAGGGATATCCAGGACTTGAACTCAGATCTGGAACAAGTAAACTTAATAAATATTTATAGAGCTCTCCACTTTAAATATACAAAATATACATTCTCATCAATACCACATCACACCTAGTCATAGGTTTAAATGAAATATTGATCAGCCATTATTAATATCCATTTTTAGAATAAAGCAACATTTCCGTTCTCCCTCCCTCTTTTTCTTCCTTTCTTCCTCTCCCTCACTCCTTTTTTTTTTTCTTTCCTTCTCTCCTTAAAAAAAAAAAAATGTATTTTTAGTTGAGACGGGGTTTCACGATGTTGGTCAGGAACTCCTAACATCAAGTGATCTGCCCACCTTGGTCTCCCAAAGTTCTGGGATTACAAGCATGAGCCACCGCACCCGACTTGAATATTTTTTCAAAGGCACAAAAAATATTTACCATTTCTTGCCTCCAGAACCTGAAGAAAATAAAATTCACTTTCACATCCTCAGCAGCCAAACAGCCCCTTCAGATCCACCTGCTGAGGTCACGGCCAGCCCCACCCCCAGCAGTTTTCCAGGCTGCATGGCTCGGGGTGTCTGATCACACGCCACAGGCTCTTGCCCGGCAGGGGGAGATTTCGGTTCCCACCACACAGGCAAGCTGATCACCAGGCACTTCTGCTCACTTCTTTCTTACTGTGCTCTGTTTACTTAGCAGTGAAATCATTGACTTATCTGTCTGTGTTTTTTAAACTACAAAACGAATGCATGATGCCTGTAACCATCTCAAATGAAGAGTTACCAGGGAGTTAGAACAAGAAAGTCTCTGTCTCACACCTTGCCCTGCACCACCTGCTGGGATTGTGGATGGGAAACGTGCTTTGCCAGGATCACTCAGGGGATCAGGGTGCAGAGAGAGCTCGGGGATAGGGCTGAGGAGTCACTGGACCCCACCAACCACCTGGGCACCGTCCGAGCCTCAGCGTCCCTGCAGCGCTGGCCCTGAGTCAGACTTCCGGCGACCTGGAGCTGGGAAGCATGGCTCCCCAGGATTGTCAGGGCTCTTTGGGAGTGGGAAGACAAACGCCCAGGAAAGCTCACTGGGGTTTCATCCTCATGGCCACTACAGGCAGGGCCCACAGCTGACAGGCGCAGAGAGGAGCAAACCAGTGCTGCCCAGGCTGCAGCCCTGAGCCCACGCCAGCAGCCAAGCACCCCAAACTCACAGGATGCCCTGGAAACAGGCCTCCTCTCCATGGTGGTGCCTATGATGTGGCATCACAGGCACCACCATGGAGAGGAGGCCTGTTTCCAGGGCACCCTCTACCCCAACCCCTACCCCCAACCCCAGCCTCACCCCCACTCCTCTTGTCACCTCCACCCCCCACCATCCATCCCTATAATCTCAGTGGCTCTCAGTGGTGGCCACATCAAGAATAAACCCACTGGGTCTCCGGGACACCCCATAACAGGTGGAATTCTGAGAGGTGGGTTGGGTGGGCATTCAGGGGCTGAACATGTATGGGTGAAGGCCCAGGGACAGGGAGATAGAGGCAGCCATGTGTGGGACAAGGATGTCACTGTGATCAGGCTTTGAGGCTAACATGCAGTAACAGGGCCAGCATCACCTCCCGCCTGAACGACAGCACACAGAATGTTCGGAGACCCTGGACGTCTGCAGCAGAGATTCGCAGCCCCGGAGGATGAGCCCTCCAGCCAAGGCAGCTTCTTCCTGGTGCTGTCCTGGGTGGAAGGGGCCGAGCTGCAAGTGTGGGGAGGCCCAGGCACCTGGTAGAGAGAGAGAGGAGGGAGCTCCACAGACAGGAGGCCTCTGAGCCTCTGGGATCTGCTCTGTGTGCCCTGGGCAGAAGCAGCCCAGGCTAGGAAAAGGCCCAGCTAACGGGGTCAGAAGGAGCAGCGCCCTGTTCCCATAGGGCCAGGAGACAGCTATTTCCTCCCAGCCAGCCTGGAAACCTCAAAATCTATAGCATGGCGGCCGGAGAACTCAGAAGGGAAGCGCTGGGCAGTCTCAGCACGGGGAATAATTAGGATGACATGCTGATCTGTTGAGATGAACACACCTGAAACAGAAAAACTCCCAGAATTAAAGTGTTCTGGGTAACACATCACCCCATGACAAATGTCAAAAACTGGGCCTAACCAAATTATTGTGAATTAAAATTCACAACTTATAGCATTAAATCAAGGATTACCAGGCATGTGCAGAAATAGAAAAATGTGACCCCCTACATCAATTGACTGAAACTGACCTCAAACTGATGTAGACTTAGAGTTAATGGACAAGGACATTTAAAATGTTAGTAGAGGCCAGTGCAGTGACTCACACCTGTAATCCCCGCACTCTGGGAGGCTTCAAGGTCACGTGAGGTCAGAAATTTGAGACCAGCCTGGTCAACATGGTGAAACCCCATCTCTACTAAAAATACAAAAAATTAGCTGGGCATGGTGGCAGTTGCCTGTAATCCCAGCTACTTGGAAGGCTGAGGCAGGAGAATCGCTTGAACCCAAGAGGTGGAGGTTGGAGTGAGCTGAGATCACACCACTGCACTCCAGCCTGGATGACAGAGCAAGACTCTGTCTTAAAAAACAAAGTTATCATGCAAAAAGTTAAGGAGAGGCATGGGAAATGAAAAGAGCCACGTGTAATTTCCCAGGATGAAAACCCAGGCACCTGAGGCAAGAGTGCACTGTGTAGGATGGATGTCAGACAGATCCTACAGAAGAAAAGATTAGGGAAGCTGCAGCTGTTAGCAGTAGAAACTATCCACAGTGAAACACAGGGAAAAAAGAATTTTTAAGAAATTAAAAGAACATCAGTGAGCAGTGAGACAACTTAAAGTGGACAAATATATATGTAATTGTTGTCCTCTGAGGAGGAGAGACAGAAAAAATATTTTTTAAAAATATGTCCCAAATTATTCCAAATATTGTGGAAACAACAAGCCCACACAGCCAAGTTCAACAATCCCAAGCATGAGACACATGTAACTACAACCCTGCAAAGGCACCTCATCGTTAAATTGTTCAAAATCAGTGAAAAAGAGAAATCTGGGAAAATGAGAAAAGCCACCAGGAAAAAAAAAAAGACATGTTAGAGAAGACTAAAGGACAACAACAGGCGTCTCTTCAGAAATGACGTGAGCAGCAAGTTTTAGAGCAACAGCTTTAAAAGCTCATCTAGAATTCTATACCCAGCAAAAATATCCTGCACAAACAAAGACAAGCCTTCAAGTCTGGGCTCAATGTGGGGAGTTGAAAAGACCATCAGGACAATGCTTACAATGAGGGAAAAATGGGAAAACCCCAAAATTCGCACCTTTCTTGAATCTATCAGAAAGCTCAGTTCTCGGCCAATCACTCATTCCAAATCTGTGGAGATGCAGGGACCAGGCTCTGGAGATGAGACACAGGTGTGCCTTTGGTTGCCTGGGCACACACTGCTGGATGCCGCATAAGTCAGGAAGAAGGTTTGGCTAAACGTTTGCGCATTCTAAAGTCGGAGTGAGGCTGGTCTCACCCTGTGAAGTTCCTTGGGAATGAAGATGAGGGCATGGAGGGTCCCCCTTTTGCACAGTCCACTAGGTACTCACAGGAAAGGTCAGGAAAAATTACAAGAAAACTTCCCTCTGGTGCTAGCGGGTAAGGGGAATGGCAGCCACTGCCAAATGGCACTGGCACCACCTCCTCCTGTGAAGCTTGAGATTCACTTGCAGAGGGAAGAAGCTCAAGATTCACTCGCAGAGGGACAAGCACAGAAACTGTCACCCCAGGACACTTGCAGGAAAACATGGATTGAGGGAGAGGAACCGAGAAGGGAAAAGCTCTGCCCCTGAGAACGGGAAGGAAAATGCTTGGCCCAGCTCTGTGGCTAGAAAGGAGCCTGCACACTTGCGAAGGCCACACGCCTGATACCCGATGACACAGTGGTGGCCTAAGATGGAGGCAGAGAAAATTCTCCACCCATTCACACCAGACTAACAAGGGTTCGATAAGAATAAATCTGGAAGAGCTGAAAGAGAAACATTCTCCCTAGGTACGAAATCTAGAAAAGGCACAAAGCCAAGGAGAAGACATTGAGAAAACACCTGGCAGGTGGCCTATACCCTAAACACAGAAGGTAACCATAGCAACAACGTCAAACCAAGTCCAGGTCCTGACATGATTAACAAACCTCCACACCAAGGACCTAGAGGAGAAAGGGCAGGCCACCACCAAGCATAAAGCCAAGCCACTCATGGCAGTAACTACCGTCCTGCACAAAACGCCTGCCTTTCCATGAAAAATTATAAGGCATATGAAACGCAAGAACAGACACACGCCCAAGAGGCAAAATAAGAATCAAAACCAGAATTGGGTATGACACTGATATTGGGACTATCGGGCAGGGAACTTAAATAACCTCGAATGATACGTTATGTGATCTAACGGCAAAGGTAGATAATGTACAAGATGAGATGAGTCATTTCAGCAGAGACGGAAACTGTAAGAAAGAACCAAATGGAAAGACCTCAAACTAAAACCCCAGCTACAGAGACGAAAAATGCCTTTGATGGGGCAGTAGACTCAGCACAGTGGAGCAAAGGGTCAGTGAATGTGAAGAGAGATCAATACCCAATAACCAACACACGCACACACACGCATATGCACACGCACACACGTATGCACAGACATGCACACACATGCACGCACATGTATGCACAAAACACGCACACATGTGCACACACATGCGCGCATACACATTCACACATGCACACAGGTACATGTGAACGCACATGTGTTTGCCATTGTCCCTTATCGCCCTGAGGCAGAGCTTTCCTGGACAAGCCCCTCACCCCACCCTGCCACTGCAACTGAACTTGTGGTCATGTATACTCCTTGCCCCTACCCCGCCAACTGTAACTGAACCGACTCTGCAACACCCCCACCCCCCAAAAACTACCCAACCTATAAAACCAACTCCTATCCCACCACCCTTGGCTAATGCCCACCTGCACCCAGGTGAATAAACAGCCATGTTGCTCACACAAAGCTTGTCTGGAAGGTCTCTTCATTCAAAGCACTCGTTTTTCAACAAGAGCTATTTGGAGTAACAAGGGCTGTGTCTTTTTCAAAATTAATGACACATACTAAGCCACAGATCTAAGAAACTCAACACTAAGTAAGGCAGATACCAAAAGTAACCGCCCAGGCATACCAAATAATACCAAAATAACCACCCCAGGCATATCAAATCCAAATGTTTGAGAACCAAAGGCAGCCCAGGCACAGTGGCTCACGCCCATAGTCCCAGCACTTTGGGAGGCTGAGGAGAGCAGATCACTTGAGGTCAGGAGTTCAAGATCAGCCTGGCCAACATGGTGAAACCCTGTCTCTAAAAATACAAAAATTAGCCAGATGTGATGGTACACACCTGTAGTCCCAGCTACTCAGGAGACTGAGGCATGAGAATTACTTGAACCCAAGGGGCAGAGGCTGCAGTGAGCCAAGATTGCACCACTGCACTCCAGCCCGGGTGATGGAGGCAGACTGCATCAGAAAGAAAAGAGAAAGAAGAGAAGAGAAGAGAAGACACAAGACAGAGACAGAGAAATGAGAGTTTGGGCCCAGGGTCCACTGCCACCCAGATTGCAGAGACCAGCGGTGGCCCCGAATGCCTGGACGGGACGCTCTCACTTTCATTAAGTTGCACATCTTGGGGCAGGGTAGGTAGGGCGTGGCAGTGACAGGGTCAAGTACATCACGTGTCATTCAGGTAGGGGCTCAGGAATTTCTTGTGTCTTTTATTTCTACAATTTCTTGTCTCCGCACCAGCCAGGAGGGGTTCACAGAACCCTGGAGGGCTGGACCCTATAGGACCTGGGACTTTTCTCAATTAATCCAGTAAGAGACGCCCCCCCACCCCCCCCCAAAAAAAAAAAAAAAACAACAGTAGAAAAGAAACTGAGCCAAACAGAACAAATACAAGATAGCCAGCAAGATGCTGGAGATTTCAACCCAACCACATCCGTAATTGCTGTAAATGCAGCGAACAGAAAGCACCAGTTAGAAATGAAGAGATTGTCGGACGGGATTTTAGCAAACAATATCTAACTATGGCACGTGGAAAGAAGTCACTTGCAGTATCAGAACAAAGATAGGTCAAAAGCTGAAAGACGGGAAAAGATAACAACATAAACACTAACCCAAAGAAACCTGGCGTGACTCTGTTCACATCAGATCGGGGATAACGAGGAGCATCTGCCTCGTGATAACAAGCTCACATCTCCAAGAACATGTAACCATCCTAAGTGTGTAGTCGGCTAGTGACAGAGTCTCCAGAAACACAAAGTAAACACTGATAGAATTAAACGCAGAAATCGGGAAGTCCGCAGCTGTTAATTGGAGATGTCAGCACTCCTCCAGCGGTAATTGATGGAACAATTAGGCAGAAAATCAGTAACAATACAGGTGACCTGAACAACCTCAACCAGTTGGAACTAATGGGCATTTACAAAACACAACACACAGAGACATCCAGCAGCACCTTCCTCTCAAGTACACACGGGGCTTTCACCAAGATAGCCCGTATTCTGGTCACAGACAAAGTTTAAAATTTAAAAGACTAGAAATCATACAAAGTGTGATCTTAGAACGTAAGGAAATTAAACTAGAATTAAATAACAGAATCGGTGTGAGGTCTTACAAACATTTGGAAATTAAATAGCACACTGTAAAATAATCCATGAAAGAGGAAGTCTCAAGAAAAATTTTAAAATATTTTGAACTGAAATGAAAATGTAAAGAATAACATCGAAATATGTGGTAGGTAAAGCAGTACTTAGAGGAAAATTTGTAGTATTAATTTATTATATTAGAAAAAAAGAAATATTTAAAATAAGTAACCCAAACTTCCACCTAAAGAAACTAAAGATGAAGAGAAAATTAAACCTAAAGTAAGTAGAATGAAGGAAATCATAGATTAGAGCAAAAATCAATGAAATTGAAAACAAAGTCAATCAAACCAAAATCTGGTTCTTTGAAAAAATAAAATTGATTAACCTTAGACAGACTGAGCAATAAAAGAAAGAAAGAAAAAGAAAAGAAAGAGAGAGAGAAGGAAAGAAAAAAGAAAAGAAAGCCGGCTGGGCAAGGTGGCTCTTGCCTATAATCCCAGCACTTTGGGATGCTAAGGCAGGTGGATCACTTCAGGCCAGAAGTTCGAGACCAGCCTGACTAACATGGTAAAACCCCATCTCTACTAAAATTTAAAAAATCATCTGGGCATGGTGGCAGATGCCTGTAATCCCAGCTACTTGGGAGGCTGAGGCAGGATAACTGTTTGAACCCCGGAGGCAGAGGTTGCAGTGAGCTGAGATCTCGCCACTGCACTCCAGCCTGGGTGATGGAGCAAGACTTTTTCCCAAAATAAATAAATAAATAAATAAATAAATAAAAAGATGCAAATTATATCAGGAATGAATGGGGGGGACATCACTATCAATACCAGTCATTAAAGGAACAATAAAAAATGCAAGAAACAACTTACACCAGGTTCAGCCACTTGAGTGGAACAATTCCCTGAAAGACACAACTACCAAACTTTTCCAAGAAGAAACAGATAACTGAGATAGTCCTATGCCTATTAAAGAAATTAAATTCATAGTTAAAAGTCTTTCCAAGGGCAGTGCTGGTAACACCAAGGCTGCAGTCAGCTAACATCTGTTCTCCTATCAGCTTAGGAGAACGTCCTGGACAATGAAGAAAGGCAGACTGACAGCCTCTAAGCTGTGGGTAGCCCCTCACATGGGCACCTGGGAAGGAGAGCTGCGCAGACCCCAGGCACAATTTGTGCCTGAAGAATATCTCAGTTTATAGTGTTATTACTCAGCTATTTCCTTTATATAATCTTTCTATATAATAATATAATAACTTACTACTTACAAATATCTAGTTTATATCATCATACTTAATACTTATATCTACTTAGTTCTATATAATCTTTCTATGTAATCATATAGATATTGTAGTCGGAGCTGTACTGACACATTTAGTGCTGATTTATATAATCCTTCTATATAACCGTATAGTAGTTTGTAGTAGGAGGAATGCCTAGAGCAGTCACAGAACAGAAGCAGTACATGGGAAAAGCCAGATCAGGATGAGAACCAAAGACCCCAGCGGTGGCGTCCCTGCCTGAAAGGGCAAACGCTGTATGGCAGGCTTGGAGCAAGAGCCTCCCCTCCTGATAAAGGAGTTGTAGCACCTTGCATCCAGTTCCTGTGGAAAGTCGGTCTCAGACCTGAGATCCTGGAAGTAACTGAGGGAGAAAAACCCCTCTGGTGTGACCAGTCACAGTGGCTGTACACCCTGTCAGTCTTTTCTCCCTTCTGTGCTAGCTCAAATCATCCTCCCATAAATATCTTAAGAGAAAAGCACAAGTCTGTCAGCTCCCACTGCATTGGTTTCTATTAGAAACCCTCTGAAGTCTCCAGCCCCCAGATAAGAAGTGTCTCGCACGACACCTGCTGCACACAGCCCACCTCCTTGCCTCGGTGACCTAATGGGGGTGGACCCCTTTTCTGTACACGGCCCTTTACTACTGCACACGGCACGGCCCCCTACTGCGCATGGTCCACCTCTCTGCCCAGGTGGGTGGATGCGTGGTGGCCGGCCTCAGGCTGCAAGGAGCTTGCAGCATGGGCTGTTTGGGCACCAAGTGTATCCCGGCACAAGGGAAAGAGCAGAGCCAGCCCGACCCAGGCAGAGCTGACCAGGGCTGCATCCAGGAAATGATGGAGGGGCCAAGTGTGGTCAGAATTCACTGGGGAAGAGTGACCCTCCAAGACAGCCACTCAGGGAAGCTGCATAGAGGAAGCAGCGCTTGGGCGAGGCCTTGGGGCAGGACCACGGAGAGGAGCTGTGTCCTTCCAAGTCAAAGGGGCTGGAGGTCTGGGTGGGGGAAGAGGAGGGGAGGTGGGGGCTCCATGAGCTGCACAGCAGCAAGTCTGAGCCTGGTAATCTCGGGTCCCAGAGCGTCCCTGTGGCCGGGCGGGCAAGGAGGCAGGGGGCCCATCGGGGCTCACTGCCTGAGCAACCAGGAGGATTGGGTCTCCAGCCAGCAGCAGGGAGGAAGTCAACATGAATCCATTCTGACGCAAGTGTCAAGCCAACCATGTGCAGGGAAAGGTAGCAGTTCTGAATGTCAAGGAGGGAGTCCCGCTCTGGCTGGCAGTACGGCGTGGCTGGGCTGCGGGAGGAGGCATGGCGGGTCCAGCTCCTGGGCTGTGGGAGGAGGCATGGCGGGTCCAGCTCCTGGGCTGTGGGAGGAGGCTGCTTGGGGGGGCCACCGCCTGGCATGGAAGGGCTTCTAGGGCCTTCGAGAGCGGAGCGCACCTGGGAGCCGAACTGGGGACTCACCACTGAGGAAAGGAGCCCCAGCAAGGCACTGCCTGGTCCAGGGACTCCTGTCTGCATGGCTTCTGAGACCTGCAGGAGCCAGTGTGCCCAGACGGCCTCCACTGGAGGCCAGGGCTGCTGATGACAGACCAGGATGCAGAGTGGAAGGCGGGTCCTCCGGCATCTGAGCCAGGCCCGAGGATGCAGTGCTGAATTCACATCAGGCCAGGAAAAGGCTGAGGTGCTGGTGGGTCTGTTCCCCGACACCACCTGCTGCCTTACGAGAGCTCCTGTGTGAACAGTGGGAGGGTCTGGGACTGCTGTCTGGTGTGATATGAGAGGGGCCTGAGTCCAGGTGGGGGCTCCACCCTAAGAGGGGCATGGGTGACAAGCTCCCAAGACATGACCACGATGGGTGTGAAGATGAGGCCACATGAGGCCGGCAGACAGCGCAGGGCAAACCGAGGCCAAGCGACCGCTGCAGGGAGCACCCGATGTGCAGAGAGGCACAAGGTGACATCTGAGGAAGGAGTGGCAGAGAGGGCATCCAGGCTATCGGGATGGCAGCGCAGAGACACTGGGCGCTTAGTGTCCCCCACCCTCGAAGCCGCCCCTCAGCCCTCCTCTGGCAGGCGTGGCCTCACCATCTCCTTCCCTGCCCTCCCCTGCATGCAACAGGTACCCCATAGGTGCTCCTGCCCCTGCGAGAGGCTGGCGCAGCTCCCCCTCTTACTGCTGGCCGATGACAGCAGACCCAGGGGTCCCCACCCAGGGTCACTCCAGGCCAGAGGGGACGCCTGGCTCTGTCCTTGTCTCCTGAGATGATCTCTCCAGCTGAACCAGTTTGCTTTTACACTGAAAAAGAAATGAAGGGTTCTGCATTTTATTAAAGCAGATATGGCTGCAAGTGGGTGGGACTCCCGAGGACTCAGCCAGGCTCACACGCTGGGACATTCCCAGCATCACCATCACTCCAGCCGGGCGGGGCAGAGGAGATGGCAGATGGAAGCCGCATCAACACCACCTGTGGGACACAGCTCTAGGCAGAGGGTGGGATGCTGGTTTAGGGCAGTTCTGGGGCTCCAAGGAGGAGGCAGGGCTGGAGGTGGACTGGGGAGGGCCAGGAGAGTTCTAGAAGAGAGGAGAGAGGAGGGAAGGCAGGTGTGGGGATGGC
This sequence comes from Callithrix jacchus, assembly GCF_049354715.1. Lineage (NCBI taxonomy): Eukaryota > Metazoa > Chordata > Mammalia > Primates > Cebidae > Callithrix > Callithrix jacchus. The sequence goes on from NC_133506.1 coordinate 58,877,842, forward strand.
ATAGAGGGCCACCCTTGGAGGGTCCTGGTGCCACTGGAGAGCTGGCAGACTTCAGGGCAGGGAGCATCGCAGTCAGGGTTCCACGGCCATGAGGGAGGAGGTGGCCGGGGCTGCAGGAGGAGGTGCAGGATGAGGTGTGGCCGGGCCAGGCAGACAGACAAGCTCACAGGAGCAAGTGCGGAAGGCCAGCTCTGTACACACAGAAGAAACTTTCAGTTGAAATCCTTAAGCCGGCAGCTTGTGGGTTGGTTTGAGAAGATCCATGTGCTTACGTCTGCTGTGTGGCTTGGAGGCTCCGTCACCCCATGGGGGCTCCCTCACCCCGTAGGGGCTCCCTTACTCCTTGAGGAGTGACTTGGGGCTCCTCAGTGAATCCCCGCTCTGACTTTGACCGTTCCTGAGTGTCAGTGGCTCAGACATCTGGGGTTGGTGGTTGGGGTGGGTGGGTACTAGAAGGTGAGAGGTGTCTGCTGCCTGCCCCTCAGAGACCGCCAGTGACCTGGTGGTTCTGAGTCCTGCCAGGAGTGGGGATCCACGGCGGCCAGGCTCCGGGTTCTGCCCACAGACTGGCCATTTCCCTGGACCACTTTGTTCCACTTTTTGGGCCTCAGTTTCCAGTTCTTCAAGCCAAAAGGCTGGTGCTGTGGGTCATTCCTACAGTGCAGTTGTACTACCGCAGAGCCGGGGAAGGGGTGAGGAGTGTGTGGACCAAGTTGGGGGTTGTGTGGAGTCACCTCCCGGGTGTGGAAGGTGATGGGAGGGGCAGGGAGTGAGGAGCAGGAGCTGACCGGGAGGAGGGCTGGAGCAGGGCTGTGTCCATGTGTGAGCTGACCCAGAGGGGGCTGGAGCAGGGCTGTGCCCATGTGTGAGCTGATGGGGTGGGGGCTGGAGCGGGGCTGTGCCCATGTGTGAGCTGACCAGGAGGGAGGCTGGAGCAGGGCTGTGCCCATGTGTGAGCTGACCCGGAGGGGGCTGGAGCGGGGCTGTGCCCATGTGTGAGCTGATAGGGTGGGAGCTGGAGTGGGGCTGTGCCCATGTGTGAGCTGACCGGGAGGGGGGTTGGAGCAGGGGCTGTGCCCATGTGTGAGCTGACCCGGAGGGGGCTGAAGTGGGGCTGTGCCCATGTGTGAGCTGACCAGGAGGGGGGCTGGAGCAGGGCTGTGCCCATGTGTGAGCTGACGGGGTGGGGGCTGGAGTGGGGCTGTGCCTGAGTGTGAGCTGACCGGCAGGGCAGTTGGAGCAGGGCTGTGCCCATGTGTCCACACTGGACACAGATGAGGCCGCCTGGGAGATGCCAGGAGGTAAGGCCAAGACCCCAGGCCATGGAGGATGAGGGAAGCTGGAGTCCCCGCCCCAGCCTGTTGCTGCTCAGACCCACTGCCCTGAGTCTTGGCCCAGAGCCCCAGACCTCAGTCTACTCAAAACTGACCATGTTCTCGTAGCTGCTAATCCCAGTTCTGGGCCCCATGGAAACTGCCAGGTGCTCACTGAGGTCCCCTCTGCTGACAGAGACCCAGCCCAGGAGGAAGAGGGCTGAGCTAGGCTCTGCCCCTGTTTTTTGTTGAAACTAAAATACACAGCATAAGACATAGCATTGTCACAAGGGAAAGCACAGGGTTCAGTGGCTGGAAGTATCATGTATTCCCACTGTGGCTCATTGGCTGGAGATATCACACATTCCTGCTGGTGGTTCAGTGGCTGGAAGTATCACACATTCCTGCTGTGGTTCAGTGGCTGGAAGTATTACATAGTCCCGCTGTGGCTCAGTGACTGGAAGTATCACGCATTCCTGCTGTGGCTCGGTGGCTGGAAATATCACACATTCCCGCTGTGGCTCAGTGGCTGGAGGTATCACACATTCCTGCTGCGGTTCAGTGGCTGGAGCCTGGGGGCAGGCACCTGTGGCTGGTTTGGGCATGATGCTATGGACCAGGTGTGGGGACTGGTGATGCCCAGTGACTCTCTCCTCAGGGCATGAACAAGCTGGGGTGTTGTGGAATGGTGGGGCCGGGGACCACTGTGGATGAGGGACAGGGGCAGTCAGGTCCTGGGGCTCTGGCCAGAGGAGGGGCCTCTGTGGACCCCATGTGGCCCCTGGGTTCTCTTGGGGGCCCCAGGCTCTCCCTGCCTTCCCCTGAGGCCTGCAGACACCCAGAAAGATGCTGGATCTGCTGGGCCTGGCCTCTCCTGGGACTCCTGCAGTCCCCTCCCTCAGCACACCCGGGCAGATGCCGGCCAGCAAGTGTCCAGCTGGGTGCCTCCTCTCTGCTGGCTTGGCTCCTCCCCCGTCTGCTTGTCTTATCTCCTTGTCCCCACCCCGCTCCCTGCCCAGATCTTCCTCTGCCCACATCCAGCCTCTGGACAAGCTCTCCTGTCCACCCCCCGCCACTGGCTTGCTGAGGCCCTCAGCCTGACACCCCATCTACTGGCTTGGTCACGAGCACCCTGGAGGGTGATTCACGCCCCGCGCTGGGTGCAGGGGTCTGCACACCCACACTGCCTTCTCCTGCTGTGACGCCGAGTTCTGTGGGCACCACTGGGTGCCTCCTCCACCTGAGGGTTCTCTCACAAAGGGGGCGCATTTGTCAGAGCCCCTGAGTGCTCCGGTCTGAAGGGGACTCAGGGATGGGGACACATGTGAGGGTCTGGGGAGGGCTAGAGGAGCCATGGTCACTGTGGTGGGGGGAAGCCAGGTGGGAAGCAGGGTGGGAGGGCCACCTGCCAAGGGGTCTCCAGGGGTGTTCAAGAGTTCCCTGTCCAGGGGCAGCCAGAGAGTGAGTGCAGAGTCCCACCAGGAGCTGGGCCTGCAGAGCCTCAAGAGGGATGGACTCCATGCTCCCCTCTAGGGAAGGACCCCATGCCCCCCTCCAGAGACGGACCCTGCCCTTCATTCATCCTCTCACTCACTCACTCATTCATTCACCAAACAGGCACGTGCCCCAAGACCTCCCAAAGGCAGAGTCCAGCAGGAGCCCAGGCTCAGGAGCCTGAGCCAGTCCCTGCACAGGAATCGCAGAATTCAACAGGTCCTGACTGCTGCTCCAGAGAGGGACAGGTGAACAGAAATGCCTGCCAAAGACCTGGGGGTGGGGGCCTCCCTCACCTCCCTCCCACTGCGGGAGCCAGGTGACAGCAGGATGTGACTCTGCCTGAGCAGGGATCTGCGGGGACACAGATGGCCAAGTCAGGACCCAGCTCTGCTGTGGCTCCAGTCCCCCTGCAGGCTCTGGGTCCAGCAGTGCAGAATCACACGCAGTCCCTGCAGCCACCAGGGGCCAGGGACACCCCAAGCGCCCCGAGTCCCCTCCTGTCGGTGTGACAGTGTGGCCGAGGGCAGGTGGCATGGGAGCACCATGTGGGCACGCCGTGGCGGATCCTTGGTGGCATATGTGGAGCCAGGCTGTGGAAGGAGTGTGGCATGTGTCACAAAGAGCCCCTGGCACTGGGGTGGGTGGTGCAGACGGGGGAGGGTGCTCCTTTCCCACTAAGAGCTGAGTAGCCCCCTGGTCCCTGCTACCCCTGATGGCCGAGATGCAGTGGCACTCCCGCTGGGGGCCAGCACCACAGACGGGACCTCCGCAGACCCAGGCCCAGCACAGGGCAGGCTTGAGGGAGGAGGCGCTCCAGCCTCCCCACTGCGAGATAATGAATTTCTGGTGTTTGGAGGCCGAGATTTGAGATATTCCATAGTGGCCCCAGGAAACCAGCACAGCACAGGCCTTCATGGCCCCAGGGCAGAGTGCAGTCTGGGAGGGGCCTTCCCTGCCCTAACCCTGGGTCCCCAGCCTGGTGACCGGCAGCCCAGAGACAGCCCGTGTGAGTGAGGAGACTACACACTGTCCAGGTTGAATCACTGCGTTTTACTGAGTGCACAGGTCCACCTGGCGTCCGAACTCATCCTTGTGGCAGCAGGGATCCCCAGAACCTTCCATGGCCGTCCCGGCCGCGGGACCCCACACCCAAAGCCCCCCACAAACCTGCACTGTCATTCCTGCAGCTCTGGCGTCAACCTGTCCGTGTGAGGAAGTTACTATCTTGGCTAATCTGTTAGAAAACTAGAGTTCATTCCCTGGGCGTCTATCCCTAGAAACGGACGCTGCACAAAGTGGAGACTGAAGTGTGCGGGTGACACATCCACCGAAGAAAGGCCTGCTCACTATGGCACAAGGACACATACAAATGGCCAGAAGTGTGCGTCGGTACTGAAGGCATTATGAAAGATTCTTTGGAGCATGAACAGAAGTGCAGAGAGCCAGAGGCAATGGCGCAGACAGGGAAGCTGCAGCCAGCGTCACGGCCAGAGGATGGCGACCGCAGCGGAATGGGGTGCGGGTGTGGCGGGCGCGCATGGCTGAGTGGATCCCAGGCAGGTGGGTGGCGTCCAGCAGGACTGCTGGCTTTGGGTGCCTCGGTGTGAGACCCCTCCTGCCCTGCACTTGTCTCTGGAGCCCGTCCCTTAGGCCCCTTGCCCACCCAGCCTGGAGGCAGGATCCAGGGCATCTGTGCCTGGCCAAGCCAGGGGGCGTGGGGTGACCTCAGGGAGTTCCTGTCCACATGCATTAAGGCAACGACTTTGTAAAAGCCAGGCAGAGTTGCCGTGGGGCATATGGGGGAGTGCATGCACCTGCCTGGCACCCCCGGGGACCGGCCCCTCCTCGATGGCACCTGGCCGAGAGTCAGACGCTAGGACCTCTCAGGACAGTGTCCTCGGCCAGCCAGAGCCACCACGGCAAGTGTCAGAGGCAAGAGTGCACTCAACCCAGCCTCACAAACGCCTTTTCAAACAGAACAGGGCCCTCCCTCCCAAGTGGCCCCTTCCAGTCCCTCCTCCTCCACCATCTCCCACAACCTCCCCTGTGACATTACCTCTCCCAGGGTCTGCTGTCAGCCCCACCCTTACAAGACAGCAGAGCTGGGCAAACCGGGACCACCATCCACCCATGCTCCTGGGGTCATGGAAAGCCTCTCGGTGTGCACGGCTTCTCCAGGCCTCCCTTGGCCCCGGAGTCCATCATCCCACTTCCTTCAGGAAGCGCCCCCCTCACCAGCTGTCTCTTCTGCTCCTTGGAGCTGTGCTGGGGCTGAAGTGGAGCCTGCGCCCCGGGTGGGAATGTGGAATGGCTGGCCTGGCACAGCCACACAGGCCCCCTGGGCAGCTGCAGGACGACCTGCAGCCCCCAAGTGTCCTGCCCAAGCCTCTTGGCCCCACCCTCATGCCCTGGACATACATCCATGTGGCCTGGGAGTTCTGCGTGGGTGTGGGAGGCACTGGACAGGGTCAGGGGACACCCACACACTAAGCATCCACCGCTCAGAGCTCAGCCCCCTTCTGGGCACCCTCCACACAGGTCCTGCCTTCTGAGTGCCCCTCTCACCCCACCTGTGGTTCAAGGGTTTGTGCCACTGGGGCTGGGTGGTGACAGCCCGTGACCCTGCAAACGCCCCCGGCCTCTGCTCTGCAGCATTCACAGCTCAGGGCAGTGGGGACAATATGGGCATTTCTGCAAAGCTCTGCCAGCTCCTTTAGCTCCTTGGCTTCCGGGAAACAACCAGAAATAGCTCAGGGCCCAGATCTTTCCAGAGAGAAGTGGGGGGTCCTTTACAGGGTCCCTGACTGTGGGGGACCAAGCCCAGCTAGGGTCTTCCTCCCCTTCTCTCCAGCGACAGGGTCTGGAGCCTACGAACATGGAGACCTCCAGCCTGAGGGGAGTGGGGATGTCTTGACACAGAATAAACATTAAAAAGGCCGAGGCTCCCCTCTGGGTGGGGCCCGGGGCGATGAGACCCACAGCTCCGACAGTGCCCCCTGGAGAAGCCCTAACAGTGCCTGAGGTGACTGCAGCCTCCAAGTGGGGGCTTGAGATGAGGCCCCCAAAAGGGAGGAGCATGGCTGAGGGGCAGCGTGTCCTCCGGTGGGGCGTGTCAGGCACCTGCCACACTAGGACCTGGGTGCAGGAGGCGTGGGAGGAGCCTCCCCCAGCATGTCCCAGCCGTGGTGGCAACTGGAAGATTCACGGACTGTGATTTTACACAGACAAGAGAGGGAGGAGCTGGGCCAGGGAACCATGAGGGGCGGCAGCACCTGCCAGGGCCGGGGCCTGGGATTCAAGGCTGGGCCACACATCCCAGGAGGGCACGGGGAGTGGCCAGCACCTCCAGGGCAGACCAAATGCAGGACCCACCAGACAACCACATGGACGCCAGGGCGTCTTGGCATCCAGCAGAATCCCTCCTCTGGATGGCCGCCAGGCTGTAGGGGGACAGGCAGCGTGAGACCCTGACTGGCCCCTGCCTGGACCTCTGCCACTGTGGCCCAGGAGTTCAGACAGCCGGACACCCCACCACAGGACTCCAAAACCACAGTGACTCCTTGTGGCTCCTCCCTGGGCAGCTTAAACCCAGTAGGGTCAAAGAGAAAGAACAGAGACAGAAGGGCAGGGAGTGTGCACACGTTTGTGTGCCGTGTGGTCTGTGCACTTGAGTGTGCACTTGTACTGTGTGGTCTGTGCACACGGGTGCTGTATGATCTGTGCATATGTGTGTGTGGTCTATACATGTGTGAGTGTGTGCTGTGTGGTCTGTATACTGTGTGTGCACAGGTGTGGGTGTGTGCATGTGTGGTCTGTGTGAATGAGCATGCATAAACATGCATGTGTATACCTGTATGCAGGCATGTCTGTGCATGTATGCAGTGTGCATGGTCTGTACAAATGTGTGCATGTGTGTGCTATATGATCTGTGCAAGCACATGTATATGTAAGCGTGGGTGTGTATGCCTGTATGCAGGCATGGGTGAGCACGTGTGTGTGCTGCGCATGGTCTCGTGTGCGTGTAAGCGTGTGTGCATGCCTGTATGCATGCCTGTGTACACGGGTGCGTCCTGTATGCTTTTGTGCATGTGTGGTCTATTGGGGTCTTGTGTGTGTGCATGTGTGTAAGCATGCATGTGTGTACACATGTGTAGCCATATGTGTATGCATGTGTGTGCACGTGTGAGTGCTGTGTGGTCTGTACACGTTTGTGTGCATGTAAGTATGTGTGTATGCCTGTACGTAGGCATGTGTGTATGCATGTGTGTAGACATGTGTATGTATATGTGCACATGTGAGTGCTATGCGTGGTCTATACCGTTTGTGTGTGCATGTGTGTAAGCATGCATTTGTATACCTGCAAGCAGGTGTGTGTGAGCCAGTGGCATGTGAAGATGTGCAATCTAACAAACATCGTGGGAGCTCTTTGCCATGAGGTGGCACTGGCCCTTGGCCACAGTTAGTCACAAAGACCCCCAAGGCAGCAACGCACCACCTCAAGCCTTCTTCCAGCTGCACTTCTCTGAGGTGGGGCCCGGGCAGCGGGCGGCTGTACTGCTCAGGCTAGAGTCCGGGTGAGCCCAAGAGAGAGCCTCTACCCTGTTGTCTCCCAACCAACCCAGGGCCCCCAACCAACCCAGGGCATGCACCCTCCATCTTCCTGGGGCCCAGAGACTTTCCAGGGGACGCGCCACGTGCTCCTTACTGGACATGAGTCTAGCCCCAGTCCCTCCTGCTGGGCGGGAAGGGAAGGCACTGGCCTATCCTCCCCCTACTGCAGAACCCCCACCTGTGCCCAGGTGCTCATGCCTCAGAGGCTCTGCGGAGGAAAGAGCAGCTGAGATGGAACTGGAGATGTGGGGAGCAGTGGCTGGGGCTGGGGCTGTGTTGGGTGGGATGCACTCATACCCCTGCCTGTGGGCCCCGCTGTGGATTCCCTGTCCCACGACGGGAAGGCAAAGGGACATGGACCCAGGGCTCTAATCAGCCAGTAGGAGAGGGCAAGGGCACCACCCGGGGAAACACACAGCCACAGTCTCACCAGCAGGGCCCGAGGCCACATACATGCTGCCTTTGGGAGCAGAGCGGACAGCCCACGGGAACCTGGACAGTGGCTTCTGAGTCCTCCCAGTTGGCACCTTTTTGGGATGGGCAGATGCACCCAGACAGTGGGGCCTGGGAGTGTCCTGGCCAGGCTAGGGTAGGCACAGAGGCCAGGGCAGCAGCCCCCCCACCATGGACTCCAGATATGGCTTCCCAAAGACTCTGAGTGCCGGGACCCCCGCCTGCCAGGGGCGTATGACCTTCAGATACTGCTTTCTAAGTCCTCCCCCTCAGGACGGGGTCCCTGGCTGACTTCAGGACCTCCCAGCCCAGCCAACTGAACTTAAAGGTGGAGGAGGAACGTGCCAGGGCTCCTCCGCACCTGCTCTCTGTGGTATTTCTGCTACGACTCCAGCCCTGCTCACTCCCAGGGAGCCCAGGCCCTCCTGTGATGCCATCACCCCAAATGCCAGATGCTCCTGGGCTCGGGTGCTAAAGCCTGGAGCTAAGGGCCTGCTCTGCCTCTCAGTGGCTGGACTCACTCCCCCATCAAAGCTGGCTGCCCCAGGGCCACAGTGCCCACAACTGGAGGGACATGGGATGGTGCGTCCCTGAGGCCCAAGATGCCAAGAGGCCCCTAGCTAAGGGACTGGTCACTGGAGGAGAAGGGGCAGGCAGCTCCAAGGGGAAGGAGAGCCAGGGAGGGCCCTCAGCTGGCAGAGGCAGAAGTGGCTTCCTCCGGGAAGGCCGCCTATGCTGGCCATGTGGGTGTCCAGTGGGTGTGGAGGCTTTCCCCGCCCGTGGGGTCATAGCCCTGCCCTGCCCAGGTCTGTCGGGGGCACTGGTGGGCACAGGCAAGGTGGGGTCCTGGTGAAGGACCTTGAGACCTGCTCACCAGGCAGCACCCAGCCCAGGCAGTCAGGAGAGAGGAGAGGACTTGGGGTCCTGGCCCTCAGGTCTCCAAGGCTGGGGTGCTGCTGGCTCTCACAAGTCCTGGGAGAGCCCAGGGCGAGGCGACAGGAGCCCCCAGGGCCGCCTTTCTGAAGACCCTGCAGAGCTGGGCAGAGCCCAAAGGGTGAAATGTCCACTCTGGGCTCCAGTTTGTTCCCAGGCCCCACCCGTTCCTCAGCTGAGGGCAACGGCCTCCAGCTCGGGGCTGGCTCCCATCAAAAGACCCTCAGATCCCAGAAGGTGGAGGAAGAAGACGCCGACCAGCAGCTCCGTCGTTGGGCCCACCCAAGGTGGGGGACAGGAAAGATTGCTCAGGGGGTCAGGTGTGAGGGCTGGTCACACCTGCCTGCAGCTGACCAGAAACGCTGCCAGGCCCTACAGCCTCTCGTGAAACAGGCCTGCCCTCATGGCCTGCCCCCCAGGCTCTGCTCCCTGAGCCCACCCCCTGCCCTGGCGTCCCCCAGCCTGTCGCCATGCCTGCCACACCCTGTCATCACTCCTGCCCTTCTCATGCCGGGCGACGAAGTCCATTGCAGCCCCAAGCCAAGTGGACAGGGCGGCCTCGCTGCTCCAGAGCCACGGGGCCCTGCCGGGCCCTCCAGCCCGTGTTGGAAAGTAACTTTTATAAAAGGTCACCGCCAGGAGCCCCGTCCTTCAGCCCGCATGGGCCCTCCAGGGCCTACTTCCCTGCCACACTCAGTTATTATAAGAAAAGGGCCCCAGAGGGTTCCCGCCTCAAAACCTCAGGAGGCAAGGCGCTGGGGGGGCCTCACTTCCTGGGCCCGGCCCAGCCCACGTCACCAAAGGGGCCCTCACCGGTGGCGGAGCGTGGCGGAGGCCCACACGGGGTACAGAGGTCCGAATCGGTGTCTGACTCGCCCTCTGCGATGTAGGGCCTGACTTTGGCACAGGGCGCCACAGCCGCGTAGCAGCTGTTGAGAGCGTCCAGGTTCTCCTTGGACTGGGAGATGCTGAAGCCGCTGAAGGAGCGCTCCAGCTCCTCGTGGTCCACGGACGGGATGGAGATGGATGTGTCGCTGTCCCGCAGGGCCCCCTCGGGAGGCCGGCAGCCCGGGGCATCCTCCTGACGCAGGAACTCCGTGCTGGCACGGTTGCCCCCGCCATAGGCAGACAGGGACCGCTCGTGGGTGGGCGGCGGTGGGATGCGCACCAGGGAGCCGTGGTCCCCTACTGGGGAGGTGCCGTGGCCCAGGCGCGGGTGGCTCTGCGGCTGCCAGGAGGTGGAGGGCGGACACTGGGCCGGGGGCGCGGCTGGGGGCGCCGAGAAGTTCTTCTGGCCAGTGGAGCTGCTGGAGCGCACGATCTTGACGATGCAGCTGTGCCTGTCCACGTGCTCCCTGCTGTCTTCCGGGCTGTGGTATGGTGGGGCAGGCTCTGGCTCCTTGGCCCCGAAATAGGCCTCAGTCTCCGTTGGGGGGATGCCCATGCGCTGCATGTAGATGTTAACCAGGAAGTCCAGCTTCTTCTCCATGGACAAGACCTGCAAGACGGGCGGCTGGACTGCGCTGCCGGGGCCAGTTCCAGGAGAGGGAGCACCTGGGCTGCTCTCAGGAAACGGGGGGACCCGGGTGGCTCCCAAGAGATAGGGGAACCCAGGCTGGTCCGAGGAAACGGGGGAACCCAGGCTAGTCCCAGAAGATGCGGGAACTGAAGCTGCTCCCAGGAAATCGGGGACCCAGGCTGCTCCTAGGAGGTGGGGGAACCGGGCTGTTCCCAGGAGATGGGGGAACCCGGGCTGCTCCCAGGAATTGGGGGACCCAGGCTGCTCCCAGGAGGTGGGGGACCCGGGCTGCTCCCACAAAATGGGGGACCCAGGCTGCTCTCAGGAAACAGGGGGACCTGGGCTGCTCCCAAGAGATAGGGGAACCCAGGCTAGTCCCAGAAGATGCGGGAACCGAAGCTGCTCCCAGAAAATGGGAAACCCAGGCTGCTCCTAGGAGGTGGGGGACCCAGGCTGCTCCCAGGAGGTGGGGGGACCCGGGCTGCTCCCAGGAAATGGGGAACCCAGGCTGCTCCTAGGAGATGGGGGGACCCCGGCTGCTCCCTGGAAAGGTGCGGGAGGAGGGGGCGGGGGACCCCTGCTTCCTGGAAGCTAGAGAAGCTGGAGAGGAGGCCTAGGAGCAGCTCCTGCTCCTTCCCAGACCCCCGGGGCTCAGCCTCCGGCTCCACCTGGGCCTGTGTTCAGAGCCAGGCCCTCCCGTTGCCCACCAGGGAACCCCCTTCAGTGATAACCCCACCGGGCAGGACCTGGCAGTTCCTCACTCACTGCTCAGGCCCAGCTCTCAGAGGCAGACCCCGAGACAAGCGTCCTGAGTGGTGGCTTCTGGGAATGCACCCCCAGAAGAGAACGACGGCTGGGGTGGCGGGCAAGGAGGACAGAGAGGAGGAAGGCTGGGCAGGTGCAAAGAGACTCGAGGACCCGCCTCCCAGCAACCCCCACCCAGGACTCCTGGGTACTTTGGGCCTTCGGTCCTGTCAGGAGGGAAGGCACCCCAGGCTGGAAGTGGGGACTCACGGGGAGGTGTGAGGGGTCTGCCCAGAGCAGCTGTCAGTGGTGACAAGGCCATGTGCCCCCTAAACTTGAGGAGCCCTCCCGTGAAGGGACTCCTTGGGCACCCAGCCCCTGAAGCCTGCGCTGCCACAGGGGCCCCCGGCCCACAGCCCCCTGCCCTCCCAGCCTCTCGCACCTGCTTCTCCACCTTCCCCAGCCGCCCCATCATGCTGGGGTCCTCGGGCAGCTCCGCCTCCACTGGGCCCTTGGTGCGGTCCTTGTCCGTGATCGCTGGACCCCGCCCCACGATCTGGTCCACTCTACCGGGAACAGAGACCCCAAAGCATGAGTTTGGGTGGATGCAGCAAGCCCTTGCCCTCTCCTCCTGGGCCAGGCCACGGTGCCCGGGGTCCAGGCTGCAGGCCCAGCCAGAGCCGACCAGGGGGGCAGCAGGTGCCAGGACAGACAGATGGGGTGCGCCCTGTCCTCAGCCGCCTTCTGGCACTGCGAGGGTCTGCTCCTGCCCTCTCCGTCCCTGAGGGGCCGGGCACATTAGGAGGAGTAAAGTGAGGAAGCTCCCAATGGGCCAGGTCGCCGGCTGTCTCCGAGGGCTCCTGCTCCAAGCCTCCCCTCCAGCCAGCCCCACCTGCTCACCCGCTTCCCTGCCCACGGCCCACTGGCCCCACAGCCCACGGAGGCCCAGAGGGTCTCCCACTGCAGGGCCCCTCCCCTTCCCCGCACCCACCCCCACTCCGCAGCTTTACTCCCGTAATGTGCCACTAGGGCTGTCAGCCCCTTCAGGGCTTATGGGGACAGAGTTAAATGTCTGCAGCGGGAATGGGGAAGCAGAAAGGCGTGAGCAGCAGCTCATGCACCAGGGCAAGGAGGGAGGGGCACAGACAACACAGGAACCAACTCACAGACCAGAGGAGGGCATACAAAGCAGCCAGGGTCTGTGTGTGCACTCAGGGTGCATGTGTGTGCTCACACAAGGGTGTGTGTCCTCACGTGAGGGTGTGTGTGCATGTGTGTGTGCTCAGGGTGCGTGTGTGTACTCATACAAGGGTGTGTGGGCACATGTCCTCACGTGAGGGTGTGTGTACTCGTATGTGCTCAGGGTGCATGTGTGTGCTCATACAAGGGTGTGTGTGCATGTGTGTCCTCATGTGGTGTGCACGTGTGTGCTCAGGGTGCATGTGTGTGCTCATGCAAGGGTGTGTGTGCACATGTGTCCTCATGTGAGGGTGTGTGTGCACGTGTGCTCAGGGTTACTGTGTGCTCATTCGAGGGTGTGTGCACGTGTGTGCGCTCAGGGTGCATGTGTGCTCATGCAAGGATCTGTGTGCCCAGGGTGCGTGTGTGCTCATGCGTGGGTGTGTGCACGTGTGTGTGGTCAGGGTGCATTTATGTCCTTATGTGAGGGTGTGTGCACATGTGCGCCCAGGGTGCATGTGTAGTCATGCGAGGGTGTGTGTGTATACATGTGTGCGCTCAGGGTGCATGTGTGTGCTCATGCAAGGGTTTGTGTGCACGTGTGTCCTCATGCAAGGGTGTGTGTGCACGGGTGTGTGCTCAGGGTGCATGTGTGCTCATGCGAGGGTGTGTGCCCAGGGTGCATGTGTGTGCTCATGCGAGGGTCTGTGTGTACACATCTGTGTGCATATGTGCACGTGTGAGCTCAGGGTGCATGTGGGCATCCTCGTGCACTGCAGTAGTGTGTGCACGTGTGTACGTGTTCATGTGTGCAAAAGTGTGCATGTTTTCATATGTGTGTGCAGGATTCAGAATTCAGCTGAGCTGATCTCCAAGAGGCCATAGGTCACTCATGACAATAAGTAGGGAGGGAGACTCCTTCACCCTCAGGGCTGTGGCTTCTGACCAGTCTGGCTTCCACAGATGCTGGGCTGGCTGGGTGTGGGCTCGGACCTGCAGCCCTGTGGGCGCTCTCTTGGAAGCAAGGACCGTGTGGCCAGTTGACAAGCCCAGCTGGACAAGGGCAGCTCCTGACAGGGTGTGGCTGAGCGGGACCCACCAAACGAGGCCACAGCCCCCGAGGCTCCTCTGGATGGGGGCCTGGTGGGAGCAGAGTGCTCCACACCAGCAGACGGGCCAAGGCCCCACTTCCTGCCACTGGGCCACCCTACCTGCTTCTGCAGGTGGGGGGACAGGTCAGGTTCCTGCCACTGGGCCACCCTACCTGCCTCTGTGGGGGTGGGGGGACAGGTCAGGGGTGTTTTCTTGATTCTGTTGAGGGAAACAGAGGGGGTTTCAGGCTGGCGTCAGCCACAGCGCAGCTCCTCATGCTCCACGGGGCTTCATGCTGGACTCATGCAAAGGGCCAGGGTGGCGGGAGGAAGGTGGGAGGGGACGGATGGCCGGAGGGACCCTCTGGCTCCGAGCAGATGCCAGTGGGAATGGAGGAGATGGGGTCCCTGGTGTTCCCAGCGTCCACACAGTCCAGGCAGATGCTCAGCACCTTCGCCCCTGCCACACGACGGGCCGCCCAACTGTTCAGTCCCAATAGGAGCCCTGGCCACGGGCTCAGCCTGGAGCTGCTGCTGGGGCTCCTCTGAGGACCCTGTGCCCCTCCTGCCCTAGGCCCCAGGCTGGGGGAGACTCAACCGCTGAGTGCTCGCTCAGTGCCCGTGGGGTGCGGGAGCATCCACCCGTCCCTCCAGCCTCTCTGTGTGACCCTGCACGCCTCCTGGCTATTGGACCTTCCCAGCTCACAGCCCTGGACACCCAGCTGCCACCCCCTGTGGCAAGGCACAGGAGGACGGACGGAGGACCAGCCTCGGGGCACAGCACCCTCGGGCCTGTGGGCACCACAGAGCAGAAAACTCGGCAAACACTGTCCGGGGCAACCCTGGGTTGGGCAGCAGCAGGCACAGCCCCGCCTGCTCCCAGAAACCCCTTTCTTGTGGAAGGACCATAAGGTTGAAATGTCCAGCACTCGGACACTCAGCCTCACGTGCAGAAACCCCCAGAGGGAGGAGGGGTCAGACTGGCCCCAGATGCTGCCCCACCAGCTCAGGCCTGGGCTTCACTGGCCCAGACACTGGCATCACTATGCTGGGAGCCCCTCTGCCCTGAGCTGTCAGGGAGGGCCGGGGTGCCTGTGCTCACCCTCCAGGCCTCTGCCCCGGGGGCTCTGCTCTCCCTCAGCCAATCGGACTTGCTGGAAGAAGGGGAACAACCATGATCTGAGGGGTCCCTGGGAGGCAGGAAGGCCTTGGAAAGTGAATCAATCACTAAAGAACTGGCTCACATGGGGCTGGGCCACACCTCCGTTCTGCCCATCAGCCAGGGTCTCGCCATGTCCCTCATCAGAAACACTAATTAGCGTGCTGACAGCTTGGAAGCTGTGCAAGAACTCAGGGAACACACACCTGCCGCTGGGCACCTGGCAGGGTCTCTTCACGTATTCTTCCCAGGGTCTCAAGGGGTAGATGCTGTGACTGTCTGTATCTTACAAGAGACAGAGGAGTCACCAAGATGAGACTCCACCTGCTCAGAGCCACAAAGTGCCCAGGTCCGGGCCATGCACACGGCCAGGGCCACCCCCGCAGTGGGCAGTGCTGAGGGGCAAGTCACTCCCAGCGGAGGCTAGAGGGCCCTTGGCCAGGAGGCGCCTTGTCCAGGGGACAGGGGCAGGGCCAGCAGGACGTCCCTGCATGTCTGACTGCATCTGATCCTGGAGGTGCTGCCCGGGGGCCTCCCAACCCCAGAGGGAAGTCTCACAGAGCCCTGGTTCCCCAGGGCACCAGTCAGGAGGAGCGCTCAGGGCCCCTAGCAGTCCTGATGCTAGGCACAGCGTGCCTGGGGCCCTGGCAGAGGAAGGGCCTTCTCCCTCGTGTTGCTTTGTCAGGAACCAAGAATCCCAAACATCCCTGTGTCCCAGGAACGGGCGGAGCGGGGCGCTGCCGTCATGTGGCCTGGAGCGAAGGGGCCGGCCGTTCCACAGGCATGTTGGGGGAGGAGCTGGCATCCTAACCTAGGTGAGTACTGGGGTGACTCTCTCGGAGGGGCCGTGGGTCCTTTGGTGGGGTACTTCTTGTGCCGGGGAGTTGAAGGGGGTGGGGGACCCACAATCATATCTATCCTGGCAGAGTAAACAAGAAGAGAGATACCAGCAAAATGCATTGTAAAGCCACACAAAAGAGGAGTCAGCCAGAAACTGGCAGAAACAGAACGAGCACCCAACGGAAGCGACAGTGAGGCTTCGTAAATACACGCTCTCCCGGGAAAGCACGGGCGCCGCCTCGGTGGACCTTGGATTTGCCAAGTCCTTCCTGTGTTTCAAGCAAAGCGTTGGGCTCGAGAGCGGGCGGCGGGCGGCCCCACCGCAGTGACCCGGGTGCCGTGTCCCAGAGCGTGCCGTGCGGGGGAAACGCCGGCAGCGGGAGCCAGTACCACACGGACCTCTGCAGGCACCATGAAACGCATCGTCGGGAGCTGGCAGAGGACGCCCGCGGTCCCAGGCAGTTTGCTTTGTTTGGGTTGTTTGTCCAGAGAGAGAGGGAAGGAAAAGGGAAGATTTAGGACAAAAGATCCTGGTGAACAAGAACAGCTGCAGAGAGAGACGTGGAGGCAAAGCACAAAAGTCAGCACAACAGCATATGCACACGTGTGCGCCTGCATGCACACGCACACATGCAAACACGCACACACACATGCATGCTAACAACACGCATACAAACGTGTGCACACGCACACATGCGAACACACACATGCATGCAAACATGCATGTAAACCCGTGCACATGTACGCACACACACATGCACACGTTTGAACACACACGCATACACACATGCATGCTAACGTGCATGCAAACATGTGAACACACGCACACGCATGCAAACACGTGAGCACACATGCACACGCATGCACATGCGCACATGCATGCAAACGTGGACACGCGAACATGCACACATGCACGCAAACGTGAACACGTGAACATGCGCACATACGCATGCACACATGCAAACACACGCACAGGCACACATGCGCGCAAACGTGAACACACGCACACACGCGAATATATATACGCGCACACACATGCACGCAAACATGTGAACACACACATGCTAACACGCACACGCACACATGCACACAAGTGAACATGCACAAGCACACGCACATAGGCCTGCAAACATACTAACGCACACATGAACGAACACATGCACACACACGTGAACACGCACATATGCACGCGAACACGCACACGCACACACATACTCGAACACGTGCACATGCGCACATGCACGAGTACGCACGCAGGCACATGCACACGAACACATACTATTACACACTCATGCAGACGAACATATGTGCACACAGGCGCATACACGCAAATATACGCACACGCACACATGCATGCGGACACTAGCACACAAACACGCAAACGTGCAGACACGCACGCACCCACACGCGAACACACATGCAAACATGCTAACATGTGTGAACATGCGCGCGAACACGCGTGAACACGCATGCACACACGTAAACACGAACATGCACACACGCATGTGCACGCCTGCACACATGCACACCCATACACACGTGCACATGCAGCACAAGGCTGGCCACTACTCTGGAGAGGATGCTGGAAAGGAGGTCTCACAGCTGGAGCCCGGAGGAGGGAGCTCAGGGGATGCCTCATTGACCCCTGAACAGCAGGAGTGGGCTAAGGCTGGAGGTACCCCTTCCCGGGCCCCCTGAAGCAGGACGGAGCAGGAGCCCCACGATGGGCCCTACACCCCCTCAGATGAGTGCTTCACTCCACTAGAGGGCCTGAGTTGGGCTGTGATCCCCTCCAGCTGTCCCTGAGCGTCTCAGCCTTCTCCCTGTAATGGGGGCCCAGCCTCACTCCCAGGGCTGGGAAACTGTACAGCCTTGCTTGCGGGCCTGGGAGGCAAAGGGGACCCTGATAAGCAGGAGCATGTCCCCTACTGCAGGAGAAACTCCCAAGAGCCGTGTGTCCCTCACAGGAAAGATACACACACTCATGGCATGTGTTTGTTTGTATGTGCCTGAGGTTGCACACACGCCAGCATGTGTGTGGACTTAGGGGACACCTATGTGTGGGCACCAGGCTGGAGCATGGTTGCGTGTGGACATGTGTGTGGGAGAGGGGACATGGGTCTGTGTGCTCGCTGGTACATGCCTGCAAATGGGGTGCACGTGTGTACATAGTGTGCCAAACCCTGACTTGTGTGTCTCTGCATGAATGTACATTTGACTACTAGAGTGGGCACAGGGGTTCTCACACACATGGTGCTGGCCCTGCTCAGGAGTGGCCTCCCTTCACAAGGAGAGCAGCGTGGAAGAAAAGGTGTGAAGTGACACAGCCACTGCCTGGTGGGGTCCACCCTGCAGCTTCATCTCTCAGCAGAATTACTCCACCCCACACACACACGTGTGCACATGGCAGAGCACACAGGCCACAGGTGCACACAACCCCACACACACCCGTACATGGGTGCACTTATACATGCACACGCACATTTCAGGGACCCACACATCCGTGCATACACATGTGCATGTGTGCACAAACACGTCACACACTTGCCCGCCGCAGTGTGGATGGGGAGAGGTGGAGAGAACAGAAATATTACAACAGACTTGGAAGACACAACTGAAGCTGACAGATGCCGCCGTGGGTGGGGGAGGAGGCCCCGCCCTGCACACCCCCTGCGCTCCCACCATGGGCCACGCTGGGCTTTTGCGCGGACGCCCACCCCGCTCTCGTCCCCTGCTCCCCTGCTGGATAGGCTGGTGGGCCTCTTGCCTGGACTGCAGGCTCTTAATGCGGGACAGCATATCCAGGTGGCCAGCGGAGTACTGCTCGATGACGTCCATCACATCGTAGGGTCGCAGGCTCTCCTTGAACTTCCGCTTAGACACCAGGAACCTCATGACACTGTGGGAGGGGGAGACAAGAGTGAGCCCTGGGCCAGAGACCCAGAGACCTCCGGCCACACACATCAGGCTGGTCTCATCTCCACCTGCCTGTGACACTGAGGAGCGGGGGACAGTGAGCCCTGAGCGGGAGAACCCAGCCACACACACCAGGCTGGCATCGTGTCCACCTGCCTGTGACACTTGTGGGGGGAGGGGCGTGAGCCCTGAGCCAGAGACCCCGGCCACACACACCAGGCTGGCCCCGTGTCCACCTGCCTGTCGCCTTCCCAGCACCTCTGAGACTTTGGCCCCTGGAGGTGGCTGGACTCACCCCTCTTGTCTGCCACCCACCTGTTCCACGCATGGAAGGGCCTAGCCTCAGGGTCCCTGCTATACTTTGGACGGGTGAGGCTTCCAGGCCTGTCCATGCCCCCTTGGACTCCGTGTCACACCAGACACAGGTGGCTAAGCTGCTTCCTAAGCCAGGCAGAGCCAGGCCTCAGGCCTCTTGCTGATCCGGCATCCCACTGGAGGCCTGCTGGAGTCCCAGGAATAGTGGACCTGGGACGATCAGCAAGGCCCACCCGCAGCTTGGCCCTTTATTTTCCAGGCAGACCCGGTCTCCTGGCTGCTGTCCTGCACTATAAGCACAGCAGCAGATGCGACCACGGACAGGAGGCCCCTCCTCCCTCCCCCTGGATCCCGGCTGGGCAAGTCCTCACCACACGGCTCTGATGCTGACTTTGAGGCCCGGGGTCAGGTCCTCAGTCACAAACTCACAAGGGCAACCCTTGTCATCCACGATGTCCTCTCCAGGGAGGCTTGCTTCTGGGGTAAAGGAGACAGGCCGTGAGGGGTCGAGGGGGACGGGAAATCCACTTGTGGGGTCCTGCAGGACACACCGGCCGGACGGAACACCAGAGAGCCCCTCAAGGCTCCCCGGGATGCCCCACTGGTGCCCCTGCTTTTCCAGAAACCTGTCCCTCTGCATCAGGGGCTCTCAGCCAGGACCTTCCCTGGCAGGCTATGGCCACAGGGAGTGGTCGATGTGGGCATCCAAAGACATCCCTGCCAGTGGCTGAACAGAACACAGAGCATCACACTCGGGATGCTAACTGTGGATGTGCCATTCTGACACTGGGTTCAGTGAAGGAAGCCAGAGCTGATGGCCCCACCCAGGAGCCACTGACCCGCGCGCCGGAGACCGCAGGTGCTGGGGCTGAGGTGGGGAATGGGGTGACTGTTGATGAGCACAGGGTTTTCTTTTGTGATTATGAGAATCTTCTAGAACCAGGCTGAGATGGTGGTGACAACCTCGCTGTGAATGTGCTAAATGCCACTGGATTTCTACACTTTTTTTTTTGAGACGGAGTCTCACTCTGTCCCCAAGGCTCAGGTGCAGTGGCACGATCTCAGCTCACTGCAGCCTCTGCCTCCTGGGTTTAAGCGATTCTTCTGCCTCAGCCTCCCAAGAATCTGGGACTGCAGGTGCCCGCTACCATGTCCAGGTAACTTCTGCATTTTTAGTTGAGATGGGTTTTCACTGTGTTGACCAGGCTGGTCTCAAACTCCTGACTTTGTGATCTGCCCACCTCAGCCTCCCAAAGTGCTGGGATTACAGGCGTGAACCGCCGAGCCCGGCCTACACTCTCAAATAGTTAATTTTATGTTGCCCAAGTTTCACCTCAATTTTAGAAAGGGAGGGAGGAGGTTTCCACTCCCAGAGCAATCGAAAGAGGCAGCAATGCCTCAGGTGGCCCTGGTAGCTTGGGCGCCACGGTCCATCCCCGGAGGGGCTCAGTCTCAGATCAGGGGGCGCTGAGGAGGCCAGACCCACCTTCTGAGTTCTGCCGCGACGCAGCACCCTTGATGCGGAAAGCCTGGCGTGCCCGGCTGCGGTCCCCGAAGCTCCAGCTCTTGGGCACCTTGCTAGGGCTGTCTTCGAGGCTCTGGTCGGCGCTGGGTGACCGCCGCACCGTCTGGGCCTGCGGGGACCCCTTCCCCTTGGCAGCCACACCTCGGGGGCTGGAGAAGACACGATCTTTCAAACTGACCTTCTGGCTGCTCCCACGGGAACCGACAAACAGAAACACAGCGAGAGAAGTCACTCCAGAGAGAACGCAGGCCGTGTCGGCTCTCAGCAGACCCTGCCCACGCGACGGGAGGAAGACCCAGGTCTGAGGAGCAGCCACACAGGTCGGCTCGGGGCAGGTGCCACGGGGACGGAGTACCCGGAGGGAAGGAGGGAGGGGAGTCCAGGTGGGCAGCAAGCTCCCAGGCTGGCGCTGGCGTGGCCAGAGCTTGGCCATGTGAGGGGAGGCGATGTCTGTGGACTCTTAAATCCCTCTCTGCCACCATCGCAAGGCGCGGGAGCCCTCCTCACTCTGTCCCGCCAGCCCCTCACCCAGTGGCACTCGGGCTTCGCTCTTCTCGGGCACCTGCCTCTGCCTCGGCCTCGCCCGTGGTTTCCCCTGTGGCCTTTTCACAGCCATAACTGCCCCCAGGAAACAGCCTCCCTCCTTCCCTGCCTGCCCGGTCCCTTCCCTCCGTCTGTCCCTCTGCTTCAGCCCAGAGTCGAGGGTATGAGGGACAACCAGGGCATGGGGGCCCAGTCTGCAGCGGACACTGGTACAGCCACACCCAGGTCTTTCCCAGACACTGGGGGCCACCTGGAGGGGTGGGCTTCAGGAGGGCTCAGGCCTCCCCCTGCACAGCACCCCTCCCACCAGGGGCTTCCGACAGAGAACTGCTCCTTCAGCTTCTGGAAGGAAGGACTGGATGATGGCTCCTCCACCAGCAGGGCCTCAGGCAACAAGCCTCTCCGTCAGAGGTCAGAGTCCTGGCCCCAGGGGACGGGGAGGTACCCTCTGAGGCAGCCGCACAGTGGCCCGGCCCTCAGCCCTCAAGACGTGAAGCAGGATTTGTGGCTGTGTCTGGCTGGGCCTCCAGCTCCGGATTCTCGGAGGTCCTTGGGGCTGCCTTGTCCCCGAGTTTCTTGGTGACCAAGGAGACAGGTCTGCACCTGAGTTCTTCAGCTCCAGCATCCTCTGGGCAACAGTGAAGGTAGGGGTTCACTGCGGCTGGGGTACCCTAGGCAGATGTACCTCCCGAGGTCTGGGAAGCATCAGAGCCCCCAGCTCCCTTAAGGACAGTGGGACTCCTGTGAACTGGGGACCCGTCAACGCCCAGCCATGCTTAGCAGCCATGGAACTTCTCAGGACGGCTCTGGGCCCAGAGCACCGTTCCTGGGGCCTGAGACAAGCCCCTGGGTGGGGAGGCCCAGTGGGTCCCTGATGTACTCTAATACCTCCTGGGCTCCATGGCAGCTCCCCAGCCAACAATGAGGAGCCAAGGCCCCGGTCAGCAGCCAGCATTGGCCCCCACCGGGACCCACAGCCAGAGAGACACGCCCACCAGACGGCATAGAGATAACGTGCTACAATGGGAGGGCCCACCGCGCCCATCTGCCAGCCTCCACACTGCCAGCTTGGCTGCCCCTCCCACCCCATCCCCCAGGCAGCAGGCAACTGCCCAGACCATCTGTGGCCACTCCAGGGTCTCTGAGAGAAAGAAAGAAGCCCCTGGATGCCATGCCCGCAGGGGAAGAAGAGACGGAGAGGCCGAGATCCCCCAAGCCCCGAAGTGTGTGCCGGGGGCGTCCGGAGCTGATGGTACAGGCTCGCTCAGGACCCCAGCCCTGAGTCCACGCCCTGCACTGACCAGGGCCAACATGCCATGCCCATGGGGGCCAGGGGTGCCCCGAGTCCTGGTGCCGTGGTGGCCTCTGGGTCCCTGACCCAACGGAAGCACAGGTGGCCGAGGATAACCCGTTGGGGGCCAAGGGAGCACCTGGACACGGGCTTCGAGGGACTCTGGCTTTTGGAATGTTCTCTCCTCTTCCACTGCACGAGCCATTTCAGAGGTAGGAACGGGCCCCTCCTGGCCCTGCTCAGGCCTCAGGGCAAGTGGGGGTCACTGGAAGACTCAGTTCCCCTCTCCAGGTCTCCACACAGGCAGGTCCAGTCACCAAAGAGAGAGAAAAGGCCACCTCCCTTCCCATGGCGGGGGGCGAAGCACTGGGTGGAGGGCGGAGCCATCGGATCAGCTGCAGCTTCCAGGCTGCCCCTGGCTGGTCTCGGGAGCCCGGTGATGACGGCTTGCAGTGGGAAAGGCGCACAGTGAGGAATCAGCACCAGATTCCTGCCTGCAGCCTGGGAGGTGACGGGTCAAACACCCATGCGCCACAGAGACGTGCGGCCAAGAAGGTGCAGCCCCCGAAGCTGCCAGGCTCTGCAGCGAAGGAGTGGCGTGGATTCCACAGCCCGACGCCTGCGTCCCATTTTCCAGGGGGAATCCCCGCCCCCCCTGCCACCACGAGCAGCCACAGCCCCACCAAGAGGCGGGGACGCCCTGCCAGACCCCATGCCCAGCACAGCCCCGGGGTCTCCGGGACGAAGCCCGTGTGCACTGCCCCAGCCAACACAGCGGAGCCAAAGGAAGCCTCAGCAGGGCCCTGCGGTCCGGCCTGGGGACTTCCCTCACCATCAGATCTGCAAGGGAGGCTCTGCCGGGGAGAAGCAGGTGGTGGGGCCTGGACCCGTCCTTCCCTCCCTGGACCTCCACCAGGACCCAGACTCTGCACCCTCCAAGCACAGCTGGTGAGGCTCCATGCCACGGACACCCGACCCCAGCAGCCCGCCTCGGCTGCCAGGAGCGCACGTGGTCTTACAGGCTTTCCCTCGGTGCACAAGCCAAGAACAAGCAAACGCAAAAAGCTGCTGCCACCCGCCCGGGAGGAGCTCTCGACCAGAGCTGCCCTCGGTGCTCAAGGGGTGTTCCCGGCACCTGCACTTCACCCCACGCTGCCTGCTGCCTTCCCCTCGGTGACATTCAGATGTGCAGGGCCTGCAGGGAGCAGGAGGCTGGGGAGCCGGCATCTAGAGCCCGACCCAGCTGGTGTCTGGACCAGCGACACCCAGGGAGCATGTGCATGAAGGGGCCTCCAGTGGGGGCTGCTCGAAGCAGGATGGGCCTGGTGTGGGTCATGCTCTGGCCGGGGCTCCCAGCCCAACTTCCAAACCCCTCTAGTCCCCAAGCAGCCTGACCTCAGCCCCTGCCCCAAACCAGCCTGCGACCGGAAACACCCTGAACACAGATGCTCTGGAAAGGCAGGACAGGCTGCCAGAGTCCAAGCAGGCCTCGTCCCAGACAGCCCACATCCCATTGCCCTCTCTGGGGATCCCGCAAGCACCGACCCCTGGAGCACAAGCAGCAGCACAAAGCCGCAGGGAGAGGGTGGTGGGGCCGGTGGGCCTGGCGGAGCAGGGTCCGGAGCATGCACGGATGCAGGTGGGCAGCATGCAGCCCCCCACCCTCTGGGCCCCACGTGGGCAGGGCACAGCCGCCTCCACCTTGCTGGGCCATGCTGGCCAGGAGGGATGGGCCCCCAGCACAGGCCTGCAGACTGGGGACACCAGGGCAGGGAGGTGCGGGTCACGGTGCAAAGCAGGCGGCTCCTCTCCCGTCCTATTTCCACCCGCCCTCAGGCCTGTTATAGGAAGAGGAAGGCCTCTGGTGTTCTGGGGTTTTGGATGCATCAGGACCCTGAGGAGCCCGGCACACAGACAGAGCTGCCCCGCGCAGGCGAGGCAGCCGGGGAGGCTCAGTCGTCCTCAGGTGCACAGCAGAGGTGCTAGAGTGGCAGCCCCAGGGAAACGCTCCCTGAAGAGCAGTCGGGGACCCAGGAGGCACGAACACCTTGCTGGGTTCACAGCCCTGGCTGGCCCCTCTAGCTGTGCGCAGGGCATCGCCTGGCGTGGGGAGCAAGAATCACCTTCACCCAGCTCCGTCCTGCGCGCAGCTGTGGCTGGAATAGAGGGAGCCAAGCCCGCACCACAAGGTCGGTGGGTCAGAACTGGGGTTGGGGCGCCAGCCTCCCCTGGCTGCTCCAGAACCTGTAGTAAGCGGGGCAGGCAGAGGAGCCGTGCAGCAGTGGTCAGTCCGTACGGCGCATTCCGCGGTACCTAGAGCGTCCGGGGCAGCATCCACACAGGGACCCTCTGCACGGGCTGCCTTTACTGGAAATGAGGAGAGCACAGTTAGTCCTGGGCACCAGCAACAGCATATGGCTGGGAGCGGGGAAACTGAGGCACCGCAACCGCCCAGGGTGTCAGGCGCATCCCCAGCGGCAGAGCTTGCGCCCAAGCAAGGCCAGCGCGGAAGCCGCACCACCGTCTACCGTCCGGAGTAGAAAACACTTCCCTATTTTTAAAGGAAAAACAATTCCCAGGTTTTTTGGTTTTTTTTCCTCCAAAAATACCTTTTCCACCCAAAGCCACAGTTTGGGTCCATGTCTTAAAAGCTGTATTATTTTTTGCAGTATTCATGCCAACAAAACAATAATACATGGCCTCAGGTGTTGCAGAAGGCGCGTGGGTGGGGGCTCGGTCCCTGGAAGGGGCGGGGTAAGCACACGCATCTGAGAGGAAAGTGTGCACTTGTCCCGCTTTGCAAACCAGTCAGCGCTGCTACCACCACCCAGTTCCCCAGCTAGAGGCGGGTCTCTGTTCACCAGGGAGGCGTGGCTGCCACTGCTGGGAAGTGGAGGAGCTCAGGGCTCAGTGGATCCCCTCAGATGCCTTCCCCGCACACTCACGGCTCCCCAGAGAGTGTTCTTAAAAATGGCTCAGAAAACATGGAACACTTTCCCGAGAATCTCCCCAAAAACCCTGGTGGTTTATCTCTGTGTCACAATGTGCAAATGTTTAAGCAAGAAATGAAAACAACAACCAAGAACCACAGGGCCCTTTCTTTTCCCCACCCCGGCCGCTCCACGCGCCTTGCAGCTGCTCCCCGAGACAGCACTTCTCAAACAAGTTGGCCCGGCGTGCCAACGGCGTCTGCTCAGAACACACGGGCTCCAGAAGAACGTGCCCAGCCCCCATCTGCTCGCACACACGTGCGTCTGGACACTGGTGCTCCCTGTGCAGGGGCCCGCCAGCAGCGCTCCACGTGGCACCACAGACGCGCCTAGGTCTAGTCACAGCAGCGCTCCGCAGCTGGGGCAGGCTGAGGGCTCTGGACCCTTTCCCAAACCCTCCCCCACTGCAAGACCCCAAGGGCGGGTGGCTGGCTTCCGCCCCAGGCCCTGTGCTGGTCCCACTTTTTAGTAGGAAGGCGGCTTCGGGATCCCCAGGCCCTTCAGGATGTGGTGCAAAGGCTGACTCCGATTGGTAGTTAACCATGAATGTGAGGGCGGGAGGGGCGGGAGGGAGCCGGTACCTAGCGCCTGGCCTGAGGCTCTGGCTGCTCACGGAAGCCTCTCCCACTGCAGCCACCCCAGGGCACCCCAGTCACAATGGCACCCAAGGCTGCCTGGCAGGCAAAGACCTGAGACTCTCATCAGCACCCCCAGGGTGCCCAGGCCCCAGCACAGAGGCCCCTGCCCAAGGGCCCCAGGAGACCGTCCCCACCCCTGGGAAAGGAGCAGGAAGGAGGCGGAATCCTGTTTCCCCAAACCTCCTGAGGGCTGCAGTTTTGACCCCAGCAGGAACGCCTTGCCCAAGAGGCCCCTCCCAGGCATAGGGCCAGATTCTGCAATGGGACTGTCCTCCAGCAATATCGAAGTGCTGGCTGCAGCCATGTCCACACCCAGGCCCCCGAGACTCTCATTTTGCGCCCATTTTAATGCACATTATTTTCACAGCCACGCGTGGCTGGCAGCTCCTGTCTGGAGCCACATGGCCTGAGAGCTGGGAGAGCTGGGGGAGGCACTGCAGCCACAGCCCCCCAAGACCCCCCCAAAGCTTTGTGGGGGGCCCGAGCAGCTGCACCTCGCCCTGGGGCCCACGGCTGGCACTGGGCTTCCTTCCTGCCTCATCAGCCACAGGGAGCTCCACACGTGGGTAAGAAGGCCGGGCAGGCAGGCAGGCCCACGGCAACCCCGAGGCCCACAGACCCTGACCAAGACCAGACAGGACAGACATGCACCAAAACCACACGGACACCGTGCCTGAGGAGGAGGAGCTGCACGGGGCATGAGGGGCAGGGTGGGTGGGGGCTCCTCCAGGCGAGAGGCAGAAGGCAGGGAGACGCGGGGTGGGCAAGGCAGCACAAGTCGGAGCCACCATGGCCAGAGACTCCCCCCAGAGCAGCACAGCACTGAGCCCCCAGCCAGCCTGGCTCCCCACCCAGCCGCAGAGACCCCCAGGACTCCCCGGGGCAGCACAGCCCTGAGCCCCCCAGCCAGCCTGGCTCCCCACCCAGCCGCAGAGACCCCCAGGACCCCCCGGGGCAGCACAGCCCTGAGCCCCCCAGCCAGCCTGGCTCCCCACCCAGCCACAGAGACCCCCAGGATCCCCCAGGGCAGCACAGCCCTGAGCCCCCCCAGCTGGCATGGCTCCCCACCTGACCCCCATATAGCCGCCTCCTCTGACTCCAGCACAGCCCATAGGCCCTACAGGAGCTGATGCTTGCCACGTGCCTGTGTTACAAGCCAGGATGGGAGTGGGGGTCTCAGCAGGGAGTGAGGGTCCCTGTGTCCACACCATCTACCTGCTGAGACCAGCTGACACCAGACTCACAGGAACAGGCCGGGCAGCAGAGGGGTGCTGGGAGCCAAGCTCCCGCTCATGCTTCGAAGAGCAGGCCCCTCAGCCAGCAGCCCAGGGACGTGGCAGGTAACAACTTCGAAACAGCCTCTCACGCATGACCCTGCACTGGCAATGGGGGGCTGCAGCTGCCCCAGGCCAGGGGACAGAGACCCACCCCGTTACCTGGCAGGTGGCATCCCAGGATGGCGGGGGGTCCTCGAGGGCAGAGACTTCTCTTCTCTCCCACCGCACCCTAGCCAGCTTCCGGATGCCCAGACCCGGCCACCCCGCGCCCTTACCACAGGCGTCCCAGGACGAGGGCCGGGTGGGTGGGCACCGGCCCCTGGGGGAGGCGTGGAAAGCACAGGCAGGCAGGGCCCCTTGGAAAGGTGGGGAAGAGATGGGGGAGGGGTGGGAGCCCAGAGGCTCCCGGGTGTCCTCACCTGGAGTTCGCTTTCAGGGCCAGCGACTCATCCCCAAAGAGAGGGCAGACGAGAGGGGCCCAGGAAGGGCAGTAACAGGGGTTAAAGCAGGTGGGGGCCGAGGGTGTCCAGATGGGGGGGAGGGCGGGAGGGAGAGAGAGAAAGAGAGAAGCTGAGACGAGAAGGTGGATCGGGCAGGCGGGGCGTCGAGGGAGGGTGCATGAGGCACTGAGCAGCCCCCCAGCAAGGGCGTGGGGCCAGGCCTCAGGGAGGGGTCAGGAAGGCTCACGTCCACCTGCGGCAGCACCGAGAGTCCACCTAAATCACAGCTGAGGTGCCCATTGTGAGGGCACAGTGCCCACCCCCCAGCCAACCCCAGCCTCCGGGCCGGCAGCAGGCGGGGGAGGCAGTGACAGGAGAATGACGTGACCCCTCGACAGCCGGGGCTGGCACTGCTCCTGGTCAGCTTCCGACCATGGCACCAGCAGAGGCCATGCTGCGGACCTGGCTCTCCCTGGGCCCTGGTTCGATCTTTTAGCCTCCCTGAGAGGATGAACGAGCCCCCCTGGTGGTTACCCGAGCCCCCCAGCGTCTCATCGAAGTCCAGGAGGGCTCGGGCAGGCACAGGGCAGGCAGGCATCCATCTTCAACCAGGTCCAAGAGGCTGGACTTACTCTGCAACATGTGGATGGGGCGCTGGGGGTCCAGAGAAGCCTGGACCCCCTCAGACTGACACATGGGTGGACTGGGGCTTGGCAGACACAGAATTAACTTGTGAAATTATCTGGATTCTCTGTCTCCACCCTTCACCCCAGCAGAGTCCCACATGCGTCCCGACTCCAACCTGCCTGACCCACAGAACCTCAGGGCCTGGGAGAGGGAATCAGGCGAAGCACCTTGCACCCTTGGCCCACCTCGACCTTGGCAATCGGGGAGAGGGGACTGGGCAGAAAATCTCCACCAGCGGCGTGAGGCAGAGAAGATTCAGACCCTCCCCTGGAGGATGAGGGCCCTGGTCTCCCCCACGTGCTCCAGATGCCCTGGACCCAGAGCAGCAGGAGCGCCAGAGGCCCCCTCAGAACTTTCACCTCGGCCAGCCTCAACTGTGGCCAGCTGTGAGTTGGCTCTATGTGCCTGCAGCTGGAGGGGGTGCGCTCACAGAAACCCTCTGCCTCCGAGACCCCTGGGGCCAGACCTGTGGTGGTGGGGGGGGAGGGGATCCACTCAAGAAGCACCCCCAGCTGCCAGATCCACAGTGCTGCAGAGTAAAACCGAATCACTGGGAGGGCTGAGTAGGAAAAGTGATTTAAGGACCCACTTCTGGACACACACTCGGTCACACAGGGAAGCACAGGCAAGGCCCTTGAGGCCCTCACGCCCCCACGACAGGTTGTGCACACACAGACACTAGGGCGGCTGGGGGCAGGCACTGACCTTGGCGACGGCTCTGGCGGGGGCTCCTTCCTTCAAACAGAAGCAACAGAGAGTTAGTGGCCCCTGCTCAGCACTCATGAGGGTCCCCCAGCCAGCCCAGCCCCCCACAGTCCCATGTGTCGGGGGCTACAGGAGACGGGGGTCTCAGACAAGGCCGGGCAGGGGCGGAGCTGGCCCACCAGCCCCAGAGAGCCCACGGCCCCAGGAACAGGCACCCCAGGGTCCGTGGAAGCAGCTCCAAGAGGGAAGAGGGACCCCACGGGGGCCTCTGCTCTTCTGACCTGGGGGTCACTACCCTCCGCGTGAGGAACACTCATTTTAATCAGAACCACACCAGTGTTACTAAGATTCCAAAAAGGACACATTTGCTGACGAAAGCTCCAGAAGGGAGTTTAATTTACGGTCGATTTTCAAGACAGACTGAGCGGCTCCAACTCTCTTTTCCATGCATTTCCTAATGGGATGATTCTCTTCATTGCGATTTTCCAGGGGTGGCTCCACTGTGCCAGTCAGCGAGCACAGGCTTCGCACCTCCGAGGCCAGCTGTCCCTGCCTCACCCTGCAGGGAAGGCAGTCTGGACCATACGGTGTCTCCCGTGGGGCTGTTTGTGCTGGTGACAGCGGCATGAATTAAGTGAGATCAGCGGGTCATGATTTGCTCACCCATGGGTGCGAGGGCTGGTCCAAGTAACAGGCAGGCTCTTCAGTGCACTTCCAGATCCTTCACGTGACGGGGACCGTGTTGCCGTGGAGCACGGGGTCCCTCATCGCCTCCTGCAGTTCCCGGCAGCCCAGGAGTCCATGGCTTGTGGCCGCACAGCCCCGTCTCTGCCTCCATCTCTCCGTAGCACTCTCCACGTCTGCATGTCTCCTCTGCTGTAAGGACAGCTGCCACCGGGCCTAGGGCTCGCTGGATGATCCAGGGTGACCTTGCCTCAAGATCCCAGGCTTGGTTACAGATGCAAGGACCTTTTTCCAAATAAGGTCACCTTTGCACACTCTGGGACACTTTGGAGACCAGCATCCAACCCACTGTGTTCCCCCAAACCCCCAAAATTCATTTATGTTCAGAATACACCCACCCCTGCCAAGATCCCCCAGAGTCTCCACTCTCTGCAGCATGGACTCTATGTCCAAAACCTCATCGAAATCCTATCCATTGACTGGGCACAGTGGCTCACACCTGTAATCCCAGCACTTTGGGAGGCCGAGGCGGATGGATCACCTAAGGTCACGAGTTCAAGACCAGCCTGGCCAACATGGTGAAACTCTGTCTCTACTAAAAATATAAAAATTAGCTGGGTGTATTGGCAGGTGCCTGCAATCCCAGCTGCTCAGGAGCCAAGGGAGGAGAATGGCTTGAACACAGGAGGTAGAGGTTGCCTGCAATCCCAGCTACTCAGGAGCCAAGGGAGGAGAATGGCTTGAACACAGGAGGTAGAGGTTGCAGTGAGCCGTGATCGCACCACTAGACACCAGCCTGAGAGACACAGTGAGACTCGGTCTCAGGGGAAATCCCATTTGTTCAAAAAGTCCCAAATCTCATTATCCAAAGTCATGGAAGTCACTGAAGTCAGGTATGTGTGAGGCCATGGCTGCGCCACGCTGGGGCTGCCATCCTCTGTGCATGAACCTGTGAATCTGGAAAACAAGTCACCTGCTTAAAGTGTCAATGCAGGACGGTGTCCCTGCTCAAAAACAGAGAATGACAGAGGGGACACCAGCCGCCACGGTCTTCAATCCAGCGAGGCAAACGCCATGTGGCACAGCTCTGGGGACGCGCCTCAGGGCTCTCCACCCCACTGGCCTCTGCCGGAGCCTCAGGGTCACTCCCTGTTTCCTGAAGGGCAGCTTGTGTTCACAGCTGAGGGGCGCCACTGGTCTGCTTCTGGCCTGCAGACTCCCGAAGTCCAATGCCTTCCACCCTTCGCTCAACACTGCCCCTGCCCATCTAGTTTCTGCTGGTATGAAGCTCCCCCAAACCCTGTGGGCCTCCTGAATACGTCACAGGTGCGATGGTGTTAGACACAAGGCCGCTCTGCACCTCCTTCCCGATAGCTCCATCTCCACGCCAGGCCTCCACCTCCATACAGGGCCTCCATCCATCTCCACGCAGGGCCTTCATCTCCACGCCAGGCCTCCATCCATCTCCACGTTGGGCCTCCATCTCCATACCAGGCCTCCATCTCCACGCAGGGCCTCCATCCATCTCCACACAGGGCCTCCATCTATCTCCACACAGGGCCTCCATCCATCTCCACACAGGGCCTCCACCTCCACGCCGGGCCTCCATCCACCTCCATGTCGGGCCTCCATCCACCTCCATGCCGGGCCTTCATCCACCTCCATGTCGGGCCTCCATCCACCTCCACGCCGGGCCTCCAACTCCACGCCAGGCCTCCACCTCCACGCCGGGCCTCCACCTACCTCCATGCTGGGCCTCCACCCACCTCCACACCGGGCCTCCATCTCCACGCCAGGGCTCTGCTGAGATGGTGGCATGGATGCCGTGATCGCACACGTGGCATCCTCCACACAAGGTTGTCTGGCCACACCCATGTGCTTCTTGCCAAAGCTGGCTTTGCCAACAGTGAATCTCCTAATTCATGACCCTTTGCAAGCTGGGCAGGCAGAACACCTCCCCAAACCTCCAAGTTCTGGTTTCTTACATCATTTTTTGATATTCTTTTGACAGGATCGACCACGTGCCCTTCTGAAATCCTCTCTTTCCTCTCATATTTTACTATGAGCAGCAGAAATATATTAGGCTGCACCTGCCACACTTTGCTTGGAAATCTTGGCTAAACATCCAAATTCCTCACTTAAAAATTCTGCCTCCGCCCAGCAGCGCCACACAGCCAGCAGCAACATGGGGACAACCTTCCCTCCAGCTTCCAACAACTGATCCTCACTTCCTCCTGAGCTCACTCCAGAAGCACCGGGACTCCACCCAGCAACTCTGCAGGACACCTCGGCTTCCAGCCTGCACCTCAAAATACTCATGTCCGAAATCTCATTCACATCCCATCAGTTCAAAAAATCACAAATTTCATCATCTAAAGTCATCAGAGGCCAGGTGTGGCGGCTCACACCTGTAATCCCAGCACTTTGGGAGGCCGAGGCAGGCGGATCACTTGAGGTCAGGAGTTCGAGATCAGCCTGGCCAACATGGTGAAACCTCATCTCTACTAAAAATACAAAATTAGCTGGGTGTGGTGGCGGGCACCTGTAATCCCAGCTACTCAGGAGGCTGAGACAGAAGAATCACTTGAACCACAGAAGTTGCGGTGAGCTGAGATTGTGCCACTGCACTCCAGCCTGGTGACAGAGTGAGAGACTCCGTCCCAAAAAATGACAGTAATAAATAAATAAAATAATAAAGTCATCCGAATCATTTAAATCAGGCGTGTGTGATTCTGGGTGTGCATCTTCCTGGGGCGAACGTCCTCTACACACGGACCTGTGATCCTAGAAAGAAGCCTCTGCCGTCACCCAGTTCCAAAGTCGCATCCGCCCCGGGAGGCGTTTGGTGCCGCAGCACGCAGCTCCCGGGTGTGAAGATCCAGGGTCATTTGCTGCAGCTCCTGTAACTAAGTGCCACTGTGTGTGTGTGTGTAACAAAGACATTTGTCCTTTCACAGTCCCAGAGGACAGAGTCCAAAATCGAGGTGCGGGCAGGGCCTGCTCCCTCCAACGGTTCCAGGGGAGGGTGGTTTCTGCCTCTCTCGGCTTCATGGCTCCAGGCAGCCCTTGGCTTCCAGCTGAATCACCCTGGGCTCTCCCCTTCCTGGTTGGCACTGCCTCCTCTGTGTTCCCAAATCTCCCTCTCCCTATAAGGACACTCATCATCGGACTCAGGGCCCGCTCGGAAAATCCAGGATGGTCTGAGATTGTCCTGACAGGTTCCAGGACATGAGCATGTCTCCAGGAGGCGGAGATCTCCAACCCACTGGAAGCCGCTGCCCTGCCCAGAGCTTTCAGACTGGAACTGCGTAGGGGCAGCCCTGGGCCTGGGCAGGCATGGCGGGTGCACACACTGTCCACCTCTCCTGCTCAGCAGGCCTTTCTACAGCCAGACTCGGCGCCCAGTAGTCTGAGAGCCGTGGGCTATGGGCCTGAGGGAGAGGCAGCAGGTGCCACCAGCGCCTGAGTCAGGAACTCTGGGGAGGACGCGGGGCTGGGAGACTTTGTGTCCTAAGATCCACATACCCAGGTCCCAGTAGGAGCCGTGCAGAGCCCCCAGCCCATAGTTAACCTTCACCCCTCACTTTCCCGCCCCTCCTTCTCTGCCCACCCCAAAAACCACCTGCCCCTC
This sequence comes from Callithrix jacchus, assembly GCF_049354715.1. Lineage (NCBI taxonomy): Eukaryota > Metazoa > Chordata > Mammalia > Primates > Cebidae > Callithrix > Callithrix jacchus. The sequence continues at coordinate 58,910,823 of NC_133506.1, forward strand.
TGGGGACTGGAGCCCAGACCAGGTCGGCAGATGCGGAAAGAGAAAGCACCACCATCACCAAGTCCAACATCCCACCGCATCCCAGTGCGTCCCAGCTCCCTGGAGTCCCCCGGGCTGCTGTCCGGGGTGAGTCTTCCATGAGCAGCTGGGGCCCCTCAGGAAGACTGAGACGCCCACCCGCCCCATTGGAGCTCTCCGGCTGACCTGAAAGTGAGTCCAGATTTACTCTTGAGGTTCCTCAGCAGCTCCAGCTGGTTCAGCGGGGGGATGAGTCTGGAGCAAGAGGAGGAGAGGTGGGTGAGCCGAGTCCTGGGACACCTCCCTCTGCTTCCACAGCTCACAGGCCAGGCCTACAGGGTCAGACACCCAGGGGCGTGTGTGGCGGCTGGGCTTCAGGCAGCCGCCCCTTGGACCTGCGCTCAGGCCCAACTCTCCTGGGCAGGCCCCAGAGCCACCTTCGTGCTCCAGCTGTGCCTGGCCCTGGTGACCAGCAGGCGCAGAAGGGAAGAGGGCGCCTGGCTGCCCGTGCAGCCCCGACCCTGTGGCGTGGAGCAGGTGGAGGAGGACACACAGGTCGGGGAGGTCCTATCCCTGCCCCGCTTCTGATCCCCAAATATCCCTGAAGGACGGCACCCCAGTGTATTTGGGGCTCCAGCCCCTCTGCACAGCCACATTCTCTGCCACAGCTGGAAGACTTGAGGGGAAACAGAAAAGGGTTTTGCTGGACAGAGAGGTTCATTCCGGAGTCTACAGGATGAGTCCAGCCTCATCAAGCCCAGACACCTCGGGGACCCTCCACAGGTGGCCCCGCTCTGCTCGAAGCCGAGTTCCCAGTTCTGGTCACACCCACCACCGTCTGCCTGCCCTGCCACCAGCAGGACCAGGTGCAGGCCCCCGAAACCCACCCAGCAGCGTGCAGCACCTCCCCACACCTGGTGGGATGTCCTCTTCGACCCACCCCACTCCCACCCACCTCACCCTGCCCTCCTCCTTGCTGCCGTTCCCTCACAGTGTTCCAGCTCACTTCAGGAGGAGAAACCCTCCTTGGGTGCCTCAGCCCCACCCGGCTCCCTGACCCACCTGACCCTGCCCCTCTGACTGCTCAGCCTCAGCTCCCAGGCCCTGCCATTCCATCCACAGCCTCCACCCTCCCCACCCCCACCTGTGGAGCACTCCCCACTGGGGCCATGTCCTGGCCTCTCCTCTGCCTCTGAGGCAGGGCGGCCACCTCCCAGCCCAGCCCAGCTGTCACCCAGCTGACCCCCTATGTGGCCACAGCCATGGCCACCTCTGGAGATGTCCCTGCCCATGTCCTTCCTTTGCCCCAAGCTGGGCGTGGCCTACATCCCCCAGACTCTTTACCTGCCCTGCCTCTGCCCACCCAGCCTTACCTGGTCCTCCAGACAGGCATCCTTGCCACTCTCCTGACCAAACACTCAATGCCTCCCCATTGCCTCCAAAACAAAAGGACGGCTGACTGCACTGCCCCTTGGCCTGGCGACCACCTGCCACCAACTCCCCTTTGTCCAGCAACACTCCTCCCTCCAGAGCTGCCCAGAAGCCCTCCCCGCCCCACAGCAACTGCCCCCACCAGCCTCTGGTACCCCCTGCAGCCTGGGCAGGTGTGAGCTGGTATAGCCGCACCTGGCCCCCTCTTTGCTCCTTCTGCAGCCCCAGAGGGACCCCCAAAATGCTGGCCAGAGTGAGGCTGTGAGACCCTCCCTCCAGAGGGCAGTCGGCCGTCCAGGTCAGGATTGAGCAGGAGCCCAGGCGGTGGGTGAGCTGGTGCTGTGGTGCAGCAGAGCTCAGACTGGCCCAAGTCTGTCCAGGGGCCACAGCCGGCTCCACAGCCCTCCTTGAGGAGACCCCACACGCACACAAACCCGGGTCAGAGACACACACGTCAGCCCTCAGAGCCACACGGGAGGTCATGCCTCAAACACACAGAGCAGCAGCACCAGGGCAGACAGGCAGTCGGCAGGGCCGGGACAGGAGGGTACAATGCAGGGGCAGCCCCGGGAGAGAGCAGAGTCCAGAGTCAGCCACTCGGCCCCAGGGGCAGCAGGGCCTCTGCAGATGCCCGAGACGTCCATGGCCGAGTGTCTGGGGTAGAGGCGCCCTGGACCCACCCCTGCCCAGGGCCATATCCCCTTCCCTTCTGGGAATGGAGGGTCAGCCTTCTAACAGCTCCCAAGAAGGGCGGCCGAGTCTCTGCTCCAGGACGGAGAGGCCCCAGAGGAGTCAGGAGGGCGTCTGTACAAGAACCCCTCCAGGTCTGTGCAGGGAGGGGCCAGCCCAGGCTCTGCTGGGTGATGCTGGCACAGAGCGCCGCCTGCCCTCCTGGCTGGAAGAGGCCCTGTGTCCTGTCTGCAGGGAGGCTTCCACTAAAGCTCAGCACCCTCCAGTCTGAGCAGACAGCCCCATTTCCCACCCTCAGCAGTGGGGGACACACAGGGGTGGACGGGCCAGGAGCCTTGGGGATCCCCTGACGCCAAGGCAAGACTCAGGAGAAACTTGAGTCCAAGGCAGGAGACCCTGAGGCAGCCCCAGAGGTGAGCTGCCCTGAAGAGGCCACCCTGTGAGCTGCAGTGGGACAAGGACAGGGCCGGCCTGGGAGTCCTGGCCTGGGACCACCCTTGGCCCCAGACAGGTGCCAAGCGCCAGAGTGGGGAAGTCCCCATTCACCATTCCTGCTCTGCTCACAGATGGGGCCCATGGGGAGGGAATGGAGGCAGGAAGGGAGCCAGGCCAGAAGCAGGACAGGACGAGGCCACAGAGGACACAGGCAGCCAGCAGCAGGAAGCACCAGTGGTGGGGGGCAGGAGAAGAGTGGACAGGCCAGGGTGGGGGCAGGGTTGGCACATGGGCTCCAGGCAGGGGAGGGCCCAGGGTGAAGAGGCCTCCAGCATGGGGCCACGAGGGGCAGGGTGCAGGGACACTTGGTGGAGGTGGGGGGCAGCGGTCACTCTGCAGACCGGGTGGCCACAGGGCTCGAGGGCCTCGTCCCGTCACAGTCCCAGACAGAATGAGAACCACACACAGCTGCTGCCCCATGCATGTCCTACCTGGAGGCCCCGTAGGTTTGAGTTTGCGAGCTTTCAAGTGTTACACACACACACACAAAGGGAAAAGAACAAAAAGTTTCAAAAAGAACGGGATAAGAAAAAGAAAATGAAACAAATAGTCAAGGAGAGGAGGGGAAACAACAGAATGAAGAAAATTAGCACAAAGGCCGGTTCTGCCCTGCCGGGGGCTGGGAGAGGCCGCTCCGCAGGCACAGGGGCACATACCGCATCCCAGGAAAGACGGGCTTCCAGGAGACACAGGGGGCAGGGGTGCTGAGGGAGGGGTCGGAGGACAACAGCAAACATAGAGGGCAGGGGCTCTGGCACCCTCCTCCCAGGTGACACCCTGAAAGGCGTGTAGCAGCTGAGGATGGCCAAGGGCCTATCCACCCTCTCCAACTCAGGAGCCTCAAGAGGACCCGGGGCCCTGCCCCAAGCCAAGAAGTCCCAGCCAACCTGTGCACCCACCCCACCCTCAGGGAAGGCTCCCGGGTACAGACACCCCCTAGGAGTTGGGGGGGGCACCTGAGCTGGTAAGTATCCGGGCTTCGTTCCCCACCTCACAGCAGAGGGCAGGCCGGCAGGGTGGGGTGCACCCAGACGGACTCAAGGGGTCAGGCCCGCCTGGACCGGGTGAAAGGCCCTCAGAATCCCTCATCTCAGACCTTAATTTAAGCAAGAGCCCAGCATGGAACATCCCCACTGGCTGCCACCTGCCCTTATGGAACAGAATCACAGGAAGCCGCCCTCCACCTACAGGGTCACCGGACCTGCTGGCACTGCCCCCCGGGGCCATGGACAGGCACTTTCTAGGCTCCTTATCTGCTGCCCAAAGGGCTCCAAGGGTGTCTGTGTGCTCTATGCTATTGGGGGACACCTGGGACCCCCAGGATAATTCGGGTCTTCCGGTCTGAAAGCCTCACTGTAAGCTGGGATCAGTTTCCTGCCCCCACCCCACGCAGGAGCCCTGGTCTTTGCTGGGGGACAGGGTTGGTGCTGGCTCCACTCATGAAGCCTGGGCACCTGGAGCTGCAGGAAGATCCGGAGCAGCCTGGGGGGGCCATTCACTGCAAGCTCCCTGGTGGGGGGCGTCCTTGCAAGGTCTACAAACAGCACAACCACAGCAGGACAACAAAGCAAAGGTGGAGAAATGAAGGTGAAAACAAAGCCACAGCCGGAACTCAGGGCAGAACCAACGCCTCGAAATAAACCACACACAGAACTCCTTTGTGAAAAACACATACATTTTAAAGAAAAACATCAAAAGAATGAACAACAAAAACAGGTTTTAAGAACAAATGGAAAATAAAACGGAAGGGATGCTGGTGGCGGCCTGTGGCGGTGGCGGTACCTGTACATGGGCACGGTGACTGTGCGCTCGTAGTACTGCCACGTGGAGTGCAGGTCCGTGCGCGACAGGTTGGTGGCGTAGAATCTCCAGGCCGACTGCAGAGGGAGAGACAAGGTGGTCGGTGGGCCAGGGGTGGCAGCAAGGGCGCGCCCGAGAAGACTGGGCGCAGAGGGAACCAGGCAGAGGGGACCTGGGGCCCCCATGCTGTGAGTCAGGCACATGGACTGTCCGCCAGCAGGCTGGCCCCCAGTGCTGCATCCGCCCCACAGCCTCAGTTTACCCTCTGCAGGACAGACAGGGGAAGAAGGGGAGCAGCCGGGGCTTGACTCGGGGCCCAGAGGAGCTCACAGGGAGGCAATGCTCGGTTCTGTTCATGACTCTCACCTGGCTCCTGGCAGATATCACCTGTCATGGGGGTTACCTTCTGCCCGACAGGGCCAGGGACCCAGCCGCCACCCTCCCAGGATGGTAGCCCAGCCCAGGGGGGCTTCCCCAGCAGGAGGCGGGAGCCTGCAGGTTAGGCTGAACCCACCTGGCCAGATTTCCCGTTGTCTATGCCTTTGCTTTGTTTTGCGGTGCTGAAATATGTGTATCTCTTATCACAAAGCTCACATTTTAGCTGTTTTGAGGTGTGCATTCCAGCAGCACCTGTATTCACAGTATTGAGACCACTATCACTATTCAACTCAGCAGCCTCTTCATCACCCCAAAGAAACCCCCTACCATCGTACACACTAAGCAGGCACTCCTGGTCCCCCAGCCCCCCAGGTCCCAGCCACCGCCAGGGTGCTCGCTGGGGCCTCCATGGACTTCCCTTCCCAGGCACTTCCCCTGCCGGCTCCCTCCACCGAGCATGTCCTAGCGCGTCAGGGCCCGCTCCTCCTCGCAGGAGGACTGTATGGGTGAATCAGGCTCTGTTCATCCATTAATGAGCATTTCGGCTGTTTCTACTTTTTGGCTCCTGTGAGTGCTGCTGCTGTGAAACACGTGTGCACGTTTTTGGATGAAGATCTGTTTTCAATTATTTTGTGTCTATACCTGGAGGCAGAATTGCTGGGTCACATGATAACTCCATGTTTGTCAACTTTTTGAGAAACAATCAAGCTTCGTCATCACATTCCTACCAGCAAGGGGTCCCCATTGCTCCACATCCTCACCGACACTGACTGTCCATTTGTTAAACTGTTAGCCACCCAGGCTAGGCCCGAAGGCTCATGCATGTAATCCCAACACCTTGGAGGCTGAGGCAGGTGGATCGCCTGAGCCCAGGAGTTCAATACCAGCCTGGGAAGCATGGCAAAACCCTGCAAATAAAATAACGTAACATAACATAAAATAAATAATAAATAAAATAATTAAAAATAAATAAAATAAAATAAAAATTAGCCGGGTATGGTAGTGCACACCTGTAGTCCCAGCTACTCAGGAGGCTAAGGTGGGAGGATGGCTTAAACCCGGGAGGTCGAGGCTGCAGTGAGCCAAGATCACGCCACTGCACTCCAGCCTGGGTGGCAGAGCAAGACCCTGTCTCAAAAAAAAAAAAAATCTTGGCCATCCTAACAGATGTGAAGTGGCATCTCTGTGGCTTTGATTTGCACTTCCCTGACACCCACCAGCACTGGGCGTCTCTTTAGGAGCTTACTGGCCACTCCGACTGTCCTCTTTGGAGGACATCTGAGCAAACCCTTTGCCCACAGTCTGTAGGGCTGTCTTTCTGCTAGTGAGTTGTGAGAGTTCTTAATACATACTGAATACTAACCCTTATCACAGACACTATCCGCAGCATTTTCCCACATTCTGTGGTTGTGCTTTTGCTATTATATATTTTTTAAAATCCAGATCACAGAGATATATGCCTGTGTGTTCTTCTGAGGGTTTTTATAATTTTTGTACATAATATGAGAGTCAAAATTCATTCTTTAAGGAACAGACACCTGATTGTCCCAGCACCACTGGTTGAAGAGACTGTTCTTTCTCCACTGGACCTAGCACCCTTGAAAACTGACTTCAGACGTACAGATTTAACTCTGGACTCTGAATTCCATCCCCTTGACCTGTATGTCTGTCTTACGCAAACAGCATACTGTTTTGATTACTGTTGCTTTGTAAAGTTTCAAATTGGAAAGTGTTCGTCCTACAACTTTGTTCTTCCCTTTCAAGACCCTTTTGGCCAATTGTTTTGGTCCATTACAATTCTACATGAATCTTAGGATCAGCCTTTCCACTTCTGCAAGACAAAAAAAAGGTGGGGGGGACATTGGAATTACAATAAGAATTGCACTGAATCTGTAGATCAATTTGCATTGTATTAAATATGTAGCTGCTCAATTTTTGTTAAGATTATATTAGTAAAATTAAGTCTTCCAATCCATGGAAACAGGGTGTCTTTCCATTTTAGGTCTTTGTTATAATTTTTGTTTTTGAGACAGAGTCTCGCTCTGTCACCCAGACTGGAGCATAGAGGTGCGATCTCAGCTCACGGTGACCTCTGGCTGTTGTCCCACCTCAGCCTCCCAAGTAGCTGGGACAAGCAGGCACTACCACGCCCAGCTAATTTTTTGTTTTGTTTTAAGACAGAGTCTCGCTCTGTCCCCCAGGGTGGAGTGCAATAGCTCAATCTCAGCTCACTACAACCTCCGCCTCCTAAGCAAATCTCCTGCCTCAGCCTCTCAAGTAGCTGGGATTACAGGCAAACCACCATGCCCAGCTAATTTTTGGATTTTTAGTAGAGACAGGATTTCTCTCCATGTTGGCCTGACTAGTCTCAAACTCCTGACCTCAGGCAATCTGTCTCCCTTGGCCTCCTGAAGTGCTGGGATTAGAGGCGTGTGGCCCCTCCCCCCCCCCCCCCCCCCCCGGCCTTGTGTTGGAAGATTTTTGATTAATGACTCAATCTCTTTCCTTGTTCTAAGGTCTCAGATTTTCTACTTCTGAGTCAGTTTTTGTAGCTTACGTGTCTCAAAGAATTTGTCCCTTTATCTGGGTTGTGAACTTGTGTGGCACAGCTGCTCATAGTGTTCTCATATCTTTAGTTCTATGAAGTCAGTAGCAACATCTCCACTTTTATGTCTTGAGGGAATCATGTTGGGATCGCTCCTGTGTGAGGCCCCTAGGAAACGGGCCTCGCCATGCGGTGAGCTTGAGCCCGGACACAGATCACCGGTTGGGGGAGTCGAGCTGAGGGAAAGCAGGAACCGAGAAAGGAACTATATGCTATTCTAAATAATTAATAGACATTACTTTATGGATATGAGGACTTGGGAGGCAATGTGTCCACTTTCAGCTTCTTATGGTTTATTGCTTGATTGTGTTCATTCTGGACCCTTGTTACCTTCATTGTAAAATATTAACTTAAGTATTTACACTTGGTAACTTACTTACCGTAACTTACTGAGTGTAACTGTAACTTACTTACCATAGCTTACAGGGTGTCACTGTAACTTACTTACCATGGCTTACTGGCGTGATTGTAATCTACTTACCTTGACCTATTGGGCGTAACCTACTTACTGGAAGTAACCTACTTACAGGGTGTAGCCTACTTACTGTGCTTAACTTACTTACTGGGTGTAACTTGCTTACTGTAACTTAAGTACGTTAATCTGGTGTAAACAACTTTAACGTCAGAAAAGTATATAATGAAACACATTGCAGAAATAAAATTGCTGCATGAGCATAGCACATGTAGCCCTCCAGAACTCGCCTTTTCTATCTCCTTTTTTTCCGGCGCGCGCTCTCTTCCAGGTTTGGGACCCTCTTGCTGGACGAGATTCCCAGGCTCGCGTTCAGTTCGCAACAATGTCTGATTTTGGCAACCCGAATGCTCTCTCTTCTTTTCTTAGTCTGACTAGAGGTTTGTCAATTTTGATTTTTTTTTTTTTTTTTTTGAGACAATCTCACTCTGTTGCCCAGGCTAAAGTACAGTGGTGTGATCTCAGCTCACTGCAACCTCTGCCTCCCAGTTTCAAGCGACTCTCCTGCCTCAGCCTCCTGAGCAGCCAGGATTACAGTGCCCACCACCACACCCAACTAATTTTTATATTGTTAGTAGTGACAGGATTTCACCATGTTGGCCAGGCTGGTCTTGAACTCCTTACCTCAGGTGATCCGCTTCAGCTTCCCAAAGTAAGTACAGGAATGAGCCACTGTGCCCTGCCCAATTTTGTTTTTCAAAGAATCAACTTTTGATTTCATTGATTCTATCTACTTTTTAAGTTTATCTCTGTTTTTTAATTTTTTTTTTGAGACAAGGTCTTGCTCTGTTGCCCAGGCTAGAGCGCAGTGGTGCAGTCATAGATCACTGCAGCCTCCAAACTCCTGGGCTCATGCGATCCTCCTACACCAGCCTCCTGAGTAGCTGAGAACACAGCTCATTGAAAAATTAGCTGGGCATGGTTGTGGGTGCCTATAATCCCAGCTACCTGAGAGGCTGAGGCAGGAGAATTGCTTGAACCCAAGAGGCGGAGGTTGCAGTGAGCCAAGATCTCACCATTGCACTCCAGCCTGGGCAACAAAGAGAAACTCCATCTCAAAAAAAAAAACTGGGTCTTTGTTGCCAGAGCTAGCCTTCAACTTCTAGTCTCAAGGAATCTGCCCACCACAGCCTCCCAAGGCCCCTGTAACAGCGTTTACCACCAGCAAGAAGACCCTCTGCGGGTGTGTGGTGGCTGGTGATGAACTGCAGGCAGCGCTCACTGTACAGTCTGAACATCCTGGGGCCCTGCGGACGATGCGGAATCTGCTCTGAAAATGCAATGAAGGCTGGAGGACAGCTTGTCTGCTTGCAGCACCCTTTACTCAATATTTTAAGCCCACTGTTGAGACCTGCAGCTTAGAAAAAAAAATTCCTTCCAAAATATTACTGCTCCTTGACAATGCACCGTCACCCAAGAGCTCTGATGGAGAGACGAGGAGAGGGACATGTGTTCATGCCTGCTCAGACAGCACCCATTCTGCAACCATCCATCAGGGGTGCCTTTAACTTCCGAGTCTTATTTCAGAGACACATGTGGCCAGGCGGTGGCTGCCACAAACAGTGATTGCTCTACACAGACAGTGATTCCTCTACCAGAGAGCGTGATTCCTCTGATGGATCTGGGCAAAGTAAACTGAAAAACCTTCAGGAAAGGATTCACCATTTAAATGCCATTCACAACAGTTGATTCATGGGAGGAGGTCAAAATATCTCAGTAACAAGAGTCTGGAAGAAGTTGATTTCGACCCTCATGGAAGACTCTGAGGGGTTCAAGACTTCAGTGGAGGAAGGTGCTGCAAATGTGGAAACAGCAGAACTGGAGCCAGACGTGGAGCCTGAAGATGGGGCTGAATTGCTGCCATCTCAGGATAAAACTCTAACAGATGAGGAGCAGCTTTTATGGATGAGCCAAGTAGGTGGTTTCCCAGTATGGGCCATGAACGCTGCAGACAGCAGGGTGAGACCACTTTGACCAGCCCCAAAGCTACTGGGGCCACAGAGCACAAGGCAGGAGGGCCCACACCCATGAGGCTGAGACGAGGACGATGCCAAGAATGTTCTAAAATGACCCCACAAGGAATTCCCTGTCAGGACCACAGAGATTTGGATGAGATGCTCCAGGAAGAACGCTGGCACAGCAGCGCCAAAATCTCCACCCATGAACAGACGCCAACTCAGTTTTCAGCCTCCAGAACCAACAAACTCTGTTTCCAGGCAGCTTATGTGAACTTCTAAGCCAATGAGAGCTCCCTGCCCCTCCCCCTCTGGGCACACGGGCATCTCACCATGCTGGCTCATCTCCGGATGAGCACTCCCTGCCCCTCCCTCTCCAGGCACACGGGCATCTCACCACGCTGGCTCGTCTCTGGATGAGAGTTCTCTGCCCCTCCCTCTCCAGGCACACGGGCAGCTCACCACGATGGCTCATCTCTGGATGAGAGCTCCCTGCCCCTCCCCCTCTGGGCACATGGGCATCTCACCACACTGGCTCATCTCTGGATGAGAGCCTCCTGTCCCCCACCCTCCAGCCGTGCCGGCTCATTTCTGGTTATAATATTTTCTTCTCATTCCCAAATACGTTCGACATGTCTGGAGATATTTTTTCTCTGATCTATTTTTTTTCAGGGGGCGTTGACAGAATCTCCACCAGGCGAAGATGCTGTGAACAGTGTTGAAATGACAGAAGGATTGAGATATGACATAAACTTAGTTGACAAAGCAGTGGCAGCATCTGAGAATGAACTGCAGTGCTGAAAGCAGCCCCACTGTGCGGAAAACGCTGCCCAACAGTGTTGCGCTGCAGAGGAATCCTTCATGAAAGGAGCAGTGAATCCACGTGACAAACCTCGTTCTCACCTTAGCTTAAGAAATCACCACATCCACCGCAGCCTTCAGCAGCCCCCTTCATCAGCAGCAAGGCCAGACCCTCCACCAGCACAGATCACAACTCGCTGAAGGCTCAGATGACTGTTAGTACTTTTTAGCAATTAAGTATTTGTAAATGAAGGAATGTGCAGTTTTTCAGACAATGCTACTGCACACTTAGGCTACAGCATGGTGTAAACACCATTTTTTTTTTTTTTTTGAGACAGTTTCGCTCTTGTTACCCAGGCTGGAGTGCAATGGCGCAATCTCGGCTCACCGCAACCTCGGCCTCCTGGGTTCAGGCAATTCTCCTGCCTCAGCCTCCTGAGTAGCTGGGATTACAGGCATGCGCCACCATGCCCAGCTAATTTTTTGTATTTTTAGTAGAGACGGAGTTTCACCATGTTGACCAGGATGGTCTCGATCTGTTGACCTCGTGATCCACCCGTCTCGGCCTCCCAAAGTGCTGGGATTACAGGCTTGAGCCACTGCGCCCGGCCCATTTTTTTTTTTTTTTTTTTTTTTTTTTTTGAGACAAGTCTCGATCTGTCGCCCAGGCTGGAGTGCAGTGGCACGATCTTGGCTCACTGCAACCTCTGCCTCCTGGGTTCAAGCGATTCTCCTGCCTCAGCTCAGCTCCTAAGTAGCTGGGATTACAGGCACCCACCACCACACTCGGCTAATTTTTTGTATTTTTAGTAGAGATGGGGTTTCACCATATTGGCTGGACTGGTCTCAAACTTCCGACCTCAAGCGATCTGCCTGCCTGGGCCTCCCAAAATGCTGGGATTACAGGCATGAGCCACTGTGCCCAGCCTGTAAACCTAATTTCCACATGCACTGGGAAACCATGAAATTCATGTGACTCTCTTTGTTGCCATGTCTCTGATGCAGTGGTCTGGAACCTGGCTGCAGGGCCTCTGAGCTGTGCCCAAGGTGAGGCTGCTCTGGAAATGGCACGAGCTGCTGCTAAGAGTGACCTTCGAGAGGAGTCGGGGGACAGGAGCCAGGGTGCTGAGGAGCTTCTTTTTCGAGCAGTATTTTAACCTTTTCACCAAATGTACGTAGTCACTAAACTGTCAATATTAGAGTGAGATTTGGGGGCATTTTTGTTCTTCTTTATACTCTTTTGCATTAAAAATAAATCACTGCTTGTAGTTTTTATAGTGGGAGATAAACACACACACGTATTAAGGCAGGCTGGACCCAGGGCTGAGACCACGAGAGGCACACACCCTGCCATGGCCAACACTCCATGGCTTGTGGCCACATCACTCCAATCTCTGCCTCCATACTGCTTTCTCCTCTGCTGTGTCCAATCTCCTTCTTCTAAGGACGCACATGACTGCACTTAGGGCCCACTGGGGTAACCCGGGAGTGTCTCCATCTCAAGCTCTCCTGTCTAAGACAGGCCACGTCCAGCTGGCAGGGATCCCAGTCAACTCTGTGGGTCCAGTGGATGGGACAGACTTTGGGGAGTAGCTGCAAGAATGGCTGATCCCAAGGGAGTGCTACTGCCTGTCCCTCTTGTCAAGGTGGTTCAGGAATTACCTGTGGATGCCAGAACAGTCACTGCACCCCACCCACCCCCAAATGGTGGGACAGGGCTGGGTGAGGTCTGGGCAGGCATCGTGGCAGCCACAGCCAGCACTGGGGTCAGACGAGGTCAGGCGCTGACCCGCAGCAGGTGTGGGCTCTGGGAGCCTTGGCCCTGCAGCTGCAGAGCAGGAGCGCTAGCCTCCCAGGGTGCTGCAGGGAGGACATGATGACCGGGCTCCAGCGTCCTCATGGGAGCCACCCCTGTGCAACCTCAGGGGTCTGCCCCATTTCTCAACACACAAACTTCATGTCCTCACTCCTTCCAGATTCCTGCAGCGGGTAAGGGCTGTGGCCCCGTCCACAGGGAGAGGCGAAGGCCAGAGCGGTCCCCACTCCTGGACAAGGTGGACCAGGATGGGGGCTACACTGGCCCCCGGGGAGATGGCTTGACTCACCTGGATCAGGCCTGCTGCCGGGTTCCGCCTCTTCTCAAAGTGCTTCTGCCGATGCTGCTCCTGAACCTTCAGGGCAAAGCCAGACCCCAAGATGCCCTGCAATTCATCAGGGTCAGGCCACACTCCAGGGACCCCACACCCCAAATTCATCAGGGTCAGGCCACACCCCGGGGACCCCACACCCCAAATTCATCAGGGTCAGGCCACACCCCGGAAACCCCACACCCCCAATTCATCAGGGTCAGGCCACACTCCGGGGACCCCACACCCCAAATTCATCAGGGTCAGGCCACACCCCGGGGACCCCACACCCCAAATTCATCAGGGTCAGGCCACACCCCGGGGACCCCACACCCCAAATTCATCAGGGTCAGGCCACACCCCGGGGACCCCACACCCCAAATTCATCAGAGTCAGGCCACACCCCAGGGACCCCATACACCCCAACTCCTCAGGTTCAGACTATGCCTCGGGACTCATCCCCTGACTCTGCAGGGTCAGACTATAGCCTGGAACTCACACCGCGACTCCTCAGGGTTGGACTATGCCTGGGACTCACCCCCCGACTCCAAGGCAGCGGGGCAGCCAGACTTACTGCAGGAAGCGCGAAGAATGAGACCCCAATGAGGGTGAAGGTCGCCGCGAGGAGCCTGCCATTCCAGGTCTGGGGGTACTTGTCCCCGTAGCCAATGGTGGTTAGCGTGATCTGCAGGACCGGAGGCTCCAGTCACGGAAGGGCCTGCTCACACCCGAGGGCAGGCAGGATGCCCGCCAGCAGCTCAGGGCTAAGGCTGGGACAGATTCGGGGCCACCCCCATGCCGCCACCCACACGGAGCTGGGTGAGGCCAGGGTCAAGGTGGGCTGCAGTTCGTCCCTGGAGCCCTCTCCAAACTCCCCACACCTCTTCCCCTACAGGCCAGAAGCCGGGTCCAGCCAAAGGCTCTGTTGCTTCCTCACATTGAGAGCCAGAGGGCAAGCAACGTGACTCCCCCAAGGGCTCAGGCAGGACAGTGGCCCCCAACCGGCTGCAGGGCCCAGCTGGGGAGACGGGAGTGGCGAGAGGGACCCAGATAAATGGGCGGCGTGAGCAGGGGGCTCAAGGGGCGCATGGGGGTCTCCAGGGGTGAGCAGGGAGTTCAAGGGGCACGGGGGCTTGTGGGGCATGCAGGGGGCTCCCCGAGCCTGACCTGAGCTGAGGCCAGAGGAGAAGAGGTGGGCGGGAGGAGGCCACGAGGAGAGGCAGGGGAGTGGTCCCCACAGGGGTGGAGGATGGGCTCCTCCTGGAGCAGGGACCCCAGGGGTTTTATTTAGAGTTTCTCTCAGGGTGGTGGGCAAGGGGGCAGGTCAGGCCGCCCCAGGGGCCTGGGTGAGGGGAAGGAGAGAAGGGGCTTGTCTCCAGGCAGCTCCAACAAGAGACACCGTGGGGGCCTAGAAAGTCGGGGCAGGCACCCTGCACTCAGGGCTAGACGTGGGAGCCACAGCCACCCTGCCGCCAGAACCACAAGCCAGGGGGCTCAGGACAGCCACACGGGGAATGCCCTGGCTGGGGCCAGAAGGTGGGCTAGCAACAGGCCCTGGGGGGACAGGGTCTTACATAAACAGACGGAGGGGTCAAGGCAAGAGTGCAGACGCAGGGCCAGGGGTCCCACCCCCAGGAGCGGGGAGCAGGGTCTTAGATAAGCAGAGGGACAGGTCGAGGCAGGAGCGCAGACAGCAGGGGTCCCACCCCCTGGGAGGGGAGATCTCTCACCAGGACCTGCAGCCCCAGGAAGGGAGTCTACCCTGGGCTCTGATGATGCCGCTGTGTGGTCTGAGGACAGGGTGGGCAGGGCGCCCACTCCCCACAGACAGGAAGCCTCGGCCTGGCACAAAGCAGCAGCAGCACCTGGGGCCTCAGCCACCACCACAAGCAGCTCACACAGGAGGCTCTGAGCAGGAGGCTGCCACACGGAGCAGGTGGGAGGCTGGGCGAGGCCTGGACCTCGAAACCTCTCACAGAGAGACAGAGATGGAGACAGAGAGAGACAGAGACAGAGAGAGAGACAGAGACAAACAGAAAGAGACAGAGACAGAGAGACAGAGACAGAGAGATACACAGAGAGAGAGATAGAGACAGAGAGACAAACAGAGACAGAGAGACAGAGACAGACAGAAAGAGAGAGACACAGAAGGACAGAGACAGAGAGAGACCGAGATAGAGAGACAGAGAGACAGAGACAGAGAGATATGCAAAGACAGAGACACAAACAGAACCAGATAAAGACAAAGAGATACAGACAGACAGATATGGGCCTGGCACAGTGGCTCACACCTGTAATCCCAGCACTTTGGGAGACCGAGGTGGCTGGATCACTTAAGCCCAGGAGTTTGAGACCAGCCTGGCCAACATGGTGAAACCCTGTCTCAACTAAAAATACAAAAATTAGCCAGGTGTGGTGGCGCACACCTGTAGTCCCAGCTACTCAGGAGGCTGAGGCAGGAGAATCACTTGGGCCTAGGAGGTCGAGGCTGCAGTGAGCTATGACTGCGCCACTGCACTCCAGCCTGGACAACAGAGCAAAATCTTGTCTCAAAAAAAAAAGAGAGAAAGACACAGACAGCAGAGAGACGGGTGGGGCAATGAGACATGGACCCTGGCCAGAATGCTGGGAGAACAGGTGAGTCAAAAGAAGCCAGAGAATCCCAGAGCAGTTTCCGAGCCCGGGGCCCACCGAGGGCCAAGTCTGTGGAAGGGGCCAGGCCCTCCACCCCTCCCCGGGGGGGGGGGGGGGGGTTCAGACACTTTCACACACAGCTCTTCAAAACTTTCTGCCCCTGAAATTTTCTCAGCTGGCCATTGACCTGCTCCTCTGAAATGGGGGCAACTTCAGGAAAAGGAAGCTGGAGGCCTGGTGGACAGGGCCTGGACTTTGGGGGAAGCAAGGGTGGGATTCCCTCCATATTGGGGGGCCCCCAAAGGCAGCAAGAAAGGGAAATCAGGGTGGATCTCACTCTCTCCCAGTAGGAGGTACACAGTCAGCATGTTTCAGTCGGGGAATACCAGCATCCCTATTTGCTGTTTGGAATTAATCAGATAAACCCCAAAGCAAAGCACAGAAGCGGCCCCATCCACCATGGAGGGGCCCGGGGAAGGGCACGGTGGGCGCAGAGCCAGCTATATTCTCACCTGACGCGAGCAAGACCCCGAAAAAACCCAAATAAAAATCTCAGTCCAATCCCAAAAATAAGAAGGCTGTTGCCGCCTCCACTGAAGCCCTAGGGCCCAGCAGTCACAGCTCAGGATGCCCCGGGCCCATGCTGACCCCGTGGCAGGGCCAAAGCCACACACATGGCTCCGTGAGCTCAGTGAGCCCAGGACATCCACCTGGTCCACAGCCTGGGCCCGGGCACACTCAGCTCTCAACCCCTACCCAAGCCCTGCTTGGGAAGACAGAGTCTGGGTCTCATGCAGTTAATAAAATATTTCAGATCAGTTGCTTGTGCCTTGGGCACCAGGTGGAGCTACCCACACCTTCCCCATGGGGCTGAGCCACTTGGCTGGCATGTGTGGGGCTGGGCTGGGGCCTGGTCTCAGCCTCCCAGGAGACCACACACCCTGCCCTGCACACCACCAACCTGAGGGTGCCTGTGGCCCCAGGTGGGGAGGAGCCTGGGAGCCAGGTCTGTTCAGACGTGCTCAGAGTGGGGCCTGCAGAGCTGCCTGGTCTCCAAAAGCACAGAGCATCAGGGACCCCACCCCATTTGGGCCAGGAACCCTCTCAGCAGGTGACTTGCTCCAAGAGGAGCCCCGCCATAGCACAGGCACAGGTGCTAAGGGGGCGGGCTGGGGTCCCAGCAGCAGGAATGCCAGGGAGGGGGTGGCCTGGAGACCACCTGGACAGACAGTCTGGAGGCCAAGCTGTCCTTCTTCAAATTCTCTCACCTCTCACTCCAAGGGGCAGGGCCAGGGAAGGAGGCCAGGGACGACAGCAAGGCCCAGGACATGGCAGCCAGCCACAGGCACCGAGGACAAAGCCTCCCACCCACCAGCCCCACCGCCACACGCAAGGTCACGGGGTCAGCCTCTGAACCAGGGTTGCCCAGGACAGACCTCCTAGGGATGCCTCTTCTCTCCCTTCCCCCAACAATCTGGACAAGGAGCAGGTGGGGGGGTCACTCAGGAGGAAGAAGATCCCACCATGGCTGAGCTCAGCGCTGCCACCCACCCTGGGCCCAGCCCTCCCCACCCAAACCCCTGCCTCAGCCACGACCATGTGCTGTCATGACCACAGGCGGCCAGCAGGTGGCCCCAAAGAGTCGTATGGAGCCGGCTCAGCCAGGGAGAGCCTGGTCCAGCAACCGGACAGGGGTGTGTCCTCAGCCAGCGGGCAGGCGGGACAGCAGGGAGAGGAAAGGCCACAAGGCCCACGACTCACCAGGCCCCACCAGAGTGCGTCCGCGTAAGTGTCAAAGTGGTCGTTCTCCCCCTTCTCCGCCAAATACACCAGGAACGAGGCCAGGATAAGGCAGAGGAAGCCAATGTACCAGGCGGTGACCAGCTCCTGCCAGGCAGATGGCATCGCCGTCACCACCAGCCACCTGCCTCCGGAGCACTGCAGCCTTGCCCCAGCCTTCCCTGGGCTTCATCTCCAGGGATGTGGGGCTGAACCCCTCTCCTGAGGCCAGCAGAGGCTCCACACAGGGTCAGTGGCGGGGCTGGCCAGGGGTACCCGGAGCAGCGGCCAGCTTCACTCTCGTAGCTGCTCCAGCCCCTGCCCCTGTGCCTCCAGCAGCTCGCGTGGCTGGCCCGCCGTGTTCTCCAGGGTCAGCAGTGTCTGTGCCAGTGGCTGGCGGAGCTGGAGAATCTCGGGACTGTGGAGACCCACCCTCGGCCTCTCTGAGCCTCAGGGCACAGATGTGAAACGGTGCCCACTCCAGCCAACACCCAACCCCATGGCATCCAGGGAGAGAGGGGCCCCCAGGGGCTGACCCCTGCCTGTTCTGCAGACAAAGCCACCACCCGGCCAGGGCACAGGGGGGAAGAAAATGGGGAGGGGCCGTTTGAGCAAATAAGCCCACCCATGCGTAGGGTGGATGGACAGCACAGTCTGACAGGATGGAGTCTCAGTCACCGGGGACCCCCGCCAGCTGCCGCGGCAAACCGCAGCTTGAACCACCACCAGGCACGTGAGTAGCTTGGCGTATTGATCCAGGCACTAAAACCCAGGAAGAATACACCCAACGACAGAACCCAGAGTTCTCAGCAGGAAAGTGAGGGGGGCGGGGGATGCAGGGGCGGAAATGGCCTGGCCTGGCCTTTCGGAAAAACAACTTTCTGGAGACAGATGACAAAGATGGCCCAAGCCCTGGGAAGAGGCACCAAGAAGAAAGGCTGGGGAGTGGCTTCACCACCTGAAGGGCTCCCAGGCCCGTCCAGCCAGACCCACCGCTGACCTCCTTCCCTCCACCCAGGGCTCTCGGAGCAAGCCCTGGGCAGGGGAGGCCCAGTGCAGGCTCGGGGACCCACCACCAGCCTGGGCGCCACGGCTCACCTTGCTGTGGGCATAGACCACCGAGCCCAGCAGCTTCCAGGTGCCGCCCCGTCGGTCCATGCGGATCATCCGCAGAATCTGCAGGAAGCGCAGGCTCCGGAGCGCAGACGTGGCAAAGACGTTGCCCTGGGAGCCAGCGGCCAGCACCGCGATGGAGGCGATCAGCACCATGATGTCTGCGAGGTGGGCGTGGAGCTGCTGAGCTGGGGCTGCCCCAGCAGCTCCTGGGGAAACCCCCGCCCAGGGTTCCAGGATGCTGTGCAGAGGGCAGGGAAGGTGCGTGCCAAGTGCCGGGCATGGGCTCTGCCCGGCCTCAGGAAGGCCGTTACGACCGTCCACCCTACCTGTGGGGCCCGGGACAGGCAGCCTGGTGCCACGTCCCTCTTCCTGAAACTCAGGCAGAGTTAACCACAGGCTCTGACTCCAAGTCAGCAGGTGAGAAGAAACTTCCAGAAGGAGCCCACGCAGACACCCCAGCTCCCCCCAGGGCTGAGTCCGTGCCTGGGTCCCTGGCCCCAACACCCGCACCAGGCCTCACCAATCACACAGAACGGCTTCCGGGCGAACTTCAGCCTTCCCCTCCAGCCGCGGTAACGGCAGCAACAGCCCGCAGCCCAGATCCGCACGAAGTACTCAACACCGAACACCACGATGGTCACAATTTCCTGCAGGGGAGGCGAGCTGAGGCCACGTGAGGCCTGGGGGAGGGCCTGGGGGCCCTGCCTGGGCACCCACAGGGGCTGTTCTGGCCCAGAGACCAGGCCACAGGGCCGGAGGCCCCCACAGGAAACTGCAAGCTTAGCCCGACCCCTCTCCAGCCTCTGGGCAGGACGGGTTGGGCCCTCTGGGGTCCCTGTATCCAGGGGGCCACCCTCCCCCCATCCCTGTCTGAGCTGTGGGGGGCTCTATCTGAGCTGGAATAGGAGCCTGTCTGAGCTGTGGGAGGGTGGCCCTATCTGAGCTGGGGGCTCTGTCTGGGCTAGGGGACCCTGTCTGAGCTAGGGGACTGCCCTGTCTGAGCTGGGGGGCTTCCCTGTCTGAGCTGGGGGACTCTATCTGATCTGGGGGGGGCCCTCTCTGAGCTGGGAGGCCCTGTCTGAGCTGGGGGACCCTGTGTGAGCTGGGGGTGTACAGCAGGGCCATGAAAGACCCAGGTAACTACAAGGGGGCACAGCCCCCAACCAGACCTTGGGCAGTCCCAGGACAGAGGGACAGGGCGGGCAGTAGAGGGAGGGGCATTTGGGTGGGGACCACTCTCTCTGAGAGCCCCCCACCCCGTTACCAACAGCAACACAGGAATTGTACTCCCTCCTGTTGCCATGGCAGCCACCCCGCCCTGGCACAGCATTGCTGCCAGCGTCACCACCCCCACCCCAACACCCACGCCTGCCGTCTGCTGGGGACACCCCACAGCTTTGGCTCCGGAGATAATGGGAGGGTAGGAAAAGGGGGCTGAGGGGATGGAGGCGCGGCTGTCAGCTGCTGTGACGTCACCAGAGCGGGTGAGGCAAAGCCTGAGTTACTCACAGCCAGGGTGGGGCTGTGGGGCTGGGGGCAGGTGGGGCTGACAGAGCACCAAGTCACAGCCCGTGCTGGGGCTGTGGGAGCTGGTTCGGGGCTAGAGGGTGCAGGGCAGGGGAGAGGGGTTGTGCAGTGGGGGTCGGGGAGGCCTGTACAGGAAGCCAGGGTTGGGGGTGTCAGAGGTTCTGTAGTAACAGGAATGGGGGACAGACACCTAGGCAGCTCAGGAATAGGGGACAGACACCCAGGCAGCTCCGGTTCCTTCCCAGGCCCCTCTGGCCCCCACCACCCTCACTCGGGGCTCACCAGGATGTAGAGGGCCCCCTCCGAGCTCTTCTCATACTCCTTGATGGTGGAAAACACAGACAGCACGAGGCAGGAGAAGACCAGGAGGAACCTGGGGAGCAGGGAACACATGCTCAGCCGGGCCTCAGGGGCACCAGAGTGGCTACGTCTCCAGAACACAGGACCCCACTCCCCACCCACCCCACCAGAGCCCACACCGGCCAGAGGGCACCCCTCAGCCGTCTCCTGGGACCCCGGAACTCCACAGTGGCAGGGTGCGCAGCTGCCCCCCACCCCAGGACGCGCCCCCTCTCCATGCCGGCCCCGCCCCCTCTGTCTGGTTTCAGCCTGGCAGCCTCATCCTTTGGGAAAGTCTCCAAAACTCTGAGTCAAATGGGAACAGCCAGGCCTGCCCATCAACTGCTGCAGAAACAGAAAAAGCAACACCGCTGGGGCAGAAGGCTCCAGATCAACCCACCCATCTCCTCACAGCCCGTGCCGTGTATCTCCTCTCCAGACCCAGACGCAGAGAGCTTCCCTCTGCCAGTCAAATCCGGAGCCAAGCAACAAGAGCTCCTCAGATCATCTGCTTTCCAGCCTCTCCCTGGCTGCCAGGAGACTCAGTTTCTCCTTCCTCCTGGTTGCAGGCACCTCCTCCAGCCAGTGATTCCCACTGTGACTGCTCTTCCCATCCTCTTCCCTCAGGACCATCTGACTCACTAACCCTTTTCAACCTCCCCTCAGATGCTCAAGTTCACAGCCACACCAAAATTCTCCCAAATATATGTAGTTGTTTTTTTTTCAGACAGAGTTTCACTCTGTCACCAGGCTGGAGTTCAGTGGCATGATCTCGGCTCACTGCAACCTCCACCTCCCGGGTTCAGGCGATTCTCCTGCCTCAGCCTCCCAAGTACCTGGGATTACAGGCGTCCGCCACCACGCCCAGCTAATTCTTGTATTTTTTAGTGCAGACAGGGTTTCACCATATTGGCCAGGCTGGTCTCGAACTTTTGGACTCAGGTGATCCTCCTGCCTCGGCCCAGCAAAGGGCTGGGATTACAGGTGTGAGCCACCTCGCCCCGCCCAGACGTGTGACTTTTCCTCGGCCCTGCGTCCTCCTCTGATACAAGCAGCTCTGATTCACTTGCTCCCTTGCCCACCCAGAAAGCTGCAGACAGGAGGTGCCTGCCCGGCTGTGGCTGCAGCAAGGCCACCCACATAAAAGAGACAGAAAATCTCCCAGCTTTTCCTGGGAGCAAAGCTGAGCGTCCCGGAGCCTCAAGCTGCTGCTTTGGCAGGAAAGCAGCCCCCGCCCTTGAAGTCACGGAAGCGCACGAGAGAGAAACCCACTTCTCAGGAAGCAAATGCTTCATCTCCTTTACACCTCTCACATGTGTCCTGGGATGTGCAGGGGACGTGTCTGACATCCGGGTCCTTAGTCACAGCCATAACGGAGGCCACTCATGGAACAAGCCCTCGTTCCCGGCAACGGGAGAGAAACGTTGCCTTTTCCCTGACAACGGTGCTGCCTCTCATTCCAACCATGCTCAGATCAGGAGCCGGCAGGGACCGGCCACAGAGCGGCCACCGCCCGTTGTCCACACTCACCATCGCCTCCCACACCCAGCGGCACGGCCACCACAGAGCCCGAGGGCCCTGCTGTGTCTCCAGCCTGGCCCCGCCCCACAGACTCAAACCCGAGCCCTTCCTCCATCCCACGTCCAGGGGACTGCGGTGGTGGGGGGAGGTTCCCCACACACAGAATCCCCTTCCTCCCATCCCCGAAGCAGCTCCACAGCCCTGACTGGGTGCCAGGGCACTGCCCCCGCCCCCCTCTCCCCACTCCCACAAAGGAAATACTTCCTGGATGCCCTGGCCTGCAGGGCCGGGGGGCTGGCCACCAGCATGGGCATCCCAGGGGCTCTCTTCAGCCCAGACACACCCCCTCATCGCTGGAGTTTCAGGCACCACAGAGCCTGGCCAGACCCTCCCTCCCATCACAGCTTCACCATTCCCTTTCCAGTCTGCGGGCGCGGAGGTGCTCATGGGATTGAGGCCTGGCCAACCACTGCCATCGAGTGGTGGCCCCAGAACCTCTGCTGGAACTACCAGGAAAAAGGCGCCCCCTTCCCACCGAGGCTGCCAATTAGGAGGAGGCAGGCCTGGGGCACTGGTAGGAGGATGGGTGAGCACAGGAAAACCTGCCGGAAAATGAGGTCACCACGAGGAAGCCAGCACCAAGGGACCAGGGAAGAATTATAAAGACATGTAATGAGAGCACCTGGATCCAGCTGTGCCTGAAGCCCCTTGGACTTCAATATTATGTAAGCCCATTACTTACGAAACTT
This sequence comes from Callithrix jacchus, assembly GCF_049354715.1. Lineage (NCBI taxonomy): Eukaryota > Metazoa > Chordata > Mammalia > Primates > Cebidae > Callithrix > Callithrix jacchus. The sequence goes on from NC_133506.1 coordinate 58,933,259, forward strand.
TGGATTTGTTCTCTGCCGCTTGCAAATAAAAGATCCCTGACCTTTCAGGCTATGAGCAGCTGACGGGCCTGAGTGTGGCCCTGCTCTGAGCCCACGCCTGACTCCACCATGCTGTGGCCACGTGCTACTCCAACCCATGTGGCCGTGACAGAAGCTGCATGGATCAAAAGGAAAAAAACCAAACAATTCCTCTCGGTATGAGGCACTATTTAGGGAGCAGAGGTCAGCGTCAGCCACGGTGTCTGGAGGGTTTGGAGGATTTGGGGAGCAGAAGTCAGCGTCGGCCATGATGTCTGGAGGGTTTGGAGGATTTGGGTAGCAGAGGTCAGTGTCGGCCACGGTGTCTGGAGGGTTTGGGAAGTAGAGGTCAGCGTTGGCCGAAGTGCCTGGTGGGAAGAGCACCCCAGTCCACTCACGGCTTCGCTGTCTCTCAGGAGAGCCCCTGGAGAGCACGGCAGGGGAGAGGACTCACCGAAGGCTAAGGCTGTGGCTGGGAGAAGAGGGAAGCCCCAGCATCTCAGCCTGCAGGGAGAATTCTCAGACTTTGGCCACAGAGGCAGAAGGACAGGACCAGGCCATCCAGGCACAGACCTGGGGTCCCAATCAACCCAGGCTCAGGCTCCAAGCCCGCTAACCGGGATCAGCCCACTGGGCGGTGGCAGCAATTCCAGCAGGTAATTAAGCCCACGCTTAGAGCAGGCCCCATCCTGCACCATCGGTACCACACACCAGCACCCACACCCAGTGCACAGCTCTGCATCACCCTCACCCCTTGGACCCCCTCACCCATCACGCTCCAGGAGCCTGCTGCCCTCAGGCCTTGCACTGCCCCCACCCTGCCTCACCACCTCTCCCTAACCCAAACCCCCAGGTGCCCCAAACCCTCCACCTGCTGCTCCAGAGGGGCCTAGATGAAGCCTGCTGCTCTTTCAGAGGTCACAGGCAAAGCGCCCACGCCAGGCAAAGTCCCCATGTGGGGGATCAGGGCTGGACCTCCCTCCCCAAGTGGCTTAAGCCTTCCAGGAATAAGGCAGCGCTGATGCCCACCCCACTGCCCCCTGGAGAAGCCCCAGGTGAGGGAGTCCATGGATGCCCCAGGCAAGGACCAGGACTCCCTGAGGCATCACTGGGCACCGCAGTCACCCCTGAGGGCAGAGCCTGAGAACACTGCTAGGAGGGTGCAGGGAGCCAGGAAATCCCTAGTTCAGACGTTACACAGGGTCAAGGTGGGGTCAAGTCTGAACAAGAGTGGCAGGCGTCAGGGTGACACCTGGCAGGGCTGTGTCTGTGGAGCCGGGGCTGCGGAGCTCAGAAGCAGGGGAGGGCAGACCTGTGCAGAGAGCCCTTGGCATAACTAACTCCAACTTAGAAAAAGGCTCCATTTGTCTTTCACAGAGCGCTCTACGAAGGAGGAAAAGATGTTTTGTTTAATAACAACAAGGACAACAAAAAAACTAGGCAGGTGTGATGGCACACGCCTCTGATCCCAGCTGCTCAGGAGGCTAAGGCAGAACTGCTTGAACCCAGAAGGCGGAGGTTGTAGTGAGCCAAAATCGTGCCACTGCACTCCAGCCTGGGTGACAGAGCAAGACCGTCTCAAAGGAAAAAATAAATTGAAATAAACTGACTCAAGAAGAAACAGAAAATCTAAATAGATCCATAACAAAGAACCAGCAATCAAAAAACTTCCAACTAAAGAAAAGTCCAGGAACTTTCACCGCAGTTATTGTACTTTTCAGCTTCCAAAGAGAAAGTCAATTTCTTTTTTTTTTTAAGACGGGGTTTCACCACGTTGGTCAGGCAGGTCTTGAACTCCCGCTCTCAGGTGATCTGCCCGCCTTGGCCTCCAAAGTGCTGAGATCACAGGCTTGAGCCACTAGAAAAAAGTCAATTTCAATAAAGACATTGAATCGGCCAGGTATGGTGGCTCTCGCCTGTAATCCCAGCACTCTGGGAGGCCAAGACATGTGGATTACCTGAGGTCAGGAGTTCGAGACCAGCCTGACCAACATGATGAAACTTCGTCTCTAATAAAAATACAAAAATGAGCTGGACATGGCGGTGTGCACCTGTAGTCCCAGCTACCTGGGAGGCTGAGGCAGGAGAATTGCTTGAACCCGGGAGGCAGAGGTTGCAGTGAGCCAAGATTGTGCCACTGCACTCCAGCCTGGGCGACAGAGCAAGATTCTGTCTCAAAAAAAAAAAAAAAGAAAGAAAGAAACAAATAAAAAAATAAAGACCAAGTTCAACTAGAAAAGGACACTCACAGCCCCTCCTCCCCCTCCACCCTCCCTGGAGGCCTGTCTTCACTGCGGCTGGCAGCCCAGCCCAGGCCTCCAGGCAGCTTCCTACCCTCTGCTGTGTCTTATTTCTCCTGATGTTAAACCTGACTTTGTGGTGGAACGTGTGCCCTGTCGGGATGAGAACTCGGCAACGTACAGTTTGCAACACTGACCCATGTGGCGTGGCTGTGACCATGGTGTGGTCGTGACTCCACGTAGATCGTGGCTTGACTGAAACGGCATCAATAAAAGCCTGACCTTGTGGACAGACAGATACCACGTGGACCGCATGTCAAGCCCATCCTGTGTACAAAGCGCCTCCAGCATGTGGGGCCTCAGGAGAGCTCTCCCCAGCCAAGAACAAGAGGGCGGCCTTGCCACTCCAGGCTCGATTCACCCACAGGTGAATCGCTTCCCACTGCCCAGACCCAGTCATCTCCCCAACAAACACCACCCAGATGTGGAGAGGCCGGCATGGCCCCCTGCAGCCCCCCTCCAGCTCACTGGAGCCCCCCCAAGTCCCTGAGTCCTCCAGCCTGGGCAGACGAGGTCCCCACAGCTCTGCCTTCCGACTCCCCAACAGTGGCCTCTGCTGCGCGGCCCGGGAAGGGAAGATGGGGGACAGGGTGGTCCTCCTGAGTCCTGCCCAGGAAGGACACGGCCATGTTTCAGAAGCACGCAGGACCATGCGGTGTGAAGCAGAGGCATGGTCAAGACAGGCGGCTCGGCCAAGGTCAGCCCCACAACCTGCCCATCCCAGCAGCAGAGCCAACTGAGACCTGGCCCTGCTCAGCCACAGGCGGCGGGGATGGTGCCTTCAAAGACTCTGTCCACCGGGCAGCAAAACCAGAGGCGAAGGGGCAGGGGCCACGTCTTAAAGCGTCTCATGTGAAACCTCAGCATCTCTAGCGTGAGCCCAAGTCCAGATTCCACCCACACGCACCCTGAACACGCCCCAGCCCATGCCGCTGAGAGGCTGTAATCCCCATGCCCGCCTCTGAGCGAGGCCTTCGTAAAGTGTGGCCACAGCTTCACTACGATCCTTAAAAAGCAGGTGACGGCCAGTGCCCACGGCCCCCACACTGGCCGTCCTGTGGGACCCACCAACTACAGGGGCTGCAGAGGGAGTCCGTCCCTCACACCTTATTCCCCAGGTGAAAGCCTTTCTAAAGAGAAATTTCTAGAAAGAGAGCACCCATCAGTCATCCTAAGTCCCTACAGAAAAGGCAGGATACATGCTTCGTTCTTTTCATTTTCTTCTGTATAGGTTTTCACAATCGGATTGGCTCAGTGAGATCTTCCAAAGGAGGTGGGAGCAGGTGGTTATTTGCTTCCTCGCTGAGGACCCTGCAAAGGCGTAGCCCCACCCGCTGTGCTCGCTGCTCAAATGGGCCCGTCTACCTTTGCCCAGTAGGGCAGGGAAGGTCACTCCATCCTGGCCAGAGGACCACGCGGCCATGTCCCACCAAGCTCTCCAAGAAACAGAGCTGACTGCAGAGCCGGTGCCTCACCAACCACGTGGGGACTGACTTTGAGGAACAGGCCCCTGAGTGCGTGGGAGCTGCCGAGTCAGCGGGCCAGCCAGAATTCCCAGCAAGAACTGATGCTGCCATCTGAGTCCAAAGTCCACAGAGCAGGCTAGAAACTCGACGGCTTCCATGCTGCCATCTTGAGGAAAGTTCCCTGTCTTCCAGAAACCTCAGTCTTTTCTCTCTAGGCTGCAGCTGCCAGGACAAGGCCCACCCCAAGGTGGAGGTCACTGGCCTAACTCAAAATCTGCTGAACTAAGTGTCCATCAAGCTGGAAAATTCCTGCACAGCACATCGAGGCAGATGTGTGGTCGCCAGCCGGGCCCCGTGGCGCAGCCAGGCGAATGTATAAAATGACCACCACAGGCCATCAGAGGACACAGGGCCCTCGGCCAGAGGCCTGGCCTGTGGCGGGACGGGCTGATTTGTCCGTGCAGGCACAGAACGCCCTCACTGGCGTCTGAGGACAGTCATGGGGAGACCCGGTCTCCTGCCTGCGGATTCAGGGCAGGTCCAGGCCACGCATCTGCCCAAATCCCCCACCGGCCAGCCCCCACCGGGACCTGCCTCGTGGGAACCAGGAGCCTCCCCGCAGACAGAGAGGACGCCTCGTTCCAGGGTGACATGCCAGCCGGAGCTCCAGCCGCAGGGGCAGGGGTTGGGGCGGGGGCAGGAGTCCCTGCAGGCTGGAGAGGGTCCAGGACTGGGTGAGAAGCTCAAAGCACAGCGCTGCACGTGGAGGCCGGGCAGGCCTTAGCAGCTGGGGGGCTAGCTCGGTCCAAGAGCCAGTGCCTGCCCCCGCCGATGCACCCCCGCACTGCCACCCCTGAAACCACGAGCTGCCGCCCATCCTGCCCTATCCGGCTACCACCCGTTGTGGACGTGGGCGAAGCAGCACCAGGAACGCCCTGCCTCGGCGTATCTGGGTCCCAAGGAGGCCCCCTAGGAGACAAGGGTCCTCCTCCCGCCTCTACAAGCCCCAGCCTCCAGCAGGAAGGCACTGGCCCTGAGGCGTTGTCGCCAGGGGGCATTCAGCCCCACCCACATGTGAGGTCGACCCAGAGGCCTCTGCCCCCACCCCAAAGCTCCCGGCTGCAGTCAGGGGCCCTGGCAGCGGTGCCCAGGCCCAGGCAGGCAAACCACACGCCAGGGACATCCCATTTCCAAGCCGCGATTAATTTCCTGTGCTTACTGGCCAAGTTCTTCAATTAACTGAGCCCTGGGAAAAACGTGCAGACGTCTCGTGCGCCTTCTGTGGGTGATTCTCTGTCTGCCTAGCGGGGTTTCTGTGGGTGATTCTCTGTCTGCCTAGCGGGGTTTCTGTGGGTGATTCTCTGTCGGCCTAGCAGGGTTTCTGTGGGTGGTTCTCTATCTAACGGGGTTTTCTCTGGACTCTCAGTGGGGTTGGAGCAGGGGAGGATGGGGAGGTCCCTGGCTTCCTAGTCAGAAGCCCAGAGTCTTGGGAGGCAGAAGAGGCGCAGCTGGGACACAGAGGGCATCACCCATCACAGGAGGGGCTCAGGGACCCTGCTCAGCCCAGCAGAGCCACACACACAGTCCTGTGGGCTTCCCGGAGGAGGTGTGTACAGGGGGAGGGAGGACCCTACAGGGTAAAGAGGAGTTGGCCACAAGCAGAAAAGGGGAAAAGAGCAGGTGGGGAGGCCTAGAGAGAGAAGTGCAGGTGTGTCCGTTTCTGGTCGAGGGTGAGGCTGACCAGATTTGAGAACAGGCGGGGTGAGGGCAGGGATGGCCCCACAGACTCGAATTCTGAGACCTTGCTGCTGCATCCAAGAAGGCCAGCTCCTCGGGCTGCAAGGAACCTTCCTCCAAATTAAGAAAGAACGAGGCCCAGGTCCCTGGTGACCAGGCTTCTCGAACCATCTCAGAAACCCTGGAGACAGAGTGCACGCAGATACGGCCGAGCTGCGGCTGCTCCCCGCAGGCATGGACCAGGAGGAACGGAGCCAGAATTCAGGGAGAAGATGGATCTCCTGCAGCCAGCCCCTCAGAAGGCTCCGGCTGCTTCCAGCTCAGCTTCCGCCAGCCTTGCCTGCCCCTGCCCCCGCCCCCGCCTCGCTGGTCCTGCAGACCCTGCGCTCTGGGATCCGCCCCTCCCACCTCGGCCCCACCCGGAAAGTGCAGGCATCACCTCCCAGTTTTGTTTTTTAAGTTTTTGGAACAGATGGCACAGATGGCACTGCTGGGGGCAGCCGGTGCAGGGGAGGCAAAAAGATGGACGCCCGGGAAGAGCCGCAGAGGAGGGAGGAGGTAGCTCAGGTGCATCTGGGCCCGTCTGGGGGACGAACAGATCCCAGTGCCTCGGCCATGGCCTCAGGCCCCAGACAGACCAGGGAAGAAGCCTCCGAACTGCACACAGTCCCGAATCGCTGCCCAGCCGCCCAATCGGCTGAGCTGTGAGGAAGACACAGGAGTTTCCAGGCCTTCCCACACCAAGACACCCACACTCACGCCCATCTTAGAGAAGGGGAAACTGAGGCTCACTGAGGTGGGTGAGGGGCTCTGCCTCTGACGCAGGGGAGGGAGAGGGCAGCAGGAGACCCCTGATGGCACCCCTCTAGGCTCAGGCTTCAAGAGGGGAGGCTTCCCAGGAACGCTGGGACGAACTCCCAGGCTATGCTTTCTCAGAGTCCCAGGCACAGCATCCTGACGTGGGACAGACACTCCCTAAGAGCCAGGGACATCCCAGGGTGGGGGCCATCACCACTCTCAGACCCAGGCCCATGGTGTGGGAGCAGCCCCTCCCGAGCTAAGCCAGGGAATGCAGCCCACCATGAGGCACTCCACAGGGGCAGCCCGCCCTCCTGTAGGCCTTCCCATCTCAGCCCCTTCTGGTGCTAGGTCTGGCTCCTGGCAGACTCTCCAGAGGACACAGCAGTGGGTCCCACCGAGGACCACCCCCTCCCCTGAGAGAGAACAAAGGCCTGGGGGAGGGGGTTGGAGGGTGTGGGGAGCACCCAGGGGCGGGGACCTCCAGCTCAGCCTGACCCTTGTGGGACCAGCCCGTGATGAGACACTCAGAAATCTTCATTCTGCCAAGCAGGAGGGGCTGTGGCTTCGTGCCCCCCAAATGGGAAGCCCCAGGCTGGAGACCCCACACCTCAGCTGAGCAGCACCCCAACCACATCTCCCAAAACCCACAGGCAAACTCAGGCCCCTGGGAGCTCTGGGCAGAGAGAGGCCCACCCCACCCCCTCCTGTCCAAGCAGCAGCCAAGTCTGCAAGAAAAGAAAGAAAATGCCTCCCTTAGGAAGGGAGGACAGAGAGAGGACAGTGGTAGGATGGAAGCATGGGGGAGGGCAGCAAGAGAATGGGAGGGCAGTGAGAGGATGGGGAGGACAAAGGGAGGACGGAGGGAGGATAGGGGAGGACGGAGGGAGGATAGGGGAGGACGGAGGGAGGATAGGGGAGGACGGAGGGAGGATGGGGAGGATGGAGCGAGGATGGGGAGGACAGAGGGAGGATGGAGGGAGGATGCGGAGGATGGAGAGAGGACGGAGAGAGTATGGGGAGGATGGAGGCAGGATGGAGAGGACAGAGGGATGCAGAGGATAGAGGGGGTGGGGGAGGACGGAGGGAGGATGGGGAGGATGGAGGAAGGATGTGGAGGATGGAGGGAGGATGCGGACGATGGAGGGAGGATGTGGAGGACAAAGCAAGGTTGGAAGGACGGAAGGAGGATGGGGAGGACAGAGAGAGGATGGGAGGACGGAAGGAGGATGGGAAGGATGGGAGAGTGGGAGGACAGAAGAAGACAGTGGGAGGAAGGAGAGCAGTAGGAGGACGGCCAGAGGACAGGGGAGGACAGTGGAAGGACAACGGGAGGATTGGGGAGGACAGTGACCGGATGATGGGAGAATAGGGGGAGAATAGAAGGATGGTAGGAGGACCAGACAGCTTCTCTGCAGCCCAGAATTACAACACATAGAGTTTCGGAGACTAAGTATCATAATGGGTTCAATTTCAGGAGCTTCATCGGCAGCTGTTGCCAAGGAGACAAGGCATGACAAGTAGCTGGTCCCCAGCCCCAGATTCCGGGGCAGCGCTGGGGTGGGGTGGGAAGGACGCACAGAGCCCTGGCAACCACACCTGAGCAGAGGGGCAGGGGGACACCTGGACCGTGGGCATCAGCTGGGGCTCCCCACAGGTCCTGACACACAGCCTGGCCCCGTGCCCATCGCAAGAGGCCACGGTGGGGATCGGGCACCCCAAATCCAGTCGCAGCCTCAGCGCCGAGCAGTGGGGGCCCCTCCTGGGAACTAGGACCCAAGTCCAAAGAGAAGTCAGGCAGGGAGGGACCCGTGGGAGGGACCAAAGGGTCAGCGGGCCAGAGGGGTGCCCAGCTACGGCCAGACCGGAGTCCTGTCCCCCAAACCCCCCGCCAGCAACCGCAGGCCTTGAGATGCAGATGAGCATCTGAGCACGTTCCTGCGCACTCGGGGTCCCCACCTCCAGGAAGACTCCTCTGCTTCCGGGTCTCCCCCGCCTTACTTCTCCAATCTGGTTGAAGGGGATATTTCTTTTCTGGGAAAGTGTGACACAGCCGCCACCACCCTGCTCCTGACTCACTTCACGCACTTGGGGAAGAAGGTACGGTGGAGGAGGAATCAGGGCCCCCAGGGTCAGCCCCACAGCCCTGCCCCCAAACTATGTGATTCCCCCTACAGCCCTGCCCCCTCGCTCTGTGATCCTCCCACAGCCCCACCCCTCTGTGATCCTCCCACAGCCCCGCCCCTCATTGTGATCCTCCCACATCTCCGCCCCCTCGCTGTGATCCTCCCACAGCCCCGCCCCTTGCTATGTGACCCTCCCACAACCCCGCCCCCTCACTGTGATCCTCCCACAGCCCCGCCCCCTCACTATGTGATCCCTCCCTGTCCCCGCCCCCTCGCTCTGTGATCTGGATCCTCCCCTCAGGCCCTTCCCGGCGGCTGACTCCGAGTTGGCTGAGACTGTCAATCTCCTCTTGCATATTAAGTGAAATGAAAACGGAACAGGTGAAGGACGGGCAGGCAGTGGGTAGGGAAGGCGTCACCACCTCCTACCACCCTCAGTCGCTGCCGCCTGCCTCAGAGCCAGGGTTAGGTTGGGTCAGGAGGGGCCTCTGGCATCAAGACCCCACTCCCAGCCCCACGGGCTAAGCCTCTCAGCACATGCACTGCCGGCCAGGAGGGAAGCAACCCTACGGTCGGGAAGACGCTCACGTGCCCATTTCACAGACTGGAAAGCAGAGGCTCTAAGGATACTCCCAGAGGCCCATTTAGGGACTGGCCGGAGCAGCCCCCCCCCCTTGCACATCTCTCCCACTGCAGGGGTCCTGGGGGGTCCCATGAGGCCTCCTTCAGAAATCCCCATCCAGGATAACGTCCACGATGATGAGGCTGCACAGCCTCCGGGGGCTGGGGGCTCGGAACATAAGAAGGCCGGGAGCCAAGCAGGAAGCTGGCGGGAAGCCGCAGCAGGCACCAGGTCCAGGACTGCACGGGTCTCCCTGGGGGCCCCCGCTCGCTTCGTCCATCAGGCGGCCGCCTCGGCTGCAACGTGGAATCTAATTTCACGGTCTAAAGAACTGCTCTGCTTCCACGTCCACCTCCGGCGTGACGGGCTCTGGCGCTGCTGGTGGTGTCTACGTGTGAACCAGGCATGAACCAGGTATGACAGATCACCGCAGACCGCCAGGGCTGGAGGGGCACGGACCACACTCGGTGCAGAGCTGCCCATGGAGACCCCCCCCCTCACAGAACCATCTCTTGCCTGGCACTGTGTGGCTTGCACCTGCCAGGCTGGGTCCACCCTCACTCACAGCTTCTGGCAGCACCCACCTGAGCCTAAGGCCACAGAGCAGGGGTGCGAGGGGCCCAAGTGGGCCTCGGGACTGAGCCCCCAAACACTGGGTGCTCAACTGGACCCTGACAGGCCACAGGTCAGGAGGCCTCAGAAGGCCCAGCTGCTGGCCTGGCGCTCACAGCCCCCAACAGCCTGGGCCTGCCCATGCTCACCCGGCACCTCCAGCCCTCCTCACAACACCCCGGGCAGGTAAGCATTCTCGGGGGCCCTCGATGCCCCCCACTGACCACGACCCAGGATGGCTGCTTCCCTCAGCCAGCTGTGGCTCCCTCGGGAACAGGAGTGGAGGAGCAGGAGACCGGGGTTCCTAACCACTCCCACAGTGGTCCCAAGGCTCACAGGGACCCCAGCCCCCCAAACAGCAAACCCCCAGCCCTGCCACACAACCACAGGCCCTTCCAGGGCCTCCACCCCGCCCCAGAAAAAGGGGGCATCTGCAGTGCACCCAGGGCTTGGGGAGCTGCAGCTGTGGGCAGACTCCCAGGCACTGGCAGGAAACCCGCTTGCTCAGCACGCGGTGAAATCAGCTCCTGGGCACTACCTCGTGACTTATCAGCGCCTGCTCACGGTCCCTGGAGACGGATGCTCCGCAGGGCTCATTTGTTCTCTGTTAGCCACCTGTCCCACCCAGATCACAGGTGCTGGACAGAGACCTGAGCCAAAGTGCCCAGTTGGCCCCAGGCAGAGGTCCCAGCCCCCCACCATCTAGCATCACCTGCCCATCTCAGCCCCACACAGAGGCCCAGGCCCTCCCTCCCCATCCGGCATTGCCCACCCATCCCCACCCCACACAGAGGCCCCGGCCCTCCCTCCCCATCCCCATCCCCCACCCATCCAGGCCCCATACAGAGGTCCTGGCCCTCTCTCCCATCTGGCATCACCCGCCCCCTGACCTCCCTAGAATTGCAGCCCCTGGCCTGGCGTCCCCTGGTCTTGGCTCTTCCTTCCAGCATGCCCCAATTGCCCGCTCTCCACTGCCCAATTCCAGCCGAAGGCACCCCCACTCAGCCCACAGAGGAGTGTCCCTGTCCCAGCCACACCCCACTTCGATCCCAGAAGCAGGCGGAGAAGCTGGGTGGAAGTGGCAGCCGGCCTAGGCGAGTCCCAGGCCCTGAGGACAAACCCGCCCCGGCCTGGCCCTCAAGGCCATTGTTGCAGTCCCCCATGGTGGACCCCACACAATCCACTCACCCAGCTCCCCTCCTGTCTTAGGCAAGCGCCCACCCTGCCCCCGGACCTTTGCACATGTGCTTCCTGCTGCCTGGAATCCTCTCCCACCTGCATGTCCCAGGGTCGCCACCTCCTCATTCCCCAGGCTTCATTCTCAGGTCACCTTTTCTGAGAAGCTACCTGACCCTTCATCACCCGGAGGCCCCCAACTCTCTCTCCAGGGGCCTGAGCCCCACAGGGCTTTACCCACAGGGCAGGGGTCTGCTCACCCTCCCGGAGGGAGGCCCCACATCCTCTCCTCACACTGGCTCAGAGTGCACAGCCCAGAACCTGCATGGAGGGGTCACCCCACATCCAGGCTGGCGGCAGCTAAAACCCTGCCCTGGCCAAGCTGTGCTTGCTCAAGAGCCCAGGCCAGCAGCTGGGCTGGGGCCCACACCTTCCGAACAGCAGGAAGAGCGGGTCGAGGGACAAGGGAGGGGGCCTGTGTGGGTCTGGGGCACAGAGATGAGGAGGGGCACCCCACCCAGGGCACTGAACACACGTGACACAGGCCTCATCCCAAGAGGAATGACAGCGTGTCAGAGACGCTCATGGCCTGTCCACAGCAGCCTCATAGCGGACGCAACCCAACGTCCAGCCAGTGAGTGGACAAACTGAGGTCCACCCGTACAGCCATGGGGAGGATGAGGCAGTGACTCTCGACCCCACACAGGGAGGGACCCAAGAGCAGGCTCAGCACAGAGTGCCGGACACAAAAGGGCACAGACGCCACCCCACCCACAAGAAACATCCAGGCATGGTGGCCTCGCCTGTACTCCCAGCGCTTTGTGAGGCTTGAGACCAGCCTGGGTAACATAGTGAGACCCCATCTTCACAAATAATTTGTTTAAATTGGCCAGATGTGGCGGGCACCTGCAGTCCCATCTACTCCGGAGGCAGAGGCCTGGGGTTCCCTGAGTCCAGGAGGTCAGGGCTGCAGTGAGCTGTGATTGCGACACCACCCTCCATCCTGGGCCAGAAGAGACCCGGTCTCAAAGATAAATAAAATAAAATAAAACAGGCAAGTCGCAGAGACAGGAAGGAGACCAGCGGCTGCGGGGGGGGGGGGGGCGCGTGTCCACGTGGGGTGACAAGTTTTCAAATAGGGCTGGTGGCGGCAGACCGTCACGAAATCCTCCACTCTAAACGCCTGTGGACTACTCACTTTAAAGTACTATATGCATGTTGGGAGAATTTAACTTCTATTTTTTTTTTTTCTTTAAGACGGAGTTTCACTCGTTACCCAGGCTGGAGTGCAATGGCGTGATCTCGGCTCATCGCAACCTCCACCTCCTGGGTTCAGGCAATTCTCCTGCCTCAGCCTCCTGAGTAGCTGGGATTACAGGCATGCGCCACCATGCCCAGCTAATTTTTTGTGTTTTCAGTAGAGATGGGGTTTCACCATGTTGACCAGGATGGTCTCGATCTCTTGACCTCGTGATCCACCCGCCTCAGCCTCCCAAAGTGCTGGGATTACAGGCTTGAGCCACTGCGCCCGGCTTAACTTCTATTTTTAAAAAAGAAAATAAACAGAGCGTGTCGTCAGAGTCTGGGACAGCGAGTGCACGAGGGCAACCTGCCTGCCCATCAGTGGCTCTGTGCCCAGGGTGCCCACCTGTGCCTCAGTTTCTCTCTGGAACATGGCAGGTCTGGGGAGGGAGTGCCGACGCTCACCACACCTCATCCCCTCCAGACTCCGAGAGTGGTCGGTGCTGCAGCCCCCGTAGGAAAGCTGGAGTGTGGACAGGTACATTTACACCCCAAGGAGCAGACGGCACCCAGGGGCCCTGTCAGCGGCGGAATCACCCCTCCATCTGTGGCTGAAGCTTGGCTCTGGCCCTGGCCAGTGTCCCCCTCCCAGCCCAGCCTACTCCTCCTCAGACCTGTACCCTAGAGCTTCCCTGCCATGTACACCCCCATCCCTGGTACCTCTGGGGGGGGCCTGCTTGGCCTGGCCTGTGCTCCCGACCCTGCAGGTCCCACCCTAGCCCTGTCCAGGACCTTGGCAGCTTCCAAAAGCAAAGGCTTCATGAGGTAGAAATGCCCCCGGGGAGCTGGGGTGTGGAGGGGCTCCCTCCTCAACAAAGGGACTCCTCCTGAGAAACCCCATACTCCCTTCATGGGCTCAAGCTGCCCGTCAGCCCCACCCCAAACCCTTTCAGATGCTGAGGGCACCTCAACAGAGGCACTCCTGACTGAGACCCCCTGGGGGACAGCAGGGCCTAACCCCCTTCCAAGCAGGTCAGTGCCCTCAGCTGGTCCACGGCTCACAGCTCCAGTCCCTGGCCCCCACAAACATCCTAGTGATGTCCTCTCTCGGCCTCCACTTGCACACCTCTGGCGACAGAGGGCTCACCCCACAGAAAGAACCTCGTTCCAACACGAGACCCTCCTGGGACAGCCTGGGTCTTCCCTCTCCCCTCACCAGCCTTCCTGGTGAAGCAGCACAGGGGTCAGGGCTGCCTCAGATGGTCCTGGTCATCTACTCACATTCAGGCAGACCCAGGGCCTGCAGCACGGCCTGGATGGGACACATTTGGATCCCCAAGTCATGTGGACACGTCCCCAGGACAAACGTGGCATCGACATCCACGTGGGGACGCCCACCCCATGGCGACTCTGTGGCTACCCATGTCCACAGGCATGGCACAAGCCCCTGATCAGAGCGACCACCCAGCTCGAGGGGCTCATCTAGCCCGTGACAAGTCCGGAAAAGACGCCGTCAACACTTAAAGAATGGGGCCGCTTGAATCCTGCTCTGTTCGGAACTGCACAGGCGGGCACGGGTGCCTGGGAAGAAATCAGGAAGGGCAAACGTCCTTTCCTGCTTTCCGCATGTCCCCGTCTCCTGCAGTGGGTGTGCTTATCTTTGTAAACAAAAAAAAATAACCCATGACCAAGTGTTTGTTTAAGAAACGAAGGGCAGCAGGGGCCTCCAGAACCCCTCGCCCTGACAGACACAGTCCTGTCCGCCCACCGCTCGGGCAAGGCCCCCCACTTCCGTCACACGATCTCAACTCAGCTCTTGGCTAATTAAACAGCATCCGTGGGAGGGGATGGTCTCAGATAAGCTGGCTCAGCTCTAATTGCAGAGGAGAGAAGCTGGCCGGGTACCCCGTCCCAGCAGCCCTTTGCAATCATTCCTCAGGCAGGCATCTCCCAAACACCAGCCCCTCCCCAAAACCACCCGGAGGTGAGCCAAGTCCCCGACTCTGTGGCCTGGGCGGATGCCAGGAATCACCAAGAGACCTCTGGCCCACGAGGAGCCACAGCTGCAGCTCCTGGTCAGGACCACGGCCAGCACCCGGGGGAGGCTCTCTTCTTCCCCACTCCTGCCACGCCCCTTCCCCCCCATCCCCAAGAGTGGCCCCAGTGCCCAGCCAGGTAGGAGGCCAGAGATAGCACCTACCCCAGGCAGCAGGGAGGCGGCCACATCTACCCCAGGGAACAGGGCATCTGCCTCCACATCAGCCACATGAGCAGCAAGTGGCAAGAGTGGAGCCCAGAGCCTCCCTTCCCTGCACCCACCTTCTGTTTCCAGCCTGGACAGATTTCCATAAAAATGTAACTTTTCAATGACAGGAAAAGTGAGGGTTAATTTCTCTGCACATTTGGTCCAAGGAGAAGCACCCTTTGAGATGAGAACATTTTTACAGCAACCAGACGGCTTCTAGGAATTCACCCTGCACACATGTGGAGGTGTGCACAGAGCCCCATGCAGCACCATTTGCAGCGGCAAAATCCCAGCACCTGCTTCAAGGTCCATCAGTGCGAACTGGTCAGAGAAGTCGTGAGCAGGGCAGAGGAGGCAGAGACATGGAGTGGCTCTACACCTGTGAGGAGGAGTGAGTGAACACACAGACACGCAGTGCTGCACTGAGGCACACATGCAGATAATGGCTCCAGGAGAGGGTCCATGGCGGACCTGGGGCACAGAACGGCTCCAGGAGAGGGTCTGTGGCGGGCCTCAAGCAGAGAATGGCTCCAGGAGAGGGTCCGTGGTGGACCTCGAGCAGAGAACGGCTCCAGGAGAGGGTCCGTGGTGGACCTCGAGCAGAGAACGGCTCCAAGAGAGGGTCCGTAGTGGACCTCGAGCAGAGAACGGCTCCAGGAGAGGGTCCGTGGTGGACCTCGAGCAGAGAACGGCTCCAGGAGAGGGTCCGTGGTGGACCTCGAGCAGAGAACGGCTCCAGGAGAGGGTCCGTGGTGGACCTCGAGGAGAGAATGGCTCCAGGAGAGGGTCCGTGGTGGACCTCGAGCAGAGAACGGCTCCAGGAGAGGGTCTGTGGCGGACCCGGGGCAGAGAACAGCTCCAGGAGAGGCGCCGTGCAGACAAGGCAGAGACGGGGCAGTGCATAGGGAGCAAATCACCCTGGCTGGATGTCATTTTATACAGTCCAGGGTTCCCGTGGATGTCTTTTCTGTGTGTGTGTGTGTGTGTGTGTGTGTGCGCGCGCGCGTGTCATGTGAATCTAACCTATTCTGGAAGAACAGGTAAGAAGGGGGTCATCTCCCAGCTGGCAGGAGGCTCTCGCTAGCCCAGGACTTCCCAGCTGCAATGAGCTATGCTCACAGCACGGCATTCAGCCTCGGCCACAGAGTGAGGCGCCTGCTCTCAAAATAAATAAATAACAGAATTCAGACATCAGGCCCTGCCCAGCCCCATCTGGTCTACAAAGGGGACTCCAGGCCACCTCCTGCTCCAACTTGGGGCGACACTCTGCTGGATGTCCTGACCACCCTCCCCCAGGGAAGCAACCCCAGCTGGCTGAGCGCTACTGCCCTTCCCCTGGCCTCAGCCTCCACGATAGACAAACTTTAAAGTCCACGGACATGCCCTCTGCACCCTGAGCCCCAGCTCAGAGCCAGAAACACATTAACCAAGCACTCGCAGCCTCCCACCCACAGGCCCTCAGAGCAGGGACCCCAACCTTTCATCCCTGCCCAAAGCTTCTCCCCACCTCCTCCCAGGACAGGGAGCCACCGAGAACCTGGCCTTCTGCTCCCACTCACCCTTCTCTTGTGTTTTCCAAGCCTAAACAGAAAAGCAAACTCGAAAGTTCTCGGGTCAAGGCTAAGGGCTCCGTGGGAAGGAACAGAACTAGAGAAGGCCTGAGGACGAGGCGGGGCAGGCAGAGGCAGCTACCGAGGAAGATTCCAGAAGGAGGCTCCCTGCAGACCAGGCAGCCTGGAGCCCAGCCTGTCACGCCCTCTAGGAGCTGCCGCGCCACACTGAGATGATTCAGGGAGTGCTGAGCCAGTTCCCCACAGGACTGCTCTTCTGTGCATCCACAGAATTATTCCCGCTAATCCAAAAAAATTAAAGACCTAATTTTATTCAAGCTGGGCAGGCAGTGGAGCCTAATGACAGTTCCAGAGCATGTCTGGAAAACATCCTCATCCCCAAGCAAGGCAGCCATGTTCCAAACCACCCCTTCCCCTGCAAGAAGTCACCCACATCCCCTGCCCAGGGCCAGCCGCTCTGCCAGCACTGGGAACTCCGGGCAGCTGGTGTCCCAAGAGAAGCCTTCTCGGAGGCCCCCCTCTCCACCCGAGCAGACGCCTCCTTGGAGGGAGGGGCCGCCAAGTACCCGAGGCCTCACCCACCCCAGCCCTCACAGGGCATGGGGTCTGTGGTTCAGAAGGGATGTGAAGCTCTGTGGAGAGCTCGAGTCGCCGTCCTCCACCACACACTGTCCTGGGGATCCGTGAGCCACACCCCCGACATAGGGCAGCCTGTACCCCAGGGTGAGGGCCCCTTTCAAGACCGAGGCCTCCACCGGGGCCGCCAAACCCCACTGAGAGCACAGCACAGGCCCACTGCCAACAGGAGCAAGCGCCTGCACTCTGATGCCCACGCAGGAACGGCCCTGGGCCTGCACCCCACACCCCGCTGCACTCTCCACAGGAAAGGGCTTCCAGAACCCAGCCACTCAGCGCACGGGGGCCGGGGCCCCTTCCCAGGGCACCTCCCCAACACACCCCACCCTCTCCATGGGCTGCAGATGCCCATGACCCAAGAACACTCAACAGGATGACTCAAAGAAAGAAAAGCCACACAAACTCACCCAGGCACGTTATTTCAGAAGTACCCATCCTCCTGGAAGTGCTGACCCCAGAGCTCTCACTGGGAAACCTCTGGCTGGGCCCCCAGAAGCAACAGATGCGGGTTTGGGGCCGAGGCTGTCCCAGCAGTCGCGCACTCCCATCAGGGCAGCAAGAGCCAGAGCTCCTCACCCCATTTCCTCCTGGATGAGTTAAAAGCTTCAGACACAAAAACCCTAACCCTCCATGTCCCAGACTCCAGACCAACCCATTTGCGACGCAGCCTCCTGAGCCACTTCATCCTCCAGCTGTTGAGCGGGTGCTGCCCACCATACACAGGAGGCTGCGCCTCCTCCTCCGAGCACGTGCAGGGCCTCCCCTCAGCAAGGTGCTGCTGGGCGACCCCCGGGCTGCCAGTGCTGTGAAAGGCAGAGCGGAGCTCCAGCCCTGCAGAGGCACACGGCTGTCCCTGAGCCCGCGTTGGGGCTGACGTGTCCTGGTGGGTTCTCCGGTGCAGCCCGCGTGAAAACCAGAAGCCTGCATCGCTGCTCTGTCCTCCTCCACAGCCTCGGCGGCTCATGGGTAAAACCCTCACTGCTGTGTTTCAAGCCAAAGATCATCCCATCCTCCAAGCCTCAACGCTCAGGATGCTGAGCAAGCCAGAAGCCAGGACAGGAGGAAGGACACCCCAAACACCCGGCATACACAGGGCAAGCACCTTTGTTCCGCAGCCAGTCCCACACGACAAGCAGGCAAGCTCCGGACGCTGGAGCCTGGGCCTTGAGTGTCAACCCAGGACCTGGCCCTGAACCGCAGCACAGCCTCCCCATCACCGCCCAGCCGCCGACCAACCGGGCTGAGAATCGGACCCATTCTCAGACAGATGGACCGGCCGGCGGCCTCCCTCCTGGCCTCCACACTCCACCGGGGTGAGGCCTCCATTCTTCTGAATGCACCTCACGGCTATGGCAACAGCTGAGCTCTGTGAATGTTATGCCAGGCGTTGTGTGGAGTGCCTCGCACGCGTAATCCCCCTGGCAATCACAGGATGCAGACGTAGAACGAGTGCCCCCACCATGCAGACGAGCAAACTCAGGTCTGGGACCACAGCCAGAGCCCCAGCCCTGCCCTCCCTGAGCCTTACTCCCCCAATCCCCGCTCATGACAAACTCAGGGCCCTGGGAACAGTCTTCACAGGTCACAGCCACACAGGGACACTTCTCACAGGGTGGAGGCAGAGGGGAGTGGGGCTGCATCCGCAGACACACACACACGAACTGACTCAGTGCTACCCGAGGTCCCGCCTGGGCTCTGTCTGTGATGGCAACATGTCAGGTACAAGGGACATCGCAGGCACCACCTCACCAGGCTGGCCCCCATCTCCTAAAATGGGCACACTGCTTTCCCCTGAGCCTTTGACGGGACACGGCCTGGCCCCTGGCGCCAGCCTCCCATCCAAGCTCAAGTAGACACTGGGAGAGCACAGGATGCCCCTTGGGCAAAGCAGCTCAACTATCCACATCCCTCCTCCCCGGACTCAAGGTCCCCACAACCCCCCTTGGTCCTCTGGTCTTGCCCATTTTCGTAGAGAAGAACCCACTCTGTGTGGCAGATCCATGTCCCGGCACTAGAAGCAGCTTCAAGCTGAGGCTCGCCCAGCTCCTGTGTCTGTGGAATATCATTTCCTACAGGGCTGAGGCTCACCTGGCTCCTGTGTCTGTGGAATATCATTTCCTACAGGGCTGAGGTTCGCCCGGCTCCTGTGTGTCTGTGGAATGTCATTTCCTACAGGGCTGAGGCTCGCCCGGCTCCTGTGTGTCTGTGGAATGTCATTTCCTACAGGGCTGAGGCTCGCCTGGCTCCTCTGTGTCTGTGGAATGTCACTCCTACGGGACTGAGGCTGCACTGTGCTCTCGGGAACAGCTACCAGACAATCTTGCCGAGCGCGCACAGAGGGCATGGACGTGTCAGGAGCACAGGGACTAACGGAGATCCATCAATTTGTTAATTTATTGACCAAAACGCTATCTGCAGACACTCCACCCCACCACAGTCAGCCTGTGCCCTCAGAAGTGACCACAGTTCAAAACACTCCAGGATCTAAGCCTTTTCAAAACTGGAGGTAGGCCTCTCACATGGTCAGCATTGCGGAGGCCAAGAATCCCCAGCAGTGCCCACACTCAGGCCACCGGCGCCTCTGCAGAGATTGGGTTGCAGCAATTTCTAATAAATCGGGTTTTCCCTACTGTAACCTGTGGGATGATCAGGAGCTTCCTGCTAAGCCACTAGTGTTCCCATCCTCTTGCAGACACAGAACATGCATAGTGATTGACTCCACCATGTATCTAGGCAGAGTCATTTACAATATTTTATCACTCCCCGGCGAGATGGGGCAGCTCATGCCTGTAATCCCAGCAGTTTGGGAGGCTGAGACGGGGCGGATCACGAGGTCAGGAGTTCAAGACCAGCCTGGCCAATGGGACAAAACCCCATCTCTACTAAAAAATACAAAAATTACTAGGTGCGGTGGTGCATGCCTGTATTCCCAGCTACTCTGGAGGCTGAGGCAGGAGAATCCCTTGACCCAGGACACAGAGGTTGCAGCGAGCTGAGATCTCACCACTGCACTCCAGCCTGGGCATCACCAAAAATAAAAAATAAAATGAAATATTTTATCACTCCATAGTAATTTCACTAAATTATTTGGTGAGGAACAGAAATCCTGCCAGGAGGCCCAAGACCTCCTGCCAGGCCAAGGGAAGCCCAAGGAACCAAAGAAATCAGGTTTCCCTGGAAACCATTGCTCTCTGAGGCTTTTTCACCTTTCGGGAAATTTCCGTAAGATTTCCTACCCAGGAGGCTGTGGGAAGAAGGGGAATGTGGTCTTTCAAACACTTGAGTCTCTTTCTCAGCACAAAATGCTCCGTCAGCAAAGACCGGACCCTGATCTCGCCCGGGGCCCCCTCTGTGCTAGGTACGGCCTAAAGCAGCCCTACCAAGAAAGAGCGGCCAAGCACACCCCAGCCGGCCCTCCCAGGACTCACACCTGCTTTGGAGCTGAAGAGGTGGGAGGGGCCAGGCAGCCTTGTGCCCGGCACCACCCGAGTTATCCAGGGCTGTGTGGAGGAAGTGCCTGGGCCCTGACAGCAGGCGACCTGAACTAGACCCTCCAGCCCCGGGACCCCTGCAGTGAAATGAGAGACAGCGTCTGTCCAAGCAGCCCAGGGCCACAGGCCCCTGAAACCCGGGATCCCATCTGAGGCCTGGCCCGAAAGCCAAGATGGCAGAGCAAGCCTCATGGATAGGCCTTCGTTGTCAGAGTGCCCATCTGGCCTATTCCAAACACACTTTCACCCTGGCCACTCAACATGGCTTGGCTGCTGTCAAGATCAAGCAATCTCCACCCTCAAGCTCTCATCTCAGCTGGGACTGCCCCTTTTCAGTTAAGCAGGACGACTCTGGAGCTTCCTCAACCTTCCTCAGCCTCAGTTTCCCCATCCATAGAGATGGGGCTGTATGACCCTCTGGTGGGCTCGAACTGAGCAGTCACTGAGGCTGGCACCCAGTGGGAGTGGAGCGGAGCTCCGTTTCGCACTCCCAGCGTCCCACGCGGAGAGCCTGGACAAGGAGATTCAACTCTGTGATGGAGCAGTCCCCAGGGCCAGTCCCAGCTGTGAGCAGTTGGGCAGCAGGAGAGAGAGGCTTGAGCCCAGGGCTCAGGCTCTGAAGGGCCCCCACGGAGCTCCGGCCCAGGGTCCCCTGAGGCAGCCCCAGGGACACATCATCTGCTGTGTCTGGGCCGCTTCTGCTGGTCACACTCCCTTTAGGAGGGCCTGGGAGAGCTGGGCCGGCACCCACCCCACCAGGCAGAGAGCAGGTCCTAGACACCCTTCTGATTCAGGGAAGCCCTGTCTCCAGAGCCTCTGGGAAAGCTCCCAGGCAACGTGAGCAGAGGCCACAGCTCCCCACAGAGGAGCCCTGGCGGAGAAAGCCCCTCCCCAGCTCAGGGGCAGTGCGGCCTGGCCTGAAGTCCACCAAGCCCTGGGGTCATGGGGCAGCAGCTACCGCCCTCTCCACCCCAGGCAGTGGCCACCCCAGGTCCAGCAGGGTTGGCCAGAAAGGCTCTCAAAACTTGACCTCTACCAGACACTGGTGGCAAGAAGCAAAAGGCAGGTGTGGCCCTGGGGACCCATGTCCAGCCAAAGCTGAGTGAGCAGCCAGCGTCCCCCACCCCTGGCTGCCCCAGGCCCAACTCAGCTCAATACCCATTTAACTGATGAATAAACAGACAAATCATGGCCAATGCGTAACACAAGCCAGTCCACACTGGGTCGGCAGAGGACACCGAGCCAACGGGCCTCCCAAGCTGGGGGGCTGCACCCCAAGGATGCACTGGGCCACAGGGACAGCAAAGAACTCCATGCCAGGGATGTGGGGGCCAGGCAATGAGCTGCACCAGCAGTGCTGAGCCTGGACTGTCCCTTCCACAGAGGGCACCAGGCTGGCCTGGAACAGGGGGACACCCCCAGCAGCCGGTCTTCACAGAGCCCAGGGCGAGGAGCAGCTGTGCCGAAATGACTTATGGAAAACTGAGGTATGCAGAGGTTCTGAGACCGGCCCCAAGTGTCCAACCCGAGGCAGGACCAGAGGCCCTGCTCTCTGGCCCTGCCCCTCAGAAAACCCAGCCAGTAGGGCCGCCTCCCTGAGTCCAAGCCACCCTGGCCAGGGAGCTGAGGGCTCAGGGAGGTTCAGGGAGCCCCGTGCCCACAGCAAAGGAGCTGAGAGGCCTGGTGCAGGTGGGAGGGCAGGCTGCTTCGATGCTGAGGGTCTCCCCAGAATCCCCACATGCTGCTGCTCTACAGAGGGGCCAATCCTGACCCAGGGCCCTCAGGAGACAGCTCAGACCCCAAGTGCAAGGGCTCCCCATGCTTTATCGCAGTTCTGGACACGGCAGCTCTCAGGAGACAGAAATAGAAAACAGTGACAGAGGGACAGAGGGGCAGAGTGGCAGACGGGCAGAGGGGCAGACGGACAGAGGGACAGAGTGACAGAGGGGCAGGGGGCAGAGGAATAGACGGGCAGAAGGGCAGAGGGACAGGCAGACAGAGGGGCAGAGGGACAGAGGGACAGATGGGCAGGGGGCAGGGGGGCAGAGGGGCAGAGGGGCAGACAGGCTGACCAACACAGGCCCAGGCAGGGGTGGCCAGGCAGAAAGCTGCTGGCCTGACAGGAGCCTCAGGACATGCTGCTGGCCAGGAACAGCCACGCTCAGCCCAGGGGTCCTGGACTCAAAGCAGAACAAACCCCGGGCAGCACCACAGGTCAGACACAGAGCGGGGTGCCAGCCACGGAGGCCCAGGCCACCTGGGGAGGAGGGCCGTGGGCTGGGCTCTGTCCCACCCTCCTCACGGAAGTCACCTTGGGCTGGGACCTGACCGACCAGCACCAGTCCACCAAGAGCCCGATGGCCCCAGCCAGGTAAAGGCCGAAAGGAGAGGCCGTTCTGGGGACATGAAGGCTCATCCAGGACGCAGGGCATGGACCCCGGACTGGAAAGGCCAGACTCACATCCTGGGGGCAGCAGGGGCTGATGCCCTCTAGGGACCCAGGAGGTCGGAGAAGCCTCTGCCTGGGGAGTCCCAGGCCCACCTCGGAGGCTGCATGTCCAGGGGCCCCCATGAGAGACCCCCTGCAAGTGGCCAGGCTTTTTCCTCTGGGACCATCCTTTACCTCAAAATCCTCCCAGATCACACTCCACGGAGGCTCTGCTGAGGGCACACTCAGGGGCACACGCATGCTGGGGCACACGTCCCACTCGGCCAGGAGGGTGCCGGCCGCGCATCGCCACTCAGCTCCTCATTCCCATCCCAAAATGCCTCTCACACAAAATGGCCGGTCCCAGAGCTCCGCGGGCCCGCGTGGAGGTGGGATGCGAGAGCAGCTAGCGCCCTGGTGCGGGGAGGCCGCGCGCGCACACGGAACACACGGAACCCTCATGTGCGTACCAGCGCAGGCTCGGCCGCCCCCCAGCAGCCCGGCCTGAGCCTCCCCGGGGAGCGAGGACAGCCCCTCCAGGGCCAGGGCTGGGGGTCCGGGATCTGCTGCAGCCCCTCCCCCGGCCTCGCTCCGCCAAGGACGGGGTCCTGAGCCTAGATAGGCACGGGGGTGGCCGGCGGCTGCAGATGGGTCAGAGCCGCGCTGCGTGAAGGAGCTGCGGGGGCCGCGCGGGGCCGGCGCGGGAAGATGGGGGGTCATGTGAGGGCCCCTCCCCCACTTCAGCAACCCAGAAGCTCCCCCCAGCCTGAGGGACAGAGGCTTGGGAGGATGGCAGAGGAGAGCCCAGACCCTCCCCGCCACCCGCGCCTGGTCGGGCAGCCCCAGCCCCGAGGGTCCCCGAGAGTCCTCCAGAGCCCAGACCCAGCGCCTGCCACCGTCCCTCCCCTGCCGGCCCTTTGTTCGGCGCCGCGGCCGCGGGGAGGGGCCTCCCTGGTGAGGAGGGGGCTGGGGCGCCCGCACTTCTCTGTCCCGCGAGGGAGGGGCGCGCGACCCGGCCCGGAGCCCCCCCAACGCCGACCTGAACTGCCCCGGACCCCGGAACCCCCTCCTGCCTGCGCGCTCCAAAACCACTCTCCAAAATCCCTCCAGTCTGTGTCCGGCACTTCGGTGGGGGGCGCCGTCCCGGACCCGGACCCAGACCCCACGCGCAGGGACGCGCCGCGCGCGCTCCGACACGCGCTGGGGGCGCCGAGGAGGGGCGCCGAGGGGGGCTCCGGGGGGTACGTCGCGGGGGGCGCCGAGGGGAGCCCGCCGCGCCCCGCGCCCCCGCCGGCCACTCACACGTAGGCGTGGTAGATGAACGCCCAGCCGCGCGGCCGCTCCAGCACGTTGTAGAGGAAATTCTGCAGCTTGCGGTAGAAGGCGTTGCGCTTGGGGGGCTTCCCGGCGCCCGCGCCACTCGCGCGGGGCTTGCTCAGGATGCTGCCGCGCTTGGGGGCCTCGGAACCGGCGATCAGCAGCGCGCCGTCCCGAGTGGAGTCGGGCGCGCCGGGGTCCAGCCCCACGAAGCCCACCTTCAGCTTCTTCTCCCCGCTCGGGCCGGGGTACACGCCGCCGTTGCGCGACTTCTGCACCATGGTGCCGGGAGGCGTCTCGGCCGGGCGCGGGCTCAGCGGGGGCGGCGCGCGGGGGGCGGCGCGGGCCCCAGCCCAGGCCCACGGGCCGGGAGCCGCATGGCCGAGGCGGCGGAGGCGGCGGCGGCGGCGGCGCTCCTGCCGGGCTCGGGCCGCGCGCGGAGACGCTGCGGCCACCTCGCTCCGCGCGCACCTCGGCGCCTGGCCCGCGGCCGCGCGGCTCCACCCGCCGCCTCGCCCCGCCCCGCGTTAACCCCCGCGATGCCACGGGGGCGGGAAGGGGAGCGTTGGGGAGCCTAGGGGAGAGGAGCGGAGGGGAGGGGGGGCTGGAGATAGGAAGCAAGGATGAGGTAGGCCCGCCCCCTCCTCCGCAACGCCACTAGTAGGGGAAGAGGGTGGAAGGGGGAACCGCAGGACCAGAACCTCTGGGCTGAGCCTGCTCACCCACCAACCCTGGCCGTGTGCACACTGACCCTGCGGTTACCTTTGAGCTTCACAAGACCAACCAAACGGACCTTCCTGGTGGTCCCAGTGCTCTCTGGGGTCCCAGTGCGGTGCCCAGCGTCTAACCAGGACTGGAGTCTTCTCAGCTGGGCCCTGGGAGTGGACGCCTCCAGAAAGGGGTGGGGGTACGGGATATCCCCAAGCCTCTGTTAGGGTTCAGCCCACAAGGGACTCATGTTCTTGGCTTAGGGTTGCTCAGGCAGTGGGATCCCCTGGACCCCAGGGTGTGGGCAAGGAGGGTCTGTAGAGGCTGGAGGTGCCTGGAAGGAAAGCAGCCCGGGCAAAGGGGGCATCCACAGTGGCCCCAAAGCAAGAAGAGGAGCACGGGCCGTGGGGAGTGGGATGAGGGAGGGTCATCCCAGAGGGACTTGAAGCCCCCCAAGGGGTCTGCACTTTGTTCTGCAGACCCCAGAAGGGGCTTGCGGCAGGGGCAGAGACTGGAGAGTGGCCATAGGGCAGCAGAGAGGCCAGTGGGTAGCCGAGTGCCACACCTCAGGACAAAGAAGTCAGATCTGTCCCCCTCCACAGACGGGATGGTGTTTCCTTGGAGGCAAGTGGGCAGAGGTGGCTTCCCCATGGCCAGGAGCCCTGTGTCCTGGGAGGGGTCCCTCTGGAGCTGCTGCTGGGAGATGAAGGGACCCCTGAGGCTTTGTGCTGTCTGCACCCCGGGAGCCCCACCACTGGGCCTTCCTCTGCACACCCAGGAGCCCAGCCTGTTTGTAGGTTCGCCTCACACCATGAATTCTACCCAGAGAAAGGCCCTCTGCTGACGGGCTGGCACTGTCCTCACAGGTGACTTGTTCATAACCCACACTAATCCTGGCACGGGGCCAGCCCTTGGGTGGTGTTTGCCCTTTGGTCTCCAGAGCTGTGACTGGGGGGCCTGTGTTGTTGTGACTTGGCTGAAAACATAAGGGTCGATGCAGGCCAAGTGCTAACCTGTAAATTATCCAGGATGCTGTGGGTCAGCAGCAGCTTACACAAGCTTGTGCACATGCCACACACACACACACATCCAGGGCCTGCTGCAGACCCCGCCTCCCTGCCTCCCTGCCCATGAGTTGGCTGTGATTACCAGCTTGAAGTGGGCTTGCCCCAAGTGGCTGTGGTTTCTCTCCATTGTTAAGGGAGGAGGCACCAGCCTGTTCCGTTCAGAGGAGGGAGAGGACTTCGGCGTGCGGAAGGAAGAAGGTATCTCGGCGTCTCCGTGCATGCTGGCTGGTGCTGCTGGTCTTTCCCACTCACCAGAAGATCCGAGGGATCAGCCATAGTTCCAGATGTAAGCAGGGCTGGGGCACCTCATCTTGTGGGTGGAAGCCCCAGACCACTGGGTGCCCATCAGCAGTGCCTGGACTGCACATGGCCCCCCGAGGAAGCAGGCATCTCAGGTTTGAGTCAGAGCCAAGCAGGACCCAAGATTAAGAGGTTGATCCACGGAGGTTGAAGGAAAAGCAATCCCCAGTTCCCGTTTCAGCAAGATGCCCCAGAACTGATGCTCTAGCAAGGATGAAGGCTCTATGCTGTTTCAGGACATTGACGGAGACAAATCTGCCCGTCTCATTTTTCAGAGAAAAAAGGAGAACACCCTGCTGAGGCCTCGAGGAGCCATCGGCTGCCTTCACAGCCTCTTGGGGGTGGCTGAGAGCCCCTGTAGATGCCAGACTGGAGGGGCCGGCTCGGGATGCAGGTGGAGCTGTGCACCCAGCAGCTTGTGATTCTCTCATGTACAAACAGTGTTGGCTCCAGCAGCTTTGCCACACTTTGGAAGGTTCTGGAAAGTGAATCCTGGATCAAGGCTTGAAAATCTTTGCTTCCTCCTTTGTTTAGGATGTCCTTTCAAAGAGCTAGCTCATTAATCATTTATGTTTTTAATTTTGTATCTTGCACACCCACGGGCTACATTGTCAGCAATCTGGTTACCAGCATGCCTGCCCCCCGTCCCCTCCGCTGCGCCCAGACAAAGCCTGTGGTGAAAATGCCCAGTTGGGGTAAATTTCATGCAAACAGGAGGAATTCCATTTACTTAAAAACAGATGGGAAAATCGTTCAGGCTCAAGCAGTTTTTGCCAAGACTGCATTGACAGGATTCCAGAGAGGATGAGCAGAATTCAGACGTTCATGGTGCCCAGTTCCAGCAGGGGATAGTCAGTCTTCGCCCAGGCAGCCAGGGCGTGGTGGATTCCACGAGGGTGCTGTCCCTTCAGTACCTCCAGTACCGTCTTCTCCACAGGAACCTTAAAGCCCAGCCCCTTCTCTGGTCTCCTCCAGGCAAGTAACCTCGAGTCCTGCCCGATCTCCCACATCACTGAACTGCACTGAGCAGCCAGGAACATGAAATTGCTCTGCCAGAACTGGCTGCTCCTGTGGGATCAAAGGCCAGCTCATCTGCCCCCAAAGTTCTCCCGTGGGTTCCCTCCCCAGCAGAAAGCTAACCCCAGGGCTGGGACCACCTGCTGCCCCGGCTCCCCCAGGTTTCTCCCACCATCCTTCTCCCTGGAGCCTGGCACAGAGAGGGGCTGGAAGCCAATGCCTGTTGACACACTGAAGCACATCTAGGAGAAGCCAAGGGTAGCCCTGTCCATGTGGTGTGGCAGGCTGAGGGCCTCCGGAACCCACTCCTCGGCTCTCCTGCAGGTGCAGGACTCCAGGCACACAGGCACAGCATGGGAACGGTGGGACCAAAAGTGAAAGACAGAAGCCAGGCCAAGTGGCTCATGCCTGTAAGTCCAGAGCTTTGGGAGGCCAAGGTGGGCAGATGGTTTGAGCCCAGGAGTTCAAGACCAACCTGGGCAACATAGAAACCCTGTCTCTACAAAACTGCAAAAATGATCCAGGCTTGGTGGCCTGCCTATGGTCCTACCTACCCAGGAGGCTGAGGTGGGAGGATCGCTTGAATCTGGGAGGTCCAGGCTGCAGCCGCCACAATGGCACCATGGCACTCCAGCTTAGGTAACAGAGTGAGACCCTGTCCCACAGAAAAGAAGAAAAAGAAAATTAAAACTTAGCCAGGCACGCTGGTGCGTAGCTGTTGTCTCAGCTCCTCAGGAGGCTGAGGCAGGAGGGTCACTTGAGCCCAGGAGTGGAGGCTACATTGAGCCCTGATCATACTCCTGCACTCCAGCCTGGGGAGCAGAGCAAGACCTTGTCTCAAAAAAAAAAAAAAAAGGAAAGAAAGAAAGAAAGAAAGAAAAATTAATTAATTAATTAATTAAAAACAAAAATGAGGGCTGTGCATGGTGGCTCCCGCCTGTAATCCCAGCACTTTGGGAGATCGAGGTGGTGGATCCTCTGAGGTTAGGAGTTCGAGGCCAGCCTGGCCAACATGGTGAAACCCCATCTCTACTAAAAACACAAAAATTAGTCAGGCGTGGTGGCTTGCCCATAATCCCAGCTACTTGGGAGGCTGAGGCAGGAGAATCACTCGAACCTGGGACAAAGAAGCTGCAGTGAACTGAAATTTCACCACCGCACTCCAACGTGGGCAAGAAGAGCAAGACTCCATCTCAAAAGCAAACAAACAAACACCCACAAGGAACCAAGCACAGGCGGTGAGTCGAGAGGCATTTGGGCTTATTCTGGCCGCCTCCTGTGGGGCTGTCAGCCTCAGGACGGGGGCGGTGCAGCAGCTCAGTCCCCGAGGGTTGTGGCCGCCTCTAGAACAGCGAAGATTTTATGCTCTGTTGACACTGTGCTGTCATCGGTGGGACCTGTGCCCCGCGGATCAGCTTCGCCTGCGTTCCGAGGGCCTCGGCACCAGTGACAATGGCTGGCTGACGAAAGCAGGGCCTTCCAGGCCATCACCCCGTCCCGTCCCCTCCCCACTCCCCGTGGAAACGGAGGGAGCTGCTTCCGGGTCACAGCACCATCAGAAAGACAGATGAGCCCACAGAGGCCCAGAGGAAGCTCTATTAGCCGAGAAACAGGATTTAATTTGGGGAAATGAGGAGAGACAGGTTCTCAGTCATCTCACCTGGGGCAGAACTGCTTCGGCTTCAATCCTGTAATTTGGGCAACAGGAAGTGCCTCCCCAGACCGAGAGGTCCGGCCCCCCAGGAATTTCCATTATTAGGAGGAGGAAGGGCTCTATTTATCCAGCGTATGGGCGGAGCAGGGAAGTGAGGAAAAGATTTAAGATAGGAAAGCATTGATTTTTTTTTTAACATCTTACACTGAAGTCAATACAAATTTAATTTATAGTTTTTTTAAAGGACCAGGGCTCTCAACAAGCTTCCCTAGCCCCTGGCAAGCTGGCTAATTGCATGAGGGAGTTGACTCGTACTTCCAGCCACCAATAATGCTGTCAGCTGCGAAGCCCGTGGTCGCCTGTGATGGTGAGAACAGGCAGGGCAGCCACAGTGGCTCCAGAGGCATCTGGAAAGGGCGGAGCTCTGGGACCTCGTGGGAACTCTGCGTGATGCTCTGCCTGGTAGTCCCACATCCCCAAACCCCTTGTATTGTCATCGCTGGTCCCTAGTGTCACAGGTGGCCTCCCACACGCCCCCTCCATCGCCTTCAGGCAAATGGAGAAGCTGTGACAATGGTCCTGTTCTGTGGCAGATACATCGAAAGGAACACAGGTCCCGCTCACTCGGGGGGAGGCCCAGGCCCCACTGTGGACCTGACATCCAGACTCCTGGCACCTCGACGCTACCCAAACACTCTCCTCATCGAGGCCTCCTCACTCCTGAGACCTGGCCCTGCCACACGCTCCGGGACCGCCGGCCCCTCTGTTCCTGTCCTCCCAGCCTGGGCACATGGCCACCCCCACAGACCTGAGCAGCCAAGGAGTCCTTGCATTTGCTATCTCCTCTGCCCACCGGGAGGGCAGGTGCCGCGTCCTCTCAGGGAGGCCCGGGTGCAGGGACCCCTCACCACCCTCTCTGAAGCTGGTCCTTATCTAATCGGAAGCCCCTTGCCTGGTGCCGCTGCCCCACTACACATGAGTACACGTGGGGGCAGCCACAGACACTCCCGGCCCCACCCAGCCCAAGGAAGGTGCATCTCAATTTCTGTCAGATGACACTGTCACTTTGACTGGGATGGATGTCACAGGAGCCTCCAGCCAGATGTGGCCTCAGTCACTGGCCTGGGGCTTCTGTGGCTCGGGGCTGCCAGGCGGCCCCAGGAGGACTGGGCAGCTAGGACTCAGAGCTGGCGGACTGGTCAGACGTACTGCCACGCACAGGCTGCTGGCATCTGTGCCCTGGCTGCCAGCCCACCAGCAGCCCAAGCTCACCAGGGCCTTGCTGGACCAGATGTCCAGTAGGCTTTGGGCAGAGCCATCAGTCTAGACAGGACCCATGGGCTGTCACCGCCCTCCCCACCCCGCATCCAGGACAAGGTCACCTAATGCCACACCAGGTTGGTGGTTCAGAAGGCCTGGGTTCTCCCAGCAGCACAGCAGGGGCTGCAGAGAGCTGGAGTCTGGCCAGTCCTGAGGCTCTGTGGCAGCCCGATGCCCACCTTCACCGGCAAACATCAGGGCGCCACCCTCACCCAACAGGCTCTGCCTCAGCCTCTGCAGAGTGCGGCACTGGTGTGGGCTGCAGGCCATGTCCCCGAGGCAGCCACCATGGGCCTGCCCGAGCTGAGTGGCTTTCAGCAGACCAGGTGACCACTCAGGCCTGCGTGGACTGAATGTACTCCCAGAATCTGCAAGCTGAAACTCTCACTCCAGTGTGATGGCGTGAGCAAGGGGGCCTTTGGGGGCGACTGGGTCAGGAGTTGGGACTGGGCGTCCCGACTCTGGACGGGACCAGGGCCCTCAGGGGAAGAGACTCAGAGCCGGCGGACTGGTCAGACGTCCTGCCACACTGGGCCCCCTTCTCTGCTCATGCTACACAGGGACACAGGATAGCATCGTCTGTACCCAGGAAGCTGAGTCTGCCCGCACCTCAATCTTGACCTCTGGCCTCCAGCACTGTGAGGAGCACATTTCTGTTGTTTAAACCTCTGAGTTGAAAGTACTTTGTTGGAGTTGCCCAAGTGAGACAGAGCCTTATGTTCCTCAATAACAAGTGGAGAAAATCAGCCCCCATCCCACGGGAGGGTGGGGGTGGGGCGCTCCGAGGACTCGGGAGGAGGCTGGAAGGCACCAGAGGAATCAGTCCCGGCTCGGACATGCCCCTTTTGGTTGCTCACAGACCCTCCCACTAGTTGCAGCTGAAGAGAGCGTGATGCATCCATCCCTGCAGCTCGGACAAGCTGGCCCCATCCCTGCAGCTCGAACAAGGTGGCCCTGTCCCTGCAGCTCAGACAAGCTGGCCCCATCCCTGGAGACAGGGCTTTTGCTTAATCACACTTCCTGGCACCCCACCTACAGAGATGAGCTCCATTTAGATCAATGTTCTCACCCAAGGGAGCATCTAGTGAGTCTGGAGACACTTTTGGTTGTCACTGCCAAGGGGCAGATGCTGCTGGCATCCAGGGGGTGGAGGCCGGGGGTTGGCTGGGGGGCGCGGAACATCTTCAGGGCACAGGGCAGCCCCTCAGGGCACAGCATCATCCAGCCCAAATGCCAGTCATGCTGAAGTTTAGAAAAACACGGTTCAGGCCCGGCACGATGGCTCACATCTGTAATCCCAACACTTTGGGAGGCCGAGGTGGGAGGATCACGTCAGGAGTTCGAGACTGGCCTGGCCAATGTGGTGAAACCCAGTCTCTGTCGAAAATACAAAAATTAGCCAGGCGTGGTGGCATTCACCTGTAATCCCAGCTACTCAGGAGGCTGAGGCAGGAGATTCACTTGAACTCGGGAGGTGGAGGTTATAGGGAGCCAAGACCACACCATTGCACTCCAGCCTGGGCAACAGAGTGAGACTCCATCTCAAAAAAAAACCAAAAAAAACATGTTTTAACAATATCCTTTTTTAAAATGCAAATAGGCCAAGTGTGGACACCTGTAATCCCAGCATTTTGGGAGCCAGAGGCAGGTGGATCACCTGAGGTCAGCAGTTTGAGACCAGCCTGGCCAACATGGCAAAACCCTGTCTCTACTAAAAATACAAAAATTAGCTGGGCATGGTGGTGGGCACCTATTATCCCAGCTACTCAGGAGGCTGAGGCAGGAGGATGGCTTGAACCCTGAGGGTGGAGGTTGCAGTGAGCCGAGATCACCACCACTGTGCTCCAGCCTGGGCAAAAGAGCTAAACTCTGCCTCGAAAAAAAAATGCAAATAGCTCTGGTATGTTAGCCATTCACACTTTAGCATGAAACAGCATAAGTAAATGGACTTTCTCTCAAAAGCTCCTGAATACACAAGCCAGGTGATGAGAATCTTCACGAGAAAGGAGCCAGGAGTCCAGGCACTAGGTGGGGAGCACCCAAGGAGCGAGGTCGGGTCGGGCAGCCTTGGAGATCAGCAGAGGAACCCTGGGCATTCTGCATTGCTGGTTCCTACTTTTACATAACTGCAGGACGCTGGAGCCATTGCTGTGTTTCACTCTCCATGAGCCACGTTTGTGTGGCTCTGGGCAGCGGCGGGATCTCCCCGAACCTCCCCCTCTTGACCTGTGAAGTGGGGGAGCGCACCATGGATAGAGGATTGCAACAGTGGAGGAATTCGGCGAGGTTTGTAGAGCGTGGAGAGTGGCAGCTGGCTGGGGAGGCGCCATGTGAGCAGGAAGGTGAAGATGCTGAGTCAGCTCCCGGCGCCCCACAGGCACTGAGCATGTGCCGCCAGCCTCACACCCAAGATGAAGGCCTGGGCAACGGGCAGCGGAAGGTGCTAAGGACTGCTAAACTGCCAGAACCCCCCACACCTGGCTGACCGGCCCCTCAGCCGGTTTGGCTGCCTCCGGCACTATTGCCCAGCCTCTGGGGAGGGGGCGGGGCCACAGGGACCCTTTTATACTTAACGGCTCTGCCACACACCCTGAAGGGGAAAAGGTTTAGGGAGACTGGGAAACGCAGAGGGGAGATCGTATAGCCCCCACCGTGGCACTCGGTGGATTTTGCCCTCCCCCACGCAGCAGAGCCCTGGAACCCCACAACTGGCAGCTGGCTTGGCTTAACCTGGCAGTGGTTGGCAGGGTCCTCATAGCTAGAGCTGGGGCTGAGCTACCAGCCCCTCCCCATGATGGGCTGTGTGGCAGAGCCTGGGGCCACCCCCCGTCCCCGCACCCACAGGTTCAGGGAGAAGGGCAGGGCAGCAGGGGTTGGTTCCTGCCCTGTCAACCCCTCAGGCTGATCCTTGTCCCTGCAGGGGTACCACAGGTTCTTAGGAACCCCTGCCCTCCAGCAGGAGGCCAAGGCAGGAGGGAGGAAGAGGGGCTGGAACCAGGCCCCACGTTGGGGCAGGGGGTCCAGGGGCAACTTTCCTTCCTCCTCCCACCCCACACTGTCCAGGGCCCCCCCCTCTGGTTGTTGGCCCCTCCTGCCCCTGCCTCAAGGCCCCCACAGTCCAAGCCAGGGCTTCGACTCCACCTACATCTGATCCCCACCCCGGAGCTGTTCTCGGCCTCACACATCATCCTCAGCACCTTCCCCACCTCCCCCAGCCAATCCCCAAAGCAAGACATCAGAGCAGCATGAAGCCTGGAAATAAGCCAGACCCCACAGCTCCTCCAAGCACCACTGATGATGACCCCTCTCACGGGCAGTGGGGAGTGGGGCTTCCCTCCCCTCAGCAGAGTCAGGAGCTGCCTCAAGGTTCTTGCACCTGCCAGTCCCACCGGTCCCCCGGGGCCAGCTTCTCCCTTCCTGGCTTCGGAACAGGGACCGTTGCCCAGTGCTTCCTGGGTCTAGCCACCCGGCGGGCACCCCCTCCCCGAGACTCAGCCCTGACTGCAGGCAGCCAGCCAGCAGCACAGGTGCAGCCAAATCGCCCAGCGCACACGCGCACGCACACACACGTGCGCGCACACACACGCGCACATGCACACATGCACGCACACCGGCACACACACACGCACACCGGCACATAACACGCACACAGGCACAAAGGAACAAACACACATGCATGTAGGCACTGACCATTTCCAGGGGCTCCAGGACACCCACCAAGTTCTCCCCTGCACTCCACACAGTCACCCACAGGTATGCACAATTCTACACCCAGGTCACACACACGCACCAGGCCTGGACTTAGGTAACCCGGTGCCTGCAGTCTGACTCTAAGATGCACTCAGTCACACTGAGACACACCACAGTCACAGCTCATGGGAAATCCCCAGGTCCCATCATGGAGGCCTGACCTGCTGCCGCAAAGCCCAGCCCCTTGGCAGGAAGCCTAGAAGCCGCTGCACAAACCCCCGACTGCCAGGGGCAGCCAGGCCCTTCCAGCCACCCTGGGAATGTGGAGTGGGGTGGGAAGGTCCTTCCTGTGGGAAGCCAGGTGGAGACAAGGGCAGGGATGATGACACTTGGCCACTCAGCAGGCCCCACAGCCTCTTGAGGCCTCATGAATTTTTCAGCGGTGTCCAAAGTGCAGATTGAAGCCGCCAATAGGGTGTCTTGGTGGATCCTGTCTTAAATTACTCACCAACCCAAGTCGGGTGGAGTTCTTCCCCACCCATGCCCTGACTTCAGGACCTACTCTGGGGCTCCAGCTGCCCCAGGACTGACCCCGACTCCCAGCAGCTGCCAGGCAGAGCCACACTCTGGGCCTTGGGGTCCCCTTCAGCCAGACAGCAGCCCAGGTGTCCAGCCAGCTGTAAGCATCAAGCAACACCGCACTGGGGCCCCGGCCCTGACGCTGCACAGTCCCCCACTGGCCAGGGCTCCAGGCACTGTCTGGCTGTGGACCTCCCTGGCCCTTACCCTGGCCACTGCCCTCCAGGTGTCCATGGGCTCCCCAAGCCAACACCCACAGAGCGTTCCACCCTGACCCCAACCCAGTAAGCTCTGCCCCTCCCCATGCCCCTGCCCCCACCTGCTACAGGGAAAAAAACCCACTCTCCACTGACCCCAAGGGGGCAGCCAGAGCTCACACCTCCACTGCAGCCCCTGTTCAGGAAGCTGGAGAGGCAGCCACAGAGGCCCCTCTCTGACAGATGGAGAGAATCAGGCCCCACCCCACAGGAAGGTGGGGATGGGAGCGAGACAGCAAGACCCTCGCTCTGAAAGGAGGGCAGAAACGTGCCAGGAGACCAGTTCCCGGCTTGGACACGCCCCTCCAGGGTGGGTCCTTTAATCCTGGCCACGCCCCTCAGGGAATGTCCCTTACGACCCCCTTTCATCGAGGGAGGAGGCACACGGCGGTGCTGGAGCTGGGACTCCATCCACCACCTTGCCTGCTGCTCTGCCGCCCAGAACTTCAGTCACAAAGCTTGGTCCAGGCTCCCCGGGACCCTAAGAACCTTCCAGAAAGCCCCAAGGTCAAACCTGTTTTCACAATAATACCAAGGCTCCTTGCTGCTGTCCTCGAGTGGACAGTGGAGTTCTCAGAGGCCACAAGAAGGAGGACACTGTTTTCCTGTCCTTTAATACTTCTCACATTTAATTTCCAGCACACTAAGTAGTGGCAGGTGTGACTTCCCTGACTTTAACACCGTGCCAGGGTCCAAAGACCGAAGCTCTTGAGCACCACTGGTCTGAAGCAATGCAGAGCTCTGCCCGGTGCCCCCGGCCCCCTTCCTGACTAAGGAGCACAACCTGCTTCCCCGGGTCTCACCTGCCAGAAACCCCACCTGCCCTCAGGTGGGTGGCACCAGAACTACCCAGAGACTGAGGACTGGGGCCCCCAGGGCCAGCTTCAGCCAAGCCCCTGCCCTCCTCAGAGCTGATAGTGGACAGTCTGCCTTTCTCCTGCTCTTCCCTACCCAGAGACACACCCACCTGGGGAGCACTGTGGCCTTGCACTGAGCGCGGCAGGCAGGGAGGGCTTGCCCCCACCAGCAGTGCCCAGCTGACCAAGGCTGCCAGAGCCATCCAGACTTTGCAACTGCAACTGGGACATGGGGGCCCTGAGTACCTCAGGGACCGCCCAAGGGGGCTCCCACAACTCCAGCTGGGAGCTGTTTCTCACTGTTGTCCCGTCTCAGGCTGACAGATTTCTCCCATTTGGCCCCAGTTCTAACCAGGTCGCATGAAGGACAATCTCACATGGGCCCTTCGGGTCCCACTCAGCCCCTCCCACCAGTGGTGGCCAAGTGGACGCCCAGGATGGGCCAGGGTTCATCAGGAACACCTGGTGTCCTTGGGCAGGGCCACTAGGTAAACACAGGACACCCAGCCAGATCAGAATTCCAGGTAAGGAGAATTGACATTTTTGTGTGAATATGACCCAACTATTTTATACTAACAATTATTTGGTATCTATTCAAAGTCCTGATGTGACCGGGTCCCGTGTCTCCTCCTTGGAGGCCTTGTGGCTCTAACGTCGCGGATTCAAATCCTCCCCATCTAGGGCTGTGCGCTGCCAGCACCCCCGGGGCCCAAGCTCCCAACATCCCTGCCCGGCTGCTCCATCCTTCCTCCCGTTCTGCCTCCCTCTTATGTGGCTTTCAGGGCACCCCACTTTGGGAATGGAAGAAGACACGGGTAGGCCTTCCAAGGGCGCCCGGACCATCACCACTGCCTGTCACTTGCCCTGCCTCATTTCCATCCTCACCCAGCCCAGGGGATCCAGTACACCACAAGGAGGTCAGGCCCGCACCCCTGGGCCTGTCTGTGACTCCATGTGGCAGGAAAGGATTCTGCAGATTTGGTTGAGGATGTCAAGATGGGAGTCATCCTGGATTACCCCAGGTGGGTCCTCAGTGCAATCACACACATCCTCTTAGGAGGGGATTTGACATGGGAGGAGAAAGCATTGTGACCACCGAGGCAGAGTCTGGAGGGACGCTGCCACAGCAGGGAGTGAAGCAGGGACCCGATTCTCCTGGAGCCTGCAGAGCAGAGCAGAGCACGCCTGACAGCTTCATTTCCGCAGTGAGGCTGATTTGGGCCCCGGAGGCCTCGCCATTTGCGGTCATCGGTCACAGCATCCCCAAGAAACTAACGCACACTACAGGGACTTGTGGTCAGTCAGCCTGCCCGCCCTGCAGGAGAACCCCTGAGTCAGGTACCCAGCTGCAGGCAGAGGGCTGGGGCTGGGTGACAGAGATGCGCCCTTCAGCACTGCGTGCAGGGTCAGGGAACCTGCCCACCCTCCACCCCAACCCTCACCTGTATCATCAGGGAACCCACAATTATTTGGTATCTATCCAAAGTCCTGATGTGACTGGGTCCTGTGTCTCCTCCTTGGAGGCCTCGTGGCTCTAACGTTTCGGATTCAAATCCTCCCCATCACCCCGGCCCTCACCTGTATCATCAAGGAACCCACCCTTCACCCCGACCCTCACCTGTATCATCAGGGAACCTACCCTTCACCCCAATCCTCACCTGTATCATCAGGGAACCCGCCGACCCTCCACCCCAACCCTCACCTGCATCATCAGGGAGCCTGCCCACCCTCCATCCCGACCTTCACCAGTTGCAGCATGACTGGCTGTGTGCCAGGGTCACTTTCTCAGAGCAGGGAGGGTGGAAGGGAGCTGTCCTGCCATGCCCCCACCCTTGC
Source organism: Callithrix jacchus (assembly GCF_049354715.1). Taxonomy (NCBI): domain Eukaryota; kingdom Metazoa; phylum Chordata; class Mammalia; order Primates; family Cebidae; genus Callithrix; species Callithrix jacchus. The sequence goes on from NC_133506.1 coordinate 58,970,329, forward strand.
TGGCCAAGGGTTAGGGCAGGTTCTGGCCCAGAGAGACCAGGGACCCCAGGGAAGACCCAAAGCCCCGGGCCCACTGACTGAAGTCCCCAGCCTCCAGGCTTTGGGGGCTGGAGTTCCCACAACCATGTACAGAAGGCCTGGACCGGAGGCAGCTTCAGCCACCCGTGACAGGCTTAGGAGGAGAGTGAGACTAGGCGTTCAGGGCCAGGGGAAGAGTGTGTGTGACAGTCACTGGCAGTGCAGGAGCCCTCGGCTCTCATGCGGCCCCCAGAGACCCGGGAACCCTCAGCCCGTCCTCTGCCATGGGGAGGCCCCTCACAACCACACAGGCCAGCTGGCCTTCCAGCGGGGCCTTGGTGCTGGGCCACGGCCTGGGGAACACCGGGCACTCCTCACTGAGGGCTCAGCGCCCACCCTGAGCAGCGCAGGGGACACTCCCACGGGGCCACCGCCCACCCTGGGGTCCAGGGCACGTGGGGCCCACCCCCCAGCAGCAGGCGCACACGGCTCGGCTCAGGGGTCGCTCAGTTTATTGGTAAAACGGGCACCGAGCAAGGCGAGCGCGGGGCGCGGAAGCTGGGGCGGGGGCGCCTTTCCTTTTGAAGAACTTCCACTGGACCTTGATGGCGAGCATCCAGTCGCTGACCGAGGGCCTCTGGCAAGCGGAGGTGCAGACATGCGCCTGGCGGGGGTGCGGGGCGCCGGGGCCGCGCGCGGGGCGGGGGCGGGGCGGGGGCCGGGCCGGGGTTCGGGGCGCGGCGGGGCCGGGGAGGGTCGCGCCGCGGGCGCCCGCGCTTCACTTGCCCGCCTTCTGAGCCTTCTGCGCCGACTTGGTGACCTTGCCGGCGCCGCCGCTCTTCTTCTCTACGTTCTTGATGACGCCCACGGCTACCGTCTGCCTCATGTCGCGCACGGCGAAGCGGCCTGGGGGGTGGGGGTGGGGCGCGTGAGCGGGGCGGAGGACTCAAACCTGGGGCTCCAGCTGGGCGGGCAGGGCGAAGCCTCGTTGGAAACGCCGTGAGAACACACTCAGCTCGGAGCGCGCCCTGGTGAAGACGGTTGGTCTCCCCGAGCCCGGCCCCGTCAGCTGTTCCACCGTCTTCAGGGCAGCCAGGGGCAGGCTGTGGGGTCTTCTCCTCCACGGGAGGAGCTGTGGGGTCTTCTTCACCCGGGGCCTCCTCACCTTCAGGGCCCCATCCGCACACAGAACTCATCCCAGGTCCTCCCAAGGGCCACCTGCACTCGGTGACATGGAGCCCATGGGCTTCCTGCCAGCTCTGAGCTCCACAGGAAAGGAGGCCCCGCTGCCACCCACACCCCATTCCGCAGTCTCCTGCCCTCAGCCTGATCAGCCACCGCCCAGGGACCAGCCTGGCTCACCGAGAGGCGGGTACTGGGAGAAGCTCTCCACACACATGGGCTTTCCCGGGACCATCTCCACGATGGCCGCGTCACCAGACTTCAGGGACTTGGGGTTGTCCTCCAGCTTCTTGCCAGAGCGCCGGTCGATCTTCTCCTTCAGCTCCGCAAACTTGCAGGCGATGTGAGCTGTGTGGCAGTCGATGACTGGGGAGTAGCCGGCACTGATCTGCCCGGGGTGGTTCAGGATGATGACCTAGGGGCAGAGGCATGGGCAGCCATCAGGCCCAGCCACGGTGGGCACCATCAGGGCCCAGAGCAGGGCTGGGAGGCCCAGTCACAGGCCCCCCCCACGGGCTTGTGGGCTCGGAGTGCTGAGTAGAGGAAGCTCAGGCTCTGAGGACCAGCCCCCAGACCGGAACCCCCAGACCTGAACCCGCAGACCAGAACCCCCCAGACCTGAACCTCAACGTCCTCATTAAGCAAGAGATAAACAGCTGAGAAGTTCATTGTTTCAAAGGGGCAGGAGCAGCACTTACTCTGCGAACCCCAGCTGGAACAAAGGCCAGGGAGTGGGGGGTGGTAACAAAATTGACCTCAATTCGTGTTCAATTGTCTCTCAATGAAGCCACTTTTAAAAGTCATACAAAGAGGCTGGGTTTGGTGGCTCACCCCTGTAATCCCAGCACTTTCAGAGGCCAGGGTGGGTGGATCACTTGAGGTCAGGAGTTCAAGACCAGCCTGGCCAACATGGTGAAATCTCATTATCTACTAATAATACAAAAATTAGCCGGGCATGGTGATGGGTGCCAGTAATCCCACCTACTGGGGAAGCTGAAGCAGGAGAATCGCTTGAACCCAAGAGGGGGAAGTTGCAGTGAGCTAAGAGCGCGCCACTGCCCTCCAGCCTGGGTGACAGAGTGAGACTATGACTCAAAAAAAAAAACCCATACGACAAGGCCAGCTAAGGGGGCAATGAAAACAAATATAGAGAACTAAATTATGACAGAGCTGTCTCAGGCAGTAAGTTAACAAAAGCATTTTTCCAGGATGAAAGTCGGACCTCAAAGGCCGGGCATCCCCACAGTGTGGCGTGGGCAGCAGACCCGGGGACTGTGTGGAGGCCAGGCAGCCGCCAGGCCTGGGCCCCTCCCAGCACTGATGGACCCCCCCGCTGAGTCCTCAGTGGCCCGGTCAGTGGCATGGGGGGGTCCGTTTTCTCCCCCACCAGGCAACCTGCTGACAGCAGCCCCACCAAGGACAGTTCCCCTGCTGCCCCACAGGCGCAAACCCCAGGACCCGGCGAGGCTGCCGACCTGGGAGGTGAACTGCGCGGCCTCCTGAGGCGGGTCAGACTTGCTGTCCCCACACACATTGCCCCTTCGGATGTCCTTGACCGACACATTCTTCACGTTGAAGCCCACGTTGTCGCCAGGCAGAGCTTCGCTCAGAGCCTCGTGGTGCATCTCCACCGACTTCACCTCCGTGGTGATGTTCACCGGGGCGAAGGTCACCACCATGCCCGGCCGCAGGATGCCGGTCTCCACCCGGCCCACGGGCACCGTGCCGATGCCTGTGAGAGAGGGGCTGTGAGGGGAGGCAGGGCTGAGGGGGTGCTGGGAAGGAGATTTGGGGAGAAAGCCTGGAGACCCACAAAGTCTGGGACTCAGTACCCCCACAACAGGCCTGGGGGGTATGGGGCCCCATGGACAGAGTGCAGGGGAGGGGAGTCCAGAGACAAGGAGACAGAGCTTCCAAGGGAAGTGGGGGCTCCCCTGCCCAGCTGGGGAGATAAAAGGCTGAGCCAGAGAGCTCCAGGAAAAGCCACAGGGGCAGAGAACGGGGAGGACAAGCAGAGAGGGGGCTGTCTGAACCTGGGGTCCCATCCATACCCCTGGGAGCACCTTCCCTCAGAGGGGGGCAGTATGGGGCTCCTCCTCTCTCTGAGGACCCCTCCCTGTGAGTGTGGGCCAGGCCACTGGACTGCTCCCGCCTGGGGCCCAGTGGCCCTGCTCCCTGCTGGTTCTGGGGGCTGCACTTACATGCTGCAGGTCTCTGTCGTTAAAGAGGCCACTGAGCTGGACACAGCCCAGGTGCAGTGCCACCTGAGTGCCCCCAGCGTTTCTTATAGATCTGCTTACACCAATTGTGTGGCTGCCACATGGGGGTCTTGTCTCCCCCAGGGTACCTCCACCCCCAGGGTACCTCCACCCTCACCTCCCTGGGCTGTGATGGAGGCCTGTGTAGCCTCCAGCCGACTTCACTGAAGCCGGTGGCTGCGCCCTGTGCTGGAGTGAGCATGACACCCCGACTGTGCACAGATGCCTGCAACATCTCTGGCTGCAGCCCCCTGGCTGGGGGTCTCCTATCAGTGCCCCCTCTCTGGGGTCTCAGATTTGTTTACAATTTCTCTTCTTGGGGAGATGAATGGATGGGTGGATGGAGAGGTGGATGGGTGGATGGAAGGATGAATAGATGGACAGAAGGATGGATGGGAGAGGAGGTGGGTGATAGATGGATGAATGCATGGGGAAGTAGATGGACAGAAGGCAGGATGAATGGGGTGGGTGGGTGGGTGGGTGGATGGATGGATGGTTGGATGGGGAGGTAGATGGATAGATGAGTGGATAGGAAGGTGGATGGATGAGTGGATGGTTGTAAGGACAAAATGGATGGGTGGGAAGTGGGTGGGTTAATGGATGGATGGATGGATGGATAGATGAAGAGGTGAATGGAAAATGGATGAATGGAAAGATGGGAAGATGGATGGATGGATGGGTGGATGAATAGAGAGAAGGATGGATGGGCAGGGCAATGGATGGATGGATGAATGGAGAGGTAGATGCATAGATGGATAGATGGTGAGGTAGATGGATAGACAGAAGGACAGATGGGCAGGGAGGTGGGTGGATGGGTGAGTGGGTAGATGGGTAAATGGACGGATGGATGGATGGGGAGGTGGATGGATGGATTGATGGGGAGGTGGATTGGTGGATGGGTAGATAAACATACATGGATGGGCGGGGAGGTGGATGGGTGAGTGGATGGATAGATGGATGGATGGATGAGGAGGTGGATCGATGGATGAGTGGATGGGTGTATGGACAAGATGGATGGGTGGGAAGTGGGTGGGTTGATGGATGGATGGATGGATGAAGAGGTGGATAGAAGATGGATGAATGGAAAGATAGATGGGGAGGTAGATGGATGGATGGGTGGATGAATGGAGAGAAGGATGGATGGGCAGGGCAATGGATGGATGGATGAATGGAGAGGTGGATACATAGATGGATGCATAGATGGATAGATGGGGAGGTAGACGGATAGACAGAAGGATAGATGGGCAGGAAGGTGGGTGGATGGGTGAGTGGGTAGATGGGTGGATGGACAGATGGATGGATGAACAAAGGATGGATGAACAGGGTGGGGGTGGGTGGATGGATAGCTGGATGGAGAGAAGGATGGATGGGCAGGGCGATAGAGGGATGAATAGATGGATGGGGAGATATTTGGATGGATAGGTGGATGAGTGGATGGACAGAAGGATGGATGGGTGGGGAGGTGGATGAATGGATGGATGGATGGATGGGGAGGTGGATGGATGGATGGGGAGGTGGATGGATGGATGGGTGGGGAGGTAGATGGATGGATGGATGGAGAGAAGGATGGATGAGTTAGGAGATGGATGAATGGATGGATAGAGAGGATAGATGGGTTGGGAGATGGATGGATGGATGGATGGATGGATGGATGGATGGATGGATAGATGGGGGATGGAATGTCCCCCAGAAAGTGTGTGGCAAGGGGAGAGATTGGAGACAGCCTGGTCTTGGGAAGCCTCATAGGGCCCTGGTCTGGGGCAGGCAGAGCTGGCCAGGCAGGTCTCCAGCACAGCACCCTGGCTCACCGCCGATCTTATACACATCCTGCAGCGGCAGGCGCAGGGGTTTGTCCGTGGGGCGTGTTGGGGGCAGGATGGTATCCAGGGCCTCCAGCAGGGACACGCCACTTGCATTGCCTTCCTTACGCTCCACCTTCCAGCCCTTGAACCATGGCATCTGGGTGGAAGGGAGAAAATCAGTCCATCACAGAGACATCTTCGGCCTCCCCAGCCTCCCTGGGCTGCCTCCAGGAGTCCTCTGTTCAGGCTAAACTGGCCTCATGCCCTTTGAGATGAAGAATTTCCCACACTGCTCCACCCTAGCTCAGCCCCAGCATCACAGGGACCCTGGAAGGACACCTCTCTTAAAGGAGGATTACAAAAACACAAAGTGTCCCTCCCAGCCCAGGCTGCTCAGGAGTTGCTGACACTGGAAACAAACCCCTAGTCCAGCCACAAGCCCTGGGGCCCCTGACCATCAGATCCAGGGGGGGCAGGCGACTTGAACAGCAGGAAGGGCCAAGGGCCGGGCCCCCTAGGGACTGAGCTGGGGGAAGCCTCACCCCAACCCTAGCTCCTGGACACCATGCTGCCTTCAAGCTCAGCCCAGCCCTGCCCGGAGCTTCTCCCGTACGGCCCCGTCCCCTCTCCACAGAGCCTCCCTTCGGGCCACACTGTGCCCCACACCCCAGGGCCTATGTAAGCAGTCCAGGCCAGAGGGGAGTGTGGAGTGCGGGGTCCTTGATGGCTGGCGGCCTCCCTGGGGAGGAAGAGGATGGCCTTCACCACATCATAGCCTGTGAGGAAAGTGTCATTACAGGTAAACAGCACCAGCCACAGGAGATGGAGGTGGGGCTGGGGCAATCCCTGTCAGCTGTCCCCAGACCTCAGCTCTGGGCTCTGCTGCTGGTCTCAGTCTCCCCGCTGTTTCTACTCTCACGCCGGCACCCTCACTGTGGGCAACTACCGCACTGGTAGAGCCCAATGGCAGCCATTCTGAGGTGTCCCCTGGCTTGGAGAACCCTCGGAACACAGTCTCAGGTTCTGAAAGTGTCCACTCATCACCTCCAGCCAAGGCGGAGTACCTGAGCCACAGGCTGCTCGCACAGTGAGCGGCCAACTGACCAGCCAAGAGCCAACTGTTGGCCCTCCCCGTCAGCCCAGAAGACTGCACACTTCCCAAAGCCCAACTGTGCTCCAAAACCTCGGGGAGGCAGCCAGGGAGCCCCCCATGGCCCAGCCCACAACCCCTGCACGGTGTCCAGGGTCAGGACAAAGGCCTGGCAGAGATGAAACCGAGCACCCCCATGGCAGGGTCCTGGAGACCAAGCTCATGGGCCTGGTGCTGGAGGCCGCTGCCCCTGCAGCGCTGACGTGGGGGACCGGCCCTGGCCAGCCTCGTGGGAGGCTGAGTGGAGGAGCAACACTCAGTGCTGAGGGGGATGGGGCTCCCCGCTGGGCCCTGAGCCAGTTAGGGAAACCCAGCAGGTTTTGTGGGGAACCTGCATGTCCCAGGAACAGGCTCTCAACCTCCCCCTGCCACCTACAGCTGCCTTGCTCTGGGACAAGGGGTCTGGCCAGCCCCCACGGCCCACCCCGCCCCAGTCAGCCACTCACGTTGGGTGAGGGCTCCAGCATGTTGTCACCGTGCCAGCCGGAGATGGGCACGAAGGGCACGGTGGCTGGGTTGTAGCCGATCTTCTTGATGTAGGCGCTGACCTCCTTGACAATCTCATCATAGCGCTTCTCACTGTAGGCCGGCTCCGTGGAGTCCATCTTGTTCACACCCACAATGAGCTGCTTCACGCCCAGTGTGTAGGCCAGCAGGGCATGCTCCCGAGTCTGCCCATTCTTGGAGATGCCCGCCTCGAACTCACCCACGCCCGCCGCCACGATCAGGACTGCACAGTCCGCCTGTCCAGTGGAGGACACAGTGAGCCCGGCCCCACCTGCCCGCTGGGGGACACAGTGAGCCTGGCTTCACCTGCCCAGCAGGCAAAAATGCAGTGAGCCCGGCCCCACCTGCCCAGCAGGGAACACAGTGAGCCCAGCTTCACCTGCCCAGCGGGGGACACAGTGAGCCCAGCTTCACCTGCCCAGCAGGGGATGCAGTGATCCCAGCCCCACCTGCCCGGCAGGGGATGGAGACAGCCCAGCTTCACCTCACTCCCAGGTTTATTCAGGCAGTGGGCTGGGATCTGAGCAGCCCGCTGGGGCCTTGGGGAAGGAGACATGGGGGTCCCTACTTCAAGGGCAGTTCGAGGGCCTCATCACCAGGCCTTGGGTCAGGGGACCGAGGTTCAGCCCCGGCTTCACCACCAATGGGCTTTGTGCCCCTGGACAAGTCACTGCACCTCTCTGGTCCTGTTCCTCACTTGAGGACAGACTGAGGTCATAGTTCTCAAAGCAGTTTGGAGGTGGTGGTGTGCGTCCTGCCATCTGCAGGATGCTGTGTCTGGGGTGTCTGTGCGTCTCTGTGAGTGCTCCAAAATGTCACAGTCCAGGCCTGGCTGGTGGCACCTCTGCCCACTGCTCAGGATCCCCATCTTGGCCTTGAGCCCCTCTGTCTATGAACGTGGGTCCATGTCCACATCTGCCCGTCTACCTGGGGACTCTGACACTGGCCAGGTGTCCTCACAAGCACTGGATTTGTTCTTAGGGGGCTCTGACCCAGGATGGATGAGGGTGGCACAATGAGGGGTCCCCTGCCCTCACAGGAAGTACAGGAGTCCCAGCCAACCCAGGGTGACCCCAGGGGACCCCAGTCTCTTTGAAGGGTGTAGCGGCCGCTCCCCCAGCCTCAGCTGCTGTGCCCTGCTCACCTGGGACGTGCCTGTGATCATGTTCTTGATGAAGTCTCGGTGGCCGGGGGCATCAATGATGGTGATGTAGTACTTGGTGGTCTCGAACTTCCAGAGGGAGATGTCGATGGTGATGCCACGCTCGCGCTCTGCCTTCAGCTTGTCCAGCACCCAGGCATATTTGAAGGATCCCTTCCCCATCTGGAGCAGGTGGGGGTCACGGCTGAGGGCGGGACCCGGGACCCAAGTCCCTGGCAGCGGGAGCTGCTTGTCACCGCCCAGCAGGCAGGAGAGACGGGAGATGGGGTCCAGCACTCCCTTGCTCCCCGCCAGGGTCCTGGGTCGCCAGCCCCCTCTGACCCACACCCAGACCCTGCCCCCTAGGGCCGGCCTCTCCACCGGCTCCTAAATGGGCGCGGCCACGCACGTCCACCAGCAGGTGGCGTGAGGGCCTGGGAGTCACTTCATCTCGGAACGAAGTCGCCAGATGGGATAAACCCCTCCCTGGCGAGGGCTCCCCTTTATCTGAAGCTGTGTATGCCCCCAGATCCCTTCCTCAGCCAGAGGCCAATAATACCACCATGTCTAGGGCTGTCAGATAAATAACCCTCTGTGTTATTTGTTTAAAGGTAGGAGAAAGGAAAGTGGAATGAGGTCAGGAGGAGGGCCTGGCCATACAGCTCCTTCCTGCTGCTCCAGCCTCCCGGTCCCTCTGAGGCTTCCCCTCCCCTTCCTCTCTCTGCCAAACAGGGGAAGCTGGGGGGCCTCACCCAGTGGGACCCCCACAGCTGGGGATGGGCTGTGGTCAGGGCAGCAGCTTCGGTCACTACCCAGGTGGGCACCAGTCACTACTCAGCCGGGCAGAGCTCCCCTCCAGAGCCTCAAAGAGACAGGACTCTGCCCTCCAAGAGGCTGCCCAGCCTGAAGGGGACCCAGATGAAACCCAGCTGGGGCCTGAACCAGGAGCCCTCCGAAACCCCCACCTCCTCCCAATGAGGCCAGGTAAAGAATGATGCAGGTTCCTGGCCCAAACGGGTGCAGCTCAGAGCGCCCCAACCCCCAGGACAGAGACTCAGCCCAGGACAGCGACTGCCCTCCTGGGCTCTGGCCTCCCACTCATCATCCAGGTGAGAGCTCCCACAGGCCCTCCCAGAAGTGCGGTTCTCCCCAGAGCCCTGAGCGGGGGGGCGGGGGCACAGAACAGATCCCTACTCATGGCTGCCCCCCACCACCATCTCAGCCACGAAAGAGGAGCTGCTTCAGAAGGTCAGCCAGAGGGCCGCCCCATTCAGGACCCCCACCCCAGGGCCGCCCCAGACAGCAGCCTCCACAGCCCAGCAAAGAAAATGGAGCAGACGGGCCGGCTGCCCATCACTCAGCTATTAATAGCAGTGTGCGTCCTGGCAGGGCCCTGGGACAAGTGAGGGCAGCACCACCCCCAGCCCCAGCCTTGGCCCTGGGGAGAAGGGGGCAAGGCTCCAGGGTCCTCAGCCCCAGCCCAAGTGGGCTGCAGACCCTCCCAGGCCACCTCCCTCACCACAGGGCAAGACTGGCAGTTCGATGGTCACCCCTCCCCCACCAAGCTCCCCCCAAGAGATGCTGCCCCACCGGCCCCTCTGAGGCCTGAGTGCCCCACAGCGGGGGTCCCTCCTGCCCCGGAGGAGGTAACCTGAGCCACATGGCCTGGGGCTGGGGAGATGCCAAGCCTGGCTACCTTGGGAGTTGGGGGGCTCCTTCTCAGGGGGCAAAGAGAAGAGCCCCCATGCTCACCTCGGCTGCCTCCTTCTCAAACTTCTCAATGGTCCTCTTGTCAATGCCCCCGCACTTGTAGATGAGGTGGCCCGTGGTGGTGGACTTGCCGGAGTCCACGTGGCCAATGACCACGATGTTGATGTGGGTTTTCTCCTTACCCATTCTGCTGGAGTGTGAGGGGCTGGCGGGACCCGGGGTGCTCTGGCTCAGGGTGAGGGGGGCTGCAGTGTTTCTGTGGGGCCAGTGGTGGGGGGAGACAGGTGGTGAGGAGCCTCGGGGAGACCCACAGAGACTGTCCTGGCCAGGCTGGGCCCACGTCCCTGCCCACAAACCAAACCCCCATGTTTGGTGGGGAGAGAAGAGTCCCCCCACCACCCTGCTGGACCTGGCAGGGGCCAATAGAGGCTGTACCCTGCCCCCACCCCACACGGGAGCCCCAACAGCCCCATCTGCTGTAAATAACTGGGCACTGGAGCCCTCCACCCATCCTTGCGAAGGGGTTAGCCTTCGTTCTGGAGGGACCACGCAGCGCCCAGCTGGGTGCGCCCATGACCAGCAGAGCTGGGTGATGAGTCACCTGCCCAGTGCTCCAGGGCCCTGTCCTCCATGCTCCCCTCCCTGGGCAGGGCCAGGGACACTGTACCCCACCCCCACCCACTGCCACCCAGAGAGATGGCCACTGCTCCCCACTCCCCTCCTCAGGCAGGGAGGGCGCCATCTTCCCCTCATCCCTGCCTGGCAGGCTGGACCAAAGCCCCGATGGAGATGCACTGCCCAGATTAGGGACCCAGAAGAGCTCGATGCCCCCCCCCAACACTCTCACAGGGGCAGACAGTGGCCAGGAGGTGGGGGTCCCTGTTCCAGCCAGAGGAGGGAGGACCCTGCCCAGCTAATCCCAGAAAATGCCAGGTGGAGATGCCCTCAGCCCCGTGGGGGCATGGGGGGACCCTCCCTACCGTTCTCTCTGGTCAGAGCCCTGGGTCACAGCCCCGTCCCATTGCAGAGGTCAGTGGGGAAACCCACACTGCCCCTCGGGGACAGGTGGCTGGGGGAGGGAAACCCTGGGGTGGAAACACGGGTGGGGGTGGGGAGGGCCCCCAGGTCTCACCAGGTCCCTCAGCGTCCTCTGGCCCAGCGCCCCGGGCCCGCAGGGTCCCCGCGGCCCCAAGGTCAAGGCTACAGGGCGATCGCAGCCCAGGACCCGGCCTGCCGCCCCCAACCCCCGCCCCGGCACAGCTCGGCCAAGGCGGGGTCCCCCAAGAGCCGGAATCCGGGCGCGCGGGGTGGGTGCGGGGCCCGGCCGCCCTCTGCGCACAGGACCAGTCCCGGGGGGGCCCTCAGCGTTTGGCGGGGGCGGGGCGGGGGCCAAGCGTCCTTACCCGGAGCCGAGGTCTCAGCCAGAGGGACTGACGGCGCCGGCGCGGCGGTTTTATCTCCGGGAGGGGGTCCACCTATTGACGGTGGCGGCGCAGTGCACCGCGCCCTGCAGCACGGCAATGCGGAACGCGCGGGGGGCGGGGCGGGGCGCGGACGCGGACGCGCGCGGGCGGGGGCGGGGACGCGGGGGGATGCGGGAGGTGCGGGCCGCGAGGACGCACGCGGGAGGCCGAGGAGGAGCGCGCGGCGGCTGCGCGGGAGGATGGAGGCCTGGAGGCGGCGAGGGTAGCGCGCGGCGGCCCGGGAGGCGGGGCCGGGGAGCAGGTGCACTGCAGCCCGGGAGGCCGGCCTGGGTCTACCGGCTGCTCCAGGCCCTGCTCTTGGGGGTTGCCCAGGGCCCAGGGGCTCTTCCTAATGAGGTCCGGGGCTCAGGCCTCAGGGTAGAACCCTTAGGGTAGAATCTGCTGGTTTCCAGCCCCTGTCCTCATGCGCCTGCCCTCCTGGACGCACTCTGATAGGCCAGAGGCTCTGCCGGCAGATTCAGCCCAAAACCACCCTCCCCCTGAGACCCTGGTCTCCCACCATGCAGGGAACGCTGGAAGCCCGCTCCCAGACCCAGGGACATCCTCCAGAGACACTCCCTCCCCGTGCACCTACCTCCAGCCGCTGCTGGGAAACAGTGCCAGCCAAGGGCCTGACTCAGGTCCAGACACCCAGGCCCCCTGCGCAGCACCCCACCTGGCTGCACCCCAGTGCCTACAGCTGATCCTCATATGAGATCAGGATGCCAAAGACCCGGCCACACTCTGTCGAAAGTGGGGAGTCCCTGAGGTCCTGGGCACACGGGTAATGCCAGCATGGGTAGTGAGGAGGGGATGTGGCCCAGTGTGGACTGTGAGGAGGGGACGTGGCCACCATGTGTTGCATGAAGACCAGGATCAGGGACTTTCTCCCAGACCCCGAGACTGTGTCACCTCACCCAGGTGTTCAAGTCTACCCTCCCACACTGCCCCGCCCCCGACTCGGATCTTCCTGCCAGCGCAGTTTCAGGAGGGGTGTGCTGAGTGGGGGCAGAGCCCGGGCACTTGTCCTCTCAGCCCTGAGTGCCCACTGGGTGCAGACATGGAGGCACCAGGTCCAGCCTAGCACCTGCCGCTGGGCAAAGCCATGGGGATCCCAGAGCCCAGACCCCTGCCTGGCCCACTGGCAGGTGTGAGGAAGAAGGAAAGGCAGGGGCCCAGGGTAGTGGCTGGGGCTAAGCAGTTCTCCCCAGCCAGTGGAGAGGGCCTCTCAGAAGGACACTGGTCTGTGGCTGCATCACCCCATAGGAGTCCAGGGCCACAGGCAGGAGGGGAGTCAGGGAGGGCTGCCAGATGCCCCAGCACTTCTGAGTGCTGCTGATGCCATCGAACAGGAGCCAGAAATAAAAATAACCGCCTGGCGAGAAAGCAAAGCCCACCCCACCCCACCCAGCTGGTCTCTATATTTATCTCCTCCCCTGCAGCCGAAGGTTAGGCTGGGATTTGGGGGCGGGCTTGCTGCAGGTGTTCCACTGGCCCCGGCTGGGGCGGATCACACTGGGCAGGAGGCTGGGATCCCTAGGATGCCCACCCGACTCCCCCAAGGACCACCAGGACTCTAGGCTACCTTTTCCAGACACCCCTCCCCCCGGCTCCTGGCTCACCCACAGCAGTGCTGGGAGCTCACATGTGCTGAGGGGGTCTTGCCACCCACAGGAGTGGCCCCTGAGAGTGGAAAGTGGCAACCTGCCCACAGCACCTGTGTGCTCACTCTGGGTAAGGGTCTCTTGGGTGCCAGGACACGTTTGGTCCACAGTGCTGCCCTTCAGGGTCCTAAGAGCTGCCCACCCAGTACCCAGAGACACTTGGAACACACAGCTGACGGAGCTGCAGTCACCAGGCTGAATGCCAACACTGATTGTCTGAGCCACCACATAGACTGAGTAGTGCTGAAGGACCACTAACCACGGAACGCTCACTGCTGAATAACTGCCGTGGTCTGACCACGTCCCCAGAGTTGGAAACTTAATCCCCAGTGTGACAGTGTTGGGGGCTGGTGCTTTGGGAAGGTGTTTGGGTTATAAAGGGTTTGCCCTATAAACAGGGCTCATGGCAATGGGTTCTCTTGCTCTTCCACCTTCTCCCACCTGAAGACACAGCAGATGCCGGCACCTTGACCCTGCACTTCCCAGACTCCAGACTCCAAACTTCTGTTTACTTATAATAAGCAGAATTTATAAATTTATAAAGTTTTATAATTACCCAGTCTCAGGTTCTGTCACAGCAGAACAAGCAGGCAAAAGCTTTGTCAGCAGCTGGGTAGCAGCAAATGACTTCGAATACAAGCCTCCTAACCAGCCACAGCCAACTCGCCCAGCTGTGCGAGTTCACAGCGTACAGGGGACAGGGACCAGGGCTGTTCGTGTGCACAGTGTATGGGGGTGGAAGCTGCAGGGACTGAGGCCACGAGGCAGGCCCCGCAAGGCTGTCGGAGGACACTGAGAACCTGTGAGGCAGCTGGGCACAGAGGCCAAGATTCCTGTCCAAAGCCACACAGCAAGTAAGGGGCTCAGGAGGCCTGAGCCAGGCCAGCATGGCTTCCACATGGAAGTCTGGGGCCCACCCTGGCCATGGCCTGTGCTTTTCCTGCCCTCCCCCAGGTCACGTCTTGGGCCCCTCTTCCTGCATCTGAGTCCCTGGTCACAGTACCTCCCTTACCAACAGCCTGGGGGGCGGGCAGGGGGATGGCGAGCCGAGAGGGCACCAGCCAATCAGGGCTTCTCTGGGCGAGGCCCCGCCCCTCCTCGCCCCCTCCCAGAGCCCCCAGGACCATCCCTGAGTTGTCTGGGGAGACACAGGCAACCCCTCCCTTGGCTGGCTAGGGTTTCACGAGCCTTGGGAAAGAAGATGCAGCTAAAATTAACCGCTCTCAAGCTGTCAGCCCCGGAAATAAACCTGCCTCCCATTGGCTGCTGGTGACGCCACTGCCGGGTTAATAATAGCCTCCGAGTGCCTGACAAGCCACCTGTGCATGGGGCACAGCCAGGCTATCACCCCAGGACCACCGCCACAGGCAGGTGGAGGCTGGCGGCCCACAGGCTGACGGGGGCGTGGTGGCAGGGTGGGGAGCAGGGCCAAGGCGGCTCTCCGGCCCCCAGGGTCTCAGGATGACCTCAGCCCTGGCCTGGCCCCAGCGCAGATGTGGATTCAGCTCCTGGTCACAGAGCATCTCACCTGCTACCCCACCTGGGTCCCCAGATGGCCACCAGGACAAGGTCCTCCCCCGTGGCCATGCCTTAGGGCTGGCTCCCAGGGGACTGGGCATGCCCTGGAGGCAGGGAATGAAACAGTCTCCATGGCAGCAGAGGAGCTCCTGCGTCTGGAGCCTCCCTTCAAGGAGCAGCTCACATCCCCCAGATCAGAGGCGCTGGGGCTGAGCTGGCAGTGGGCAGCATGCCTGCAGGCCAGGCCGCAGACCCGGGCCAGCCACAGCCCCGACAGCCCACCCTACAACCAGTGTGTGGGTGTGCCTGAGGCAGGCCTGGGTCTACCAGGGAGGCCCAGGAGGGATGTAGCCCCTCGGAGAGGGGGAAGGGTGACCTGGCCTGCCACCCCCACCTGCAGGGCCCAGCTGGGAATGTTGCCATGGTGAGCGGCAGCAGAGGGAGGCCCCTCCCTCCAGGCCCTGCTGCCAGGGAGCCCAGCATCCACCGCGGTGGGGAGCAACCAGCACGCACTCCTGCGGCAAACAGCACTTCCTGGGCTTCTGGGCTTCCAGCTGCAATGCCCCCAGCCCCTCCCGGCCCCTGGCTGTTACAGCCCATTACAGGCTGGCAGGCTAAACAGAGGCCAGGGTCACTGACCAGCATGGGGTCACCTCTTAGATCCAAGAAGGGCAGCAGCTGGGGCCGGTGCAGGGGTGCCATGCCCTCCAGTGCCCAGAGATAGAGGGGAGAATGTGGTTAGGCTCTGCAGACCACCAGCCCCACAGCTGCCTCCTCTGGGCCCTGGAGAAAGAGAGGCCATTGTGTCTCATTCTGCAGCTGGTCTAGAGAGAATGGGGGATCCAGCATCTGTGGTCAGGTCTGTAGAGAATGGGGTGTCCAGTGCCTGTGGTCAGGTCCGAGGGAATGGGGGGTCCAGTGTCTGCAGTCAGGTCCAGAGAGATTGGGGGGGTCCAGCCTCTGTGGTCATATCTGGAGAGAATGGGGGTTCTGGCACCTGTGGTAAGGTCCAAGGGAATGGGAGATCCAGCGTCTGTGGTCAGATCCGAGGGAATGGGGAATCCAGCATCTGTGGTCGGGTCTGGAGGGAATGGGGGGTCCAGTGTCTGCAGTCAGGTCCAGAGAGATTGAGGGGGTCCAGCCTCTGTGGTCAGATCTGGAGAGAATGGGGGGTCTGGCGCCTGTGGTCAGATCCAAGGGAATGGGGGGGTCCAGTGTCTGTGGTCAGGTCTGCAGAGAATGAGGGGTGCAGCCTCTGTGGTCAAGTCTGGAGAGAATGGTGGAACTGGTGTCTGTGGTCAATTCCAGAGGGAATGGGGTGTCCAGTGCCTGTGATCAGGTTCGGAGAGAGAGGCGCGTCTGGCGTCTGTGGTCAGGTCCAGAGAGAAAGGGGGGTCTGGCGTCTATGGTCAGGGCCCCCTCAAGGACCCACTGAGAGCAGAGCTTTCTTCCTCTGGCCCCGCCTGAGGTCCCATCTCTCCTGTGCACCTGCACCAGGTTCAAGGGGGAATCTCTCAAGGTGGGGAAATTTCCCTGGGGAACCTGAAACTCATTAGCAACTCTGGAGGTCCTGTGTTCACCCCTCTGAATAACCCTGCCCTCAATGAGACAGCTGGGAATCTTATCAAGGGAATAACTGGCTTCGTGAGCCTGACTGCACCTTGGGGATGAGCCTCCCAAGGCCACCGCCCACCATCACCTACGAGAGAGAGACTCAGAGCCTCCCCACCCCTGGAGGGACCTCCCCACACCACCAGGAGCTGAGCGGCTGGGCCAGTGCAGGAGGAAAGGCAGGGGGACACCGAAGGAACCTCTGCCTGTTTAAAGACGAGGCTTTTTTGAGCATGAATAGAGAAAAGTGACACCTTGCAAAGGTGCCTGCTGAGTTACCACCAGAACACACCCAGCCCAGGAAAGGACATTCCCTCCTGCTCCTCAGTAAAGGTGAGTGCTGACACCAGGATCACATTTGCCTGTTGTTCAACTTCACATAAAGGGAACGCAATGCACAGTACGTAGCCTTTCGTCTGGTTCTTTCACACACATTTCACTGTGTCTGTGAGATGCATCCATGCCATCCCATGCAGCAGGCATTGGTCTGTTTTCATTACTGGACCACATTCCACTTCCTGTTCCGCATGACTGCAAATACAGCCGCCACAAACACTTCTGCGCATGTCTCCTGCGCGTGTCTGTCTCCCGTGTGGGTGTGCCTGCCTAGTATCACTGAAGGATGTGTTTCGGCCACATGAAACGTGCATCACACCAGCCACTAGTTTACTGCCTCTTGGCTCAAAATTTAACCTTTGTAGGGCTGCTGGCCCCACAGTGTTGTGGGTGTCCCTTATGCTGTGCTGAGACTCAGGATCCGAGGAGTCAGGAGACAGGGCACTGAAGAACTGGAGAAGAGCAGCTGGACTCGGGGGCCACGCCACCTATGAACAGAGACAGGTGAAGCCCCAAACACTCAGAAGCCTCTGTACTTATTGGGTACAAGGCAGGAGGAAGGGTTGTGAGTGAGGTCATCTATAGTCTTAGTGATAGGGCATACGTAATCATGTGAGTAGCAGGCGAGGGGGCCACCCATTAGGTCACCTGGGCAGAGAGGTGGGCCAGGCATAGTAGTGGGCCATGTCATGTGCAGTAGTAGAAGACCGTGTACAGAAAAGGGGTCCACCCCCATTAGGTCACCGAGACAAGGAGGTGGCTGTGTGCAGCAGGTGTTGTGCACAACACTTATCTGGGGGCTGGAGACTTCAAAGGATTTCTAATAGAAGGATACTGTAAGCCAATGCAGTGGGAGCTGACAGATGTGTGCTATTTTCTTAAGATATTTATGGGAGGATGATTTGAGCTAGGACAGAAGGGAGAAAAGACTGACAGGGTGTACAGCCGGTGTGATTGGTCACACCAGAGGGGTCCTTCTCCCTCGGTCACTTCCAGGATCTCAGGCCTGAGGCCTACTTTCCACAGGAACTGGATGCAAGGTGCTACAACTCCTTTATCAGGAGGGGAGGCTCTTGCTCCAAGCTTGCCATACAGTGTTTGCCCTTTCAGGCAGGGACATCACTGCCTGGGTCTTTGGTTCTCGTCCTGGTCTGGCTGTTTTCCCATGTACTGCTTCTGTTCTGTGACTGCTCTGGGCATTCCTCGTACTACAAACTACTATACGGTTATATAGAAGGATTATATAAATCAGCACTAAATGTGTCAGTACAGCTCCGCCTACAATACCTATATGATTATATAGGATATCTGTATTATTAGACTATAATATTTATAAGACTACATAGAAAGATTATATGGAACTAAGTATGCTAGATTTAAGTACTAAATATGATGATATAAGCTAGATATATTAAGCAGTAAGTTATTATATGATTATATAGAAAGATTATGTAAAGGAAATAGCTGAATAATAACACCATAAACTAAGATATTCTTCAGACACTAATTGTGCCTGGGGTCTGCATAGCTCTCCTTCCTCAGTGCCCATGTGGGGGGTTACCCACGCTCTCCTTCCTTGGTGCCCATGTAGGGGGTTAACCACAAACCTTCAATACCTGCTCCACAGCCATGAGCAGAATTACTTCAAGCATTTCTCCTTTACACTGAGCAGATTCATTTTTTCTTTTCTTTTCTTTTTTTCTGAGACAGGGTCTCACTCGGTTCCCCAGGCCATAGTGCAGTGGCATGATCACAATTCACTGCAGCTTCGACCTCCCAGGCTCAAGCAATCCTCCTGCCTCAACGTCCCAAGTACTTGGGACTACAGGTGCACACCACCACGCCCAGCTAATTTTTGTATTTTTCTATAGAGATGGAGTCTCGCCATGTTGCCCAGGCTGGTATCCAACTCATGGGCTCAAGCGTTCCACCCACCTGGATCACTTGAGCCCATGAGTTGAACCACTGCACCTGGCTGAGGTTCCCTTTTTTGAGGAAGGCCATAAAGGGTGAATTTGAAGTTGAGAAGAAATCAATGGACAATTGTTTTTTTCTCCCGGACCCTGGGTTGCATTGTCCTGTTTCTTCGTGTGCCTAGTGATTTTTGACTGAATGCTGGACACTGTGGAGATTCTCTTCTGTTTCCTCCTCCGAAGGCTGCTGGTGTTTGCTTTGCCAGTCATTTCACTGCTGGGCCTGGGTGGGCCTGTTCTCATGCTTTGTCGGTGTCGATCTGTGGAAAGCCCAGAGTGTTTCCCCAGTCCTCCTACCTTGGTAAGATTCAACCCTCAATCTCAGCTTCCCCTGCAGAGCTCTTCAGGGCTTGGTCTGAAGTTTTGTTAGGTGCGTGTGGAGTCCCTTCTCCTAAAACAAAGGCAGGGTCTCTCCACTCTGGCCAGGTCCAAATGCCAAAATGCCAGTGCCATCCAACACAGCTTGTCCTCTAATATTTTAGTTCCACTCTAATCTGTGGTAGACATAACCTAAGGTGAGCCCCGGTGAGTCGCAGCCTTGAGAAACACAATGGTTTGTGTCTAGCCCAGAGGACACAAGAAGGGTGGTAAGTAAGTCCGTGATTGGTTGCATCATTCAAGGTTCTGTCCTTGGGGATGTGAAGATACAGCCGTTGGAGGCCTGGAAGGGGCCTTGTATCAGGGAACCACTCAGTGGCTCCAGGCTGCGAGCCAACAAGAAAGCAGGGATCTCAATCCTACAGCCACAAGGAACTGAATTCTGCCAACAACCACGGGCCTTCAGAGAGGACCTCAAGTCTCTGAAAGAAACATGCTTGAAACCCTGAGCCACCCAGCCGAATTGTGTGTGAGCTCCTGACCCACCAAAACTGAGAATAAATGCATGTTTTTTAAAGCTACTAAATTGGTGGCAATTGGTTATGCAGTGGAAGATGGGAGCCAAGGCCCATAGTCACTGCTCTCTGGTGAGCCTCCAGCACCTCCTCACCCTCAGCCACAGGCTTGCAGAGGCCCCAAGCACTCCCCACCAGCAATGTGCACAGTTGAGCACTCACTCCGGTTCCTGCCTGTCAGCCCAGAGGAACCTCAGCGCTCTGCCTGGAGCCCTGCTTGCGGTGTTATGGCTGAGGAGAGCCCGCAGCTCACTGCCTAGAGACAGCTGCACACGAGTTTTGTCTGGTCTTGGAGCTGTTTCGGAGGGAGACCTACCTGGGATGCACAACTGGAAGCAGAGGTCGATTCCACACCAGTATAAAGACAGTTCTTTATTTTGCAGATTTCAAACTTACCAAAAAGTTGCAAGAACAGTACCAAGAACTCCCCAACAGGCATCATCCACGCTAACTGTTAACATTTTTCTGTTTGCTTTCTCATTCTTTCTCTGTCCTACATGTGTGGATTCTTTTTTCCGAAGCACATGAGAAAAGGTTGCATGAATCACTGCCTTTAGTCCTTCATGCTTCTGCACATGCTTCTGGTGGAGACAGTACGACGGCTGCAGTCCCCGTTCCGATTGCCGTGGTCAGCCCAGCAGAGCTGTCTGTCGGGGTGGCTCATCAAGGCTCTTAGTCTCTCTCAGTCTCAGACAGTTTATTGATTCCTCAGTCTTTTTACTTCTATTTTATTTATTTATTTACTTACTTACTTTTGAGACAGAGTCTAGCTCTGTCACCCAGGCTGGAGTGCAGTGGCGTGATCTCAGCTCACTGCAACCACCACCTCCCAGGCTCAAGCCATTCTCTTGTGTCAGCCTCTTGAGTAGCTGGGATTACAGGCGTGCACCACCACACCCAGCTAATTTTTGTATTTTTAGTAGAGACGGGTTTCACCATATTGGCCAAGCTGCTCTCAAACTCCTGACCTCAAGTGATATACCTACTTTGGTCTCCTAAAGTTCTGGGATTACAGGGGTGAACCACTGCGACCAGCTGTATGGGGGAAACCCCACCAGTGCCCTGGCAAGGGTCTGAAGCCTCACCCTGTTCCCATATAAATATTGATTTAGAAAAGAATGAGAAATGTAGGCACATAGTTATTGCTTTATATAATCATATATAATCTTACAGTTACTTATAATCCTAAAGATATATACTCAATATAACCTTTAATTTTAATAATGACTATCAGGTTATGAGGCATGGAACTGAGGTGACATTGTGAACAAAATGATCCTAAGGCAAGACGCTCTAAGCCCTGTCACGCCCGCATAAGGGCTGATGGACGGTGCCTCAGCTGTGCGGCAGCAGCAGCGCTGGGAAAGTGCCTGCAGTTCAGCCAGCTAGGGAAGGAGATGTCCAAGATGGCCGAGTCGTCTCCTTCCTGGGAAGTTTGGAGAAAACTCCGCTCCTCCAAGCTCTTGCGGTGGGCCTGGCAGCTGTCAGGGAGGCCCGCAGACATCCAGGGGTTATGTCTCTGTGTGGTGCTGGCTTCAGTGGTCACGTTCCACATCCACTCTCACGCTCCACTTCTACACCTGGTTTCTCTTCTCCGAAGGTAAGAATTAATGTCCTTGATATTTCTGACAAATATGCGAACAGTACTTTCACATTAGCTTTTCTCCTCCCCTTGGCTATCTGAAAGTCCTGGGCCCCTGACTCCAAGACACATGATTTATGTGACCCCATCACTGACCACCGTTACCTCCCCCGACCTTCCCTGCCCCCTGCTTTGTACTCATTAAAGTCAGCGCGTCCAGGTACTCGGGCCACTGCAGGTCTCCACGCTTAGGCTGCCAGTGCACCCCAAGCCCAGACTCTCTTCTCCATCTCTGTGTCTGTGTCTTTATTTCCACAGTTTCTCATCTCTGCACTAGCAGGGAGGGGCTCACAGGACCCTGTAGGGCTGGACTCTATACCCGGCTCAGTCTTTTCTATTTTCACATTATTTTATTATTTTACCATGTTCGTGGCACATACATTGGACCTGTCTTTTAAAAATCTTCTATGACACTGAAACTTTTGAAGAATGCAAACCGGTTATTTTGTAGATCGTCCCTGCATCGAGCTTTCCCGACGTTTGTGTCAACAGATGGGCACGGGAGCCAAGCGTCCTTCCCAGCACACGGGACGCTCGATGGCTGCCCACCAGCGGCAATAGAACCTTTGATCTGCTAGTTAAACTCCCACCCACAACTGTCTCGAAGTAAAGGTACCACTTTTCCCTTTGTAACTGATAAGCAGTGAGGCGCGGTGGCTCACACCTGTAACCCCAGCACTTTGGGAGGCCAAGGTGGGTGCATCACTTGAGCATAGGAGTTTGAGACCAGCCCGGCCAACATGGTGAAACCCCATCTCTACTAAAAATTCAAAAATTAGCCGGGTGTGGTGTCACACGCCTGCAGTTCCAGCTACTCAGGAGGTGGAGTCATGAACCCCAAAGGCAGAGGTTGCAGCAAGCAGAGACCATGCAACTACACTCCAGCATGGGCAATAGAAGTGAGACTCCATCTCAAAAATAAAAAAGCAAAAACTAGTGGCTCATGCATGTAATCCCAGCACTTTGGGAGACCAAGGCAGGCGGATCACAAGGTGAGGAGTTCAAGACCAGCCTGGCCAATAAGGTGAAACCCCATCTCTACTAAAGACACAAAAATTAGCTGGATGTGGCAGCTTGCACCTGTAATCCTAGCTACTCGGGAGGCTGAGGCAGGAGAACCATTTGAACCCAGGCGACACTGCACCACTGCATTCCAGCCTGGAAGCAGAGCAAGACCCTGCCTCAAAAAAAGAAGAAAAAAGAAAAAGAAAGAAAAGAAAAGAAAAAGCTAGTAAGGGTGTACTTTTGACACCAGTGGTCAGGGGAGGTCCTCAAATGCTGATGGGACCTTGCCCCAGGCCAGTGTCCAGCCTCTTGACACCATCACAAGAAGGAATTCAAGAATGAGTTCGAAAATAGTGAAAGCAGAGATTTATTGCAAAGCAAAAAGCACACCTTCAAGAAAGCAGAGTGCGACCGGGTGTGAAGGTTCACACCTGTAACCTTAACACACTGGGAGGCCGAGGCGGGAGGATCACTTAACCCCAGGAGTCTGAGACCAGCCTGGGCAACATAGTGAGACCCCACCTCATAAGAACAAATAAATAAGTAAATAGAAAAATAAATAAATAAAAGAAAGGAGAGTGAGGGTGTTCTCAAGAGAGAGTCGTGAGGCAGGGTTTGGGGCTTCTACCTTTAATGGGTTTCTTTAACCAAGGAGTGGAATAGTCATAAAGACTTCTGGGAAAAGGTGGAGATTTCTAGGAACTATGGTGCCACCCATTTTTACACCAAATATGTGTGTTCCTGGAACTGTCACAGCACTGCCCAGTGTGATTTGTTTATTGATAAGCACATAATTAGGTCATCAGTTAAACCCAGGGCAAGTCCACTGTCGTCTGAGCCAGCTTGGCCCAGGTCCTGGTTTTCAGGGTCTTAGCACCCCCTTGCCTCCCCAGCTATTTCTACAGCTCCCTTTTCACAGTCGAGAAACTGCCACCTGGAATCTTCTGCACTCCTGCAACTGCCCTCCTAAGAGTCCTGTCTCACTTTGGTTAGGTCAGTGCCCATCCCTCAACAAAATACGTCTCTGGACTTAGCATTCCTGGACAATTCGAACCTGGATCAGTGTTTACTACAGTGGCTGTGCTTTTTAAATAACTTTTTTATCTGTCGTTATTATTTTGAATTATCACACATACGTTGACTTTTTTGGAATATGCACAGTTCTATGGATATTCACACACACCTATCGCCACCGCTGCGACGGGGAGGAGGCAGCACATCCCACAGCTCAGAAAACCCCGGACGCTCCCTTTGTGGTCACCCTCCTCTGACCCATGGAAACCTCATTTGCTCTAAGAGTGCTAGACAAGTCCCAGGACACACATGACCGTGCTCTTCTCGCTCAGCCAGCGCTGCAGAGGCCCGTCCAGGGGGTTTCGGGATCGAGAGCTCATTCCTTCTGTCGCTGAGTGGGATCTCACACGCCATGCGCCATGGTCCGTCCACTTGCCCTCAGGACACTTCCAGGTTGAGAAGTTATGAATAGGGCTGCCATCAACATGTGTGTACAGTTTCTTAACATAAACCTGTTTGAATTTGTCTTGGAGAAACGCTGAGACGCAGAACTGCTGGGTCATACGCCAGGCACGTTTCCCTTCGTCAGAAGCTGCCGACCTGGCCCCAGATATGGCTGCATCCCCTGCGCTCCCAGGGGAGCTCCAGGAGCCTCATAGCCGCCACGGCACTTGGTGTGGTTGCTGTTTGGATTTTTTTTTTTTTTTTTTTTTTAGCTGCTCTCACAGGTAGCATCGCATGTTGCTTCTAATTTGCATTTCCCTGACGTTGTTGAAGAATATTTCACAGGCTGGTTGGTACATGGTCTTGGGCGAAGTTCCCATTGAAGTCTTTTATCCTTTTTCAAAAACAGCTTTATTGAGATGTCATTTACATGCCATGACAGTCACCCATTTAAAGTGCATGCTGCAGCAGCTGTTACACTTACAGAGCTGTTCAACCATCACCGTAATCTAATTTTAGAACATTTCATCATCCCAAAAAGAAACCTGGTACCACTTGCTAATCAGTCCCCATTCCTCTTCCACCTCCAGCCAAGCATTGGGAACCACTGGGCTGCTTTCTGCCTGTTCTGGATGCTTCCTATGAGCAGGACCGTGCAGTGTGTCACCTTTGCTGACCGGCTGCCTTTCCCTGGCTGTTCTGGGTGTGGCTTCTTCTCATCGCAGCCTCCACCAGGACTTCATTCTTTCTTATTGCCAAACAACACTTCGCTGTAGGGAGGCCTCATCTTGTCCATCATTCATCAGTTGATGGACATCTGGGTTGTGTCCACTTTTATGTTTTTCTTGAGATGGAGTCTTGCTCTGTCGCTCAGGCTGGAATGCAGTGGTGTGATCTCAGCTCACTGCAACCTCCACCTACCTCCCAGGTTCAAGTGATTCTCCTGCCTCAGCTTCCCAAGCAGCTGGGATTATCGGCACCCACCACCATGCCTGGCTAATTTTTGTATTTTCAGTAGAGACAGGGTTTTACCACGTTGGCCAGGCTGGTCTCGATCTCCTGACCTCAGGTGATCCACCCACCTTGGCCTCTCAAAGTGTTGGGATTACTGGTGTGAGCCATTGCACCCGCCTGTTTCCACTTTTTAGCTAATAGGAACAATGCTCTTCTGGGCCTCCAAGTTTTTTGTGTGGACACGTTTTTATTTATCCTGGGTAGGTACTGAGGAGCAAAATCCTGTGGCTATATTTAACCTTTTGAGGAACTGCCAAAGTGTTTTCCGAAGTGGTTACACCATTTGACATTCCCATCAGCTATGCAGTATGGTTTACATTCCTCCGCTTCTGTTATTGTGTGTCTTTTCATTAGCTTCTGGCAGGTGTGAACTGCTGTCTCATTGGGGGTTTTATCTGCATTTCCCTAACGATTAACAGTGTGAAACTTTCGAATACCTTTTAGCCATTTGTATGTCTTCTTTGCAGAAATGGCTATTAAAATCCTTGGCCTTTTTTTTTTTTTTTTTTTTCTGAGACAGAGTCTCACTCTGTCACCCAGGCTAGAGTGCAACGGTGGTCTCCACTCACTGCAACCTCTGCCTCCTGGGTTCAAGCATTTCTCCTGCCTCAGCCTCCCGAGTAGCTGGGATTCCAGGTGCACACCACCACGCCCGGCTAATTTTTGTATTTTTTGTAGAGATGGGGTTTCACCGTGTTGGTAAGTCTGGTTTCTAATTCCTGACCTCAGGTGATCTGCCCGCCTCAGCCTCCCAAAGTGCTGGGATTACAGGCATGAGCCACCGCGCTCGGTCCCTTGGCCCATTTTTAAACTGAATTGTTTATTTTTATTTTTTGCTGTTGGGTCTTGAGAGTTTTTTAAATGTATTGTGGATACAAGTCCTCTGTCAGATGTGTGATTTGAAAATACTTTCTCCAAGTCTGTGGCCTGTCTTTCTAATCTTTTAACAGGATCATTCACAATACAAGTTTTTTATTTCAGTGAAGCCCAGTTTATCCATTTTCTTAAATGGATCATGCTTTTAATATTGGCTGCTCAGGCCACAAAGATTGTCTCGCGTACTTTCTTCTGTTTTATAGTTTACGTTTCATATTTGGATGTGTTGCCCATTTGTATAGTTATCTTTGTAGAGTGAGATTCAAGTCAAGGTTCTTTCTTTTTTGGCATGTGAATGTCAAATTCTTCCAACGCCATTTGTGAAAATATTACACTTTTTTTTTTTTAAATAAGAACTCAGTCTGTTGCCCAGGCTGGAGTGCAGTGGCATGATCTCAGCTCACTGCAACCTCCGCCTCCTGGGCTCAAGCAATCCTCCCACCTCAGCCTCCCAAGTAGTGGGGACTGTAATAGGCACGTGCCATGATGCCCACCTATTTTTTGTAGAGACAAGGTCTTATCATGTTGCCTCGGCTGGTCACTAAGCCCTGGGCTCAAGTGATCCGCCCGCCTCAGCCTCCCAAAGTGCTGAGATTGCAGGCGTGAGCCGCTGTGACCAGCAGAAAAGAATATACTTTCTCTATCAAATCACTGCTGTGCCTTTCCCAAAGAACATCTGGTCACATTTGTGTGGCGCTGTCTCTGGACTCTATCCTGTGACACCGATGCATGTGTCTGTCTCCTCACAAGATCTCACTGTCTCATTTTGTTTTGTTCTGTTATTTTTATTTTTCTAAGACATCTTGTTATAGCACACTGTCTTGATTAATGTGATTTTATAGCAATTTCCAAAATGAGGTCATGCCTGGGAGCAGTGGCTCACGCCTGGAATCCCAGCACTTTTGGAGGCTGAGGCAGGCAGATATCCTGAGGCCAGGAATTCCAGATCAGCCTGGCCAACATGGTGAAACCCTGTCTCTACTAAAGATACAAAAATTAGCTGGGCTTGGTAATGCACGCCTGTAGTCCCAGCTATGTGGGAGGCTGAAGCACAAGAATCACTTGAACCCAGGAGGTTGCAGTGAGCCAAGATTCCACCGCTGCACTCCAGGCTGGGCAACAGAATGAGACTCTATCTCAAAAAAATAAAATAAAATATAAAATGAAATAAAACTAGATCTTATATGGAAAAAATAGACTTTTTAACAAATGATGTTGGGAAAACTGCATATCCACCCGCAATATAATGAAGCTGGGCCTTCTTCTCGCCTATATATCAACATGAGATCTAATAAAAGTGCAGAACTATTCCAAGAAACCATAGATGTAGGCTGGACGCAGTGGCTCATGCCTATAATCCCCCAGCAATTTGGGAGTCTGAGGTGGGAGGATCACTCAGGAGCTCAAGACCAGCTTGGACAAAATAGAGAGACCACATCTCTACAAAAAATTAAGAAATTAGCCTGGAGTGGTGGTGTGCACCTGTAGTCCCAGCTGCCAGGAAGGCTGAGATGCAGGAATCCCTTGAGTGCAGGAGGCCAAGGCTACAGTGAGCTGAGAATGCACTCCAGCCTGGGCAACACAGGAAGACCCTGTCTCAAAAAATAAGTAAATGTTCATGACCTTGGATGGCAATGAACTCTTAGATAAGACATTAAAACCACAAGCAACATAAGAGAAAGTAGGTAACTGGACTTTGCCAAAATTAAAACTTTTGTGCCTCACAGGACACTGTGAAGACGAGGAAAAGGCAATCTACAGAATGGGGGAAATATTTGCAGATCATAGCAGATAAGGTTCCAGCATTCAGAATATGTAAAGACTCTTACACCTCAACAACACAGAGACAAAAAACCCAACGTAAAACAGGCAAAAGGCCCAAATAAACATCTATCCAAAGGAGATGCCCAAATGGTCAATATGGAAATACAAAGATATTCAATATCACTAGTCACTAGGGAAATGCAAATCAAAGTCTGGCAGTTCCTCAACAAGTTAAACATTGAATTACCATGTGACCCAGCAATTCTGCTCCCAAGTACAGTACACAAACTTGTACATGCAATGTTTGCAACAGCACTATTTATAAAATCCAAAAGGTGAAAACAACTCAAATGTCCACCAATGGATGAATGGATAAATGTGATCTAGCCACCCAAAGGAATATTATTCGGCCATAAAAAATGAATCTAGCCAGGCACAGTGGCTCACGCCTGTAATCCTAACACTTTGGGAGGACAAGGCAGGTGGATCACCTGAGATCGAGAGTTTGAGACCAGCCTGACCAACATGGAGAAACGCCATCTCTACAAAAAATACAAAATTAGCCAGGTGTGGTGGTGCACGCCTGTAATCCCAGCTACTCGGGAGGCTGAGGCAGGAGAATTGCTTGAACCCAGAGGTGGAGGTTGCCATTGCATTCCAGCCTGGGCAATGAGAGCAAAAGTCCATCTAAAAAAAAAAATCTAAAAAACTGGGTGAAATAAACCAGAAAGAAAAAGCCACAATTTATACGATTCCATTTGTATGATGAACTCAGAATAGGTAAATTCAGAGAGACAGAAAGCAAATTAGTGGTTGCAGGGGCTGGGGCTGGGGACCAGGAAGGGACTGTTTGATGAGTGTGGAGTTTCCTTTTGGGAAGATGAAATGTTTTGGAACCAGACAGAGGTGCTGGGTGCCCTGCTCCGTGAGTCTTCCTTGATGCTACTGAATTGCATATTTTAAAATGCTCAATTTTATGATACGGGAATTTTACCTCAATAAAAGTAATTGAATAGCATAATTCTCTGTATCATTATTATTATTGTGAGATGGAGTCTCGCTTTGTTACCCTGGCTGGAGTGCAGTGGTGTGATCTCAGCTCACTGCAATCTCCACCCCTCAGTTTCAAGTGATTCTCCTGCCTCGGCCTCCTGAGTAGCTGAGATTACAGGTGCCCACCACCACGCCTGGCTAATTTATTATTATTATTATTTTGAGACAGTGTCTTGCTGTTTCACCCAGGCTGGAGTGCAATGATGTGATCTCCGCTTAACACAACCTCCACCTCCTGGGTTCAAGTGATTCTCTTGCCTCGGCCTCCAGAGTAGCTGGGACTACAGTTGCGTGCCACCACACCCAGCTAATTTTTTGTATTTTTAGAAGAAACGGTGTTTCACATGTTGGCCAGGCTGGTCTCAAACTCCTGACCACATGATCCACTGTTCCCGGCCAATTTTATATTATCATTATTATTTTTTTTTTTTGGAGACAAAGTCTCATTCTGTCACCCAGGCTGGAGTGCAATGGCACAATCTCGACTCATTGCACCTCCTGGGTCCAAGTGATTCTCCGGCCTCAGACTCCTGAGTAGCTGGGATTACAGGCGACCAACAGCATGTCCACTAATTTGTGTATTTTTAGTAGAGACCTATTTTAGGGGTTTTGCTGTGTTGGTCAGGCTGGTCTTGAACTCCTGACCTCAGGTGATCCACCTGCCACTAAGCCCGGCCTGATTTGCCATTTAAATGGAGATTTTCCTGGTTCACTTATGCCAAGTAATTTTGGATTTTATCCTGAAGTTCAGGGTTTTATTCTTTTTAGAGATGGGGTCTCTCTCTGTCACCCATGCTGGAGAGCAGTAGTGTGATCATAATTCACTGCAGCTTGGAACTCCTGGGCTCAAGTGGTCCTCCCGCCTCAGCTTCCGGTGTAGCTGGGACCACAGCGCCTGGCTCTTTGATGAATAAAGACTCCCGGCCTGGCGCGGTGGCTCATGCCTGTAATCCCAGCACTTTGGGAGGCCAAGGCGGGTGGATCACGAGGTCAAGAGATCGAGACCATCATGGTCAACATGGTGAAACCCCGTCTCTACTAAAAATACAAAAAATTAGCTGGGCACGGTGGCCTGTAATCCCAGCTACTCAGGAGGCTGAGGCAGGAGAATTGCCTGAACCCAGGAGGCGGAGGTTTCAGTGAGCCAAGATCGCGCCACTGTACTCCAGCCTGGGTAACAAGAGCGAAACTCTGTCTCAAAAAAAAAAAAAAAAAGACTCCCTGGGTTGTTTGCCTTTGGTTAAATTCCAAAGCACTGAAATGGTTGTTTCTGACTTTTGTTCAGATTTACAGGTGCATTTTGGGGAGAGGGTTTGTTGACTTCCTCACCCCTTCACTCAGGAAATCTTTAAAATATTTTATTATGCAATTCAATCTTCTGTCCAATATACATGTGGAATGCCTGCCTCTGACATGGCTGGCTCTGCCTCAGCCACTGGGACCCGGGTGAACAGATGCACCAGCTTCTCCCACAGTGCTGTGTAAACACCAAGCAAATGCCCCAGGCTACTGCCAATAGTGAGAAGTGCAGGGATTAATACCGAACTTTCACCAAGCACCTGCCCCGTGCCAGATACTGGCCCGAGCACCTGCAGGAAGCATCTTATTCTTGAGGTGGCCCCAGGAGTTAGCTGCACCATCTCATGGGCAGAGACACTGAGGAACAGGGAGCCTTGGCCGCTGACCTCTGGCCTTCATCTGGCGAGTCAGGGGCATAGCAGGCCTTCATCAAACATTAGTCAGCACTTCTATTTTCTATTTTCCTCAGCAGATGGTGACACCATCTAAGAGGCACCAGCTTTGGCCAGAGAGCTGGGCAGCAGCTGTCACCAGGAGGAAGAGCCTCTGACGCCAAAGGCAATAGGCAGAGCTGGGCCACCGGGACCATGGTGCGAACACACTACTCTCCCTCCAGGGCCCAACTGAGGAGCCCCAGCGGTCCCACCCTGGCTCCGGCTTTGGCAGAACTCTCACCCTGCTCCCGGACACCTGTGGGAGGAGCACAGTACAGATGTCGATGGGTGTTGGAGGCAGAGCAGGGCTGTAAGCCTCCACACTGAGGCCTCCCAGCCCGTCCTCCCCACATGCTAGTTAGGAAGGTGCCACTACCACCCCGTCCACAAGGGAGACCACAGTGGCTAAGGGATGGCAGGCAACCCTTACAAGTGAGACTGGAAGCCTTTCCCTCCTGCCCTGCGGGAAACCTGTGGCTGTCACCATCCTCATCCAGACATGCCCTATCCTCTCCAGCTGAATGTCCCCATCGATGCTATCACCGTGCTCATCCAGCTGTGCCCTGTCCTCTCCAGCTGAATATCCCCACTGATGCCATCACTGCCCTCGTCCAGCTGTGCCCATCCCCTCCAGCTGACCGACCCCATCAATGCCATCCCTGCCAGTGATTACATCCCGGCAGCCACCAGGGCTGGACCAGCCTCCCGTAGCCTGCACACGATGCATTTTCTGTCCACTTAGCTTTTCCATCCCCATCTCCTGCAGCCAAAGAGGCTCAGGTGCCATGTCTCTTCCTTGCTCCTGTTTCCTGATCCCGCACCCGGCTCTGCAGACCTGGGGCCTCCCACAAGCTGCCAGACACACCAAGGGCACCACTGAACCTTCAGAGCCAGGGGAGAGAGGGGAGCTGATACTCCCTGAACTCATCCCTCCTGGTGATGCGGTCCCCTCTGTCTGCAGCCACTGTCATGGGAGATGCCAGGCTCAGCTACTGGCAAGAGAAGGTGGACGTGGTCCAGGCCCAGGCCATGTGGTTCCCAGCAAGAGCCATGGCCAGGGGCCATCAGCAGCCCCTCAGCCGGACAAGGAAGTGGGCCAGTGACGTCTGCCACCTCCACAGCACTTCGGAGGGGACAAGAACCTCTATGCTCCCCCTAATGGGTCTGCCACAGGAGACCTGACCCGGTGACCCCACTCCCTTTGCCTACCCTGGGGCAGTGCTGCTGTGAGGGTCCTGGCCAGGACCCCAAGGCTTGCCACCAGCCCTCACCTCAGCCAGCCAGCTATACCCTGGCTCAGGTAACCACCATGCCCAGATTCAGCATGGGCAGCTCTCAGCCTCAGAGATGGGGTGGCCTGCGACCCAGGCCCCACCCCCACTTCCTGGGCTGCAGATGTCTCCCAGTCCCCTGCCCAGGCTGCTGCGTCAGTTTGTGAGGGGCTGTCCAGGAAGTGCCCCTGGCCCACACAGATGCAGGAGGCTGTGGTGGGCCAGCCCTGGGCTGTGGGTCCTTCCGGCTGGCAGTGCAAGCTTCCTGAGACAAGCCTGGATCTAGTCATAAAGTTCCACCCTCCGAGTGTCAACCCGACTGACCCATCTGCCTTATCAGTGACCCATCGGGGGCTGCACACCTCTCCCAGGGCAGGTCCCCCCACGGCCACCCAGCACCAAGCTCCGACTTCCAGTGGGGGCTCAGGCGGTTCCCTGCCCTTCTGCGAAGACCTCGCTGAAACCTGACCCCGCCGCCCCCCACGGGAAGGCCGTTCCCCTCTGGCTCACTGTTCCCTGAGCTTGGCCATGCCACATGCACACAGCAGGTGCTTAACACACTCCGAAATGAACACACAGAACGGTGCAGGGCCAGGTAGCGCCTTCCCCACCTGGTTAGGGGCACAAGTCTGGCTCTGGGGCCTCCCAGGGTCCCTGCCGAGCTCTGGTCCCCGTCTGAGTGCCCTGCGAGGGCAGAGTCCGGTGTCGTTGGCCTCGGTCTCCGGAACAACACGAGCACACGGCCGTCCCAGCCAGCTCCGGGAGCCACGGAACAAACCCACTCGGGCTGACTGCGCAGCGCCGCGCCGCGGACCTTCCGGGCCCTCTCCGCACCGGAAAAAGCCGCCCAGCAGGCCCCGCCTGCAAAGAAACGGAATTTCCGTCAGGGCGAGGGGGAAACGCCTTTCTACCTGGGAAGGGAAGACGCGCCCCCTCCTTGATGGACAGCAGGCGTGGCGGGCCGTCCCCAGGGCTCCTGCCGGGAACGCTTTGGGTTCCCCAAACATGGGGCCCTGCCCCTGCCTCCAGAGACCGGAGACTCGCCCTAAAGGCACCTTGACCCTCCCCCACCCAAATCCACCTCCCTCCAGTCTGCGCCCCGCCTTCACGCCCCTCCACCTGCCCGCCCTTTCACCGCCCCCTGCAGGCGGCTGGAGCGGCCTGGGGCTGGGAACCCCGGTGCAGGGTCCAGAGGCGCCACAGCTGCGAGCGGGGCCCCGGAGGGATCCGTGTTCCTCTGGCTGCGAAGTCCCTGGAGGCCGGGCCGGAGGGATCCGCGCACGCAGCACCTGGGGGACCGCCCGGCGCTCCCGCCGCCTCCACGGGGGCTGGAGAGGACGGGACGAGCTGGGCCAGGCTGAGCTCGGAGCAGGGGCCAGGGCCGGGAAAGGGCAGGGCTTGGGCAGGGGAGGAGCGGGGGCTGGAGAGGGCAGACGGGACTGGCCAGGCTGGGCTCCGAGACCCGGCCAGGACTGGAGGGCGGGGCGGGGGGAAGGGCGGGGCCTGGACCTGGGGGCGGGAGGAGGGGGAAAAGGCGGGGCCTTGGCCCGGAGCGGGGCGGGGGGAAGGCCGGGGCCTGGATCCGAGAACCGGGCCTGGACCGGGGGAGGGGGAGGGGGAGAAGGGCGGGGCCTGGGCCCGGGGCGGGAGGAGGGAGGGGGAAAGGGCAGGGCCTGGCCCGCCGGCGGGGCTCTAGGGCCTGGGCCCGGAGGCGGGGCTCTAGGACCCGGGCCGGAGTCTTTTAAACCCTGCTTGTCAGGCGCATCCCTCGCGTACAGGCACCACCGGGCTTTGTGTGGGAAACGAGGCCGTTTTATTTCGCGCTGGGTGTAAGCGGGCCAAGTCCAAAGAAGTTAGGCAAAGCGGGTAGGAAAGGGGACTGGTCATATAGGTTGGGGCAAGTGGTCAAAGGTGGTAATATATCTTGGGAGGGGAAGGGCGTCACGGGCTGCATGGTCACTTGAGAAACCCAGTGTCCAGAGGGAAATCCGCAAGGCCGAGCGGGAACAGTGGTTGCGGGTTGCAGGGGGAGAGCCATTAGTTGAGGCAGGAGCAAGTTGTTTCACTTCTCTTTGTGGCCACCTGGTTACTTCAGACTTTCTGGCTCCTGGGGACCGTCCAGAGTTGAGCGTGCGGGTCACCAAGGCTATGATGGCCAGGCTCGGACCTGGAGGCCTGGCACTGCAGACCCAGGCCCGGTCGGGCCGCCCCAGACGAAAGCCACCGCGGGGCTGGGTTCAGCGGAAGCCGCACGGCGACACCCGGACCGAGGAAGAAGCTGGCAACGCGGCTTCTCCGGGGATCAGGGCGGAGCGAGTGGGCCCGAGGGCGGAGCCGAGAGGGGATGGGCGGGGCCTAGCGGGGCTCGGGGCGGGGCCGGCGCGCCCAACCCTCCGTGACGCGCTGGGACCCCCGCGCGTATAAGTAGGTGCATCCGCGCCTGCGCACCCCGCGCGCGCCCGTCTCGGTCGTGGAGCGGCCTTCCGCGGTCTCCTCTGCAAATGGGTTCCGTGGCCTAGCGCCTCCGTCCGCGCCACCCGTGATCGTGCGCCGAGGCCCGGAGGGGTCGCCGCCCAGGTGAGGGTCCGCGCGGTGCGCGGATGGGAGGAGCAGGCCGGGGGTGCGCGGGGCGGGCCGGGCCGGTGGGCTCCCCTCCTCTCTGGTCGTCTCCGCCTGGCGCGCGCTGAGCGCGGGGTCTCGGGCGGGCTGCTCTCGGGCTGGGCGGGTCGGGACGACGCCCGCCGGGTTCCTGGAGGCCCCGCGCACAAAGCGTCTTTGTTCCGCCCGCGCGGCCGGTTCGGGCTGGTTGGAGCCGCCCGCACCCCGCGCGGCGAAGGCGGTCCCGGGAGCTGGGGAGCCCCGCCCGCCTCGGTAAATAGCCCCGCGCGGCGGCTCTACCCGCCGGGGACCGCCTTGCCGAGTGAGGCCCGCTGACCCGAGTGGCCCCTCGACCCTGCGCAGGTCCCACCAGCCCGCAAGCCAGAGCATGGCGGCCATCCCCTCCAGCGGCTCGCTCGTGGCCACCCACGACTACTACCGGCGTGAGTAGCCCCTGCCCCCACCACGCAGACGCCCTGCCTGCTCCGCGCCCCACGTTCCGCCTTCAGGACCCCTAAGGGCCGGTGGGCTGGGGGTCCCCGCGCCCCGCGCTGCTGACGGGACCTCTCCTCTCCAGGCCGCCTGGGTTCCACTTCCAGCAACAGCTCCTGCAGTAGTACCGAGTGCCCCGCGGAAGCCATTCCCCACCCCCCAGGTGAGTGCAGGACTGCCCCCTCTTCCCCGCCCCCCCAGGACCTGGCACCATCATGACCTCGCCTTGCTTCTCTCAGGTATCCCCAAGGCTGACCCGGGTCACTGGTGGGCCAGCTTCTTTTTCGGGAAGTCCACCCTCCCGTTCATGGCCACGGTGCTGGAGTCTGCAGAGTACCCGGAACCCCCCCAGGCCTCCCGCAGTGTGACCACCTGTGGCCTGGCTCAGGGCGCCCTGAGGAAGCAGCCCGGTGGTCAGCCCAGCACAGCCCGCGCTGGGCCGCCGTCCTGACCTGGGCTATGACCACCAGCTCCAAGCCTGCAGAGGCGCTAGGCCACCAGAGCCCCTCCCGCCCCCCTACCCCCACCTCCCGTAGACTAGGCGGCTGCAGTCAGCAGACCTCCACATCCACACAGCAGACACCAAAAAGGAGTGAGGGCCCGGCTCTCCACCGCCCAGCCCGCCCCAGCCCTGAGCAGCTTTCCTGACGCCTGGAACTGTGCACCTGGCACCAAGTGGAAAATAAACTCCCAGCAGCCACATCCCCGAAGGTGTGTGCCTGAACTGTGTGGCCAAGCTTCCGTCTGAGTGTGAGAAACGGCTGAACCCCTCCCAACCTCACTTCCTGTTGGGGGCTGGCCTGGCTCCCTGGCCTTCCTTGGCCTGGTCCGGCTGTGAGGCCGCAGCTGGGGCTGAGAAGGGTGGGGTTCCTAGCTGCTTCCGGGGAGCCTTGGGCAGCAGGAAGTCCTGGAGCTGGGCAAGCAGGCCTCAGGGCAGCCACCTTGAGCAGCCACCGGGCAGTCAGCCTCTGGCTGTGAGCTGGGAAACTCCCACCTGAGGGACCTGTGCATGCTGGCAGGCCTCCTCCCAGTGGGTTTGGGCGTCTTCAGGCCTGCCTCCCAAGGACCAGCCCCAAGACAGGCTGAGGGGTAGGGGCTGCAGGCACTCTGCAGGGGCCACAGGTAGCCCAACTTAAAGATCAGATTGCACAGGAATTGGGGGGGTTAGCTGTATCATCTGAGCAGGCACATGCCGGACCTGCCTGGAGCCAGGGGGCAGGTGAGGGGTGTCTGCACACAGGAGCGCATGGGCTGTGAGCCCGGTGGACTCCTCCATAACCAAGGCAGGCAGTGTCCCCACACCTCCAGGGGCCTGCAGGGATTGACTCAGGTCTGTTGAGAGGCAGCTTAGTGAGGGGTGGGAGTCAGTGAGATGGCTGGAGACTTGGTGTGTGACTGGGGACACGGTGAGGGGAGAGGCCTCTCTAGGATGGGGTTCAGTAGGGAGGGGAGGGGCTCAGTGGGTGCTCCTTCCTGGTACCCTGCCCCCTGCACTATAATTAGCTGCACCAGTTGGTGGGAAGGCATCTGGCTTGTGGCCTCTGATGGCTGAGACTTTGTACTGCCCAAAGGGTGGGGGCAGCCTCACCCAGGCATCCAGGCCGGGTTCAGTGCTGAGCTGGGTGGGGGAGCCTCCTGTGTACCCAGGAGTGGGAGGCTGCTCCCAAGGGCAGCTGAGCCTCCTGCAGTCTTTTCAGTGTCCAGACGAGGCTCCCAGAGTCCTCCGGGGGCAGCTGCTGATGACCATGGTGGGACAGCCCCTGGTCCCCACAGAGACCTCCCTCCACACACACACACAGCTGTGAGGGTGTAGGAGTCGGTGTTGAAGGGAGAGCCCAGCCACACTCAGGTCCCCACCACACATGGCCCAGGGGGCTCTGCCCTTGTCTCAGCTGAGCTGGAGGGCTTGGAGCTGTCCTGGCTTTTGGAGTCGGTGGGGCAGGGGCACTGCCCAAGAACTGGTGTCTCAGACAGAGCAGCTGGGAGGAGGAAGCAGCTGAGCCCTGGGCTGCCCACGGCATTGTCGTCCCGTTTCGGGTGAGGGGGCTCATTGGCTGGAGGACCTCACGACCCCGGGAGTGACCATGGCCTGCTATTCGGAGCTGCACCTTCATCAGATTCTCTATAGCAGGGATAAGTCTTACCTTTTCCTCACCTGTCACAAGATTCATGGCTGAGACCCTTGAACAAGACAGATTGGACGAAGTGAGGTGGCTCATACCTGTAACCCCAACACTTTGGGAGAGTGGGGCGGGTGGATCACTTGAGGCCAGGAGTTCAAGACCAGCCTGGCCAGCATGGTGACCAAAACCTTGTTTCTACTAAAAATTACAAAAATCGGCCGGACATGATGGTGCACGCCTGTACTTCCAGTTACTGGGAAGGCTGAGGTGGGAGGATCCCAGCTGGGAATCCTGGGAATTGAGCCTGGGAAGCGCTGTGAGTAACCCCCCTTCTGGGCACCAAGGAAGGAGAGCTAAGCAGACCCTGGCACAGTAGTGCCTGAGGAATAACTTGCTGCTCATATATTTCCTTTTATATAATCCTTTTGTATAGTCAGTTTGTAGACAGATGAGTGTCAAGAGCAGACACAGTGCAAGCATGAGCTAGGGAAAAACAGCCACACCAGGACAAGAGTCTGTGACCCAGGCGGCAGCGTTCAGTATCTTAAAGATACCTGTCGTATGGCAGGCTTGGAGTAAGAGTCACTCCTGAAAGGGAGTTGCAATATCTTGTGTCCAGTTCTTGTGGAAAGCTGGCCACAGGCCGGCAATCCCGCAAACGTCCAAGGGCTTAAAACCCCTCCGGTACAATCGTATAATCGCACCCCCCGTGGCCATATGCCCTGCCAGCTCTGTTGCTACTGTGCTGACTGTGGAAAACCCTCCAAATGGCCTGCCCCTGGCTAAGAGATGTTGCACCCTCCTCGCTGCACACCGCCCACCTCCTTGCCTCGGTGACCTAACGAGGATGTACCCCTTGCTTCTTGATCGCATGATTGTCTTGACCCTATCACTATTCTTAAGGTGAGCTCACTCACTACCCTTCCCCCCCAACCTATACCCAGTAGATAAAGATGCGCGTGGACAATCGGGGCCTCGCCCATGTCCGCTTGTAAGTGGCGTTGGCCCCTGAGCCGGGCTGCTCTCATCCAGTCTCTTGCTGTCTTATTTCCTTATTTCCCACAATTTTCTCACAGCACGACACATTTTATAGTTGGAATTAACAGCCTATGCCCCTGTCGTAGTAGGGGGCCCTCCACCTATTGCCGGTACCTACAGTGTTACCATTTGGTTCCTGTAAAATCGGCCGGGTATGGTGGCTCAAGCCTGTAATCCCAGCACTTTGGGAGGCCGAGGCGGGTGAATCACGAGGTCATGAGATCAAGACCATCTAGGTCAAAATGGTGAAACCCTGTCTCTACTAAAGATACAAAAAATTAGCTGGGCATGGTGGCACGTGCCTGTAATCTCGGCTACTTGGGAGGCTGAGGCAGGAGAATTGCCTGAACCCAGAAGGCGGAGGTTGCAGTGAGCTGAGATCCCGCCATTGCACTCCAGCCTGGATAACAAAAGTGAAACTCTGTCTCAAAAAAAAAAAAAAAATCACCTGTAATTGGAAATGCAGGGGGTGTTTCTCATGTTTCTGTGGGTATCTACCCATGGTTACAGGAGTTAGTAATGTGGCCCCCTTGATCATTCCCCTTTTTACACGGGATGGAGTGTTCTTGCCTCAAATTTAACAACCCTACCCCATGCCTCCATGAGCTCAGGATAAACTCGGCAATTCCTGGTCATAGTACAACCCCCTCTACAGGGGACCCCAGTACAGCCAACGGCTGACAATCAGGCTAATCCCCCTGTTCCCCCTGTGGCACCGTTAAACATGGTCCTGCTCCTGACGCTGTGTACCAGCCACAGATGAGGCAAAACTGCCACAGCAGCCACACCAGCCCCCTGGGGCTGCAAGCCGGCTCAGCCACAGGTGCAGCCCCAGCAGTAGCCGCCGGCTATCTTGGCCATTACCAAACCTGACCCTCTTAACCCTAATCAAACTCTTATTCATCCAGTTACTTGGCAAACTTTTCCATTTCCCTTCCGCAAGGACTTCAAGGACGTGGTGAAACTGTGGCACAAACCCTCCTTTGGTCCATGCCCCCCTGAAATCTATTGCAGAAGGGCAGCGGCTTATTCCTTATGACTGGGAAACCCTGATGCAGTCAGGCCTCACTCGCTCCCAAAATTTACAATTCTCCCATGGTGGAGAGATGCTGTTACTAACCGAGTCCACCTCAATGCCGCTGCTGATCCGCCCATCCCGGTCACAGTGACCAGCTCTTAGGAGAGTGAGAGTGGGTTCCCCCGGCCAACCAGGCTACCTTACCTGACGAGGCCACTGAACAACTCCGGCGATGCTGTCTAGGTGCTTGGGATGAAATTCATGATGTCAGCACATGGATTCCTTGTTTTACAGCCATCCAACAAAGGCTCTGATGAACCTTACCCGATTTCCTGGCCCGTCTTCAAGAAGCGGCGGAAAAAGCCATTCCGGACCCCAATGGTCGAAAGGTTATTGTGGAACTTACAGCATATTGAACGGGCTAACTGATTGCCAGGGGGCTCTCCACCCTGTAAAAACCAGTCTCACTCCTGGCAGTGACGTTCTTTCAGCTTACATTAAGCCCGTGAAGGTGTTGGCATCACCAGTCACACAGCTATGGTTACGGCTCAATGGCTCGAGCAATGGCAGAGATTCAAAAGTCACAGATCATTGCCACCGTTGTGGACAGCCCAGACACTTTCATAAAGCGTGCCCACATTGTGCTGATGCGCACCGTACCCAAGCAGTACAAAAACCCTCTAAAGCTCCTTCTGTCTCTGTGCCTGCCTCTATCTGCCCTCACTGCCAAAAGGGATATCACTGGCCTCTTTGAGACCTGGAAAGCCGAATTCTCCCCGCTTGCAAGGAAACAGGAAGCAGGGCTGTCCCCAGGCCCTGATAAACAATGGGGTGACCCTGCCTTCTGGGGACTCCCAGTGGGGACCACTGACCTATCAGAAGACCACAAACATTCCAGCCACTGATTATACATCAACCTCCTCTGACCTCTGTGTTCCTGGTACAGCCTGCCCCATTCCCAACTCCTCTGCTTCAGTCTCCACAAAACCCCTCCACACTGTCTTACGGTGCTTGCCCCCCTCCCTCACAGGTACACCAGCAATAGTTTTATGTCCCACTAGGGATGTCTCCCTATTGCCTGAGGACCCCCCGCTCCTGGCAGCCTGTTCTTACTGGTATTTGTGGCCCACTCCAGTGGGCGCCATCTTACTCTTGGCCACTCAAGCATCACTTTATAAGGTATTCGAGTACACACTGGCATTGTGGACTCTGATTATGCCGGTGACATTCATGCTCTTCTCCCCGCTTTGTTCCTTGGTCTGCCGCTGCAGGGGACCGCATTGCCCAATTACTCCTGTTGCCTTGTCTGTCTTTTGCACGTTCCTCAGTTCCCGGCACAGGCGGTCTCGGTGACGTGAACTCCCAGGATGAAGCTGTTGTTACTGACTCCTGCCCGTGTGCTCTGTCCATATTCGGGGCAAACAGTTCCAGGAGATGGTGGACACAGGTGCAGAGGTTTCTACCCTCGCCCCTCCCCCCCTCATAGCCCTGCCACTGGCCTAAGGAAAAGGCCACCAGAGCTCTTTAATCCTACAATGTGTCAGGCCAGAAGGACAAACAGCTACCATTCGTCCCGTAATCACCCCCATTCCTGTCAGTCTCTGGGGAGGCGGCCTGTTGCAACAATGGGATGTTCATCTTTCCTTTCCTGAGGCTCTCTATAGCCCTCAAAGTGCTAACATTATGGCACATATGGGTTACATTCCAGGTCGTAGCTTAGGCAGGTGTGGGCAGGGGACGTAGGAACCCCTGCTTCCCACTCCAAAGCATGATACTCGGGGTCTTGGTTACCCTTGATAGGAGCAGTCACTGGGACACTTCCGGAGCCCATAGCCCTTGCCTGGCTGTCAGAACCCCCTGTGTGGGTTGACCAGTGGCTGCTGTCCCTTTCAACACGGGAAGCTTGTCACTCCTTAGTACAGGGACAGCTAAACTGGGACACATTGAACCTTCTTCTTCCCCCTGGAATTCGCCTGTTTTTATTATACAGAAAAAATCGAGGTAATGTCGAACACTTACTGATCTCAGAGCTGTCAACAGAGCCATTCAGCCCATGGGAACGTTACGGCCTGGCCTCCCTTCCCGGTCTGTGATACGAGGCTCCTGGCCTTTGCTTATCATTGACTTATAGGATTTCTTCTTCGACATCCCTCTGGCTCCACAGGACTGTCATAAATTTGCTTTCATGGTGCCCTCCATAAACAACGAGATTCCAGCCGAGGGTCTTGCCTCAAGGTATGATTAACAGCCCCACAATCTGTCAATTCTGTGTGGGAAAAGTGCTGTCCCCAGTCAGAACTCAGTTCCCCCAATGTGATCTGATTCACTATGTGGATGACATTCTGTGCGTGGCTCTTACGCGTGACACTTGCCACAGTGTTCTCTATGCTCACGGAGCTCATTACAGCAGCTGGCCTGTCTCCCCGGAGAGGACCCAGCTGTCTATCCCTTATCAGTACTTAGAAATGGAACTAGAGGGGTGGACTGCAGCGAGATGGTTTAGAAACCTTGAATGACTTCCAGAAACTCCTCGGAGACATTGATTGAATCCATCCAGTTCTAGGAATTCCTACTTATGCTGTTTCTAACCGTTTTTCCACCTTGAGAAGGGACCCTAACCTGCACAACAAACGCAGCCTTTCTCTGGAAGTGGAGCAAGAATTGCGTTTTGTAGAACAAATAATCCGTGAGGCCCAGGTGTCTAGGATTCAACCCTCTGCCTTTTTTACTGTTTTGACTTTTGCCGCCCCTTACTCCCCTACAGGGTGATTAGCAGGATGAGGCTTGTCGAATGGTGCTTTCTGCCTCACGCCTCTACACGAACGCCATCGGTATATTGGGATCAACTTTCTACCTTGATAGCTCGTAACAGGCTACCGCGCCTGTCGGGTTTAGAAGCACACAGGTTGGTTGCTCCCCTCTCACGGTAACAAATTCACCAGGCTTTGTTCGTTCCACCACCTGGCAGGATTCCCGGGTGTCATTGGCAACCATTACCCCAATGTTAAGCTTTTTCAGTTTCTTTAGCTGACCTCTAGGATGTTGCCAGAAGTCACTGAAACGCCTGAGGGAGCAGCGACTGTTTTTACTGACGCTTCCTCTAGCCCAAGGCTGCCTACGCCAGCAGCAAGGAAAGACTTTTCCACACTTCAGCTGTTTCAGTTCAGCGAGCAGAACTAACAGCTGTCATTGTGGCCTTGGAAGATGTTCCAGGTCCTTTAAACATTGTCTCAGACTCTGCTTATGTGGTCCACGTTACTCATACCATAGAAGCTGCCTTTGTCAGTTTCTGTCTGATAGTCGCTTGGCCCACTGTTCCTACGCTTACGAACAGTCGTTCAGCCAGGACCTGCCCTTGTATACTACACACATTAGAGCTCGTACCTCTTTGCCTGGCCCGTTGACCACAGCCAATTCCCAGGCAGACACCTTGGCAGCTAGCACTCTGCGGGAAGCCCACAACTTTCATGAATTAACTCATGTTAATGCTTCAGGGCTTAAAGACTGTTACGCTACTACAGGGAAAGAGGCGAAGGGGATCGCCCGCCATTGTGCTTCCTGCCCAGCTGTCTCCCTTCTGTTGCAACCGGCTGGCACCAACCCTAGGGGTCTCATTCCCAATGCCTTATGGCAAACAGACATGACCCACTATCCTGCTTTTGGGAAGGCTTATTTCATTCATGTATCAATAGACACGGTTTCCCAAATGGGAACATGCGGCCCGGCTCTCACGCTTCACTGTGATGGGCGTACCTGCAAAGCTAAACCCCATAATGGACCGGGATATATAGTAAGTCATTTCAGCACTTCCTAGAGGAATGGGACGTTCAGCACAGCACCGGCATTCCTTACAATGCACAAGGACAGGCCCTGGTAGAAACGGCCAGTGGGACTCTCAAGGAACAGCTAAATAAACAGCAAAACTAGATGACCAGATTGCTTCACTCCCCAGGCCAGACTGCCTCTGGCGTTGTTTAGTTTGCATTTTCTTAATCTCCGAAGGTCTCAGCCTTACACGGCTGCTGAGCCACATTTTACAACCCCACAAAGGGAAAGAGTGTGGTGGGAAGATTCAGCCACTACAA
This sequence comes from Callithrix jacchus, assembly GCF_049354715.1. Lineage (NCBI taxonomy): Eukaryota > Metazoa > Chordata > Mammalia > Primates > Cebidae > Callithrix > Callithrix jacchus. The sequence goes on from NC_133506.1 coordinate 59,012,725, forward strand.
AATGGACATCAGGATCTCCTATAACCATGGGCCAAGGATTCGCTGGTGTTTCCACAGAGCACTCTCCTGCCCTGTTTGGGTTCCATCAGGCGCCTAAGCTCATCCCTGAGAAACATCATGAGCTCCGACCTCTCGCTGCTGCTCCCATTATCCTTTCCACCGTGACAGGCTGCACTGCTGCTGTGCCTCCCATGCCTGGTAACCTTTCCTACTGGGCATGCATACCTTCCCTGCGGCATGGGCTCTGTCTCTTGGATGGACTCCCACTGAAATATATACTAACAATCATGCTTTCCCGCCCATCCCTAATGACAACTGCCTACCTGTTCTCAGAACAAAGAAGGCATCCCTTTTAAGGCCTCTATTGGATTTAAATTTCCTCCTCTTTGCCTTGGGCCGACTCCCGGCTATCTCCCTCCTGCTCCTCAGGCATGGAAGTGGGTTGTACCTCAGGTCAGTAACGCCTATTTCCAGACCCAGCATCTATTCATGTCCCTTCTGCAACTAGCAGCCCTGGGCCCATCCTATCCTCAGTTGTCCTTCATAACAAAACAAAGGGTTACTTGCTTGCCCCCAAGTTCCTTCGGAAGTTCCGTTCCACATCATGGTGTTTCCTGGGACCACTGCGTGCGGCCGTTGGAGGGTTACTGCCGTTGTTTACTAGCGTAACTGCACTGGAGGAGACCCGTACTGTTTGGAATACCCTAACCCCTCACGGAGGACACAGGAAGCTCAGACCTTCATTCTAGTCCTCACCTGTGGACCTCGCCTTCCCCTACAAATGGTCCCACGCTGCATCACTTTATCTCGCCCCAAGATGAGTCACCCCTTCGGTGGACCTGAGCACCCTGAATGGTGGAAGCTGCTGCTGCTTTCGATGTTCTTTCATCTCCTTGGCCTCTCACCTTCGCAGCTCGGACGACATTGTCCCTGAAGACGTACCCGTTCGCAGTTGTGTCAAGCCTCCCTACGTGTTACTGGTTGGCAAGTTTTCCATTTCCTTTGTTACCAATTCTACGGATTGTACCAATTGCAAATTGTTTTCTTGTTTAGATGCTGCCTTTTCTATGACCTCAAGTGTGCTATTGTTTAGGGCTAGGGAGGTGGTTTCGATTCTGTTGTGCCACACCACCCATGGGAGTCGTCTCCCTGGCGCACATCAACTCAGATCCTCGAGGGCATCTTACGCGGCACCCATTGCTTTGTTTTTATGCTGATAGCTGTGGTCATTGGCCTCCGCTGTGACTGCCAGCATGGCCATTCACAACCCCATCCTAACGGCTCGCTTTGTTAAACAATGGCAAAAGAATTCCACTACTCTCTGGAATTCTCAGTCCCAGATTGATCAGGAATTGGCTAATCAAATTACTGACCTTTGCCAAAGTGTTATTTGCTGAGTGACAGGGACTTAAACCTTGAACACTGTGCCCAGTTGCAGTGTGACTGGAGCACTTCTGACTGTTGCATTGCCCCTTTCAGCTATAACGCTGCACTCCATTCCCTGGACACTGTACGTCCTCACCTTCTGTCCTGGGATGATAACCTGACATCAGACATCAGCCGCCCAAAACAGCACATTTTTGAGGGTTCTTAGGCACACGTAACTACTACCCCAGGTTTGGAAACCCCCTCTGATCTTAATCACTATCATTGGTTTCAGAAATGATCTATTCCCCTAGGTCCCTTCTCTTTGTCTATAGTAATGTTGGTTGTTGTTTGCATCTGTACCTTATTAATTATATGTTACTGCATTCATGGATTTCTCAGAGACAGTCATGGACAGCTTCAGGCCATGGTGGCCATGACACTTTTGTAAAACACAAGAAAGCGCCGGGCATGGTGGCTCACGCCTATAATCCCAGCACTTTGGGAGGCCAAGGCCGGTGGATCACGAGGTCAAGAGATCGAGGCCATCCTGGTCAACAAGGTGAAACCCTGTCTCTACTAAAAATACAAAAATTAGCTGGGCATGGTGGCGTGTGCCTGTAATCCCAGCTACTCGGGAGGGTGAGGCAGGAGAATTGCTTGAACCCAGAAGGCGGAGGTTGCTGTGAGCCGAGATCGTGCCATTGCACTCCAGTCTGAGTAACAACAGCAAAAATCCATCTTAAAAAAAAAAAAAAAAACCACAAGAAAGGGGGAAATGTGAGTAACTCCCCTTCTGGGCACCAAGGAAGGAGAGCTAAGCAGACCCAGCACATTTAGGGCCTGAGGAATAACTTGCTGCTCATTTACTTCCTTTTATATAATCCTTTTATATAGTCATATGTTAGTTTGTAGTCAGAGGAGTGTCAAGAGCAGACACAGTGCAAGCATGAGCTAGGGAAAAACAGCCACACCAGGACAAGAGTCTGTGACCCAGGCGGTAGTGCCCCTGCCTGAAAGGGCATGTGCTCCATGGCAGGCCAGCCCAGGCGGCAGCGTTCAGTATCATAAAGGAAAACCCTCCAAGTGGCCTGCCCCTGGGTAAGAGATGTTGCACACCACCTCCTCGCTGCACACCGCCCACCTCCTTGCCTGGGTGACCTAAGGAGGATGGGCCCCTTGCTTCTTGCCCACGTGATTGTCTTGACTTAAGAATATCACTATTCTTAAGGTGAGCTCACTCACTACCCTTCCCCCCAACCTATACCCAGTAGATACAGATGCGCCTGGACACTCGGGGCCTCGCCCGTGTCCGCTTGTAAGTGGTGTTGGCCCCCGAGCCCGGCTGCTCTTATCCAGTCTCTTGCTGTCTTGGTTCCTTGTTTCTCGGATCCAGCGCCTCAGCACGGTGAGAGGGGAGACCCCCGACCCTCGCAGGGCTGGACCCCACAGGCACAACATAGTGGGAGTCCCTCTCTACTAAAATAAAAATGAATTCACCAGGTGTGCGTCACATGCCTATAGTCCCAGCTACTCTGGAGGGTGAGGCTGGAGGCTCGCTGGTGCGCAGGAAGTCAAGGCAGCAGGGAACCATGATGGTGCCACCACTCCAGCCTGGGCAACAGGTCGAGATCCTGTTGAAAAACAAAAGCCAAGAAAGAACCTGTGTGGTTAATCACTGTTCCTCCACTTACGTAAATAACCAGGCCAGGTTTAATGAGCCCAAACTTATTCTGCAAACAAATCGATCTTTTATTATCTTTGATAGAAATTTGTTAATTTGCAGCCTGGCGTGGTGGCTCACACCTGTAATCCCAGCACTTTGGGAGGCAGAGGCGAGCAGGTCACATGAGGTCAGGAGTTTGAGACCAGCCTGGCTAACATGATGAAACCCCATCCCTACTAAAAATACAAAAACTAGCCAAGCGTGGTGGCACACCCCTGTATTCCCAGCTACTTGGGAGGCTGAGGCAGGAGAATCACTTGAACCCAGGAGGTGGAGGTTGCAGTGAGCTGAGATCGTGCCACTGCACTCCAGCCTGGGTGACAGAGTGAGATATATCTCAAAAAGAAAAGAAAAGAAATGTGTTGACTGTAGAGAGTAAAATTATGTTTCAAAATAAAATGACAGTGCCCCCAATATTCGATTCTAGCCCAGTTCACAGTCTGGAGGTTTTGCCACCTACCTGTGACCCGGACAGGGTCCTGAACGCATTTCCTCTGATATCTGCCTACAGGTCATGAAACCAATATTTCCAGTTTTCCTCCCACCCTTCATCATGGAATCACTGAAGATTAAAACCGCCCTTTTCCTGAAGCCCTGTAAGCTGAAGCTGCCCTACATGATACAGACTTCAGAGAAATCTCCCCAGCAGCTCTTGTACAGACAGCTGTCGTGCCCATGCTAGGCACAGCAGCTCATGCCTGCAATCCCAGACTGTGGGAAGCCGAGGCAGGAGGACTGCTAGAGCCCAGCAGTTCAAGACCAGCCTCTGGGCAACATAGAAAGACCCTGAATCTACAAATTTTTTTTTAATGTGCCATGTGTGGTGGCACATTCCTGTAGTCTCAGCTATTTGGGAGGCTGAAGCAGCAGGATCACTGGAGGCTGGAAATGCAAAAATTCGAGGCTGCAATGATGTGTGTGCAGCCGGGGCGACAGAGCAAGACCCTGAAAAAAGAAAACATTTTCTTAAATCTGGAAAACAAAATATTAAAGAACTGTAATGTTTCAGACAAAAGTCATTATCCTCTTCAGTTCATTCATTCCCATATTATTAATTCTTGTTCTGATTGATCCTGGATAGCAACTTTGTGGGCCTGCCAGGTTCCTCATTCAAGTTCTGGAAATTCTTAGCCAATCCAAGGGTATGATCTTAACCAGAAACCTATCTCACTGAAGAAGAAACCACTTGGAACCAGCCGATTGCAAAGCTTTCAGAAAAAAATCAAGGTGAGACAGTCACTGTGAATGACCAAAGACAGGAGAGCCCGGGCGATGGCTCTGATGAGAGTTTCTTATATGAGTGACACAGTAGGCAAGGAAGCTGGGTTATTTCTGTGGCATACAGCACTTTAGTATAATAACCAAAATCATGACTGGTAACATCGTACCAGATTTCTAGGAATAACATGTGAGATCGGATATATATCATAGCATAAAATATCAGGTTTCTGGGGATTTTATATAATTACTGCAGTACTCATCAAAAATAAGCCTGTGGACACCATCCCTAGAAGACTTAGTGTCTTGTTATTTGACAAGCTTTCCATCTAATGCAGCATATCAAATACTGGAAATAGATGCTCCATGGCGAAAAGAAAAATTAGCACTGAGTACAGTGAATAAAGAACCACACAAATTTATCCCTTACGCATTAGGGTCATCCTCACTGCTGTGTCTGATCTTCGTTGGGTGGAACCAGACCTCACAATCTAAACTAAAACCTGATTGGCTAACAGCTTAAACCTTTTCTAAACAGGTAAAAGCCATGGAGAGCTGGACCATGCCTGTGAGCACGTCCAGCACAGGTATCTTGGTTAAAGTACAAGGACATAGAATGTACTACGTGCCTGTAAGCAGGGCATGTCTAACAGCTACAGAGGATAGGGCTTAACAAAGTTATTAGCATATTTATTCCTTAACAAGAAAGGAAACTTTAAAAAGGAACTTTTCTTCTTCCCACATCTAATAAGACTGATTAGTTTGACATCTCTCTTTTACAAGGCAGAAGACAAATCCTTTCGAGAATTCCTAGTTCCTTTCTAGAAACTCCCCAAATTGTTTTCCGAGGCTCACTGCAGCCTTGAACCCCCAGGGTCAAGTGATCCTCCTGCCCCAGCTCACACCATCACGCCTGGCTGTTTTTTATTTTTTATTTTTATAGCGACAGGGTCTCACTTTGTTGTCCAGGCTGATCTCAAACTCCTGGCTTCAAGTGATCCTCCCACCTCAGCCTCCCAAAGTGCTGACATTACAGGAGTGAGCCACCGTGCCTGGCCTAAAAATACTTAATTTAGAATTTGATTCTAGGGAGTTGTAAAAAATGTCAAAAGGTTTTAAAACACTTGGTTAAATGAGATCTTGGCTATCTAATCAAAGTGGCAACGAAATAAAAGCACGTACAGAAGGTTCCATAGTCACGAACCAAACTTAGCTGTTGTCGTGTTCAGAAGACTGTTTTCTCAGGAAACCAGAGACCCAGTAAGACAAACATGCAGCCCAAGAAATCATCTGAAAATTACCATAAAACACAGAATCGCTGTTTCTTAGCCCAATTATTTAAAAGATAAAACTTTTCATAAGACCGAATTCTGGTTTTGCCTCAGGGCACTGTTACTACTAAAGCTAATGTTTAAAAAGAACTCCATAAATAACCCCGCCAATCTTAGGCAGCTTTGGCGACACAAGGGAAGACTCGCTTTCAAAGATTCCTTTTCCACAAACCTTTAAAAGTTTTTTTTTTAACGTCTCCATCTGCTTTTCGTTTTCCTCCCACATCTTCTTTATCTCATTCTGGAAGAACCAGTCATTCTGCTTCAGTAGAGAATTGCCAAATCCATTTCCCTCAACAGAACACATCCTTCATCTCTTATAACTTTTCTTACCAAAAACATTTTCATTTTTCTTGTAAAGTCTGTGTATTAGTCCATTTCCATGCTGCTGATAAAGACATACTTGAGACTGGGCCATTTACCAAGAAAGAGGATTTTTTGGTTTGGTTTGGTTTGGTTCTGTTTTTTAGATGGAGTCTCGCTCTGTCGCCCAGGCTGGAGTGCAGTGACACAGTCTCCACCCACTACAACCTCCGCCTCCTGGGTTCAAGCAATTCTCCTGCCTCAGCCTCCTGAATAGCTGGGATTACAGGCACGCACCACCACGCCCAGCTGATTTCTGTATTTTTAGTAGAGACAGGTTTCACCATGTTAGCCAGATTGGTCTCATTCTCCTGACCTCGTGATCTGCCCGCCTTGGCCTCCCAAAGTGCTGGGATTACAGCCATGAGCCACCACACCCAGCCAAGAAAGAGTTTTAATTGGACTCACAGTTCCACGTGGCTGAGGAAGCCTCACAATCACGGCAGGGGGCAAGGAGGGGCAAGTCACATCTTTTGTGGATGGCAGCAGGTAAAAAGAGAGAGCTTGTGCAGGGGACCCTTTTTAAAACCATCAGATCCTGTGAGAATTATTCACTGTCATGAGAACAGCAGGAGAAAAATCTGCCTCCATGATTCCATTACCTGCCACTGGTCCCTCCCACAACACGTGGGAATTCAAAATGAGACTTGGGTGGGGACACAGCCAAACCATATCAGTTTGTATACAGAGTTTTTTCCTTATTATTTCTAGTAGCTTTAATTATGTCTATTCAGCCAGGTGTAGTGGCTCACATCTGTAATTCCAGCACTTTGGGAAGCCAAAGCCAGCAGATCATTTGAGGTCAGGAATTTGAGACCAGCCTGGCCAACATGGGTGAAACGCTGTCTCTACTAAAAATACAAAAATTAGCCAGGCATGGTGGTGTGTGCCTGTAGCCTCAGCTACTCAGGAGGCTGAGGTGAAAGAATCACTTCATTCTTTCCCACCTCCACTGGAAAGTGGAGGTTGCAGTGAACCAAGATCATGCTACTACACTCCAGCCTGGGTGACAGAGCGGGGCTTTGTCTCAAAAAAAATACATCTATATAAATCATAATTTTTAACTCCTAGGAACCTTAATTTCTAGTGGAAACTAGGAGGCACTTGGTGCTGGTGTCTGCGGCCCCAGCTTTCTGCTGTCTCACAACTTTAGAAGTGGGGGTCTCCTCGAACTACACTTTCTCATGTTTATCAACAGGCCCAAATATATTTAGCTTCTCTGTAATGCATGAAAACAAGATGCCAAAAGTCTATCCACTTGTGCTTCGAAATTAGTGCTTGAGGATTTGTTTTTCTGTCACCCAGGCTGGAGCGCAGTGGCACGATCACAGCTCACCACAACCTCTGCCTCTCGGGTTCGAGCAATTTGCTGCCTCAGCCCCCTGAGTAGCTGGGACTCCAAGTACCCGATACCACACCCAGCTAATCTTTGTATTTTTAGTAGAGACGGGATTTTACCATCTTGGCCTGGCTGCTCTTGAACTCCTGAGCTTGTGATCTACCCACTTTGGCCTCCCAAAGTGCTGGGATTACAGGTGTGAGCCACCACGCCCAGCTCAGTCTTTTCTATTTTCACATTATTTTATTATTTTACCATGTTCACGGCACATACATTGGGCCTGTCTTTTAAAAATCTTTTATGACACTGAAACTTTTGAAGAATGCAAATTGGTTATTTTGTAGATTGGCCCTGCATTGAGCTTTCCCGACGTTTCTGCGTGAACAGATGGGCACGGGAGCCAGGCGTCCTTCCTGGAGCACGGGACGCTGGCTGCCCACCAGCAGCAACGGTACCTTTGATCCGCTAGTTAAACTGCCACCCACAACTTTCTAGCAGCAAAATTACCACTATTCCCTTTGTAACTGATAAGTAAGCCAGGTGCGGTGGCTCACACCTGTAGCCTGTAGTTCTAGCTACTCAGGAGGCTGAGGGAGGAGGATTGCTTGAGCCCAGTAGTTTGAGGTTTGAGGTTGCAGTGAGGCATGAGCACACCTGTGGGTAACCCCCCATATAGGCACCGAGGAATGAGAGCTAAGCAGAACCCAGGCACAGTTAGGGCTTGAGGAATATCTCACTTTATAGTGTTACCACTCAGCTATTTCCTTTTATATAATCCTTTATCTAATCATACATTAGTTTATAAAATTAGGGCTTGACGAATCCCTTTATATAATCCTCTATATATAACCATATAATAGTTAATAGTATGAATGCCTAAAGAATATTTCCCTACATATATACCTATAATTATATCTTAGTTCATATCGGAGGAATGCCTAGAGCAGACACTGTGCAGAGCATGATTTAAGGGAAAAACAGTTATGCCAGGACAAGAATCCATGGCCCAGGCGGCAGCGTTCAGTATTGTAAAGATACCCGCTGTGGGGCAGGCTTGGGACAAGAGCCACTCCTCCTGATAAAGGAGTTGTAGGACCTTGCTCCAGTTCTTATGGAAGGCTGCCCTCAGACCGGCAATCCACCTTGGTGACTGTGAACTTTATCAGCTCTTGCTACTCTGCTGCTTGAAAAGCATCTTCCCATAGGACCCATTGGAAGCTGCCAGAAGGTGGGTAACCCTGACAGCTCTGTCACTGCTATGCGACTTAAAGCATCCTCCTATAAATCTTAGAAGTAGTTTGACCATAGATAGAAGTACTGCATACTGCGCACGGCCCACCTTCAAATCTCGGTGACCTAATGGGGGTGGACCCCTTACTGCGCACGGCCCTTGCCTTTGTGGGAACGGGCCCTTTGCTGTGCACTGTCCACCTCCTGGCCTAGGAGACCTAATGGGGGTGGACCCCATGTTTTATTGCTCACGACCCTATCACTATCCTTAAAGATGATTTCACTCACTGCCCTGCCCCCTAACCTATACGCAATAAATACTTCTGGACATTGGGGGCCTCGCCTGACTCCGCTTATAGGTGGCATGGCCCCCTGAGCCCAGCCGCGTTTTTCTTGAACTTCTGTGTCCTGTCTCTTTATCTGTCAGATCCTGCGCCTCAGCACAGCATAAGGCTCACCCCACGACCCTGTGGGGCCATCAGCCCTACATCGGGCTCCCAACGTGCCCTACAGTCTCTACTAAAAAAATTAAAATTACCTGGGTGTGGTGGCACGTGCCTATAATGCCAGCTACTCAGGAGGCTGAGGCAGGAGAATCACTTGAACCCAGGAGGCGGAGGTTGCAGTGAGCCGAGATCACATCACTACTACAGCCTGAGTGACAGAGCAAGAATCCTTCTTAAAAAAAAAATTATTTAGAAATGTATTTATAAAGTCTTACAGCACTCATATTCACCTAATTCACTTGTTCGTAAAAATTGTCCTTGAACTGCTCGTGAAAATTTCATGAGACATTAAGCAAAACCAGCCATTGTAAGGCTCGCAAGACAATAACCCTTACAGCCATGATCATAAGTTATTTTTCTTGGTGACCACAAATGTCAAAAACATCACAGAAGCAAAGAAACTAAAAAGATAGGCTGGGCACGGTGGCTCACACCTGTAATCCCAGCACTTTGGGAGACCAAGGATGGCAGATCACAAGGTCAGGAGTTCAAGACCAGCCTGGTCAACATGGTGAGACCTGCCCCCACTGCCGTCTCTACAACAAACACAACAATTAGCCAGGCATGGTGGCACGTGCCTGTAATCCCAGCTACTTGGGAGGCTGAGGCAGGAGAATCACTTGAACCTGGGAGGTGGAGGTTGTAGTGAGCAGAGATCGCACCACTGCACTCCAGCCTGGGCGACAGAGCAAGATTCTGTTTCAAAAAAACAACTAAGAAGATAAACATAGCATTCTCTCTCCTCTCTCCCCTCTGCTCCTCCCCTTCCCCCTCTTCCTTCCATAGCTGACCTGCATCAGCAATTCATTCTTACTGTGTATTCTGCTCTCCGTTTGGATTTACAGTTTCATGATCTTAAAGATTTAGTGGATATAACATAAACTTGTTTTACTACTAAACCCAGACAAAAAAAATTTGTATCTGGATTGTGTTTAATGCTCAGAATTCTGAAGCCGTTCATTTTTTAATTTTATCAACATTTTAAAAACTAGTTTTATTTACCAAAGATTATCCCAGGTCACATAAACGTATTTTAAAAATTTGGCTTAGTTTCTATATTTCTCAGATTTTTAGGAATATTTTGTTTACATAAGTCCTTGTTCATCTCTAAGCCAATCTGAATTTAACTTTTTAAAGATATTTTATAATTTGGTAATGCCATCTGAGGATAGGAAACCATCATGATGATATAATACAAAAACATATATACACGAAGGACACATGAGCAGATACAAACAGATCTTACAGCTGTTGTTCTAGAATTTTTATTCTCCACTCAGTAAAACACAGGTGTATCTTCAGTATTTTTTATTTTTTGAGACAGGCTCTCACTCTGCTGTCCAGGCTGGAGTGCAGTGGTGTAATCACAGCTCACTGCAGCCTCGACCTCCTGCCTCAGCCTCACGAGGAGCCAGGACCACAGGTGAACGGCACCACACCCAGCTGGTAAAGATGGGGTCTATCTCTGTTGCCCAGGCTGGTCTTTCTTTATATTTCTCTCCAAGGTGTGTTTCTTTTTTTTTTTCTTTTTTAAAGACGTCGTTTCACCATATTGGTCAGGCTGATCTCGAACTCCTGACGCCACGTGATCCGCCCGCTTCAGCCTCCCGAAGTGCTGGGATTACAGGCATGAGCCACCTCGCCCCGCTCCAAGGTGTGTTTCTAGCCAAAATGGGACAAGTTAAGATTACTCACTCAGATGACTAAAGCTTTTTACTAATATTTGTGGAAAAGACTTTTAAATTATTTTATTTGCCCAATTTTCAAAAAGGTTTTCTTTTTCTTTCCCCCTGAGGACAATCATTTCCTTGAAATTTGTATTTTCAAACACATGACTCGGGTGTTAGAAGAAACGAGGTAGAAACTTAACGTCTCAAAGGCACCGAGAAGAAACTGTTCAAAGGAATCTGGGCACATGTCTGCCTAAGGTCAGAGGTCAACCTTGAGGAGGCCACGGACTCACATCCGGGACTCCGTTTCCGGGAGCCCGTTTCCGGAACTCTGTTTCTGGGACTCTGTTTCCGGGAGCCCGTTGCTGACGCGGGGGGTTGGGGGAAGCCCCAGGCGCCACAGTCCAGGTCAGCGTTCCCAGCCCCCGGCAGTTGCGTTTCGGACCGAGAGTCCCTTGGGAGCGGGAAGGCCTGGAGTCCCAGTGCCCGGGGCTGGCGTGGGAAGCAGGGGTCCCGTGGGGCAGACATGGAGGTGTAGGAGCCGCAGGCATGGGGGACACAGCGAGGACTCGCGGGGGCCGACGGGAGAACAGAGTTGGTGGAGGAAGGAGGAGCGAAAAGGCTCAGAGGCGCGGCCGACGCCAGCAAGTTCCAGCAGGGAGCGGGCGAGCTGGTAGAGCCGACACCCGCGGGCAGCAGGGAGAGCTTTCTGGAACTGAGACTCCCGTGGGAGAAGCGAGAGAGGCCTTGGGGCCGGGGCTTGGCTCGCGCCTGTAACCCCAGCACTGAGAGGTCGAGGGGGAGGAGGCTTCAGCCCAGAAGCTCAAGATCAGCCAGGGCAACATAGTGAGACCCCCCATCTCTATTTTAAAAGAGAGTGAAGCCTTCAAAGATTAGGCTGGCCACGGTGGCTCAGGCCTGTAGTTCCAACTTTGGGAGGCTGAGGCGGGTGGATCATTTGAGGTCAGGAGTTTGAGACCAGCCTGGCCAACATGGTGAAACCCTGCCTCTTCTAAAAATACAAAAATTAGTCGGGCATGGTGGCTCGTGCCTGTAATCCCAGCTACTTGGGAGGCTGAGGCAGGCGAATCACTTGAACCCAGGAGGCAGAGGTTGCTGTGAGCCGAGATCACACTACTGCCCTCCAGCCTGGGCAACACACCGAGACTCCATATCAAAACAAACAAACAATGATGGTATACATGTCCAGCTATCAGTTTCTCATCAAGCCAACTTTTGACCAGAAAACTAAAAAAAAAAATACTTTCAAATATCCTATTCACATTTTTGCTGGAACACAGTAAAAATTATAGTATTGAATGCTTTTTTTGTTCTTATTTTAAACCAAAAAGACTTTCAAGTGACTCAGAACCAAAACCGATGAGCTTTTTATGACTTAACCATGGATGAAAGAGACAATTTCAAAAGGGTGTGCAAAGGCGGCAGCCCCCCAGCCTGGAACCACCCCACAGACAGCAGAGGAAGGCCTTTGTCAGCACAGGAGCGAGGGGGCTGTCCAGCACTGACCCAGTGACAGAGGTGGAGGCAACAAAAGCCCTTGTGGGCAGGAAACCTTTTTACAAAGCCCCTGTGAGCTGGCGCGTCTGGCAGTGATGCTCAGGCTGGCGGAGGCCAGGGAGAGCATTCTCACCCTTCGTAAAGCCAAGCTCTCAGAACATGAGCCCAACAGGAGAAAAGCAGCTGCCCCTGGGAGGAAAGGATCCATTTGTACCAAAACCAAATTTACACGAGAGTCACAACCCACATGAATGGCTTCCTCTTGCCACACTGAACTGGGAAAAGCAAGGACAAGAGTGTTTGCCTCCCACCCTTAACTGGGCACTGTGGACAGACACTCAGAGAGTGGCTGCGGTCAGAATCCCCTCTGACCTCCGAGTCAGTCTCCTGGCATCTCATCTGTGGGCTCAGAGCAGGCTGCCTGTCGGCAGCTGAGACCCAAGGCACACACGACAGGTTAACAAGAGAATCACACCCGTGTATGGAACGCAGGCATTCCACGTCTCACAGGACAGGTTAACAAGAGCAGCACGCTTGTGGATAGGACACAGGCACTGCTCATTTGTGAAGCTTTCCTGCTCCCATCACCTCAGTAACCCCAGGGCGGTGTGTGGGCCTTGACCCCAGGTGGGGCAGTGGCCCAGGCCCCTCCTCTGCAGGGCCTGGTCATGCCATCCACAGCAGCTCAGGTGGGGTTCTCGTAGCTCGTGAAGCTGGAGAGCTTCTCCCGAAGGGTCTTGAAGCAGGGTCTCTGCTCAGGGTCCCTGCACCAGCACGTCAGCATCAACTTGCGCACACTGGGTGGGCACGCGGGGGGGCAGGGCATTCGGTAGCCAGCATCCACCCTCAGGAAGGCCTCATGGTTGGACATGCCTGCAGCGGACGGGGATGAGAAGAGCTGGGACCCAGCTGCCCACCCTCCCCAAGGAAGCCACACCAGCCACCCCCAGCCCCTACCTGGAATACTGCCTGATATGAACACCTCCCACCAGATGGGGCTCCAGCGGGCAGCTCCAGGCACTGGCCTGGGTGTTTAGAGAACGGTAGAGGTGTGGAGCTCAGGCACCGACCTGTGGCAGAGACCCCTGCAGCCCTCGGCAGAAGCCCGTCCCACAGTCCCTATGGCCACCAGGACTGGCCCCACTCTCCCCCAACACCCAGTCAGGGACAGGAGGCAGTACCTGGGTAGGGCACCTGGCCCCTGCTGAAAACCTCATGCAGGAGAATCCCGAAGGACCAGACGTCAGACTTGCTGGAGTAAAGCCCTTGGGAGAGCGCTTCGGGGGCCGTCCACTTGTAGGGGACATTGTGGTTGTGGGAGAGGTAGACGTCCTCCTGCGATCAGGCAGGCGCTGAGTGGGCCTCGGAGGCTGCCTCTGCCCTGCCCCCATGGCATGGACACGCACAGCCGCCGCACCGCCCCAACAGTGGGACCATAATGACCCCACTGTTGGACCCACACACAGGGCATCAGCCGCTGTGGCTAAGCTCGCGTTGGGGCCTGAGCGCCTTCAGGAGAGCAGCTTCCCCTGGGATTCCAGGCGCATGAGGATGAGAGGGCTTGGGGCACAGGAACTGGAAGGCTCCTGGGCTGGGCCAGTGAACGAGGCACGTGAACAAGGCAGTGGCTGCATGGTGGGCCCTGCTGTGTGCTCCTTTGGGAATGGGGACACCCCCCCAACTTGCTTCGGCTTCCCACCTTTCTGCTCAGCCTGGGCTCCCGAGGGCAGGGGCCAAATCCTGCACCTGGCTGAGTCCCCTGCTCCACACAGGAAGCCCTGAGCCCTCTGCCCCTGCCCTCCAAGGGCCCTACCTTGCTGAGCCTGGCTAGCCCGAAGTCCCCGACTTTGCAGAGGGTGTTTTCCCCAACGAGGATGTTCCTGGCGGCCAGGTCGCGGTGGATGTAATTCTGCGACTCCAGGTAACACATGCCCTCGGCTACCTGCCATGCAATGTCCAGCAACTCCGAGACAGGCAGGGCTTTCTCATCAGAGTCTGCAGAGGGGGTGGAGCCTGGGGTCAGCCGAGCCCACTGGGGTGAGGACGGGGTGGAGGCCAGGCCACGTCCCATCTGCCTCCAGGCTCTGCGGGCTCAGAGGACCGGCTGGGGCAAAGGGCAGAGCTGGCCTGGTTTAAAATTAACCTCGGGCCAGCCACCACCCTCTGGAAGGCAATTGTGTATGGGGAACCAAGAAGCAGATCCTGGTTGGGGAGGTTTTCGATGGCAACGGAGAAGCTGGACACAGGAGGAGACACTCATTGCCGATTGGAGACGCTCATTGCCGAGGGATGTGCGTAGTGGGAACTCGGGAGAACGTCTGAGTGACAGCAGCGTGCGGCGTTCTGTTTCCGGAGAGCCCTGCCTGGCATGGGGACTGAGATGATCAAGCCCTCTGTGTGAGGATGAGGGTATGGAGCCTTGGCTCAGAGCTCAACTGTGAGTGGTGTGTCAGCATAGCTCTCCCCAGGCACACACAGCTTTTCCTGCCCCACCACGTCCCCTCCCATGTGACGGTCCAAAGCCAAACTGCACCTTCACGAGGGGCCTCTCTGTTCCCTGGAGCCCGTGTCTTTGGTTTTAGTGATTAAAAAAAAATAATGGAAAGAAAAAAATAAAAACAAAGAAAGAAAAATAATGGAACTTAGAGATGATGATGTCCTTGAGCCAGTGTGATTCGTGTGTCCGTGTGTGTCTGTATCTGTGTATGTGTCTCTCCATGTGTGCGTGTAGACAGGGGGATGGGCTTGCCAACGCCATCTGTGTTTGTGTGTGCATGTGTGTGCATGTCTGTGTGTGCATGTGTGTGCGTGTGTTGTGTCTGTGTGTGCGTGTTAGTATGTGTGTGCATGTTAGTGCATGTGTGCCTGTGTGTGTGCATGTGGTGCATTGTCTGTGTGCAGGCATGGGGGATGAGCTTGCCAATGCCATCTGTGTGTGTTTGTGTATGGGCATGGGGGGTGAGCTTGCCAATGCCATCTGTGTGTCTGTGTGTGCGTGTGCATGTGTGTCTGTGTCTCTGTGTCTGAATGTGTGTGTGAGTGGGGGGCTGAGCTTGCCAATGCCATCTGTGTGTGTCAGTTTGTGTGTGTGTGTGCGTATGACTGCATGTGTGTGTGTGTGTGTGTAGGCGTTGGGGGTGGGCTTGCCAATTCCATCTGTGTCTGTGTGCATGTGTGTGTGCATCGTGTGAGTGTGTGCGTGTAGAGACATGGAGGGTGGGCTTGCCGATGCCATCTGAGTCTGTGTGCATGTGTGTCTGTGTGCATGTGTGTCTGTGTGCATGTGTGTGCGTTGTCTGTGTGTGTGTGTAGGTGTGGGGGATGAGCTTGCCAGTGCCATCTGTGTGTGTCTGTGTGTGTGTCTGTGTGTGCATGTGTGTCTGAGTGTGTGTGTGTATAGGCGGGGTGGGCTTGCCAATGCCATCTGTATCTGTGTGCATGTGTGTGTAGACGTGGAGGGTGGGCTTGCCAATGCCATCTGAGTCTGTGTGTATATGTGTATCAGTGTGCACATGTGGCTGTGTGTGTGCATGTGTGTCCATGTGTGTACATTGTGTGTGTGTAGGTGTGGGGGATGAGCTTGCCAATGCCATCTGTATGTGTCTGTATATGTCTGTGTGTGTACGTGTGTGTCTGTGTGTGCGCATGTGTATCTGAGTGTGTGTGTATAGGCATGGGGGGTGGGCTTGCCAGTGCCATCTGTACGTGCATGTGTGTCTGTGTGTGTGTCTGTGTGTGCGTATGCGTATAGACATGAGGGGACATACACTTCATTTCCTCATGTGCCCCGCCTGGCGCCGGTGCCACTCACTGCGAAGCAGCTCCAGCAGGCTGCCCTTGGCCATGAGCTCGGTGATGATGTACACGGGGTCCCCCATAGATACCACAGCATACAGCGCAAGGATGTGTTTGTGCCGAAGCTTCTTCATGGCCTGGATCTCCGATTGCAGCGTCTGCTGGTGCAGGAGATTGTCTGCAGGGACAGGTGGCCTCGGTGGGTGCAGTCCCTGAACCCCCAGGCACCAAGGAAGAGGCCGAGGCCCTGCCCCCACCCACAGCAGCTGTGTAGGACACATGGACCTCCAGCCCCAGGCACCTGGCTCCTGAGGCCACGATGATGGTGATCACAGCCAGCCCTGCAGGCCCCCAGCCCGGCGCTCCCACGGGGTCATGATGGCCACTTGCTCTTACCACACAGCCCCCCCAGGCTCAGACCTCTGACATGGAGGCCAGACCTCTGCTGAGGCCCAGGTGATTTCAGGGGAAGCTTTTCAGATTTCCAGGGATCTATTTGAGTGGCTTTCCATTACATCCAGGATTTTTAATTTTCTTTTTTTTTTTTTTCTTCCCCTGAGATGGAGTCTCACACTGTCACCCAGGCTGGAGTGCAATGGCGAAATCTCAGCTCACTGCAACCTCCACCTCCTGGGTTCAACCCATTCTCCTGCCTCAGCCTCCCAAATAGCTGAGATTACAGGCATGCACCACCACGCCCAGCTAATTTTTTTGTATTTTTAGTAGAGACAGGGTTTCTTCATGTTGGTCAGGCTGGTGTCGAACTCCCTACCTCAGGTGATCCACCCGCCTCAGCCTCCCAAAGTGCTGGGATTACAGGTATGAGCCACCGCCCCCAGACAAATTTTTTTAATAATTGTATTTAGGTAAAAGCAAAGGTACATTAGAAAGGGAACTGCTCCCACACGGATGCTGTTGCTGGTCCGTGGGGCTCCAGCCTGGAGGTCCCTGGGGGCAAGAGGGCAGCCCAAGGCGGGCACGGGGCCAGGCAGAGCCCTGGCCGGGGCCCACTCACCTCGAGAAATCACCTTAATGGCCACCTGGACCCGGTCTTTCCAGAGCCCCTCGAAGACCTCCCCAAAGTAGCCAGAACCCAGCTTCCTGCAGAGCGTGAACTCCTCCCTGGGCCTCTCCCAGTAGTCCCAGTGAGGCAGAGGCTCAGGCTCGTGCTGGAGGGGGAGGCAGAGACACAGGGCAGGGACTCATCCTTCAGGAAGTGCCACTCAAGGCTAGCACATGGAGCCTAGATTTACCCTCAGATTTAGGGCCACGTTCAGCTTGGGGGCAGTTCTGAGTGTCTGGCACAAGGCTGGACTCTCCCGGGGAGCTGCCCCCAGCCCAGCACAAAATGCCCAGAGACTGGAGGAGCCAAGACCCCACAACTGCAGCAGGCCTCAAGAGAGTGGCCAGGCCCAGCGGGTGGTCTCCAGGCCCCACCCAAGTCAGGCAAACACTTCTGCTCCGTTGAACTATTGGATTCCCTCCAGTGGACCCCAGGTCAGTGAGTCAGGACCCCTCCCACGCTGCCCGGCCAAGCTCTCCCAATAGGAAACACCGGCCCGAGACCGCCCTAGACTGCCTGACCCTACGCTACCAAGCCAGGGCGGGCAGCTACCTTCTGGCAGGGTGCGGCCAGCCTCAGGCCGTGGGACAGGCTCTGGGTCCTGTGGTAGTTCACAAGCTCAGGCAGGCTGAGGAAGGACACTGCCTCATTCAGGTGCAGCCGGCCCCCGACGTGCCGCCAGATCTTGTAGTGCCGCACAGCCTGCGTGTCCCGCACTGGAGGGAGAGCAAGAGCTGTGTGGCCACCCGAGTCCACCGCCTCCCACACCTGCTCAGAGTTTCTGGGTCCCAACCCCTGTCTCCCCTCCCTTGGAACAGCTCCCTCCTGCCCTGCAGGCTCTGTCCAAGCTCTCCGGCCCCTTTTGCCCCTGTGCCAGATGGCCTCCACCTGGATGGCAGCTGCCCAAAAACCCAGCCACGCTGAGTCCTCAGGGACGGGACAGAGTTTCTCTGCGCCCCACACACCCCAGACGCAGGGTCTCGTGCTGGACAAGGTTCCCATGGGTGCCAGGGCAGGGATGGCCTGAGAAGTCCCTGCCCTCCCAGGGAGGGGCCCTGCCCCACAACTGCCCTAGCAGCCAGCCACCCAGACCCCAGGGCGGAGGGCATGGGAACTCCCTGGAAAACAGCTCAGGTCCCCAGTCACAGCAGAGGGAGCCAGGATCCCCTCATGGATGGGAGGGCTTAGAGCAAGGACTCCCCCCACCCCCGCAGGCAAGCACAGGCTCGGAGGCCAGGCCGCACCCGAGAGGACGTAGTCGGCGCTCGGCTTCTCGCTGACCCTGATCAGGAAGGCACCCTCGGCATTGCCGGAGGACTGCAGCCGATGCACGGCTTCAGAGCGGGAGATGCAGCCGAAGAACCACCTGCAGGGGAGGGGTGACCTCAGCCCACAGACCTGGGCCCACCCCACACGGACCCCACCTGGAAACCCAGCCACCCTTGCTGCCACCTCAAGTTTCCATCCCTGACCACAACTGCCCTCAGGAGCTGTTGCTGACCCAGATGCCCTTAATGTCCCAAATGGCCAGGACAGGCCCCTGGGGACCCAGCAGGGGGAGGGGCAGGGGGAGGGGCAGGGGGAAGAGCAAGCTTCTACCACACCCTGCCCTGAGTGACCCCTGTCTAGGGGTCAGGGCCTAGGGTGGAGTTGGGGAGGGCGCCGGCACTGTCTGCACACACACCTACCTGTGATACCCGAACACTCCCACACATACGGACAGCTCACCCGCACCTGAACACACCCGTACACTCATATGTACACAAGCACTCAAATGCACTAACTCCTGGCTGCAGGGTTTGGAGCTGGGGCAGCCTGGACTGTGGACTTCTGGGTGGAGCTCGAAGAAGCACCAGGTGTCCTGTTCCCGGACCTTTGTGTCTCTGACTCCCTCAGGCCATGGAACACGGACCCCACACAGAAGACCACCGCCCAGCATGGAGCCCCTGGGGTCCACCCCTCCGCTTCTGCACAGCTGGCGGCACTGCCCCATTCAACCTTCCAACCACCTGCCTCCTTCCCACCCCTCACCTGGGCGAGTTCTCTGGGTCTCTGCACCTGGGAGCAGACCAGCCTCTAGCCAGACCCCACCCCTGCACTCCTGCTACCTAACTCGGTCTTGGGTCTGCACATGATGGGGGTCTCCACCACAGCCTCTGCCTGTGGCTGGGGTCCCCAGGAGCTAACCCCGCACAGCCTGTGATTCGGGCACGCACACAGTAGGCGCCCAATCCGTGATGAGAAAAGCCGCTCTCAGGAGTCTGAGCTACAGAAACCCCTCCCAGCAGACACTCCCCAGCCTGAGCTCCGAGCGGCTGTGGAGCCAGCCCAGGCCACAGCAGCTGCCCTCTGGTTCCTGGCAGGGCACAGCAGGCAGGAAGCCTGCCCCGCAGCCGGCTGCTCCCCAAACTGGGTCGTGTGTCTGGTTCTGGCAGTTTGGAAACTGAGCAAGCTTCATTCCCTCAAAGGCCCTGGAACACCCCCACAGAGCTCGTCACTGGCCACCGGCCTCCCGGAAGTCCACCCTGGACCCCCTGTCCTCCCCAGGCCCCAGCAGAGCAGCCTCCACCAAGATGTGACAAGGATGAGCACAAGGGAGGGGCCTGTGCCCTCTGAGCCCGCTGCCACCGTCCTGTCGGCGCTCCCAGGTGCCAGCGCACAGCGCAGGGAGCAAGGACCAAGCACGATGCCCAGCCTCGACTTCAGGGCACAGGAAGACAGAGCCGGGGTCCCCACCTTCCTGGGCTTCCTTAAGGCCAGCCCAGAGCCCTCTCCCTGCCCCGTGCCTAGAGGGTGGCTGTACCAAAGCTCCCAGGAGCTGGGGACACGCACGGTTCAGACTCCACCGTCTCCTCCTCGGCCAGGTAGTTGTGGGGCACGTAACCCTGGGCCACGGCCCCACCTGCCTCATCAAGCAGCGTGGCCCACCACCACTGCTCCTCCTTCCTGGTCACATGGAAGATGTCCCCTGCTTGGAAGCTCAGCTCCTCATCCGTCCGAGCCTTGAAGTCCCAGAGGCCCACGTACTTGGGGCCCAGGTGAGCCTGGTCCCGGGACACCATGGCGGGCACCGCGGCAGGACTGGGCTGCAGGCTGCTGGAGCACGGGGCTGGGCGTGGCAGGAGGGCTGCCCAACAGGCATCCTGCCCTCTTCCATATGACAGGCAGGGAGGCAGCCACACCCAGCACCCACAGGTGCTCGAGAGCACCTGATCCATCTGAGGGCCCAGCCAGCCCCACGAGTCCTCACACCCACAGGGCCAGGCCGCACTGCCGGCTGCACTGGACCCTTCTGGCCACTTAGCACCCCAGCTCTGGGAACCTGCTGGGCAGGCAGCCACAGGACCGGCCTGAGCGCCAGAGAGAGAGGGCAGTGGAACCCCCCAGGCGGGGCTTCTAGGGAGTCCAACTTACAGACACTCGGGCACTCAGCGAACCAAAGGGTCCCCCCACCCCGGCCCCAGGAAGGAGCGTTGCAGCCTGAGGGTAGGAAAGGGAGGGCTGCAGGCACTGCCTTCCCAACCTTAGAGCCACAGGGGCCAGATGGGGGCTGCCTCTCTCCCCACTTCTGGAAGCCTCCCCTCACCCAGCCCTGGACCCTAACCCTGAGCACAGGGCCCAATGCCAGGAGCTGCTGTGGGTGGGCATCCTGAAAGTCACTTCAGGGGCAGGCCCCACCCAGCAGAGGACACAGGACCCGCCCTCAGTAAAGGGCCAAGCAAGGAAGAGGGAGTGAAGTCAGGGCAGCAATCCTGTGTGGGTCAGTCCCGAGGACTTCCCAGAAGAGGAGAGCCCAGGGGTTGCAGGGGGTCAGGGGGTTATCCCCAGGAAGCAGAGCCAGGGCACCCGCAGCTGAAGAAACGGACCCTGCCTTCCTCCACGTGGACACCAGGGGGCGGGCAAAGACCATGCGTGTGTCCTGGAAGCGCCAGGGCCCAGGGCCCAGCTCCTGCCCAGGCAGCCCCTCCAGCTGTAGCCTCTGCCTCCTCCTGCCCAGCCCCCACAGCCCCTGCCCCCTTTCAGCTCACCTCCCCCTCCCACCCATGCCTGAGTGAGCCCTGACATGACCCCCACCTGCACCCGGCAGCCCCCTGTCCCCCCTTCACGGAGGCCCCTCCCGCCGACACTGCTGTGTCCACCAGGGAGCTCCGACCCAGGGGCCTGGACAGCAGCCACAAGGAGCAGGACGGGGTGGGAAAGGACTCGCATACTCTGCCAGGGGTGGTGGGGAAACTCCTCAACTCTGCATATTTGAACTTCTATTTTTATTGCAAAGAGAAATAATGGCACCTTCCACTCATTTTGTTTTAAGAATAATCTGGATTATGTAACAGCTTCTTAGATTTTTGGGCAGCTCAGCACTGACCAAAGTAGGGAGGGGCAGTGGGGTGTTGGGCTGGGTAGCATCCCTCAGGCCCCCCCAGCTCTGCCGGGGGTCAGTGGGGGTGATGCAGGGGGAGGAGTGGGAGGTGGCAATGAGGGGGAGGGGCAGCGGGGTGTTGGGCTGGGCTGCATCCCTCAGGCTTCCCCATCTCTGCCATCTTGGTCTTCTGGGTCCATGAGTGTGTGTCCAGGGTGCTTCGAGTGCCCCTGAGTTCAGATGTACAGGACGTTCAGTCTAAGCCACACCAGGAGGGGCCAGGAGGCAGGCCCCTCCCTGATACCCAGGAGCACCAAACCTGTTCAGCGAGTGGCTGGCCTGACGCCTGGAAAGGCACGGGAGCCACAGACACACCAGGTCCCCTTGATCCCAGCATCTCCTTTCCTCCCGGGTGGGCTGTGCCCATCTCAGCTCTGGACTCATAGTGGCCACAGAAAGCACAGAGGGTGGGGCCTTCTGTGCCATGGGAGCCCCCAGGCTGCTGTGCCAGGGATGTGCCCAGAACCGGAAGCTCAGCTCAAGGCCTCACTGGGCCCAGGTGACAGAGCCAGCCTCTCTCCTAGGCTCTCCCACGCCTGTGGATCGGGCAGCTGGCCAGGGCACCAAAGGGCTCAGACAAACTCTCCTGCCTCCACTGTCTGCAGGTCCTGGCTCCTGCCACCTCCCTCCGAGTGGCTTTGTTTACAGCCTACAGCCTGGCAGCCCCTGCGCTGTCCTGTTCTCTGAGCCTCTAGGGACCACTTACCTTTGCACTCGGGAGCCTCGTGCCCAAGCTCCCTCCTGAGTCGGCCTGTGGACGGTGGCCATCAGAGAATTGGCTCAGCAGGTGCAGAGCTGACCCTGACTCTTGGGGATGAGGAACTCAGTCAGGCCTGAACTCGCCTTCAAACTTTCTGTTCCTGCAAGCCTTCTGGGCACAGCTGCCAGCCTGGGCTCCCAAAGGGTCAGGGGCAGGGTCTCCAGGGACCCTAAACACAGACCCCACTGGCCCCATGTGCCTGCCCCCTTCCCCCTCCATTTGTCTCACAAAGACCTAAGCCAGATTTGCGGTAAGCGAGGCCTGCCCACCTCCTGCCTCAGTGACCCCAGAGTATTCACACCCAGAGGCTGCCCTGAGCCAGCTGCTGTTGTTTCCAGCACAACATGGCATCTACCCCCGATGCCCAACCTCTGACCCCACCTGACCCTGCATAGACAGAAGACCCCGAATGCCCCAGGGCCCACCCTGAGGCCCCTAGAAATGGCCTCTGAGGGCAGCTCCCAGGCCACCAAGCCTCCCTGCCTGCCCTTTCTGTGCCTGAAGGAGCCCCCTGGAGCCCACCCAGGGAGACAGAACCAGCTTCTCAGGCAGCTCCTGCCAATGCCCTTGGGGTTCTCACTGTCTGGGCACCATAATGTCCTGGGCTGGGACTCCAACCTGCATTTTCTAGCAGACCCCACACTCCAGCTCCTGGGTCTGGGTTTGGAGGCTGAGCCCGTGTGTGGTATGTGTGTGTGCGTCTGGGAGTCCAGTCCCTGCGTACTGAGTGCAGCATGTGTGCTGGGTTTGCGCACAGCGCACCCTGTGCCTGCACCGCACGTGCCCGATGAGGTCAACACAGTGGCCTGCCTGGGAGTCCAGCACTGGCTACTTCCACAAACCCAAGCTGGGACTAGGGAGAGCACTGGGCCTCTGGCTCTTGACCCTGCGAGGGAGTCCAGGGGGCCCGGACGACAGGCTTCAGCGAGGAGACGCACTGGCTCGGGGCTTCCGAGGTTCCTCCCACCCCGACATGCTGTTTTTCTCTGCTGAGTGCAGGAGACACAGTCACACAGAGGAGGTCAGCCCTCTACTCTGCACCAGGAACATGGTCACACCGCACAGAAAACATGGTCCCCTCCACTGTCTGCTCATGTCTCTCTGGTGCACAAACATGTGTGCCCACTGGTGCCTGAAGCCCACAGCCAGAGGCTCCTCGGTCTGGCTGGCCCGCAGCAGGCCTGCGTTGACCTTCTGCGGGGAGAAGGGGCCGGCCTGGCTGGAGCCCGGAGCCCTGGGTCATGTGAGGACTCGGGAGAGGCCTCTGTGGATGGCGTGCAGCTTCTCCCACAACATGGCAAAGGTGGGCCGCTCCTCAGGGCTGCCCCTCCAGCACTCCAGCATGAGAACGTAGACCTCCGCCGGGCAGGTGGCTGGGCGCGGCAGCCGGTACCCTCGCGTGATCTGCTGCAGCGTCTCGTGGTTGGTCATTCCTGGGAGGCGCAGGACAGGAGCTGCTCAGTTCTGCCTGGGGGTCCCTATGGAGGGCTCCCTTAGCCCCCCGCATCACCTGCCTGCCCTTGGCCAGATCCTTCAACCCCAAGCCGACAGCGTCCAAGATCGAGGGCCAGTGGCTCCCGGGCAGAGCCCGCCTCCTCCCTCCAGCTGCCTAGAGATGCACCTTCATAGGGACACTGGCCGTAGGTGAAAACCTCGTACAGCAGGACACCGAAGGACCAGACATCCGACTTCTGGGAGAAGACATGATAATTGGCCGCCTCGGGCGCTGTCCACTTGACCGGGATCTTGGAGCCGCTGCTTGGGGAGTAGATGTCGTCCTGGGGGCGAGGGAAGGCCCAGGTAGGATAGGTGGGTGGGTGCCCCTCACCCATCCCCTCCAGCCATCAGGGGCTGACCTTGAGCAGCCGGGCCAGGCCAAAGTCAGCCACCTTGCAGGCCAGGCCATCATCCACAAGCACGTTCCTGGCAGCCAGGTCCCGGTGCACAATGCGTCGTTCCTCCAGGTAGCTCATGCCCTCCGCCACCTGGCAGGCAAAGCCCAGCAGAGGCGACAGACACAGGGCCCGGCCTTCAGGGCCTGCAGGAGACAGTGCGGGGCCTTATGGGGCACAGGGCCAAAGGTGGGAGAGGCTGGCCTCCACCAGCGTCCCTTCCCCCCACACCTGAACCTCCTCATCCCTAAGATGTGCTGAGAACGGCATGGCCTGCTAAGGCTGCAGGAAGCCCTGAGCGAGGCAGGGTGAGGGTCCTGTACTCACCACACTGACCTGACCACTGGCCCAGGCTCCTAATAAAGACCCAGGCAGAGAAGAGCCAGAGACGGGGCTGGGTCCACATCACGTGAGACCAAGGCTGGTGACCAGATGGGACCACATCCCCGGCCCTCGAACTCCATCCAGCCCCAGCCCCCTGCTGGCTGGAGGCCAGGACAGGGAAGGGGTCTGCAGCCCGGGTCCCCTGCTACCGAGAGACGCTGGTTCACCCCAGAAACCCCTGCAGGCTCGGCTCTGCACTGGAAGGGAAGGGCTGGTGGCAGGCGTGGCAGGGCCCGGGGTTGGCAGGGTGGGTACTCACTGCCCAGGTAGGCCCGCAGGTTTCCCTTGCCCATGAGCTCCGTGACAATGTACACTGGCTCCCCAGCCGAGCACACCGCATGCAGCCGGATGAGCCGCTTGTGCCGCAGACCCTTCAGTGTCTGGATCTCCTTGGCGAGGTCTGTGAGCTTCATGTCGGCTGGGGGAGAGGGCACGGCTCCAGGTCTGGCCCATACCATGAACGTCTCTGCCCCAGGGTCGAGGGTTGGGCAGCAGGTGCAGGGCCCAGCCGTGGCTCAGGATCTCGGGGCCTCACCTGACTTGATGATCTTGATCGCCACGGGCAGGGAGCCCAGCCACAGGCCTTCCCACACCTCCCCGAAGTAGCCTTCACCCAGCTTCCTCCGAAGGGCAAATTCAGAGTGTGGCCGCTCCCACGTATCCTGCTGTATGGGCTTCTGCAGGGAGGGGGCACTCAGTGCCCTGCCCACTCCCTCCAGGGAGGCTGGGCAGGGAGTCTGGGCATGGAGGTCAGGCAAGGAGGCTGGGCAGTGTGGGCCCCTGTGCTCTGTCCCAGGCATAGCCCCTGCACCAGGCCTGGAGCGGGCACCCCCATTCCCAGCACAAGCTCACCTCACCCTGGCTGGGACAAAGGGCTTGGAGGCCCCGCCCAGCACTGCAGGAGCTCATGGCTCTGAGGGCCTAAGTGGCACCTTTGCCCTGGCCGGATATCCGTCTACACACCCTCATCACTGCCCCGGCCAGGCTGTCATTATGAGACCAGGGAAACTAGACTCCTGCCCTGACCCTCGGCAGCGTGGCTCATCGGGGCAGTCCCAGGACCCAGCAGCCGCAGCCCAGCTGCAGCATCTTGCCACTGCGTCTCCTCCCACAGCTTCCGCCTTTGAGACCTGGGGCAGCTTTGTGTGCCTTCCTCAGACTGGCCCCACCCTCCCAGCTGCTCAGCTGCAGAGCTGGGCGCCGCCATGGGTCTCCTCTCTCCACCCCTAGCCCCGCAGGAATCCCAGCAACCCTCAGAGACGGGCTGACACTCGCAGAGAGCAGGGTGTGCTGGCTGCTCTGAGGCTCCCAGGCCCGGACAGGCCCTAGAGCTGCTCCTCTGGCAGCCCCAGGGGCTTTGCAATGGGGTTGGGAGGGGCACCTAGATCAGGGCTGTGCCTTGAGCAGGCACAGGGCAGGCACAGGCCCACCTGGGGCACACAGGGCCGCAGCAGCGGGTTCTGGATCAGCTTCCAGTTGGCCTTGTAGTAGATGAGCAGCTCCTCCAGGCCAGGAAAGAGCTGGCCCTTCTGCAGATAGAGGCTGCCGTCAGCTGCCATGGAGACCCGGTAGTGGCAGACGCTGGCCTGGGCCCGGACTAGGAAGGGTTCAGAGATGGAGACCCTGCCTCAGACGAATCTCCCTGCCAACAGACCTAACTGCCCTAACCTCCCACCACAGTAGATGGTGGCCACAACCCACCTGAGGGGCCTGGCCCAAATCTAGCTGGGGACCCTGAGATGGTCAGAGCTGTGTGGAGGAGGGAGTGTGGGCAGCTACAGGTTGGGGCAGGGCAGCAAGAGAAAAGCCCTGTTCAGAGCTTTTCTGCTGATGGTGTGCAGAGTAGGCCCTTAATAGATACTTGCAGAATGAATGAGTCCATGATTCAGTGAATGAATGAGTGACGGAGTGAATGAGTGAATGAATGAGTGAGTGAATGAATAAGCAAATGAATGAAAGAATAAGCCAGTGAACTCATCAGTGAAGGAATGAGCAAATGAGTGAACGAGTGAGTTAGTGAATGAGGAACGAATGGGCAAGTGAAGGAGTGAGAATGAATGGGTGAATAATGAATGGATGGATGAATAAATCAGTGAGTGAGCAAGCGCAGGGGATGAATTAATGAATGAGTGAATGAATGACTGGATGAGTGACCAAATGAATGAATCAGTGAGTGAGCAACTTCAGGAGGTGACCAGTGTATCTGCTGTCGGGCCCTCAGTGGGGCCGGGTATGAATCAGGAGCCAGCACTGCCTAGAGACCAACCACCCCAAGGTCAAGGGCCACTGGCCTGGTGGGGGACAGAGACAGGAGGGGCTGTTGCAGGTACCTGACAGTGAGTAGCCCCCGAGGCTGCTCTCGCTGGGTCGGACAAGGAAAGCCCCTGGTTCGTTGGGTGGGGAGAGGAGCAGCTCCTGGGCCTGGGTCCGGCTGACCCCACTGAAGTACCAGCTGCAAGCAGCAGGTACAGGGTCACCTTGCAGGCCCCTCAGCCATCGGCCCTTCATGCTGTCCCCTGTGCTGGCGGCAGGGCTGAGCCCAGCTGTGCCACTGCCTCAGGGAGAAGGTGCACCTGTGACAGCCAGGGTCTGCACTGCCTCAGCCCCCAGGGCCGGCCCCATCCTCCTGCCCAGCCCTGAGCGTCCTCACCTTGGCCATGGGCTATCCGTTAGCTGGGGTTGACCTCCAGTTCCCTGTTCATAAAGTGACCGCCAGCCCCAGCCACAGGCAACAATCAGCCTTGGCCACAGGCCACCAAACTTTCAGCTTCGCTGAGCCCCTGTGAGGACCAGAGCTGAGGGCCTGATGAGCTGCCCTAAAGCACTGCGGGGCTATGGGTGTGGCTGCACAGGGCCACGGGCACCACCTGGCTGGACACGGCCCACCTGGCTTGGGCAGTTGGCTGCTGGGGGTGGCCCACGGAGAACTCTGTCCTGAGGACGCAGCCTAAGCCAGGCTGGGGAAGCCAGTGCGCAGCTGCATGGGGTGCTGGACGAACATTCAAAGCATCCTGCATCCCACGCTGAAGAGCTGTGCCCTGTACAGGACAGCCCCAAGCCTACTGGACTCTGTCCAAAGAGACGCTCCCTCCAAAAAGCTAGGTGCAGGTGAGACCGCTCTGAACACAGTGGCAGGGAGCTCCCAAGCCCCCACTCCTCACATGCCCAAACATGGGGAGCCCACACCTGGGTGTTGGGGGTGGAGCCTGCTGGGGCTCCCCTGCCCAGGTGGGTCACCCATTAAGTCACATCTACTCATTCCTGGGAGCCAGAGACACCCTTGGAAGGAAGATAGAAACGCCCAAGGCCCCACTCCACTGAGCACCTCTGCTTCCCAAGGCCAGGGCAGGGACTCCACACCTCACTCAGCTTCCCATCCTGGAGCCTCCATTTCCGGGAGCTTCCTGGGACCCTGAGAGGGATGCCTGCCACTCCCCCACCCCAGGGCACACCCTGTCAGCACTAGAAGGAGGAAGCACAGTGAGCGGGTGTCAGGGTGGGGCTGAAACCACCTGGGGAGCAGGATTAGGAGAGGACACAAGACCAGCCTCGGAGTCCACGCAAGACACAGGGCCGGGGCACCGCCATGCCATCCTGGGAAGCCCCGGTCCTGCCATCCTGGGCAGACGTGGTTGCTGGGACTGGGCAAGAGGGAGGACACCGTCTGGCACCCCTGCTCTGGGAACCTGGGGGGCCATGGGGCCAGCGGGAATAGAAACCAACGTGGCCAGGGCCATGGGGCTGGGCTGAGGTTGGAGGGAACAGGCGAAGCCAGAGGCAGAGAGGTGCAGGACCGGGAATAGAGAGGTGGCAGTTGGAGATGCTGGCAGTAAAATTCGAAGGCTGGTTGTACCAACAACATGGTACAGTGCCTGGGTGGGGTCAGAGGGTGGACATGGGTCCTCCTGACATGAAACTCAGTGGGGCAGCAGTCTTCGAGGGAAGCTCACGACTCATTTTGGGCCAAGAGACAGCCCAGAGGCTGCCCACCTCTGTCCACATAGCTCCTCCTGCAGCTGGGGTCCCTGCCCTCTGGGGTCTATTGGCAGGGAGACGCAACCCTCTCAAGTGAGAAGGGACCCAGGTCCCTCCCAGCACTGCAGGGCTCTGGGGGTGAGATACATGTTTTCCCTACACATTACCCGCCTCCTCTGAAGCCCACATCAGGGCTTGGGGGTGGGGGCGGGCCCTGCACGTGTCCTGAGATGCAGGGATGTGCCTGGGGTCTCACCCTGGGGCATGAGGCCGGGTGTCTGGGGCTAATGACAGCTGAATGTGGTTAGTCTTTTGATCTCCAGCCCAGGCAAATAGTCATTATCTTTAAGTAGGGACAGCCCTGCCCCGCCCAGCCCAGCCCACACCAGCCCTGCCCCACTCAGTCCTGCCCACGCCAGTCCTGCCCCGCCCAGCCCTGCCCGCCGCAGCCCTGCCCAGCCCAGAGCCGTCCAGGAACTACCCAAGGGGGTCTGTCCCCACACCTGAGGTGACTGTGAGCCCCTTCCCATCACAATGGCTGCTTGCCCCCAACCACTGCTCAGGGCAAGCGGGGCAAGTGTGGGGTGAGGGCCTGGGGTCCCTCAGAAGGCACCTCCCTGTGACTCCAGCATCACCCATCACATGCAGCCCCCAGGACCATCTGTGAGTGCCAAGGTGCCCCCAGGAGGCTGGAAGTGGCCCTGAGCAATGCCGAGGCCAAGGCTCGCCCCAGAGGTCTGCAGGCTCAGGCCTGGCCCGGCTGGACACAGGATCAAGGCAGCTGCCCAGAGCAGCCCCATTGGGCATCTCCACTAGGGGTATCTGCCAGCACTCTGCTCACGTGGCCTCACCCAGAGCTCCTGGAACAGGGCCATTGTCTCACCTGGTGCCTTCCAGCCCTTGTCCTCCAAAGCAGTGACCACTCCATGAACACTGGACTCCCTGTTGAGGGAGGGAGGGCCTGGCCAGCTGCGCAGGGTCCTGGAGTCACCGCCTGCTGGGTGCCTGGCTGGTCCAGCTCTTGTGCCCAGACTTGACCCCTCCTGCTGGAGCTACCTCTCCCTCTCGGCAGTGCACCGAGGACACTGCCGTTTTCCCTTGAATGAATGCCAGGATGAACGAATGAATGAACAGACAACCATGGACACGCGATTTCCAGCTCAAGGTCCATGGACCCCAGCCTGGGGCGGGCAGGCTCTGGCTCCGACGCGAGGTACTCACGGTTGGTCTGAGAGCAGCTCCGGAGAGGCCTCGGCAACGCAGGTGATGGGCACGAGCCCCGCGCTGGGCTGGCCCGAGAGCCTGCGCGCAAGGGTGCAGCCGCCCTCATCCTCCCCGAGGGCGCAGAGATCGTCCCCGTGGCGGACACTCAGCTCCCCCCCGCGCCGCGCCCTGAAGTCGTGGAGCGCGCGGAAGAGCTGCAGGCGCGGCGGCGCATGGGGGCTGCGGGGCGAGGGCGCGGGGTCGGCCTCGGGGTCCGGCTCGCCGCCCTCCGGCCAGATTTTGTCCCAGAAGAAGGACAGGAAGGCCAGCCGCCTCCTGAGGAAGGACTCCATGACCCCCGGGGTCACCACGCTGGGCCCAGGGCCTCGCCGGCCGCTCCCATGGAGCCCCGAGGGCGCAGGAGGAACTGGCGGCGCCGGTGTCCAGCGCTCCCTGCGCCGCGTCCCCAGCCAGCACCTACCCGTGGGGCGACGGGGACCCCGGCCCTGTGGTCACTCGGAGGCCCCCGCAAGGAGGCACACCGGGCGTTCGGGCCGGGGGTGGGGCGCAGGGCGGACACCCTGCCTCGGGCGCACCGACGACCCCTCCTCCCCTCGACCTCCAGGCGTCCTGTGCGAGCTGGATCCCCTCCCGAACCCACCGAGGGAGGCTAGGGCTGGGGCGGGGAGGGCTCCGGGAGGTGCCTCGGAGGGCGGGGCGGAGGCGGGGCCCGCCTCCCTCCCGCCCTCGCAAGGGCCAGGCAGGCGGGTGACTGTCCAGCCAGGCCCGGCCCTTGTCCATGGACGCCGCAAGCCCGGCAGCCCCGCGGAGAAGGGGGGTCCAGGGAGGGCCATGCTGTCCACCACCTGAGTAGTTGCCAAGCCCGAGCTGCACTTACTGAAAAATATCCTGCTTATTTCAATGTTGCCCAGATATTGTAACACCATCAACCCCACACAGGCTCTGCGCTGAGCCAGCAGAGGCCCCGGGACAGGCGCTTGAGGGGCTCTCAGCACCCTGGCTTTCACGCTGTAAACAAGATGCTGATTGCAGGGAGCTCGGCCTCAGGGCCAGCACCCAGATGCCCCACGATGCCCAGTGACTGGCTTCTGGGCCAGTGGATGCCCAGGAGATACCTAGAGACCACTCTGGGGAAGTGGAGGCTGGGGTACGAGCAGGGAAGCCGGCACACGGGGAAGGGGCGGTGGGCAAGCCCCCAGCCAGGACCTCCCACCCTCTCCCTGGACAGCATCAAGCCCCACATGCTGAAGCAAACTCTGCCCACCCAGGCAGGTCCCCAAGACAGGGCAGGATTGGGGAAGTGAATCCCAGCAAAACCCAGCAGAGCCAGGTCTAGGGCAGGGTCCTGAGCCAGGGGGTGGGGGTGGGGGCCCATCTGCAGTCTCTGCTCCCTCCAGCCTCCCCTCGGGCTCCTGAGTGGGTTGGGGGGTATCTACAGTCTCTCTCCTCCCTCCGGCCTCCCCTCCAGGCCCTGAGTGGGGTGCAGGGGGCATCTCCAGTGTCTCTCTCCTTCCACTGGCCTCCCCTTAGGGCCCTGAGGGAGAGTAGGGGTGGGGGCTGTCTGCAGTCTCTCACTCCTCTCACCGCCCCCCCAGCAGCCCCTTCAGCCCCTGGGGGGCCTTCATGGACCTCACACCCACCCCTCCCCACATCTCACACCCATCAATGCCCCGCTTCATGTGTGTGGTGGAACGCATCCATCCAACAGGGTGACCAGTGTCCAGCCGACGAAAAGCCCTCTCACGCCTGCCTGTCCTGGAGCTGCAAACCAACTTCTCAGCAACCTCGCGTCTGGGGACTGGAATGTGCATTGTGGGGTGGCAGTGACACCCATGGGCTGGCTCTTGGTACCCCAGGGCCAAGCTGTGTCCCTGGTTGGCAGCCTGGAGCCAGCAGGGGCCCTGGGAGGCTGGACATCGCCAGGCTGGGGCAGGCTCCGCTCCATGGAGAGGCATCCTTTGGCGGGGGAGGGGGGGTGAGGTGGTGTTCAGAAACGTGGATAATTATAAATACTAAATTGGGGGTGGTCTTAGAGGGGCCCGGAAGCCGATGCCCACCACCTTCTCCTCCAGTACACGTGCAAGCGGGGTTTTCGCCAACCAGTTTCTTTCCTTTACCCTTGTTTTGTTTTTGAAACAGGGTCTCACTCTGTTGCCCAGGCTGGAGTGCAGTGACGCCATCACAGCTCTTAGCCTCCATCTCCTGGGCACAAGCAATCCTCCTGCCTCAGCCTCCTAAGTAGCTGGGACTACAGGTGTGTACCACCATGCCCAGATACGTTTTTTATTATTTGTAGAGATGGGATCTCCTTTTTCCCAGGCTGGCTTTGAATTCTCGGCCTCACGTGATGCTCCTGCCTCCCACAGTGCTGGGACTAGACTACAGGCGTGTGCCACCACGGTCAGCAACCAGTTCTCCTAAACCCTCCCTAGGATGTTGCCCCTCCCTCCTAGAACGCCAAGGTCGCACAGCTCCAGGGAGGCCTCTCAGGGAATGGGAGGCTCCTGTGCTCACCACATCGGGGCCAGCTGTTCAGGGCACTGAATGCAGATTCCTTCTGGACATTCCCTGTCCCTTAGAGCCATGGGATCATGGCATAAGGCTCAGCACATTCCATGCCCAGCTGGAGCCGGAGCCAGAGCCAGACCTAGCCATCAGGGCTAGGGCCCTATCGGGCCTCTGCCCAAGCGTGTCTCATCCCCACTGCATCACCCGCCTATAGATCAGCTCCCAGTGTCCTCCTCATCTTCCCCTCCTTGTACCTGCCACCCTTGCACTGCACACATGCTGGAGTGAACTCAGTCAGCAGGCAGCCAAGGCCAGCTTCATCCGGCTCCTCCCTGGTGGTCCTCAGAATCCTCAGCCCTGCAGGCCCAGCTGCCCCATCTGCTGACCTCCAAGTTGTGCCCAAATGTCCACCGCTTCCTCACCTCACCACCTGGTGCAGCACAGCCCAATGCAGGGCCCCCCGCGCAGGTGTCCAGGTGGACAGTGCCTTCCCTGCCTGCTGGGCACTCCCTCTGTGACCTCACCTCCTCCCTCAGCCCTCAAGGGAGGTGGCAGAGGGGAGTGAGGAAAGGGGCCCGGGTCAGAAGACTGGGGCTTGGCCTGGTACGGTGGCCCACGCCTGCAATGCCAGAATTTGGGGAGGCCAGGCAGGAGGATCGCTTGAGCCCAGGGTTCAAGACAAGCCTGGGCAACACAGTGAGACCCCCATCTCTATTTTTTTTTTTAAAAAAAAGAAAAGGCCGGGAGTGGTGACTCACACCTGTAATCCTAGCACTTTGGGAGGCTGAGGTGAGTGGACCACCTGAGGTCAGGAGTTCAAGACCAGCCTGGCCAATATGGTGAAACCCCATCTCTGCTAAAATACACAAATTAGCTGGTCATGATGGTGGGTGCCTGTATAATCCCAGCTACTCGGGAGGCTGAGAAGGGAGAATCGCTTGAACACAGGAGATGGTGGTTGCAGTGAGCCGAGATCAAGCCGCTGCATTCCAGCCTGGGCAGCTAAATGAGACTCCATCTCAAAAAATAAAAAGAAAGAAAGAAAAAAAGACCAGGGCTGGAGTCCTGCTCTCAGACTCACTGGCCACATGACCTTGGGCACACAGTGCTGAACCGCCCCGTGCCTCAGTTTCCCCATCTCAGCACTGAGCTTACAACAGCCGTGTGGACACAGACCAGGAGGATGGGGTTGTATCTGGAGGACACAGCTCTCAGGGTGACAGTGGTCAGAGTGCACCCTCCTCCCCCACGACTGTGGCCTCACTAACCCAGCCTTACCATCCTCAGGGTCCAGGGAGGCTCTGTCTGCCAGGGACACCAAACCCAAAGTGCTCACTGCCCATGCCCTCGTGGCTACAAACAGGGCTGGGCAAGACTGAACCCAGAGTGGCTCCTGGCACCCTGCAGCGCTGCCCAGCAATGAAAAGGACAAACTGTGGATGCCTACATAGAGGGGGTTACACTGAGCTCAGGAAGCGCATCCCAAGGCTGCATACTGAAGGCCCACATGGATAGAACATTCTTGAAACAATAAGAGATGGAGAGAGGAGTGGCTGCAGAGCTAGGGAGGGGTGGCAGGAAGCACGTGGCCATAAAGAACACGTCAGGCCCCCTGGGGTGGCACCCTGGTGCATCTGCATAGGCGTCAGGGTCCTGGTGTGATCTCACACCACAGGCCTGCAAGATCCTCCCATGGGAGGCTTCGTGGAGGGAAACGGGCCCTCTGTGTTATCTCTTACAACTGCAGGTGAATTTACAACTGTCTCAAAATTAAAAGTTTAATTTTATTATTATTACTATTTTTGAGACAGGTCTCACTCTGTCTTACTGCACCTAGGCTGGAATGCAGTGGTGTGATCTTGGCTCACTGCAACCTCCACCTCCTGGGTTCAAGGGATTCTCCTATCTCAGCCTCCCGAGTAGCTGGCATTACAGGCGCGTGCCACCATGACTGTCTATTTTTTGTGTTTTTAGTAGAACAGGGTCTAACCTTGTTGACCAGGCTGGTCTCAAACTCCTGACCTTAGGTGATCCCCCTGCCTAGGCATCCCAAAATGCTGGGATTACAGGTGTGAGCCACTGCACCCAGCCATTATTATCCTTATTAGAGACAGGGTCTCCCTCTGTTCCCCAGGCTGGAGTGCAGTGGCACCATCTCAGCTCACTACAGCCTTGCCCTCCCAGGCTCAGCTGATCCTCCAGCCTCAGCCTTTCAAGCAGCTGGGACCACAGGTGCACACCACCACACCCAGCTAATTTTTAAAATTATTTTAAAACATACAGGAGGCTCTCTACGTTGCCCAGGCTGGACTCAAACTCCTGGCCTGAAGGGATCCTCTCACCTTGGCCTCTCAAAGTGCTGGGATTACGGGCCTGAGCCACTGAGCCCAGACAAAAGTTTAATTTTTAAAAATTGGATGGGAAATCAGAAATCGAAAGAAAGGGGTAGGATGGAGCCCAGGAGAGGGCAGAGGTCCAGGACCTGCCTGACCCCAGAAGAGAAGGGGAGCTGCTCTGCTTCTCTGTGGGTGGACTGCGGGGCTGGGGGTAAGGCGTCAGACAGCACCCCCTTCTCCAAACAACCCAGCTTTGTCTCTGAGCCCTAAATAACAGTAACAGCCATAACCATAGCTGGCATTTATTGCATTCCAGCCCAGGCAGGGAGGGCAGGGCAGAAACAGCACCCAATAGGACTGGGCACGGGGCTCACACCTGTGATCCCACAGGATCTGAGAGACGCATGTGGAGGATCACATGAACTCCGGAGGTGGAGGCTGCAGTGAGCGGGTGACAGAGCAAGACCCCATTTCAAAAGAAACACCCACACCCACCCGCTTCCTCCCAGGCCTAACCCCTGGGGCCTACGGCACCAAGGGAAAGCTCTTCCGGGGGGGGGTCACCAGAGGAGGGAGGAGGCTCAGGTGACAGAACAACCTGGGAGGGGCTCAGGGACGCCCATCCTGGGAGAGGCCCCAGCACTGACCTCTCTGGGGGTGGAGATGAAGAGGATGGAAAGGGCATCCTCTTCCAGCATCTTCTCGAAAGTGCAGCAGGAGCACCTTGGGGTGTCTGAGACTGACTGTGACCCTAGGAGACCCCCCAGTTAGCTGGGGTGTGCTGTAGGGGAAGGGGAGGATCCCAGAGGCCCTGAGCCCAACTGAACGGATACGGACGGGACCAGATGGCCTCAGAGCTCCTCTGCGGGCCTCTCTGGAGCTGTGGAGACCCCATTTATCCACAGTCAGGTCGGGCCGACCTTGGGCGGCCCCTTTCGGAAGGAGCCTGCGGTGGACCAACCCTGTGGTGGGAGGAGCCCATGGTGGGAGGACCCTGTAGTGGGAGGAGCCAGATGTGGGAGGGGCCTGTGGTGGGAGGAGCCCCCGGTGGGGCGGTGCCTCGTGGGAGGAGCCTGCGGTAGGAGGTGCCCACGGAGGGCGGGGCCTCTCCTCTCTATCTGGGCACTGGGTGGTCCATCCATCCGCCAGGTCACTGCACTGGTCCCTTCCTATCTCCCAAATTCCTCCGAGGGATTCCCGAGGACTGCGCCCGGATTGAGGGGATGGGGAGGAACCCCCTCCCAGTCACCCGCGGTTCCTGCGCCCGCCAGAAGCCGGGGAGGGGTGCGTGGCGAGCGCTGTGCCCGCGGACGGGCTCCGGGACTGGCGTCTTTCAGGAGGAACCCCACTTGGAGCCCGGCTCTCGGACCAGCCACCTGCGGTGGCCCCCCCAGGTCGGGGACATGGGCCCCCAGAAGTCTCGGGCTCACCAGCAAACGAAGCGGACAGAATATTCCTGGGCTCTGGGTCCTGGGTCCCCGCCCCGCCCTCGGGCCGCAGCATCACAAAGGCCCCTGGTCCCCAGGGCAACCCGCGGAGCACCAGCGAGGGAGGCTGGACTCTGGGAAGTCCACGCGGCTCGGCTTTGGAGGCAGGGCAAGTGGGCCGGGCCTGGGGCGGTGTCGGAGGCTGTGAGAGGAGGATGTGGGTCTCGGGAAGGCAAGGGGCAGGGGCAGGGGCAGGCAGAGCGCCGGGGAGGTGGGCCCGGGCCGTGGGAGCCGAGGGCAGTGGAGTGGAAGGTGGAGGGCGCAGGGACCTGGTGGTCTTGGGGAGGCGGGCCTGGGACCAGGGGTGTGTTGGAAGCAGGATGGTCTCAGAACCGCCTTCCCAGGTTGACGACCAGCTCCTCTGGGTTTTCCACCTGGGAAGCATCCTTCAGAATTCCCTCCACGGTGAAATCCACCCTAGCCTCCAGCCAGGGCAGGGCTTAGGCCTGGGGTCCTGGCCTCCTGCTCTCAGCTTGCACCTCACCCCGGGCACACTCCCTGCTGTCCCCAGGGGGCTCAAGGGTTGCCCCTTTGAGCATGAGGCAGACATGGCTTGATGGTCCCTGTGCAGCCTTGGGGAAGTCACACACTCACTGCTTAGTTCTCATTTGCGGTTCAGGTTTGTCCAAGGCCCAAGTGGCTGGGACAACCTGAGATCCCAGGGTTGCTGGGAGCTGGGGCGACAGCCAGAGATGCAGCTTGCTCTCCAGGGAGCTGCAGCAGAGCCTGGGGTCGCAGCTGCGCTTGCCGGTGCACCACCAACAGAGCTCAGGCTTGCCTCAGCAGCTGGGCGCAAACCTGGGATGAGAGCAAGCACCAAGCTTCTCAGCCTCAGTCTCCTGGGAAATGGGGTGACAGAATCCAGCCCCTTCGTGGAGTGTTGCTGGTGGAGTCTGTGAGCTCACCAGGCACAGGATCCCCAGTCCACAGGGAGGGAGGAGGACTGCTCCTCCAGGCCCGGGCCTGGCTGCCCTCCTCCCACACTGACCGGTCAGCTGACCTTGTCTTTGGTGAGGCACATCTCTGTTCTGCAACTGCGGTGAGATGTGGAGAGTCCCCAGGAAGAACCGGAGTGGGAGGATGGCCCACAAGTGTCCTCAAGGGGGTCCTATACTGCATAAGACCTCGCTGTCTCCTCTCCACAGCCCCATGGGACCCCCTTTCAGCACCAGTGCTAGGAAGCGGGACCCTTGCCAAGCACTGGGGTTCCTGCCCTGGTGGTTCTGGCCAGAAGCCCGCAGTCCTAGCCTTTCCTGTTCCGTCCTCCAGGCCACTGTCAGTAGAGGTTTTTGCCCCTCAGCATAAACTACGTCCAGATCTATAACCTGCCCATCCAGCCCTCCAGGCAGCCTCTTCCCAGAGAGTTGTGCCCCCGAGGAAGGACAGAGGCCCAGCATGGGGGCAGTCGGCTGAAGCCATTGCTAAGCAAGCTGTGGTCTGGGGAGGCCAGCCCAGCTGACACCCAGCCCTACCCCCAGCTCCCGGATGATGAGCGCCTACGTGGCAGGCCCGGGCCTGGACAAGATGAAGTTGGGCAGTCCCCAGTCCCTCCTGGACCAGGAAGAGGCAGAGGACCAGCAGCTGCTAGAGCCGGAGGCATGGAGGACCTACATGGAGCGCCGCAACGCCCTGCGTGAGTTCCTGACCTTGGAGCTGAGCCCGCAGCTTCTCAAGCGCCACCATGCCCGCATGCAGCTGCTGCGGAAGTGCTCCTACCACATCGAGGTCCTGCCCAAGCACCTGGCCCTGGGCGACCAGAACCCACTGGTGCGGCCCAGCACCGTGTTCCAGCTCATCGACCCCTGGAAGTTCCAGCGCATGAAGAAGGTGGGCATGGCGCAGACCAAGATCCAGCTCCTGCTGCTCAGGGACCTGCTGGAGCAGCTCGACCACAGTCGCGCTGAGCTGGACGCCCTGCTGGAGTCGCCCGACCCGCGGCCCTTCCTGGCCGACTGGGTGCTAGTACAGCGGCGGCTGGCAGAGGTGTTGGCCACCATGGACAGCTTCCTGACCATGATGGTGCCAGGCCAGCTGTACATCAAGCACCGCCTGGTGTCCGATGTTGGGGCCGCCAAGATCCCGCACATCCGGCTTATGCTGAGCACCAAGATGCCCGTCATGTTTGACCGCAAGGAGTCGGCGGCCCACCAGGACTGGGCCCGGCTGCGCTGGTTCGTCACCATCCAGCCGGCCGTGCCGGAGCAGTACGAGCTGCGCTTCAGGCTGTTGGACCCACGGACGCAGCAGGAGTGCGCCCAGTGCGGCGTCATCCCCGTGGCCGCCTGCACCTTCGACGTCCGAAACCTGCTGCCCAACTGCTCCTACAAGTTCACCATCAAGAGGGCTGAGAGTGCCACACTAGTGTACGAGCCGTGGAGGGACAGCCTGACCCTGCAGACACAGCCACGGCCGCTGGAGGGGCCCGGTCTCAGCCACACCATCCGAGAGGTGATTTTCTAATATTTATCCACGAATAAAGAGGAGTGTAAATGCACATACAGAATTAAAGAAACAAACCTATTTACTTTTGAAAGGCAGTAGCCACCAGTGTTTTTCCTGGCTCACAACATGAGACCTCAGCCCAAGCTCAGGGACAAGGAGGCCTCCCTGTCGGAGGGGGCTTTTCCCCCCACTCCCTGTGTCCAGTGGAAGCCCCAGGTCCTCTGCTCCTGTTCTTCCCCAGGGGGACCCCCCCCCCCGCAGGTCAGACCTCCCAAGACAGCTGACCTGGAAGCTGGAAGATCCCCTGACACCGGTGGCCACCTCCAGTGACAAGAGCTGCTTCACAGGGGCTCTGCCATCCTGGCCCTGGGCCCTCTTTGCCACCCCCATCGCCGTGACCAGGCTCGCCTTCCTTGCCTTAGGGGCTTCGGAGCTCCCTCGGGGGATGGCACTCCTAGGCTGTGGTGCCTTCCATCACCCCCTGCCCAGCCTCACGTGCCTGAGGAGGCAGCCACACCACTGAGGGTCCCTGGCTGTGAGCAGCTCAGCCAAGCCCCCCATGCCCCACCCCCACCTTTTGTTCCTCAAGGGCCCCCCAACCCATCCAGCTCCCTCTCTCCTCCAGGATTGGAGGCTTTTGCTAGGCACCCAGCCCCTGCTTCCCCTGACCTCTCACCTGCGGGGCCCCTGCTACCGCTTACTCCCAGAAGCCTTCCCTGGCTGCAAGCTGGTGAGGCCCTCAAGTCCCCTTCCTAGAGGTGCCTTCTCATCCTCCACGCGGGCACTTCTCAAGCTATTCCAAAACTACTGTCTATTTCATGACTGCCCATGAATAGCTGTGCTCTTCAAGGCAGGGCCGGTCTAGCTCACCAAGGAGGCCATGGTCCTGGGGACTCCATGCTCCGCCCCTCCCTCCACAGACGCCCAGAACCTCTTTTCCAACAGAGACCAAAGCCCCAGCCACCATCTGACCCCCAGCTGGCTCTGGGAGGCCCTGCTGTGCACTTCCAGGGGCGGCTGGTGTCACAGGAGCTTCTGTGGACATGGCCACAAATGGGCCAAGTGTGGAGGGAGCCCAGTCCACTGCGGCCAGGGATCCAAGGAGCAGCTTCAAAGGTGGGACTAGTAGGACAGTCAAGGCTAGTGGCCTCAGGGACTTTGGACTTGGCCAGGCTGGGGACAGAGTGCAGCGGTGGGGGGCCACCAGAGCAGCTCCAGAGCCCTGGCCTGCCCTCAGCACACCAGGCACCAGCCTTCCTCATGCCCAAGACACGCTCCCCACGCCCGAGACACCCTCCCCATGCCCGAGACTCCCTCCCCACACCGAGACTCCCTCCCCACACCCGAGACTCCCTCCCCACTCCCGAGACTCCCGCCCCAAGCCCGAGACACCCTCCCCACACCCGAGACACCCTCCCCACGCCCGAAACACCCTCCCCACGCCCAGACTCCCTCCCCACTCCCGAGACTCCCTCCCCACGCCGAGACACCCTCCCCACGCCTGAGACACCCTCCCCACGCCCGAGACACCCTCCCCACGCCTGAGATTCCCTCCCCATGCTTGAGACACCCTCCCCACACCGAGACACCCTCCCCACGCCCTAGACACCCTCCCCACGCCCGAGACTCCCTCCCCACGCCCGAGACACCCTCCCCACGCCCGAGACTCCCTCCCCACGCCCGAGACTCCCTCCCCACGCCCGAGACACCCTCCCCACACCGAGACACCCTCCACAAGCCTGAGACACCCTCCCCACGCCCGAGACTCCCTCCCCACACCGAGACATGCCGGAGCCACCGGCTGTGCAGGGGTCACCGCCCTCCCCATGGCCCTGCACCGGGCGCTCCGCACCTGGCCCTTGACGGCCTCCACGCTACGTCCCAAGCACAACTGCCATCCACTTTTGCCCCCCAGCCAGGCCTCAAAACACGAAGAAGTTGGAAGAGCTTTCAGAGTGGTCTTCATCATTAAATTAATATCTAATCACATAATTCAAAGATATAAAAATTGGAATGTAGAAGGTGGGGCAACCCCTCCCTGAGGACTGGAGGGGCAGCAGGGGCAGAGCTGCCCTGGGGCAGGTGGGCGTTGCTGGGTCCCTCCGGAGGGAAGGCTGAGAAACCGACACAGCTGAGCAGGTTGTCCCGCAAGGCTCGGTCCGGGTGGAGTGTCGTCCTAGCACCTCCCGGCTCCTGAGCCCGCTGTGCAGCCCACAGGAAGATGGCAGGACTGGCTTTTCATGTTTCAGAGGGCCAGGTGTAGCGATGTGGACCCTGGCTTTGGGCTGCCCTCCAGCAGCCCTTGAAGGACACAGGCAGTGGTGGTGGGAAAAAAGCCCCCTCTGCCAGGGAGGCCTCCTTGCCCTGAGCTTGGGTTGAGGTCCCTGCTCCAGTAAAAAGGATACTGGGTTTTGTTTGTTTTTATTTTTGAGACAGGGTCTCGTTCTGTCGCCCAGGCTGGAGTGCAGTGGTGCAATCCTGGCTCACTGCAATCTCTGCCTCCAGTGATTCTCGTGCCTCAGCCTCACAAATAGCTGGGATTACAGGTGCCCACCACCATGCCCAGCTAATTTTGTATTTTTAGTAGAGACAGGGTTTCACCCTGTTGGCCAGGCTGGTCTTGAACTCCGGACCTCAGGTGATCTGTCCGCCTCAGAGTGATTCAGGCTTGAGCCACTGGGCCTGGCAGGATGCTGGCTCTTTATTTAAATAGAAAATAAATTTAAACTCCACCGGGTAGTCACAGATGGTGTCCAAAGGTCAAAGGGCAGTCTCTCCAGGTTTTCCTTCCTGGTTCTGAGACTTCCCAGTGAAGGCAGAACTTCTTCGCGCTGGTCCCAAGGAAACACTTCTTGGCCACCCTGAGAGGCAGTGCTGTCCCCAATGTCCAGGAGAAGCAGGGGTGTGGAGACTGGCCATCCCCTTTCCTACTCCCAAGTGCGCCCACCTTCCCCCCAGGGAGACAGGCAGGCTGGTGAGCAGGTGGCGAGGTGGGCAGGGGTGCTGGCCTTTCCCTCCCTGTCTTGGAACGGTGCTGGAGGAGAGGGCTCTTCAGGAAGGCACAGCTGTCCTTCTCCGAACACGCACCTGGCTGGCAGGCACGAGGCTCTGCTGAGCCTTGCAGAAGTCCAGGAGGCTATGCCAGAGGGGGCAACAGCGCAGGAGGAGGTGGTCTCCTGTGAGCGTGGAAGTCAGGCGGGAGTCAGGCAGCTCCCTGGCCCCAGCCCCGGCCCCACCTGCTTGCCCAACAGGGAGGAGCCCAGCCCCACCCTCACTGATCAGGCAGAGCCCCTCCTGTGCCCACGTGAAGGCCACATTCACTTGGTTGGGGTCCACGACAAAGCCCAGGAACTTCTTGAGCCAGCTCTTGGTCGGCTGCTGGTCCAGGTCGCTCTTGGCACAGGTGCGGACGGTGCTCACCAGCACGTAGCGCCACTCGCTCCCTGTGGGACAGGAGGTGAGGCCCTGCAGCTGCTGCACCCACCCTCCTGGCCCCCCCACAAGCCCCCAGCCTCACCCTGGCTCTTGGTGATGGAAGACACGACCACCCCGGCAATGCCCTCTCGCAGAAGCGCCTTGCTGATCTCAGAGGCCTGCGCATTGTAGGGTGTGAGGACAGCGAGATCCTGGGGCTCCACTGTCCTCCCCAGGGTCAGCTGTTTGGTGATGTGGACCTGAGGGGCCAAGGGGACAGTTGGATGGAGCCTGGTGCCTCTCCTGTACCCTCCTCCTCCAGGAAGCCTTCCCTGCCTCACAGGCACAGACACTCACCACCTCAGCTACCTCCTCCAGGTTAGCCTTGGAGTTCTCATTCCCTTCGTCCATGGACACCAGAAGCCTCCACTCGTGGCCCTGCACATGGCCAAAGATGACAGGACAGCTCTCCTTGCCAGCGTGGCCCAGGACACTGGGAGGCCACCTCAGGCCCTGCCATGTCTTCAGCCTGCTCTTGTAGAATGCCATGGAGGGGAAGGCACAGATGCCCTCATGCTGCAGGCAAGAGTGTGCCAGGTCAGAGGTGCCCGACCTGCCATTCGGGGCTGTGGCCCCCAGCAGCTGCACAGGGGCTGGGGGCTGAGTGGGGGGGGGTCCTCACCATGCAGTACTGGTTGTCCACTGCACGTGGGCTGGAGGTTAAGTGGGGGTGCTCACCATGCGGTACTGGGTGTCCAGCATGTGTGCGTCCCCGTGGTACCTCTCGAACAGAGACCGGTCCAGACCCAGACTTTGCAGCCACTCATTCTTGACCACAGGCCGCAGCTGCTTGTGGTCTCCAAGAAGAACCACCTGGAGGAATGGGCAGGCCAGGCCCTGATAATCCTAGATCCAGAGGGACCCCAGCCACACACAACGCTCACGTCTGCACACACCAGGCACCCAGGGTGGGAGACCATGCCAGAGACGCCTGCCCATGGTACCCACACCCTCCCCCACTAACCTTCTCGGCCTGTGGGAACTGCACCAGGGGGATGAGGGTTTCAGGCTCCGTGGCCATGCCCGCCTTGTCAACAAGGATCTGCCTCACGTCCAGGGTTTTCAGGCTGGCAGAGGCTGCGCAGGAGCAGGTGCAGACGATGACCTCATGCCGGTCCAGCTCGAACTTCTGAGCGTTCCACAAGACCTTCTTGTACCTGACAGGGACACTGCCTGTCACCCCAGAGTGCCATGCTG
This sequence comes from Callithrix jacchus, assembly GCF_049354715.1. Taxonomy (NCBI): domain Eukaryota; kingdom Metazoa; phylum Chordata; class Mammalia; order Primates; family Cebidae; genus Callithrix; species Callithrix jacchus. The sequence continues at coordinate 59,055,948 of NC_133506.1, forward strand.
TGGGCAGCTCCAACCCCGGCCCCTGCCACTTACAAAGCCAGGTCCTCCCTGGAGAAGACTTCCCCTCTCTGCAGCCGGGCATCAAAGGCCTTTATTTCTGATGAGTACGGGTTGGCGGCCTGCCAGATCCGGTGGTGCAGGGTGATGCTCCTGGGGGACAGAGCTCAGTGAGTCCCGTCCACGCAGGGCTGAGCTCCGTGGGCCCCATCCATGCATGGCTGTCCCGGGGGCAGAGCTCCGTGAGCCCCGTCCACGCAGGGCTGTCCCGGGGGGCAGATCTCCATGGGGCCCATCCACACAGGGCTGTCTAGACAGCCCGGCCCCACTCCACCAAAGCCTGGAAGACAGTGGGTGCACCTGAGGCTCTGGTTGGGCCTCCCCTCCCGGGGGCTCTTCCTGAGCAGGTTCCTGATGCCCACGTGCAGCACTGGGAAGTTGCTGGTCTCGGCCTGCTCGCTGTACACGCGGAGGGGCTTCAGCTCCAGCCTTCTCAGGAGCAGTCCTGGGTGCAGTCAGGGGACATGAGTACTGCCCAGAGAACCAGCACCCTGCAGGCCCCCCACCTACCCCACACACCTGCCAGGACATCCACCGACTTGTTGGAGGGGCTGTAGTACAAAATGCAGGGACCCCCAGCCGATTCTCCCCCCCGGGGGCGCTCCGAGCTGCACCTGCTCCTGGTTTGATTTATGAAACCAGAACACGATGTGGAGGCCCACAACCGTCTTCCCTGTACCTGCAGCCAATGAACAGGAGATCATAGCCTACTCCCGGGGTCCCTGTGCCCTAAAGCAGCCCAAGGCAGCTTGCGGCCTCCCGGCATCGGCCCTACCTGGTGGGCCCTGGGTGACCGTGAAAGGCTTCTCCAGAGCCTCCCTGACAGCCCGGTTCTGGCTGGGGTTCAGCCTGTGGCGGCCTGTGGGAATGTCGTAGGTCTGTCGCTCCAGGAACCTGCTAGGGATCACTGAGAGGGGCGGCCTCCCTGAGCACTCATGCAGGTCGGGGCTGGGAGCCTGAGGGGAAGCCAGAGGGGCGGGGCAGGCCTACCCCTGCAGACAGACTGTGGGGTGGCCCGGCCCAGAGCGATGCTGGTGACCAGTGGGGAGGCCTCGTCCAGCTCACTCACGGCTTCCTCCTCGCGGCTGGGGGTGAAGGCAGACACTGGAAAATCAACAGGACTCCCAGGAACAGGGCTACTGCCCTCGAGGTTCCCCTCCTGGAAGGGAGGATTCCGGCGAGGCCCCCCCAACCCCGCCTCGACCATGGAAGCCACTCACAGATCAGGAAGCTGCTTGGGCAGCAGCTCGACAGTGAACAGGGTCCCCGGCCTCAGCACCTCTTCTGGAACTTTCTCCATGCCCATGTGGTGGACGAAGAAGTGCCCCCATCTAGAAGCCTCCTGCCAGTCGACCCGGCGCTCCTGGTCCCTGTCCTCTGTCAGCCCGTGGGCCACCCAGGTATACGTGCCAAGGTCGACTCTCAGGCCGGGGCCAAGGCTGCGGGGCCCGGGGGGCGGGCTGGCCATGGATGCCCGCAGCCCCTCGAGCCGGATGCAGAGGTAGCAGCAGCAGAAGTTGATGTCGACATGGTTCTCCTCCAGGAAGGCAGCCTCCACGCAGAAGGTACCCTGCAGCTGCCCCTGCGGCGTCTGCGACGCATCCCAGGAGATGCTCAGGTGCTGCAGTGTGACAGAGTCATTCTCGGCAACAGCGCTGGTGACTGACTCCAGGGCACAGAACGGCTCCCACACGCAGGCGTACTCATCCACGTTGCAGTACTGGTCCCGCGGGGCCTGGTACGTGTGGCCCAAGAAGCAGTCTCCAGGCCTCTCCACATGCTCCAGGCAGAGGCTGAAGCCAGGCACTACGGTCCAGAGCTGCGGGCTTGGAACCAGGAAGCCATGCTGCAGCCTGGCGCCAAGCTGCACCTGCAGAGTGTCCCCGCTGCCCAGCTCCCGGGACACCTCCAGGAAGTGGCCACAGCAGCTCTGCTGCACCTGCGCCAGCTCCCACTGCCGGGGCTCCTCTCCCTTCTTCTGGATGAGGGCAGCCGCCTCCGGCCAGTGCTGCAGCTCCACCAGCGCCAGCAGCTGCTTCCAGAGGGCGGTGGAGATGGCCCAGTTGTGCAGGTCCAGCATGGGGCCAGGTGGCGGCAAGGGAGGGCTGGAGCTCTGCACGGAGTAGACATGGCGCCACCAGAGGAGCTGCAAGCCCGGCCGGCCCGCCAGGGCATGGGGTTGCTCCGCCAGCTGCAGGGAGGCATAGGGAATGGGGCAGGGATTGGGCAGTGTCTCCCGGTTGCCGGGGAAGAGCATCCGGAAGCAGCTGGATCCTGCCTCCACGTCCATGACGAAGCCCAGCTTGTTGAGAGCCTGGGCCTTGAGCTGCGCGGCCAGGTGCAGGCTGCGAGCCCGCCGCTGATAGCTCTGGGCAAGCACATGCTGGAGGCTGAAGTCCTGGCAGAGCCCATCAATGTCCCTGGTGGAGTAGGCAGAGTCCCCGTGGCCCAGCACCTGCAGAATCTGCCGCTGCAACACCATGTCCAGGTACCTCTAGATGGGTGAGGTGGCCCAGGTGTACCAGTCCACCTGTAGTGAGTAGTGGCCACCCGGATGCCCATCGCCCCCCTGGCCGCTGCAGACAAACACCGAGCGCTCCAGGGCCTTTCGGAAGTCACGGTCTGCAGGTGCCAGGAACAGGTGCATGTCATCTGTGGAGATCAGGTCCACCATCTGCTCATAGTCGTGGGTGTGGGTGGCAAACTGGACCTCCTTCCAGAGGGAGGCCAGGAGGTGCAGCTGCGTGTTGGGGGGGCCACTGTCACCGCCGCTGCCACTGCCACCGTGCAGGTGGTGGCTGAGGTGCAGTGACAGGGGCACCCGCTCCCTGTGCTTCTCACGCACAGCCTCCATCTGCTGGCCACAGGGCACTGGCTGCCACCGCAGAGGTGTGACCATCCGCGTGCACTCGTTGCCCACCAGGAACTCAGCTACAAGCCTGTTAAACTTGATCATGTATTCCTTCACCATGAGGTGGGCCACGCGGAAGCCCAGGACACTCTCCTCGTCCGGCTGCTCGTAGAAGCGGTTGGACTGCAGGCGGCACCGACGCAGCTGCCGAGAGAAGTAGCATGTGGCCACGACGCAGGCATCCACGGAGTCCAGGCGGGTCGACAGCTGGTGGCCGGTGCCCGGATGCTGCCTGATCACCTCCTCCGCCTCCTCATAGGACAGCTGGCGGTCAGAGCAGACCACGGAGGGTGCAAATCGCAGACTCTTCAGCATGCTGCTGGCCTTCTCCAGAGTGAGGAACAGGGAGATGGCTAGGCGGTCCCGGCCCGGCAGGAGGCTGAGTATGTCCTGGCAGAGGCTGGCTGGAAGCATGGGCACTGGCTCCCTGTCGGGGGCATAGAACACCACACCCTGCCTTCGGGCCTCCACGTCTAGCACCCCATCCCGGGGCATGAAGCTGGCCACATCGGCGATGTGCACTGCCACCTCGAACCTGGGGCCCAGGTCCTGGATGCTGAGGGCATCGTCGAGGTTGCAGGCGCCCTGGGGGTGCCTTCAGGCCGTACTCCAGGCCGAGGATGTGGAGGCCCTGCTCCCAGGTGCTAGCCTCGGGCAGCACCTCCCGGACGATGCCCAGCGGGTAGTAGAAGCCCGACCGCCACAAGACGATGTGCACCCAGAAGAGCCGGCTGTGCCAGGCCTGGGCCGGGAGCCTCTCCAGCCCCACACGCTGCAGCCGGCCCTTGAAGAGGCTGTAGATGAGCACCTGCGACGGGTCCTTCAGCTCCGCCACGAAGATCTTGGTGACAGAGCCATTGATGGGCACCATGATGCGTGGGTCCCAGGCGTCCATGCGGCACACGAATGCCAGCTCGCGCCGCCGTCTCTTCAGCACGCCCACCACGCGGCCCCGAAGCCGCCCCTTGGGGGCCCCATCGTCCGAGAGGAGCTGCACCAGCACCTTGTCGCCAGAGAAGGCCATCCCACAGTTCAGGCGGCCCCTGACCAGGATGGGGCCCGAGGGGGCGTCGTCCAGCGGGATGGCAGAGGCCTGCTCGAAGGTCTCCTGCAGGAAGGTGCAGCAGCAGTATTGCCCCGGTGCCGAGCGCAGCAGCTTCCGTAGTGCGCCTGGGGGCAGGTGCTCATACAGCCGGGCCTGGCTCGGGAACTCGGGCATGGCAACGGTGTCCAGCAGCCCGTCCTCCCCGACGGTCACCATCACCTTCCGGCTCTCGTTCAGAAGCTCCTGCAGGATGGTGTCGTTGGCGTTGAGCTCCCCGTCCAACAGCCAGAAGTCAGCCTCTGCATCCTCTGGCTCCGTGGACTCCACACCCTCCACAGCGGTGGTTTCTGCTACGCTGGCCCCAGGCTCCACATCTGCCTTTGCTGCGTCTCCCACTGGTGCTGCCCCAGCCTCCATCTGCACTGTGCTTGCCGTGAAGCCACGGGAGGCCGGGCTCAGAGCCTCCTCTCCTGGCTCTGCCTTCACTGTGGCCGTCCCCACAGCAGCCAGCTCTTTGGCCAGGTCCCCCATCGGCTCCGCAGCAGCCTCGCAGGCCCCCGAGACCCCAGCCTGGGCCATGCCCTGCTCAATCTGCTCCATGGACAGGCTCTCAGGGCAGACACTGCACTGTTCTACGCACTCACGGATGAAGCTCTTCCAGAGCTTGCCACAGGCCCTGCAGGAGCAGAGGACCACGGCGTCCCCCACCACCACCAGCTGGGACTGGGCGCACGTCAGGACGGTGTTGAGCACACGGGCGTCAGTAAAGAACCTGGGGTCCAGCGCGCCGGGGCTGATCAGGCTCTGGCAGGTGTGCACTGTGCTCAGCACCACCACCTGGAACTCCCGCCCTGCAGGGACGCAGCGGTCAGGCTGAGTGGGTGGGACAGCGGGACCAGCTCGGCTCCTGCTGATGCCAGGCTGAGGAGCGGGCCGAGCCCCCTGGGACATCCTGCTGAGGCAGCTGGCAGTACCGGGCCCTGCTGGTCACCCACCTGGCAGGATCTCAAAGCTGCCCACAGACACCTGGCCTAGGTCCTGCCTCCTCAGCTCCTGCCTCAGCGCACTGACCTGAAGACACAGCCAGGCTGGGGATGAGCGCTGAACGCAGTGAGCACTCGGCCACCCCCAACAAGGAGAGGGACCCCTGCCAAGCCCCAGACACCTCAGGGACCGAGCCCCACATCAGCCCTGGAAGAAAATGCTGTGGCCCCCTCTTACAGATGGGGAAACTGAGGCAGGGGCTTGTCTGTCAGCCGGCAAGCCCTCACCCCTGACGGGGATGCAGTCAGGGGTGGTCGTAGGCCAGCTGTGCTCACCTGAGCCCCGTGGGAAACCACACAGATGTGTTCCTGCTCACGGCTGCCCCAGCAGGGGGGCCAAGTATTGTAGACCTCCTGCACCTTCTCCACGGCTTGGGCAATCTCGGCCAGGTTCAGCCAGGACGCCATGGATGTGTCCCGCTGGGGGCTGCCCGCTACGTGGCAGAACACGAGCGGGTAGTGTCGGGGGTGGCACGGGACCTTGCCTCTGGCGTGGATGGGGTCACCCTTGGTCACGTAGAAGTGCCGTGAGATGAAGCTGACGATGGCCTCGGTGCAGCGGTAGTTCTCGTGGAAAACCAGGTGGCTCTGCCACGCCACCTGGTGCATCTCCCGCTGGTAGTGCAGGAAGAGGCGGTGCAGCAGCGTGCGCTCTGCCGCCCGGGCCCGGGCCATGCTGAATAGCCGCGGTGTGACCTGCATGTGGTCACCTGCCAGCACGAGGCGGGTGCCACGCGAGGCATAGGCCAGCAGGATGAGGGCCTCGCACTCCAGCATCTGGGCCGCCTCATCGATGAGGATGTGGGAGAAGAAGCTGACCGGCACCCTGAGCGCACGGGCCTGGGAGGTGGTGGTGACCACCACGCGGTGCTGCGCCAGCTCTGCCCACGTGGGCGGGCGGAAGGCCTGGCGGTCGTCGGTCAGGCAGCAGTACTTCAGCGTGACCAGGTCCGTCTGGCTCGGTGGCCGGTCCGTGTACATCACACGGAGAGGAGTGGCCTCAGCGTGGCCGCCGCTGACATGGCTGTAGAAATACTCCCGGATGTAGATGTCGGCAGCGCTGCAGGACGGGGAGAGCTTGTGAGTTTCTTGCTGGAGGCCTCAGTGCCATCCGCTAAAGCACCTGCTGTGTGCCTGGCCAAGCTGCCCCAGCACAGCCCTTGTCCGGCTGTCAGGGGTGAGCAGCAAACACCAGTGCCCCCACTCTCAGGAGTCCGAAGGGCAAGAGGCCATGGTGGAGCCCTAGCAGCTCCTATGACGCTGCAGACACCTGCCCCTCCCAGGCTCCCCGAACCCTCAGTGCAGAAACCAGCTCGGGACGTCCTCACTTCCCCCTGGCAAGGATGGGAAGGCCCCGGCCCGGGCAGAAATCAGCCTGGTATATCCCCACTTCCCCCTGGCAGGGATGGGAAGGCCCCGGCCCGGGCAGCTGCTGTGTGGCCAAGACCCGAGAAAACTGCTTCAACCAAAGGGGAACTTCATGGTGGGGACAAAAGTCTGTGTTTCTATAAAAAACAAAAACCAGCCTCACCTCCAGGAAATGCTGGGCAGCCCAAGCCACAACCTTCCCCATGACTCTCTTTTTGGCCCAGGGCCCCTGCAGAGGCACCCAGCTCCTCACCCAACAGCAGACCCAGCACCCAAGGCCTGAGCTGGGCCTCATAAAGCCAAAGCACAGGGCTCACTAGCTATGGGGAGGGCCCCAAAGGATCAGAGGACAGGAGAGCATCCAGAGGTGACCGCCTGCACACGGGGAGGGCCCCACAGAATCAGGACAGGAGCATGTCAGGGGCGACCACCTGCCCAGTGTAGATGGGCGCATTCATTGGGCCAGGTATCTGGTGAGGCAGGGACAGGCCAGGCTCGGGCTTACCTGTTGGTGTGGGTGCAGATGAGCACCTTAGTCTGAGGCTGCCGGATGACCTCCAGGGAGGCCATGTCCAGCGTGTAGGTCTTGCCGGTGACAAAGGGGCCATAGATGAGCAGCGGAGGGACACGCCTCTCATTCCTGGGACCCTGGCCCGCAATGAGCGCCACGGCCAGCTTCTGCTTGCGGTTGCCACGCTGTAAGGATGGGACGGACCAAGGGCTGAGCAGGGCGCAGGCGGGCAAGTTGGGCACCACAAGCTGAGCCTCGGGCAGCGTGTCCACTGCTTGGTGCCAGAGGCAGAAGGTCGTTGGGTCAATCTGGAACTGCACCTCCAGGACCAGGTGAGTCTCGGGCTGCAGCCCTAGGGCCGAGCAGCAGAGGGCCGGAAGCAACAGCCACAGCGCCCGCTCAGACCTGGCCTGCCTCTCCAGCTGCACCTCGAACACCGTGTGACCAGGTGCGGGCACGGGGGCCACAAGGGCCGTGCGGATCGCCCGGACCAGCAGGAAGCCCTGGTCTGTGTCTGGCGTCAGGCAGGACGGGATGGGGACCTGGGCATACAGTGCTCCTGGAGGCGCGAAGAGCATGTTCAGTGCTGGCGTCTGCAGGGCTGTCTTCAGGGACACCCGGCCCCACAGGGCCAGCCTGGCAGGAGGGCCCGGCTCAGCTCATGGCCCCCAGCCACCAGCCCTACTGCAAGTCCAGGCCCCAGCCACTCCCACTGCCCCCAGCCCCAGCTCACTTGGCCACCAGCTGCTGCTGAGCTGCCTCCTCCTCATAGAGAAAGTGGTGCATCCTCTGCCGATAGTTGGCTGGCGAGATGGGGTCCAAGGCCAGGCCGCCGTGGCTGAACTCTAGGGCCAGGGCAGGGGCCTTGTACCTGGCCATCAGGGCCGTCTGCTCCACCGTCCGCTCCACACCAGGAACCACATGACGGTTGCCGGAGTGCCAGCGCTCCAGCTCCTCAGGGTGGCCGAGCACCAGTCCCTCTCAGGGTCCCGGGCCACGCCCCTGACCCAGCTGCAGCCCCAGCTTTCGCAGCAGCACCGGCTGGCAGCCAAAGTCGAAGGCCACCCATTGCTCAAAGGCACCGAAGGAGGCGGCCTGCACACGCACCCCCACCTGGAAGTCGGCCGCGGAGCCCAGCACGCGGAAGCGCTCGCCCCGTGCATAGAGCTGGCCCGGCAGGAGGCAGGGAGCCACCAAGGAGAAGTCTGTGCCAGGCTCCTGCTTCAGCAGGGCCACATGCAGCAGGGGCTCCTGGAGAGGAGGCCAGACAGTGAGGGGCGCCCAGGACCGCTCCCTTCCCTCCCGAGAGGCGGTCTAGCCAGTGTAGCCCAAATGCAGGGTTCGAGTCCCAGCCCTGAGACTTCTTGGATAGAAGCTAAGCAAGTCACTCAGCCTCTGTGCAAAATGGGGGTCACTGAACGTTCCTGGGGTCCCTGTGGATGTTTGGGACCTCCCCACCCACTCTCCAGGTGCCAGACCCTGGTGAATCCTTGTTTTTGTTTGTCTGAAACAGTTTCGCTCCTGTCGTCCAGGCCAGAGTGCCATGGCTCACTGCAGCCTCCACTTCTAGGGTTCAAGGGATTCTCCCACCTCAGACCCCCAAGTAGACAGACCACAGGCATGCACTACCGAGCCCGCCTAATATATGTATTTATTTTTTTAGTAGAGACGGTTTTGTCATGTTGGCCAGGCTGGTCTTGATCTCCTTACCTCAGGTGATCCACCTGCCTCGGCCTCCCAAAGTGCTGGGATTACAGGCGTGAGCCACAGCCCCTGGCCGAATCCTTGTTTTAACCAGTATACTCTATAGAGTAACCTACCACGGTGGGACTCTCCCAGCCCCCCTGTCTGTAGGTGAGGAGACTGGGGCAGAGAGGCTAAGGGACTTCCCCAGGTCACACAGTTGCTGAGCAGCAGTGCCTCGGTATCAGCTCCATGATGCAGGCTCTCAGCTTCCACCCGGGCTGAGGTCATCACCTCCCCAGGCTCCCTCCGCCCAGTCGGAGCTGCTCCCCGCTCACCTCAGAGTGGACGGCAAACGTCCAGCTGTACTGGGTCTTCCTCTCCTGTGCCTGGTGCCTCAGGGGCTGGCTGCAGGTGACGCGCACTCCCTCGAGGGTCTCTGCCAGCTGTGTGGAAGTCCACCTTCAACAGGAGGCCGGGCCCCACCCCACCCACTCCCTGGTCCCTTGAGGGTCTCTGCCAGCTGTGTGGAAGTCCACCTTCAACAGGAGGCTGGGCCCCACCCCACCCACTCCCTGGTCCCTTGAGGGTCTCTGCCAGCTGTGTGGAAGTCCACCTTCAGCAGGAGGCCAGGCCCTGCCCCACCCACTCCCACGGCCCACTTACCACAAGGACCTCGCTGCTGCTGCACTGGTACTCAGCCAGCAGCCGTTCCTGGTAGGACACCAGCCCATCCTGCCAGGCTGACTGTCCCCGCAGCTCCGCAGCCTGTGCGCTCTGGACCCACTCCTGCAGCTCCTGTGCCGAATGCGCCTTGGTGCAGGCGTCCCCATACTCACAGAGGTCAGGCCTGGGGGACAGGAAGGTCAGCAGGGCCTCACGGAGGCACAGCTGCCAAGCTGAGTTCAAAGACCAGGACCTCCTCAGCCCAACACTGGCCTCTGCAGGGAGTGGAGGGCTTGCCTTGTCCCACCCACTCCGGTGCCCCCAGGACAAGGCCCAGCTCAAGCAGCTCCCTTATCCGGGTCCTCAGAGGCCACGTGGCTTCAGCCATCATGCAGAGGGGACCACAGGTGGCAGGAGCCCCCACCCACTGAAACTGGGTGCCCCTGGCTCTGCCTACAGTGGACTCATGCCCCCTCCAAGCTCCTTACTTTGGGCAGAGCTTGAACGTGGAGAGTCCTGGAGGCGGGGAGCAATGCTCCCAGGGCATGGTCTGGTTGAAGGCCACCATCTGTGCATGATCCGGGGAGGCGCAGTGGTTCTCAAAGGCCTCCTGAGAGTGACAGGTGACCAAGCAGGCGGGGCAGTATAGCTGGGCCCCAGGGAGCCGGCCGAGGGGGGCCGTGCGCCCATCGCCATCAGGGGCAGGGGGCGTGAACAGGTCCCCCCACTGGAGGCCACCCAGCTGCTCGGCCTCCCACACAGCCATCTCCACGGCGCTGTGTGCGAACTGGCAGCGGGACTCTCCGTGCCAGCATGGCTGCCCGCGCCCCACAAACCTGCAGAAGGCGGGTGACTGGCCGACCCGAGGCCGTGGCCTCACTGCCACAAACTGTTGCTTGTGGCGGCCCTCAGTGCTCACGTGGGCCAGGAGGGAGGGGCAGGCTCCATGCTCAGGGCACTGCCCCTGGGAGTCCACGTGACAGACGCGTAGTGGGCAGCACCTGAAGCAGAGGGAGCAGAGCAGTTCGAAGTGGCCACCAAACTCGGCGAAGATGGCCTCAGCCACCCCGCCTGCCCCTCCTTGGGCCCTGCCGCCCCACACCTCTGCCTTCAGCCACACGCGCTCGAGACCCTGCTCGCGCTCAAAGGTCCAGACCAGGGCCTCCTCGCAGCTGCAGGCAAAGGTGCAGCGGTTCCAGTGGCGCTGGCAGCCCAGGCCGGGGCTGTAGTAGCGGCAGACCTTGTAGCACAGAGGCCTGGGGAAGGCTGGCTGGCAGCCCACCCTGCACCAGACCTTGCTCTTGGGGGCCTGCTTGAGGCAGGCCAGCAGGATCTCGCCGGGGCAGTCATGCTCCACGCCACGGAGGACGCACGTGCTTTCATTGAGCTGCTTGCTGCAGCGGTAACAACCCAGACGCAGGTCCACCAGGGCACACAGCCGGGCCAGGGACGGCCCCCTGGTGGCTGCGGGGCTGTTGGGCAGCAGGCTGGACCCTGGAGGCGCCACCTTGAAAAGCAGCTTGGCTCCCCAGGTGGCGTCAGAGGCTCCTGAGCTCAGGGGTCCACGCAGTTCACTGGGACTGTTGGCCACAGTTCAAAGCCTGTGACAGAAGGGGCAGGTGAGACTGAGGCCGGGTACATCTGCTCCAGGCCCAGCTCAGAAGTGCGGCCTCTCCTCGAGGCAAGGAACTGGATTCCGCCACCATGACACCAAAGCGGAGGCGTTGGGGTCAGAGCCCACTGATTCTGACACAGCCAGACTTCCTCCTGAAGGGTGTTAGGCCCCACCTAAACGAGCCAAGGTGACTGCCTGTGGACCCCTGGAGTGGGGCGGAGCCCTCAGCTCAGTGCCGCCCCCAGCAGCCCTCCCCCTCTGCCCCAGCCGAGGGTCCTGTGCACCTGAGGGCTCAGGCTCCTGACTCTTCAAGGATGCAGCACCTCCTTTTCTGTTAAATGATGGCTGGTCCCAGGAAAAGAGGCCCCACACCAGCACCTGGGCAGGGGCCTCAGGGAGAGGAGGGCACAACCCTGCAGAGGCCTGGCCCTCAAGGTGGGCAGTGCCCAACAGAGCTCAGGGTACCAGGAAGAGATGGGCCTGGGTCCCCACCACACCTGAGGTACCACAAGAGGAAGTTTAAAGCCGCAGACTGGAGCATGGACTGGAGGCAGACTTGAGCATGAGAACCCAGCCCTCCCCAGGGACCCCTCCAGGAAAACATCCCAGTCTGCCGTCCAGAAAGGACCAGAGCTGAGACCCCAAATTCCTGTGTGGCGGCGAGTGCGGAGACCCAGGGCTGGGCCTTAATTCAAGGGCAAGGGCGCCTGCCCCAGGCTGGGGTCTGCGGCTTCCCAACCCTCCCAACCCCTGTGCCCCCTGCCGCTCTCACCCTCCTGGACCCAGTGCTCCTGCCCCCATCACCCCGAGACCCTCAGGCTCAACCTCCTGGAGCCACCCCAGGATCCCCACGCTCACCCTCCTGGGCTCACCCTCCTGGAGCCACCCGCCCCACTGAGCCTCCTTTCAAGCTCTCGGTTTCGATTCTGCCCCGGGCACTGACTCCGAACTGGGAAATTACCTCATGGCCCCCTGCCCCGCCCCGCCCTGCCCCACCTCCCCAAGGGCTCGGCCACAGGCGAGGGGACCCTGGGAAGCACCAGCAGGCAGAGGGCGCCCCTCCCTACAGGGCCAGCACTGTCGGAGGCAGAGGCGGCTGGGGGTTGGAGGCAGCTGGGGTGAGGGGACTCCTTTCCCACTCCCTCCAGGGCCCTACGCCCTGTCCAGCCCATCACACACTAGAGCCCCCAGTGGTGTGCTGGGCGGAAGGGGTGAGCCCTGCTGAGCCCTGGACAGCAGGAGGAACTGGTGACTCCACCACCCGCCCCTGGAGAAATCCAGCACCGCCAACCCGGAAGCCTGGGGCCCCTGACCAGCAGGGCCTGCTATGGCCCCAGCCCTGCTCACCCCCCAGTTCCCTCCATCACCAACCAGGATATGGCAGGAAGGGCCAAGTGGCCACAGGTGCCAGAGTCAGCGCACCTGGGCTTTGCTCTCTGTACTGACTCTGGGACTTCGGCAGCCCTTCGGGGAGGCCCCGTGGGGAGACTCATGGGGAGGCCTGTGGGGAGGCCCTGAGGGGAGCTGAGGCCTCCAGGCCACCTGCAGCGAAAGCTGCAGTCCCAGCCTTGCTGCCACCTCAGGGAGACCCAGGCCTAACCATTTCACCTAGACCATGCCTAGCTGTGAGATGTTTTTGTCGGTTAAAATGAGAATGTCCAATTAGCTGGGCGTGGGGGCAGGCGCCTGTAAGCCCCAGCTACTCTCGAGGCTGAGGGAGGAGAATGGCTTGAACCAGGGAGGTGGAGGTTGCAGTGAGCTGAGATCACACCACCACACCCCAGCCTGGGCAACAGAGCAAGACTCCGTCTCAAAACAGATAAATAAATAAAGTAAAATAAAATAAACGTCAATGTTGTTTGAAGCCACTGAGCTTTGGGGTGACGTGTTCTGCAGCAGGAGATAACCATGACAGTTACCCTGCCCTTGAAACAAGGAGCCAAGGCCGCCACCCAAGGCCACTGCCCTGTTGGGAGGGCCAGGCGGGGGCTCACTGCTCCCTCGGGAGGTCGGCTGGGTGCCCCATCTGCGATCAGGGAGCCTCTCTGCAGACCAGTCATGCTCGAGCTCCTCCGAGAGGGTGGCCCACTCATGGCAGCCCCCGGGGCCCGGCTAAGCAGGCTCTGTGTGCACAGAACGCGCACTGTGAGAATCCGTGCAGAACACCATGTTACTGGATGGAGAGGCTTAGCATCACACAAAGATGTAATTCTTCCTAAGTTAACCTGCAATCGCATGGTGGACACGCTGGGTTTCAAGTTCATGTGGAGAAGCATCACATCACCGGGGAACACTAGCCAAGCAGGCTCTATGGGCCAGGCGGGAGTGCAGTGAGGGGTCCCAGGTCGCTGCAGCCTCCACCTCTGGCTCAAGCAGTCTTCCCACCTCAGCCTCCTGAGCCGCCGTGACCACAGGTGCACACCACCACACTTAGCTAATCTGGAGTCTTTTCTGTTTTCCGAGACGGGGCTTCTCAGTGTTGCCCCAGCTGCTCTTGAACTCCTGGGCTCAAGCAAATCACCCCCTTCGGCCCCCTTGAGTGCTGGATTACAGGCTGAATCCTGACGCCCAGCCTAGGATGATCACTAAAAAGCAGACACGGCAGGTGCTGGCACAGCTTACTAAACACCACGACACCTGCAAAGACACCGAGTGCAGTGTGGCACAGCTTACTAAACACCACGACACCCTGCAAAGACACTGAACCCAGTGCAGACGCGCAGGTCCAGGGCCGAACAGAGTCCAGGCATAGAATCACACACAGGAGTCTGGTGAGGGATGAAAGATCGACTCTTGGCTGGGCGCAGTGTCTCACGCCTGTAATCCCAGCACTGTGGGAGGTCGAGGCAGGCAGATCACCTGAGGTCAGGAGTTTGAGACCAGACTGGCCAACGTGGTGAAACCCCATCTCTACTAAAAATAAAAAAATATATATATATAGCTGGACATGGTGGCGTGAGCCTATAGTCCCAGCTACGCAGGGGGCTGAGCAGGCGAATCCCTTGAACCCAGGTGGGAGGAATGAGTGGAGATTGCAATGAGCTGACTGAGCCATTGCACTCCAGCCTGGGAGACAGAATGAGACTCTGTTTCAAAAAAAGAAAGAAAGAAAAGAAAGATCAGCTCTCACACATCAGGGGAAAGACAATCCTTCAACAAATTTTCAGAACTAGTTAGCAGCATCTGGAAACAAAGGTGGGAGGGACGGCCTCTACCCAGCATCTTACACCACATGCAACAATCAAAGAAGACACAGAGGCACCTGGAGAAACCAGGGCAGGGGTGTCTGATTATCAGGAGTCTAGAGATGGGAAAGGCCTTTTTGGTGAGGCCCAGTCCCGGCAGGCGGGGCCAGAGCCTCTGCTCTCCAACCAGGCTCAAGGACAGGGCTGGTGGCTTCACACAGGCCACGAGGGGCAAATGCACACCTCAGAAATCACAAAACCTGTCGCCTGGAGCATTGGGTTTTTTTCTTCTTCTTAGAGAACTAATTAAACATCCACCAGCACAACAGTGATAAATTCAATGACACAAAAGTGAAACAATTTCCCATGGAGAAAAAAACACCATCAAAGGAGTAAAAACCCAAATGTGAGATTGTTGGAATCAATGCTCGCTGCCTCAAGGCAAAATCAGCATGAGACAAAGGGTTCTTCAGCAGCGCAATTCTTACTTTCTGGACTGCAGGAAGGGTATTCTCACTGGCCATTTTGTCACAAGAATACAATGAATAAAGGAAAACAGACAAATTTACTCCTTACGCATTTGGGGCTGCTCTTACTGCTGTGCTTGATTTTTGTTGACTGAAGCCAGACCTCACAATTTAACTAAAACTTGGTTGGCTAACAACTTAAAACTTTTTTAAACAGATAAAAGCAGTGGAGAGCTGGACCTTGCCTGTGAGCAGGTTTAGCACAGGTATCTTGGTTAAAGTACAAGGACAGAGTATACTACGTGCCGGTAAGCATGGCGTGTCTAACAGCTACAGAGGATAGGGCTTAACAAAGTTGTTAGCACACTTACTCTTGAACAAGAAAGAAAACTTTAAAAAGGAACTTTTCTACTTCCCACAAGCTAAAAACAAAATTCGACACATATCAAAGCTAAAAGTCTAATCTCTCTAGTGTATATTTTAAAGATCCTATAAATTAAGAAAAATATTTATAATCTAAAAGAAAAATGGGCAAAGGATGCAAATCAATATTTCACAAAATGTGGAAATAGAAATTGCTGTAAACAGAGTGAAATGTTCAACCTCCTCCCAAGGAAAATGCACACTAGACCCAGACGATAACCTGTCCACGTCTCTGACACTGTGGGCACTCGGCCACAGACTCTAAATTGGCAGCACTACCTGGAAACCAGGCAGGCCGGGAGCACAGGACACACGCCTTCCCTGCCTTCCCCAGTGGCTCCGCAGAGGATCCTCACAGAGGACACCTGTGCCTGTCCATGGCTCCCAGCAGCTTGCTTCTAAACCCAGTGGACTGGGATGCCCAGGGCCCACCACTAAGAGTCTACACAGTGGGCAGTCTCCACCCTGTGCCATTAAACACTCTAAGGCCATTACAAATCAGAAGGTTGGCCAGGCACGGTGGCTCACACCTGTAATCCCGGCACTTTGGGAGGCTGAGACGGGACAATCCCTTGAACCTAGGAGTTCAAGTCTCCTAGCTGTGATGGCCCCACTGTACTCCAACCTGGGAGACAGATGAGGACCATGTGGGCAGGACAGGAGTGGGAGGCCCTGTTTCTGCCCATCTTTCACATCTGCACACATCTTCTTAGCTCAAAACAGAAACAAAAGTACCACCTGGAGTCCGCAGAGCACTGAAAACCTGCAGGTTGCTGTGGTAGCTCCCTGGCTTCTGAGCTTTGCTCAGGCCAGAACGACCCTAACACAGGCTGAGTGTGAGGATACGGGAGACAGTGACACACGCACGCCAGTCAGTCAACACGATGACACGGGCTGCATATCAGTAATACTGTCGTATCAGAGTCAGATTTCCTGGTTCTGTAGTGGACAGCGTTGAGTTCTGAGGTTGCACAGCCCGAAGTGACGGGTGAAGGGCAATCGTGTCTTACTGTCACACACCCACAACTACGGGCTTGTACAGAAGCGGCCAGTGGGCCGGAACGATGCGGCCGAGTCTGGGTGGGGCACATGCAACCTTTGTACGCTTGCTTAGATTGCCTATATCAAATTATGAAGTAGGCAATATCTGCATGACCCACGCTCAGCTGTCTCACCTGGTCCCCCAGGCCCTCCTCACCCCCAGTGTTCCTGCCAGTGGGTTCTGTGGCTCCCCCAGCGTCAGCCTGCCGTCTGCTGCCCTCTGCCACCCACCATCACCTGAACCCTTCAGGAAATGCACACACCCTCCCACTGTCACAGTGCAGATGGAGGCCCCAGGGTTTAGAGCCAGGCCTCAGTTTACCTGTGACTGTGGGTCACGTGCTCTCGGGCAGGAACTGACAGCCTCTGAGCATAACACTCACCTAAGCAGGTCTTTAACATCTGGTTCCCATTTTCCTGGGGACCCTCCCACCAGCGGAAAGCTCACACCCCGAGTAGAGGCGGTGCCAGGGTCGCGGCAGGGAGAATGGCGTGGATTCCACATCTCTGCCTCTTGGCTTTGTTGGCACAGTGCAGCTGGGGGGCCTTCTTCAAGATGAGCCCCTGGGAGAAGGTCAGGGGAACACACCTGCTCCTTGCGGGGACGCCAGAAGGATCTGATGGGGGTTTAGTCCCAGGACAGGTCTATACCCACAGGGCCTCCCAGCTGCTTTCTCTCTGCGCCACTCTGCACACACCACCATGGGCTGTGCAATATTGTGATTTATACATTTATACATTTGGTTTCATCCTGTTTCCTGGCACAAACCCCTAAAATCCCTGGAATCACAAAAGTGGCAAGTGCCTTTGTGTACTGATATTGACCGAAGGCTGGCAGCCTGCAGGGCGCCTTGGAACAGGGTTGGTCCTTAGAAAGACCTCGGCAGGATTAGAGGGCGGGATTTTGTCCTCACCCAAACCTCCAGGCAGGGGAGAGGAGAGGGGGCCGGAGATGGTCATCACCAGGGGCCAGTGATGTAATAGATCATGCCTGTGTGCTGAAGCCTCCGTGGCATCGAGAGAGGAAGGGCTCAGAGAGCTGTGCAGGTTCCCGCAGGCAAAAGCTCTGTGCTCTCCCCCGTGCTTCTCTTAATCTCTGTCCTTTGTAATGCCCTTTATAACAAATGGGTGAACGTGTTTCCCTGAGTTCTGCAAGAACCTCACCCAATCGCAAGACATGGCCTGGGGCTTGTGATTGGTGCTGGGAGTGGGCAGCAGCCTTGTATGACATCTCCAGGTAGAGGACAATGCCTAAGGACAGACGGTGTCTCCAGCAAAGGGTATCTCCAGCTAGATGACGATGTCTCCAGATGTGGACGGTGTCTCTAGGTAGATGGTGTCTTCAGGTAGATGGTATCGGAATTAAACTGGAGCACACCTGGCTGGCACTGGCTGAAAACCTGACTGATCTGTTGTTGGAGTGGAACCCCCACCATCTGGTTCAGCAGTGAGCTGTGCTGTGATTGTGCAGGAGAAACTGACTCTCAAACGTCCACAACTGATGACGTCTGCTTTTTCTGACATCATTAGAGGCCACGAGCCACCTTCTCACTCTCTTCTCATCTCTACCCCAACCAAAGCCTGCTGGAGCCCTCAGGCCAGGCCCTGAGCAGGAGGCCTGGGGATGGTTGCTGCAGGGTCTAAAGGGCCTCCCAGAGGCAACAGAGAGCCTGGCCAGGGGCTGTGCCTTTCTCTGCCCACTCCCCACTGCACCTCCGAAGCTCAAGGCTTGGTCAGACCCCCTGAGATCTCCTGGCAGGTAGTTTCCTGGTCCCCGCCAGCCCCCAGTGTTCCCCGGCCACGTGGCTGCCTCAGAGTGCCTTGTGCCACCAGGTGCCTTGTGCACCCGTGGGGTAGCCGTGCCCATCCCAGCTGCCCGGAGGAGGGTGCCGAAGGTCTTCTTGCAAGGCTGCTCTCAAAGGCCTAGGCCTTCTCCGCCCCAGCCTTCCTGTATCCCTGCTTCTCCCTGGACATACAGGAAGGTGGCTTGCTCCTAACGCCCAGAGGTTGAAGTCCAGAACATTATTGCATACATCAGGAGAAACAGACAAGGCCAGGGCAGAAGGGAGCCTGGGACAGACCCAGGAATTCGGCCTGTTGATCTCCAAAGGACCTGAGGCAGGGAAAGTCTTTAACAAGTGGTGTGGGCTGTAAGTGTAGGAAAATGAAGCTCAGCCCCACCTCACTGCAGACAAACATCAGTTCAAGACAGGTCATCTAAGCATCAAAGTGAAACTGTGAAGCTTCTAGAAGAAAATAGAAGAAATTTTCACAATCTTGGGGTAGTCATATACTTCTTTTTTTATTTTTGAGGTGGAGTCTCACTCTGTCACCCAGGCTGGAGTTCAGTGGTGCAATCACCGCTCACTGCAACCTCCGCCTCCCCAGTTCAATCGATTCTCCTGCCTCAGCCTCATGAGTAGCTGGGACTACAGGCACCCACCACCACGCCCAGCTAATTTTTTTGTATTTTAGATGTGGTTTCACCATGTTAACCAGGATAGTCTTGATCTCCTGACCTCCTGATCCACCCGCCTCCGCCTCCCAAAGTGCCGGGATTACAGGCGTGAGCCACTGTGCCCAGCCAGGCATATATTTATTTAAAGAGAATAAAAAGCACACATAGAAAAGAAAAAATCCATAAACAATGTTATATAGGTCAAAAATGTCTGTACCAGTGGGAAAAAGGCAAATCCAAACTATTAGCAGAGAGAAAAATATTCACAATACAGATATCTGATGAACTGTGTGCAAATCGAAGATGTTTTTATCCTTATTCTTACTGTTTTTATGTTTTGAGACAGAGTGTTGCTCTGTTGCCCAGGCTGGCGTGCAGAGGTGTGATCACAGCTCACTGAAGCCTGCACTCCTGGGCTCAGACAATCCTCCTACCACAGTGTCCCAGGTAGCTGGGACTAGAGGCATGTGCCAACACCCTCAGCTAATTTTCAAATTTTTTGTGGAGATGGGGTCTCACTATGTGGCCCAGGCTGACCTTGAACTTCTGGCCTCAAGTGATCCTCCTGCCTCGGCCTCCCAAAGTGTTGGGACTACAGGCATGAACCACTACTCCTAGAAGGCAGATGTTTTTAAATCTGAAAACTCAGATAGCTATCTGTGCAGCTGCTGGCTCCCCCCATGCAAGCTTCCAGCTTCCTTCTCTATGTTTGCAGCTCCATCTTCCAGGCTGTTCTTTATTAGAAAAGAAATGATTTATTGGGCTGCTTTTTGTTACAAGGGGTGTTCTGTCTACCAGGACTCTTTTGCCCTCACTATCTGCCTAAATAATTTCTATCTCCTGTATCAGACCTAAAAGAAAAGAAAAACAGGCCTGGCACAGTGGCTCACGCCTGTAATCCCAGCAGTCTGGGAGGCCGAGGCGGGCAGATCACTTGAGGTCAGGAGTTTGAGACCAGTCTGGCCAATATGGTGAAAATCCATCTCTACTAAAAATACAAAGAATTAGCCAGGCGTGGTGGTACATGCCTGTAATCCCAGCTACTAGGGAGGTTGAGGCACGAGAATCACTTGAACCTGGCAGAGATTTTGGTGAGCCAAGATCGAGTCATTGAACTCCAGCCTGGGAGACAGAGTGAGACTCTGTCTCAAAATAATAATAATAAATAAGTAAATAAATAAAACTCACCCAACAGCCCACTGAAGTTCTCACATTTCATTATCTTACTGAAGAAAATGAACATGTGGCGGGGGGCTTGATCCAAATGCAACTACTATATCTCATAACTCAGACACAAATCTGCCGTCACCAGACATCAAGGACCAGAGGAGCCACAAGTGGCCAAGAACCCCAGTGGTCGGTGAGCTCCGGGCCTCACATGTGCCTTGCTGGCTGGGGACCATCCTCTAGCTGGTCTGGGGGGCCCGAGGCACCACCACCCCCACCTTTCATGGGTTCAGAAACCACAGCCAGATAGGGGCTGCCAAGGCAGGGACAAAGGCCTGTGACCAACAAGGCTGGTAGAAAGCCCACCCCACCCACCACCCAGGCCAGCGGTGGAGATCAGAATTCTGCACAAATGCATGACAAACCTCTGTTTGGAGCCAAACAAGGAGGAGCACATCTGGAACACCATGAGTCCCTGTGGGAAGTAGAGGAGTTCCTCTTCAAAATTTCCTTTCTTGTTAATAATAATGATAGATGTGAGAAATGATCATCTCTTCAAAGGCTTTGAAGACTTTCTTCAAAGCCTTCTTGCTTTTTGCTAGTAGCTCTTTGTTAAGCCCTATCCTACGTAGCTGTTAGATGTGCTCACAGGCATGTAGTACATCTGTGTCCTTGTACTTTAACCAAGATATCTGTGCTGCGCATGCTCTCAGGCAGGTCCTGGCTCCCAGCCTATGCCCCTTCCTTATTTGGGCTTGCTTTTTGTTCTCCATCGCTTTTACCTGTTTAGAAAAGTTTTAAGTTATTAGCCAATTGAATTCAGTTTTAGATTGTGAGGTCTAGCTCCAGCCAATAGAGATCAGACACAGCAGTAAAGACGACCCCATACACATAAGAGATAAATCTGTCGGGATCGATCCAAGATGGCCGACCACTAACAGCTCAGGATTGTAGCTCCCAGTGAAAGCTCAGAGACCGAGACGAGGCCACATCTTCAGACGAATTTTCTTCACTCACCGATTAGCCGATTCCCAGTGGAGGAGCCCCACAGGTCGCCAGCGCGACTCTTGTGGCCGCCGCAGCGGTTTTGCCGGAGTCTCGGCGCAGCAGCTCTTCATGCAGAGCCAACGGGACTGCTTCCCCTACTGACCGGAGTTTGGAGCTCCGGGAAGTCAGAGCCACTTGTTGCGGACTCAAGAGGGAAGCCAGACCAGAGATTCCCGGGCAGAAGAGCACCATCAGTCTTATCGCTGCTATTTAGGCTGCCACAGTGGGTTGCTTGGATCCCAGCACTGGGAATCAATAAGTCAGACGTTGACTCAGAAACCTAATTAGAAAGGCGGTTCATCTACAATGAAGGGGAAAAAACAGCCTAAGAAGGCTGAGTATACTCAAA
The DNA here is from genome assembly GCF_049354715.1 of Callithrix jacchus. Taxonomy (NCBI): domain Eukaryota; kingdom Metazoa; phylum Chordata; class Mammalia; order Primates; family Cebidae; genus Callithrix; species Callithrix jacchus. The sequence continues at coordinate 59,076,984 of NC_133506.1, forward strand.
ATCAGAACCCATCAGCAACGGAACAAGCCCTGATGGAAAAGGACTCATCAGCAACCGAACAAGCCCTGATGGAAAAGGACTCATCAGTAACGGAACAAGCCCTGATGGAAAAGGACTGTGTTCCATTATCTGAAGTAGGCTTTAAAAGGTGGATGATAAGAAACTTCTGGGAGTTAAAGGAACTTGTTCTAACCCAATGTAAAGAAACTAAGAACTTGGAAAAAAGGTTCGATGAAATGTTGAAAAGAATAGACAATATAGAGAGGAATACAAATGAACTTATGGAGTTGAAAAATACAACACGAGAACTTAGTGAAACATGTACAAGCTTAAACAGCCGAATGGATCAAGCAGAAGAAAGGGTATCAGAGGTCGAAGATCAACTTAATGAAACAAAACGACAAGACAAGAATAGAGAAAAAAGGATAAAAAGGAATGAGCAAAGTCTCCAAGCAATATGGGACTATGTGAAAAGACCTAATATACGCTTGATTGGTGTACCTGAATGTGACAGAGAGAATGAATTCAAGCTGGAAAATATTCTTCAGGACATTATCCAGGAAAATTTTCCTAATTTAGCAAAGCAGGACACTATTCAACCCCAGGCAATACAGAGAACACCACAAAGATATTCCTCAAGAAGACCAACCCCAAGGCACATAATCGTTAGATTCACCAAGATTGAAACGAAGGAGAAAATATTAAGGGCAGCCAGAGAGAAAGATCAAGTTACCCATAAAGGTAAGCCTATTAGGCTTACAGCAGATCTCTCAACGGAAACCCTACAAGCTAGAAGAGAGTGGGGGCCAATATTCAATATACTTAATCAACAGAACTTTCAGCCCAGAATTTCATATCCTGCCAATTTAAGCTTTACATTTGAAGGAAAAATAAAATTCTTTAGGAACAAGCAAATACTCAGAGATTTTATTACCACCAGGCCTACTTTACAAGAACTTCTAAAAGAAGCATTATACACAGAAAGGAACAACCAGTATGACCCTTTCTAAAAATACACCAAAAAGTAAAGAGCATTAACATAAAGAAGAATTTTTATCAACGAAAGGACAAAATAGCCAGTTAATATCAAATGGCAGCAACCCTAAATTTAAATCGACCAAATCTCCCAATCAAAAGATACAGACAAAATCTAACGGTATATCCAAAGATATACACAGACTCAAAATAAAGGGTTGGAAAAAAAAAAAACCGTACCAACCAAATGGAGAGCAAAAATAAATAAAAAGCAGGAGTTTCAATTTTCACATTTGACAAAATAGATTTCAAAGCTACAAGGATACAAGGGTAAAAGGATTAATGTAATAATAAGAGATCTTAACACCCAGATACATAAGACCCATAATGAGATTTAGATTCAACGAGACAGAAAATTGATAACGATATCCGGTACTGGAGCTAAGATCCAGAACAAATAAACTCAATAGAGCTCTCCATTTTAAACACACAAAATACACATTATCCACAAAATCTAACGATATATCTAAAGATATACAAAGACTCAAAACAAGGGGATGGAAAAAAACTCACCAACCAAATGGAGAGCAAAAATAAATAAAAAGCAGGAGTTGCAATTCTCACACTTAATAAAATAGATTTCAAAGCTACAAGGATGCAAGCGTAAAAGGATTAATGTAACAATAAGAGATCTTAACACCCAGATACATAAGACACATAATGAGATTTAGATTCAATGAGACAACAAATTGATAACAATATCCAGGACTTGAACTCAGAGCCAGAACAAATAAACACAATAGAGATCTCCATTTTAAACACATAAAATATGCATTAACCACTTTAAACACTCAAAATATTGATCAGCCATTATTGAAACCCATTTTAGGAATGAAGTAATATTCCTTTTTCCCTCTTTTTCTTTTTTTCCCTTCTTTTTCTCTTTTTCCCTCTAAAAAAAAAAAAGAAAGAAAAAAAGAGATAAATTTGTCTGCTTTTTCTTTGTTGGTTGTACTCTCGTGGCAAGGCTGCTGGTGAGGGTACCCTTTCTGCAGGAAGTAGATTGCCTTGCTGAGAGATCTTTTTCTTGGTGCTGATTTTTCTTTGCAGCACTTCACCAACATGGTGAAACCCTGTATCTACTAAAACAATGAAAATTGGCTGGGCGTGGTGGCTCAAGCCTGTAATCCCAGCTACTTGGGAGGCTGAGGCAGGAGAATCACTTGAACCCGGGAAACAGAGGTGGCAGTGAGCCGAGATTGCACCATTGCACTCCAGCCTGGGTGACAAGAATGAGATTCCATCTTGAAACAAAAACACGTCTGATAAGGGATTATTATCCAAAATATGCAAAGAACTCTTAAAACTCAACAATAATGAACAACCTGGTTTTTTAAACAAACAAAAGATCTGAAGATCACCTCACCAAAGGAGACAGAGAGAAGGCAAAGCTGCAGCCATGAAAAGATGCTTCCCCTCATGTGCCATTAGCAATCTGCAAACTAAAACAGTAACGGCCACTCACCTGTGTGAGTGGGCAGGGCCAGGCACAGTGGCTCACAGCTGTAATCCCAAAGCTCTGGGAGGCCAAGGCCAGAGGATCATGTGAGCCTAGGAGTTCGAGACCAGCCTGGGCAACACAGTAAGACCCTGTCTCTCTTTTTTTTTTTTTTTTTAAGAAGCCTAGCAGTCTTCAGAGTGATACTCTTGGCCTTGATTTTGATTTAGTTGATTTTTCTGCCCCTTAGTGATGAATTCTATCACTTGACCCTAACCAAAAGTCTAAAATATTGTCACCATCTGCCTTGAATACTTTTTCTTTTTTTTATGGGTTTTTTCATACAACTAGTGAGAAAGTTCAAGTAAAAATTATAGTAGTAAAAGAGAAAGTCCTTCAACAAATCTAAGAAAGTTGAAAGTAATTGGCTCATATTTTTTTTTTGAAAGAAAGAGAAAGGGGGAGAGAGAGCAGGAGTCTTGCTCTATTGCCCAGGCTGGAATGCAATCTAAAAATAGGTTTTAAAAACCTCTTTTTTGCCGATAATTGTGCTTAACTGCAGAGACAGGAAGGAATAAGGGAAGAAAATAACAAACAAACAGCCAACCAATATTTCATTTAAGTCTGTGAAATGCTATGCAAATGCTGAAGGGTGATTTACTTCCAATTATGTGGTCACTTTCAAAATAGGTGTAATGTGATACTGAGAAAAATGTATGTTCTGTGGACCTGGGGTGAAGAATTCTATAAATATTCAGTTTACTTGTTCCAGGTCTGAGTTCAAATCATAGATGTCCCTGTTAATTTTCTATCTCATTGATCCATCAAATATTAACAATGTGGTGTCAAAGTCTTCCACTATTATGATGCGGGAGTCCAGGTCTCTTTATAAGTCATTAAGAACTTGTCTTATGTATCTGGGTGTTCCTATATTGGGTGCATATATATTTATGATCATTGACTCCTGCTGTTGCATTGATCCTTTTACCGTTATGTAATGTCCTTCTTTGTTTCTTTTAGTCTTTGTTACTATTAAAGTCTATTTTGTCAGAGATGAAAGTTACAACTCGTTTTTTTTTTCTCTCTCCATTTGATTGGTGAGTCTTCAACCCTTTGTTTTGAGTCTTTGTGTGTCCTTGCTTATGAGATGGATCTGGATACAGCGTACCAATGGGTTTTGACTTTTTATTCAATTTGCCTGTCTGTGTATTTGATTGGGGCATTTAATCCATTTAAATTTAGGATTAATATTGATATTTATGAGTTTAATATTGTCATTTAATGCTCGCTGGCTATTTTGCCCATTAGTTGATATAGATTCTTCATTATGGAGATATTCTTTACCTTTTGGTGAGTTTTTAGGATGACTGATACTGGTGTTCCTTTCTGTGTATAGTGCTTCTTTCAGAAGCTCTTGTAAAGCAGGCCTGGTGGTGATGAAATCTCCGAGTGCTTGCTTGTTTGTGAAAAATTTTATTTTTCCCTCATTTATGAAGCTTACTTTGGCTGGATATGAGATTCTGGGTTGAAAATTCTTTTCTTTGAGGATATTGAATATTGACCCTCACTCTCTTCTAGTTTGTAGGGTTTCTGCTGAGAGATCTGCTGTGAGTCTGATAGGCTTCCCTTTATGGGTAACCTGACCTTTCTCTCTGGCTGCCCTTAAAATTTTCTCCTTTATTTCAACCCTGGTGAATCTAATGATTATATGTCTTGGGGTTGCTCTACTTGAGGAATATCTTTGTGGTGTTCTCTGTATTACCTGGAGTTGAATATTGTTCTGCCTTACTAGGTTAGGAAAGTTTTCCTGAATAATATCCTGAAGAATATTTTCTAGCTTGGATTCATTCTCTTCATGACATTCATGTATACATATCAAACGTAAATTAGGTCTTTTCACATAGTCCCATATTTCTTGGGGACTTTGCTCATTCCTTTTTACTCTTTCTTCTCTAATCTTGTCTTCTTGTTTCATTTCATTAAGTTGGTCTTTGACCTCTGATATCCTTTCTTCTGCTTGATCAATTCGACTGTTAATATCTGTGCATACTTCTCAGAGTTCTAGTATTGTATTTTTCAGTTCCATTAATTCACTTATATTCCTCTCTAGATTGTCTATTCTTGATAGGATTTCATCAAACCTTTTTTCAAGGTTCTTAGTTTCTTTACATTGGGCTACAACATGATCTTTTAATTCACAGAAGTTTCTTATTATCCACCTTCTGAAGCCTAATTCTGTTAATGGAACACACTCGTTTTCCATCAGGCCTTGTTCCCCTGTTGATGAGGAACTGTGATCGCCTGTAGAGGGAGAGGCGTTCTGATATTGGGTATTCTCAGCCTTTTTACGCTGGTTTCTTCCCATCATTGTAAATTTATCCACCTGTCATCTTTGTAATTACTGACTTTCAAGTTAGGTCTCTGGGTGGACATCCAACTTGATTCCCTGCTCTGGCTAAGGCATTAAGATTCATGGTGCTTTTCTGCCAGGGAATCTCTGGTCTGGCTTCCTTCTTGAGTCCATTTTTCAATCAGCTGAATAGGTGACTCTGCCTTCCCGGAGCTCCAAACGTTGACCAAAAGGGGACCCAGTCCCGTTTACTCAGCACCAAGAACCACCGTGCCAGGGCGCTGTCAAAACTGCTGCGCCGGACCCAAGAGTCGCGCTGGCGACCCGTGGGGCTCCTCTGCTGGGAATCTCCTGGTCCGTGAAGAACAAAAATTCGTCTGAAAGTGTGGCGTCCTCTCGTTCTCTGCGCTTTCACTGGGAGCCGCTAGTAATCAGCCATCTTGGATCTCTCTCTTCAGTAAGACCCTGTCTCTATGAAAATATTTTTAAAATAAAATCAGTTGGGCCAGATGTGGTGGCTCCCACCTGTGATCCCAGCACTTTGGGAGGCCGAGGCGGGCAGATCACCTGAGGTCGGGAGTTCGAGACCAGCCTGGCCAACATGGTAAAACCCCATCTCTACTAAAAATACAAAAATTAGCCAGGTGTGGTGGGCACCTGTAGTCCCACGCTGCTCGGGAGACTGAGGCAGGAGAATCATTTGAACCCAGGGGTCAGAGGTTGCAGTGAGTGGAGATGGTGCCACTGCACTCCAGCCTGGGTGACACAGCAAGACTCCATCTCGAAAAAAAATAAAAATAATGCCCCAAACCCAAAACACTGACAGTGCCATCTGCTGGCGACGACGTGAAGCGGCAGGAGCCCTCCCTCACTGCTGCTGGGATGCTAAATGCTGGGCCTCTGGTGGAAGACACTTGAGCTGTTTCTTACAAAACTAAATATATTCTCAGCACACAATCTAGCGGTTTCACCCCTTGGTATTTGCCCAAATGAGTTGAAAGCTTACATCCACACAAAAATTTGCACAAGGTTTTTAAATAGAAGCTTTACTCATAATTGCCAAAACTTGGAAGCAACCAAGATGTCCCTCAGTAGCTGAATGGCACACTGTGGCCATCCAAACACTGGAACATCATGCAGAACTCCACCCTCTGTGGGGACGCTGCTCTCTGGAGAGCTGTGAGCCTGGGATGGACAGGCCACAGCCACTCCCCACTCCTGTGGGGACAAGCGGCCAATGCAGGAGCCTGCCCCTGGGGACGCTCAGTGGGCACAAGACATGACTCCCTGTAGGTTTTTATCTTGTAGCCTCTGAAACCCCAAGAAGTATCAAGAGGAGGAGGTATCACGTAGAATATTGAGGGACATAGCCCCCTCCAGAGGCAGAGAGGATGATGGGCGTGCCCAGGCCATGTGAGCAAATGGGAAGGGCCACAGTGTAGAGAATGGGGAGCAGAAGGGTTGGAATGGCCAGAGGTGGGAGCCAGGTACGTACATTGACCTGAGAGATGCAGGGGGCCTGGCCAGACAGGAAGGGAATGCATCGTGGATGTGAGGTTGCAGGAAGATGGGCTGAGCGAGTGAGTGGGTGCTGATGCTCCCCTTTCCCATGTGGCCCAACGGCAGAGCATGGCGGGGAAGCAGGAGCGCTGTCTCATATGCACCAAATCTGAGCTGGCCGACGTGGGGAGGGTGGTCCCGTGCCAATGTGTGCTGGAAGGACATGTCGTGCGTTTGTCACTCTGGGCTGCAACAGGGCACATGTAGAAAAAGCAGCCAGAGGAGAAGGGCAGGTTTCAGAGTGAATTCTTGTAACCAGCGCCTCGTGCCCCTCAGCCACTGCCCTGGAGGGCACCTAGTGACCCGGTTTTCGACGCTATTCTGCTTTGAGGGAAGTGTCCAACTTTCCTAAGTGGTGCCATGCAGCATGTATTTCTGTCTACCTCTTGTTCGGCCGTGAGTCTGTCTACCTCTTGTTCGGCCGTGAGTCTGGGAGGCCAGCCAGTGGCTCGTGCACAGGTTCCTCTGTGGACCACGTCAGCAGGGAGGGGAACAGCACTGGTAATGAGAAGTCTCTAGTACTGAGCCCTGGGAGAGGGGAGGAAGCGGCCCGCCTGAAGGTGAGTCTGCTGAGCTCCTGTGCTGCCATGACCTCTCTCTGCTGGTTAGTGGAGCTGCCTCCAACGCCAGCCTCAGGTCAAGGTGGGGCCAAGGCTGTTCTCACTATCATCCTCCAAGTGGTTTGCAGGACACCCTCAAAACCCTCACCAGGCCTCGAATCTGTTGATGCTCTTGATCCCGGACTCACCAGCGTGCAGAACTACAGAAGTGAATCTCTGCAGCTCGCAAGCCCCCAGCCTGTGGTAGCACTAACAACTAAAATGGCCATGCTCCTCCTGCCGGGCCTCTGGAAAACAACTCGGGCAGCTGGGGAGAGGACACCTGCCATGATGAAAACAGCTTTGACCTCAGGATACCCTAGAAGTCCCCTGAAGCCCCCCAGGCCACATCTGGAAGGGCTAAGCATGTGGGTGTGAGTGGGGGCGGGGCCAGGACTGGCACATTTGCCTTGGGCTTGTTTATAGATTTTATTCTCTCCACACTTCATTCCAAGAGAAAGATACTCAAACTACGAAAAATGTTTTTATTTTAATTCGAAGTACCAGGCAGATACTTGCAAAACAACATACAAAGCAAAACTCAAACATGGCCCTTCCCCAGGGTGCCTGAGCAGGCACAGAGAGAAGTTCTCGCCCTCTGCAAAATCCAATCCAATCCTATCTTCTCAGAAAAGCAAACCAAAGGCAGCCATGAAAACCCGTGTTCTGTACGTGGATGAGAAGTTCTTCCTCTCTGAGTACTGGCAGCCCCAAGGCGCAGAACTGGGAGGTCCAGAAAACCCTGCCCCTGAGGAGCCAGCAGGACCTGGAGGAGCCGGGGGGCGGTGCTGAACAAACCTCCCCTGCCCACTGCAGGGTGGTTCCCTTGAGCATGGAGGCTTCTCCAGGGCCCTTCCCCACTCCGTGACTTGGAGTCCCTGCCAGGAGGAACTGGGTGGGCAGCAGACATCCCCAAGGGCCTTGGGAAGCACTGGGAATGGGGGATTGGGAATTGATTCTAAAGATGGTCGTGGCTTATTTTTGTATGGCTCTGAAATTAACTTCCTCTCCCAATGCCTCAGTAGCTAAAGGGGCAGGGGCAGAAAAGGTCCCAATCTTGTTCTTAAAAAGAAAGGAAATGAACCCACAACCCACTGAGAAAGTTGCATTCAGCAAGGGCTGGAAAGGTAGACGGGCTCATGACTTTGACAAAGGAAAGCCGCTGGAGGGTCACAGGCCCCAGGGTCACAGGCAGCTGTATTAGTTCCAGGGTCTGAGCTGGTGGGGTGGGGCTGCAGGGCCCTCCTGGCGCCCACAGGGTCATACTGCTGCATGTAGCAGGACTCAGCTGGAGCAGAAATGAGTCTTAGCATGGAGTATGTACATAAACGTAAACGTCACGCCCAAACCAGCCGACAACAGCAAACAGAATGTAACAGAAGGAACAAACAAGACACAGCCTCAGTAGCTTGACATGGGTGGGGGCAGGCAGGACAGGTCCTGGTGACAACAGCACAGAGGTAGGCTCTGGGCCACTCGCTGCACAGACAGCAGCCAGTTCCCTTCAGACCAGTGAAGTGGGACATGGGACCCTCGAATTGTGGGGCCTCAGATGGGCCTTCAGCTGCCAACAGAATCTGCAGGAGCATCCAGGGGCATCTGGCCCTCAGGGTCCTCCCGGGACACGTCCTGCCGGAGACGGCAAGAGGCCTGAGCTGAATGCTCCCTGAGATGTCTGCCCCAGCAGCCCTGACCTGGAGGGGCCTCAGTCTCCTCTTCCTTGAGTACAAGGCCAGGTCTGCGGAGAGCCACGGACAGTCCCTCCAGACACGCTCTGGGCTCCACCTTCGGCAGCTGCCCTGACCAGCCCACCCCGGGCAGCCTCCTAAACACCCAGGGGCTCTCCCTTGGACAGAGACCACCGAGGACCAGCCTGGGACTGCATGGGGACAGGGGGCTGGGGAGCCAAGGGCTGTCCTATGGCCAAGCAGCCCAAGCTGAAGGCCCCCGACTCGAATCCTCCACCTCTACAGCGACTGGTTGTTTATGCCCCGCCCAGGACGGAAGCCCTAGGGACACACCTCACGGATCTCAGACCCCTGGGAGGGGCTGGCTCAGGAAGGGGCTGCCTAAGACCTTGCACCAGGTTAGGTGCACTCACAGTGCTCAGGGGCCACCCCCAGAGCTGAGTCCAGAAGCCTAGCACTCAGCATGATTTTGGTTGAAAATGCTTTAAATCTGACTCTTCCTAGAAGCCTATTAAGCAATTCACTTAAACACACCCTCAGTACATGTGCAACAATGCCTGGACCACGCCTCATCTGCGGCCCCTAGGCCTCCTGAGCACCGGTGGGGGGCGGGGGAGGCGGGCACCCGCCTGGGATCTGCACCTGAGCTCTGGGTGCGTGTTCCCACACAGGCAGGGGAACAGGATGCCAGCCACACTAAACCTACAGAAAACTGTGGGAAGAAAGCAAATCCATAGGATCCATAGGTCTCACACTTGGGCACAGTTCCCAAGTCATGTGTTAGTAATGTCCCCAGGGGTCTGGCTGGGCGCAAACACAGGGACCTCGTGACCTGCTGCACCACCTCCAGCACCTGCAGAGTCACGCTCACTCTGCGCTGGCTCTGCTTCCTCTGCCCCAGCCACACCCAGGCTCCCCCTTGTCCCCGCCCACCTGGCTCCTGATCAAAGCCCAATGTGTAAACAGTATTAATAAGCAACAGATGGAAAAATATATTTCCCAAGAAAAAAGGGGGAGGAAACGTGGGACCTGAAGGCCAATTTTCCAGGTTGCTCTCGCTGTTCTGTCCCCTTCTCTCTTCTCGTGATTTGTTTTGGCGATTCCTCTCTTTGGTTCTGCAGCCCACGTGACCCACCTGCCCGAGCCAGCCCTGAGGCCTCTGCCACTCCCTGCTGCCGCGGCTGAGAGGTAGCCAGCCCAATCTGTCCCAGGGACCTTGCCCTGCCATTGGCTACTTCCGCTCATGGTCCTCTGCCATGGCAGCCACCTCGATGGTGGCCGTGTGCTCCTCAGGCCCAGGGGCAGCCCCTGTGGGTACTGTCACAATTGTGCTGGCACCCGGTGAGGCCTGGGCCACGTTCTGCAGGGTGGGGCCCAGGCCGGGCAAGGTAAGCAGCTGCAACGGGCTGACCACCTTGAACACCGTGCTGCCATCCTGCACGGCGGCTGTGCTCAGGACCGTGAGGCTGGATGCGTCCGGGTGGATCTCCACTGTGCTCGGGTAGGTGGAGCCCGAGGAGGCTAAGACTGTGTAGCCCCCGAGCAGCGGGGAGGCTGGGGAGCTGGTGGGAGGAGCCTGAAGGGAACTCTTGCCCAGGGCAGTGGACGGCAGCGTGGACACCACTTTACCAAGGGGCACGCTGGTCAGCTGAGGGACGGTCATGCCTGGGCCGAGCGCCAGCTGGGCAGACTGGGTGAGCACCTGCGAGGCCATGGCGGCCGGTCCTGACGTGGCCCGCGCAAGCCGGGGCCGCTTCACAGGCGGTGGCAGGGAGACTGGTGTTAGCGTCATGAGCACGTTGCTGAGGTGCTGGGACTTGTGCTTGAGCTCCTTGGCCCGGCGGCGATGCTCGTCACACTGCTGTTCCAGGGCTGCGGGGAGGTAGGAGGGATGGTGTCACCGCAGGGGCAGGCAAAGGGGCACGGACCGCGTCACACAGGACGGGGGCAGATGCACCACTCCATCACTGGGTGGCCTGTGGCTCAGCATCAACTCAGGTCTGCTCACCTGATGCCACAAACCCAGATGACCACGCAGCCACCCACCAAAGGTGAGGTCTGTGGGAGGCGGGGCCCAAGACAGTCCTTGGACCCCAGGACCCACACAGACCCAGGCGCAAGCATGGCAAGGCTGTCAGACCCCCCCCCATGAGCTCACATACCCAACGTGGAAAGTTGCTCTTGTGACATATTAAGATCAAGAGGAAAAAAACGGCACATATGACACATACGTTTAAACATGCAGAGACACAGTGAACACACTGCACACGCACACAGTGAACACAGTGAACACACTGCACAAACACAGTGAACACACTGCACAGTGCACACACAGTGAACACACTGCACACACAGCGAACACAGTGAACACACTGCACACACAGTGCAAACACTGTGCACACACATTGAACACACAGTAAACACACAGTGAACACACGGTGAACACAGTGCACACACATGGTGAACACACAGTAAACACACTGAACACACATGAAGACACACAGTGAACACAGTGCAAACACAGTGAACAAACTGAACACACACACGCTGAACCATATGCAATGAACACACAGTGAACACACAGTGAACACAGTGCACACACATGAATACAGTGAACATACACCATGAACACACACACAGTGAATACACACGGTGAACACACACAGAGTGAACACACACATGGTGAACACACACAGTGAATATACACACGGTGAACACAGTGAACACACACACAGTGAACACAGTGAATACACACGGTGAACACAGTGAATACACATATGGTGAACACAGTGAACACACATGGTGAACACATGGTAAACACACAGAGTGAATACACACAGTGAACACATACAGTGAATACACACACACGGTGGACACACAGTGAATACACACGGTGAACACAGTGAATGTAGACGGTGAACATATGAACACGGTAAACACACACAGTGAATACACACACGGTGAACACATACAGTGAATACACACACAGTGAACACACAGTGAATACACACATGGTGAACACACACGGTGAACACAGTGAACACACACGGTGAACACAGTAAATATACACACAGTGAACATATATACACGGTGAACACATACAGTGAATACACACACACAGTGAACATTGAATACACACATCGTGAACACACAGTGAACACACACAGTGAATAAACACACAATGAACACATACACACGGTGAACACATACAGTGAATACAGACACGGTGAACACACAGTGAATACACACACACTGTGAACACAGTGAATATACACACAGTGAACACAGTGAATACACACATGTGAACACACAGTGAATACACACAGTGAACACACGGTGAACACATACAGTGAATACACACACACGGTGAACACATACAGTGAATACACACACGGTGAACACAGTGAACACACAGTGAACATACGGTGAACACAGTGAATACACACATAGTGAACACACGGTGAACACATACAGTGAATACACACACAGTGAACACAGTGAATACACACACATGGTAAACACATACAGTGAATACACACACATGGTGAACACATACGGTGAATACACACACACAGTGAATACACACACACGGTGAACACATACAGTGAATACACACACGGTGAACACAGTGAACACACAGTGAACATACGGTGAACACACAGTGAATACACACATAGTGAACACATGGTGAACACATACAGTGAATACACACACACAGTGAACACAGTGAATACACATACATGGTGAACACATACAGTGAATACACACACATGGTGAACACTGAATACACACACACAGTGAACACAGTGAATACACACACATGGTGAACACATACAGTGAATACACACACATGGTGAACACATACGGTGAATACACACACACAGTGAACACAGTGAATACACATACATGGTGAACACATACAGTGAATACACACACATGGTGAACACATACGGTGAATACACACACCCGGTGAACACAGTGAATACACACACATGGTAAACACATAGAGTGAATACACACACATGGTGAACACAGTGAATACACACACACGGTGAACACAGTGAATACACACATGGTGAACACAGTGAATACACACATGGTGAACACACAGTGAACACACACGGTGAACACACAGTGAATACACACACAGTGAACACATACAGTGAACACACACACAGGGTGAACACACACATGGTGAACATACAGTAAACACAGACCCCAAGAGGAGCGTGAAGAGGAGCGTGGAGGAAATGCAGCAATGTCAGAGGCTTGAGCTCCAAGCGCGGTCAGAACCAGCCCTTCCCATTCTGTCATCTCTTTCTTTTTTGAGACAAGTGTTGCTCTGTCACCCAGGCTGGAGTGCAGTGGCGCGATCTCAGCTCACTGCAACTTCTGCCTCCCAGGCTCAAGCTGGGAGTAGCTGGGATTACAGGCTTGCACCACCACACCTGGCTAATTGTTTGTATTTTTAGTTGAGACACGGTTTTACCATGTTAGCCAGGCTGGTCTCGAACTCCTGGCCTCAAGTAATCTACCCGCCTCGGCCTCCCAAAGTGCTGGGATTACAGGCGTGAGCCACTGCACCTGGCCTCTCTCATCTTCTCTTAAATAACTATTTGGTTCATCACAGAAATGTTGGTAAATGTAAGAACCAGCGCTTTGTGTGATGGCGAGGCCCGACCACATCACATAAGCTTGGGGTGTTTTCCTTGCACAACAGCTATGGAGAGAGGCTGGCCACGGTGGCTGTGACTCAAGGAAGTGCAGTGGACGCAGCCAGGGGGCAAACAGGGGGCTCCCAGGTCCTCAGCCTGCCGCCCGGGGTCAGAGACAGGGCGGGGACGGGGGCAGGGGTGGGGGTGGGCTTGGTGTACCTGCCAGGTCCCGGGCGTACTGCTCCCTTGAACGGTCCATCTGGCACTTGTGGCTGGCCAGCACCTTCTTCACCAGGTCCAGCATGCCGAAGTTCTGCACAATGTTGTTGAGGAGTACGGCATCTTAAAGGGCAACGCGCACACTCAGTGAGAACCCAGTCCCTTCCCAGAGAGCCAGAAGGCCACCACAGGGGCAGCTCCTCAGGAACCTGGCCAGCCAGGAGCCCGGCTCAGAGGGCAAGGACTCAGACACACCGAGGCCATCCTCCCGCCACCCCAAGTTCAGCCTCAGCACAGCAGGGTTCCCAAGCCCAGATCTAGCCTCCACCCCAGCAGCACAGGAGTGCAGACACTCCTGGGCCAAGGAGCCGGCAGAGAGAAGAGGCAGCTCCTCACCTCGAAGCTGCAGGGGAGGGTCCTGGGCCCGCTGCTGCAGGCCTCTCATGGTCTCCATCAACTCCTGGTGGAACTCCTGGATGACCTCGTCTAGCAGGCCAGCATCCTTCAGCCCCCGCCAGAAGGTAAACGTGTCATCTGTGAAGGAAGGAGGGTTCAGTGGGCAGGGAAAGCGCTGCCACACAGGGAGGCCACGAAGACCACGCTGGAGCCGGCAGTGCCTGGCACTAAGCTGGGCTTGCACTGCCCAGACACATACACAGTGCCAAAATCTGGCAAGGCAGCCACGGAGCTCAGCCTCAGAGCACCCAGGACAACGGTGGCGGTGGCCAGACCTTTCTCCCTAAAGACCCCACTGGCCACACCTGGATTCCTGAAGCCCCTATGTGGCCTCAGGCAGGCAGAGACCCCACCACCCCACCAGGACTTGTGAGAAGCCCATGAGGAACTTTGTACCTCCAATGGCTGCAGTCCAGTCGCCAGGGTCTTCACAGGTCTCTATGGTGATGGTCGCAGGAGACCCATTCACTGCAGCCGAAAAGGAAGCTTGGTGAGTACTGTTTGACCTCAGCCCCACACCCCCATACCTTGCCGGCCCTCCTCACACCACCTTCTGAACCTGTTTACCATCTGTTTTCACAAAGCTGACAAATACAGGACATACACTAGTATAGCCACAGCATGCACCTCCCTTGTATTTTACATCAATTTCAGTCACAGATGTTGTCAAAGGAGAAAGAAGGCAAAAAGAAACCCCTGGAACTCATCACCCAGTTCCAATGATCCTCAACAATCTACTCTTCTTGTCCATCTATGACTTTACTCAACAAGCACTTTCCACTTGACTATCAAGAGTGAGACAAGGTGATTTTTCCGCCTGACGAGACCCTGGAATCCTGCTCTGCAGCCAGACCTGTCGCCCGTGGGGCCGCTCTCATCTCGCCTCTACTTGTGACGCTTCACTGACGTCATCATAAATCTTAGTAGCTATCATGCGTCCATTCTTCTAAACCTGAACAGGTGGGGCTCTGAGGGACAAAACCTGTTCTGGCTCTTCCCATGGGTGTCTCTCTAGTGCCTGCAGGACACAACCAGGCATGTGGCTCATATTTGGTCATTTCTGGCAGTTTCTGATGGAGATTTTATACACAGATCCAGCTTAAAAAACAGACCCAGAAGCAGTTTAATATTTTGGTAAGCTTTTCAATATTATGCTGGCCTTTTCCACACTCATCAAAGACATGGCAGTGGTGAATATTATTTAATATTGTATACCTGGAATTATTTGGGGTGTGAATGTTTTTCCTAGTTTGGGCTGATACACCATCTTTTACTAACTGCACAGTAGCCAAGTCAATGGTTCCTAGAGCTTTCAGGTTAAAGAACCAGAATCATCCTCCGAAGAGCTGAGCCTCAGCCTGGCTGTGAGGCACTGACTCCAGGGTATAGAAGGCCCAGTCCCTTTCCCAGCAGGCGGTCACATGGAGCCAATGCTAACACAATGGAGCCGCTGGGGAGGCCCCAAGGAGGACAGACAGGACGCTGGGCTCCACCCTGTGCCAGTCCCCAGCAGTGCCTGGCCACCCCTCCCCACACAGCCCTGTGCTCCCCAAGTCTCCAGGAGGGGCCACACCCTGACCACCCAGCTCCCTGCCTGTGGCCTTGGACCAGGTAGGAGCTAAGTTATGCCACGCCCAATCACTGCATACTAAGCACTGACTGAGGAAAGGGCAAGCGAAGGCCAGCCCCTCCCACAGCAGCCCAAGCGTCCTGGGCTTCTGAGGACTCAGCATTGAACCTGCCAGTCTGCTCCAGCAGGACGTGGAACAGGGTCTGGGAGAAAGGTGAGGCCTCCCTGCTGCCCTGGCCTCACTCTCCTACCCAGCAGGGACAGGGTAGGACTCAACCGAGCCCCACCTGGGCCAGCAACAAGGATGTCCCTGGCACACAGGAACATGCTCTGAACAGCACTGCGGAGTGACAGCTTAGGGACAATGCACGTGACATTGCTGGAAACACGACATCACCAAAGACCACCCAGTGACATGACCAGGGAACTGAGGACCTGACTTCGCTTGAACTTTAGTTTGTTTTTTGTTTTGTTTTGTTTCTGTTTTGAGATGGAGTCTCGCTTTGTCGCCCAGGCTAGAGTGCAGTGTCATAATCTCAGCTCACTGCAACCTCTGCCTCCCAGGTTCAGGGGATTCTCCTGCCTCAGCCTCCCATGTAGCTGGGATTACAGGCGTGAGCCACCGTGCCCAGTCCAATTTTAGTTTTAAGAAAAATTTCTCTATTCATAAAGCTGGAAATAATTCTAGGGAATAAGCTTTCCACAATTTAGAGCTACAGACGCCAATATAGAAGAATATCTAAACCATCACCCAAAAAACCCAAGTGGCAGGAATGCCTGCAGCAGGATGCTCAGCAGAGTAGGCCTCGGTGGGTGAGGAGGAAGAGGGTCCAGATTTGGGGCTGGGCCATGAGGGTGGGAGGGGCCAGGTGGGGCCACCACTCTCTCTTACTAGCTATACCCTTCCCCACATGTGAGTGATTATACTATAATGAAAACGGCTTAAAAAAAGAAGTGCTTCAAGCTTCCTTGTCAATGAAAGCAACAATTCACCAAATCTCCTGTGAGGGAAGAGGAGGCTGATCCCAGATGCTTTGGGGCCCCACGCAGGAGACCAGCGGCCCTGGAGCAAGCAGGGGCATGTCACCCTCTGTGGCGGTGCCAGAGCGGGGCTGGGTCAGGACGAGCAGCCCTGGGCACCTACCGTCGGCCGCAGCAGGTGTGAGGGGGATGTACTCGGCTGACGTGGGGCTGCTCAGGGACACTCGGGCTCCTGAGAGGTCGATCTTGGTGCTGCGGCAGGTGTTGGAGCAGACCTTGTCGTGCTGGTAGAAGTCCAGTTCCCCGGAGTCCATGATCTTCCTGTGGCAGAGGGTGGCATGGAACACCCAGGTCGGCCCCAAGGCTGAAGGCACCTGGCCCGCCCACCCTGACCTGGGCCATCCACCTGTGTGGGGCAGTCCTAGCAAAGGTGCTGGCTGCTCCACAGGGCAGGGTGGGCTCCATTTCCCTCTCAGCACAAGTTCGGCGTGCAGGACTCTGCTGCTGAGGAAGCAGCTGGCCCAGCTGCACACCAAGGCACTGTCACCAGGAAGGAGGCGAGCACTGGCCAGCAGGTGTCCTGGAGGTACCTGTCAAGACTCTGGGGGGCTGGGCCTTTCTGGGACATCCCACTACCTCAGCCCCCAAGGGAGTGACCCACAGCTAACAAAGGTGGGCCTGGCCCACCTGCATGCGTGTGACTCATTCTGAAGTAGAGGAAGGTGGGAAATAACTTCCAGAGGCCTTCCTCCTTCTAAAGGCACAGAGGCAGCAAAGGAGTGTGATGTGGGCACAGGAGAGCACCAGCAGCCCTGGCTGCCTCTCATCCTCATCTTTACCAGGAAGGCTTCGCACGGCCCAAACTGCTGAGAACTACCCTCCCATGGCTTTCTCTTCTGCCTCTCCAGAGGTCCACAGTCTCAGCCCTGTGTGTCTCAACAAGCCTGCCTCAACCCATGAAGCAAAGGTCAGAGGCTCCAGCCTCACTTAATCTTTGGGCAGCACAGACCTCAGGTACACACAGGCTGATGCTTCCGTGGTCATCTCAGGACATGCCTATCTGGTTGGTGGCCCCCACAGCTGTGCCACCAGCCATATTCCAGAAAATCAGAGGCCACCTCAGCAGGACAGGGCCTGAGCCATGGGAAAGGACCCAGAGCCAGTTAGTCACCCATGAGTCCTCAAACTCTGATTCCAGCACAAAGCAAGGGCCCTCCTTAAGAAGCAGGTGGAGGCCACACCCACACAGACTAAGACTGTGGCTCATGATTCACTGATAAAGTGAAGGCCAGGTGTGGTAGCTCACGCCTGGAATCCCAGCACTTTGGGAGGCTGAGGCAAGTGGATCACCTGAGGTCAGGAGTTCAAGACCAACCAACATGGTGAAATCCCGTCTCAACTAAAAATACAAAAATTAGCCAAGTGTGGTGGTGTGTGCCTCTAATCCCAGCTACTCGGGAGGCTGAGGAGGAAAATCACTTGAACTCAGGAGCAGAGATGGTGCCACTGTACTCCAGCTGGGCAACAGAGCAAGACTCTGTCTCAAAAAAAAAAAAGAAAAAAAACAGTGATAGGACAGAAATAAAGAATAACATAAAAGCTATGCTAAGAGATTAAATTTGGCTGCCAATCTGATACACAAATGCCAGATCATATATTTCTTTTTTTTTTTTTAATTTTCAGAATCCATAATTGGAACAGATCCTTTTGTTTCTCTTTTTTTCTGTTTTTTTGTTTTTGTTTTTGTTTTTTAAGACAGAGTCTCACTCTGTAACCCAAGCTGCATTGCAATGGCATAATCACAGCTCCCTGCAGCCTTGACTTCCAGGCTCCAGTGATTCTTCCATCTCAGCCTGTTGAGTAGCTGTGACCACAGGCATATGCCACTAAATCCAAATAATTTTTTAATTTTTAGTAGAGATGAGGTCTCATTATGTTGCCCAGGCTGGTCTCGAACTCCTGGCCTCAAGTGATCCTCCTGCCTCAGCCTCCTAAAGTGCTGAGATTATAGGTGTGAGCCACCGTGCCCAGCCAACCCTTTATTTTCTAACAGTGAAACAGCCACAAGTGCCTTCAGGTAAAGAACTGATAGAAATTAAAATGATACTGACAAAACAATCCTAAAAATCTGATAGTGCCCTGTTGGTATGGGTGTGGGAGGCGAGTTTAGTGTTTTGGGTGTGAGCAGGTGCAGCCACCCAGGAGGCTGTCGGCACTCAGCACATCTAAAATACGCCTCATCTTCAAAATCCCAAAACCCTACAAGAAAGCAGCAGCTGCCAGGGCCCCTTCCACCAGAGGCTGACCCCAGCAGAGCACCCACCTGAGCATGATGCCATTCATGCGGATGGCTCTCTTCCAGTCCTTCAGGGTGGACTTCCCAGCCAGGTGCACAAACTCCTTTGGGCTGATCACGTGCTCGTCATACTGTGGGGGACACAGCCGTGGGGGTCAGGGCCAAGACACCACACAGGCTGCCCTCCTCTCCTACCCAACCCTGAGTCAGGAGCGCATGGCGGGAAGAGTGCACAGCTCTGACCACCACAGGTCTTCTACAGAGCATTCAGGTGAAATAAGAACATGCCCCATAGGCACTGTAGCTGCAGTGGGGTGTGGCCGCATTGTCCAGCCCTGAGGGGACCGAGATGCTGTGTGCCTGGGGCTAGACCACACCAGGCAGAAGGTGTGTGGCCTTCTCTTCCTCTAGGCAGACAAAGCAGACTGCTTCCGTGCAATGTATTTTAAATACACATCATTGCATACGAGACGGCAACAGATGCCAGAGTACGGACTGAGCTGTGAACAATGCCTTCCTCAGGCCCCTCCTGATACCACCTTGCCCGACACAGCAAGCGTCGGCACCTGCTCTCACTGTGACACACACATACATCTGTTTCTAAGCCAGGGAACCCTCCTGCTTGCCAACTTCACCCATGTGGGAGCCCAAAGAACCTGAAAAGGTAAAATATTCTATTTAATCTTGTTACACAAGCAACTACTGAAACCAAAAAGTGGGTGGAAATAAAACTGCATTTACTTAGAAAACAAGCAGGCTGGGGATGGAGGAGTCACGGGGTCTCAGCAGCTGGACCCAGGCACAGGAGCCGTCTCTACCCTGGGGCTGTGCTCAGGTCCAGCTTGCTGAAAGAAGCGATGTTCCCAATCTCTGAGCATCTGCACACCCACGCATGACCCCCATGCCGCAGATGAGAACACTGAGCCCAGCCAATCTCTAGTTCTCCCTCGTGTAGCTAATCAGGGAGACCAGACTGGAAGCCCAGACAGGTGGAGTCCAGAAGACCCCTCCAGCCACTGCCTGAGACTGGCAGGAAGCCTGCACCCGCTGTGACGGAGGCTGTCTCCGGCCATCACTTCTGCCCACCTGGCTCACACATAGGAAACTCAACTGCACTCAGTGAGCCTGGTCCTCTCTAGAGCCCTAGACTCAGCCAGCCTCACCCCTACCCTCCTATGCCTGCCTCTCTCCTTTCCTGTTATTCTTCTCGTCCAGGTTTTCCTCTCACAGTGAGGAAGCTACATGCTGTCCTCTCCTGAGTGGCTCCAGGCGCTTAAGTGTCACATTTACCTGGGCTGCCAGAACCCAGAGCTAACAGAGCCTGCTCCTGACCCTCCAGACCACACCCATGTGGCCCTGCTCTCATCTCTGAGGCCCTGCTGGGGCGTCTCTATCGATGCTGAACAGAGCGGACTGGTCAAATTCACCCACATTTCTCCCGACTCTTCACACCTTCTCACACCACTTCCACCTGGAGTCCCCTTGTCTCCACCTGAAATGCACATTCAGAACGTCCTTCAGCCATGATCTGCTGGAGGCAAACCGGTGCTTTTTTCTGAAAATGTCTTTTTTCCAGCTTAATTTTAAAGACAACCTCACAGTGTCAGCACTCTCTGCACAGTGAGGCTCTGGCACCACCACTTCTGCTCCTGGGCTGTTTTCAGGAGCTCACGGCTGGCAGGATTCTTGGCTCCTGAGTAAACCGTATCTCCTCTCTGGCTAGATTTACAGTCCTCTCTGTCCCTGTCATTCTGGAATTGCATTATGATGTCACCTATGGTATACTTCTTTTGTGTTTCCAACTTCTAATTCTGATATAATTTCAAACTCAGGTGAATTGCCAGCATAGTCCGGGAGCTCTCGAATGTGCGTTCCCAGACCCACTGGCTGCTCCCATCTGCCCCTTGCTCCCTTGCCCCCAGCTAGAGCTGTGCATGTGCAGCCACTGAGATCGAGGCAAAGATGCGGGCCCCTGGGCCCTCAGCACTTGTGTACATTTCCTAAGAACAAGGTTCTCTCATACAGCCACAGAACGACTCACATCAGGAAGTTATCATTCATATATTATTCTCTAATCCCTTGTCCACATTCAAATTCATGAATTGTCTCATGATAGCCTTTATTGTAAATTATTGTGGGGTTTTTTGTTTTGTTTTTTTTTTGAGATGGAGTCTCACTGTTGCCCAGGCTGGAGTGCAGTGGTTCAATCTTGGCTCACTGCAACCTCCAACTCCCAGCCTCAGGGATTCTCTTGCCTCAGCCTCCTGCGTAGCTGGGAGTACAGGCACATGCCACCATGCCCAGTTAATTTTTCATAAAGATGGGGTTTCACCACATTGGCTGGCCTGGTCTTGAACTCCTGATCTGAGGTGATCCGCCCACCTAAGACTCCCAGAGTATTAGGATTACAGGCGTGAGCCACCACGCATGGCCCGCATTTTCTTCTGATGCAGGATCCAGCCCAAGACTGTGGTCCATACAACTGCCTTGCTCTTCAGTGACTGTCACCATTAAGACAGAGCAGCAGGCCAGGCGTGGTGGCTCATGCCTGTAATCCCAGCTTTCTGGGAGGCCAAGGCAGGCAAGTCACCTGAGGTTAGGAGTTCGGGGTCAACCTGGCCAACATGGCAAAACCCCATCTCTACTAAAAATACAAAAATTAGCCAGGGAGGGTGGTGGGCACCTATAGTCCCAGCTACTCAGGAGGTTGAGACACAAGAATCACTTGAATCCAGGAGGCAGATATTGCAGTGAGCCAAGATCATGCCACTGCACTCCAACCTGGGCGGCAGAGTTAGACTCTGTCTCAAAAAAAAAAAAAAAAAAAAGACAGAGCAGCTTCTCAGCCTGTAAGTTTGCCTTGATGTTCCTGGAGCTTGTGAGTCAGGTACTGTGTAGGCTGTTCTCCGTGTGTGTCTGCTTTCTCATGAATAGAGGATGCTATGAACTGCCAGAAGAACACCACGGAACTCCTGCTCACTCCATCAGGAGGCTCCAGGGGTAGGTCTATCCCGAGCCTGCTGATGTGAAGATGGATCGCTGAGTTACGGAGGCATCTGCCAGCTTCCCCACCACAGCTACGACTTCCCTCTGTAATGGCTGCATGGCTTACTGGGGTGCCCTGAAACCTGCTTACGACTCTGACCCATCATTCCTCCCAAACTTGTTAGCTGGTATCCTAAGAGCATTATTTTTCTCTATGTATTTATTTAACATAAATAAATACCATTAAATATATTAAGAAAGGTGTCGGCTGGGCGTGGTGGCTCAAGCCTGTAATCCCAGCACCTTGGGAGGCCAAGGCGGGCGGGTCACGAGGTCAACAGATCGAGACCATCCTGGTCAACATGAAACCCCGTCTCTACTAAAAATACAAAAAATTAGCTGGGCATGGTGGCGCATGCCTGTAATCCCAGCTACTCAGGAGGCTGAGGCAGGAGAATTGCCTGAACCCAGGAGGCAGAGGTTGCAGTGAGCTGAGATCACGCCATTGCACTCCAGCCTGGGTAACAAGAGCGAAACTCCGTCTCAAAAAAAAAAGAAAAGAAAGGTGTGGACTTGCAAGTCTTATTTTACTTGAGTGATGACTCATGACGATCACTTGAACGTAGGCAGTGGAGTCTTCATGCAGGCTGGGGTCTGTCAGTGCCCTCCCACTCACTGTGGACAGCTCTGTCCTCAGTTATGAAAGCTCTCAGCCTCTCTCCTCCTTCCAGAACTCTAATAGATGTGTTAGACTCTCATGGTTCCTGAATACATAGATTTCTTTTTTTTTTTTTTGAGATGGAGTCTTGCTCTTTCACCCAGGCTAGAGTGCCATGATGTTGGCTCACTGCAACCTCCACTTCCTGGGTTCAAGCAATTCTCTTGCCTCAGCTTCCCAAGTAGCTGGGATTACAGGCACCCACCACAACACCCAGCTCATTTTTTTTGCACTTTTAGTAGAGACAGTGTTCACTATGTTGGCCAGGATGGTCTCGAACTCCTGACCTCGTGATCCGCCTGCCTCAGCCTCCCAATTACAGGCATGATCACCACACCCGGCCTCTTTCTTTTTTTTTTTTTTTTTAATTTAAGTAGAGACTAGGGTCTTACTATGTTACTCAGGCTGCTCTTGAACTCCTGGGCTCAAGCAATCCTCCTGCCTCAGCAACCCAAAGCGTTAGGGTTAGGTGTAAGCCATGGTACCCAGCCTTTTTTATTTCTTAAAATAAATTACTAAATATTAACAATTTTATCTTCTAAGCTTTAAAACCCCAACAGCTGAGCTGCTGCAAGGCCAACTCTGCTGCCTGCAGCTTCTGTGCGTGCTCCAGGAGCACTGCTTCTTATGTGTCCAGGATTCCACAGAAATTACTTGAAACCTGAGATAAAGGTGAATTCTTCCAAAAAGTATTTTTTGTTTGCTTCTGTCAGATTCCAGTTCCCCCAGGAATTCTGTCAGATTCCTTGGGGAATCTGGGAGGTACTGATAACTAAACTCTCAGCTTGAGGCCTTCAGACAAATAAGGCCACCTATGAATCCTACAGAGGGTGTTCCCTTCCCAGTGCCTGGGACAGGAGATGCGGAAGTCCCGATGCCGGGGAGAGGAAGTGTGAGTGGATTTACCCCTTATCAGTGTGGGTGCCGGGGACAGGAGGTAAGGGAGTATGTGGTGGATTCACCCTGGGAGGTGCCAGCTTTGGAGGGGACAGTCCCCACCTCCCACCCAGCACACACACCTCGAGGAGGTCCTGGGCTTTGTCTTCTGATTTCTAGCCCTGCAAGGCTGAGAAAACCAAGCTCAGGTCAAGGCTCTCAGGGCAAAAGCTGGACACAGCACCCCATCTGTCTCTCAATTCTGTCACTATTAGGTTCCCAGGCCTCAGTACTTCCTCTTTCTTAGCCAGTGTGAGGCAGCATCTACAAGATGCTTTATGAAAGTATCTTCCCTGGCATTTTCAGCTGTTCCAGCACAGGTGAGCCTGGTATCTCACCTGTCAATGTTGCCAGAAAGAGAAGACCTTCCCTCTTGTCCTGCTCCTTACCAAGAAGGGAGCTTTTCTGGAGCAGATCTCATTGGATCTGCTGGGTAAAGCTCCTTGCCCAGGAGGGCCTCCCAGCTTCCCTGCCACAGCACACTGCGGCCACACAGCGAGTTCCTCTTCCTGAAGGTTCTTCCCGCACCTTCTACACTCCCCCCAGCCCTGGAGACCCTGCCTCAGGATGTATTTGGCACAGCTGCACCCCCAGAGCAGGCATAGATGCCATGAGCCCTCTCTCCCGGGCCCTGAACGCAGCCTGTGCTCACCTGAACACATTTCACATTGATGCCAGGACACACAAACTTCCTCCAGATGAGGTTGGCTCTGCTGTCCCCACAGGTGATGGGGTAAACAATCTCAGCCTCCAAGTTCTCCCCCTCTTCAGCCATCTTCACTTCTCACAGGCGCATTGACAGGAAAGGGTAAAAACAGAAAATCAGTTACAACCTCTCCAAAGCATTTCCTGAAAATGCAGAAAACAGCTACCAACCTGTAAACCAAAAATTAAAATCCAGGAAGGCCTGAGACAGCCAAGGTAGGCAGGGCATGCTCATCGGTGCCCTGTTATTTTGAGTTTCAGGGTTAAACTCACTAAACGATTTAAATATAGTTACATTAACAGAATTCCATTAAACTATGGTTAAACTGAAGAGCCACTTAAGAAAATATAATCAAACTTTAATTTAAACAATTCTAGGGAAACCTAAGGTTTTAAAGGTTCAGGGCCTGTAATCTCAGGCAAAAGAAAAATATTAAGAGTGTCAGAGGCCAGGCGTGGTGGCTCATGCTTATAATCCCAGCACTTTGGGAGGCTGAAGCAGGTGGATCACGAGGTCAAGAGATCAAGACCATCCTGGTCAACAAGGTGAAACCCTGTCTCTACTAAAAATACAAAATTAGCTGGGCATGGTGGTGCGTGCCTGTAGTCCCAGCTACTCGGGAAGCTGAGGCCGGAGAATTGCTTGAACCCAGGAGGCGGAAGTTGCGGTGAGCCGAGATTGTGCCATTGCACTCCAGTCTGGGTAACAACAGCAAAACTCCATCTCAAAAAAAAAAGAGTGAGATAAAAAATTTTTACGGGGCCAGGCGAGGTGGCTCATGCCTGTAATCCCAGCACTTTGGGAGGCCCAGGTGGATGAATCACCCAAGGTCAGTAGTTTGAGAACAGGCTGGCCAACATGGCAAAACCCCATCTCTACTAAAAACACAAAGATGAGCTGGGTGTGGTGGCATGCACCTGTAATCCCAGCTACTTGGGAAGCTGAGGCAGCAGAATCGCTTGAACCTGGGGTGGGGGGACAGAGCTTGCAGTGAGCCGAGATCATGCCACTGAGCAACAGAGTGAGACTCCCTCTCAAAAAAAAAAAAAAAAAAAAAGAACCAGAATTTTTACTGGCCAGGCTTAGTGGCTCACACCTGTAATCCCAATACTTTGGGAGGCTGAGGCTAAAGAATCATGTGAGGCCAGGAGTTTGAGACCAGCCTGAGCAACAGTGTGACTCTATTTCTTAAAAAAAAGTGTTTTTTAATTAGCTGGGCATGGTGGCAGATGCCTGTAGTCCCAGCTACTCAGGAGGCCGAGGCAGGAGGATCATCTGAGCCTAGAAGGTCAAGGCTGCAGTGCCCACTGATCATGCCACTGTGCTCTAGTCGGGGCAACAGACCAAGACCCTGTCTCAAAAAAAAATTTCTTCGGGGGTCCAAAGTGGCTCCCGCCAGAGGTCATGGCGCTCGCGAAGGCGAGGTCATCAGTTCAAGGCTAACCTGAGCAACCTCATAAGCTCAAACTGATTGGAAAAAAAAAAAAAAATTTCTTTTTACTACCATTCACTGATAGTTGTAATAAACAGATACAAGAAAACAATGGTACTGAAACAGAAGAAAACAAAATCCAAAAGAGGAGAGAGCTGCAAACCTGGGGCTAAGTGACTTTGCTCTTCTATTTATTAGCCAAGGGCTGTCACTAGAAACATATGGCAGGCCCCACCCGTGGGGGGCTCTGGGGCCTGGTCCTCACTCCTAAGGGCACACAGCTTGGGAATCAGCCGAACGAAGACCTTGTATATCTCTGGCTATTCCCCATTTTGAGTGCAGGACTGTCCCTTCCCAGCTGCGGCAAGAAGGCAGGCTTCCCACCCAGGGTGGCTTCCTACCTAACACGGCTTCCTTGAGCTGGGAGGAGGCTGTAAAGGCAGCGGCAGCTGCCGCCGCTGCATTTTCTGTCTCCATGTTATCTTCTGTCAGGTCAGCCCTGGTGAAGTGAAGGAAAGAGAGAAGAACCTCAAGATCCTGGAGGCATAACCTGCAGGGCACTTTCTTCCTGACAGCACTTGGTTGACCTGTTACACTTTTCTCATTTCATTCAGAAATGGAAGAGGCCGGGTGCGGTGGCTCACACCTGTAATACCAGAACTTTGGGAGGCTGAGGTGGGTGGATCACTTGAGATCAGGAGTTCAAGACCAGCCCAGCCAACATGGTAGAGACAGCCCAGCCACCCTGTCTCTACTAAAAAAAAAAAAAAAAAAAAAAACATATAAAATTTAGCTGGACATGGTGGTACTGTTGAAGCTGGGATGGGAGAATCGCTTGAACCCAGGAGGCGGAGCTTACAGTGAGCCAAGATCACACCACTGCACTCCAGCCTGGGTGATGGAGCTAGACTCCATCTCAAAAAAAAAAGGCCAGTGCGGTGGCTCACGCCTGTAATCCCAGCACTTTGGGAGGTCAAGGCAGGAGGATCACCTGAGGTTAGAAGTTTGAGACCAGCCTGACCAGCATGGTAAAACCACATCTCTACTAAAAATATAAAAATTAGCTGGGTGGTGGCTCGAGCCTGTAATCCCAGCTACTCAGGAGACTGAGGCAGGAGAATCATTTGAACCTGGGAGGCAGAGGCTGTAGTGAGTGGGGATTGAGCCACTGCACTCTAGTCTGAGCGACAGAGCAAGACTCTGCCAAAAAGAAAAAAGAAAAGAAATGGCAGAGGCTGCGTAGGTCTGAGAACTGAGCGCTGATGGGCGCCAAGCTGGCCTCAGGAACACACATTTTCTGTTTGGTTTACAGTGGGGAGCACCCAGAACAGCACATGGCACCTAGGAGGTAAAACCAGCAGGTGAGGCCAGGCGCGGTGGTTCACGCCTGTAATTCCAGCACTTTGGGAGGCCAAGATGGGCGAATCACTTGTGGTCAGGAGTTCAAGACCTGCCTGGCCAACATGGTGAAACCCAGTCTCTACGCAAAATACAAAAATGAGCCGGGCATGGTGGTGCACACCTGTAATCCCACCTACTTAGGAGGCCACAAAAGGAGAATCGCTTGAACCCAGGAAGCAGAGGCTGCAGTGAGCTGAGATCACACCACTGCACTCCAGCCTGGTGACACAGTGAGAGACTGTCTCAAAAAATAAAAATTAAAAAACAGAGGTGAAACCAGAAAGATTCGTGGAGGCATCAAGTGCTCCAGTAGAGATTCTGCACTTCCATTTCTGTCTTTAATAAAATATTTAATTTCCATGATAATCACTTCATACGGCTATAGAAACTATCAGAAAATATACAATTTTAGAAGAAAAACCACCATGGCCCAACCTCATAACAAAATAAATTGTAGACAAATAAAAATGTAAAGGTAGCCAGGCGCGGTGGCTCACACCTGTAATCCTAGCACTTTAGGAGGCCGAGGTGGGTGGATCACCTGAGGTCAGGAGTTCAAGACCAGCCTGGCCATCATGGTGAAACCCCATCTTTAAAAAAAAAAAAGTAAAGATGAACCCATCAAAGTATTAGAAGGAAAAAAAGGGTTTTTTACTAGTTTCTAAGTGACAAAGGGTTTTCTCATACAATACAAAACCAAGAAATAAAAAAAGACAACTTTGCCTTTAAAAATAAAAATAAACACTTTCAGTGCTACAAAAAACTAACACCACTAACAATTTTTTTTTTTTTGTAGAGATGGGGTTTCACCATGTTGGCCAGGCTGGTCTCGAACTCCTGACCTCATGAATCATTCGCCTCAGCCTCCCAAAGTGCTGGGATTACAGGCATAAGCCACCAAGCCCAGCCACAGGTTTTTAAGAAAAGAAAAAAAACTTGGTGGTAAAATGCTTAAAACATAAGGACAACAAACTGCTAATTTCCTGATATGACAAAGAGGTCCCACAGACCAATGTCACAGCATGACAGGGCAATGGAGAGGCCACAAACAGAGGCTCTGGAGAAGCCCTAGAAAGACACTCACAAGGAATGAGAACAGAAACAGCATGAAATGCCACTTTCCCCAGACAGACAGCCCACGGGAAAGAACCAGGGCCACCATGCGGAAGGGAGAGTCTCGGCGTGGATGACACTTTCCCCAGACAGACCACAGGAAAGAACCAGAGTCTCACGTGGATGCCACTTTCCCCCAGACAGACAGACCACAGAAAAGAACCAGCACCACCACGCAGAGGGGAGGGTCTCGGCATGGATGCCACTTTCCCCAGACAGACAGCCCACAGGAAAGAACCAGCGCCACCAAACGGAGAGGAGAGTCTCAGCATGGATGCCACTTTCTGCAGACAGACAGCCCACGGGAAAGAACCAGCACTACCAGGCGAAAGGGAGAGTCTCAGAGTGGATGACACTTTCCCCCAGACAGACAGCCCACAGGAAAGAACCAGCGCCACCACACGGAGGGGAGAGTCTTGGCGTGGATGCCACTTCCCCCAGCCAGCCAGCCCACGGGAAAGAACCAGCGCCACCATGTGGAGGGGAGAGTCTTGGCGTGGATGCCACTTTCCCCAGACAGCCAGCCCACGGGAAAGAACCAGCGCCACCACACGGAGGGGAGAGCCTTGGCGTTGATGCCACTTTCCCTAGACAGACAGCCCACGGGAAAGAACCAGCGCCACCATGTGGAGGGGAGAGCCTTGGCATGGATGTCACTTTCCCCCAGACAGACAGCCCACAGGAAAGAACCAGCGCCACCATGCGGAGGGGAGAGTCTCAGCGTGGATGACACTTTCCCCTAGACAGACAGCCCACAGGAAAGAACCAGCGCCACCACACAGAGGGGAGAGCCTTGGCATGGATGCCACTTTCCCCCAGACAGAGAGCCCACAGGAAAGAACCAGGGGAGGGTCTCAGCGTGGATGACACTTTCCCCTAGACAGAGAGCCCATGGGAAGGAACCAGGGCCACCACACGGAGGGGAGGGTCTCAGCGTGGATGACACTTTCCCCTGGACAGACAGCCCATGGGAAGGAACCAGGGCCATCATGTGGAGGGGAGGGTCTCGGCATGGTGGTGCCAGTGTGGGAAGCAGGATTCCAACGCTGTCCTCAATGAAAGCCCACCCACAGCCTAGAAACATGCCTTCTGACCCACACCTCCATTTCTAGAAATTAATCCTGCAGACACGGTGTTCTCACACTTGCATGAGGGTTTTCTGAAACAGGGAACCAATCTCCAGTTTCTGGAACCTGTGAGAGCAGCTGCCTCAGGGGAGTCGATGTGGACAAGCTGGGAGAGGTCTGGGTGGGTCTCCCAGCTGTGCACCTCATAACAGCCAACTGTATAATGTGTGTACTTCTAAACTTCCAGAAGTTTGCTTAAAAACACACTCAAGGGCCGGGCAAGATGGCTCACACCTGTAATCGCAGCACTCTGGGAGGCCGAGGTGGGCGGATCACCTGAGGTCAGGAGTTTGAGACCAGCCTGGCCAACATGGTAAAACCCCGTCTCAACTAAAAATACAAAAACTAGCCAGGCATTGGGGAGACGCCTGTAGTCGCAGCTACTTGGAAGCTGAGACAGGAGAACTGCTTGAACCCGGGAGGTGGAGGCTGCAGTGAGCCAAGACTGCACCACTGCACTCCAGCCTGGGCAACAGAGCAAGACTCCATCTCAAAAAACAAACAAACAAAAAAATACACTTGGCCTCGGGAGGGCTCATGGGCGCCCTCCCTGTTCTCTTGCCTTCAAGACCCCATGCCTCAGTCTCAGCACAGCACAGGTGCCCCATTCATAGAGGCCTGATGGTGCCCATATCTCAGGACTGGCATCTGGGGTGCACAGCCTTGAATTCCCATCGCTCACTCACAACCTGGAGAAACAGGGACACCGGCCAAAGCAGTGGGAGCCAAGGGGAACACCTGTTCTGGGGGAAGCCAGCTCTGGGGAGGTGACTCTTGAGCTGAACCTGGAAATGCCGAGAGCCAGGAGCTGGGCGTGGGGGTGGCTTGCACAGGCTGAGAGCAGGGCGCCAGGGGCTCCCAGGGCCTTTCTCCTGTGGGGCAGGATGTGCCTGCAGGCAGAGCCTCATTGCAGGCTAAAGGTCAAGGGAAGTCAGGGAGCCCTTTGGATCCTTTTTTTTTTTTTTTTTTGAGACAGGGTCTCACTCCCGTTGCCAAGGCTGGAGTATAGTGGGGCAATCACAGTTCACTGCAGAGCTTCCAGTGAGCCTCCTGCCTAGGCCCCGTGAGTAGCCGGGACTACAAGCACACGCCACCGTACCTGGCTAATTTTTTTTATTTTTAGTAGAGATGAGGTTTCACTACATTGCCCAAACTGGTCTTGAATTCCCAGGCTCAAGTGACCCTCCTGCCCCAGCCTCCCAAAGTGCAGGGATTACAGGCGGGAGCCCCGGCACCCTGCCACACCCTTTGGATCATTAAACAGAGGATTGATATGGTCAGATTTGTGTTCTTATAAAGAACACCGGAGTGGCTGGGCGTGGTGGCTCAAGCCTGTAATTCCAGGACTTTGGGATGCCGAGGCAGGTGGATCACTTGAGGTCAGGGGTTCAAGACCAGCCTGACCAACATGGTAAAACCCCAACTCTACTAAAAATACAAAAAATAGCCAGGTGTGGTGGTAGATGCCTGTAATCCCAGCTACTTACAGGCTAAGGTAGGAGAATCGCTTGAACCTGGAGGGCGGAGGTTGCAGTGAGCCAAGATTGCACCACTGCACTCCAGCTTGGGTGACAGGCCGAGACTTCATCTCAAAATGAAAATTAAAAAAAAAAAAAGAGACCGGGCACGGTGACTCACACCTGTAATCTCAACATTTTAGGAGGCTGAGGTGGGCAGATCACAAGGTCAGATCAAGACCAATCTGCCTAACCCAGTGAAACCCCATCTCTACTAAAAATACAAAACAAAATTAGCCAGGTGTGGTGACACATGCCTGTAGTCCCAGCTACTTGGGAGGCTGAGGCAGGAGAATCTCCTGAACCCAGGAGGCAGAGGCTGCAGTGAGCTGAGATCTCACCATTGCACTCCAGCCTAGGCGACAGAGGAGACTCTCTCTCAAAAAAAGAAAGAACACTGGAGTGGACCACAGATTTTAGGGGCAGGAAGTGAGGCTAAGACAGGAGGCCAGGGAGCTAAGTGCACTGGCAGAAGCCTGTGGTCTGAGTTACTCAGTAGGCTGAGGCGGGAGGATTGCTTGAGCCCAGAGTTTGAGAAAGGACTTGGGTGAGAAGCCAACAGAGGGGACCAAGGGTCAAGGAGACAGCAACCCTGGACGGGGAGGCACCTGGAGACCTGCTGGCTCGCCTGCAGGCTTGGAAGATAATGAGCAGAGCTGCACAGGACAGGAAGAATCTGGGTTGACTGTGGGACACCAGCTGGTGTCTGGTGTCATCTTGGCCCAAGTGTAACCTGCACACAGAAGTGCTCAGGCGCCAGAAGGCCCTCAGGGAAGTGCGCTGAGCACCTATGTAGATGCCCACAGCCGTCCCTCCTCTGTTGGCCCCTCTGGGATCTCCCTCCAAGGGCAGCCACTGGCCAACTAGGTTTGCTGCTTTTGAATGTTATATAAATAAAAGCATAGGCCATGCCCGCTTTTCAGTCTGGCTTTTTTTCTTTTTCAGTCTCGTCTCCCCTGTGCAGTGGCTAAATCACCACTCGGGATTTAGCCCTTGGCCTCCTGGGCTCTTAGTAATTCTCCCACCTTGGCCTCCTGAGTAGCTGGGACCACAGGCACATGCCACCACGCCCAGCTAATTTTTTTCTGTATTTTTTTGTAGGTCTCATTTTGTTGCCCAGGCTGGTCTTGAACTCCTGGCTTCAAGTGAACGACCCATCTCAGCCTCCTGAAGTTCTGGGATTTCCGGTTTGAGGCACCACACCCATGACTCCCCTGCTCCACAGGCCTTGACGGCCACTGCTGCTGTGAAGGCCATCGCTGCTTCCTTCTTGCAGCCTGCAGTGTTCTGCTCTGTGAAGGCCCCAGTCTGTATCTTTCAGAGGGGGTCTGAAGTTCAGCAAAGAGACAGCTAGCCCAGATGTAGGAATTGTTGTCCAAGCCTTGGGTGAGCAAGGGATCCCCTGTGAGAAGAGGCAGCCTGACCGTCCAAGTAGCAGCAGAGACAGCAAGGTCCCAGGAGGAAGCCGTGACAGGCCTCAGGAAACAGCAAGGGCAGCTGACAGTACAGAATGTGGCATGCACATCCACTTGTGGCTGAAAAATAGCAACAGTTCTGCCACATCCCCCTGGAGAAGACAGGGCGGGGGGCACTAAGAGGCTGGGGATGAGGGAATAGGAGGCTGTGAATGCAAAGGCTCAGCTTGGAGGCGTTGGAAGGAGAATGGGCTTTGCAAGATGGCAGGGAGAAGGGGCTGCAGGGCCATGGGCCTGGCCTTGAACACAGCACCTCACTAAGCCATGTCTACCCAGGTGGCCCCTTTCCTGCTGCACCTGAGGTCTGCCTACCCGGCCCCTCTCGTGGTCAGAGCTGGAGCACAGCCTCCACCCAGCCTTCTCCCAGTCAGCCCTGGCATCTGCTTCCTGGAAGGCCTGAACTGGCGGAGCTCAGAGCCAGTCCCCGAGCTCAGGCACACGCAAACCCCAGGGAGGGGA
This sequence comes from Callithrix jacchus, assembly GCF_049354715.1. Classification (NCBI taxonomy): domain Eukaryota; kingdom Metazoa; phylum Chordata; class Mammalia; order Primates; family Cebidae; genus Callithrix; species Callithrix jacchus. The sequence goes on from NC_133506.1 coordinate 59,109,700, forward strand.
GTAGAGCCATTGCTCTGTTCCTCCTGCTCACTTGTGATCTCTGCTCTGGAGCTCCTGAAGAATAAATTCTGCCCAGAGAATTCACCACTCTCTAGTTCTCAAAGTTATATTTCACCTCACATAACCGTGTGAGAAATGAGTTGATTAAAATTAAAAAGATGGAGTCCGGTCTCTGGGACATATTAAGAACGACTCCCATGTGAAGAAGACAAACCGGGAACAGCACAGCACTGAGGACGGTGCCTGAACTCCAAAGAGGACGCCAACCTCCCGAGTCAGAACTCTGGATGGTGGAGAGGATGACAGAACAGGATCACATGCCCTTCACACGACTGCTGGCCAGGACCCAGCCCCAAGAGTGGGAGGGAGGGAGGCAGGGGAGCCCCTGACAAGCCAGGGTCACAGTCACACAGCAAACCTCACGCAGGCCATGTGCAAACACAGCCAGGAACTCGCCATAGAGATGGCCTGTGGGGCCAAAGAGGTGTGCAGATGGGGCCCTGTGAGGCCCCCACCCCAAGCTTCAGAGGCGCCCCTGTTGCACCTGCAGACCCGCCTGCTGCACTGAACACAGACTGTAGGAGGGAATCCTCTCCCTGCAGGACAACAGAGCCTTCCACAGTGCTCAGGTGAGATGTGGATGAACTGGCATTTGCAGTTCAAACTTCATCTGAAAAGTGCCCACTTGGCTTAAAGTAAATGTTTGTGCAAGCGGCTGGCTACCTACCCGATGCCCATCCTCTCCAACATATGGCCATTGCCACAAGGTGGCCGAGAGCAAGGCAGCCACACCAGGCTTCATAAGTAAGGAGCACTCCCAAGGTCCCCCCAAAATATTCAACTGGGAGAGGAATCAGCACCCACCAAGTTGTTAACTAGCTTCTACTCCCCCGTCTTTTAAAAAAAACAGGTAGCAAGAGGAAATCTCAACTTCCAGCTGGTAGAATAACAGCTATAATTCTCCACAAGAAAGAAGAGGATCTTTAAGTCCTTCAAGACAGCCCTGCCTCAGCCATGCCCTCTTCTCAGGAGAAGGGGCATGCAGCCTCTCTGCTGCTCCATACGTGACTGTCCCATGAGGGCAGCACCTTGGCATCCTGGCAAAGGAAAAGATTGAAAAAAGCCCTCTGGTCCTTTATGGCTCCCTCCATCAAGACCGGGGGCTATTTCCCACCCCCCCTTCCACTTGACTTTGGGCCAACCTTTGACAAACTTTGACCAAGACGCTGTGACGAGGCCCTACGGGGACCATGGCTCTCCTCCTACTAAGCACACCCAGGCAGGTGTCCTGGCAGAGCCTCAGCCAGCCCACCAATGCCCGGATATGCCAGTGAGTCCAGCCTGGACCTCCCCCTCCCCAGCAAGGCCCAGCAGCACCAGCCCAGACACAAAAATCTTAAGAAATGACCAGTGTCAGCCGGGCGCGGTGGCTCACGCCTGTAATCCCAGCACTTTGGGAGGCCGAGGTGGGTGGATCACGAGGTCAACAGATCGAGACCATCCTGGTCAACATGGTGAAACCCCGTCTCTACTAAAAATACAAAAAATTAGCTGGGCATGGTGGCGCGTGCCTGTAATCCCAGCTACTCAGGAGGCTGAGGCAGGAGAATTGCCTGAACTCAGGAGGCGGAGGTTGCGGTGAGCCGAGATCGCGCCATTGCACTCCAGCCTGGGTAACAAGAGCGAAACTCCGTCTCAAAAAAAAAAAGAAAGAAAGAAATGACCAGTGTCAGCCGGGCAAGGTGGCTCACACCGAGGTGGATGGATTACCTGAGGTCAGGAGTTTGAGACCAGCATGGCCAATATGGTGAAATCCTGTCTATTAAACACACAAAATTTAGCCAGACATGGGGGTGGACGCCTGTAATCCCAGCTACTCAGGAGGCTGAGGCAGGAGATTTACTTGAAACCAGTAGGCGGAAGCTGCTGCAGTGACCTGAGATCAAGCCACTGCACTCCAGCCTATGTGACAGAGAGAGACTTGGTCTCAAAAAAAAAAAAAAAAAAAAAGGAAAACACACCTGACTAGTGTGACCCCACATGCAGCACTCCAGACGCTGCCTGACTAGTGTGACCCCACATGGAGCACTCCAGACACTGCCTGACTAATGTGACCTCACATGGAGCACTCCAGACAGTGCCTGACTAGTGTGACCTCACATGAAGCACTCCAGACACAGTGGAGCTGGATGGTTTTCTTCAAACTAGGAATCCCCAGGGGATCAAATTGTTTTACATCAGCCGGATGTGGTGGCTCACACCTGTAACCCCAGCACTCTGGGAGGCTGAGGTAGGAGGACTGCTTGAGTCCAGGAGTTCAAGACAAGCTTGGGCAACATAGCAAGACCCCATCTCCGCAAAATCAAAAAATTAGCCAGGTGTGGTGGCACATGCCGGTAGTCCCAGCTACTCAGGAGCCTGAGGCGGGAGGATTCCTTGAACCCAGGAGGTCAAGGCTGCCATGAGCCATGACTGCGCGACGACTGAACTCCAGCCTGTGCAACAGAGCAAGACTCTGTCTCCAAAAACAAAAAGTCATTTCACGTCCCCAGTTTCTCCACTGGCAAAAGATTGTCAAAGTAAGAAATGGTTCTGACCCACAGAAATCTAAGAAAGGAAAAGACATAAAAAATGAACATGTAACAAAGAGACAGCCTCAGCACAAAGAACCAGCAGTGCTACGGTTGTCACTCTTGCCTCACACCCTAGAAAGCGTTCCGAACGCATCTGGCCATAGGGCCACCCAGCACCTGCCCAGAGCTGTTCCTGTCCTGTCCACCAGTGACAGCTCAAGGGGGGGGCGGGAAGTCTCGAGATTTTAATTCACCAGTCTCCGGATCAAGGGGTACCATAACCAAGAAGCCCCAGCCACACCCAGACCCGATGTTGCCTGCATGGGGTGAGCTGGGAAGGCCCAGGAAAAGTCAGGAGACAGATGAGGGGCAATGTCATTCTGTGGCCACAGAAATGGTCACAATGTTTTATAACTTCCTGCCAACAGTAAGTCTTAGCTGCAGCCTCGAACCAGAGCCTTGTGATGCTGCTTGCGTCAGTCAAGGCAAAAGAAGTGAGCAGGAGGCCCGCTTTCCTCTGCAACCCTTGGCTCACCAGGCAAAGAAATCTAGGCCTCCAGGTGGAAGTCACAGACCTGGCAAAGCAGAGGAGAGCCACCCAGCCGAGCCTACCTATGCCCCAGACCGCCTCCTTCCAGAGACCCCTGTGGCTGAGGCTACCCAGACCAGCAGGTCCTTGCTGTGCTGTCAGCTGATGACAGGGGTTGGTGGGACCAGCCCAGACCAGCAGAACCACCAACCAACCAACAGAATTAAAAGAAACCATAACTATGTCTTGTCTTAAGCCACTATGTTTTGGGTGGTTTCTTAAATAGCAAAAGAAAACTGACACAATCATACACAGAGCAAGCAAGAGAATTTGGCAATTACTTCCTCTATACTTCTCACTGTTCTTAAAAGAGTTAACTTAAGCATAAGATGTGAGCAAATTATTTTAACAACCTAGAAAAAAAGCTCATATTCAGCATTCATAAAGCAAAGCTAACCCACAGGAGCCGCCTTCCATAGTAACCACAGGAAACCAAGGCAGCAAATGGGATACCAGCCTCCAGGGCACTGCAACCAGCCACCAAGCGTGCTCCTGTGCCTGTGACTGCCCTGGTCCGTCACTGCCACCAGCCAGCAAGACACCCACAGAGGACAGCTCTAAGCCCATGATTGTATGTGAAGATAACTGCACAAGAGGGAGAAAGCTCCCTTCGTGGGGGTTCATTCAGCTGACATGAGCACCTGGGGTGCTTTTCTACATGTACATGAATTTAATAATAAAAAGGTTTAAGGAGGCCAGGTGTGGTGGCTCAAGCCTGTAATCCCAGCACTTTGGAAGGCCAAGGCAGGTGGATCACAAGGTCAGCAGATCGAGACTATCCTGGCTAACATGATGAAACCCCATCTATACTAAAAATACAGAAAGCTACTCAGGAGGCTGAGGCAGTAGAATTACTTGAACCTGGGAGGTGGAGGTTGCAGTGAGCCGAGATCATGCCACTGCACTCCAGCCTGGGCAACAGAGTAAGACTCCATCTCAAAAAAAGGTTTAAGGAAAGGAAAATGTATACGTTCCTATATAAACAGAACATCTGGAAAGACCTAAGGTGTTGGCAGTAGGAATCTCTGGGTAATAGCAATATGGTTTTTATTTTTGCTTACAAGTACTTTCTTTTTTTCTTTCTAAATCATTCCAGCTATGAAATAATTTTTTACCATATATATTGTTTAATAAAAATAGTTATGTGTAATTTTTTTTCAAGACAGAGTCTTGCTCTGTCTCCAGGTGCCAGCTAGATTGCAGTGGTGAGATCTCGGCTCACTGCAACCTCCACCTCCCAGGTTTAAGCAATTCTCCTGCGTCAGCCTCCTGAGTAGCTGGGACTACAGGCGCGCGCCACCATGCCCAGCTAATTTTTGTATTTTTTAGTAGAGAAGGGGTTTCACCATATTGGCCAGGATGGTTTCGATCTCTTGACCTCATGATCCGCCCACCTCAGCCTCCCAAAGTGCTGGGATTACAGGTGTGAACCACCACGCCTGGTCAGTTATGTGTAATTTTTTAAAAGCTGCACAAACTTCCTGATAAAATGGCAAATTAAACACACAAATGTGGGCCAGGCACAGTGGCTCACACCTATAATCCCAGCACTCTGGGAGGCTGAGGCAGGCGGATCACCTGAGGTCAGGAGTTCGAGATCAGTCTAGTGAACATGGTGAAACCCTCTTTACTAAATATACAAAAATTAGCTGGACGTGGTGGTGCACATATGTAGTCCCAGCTACTCTGGAGGCTGAGGCAGGAGAATCGCTTGAACCTGGGAGGTGGAGGTTGCGGTGAGCCGAGATCATGCCACTGTACTCCAGCCTGGGTGACGGAGCAAGACTCTGTCTCAATAAATAAATAACAATAGCACCCAGGTGAATGGGCCCCTCATGGAAGTCATCACAACAATGCAGAGGGAAAAGTTCCCAAGCATACACCCAGAAGCCATGAGTGGGAGGACGCACGCAGATGCAGTCAGCAACAAGCGCAGACCGAGAGGCGGAGGCTGGCCGTGGGGAGATGAACAACACTCAGTGTACCCCCAAACCCTCAAATCTAGAGGCCTGGGCATCAACTACCTCTGCCAGCAGGAATAAGGGACAGGAGATCAACCAAAAGACGTCTCACCCCACCCATCCAGCCAGATGCTATCCTTAGCCCCACGTGGCAGAAGACCCTGAGAAATAGGGTCAGACCCCTGCCTACAGGACCCTGAGAGCTAGGGGAAGGTATTGTCCTGAACTGTGTCCCCTGTAAAATTCATATGTTGAAGGCCTTACCCACAATGTGACTGTATTTAAAGATGGGGTCTTCAGGAGATAATTAAAATGAGGTCATACCGGTTGATCCTAATCCAACAAGACTTTGACCTTCTGGTGGTTTTTGTTGTTTTTTGAGACAGGGTCTCACTCTGTCTCTCTGTCCCTCGGGCTGGAGTTCAGTGGCACAGTCATGGCTCACTGCTGTCTCAAACTCCTGGGCTCAGGTGATCATCATGCTTCAGCCTCCTAAGTAGCTGAGACTACAGGTGCTCGCCACCATGCCCAGCTGGTGGTGCATTGTGTTTTTTGTAGAGATGGGGTTTTGCCATGTTGCCCAGGCTGGTCCTGAACTGGGCTCAAGCGATCTGTCTGCCTCATCCTCCCACAGTGCTGGGATTACAGGCATGAGCCACCAGGCCTGGCCAACTGTGACCTTTTTTCTTCTTTTTGAGATGGGGTCTTGCTCTGTTGCCCAGGTTGGAGTGCAGTGGCATGATCTTGGCTCACTGCAACCTCCATCTCCCAGATTTAAGCAGTTCTCCCACCTCAGCCTCCCAAGTAGCTGGGATTACAGGCGTGCGTGCCACCATGCCTGGCTAATTGTTTTGTATTTTTAGTAGAGATGGGATTTCACTATGTTGGCCAGGCTGGTTTCAAACTCCTTGACCTCAAGTGATCCGCCTGCCTCAGCCTCCTGAAGTGGCTAAGAGTACAGGCGTGAGCCACCACGCCTGGCCCCGTGACCTTCTAAGAAATTAAAGAGAAAGCTCTTTCTCTCTCCCTCCCTCTCCATCACAAGGACACAGCAAGAAGTTGGCCACCTGCAACTCAGAGTCCTCCCAAAAGCAGAACCTGGCAGACCCTGACCTTGGACTTCCAGCCTTCACAACTGTAAGGAAAAATATCCACTGTTGAGGTCACTCAGTCTATGGTGTTTTGCTATGGCAGCCCGAGCAAACTAAGACACATGTTGTCTGGGGACTCGGACCAGATCAAGAAAGGCCTAAAGATGAGGATACTGAAGGTCTCAACCTGGTGCTGGACTACACCACCGCAGACATGGTGTCATGGTGCAGGTGAAGAGACTTGGATATGGGACTGGACTAGACCTTCCCAGAGGCCCCTTCCACCAGGAAGCCTGGGTGGGTGACACGAAAGCCGGGCTCAGCTGGGACCAGAGTAGCCTCACCCCAGTTCAGGCATGACCCTGGGCTCCTTGCAGCAGCTCTAGGGCACCATGAGGAAGCTCTGTGGCCCTCTCTGACCAAGGGTCACCGCTGCCACACTGTACTCATTGCAGGCCAACCCAAATCCAAGGGAGGAAACTAGGGCACTGCCTCTCTGGGCAAGAGTGGGGAGGTCACTATGGAGTGTGTGGGCGGGAGAGGTCACGAAACACGATGGACACACGCCTGGGAAACACTGAAGCTGTGAACCAAGGTGCTGACAAAGGGAAAAGGAGGACGGAGGTGTGAACATCCAGCCAGGAGGCCCCACTCAGATGTCTGCATTTCCAGACATGGCCACGAGCTCTGCAGATGAGGCAGAGAGGACTGGGTACTTCACACCAGTCACCCACACAGGTCCGTGTCCTGCTCTGCGATCGCACCAAGCTCCACCACCCTGACATGTGGGAGGGAGGGTGGTTAAGGCCTTGGGTCCAACAGACTCCACAGCAAGGGAAGGATGGCAGGAAGGAACTCAGGGCCAGGTCCTCCCGGATGGCAGCTGCCTGCACACCGTCCACAGAGGGAGGCCTGACCTGCACCATGCAGGGGTCAACAATAGCCTAAAGTCTTCCTCTCAAAAGCCCTTTGTCAAACAGTGAGAAAGTCAAAAGCTCACGCTCAGTGATATGCTAAGGTCAGCGTGAAGATGCCACGGACGAGACACAGCAAAGATGAGACCAACGGGAAGACTGCCCCAGCCCAGAGCCCCAGAGCCCCAAAGCCCCAGAGTCCCAGAGCCCTCTGAGGAGGAAGAATGAGGATTGGAGCCCAGGACTGACTGTGCCTTTATCTTACCCCCAGCGGGGGCAGGGGTGACACCAGCTCACAGCAGGAGTAGCTCTGCCACCTCCCAGCAGTTCTACCTACAGGCGGCAAAACAAAGCTGCAGTTTGGGCAAATGTTAGCTTTTTCGCCAACTAACATTTAATTTGGACACCCGGTACAGAGATGAGAAAGAAAACACTCACAGTTTCATGAAGAATGTCAAGAAAATCACTGGCTCTTCAATTCCATTTCTGAAAGTCCAGCTCTCTGCCATCCCTACTGCTCCCTCTCACATAAGAAATCACAGCCTTTCAGGACATGGAGCCCATGGCCATGCAGGTGCCGGGCGCAAGGCCTCCCCACAGCTGCAGCTGGGTCTTCTGTTTCCCACGCCATTACTGCTTTTCTTCGCTCTCTACTTATGCACACATTTGAGTCCAGTCTCAGAAGAACTGGAACTAGGAAAATCCTGACACTCGGCCCTTCCCACGTTAACGCCAGCCCCCATCAGCCTCAATGGCACTGAGGCCCATGCTTACCCGTGAGGGGCCAAATTGGTCGTCACCAACACGGTCTTCACCCCCTCCACACCGCTGCCATCCACCACAGTGTCCGGAGTTGTCACCACCACCACCTCCTCCATGTGCACACTCACATCGGGGGTTGCCATGGCTCAGCAGGAGGAGACGCCCAGGCCAGCAGTGTCAGTCCTCCAGGGTCCCAAGTCCTGGAGGAAGCAAGGCAGGGCACAGGGTCAGAGTCATTTCCACATCTGCACAACACAATACTCACAAAGGCATCTCTAATCATCTCTAAAGACCCACCCTTACGTCCCAGACTACTACCTCCTGACAAAAACAGGCAGTAATAGAAGGGTTACTCTGGGCTCTGGTTCTGAGGGTGATGTAAATGCACTCCACCCGTCTCTCCCACTGGATGAGCCAAAACCCTGGAGCAGGAGGCACAGAGCTGCTCCCTCCACGTGGGGCCCACAGCAAGAGGACAGGAGGGGCCTGGAATTCCAAGCAACTTCCCTGGACACAGACTCCCTGCCTGCCAGGTCTTCCATCTCTCCTGGCCTGAACTCAAAGCCGGCCTCATCTGTGAACTGAGTTTCAGGTGCAGAAAGCACTCCAAGAAGTCCTCTCTCTGCTGGGGAATGGGAAGGGAAACCCATACAGAACAGAAAGAGAGGAGGGAAATGCCCTGGGTTTTATTGGTGGGGGGGTGGGTTTGAGACAGAGTTTCGCTCTTGTCACCTAGGCTGGAGTGCAAAGGTTCAATCTCAGCTCACTGCAACCTCCACCTCCTGGGTTCAAGAGATTCTCCTGCCTCAGCCTCCTGAATAGCTGGGATTACAGGCACCTGCCACCGTGCCCAGCTAATTTTTGTATTTTTAGTGAAGACAGGGTTTCACCATATTGGCCAGGCTGGTCTTGAACTCCTGACCTCAGGTGATCCACCCGCCTTGGCCTCCCAAAGTGTTGGGATTACAGGCGTGAGCCACCACACCCAACCTGCCCTGGGTTTTTAATTATTATTTTGTCTTTGCTGGCACTGCCCTCAGCAAGCCCAAGCCCCGGCTAAAACCCTGTGAGGCAGTGGCCTGGCAGGCCCAAATAGCTTGGAGAGAAAGGAATCTTACTCCTGGACTACAGGAACGGCGGCCCAAGAGTGTGGGGATTCACCGCTGCTCTCTCACTCTCCATCCTCTACACAGCACAGGGAACACAAAAGCCCCTGGTTCCCAGGCAGAGGACAAGGAGCCTAGAGTCGGCATGCGTTAGAGGTGCTGAGAGGAGAGGGGAGCAGAGAGGACAGCATACAGCTGTGTATGAGCACCTGGGTCTTCCCAACACAGTCTTTAGGTGGTCCTGACCTTAAAGAGCAAAGGGAAGAGAACTGACCTACAGGATAGACCACTGACCAGGTCTCAGATGGGCCCCACTGGCGCATATGGGGCAGATCCACAGTGCACTGGAAAGTCTCTAAACTAAATCAGCCTAAGAACACGGACACAGGAACAGGGTCCAAAATGTACAGCCTGAACCAGGTCGATTTCTTGCTATTAAAAAAAAAAAGTCTACATTCTCTGTGAAACTTAAACAAGATCCAAAGTCCATAGCATAACAGTCAAAGCAACCAGAACAATCAAACTGCCTGGCAAAGAGTAATCTGATTGATTCTCAAAGGAACAAATACACAAAAGAAGCTGGCTCTGAGATGAACGCAAGATCCACAGGGGCTCTCAGGTGATATCGGACAAGCTCCCAGAGTAAAGTCAAACATCCTCAACCAAGTGGAAAAAAAATATTGGTATAGAAACAGGAGTTATAACCAAATGGAAATGTGAAAATTAAAAACTACAACAACCAAAAGAAAAACTACAAAGCTGGGATAGTCTCAGCTACTCAAGAGGCTGGGGCTAAAGGATCGTTTGAGCCTAGGAGACCAGGGCTGCAGTGAGCCGTGATCATGCCACTGCACTCGTCTGGGCAACAGAGTGAGACCTGTCTCAAACAATGAAAGAAAGTAGAATAGAAGTGACCAGGGGCTGGGGGAGGAGCATAGGGAGTTACTCTTTAATGAGTACAGAATTTCTGTTGGGGATAATGACATGTTCTGGAAATGGACAGTGGTGATGGCTGCACAATCACTGTGGGTGTCCTGAATGCTGGTGAATTGCATACTTAAGAAGAGTTAAAATGGGGCCACTGTGGCTCACGCCTGCAATCCCACCACTTGGGGAGGTCGAGGCGGATGGATCAACTCAGGTCAGGAGTTCAAGACCAGCCTGTCCAACATGGTGAAACCCCATCTCTACTAAAAATACAAAAAATTAGCCAGGTGTGGTACTGGACGCCTGTAATCACAGCTACTCAGGAGCCTGAGACAGTAGAATCACGTAAACCTGCGAGGCGGAGGTTGCAGAGAGCTGAAACAGTGCCACTGCACTCCAGCCTGGGCAACAAGAGTAAAATTCATCTCAAAAAAAAAAAGGTTAAAATTGTAAATTTTTTTTTTTTTAAGAAATGGGGTCTTGCTGTGTTGCCCAGGCTGGAGTGTGGAGGGCAGTGGCTATTCACAGGTGTGATCCCACTACTGATCAACACGGGAGTTTCGACCTGCTCCATTTCCAACCTGGGCCAATTCACCTCTCCTTAGGCAACCTGCTGACACCCTCTCCCGGGAGGTCACCATATTGATGCTGAACTTAGTACAGGCACCTGATCAGCATAGCACACTACAGCCCAGAACTCCTAGGTTCAAGCGATTCTCCCACCTCAGCCTCCCGAGTAGCTGGGACTATAGGCACGCACCACCACGCCCAGCTAAAATGGTAAATTTTATGTTATGCATATTTTACCATAATAAAAAAACTGTAATGCTATTACAGCAGAATGACTTATTAGGATTAGATATAGACTGGAAAGTACAGACTATAAAAACTTTCTAAAGAAAGACAACTTTTCATGGCCAGGCATAGTGTCTCACACCTGCAATCCCAGCACTTTGGGAGGCCAAGGCAGGAGGACTGACTGAACTCAGGAGTTTGAGACCAGCCTGGGCAATACGGCCGCCACACCCCATCTCTGCTAAATAAATAATCAAATACAGCCAGACATGGTAGCATGCATGCCTGTAGTCACAGCTACTCTAGAGGCTGAGGTAGGAGGTCGCTCAAGCCCAGCAGGTCAAGGCTGCAGTGAGCCATAGTCGTGCCACTGCACTCCAGCATGAGCAACAGATCAAGACCCTGTCACACACACACAAAAAAGAAACAAAAATTTCCAGAACTTTAAAAATTATAATTGTTAATATAAAAATAACATCACCTGTCCCTAGGACTGTAACAAACAAGTATGTCTAAGGACAGGAATGGTCCACCCCAACCTGGCACACTGCAGAGAGTGCTGGCCCTGCCCTCACTAAGGGGAGGCATTCGCAGCCCAGCCAGGTATCTGCAATTACCCCTTCAATGCCGGAACTAACTCACCCAAACTGACCAACCAAGCACAAATGTGCCTTCAGGACTCAAGGTTCTTGCTAAATCACACACAACCTACGTTATCTAGCATGTGAGCATTTTTCTGAATGTCTGCTAGGGAGAGGAAGTTTGCAGGAGAACAAAAGGTCTTCAGTCCACCCTAGCTTCTTTTCCTCCATTCCACAGACTGCCTTTTGTCTTGGTATGCACTGGACCAGTGGGCTCTACTGCTTCCTAACTGGGCATGGGTCTCCAGACAACTCCAAGGTAAAGGGCCACAGGCAAGATAAAGGGGAGAAAAGAAAGAGCTATGACTTCCAGGGCCACCAACTGCAAATGGTAGCCAATCTCTGAACTAACCCTTGACCAGGGATCCAAGGAACCAAGAAACAGAGGTGATCTGAAAGGAAGAGATGGTGGTTCAGCAGCGTGAGAGAAAGACACATTCTCAAGAAAAGGAAGCAAAAAGAAACCATGGGGAGCTGGGCACCACCTGCAGCAAAGACCCTGCACACATTCCGGCACCAGCCTGGCCTGGGAGAGCAGTGAGGGCAGCCCACAGTGAGTGTGAGGAGGGCTACGGTAGGTTGGTCTAAGAAAAGAAAGCACTCAGAGCCAAGAGAACACCAGTTAGGACTGCACAGTTACACTACTCAGAGAACATATCTAAACACAAGCACTAAAGACTAGGGACTAGGGACAAGAAAATATTCCCCGTTTCCTGTTTCAGGAGGGTATGGAAAATGAGTGATGGAAGAAAAACATATTTTTTAAATGAGGAAAAAATATTTTAAAAAGTTGGAACATGAGCCGTTTACTGTCACTCTAATTTAAATGGTGGCCATCTAGCAGGACAGAGCACCTAAGTGGGGAAGGGGCGCACAGGCGGGGCAGGGGGAAGGGGTGCACAGGTGGGGGGGAAGGGGGCACACAGAGGAACCCCTCCAGCTGCTGGCAAGCACACTTCCCATTAGGGCATGGGGGGTCTCCAAAGACTGATGCTTTTCAGCCAAAATAGTTACAATGATGAATTCATTTACATTGACAGACTTCCTTCGTATTTCTAAAACATGTTTTATTCGCTACCATAATTTTGGTGTTGCAGACTTAGGCTTCAAAATAAAGAACTTTAAACAAACATGAATAAAAAGCCACTTGAAAATTTCACTTAGGCCAGGTGCAGTGGCTCACGCCTGTAATCCTAGCACTTTGGGAGGCCGAGGTGAGTGGATCACTAAGGTCAGGAGTTTGAGACCAGCCTGGTGAAACCTCATCACTACTAAAAATGCAAAAATTAGCCAGGCATAGTGGCGTGCCCCATAATCCCAGCTACTCAGGAGGCTGAAGTGGGAGAACTGTTTGAACCAGGAGGCAAAGGCTGCAGTGAGCCAAGATCACACTACTACACTCCAGCATGGGAAACAGAGCAAGACTTTGTTTCCAAAAAAAAATTAAAAATTAAAAAATTTGGCCAGGCACAGTGGTTCACACCTGTAATCCCAGCACTTTGGAAGGCTGAGGTCAAGGGTTCCAGACCAGCCTGGCCAACATGGTGAAACCCTGACTCTACTAAAAATTTTAAAAAATAAAAATTAAAAAAATAGCCAGGCATGGTGGCAGGTGCCTGTAATCCCACCTACTTGGGAGGCAGAGGCAGGAGAATCTCTTGAATCCCAGAGGTGGAAGTTGCAGCAAGCCAAGATCACATCACTGCACTCCAGCCTAGGCGACAGAGCAAGACTCTGTCTCAACAATAATAACTAATTAAAAAATGAAAATTTCAGTGGGGCGTGGTGGCTCACACCTGTAATCGCAGCACTTTGGGAGGCTGAGGCCAGCAGATCACAAGGTCAGGGGTTCAAGACCAGCCTGACCAATATGATGAAACCCGGTTTCTACTTAAAAATACAAAAAAAAAATTAACCGGGTGTGGTGGTGTGCACCTGTAATCCCAGCTACCTGGGAGGCTGAGGCAGGAGAATCACTTGAGCCTGGGAGGCAGAGGTTGAAGTGAGCCAAGAGTGCACCACTGCACTCCAGCCTGGGCAACAGAGCAAGACTTGGTCTCAAAAATATATATACATAAAAAATAAAAAGTAGGCCAGGCACGGTGGCTCATGCCTGTAATCCCGCCACTTTAGGAGGCCGAGGCAGGCAGATTACAAAGTCAAGAGATCGAGACCATCCTGGCCAACATGATGAAACCCCGTCTCTACTAAAAAATACAAAAATTAGCTGAGCGTGGTGGCACATGCCTGTAGTCCCAGCTACTTGGGAGGCTGAGGCAGGAGTATTGCTTGAACCCGGGAGGCGGAGGTTGCAGTGAGCCGAGCTCGCGCCACCGCACTCCAGCCTGGCACCTGGTGACAAAGCAAGACTCTGTCTCAAAATAAATAAATATAAAAAATATATAATTCACTTAAAATACTACTGATTTCTCAGGCTGACTTCTTGGGTTTAACTCTCACTGAGGAGCCGCTACTTGGATAAGGTGAGCTCAGCAGGGGCAACTAAAGTCACTTCAACCAAAAGCTGCAAAGAGGCAGCAGCCACCCTGCAGCCAGGGTCCTCAGCAGAGCTTCGGTGCTTTGCAGGTATTACACACGTTAATGCACAAAACCAAATTCCAGCCTCTCCAACGGCAGCTATACTAAAGTTCAAAACAATACATACACAAGTTACCTCTCAGAAAATAGTTTAAGTCTCTGATACAATGATTTTCAGACACAGAAGCAGCACTACAGAGCACCTCACCCCACTGCCTTCCCAAGGGCGGGCAGCCCCTCCTCTCTCCACGGCCTCTTCTTTTTTTTTTTTTTTTTTTTTTTTTGAGACGGAGTTTCGCTCTTGTTACCCAGGCTGGAGCGCAATGGCACAATCTTGGCTCACTGCACCCTCCGCCTCCCGGGTTGAAGCAATTCTCCTGCCTCAGCCTCCCAAGAAGCTGGGACTACAGGCGCCCGCCGCGACACCCAGCTAATTTTTTGTATTTTTAGTAGAGACGGGGTTTCACCATGTTGGTCTGGCCTCGGGATCTGCCCGCCTCAGCCTCCCAAAGTGCTGGGACTGCAGGTGTGAGCCACCACGCCGGCCGAGAAAACATTTTAAAACTAGTATTCCTGACCGGCCGTGTCCGAACTGACGTAATCGAAACTGTTGCAGCTGAAGTGCCAGCAAAGAAAGAGAACTTTGGCTCAACAGAAAAGTCAGTCTGCAGCATGAATTCTACAGTAACCAAATAACCAGATACAGAACAGGTCATGACTGATGACCAGCCGGGTGCGCCCCACCAGGGGTCTACACAGACCCGGGTCCCGCCTGTGGGGCGGTCCCTGGGGGTCGTGTCCCGCCTGTGGGGCGGTCCCTGGGGGGTCGGGTCCCTGTGGGTCAGGTCTCTGCGGGGTGGTCCCTACGGGTCGGGTTTCTGCGGGGTGGTCCCAGGGGGTGACGTCCCTATAGGTCGGGCCCCTGCGGCGTGGTCCCCACGGCATGACTCCACCGAGGAGGCCGCTGGACCCCGAGCTCGCGCCCGCCCGCGGCGCCAAAATGGAGGCAGGAAGCGCCGCCGCCGCCGCCGCCGCCGCCCGCGCCCGCCGCCTCCCGCACCGCCCGCCTGACGCTGCCGTCGCGCCTGACGCCGCCGCCCGCGCGGCCGCCCCTCCCCCGGCCCTCCCCTCCCCCCGCCGTAACGTCCTGACGCTCCGCAGGGACCCCTGACTGGACGGCGGCGCGTGAGCGGAGCGAGAGGCCTCGCCCCGGGGGGGCCGCGGGCGCGCTGGCGCCGCTTACCTGGAGCCGCGCCGGAACTGCTCAGGCGCCCAGTGGGGGCGGCGGCGTCGGGAGCTGCGGCGGCGGCGGGCAGCGGCTGTGGCCGCGGGCTTCGCTCCTTGTCGGGGATTCGGCGGCGGCGGCGGTGGAGGCGCGGGCGCGCGCTTCCTAGTGACGCAGGCGGCGGGGCCGCGCACGCACGGGGCTGGGAGGGCCGGACACTTATTTGGCGCTCCCGAGGAGGAAGGCGGGGCCGTGAAATAAGACCCAATGGACCCCGGGGCGCTTGCGCGGACCAATCCTATAGGCTCCTGAAGCAGCCGGCTCCTGGTCACCCTGGCCCGGGTCGGGCGTCGCCTCCCCGGCGCGGGCGGCCTGGCCGAGGGACGAGGGTCAGTGGACGGACGGCGCCAGGGAAGTGCCCACGCGCGGCAGAGCCGTACCTTCGGGCCCCCAGGTACGGGCAGCCCTCGCCCGGACGCTGCTGTGGGTGAACGGGCGCAGACGGGTCACGCCTGCGGGGCGGACGCCTGGATTCGAGGCCGTGGAGGAAGACGCTGTAGGGTGCAGGGGACTCGCGCGGAACATGCGGAGGGCTCAGCCAGCCACGGCGCTCCCAGCGTAGAGAGCGAGAGGCATCTGAGAGCGGCCAGGAGGGAGGGCACGGTCATCCCTCAAGCTGTCACCCCAATCCCACAAACAGCACTCCAATCCCACTGCAGTTACACAGCCGGCACCCCCACTCCCCCCTAGTCCCACAGACGGCACCCTGATCCCTCCCCAGTCCCACAGTCGGCACCCCGATCCCATAGCTAACACCCCGGTCCCACCGCTGTCCCACAGCCGGCACCCCGATTCCATAGATGATACCCTGGTCCTACAGCCGGCGCCCCGATCGCATAGCTGACACCCCGATCCCACCCATCCCACAGCCGGTACCCCTGTTCTATAGCTGACACCCAGTTCCACAGGCAGCACCCCGATCGCATAGCTGACACCTGGATCCTGCCCCAGTCTGGCAGCTGGCACCCCGATCCTATAGCTGACCCTCAGTCCCATAGCCAGCACCCCGATCCCATAGATGACACCCCATTCCCACAGCCAGCACCCCAATCCTGCTGCAATCCCACAACCGACACCCCATCCCACCCCAGTCTCGCAGCCGGCTCAGCCCCAGGGCTCCTTTGTATGTTTTATTGGCAGAGGCTGGGGCTGGCCCTATGGGCCTCTGTGCTGGGTTTCTTCTCTGCACTGCAAGGCTGGCTCTTCTGACTTCTTCCAGGTGTGATTGAGCACCCTTGCACTTGCTGTCACCCTGTCTGTCTGCAGGATCCCCGGTTCCCCTTCAGGGACGGAAATGAGTCAGAAAATAGGAAACGTGTTTGTCTGGGATGGAGCCCTGACCCTGTGCTCACACTTAAGGAGGAAGGCTCAGCAGGCTGCCTCCCAGAATGGGAGGTTCCCAAGCCAGCCGTACTTCTGAGGTGCTGCAATCAGGGCTGCAACTGCATCCTGTTCTCAGTGAAGTAGAATGTGCTCAAGCCAATGAAGAAAAGGTTTTTGGGTTTGTTTGGTTTTTTTTTTTTTAGTTGGAGTCTTGCTCTGTCGCCCAGACTGGAGTGCCGTGGCATGATCTCGGCTCACTGGGTTCAAGCGATTCTTCTGCCTCAGCTTCCCAAGTAGCTAGGATTACAGGCACCCAACACCACGCCCAGCTAATTTTTGTATTTTTAGTAGAGATGAGGTTTCACCATGTTGGCCAAGTTGGTCTGGAAGTCCTGACCTCGTGATCCTCCCACCTCAGCCTCCCAAAGTGTTGGGATTACAGGAATAAACCACTGTATTTTTTTTTCAGAAGCCCTAGAAGCTAGCCACTGTATTTTTTAAAATTAGATTGGCTGAGCAAGGTGGCTCATGCCTTTTACCTCAACACTTTAGGAGGCGAAGGAAGGAGGATCACCTGAGACTGGAGTTCAAGACCAGCCTGGGCAACAGAGTGAGACTGTCTCTGAGAAAGAATTTTAAAAATTAAACTATTCAGCCTTTGTCAGTGCCATTATTTTACTGCTGGTTCATGTGAGAGAGCTTGTAGTTTGCGTGCTTGCCGTTTATGAGTTTGCCTATCTTCATATTTTGGGAATAAATGCCAATAAAGTCAAAAGGGGTGCTGGGGTGCCTGGGGATGGGAAGGCGGCCACAACTAGCCTGCCAAGTTCTGACTGGGGTGAGCCCTAGGGCCTGTTCTGCCTCCTTCACTCTGGGGGGTCCTTATCCCCCATTCCTCCCACTGGTCCAGGACCCTCACTACCAGGGAGGCCCCAGTCACAGGGCTGCAGACCTGAGAGAAGAGGCCAAAACACCACAATTCGAAGGCATAAACTGCCCCCTTCTGCAGGATCCGGGGGAGGCATGAGACCCTGAGGTTTAAGTTCCAGATCCTAAAAAATCAAACCTTCAAATGGTCCAGTCTACTCAGAGTTAGAGCTTCTGTTTATTCCAAAGCCTGAAGTTCTGGGTCTGCTGGAGATGCGTGAGGAATCCTCACAGGCCAGGCTTTTGTCTCTAAAGCTTGAGTTCCCAGCAGCTGAGGTGGAGAGAAAAGTGTTCTTCAGATGAATTCATGTCATCAGCTAGAGCTGTTGTCTGAACATGGTGCCTTGCAGGGTTGACTTTTGGAAACCCTAACTCACAAGGCAATGGTATTAGAAGGTGGGGCCTTTGGGAGATGATCAGGTCATGAGAGGGGTGCCCTCCTGAATGGGATTAGTGCCCTTGTGAAAGGGACCCTTAAACATTCCCCCACGTGAGAGCACAGAGAGAAGGGGCCATCTGTGAACCAGGAAGTGACTCCTCACTAGATGCTACTGACATCTTAATCTTGGACGTCCAACCTCCAGAACCGTGAGCAACAAATTCCTGTTTATAAGCCATCTAGTGTGTGGTACTTTTGTAATAAGCAGCCTAAGATAGCCAGTGTTCCTGAGCATCTACAAAGTAAGGAAATGCTTTTAAAAAGATGGAGCCTTGTTTTCTTTCTTTTTTGAGACAGTCTCACTCTCTCACCCAGGCTGCAGTGCGGTGGCACAGTCTCCAGCTCACTGCAACCTCCACTTCTGAGGTTCGGGTGATTCTTGTGCCTCAGCCACCCAAGCAGTGGAATTACAGGAGCTTGCCACCACACCCAGCTAATTTTGTATTTTGTAGAGACCAGGTTTCTCCATGTTGGCCAGGCTGGTCTTGAACTGCCGACTGCAGGTGATCTGCCCACCTTGGCTTCCCAAAGTGCTGGGATTACAGGCATGAGCTACTGTACCCGGCCAACTTTTGTATTTTTTAGTAAAGTCATGGTTTACCTTGTTGGCCAGGGTGGTCTCCAACTCCTGACCTCAGGTGATCTGAAGCCTCCCAAAGTGCTGGGATTATAGGCGTGAGCCACTGTGCCCAGTCAAAAGATGGGGCCTCAACAGAGAACAGAGGCCCAGCCTGATGGCTACCACCAGCCAGCGCCTGCAGAACATCAGCAGCCATGGCATGGCGCAGCACTAGGTATGAAACCAGCCTGACCAACATGGTGAAACCCCGTCTCTGCTAAAAATGCAAAAATTAGCCTGCCCTGGTGGTGCATGCCTGTAGTCCCAGCTACTCAGGAGGCTGAGGCAGGAGAATCACTTGAACCTGGGAGGCAGAGGTTGCAGTGAGCTGAGATTGCTCCATTGCGCTCCAGCCTGGGCGACAGAGTGAGACTTTGTCTGAAAAAAAAAAAAAAAACACCACACACACAAATAAATAAAAAGAGAAAAGAAAGTGTTGACTGCAGGCTGGGCAAGGTGGCTCACATCTGTAATGCCAGCATTTTGGAAGGTCCAGGTGGGTAGATCACCTGAGGTCAGGAGTGCAAAAACAGCCTGGCCAACATTATGAAGCCCCATCTCCACTAAAAATACAAAAATTAGCTGGGCATATGTATACCTGTAGTCTCAGGTACTTGGGCAGCTGGGGGAGGAGAATCACTTGAACAGGGGAGGTGGAGGTTGCAGTGAGTCAAGATGACACCACCACACTCCATCCAGCCTGGGTGACAGAGTGAGACTCCAAAAGCAAGAAAGGAAACAGGTGGGACCCTCAGTGTGTCTTTAGGGCATGGTGGGTGAGGTATGGTGCTGGCCCCTCACGTGGAAGTAGACAAAAGCTGACTGTGTGTCTACTAGGGAAACACTGACACAATCACAGTGAATCCCTCAGTCCCACAGGGACTGCTGGGCCAGAGTGGGTTTGGTAGCAGCAGGGACAGCTGGGCAGAACGGGTTTGGTAGAGACGAGGTTTCACCATGTTGGGCAGGCTGGTCTCAAACTCCGGCCCTTGTGATCTACCCGCCTCGGCCTCCCAAAGTGATGGGATTGCAGGTGTGAGCCAGCATGCCTGGTCATCCTTGTGTTTTTCAGTGATAAAATGAACATGTCTTATATTTGTAACAAGAAAAAAAGACTAGTGTAATAATGCCTATCCTGTTTTTCCCAGAGTGGACATTATGAAGATTTAAAAACATTTTAAAGTGTTTTGAAAATAATAAACTATGATATACACACAGAGTTTTAGTGACTAGAAATACAAGTTTATTGTTTGTTGAGACAGGCCCTATTGTGTCTCCCAGGCTGGAGTGCAGTGGCACAGTCATGCTCACTGCAGTCTTGAACTCCTGGGCTTAAGCGATCCTCCCACCTCAGCCTCCAGAATATCTGGGACTACAGATGAGTGCCACCATGCCTGGCTAATATTTGTATTTTTTGTGGAGTTGGGGTTTCACCATGTTGCCCAGACTGGTCTCAAACTCCTGGGCTCAAGCAATGCTTCACAAAACGGTGGGATCACAACTGTGAGCCACTGCACCCAGCTGAGTTTCTGTTGTTTGAAGCCACTTCGTTTGTGGTACTTCTTACAGCAGTCCCAGGAAACTAAGCAACTGTGGAACATTAAAATTGCTTTCCTTCAGCAGAAGGAGAGCACTTGTGGTTGGCAGCAGCTTTTCCTACGTTCACTTCTGCACATCTGCACCTTTGACCGCCTGACTTGAGTGCACAGCAGGCAGGGGGAAGCCTGGTTGAGTCAGGACTCTGCTTGTGCCGTATCCTCACCTGCTCTGCTGGACACCTCTGTTTTGGGGTTGCCCACTGCTGCCCCAGACACCTAGCAAGCACCAACTGTGCAAACATGCAGGGTAACTATTTTGGCCCGTTTCGCACTGCTCTAACAGAGTGCCACAGACTGGGTAATTTCTTTCCTCAAAGTTCTGGAGACTGGGAAGTCCAAGATCAAGAGGCCATCAGGTCAGCGCCTGGTCTCCGCATCCACGATGGTGCCTTGAACACCGTGTCCTCACATGGTCGGAGAGAGAGAGCCCGCTCCCAGGAGCCCTTTTAATAGAGCAGAACAGGACTGTGCTGCGGATAAGTTTCCAGCACAGAAACTTCAGAGGGGACATGTTCAGATCATAGCCGTCAGTCTAAATAGAGGGTCTGAGGTAGTTTTAAAATACATTCACGGACTGGCCGGGCACAGTGGCTCACGCCTATAATTCCAGCTACTCGGGAGACTGAGGCAGAAGAATTGCTTAAACCCAGGAGGCAGAGATTGCAGGGAGCTGAGACTGCACCACTGTTCTCCTGCCTGGGTGACAGGGTGAGACTCCATCTCTAAATAAATAAGAAATATGTCCACAAATTATTTAACATTCCTCACCTTGAAAGCTGCAGCCCAATTCTCTCCGAAGCGTGAGTCCTCTTAGTGACTCACTTCTAACAGCAGAAGTTTCGTGGCTCCCCACACCAGCTTTTTCTCCCCGCCACCTCCCCACTCCCCCTCCCGCCGTTTGCTCGCTCTAGGGGGCCCAGTGCCATGTTTCCAGGGCACTCAGGCAGCCCTGGATCATCCATGTGGTGAGGAATGGAGGCCCCCTGCCTACAGCCTCCAGAGGGAGCCTTCTTAGGAGATGCCCCAGACCATGCCCAGCCTTCAGATGGCCAGGGCCTCAGCCAATGTCCTGACCACAGCATCATGAGGGACCCCAAGCCAGAATCCCCCAGATTTTGTACTCCTGACTTCCGGGAACTGACAGGCAGTGTTTGTTGTTAATTAAGGGGTGGCTTGTCATGTGCAGTAGGTCACCAAACAGCTCTGTCTGGCCTCCCAGTAGGAGCCTGCCTTTCCTTTTCTTCATGAGAAAAGTGTGATCAGTTTGTGAAGGAGTCCCTGCCCCCATCTGATGCCAGAGGCTCCACATGGTGACTGTCACAAACTCCATCTGCCCCTCAGTGCCTTGCCAGGCCCCTGGCCTGCGATCAGCCTGGTCTTGTGGGAAGTCAAGGCCCGTGTGTCTGCGTGCCCAGATGCAGGCAGCCAAGGCCCGTATGTCTGTACCCGGAATGCAGGTGGTCGAGGCCCGTGTGTGTGCATGTGCCTGGGATTCGCCCGGCCAAGGCCAATGTGTCTGTGCCCAGGATGCGGGAGGCTGAGGCCTGTGTGTCTGTGCCCGGGATGCAGGCGGCCGAGGCCGTGTGTGTGTGTGTGTGTGCGCGCGCCTGAGGCGTGCTGTATCAAAACACTTTCCATGTCTTTGTCTTTTCCCCCCTGCCATGCCCTTCTCCCTTGCAGATTTCTCGTCTCTCGGTCTTCCCCAGCTGAGTTCTAGATCCTGACTTGCCCACCTCTCCCTAGACTGGAGGAGAGGTGATAGCAAGTGTAGGGCTGTGGAGGCCCCACAGGGTCGTGGGGTGTCCCTTATGCTGTGTTGAGGTGCAGGGTCCGAGAAGTAAAGAGGACACTGAAGAACTGGTGAAGAGCATCTGGACTCGGGGTCCACACCACCTGTGAGCGGAGATCAGCGGCGGCCCCCCAAATGCCCCAGAGCATCTGTATTTATTAGGTACAAGCAGGGGGCAGGGTTGTGCGTGAGGTCATTATCTATAGGCTTAGTAATAGGGCATACATAATCACGTGAGTCACAAGCGAGGGGACCACCCCATATGTCACCTGGGCAGAGAGGTGGGCCGTGTGCAGTAGGGGGCCATGCCATGCGCAGTAGTAGAGGGCCATGTACAGAAAAGGGGTCCACCCCCATTAGGTCACCGAGGCAAGGAGGTAGGCTGTGTGCAACAGGTGTCATGCACAACACTTCTTATCTGGGGGCTGGAGACTTCAAAGAGTTTCTAATAGAAAGATACTGTAAGCCAATGCAGTGCTAGCTGACAGACTTGTGCTCTTCTCTTAAGATATTTATGGGAGGATGATTTGAGCTAGCATAGAAGTGAGAAAAGACTGACAGGGTGTACAGCTGCCATGACTGGTCACACCAGACGGGTTCTTCTCTCTCGGTTACTTCCAGGATCTCAGGCCTGAGGCCTACTTTCCACAGGAACTGGATGCAAGATGCTACAACTCCTTTATCAGGAGGAGAGGCTCTGGCTCCAAGCCTGCCATACAGCATTTGCCCTTTCAGGCAAGGACACCACCACCGGGATCTTTGGTTCTCATCCTGGTCTGGCTGTTTTCCCATGTACTGCTTCTGGGCTGTTACTGCTCTAGGCATTCCTCCTACTACAAACTACTATATGGTTATATAGAAGGATTATATAAATCAGCACTAAATGTGTCACTGCAGCTCTGACTACAATACCTATATGATTATACAGAAAGATTATATAGAACTAAGTATGCTAGATATAAGTATTAAGTATGATTGTATAAGCTAGATATATATAAGCAGTAAGTTATACTTCAAGCACTAATTCTATAAACTAATACATGATTATATATGCAGGATTATATAAAGGAAACTGTAGGGCATGTTGGGAGACCGAAGGGCTGATGGCCCCACAGGGTCGTGGGGTGAGCCTTATGCTGTGCTGAGTAAAGGGTCCACCCCCATTAGGTCACCGAGGTTTGCAGGTGGGCCGTGCGCAGTGTGCAATACTTCTATCTATGGTCAAACTACTTCTAAGAAGATTTATAGGAGGATGCTTTAAGTTGCATAGCAGTGACAGAGCTGTCAAGGTTACCGCCACCTTCTGGCAGCTTCCAATGGGTCCTATGGGAAGATGCTTTTCAAGCAGCAGAGTAGCAAGAGCTGATAAATTCACAGTCACCAAGGTGGCTTGCCGGTCTGAGGGCAGCCTTCCACAAGAACTGGAGCAAGGTCCTACAACTCTTTTATCAGGAGTGGCTCTTGTCCCAAGCCTGCCACACAGCGGGTATCTTTACAATACTGAACGCTGCCGCCTGGGCCATGGATTCTTGTCCTGGCATAACTGTTTTTCCTTTAAATCATGCTCTGCACGGTGTCTGCTCTAGGCATTCCTCCGATATGAACTAAGATATAATTATAGCTATATATGTAGGGAAATATTCTCTAGGCACTCATACTATTAACTATTATATAATTATATATAGAGGATTATATAAAGGGATTCGTCAAGCCCTAATTCTATAAACTAATATATGATTAGATAAAGGATTATATAAAAGGAAATAGCTGAGTGGTAACACTATAAAGTGAGATATTCCTCAAGCCCTAACTGTGCCAGGGTTCTGCTTAGCTCTCATTCCTTGGTGCCTATATGGGGGGTTACCCAGAGGAAACAGCTCAGCAATAACACTATTAACTAAGATATTCTTCAGGCACTGGTTGTGCCTGAGGTCTGGACAGTTCTCCTTCCTCGGTGCCCATGGTGGGGTGTTACCCACAAGCAAGAGCTCCTTCAAGCCCAGGAATGCCACCAGGACTGCCCTGGGAGGGGGAAAGCTGGGTCTCTTGGGACTGTGCAGAGCAGACACCTTCCAGGGCACAGTGTCAGCACAGAAAGTTTAGACATCCACAACAAATACACCTTCCCCCTAGCAGGGGGCCCCCTGGCTGTTTGGTGGGGCAGGCATGTCCACCACCAGAGTCTCACTCTGTTACCCAGGCTGGAGTGCAATGGCACAATCTCAGCTCACTGCAGCCTCCGCCTCCCATGTTCAAGAGATTCTCCTGCCTCAGATTCCAGAGTAGCTGGAACTACAGGCACATGCCACCACACCCAGCCAATTTTGTATTTTTTTGGGGGGGGGATGGAGTTTCGCTGTTGTTACCCAGAATGGCGTGCAATGGCACAATCTCGGCTCATCGCAACCTCCGCCTTCTGGGTTCAAGCAATTCTCCTGCCTCAGCCTCCCAAGTAGCTGGGACTACAGGCATGCACCACCATGCCCAGCTAATTTTTGTATTTTTTTTTATTAGAGACAGGGTTTCACCTCGTTGACCAGGATGGTCTCGATCTCTTGACCTTGTGATCCACCCGCCTCGGCCTCCGAAAGTGCTGGGATTATAGGTGTGAGCCACTGCGCCCGGCCTCCAATTTTGTATTTTTAGTAGAGATGGGGTTTCACCATATTGATCAGGCTGGTCTCAAACTCCTGACCTCAGCCTCCCAAAGTGCTGGGATTACAGGTGTGAGCCTTGGAGCCTGGCCCAAAATGTCTTCTTCCTTTTTATTACTCCGTCCCCCATCCTGGATCCAGACCTGTGACAGTGAACAACCAGCTGTCCAGGAGAGAAGGGAGTGAATGGGGTGAGTCCACAGAACAGTGGGGTGCAGCTCCAGGGGTCTCGTAGCAGCCACCCTGTGTCAAGAAGTCCACAGCCTTGAGGCTCTAGCCTCAGACGCAGATGCAGGCCCTGCCCTTTCCTCCTGGGCAGCGTCTGGGCCACAGAGTCCTGAACAACAGGAAACCCCTGAGGAGGGCTCAGTCCTGAGGGAGGGCAGGGAGGTCTCAGCCAGCCCCACCCACAGCAGAGGGCCCTGCCCCACCCCACCCCACCCTGACGACTCCTTGGATTCCAGAGAGGCAAGTGGACTTGTGTGTGGTTTACATGTTTTCATCTTAAAATCACCATCGTCACTAAAACAATTCAAAATCACGGGGATAAAATAAGATTTACAACCAGATTCAGTCTGGAGTTACAGAGCAGAAACTCACTCCCAGACAGGGAGCCCGCAGCCCCTCCCCGACCCCACAGGCGCAGGACACACACAGACAGTTCAACCACATCTTAAACACACAGGTGTTTTTTTATTTAATTGTTCATTTGATTTAATTTTTAAGTTCACTTTACTACGTGGATGAGATGGGTGCATATTATACTAGGCTTTTGCTATGAGAGCTGCCACTGTAAGGACAATCCCAGCCCTCAGTTCCGCTTCCCTTTCTGAGTCCCACAAAAGCCACATGTGGGCAGCCGTGGGTTCCCATCCCTCTGGCTGCTCCCTCTGCGGCTGTCTCGGTGGGGAGAGCAAGATGGGGAAATGGGTCCCTGCTGACCCCTGAGCCCTGCAGGGGTCAGGATCCTCCCGTGCTCCCTAGTGTGGGCCTGGAAGGCTGGCAGTGCCCCGGCCAAGGCCTCCTGCAGGATGGAAGCTGAGGGCCCTGGCTCTGGGTCCTAAGATAACTCAGCTGCCCCTTGACATTTTATGGCAAGTGGCCAGGCAGCAGCTTTGAGATGAGGCTTCCGTGGAGAAGTGTGGGATGCTGCAGTGACAAAAGACAGCCCCCACCCCCACCCCAGTCCTCCAGCTGAACATCTTCCAAGGTCAGCACTGGGCATCCAAGGGAGAGAAGGAACCCAGCCCAGAAGGCGTGGCCAGGAGAGGCCTAGAGCCAGGCCTCAACCCCCAACCCGCTCTGGGTGCCAAGTGGGGAGGGTTTGGGGGAGTGGCTTAGGAATCTCACCCACTGCCCTTCCAATGCCTGGACCTGTGGGCAGTGGTCCCACAAAATCCCCCTTGGGGCTCCCTGAGGAGGACTTGTGGCTGCCACTTCCACCTGACCTAAGGAAAGCCTAAAAGCCCCATGGCCAGGAGTGGTGTCTACCAGGGCAGAGGGTATGGGAGGGACCTGCACTCCAAAGGGCTCTAAGGATGGGTCTTTCAAAGGCATCTGCAAAGCCCTGGTGGGGAGGGGAGGGGCTGTCCCACACAGGTTCTTGGACCAGGGGCTCTCTGGAACTGTTGCGCTTCTGAGTGGGTGACTGCCCATACTGCCCACAACCCTCTAGACCATGGCAGCCTGCTCATGGGTCCCTGGCAGAGAATGCCCACTCCCTAGCAGACTCAGGCTGGGCCCCCAGTGCAGGCTTCCAGGAAGGCCCGGGGTGTCCACCTCAGGCCAGGTGGTCTCAGAGGACCCCGGTACAACCACGTTAAGGAGAACTGCAGCCCCCACCCACACACCTGCCAGTTCCACAAGCTCCACTGCCCACGCAGGCTCCCAGGCACTATCACCCCCTCCCCGCCACCCCTCCCCCATGGAAAGACGGCAGGTGCTGTAGCCTCGCCTGTTGGCCAGGGGCGCCGGCTCAGAGGACCTGCCCTGACCTGCACATGCTGACCAGACAGCCCAGGGCAAGGACCCGCGATCCCACGCCACCACCCTGGGTTGACCACGGTCACCACCACATCTGCCACGGAGTCCCCGGGGGACCCAGCCGCGACCGGCCTGGTGTCTGCACCGAGAGGCAGCGTCTCACGGCCGGCGGCTCCTGCAGGGGAAGCCGTGGTCAGCGATTCATCACGAGGACAAGGCGGGGCGGCTGAGTGCGGAAGAGAAGCGTGAAGCTGGGGCGGGGGTGGGGGTGGGGGACGCAGGAACAAAAGTTGCATCTAGACAGAGGTGAACGAAACAAAACCAAAACCCGACGCGTTCCGTCGCAGGATCCGGGCGCCGCCCGTGCCGGATCATTAGCCCGACATCTCCTCCCGCTGCTCCTTGTTCCTGCGCACCTCGGCGGCGTGCAGCTCCTGCGGGACAGGGGCGGGAGGGTCTGAGGGCGGGGTGGCTGGGGCGACTCCCGGCCTCACGCGAGCTGGGCTCCGGCAAGACCCACAGTCCAGGGGGCGGGAGCGCCTGGGAGGCCGAGAGCAGGGCCAGGGCCCAAGCCGGGACTCCGGGGCACTGGCTGGGCCTCCTCCAGAGCATGAATTTCACCCATCTAGTACTGCGGCTAGTGGCCGTGTCCCACCAGGACCAGAGTCTGGGCCTGCTTCGAGTGCCGCTGGAGACGCCCAGTAAGCACGGGATGAGCCCACGACCCCCAACCCAGCGCATCGCCTCGGGATCCCCGGCCATGCCGCGCCCCGCCGAGCTCAGCCCGGCCCGGTGCCCGACCTCTGTTAGCCCCGACCCCTACGGGCCCCGCCCCGCCACACACCCAGGGTCCACTCCGAACCCCGCCTCTCCAAGCTCCGCCCCCGCCCCTCCAAGCTCTGTCCCACCCCGTCCGCTCCGAGCCCCGCCCCTCCGAGCTCCGCCCCACCCCCCCGAGCCCCGCACCCGCCCTCCAAGCTCCGTCCCGCCCCCGTCCACTCCGAGCCCCGCACCCCCAAGCTCCGCCCACGCCCCGTCCGGTCGGAATCCCTCCCCTCGAGCTCCGCCCCGCCCCCGTCCACTCCGAGCCCCGCTCCTCATATCTCCGCTCCGCCCCCGTCCGCTCCGAACCCCGCCCCTCCGAGCTCCGCCCCATCCCCTGTCCGCTCCGAACCCCGCCCCGCCCCGCACCTTCTCGCGCAGCCGCTCGCGCAGTGCGGCCAAGTGCGCCTCGCGGATCTCCTTGCTGAGTTCCATCTTGTAGTTGAGCTTCTCCTCCGCCTGGCGGCTGAAGTTGTTGTTCTCCTCCAGCGCCTTGTGCAGCACCTCGCGCTCGTGCTCGCGCCGCTCCGCCAGCTGCTTCAGCACCTGCGCCTCCTGCGTCTGTGCAGGGCAGGCGGGCGCGCGTGAGCGCGGACCCCGGGCCCTGCCCGGCCCGACTCCCACCCCAATGCTCTCCGCCTCCCGCCTAGAGCTCGCCCGCCTCACCCCGTGCCTCCACCTACCCACCCCCGGGCGCTGTCCTGGGAACCCTCGCTCGCCATCCGGCCTGTGGACTGCGCAGGGCTAGAAGGCCGCGCTCTGCCGCCGAGGGTCTGCCCCAGCCCCTTCGGCCCCCGCCCCCCTCGGCCCCCGCCCCCCTCGGCCCCCGCCCCGCTCGGCCCCCGCCCCCCTCGGCCCCCGCCCCGCCTCCCTCGGCTCCGGCCCCTCTTGGCCTCCTCTCCTGGCCCACCCACCTCTGCCCCTCTCTCCTCTGCCCCCGCTTGCGGTCCCGGTCCCACGGTCCTGGCTGCGCCCAGGGCCCCAGTCCAGGCTGGAGTGCAGTGGCGCGATCTCAGCTCACTGCATCCTCTGCCTCCTGGGTTTAAGCAATTCGCCTGTCTCAGCCTACCTAGTAGGTGGGATTGCAGGCATGCGCCACCACGCCCATCTAATTTTTGTATTTTTAGTAAAGACAGGGTTTCACCATGTTGGTTAAGCTGGTCTCAAACTCCAGACCTCATGATCCACCTGCCTCAGCCTCCCAAAGTGCTGGGATTACAGGTGTGAGTCACCACGCCTAGCCTCTCCCCATCCCATTCTTATCTCTCAGGAAGAGGCTGAGGGAGCCAGCCCCTCCCACCCCAGGCCGAGCCTGGCCACGCCGGGGCTGGAGCACCGTGCGTCTTGCAGGCCCGGTGCCCATGGGCCTCCTCCGTCGGAACTCGGTGGGGCGGTGGGAGGACTCCTTGCCTTCCTCCGCTCCTCAGCTGCCTCCAGCCGCTTTTGCAGCTCCTCCAGGGAGGCGTCCTTCTTCTTGGGTGGGGAGGAGAGCATAGGGCTCTCCGGGGACAAGTCGGAAGGGGACTTGAGGATGACCTCGAAGCTCTGGCCAGAGGCCCGCTTGTCCAGCTGCTTCACCTCCATGTCTGCAGGGCAAGACCAGAGTGGAGCTTCAGAGGCGCAGCTAGAGCATGGCGTGGGCTGAGCGGGATGCTCCTGGCACATGTCCAACCACAGGGCTGGGTGAAAGTGGGTGGCTGCTCCCACCGGAATCCCAGGCCTCAGCCCCCAGGAGGGCCCCTTCCCCCTAGAACCTCCCTCTCCAGAAGCCAGCCAGGCCAGGAGTTCAGAGAGACCGAGGGAGGTGGGGGGAAAGTCGAGGTGGGCAGGCACCGAAGGGCAGGGCGGGCGGCAGCCGGGCACTCACCCCCGTATTGGTAGACGGTGTTGGGGTGCGGCTGTGTGTAGAAGCAGGAGCAGATGAGAGACAGCACTGACAGCTCCTTCATCTTCTCCTTGTAGGCTGTGGGCACGAGGCTGGGCTGAGCAAGTGCCGCTGAGGCTTGCCCACCTGGGCTTGTGCTTTTCCCTCCCCACGGCTGCCTCTGGCGTGTCTGTGAGACACAGGCCTGCCCAGCAAGCTCTCATGTGTCTCCACACCACTGGCCCCTTCGTCCCTCCTCCCACTCTCTCGCCCGCAGGTGCTGGCTTTGTCTCCGTGGTGTACCCTGCCCTCTGCCTCTCTTGCCCTCTGCCTCTGCCCCCTTTTCCTCTCTCTTGTTATTAATGTCTGTCTCATCTTCCACACTGACTTGTTCCTCCATCTTTCTCCCTGCCTGCTGTGATCAGATGTCTGCGGTCCCAAAAATTCATATGTTGAAACCCTAACCCCAAGGTGCCGGTATGAGGAGGTTGGGCATTGGGAGGGGGTTAGGTCATGAGGGTAGAGCCCTCCTGAATGGCCCCAGAGGAGACCCCGGAGAGCTCCCTCACCCTCCCATCACATGAGGACACATGTGTATGTACCAGGAGGCGAGACCTCTCCAGGCACCGATCTGCTGGCACCTTGATCCTGGACTTTCTGGCCTCCAGAGCTGTGGGAGGTAAGTTCCTGTCACCTGTAAACCACTCAATCTCAGGTACCTGCCCAAACTGACAAAGTCGCCACCTCTGTCTGGGTCTGTTTACCTTCTGTCTGTCTGACTCTGTCACTGTCTTTGTATTTCTCTGTGTCTCTGGGGGTAGCCCCTGACTTTGTCTTTGTCTCTGAGCACGTGCAATTCCTTGTCACTGTCTGTTTCTCTCTAAGTGCGTCGTCCTTCTGAGATTCCTTGTCACTGTGTCTTTCTCTCTGAGCACATCTTTCTTTGATTCCATGCCACTGTGTGTCTCTCTGACCCTTAGCTCCCTGTGCCCTGCTATTTCCCTCTCCTCTCCTACTCCTTCCCATGCCCTCACCAGCTCAGGCAGACAAGATTAGCTCCTGACAGGACCAGCACAGATGCAAACCATCTGTGGGCAGCACTTTCTTGGACTGTAAACCTGGAGGAAGCCCTCAGACCCTCCTTTCTCCTTCCTAATGATCGTGTGGTCACCCTGAGATGAAACCAGGCCCTCACCAGGCACATGCTCTCTGCCCATCTAGGGCTGGGCTTGGGCCACTGATGCCACCAAGAGCAAAGGGAAGGGAGCTGTCCGTTCAGCACCACAGCCAGCCCTCTTGCCCCTTCAGGTCAATCAAGTGCCCACCAGCCAGTGTGCCTGCTGCCCAACCAAAACCAGAAGTAAGCTGGGCTCCTGTGGCCCTCCACCCTGTAAGGGCAAGGGGAAGGTGGTGCCTGCTCTCACAGTGAAAATAATTTATCTCCTTTGGGCTATTCAGGGTGTGCCTCACTCCTAAGCAGATGCACTGGCCCACTTTCTTACTAGTGCTCAACAAGCCTCTCGGCCGGGCTGGTGGCTCATGCCTGTCAGCCCAGCACTTTGGGAGGCCGAGGTCCGGAGATCAGGTTGAGCCTGGACAACATGATGAAACCCCGTCTCTACTAAAAATACAAAAATTACCCAGGCATGTGGTGCCCACCTATAATCCCAGCTACTCGGGAGGCTGAGGCAGGAGAATCGCTCGAACCCAGGAGGTGGAGGTTGCAGTGAGCCGAGATAGTGCCACTGCACTCCAGCCTGGGTAACAAAGTGAGACTCTGTCTCAAAAAAAAAAAAAATCCAGGCTGGGCACGGTGGCTCACGCCTGTAATCCCAGCACTTTGGGAGGCTGAGGCAGACAGATCATGAGGTCAATAGATCGAGACCATCCTGGTCAACATAGTGAAACCCCGTCTCTACTAAAAATACAATAATTAGCTGGGCGTGGTGGCACGTGCCTGTAGTCCCAGCTACTCAGGAGGCTGAGGCAGGAGAATTGCTTGAACCCAGGAGGAGGAGGTTGCAGTGAGCTGAGATCTTGCCATTGCACTACAGCCTGGACAACAAGAGTGAAACTCCATCTCAAAAAAGAAAAAATCCTCTGAGCCCAATACAGTCACCCCATTCACCAGGAACAACCCTGGAGGCCGGGGTATTGGGGTGACACAGCTGGCAGTCCTCAAAGTGCAATCCCAGGTGGTCTGTGTTCTTCCCACCACTGCAGCAGATCCCAAAGACTAGGAGGCTCTGAGGCCCATGCCCCTGACTCCCTGGCCTCAGAAGCAGACAGGAATGTGGACAAGAAGCTTTTTGATCAAGTCTCACCCATTACAATGTTTTAAATGGAGTTGCCATAAAACTGAGAAAACCATTGGTGTTAGAGAAACAGAACAAAGGGGCTGGGCGTGTGGCTCAGGCCTGTAATCCCAGTACTGTGGGAGGCGAAGGCAGGTGGATCACCTGAGGTTGGGCGTTCAAGACCAGCCTGACCAACGTGGAGAAACCCTGTCTCTACGAAAAATACAAAATTAGACAGGCGTGGTGGCGCATGCCTGTAATTCCAGCTACTCAGGAGGCCGAGGTAGGAGAATTGCTTTAACCTAGGAGGTGGAGGTTGTAGTGAGGTCAGATTGTGCCATTGCACTCCAGCCTGGGCAACAAGAGAAAAACTCCGTCTCAAAAAAAAAAAAAAAAAAAAAAACAGAAAAAGAAAAGAAAAAAAGAAGCAGGACACAGGGCAGACATAATCCAGCCTTCACGATGAGCTGGGTCTTCCTGTAACCAGTGCAGAGAATGGCCTGTCCTGACCTAAATTTCCTGGTAACGTATACTTTTCTGGACAAAGCAGCACAGAGCCCAAGAGGGTTTAAGGAGGAAGAGAAAGGAATCCCAAGGTGGGCAGGCCCACTAGAGAACCTTCGAGCTGAGAAGCCAGACAAACCACCTGTCTTGGCCATTGTCTTTGGTGGGGGGGGGGGGACCAGGTGGGGGAGCCTTACAAGGGACTTTGACCTGACTTGTCAGATTTTATTTATTGATACACAAAATCCATTCATATATTTTTTGTGTTATTAAAAGTTAATTTTACTAATTTTATTTTATTTTATTTTGAGATGGAGTCTCACTCTGTCACCAGGCTGGAGTGCAGTGTCACAATCTCTGTTCACTGCAACCTCTGACTCACAGGTTCAGGTGATTCTCCTGCCTCAGCCTCCCGAGCAGCTGGGACCACAGGTGCCACCATCACACCTGGCTAATTTATGTATTTTTGGTAGAGACGGGTTTTCACCATGTTGGCCAGGCTGGTCTTGATCTCCTACCCTCATGATCTGCCCCCCTTGGCCTCCCAAAGTGCTGAGATTACAGGTGTGAGCCACCGTGCCCAGCCTATCTTACTTTTCATTATTATTATTATTGAGATGGAGGGTCTTTCTGTCACCCAGGCTGGAGTGCAATGGCACAATCTCAACTCACTGCAAACTCGGCCCCCCAGGTTCAAGCGATTCTCCCACCTCAGCCTCCTCAGTACTGGGATTGCAGGCACACACCGTCATGCCTGGCTAATTTTTGTATTTTTGTAGCGACAGGGTTTCATCAAGTAGGGCAGGCTGGTCTTAAACTCCTGACCTCAGGTGATCCGTCCAGCTTGGCCTCCCAAAGTGCTGGGAATACAGGTGTGAGTCACCATGCCCGGGCTATTTTATTTTTTAGAGACAGGATTGTGCTCTGTTGCCCATGTTGGAGTACAGTGGTGCAGCTGCAGTTCACTGCAGCCTCCAACTTCTGGGCTTAAGTGATCCTCCCACCTCAGTAGCTGGGATTACAGGCACACACCACCACACCAGCTGCTGCTGCTGCTGCTGCTGCTGCTGCTGCTGCTGCTGCTGCTTCTTCTTCTTCTTCTTCTTCTTCTTCTTCTTCTTCTTCTTCTTCTTCTCCTTCTTCTCCTTCTTCTTCTTCTTCTTCTTTTTTGATACTTTGTAGTGATATGGTCTTGCTCTGTTGCCCAGGCTGGTCTTGAACTCCTGGCCTCGAGGGATCCTCCTATCTCAGCCTCCCAAAGCACCAGAATTATAGGTGTAAGCCGCAGTGCCCAGCCTATTAAAATTTAATTTTAAAAAGGAGGAAGAAGGGTATATCCCAGGACATGTGATGTGGGTGTTAGAGGGTGTGCCAGTCACCTGGTCCGTAGCAGCAGGTCAGGAGACATGGGGGACATTTGGAGGA
Source organism: Callithrix jacchus (assembly GCF_049354715.1). Taxonomy (NCBI): domain Eukaryota; kingdom Metazoa; phylum Chordata; class Mammalia; order Primates; family Cebidae; genus Callithrix; species Callithrix jacchus. Next base: position 59,143,126 of record NC_133506.1, read on the forward strand.
GCTGAGGAGGTGGCCAGCCCTGCACTCAGGAGGGCAGGGGAGGGAGAGAGCAAGAGGGAATTGAGGTTGGGGCAGAACACATCTAGGTCCTGAGAGAGGACAGGAAAGCAGGGACTTGGCCCCTGCAGACCTAACTCTGCTGGCACCCAGATCCCTGTCATAGACTGCAGGCCCCCATCATTCAGATTGTCCTTCCTCATCACATATCACAAATTACAGGCGGTGGCTCAGGCCTGTAATCCCAGCACTTTGGGAGGCCGAAGCAGGTGGATCACCTGAGGTCCCGAGTTCGATACCAGCCTGGCCAACACAGTAAAACCCCGTGTCTACTAAAAATAAATTAGCCAGGTGTGGTGGCACATGCCTGTAGTCCCAGCTACTCCAGAGGCTGAGGCAGGAGAATCACTTGAACTCGGGAGACAGAGGTTGCAGTGAGCTGAAATTGTGCCATTGCACTCTAGCCTGGGCAAAAAAGGACAAGATTCCTTCTCAAAAAAAAAAAAAAAAAAAACCGGAATGTGTTTACCATACAGGCCAGAAAACGTGATTAACAGCTGCTCAAAACCCCTGTCCACCTTGAGCCTGAAATTTTCACAGAAAAAAAGAGCTGCAGGCTCATACAGAGGAAGGACAAACACCAGGGAGGCCCCTTCCAGTCTACTGCCACCTCAGCAGGTGGAAGGCTGGCGGCAATTTGGGGGCAGGTGTGAGCACCTGCATCATCAGGAAAGAAGGGGCAGGGGTGGGCACGCAGGTCAGACCTCTCACAGGTCTTGGCTCTGCCCAGGAGACATGTGAGGTGTCTCCAGCTGAAAGGTGAGGAACTGGGTCCTGTGGCTGCAAACACAGTCATGGCTCAGCTTCTGATGGCCATGGAGACCTCCTGGCTTGGCTTCTCCCAGCTGATGGCCCATGAGGAGCTTCTACCCCAGGAGACTGACCCTCAAGGAGCAAGTGTGACCAGGCACCCACAGGCCGGAACCTGGGAGGGAGGCCTCCCCTGTGGTCTAGCTGCAGGAAGGAAGGGCAGTTTGGACAGCAGGTCAGGAATTGGCCAATGCTAGAGACAGCAAGCAGGGTGAAGCCTGCACATGGGCCATGGCTGACCAGGGGCCAGGCAGGACATTGGACCATTATTTTCAGAGCTGGTGAGGCTTAATGAGCAAGTCTTCTGCCTCTCATTGTGGAGGGAGGATGCCAAGACCCAGAAATATCCAGACCACCTCTCCACAGATACAGCTAGAGCCAGAGAAGTCCCCCCACCCAGGGCCTCAAGGCACTGCTCCCTCTCTCTCTCTCTTTCAAGATGGGATATTGCTCTGTAACCCAGGTTGGAGCACAGTGGCACGCTCTTAGCTCACTGCAACCTCTGCCTCCCCAGTTCAAGTGATTCTCCTGCCTCAGACTCCCGAGTAGCTGGGATTACAGGTGTATACCATCATACCCATGTTTATTTTTTGTATTTTGTTTTTAAGATGGAGTTTTGATCTTATTGCCCAGGCTGGAGTGCAAGGGCACGATCTCAGCTCACTGCAACCTCCACCTCCCATGTTTAAGCGATTCCCCTGCCTCAGCCTCTGGAGTAGCTGGGATTACAGGCATGTGCTACCATGCCTGGCTAATTTTGTATTTTTAGTAGAAACAGGGTTTCCCCACATAGGTCAGGCTGGTCTCGAACTCCTGGCCTCAGGTGATCCACTCACCTCAGCCTCCCAAAGTGCTGGGATTACAGGCATTTAGCCACTGAGCCTGGCCTTATTCTTTGTAATTTTAGTAGAGATGGCATTTCACCATGTTGGCCAGGCTGGTATTGAACTCCTGACCTCAGGTGATCTGCCTGCCTGGGCCTCCCAAAATGCTGGGATTACAGGTGTGAGGCACCATGCCCAGCCCTTCCCTCTTTTGACTTCCTTCTTTCTCACCACCCCTCTTCCCCCTCACAACCTCCTTCCTCTCCATTGACTTCAGGGAGTTAAAAAACAATTCTTGCCATGAGCTGGGCTGGTTTCGTCTCCCTGCTTCTCTTTGTACTAAACATTAGACACCCAGGAAATGTGGGCTGGCCTTTTGAATGATTCATGAACAGGAGTCAGAAAAGGCACCAGGTAGGCCTCAAGCAGCAGGGTATAGTAGTGCTTGATCAGGGCACCACACATCACTCCCACCCTCCCACCTGCCCAGGTAGATGTCCTTATCAGCTCACTTTGGCTTCTTCTTCTTCCTTTTTTTTTTCTTTTCTTGAAGGAGTTTCCATTCTTGTTGCCCAGGCTGGAGTGCAATGGCGCAATCTCAGCTCACTGCAACCTCCGTGTCCCAGGTTCAAGTGATTCTCCTGCCTCAGTCTCCCAAGTAGCTGGGATAACAGCCATATGCCACTACACCTGACTAATTTTGTATTTTTAGTAGAGATGGGGTTTCACCATGTTGGCCAGGCTGGTCTCGAACTCTTGATGTCAGATGATCCACCTGCCTTGGCCTCTCAAAGTGCTGAGATTACAGGTGTGAGCCACAACACCTGGCCTATCAGCCTCACTTCTACAGAGGATGAAAGGAGGCTCAGAAAGGGCAAGTGTCCCACCCAGCATCACACAGCACGCCAGATGAGAGCCGGGTCATGAGCCTGGGCCTGACTGTAGGTTCCCGTCAAGAGCTCCTGGAGGTGGGGAGTCTGTCCGGAACTGAGAGGGCAGGGGGACCACCGTGTCCTCTAACCCCTGGAGGCTGCTGCTAGCTCCTCCGGGGGCAGATGGAGGTCACTGTCACCCAGACTGCCTCTCACGGTGCTAAGAGCCCAGCATAGCAGGAGCCTTTACCTGGGCAGGAGACTCAGAAATGTGGCTACCACAGTCAGACTGCGTGGCGTGCGGTGAGCATTCATCTCTTACCAGGGAAGTGGCCAAGCACCTTTCCTGAAATATTGAAGCCTCAGCACAAGCCCCAGGGGAGGTGCCATCACCTCCATCCAGATAAGGAGACCCAGGTCCTGAGAGGTTGTGCAGCTTGGACAAGACCACACAGCTCAAGAAGGTCAGACTCTGGTTCAGAAGAAGAATGTGAGTAGAGCCCACAAAAGTGTGATGAGCCAAGTGCCAGATGCCGAGATGGCCTCGCCTTCCCAGCTCAGCCCCAGGAACCCAGCCCAGGGGGACGCCCCATCAGGGAAAGGCTGTCAGGAAAGGACAGGAGGCAGCCGGAGAGGACAGAGCTGTCCTCAGGGCCAGGAGGGGAGTCCCCTCTGCTGAGAGCCCCCCAGTATCCCTGGGTGTGGCCGGGAGGAGGCAGAGGAAGGAAGCACAGATGTACACGACTCCCAGACAGGTGGGGAGATGTGGTCAGTGACACACATGGTCCCCTCCTGGCAGGTGCTGAAGTTACCTGGCGCCCCAAGCCCGTGGGGCCCGAGGGGCGGGGTCAGGGCGGGCACGGGGGAGAGAACCAGTTAGCTAAGGAAAGGGACTGCAGCCACCGGTCCCAGGGCAGAAGAGGTAGGAGGGAGTGCGGTTCGTGGACAGAGGCGCTGATGGGAAGGAGGTGGGGGCCCTTCGTCCCGTCTTCCTGGACGCCTAGCAAAGAAACGAAGCTGGTTCTAAGGCCTCTGGGCGCAGCAGAGCGTTTCGGGGAGGGGCGGGCCTCGCGTCCTCGCTCCCGGGGTCGCCGGCAGCTCCGTCCAGAATCCTCCCCCGCGCCCCCGGTGAGCTCCGCGCGGGACGGGCCAGGGGGCGGGGTGGGCGTCGCCTTCGACGGCGGAGGTTCCCTCTCCTCCCAGAGGGTTTGGGAACGGAGCAGCCCCTCCCTCATCCACGCCCCGAGGCGCAGAGGGCTGTGGCTTTTCCGGCCAGAGCAGGGGTCCGGGGCAACGCAAAGGGAGGTCCCCGAGGCCGCCGCGGTGTGGGGAGGGCGCGGTCCCCGCACTTCGGGCTCCGCCTGGCCTCCCCCTCACTCGGCGCCCGCTCCAGCCCTGCGCTCCCCTGGCGCAGGCAGCGCCCGTCCCGACTGCGGCTTTGGCGGAGGGTCCCACCCTCTCTTCGCCTCCCCGCGAAGGCTCCGTGAGACCCAGATCTAGGGTGGCCGACGCCCCAGGGACTCCGCCCGCACAGGCGAGCGCGCCCACCCGGTCACGAGCCCAAGCCCGGGCCTCGGAGCCACCCTGCGGCAGGCGCCCCCTTCCTGGCACGCGGCTCCCCAAGGCGGGAGGCGCCCCCAAGCCCGGCGTCCGGTCCCGAGCGGCCCCCGGCGCGGCGCCTCACCGCGCCGCAGCCCCTGCCCTTGGCCTTGGGGCTCGCAGCCCCCAGCTCGGGCGGGTCGGGCCCAGGCTCGTCATGCGCAGGGTTGGAGAAGGGAAACCGGCGTCCGCAGCCGACCCCGGCCTCGGATGAGGCCAGACGAGGCCCCCGCGGCCCCAGGAAGCCCACGGCCCCGGCGCCTACCCGACAAGGTGCTGGCCATGGTGCTGGCGGCGGCGGGGCCTGCGGAGGCTGGAGCGGCGCGGGTGGCGGACGGAGCTGCTGATGGAGAGTGCTGCAGTGCCGGGGAGGGGAGGGAAGGAGGGAGCGATGGCGGGCGGGAGGCGGGGAAGAGAGGAGAGAGAGGGAGGGAGGGAGAGAGAGGGAAGGAGCCAGGGAGGGAGGAAGAGACAGAGGAGCCAGCTCCTGGCTGGGAAGGGGCGCAGCCCTGAGAGGGAAAAAGCGGAGGAGGGAAGGAGGAGTCCGACTGCAACAAGACGCCCTCCCTACAACTGCTCACAGCCGGACAGCTGCTTCCTGAACTTGGCTTTGTGAGGCCTGAGAGTGAGGTGGAGATGAGCCCCCTTCCTCAGGGCAGGGGCCAGGAAGGAGGGGAGGTCCCACCCCCAGGGTGGGGCCGCAGAGCCCTGAACCCAGGCCCCTCAATTCTGGGCTGGTGCCAACAGGGTTTGGTCTGTGGCAGCCATCGGAGAGGATGCCACAGCCACAGGGTGGATGCTGGCCTGGAGGCCTCCAAGGGGCATCTCCTGTGGGCCCAGGGATGGGTAGGATCTGAGCAGAGAAGCGTCAAAGTGGAGGAGTGAGGCCAGAACAAAGGCTCTGCTGTGAAACAGAGGTGGCCTCTGCCATGCTCTGAGGTTCACTCACTATGTGGCCAAGGCCAGGGGCACTGTCTCAACACCTGGGCCTTTGTTTCTCAGGTGTAAGATGGGATAATGAAGTGGCCCCCGAGATGGAGAGGTGGGGTGCCAGGGTTGTGTGTGCTTAGTGAGTGGGGGGCAAGCTCTCCTGCCTCCCCCTCTCCTCATAACTCTCCAAGGGAAAGCCTGATAGAGTGTCATTCCATTGCAGGGATGGAGTTGCCCAGGCTGGGAGAAGTGCTTTGCCCTACAAGCAACTAAGTCATGGAGCCAGGAGTAAAAACTCTGGCAAACCTTGGGAGACTTGCAGAGCGATGAGGCTGGCTCAGCAATAGGAAAGCCAGGGCAAGTGTCAGCTCCAGCATGTGTTGGGGCTCCCAAGGCCACCACACCCCAGGGTGGCCTGGAGAGTCCCGAGCCCTGCATGCAAGTGGGTGTCATCCCTGTGACTGTGAGTCTGGTGAATTTGATGCCCAAGAATGTGACACCATGTGGCACAGAGGTAGCACTTAGGACAGGAGGGTCATCAGGTGGGCCCTGAACCCATCACAGGAGCACTTTAAAAGCAGTTTCCTCTGACTGGTCGAAGAAATTGGAGGGGTAAAAGCAGAAGGTTCTCTGTTGTTGAGATGAAAGGCCACATGGCAAGGATGTGAGACCGGCCCCCAGCCAACAGCCAGCAAGACAAGACCTCAACAGCAAAGAAGTGAGTTCTGCCAACAGGAAGAGAATGCGCGTGGAGGCAGGTTTGACTCCAGGGCCTCCACACAAGAACTCAGCCCACTTGGTTTCAGCCTTGGGATACTAGGAACTGGGAGGTAATGACTGAGGGTTGTTCTAAGCTGTTGAGTTTGTGGTGATTTGCTATGAAGCTCTATCAAACTAATATACACACAGAGTAAGCCCCTGGGCCATTCCTAGGAACCCAGCTCTGGGAAGGAGGAGGGAGGGCGCAGGGATGCCCATCACGACACAGTCGTGTCCTCCCTGTCGGCCACACAGTGGCAGTTGGAGACAGTCAGCGTCCTTCTGATGGACTCCAGCCCCAGGTGCCGGAACACAGGTGCTAGGGATCAAGAGGAGTACCCCTGTCTGGGTCCTCCAGAGTCTTCTCATGTGGGTGGGGTAGGATCAGCCCAGTCAGGCTGAGAGCATGGCAATGCCTCACACTCATTTCGACTCTGGCCAGACCCTCCCTGAGCCTGTGTCCTCATCTGGAGCACAGAGACCAGGTGTGTAGAAGCCCCTGGCATAGTGCCAGGAGGACAGATGTGCACAGCTAGTGTACACACACAGCAGGGGCATTGATTGTCAGCTGTACTGACTCTTAGCACGCTAGCGGGCACAGGTCATGGTTGTACTGTCAGTGCATTAGCGGACACACACCATAGCTGTACTGATTGTCAGTGTGCTAACAGGCACACACAGTAGCTGTAGTGACTGTTTGCCCCAATATAGATAGCACCAGGTCTTTGAGCAGATTTTGACTTCTCACCAAGGTCAACTGCAGAAAGTGCATGAGCAGGCATTTCAAAGATGTTTTTCTTATTTTTCTTTTTTCTAAATCTCTCTAATTGGGGGTATGGCCTCTAGGGTGCCCTCACTGCACCACTTCTTCATGGGCATGCCCTCTGAGTCCCTGTGTCTCATCACGTCGAGCAGCTCAGCAGGCTGAGAAAGGCTGGGCACACAGGGGCTCACAGGTGTCCTCTGCCAGAAGGCCAGCCCCACTGTGGCAGGCGCCTGTGGCGGTGCTGCTTGGCTGGTGAAGCCACACTTGCTCAGTGTCTTGCCATCATCCGAGACTTGGTTGTCCTTGTACAGGTGCTGCTCGTCAGGGAGCCACTTGAGGATGTGCTTCAGCTCCAACATGTGCTGGACTCCCTGGCGTCCAGGAAGATGGTGGTCTTGTGGTGCCAGATCATGAGAAGCCCATCCTGGGGGTGGTGGGCCGGCATGAGCGTGAAGCCTGGGACCCCAGCAAGGCCCAGCCACGCCTCCACCACCCCTGGCCCCGTGCAGCCGCCCCCACCACATCAAAGACGTTTTTCATGTGCACATGTGCTAGTTAAAAAAAATGGGGGGGGGCAGGTGGCTCACACCTTAATCCCAGCACTTTGGGAGGCTGAGGTAAGTGGATCACAAGGTCAGGCATTCGAGACCAGCCTGGCCAACATGGTGAAACGCCATCTCTACTGAAAATACAAAAAATTAGGCTGGGCGCAGTGGCTCATGCCTGTAATCCCAGCATTTTGGGAGGCAGAAGTGGGTGGATCACGAGGTCAAGAGATCAAGACCATCCTGGTCAACATGGTGAAACCCCGTCTCTACTAAAAATACAAAAAATTAGCTGGGCATGGTGTCGTGGCCCAGCTACTCAGGAGGCTGAGGCAGGAGAATTGCCTGAACCCAGGAGGCGGAGGTTGCGGTGGGCTGAGATCGTGCCATTGCACTCCAGCCTGGATAACAAGAGGGAAAATCCATCTCAAAAATAAAAAAAATAGAAAATAATTAGCTGGGTGTGGTGGTGGGCTTCTGTAATCCCAGCTACTCAGGAAGCTGAGGCAGGAGAATTGCTTGAACCTGGGAGCAGGAGGTTGCAGCAAGCCAAGATCACGCCACTGCACTCCAGCCCCGGCGGCAGTGAGAGACTCCGTCTCAAAAAAAAAAATTGGCCAGGCACAGTGGCTCATGCTTGTAGTCCCAGAACTTTGGGAGGCTGAGATGGGCAGATCACGAGGTCAGGAGATTGAGACCCTCCTGGCCAACATGGTGAAACTGCATCTCTACTAAAAATACAAAAAAATTAGTTGGGTGTGGTGGTGCATGCCTATAGTCCCAGCTACTCTGGAGGCTGAGGCAGGAGAATGACTTGAATCCAGGAGGCAGAGATTGCAGTAAGCTGAGACTGCACCACTGCACTCCAGCCTGGGCAACACTGTGAGACTCCGTCTTAAAAAAAATGTTTTGGCCGGTTGTGGTGGCTCACACCTGTAAACCCAGCACTTTGGGAGGCTGAAGTGGGCAGATCACCTGAGGTCAGGAGTTTAAGACCAGCCTGGCCAACATGGTGAAACCCTGTCTCTACTAAAAATACAAAAATTAGTCAGGTGTGATGGCAGGTGCCTGTAATGCCAGCTACTCAGGAGGCTGAAGCAGGAGGATCACTCAAACCCACGAGGCAGAGGTTGCAGTGAGCCGAGATCACACCATTGCCCTCCAGCCTGGGCAACAAGAGCAAGAATTTGTCTAAAAACATGTTTTTCATAAACTGTGACTTTTATCAGACTTCTGCACTCTTGAAATTAACCCTGGCTCCTAGGAGGAGCCCTGTACCTCAGTAGAACACTCATTCAACATACATCTGTCAGGCACCTGCTGTCTGCTGGAGCTGTGGCTATGTCAGCAACTACAGGAGGTGGGCAGGGGTACAGGAGTTCCTGACTGCCCCAGGCCAGAACGCGCACTCCTCTAGCAGCTGGCAAGGAGCAGATGACTCAGACTTGAGCTCAGTCCATGGGACAGCCTTTTCTGGCCACTGTTCTCCAGGAGATGGGGTGTGTGGTAGCACAAGGTAAAACTCTTGGCTCCTCGACAGGCTCTGGGCAGTCTAAACACCCTGTGCCTCACTTCCTCGCACATTAAGTGTGGACAATAAGAGGACTTATCCCAGGGTCGTTCAGGGAGAAGTGTGTCAAACATTTGTCTGATCTCACACTGCTATTAAGACACTACCTGGCTGGGTGCGGTGGCGCATGCCTGGAATCCCGGTACTTTGGGAGGCTGAGGCGGGTGGATCACCCGAGGTCAGTTCCAGACCAGCCTGGGCAACATGGTGAAATGCTGTCTCTACTAAAAATACAAAAATTGGCTGGGTGTGGTGGTGGCTGCCTGTAATCCCAGATACTCGGCAGGCTGGGAGAATCGCTTGAACCTGGGAGGTGGAAGCTGCAGTGAGCTGAGATCATGGCTGGGGAGCCCCCTGGAAAATTACAATCATGGCAGAAGGCGAAATCTGTTAGTCCTAGTTCCCAGGTCTGACATGGCGTCAGGAGAGAGACAGATAGAGAGAGAGAGGAAGAAGGGGAACCCGCCACCTTCAAGCCATGGGAGCTCATTAGCACTCACTATCATGGAACAGCCTGGGGGAAACTGACCCCAAGATCCGATCACCTCCAGGCCCTCCCTCCACATGTGGGCATCACGGTTGGAGGGGGACTTGGGTGGGGACACAGCCGAACTGTATCCGCTGGCGTGGGCGGCACTGAAAGCCCTTCCACAAGCGTGTGTGGCTGCGTCTCCTCATCGTTAACTCCCTGCCGAGTCCCGGATAGGCAGCCTGCGGTTCCTTCACCAGAACAGGCCCATGGCGGGGGCTTCTCGGCCGAGCACCGTCTCGAGCAGGAGCGTGGGCTCGCCACCGTCTAGAGCAGGAGCGTGGGCTCGCGCGGCAGACGCATGCGCCACCCGTGGGAAACCGCGAACGTTAAACAGCAGTGAACAGGCGCTGCCTGCTGGCCGTGCGCGCTCAGGCAGCGTCGACTTCCTCCTGGGGCCTTTTGGGAAATGGGGGCTGCGGCCGCCCGAGACAAACAGCCCTGACGCTGGGCTGACCCCACAGAACTGTGCGGGCCTCGCTCTTGGAGTCCGCCCTGCTGTCAGCCGGTGCCGGGTGCTGGGGACACGGGGAGGCCCGCCAGGGCCAGTGCGGGGACAGTAACCCAGGCAGAAGCTAGACCGAGCGGCAGAGGAAGGAGAGGAGGCGGTCAGGGCTCTCAGGAGCCGGGGCCTGGGCCGGGGGCAGCCGTTTTTCCATTTTCAGGAAAGCGGTAGGCAGTGAAAAGGAAGAAAATGCCTCTGGGAGGAGGTCCGTGCAGCTCTCCGGGCAATGGTGATGGCGTGGCCTAGGGAGGTGGTGATGGAACGGAGACCCTGGTGGGGGATGACACCAAGGGAGGAGACGGGCAGGACCCCAGATGTCTGCCTGTGGGCGACGGAAGTGAGGTTCACTGGGCAGGGGAGCCGGGCAAGGAACGCGCATAGGGCCGCGTAGACCTCAAGGAGTCGAAGAGCAGGCGGACCCCTCCGCGGGGAAACAGTTTCCGACCGGAGCACAAAGTAGAGGACCGGACGTGGGGGCGGAAGTGCAGCGCGCTCAGCGGCTATTGCGCGCCTCAGCCCGCGAAGTCCGAACTGGCTGACAGCGGGGCACGCGGTGGCGGCCCTCGACTGGAGTTGGTTGAGTTCCTGAGGGCCCCCCGGTTCTAGAAGGCTCGCGAAGGCAAGTGAGCAGTGAGTCGCAGTGACCCTGCAAGTGGTTCTTTTACCTGAGCGGCTGGGGGGGCGCGTTACGGTTTTTCGAAACTACAGGTCCCGGCAGGCCCCGCGCCGCCCTCGGGGCCGCGAGCTGGTGGTTGGCTGCGCTGCATTCTGGAACCTGTAGTTTTCTGTGTGCGCTGGCGCCTCGTCGTTGGCGGAGGCCATGGCCGGGACTGGAGGGAAGGGCCGTCTTTCAGTGTGTCCGCGTCTAGTCTGTTAGTCCCTGTTCCCAGGCCGCACTGGACTGAGGCCTAGAGAAGTTCAGTGCCTTGCCCAGGGCTGCACGGATTAGCATCCCGGGACGCTCTTTCGCTGCTTCGGCTGCACCTGGTTGCCCATCCGGGCGGGCTGGGGGATGGCCTCCAACCACCAGGAGGGCAGAGGGCTGGAGAGGCAGGGCCGGAGGCTCAGACCCTCCGCTCTGACGTCGTGCTGACCTGCAGGGGTGCCGCTGGCCTCTCCAGCCCTCAGGCTCTTGTGGAAGTTACGGAGTTACTGCGGCGGAGGTTGCAGCACTGTGGGCGTCCCTTCCAGAGAAGGGCGGAGTTGTGGGGCGGGAGGATAAGGCCAGGCCCAGCCACTTAGCGTCTTCGTCCCCCGCCAGCTACTCGTGATGGGGTATGGCAGGGTTGTCCTCGACCCTCTCCACAGGAGGGACTTCTGGAAATGCCCAGGAAAGCCCGGTACCCACAAAAGCTGTCTACAAACAGGTCTTATTGTTTTCCCAGGTCTTGCCATAGGGATTTTGGAAGAGAGCAGCGTTGTGTCCCAGGGCACATTCTCGCATCGATCACCAGGAGTGGCTGAGACCCTGGGGCCTTCGGAGTGGTTTTTTCATACAGACCCGAATAAGCCTGCCCCTCAGCGACCCTCTGAGCCCTCCTGAGAACAGGTTGATATGCCCAAGATAGTCCTGAATGGTGTGACCGTAGACTTCCCTTTCAAGCCCTACAAATGCCAGCAGGAGTACATGGCCAAGGTCCTGGAATGTCTGCAGAAGGTAGAGCACAGGCCCTGAGTAAAGGACCGTGGGTGGGTCGGCATGGTGGAGCTTCTGCCAGGGCGGCTCCAGCCAGGCCCCTCCGTGTGAGATGCAGCCTCTGTCATAAAAAGGACTGGTGTTGAGGTCAGCCATTACACTCCAGCCTGTGTGACAGAGCGAAACTGTGTCTCAAAAAAAAAAAAAACAAAAAAAAACAAAAAACAGGGCTGGTGTTCCAGGTGGGGTGGGAGAAAAGACTGACAGGTGAAAATGATCGTCCTTGATGGTGACAGACTTGGGAGTGCCTTGGGGCCTCTGTAGGAGCGGCTGGCATCCAAGGATCAGGAGGAAGGATTTCTGTTAGGGGCAGCGGTGGCCAGCCTCACTTTGAAGGTCTTTGAGTCTGGGGGTTGCAGGGAGGTGGCAGCAGCACAGGTTGCCTTCTCCTGGGTGCCGTCCTGTACCCGGCTCACACCCCTCCCCTCCCGGAGTTTGCTGCTCAGGTTCCCATCTGAGAGCTTGTATGTAGGACATCAGATAACACAGCGTTAATGTTTTGATCCAGAAATGCAGAATAATTTCCTATTTTGAGACTTGACACCTAATTAGTCATCTTACTCCTTAGGCTGAAAAATACTGTCGTATTTTGCTTAGTGTTCTGCAAATTGTTTGCTGATGGCAGCCGAGTTGCTTCACGTCTTTTAGGGCAAGAGTGGAAAGTGTCCCGAGGACTCTTCATGGCCCCATGGCACTCTCACCCCCTGACAATGCCGTCTGCTTCTTGGAAGTGCTGCCCACTGGCTGCCGAGGCTTGTCTCCAGGTGGCTTGTGCAGCCTCACCTCTTCCTGGCTTCCTCATAACCCTTGCTCCCAACTCCAGAAGGTGAATGGCATCCTGGAGAGCCCCACGGGCACAGGGAAGACGCTGTGCCTCCTGTGCACCACGCTGGCCTGGCGAGAACACCTCCGAGACACCATCTCTGCCCGCAAGATTGCCGAGAGGCTGCAAGGGGAGCTTTTCCCAGATCGAGCCTTGTCATCCTGGGGCAGTGCTGCTGCTGCTGCTGATGGAGACCCCATAGGTGACCTACTTCCCAGGCCCTTGGCCTCCTGTGGGGACGGTGGGAAAGGGATGGTGCTGAGGGTGGGGTGGTCCACGGGGCCTTCTGCTGTCTCTCAAGCAGAGCTCAAGAATTTTGTAGGTACCACACAATTTCTTGCCATCTTAGGTATAAACCTGGGGTTGGGCTTTTCTGCTGAATTAGGGCACTGGAATACCCATGTCATCCATTTTTGATAAACGAGTATCTGGGGTATCAGATTGTTGGCTGTCTGCAGGGTTGAGTTAGCTGAATGCCACCTGCCTTCGGCACGTGAGAACGTTGTGTGAGAGCCATGACCTGTGTACTTGCTTGTATCTGCTCAGCTTGCTACACGGACGTCCCAAAGATCATTTATGCCTCCAGGACCCACTCACAACTCACCCAGGTCATCAGCGAGCTTCGGAACACCTCCTACCGGTGGGTCAGGCGAGTTCACACCTGTCTCAGGGTCATTGAGAGAACCCAACTTGGCATGGTGCAGGGTACACAGCCCATGCTGTGTAGTGGTGGAGAGTGGTGGTCTTTCTAGACGCTCCCCAGGAGTGTGCAGTGTGCTGGTGCCCAGGGGTAGGCTGGGGCCTGGGCTGCCTCCAGTACCTGTGACTGGTGAGAAATTAGCTTTGCATTTGTGTGCTGACTTTGGGCTGGTGTCTTGAGCTCCTTGCAGGCGGTGGGTGCTGTGGCAGTTGTGGGGCAGGGCCAGACTGCAGTGCAGCTTTGCACATGAAGTGGGAAGAGGCCCTGCCGCTTGTCAGAGCCCAGCAGAGTCTGGTATTCTGTCCTGGTTCCTGTGGCAGGACCGATGGCAGGGTGCTATGGAAGTTGTCGAGTCTTGACCCTCTGTCCAGGCCCCCCCCACTGTCTTCTTGCTCCCTCCCATGCCTGGGCCACGTTGCAGTTATGCTCGCTTCCTCTGGCCACTGAGGCACTTTTGTGTCCTCATACAGCTCACGCTGTGGGAACACTCTGTGACTGTTAGAGGCAGCTCCTCCTCGACCCACGTGCCCTCTCCCACCAGGCCTGAGGGTGTGCTGGGCTCCCACGCATGTGCCCTCTCCCACCAGGCCTGAGGGGTGTGTGCTGGTCTCCCACCCATGTGCCCTCTCCCATCAGGCCTAAGGTGTGTGTGCTGGGCTCCCGGGAGCAGCTGTGCATCCACCCTGAAGTGAAGAAGCAGGAGAGTAACCACATGCAGGTGGGTTCCTGGGCTCCTGTGGTTCAGGATTCCGTGAGGCGAGTGCTGCTGGGTGTCCAGAGCCCCAGGATCTGCTCCCTCTGGGATAGGGTTTGAAGTACACCCGGGGGACTGCAGGGGAGGACCTGGTGGGTGGAGGCTGATTCGGTTCCTTTCTTGGCCGGGCTCTAGCCTCGCACTTTGCCCTTCCTCCCTCAGATCCACTTGTGTCGAAAGAAGGTGGCAAGTCACTCCTGTCATTTCTACAACAACGTAGAAGGTACAAGCAGCTCGTTGCGGCCGGGGTTGGGTTGGAGTGTGTGAGTCTCTCAGGCGGAGCTTGGTGGGGCCGGAGCTGGTGGGACCAGGGTTGGTAGGACCAGGGTCGGTGGGACCAGGGTGGGGTTCAAGTGTGTGAATCTCTCAGGGCAGAGCTCTGTGGTGTCACAGCCTGGTCGTGCTTGCCTGGTGGGATGGCCAGTGCAGTCGTGTACCTGGGCCCTGTCTTCTGACTCGAGGCCTCTGTGATAGGCTCCTGTGTGGAAGAGCTCACACAGTGGTCCAAGACAGCCAGCCGGCAAGACTGGTTGGTGCCTGGGGTCATGGGTTTTGCAAAGGCTCCCTCCGTTTCCTGATGAGGGGCTTCCTGCATCTAAAGTGTTGGTGCAAACAGTAGGGTTTTGCTGAATACCTTCTTTCTCTTCGGGGAGCCTGGGATTTTGTTGCTTGCCCGGCAGTGGGTGCTCCTGGGACTGGCCCTCATACCATTCTGGGAGGGGTCTTGGAAGCTGTGTCTGACCTCCCCCGACCCTGCCCCATGTGTCTTTTTCCTGTGCTGACCTTGCTGTGTACTCCCTTGCTGCGAATAATTACAGCCCCAAGTGTGACTCCAGGCTGAGTCCTGTGGGTCCCACACAGGAGGCCCCGGGGCTTCTTCCAGAGACAGGACGAGTGAGTGAAAGTTATCTACCCGGGGCAGCCACAGCCTGTCAGAGGCCAGGGGTGCTTTTCCACCCACGTGGCTGCTCCTCTGGTGTGTTGGGCTTCTGAGGCTCATCTCAGGGTCCCAGAGGCAGTGGCAGGGTGAGCCCCTGTCTGGTGCCCTTGGTGTTTTCTGTGACCTGAGGTGTCATGTCTGCAGTCGCTGGGGCCTGGGCTTCTGTGGGATCAGGGTTCCCTGTTCCCTGCCTCGGTGGGGCTCGAGCCTCGGCTGATGTGGCCCTGCAGCGTAGAAGGCGGCAGTGGTCCTGTAGGCTGCTGTCTGCAGGATGCTTGTCGAGTGCTCAGTGTGCCAGGACTGAGGACCCTGAAGCTGCCGTGGCATCTAGGACAGTGCTCCCCTGCCAGGGGCGCAGCTGGCTGGTCCCTCGTGACCCACCACCAGGCATTTCTGGACCCTGCCCCTTGAAAAGACAGAGTGGATGGAACCTGGCCCTGCAGGGAGCCCCACTTGCTGAGGTGTGTTCTGTGTAGCTTTCTTCTTTGTTGGTTTTTTGGTCTGGTGACACCGAAGCCCCCAGTCACCTTGATGTGTGGTTGTCCAGGCCTTTCTGGTGGTCCTGAGAAGGGGCTCTGTATCTGAGCCCCAGGTTCCCTGACGGGAGCTGCACGCTTCTCTCAGCAATGCCTGTGGGAGGTGACTCTGGGACGGACAGGCAGATGTGTTGTTGGAAATTGTCAACAGTTGTCATTTCCAAGTTCCTCGCCCGGATAGGACAGGAACGCCTTCTGGGTGTCCCTAGGCCCATGCAGCGGGGTCCTTGGGATAGTGTGGAACGCTGACCATAGGCCTGGCCTGCCATGGTCCTGGACTAGGGCAGTGCCCTATGGCTGCTGGACTTGCTCCCTGGTGAGAGTAGTTGACTGCCTCCTGGTTCTGCTTCCATGGGTGTCAGGCCTATGGGTGTTGAGTCCCCCCTCTTTCTCCTCCCCCAGCCTGTGAGCTCAGTCCAAGAAGACACAGACCAGCCCCCAGCCTGTCTCCCTTGGCTTGGGCTCTCATTGCCTGACCTGCTGGGGTTGCCTAGCTGTGAACCTTGGTGTCCTGTCTGCCCCCTGGATGGGCTGTGAGGGTGGTGTCTGCAGCAGCTGCACAGGCCTGGGCATCTTTGGAGTGGGCTGCAGCTCCAGGAGGGACATGAGAGGAAGGGAGGCAGGTATTTTGGACGAACAAGGAGACAGCTGGAGAGCCTCTGGGACACCCCTGCCCCTCGTCCCCTTCCCCTCGCAGCTCCTGTCCTCGCCCCACCCTCAGCTCTCCACCCGGGAAGGGCTGGAAAGTGCCCATGTGTTGCAGCGCATGCTGATTGGCTGGCCTGTTGCTATGGTGCTGCTAAGGAGTGTGCTTTTCCTCCCCTGCCTTCCCTGCTATCCCTGGGGGCATGTGGGGTTGGGTCATCGCTGGTGTGTAGATGTGTGTGTATGTGTGCGTGCACGTGTGTGTGTGCGCGTGTGTGCGTGCATGCTTCTGGCCTCTGCAGCTGAGTCCTGGGTTGAGTCATCTCTGGGGTGTGTGTATGTGCGTGTGTGCGTGTATGTGTGTACACACTTGCTTCTGGCCTCTGCAGCTGAGTCCTGGCCCTCAGGGGACCTGGCATCTGCTGGGGACTGGCACAAAATAACCATGATGGAGTCGGGAGCTGGGGGAGGCTCCACGGCCACATGTGACTGCCCTAAGACTCTGGGATGCTTGTTAGAAGAGGTCCCTGGTCCTGTCTGTGTTTAAGCAGCTCCTTAAGGAATTCTTGTGGTTCCAGTTTGGGAGCCTGTGCTGTGGAGGCAAGGGAGGGGCAGGCCATCCCCCAAACTCCCTGAGATCTTTTCTGCCCTGGGCCTCTCAGCCAGCATAGGCAGTGCCCTTTCTCATGGCTGCCATGCTGCGGGGGTGGGGGTGGGGCACTGTTTAACACAGGAAAACCTGGTTCTTTTTTAGCTGGAAGTTCTGGGTCTGTTGTGGTTGGCAGGGAAGCTGAGTGACTGGCTGTAATCGCAAGGGTTTGTGAGAGACACCTCTGTGAGCTGGGGCAATAGGCTGAGGGGCTGTCCTTTCCTGCCCTGAGGAGGGCTGGGTATGGCCACCACTCCTGTACTATCTTGAGTTGTCTTGGAGAGGATGTGGAGAACCCTCGGGACCCTGCTGGCCTCTGTTGGATCCACCCTCAGCCTCAGACTGCCTTCTAGGGCAGAGGAGGACTCCCTTGGGATCACTTTGGGTGGGGGCCTCCCTTGGGCACCTGAGACCCTCAGTGGGTGCTTTGTGGCATGTTCCCGGTTGTGGGAGAACGCCCAGCCCTGCCCACTGTGTAGGAGCTGTTCTGTCCTGGGCATCCCCTTGTGGTCTGGGAGACTTAGCGGACCCTGAGGGTATGTGTTTACCCCTGCCTCACACCTACAGAGAAGAGCCTGGAGCAGGAGCTGACCAGCCCCATCCTGGACATCGAGGACTTGGTCAAGAGCGGAAGCAGGCACAGGTGAGACCCGTCAGTGAGGCCACACCCACCATGTCCTTCCACGGCCCAGCTCTCCTGTGGCCTGCTGAACCCCCAATATGTTTCTTTCTTTTTAAATTATGAAACTAACAACCATTCAGTATGAAAAAGTTTCAGCAGCCCTGAGGAACGTAAGTAAAAAGCAAAACTGCCTCCCTAGTCCCTGGCCCTCAGCCACCCCAGATGGCCACTGTGGCCCCTGTGTCTGCTGTGGAGGCTTTGTCTGCCATTTTCCGTTTTCACAGCATTGTGAATAGCTTCTCACACTGGTGCTGGTAGCTTGGCCTCGTTCTTTTGAGGACAGCAGATATGTCCGACATCAATAGATTATAGCTTCAGAGATTCAAGTTGTAATAAAGCTTTTCTTATATTTAGGGTGAAAAGCTCCCCTCCCCCCTTTTTTTGTGAGACAGAGTCTAGCTCTGTTTCCTAGGCTGGAGTGCAGAGTCGGGATCTCGGCCCACTGCAGCCTCAACCTCCCAGGCTCAAGCGATTCTCCCAGCTGAGCCTCCCAAGTAGCAGGGACTACAGGCACGCACCACCATTCCTGGTTAATTTTTGTATTTTTTGTACAGACAGGGTCTCACTGTGTTGCCCAGGCCAGTCTCAAACTCCTGAGCTCAAGATACCTGCCCACCTTCGCCTCCCAAAGTGATGGGATTACAGGCGTGAGCCACTGCACCTTACCAGCTCTGCTTTTTTTTTAGTGCTTCTGTGTTGTGTTTGTTTCTGATGACCTCTATTCGGGAATAGGGTTGTTTTTTCTTTTCCATTGAGTTTTTGTTGTTGTTGTTTTTATAGAGACAGGGTTTCACCATGTTGGTCAGGCTGGTCTTGAATTCCCCACCTCAGGTGATCCACCCGCCTGGGCCTCCCAAAGTGCTTGGATTACAGGCATGAGCCACCGTGCCTGACCCTTCCATTGAGTTTTTAAAAAGACGATGATTCACATGGTTGGAAACTGATATGTACTCCCCATCCATCCCAGACAGCAGCTTCCCATCTGGGCTCCCACGTGCAGGATAAGGCTTCTTCCTGGTCAGAAGCCATGGCGGCCCCGCCCTCGGGTCATCCTCTGCACGGGGCGCTCACAGCACCCTCCCTGCTCTCCCCTCCAGGGTGTGCCCTTACTACCTGTCCCGGAACCTGAAGCAGCAGGCTGACATCATCTTCATGCCGTACAATTACTTGTTGGATGCCAAGGTGGGGGCTCAGTCTGTGCATCTGGTGACTCCTGATGTCCAGTGGGTATCTATCTCTGGGCTTAGGACAGGCCATCCGAGCCTTGCGGGTTCAGGGCCTCAGAGCAGCAGGCGTGGGCGGGAGGACTCAACTCTTGTCACTTGGCAGGCGCTCAGCCTGGCCAGACACACTTGTGAGCAGCCCCAGGCCACGGGTCAGCTGTTGTGAGCACCCTGGGTGTGGGTGGGCTGGTGGCAGTGAGAAGAGACCTCCAGGTGTGGTTCACAGGCCAGTGCCCACTCATGATCTGGACAGTTCAGGATCTTCACTCACATCTGACTGTGGGAGGAGGCACCAAGAACATGGGAAGCCCACTCACTCCCCCCCAGCGTGTGCCCAGCCCTACCCTCACTCCCCTCAGCCTGTGCCCAGCCCCACCCTCACTCCCCCTCAGCCTGTACCCAGCCCCACCCTTACTCCCCCTCAGCCTGTGCCCAGCCCCACACTCACTCCCCCTCAGCCTGTACCCAGCCCCACCCTCACTCCCCCTCAGCCTGTGCCCAGCCCCACACTCAACTCCCCCTCAGCCTGGCCCAGCCCCACCCTCACTCCCCACCTCAGCCTGTGCCCAGCCCCACACTTACTCCCCCACTCAGCCTGTCCCAGCCCCACCCTCACTCCCCCTCAGCCTGTGCCCAGCCCCACCCTCACTCCCCCTCAGCCCGGCCCAGCCCCACACTCACTCCTCGCTCAGCCCAACCCAGCCCCACACTCACTCCCCCCTCAGCCCTACCCCACACTCACTCCCCCTCAGCCCTGCCCCACACTCCCCCCTCAGCCCGGCCCAGCCCCACACTCACTCCCCCTCAGCCCAGTCCAGCCCCACACTCACTCCCCCCTCACCCCGGCCCAGCCCCACACTCACTATTCCCCAACCTGGCCCAGCCGCACACTCACTACCCCCCAGCCTGGCCCAGCCCCACACTCGCTCCCACTCATTCCCCCCACTCCCCCTCAGCCCCAGGCTCACTCCCACTCACTCCCCCTCAGCCCCACTCCTCCCCCAGCCCCACGCTCACTCCCACTCACTCCCCCCTCAGCTTGTGCCCAGCCCCACACTCACTACCCTGTAGCCTGGCCCAACCCCACCCTCACCCTCACTCCCACTCACTACTCCCACTCTCCCTCAGCTCCATGCTCACTCTCATCCCCTCAGCCTGTGCCCAGCCCCAGGCTGACTCTTACTCACTCCCTGCTCCCAGCCTATGCCCAGTGCCACGCTCACTCCCCCCATCAAGAGCATGTGCTCACCCGCATGATTTTGTGCCCCTCACTTTTTATTTAGTGCAGGTGCAATCCGACACCATGCACAGGGTCAGTGACTCGCGTGTTCATGTGATGATGACATGGTGGTGTTTTTCTCTCCAGATCCCTTCACTTGCTCATTCTCAGGGTGTATATTTATCAAGAGCCTGTTGTGCTGGTGCTGTTCTAGGCATAGCAAAACTGGCTTCATTCACATGGAGATTTGATTCTGGTGATGGGGACAGGTAGAGAGCAAAAGAGCAAAAGGGTAAGCAAGTGAGCTGATGATATTGAAGGGAAATAGAGCAGAGGGAGGAGGTGGATCCAGAGCCGAGTGGGCAGGGCCCAGGATGGGGAACACTGAGTTGGAGAGGAGCCATAGCAGGTGCAGCAGAGCAAGTGAGGAGGCGAGTGTGGGCCGGTGGGGCTGACTCCTGGAAGCAATTGCAGAATGGAGAGCTGGTGAGGTTTGCCATGGTTGTGGGTGACTCGGTGCTGTGAGCCCTGGCTGCCCTTGGGAACCACCTAGAGAGCTTCTGACCCCATCAGACCCCTCCCTGGGACAGTTACAACTGAATCTAACACTTTGATGGACACACTGAAGATCTGAAACAGCAAGGTGACGGTGGAGAAGAACAAAGCTGGAGGATGCACCTCGCTGGTTTCAAGACTCCTCTAAAGCTGCGGGAGTTGGGTGGAGACTGCCTGGCTCAAGTGCAGGCCTGTGGAGAAGAGAGAAACTCAAGCAGACCCACAGCCTGTAGTGATTGGTGTTTTGTTTCCATCGGAATCTCACTCTGTCACCCAGTGGAGCACAGTGACTCGATCTCTGCTCACTGCAGCCTCCGCCCCTGGGTTCAAGCAGTTCTCCCGCATCAGCTTCCCAAGTAGCTGGGATTCGGGCGCTGTCACCATGCCTGGCCCGTGCTGATTGTTTTTGACAGACACACCAATGTAATTCACAGAGGAAATGAACATTGTTTTTTGGTTTTCTGAAAAAATGGTGCTAGAATGGCTGGATATCTGGAAAACAGTGAATCTTAGCTCTTACTTTACTCTGTATAAACCTAAGTGTAAAAGCTGAACTAAAAGTTCTAGAAAGAAACAGAGAGGTCCTTGCAACTTTGGGGTAGGCAAAGATTTCTTAGTGTGGACACACAAGGCACTAGCCATAAAGAAAAACATTAAAATTTGGGAGGTGGGGAGGGATAACATGGGGAGAAATGTCAGATGTAGTGTGCACCTGTGCAACAACCCTGCATGACCTGCACGTGTGCCCCAGAACATAAGGTAAAATGAAAAAAAAGAAAAACACTAAAATTTGGGCTTCACCAAAATTTGAAGCTTCAACTCTTTGGAAGAGTTAAGAAAAAGAGCAGTTACAGAAAGGGAGAAAATGCTTCTGTCTTTCAAAGGACTTTAAAATTTTTTCAGCCCTCCTTTGATTTCTTCATTTTTGTTGTTGTTGTTGTTGTTGTTGTTTGTTTTTTGACACAAAGTTTCCCTCTGTTACCCTGGCTTGAGTGCAGTGGCAAGATCTCGGCTCACTGCACCCTCTGCCTCCTGGGTTCAAGTGATTCTCCTGCCTCATCCTCCCGAGGTGGATGCTGAGACTACAGGCATGCGCCACCACTCCTGGCTAATTTTTTTGTATTTTTAGTAGAGACGAGGTTTCACCATACTGGCCAGGCTGGTTTCAAACTCCTGACCTTGTGATCCACCCACCTCGGTCTCCCAAACTGCTGGGATTATAGGCATGAGCCACCATACCTGGCCCCTTTTTTGATTTCAAAGGACCTTTGACCAGAGTATGTAAAATTCTCTCATAACTAAGCAAACAACCCAGTTAACCACTGGGAAAGGACCTGGACAGATGTTTCACCAAGAAGGATGGAATGGCCAGTTCTGCATGTGAAAATTCACCCAGCATCTCCAGTCATAGGAGAAAACAGGTTAAGGCCTCGGGGAGCCAGCACTGCAGTCCCACCACATGGCTGGAATTCCGGAAACCTGAGTGTTACTGAGGGTGTGGAACAGCTGGAGTCCCCTCCATTGCTGGTGAGGCATGAGGCAGCCACTCCGCAAACGTGTACCAAACAGCCGAGCTGGGGAAGGGAGGATATGTTCAGAGATTTGTATGTGCGCCAGGCTCGGGCTCATGCCTGTAATCCCAGAACTCTAGGGACCAAGGCTGGAGATCGCTTGGCCCGGGACACCAGCCTGGGCAACATAGGGAGACCTCCTTCCCAAAAAAAAGAAAAAAGGAGAAAAAGACTTGAATGTGCAGGTTTACCAGAGCTTTGTTTACAGTTGCCAAAACTGGGAAGCAACTCATGAGCCCATCCACAGGTGAATGGACAAACCGTGGTACCCAAACACCAGCAGCGGCCCACAGGCGTGGACTGTGGTCACATAGCAGCAGGGAGCCGATGAGTCCCAGACATGCTAACCCAAAGAAGCCAACTGACAAGGACCTCCTGTTTCTTGTTTTGAGATGGAGTCTCGCTTTGTCACCCAAGCTGGAGTGTGATGACGCGATCTCAGCTCACTGCAGCCTCTGCCTCTTGGGTTCAAGCGATTCTTCTGCCTCAGCATCCCAAGTAGCTGGGATTATAGGTGCACACCACCATACCTGGCTAATTTTTGTATTTTTAGTAGAGACAGGGTTTCACCATGTTGGCCAGGCTGGTCTTGAACTCCTGACCTTGTGATCTGCCCGCCTCGGCCTCCCAAAGTGCTGGGATTACAGGTGTGAACCACCACGCCTGGCTGGACCTACTGTTTTATTCCATTTATATGATGCTCTATTAATAGAAAAGGCAGGGGTGGCGCTGGTGGTTATATGGTGCACATCACTGCCAGAACTCAGTACACTTAAAATGGGCATCTTGATGTGTGAAAATTTAAAAATACCAAAACTGGATCCTACTGCACATTACTCCCATGACACTGTGGGTGGGACCTTGGAAATTTTTAGTTTTCCTGAGTGTGTGCCAGGGCAGAGAACTGTTGGGTTTGGGTCCTCTTGGCTCCTCCGCATCTGTGGCTACAGGATTGCAGTGTCCTGGGGCTCCCAGGGCATTGTGACCATCTTGCTGAGCGTGGCGTGTGCCTTTTCGTGCTGGCCATGAGCATCCCCTCCGTGGTAAGCTGCTGATTAGCGTGGTGTGGTGCTGCTAGGTTGCCATTGAGATCTGGCCCTCCTGACAGACGAGGCCTCCTCTGGACTTCGCCGGCGCCGTGTGTAGTCTGTGCTTGTGATGTTTGGTGCCTGCCACACATGCCTTGGTTTCCCTCTTTCCCTGTCTCTGTGAGCCTGCGCCCACAGGGGCCCTGTCCCGCTCGGCTCCACCGCTCCGTCCCCTCTCTTCCCCTTGTAGAGCCGCCGGGCACACAGCATTGACCTGAAGGGGACGGTCGTGATCTTGGATGAAGCTCACAACGTGGTGAGTCCCCACTGGCCTGAACGCCTCCTGTCTCTCCTGGCTTCTCTGTCAAGAGCAATCTTTCCAGCCCTAGGTACCCAGGACTGAGCACACCAGGAGCTTCTGCCATACCTCCTGGTCTGCTCTGATGCCTCTTCTGGGGCTGGAGACCGGCCAGCTGGGCCAGGGACCAGTTCCTCAGGCACAGGCCCCCAGAAGCTGCTCACCAGACCCCTTCCCTCCAGCCATCTCGGGGTCAACCTGGGCCAGGGCTGTCTCCTCTGCCCTTGGCTTCTGTCACCAGGGCAGTAGCAGGCGTGTGTCTTTCCTGCACCATCTCTGCCCTTCAGGCTACATGGGCTGACCCTTGGGAGGGCTGTTGTGGAGACAGCTGCTCACCCCTGTGGCCGCAGCTGCAGGAATGGCTTGTAAGAGGCCCTCCCAGTCCCACCTGCTGGCTCTAGCATGCTCCCACTCCAGCTCCCAGTGCCACCCCCACCCTGCCTCTGTGGCCGCTGCTTGCCACTGCTCAGGGCCCTGTGGACCCAGGAATGGTGCTGGAGAAGGGCCCCTGGGGTCAGCTGTGCTGGACACTCCCAAGCCTGGGATGAGGCTCCCCACTGCGCGGCCCTGGGCTCCGGGCTCAGTGACCACCCTCAGCCAGTTCCTTAGTTCCAGGCACTTGTTGCCATGTGAGACGGTAGACTAGGTCTTCTGACTTGAGAGAAAGCCAGGAATCTAGATTTTAATTAAGAAATGTTGGCATATGGGTGCAGTGCCTCACTCCTGTAATCTCAGCACTTTTGGAGACTGAGCCGGGCGGATCACTTGAAGTCAGGGGTTCAAGACCAGCCTGGCCAATGTGGTGACACCCCATCTTTACCAAAAGTACAAAAAATTAGCCAGGCATGGTGGCAGGTGCCTGTGATCCCAGCTGTTCGGGAGGCTGATGCAGGAGAATCGCTTGAACCCGGGAGGCAGAGGTTACAGTGAGCTGTGATCATGCCACTGTATGCCAGCCTGGATGACAGAGTGAGATTCTGTCTCAAAAAAAAATTTTTGGCTGAGCATGGTGGTTCATGCCTGTAATCCTGGCACTTTGGGAGGCCTATGTTGGCGGATCATTTGAGGAGATCGAGACCAGTCTGGCCAACATGGTGAAACCTGTCTCTACTAAAAATACCAAGATTAGCAGGCATGGTGGTGGGTGCTTGTAATCCCAGCTACTCTGGAGGCTGAGGCTGGAGAATCACTTGAACCCTGGAGGCGGAGGCTGCAGTGAGCCAAGATCATACCACTGCACTCCAGCCTGGGCAAAAGCAAGGTTCTGTGTCAAAAAAAAAGGGGGCTGGGCGCGGTGGCTCAAGCCTGTAATCCCAGCACTTTGGGAGGCCGAGGTGGGTGGATCACGAGGTCAAGAGATCGAGACCATCCTGGTCAACATGGTGAAACCCCGTCTCTACTAAAAATACAAAAAATTAGCTGGGCATGGTGGCACGTACCTGTAATCCCAGCTACTAAGGAGGCTGAGGCAGGAGAATTGCCTGAACCCAGGAGGCGGAGGTTGCGGTGAGCCGAGATCGTGCCATTGCACTCCAGCCTGGGTAACGAGAGCGAAACTCCATCTCAGAAAAAAAAAAAAAATGTTGGCAACTCAAGTGAAATAATCATTATTTGTTTGCTTTTTGAGACAGGATTTCATTCTGTCATCCAGGCTGGAGTGCAGTGGTACGATCTTGGCTCACCAAAATCTCCGCCTACTGCATTCAAGTCAGCCTCCCGAGTAGTTGGAACTGCGGGTGCACATCATCATGCCGGGCTGGTGTTGAACTGTTGCCCAGGCTGGTGTTGAACTCCTGAGCTCAAGTGATCTGCCTGTCTCGGCCTCCCAAAGTGCTGGATTTACAGGTGCGAGCCATCGCGCCTGGCCTGAAATAATTGTTTCTAAACATTGGCCAGACAGTTGTGTTTGGACCTGCTTCTGGCCTGGCCTTAGAGACTCCAGGACATGGCTTTGGGGACTTGGCTGTCAGCTTCCTGTGCCTCCTGCACCCCCACCCCATTTCTGCTTCCTGGAACCCCCATTCCTGTCCTGTTCTGTGGTGATTCGGGTGTGGTTGGCCTCCAGGAGAAGATATGTGAAGAATCGGCATCCTTTGACCTGACACCCCAGGACCTGGCTTCAGGACTAGACGTCATAGACCGGGTGCTGGAGGAGCAGACCAAGGCAGCGCAGCAGGGCGAGCCCCACCCAGAGTTCAGCGCGGACACCCCCAGCTCAGGTGCGTTCACAGCCAGGCTCCTGGGTCCTGAGCCCCAGGCTGCTGTGGGGGACAGCCTGCCCTGTGACTGTGTGTGGTCTCCCTGGGCACCACACACAGGCTGGCACTGCATGGCATCAGCTTCTCTCAGAGGCTTCCTGGGTGTGAATTGTTCACGGTCCTGTAGACTGGAAGGGCTGTTATTGCTTAGTAGTTCTGGCATTTTCTGAAGACCTTACGTCTTCTCCCAGCCAGTATCAACTTGGCTTCTACTATGTAAAATTGGAAACCCACATTGCTTGAAGCCATGAGTTTGAGACCAGCCTGAGCAACAGAGCGAAACCTTGCCACTACCAGAAACTTGGCCAGGTGTGGTGGTGTGCGCCTGTGGTCTGAGCTGTTCTGGAGACTGAAGTGGGAGGACTGTGAGCCTGGAAGGCAGAGGTTGCCCCAGATGGCTTCACTGCACTCCAGCCTGGGTGACAGAGTAAGGCCATCTCAAAAAAAAAAAAAGGAAAACTAAATATATTCACTGTAAGTGCATTTTGCATTTTTAAATGACCTGCGAATCTGCTGCCATGCCACTTGCTATGCCTGTGGGTTCCTTCCCAGTGTTTGTCCAGAGGCGTATTTTCATATAGCGCTAGTCATGGCACATGTGGAAATCCTTTATGGATGTGTTCAGTTGGTCCATATTCTCTTCCTTTCTTTCTTTTTTTTCTGAGACGGAGTTTTGCTCTTGTTGCCCAGGCAGGAGTGCAGTGGCACAGTCTCTGCTCACTGCAGCCTCTGCCTCCCAGGTTCAAGCGATTCTGTGCCTCAGCCTCTCAAGTAACTGGGATTACAGGCGCCCACCACCACACCCAGTTAATTTTTTGTATTTTTAGTAGAGACAGGGTTTCACCATGTTGGCCAGGCTGGTCTTGAACTCTTGACCTCAGGTGATCCACCTGCCTCAGCCTCCCAAAATGCTGGGATTACAGGCATGAGCCACTGCACCCTGCCTTGGTCCATATTTTCTATGTGGTCTCTGTAAACAGCTGACTGGGAGTCTGAATATTTCCATATGTTCTTCTGCTGTGGCACTGCTTTGATGTGGGCATCTCTGGGTGTAAACAGCATCAGCTTCTCCCATTTTCTTTTAAAATCATACGTGTGGACGGACACCATGGGGACCCTGGACCCTGGGTGGCACTGTCCTCACCCTCCTCACCAAGGCTGTTGCATGGTAGAGAGAGAGTTCCCAAACTTGTCATTTGTTTAGCACAGAAGTGTTCTGTCTTTAGGATCTGGCTTCAGGTGTTCTGGCTTTAGGGTCCCTTTGTATGTATATACACATATTTAAGTGACAGGGTTTCACTCTTGTCCAGGCTGGAATGCACGATCATAGCTCCCTGTAGCCTCGGTCTCCTGGGTTCACGGATCTTCCCATCTCAGCCTCTTAAAGCACTGTGACCGCAGGTGCACACCACTGCCACCGGCTCTCAAGACTGCAGAGCGCTGCAGTAGGGGAGGGGGTTCCTTGGACTTTGAACGCTCCACTTCCCTCCTCTCCATGGTCCCCCAACCCCGCCTCTCTAACTGGGAGCGGACGGCCACCTCTTTCCATCCTTTGCTTGGCTCAGGGCAGGGATGACAGGTCTCCTCCTCGTGTCTCTGCAGCTGCTGCTTCGTCGGGAGGGGGGTGTGCCACCTCTTTGCTGATGTTTGCTCATGCATGGTGTGTGGCCACAGTGTGTCATGGGGGGTGAGCTGCAGCCTCTTCGTGGTGGTCACTTGGCGTGGGGACAGATTGGGTCAGAAGAGTTCTGTCCAGCAGGAAGGCTGTCCTCTTCCTGGCCCTTTGGCTGGAAGAGAGGACTTTTCTCTGGCTATTTCTGGTTCATGCCTGTGGTGTTTCCAGGTTGCGAGGTTCCTAGCACCTCGGCCGGGATATACAACGTGTGAGGAACCACTGCCCGCCCCATCACCACTGCCTCCCTTCCTCACTGTCCAGTTTCGGTAGTTGCTTGAAGTGCAGGGCTTTTTGTTCAAACTCGTGGGGGACATGTGGTGGCGGGGCGCTGTTTCCGTCTCATTCAGGATTGGAGCTTCAGTTTTCATCCCTGTTCGTTCCCCACCCCTTTGGAGACGGAGTCGCACTCTGTCACCCAGGCTGGAGAGCAGTGGTGCCGTCACAACTCACCGCAGCCACCACCTCCTGGGTCGATTCTCCTGCCTCAGCCTGCCAAACTCCTGGGACTACAGGCATGTGCCACCATGCTCAGCAGGATCCATTCTTTTCCTCACACTTTATTTATCGAAGAGCCCAGGCCGTTTATTCTGAGAGTCTGAATCTGTGTACAGGAGGGGAAGTCCTATTGGCTCCCGCATCTTCTCTGCACTTAGGTGGTTTGAGAGCCCCAGTTACACTTGGGCAGGAGTCTGATCTGTGTACGAGAGGGGCAGTCACACGAGTTCCCGGTACATTTAGGTGGTTTTGTTTTGTTTGTTGTTTTTGAGAAGGAGGCTTGTTCTGTCGCCAGGCTGGAGTGCAGTGGCATGATCTTGGTTCACTGCAACCTCTGCCTCCCGGGTTCAAGCTTCTTCTGCCTCAGCCTCCCAAGTAGCTGGGACTACAGGCGCACACCACCATGCCTGGCTAATTTTTTGTATTTTAGTAGAGACGGGGTTTCACCATGTTGGCCAGGATGGTCTCAACCTCCTGACCTTGTGATCTGCCTGCCTCGGCCTCCCAAAGTGCTGGGATTACAGGCGTGAGCCACCACACCTGGAATTAGGTAGCTTGAGAGCCCGTTAGACTTGGGCTGTGTTTTGCAGGGCTCCAGGTGAGATGATGCCCTTTCTATCAGGCATATCACAGTATCCTGTTTCCATTTTCTTCTGATGCTAACAGTGTTGCTGCTGAACACCTGGATCTGTTAATTATTGGGGGTTGAAAGATGGTAGTGTGCTAATTCCACAACTTAGTCGTTAGCAGGAATAATTTAGGACAGTGGTCTGCATCACATTAGAATGTGTGGTCCCATCACACAGGAAAGGCAGGATAAATGTCAGGTGTGGTCCCATTCATACAGGAAAGGCGGGATAAATGCTGTGTGTGGTCAGGTTCACACAGGAAAGGCGGGGTAAATGCTGTGTGGTCTCATCACACAGGGAAGGCAGGATAAATGCTGTGTGTGGTCCCATCACACAGGAAAGGCGGGATAAATGCTGTGTGGTCCCATCACATAGGAAAGGCGGGATAAATGCTGTGTGTGGTCCCATCACATAGGAAAGGCAGGATAAATGCTATGTGTGGTCCCATCACACGGGAAAGGCGGGATAAATGTGTGTGGTCCCATCACACAGGAAAGGTGGGATAAATGCCGTGTGTGGTCCCATCACACAGGAAAGGTGGGATAAATGCTGTGTGTGATCCCATTCATGGGATCCAGTGTCTCAAAAATAAATAAAGGGAAAACACCTCCTGCTTCTCCTGGTGTCTCCAGTTTGGATGTGGCCTTCGTGGATTCTATGGAGCCTCTTCCTTCCCATGAAGAATTCTATGGAGTCCTTTCTTCCCCGCCAGGAATCCTGTTAAGGGCACGGTAGTTGGCACGAGCATGAACTGTGCCATTGCTGCTTTTCTCTTACGCAGGACTGAACATGGAGCTGGAAGACATTGCAAAGCTGAAGAGTAAGTGCTGCCCTCCCGCCCTACCTACTTCCTTGGAGCTGGGTGGGGCCTCCCCTGACACCCCCTCAACCCACAGTGATCCTGCTCCGTCTGGAGGGGGCCATCGATGCCATCGAGCTGCCTGGAGACAACAGCGGAGTCACCAAGCCAGGGAGGTGAGAGGCGAGGAGGGAGCTGCTTCACTGCAGGCCCAGCCTAGAGCTGGAGATGGGCCGTGGCCGCTTCACTGCAGGCCCAGCCTAGAGCTGGAGACGGGCTGTGGCTGCTTCACTGCAGGCCCAGCCTAGAGCTGGAGACGGGCTGTGGCTGCTTCACTGCAGGCCCAGCCTAGAGCTGGAGAGGGGCTGTGGCCACTTAACTGCAGGCCCAGCCTAGAGCTGGAGATGGGCCATGGTGCCGTCCTGGGTCCCCACACACCAGTGACGACCACCCTAGAGCTAGAGACGGGCCGTGGCTGCTTCACTGCAGGCCCAGCCTAGAGCTGGAGACAGGCCGTGGCCGCTTCACTGCAGGCCCAGTCTAGAGCTGGAGATGGGCTGTGGCCGCTTCACTGCAGGCCCAGCCGTGGCCACTTCACTGCAGGCCCAGCCTAGAGCTGGAGACGGGCCGTGGCCACTCCACTGCAGGCCCAGCCTAGAGCTGGAGACGGGCCGTGGCCACTTCACTGCAGGCCCAGCCCAGAGCTGGAGATGGGCCGTGGTGCCGTCCTGGGTCCCCACACACCAGTGAGTTCTGTTTTCCCTTTGTGAGACCCGCTTTATGTTACTTGTGAGACCTTGAGAGCAGCAGCACAGACTCCCACACAGGTCCTGGGTCTTCCGTAGTTTCTCCCCCAACAGGCCTTTCCTCAGACCCTGCTCCAGCCCTTCATTTGCAGCACAGGTGCCTGTTAGAACAAGACCTTCTTGTTAGGACCTTGAGTGTCCCAGCTACCACCTCTTTTGGACTCCGGGAGGCTCGGAACATTCTGAATGCTTTGTGGGGCTCTAGTCTCCACAGCCATGGGAGCAGGGTTCATCGTCTGTCCTGCAGGCAGATGAGGAGTCAGGGCTGGGCCTGCGTGGGGGCTCTCCTCAGCACACAGCCACCAAGGCAGAGCACATTCTGGGTCCTGCATGCCATCTGCCTGAGTGCCGACCTTGTGGGGGCTCCATTTGCTTCCAGGTAGAGCCAATGTCCTCAGCGTAAGGCTCAAGGCTCTGACCTGGCTCCTTGGTCACCCTGGACCCCCATGGGCCCCTCCTGTAGCTTCTGCTGCTCCCATCATTGTCATTTTCCAAAGCTCTGGGGACTCTGCCACCACCTCCCAGACGCCCTTGACAACCCCCCAGCGACCCCATCTCTCCCTTCCAATGGGCGTCCCCTGCCCTTGCGGCTGTTCTCCTGCTGGCCACGCCTCCTGTCTCCACCTCTCACCTCCATGCTGACGTCCCCTGGAGGGCTCAGTTTGTTTCCAAGGGAAGGGAACTCACACGGCCGATGCCCTAAGTTCCCAAAGCTGCAGCCTGGTCTCCACCCCCCATCCCGGACTCAAGCTTGCCTTCTCCTTGGCAGCTACATCTTTGAGCTGTTTGCTGAAGCCCAGCTCACGTTTCAGACCAAGGGGTGCATCCTGGACTCGCTGGACCAGATCATCCAGCACCTGGCAGGACGTGAGTGTTGGGGTGGGGTCTTCAGTGCAGGCCAGCGTGGGGCGGTGGGGTGCAGGCCTTCTATCCTGGCAGTTGCGCCCTCGGTGGCACCTGCTGTCAACTGTCTGCAGGAACAGGTCCGCAGAGCCTCGCCTTCTGATTGGGATGTGGCGGCATGAGTGCCACTTGCCAATTGCTATAGAGCTTTAGTCCTGCAGCCTCATCTCATTATTCCCCTTTTAAGGAAGAGCAGCCAGAGGCCCTAGCTGGGTTCTCCATACCACCCAAATCCTGCTTCTGCTCAAGGTTGTGGGGTCCAGAGGCTTTGAGGGACAGTGTCCCCATGGGCTGCTCTGGTTTTGAGATGCCAGACCCATTGGGGTCTTTACTGCACTCCTGGGTACTGGGGAGGGTGGCTCTTGCTACTTCAACCCTTATGTGACCATAGAGGGACTTTTCAAGTCCCACTGATCCCCCTGGAGACTGTCCCTGCCTGGCTTCTCTCCTGGCTGATGGGAAGAGCAGCTGAGCTGCCTGCCCTGAGTGGGAGCTGCAATCCACCCTGGCTCCCTGGTCAGGCAGGAGATGGGGCTTGGCAGTTGGGCTGAGCGGGCTCATGGCTGAAGGGGCCAGGGCCAGGGCCTCCCCTGCCTGTGGTGTGGGTGTCAGTGCCCTGCTGCCCCCTAGGTGCCGGAGTGTTCACCAACACGGCTGGACTGCAGAAGCTGGCAGACATCATCCAGGTGGGGCCTGCTCCTCTGTGACATATCCTTCCCCGATGGAAGCCGGGCGGGTGCCTTCTCCTGTTGTACTCGTTACTGATTCTAGACTTGGGAATGGGACAAAGGCCCCCACACCACGTGTTTCTAATTGGCAAACCCACAGCACCTTTCCCATGCCCTGCACCCACACTGGGAGAGCAGGGATGGTGGAGGACGAGGTCTGGTGGCACGTGACTTCTTGGGGATCATGCCCGTGTGAGGTCTGCTCCTGGCTCCATGCCTGTGGCAGTGCCTGCACTTGCTTTCCCTGATGCAGAGGTGCCTGTTGGGTTCGGAAGGGCAAGCCCCATTTTTAGGTGCTCTGGGCGCACGCTTGCCTCTCCTGAGCCTTGGTGAGTTTTTAGAAGCAGACCCTCAAGTCCCTGACTGGGAGGCCATGAGTCCTTGGTGAAATCGGGACAGGTGGCCGCATGGAGCCGTGTGAGGCTGCCTGTGTGCTGCCCACACTACACCTCCTGGCCACGTGAGGTCGTGATGGGGTTGGCTGGGGCTGTCCAGCTCTGTGACAGCTTCATGAGTGTCTGCCTGGCCTTTGCGGTGCTTGAGCTGGGGAGGCTGCAGAAGAACCCCGGGACGTATGGCCGGCCTGTGCCCACGCTGCAGTGCTCTGTCCATGCTGCCGGACAGCCAGGTGCTGCCTTCTTCACGGATGCAGCTCTGAGCAGGTGTGAGGCCCGGGCAGGGAGCAGGTGGGGTGGGCACGGGGTGATAGGGCCCAGGCTCAGCCCTCTCTCCACCTTGGCCATCTCTGCGGCCAGTGACGCCATAGCCTGTAGCCTGTGTCTTCTCTGTGCCGCAGGTGGGGCTGGAAAGACAGCACTGCCTTGTCCTCCCAGCTCCTCCCCAAGGGCACGGTATTCCAGGACCCACACACGCCCTCTGTGGCTCCTGCTTGCCAAGGGCCGCTGTGCTGTCCTGCCTGGAGCATGGCTGTCTCTTTAAGCCAGAGGCCGTGTTCCTGCCAGGTGGACCTGCTTCCTTGTCCCCGATGGGTGGCTGCAGAGCACCTGCAGCACATGGCCAGACCAGGCAGCCCTGCGGCACCAGGGCCTAGAGGGCAGGTATGTGCTGGTTGCAACCTTCCCCTCCCTGGAATATGGCTTCCCAGGCTCCACTTAGGG
Source organism: Callithrix jacchus (assembly GCF_049354715.1). Lineage (NCBI taxonomy): Eukaryota > Metazoa > Chordata > Mammalia > Primates > Cebidae > Callithrix > Callithrix jacchus. The sequence goes on from NC_133506.1 coordinate 59,175,682, forward strand.
AAAAGTCTTCCCTCTCGTCCACACTGGAACCAAACCCTGCTCCACTGGTTTAGAATTTCCTTTGACTACTGCTCTAAGTAGCCGCTGGCAGATGACTCAGGTCCACCCAGCCCTGGGGGTGATGAACAACCGAGCACAGTGCTCAACTGCCACTACTCCTGAGCCCCTGCGGGTGCCCCTGTGGGGACCTGGTGTGCTGGGCAGGTGTGGGCAGTGCTCACAGGGTGGGTGCTGGGCCGGGCTTGCAGCCCTGAGTGACCATGGGGGCAGAGTGGGGCTGGTGGTCCAAGGATGAAGATGTGGGATGCACAGCTTAGCTGGAGGCGAACTCCGGGCAGGGCCGGTGGGTGCTGGGTAGTCATAGCTTAGCTGGGGGTGAACTCTGGGCAGGGCCGGTGGGTGCTGGGTAGTCATAGCTTAGCTGGGGGTGAACTCTGGGCAGGGCTGGCCTGTGCTGGGGAGCCAGTTGCTGCTAGCCTAGCCCCTGTGAGACTGCTGGGTCCCCCATTCCTCTGTGCCTGAGGCGTCCTTGGGGCGGAGGCACAGCAGGATTTTTATTATTTTTTTAAGACAGGGTTTCGCTCTTGTCACCCTAGCTAGAGTGCAGGGGTTTGATCACAGCTCACTGTAGCCTCAGCCTCCTGGGCTCAAGCCATTCTCTTCTGTCAGCTGCCTGAATAACTGGGAACACAGGCATGCACCACCATACTTAGCTAATTAAAAAAATTTTTTTGTAGAAATGGGGTCTTTCCATGTTGCCCAGGCTAGTCTCAAACTCCTGCCCACGTTGGCCTCCCAAAGTGCTAGGATTATAGGCAAGAGCTTCTGTGCCTTCCCAGCACAGGGATTTTCGAAGTGAGCTGTTTCCTGAGGCAGCCTCAGCCCCTGCTCACGGCAGCCACCAGTGTCATGGTCAATTTGTTCTGTTATTTTCATCCCTCCCTGTAGGCCAGTGCTTGGGTAAAAGGCAAAGCCTTGTGTTTCACTGTCTTGCCAGTGAACATGGCTGGGAAGGAAGGAAGGAATGGGAGGCAGTTTCTCTCTCCCGTGCATACCCAGGCTCACGCACTCGTATGCATAATACGTGCACCATTCTTTGGGAAACAGTAAAAAAAAAAAAAAAATGCCACATGTGCACAAATCCCCATGCCTTGCCAGGTGTGTGTTCCAGACACGGTGTCTGCTCAGCACAAATCCCTGCTGTGTGTCTGTCTCTGGGGCTCTGGTGGCAGCGGCTTGGCTGACGTGGCCGCTCTCCTGGCCTTTTACGGGCTTTGGGTTCCTGTTCTGGCTGTTTGCGGCTCCCTTTCTGGGAATGGTAGTCACACGCTTTCTCCCCGTGCTGGCATCGTCCTTTTCCCATTGATATGCATGGCTCCCCGTGAGTTCAGAGAAACCCGTACCCGACCACAGGTCTTGCTGGACTTTTTCCATTGTCAGGACAGGTTTGGTGAACGGACATTTCCTTGGTGTCAGATTTTTGTCCTGAGCTTGTGCCTCTCAACCAAGATGATAAACTTTGTCTTACATGTTTTCCAAATTGCACTGCAGCGCGATGGAGCTCTGTGTCTGGGCTTCCACACCTTCTGACGGCACCTGTGGAGTGTGAAAGGCAGAATCTGCCTTGATTTTTCCTAGCACGCCAGGCTTGTGGTTCTGCGCTGACCGAGCTGCTCGGCTTTTCCCGACTCCACGGAGCACCTGCCACTCTGCTGTTTTCCTCATGTTTTTGTTCACTGTGTTTTGTCAGAAGTCCTGGTGTCAGCCGGAACCAATTTTTTCTTGTTTTTGTTTGTATTTATTTGTTTATTTTTAGTAGAGACTGTTTTCACTAAATGTTGGCAAGGCCGCTCTCAAACTCCTGACCTCAGGTGATATACCTGCCTCGGCCTCCCAGAGCACTGGGACTGCAGGTGTGAATCACCACTCCAGGCCTCTTGCTCTTTGAGCCTGTCTTGACATGTTCTCCACAGTGCTTCTTGGAGTCGGCGTATTGACTTCCTTTAAAAACCTGGCTGTGATTTTGACTGGAATGTGTTGACTCTGTTTTTCAGTCAGGGTCTCTGTTGCCCAGGCTGGAGTGCGGTGGCACCATCACGGCTTACTGTAGCCTCAGCCTCCTGGGCTCAGGCCATCTCTTAGCTCAGCCTTCCGAGCAGCAGGAACCACAGGCACATGCCACCATGCCTGGCTAATTTTTCTTTTTTCTTTTTTTGGCAGAGACCCTGGGGTTGCACCATGTTTCCCAGGCTGGTCTCAAAAATCCTGGGTTCAAGCAATTTGCTTCTCTCGGCTTCCCGGAGTGCTGGGATTACAGGTGTGAGCCACCTCACTAGGCCACGTTGAATTTCTGGATTAATTTGGGGCCCTCGGGCACAGAGAGGAGGGCAGGGCCAGTCGGCAAGGAGAGGACCTGCTGGCTGCTGCATTTCCAGTGCATGGAGGTGGCCTGTGTGTGGGGAACACAGAGCTCGCTGGGACGCTGCTCACAGAGGCATCAGGCAGGTGCCAGGTCCTATCCCTTGGCCTGGCACTACATGATGGCAGGGGCTGGTAAACCCATGACCCCTGGGTGTTGTCTGGCCTTCCGTGTGTGGGGCTGATGCTGTGGAAGGTCGGATGGCCTCTAGGGCTCCGTGCTCTGGGGACGCCTGTGCACCCTGCAGGGCTCTGGCCTCTGGCCTCTGGCCTCAGGCTCCTGACGGGGCTGCTCTTCCTCTGCCTTTCAGATTGTGTTCAGTGTGGACCCCTCTGAGTTCGGCCCTGATTTCCTGGAGGGGCTAGGGGCCTTACGGTCCTATAAGGTAGGGGCCTCCCCTCCAGGAGGCAGGTGGGGGTGGGAATCCCATGGACCTGAACAGTAAGGGGCTGCCCCCAGGACGTAGGCAGGGCTCCACACACCTGCCCCTCTAGGAGGCAGGTGGGGCTGGGGTCCTGCGGTCCTGAATGGTAAGGGGCCACCCCCAGGACGTGGGCATGCCTTCACACACCTGGTCCTGTCCCCTCAGGTGCACATCCATCATGATGCTGGTCACTGGAGGGCAGCTCAGCAGTCCGATGCCTGGAGCACCACTGCAGCCAGAAAGCCAGGTATGGACCTGGGTCCACGCACTTCCCGCCCCCCCAGGAGCGGCATCCGGTACTACCACGCCATGGCTAGGCAGGCGGCCAGCCGTGGGCCTCCTGCCCCTCTGGGCCTGGCCACCTTCTCCATGTCCAGGCCTCTTGAGAGCCTCTCCTTACTGCCCCTCTGAAAGCTGGAGTTACTGAGAGACCTAGGAGAGGGCCTGATAGCACCATGACCTGCCCAAAGTAACGGTTGGTGGTGGCAGAGCCATGGTCCAGCCAGACCTCTCTGCCAGGACACGCTCATTTATGCCCAGGCAGTCAGCACAGACCTGCGCAGTGAGGCACCAAGCCTCGGTCCCATCTGAAGGTTGCCCGGCTGACCCTATTGCCCGAAGCCCATGGCGAGCATAGGCCCCGAGGCCCCAGGTGCCTCATTGGCTTCCCCTGCTCTGTGGTTCTTAGAGTCGGAGCTGCTGGGGATGCCATATGGATGGGGTCTGTGAGTGTCCCCTCGCTCTGTGTCCAGAGCCCTCCATTCTTGGGGTGTGTCTGGCCCCACCCCCACTGTGTGGTGTCCAGGGTGGGGCTTCACAGCTGCAGTGGCAGAGCCACTGCCCCTTCCTTGTGCTCCCGTGGGGCCTTGTCCCTGGGCTTGGCTTGTCCCTCTCTGGCACATTCTGTGTGGGCTGCCATCTGCCAAACCACGGTGGCATGACGTGGCCCCGGCTGAGGCAGCCCCAAGTGTGGTTGCTGTGGTTTGGGTCTGCCTGGAGGAGCCGAAAAGGAAGGGCTGGGAGGGCATCATTGCCGGTGGCTTGACATTGCTCAGTGATGGCCTGCAGCAAGGCCTGTCCCGCGGGAAGCCTCCATCCTGTGAGGGAGACCAGCCCCTCACGCAGCTGGGGTTACGTGAGGCAGCACGTGCCTGAGGCAGCCGGCTGCACACAGATCCCCAGGGCCTGGAACTTGTTCCATTGACTTCTCAGAAGCAGCCACTCCCTGTGTTGGGCGTTTGTAGGAAATGAGCTCCTAGAGGTCGGGGGGAAGAAGGGGGAGTTTCCCGTCACAGAGTACATTCAGCCCCAGGAAGCCGTGTTGCCTTTGTTAGGAAAGGTGCCTCGTCCCTGCCGGCCCGCTCTTGACTTTAGAGTCACAGTCATTCTGCCAGCACTGTTTGGATTCCCAAATTCCAGCACACACACAGGCTCAGCCTCCTCCGCAGGCCACGGCCACCTTGGCCAGTTGGTCAAGCACTTCTAGGAACTCCTTTGAACCAGTGACATTATTCCCTGCTGACGCAACTTGGAGGCCTGTGCACTTTCCCTCTTCCAGGCCATGTGGGAATTTGCACTCCCTCTTCCGCAGCGCTTCCTTGGAATTCAGGCGCTGGCTGCTTCCTTCCCGTGTACTCTTGGCGGGATGGGCTCCTTGCCCTGAGCCCCACGTCACCATTTCTGAAGAAGTTTAGGGTTAGAGTGGGCTGACCTCTCTGGAGGTGTTCCCAGCATCTGCCTGGGGTCTGCCTCCTACTCCCAGGACCCCCAAGAGGGGCCCCCCGCTGGCAGGCTGTGCTCACATTCAGGGCAGTGTTCTTTGTCCTGACTTCAGGCGGCTCGCTTGCTTGATGGCAGTGGGTGGAGAGGGTGACGGGCAGAGAGGCAGGCAGTCAGGCCCCCAGTCCCGTTCTCACACCCTGTGCCCCCTGCCTGCCACCCACAGGGAAGGTCCTGAGCTACTGGTGCTTCAGTCCTGGCCACAGCATGCGAGAGCTGGTCCGCCAGGGTGTCCGCACCCTCATCCTCACCAGCGGCACGCTGGCCCCAGTGTCCTCCTTTGCCCTGGAGATGCAGATGTACGGCCACCCTGCCAGGGGCCTCAGCACTGGTGACGCCGGCCAATGGGGTGGGGGTGCTGGGGGTTCCCATGAGCGGGGGTGCTGGGGTCTCAGGCCTTGCTGGGGTCTCAGGCCTCATGGGCTAAAGGGGTGCTGGTACATTTCCCCACTGTCCGCTCCCACTGGCCATGCTTAGCCCTTTCCCAGTCTGCCTGGAGAACCCACACATCATTGACAAGCACCAGATCTGGGTGGGGGTTGTCCCCAGAGGCCCCGACGGAGCCCAGTTGAGCTCTGCGTTTGACAGGCGGTAAGGGCCTGTCCCTGGGCCCTGCTGGGGTGGGAGGTGGGGGTGCTGAGCCCCAGGCCCTGAGCAGTGGCCTCTCTGCTCTGCAGGTATTCTGAGGAGTGCTTGTCCTCCCTGGGGAAGGCTCTGGGTGAGTGCCCTGTGCCCCAGCTGTGCCCATCCTGCATCCTGGACCCCTGCTTCCAGGAGCTGATAGGGACCCCACAGACGCCCTCGCCTGCCTTGACCCCGGCTATGGCATTTGCAGGCAACATCGCCCGCGTGGTCCCCTACGGGCTCCTTGTCTTCTTCCCTTCCTATCCTGTCATGGAAAAAAGCCTGGAGTTCTGGCGGGTGCGTTTCTCCCAGTGTCCTGGGCAGGGTGGGTGAGGGCAGGACTGGAGCACAGAGCAGGTGGTGGCCACAGCCCCTGCCTGCCCTCATCAGATGGCGGGGTAACCAGGCCTACTGTGACCCTGCCTTTTCCTCTCCCAGGCCCGAGACTTCGCCAGGAAGATAGAGGCGCTGAAGCCACTGTTCGTGGAACCCAGGAGCAAAGGCAGCTTCTCTGAGGTTGGCATATGGTTGGGGCTCTGGGCCCACTGCCCCCCCGTGCCTCTCCTGCCCCTCACGACCTTCCTGGGGCTGACCACCAGCCCTGACCCTGGCTCTGGCTGGCTCCCAGTTGCCTCTTCGGGGCTCCTGTGTTTCCTTCCTGGCCCTGGGTGTTGCCTCTTAGAAAGACCCCAGCACTGGGTGGGTGTGGTGATGGTGGCCTTCCTGTCTGACTAGTCCCAGCCAGCCACTCTAGTCCTGGGGTTCCCCATGTTTTCTGGGAAGCACTGAGCAGGTATGGGGTCAGCCCCGATTGGCCTTCCTGGCTAGGACGATCCTTCATCTTGGAGGATGAGACCTGGGTCTTTCTCATGGGGGAGAAAGGAGCCAGGGGTGGGCTCCAGGCTCAGTCTGACTAACTCTCCTTCTAGACCATCAGTGCTTACTACGAGAGGGTCACCTCTCCCGGGTCCACCGGCGCTGCCTTCCTGGCCGTGTGCCGGGGCAAGGTGAGCCCTCTGGCCTCCGCCCTGATCTGGTTGCCTGTTCCCTGGTGGGTGCTCATGGCTCCCCAGCAGACTCTGTGCCCTGAGGGCTACCTGGTCCCCTCCTAGGGTTCCACAAGAGTGCAGCACTGCCGGTCCTGCTGGGAGCGGGTCCTGCTTAGGGCCAGGGGCAGGCAGGGTGCAGGAGGTTCCTGGCCACAAGAGTTGGGAGGTGGCGTATAGGAACTGTGGACCCTAAGTGGGGTCTTGACCCACAGATGGGGCTTTCTCCTCCCCCTGGTTTGGGATGGAGCCTCGGGGAAGGTGGCTGGGCTGGGTGTAGGCAGCTCCCTGGCCTGTCCCCTAGGCCAGTGAGGGGCTGGACTTCTCCGACACGAATGGCCGTGGTGTGATCGTCACGGGCCTCCCATACCCCCCGCGCATGGACCCCCGGGTTGTCCTCAAGATGCAGTTCCTGGACGAGATGAAGGGCCAGGGTGGGGCTGGGGGCCAGGTGAGTTGCAGCAAGGTGGGGCTGGGGTAAGGTGGCCTGGTGACTGAGTCCCTCCCGCCGTGACCGAGCCACCATGACAGCCCCCTGGCCCCACAGTTCCTCTCTGGGCAGGAATGGTACCGGCAGCAGGCGTCCAGGGCTGTGAACCAGGCCATTGGGCGAGTGATCCGGCACCGCCAGGACTACGGGGCCGTCTTCCTCTGTGACCACAGGTGCAGTCCCGGGGAGACTCCCTCACCCCCACTAGGCCCCTGGACTCTCCTTCCCCATATGAGGCCCCACCTCCCCCACAGCCTCTCTGGCTACTCTGGGTCAGCCTGGGGCCCCTGCAGGCAAGATGGGGGTCTTCATGTTGGTGAACTGAGCCCCAGAAGTGGCTGTGGGCAAAGTGGCAGGGCTGTGCCCCCCCCCCAGGTTCGCCTTTGCTGATGCCAGAGCCCAGCTGCCCTCCTGGGTACGCCCCCATGTCAGGGTGTACAACAACTTCGGTCACGTCATCCGAGATGTGGTCCAGTTCTTCCGTGTTGCTGAGCGAACTGTGAGTTCCTGCCCAGGGAGGGGGTCAGGGTGTTGCCCCCAGAGGGGCCAGAAAGAGGCCCACCCACCCCCACGGTTCTGCAGATGCCAGCACCGGCCCCCCGGGCTGCAGCATCCAGCTCATGTGAGAAAGAAGATGGTGTCAGAGTGGCCAAGTCGCCTGGCACCCTCCTCTCTACCAGGAAAGCTAAGAGTCTGGACCTGCACGTCCCCAGCCTGAAGCAGAAGCCCTCAGGTATGGGCGGGTGGCGCCAGGCACCCGGGTTCAGGCGGCTCGCCTGTGTTTATGCACCATCCCTCCCACCTGCAAAGGCTGTTGCTCCCTCCCAGGGTGGGGCCCCCATGGGCTGGAACCCTCCCCTACAGGCAGAAAATGCCCCTGGCAAGGATGCTCCCCAGGACCCTCTTAGGCAGGGGCCCCCAGATACTGGGGCTGTCCCCCAGGAGGGCCTTCATGTTGGTGAACTGAGGCAGCGGCTCCCATGGGCGTCAGTGGGCACTGGGGTGCTTCTGCAGGGTCGCCAGCTGCTGAGGACCTTGAGGGCAGCCTGTGTGTGGAGTATGAGCAGGAGTCAGTCCCTGCCGGGCAGAGGCCCAAAGGGTTGCTGGCTGCCCTGGAGCACAGCGAGCAGCAGGCCGGGGGTCCCAGCAAGGAACAGGTACAGTTCCAGAGCCTTGGGATGGACACAGACCCTCTGTCTCCTGAGGCCAACCCCACCCTGCCCATCTGGCCTCAGATGCCTCCCCACATGCTCGTGTAAATCCCCTGCCTGGTGGGCACATCACTTGTTCTCTGGTGGGTGGACTTGGCTCAGTGCACTCAAGGTCAGGTGTCCCTGCCACTGGCCATGCCTGAGGCTGCACTTTCTCCAGGAATGTGCTGTGGCTGGGACCCAGGTTCCTTCTTCCTTGGGGCCTTTTGCCCCAGAAGCCCATAATTTCTCAGGCCGACCAGAAGCTTTCTACTTCCTGCTGGGAGCCATTCCCCTCTTCCTGCCCGTCCCTGCCCTTCAGGCCCCTGGAGTGAGCCCCAGGTGCAGACACCAGGCACCCATGTCCCCTTCCTGCCAGCCCCTCCGCTGTGGTCAGACTCCTCTCTGGACCTGCTCTTACATGTTGCCACCTGGCATAGCTTGGAAAGGACTGGGTTGTTGCACTGTCACCAGGGTGCACTGTGAGCCCTCCCCCAACCTCTACTCACCAGGGTGTGCCATGACCCCTTCCCTGGCCTCTGGCTTGGCTACTTGAGACCCCAGGGTGCCATTTTCCCTGTGGGCCCAGGTACATGTCTCAGGTGATTTGGGGCCCAAAGTGTGTGGTTGGAACCACAGCCATGTCCTCCTCAGGCCCACAGGTACTCCACCCTGTCCCTCCCATGTGAGAAGAGACTGGCAGAGGAGCCACGAGGAGGGAGGAGGAAGATCCGGCTGGTCACCCACCTGGTGCGTGAGCAGTGGCTGCACCTGCACTGGCTGCACAGCTTCCTGGTCCCCTGGGTGCCCCCAGCGAAGTTGGGATGTGGGCCTGACTGGACCAGGGAAGCCACCTCAGGAGCTGATGTTCAGGGCAGCTGTGATGCTGGCAGGCCAGGGGCTCAAGTCTACAGTTTCTTCTGCAGGGGCCTTATGAGCCCCCTGCCTTCCCAGCTGGAATCAGACCCCACCTTTGGGCAGGCCTGGCTCTGGCATTTCCCTTAAGTGTGTACGAGCACCTGCCCCATGTGAGGGTGCAGCCCATTCCCAGCCTGGGATGAAAGAACTGAGTTACAGCCAGAGCCAGGAAGCCCCCTGCCTGCTGGAAAGCCCCAAGTGCGGCAGCCTTTGTCCCTGTCCCTTGGCTTCTGGGAAGAACTGGGTGGTGCCATCAGGAAGTGGTGGCTGCTGAGGGGCCTGGGTGGGGAGTCCCTGGGCCACCCCTGCCTTGGGGTGTGCAGAGACAGGCACTGCACATTGGGAAGCCCCTTCCTATGAGCTGCCATCCTGGGAGCCTCAGCTGCATCCGCTGTGGGTCAGGGGGCTTGAGGGAGGAGGGAGATGGGCCCTGCAGGACCCCCAGCTGGAGGGAGAGCCCATCTTCCCTCCCCATTCGCTGTTCTCAGTTCCCTGCCAGTCTCTGACTGTGTGATCTGAGGCAGGCCCAGCCCCGCCCAGCACCAGGGCTTTCTTCTTGAAGCACCTTCCTGTGCCCACCCAGCCAGCCAGTGTCAGGCAACAGCCTGAACCCCGCTCCCCAAAATCACTGTCCCAAGGAACCCTCAGTGCTCCAGGGAAGGCTCTGTAGCCCCAGGTGGGACGGTGAGGCTGACCCTGACGGAGCCTTGGGCCTCTGTCCTGCAGGAGGAGCCCGCGGCTGCTGCACAAGTGGACAGGGCCAAGCTCTTCATGGTGGCTGTGAAGCAGGAGCTGAGCCAGGCCAACTTTGCCACTTTCACCCAGGCTCTGCAGGACTACAAGGGTTCTGATGACTTCGCTGCCCTGGTGGCCCACCTCCGCCCCCTCTTTGCTGAGGACCCCAAGAAGCACAGCCTGCTCCAAGGTGCCCTCACCTGCAGAGGCCGCCCACCCTGAGGGCAGTGCTGCTGCTGTGCGTGGTGGGGCTAACAGGACAGACACTTGCTTCACAGGGTTCTACCAGTTTGTACGGCCCCACCACAAACAGCAGTTTGAGGAGGTTTGCATCCAGCTAATAGGACGAGGCTGTGGCTATCAGCCTGAGCACAGCATTCCTCAAAGGCAGCGGGCACAGCCAGCTCTGGATCCCACTGGTAAGTGGGGCCCGCTATGGGAACTTCAGACTCCTATGAGGAAGGCAGGGTGGTACTGCGGTCCTGGGGTGCCTCTGTTCCCATATGGGAGTGATGGGGGCCATCTCCAGCAGCAGCAGCATCACATGTTGGGGAGACCCTGTGCAACTCCATGTACTTCCCCTGACCCCCCCATGCACCACCCTGTCCAATCCCCACGTACTTCCTCTGCCCCCCCATACACGGCCCTGCCCCTCCCACAGCCCCGACCCCTACGCACTACACATGGCCCTGTCCAACCCCCACATGGCCTTGTCCCTCCTATAGCCCCCGCCTCCCAGGCATGGTCCTGGGGAATCAACTGCACACGCCAGGGTCCTAGACCCCAGACCCGTCCTCCCTACTCCTGCCTCTGCCTGGGGTGGATCCCAAGCCTCCAGGGGCGGGAGCATCTGTTTTCATGTTTGTTAATGAACAGCCCCACAGAGTTCCCCTAGTGCAGGGTTCACCCCAGCGGGGAACCTAGCTTTTTGGGAAGACCCCAGACCCCTTCTGGACTTGGTGCTCACTGGGGTGTCCTCACACCTTACCCACCCTGAGGCTCTAAGCTCCTGAGTGGGGGTTTGGTCTGCCCGCCACTGTACCAGCCCCGGTCCAGAAGGATGGTGTCTCCTCCACTGCTCCTGGCACCTGTGTGTGTGCCTTCTGGGTTTCCACTCCCTGGTCTGAAGAGGGTGAGGCGAGGGCCCCCCCCCACCCCCAGCCAGCCCTGCCCCCTGCCCCGGGGAACTTTCCAGATGCTTGGGACCAGCTTTGTGGCTCTGCATCTCTTCATCAGGAAGGATGGCGCCCGATCCCAAGCTGACCCTGTCCAAGGCTGCCACCCAGCAGCTGGACCCCAGAGAGCACCTGAACCAGGGCGGGCCCCACCTGACCCCCAGGCCACCCCCCGAAGGTAGGTGGCTCCTGAGCCACATGCAGCCTGTGAGTTTGTGGGGCTCTCGGTGCTCGGCAAGGCTCACTCTTGATGTGGCCTCAGAGCCTTTGAGCTGGAGCTATCGGTGGCGCTCCCGCTGTGGTGAGCCATCACCTGGTGGGGGCTGCTCCTGATTCCGCACCCCAGGTCATCTTGAGCAGCAATCCAGGAATTCCTGAGAGGAAGGGCAGGCAGGGTGGTGGGACTCTCAGCCCTCCTCCCCAATGCCACTGAGCCGTGCTACTCCCACACCAGGGGACCCTGGAAGCCACCCACAGTGGGGGTCCGGAGCACACAGAGCAGGGAAGCAGGGCCAGCGTGCCGTGAGCGCCTACCTGGCGGATGCCCGCCAGGCCCTGGGGTCCGCAGGCTATAGCCAGCTCCTGGCAGCACTGAGAGCCTACAAGCAGGACGACGACCTGGACAAGGTGCTGGCCGTGCTGGCTGCCCTGACCACCGAGAGGCCTGAGGACTTCCCCCTGCTGCAGAGCAAGTGGCCCCAGGGTGCAGCTGGTGGCGCAGAGGGTGGGGGGCAGGGTGGGGCAGTGCAGGGTCTGAGCAAGCTCCCCCGCAGGGTTCAGCATGTTTGTGCGTCCACACCACAAGCAACGCTTCCTGCAGACGTGCACAGACCTGACTGGCTGGCCCCATGGGGGTATGGAGCTGCTGGGACCCCAGGAGGAGAGCCTTGCCACGCCTCCTGTGCTCGCTCATGGGACTCACCAACCAGGTGGGGTGCCTGTCTGGCTGCTCCTGACAGCGCCCCAGCCCCATGCCACCCTGGGAGTGAGCAGCAAAGCCCCAGGCACCCCTCAGACTGACTTCTTTGCATGCAGGCCCCTCATGGCCAAAGAAGGCCGGGAAGACGCAGAGCAAGATCTCGTCCTTCCTTAGACAGAGGCCAGCGGGGGCCGTGGAGGCGGACTGTTCAGCAGCAGGGCCCAGCCAGTCCTCCAGACCTCCCCATGGTCCTGCAGCATCTGAGTGGGGTGAGCCTCATGGGAGAGGCCTGGCTGGGCAGCAGGCCATGGCAGCTCCGGGAGGAGGGCCCCTCTCAGTGGGCTGTGTGTGTCGGGGCTGCAGGGCGGAGGACGTGGTGCCCTTCCAGTGCCCTGCCTGTGACTTTCAGCGCTGCCAGGCCTGCTGGCAACGGTACCTTCAGGTTGGTGCCCGGCTACTGAAGTCCCTGCTGGGTGTGGCCTCAGGTGGTGGGCTGAGGGGAAGAGAGCAGGCCCTTGGCCTGGGGGTGGTGCCTGGCAGGCATGTCCAGTAGGCTGGTTGTCTCCACAGGCCTCTAGAACGTGCCCAGCCTGCCACACCACCTGCAGGAGGCAGAGTATCATGCAGGTCTTCTGGCCGGAGCCCCAGTGAGTGCCCATGGAGGCCCTCAGCACGCCCGACGTGGCTTGATCACCTGCTTGTTTGGCTCTGGTGGGCCAAGAACTCACCCAATAGAACAGGCCCACCCATGCCTGCCTGGCCTGTTGCAGGCGCCCGGCAGGTGGAGCCCATGGTTGGTCCCTGCAGTGGGGCCCGATCTGGACTTGCCTCTGAGAAGCTCTGAGCTACCTTGGGGTCTGGGGTGGGTTTCTGGGAAAGTGTTTCCCCAGAACTTTCCCTGGCTCCTAGCCTGTGAGTGGTACCCAAGGGGCGTCCCAGCTGAGCCCCTGACCAGGAAGGAGACCCCTGTGGGCATGTGTCCACTTTTAATTGGGACAGGGCTCTCTAATAAAACTGCTGGCAGTGCGCAGGATGGTGTTTTCGTGGCTGGGGGTTGGTGGAGGGATTTGAGGGTGCACCGAGGAACAGGGAGTTGGCAAAGGTACCTCCCAGCCCCCCGGGACACTACTTTCTCCACGGTGGGCTCAGCCCTACCCTTGTCCTCACAGCTGCAGCAAAGCTGCAATTTGTGAGGGACCCACCAACACCCCAGGCCATCTGGCCTGGCTGCTGGGTCAGGAGCTGCCCCAGGTGCTGAGGAGGGTGGTTCCTTGGCTGGTGAGGCCCCTGTCTGGGGAGTGATGGCGCCAGGTGGGTGAGGGGGCTGCCTGGGGAGGGAGGGGTTCCCATGGGGCATTACGAGGCCAGCCCCGCCCTCTATGCCCATATAGGGCTGCAGCAGGACGGGCTTGGGGACTGGGGGAGAAGGATGGGGCATGCTGGTCAGGCACGGCAGGGTCCGGTGTCTGCATTGAGCCTCACTTTCCCTGCTCCAGCGAGGACCATGAGGGCACTGGAGGGGCCAGGCCTGTCACTGCTGTGCTCGGCATGGGTGCTGCCCACCCTGCTGTTGGTGATGGCCACACGAGGAGCAGCAGAAGCACCCACCTACCCCTGGCGAGACCCAGAGACGGAAGAGTGGCTGGTGTGTGCCCAGTGCCCCCCAGGCACCTTTGTGCAGCGCCCGTGCCGCCGAGACAGCCCCACGATGTGTGGCCCCTGTCCACCGCGCCACTACACGCAGTTCTGGAACTACCTGGAGCGCTGCCGCTACTGTAACGTCCTCTGCGGGGAGCGAGAGGAGGAGGCGAGGCCCTGCCAAGCCACCCACAACCACGTCTGCCGCTGCCGAGCCGGCTTCTTCGCGCACGCTGGTTTCTGCCTGGGGCACACGCCGTGTCCCCCTGGCACCGGCGTGACTGCCCCTGGTGAGAGCTGGTCGAGGGGAGGGTCCCCCTCGGGGGAATGATGGCCAGAGGTGTGGCGGGTCGGGTTGCCACTCCCAGGCTTGCACCCCGAGCGAGGACCCCAGTTCCCCTGACCCTGTTCTCCCCTCCTGGCCACAGGCACCCCCAGTCAGAACACACAGTGCCAGCCGTGCCCCTCAGGCACCTTCTCAGCCAGCAGCTCCAGCTCAGAGCAGTGCCAGCCCCACCGCAACTGCACAGCCCTGGGCCTGACCCTCACCATGCCGGGCTCCTCCTCCCACGACGCCCTGTGCACCAGCTGCACCAGCTTCTCCCTCAGTACCATGTTACCAGGTGGGCTGGGTGAGCCAGGTGAGCGGAGGACCCGTCAGCTGGGCTCTGGGAAGGGCCCACGGCAGATGTAAGGGGTCAGGGATCCCTCCCATAGATCCCCACGAAGGCTACCACCTCAGGGGTGGCTGAGGATCAGGATCGAAGCTGGCGCAGTCTCCTGTGGGGAGCACTTGGAAGGTGGGCGGCACACTCCCCTAACTGCTCCAGAGAAGGAAGGTGGCTGCCTGCTTCGACATGGTGAAACCGAGGCCCAATGGCAACCATTGTTGAGAAGTTGCAAGGGGAAGTGACCCCGTTAAGGTCAATACAGATCTGGTCCATCTGCAGGTCCCAACTCGCCCCTCCCATTGCCTCTCCTAGCCCCGCTCCTGCTCCCAGGCCTTTGCTCCAGCGAGCGCTGACTGACCGAAGGCTACTGCTGCATAGCCGCCCAGCCCACACTCCTGCACCTTCTCACACTGCCCTCCCTCCACAGGGATTTTCCTCTCCTGCAAACCCGCCGGGTGGGTCCCCCCAGTGTCTGTCTGGAAATGACTGGACACTGCGTCCCCTCCCCCTGCAGGAACGGAGGAGTGTGAGCGTGCCGTCATCGACTTCGTGACTCTCCAGGACGTCTCTATCAAGAAGCTGCAGCGGCTACAGCAGGTCCTCGAGGGCCCTGGGGGCTGGGGTCCTGCGCCAAGGGTGGGCCGGGCGGCCTTGCGGCTGAAGCTGCAGCAGCGGCTCAAGGAGCTTCTGGAGGTGGGGGACGGAACGCTGTTGGCACGGCTGCTGCGGGCGCTGCGTGTGGCCAGACTGCCTGGGCTGGAGCGGAGCATCCGTGAGCGGTTCCTCCCTGCACACTAAGCCTGGCCCCCTCACCCCCCCCTTATTTATTTTATACATTCTTGGCCCTCACATGCACCAAAAGAGGCTTAAAATTTTTTTTCTTAAAAAATGAGGTTTCCTAAAGTCTTTCTGTAAAGCTGGTTGTGGCCTGTTGTGCGACCACTAGGACGGCAGCGGGGATGCCTGATCTGCCGGGATCTCTCCGGCTCCCACAATTGCTGCCTGGGGCTTCCCCTTCCGGGGTTGGTCAGTGGGCAGCACCCCCTCTGCTCCCTGCTGGCTGTGGTGTGTGGCCGGGTCCCCAGAGCTCATGGGAGTCAGGACCTAGGAGGGCATACCTGCTGGATGAACACGGCAAGGCTCAGGACGGCCCATCATAAGGGCCCCACACTAACCCCCCCACCCCCTTTGAATTCCTCCCACTCCCAACTCAGGGAATTTCCCGAGAGGGGACCTGCCAGAGACCACCCCCAGGCATCCCATGTGCTTCTTGGGAAGTGAGGCTTTTCCCCTCTGGGGCAGGCTCTGAAGCATCCACAGTAATGGGGCCTGCCTCAGCCACACACCCCTTCCCACAGGTCCTGGGAAGCAACCTTTGGTACACGCACAGGCGCCCCTGGAGAGGGCGCGGGGACTTCCAGGCCTGACTCCCGTGAGTCACAGCCACCCCCACCCTGACTCATGTCCCTTCCCAGAAGCTCCTCCCAGGCCCCCCACATCCCACATCCACAGGAAGGGAGGGACAGGCCCACCTGGGGAACCCCTCACTTGCCCTCAGCCCTTCAGCAGCCCAGGGCCACCCTCACTACATCTTACAGCCAAGAGCGGAGCCTTGGGACTCCAGGAGGGAAGGGATGGACAGAGCCAGTCTCGCCATCTTTATTTTGTGCTCATCCTGGGCAGCACTGGGCAAGCAGCTCCTGCCCACAGCCGCACTGGGGAAGAGCAGAGCACTCGGCAGGCCCAGTGGAGGCTGTGCATGGAGGGCCCCAGGACCAGCCTCACCCCCAAACGGGATGCAGGCCCAGCACAGCACTGATTCAGGGCCCCACAGAGAACCCCCCAGCACACGCCAAGGGGGCCCAGGGCACAGCTTCACCTGGCTGGAGGGCTCTGGACCCCACAAACACTCCTCAGCATGCAAGTATGGGCATAAAACAGCCACTCCCAACAGGACCCCTCAGCTGTTGGCATCGGTATGTGCCCTCCAGGGGCGTTAAGATGAGGTAAAGCCAGGCAGGCCTCCTCAGCCCTGTCCCGAGGCTGCATCTGAACCCAGGGCCCCAGTGGCCTTTGGGGACATGGCCTAGGTCTTCCTCAAGGCAAGTTCAGCCCCAGACCACCTCTCGGGTCACAGGGGGCAGAAGCCAGAGGGCAGCCATGACCTGACCGACCTCCTCGATGGGCTGGACAGGCAGCTATGGGATCTCCCAAAGGCCCCACAGAGCTGTTCCCACACAGCCCAAGCCAGCCTAAGCACTGGAGCCCCAACTCCCAACCAGGTCTCCCTCAGATCCCCCAGAATGGGGCTAGGAGGGCAGCAGCTGCACCCCATGGAAAGGCCACCAGATGGCCTGGGCTGCCTGGCTCCCCACCGAAGCCTCCAGAGGCCTACACTTCTCCAGACACAAAGGAAAGTTTGTCTTTGAGAAAACAGAGGAACCCCAAAGCAAAGTAAACCCACCCCCCAGATGAGCAGCACGGGAGCCAAGAGGAACCACTCCTCTAGCACCAGGGCCAGGGGACCGGCGTCCCCATGGCAGGCAGGCAGCAGGCGGCGCCTATGTGATGTCCCTCTGCCGAGGCGGCCGGTGCAGGTTTCGCACGACGCACTTCACCATCCACTCGATGCCCTCGCGCACCCCCTTGCTGCGAAGACAGGGCTATGAGGGGGCTGGCCTCGGTCCCCAAACCCCCGAAGGCGTAGCCCACTCACCCCGTGAGGGCGGAGCAGGCCTGAGTCAGGCAGTCCCGCCTGCCAATCTTGCCCGTGCAGTCGCTGAAGGCCGTCTTGATGTCAGGGATGGAGAGGCAAGTCTGGGGGAGGCGAGGCCAAGGCCATAAGGAGCAGACCCCACTTCAAGGCCCTGTCCTGCCAGTGGGCCCAGGGCTCTTAGAAGGGCAACTGCCCTTCACCCCAGGAAACAGAAGTCTGCCAGGTCCCAGTGTCTCCCACAGAGGCCATGGCGGTGAGGACCCTGTGCTCGGCCCAAGGCTGCATGTGGCTGCTGCTGTCTGGGATAAACTTTAGACATCCTCCATGGCTCCAAGGAGCCCCCTTCCATCCCCTCCCTGCAGGACACCTTGAGCCCTGAGGTGGCACTCCGAGGGCTGAGGCCTGGGCAGTGCAGGAGGCGGGTCCTGGGGCCAACGAGGCAGGGGATGATAAAGGGGGGATGGGGGAGTCTGGATTCATGCTGGCTTCTGCTCACAACCACCTGCTCAGTCCTCAAAGAGCAGTCTTCACCTCCCCTTTCCTCCAAGGAGAAAACCCTGCCCCGTACCAGGTGTCCCTCTTGTCAGCTGAGATTGTGAGGGAGGTCAGCCCTATAGGAGGGGGCAACAGAGCCACCCCAAAGAAGGTGGTAAGTAAAGATTCACCCTGACCCTCAGGACGCCAGGCTGCTTCTGTGCAAAGCTCCTCTAAGAAGACAGCAAAAACTCAATGTGGCCAGTGCTCCCAGGGGCAGTGGCACCTGAGGGGTCTTGAGGGGCTGCCCTGGGGATGGGGCTGGCACAGATGCCAGCTGAGAACAGGTGAGGGTCAGAGTTGACTTCCACCGGGGCCCCAGCATCACTTCTCTGAGCTCCCAAGTTTCACCTGAGTCTCTCGACAGCTCAGCCACACACTCCTGAGGCACAGCCATCCTCCAGGGGAGGGCCCTGGGCCTCCTCACAGCTCAGACACACATTCCTGAGGACATGCACTCCTGAGGCACGGCCGTCCTCCAGGGAGAGGGCCCTGCATGGCAGGAACGGGCCTCTGGGTGGCTGCCCTGGGGTGGAAGAACCTCCAGAAGCAGCAGACTGAGAGGAACTAGGCTGGGGAGCTAGAGGTCCCAGGTCTGCTGGAGGCAGTGTGGGCCTTCAGAATGGCTCTGTGCCTGCTGGGCAGTCACTGGGGCTGGGGTTTCCGGGTGCACACACTGTTCCCCTTGGGGGGCGGGGCACCTGCGCCCGCAGGAGCCTGGGGACTTGGGAAGCTGCCGCAGGAGGTGGGGTGGGGCTCACCTCCACATCCTGCTTGTTGGCCAGCACCAAGATGGGGACACCGCACAGCGCCTCACTGGTCACCACTTTTTCTGGGGAGGGTAGAAGAGGTAGCACCTCACAGCCAGCATCCTGCCTCTGACTGTCCAGGGGCCCACAGGCGTGGATGCTAAGACAGCTGCTTCCCTCCCACCACCACCCCCCCACTCAGCAGGAGCACTTCTGATCAGTCAATGGGCCAGCCCCAGGTAGAGCTGCCCAAGCTAGATCTGCCTCTGCTGCCCATCCGTCCCTCCCAGAGCAGCCAGGCCACACTCACCGAACGCCTGCTTGGACTCTGCCAGCCGCTCCTCGTCGGTGGAGTCAATGACATAGATGACACCGTGACACTCTGCATAATACTGCAAACAGCAGGATTTGGGGCTCAGTCCCCATCCTGCCAAGGGCCAGCAGGGCCAGGCCCATGTCACGGCCACTGTGAGGGGCTCACTTGAGGAAGGGGCAATAGGGCAGCCCCTAACTGCAAGACCCTTCTGGGATGCCTTCTGGGGCTGCAGGGAGATCTGCTAGTAGAGATGCCCCCAGGTGCTCCTCCTGAGAACCTGTCTGCAACCTTTCACCTGACGGTGGCCTGAGAAAAAAGTGAAAGGCAAGGATTGGGCCAGACATGGTGGCTCACACCTGTTACCCCAACACTTTGGGAGGAAGATCACCTGAGCCTAGGAGTTCAAGGCCAACCTGGGCAACAATGAGACCTCCTCTCTACAAAAGTTTATGGTAAATAAGCTTTTAGTCCTAGCTATTCAAGAGTTTGAGGTGGGGGGATGGCTTCAGCCTGGGAGGGTGAGGCTGTAGTGAGTTCTGATCATGCCACTGCATTCCAAGCTGGGTGAGAATGAGGCCCCATCTCAAAAAAAAAAAAGGACAGGGTTTGGGGGCTCCCACCTGTGGGCAGGGAGGGAGTGTGGCCACATGGATGACAAGCCTCAGGAGCCACTGAGGGACGGGACCAACACCATCTGCCAGGCCAGGGCACTGTGCTCAACCTCTGCAGGCTGGGCGTGGTCAGTCCTGGGCTCACTGGTGGCACTGCTGGGCAAGACAGGGCACAGACCCTGTGGCCTCAGGCATGAGTTCCAAGCCCAGGACCAGATGAGTCCATCTCTATCCCAATCAGAAAAAAATGGGAGACTGCATCCACGTGGAGCAGACTTTTGCCACTTTGCCTCCAGGCTGTGCCAGCTCTCCTGCCCAGGCACAAGTGCCCAGAGACCTGGACTGCATGCCGACCAGGTCGGACAAGCTCGCGGTCAGTGTCAAGACACCCCACTGAGAGTATGAGAACCCAGAAGGCACAGCCCAACTCTCCGAAATCCTTATGTGTCCCAAGCAGGGAGAGCCAGACAAGCTTCTGCACCTACACTTCCCACAGCAGAGAGAAGGAAGCCCAAGGTCTGGCATCCTCCAGGGTTCTACAGACAGGACCCACAGAGGCCGCTACAGGCGGATCCGAAGGTGGAGACCGCTGTGGCAGGACGGTTGGCTCCGTGGAGGCTGCAGCAAGCCCAATGAGAGAATCCCCATGGCAGTGTGGCCCCCGGGGCTTCTAAGCAGGGTGGCAGAAGGTTCATGTGCAACCAGGGTCCTGGCCCATGGGACCATATGGCCAGAGCCACCCATCTCACCTACCAGACATGGGGTGTACAGCCCAGCGGGGCCGAGTGCAGGCAGGACCCAAAGCCCCAGGCCCAGCAGAGGCGTCTCAGCAGTGGTCCCTGTAGAGTACCCCACATAGAGGGGGAAAAGGAAGATGTCCAGGCGTGGCTCCTGGCTGGCCAGCTAATGAGTGGGGGCAGGCCAGAGGTGGGCAGCAGCTCTACTGGCCTCTCTCAGGCAAGCCCTCAAGCACTAGAGGCCAGGGCACAACCTCACATGGATGGAGCACCAGGCGGCCCACCCCGTCCTGCTTCCGTGGGAAGTCATGGCCCGAGGCTGGCTGATGGACAGGCCTTATGTGCAGCAGAGTGGGCGTCTCAAGGCCTCCCAGAGCATCCGCCAGAGCCTCTCGGCTGGACGATGGACACACAGGGTGGGGTACAAGCCCAGTGGGATGGGCTCCACTCAGCAAGGGTGGAGGAACGACTGGCAAAGCCCCAGCCAGACACGAGCAGCACAGCTGACCCCAGTGGGGCAATCAGAGGGACTGTGGGTTTGAGTTTGTCTCCCCAGCCGCAATGGGAGCTCCCCAACTGCAAAGTGCCAGCCAGCCTGAGAGATAAGCATTATAGCAAAGGACCCACACATATGGACGCTGACCCAGGGTCTAGCCCCAGGATGAGGCCAACTCCCAGTCAGAGCCCTTTCTGTGCTTGCTTCATGCTGGCAATGCTGCGCCTGCACAAGGATGCAATGTACAGGAACCAGGTGGAAGCAGGAGCCTCCCTTCTGGCCTCTCCCAGTGACCCATGGAGGTCTCTGGGGCAGACCCTCCTGGCTCTGAGCTCAGCAGGGTCAGGGGTCCCGACCACTAGAGCAGTATGTGCTCAACGGACATGCTGAAGAACAAACCACAGCTGCCTCAGGGGCATGAACAGCACCTCGTGTCTAGGGGACCCTGGCGGGCAGGAAACTGGGCTGCCATCCCACAGCTGGGGACCTAGGGAGCCACTGGCCCCACAGAGATGGTGTCTGGAGGACTCAGACTGCCAGGAGGTCACACCCAAGCAGAAGTGCACCCAAGGAAGAAAGCAGCCCTGAGACCAGCTGCAAGGGTGGGCTGTAGTGGCCCCTGTAAGCCTCCCTCCTCCAGCTTCCCCTCAGAGAGGCCCTCGGGACCTTAGAGGAACCACTCCCCAGTGTGGAAGGTGTTCCACGCAGGGCTGCGGCTGCGGCCAGTGCCGACATCCACGGCCCCACTGTGGTCTTGCTTCATGCTGGAAACACTGCACCTGCAGATGGCCTCGTTTCAGGTTTCTGTGGGACCCACTTTGACTGCAAAGAGCCATGTTGCCGGGTCACACCTGCCCAGGGCAGCCCACAGGCTGTGGTATGAAGTCCCAGCCATGGCCCCACATGGCACAGAACAGCCAGCTTGCCTCCAGGTCTCCCTGCTGGGGCAACCATAGCTCTACAGATCCTGCCGCCTGAGTGGACCTCTCCTTGTCCCCACCACCTTCCTGGTGTCAATCGCCAAAGTGCATCCTGTACCTCAACCTCTATCTTGGTGTCTGTGCCTGAGACACAAGCCTGTGGCAAGAGCATTCTCACCCGTGTCACCCCCCCCAAAGCGCGCTGGGCACTGGACACGCAGGCTATGACTCAGTTTGTCCTGTCTTGACTTACGTGGCCCTAGAGGATCTATCAAAGGTCACTTGGCCATGGGAGAAATGCCCTCTTGGCTAGAAGTCAGGGCAGAAGGGGACACTTTGGTGGAGCCTAGGAAAGGGGGACTGGGATCAAAAAGGAGATCAGGACCTGGGCACTTAGCTCTAGAGATGGCAGCCAGCAAGCATTAGGGCAGCCAAGGCACTGGGTGCCCCAAGCCCGCTGTGCCAGCCTCAGGCAGGGAGCCCCTGAGGAAGGCAAGGCTCTGTCCTGCTCAGCGCTGGAGTCAGTGCTCAGCCCAGACTGAGGAGGAGATAAACTGCAGCCTGGGGTGTGGAGGAGGGACACCACACTGGGATCTCAGAAATGCCCAATTTTCACATGCTCAGCTGACACAATGAGTAACAAACCACATTATCCACAAAGTGGGTGATGAAAGGTGCTGAGGAAGAGACCAAAGGGTGCACTCTGGAAATAAATGGACTGGAGGGCTGGGGTGGGGGTGGGGTTGGGGGTGGTGCTGGACAGGGAGTCTTACCTTGTCCCACAAAGACTGCAGCTCTTCCTGGCCTCCTAAGTCCCAAAACATGAGGCGAGCCTTTCCCACATCCACAGTGCCGACTGGGGAGATGGGGGAACAGGCAGGGCTCGAAACCTTGGTCCCTGACACACCAAGTCCCAGCTCTCTTGGGGGATGGAGCAACCACTCTGGGACCACTCAGAGGGGACTTGAGATGGGCTGAGTTTGTCTCCCCAGCCGCAATGGGAGCTCCCCAACTGCAAAGTGCCAGCCAGCCTGAGAGACAGGCATTATAGCAAAGGACCCACACATATGGACGCTGACCCAGGGTCCAGCCCAGGATGAGGCCAACTCCCAGTCAGAGCCCTGCTCTGGGTGACACGGGTGAACATCACAGCATCCTCA
This sequence comes from Callithrix jacchus, assembly GCF_049354715.1. Lineage (NCBI taxonomy): Eukaryota > Metazoa > Chordata > Mammalia > Primates > Cebidae > Callithrix > Callithrix jacchus. The sequence goes on from NC_133506.1 coordinate 59,197,949, forward strand.
AGGTCCCAAACCCACAGCCCTGCTATTCAGACCCCTTACTGTTGAGACCCACGGTGGTGGTGATTTTGGATAGACTCATCCCCTTGTAGTTCTTGTTAAACCGGGTTTTCGACTGCTCCAGGAAGGTCTGAGGAGAGAGGGAGGCAGACACATCAAATAGGGACTACAGTGTTTCCCAAGTCTTTTTCCCAAATATCCTTACTCAGGCCTGCTCCTTAAAAGACAAAAAACAGAAACAAAGCAACGTTCTGCTCTTCAAGAAGCTGGCGGTGACTACCCTGTCTTCTCAGAAGTCTGGATTCTGTCTGGGTGGTGAGCATGCAGCTGACACCAGGTCGTGGGGAGGGGCTCAGGCAAGGGAGGGGCACTCACCGTCTTCCCAGCATTGTCCAGGCCCAGGATCAGGATGCAGTACTCGTCCTTCTGAAACATGTACTTGTACAGGCCGGACAGCAGCGTGTACATCCTGCCCTGGACACCCCGACAGATGTCACTGTACAGCAAGAACGCACCCGCCCCCCGAGTTTCTCCACGGTGGTCAGTGGTGCTCCACGTCCAGCTGACCGCTCAGGACTAGAACCTGGGGCCATTCCCGACTCCTCATCTCTCTTCCACCCCATCCCTTTGTGACTCTTCGGCCTCCGTAACTTCTCCCAGATCAGCCACCCTCCGCCACTCCTGCCCCGGGGCCTCCCTGCCCGCGGGACCACCCCGCCAGTGTTCACAGTGAGCTCGGTTGCGCCCCCGCCCTCCCCCCCGCGTCGCTCCCACGCTTCACGCGCGCGGAACGGGGAACGCACTTGCTGCAGCCCCGCCTGGGCACAGCGCCCTCGGGTGTTCGGCCGCGAGCCCCACCCAGTAACAGCCAGGAGCCCCTGCAGGCGCCCCATCACCCCGTTTCTTAAAACGGGGACGGCCTGTGGAGAGCGGACCCGCAGGCAGCGCGCGGCGGGCGGGGACGGACTCCCGCGGAGGAGGAACTGCGCTCGGGCCCCCGGGCTCCCGGCGGCTGCCAGTCGCGGCCGCCAGGTTCGAGGCTCGCCGACAAGCTGCTAAAGCTGGTTCCTGTCACACCCGCGTCCCAACCTCGAGTCCAGGGCCGCCTCTCGGGCCTCGGGCCCGGCCGCACAGCCTCCGACCTACCTGCGTCCGCCGCGGCCTCTAAGCCGCCGCTGCTGACCCGGCACCGACCCCGCGCGGGGCCTGACGGGACGCGGGCCGTGGGGCAGAAGCTTAATCGCGTCCCGGCGGCCTCTGCGCTCCGCTTCCCGGCTGCCACCGCGCGCCAGGCACTTCCGGAGGCGGCTGCGGCGGGAGGAAGTGCCGGTAGGCTGCGAGGGCGAAAGCGGGGCTCCGGCCTGCTTTAGCCGGTGAGGCCGGCGGGCTCTCTATGGAGGCGGCTGGGAAACCGCGCTGAGGAGGTGCGCGGCCCTGGCCGGACGGAAGAGAGGCCGGGCGGGGGTCGGGACCAGCCTGCAAGGCTGCGGGCGCGGCGGGTGCGCTCGGCGGAGGGCCGCGCGGGGTCGCCCTGCGGGGAGGGGGTGACGCGGAACCCGGCTAGCAGCGAGCCCGGGGCGGCTCGGAAGGGAAGTGCGGAGCCCGAGCGGGGGTACCGGGCTGCGACCTCCGCGCCGGGAGCTATCGCTCTGAACCGGTGTCTCCGCGAGGGAAAGGGGACGTGCCCGTGCCCGCCGCAGGCTGTGGTGGCGGCTGCGAGACCCTCGCTCCGTGTCGGTCCCGAGACGCGGGGCTCACCAGGCCCCTCTTCTCGCAGCTCCGGTCCAGCGCCTCCCTCTCTCAACATGGATGAGGACAGCCTGGAGGCTGCCCTGCAGACCTACCGTGCGCAGCTGCAGCAGGTGGAGCTGGCCCTGGGCGCCGGCCTGGATTCGTCCGAGCAGGCCGACCTGCGCCAGCTACAGGGGGACCTGAAGGAGCTCATCGAGCTCACCGAGGCCAGCCTGGTGTCCGTGAGGAAGAGCAAGCTGCTGGCCGCGCTGGACGGAGAGCGCCTGGGCCAGGAAGATGCTGAGTACCAGGCTTTCCGGGAGGTCATCGCCGAGGCGGCCCCTGGGGCCGGATCAGAGACAGTTCCTAAAGCAGAGGCGGGGCCAGAATCTGAGGCAGGTGGGCAGGAAGAGGGAGAGGAGGAAGAGCTGAGTGGGACCAAGGTGAGCGCGCCTTACTACAGCTCGTGGGGCACCCTGGAGTATCACAACGCCATGGTGGTGGGCACAGAAGAGGCGGAGGATGGCTCGGCGGGTGTCCGTGTGCTCTACCTGTACCCCACTCACAAGTCCCTGAAGCCCTGCCCGTTCTTCCTGGAGGGAAAGTGTCGCTTCAAGGAGAACTGCAGGTAAAGCCCTTTGCTGTCAGATGGCAACCTCGAGGCGTACGGGGTGCACATACAGGGTCAGGTCAGGATCGGCCCTCCCTTTGCAGTTGGTCCCAGCTTCCTGGGGCAGGCGGGCTGTGAAAGCAGTATCCTTGTTTAGGCATGTGCCTCTTTCTTCTGGGATAAGAGCAGGATGCATGGAAGGAGGCTAATCAAGGTGGCTCACGCCTGTAATCTCAGCACTTTGGGAGGCCCGGGGGGGAATCACCTGAGGTCTGGAGTTGGAGACCAGTCTGGTCAACATGACGAAACTCCATCTCCATTAAAAGTACAAAAAATCGGCCAAGCACAGTGGCTCATGCCTGTAATTCCAACACTTTGGGAGGCCGAGGCGGGCGGATCACGAGGTCAAGAGATGGCGACCATCCTGGCCTACATGGTGAAACCCTGTCTCTATTATAAGTATAAAAGCCAGCTGGGTATGGTAGTGTGTTCCTGTAGTCCCAGCTGCTCGGGAGGCTGAGGCAGGAGAATCGCTTCAATCCAGGAAGTGGAGGTTGCAGATCACACCACTGCACTCCAGCCTGGTGACAGAGTGAGACTTCGTCTCAAAAAAAAAAAGTACAAAAATCAGCTGGGCGTGGTGGCAGGCACCTGTGGTCCTAGCGACTCAGGAGGCTAAGGTAGGAGAATCAGTTGAACCCAGGAGGCTGAGGTTGCAGTAAGCCAAAATTCAGCCACTGTACTCCAGCCTGGGCAACAGAGCGAGGCTTATGTGAAAGAGAATAGGTCCCCAACCTATTGTCAGTTTTGTTTGTTTTTTTGAGACAGGGTCTTACTTTGTCACCCAGGCTGGAGTGCAGCCTGGACTTCCTGGGCGCAATTGATCCTCCTGCCTCAGTCCCCCAGGTAGCTGGACTACCACACCCAGCTAATTTCTGTATTTTTAGTAGAGGTGCGGTTTTGCTGTGTTGCCCAGGCTGGTCGCACACTCCTGAGCTCAAGTGATTCACCCGCTCTGGCCTCCCAAAGTGCTGGGATCACAGGCGTGAGCCACCGCACCCGGCCCTGTTGTCAGTTTTATTCTCTAGAATTCAACTTTTAAATTTACTTTAATGGAAATTTTGAAACCTGCCCCAGATGAGAGAGCCTAGCATAATCACTGCCCACAGTCTATTATCATTTTGCTTGTTCCCCCGCCCCGCTTTTTCCCTTCCTGGATATTTTAAAGCAAATTTCAGAAGGTACTGGGTTTTTCCAACTATGAATACTTCAGAGTGGATCTCTGATAAGGAAATATTACTTAAAAAGTAACTTTTTGAAAGTCCAAGTCAGTGTGAAGACAAGAAAGAGTCACTTCCACATCATTATAGATAACACGTTTCATGGCAGCACCTCTTCCATGTTCGAATATCCACAGCTATTACCATGATGTCTCCATTTCCATAAGCGCATAGCTTTATTTTTGCTCCTTTTTACTTTTCTCTGAGAAGAAATATTTACCAGGCTTTCTAGTAGGTAATTTTCTTTTTAGCCAATAGTTCAGGCTGGCCAGGTAGCACTCCTAGTTCTTTGGATGTCTTACTTTGTGGGGGTTTTTGTTTTTGTTTTTTTTAAGCAGGGTCTTGCTGCCCTGTCACCCGGGCTGGAGTACAGTGGCACAATCTCAGCTCACTGCAATCTCTGCCTCCCTACTTCAAGCCATCCTCCCACTTCAGCCTCTCTGATAGCTGATACTACATGCGTGTACTGCCATGCCCAGCTAATTTTGGTATTTTTTGTAGAGACAGGGTTTCAGCATGTTGCCCAGGCTGGTCTCAAACCCTTGATCCCTTTGATGAGAGATCTGACACATCCCTGTGGTGCTTCCTTTGGGCCAGGCACTGCTCCAGGAGTTTCACGTGTGTTCATTCATCTGTGCAGCAAACCGGTAGGTAGGCCTTGCAGTCACACCATTTAACGGAGAAGGAAACAGGAATAAAAGAACTGATTGACTGGCCCAAAGCTATGAGGCTCAGAGGGCTCCGAGCTGTCCTTAGCCCTCGTCCCATTCCCTCTCCATGGTGCCACTTGCCATGTCAGCATCAGGCCTAATCTGAAGGCTTCTGAAGAGTCTTCCAGACGCCCACCTTGCCACCACTTGGGACTGATAAGTTCTCTTGGATTTTTGTTGGACTGTTTTTTTTTTTTTTTTGAGACAGAGTTTTGCTTTTGTTGCCCAGGCTAGAGTGTAATGGCACAATCTTAGCTCACTGCAGCCTTCACCCTCTGGGTTCAAGGGATTCTCCTGCCTCAGCCTCCTGAGTAGCTGGGATTATAGGCATGTGCCACCACACCTGGTTAATTTTTATGGTTTTAGTGGAGACAGGGTTTCACAATGTTGGCCAGGCTGGTCTCCAACTCCTGACCTCAGGTGATACACCTGCCTTGGCCTCCCAAAGTGCTGAGATTATAGGCATGAGCCACCGTGCCCAACCAGCATTGGACTTTTTAAAATAAATAAGAGACTAGGTGCGGTGTCGCACACCTATAATCCCAGCACTTTGGGAGGCTGAGGCAGGTGGATCACTTGAGCCCAGGAGTTTGAGACCAACTTGGGCAACATGGTGAGACCCCATCTCTACTAAAAATACAAAATTAGTCAGGCATGGTGGTGGGTGCCTGTAGTCCAGCTACTCGGGAGGCTGAGGTCGGTGGATCGCTTGCACTCAGGAGTTCAAGACCAGTCTGAGCATCTTGGCAAAACTCCGTCTTCATAAAAAATAAAAAATTAGCCAGGTGTGGTGACATGTACTTGGCTAATTTTAGTCCCAGCTATTTAGGAGGTTGAGGTGGGAGGGTCACTTGAGCCCAGGAGTTTGAGGCTACAATGAGCTGTGACCATGCCACTGCACTGCAGTGTGGGAGACAGAGTGAGACCCTGCCTCAAAAAATAAAAAATAGCGAGGCATGGTGGCCTGTGCCTGTGGTCTTAACTACTCTGAAGGATCACTTGAGCCAGGAGTTCAAGGCTACAGTGAGCTGAGATTGGGCCACCGCACTCCAGCCTGGGTGACAGAGGCCCTGGTCAGAAAAAAATACAATAAAAGGCTGAATGTCGTGGCTCGTACCTGTCATCCCAGCACTTTGGAAGACTGAGGCAGGTGGATCACCTGAGGTCGGGAGTTTCAGATCAGCCTGGCCAACATGGTGAAACCCTGTCTCTACTAAAAATACAAAAAATTAGCTGGGCATGGTGGTGCATGAATCTAGTGAGGTGTGATTCTCCTGGCTCTGCTAAAGGAGGAAAATCACTTGAAACCAGGAGGTGGAGGTCACAGTGAACCGAGATCACACCACTGCACTCAGCCTGGACAACAGAGCAAGACTCTGTCTCAAAAAAAGAAAAGAAAAAAATAAATAATACAGGTAATGTTGAAGTAGCCTTGACACTTCCCCTCCACTCCACTCTCACATTCTCTTCTCCCTCCTGAGAGGCTATTACTATCACAGCTTTGGTGTTACTTCTTTCCAGCATACAGGCACATGTCATTTAACAGGAACACCGGTGATTTCATCATTGTCTGAATGTTGTAGGGTACACTTACACACACCTGCACGGTAGAGCCCCTGCAGACCTGGGGGATGTGGAGTCTGTTCTTGGCTGCAAACCAGCACACTTAACTAAACAGGCAAGTCTAACACTGTGGTAAATATCTGTGTCTAAACAGAAAAAAATACAGTAACAATGTGGTATAGAAAGATGTAAAATGGCGCCCTTGTATAGAACACTTACCCTAATCGTATAGAACACTTACCCTAATCGTATAGAACACTTACCCTAATCGTATAGAACACTTATCCTAATTGTAGTTTATTGGACTGGAAGGTGCTTGGGTGAGTCAGTGAGTGAAGGTGAAGGCATGAGTCGTTACTGGACACTGCAGTAGACTTCATCAGCACTGTGCTGAGGGCACGCTGAGTGTCCAAAATTAAAGAATCGCACTGTGACATTACAGCAGCCTTGACATCACCAGGTGGTGGGGAGTTGTCAGCTCCATTATAACCCTTTGGGACCACCATGTGCATTTTGTCATTGACTGTGATGTTCTGTAGGACGTGACTATAGTAACTCCTTACAGACCTGTATCTACAAATGGTATGGAAAAACAAATATTTTTATTTTTTGAAACTTTAAATAAATGGTATCATACATTATGATTCATTTAAAGCTTGCGTTTTTGACTTTTTAGAGACATCCATTTGATATTTATAGAACTGTTTGGTTCATTTTAACTGCAGTATCATTTCCCCTCATGACTATGCTACATTTTATTTATTTTGTCCCTTTCAGGTGGTTTCCAGCTTTTATTTGTTGCCATCGTTGGGCAGTGAACATCCTACACATGCCTTCTCTTGCACTCAGTGGGTTTCCCTAGTATGTGGCTGGTGTAGAGAGTGCAGGCACACTTTTGGTTTCTGTACGACGGTGCCCAGTCCCCCGTCCTCTCTCTGGTTTCTGTACAATGGTGCTGAGCCCCCCGTCCTCTCTTTGCTCACCCACAAATCTGACTTTCAAATTTCATGCATTTGTTATAACTTAGTTTCTATCTTGGTCTCCTCATTTGTATAATCAAAATGAGAACCACATCTCACAGTTACTGGGAGGAAGGAGTACATTAATATGTGCAAAGCATTTAGAAGAGTTCCTAATGGGGAGTAAGTAAGTACACAGTCCATTTTTTTTTACCTTGTTATTTTAAGGTAAATTCAGACGTGGGAAATGAACGTGGGGTGCAGGGAATTGTTTTTGAGACACAGATCTGGCTCTGCCACCCAGGTTGGAGTGCACTGGCATGGTCATAGTGCTCTGCCGCTTCAACATCAGCTCATGGGACCTTCCTGCCTCGGCATCCTGAAAGCTGGGACTACAGGCATGCACCACACAGCCAGCTAGGGAATTGTAAGATTAAGACCCTGGCTGTCACCACTCAATCAAAACAACAACTTTAACAACTACCCCAGAAGCTCCTCCTTGCATCAACCCCAAAACAGCCGCCTCCTTCCCCTAAAAATCGTTACCATCCTGACTTCTGTGATCATCACCTCCTAGTGTTTTGATGGTCTGTCATCTGAGAGTACTGTGCAGTAAACACGTTCAGCCCTGCTCATTCCTAACTGATGGCTCCTGCATCATCCGGCACCTGCGTGCTTCCTGTTCTCACCTTCTCACTGAGAAGGCCAGGCCTTTTGATCCATTGCATGAACTCAGGAGGCTGAGTCAGGAGAACTGCATGAACTCAGGGGGCAGAGCGAGACTCCGTCTCAAAAAAAATGAAATTAAAGTGAAATATGGGCCAGGCATGGTGGCTCACTCCTGTAATCCCAGCACTTTGGGAGGCCAAGGAGGGGGATCACTTGAAACCAGGAGTTCAAGACCAGACTGGGCAACACAGCAAGACCTCATCTCCACTAAAAATTTTTTAAACATTAGCCTTGTATGGTGGTATCATCACCCCTCAGGAAGCTGTGGGGAAGATGGCTTGAAGCTGCAGTGAGCCATGATCTTGCCACCGCACACTCCAGCGTGCACGGCAGAGCAAAGCCCTGGCTCAAAAAAAAAAAAAACAAAAAAGTTTTTACACATATGACTCACCGTCTCTGCACTGATTTTTATGACTGTGTTAGATGACATGACAAAATCCCCCTTTACTCCCAGTCCCGCACCCACAAGGGGCTGTGTGTGGTGCCTGCCGTCCGTGGCATCTGCTGTCTTTCTCATCGTGCTTGTCTTAAGTTTCCTTCTCTAGTGTGTGCCCCAGGTCAGGACCACAGGAACACTGTTCCTGGAGAGCTGGCATGTTGAGGGACTTTGCTTGTTCCTTTCTATTTGATGGCCAATTTTATTGGATGTAAAACCCTTATTCACATTACTTTCCTTAAATATTTTATTTATTTTTTGGAGAAAGAGTCTCACTTGTCACCCTAGCTGGAGTGCAGTGTTGGGATCTCAACCTCCCAGGCCCAAGCAATCATAGCTGGGATTGCAGGTGTGCGCCACCACACATGGCTAATTTTTATATTTTTTGTAGAAACGGGACTTCATCATGTTGCTAGGCTGGTCTCAAACTCCTGGGCTCAAGCAATCCACCCTCCTTGGCCTCCTAAAGTGCTGAAATTACAGGTGTGAGCCACTGCACTTGGCTTCCTTACTTTTTTTTTTTTTTTTTTTTTTTTTTGAGAGAGTCTTGTTCCATTGCCCAGGCCGGAGTGCAGTGGCACAGTCTCGGCTCACTGCAACCTCCGCCTCCAGGGTTCACGGGATTCTCCGCATCATCCTCCCGAGTAGCTGAGATTACAGGCATCCACCACTACTCCTGGCTAAGTTTTTACATTTTTTGTGGGTACAGGGTTTCACCATGTTGGCCAGCCCATTCTTGAAATCCTAACCTCAAGTGATCCGCCTGCCTCAGCCTCCCAAAGTGCTAGGATCATGCCCATTCTCCTTAAATATTTTAAATACATTAATCCATTTTTTTTCTGACATAACATGATTGTCTAGTAGGTAATTTTATTTCCCTTGTAAACCACATTTTATTTTTGCCTATACCTGAGGGAGTTTTTTTTCTCAGAGTTCTGTAATTTTATTATAGTATGCTTGCTGTTGGTCATTCTAAGTTGACATTCTTAGAATCATGGGATGGCCTTTCAATAGATAGTTTTAAATATTTTTTATTTGAGCAGTTTTCTCGAATTACAGGTTGCAGGATGTTACTCACATGACTTCCTCCTCACCTATCTTTAGTATTTGTTACTTTTTCTCTAGACTTTACCTTGTCCTTCATTTCTATGTTTTTAATTTTTTAACACATGTATTGAGATACAATTCACATGCCCTATAATTTACCCATATGAAGTTGACAAGTTGATGGTTTTTTCTAAATTACATTTTTTTAAGATTGTGTTAAAATATATATAACAAAATTTATTATTTTAACCGTTTTAAAATATGCTATTCTGGCCTGGGTGGGGTGGCACACACCTGTAATTCCAGGACTTTGGGAGGCCAAGGCAGGCAGATCATCTGAGGTCAGGAGTTCCAGACTAGCCTGGCCAACATGGTGAAACCCTGCCTCTAAAAATACAAAAAAGCTAGCTGGGTGTGGTGGTACGCCCCTATAATCCCAACTACTTGGGAGGATGAGGCAGGAGGCGAAGGTTGCAGTGGGCCAGGATCATGCCTCTGCACCCCAGCTTGGGCATCAGAGTGAGACTCCATCTCAAAAAAAAAAAAGCCGGGTGCGGTGGCTCACACCTGTAATCCCAGCACTTTGGGAGGCTGAGGCAGCCTGATCAGGAGATCAAGAACATCCTTGCCAACACTGTGAAACCCCCGTCTCTACTAAAAAAAAATACAAAATTAGCTGGGTGTGGTGGCTCTTGCCTGTAGTCCCAGCTACTCGGGAGGCTGAGGCAGGAGAATCACCTGTACCCAAGAGACAGGTTGCAGTGAGCTGAGATCGTACTCCAATCTGGCGACAGAGCGAGACTCAGTCTCAGAAAAAAAAGGGGGCCAGGTGTGGTAGCTTACACCTGTAATTTCAGCACTTTGGGAGGCTGGGGTGGGCAGATCATGAGGTCAGGAGTTTGAGACCATCCTAGCCAACATGGCAAAACCCTGTTTCTACTAAAAATACAATTATCTGGGCTTGGCGGCAGGTGCCTGTAATCCCAGCTACTTGGGAGGCTGAGGCAAGAGAATTGCTTGAACCCAGGAGGCGGAGGTTGCAGTGAGCTGAGATCTCGCCATTGCACTCCAGCCTGGGCGATAAGAGCAAGACTCTTGTCTCAAAAAAAAAAAAAAGCTATTCTATAGCATTAAGTACATTTCACAATGTTGTATACCTGTCACCACCATCTATTTCCAGAACCCATGACCTCCCCCTGTTGCTTTCCCCTCAGCCTCTGGTGACCTCTCTTCTGCCTTCTGTCTCCAACTTTGCCTTTTCTGGATACGTCATACACATGGAATCATGTAATATTTGACCTTTATTTCAATTTTTTTTTTTTTTTTTGAAAGCCACTGACTTTATTGATCTAAAAAACTTTACAACGACAGTGACTGTTCTGCCAAAAAAGGGGCCAAATGGTATCAAACGGACTGAAAGTGAGGGTGGGGGTGAGGGATAGGGCCAGGAATCCATTCAGGAAAGCCAGTAACTGTCATCAGGGAACTGGCAAGGGAAAAAGGAAGAGGGAGGCATGCAAGAGCGAGAATCCAAAAAAGTTGAAATGGTTAGGGGAGGAAACTCCCAAAGACCCTGGAGTACATCGGAGGTGAGTACGACAATAGCAATCTTTTCCTCTGTAGCGGACAGGGGAGGAGTCCCTAATCGGCTGCAAACTCTGGATGAGGGCTGGGGATTGAGAGCTTCCCAGAGAGTATCACAAGAAGGCATCACACCACTCTCGAAGGCATCCAAAGCAGTCCCGGGACTGCTTGGCATTGGCACCACAAGTGTCCTTCAGCCATTCCCGGAAGAGGTCTTCATCTTTCTTTAGCACCAAAAACTGGCCAAGGACAACATAGGCCTTGTCAAAGCCCCTTTCCTCCAGCTTCTTGCCCAGGACTTCACCAATCCCGGCCAGGCTCCCCACTGGCTTTTCCCCCATGGGCTCTGCCACGAAGTCTCGGTGCTTTTGGGAGGTTGTCATCTTGATCAGGCTTAATCGGCAGCTTCAGTTCCCGTAACGGTTCCTCCCTTTATTTCAATTTACAATGTTTTGAAGGCTTATGTTACAGCATGTCTGTATCAGAATTTCTTTTTTTTTTTTTTTTTTTTTTTTTTTTTTAAGACGGAGTCTTGCTCTATTGCCAGGCTGGAGTGCAGTGGTGTGGCTTGACTCATTGCAGCCTCCGCCTCCCAGTTTCAAGTGATTCTTCTGCCTCAGCCTCCCGAGTAGCTGAGACTATAGGCGCCCGCCACCACACCCAGCTAATTATTTTGGTATTTTTAGTAGAGGTGGAGTTTCACCACGTTGGCCAGTCTGGTCTCGAACTACTGACCTCAGGTGTTCCACCTACCTCGGTCTCCCAAAGTGTTGGGATGACAGGCATGAGCCACTGCGCTCATCTTACAGGCCGTGGACAGACTGTGTTTTGTCTGTTCATCGTTAGATGGGCGCTTGGATTGTGTTTGCCTGTCAGTGACAGTGAATACCGCCGCTGTGAGCAAGGTACACTGCTGTCAGTCCCGCCACTGTGAACACAGGTGCACTGCTGTCTGAGTCCCGCCGCTGTGAGCACAGGTGCACTGCTGTCTGAGTCCCGCCGCTGTGAGCACAGGTGCACTGCTGTCTGAGTCCCGCCGCTGTGAGCAAGGTGCACTGCTGTCTGAGTCCCTGTTTTCATTTCGTTGAGGTATATACATAGGAGTAGAATTGTTAGGTCGCTGTTGCCAAACCGTTTCTCATACGCAGCTAAACCATCTTACGGGCAACACACCCTTTCCAGTTTCTCCGTGTCCCGGCCCATGCTTATTTCCCTTTTTCAGAATAATTGTCATCCTAATGAGTGTGTATTATCTCACTGTGGTTTTGATTTGTGTTTCTCTAATGACTAATGATGCCAAGCATCTTTTTGTGGGCTTATTGGCTGTTTGGGTGTCTTTGGAGAAATATCTATTCATATCCTTTGCCCATTTGTTTTTGTTTTTGTTTTTTGAGATGGAGTCTCACTCTGTCACCCAGGCTGGAGTGCAGTGGTGTGATCTCAGCTCACTGCAGCCTCCTCCTCCTGGGTTCAAGTGATTCTCCTGCCTCAGCCTCCAGAGTAGCTGGGACTACAGGCGCATGCCACCGCACCCAGCTAATTTTTTTGTATTTTTATTTTTTTTCTTTTTCGTTCTAAAAAGATATAGATGAATGTGCTTATGTAGCTAATTTTTCGTATTTTTAGTAGAGACGGGGTTTCACTGTGTTAGCTAGGCTGGTCTTGATCTCCTGACCTCCTGATCTGCCCACCTGGGCCTCACAAAGTGCTGGAATTAAAGGTGTACTCGCGGCTGCCCATTTTTAATTTGGATTTTTAGTTGCTGAGCTGTAAGATTTCTTTCTATATTCTGGGTATTCGTCCCTTATGAAGTACGTAATTTGCAGATACCTGTTCCCATTCTTTGAGTTGTCTTTTCAGTAGATATAGTGCCCTTTGATGCACAAACGTTTTTAATTTTGATGCAGTTCAATTTATTCTTTATTGCCTGTGTTTTTGTTGTGAGATTTAAGAAACCATTGTCTCATCCAAAGCTACGAGGATTTTCACCTATGTTTTTTTCCTAAGGTTTTTGTAGTTTTAGCTGTTAAATTTAGGTATTTGATCCATTTTGAGTTAATTTTTGCCTATGGTATTAGGCAAGGGTCCACTTCATCCTTTTGCATATGGATTCCCAGTTTTCCCAGAACCATTTGTTGAAAAGGCTGCTATTTTTCCACTGAATGGTCTTGACACACTTACCCAAAATCAGTTGATAATATATATAAGGGTTTATTTCTGAGCTCTCTCCTCTTTTCCATTCGTGTATATGTCTTATGCCAGTCCCACACGGCTTTAATTATTATAGCTTTGTAACAAGTTTTAAACTCAGGAAGTAGTAGTTTTTTACCATTTGCTCCTCTTTTTCAAGATTGTATTCCCACATCCTTTGCAATTTCGTAAGAATTTTAGGATCAGCTTGACCAGTACTGCATAAAGACAGTTTGAATTTTGATATGGACTACATGGAATGTGCAGATCAGTTTGGGGCATATTTCGTTTAACAGAATTAAGCCTTCTGGCTAGGCACAGTGGCTCACGCCTGTAATCCCAGCACTGTGGTAGACTGAAGTGGGTGCATCACTTGAGGTCAGGAGTTTGAGACCAGCCTGGCCAACATGGTGAAACCCTGTCTCTACTAAAAATTAAAAAAAAAAAAAAAGTTGAAGATGGTACACACCTGTGATCCCAGCTACACAGGAGGCTGATAAGGCAGGAGAATCGCTTGAACCTGGGAGGAGGAGGTTGCAGTGAGCCGAGATCATGCCATTGCACTCCAACCTGGGCAGCAGAGTAAGACTGTCTCAAACTCTGCCCAGGCTGGAGTGCAGTGGCCCAGTCTCAGCTTACCACAACTTCTGCCTCTCAGGTTCAAGTGATTCTCCTGCCTCAGTCTCCCAAGTAGCTGAGATCACAGGTACCTGCCACCACATTTGGCTGATTTTTGTATTTTTAGTAGAAACAGGGTTTCACCATGTTGGTCAGGCTGATGTCAAACTCTTGACCTCAGATGATCCACCCACCTGGGTCTCCCAAAATGCGGGGATTACAGGCATGAGCCACCACACCTGGCTGCTGCTTACTATTATTATTATTATTGAGACGGGGAGGGGGGGGCGGGGGGGGGGGCTATAGTTAAGTGGTGCAAACTCAGCTCACTGCAACCTCTGTCTCCCAGGTTCAAATGATTCTCCTGCCTCAGCCTCCCATGTAGCTGGGATTACAGGCGTGCGCCACCACACCTGACTAATTTTATTCTATGTTTAATAGAGACAGTGTTTCACATGTTGGCCAGGCTGATCTGGAACTCCTGACCACAGGTGATCCTTCTACCCAGCCTCCCAACGTGCTGAGATTACAGGCATGAGCCACTGATCCTGGCCATCTTTTTTTTTATTATTGTTATTTTTGTAGAGATGAGATTTCACTCTGTTGCCCAAGCTGGTCTCAAACTTCTGGGCTAAAGTGATCCTCCTGCCTCAGCCTCCCAAAGCACTGGGATTATAGGTATGAGCCACCACCTTACCTTATCTTTTTAATAGTTAAAATTTTAAGACCTTATTATGTAATAACGTTGCAGATTCAATTTGCTACAGTTTTGTTGAGGATATTTGCATCTGTATTCATAAGGGATATTGGTCTGTAGTTTTCCTTTCATGTCTTTGTATAGCTTTGATGTCAGCATAATACCTCATAGAATGAGTTAGAAAGTATTTTCTAGCCGGGCGCGGTGGCTCAAGCCTGTAATCCCAGCACTTTGGGAGGCCGAGGCGGGTGGATCACAAGGTCAAGAGATCGAGACCATCCTGGTCAACATGGTGAAACCCCGTCTCTACTAAAAGTACAAAAAATTAGCTGGGCATGGTGGCACGTGCCTGTAATCCCAGCTACTCGGGAGGCTGAGGCAGGAGAATTGCCTGAACCCAGGAGACGGAGGTTGCGGTGAGCCGAGATCGCACCATTGTACTCCAGCCTGGGTAACAAGAGCGAAACTCCATCTCAAAAAAAAAAAAAAAAAGTATTTTCTATATTGTGGGAAGAGGTAAGAAGGGACTGGTTAATTCTTCTTAAAATGTTTGATAGACTTCAATAGTGAAGTGATGTATACAATCATATATATATATATATATATGGACTTTTTTTGTGGGAAGTATATTGACAACAAATTCAATTTTCTTTTTTCTTTTTTTTTTGAGACGGAGTTTTGCTCTTGTTGCCCAGGCTGCTGGAGTGCAATGGCATAGTCTCGGCTCACTGCAGTCTCCACCTCCCAGGTTCAAGTGATTCTCTTGCCTCAGCCTCTCAAGTAGTTATGATTATAGGTGCGTGCCACCACGGCTGGCTAATTTTTTGTATTTTTGGTAGAGATGGGGTTTCTCCATGTTGGCTAGGCTGGTCTCGAACTCCTGACCTTAGGTGGTTTGCCTCCCTCAGCCTCCAAAGTGCTGGGATTACAGGCGTGAGCCACCATACCTGGCTGATTCAATGTCTTTATTGAAATTGACTTTCTCTTTGGAAGCTGAAAAGTATAATAACTGCAGTGAAAGTTCCTGGACTTTTCTTTTGTTGGAAGTTTTTTGATTGCTGGTTCTTTGTTATGGATCTATTTAGATTTTCTGTTTCTTCTTGAGTCAGTTTATTTCAATTTATTTTTTTCTTGGAGACGGTCTCGCTCTGTCACCCAGGCTGGAGTGCAGTGGCACAATCTTGGCTCACTACAACCTCCGCCTTCCAGGTTCAAGCAGTTCTGCCTTAGCCTCCTGAGCAACTGGTATTAGAGGCGTGTGCCATCACACCTGGCTAGTTTTTGTATTTTTAGTAGAGACATGGTTTCTCCAAGTTGGCCAGGTTATCTCAAACTCCTGACCTCAGGTGAGCCACCCAAAGTGCTGGGATTACAGGCGTGAGCCACCACGCCCAGCCTGTCTTTTCTTCTCAGTCAGTTTCGCTCAGGATTTGTCAGTTTTTTTGATCTTTTTTGTTGCTGGTCTCTATTGTTTTCCTATTCTGTTTCATTTATTTCCATTTTAACCTTTGTTTCCTTTTTTTCTGCTCGTTCTGGGTTTAATTTGCTCTTTTTTCCCCCCCTAGTTCTTCAAGGTTATATAGTTAAGTTATTGATTTTAGATGTTTCTTTCTTTTTTTTGACGGAGTCCCCCTCTTTCACCCAGACTGGAGTGCAGTGACACCATCTCGGCTGACTGTAGCCTCCGCCTCCCAGATCCAGGCGATTCTCCCGACTCAGCCTCCTGAGTAGATGTTTCCCAGCCAAGATGTTTCTTTGTTAATGTAAGCATTCACAGCTGCAAACTTCCCTCTAAACAAGGCTTTCACTGCATTCAGTTAGATTGTTTTTTGTTGTTGTTTGAGACACAGTCTCACTCTGTTGCCCAGATTGGAGATTAGTGGTATGATCATAACTCACTGTAGTCTTGAACTCCTGGACTCAATCAGTCCTCTTGCCTTAGCCTCCCAAGTAGCTGGGACTACAGGTGTATACCATTGCACCCAGCTAATTCCTTTAATGAGTTTTGCAGAGACTGGGCACTGTGGCTCACACCTGCAATCCCAGCACTTTGGGAGGCCAAGGCAGGCAGATCACCTGAGGTCAGGAGTTCAACACCAGCCTGACCAACATGGCGAAACCCATCTCTACTAAAAATACAAAAATTAGCCAAGCGTGGTGGTGCACACTTGTAATCCCAGCTACTCAGGAGGCTGAGGCAGGAAAATCGCTTCAACCCACGAGGCAGAGGTTGCAGTGAACTGAGATATTGTAGCTGCACTCCAGGCTGGATGACAAGAGCAAAAAGCAGCATGGTAGCTCACGCCTGTAATCCCAGTACATTGGGAGGCCTGGGTGAGTGGATCATCTGAGGTCAGGAGTTTGAGACCAGCCTGGCCAACATGGTGAAACCCCATCTCTACCAAAAATACAAAAATAGCTGGGCATGGTGGCAGGCACCTGTAATCCCAGCTACTCAGGAGGCTGAGGCAGGAGAATCACTTGAGCCCAGGAGGCAGAGGTTGCAATGAGCCAAGATTATGCCACTGCACTCCAGCCTGGGCTACAGGAGCTAAACTCCATCTCAAAAAAACAAAAAGTTTTTGCAGAGACAGGGTTTCACTTTGTTGCCCAGGCTGGTCTCAAACTTCTGACTTCAAGCAGTCATACTGCCTCGGCCACCCAAGGTGCCGAGATTATGGGTGTAGGCCCCTGCACCCTGCCACCTGGCTGTCCTGATATGTTGTATTTTTGTTTTCATTTATCTTGAAATATCCTAATCTTCCCTTTGTTGTTTTGTTGGACTCATCGGTTATTCAAGAGTGTCTTTATTTCTGAATATTTGTAAATTTTCCAAAAACAAAATTTTCTTTCTTTCTTTCTTTTTTGCTCTGTCACCCAGCATAGAGTACAGTGGAAGTCTTGCCTCACTGCAGCCTCTGCCTCCTGGGTTCAAGTGATCCTTCCACCTCAGCCTTCCCAGTAGCTGGGATTACAGATACGCGCCACCACACCTGGTCATTTTTGTATTTTAGTCTCAACATGTTGGTCAGGCTGGTCTCTAATTCCTGACCTCAGGCAATCCACCCTTGGCCTCCCAAAGTGCTGGGATTACAGGCACGAGCCACCATTTCCCCTGCCCCACACAAGTTTTTTAAAAAATAGAGACAAGGTCTCACTGTTTCCCAGGCTAGTCTTGAACTCCTGAGCTCAAGCAATCATCTCTCCTCGGCCTCCCAAGGTGCTGAGATTACAGGTTTGAACCACGGTGCCTGGCTGCCTTTCAAGACTAAAAATGTCATCTCACTGCCTTCTGGTCCAGTAGTTTCTGATGAGAAATTGGCTGTTAATCTCATTGAGGAACATTTGCACATTAACTAGTCACTTCTTTCTTGCTGTTTTAGGAGATTCTCTGTCTTTGGATTTCAGCAGTTTGATTATAGTATATCTCAATGTGGATTTCTGAATTTACTTGGAGTTCATTGGACTTCTTGGATGTGTAGATTCATGCCTTTCATTAAATTTGAAAAGTTTCAGCTACTATTCTTTACATTTTGAAATACAAGTTTTGCTTCTCTCTGTTTGCCGCTTCTGGAACTCCCATCGTGCATACATTGGTTTGTTCATGATTTAGGGCAGGGCCTTGGGCTCTGGGCATTTTTCTTTGTTGTTTTTCTTTCTACTCCTCATTTTCGATAAATTCAGCTGACCTGTCTTCAAGTTCACTGTTCCTTTCTTTTTTCCTGCTCAAATCTGCTATTGAAACTTCCGGTGAAATTTTCACTACAATTATTGTACTTTTTAGCTCCAAAATTCCTATTTAGCATCTTTCTTTCTTTCTTTCTTTTTTTTTTTTTTTTAGAGGCGGGGTTTCACCATGTTGGCCAGGATGGTCTCGGTCTCTTGACCTCGTGATCCACCCGCCTCGGCCTCCCAAAGTGCTGGATTACAGGCTTGAGCCACTGCGCCTGGCCTCTTTTTAAATTTATTTTTATTTGTTTATTTATTTCAAATGCAGTTTTGCTCTTGTCACCCAGGTTGGCATGCAATGGCACAGTCTTGGCCCACCGCAACCCCTAGCTCCCAGGTTCAAGCGATTCTCCTACCTCAGCCTCCCAAGTAGCTGGGATTATAGGCGTGCGCCACCACACCCAGCTAATTTTGGTATTTTTAGTAGATACGACATTTTACCGCGTTGGTCAGGCTGTTCTGTAACTACTAACCTTAGGTGATCCGCCCATCTCGGCCTCCCAAAGTGCTAGGATTACAAATGTGAGCCACTGAGCCCAGCCTCTTTTTTAAGTATGTTTAAAATAATTGATTTAAAGTTTTTGTCTAGTCATTCAAATGTCTGATCTTCCTCAGGAACAGTTTCTGTTAATTTCCTTATATTATTTTTTACTTTTTGAGACAAGGTCTCTGTCACCCAGGCTGTAGTGCAGTGGCACAACCCCAGCTCACTGCAGTCTCAACCATGCACACTAACGTGATCCTCCCACCTTAGCCTCCTGAGTAGCTGAAACTACAAGCATTTGCCACCATGCCTGGCTGGTTGTGTTGTTATTACTGTTTTAGAGATAGGGTCTTGCTACATTGCCCAGAAACTCCTGGGCTCAAGCAATCATCCTGCCTTGGCCTCCCAAGGTGGTGAGATTAGAGGTGTGAGCCGCTGCACCCAGCCTGTTAATTTCTTTATTTCCTGTGAATGGGCCACACTTTCTTGTGTCTTTGCATGCCTTGTAATTTTTTGTTGAAAACTGCACAATTTGAAGATTATAATGTGGTTATTTTGAAAATCAGATCCTCCATCCTCTGCAGGGTTTCTGGTAGCTGTTTGTTATGGATTGTAGTTTCTCATTTGTTTAGTTGCTTTCCTGACCTTTTTTATAAAGACTATATTCTGTCAGTAGTGCTTGTTGAGGTTTCTGCTCTGTTAGGTTAGTGGTCAGCTAGTGATTTGAAAGAGAGTTCTTTAAATGTCTAGTGGCAAAGAGGTTAGAGGCCGGGCACTGTGGCTCACGCATGTAATCCCAGCACTTCGGGAGGCTGAGGCGGGTGGATCACGAGGTCAGGAGTTCAAGACCAGCCTGGTCAATATGGTGAAACCCCATCTCTACTAAAACTACAAAAATTAACCAGGTGTGGTGACACACAACCTGTAGTCCCAGCTACTCAGGAGGCTGAGGCAGGAGAATTGCTTGAACCCAGGAGGCAGAGGTTGTAGTGAGCCAAGATTGCACCACTGCACTCCAGCCTGGGTGACAGAGTGAGACTCTGTTTAAAAAAAAAAATTAGCTGGTGGCTCACGCCTGTAATCCCAGCACTTTGGGAGGCCGAGGTGGGTGGATCACAAGGTCAAGAGATTGAGACTATCTTGATCAGCATGGTGAAACCCCGTCTCTACTAAAAGTACAAAAAATTAGCTGGGCACGGTGGAACGTGCCTATAATCCCAGCTACTCAGGAGGCTGAGGCAGGAGAATTGCCTGAACCCAGGAGGCGGAGGTTGCGGTGAGCTGAGATTGCGCCGTTGCACTCCAGCCTGGGTAACAAGAGCGAAACTCCGTCTCAAAAAAAAAAAATTAGCTTGTCACGATGGCATGTGCCTGTAGTCCCAGCTATTTGGGGGTCTAAAGTGGGAGGATCTCTGGGAAGTCAAGGCTGCACTGAGCTGAGATCCCACTGCTATACTTCAGCGTGGGTGCACACCTTGTCTCAAAAAAGAAGAAAAAGGGCCTGGTGCGATGGTTTACACCTGTAATCCTAGCACTTTGGGAGGCTGAGGCAGGTGGATCGTAAGGTCAGGAGATTAAGACCATCCTGGCCGACATGGTGAAACCCCATCTCTACTAAAAATACAAAAAGTAGCTGAGTGTGGTGGCACATACCTGTAGTCCCAGCTACTCAGGAGGCTGAGGCAGGAGAATCCTTGAACCCAGGAGACAGAGGGTGTAGAGCTGAGATTGCGCCACTGCAGTCCAGCCTGGGTAACAGTGGGACTCGTTTAAAAAAAAAAGTCATCATGCTGCCTTCTGGGCTCCATTGTTTCTGATGGGAAGTCATCTGTCAAATTGTTCTCCCCGTGTCCTTGAAGAATTATCTTTTTCTTTCTCTTGCTGTTTTCAGGACTTACTCTGCCTTTGGCCTGGAGTGGTTTGTGATGTGTCTAGGTGTGAATCTCCTGGCATGCATTGTACTTGGGCTTCAGTAAGCCTTCTTAGATTTATAGATTAATGTTTTGTTTTAAATTTGGAGAATTTTTATTCATTATCTAATCAGGTTTTTTTCCTTCCCTTCTTTGATCTCCTCCTGGGACTCCCACTGCAGGTGTGTTGGTGTGCTTGATGTTGTCATGCAGGTCTCTAAAGTTCTGTTTGTTTTTTGAATCTTTTTTTCTCCTTATTCTTCAAATTGGATAATTTTTTTTTCTTTTAAGACAGAGTTTCAGTTTTTCACTGAGGCTGGAGTGCAATGGTGTGATTTCAACTCACTGTAACCTCTGCCTCCCAAGTTCAAGTGATTCTCCTGCTTCAGCCTTCTGAGTAGCTGGGACTACAGGAGCCTGTCACCGCTCCCAGCTATTTTTTGTATTTTTAATAGAGACCAGGTTTCACTATGTTGGCCAGGCTGGTGTCAAACTCCTGACCTCAGGGGATCTGCCACCTCGGCCTCCCAAAGTGCTGGGATTACAGGAGTGAGCCACCACACCTGGCCTGGATAGTTTTTATTGAATTTGTTTCTTCTGCCATCTCGAATCTGCTGTTGAGTACATCTAATGCATTTTTCAAAAAGGCTTTTCGTTTGTTTTTGAGACGGAATCTTGCCCTGTTGCCCAGGCTGGAGTGCAGTGGTGCAGTTCTCCGGTTTCACCCTCCCAAGTAGCTGAGAGTACAGGTGCATGCCACCACACCTGGCTAATTTTTGTATTTTTTTTTTAATTTAATTTAACTTTTTTTTTTTTAAAGATGGGGTTTCACCATGTTGTCCAGACTGGTCTTGAACTCCTGACCTCAGGTAATCTGCCCGCCTTGGCCTCCAAAGTGCTTGGATTATAGGCGTGAGCCACTACGCCCGGCCTGTATTTTCTTTTTCTTTTTGAGGTGGAGTTTTGCTCTTCTTGCCCAGGCTAGAGTGCAGTGGTGTGATCTCAGCTCACTACAACCTCCACCTCCTGGGTTCAAGAAGTTCTCTTGCGTCAGCCTCCCAAGTAGCTAGGATTACAGGCATGTGCCATCACACCTGGCTCATTTTGTATTTTTAGTAGAGACAGGGTTTCTCCATGTTGGTCAGGCTGGTCTTGAACTCCTGACCTCAGGTGATCCACCCGACTCAGCCTCCCAAAGTGCTGGTATTACAGGCATAAGCCACCATGCCTGGCTAATTTTTGTATTTTTAGTAGAGACAGGACTTTACCATATTGGTCAGGCTGGTCTCAACTCTTGACCTCAGGTGATCCACCCATGTCAGCCTCCCAAAGTGCTGAGATTATAGGCATGAGCCACTGCGCCCAGCCTCCATTTAATTTCTTTTATATAATTTCTTTTTAAAGATTTTCTAGGTTGGGCGTGGTAGCTCACACTTGTAATTCCCGCACTTTGGGAGGCCAAGGTGGATGGATCACCTGAGGTCAGTAGTTTGAGACCAGCCTGGCCAACATGGTGAAACTCCATCTCTACTAAAAATACAGACGTTAGCTGGGCATGGTAGCTCATACCTGTAGTCCCAGCTACTCAGGAGGCTGAGGCATGAGAATCACTTGAACTCGGGAAGTGGAGGTTGCAGTGAGCCAGGATCATGCCACTGCACTCCAGCCTGGCAACAGAGTGGGACTACGTCTCAAGAAAAGAAAAAGAAAAAAAGGATTCCCTATTTCCTGACTCATTGTCATCATCTTTTCTTTTAATTATTTGAACGTACTTACAGTAGCTGCTTTCAAGTCTTTGCTAAACTCAACATTTGGGCCCACTCAGAGTCAGATTCTATCAATTGCTTTCCTTTCCCTAAATATGGATTAGGCTTTCCTGTTTACCTGTACTCTGCCTGTATGCTACTTATAAATTTTTTTGAAAACTGGATAGTTCAGGCTGGGCGAGGTGGCTCACATCTGTAATCCTAGCACTTTGGGAGGCTGAGGTGGGAGGATCACCTGAGGTCAAGAGTTCAAGACCAGCCTGGCCATCATGGTGAAACCCCATCTTAAAAAAAAAAAAAATTAAAAAAAAAAAGAAAGAAAGAAAACTGGATATTTCAGATGATTTATGTCTGGATTCTGAGTTGTTTTCCTGAATCTTGTGTTCCGTTTCTTTTAGTTAAGTTTTTTGGACTTAAACTGTAAACCCTGCCCACCACCCTCATAATGTGCAGCCTCTGATATCTCTGCTCAGATTTTTTTTTTTTTTTGAAACGGAGTCTCCCTCTCTGGTCAAGCTGGAGTGCACTGGCGTGATCTAACCTAACTGCAACCTCCACCTCCTGGGTTTAAGCAATTCTTCTACCTCAGCCTCCCGCGTAGCTGGGACTATAGGCACACACCACAACACCCTGCTAATTTTTTGTATTTTTAGTAGAGATGGGGTTTCACCATGTTGGCCAGGATGGTCTTGATCTCCTGACCTCGTGATCCTCCAGCCTTAGCCTCCCAAAGTGCTAGGATTACAGGTGTGAGCCACCATACCTGGCTCTCTGCTTACCTGCTTAGATTTTTTAATTCTTTTTTTTTTTTTTTTTAGACAAAGTCTGGCTCTGTCAAAGGCTGGAGTGCAGTGGCGCATTCTCGGCTCACTGCAGTCTCCGCCTCCTGGGTTTAAGCAGTTCTCTTGCCTCAGCCTCCTAAGTAACTGGGACTGTAGGCACCCATCACAACACCCAGCTAATTTTTTTTTTTTGTATTTTTAGTAGAGATGGGGTTTCACTGTATTATCCAGGATGGTCTTGATCTCCTGACCTGTGATCTGCCCAACTTGGCCTCCCAAAGTGCTGGGATTACAGGCTTGGGCCACTCCACCCAGCCTTAAATTCTATTTTTTTAACCTGGCTTCCTAGCAGTTGCTTCTGTGTTTTGGGCAGGAGGGTGTGCTCAAACACTCCTAACCCAAAAGGTTCCCCACCTCACACTGTGGCTTCCAGCACATTCCAAGTTCAGCCAGCCCCTCTCTCTGCTTTCACTTTCCCCTGGCGTCTGTTGGAGCTTCCAACACCTGCAGCCGTTTCCCAGAGAGCTGAGCCCTTCTATGGCTCTCTCATTTCCAGAGTCTTCCTGTGAAGTATCTGGCTGGCCCAGTGTGCACTCCAGCTGGGATCAGAACCCCAGATGATCAGGGCTGTCAGTTTTCTTCGTAAGTTTTTATCAGGTCACCGCTTTTAACTACAGGGCCCTGGGTTTTACCCGCTGTCCCACATCCACCTCTGCTGCTGCTGAGGTTTGCAGCCAGCCCTGACCTGGTAAAATGCTGAGGTTTGCTGACCCAGGAGTGGGAGCCAGTGGCAGCCCCAGGTGCAAAGGCTGCAGACTTCCCACTGTTCTGACCCAAGGCCAAACAGGGTTTCAAGCAGAATCTCTTCTCTGTGAGTTCTCAGATTCAGTCAGTTTCCAGAACTCCTGAAAAGTTCTGAGTCAGTGAGCTTTTATACTTTTGTCTAGTTTTAGATTTGTTTGTTTGTTTGTTTTTGGAGACAGTCTCACTTCGTCACCCAGTTGCGCAATCTCAGCTTACAGCACCTCCGCCTCCCAGGTTCAAGCAATTCTTCTGCCTCGGCCTCCCGAGTAGCTAGAATTGTAGGTGTGCGCCACCACCACGCTTAGCTCATTTTTTGATTTTTGGTAGAGGCAGGGTTTCACCATGTTAGCCAGGCTGATCTCAAACTCCTGACCTCAAGGTGCTCACCTCAGCCTCCTAAAGTGCTGGGATTATAGGCGTGAACCACCTCAGCCAGCGTAGATTTCATTTTCTGCGGGGAGGATTCAGCAACCTCTCTACATGGGTTTAGCTGGAACTCAGAAGCTTCTTTAGTTTCAGACGTTTCTTTTCAGGGGTAAGTCTTACTCTGGAATGTATTTCTGTGAATGCTGTGAGGTAGGTGTTGAGTTGGGATCTTTAATGTATGAAAACCCAGTTTTTGGCCAGGTGCTGTGGCTCATGCCTATAATCCCAGCACTTTGGGAGGCCGAGGCGGGTGGGTCACGAGGTCAAGAGATCGAGACCATCCTGGTCAACAAGGTGAAACCCCGTCTCTACTAAAAATACAAAAATTAGCTGGGCGTGGTGGTGCGCACCTATAGTCCCAGCTACTCGGGAGGCTGAGGCAGGAGAATTGCTTGAACCCAGGAGGTGGAGGTTGCAGTGAGCCGAGATCGCGCCATTGCACTCCAGTGTGGGTAACAACAGCGAAACTCTGTCTCAAAAAAAAAAAAGGAAAGAAAACCCAGCTTTTAATTTTCTCATATGAAACCTGGGGTCCTTTTCCCCCACCCCATCTGTGACGCTTCCTCTGCCACGTGAGGCTTTCTGTGTGAGTGGTGGCTCTTCCTGGGGTTCTCCTTTGCTCTGCTGATTCATTTGCCTGCTCTGTTGGTTTTCAGTTAACTTTATGGATATGCCATTATCTCAACCACTCTCCATGGTTAGAAATTTAGGTTATTTGCAAGTTTTTCATATATGATTTACATCCTTGGTTACATTCTTAAAAATCATGTCACTGAGGGAAAAGGATTACATGAGCCCAGGAGTTCAAGAGCAGCCTGGCCAACATGGCAAGACCCTGCCTCTACAAAAAAATTTAAAAATTAGCTGGTGCAGTGGCACACTCCTGTTGTCTCAGGTGATTGGAAGGCTGAAGCAGGAGGATTGCTTGAGCCCAGGAGGCCAAAGTTGCAATCAGCTATGATCCCACCACTGCACTTCAGCCTGGGCAAAAGAGTAAGACTCCACTGTAAAAAATAAAATAATAGATAAATAAATAAATAAGTAATGTCTTAGAAGCACTTTCTGGGTTACAGAGTTTACAAATTTCAAGGCTTTTAATATTGTCAAATATTCTAGGAGAGGTTTGATTAATTGATGCTGTGGGTGTGTTGAAGGGGGTGCATTTAATCGAATTCACTCTGGGTTTAACCCCTACCTTTTGAACATGTTCTTTTGCTCCTTTTCAGTCAGTCTCTGCTGTAATGCATTTGAGGCACAGTCCTGTAGCCCCTGGTGCCCCCTGGTCATTGGCAGGGCCTGTGTACCTAAGAACAGTAGGCTTGAGAAGGAACTGCCTGGAATCCTAGCCTGGGGAGGTGTGTGAGGCCACCTTTGTCTCCCCCTGAGACATGACTGAAACTCCTGTCCCACCTCACTCTGCTCACCTGCCAGTTCCCACTGGAAAGACAGCGCTGGCTCTGTCTTAGGGGCTGAAGACATGTCCTCATTTGCCCTTTTTTTTTTTGAGATGGAGTTTCAATCTTGTTACCCAGGCTGGAGTGCAGTGGCGTGATCTCGGCTCACCACAACCTCCGCCTCCTGGGTTCAGGCAATTCTCCTGCCTCAGCCTCCTGAGTAGTTGGGATTACAGGCACGCGCCACCATGCCCAGCTAATTTTTTGTATTTTTAGTAGAGATGGGGTTTCACCATGTTGACCAGGATGGTCTCAATCTCTTGACCTTGTGATCCACCCGCCTCGGCCTCCCAAAGTGCTGGGATTACAGGCATGAGCCACCGCGCCTGGCCTTTTTTTTTTTTTTTTTTGAGACAGAGTCTCACTCAGTTATCCAGGCTGGAGTGCAATGGCCCAATCTCCGTTCACTGCAACCTCCACCTCACAGGTTCAAGCAATTGTTGTGCCTCAGCCTCCTGAGGAGCTGGGACTGCAGGTGCACGCCACTACGCCCAGATAATTTTTGTATTTTTAATAGAGACAGGGTTTCACCATGTTGGCCAGGCTGGTCTCAAACTCCTGACCTCGTGATCCGCCTTGCTTGGCCTCCCAAAGTGCTGGGATTACAGGCATGAGTCCCGACGCCCAGCGCTTAGTTGCTCTTGTGGGGTTAGAACAACTTCCGTTTTGAAACACTGGCATGCTAGTAGTGGATGGTGGCTTTTCATGTCTTTATTTGGCAAAGTTAAAGGTTGCAGTCCTGTCTGTCCCCACGTTTCCTCTTCATTCTCTCTCTGTCTTGGTTTTGGTTTTAATTTTACTGGTTCACTGATATCTAAAAGTCAAGGCACCACTATTTTATAACTAGGTTCTGCTAGTGTCGGGGAAGACTCAGTCAGATGAGTACGTGCACACCCTTGACACATCTGCCTTGAACTGGTGGCATGGCTGGCTTCCTGTGTAGTGGTGAGGCCATGGGAGCTGCTGTCACAGGTTGCTGCCACACTGTGGCTCCAGCAGGAGGCGAGGGGACACGGGGCATGTTCTCCTGGAGCAGCCAAGTCCATCCCAAGAGAGAGAATGCCAGTGGCTATGTGTGTGAGTGCGTGTATGTGTGTAAATGGTACACACACATTAGCCCTTGGTATGCGTGGGTTCCACTTCCATCAATTCAACCAATCTTGAGTCGAAAATATTTGAGGGAGTAAAAGGATGGCTGGGTCTATACACAACATGTGCAGGCTTTTACCCTCAACATTCCTTAGTACAGTGTAGCAACTCTTTACATGGCACTGATGTCGTATTAGGTACTGTAAGTACTCTAGGGATGATTTCAAGTATATGGGAAGATGTGCGTAGGTCGTATGCAAATACTGTGTCATTTATATAAGGGACTTGAGCATCCTTGGAGTTTGGTGTCCACAGGGAGTCCCCATGGATACCAACAGACTACTGTGTATGTCTATGCAAATGTGAGTGCATATGTGTATATGCATGTGTGTATGTATGTGTGTGTGTTTATATGTGAGTGCATGTGTGTGTGCATGGGTGTATGGGTGAGGGTGCATGTGTATATGCATGTATGCATGTGTATGTGCATGTGTGTGTTTACATGTGAGTGTGTGTACATGGGTATATGGGTGAGGGCACATGTGTATATGCATGTATGACTGCATGTGTGTGTGTGTGCGTATATGCATGTGTGCATGTTTATATTTGAGTGCATGGGTGTACATGGGTTTATGGGTGAAGGTGCATGTGTATATGCGTGTATGACTGCATGTGTGTATATGCATGTGTGTATGTGCATGTGTGTCTATATGTGAGTGCATGTGTGTGTACGTGGGTGTATGGGTGAGGGTGCATGTGTATATGCATGTATGACTGCATGTGTGAGTATGTGTGTATATGCATCTGTATATACATATATGTGCATGGCATGCGCGTGTGAGGGCAGGTGTGTATGCGTGTGAGGGCCTGTGTGTGTATGTGTATGTTTACACGAGTATGTATACACGTGTATATGCATGTGTGTAAATGTATATGCACGTGTATATGTGTATATATGCGTGTGTGTATATGCGTGTCTGAAGGTGTATATATGCATGAGTGTGTATATACATCTGAGTGTGTATATATGTGCATGTGAGTGTGCATGTCTGTGTATATATATGCATGTGTGTGTGTATATATGCATGTGAGTGTGTGTATATATGCATATGAGTGTGTGTGTGTACGTCTGTGAGAGTGTATATGTGTGTGTGGCTCCCTTAGGACGGTGCCCAGGGAGATGGGTCAGTGTTCCTGGGTGTGTTGCCCCGGTGGCCTGTGTCTGAGCCCTGCCCCCTACGGCTCTCTCTGCAGGTTCTCCCATGGGCAGCTGGTCTCTGTGGATGAGCTGCGCCCCTTCCAGGACCCAGACCTGAGCTCCCTGCAGGCTGGCTCTGCGTGTCTAGCCAAGCACCAGGATGGCCTCTGGCACGCAGCTCGCATCACCGGTGAGGCTGGCCGTGGAGGCCTCCCAGCAACACCCTCCCATGCGTCACATGTGTTACTACTGGGTGGCTACTCCCTGCCCCCTTTGTGTTGAGTGTCAGGACTCTGGCTCTGTGCCAGCAATGAGCACATCTGCCCTCAGCCTCTGCCCTGCCTTGTTCCCAATGTCCCGCATGGCTCCTGAGCAGTGGCACCTGCTGTTGTCAGGGATGCTGACCTGCAGTTTGTCTCTGCCCCCAGATGTGGACAGTGGCTACTACACAGTCAAGTTTGACTCGCTGCTGCTGAGGGAGGCCGTGGTTGAGGGGGACAGTGTCCTTCCCCCGCTGCGCACAGAGGCCACAGAGTCCTCCGACTCAGACAGCGATGGCACGGGCGACTCCAGCTATGCCAGAGGTATGGCAGCAGCTGAAGGGCCCAAGAGGCAGGAAGGTGGGGTCACCAACCACTGCAGAGTGTGGACTACAGCGAGGCTGCTGTGCTCAGCACAGGTGGCAGCTGTGCCTGGGGAGGCAGTGTGGGGTCAGGGTGCAGGAGCATGAGTGAAGGCCGGGGTAGATCCATTGTGACCTTTGACTTGAAGGAGTGTGAGGGTGCAACAGCTACAGCCTCACTGATGGGAGGCCGTGGCCGTGGGAGGAGGGGCCTAGAGTTCCCAAGGAAGTTACAGAAATGACCAACTGCTGGGGCCTGGAGTGCAAGAGGGACAGCTTCTTTGAAAGGCTTCTCAGACTTGGGACCTGGGTACCCGGTGGAGCCTAGCAGACAGAGGTTGTGTCTGGGCAGCTAGAGTGGAAGTTTCGGGACTGGGAACTGGTGGGCAGTGTCCAGCTCTCCAGAGTGGTCAATTAGACAGGGAGGTGTACCCAGGGATCAGTGATGTGAGTTGGTGACTTCTGAAGCCCCATGTTCCCATTGAAGGAGGAGTTGACCGAGGACTCTGAGGGCAGGTAGGAGCTCATGGCCCCGCAAAGGCGGAGAAGGGCAGGGGCAGGAGAGGGCTGTAAAGGAAGGGCCACGGTGCACCAGGCCATGGGGACTGCCACGAACTCTGCCTGGTGTCACATGCCCACAGCAGACCTCGGTGACAGAGTGCAGAGCCCAAGAGGTGGGGTGTTGGGGCTCTGCCCAGGAGCTAAGCTCATGGGCCAGAGCCCCAGTCACGATGCACAGTCCT
Source organism: Callithrix jacchus (assembly GCF_049354715.1). Taxonomy (NCBI): domain Eukaryota; kingdom Metazoa; phylum Chordata; class Mammalia; order Primates; family Cebidae; genus Callithrix; species Callithrix jacchus. Next base: position 59,227,107 of record NC_133506.1, read on the forward strand.
CTGGCCTGGCCCAGCCACTGCCCTCTGTCCCATCTTTTGCAGTGGTGGGGTCAGACACTGTGGACTCCGGGACCTGCAGCTCTGCTTTTGCTGGCTGGGAGGTACACACGCGAGGCATAGGCTCCAGACTCCTCGCCAAGATGGGCTATGAGTTTGGCAAGGGTGAGTGCCCGCTTTCCTTGAGAGGTGGGGGTTGGCTGCAGCACAGCTGGGGTCCCACAGCACACAGCAATACCATCCCCTCAGGTTTGGGCCGACACGCCGAAGGCCGGGTGGAGCCCATCCACGCCGTGGTGCTGCCTCGAGGGAAGTCGCTGGACCAGTGTGCAGAGATCCTGCAGAAGCGGACCAGGGTTGGCAAGGCTGGCACCAAGCCCCCCAGATGCCGCAGAAGAGGGGCCAGGGCTGGGGGCCGCCTACCCCCGCGGAACGTGTTTGACTTCCTCAATGAAAAGCTGCAAGGCCAGGCTCCTGGGGCCCTGGAGGCTGGGGTGGCCCCCTCAGGGAGAAGGAGCAAGGATATGTACCGTGCCAGCAAGAGCACCAAGCGGGCCCTGAGCCTGCGGCTCTTCCAGACCGAGGAGAAGATCGAGCGAACCCAGCGGGACATCAGGAGCATCCAGGAGGCCCTTGCCCGCAATGCTGGCCGGTATGTGTGGGGCAGAGGGCAGCCCAGGGTGGCCATGCCTCCAGTACACGTGCGGGAGGTCACCTGACCCAGGTGTGGTGGGCGGAGTCCAGGAGGGGTCTGGATGTTGGAGGACGTGTGGTGGGCACGGCAGCCTGGGATTGGTGGCAGTGGCCCAGGAGCCACACTGACTGGTGGGCCCCTCCCCAGGCATAGCGTTGCGTCAGCCCAGCTGCAGGAGAAGCTGGCGGGAGCCCAGCGGCAGCTGGGGCAGCTCCGGGCTCAGGAAGCGGGCCTGCAGCAGGAGCAGAGGAAGGCAGACACCCACAAGAAGATGACTGAGTTCTAGAGACCCACAAGCACTATGGGGAAGGTGGACCCAGCGCGGGCTGCCCTCCGCACTGGAAAACCCATGTTGCCCAAGGAGGACTGGCCTGCTGGCCTGGGGCATGCAGACGCTGCTGAGTGGAGACAGGGCTGCAGGGCCCCATCTGGACAATTACCTGCCTGTCTGCCAGTGTCTTGGGCATTTCCTTGGCAAGGACATTAAAGAGTTTTCCATCACAGTGTCATTCAGTGGAGATCAGCTGGCTGCAGGGCCTCTGGGAAGAGAAGGGTCTGTGCGGGGCTGTGGTGAGAGGCTGACTGGGCTGCAGGGGCCTAGGAGGCCAGCGTTCTCTCTTCTCTGACCAAGGCGGATCAGAGGCCAGGTTGCCTGCCAGGCACAGATGGGCAGAGCTGCCTGACACCCACAGATGGGTGGAGCTCAGTGCTGCTCCAGCAGGCGAGGGTGGGAGGACTGTGGCCCACCATGTGGGGCTCTTGGTGAGGCAGGTGGACCTGGTCTGTGGGTTCTGTGCCAGCTCTACTCACCTCTCCATGTGTGGAGGGGTTGTGAGTTAGGCTCTCAACAGTGCAGGCTAGAGGCACACACGTTTCCTCTAGGCCTCGGGTAGGGTGCAACAGGTGGGTGAGGCTGCGGTGGTGGCTGCTGCCCAGGGTGGGAGGCTGCAGGGGAGGCGCTCGGAGACGTACAGGAAGTGATGAGATGGGGCGTTCAGCTGAAGGCTGCACAGAGACCTTCCTAGCCTACGCCAGCAGAGCTGAGGAGCTCTGGCTGTGGGTTTGGTAAGTGCTTGGGCAGGTCCCCAAGTGCCCTCCTGGGGTGCCGCTGGGGTCTGGTGGGGCTGTCCTTGGGATGTGGCTGTGGTTGGGTCAGTCAGCTGGGCTGAAGCCCACTGCCTGGGTCTGGGCAGACTGGCCTTAAACTCCAGAGACCACCCTCACCTCCCAGAAGCTCTGCCAAGCCCCAGGAAAGGCACAGATCCTTTGGCAGAGACAGTGGCAGACAAGAAGAGCCAGAGAGAAGTGGGGTGGGGGCACTCAGCAACCCCAGTAGCTGCTGCTGCCTGCTGACCCAGCCTCCAGCCCCTCCGGAGAAGCGTGCAGGTGCACACTGATGGGAGGCCGTGGCCGTGGGAGGAGGGGCCTAGAGTTGCCAAGGAAGTCACAGAAATGACCAACTGATGGGGCCTGGAGTGCAAGAGGGACAGCTTTGAATGGCTTCTCAGACTTGATCCAGCAGGGTCCCTCCTGCTGACCAGTCTCCAGCCCCACCTGGTTCTGGGCTCCAGTGGCCTGGAGGAGGCACTACTTGACACAAGAGGCTGCGTCTGGACAGGGCTGGCCACAGGTGGAGTCTGGCCTGCGGTGCACACCTAGGGCCTCCCCCTGATGCTGGGGTTTGGGCTACGTGACCACAGCTGCCCTGCCCCTCCTCACAGCCATGTGGGGTGTTAGCAGGGTCACCTGCAGGGACACCGAGGGGCCAAGCAGAGCAGCCCTCACTCACCTCACCAGGAGTCCCTGCCAGAAGGGAGGGTGGGTGCCTCTGGGAGGCAGGGCCTGCCAGGCCCTGGGGCTTCCTGTGCTGAGTCAGAGCCTGAATGGGAGGCGCAGGAGCCCCCAGCAGGCACAGATGTAAGGCTGCCAGGTGGCACAGATCACCTCGGCCAGCCCCCAGTGCCCCTTTCTTCTGCCCCCAGGGCCCTGGCTTCACGGGATGGGGTTGCAAGTGTCCTGGGCCCCTCCTGCCCTCTGGGTTCTAGGGTGCTGCGCCCTGATCCTCTGGCTGTGGGCCCTGTGCACAGCCTGCCGCAGGTATGTCCATCAGCCCAGTTCTGTCTGGGCCTTGCTGCGGCTGCTATTCGCTGCCCAGCAGGGGAAGGGGCTGGAGGCAGGTTCCACACCCAATTCTGCACACGGCCCCACACCGGGCCTTGGACCCGAGGCTGATGACCCTGCCCCCCACCCCCACCTCTACCCCCAAGGCCTGAGGACGCTCTAGCCCCCAGGAAGCGGGCATGGGCGAAGCTGCAGGGCAGTGCGATGCCAGCGGAAGCGGTGAGTGCCAGGCTGTCCCGGGGACCAGGTGAGGCCCGCAGGGGACCGACCAGTTTCCTTGCCCCCAGTCCCTGCTGAGGCGGACCCACCTCTGCTCCCTCAGCAAGTCGGACACCAGATTACACGAGCTGCACCGGGGCCCGCTCAGCTGCAGGGGTGAGCGGAGCGCGGGGCGTGGGTGGGCGGGACTTGCTGTGAGCGCCCCAAACTCTGGGCCACACCCGCTGTTACTGCCTGCCCCGAGTGAACTCTGCCCTGACCCCATCCCCAGCCCTGCGGCCTGCCAGCGTGAATCTTCAGCGCCCACACTGGCTGGAGGTGTCCAGGGACATCAGTGGATCGCAGGGAGCCCCCTCTGCCTTCCCACACCGGGAGCAGCCCCGGGCTCTGCCGGCAGCTGCAGCCAGCGCAGCGTGCGTTGGACCCGAGGCTACCTATTCCAACGTGGGGCTGGCGACCCTTCCCGGGGTCAGCCTGGCGGCCAGCCCTATGGTGACTGAGTATGCCCGTGTCCAGAAGCGCCAGGGGACCCATCGCAGTCCCCAGGAGCCACAGCAGGGGAAGGCCGAGGTGACCCCCGCCACTCAGGTAAGGTGGGCCGGGTGGGGCCCCGTGGGTGGGGCCGGCAGGTCCTCAGCAGATTGACCCCTCGCGTCGGCTTCCTCTCTCCAGGTGGAAGTCCTGTACTCCAGGGTCTGCAAGCCTAAAAGGAGGGAGCCAGGACCCACCACAGACCCGCTAGACCCCAAGGGCCAGGGAGCGATTCTGGCCCTGGCCAGTGACCCGGCCTACCAGAGCCCCCCGCTCAGGGCCCCGGATGTGGACAGCGGCCCCCTGGAAAACGTGTATGAGAGCATCCGGGAGCCGGGGGATCCCGCCGGCAGCAGCGGCACGTGTGGGGCTCGGACTCCCCCCGCTTCCAGCTGCCCAAGCCTAGGGAGCGGCTGGAGACCCCTCCCTGCCCTGAACGCTCCAGGACACGTGCTCGTTCCTCCAGAATGAGGCCCGGCCGCGCCCCGCCCGCAGCTGACAGCGCAAGTCCCAGGTCCCCCGGCTTCCGGCCCTTGCGGGCCGTGACGTCCTGGCCGCTCCGACAGCCGCGGCCTCCCCGGACTCCGGAGAAGGCCCGCGTCTAAATAAATCGCCATCGCAGGATGAACGCGGCCAGCCGCGTAGCCGGCTCCTCCAGAAAGCTGCGCGCGTTGGGGCGGGGGGAGGGGCTCGTCTGAAGTGGAGGAGCGGTCCCCCCCGGCCTTGGGGGAGCCCGGGCCTCGCGGAGGCGGTGCTCCTGCCGCCCAGACCCGGGTCAGCGCGGGGACGGGGTCCGATCGCTCCTGGGGGCGTGCAGCCAACAGGGAGGCCGCCCGAGCCGGACTCGAACCCCGCGCTGCCCTGAAGGCTCCGCCACCCGCCGGGTGTTACGTAAAGGGTGGGTGGAGGTGGGCGGTCAGGCATTAAACAGTAACCTGCTCCCGGGAAGCCCGCCAGGCCATGGTGGCCCCTTCCCCGGCTCCGGAAGCTCCGGGAGCGAGCCCGTGGGGAACCGGCCCTGCCCGGCGGGGCGTGCGGGGTGGGCGGCGGCGGGCGGGGCCTCGGGGCTGGGCCGGACCGGGCCTCCCACCAAGGCCAGTGCGGGAGCGACCCGGCGGGGGGCGGGCCCGGGGCGGGGCCTCGAGCGCGGGCCAGCGGGAGCGCGGCCCGCTGGGCCCGCCCGCCTTGGTGTGGACGCTGCGCGGCCAATGCGCTCGCGGGGACGGGGCGGGGCGGGGAGCCTGCGGGCGGCTCGGCGCGGGCGGCGGCCGAATCCAGGGCGGGGGTCGGCGGCCCGGCCAGCCCGGCCCGGCCCGGGGCCGCGTCCTGAGCGTCAGCCTCGCCGCTGCAGCGTCGGCGCCCGGCCCGCCCCATGGAGGCCGAGCGCCCCCGGCCCCGCGCCGCCGGCCGTGACCCTGGTGCGCTACGGGCCGAGGCTCCGTGGGTGCGCGTAGAGAGCCCGGGCGCGCGCGCCTCCCCCGTGACGGTGCCCACGCCGCCGCAGGTACCGGGCGCCGGTGGGCGGGGACGCCGTCCAAGATCCTCTCGCCGCAAAGATGGCGCCAGTGCCGCCCAAACTTTGGGCCCCCGCGGGCGGGGCGGGGGGGCGGTGGCCGCGTCGATCCGCGCGTGTCTGTGGGTCTCGCGCGGCTGTGCCCGGCCGCAGGGAGCTCTTCCCGCCATGCCGGGCTGGGGGCGGGGCCGGGGGCGGAGCCGCGCGGGCCACACCGGCCGCAGCCGGTTTTCGAGGCGGAGGTTGGGGACACCCCCGCGGCTGCCGCCTCCGCTGAGCCTGCCCCACCCGTAGGGCGCTTCCTTGGGCGGCGGCCTCGCGGGCTTGGAGTTCGCGCGGCCGCGGGAATCGGAGCTGCGGGCCTCGGAGCTGGGGGCCCCCAGGCCTTGGTCGGGGGCGGCAGGGACCCGGACTCCATCGGCGCACATCCCGGTGCCGGCGCAGAGGTGAGCGTGGAGCGCTTGCCCCAGGCCTCGGGTGCGCAGGGCGCAGGGCGGGGGGCGGAGACGCCTTCCAGTCCCTTCCCTCGGGAGACCTCGCGGAGGCGGAGTCAGGGCCCAGGTTTCTCGTCCCCACCGTCCCAAGCCCTGCAGCCCGGAGTGGGACAGAAATGATCGGGACGTGTAGTCCTTGTGCCTCCCTCCACCGCCGCTCCTCGGGGCTAGAGCGCGGAACTGGGAGGGGGGTGGCTGCGCGGTCGGCGTGGGGCGACTGTCCAGGAATCCCTGGGGCTCCTGACCGCCGCCTCCCAATCCCTGCCAGGCGGGACACCTCGGTCTGGCTGCCATGCCAGGGGCGGGCTCTGGCCTGGGGAGCTGGGGCCTGGGGAGCTGCCCGCACTTCCAGCCCGGTTTCCCCCTGGCTAACGTCGGCTTCTGGCCACTCCCACCTCCCCGGCCTGGCGAGAGGCCCACAGCCGCAGTTGTGCAACCCTGGTTAATGTGTGATGGGGGAGGCCAGGGCCTGGCCCGCCCCTCCACCCGGGCTTCGGACCCCTGCGGCGCACTAGGGTCTGAAGGAACCACAGTGGAGCCAGGCCCACGCTGTGGCAAACTCTGGCTTCGGGAGACCCTGGCCCGGCTCCTGGCTGCTCCCGGTGGCTTTCAGCTCTCTGCAACCTGAGCCGGGGGGAGGAGCCAGGCCTCATGCCCAGGGCTGGGAGTGGGGAGCCTGGTGTGCACGCGTGCCCAGACCTGCACGTGGACCGGCCAGGGTAGGGGCCCAGAGCTCTGGCTGGGTCACCCGCACCCCGCCCCCATCTTCTCCAGAGCCACCCCAGGAAAAGCCCGGCCGGACGAGGTCATGGCTGCCGCTGCCCTTACAAGCCTGTCCACCAGCCCACTCCTTCTGGGGGCCCCGGTTGTAACCTTCAGCCTAGGTGAGACTCAGATGTCTGCATTCAGGGATGTGTGGGGGGGAAGACAGGGCTCAGAACCTACAGCTCTCTGTGGGGCAAGGAGAGCCCTCAAACTGGGGACACCTTTCCCAGATGTGCTTTGGAGCCCCCTTTCTAAAATGGACTCCCGAACCCTCAGCAGCCGACTGGCCTCCCTGACCTGCCCACCTCCATGTGGCTGCCCACGCTTTCCTGTGCTGGGAGGGCTTCTCCCCAAGCCCTGGGGCTTGGTCCTCCTCCAAGACACTCTGCCCACCTGGGTGTAGGTGAACGGGGGCACCTCGGGGTTAGGGACTCCCTGGACTCATCCAAAGTTCTGGGGGATGTGTCCCCACAGAGCCTGGCCTGGAGCCCTGGAAGGAGGCCCTGGGGCGGCCCCCAGACAGCTACAGCAGCAGCAGCAACAGCGGAGACTGGGGCTGGGACCTGGCCAGTGACCAGTCCTCTCCGTCCACCCCGTCACCCCCACTGCCCCCCGAGGCAGCCCACTTTCTGTTCGGGGAGCCCACCCTCAGGAAAAGGAAGGTGAGCTTGGGGGCGGCCCCCAGGGGGTTGGGCATGGCAGTGGCAGCTGAGCCTGACCCCAGCTGGTGTCTCTGCAGAGTCCGGCCCAGGTCATGTTCCAGTGTCTGTGGAAGAGCTGCGGGAAGGTGCTGAGCACGGCCTCCGAAATGCAGAGACACATCCGCCTGGTGCACCTGGGGTGCGGCGGGGCCTGCAGGCTGGCTGGGGTGGGGGGGCTTGCGTGAGGGAGGCCTGGTCTGGCCACACCCCTTCAGCTCCCACGGGCTGTGTCCCCAGCAGGAGGCAGGCAGAGCCTGAGCAGAGTGACGGAGAGGAGGATTTCTACTACACAGAACTGGATGTCGGCGTGGACACACTGACTGACGGGCTGTCCAGCCTGACTCCGGTGTCCCCCACGGCCTCCATGCCGCCCACCTTCCCCCGTCTGGAGCTGCCAGAGCTGCTGGAGCCCCCGGTCCTGCCCCGTCCACTGCAGCCACCTGCCCGGCCCCCACCCCTGTCCCCTGTCCTGAGCACCGCCCTCGCTAACCCCCAGTCCTGCCACAGCGACCATGTCTACCAGGTGGGTGAAGCCACAGGTGGCTGAGGGGTTGGGTCTCAAGGCCCTCAGAGGGGAGTGAAGACTGGCTGTGTCTCCCCACAGGGCTGCCTGACTCCTGCCCACCTGGAGCCGCAGCCCACGGAGGTCGGAACCTGCTCACTGGCCTTGTCCTCCAGGATTGCAGTCAGCCTGAGGTGCGTGAGGGCTGAGGGGCTGCAGCAGGCACCAGGTGGGGAGGGTCCTGGTCTCAGCCCCCATGTCCTGTGCCCCTCACCTCAGGAAGCCCCGTGGCGATGCTAAGAAGTGCCGGAAGGTGTATGGCATGGAGCGCAGAGACCTGTGGTGCACAGCCTGCCGCTGGAAGAAGGCCTGCCAGCGCTTCCTGGACTGAGAACAGAAGCTGCCACCTTTTCTCCCCACTCCCCCTCCCCGCCCCTGTACCCAGGCCTGGGACTGAAACTGCCCGTGGAGAGCCACAGGGCTTGGCCTTCACCAGCTGCAGGGTCTGCTTTGAATGGGGGGAGGGGGTTGGTGACCCTGAACCCCCTGAGCTCGGGAGGGGTCCCACCACTCAAAGTGCCTCTGAAGAAACCAGCTTTTTGCACTAAAGCCAAACCATACCGCTGTCCCCTTAGCCCCAAGGGCCCTGGGGCAGCCACCCTCCCTGCCTGTTGGCCCGTAGTTTTGTCAAGGGTGTTATGGGCCCCGCTTTGGGGGCCAGTCCCAATGCACTTTGAGGGTGTCGGGAAGAGCACTCCCCACTCGCACTTAACTCGATGGCTCTAGGGCCCTGGGGCTGATGTTTTTAAAGCTCAGGTGTCTCACGTCTGGGCTGCACCAGGCAAAGAGAAATTAAAAATTTGAGGTTTTTCCAGAAGCTTTGTCTGCCTCTTGGGAGGAAGGCCATGGGGCTGGGACCCTGTATGGGCAAGTTGGTAGAGGCTGGCAGCCAGCCACAGAGGGCCAGGGTCACCCCTCAGCCACCCCCACCCCATGCCCCAGGCGAGGTGGGAGGAGGGTTGCCATCTGAAACACACAGGAGGCCTCTGCTTGGAGCAGCAATTTCCCAGTTTATTGAAAGTGATCGCTTTGCAAGAATGTCTAAGCTAATCCCGTCACAGAAAGGAAACGCACAGGCAGGCCGGGGGCATGCCGAGGCAGACAAGAAACTTGGAGGCTCATGGAAGAGAAGGTCACATTAACCTGTCCTCAGGCGCAGAGCCGTGATTTCCCACCGACCAATCACAAAAGCCTCTTCCCCCAATATTAGACATATCTCCAATACAAACACAGGTTTATAGTAAGTAATATAAAGTCAGTATAATATCCCCAGAAAAAATCAATAATCTTCAAACACTGCCTTTTTGTGTTTTGTTCTTGACAGGTTGAAAGCATATTGAAAAAATAAATATTTAAGAAAAGCACACACAGCACCCTCACTACAAATAGTTCTAACAGGGCTGCATACAAAACACAATAGAAGATTTAAAAAATAAACACCACCATTAAGTATGGCTTTCTTAAGAGTTGCACATGTCACAGAATGAGCTAAAATAAGATTTTTTTATAATGCAAAAAGTTCCAGTTTCTGCATTCTCAGTTTTCTAAAGAGGAAGATGTGCAAAGTTGGAAGCGGGAAGCTGCGTCTTCCGAGTTGGGTCCCTATGGAGCCCTGGCAGGGTCCTGTTTCCCAAAGCCCAGAGTGCCCCAATGTACAACCTGCTCAGGATAGAACAGTCATGATGTCCCTGCCCCCCTCCCCGCCCCCAAATCACACCACCCCCAATGGACTGTAGCTTCCACTTTGGTGTTGCAAACACCAAAATACAAACAGACACAAACAAAAAAGAAATACAAAATGTGAAATGTAATCTACACATTTTTTCCTCTTCATAAAAAAATATTTATTAGTTTGAACATCGATTTAAAAAAAAAATCAGTCACATAAAAAAAAACCCTTCATTACATACGTCTTTTCCCTCCACACCTCCTGAGAGATGGATGTGTTCGCCTGGGGCCTGGAGCTCCCACTCGTCAGTGGGCACACTAAGAACAAGAGCTCTGCCACGCAGCCAACGCTTGGGGGGGTCAGTGGGACAGTGTTGGTTTTAGGGAAGAAAATGCCCCTGTGGCTACGACAGGGAACCCCAAAGCGGTCAGCAAAGGCAGGCCACGTGGAGTGAGCAGTCCAGACGGAGCAGGACATCCTGAGTGTGGAGGGGGAGGCGGGCCCAGGTGCTGGGCAGGGTGGCCTGAGAGCAGGGGACTGGTACAAAACCCAGAGACATCTGTTGGTAGCAAAGGTCTGGTTTCCAAACGCATTTTATAAGAAAGTCTGTCTAGAAAAGGGGTTTAAAAATCAGGAGAAAGGTACAAAGTTCTGGGACTTCTCAAAGAGGCCTGGGCAAGGCTGGCCTGGGGTGAGGGCGGAAGCTCTGCTGTCCCCCGGGGGCCTCATGACAGAGCCGCCCACCTCACTGGTAAGAGTGGGCAGGGCTCACTGCTGAGGGGCCAGTGCCTGCCCCAGCTCCTATCCCCACACTCTGTGTACAGAAAAATCTTAGCCTCCTTCTCCAGCTTCAGGAGCCCACAGCCTCCCAGCCGAGGGTGTATATGATGACAGCTCCAGCCAGGGCGCCCTGTCATTGGTAGAACTGGATGTTAAAAACAACAAAAGCCGTGACTCCTGCCAGGTACCTGGAGTCCTGTGGGCACCCCTCTCTCCACAGGACCCCCGGCCAGCCCAGCCCTCCTGGAGCAGGGAAGCTGGTACTCCTGACAATGTGGGTAAAAGCCACTGTGTTAAGCTGGAAAAAGAGAAGATAAAAACTCTTTCCATGCAGCCCCGAAGCTCAGCACTCCCAGGTCTCCTCGCACGGGCAGGTCATGAGGGGAGGAGAAGGCCACCACACCCACCTCTCATCCAAAGCCTGCGCCAGAGGAGGGGGTGAGAGACGGACTGTCCCAGTGGTGAGTGCTGTCAGAGACAGCCGGAACCAGAAGACAGGCTGCAGCAACCATCCTGAAGCTGTGAGTGTGGCCAGCAGCCTCCAGGACCCCCAAGCCAGGCAGTGCACCACGGCACACAGAACCTTTGCTTTGCACTCAGGAAAAGAAATGAGCACTTTTGAAAACAAAGCAAAGGCTGGGGTGGCTCACGCCTGTAATCCCAGCACTTTGGGAGGGTGAGGTGGGCGGATAATGAGGTCAGGAGATCGAGACCATCCTGGCCAACGTGATGAAACCCCGTCTTCACTAAAAGTACAAAAAAATTAGCTGGGTGTCGTGGTGCTCGCCTGTAGTCCCAGCTACTCAGGAGGCTGAGGCAGGAGAATCACTTGAACCTGGGAGGCAGAGATTGCAGTGAGCCGAGATCGTGTCACTGCACTATAGCCTGGGCGACAGTGCGAGACTCCGTCTCAAAAAAAAAAAAGAAAAAAGAAAACACAGCAAGAGGACTTGACCACAAGCTAAAGGAAAAGCAACCCTATATAGTTTTGTTGAGTGAGAAAAATCATGCCAAACCAAATAATTTTATGCAACTACCTCGATATGTCTCTGACTAAAGAATCCGGTGACCCACGTCAGGGGTGGGGTGGAAGCAGCACACGGCAGTTAGGAACACTGCCTCCGGTGTTAGCAGCAAAGGCAGGAGCCTGGCTCCAGCCTGTCCAGGAGGGGTCAGCAGGACTGGCCAGGCTAGGCCATGGACAGAACAGGACGGGAAGAGCCCAGGGTGGACACAGCAGCCCAAGGCTCTCCAATGAAGTGCACACGACTGAGGTGAGGCCCTCACAAAGGGAACCTGGTGTGACGAAGGCGGGGGCACTGGGTGGAGGGTCCCCTCCTGGAAGGAGCCCCCAGGGCTGCGTCCACTGAAGATAGCACCTGGAGCCTTGGCCTCCAGCAGAGCTCTGCAGCCGTGTTGTGTGATAAGCACCAAAGCCCAGAGGTAAGAGGGTGGCAGCACTCTCTGTGCACCGCACCTGGATTCTACAGGCTGCCACGGGCCACGGCTGCAGCCACAGGCAGTGACCTGGCTGCTGGGGGAGGGGAGGGCGGGCTCCAGCGGGACTGACCGGGTGTCTGCAAAACTGTCGCACCTGCTCAGGCTGGGGACTGCTGGTCCCAATGCATGACCCTGCCCAGTGCCCACTGGACCTGGTGACAGGGCTGTCACGTGTCCAAGCTAAGCTGGCCATCATGGGGGCCACTCACACACCCACACCACCTGCTGGGGACTTAGGACCACACTCTCCCTTCACTCAAACCCGTCCTGTGCCCACCCCCAGCTCACTTTGTGTCTGGTCCCCGAGCGCCGCTCGCTGGGGGCGAACCTGCTTCTTAGCCCACAGGGCTGGTTTCATGGGGGGTGGGTTCAGGGAGAATCGGAGGAAGGGCCGAGGGAGGGGTTGGCGTGGCCCCGGCCCCGAAGTGGAGACCCACCGGACACACACAGGTGGACGAAGCGATGCAGCCACCAGCCCTGTGGGCGGCGGGCCTAGGAGAGCCAGGCGAAGTCCTTGTCGGGGCCCCCGGGGGGGCTGCGGGGCTGAGGCGAGTCCTCGTCATCTTTGTCGTCTGCCAGCAGTGCATCCTCGGGGGCCAGGCCCTCGTCATCCTCACCCAGCTCCTCCACCTCCCCTCGTGGGTCATCGGGGTCCTCCAGGTATGGCCCGTCGGCTGGGAACAGCGCCTCTGGGGAGCCCTCGCCGCCCCCACCGCCGTGGTCCAGTGGCCCGGCCATGCCTTGGCCGGCACAGTCGGCACACACACCGTGGCGCCGGGAGCCGTGCCGGATGCCCACGCTAGCGGCAGACATGAACACTCTGCTGCACACCTTGCACACGTACTTCTTGTCCTTGCTGTGAACCTGTGGGGGCAGGGCAGGGGTGAGCAGGGCCCAGCGGGGGGCGGGGCAGCTCCCGGGCCCTCAGGGCATCTGCACAGGCAAGAGCTCCCGGTGGGGCACAGCCTGGGAGGCTTGCAGGGACGGGAGTGCTCAGACCGAGCCCCAGCACCTGACAGAGCCACACGGGCAGAGCTGTAGGTGGCACCAACACAGACACAGCCCTGTCCTCAGGGGATGCTGGCACGAGGGCGGTGGTGCCCCTCCCCCGCAGCCCCTAGGTGGGCCAGTCTCTGAGTCCACACCCTGTGTCCAGGCTCCCCCACCAGAGGCCCACCTGGTCGACACACTTGTCATGGGGTCACACCACCCCATCTGCCTAAAAGCCTGGCTTCCTCCAAACTTCCCTGCAGGATAGGCTAAGGGACCCGAGTTGGACTGGAGCTCACAGAGCAACCCCCGTGCCCCGTCATGGCTGTGTACCCTGTACAGGTGCAGGCTGGGGTTACAGCTGGCAGCTGGGCAGTTGGGCCTACACCCCTGCCTGGCTTTGTGGACACCCTCTCAGTCCTGACCCTGACTCCAGGAACGTGAAAAGGAGGCAGCTCCCCCACTGTCAGGCTGTTTCGAAATCAACTTAAACAGGCAAGAAGAGATGAGAATTATGGTCAGAGAAGGACGGGTGGCTGCCAGGGAAGGCGGTGTGCCATGCTAGGCCTGGTAGGGAGAGGGGGCAGCCCCTGAAGAGGCCCACGTGGCCGGACTCAACGTGCTAGGCTCTCAGAGGGGTCTCAGCACCAGCCCCAAGGCCACAGGGAACCTCCACACACTGCTGGGACCTGTGGCCCCTGGTGGGCTTCTGCTGAGGGTGGGCAGGGACGCCTGTGCTGTGCAGAACTGGACCCGAAAGAGACATGGACAAGGATGGGGAGGGGCGGTTCAGGCACCCACTCGCTGGCACCTCAGCCAGGTCAACTCCAGGCGGCCTTAGAGGGACTGGCCCTGATGCCTCACAGCATAGCCCTGTCCCTGCCCTCCAAGGATGGAGGCAGCAGGACCCACAGAGGACCCCAACAGCAACCCCTGGCTAAGCCCACACCAGGAGCTTCTTTGAGGTGGGCCGGCCTCCAGGTTGAGCCTGGCACCGACCCAAGCTCCCTTCGGCTCTTCCCTCCATCCACAGGGCGGTCCCCTGCGGCCTTCGGCGCCTCTGAGGATGCATGGAGAACTGAGGCTAGGGCGTGCTGGTGAGTTAGGTTCTTCTTCAAGCCATTCCAAACCCTCCAGTTTTCTACCAAGAGCAAGTACGTACCTAACCAATGTGTATCGTGGTGGAAGACGGTCCCTCTACACTTGCAGAGATCTCCTGACAGTCAGGCACCACAGCTACCACCTCCCCGTCCTGGGCCTGGGCCCTTCTAAACCTGTCACTGGCCTCAGCCTCCTGAATCCATGGGACCATAGGCCACCCAGCACGCCCTGTCCTCCCCTTCTAGACCCGCCTCCCTGAGGGCAGAGTTGCCTGTGACTTCCATAAAATCTGGAACCATAAAGACCTTATTTCTCAAATGTTTGCTGCCAGAACAGCTGTGTGAGCTTTAAGCACGGCCTGGGATGGGGCCACACAGGGACGTGAGACCTTTGGGGCAGCTGGTGGCCTTTGGGGCCAGGACAGCACCACCCAGCCCTCCACAGATGCCCAGACACACTGACCCTGGACACAGAGCCTCAGACAACTTGGTGCCAGGACTGCTCCTTTGGGCTTTTTGTTTGGCTATATTTTAAACCAAGGGTTTCCAGAGCAAAAATTCAAGGCAAGCCACCACAGAAACTTCCTAACAGGGTGATCTGGTGTACGCAGGCCCAGGAAGGGCTGGAGCAGGGCTAGAGCACCCACCAAGGGCCCTCAAGACCTCAGCTCCTGTGTGTGCAGAGGCCAGGGCCGGATGGCTGGACACTCGTCCACATGTGCAATGCCCTATAAGGAAGCAAGAAGGAAGATGGGCACCTTGGCAGCCCACCCAGGGCCCTGGGGCACTGTGGCTGCACGAGCACGGCTGGCCCACCTTCCAGATGGTCCTACCCCAGCCACTGGAGCTGGGGGAGTGGACACACAGGCCAGGGAAGGGCTGACAGCACTCTTAAGTGCCATCGTGAAAGCAGAAGCTGGACCAGTTAGAGCTGCCGTCTCACACTGGGACTCCTTGCTCACAGGTCCAGGACCCCAGAGAAGGCCACAGGCAGAGCCTCTCCTTAGAAAAAGTGAAGCCCCCATATGCTTCATATGCTTACTGGTTTTTGTTGTTTGTTAGATAGGGTCTCACTCTGTTGCCCAGGCTGGAGTGCAGTGGTGCAATCACACCTCACTGCACCCTTAACGTCAATGGGCCAGGTGATCCTCCTGCCTCAGCCTCCCAAGTAGCTGGGACCATAGGTGTGTGTGACAGTTGGCTAATTTTTTTTTTCTTTTGTAGAGACAAAGTCTTGCTATTTTGCCCAGGCTGGTCTCTTAAGCTATCCTCCTGCCCCAGCCTCCCAAAGTGCTAGGATTAAAGGCATGTGCCACCACACCCAGCTCTCCCATATAAGTACACTTTACAGGGAATGATGACCCCCTGAAGCCCAATCATGAATCCCAGGATAAAAATCCCAGCCCTGGTCAGACACAGTGGCTCACATCTATAATCCCAGCACTTTGGGAAGCAGAGGCAGGTGGCTCACCTGAGGCCAGGAGTTCAGGACCAGCCTTGGCAACACAGCAAAATCCCATCACTACAAACAGCAAAAATTAGCTGGGCATGGTGGTGCATACCTGTAGTCCCAGATATTTGGGAGGCTGAGGTGGGAGGATCGACTGAACCTGGGAGGTCAAGGTTGTAGTGAGGTGTGATCACGCCATTGCACTCCAGCCTGGGCAACACAGTGAGACCCTGTCTCTAAAAAAATCAAAAAACAAAAAAACAAACCCTAACCCTACCCAACCAGAAGGAGCAGGCAGGGCAGCCACACTGAATCTCTAACAGGATAAAAACACTGAGAGGTTAATAGGGGTTTGCTAAAGAAAGATGTTGCATTCCATGTTAAAACTTATTAGCACCTATTAGTTTAAAAAACAAGATACAATTTTCTCTGAATAGGAAAGCTTGTGGGCATGGTGGAGCTACCCCTCTGGTTTTTCTAAGTGGTAAGATCAGCCCTGTGGCTGGTGTGAGCAGAGCACGTGTACAGCTACCGTCTCAAAGCTGGGACCTCAGCGGCTCTGCGTGGATGTGGGTCTGCTCCTGCCCTTGCAGACCTGCCTGCTCGTGCTCCAGGGTCCCGCCGTAAGACTTCCTTCTCTGCTGCCCCCCCCCGCCCCCCACCTCGCAGGGACAAGTGTGGGGGCATCAAGGAAGCCCAGAGCCCAGCACTAAGCCCAGCTCCATACCACTTCAGGCACATCCCAGGTGGCATCCAAGGGCCCGGAGTGGCCCTTCACCCACAGCCGGCCAGGCGGACACAGGCTGGCCAGGGCCCTGGTGCCGCTCCAGCTCTGCAACTTGACCCCAAGGAGCTCTCACTGGCTCCTTACCCCAACTGAATATCAACCACCGCGCTGGAAAAGCAGAAGCAAACAGGACCTGACCCGAGGAGCTCGGTCCGGCCCCCTGGAGGGTCTCCCCGACAAGCTCGGCCCCGCCCCCTGGTCTCCCCGACAAGCTCAGCCCGCCCCCGTGGGTCTCCCCTTCCCGTGGAGCGCTGCTGCTGCCTGTCCTGCTGACTCCCCTGCGATCCCTAAACTGGAATTGGTGCCCAGCGCCACTCCCGCCCCACCTGGGCCCCGCGCCCAGGGCCGCCCCCACGGCTTCTCTTCACACAGCTGCGCGCCGCGAGCCCCTCGGCCCTGCACCCTGCGCCTTGGGGTGCGCGTCCCAGGACTCCCCAAACCCCTGGGCTCCGGCGCCTGCAGGCCCCCCTGGGCCAGCCCCGCTCTGGGCTGCCCGTACCCCGCCTGCCTCACTGGCTCCTCGCGCCCACTTGAGGCGCCCTCTCCCGGCCTTTTTCGTCGAAGCTGCGTCCCTGTTCCCAGGCTGCCTTTCCCTCCCCAAGCAAATTCAGCCACTCCACACCTGCTACCCGACAACCACGTGCCTGAGCTCGAGGTGGGCGGTGGACGCAGACGGGTCAGCAAGCACAGGGCAGGGTTCCCCCTCCGGGGGCAGGGAACGGACAGGGGCGCGGAGGTGGCTGAGTGTTGGGGGTTCCCAGCAGAATGAGATGAGTCTGCAGAGGCCTGGCTGCCTTGGGGGCCAGCAGGTGGGAAGGGCGGGCTGAAGCCTGGGCCGGAGCCATGCCGCTGACCCAAGCCCAGGAGGCCAGTGCAGAGCAGGCTGGGACACTGTGCTAACTGGGGCGGCTCTCCCTGGCCTGCTGTCTTCCCCACTGCAGAGTGGACCCGGTTTGGGGTCCCTGGCGTTCTGCACCTCCCTTAGGACCCGCCTGCCGGACATCGTGGCCACACACAGTGCTGCCCACTGCCCCTGCCCACTGCCTGCCTGCTGCCCCTGCCCACTGCCCCTGCCTTGCTGCCCCTGCCCACTGCCTGACTGCTGCTCCTGCCTGCTGCCCCTGCCCTGCTGCCCCTGCCCGCTGCCCTTCCGCACTCACCAGTGTGTGCCGCTTCATGTGCTCACGCCGTGTGAACTTCTTCCCGCAGATCTCACAGGGGTAGGGCCGCTCCCCGGTGTGTGACCTCATGTGGCGCTTGAGGATGCACTGGTGCATGGCTGAGAAGCTGCAATACGGGCACTTGAACTTCTTCCTGATCACTGTGAACTCATTCACTGAAAGACAGATACCCGCCAGGCATCAGCAGGGCCTGGGATGTGCTGCCCTGCGCCCCACAGACCATGGCTGCACCCTGCAGCCCAGCAGCCAGGACACCTGTCTCCCACGGCCACCCACCAGGCACTGGTCAGCAGTGCGGCAGGCTGGGCTCCCCCGTCTGCAGAGATTGTCCCACCCACAGCCTGGGGTGGGGGGCGGTGGCAGCAAGCCTGAGCCCCATGGAGCTCAGGAGTCCCAGCTCTCATGAGATCTTTCCTTCCAGGCCAAGGGGCCGTGGCGCCACTGAGGACAGACCAAGAGCCCCCAGGCCAAAGGCAGAAGCAAGGAGTGAGGACGGCCAGTGCTGCACACAGCGCCCAGTCCCTGCAGGACCCTCCTTCCAGCCCAGACCCCCCTGAGCAGCCATGGGTAGCAGGCCCTGGGCGTGGTGTCGGATCAGACGCCTCCTGGTGGCAGATAAGAAACAAACACTTCGGAATAACAGGACCCAAAAGAGTACCGGGGAAACACAGGACGTGGGAGCCACTCAAAGTCCGGAGCCCCTCCTGCTGCATGCAGGAGAAGCAGCCAGACACACTTAAGTTCTTCCCCCGAAACCCTGGGACCCAACGTCACTCAGCGGCAGGAACTCCACACCATCTCCATGGTGCGTGCCCTGGGGCCAGCCTCAAAAACCCCAGCACCCCCGATGCCGTTATGCTACTCAGGCCCAGATATGGGCACGTCAGACCTGGGCACAGGCCAGCGGGAGAGTCCGGAGCAGCCACGTCCTCGTCATCCCCCAAGAGACCCACCTGAACCCCGTAAGCGCACGAACTGAGGGCTGCTCACCCTGGGATCACTGGATACTCGCCGCTGCGCAGGACGAGGGCCTCTTCCCTTCACATATGGAGACCACTTTCAATGGCAGGAGTTTTAACTACACAACACACCATAATTCATTAAACAGGCAGTGCCGGTGAACACCTGTTTCTATGTTTTCACCTTGTCAACAACACTTCAGTGAGGCTCCTACAGCTGGGTCTGTGCAGCCCCCTGCCACCTCCTGGAGATAAGCTCTGAGAAGGGGAATATGCGCCACCCTGCTGACCGCAGCCCCCACTTGCCGTGCGGAGGGTCCACGGAGGCCCTGGGGTGACAGGCACAGTCCCACGGCTAGGATCTTCCAAAACGCAGGTCTAACAGGAAACGGCATCTGCTAGGAGCACTCACTTTGTGAAACTGGAGCGTGTCTGTGTGGCCAAGACACGGAAAACCCGAGGCCCAGCCTGGCACAGCAGCGCCTCTCAGCAGCCGGCTTCGTTCCACGCACGCCCCACTGCACACCACCCCAGCAGCTTCGGAGGATGAAAACCCAGGCTCTTCCTGGCCTCTCTCCGACAGCCGCGCACCGTGTCCCTGGCCCTCCTGGGAGTCAGGCAACAGGTTTCTCCTTCCCACCACACCGTCCCCCACCACCCTCTCACCCTGATGGCGCCTGTTTTTGCATTATCACACCCAGCAGAGCAAACGCTCCACACATTCTAGGCTGGAAAAGGAGAGCAAGGAAATGAGCTTTTTGATTATTTTATTTAAAACTTTTTCTTTCTTTTTTTTTTTTTTTTTAAGAGATGGGGTCTTGCTATGTTGCCCAGGCTGGAGTGTGGAGTGCAGTGGCTATTCACAGGCGTGATCTCACTACTGATCAGCACAGGAGTTTTGACCTGCTCCGTTTCCGACCTGGGCCGGTTCACCTGCTGGTTCCCCGCTGCCGGGAGGTCTCCATATTGATGCCGAACTTAGTGCGGACACTCGATCGACATAGCGCACTACAGCCCAGAACTCCTGGGCTCAAGCGGTCCTCCCACCTCAGCCTCCTGAGTAGCTGGAACTACAGGCACGCGCCACCGTGCCCAGCTATTTTTGTTTCTTTTTTCTTTCTTTCTTTCTTTCTTTTTTTTTTTTTTTGAGACAGAGTTTCGCTCTTGTTACCCAGGCTGGAGTGCAATGGCACAATCTCAGCTCACCACAACCTCCACCTCCTGGGTTCAGGTAATTCTCCTGCCTCAGTCTCCTGAGTAGCTGGGATTACAGGCACGCACCACCATGCCCAGCTAATTTTTCGTATTTTTAGTAGAGACGGGGTTTCACCATGTTGACCAGGATGGTCCCGATCTCTTGACCTCGTGATCCACCTGCCTCGGCCTCCCAACGTGCTGGGATTACAGGCGTGACCCACCGCGGCTGGCTATTTTTGTTTTTCTTTCTTTCTTTCTTTTTTAAGATGGGGGTTTCACCACATTGGTCAGGCTGGTCTCAAACTCCTAACCTCAGGTGATCCACCTGCCTCAGCCTCCCTAAGGCATGAGCCACGGTGCCCGGCTATTTGTTTCTTAAACAAGATGAGAAAGCCCGGTGCGGTGGCTCAAGCCTATAATCCTAGCACTTTGGGAGGCTAAGGTGGGTGGATCACCTGAGGTCAGGAGTTCAAAACCAGCCTGGCCATCATGGTGAAACCCCATCTTTTAAAAAAAACAAAAAACAAAAAAAACAAGATGAGGTCTTGCCATGTTGTCCAGGCTGGTCTTGAACTCCTGGGTTTAAGCATTCCTCCCACCTTGGCCTCTAAAAATGCTGGGATTAGTCATGAGCCATTGTCCCGGGCCCAAAACAACTCTTTTGAGAATATATTCATTCACAGTTTCTATTCTTCTTATACAAACTTGAAAATTTAAATCTTGAATTATCCTTTATCTTAGCCATTTCTATTTAATAATTCAGACCTACATGTTAAATAAATATTTATCTCTGTATAGAAACCCTGTGTTTTTTCCCTAGAAAGATAACATAGAACAGACACGAGCAGGACTCAGCGTTATGACCCCGTTGGAATATGCGCCATGCAGGGGGCAGAGCTGCAGACGGTACCCTTACGCTCTGCACTGTCTGGAGCTGCCCGTGATGCACGTCAGCTTTTTCTTAATACTCTGTTTTCCTGCCACCCCGCCCCGCCCCCGGGAACAAAGCGCCACAAACTGGGAGGCTCAGAACAACCGAGATCCACTCTCTTGCAGCTCTGGAGACCAGAGGTCGAACATCAAGGCATCAGCACGGCCTTGCTCTCCCCAGTGACTCCAGGGAGGGTACCTCCAACCTCAGCACCCAGTAGTTCCAGCTGTCTCTGGGCTTGTGGCCACACTGCTCCAGTCTCTGCCACCATCTGTGTGGCCTCTTCTGTCTGTGTCTCTTCCTCTTCTGTCTCTTAGAAGGACACCTGTGACTGGACTTAGGGCCCATCTGGACAATGCCGGAGGACCTCATTTTGAGATCCTTCATCATATCTGCAAGACCCTTTTCCCAAACGGTCACATTCACAAGCTCTAAGGATCAGGATAAGGACACAGGTTTTGGGACACACTATTCAACCCACTATATTTGAGTGACAGTACTGTGATTGTTGAGGGAATTTCATTGGCTGTCATTACCAAAATAATTTCTTATTGGAAACAACATCTTGCATGATTTACTTGTGATTTACAGTCTATATGTCTTAGAAAAAAATTAACATCGGCCGAGCGTGGTGGCTCATGCCTGTAATCCAAGCATTTTGGAGGCCAAGGCAGGCGGATCACCTAAGGTCGGGAGTTCAAGACCAGCCCAACCAACGTGGTGAAACCCCATCTTTAAAAAAAAAAAAGAAAAAGAAAAAAAATTAACATCACATAATTTCATTCTCATAAACACTAGCAAGGTCTTAAAATCCATTTGGTAATAGTAATTAAATGAAAAAGTAAGAAGATCATTCTATGGAAACAGGCACGCTACCTACCTGTCCTGAAAACAGAACCCTTTGCCAGGAATCAAGTGTTCTCAGAAGGAAAAGGCCAACTTCCAAAAGAATAATTGAGAAGCAGTGCTACAAAGGCTGGCACAGATTCCCTAAAGTGGGACATTCGATGGCATCTGGCTACAATTGTACAGAATTGTGTCTGTGAAAACACTGCAGCCATTCGTGCCAGGCTGCAGGCCTTCGGAAGCTCAAGGAAGAGCAGAGGTCTCTGGCCTCCCTGCGTCATGCCAGCTGCACAGCCACCTGCACTTGGCCCTTTCTCTGTCCCTCACAACACACTTCCCGCTGCAGGAGAATCTGACGTGTCCTAAATAGCCACTATACCAGGGAACAGTCCAGAACCTTTTCATGATAGTGTCAAAGTGCAGGAAACCAGCAGTGACCCAAATGGACTGGCAAGTTGGCTTCAAGCCGGAAGAGAGGGGACAAGGCATCTTCAGAAGGGCCCAAGTTTGCTGCTTCCTGAGTCTTCATCACACAACCATCTGGATATTGGTCTGGATATAATTTTCTTTTCTTTTTTCTTTTTTTTTTTTTTTGAGACAAAGTTTCCCTTTTGTTGCCCAGGCTGGAGTGCAGTGGCATGATCTTGGCTCACTGCATCCTGTGCCTCCTGGGTTCAAGCGATTCTCCTGCCTCAACCTCCCAAGTAGCTGGGATTATAGGCGCACCACCACTCCCAGCTAATTTTGTATTTTCAGTAGAGACAAGGTTTTGCCATGTTGGCCAGGCTAGTCTCAAACTCCTGACCTCAGGTGATCCGCCCTCCTCAGCCTCCCAAAGTGCTGGGATCACAGGCGTGAGCTGCTGCCACCAGCCAAGATTCCGTTTTCCTCCATGTTAATTAATGTCCAGTCACTCAACACCATATATTGAAAAAACCAACTAGGCGTCCCACACCGAGTTGCAGAGGTGGCTTTGTGACCACCCGTCCCACACTGAGGTGGCTTTGTGACCACCCATCCACACTGAGGTGGCTTTGTGACCACCCGTCCCACACTGAGGTGGCTTTGTGGTGCATCTGGTGGTCGTGCACATCAGTCAGCCTGTCTGCCCTCACCAATACCGCAGCGGCTCCATTACTGCAACACTAAAGCCTTGATAGCTGCATAGTTCCACCCTCCAGCTCTCTCCTTCCTTTCCAAGATCACCTTATATGAACCCTGACTTTTACTTCCTGTTTTCTGATGCGCTGACATCTGGGGTCTCAATGACCCTGGAGGGCCTTCCCCTCCCAGTTCCTGAGATAGCAAATAACTCACCTTCAAGTGCACCTTTCACATCTAAACCAACCCATCCAGAGCTCACACTCCCACCCCCTCCTCCAACAGGTTCTCACACTATGTACAGCCAGTTGTGTCCCCCTGGGCTGTACAACTAGAGACAGCCCCTCTGCCCCAGGGCCTGCTGAAATTATTCAAATCACACAATCCTAACCCAACTTACCCTGCCTCCTCCATTCCTCCCCACAGAAACCAAACAAAGCTCCAGCCTGGGCCAGGTGCAGTGGCTCACACCTGTATCTCAGCACTTTGGGAGGCCGAGGCAGGAGATTGAGGTCAACAGATCAAGACCAGCCTGGCCAACATGGTGAAACCCTGTCTCTACTAAAAATACAAAAATTAGCTGGGCATGGTGGCGCATGCCTATAATCCCAGCTACTTGGGAGGCTGAGGCAGGATAATTGCTTTTTTTTTTTTTTTGAGACGGGGTTTTACCATATTGGTCAGACTGGTCTCGAACTCCTGACCTCAGGTGATCCACCCGCCTCAGCCTCCCAAAGTGCTGGGATTACAGGTGTGAGCCACCCCGCCCAGCAGAATTGTTTGAACCTGGGAGGCAGAGGTTGTAGTGAGCCAAGATCACGCCACTATACTCCAGCCTGGTGGCACAGCAATACTGTCTCTAAAATAAAATAAAGCTCCAGCCTGCATTTCCCTCTCTCCCACTACCTCCTGACTGACCCTGGTGCTTCCCCATGTGGCTCTGCATGGAACGGTGTGCCTCCTATTTCTAGAAATCACTGAGTACAACAAATTTCTTCCCTTTATGATAGTTATTTCTGTGTGTGTCCTATCATACCTGGTTAACACAAATCTCCAGGGCCCTTAAATCACTATCCTAGATCCTTTACATTTCCAAACATATTTAGGAGTTAGTCAATTTGCACACACACACACACACACAAACCTCTGCTAGGATTTTAACGGAAATTATGCTGATCCAATAATATATCAACGTAGGGAGATTCACATCTTAACAATAGTGAGTCTTCTTTTCCATGAACATAGTATACCCCTGCATTTATTTATATCTTCTTTAATTTCTCCCAGCAATATCTTATAGTTTTCTGTGTTGAGGTCTTGCATACTTTTTATTTTATTCTTAGGCATTTGATGTCTATAAAATGAAAGTCTGTTATTTATAGAAATACAATAGACTTTTCTATATTGACTTTAGTACACTGACTCTAAATCCAGTATATTTGGTAAATTCTCCTGTTAAAATCAAATGGTTTCTAGATTCTTTTACATTTTCTATATGCATAATCATGTAACCTACGAATAGTGACACTTTTACTTATTCCTTTCCATTCATTTCTTTATCTTTTCTTTTTTCTTTAGTAAAGACAGGGTCTTGCCATGTTGCCCAGGCTGGTCTTGAACTCCTGGACTCAAGTAATCCACCCACCTAGCCTTCCAAAGTGCTGAGATTACAGGGAAGAGCTACAATGCCTAGTCCTTTTCATTTCATCACTGTATTGCACAGCTTGGGACAAGAGGTGGGATTCAGGGAGGAGGCAGGAAAGGGAGGTTCCCAACACAAACCGTAGGAAGGCAAGAGCTCTCAGGTGCAGCCCTGCACATGCAACCTTGGCCAGGATCTCCAGCCAATTCTGAATACAAGTGGTAACAGTGGGCATGTGCGAGTTGTTCCCATACTCAGATGCAAAGTCATCATGATTTCACCATTAACCATGAGGTTAACTTATTTTTTAAAAATAATTTTTATCAGATTCAGAACATTTCTTTATATTCCAAATTTGCTAATTTTTATCATGCTACTGAATTTTATCAGAAGTGTTTTCTGCCTTTATTGAGGTGATCATAGCAGGTTTTCTCCTTTATTCTGCTAATGCAGTGAGTTACATACATTGATTTCCAAACACTTACTTAACCCTGAGTTCCTGGGATAAGACTGCCTGACCGTGTGGTATGGTTCTTCTGTATCCCCTTGGATTCAATCTGCTGGTATTTCACAGTTATGCATCTGTGCTGAGTGATAATTTCTTTTCCTTTTTTTTTTTTTTTTTTTTTTGAGATAGAGTCTCACTCTGTCACCAGGCTGGAGTGCAGTGGCGCAATCTCGGCTCACTGAAACCTCTGCCTCCCGTTTAAGTGATTTTCCTGCCTCAGCCTCCCGAGTAGCTGGGACTACAGGTGCACACCAACACACCCAGCTAATTTTTGTATTTTTAGTAGAGATGGGGTTTCACCATGTTGGCCAGGATGGTCTCGATCTCTTGACATTGTGATCTGCTCACCTTGGCCTTCCAAAGTGTTGGGACTACAGGCGTAAGCCACCACGCCCAGCCTAATTTCCTTTCTTGTAATGCCACATCAGGCTCTGGGATCAAGACTATGCCAGCTCAGACAGGCTGGAGAGTACCATTTTTTCTAGTCTTTGGAATATGTGTGTACTGTTGGCATTATTTTCTTCCATCAAATTTGAAAGAATTCACTAGTGAGGCCACTGGGCCACAGCTTTCTCTGTGGGAACGTTTTAAAGTTATTAATTCAATTTTCTCAGCAGACCATAAAACTATGGAGCTCTTCTTGTTTGCTTCAGTTTTGATAAATTCTGGTTTTCAAGGAATTTTCTCATTTCCTCCAATTTGTCAAATGTGTTGGCATAAAGTTGTATGTGATAATCTTATCTATCCAGGCCGGGCTTGGGAGGCCCAGGTAGGTGGATCACAAGGCCAGATCGAGACCAGCCTGGCTAAAGTGGTGAGACCCCATCTCTACTTAAAATACAAAAAAAAAAAAAAAAAAAAAAATAGCTGGGTGTGGTGGTTGGCGCCTGTAGTCTCAGCTACTTGGGAGGCTGAGGCAGAAAAATTGCTTGAACCTGGAAGCTGAAGGTTTCTGTGAGCCGAGATCATGCCACTGCACTCCAGCCTGGGTGACAGAGTGAGGCTCTATCTCAAAAAAATAAAATAAAATCTTATTTATCCAGTATCTATTGATCAGTTTTAATCGGAGTTTTACTAATCTTTTCAACACACTGGCTTTGGGCATTGTTCATTTTCCAGTTTTGGGTTTGTGGGGGAAGAATGTCTCATAAATGCTGAAGCAGGAGACTGAAGCCTCAGCCAGTTCCTGTTTAATAAACAGAATACAGAAAGAAGAATCTAGTTAGGAATAAGTATCATGAGTGATTAGATATTAGTCTTACTGAATATTAAGCCTTGATTAAAGCCTTCTTGTACTTTATGCATAATTTTCTAGAAACTTCAGGGTGCTGTGGTCAGGGACTGATAAAGGGTGTGACGGGATGTGGCCACCGCAACACTATTAATACTTAGTGGTGATGAGCAGAGATAACCTGTAGAATGCCCCAGACCAAACTGTCTGTCACACCCGCATCAGGTTTGCTGGAGGGCATCTGGGGAAGCACCCACCACTCAGCAGACCTTGGAAGGGAACGTCCCTGTCCTTGGGTGAGTCAGAGAAAACTCCACTCCCCTGTGCTCTTGTGGAAAAACTGCCATCAGTCAGCCCAACCCGCAGCCACCTGGGGGGACTTAATGTCTCTGTGGTGCTGTGCTGCATTAGTTACAATCTGTGTCTGCTTTCACTCCCTACTTCTGCACCTGGTTCCTCTTTCGAAGACAGTGAGAAGCAGCTAATTCCTGAAGCCTTGGTTGTTACTTGACAGGCATAACATAACGTGCTGGCGAATCCCGCTGCCCCTGCTTCGGCTACTTGCAAGCCCCAGGCTCCTGCTCCTTAGACACGTAATTTGCTTGACCCTATCAGTAACTGTGGAGGACTCACCCTACTTACCCTGTCCCCGTCTTGTACCTAATAAAATTCAGTGTCCAGGCACTCGGGACCACTACGGGTCTCCACGTACTAGGTAGTAGAGGGTCCCTGGGCCCAACACATTTTCTCTTGATCTCAGCATATCATGTCCTTATTTTTACAGTCTCTCATCTCTGCACTAAATACCCACTACACCCAGTAGGGCTGGAACCTACAGATCTGCCCAGGCTGGAATGTACTGGAGCAATCACAGGTCACTTTAACTGTCCATTCCTTAGCCTCAAGCCATCCTCTCACCTTAACCTACCAAAGTGCCAGGATTACAGGTGTGCACCATGCCCAGTTGCACTGTTCATTTTTGTATGTCTGCTTTCTACTTCATAATAGCTACTTTTTTTTTAGATGGAGTCTGTCACCCAGGCTGCAGTGCAGTAATGTAATCTCAGCTCACTGCAACCTCCGCCTCCAAGGTTCAAGCAACTAGCTGGGATTAGAGGTGCATGCCACCATGCCCAGCTGATTTTTTTTTGTATTTTTAGTACAGATGGACTGGTCTGATCAGGCTGGTCTCGAACTGCTGACCTCGTCATCCACCCACCTCGGCCTCCCAAAGTGCTGGGATTACAGACATAAGCCACTGTGCCCAGCTGCTATTTTTTTAATTTTTTTATTTTTAGATGGAGTCTCCCTCTGTCGTCCAGACTAAAGTATAGTGGCATGATCTCAGCTCACTGCAACCTCCACCTCCCAGGTACAGGAGATTCTCCTGCCTCAGCCTCCCAAGTAGCTGGGATTAAAGGCACCCTCCACCATACCTGGTTAATTTTTGTATTTTTAGTAGAGATAGGATTTCACCATGTTGGCCAGGCTGGTCTCGAACTCCTGACCTCGTGATCCACCCGCCTTGGCCTCTCAAAGTGTTGGGATTACAGGGTGAGTCACCACACCCAGCCTGATATCTATTCTTTATTTCCCTTCTCTTACTTGTTTGGGCTTAATATGCCATTCTTTTTCTTACTTTTTGACAAAGAAATTTAGAACCTTTCTTCTGTCCTAATATGAAATTGGAGCTATAAATTTCCCTTAAATATTGCATCAGATGTGGCCTAAAAGTTTTGATACAGCATTTTTTCATTATCATTCAGTTAATATTCTGGCTGGGTGCAGTGGCTCACATCTGTAATCCCAGCACTTTGGGAGGCTTAGACAGGCAGATCACAAGGTCAGGAGCTCGATACTAGCCTGGCCAATATGGCGAAACCCCATTTCTACCAAAAATACAAAACTTAGCTGGCCATGCTGGCAGGCGCCTGTAGTCCCAACTACTTGAAAGGCTGAGGCAGGAGAATCGCTTAAACCCAGGAGGCGGAGGTTGCAGTGAGCCGAGATCATGCCACTGCACTCCAGCCTGAGCGACAGAGCAAGATTTTTGTCTCAAAAAAGAAAAGTATCATTTCCATAGTGACTTATCCTTTGACTCATGGATTATGTGAAAGTGCACCAATGTGCAAGCATTCAGGATATTCCAGTGTCCTCCTGTTACTGCTTCCTAATTTCAGTTTGCTAAGGTCAAAGAACATACTCTGTATGCTGTCAATCCTTTGGTATCTGTTGAACCTGAATTATGGCCCTGGCGGGTCTATTTTGGTAAGTGTTTCCTGTCCATCTGGAACATCCTACACTTGTCTGGTGTAACGTTCAAACTGGGCTAATTGTGCTGTTATACACCAGTATCTCTGTGAACACAGATGCAAGACTCAAACGAATTATTAGCAAATTGAATCCAGTAATACAGGAAAAGAATAGCAGCTTGTGACCAGATGCATTTATTTCCAGGAATTCAAGGTGAATTTAACATTTGAAAACTGCTCAAATCTTCTCTATCCTTATTGAGATGTTGTTTGCTATTCTATCAGTTACCGAGAGCGAAGTGTTTTAAATCCCCCAATTGTATTTGTGGGCTTGTCTCTCTTATTATTACCATTGGAGACAGAGTTTTGCTCTGTCACCCAGGCTGGAGTGCAGTGTCACGATCTTGGTTTCCTGTAACCTCCACCCCCCGCATTCAAGCAATTCTCCTGCCTCAGCTCCTAAGTAGCTGGGCGCGCGCCACCATGCCCAGTTAATTTCTGTATTTTTATTAGAGACGGCGTTTCACCATGTTGGCCAGGATGGTCTCGATCTCTTGACCTCATGATCTGCCCACCTCAGCCTCCCAAAGTGCTGGGATTACAGGTGTGAGCCACCACGCCTGTCCTTTTTTTTTTTTCCTTTCATTTTTAGAGATAGGGTCTTGTTCTGTCACCCAGGCTGGAGTACGGTGGAACAATCATAGCTCACTGCAACCTCAAACTTTTGGGCTCAAGTAATCTGCCTCAACCTCCCAAGTAGCTTGGATTACAGGTGTGCACTACCACATCCAGCTAATTATTCAATTTGTTTTAGAGATGGGGTCTTGCTATGTTGTCCAAGCAGGTATCAAACTCTTAGTCTCAAGAGATCCTCCCACCTCAGGCTCCCAAAGTGCTAGGATTATAGGTGTGAACCACCATGCCCAGCCTGCTTCATCTTTTTCTATCTTTCTATTTTAAGCTTTTCTGTATCCTCATCTATAAAGTATGTCATCTATAAACAAAATGCCTCCCAGGCTGGAGTACAGTGGCACAATCATGGCCCACTGCATCCTCAAATTCCCATCCTCAAGTGATTCTCCCACTTCGGCCTCCCAAAGTGCTAGGATTACAGGCATGAGCCACTGTAGCCAGCCAACAATACTTTTTAAAAATAGGCTGATCATCTCTTTTGTTGGAGTGTTTTGTCCATTTTTAATAATGTAATTTTGACGTGGCTAGTGTAAGGCCATCGTCTTTTTTTTTTTTTTGTCTTTTATGCTTTTTGTTCTTATCCTTCCTTCCTTTCTTGCCTTCTTTTTTTTATATTATTTTTCATTATTTATTCTCTGATTCTTGCCTTCTTTCAAATTAATGAAGTGTTGTATCAGGCCATTCTATAAAGAAATACCTGAGACTGGATAATTTACGAGAAAAGAGGTTTAATTGGCTCACGGTTCTGCAGGTTGTACAGAAAGCATGGTGGCATCAGCTTCTAGGGGGACCTCAGGGAGCTTTCAATCATGGTGGAAGGCAAAGAGGGTGCAGGCGTCTCACGTGGCAGGAGCAGGAGCACGAGAGAGGGTCCCGGGGCAGGTGCCACATACTCTTAACCAACCAGGTCTTGTGAGGCCTCACCATCATGGGGATGGCGCTGAGGGGATGGAGCCACCAGGCCCCACCTCCATGACTGCAGCCCTCAGGTGAACATGAGCTCTGGCTGGGGACACAGATCCAAACTGCACCAAGTATTATTCCGTTCCTTCTCCGCACTGAGCCTCTGAATCATATGACTTGTATTATTTTTGGGCGTCACTCAAGTGACTATGAAATAGCAAGGACCACACAGCAGTTAACTCTCATCTATCCCCCTCACATGCTAATAGTGCCATATATTTTGGTTCTATTTATGTTTAAAAA
Organism: Callithrix jacchus; assembly: GCF_049354715.1. Classification (NCBI taxonomy): domain Eukaryota; kingdom Metazoa; phylum Chordata; class Mammalia; order Primates; family Cebidae; genus Callithrix; species Callithrix jacchus. The sequence goes on from NC_133506.1 coordinate 59,256,727, forward strand.
TCCCCAATATTATAATTGTTGCCTTAAACAATCAAGATTCTTTTCTGTTACTCACACGGTTACCCTTTCCGATGCTTCCTTCTTTTTCTTTTTTTTTGTTTTAAGAGACAGCCTTGGGCCGGGCGCGGTGGCTCACGCCTGTAATCCCAGCACTTTGGGAGGCTGAGGCGGGTGGATCACGAGGTCAAGAGATCGAGACCATCCTGGTCAACATGGTGAAACCCCGTCTCTACTAAAAATACAAAAATTAGCTGGGCATGGTGGCGTGTGCCTATAATCCCAGCTACTCGGGAGGCTGAGGCAGGAGAATTGCCTGAACCCAGGAGGCGGAGGTTGCGGTGAGCCGAGATCATGCCATTGCACTCCAGAGCCTGGGTAACAAGAGCGAAACTCCATCTCAAAAAAAAAAAAAAAAAAAAAAAGAGACAGCCTTGCTCTATCACCCAGGCTGGAGCACAGCAGCGTAACCACGGCTCACAGCAGCCTCCACTTCCTGGGCTCAAGTGATCCTCCCACCTCGGCCTCCCAAGTGGCTGAAAGTACAGGCATGAGCCACCATGTCCAGCTAATTTTTTTTTTTTTTTTTGAGATGGAGTTTCACTGTTGTTACTCAGACTGGAGTGCAATGGCACGATCTCAGCTCACCGCAACCTCCGCCTTCTGGGTTCAAGAAATTCTCCTGCCTCAGCCTCCCGAGTAGCTGGGGCTACAGGTGCACACCAACACACCCAGCTAATTTTTGTATTTTTAGTAGAGATGGGGTTTCACCATGTTGGCCAGGATGGTCTCGATCTCTTGACCTTGTGATCTACCCGCCTCGGCCTCCCAAAGTGCTGGGATCATAGGCGTGAGCCACCGTGCCCAGCTGAGATCGCATTTTGACCAGCAAAATCAGAAAAGCTTCATTTTCTCTACAAATGACATTAAAACCCCAGCAGGCATCTGCATGAAGCATCATCTGGCAGCTTGGAAGATTCGGCCTGTGTGGACGGCTCTTGTGAGTTTCACAGACACTGGCAGAGTGTCTTCACCTTTGGAAAAATGCCCCAAGCCTTGCTTGAAATCCCATCTTTAGAAACTCATCTCAGGAACATAAATATTTGAGCAGCTATGGGAGGCTCCGGCAGACGGGATGGGTTGCAGTAAAGGTAGGGACCGTCTGGAAAGGGAACAGGCTGCTGGGCAGATTCCAGGACACGTCTCCGGCCTGAAGTGGGCTCCCCCAAGACACCACCTTCCCGGCCAGATGGTGCTTCTGCTTATTCCAAAATCTGGAATGGGGATTCCAGAAACAGGTTTTGGGGAATTTTTCCAGAACCTGTTTCCCTCCCGAGCCCACCTGCTACTCGGCAAAGGTGAGACCTTGCCCCGGATCCCTGGAGCCCACCAAGTCCGTCACCGCCTGCTCTGAAAAGAAAGCTGACACTGAACCTCACACATCCACCGAGGATGGGCAATGGCACGCTCGGGGTGCTCTTTCTGAAAAGAAGCACCATCCTGTGATTCCACGCCAACATGTGCCAGGCGCACACCGCCAAGATGCCATGGCAGGCTTTGTCCTTGGAGCTTTCTAGAAAGTAGCTGGGTGGGAGCTCCATGGCTCCATTTCCCATGGATGGGGACATGTTTTCCTGCCCCAAAAAGCCCCATCCCCACACCTTGGCAATCCCATGGATGCCGGTCACCTGAACCCTGTCAGGCAGAATCTGGAGGTCCCCCTGACCCACCTGCCCAGCAGCTGGGCACGGAGACACCTTCACCTGGCAGCAGCCGACAAAGGACTGGAGAACTGACCACAGAAAGGCACGCACTGGCTCCCAGTCACAGCTCTCCGAGGACGCCCCCTCCCCAACGCAGCTGTGCAGCCGCCCCATTCCCTGCTCCACTCCTACACACTTCAGAGTTCTCGTGCATGGGTGGGCTGCACTGAGCCAGCCACCGGGACCCAGACACCAAAGCCCTGGCTGCAGCATCGAGGCAAATGCAAACGCTGGCTCCAGCACATGGACGGGGGGCACCACAGTTCTGTCCCGGACCACTTCAAGCAGGGGAGGTGCCTTTGCTTCTGGGGGTCACTTTCTTCACGGGGCTCCTTAGCTGGCCTCAGGGTAAAGCTGTCAGTGCCCACAGAGCTCCAGGTGAGGCCAAGCCATCCTGGCAGTGGCTGCCTCCAGGGTTGGGCAAGTCCATCCAGGCCTGGGCTGGAAGAAGACTCCTTGAGCATCCTGGACAGGCCACGGACCCTGCAGAAACCCACCCTCGTGCCAGCAGGAGCCAGCTCCGGAAGAGGACTGCTCCACCCAGGTCTCCATGCCACGAGAGGTGTCAATCTGGAAGCAGAGACAGACACGTTACAGACGTCAGCATGGGGTAAAAGCAGGCAAGACTTCTAGGGTGGATGCTCTGCTGCCCTCACTCACCTGGGACACTGTCCATTCGCTACAAAGACAGCCTGTCAGAAGCCATCTGGAAAGGAAGCCTGTGATTAATTCTCAATAAAGAGACACCCAAAAAAAATGTGCACTAACAAAACATTAACATCCCCACCAAAACTACCCTGTGAGAGATGACTCGTGTGGTATAGCAATTAATTTTAAAATTCAAAATATGTGGGTGAGGCCAGGCACAGTGCTCATGCCTGTAATCCCAGCACTTTGGAGGCCAAGGCAGGCAGATCACCTGAGGTCATGAGTTTGAGACCAGCCCGGCCAACATGGTGAAACCCCGTCTCTACTAAAAATACAAAAATTAGCCAGGTGTGGTGGTGCGCCTGACAGGACACCCTATCCTGTAACCCCAGCTACTCGGGAGGCTGAGGCACGAGAACCGCTTGAACCCAGGAGGTAGGGTTTGCAATGAGCTCAGATCACACCACTGTACTCCAGTCTGGGTGACAGAGTCAGAACCTATCTTAAAAAAAAGTGGTTGAGCTCTTGTTAAAGAATTTTTTTTCTCCAGGGAGGCAAACACACCCCATGGCCCTTTCTTTATAGAAAAGACCCTGCAACTTCAGGCACAGGAAGGAGAACGCCGTCAGTTGCTGCACTGCGTGGCTCGGGCTGGGGCAGTGGCTGAGTGGGGCTTGGCTAGAAATGTGCAGTGACCACGCCTGGAAGGGACCAATCACCATCACTGAGTTCTAGGAACTGGTGTTTCCAACCTACTGTGATACAAATCAAATGTCTTTACATGAGAGAAAAATAATTCCTCAAGATATAAAAACCAATTCCACTTCAAACAGCCTATTGCTATGGGAGTGGAACAGTAACTGCTGAAAGAGCTAATAGCTCTGCTGACCTCAAATGGGTATTCTCTGTACCTGGTTGAGTTGAGGGTGGGAGAGGAGGGCATATGGACAGCAGATGCCACCAGACCACCTCCTCAGAGGTGCCCGGGCTCACTGGGACATAGTCGCATGTATGTGGGTATCACGGACACCGCACCCCAAGTATCCGGCCCAGCTGCCCCAGACAAGGTTGGCCACTCTGGTGTCTTACCTGGGCTGGAGGAGTCAGTGCCGGCTCCCTGGGCTGGGCCTAGTGGTTCCCCAGAGCCCATCCTGTGGCTCTGGGTGGAGGAGCTTCTGCTCTGCCATCAGTGACCCTCACAAGGGACCCAGGCCCTGGGAACACAGGAAAGGAGTCTCACCCACAGGAACATGCACCAGCTGCTGGGTTCTAGAGAGTTCCAGAAGCACTGATGTTCTTCCCGGTATGCAACACGTGCCTGGTGATGACCAAAGGTCTTGCTGGAGGTGGGTGTTTGCTTTGATCAGCTGGCCAACCCCAAATGCCCGGAGTCTCCACCAGTGACTTGTCCAGGGCAGGTCTCTCTCCTGGGAGCCAGGTGATTCCAACAGAGGGTTCTGGTGGAGGAAGTTGAGGTGTGAACACTCTGGACTAGAAAAGCACTCTCTGGAGCATGAACACTTCGGACTGGAGAAACGTTCTCCAGAACATGGACAACTCTGGACTGAAGAAGCTCTCTGGATGGGAACACCTCTGGACTGGAGAAACGCCCTCCAGAGCGTGAACACTCTGGACTGGAGAAGCTCTCCAGACGGGAACGCCAAGGCGGCCTGGACTGCCTGACACAGCAGTGACATTTCCACCAAAAGCCCTTCGGTGGGAAACTGTTCATAGTTCCAGTCTCAATCCAGAATCAAGTTAAAGTTCTCAACTCGCCCTTTAAATACCACAGGGAAACAGTCTTTAAACCACGACCAAAACGAAGACAAGCCGAGAGACTGTTCTCCATAAAACACCTTCCGACGCCTGGGCCTGGCCGTACCAACGGCCTCGCGGCCCTTCCCAGGAGCCAGCTGGCCGGAAGCCGTCCCTCCAGGACAGGACCGCAGAGAACTGGACGACCTTCGCAGAGGCAGGACAGCAGCGCCATGGCCGTCCCGAGAATCCTTGGCGCTTTTGAACAGAGTGAGGCAGGTTACACAGCCAGGCTCCAGAGGGCACGTCCCACATTCCTGGGTTTGGCTGCTGTGGGGTTGACAGCCTCCTCAGCTGTTTGCAGACGCCTCAAGGCCCCGGGGGTCAGGTCTGTGCCACCACAGCACAACTCGTGGGCAGCCACATTTGGAGCCTGAACGACACTTTTCACGGTTCCTACTGAGTGAACAAGGACCATGAGCAGGGAGGAGGCTGCCTACTGCTGGAAAAGGGGTGGGAGTGAACAGTGAAGTGAAGCAGAATCAAGTGAGAAGCGTGGCCAGTCCTCTGACGGGGCCATCAGAGACTCACGGTCTCATAACGAAACTGTCATCTGTTTAATTTAACAGCCAAGCCAAGTCTATTGGTCCTACAAATCCAAGGAAACTAGTTCAGTTTTTCTAGAATGTTCCAGAACCACTCCAGAGGCCCCTTGCCCCTCTGTGATGCTGGCCTGCTGTCTGCATATTTAATGGTCCTCTGAATTCAGAACCTGTGACTATCATCCCATTCCATCCCGTTCGTATGCAAGATTGCCATGCCTGGCCCGTGTTGTAAAATCACAGCGCATTCACCGCGAGGAGAATGGGGCAGGAGCTGGCATCCCCATACTGGGGCCCCGCACCACAAAGCTGTCATCAACACACAGCGAGGACGGACCACGTCCCGTTTCCTGCACAACACACCAGCCCACTGGGAGGTGTGCTCGATGGGACACTCTGGAGACTAACAAGAGCCCCAGCCCTGGAAGAGCTCGTCACAGCCAGAACACGGAGGAGGTCGAAAGTCGGGACGCCACCTAACCCGGCACAGCGGCCAGGTCCCAAGACCCTCCCAGGCCCTCTTCAGAGCTGGCCTGAGTGGAAGCTGCATGCCCCACGCTCTGAGGGCAGGGCATGGGGTCCTTGCCCGGCCGAGGCTGCTCTACTGTCTTCTCTCTTCTGTTGGGGAGCAGAGGAGAGGAGCAGGCAGCACCTGGGCTCAGGGGAGCATTTCCGGAGCTACAGGATGGGGGCCACCTGCAAGCCACAGTGAGCTGCTGCCCCGGCCAACCCCAGTCACCCCTAAACCCAGCAATGAGAAGACACAGCACCCACCGCGTCCATGCACCTGCAGAAAGCATTGAGGGGAGGGGCGAGATGCGGGTGCCCAGCCTGGTGTTCCTGCATGGTGTTGACAGCAAAACGCTTCTGATCAGCAAACAGCACCAGACGCTGGCACTCCGCTCTGTCCCCCATCGGTGTACACCCAGGTACCAGTGAGCATGACTAACTCTGAGGACCTCCCCGGAGCCAGCGATGCCCCCACACAGCCCCCGTGGCAGCCCTCCCAGAGGCAAGCCATGACCCCACCTCCAACAGCGAGCTGCCTCGGCGACGCTTCCCCGGGGGCAGGCGCTGGCGTCCCCAGTTTACTTCTGAACAGATTCCTCGTGGCCACCATTAGGGACAGAATGCCTACAGCAGCCAGTGACAACCACAGAACTTTGGGAAATCCAGGTATTTTCTGGGCTGTTCCATCCACTTCAGTGCAAGCCACAGGTGGGCAGGGGCACTCAGGATGCCAGAAAACTGTTTTGACGCAAGGTGTCCCCACCAAGTGCTGCGGCCTCTCCGTCATCCAGTCCACAACCCGACCAGCAAAGGATGCCAACAACTTGTAAACCGCATTTACAAAAAACAAAAGGGCAAGTTCTTTTTTTTTGGACTGAGTTTTACTCCTGTTGTCCAGGCTGGAGTGCAGTGGCACAATCTCGGCTCACTGCAACCTCCTACTCCGGGTTCAAGCAATTTTCCTGCCTCGGCCTCCCAAGTAGCTGAGATTAGAGGTGCCGGCCACCACGCCCAGGTAATTTTTGTATTTTTAGTACAGATGGGGTTTCATGTTGGCCAGGCTGGTCTCAAACTCCTGACGTCAGGTGATCCACCCGCCTCAGCCTCCCAAAGTGCTGGGATTATAGGTGTGAGCCACCATGCCTGGCCCAAAAGGGCAAATTCTTACAAGAGAAGTGGAAAATTTAGAATATTAAAAATGAGGCTGGAACATAAGAGAAATAACAGAAGACCCAGAAACCAGCTTCACCTGGAGTTAGTGACAGATGTACTAAAATTTGAGATGGGGCCTGGCGCAGTGGCTCACCTCTGTCATCCCAGCACTTTGGGAGTCCGAGGCGGGCGAATCACCTGAGGTCAGGAGTTGGAGATCAGCCTGACCAACATGGTGAAACCCCATCTCTACTAAAAATATAAAAATTAGTGGGCTGTGGGAGCACACACCTGTAGTCCCAGCTACTTGGGAGGCTGAGGCAGGAAAATTGCTGGAGTCTGGGAGGTGGAGGCTGCCGTGAGCCGAGATCACGCCTCTGTACTCTGGCCTGGGAAGAGAGCAAGACTCTGTCTCTTAAAAAAGCAAACAAACAAAAAACCCAAAAACATAAAGCCGCAGGAGTGCCAAGTGTGCCCTCACCCCAGCTTCAGGATTTAGGACACACTCAGAATGCAGAGGACACAGCATTCTCAGTGCAGGGAAGAAGCCAGAACCACGCAAGTCCCCAGCCCCGCGTCCACCCCGCCATGTGCTCAGGGCTTACCTCCCGAAAGGGGCCCCAGAACAGAGAAGCCCAGAGGAGGAAGGGGAAAAACTGCCAGGGCCACCAAGGCCAAGTGGGGTGTGTGTTCCCTAAGGTCACGCTGCTTGGCTGCCGCAGTGAAATCAATGTCTCCCGGCAAGCCCTCCGTGCCCTCCAACCCATCGGCTGCACACACAGATCCCCAAAGGCTTCATGGACAGAGCCACACCAAGGGAAGCTGTCGGGCACAGACACAGCAAAAAAAGCACAAACACATCCTTTCCCCTCAGTCCAATGGCATTTTTTTTTTTTTTTTTTGAGACAGGGTCTTGCTCTGCTGCCCAGGCTGGAGTGCAGTGGTATGATCACGACTCACTGCAGCCTCAACCTCCCAGGCTCAAGCAACCCTCCCACCTCAGCCTCCTGAGAAGCTGGGACTATGGGCACACATATCATCATGCTCAGCTAATTTCTGGTAGGTACAGGGTGTCGCCACATTGCCCAGGCCCCCAGAGTGATTCTTAATGACCAAGATGAACCAGCCAGACCTGGGGTGCTGCACAGTATCCGGGTGTATGGAGGGTCCCTGCCCTGAAGGAGCGTATACGACCATCTGAGAGCACCCAGAGGAAACAGAAAGCGCCGAAGCCCTTTGGTGAAAGGCGGTGGAGGGGAGGGACGGAAGGCGCAACCAGCCTGTCCCTCCCAACGCCCACGAAACGTGCCCTGCGGTCCCTCTGGCAGGCCGGCTGCGGGAAGCCCATGTGCCCTGCCTCTGCCTCCTGAAAAGGCCCAGGGATTTGGTCAATACCAACCATTTCTGCCGACAAGAACACTTTTGCATTTGAGAACGGACGGGGCCAACATTTTGAAGCATAAATCAAGCACACTCTGCCTGCACCATGTTCCATATTTTAGAAACGCTATTTTGTTAGAATTCACAACAGCTATGTGAGTGGGTGCCCGTGCCCCATTTTTCAGATGTGGAACGTGAGGCCGCAGGACGCCCGTGAAGCCCAGCGCCCACAGCACATGCTGCCTGTGCCAGCTCGGCCCAGGCCTCCCTTCCAGGGCCAATGCCCTCCAGCCCCATGGCTGATCACGGAGCTCGAGGAATGAAGGGGCAGTGAACGCTGCCTTTCATGCCTGTCTTATCAGCCACACAGGTCTGGTCTGTACTCGAACCAATGCAAAAACGGGAAAATATTTCAGTGCTCGTGAAAACCAACTTGTGAAATTACCGTCGAGCAGCGTAAACAATCAGATACTTGATATCTAAAGGCAGTGCCGATTAAAAAAAAATCAGATTCACTTCCCAAACCCCAGCACGAGCGGCAGCCGGCACGTCCCTCACTTCACTCAATACTCGGGAAACAAGGCATACACTCAGCACCCACCACACCGGGGACACAGCCCTGGGGCTCTACGCCCCGAACCAGGGGCCTCCTCCCCTCGAGAGAAACGAGGCCTCACTCACCTTCACCCCCACACACCCTCACCCCCTCACCCTCACCCCTCATCCCTCACCCTCACCCCTCACTCACCCTCCCTCACTCACCCTCACCCCTCACCCTCACCCCCACTCACCCTCACCCCCACTCACCCTCACCCCTCACTCAGTCTCACCCCCCATTCACCCTCACCCCCTCACTCGCCCTCACCCCTCAGTCTCACCCTCACTCACTCTCACCCCCACTCATCCTCACCCCTACGCACCCTTACCCCTCACTCACCCTCACTCCCTCACTCCCCCTCACCCCTCACTCACCCTCACCCCTCACTCGCCCTCACCCCTCACTCAATCTCACCCCCACTCTCACCCCCACTCACCCTCACCCTCACTCTCTCCCTCCCTCACCCTCACCCCTCACTCACCCTCACTCCCTCACTCACCCTCACCCCTCATTCAGTCTCACTCCCCACTCACCCTCACCCCTCACTCAGTCTCACTCCCACTCACCCTCACCCTCACTTCATCCTCACTCTCACTCACCTTCACCCCTCACCCTCAACCCCTCACTCACCCTCACCCCTCACCCTCACCCCTCACTCACCCTCACCCCTTACTCGCCCTCACCCCCCAGTTGCCCTCACCCCTCACTCAGTCTCACCCCCGACTCACCCTCATCCTCCACTCACCCTCACCCCTCACTCACCCTCACTCCCTCACTCACCCTCACTCCCTCACTCAGTCTTACCCGCATGCTGAGTGCCAGCGCCAGGTTCACCCAGGGGCCCATGTGAGTGCGGGAACAGAAGGCAGCTGGCTGGGGTGGGTTTGTTTTTTGTTTTTTTTTTTTTAACTCTGAAAGCTAAATGCCCCTGTCTTGCCAGGAAGTCAGTAATTCTGGGATGAGCCTGAAACAGCAGTGGTAGAACCTTTGGCCATATCTCGGCGGGTGCGTCATCACTTGGGTTCCGCTGGGGACATTTATGCTTTAAACACAAATCCAACACATCTTTTTTTTTTTTTTTTGAGATGCAGTTTCGCTGTTGTTACCCAGACTGAAGTGCAATGGCACGATCTCAGCTCACCACAGCCTCTGCCTTCTGGGTTCAAGCAATTCTCCTGCCTCAGCCTCCTGAGTAGTTGGGACTACAGGTGTGCACCACCATGCCCAGCTAATTTTTGTATTTTTAGTAGAGACGGGGTTTCACCTTGTTGACCAGGATGGTCTCGATCTCTTGACCTCATGATCTTCGGCCTCCCAAAGTGCTGGGATTATAGGCGTGAGCCACTGCGCCCGGCCCAACGCATCTTTTAAAAGTCACACATCACCTGCATTACCCAGCGAAGGTGATGTGAGGTGAGGCCTCCAGTGTGATCAGCAGCCACCACCCATCTCCCTTCCACTATCACCCCACCTCCCTTCCACCGCCCCATCTTCCTTCCCCATCTCCCTTTCACCACCGCCCCACCTCCCTTCCACCGCCCCATCTCCCTTCCACCACCGTCCTAGCTCCCTTCCACCACCGCCCCATCTCCCTTCCACCACCACCCCAGCTCCCTTCCACCGCCCCATATCCCTTCCACCAGCACCCCACCTCCCTTCCACTGCCCCATCTCCCATCCACCAGCACCCCATCTCCCATCCACCAGCACCCACCTCCCTTCCACGGCCCCATCACCCTTGTGCTAAACGCGTCTCAGCACAGAGGCGACAGAGTGGCCAGGAGGGGGCGCCCGAGCCCGTCCCTGGAGCACAAAGACCCCAGATCCTGCACTGTGCCTGCTGCCACCAAGGGACAGGCTCCTGTTTCCAGGTCTGTTAACTCCACGTGTATATATTCAGCCCAACGCCTCAGGTGAGAGACACTCCACCAAGCGCTCAGCCGTTCCCCTGCCTGCCACCCTCACGGCCACATCCATTCTCTCCTCACTATAGAGCCAACTTTTTCCATGGACCCCAGAGTCCCATCCAGGCTGTGACACGCCCCCCACCTCCCGACACAGGGAGGCCAGGAGGTGACCAAGCAGCAGGGAGAGACTCTCAGCCTCGTCTCATCTCGGGGACTCACAACTCTCAGCCTTCACACCCACAATGAAGCCAGGTGGCCCACAGGGCCTGCACTTACGGGACAGTGAGTGAGCCCCTCGGGGCAGGTACTCGAACAGCAGCGAGCCGTCGTCCCCCAGCACATCCGCCTTGAGCGACAGCAGGCTGTTCTTACTCATGAGCGCTGCGCGCAGGTTGGCCACCGCTGTGGCCTGGTGCAGAGCGTCATCCTTCTCTGGGGTGAGGGGAGGGCCCAGATAGCTAGCTTCTCCTCCCAGGAGACCCTCCTCAACCTGTGCATAGAGCTCCGGCCTCTCTCCTCGGCTGTCGGAGCTGCTGGCTTCGGTGACGGTCAGGTCTGTATCTGGGGACAGAAGGGACACATGTCAGAAGACACACAGGTGGTTCCCAGACTCTCCCAGTGGGACAGGTGACAAATTTAGAAGGACTCGACCAGCTTCGCCTGGGCTATGGAGCAGCATGACGTCCAGCCCACCCTGGGTGCCGGGCATCCGCCCCCACAGCACAGCAGCTCCGGCCCGGCCTGGCCTTTCCTGCCCACCCAGGCCCCATGGTAACGGCGGAGTCACAGCCAAGGCTTTGGAGAGCGGCTCAACTCACAACAATGGGGTTGCCCTCCCTGGATTGGGGAGGCTGTGGACCTGCTTCCAGGCTCTGCTCTAGGGCCGAGGACCCGAGAGTCAGAAGCTCCTGGGGCTGCAGTATTCCCATCTGGAAAAGAAGCTCAAAATGGACCAATGATGTGAAAGCTAAATCCCTAAAATTCATAGAAGAAAATCTGCATGAACTCAGACTTGTCAATAGGTTCTTAAGACACAAAAACAACAGCATGAGCAACAAAATAAATTGGACTCATCGAAATCAAAGCATCTGTGCTTCAAAGGACACTACCGAGAAATGATGTCAGGTGCGGTGGCTCACACCTATAATCCCAGCACTTTGAGAGCCCAAGGTGTGTGAATTACCTGAGATCAGTTCAAGACTGGCGTGACCAACATGGTGAAACCTCATCTCTACCAAAAACACAAAAATTAGATGGGTGTGGTGGCGCACACCTGTAATCCCAACTACTCAGGAGGCTAAAGCAGGAGAATCACCTGAACCCAGGAGGTGGAAGTTGCAGCGAGATGAGATCGCACCACTGCACTCCAGCCTGGGCAACACAGTGAGCAAGGTTCCATCTTAAAACAAACAAAAAATTGCAACTCACATATCCGATAATAAAACTATCAATACTGTAACTCAACATAAAAATGAACAAAAAATCCGACTAGATATTTGTTCAAAGAAGGCATATAAATGGCTGAGACGTGCATGAAGAGATGGCCAATATCGCCAATCACTAAGAAGGCGCAAAGGAAAAGCACAGCGCAATTCCACCGCAACCCACTAGGATGGCTGGAAACTAAACGCCAGGCGAGGCACCACGGCTCACGCTTGTGGTCCCAACATTTTCAGAGGCTGAGACAGGAAGATCTCTTGAGGATAGGAGTTTAAGACCAGCCTGGGCAACACAGCAGGACAAAAAATTAAAACAAAACTGGCTGGGCACATTGGCTCATGCCTGTAATCCCAGCACTTTGGAAGCCCAAGATGGGTAGATCATGGGGTCAGGAATTCAAGACCAGCCAGCCAAGATGGTGAAACCCTATATCTACTAAAAATACAAAAATTAGCCAGGTGTGTGGCAGGCGCCTGTAATCCCAGCTACTTGGGAGGCTGAGGCAGGAGAATTGCTTAAACCTGGGGGGCAGAGGTTGTAGTGAACCGAGATTGCGCCACTGCACTTCAGCCTGGGTGACAGAGTGAGACTCCATCTCAAAATAAATAAATAAATAAAATGAAATCAGACAAAATTAGCTGAGCATGGTGGCTCGTGCCTGTGGTCCCGGGTACTCAGGAGGCTGAGGTGGGAGGATCACTCGAGCTGGGAGGTTGAGGCTGTGATTAGCTGTGATAGAGCCACTGTACTCCAGTCTAGGTAACAGAGCAAGACCACATCTTAAAACACACACACACACACACACAAACAGATAATGTTGGCAAGGATGCAAAAAAATTACTACCCTAAAACCTTGCTGTTAACAGAGTAAGATGGTGCCACTTTGAGGAGGAGGAGGTTGGCCCAGCAGTTCCATGTGCAGGCATGCAGATACCTAAGAGAAATGAAAACACAAGCCCACACAAAACCTCGTCCAGGATTCTCCTAACACACTAGTCATAACAGCCAAAAGGTGGAACTGCCGACAAGTCCATCGATGGACGAATGAATAAATACAATATGGTCCATCCGCACAACTGAATATTATGCAGCCATGAAAAGGAATGAAAGCCTGACACAGTGCCCCCCGCACAGAGGAGCCTTGAAAACACACTCAGTGAAGAAAGCCAGACACAGAAGGCCACATGTCACTTCATTTCCATTAACTATCAGGCAAATCTAGAAACAGAAAGGCGATTTGTGGCTGCAAAAGGGGCTGGGGAAAGAGTCTCAGGTGAGAGCTAAGTGGTCCAGGGTTTCCTTTTGAGCTGAGGAAAGTGTTCTAAATGGATTGTGCTGATGGCTACACTATGCTATGAATATACCAAAAACCTCTGAATAACAAACTTTGGTGAATGGTGTGTGAATCATCTCTCAACAAAGCTGCTACTTAACAACAACAAAAGAAGGTGAAGACTTGAATCATGAATTCAATGATTTCTTGAGTGTCCGGCTCAGGCCGGCTAAGGCTTCATGGAGAAGCCTCCCTCTACTGGGGCTGTGTGCGGGGGGAATGAAAACTCCCCCAGAACGTGCCGAGCGATGTGTGATCTGCAGACATTTTCCCACAGCAAGAGAATGGATTTTCCACTGTGGTCCTTGACAGGACCACAGGATCGAACCACAGAAACAGAGGGGTATGGGTTGGGGGACTCGGAGTAGGGGCACAGGTGACATCTGCCAACAGCCTTAGGAATAACAAGCACACATCGCGCGCTCACAGACGCCCACACACACACCCTCACACACGCGCTCACAGCTGCCGCTCACCGATGTCCTCATAGAAGCCCTCATACACACCACAGACGCACTCACACACAGCACTCACACACCTTCACAGACGCCCTCGCAGACGCCCTCACAGACACCACTGACACACACCACTGACAGACGCTCTCATGCATGCCCACACAGCCGCCGCCGTGACTCGCAGCCCCCCTCACAGCCGGCCTCGCAGCAGCCCTCGTGGCTCGCAGCCACCCTCACAGCCGCCCTCACAGCCCCCCCACACAGCCACCCTCGTGGCTCGCAGCCACCCTCACAGACGCCCTCACAGCCGCCGTGTGGCTCCCAGCACCCTCGCAGCCGCCCTCACAGCCGTCCTCGCAGCCGCCCTCGCAGCCGCCCTCACAGCCGTCCTCGCAGCCATGCTCGCAGCCGCTCTCACAACCGCCCTCACGGCTCGCAGCCACCCTCACAGCCGCCCTCACGGCTCACAGCCCCCCTCACAGATGCCCTCACAGCCACCCTCACGGCTCACAGCCCCCCTCGCAGCCGCCCTCACAGCCGTCCTCGCAGCCATGCTCGCAGCCGCTCTCACAACCGCCCTCACAGCCGCCCTCATGGCTCACAGCCCCCCTCACAGATGCCCTCACAGCCACCCACAGAGACGATGTTCGCAGGCGCCACCAGGGTGGTGCTGTGAGCTCAGCCATTGAGAGCCGACGCTGCAGGTGCACAGACCCCTCAGGGCAGCACACAGTGAGTCCCGCCTGGCAGTCGCGCGGGAGAGTCTCCGGGGATGCGGACATGTGGACTGTCAGGCTACCTGTGACTTTCGGAGGCTTCTGGAGGATAGTTTTCCACCCTATACTCCTTTTTTTTTTTTTTTTTTTTTTTGAGACGGAGTTTCGCTCTTGTTACCCAGGCTGGAGTGCAATGGCACGATCTCGGCTCACCGCAGCCTCCGCCCCCTGGGTTCAGGCAATTCTCCTGCCTCAGCCTCCTGAGTAGCTGGGATTACAGGCACGCGCCACCGTGCCCAGCTAATTTTTTGTAATTTTTAGTAGAGACAGGGTTTCACCATGTTGACCAGGATGGTCTCGATCTGTTGACCTCGTGATCCACCCGCCTCGGCCTCCCAAAGTGCTGGGATTACAGGCATGAGCCACCGTGTCCAGCCCTATACTCCTTTTTATGTGTTTTGCAAGTCTCTAGATGGTACATCCTATTAATGGTGCATTTCTAGGAACTAAATCTACAGGTTACATCCAAACCGACGTTAAGGCTTCCTCTTGGCTCGGCATGCGACAAATCGCCACAGGCAGGGCGGCTTCATCCCGAAAATTAGTCTCCTCATCACCCGGAGACTAGGAAGTGCGAGGTCAAGGCGCCAGAAGGTCTGGCATCTGGCGAGGCCCCCCGACTCAGCTGTGGTAGGCGAGTCCTCGGGGCCTCTCCTCAGAGTCTAGGAGCCAAGTGGGGGATCCGGCGACCAGGCCCCAGCCCTGTCAGTTCACTCCCTCGCTCCCTTCAAGGCTCTCCCCAGATGCAGCCACGAGGGGCTGGGCCTTCAACACATGTGCAGGGTGTGCACATTCAGCTCCCAAGAGGTTTCGAACAAAAATAATCGAACTTTATTTATTTTTATTTTTTTTGAGATAGTTTTGTGCTTGTCGCCCAGGCTGGAATGCAGTGGTGAGATCTCCGCGCACTGCAATCTCTGCCTCCCGGGTTCAATCAGTTCTCCTGACTCAGCCTCCCAAGTAGCTGGGATCACAGGCGTTGGCCACCATACTTGGTTTATATATTTTTAGTAGAGATGGGTTTCTCCATGTTGGTCAGGCTAATCTCGAACTCCCAACCTCAGGTGATCTGCCCCCTCAGCCTCCCAAATTGCTGGGATTACAGGTGAGAGACACCACACCCGGCCAAAATTATTCATTTTTAAAGCCAAATTTTAAATCTAAATGGTCATAACAAAGTAACGTGAAAAACACGTAAAAGAAATCAGGATCAGCTAGAAGAATTCTCTCTCATGTGAAATGCTAAAAGTTGGGTTTTGGCTGGGTGCAGTGGCTCATGCCAGCAATCTCAGCACTTTGGGAGGCTGAGGCAGGCAGATCACAATGTCAGGAGTTCGAGACCACCCTGGCAAGCATGGCGAAACTTCGCCTCTACTAAAATACAAAAATTAGCATGGTGGCACACGCCTGCAATCTAAGCTACTCAGGAGGCTAAGGCAGAATTGGTTGAACCCAGGCGGTGGAGGTTGCACAGAGCAGAGATCACGCCACTGTACTCCACTCTGGGTGACAGAGCGAAACATTGTCTCAAAAAGAAAAAAATGGGTTTCAGGGCTGGGCGTGGTGGCTCAAGTGCGTAATCCCAGACCTTTCGGGGGCAGAGGTGGACAGATCACTTGAGGCCAGGAGTTTGAGACCAGCCTGGCCAACACGGTGAAACCCTAATTCTACCAAAAATACAAAAATTAGCCGGATGTGATGGCATGTGCCTATAATCCCAGCTACTCTGGAGGCTAAGGCAGGAGAATCGCTTGAACCTAGGAGGCAGAGGTTACATTGAGCCAAGATTACACCACTGCACGCCAGCCTGGGCAACAAGAGCAAAACTCTGACTCAATAATTTTTTAAATTTAAAAAATAAATAAAAGTAGGGTTTCAAAACAGAACTCAGCTAGGCCCTGCTGACCAAAAGTTCCTGTTCATAGACAAAATGAGTTGGTGCGGGTGATGGCGGCACCACAAAGCAGAAAGCTGCAGCATCCACAGCTATGGCATTAGCCACAAAGACAAAACCATGACATGAGGTCCAAATCAAATTGGGCCACCTCCCTAAAGACGAAAAATGATGAGTAAAGGCCCACAATGTGTAGGATAACATTACAGGAATGTTTTAAAATCTCTGTACCTGGGCCAGACGCGGTGGCTCAGGCCTGTAATCCCAGCACTTTGATAGGCCAAGGCAGGTGGATCACAAGGTCAAGAGATCGAGACCATCCTGACCAACATGGTGAAACCTTGTCTCTACTAAAAATACAAAAATTAGCCGGGCATGGCGGCACGCCCCTGTAGTCCCAGCTACTCAGGAGGCTGAGGCAGGAGAATTGCCTGAACCCAGGAGGCGGAGGTTGCGGTGAGCCGAGATCGTGCCATTGCACTCCAGCCTGGGTAACAAGAGCGAAACTCCGTCTCCAAAAAAAAAATCTCTGTATCTGAAAAATCCCCAAGTATTTGTAATTCAGGAGGAAAGTAAACTCATATATCTAAGCAAAGCTGCCACAGGCACCTTTGACAAATCAACACCTTCCATGCAGTCCAGGAACCGGCACTGGCGGACCCTGTGGGAACCTGTGGGTGGCGAGGGCCAGCACAGAGCCATGTGAGCAAATGGATGGATATGTCCCCAGGTTCTGGGCTCCATTTGCCATGAAGCAAGACTAATGTTCCCCAGCCCTAAATTGATCAAACACATCAGAAATTTACTGGCATACCTAATATATTATAAGGTTAAAATCATTATCAAGAAAACTTGGCCGGGCGCGGTGGCTCAAGCCTGTAATCCCAGCACTTTGGGAGGCCGAGGCGGGTGGATCACGAGGTCAAGAGATCGAGACCATCCTGGTCAACACGGTGAAACCCTGTCTCTACTAAAAATACAAAAAATTAGCTGGGCATGGTGGCACATGCCTGTAATGCCAGCTACTCAGGAGGCTGAGTCAGGAGAATTGCCTGAACCCGGGAGGCGGAGGTTGCAGTGAGCCGAGATCGCGCCATTGCACTCCAGCCTGGGTAACAAGAGCGAAACTCCAAAAAAGAAAAAAAGAAACCTTTAGAGAGACTGGAAACAGTGGCTCACGCCTGTAATCCCTGCACTTTGGGAGGCTGAAGCAGGAGGATCACTTGAGGCCAGGAGTTCAATACCAGACTGGGCAATATAGCAAGACCCCATCGCTATAAAAAAATACAAAAATTAGCTACTGAGGAGGCTAAGGAGGGAGAATTGCTTGAGCCCAGGTGGTTGAAACGGCAGTGAGCCATGACTGTGCCACTGAACTCCAGTCTGGGCAACAGAGCAAAACCTTGTCTCTAAATAAATAAACACAGCAAGCCACAGGTAACAGGTCTGAGTCCCCGTCCCAGCAAGGGGTGAGTGACATTTCTTCCACCCTTTCCAAAGAGGCAGTGAAGGCCCCATCCAAGATAAAGAAAACAGGATATGATTTCGGATAAAATTTCTTTTTTAAAACAATCAGGCCTGTAATCCCAACACATTGGAAGGCTGAGGTGGGCAGATCACGAGGTCAGGAGTTTGAGATCAACCTGACCAACATGGTGAAATCCTGTCTCTACTAAAAATACAAAAATTAACCAGGCATGTTGGTGGACGCCTGTAATCTCAGCTACTCAGGAAGCTGAGTCAGGAGAATTGCTTGAAACTGTAAGGCGGAGCCGTGAGCTGGGATAGCACACTCCAGCCTGAACGACAGAGCGAGACTCCACCTCAAAGAAACAAAAGACAAAAAACAACAACAACAAAAACATAGACTCCTTTAGGGTAAAAGAAAATTATGAAATCAAGGGTGATGTGTGAATGGGTGAGTAAAGTGAACCACGCAGGGGCAGTTCTCTGGTGTCTGACACCCGGGGCTTCTGTGGTGAACCCTGGCTCAAGTCATGAGGGGTGGGGCAGAGTCCTTCAAACAGCTGAGTTTGGAGGTTTAGGGACAAAGCCCCCCAGTGCCTGTGGGCACAGCCCTCCATCTGCCCTCACCTCCTTCAGGCTGCCCAGCCACAGGCAGGAGCTCCCAGCCATGGGGGCACACAGCTGCTCTTGCTGGCACCAGTACCAAGCCAGGCCCTCCCTCACACCACCTGTGTTGGGGCCTCCAGGGACACAGGGCCCCAGGCAGACAGAGTCGCCTGGCCTGTTGCTGGAGCCGCCTGCTCTAAGGCCTCCCACTGAGATAGGAGAGGAATGGGGAAAACCAGCAAAACAAGGCCAAGGCCTCCAATCTCAACGGAGGGCCTGCAAGTGCAGGCTGTGGCTGGGCCGCCCGTCCTCCCACTTGCCCCATCCACCACTCAGGACAACCCTGCCAGAGACAGGAGATGTGCCCAGGAACCGCCCCCCCCCCCCCCCAGCTGGCGACAGATGTGAGGGGATCAGACATCAAACAAATGTGGGGTTTGCTCCTGCAAGAAGGATCTGGAGTTTCAAAGTCCCAAGTCCTTCTCCCGGGTCATAGGCCATGATAATTTCCTTCCCAAAGTTCTAGAAATAACATTCAGGATATTTCCTAATATAAGAATAGCTCGACTCAAGTAAAATTTTAAAGTATTTTGACCCCTTCAAAATACTAGAATTAGAAGAACAAATGAACAGGCCTGGTTATATGTGAATATTCCATAATAATCTAAGTCCATGAAAACTACAATGACCATTTGTGCTGAATGTGACCCTGGTGGGTTCTGGCTGGTTTCAGCATCCTCTTTGGCAGTGACTTTTAGAAGGGGGAGTGGAGCCAGAGTTCTGGCCTGAATGTCTGTGTCCCTCCAAAATTCATGTCAAAACTAAATCCCCATTGTGGTGGTCTCTGGAAAAGTGACGAGGTCACGAGGGCCCCTCCTGGTGCATGGAATGGATTCGTGTCCTTGGAAAGAGGCCTCGAGAGCTGCCTGCCCCTGCATCTCCCACGCCACCTACGAGGACAGAGCAGCTCTCACCAGACACAGAACCTACTGGCATCTGAATCTCAGACTTCTGCACTTCAGAACTGTAAGACATCTCTTCCTACTGTGTAAAAATCACACCGTCTGTGGCCTAAGGCAGCTGGTCTTCTGGGAATTTATCATCCTGGCAATGGGAAAGGGAAGGAACCAAGTGGCCAGGTGTGTGTGCCTATGATTTGATGCTGCTCCCCAGGTTCTAACACTCCTGCCTCTGGAGGAGAGAAGGAGCCCAGGCAAAGGTGGGAGGTGCCCCTGACAGGCAGGCATGGCAGGAAACTGGCCCCAAGATGTGAGGAGGATAAATGCAGAGGCCACTCTAGAACACGGGTAGAATTCAGGAAGAGAAACTGAGGAGTAACGACCTCAAAAATGAAACCACAAGGCCAGGCGCGGTGGCCATGCCTGCAATCCCAGCACTGTGAGAGGCCGAGGTGGGTGGATCACTTGAGCCCAGGAGTTCAAGACCAGCCTGAGCACATGATGAGACCCCATGTCTACAAAAAATTATCTGGGTGTGGTGGCATGCACTTGTGGTCCCAGCCACTCAGGAGACTGAGGTGGGAGGATCACTTGAACCCAGGATTTCAAGGTTCCAGTGAACCATGATTGTGCCACTGCACTCCAGCCTGGCCAACAGAGCAAAAGTGAAATTATGCAAACAGAATAGGAAGCTAAAAGCAGTATTTACATATTACAACCAATTTGCATGTAAACAAATTAGAGTCTGGTGTTATACAACACCATAGAAAACGCATTTATTATTGTCATGAAAAAGCTAAAACCAGCCAGCACTTTGGGAGGCCAAGGTGGAAGATCCCTTGAGGTCAAGAGATTGAGACCATCTTGGCCAACATGGTGAAACCCTGTCTGTACCAAAAACACAAACATTAGCTGGGCGTGATGGCGTGTGCCTGTAATCCCAGCTACTTGGAGGCTGAGGCAACAGAATCATCTGAACCCGGGAAACAGAGGTTACAGTGACCCGAGATCTCACCACTGCACTCCTGGGCAGCAACAGAGTGAGACTCTGTCTTTTTTTTTTTCTTTTTTGTTTGTTTTTGTTTTTGAGCAGCGGGGAGGGGGAGGGGTGTGGCCCCCCGACCCCCGAGACTTTGTCTTTAAAAAAAAAAAAAAGAAAAAGAAAAAGCTAAAACCCTTCATATTAGTCAAGGAGGCTGTGACTAACTGGCAGGAACGGGCATGGACAGGTGTCTGGTGCGGCCCTGAGTGCAGCCCAGAGTGCAGATCCCAAAAGAGACGCTTTTTAATAAACACAGCAAACAGGATGAAAACATCGAAGCCTCACCGTAAAGGGTAAGGTGCGAAGACGGACTCTAGAGTGGGAAAGGGACTTCCCTTCTTCCTGTGAGTGATACTTGACAACATTCTGGAAATGTAGCTCACTTAAAATGTTGAGCTATAAAGAGATTGCAATTAAAACAAGCAGATTTTTTAAAAGATTAAACTAGATCATGCAGTGTTAGCTGCAAAGCGGGGCATAAATAGATTATGGAACAGGAAAGAGAAAGGGGCCTGGGCCTGGGGAGCTGAGGCCCTGCCAGGCCACAGAGGGAGGAGGGATGGTGGGAAGGGGAGGGGAGGGGAGGGGGCCAGGTTCACACCTGGCCAGAGGCAGGATTCTGCCTCTAAGACTTCTCACTGTCTCCATTCTGCACTTCCTAACGATGCCGAATGGTGCATTTAAGAAATTCTGCAGGCTCACCCATCAGAGAAACCCTCCCGCATGCCTGGTACACCCACGGCAACAAATGGAGACTTCTGGAGGACTCCCGGCCTTACCTGTCAGAAAGCAATTCATGCATCACTTTTCACTGTGTTTCACAGCTCACACAATATAAAGTTCAACAAACATCATGAGGCCGGGCGCTATGGCCCACACCTGTAATCCCTACACTTTGGAAGCTCAAGGTAGGAGGATCACCTAAGTCTGGGAGTTCGAGGCTGCGGTCAGCTATGATTGCACCATTGCACTCTAGCTTGGGCAACAGAGCGAGACCTTGTCTCTGAAGAGAAGGAAAAGAAAAGAAAAGGAAATATACAGAAAAATGCTTACAGATAAACTTTGCCTAGAATTACCTTCTCATTTTATGCATTTACTCCTTATTTCTAAAGTTTCTTATCTGCATTAAAATCAAGTTTCCTCATTAACTATAACTATGAAAAAGTTTTCACAGCCAGGTGCGGTGGCTCACACCTATAATCCCAGCATTTTGGGAGGCTGAGGCGGAACAATCACCTGAGGTTGAAAGTTAAAGACGAGCCTGGCTAACAGGGTGAAACCCCGTCTCTACTAAAAACACAAAAAATCACACCATCGTACTCCAGCTTGGGCAACAAGAGCAAAACTCCACCTAAAAACAAACAAACAAACAAACAAACAAACAAACAAACACCATGTGAAGAAGAGTCTAAAACTCGAACCACAGTGGTTTTTTTTTTTTTTTAAATGGAGGCTCACTCTGTTGCCCAGGCTGGAGTGCAATGGTGCAATCACAGATCACTGCAACCTATGTTCCCGGGTTCAAGCAATTCTCCTGCCTCAGCCTCCTGAGTAGCTGGAACTACAGGCGCCTGCCACCATGCCCGGGTAATTTTTTGGGTTTTTAGTAGACAGGGTTTCACCATGTTGGCCAAGATGCTCTTGATCTCCTAATCTTGTTATCTGCTCACCTCGGCCTCCCAGAGCTGCGATTACAGGGGTAAGCCATGAGGCCTGGCTTTTTTGTTCATTTTGTTTTAAGAGAGGGAGTCTTGCTCTGTTACCCAGGCTGGAGTGCAGTGGCACAATCTCAGCTCACTGCAGCCTCTGTCTCCTGGGTTCAAGTGATTCTCCTGCCTCAGCCTCCCGAGTAGCTGAAACTACAGGTGCACACTGCCACACCTGGCTAATTTTTTTTTTTTGGTATTTTAGTAAAAACGAGGTTTCACTGTGTTGCCCAGGCTGGTCTCAAACTCCTGAGCTCAGGCAATCTGCCCACTTTGGCTAGGATTATAGGCATAAGCCACCTCACCCAGCCAGTTAACATTTAAAAGACAAACAATATCAAATGCTGGTGACAAGGAAGAGCAAACAGAACCTCACAGCCCGCTGGCAGAACTGTAAAATACGATACCCACTGGGGAAAACAGTTTGGAGGTTTCTCATAAAGTTAAACATTATGGCCCAGCAGTCCCCCTCCTACGTATTTACCTAAGAGTAATCAAACCACACATGCACAGAAAGACTTGTACAAAAACGTTCACAGCGTTTTATTTATAATAGCTCCAAACTGGAGATAACCCCAATGTCCATCAACAGGTGAAGGAATAAGCAAATTGTGTTAAAGCCAGAATATGATGTGGCAGTAAAAAGAATGAGGCACTGACTTGTGCAACAAGAATGAACCTCAAGGACACACTGAAAACTATGGAGCTGGAGGTGGACTGGCAGTGGCAGGGGTTAGGGACAGGAGAAGGCCACATGGGGCTCCCTGTGGAGCTGGAGCTCTTCAGTCCCTTGGCTAAGATGGCTACACAAACCTACACAGGTGATAAAGATGCATAAACACACCGGGCGCGGTGGCTCACACCTGTAATCCCAGCACTTTGGGAGGCTGAGGTGGGCGGATCACCAGGTTAGGAGATCGAGACCATCCTCGTCAACATGGTGAAACCCCATCTCTACTAAAAATACAAAAAATTAGCTGGGCATGGTGGCGTGTGCCTGTAATCCCAGCTACTCAGAAGGCTGAGGCAGGAGAATTGCCTAAACCCAGGAGGCGGAGGTTGCAGTGAACTGAGATCGCGCCATTGCACTCCAGTCTGGGTAACAAGAGCGAAACTCCGTCTCAAAAAAACAAAACAAAACAAAAAATCCATAAACACACACATGAGCACAAGTAAAACTAGAGAAATCTAAGTTAGGTCAGTGGACTGTATCAGTGTCAATATCCTGGCTGTGGTACTGACTGCAATACCATTGGGAAAACTGCATAAAGGACTTCCCGGTTCATATTGTGCTGCTGTAAGAGACTATCACAGACTAGGTAATTTATGAATGACAGAAAAGTTTCTCTCACAGTTCTGGAGGTTGGGAAGTCCAATGCCAAAGTGCCAGCATCTGGCAAGGGCCCTCCTGCTGTGTGCTCACATGGTGGGAGGAGAGAGGGAAAGGAGGGCAAGAGGGGCTGAACTTGCCAGGGATTTTTAATGGTTTTTTTTTGACACAGAGTCTCACTCTGTCACTCAGGCTGTAGTGCTGTGATGCAATCTCGGCTCAATGCAAACTCTGCCTCCCGGGTTCAAGTGATTTTCCTGCCTCAGTAGCCTGAGTAGCTGGGATTGCAGGTGCCCATCACCAAACCTGGCTAATTTTTATATTTTTAGTTGAGATGAAGTTTCACCATGTTGACCAGGCTGGTCGCAAACTCCTGTCCTCAATTTATCCACCCACCTTGGCCTCCCAAAGTGCTGGGATTACAGGCGTGAGGCACAGCGCCTGGCCAAACTCACCCTTTTATGACAGCAGCAACCCCACCTACAAGGCAGGAGCCCTCACGGCCTGATCACCTATAGCCCCACTCTCAACACTATCACAATGGCAGTTAAATCTTAACATGAGTATGGAGGGGAAAAACATTCAACCATAATAAAGGGTGTACAGGACTTCTCTGTATTATTTCTTGCAACTGCATTTGAATCTATGTATCTCAAAATGGAAAGAAAAATAAAAGGCTGGGCTGGGAGTGGCGGCTCATGCCTGTAATCCCAGCACTTTGGGAGGCTGAGGCGGGAGGATCATGAGGTCAAGAGATTGAGACCATCCTGGTCAACATGGTGAAACCCTGTCTCTACTAAAAAATACAAAAATTAGCTGGGCATGGTGGTGCGCACCTGTAGTCCCAGCTACTTGGGAGGCTGAGGCAGGAGAATTGCTTGAACCTGGGGAGTGGAGGTTACAGTGAGCCGAGATCACACCACTGCACTCCAGCCTGGCTCCTGGTGACAGAGTGAGACTCTATCTCAAAAGAAAAAAAGAAAAAGAAAAGGCTGATTATAAGACAGATGCAAGAGTGGCCAGGTAGCTGCTGATATGAACTGGGAGTGGCTGCCCCAGGGTAGAGGGACGATCAAAAAGGGCACCAGGGAACCTTGGAGTGAAGGAAATGGTCTTTGTCTTGATGGTACAGGTGAATGCACTTGTGAAAACTCATCAAACTCACCACTAGAGTGGCTGAAATAAAAGACAGTACACAAAGCCAGCGAGCAGAGGACTGACCCAAGTCCTTGTATGCTGTGGGTGAGAAGATGGGGCACCCACTCAGGAAACCACCAGGCAGTTTCTATATATCCAAACACACCCCTTCCCTGTGGCCTAGCCTCTCCACTCCTATGTATTCACTCAGGAGAAATGAAAATACAGGTCTACAAAATAGGCTTGCCAAAATGTTCCCAGGAACTTCACTCACAGTAGCAAAAACCAGCAACAGCCCAGGTGTCTATAGACAGGACTGGATATAGCAAACGGCAGAACGTTCAGACACTGCAGTACCACACCCCAACAAAAACAGTAAGAACCACAGGTAGAGACGGCAGCATGGCTCACCTTAAGCACACTCACCCAAAGGCCAGCTGGAAGCCTGAGGAAGGTCCTGGGAGAATGCTCTATAACTTGGGAGAGTCTGGATACATGCATTTATCAAAACTTCTCAGGCTGGCACGGTGGCTCACGCCTGTAATCCCAGCACGGTGGGAGGCCAAGGTTGAATCCAAGAGTTCAAGACCAACCTGGGCAATATGGCAAAACCCCATCTCTACAAAAATTAGCAAGGCGTGGTGGTGTACACCTGTAGTCACAGCTACCCAGAAGGCTGAGGTAGGAGGATCACTTGAGCCAGGAAGGTTGGGGCTGCTGTGAGCTGAGATCGCACCACTGCACTCCAGCCTAGGTGACAGAGCGACACTCTGTCTCAAGAAAAGAAAAAACCCCACAACTTCTCAAAAGGTACATTTGAGGTGAGGCTTGGTGGGGCAGACGGATGCTTGGGAAACCAAGGCAGGAGGATCAGCAGAGCCCAGGAATCCAAGTCCTGTCTCTAAAAAAATTTAAAATAAAACCAAAAGGTACATTTGAGATTGGCACATGTCAGAGTATACAGAATTTAACTGAGAAATGTGAACATGTTGAGTGCGGACATGTTTTGGGATGAGGTATACTGATGCCACCCACTTACAATGAAATGCACTGAAAATAAGAAGTGTTGGCCAGGCGGGGTGGCTCACACCTATAATCCCAGCCCTTTGGGAGGCTGAGGCAGGCAGATCACCTGAAGTATGGAGTTCAAGACCAGGCTGGCCAACATAAAGAAACCCCATCTCTACTAAAAATACAAAACTAGCCAGGCAGGGTGGTACACATCTGTAGTCACAGCTACTCGGGAGGCTGAGGCAGGAGAATCACTTGAACCTGGGAGACAGAGGTTGCAGTAAGCTGAGATTGTACCCCTGCACTACAACCTGGGTGACGAGCAAAACTCCATCTCCAAAAAAAAAGAAGTGTTTTTGAGTGATTAGATGGACAGATATCATAAAGTAAATATGGCAAAATGTCAACACCTGGAGAATCTAGGCAGCGGGCATGGTCGCCATTTCATTTTTTCAACTTTTCTCTAAATGTGAACATTTTCCCAATATAGTGTTAGGAGTAGAAACAAGAAACTATCCAAACTGTACACTTGAACTCTGTGTAGTTTACTGTATATGATATATCATACCTCAAAAAAAATAGCAGAAAGGGCCAGGCGCAGTGGCTCCCGCCTATAATCCCAGCACTGGGAGGCCAAGGTGGGCAGATCGCCTGAGGTCAGGAGTTCAAGACCAGCCTGGCCAACATGGTGAACCCCCGTCTCTACTAAAAATACAAAAACTAGCTGGGGGCGGTGGCACGCACCTGTAGTCCCAGCTACTTGGGAGGTTGAGGCAGGAGAATCCTTGAACCCAGGAGGCGGAGGTTGCAGCGAGCCGAGATCACGCCACTGCACTCTAGCTTGGGCAACTAGAGTAAAACTGCATCTCAAAAATAAATAAATAATAAAACAAAAACAAAAAGCAGCCATGTTCCTGTGAAGGGTGTTACTGTCTCTGCCCCAGTCACCAGCTGCTCCCCCAACAGGCTGTATTATGGTCAGAACTGACTGCAGGTAATTCTGCTCATAGCTGAAAGAAAAAACATCTAGAGAAGGCACAGACGAGTTCTCCAGCTTCCCAGGACAGGACTGAACAGGGGGTGGATGAAAACTGCCAAGCACAGTGCCTCTGAGTGGCTGTGGGACCGGCGTGTGGAGCCAGGCGCCCTTCCCACCCACCACCAACCAAAGCACATGATGCCATCTGTGGTCGAAACCCTTTCACCCAAAAAGTACAAAGGCCATCCCAAGTGCAGATAATTTTCTTCAACAGACACAACCAGATCTGCCACGCTGCTGAAACGGGCCATGAAAGGCATTCAGGTGGCAAACCGATGTTCAGGAGGCCACGGGGGGGACCTTGGTGCTGTCGGGTGCCAGGAGGCCCAAGATGCCACAGGCATTCTGGACGGGAGTCCCTACGTGGACGTAACCTCAGAGGCAACTCTCTGCCCTCACGTGGTCAGGACGGCTGAGAACGTTGGGGTTCCTCCTCCCCAACCTTCGTGGAGAGAAGGAGAAAACACCAGAAGGGAACACAGCCACGGCCATACCCACCTCTAACCTGCTTGCCAGTTCCTGCTTCACCCCCAGCAAGGCGCTCCAGGGGCTGTGAGGAGCTGCTGTCAGCACAAAGGAAGAGAAACTCTGGTCCTCGCCAGAGGCAGGCCGGCCTGGTCCAAGAAACAGCTCGAAGACCTCCCAACCCTGAGAGCTGGGACCCTCGCTCCCCACCCGGAGCAGACAGGAGGCTTACAGCAGCACTGGGTACCCGAGAGGCTGTCGCCCCCCACCTGGAGCTCCCACAGTTCCAACTTAACATGTATGCTTAAAAGTTCCAACATGTCCAGTTCCCACCACATCAGGGTTCAAGTATACACTTTATAAGACACATGTGACTGCAACAGCACTTTTCAGGCATGTGTGGGTGCATCTAATTGGGACACTTTGGCTGTTCCTTTACCATCTTCTCAAGTAGTAGCTACATATCCACTTTGTCAAGACCTCCCCAGTCACCTCCCAGGTCCCTACTGTGCTCCCTCCACAGATGAAAAGAAGAGGCCAGGGCCTGGGAGGCATGGGGCCTGCCTGCCCATCCCATAGCTACACACAGGAATCTGCACATTTTAATGCAATTTCCCACAAGTTCTCACAGAAGTGAACTGCTGCAACTCAGAAATAAATGTCAAGGGATATTGTTTCTTGGAAGCTGCAAGTTAGAATGCATTTGGCCTCCTATTTAGAAAATCACTCTTTAAACAAACAGGCCCTGGGGTCGCCAGGAGCTGGGACAACACAGAGAAGGGTTGGGGCATCCCCACTGAATGATCCACAGTGACCACTTGACATGTGTCCTTAGAAAAGGGACTGTGTGGCCAGGCACGGTGGCTCATACCTGCAATCCCAGCACTTTGGGAGGCTGAGGCAAGCAGATCACCTGAGATCAGGAGTTCAAGACCAACCTGGCCAATATGGCAAAACCGCGTCTCTACCAAAAATACAAAAATTAGCCGGGCATGGTGGTGGGTGCCTGTAATCCCAGCTATTTGGAGGTTGAGGCAAGAAAATTGCTTGAACCTGGGAGGCAGAGGCTACAGTGAGCTGAGATTTCGTGAACGCACTCCAGCCTGGGCGAAGCTCTGTCTCAAAAATAAAAAATAAAATAGCCTTTGCTTCTATAAATGTGATGAGAATTTAAAACCCTCTTCTCTACGATGTAATAAATCTTATGGAAACAAACTGACCTCCATGGGATCACGATTTGCTTTCAAATCCTGGCCTGAGGGCCTGGGCAGAGGACTGAGCTCGGGGAGTCAGCGGCTGCCACGGCGTGGGCAGAACACCCTCTTGGAGCTCACAGCCTTGTGTCCTCGCCTTAGCAACTCAGAATCATCTAATGGGAAGAGTTTTGCAGTTGCCTTGGAAACCCCAGGGATTTAAGACTCTAACAAAAGTACACAGCCAAAATCACTTGTTGGATTCTAAAAACACCTTCTGCTTGACAACTGCATTTAAAGCATTCAGCCCACAGGCTCAGGGAGTGCACTACTTCTCAGTGCCTGGATCGACTCTCATAATATAAAGGTGTCCAGCACCGGCCCCTGCCAGTGACTCACGCAGAGGCACTCAAGGCGTCCCTGGACCGGTGGGAGGGGTCTGCATGACGTCAGACCCTGCAGCACATCTGAAAATACCACAATACTCCCCCCAAAGCCATGCCACTTGCCAGGGACCACTGCTTCTCAGGTTTTGTTGGAGCTAAGGGAAGATTATAAACAGTTACGAACAGATGGAAAGGCCACTGCCCCTGGCCTGCTGCCTGTACACCCTCCACATGTACAGCAGCAGAGAGAGAAACAATTTTCCCAACCGGTAATGTCTGCAGACATTTTCGGTTGTACCAACGGGGGAACCAAAGGCAAGTGTTCCTGGCATCTGTGGGTGGAGGCCAGGGGTGCTGCTGACACCTTGCAGTGCCCAGGACAGTGCCACAATGGAGCGCAATTCAGTCTGAGGCTGAGAAACCCCGAGTTAAACCAATTGCTGTGTTTCTTGTTTGTTTCGAGTTTTTTGTTTTGTTTTTGAGACAGGGTTGCAGTTTGCTGCCCAGGCAGGAATGCAGTGGCGTGATCACAGCTCAATGCAGCCTCGACCTCCCAGGCTCAGGTGATCCTCCCACCTCCGCCTCCTGAACAGCTGGGACACTGCAGGAGCCACCACACCTAAATTTTTTGACAGAGCCTTGTTTTGTTACCCAGGTTGGAGTGCAGTGGTGTGATCTCAGCCCACTGCAACCTCTGCCTCCCTAATTCAAGCAATTCTCCTACCTCAGTCTCTGGAGTAGCTGGGACTACAGGCACCAGCTACCACGCCTGGCTAATTTTTGTGGGTTTTTTTTTTTTTTTTTTGAGACAGAGTTTTGCTCTTGTTGCCCAGACTGGAGTGCAATGGCACAATCTCGGCTCACTGCAACCTCCGCCTCCTGGGTTCAAGCAATTCTCCTGCCTCAGCCTCCCAAGTAGCTGGGACTACAGGCGCGTGCCACCACACCCAGCTAATTCTTGTATTTTTAGCAGAGACAGGATTTCACCATGTTGACCAGGATGGTCTCTATCTCTTGACCTCATGATCTGCCCGCCTCAGCCTCCCAAAGTGTTGGGATTACAGGCGTGAGCCACCACGCCTGGCCAATTTTTGTATTTTTAGTAGAGACAGTGAGTCACCACATTGGCCAAGCTGGTCTTCAACTTCTGACCTCAAGTGATCCATGCACCTCAGCTTCCCAAAGTGCTGGGATTCCAGGCATGAACCACCATGCCCAGCCACACCTAGCTGTGTGTTGGAGATGGGATTTCACCACTTTGCCCGGGATAGTCCCAAACTCCTGGCCTCAACGGATCCATCCTCCTGCCTCGGCCTCCCAAAGTGCCTCCAAAAGGGATTCAGGAGTGAGCTACTATACTCCACCACCATCTTTTACTGAACATCCAGGGCTTGGTCATAGTTCAGTGCAGGGCAAACAACAGAAGGAGAATGAATAAAAGCTACATTGTGAAAACGTAGAACAGCTCTCACTCTAACGAAAGCTACATTATGTCAACCCAGAAGAGCGTTTACCCACAGGTGGGGTAGAGGCAAGGGAAAGGTCCTGCGTCATGGATACAGTTTCCCTTTGGGATGATGGAAAAGTTCTGATTGCATAACAGCTTCATGTGCCACAGGAGGACAGACCACAGATAACGACAGTGGTCCCATCGTGGTTCTATAGATGAGAATGAAGCTGGGAAATTCCTGTCACCTGGTGACATCATAGCCATTGGGGGATCCTAGCACAAAGTAAAAAAGTAAGTTGAGTGTAGGCTCCGCACAGTGTTTATAAGTCTCCAGCAGGGCACAGTCGCATCCTCAGCCTTCACGCTCACTCACCACTTGCTCACCCAGAGCAGCTCCAGGCCGGCAAGCTCCGCTCACTGCAGGTGCTCTACCCAGGCATGCTGTTATGTTTTACACCCACCCTTTCTACAGACACTTCCCATGGCGTCACAGCTGCCTGCAGCGGGTTCGTTGCACTGGGGGGTTCGTGCCGGGCCTGTAATTGGCAGCACTTCCCAAACGTCTGTGCCGAGTGCTCCATGATCCTGATCCCAGA
This sequence comes from Callithrix jacchus, assembly GCF_049354715.1. NCBI lineage: Eukaryota > Metazoa > Chordata > Mammalia > Primates > Cebidae > Callithrix > Callithrix jacchus. The sequence continues at coordinate 59,287,323 of NC_133506.1, forward strand.
GCAACAGGATCACCTGACGATGCATTTCTTAGAAACTATCCCTGTCATCAAGCAACACAGGACTGTACTTCATGCCGGTGAAATGTACATTTAAAATGGTTAAAAAGGTAAAGTTTATGTTATGTATATTCTACCACAATGATAAAAGCTAACGTATTGGGCTGCGTTCACTCCTGGCTCTCAGAGATCTCTCAGAGATGGACAGGAACCAGGGTCAGGAGAAGAGGCCATGCCCACCCTGCCCAGGAAGCCCTCCAGCCAGGGGAGCAGGCAGCCTCTCCCAGCCATGCCACCCACACACACTTGGCACCTGCAACATTTTTCAGGGCTCTCAACCCTGCGGTTTGCTGCCTTTCGTCCTCCGTCCACTCATGTACCCCCACGTTGATTTCTTGGCTTCACCCTGGAGGAGCTCCCCATGGGCAGTACCTGCTAGGAAGCCTCCATTCCTTCCTTTTTTATTAAGAAACAGGGTCTGGCTCTGTTGTCCAGGCTGAAGGGAAGCAACAGGATCATGGCTCACTGCAGCCTGGACCTCCTGGGCTCAAGCCATCCTCCTGCCTCAGCCTCCCAAGCAGTTGCAACTAGAGGCACAAGCACCACCACACCCAACTCCAAATAGCCTTCCTTGAATTGGGTTGTAGCCTGGGGAAAAGGGCAGACGCCAAATCCCCACAGTTATTATTAATATTACATGCTCAGCACCAGGAATAGTGGCCAGTATTCAGCGAACATTTAATTTATTATTTGCAAGTCTGGAAGACACATAGGAGATAGCCATTCCAGTGGTGACGTCCAGCTTCAGCAAAGCTAAACTCAGAGCCCCTTTGCAGTAAGTAACAGGCAGGACCCAAGGCAAGACCCTACATCATGCGGTGTAGGAAAAACACATCAGCTGGGCACAGTGGCTCACACCGTGAGTAATCCCAGCACTTTGGGAGGCCAAGGCGGAAGAGTCACCTGAGGTCAGGAGCTTGACAGCCTGGCCAACATGGTGAAACCCCGTCTCTACTGAAATTACAAAAATTAGCCGGACGTGGTGTCACACGCCTGTAATCCCAGCTACTCACAAGGCTGAGGCAGGAGAATCGCTTGAACCTGGGAGGCAGAAGTTGCAGTGAGCCATATTGCACTCTCAGCCTGGGTGAGAGAAAGAGACTGTCTCAAAAAGAAAAAAGGCCGGGCGTGGTGGCTCACACCTGTAATGCCAACACTTTGGAAGGCCAAGGCTGGTGGATCACAAGGTCAGGAGATCGAGACCACTATGGCCAACATGGCAAAACCCTGTCTCTTCTAAAATACAAAAAAAATCAGCCGGGCGTGGTGGCAGGCACCTGTAATCCCAGCTACTTGGGAGGCTGAGGCAGGAGAATCACTTGAAACCGGGAGGTGGATGTTTCAGTGAGCTGAGATTGCTCCACTGCACTCCAGCCTGGGTGACAGAGCAAGACTTGTCTCAAAAAAGAAAAAAGAAAAGAAACAAACACCATCTGTTGGTTTAGACAGGCAGAACCCACACTTGTCAGCAAATACAAACCCCCTTCCCGTGAAAGGCTGCTTCACAGCTGTAACCCCTCAGACCCCCAGTAAAGGTGCACTGAGGTGCTAAGGGCAGAGTGTGCTCACAAGATGTGTCTGTTCAACATTCACTATAGCAACAGCGACCAAAAGCCGAAGTTACCAGATGAAAAGCCTGGACTGAAGGCCACCCTGGTAAGTGGCCAGCTGTTACCCCCGCTGGGGCTCATGGGACAGTCCCACAGGCCAGGGAAGTGGACCCTGCAGGCCACGCCCTCACCAGGGCTGAAGGGGCCCCTCCAGGAATCACCCCACTCACGCCCCTTTGGCTTCGGAGGGGCCCAGCCCAGGCAGCCCCTGTGTGTGGGTGACGCCAGCGCTGTGCCAACAGGGACAGATATGCAGGGTCTCCGGGGGCCCTGGTGCTACCCTGGCCTTTGAGATGCACAGCTGCATTCCCTGCGGTCACAACCACTTCCTGTAAAAGAAAGTGACCCCAGGAAGCCATCGGTGTGAGCCTGGACATGCGTCACCCGTCCCCACAGTGCACCGCCACGAGGCCTGGACACCCCAGGGCCGCTGAGTCTCGGAACAAGCAAAAGGCTTACTTGAGTCTCGGCTGCTGAGCGGCCACCCTGACGTCGCCAGGAAGGACGGCACTGGGGAGCTGGTCCGGCTGTCATCCTCCACCTGCTGCGTGATGTGTCGGACAGTCTCTTTGTTCTTCCGATTCTTCCTGCGGCCTGTAGGCTGCCAGCCATCGCCAGCACTCTGCTCCGAGAAGGAGTTCTGCACCACGCTGTCCTTGGCAGAAGGCAGCTCACTCCCTCCATACTGAGGTGGGGAGATCTGCTCTTCCTTGATGCGCAGAGGCCCGTAGCCCACGTCTCCAGGCCACAGGGACTGCGAGGAAACATTGTCAGGGCCGTCGGCCTTGGGCTCCTGGTCCTCCTTCCCGTAGCTGCTCCCTCCGTCATGACAGCTGGCGATGGCCGAGTCTCCAGAAGAATTGGCAGGACTTGTTCGCCGTGCCAGCCATGGGGAGATGCTCCTTCCGGCCATCACGGCCGAGATGAGCGCTTCCGTGCTGCTGCTGGACGAGGCACCGATCTCAAACTCTGCAAGCTCATCCGAAGCGTCGGACTTGATGCTGATGTCCAGCGCAGCCTTGATGAAGTCATGGCACGCTTGCACGATGTCTGTCATCTGCAGGAAGCTGGCGGCGGACATGACCTCGATGACGTTCCTGCTGGTGAGTGCCAGGTGTGCAGAGTACATGAAGTCAATGATGGCCTTGAAGCCCTGCGCCGTGACGATGTCTAGGTGCGTGACCGTGGCCTGCTCCGACGTCTTCTGCACCTGACAGTAGAGCGTCTTGAAGTAGCGGCTGCTGCCCAGCAGGACGTTCTTGTGTGCCTTGAAAACCTTGCCCTCTACGACCACGCAGACGTCACACAGGACGCCGTGCTGCCTCTGCTCATTGAGCTCCCGCAGCAGGTGCCGGTAGTGGGACGCGATTTCCATATCTTCCTTCCGGTCGTTCATTTGGAAGCTCTGGTGTCGCCTCATCTACAGACTCTGTGGAGGTAAGAACAAGAGTTACCCAAGCTAAGCACAGGCGGAGGCCGTAAGAGGCAGCACAGGAGACGCTGGGCGGGGCTCGGGTGCAGCAGGAGGGCTGTGCAGGGCAGCAAACACCGGAGGGCACCAGCGCGACCAGAGTGGGACGTCTGCGGTGAGTTTCCGCCCACGGCTAATGAGGATCTGAACAGAATCCTACACGCAGCAACTTGCATATCCCGGCAATGATAAAACACCCAGCCACAGCTCAAGCAACTGTTACCCGAACTGAGAACTCAGTTAAATGACCCACGCTGTGGCCATCCCTCACGCTTAAAGAAACATTCTTAAGAAAAAAGAATAAAATTTCCTACACAAAAAAAACCCACAGACCAATAAGGATTTAAAGCATTCATAGCCTTAGTCCTGAAAATTTCCAAAACTCTGGGCTTAAACCAGCTCAAGGCTCCTGCAGGAGGGAGATTTCTGGCTTAGGGCTGGTCGCTGCCCAGCACTGGGACAGGGCCAGAGGGAGCTCAGGCCCTGAGGCTGCCGGCCTCCAGTCATCTGAGACGCGCCAAAGATGGCCCTGCCTTGAAAAGTCGAGGGACACACAGAATCATTTCTGAATTTGGTGCCCCCGCCCCGCCCCGCCCCACCCCGGCGTCGCTCCCGTCTCTCCTTAGACTCAAGAATCTTGCCCTAATGAGAGGCCATCGCCCGGATGGCCTACACAACAGAAATGTGTTCCCAAGTCCAGAATCAGGATGCTGGCCGAGCCGGGGACGTCCGTTTCAACCCATTGCCATGGCTGTGTCCTGTGTACACAACCTCTGCTGTCTTAATGTGGCTTCTCCTAGTGCACATGTGTCCCAGTGTCACCCTTTCACAAGGACGACAGTCGCCTGGTAGTCAGGGGCCACTCCCAAAGTGACCCCGTTTCCAAGTGAGGCCACATCTAGCACCTAGGGGCCCAGAACTTCTACGGATGAACTGCTGGGACATGTTCACCCACAGTCCTCCCTGGGAAAGGAGCAGTGGTTGGGTCTCCTCCATTACAAACCGCATTTTCCAACTGTTGAGTTGAGTAGGGCTCACCTGAAATGTCAAATGTGTTTAATAGGAGAAAACTAAGCAAGTGTGGGACTATTCCACCCCCTTTCCACAAAGACCCCCTCAAATGGCCACATGCAGCCCTCATGGGGGACGGGGTTGGAGCTAGGGGGTCGGCAGCTTTGTGTCACACACTCCTGCGCTCAGACTTGTTACGACACACACACCTTTCCTTAGTCATTACCAAACTTTTTTTCCCAGAGACAGAGTCTTGCTCTGTTGCCCAGGCTGAAGTGCAGTGGTATGATCTTGGCTCACTGCAACCTCCGCTTCCTGGGTTCAAGCAATTCTCCTGCCTTGGCCTCCCAAGCAGCTGGGACTACAGGCACATGCCATCACACCGGATAATTTTTTGTATTTTAGTAGAGATGGGTTTCACCATGTTGCCCAGGCTGGTCTCCAGCTCCTGACCTCAGGTGATCCACCCACCTCGGCCTCCCAAAGTGCTGGGATTACAAGTGTGAGCCACCGTGCCCGGCCTAAAATGTCCGGGGAAAAGTAATTATTCCCTCACGTTTCACAGGTGGGAAAATGAGGGAGAAAAGAGGCTTCTGTCCCTCCCTGTCTCTGCCTTCAGGGTCCCGGACCATCCCCAACTTAGATGCTGTGGGGTCTCCAGCCCCCCACAACAGGTGTTGCCTGGCAGGAGACATGCTGCAGAAGACCCAGCCTGGCCTCCCCTTCACTCCCTTCCCGCTGGGCACAAGGACTGTGAGAGCCATGACCGCTGACCATTACAGGCCAGGCCTCTAGCCCCCGTGATGCCAAGACCAGGCCCCCACCTGACTCCAGGTGCTACCTCAACACGGGGGCCATGGCAGAGAACAGAGGCCTCATCCTGCACCACACTGGCCTCGGACATGAGGGCCGGAGGCAAACGCAGTTCTCCTACATAAGCACCACTATGTGTGTACCAGCAGCAGAACCTGCCCCAACAAGGGGCCACTGAAAAGGAAGACAAATCATGTTCAGAGCAGGTGCGGGGAGGGTCACATGCTGAGACCACCTGTTGGCTCTAGACCCAAGGGCCTTGAGGCCCAAGGAGTGTGGGGATGACCCAGGGGTTTGGGGAGAGCGAGGCAGCAGGTGTTCCACCAGGTGCAGCTTCACCAAGATGAACTAAGCATCGGGGAAGGGGCCAGAACACACATCAAATCCAGGAAAACCACCACTGAATCCCCAAGCTGGGAGGTCCACAACTGACACCTGGCTTCGGGCCATGTGACGGGATATGTCAAAGGCTCCAGGTACCCTGTATTCAGGCCAGGAAGCCGAACGATCATATTTGATTTCCTACATGAATAAAACATCTCTTTATGCCTCAGGAAAACAGAGCCTGTAAGAATTAAGGAGAATGATGAAAAGAAAAAAAATGTCAGAGATTTTACAGAAGCAGTGACTGCCTCACAACAGTTCAAACGTCTATGTAAGTTCACCTCAAATCAAAAGTTCTGAAATAAATTATCCAATCAGGGAAACTTAAAATCAGTTATGTACTCAGAGATTTTATAGTTTAAAAAACAGTAAAATTTTCATTTGGGCAAAACGTTTTCTGTCCACTAAAAAGACAAAAGTAATCTTTGCAGTGGCGCAATCTCAGCTCACGGCATTCTCCAACTCCTGGGCTCAAGCAATCCTCCTGCCTCAGCTACCTGAGTAGCTGGGACCACAGGCACACACTCCAGTGCCTGGCTAACTTTTTCATTTTTTGTAGAGACAGGAGTCTTGCTTTGTTGCCCAGGCTGGTCTCAAACTCAGACTCAAACGATCCTCCCGCCTTGACCTCCCAAAAGCATTGGAATGACAGGTGTGAACCAACACACCCAGACAAAAACGATAATCTTCCAAAGAGATCAGTCTGCTATAGAAACATTAAGAATACACATAATCTCTCTGAGCGCCAGGGAGGTTCTAGGAGAATACCTGAATTTACATTTCAAATCTGATCATCTCTCATCATCAGAAATCCGCTCCTGAGCCATGTCAACCCCACTGCAGTAAAAGAGCAGCTGCAACCCCAAAACAGAAGCACCCCGGGGCCACACAGGCCCTAGTGCTCAGCACACAACCTGTATTCTTTGTGGGAAGCGCCCCCCAGGTGCAAGGGACACTGTGGAGTTAGTTACATGCTCTGCCCTGGAGGGGTATACCATCTAATGGACACACCTGGCCACAGGACACGCCTCTATTCACAGGACACACCTGTGGGCGGACAGGTGCATTCATGGGACACACAGCTCTTTGCTGGACACACCTGTGGATACCTCACAGGCTCACAGGCACTTGGTGCATCTCAGGTTCCCCTGTGGCACTCCCCGTGCGTGAGGGGCCCTTTCGGAGAGGAGCTCCCGACCCACACTGGGGTACAGATGCCAAGTCTGCACAGGGTGGGTGCTGCAGGCTGCAGGGACCAAGGGGCAGGGGGATCTGGGGCTGTACTGACAGCACCTGAGACCTTCAGAGGGTGCCGCCTCTGCTGCCTCCTCCAAACACCGCCTCCTAGCGTCTACTTTACTTACACCTCATGAATCTTGATCCTTCTACTTCAAACAATCGCTTATGAAACCGACATCATCATTAACCACTCTGGTGACCATAACAACCTGAAGCCATACTCCAAACTCACAAGCCACCTTCCCGTGCAGGTGCTGGGGCACAAACCCGCGAACGGCTCTGCCCCCACCGTGGATAACCAGTTACAAGGACACTGCGGAGTCAGGTAGATGGTGCGGGCCCCCACCCCAGGTACACGGGATGCTGTGGAGTTAATTACACGATATGGGATCTGCCCCAGGTGAACGGGACACTGTCCACAGTTACACTGTGCGGGCAGCAAGGGTGGCTGCATGTGGCCCGTCCTGCCAGGCTGGCAATGCACCAGGCCACTGTGCTCTTGGGGGCCATTTCAAACTCCAACGGCCACCAGGAGAGGGGGAGGTGGTCTCCACGGTGCACGCTGAGCAAATGAGGGCCTCAAAACCAGCGCTGCCGGGAGGGATTCAGCAAGAAGCCTGTCCTTCCAGCTCCGAGCCTGGGTGCTGCCACCATTGTGCAGTCGGTGATGGCACCAGGCCTGCTGCCTCTCCCCGGGGTCCGGGAAGTAAGGTCATGGCACTGCATCTCCAGCAGCATTGCCTGCTCCGCCAAACATGGCTTCCATCCTCCTCCTCCCAGTGGCCCTAGGGCCATCTTGGAAGTGGCAGTGCCCATCCCAAATTCTCTGTACAGCAGACTCCGGAAGGTGACAGGTGCCCATCATTGAGAGCCTTTGAAGACTCACTGCTGTTGAGGACGCACATTTCCTACCCAGTCCAACCCTTTCACGTGAGGATGAATGCGTCCTGGCCATAGCCTGGACATGTTACACAGAGCCTGGACACATGAGGAGGAGCCCGCCCTGGCCACAGCCTGGACACGTTACACACAGCCTGGACACGTTGCACACAGCCTGGACACGTGAGGAGGAGCATGCCCTCGCCACAGCCTGGACACGTTACACGCAGCCTGGACATGTGAGGAAGAGCATGCCCTCGCCACAGCCTGGACACATTACACACAGCCTGGACATGTTACACGCAGCCTGAACACGTAAGGACGAGCACACCCGGGCCGCAGCCTGGACACGTTACACGCAGCCTGGACACGCAAGGACAAACGTGCCCTGACCACAGCCTAGACATGTTACATGCAGCCTGGACAAGTGAGGACGAGTGTGCGCTGGCCACAGCCTAGACAGATTCCCATGTCACAAGACGTGGAGCAGTGAAATCTGAAAACTTCTATGGATATATTTCATTTGCTGCAGTGTGTTCAAATCATTTATTTAGGGAGCAGGGTGGGGTTATTTTTCCCTGTGTCCCTAAGGAGCTCTGTCACGAAGGCTGTTTGTTCTAATGAAAATGTAAAACAGCAGGTGCGATTCAGGCAGGGGCGCGTCTGCGGCATCCACCCGCTGCGGCCGCCTGCTCAGCACAGGACACAGGCCTGGCTGCATCCCCTGCAGGCGGGAGGGTGGAGGCCTCAGGTGCCCCCTGCTGGCCGTGCCTGGCACACTGCGTTGTCCACCCCAGTGCCTGGTTGCATTCCAGCCCACTCTGCTTCCCAGCAGCTCCACAGGCATAAACACATGCCTCTCAAACACCAGCTCACACTGTTTTACCAACCACATCCACACTGAATCTCACTGCTTTACCTCTGACTTGAAACCTGAATTTCGGTTAGGTTCCAATTAAACATTTCATTTAAAATGTTGCTTAAGGCCAGGCATGGTGGCTCCTATCTGTAATCCCAGCACTTTGGGAGGCCGAGGCGAGTGGATCATCTGAGGTCAAGAGTTTGAGCCCAGTCTGGGTAACGTGGTGAAACCCCATCTCTACTAAAATACAAATTATAGCCAGGCGTGGCGGCAGGCACCTGTAATTCCAGCTACCCTCGAGGCTGAGGTGGGAGAATCACTTGGGCCTGGGAGGCAGAGGCTGCAGTGAACCAAGATGGCGCCATTGCACTCCAGCCTGGGCGACAGAGCAAGACTGTCTCAAAAAATAATAATAATAATCTTAACAGATAAATCACCATTTAAAAGTGGAAGCGAGATACGCTTAACTCTAGAACCAAACTGCCAGAGGCCAGGAGGGCTCTGGGAAGGACAGAGGTGGCCACAGCCATCTGTCCAGACCAAGTTCAACTCAGCTACTCTAGGAACTGCTCTTCATAATTATTTTGGAAAAGCGGTTTTGTTTTCGGACAAGATGCCACTCAGCCACCCAGGCTGGAGTGCAGTGGCATGATCAGGGCTCACTGCAGCCTCTGCCTCCTGGGTTCAAGCAATCCTCCCACCTCAGCCTCCTGAGTAGCTAGGACCACAGGTGCACACCACCACACTCAGTGAATTATTTTTTTTCTTTTTCTTTTTTTGTTTAGAGACAGGGTCTCACTATGTTGCCCAGGCTGGAGTGCAGGGGCTATTCACAGGCACGTCCTCAAGAACGAGAGCACTTGGAGCCCTCTCAGCTGCTGGGGCACATGAAATGGTGAAGCTACTGTGGAAAACAGTTTAGCAAAGCTAACCACCACCAGACCCGACAACTCTGCATACCTCCCCGAGAAAAGCAAAAACATCCGCCCAGCAGACTCATGCACGATGTTCACAGCAGCTTCCCTCAGAACAGCCAAGGCTTGGCAACAACTCAAATGTGCACCAGCAGGTGAGCAGGTGAACAGGAGACGCTTCCAAACCACAGAGGCAGCTCAGGTGGGAGAAGGGAATGCTAGGCTACGACTGGCCTCGGCGCCCTGGGGCACCTCCCTACTCAGCCTTCCATTCCCCTATATGAGTCACATCCACCACATGGATTATCCCACAAGTACGCTGAGTAAGAGAAGCCAGTCACCAAGGCGAGCGTGTGATTCCCTGTATAGGAAACGCTAGACAGAAGAGAGGACACAGTGGCAGACTGCTAGCCGGGGGCTGCCTGGGATGATAGAGATGGCCTGTGTCTCCAGCTGCTGGCAGCTCCACTCTAGTTCCAGCTTGGCTGGGTGCGGTGGCTCACTCCTATAATCCCAGCACTTTGGGAGGCCAAGGCGGGTGGATCACCTGAAGTTGGGAGTTCAAGACTAGCCTGGCCAACACAGTGAAACCCCATCTCTACTAAAAATACAAAATTACCTGGGCACGGTGGCGCATACCTGTAGTCCCAGCTACCCAGGAAGCTGAGGCAGGAAAACTACTGGAACCCAGGAGGGAGGTTGCAGTGAGCCGAGACTGAGCCACTGTACTCCAGCCTGGGCGACAGAGCAAGACAATGTCTCAGAAAAAAAAAGGCCAAGTGTGGTGCTCACGCCTGTGATCCCAGCACTTTGGGAGGCTGAGGTGGAAGGACTGCTTGAGGCCAGGAGTTCAAGACCAGCCTGACCAACATGGCAAAATCCCCCCTCTACTAAAAATACAAATATTAGCCAGAGTGGTGGCACGCATCTATAATCCCAGCTATTCAGGAGGCTGAGGCAGGAGAATTACGTGAACTGGGAGGCGGAGGCTGCAATGAGCCGAGATTGAGCCACTGCTCTGCAGCCTGGGTGACGGAGTGAGACCCTATTTCAAAAAAAAAAGATGAGGTTACTGGGGGCCCCTAATCCAGTACAACAGGTACCCCTTAAAAAGGGGAGAAATTTGGACATAGGCTGGTGCGAAGCGGCAGCAGCGGAGGTCCCACTGGAGGCTGAAGAGAGGCCGGGAGCAGACCCCCAGCACCCTCCCAGGAACCAGGCGGCCGGCACCCAAACCTCAGACCTCCGGCCTCCCAGGAACCAGGCAGCCAGCGCCCGAACCTCAGACCTCCGGCCTCCAGACAAATGTCTGTTGTTTAAGGACCTTCCCTTTGTGGCCCTCTGACGTGGCAGCCCCAGGTCCTGCCGCCAACGGGCATGATGCCACGGACGCTGACAGCAGGAGGCGCAGTCTGTTTACGGGCAGCTCCACTCACTCTCGAGAGAAACCCTCCCCACCCAGCTCCCCTGGAAACAGGCGTGGGCACCATCCCCTCACACCAAGGTGTTCATGGTTTGCCACCTTCTGAAAAAATCAAGGTTAAGACATGAATATTGTTGTACAGATTAATTTTATGTACATCACATTATCATAATTCATGGTTGCATTTTAAAATTGTTTAACGAGCTCCTGACTAGACAGCACTCCAAGCAAGACACGTTAGCAGAGTTGTCTTTGGACAGTGAGACAGGTGGCATTATCCAAATGCTCATTATCCAGTGTGCAAGTGGGCGCTGGCGATGGAGAACTAGGTTTTCCATATGACAGCCCCACATGACCATCTGAAGACGTCATGCCGTGATTGCTGGCAAGGGCTGCCCAGGTCTCCATCTGTGGCTCTGCCAGCCCCGACCCTCCCTGCCCACTGGCCCCTTTCAGTTCCTTCTCCTCCAACCTGGCTCCAATACCCAGGCCGCCTCCTCCGCCTTCCAGACCTGCCTAACGCCACTTCCTTCTTTTTGTTTTTGAAATGGGGTCTTACTCTGTCGCCCAGGCTGGAGTGCAGTGGAGCAATCTCGGCTCACTGCAGCCTCCACCTCCCAGGCTCAGGCGATCCTCCCACCTCAGCCTCCTGACCAACTGGGACCATAGGGGCACACACCACACCAGCTAATTTTTTGATTTGGCAGAGACGGGGTTTTGTCACGTCACCCAGACTGGTTTGGAATTCCTGGACTCAAGTAAACCTGTCGCTCTGGCCTCTCAAAGCACTGGGGTTTCAGGTGTGAGCCACTGTACCGGCCAAAAGTCACTTCCTTCTGTGGGGTGTCCTCAGCCAGAGCACACTTCCCCTTTCCAAACACCTCACTGCCCCGCCCTGCCCGACCTCAGCCCCAGCCAGAAGGGTCTTGGAGGCGTGGGGGGCCCTGCCTAGAGGGGCTTCCATTCCCACCTCAGTACCGCCAGGCCTCAGCCTCCCTCCGGCTCAGCCAGGTACCCACCAGCCACACGCAGGGGAAGCCTGGAGCAGTGCCCAGTTTGGGCCATGTGTGAGGCCCCGTGTGGGCCTGGGCCTCCCCATGGGAAGCCCAGCTCTTCCACCAGACAGTATGGAAAGAAGGGCCCCAGAGCCCCAGCCCAGCCCAGCCAGGCCTTCCCACCAGCCCTGGACCACCAAGTGGCCACTCCAGCAGAGCCCTTCTGGACCATGTTACCGGGAGCAGGGACAGCTCAGCTGAGGCCCAGCTCAGAACCTTGAGAGGCTGCTTTGCACCTGTGACCCCGGGCAGTCGGACTGCAGGGAGGACAGCTGGGACTCAGGGCCAAGAACTCAGCTCTCCGGGGGAGTCTGGCAGGAGACTGGGAATGCAGTACACAGAGAGCTGCAGAATCAGGAAGAGCAAGATGGGGTAGTGGGGCCAGGTGCAGCTGGAGGCTCTGCGCTGGGGGCCCAGGTAGAGGCCACGTGGCAGCTGCCAGCAGGTTGCTCCAGACTTGCTGACCCAGGGCCCAGGGAAGGAGACCCCAGGTAAAGGAAAGGATGGAAAAGGACCAGAGGGCACAGGCTGAGAAGCCTCCCCCGGGGAACTGCTTGCAAGGCTGGGTCAGGAGCTCTGCAAGGGCCCAGGGCCCTGTACCCAGCGAGCCTACTGGGACCATCTAGGACTTCCAGCTGCTTTGCTTTGGCCTAGAGGAAGTCAGCCAGAAGAAAATGCTTTGTTTTGTGGGGTCGGGAACAGAAAGGGGAAGGTACCTCCTGCTGGACTGGCATCCAGCTCCTAGACCTGGCTTCCATCTTCAAACCACATTTTTTTTTTTGAGACAGAGTCTCGCTCTGTCACCCAGGCTGGAGGGCAGTGGCGTGATCTCGGCTCACTGCAACCTCCACCTCCCCAGTTCAAGAGATTCTCCTGCCCCAGCCTCCCAAGTAGCTGGGATTACAGGTGTGACCCATGGCGCCCAGCCCAAACCACACTTGATTGTAACAGGCAGCTGAGCTCCTGGTCGCTCCTCTCGGTTACGGACGGGGCATCCGGCAATACACTGGAACGGGTCAGATCTGCTGAGGTGAATCCTGCCATGCACAACAACAGTGGTCCTGAGCCCTCTCATCCCGAGGTCAGGAGATCAAGACCAGCCTGGCCAACATGGTGAAACCCCATCTCTACTAAATGAACGAGCCACCTGAGTGAGCAGTGGAGCACCCTCCATCAGTGCAGTGAGGACCCCACCCAGCCCACTGCATTTCACCACCAGCTGCCTTCCACGGGGGAGTCCTCAGGCTCCACATCCACATAGCACAGATAGAGGGGGGCCTGTGGGGGACTTGAAGGGCCCCAGCAATGAACCAGTCAGGGGGTCCCATATGCTGTAGGCCACTCAGGCCGCCCTTGCCAGGGCAGGGCGGGAAGGCAGAGGCCACAGAGCCTAGGGCTTCAGGGGGGCTTCAGGGCAGGCCTGGCAGAAAGCAGGTCCAAGGCGGGGATAGACAGGGTTATCCAGACCCACAAGGAGCCTCGGCTCTGGGGGGAGGGAGGGGAAGGCCAGGCTCTTCCACCTTGGGCAGTACTTGGGCTCCGGGTTCTGAGGTGGGGTTACTTCCTGCCACTAAGCAAGTTCTGCCTCCCCAAGAGACCTGATCGCCTCCAGCATGGGAGGGAGACAGAGCCTCCCCCAGGGAAGGCCCTCCCGTGTCAAGTACTCAGCCAGGACAGGCTCCAAGTCTGCCTTAAGAAATAAAACTCCATGATTCCTGATTTATGAGGGAAGACCCAGGAGCTGCCAGGACTCAGAGCCTCGGGGACACCAGGGCAAGAGCAGCTTGCAGCTCCAGGGCTGAGAGGCACAGAAGGGGCTCTTCACGGTCACCTTCAAGGGGCCACAGCACCTGAGGGGCTTCATCACAGGCTTGGCTGAAGTGGGCACCAAAGGAGCAGGCTCAGCAGAGCCAAAGGGCCAAGATCAGAGGCCCTGGAGGCCACACCCTGGAGGCACCATTCTGGAGGCCACACCCTGGGGGCCCTGACCAGCACTTCCCGTCCCCAAGGCTGTGCTTGTTCCAAGAATGGGTTCCTGGGGCTTGGCACAGGCCTGGTGGGGTGGTGGCCCCGTATCTCGCCTGTGTCCCCCATATTACCCCCAAGGGAGCACCAAAGGCCACCCCGGGTCCAGGCCTCAAAAGCCCTAAGCCCAGAGACAGCAACGCCCTCACACCTGCCAGAGCACAGGCAGGTGGAGGACTACTGGGGACAGCAGAGCCCCCCTTTCTCCTCCCCTCTTCTCACAAAGTTAACCCTGTGGTGGCCAGTCTGGCTTACCTCAATGATACTATTTTAAAGATTTCTGGAATGGGCTTAAAAGACGTGCTTGACTCTGAGCAAAGATTTCAAGGACGGGCACAGTGGCTCATACCCGAAATCCCAACACAGGGAAGCCGGGGAGCGGATGGCTTAAGCCAAGGAGCTCAACACCAGCCTGGGCTACATGGTGAGACCCCTTCTCTACAAAAAACGAAAAGTTAGCTGGGCGTGGTGGTGCACACTCGTAGTCCCTGCTACTCCAGAGAATGAAGTAGGAGGATCATGTGAGCCAGGGAGGTCGAGGTTGGAATGAGCCAAGATGGTGCGACAACACTCCAGCCAGGGCGACACAGCAAGGCCCTACCTCAAAAAATAAAAACTCTAAATACATGAAACTTGCAAAAATTAATGTAAAGTTGGCTAGGTGCGGTGGCTCATGCCTGTAATCCCAGCACTTTGAGAGGCCGAGGCAGGCGGATCACGAGGTCAAGAGATCAAGACCATCCTGGCCAACATGGTAAAACTCCGTCTCTACTAAAAATACAAAAAATAGCTGGGCATGGTGGTGAAGCCTGTAATATCAGCTACTCAGGAGGCTGAGGCAGGAGAATCGCTTGAACCCGGGAGGCAGAGCTTGCAGTGAGCCCAGATCTTGCGACTGCATTCCAGCCTGGACAGAATGAGACTCCATCACAAAAATAAAATAAAATAAAATAAAATAAAATAAAATAAAATAAAATAAATAATGTAAAGTGATTACAAAGTTGGCTCTGACACAGGAGGCCAGAGCACGACCCTCCAAGCTCCTGCAAGTGGGGTGAGGCTGGCAGACACCTCCGCCTTTTTGACTAATTCCACTTTCGAGACTCTACCAAGGAAATAACCCAAAAAGCTAATTGGTTCCAAGATGTTCCTATCACTGCTATAATCACAGTGAAAACAGAAAAAGACCCAAGCGCCCGACGATTCGAAGATGGCCCAGAAAACTGTGAACATTTAAAATGTCAGTTTTGTGGAGGCTCAGAAGTTTATCAGAAATTAACAGAAAGAAACGAGGAACAGAAAGCCCACCGCTGTGTCTGCACAGGCTCACCCATGCCGACCATACTCGGGACAGGCACCAAAACCCCTTTACCTCACAAGCCAAGGTGCTTATTTATAAAACACAAATGTAGTCCCAGCACTTTGGGAGGCCAAGGTGGGTGGATCACCTGAGGTCAGGAATTCAAGACCAGCCTGGTCAACATGGGGAAACCCTGTCTCTACTAAAAATACAAAAATTAGCCAGGCATGGTGGCAGGCGCCTCCCAGCTATGAGGGAGGCTGAGGCAGGAGAATCACTTGAACCCAGGGGGTGGAGGCTGCAGTGAGCCGAGATTGTGCCAATGCCCTCCAGCCTGGGGGACATAACAAGGTTCCAATTCAAAACACAAAATAAAAAAAATTAAAATTAATTATGACATAGGGTTAGAGAATTGATAAGGAAAAAAAAATTAAAATTAAAATACAGCATAAACTCGAGAGCACTCCGACCAGGGCCAAAGCAGGGCAGGTCCACACCACAGGAAATTGGCACCCAGGGGTGAAGAGGGGTGAATATGAGAGCAATCTCTGCTCTGTCCTCGCTCTGTCCTCGCGCCTACGAGGAGCTCCAGCTGGAGGGCATGCTTTGCTCTGCTTTGACTTTTCACAAACTCAAGGGGCAAGTGAAGAGTCTGCCTCTCTGGGTCACAGAACCCCATAGGACTGGCATGAGTGCCCCCAGCTCACAGGGGCGAGGAGCAAGAGGAGACAGCGGGTGGACAAGATACGAACCACCAGCCCACCAGGATGTCGGAGCCGTCACGGGGCGGGTCTCCCTGAAGAAGACCCGAGCAGCCTTCCTCTCCCCAGCCGCACCCCGCCTCTCATACAGAAGACACCACAGTCCCCAGCCTCCCAGCTGCTTCTTCCAGGAGCAGAAGTTCTTCCACAGGGCAGCAGGGGCTCTGGCAGGATGCAGCCGTCAAATCCTCTGAAAGTATTTCCAGGGAGCCCACTATGGCCATGGCCACACAGAGAGCCAGAAAGTCTCAGGGGTACAGAGCGGGGGCAGTCGGTGCACA
The DNA here is from genome assembly GCF_049354715.1 of Callithrix jacchus. Taxonomy (NCBI): domain Eukaryota; kingdom Metazoa; phylum Chordata; class Mammalia; order Primates; family Cebidae; genus Callithrix; species Callithrix jacchus. The sequence continues at coordinate 59,303,408 of NC_133506.1, forward strand.
GGTGACACAGGACAACACCACTGTGGCCACCTTAGACGCCACCCCCCCACCCCGAGTTCTTCACATCAGATGAGGCTGGGCCAGCAGACAGCCAACCCTGACCCCGGGGCCTGGCAGACATTGGCACATGTTGAAAAGGGTCAGCTCTGAGCTGGGTGACAGGCCAGCCTCTCACCGTGCAGCCAGGCAAGCTCTACTCCACTGGGAAGAGAGCTGCCGCTGTCTCACTCCCTGCCACACGAGGACACAGGACACACTGGGTGGGTAAACCATGCTGCAAGACCAAACCCCTTTCACTCTGCCAAACTTCCTGTTTTTTCCTCAGGAGACGAAAATGTTAGAATGGACGCCTGAGCCACCAAGCAGCATGCCTGTTTCACCAGCTCACCCTTTCCTATGGCCCCCACTCATACACTGTTCAGACCCAGTACTTGCCATGGATAAAAATTATTTACCTGGGGAAAAAAAAACTAAAGTAAAAATAGCTCTTGACTCCAAACTGGGAAGCATTAAAATATTCAAAAGAACTGATCCTAGCCAGGTACAGTGGCTCGCGCCTGTAATCCCAGCACTTTGGGAGGCCAAGGCAGGTAGATTACTTGAGGTCGGGAGTTCGAGAACAGCCGGGACAACATGGAGAAACCCCGCCTCTACTAAAAACACAAAAATTAGCCAGGCATGGTGGTGCATGCCTGTATTCCCAGCTAGTTGGGAGGCTGAGGCAGGAGAATCACCTGAACCCAGGAGGCGCAGGTTGCAGTGAGCCAAGATTGCACTGTTGCCCTCCAGCCTAGGGAACAAGAGTGAAGTGGCTCATGCCTGTAATCCCAGCAGTTTGGGAGGCCGAGACAGGCAGATGACAAGGTCAGGAGTTCAAGACCAGCTTGACCAACCTGGTGAAACCCTATCTCTACTAAAACTACAAAAATTAGCCAGGCATGTTGGCACATACCTGTAATCCCAGCTACTCGGGAGGCTGAAACAGGAGAATCGCTTCAACCGGGAGGCAGAGGCTGCAGTGAGCCAAGATCGTGTCACTGCATTCCAGCCTGGGTGACAGAGAAAGACTCCGTCTCAAAAAAATAAAAAAAGAAGTGATACTGTAAATATTGAAACAAGGAATTCGCACTGACCCACCAAAGCAGCAGCCATCTTTTTGTTAAAAAAAAAAAAAAAAAACTCTCCATAATAGGAAAATCCAAATTCAGGCAAAATTCACATCAACTTTTCCTAAGAAAAGAGAAGCAACAGTAAAGTACATTTGCATTTCTAGTAAAAACTAAATGAAAATCAACTTAAAATAAGAAAATTAAGGTTAAAATTTTTCACAAGACCAGACAAAGTGGCTCGGGTCTGTGATCCCAGTACTTTGGGAAGACGGGGCCAGAGGACTGCCCTGGGTGTTCAAGCCCAGAAGTTCAAGACCAGCCTGGGCAACACAGCAAGATCCCCATCTCCATAAAAAAGTTAAAAATTAGCCAGGCATGGAGTTGCATGCCTATAGTTCCAACTACTTGGGAGGCTGAGGCAGGAGGATCACTTGATCCCAGTAGGGGGAGGCTTCAGTGAGCTGAGATCACACCACTGGACTCCAGCCTGGGAAACAGATCAAGACCCAGATTCAAAAATAAAAAATAAAAAAGGCCCAGCGCAGTGGCTCACGCCTGTAATCTCAGCACTTTGCAAGGCTGAGGCAGGTGGATCACGAGGTCAGGAGATCGAGACCACCCTGGCTAACATGGTGAAACCCCATCTCGACCAAAAAAAAATTAGCCAGGTGTGGTGGCACGTGCCTGTAGTCCCAGCTACTCAGGAGGCTGAGGCAGGAGAATCACTTGAATCCATAAGGGGGAGGTTACAGTGAGCCGAGATCGCGCCACTTCACTCTGGCCTGGACGACAGAGGGAGACTCCATCTTAAAAAACTAACTAAATAAATAAATAATCCATGTAAGTCTCCTTAGCAAAAAGCATTCATGTCTTTAAAAACAGGCACTGGCTGGGCGTGGTGGCTGATGCCTATAATCCCAACACTTTGGGAGGCCAAAGCAGGTGGATCACCTGAGGTCTAGAGTTCAAGACCAGCCTGATCAACTTGGAGAAATCCTGCCTCTACTAAAAATACAAAAAACTTAGCCAGGGGTGGTGGCACATGCCTGTGATCCCAACTACTCAGGAGATTAAGGCAGGAGAATCGATTGAACCCGGGAGGTGGAGGCTGCGGTCATGCAGCTGCCCTCCAGCCTGGGCAACAAGAGCCAAAACTCCACCTCAAAAAAAGGAAAAGAAAAAAAAAGCAGGCACCAAAATATGAAACAATTCGTGCTTTAAAATATGCTAAGTTGGGGCCGGGTTCGGTGGCTCATGCCTGTAATCCCAGAACTTTGAGAAGCTAAGGCAGGCGGATCGCCTGAGGTCAGGAGTTCAAGACCAGCCTGGCCAACATGGTGAAACCCCGTCTCTACTAAAAACACAAAATTTAGCCCAGCATGGTGGTGCACACCTGAAGTCCCAGCTCCTCAGGAGGCTGAGGAAGAAGAATCGCTTGAACCCGGGAGGCGGAGGTTGTAGCGAGTTGAGATTGTGCCACTGTGCTCCAGCCTGGGCGACAGACCAAATTCCAGCTCAAAAAAAGAACAGGTAGATAGGTAGGCAGGCAGATGACAGATAGACAGACAGACAGACAGACAGATAGAATGCACTAGGTCGGAAATTCCAACATAAGTGTTGTGGCTGCAAGCCAGAGTACCTGCTCCCTACCACTGTCCTGGGCAGGCGAGTCCTGGCCCTCTGGCCTCTACCTGGTTCTACTGATGGCAGGCACAAATTCAAGGTCACACGGCTGCACCCCGCTAGACCTTCAGGTAGGAAATGCCACAGAACCAATAACCGATTCTTCAGCAATAAGTAGCAGGAAACGAAGAGAGGGTTTTCACGGAAGAAATGGAACCTCAGGGACACGAGCACCCACATGCAGCACACGCCCTCATCCCAACCCTGACTCAAGTAAAACCACAGTGAAAACGTGCATGACACGGGTGAAAGCGCTGAGCCCAGCCCAGCATCGAGACGCTGAGGACGTGCTACAGGGTGCCCAGCTGTGTGGGAGCCACAAACAGTGAAGCCCTAAGGGTAAACTGAAATCTGCTTTAAAATACTCTAGGGGAAAAGCAGCAGGAGGGATGAGTGAGACAAGGGCAGTGTGCTTGGGATTCCCAGCCAGGCGACATGGACGTTCTCTCTAATTTTGTGCACGTTTGAAAGCTCCAAAATAAGTTTTTTAAAATATAATTATTTATGAAATAATAATTTAACTTTTACAGAACTGGGAAAATATGTAATCCAGAGATGCAAATGCAGTGAGAGAGAATCTCACCTGGAAACCCACAGGCAGCCCCACCCTCAATACAAGGCCAAGACCTGCCTCTGCAGGGGAGCTGCCTCCTCCCACCCCCAGGCAAGTCCTTATTTGTGGTGGCCTCTCCGAGGAGTGCAGCAAGCCTGGGCCTCGGGAGTCTGACTCTGGCTGACAAACCACAGAACACAGCCTTGTCCACATGGCACCATGGCTGCTGCAGGCAACCCAGAATACTCACTCCTCTTCAGAATTAGAGTATCAGACGCACCAGTCACAATACCACGTGCTACATTAAAGGTTCACATTACTACCTCACAAACCAAATTTTCCTCAATTTTAGCAACTGTATTTCAGGGGTTGCTGCTCTTCATTTTCCAGGGATCTTACTGGGTGCACTACAAATGCTATCGTGAGCGGGCCATGGTCACACATGCCTGGGGTCCCAGCTACTCAGGAAGCTGAGGCAGGAGGATGGCTCCAGTCCAGGACGTCGAGGCTGCAGTGAGCTGAGATTGTACCACCACACTCCAGCCTGGGTGACAGAGCAAAACCCTGTCTCAAAACAAACAAATGAACAAAACATGCTATTCTGAAAAGGAGCCATAGATCTCACCAGCAGCCGAGACGAGAAACAAGGCCAAGAGCCCAGGTCTAACCTGGAAACACAGGTGCAGGTGGGCACAGGTTCAGTGGGAACAGGTACAGGCAGGTGCAGTGGGCACAGGTGCAGTGGGTGCAGGTACAGGTGGGCACAGGTACAGTGGGCACAGGTGCAGTGGGTGCAGGTGGGCGCAGGGGCAGTGGGCACAGGTTCAGTGGGCACAGGTGCAGGTGGGTGCAGGTGCAGTGGGCAAAGGTGCAGTGGGTGCAGGTACAGGTGGGCACAGGTCCAGTGGGCACAGGTACAGGTGGGTGCAGGTGCAGTGGGCACAGGTACAGTGGGTGCAGGTACAGGTGAGCGCAGGTGCAGTGGGCACAGGTACAGGTGGGTTCAGGTACAGTGGGCACAGGTGCAGGTGGGTGCAGGAGCAGGTGGGCACAGGAGCAGTGGGCACAGGTACAGGCAGGTGCAGGTGGGCATAGGTTCAGTGGGTACAGGTGCAGGTGGGCACAGGGCCAGTGAGCAAGGCAAGGGGGGTGACCAGAGGAGGGCCCGAATCCTGCTTTGGATGGGGAGGCACAAGCAGCCACGGTAACTCGGCTGCCCCTCTTGGCTCCATCTCTGCTCACTCTCAACCTGACTCCCTCCCCACCCACCCCCTGTGTCTCTCCTCACAGGCTGGCAGGCTCAAATCACCCGAAACACTCAAAACATCCCCCCCGTCTGCATCCCCACACCCGCTGCCAGACGCTCAACCCAGGAGAGCAAGGACTCCAGGAGCTGCTTGTACCCAGGCCAGGAATCCAGCCTGCCACAGGCCCAGGGCTGCGTACATACTGGCTGAATGCATTTTCTAATATTTTGGTGACGTTGGTTACTTGCCACCTCTGCCGTAAATAACGGCAGCGTCAAGGATACAGCAGCCACGGGAGGTAGCAGCTGCTGATCCGCAGGGAAGCCTCCCTAGAGACAGACGTGTGGAAGACGCATCAAGAAAACCCAAGCTCTGATGCTGAAAGGTGTCTGTTAAAGCCTAAGCCCAGGTGCCTGCAAATGGGACCTTATGTGGAAATAGAGTCTTTGCAAATATAATCAAGTTAATATGAGGTAACAGTGGGTTAGGGTGGGCCCTCACCCAATAGGACAGGATTCCTTAAAAGAAAAGGGAAGGGCGAGGCGTGGTGGCTCACACCTCAATCCCAGCTCTTGGACAGAGGTAAGAGGATCGCTTGAGCCCAGCATGGACCACATAGGCAGACCGTGTCTCTAAAAAAAGTAAAAAAAAATAGCCAGGCATGATGGCACAGGCTTACAGTCCTAGCTACATGGGAGGCCGAGGCGGGAGGATCCTTGTGTCTGGGAGATGGAGGCTGCAGTGAGCTGTGCTTGTGCCACTGCACTCCAACCTGGCCCACAAAGCCAGATCCTGTCTCAAAAAAAAAAAGAAAAAGAAAAAGAAGAAGAGGCCGGCCATGGTGCCTCAGGCCTATAATCCCTGCTCTTTGGGAGGCCGAGGCAGGCAGATCACCTGACGGCAGGAGTTCGAGACCAGTCTGGGCAACATGGTGAAACCCCATCTCTACCAAAAATACAAAAACAAACAACAACAACAAAAAAAACAGAAGCCCTCGGAGCAGCCCTGCATCCAAATCCCTGTCCCCTCCAGCAGGGCTGTGTAAGGAGGGGCAACCCTGGGTTTTCATGAGGAGCAGAGCAGCTACACAGAGAGAGGGTGGGCTGAGCCAGCCCAGACTCCCACAATGTGGTCCACAGTAGGCGGCCACAGCTCCGGTCAATGCCTGGACACTCAGAGTTATGTGTTCACGTCAGCATGTGTCAAGAAAAGCATCATTGGCCAGGCATGGTGGTCACACCTGTAATCCTAGCACCTTGGGAGGTCAAGGTGCATGGATCACGAAGTCAGAAGTTCAAAACCAGCCTGGCCAACATGGTGAAACCCCCTCGCTACCCCAAAAAAAAAAAAAAACCTACAAAAATTAGCTGAGCATGGTGGCACACGCCTATAACCCCAACTAATTAGGAGGCTGAGGCAGGAGAATCGCTGGAAACTGAAACTGGAAGGCAGAGGCTGCAGTGAGCTGAGATCGCACCACTGCTCTCCAGCCTGGGCGAAGGAGCGAAACTGTCTCAAAAAAAGAAAAGAAAAGCATCACTAAGACACCAACTCATGACTTCCTGGATCCACTTCCTTCTTAAAGCAAAAAATCAGGTTAAATAAACAGTGAGGTTGTTATCAATGGCATTAAGTGAACAGCGAGCGCACCCAGGATGCTGCCGGGTGCTGCCTGCCGGTTCAGCTCCCTCCAGGAGCGCATCCCAAGGAAGATGAGCCGTCCCTTGCCAGGGTGCAGGTGTGTGTCTGGGTCTCAGGCTCACCAGTAGGCGTCTGTGGTCACAACTCTGCTGCCTATGAGGGCTCTGCCACGGGCGCTGGATGTAGCCTTATGCAGACACAGGGTCCCGCACAGGCTCACCAGTAGGCGTCTGTGGTCACAACTCTGCTGCCTATGAGGGCTCTGCCACGGGCGCTGGATGTAGCCTTATGCAGACACAGGGTCCCGCAGATGACAGGACCTCCTACCCTCCCTTCTCCCAAGGCCTCTGGCAATTTCCACATTGAATAAAGCAAAAACAGCAACAGTGCCCCAGAAGCCAGACCAGAGGCAAATGGATTAAAAAGACCACTTCTGGCCAGGTGCAGTGGCTCACACCTGTAATCCCAGCACTTTGGGAGGCCAAGGTGGGCGGATAACGAGTTCAGGAGTTCAAGACCACATTGGCCAACATGGTGAAACACCATCTCTACTAAAAAATACAAAAATTAGCTGGGCCTGGTGCCTCATGCCTGTAACCCAGCTACTTGGGAGGCTGAGGCAGGAGAACTGCTTGAGCCGGGACCAGGGAGGCGGAAGTTGCAGTGAACCGAGATTGTGCCACTGCACTCCAGCCTGGGCTACAGAGCGAGACTCCATCTCAAAAAAAAAAAAAAAAAAACAAACAAACTGCTTCTCGGCCTCCCTGAATATGACTCCAGTCAAATCCAGTGATCGACTGTGAAGATGGCTTTAACTAAACGGGATGTCGGAGTTAGTGCCACCTCTTAACTCCTGGCCTCACTCCACCAACAAGTAATTAAAGCAACCGGGACACTGGAAGCCTGACAGAGCTCATTCTGCTGCCCGGGGGTCAGTCACGGACATGCACTTCCCTGCCCAGAACAGGGTGCCTGCTAATGATTTCCGAAAAGTTGTTCAAAACACTCTGAAGTTAAAGAACAAGTCTATATACGAACTAAAATAAAAGCAATGAAATACTACAGATGTGTTTCCATATCACCATAGGTAGCAGAAAGTAACCATTTCCTCAGAGAAAAACATGTAAACTCCCAATGTATGAAATTACCAATGTATAACTGATAAAAATAGTAAACAGGCACCCTTTTTAAGAAGTACTTATTATTATTATTATTATTGCTTATTTACTTTTTAGAGGGAGCCTTACACTGTTGCCCAGGCTGGAGTGCAATGGCGTGATCCTGGCTCATTGCAACCTCTGACTCCCAGATTCAAGCAATTCTACCTCAGTCTCCCAAATAGCTGGGGACTACAGGTGTCCACCACCATGCCTGGCTAATTTTTGTTTTTGTTTTTAGTAGAGATGGGGTTTCACCATGTTGGCCAGGCTGGTCTCAAACTCCTGACCTCAGGTGATCCGCCCACCTCAGCCTCCCAAAGTGCTGGGATTACAGGCATAAGCCACCATGCCTGGCCATTATTATTATTATTATTACTTTTTTTTTTTTAATCTTAGAGAGGGTCTTGCAATGTTGCCCAGGCTGGTTTTAAACTCCTAACTTCAAACAATCCTCCCACCTCAGCCTCCTGAGCAGCTGGGACTACAGGCAGGTGCACTTTTAATAATGTGATGCTAAAATGAAATACTTAAAGTACAGAGTGACATTAACCTGAAACGTTTCATTCACTTGGACAAGAACATCAGCCACTGTTTAGGAAGCACTAGGCAGCTTTAAATATCCTGACTCCCTCAGTTTCCCTTCAGAAATAAAAACCTTTGTGACATCACTAACCGTTTCCAGCGCACACAGCTGTCCTGCAGCCCGCCCCAAGCACTTATCCACCAGGAAAACCCAGCCACTCGCTCAGCACCCTGTGAGAACTTACACCTTTAACTTCCTCTAAGAAGCTTTCTGCAGGAAAAATTACCATCTGTGCTTTTGCTCAAAAGTGAGTTCTTGCTATTAACATTTTAGAAACACAAACGTAGCCCTAGTCACACAAAACTGATACACACGTGAAGCAGGCGGAAAACCCTCAACACACCTGCACCATCAGCCAGCAGAGCCGCAGCCACAGTGGTTTCAGGGGACTGGGGGTGACTGGAGAATGCAATCAACGAGGGAGTGCAGGTCCAGCCATCCTGAGTTCACGTGCCCTGAGTCAACCCAGCAACACACACCTGGTGGAGACTAGCATTTCTGTGTGTGGCACAGACCCCAAAAGACAAAAGCCTTGGGTACTCCCCCCGAGAGCAACACATGAACACACGTGCCAAACCCAGCCTGGGACAGAGGGGCTCTTGGCCCCGACAGAGGAGCGCAGGAGGCGGATTCCATGTGAGCACAATGGGTTCCCTGACTGGCAACAGGGCAAGACCCCTTTTCAAAACTTAAATTCAGACCACACAAGAGGCCCATGTCCACTGTCACACTGCACCTGTCACAAGCTTCCCAGAGTAGGTTTCTCATTGAGGTCGGTGTCTTCCAATTCCTTTCCTCTCTCCTGATTCATATCCTGACCTTTATTCGCTAGAAACTTTGTGTGTGTTGTGTGTGTGTGTGTGTGTGTATTCTTCCAGACCGCTCCATTTTCTGTTCGTAAAAGGAGATGTAAATCACAGAATGGGCTCCCCACAGGACGAATGTCAACGACCAGATTACACGTGAGAAGTGGAGATTTTAGTGTGGAGGGGAGACTGCAGGCAACTCAAGGCTTCTGTGGAGACCAGAGGCTCAGGGCAGGGTCTCAGGCCAAAGCGCTGCTTTGGTGAATGGGTAACAAGCAGACACATCCCACTTTAGATGCTGAGCATCTCTGATCTCCCTGAAGTGTGAAGCATCCTGGGTCTGCAGGCTCCACACTGAAATCGGAAGAGGAAGAACGGGGCTGGGCCTGGGCAAACGAGTGCCTTCTCCAGCCAGTTTGTTCTCCGCCCCTCAAGAAGCTCAATGTTCTCTACTACTTTCAAAAATACCTAGGTTGGCTTTGAACTCACTAAATAAAAGGATACTGCTCGTCAACAGGTTCAATAATTTAAATGGGACGGACAGAAAGAGAACATATATTTTATTCCAATAGGGCCACACCAAGACAAGAAAGACTGCAGACCGTGTTGTCTTTAAAGCTAATTTAGCGAATTATCAGATAACTCAGTTGGTGGTCACCACACAAGCCCTGACCCACGTCCTTTTTCCTGAAACCTCAAGGTCTAATCCCACACAAAATTTCACGTGGCCAAGGGACACTTACTGCCTTCCCTCCACCCACGTTCTTCTGGGTGCCCTGAGAGGTTATGTTTCAATTGCTGCACCCCCATCTCACTTACCAACAAACGCTCCATCCCCGTCTTCCCATTCCTGTACCCCCATCTCACTATCAACAAACCCCACCTAGCCAGGCTTGGTGGCTCACACCTGTAATCCCAGCACTTTGGGAGGCCAGGGGCGGGGGATCACTTGAGGTCAGGAGTTCGAGACCAGCCTGGCCAACACGGTGAAACCCCGTCTCTACTAAAAATATAAAAATTAGGCTGGGCACGGTGGCTCACGCCTGTAATCCCAGCACTTTGGGAGGCCAAGGCGGACGGATCATGAGGTCAAGACCATTCTGGCCTATACGGTGAATCTCCGTCTCTACTAAAAAATACAAAACTTAGCTGGGTGTGATGGCGCGCGGCTGTAGTCCCAGCTACTTAGGAGGCTGAGGCAGGAGAATTGCTTGAATCTGGGAGGTGGAGGCTGCAGCGAGCTGAGATTGCGCCACTGCACTCCAGCCTGGCGCCTAGCAACAAAGCGAGACTGTCTCAAAAAAATAAAAATAAAAAATTAGCTGGGTGTGGTGTCAGGCGCTCGTAAACTCAGCTTCTCAGGAGGCTGAGGCAGGAGAACTGCCTGAACCCAGGAGGCAGAGGCTGTCATGAGCTGAGATCGCGTCACTCCCCTCCAGCGACAGAGCAAGACTCAGTGTCAAAAAAATAAAAATCAACCTCCCTCCCACCCACCACCATCAAACCCCCACCCCAGCCCCCAAGGTCTTCGCAAGGCCTGTTGTCCCCACTCTGCACAAACAGCCCTGGGCGCTCGGGTCATCAGCTCCGTCCTGCCTCGCTGTTCCTCCCGCCAGGACGGCCTTGCTCCACTTCTCAGCCTCGGCAGGCGGCCGGCTATGGCCAATGAGTGGATGATGAGTGTGTTTCCAGAAAGCCCATGTGTTTTGAGGTGCCCCTACAACCCAGAAATCAACAAGCAGGCCTCTGTTTCCTCACAACTCAGAAGCTTCTAATGTCTGTGACTTTCTGTGGGATCATTTGAAATCATTTGGGAAAGCAGCCAATCGGCGCTGCAGACGAGAACGCGGCCAATCGGCACTGCAGACAGGGAATGCGGCCAATCGGCGCTGCTGACAGGGAAAGTGGCCAATCGGCGCTGCAGACATGGAACCTGGCCAATCGGCGCTGCACAGACGGGGAACGAGGCCAATCGGCGCTGCAGAAGGGAACGCGGCCATTAGGCGCTGCAGAAGGGAACGGGGCCAATCGGCACTGGAGACAGGGAACGCGGCCAATCGACGCCGCAGACGGGGAACGCGGCCAATCGGTGCTGCAAACAGGGAACGCGGCCAATCGGTGCTGCAAACAGGGAACGCGGCCAATCGGCGCTGCAGACAGGGAAAGCATAGCTTGCGGAGGCTTCTCGCGCTCCTGCCCAATCAGGAGCCACAGTGCAGCTCCCAGCAGACACGCGAAGCATCCTGCGGGCAGTTGACCACACTGAAATGATGATTCCCCCAGAGCAGCGTGGACCTTGCTGTGTCCACCCCTCAGACACAGCTGTTAACACCTGAAGTTCCTGACCCTCCGCAGGCAGCCCCAGGCCCAGAGACGCGCCGTTCTCCATGTCGCCACAGAGGAGGCCCGCACAGGCCTTGTGAGCAGCGATGACAGCGAAAGGGAAGATTTCTGGGCAAGAGGCTTCATTTTCTTCAGAGTGCTTGGAAGGAAAGAGACGTGATGTATTTTTGCAAACAAAAATGTCTTACAAACAACAAAGTATCTGTGTGTCCCATGCAGGTAACAGTGCTGTCCAACTTTCAGATAAATGAAGACATTTTTAAAAACTGATCGTTCACACATGCGTATGTGGCTCTTCTCCATTTTGGGGGCAACTGAAAAGGGCTGAGGCGCCAGTAAGTCAGAAATGCTGAAAGAAAAACCACGAGGAGCCGGGGCAGCACCTGGGCTGGCAAAGACGGTGGAGGAGAAAGGCTTCACCGGCACCGGTGACCGTTCCAGGGAGACAGCAGCGGCCTTGGGAAGGGGCTCTGTGCGCTGAGCCAAGTCTTCGGAAGGCACAACGCGAAACTCAACGGTTCCTCATGCCCACCCCACAGCTGACCAGCTCCCAGAAGCTGCCTCTTACAGTGGCCCTGCCCTCCGGCCGGCAACCCACTCAACTCACTCCAACAGGACCGGCCAGCTGCCAGATCTGGAACCATGCGGGCAGGTCACCGAGGGGACCCCCTCCCCCGAGTCCCTTTTGGCCTCTGTGCCACTCCCCACAGCAGCCTAGGCGCCCTCCTCCAGCCCTGGAGGGCTCCTCACCAGCCTCTGCCACCACATCGCACCCCATCAGCGGCTTCTGTATGCCCCCAACCCACCTCTGTGGAAACTTTCTCACCAACCTACCCTAAAGGCTGGTCCTAGAGGCCCTCCCTAACGCCAAAAAACTGTCACAAATAGGAGACCCCAAGTGTCTCTCTAATAAGCCTCAAAAACACACCTGTCAAAACACAAAAGCTCTGCAAGTACTTTTGAAAAAAACAGTTTCTCAACTTTCTATTCTAAAATAGCCATGGTAGCAATTTCTTAATCCAGATTAAAACTTTTAAATGTTTTTAAACGTTGTTAATTGTAAATTAGAGTAAAACAGCACTGCTGATACTCAACAGAAAATTTTGCATAAATCACTTTTCAGTCAAATTGGACTGGTTTGGACCTGGTTTTGGGCTAGTTTGGGACTGGTTTTGGACTATGATTTTACTTGTTTTTATGCTTTCACAAAACAACATTTTCTTTTCTTTCTTTTTTTTTTTTACTTAATTTTATTTTTTTAGACAGGAGGTCTCACTCTGTTGCCCAGGCTGGAGTGCAGCGGCACAATCATAGTTCACTGCAGCCTCAAACTCCTGGCCTTAAGCAACCCTCCTGCCTCAGCCTCCCAAAGCACTGAGACTACAGGCCTGAGCCACCACGCCTGGCCTCAGATCAGAACCATAGATGTTTCCCGTCTATAAACAACATCATTGGGGCCCTTTGTCATCACAGCAAACCAGAACAGCAAGCCTGGGTCTGCATATGTGAGGTACTCAACCTGCTTAAGCGATAACAGCAGAAAAGCAGGAAAATCCCACCCACCTATCCCATGGTCTAAGTAAGACTGCAGCACCCTGCACAAGCTCACAGCCACGCCAGAGCCACGGCAGAGGGCAGGAGGACCCTAATCAGGGCAAGGCAGCCGCATTTCAAAGCCCTGAGTAACTCTGTGGCCTTAATAGAGATTTTTAATCGAACATTTATTCTTAGGAGCCAGGCCATTCAAGCAAACTTAGCAGCAACAAGAAGAATCTTGTTCCCCAAGGGAGGGGATAGATTCATGGCGAATTTTTTTTTTAATCCTCTAGAAAAACCAGTAAACAAGTGTCACCCATCACTCAAGGTCACTCATGAGACTTCCAGGTAAAACACGCTAAGTCCAGGGAAAAGCAGCAGCCTGAATTTTTACAGGAACGGTACTTGGACAAGAACACAAGGTCCCCGGGACAGGGAGCCGCCCATGGCAGACGCCCAGACACTGGGTGTGGGGATGGGAGGGGGCTGTGGCTTCTAGAGCTTTCCTCTCACTTGAATTCAGCCACGGAAAGGGCGCCTGGGCACCAGCCATGACAATGGGAGGAAGGAGCCCAAGTTCTCGGGCTGGCGGCACAGTCGAGGCACCGGGCACAAAGTGGGTCTCCTGGGCTCTGTGAGGCTGAGCTAAGACCTCTGACGGAGAACGGAGCACTGGAGCTGCACCGCTGTCCCAGAAACATGGACCACAGGGACACAGTGGCCCAATTTCCCTTAATTTGAAAAGCCCCACATAAGGACAGTGTTGGAAAGTTCACTCTGCAGAAATGTAACTCAGTAACAGTGTTTGTAAATAACACAGCCTCTGACAATGACGGTGAACCCTTTGGGCATTTTTCTCTCTGCTCACAGCGTTGACATCATGACCTCTGTGACCACCGGGGCCTGAGGAGGGACGGGGCACAGAGCATGGGGTCAGCCTGGCCCTGGTGTCACTGACCTGGGGTCCTTAGGTACCAGTCCACCCATCCTGATCATCTGAAAGAGGCGTGGAAATGAGGTCTGAGCAGAGAACGACTCATCTTCACACACCAAACAGCTAAACCCGAACAGAAATTACCTCATCGAAGCAAAACAAAACTCTCAGCTCCAAGATTACACCACCAGTGAGAGGCTTAATTAAATGTTTGTCCCCAGGCCGGCCTGAAGAAGGCAAGACCAAATTTTGGATTTCCAAACACAGCAAAGTGAGTGCGTTCCATCCCCCCCAAGGAGAAATCCCACAGTAACTCCCACCCCTCTTCCCTTCAGTAAAGGAGACGAAGCTGTCCGGCTTTTGGGAGGACACAGTGTGTAAGTTTCCGTCTGGACGTGCGGTAACTTATGCCTCGTCCCCCCTCACTCCTCAGTCCTTCCTGTAGCCACAGGGCTGAAGTGCCCAAAGGTTTCCGTGGGAAGCACTAACTGTCACAAAACACACGGAATAGAAGGGCTCCGCTACGATAAACACGGTCGCTGGCTTCATCGTTCACGTGAAAAACCCCTTCTGTCCTTTCCAAGAACTATTCTCCACTCTCGTACCGTGAACCGCTGCCTTCACAGGCGACGCGGGTGCTAGCAGGAGAGGCGTCTCCGCAGTCTGTTACCAAACGGGAAGTTACTCTGCGGATAGAGCCCATGGGAAGACCCCACGACCGGTGCGATCCAAACGCCCGCGAGCTCTGCTCACAGGTGTCTGCGCCCAGGCCGCCCGCGGAACGCGTTTTAATTAGCATTTCTTTAAACAATGCTGATCACAATCTCGCTGCCACGATCCACGCCAGACGCGTCGCTGAGATTGCAGCTCGGAAGCGAGAGGAAATTCGCTGCGAATCTCAAACTTTTCTGTGTGTATATTTCTTGGATGTTAGAAAATACCTGTTCCACGCCGCCCCCCCCCCACCTGCGCCAGAGCCCCTGGTCCCGCCCTATTGTGAGCGGTTCGCGGAACCTACAAACAGCGCATCTGTCCCCGGAGCCAGGGGACCCCCAGCCGGCCAGAGCCCTCCCCCGGGCGGCGCCGAGAATCCCCCGTCGCCCTCGGGACTGAGTTGCCAGACACCAGCTCCCCTCCCCGCGAAACTGACATGTCTATTTACAGAGAAACAAAGACGCGGCTCAAAGCGGACTCCGCTCCCTCGGCGCGCCCCGTCCGCTCCGCGCGCCCCGCGCCTCCCCGCCCGAGGCCCCCCGCGCCCGGTGCGGCCCGAGATTAAGATGGAGACCAGGCCCGCGTCCGGCGCCCAGGAGACAATGACCCCCCGCCCCGGGGCGCTCGGACCCGCCCGCGCCCACCGCCTGCAGTTCCGACTCTTGGCAAACTCGGCGCGGGCGGCTCCGGGTGCGGCCGGGCAGCGCCGGCGGGGGGCGCGGCCGGGGGGCGTGGGGACGCCCCCGGGCTGCCTCGGGGCCAGGCGTTGACGCAGCAGAAATTACCAGCTGGAAAATTCCCCTTTCGGAGGTGCCGAGGAGGGCGCGCGGCAGCGGCGGCGGGAGGTGCCGGGGGCCGAGGGGCCGGGGCAGCCCCGCCGCCTCCGTGCTCAGCCCCGCGGGGACCCCGCGCGGCCCCCGCGCGCCCCGCCCCGCGCCGCCGGCCTGGGAGGAACCCGCGGGGGCCGGGCCGGGGTCTCCTCCACCGCCCCCGGAGCCCGCAACGCAGCCGGGCGCGCCGATGACCCCCGGGAGGGCGCCCCCGCGGGGCGGGGCGTGGCGGGGCGGCCGGCGGCGGGGGCGCGCCCGGGCTCGCAGCGGCCCGGGCTACCCGCTCCGGCTCCCGCCCGGCCCGGCCCCCGCCGCGATGCGCCCGCCCGGCCAAGCGGACAATGAGCCGGCGCCGCTTACCTGTGACCCCATGGGGCGCGCGGGCGAGGGCGGGCGCCGCGGCCGCCGGCCAGGCGCCGGTGATCGCCGCCGCCGCCGGGCGGGCGCTGCGTCCGGGCGGGTCCGAGCTGCGCGCTCGCCGGGGCTGCTCGGTCCGTCCGTTCGTCCGTCGGTCCGTCAGGCCGGCGCGCGCCCCCGCGCCCGCTCCAACCCCGCGGCCCCCGCCGCCCGCGCGCGCGCGCGCCCCGCCTGCGGACCCTGACCCCGCCCCCCGGCGCGCGCCCGGCTGCCGCTGATTGGCCCGTGCCGCGCCCCGGCCGCGGCCACCGCCCCGGGCCCCGCCCACGCCGGCTCGGCCGCCGGCCCCGCCCCTCGCTCGGCCCCGGGCGCCGCGCGGCGGGGTCGCAGGGGGCCGCGCCGGGGGTCCGTTGTCCCCCCCCCGCGGGCGGCCGGACGGCGGAAGTGCGGGTGGAGCTCGCTGGGCATTGTGGGAAGCCCCCTCCCCTGGGCCGGCGGGGGGCCGGGGCGGCGCGGCGAGGGGTCCCCCCTGGCCCGGGCGCGCCCCTGCCCCGAGCGCGCGGAACCGGCTGCAAACGGCCCCACGGAGCGACGACCCCGGCGTGGGCACCCGGTCCCTTCCCGGGCCGCGCACAGGGCGCTGCCCACGCGCTGGCTCTTCGGGGGCGCGCGGGTGCCCGGGTCACGGGCGGTCCCCGCGCCGGACGCGCCGTTGCGCTGCGCGCGTCTCGCAAACTTCGCGACTCCCCCGCCCGGCCGGGCGTCTCCGCGGGCCGCTCGAGGGGCAGAAAAGGCGCCCGGAGTCCGCCCGGGACTCGGGGTCCCGGAGGGTCTGGGCACCGCGCGCGCCCACCTTCGGAGGCCTCGGCGCACCTGGGGCGCGGGCCTCATGGGGCGCGCGCCGGTGTGGTTTGCTTTGGGCTGGCCCAGGGCACCGGCGGTTGCGCGTGGGTCCCTCCCGTCGTGTCGGCTCCCCAGTGGGGACGAAGGGGCGTGAACCAGTGGCCCAGGCCTCGCCCGGGCCCCGCGTACGGTCCGGATCTCAGCGCCCAGGACACGTCTCCACCACCCGGACCCTGCGGGTCGCTTCCTGCCGGCGCTGCCCTCAGCCCTCGGGCTGGTGGAGGGGGAAGCGCGGCCCCGCATTCCTGGCTGGCTTGCGCGAGGGAAAGGCCACCTCGCTTCCTCTCCCCGGGCGCAGCGGCGGGAAGGGAGGTGAGCCTGTGGCCTGCGGCGCGCGAGGGAGTCGAGCCCGATCGGGCCAACCAATGGGGAGGCGCCCGGGCCGTCCAGCCGGCCTCCCTGCGGGCTCAGCACCGCGGATTCCTCGGGAGGTGGGAGGCGGCGGCCCTGTGGATGCTTTCAAATCAGGATGTGTGAAGCACATTCAGGACCGTTGGTGGGAGGCAGTGGGGGCTCTCCATGAGTGAGCAAAGGCGAGCGAGGTCTGGCTGCTGGGATGAACGCCTGGGACACTCCCTCCTGCCGTCGCGGGCACCTGGAAATGGCTGTGCGGCCACCCCACCCATCCCCTCGCCGAGGTCTCCGGAATGGCACTGCCGCCCAGAAAGCCTCTTCCCCAGCCTACCGCGCGCTGCACCCTCTCGGTGGCACCGCTTGATCTAGTCTGAAACTGCCCAGCGTCCCCGACCCTCGGGAGGTGGGGGCTGAGCACAGCAAACCTGAGAAGAGGCGGCTTCCAGGAGGGTCCGGCGAGTCACGTACCCCTCCTGGGACCGAGGGCAGTGCCTGCTAGAGCCCCTACCTGCCCACCCAGAGCCCATTTGTATCCCACGCAGGAAAGAAGGCGTGGGGAGACAGGAGAGCTCGGGCCCACCTAGCCAAGGCAAGAAGGGCCAGAGCGCGGATGCCTGTCCCGGCAGCCTCCCACAGAGCCTGCCGGTACTCTCCTGCCCCAAAGAGACCCTAGTCTCTCCCAAGATGTCTGACCTCTGTAGATAGCCTCCAAGGAGAGCAGTGTTGATGGTTTGCCACGTCTGTTGTTTGTGCAGGGAAGGAGAGCAGCAGCAGCTGCCTGTCCAGAGTGTACCCTGGTTGGTGCCCAGTCATCACTTAGAAGGCCTGCCAATGAGAACCAAGCCTCGGTCTCCCCACGACCCAGGCCCACCCCATCTGCCAGGTTGGGGCTATCTGTCTTGGTAGAAACTTGCTGAGTTCTAGAATGGGGATCCGGGCAGATGAGGCTCTGGGGCCTCTCACCTGGGAGCCCCACTCCTACCTCCCACCCCCTCAGCAATGCTGTCAGTAACTGGGGACATCAGACTCCCTACTTTTCTGCTCTAAGAACCAATGGAAGGTCAGGCAGCCTAGAGATGAAGCCAGTATGTCAGAAAGGAAGAACCAGGACCAACCTCAGAGACAGGACCCTGATTAAGTCCTGCCTAAAGATCCCCTACCTGTGGACAGCCGCTATTCCAAGAGGTGATATACCCCTTTACTATTTAAAAGAAAAACAAAAACCAGCAGCAGCTGCAGCCTCTCAGCCCAACTGGTAGAAGGAGGGTGGGGTAGTTGGGCTTCTACAGCCACCTGGATATGTCAGCTCCGACGGGCATGCTTGCCCCATGGCCCCAGCAACCTCAGGTTTGTTAGAGCCTAGAGCCCAGCATCTGCTGAGCTGCTGCTGGGATTAGACATGAGACCGGCAAGTGCTAGTCTGGGCTGCAGTGCCCTCTCTCTTCCCAGAGCACCTGGGAACACTTGCACAAGTGACACACACAGGGATCTGTTGTGTGATGACCGGCCGGGAGGCAGCGCTGGGAACAGAGGATGCAAAGCGTGGCCTCAGCAGTACTGGGATCAGCACATGGGTGCCTGGGAGGGTCCAGAGGGTGGGGTCCCTGAGAGTGACATAATGAACTGGATGTGATTCCTGCCCTCGCCAAGTAGGTGAACAAGACAGGTCTCTGCAGGGCACACTTGTCCATGCTGCACGATGTGGTCATTCCTGAAAGTCACCCCCAGCTATCTGGGTGAGCACGTCAGGAGCCCGTCCCAGGAACTCTGAGGACTGTGAGGAATGAGCAGCAGCAGGCCAGGAGTTCTGGAGGATGGGGGCTCAGGGCAAGGTGCAGAGGCTGGGCGGGCCCATGGATGTACCTGCTGAGGGACATGCCCCCCACAACCCCCTGGAACAACTCAACCAGAGTCCCATGGCCAGCAGGGCTCCCGCAGGGTCCAGGCACAATCTCAAGCTTCTGGCCTCTGCAGACCTGTGCTCACAGACCCCCTGCACCGCTTGCCCTGCCAGCAGACCACCTGCCCTCTGCCCTCACTGTGTGACTTCTGGGGGCCAGGGATCTGGGAGGGGACCCAGCCCCATGCCGGGTGCTCCAACACCACCAGGAGCGTAGGGACCTGCCTCCCATCCTCAGGAAGGATGGTCTGGGAGGAGCTTTGGAAAAGAAAATTCCTGAGAACAGCAGATACCCCTTCCTGTCCTGTGTCCCCTGGGCAGCTCCCCCACCTTGCCGGGGCCTTTGCTGCCCCCTCTTTTCCCAAGGCACCGTTTCCCTTCCACCCCCAGCTGGGGTTTCTATGGTTGTCTTTGTCTCAGTGACTGGTCAGGGAACCTGCCTGTTTATTCACCAGCCAGTGGTGTTGCTCAGTCGTCCCCATGGAAACAGCCCTGCGAGTCCTGCCCCCTCCCAGGGAACTGCCCAGAACCAGTCCCTGCCCTCTCCAGGCTTCTGCTGGGAGCCCAGACAGAGGGAAAGGCAGAGGGCAGGGCGGGAAGAGAGGCCCGCTGCCGGCCTGAAGATGCTGGGGCTGTCCAGGGAGCCGCCTACCACACGTCATCCTGGGTCCTGCGGGTGGACCGGAGGCCTGCCATGGGCATCAGCAGAGCTCCACCCACGGGCTGAGGGAGGTGGCCTTGCTGAGGCCAGATCGAGGTGGCCTCCTCCTGGGCTTGGCTTGGCCAGGTCCAGTGCCAGCTGGCCCTGCCTTCCCACCCAGGCCTCCCCAAGACCACCCTCCAGAATTGCTCTGGGGAGAGGGGCTACCTGCCAACCCACGGCTGCCCCACCCCAACTGTCCTTCGGGCCTGCGCCCCTGCCAAGCCCCAACTGCCGCTCCAGCTGCCACAGCCAACTGTCGACTGGTCTCCCTTCCAAGCGCCTGCTCACCCCCAATCGTCCTTCCAAAATGCTGCTGCCAACTACCAGCCCCCTTTCTTCCTGAGCCCTGGCTCCCATCGCCATTCCAGGCCACGGCACCAGGGCTCTGCATTCCAGACCTTCCCACGGGACGGAGGCCAGGCCACACCTGTCATGCACCTGGTGGGATGGGGTGGGTCAGGGGAGGCACTGAAGGTCTGAGAAGGGCAGAGGCAGAAAGCAGAGCAGGCGATGGGGCCAGGACCCAGCAGACGGAAGGAGAAGGGGCAGGGAGACAGGGGGCAGAGCCAGGGAAGGGGAGAGGGCAGGGCAGCCTGTCCTCAATGCCAGGGCCCACACCAGCCCCAGCACAGGGGTGGGAAGGCAGCCAGAGCCCAGCCCAGGCAGAGCTGGGCCTTTCCTTGGAGGGTCTGTGAACAGCTTGGCCTGACCAGACCCTGGGAGGGTTCTCCCAGCCATGTCAGGGGGCACTGGTCCCTCCCCACCAGCCCTGCACAGCTTGGAATGGAACCAGCTCCCAGGCCAGCCTGGACTCCCTCCTGCTTCACCACCTGGCACCCAGGGCCTGCCTGAGTCCCTTTAGGCTCCAGCATCCAGCCTCTCAGTCCCAGCCCTGGCCTTGTTGCCCTTTCCCTCCTTCGAGCCTCCTTTCTGCATTCATCCCAGTGGTCCCTGATCCCTACCTCCAGCACAGAGCCCCCACAGCACCCAGCCTGCAGCACCCTGTACCCCGAACACAACAGGTGCCCGAAAGTCGGCTCCCCAGGCCTAGGGGAGGCACTGCTGCCCTTGCGGGGCAGACCTGGGGCTGTAATTCCATCCCAGGCTCTTGACCAGCCGGTCAGCACCGGGAGGTGATGGGGGCCAGGGCCTCAGTCCCGGCTGGAGGGACACAGCTGCTCCCCAGGGGCCCCTGGCCTCGGAGGGCTCGCATTGCAGAGACAGTGATAGCTCCTCAGATAGCCACGGCAGGTGAAAGGGACACCTGGCTCTCCCTGTGTCCCCTGTGGGGGTTGCTGCTGGGACACAGTGGGGCAGGCAAGAGGGCCACGTCAGCCTGGCCCTGGAGGAAGGGAAAGGCGGACATGTTTGCCAAGTACCTATGGAGTGCCTGGAATGTCCCTACATGGGGAACAGAGAGGAGGAGGACTTGCCAGGGTCACCTGGCCCACCTCTGGAGCTGGGCCTGGGAAAGGAAGAGAGGGGGTCTGCTGGGGTTCCGTTGGTGGATGTGGAGAAGCCCCAGCCCTGCACAAGGCCAGCCTGTTGCCTCAGCTCTTTCGCTCACTCACTTGTAGGGCAACATTCACAGGTCATGGAACCCATCGCGTGTCAGGACGTGCTCGGTTTGGAGAGCCAGGAGTGGGGAGTCAGTAACAGGTCAGCAAATTCATAAGCAAGAACTCTAATGAGATGAAAAGGAACTGTGAATGGGTCCCTTGGGAACATGGCTGGTGCTGAGGCAGAGCAGGAGAAGGCAAGCTGAACTCCTGGCCATGGCGGGGATGACAGGGGCATGGGGGCCCTGGGGACCCCTGGGAGGAGAACAGCAGAACCACTTGGTGCTGGCTTATGACCCCGAGCTGGGGCACATGCTGAGGTAAAAACAACAATTAAATGCAGGAAAGAGACCAGCCTTCCCTACAAAATAATTCCAAATAATACCTGTAGGTTCTGGAGCAGAGATGACCGCTATGCACCACCTTGAGTGTGGACGGGCTTTAGGGACTCCTATCCAAAGGCAGTCCAGACAGGCAAGGAGGAACTCGGCTGAACAGGTGACCCGCCGTCAGGCGACTGTGCAGACGTCAGTCACCCTGATGAGGTGGGCCATGAAGGCACCTCACCTCTGAAATTCTTTCCAAACTCAGAACCTCCGTCTACTCCTGAGAAAGTACATCAGACAAGCCCAAACTGAGGGACTTTTTGTTTTTGTTTTTGAGACAGAGTCTCGCTGTGTCGCCAGGCTGGAGTGCAGTGGCACAATCTCTGCTCGCTGCAACGTCTACTTCTGGGGTTGAAGTGACTCTCCTGCCTCAGCCTCCCAAGTAGCTGGGATTACAGGCGTGTGCCACCACACCCAGCTAATTTTTGTATTTTTAGTAGAGATGGGGTTTCACCATGTTGTCCAGGCTGGTCTTGAACTCCCACCTCAGGTGATACACTCACCTCAGCCTCCCAAATTGCTGGGATTACAGGTTTGAGCCACCACTCCCCTCCTGCAATGTCGCACATTTTCTGAAATCTAAAATTATTCCAAAATAAATAAAAAGGAAAAAATGCAAAACCAATCAATCAATGAAAACCACATCCTTTTGGCTCTGGCGTTGGGAGTTAAGCAGTCTCTCCAGCCCTATCTCCGCCAAGATGCTCATTTTCAGCTTTAGAATCCAGGGCTTCAGGGTGCCCCTGGCTCTGCCCAACGTGGAAGTACACACAGGCCACAGGAGCCACAGAACTTCCAAGCTGAGTGGGAGTGTGCCCTGTATGTAAGGATGGTTGGTCCTCACGTTCACGTGCACCTGTGTGTTATGAACTGAGTCCTCATGCCACACAGGAGACTTGCCAGAATGCTGTGCTGAGAGACTTTTATGAAGCTCAGCCTGGCTTGGCTGGCACAAGCCATAGCCCTAAAGGTGATTCCAACTCTGTGTTTGTTGAGTCTTTGCTCAAGATAACAAAATGCTGCCAAAATGCAAAGTGCAAACACCCTGTCCCAAAGCAAACTTCCCATATCCAAACCACTTTCCATGTTTTCCACTCAACCCTTCTGTGATATTCACATTTACCCCAACACCTTTTGGGGTCCCCCTTCATCATTTCCTCATACCCCTTTTTGTTTCCTTTCTGTTCTCCCTTTGAAAACCCAGGTTGGTTTTCTGGTCCCGGTCGCAGAAGCAGGATGACGAAAGGAACGTCATCGTTTGGGAAGCGTCGTAATAAGACGCACACGTTGTGCCGCCGCTGCGGCTCTAAGGCCTACCACCTTCAGAAGTCGACCTGCGGCAAATGTGGCTACCCCGCCAAGCGCAAGAGAAAGTATAACTGGAGTGCCAAGGCTAAAAGACGAAATACTACCGGGACTGGTTGAATGAGGCATCTAAAAATTGTATACTGCAGATTCAGGCATGGATTCCGTGAAAGAACAACACCTAAACCCAAGAGGGCAGCTGTTGCAGCATCCAGTTCATCTTAAGAATTTCACCGATTTAGTCATGCAATAAATATTCTGGTTTAAAAACAAAAACAAAAACAAAAAAAAACCCAGGTTGGGCCAGGCGCAGTGGCGCGTGCCTGTAGTCCCAGTTACTTGGGAGGCTGAGGCTGGAGGATTGCTTGAGCCCAGGCCTTCTGGGCTGTAGTGCGCTATGCCGATCGGGTGTCTGCACTAAGTTCGGCATCAATATGGTGACCTCCTGGGAGCAAGGGACCACCAGGTTGCCTAAGGAGGGGTGAACCAGCGGCCCAGGTTGGAAACGGAGCAGGTCAAAACTCCCGTGCTGATCAGTAGTGGGATCACGCCTGTGAATAGCCACTGCACTCCAGCCTGAGCAACATAGTGAGACCCAGTCTCTTAAAAAAAAAAAAAAAAAAACCCAGGTTGGCAGAGCGCAGTGGCTCACGCCTGTAATCCCAATGCTTTGGGAGGCTGAGGGGGGTGGATCACAAGGTCAGGAGTTCGAGACCATCCTGGCCAACATGGTGAAATCCCATCTCTACTAAAAGCACAAAAATTAGCTGGGCATGGTGGCAGATGCCTGTAATCGCAACTACTTGGGAGGCTGAGGCAGGAGAATTGTTTGAACCCAGAAGGTGGAGGTTGCAGTGAGCTGAGAAGGCGCCACTGGGCTTCAGCTTGGGTGACAGAGCAAGACTTCATCTAAAAAAAAAAAAAGCAAAAAATAAAAACGGTCAGGCCGGGCGCGGTGGCCCACGCCTGTAATCCCAGCACTTTGGGAGGCTGAGGTGGGTGGATCACGAGGTCAAGAGATTGAGACCATCCTGGTCAACGTGGTGAAACCCCATCTCTACTAAAAATACAAAATTAGCTGGGCATGGTGGCACACGCCTGTAATCCCAGCTACTCGGGAGGCCGAGGCAGGAGAATTGCCCGAACCCAGGAGGCAGAGGTTGCAGTGAGCCGAGATAGCACCATTGATTGCACTCCAGCCTGGGTAACAAGAGAGAAACTCCGTCTCGAAATAATAATAATAATAAATAAAAATAAAAATGGTCACCTTTGCCTATGTTGGAGCTCAACTACAGCCAATAAGGCAGTCTCAGCGGAGTGTGGCAGCTCATGCCTGTGATCCCAGCACTTTGGCAGGCCGAAACAGGCAGAGCACCTGAGATCAGGAATTCAAGACCAGCTTGGCCAACATGTGAAACTTGGTCTCTACTAAAAATACAAAACTTAGCTGGGTGTCATGGTGCACGCCTGTAATCCCAGCTATGTGGGGGGCTGAGGCAGGAGAATTGCTTGAACCTGGGTGGCAGAGATTGTAGTGAGCTGAGATCGTGCCACTGCACTCCAGCCTGGGCAGCAGAGTGAGAATCCGTCTCAAAATAAAACATAAAATACTAGCCTGCGTCTCTGCCACATGTCTGTGCTCCTTCCTACAGGCACCTGCTCATGTGTGTCTGTGGATGGTGATTGCGTCTGCCTGTGCGCCCGTGTGTAGGGGATACATGTGTGCTGTGTGTGGCAGGTCCGTGTGCGCCTGTGTGTGGTGGGTCTGTGTATGTCAGGTCCATGTCTGCCGTGTGTGGCGGGTCCATGTATGTCAGGTCCGTGTCTGCCGTACGTGGTGGGTCCGTGTCTGGCCTGTATGGTGGATCTGTGTGTGTCAGGTCAGTTTCTGCCATGTGTGGTGGGTCCGTGTGCGCCGTGTGTGTGGCAGGTCTGTGTGTGGGCACCGTGTGTGGCGGGTCCGTGTGCTTGCTTGCTGGTGGCTAACCATGACTGTGAATGTGTCACGACCACTGTAGTGCATTTTCCAATGTCATCTGCGAGTCGCATCTGATTCTGGACATTGGGCAAAACAGGGCCCTGCCCTTCAGGGGCTCGCCCTACCAAGGGTAGCCCTGAGCCAAGTCTCGGGATCAAATGCAAAGTGCCCTGTCAGGGGAGGTGGGGCTCTGGGAAGCTTCCTGGGGACCGTGGCCATGGAGATGGGGGAGGATGGGGAGTGTCCCACTCCAGCTGGGCGGGGCGGGCCAAGCCCTGAGCGTGCACATGGTGAGTGTAGAGAGGCTCCATGGCCTTGCTGGGACCACAGGGAATAACACGGGGAGTGTGGAGAGGCTTGGTGACCTTGCTGGGACCACAGGGAATGACACGGGGATTGTGGAGAGGCTGGGTGGCCTTGCTGAGACCACAGAGAATGAGCTAATTTCCAACAACTGGCTGCTGAGCCAGGGCTGTTGGGCTTTTCCTGGGGCTGAAGATGCTATTAAGACTTTATTTATTTATTTTAATATTTTTAATTTTTAAATAGAGATGGGTTTCTCCATGTTGGTCAGGCTGTATTTATTTATTTACTTATTTATTTATTGAGACAGTGTCACTCTGTTGCCCAGGCTGGAATACAGTGGCATGACCTCAGCTTGCCGTAAACACTGTTTCCTGGGTTCAAATGATTCTCCTGCCTCAGCCTCCTAAGTAGCTGGAATTACAGGCATGTGCCACCACGCCTGGCTAATTTTTGTATTTTAAGTAGAGATGGGATTTTGCCATGTTGGCCAGGCTGGTCTTGAACCTCTGACCTCAGGTGATCCACCTGCCTCAGCCTCCCACAGTGCTGGGATGACAGGCGTGAGCCACCACACCTGGCCGCTGTTAGGACTTTACAAATAGAGACAGACTTGATTTAATAGGATCAGTCAGATGAATTTCCAGGATGTGGGCTGACTTGCGTCAGGATTGTAGAAGACGGCAGAGAAGTCAGAGGAGGGCCGGCCTATCTTCACAGGCAGTGGGTGGTGTCAGATGGTTCATGGCACAGAAAGTACAGGGTTGTGGATGTGGTACCCAGGCTGGAGGAGAGAGGCCAGGGCTGCAGGTGTGTCCTGCGGGGAGGAGGCTGGGAAACCCCTGGAGGAAGCCAGAGGGAGCAGAGTTGGGACCTCAAGGATGCACAGGGGCCAGGGGTCAGTTGGGGGGACCCCCAGAGCACTGCTTCCTCTTCCCTGTTTGGGGTTTCAGAGGTCCCTTGTGCAGGGGCCAGGGCAGAGCCACGTCTGTAGGACACGTCGGCCCTGGGTGGGCTTCCACAAGCTGCTTCCAGAGGATGGAGACATAGCACCCAGTCCAGATTATAACCTGACCCAGGACTCTCTCTCTACCTTGGCTGGGGTTTGGCACAGCAGAATCTGTTCTCTGAACTCTGGGTCCCCATCAAAATGGAACAGGGTGACCTGCAGCCCCGGTCAGGTAGGACTAGCCCATTCTTCTCCTGCACAGCTCTGGCTAACAGGGCCCAAGCCAGTGTTTCAAGGCCAGCCGGTCAGTTCCAGCAAGATGAGCTCCACATCCACAACCCCACCTGTGTGGCCTGTGTGGCCCTGAGTCCTGAGGGCTCTGGAGCTGTCTGGGTTGGAACTGGAGTTACCACCTGCCGTGGGGTGGGGCGAGTCTCCCACTGCTCTGAGCACCAGCCTGCATCAGGAGAACCCACCTTACTGAGGAATCCCCAGAAGCTCCGCCTTTCTTGTGGGCGTTATTACCCTAATGGGTCAGCAACTGCAAGGTGGGGGCTGAGGGGTGGGCGTGGTGGGGACAGAGGCCCCCTCCCTGGCTGTGGCTGCACTTGCACATCTTGGGTACCCTGTGGGCACTTCCTTCATGTTGGGATTTGGGCTCTAGGTGATTGATCCCTGGCTGCTTCTGGGAGCCCTAGGGGCTAAAGGACCCCAGAAGAAGGCTGAGCTGGAGAAAAGGTGCTTGCCTCGTTCCGGGAGCTGGGCAGATATGTGGGTGGTGAGCAAGACTTGGGAGGGTTCCTCATCTGGGCCCCCTGCCCCTGAGGGTCCATCCCAGTACAGGATCAGGTAGCATCAAAGGGAAAACCTAGGCTGAGGGACTGGAGGGGGACTGGGGCCTTGGCCAAGGCCTGCGGGGGGGTGCCCTGCCCGGGGCGGGGGAGCTGCAGGAAGGAGTGGCCATTCCACCTGAGTTGGCCACCCCTGCCTTAAAGCTCCCAGACCCAGGATACTCAGCGCTTCCTTCTCCTGGAGCCTTTCGGGAGGCCCTCCTGCTCAGGGGCTGGTGTGCACCAGGAGCCAGGTTCCATAGCCTCTGCTGCCACAGGCTGGGCGGGCTGTGGCCCCTCCTCCCTTGGGGGGTCCTGGTGCCGGGGTGGTTTTGAAAAGCAGAGACTGGAGGCCTTATCAGACCACAGGTTTTCCTGAGGAAGGAAGGGTGGGTGTGGGCCTCCGGGATGGGCGCCTCCTCTGGGTGTGCCCGGCCTGGTGGAGGGCCCATATGTGCTGCCCGTCCCAATTGGGGGACCCCAGTCCAAGCCCTGCCCCACCAAAGACAAGCAGACTGCAAAGGCTGGAGGGACCTGGTAGGGTGTGGGTTCAGGGTTCAGGCCCAGGGTGGGGTGTGAATTCCCTGAAATCACAGCAAATGCCAGCATCCTCTGGGGTAGCATTCCTGGCTCCCCCAGCAGTGGCCCAGAGGAATTTACGGGCAGTTCACCAGCAGTTCCACTGCTAGGGATGTGCCCAGTGGGAGTTTATACCTGGGTTCACCAAAAAACGAGCAAGAATGTTCCAAGCTACCCTATTCATAATAGCCCCGACTGGGAAAATGCAAATGCCCATCAATGCTGGGTGTGGCCTGTCATCCGGAGGACAGTGACTGCAGCCAGCAGAAGCCACCTTCAACACCCTGTGCCCGAGTCAGGGGCAAGAATCTCGGGCAGAGCTGGTGCCCAGCAGGGATCAGGTTCAGGAACGGGCAGGGCCAGTGCGGGTGGATGGAGTCCGGGAATGAGGGCCTCCGGGACATTGTGCCCGAGGGCCTCCGGGGTCTGGCAAGGTCCTGTTTTCTTGACCCAGGTGTTGGCAACAAGAGGCATTCAGTTTACAGAAATTCAGGAAGCTGTATACATAAGATGAATATACTCTTCTGCATGTATGTGACACTTCAGTACAAAGTTACACACACGCCTATCATCCGAGCACTTTGGGAGGCCCAGGTGGGTGGATCACCTGAGGTCGGGAGTTCAAGATCAGCCTGACCAACATGGAGAAACCCCGTCTCTACTAAAAATACCAAAATTTAGCCAAGCATGGTGGCACATGCCTGTAATCTCAGCTGCTTGGGAGGCTGAGGCAGAAGAACCGCTTGAACCTGGGAGGAGGCAGAGGTTGCAGTGAGCCGAGATTGCACCATTGCACTCCAGCCTGGGTAACAAGTGAAACTCCATCTCAAAAAAAGAAGTCACATACATGGGCCAGGTGAGGTGACTCATACCTATAATCCCAGCACTTGGGGAGGCCGAGGGGCAGATCACGAGGTCAGGAGTTCAAGATCAGCCTGACCAATATGGTGAAACCCTGTCTCTACTAAAAATACAAAAATTAGCAGAGCGTGCTGGTGGACGCCTATAGTCCCAGCTATTCGGGAGGCAGGAGAATCGGTTGAATCCAGGAGGCGGAAGTTATAGTGAGCCAAGATCATGCCATTGCACTCCAGCCTAAGCAACAAAGCAAGACTCCATTTCAACAACAAAAAAGTTACACACACAAGCAGAAACCCTCCCTGACCCCTCCAGAGGGAGGAATGTTCTCTGAGGCCTGCCTTCCTCCCGTCCTGTCCTGCCTGGGCCCAGCCCCTGAGGCGACCTTGTTCCCTCCAGGGAAGTTGAAGCCGGCCTGGGCTGAGAGTCAGGGAGAGAAGGCCAGGTCATGCCCCCTACTTTTCATGGAGGGAGCCAGAGGAGGGGGCATGAGAGAGCCGCCCCTGAGGGAAGTGTGGGTGGGGCTGAGCTCAGAGCAGGGCAGCCAGGCTGACACCCCAGGGCCTGCTCCACCTTTCTTGGAAGAGCCTGGAGGAGCCTTGTGGGGTGGGGGTGTCCCACAGCCACGCAGGTGGGGCTGCAGATGTGGGGCTCACCCAGCTAGAGCCAGCCGTGGAGCTCTGGCTTGGGACCCAGGGAACCCGCCCTCAGCTGGTCAGCCAGGATGCCTCCTGCTCTCCTCCCTCCATCCCACCCTTCTACTTCCAGAGGCCCCAGGGCTATTTTTAACTTGGCAGAGCAGCCCTGGAGCTGAAGGTGGACTGAGCACTGCAGGGCCTGGGAAGGAGGGAGGAGCTGCAGCTGCCGTCGGCCTCCACCCCTCCCTGGGCTCCAGCTTTCTGGCCAGCTGGTGGTGGGGGTGTGCTGGTCATCCTTGACCTTAGAGGAGAAACAGCATTCCACCCTGCAAATCTAGTCACACTCAGAGGCCACACCGACACTCCAAGATTCAGACACAAGCCTGAGACACAAATTCAAAAACCCACACCTCAGGGTGCACGAGACGCACTCTCTCACACACACAGACACATACAGACACTGACAGAGACACACACACTCTGCCCAGGGACAGCTCAGGAGTGTGTTAGGTGCATGGAGCCTCAGGACACAGGGGCAGATGTGTGGACTGGCTGACGCTTTGGCAGACCTCACCAGTTGCCTCGATGCTCAAATGCCTTGGAAGCCAGCCCTACACAGGCACAGACACCCAGAGACACCAGCTGTGGGGCTTGTGGGGAGGACCCTTCGGTCACACCCAGAGGCTGAGGTGGGGGAAGCTGGGGGTGGAGCTGCCCACTCGCCTGCTCTAGTCCCTCCCCCAGCACCAGCCCAAGGTCCCCGAAGCCTACTGAGTGGACGAACAAGCTCCAGGGTCTCCACACCCTTCCCATGGAAGAGCGGGCTTGCGGCCTCCCCTGTCCCCCATGCTCGCCCCCACACTCTCAGGCAGGAAGCCCTGAGAGAGGACAGGGGCAGGGGAGAACGAGGAGAGCTGACCTCAGAATGTGCTCAGCCAGCCCCTTCCTCTCCTGCCCCACTTCCCCTCTCCTCCCCTAGGCTTTGTTCCCTGGAGCAACTGCCCCCTGACCCCACTGAGGAATTGGATTCAGTCCTGGAAAAAACCCAGGTGCTGGGCTGGGGCTGCTGTGACCCGGTGGATCCAGCAGGAGGAGGGAGCTGGGGGCTGGGAGAATTAGGGCTCAGGTGCCAGGGTAAGGGCCCGGGCTGGCTTCCAGTTCCAGCCCCTGCCCTTTACACTCACCTCCACCCCAGGAGGCCCAGGGGAGCTCCAGGAGGAGCTGGAGGGCAGGGGAGGGGACAGGACATCCTCTCCGCAGGACACAGGATGCCCAGTCCGGAGGTTCCCGGCCCTGGGCAAGGCCACAGGGGGAAAGGTCACAGGGGCCTGGGGCTCAGCAATTCCACCCTCAGCCAGCAGTTTCCATGGCCTGTCCAGGTCACCCCGGTGGGGGCTGGAGGCGGCAGCAGATAAGGCCCCGCCATGGCTGGTGTGGAACGGTCTCCCTACCACGTTGATCCATTCTGAGGGCCCCACGTGTATGGGAGAGACCAGCAGGCCTGGGGTTGTCCTCAGCTTTTACTCACAGGGCCTCCCCTCCAGGCAAATCTTGGGGTCATCACCTGCAGGAGAGGCCTCAGGCTGGCCCTGGCCCTCCCTGGCCCAGGACAGGAAGCCCAGGGACAGTGGGTTGGGGTGATGGCCATGGGGACCCCAGCTCCTGGGGGCTAAGCAGCAGCAGGGCCTGGCCCCCCTCACTGCTCTGGGAGATGAGGGACCTGGAGGGGCCTCAGGGCACCAGGAGAAGGACCTCCTTCGCTCACCTCACCCATTCAGCCAGGACCCATCAGACCCTGCCAGTCTGGAAGGCCTGGAGGGCTCCACCCCTGCTCCCGCATCAGTCTCCTGGCTTTGGCTCATGCCCAACACACGAGCCGCTGGTCATCTGTGAACACTTCTGCCTGTCCATCCCAACCACATGAGCAGGAAATGATGCTGTCATCTAAAAGCAAACTTTGGCCGGGCGCGGTGGCTCAAGCCTGTAATCACAGCACTTTGGGAGGCCGAGGCGGGTGGATCACGAGGTCAAGAGATTGAGACCATCCTGGTCAACATGGTGAAACCCCGTCTCTACTAAAAATACAAAAAATTAGCTGGGCAAGGCGGCGCGTGCCTGTAATCCCAGCTACTCAGGAGGCTGAGGCAGGAGAATTGCCTGAACCCAGGAGGCAGAGGTTGCGGTGAGCCGAGATTGCACCATTGCACTCCAGCCTGAGTAACAAGAGCGAAACTCCGTCTCAAAAAAAAAATAAATAAATAAATAATAATTTTTTAAAAAGCAAACTTTAAAATGAACGACTTTGGCCGGGCTCGGTGGCTCACGCCTGTAATCCCAGCACTTCGGGGGGTTGAGGTGGTGCCTCACGAGGTCAGGAGTTTGAGACCAGGCTGGCCAATATGGCGAAACCCCATCTCTACTAAAAATACAAAAAAAAAAAAAAAAAAAAAAAATTAGCTGGGTGTGGTGTCGAGCACCTGTAATCCCAGCTACTCCAGAGGCTGAGGCATGAGAATCGCTAGAATCTGGGAGGCAGAGGTTGCTGTGAGCTGAGATTGCGCCACTGAACTCCAGTCTGGGGGACAGAGCAAAACTCTGTCTCAAAAAAAAAAAAAAAGAATGACCTGAACACAGAGCTTCAGTCTCAATTTGCCTCAGTTTCCCTAGGACTTAAAATTCCCAGAGGGGTCTTAAAGTGCAGTCACCACATGGCCCAGGCTTTCTGCTGCCTGGTGTCCATACAAGAGGAGTGATGCCCGCAGTAGGCTCCAGGTGATGCCTCTGCCGGGCACCCTCTCCTTCCTCCACTTCCTGTAACCTTGTGTTTTTTGTGCTTCCATTGAAAATCTTTACGTTTTTAAAAATTGAGTTTTATTGAAGTATAGTTTACATACAATGATATTTATCAATTTTAAGCATTCCACTCAAAGAGACTGGACATTCAGACTTTGCTAGGATTTCACATAAACGAAGCCCTAAGCACGTGGCTTTTGTGTGTGGCTTCTCTCACTTAGCATCCTGTTTTTCAGATTCACCCGTAGCCTGGGCCTTGTCTTCCACCGCACGGATGAGGCGTGGTTCCCCTACCCACTCACCGGCTGATGGATACTTGGTTTTCCCAGTTTCAGGAGTGCTGCTGCTACAAACGTGGAGACAAGTCTTCATGTGGACGTGCTTCATCTGTTTTGAGTGACCCTGCGAGTGGGAAGTGAAGTCATTCTGCATCTCCTTTCCCATCCTCTTCTCTTTCGTTTTGAGATGGAGTCTTGCTCTGTCACCCAGGCTGGAGTGCAGTGGTGAGATCTCGGCTCATGGCAACCTCCGCCTCCCAGGTTCAAGTGATTCTTCTGCCTCAGCCTCCCTAATAGGTGGGACTACAGGCGCCCGCCACCACGCCTGGATAACTTTTTGTATTTTTAGTAAAGACGGGGTTTCACCATGTTGGCCAGGCTGGTCTCAAACTCCTGATCTCGTGATCCACCCGCCTTGGCCTCCCAAAGTGCTGGGATTACATGCGTGAACCACTGTGCCTGGCCTCTGGATCTCTGTTTTGGTCACCCCCTGACCCCATGGCTACACCTGAAAAGCAAAGACTGCCTGTGCTGCACAACTCCTCCCCCGGGGACCCACTGGGTGAAGGAGTGAATGGCGGCGGAGCCAGGACGGTGGGTCCTGGTGATGTTGAAGGAGAAGTGACAGTCGGCTGGAGACATTACCCAAAACGCTGATGTGGCTGCGGGGAGCTGGCAGCGCCAGTGCAGTCAACAGTGATGCGGCTGGTGGTGGTTGCTTGTGATGGGGAAGACCTCACGCAGGCTGGAGATGCCTCCTTCTTCCTCCCTCCTCCTTCCCTCCCTGAACCCTAAACGCACCTGAGAGATGTCCTGTGGCTCCACCACTTCCCCTCACTGCAGACACCCACGGTCACTCACACCTTGGAGCCGCCTGTCACCAAACCCTCCGAAATGGCTACTTCCAGTTTCCCCGTGCGGCACAACTGCCCCGTCCTCGCTGTCACGCTGCTGCCACACCTCAACCCAACCACTCCGCTCTGGGGACAACCCTCTTTCTCCAAAACAGCAGCCTTCCCGTTTCTCTGGCTTCCTTCTTATCCAGTTCAGACTTCGTGGTCCACCCTTAGTCACTCTCTCGAAAATGTGGGAAGTCTTCAAATGTCCCTCCTTTCGTGGCACCCTTCTGAGGACTCCAGCCTTGCCAGCACCTAAACCACTGCCCATTGTTGGGAAAATCAAGCCAGGAAGATGGGGGCCACCCAAAACCCACGTCTGGACATTCTGCTGCACCCTGCTCCTGGGGCGCGTCCACACCAGGCAAACGAAGACATCTATCCACTTGCCCCTCCCACCCCCCTCAACCCCCCCACCCCTGCTGCACACCATGGGCTTTCCCAAGCACTCAGGACAGAGTCTCTGGATGGTCCTGTGTGTTCAGCCATTCCTGCCCTCCAGCCTTTCCACCAGCTCTTAGCATCGACTACCTCTCCGAAATGCAGAAGCCTGGAAATGTTCTAGCTGAGACATTTTCAGGGTCTTCTTAGAAGTGGCTTCCTTTGCAACTCCTTGCCCCAGTTCGCAAAGCCCTACCTATCTTCCCACTCCCCTTCCCTAGCCTCATTCCACCTGCCCCTAAGGTCCCAGCCAGTCAGCCTCAAGCCTCAGGCCTTAGTCTGTTCTTAGTCCTTTCAGCCCTAGGACCTCTCCCAGGGTCAGTCCCAAGTCCATAGCCTAACCCACAGGGCTAGTTGGACTCTCTGCTCTCAGCTCCTGATTTACCTCCCCTCCAGGACGGCAGCTGCTGGTGTCTGCTCCCTGCAAAAACCTTCTTGGCCAATCTCAGCAGCTCATGCACTTTGGGAGGCTGAGGTGGGTGGATCATCTGAAGTCAGGAGTTCGAGACTGGCCTGGCCAACCATAGCCATCACGGTGAAACCCCGTCTCTACTAAAAATACAAAAATTAGGCTAGGTGTGGTGGCTCACACTTGTAATTCCAGCACTTTGGGAGGCCAAGGCGGGTGGATTACTTGAGGTCAGTAGTTCAAGACCAGCCTGGGCAACCATGACCAACATGGTGAAACCCTGTCTCTACCAAAAATATGAATATTAGGCCAGGCAGGGTGGCTCATGCCTGTAATCCCAACACTTTGGGAGGCTGAGGTGGGCAAATCACCTGAGGTCAGGAGTTCAAGACCAGACTGGGCAACATGGCAAAACCCTGTCTCTAACAAAAAAATATATAAATTAGCTAGGCATGATGGTGCGAGTCTGTAATCCCAGCTACTTGGGGGGCTGAGGCAGGAGAATTGCTTGAACCTGGGAGGCAGAGTTTGCAGTGAGCCGAGATCATACCACTGCACTCCAGTTTGGGAAACAGAACAAGACTCTGTCTCTAAATAATAAATAAAATTTAAAAATAAAATAGGCCAGCCTCAGTGGCTCACACCTGTAATCCCAGCACTTTGGAAGGTTGAGGTGGGCAGATCACCTAGGTCAGGAGTTTGAGACCAGCCTGGCCAACATAGAGAAACCCCAGCTCTACTAAAAATACAAAAATTACCCGGGCGTCGTGGTGGGTGCCTGTAGTCCCAGCTACTCATGAGGCTGAGGCAGGAGAATCACTTGAATCCGGGAGGTGGAGGTTGCAGTGAGCCGAGATCGCGCCACTGCTCTCCAGCCTGGGCCACAGAGCGAGACTCCGTCTCAAAAAAATAAATCAATACCATCCGGAGGCTGAGGCAGGAGAATTGCTTGAACCTGGGAGGCAGGGGATGCAGTGAGCCGAGATTGCGCTGTTGCACTCCAGCCTGGTGACAGAGTGAGACTCTGTCTCAAAATAAATAAATAAATAAATAAAGAGAAAGAAAAAGAAAACGAAACAAAAATAAATAAATATATAATAGGCCGGGCGCTGTGGCTCACGCCTGTAATCGCAGCTCTTAGAGAGCCAGAGGCGGGAGGATAGCTTGAGCCCAGGAGTTCAAGACCTGTCTGGGCAATATAGCGAGACCATGTTCTCCACAAAAAGGAAAAAAACAAAAAGACCAAAAAAATAAAATAAAATAAAGAAAACCCTTCTTTGGGTTAAATTCCTACTTGTGCACAGCAAGCACCCTGAGGGCAAGGATGGGACCAGCCACTGCTTCACCCAGCGGCCCTCAGTACCCGTCTGCTGAATAAGTGATTCCCGTTAAGGGTGCTAAATGGGGAAGGTGGGGAGGTCAGGTCGGCACCAGATGTAGAGAAGGACTGAGGCAGGGAGAACCGCCTTCATCCTGCCCTCCTTCATCCACCCAGGCCCAGAAGGACACCAGCTGACCGACAGGGAAGCCCACCTGGACCGTAAGGGACTCCAGCCACCCTCACCCTCCTGGTCCCTGCCCCCACTCAGGTCGCAGGCACTGCCTGGGACTTTCCAGGGGGCTGAGCAGCTGACCAGGAGCCTCTGCTGGGGTGGCCAGGGCACCCGGGCACTTCCTGCACCTCCTCCCTCCTGCAGCCCCAGCTCCGGGCTGCTCCTTCCTCCCCCACCCCAGGGGCTTTCCGCAAAGCCTGAGACCTGCTATTTTTAGCTGAGGGAAGAGGGACCAGTTCCTGGCCCCATTGCCGCCCTGAAGGAGCTTGGGCTAAACTGGGGCTGGGGTTGTTGAGCCTAGGGCTTGGGGGAGAGGCTGCCATCCCCAGCTCAGGCACACCTGGGGTGCAGAGGGGAAGCTGCAGCCCTGTGCTCCCAGCCCGGTTGGTCGGCCAAGCGCTCACCCTGGGGAGGATGGGCTCAGGGCCTGGGTGGGCTACCGCCCACTTCCTGTGGCCGCACCCCAGCACTTCAAAAGCTGCTGGCTGCCCTGTGGTCAATCCAGGCTCCCACGCAGCTGGAGGGGCTGGGAGGGCACACGCACCCGGCAGCTGCCCCCTCCCCTCAGGGCAGCTTCAAAGCAGCAGTGGGGTGGGCAGTCCCCCTCCCGTCACTGCCTGCCACCCCCACCCCCACCACCCCATGGTCAGCTTGAATCCCAGTGCTAGCGCGGGAGACAAGAGGCAGTAACTGGGGCCCTGGCTGAGCCCCTGCTCTGCTGCTCTGCTCCCCATCCCACGGCCTTCCTGGGTGGGCTTGGGGCAAAGACCCAGGTGCTTTCCTGGCTCCCAGATCCTGTCCTGAGGCAGGGGCCACCTTTAGGGGTGCCCATGGGTTTAGGCAGCCTGGCCATGGAGTCAGTCCCGGTTAGAGAAGCCACAGGAACCATGGTGGGGGCACCCCTTCAGGACCCCTCAGGACAGCCTCTCTTCCTCCTGCCCTCCCTTTCTCCCTCCCCCTCTCCAACTGGAAGCGGGGCAGGAGGGGCAGGAAGAAGGACCATAAGGAAGAAGGGGCTCCCTGTCCAGGCCTCCAGGCTGTGGTGGGGCTTGACCAGGCGCCAGCTCCCAGGGTATGGCCAGGGCGGAGGTGTTGGGGGCAGGGACCTAGAAGCAGTCGCCCCAGAGGACAGAGAGTGCTGGGGCGGGGGGCGGGGGGCAGCCTTCAAGGTCCCCTGGGGTCAGCTCTGGGACAGTGCCATTTTTAATCTGCACAAGTGATTTAGAAGGAATCGCCAGGGCTGCAACCTAGATCCGCTCAGAGCGAGCTCGGGAAGTGCGGGAGGAACAGCCCTGTCCACCCCTCCTCCCAGCTGTGACCACAGGGCAGTGGGGACCCTGGAGAAAGCTTCCTCCTCTCCTGCCGGCCAGAGCCTGGGCTCATGGTGACCCTAAATGTCCAAAGTCTGTCTGTGGCCTTGCTGGGCCCCTCCCACTCCGGGCTGGCTCTCCCCTCCCTACACCCCTCCCCTCCTCCTCCACTCTGGGGCATCCACGGAAACAGACCTGGTGTGCACCAGGGGGCCAGGGGGTCCCCAAGATCTAGGGCCTGGAAGGATCCCCATCCCTGGGCTCGCAGCACAGACGCCAGGCCCTAGTGGACCCCGCTTTCAACCCACCTGCTCGGCAGGTAGGAGCCACGCGCCCCAGGAAGGAAGTCCTGGGGGTGGGCAAGCTGCTGGGGTCCCCACCAGGACCTTGAGTTGGCTGCCAGGGACCACCCCACCCTTGCTGGCACAAGCTGGGTGCGCCTCCCACGGTCTCCGGGCACAGGGAGGGAGGGAGGGAGGGCTCGGTCCCCAGTCCCTCTGACCACCTGAAGGCCTGTGCCTGCTTGTGGCCCCATCCACCACCCGAGTTGCAGGTGTGGCAGGGAGGGGAGAATGCACAGGGGTCCTTGGGCTGCCACCCTGATGGATTTTTTATGGTTCCACGACTTGGGAACCAGGAAAGAGGGGCAAGCTCTGTGGCCTCCCGTGGACTGGGAGCCCCTCGTGGAGTTGGAGTTCCCAGGAGAGACTCCTATGGGGAAGCACATCCTGCACCCTCTGGGCTGGGCCCCTGGCCTGCCCGGTCACAGGCTGGCGAGGCCAGATGCAGGGGCCAGGAAGCACGGAACCAGCTCTTAGGCCAAGAGCCAACGGACCCCCATCTTTCCAGTCATCAGCCATCGGGCCCAGTGGCAGTGCCACCTCCCCTCCTCACCACCCTCCAGGGCTGACAGGCCAAGATCCACACCTCCATCCCCTTCCTGTCACGGTGTCCCCCCAGGTGAGGGTCTCCATAGGGCAGCGAGGGAAAAGCTGGAGCGGATCACCTCCCAGGGCGGAATGGCTGCTGGTGCCACCTGGTCAGAGGTCAGGATCTGTATTCGCTGAATACTCAACACAGAGACTAGTGAAAATACAGATAGAAGCGTGGAGCCGCCAGTGTGGGGAAAAGCCTGCAGAGAAGCTCTCCAAAGACTCACAGACAACACAGCCACAACCTGTGGAAAGCAACAGGGGCAAAGCTCTTGGCTCAGGAACACCCCCTTGGATTGAGCTCGGCTGCTGGAAATCTAGCCTGTAAGAGAAGGACCTGGAGGCCAGGGTCCTTGGACAAAGGTGCGTGATGCAGCGTGTCTGCAGCAGGGAGAGACCTGGAGCCCGTGTGTCCAGCAGCAGAAGTGGACACAGTGGTGCCTGGGCAGGAACTCCTGGGGGGAGGCGGGGCATTCGCAGGCCTGTGAACGCGTCTGCAGCGAGCTCAGGACCTCAGAGGAGAGCAAGCCTGTGGCAGAGCGTCGTGCACACCAGGTCTGTTTCTGTGAGAGCAAGACAGATGACCCCTAGAGAAGACTCTATCCACGCATGTTTCTCACAAATAGAGACGGTGTGAAAGGACAGACTAGCAACTCTGGATATCCAGGAGGGAACGTAGAAAGAACAGTTAATCGTCTTACATCCTTGTGTCACTGGATGTGATAACAATGTTACATTTTGAATAACAAAAATAAGCACTCATCTTACATCAGAAACTCACTACTGCTCTAGAGTTTTCAAAGCCGGGGTGAGTCTGGGCCCTAAACATACCCTTCACACTGTGCGTATGGGGCCCAGGGGACAATCTACCATGCCTGCAAGGAGCCTGCAGAACCGGGGCAGACTGCTCCGGAAGAATTCAGCCCACATCACACAGGCCAGCAGGACTGTTTTTTTAAGCACAGCAGTGCCATCATAGCTCGCTGCAGCCTTGTACTCCCAGCCTCAAGCAATCCTCCCTCTTCAGCCACAAAAGTGGCTGGAACCGTAGGCTCGACCTACCATGCCTGGCACCTGCAGGGCTCTTGACCCCCAACCCAGACTTTACCTTGATGTGGGGAGCCGTCCCTACTCCCTCCCTGACAATGCAGGTGACGTCAAGGATTCTAGAGGGACCCTGGCTCATTCCCACAGCTGGGAGCACACCTGGGAGGAGCTGAATGCCAGCGTGGGGGTCCAGTGGTGGTGCTTGTAGGCAGAGAGGACGGTGAGCCTTCCACACACACAGCACAGTCACCCAGGGGTGTGTGCTGGGAAGGGTGTCAGGGGTACCCTGGGGAAGGCTGCTCACTGGTGTCCTCCATCCTAGGCAGGAGAGAGGCCGGAGCACAGGCCCTTCGGGGAGCCAGGACCCAGAAGGCAATGTGCACCACTCCCCACCAACCCCACCGTCCTTGAGGGTGTGGAATAATTAATTCTCTGTGGCTCCAGATGTTCAGCAGCTGTCTTGGCCATTTCCGCCCCTTTCCTGACCCTGCATCCTCCAGGAAGCATCCCCTCCTGTCCTTAGGCTCCAAGCCACCCCCACCTTCCCTGCACCCCATTTCCTGAGCAGAGGCGTTTGTGCAGACTCAGCTCCTGCACCCTCCAAGGTAGCTTCAGTTTTCCCAAGGCCTGAGCACTGCTTCCTGAGTCCGGGGCTGCTTTGGTGGGCTGACTCCCTGATGGATGCCCTCTGCCTGGGGCTCTGATCCTGGCTCCTGCCCCTCTGGCCTCTGGGACTGGTTTTCTCTCTCTCCTCTCTTCTCCAAGGTTGGCTCTGCAGGCTCCTGCGGCATAAATCAAGGGCCTCCAGGGAGGCCCAGCAGAACTGGCCAGGGAGGGAGCCCTGCCCCAGTGCGGGAGGGTGGGAACTAAGGGGTGGAGGGCTCAGAGACGGGCAGGCCCTGTGGGGGTGGGGTGCACACTCAGATGTCCGCCTGGAGGGCACTGCGGTGCCAAGGGGAGGGGTTGGCTCCACAAACTGATCAGCAGGGACACAGGCCCCCCCACCTTGTGGACACTTCCCTGAGCTGATGGGGTGGGGGCACAAAGGTGACTGCTGCAGCTGGTCCAGTCTGGGGGCTCTTCTGGAGGAGGGACAGCTCCCTTCCTGTCACATGCTTTCCTGTCTCAACAGAGCTGGGGGTTCTGGGACACTTGGGCTCCCGCGGTCTGGTGGGGTCAGGGACTGGGTCAGACACAGGATAAGGCATGGAACCCCTGGGGGCCAGTGGCTCCAGCCCGCTGACCTCTGCCCCTCAGAATCCGGTCCCAGGCTCTCCCCTCCTCCTCTCAAGAACTTCCTGCTGTGTGTGTGTGTGGTTGTTGTGGAAGAAGCTAAGGGTAGGTGGGCCTGGCTAAAGAAAAGCCTCCATTTCCAAACAAGTCCCAGAGCAGATCAAGCTGGGAGACTCCCCAGGAGGATGAGGCTTCTCTAAGCAGAATCTGTTCAGGGGAATCAAAATAAGCTTAGTGCATCCAACATCCTGTGTGGACAGCCCTCCAGGACCCCGGCTGCTGCCAGGATCTGAATGGGGAGTCAGGGACCCCTGTCAGGGCCTCGGCTCTGTTGCTGGGTTCACTCCTGTGGTCTCACACAAAATGGGCCGGGAGCCTTTGGGCCCACAGCTGCCACCCGCCTAGGGCAGGCAGCCACTGAGTTTATGAAAGAGGCTCCTGGAAAAAGGAATCATCTCCTACCCTTTGCAGAAGTTCCCATCTCCAGCCTTAGCCACAGGAGGCTCCTTTCCCCTCAGGGGCAGGGGTGGACACTTGAGCGGGACTAGAACCACCAATCCCATGGGAAGCCCTCTGTCCTGGGGCAGGGCTCCTGTTGCTGCCCAGGACCCAGTGGAAAAGATGGTGTGACAGGTGCACCAGTGGACATCAAAACACCCTCTTTGTCCTCAGAGCCTGACCAATGAGCGCAATGAGCCAATCTGAGCTCAAAGCTGGATAGCCAGGAAAATCTGGATCTCAGCTGTGTGTGCACCTGGGGATAGGACCGCCAGATTTAGCAAAACAAGAACAAACAAACAGAATATCCAGGGTGCAGCGGCTCACCCCGGTAATCCCAGCTACTCAGGAGGCTAGGGCAGGAGGATCGCTCGAACCAGGGAGGCAGAAGTTAGTGAGCTGAGATCGCACCATTGCACTCCAGCCTGGGTGACAAGAGTGAGACTCCATCTTAAAAACAAACAGCCGGACACAGTGGCTCACGCCTGTAATCCCAGCACTTTGGGAGGCCAAGGCAGGTGGATCACGAAGTCAAGAGATCGAGACCATCCTGGTCAACATGGTGAAACCTCGTCTCTACTAAAAATACAAAAAATTAGCTGGGCATGGTGGCGCGTGCCTGTAATCTCAGCTACTCGGGAGGCTGAGGCAGGAGAATTGCCTGAACCCAGGAGGCGGAGGTTGCTGTGAGCCGAGATCGTGCCATTGCACTCCAGCCTGGTTAACAAGAGCGAAACTCTGTCTCAAAAACAAACAAACAGAACCCAGGGTATCCAGTTAAATTGGAATTTCAGATAAACAATTTTAAAATAAAAGTATGTCTAAAGCAATATTTTTGAACATACTTATACCCAAAAAGCATTTGTTTATCTGTAATTCCATTTCTTTTTTTTTGATACAGAGTTTCACTCTTATTACCCAGGCTCGAGTGCAATGGTGTGATCTCGGCTCACTGCAACCTCCGCCTCCTGGGTTCAAGCAATTCTGCCTCAGCCTCCTGAGTAGCTGGGACTACAGGCGTATGCCACTACGCCCAGCTAATTTTTTTATTTTTAGTAGAGACAGGGTTTCACCTTGTTGACCAGGATGGTCTCGATCTCTTGACCTCATGACCCACCCGCCTCGGCCTCCCAAAGTGCTGGGATTACAGGCGTGAGCCACCACGCCTGGCCTGTAATTCCAATTTAACTGGTACATTATTCTGTATTTTATCTGGCAACTGGAATGGGGGTAATAGCCCCCAAATCACTTGCTTTGTCAATTGGTCCCTGTCCTTCTGTTCCCAACCCCTAAAGACAGCAGCTGTCCTCAGTTGACTGCCCAAGCTGGGGGCTGGGGGGGCTGCTTGGGTCAGGTAGTGCCTCTAACCCAGACATAGAGCAGGAGGGCAGAGAGAGGGTGCTTCAGCCTGGAACTTTCCCAGAAGGCTGGGGGCAGGCAGACATGGCACCTGGCTCAGAGGCTCTGGCTGGATTTACAAAACTCTCTGATGGTAG
The DNA here is from genome assembly GCF_049354715.1 of Callithrix jacchus. Taxonomy (NCBI): domain Eukaryota; kingdom Metazoa; phylum Chordata; class Mammalia; order Primates; family Cebidae; genus Callithrix; species Callithrix jacchus. Next base: position 59,345,035 of record NC_133506.1, read on the forward strand.
CATTTCTGTTTCTGGTCTGGGGAGCTGTTGAGTCCCTTGAGCCACCCCCTCCCTGGGGCTCCCCCTGGCGGGCAGCCTCTGACCCTACCCTCAGGTGGGCTGGCCCTTTCCAGGGCAGGGGAAAAAGGGGAACCCACCAGACCCCTCCAGAAAAGGAGGTACAGCCTGGGAGTTGGGCTCAACCAGGGACTGAGAAAGAGGAACCCCAGCCAGGCAGGACCTGTCAAACGTCACTGCTGCTCCTGCCAGCCAGGCAGGAGCTGTCAGAGGTCACTGCTACTCCTGGCAGCCAGTGAAAAGAGGATCCAGAAAAGGAGGGGGGCTTCTTTCTGGTCTGCACCCGAGAAGGAAGGTGTACAGGGGAGGGACCAGCAGGCCAAGAGCAAACACTGCCTTTCTGGTGCAGCAGCAGCTCTCCTAGGGAGAGTAGATGTGGACTAGTGGACCCTGAAGGGGCAGGGGAGGGAACCCACTGCAAGCCTGGCACAGGCAGAGGAAGCCTTGCCTTCTTCCTAGTGAGACCCTGGCCCTGGCAGGGAGAAGGCAAGGCTGCCCCTTTCTGGCCTGTGAGGTTGCCCATCTCTGGTTTAAGGAAGAGGGAGGCTGGGCACAGGGATTCACACCTGGAATCCCAGCACTGTGGGAGGCAGAGGCCAGAGGATGGCTTGAGCCCAGGAGTTCAAGACCAGCCTGGGCAGCATAGTGAGACCCCATTTCAATTTAATAAATAAATAAGAAAGAGGGAGGCAGTTGCTGCTCAAAGCATGGGTGGGAAGGCTGGGCCTGGAAGCGTTTCACTGGTGGGGTCCCGGCCAAGGGGGGACAGGCAGAACGCTGGGTCCCTCATCTCCAGGAACCCTTTGTGTGCTCATCACCTAGCAACAGGATGAGACCTTTCCTGGCCCTGGAAGGCCAAGTCACAAAGGCCATCAGGGCCGGCGAGGTACCAGCATGCCCTAAGATGGCTGGGTGCCCCTCGCAGAGGGGAGTGACTGCAGCCACCGCCCATGTGCGTCATCTGCTTCATGAAGGCCCTGGTGCATGTATTTAAGATCTACTTGACCGCCAGCTACACCTACACCTTCCGTGGCTGGCCCGTGGACTTCCGCTGGGATGACGTGTGCGCGGCGGGAGGGAGCAGCAGCCACCGGGCGCTGACCTGTATGGGCGCCGCGGCAGGCGTGTGGCTGCTGCGGGATGCGGCGCTGGGCGGGGAGGCACCAGGGCGGCCTTCGCGCAGGGCGCGCAGCCAGGTGCAGTGCCTCCTGCAGCAGCTCCGTGAGCTGCCCAGTCAGCTCGCCAGCTACGTCCTGGCCCACTCACTGGGTCGCTGGCTCGTGTACCCCGGTTCCGTGTCCCTGATGACGCGTGCACTGCTGCCGCTGCTGCAGCAGGGCCAGGAGCGCCTCCAGGAGCGCTACCACGGCCGGCGCGCCAAGCTGGTGGCCTGCGACGGCAACGAGATCGACACCATGTTCATGGACCGCCGCCAGCAGCCGGGCAGCCACGGGCACGGGCTGCGCCTGGTCATCTGCTGCGAGGGCAACGCTGGCTTCTACGAGATGGGCTGCCTGTTTGCGCCGCTCGAGGCCGGCTACTCCGTGCTGGGCTGGAACCACCCTGGCTTCGGTGGCAGCACGGGCGTGCCCTCCCCGCAGCACGACGCCAATGCCATGGATGTGGTGGTCAACTATGCGCTGCACCGTCTGCGCTTCTCGCCCGCGCATGTGGTGGTCTACGGCTGGTCCGTCGGCGGCTTCACAGCCACCTGGGCCACCATGACCTACCCAGAGCTGGGTGCATTGGTGCTGGACGCCACCTTCGACGACCTCGTGCCGCTGGCGCTGAAGGTCATGCCGCACAGCTGTAAGGGGCTGGTGGTGCGCACCGTGCGCAAGCACTTCAACCTCAACGTAGCGGAGCAGCTGTGCTGCTACCTGGGGCCGGTGTTGCTGCTCCGACGCACGCAGGACGACGTGGTCAGCACCTCGGGTCGCCTGCGGCCCCAGCAACCTGGCGACGTGGAAGGCAACCGCGGCAATGAGCTGCTGCTGCGTCTGCTGCAGCAGCGCTACCCCGCTGTTATGGCGGGAGAGGGCCAGGCCATTGTCACGCGCTGGCTGCGCGCTGGCAGCCTGGCGCAGGAGGCTGCCTTCTATGCACGCTACCGCGTGGACGAGAAGCAGTGCCTGGAGCTGCTGCAGTCCTACCGTGCACGCTGCGAAAAACAGCTGGAGGGCGAGGAGGCCCAGGGGCCGCGCGGACCCGGCTTTCCATGGCTAGTGGGTCAGGGTCTGAGGTCAAGGCGGAGGCGACAGCTCGCACTGTTCCTGGCTCGGAAGCACCTCAAGAATGTGGAGGCGACTCACTGCAGCCCTCTGGAGCCTGAGGACTTTCAGTTGCCCTGGGGGTTGTGACCTATACCCCTGTGGGGGATCATGCACTGAAACACCTTCCTGGTTCCCCTCCCCAAACCCCCAACCAGTAACCCTGGCCCTGCGTAGGGGGCAGCGGCAGGGCGCTCCTACCTAACCTGCTGTTTGGGGGCCAATGGGCACAACACAGGAACTTGGTGCTCTCCTTCCTTACCTGGGACATTCTGACCTTCCCTCTGTTCTTCCTTGCTCCGTCCCCTCCTTTCTGTCTCTTCCTCCCACAAATACTTTTTGACGCCCCCATCCAGCTCCTAAAGGAAATGCAAAAATTAACCTGACCTAGTTTATGGCAATCCTGTGTGATGGGTGCCTCTATCACCACAAAAGGATGATGGGAAGAGGGGCTGTGAGGTCACAGGGAGGAGCCCTTCACCTGGCCGGGGTTACAGCTGGCTCCCAGGAAAACAATGCCAGCTGTGTGCTGAAAGTCTGTGCAAGCTGCTCTGTGAAAGGAGGACACTGGCCACAGGGTTGTCGGCACGTCTCAGTGGCTGAACATTCCCAGGAGTTTACACTCTGTAGGGCTCCCTCCCACCTCCAAACTATAGGCTTCCACCCCAGGGCATTCACAGATGGACTGCAGACTCACATGGTGGCATGTGAGGCTACAGATACACCTGCACCGGCCAGGGGACACTACTGGGTGTCCCCTGGAGCCAGGCCTGGGCTGGACTTTGTTCCTGGCTGAGGGATGCAACACAGAATGCGAGACAAGGCCTCTGCTCACCACCGTATGTAATGTCACGTCTCTGCGCTCTGCCCTGAATTGCCTGAAGCAGGCAGAACGCAGAAGCAGGCTGTGCTTGTCCCTAGTCCCTGGGCTGGCCTGGTTGGGTTTAGCAAAATTCTTTGGAAAGAAAGAAAGGCAGGAAATGAAGAAAACGTTACTGAGAGCACCAGAGCAGGATAAGGCCGCGATGGTAAGAGACTCCGGCCTGTGCCAGAGTACCAGGAAGACACCTGTGGGAGGAGGTGGCCAGGTGAAGGAAGGGGCAGTGGGAGGAGGGTCTAGAACCACCTCAGACTGGAAGGCCAGAGTGCAGTCCTAAGACCTCAGACCCCAAAGGGCTTAAATACCATTTAAGGCTTTTCTTCCAGGAGCAAATAGGAGCCAAAGAAGGGAAGTTGTGGGACTTGTTCTTTTCGTGGGGCCAGTTGCCTAGTGGTTACACGCCTCTCCTCTGAGATCAGGCATACTGTTCCAGAGTATCCTGGTAGCACTTGTGGAGTGACCTGGGGCAAGTCACTTTAACCTCAGCTTCCTCATCTGTGGAGTGGGGAGGGCCCAGCGTGGCCTGGGTCTCGGCGAACAGGAAGTGAGACAAGTCCCGGGGTGCATGGCACCCTGGCCCAAGCTGCAGGGTCCACGCCCAAGGCTGGCAGAGTAGAGGACTTGAGAAGCCGAGTCACCTCCAGTCGGGTCTCGGCCACCAGGTGGGCAGCGGCGCCTGCAGGGCGAGGGGCCGAATCGCGGTGTTTTTCAGCGCAATCCGCATACAGTAAAAAGTCCCCATCAAAAGGACAAACTAGCCGGGCGCCGTGGCTCACGCCTGTAAACCTAACACTTTGGGAGTCCGAGGCGGGTGGATCACCGGAGGCAGGAGTTCGAGACCAGCCTGGCCCACGTGGAGAAACCTCGTCTCTACTAAAAATACGAATATCAGCCGGACGTGTAGGGCGCACCTGAAATCCCAGCTAATGGGGAGGCTGAGATAGGAGAATCCCTTGAACCTGGGGACGGAGGTTGCAGTGAGCCGAGATCGCACCACTGGACTCCGGCCAGGGCAACAAGGGCGAAACTCCGTCTCGAAACAACAAAAAAAGGACAAACTAAAAAACAGAAAATAAATACAGGACTCACGGGGAAAGGCTGACCCCCAAAGTCAAGGGTCGGGCTGAAAAGGATCTCACGGGGTCAGAGTCGGAGCCGCCGTGGGGCGCGAGCCCCGGCATTAGTGAGCAGCTGCATCCGCCCCGGAAGGTCCCCTGGGGCCCTGCGGTGGCTTTCCACAGCGCCATGTTGGACGGTCCTCCCACTTCCCACCCCGCCGCGCTCCCGCTACTCTGACCGTTCTACCTGTGCATCTCGCTGGTGGAGTCAACCTGGATTGGATTCCTTCCGAACCCCTCCTCCCTTTCCGGCTTCGCCCGCAGTTTCGGCCTATCGGGTTGAGTCAGATAAATCAGGACGGACCAAACAACGCTCTCATTGGACATCACTGGTGGGGCGGGAGGAGGAGGGAGCCCGCGCCCGAGCGGAAGTAGCCGTCGCGTCGCTGATTACGTAACGTTGCAGGACCGAAGCAGTTCCGCTGCCTAGTGTGTACGCGGCGAGCCAGTCCTGGCGCCGCCCGCTCGGCTCTTTTAGCGCCAGCGATAGCGGTCCGGACGCCGCATGAACATGGACTCCGCCGGCCAAGGTACCTGCGGGGCCCGGCGCCTCCGCCGCAGATGGGCCCAGGCCGCCGGGTGTTCCCCCTCTCCCGGCGTCGAGTGTGCGATTCTCAGTCCTCTCAGCCTCTGCTCGCCCACCCCTCGCTCGGCCCTCTTCAGCTCCCGGGCCACTGACCTCGAAGCTCACGATGGTCGTGGTGTGCGTCTTTCACCCGCGGCCCAGACCGCTCTCTGGGCTCTCTCCAGCCGCCCTTTCGGTCTTCTCTGGGACCTCTCCGAGGTCTGGTTCCCTGGCGGCTGCTGTTGCTCCCGTATTTGGGTTCCCTCGCTCCAAGCAGGTCTCACTTATGCCGCCCCTACCCCCACCCCCCTCGCCCCGTCCTTGCTTGCTCTGCCACCGTGGAGTCCCTGCGCGGGGCACCTGGACCCAGTCCGAGGTGTTGAGGACGGCTCCCGAGAAGGGAGAAGGGGTGGTGAAACAGTCTCCGCGTTCAGCAGAGCTCCCCGTGGGTGGCAACTCTGCTCGGAGCTCAGCCTACTTAGGGGTCGCCTCATGGAGAGGGGTGGAGGGAGTCAGGGGCACCCCCAGGATACCATGCCTGTTTCCAGAACAGTCACCTCGGAGCAGTACGAGATGGCCACTGAGGGATGTGGAGCGAACCCAGAATTTTAAAATCTTGAGAAGATGGTACACGTCTGTCTTCCATTTTGGGCTCTAGAGAGGGATGCTAAATTTCTACGTTGAGGTAACCACACAGAATAAGTTCAGGAAGCTTTTCCACTGTTTAACCTGCAGCTGCATATTAAGCATTATATATATATGTATATATAATATTTCATAACATACATATGTGTGTGTATATATATATATATATATATATGTTTGAGAGGGAGTCTTGCTCTATTGTCGGGATGGAGTGCAGTGGCACCATCTTGGCTTAGTGGATTCTCCTGCCTCAGCCTCCCAAGTAGCTGGGAGTACAGGCACGTGCCACCACGCCCAGCTAATTTTTGTTTCTAGTAGAGACAGGGTTTCACTCTTGGCCAGGATGGTCTGGATCTCTTGACCTCGTGATCCACCTTGGCCTCCCAAAGTGCTGGGATTGCAGGCATGAGCCACTGCGCCTGGCCACATTTATCTTTTTTCAAATAGAAGAGAAAGCCTGGGCACGGTGACTCACGCCTATAATCCCAACGCTTTGGGAGGCTGAGGCTGGTGGATCACTTGAGGTGAGGAGTTTGAGACCAGCCTGGCCAACATGGTGAAACCTAGTCTCTACTAAAAATTTAAAAATTAGCCAGACATAGTGGTTCGAGCCTGTAGTCCCAGCTGCTTCGGAGGCTGAGGCAGGAGAATTGATTGAACCCGGGAGGTGGAGGTTGCAGTGAGCGGAGATCACGACACTGCCCTCCAGCCTGGGTGACAGAGTAAGACTTTTCTCAAAAAAAAAAAATCAGAATCAGTTGATAAAACAGTGGATAAACTTCACGTAGTAAGCATTTGTCAAGTGCCAAGAAAGTGCACAGCTCCAGTCCTATGGGGCATTTGAAGGGAATGAACTGCTTTTAAAAGCCAGCTTTTAAAAAGGGTATCTTTGTTAAGTGCATTCAATCTGTTTGTTTTGTTTTTTAATTGAAAAGGCATAGTTTTTCTTTTCTTTTTTTTAAATATTTTTTTTTCATAGCAGATCAACTTGTTAGTAGACTCCTTAGAATTTATACGGTTGACAGACATATCTATAATTAGGGATACTTCTACATCTTTTCAATCTATGCCTTTTATTTTAACTTACTTTATTTTTGAAAGAGAGTCTCACTGTTGCCCAGGCTGGAGTGCAGTGGTACAATCTTGGCTCACTGCAATCTCTGCCTCCCGGGTTCAAGTGATTCTCCTGCCTCAGCCTCCCGAGTAGCTGGGATTACAGGCGTGTGCCACCATGTCCAGCTAATTTCTTGCTTTTTTTTTTTTTTTTTTTTGATGGAGTTTTGCTCTTGTTGCCCAGGCTGGAGTGCAATGGCACGATCTCGGCTCACAGCAACCTCCGCCTCCTGGGTTCAGGCAATTCTCCTGCCTCAGCCTCCTGAGTAGCTGGGATTACAGGCACGTGCCACCATGCCCAGCTAATTTTTGTATTTTTAGTAGAGATGGGGTTTCACCATGTTGACCTCGTGATCACCTGCCTCGGCCTCCCAGAGTGCTGGGATTATAGGCTTGAGACACTGCACCGGGCCAATTTTTTGCATTTTTAATAGGGGGTTTCACCATGTTAGCCAGGATGGTCTTGATCTCCTAACCTTGTGATTTGCCTGCCTCAGCCTCCTAAAGTGCTGGGATTGCAGGCATGAGCCACCAAGCCCAGCCTTATTTTAATTTACTTTTAAGGTCGTCTCGGTGGCTCACACCTGTAATCCCAGCACTTTTTGAGAGGCCAGAGTAGATCACTAGGTCAGGAGTAAAAGACCAGCCTGGCCAAGATGGTGAAACCCCATCTGTACTAAAAATACAGAAAAATTAGCTGGGTGTAGTGGTGGGCACTTGTAATTTCAGCTACTTGGGAGGCTGAGGCAGAGAATTGCTTGAACCCAGGATTTAGAGGTTGCGTGAGCCAATGGTGCCATTGCACTCCTGCCTAGGTGACAGAGTGAGACTCCATCACCATAAAAAAAAGTGGAAGATCTGTTAGATTGAGCTGCTTTCTTTGTAGCAAGGGTTTCCTGCCTCTGAAGATAGTATTCTCACTGGGAAGCTGGAATTAGGGTTTGGCTGTCTTTGGCCAGCATTTCTCATGCTCTGAAGCAGCACAGGTGGTATTGGATTTTCATCTCAGGTGGCCTGAGGTGTGGCTGCCCTAGTCTAACGCCCAAGCTGTCCCCACAGACCTTTCAGAGAAGAGGTGTGAGTCTCTAGGATCTCCCTCCCTCCCACCTTGGCTTTTGTCCTGCTAGAGACCTCTACCGTATTTACTTAGGAGTAAACTTACTTGACACTTTCTGGTCTCATATTTTGTCTCTGGCAGATATCAACCTGAATTCTCCTAACAAAGGTCTGCTGTCTGATTCCATGACCGATGTCCCTGTCGACACAGGTGTGGCTGCCCGGACTCCTGCTGTTGAGGGTCTGACAGAGGCTGAGGAGGAGGAGCTCAGGGCTGAGCTGACAAAGGTGCTATGGCTTGACTGTCTGTTCTGGCGTGAATTGGTGTTAAGGCCCTCTTGGATTAATGCTAGGCCAGGGTACTGGCCATATTGAGGAGGAATTGCCTTGGGTGGCCACCCTGCTCTGCCTTCCCAGGGATAGTGGGGCTCTCTTTGTATGTGCCCAGCTCCATGCACTGGACTCAGAGCCACCTGGAAGTAGAGACAGGGCATGACTTCCTCCCCACACTTCTTCCTGGTCCTTCCCAAGTGCTCCAGGGAGAGTATTCACACACAAACTGCCTCTGAGCAGCCATCTGCTGGGAGTGTCTCTGTTGGAATTAACACATGATAATCTTTTTTTTTTTTGAGATGGAGTCTTGCTCTGTCGCCCAGGCTGGAGTGCAGTGGTATGATCTTGGCACACTGCAACCTCCGCCTCCCTAATTCAAGCAATTCTCCTGCCTTACTCTTTTGAGTAGCTGAGACTACAGGCGCCTGCCACCACGCCTGGCTAATTTTTTGTATTTTTAGTAGAGTTGGGATTTCACCGTGTTAGCCAGGGTAGTCTCAGTCTCCTGACCTCGTGATCCACCCACCTCAGCCAAGCGTGAACCATCGCACCCAGCCTAATTTTTGTATTTTTAGTAGAGACAGAATTTTACCATGTTGGTCAGGTTGGTTTTGAACTCCCAGCCTCAAGAGATCTGCCTGGCTCAGCTTCCCAAAGTGCTAGGATTGTAGGCTCGAGCCACATGCCCAGCCAAAAAAGAGAATTTTTTTTTTTTAGGATGGAGTCTCACTCTGTCACCCAGGCTGGAGTGTAGAGGCATGATCTTGACTTACTGCAGCCTACACCTCTCAAGTTCAAGTGATTCTCTTGCCTCAGTCTTCTGAGTAGCTGAGATTATGGGTGCACACCTCCCAAAGTGCTGGGATTAGAAGGAAGAAAGATAATTCATTTAAAAATTTTTTTTGAGACGGAGTTTCACTCTTGTTGCCCAGGCTGGAGTGCAATGTCGCAATCTTGGCTCACTGCAACCTCCGCCTCCTGGGTTCAAGCGATTCTCCTGCCTCCTGAGTAGCTGGGATTACAGGCGAATGCCAGCACACCCAACTAATTTTTGTATTTTTAGTAGAAATGGGGTTTCATCATATTGGTCAGGCTGGTCTCAAACTCCTGACCTTGTGATCCACCCACCTCCGCCTCCCAAAGTGCTGAGATTACAGGCACAAACCACTGAACCTGGCCAGGTTTTTCACCTTTTTAAAAACATGCCCAGTCCCAGGAAAGAGCTTGGACAAGCCATGGTCAACTTGGGTTATTCCTCATGACTGCAAATGGACACAATGATTGGTAGCTCTACCAGAACCATTTAGCTTGGGGGCATGGGACAGTTCTCTGGAGTCAAGTTCCTAGTACCAGATTAAAACAGATATCTGCTGGCTGGGTGCAGTGGCTCTTGCCTGTAATCTCAGCACTTTGGGAGGCCAAGGCTAGTGGATCACCTGAGGTTGGGAATTCAAGACCAGCCTAACCAACATGGCGAAACCCCTTCTCTACTAAAAATATAAAATTAGCCAGGCGTGGTGGTGAGCACCTGTATTCCCAGCTACTTGGGAGGCTGAGGCAGGAGAATAGCTAGAACCTGAGAGGCAGAGGTTGTAGTGAGCCAAGATCGCACCATTGCACTCCAGCCTGGGCAACAAGAGCAAAACTGTCTCAAAAAAAGAAAATCTGCTGTAGACACTATTCCTAGGATGAGTTAATGCTTTGGTAAGCGGAAAGTTCTTGTGTAACTCTTCTGGCGCTGTGTATGAGGATGTTAGTCACTTCCTGCAGTAGTGATGGCTCATCATGTCAACTGTGTGCTTTGCAGGTGGAAGAGGAAATTGTTACTCTACGCCAGGTCCTGGCAGCCAAGGAGAGGCATTGCGGAGAGCTCAAGAGGAGGCTGGGCCTCTCCACCCTGGGGGGCTTGAAACAGAACCTGTCCAGGAGCTGGCATGATATGCAGGTCTCTAACGCGTAGGTACCTGCCCCAGCCGCACGCCAGGGCTGGAGAGAACGTGTACCACAGATGTGTTTCTGGCTTGTGTAGGGGGGAGTGTCTTCGTGCTCAGGGACAAGGTCCAGCCATGGAGTTGAGTGGCCTGTTTGGAAGGAGCCAGTGGGAGGCCCTGAGCTCTTGACCCAGGGACTCTGCCTTTTTTTGTTCAAAGAGCTTGAAGTCTACATGTGTTTTATTTATTTTTAAATTCTTTTTTTTTTTTTTTTTTTTGAGACAGAATTTCGCTCTTGTTGCCCAGGCTGGAGTGCAATGTCACGATCTCAGCTCACTGCAACCTCCACCTCCTGGGTTCAAGCAATTCTCCTGCCTCGGCCTCCCGAGTAGCTGGGACTGCAGGCACGTGCCACCATGCCCAGCTAATTTTTGTATTTTTAGTAGAGACGGGGTTTCTCCTTGTTGACCAAGATGGTCTCGATCTCTTGACCTCGTGATCCACCTGCCTCGGCCTCCCAAAGTGCTGGGATTATAGGCGTGAGCCACCATATCCGGCCTTATTTTTAAATTCTTGTATATTTATTTACTTTTTTTGAGACAGTGTCTCTCTGTTGCCCATGGTAAAGTGCAATGGCGTGATCTTGGCTCGCTACAACTTCCACCTCCCAGTTTCAAGTGATTCTCCTGCCTCAGCCTCCAGAGTAGCTAGGATTACAGGTGCCTGCCACCACATCTGGCTAATTTTTACATTTTTAGGAGAGATGTGGTTTTGCCATATTTTCCAGGCTGGTCTCGAACTCCTGACTTCAGGTGATCTGCCCACCTTGGCCTCCCAAAGTGCTGGGATTTACAGATGTGAGCCACCACACCTGGCCTTTCGTTTCCTTTTTGTGATGGTCTCACTGTCACCCAGGCTGGCGTGCAGTGGCGTAATCATGACTCACTGCAATCTCAACCTCTTGGGGTCAAGCAGTCCTTCCATCTCAGCTCCCTGGTAGCTGGGACTATAGGCGTGTGCCACCATGCCTGGCTAATATTTTCACATTTTGTAGAGACAGGGTCCTGTTTTGTTGCTTAGGCTGGTCTGAAATTCCTGGGCTTAAGCAATCCTCCTGTCTCGGCCTCCCAAAATGCTTGGGATTACAGGTGTGTGCCACCACACCCAGCTTATGTGTTTTAAAACAACAGATGGAAACATTGGCAAGTTGTCCAGGTGGAAATTGATAGGAAGAATGTGTTTCAGGGTCCAGACTTGAGAGAGGAGAGCACTGATCAGGTCCTTACTGTGGGTGTGGCATGGTCACAGCCTGTGACCCAGATTTGGCCATATGGGCTGGGCTCAGTGACTCATGCCTATAATTCTAGCACTTTGGGAGGCTGAGGTGGGTGGATCACTTGAGGTTAGGGGTTCAAGACCAGTCTTGCCAACATGGTGAAACCTCCTCTCTACTAAAAAATACAAAACTTTGGCTGGGTATGGTGATGTGCACCTGTGATCCCAGCTGCTGGGGAGGCTGAGTCAGGAGAATCTCTTGAACCTGGGAGGTGGAGGTTGCAATAAGCCAAGATTGTGCCACTGCACTCCATCCTGGGCAACAGAGCAAGACTGTCTTAAAAAATACAGGGCTGGGCACGGTGGCTCATGCCTATAATCCCAGCACTTTGGGAGGCCGAGGCAGGCGGATCACGAGGTCAAGAGATCAAGACCATCCTGGCCAACATGGTGAAACCCCGTCTCTACTAAAAATACAAAAAAATAGCCGGGCATGGTGGCATGGTCCCAGCTACTCGGGAGGGTGAGGCGGAAGAATTGCTTGAACCCAGGAGGCAGAGGTTGCAGTGAGCCGAGATTGCGTCACTGCACTCCAGCCTGGCGACAGAGCAAGACTCCGTCTCAAAAAAATAAATAAAATAAAATAATTGAAAAAAAAAAAAAAACCAGATATGATCATGTTGTCCCACAACCCTAGGGCCTCTGACATTTCATGACTACACGGTCCTGTAACCCTGGGGTCTCTGTCCCAGGTGTGGCCCAGCTCTCTGAACTTGGCGCGTGCTGCTTTGACCTTTCATGACTACACGGTCCTGTAACCCTTGGATCTCTGTCCCAGGTGTGGCCCAGCCCTCTGAACTTGGGGCCTGCTGCTTTGACCTTTCATGACCACACAGTCCTGTAACCCTGGGATCTCTGTCTCAGGTGTGGCCCAGCCCTCTGAACTTGGGGCCTGCTGCTTTCTCACTTGGCCCTTTCTACCTGGCTCTTCTGAAACATGACCTTCAAGGTGGGGCGGGCGTGGAATGCTTCCCAGAAGCCATGTTCCCACAGAAAGATCAAGTCACGCTTCATAAATCTCACATATGAAAAGCCCAGGTTTTTGTCCTAGGACATCATAAGTTTTCAATCCCAAGGTGTTTTGGAGCTGTGGGCTGTGCCCTTCCAGTCCCCCAAAGCTCACCTGGCGGCCTGGGGCCTGCATGGGGCGTGTTAGGGGCCCTGGACCCTGTTCTCAGGCTGTCTGTGGAGCTGATGTTCCTGCCAGCTGGTCCTTCTTTGTCTTCCTTGGAACCTCACCTGCAGTTTGAAGCCTGAGTTAAAATTGTTCTTCTAAATAATTCACTGTAGACTTTCTGTTTTTAGCTATGTGAAAACTTCTGAGAAACTTGGAGAGTGGAATGAGAAGGTGACCCAGTCAGACCTGTGAGTGCCTGTGCCCTCAACACCTGCTCCTTCCTCCTCTCTGCCTCAGTCAGGGAAGGGGGGTGTGCATGCTTAGCACAAAGCTTGTTTTGGTGTTTGCTGGCTATATTTTCTTAATATTACTTTTCCTCTCTTAGCTAAACTATCCTTTAAACTTTTGTGGAACAGGGAGTAGTAGCTGAAGGAAACTCTCTCAGCCACCTGACCACACTTAAAACTCCCCTCTGCCTGACACATCCCATATATAAGAGGGCTGCACTGGTCCTGGCGTCATCTCTCACTAATAGAGCTGCTTGGCTTCCCACAGTGCACAAGCCGGACAACACCATTTGGCCTGATTTTGTTGGTGGCAAATTTTTGTTCTAACCCCAACCCTTTTCCCTGCTTAGCTCCAGCTGGTGGGTCTCAGAATTCTGTTCATCCTTTAGAGGCAGTTCTTGAGTGGAGGGTGTGGTGTAGGATGTGCTGGTGGAATTCAAAGTCCTGGTGGTCTGGGAGGCACCACACTGTCGGATCATCAGCCAATGTGGATTAGTGTGGATAGTTGTATGTGTGTGTGTGTCGGGTGTAGTTCAGAGTGACTCCTAATGTTTGGAAATCCTTCAGCTAGATAATTGCACTTCATTGATTTGTGCTCTGATATGATTATAACTTCTTTAAACTGAGTAGCGGAATATTTTAAATAGTCACTGTGGGAGCTTTCCATCAGTTATTTAGAAGGAAGTACTGTTATGGTTGCCACAGAAGACGGGCAGAAAGTCCTCCCATGTTTGGCTGAAAGGAAGTAGTTGCTGGCAAGCTTGTCTTGAAGGTCTTGGGGGGCCAGGCTGGCGCTCTGTGTTTGTGGAGCCTTTGTGTCTGGTGTCACAGTGAGGGGCAGTGTTAGGACCTGGCAGTTTATGGGCACAGCTGCAGCAGCCAGCTGTTGACCTGGGTGTTCCAGGAGCACTGGCGGGCTGTGTCTTTAGGGCTGCATTGAACAGTGACTTTGCTGGGCTGCAGATCTTTCTTTCTTTCTTTCTTTTTTTTTTTTTTTTTTTTGAGATACAGTCTTGCTCTGTTGCCAGGCGCCAGGCTGGAGTGCGGTGGCACGATCTTGGCTCACTGCAACCTCTACCTCCCAGGTTCAAGCAATTCTCCTGCGTCAGCCTCCCAAGAAGCTGGGACTACAGGCGCAAGCCACCACACCCAGCTAATTTTTTTGTATTTTTAGTAGAGACATGGTTTCACCATGTTGGCCAGGATGGTCTTGATCTCTTGACCTGCTCATCCGCCCGCCTCGGCCTCCCAAAGTGCTGGGATTACAGGCGTGAGCCACTGTGCCCGGCCTGCAGATGTTTCTTAGGTTGGGACAGTGATGGTCATCCTTGCAGTCTGGGCATCAGGCAGATGCACAGTGCAGACTCAGTCTTAGGAGACTTCAGTGCTATTCTGTAAACCAACTGACACAAAAAAGGTGCCGGGGGCGCGGTGGCTCACGCCTGTAATCCCAGCACTTTGGGAGGCCGAGGCGGGTGGATCACAAGGTCAAGAGATTGAGACCATCCTGGTCAACACAGTGAAACCCCGTCTCTACTAAAAATACAAAAATTAGCTGGGCATGGTGGCGTGTGCCTGTAATCCCAGCTACGCTACTCGGGAGGCTGAGGCAGGAGAATTACCTGAACCCAGGAGGCGGAGGTTGCGGTGAGCCGAGATTGCGCCATTGCACTACAGCCTGGGTAACAAGAGTGAAACTCCGTCTCAAAAAAAAAAAAAAAAAAAAAAAAGGTGCCGGGATCCTATTCCAAACAGTGTTTCAGAGGGCTTGCTTACAGCTCTCAGAATCCTGACCCCTCTGGAGAAACCTGTGGCTCAGCATGGATGCATATGGCTGATGCGTCCCCTGGCAGAGGCCATTTTCTTGAGGTTTCACTCCCGGTTCTTGGGGGAGACCTGTGAAACTGGCAGCTCCAGAGTGGAAGCGTTTCTGTCCCGACAGCCTGGAGGAGGGGGAGGCAGACGGGGCGGACGGGGTGGGGCGGGGCAGGGCAGTGGTCACTACCCGGACATCCCAGGTGAGGGCAATGGTCTCTATCTGGACTGCCTAAGTGGGGGTGATGGTCCCTACTGGGACAGGACGGCCCAGGCAGAGAATAATGGTCTCTACCGGGATGACCCAGGTGGAAGGGATGGGGCTCAGCAGGTGGGGCCTGAGGATGTGGCCGAGGCATGTGCTCCTCCTGGTTGGTGCCTCTCCTAGTCAGGTTTCAGGAGATGGGCTGTGGGCCGCCTCCACTGCCCAGAGCCCTTGCAGAGGAAGGCAATCAAAGCTCCCTGCATCCTGACCCACTTGTTTGTAAACTCTTTCAGCCAGGGGCAGCCTGGAGAATGGGAAGGAGTGGAGTGGGTGAGTGGAGTGGAGTGCTGGTGTTTGGCCCTGTGAGGCTGCGATGCGGCCACGTTCTCCTCAGTGGCTCATGTCTGACTTCGAGAGCAGCCCTTTTTGTGAGTGGCAAAATGATTGCCTTGTTGGATTCTATTTATAGGCAGAGCTAACTAAAAATCCCAGTGCTGCCGGGCGCGGTGGCTCAAGCCTGTAATCCCAGCACTTTGGGAGGCCGAGGCGGGTGGATCACGAGGTCGGCAGATCGAGACCAACCTGGTCAACATGGTGAAACCCCGTCTCTGCTTAAAATTACAAAAAATTAGCTGGGCACAGTGGCATGTGCCTGTAATCCCAGCTACTCAGGAGGTTGAGGCAGGAGAATTGCCTGAATCCAGGGGGCGGAGGTTGCGGTGAGCCGAGATCGCGCCATTGCACTCCAGCCTGGGTAATAAGAGCAAAACTCCATCTCAAAAAAAAAAAAAAAAAAAATATCCCAGTGCTGAGAGGGCATTGTGTAGATTCTGGAGTTACGAGCTGGTTCATTTTGAGTTGTTTTGGTTGTAGGTGACGGGAGCACTCACCCAGCAGAGAAGCCCTTGTTCCAGTGCCGCAGCCTAGCAGTGTGGCCCCTGTGGGTCTCCCTGGACCAATGGCTGTGGCCTGGGAGGTGGTGTGCTCTGGCCAGGCCTGGATCACCTGTCCACCCAGAGTGGAAGTGGGGGCAGCCACCAGAAGAAGACTCAGGAGAGCGGGAGTGCCAGGATGTCCACCAGATGCCCTGTGCTGGCCAGGGGACAGCTTACTGGCCATGGGATGAAACTGCTCTGTCCAGGGCTCTCTTCCTAGAAGGTCTTAGTAACTCCCAAATGGGTTCTGGCTGCGGTTGCCCGGCCTGGCGCTCTCAAGTACAGCTGAAGGTGGTTATTGGATGCAGATGCTGGCTCTGAGCCCTGCCCCGTCCTCGTCTGTCATGGAGTAATAACAGCCCTGTCTTCTGATTCATTTGAGGAATGTGTGTGCCTGCGTGTTTGAGGCTCTCAGAACAGACTTGCAGCCCTGTGAGCCTTGGAAGGGGGACCTCACAGCTGCTGCTGCCACCACTTCGGAGGCCCAGGATGGGACTAAGAAGGGGAAAGGAGAGGTCAGAGCCATAGCCGTATTGTAGGAAGAGAAGGCCAGGGAGGTGCTGCTGGGGGCCTCAGGCCGTGCAGGGGATACCCAATGCTTCCAGGACCATCTGAAGTTTGGAGGCTCCTATTTCCAGAGGAGGTTCCCTTGTGACCCCTTGTCCTCACACCCAAGTAATGTGCGGGCTGTGGAGCCACCAGGGCTTGAGTGTGGTTTATGGCATGGCACAGCATGGACCACAGTGGCCCCTTGTGTCAGCGTGACCGTCAGGACCCTCCTCCTCCTCGGGTGGGTGGTCCTTACCCACCCACAGGTAACGCTGAGGACCCCTGTCTCATTCTGAAGGCAGTGCCAGGCACAGGTGGTTGTTTTCTCTCCGACTTCAGTTTTTCATCCCCACTCTTTGAGCAGAAATGCAGGTGCTGTAAGGACCTTAGAATCCTCTGCTGCAGGTGACTTTGCTTCAGCAAACCACAGAATGTTCATGCTTTTTTGCCTTTGTTATTTCAGGGAAAATCAAGGTTGAAGATGTTTTCAGAATTTATATTTTTGAAACTAAATGTAGCAAGTCATTAGTTATTTATACCTGGTGTTTTATTTAAAAACAACAACAAAAACCAAAAACAGCCATGGTTCCAGCTGCACAGTCTGGATGAGAAAGTGCATCTTCTGGGCCAGGCACGGTGGCTCACACCTGTAATCCCAGCACTTGGGGAGGCTGAGATGGGTGTATCACCTTAGGTCAGGAGTTTGAGACCAGCCCGGCCAACATGGTGAAACCTCGTCTGTACTAAAAATACAAAATTAGCCGGACGTCGTGGTGGGTGCCTGTAATCCCAGCTACTTGGGAGGCTGAGGCAGGAGAATCAGAGGCAGAGGTTGCAGTGAGCCGAGATCGCACCAGTGCACTCCAGCCTGGGCGACAGGTGCATTTCGAAAAAAAAAAAAAGTGCATCATCTGGGTAGGCCTTGGGCTGGGGGCCCGAGCAGGCACCGGGCGGGCACGAGAGCTCTGTGCTAGGATGTGCTGTCAGCAGTCACCTGCTGTGTTCCACATTCATGTCAGCAGCTGGGGACTAGTGAGTAGCAGCATTCTGCTCACACGGGGCCTCCTGCAGGGAGTGCTTCGGAAGGCTCGTCGTCGTTGGTGCCTGCTGGGATCTGGTGTGGCTATCGGGAGTGGGAGGAGCTTGTGCCTTCCCTGGCACCCATTCCAGATGCCACAGTCATAGCCTGGGCTTGCCAGCTCTCTAGGTTGGCACTGGCAATGCCAGGATGGCCCTGGGAGCCCGTCTCTATTCAGCCTGAGCTCCCTGACTTCATTCAGGGAGGAGCTGTGGTAAGTGGCTGTGGGTTCGCATTTTGGTTGTGGGCTTTGTTACTGGAGGCTGTGCTTACAGCAGCAGCTGGATGAGGGCCAGCGATGTCAGGCGTTGACTGTTAGGGTGGCCCGCGTGTCCCTGCAGCCGTAGCATCCTGCCCGCTGCCCTTGGCCTGTCCCGTGGGCACCGAAGCCCTGGAAATTTCATTTGGTGGGATGCACCATGTGGGTGGACACCTGGGGAGCTGGAGGGGGTGGAAGCAGGCCTTCACTAGGGGCACTGTGAGAAGAGGCCTGGGAATGGAATTGTCCCATGTCCCCGTGGAGCACACAGGGCTCCTTGTGGGCCGCATGGCCATGCTGTGAAGCTCGTCTCCCACAGGCCTGGTTGAGCTGCGTTTTCTCCCCTCAGTACGGTCTCGTGGGAAGAGGAAAGGGGACCTGTACGAATGTGTTAGGGTTAAGGATCGGAGAGGCCTTTCTGCTTTGGCACTGCCTACACGCCTGCACCTCAGGGGGGCCCATCGCTCTCTAGCAGGCAGATGGGGTGTCTTCTCTGTAGTCAGAGGGACTGTGAGAAGTCCGGACAGTGGGCTCAGTAGGTGTCGGGTGAGGGGTGGAGTTGGACTGTGAGATGAGAAGGCAGTGTCATTGCAGGGCTACGGGCCGTGACTCACAGTGTTGTTGAGACTCCTGGGCAAGCACAGCACAGGCTGCTCCTCGCTGCAGGGGCCTCTGGGGGCCAAGGGGCTCTGGGCCTGCACCCCTCCACAGCCACCTGGCGAGCATCCACCCCTCGCTCCAGCTCCTTTCCTTGGTTTCCCTTGGGCTCGCTCCCTGTGCTTTGCTTGGCTGTGGGTGGTGGCCCACCCATGCTGTCTGGTTGGTTTAACTGGTGTGTATTCTTCCAGCTACAAGAAGACTCAGGAAACCCTTTCACAGGCGGGACAGAAGACTTCAGCTGCCCTGTCCACAGTGGGCTCTGCCATCAGCAGGAAGCTTGGAGACATGAGGTGAGACCTGACCCTGACCCTGACCCTGCTGCCCCGAGACCTGGCCAGGGCCAGTGCAGGGTGAGGCATTGGAGGCGCTACAGGAAGCCTGCCTGGAGATCAGGGCATAGGCGCACTGGCTCAGGGATGTGGCCATCATGGCCCCCAACCAGTCTGTGTGCGGACCCTTGCCTGAGAGGTTTGTCCATTCCCATTGGCTGCTGTTCTGCCATTTCTTTCTTTTTATTTATTTATTTGTTTATTTACTCATTTATTTTTAAGATGGGGTTTCACCATGATGGCTAGGCTGGTCTTGAACTCCTGACCTCAGGTGATCCACCCACCTCAGCCTCCCAAATTGCTAGGATTACAGGTGTGAGCCACCGCATGCGCCTGGCCTGTTCTGCCATTTCTGTGTTCTTCAAGGAGGGCGGCTATCAGTGCCCTTGGGTGACTTGTAGTGCTCAGGGTTGGTGAGGGAGGAGTATGCTCCTTGACACCTCATTGAGAGGCAGCGACCCCAGCCTGGGGGTTAGGGTCAGGGTGGGACGGCAGTCCTCCACCATCTCCAGGACAGGTGTTCGGCGTGGCGCTTCCTCAGGGTATTGCCCAGGTCTCAGAGAGCGCAGTCAGATACCAGGAGGCCCTGAATGAGCCTTCTCTCCTGGAGACTGGTGACAGCCACCTGGCCGTCAGAGGTCCCTCAGCAAGCAGCCTGGGCCCAAGGACTGAGCAGGGGGCCGGCACTTTGTGGCTGGCACATCTGCCCTGCCTGCCCTGCTCTGGGCTCCTCGACCACAGCATGGTGATGAGGGGATTGAGCCAGAGGCCTGGGTATGATGCTCAGCTGGGCTACCTCCTGGCTGGGCCTTAGTCAGGCCTTCCTTCACAGGGCTGTGTGAGTGGATGATGTGAATTGTCCCCGTCACTGGCATGTTCCAGCCTCTGGGTGCTGTTGCCCACCCTGCCCTGACCCCTTTCCCTTTCTCAGAAGTGGTCTTCTGGCTTTTGGATCTCAGGGAGTGCCTCCCTGTAGCTCTGACCCAATCATGGCAAAGGTGGGTGCGAGGTTCCTGGAGGGCCGGTGTGTGGTCACAGCACTGACCCCCTGAGTCCTCTCCTCTTCCTCTCTTGTGGCCCATGCAAGATTCAAAGATGGGTGCATCTCCTGCTGGGCTGGCTCGCTGCTCCCTGTCTGCCTGCCTTAGGTTAGGTGTGTCCTGCCTTCCAGCCTGGGGTTGCCAGGTGGGGGTCGTCCTGCACCAGCCCCTTCCCCTGACCACTGAGCCAGAGGCCAGGACACACGGCCACACACCCAGGGACCCACCCTGCCAGGCAGAGGGCACGGCCCAGGGACCCACCCTACCAGGCAGAGGGCATGCCCCGTGCCCAGGAGCTGTGCCTACTTTTAATTTTGTTTGTTGGGCCGAGCACGGTGGCTCACGCCTATAATCCCAGCACTTTGGGAGGCCGAGGCAGGTGGATCACGAGGTCAAGAGATCGAGACCATCCTGGTCAATAAGGTGAAATCCTGTCTCTACTAAAAATACAAAAATTAGCTGGGCATGGTGGTGCATGCCTGTAGTTCCAGCTACATGGGAGGCTGAGGCAGGAGAATTGCTTGAACCCAGAAGGCAGAGGTTGCAGTGAGCCGAGATCGTGCCATTGCACTCCAGCCTGGGTAACAACAGCGGAACTCCGTCTCAAAAAAAAAAAAAAAAAATTTGTTTGAGGTAATCTACCCTCCCGTCCCTGCAACTTCTATTTCAAGAGGTGTTAAACTGGAGAAGCTGCACAGTCATCAGTATGCAATGTGTGTATTTCCTCTGTATACCCTCACACGTCCAGGGCTCCATGCTCCCTAGCAGCTGTGACTCGGGGGGTCCTTGTGGGGCACCCTACAGTGCAGGTCCCCCCCCCCCCCGGCTGAGCTTTGCACCCACCTCCTGAGTTTCAGCTGGGCTTGGCCTCGCAGTGCTGTTTCTTCCTGAAAATGCCAGTCTCAGCACAGAGCATCTTCAGGAGGCAGCAGGTGTCTGCCATGCCTAAGTTACACCAGCCATCAGGAGGCATCTCACTCCCTTTTGAGTTTGAGAGTATCGTGGTGGAAATCCAAGGGGCAGGCAGAGCCTTGGCACTGACTGGAATAGCTGCGCACAAGCCAGTCCTGGCTGTTTTGATCCTGGCAGTTCTGTGTGTGGCCTGTTTTCTTGGGAAGCACAGGGACACAGTCCCGGTTCTCTGCTCCCTCTCTTCTGATGGGGAGAAAGGCTCTTGCTCTCCTCAGGCCTGGGGTTGACAGCTCTCTCTGTTGTGTAGCCTCAGGATGTGGCTGGGAGTGAGCAGAGTTCCTGTTGCAGTGACACTGGCTCAGCTCTGTCAGTGTGCCTGGCCACAGTGTGTCATGTGTTTGTACGTGTGCCCTGGTACATGGGGCTGACTGGGGTGAGCGGGGCCTCAGGCTGACCTGGGAGGAGCCAGCTCCGTTCCAGTTGGCCGGCTGTGTTCACGGTGCCCGTGGTGGTGTCCTGTGTGCTGCTGTGGTCAGCCGTGTTCACGGTGCCCGTGGTGGTGCCCTGTGTGCTGTGTCCTGCTGTGTTCACAGTGCCCGTGGTAGTGTCCTGTGTGCTGTTGTGGCCGGCCGTGTTCACCGTGCCCATGGTGGTGTCCTGTGTGCTGCTGTGTCCTGCCCTGCTTGCTCTTCCGTTTGTGTTTGTAGTGGTGTAAACTCTGACATCTGGAGCCCCTGGTGTATCCCCCTCATCTCCAAGAAGTAACAGGTGGTTTCTGAGGTCTGGGCCCATTAACATCTTGACTTAGAGACTGAGATTGAGAGCTCTCTGCTCCCTGAAAGGAAAAATTAGGCTCTGGGAGGGTTATATCCTGAGTTAGGGCTGGATAAACCCAGCAGACCCTCCTGACCCTTGGGTGGAAGCTCCTTGGGCCAGCTGCCAGCACCCACGTCTGTGATGGGCCTGCCCTGGAGCACCGGCGATGGGGATGGGGGAAGGGGCACTGGACGCAGGTCAGAGAGGGGTTTACACCAGGGTCGGTCACCATCCAGCTCCATGGTCTCCTAGACGAGGCACCTGCCATCTCGAAACCTCGAGTGAGTTGAGCATTTGTGGGTTCTTCAGTGGCTCCCTCCATGTCGGAGTGGAACTGGCTGCAGTGTGTGGTAGCAGCTGCCCTTGGACACACAGGTTTCCAGGTTGGGGTCTGTGTGCATGGATAGAGCTCAGGGCAGACATGCTTGGCACCAGGGGTGTCCCACATCCTCCCACAGGACTTGTGTTCCCACAGCTGACTCGCTTAGGGGCACACGGGCTGCTCTGGTTCTACGGAGCCGGCCAAGCCCAGCTGTGGTGCCGTGGCACATTTCACACCTTTGCATGGCTGGATGGGGCCAGTCGTGCTCCTGGTGCTGTGGCTTTTCTCCAGCCTCCAAACGGGTGTGTCCTGGGACGTAAGGCATGGACAGGGCATGGATGGGGGCCTCTTGTGCACAGCCACAGGGCTGAGCAGTTGCTAGTCACGAGCTCACGGGTCCTCCTGTTGAGTCAGGATTTGAGGAGACTGGAGACAGGGCTGTTCTCCCTGACCGTGTGTGGACTGGAGGAGCCATTCTGGAGGGTTTTCCCCTGCCGTCCTGGAGGGTCTTCTGAGCATGAGCGGGGGGCTTGGGGCTCTGCACAGAGGGCTGTGAGTGGGTGCTGGCCTCCCACCATGCTTACGCTGCATTTCCTCTTCTCTCCTGCTGCCACCTTCCAGGGCTCATCCGTTCTCACACTCCTTTAGGTAAGGCTGAGCCTGGACACCTGTGGAAGACTTTTCTGTGAATCGGGGCAAGGTGGGCTCTGGCAGGGCCTGTGGGAGGCTGTGCTGCTGGAGGGCGGGTAAAAGTGGGATCACCCCTCCCAGCGGTGCCAGCTAGGTGGTTGCTGCATCTCGGGGAACAAAGCAGCAGCATGGGATGGACGCAGAGTTCCCCCTGGAACCCTCCCAGCCCCCGACACTTCTACGTCCCTCCTTGTGCTTCTTACCCAGGCTCGCAGGCCACCTGCTCCCGGGTCAGTGAATAGCTGACCTGGCGTCCACTCCTGAGCTTACTCCTCAGAAAATATTTTCATGTGGGAGAGCTGTGCCGACCCTCTCACCGCCCTTCCTGATAAACATGAGTCCTGCTTTCTGGTTTTCCTTCAGATCAAGTTTTGTCATGTTTATGACCTGAGAGCGGAGGTGCTCCTCCCACAGGGCCCTCTGACCAGAGTGGGCTTTTCCAGGCCAGCACCTGCCCTTCTGGCTGGAACCCGGAGGTCTAGAGCCAGGTCCAGAGCAACCTGTGATTTCATGTTTTTACTTGACCTGGTTGTTTCTTGTTTGCCAAAAGGCCCTTTAACTTGCTGAAGTCAAGTAAGGGCATCTGAAGGCTGTTTGAACCAAATGCTCTTCAAAAGCCCAGGCCTGGTCCCCTTCCAGCTTCCCTACGCACTGCTCTCCTCCCCCTATGCTATGCGCTGGGCAATTTGGGGTGCCCCTCATGAGGCCAAGGGAGGACCCTGGGGTGGAGTTTTCCTTTGGGGGCGTTGTGTGGATGGGCAGGCAGCTCTCGCCAACTGCTGGGAGTGGGGGAGTCCCAGCTCTGGCTGTGGCCACCAAGTTGAGTTGTCTGTGGACCTCGGTGTTAACTCTTGCTTCCTTCTCTGCTTCTGCCGTGCTTCCAAGCAGCAGCTACTCCATCCGCCACTCAATAAGTATGCCAGCCATGAGGTAACGTATGCTGCCCACTGTGGCTCCAGAGCCGAGTGGCTCTCTTGGGGGTTGGGGCCACTGGTCGCTCCTGGCCCTTCCCATATCCCTGGATTCATTAAGGACACCATTCCCTTGGCAACCTCCTGAGGGCTAAGGGCTAGGAAAGATCCCCTTCTAGGCTGGCAAGGATTCCTGGTAGGGGTCAGGCTCTTATCCTGCAGCCTCCAGAGGAGATCCTTGTGTGAAACTGGGCCATGTCCTTTCCAAGTCCTGGCCCTGGCTAGGGCGGGGTTTAAGAGGCTCGCACACAGATCCTGGCACTTGCTCTCAGGACACATCACGGGGCTCAGCCTTCATGGAAACACTCAGAGCTGTGGTCCGTGATTCTTAAGAGAGCCCTGTTCTCCTTGTAGGGACTCTGGCTGGGTGTTGCAGACATGGTGGCCTCTGGAGGCCCCGGGCCTGGGGCGGGTATTTGGTTGTGTGGGAGAGACTGAGTGGGATGGAGCTGGCCTGCCCTGCTTTCTCCTCCTCTGTCTCCTTATCAATCACTCTGCTGTCCCAGAAGCATCCTTGGTTTTCCCTTCTGTTCTCTAGAGATGTGCGTGAAGAACCCGACTTCATAACCCCAGTACAAGAGCCAAAGGTGTACCTTTAGGGTATAGCACAGAGGGGCTGATACCCCTAGCTGCACAGTCACGGGGTTTTCAGTGGCCTTGTTTGATGTCTGGGCCTGTCCCTGTGGTTGTTGGGCCTGGGAAACCTCACTTCTGACCCGGGGAGTCTCTGGAATGACCTGGATGTGTCACATTTTTGCAGTGAGATCTTGGGCT
The DNA here is from genome assembly GCF_049354715.1 of Callithrix jacchus. Classification (NCBI taxonomy): domain Eukaryota; kingdom Metazoa; phylum Chordata; class Mammalia; order Primates; family Cebidae; genus Callithrix; species Callithrix jacchus. The sequence continues at coordinate 59,369,097 of NC_133506.1, forward strand.
GTTGTTAGGGACCATTTGGAAGCTGGCCCTCGCCCCGAGGCCCTTCAGAGTTAGGAGGGCAGCACCCCCAGTGGCTCTTGACACCAGCACTCTTCCCTCTCTCTTTAAAGGAACTCTGCAACCTTCAAGTCATTTGAGGACCGAGTTGGGACCATAAAGGTAATTGAGCCAGGACTATCCGACCGATGTTCTTAACAGGGTGTGACCTGTCACTCACATCAGCTTGTTTGTTACCAGTCATTTAGTCATTGTGGATTCACATGGAGTTGTAGGAAATAACACACAGAGGTCCTGTGCCTCTTACACAGGTCTCTCCTGCGATAACATCTTGGTAAGCACTGTAGTGTAGTCTCGCCCTCAGGACGTAGAACGCCTCCCCACTGCGTGTCCTGGCACCTCCTGTCCTGCCCCCAGCAACCGCTAGTCCACTCTCCATTTGTATAATGTTGTCATTTCAAGAACGTCACATAAATGGAATGGCACCATGTAGCATTTTGGCATTCACTGTCTTCTTTCAGCTTAGTTTTTTGGAGGCCTGTCTGGGCTGGTGCCCGCCGGGATTTGCTCCCTGTCATTGCTGAGCAGTGTTCATGTGACAGAAGCTTTTGTAGAGCATTGAGCATGGGCCTGGGATCTGCCTCCTGTGTGTGCTCTGTCTCAGGTTTTTCTTTCTTGATCTTTTCTCTCCTGTAGTCTAAGGTTGTGGGTGACAGAGAGAATGGCAGTGACAGCCTCCCTTCCTCAGCGGGGAGCAGTGACAAGCCTCTGTCGGATCCCGCACCTTTCTAAGCCTGAGGTTGCTTCGCCTACCGCAGAGCACACGCAGCACACCCTCAGCAACGCAGCCGCAGCTCTGCGCAGCCAGCCAGGCGGATGAGCAGAGCTGGCTTGGAGGACAGTCCTGCCCATCCACAGGGAGATGTAGCTGCTGCGTTCGCATGAATTAGAGAACACAGTCTTGTACACAGACATTTTACACTAAAGTTTATAATGAAGCAGATCACTGCTGTGTCCTTCCTAGGGGTGCAGGAAGTGGATGGGGTGGAGGCTTTCAGAGGATTGAGCCAAAACCCAGGCTCCCTTTGGGAATCTTGCTAGCCCATCAGAATGTTGAAGAATTGAAGAGTCCTAAGCATAAAATAAGTGGCATTTTCTGACCCCTTCCTCCTCCTCCTTCCCTGACTCTCAGAAGGAATGCAATAACCCAGCAAGTCCTACCTGCCGCAATTTTTTGATCTCAAAATGCTAAACCAGAAAACTGTTTTGAGACCCCCCCCAGAAAGGAAACTGATCAGCAGCAGCTGCCTAACTGTTCCACTAATCTAGCTTTAACAGACGCAAATTCATTATTTTTTGAATGCAGTGGACTTTTCAAGAATTAAAATTAGGCAAAGCAGCTTTAGCCTCATAGAGAATATTATTTCTTCAGACTCAAGCTGAAATACAAGCCTTACATTGCCTTATGCTTTATTTCTTTGTAATTTTTATATGTATATAGGTGAGGGTTCCTTAATGGTTTTGAGCACAGTGGGCAATTTTACACCTAGCCTGCGTGGCAGCCTGTTCAGTTGGGTGTTTTATTTCATGCACACTCCATCCCAGTTTACAAAACCTGCCTATCTTCTCAACCTTGTCTGCTCCCACTGGCTGCCCCGCTCTGCCCCAAAGAGCTTAAGCTGCTGGGGATGGGAGGGGCCAAGAGAAGGAAAAGCTTGTCTTTAGCACCCTTTAAAAAAGCTGTGCCCCTTCACAGTGCTGCCTCTGCATGGGCCTGGCCCGGCTGGCTGGCACTCGTCAGTGACTCCAGCCGGCCTGTTTGATGCACTTGGGATGAAACGACCCCACAGGTCAGATGGAGGGTGGGGCATGGTCATCAGCCAGGATTGCTGTCGCCTTTTCTCATGAGCTACAAAGATCTCTTGTTTTTAAGCGGTCAGACCCCGACAGCTTCTCTCACACCGGGGCCCCGCGTGTCGGGTGGCATGGTCTGCAGGGGCAGCTCTGTGCCTTAGTGGCTCTTGGAAGGATGATGAGGGCTTGCCTGCTGTGTACACGGCTCTGCCACTCCTGGGGGGAAGGGCTGCTCAGCTTAAGGTGCTCTACTTGTAGAGCTTGTGTCCTCTGACAGTCGTGTCCCCAGACAGTTCAGACACCCTTGGGGACGGCACTCCACACACGGTAAAGACGCAGGGGCTGGGGAACCCCAGCCCTAGGTGCCCTTTGTCCAGGGTTAAAATCAGCCTGTGGGATGTGGTGAGAAGGTGGGCTGCACAGGTGTAACTGATGTATCTTTTCCCTAAAGTTGTAATAATGGGTAATTTGTCAATAAAGCATTCCTTGGAGGAAAGTCCACCTTGGCTTGTGTGATGTGTCGGTCAGGACCATGACAAGAGTGGTGAATAAACCAACACATGGTACCTGCCCTAGTGAGTCCACACCCTTGGGAGAGGCAGGCAGGGGATAGTCCAAGAGACAAAGGGCAGCTCCTCAGTGCTGGGTGACAAGTGGAGCCAATTGTGAGGGGAGAGTGGCATATGGCCAACCTGTTGGGCCAGACCCAGCATCTTGGGCACTGAGCCCTGGGAGGGTGAGGAGGAGCTCACCAGGTTCCAGGTTGGGCCAGAAGCTCCAGTGGCTTTGCCAGCTGCCCCTGCAGGCACTGAGCTGCTGCCAGGCACACCTGTAGTCCCAGCCGTCCTGGAGGCTGAGGCAGATCACCTGAGTCCAGGAGTTCAAGACCAGCCTGGGCAACATATCAGGGTTCCATCTCCAGTAAAAATAATAGGCCAAGTGTGGTGGCTAATGTCTGCAAGCTCAGGACTTTGGGAGGTCAAGATGGGAGGATCACTTGAGCCTGGAAGTTTGAGACCAGCCTGGCAACATAGCCAGACACCCAACTCTACAAAAAGGAAAATAATTAGCCAAGAGTTGGGGTGCATACCTGTGGTCCCAGCTACTTAGGAGGCTGAAATGGGAGAGTCCCTTGAGTCCAGGAGGTTCAGACTACAGTGAGCCATGATCACACCACTGCACTCCAGTCTGGGTGACAGATTGAGACCCTGTCTCAAAACAATAATTGTAGTCTAGAGCCCTGTGCCCTGGAAAAGCCACATGCTGCCCCACTCGTCCTAGGTGAAGCGCTAGGCTGCATCAGACCCAAATGGCAGGAGCCCACTGGGTGGAAGTGGGTGGGCAGGAGATGGCTGTCAGGGTTGTGTCACTCCATGCTCAGTGGCTGTTCAAAGGCATGATCTTGTTCTAGGGAAGAACAGTGGGTCGCTGCAGCCCCTCCAGTGCTGAATCAACAGGGAAAGTTTGGACTATTTGACTCAGGTCAGAAGACCAGCCAAGCTGGCACAGATGAAGCAGGGTCCTTCCTCAGGGTGGCTTTGACAGTGGTGGCAGCGGCAGTGACAGCCCCATCAGTTGCCGCAGGAAGGGTGCAGTCTCCACCTGCCACTGTGCCGAAAGCTTGCTTCTGCGGGTTAGTCAAGTGTACATGACTCAAGGACGTCCCATGGTGGTACAAGGGCTGCTTTTTTTTTTTTTTTAGATGAAATCACTCTGTTGCCAGGCTGGAGTGTAATGGCCATGATCTCGGCTCACTGCAGCCTCCACCTCCCGGGTTCAAGCGATTCTCCTGCCTCAGTCTCGGGAGTAGCTGGGATTACAGGCAAGTGCCCCTACGCCCAGCTATTTTTTTTTTTTTTTTTTTTTTAGTAGAGATGGAGTTCACCATGTTGGCCAGGATGGTCTCGATCTCTTGACGTCGAGATCTGCCCACCTTGGCCTCCCAAAGTGCTGGGATTACAGGCGTGAGCCACCACACCCAACCAAGGGCTGCTTTGTTGTTAGGTGTTTTAAGGTAATTTACAGGATTCTAAAGTCAAAACTCAGCATGCTCAGAAACAGGCTCCACTCTCCACTCACCCTCTGTCATGACTCTTACTGCTCATCCTCCCAGTGTGTTTTCATGAAAAAAGGAAGCAAATATGAAGATGTATTCTCATTCCCTTCCCTTCCTTGGTTAAACAGTGGCATACAGTGTTCTCCTCCTCCCTGACAACACACTCCGGAGTGCTCACTGCATCATCTTTACAGACCCTTGAGGTGGGGCTGGGTGCCATGGCTCACGCCTGCAATCCCAGCACTTTGGGAGGCTGAGGCAGGTGGATCACCTGAGGTCAGAAGTTTGAGACCAGCCTGGCCAACATGGTGAAAACCCATTTCTACTAAAAATACAAAAAGGCGTGGTGATGCATTCTTATAATCCCAGTTACTCGGGAGGCTGAGGCAGGAGAATCACTTGAACCCAGGAGGCAGAGGTTGCAGTGAGCTGAGATGATGCCACTGCACTCCAGCCTGGGCGAAGGAGCAAGACTCCATCTCAAAAAAAAAAAAGAAGCCTGGGCATGGTGGCTCACACCTGTAATCCCAACACTTGGAGAGGCCAAGGCAGGCAGATCAGGAGGTCAGGAGATCGAGACCAACCTGGCCAACACGGTGAAACCCCATCTCTACTAAAATACAAAAAATTAATCGGGTGTGGTGGTATGCGCCTATAGTTCCAGCTACTCAGGAGGTTGAGGCAGGGGAATCGCTTGAACCCAGGAGGCGGAGATTTCAGTGAGCTAAGATCACACCACTGCACTCCAGCCTGGCGACAGAGTGAGACCCTTGAGGGGGAACCTCCACTCTGGCCCCTGGTCTGGCACTTTACATGTACCCATTCCTAGTCTTCAGAGTTCCCACTGGAAAACTCCTCTAGTGGGAGCACCACACTTCCTTTGGAGGTCAGAGGTAGCCAGGCTCACCCGAGACATAACAGCAGCGAAAGTTAGGTGACGTCTAACTGTATGGCACATAAGCCCCAATACCGGCACATTAGCTGGTACCAATAAAGGGTGAAATGCACTGTTACTGTTACTGCCTGCAGTCAATATTTACCCGAGCTTGTTTTGGAAATGACTTCCATGTGGTCTTCATTTATTGAACAGATACTGTAACTGGCCTGCGGGAAAGAGTCTGCTAGGTTTTGTGGGGTCTAAGTGTGAATCCAATGTGGACCCAGTGCTCAAGGACTTTGTAACCCATATGTTGGGGAAGACATATTCCCCTATGTAACTGGCTCACCTGTGACGAGGTGAAATGCTTGGAGAACTTTGGGGATGGACCCAAGGAGCAGGCAGCAATGCCTGAAGGCTGTTTTCCCCTCTTCTCAGAATGAGGGTGATGGTCTCTCCCTCATCCGACTGAAGCACTTAACACAGGGTCTGATGTATCACAGGTAAACATGAGACTCTTCCAGACTGTAGCCACTGTCAACCTTTCACGGGTACCTTCCTGTCTTCTTTTCTCCAAACAGGCTGGCGTGTTCATGGATAGACACAGGTGTGATAATGTACTTTTTTTTTTGAGAGGGAGTTTCGCTCTTGTTACCCATGCTGGAGTGCAATGGCGGGATCTCGGCTCACTGCAACCTCCGCCTCCTGGGTTCGGGCAATTCTCCTGCCTCCTGAGTAGCTGGGATTACAGGCATGTGCCACCACGCCCAGCTAATTTTTTGTATTTTTAGTAGAGATGGGGTTTCACCATGTTGACCAGGATGGTCTCGATCTCTTGACCTCGTGATCCACCCACCTTGGCCTCCCAAAGTGCTGGGATTACAGGCGTGAGCCACTGTGCCGGGCCTGATAATGTACTTTTTACATATCATGCAGCGTGCTCCTTTTGGTTTCAGGAGCTCTTTGCTCTTATGTAGCCTTTGTATACATTATCTTTCTTTTTTCTTCTTTTACTTTTAATCTAATTTAATTTAATTTTTTAATTTTAACTTTTTTAGAGATGGGGTTTCACCATGTTGGCCAGGCTGGTCTCGAACTTCTGATCTTAGGTGATCCACCCATCTTGGCCTCCCAACATGCTGGGATTACAGGTGTGAGCCACCGCCCCCGGCCTATTTTATTTTTTATTTTTATTGTTTTGAGATGGAGTCTCGCTCTGTAGCCCAGGCTGGAGTGCAGTGGTGCAATCTTGGCTCACTGCAACCTCCGCCTCCCTGGTCCCGGTTCAAGCAATTCTCCTACCTCAGCCTCCCAAGTAGCTGGGATTAAAGGCAGGAGCCTCCATGCACAGCTAATTTTTGTATTATTTAGTAGAGATGGGGTTTCACCATGTTGGCCAGTCTGATCTTGAACTCCTGACCTTGTGATCTGCCCGCCTCGGCCTCCCAAAGTGCTGGGATAACAGATGTGAGCCACTGCGCCCACATCTTTTTAAATAAGAGATGAGGTCTTGTTCTGTCACCTAGGCAGGAATGCAGTGGGACAATACTAGCTCATTGCAGCCTTGGCCTCCCATCTGATCCAGCCTCCTGAATAGCTGGGACTACAGGGGCATGACTAATTAAAAAAATGATTTTGGCCGGACATGGTGGCTCACCCCTGTAATCCCAGTACTTTAGGAGGCAGAGGTGGGTGGATCACCTGAGGTCAGGAGTTCAAGACCAGCCTGGCCAACATGGTGAAGCCCCATCTCTACTAAAAATACAAAAATTAGCTGGGCGTGGTAGCACATGCCTATAATCCCAGCTACTTGGGAGGCTGAGGCAGGAGAATCGCTTGAACCTGGGAGCTGGAGGTTGTGGTGAGCTGAGATTGCACCATTGCACTCCAGCCTGGGCAACAGAGCAAGACTCAGTCTCAAAAAAGAAAAAAAAATTTTTTTGGGGGGTAGAGATGGGGGTTTCACTATGTTGTCCAGGCAGGTCTCAAACTCCTGGGCTCCAGTGATTCTCCCGCCTTGGCCTACCAAAGTGCTGAGATTCCAGGCGTCAGCCATGGTGCCCCACTGTATACATTTCAGTAACTCTAACATTCCCTTTGAGTGCAGGTTTCCATTCTCACTGTTATGAACGGTGCCATTGTGAACATTTTGGTGCATATGCTTCTTTCCGTATTCGGGAATATTTTCTTTGGAAGAATGTCCCTAAAGTGAAGCTACCAGGTGTCAGAGGGACTCACCTAAGGCCTGGGTCATTCATTCCTGCAGCTCAACACAAGCTGAATACAGCTTCAGTCTGACATTGGTACCAGGTCCATTTTGTTCTCATTCCTCCAGTTCTGGCCTGATGTCTTTCATTCTCTTGAATCAATAGTTGCAGATATTAACCTCGCCTTTCTGTTTCTTGGGTTCCATAGGCCTTTTCTTGTTGGCTGCTTGATGTTGCACAGTTTAAGAACTGCTAGGAGGCTCTCAAGCTCTTTGATACTTCAAGGCTCTGAAACTAGAACAAGCTTGGCAATTCAAGACTGGCATCATGACTATGAGTTACGCGGGCCGCGGAAGGAGGAGGCCAGAGCGTGTTAGGAAAGAATCTGGGTTTCACTCAATGTGTCACGGGAAGCCTTGGATGGCATCCAAGGGTTTGTTTTAAAAAGATGACTGCAGGGAATGGACGCAGGCAAACGGGCAAGGGTGGACGGGAGGAGTCAGGAGCGCCGCCGCAGGATTTTGGGAGCTTCTAGGATGGAAAGTGGCACATGCCGCATGTGCAGGGCAGGCCGTCAGTGAGAGGCAGAGCTTGCAGTTTCAGGGACAGGGAAGGGTGAGCCGCAGGTCTTCATGCCCTCAGCGGGCCGACGGGGTGGGCAAGGGAAGAGGGAGGTGGAGCGGACGCTTGTCGTCCTGAGCCTCCACGCCGTTTTTTGGCGACGATTCCGGGAGGGTGGGTGAGCGCTGGCGACAGCATTGCAGTGAGTGGACAAGAAGGAAGGAAGTCCCATCTCGGCACTCCAGGGATGAGCAAATGTCAGTCCCACGACGGTGGCTCGCGGTGGGAGCGGGGGCGACGGTCCGCACCGTCTCCCACCAGCTCTCAGTTCAGTCCTTTGATGAGAACGATTACGTTTTCTCAATCTTAAAGCGCTAAGTAAACTCAACTGCAGGACCAGCAAGCCCTGGACCTCTCTTTCTACGCGGTTCCCTGCAGCACGTGCTAGCCCACCCGGGGCCCGGGACCCACCTGCGGCCACCAGAAGACTGGGACGGCTGGCTCCGCCCCCGTGCTTTGGTCCTGCCCTATAACCGTCACAGCGAACCCCGCCCATTCGTGGGCGGAGCCTCCGTCCTTCTCTGCCCCGGGCTGTCCCGAGACTCGGGTCTCCGTTCCCCCCCATGGGCGGAGCCTCCGCTCGGTGCTCTGAGCGCACGCGCAGCCGGTCCCGCCCGCGGCTCCGACCCGCTGGAGCCCACGTCCCTCCGGGAGCGCGCGCGCCGGTGCGGGTGCGTGCGTGAGCGTGCGCGTCTCCGCTGTCGCTGTCGTTGTCGTTGCCGGTGCTGCACCCGCGCCCTCTGCCGCTGCCGCCGCCGCCGCCGCCGCCGCCGCCCGGGGTCTCCAGACTGAGGAGTGTTCCGGCCGCTGCCCAGCAGCGCCGCGGAGCAGGGAGCGGAGCCGGCGGGAGGGCGGGCGGGCGGGTGGACGGACGGGCAGGTGAGCTCGCTGCGGGCCGGGCGGGCGGGTCGGCCCACGTCAGGCCGGGGCGGGGGGTGGGGGGCGGGGGCGCGGGCACAGGTGGGGTCGGGGGCGGCGCTCCAGAGCCGGAAATGGTGGCGTCCCCCTGGCCGGTCCCGCGCGGGCGCTCGGGGCCGAAGCTGCTGCGACGCCGCGGCTTGAGCCGGGCCGGGGCGGGGGCGCGGAAGGTCGGCGCCGGAGCCTACGGGAGCCGGGCCGGGCCGGGGATCTGAGCGCCGCGCCTCGCGGTGGGGGCTGGGGCCGCGCTCTCTGCGCATCTCTCCCGGCCCGGGACGCCTCCTCCCCTCCCCCAGGTCCCCGCGCCCGCCCCCGACCCCTTGGGGTCTTCCCCCTCCCGCGGGACGACCCGAGAAGCTGAAGCACCGCTGGTTTTAGGGAGACAGATAATTTAGTTTCTGGGTCGTTGTGTTTATAGCTCGGAGAATTGAAAATTGTTCCTTAACGCACCATAAATTAATCTTTCATACGTTGTAAATTGCAAAAAAGCGTTTGGTTTTAAGAAAAAAACCTGTTTTATCAGCGTTATAAAAACGTTTTTAGCCATGCTTTATTGAACTCTTAAGGAGAGAGTATTAGGAACTCATCCGTTCAGGTTCTAACTTGTTGGTGTTACATGTCTGGATTAAAGACTCTTTTTCGTGTGCCGAAGCCATGATTTCTCAAATTCATTCAGTTGTGTCATACAGGAAAAGGAAGCAAAAATTTCAGCTTTATTTTTGTTTTCCGGCTTAGGCTTGGTTGGGAAGATGTCGTGGTGGTTGGATACTTCTGCCCTTATTTGTCGGTTTAGAAAAACCTGTTCTAATGACAAAGTTATATTGCTTCATCTATTGTCATGGTTACCTGAAGGCAAAACTTTACCCAGAGCTTTTGAGTTTTAATGTTAGTTTATTTGCTTCTCTTTTTAAAAAAAAAGTCATGCTGAGTTTCAAGAATGAGTAATCTGTTAAACGGGAGATGAAATTAGAAGCCTGGATCTGAGGGCTCCAGGAAGTTTCATGGTTCCCTTTTCGCTTGTGCCGGTGCTGTAGGACTCAGAGTGGCTCCAGCTGGCTTTTGGCTCAGCAGAGAGCTGGAGGGGTGTGCTTTGGTTGGCTGGGTTTGTGGCCTCTGATGGACATCCCTGGCAATTGTGTTAATGAGCCTGCACATCTGAGTCCACCCACCCTCTGACTGTGGCCCCTGATTCACTATACCTGCCGTAGCAGCCTCCTTGCTATTCTGAACAGACTCACATGTTCTGTCCTTGGATCTTCTTGGAATGCCTGGTGACTGCCTACTTACAGTGCCACCTAACTTTCTGTCTTCCTTCCTCACCTAATTTTCCCACAGCACTGAATCCTAGTAATGTCCTGTCTAATGCATTTATCATACTTAATATTTTACTATGAGGTAAGGTCCATGAAGAGACTATTTTGTGAAAAGAGCAGCTGCTGGCACATGGTCTGGGCCCAGTAAATATTTGTTCAGTGAATGAATGTGAGGAGCTTAGCAGCTGCTGTGCATGGTGCTGGCCTTGTCACGTGGAAGTTGTTATGGGTGAGGACTGAGCAGGTAGAGGTAAAGGTTCCTGGAATGTAGGCTCTCAGGATGGGGAGCCACCAGCTTTCATCTGCCCACTGGGGAAAGACAGCCAGCTAAGAGGTGGCTGGGAAGGGTGCATGGGACCCTTCTAAATCTTTTTTGCAACTTTGAATCTATAATTATTTCAAAGTTAAAAAGTTTCTATTTATTTTTCTTTTTTTTTTTTTTTTTGAGACGGAGGAGTTTCGCTCTTGTTACCCAGTCTGGAGTGCAATGGCACATCTCGGCTCACCACAACCTCCGCCTCCTGGGTTCAGGCAATTCTCCTGCCTCAGCCTCCTGAGTAGCTGGGATTACAGGCACGCGCCACCATGCCCAGCTAATTTTTTGTATTTTTAGTAGAGACGGGGTTTCACCATGTTGACCAGGATGGTCTCGATCTCTTGTAATCTACCCGCCTCGGCCTCCCAAAGTGCTGGGATTACAGGCGTGAGCCACCGCACCTGGCCCTTTTCTTTTCTTTTTTGTCTTATTATTCTATGAAGAAGTTAAAACGTTTCTAAAAAGTCAGATCTGTTCGGGTGTGGTGGCTTCCGCCTGTAATCCCAGCCCTTTGGGAGGCCAAGTTGGGCTGATCACTTGAGGTCAGGAGTTTGAGATCAGCTTGGCCAACATAGTGAAACCCTGTCTCTACTGAAAATACAAAATTAGCTGGGTGTGGTGGTGCACACCTGTAATCCCAGTTACTCGGGAGGCTGAAGCAGGAGAATCAAACCCGGGAGGTGGAAGTTGTAGTGAGACGAGATCTCACTACTGCACTCCAGCCTGGGCGATAGAGCAAGACTCCGTCTCAAAAAAATGAAAGAAATAATTAAAAAAAAAAAAGATCTGCCACTGGTAATAATGCTTTTAGAAATTTTGTCTTTGAATACCAGGAAAAAAATCCAACACACTAGTCCTTATACTCTGTTGTGACATTTGGTAATTAAGTAGTGTGAGGTGGAATGATCTGCCTGGCTCTTAATTCAGGAGAACTCCATGAGAGTGGCTGTTGCTGATCCACTTAGAATGAGGCCCATCAGCTATGGTGCTGTTACAGAGCAGCAGAGCCTGCAAAGTGACTTGCAGACTCTGGAGTTCTTCCCACAGCCTCCACCTCTTGCCCACGTTAACACAGAGTGAGTGGGCTTTAGGGCTTTCGTGCATCCCTGAAGATGCTTGTATTTACGTGGTTCTGAGATAGAACAGATGCTGTATGTTTCTCAGTCATTTTTGTTCCTCAGTTCCCCTCGATTGTGGAGGATAGATGCTGCTGAGCTGGGTTGTACAGCTACCCCCCTGACCAGCACCTTTGCTCAGGGTCTGCCTGTTAATCGTCAGACCTGGAACTTGAAGTCAAGTCTTCTCTAGACCAGGTTTTTTCTAAGTATTTGTTGACCACCTCCCTGGCACCACCAGAAAGAGCTCTGTACAAGGTGCTGGTTGTATTATCTTTAGAGCCCGGATTCGAGATGCCTACCTGTATGCCTGTGTTCAATAGTTGTTTGTTGAATGAATGACTAAAATGCAGTGGGGTGGGGAGTGATGATAAGGTAGAATTTTATCTAAATCAGGCAGTAAGGTGACTGATACCCAGTTAGGAGTACTGTGTCAGCAAATGAAAGCAGTTTTTCTCCAGTGAGGCAATAGATCCCTGGGTCATCAGGGGTTGGGTTAGAAGAAGCCATCTGTAGGGAAATGAAACGTGATGACTCGTCCTGCAGGAGAGGCGGAGAAGAGGCCCTGACACTCCGGTATCTCCAAGTGGGCAGTTAAAACTGTAGCGCTGGCCGGGTGGGGTGGCTCACACCTGTAATCTCAGCACTTTGGAAGGCCGAGGTGGGTGGATCACGAGGTCAAGAGATTGAGACCATCCTGGCCAACATGATGAAACCCTGTCTCTACTTAAAAAAAAAAAAAAAAAAAAAAAAAAAAGGCAAAAAAAATTAGCTGGAAGTGGTGGGACGCACCTGTAGTCCCAGCTACTCGAGAGGCTGAGGCAGGAGAATTGCTTGAACCCAGGAGGCAGAGATTGCACCACTGCACTCTAGCCTGGTGCCGGGCGACAGAGCTAGACTCTGTCTCAAAGAAAAAAAAAAAATGTAGTGCTTCTAAAACGAGGCTCATTGTAATGTTCTGCTGAGAACATTCTCATGCTGCAAAGTCCTGAGATGTGTCCAGGGAACATGGCATAAGCCTTCCCACTGTGGCAGCAGACTCTGTGCTGGACCTTCCTTCCTAAAGGAGGACAAGACTAGGGCTCACATGACTGGGACAGCTCTGTTGCTGAGCCGCTGCATTCTGTAAAATGAGGGTAGTGGTGCCTCCCCTGCCTGCCTGCTGGGAGAGAAAAGGAGACAATAAATGGAAAGGTGTCTCATCACCTGCTTCCTAAATAGAAGTGACAAAGATGCTGAAAAATAGTTATAGTCTTGTTTTATGAAAATGCTTCTCCTAATCTCGAAGCTGGGACTGCCTTGCCAGGACCCCTCAGGTAATGACATCCCTGAAGAGGATTACCAGCTAGTCTGTTATCAGTCACAGGCAATTCAACCCAGAAGATTTAAGGATTAGATTACCCAGCAACCTTTAGTGTAGATTTTGTCTCTCCTCACCCTTTGCATTAACTTAGGTTGCATTGTGTGTGAATGAGGAAGTGTGTTCTGCTTTACTGGTACATGGCAGACATTTAAGTTCATTAGAAATAACAATTGTTTTAACAAAAAGAGAAAAAAAATTGTTTTAACAATTTTTAACCTTTATGAGTTTTGTAAACATTGATATTTCACATTGAAGTTGCAGAAATTAGGACAGCATTGCATTTTTTCTCATTTTTTTTTTTCTTTTTTGAGATGGAGTCTCATGCTGTCACCCAGGCTGGAGTGCAGTGGCAAGATCTCGGCTCACCACAGCTTCCGCCTCCTGGGTTCAAGCGATTCTCCTGCCTCAGCATCCCTAGTAGCTGGGATTACAGGCGCCTGCCGTAGCACCCAGCTAATTTTTGTATTTTTAGTAGAGACAGGGTTTTCTCATGTTGGCCAGGCTGGTCTTGAACTCCTGACCTCAGGTGATCCACCCACCTCGGCCTCCCAAAGTGCTGGGATTATAGGTGTGAGCCACTGTGCCTGGCTCCAGGTTGGTCTTGAGCTCCTGGACTCAAGTGATCTTCCTGTCTCAGCCTCCCAGAATGTTAGAATGACCAGTGTGAGCCACTGTGTCAGGCCAGCATCTCATTTGCTAAAGAAAGAAGTACTCAGACCAGGTTTGGGACATGTCTCTGAAAATTCTGGGCTGGTGCAGTGGCTCATGCCTATAATCTCAGCACTTCGAGAGGGCAAGGCAGGCAGATTGCTTGAGTCCAGGAGTCAAGACCAGCCTGGCCAATGTGGCAAAACCCTCTCTGTACTAAAAATACAAAAATTAGCTAGCTGTCGTGGCAGGCACCTATAATCCCAGCTTCTTGGGAGGCTGAGGTGGTAGGATCACCTGAGCCTGGGAGGTTGAGGCTGCAGCAAGCCACAGTTGGTGCTACTGCACTCCAGCCTGGGCGACAGAGCAAGACACTGTCTCAAAAAAAAAAAGGAAGTTTTGTCTTGATCAGTAATCTCCTCCTCAGGACATACCTGCATATGCCAAAATTTAACTTTGTTCCAAAATTGTTCTACATTTTGCATGAATGGTTTTTGAAAAACTTATTTCTGTGCCAGAGAATTTTGTCATTTATTCTTGACATATTAAACATGACTGATATTAATAAATTTTGTGGGCTGGTGGCTCAAGCCTGTAATCCCAGCACTTTGGGAGGCTGAGGCGGATGGATCACGAGGTCAAGAGATCGAGACCAACCTGGTCAACATGGTGAAACCCCGTCTCTACTAAAAATACAAAAAATTAGCTGGGCATGGTGGTACATGCCTGTAATCCCGGCTACTCGGGAGGCTGAGGCAGGAGAATTGCCTGAACCCAGGAGGCAGAGGTTGCAGTGAGCCAAGATCGTGCCATTGCACTCCAGCCTGGGTAATGAGCGAAACTCCGTCTCAAAAAATAAATAAATTTTGTGATGTGTCATGAGTGCTTGGTGAATATCATTAAATGTGGATAAGAATGAACCTGGTTTTTCATGAGTTTATAATTCTATTGTCCTTTTTAGTATTCTACTTTGAACGTGTATCACCAGCAGAAATGATCATTTACGAGAGGAAGTGTCTGGAGTCATGTAGTATCTGCATTGCTATGTTCGAGGCATTCTTTGTTTGATATGGAGTCTTGCTCTGTCATCCAGGCTGGAGTGCAGTGGTGCAATCGTGGGTCACTGCAGCCTCTGCTTCCCAGGTTCAAGTGATTCTTCTGCCTCAGCCTCCTGAGTAACTGGAATTACAGGTGTGCACACCACCTGTAACTCCTGGCTAATTTTTGTATTTTTAGTAGAGACAGGGTTTTGCCATGTTGGTCAGGCTGGTCTGGAACTCCTGATGTCAGGTGATCTGCCCACCTTGGCCTCCCAAATTGCTGGGAATACAGGCCTGAGCCACTGTGCTCGACTGGTGTTCTGTGCCCGTTGGTTATGAAATTATGATTCTGGCAGCTTGGAAGATGGAATGGATTCGCCAGCCCCAATGGCTGTGCCCTGCCCTCCTTGCCATCTCTAGAGTGTGACTGACTTCCAGGAGAGTTCTCCCTGCCCTGTGCCTGTACTTTTTCACCAGGTAGAGTGGAAATGTGTTCTAGTGAAACTGCAGAACCAAAATATCCTGTCTTACTCTAACCCCTGAAGAAGTGGGAGCTGAATGCAGATGCTAGAGGTCCAGTCTATGGGCTCCACATCAGTCTCAGAATGGAGGTCAGCCCAGGTCAGAGGCCTCTCCTCTGACTGAATGTAGGTGCTAGGGGTCCAGTCCAGGTGCTTCACATCAGTCTCAGAATGGAGGTGAGCCCAGGTCAGAGGCCTCAACCTCTGCCTGGGCTGCAGGTGCCTGGCAGGAGGAGTGACTGCGTCAGCAGAGGAAGTGTGCACCACTGCCTGCCTTTTATTTTTCTCCTTCTATTATTGGTAGGGGGAGTAGCAGAGCAAATGTTTGATTTTTTTTGGTAGGCAGTCCCAATGGATTTTTCTTTATTAAATAGGCTCGTCTTTTATTGTAAGAGGGTTTCCCTAAGACAAGTAATGAAAGAAATTCTGGGTCCAGGAGTACAGACTAATTTTTGTCATCTGTTGCCAAGTTTGTATCCCTCATGCAGTGTCTGTCTTTTTCCCTTTGCTCACAGGGCATTTTAATATAGTATTTTGGTGCTAATTTAGCTACTGCAATAGGGCTTGCTATTAAAATCTGAGATTTTTAATTTTTATCAATTGCAATAAATTTTATTAGTTCTCTCTTGATGTGTCCTTTAAAATAGGAAATTTCTTATTAGCGTGGTGTGGTGGCATGCATTGGTGGTCTCAGCTGCTTGGGAGGCAAGGGCTGGAGGGTTGTCTGAGTCCATGCTGGGCAACGTAGTAAGGCCTAGTCTCTTAAAAAATAATACATTTCTTGTTATAAATAGATTTTTTTTTGAGACAGTTTTATTCTTGTTGCCCAGGATGGAGTGCAATGGCGTGATCTCAGCTTATTGCAACTTCTTCCTCCCAGGTTCAAACAGTTCTCCTGCCTCAGCCTCCCGAGTAGCTGGGACTATAGGCACCCGCCACCATGCCCAGCTAATTTTTGTATTTTTAGTAGAGACGGGGTTTCACCTTGTTGACCAGGATGGTCTCGATCTCTTGACCTCATGATCCACCCGCCTCAGCCTCCCAAAGTGCTGGGATTATAGGCGTGAGCCACCGCACCTGGCCCTTTTTTTTTTCTTTACAACAGGGTCTCACTTTGTCTCTTGCCCAGGTCAGAGTGGAGTGGTGCAGTCTCAGCTCACTGCATTCTTCCAGGCCCAAGCAGTCCTCCCATCTCAGCCTCTCAAGTAAAGGAAACTTTAGGTGTGTGTCACCACAGCTGACTGTTTTAATTTTTGTAGTGTTGGGCCTCGTCATATGTTGCCCAGGTTGGCCTTGAACTCCTGGACTTGATCCTCCTGCCTCGGCCTCCCATGGTGGTGCGTGCCTACAGTCTCAGTAGCTTAGACTCATCCTACCCCTTGGCTGAGACTGTAGGCATGCACCACCTCACTAACTTGTCTCAAACTTTTAATAAGTCTCTTCACATATAAATTTTTTAAAATTTTGTCTATTTTATTTTTTTCTTTTTCTTTTATTTTATTTTACTTTTTTTGAGACTCAGTTTCGCTCTTGTTACCCAGGCTGGAGTGCAATGGTGCGATCTCGGCTCACCGCAACCTCCGCCTCCTGGGTTCAGGCAGTTCTCCTGCCTCAGCCTCCCAGGTAGCTGGGATTACAGGCACGCGCCACCATGCCCAGCTAATTTTTTGTATTTTTAGTAGAGACAGGGTTTCACCATGTTGACCAGGATGGTCTGTATCTATTGGCCTCGTGATCCACCCGCCTTGGCCTCCCAAAGTGCTGGGATTACAGGCTTGAGCCACTGCGCCTGGTCTATTTTATTTTTTTCATATTTTCCACAGTATGATAGTAAGAAATTTTTTTTAAATTAAAATAAAATGGGCTGGGCATGGTGGCTTGCGCATGTAATCTCAGCACTTTGGGAGGCCGAGGTGGGCAGATCGTGAGGTCAGGAGATTGAGACCGCCCTGGCCAACATTGTGAAACCCCGTATCTACTAAAAATACAAAAATTAGCTGGGCGTGGTGGCATGTGCTTGTAGTCCCAGCTACTCATGAGGCTGAGGCAGGAGAATTGCTTGAACCTGGGAGGCGGAGGTTGCAGTGAGCCGAGATCGTGCCACTGCACTCCAGCCTGGGCGACAGAGCTAGACTCCATCTCAAAATAAATAAATAAATAAAAATGTTTGGTTAGGCATAGTGGCTCATGCCTGTAATCCCAGCACTTTGGGAGGCCAAGACAAGCAGATCACATGAGGCAAGGAGTTTGAGACCAGCCTGGCCAACATGGCGAAACCCTGCCTCTACTAAAAATATTAAAATTTGGGTGGGTGTGGTGGCTCACGCCTGTAATCCCAACACTTTGGGAGGCTGAGGCTGGTAGATCTCTTGAGTTCAGGAATTTTAGACTAGCGTGGGCAACAGGAGGAAACTGCATCTCTACAGAAAATACAAAAATTAGCTGGGCACAGTGGTGCATGCCAGCTGTCCCAGCTGCTTGAGAGGCTGAGGTGGGATGATCCCTTGAGCCTGGGAGGTGGAGGTTGCAGTGGGGGTGAAAAAGAGAATGCCCCATGTCCAAATAGCAAACGGTCTGAAGTGAGACAAACTGGGGTTTGTTGAACAGGCATTCTGGGGCAA
Organism: Callithrix jacchus; assembly: GCF_049354715.1. Taxonomy (NCBI): domain Eukaryota; kingdom Metazoa; phylum Chordata; class Mammalia; order Primates; family Cebidae; genus Callithrix; species Callithrix jacchus. The sequence continues at coordinate 59,386,564 of NC_133506.1, forward strand.
GCTTACCTAATACCCATTCGCCATAATCCCTAGGACAGCCTTGAAGGGTGGGTCTTTTTTCCCAGATCACAGGAGAAAGATTTAACCTTACAGGGTGGGTCTTAAACAGTTTGTTAGATTCTTACATATAAAGGTATAATATTAACGAATAAGCACAAATAATGCCACCTTATATGTTAAAATGATACAGAATTTACAAAATTACCCTTTTTTCCCCCCAAATTACTGCTTATCGTATGGTTTCTGTTGGGTCCTGTTGGGTCTGTTTCTCTTGCATCATCCTGCAGGTTGGGTCACCCTAACCAATTGTCACCAACAGATGGATGCACAGCATCCTCTTTAGTGAGCACTGCTTAATTCATGTTATGAAAATGCTTTAAGACGAGGGCACTGTAACTTACATAGAATCTGCAGTGGCCTTGAATAGGCAACTGGTCCAGCTGCCTCTTAGTATGTCTTATTTCCAAGTGGGTTGATTGAGATGCATAGAGGTGTTCATGGCATAAGCATCCTTGTGAACCTGCTCTAGTTTAGAATAAATAGGCAGAATTTTACTAATGTTGTTCCTGGTGTAGGCTAGTGGTCTTTACCCTGGACTCACTCCGGAACAGCTTGTCCAACTGACTGACAGCTACCTCCCCCTAAAGCCTTAAATCGACTTCTATGTTTTTAAAAGGCAAAGGACAATAAGGCAACTTAATAAACTGTGTGGGGATTTTTTTTTTTTTGGTATGTGTGTGATGAGGTCTCACTCTGTCACCTAGGCTGGAGTGCAGTGGCACAATCTCAGCTCACTGCAATCTTCACTTTCTGGGTTCAAGTGATTCTCCTTCCTCAGCCTCTCGAGTAGCTGGAACTCCAGGCATGCACCACTACACCCAGCTAATTTTTGTATTTTTAGTAGAGATGGGGTTTTACCGTGTTGGCCATGCTGATCTTGATCTCCTGACCTCAAGTGATCCACCCGACTCGGCCTCTCAAATTATTGGGATTATAGGCATGAGCCACCGTGCCCAGCTGGATTTTTTGTTTTTAGAGACAGGGTCTCACTCTCCTGCCCAGGCTAGGGTACAGTGGTGCAGTTACCACTCACTGCAGCCTTGAACTCAAGTGATCCTCCCATCTCACCTTCCTGAGTAGTTGGGATTTCAGGTGCATGCCACCCTGCCTGGCTAATTTTTTTCATGTTTTTTGAGACATGGTCTCACTTTGAACTCTTGGCTTCAAGTGATTCTCCTGCCTCAGCCTCCGAAGTAGTTGCAGTTACAGGTGTGAGCTACCACACGTGGTAGATTTTTCTTTCTTCTCTCTCTTTTTTTTTTTTAATGGAGTCTGGCTCTGGTTGCCCACACTGGAGTGTTAATGGTTCAATCTCAACTCATTGCAGTCTTCACCTCCTGGGTTCAAGCAATTCTCCTTCCACAGCCTCCCTAGTAGCTGGGACTACAAGTGTGTGCCACCGAGCCCAGCTAATTTTTGTATTTTTAGTAGAGGTGGGGTTTTACCATGTTGGCCAGGCTGGTCTTGAACTCCTGACCTCAGGTGATGGGTCTTGGCCTCCCAAAGTGCTGGGATTACAGGCATGAACCGCTGCACCTGGCCCAGGATTTTTTTAAATTAAGGAAAATATTTTTGGCCAGGCGCGGTGGCTGACGCTTATAATCCCAGCACTTTGGGAGGCTGAGGCAGGCGGATCATGAGGTCAAGAGATCGAGACTATCCTGGCCAACAGGAGGAAACCCCATCTTTACTAAAAATACAAAAATTAGCTGGGTGTGGTGGCATGTACCTGTAGTCCCATCTACTGGAGAGGCTGAGGCAGGAGAATCGCTTGAACCCAGGAGGCGGAGGATGCAGTGAGCTGAGATTACACCACTGTACTCCAGCCTGGGTGACTGAGTGAGACGCCATCTTAAAAAAAAAAAAAAAAAAAAAGGAAAATACTTTGTTATGCAACAATAATTAATATGTTTTCAAGCTGAGAATAAAATATAGCCAACAAAACATGTATTTAGCTTTGTAAACTTTGTCTATATATGTACTTATTTTACTTTTATTTAAAAATATGGGACTGGGCACGGTGGCTCAAACCTGTAATCCCAGCACTTTGGGATGCTAAAGCAGGTGGATCACTTGAGGTCAAGAGGTCAAGACCAGCCTGGCCAATATGGAGAAACCCTGTCCATCTCTACTAAAAATACAAAAATTAGCCGGGTGTGGTGGCATGCACCTGTAATCCCTGCTACTTGGGAGGCTGAGGCAGGACAATTGCTTGAACCTGGAAGGTGGAGGTTGCGGTGAGCCAAGATTGCTCCACTGCACTTCAGCCTAGGAGATAGAGAGACTCTGTCTTAATAAATAAATTAATAAAAATATGGCAATGGTCTGAGTGTAATGGGTCACACCTGTAATCCCAGCACATTGGGGACTGAGGTGGATCACTTGAGCCCAGGAGTTTGCCTAGCCTGGGCAACTTAGGGAGACCCTGCCTCTACAAAAAAATAAAAAATTATCCAGGTGTGGTGGTTGCACACATGTAATCCCAACTACTTAGGTGGCTGAGGTGGGAGGATTGCATGAGTCCGGGAGGTCAAGGCTGTAGTGAGCTGTGATTGAGCCACTGCACTCCAGCCTGGGTAGATACAGTGAGACTCTTTTTCTAAAATAAAATAAATGACAATGGTCAACATAGTACCTTATTCAGAAAAGTCTTGATGTACAAGAAAATAAGTTATTTGTGATCAGGACAGAGAAGAATTATTACCTTTTGTGAAATGGATACTGAGAATCAGTCACTATGTACAATGTGTGGGAAGCTGACTTGGATTTGAGTTCCAGCCCTGTTGATCCCTAGCATGGTGACTGCAGGTAGGTTGCTCAGCCTTCCTAAGTCTCAGTCTTAGCTGCAAAGTGCAGATCATCATGATAATAGCTCACGTTTACTGTGTGCCTGGCATAGGTCTGACTGGTGTACACAAGCTAGCTCCCAGACATACCTCGCTTGACTGTTTAATCCCCGTTTGACAGAGAGGAGATTGAGATGGGGAGATGTGGGGTTGTCTTGGTACTTTGGGAGGCCAAGACAGATCACCTGAGGTCAGGAGTTCAAGACCAGCCTGGCCAACACGGTAAAACCCCACCTCTACTAAAAATACAAAAATTATCTGGGCTCAGTAGCACACACTTGTAGTCCCAGCTGTGGAAGGAGAATTTCTTGAACCCAGGAGATTGAGATGGGGAGAGCCTTCTAAGAGGAAGGGCTCTGTTCAGCAGATGGAGGCACATGGTGAGTGTTTGCTAAGCTGCAGCTGCTGTGCATATGAAACAGATGTTATTGCAAGTTTTGTCAGATCATAATGTCTGAATTTTGAGGTACATTGCGTGTGTTTTCACACTTAACATCCTCTGAAATTTGGCATGTTTTACAGTTGGCTTGTCATGGTTAATTTTTACTCCTTATATTTGGTTGCATACTAGACTCACTGGAATCATTTGCCCTCCGTCATAGTTACAGAGGCACTCTGAAACCCTGTGTGTGCTTCACCAGGGACAGCTGGCACACAGGAGGTACTGGCCAGCCATCCCCCCGGGTGAATTTCTCTAAGAGCAGCCCTAGGCCGGGGGTGAGTGTGGGAAAATTGGGGCCGTTGCCATAAGTTACGTTTCAGAATGGGTTCTCACTGGAAGTGCTGGAAATACCCAGATGCCATCTGTCGCATTTCTTTTTTTTAAGAGACAGGGTCTCGCTAAGTTGCCCAGGCTGGAGTGTGGAGTGCAGTGGCTATTTACAGGTGCGATTCCACTACTGATCAGCACGGGAGTTTTGACCTGCTCCGTTTCCCACCTGGGCCGCCGGTTCACACCTCCTTAGGCAACCTGGTGGTCCCCCGCCCCTGGGAGGTCACCATATTGATGCTGAACTTAGTGTGGACACCCAATCTGCATAGCGCATTACAGCCCAGAATTCCTGGACTCAAGTGATCCTCCAGACTCAGCCTCCCGAGTAGCTGGGACTGCAGGCACGTGCCACTGCGCCCGGCCATCTGTAGCATTTTATGCACTGTGGCTTATCCACTGTCTGTGTCTTAAGCTTCAGCTCTGCAGTATGCTCAGTGGAAGCCTCTGGTCCACTGCTGTATGGTGGTGGGGGAAGCCACAGCCAGGGTGGGTATGCCATTTGATTAGTCACAGAATGAACAGGGCAGAGGTCACTAAGTAAATATGATATTGCTAGTAGGATTGTGTTCATAATTTTTTTTTTTTGAGAGAGTCTCACTCTTGTCACTTAGGCTGGAGTGCAGTGGCAAGATCTCAGCTCACTGCAACCTCTGCTTCCCGGGTTCAAGCAATTCTCCTGCCTCAGCCTCCTGAGTAGCTGGGATTACAGGTGCCCACCGTCATGCCCAGTTAATTTTTGTATTTTTAGTAGAGATGGAGTTTTACCATGTTGGTCAGGCTGGTCTCAAACTCCTGACCTCGTGATCCACCTGCCTCAGCCTCCCAAAGTGCTGGGATTACAGGCGTGAGCCACCTCACCTGGCCAGTCACAAGTATTTTTATGAATTTATGTGTTCTGTGAAGTTGACTATTTGAATGTTGTGATTATTATGTCCAGATAAAGTTCTAGCCCCGCTCAGTGCAGGCATGTGCCTGTGGTCCCAGCTACTTGAAGTGGGAGGATAGCTTGAGCCCAGGATTTTGAGGATTTTGCACTCCAGTCTGGGCGACAGAGTGAGACCCCATCTCAAAAAGAAAAGAGGCCAGGTGCAGTGGTTCATGCTGTAATCCCAGCACTTTTGGAGGCTGAGGCAGGCAGATCCCTTGAGGTCTGGAATTTGAGACCAGCCTGGCCAACATGGTGAAACCTCATCTCTACTAAAAATAGAAAAATTAGCAGGGAGTGGTTACGAATGCTTGTAGTCTCAGCTACTCGGGAGGCTGAGACAGAACAATCGCTTGAGCCAGGAGGTGGAGGCTGAAGTGAGCAGAGATTGTGCCACTGCACTCCAGCCTAGGTGACAGAGGGAAACCTCCTCAAAAAAAAAAAAAAAAAAAGACTCGGGGGGCAGGTACGGTGGCTCATGCCTGTAATCCCAGCACTTTGGGAGGCCAAGGCAGGTGGATCATGAGGTCCGGAGATCAAGACCATCCTGGCTAACACGGTGAAACCCCATCTCAACTAAAAATACAAAAAAAATTAGCTGGGTGTGGTAGTGGGCACCTATAATTCTAGCTGCTCAAGAGGTTGAGGCAGGAGAATCACTTGAACTTGGGAGGCGAAGGTTGCAGTGAGCTGAGATTATGCCACTGCACTCCAGCCTGGACTACAGAGCGAGACTGTCTCAAAGAAAAAAAAAGAGAGAAAAAAGAAAAAAAAATTCTTCCTTGAGAGCAGATTTCTACTGAATTGATTGCTGGTTTTATGCCCTTTTGTCCCAGATGCAAAGTATCTCCAGATTCATCTGGCCAGTGATCCTCAGGAGAGCCTGTGGGGGCAGCAGAGGCCTGCCGGGGCCAGGGTGTGCCCCAGACTTTAGAATCCTGTGGATTTGGGTATTGTGAGGGTAGAACGCCAGCACCCTGAATGCCCTCATGCTTACTACCTTTATGAAAAATACTTTGTCTTTCACATTTGCGAGTGTGTTACGATTTTCTGGAATATTTTTGGTCATAGTAACAATTCTGCTATAGCACCTTTGTTCTCTAGCATTGTACATAGGTGAATAGCTTTTAACAGCAGCGCTGTGATGATGGAAGTGTCACTCGTCTTCAGACTCATTCTGTTCCAGGGGTGCTTGCTTGTTCTGGGCCCCCTTTATATGGAGAGGTTCAAACCTTGATTGAATATTGGCTGCCCAGGTGTTGTGTCCTGTGGCCTCATTGGTGTCCCCCCGGACCTTTTCTCTGCTATTTGCACCATCAAAAGCAATGTGTGCCTAGGACTGAGAGGGCGAGGCCCCAGGGTGCTTGGGCGCCCGGTGCCCAGGAGGGCAAGAGTACGAGTGTCGTATTGATAATTGGGTTTTGAGAATGTTTGCTTTTTTTTTTTTTTTTGAGATGGAGTCTCACTGTTGCCCAGGCTGTAGTGCAGTGGTGTGATCTCAGCTCACTGCAACCTCTACCTCCTGGGTTCAAGCGATACTCATGCCTCAGCCTCCCAAGTAGCTGGAATTATAGCCGTGCAGTACCACACGCAGCTAATTTTTGTATTTTTAGTAGAGATGGGGTTTTACCATGTTGGCTAGGATGGTCTTGATCTCCTGACTTTGTGATCTGACCGCCTCAGCCTCCCAAAGTGTTGGGATTACAGGTGTGAGCCACCACGTCTAGCCCTTTTTTTTTTGGAAATGGAGTATTGCTCTGTCGCCCAGGCTGAAGTGCAGTGGCATGATCTTGGCTCACTGAAACCTTTGCCTCCCAGGTTCAAGCGATTCTCCTGCGTCAGCCTCGAAAGTAGCTGGGACTATAGGCATGTGCCAACACACCTGGCTAATTTTTTGTATTTTTAGTAGAGACGGTGTTTCACTGTATCAGCCAGGATGGTCTTGTCCTCCTGAACTGGTGATCCATTTACCTTGGCCTCCCAGAGTGCTGGGATTACAGGCATGAGCCACTGCGCCTGGCCGGCAGTCAGTTTTTACATAGTTCATCACAAATTTTAAATCAAGTTTCCCCAGCAGGTTAAAAAAAATGCCAATTTTATTTCATTTTTCATATTATTAGCAAAGTTTTTCTTCAATAGAATGAACCAAGGGCATCTAAAGCAAAGAGGTAGCTCCCTGCTCCGTCTCCATCTCCCCATCTGCACTGTCTTTCCCTGCCCTGTCTCCATCTCCCCCTCTGCACCGTCTCTCCTTGCCCTGTCTCCATCTCCCCGTCTGCACCGTCTTTCCCTGCCCTGTCTCCATCTCCCCGTCTGCACTGTCTTTCGCTGCACTGTCTCCATCTCCCCCTCTGCACCGTCTCTGCCTGCTCGGTCTCCATCTCCCCATCTGCACTATCTCTCCCTACTCTGTCTCCATCTCCCCGTCTGCACCGTGTCTCCCTGCTCAGTCTCCATCTCCCCTTCTGCACTATCTCTCCCTACTCTGTCTCCCATCTCCCCATCTCCACCGTCTCTCCCTGCTCTGTCTCCATCTCCCTCTCTGCACCGTGTCTCCCTGTCCCGTCTCCGTCTCCCCGTGTGCACTGCCTGTCCTGCCTCGTCTCCCAGTCTGCACCATTTCTCCCAGAGGTGTTTGCTGGGGCTCCTTTGCAGCTGCCCCTGCTGTGTCATGCCCAGGTGCTGACACACATACCCACTCCTGTGTCTTCCCCATCCCGTATGATTGTCGCTCTTTGTAGTTCCTCCGTGTTTCCTTCGTATCCTTAGATGACTTGACTTTGTCATGCTCCACAGCAATACACAGCACCTGTTGTCTCCTCGGTGTTTCTTCCTCTCCTTTTCTTCCCCCTCTCCTTAGACATAGTCTGTTCTATCTAGAGTTGTTCCCCTTGCCCCAAGGCTCCTAACAGCCTTTTTTTTTTTTTTTTTTTTTTTTTTTTTGGGTGAGATGGAGTCTCTCTCTGTCGCCCAGGCTGGAGTGCAGTGTCGAGATCTCGGCTCACTGCAACATCCGTCTCCTGGGTTCAAGCAATTCTCCTGCCTCAGTCTCCTGAGCAGCTGGGACTACAGGTGTGCGCCACCATGCCTGGCTAATTTTTGTGTTTTTATTTATTTTTGAGACAGAGTCTCTCTCTTGCCCATCCCGGCAGGGGCATGGTGATCTCAGCTCACTGCAACTTCCTTCTTCTGGGTTCAAGCCATTCTCCTGCCTCAGACTCCTGACCTCAGGTGATCCGCCCGCCTTGGCCTCCCAAAGTGCTGGGATTGCAGGCGCGAGCCGCCCTGCTGGCCCTAATAGCCTTCTTAGGATCTGTATTTTCAGACCGTCCATTGCAGGATGTGTTATCTTTGTGGCCTGGAATGTCTTTCTTAGCACTCTTCATACCCCCACCCTGACCGGGCAGTGTCTCTCGAGGCCACTTGTCTAGCCACCCTCTTGGGATGACCATGGGAGGCTGGGGAGAAGAGTGAGGCAGTAATCAGAAGCCTCACACTCACCATTGACACCTGCTTCTGGTCTCTTACCAAAAGCATCACTGAGACTTGAATCCTTACAGCTTGGAACTTAGGGAACTGCGTAGGTGCTACCTTGTAATTGCTGTTAAAACCCTTTTGGACTTCATAATTGAATGCTTGTTTTAAAATACCATTTTAAGTGCTATTATCTATGATGTGGTTAGAAGTGCCAAATAATTTTTACCATTTTTTTCTTGAGACGGAGTCTCACTCTGTTGCCCAGTCTGGAGTGCAGTGGTGCAATCTTGGCTCACTGCAGCTTCCACCTCCCAGGTTCAAGCAATTCTCCTGCCTCACCCTCCTGAGTAGCTGGGATTACAGGCGTGCACCACCACATTTGGCTAATTTTCCTATGTGTAGTAGAGACGAGTTTTACCATGTTGCCCAGGCTGGTCTTGAACTCCTGACCTTAGGTGATCCGTCAGCTTGGCCTCCCAAGGTGCTGAGATTACAGGCATGAGCCACTGCACCTGGCCAGAATTGTATAGCTTTTGTAAAAATTTTGGAAATGGCCTCAGATAATTTCAGAGGTTTTCGAATAAAGGATGCTGAAAATGGAGGGCCCCTGATAGACCTCCCATGTGGAGGTTTGAGTCAGCTAGAGGCACCTATGGGTCCCAGGGAAAGGTGGGCTGCTCTGTGAGTGCTCCTGGGACCTGAGGTACTGGACAGGGCTTATATGGGTTCTGGTCTGTACCTCCCGCCATGCCCAGACCAACAAGTGTTAGAGATAGTATAGGACCGTAGGGTCAGGAAGGGTTTCTTGAACAAAAACCGGGGAAAACGGATGGATCGGTTCAGAAAGCTGCGGTATGTTCAGCAGCCTCAACTGTGACTTGGAGGAGAGCTGCTGTGCAGCGAGGTGCCTGTGCTGAGCAGTGCTGTGCACTTGAATGGCTCAGATGCTACGTTTATATTAGATGTTTTTACTGCAATTGGAAAAAGCTTGTGTTTATCATAAGTAAAGAAATAACTGTGAACTGGGAGATACTTATAACACTTTTAACCAGTGTCACATCAGTGTCCTGGATACGTCCATGGGGAACCACAGAGAGAACGTATGGAGATGCCTACCCTCATCGGTCCATAGGATGAGGACTCGGGTTAGGCGGGTGCCGGGGGATCTGGCCGTACCAGTCATGGTTGAGGCTGTAGGAATGGCAGCAAGCCCTAAACTCCAGTGGCCACTGGTGCAGTCCTTGGAGGGTAGTCAGTGCGCCTTGCCAGGCTGAGCTTGCTCATTGTTGGTCACCCAGAAGTTAAGTATATACCAGAAGGATTCTTCCTAAACTGTTGGTGCTGAAAGACCAAATTTAAGTTTTAAAAATTTCCAGTGTCACCGACTGATGATATTTTTGTAAACTACAACAAAAGTGACTGACTAGAAAAGGAAATGGCAGAACATAAACTACAAACCCATGTTATCATTATTATTAATATTTCGAGGCAGAGTCTCGCTTTGTCACCCACGCTGGAGGGCAGTGTGCGATCTCAGCACATTGCAGGCTCGACCTCCCGGGCTCAAGTGATCCTTCTGCCTCAGCCTTCCAACTCCCAAGTAGCTGGGACCATAGGCACTCACCGCCTGGCCTGGCTAATGTTTTTTTTTTTTAAACAGAGTCTTGCTCTGTCGCCCAGGCTGGAGTGCAGTGTCGCCATTTTGGCTCACTGCAGTCTCTGTCTCCCAGCTTCAAATGACTTTCCTGCCTCTGCCTTCCAAGTAACTGGGATTACAGGCACGTACCACTATGCCTGGCTAATTACGCCTGGCTGATTTTCGTATTTTTAGTAGAGACAGGATTTTGCCATGTTGGCTGGGCGGCTGGTCTTGAACTCCTGGCTCAAGTGATCTGCCTTCTTGGGCCTCCCAAAATGCTAGGATTACAGGCATGAGCCATCATGCCTGGCTCTATTATTATTATTTTTAATTTAATTAACTTTTTTTTTGAGATGGAGTCTTGCTTTGTTGCCCAGGCTGGAGTGCAGTGGCACAATCTTGGCTCACTGCAACCTCCACCTCCCAGGTTCAAGCGATTCTCCTGCCTCAGCCTCCCAAGTAGTTGGGACTATAGGTGTGATACAAAAAATGCAAAGTTTTTGTATTTTTTGTAGAGGTGGGGTTTCACCATGTTAGCCAGGCTGGTCTTGAACTCCTGAACTCAAGCTATCCACCCACCTTGGCCTCCCAAAGTGATGGGACTACTTTTTTTTTTTTTTTGAGATGGAGTCTTCTCTCTGTCGCCAGGCTGGAGTGCAGTGGCATGATCTCAGCTCACTGCAGTCTCTGCCTCCAGGGTTCAAGTGATTTTCCTGCCTCAGCCTCTTGAGTAGCTGAACAGGCACGCGCCACCATGCCTGCCGATTATTCAAGCAGTTTTGATAGGTGTGTGAGTAGTAGTGCTCCGTGGTGCTCTGTGGTTTAATTTGCATTTCCTGTGGAGTGGGGATGCTGCGTGTCTTCTCACGCCTCAGTTTCTTGTTTGCCATTGACGGTCGCCCACTCCTGCCAGTGTCTGTGCTCACTGTGGCTGCCTCAGCCCCACACTGTCTGCCCCTTGTCACCCACTGCACCTACTGCTCAGGAATGTTCAGAGTAACTTGGTGAAACAGAAGCTGAGAACAGCCAGATGTCCTTCAGTGGAAGAGTGGATCGATCAGCTGTGGTCCATTAACAGAATAGAGTGTGTCCACACTGGGGATGAATGAATTGAAGCTATACCCGGCAATGTAGATGAATCTTAAAAACACAGGGGTTTCAGAAGCAAATCACGCTGGGCACAATGCTGCCTGCCTGTAGTCCCAGCTACTCAGAGCCTGAAGGTGGGAGGAGCACTTTAGCCCAGGAGTTGGAGGCCAGCCTGGGCAAATAGCAAGACCCTGTCTCAAAGGAAAAGCAGATCACAGAAAAGCAAGTACAGTGCTAGGCTGTTTTTTTAAGCTCAATAAATTAAAACTAAATAGTGTTTAGGGATAAACATGAGGTGTTTTTTTTGTTTTTTTGTTTTTTTAGCAGTTTCAAAGATATGTTTCTTCTGTGTTTTACTGGCAGTAAACGTAAGGTAATTTTTTAGAAGCAAGAGAATAATGCTAAATTTAAGGTAGTATATTTGGAGAAAAATGGAACTTCCAGGTAATTGGTAGTTTTCCAGTTTTTAAGTTAGAGATGGGATCGTGGTGTGTATGTTGTTACTATGCGTTATAACTTAAATGTTGCATGTATTTCTGTATTTCACAAAATACATAGTAAAATATTTAAAACAGAACAAAAATAGACTTCCTTTTAAGATGTTTTCAAATCCGTTCTTGCAAAGTTCGCCAGTTTTTTCCCCAGCAGTAGGTTGAGTTCAACAGCAGCTCTTTTATAAAACATTTGCTGCACACTGAGATTGTACCTGGAAGTATGGAAATAGAAACACTTATTTTTTTAACCCCTAGAGATCTTTAAGTCTTCCGGGGAGTGTGGACCTGCTTTGCTGCGAGCTGCTGCTGCAGGGATTTTTGCCTGTTTGGTTTATTTGTTACCACTGAGTCCCAGCTTTGAGGACAGAGCGTGGCATGTGATAGATGCTTCTTAACTGTCTGATGAACAAATGAATGTCGCGCTATGATGGCCCCGACGTGTGCCTAGGCCCAGGACAGTGTCAGAGGAGGACACACTCTTCTGTGTGGCAGGAGAGGTTTCCCAAGGGCAGGTTCAGGGTTCTGGGGTTTGAGTGAGAGCTCTCCAGATGGTAGGGAGCAGGTTAGTGTGTTGAAGAGATGGCAGGGTACGTCAGGGGCTGATGTGACACTCGATGCTCTGTCTCTGCCCAGACTGTGAAGTATGGTGGGTGTGGTGGGGGGAGGGGCTGGTGTCAGCAGGACTTTCGTCCACCAGTGTCTCGTGGGACTGGCCACCACGATGGGGCCTCAGGCTATAGCCAGGGTAGTGAAGGAGCCGAGGTCATGGAGTGGCTGCCCTGGCCTAGGGAGGGGGGACACAGGTCCCAGCCACGTCCCTGCATGTGTGCGGTCTTGTCTGCCTAGGCACATGTGCAGGCCCTGGGGCTACTTCCAGCAGCACAGACTGGGATACACTAGATTTGTAAAATGTGCCCCTTGTTGTTTGTTTTTTACTTTTACTTATTTATTTGTGAGTTGGAGTCTTACTCTGTTAACCCAGGCTGGAGTGCAGTGGTGTGATCTTGGCTCACTGCAGCCTCCGCCTCCCGGGTTCAAGTGAGTCTCCTGCCTCAGCCTCTTGAGTAGCTGGGATTATAGACATGTACCACCACGCCTGGCTAATTTTTGTATTTTTAGTGGAGACGGGATTTGACCATGTTGGCCAAGCTGGTCTTGAACTCCTGGCCTCAAGAAGCAATAAACCTGCCTCGGCCTCCCAAAGCCTTGTTTGCTTTTTAGATAATGGTGTCGTCACTAAAGTAGTGCTGACTAACTGTTGGAACTTAGCCCTTCAGAAATGAAGACTGAGTAACATTGATGGCAGCTTGTCACTTGCAGCAGGTGCTGTTCCTGTAGATGCGGCTGCACACCAGGCCTCTCCTTTAACTGTGTTATAACCTTTCTGTTGACATGGGGGTCCCCTTGACTTGTTTTTTTTTTTGAGACAGGGTGTTTCTCTGTTGCCCAGACTGAGGTCCAGTGATGTGATCTCAGCTCACTGCAACCTCCTCGCGGGTTCAAGTCATTTTCCTGCCTCAGCCTCCTGAATAACTGGGATTATAGGCGTGTGCCACAATACCTGTCTGCTTTTTGTATTTTTAGTAGAGACAAGGTTTCACCATGTTGGCCAGGTTGGTCTCAAACTCCTCACTTCAGGTGATCGTCCTGCCTTAGCCTCCTAAAGTGCTGGGATTACAGGCCTGAATCACTGCTCTCGGCCCCCTTGGAATTTAATTAAACCAAGTTTAGGAAGAATGAAGTTATGAGGTGCTACTTCAAACAGCAGGTGATAAACTCTTAGACTCATTGCCCCCAAGAAAATAGAAACTCCGGGTGTGGTGGCTCACACCTGTAATCCTAGCACTTTGAGAGGCCAAGGTGGGCAGATAACCTTAGGTTAGGAGTTCAAGACTTTTCTGGCCAACATGGTAAAAACCCATCTGCACAAAAAAATTAGCCAGGTGTGGTGGTATGTGCCTGTAATCCCAGTTACTAAGGAGGCCGAGGCAGGAGAATTACTTGAACCCCGTGGCAGAGCCACGATTGCACTACTGCGTTCCATCCAGTCTAGAAAACAGGGAGACCCAGTCACCAAAAAAAAGAGTTCATGACCAGCCTGAGCTGATCAGCCTGAGCAGCACAGTGAGACCCCATCACTGCAGAGGACTTCTAAAAACTTAGCTGGCATGATGGCTCACACCTGTAGTCCCGTCTACTCAGGAGGATGAGGTAGGAGGATCACTTGAGTCTGAGAGGTTGAGGCTGCCATGAGCCATTATCACACCACTGCATTCTAGCCTGGGTGACAACGCAAGACCCTGTCTCAGAAAAAAAAACAAAAAAGCAAAAAGTGATCTTTTACCTAGATATTTGCCATTTCCAGTGGTCTTCATTCTTTTCTAAAAATCTAGATTTTAGCCGGGCGCAGTGGCTCATGCCTGTAATTCCAGCACTTTGGGAGGCTGAGGCGGTGGATCACCTGAGGTCAGGAGTTCAAGAGCAGCTTGACCAACATGGCAAAATCCCATCTCTACTAAAAATACAAAAATTAAGGCTGAGTGTGGTGGTTCATGCCTGTAATTCCAGCACTTTGTAAGGCCGAGGCAGGCGGATCACAAGGTCAGTAGTTTGATACTAGCCTGACCAACATGGTGAAACCCTTTCTTTACTAATAATACAAAAATTAGCCAGGGACGTAGTGGCACACACCTGTAGTCCCAGCTACTTAGGAGGCTGAGGCAGGAGAATCACTTGAATCCAAGAGGCAGAAGTTGCAGTGAGCCCAGATCACACCTTTGCACTCCAGCCTGGGTGACAGTGAGAGTTCGTCTCAAAAAAACAAAAAATACCCAGCAGGGCACAGTGGCTCATGTCTGTAATCCCAGCACTTTGGGAGGCCGAGACGGGTGGATCACCTGAGGTTAGGAGTTCCAGACTAGCCTGACCTACATGGTGAAGCTCCATCTCTACTAAAAATACAAAAATTAGCTGGGTGTGGTGACACATGCCTGTAATTCCAGCTATTTGGGAAGCTGAGGCAGGAGAATCACTTGAACCTGGGAGGCAGAGGTTGCAGTGAGCAGAGATTGTGCCATTGCACTCCAGTCTGGGCAGCAAGAGTGAAACTCTATCTCAAAAAACAAAAAGCTTGGTTTTACTCTGGTATCATTTCCTTTCAGCCCAAATAACTTTGACGTTTCTTGTATTTTAGGTCTTTGTGATAGGTTTTTCTAGCTTCTTTTTATCTGAAAATGTCTTTGTTTCACCTTCATTTCTACAGTGTTTTTGCCGGGAATAGAATTCTGTTTTTTTGTTTTGTCTTATTAAATAAATTATATTGTGTATATTTGTCTGGGTACAGTGGGTCACACTTATAATCCCAGCACTTCGAGAGGCCAAGGCAGGTGAACAGCCTAGCCGCCTATGGTGAAACCCTGTCTCTACTAAAAATACAAAACTAGCCGGGTATTGTGGCACATGCCCATAATTCTAGATACTCAGGAGGATAAGGCATGAGAATCACTTGAGGCTGGAAGGTAGAGGTTGCGGTGAGCTGCAGTTGCACCACTGCACTCCAGCCTGGGCAACAGAACAAGACTCCATCTCAAAAAAAAAAAAAAAAAAAAAAAGTGAATCACAATTTGGAGAGACGCAGTGGCTGCACTCCAGCCTGGGCAACAGAGCAAGACTCCATCTCAAAAAAAAAAAAGTGAATCACATTTTGGAGAGGCGCAGTGGCTCATGCCTATAATCCCAGCACTTTGGGAGACTGAGGCAGGAGCATCACTTGAGATCAGGAGTTTGAGACCAGCCTGGGCAACAAAGCCAGACTCTGTCTCTATAGAAAATTTAAAAATTAGCTGGGCATAATGGCACATGCCTGTAGTCTTAGCTACTCAGGATGCTGAGGAGGGTGGATCTCTTTGAGTCCAGGAGTTCAAGGCTGTAGTGAGCCAGGATCACACCATGCACTCCAGCCTGGGCGACAGAGAAAAACCTTGTTTCTAAAAAAACAAAATTAGGCTGAGTGGAGTGGCATACACCTGTAATCCTAGCACTTCGGGACGTCATGGCAGGCAGATTGCTTGAATCTAGGAGTTTCAGACCAGCAAGATCCTGCCTCTGTAAAAAATTTTTAAAAGTAGCTCAGCGTGGTGATGCACACCTGTAGTCCCAGCTGCTCAGGAGGCTGAGGTGGGAAGATCACCAGAGCCCAGGAGGTCAAGGTTGCAGTGATGTAAAATCTGGCCACTGCACTCCAGCCCAGGCAACAAAGCCCGGGGAAAAAAAAAGAATTAGTTACATTTTTTCAGCTTTATATGTTTAGTAATTTTGGATTCTATCCTGAAATGATAAGAATGAAAGAGTATCTGCCAAGCTCATCCCTTCCTGTGCTCTCACTGCCTCCAAGTCATTCTGCGCTCTTCAGCCAGAACCATCTGGCCAGTTTTGAAAATTGAGTTTATGCCTTAGCAATTGAGTTGTGTGAGAGTTCTGTACGTATTCCACTTGTGAATCGTTTTTTATATGTACATAATGTGAATATTTTCTCCCATTCAGTGGTCTGCCTTCAGTGTGAATCTATCTAATCTCTGTTCTGCTGTTGGTGTATGTGTCTGTTTTCCTCAGAACCAAATGGTCTTGATTACTGTAGATTTACAGTATGTGTCCTAAAATCAATAGGGTAAGTTCTTTGACTTTTGTTCTTTTTATTAATGTTGTTGTGGCTAATGAATTTCCTTATTACAGTTTTAAAAATCAGTTTATCAATTTCTGTGGAAAAAGAAAATTTGGGATTAGAGTTAGGATTATGTCAAATCTACACATCAGTTTGGGGAGAACTGACATCTTAATATTGAGGCTTCTAATCCATGAACATGGGAAATCTTTTTTATTTTTAATATCTTAGCAATCTGTGGTTTTCAATGTATAGATTTCATATGTCTTGTTATTGCTTTTTCTTTTTTTGAAATGGGCTCACTCTGTCACCCAGGCTGGAGTGCAATGACGATCCTGGCTCACTGCAGCCTCAAGCACCTGGGCTTAAGCCATCCTCCCATCTCAACCTCCTGAGTCACTGGAACCACAGATATGTGCCACCATGCCTATTTAATTAAAAGCCAGGCGCAGTGGCTCACGCCTGTAATCCCAGCACTTTGGGAGGCCAAGGCGGGCAAATTACAAGGTCAGATCAAGACCATCCTGGCCAACACCCCGTCTCTACTAAAATACAAAAAATTAGCCGGGCGTGGTGGTGCACACCTGTAGTCCCAGCTACTCAGGAGGCTGAAGCAGGGGAATCCCTTGAACCCAGGAAGTGGAGGCGGCAGTGAGCTGAGATCGAGCCACTGCACTCCAGCCTGGGTGACAGAGCAAGACTCCATCTCAAAAAAATAACAAAATGAAAATTAGCCAGGTGTGGTGGTACGCACCTGTAGTCCTAGCTTACTCCTGAGGCTGAGACAAGGGAAGTGCTTGAGCCTGGGAGGCAGAGGTTGCAGTGAGTTGATGATTTAGGATTTTTCTTCTCAGTCGCTTTGCAAGCCGGGGACCTCTGGCCAGTGACACCCCGCTTGGCCATGCTGGCATACCCCAACTCACCTGTGTTACAGTTTGTACCATGTTTGGTGGTTCCCGAGCTCTTGTACCACACCCAAGAATAAGGAAACACTGGACATTGAAGGGTAAGGAGGGCAGAGAAGAATTTTATTGAGCAGTGAAATAGCTTTCAATGGACAAGAGATGCAGGGGTGGTCCCCTGTCCGAAGGTGGGAAAGTCTCCCTGTGTGGCTGGGTCTGGGGCCTTTTATGATACGGAGGCTGATGGGTTCGTGAGTATGCAAAAAAGGGTAAAGCAAAGACACTATTCAAAAGTGAGCATGACAGTGCAGAAAGCCAATTAGGAGGCCGGGCGCAGTGGCTCATGCCCGTAATCCCAGCACTTTGGGAGGCTGAGGCAGATGGATCAGGAGTTCAAGACCAGCCTGGCCAATGTGGTGAAACCCCGTGTCTACTAAAAATACAAAAATTAGCCAGGTGTGGTGGCAGGTGCCTGTAGTCCCAGCTACTCGCGAGGTGGAGGCAGAAGGATTGCTTGAACCCACGAGGCAGAGACTGCGAAAGAAAACCGATTAGGACAGGCTAGATATGTATAAAATGGTGATGGGTAGGATCAAGCAGAGGAAAGTGCGGCAAACAGGACAACAAGTTCTCAACCTAGTCCAAGTTTAACTGTCTTTGGCTTGGACGTGGCTTCCCCGGGCCCGGCTCCATCTGCCTGGGCCTTCTGCTGCCTCCTGCCACTATCACTGAGCTCACACCCAGCACTCCAGTCTGGGCAACACAGTGAGACTCTGTCTCAAAAAAATCCACATCTAGGCCTGGAATTTTCTATGGGGTAGGTTTTTTTTATTACAAATATAACTTTATTAACAGATGCAGGGCCGGGCACGGTGGCTCAAGCCTGTAATCCCAGCACTTTGGGAGGCTGAGGCGGGTGGATCACAAAGTCAAGAGATCGAGACCATCCTGGTCAACATGGTGAAACGCTGTCTCTACTAAAAATACAAAAAATTAGCTGGGTATGGTGGCGCGTGCCTGTAATCCCAGCTACTCAGGAGGCCGAGGCAGGAGAATAGCCTGAACCCAGGAGGCGGAGGTTGCGGTGAGCCGAGGTTGTGCCATTGCACTCCAGCCTGGGTAACAAGAGCGAAACTCTGTCTCAAAAAATAAAAAATATGGTGGCTCATGCCTGTAATCCAGCCTGGGCTACAAAGTGAGACTTTGTCTCAAAAAAAAAAAAGGAGTACTTGAAGTTTTCTGCTATCTTACTCCTGGGTTTCCAGTTTATAGCTGTTAAGTTGGGGAGTGTACTGTTTATGATTTCTTTCCATTTAAACTTCTTGAAACCAGTTTTAAGCCCTAATAGGTGGTATGTCTTGGTCAATATACAATGTTCACTTAAAAATAACATATTCTATAGATGTTGGGTGTTCTATGAATATCAGGTCACGGTGGTAGATGGTGGGTGTTCTGTAAGTATCAGGTCATGGTAGATGGTGGGTGTTCTGTGAGTATCAGGTCACAGTGGTAGATGGTGGGTGTTTTGTGAGTATCAGGTCACGGTGGTAGATGGTGGGTGTTCTGTGAGTATCAGGTCACAGTGGTAGATGATGGTGTTCTGTGAGTATCAAGTCACAGTGGTAGATGGTGGATGTTCTGTGAGTATCAGGTCACGGTGGTAGATGGTGGTGTTCTGTGAGTATCAGGTCACGGTGGTAGATGGTGGGTGTTCTGTGAGTATCAGGTCACGGTGGTAGATGGTGGTTTTCTGTGAGTATCGGGTCACGGTGGTAGATGGTGGGTGTTCTGTGAGTATCGGGTCACGGTGGTAGACGGTGGGTGTTCTGTGAGTATCGGGTCACGGTGGTGGATGGTGGGTGTTCTATGAGTATCGGGTCACGGTGGTAGACGGTGGGTGTTCTATGAGTATCAGGTCACGGTGGTGGATGGTGGGTGTTCTATGAGTATCAGGTCACGGTGGTAGACGGTGGGTGTTCTATGAGTATCAGGTCACGGTGGTAGATGGTGGGTGATCTGTGAGTATCAGGTCCCTGTGGTAGATGGTGGGTGTTCTATGAATATCAAGTCATGGTTGTAGATGTTGGGTGTTCTGTGAGTATCAGGTCCCTGTGGTAGATGGTGGGTGTTCTGTGAGTATCAGGTCACAGAGGTAGATGGTGGTGTTCTGTGAGTATCAGGTCACGGTGGTAGATGGTGGGTGTTCTGTGAGTATCAGGTCACGGTGGTAGATGGTGGGTGTTCTGTGAGTATCGGGTCACGGTGGTAGATGGTGGGTGTTCTGTGAGTATCGGGTCACGGTGGTGGATGGTGGGTGTTCTATGAGTATTGGGTCACGGTGGTAGACGGTGGGTGTTCTATGAGTATCAGGTCACGGTGGTGGATGGTGGGTGTTCTATGAGTATCAGGTCACGGTGGTAGACGGTGGGTGTTCTATGAGTATCAGGTCACAGTGGTAGATGGTGGGTGATCTGTGAGTATCAGGTCCCTGTGGTAGATGGTGGGTGTTCTATGAATATCAAGTCATGGTTGTAGATGTTGGGTGTTCTGTGAGTATCAGGTCCCTGTGGTAGATGGTGGGTGTTCTGTGAGTATCAGGTTATGGTGGTAGATGGTGGGTGTTCTGTATCAGGTCACATTTTTAGGGGCTGGTTGTTCTGTGAATATCAGGTCACGGTGGTAGATGTTGGGTGTTCTATGAATATCAGGTCATGGTGGTTGATAGTGTTGTTCAGAACATCAATGTTTTTCCTGATTCTATTTTTGGTCTGTTCTATCAATTTCTGAGAAAGGTATTAAAATTAGAGTTGCGTCTTGCATTTTTATTCATTCTGGCAGTTCCTTTTATTGAAGTTTTTTGTCTACTAGCATTAAATTTAATTATTGATATGTTTGGATTTAGAGCTACCAACTAATTTTCTATTTGTTTCCTATGTTAAGAGTTTCATTTTCATTTTTCTTTCTTGAGATGAAGTCTCACTCTTGTCACCCAGGCTGGAGTGCAGTGGCGCGATCTCAGCTCACTGCAACCTCTGCCTCCTGGGTTCAAGCATTTCTCCTGCCTCAGTTCCTAAGTAGCTGGGATTACAGGTGCCTGCCACCACGCCCAGCTGATTTTTGTGTTTTTAGTGGAGATGGGGTTTCATCATGTTTGCCAGGCTGGTCTCGAACTCCTGACCTCAGGTGATCTTCCTGCCTCGGCCTCCCAAAGTGCTGGGATTACAGGCATGAGCCACTGTGCCTGGCCTCATTTTCATTTTTCTTTTAAGTTTTCAGCTTATACCGCTTTGCTGATGCTTTTTTTTTTAGATGGAGTCTCGCTCTGTAGCCCAGGCTGGAGTGCAGTGGCATGATCTCAGCTCACTGCCACCTTTGCCTCCCAGGTCCCAGGTCCTGGTTCAACCGCTTTACATTTTTTATGCAGAGGTTGCTTTAGGGATTACAATATTCATGTTTAATTTAATTTTGTTTTTTTAAGGAATAGGATCTCACTCTGTCTCCTGCGCTAGAGCGCAGTGGTGTGATCATAGCTCACTGCAGCCTCAGACTCCTGGGCTGAAGCGATGCTCTCACCTCAGCCTCCCAAAGTGTTAGGATTACAGGTGTGAGCCACTGCACCCAGCCTGCAGTATGTAGCTCTAACTCTTCAGGATCTGCTTGGGGTAGCCATATTGTAGCCCTCTGTCCCCCATTTAGGACTGTCTCTTACACGCCTGCATGCCATGGGGTCTGTGTGCACATTGTAAACTCCACGAGGCGGCGTTTGATTCTTGTGCCTCGAATGGTCTTAGGGAATAAAGTCCATCAGCTCTGCACTTGGTAATTTGATCTATACTTTGTGATCCTTTCTATTTATTTTTTTCTTCTAGATTAGCCTAACATGGCAGACCAGCGACAGCGCTCACTGTCTACCTCTGGGGAATCGCTGTACCACGTTCTTGGGCTGGACAAGAACGCAACCTCAGATGACATTAAAAAATCCTATCGGTAAGTGGACAAGTGTGGGCCCCACATCCCCACAGAAAGACACAGATGCCCCGTGTGGTTTAGTGCGCATTTTACGAAGAACCATTGCATATACTTTATCCTGGCTGATTGAGCATTTAACTGGTCACAGCTCTATAACACCTTTGTATGTGTAATATGCTCCTTATAGCTTAAAATTATTATATTCATGTTCTCTTGTCAACAAAAAATAGCACTTAGTAGTTACTAACTGTTCACGGCTCCACAGGGAATCAGGGTCAGAACCTGTTTCGGGACCCCCAGGCAGGAGCAGGCAGAACTTTGGTGTGGTCCAGATGGTCCAGTGGTCTCCTTGTTTTAGCACAGTGATGACAGAGACCCCACGCTGCTGTGACCTTTTCTGATTGAACTTGAAGAACTGCACTGTTAGGTACAGTTTCATTGAGTAACCTAAAAGACAGACAACATCACTAATCCAGACCATTCAGGTCGTCCTCCTTTTGTCTGTGAGCGTTGTGTAGTTCAGAAAGCACATATTAAAAGGCCATCATTACACCCCGCCATGCTTACCATTCGCTTGGCACATGTGCGGTTAGTGGGCTGGGACAGCAGGGCTGGCCTTGGTGCTTCAGAGCTCAGGTTGCCCAGACCCTCCCTGCCCTTGGGGCTCCCTCCTCTGAGGCTGGGTCAGGGTGGGAGGTTTAACTGAAACGACTGTAGCTCTTGCTTCTGTCCCTGGCCTCTGCAACCCCGGAGAGTCGGACAGTGAGGTGGCCTGGGTAGACATTCCTTCTGCCGCACCCTGCAGTGGATGCAGGTGAGACAGAAGGCCAGGACAGAGCCAGGACATGGTTTTGGTTTGCAGGAAACTTGCCTTGAAATATCACCCCGACAAGAACCCTGACAACCCGGAGGCTGCAGACAAGTTCAAGGAGATCAACAACGCCCACGCCATCCTGACGGACGCCACAAAAAGGAACATCTACGACAAGTACGGCTCACTGGGGCTCTACGTGGCTGAGCAGTTTGGGGAAGAGAACGTGAACACCTACTTCGTGCTGTCCAGCTGGTGGGCCAAGGTGAGGGGCAAGCTGCCTGCGTGCGGGCACTGAGGTCACTCCATGCCTGCAGGGTTTCCGGCACTGAGGAGGCCATGTATTTGATTCCAGCACTCTGCACTCCTGAGAAATGGTTTCTGGGCATATGGAGCCTTTCTCCACACCCTGCATGATGGGCGGAGTGTGTCACTGACTTGATGTCCTGCCTGGAACAAGCCAAAGTGCACAGATTGCCCCAAGGAAGAGCCGTGTGGAGCCACCAGATTCTCTTCTGTAGATGCTCCCAGTCCTTCACAAGATAGAGGAGGAAATCAGCCTTGATGTTGATGTTGTAGTGATGTTTCTTCATTTCCTTGTTTTGTTCCAAGTGTCTGTCACATGTAAGGCCAGTGAGTTTGAATGACCACATGGCCTTTGTGAGAAGTCTGTATTTGAGTTTGACTTGTTGTCAAAGTCACTTGTATCTTTATAAAGCGTTTTTATTTAGTTAGTTTTAGAGACAGAGTCTTGCTCAGTTGCCCAGACTAGAGTGCAGTGGTAAATTCCTAGCTTGCTTTTTTTTTTTTTTTTTTTTTTTTTTGAGATGGAGTCTTGCTCTGTCACCTAGGCTGGAGTGCAGTGGTGCAATCTTGACTCACTGCAACCTCTGCCTCCTGGGTTCAAGTGATTCTCATGCCTCAGCCTCCCCAGCAGCTGGGATTACACGTACCTACCACCACACCCAGCTACTTTTTTATGTTTTTGGTAGAGATGGGGTTTTACCATGTTGGCCAGGCTGGTCTTGAACTGACCTCAGGTGATCTCCGCCTCAGACTCCCAAAGTGTTTGGATTACAGGCATGAGCCACTGTGCCCGGCTGACTCTAGCTTACTTTCACCTTCAACTCCTGGGTTCAAGTGATGCTCCCACTTCAGGCTCCCGAACTGCTGGGATTATAGGTGTGAGCCCCCATGCATAGCCTGCAGGCTGCTTTTCTTGAAGCAGTGGATTTCGTTCTGTATCTCCCCTCGTCCCTTCCTCACTTCTTTCCTTTTGCTTCCTGTCTGGAAGGCAGTGTCCCTACCTGTCCGCCCCCTGCCTTATGCTGGGGGCGTTCGGGAGCCCTGCCCTCTCCAGGGGCCTTGGAGGCTGTGCGATGCCACCTTCTTCTCCCCCCAGGCCCTGTTTGTCTTCTGCGGCCTCCTCACGTGCTGCTACTGCTGCTGCTGCCTGTGCTGCTGCTTCAACTGCTGCTGCGGCAAGTGTAAGCCCAAGGCACCCGAAGGCGAGGAAACGGAGTTCTACGTGTCCCCTGAGGACCTGGAGGCACAGCTGCAGTCCGATGAGAGGGGTGAGTACCCGCCCTAGGGCCCGAGTGTGTGTATGGGGCAGAGCCAGACTGGGCCCTGAATGTGTCAACCTGTCTTGTCAAACAGGAGGGCACTGACACTGTGCCGCGAGTGTTTGTGGTGGCATCTGGGACTGTTGAGGTGTGAACGTGGACCCTGAGGTAAAGCAGGCGCATAGAGCTGTCCCCACCGTGACCTGACCTGCGGTAGCCGTAGAGCCCAGGGACTGCGAGGCGGGGCAGGGCGGCAGGCAGGCGGGGCGGGCTGAGGGCCGAGGGCTGGCGGTGACCCAAGGCCGCGGAGGAAAGCTGTGCGGGGTGGAGGTCAGCGAGTAGCCTCTCCCCGTGAGCGTTTGTCCAGGTGCCTGAAAGTCATCCCGCAGGACCAGTGTTGGTGGCACCCGCCAGGCTGCGGCCCTTGTGCAGTGCGCTGTGTGCTTGCTTTTCAGAGGCCACAGACACGCCGATCGTCATACAGCCGGCATCTGCCACCGAGACCACTCAGCTCACAGCCGACTCCCACCCCAGCTACCACACCGACGGGTTCAACTAAAGCTGGGAGCAGCTGTGGTCAGGGGATGAGCCAGCACTGGCCACGCCAACCTTAGAATCATGAACTGTAGTCACAGATGGGAAGGCGGCCTTTTGCCTGCCCTGGCCATGCCCCTCCTGCCTCCACGCCCACCCAGCGTCGACCCTTGACCCACGAAGTGCGTAGCATGCAGTATTTAAAGCAGTGTAGCTACGATCTTCTGTTCTTTTTCCTTTTTTAATAGCATGTGCGGGGTTCTGTTCCATGTCTGTGTTGTGGACGTTCCGCGGCTTGGCCGTGTTAACCACACAGTGGAGCTGCCTCCCGGCTTTCGGTCAGGGCGGTCCAGTGAGGGGTGACAGCAGCTGGTCAGGCGGGGGCAAGGAGAATGGGGCTTCCCTTCCTCCCTGTGCTGGAGGGGCCGGAGGCAGGTGATGCCTGGCAGACCTATGTTACCATCCTGGCCTCGGGGTCTTAGCCACACGCTGTGCTCCCAGCCTTGAGCAAGTGGCCGCAGGGCCCTCCTCCTGCCTGAAGGGGCGGGGCACGTCCTCCCTGCGTCACCATCATTCCTTGGTATCTGGTGGATGCAGTTGGCTTGGGGACTGTGGTTTCCCGGGCCTTGTGGCAGGGTTTCTCCCGTGGGTGAATTTGGTGTGGAAAGCGTCAGAGGCCCTTCTGAGGTGGATGCTACGTCCTCTGCACAGTATTCTAACCTGGGTCTCCTTGTTGCGTGGACTCTGCGGTTTAGGTCCTTGGAGGTGTGTCCTTCGCCCTCGTTGGGGTTGTCTGTCTGTGTTCCTGCATTTTTCTGGGGCTGTGAGCTGGATCAATGGGGCCAGTCTCCCCTTTCCCAGTCCTGGGGTCATTTTCCACATTCCTTCCAGCCCACCAGTCCTTTCTGGAGCCCTTTTTGGACCTTTAGAGCCACAGATGGTAGGACCAGCCTGAGGAGCCACAGTCAGTAGATCGTGCATGTGTGAGCACCCAGTTGCTGGGGATGGCGGCTCTCCCAAGACCTCTCCTCCCGTGTTTGCCAGAGCTCCTGTCTGCCCCACCTGCCTTTGCCCGTCATCGATGATTCGGGCAGAGCCAGATTCGTTAGGTCCCTGGAGGAAGGACTGACTGGACCAGAGGGACCCTCCAGCTCAGGGTCCCTCAGGAGGGTTGGGTCCCTGGGAGGCCAGCAGCCAGACCACGGAATCCACATGTGGATCATTGAAAGTCAGTCTTGTCCATCCTAGACCTTGTAGGTGGTGCCCGGAGTAGGGGAGTGAGCCTGTGCTGGCCGAGGGCTCAGAGCTGCCCCCGCCTCGGTGGCTCTTGGGATGTGCTTGGCCTGCCCTTGGCCCAGTGCTGCAGACTCCAGTGGGCCTGGTTTCTGCAGAACATCCACGATGGCTGCCGTAGAGTTCCCAGTAGAGATGAAGCTGAGGAAGAGGCTGTGTGTTTTGGCTCTGGCTTAGACCAACCAGATGAGCCTCCTGCAGCTCCCTTTCCCTGCCTGTCTGCTTACTCGTGGCCACAGCTCACTCATTGCCCTCAGCAGCCCACCCAAGGCTGTGTGGAGGGGTAGGTTCAGGGTGACCAGGAAGTTGCCAGAAGGGGCATGGATGTGAGGCAGATGTGGATGTGCTTAGAAGTGGTTCCGGTCCTTGGCGCTGGCTGCTCCCGGCTGTCCCCGACTGCAGATCCTGCGTGGGCTGTGAGCCGGCTGCCAGCACTGGGTCCTGGGTGGTTGTGTTTGTCCCACTTTTCTTTGTTTTTTTCTCACTAAAATGATCATGAAGACATTTGATGAGGAGAAAAACACACTGCGATATTAAGTCAGAAATAATTTGTCAAAATTGGACCTCTCCTAAAAGAATAAGGGACTCACTGTTTGGCCCATCCTGAGTAAGAGGCGGTGAGACAGTGAGAGCTTCCATGCCACTCAACATAGCAACAAGGTCAGCCTGGGAGGCTGGCCATAGGCAGCCTTTGCAATTTTTATCAATGTAACTTAGGAAGTGAGTTATTTTCCCCCAGACTGGCCAAGAGCCAGGTTCTAAGCCCGGAACTAAGGTAGAAAGCTGCCTGTCCAGGGCTGGATCAGCCCCACAGGCCCTCTGTCGGCTCACACAGCTCTGGCTAGAACCCTTCACAGCCCTTTGGTACCATCAGAGCAGGCCGCCTGCCAGGTGGGTTTTCAGTTACAGAGTCCAATGGACCATTTTTTAGAACCCTGCCGCTCTCCAAAGAGGGTGGGGTAGGGCGGGGGAGAGGAGCAGGTCTGAAGGATTGTGGAACCCAGTCCCCTGCAGAATTTGTAAGACCTAAATAAATAAATCATGCCCATGACAATTCTCACGGTAGTGATTGTGATTGGAAGACCCCCAGGAACCGCAGACCCTCGGATCTGGAGTTCCTCTCACTGCCTGACCTGGAAACAAACTCTGTTTTCCCTGTTCTGCACTGTTGGCTTTAAGACCTGGTCTTAATTCAAGGAAAAAGATACTCCTGGGTTTTATTTCTCTGTTTTCTTGAGTAGACCATGATCCTGTCAATTAAAAGAGGTGATGAGTCCCTGGGGGCAGCTTACAGGCTTCCCTGTCCACATGCTAACTGACCAGGATGCCCCAACACCCCAGCCTGCTGGTGGCAGTGACAGGAGCTTCCTGCCTCCATACTCTTGGGCTGCGGGCGATGAGTGAGCGAGTGCGGCCTGGGCATAGAGCAGCCCATCAGGCGCGGCTGCCAGGGGCCTGCTGGGGTCATTGTGCTTCAGGGCCTGTCTGGCTCACGAGGAGTCCAGGTAATACGGCCAGCCCCGGACCTGCAGGAGGTGTGGGAGTGGCTTCATGGCCCTTTCACAGCAGCTGCTGGTGTGGAGATTTGTCCCTACTCGGTGACCTGGGATTTTTGTCTTCCTTTTGGCTTTATTTTTAAACTGCTTTAGATATTACTGTTCAGTGTTTATGAACTTGCCTAGTTCTGATGTTATGTTAATGCAGCCGGCACCCAGTGGGGACCTATTAGAAAAAGAAACTGGTGTGTGTGCACGCCTAGCAGGACACGTCATCTCCCTGTCTGCTGTTGCCACTGTCCAGGGAAGACCCTGGAGCCTCAGGTGGCTGAGACTGCTCTCAGGTGCTGCGTGTCCCCTGCCAAGCCCAGGGCACCTGTTCGAGCTGGGCCGGGTGCTGTGGCTGGAGGGTCTGGATGCTGTGGGCAGAGCTCAACTGGGTCTTGTCCACCTCCCTTCGCTCTGACTCCGTGCATCCTACTGTGGGGCATCTCCTGAGGGGACACCAAGTGACTGATCTCACCCTTTCCTAGTATTTGGAGCTGTGAACCCATGTGGTGCAGAATTGACCCGTACCTGTTATTTTGATTGTGAATCATCCTTCTGTGGAATTGGCAAAAGCTACATTTTTACTGTCCTTACCAGCAACGGTTCGCGTTGTCATATGCTGTGAGTGTGGGCTGTGATGTGTCCATGTGTGTACATATGTGTATATGTATATATCACGCAGCAAGCGTGTCGTGCTGCTGTCAGCGGGCAGCAACAAGTACAATAAAAGGCGGCTCTCAAATGGCCTCTGGTTCTGGACGAGTTGGGCAGGGACGTGCAGGAGGCCTTCCTGGCAGGTGCACAGAAGGGCCGGCTGAGCCCACTGTGTGCAGTGTGCATGTGCCCAGGGCACTGCCATGACCCTACCAGTATTGGCCTCTGGTCTGCGGGGTCGGGTGCCCATCCTGGGGGCTCTGTGTCCTGTGTGAAATCTAGGAGGTGACTGGAAACCCTTCTCTCCCTTGAAACATTAAAGCCAATTTTCTAAGCAACAGATACAATCAGTGGCAAAGCTTCATCTGGAGGGCAGCCTGGGAAGGGGACCTGTCCTGGCCCCAGGTCCATCCCAGAGGAGTTCACACAGCACCACACTCCAGATGGGGCTGGGCTTGGGGTCCTGCCAGCGGCACCTTTTGGTAGATTTTGTTTTCCTGGATATTGGGGAGATGTTTCAAGCCAGGTGGGGGAAGAAGTTAACACTGAAGTATGTATTGTTTTTAAAAATCCAGTGCAAACGCATGGAAGCTGCTTGTCCATGCCCTGGTTTTGTTGCTGGCGCCCTGGAGTCCGACCGTGTTAGGTGCAGGTGCTGTCGGTCCTCTGGCTGACCTGGCCCGGGCTTACACTTCCAAGGGCCAGGCTGGTTTCGCATGGTGATCTCTGTCTTGTATGTCTGAATGTTGGCCTAAAATAAAGATCACGTTGTAAAACAAATGTTTTCACTGCAGACCCCACGTGTCTTATTTACTGGTCCTGCAGATCCCTGGTTTTGGAGAGTCTAGCAGTTGACCTTAGGAGCCCCCTGCACCCCTTGTGGCTGGAACCTCACTTCCCTCCTGCCTGGTCCAAATGTGGACAAACGCTCCCATCCGCTTGGTTCTCTTTTCACCTCCATTTTTTCTTTCTTTTGAGACGGAGTTTTGCTCTGTCACCCAGGCTGGAGTGCAGTGGTGCATTGTCAGCTCACTGCAACCTCCACCTCCTGGGTTCAAGCAATTCTCCTGCCTCAGCCTCCCAAGTAGCTGGGATTAAGGTGCCCACCACCACGCCCAGCTAATTTTTTTGTATTTCTAGTAGAGACGGGGTTTCACTATATTGGCCAGGCTGGTCTTGAACTCCTGACCTGAAGTGATCTGCCTGCCTCGGCCTCCCAAAGTGCTGGGATTACAGGCGTGAGCCAACATGCCCAGCCTTTTCACCTTCATTTTCTAAATATAAAGACGGGAGCAAAGAGGCCAGGTGTGGTGGCTCACGCCTGTTATCCTAGCACTTTGGGAGGCCAAGGCAGGTGGATCATCTGAGGTTCGGAGTTTGAGACCAGCCTGACCAACATGATGAAACCCCGTCTCTACTGAAAATACAAAAAATTGGCCAGGCACAGTGGCTCAAGCCTGTAATGCCAGCAATTTGGGAGGCTGGGGGGGTGGATCACCTGAAGTCAGAAGTTCAAGACCAGCCTGACAAACATGGTGAACCCCGTCTTTACTAGAAATGCAAAAAGCAGCTGGGTGGTGGAGGTGCACACATGTAGTCCCAGCTACTTAGGAAGCTGAGGCAGGAGAATCACCTGAACCCAGAGGCAGAGGTTGCAGTGAGCTGAGATTGCACCATTGCACTCCAGGCTGGGCAACAAGAGCAAAACTCCGTCTTGGTAGGGAAAAATACAAAAAAATTGGTCAAGCATGGTGGCTCATGCCTGTAATCCCAGCACTTTGGGAGGTCAGGGTAGGCAGATCACAAGGTCAGGAGTTCAAGAGCAGCCTGGCCAACATGGTGAAACCCCATTTCTACTAAAAATACAAAAACTAGGCCAGGCATGGTGGCTCATGCCTGTCAATTAAGCACTTTGGAGGCCAAGGCGGCGGATCACCTGAGGTCGGGAGTTCAAGACCAGCCTGACCAACATGGTGAAACTCTTTATTTAAAAACAAAAACTAGGCATGGTGGGGCGTGCCTATAATCTCAGCTACTCAGGAAGCTGAGGCAGGAGAATTGCTTGAATCTGGGAGGTGGAGGTTGCAGTGAACTGAGATTGCAACACTGCACTCCAGCCTGGGCTATACAGAGTAAGACTCCATTAAAAAAAAAAAAATTATCTGTGCATGGTGGGATGCCCCTATAATCCCAGCTACTTGGAAGGCTGAGGCAGGAGAATTGCTTGAACCTGGGAGGTGGAGGTTGCAGTGAGCCAAGATTGCATCACTGCACTCCAGCCTGGGTGACAGAGCCAAATTCCGTCTCAAAAAAAAAAAAAAAGGTTTGAGAGCTGGGCACAGTGGTGTGTACCAGTAATCCCAGCTCCTTGGAAGGCTGAGGTGAAAGGATTGCTTGAGCCTTGGGGTTCCAGACTAGCCTGGCCAACACAGTGAGACCTTGTCCCTTGAAAATAGATGAAAATAGTTTGGGAGAAGAAGTATAAAAATACTCAGAATAGGTCCGGTGTGGTGGCTCATGCCTGTTAAGTCCCAACACTTTGGGAGGCCAAGTTGGGTGGATTGCTTGAGCCCAGGAGTTCAAGACCAAACTGTGCAGAAGCAAGATCGTGTATCTACAAAACAAGGTTTAAAATTACCTGGGTGTAGTGTCTGTGCCTGTGGTCGCGGATGTTCAGGAGGCTGAGGTGGGATGATCACTTGAGCCCAGGAAGTCCAGGCTACCATGAGCTGTGGTTGCACCACCAAACTCCAGCTGGGGAAACAGGGAGATCCTGTCTTAGAAGTCAGTAAGTCTGTCTATATAAAATGTAACACCTTGAAATCTTCTATTCAGACTTAAGAAATAGGAAGGAATTTGTATCAGATTTTCCATTTTTAAAACATGGTAACACCAAAGACCAGTTTGTACCTCCCTCCCCGTCTCCCTCCACTGCTTCCATAGTTTTAAACTTTGGCCTTTCAGGT
Organism: Callithrix jacchus; assembly: GCF_049354715.1. NCBI lineage: Eukaryota > Metazoa > Chordata > Mammalia > Primates > Cebidae > Callithrix > Callithrix jacchus. Next base: position 59,416,764 of record NC_133506.1, read on the forward strand.
CCAATAAAATGTACCATTGGTTTATACCATTTTACATAAATAGTACTACACTGTACTAACCCACCTGCCTTAGGACTTTTTCATCCTATATACTAGTAGTATAAGAAGCCATGTGGTTATATTAGGTCTGGTTCATTTTAGCTTCTGTACAGAATAGTCACGAATTAGTCACAACCTCTCCTCGGCTAATTGGCCACCGGCTTGTAGTTTTTCACTGGAAACAAAGGGGAAACGTCGCTGCTGAGCCGTCCCTGCAGTGGGATCGCTGGGAGCCGGACCGGGGCCAAGAGGCGCTGGGGCAGAGGGCGCCGCAGCCATCTTCTCCATCTATGAGACAGAGTCGGACCACCCTCCCCGCGGCTATGCCTTCCTCACTCCCGGCGACCGAGAGAGCGCAAGGTAGAGACCACTTCCTACCGCCAGCCGGGCCGCTGTGCAGGGGCGTGGTCACTCCGGTGGGGCGGGGCAAGTGGGGTGGGCCGCCCACGTGGGGACCAACGGCCCCCCTAAGCCTAGTCTTACGGGCAGTGGGAGACCTTTGCAGCATCTGGGAAGACCAGCCTTGAGCCATGCCTCCGTCCTCAGACCACTGCCCAAGATCCGGGATCCGGCATAACCCAGGTGCGGGGCTCCAAGGACACCGCACTTCTGGCCATGGATTTCCATGCAGGAAAGACGCTAGAGCCTGCGAGACCTCGACCGCTGTGAAGAGCCACCGGAGGACTGCGTCCCGTGTCAGATGTGCCTGGCCCGTGGACTGAGCCCGTAGTGTCATCCCGGGAGGCTGATTCAGTTATCCGGGCCTCTTCCCGTGCTCCAGGGCCCGTCACATGGGCGCGGCGTGCACGCCTCCTCTTCCTCAGTAAACCACCGACGGCGTCTGCCCTCGGGGAGGATGAGTGGGACTTGCGTGGAGAGCAGGGTGGGTAGGACCTAAGGGAACCCGGGCTCGCAGGCGTGGGCACAGCAGAGAGCATGGGACGCCTGGGCCTCCTGGTCTGGAGGGGTGTGCGGGTCCGGCCCTGAGTCTGAGCAGCAGCTGCTCCAGCGATATGGGTCTGAGCGCACGGCCCTCCCCTGCCCCCACTCCTGCCCTGGTCAGGCTCCCAGCTCTACGGCCTCCAGAAACTTGTCCTGGTGGGAAGGACATCCGACTGTGGGGAGGCCCTTGATGGTACAAATATGAGTGTCGGGGGAAAACAGTCACAGGCTGCCTCTTGTGAGACCCAGAGCACCAGGGGGCCCTGTCCCCTCCCAGGTCTAGGCCAGGTGGCCACCAAGCTGTGGGTTATAGGGGCCCCATCTAGCAGAGGTAGGAGCTGCAGGGCCCGGTTCTACCCATTCATTCTTTGATCTGGTCCTGCAGGACAGAAGGCAGGGCCTTCAGCTCTCTCCCTCTCCATGGGGAGTCTCCACAAACCCAGGCCTCAGCCAGGACACCACTCCTGCGCGGTAACCAACCAATCACATCTTCGTTTTTCTAAAGCTTTATTTTATAAAATGCATATATATTATACTGGTAACATTTAAAAAATTAAAATAAATTAACATTTTTGTATTCAGCAATCCTGGGTCTGGAGGCAGGAGGAGGGTAGCAGTGAAGGGGTGGCTAAGTGGCTAACCCGTGTAGGGTTCTTCCTCGTCACTGCCGTCGGGCACTGCGTCTGTCCCAAAGTAGCGGTCGCCAAAGTTCCCTGGAGAAAGAAGCAGGCTAGTGTGGTGGGGCTTCCCAGGGCCACCTACCCTGCCCTCATGCATGGCTGAGGGGCCTGGGCAGCCTCACCAATGCCTGGGATGATGCGGAAAAGGTCATTAACTCGCTTGTCCACCGCCGTGGTGATGATTCTCACTCGTGGAAATGCATAGGCCACGGAGTGCACGCCCATCTCTGCCATAAGCAGTGACAGCAGAAAGATCTTGTCCTCGGGCACATCGTGGTCCTGCCGAGTGTACAGGCAGGTCAATCCCACGTCTGCCTGAACCTGGCCCACCTACCCAAGGCCCACTCACCAGGAGCACGCGGACCGCCATCATGGCCGCAGCGCCAGTGGACACGGTGCAGTCCATGAGAATCACGTGGTCATCGCTGATGTCCTTGGGCAGCCTTAGGTAGTGGAGCTGCCGACAGCATGGGTCAGGCTGCAGGTGGGGCTCCCCGTGCCCCCCACCCCCCAGGCTCATCGCCCCGGCCGCCCCGAGGCACCTCAGGCTCCCCAGTGAGCTGGTTGGTCTGGATGAGGATGGTGCCGATGCGCACGTCTTTGCACACAGCACGCAGCGCGGGCTCCATGGTCTCACCAGCGCGCAGGATGGACACGCCGGTGATCTGCGGGGAGGGGAGGCTGAGCGCCCACATCCCGCCCCAGCTGCCTGTCCCGCATCCAGGGGTGCCCAGGCAGGTACCTGCTTCCCCGCGTAGCACTTGCCCGTGTAGTCCTGCCCCTGCGGAGTCTGCACGACGCAGTCCTGTGGGGAGCAGGGTGAGGGTGCCCGTGAGCGCAGGGAGCCCCAAGGCTCCGGGACCCACCTGCCGCCTCGCGGCTACGGACCTGAAAGGGCAGGAAGGAGAGCGCGTGCTCGATGAGCAGCCGCATCAGCCTTTTGGAGTAGAAGATGAACTCGTCGCGACTGGTCTCCTTGTCCCTGTGGGGCCAATGGTTGAGCGGGGGCACGCATGCAGGACGTCCTGTCCCCCCACCAGGTGGGCCTTACCTGATGATGGTGTGCATGCCCCGGACCTGCGGCGTGCTCTTCAGGACACTCAGCGTCTGGGGCAGGGGGTGGCACTGGTGTGCTGAGGCCAGTGCAGCCCTGGGGACAAACCCATTAGGAACACTCAAGAAGGGGTCTTTCCCACATCCTCCCTCCCCACAGGATGGATGTGTGTCACTGCGAGGGGAACACATGGGCCAGGTGCAGCAGGAGGTGCAGAGTGGGACTCGCTGCTGCCTGGGGCTGACCTGGGGGGAGATGTCACCCTCCTGAGCTGCCAAGCAAAGGTGAAAGATGGTGGCCAACAGCCGGGCAGCTCACCATCAGGCAGAAAGCTAGGTGGGTAGGGTGTGAGGGCCCCTCCTGGGCTAAGAGGAAGCAAAAGTGGGCCAGGCACAGGGCGGGCTAACACGTGCAGAAATGGGTGGCTTGGCCCCAGCCTCTCCCTGGGGGAATAACTAAAACTTGGTGGGATCAAGCCCCACCCTGGCTCCTCCCCGAGGTGTTGTGTGGCCTCTCTCTAGAGACGGGGCTGGGGGCAAAACTGGCTAGAGCCGCCTAGCTATCCCACCACGCTGCTCAAGCCTGGGGAGGGCCGGGGCAGGAGCAGGTCTAGGAGCAGAGCAGGGGCAGGCAGGAAACGGGCAGGGCAGAGGCATGAAAGAGGTGGGACAGGAAGCAGAGCAGAAAGGGGGGCGTGGCAGGGGCAGGGCGGGGTACGAGCAGAAAAGGGGCAGGGTGGGGGGGGAAAGGAAAGGGGCAGGGCAGAGGCAAGAAAGGGGATAGGCAGGCAGAGCAGAAAAGGGGCGTGACAGGGACGACCAGGAAAGGGGGCGTGACAGGGATTTGGGTTTGGCAGGGCAGGAAAGGGGCATGGCATAGAATGGGGCAGGGCAGGGAATTGGGTGTGGCAGGGACAAGAGGGGAGAGGTGGGGCAGGAGCAGGAAAGGGGCAGGTTATGGAAGGGGTGTGGCAGGGGCAAAAAAAAGAGTCGTGAAAGGGGCAGGGCAGAAAAGGGGCGTGACAGCCGCAGGGAAGGGGGCGGGGCAGGAGCAGGAAATGGGCAGTGCAAGAGAGGGTGGGGCAAGGGGCTATGGGAAGGCGGGGCACACAGCAGCACCACAGAGCACTCTGCTCACATATCCCAACGTAGCTTCCTCTGCTTGCCAGGTGAAGAGCATGTTCAGGGAGGGAACAAGGCAGGAAACGGGGTTTACAAAGAGAAAGGAGAGAACAAAGAGAATGCTGCTTAGTTGGGGAACAGGGCATTCCCTGCAGGCCTAAAGAGGAACGTGGGGTGGGCGGCCACACCCCCAGCCCTGCCTGGCCGTCCCTCCTTCCCCCAAGCAAGGCCTCCTGGGGCTGAGGGAGGTGAGTGGGGCCACGGGCCAACGCTTCTGACCAGACGATGGAAAATGTGTCTGGCTGTGTTCAGGTGTTTTTTCAAGTTTGAAACCCTGGAAACTTTTTTTCTCAAAACAAAGGCTTCAAGAGGAACCTGACGAGACAAGACTTGTGGGTTCCCTGGCCACCCAGCGGGCCAAGCAGAGACTCATGCAGGCACAGGAGGCTGGCGGATGGGCCCTGGAGGCATTTCCAACATTTGGTAAACTCTCTGGAGCGCCCTGAGCGTGAGGGCTCTCCCACCAGATGGCTCAGCCAGGAGCTTCCCAACCCACAGAAGGCGGGGAGAGAAGGGCAGGTCCGTCATGGCTGATACCCTGCCCACCTGCCCTTGGGGAGGGGCAGTGGGATGCGGCCCCCGCACAGCCCAAGCTTCTTGCTGCCCCTGTTCCTGCTGACAGCTTCAAGGGCTGTGTGGACAAAGCTGGGCAGGGCAGGGCAGGGCAGGACCGGGGTGGGCAGGAGGACAGGGATGAGGCCCTCCAGCCTCCAACCAGGGAAAGCTGACTGGTCCCATGAGGCACAGGAGGTACCCCAGGCTCCCTCGAAGCTGGGACATGTATGCAGTCACTGCCCCAAGGGCATAGCAATGCTGGCTCAGGAGAACAGCTGTGCCCTCTGGTGTCACAGAGCCTCCAGCAAAGTCTGGCCAGGCCAAGGTCAAGACCCTGTGACCCTGGGCAAGCTACTTCACCTCTCTGTGCCTCAGTGTCCTCATCTGCCAGCAAGGGGAGGCAGAAGCGGGGCTGGGACCATTCCATAGCACCCCTTCTGTGTCTGGGGAAGAGCCAGCTGCCTGCCTGGCTGGATCACAGCCCAGACCCAGGGCTCCCTGTGGGTGTTGGAAATGCCTCCATCTGTGCAGACAGCTGTGAAGTCTTACCTGACGCTGAGTTCACGCTGTGGCAGCAACACAGGGAGACATAAGGGAATGGTGACTTGTCAGTGACCAGGGCAGGTGGCCAGGCCACCCCACCCAGGAATGGACATGCTGCAGGCCTGCCAGGACAGGGCCAGCCATGGGGGGTGGCAAGCTTCTAATGGTCTCTAATCTGGGGACCACTTGGGTCAGACCTGCAGTTCTGGGCTGGGGCAGTCAGAGCAGGACCCTGGGCTCTGTTCTGCAGGCCTCAGGCCTTCAACATCCTGTTAGGAAGTGTGCTCAAGCCGGCCCAGGCTCCCAGGCCCAGCCATAGAATGCCTCAGGGAGCACAGGACCTCTGGTGGGGGTGTCACTCCTGGGGTGACCCCCTGAGAGAGAGAGGAGCCTAGCCTGACGTGGGACTCAGCAGTGAAACCCCACAGTCCTGGACCAGCAGGTCATCCCTGTCATTCCCAAAAGCTTAGGCTGGGTATGCTGAGTGGGCTGCACCCTCAGCTGGATCCTGAGCACCTGTACCCCCCCCTCAGCTTCCTCAGGGAACCCAGGACCTGCATGGTACAACGAGCTGGGGTCTGGGCTGGACGATCAGGCTGACCAAGCAGGCTCAGGACGCTCAGGGCTGGCATCGACAGGGGACGGTAAATGCAAGGGGATGGAGTGAGCAGGCCACTGAAGGTGGTGGCAGAGGAGAAGCAAGCAGCAGGGCTGGGTCGGGCTCTGGGGTCATGGGACCTGCTGGGCTGCAAGCCACTCACCTCCTCCAGCTGGCTGTGTACATGCTGCACAATCAGATCGATGGCCACCGTGTTGCCACTCCCTGGGGCAGGATTGGGGGAGGGTGACTGGGGGCTGGACTGTTGGCCTGCCCGATGCCCGCCCAACAGGTGGCCCAGCAGACTCACCTCTGGGCACGACGATGTCTGCCAGGCGCATGGTGGGCTGGATATACTGGTCGAAGGCCGGCTTGACAAACTTGTTGTACTGCTTGATGACACCCTCGATGTCCCGGCCGCGCTCACTGATGTCCCTCCGTAGCCGCCGCACCAGGCGGATGTCAGAGTCTGTGTCCACGAAGATCTTCATGTCCAGGAGCTGGTGGAGACGGCCAGCCAGTGAGCAGCCAGTGAGACCACCTGGTCTGTGGGCCTGGCCAGAGCCACTTGCCCCAGGGCACCCTGGCAGGTGGGGAGGGGTGTGGAGGTGGGATGTCGCCAGGGGCTTAGGTGAAGAGGCATAGCATGGTGGCTGGGCACACATGATTTCCTTTGCTTGAGGAAACTCGCACAGACACACTGGAAGAGGGGGCATGGCGAGTTGAGGGTCTGTCCGCACACTCAGCAGTTGGCCCCTTAGAGGCCTTATGGGGGCCGGGGCTGCTATGTGCTGGACAGTGAGGTCCTCTAGGCCTGTGCCAGGGGCAGGACCTGGGTCCTGGGGTCAGGCCAACCTGAGTCACACTCAGCTCTGTCCTGAAGGCCCCTGTGACCTATAGCAAAGTCTCAAACGCACCAGCCCTGGTTCCTCACCTTGTCCCTCAGGACCATGGCAGGGGACGAGAATGACAACATGCCAGGTGTGAGCACGGCCTCAGCCACTGGAATAGAGCTGCTGCCCTAGGCAGGCATACTCTGCTTTGTGGGGACAGCAGACGGCCCCAGCTGTGCCATGCCTGGGGTCGAGGTTGGGGTGGGGAGTGGCTGGCCTAGGCCTATAAAGTGTGGAGGCCTTGGGGACGGGGCAGGAGGACGCACACCTCAGGGACAGGGTAGCCGAGGCCGAGACACCAATGGAGTGGGCGTTCCCGGCAGGTGCTCACCTCCAGCAGTGTCTTGTCAGCAAAGGCCATGATGCCCTCAAAGATGATGACATTTGCACCATACAGCGTTTTCTGTGAGGAAACCCAGAGCTGTGGAACCCTGCTCCAGTGCCTGTGGCCCCCAAGACCCCCTCTGCAGGGCCCTGGCCTACCCAGTCCTTCTTCCGGCTGTGTGTGGTGAAGTCATAGATGGGCACCTTGACGCTCTTCCCCTGCTTCAGCTTCTTGAGGGTGGAAATGATGAGGTCAAAGTCAAAAGCGTCCGGATGGTCAAAGTTGAAGTTGTTGTGTGTGGCCTGTTCCTGCTGCTGCTCAGTCAGCACCTGGTGGGGGAGGCTGTGGAGTGGCTGCGGGCACTGCAGGACCCTTGCCCAGTGCCAGCAGGCAGGAGCTCTAGGCCTCCCAGGAGTAGCCACACTGGGGCTCAGAGACCAGGGACCTGCATGTGTGGGGGGCCCAGGGTCAGGGAGAGGACAACGGGGTCCTCGGAGGCGCTCGGCGGGGGCCCACCTTGTAGAAGGAGTCCATGGACAGCAAGACCACCCAGGGCACGTCCAGGGCCTCGATGATCATTCTGGCCACAGTGGTCTTCCCAGAGGCACTGCCGCCTCCCAGGCCTGCCGGGGGGAGTGGAGACCCTCTATGGGGAGCAGACGGGCTGGCCGCGCAGACAGGTCCTGGGCTTCCCTCTCGCGCTCCACGCGCACTGGAGGGAGCCCGAGGTGGGCGCCGGGAAGTAGGTCCCCACCCCACCCGAGGCTCTCACTGATGGTGAAGGCACTCGGCAGCAGCAGTGCCCCCCTCCCCCGCCCCGCTCTCACTGATGGCAAAGGCACCCGGCACACCCTGCTCTCACCAATGGCGAAGGCCTCTTTGGACTGTGCACCGTGCTCATTGTACCAAGGTGGCCGTCCCGCTGTGTAGATGGTGCGTTTGCTGGTACGCAGCAGGGGGGGCTCCGACTTGCACTGGCTGGTGGTGCGCTTCCGGGGAGAGCGCCCAGCGCCCACAGGTGGCAGGAGCCTGTCCAAGGACTCTGCATTGCTGCTGCAGAGAGGGATGTGCTCAGATTTGGCCCAGGGCTGCCCACCTTCCAGGCACCTGTTAGTGTGGCTGGCCCACAGGGCACCCCTCGTGCCCCCCAACAGGCAAGGCTGAGGTGGGCAGGCTCATTGGGGTGAATAAGAAGTCTGCCTGGGCTGAGCACTGTGGCTCACGCCTATAATGTCAGCACTTTGGGGGGCTGAGGCAGGTGGATCATTTGAGGTCAGGAGTTTGGGACCAGCCTGGCCAACATGGTGAAACCCCATCTCTACTAAAAAAAAAAAAAAAAAAAACAAAAAAACCCAGGCGTGGTTGCAGGCACCTGTAATCCCAGCTACTAGGGAGGCTGAGGCAGGAGAATTGCTTGAAAACCCAGGAGGCAGAGATTGCACTACTGCACTCCAGCCTGGGTGACAGAGCAAGACTCCACCTCAAAAAAAAAAAAAAAAAAAAAAAACACCCTGCCTGCAGTTGGGCCACAGGATACACAGACCAAAGTGCTCAGCCTGGCACAGGGCCTCAGATCATCACTGTCTACACAGCAAGGACAGAGGAACAGCAGGCAAGGACAAGGGAAGGAGGAAAGGCACTCTTTTGGGGCCATGCTCCTTCTGCTGTGTGGACGGGCACTGGCTGGGCTGGGCCAGGCCTTGTCCCCAAGGGAACTCCAGTTGGGAAGAGAAAGGCAGGTGAGACCCCGAAGTTGACCATGTTCCCTTCAACCCACCACACTCTCTGGGCAGCCAAATCGCTGCCATTCTGAAGGCTGGGTGCCCAAGGAGATGTGAGGGCAGCGTGTGGGTGGAGGTGAGGCCAGACCAGGCTGTGTGCACACACCCAGGGTGAGGTCCCCAGACACGACCAGCCAGAGGGCTCAGTGAGGACCTGATCCTCCTGCAGTGACAGGACGTGGTACAGGGTGGTGCCACAGCCTGGCCTTTCTGGCTGTCAGAGTGCAGGATGGGGGACCCTGGGCTGGGAGCCTTATGGGAACCCCATTCATTCTTGCTGTGGCCCCCTTGGGTTCCCAAGATAGAAACCTCCAGCATCCAGCAAACACCAGAGACGAAAGTGCTGCCACCTCTCTGGGCTGCCTGGGAGCTGACCTGTGAGCCTGCCTGGGGCAAGGGGGCACCCCAGAGGCTGCCGTGCCTCTCAGAGATAGGCAGGTCTGTCTGTTTCCACACCACCTGGGGAATAGTGAGCCAGACAGCCTCACCTGGCCTCCCTGCAGCTCTGGAGATCGCTCTGGGGCTGAGCGCTGACGTAAGCAGCAGGGCTGAGAGCAAACAACACAGCCAGGCGCCAGGACAACCAGGCGAGGGCCTGGGGACAGTACCGCTCCACCAAGCACTGAAGGGGAGCAGGTGCCATGGCACCACGCCGTGACCGCATCGGGGCTGCGGCTGGAATGGGACCTACTCAGGTCTGCCTGAACAGTCATCCATCAAGAAGGAAGATGGGACCCAGCAAACAGAAGCCACGACCGCCCAGGAGCCCAGACACTACCAGCACACCAGCAGTAAACAAATGGGCCTGCAAGGCTCACCCCCAGGAGCCACCCCTCCCAGCAGGTGGTGACCCATGGCCCACAGCTGGGGAGGGTGGTGCAGTCCTCCTCAGGCTCCAGCAGCAGGTTCCCAGCAGACAGCAACACTGGTGGCCCTGGGGGCCATGGTGGGCAAAGAACACATCCAGGCAGCCCCCTCCCCTCAAAGCTTAACCCTGGCATCTGCAGGGAATCACCCAGTCTTTAACCTCAGGGAGGAAGCTCCAACACAGACAATCTGACTTGCAAACGGGCAGGGCTCCCCAGTTAAGCTCCCAACGCTGCCCTTGCAGCTGATGGTACTTCCTCCACGCACCCTGGATTCCAAGGGTGAGCCCGCTATCGCATGAAGCTGGGACTAACTCGAGGGACGGAAACCCAACAGCACAGGCTGGGCTCACATGGTGCTGGCTTCCCACTGCTGGTCTCCCGATGCTCAGGCCTCCCCAGCAGGAGCCTTCCAACCCTGCCTTTGTGACTCTTCCTAATCTCACTGAAGTAACAACCCGTCACCACAGATCCCTCCCAAGGTGCACGTGGCTGACCGCCAGGTGCTGGCCCTTCTGCTGGGAGCGGTGCCCATGCAGTGGAACTGTCACAAGCAGGTCAGGACAACTCTGCCAGAAACCCCCTCACCGCAGGCCTGTGATGGCATCAGGCCAAGTCTACACAAGCCAGCCCCTACCTTCTCCAAAGCAAGCCTGTCTCTGAGAGCCAACGACAAAGCCTCACCCCATTTTTCCTAAGCAGCACCCCTCGAGGGGAATGTTGGCCAGGTGTGCTGGCTCATGCCTGGCATAGCCCTTGTGAGGCTGGGGTGGGAGGACTGCTTGAAGCCAAGAGTTCATGACCAGCCTGGGCAACATGGGGAGACCGTCTCCATACAAAAAAACTTTACAATATTCAAAATAAATTAACAAATAGATATCGGACAGGAGAAAGTTCCACAGCAAACCTCATTTCCTGTGGAAAAGGATGCTTCTGGCCATGACGACAGAAGGTCAATTCCAAACCAGATGGTTTGGAGCTGTAACCAACACGAGAGGCACACCCAGAACAGCAGCCCCATACAAAGCCGCGTCTTCAACCCCAGCTCTGCCCGGTGCCCAAGAGCACCTGCCAGCTTGATTGATTCCTGATGTCCACAGACATGCACCGAACACAGGTCTGAGTGGCCAGGACCACAGCACAGGTGGGCACCTCTCACAGCAGAGATCTCCTGCCCAGACTCACCTGCCTTCTGCTCCAAGGGCCCGGCACCCTGAAATCCTGATGCCAGGGTAAGCTGGGGGGCTGCTCATGATGGAGAACACGGGTGGGTGCTCCTGGACAGCGAGTGGCCCCAGGGGGTGCGTGGGGCTCAAGCGAAGGCAGTTGTGGGGGGCATCACCACCTCAGATCCACAGCCGTCCCCTAGGGCAACTCAGGAGCTCTGGCCACCCAAACTGCCCTTCCATGGGCAGGACTAGTCCTGTGGGCAGCACAGTGGGTGGAGAGCCGGAGGGCTGGGGTAAGACCCTTTGCTGGCAGAAGCTGCCTGCTAAATGTCAGCAGAGGCACAGCAGCTAGGAGGCTCTCGAGCCCCCACCTTACTGACAGAACGGTGCTCACTGCCGTCCTCAGAGGCCAAGGCCACGGGTCTAAGAGGATCACACAGCTGAGGGCTTGTCCGTGCCGGATATTAATAGCGCTGGCTTTGCTTGGTGTGGCCCGGACAATCCTCAGGCCAGCCTTCCGTGTGAACTGACCCCTCCTGTGTGTGGGCTAGCATACCCAGCCTGCAGAGGACCACGCGGAGGACCACCGTGTGCCTGCACCCCTCCCGGAATTCCTGGAAAAGGCTACCATCCCCTCCCTGCCTGGGGCTGCAGAGTGAACCCCCCAGAGCAGGACAGGGAAATCTGAGGCGCCTCTTGGCCAGGTGTCCTGAATGTCAGTACTGAGCTGGGCACCCCACCCCTATTCCCAAAGTGCTTCCTACAGGCATAAACAAATCTGAAACTCTATCCTCTGGCACCATCTGAAAATAACTGCCCAGTCCCACCCCCACAAATGGAGGCTCCTGCAGGGACCTGCAGCCACCCAGGGCACAGCAGAGCACAAGGGACGCAGCCACCTCCCCGCCCACAGAAATGGGGGGTTGGGTGGGGTCATCCCCACTCTCAGCAGAGTCAGTGTGCACAGAGAGGTCCTGGCAGCCCTAAGCCCTCTCCCGGGGTGGACACATCAGCTACGGGTGTCAGCTTCCTGCTGCCACATGTCTCTCTTGGAGCTCCTAGAGACAGGGTGCTGACTCTGTGTGGAGGTCACACTCCTGAAAAGTAGGCCACTCCTGGAGCTGCCTCAGAGGCAGGACTGGCCCATCTGTCTGTATCCACAGGAGCTTCCTCTCCTCCTGCTGCTGGAGGTGGTTAAACTCTTACCTGGGAAGTGGGCAGAAGACAGCCCAGAGCCCAGGTCGGGAGGCAGAGGCTGTCCTGAGCGGGGTGCAGAGTCTGGGCTCCTGGGGGCCATGTCACCAGCTGGGCGGTCTCAACAGCAGAGTGGACTCAGGCTGGTCAGCCTGGCATGGGCATGCACGCTGGGTGCCCCAGAGGCAAGGCTACAGGTCTGTGGAAGCCAGTTCTGTGCTGTCCAGGCAAGGGATGCATGAGCCCAGAGACAAAGCTGTGAATGGAAGCACGAGGCCCCGCCCTGGAATCGTGTCACCTTGCTGCAGCCACGTGGCTCCCAGCATGCCCCTCCAGGAGGCTGCACTTGACCACAGCAGCCCACGTGGGGAGGGGCCGCCAGCCCTGGCCCTGTTCCCAGGTTCTGACCCGAAAAACTGGAAGGGCCAGAGAAGCTCATTCCCACCCGACCCACAGGTGCTGATGCTGCAATGGGGTTAGCATTGCCCAGGGAACCTTCTGCCTGAGGCTGCCTCCTTGCAGGTGGGGCTGTCTGAGGCTAGTGGTGCTGGAGGCTGCCTCAGCCACTGCAAGGCACCCCTTACCCCTCCCTCACCTTCAGCCAGCCATCCTACCCTGGGCCACAGCATAGTCGAGTGTGGCTCAGTCCCCTCCACGGAGCCACAGCTTGCCTCTGTTTCCTCCTCAAGGACAATGGCAGGTACACTACAGGGGGGTCGGCTCATGAAGACCAAGGCAGACGCCTCATCAGCGAAAAGGGCCCCATAAGTGATGTCATTGTAAAGAAATAAGCACAGGCAACTGGGCATGGTGGCTCACACCTGTAATCCCAATACTTCGGGAGGCTGAGGCAGGTGGATCACGAGGTCAGGAGTTCAAGACCAGCCTGGCAATAGTGAAACTCTGTCTCTACTAAAAATACAAAAAATTAGCCAGGCATGGTTGTGCACACCTGTAACCCCAGCTAGTAGGGAGGCTGAGGCAGAAGAATCATTTGAACCAGGGAGGCGGAGGTTGCAGTGACCTGAGATCACACCACTGCACTCCAGCCCGGGTGACAGTGTGAGGCATGTGTAGAGACTTGGGCAGGGCTTCCCCCCCCACAAACCACCAACCACCCACAATGCCAAGGAAGCCAGAAGCAAACATCCAACAGCAGGGAGTGCGCGGCATGTGAGCCCGATACTGAGAAACAGCTGCAGAGGGAGTGTGGACGGGGAAAGGCTGGGGTACCCCCTTGCTGTGGTGCAGGGCTGTCGTACCACCCTGGGGTCACTATAACCCACCGACCTTCCTGCTGGGTGCCGCCTGACAGGTCAGGCTGAAGGGAAGTTTGCTGGATAACTAAATAGAGGCCGGAGGCCAGAGGGAAGAGGAAGCAGGGAGGAGCTGACCCCACTGGTGCTGGACTGACTCAGGGACAGAGCCATGAGGGCAGCTTTCTCAGGCTGGATGAGCACTGGGGGCTGGGGGCTTGCACAGGCCCACCCACCACTCTGGAAACCTTCGCCAAGCAGGACCTGCTCTGTATGGTCATGGGCAGCCTTTCTCTGCTCCCCACAGCCACAGCCCCAGACTCCATCTCAACCACAGCCACGAGTCACTGCTAACACCACAAAGTACTGGTTCCTGCACCAGCATGGGCCAGCTCTGGGGCAGGTGCCCAGGGCAGAGTCACCAGTGGCAAGCAGACAATGAACAATGGGCAAGATGGACAGACTGGACCACCAGGCTGGATGATGTGGTAGGAGGAGCCGCAGACCACGGGCACAGACCTCTGAGCTGAGGGCAGCACCAGAGGTTGAAGCAGGAGCAGATGCAGGAACTTTGGGGGCGACGCTCGGGAACAGTGAGAAAAGCCCAGGCTGGGGCAGAGGAAGCCCTGGATGGCACAAGCATGAAGACACACACACGGCACAAGCATGAAGACGGCACAAGTGCAAGAAATTTGCCTAAGAAGACACGAGGCAGTTCCAGGGCAGACCGGGCCCTCAGAGGAAGGTGCTGCAATCTGTATTAGCCTGCAGCTTCCCTCTGTCCCTTGGTAACCACACCAGAGAACGGTAACAACAGTCTCTGCCTCCTGTGACACCGTGAGGGCCACTGTGCCCAGCCCACAGCCCATGCACAGGGCAGGCCCAGCTGACTGCTGCCACCAACCTATGTCATCCCGGAGTGCATTTCTCAAGAGCCCTCAGTGCTTACCTAGTGTTGGCCTGCCCCATCTTGGGTTAAATCAAAGTCTCTTTGGTGGCCAGGCGCAGTGGCTCACACCCGTAATCCCAGGGAAGAAGAGGTGGGCAGATCACCTGAGGTCAGGAGTTTGAGACCAGCCTGGCCAACATGATAAAACCCCTCTATGCTAAAAATACAAAAATCCCCATACGGGCATGGTGGTGCAAGCCTGTAATTCCAGCTACTTGGGAGGCTAAGCACGAGGCAGAGGGTGCAGTGAGCAGTGATCCAGCCACTGCGACAGAGTGAGACTCCATCTCAAAAGAAACGAAAAAAGCCTCCTTGGAACCCACAGAGGAACAGATCAGGTCCTATTAGACTCCAGCCATGCAAAACTCCTAGTCACTGCCCACTGGGAGGGTGTGGGCCTGAAAAGACACAGGGCCAGGGAAAGCTCTTTCTGCCCAGCAGCTCCTGGAGGAGTGCTACCCTGTGCTGGGACACTCTTCCCCCTGCGGCACCCAGCGCAGCCCATTCCTGAGGGAGTCCTGGCTCACGGGTTTCTAACCAGAGTCACAGCCTGAACCCAGGCAAGAGGCGCCTAAGTGGGAACAACCTCTACCCTGGGGAACCCTCGGGCTCCCCAGGGGACACGTCAGACCCGGAAGGGAGGAACAGCGCCCCGGGCGCCTCCTGCTGCCCAGGGCACTGCGCGGCCACCGCCCCCAGACGGTCGCAGCAGCAAAGGCGCCGCGCAGGGCCCCGCTCACCGAGGGGCCAGCCGGGGAGACGAACCCGGGTGGGAACTGGCTCCTCCGCTGCACCCCCACAACTTCCCCTCTTCACGCTCTTGCAAAACCCCAGCAGAGCAAAATCAGAAGGCATTGTGCGCCGCAGCACCCCGAGTCCCGAGCCGAAAACAGATCGGTTCGCACAGTCGAGTAGGCACAAGGCCCGCTGGGTGCTGGAGACCGAGGGCCCCACCCACTCGGGGCAGAAACCAAGGTCAACGCGGGGGTGCGCGCCCGGGCTCCTCCCCTGAACCCGGAGGAGCCTGCCCGCTTGCGCCAGGTCCGTCCCACCGGCCGCTACGAGGCCGCGGGGCCTCGCCCGGCAGCTGGGAGGACCGGGGCGCCGCGCGGCCTCCGGGCGTGGGGGACTCCGGCTCGCAGCGAGACAGATCACCCGCCCAGCTCCGCCAGAGCTGCCGCCCGATTCCCGCTCGCCGGTGGACTGGAAGCGGCGCCCACGCCTACCGGTCCTCGCACGAGGTCTCGCTCTTCTCAGCCTGACGGCCTGGCGGGTCTCGGGCCGCGGGTGGCGATGTGAGCGAGGGGGCGGCGTCCGCGCGGGCCGGGGGCGCAGCCATGGCGTTGGGAGGCGTCTCCACCGGCTTGGCCAGGCGGCGCGCGTGGGCCGCCGGGAGCTGGTGGTTCCCGCTCCCGCCCACCGCGGACTACAAGCCCCACGCGGCAGCGCGCCCCACCTACCGTAGACTACAAAGACCATAAGGCTCTGCGTCGTGGACTACAAGCCCCATAAAGCCGCACGGCGGGCACGCGGGACTGGTAGTTCGGCCGCCGCCGCCACTTGGCGGGAGGACCCCGCCCCATGCGTTTCACCACAAACTCAGCCGCACAAAAACCCTGGAAAAAAAATCAATAAACATTTATTTGATACAGTCATTTCAGTACATACAGTGATGGCCCGTCCCCACGCCATTCGGGACCAGGGCGCGGGGCGGGGACGAGGACCGGGGACACAAGGCGGGCGGGGCCCGAGCTCACCGTCGAAACATCTCGCAAATAAACACTTTGTAGATAGAATATATATGTATATATATATGGTTACAAGTGATAGCTGGAACCTCTTTCAAAATGCACTTATGTACTGAGAACTGGCATTAAAAAACCCAAACCAAGAGACCGGAAGCGCAGGACGCGCGGCCGGGAGGCAGGGGAGCGCCTGGGGCCCGCCAGGCAGGGTGCACGGGGACGGCCCCGCCCGGGGTCAGGTTGGCCGGCTCCTTCCCTTCAGCGCCACCAGGCAGGAGGGTCGACGGTCACGCAGGACGCACCTCACCTGCCACTACAACAGCAAATAAAGTGCATCCCACTTTCGTGAGTGTCGGCCCGGTGGGTCAGCCCTTCCGGGCCCCTTCTTCTCCGGGCAGGGGCGTGCGCCGAGCCCGAGGTAGATCTGCAGAGAGGGCCCCGACTGGGCCGGCGCCCACCACGCCTTGGGGTCTGTCCTGCCGGTCCCTTACTGACGGCTCCCGGGGGCAGACCCTGCTGAGCTCCACCCAGGGCCCTACCCCTTGGGAGGTAGGCTCTGCAGACCAGCATGTGTGAGAAGAGGGCAGAAAGGATGGGTCAAACCCAACAGCCACATCTGGCAGCAGCCCCCACGCCTACCTTAAAGACAAAGGGGCTTAAAGTGCTAACATCAAGTTACCCAGGACTCCCCTTCCCACACGAGGGACTACTTGGGGGCTTTGGGAGCGTCCCGGAAACTCGCCCCCAGCAAAAACCAGACCCTCTTCTCTCCTCCCCAAGGGCCAGGTACCTGAGAGGCTGGGGCAGGCGCCACACCCTGCAGAGGTGTTCAGGTCCAACCTCCTCCTGCCATTGGTTGCCAGGCCAAAGTGCACCTAGGCCCCTCTGCCAGTGCTTGCTCCCTTCCCCTCGTGAGGCTGCCCCAGCAGCAGCTGCCAGACCCCATCCTCCTCCTCTTCCAGCTCCAGCTTCAGCTGCACCAGTGCAGCTCTGGGTTGCAGGAAGGAAAGCCTCCCCTGACCCCCTGTCGCTGGGTCGCATGCACTCTGTCCAAGCCTCCATCCTCTCATGAGGCTGCGGTGTGTGTGCGTTGGGGAAGTCCAGGTCTCCACACTCCCTCCCTAGCACATCCAGCCAGGGCTGCTGAGGGTCAGAGCCTTGTGTCCCAAGGATAAAGCCAGAGACAGGAAGTGTACCACAACCCCAGTCCCTGAAGTGCTCCTGGGACTTGTCTCCCCACTCCTCCAAGCCGAGACCAGTGGGGCCTTCTCCCTGGGGGATGGGTGAGGGCGGGTGCTGGGGGCAGAGGCAGTGCCCAGTACTGCCTCCCTGAGCAGCAAGGAACTCAAACCCCAGAGGTCCACGCCCAAACCCCAGGCCCACCATCTGCATCAGGAAACCCTTAGCACCAAATGTCAGATTGTTGTGAGATTTTGTATAAAAAACAATTTAAAAAAAAGGTTGTTACTTGTCACAGCAACAAGACTGGCATCCACTACACCCAGGAGACACACGCACATGGGCAAACATCAAAATTCACATTGTCCAGGGTCAGTGGGGATGAGCCCTCAGCCCACTCCCACCCACCCTGGAAAATGGCCTCCCTCCAAACCCACCCCCTCTGAGCCTCATTCTCCCTGCAATGCTGTGGTTGTAAGGCAGGGCCCAGGGAAGGAGCTCTTCCAGGCACCCTGGACTCCCTGCCTGACCCCTGTTGAACCTATAGACCCAGCCACCCTCAGGGCCACAAAGGGGGCAAAGACAGCTCTGGAGCTGCCACCAAACTGCTGTAACTTTGGCCAAGCCCCTCCCTGGCTGGCCTTCAGTTCTCCTATCAAATGACCACACAACCAGAAACAATGGGGACAGGTTAAAAAAAAAAGTGGGGAGGGGGCTCCCATGAGAGCTTGGCCACTGGGCCTACCCCGATTGGCAGACAGTAGGCTGCCTTCCCCCAGTGGCCACTCAGAGCCAGGCCAGCTCTGCCCAGCTTCCCACCCCACAGCCCAAGGGTTCTGGGAGAACCCCAGGGCCCAAATTAGTCCATCCCTACTCGGTGAGGCTGCTCCAACCTAGGCCTGCAGTGCCCAAAGGCTGAACACTGGAGGCAGAGCACACTCCAGGGGCCCTGCATCTTCAGGGCTGGTGGCTGTGTTGGAGGGCATCAAGCTCCTGCTGCCCTGTAGGTGCCAGAAGCAAAACCCCTCCCTTACCTCAAACTAGGGGCACTACAGACAGGCCTGTGGGGCAGGGCCTGAGCACAGCAGGGATTGCAGTGACAAAGGAGGGGCAAGGGTGGGGGGAGGGGACCAGGCCTGGAGAGGTAGAAAATAGAAGCAGGGGGACCAAGTGGGTGGCTGAGGGTGGGCAGGAGCTGGTCAGCTCAGCATGGCAGTGGTCAGACGGGGGTCTGTCCTGGGAGGTAGCTGGGGGTGCTGGAGTTCCAGTGTTAGGGGGAGGTGAGGCCAGGATGGTGGCTGCTGGCTGCCAGGTGGCTCAGGTGCCCTCACCAGCCCAGAACCACGGGTTACCAGGGATGTCTGAGCCTTGGGGGAGCCAGGGTGTGGCCCCAGCAGGGCCTGAGGAAGCAGAGCAGTGGAGCCAAAGGCCATCTGCCTGCTCTGCACTGCAGCCCCCGTGACACCAAGGCCCCAGACACATTCCCACAGGGAGGGCCCCCCCACCGGCTATTGCACTTCTCCTGGGCACACCTTGGCGAGCCCCAACCCAGGTGTGCCCTGTGGCAGCCTTAACAGGGAAGGGCCACCTTCAGAAACGAGAGAGTGGCTGGCTGCCCCCTCTGGATAGATGAAGAGGCAGGGGTACGGGAGAGAAACTGGAGGACGGAGGTCCTGGGGCTAGCCCTGCCCCGACAGAGCGCAGCGTGGCAGCTGCGTGGGGGCTAGGCCCCACCCACCAAGCTCACTTTTCAGGCGCCTTGCTGGCTCCCAGCTTCCGGCCAGTGGAGCCCCGGGCCCCCTTGTCCCTGCATCCCAGGGGCCAGTCGTCCCGGCGCAGGGGCAGCTTGGGCACAGGCTCCTCCGGGAGCCGTTCCTTCGGCTTCCGGCCCCGCTTCTTCCCGCCTGCTAGATTTTTCTTCTTTTCCTTCTTGGGCACCAATGAGTCCTGGCTCCGGTGTTTAGGAGGTGGGTCTGCTGATGTTCGGAACCAGTTCTGGGGAGAGGAGAGCACTGATGAAGACCTGGGACTGGACGCTGAGCACATGCGCCAGGTGTGGCCTGAGAACTGAAGGCTTAGCAGCCTTCTGGACCAGGCAGGCACCTGCAGCCAGGCTGCCGGGGGCGGGACCGGCACATACCCTTGGGGCGGCTCCAGCTCAGGGTGCAAGCCTCCCAGTTCTCCGAGGGAAGGCGGACCCCACTGAAGAGAAACCACCAGATTTCTCCATGTTGGCCGCTCACTCAGGCACGTTCCATGCAGGCCACTGACCTCCTCTCCACCCCCGAGGGGTGCCCAACCACGGCCCTGGCCCCTCCTGGGCTAGTCCCCAGCCACAGGCCCTGGTGATGGCCCTCGCACCTCTGCGTGGGTCTTGAGAATGTGGTATTTGACGCCACTCTCAGAGCTGAACTCCTTCGGACACAGCAAACAGCGGTATTTCCCCGCCAGGTGGGCCCCCTGCAATGCACGGGCAGGCCAGCCCCCAAAGGTTAGACCCGCCCCAACTCTTGGAGGACCCAAAGCACCCAGATATGCCCTAAGCCCTTAATCATGGCTAAAAGGTCAGGGTCAGGGATGGCCAAAGGAAAGCTGAGCAGTGCCGGGACCACTGGGTTGCCAGAGCTGCAAGGGTGGTGGGAGAGAGGAAAGTCAGGAGAGGCAGGTGCCCAGGGGAAGAGCCACAGATCTTTGCTGAGCATCCCTTATTCCAAGGGAGCGTGCCTTCTGCCTGGATTGGGGTGCCCACTCATGGCCACATGGACGCAGAGCTCCCAGGACAAGACTAGGACCCACTGGCTTATGGTTGGGGCTAGGGGTCAGGGAGGTGTCCTAGGTTGGCCATCAGCCTCTGGCCAGTCTCTGGATTCATGGAAGAGGCAGCCGAGTGGATAAAGTGGGGGGCAGGGCAGGGTCCCACACTATTGTGGGGGGGGCCTGCACTGGGTGAGCTGGGAGCTATGAGTGTGAAACCTGGCTGTGGGGCAGATCCCAGAACTGACCTTGCTGCAGCTGGCAAGATGAGCCTTGAGTCCGGACACGCTGGAGTAGATGGCTTCACAGCACTGCAGGGGAGGCAGCCGTGGGCGAATGCCTCTGGTGGGCACCCCACACCAAGATACACCCCTGCCCTAGCCCAGGGGATCTCTGAGGCCTCTTTGGGGCAAGTGAGGGTGTGTGAGTCCTAGGGATTGGGCAGGCTGGGCATGCAAGGCCTGGGTGGGCTGGGCACCTCCTACAAGGTCTCAACCTCCACTCCTGCCAGAGGGCCACACCCGGGCTCTGTCCCTGCATGGCTCCCCACGCGCCCCACCCAGCTGCCTCCGCTCACATCGTTGGGACAGTTGACGTGGCCTTTCTCCTTCACTTCATTCTTCCACGCCTCTAGCAGCTGGGGGTTCAGCGTGGGGAGCCCTGGCCGAGTATAGTTGAGCTGTGAATTCAACAGCACCAGGGTGAGCCCCAGGCCAGAAGGTACCCCTGGCTGCTCTAACGCTTGCCTCGGCAGCAGGCGATACTCGTCACAGATGGCGGGGCAACGGGCGGCCCAGGTCACGGGTGGCTGTGCCAAGGCTCAGGCCAACGTAGGTCCTGCCCAGAGGCCACGGCGCTTCCCCAGCACTGGGCGGGCAGCTCACCCGGGCGGGCAGCTCACCCGTGCAGTCTCAGGCACAAGGTCGTCCTTCATACGCCGCTTGGTCCAGTCGCGGGCCAGCTCGTCCTCCGCTATCTCCTGCAGGTGGAACACGGCCACCTGGGCCGACGTGCGGCGGACGCGCCCGCTTGGGGTCCGCTCCACACCCAGCAGGTCCTCAGCCTCAGGGGACTTGTCCGTGGGCTCCTCGGGGGGCTGGAGTGCATGGAGGCCAGAGTGAGCCGCAGGAACAAAATGGCAAGAGGCAGGTCAGGTCAGCGCGCGGTGGGGCCACCCCGAAGGCTGGTGGACCTCCAGGCCTCTCAGCGTGCTGAGGACACAGCTGACGGAGCCAACCCCAGGGAACCTGGAGGTTTCACCCTCTGGCCTGCTGGGACACACATCTCGTACAGAGAGGGTGGGAAACACAGGCGTTAGGTGGCACATGGACAGATAGAGCTGGTACCCGAGGCACACACAAGGCACGTAGCACACGAACAAGCGCAGCACCACGGCACGGGGTCACAGCAGAGCCACTCACAGGGGCCGCGTGCTCTGAGCGCACATGGTAGTCATGGCCGGCCTTGGATCGGTATGTCTTGCCGCAGTGGGCACAGGGGAAGGAGGGACTGTCCACCTCACAGGGCGGCTTCCCGCAGCGCCGCTGGTGGTACTGGTAGCCCATGAGGCTGGAGAACGCAGCCCCACAACCCTGGGGGTCAGACCAGAGGACAGGTGAATGGCCAGCAGGGTGCCCCCCCGCCCCACCCCATCCCACCACCACTGTGGCCCCCAGCCCCGCCCCACCCCACCCCACCCCTGTGGCTCCCCGCTCCACCCGTGGCCCCCCCGCCCCACCCCACCCCGCCCCACCCCACTCCACCACCCGTGGCCCCCCCGCCCCCCCGCCCCACCCCTGTGGCCCCCCCCGCCCCACCCCTCCATGGCCCCCCGCTGACCTCCTGGGGGCAGCGCAGCCGTCCCATCTGCTTCAGCACCTTGCGCAGCCGCTCGCGCTCCTCCTGCTCACCCCCCTCAGAGGCCTCGGTGTCGGAGGGCTGGGAATAGGTTAAGCCTCGGTGACCCACCCCCACCATGGGGCCCTGCCCCGGACTCACCCCACTCAGGCATTGGGCCCCCATCATCCAAGGTTGGGCGCTGAGGGCGCCGCAGTGAAGGCGGGGCAAGGTCAGAGGCCACGGATGGGGGATGGCCCGCAGTACCTTGGCGCTGTGCTCCGCCATGGTATGGTAGTTGAGGCCCGCCTTGGACTTGAACTGCTTCTGGCAGTGCTGGCACTTGAGCGCATCCTGCAGCTGCAGAGGACCCCATGTGTGGGAAGCCTGCCCACGGCTGGGCCTCCCTCCCAAACCTGTGCCTGTCACCAAACCCATTTCGGGCCACTGCCTTACCTTCTGACACACCTCCATGTGCTTCTTGAGCCCCACAAGAGTCTTCCGGGCGACCACGTTGCAGGTGGGGCAGATGGCTTCCCCGTGCTCCTGGATAGCCCGCTGCCACTGCTCCTCGGGGCCGCCTGTGAGCAAGGCAGGGGCCTCGAAGGTTGTGGGGGTCCTGGGTGCCCTGGACGCCAGGCACAGAATCCAGTCTCTACACTCAGCCCCAGCCCTGTCCTGTGGGATCTACCCGCAGTCTAGGGCTGCCCTGGGCCCTGCTGGGCAGCCCCTACCTGGAGCTGGGTGGGCCGGTGCCTCCTTGCTGACAGCGATGGGAGCAGCTGGCACCTTCTTCCGGACATCCTCAGGGCCTGGCCCCTCCGGTTTCTTTGAGCGGTGAACTCGGGCCTTGTCCTCAGCTTTGACCAGGCCTGTGGGCACACAGGGGATGGGGCGAGGCAGGGGTGGGCTCAGGGGCTGTTCAGTGGACACCCCCAGCCCCGGAGGTGCGCACAGGTCGGGGGGTCTTACCTTTGAGCCCAAAGGTCCCTGAGATGGATGGCTGCTCCCCTGTAAACTTCTTGGGTGTTTTCTGTTTCCTTCCTGACTCGGGGAGAGAAAACGAGGGCCAAGACTGGTCAAATAACCTTCAGGAGGCGGAGCCGGCCCTGGCCGCTGCCCCTGGGGCTTTCCTCTTACTGTGCTTTGTGCGCTCAGGGTCCTCCTCAGGTGGGGACGCAGGGCCCGAAGCTCTCAGTGCCTCTGGGCCCCCTGAGGGCCTGCTGCCCAGTGACAAGGAACCACTGCTGGTGTTTGCACTCAGCTGGAAGGCAGAGCTCTGGCCCATGGTGGAGGGGCCGTACTCCCCATTCTCTGGCCTGGCCTGCTTGGGTGGAATTGGGCAGGTGTCCAGGCTGTCCGCAGCTCTGCAGGGAGCAGGTGAGGTGAGGGCCAGGAGGGCACTTTGGACCCCATTACCATCCGAGGAGCACCCCAACCTGGAATGAGCCCCATTACCTTTTCTTACCACTGTTCCTCCCTGCAGCACGAGGTGCTTTGTTTTCCGACTTGGTCAGCAGCACCATTTTGCAGGGCGGTGTGTGTCTGCTGATGGCAATGGGCCTGCTGACCGTCACCGGCTTGCTGACCACAATGGGCCTGCTGACTGTCACGGGCTTGGTAACCGGCATGGGTTTTGTGACTGTCACAAGCTTTGTGACTGTAATGGGTTTGGTGACAGGTACAGGTTTGGTGACTGGCACAGACTTGGTGATTGTAATGGGTTTGGTGGCCGGTACGGGCCTGGTGACCGGCATGGGCCTGCTGATGGTGACAGGTTTGGTGGCCGGCACGGGCCTGGTGACTGCCATGGCCTTGGTGACCGGCATGGGCCTACCGACCGAGACCGGCTTGCTGATGCCTATGGGTTTGCTGACACCCACGGGTTTGCCGATAGTGACAGGTTTGCTCACTCCGATGGGCTTGCTGACCCCAACAGGCCGGCTGATGGTGACCGGCCGGCTGATGGACCCAGGCTTGGGGGCAGGCAGGGGCCGGTCCAAGTGGTTCCAAGTCCGGTGTTTCTCCAGTTGGGTCTTAGAGGTGAATGCAGCCTCGCAGAAGGGGCAGGGGAAGGCCAGCCGATCTGAGATGGCACCCTGGGCAGGTGTGGACAGGTGTGGGACAGGGCCCCAAGGGCCTCTGCGCAGACACACCCGAGGCCTCCTCTTCCCCGACCCACAGTCCCTTACCCCTTGGCACCGCTGGTAATGATACTTGAGCCCGTAGATGCTGGGGAACTCCAGCCAGCACCCTGAGTTTGGACACTTCACCCTCGAGTGTGCCTTGAACTCATCCTTCCAGGCGTTCATCAGGGAGAGCTGGGCGTGGGGAAAGGCGGCGCTGCTGACCTGCAGCCACTGTGCCACCGCCAGCCCAAGCCCCAGACTCAGAGCCCTCCCTGGGCCTGCAGTGTACACACACCACATGAGCTCCTCAACCTCGGGACTGCGGTGGGAATTCAAGCCATTCCGGCATTGGCCATGCACAAGGCCTGTTCTGGGAGCCCACCAATGTGACCCCCGGAATCTCATGGCACATCAAATACAAAGCCAGGCCTCAGGAAGCCTGCCAGCCCAGTGCCCACACCTTAGGCATAGAGTTGGTACCAGATGTGCAGAGGACAGATCAGGCCAGGAGAATGTCTGGACAGGGAGACCCCAGCGTGAGCCCCACCATGTCGCTGATTGATAGGGAGACCCCAGCGTGAGCCCCACCGTGTCGCTGATTGATAGGGAGACCCCAGCGTGAGCCCCACCATGGCCCTGAGGGAGCTCACAGGAATGTCTCGGAGGGTCTGGGTCTCGGCTTTTGGCCGCCCCTTTTTCTTCCCTTCTGTCTTGTCGCTGGCTAGACTTCCTGGGTCAAAGCAGAGAGGGGCTTGGCCGGGCACTGTCTGTCCACCACGGACCACCGGCATCCCTGCAGCACAGAACACAGCAAGGCTGGAAGCCGTGCAGCACTGCCTACTGCTGGGGGCTGCACGGGCCCACAATGAGCACCACTGTCCCAACGCCAGGGCGCCAGGCCAGGGGCTGTGGCCAGCTGAGGACAAGAACCCAGGGCCCTGGACTACATCCAAGGTGAGGCTACCCTGCTTATGTTCTCAGGAACCCCATGGCCTAGCTGGGTGCCTGAAGACAGGACGTCGGGAGGTGGCCCACTCCTATGACTTGCTGCCCAGAACCACCTGGAATCGACTTTGGCCGACTCCTCTTACCCATCTTCGGTGGGTCGTGCAGCATCGGCAGTCGGACCTCCTTTCGGCTGCCATCCTTCCCGGGACCACTCTTGCTGGACCCTGGGAGCCGACGGCCTCCAACACAGAAAGGATCCGTCATCTCTGCAGAACAAGTGGACATTCTGTGAAGCATGACAGGTCCCCTGAGAACACGTGATGGGATCCTGGAGCCCCGTCCTCCGCAGGCCCTCTCTGATCAGGGAAGAGGAGCCTGGCCTCCGTGGTTTTGCTCACATGGGAAAACAAGTGATGGGGGCTTCGGATGTAGGGGGAGCTGCCTGTCAGGGTCTCCTCGGACAACCCAGGAGGCATCGTCAGTTTGGAAGGACCTAGTCCTGTGCTGAGACCCTCACCAACTTCCAGACCCCCTTCCTGACAGGTGTGCAGCTTTGGAGATGCTGCCGAAGCTGACGCACTCCTACCCAGAGCTGGGAGGGGTGTGTCCCCAAGAGAGGTGCCTGTGCAGGAGTAAGGAGGCTGGCAACATTCCTCCGGGGGCCAATTATGTCTCGGGTGATGGCTGCTGGCTCACAGGCTGCCTGGGCCCAGCAGGGGGGCCCACCTTCTCACCGGAGCCCTCATCTCTTCCCAGGCAGACCTGATGCAGTGCCAGCCCACCCAGGCAGGCACCCTTGGAATCCTCACCAGACGCAGATGGAAAACAGTTGAGGTGGGCTGAGGACCCCTGGCCTACTCTGGCACTGCACCTAGCTCCTGTCCCCGCCCTTGGCGGCCTTGTCTCCAGGCTTGGCGGCTGATCTGCCCCCCCACCCCACCTCTCTCTGAAGCCTCTCAGTCCCATCTACTGACCCGCCACCACCACTTCAACCAAACGAGTCTCAGAAGCACCGGCAGTGAAGGCCCAGGTTGCTGGCCAGAGAGAACGTCCTGCTGCCCCAGGCTGGGCCCCTGAGGGCCTGTACTGCTGCAGAGCTGGGGAGCAGAGGAGATGCTGGGCCCAGACCTGTGGAAAGGCCCTGCAAGGGGGTGGGGCAGGAAGCAGGGTGAGGGCTGAGTGGGGAGGTGGCCCCTCCTGACAGCTTCTAATTAACTTGGATCCCAGAGTATGGGAAGGGGCCACTGTGTCCAAAAGGGCCAGAGAGCAGGGTCAGAGGTCAGGACAGTCATCGCCCATTGCCAAGGGGGAGGCCAGTGTCGGGGACAAAGTTCTCTGGAAGGCCTCACTTTGCAACTTCGAAAGGAGACAGGGCCGGCAGGAGTCATCCCAGCCCCTGACGACCCCGGTGGCCTGGGGTGCAGGTGCTTGCTGAGGCCCCACGTCCAATTTTTTTGAAGCCTGGGCGAAGAATTCACAGTAGTGGGACCTGAGGCCAGGGCCAGCCTGGGGGCAGAGACGCGACTCGCGCCCCGGATAAGGGGCTTCGGCCCTCCCGAGCCCAGCGGGGTCACCGAGCCCTGGCGGGGAGAGGGGGCTGGCCGCGCTGCGCGCAGAAGACGCCAACTGCGGGGCCGCCGCGTAGGCCGCTCCGCCCGGGACCCCGGCCCGGGCGCGGCGCGCGGGGAAGCGCGGCCAGCGACGCGCACCTGGGGCCGGCCTCGCCACCCACCTGTCACCTGGGGCCGGGCGCGGGGCGCGGGCCTCGGCCTGGCCGGGCAGGGCCGGTCACGGGCGCGGGGTGGGGGGGCGAAGGCAGTGAACCAAAATGGCGACTTTTTCTGGAGAAGGAGGAGGCAGGAAGACGGCGCCGGCGCGGGGCGCCGGGGCTCGGGCGCGGCGGGGGGCGGGGGGCTCTGGGCCCGGCCCCTTCCTCGGCCCGCGCGCGGGGTCGAGATCGGGCGCGGCGGGCGCCGGGGCTGCGGCTGAGTAGGGGCCGGGGCGCGGCCGGGCGCTTACCTGCGGCGCCCAGCGGGGCTGCGGCCGGGCCGGGCCGGGCCGGGCCGGGGGGCGCGGGGCGCGGGGCGTGGGGTCCGGGCGGCGCAGGCTGCGCGCGGCGCTGCGCACATGCGCGCTCCCGCCCCTCCCACCTTTGACAGTTTTACTGCGCGGGGGAGGGGGCGAACTCTCGCGTTATTCCCGCGGCCGCTTCGCGACAGGGAGGGGGCGGGAGGGGACACCCCGCGCTGCCCCGCGACCCCCCTGCTCGCGGTGTCGCCCCCGTCGGCAGGTCCCGCAGCCCAGAGTAGACAGTTCTGCAGTCCTGGGGCGGGGGCCGTGTTTTGGACAGTGGGGTAAACTGAGGCCCATAGCGGGGCTGGGCACTGCCCGGAGCCCGGCGCGCGGATTGAGGCGGCCTGATTCCACCGCGTCCTGGCCGGCGCGGCGAGGGCGGCCTCGGGGCGCGTGATCCTGACCTCTGGCCCTGGGGGCCGTGCACCCGCTGGGCAGGATTCAGCCTCTTTCCACCTGACCCCCAGCGGGGATCTCCTGGCTCCTGGCAGTGCCTGGCGGCTTGAGGACATGGGGCCTTACCGGGGTCACTGACCATTGGGTCAAGCTTTCCTGGCTCTGGGGGCAGTGGTTCTGAGCCAGTGCCCACGCCTTCTCTGCCCCACAGCCTGGGCTTCTGCAGGGGACACTGGGGTGCAGTGTGGGCTGGGCGGTCCGGAGGTGACCGAGCACTGATAGCACCGGGCTGGGGAATGAATGAGGCA
Organism: Callithrix jacchus; assembly: GCF_049354715.1. Taxonomy (NCBI): domain Eukaryota; kingdom Metazoa; phylum Chordata; class Mammalia; order Primates; family Cebidae; genus Callithrix; species Callithrix jacchus. Next base: position 59,444,157 of record NC_133506.1, read on the forward strand.
CAGAAAGGTGTGCTCTCAAGAGCACCCGGAGGAGGTCTGTGCGCCTTACCTGGGAGGCCCTGCACCGGTCTCGCACAGGACCTACAAGAATTTCCCCCAGGAGAGCCCGCCCACCTTTCCTTCCTTCCCTTCCTCCCTTCTTTTCCTCCCTTCCCTCCTCCTCCCTCCCTTCCTCCCTCCCTCCTTTCCTTCCTTCTCTTCCTTTCCTCCTCTCCCTCCCTCATGCTCTCCATCCCTCCCTTCACTCCTTTCTCTTTCTTTCCCTTATTTTCTTTTCCCTCCCTCCCTCCCTTCCTTCCTCTCCTTTCTTCTTTTCTTTTTTTCTTCTGGAGATAGGGTCTCACTCTGTCATTCAGGCTGGAATGCAGTGGTGTGATCTTGGCTCACTGCAGCCTCTATAACCTGGGCTCAAGCAATCCTGCCACCTAACCCTTCCAAGTAGCTGGGACTACAGATGTGTGCCACCACACCTGGCTAAGTTTTAAAGTATTCATACAGACAAGGTCTTTCTGTGCTGACCAGCCTGGTCTTGAACTCCTAGGCTCAAGCAGTTTTCCTGCCTCAGCCTCCCGCAGTGTGGGCATTACAGGCGTGGCCCACCACCTACAGCTGGCAGGGCCATTCTCACCTGATCACGGTACCTATCTCCCAGGGAAGGCCTCAGGCCTCAGGAGGGAAGAGTCAGGGAGACTCTGGGTTTTCATCTTGTGCCTACAGAGCTTTTTTTTTTTTGAGATGGAGTCTATTTCTGTCACCCAGGCTGGAGTGCAGTGGTGCAATCTCGGCTCATTGCAACCTCTGCCTCCCAGGTTCAAGCAATTCTTCTGCCTCAGCCTCCCGAGTAGCTGGGATTACAGGCGCATGCCAGCCACTATGCCCAGCTAATTTTTTGTATTTTTAGTAGAGACAGCGTTTCACCAAGTTGATCAGGCTGGTCTCGAACTCCTGACCTCATGATCCACCCACCTCAGCCTCCCAGAGTGCTGGAATTGCAGGCATGAAACACTGCGCCTGGCTAGCATTTATTTATTTTTTAACCATGTGCATATATTACTTTTACAATTAAAACAGACTTTTAGGCTGCGGTGGTGGCTCACACCTGTTATCCCAACCCTTTGGGAGGCGGAGGAAGGTAGATTATGAGGTCAAGAGATGGAGACCATCCTGGCTAACATGGTGAAACCCTATCTGTACTAAAAATACACAAATTATGAAACCCTATCTGTACTAAAAATACACAAATTAGCCGGGCGTGGTGGTGCACACCGGTAGTTCCAGCTACTCGGGAGGCTGAAGCAGAAGAATCGCCTGAATCCAGGAGGCAGAGGTTGCAGTGAGCCGGGATAGCACCACTGCACTGCAGCCTGGCAACAGAGCGAGACTCCGTCTCAAAAAAACAAACAACAAACAGACTTTTAAAAGTTTCGCCGGGCTCGGTGGCTCAAGCCTGTAATCCCAGCACTTTGGGAGGCTGAGGCAGGTGGATCACGAGGTCGAGAGATCGAGACCATCCTGGTCAACATGGTGAAACCCGTCTCTACTAAAAATAAAAAAATTAGCTGGGCATGGTGGCACGTGCCTGTAATCCCAGCTACTCAGGAGGCTGAGGCAGGAGAATCGCCTGAACCCAGGAGGCAGAGGTTGCCGTGAGCCGAGATTGCGCCATTGCACTCCAGCCTGGGTAACAAGAGCGAAACTCGATCTCAAAAAAAAAAAAAAAAGTTTCATAATGCTTCTTTTTGCATACTACAAACATTCTGGACTCTTTAAGATTCATGTGGGCTGGAAATTGCTAGTCAGGAAATGGAGCTACAAAGTGTACCTCCTTCACTTGGGTCCTTCCAGCCCAGTCGGCACCTTCCCTGTCGCCCCAGGAGAAAGCTCAGTGGCACTGCTGGGGGGCTGGGCATGGAAGAATTGTGCCTTTCTTCAAAGGGGCTGGGATCTGCTTCACTCAAGCCTGGTGCAGAGCAGAGCACTCACATGGAGATGGGCTTTTGTGGAAGAGGCAGTCAGGTGGTCCTTCCCTTGGGAATCTGAGACAGAGAGAGGCCAGTGTGCACCAGCCCATGTGACCCGAGGAGTAAGGGCAGGACATTTCCTGCGAGGCTAGTACCATCATGTCCTTTGCTTGCTGACCTTTCCCCTGGGGATAGGACCAGCAGGATTTCCTGAGGGCCGGTGTGTGTCCCCTTAGGTGCATCCAAGGTGGTCAGCTCTCCCTGTGTAAGCCTGGGTGTCCATTCGTGCGACCTGTTTGGACATTGCCATGTCCCATGCTGGGTGAGGCCAACACCTGTCTGTGAGCATCTGGGCAACTAGACGTCAGGATGCATGGGGACAGTGCGTCTGGATTTCAGCATATATGTGTCTAGGCTGTGACCTGTCTCAGTGTCAGGGTGCTGGTTGATGTCCATGCGTGAGAGGATGGTTGTTTTCTGTGTGCAGCTAGATGCCAGGGTGTTGTGTAATACAGCCTGTTTGTGTGCGTCGGGGACGTGCTGGGTCCCACGTGTTTCTACATATTAGGAGGTCGTTGTGTGTCTGCATGCTACGGTTTGTGTGTTTGTTGATGGTGTGTTTGTAGGTGGGCACGCTACAAACTGTGTAGCTGTGACATACGTTTGTGTCTGTCTGGCCAGCTGCATGCACGTGTTTGTGTTGGTGTTTGCTGGTGTCAGCATTATTGAGTCTCTGTGTATGAGTGTCTGTGTGTGCTGTGTGTGGTTTATGTCTCCGAGTTCATTTTTTTTTTTTTTTTTTGGAGACAGAGTCTTACTCTGTTGCCAGGTGTGCAGTGGCGCAATCTCGGCTCACCGCAACTTCCGCCTCCTGGGTTCAAGCAATTCTCCTGCCTCAGCTTTCCGAGTAGCTGGGACTACAGGTGTCACCACCATAGCCAGCTAATTTTTGTATTTTTAGTAGAGACGGGGTTTCATCATGTTGGCCAGGATGGTCTCGATCTCTTGACCTCGTGATCCACCTGCCTGGGCCTCCCAAAGTGCTGGGATTACAGGCTTGAGCCACTGCACCTGGAGCCTCTGAGTTCTTATGTGTCTGATTGCTGTGTGTCAGGGTGTGTGCTGTGATCTGTGTGTGTTTAAGACAGGGTCTTGCGCCGGGTGTGATGGCTCACGCCTATAATCCCAGCACTTTGGGAGGCCGAGGCGGGTGGATCACGAGGTCAAGAGATCGAGACCCTTCTGGTCAACAAGGTGAAACCCCGTCTCTACTAAAAATACAAAAATTAGCTGGGCATGATGGTGCATGCCTGTAGTCCCAGCTACTCGGGAGGCTGAGGCAGGAGAATTGCTTGAACCCAGGAGGCGGAGGTTGCAGTGAGCCGAAATCTTGACATTGCACTCCAGTCTGGGTAACAACAGTGAAACTCCATCTCAAAAAAAAAAAAAAAAAAAAAGACAGGGTCTTGTTCTGTTGCCCAGGCTGGAGTACAGTTGCGTGGTCAGAGCTCACTGTCCTTGAACTCCTGGACTCAAGGAGTCCTCCAGCCTCAGCCTTCGAAGTGGCTGGGACTACAGGGATGCGTCACCATGCCTGGCTAGTTTAAAAAGTTGTTTTGTAGAGATGAGGTCTTGCTATGTTGCACAGGCTGGTCTTGAACTCCTGGCCTCAAGCGACACTCCTGCCTTGGTCTCCCACAGGACTGGGATTGCAGGCCTGAGCCACTGCACCTGGCCTTCTGTGTTTCTTACGTCAGGATACTCACTGCTGACTTGGGAACCCCCAGCAGATGTTCACAGTTTTTTGTGTTTGAGATGGAACTTGGTTCTTGTTGCCCAGGCTGGAGTGCAATGGTAGGATCTCGGCTCACTGCAACCTCCGCCTCCTGGGTTTACGTGATTCTCCTGCTTCAGCCTCCCAAGTAGCTAGGACTACAGGCGCCCGCCACCACACCTGGCTAATTTTTTATATTTTTAGTAGAGATGGGATTTCACCATGTTGGCCAGGCTGGTCTCAAACTCCTGACCTCATCCACCCACCTCAGGCTCCCAAAGTGTTGGGATTACAGGCGTGAGCCCTGCAACCGGCCAGATGTTCATGTTTTATCTCTGAGTGTGTGAATGGGACCTTATTGGGAAAAGGGTATTTGCAGATGGACTATAGATCTTGAGATGAAGAGATCATCCTGTATTACCCAGGTGGGCCCCAAATCCAAGTCTCCTCCTAAGAGGGAAGCAGAGGGAGATTTGAGAGACGGAAGACAAGGAGGTGATCTGATTACAAAAGCGGAGACGCCAGTCATGCCCAGGAACCCGGGTTCTCCCTGAGGCCACCGGAAGCCTGCGAGGAATCTCCCCAGGAGGTCCCCGGGGAGCTGGATTTTGGACTGCGGCCTCCGGAATTGTGAGAGAATGAGTGTCTGCCGTTCTCAGCACCCCTCGTGGTCCTGTGTCATGGCAGCTGCAGGACTCTCTTGAGTGTGCCTGGGCCGTGCCTTCCAGCGGGTCGGGCGTTGAGTCTAGCCCTCGGGGCCGCCCGCCAGGGTGGCTTTAGTCCCCTTTCCAGCCTCGGTGCTGGGGCGGCTCAGATGCCCCTCGAGGACGCGACGCCACTGCCCCCTGGTGGCCATGGCTGCCCGGACGCCCTCTCCTCGCAGACCCAGCACTTGGGAACCAGCTTTATTTTTGATTTTTTTTTGTCAGGGTATAAAAAAGTGAGCATAAAACAAGGAAGACGAGACAGGCGTGCGTGGGGCAGGGCAAGACAGAGGAGGAGGGAGGGGAACAGAACCGGAGAGCCGGCTGATGGTGGGCGGAATCCTCTCTCGGGGTTCCACATGGGACAGGGATGAGGGTTTCCGCGAGGTGGGGGCTCACGGTATGGGAGCAGTCAGGCCAGTTGTCAAATTCCACCTGGGACCCGCAGTGACCAGCCTCGAGTCTGGAGGCTGGCTGGGGGCTCAGCCTCATCTGTCCCTGAGATTTTCAGAAGCCCCGAGGGTATCAGGAGAGGGCAGGGGTGCAAGAGGGCGGGGGCAGCGGGCTGCCCTCACTGTCCTGCCAGGCAGCACCAGCCCCAAACCACCCAGGGAGGGGCTGCTCGGGCCTCTGGGCAAGTCTAGGGGTAGCAGCCCTGGGAAGGCCTCCCCTCTGAATCCAGGCCTTCTTGGGAAAGTGGGAATGGGAGGGCCCATACGAAAGGCCCTAGTTCCTTGAAGGTGGGAGTGGAGAAGACGCGTGAAAGCAAGAGTTTCCCAAAGACAGGGCAGGGAGCACTGCTGAGCCTGGGCCCCAGGCGTGTAGCCACCCAGACAGGGCTGGGCCCTCATTGTGCCATATTTTGTCTCTGGCGCTTGGTCAGTCTGGGCCTTTCTCAGCTTCACTTCTCATGAATAGAGGGGTGTGGTGAGGATGCATCAATAATGATGAAAGTGCTTGGCATGATCCCTTTGGGTGGGTGCTGATGGCCACTACTCTAGATGATGCCTGCTGGGCCCTGGCAGAGGCATGGGCACAAGCCACAGGGAGCCCAGGCAGCTCATGGCACCTGTGTGGGCCCACCTGGAGGTGCTGGGGAATGGCTGAGAACTGGGCTGGGGGTGGGCAGACAAGTGGCTTAGCAGGCAATGGGGGACAGACATCACATGGGGAAGGGAACATAAATAAACAGACTCCCTGGGAGTCTGGCGGGGACATCGAAACTGGCTCTGGCTCCAGGCAGCTGCCTCACGTGTTGCCAGCAGCACCAGGGGAGGGCTTGGGCTCAGGTCCCAGGAGGTGGGGCCACGCTCAAGCAGCCCTCTGCCCACCCAGCCCCAGGGCACAGCCTGGAGTGTCTAACCAGAGGCGCCTGGAGCTGGTGATCCTGGTGTTGTCCGTCCATTGGGCCAGCCTGGCCACCGGGCCATCTTGCAGGGTCCAGGAGGGGCTATGGGGCCAGCTCTGCCTCCTCCCTAGTCCTGGACTCCAGTCACAGTGCTGGGGTCTGGGGTTCAAGCCTCAGCAGCAGCTAGGACATCTTTCCAAAGGAAGCTGTGGGGTGGAAGAGGGTGAGGAAGGGGTGGGGTCTTTGGTGTCATCTGCATTATGGCCCTTACTGGGGTCTGCAGCCACCCTCCTGAGGTCATTCCACCCGGCACTCAGAGGAGCTTCTCCATCAGCCCCCAGGCCTCTCTGGCACCTCACACTGACCTTGGCTGAGCAGCTGCAGGCTCCGCCCCTCCTCACGCACCTGCAGGCGGAGAACCTGCTGCAGCACCTCCTGCCTCTGGGCCTCCTGGGCTAGCCCCATCCGCTGCAGCTTCTCCGCATTCAGCCGCAGCAGTGCCCGGCCTGGGGAGAGGAAAGAGGGGCTGAGCGGAGGCCAACAGGCATCAAGAGCTAGGGCAAGGCTGGCGCAGTGGCTCACACCTGTAATCCCAGCACTGTGGGAGGCCGAGGTGGGCAGATCACTTGAGGTCAGGAGTTCAAGACCAGCCTGGACAACATGGTGAAACCCCATTTCTACTAAAAATACAAAAATTAGCTGGGCTTAGTGGCATGCACCTGTAGTCCCAACTAATTAACTGAGGCAGGAGAATCACTTGAACCTGGGAGGCAGAGGTTGCAGTGAGTCGAGATCCTGCCACTGCATTCCAGCCTGGTGACAGAGTGAGACTCCGTCTCAGAAACAAGCAAACAAACAAACAGAGCCAAGGCAGAGGCAGGGACTGAGAGAGAAAGAGGGAGAGAGAGGGGAGGCAGGGCACAGAGAGACTCAGAGGGAGAGAGAGGGGAGGCAGGGCACAGAGGGACTTAGAGGGGGAAAGAGATTCAGAGAAACGGATAAAGAGACTTGGAGAGAGGCAGAGGGAAAGGGTGAAGCAAAAGGCAGAGATGGAGCAGAGGAAATGCAGATGGATACAGCACGGAGAGATGGGGAGAGACACAGAAAGAAAGGCAGAGAGGGTGGGGCGCGGTGGCTCATGTCTCTAATCCCAGCACTTTGGGAGGCCAAGGTGGGTGGATCACAAGGTCAGAAGATCGAGACCATCCTGGCCAATATGGTGAAACCCCATCTCTACTAAAATAACAAAAATTAGCTGGGCGTGGTGGCACGTGCCTGTAGTCTCAGCTACTTGGAAGGCTGAGGCAGGAGAATCGCTTGAACCCAGGAGCTGGAGGTTGCAGTGAGCTAAGATTGCACCACTGCACTCCAGCCTGGGTGACACAGCAAGACTCTATCTCAAAAAAAAAAAAAAAAAAAAAAAGGCAGAGAGGTATGAAGAAAAGATTCTGCAAAGATGAAGACCAGAGGGGAGGATGACTCAGAGGAAGATCTAGACAGACAAAAACAATAGTAAGAGAAAGGCCAGGAGTGTGGGGAGGAGGCGCTCGGAGGCATTCAGCCCCTCCCACAGCACCCTCAGCCCTGATGTACCGGTGATGGCGTGCTGTGTGAAGGCTTCCACGTAGACGAGGTAGTTGTGGGGACAGTGCTTCTTGAGCCACTTGCACACGTCCTGCTGGCTCCACAGGACCACAGGCCGGGTCAGGCCGCCCAGTGAGGGGCTCGTGTGGTACAGCCCATAGTGGTCAGAGTACAGCCGGCCCTGCAGGGGAGGGGTGTGGCAGGCAGAGTGAGAGCGGTGGAGAGGGAGGGCAGGGGCGGAGGTGGGTGGAGTGGGTGGGTACCTCGGGGGTCTCTGTGCCCGGCTGCTGCAGGAGCTTGATTGGCCTGCTGCTGGCCGCCCTCTGGCTTCGGGAGTCATGCCACGTGAGGCTGGTGCCAGGTGTCCGAGGCAAGTGGCAGGGGATGCTCTCAGCTGACACCGTGTGCTCCAGGAGTGTCCGGCAGAAGTTGAAGTGGGCAGTGGCTGTGTGTGGGGGTGCCTGGTCAGGGCAGTCAAGGGCAGGGGCAGAGGCTTCCTCCACTTGAGAGCTAGCTCCCTGCCCTATCTCCCCTACACCAGTTCGGAAATCCCTTCCCCAGTGAGGGGTTCCCAAGCCTCTGAAGGCAGAAGGAAGTGTGCAGGTCCTGTTCTGAGGACCTTACCCAGCACAAAAGGTGAAGAACTGGAAACACCTTTCCTCTTGCAAGTCCATAGCCCTCACCCTGGGGAAGCAGGATGGATGCTGCTTAGATCGGAGGATGTGCCACTAGGGAAGGGAATCTAAGACATATGGCCAGGCAAGAGGGGCTATCCTGGAACAGCCCTGACCTCACCCTTGCCTTGGGCTGGCGCACAAGCCTTGCACACATCACACCAGACCAGAAGTGCACACATGACCTGCTTTGAGGAAGGTCCCAAATCTGGGGATATTGTCTGTGTTGGGGAAACCTGGCTGAGGATGCTGCCTGTCCATCACCATCGAAGGCACCCAGTTCATACAGCCCTATTTGGTGTTGGGGCCCAACTCACTAAGGCTCACTGACAGCCTGAACTCTTGGCCAACACACAAGCAGGGTTCCCTCCCCAAACACATGCTGGGCTCTCTGGCTGTGCCACCGCCCACAGGGCCTGCCGAAAACCCAGCCCAGTTCACAGCTGTTCCCCAGCACCTCCAGGTTGGCCCACACAGGTGCCATAAGCTGCCTGGGCTCCCTGTGGCTTGTGCCCATACCCCTGCCAGGACCCAGCAGGCTGACCCATCATCTAGAGTAGTGGCAGGCCCAGGACAACACCGGCCGTGTGAATGGTGGGTACCCACTGGCCATGGGTGGGTAAGCATAGGTATGTGGGGTACAGCCATTGCTTGGAGACCCATGGAGATGCCCTGTGCTCCCTCTTCCTGCAGTAACTACATTAAAGTGTCTCATCTGAACTTTGTCATCATCTCTAGGGGCACTACTGACCTGAGTCTGGGGGAGGCAGACATTTTGATCTGGGTCTTGTTACATGGGGCACCCCACAACATTGTGAATGAATGAAGGCTCTGTATGGTATCTGCAAGTGAACAGAGCCTGTGGGGAGGCAGAAGGTGGACACAGGCCTGCCGCTGTCTTTACAGCACCCAGGCCCTCAGCAGGGCAGGTGAGGTTCCCACGCTGGGGCCCTCCCCTCATGTACCCTCCCTGCCCCACACTCAGCCACCCACTCCACACCCAGGGCAGGGCGTGGGGATGTGTTTAGGAGGTCTGAATATCGGGGGAAACCCACATCCAACTCCCTGGTCCTCCCACCTCTGTAAGACTTCTGAGACAACATCTTCCACCCCAATTATTGCAACTTTCAGGAACCGGACCCCGGGTGACCCCAAATTTGAGGTCTAGGGTCAGCAGAGGGTGTGGCCAGTGGGCCACCGCACCGAGGTAGCCTCTAGTGCTGTGGGAAAAGACTTATTCTAAGCCCGCGCCTTCCAGTGGACATGCGCTGTGGTCTCCGGGCTTTGCGGGGCCTCCAGCGGTTGGGCTAGTGCAGGAGCGCGCGGCAGCCCCTGGAACCCGTCCGACTCCTCCGCCTGCGCTGCACCTGCTCCGGGCAAGCGGGCTCCGCCCATTTCCTGCCCGCATTCCGGGAGGGAGTCCAGTCTGTCCCGCGGCGGCCCATGGCTCCCTCCCGCCCTAACGCCAAGATTCCAGAAGGAGAGGGGGCGGGGGCACCCAGGCCGGCTGTGACCTCCGTCCCCTTTCAGCCCCACGGCGAAGGCTGGGAGGGTTTTCTCCGCGCGAAGGAAGAGGTGGCCGAGCGCAGTGCCGGCGTGGACACAGGCGCCCCGGCTTGTCACCCGCTCATCCCAAGCCAAGGGGGCGCTGACCGGGCCTGAGGCCGGCCGCCCCCCAAAGCAGGACAAAGGCCATGGGGACCCCGCTGGGCCGAGACGTCCTCCGAATACCCACGGCCGCCGCCGCTGCAAGCCCGCCGGGTCCCGCACCCCCCTCGTGCCTCTGGGTCCCCGAGACCCCCGCCCGCGAAATCCCCGCGCCCCGGTCCAGCCCTGCTCACCGTCCACATCCCGGCGCTCCCCGAAGTCCGCGCGCACGGCCCCGGCGCGGCCTCGCGGGGGGCTCAGCTTGGACCTCAGCTCGGTGAACATGGGGCCCGCGGGAGCCCGGCCCGCCCACACGCCCCTCGCCGAGTGCAGGGCGGCCGGTGTGGCCGGCGGGGAACGCGCGCCGCCGCCCCGCCCCGCCCCAGCCGGCCCCGCTCCCGAGCCGGTCCCCGCGGTCCGCGAGTCTGCGCGGCGAGGCACCTGCAGCCGAGCCCTGTGTGCCGGGCGCGCTCCGGGAGCTCCGAGGTGTGTCGGCGGCGCGCGGGCCTGCGTGCGCCAAGGCTATCCGCCAGGGCGAGGGGCGTCCGTGCGCCCCGGGCGCGGCTCCGGGGAGGAGAGGCCCCGTGCACCTGCTGGGGTCCTCTGAGGTCCGGCCCCTCCGTGCGTAGGGATGGGCTGACGGGCATCTTGCGGGGCCTTCTACCCACAGCCAGGAGAAGGGGCAGATCAGCCCCTCCCACATACTGCCCTCGGCCTCCTGCCTCTTTACTCTCCCTGGAATGGGCACCCGCTTCCCGGGGAAACCAGCTTGACTCTTGCTTACCGCCCACCCCACTGTGAACATTAGGGTTACTCTTCCTTCCCTCTGCAGCCCCAGAACCTGGCTCAGTGCCCGGGGGGCGGTGCAGTCCTCTGTAACTGAAAGGGGCTTGGCTGGAGATGGGACAGAGAGGAACTCCAAGGAGGCTGTAGCAGGCTGGAGCGATGTGTTTGCTCCAGGACTCCAGTGAGAAATGCTGGGCTGGGCTGTGATTGGCTTGCTCTGCCCAGGAGCCTAGGTGCTCTCCCTGGGTGTATGCAGGGGATCTGGAGGATGTCTTACAGCAGAAGGAGCAGAAATGCGTGCACAGAGTAGAGTCATGCACGTGTACCCAAAACGAGCACACGTGACCTCAATGTGCACACACCCCACTAATTCACACACACAGAATTCACCCACATGCTTGACAGCCATGTTTATGTACTGACGTGTTCCTGACAGGTCCGCTGTGGTGATTTCGTCAGTTAGCTCTCCGGGAGCTGAGAATGCGGCCCTCACCAGAATGTCCAAGGCATATTGGGGGCCGTGGGTGGGGTCTCTAATCCCGCTGGAGGCACAGATGCCTGAATGGGAGCCCAAAAATGTGAATGCTAAAAGCACAATGTTGCGGGGGTGCCCCTACGTAAAAGCATAGGGCAGCAGCGTGCGCACAGGACGCCCACAGGCAGGTGTGCCCACAGACAGGTGTGCCCATAACCAGTACGCACAAGCTCTACACAACTGCACGGGGTGCGCTCCACTCGAAAGTGATCAGGGCCCGCCAAGGGCGAGGGCGGGAAGCTGGGCTGGTTCAGAGGGAGGGGGCCGAGGGCCCTACTGGCAGACAGGTCTCCTTGGGAATGCATCAGAGCACTGGGGAAGCAGCGATGCCCGAGGCTCAGCTTTTGGGGCCGTCCCCGGAGCCCGTTAGGGTCCCAGTGCAAGCTCGGCCTCGTTCCTCCTGCCCCGCCACGAGGAGGCGCTCCAGCTCACGCGCCTGCCATGTCCCCGCCCCCTAGCCGCGGCCGGAAGTCGTCAGGAGCGCGTCGGGGCTTCCGCCCGGGGAGTCAAAAGTGGGCGGGCTTTGTGCGGACCGAGCGCTCTGCTTCCGGGGCGCCAGTGACGCGCCAACCGCGACCTCCTCCTACCGAGCGCCTCGGACGTCGGAGCTCGGAGTGTCTGCGTCTTTCTCTCTTCCGCGGCTTCATTCCTTCCTAGCCTTGGTCATCGTCGCCGCCATGAACAAGAAGAAGAAGCCGTTCCTGGGGATGCCCGCGCCGCTCGGCTACGTGCCGGGGCTGGGCCGGGGGTGAGGCCTGGGGCAAGACGTGGGGCGGCGACCCGGCTGGCGGAGCGCAGTGCAGGTGTTTGGGGGCGGGGGTCTTTGGCTGCGCGGTCTGAAAGACACTCGGGGGATCGGCTTAATCCCTGCAGGAAGCCGCGGGCTTTGGGTCAGGACAGACGTGTGTATGCAGCCTGCCTGCTGCATGGTTGTGACGCCCTGGCTGTCAGCCCCAGTGTAAGATGATGCTGTGTGCAGCCTGCAGTGAGGAGTAGTGGAAACGCGGCCGCCTTCCCAGGTCAGGCTGACACCCCCCTCGCCGCGCCTTAAGCGTGCCTGGGTCGGATAAGTGAGCAGTCATTGCTATCCTATCTGATCATTCATTTGATGAGGAAAACTACTGGGTTTTTCTTGGTGGTGATATACTAGAATCTGTGGGGCACACACAAGACTCGGATATTGACTGCGCCTTCAGAGGACCCGAAGCTCATGGAGGGTTTGGTGTTACCATAAATCAGTACGTAAGGAGGATCAGATTTAGAACCCAGTGCTTAATGGAGGGTGTCGTTGGGGCCAAGTTTAGTAGGAGAGCTGGACTTAGGGCTGCCGAAATATGGTAGCGATAGAAGAGAAACTGCCATTGTGTGTGTGGAGAGTTAGAAAAAAGTGAGGCCGCCGGACACGGTGGCTCACGCCTGTAATCCCAGCACTTTGGGAGGCCGAGGCAGGTGGATCGTGAGATCAAGAGATCGAGACCATCCTGGTCAACATGGTGAAACCCCGTTTCTACTAAAAATACAAAAAATTAGCTGGGCATGGTGGCGCGTGCCTGTAATCCCAGCTACTCAGGAGGCTGAGGCAGGAGAATTGCCTGAACCCAGGAGGCGGAGGTTGCGGTGAGCCGAGATCGCGCCATTGCACTCCAGCCTGGGTAACAAGAGCGAAAACTCTGTCTCAAAAAAAAAAAAAAAAGAAAGGAAAAAAGTGAGGCCAGGAGGAAGCCCGGGGAACAGGGGAGTCCAGTGTGAATAGGATGTGCAGCCAGTAGAACAGAGCTTAGGAGGTTGGAGTGGCCTTGAGCCACAGGCTAGAGCTCCTGGAGACGTCGGAAAGACCGTGACCCTTCAGAAGTTTTCAATCAGAGCTGTGTTTTGGGAAGAATCATCTTGCAGAAGATGGGTTGAAGTAGAGGAAGGCTAGAGGCAGGGAGGGCTAACTTGGTTTCCAGCTGTGGTGGGAGTCATAGTCTGGGGAGGAGAGATTTTGGAGGTGGATTCATTAGTACTTAGTGGCAGACAGGATGGAGAGAGTGGGAAAGGGAGGCAAATATTGTGTCATGGACCCACACCCATGGCATGTGGGTCAGCACGCTGAAACACCCCTGAGCAAGCTGTAAGGTGGGCCCAGAAGAGGAGCTCAGTTTGGGCCAAGTTGGGTTTAAGGGCCTGGCTGGATGTGGAGGGGGAGATGATCAAAGCCTTTGGGTGGAGGGATTGCCTTGGAAACGTCATCAGGGTGAGTTGAAACCTTCGGGTAAGTAGAGATCGGTGGTATTTGAGACTGCAGTTCATTGTCACCAGGATCTTTGGAGATTTCCCAGAGGTGTTAGAAATAGAGGTGATATTAAGTGATGACCAGGGGTGGAGAAGAGCCTGGGAACAGGCGCATTCAGATACTGGGTGTCTTGGGGGTCTCCTGCAGTGCCACCGGCTTCACCACACGGTCAGACATTGGGCCCGCCCGTGATGCAAATGATCCTGTGGATGATCGTCATGCGCCCCCAGGAAAGAGAACCGTTGGGGACCAGATGAAGAAAAACCAGGCTGCTGATGATGATGATGAGGACCTAAATGACACCAATTACGACGAGGTGGGATGTGTTGGGCTTCTGTGGCTCCTCCAGCCAGTCTCTGGGAGCAGCTGACCAGCTCCCTAACCAGTGGAGTGGCTCATGCATTTAAAATTTCAGCTATTCACGGGACATCTTTAGCAGAGTGAGAGGGAGCAGGAAAAATACGGAGGAATGTGCACTTTTTATCTCTTCAGAGAGATGTTCTTGCAGATATGAGGACCACTGCCCTGGTATTTTGTATTGGTCAGTCTTTTATCATAAAAACCGAAAGTATTTGGTTTTTTTAGCGTTAGTGGTTGCCCTCTAAAAAGACATCTAAAGGAAAACCTCAGCTGACTGAATACCGATTAACTGTCTTCTAACAGATCACATTTTTCCTCTGAGGAAAATTTTTAAAAATAATTTTAGTTTTGAAATAATTTTAAATTTGCAGGAACTTGCAACAGTAGTGCCAAAAAAAAGTTGAAAAAAGTTGGCCAGGCATGGTGGCTCACATCTGTAATCCCAGCACTTTGGAAAGCCGAGGTGGGCGGATTACAGGATCAGGAGATCGTGACTATCCTGGCCAACATGGTGAAACCCTGTTTCTACTAAAAATACAAAAATTAGTTGGTCATGATGGCACGTGCCTGTAAGCCCAGCTACTTGGGAGGCTGAGGCAGGAGAATCGCTTGAACAAGGAAGTCAGAGGTTGCAGTGAACAGAGATCACACCATTGCACTCCATCCTAGCCACAGAGTGAGACTCCCTCTCAGAAGAAAAAAAAAAGGTTTCTGTGTATCTTTCACCAAGCTTCTTCCCGTCTTACATGACCTTAGCACAGTTATTGAAACCAAGGGGTTACGATGACACAGTACTATTAGCTAATCTCTCTGTTGTATTTGAATTTCGTGTTTTTTTGTGAAAGTCTGTTTTCTGGCTTAGGGCTCAGTCCAGGATCTCTTACTGCATTTTGTCGTGTTTCCTTGGTCCCTTCCAGTTGGAGTGGCTCCTCTGTCTTTCATGCCCTTGATACCAGAAGAGTAGTTACCAGTTACATTGTAGACCATCCCTCAATTTGGCTTTGTTGGCTGAAGAAATAATTTAGCAAGTATTTCATAAGTAGAGATCGTCTCCATTTCTGCTGGTGGGGAGATATTGGAGGAAAAGCTCACCTCTCTACACATGTTGTTTGGTTCTCAGTTTAATGGCTATGCCGGGAGCCTCTTCTCAAGTGGGCCCTATGAAAAAGATGATGAGGAAGCAGATGCTATCTATGCAGCCCTGGATAAAAGGATGGATGAAAGAAGAAAAGAAAGAAGGTAAAAGAAATTGTTGCCTTTCACAATATTTATCCAACTTTAAAAAAAAAGTTGGCTGGGTGTGGTGGCTCACACCTGTAATCCCAGCACTTTGGGAATCTGAGGTGGGTGGATCACTTCAGATCTGAAGTCGGAGACCAACCTGGCCAACATGACGAAACTCTGTTTCTAATAAAAATACAAAAATTAGCTGGACGTGGTAACGCACGCCTATAATCCCAGCTACTCGGTAGGCTGAGGTGGGAGAATTGCTTGAACCCCGGAGGTGGAGGTTGCAGTGAGCCAGGATTGTGTCACTGCACTGCAGCCTGAGTGACAGAGTGAGACTCCATCTCAAAAAAAAAAAAAAAAATTTTTTTGAGGCCAGGTGTAGTGTCTCGCATGTGTAATCCTAGCACTTTGGGAGGCTGAGGTAGGATGATAGCTTGAGCCCAGGGGTTTGAGACCAGTGTAGGCAACATTAGTGAGACCTCATCTCTACAAATAATTTAAAAATTAGCCAGATGGTGCCTGTAGACCCAGCTGCTTGGATGGCTGAGGTGCAAGGACCGTTTAAGCCCAGGAGGTAAAGGCTGCAGTGAGCCGTGATCATACCACTGCATTCCAGCCTGGTTGACATAGTAAGACCCTGTCTCCAAAAAAAAAAGAAAGTTTCATTTGCAATTGTTTTATACTTGGAGAAAAGTTGCAAAGTACATGTGTCTCTGCTCGGCTTTTAGGCCACGTAAGGGTCTTGTGCTGTGGTAGCAGTGTTTGGATAGGCACTGGGCTGCTGCAGAACAGCCTCAGGGCCTGGGGGCTGGAGTGGAGAGCTTTAAGAATTCTGGGGATTGCTTTTACTATACATCCGTGTTACCATCTTTGAAAAGGGCATACTGACTGTTGATTATAATCTATTATGTGTTGAGTAATTTTCAAACAAATTAAAGATGTCAGCTGACAGATACAAGGTAATAAGATTGAACCATGAAGAAATCCCAAACCTGAACAGACCAGTAGTAAGTAATGAGATCAAAGCTGTAATACAAAGTGTCCTAGCAGAGAAAAATTTCAGGATCTAATTGCTACATTGCTGAATTTTACCAACTATTTGAAGAAGAACTAGTATCAATTCTACTCAAACTAGTCCAAAAAATAGAGGCGAGAATACTTCCAAATTTATTCTGTAAAACCAGTATTACCCTGATACCAAAACCGGACAAAGACACGTTGAAAAAAGAAACCGACAGGTCAGTATTCCTGATGAATGTTAATGCAGAAATCCTCAACAAAAGACAGCAAACTGTATGTGACAACACATTAGAAAGACCATTCATTGGCTGGGCGCAGTGGCTCTTACCTGTAATCCCAGCACTTTGGGAGGCTGAGGCGGGAGGATTGCTTGATACCAGGAATTTGAGATCAGCCTAGGCAAGAGGGTAGTACCCTGTCTCTACAAAAAAATACAAAAATTAGCCAGGCTTTGTGGCATACACCTATAGTCCTAGCTACTCAGGAGGCTGAGGTAGGAGGATTGCTTGAGCCCAGGAGGCAGAAGTTGCAGTGAGCTGAGATTGTACCACCACACTTCAACCTGGACATCAGAGAGAGGTCCTGTCTCAAAAAAAAAAAAAAAAAAAGGAACATACCTCAACACAATAAAAGCCACATACAGCCGGATGCCATGGCTCACACGCCTGTAGTCCCAGCACTTTGGGAAGCCCAGGCAGGCAGATCATTTGAGGTCAGGAGTTCGATACCAGCCTGTCTCTACTAAAAATCCAAAAATTAGCTGGATGTGGCAATACAGGTCTATAATTTCAGCTACTCGGGAGGTGGAGGTTGCAATGAGCCAAGATCACACCACTACATGCCAGCCTGGGCAACAGAGTAAGACTGTGTCACAAAAAAAAAAAAAGAAAAAAAGCCACATGTGATAGGCCCATAGCTAGTATCATACTGAATGGGGAAAAACTGAAAGCCATTTCTCTAAGATCTGGAACACACAAGGATGTCCACTTTGACCACTGTTATTCAACATGGTAGTGAAAGTCCTATCTAGCACAGTCAGATGAGAGATAATAAAGAGCATCCAGATTGGAAAAGAAGAAGTTGAATTATTCTTGTTTGCAGATGATATGATCTTATATTTGGAAAACCCTAAAGACTCCACCAGAAGACTATTGGAGCTGACAGATTAATTAAAGTTGCAGGCTATGTCGTCAGGCATGGTGGCTCATGCTTGTAATCCCAGCATTCTGGGAGGCTGAGGGTGAGTGGATCACCTGAGGTCAGGAGTTTGAGACCAGCCTGGCCTACATAGAGGAACCCTGTCACTATCAAAAACAGAAAAAATTGGACTGGGTATGGTGGCTTATGCTTGTAATCCCAGCATTTTGCAAGGCCAAGGCGGGCGGATCACCTGAGGTCGGGAGTTCGGGAGATCAGCCTGACCAACATGGAGAAACCCTGTCTCTACTAAAACTATAAAAATTAGCTGGGTGTGGTGGTGCATGCCTGTAATTCCAGCTACTTGGGAGGCTGAGACACGAGAATCGCTTGAACCTGGAAGGCAGAGGTTGCAGTGAGCCGAGATTGTGCCACTGTACTCTAGCCTTGGTGACAGAGTGAGGCTCCATCTCAAAAAAAAAAAAAGGTTGTAGGATACAGAATCCACATACAAAAGTCAGTAGCCTTTTTGTCATCAACAGACGACAATCTTAAAAAAATCAAGAAAGTAATTATATTTACAAGACCAGGCATAGTGGCTCACACCTGTAATCCCAGCACTTTGGGAGGCCAAGGTGGGCAGATCACACGGTCAAGAGATCAAGACCATCCTGGCCAACATGGTGAAAGCCCGTCTCTACTAAAAAAATACAAAAATTGGGTGTAGTGGCCCAAGCCTGTAATCCCAGCTATACTCGGGAGGCTGAGGCGGGAGAATCGCTTAAACCTGGGAGGCAGAGGTTGCAATGAGCCAAGATCGTGCCACTGCACTCCAGCCTGGTGACAGAGTGAGACTCCGTCTCAAAAAAAAAAAGATAGAAATTATATTTATAATGGCTACAAATAAAATACTTAGGAATAAACTTAACCAAAGAAGTAAAAGATCCCTACAGTGAAAACTATAAAACATTGATGCAAGAAATTGAAAAGGACACAAAAAAATGGAAACATACTCCATGTTCATGGATTGGAAGAATCAGTGTTTAAAATATCCATGCTAACCGGCTGGGTGCAGTGGCTCACGCCTGTGATCCCAGCACTTTGGGAGGCCGAGGCAGGTGGATCAGTGGAAGTCAGGAGTTCGAGACCAGCCTGGCCAACATGGTGAAACCCAATTTCTGCTAAAAAAACAAAAATTAGCCGGGCATGGTGGCTCACGCCTGTAATCCCAACTACTTGGGAGGCTGAGGCAGGAGAATCACTTGAACCCAGGAGGTTGAGGTTGCAGTGAGCTAAGATTTCACCACTGCACTTCAGCCTGGGTGACAGAGTGACTCCGTCATAAAATAAAATAAAAATATAATAAAACCATACTGCCCAAAGCAATTTACAGATTCAGTGCAATCCCTATCAAAACAGGAATATTATTCACAGAAATTGAAAAAATAGCCAGGTGCAGTGGCTCACGCCTGTAACCCCAACATTTTGAGAGGCCAAAGTAGGTGGATCACTTGAGGTCAGCAGTTCGAGATCAGCCTGGCCAACATGGTGAAACCCCATCTCTACTAAAAATTCAAAAATTAGTTGTGCATGGTGGTGGGCGCCCGTAATCCCAGCTACTTGACAGGGTGAGTCAGGAGAATCACTTGAACCCGGGAGGTGGAGGTTGCAGTGAGCCGAGCTGGCCCCATTGCACTCCAGCCTGGGCAACAGAGTAAGACTCTGTCTCAAAAAAAAAAAAAAAAAGAAAGAAAGAAAGAAAAGAGAAAAAAAAGGAAAAAATGAAAAATAATCCTGAAATGTATATGGAGCCACAGAAGACCCAGAATAACCAAAGCTATCCTGAGCACAAGGAGCAAAACTGGAGGAATCACACTTCAAATTATACTACAGAACTATAGTAACAAACAGCATGGTACTGACAAAAACAGACACGTAGACCAGTGGAACAGAATAGAGGACCCAGAAATAAATACATATGTCTACAGTGAACTCATTCTTGACAAAGGTACCAGGAATAGTTATCGGGGAAAAGACAATCTCCTCAAAAAATGGTGCTGGAAAAACTGGATGTCCATATGCAGAAGAATGAAACTAGATCCCTATCTCTCACCACATACAAAAATCAAATCAAAATGGATTAAAGACTTTTAAGACCTCAAACTATGAAACTAGTAGAAGAAAACTGCTGGGGGAGGTGGCTCACACCTATAATCTCAGCACTTTGAGAGGCCAAGGTGGGCGGTTCAGGAGGTCAAGAGATTGAGACCATCCTGGCCAACATGGTGAAACCCCGTCTCTACTAAAAAATACAAAAATTAGCTGGGCTTGGTGGCGTACGCCTGTAATCCCAGCTGCTGAGGAGGCTGAGGCAGGAGAATCACTTGAACCTGGGAGGCAGAGGTTGCAGTGAGCCCAGATCGAGCCGTTGCATTCCGGCCTGACGACAGAGCGAGACTCCGTCTCAAAAAGAAAAGAAAAAAGAAAACACTGGAGAAGCTTTTTAGGACATTGGACTAGGCAAAAATTTCTTGAGTAATCCCCCACAATCACAGGCAACCAAAGCAAAAATGGACGGATGGAAGCTGCATGTGGCGGCTCACGCCTGTGAGCTGAGGTCACACTGCTGCACTCCAGCCTGAGCAACAGAAAGACACTGTCTCAAAAAGGAAAAAGAAAAAGTTCTCGTTATAGAATGTTAGGAAAATGAGAGTAAGTGTGGGTGAAAGCATAATGTTTATTCATTGGCCTAGAGAGTAACAGTTACCATTTGGTCCATTTCCTTTTTCGGTTGCTTTTTATACATGTAATTATAACTTCCCATGATGTATGTGGAACGTTTTATTTTTTGAAGGCCATTTTAGAATAGTAAAATACAGTTCTAGAATTTTATTTTTATTTTTTTGAGTCTCCCAGACTCAAGTGCTTCTCCTGCCTCAGCCTCCTGAGTAGCTGGGATTATAGGTGCATGCCATCACATCTGGCTAATTTTTTCGTTTTTCGTGGAGACAGGGTTTTACCATGTTGGCCAGGTTGGTCTTGAACTCCTGACCCCAAGTGATCTGCCTGCCCCAGTCTCCCAAAGTGTTGGGATTACAGGTGTGAGCCCCCACACCCAGTCTTGCCACATACTTTAAACGCCAGATCTTACGTGATGTAAACTTGCTGTCTTGAGGACAGCACTAGGCCATTAGGGACCTGCCCTCGTGACCTAGTGACCTCCCACCAGGCCCCACCTGAAACATTGGGAATTACAATTCAGCATGAGATTTTTTTTTTTTTTTGAGACGGAGTTTCGCTCTTGTTACCCAGGCTGGAGTGCGATGGCACGATCTCGGCTCACCGCAACCTCCGCCTCCTGGGTTCAGGCAATTCTCCTGCCTCAGCCTCCCGAGTAGCTGGGATTACAGGCACGCGCCACCATGCCCAGCTAATTTTTTGTATTTTTAGTAGAGATGGGGTTTCACCATGTTGAACAGGATGGTCTTGATTTCTTGATCTTGTGATCCACCCGCCTCGGCCTCCCAAAGTTCTAGGATTACAGGCTTGAGCCATTGTGCCTGGCCTTCAGCATGAGATTTGATGGAGACACAGATGCAAACCATATCATTTGGCCTTCCAAAGTGCTGGGATTACAGACATCAGCCAGTGTGCCTAGCCTGGAAATTTTTTTAGAAGCTCGTTATTAAATCATTGTGCATGAATTTATACCTGTAGTAGTTAAGTGTGAATGGCATTGCATTTTAATTTTTTTTTTTTTTTTTTTTTAATCTTGCTCTGTCACCCAGGCTGGAGTACAGTGGCATGATATAGGTCACTGTAGCCTTGAATTCCTGGCTCAAGTGATTCTCCTGCTTCAGCCTCTCAGGTAGCTAGGATTACAGATACATGCCACCATGCCAACTAATTTTTTTTTTGGTAGGGGTAGGGGGGGATCTCACTATGTTGCCCAGGCTGGTCTTGAACTCCTGACCTCAAGTGATCCACCTGCCTCCTCTGACCTTGGCCTCCTAAAGTGCTGGGATTACAGGCATGAGTCACTACACTCAGCCCTACATTTTAAAGATTTGATTGGAACCTCTAGGACTAATGCATTTTTTAAAAAAAGCAGGCTGGGTACAGTGGCTTATGTGTTTAATCCTAGCACTTTAGGGGGCCAAGGCATGAGGATCACTTGAGTCCAGGAGTTCGAGACCAGCCTGGGCAACAGAGTGAAACTCCGTTAGCCAGTAGCTGGATGTGGTGGCACATGCCTGTACTTCCAGCTACAGTCCCAAGCCTGAGGCAGGAAGATAGCTTGAGCCCAGAATTTGAGGCTCTGATTATACCACGACATAGTGAGCTGTGATTATACCATGACATTCCAGCCTGGGCAACGGAGCAAGACCCTGTCACAAAACAAAAAATAGCAGGTGACATGGACACATGTACAAAGTCATTAAGTGGGATTTTTTTTTGTTTGAGTCAGAGTCTCGCTCTGTCAAGCTAGAGTGCAATGGTGCGATCTCGGCTCACTGCAACCTCCGCCTCCTGGGTTTAAGTGATTCTCCTGCCCAGTCTCCCAAGTAACTGGAATTTCAGGTGCACGTTACCACGCCTGGCTAATTTTTTTTATTTTTAGTAGAGATGGGGTTTCACCATGTTGGCCAGGCTCGTCTTGAATTCCTGACCTCAGGTGATCTGCCCACCTTGGCCTGCCAAACTGCTGGGATTATAGGTGTGAGCCACTGCGCCTGGCCAATTAAGTGTTTTTAAGAAGTAGTGTACATAGCCAGCTGTAGTGGCTCTTGGAAGAGAAGGAAGCGAGGATGGATGAGTTCAGTAGAGGGTTTGGTGGTAACTAGGATAGTTACTGCTTTTCCTTTTAGGTGTTTTTTTTTTGAGATGGGATCTCACTGTGTCACCCAGGCTGGATCGACTCACTGCAACCTCTGCCTCCTGGATTCAAATTACTTTCCTGTCTCAGCCTCCCAAGTAGCTGGGGATTACAGGCACCTGCCACCATGCCCAGCTAATTTTTATTTTTTTGAGACACAGTTTCACTTTTGTCACCCAGGCTGGAGTGCAATGTCATGATTTCAGCTCAGCTCACTGCAACCTCTGCCTCCCAGGTTCAAGTGATTCTCCTACCTCAGCCTCCCAGGTAGCTGGGATTACAGACGAGCACCACCACGGCTGGGTAATTTTTGTGTTTTTAGTAGAGACGGGGTTTTACCACACTGGCCAGGCTTGAACTCCTGACCTCAGGTGATCTGCCTGCCTTGGCCTCCCAAAGCACTGGGATTACAGGTGTAAGCCACTGTGCCCGGTAGTGCCCAGCTAATTTTTGTATTTTTAGTAGAGATGAGGTTTCATCATGTTGGCCAGGCTGGTCTTGAGCTGCTGACCTGAAGTGATCTGCCCTGATGTGCTGGGATTACAAGTGTGAGCCACCACACTTGGCCTTCTTAAGTGTTTATAGGATGGTCCTACCTTTGGGATTTTGTTAATTTTCAAGCAGTAAATATACTCACATTCAAATATTTAGGTCAAAGTAAGATCTTTTTTGTTTTCATTTTAGTGAATTTCTGCATGATTTTTTTTTTCTTTTTTTTTGAGAGAAGGAAAGAACAAATAAATAAGGAGAGGAAGAAAGGAAGAGAAAGAGGGAGAGTAAATGGAAATATTGCTTTATTTTGAAAAAAATTGGGTATTATTAATGGCCAATCAATGTTTCATTTAAACTTATGGGTAGGTGTGATATGGTATTGACAAGAATGTATATTTTGTGTATTTGAAGTGGAGAGCTCTATAAATATTTATTAAGTTTACTTGTTCCGGATCTGAGTTTGAGTCCTTGATATCCTTATTAATTTTCTGTCTCATTGAGTCTAAGTCTCTATGTATCTGGGTGTTAGGATCGTTAGCTCTTGTTGTTGCATTGATCCTTTTACCACTATATCTTTGTTGCTTTAAAATCTATTTTATCCGCTATGAGATTTGCAGCTCCTGCTTTTTATTTATTTATTATTTATTTTCGCTCTCTGTTTGGTTGGTAAATCTTTCTCCATCCCTTTGTTTTGAGTCTTTGTGTATCCTTGCATGTGAAACAGGTCTGGATGTAACATGCCATTGGGTTTTGGCTGTGTCTTTTGATTGGGGGATTTAGTCAATTTAAATTTAGGGTTACTGCCATTTGATGTTGACTGGCTATTTTATCCATTCGTTGGTGTAAATTCTTCTTTATGTTGGTGCTCTTTACTTTTTGGTGTATTTTTAGAAAGGCTAATACTGGTGGTTTCTTTCTGTGTGTAATGCTTCTTTCAGAAGCTCTTGTAAAGCAGGCCTGGTGGTAATAAAATCTCTGAGTTCTTGCTTGTTCATAAAAGATTTTATTTTTCCTTCAGTTGTGAAGCTTAGTTTGGCTGGATATGAAATTCTGGGATGAAGGTTCTGTTCTTTGAGGATGTTGAATATTGGCCCCCACTCTCTTCTGGCTTGTAGAGTTTCTGCTGAGAGATCTGCTGTAAGTCTGATAGGCTTGCCTTTGTGGGTAACCTGACCTTTCTCTCTGGCTGCCCTTAGTATTTTCTCCTTCGTTTCAACCCTGGTGAATCTAACGATTATGTGCCTTGGGGTTGCTCTTCTTGAGGAATATCTTTGTGGTGTTCTCTGTATTACCTGGGGTTGAATGTTGACCTGCTTTGCTAGTTTAGGAAAATTTTCCCGAATAATATCCTGAAGGGTATTTTCCAGCTTGGATTCATTCTCTCCGTCACATTCAGGTACACCTATCAAACGTAAATTTGGTCTTTTCACATAGTCCCACATTTCTTGGAGACTTTGCTCATTCCTTTTTATCCTTTTTTCTCTAATCTTTTCTTCACGTTTTATTTCATTAAGTTGGACTTTGACCTCTGATATCCCTTCTTCTGCTTGAACAATTCGAGTGTTTAAACCTGTGCATACTTCTCGGAGTTCCTGTATTGTATTCTTCGGTTCCATTAATTCACTCATACTCCTCTCTAAGTTGTCTATTCTCAATAGGATTTCATCAAACCTTTTTTCAAAGTTCCTAGTTTCTTTACATTGGGCTACAACGTGTTCTTTTAACTCACCGAAGTTTGTTATTATCCATTCCTTGAAGAGTGATTCTGTCATCAGGATGCGCTCGTTCTCCATCAAGCCTTGTTCCATTGTTGATGTGGAACTGTGATCATCTTTAGAGGGAGAGGCGTTCTGATTTTGAGTGTTCTCAGCTTTTTTACTCTGGTTTCTTCCCGTCATTGTAAATTTATCCTCCTGTGGTCTTTGAATTTACCAACTTTCAGATTAGGTCTCTTGAGTGGGCGTCCAGGTTGTTAGTTCCCAGGGCCAGAGCAGCAGCGTTAAAACTGATGGTGCTTTTCTGCCCAGGATTCTCCTGTCTGGCTTCCTTCTTGTGTCCGTAGTAGGCGACTCTGCCTTCCCGGGGCTCCAAACCTCAGTCAGAAGGGGAACCGGTCCCGTTTACTCTGAGCTGAGCGCTGCCGCACCGACGTGCCGTCACAGCCGCTGAGCCGGGCTCTGGTGTTGTGCTGGGGGCCCTTGTGGGTCCTCTGAACCTGTTTACTCTGCTCCAAGAGCTGCCGCGCCGAGGTGCCCGCGGAACCGCTGCGCTGGCCACGAGAGTCGCGCTGGCCACCCGTGTGTTTCCTCCACTGGGGGATCTTCTGCTCCGTGAGCGACCAGAATTTGTCTGAAAGTGTGGCGTCCTCTAGTTCTCCGTTCCTTCCCTGAGAG
Organism: Callithrix jacchus; assembly: GCF_049354715.1. Taxonomy (NCBI): domain Eukaryota; kingdom Metazoa; phylum Chordata; class Mammalia; order Primates; family Cebidae; genus Callithrix; species Callithrix jacchus. The sequence goes on from NC_133506.1 coordinate 59,468,953, forward strand.
CTGCAATCCCGGGATGTTAGCGATTGGCCATCTTGGATCCTTCTCCCTGCATGTTTTCATTTGGTGGGTAATTGAGTTACTGAACTTAGGAATGTATTCATATTTATTTATTTGTTTAGAGACAGAATCTTGCTCTGTCGCCCAGGCTGGAGTGCAGTGGTGCAATCTTGGCTCACTGCATCTGCTGTCTCCTGGGTTCAAATGATTCTTGTACCTCAGCCTCCCAAGTAGCTGTGATTACAGGTGTGTGCTACCATGCCCAGCTAAGAATGTATTCACAGTTGCCTTGAAATACATTTGATTTAGCTGCTAAGAGTATGGAATTGTTCTATTTGGTGATTTAATTGAAACGTTTAATAAAGCAGCTTCACACATCTTTAGACATGCAGTGTTTCTGATGTGTGCACATTTTATTTACTAGGGAGCAAAGAGAGAAAGAAGAAATAGAGAAGTATCGTATGGAACGCCCCAAAATCCAGCAGCAATTCTCAGATCTCAAAGTAAGAATGAAATGGTGTGCAGTTTCTAATGCACTTCACCTAAGACTCCTTTTGTGTGGAATTGTTGAGACTACTAACAAGCTGTTTTTTAAATTCAGAGGGTAATTGCTTAGAAGAAGAAAGTCCTTGCTTCAGTATGTTTGATTATATGTATATGTGTATTAAAACCCTTTCCATCCCCTACCATAAAAGGTGGGACAAATGAACTTATTTTCTTTGTAATTTTGACTCCACTTATACCTAAGATTTTCTTTCTTTCTTTTTTTTCTTGAGATAGACTCTGGCTCTGTTGCCCAGGCTGGAGTGCGATGGCATGGTGTTGATTCACTGCTACTTTCACCTCCCAGTTTCAAGCAATTCTCGTGCTTCAGCCTCCCTAGTAGCTGGGATTACAGGTGCCCGCCACCACACCTGGCTAACTTTTATATTTTTAGTAGAGACGGGGTTTTGCCATGTTGGCCAGGCTGATCTCGAACTTCTGACCTCTAATGGTCTGCCCACCGCGGCCTCCCAAAGTGCTGAGGTTACAGGCATGAGCCACCACATCCAGCCCTGTTTATATGTAAGATTTCCTAATTTCCCAGGTGTCCCCTGGGCTTTGATTTGAGAGAATAATTTACATTTTAGTGAAGTTGAATAGATCCAATAAATTGATTTTTCTTTCTTCTTTTTTGAGATAAGAGTCTCACTCTGTTGCCTGGGGCTGGAGTCTCGGCATACTGCAACCTCCACCTCCCGGGTTCAAGTGATTCTCCTGCCTCAGCCTCCCAAGTAGCTGGGGTTACAGGCACCTGCAACCATACCTGGCTAATTTTATGTATTTTTAGTAGAGATGGGATTTCACTGTGTTGGCCAGGCTACTCTTGAACTCCTGACCTTGTGATCTGCCTGTCTCGGCCTCCCAAAGTACTGGGATTACAGGTATGAGCTACCACGCCCAGCCTAAATTGATTTTTCTAAGTGAAGTAGAAAACCTTTTTGGGGCCTGGGTGCAGCGGCTCACACGTGTAATCTTAGCACTTTGGGAGGCCGAGGTAGGAAGATCACTTGAGCCCAGGAGTTTGAGAGCAGCCTTGGCAACACAGGGAGAACCTGGCTTTACAAAAATAAAAAATTAGCCAGGAATGGTGGCCCACACTTGTGGTCCCAGTAACTTGTGGGCTGGGAAGCTGAAGTGAGGTGATCCCTTGAGCCTGGGAGGTTAAGGCTGCAGTGATTCTGTGATTGTGCCATTGAACTCTAGCCTGTGCAACAGAATGAGTTCCATCTCAAAACAAAACTTAAAAACAATTGCTGCATCAAAATCCTTTTTTTTTTTTTTTTTTGAGACAGAATTTTGCCCTAGTTGCCCAGGCTGGAGTGCAATGGTGCCATCTTGGCTCACTAAAACCTCTGCTTCCCGGGTTCAAGCGATTCTCCTGCCTCAGCCTCCCAAGTAGCTGGAATTACAGGCATGCACCACCACGCCTGGCCAATTTTGTATTTTTAGTAGAGATGGGGTTTATCCATGTTGGTCAGGCTGGTCTTAAACTCCCAGCCTCAGGTGATCTGTCCATCTCAGCCTCCCAGAATGCTGGGATTGCAGGTGTGAGCCACTGTGCCTGGCCCAAAATCCTTTCTAAAGCATGATGGTATGGGGGCTAGAAGTAAGGGAGAGCATGGTCCTATCTGGGCACATGAAATTCTGCCAGAGAATTAATGTTTTTTGGGGCTGGGTATTTCCAGAGGAAGTTGGCGGAAGTCACAGAAGAAGAGTGGCTGAGCATCCCTGAGGTGGGTGATGCCAGAAACAAACGTCAGCGGAACCCGCGCTACGAGAAGCTGACCCCTGTTCCGGACAGTTTCTTCGCCAAACATTTACAGACCGGCGAGAACCACACCTCAGTGGACCCCCGACAAACCGTGAGCATCCAAAAAAAGGGGCACATGTGGCTTGTTTAGTCTTGCTGGATCAGTGGCAGGATGGCGGGCAGTGTTGGATTCAGTGCTTCTGCAGGTCATGGCTGTGCTCTGGTCGAGTCTGTCTACACAGCTGTGCATGTATCAGGCCACCAGGGAAGTATTTGAGAGAATAGTTCTTTGGCATGAAATGCAAACCATTGTCTTACTCTTCCCGCTACTGTCTTCCTTTCCAGCAATTTGGAGGTCTTAACACACCCTATCCAGGTGGACTAAACACACCATACCCAGGTGGAATGACACCAGGATTGATGACACCTGGCACAGGTGAGCTGGACATGAGGAAGATTGGCCAAGCGAGGAACACTCTGATGGACATGAGGCTGAGCCAGGTGAGTTTGTCTGTAGCATTTTCCTGTAGACAGGTTTAAATATTTTTGTTGTTGTTCTTCTTCGTTTCTTCTTTCTGCTTTTAGTGGTTTGATTTTGCCAGAATAATTCTGCAGTTCTTTTTAATTTTTTAAATTCTGAGACAGAGTCTTTCTCTGTCACCCAGAGGCTGGAGTGCAGTGGCACAATCTTGGCTCACGAAGCCTCCACCTCCTGGGTGGAGAATCAAGTGATTCTCCTAACTCAGCCTCCTGAGTAGCTGGGATTACAGGTATATACTACCACACCTGGCTATTGTTTTGTATTTTCAGTAGAGATGGGGTTTCATCATTTTGTCCAGGCTGGCCTTGAACTCCTGACCTTGTGATCCACCTGCCTCAGCCTCCCAACATGCTGGGATTACAGGTGTGAGCCACTGTGCCTGGCTACGCCTGCCCTTTTTAAAAAAATATATAAAATAATTTTTTTTTTGAGACAGAGTCTCTCTCTGTAGCCCAGGCTGGAATGCAGTGGTACAATTTCGGCTCACTGCAACCTCCACCTCCCAGGTCCCGGTTCAAGCAATTCTCCTGCCTCAGCCTCCTGAGTAGCTGGGATTACAGGCGCTCGCCGCCATGTCCAACTAATTTTTTTTGGTATTTTTAGTAGAGATGGGGTTTCACCATGTTGGCCAGGCTGGTCTTGATTTCCCAACCTTGTGATCCACCCATCTCAGCCTCCCAAAGTACTGGAATTACAGGTGTGAGCCACCTTGCCCGGTCTAATAATAATTTTTTTTAAAGTGTGTTTTCTTCCTGTACCTCAGTAAAATGTCTTATGGCCCAGCATGGAACGTGTACTTTGATCTGGAGATTGGGTATTTTAGACACCAGTGAAGCAGAGACCTCTTTCTGGCATGTACATCAGAAATCGTGAAGGAACACGGTTCCTTCACCATGCTGGCCTGGCCAACACAGTGAAACCCCGTCTCTACTAAAAATACAGAAATTAGCCGGATGTGGTGCTGGGTGCCTATTACGGGTGAAGGAGAATCGCTTGACCCCAGGCGGTGGAGGTTGCAGTGAGCTGAGATTGTACTAGCGCACTCCAGCCTGGGCAATAGAGTGAGAATCTGTCTCAAAAATAAAAAAATGTGACGCAATCAAAGCTCACTACAACCTTGACCTTCCTGGGCTAAGGTGATCCTCCCACCTTAACCTACAGAGTAGCTGAGATTATAGGCCTGTGCCACCACACGCAGCTAATTTTTGTATTTTTTGTTGAGATGGGGTCTCACTATGTTGCCTAAGCTGGGCTCAAGCTCCTGGGCACAATCAATCTGCCTGCGTTGGCCTCCAAAGTGCTGGGATTACAGGCATGAACTATCATACCGAGCCTGAAATTTGTTTACATAGAAATTGTAAAACTTTTCGGGCCAGCCACTCATGCCTGTAATCCTAGCACTTTGAGAGGCCAAGGCAGGAGGATTGCTTGAGCCCAGGAGTTCAAGACCGGCCTGGGAAACATGGTGTTGGTGAGACTCCGTCTTTACAAAATCTAAAAAAGATAACTTGGGCTTGATGGTGCGTGCCTGTAGTCCCAGCTATTAGGGAGGCTGAGGTGGGACGTGGCTTGAGCCAGGGAGTTTGAGGCTGCAGTGGGTTATGATCACGCCACTGCACACCAGCCTGGGTTACCGAGTGAGACTATCTCAAAATAAATAAAACTTTGTCATGGTAATTTTTTCGTGGCAAAATATGTGTAACAAAGGATTTACCATTTTAATCATTCTTAACTGTACGTACCTTCACTGACATAATTATGTTCATCTTGTTATACAGCCTCATCACCATTCATCTCCAGAACTGTTCATCTTCCCAAATTGAAATTCTGTACCCGTTAACACTGACTCCCTATACCCTTTCTCCCCAGCCTCTGGCATCCACCATTCTTTCTGTTTCTATGAATTTTACAACTCTTTGCACCTTGTGTGAGTGGAATCGCGTGGTGTTTACCTTCTTACTGTGACGGGCTTATTTCACTTAGCTCATGCCCTTAAGGTTCATCCATGTTACAGCATGTGCCGGCATGTCTCTTTTTGTTTTTGAGATGAAGTCTCGCTCTTTTACCCAGGCTGGAGTGCAGTGGCGTGATCTTGGCTCACTGCATCCTTTGCCTCCTGGATTCAAACGATTCTCCTGCCTCAGCCTCCTGAGTATCTGGGATTATAGGCACATACCACCATGCCTGGCTAATTTTTGTATTTTTAGTAGAGATAGGGTTTCACCATGTTGGCCAGGCTGGTCTGGAACTCCTGACCTCATGATCTACCTGCCTTGGCCTCCTAAAGTGCTGAGATTACAGGTGTGAACCACCACAGCCGGCCAAAAATTTTGGTTTTTTATAGAGATAGAGTCTTGGGACGGGACCCTGAGGAAGGAGGATTCCTTGAGCCCAAGAGCTGGAGGCTGCCATGAGCTATGATCGCCACTGCACTCCTGCTTGGGTGACAGAGATCCTGTCTCAAAGAAATAAATAAAAATACAGTTCTTTTTTCCATGCAGAAGAAATTGGTTATTATCACAAGGTGTTGTCTGAGTGAAATTAAAGTTGTTTTCTTCTCCTACTATTCACTGCCAGTCAGGATTATGGGAGGGGCTTCAGGGACCTTCTGGGAATTTTGTTTTGTGCCTGGTCATGTCCAGCTCCTGGCCTGTTTCATAGGTGTCTGACTCCGTGAGTGGACAGACCGTTGTGGACCCCAAAGGCTACCTGACAGATTTAAATTCCATGATCCCTACACACGGAGGGGACATCAAGTGAGTGCTCTGTGGAATCGCTGGGCTGGGATGGAGGTGCTAGTGGCCTAGGGTGTTTTGGAGTTTATGTGGAAAATCTGCCGTCAAAACGTGACATGGTTGTTCTAAGAAATACACAGTGGAGTAGTTTGGTTTTTCCATTTGAAAATGTCTGTATCTATTCATCGTGTACACTAAATGTTTTACGTGTAATAGTGCGAGTCTGTGCCTGTGCTGAGTGGGAAAGCAGCCAGCTCTAGATCTGCATGTCCCATCTAGACCTACGGGTCTCAGCATTTGTCTGCGGGGCGGCTGAACGGGCTTGGAATAGGGTGCACTGAGTTTTGAGTTGGTTTGTGTAACTCAGGACATCAGGATTGAGAGTTCTCACGTTGTGACTGTGAAGTGGGTGCCTTCGTTCCGGGTCTGGGTGCACCCTGGCAGCATGGCCTGATGCTGTGTGCACTCCCACTCTTGTAGTGATATCAAGAAGGCACGACTGCTCCTCAAGTCTGTTCGGGAGACAAACCCTCATCACCCGCCAGCCTGGATAGCATCAGCGCGCCTGGAGGAAGTCACTGGGAAGCTGCAAGTAGCTCGGAACCTTATAATGAAGGGGACGGAGATGTGCCCCAAGGTGAGGCATGCTGTGAGGCGTTACCTGGGAGGCTACATAATGGTAGGACCCCTACGGGAGTAAACTCATTAGAGTAAATCTCTTTGTCTTTTGGTATCGAAACTACAGAGAGTGGAACAGGCAGGGGAGGATGTGAAACATGGCCACGTGTTTTTCCTGCTTGTTTTCACATGTACTGAAGGCTGATCCACCATTGGTTTAATGGCAGGCTAAGCTTCCTTCTAAAGAGCTCAGCTGATCAGTTCTTCACCCACCTAATGGCCACCAGGTGCTGTGGCTCACACCTGTAATCTCAGGTCTTTGGGAGGCCGAGGCGGGTGAATCATCTGAGGTCAGGAGTTCAAGACCAGCCTGGCCAACATGGCAAAACCCCGTCTCTACTAAAAATACAAAAATGAGCTGCGCGTGGTGATGGGCACCTGTAATCCCAGCTACTCAGGAGATGGAGGTTGCAGTGAGCCGAGATTGTGCCACTGCATTCCAGCCTGGGGGACAGAGTGAGACTCCGTCTCAAAAATGAACTACCTGAGCAGACACACAGTCTCTGCTTTGTCTGTGGAGTTTTGCAGGGCGTCGTATTCTTTTCACAAAGTGGTGTTTTATGTTCTTTACTCAGACATATGGTAGCACATTCCCAAGTGTTATCATAGGGGCGAGTCCTGTGGCAGGTGTGTTTGAGGCTGAGCTGATTGGCTATTGTAAAATCTGGGGCCCAAGGATCTGCTCTAGAGGTGCCTGCTGCCTGTTGGGGCTTCCAGCCTGCACTGAGCCTTACTGTTCTTGTCTCTTACCTCACAGAGTGAAGATGTCTGGTTAGAAGCAGCCAGGTTGCAGCCTGGAGACACAGCCAAGGCCGTGGTGGCCCAGGCTGTCCGTCATCTCCCACAGTCTGTCAGGATTTACATCAGAGCAGCAGAGCTGGAAACAGACATTCGTGCAAAGAAGCGGGTTCTTCGTAAAGGTGAGCCTCCCTCAGAGGTGCCTTCCACAAGCGGGTGTTCCTGGAGGGTCTGGTCCATCCCTGGTGGTTGCCCTTCCACCAGCAGGGGCTCCTGGGTGTTGGGGTCCGGCATGTCTGCTGGGGGGCTACCGACCTGTGGGAGTCCCCGAGACCGCCAACGCAGATGTCTTGTTCAACCTGAGGGAGAGAGTGCGCGGAAGTGAAAGAAAAAAGGAAAGCGGAGTTTGGAGGTCTGCGTAACTTATGGTCAAAACGCAGCAAGTTTATTCTTGTAGGTTACAGCTTTTATACCTTTTTTCTTGTTACATTCACTTTCTCAGCAAAAAACAGGGGTAAACAGAAAGGAAATAGAAACTCCATAAAAATAGTTATCAGGGGCTTGTGATAACTGCTCACAAAGTAGTTTAAGGGGGCTTGTGATAATAGTTTACAAAGCAGTTTATGTTTTTCAAAGATACCCAGTGCAAGCAAACAATGGTGCCCTTAAGGTGGCTTGTTAATCCTGTTTTCCATCAGGAGGTAGAACAAAGGCTTAGCTCCAGGGAAAATATGGGCAGGGGTCTCTTGTCCCTCTTAGGCATCTCAATTGTAGCAAGTTTATTGCTTACACAGAGACTGATGGGGACATGAAAGCAGACAGCACAATGTCCTCATAAACCGCAGACCTTTGCTTTGTATTCTGATTTTGCCTCAGTGACTCAGCCCGTGACCTTTGTCTCAGCTCGACAGCTCTCGAGAGGGGGGAGTGCAGATAGGTCCAGCAGCCAAGATGGGGCGAGTCACGCTAACTGTCTCAAGCCCTTGGTGTGAATGCTGCACACCTGGGAGCCCTGGTCTCTGAAGGAGGGCTGCTTTCTCCATCCCTGGGGCCCCTCCTCTCAGCAGCTTTCCTGCTTCTGGCTCAGGCTTTGGTGAGAGTGGATCAGGAGCCAGGGACATTTTTCAGGCCTTTCCTCAGGTTGGGTTATCTCTGCTCTTGGACCCTCCATGTGAAAGGTATACTGTGGTTGGCCAGTTCCCATCCTGGAAGGGATGCTTGGGTTGAGCCCTCACTCCTGCCTTTTTCCAGCGTGTGATCTTGGATGTGCTGGGCGGTCACTCTGTGGTCCAGGCTTCCCTCATCTACGGGGTGAGAACAGTAGTAGCTGAAAGCCTGTGTCCTGGGGCTCTGGAGGGCCAGTGAGATGGTCTTTGTGAAGAGCATGCTGAGCCAGCACCTGGCACCTGGCAGACCCTTTGTGGGTGTTATTCATTCTCTCTCCTGAGGGGCACACGTTGACTGAACTCCTGCCTGCTGTTGACAAGGCAGTGCCTCCCAGCTCCTGTGAGGCAGTGTGTGCCATCAGCTCAGGTCAGATAATGACAGGTGGTGTGCCCACCAGGGAATCCGATTCCACCCAGGGATTCCTGCCAGGACAGTGCTTTTGTGGTAGTTGGTTTATTTTTCTTGCTGTGGATTCATTAAAGGAGCACCGTTTCTCTTGTCACCAGAGCTGTGTAGTAGATGCTGCTCTTGAACTGGGTTCAGAACAAGTGCTAGTTGGGGCTGTTCTGAAGTAAATCTGTGTGGTAGCTTCTACTTGAACCCTATTTTTTTTTTTTTTTTTTTTTTTTTTTTTGAAACAGAGTCTCATTCTGTTGCCCAGCTGGAGTGCAGTGGCACTATCTATCTTGGCTCACTGTGACCTCTGCCTCCCGGGTTCAAACGATTCTCCTGCTTCAGTCTCCCGAGTAGCTGGGATTACAGGCGTGCACCACCACGCCTAGCTAATTTTTATATTTTTAGTAGATACAGGGTTTCCTCCTGTTGGCCAGGCTGATCTCAAACTCCTGACCCAGGTAATCCTCCCACATCGGCCTCCCAAAGTGCTGGGATTTTAGGCATGAGCCACTGTGCCTGGGCTGTGTGTGTGTGTGTGTGTGTGTGTGTGTGAGAGAGAGAGAGAGAGAGAGAGAGAGAGATGGAGTCTCACTTTGTTGCCCAGGCTGGAGTACATTGGCACAATTTTGGCTCATTGCAACTTCCACCTCCTGGTTCAAGCGATCCTATTGCCTCAGCCATATGAGTAGCTGGGACTACAGGTGCATGCCACCATGCCTGGCTAATTTTTGTGTTTTTAGTAGAGACGGGTTTCACCATGTTGGCCAGGCTGGTCTTGAACTCTTGACCTCAAGTGATCCGCCCACATCGGCCTCCCAAAGTGCTGGGATTATCAGCATGAGCCACTGCACGCAGCATAAATTTATTTTTGAGATAGTGTCTCGCTTTGTCACCCAGGCTGGAGTGCAGTGGCGCAATCTTGGCTCACTGCAACCTCCACTTCCCAGGCTCAGGCAATCCTGCTTGCTTAGCCTCCTGAGTAGCTGGTACTATAGGTGCCATCACTGCGCCCAGCTGTTTCTAATTTTTGGTAGAGATGGGATCTTGCTATGTTGTTCAGGCTGGTCTCAAACTCCTGGCCTCAAGTGATCCTCCTGCCTTGATTTCCCAGAGGGCTGGGATTATAGGCATGAGCCATTGCATCCAGTCTGTTCTTCCTGAATTTATAGCCTTGGAAAAATAAGGTGTATTTTGTGGAATCAAGGATAGTTTTCAGTGAGAGCTTTCCAGCTCTCGTTTTTTTCAAATGTGTTTTAAGTGAAATATCATATAGTGATGGGTCACATTGAGGCTTCTGTGCCGTTAGTCAGGGCTGTGCAGGTGAGGGTCTCTTTGCTAGAAAGTCCCTTATTAAATACAGTTTATTCACTTCCGTCCACGTTTGTCGGAGGCCAGGTGAAATCGTCTTGCCAGTGGCCCGAGTTACCCCCGCCTTGTACTCTCATCAGTGAACATGCTTTCTTCTGTAGGGGCTGGGGCAGCCCAGCTACTCAGTGAGTGCGCAGAGACAGCCTCTTATAATGGGGCCAGGGACAGAGAGTGAGCACCTGCCTTGGTTTGTAGAGATCATTTTATATTTTTTCAGCTGGGAAGAAATCATTCTTTGATGAAAAGCACATTAAAGTCTGGGTAATTAGTATTGTTTATTTAGGAAAGCTCTATTGAATTCTTCCTGCCACAGTTTGATGAATGATCATGAATGTCTTTGTGGCCACTCCCTGCTCACCACCAGATTGTCTGGGTTCATTTCCAGTTGACTTTGGATTTGGAGGGGAGTATGCTGTTGGAGGTGGGTACTGTCAGGGAGTGTTGAGGGACTGTTTCCATGGCCATCCTCAGGGAACAGCCTCCTGGCTCTGCTCTCTGGGGCACAAAAGCTGTGCTAAGGTGGAATGAACCCTGGATCTCCAGGACGGCCTTTGCCACTGCCCCTCATACTGGTCCTGGCCTGCCCCTTCCCAAGAGTGTTTCCAAGACCAGTGCTCTTTTTCTGGGGTGAAGTCCAGCACTGCTTCATTTGTCGTTAGTGAACACTTAAAAGTGGCTTGGAAGGTCAGGTTTTTGAAATTAAGATGATGACTTAGGACACCTGCCAGCCAGGAAGCCGGGCAGGGTATGGTCTCTGTGAGCTCTGGGTCGCTGTTAGGCTGAGCTGACACCTTAGTCCTTTGTTGGGAGAACAGGCGTTTCGGGTGCTGGTCTTGAGAGCTGAGGAAGCTGGGTAATCTTGGCCATGGTGCTTGACCTCTGAGCTTCCTTCCGTGTCTTCATCTGTAAAAAGGAAGAGGGCTTTCAGGATTGGGGAGGGTGCAGCATGTGAGCTTACCGGCCGGAATGGGGTGTCCCATGTGCAGAGTGCCCTGGGGAGGCCCGGCTGGCAGCTCCCCTACAATAACGCAGCTCACAGGACATGTGAAGTGCCTTGTGACTCCGCTAGTTAATGCAGATGTGTGAAAGTGGAGTTAACTTTACACTAAAGCGATAGCCTCTGGCCTGTGACACATGGCATCCTTCAGCGGCCATCACTGTCCCTCTGGGGGTGCAGGAATGGCACAGTCAGGTCGGGGGGTCTTTCCTGCAGTTAACTTATTCCCCAGAGAGCATGTTGGCCTCTGCACGGTCGCATCTTCACAGCTTCATCTAGCATTCAGAATATGCTTTTCCTGTTCTAGGCCAGCTTTAGGGGCGTAAGGTTCCTTTACATTGGCTGGCTGTGGTGCTGCCTCCGCTTCTGCTCATAAAGTGACACTCCTTGGAGGCCATTGCAACTTGGTGTGCCATGTGCCTTCTGAAAGCTCCGGGAGAAGGTGGCCTTGTTGGCTTTAGTGCCATGCCTGTGGGCTGCTGATGAGATGCCACTGGAGATAACGTCAGCTCTCTCCAGAAACTTGAAGACACAGAATCCTGGGGGTCATAAGTTAATGACTACAAAAATTTAGTCCCACATGAATATTCTGTTCTTTAGAGACATGAAGTTCATCTCCACCAATGTACAGAGTAATAAGAAGTAGTTCATATTTAGACAAATAGAGCTCCCCTCTCCCATGCAGGAGGTGAGAGCACATGGGAAAACCAGCTTCGTGGTTCCGTGTCTCCTCCTCGTCCCTGGTCACCTGGTTGGAGGTTAGGAGGGAGCAGCTGTGACGTTTATGTCTTCTCCCTGTCCCTTGTCGCTCTTTTCGAGGTTAGGGCTTTCTTTACTTACTGCTGTGCCCTCTGCTATCACCCTACTCGGTCAAGGTTCTTGACCTGGATGAGTAACCCAAATCTTTTTTTTTTAAGACAGAGTCATCCTGTTGCCCAGTCTGGAGAGCAGTGGTGCAATCAGCTCACTGCAGCCTCAGCCTTCTGGGCTCTAGTGATTCTCCTGCTTCTGGCTCTTGAGTAGCTAGCACCACAGGCACATGCCACCATGCCCAGATAATTTTTATTTTGAGACAGGATCTACCTCTCTTGCCTAGGCTGGAATGCAGTGGCATGATCATAGGTCACTGCAGCCTCAACCTCCCAGTCTCAAACTATCTTCCTGTCTCTGCCTCCTGAGTAGCTGGGTCTCCAGGGACATACCATCATGCCTGTCTAATTTTTTAGTTTTTCATAGAGACAAGGTCTCCCTATGTTGCCCAGGCTGGTTTTGAACTCCTGGGCTCAAGTGATCCTCCTACCTCAGTCTTCCAAAATGCTGGGATTCTAGATGTGGGCCACTGTGCCCAGCGAGGACCCAAATCTTTATCCGCAAAGGGTCTGACTTGCTGGTAGTTCTGCTCTTTTGGCGGCTGTAGTTCCCATTAACTTTTACTCATAGAAGCAGAAATACTAAACTGTACTCAGGACCAGCCTCTAGATAGCCTCTCCCAGAAGGTGGCAGCAGTCTGGCTTTGATGATCAGGATTAGCCTCTGCAGCCAGGGCTGGTACACAGGGAGGCCATAGGGAGCTGTGGCATGCACCCTGGTTGGCACATACTCCCTTTGGACTAGTTCTCTTGACAGTAGGGTCCAAAGAGGCAGAGATGGGACCTGTGGCAGCAGAGCCATTCAGACATCATTGCCTATTCCTAGATCCATGTGTTCTGGCTGTGAGGTCCAGCTGGGATTGGTGTCTATTCATAGCATTTGTGACGTCCTCCTGGGCTGCTAGGCCATGGCTCTGAGTGGTGGGCATGTGGTAAGACCATCTTCTGCCTGCATCAGTGAATTCACGTAGCTTTATCTTCTGGCCATCTTTCAGTTGGTCAAGCAGACAACCAGGTAATAAGGCCAGGGCTGTCAGTGCCAGTGTGCTGTGTGGAACCACAGTGGGCTTTTGCCTCCTGAGTCCCTTAATCCTAAGGAACTCCCCAGAGGCTGTAAGTGTGGGTTGAGGGAGGAAGGCAGTTGAGCAGCTATCAGTGTGGGAGGCGTCTGCCATGACTCAGGCAGCATACCTGTGCTGCACCTGCCTGCCTTCCCCCCCATCTTCTGGGTTTCATTCCCACCCTATGAGTTCACTGCTGCATCTGTGCAACCTTGTGGCTTGGTCTGTCAGTAACATCCCAAGTGGGCAGCAGGTTGCTCAGTAATTTTATATCCCTTAGCTGAGTGTTCATTCCCCGCCAGGGCCTCACAGCCAGCCAGGGGCTGTTTCTCAGCAGGAGAGCAGGTACCTGCAGGAGAGCTTAGCTAGCTCGCTTGCCCCCTCCCCTCCCCACTCCTTTTCCTTCCTCTCCTCTTTCCTCCCCTTCCCCTCCCCTCCCCTCCTCTGCCCTCCCTTCTCCTTTTTTCTCTCTCTCTCTCTTTTTTTTTTTGAGACTGGGTCTCCCCCTATTACCTAGGCTGGAGCTGGAGTTCAGTGGTGCAGTTTTGGCTTACTGCAACCTCCACCTCCTGGGCTCAAGCAATCCTCCCCTCTCAGCCTCGCAGGTAGCTGGGACCACAAGCACATGCAACCATGTCCAGCTAATTTTTGTATTTTTTTTCGTAGAGACAGGGTTTTGCCATGTTGTCCAGACTAGTCTCGAACTCCTGGGCTCAAGCAATCCTCCCACCTCAGCCTCCCAGAATGCTGGGATTACAGATGTGAGCCACTGCAATCAGCCACCTGGACTAATTTCTTTCTTTCTTTTTCTTTTTTTTGGAGTCGGAGTCTCTCTCTGTCACTCAGGCTGGAGTGCAGTGGCACAATCTTGGCTCACTCCACCTCAACCTCCTGGATTCAAGAGATTCTCCTGCCTCAGCCTCCCCAGGAGCTGTGATTACTGGTGCCCACCACCATGCCCGGCTAATTTTTATATTTTTAGTAGAGATGGGATTTCACCATGCTGGCCAGGCTGGTTTTGGACTCCTGACCTTAGGTGATCTGCCTGCCTTGGCCTCCCAAAATTCTGGTATTACAAGCATGAGCTTCTGTGCCCGGCCTAATTTCTTCTTTTAAAAAAAAAAAAAAATTTATTTTATTATTTTAATTAATATGCATGCCATTGCACAGTCTAATTGCTTAACATCATTGAATATCTACAACATTTATTGTTTTCCGGCTGTCATGTCAGTACCTGCCACACACTCATGCACACAGAACCACATGCACACACAGTTGGTTTGAATCAGCATTTAAGCAGAGTCTGAACATTGCCATTTGGTTGATGTCTTTTCTGGGTTCTTTGACGGAATTGGGTTGTTTCTTCTTGAGATTGCTTGTGTCAAGGTTTTGCTCACTGCAGGCATGAGATTGTTTCATGTGGGTCCTCCGTTTCCTCTATTCTCTTATAAATTGGAAGGTAGATTTGGACTTAAGAGTAAGCTTTGATTTTTTTCTTTTCTTTTTTCTAAAGAAAGTATTAGTGGTGATCCAAGCAGCATCAGGAGCTGCAGAGGCTGTCACTGCTTGGTGGCCACAGTATCCTTCATGGAGTTCTCCACAGCCTTTCAGCTCCTGCCTTTGGCAGTGGCTGGTGACTGGTGCCTGCCTCTATGACTTTATCGGGTGTGCAAAATGGTGACATTACAGTTAGGTCACTCTTTTTGCTTTTATTGCCAGAATTATTCTAAAGAGAAGAACTTTCCTGTATCCATGGTTTGGTTATTCTGGGTTTATTTAGGAAAGACAGATACTTGATTTGCTCTCCTTTCAAATTTTGGAATGGTGAGTTGGTTCTTTAGCATCCTCCAAGGATAACTGCCGGTCTCTTTTAGCTTTGCTATGAACTTTGAATGCTGTTGTATTTTGTGGGTTCGAATACACTGCAGATAACTTTTTTTTTTTTTTGAGACGGAGTCTTGCTCTGTCATTCAGGTTGGAGTGCAGTAATGCAGTCTCAGCTCACTGCAGCCTCCACCTCCTGGGTTCGAGTGATTCTTCTCCCTCAGCCTCCTGAGTAGTTGGGACTACAGGTGCATATCACCATGCCTGGCTAATTTTTTGTGTTTTTAGTAGAGACAGGGTTTCACCATGTTAGCCACGATGGTCTTGATCTCCTGACCTTGTGATCTGCCTGCCTTGGCCTCCCAAAGTGCTGGGATAATAGGCATGAGCCACCGTGTCCAGCCTGCATTGCAGGTAATATTCTTATTGACCTTCAGACTCTGATCATTGGCCATTGGGAGTCTCTTCTAGTTTGCTCTTGAATTTTTTTTTTTTTTTTTTTTTTGAGACAGAGTTCCGCTGTTGTTACCCAGACTGGAGTGCAATGGCACGATCTCGGCTCACCGCAACCTTCACCTTCTGGGTTCGAGCAATTCTCCTGCCTCAGCCTCCCGAATAACTGGAACTACAGGCGCGCACCACTATGCCCAGCTAATTTTTGTATTTTTAGTAGAGACGGGGTTTCACCTTGTTGACCAGGATGGTCTCGATCTCTCGACCACCCGCTTGGATCCACCTGCCTTGGCCTCCCAAAGTGCTGGGATTATAGGCATGAGCCACTGTGCCCGGCCTCTTTTTATTTTATTTTATTTTTTGTTAAGTTTTACATAGTTTTATTTTAAGGGAAAACAGGTAAAAATGAGGTATTTCAGTCACCAGCTTTTTTCCCCCCTAAATATCTTAAGTAAATTATATAGATCTTAAGTGTACAGTTTGATGTCTTCATATATGCACCCGTGTAACCCACACTTGACCAAGGCATGGAACATTTCCAGGGCAGGCGCCGTGGCTTATGTCCGTATTCCCAGCACTTTGGGAGGCTGAGGTGGGCGGATCACTTGAGGTCAGGAGTTTGAGACCAGCCTGGCCAATGTGGTGAAACCCTGTCTCTACTGAAAATACAAAAATTAGCCAGGCGTGGTTGTAGGCACCTGTAGTCCCAGCTACTTGGGAGGCTGGAGCAGGAGAATCACTTGAACCCAGGAAGCAGAGGTTTTAGTGAGCTGAAATTGCACCATTGCACTCCAGCTTGGGTGACAGAGTGAGACTCTGTCTCAAAACAAAAACAAAAGCATTTTTGTCCCCCCAGAAAGTCCCCTGGTGCCTCTCAGTCAATCCGCACTTCCCCATTTGTTGACAGTCATGCTTCTGACTTATTGCACCAAGATTAGTTTTGCCTGTTTTCAAAAGTCACATAACAAGTGTCATACAGTAGAAACTCTTTTGGGACTGGTTTCTTTCGTTCCACATGTTTTTGAGGTTCATTCCTGTTGTTGCTGGTGTCATGAGTCCTGTTGATGTGATCCTGGCAGTCTTCAGTCACCTTCTTGCTTTCTGCTTCCACAAGATGGTTGTTTGTCCTTGTTTGTGTCTGCCCCAGATCTGAAGGAACACATGTACAGGGCAGGTGTATGGTTCTTGACTGTCACTGGGGAAGCCCACCTCACCCTGACCAGCAGCATGTTCGCCACCTGAGCCTCCTGCTCTTATCTCCTTTTCTGTGACGTGGTTTCTCTTTTGACCTTTCCTAGCCCTCGAGCATGTTCCAAACTCGGTTCGCTTGTGGAAAGCAGCCGTTGAGCTGGAGGAGCCTGAAGATGCTAGAATCATGCTGAGCCGGGCTGTAGAGTGCTGCCCCACCAGTGTGGAGGTGAGTCTGGTGGGCTCAGGGCCACCACAGTCCAAAGTGGCCAAGGCCTGAGCCCAGGTTCAGTGTCTGGAAGTGACTCTGTAAGCATGTAAGCAGAGCACCGAGCTCATTCAGGCTGCGATTTCTGTGAGCAGAAGACCATGGGGAACCCCAGTCTGCTGTTCTGTATGCAGCTGCTTGGCAGGGTGGTCAGTGGCTTCAGCTGGTTATGCTCTTCATGGAAGTGCAGAGAGAATCTTACCTCATCCGTGATGACTATAGAAAATGTCTGTTGGGCACTCTCTCAGGGGCCATTCTTCTCATTCAGCTCAGAGTTTTTCATGGGAGCTGAAGGTGGCAGGGAGATAGAAAACATTGCTTTCTGCCAGCCCCGCATGTCTGCTCTTTGCCTCAAAGCTAGTGGGATTTCTTTGGTTTTAAGCATTCCAGTTTACAGCATTCTGTGCAGTGATTTTTAGTCTTGGTTTTATGATACTCAGTATGTCTTTAATTATGTTAAGGGGTATTGTGAAATTCTGCAAACAAAATTAATCTTATTTTATTTACATAAAAATAAATAAAGCCCGTACACATTTTAGGGATGGAATGTTGCAGAGTCAACATTGCTAGGGGTCTGGGAACTCCAGGAGACTGAACGCCTTTCTATGTGTTTAGCCCATGAAGGCAGTAGCCTCGTCCTGCTTATCTGTGCCAGGACCCTGGTATCAGGTCTGGCGTGCTGTGCGCCTGGAGGCAGTGTTTGTGAGCATTCAACTGAGAATCTTTTCACACTCACCAACTTTTCATGCTCACTAGTCACTAAGTCAGTCAGAAGCATAAGAGAACAGTTGATCAGGTGAGAAATGTTGCTGTGAACACTTCTCAGGCTATGTTCAAATGGTTCTCGAGAGCTAAGGAAGAACGTGGTGGCCACACTGGGGGCCTGTTGAGGGTGGGTTGCTGTCTGGCCTGCAGCTGTCCCTGCAGCACTGTGTCCTCTCCTTTTTCTGGTGTCCTCTTCGTGTAGCTCTGGCTTGCTCTGGCAAGACTAGAGACCTATGAAAATGCCCGCAAGGTCTTGAACAAAGCGAGGGAGAACATCCCTACAGACCGACATATCTGGATCACAGCTGCTAAGCTGGAGGAAGCCAATGGGAACACTCAGATGGTGGAGAAGATCGTTGACCGAGCCATCACCTCGCTGCGGGCCAACGGGGTGGAGATCAACCGAGAGCAGTGGATCCAGGTAGGCTGCAGGCAGGTGTCGCGGTGTCTGCTTTCACAGTGTACGTGCTGCACATGAGAGTCCTGCACGGGCCTGGGGGCTGCTGAATGGTGCTGGGGAGTCCTGGGCTGGCCGCAGAAGCAGAGGTGTGGCTGGGCCCTGAAGGACCTGGGCATGCCTACTGTCACTCTTGATAGATTCAAGGCCTAGAGTTCGTCTTGGGGTGAATGCTTCTGAAGCCCTTTCAGTGTGTGCACACCTGACTGCATTTCTTTTCTAGTAGAAACCGTACACCTAAAAGAGAATGACAGGAACTCTTGCGGCTTCTTTTACTCTTCTTCCTGCCTTTTTGTTTTTGTTTGTGAGTAGGGGTCTTGCTCCGTCACCTAGGCCTGAGTGCAGTGGTGTGATGTTGGCTCCCTGCAACCTCCACCTCCTAGGTTCAAGCAATTCTCCTACCTCAGCCAACTGAGTAGCTGGGATTACAGGCACCTGCCACCACGCCCAGCTAATTTTTGTATTTTTAGTAGAGACAGGGTTTCACCATGTTGGCCAGTTTGGTCTCCAACTCCTGACCTCAAGTCATCTGCCCACCTTGGTTTTCCCTGACTTTTAGCTTTTTCTGTAGACTTAGGCTGTAGAAAAGTCTCGAAAGGGCTACGCATGGTGGCTCGTGCCTGTAATCCCAGCACTTTGGGAGGCTGAGGTGGGCGGATCACAAGGTCAGGATTTTCAGATCAGCCTGGCCAACATGGTGAAACCCTGTCTCTACTAAAAATATAAAAATTAGCTGGGTGTGGTGGCAGGTGCCTGTAATCCCAGCTGCTCGGGAGGCTGAGGCAGGAGAATCGCTTGAACCTGGGAGGCGGAGGTTGCAGTGAGCCAAGATCACACCAGTGCATTCCAGCCTGATTGATATTGTGAGACTCCATCTCAAAAAAAAAAAAAGTCTCCAAAGATTGTCTAACTCTGGAAGTAGGGCTTGGGTTCCCTCTATGCCTTTATTTTTTCTTTTTTTGAGATGGAGTCTTGCTGTCTCGCCCAGGCTGGAGTGGTGCAGTGGTGCAATCTCAGCTCACTTCAACCTCTGCCTCCTGGGTTCAAGCCATTTTCCTGCCTCAGCCTCCCAAGTAGCTGGGATCATAGGCATGTGCTGCCATGCCCGGCTTATTTTGTATTTTTAGAAGAGACTGGGTTTCTCCGTGTTGGTCAGGCTGGTCTCAAACTCCCGACCTCATGATCCACCTGCCTCAGCCTCTCAAAGCTGGGATTATAGGCGTGAGCCACCGTGCCCGGCCTTAATTGCACCCCCCCGTTTTTGTTTTTGTTTTTTTTGAGACAGAGTTTCGCTCTTGTTACCCAGGCTGTAGTGCAATGGCACGATCTTGGCTCACCGCAACCTCCGCCTCCTGGGTTCAGGCAATTCTCCTGCCTCAGCCTCCCGAGTAGCTGGGACTACAGACGCGGGCCACCATGCCCACCTAATTTTTGTGTTTTTAGTAGAGACAGGGTTTCACCATGTTGACCAGGATGGTCTCGATCTCTTGACCTTGTGATCTACCTGCCTCGGCCTCCCAAAGTGCTGGGATTATAGGCGTGAGCCACTGTGCCCGGCCCTTTTTTGCCTTTTTTTAAGGAGTCACCCACTGAGCTATGTTTCTCTCAAGAAAAATGAATAATGAAATTATTATTTCTGGCTGAGCATGGTGGCTCACGCCTATAATCCCAGCACTTTGGGATGCCGAGGTGGACGGATCAGGAGGTCAAGAGATCAAGACCATCCTGGCCAATATTTTAGTAGAGAACATCCCCATCGCTACTAAAAATACAAAAAAAAAAATTAGCTGGGCATGGTGGCACATGCCTGCAGTCCTAGCTTACTCAGGAGGCTGAGGCAGGAGAATCGCTTGAACCTGGGAGGCAGAGTTACAGTGAGCTGAGATCGTGCCACTGCACTCCAGCCTGGCCATAGAACAAGACTCTGTCTCAAAAAAAAAAAAAAAACAAGATTAAAAAATTATTATTTATGTTTTATTTTATGACAGTTTTCCTTTTCTTCTTCTTTTTTTTTTTTTTTTTAAGAGGCAGGGTCTTGCTGTGTTGCTCAGGCTAGAGTGCAGTGGTGCATTCATGGCTCACTGCATCTTTGATCTCCTGGACTCAAGTGATCCTCCTGCCTTAGCCTCCCAAGTAGCTGGCACTGCAGGCGTGTGACACCATGCTTGGCTAATTTTTTTATTTTTACTTTTTGCCTTGTTATGCTGCCAAAGCTGGTCTTAAACTCCTGGCCTCCAGCGATCCTACCACTTCAGCCTCCCAAAGTGTTGGGATTACAGGCATCAGCTGCCATACCCAGCCAAAGGTGGTTAATTAAGCTATAATTAACATATCATAAAAGCTACCCATTTAAAGTTTATGATTCTGTGGTTTTTAGTGTATTCACAAAGTTATGCATCTGTTACTACAATCTTAGCACCTTTTCATCACTCCAGAAGGAAATCCTGTATCCATTAGTTGTTGCTCCCCATTTACATACCTCTATAGCCTTTTTTTTTTTTTTTTTTTGAGACAGGGTTTTGCTCTGTCTCCCAGGCTGGAGTGCATGGTGCAGTCTATCTTGACTCTGCAACCTTTGCTTCCTGGGCTCAAGAAGTTCTCCTGCCTCAGCCTCCTGAGTAGCTGGGACTACAGGTGTGCGCCACCATGCTTGGCAAATTTTTTTGTGTTTTTTGTAGAGATGTGATTTTGCCATGTCATTCAGGCTGGCAAAATCACCTGTCCTTAGCACAGGTGATCCACCCGCCTCGGCCTCTCAGAGTGCTGGGATTGTAGGCATGAGCCACCACACCTGTCTAACCTTGCTTTTTAACTTTCTTTCTCTGTACTTTTTTTTCCTGGACATTTTGTATATGAATCCTCTTCAATTTATACATCCTGATTAACCCATTGTAAGCTGAAAATATCGTAAGTCTAAAATGCATTTGAGGCTGGGTGTCGTAGCTCATGCCTGTAATCCCAGCATTTTGGGAAACTGAGGCAGGCAGATCACTTAAGGTCAGGAGTTCAAGACCAGCCTGGCCAACATGGTAATACCTCATCTCTACTAAAAATACAAAAAAATAAGCCAGGCTTGATGGCGAGCACCTGTAATCTGAGCTATTTGGGAGACTGAGGCAGGAGAATTGCTTGAACCCAGGAGGCAGAGGTTGCTGTGAGCCAAGATGGTGACACTGCACTCCAGCCTGGGTGACAGAGTGAGACTCCATTTCAAAAAATAAAAAAATAAAATGCATGTGATACACCTAACCTATTGAACTTTATAGCTTAGCCTAACCTACATTAAACATGCTTACCTTAGCCTACAGTTGAGCAAAGTCATTGAACATAAAGTGTTGAATGACTCATGTAATTTATTGAATACTTTGGTGAAAATGAAAAACAGTAGTGGTTTGAGTCAAAGTGTTACTTCCACTGAATGCATGTGGCTTATGCACCATCCCACACTGGGGGCCTCCTGTGAGTGGAATCACACGATATGTGATCTTTTGTGACTGGCCTTAACTTAGTGCATTTTCGGGGTTCCTCCATGTTGTAGCATGGAGGTATCGAAATCCTTTACTTTTAAATTGGATTGTGTCTTTATTATTGTCTATGTATTATTTTTGTCTATTGTTTTATTATTGAGTTGTAAGAAATGTTTTTATAGGTTCTGGATATAGTCACTTATCAGATACATGATTCACAAATACAGATGGCCCCTGACTTCCCATGGTTTGACTTTACTGTGGTTCAGAAGCCGTGTGCCTTCAGTAGAGACTGTACATGGAGTAAGAGCCAGCACCTTTGTTGCAGGCACTGAGGTCTGGATGCTGGCTCATTGCCCACTGACCTGCCCAGGAGTTCTCAGCACTGACCTTCTCACCAGCATCTCTGCCTCAGATACTTGCTCTTGGCTCTGTTTTCTGACTGGGATGGTTTTCTGGTGCTGGCAGGGCCCAGAGGGTGTGGGGGCACCTGGCTCCTGTGGTACTTCACTCGCTCATGTCATGGTCCCCCAGGTTGGTGCGCCACGGTGGTGCCTGTGCCCCTGCACCCTGTCGCTCTGGCTGGCTTGGCAGACTCTGGTTGGTAGACACATTGTCTTGCACTTGTGGGAATATATTTGTAAGATGAATGCCTTAAAGTAGAACTGCTGGGTCAAATATGTGCATGTTTTATTTTGATAGAGAATGAGAACTTGCCCTCCATAGAGATATGTGCTTCTTAGGAGATTTATGCCCATCATCACCACGTGAGCCAGTCAGCAAATGTTTCAGTGTTGCTCATCTGAAACGTGCAAAATGGAACTTAGAATTGTTTAATTAGCATCTTGAAAATAAGAATGGGGGCTGAGTGTGGTGGCTCATGCCTGTATCTCCAGCACTCTGGGAGCCCAAGGATCACTTGAGCCCAGGAGTTGAGGACACCATTGTTCTCCAGCCTAGGTGACCCAGTAAGACCCTGTCTCAAAAAAAGAATGGGGCCAGGCATGGTTGCTTATGCATTAATCCCAGCACTTTGGGAGGCTAAAGCAGAATTACTTGAGACCAGGAGTTTAAGACTGGCCTGGGTAACATAAGGAGAAGACCCCGTTTCTACAAAAATAATGTAATAATGGACATGCTGGTACATGTCTGTAGTCCTAGCTACTCGGGAGGCTGAGATGGGAGGCTCCCTTGGGTCTGGGAGTTGGAAGCTGCAGTAAGCTATAATTGCACCGCAGCACTCCAGCTTGAGTGATGGCCGGGAGACCTTGTCTCTCTTTCTCTCTCCCTCTTTTTTTTTTCAAGTTGGAGTCTTGCTTTGTCACCCAGGCTGGAGTATAGTGGTGTGATCTGGGCTCACTGCAACCTCCGCCCCAGCCTCCTGAGTAAGCTGGGATTACAGGGGCCTGCCACCACCCCTGGCTAATTTTTTTTTTTTTTTTTAGTAGAGACGGGGTTTCACCAGGTTGGCCAGGCTGGTCTCAAATTCCTGACCTGTGATCTGCCCTCCTTGGCCTCAGAGTGCTGGGATTACAGGCCTCAGACACCACACATGGCCGAGACCTTGTCTCTTAAAAATAAAATGGGTTAAAAAAAATACAAAAAAGAAAAAAAAAGAACCAGGCGTGGTGGCTCACGCTTGTAATCCAAGCACTTTGGAGGCCAAGGTAGGCGGATCACCTGAGGTTGGGAGTTCAAGACCAGCCTGACCAACATGGTGAAACCCCGACTTCAAAAAAATACAAAAAATAAAAATAAAATAAAAAAGGTTTACATTTATTTCCACATGTTTAAAAGTTGTTTGTGTTCCGTCTGACGCGCCTGCGGCTGCGGCGGGGCTATGGCGAGTGGCGGTGGTGGGGGTAACACCGGTGCAAGTGGGGGGCCGGGGATGGGCCTAAGCCTAGGCCTGGGTCTGGGTCTGAGCCTAGGCATAGGTGAGGCCACCGGCGAGGCAGAGGAGGCGGCGGCCACGGCCAAGGCGGTGGGACGCCTGGCCAGGACGCTGTGGCTGCAGCTCCGCAGTTGGGAGGCGGTGCTGGTGGCGGCACAGCAGCTGCTGGTGTGGGAGAAGCCGCTGCACAGCCTGGTCGCGGCTGCTGCACTTAACAGCCTCTTCTGGTTGCTGTCTTCCTCGTCCCTCCGGCCTTCTTCCTACTCAGCATCTCACTTTTGGCCTATTTTCTGCTGGATCTCTGGCAGCCTTGCTTTCTCCCTGATGTTTCAGCATCATCCCCGGACGAGCCACACTCTGACAGTGAGGGTGTGGGGTCAGGCGCCCGATCGCACCTGCTGAGTGTGCCCGAGTTGTGCAGATACCTGGCTAAGAGCTGGCTCACTTTCCAGATTCACCTACAGGAGCTGCTGCAGTACAAGAGGCAGAATCCAGCTCAGTTCTGTGTTCGAGTCTGCTCTGGCTGTGCTGTGTTGGCTGTGCTTGGACACTATGTTCCAGGGATTATGATTTCCAACATTGTCTTGTTGAGTATCCTGCTGTGGCCCCTAGTGGTTTATCATGAGCTGATCCAGAGGGTGTACACTCGCTTGGAGCCCCTGCTCATGCAGCTGGACTACAGCATGAAGGCAGAAGCCAGTGCCTTGCATCACAAACATGACAAGAGGAAGCGGCAGGGGAAGAATGCACCCCCAGGAGGTGATGAGCCACTGGCAGAGACAGAGAGTGAAAGCATGGCAGAGCTGGCTGGCTTCTCCCCAGTGGTGGATGTGAAGAAAACAGCATTGGCTTTGGCCATTACAGACTCAGAACTGTGAGATGAGGAGGCTTCTATCTTGGAGAGTGGTGGCTTCTCTGTATCCCGGGCCACAACTCTGCAACTGACTGATGTCTCTGAGGATTTGGACCAGCAGAGCCTGCCAAGTGAGCCAGAGGAGACCCTAAGCCGGGACCTAGGAGAGGGAGAGGAGGCAGAGCTGGCCCCTCCTGAAGACCTACTGGGCCGTCCTCAAGCCCTGTCAAGGCAAGCCCTGGACTCCCAGGAAGAGGAAGAAGATGCGGCAGCTAAGGAAACCTTGCTTTGGCTCTCATCCCCCCTTCAACTTTGTGAACACGCACTTCATTGGGGCAGGGTCCCCTTCAGATGGAGTGAAATGCACCCCTGGAGGACCGGTGGAGACACTGAGCCCCGAGACAGTGAGTGGTGACCTCACTGCTCTGCCCAGCACCCTGTCACCCCAACTTTGGCTTGCTGAAAGTGACCTGGCCCCCTCCCCCTCCATTCTCCCACCTATTTCCCAGGACTCACCTTAGCCCCTGCCTGCCCCTGAGAGGAAGAAGAGGCACTCACCACTGAGGACTCTGAGTTGCTGGATCAGGCGGAGCTGGAACAGCTGAATGCAGAGCTGGGCTTGGAGCCAGAGATACCCCTAAAACCCCCTGATGCTGCACCCCTGGGGCCTGACACCCATTCTCTGGTACAGTCAGACCAAGAAGCTCGGGCCTTGGCAGAGCCATGAGCCATTCGGGAAGGAGCTGCAGGCACAGGAGGGCTTCCTGGCTAGGAGTGTTGCTGTTTCCTCCTTTGCCTACCACTCTGGGGAGGGGCAGTGCGTGGGGAAGCTGGCTGTTGGATGGTAGCCATTCCACCCTCTGCCTGCCTGCCTGCTGTCCTGGGCATGGTGCAGTACCTGTGCCTAGGATTGGTTTTAAATTTGTAAATAATTTTCCATTTGGGTTAGCAGATGTGAACAGGGCTAGGGAAGTCCTTCCCACAGCCTGCGCTTGCCTCCCTGCCTATCTCTATTCTCATTCCACTATGCCCCAAGCCCTGGTGGTCTGGCCCTTTCTTTTTCCTCCTATCCTCAGGGATCTGTGCTGCTCTGCCCTTATGTCCCACTTGGTTGTTTAGTTCAGGCACTTTATAATTTTTCTCTCCTGTCTTGCCTCTGCTTTATTTCCTTGCTGTGTCCTGTCCTTAGCAGCTCAACCCCACCCTTTGCCAGCTCCTCCTATCCCATGGGCACTGGCCAAGCTTTAGGGAGGCTTCTGGTCTGGAAAGTAAAAAGTAAACCTGGGGCGGTGGGTCAGGCCAGTAGTTACACTCTTAGGTCACTGTAGTCTGTGTAACCTTCACTGCTCCTTGCCCCATTCAGCCTGGCCTTTCATGATGCAGGAGAGCAGGGATCCCACAGCACATGCGCCAGCGCTGGAGTTGGTGAGCATGCGCTCTGTGTCTTGAGATGAGGGGCTTCCTTACAGCTCCTCTGGGTGGTCCAAGTATAGTGGGACCCCCTACTAGGGTCAGGAAGTGGACAGTAACATCTGTGCAGGTGTTGACTTGAAAAATAAAATGTTGATTGGCTAGGAAAAAAAAAACGTTGTTTGTATTTTTATTTTCTGGTGAACAGTGTGTCTGTGTCCTTTGCGACATTTCTCTGTTTTTTTCCGATTGGTGTGCAATAGATTCACTTCCTCAGCTCCTTGCTAGGCAATATAAGCATCTCATGCTGATGTTTCTCAGTCTGACCATCCAGGAACACCATGCTCCCTGTTGGGAATCTGCAGATCTGATTTCCAAAATCAAAAATAATTTCTGTTTTCCTCTTTCAGGATGCCGAGGAATGTGACAGGGCTGGGAGTGTGGCCACCTGCCAGGCCGTCATGCGCGCCGTGATTGGAATTGGGATTGAGGAGGAAGATCGGAAGCACACCTGGATGGAGGATGCTGACAGTGTGAGTTGGCAGCAGGGGCCTTTGTCCCCATCGTGGAGTCTCTGCTCGTGGGAACGGCAGGCACCTTAACTAGTAGGCTGTTTTAAAACTTTCACATACACTTGTTTGCGTGTAGCTGCGCTCATAAGGAGTACAGCTTGCTTTCTGCTAACCTAAGTTTTTTTGTGTTTCTGTTTCTGTTTTTGTTCTTTTGAGACAGAGTCTTGCTCTGTCGCCCAGGCTGGAGTGTAGTGGCGTAATCTCAGCTCACTGCAACCTCTGCCTCTTGAGTTTTAAGTGTTTCTTCTGCCTCAGCCTCCTGAGTAGCTGGGATTACAGGCACACGCCACCATGACCAGCTAATTTTTATATTTTTAGTAGAGACAGGTTTTTACCATGTTTGTCAGGCTGGTCTCGAATGCCTGATCTTGTGATACACCTGCCTCGGCCTCCCAGAATGCTGGCATTACAGGTATGAGCCACCACTCCCATCCTGTTAACCTAAGTTTAAGTGAAGAGCTCATGTTTTGAATTCTTACTGAATGGACAGAGCCCAGCACATTATCCAAGGTCACATAGTAAGTGGACAGGCCTGGGAGCTGGGTGTGGTCGGGTCACAGCTGTTGTAGCTGCTACTGCTAGGACATCTGGGTTGTCCCTGTTCCCTGGTTTCTACTGTAAATTGCATTTCAGAAAACATTTTGCACACAGAGCTTTTGCCTCCTTTGAGATTATTTCCTTAGAATAGGTTTCCAGAGAAAAGATTTTAGGGCCAAAATCAGTAAACATTTGTAAGGTTTTTTTGTTTTTTGAGACAGCCTCACTCTGTCGCTCAGGCTGGAGTGCAGTGGCGCAATCTCAGCTCACTGCAACCTCTACCTCCCAGGTTCAAGCAATTCTCCTGCCTCAGTCTCCCGAGTAGCTGGGATTACAGGTGTATACCACCTCACCCGGCTAATTTTTGTATTTTTAGTGGAGAGGGGGTTTCACTGTGTTGGCCAGGATGGTCTGCAACTCCTGACCTCAGCTAATACACCCACCTCAGCCTCCCAAAGTGCTGGGGTTACAGGCCTGAGCTACAGTACCTAGCCGTTTAAGGTATTTAATGCAGATATAGTCCTCTTTTCCTTTTTGAAATAAAAATAATTTCAGACATGTAGGAATGTTGCAAAAGTCTGCAAAGAATTCTTATGTGTCCTTTACCCAGGTTCCTTATAATTTACCCATTTTACCATATTTGCCTACTTATTTAGAGATGTCTTGCTGTGTCATCCAGACTGGAGTACAGTGGCACGATCATGGCTCACTGCCACCTTGAACTCTGGGTTCAAGGGCTCCTCCTGTCTCAGCCTCCTGAGTATCTGGGGTTACTCAGGCATGCCACCACACCCAGCTAGTTTTTAAAATCTTTTTTTTAGAAATGGGGTCTTGCTATTTTTGCCCAGGCTGATCTCAAACTCCTGGCCTTGAGCCATCATCCTGCCTCAGCCTCCTGAGTTGCTGGGATTACAGATGTGAATCACCACGCCCAGCTCACATTTGCTTTCTTATTCCCTTCATACTCATGCACTTACCTCTTACTTTTTTCCTGGAACAGTTTGACAGTGAGTGAGTTGCAGATGTGATGCACTTTACCTTTAAACACTTTTGGTGTGTGTTACTTTAAAAGAGGACATTCTCTTACACAACCATAGCTCAGTTATCAAAATCAGGAAATTAATGTTGGGACAGTACTGTCATGTAACTTGAAGACCTTACTCAAATCTCACCCGCAGGCTGGGCATGGCAGCTGACACCTGTAAACCCAGCACTTTGGGAGGCCGAGGTGGGCAGATCGCTTGAGCTCAGGAGTTGAAACCAGCCTGGGCAACATGGCAGAACCCCATCTTTACAGAAACAAGCCAGGCGTGGTGGCACACCTCTGTAGTCCCACCTGCTCAGGAGGCTGAGGGGGGTGGATCACATGAGCTCAGGAGTTTGAGGCCATGGTTAGCCATGGTTGTGCCATTGCACTCTAGCCTGGGTGACAGCAAGACCCTATCTGAAAAAAAGAAAGTCTCACCCGTTGTCTCTGTGTCCTTTTAGCAAAAGAAAAACCGACTGTGTTCTGTTGAAGAACACAGGGTCATCCTCAGGTTAGTCTGGAAGAGAACCTCAGCCTTTGTTTTCCATGAGCCTGAATTTTTTTTTTTTTCTTTTTTTTGAGACAGAGTTTCGCTCTTGTTACCCAGGCTGGAGTGCAATGGCGCTATCTCGGCTCACTGCAACCTCCGCCTCCTGGGTTCAGGCATTTCTCCTGCCTCAGCCTCCTGAGTAACTGGGACTACAGGTACGCCACCATGCCCAGTGAATTTTTTGTAGTTTTAGTAGAGACAGGGTTTCACCATGTTGACCAGGATGGTCTCAATCTCTTGACCTCGTGATCCACCCGCCTCGGCCTCCCAAGTGCTGGGATTATAGGCGTGAGCCACTGCGCCCATCATGAGCCTGAATTTTTTTGAGGACCATGGGCCAGCGATTCTGTAGACTCCTCTTTGACCTGGGTCTCTGTGGTGTCTCCTCTGGGTTGTGCTGGGTTCTTTTGATGCATCACAACAGAGACGTGTGCACCTGTTCAGCACTGACCCTCTGGTGCAGGCATTTCCACTGTATGGTTGCTGTTTGTTTCTTTGTTTTTATTAATAAGTATTTTGAGGATCCATTAATGATGCTTCTAGGCCTGATCAGTTATTTCTATGGTGTTTGCTAAATGATAATTTTTAAAAATCTTTTTTTATTCATTAAAATTTTTTTTGGTAGAAACAGTGTCTCACTATGTTGTCCAGGCTGGTCTCGTACTCCTGGGCTCAAGTGATCCCACCTCAGCCTCTCAAAATGTATAGTATTACAGGTGTGTCACTGTGCATGGTCATGCACACGTGGTGATGTTGTGAAGTTTCTCCTCCATTTTATCAGTTGGAATTCTGTAGTAATGAAGAGCTTCACTTTCTCCTTCATCTGTGTGTGTTCACTTCCTTCCGTCTGCATTGGCCTCCTTTGGTCCTTGGGATCCTGGCATTGTCCGTGTGATACACACGTGGTTCTTTTTTTTTTTTTTTTTGAGACAGAGTCTCACTTTATCACCAGGCTGGAGTGCAGTGGCACAATCTCGGCTCACTGCAACCTCCACCTCCCGGGTTCAAGTGATTCTCCTGCCTCAGCCTCTGGAGTAGCTGGGACTACAGACGTGTGCCACCACGCCCAGCTAATTTTCATATTTTTTACTAGAGACAGGGTTTTACCATGTTGACCAGGATGGTCTCTTGACCTCGTGATCTGCCTGCCTTGGCCTCCCAAAGTGCTGGGATTACAGGTGTGAGCCACCGCGCCTGGCCACACATGGTTCTTTTGCACCCTGTGTGGCACAACCCAGAGCTGGGCCATCCTCCTGCCCCATGGGGTTTTTTGTTTGAGATGGAGTCTCACTCTGTCACCCAGTGGAGTACAATGGTGTGATCTCAGCTCACTGGAACCTCTGCCTCCTGGGTTCAAGGGTTCAAGCGATTCTCCTGCCTCAACCTCCCAAGTAGCTGGGATTACAGGTGTGTGCCACTATGCCTGGCTAATTTCTGTATTTTTTATAAAGATGGGGTTTCACCATGTTGGCCAGGCTGGTCTCAAACTCCTGACCTCAATCAGGGTGATCCACCTGCCTTAGCCTTCTAAAGTGCTGTTGGAGTGGATGGGTTTTTCTCTTTGTATTTACTTGTCTTTTACAGGTTTCTAATGAGTGTAACTTTTTATCATGGTAAATATATACAACACCTATATTTATTTATTTATTTTTTGAGTCAGGGTCTCACTCTGTCGCCCAGGTTGGATGCAGTGGTGCAGTCTCAGCACATTTACAACTTCTGCCTCTCGAGTTCAAGCAGTTCTTATGCCTCAGCCCCCAAGTAGCTGGGATTTCAGGCATGTGCCACCATACGCAGATAATTTTTGTATTTTTAGTAGAGACAGGTTTTCACCATGTTGGTCAGGCTGGTCTCAACCTCCTGACCTAAGGGGATCTGCCTGCCTTGGCCTCCCAAGGTGCTGAGATTACAGGCATGAGCCACTGTACCTGGCAACTATACCTAATTAAAAAAAAAACCAATATATATGATCTGCAGTTACAGCGTGTGTGTGTGTGTGTGTGCGCGCACGCGCACATGTGCACGTGCATATGCCTCGGCCACAGCCGTGTATATGTGTGCATGTGTGCATATGCCTTGACCACAGCTCTGTGTGTGTTGTGCATGTCTCGGCCACAGCCCTGTGTGCGTGTGTGTGTGCATGTGTGCCTCGGCCACAGCCCGGTGTGTGTGTGTGTGCACGCGCTTGTGTGCATGTGTGCATGTATCTCTGCCACAGCTGTGTGTGTGTGCGTGCGTGCGTGTGTACACACCTCCGTCACCTGAAGCTTGTGCACCTCTTGCACGCCAAGAGACCAGCAGGCAGCCCCGTGTGTTCCTTTTTCAGTGTTCTCGTCCTTATCATCTGGTTTGTCTCTTTCACATACACTGGAGTAAGCATAGCTGTTTTTCAAAGTGCTTGTAATTCTGGAGTAAGAACTGCAGTGTTTTCTGTGCCCAGAGTGTGGTTTCCTGGTCCTGGATTGTGCAGTGGCATGATCTTGGCTCACTGCAACTTCTGCCTCCCAGATACAAGTAAATCTCCTGCCTTAGAATCCCGAATAGCTGGGATTACAGGTATTGCCACCACACTTGGCTAAGTTTTGTATTTTTAGCACAGATAGGGTTTTACCATGTTGGCCAGGCTGGTCTCAAACTCCCATTTTCAGATTATCTGCCCTCCTTGGCCTCACAGTGTGCTGGGATTATATGTGTGAGCCACTGCGTCCGGCCTGGACTGTGGTTCTGATGAGATAAAACACCGTTGTACATCTTCTAGCAGATACCATCATTGAGAATTGTATGAAGCTGGGGAGGGCATCATGCCACTTGCTCTGTGGCCAGTTCTGGGCTGCCCATTCGCACATCTGTCTCTCTACTCTAGTGTGTGGCCCACAATGCCCTGGAGTGTGCACGTGCCATATACGCCTACGCCCTGCAAGTGTTCCCCAGCAAGAAGAGTGTGTGGCTGCGTGCTGCGTACTTCGAGAAGAACCATGGCACTCGGTATGTGGTGGGGCTTGCCTGCCCCAGTGTGCTAATGAAACCTTCACCTCCATTTGTGTAGCCCTGAATTTAACCCTCTCATCTCTGCACATCCAGTATTGTGCCCATTGGAGGCCTGGCCCTCTGATGGTGATGAAGATTTTAATGGCACTTGGGACTCTGCAACTGCATCCATTTTTATAGCCCCTTCTGGGATAGGACTGTTAGTGTTTTATAGTGGAGAAACCAAGGAATCCAGGAGGCCCATCCTGCCGAGTGTCCTGTAGCCTGAGGAGTGGCCAGGGTGTAGGCTTGAGGCTTGAGCCTGCGTGGCTCATGCCTGAGCACTGGTTGCAGTGGTGGGAGGGGCAGCATCTGGGCTCAGGCAGGCGTGTTTTCTTTCCATTTAAGCTGTGCTGGCTTTGGGTTTTGACTGTTTTTGTGCTTAGAGGAGGTCCTTGACAATTCTCTTTAACTGTACTCTTTAATTGAAAAAATCTTTCAGGTCAGTTCTATTGGCTGTAAATGCTGATTAAATTAGGCATTGCAGTTTATTGTTTTAAATGGGTAGCTCTCAAGGTCACTGGGCTTGCGTCCCCACGTACCCTCCGTCCATCCTCTCCCAGGTCCTCGGTGATGCTCCTATGCCGGGTGAGGACAGGCCCTGCTGGTTTCACTGGGGCTACAGCTGAGAAAGTTGAGCCCTTTGCCTCTTTCCTTTTCTGGTATTATTTAATCTCACTGTCTTCAGGGCGTCTTTCCATGTGTCCTCCTGGAGCCCTGGCCCTCTCACATACCCACCAGCTGGTCTGGTGTTTCTCAGTGTTTGGAGATGTTTTGAAAGGCTCTCATGGTGCCCCTCTGTATAAGGGTACCTGGAGCAGTCTAAGTGAAGAACAGGGTGGTGCCGGGCGTGGGCTGAGGTCTCAGCCTGGATGAACTGCTGCCCTCTCCCCCTGGGCACAGTGGGTAGTGCCCTCCTGTTGCTCTGCCTTCTTCCTCAGCGCAGGCTCTTGGGGATGAGGGGAGGCAGCAGCTAGGGAGCTCATCCTCGGGGAGCACAGTTGCTTGGCCGGCCCTTCTCCAGACAGTGTGATTGTGTGTGCTTACTTTGTCTTGCTGTTGTGCTCACTGAGGCCCAAAGGGGTCATTGGTGCAAGATGATGTGACTGTGGGTGGTGGGCCACACGAGGGGCATCAGGCCTGATACCCAGGGCTGGTGGTTTTGCTCGATAATGACCTAAAATCACTTTCTTTCTATGAGATCATTCTTTCGGATGCCTGCAGAGTCCACCTGGGATCAAAATCTTTATCGGTGGGTCCGGGTGTGCTTGTGCTCTGTGGCTCAAGATGA
The DNA here is from genome assembly GCF_049354715.1 of Callithrix jacchus. Taxonomy (NCBI): domain Eukaryota; kingdom Metazoa; phylum Chordata; class Mammalia; order Primates; family Cebidae; genus Callithrix; species Callithrix jacchus. The sequence goes on from NC_133506.1 coordinate 59,501,376, forward strand.
AAAGCCTCCCCTGTCACAGATGGAACTTGCTGCTGCCTCCAGGACACATGGCTGTAAAAGGGTCTCTTGTGAAGTTCCTCTCTCCAGCTCTGCTATTTAAACAATGCATTGCTTTGTAGAACCCTTTTCAGTAGTTTATTTTAGAACCTTTATTGAGAGGAAAGATTTCCCCACACTCTCCCCATTGTAAAATCTGGTCAATCATTTATAGCATCGAACTTTGGAGCAGTAACTGTCTTTCTGGCGCCCACGCCATGGCTGAGTGTGATGTGTGTTCTGGTTTATGGCCCTGACTTTGGTGCCCGTGGCCTCTGTCTTGCAGGGAGTCCCTGGAAGCACTTCTGCAGAGGGCTGTGGCCCACTGCCCCAAAGCGGAGGTGCTGTGGCTCATGGGCGCCAAGTCCAAGTGGCTGGCGGGGGATGTGCCCGCAGCAAGGAGCATCCTGGCTCTGGCCTTCCAGGTGGGTGAGGGTTGCCTGAGCGGTGAGGGGCTTGTCCACACAGGAGCTGACCTGGGTGCCAGCTGGGGCCTGAAAGAATCCTCCATGCAAACGTGGCACGTGCTGTGGTTGGGATTCCCCGGAGTCCCCGCCAGGAGCCGGGCCGTGAAGGGGCCTGAGAGGAGCAGGAAGGCAGCCCAACTGGCAGGTACTTACCTCTTGGTCTCCCCACCCAGTGTGACCACGGGCTCAGTGTTTCAGAACATAGAGCCACGGGGTCACACAGGGCCTGAGGGCACCGTAACGTGAGTGGACGCATGCAGACAGCCTCACTGAGCCAGGCCTGAGGGTGCCTGCTTGCCATGAGGCGTGTGGGTTCTTTTTATGTACCTTGTTTCTATCGTCACGTATGATACCCTAATACCTTATGACGATACAGTGTTCGTCAGATGGTTTTAATACACAATAGAATGCTGCAAATGTCAGTTTGTTTACTGTGGCTCAGGCTAACATCATAGAGTGTGCCCTTCCCTGAGCAAACACCAAGTTGAACCTTTTGCTTTCGGCTGCCTCTCTGAGATGGCATCACTCTGTGAGTAACTGCAGCATCTGCTCTGTCTGCTTGCTGTCTGCTGCCTGTCAGGTGGCTTTCCTTGCCCGTCATTTTGGGGCTGCTTTTCAGGTCTGTGATGTGGTCATCTTGCATGGTCAGTGGGTGGCTATGCTGATTAGAGTTAGTCTGAGCACCAGCCCCGGGGAGGCTTTGAGGGCAGAGCCTGGGTGTCCACTGGACTCTGGGCTGTGTAAGCCTCCTCGGGCTGTGGGTGCCTTCTCCACGTCAGCGGCATACTCGGGGTTCTCTGTCCTGCCCACATGGACTCACAGGGACAGGACAGCTGGCTTCCTTTCACCAAGCTCAGGGGAAGGAGGGAGGTTGGGTGTGGTGGGTCTACCAGTATAAGATGTGAGTGACCCATTCGGGGGCTTTGAGAGGGTATGGGTGGATCCTGAATAAGATGGCCCTGCACCCACCCCTTTTATTGCTCGATTGAGTGCTTTGGAGGCCTCCCCACTGTACCAGAGTGAACATGGGCCTGTGTGTTCCAGGTGAGTCTGGATTCTTGGGCTGGAGTCTGCTCTGTCATCTCCTCCCTAGGAAAGGCTTGGACCAGACTCCTGCAGCAAAGCCAGGCCTGGCTGGGTCCCTCCTGCCTGCCTGCTTTTGATTAATGTGATTGAGCGCTGGTCCCTGTGTTCTGACCCCTCTTGACGTTGCTGTACTTGTCCTCCAGGCCAACCCCAACAGCGAGGAGATCTGGCTGGCGGCTGTGAAGCTGGAGTCTGAGAATGATGAGTACGAGCGGGCACGGAGGCTGCTGGCCAAGGCGCGGAGCAGTGCCCCCACTGCCCGGGTGCGCAGGGGCAGGCAGGGCTGGGCTGGGCATCGGGTGCGTTGTGCACTTGGGTGGTGGTGGGAGTCACATGACAGCAGGCAAACTAGGCCTCAGCACACGCTTATTTTTGTGATATGAATTTAAAACATGCATTTATCCCCAACATTTGTGTACACAAACGGGCTATGAAATCTTACAAAAGTACACACAGTACTGCAGGTAGCAGTGTTGAGGAGTGGAGGATGAGCGTAACGTGAAGCATGTGCCTTGGAGCCAATGTCCTACGTGACCATGCGTGTCTGCCCCACAGGTGTTCATGAAGTCTGTGAAGCTGGAGTGGGTGCAGGACAACATCAAGGCCGCACAGGACCTGTGTGAGGAGGCCCTGAGGCACTACGAGGACTTCCCCAAGCTGTGGATGATGAAGGGGCAGATCGAGGAGCAGAAGGAGCTGATGGAGAAGGCACGGGAAGCTTACAACCAGGGGGTACGTCTCTGCCTGCACCCGGGGCTGCCGCTGACCCAGCGCTCACAGAACTGAGCCCCCCGGTGCAGGGTCACGGCCTTTCACCTCCAAGGAGAAGTGGAGGGCTGGGGAGTTACAGCTGATGGAGCTTCGGACTCAGGACCCAAACCCTGGTCCCTTCACTGTCCTGTGCTTTTCCTTGTACAAAGCTGCGCACCTGCCCTCAGCAGTGCAGAGCGTGGCACGCCTGAAGTGTATATATACCTTTGTGCACAGGTACATAGCACCACTGCACACCTTTGAAGCCATAAATGCAGAGAGCATGGGGGTGTTTTTCCATGGACACAGGCTGCCCTGAGGCACTTGCTCAGCCACTACAGATGAGAAGCTGGGCGTGGCTATGTCCCAGTTCTTCATAGGCACCACCTGAGCTGCTCTCTTACTTGTTGGCTGCAGTTGAAGAAGTGTCCCCACTCCACAGCCCTGTGGCTGCTCCTCTCTCGGCTGGAGGAGAAGATTGGGCAGCTTACTCGAGCACGGGCCATTCTGGAAAAGTCTCGTCTGAAGAACCCAAAGAACCCTGGACTGTGGTGAGTCCTGGTGGGTCTAGGCAGCCTGGGTGCTTGGCACAGCTCACCCATCATGTGGCCGTCCTTACCCAGCTGCGTGTGTGGAGTCACTTGTGTGGCGTTTCCAGGCTCAGGAGCTTGGAGGGCTGTAGGTGCTGGCCGTGAAAAATCATGGTCCCTGCCTTGGGAGAATCCGGCCTAGGTACTGTGACAGGCCTCTAGATGGTTTGATGCAGTTTAATTTGTATTCTGATGGAGGGGTCTGGGGGAGAGAGGGGTTAATGATGGCTGGGGCGAAGGAGGCATGGATCCCAGAATACTGACTCCATAGAGGAGGTGGCTGGAGGGCCCTGGAAGTGGGCAGGAGTCTGCCAGGTGCAGGCTCTGTTCATGGAGGTGCAGCCTCCAGTTCAGTGTGACAGGGCTGGAGCACTGCGGGGGCACTGCTGCAGACGGGCAGCTCCTGGGTGCCTCGGATGGCCCTGGCTCTCCCAGGCTGGTCTTGATTGTTCTGGATGCCCTCACTTGCATCTTGGACAGTGTCAGGATCTGAGGTCTTGCCTTGGGGCGGTTGCTGGTGGGGCTAGCAGGGATGTGGGCACCAGTGCCTTGCTTCTCTGGTGGATGAACTCTGCTATGCAGGGAATGCAGTTTTTGCTGCTGTGACTGGGTCGAGACCCCTTTCAGATGGGACTTCTCAGAAGCTCCCAGAATGTGCGCTATTGGTAGATGGCTGTGGGACCTCCTGGGGCCTGTCTTCCCAGGTTGGAGTCAGTGCGGCTGGAGTACCGTGCGGGGCTGAAGAACATTGCAAACACGCTCATGGCCAAGGCGCTGCAGGAGTGCCCTAACTCCGGTAAGTGGGTGCTTCCTGCTTCTCACATTCAGGAGGGCTGGCGCCTCCTGAGGGAGTGGGGATTCGAGCTTCAGACAGACTGTATTATAATGTTTTGTTTGTGTGATCATTTCAGTCAAAAGTTTCACCTGTACTTGGCCATTAAAACATTTTAATGAGGCCAGGTGCACTGACTCACGCCTGTAATCCCAGCACTTTGGGAGGCTGAGATGGGTGGATCACCTGAGGTCAGGAGTTCGAGACCAGCCTGGCCAACATGATGAAACCCAGTCTCTACTAGAATACAAAAATGTGCTGGGTGTGCTGGTGGGTGCCTTAATCCCAGCTACTCCCGAGGCTGAGGCAGGAGAATTGCTTGAGCCCAGAAGGCAGAGGTTGCAGTGAGCTGAGATTGCATCACTGTATCCAGCCTGGACAACAGAGTGAGACTCCATCTCAAAAAATTCTTTAAAGAAATTATAATACTAAATGTATTAAATTTATTTAATAAATAATTTTAAAATAAAATATTTTTAAATTTTATATCAAGTAATGCGTGTTCAGTGTGACATTCGATGTAAGAAGGGCCCTCAGCAGCTGTGGGCCTGCTGCTGAGGAGCCGCTGCTGTTAGCTCGTAAATTCAACTTGTGTTCTTGCACAAGACTAAAGTCATGCTGTCTTTAGTCATGTTGTCTTTAAAGTCACCTTTTCTTCAAGCTAAACAGTTAGTGAGAATTTTTTATTCTGGTTGAATCTTCAAGAATGTTAGTTTTTAGTAGCATTCTGTAATTGTTTGGACATGTTAAATACGCTGCTCACCTGTTGACCGATTATTGGACATTTAGATTTTCTCAAATTTTTAATCTGATATTGCTTTGAGGTGACTATCTTTCTGTATGAATCTTTACAAACATTTCTGGTGGTTTTGTTATGATACATTCTTTTTTTATTTTTTGAGATGCAGTTTTGCTCTTGTCACCCGGGCTAGAGTGCAATGGCTCGATCTTGGTGCACTGCAGCCTCCGCCTCCCAGGTTCAAGTGATTCTCTTTCTGACTTATCCTCCTGAGTTGCTGGGATTACAGGTGTGTGCCACCTTGCCCGGCTGATTTTTGTATTATTAGTAGAGATGGGTTTTACCACGTTGGTCAAGCTGGTCTCGAACTCCTGACTTCAGGTGATCCACCCTCCTTGACCTCCCAAAGTGCTGGGATTACAGGCGTGAGCCATAGTGCCTGGCCATTATAAACTGTTAAATGTGAAATTGTTGAGTCAGTAGGACCTTAAAGGGTGTCAACGTTTCCATCCCAGTCTCCCCCAGCAGGGGGTCCCTTCTGTGCCCTCGGGGCTGCCGTGGGTTTGGGTGGGCTGGAGCGCTCATCCTTCATGGTTCTCCTCGCACAAGTTCTGCCAGCAGCGTGTGGGGGGCCCCCGCCATGGTCTGAGGATGTCCTCAGGTAGAATCTCTGTGGATCGGGCACTGTTCTGGAACCAGAGACAAGAGGCTGGCGTGCCGATCTTTGTTTCTGAATTTCAGGTATCCTGTGGTCTGAGGCCATCTTCCTGGAGGCGAGGCCCCAGAGGAAGACCAAGAGCGTGGATGCCCTAAAGAAGTGTGAGCATGACCCTCATGTGCTCCTGGCTGTGGCCAAGTGAGTGGGGCGTCCTGCAGGATTGCTGACCCTCGGGGTCCTGAGGGGCTCTTTTTCCAGTGCCTGTCTGCCTCTCCCTGGTCATCATAAAGATGCCTAGCAGCAGGGTGGGCTTCCCCAATCCTCGGCTGCTGTCAGTTCTGCTGTGGTCTGGGGCAGGCGCCTTTCCTGGCAGAGACAAGCCTGAGGGTGCTACTGCGTCACCTGGCGTCTGCCCCAAAGCCTGGGGAGGAACAGCTAGTCTGTCTGTCTCTCTCTCCCTCCCCCCCGACCCTCTCTCTCTCTCTCTCTCTCTCTCTCTCTCTCTCTCTCCCCCCCCCCTCCCTCTTTCTCTCGACATGGTGTAAAGGAGTGACTTCATATCGTGGTTCACACTGGTGTGCTGGTTGCTGGGTCGGAGACTCTCTGGGGACGCCACTCTTGAACCTTATAGGCAGCAGCATATGCCGTGGTGCAGAGTGTGCAGACTCTACATGTATGTGGGCAAAGGCCTGCCAGGTGTGGGCACAGTGGGCAGCTCAGGACCATCCTGACCCACAGAGTCTCTGCTTCCTTCTAGAAAGAGGAGGACAGCCTGAGAAGGAGCTGGGCCTGAGTGTGGGCTGGGAGGCTGGGAAGTGACTGTGGGGGGGTGAATGAGTTCTTGGAAGAACCCTGGGCTTCTGAGGTTGCAGCTGGGGATGTTGGCTCACCTGGCAGAGGTGGTGTGTCTGGCTCCAGCAGCTCATGTGCCCGACTTCCCCTCCACCTGCCCTGCCATGGTTCATGCAGAGACAGCAGCCTTCTCGTGCTGGCTCTTAGTTCTCTCCTCCCTTCTCCCCAGCGCTGGGTGGCAGTGGGGCTTGGTCTCCAGAGGTCTGAGTACTGCCACGCATTGCTGCCTGTGGGGCACCTTCTCTCCCCTGCCTGTAGACCCCTGACAAATGAGAAAGTCTTCCCATAGGGAGGTTTGTGTATGCCTGGTGCTTCTGCCCTGTGCATCCACCTCCCAGAGGGACTTCTGGGTGACACTCTGATAGGGAAGCCATAAAACCCTATAAAAGTCTTTGCTAAAGTAAATAAGTCACTCCTTGCTCTTCCCAGCCAGTGTTCTGTGTGTCTGCTATCTGGGTTTGTGTTCTTTAAATCAGTTTATCTAACACCAGGCAATTAAGAATACCACAAGGCTTAAAAAACAATCAGGTTATCAGAGTATGAAATTATTCCGTTTGGCAACTGAGACAAACCCACACAGCTGCCTGGAGTGGAGGGTTCCTCATGTTGGCTCCGATGCCTCTGGCTCCAGGGGAGGTGACCCTGAGGAGAAGGTGGCAGCAGCGCAGAGTCCCAGGCCTGCCAGTGTGCCCAGCAGCCAGCTCCCGCCGTCCTTTCTCTAGCAATGGGTGGGGGTGCCATGTATATTCTCACCTGGCCTCTTAATAGTCCAGCATGGACGTTTTTGGGCCTGGTTTTCAGGCGTTTATGTGTCTGGCAGGCACAGTAGTGTGAGAGCTGTGGGCTGCAGGCCCAGGCCCTGGCGCTGCCTGGAGCCTGCGGTCTCAGTGCTCACTGGGATTGCTGCTGGTGGCCGGGTGAGGCAGGATGATCCAGCAGGTGTCTCAGGGAGGAGCTGAAACTGCGTAATTTACCCTCATCAAAGTTGTAATTCAGTTATTTGTCAGGTTTAGTTTCATCTCCTTATATTTGACCCTGATTTTAAGGATTTTGAAGATCTTTCTTTGTGTGAATTTTTTGTTTTAAGAAATTCACTCAACTGGGGTTGCTGCTGGGGTTGGGCGTGGTGGCTCACGCCTGTAATCCCAGCACTTTGGGAGGCCGAGGTGGGTGGATCACGAGGTCAAGAGATCGAGACCATCTTGGCCAATATGGTGAAACCCCGTCTCTACTGAAAATACAAAAAATTAGCTGGGTATGGTGGTGCATGCCTGTAATCCCAGCTACTTGGGAGGCTGAGGCAGGAGAATCACTTGGACCCAGGAGGCGGAGGTTTCGGTGAGCCAAGATTTCGCCATTGCACTCCAGCCTGGGCAACAAGAGCAAAACTCGGTCTCAAAAAAAAAAAGAAACAACTTGAGCCAGGCATGGTGGCTCACACCTGTAATCCCAGCACTTGGGGAGGCCGAGGCAGGCGAATCACGAGGTCAGAAATTCGAGACCAGCCTGACCAACATGGTGCAACCCCATCTCTACTAAAAATACAGAAATGAGCTGGGCGTGATGGTGGCACCTACAGTCCCAGCTACTCGGGAGGCTGAGACAGGAGAATCGCTTGAACCCGAGAGGCAGAGGTTCCATTGAGCCAAGATTGCGCCACTGCACTCCAGCCTGGTGACAGAGCGAGACTCCGTCTCAAAACAAAAAAAGAAAGAAAGAATTTGGTTAGATTGGTGAAGGATGGCTTCAAGTTAATCTGGGGTAATTTCCTGATCAGCCCAGGCCTTGTTCCTCAGGCCTTCCTGAGTGGAGTGCAGGGCCGCCGTGTCAGGAATGAGGCTGATGGCCCTGGAGCCCTTCCCCTTCCCAGGGCACCCTCCTGTAGCCACTCACTCTGGGTTCCCACTCGTCTTCGGAACAGGCTGTTTTGGAGTGAGCGGAAGATCACCAAGGCCAGGGAGTGGTTCCACCGCACTGTGAAGATCGACTCGGACCTGGGGGACGCCTGGGCCTTCTTCTACAAGTTTGAGCTGCAGCATGGCACTGAGGTGAGGCCTTCTGGGACTTTGGCGGGGACTTCCACCAGCCCTGAGGGCTCTAGGAGGTGGCCAAGGCCAGCGTGACTCTGCCCGGGTTGGGAGGATAGACAGGGTGGGTGGGGCACGGAATCCTTGACACCTCCCCACGAGGCAGTCTCTGTCTCTACATCCGTTTTCTGGTTATAGCCTCACAGCCCCACACGCTGGAATTGAGGTGCTCAGTCCCTTGCAATGGCCTGTCTGCTGGCGCATTTTAATGAGTTATTTGTTGGCTGGGGCCTGTGCTCACCTTAGGAATGGGAATGGAGTTGGCCTTTCTCTTGGGGCTGAGCCTGGGTGTGGCTTTCTGGGAGAGCCTCGACAGCAACTCCCTCTGCTCCCACTTGTTCCCCTGGAGCCAAGCATTGTCAGAGCTGTGCTGGAGGGCAGGCAGGCTGTCCTCGTCCTCCCTGGAAAGTGGTGCCAGCCCATGTGAAGCCTGACTCCTTGTTTGGAGAAGGCATACGTGAGCACTTGTGTGAGACACAATTGGGAGTCCATGCTCCTCAGGAGGGGCTCCTTTGAGGAACACACCTGGAAGAGCTTTGCCTTCTGGTGCAGGGCCTGTGCCCCCTCACCTGCCACTTGGGGTCAGTACTGCCAGAGCCAGGTCTGCCTGGGGGCAGGTGGGGAGTGGCCTGGGAGGGCCCTTGCCTGAAGTGCCCTGTGGTCCCACCAGGAGCAGCAGGAGGAGGTGAGGAAGCGCTGTGAGAGCGCAGAGCCTCGGCATGGGGAGCTGTGGTGTGCCGTGTCCAAGGACATCGCCAACTGGCAGAAGAAGATTGGGGAGGTCCTTAGGCTGGTGGCCGGCCGCATCAAGAACACCTTCTGATTGGCCGGTCTCCATGGACAGGGCTTGGGCTGCACGGGGGAGGGCGTGTGGAGGGCTCTGGGCTGTGTCCTCCTTCATTATCATCCTCCATTAAAAGTTTTTATGTCTTGTGTCAGAGTGGGCGGCCTGCTGGTTTTCTCTGGGGCTCTTCCCTGGCTCCTGCTTCTGCTGCCCCAGTTGGGCCTGTCCTGGCCTGTCCCATGCTGTCCTGGGGTGGTTGCAATTGTCCTTGCTTGGGCAGAAGCCTCTTGCAGACAGCCAGTGTCTCACAGAGGAGACATTGGAGGTGCTGGGGTTCCCCAAGACTGTGGAGAAGGTGGTGGGGTGCAGATATTCCAGGTGAAAGCCATGTGTGCGGACAGCTGGAGACAGTGGGGACCGAGCTGTGTGCAGGCCAAGGTGCTCACAGGAGCCTGGCAGCTGCCTGCAAGAGTTTGGTCAGGGGACAGCTGGGGCTTCCCTGTGGTCTTGAGTGGTCCCTGCAGCTTTTTGGAACAGTAGAGGTCAGCTCGCCCAGGGTCTCTCCACACTGCCTCCCAGGCCTCTCAGGCACATGTTCAGTGGCAGTGTCACCAATAAGAGGTGTTCTTACTTTTGGAGATGAGTTTATTTTTGCCAATTTATCATTAGCAGTTAAACCCCTAAAGCACTTGTAACTGAAAGTTGTATTACCTGGGAGACATGGCTTCTTTTCAGCCTTAGCTGTGTGAGGATGAAGGACTTCCTCAGGCTTGGATCCTGTGTGCGCATTCAGTTGGGAGCCAGCTGGCTCTTTTGTGTAGGCCAGGGCTGGAGACATCTGGCTAGAGGTCATGGCTGGCCCAGAGGCTGTGGGTGTAGAGTTGCTCAGGCCTGCCCGGGAGAAGGAGGCTGCTGTCACATGGGCTGAGAAGGCTGCTGGAGAGCAGCTGTCCCTGGACATTCCCTGTGAGAGGGGAGCCCCGGAGGGTCCCACCTTGTCCTTTGGTGCCAGTGATAGAGTCTGTGGTGGCCAGGCCCTGACCCACAGCTGTGACCTCCTGCACATGGGGCCTGTGCTCAACTTGGTGGTCTGCCTGCCTGCTCCTGACGAGTGAGAATGGCTGGGGTCGGGGAGCTCTGTCTGCACATGGGGCGGTCCTGCTAGGCCAGAATGTGGGTGTGGGTGCCCCTTCTCTGTGGTTCTGGGGACCTCGAGGACATGGCCAGTCCAGGGCAAGGGACCTGCCACCCCTGTGTGGGGTCAGGAACTGCTGGTTGGTCTCTTCTGGGCAGGCAGCCTGGGGTCCAGCTCAAATCATTGGAATCTGGAAGTCCTTCCTTGCCCCATCCTGAGGAGCAGCTGCTGGAGCTTCATGAGTGTTTTCATTGAAACTTGGGGAGGAGTTTCCTTTGATATCTCGTGGAGAGAGGGAGGAATGAGGGAGCCTTCAGAATTTACTCTGAGGATGAAGAGGGTCCTGCAGCTTTTTGGAATCTGTAAGCCAGCCTGGCTCTACAGATGTGGAAACCAAGGCCTAGGGAGGAAGCCAGGAGGGAAGGCCTGGCTTCTTGGCACTTCTGACCTTGGAGCTGAGCATGGCCAGTGCTGGGTGGGCACTGAGGGGTCACACAGAAAAGCATGTGTCCAGCCATGTTCAGGGGAGGCTTCCTGCGCAGGGCCCTTGGAGAGTTCCAACATGCCTGCGCCGTCCATGCGTGTCTCTTTCTTGCCTGTGTGGTCAAACTACACCTCGAAGGCGTCACAACGGTGGGTATCCATTCTGAGAAACCCCTTGCTAGGTGATGTCATCTTGCAAACATCAGAGTGCATTCACACAAGCCTGGCAGGCACGGCCTCCTGCACCCCAGGCTGCGCACCTGTTCGCCCTTGTGCCCAGCCTGGACTCCTGGACTGCAGGCCTGCACAGCCTCTCACTCTGGGCAGTTCTAACATTAAACACACGAAGAGGCAGAGACGTGAAGATATAGTGCTAGAACCCTAGGGGACCCCTGTCCAGTGTGGTCTGCTTGACTATATTGTGTGTATCACTGACTTTTCCTCCTGGGAAACTACCTTGACTTTTCTTCAACTGAATTTTTGCAGCCCAGAAAGGTGAGTTGCACCTCAGAGGTTGTTCTGAGATGTCTCTTCACTGCTGCCCGTCAGGCTGCAAACTGGAGTGTGCTGGCACAACAGGCAGCAGAGCAATAGCCTCAGACGCACCTCCTCAGTGAGGGGACCCCCTCAGCCCAGGAGGAGTGAGACTGGGCTGGCAGTGGGGGCCCCAGAAGCCCATGTCTTGGGACCCGCTGGGGCAGGGCCCCCTGGATGTCAGGTTGCAGGTCTGGCAGCTGGGGAGGGGAAGAGGGGCTCCCACCAGCTCTGCTCCTCGGCCAGATCCTGGGGGAGGCAGCTCTCGCTGGCCACCAAGTTGTCCCATCTCACCTGGCTCTCCTCCCCCACCAGCTGGGCCCTGCACTGCCTCAGCCCACAGGGCACCCACCCCTCCTTGACAGAACAGGGTCTCTGGGACTGACAAGTTAATCCAAGACCCACAGCAGTGCCCTGGATCCCCTAGGAGAGGTGGCTGCTCAGCTTCAGGGCCAGGTTAATTCAAGTGATAGGGAGTGGGGAGAGGGAAGGGGCAGGGCTGGGATTGCGTGGCCTCTCCTGCTCCCTCCCTCAGCTTGGAGGAGCCAACTTCAAAAGCCTCCGCTTGGCCTGTGCCTCTGCAGTCCTCCAGGCAGCCTGTCCAGGGAAGCCGTTGGCTGGTGTTGGCCCCGGTGTGGCAGCACACACCCCGTCTGAGGACCCAGGATCATGTGCATGGCCTGCTGCGGGAGTGAGGGAGGGCAAGATCCTGAAAGGTCCATGGTGAGCAGCTGTGGGCCTCCTCTGGGGAGGGGGCTCACTTGGGTGGAGGGGCTGGTACACAGCCCAGGAGATACTGCTTGTTCTGCTGAGCCCCCACCGAGAAATCTCTGGTTGGCTCCGGTCACTGTGTCACTGTGGGTGGCAGTGGGTGCGTGGCCCTGGCCTCTGGTAGTGGGGAGGGGGCTCCTGGGTGCCGGGCCACCCTGTTCTAAGCTGAGCTGAGGCTTGAGTTGGGCAGTACTGCTAACAAGCTCTGTGGGACCTCCCAGGCAGCTCATCTCCTCACCTGGGTGAGGCACGGCAGGTGCTGCACATCTTGTGGCTCCAGCTCAGGAGTCGGCTCTGGTTCTCGCTATGAATCTCTGACTCACAGCAGGCAAAGAGGATGACGTGGCAATTCTGAACCCGCCAAGTTGGCCGTGGCGTCTGTGGTTGGGGGGCCAGGTTTCAAGAAGGGGCCACAGCAAACCATCTGCTCTTCCAGCCATTGCTGCTTGGTGCTCCGAGCAGGAGCTGCCACCCCAGCCCCAGGCCCCCAGCTCTAGGTGAGGGTTGGGGTGCTGCTTGGCCAGGCTGGGAAGCCGAGTCGAGTCCTGTTAATCTCGGTCGGGTTCGCATGATTAATTTTCCAGCCCTAGATCTGCTGTCTGACTCTAGCCTGTGGGCCCCCGAGGAAGGTTTGGGGGCTGGGAACCTGGGGACCATCAGCCATCTCCTTGCTGTTTGGGCTTTTTTCCCTGTGGGAGCAGGCCTTCCACTTTGGGTCGGGGGAGGCCTATGGGACAGGCTGCCTGGAGGGATGGTGAGGGGCAGGCTGGTACAGGCAGAGGGGCTTTGGCATCTGTTGACTGGGGCTGGATGTGGTAGCCCCTTCCTCTGTGGCTTCTTAGAGCCCCCCCAGCCTTCCCCTTCCAATAGGGTGTGGCTTGGAGCTCTGAGCCCCTACCCCTGCCCCAGTTGGGTTGGGGGTACAGGGAGACCATTTTCTCATGTCTCTGTGAGCTAACCCAGAGGGCGCCAGTGTGGGAGGTGTGGGTTTGAATAGGTTGAATGGGCATGACCACAAGTGAGACGGCAGCTGTACTGGGACAACTTCCACCGTACCTCCAGGGGCCTGCACACCAGCCCCACTTGAGCTGTGCGGGGCCAGCACTGCCCTGTGCAGTGTTGTGGGCGCCCCACCCCTTGCTGGCCCTACTCCCACAGGGACTGCAGTGCCAGGCTCTCCTGTCTCTGGGCCTGTCCTGTCTCCTGCTGGGTTCTTCAGGTCAGTGACATGGCCTCCCAGCCCGCATCACTCACCCTGCACATCTTTGCAGGGAGCATAGAGCTGTGTGGTTTGCAGACCTAGCTGCTGTCTCTCCTGATTTATCCTGCCAGGCCTGTGCCTAGAGTCTTTCTTGATTGGTGACATGTCCATTTCGTGAGGCTCAGAGATCCTGTGGGGTGGGGCAGGGGGTGTTCCTTCTATGGCTGTGGAAGCAAAGTGCAGGTGGGCTGACTGCATCCTGTGTGGGGAACCCCAACCTGCTGTCTCCTTCAGGTGCCCCCCAAGCCTGCACTTTGGGCGCTCCTGCTGGCGCTGCTGGGGACGGCGCCAAGCCGCGCCCAGTCTCCCGCCTGCAGCGTCCCCGACGTGCTCCGACACTATCGCGCCATCATCTTCGAGGATCTGCAGGCTGCCAAGAGGTGGGGCGGGGCGGGGGCCGAAAGGACCAGGCCAGGCTCCAGACACTTTCATTTCGTACAGAAAAACCTGACTCGACCTAGGGGCTCCGGACGGCGGCGACGGCCAGGGGCCTCCTGCGGCGCCCAGAAGGTACGGAGGAGGCGCCCCTACCCACGCTCGCCGGCCGGCTCCTCTCAGTCTCCCCCCACCCCGCCTTCCTCCCTTCCCTCCCCAGGAGCACAGTATCCTCCTGTCCATCTGGTCCCTGGGTCGGACTCTGCGCAGGGTGGTGGCCGGGGGCCGCCGGGGGGCCCTGGAGAGAGCGGCTTGGACGGTGGCTGTGCGCACCGAGGCGGCGATGCGGCGCCACTGCAGGACGCTGCGCCAGGTGTGCGTACACCTCCCCCAACCCCACAGGGCCGTCGCGCGTCCCAGGGCTCCATGGGCCTAGGCTGGGGTCGGGCTGGGCGTTGCCTCCCTTGCCTGACCCGGCTGGGCGCTGGGGCCGTGCGCATTCGCTGACCGCCCTGTCCCTGACAGCGGAGCCGGCGGCCGGAGATGCGCCATGCCCGGCGTCGCGGCGGCCAGAGGCAGCTCCTGCTGCGCGCCCTGGACGCCGTCGCCACCTGCTGGGAGAAGCTCTTCGCGCTGCGCGCCGCGGCCTCCGGGGTCTCCTAGCGCGGCCTGCCCCGGCCCGGGCTCCAGCGAGCGCCCCGCGGGAGAAGCAGCGGGGCCGCGGCAGATCCTGGAGACGCGCCTCCTTTTGTCGACCTGTTGGCGACTTTGGCCCTTCGCTCGTCGCAGCCCGCGTGCCCCGGAGGGTCCGGGGCTTGGGGAAAGCATGCCCGGCTGCCGCCGCTGGGTCTCGGAGGAGGCGCGCCCTCCCCGCGCCGAAGGCCTCAATAAACGGAGCTGGCGCCGCGGTTCCAGCACTCCCTTCTCATGCCTCTCTGTGGCCCTGGGACCGCCCGGGTCTGCCCCTCGAACGCGGGACCAGGACCGGCACTTCCCGTCGCACCTGGATGGTGCGACGCTCCCAGCCTCTGGCAGCAGAGGGCGGGCGCGGGACGCTGGGCGTGCTCCTGCTCGGTGCGCTGCTCGGGGCTGGGTGGAGGGCAGATCGGGGGACTCCTGGGACCCCTAAAACGTCACGTATCCGTCCTGCTCCGCTTTGGACCGGGGCAGGGGGTGGAAATTGAGGGGAGGGGAAAGCTGGACTTGGTGAATTCGGAGCAAAACAACCGGATAAAGGAAACGGGCCCGAAGGGAAGCGGGAGCTGCGGACGCTGGCTGTGAGCTTGGCTAGGCTATTTCCTGCTGCTGCAGGAGGGGTGGCCACGGCCTGGGCTCAGAGACTGCCCAGCCCCCTCTGCAGGACTGGCCAGGCTGGCCTGGAATCTGCTTTCTGGTCCCTGGAACCCTGCATTTGCTGGGGAACTGACCCCTGGTTCCCCCATCTGATGCACAGGTCTGAAAGAAGCAACCTCCTAAGCTGACCCTGACCCAGCCCCACACTCTGTGTTAATGCATTTAGCCTGTGGAACAGAGCTACTGTTTGTTTTACAGATGGGGAGACTGAAGCGCCGGGAGGTTGTGAGACCCACCTTAGATCACACAGCCGGCAGTGTTAGAGCTAGTCTTAGACCCAGGCCCAGGGTCCTCTGCCTGGAGGCTGGGGGGGCTAAGCTTCCTGGACTTCAGAGCCTCGGACTCTGAAGCACTTCTGACAGAGTCCCTGGCCAAGCACCCAGCAAGTGTTGCCAGGCCTAGTTCTGCTGTGCCTGCACCGTGGGGGCCAGCATGGGCAAGTGTAGGAGGGATGACGGGGAGAGGCAGGGTGCAGGAGCCCTGGCTGGAGCCAGAGCACTTTACGGAGGTGCTTGGACGTATCCCGAGGCAGCAGAAGGTCTTTGGTGAAGGAGAATGTTAGAATGGGGATCTAGGAAGATCCCCGTGGCTTGTATGGAGGGCTGGTGAGGATGAAGGGGTGAGAACAGGTCCAGGCTGCCAAGGTTCCTGGCTGGAGTACCTGGGTGGGTCTCTGGGGACCACTGCAGAGGGAGTGGGTCTGTTTGAGGTCCCTGAGGGAGCTGGGGCACCACGGACATGGCTGGGCTCAGCTGGGCATGCTGGGGTGTGGAACATAAGGTATAGACAGCAGAGCATGTCTGGGAGGCAGCTGAGTTGGGGCCTGGAGAGAGAGTCCAGGAGTCTGGGCTGGGCTCAGGGACAGAATGGGGACCGGCCCTCCATGAAGGCTCCCACTCTCTTGTTTCTCCAAGGGCAGCTGGCTTCTTGCACTTGGACCTACTCCAGCCCCTGGGCCATGGGGAGAGCACTCCTCTCCTGTCCTAGGACCCATGTGTGGCCTCCTGGGCCATTCCACGGCTCCTGCCCACCCACAGTGTTCCCTTCCTGCTGTTCAGAGCAATCGGAGGCTGGGGATGTGGGTGGGCAACAGAAACAGCTCCCTCAACCCCAACTGAGAAAGGTTCAAACAAGCCACAGCCTCCTGGGGGCAGGAGGAGGAACAGATGCCTCAGGCTTCTGGGGACACATGTCCATGACTAGTCCTGGACCTCGACCACAAGGATGTGTGAGAAGCCCCTGCATCCTGGCTCCTGGCCCCTTCCCCTCATGCAGGATGGGACCAGGTGGGCTTTGGGCTTCTGGGACAGAGTTCACTGGTCCAGGGTGGGGACATCCCAACTAGACTAGGTCTGGGGGCTTGTGGAGCTGCACAAAGTGGCTCAGAGCTACCAAGAGCCATGAAGACTAGGAGAGACACTGCAGGTGCCTACTAAGATCTGAGAGGCTCAGGTCCTCTTTGGGCTCAGCACTGGGACCCTGTGGATACTTCCCATGGCTCCTGTGTAGCTCCATGAGGACAGGAGCACATCTCCTTCACCTTGGCATGCCAGCACCTGGCCCAGGTACCATATGAGCTGCTTAAGAGATGTTTGTTGACTGGAACTGACCAGAACCAACCCACAGATGGAAAGAGATGCAGTGGCCCCACAGCCGATAGGGGCAGAGCCGTTGGCCACCGGGTCACTGAGGGCAGATCCCACAGACTGGCCCTGTATAGCCATAGACCCACTGGTGATACCTTCTCTGCAGAGGCCCCAGGCAGGTGGCCTGGGCCTGGTTCTTTGTAAAATACTGTTGCTGAGTTGAGGCTGCACACAGTACCGTCCTGACCCACCCTCCTGCCTCCTCCTGGCTCCTCCAGGGAGGTGGGGGCTGTGCCAGGGTGACAGATGGGCCTGCAGGGCATGGCTTTGGTTGTGCAACTTCCCACAGCCCAGGAGCCAGGCCCCTCCATGTGCAGCGCTGGGAGGAGGGGGCCCAGCAGGCTTTGAAGGGGGCCCAGCTCCCCAGGCCTCCCCAGACTGGGAGCCTTTGAAAGAACATCTGGAACTCGGGCAGCTGGCTAACTAGTCTCCGGATTTGCAAAACCAAGTTAATCCTGACTTTGCTTCTTGTGTGTTCCCCAGCTCTGCCCCCAAGCTCTTCTCTCTCCTCACCCCACCTCCACCTCTGCAGGGGTGGGGGCTGCAGCCTCTCATGGTCTCCCGAAGCACCTTCCCCTTCCAACACTGCGGCCTAGGAGTTTTGCTGAACTGGGCTGAGTTGAGCAGAGGGGTGGGAAGGATGGCTGTTGCCTGTGTCCCTGCCATGCTGGGGCCCTGGGAGAGGACCAGACAGACCACCCCAGCATGGCTGGAGATGGCTGGGCAGCATGTGAGTGGTCCCGGGCGGAAGCAGCTGCACAGACCTGGGAGGTGCCTGGCCTTTACGGGCCCTGAGTCCTGCAGGTGTGCAGGGAGCCCCCCCACCCCCGCCCCAGCTGTGGCTGACTCGGAAACAAGTCCCCCCAACTCCAGGAAACACATACTCACTGGTGGGGGTGCCAGGTGCTGGGCCCATTGTCTCTGCCAGTGCCTTCAGGACCTTAGGGGAGGCCCAGCGACACTCCCCATCCTGCCCCCTCCCCAGGAAAAGACCCAGCTTCGTAAACACAGAAACCACCATCGCTCCCTCCCCCCCCACCTCCCCGTTAAATAAAATCCGGGAAGAACCAGCAGGAGGTCGCATCTGCTGGGGGATGTGAGTCCTTGTTTTGGGGGAAATGAGGAGGTCAGGCCAGTGGGGGCGGGGCAGGGCAGAGCCGCGGCTGGGGAGGTGGGTGCCCTGGGGCTGTAACACGGTTCCCGGGTCCGCCTCGCCCGGTCGGGAGGTCCTGTCATCGGCCTCGCAGCCTCCCCGCCCGGCCCGATTGTGACAGCTGCGGTCAGGGCTCCCCGCCAGGTGAGCAGGCCCCGTCCTTGGGCCGCCCCTGGCGCCCCCTGCCCGGCGTGAGGCCAGGGGTCCGGACTGCGGCCCGAGATAAGCGCCGCGCCCGCCGCCGCTTCCTGCACTTCCAGCGCCTCCGCCGCGCGCGGCTTCCTGTTTTCTCGAGCTGGCGGGCGGGGTCGTGGGGCACGGGGCGAGGGTCGTGGGGGATGGGGCGGGTCTTGGGAGACGGGACAGGGGTGGGGGAGACGGGTCGTGGGGGATGGGGCGGGGTGGGGGAGGAAAGAAGGGTCATGGGAGACTGGACAGGGGTGGGGGACAGGGCGGGGGCCTGAGAGACGGGGCAGGGTCGTGGAGGGGGAATGGGATAGGGGTTGTGGGAGAAGGAGTGAGGTCGGGGAGGTTGGGGTGGTGTCTGGAGGAACAGAAGTTGGGGAAGCCGAAGCAGGCCGGAGGAGTCTTAACAAGAAAGAACCTGGCAGGGCCTGGTGGCTCACGCCTGTAATCCCAGCACTTTGGAAGGCCAAGGCGGGCAGATCAGGAGTTAGGGACCAGCCTGACCTACATGGTGAAATCCTGTCTCTACTAAAAATACAAAAATGAGCCTGGTGTGGTCCTGTGCACCTGTAGTCCCAGCTACTCTGGAGGCTGAGGCAGGGGAATTGCTTGAATCTGGGAGGTGGAGGTTGCAGTGAGCCGAGATCAGGCCACTGCACTCCAGCCTGAGTAACAGAGCAAAACTCTGTCTCAAAACATAAAAATAAAAATAATAATAATGAACGTGGGTTTCCCATGGTTCCCTTCTGCATGGCTGGAGCTGGTCCCTAGGGCTCCCTCCTGGGCCTGGGGCGGAAGTGGTGGGTGGGCTGGATGGAAGGTTGGTCCAGTCCCTGTAGAGCCTTAGTTTTTTGGGGGGGTCTGCTTGGGATTGGAGGTTTGCAGCTCTGGAGCCCCCTTTCCCGGGCAGCTGGTTCTAGTATATGGGTTCAAGGTACTTAATCTATTGTTCATACTTTGTTATTAGAGATATGCATTTTTGTAATTTTAATAAAAACAGAATTACACAAAACATCGTACACAAATGTTCATAGCAACATTATTTACGATAGCCGAAAAGTGAAAGCCATCAGTGTCAGTCAGGTACTGAATAGAATATGCTATATCCTCGCATGGATATACAAGGAGGGAATGTTAGCCACAAAAGGAATGCAGCACTGATACAGGCCACAACATAGGCGAACCTCAAAAGTGTGCAGGGTGAGCCACGCCAGACACGAAAGGCCACAAGTGTACAGTATATTATCCCATGTATAAGAAACGTCCAGGCCACGTGCTGCAAGGCCACAGAGAACAAAAGCAGTTCAGTGTTTATCAGGGCAGGGGGCAGGAAAGAATAGGGAGTGATGGGTTTCTCTTGAGGGTGGTGAAAAGCCCTAAAATTAAAGCTGGGCATGGTGGTACACACCTGCCGTTCCAGTGAGGCAGGGATCACTGCTGTGAATAGCCACTGCATTGCAGCCTGGGCAAAATAGCAAGACCCCGTCTCTTAAAAAAAGGAAAAATAGAGGCCAGGTGTGGTAGCTCGTCTGTAAGTCCAGCGCTTTGGGAGGCCAGGTGTTCAAGACTAGCCTGGGAAACATGGGAGTCTACAGCAAACCAGCAAGGAGCGTCGCTCAGAGGTGGAGCATTTGACTGCAACAGCCAGAATCCTCTAAAATTAGGTAGTGGAGCTGGTTTACAGCCTTGTGAATATAGCAGAATCACTTCATTGCACACTTAAAAGTTTATGTAGGTTTTGTAGAATGTAAGTGGAGTGGTTGGTTTTCCCAGGGTGTGTGTCCTGCTGAGTGGTGGGGCTCAGGTCCCCACACACGTGCCCTCCTTGCTGTCCTAGCAGGACCTTGCTGGGGTCAAGTATGCTCTTCGTCTGGTGTGTGGCCGGGTGTCTGTGTCTGTTGCTTTTCCCAAGGGTGTGCAAAGTGATGACTGTATCTGCTGGGGAGGGGGGTGCACCGTACCTGTCCTCAGCCCCCATTTTCTCTGACTCTGTGCCTGGGCAGCCTGCTGGGCAGAGTTCACCCCTCACTCAGGTCACTCTAGGGACAAGCTGGGTCCTGGGCATGGAAGGTGGGAGGGGAGCTGTGGCCAGTGCCAGGCAGGGCTGCTAAAACTTCCCGCCAGGAGCTAAGGCCTGACTCAGCAGGAGGAGGGGTGGAGACTTCCCTCAGACCCTCAGGGAAGAAGACAGATGGGGCCAGGAGGGGGAGGGGTGTGCAGCTGGTACCAGGGCTGAAGCACCCAGGCCCTGGGGCGGTGGTCCTGCCTAGGAGGGTTGTTCAGCCCTTGTCGGGTAGAGGGGAGATTCCTGGGCTAGGCCTGGAAGAGGCTCCTGTAAGGAGACCCTGCCCACTGCTGCCGAGGAGCTGCCATTGGAACCAGGTGCCCTCAGTGGAAGCCCCTTTCATGTCCCCTTCTGATGCTTCTGGGCATTTCCATCTCTGGGCTGGGATGTGCTTCAGCTTGGGTTCCCCACCGGCCCCCCACTCTGGCACTTGGGGCAGGGGCTTCTCATAAGTACCCACTTTGTCCCCTCCTCATACAGAACATGAGGCTATGTGTTGCCACCCAAGGCAACTTCCAAGCTCTCTACCCTATTGGCCTGGAGGTGGGTGCAGTGGGGGTGAGGAGTCCAGAATAGGGGATGCGTGCTGGCCATGAGGCTGCCACTGTGGTCTCCTCAGGCTGTCTGTCGGGCACTCTTCTGTTTGTGTCTGTGGGTGTTGCTGGGGTAGGTGTGGCTGGGGAGACGCCCAGCCCGACACTGGAGGCTGGTGGGGCTGGTGCTGGGGCTGTTCACATGAATTTAGGCAGCAGGACAGGTGGGGTCTTCTGCTCTTGTTCCTGGTCCCGGGGGTAGGGTGGGGGAAGGCAGGTAATCTCATGCCTGGGTCAGCCACTTGTGGACTCTGGCTGCAGGGTCACCCTCTGGCAGACGTCCCCATCTGTGCTGAGGCTGTTCCCATGGAAGGGGGTGTGCCTTGGGCCTGCTGACCCCAGGGTTCCAGGGGTGGGCCAGGGCAGGAGTCGGAGGGCCAGGAGAGCTGGGTGTGGCTTGCACAGTCTTCCTTGGTGGTGAGCATTCATCTCCTGGTGAGAGCCCAGGAAGAGTCTGCATTGGTGCCTCAGAGATACCCCCGAAAGACAGCTGTGGCTAAACCAGGCCACCCTGGTGTGTGTCCCTTTGGGTCTCACCTTCTCTCCCTCCCTGCTGTGTGCTGGCAGACATGGGTGGTGGCCTTGGCGTCCTGTGGGCTGTGCCGGTGCCTGTGCCTGCCTCTCTACCTCTGAGCCTCTTCTACCCTCTTCAGCAAGTCTGTCCCCTCTGCATACCTCTGTCCCTTTGTCTTTGAGTTCTGTGTGCTCTACTGCCGAAGGGTTGGGGAAGGGGTCCCAGGTGCAGCCCCCTACTGGGGGCCCATCTGAGGGACGTTGCTCATGCTGATTAATACAGAGGTGACATGCCCTGCTTGAGGGGAGGGTCCCTGTAAAATACCCCATCCCACCCCGCAACACACACTTGGGAAGCAGGCCCACCTGCATGCACACAAGCCCATGCCCACCCCGCCCAGACTGGCTGCACATCCACATGCCAAACACGCTGTCACCCGCATGAGGGCCACAGGGAGTCCCACTCACACACATGCAGAATCACAAAGGCATGCAACACACTCTTGAGGTGTGCACTCTGCACCAGGAGGCTGAGCCGTGAGCGAATTTCCACACCAGGGCTGTCAAGGCTCAGCTCCCCACTGACTCCCTACCTATGCAGACAGGGTGCTGGGGCAGGACAGGCCCTTCCGCCAGGAGGGAGACACATGCTCCTCCTCTTGGCTGATACCTGCCAGGGAGTGTGTGTGTTCACTTCTGGGGGTGATTGCTCCAACCTTCCCTAAACATGTGGGCTCGAGGTCAGGAGGACCAAGAGGTCAGCATGGAAAGAGGGTGTCCAGCATTGGGGGCTAGTATGATATGGCTCCAACGTTGGGCCTCTGCTGCCTTGTTCATGGACCTGGTCTCTGGGCAGAACTGGAAGAACTGGACAGGTGCCTGGGGGAGCGCTGTGGGTGTCATGGAGCTGCCCTCCCTGGGGTTTGTAAGAACAGCTGATGGAGACCCCTGCAATGTCTGCATGTGGGCTGCCAACCTGCCAGTCTCCCTCAGGAAGGGTGCCATACTAGGCAGTCCTTGGCATGGAAGGTGTAAGGTGGAGGGAAGGGCCATGAGACCCTGACCTCCAATAGGCTTGAGTTAAAATGGGGGTGGAACCGGAAGGGAGTGGAGGGCTGGGGGCAGAGTGGACCCCACGCCTGCCACCCATGCTCTGTGGGATGTGTCCCAGAAGGAGGGAGGAGTGCTATAG
Source organism: Callithrix jacchus (assembly GCF_049354715.1). NCBI lineage: Eukaryota > Metazoa > Chordata > Mammalia > Primates > Cebidae > Callithrix > Callithrix jacchus. Next base: position 59,523,517 of record NC_133506.1, read on the forward strand.
GGTTCCAGCTGGGAGTCAGGCTCCCTGGGGGAGATTAGGAGGGAAGGGGCCTGCAGAGCTATTTGGGAAACTGCCCTTCCCTCCCTGCAAACACCACAGATGTCAGTGTGCAGAGGAAAGGCTGGAGGCTTTATTGTGGCCTCTCCACCAGGGTCCCAGCCCCTGGCTCCTCCGGTGCAGCAAGCAAACATCCTTATTCCTCACGTTTCAAAAGCCTTTGCCACAGTGATGCTTCTGATCACTGAAACTTCTTGGAAGAAAAGTTTAAGAGTTTAAAAATTAAATATATTGTATTAGGTATATTTTTTAAAAGGGCAAAGTAAAAAATATTAATATAATCTGGTTGTAGAAAATACACTGCAAGAAAAAGAATAGGTGCTTCAAAAATGCAACCCTGGCTACAGGTCCTCGGTCTCCAGGAAAAGCCCCGGGACAGTGGGAACTCCAGGCACCCTCGCAGGGGCCCCTGAGGGCAGGGGGCCTGGGGGTGGAACAGGCGCAAGGCCGAGCATCCCTGGCTCCTAGGGGGGCTGTGACACGGAGCCAGACATACACGCGTGGAGAGAGCAGGGCGGGCAGCGACGCGGGTCACTCGTGGGGGCTGCGGGAGGAGGCGCTGCAGGGACGCGCGCGGTCTAGCCCGAGATGCACGCGCTGTAGTAGACGGCGCTGCTGGCGTCCGACAGCGCGGAGATCAGGCTGCTCTCCTCAGGGCAGGACATGGCGCGCGGGCCCAGCTTGGCCAGCGCCACGTGGTACGGGAGCCCGGGGGCGTCGGCCCGAGTCCGGCTGCAGTTGAGGTACTGGTCGAACTCGGTGAGGTCCACGTCGGCCCACAGGTCGGCCGCGGGCCCCAGCGGCTCGGCGCTCTCCAGCGGCGGGGCCTCGGGCGGCGGCGACAGCGGACCGGGGAACGGGCCGGGCGCGCCCAAGGCGCCGTAGTACAGGCCGGCGAGCGGCGCCGCTGGGGGCGCGGTCCTGAGCGCCTCGGCCAGGGGGGCCCCGTAGCAGCCGCCGGGGTCCCGGGACAGCTCGGCGGGTGCGTAGGGCGCGCGGAAGGCCCGCAGCGCGCAGTCCTCGGGCGCCGCGGGCGGCGGGAAGAAGGCGGCCTCGCCGGGCTCCAGGCCGTCCAGGGGAGAGCGCTCGGGCGTGGGCAGCCCCAGGCCGTCGAACTCGGCGCCCAGCGCGGGCAGCTCGCGGAAGGCGCGAGCCGAGCCGGGCGCCGCGGGGAAAGGCTCCGGCGGCTGCGGCGCCGCCAATCCCGGGAGCAGGAGGCCGGGCTCCAGCCGCCGGGCCTTGCGCGCCTGCTTCTTGCGGCGCGGCCGGTACTTGTAGTTGGGGTGGTCGCGCAGGTGCTGGACGCGCAGCCGCTCGGCTTCCTCCACGAAGGGTCGTTTCTCCGCCGCGTTTAGCTCCTTCCACGCTTTGCCTGCGAGCCGAGGGCGCCAGTGAGTGCCCGGCCGTCCGGCGGGTGGGCCGAGCCCTCCGAGCACCTGGGACGCGCGGCCCCGGGTCCCCGGATCGCTGCCCCGCCCGGCCCGAACCCCGCGCCCGCTCCCCTGCCTGGGCCCCGCTCCCCGCCCCGCCGCCCTCCGCTTACCCAGCATCTTGCTGAGCACCGCGTTGTGCAGATCGGGGTTCTGCTGAGCCAGCCGCTTGCGCTCGTCCTTCGCCCACACCATGAAGGCGTTCATGGGCCGCCGGATGCGCGATTCGTCGGCAGCCTGGCGTTCCCCGCGTCCGGCCGGGCTGAGGCCATAGCGCCCCGGCTCGGGGCTGCGCGGCGGGGTGCGCGGCGGGCTGGGCGGCGAGGCGGGCGCGGCGGGGGCGGCGGCGAGGCCGCGCGGGTCAGCGGCGGCCCCGCGTCCCGGGGCCCATGCACAGTCGCGGCGGGCGGGCGGGTCGTCCTGTGCGCCGTAGCCGGGCGGCGATCTCTGCATTCCAGCTGGGCGCGGCCTGGGCGGAACGGAGCGCGGGAGCGCGGCGGGCACTGCGGAGCCGGGCGCGAGGGCGGAGGGCGGTGGGGACGGCGGTGGCCTCGGCCGGGCGGGCGCCCAGATATAGCGGCTTGGGGCCAATCGGCGGCGGGGCGGGCGGGCCGGAGCGGGCCCGCCCCCTCCCCGGGGGCCCCCTTTCTTCTCTGGCCGGGAGGAATTCCGCCGAGGCCTCCCCCTCGCAGAGCCCCCCGCCCCCTCTCAGAAGGAGAGACCCCCGGGTGGGAAAGGGCTGCCATGTGGGCCGGTGCCGTCAGACTGTCAGAGCCCAGCTGCCACCCACCCACGGAGTTGGACCCCCGGGCAGTCACGGGGCGGGCGGCAGTGTCCTGCTCTGCGCCATTCCCCGCAACACCCCCCCATCTGCGCCGTCCCCCGGACCCCCGTAGGAGGTTCCACTGCGGGGAGAGGGCCCTTTTTCACTCCAAGTTCTTGGGCGGCTGCCTCCCAGCAGCCGGCAAGTCTTCCTGGAGTGCAGCACCTTTGAAGAAGCCTCTGTCTTTGGGGAAGCCTCTGACTACCCAGGGGCGTTCATGCTCCTAACTCCGAACTCACGTGCAACTGTCAGCCCCAGGAACTCTGAATGCCCTCAAGGGACAAAGTGGTCTTCGTGTTTCTGTCCCCACTCTGAAACCAACTTTGGCACAAGGGAAAGCTGACACAGGCTGGGAGAGAGCAGATGGCCTGGAGGAGCCGGCAGAGTAAAGGGAGAGCAGAGATGCAGAGGTCCTGGCCTCCTCCCTGCCCCCCCAGGGCCCTTGTGGAGGGGGCTGGGACCCGCAGGGGCCACTGGCTCCCCTGCCCAGCCCAGGCCACCGCTGCAGCAAGAAGGTGTGAGGCTGGGCAGCTACAAGGAGCTGGGTCCTTCCTGCTGGCCCCTCCCTGGACCCTCTCACCTGGGGGAGGGGGTTCCAGAGGAGCAGCTAGCTTCTTGAATTTTCACTGTCGCCCTCCCACCCCATCAGGGGGCGATCTGGGCTCCCACTGCCAAGCATCGTTCTACTGGAGGAGGGTCAGTGTCCCCCGAAGCCCTGAAGGCAGGGTCGGAATCCCCCCCACACTCCTTGAAGCCGGGAGGCTCCCCAGTCCCCCTCACTGTGCCGGGAGCCCCATGGGTAGAGGCCACAGGTCTTGGTGACCCTGGGCCTGTGCAGCCAGAAGCTCTTGATGCTCTCTGTCCCTGCCGGCCTCATCCAGCCTGTGTCATGAACGAGCTGGGCTCTGTGTGAGCCTTGCAGTGCCTCTCAGGGGCTGTTCCTGAACTGTCTCCAGGGCTGCTCCTGTTCTGAGGAGAGGCCCGTACCCCCAGGGGGCACCCCCACCCGAGGTGTCATAGCCCCACATCACAGTCTGGCGTGGGGGCTCAGCAGCGACACCCATCATCCCAGTGTGCGGGGCTGGGTCTCCCAGTCTGGTCTCCAGATCTCCCCTTGCTCCAGTTTGCCCCACTGGCCCAGCACCTCATTCACAGACACTGAGCCAGTGCTGGCAAATGGGGGCCCTTTGGGGCATCAGGAGGTGCGGCCTCTGGCTTTTCTGGGGAGGCAGGCAGGGTTGTGGCCACAGGGGTGGGAGGGCTCAGTCCTCTGCCAGGTGGTGCTGGTTCCCCTTCCATCTCAAAGTGGGTGGGTGGATCCTCGGCCCAGTCTCAGTGTGGGTGGGCGTCCTGGGGCAGCAGGCAGGAGGGTGCAGGGGGATGGGGAGCTGTGTGAAGATCCCCAAAGGGCTACCACTTAGTAGAGGCTCCCTCTACTCACAACCTTGGGGATACAGTCTGGGGTCACCAGGGCCTGGCTCAGCCTGGGCAGTGGCTGGTCACTGGGGCCTGGGAAAGAGGTCCTCTGCAGCAGCCTCCACACATTGGGAGGGATCTGCAGTTCCCTGGGGGTTCTGCCTGGCCCTCTTCTGCCCCTGAGAGCCCAGAGTCATTGGAGCTGCTCTAACATAGTGGCAGGCAGTGTCCAGCATGACCTCATCGCCTCCTCATCCCCCCCAACACCCACCAGCAGCCGCCTCGCCTGGCGCCGGCCATGACCCTCCCTCTTGGCTGTGCTGTGGGACTCAGGTGTCCGGCTGTCATGTCCTGTGAGCCAGGGCTAGGCGGGGAGCCTCCTGGGGTGCTCCTTTCCCTCTCTGGGGTCCAGGCTACCCCCCCGCCCCGTACACTACATGGCAGGGAGGAGGACGGCAGCCCTGGCCCTCTGGCTCACTGTCCAGATGGGACAGAGTGGGGTTAGGGACAGCAGTCAGGGTGGTGTGATCCTGGAGCCGCAGGGCTGCAGGGACTCCAGGGCTGTTCAGGGATGGTGTGGGTGTGGCCTACTGTGCTGAGGGAGGGGCATCCGATGTGTGTCTGTGTGTCTGTGTGTGGCCTGTGTCTGTCTGTCTGCCTGGGTGTGGTGTGAGGGGGACTCTCGTGCTGGAGGCTGCCCAGGGCCTTGGGAGCCAGGCCAGCTGGACTCTCCCAGGAGGAGATGAAGACCCATAGGTCTAGGACCAGGGGTCCTGCTCCGTGAAGTGTGGAGGGTCCCCAAGGCTTCTCCAAAGGAGGGCAGGCAGTTCATGCATCTCAGGACATTCCTCTGCCTCTGGAACCCACCTCAGTGTATCCTGGACTGGGGGTGGCTACGGCCCACCCTTAGGAGGGAGCTTGTCTGTAGCCCCCAAGCCCCAGACAGAAAGGCAGAGTTTGGGGGCAAGCCTTCTCTACAAGGGTGGGGCTGGCCTGGGTACTGAGTGAACACTGTCCTCCCACCCAGCACCTGCCCCTCTGCCTCAGCCTGGACAGGGCTTGCAGCCTCCAAGTGAGACCTGCAAAGGGTGCTGGGTAGTCCCCCTCGGTGGCTCTGGGTGGGGGCTTGGCTTGGCGAGGCTCTGGGTTGGGATGGCGGGACCTCCCAGGCACTGCCTGGGCACAGACCTCCCAGGCTCCCACCAGCCCAGACCCTGCAGAGCAGTGGGGCTGGGACCAATTACCAAGTCCTGCAGGGCCTGGACCCTCTTGCTCCTCAAGGGTGGAGTGGGGGTTCCTTTTGGATATAGTTTCAGGTGGAGGGAGCTCCCTCCAGTTCAGATCCCACCTTCTGCGCACTGCTGAACACCTCCTCCTGCAGGGAGCCCCCGACCTCTCAGCCACTGTACTCAAGAGGCCGTAGCATCTCCGTCTCTTTCTGTCTGCAGCCTCGGTGGGCTTCCTTCGGGACCCATGAGACATGTCCGGCTTCTCAGGAGCTCTGTCTTCAGCAGGCCTCGTCCTTGGGTTTCAGCTCCAGGCCTAGTGAGGCATGGCCAGGGCAGGGGGAATGTGAGGCTGGGGCCAGGGTCTATGAGGAGGCCAGCTCACGCCTCACAACCAGGTGGACAGTGTGTGCCCGTCTCTCTTGGCCAGTGACAGCTCCGGTTCAGGTGGACACGGGGGCCTTTGCCCAGGGACAGAGGCTTCTCCGGTCTCTGTGCCTTCCAGCTCTTGGTCCTGCTGTGCACATGTCTCTGGCCTTCCTATGTGCTGCTGGCCTCAACTCTAGGAGAGGGCAGGTGGGGGCAGCAAGTGCCTGTGCTTTCCTGGGCATGAGCAGAATGAGAGGTGCATGTGCTCACGCTCACCTGGCAGCGCCTCTCAACTGTTAGATGTGGGGTCGGTTCACCTGGCGATTTGCTACAGTCCAGTGGTTCCGAGAGTCGCATGCAGAGCCGGTGTCTTCAGTGCAGGTTGGCGGAGGTCTGAGGGTGTGGGTGGGGTGCTGCTGCTTTAGTCTAAGGGGTGATGTGCCAGTCACTCTGCAATGTCAGGGGTCTCATCTATGCTGGGTGCTAGGGGCCAGCAGGACCGGGAGGGGTGGGGACTTCTCTGAGCCAAGGGCCACAGGGGGATTGTGGGGATGGGAGTGCTGTACGCATAGGGTGATGCTGGGCTTCGGGCTGCAGAGGCGGTGTGGACAGTCAAGATCAGGTCACCTGCAGTGAGGGGGCTTCTGCGGGTGCTCCCAGGGCCCTGGTGATGTGGAAGCTGTTCTCAAATTCTGGGCAGTTGTGCTGTGATGGGCATGTGCCTCGGGTGTTGTCATGGGCTGTGCCTGCTTTTCGGGGCACAAGAGCCGGGGTGTCAGAGCAGCTGCTGGAGCTCTGACTGTTGTGTGGCCCTCTGGGGGTATTCTGCCTGAGGATGGCTGTAGGGTCACTGTGTCCCTGGGTGTCTGTGCACCCTTCCCAGTGCTCCCAGAGGGCTGGGGGAATCCATGGGAAGCAGGCTGGGGGCTGGGCTGCCCCAGATTTCTGAGGCAACAGCAGGGCAGGGCCAGGAAACTGCAGCTCAGGAAGGAAGGCCGGCTTCGCAGTGAGGAGGGAGCAGGGGGCCAGCTTAGGCTGAGCAGGCGCCAGACTTTCTGTCGTGCACCCTGGCCTCACTGGCTGGGCGCTCCTGCCCTGTCCATGGTCCCCACCCTCGTCTTCCCCCACTGGCCTGGCGCCCCTGCCCTGTCCACGCGCCCCACCCTCGTCTCCGCCCCTATGCTTGTAGGGCTGCCTTTCTTCAGACCTGGGTGGCTTGGTGTGGGTCTGTGGGTAACCCGGCCCTGTGCTTATGTGAGCCCTCTCCTCTGTGGAGGCCTGAATGCTCCTCTACAGCTCTGTAGCCCCCGTGGTGGCTGATGGGGTGACCTGCATGGCGGGGCATGTGTTAGCACACTCCAGTTCCCAGGGTCCTTGGAGGGCAGTGCCCACTCTGACCGCCCCGTCCTGGGCCGGCCCAGCCTCCTCCTCTGCCAAGCTGGGAAATGGGCAGAGGGAGACACCCTCAGGGTCACCTGTCTCCCACCTCGGCGGGCACCGCGGGGCTGGAAGCCTGAAGCTGTGTGTTTCTTTCTGTTGCTTGTCCTGACATTGGTGACAGCCAGCTGGGGCTGCCACACGGGCTGGAGGGGGCAGGCCTGTGTTCTGGGTGTTCATCCACCCCTTCTTGCTCAGGGACAGGTGACATCTATCCATCCAGTTGTTACTGAGCACCTGCCGTGTAGCAGACCCTGTTTTAGGAGTTAGGAATTTGGCAGAGAACAAAATAGACGGATACCTGCCTATGGGAAGCTTCCATTTTGGTGAGAAGAGACAATCAACAAATCCACAGACAGGCCAGTGGCTCATGCCTGTAATCCTAGCACTTTGGGAGACTGAGGTGGATGGATCACCTGAGGCCAGGAGTTGGAGACCAGCCTGGCCAACATGGTGAACCCCCGTCTCTACTATAAAAAAAAATACAAACATACAAAAATTAGCCAGGTGTGGTGGCGCATGTCTGTAATCCCAGCTAGTCGGGAGGCTGGGGCATGAGAATCGCTTGAACCTGGAAAGTGGAGGTCGCAGTGAGCCGAGATTGCACCACTGCACTCCAACCTGGGCAACAGAGTAAGACTCCATTTCCAAAAGCAAACAAAAACGAAAAACAAACATTAGGGGCAGGGTGGTGCATGCATATAATCCCAGCTACTCAGGAGGCTGAGGCACACGAAGTGCTTGAGCCAGGGATGTGGCGGTTGCAGGGAGCCAAGATCCTGCCACTGCACTCCAGCCTGATGACAGAGGACTGTCTCAAAAAACAAAAACAAGGCAAAACAAAAAACCCAACCAAAACCAAACCCACAAACAAGCCAGAATTTGGGGTCAGGTACAGGGAGGAGGGGCTATCTCAGGACCACTCTTGGCTTGCCCTTGGGGTTCATGGGAGGAGTGTTTTAACAGAGGAAGGAGCATGTATTAAGGCCCTGGGGCAGGGAAGTCTGCTGGTGCAGAGAGAAGGGGAGGAGGCTCAGAGTTGGGTCTGGGAGGGTCTGGCATTTTCTCTGAGTAACATGGGACCTTGGGAGGTTCTGAATGGAGTGTGAGTGGCCTCAGCTCAGCTACTGTGTAAAGATGGGGCCGTGTGGGGCAGGAGGGACAGGCTCGCCATCAGCAGAGAAGGCAGGGGGCTCTGCTTCTGCAGGTGGGCCTGGCCAAGGTTGGCTCTCAGCCCCCACTCTGGCTGCTCCAGAAGTCTCCCTGGTCTCCCTCGAGGAGACCTGGGCCCCTGGGAGGTGCTGCCTCAGGGAACCCTGGTTTTGCTACCCTATGAGTCAGGCCTCCAGGCTTCACCCAGAGCCCCGACCCCATGGCTGCCTGGGGCCTCTGGGGAGGGGGAGGGTGGAGCGGCCGCCAGGCTGGCGGGCTGGCAGGGCAGGGAGGGCAGCATTTCTGGGAATTGTGTGGGGGAAGTGCATTGTTAGAGCAAGCCTGGAGCAGGCCGCTAGGGCCACCATCAGCCTCTGGGGATGCCTCTTGCCTCCCCCAGCTTTGCTTCTGCGGGAGGGAGCTGGGACTGGGCCAGGGCTATGGGCTGGGCTGGGGACTTTCCGAGAGACGCTGCCCTGGGCAGGTGGCTCTTCCCATTCTGCGGACTGGGTGACTGAGGTTCAGAGAGCCGGCTGCTGCGATGGCAAAGTCCCCACCCCGCCCTCCTCTGCTGGTGCATGGGGCAGGGGAATACTTGCTGGACCAACGGCCCATCGCTGCCTGGCATCCGAGGGAGGCCTGGGTGGGGTCTACTGGTGTCACAGCTCTGTAGCCCCCATGGTGGGCTGATGGCTGGATGGGGCGCAGAGACAGCACCTGGGGACTTGGGCCATGGGAGAGCTGCCCATGGGTGGCAGGGGATTGGGGCTCCCGGGGCTGCAGGATCCCCCAGCCCCCACTCCGTGGTTATAGGAAGCAAGCAGGGCTCCGTGTGAGTCTGGCAGCAGGAACCTTCCCACCGCGGCGCTGCCTCGGCCAGAGGGGAAGCATGGATGGCGGCCACTGGGGTCATGGTCGGCTTTGGGCGGGCAGGGGGCGGGGGAGGCAAATAGAAAAATAAATGGCCTGCGCTTCCGATGTTTCCTGGACTCAGGATGGGGGATGGGCAGACCTTTGGGCCAAAGGTCCTGTGGGATGGACTGGGGGGGTTCTCCCCAGATGTCTGTTGGGGCCTGGGCTGCCCCCTCAGACCTCCAAGGTGGGACACAGCATCCCCTTAGGGCCCTCAGGACAGGGCCCTATTCCCCACAGAGAATTCCTAAAGGACTATCCATACTTCTCTGTCCATAAATACATCAAGTATGGAGGACATCCTGGAGGAGGAGACAGAACCCTCCACTTGCTGAGGTACAGCCCCAGGTGAGGCTGGCCGCAGGTGACCACAGAGATCCAGCCTGGTGTTGCGTGGCCACTGGGTCTGTGAAGGGGATTGAGGCACTCCTCACCCTGTGGCAGCTCCTAATCAGGAGGCTTCTCCCCTCCACCTGCACATCATGTGGCTGTGGCTCCCAGTATGAAACAGGCCTGGCACCTGGAGTGGGTGAGTGGGCGTCCCTCCCCTCCATCTGCACTGCCTCCGCTGTGAGCACCCTTTAGGCTATGTGCATTTCCGGCTCTGTTTTCAGGGTTTAACCCAAACTTGAACATCAGCCGTGGCCCTAATGTGGCAGAGTAGAAGCCAGGCCTTGTCCTCTGGGCTGTGGGAGAGACAGACACTCTGGCCAGTCGACGGCGGCTCCCTGTGTGTACAAGGCTCCCACCTGCGTGCCTGCCTGAGACAAACACAGAGGAAGGAAAGTTCCTCAGCTGCAGAGGTTGGAGGATGGGAGGAGGGTTTGGAGCAGCGCCTGTGGGGATGCCCCACAGGAGACTCGATGGTTCTGATGTGTCAGCTTCTGGGTGCAAATTCCTGAGGGCACAAGAGGGTCTGGTGGCCCTGGGCAGCTTGCTCGGGGAAGCTCCGTGGAGGAGGCTGAGGTCGGGAAGGTCCAGGAGGGGTCTGCCAGCGGGGGCCAGAATGCTCTGAGCAAGGTCCCAGAAGTCCAGAGCTCCTGAGGGACCCGGGATCAGGGGAATTTCAGGGTGGGTCACCGCCACAGCCCTCACAAGCGAGGCCCCTCTCTGGGACTGGTCACCTTCTCACCTCGCCCGGTTCACAGTCCTGGGAGGCAGCTGTGGCTGTTGCTGGGAACCAACAGGACCTTCCGGGGACTTCAGGGTGGGGTGGTGCTGCACGGCCATGGGTCCATGGCTCACTCCCGCCACCTAGAGGCCACTGCTCCTCATGGGCTCTGGGACCAGTGGCCTGCCTCTGCCCTGGGGCAGAACCACCCCACCAGATGGCAGGCTCTCTGCTCACCTGGATGGGCTGACACCTCTCCCCCTGCAGTGGCTACTTGCACACAGGGCTGGACCATGCCAGGGTTCAGGGCTCCTGTCATGGGGTGTGGCTGGCGGCCACACCTGACCTCTCCAGCTAACCTCCTTCCCTGCCTGTCCCGTCCACTCCTTTCTCTCCATCACCTGCCCCTGCCGGAAGCCAGGCCACCACTGACTCCTTCCACAACCTGTCTGACCAGGCTCCCATGTTCCCTGATGCAGCCCTGTAGGCTGGGTCCCCTTCCTGAGGAATCCCCGACCTGCTAGCCATTGTCCTCAAGTGTGAGCCTCCACTGGGACCCACTGAGACATGTCAGGCTCCTCACGAGCTCTGTCTTGTGTGGCCATTCCCGGGGCCCCACCTGGCATCTCGTGGAGGAGGGAAAGGGCCCAGCACAGGGCCTCTACTGGCTCCGTTCCCAGAATCCTCGCTGAGGCTCCTCCACAGTGCACAAGGTAAAATTTGTGGAATCGTAGAGGAGACCAGTTATACCAACATGCCGTATGGAAACGTTTTCTGAAAGTGTGATACTAAAACCCAAGTATTTCTTTACCAATTCGCCAAACAAGGCGTGAGACACCGGCAGCCTCTGCAGCTCCAGCAGCAGCCAGCATGGGTTCGATGCCATTCCCATCTGTCTGGGTCAGCCGTGGGCCCAGCTCACCACATTTGGTTCATGGCCTGGTTCTTAACTGAATGATGCCTTTCTGCTAGAGGTCAGTATGAAGAGGATGATGGTTTCTTCCCACCAGTTTATTTTCTGTCATGGGTTTGGTCTCTACCCCCTGGATTGTTGAGACACCTCCCACCGTTCCCTTCCATCTTACGTGGCCACCCCCCACCAGCTCCCAGACCCACCATGTCTGTTCCACACCGTCGTCTTCACACACCCTGTCCTGCAGTGGCCTCTGTCCCTCCCCGAAGCTTGGGAAGGTTGTTAGGGCTTCGATACACACCCCAGACCACATCCCTCTCCCTCCCAATTCTGGGACACGCTCTGCACCTCTGAGAAGCAGCTCCCAGCCCTTCTGAGCCTCTTCCCCTGGGAACCCCTAGTTTCTCATCCACACTGGCTGGCCTGTGGCCTGTACTTCTGATCTGCACACAGGTATCACCGAGGACAACGACCCCAGGGTCCCAGCCCTCGGTGGGGGTGGGGAGTACAAGGGCAGTAGTCTTTGTTCTCAACCAGCAACCTAGGTCATGCTTTGAGAGTCAGTATGCTAGGGGATCTTTGTGGCTTAAAACATTCAGATGAACCAGATATTAAAAGTGTCCCTCAGCTGGGCGTGGTGGCTCACTCCTGTAATTCAAGCACTTTAGAGGCCAAGGTGGGCGGATCACCTGAGGTCGGGAGTTCAAGACCAGCCTGACCAACATGGTGAAACTCCGTCTTTAAAAAAAAAAAAAAAGTGTCCCTCATGCAAAGTCCCTCCACTGGGTCAGCCAGCCTGGGGAGGGCCAAGGGTGGGTCTCTAGTCTGGTTTTTGGGGGCATCTGTGTGTATTCCCTCCCCAGAACCTTGTGCTTGTCCATCCTGAGGAGAAGTCAGGTGGGGAGCAGCCTCACTGCTGGCTCCTCAATGGTGGCTTGCTCCAGGGGTCTGTGCTGATACCCCAGACCCCACCCCACCAACACCTCAACCAGGACTGAGGGTGAGCATGGCTGCACAGACTCCTCTGACAGCTCCGTGATGCTTCTGGGGTGTTGGCCCTCTCTCCTTTCCGCTGCCACTCTTAGGAACTTGCAGCTGTCTGGGGCAGTTCTCTTCCATGCTGCACCTCTGTCCTCCACCCCTTACCAGCCTCTTAGGACCTCCAGCCCCGATGCTTGGAGGTCTCCCCAACCTCCAGCTCAGGCTGGCTCCCTTTGGGGAGCCCTTTGGTCTTCAAATGAACTCACCCTCAACCACTGCAGAAGCCTGTGTGTCTGGCTGGACAGGCTCCATGGATGTGTCCAGCGTCCTCACAAATGATGGGAACCAGCTTTGAAACCCTAGCCGCCAGGACTTCTGAAGCCTCACTTTCTGGGGTTCCTGCTGGTCCTGCACAAGGGCGGCTCCAGTGAGGCTTCTACAGGACCCTGGCCAGCTCCCTGGTCTGGACGTCAGCCACTGAGAGGGCAGTTGAAGGGTGGGTAGCTCCTGCCTCCACTGGTGCCCAAGATGGGGCTGGACCCTTCAAGCCTTCGTATATGCCCAAACCATGGGATTCTAGCCACGAGGACCTGCTTGGATGGTCTAGGCTGGAATCGATAGGCCCTGCTCACACTGAGGGGTAGAATTAGTCGGTATGGAAATGAGGTATTTTTTTTTTTTTTTTTTGAGACAGAGTCTTGCTCTTTCGCCAGACTGGAGTGCAGTGGCACGATCTCAGCTCACTGCAACCTCTGTCTCCCGGATTCAAGCGATTCCCCTGCCTCAGCCTCCTAAGTGGCTGGGACTACAGGTTCGCCACCACGCCCGGCTAATTTTTTTTTTTTTTGAGACGGAGTTTCGCTCTTGTTACCCAGGCTCTAGTGCAATGGCGCGATCTCGGCTCATGGCAACTTCCGCCTCCTGGGTTCAGGCAATTCTCCTGCCTCAGCCTCCTGAGTAGCTGGGATTACAGGCACGCGCCATAGTGCCCAGCTAATTTTTTGTATTTTTAGTAGAGACGGGGTCTCGATCTCTTGACCTCGTGATTCACCCGCCTCGGCCTCCCAAAGTGCTGTGATTACAGGCGTGAGCCACCGCGCCCGGCCTAATATTTTGTATTTTAGTAGAGACGAGTTTTCACCATGGCCAAGATGGTCTTGATATCAGCAAATCACCTGGCATCTGTGTTACTGAGGAGCTGGCAGGCATTGGTGGGCATGCTGGCCCTGCCTTCTCCTTGTCCTAACCCTCCCCAGGCCTGGCCCATCTCTCTGGCTGCCTGCAGTGTGGTCCTAAGTGGGGACCTCCAACAGCAATGGCAGTGAACACTAATTGTCACGCTCCATCCCCCGCTCGGTTCTCAGGCATGTGATGAGAAGCAGCTTACATCACCTTGACAAGAGCCCTGTGAGGCTGACAATCTCGTCATTCCAGTTTCACAGGTGGGGAGACTGAGGCACAGAGCAGTCAACGTGCAGAGCCCAGCATCTGCTCCCGGGTAGCTGACTGTGGAGGCAGGAGCCTTGCCCACGCACCCTCTGCAGGGGCCCCCGGCACCTCGCGAACCCCAGCACTGGCCCCTTCCAGACGCCACGTCCAGCTACTGCGCACTCATACCTGCAGGCCCCCCAAACCTCCTGGAGAGGTGACATCCCCGCAGAGGCCCAGTGACCCACACTCGGCCCTGGAACGCTGGGGATGGCCTTCCAGGTCAAGGCCGGTGTGCGCGGGGCTCAGCGGGGCCCAAGAGCAGGTCTGAGGGCGGTAGGTCCTGAGCCACCCACCGAAGGACGCCGGGGGAGAGCAAGACCCGAGACAGGAGGAGAGAAGGGGGCGGACTCCGGACCTACTGGGCCCCAGCCGCTCGGGGCTGCCTGAGCTCCGGGAGGGACTTGCTGAGGGCGCTTTCCTCGCGGGGCATTGTGGGATCACGAGTCTCTGGCGGCAGCGCGTCAGGACTACACTTCCCAGGAGACTGTGCGCGCCGCATGGCGCCTGGGGGTTGTGGTTCAGAACGCGGCGAGCACGGGTGCGGGGAGCGGGGCGGGCGGGCGCGTGGACTACGCGTCCCAGGATGCCGCGCGCGGCCGCGGGGCGAGGGTTTGAACCGGGGTCTGCCGCCCGCGGCGGGCCTGCGTCGGCTGCGGCGGGTGCGGGAGGTGGCGACGGCCGGGGCTGGGGTCCCAGCCAGGCGGCGGAGGTGGGCGCGGCGGCCGCGGGGGGCGCTGCTCCTGAGGTGATGATGGGCAAGGAGGAGGAGATTGCGCGGATCGCCCGGAGGCTGGACAAGATGGTGACCAAGAAGAGCGCGGTGAGGGGCGCGGGCCGCCAGGACCCCGGGACCCCCGCCCCGCCGAGACCCCGTCGAGCCTGCCGACCCCCGTTAGGGCCGGAAGACGACCTGAGGGGCAGGACAAGACCCCTCCCCGGCAGAGACTCCCGGGACGCAGGGAAGACCCCCACCCGTGGCCGAGACCCCTGCCCCGGGCCCGCCCTGCCGTTCACTCCCTCACTCCCGCATCCCCGGGAGAGGCCGCACCTGGGCCTGGACCTTGTCCCGGGAGCCACCTGCTCTGGACTCAGCCCCACCTCCCCGCCCGCAGTGACAGGCTTGCACCCTTCCCTGTCCCTTAACTGCAGACCCGAGCCCGGCCCCTCCCCGCCTCTCGGAGCCCCCGGGGTGTTCTGGCCTCCCGGGCCCCCTTGCCTTCCTCCGTCCGGGCCTGGGCATCCTCACGGGCCGAGCCCCGCCCCCAGCTCAGCCCTCTCCCGTAGCGTTTGTCACCGGCAAGAGTCTGGAGTCTGAGGTCCCCTTTTCCTCTGGAGCTTTTGTGCCTCCCCTACCTCTTCCCGGCCCTGGTCGTCATCCTTCACAGGCCCTGTCTGTCCCCACCCCGCAAGAACCAGGTTTCTCTAATAAATTCTCTCCCTTCTTTAGCCAGGATTTAGCCCGCAGCAACTTGGGTTGTGGGTTGTTATGTGGATACCCCCGGAAAAGAGCCGGTGTGCTTATATAAGACCCAGAAGGTCGGGCAAGCCTCCCCCGGGAGTGTCTGACCAGCTCTGCTCACTGCGGCCTGGGCCTCTGTCGTCTTGCTGCCACGGCAGGACTTTGGAGGAGGCTGTGTGTGAGGCCTTTGAAGGGGCCAGGCCCGTGGGGGTCCAGTTCCACTGTCATGACCTTGGCGCCCTGTGCACCTTTGCACAAAAGCATCTTTAGAGGATGGTGCCTGTCTCCTGGGGGTGGGGAGGGGTCTGGTCACAGGTCAGGTGGAGCTCCTGGCCGGTTCAATAAATGTGGCCTGTGCTTTCCCACCCAGACTGTGAGCTCCTAGAGCAGGGCCAGCCCAGGGCGGTGAAGGTGGCTGAGTCATGGGCTTTGGGTGATTTGTGCAGCTACACCAGGGCTGTGTGACTGCAGTAGTGGTCTTTGGGGGGAGCTTTTTGGGCTGAGCAGGGTTGAGTGTGGGTTCCTGTTGACCAGGGTTTTGGGCTGGGATCTGCACTGGGAAGGGGTGGGCTCCCACTCATTTCTGCTGGGTGCAGCACTGCCATCACTGCATTCACATGCACCCCGGGAAACTGCTCAGCACAAAGTAGGGGTCTGTGAACCTTCTATAGCTGTTTCCAGAGATGACCTGAGAATGGAGTTATTTCCCCTCTTAAAGGAGACAAAACACAAAAGAGAAAAACTGTAGGTGGGAGAAGCAGGGATGGGTCACAGAGCCAGGGGAGGGCTGGGTGGGGCTCGAAGAACTGACATTGGGGGTTCTGATGGAAGAACAGCTTGAGTAGAAGCCCCAGGAGAGAATGAGGAGGGGGAAGAGGGCCAGCAGAGCCTCCTGGGGGGTCCCAGTGCCTGAGGTCGCCTGGGGGACTTGAGGGCCAGGCTTGGTGGTTTTTATGTCCCTTATCCTGAGCCCACTGAGAGTCACATAAGCTGGTGCAGAGCTTTCAGCAAACAGTGCCCTTGGCTCTGGCGATCACCTCAAGCTTGGACTCTATAGCCCAAGGGGCAGGGCCTGCCTGGGAGGGTTGATGAGGGGCTACAGCATGAGGAGAGATGCCTCCCAGATTGCTGGGGCTGTGGGGGGGGGGACAAGCCCCTCCCATGGCCTCTGGGTTGTGGGACATCTGATAGATCATCTTAGGGCAGAGAGAATGATACACATGTGGAAACACAGGCATGTGCTTTAGAGAAGATGGGAGTATTGCAGGGCGCAGTTGCAGTTTTAAATAGGAGAGGCCTTGATGAGAAAGTGTTGTTTAAATAAAGCCTGGGCGGGAGACAGGGAGGGTGCTGTCCTGGGAAGCCACCCCAGGCAGTGCAGCTGCAGGTGCAGAGGCCTTGGTGGTGGCTCGGTACCCTTGGGGAGCACGGAGGAGCTGTGCCTGGTGTGGAAATTTGACCAGTTTTACGCCTGCCTCATCTATGTGTGAGGACCCGGAGGAAACGCAGATCTTGGGTAGGGAGACAGGCAGAGAGAACGGTGCATTGCAGCTGTCCAGGCAAGGAGTGCTGGCCAGCTTGGGGGCAACTCAGAAGCCTGGAGGATAGATGAGGAGGGGGGCTGTGGGCCTTGGAGGTGTTGGCTGTGGCTGTGCCTGAAGTGGAGGCACCCCGAGAATTTGGCCTCAGCTGGGGACACTTATGTTCCTGGGTTGGCCTCACAGCCGGTGGGGGGATGGGTGCTTTGGGGGAGGCTGTCCTGCATCAGGGCATGAATGCACAGGGGAGTGAATGAACCTAGGGCTGCCCTTTCACCTGGGTGCGGCCCTGGCTGCTGGGGAGGGGCCATGGCCCTGAAGCCTCCCAGTTTGCCGGGGGGGCGCTGGCATTTCTGTTCTGGTTTGGGCCAGTGACCTGAGGTGGCTACAATGAAGTGGGTGTGGTCGTTGCCTCAGATGTAGGTCACAACCTGGAATTCTTGGGCTGCAGAACCCTCCCCTTCTTGACTGGGCAGTAAGGGCACCTCAGCTACCCAAGAACATGTGGGAAGAGCCCTGGGTGTCTCCAGGTAGAGGAATTTTGGTTTCTTTTTGACCCCAGGTTAAATCTCCAAATTATCACTGCCTTGTGTCCCCTCCAGTAGCCTGAAGGAGGCGATATTGTCCATTGAGATCTAAGGTCCTTTATAAAGGTCCTCCTTCTCCTTCCAGGAGGGAGCCATGGACCTGCTGCGGGAGCTGAAGGCCATGCCTATCACACTGCACCTGCTCCAGGTAGGTCCCTGCCTGCCTCAGGTCCAGGACAGCTCCTGGGGATGGCCCAGGGGATAGTTCTGAGGACACCTGACGGGGCTTCTCCACCCTCCCCACTAGGCCTTAGTTGGCACAAATGCCTGTTCCTGAGGAGAGGGTCTCTGCCTTTCTCTGGGCTCAGCGGGACAGGGAGGGGAGCCTGAGGATAACCCATCTTGTCCTCTGTGGCTGAGGCTCCTGGGTTCCAAATGGGATAGTTGCCATGGGAGCAGCATCTACCTCCCTAGTGGGTCCTGGGTTCCTGTCCTGTGGGAGCCACCAAGGGTCTGCCAGGAGGAGCTGACCCTTAGAGGGGCCCCTGCCACCACCCGACCCGGAACAATTACCTTGCAGTCCACTCGAGTTGGGATGTCCGTCAATGCCCTTCGGAAGCAGAGCTCTGACGAGGAGGTCATTGCACTGGCCAAGTCCCTCATCAAGTCCTGGAAGAAGCTCCTGGGTGCGGCTCAGGCAGCGCCCACTGAGTGCTGGGGCAGGGGCCCCGGGAAGTGCTGCCTCTTGCTGGTCAGCACAGTGCAGGGTGCTGGCAGTACCCACCTTGAGCCAGGTCACCTGGGAGTGGGGTGGTGGCACGCCTGGACCAGGAAGCACCCAGCTTGAGGCTGGTAGTGGATCAGTGAGTGCCCGGCAGCATTGGCTGGGTGGAGTGGCCTAGGAGGCAGGGGTGTGTGCTGGGGCTGGGTTCCAGGTAGAACAAGGAGAGAAGAGGGTTGACTTGAACTGACAGCACTGAGAGTAGCCAGGAGCCCTAGAGAGACTGCCGTGAGCTAGGGAGGTCAAGGTCATGGCCAGGAGGCTGGGAAGTTCGGGGAGAGGGGAAGCAGGAAGGAGAAGGTGGGGCCACCTCAGCTGCTCAGAGGGAACAGAGAGGCAGCCCACAGCCAGGGAAGGGCTGGGCTGGACTGAAGGCTGCCTCTTCCTGTAGACAGTGCGGTGACCGGGGTTGCAAAGATGCCCCTGTCTGGAATGGAGGCAGCCTCTGCTAGCTCCACACCCTTGTGAAACAGCCTCTTGCCAGCCCTCTGTGGCCCCTAGGCTGTGCGTGGCACAAGTGTATCCTGGTTCCCAGCCCTTGGGCCTTGCTTTGGGCTTTCAGGAACAGCCTTGTTGGGGACATGCTTGGTCTCCCTGGTCAGGATGGGCAGGAGGTTAAACCCCAGAGAGGGCTCAGAGGTGGCTTTTGTGCATGAGTGCTTGTGTGGGAAAGGGTCCTGGGGAGGCAGCCTTGGGACTGCAGAGACTGATGGGTTGCCAGGAAGGATGAGGACCTGCTCACAGAGGACCTGCTCCCTGGTCCCTGGCTCCTCTGGCTGGGTGGGCAGCTGGGGCGGGGCAGTGTTGGTGGTCTGCGCCCCTCCTTCTGCCTTCCCCTCATCAGCCCATCCCCCATCTTTCCTGCAACTGCAGATGCTTCAGATGCCAAAGCCAGGGAGCGGGGGAGGAGCACCCCTCTGCCCACATCTTCAAGGGATGCCTCAGAGGCCCAGGATCCCAGGTAGCACACCTGGAAGGCAGGTGCACACACTCCTGCTTCTCAGCCTGTTTCCTCACCAGAGAAAGTGTGCTGATCTCCGTGTGCCTAGGCACCGCTTTGAGTCCGCACACAGATTTGACTGGCCTCCTGGTGTGTCCCGCCTGCAGTGACCACCTGAGACACAAGCTGTGTACACCTGGCTGTCAGCCAGCCACCCTGGTCTCTTCCTCCACCAAGAGCTGCTGTATACCCTGAGTTGGCCTGTGGGAGCCCCCTGCCCTTTTTCCCCAAGACCCATTGCTGGTTCTGGTTCTCGCTGAACCACTCTGGCTTCCCCCTCAGCCTCACTCAATGAGGGCCCCTCCTTCCTGCAAAATTCTGCCCAGAACCAAAGGCAGGGTGCCCAGCCCCCACTCCTGCCCTGCATGTGCATGTGTGGCCACTGCTGCCAGTGGGGGGTGATCAGGGCTCTGTGGCCTGTAGCTGGGAACTGGGGTGCTTATGGTGACAGGCTGTGGCTGAGAGATGGCTTTGCCCATGACCACACTGGGTTGCAGTGGCTGGATGCTGGGTGTAGCTCTGCCACCGCGAGCTCATGGACACATCTTTGCGAGTTGATTTTCCTCCAGGAAGCTGCCTGCTTCTGCCGTTTGTGAGGGGATGAGGGGTGTGCTGGGTGGATGCAGCCTGGACACTGGGCAGCCCATGTTGTGGACAAGCCCTGTGGGGCTCCCTGATTCCATTCTGCACGTGCCAGTGGGGTCATCTGTGATAGCAGAGCCTGGCCTTGGGTGGCCCTGCCTGTCTTCTCCCCTAGGCAGCTGTGGGTCTCTGCCTCTCCCTGACTAGGCAGCAGCCGCAGCTGCCCTTAGCAAAGGTGTTTGTGTTGTGTCCCAGGGGGTGGGCACCCCAGATGTGGCAGGAACTGTCAGGTTCATTCTAATCTGCTGGTGATGCTGCCCAGACACTGACTGCTGGTTCTGGGGAATACACCCTAACCCACTGGGGACCTCTAGGCCCACTCCCTCCTGACAGCTGGGCACACCCCATGGACATTTAGACACTCAAGATAGGCAGGGCTGCAGGCCAATGTTGGACTCTGGCAGACTGGAGCAAGCAGGGTTTGGAGGGGAATTATGCTGTGGCACCTGCTGCTTCTGGGACCAGTGTCTTGCTGGGGTGCCTGCAGCCCTGCCTCTGAGTCCAGCGGGCCTTCGATCTCTGCAGCCGAAAGAGGCCGGAGCTGCCCAGGACACCGTCCACTCCGAGGATCACCACGTTTCCCCCAGTGCCCGTCACCTGTGATGCTGTGCGCAACAAGTGCCGTGAGATGCTGGCCATTGCCCTGCAGACGGACCGTGAGTGCGGCAGGGCCTGGCTCCTGACACCTGCTTGGATTCACGGGGTGGCCCAGGCCCCCTGCCTGCCCCAGGAGGCCTGCTTCTGGAGGGACCACCCTCCTCCCCCAGCCATTGCTGTGTCCTTGGCAGGGGCCTGGGGCCTGTGCCTGGATCACAGGCCTCTCCCAGGGACATGGGTGTCCCCTCTGAGCTGCCAGGGTCTCGTGCAGGCAGAAGGGGTGGCAGGTGGAGGAACCAGTGGGGGCTGCTAGTCAGGGCTCCCTCTTGCAGATGACCATGTGGCCATCGGTGCGGACTGCAAGCGTCTGTCGGCTCAGATCGAGGAATATATCCTTTGTGCAGGGGCTGTGGGCCCAGGTTTCTGGCGGAGTCATGAGGCTGCCCGGCCTGGCGCCCTCTGGTGGTTGCTGGATGCCACTGCCCAGTTGTCCAGGGGTCCCCTCCTGGGTGGTCACCTGCCTGGGCGGTCAAGCTGTCTCAACCCAGGAGGGCCCCCTGGACCTCAGAGGATCTGAATTAGTGCCTGCTGGTGGGACCTCAGTCCCCTGGGACTGTAACCTAAAGCTGGGTCTCAGCCAGGAGTGGTCCTGGGGCAGGCTCGGTCCTGCAGCCCTTCACCTTTCCACCAGGTAGTGGCTGGGCAGAACTTCTCCAGCCCCCGCCCCAACATGGCCTCCCACTGGGCAAGTGGTAGGTGGAGGGCAGTGATGTTGTCCTCAGATGGGTCCTTAAGCACTTGCACGCATCTTCCGGGATGTGGGGAACACAGACATGAAGTATAAGAACCGTGTGCGGAGCCGTATCTCCAACTTGAAGGATGCTAAGAATCCTGACCTGCGGCGGAACGTGCTGTGTGGGGCCATCACGCCCCAGCAGATCGCCGTGATGACCTCAGAGGTGAGCCCCTGTTGGAGGTGCTGGAGGGCTGCTCGCTAGGAGCTATGGGCTAAGCCACTGGCCCTGTGCTCCAGGAGATGGCCAGTGACGAGCTGAAGGAGATCCGTAAGGCCATGACCAAGGAGGCCATCCGAGAGCACCAGATGGCCCGCACTGGTGGCACGCAGACGGACCTATTCACATGTGGCAAGTGCCGGAAGAAGAACTGCACCTACACGCAGGTGAACGGCTGCAGTGCCTCCCCCTGCCCCTCAGGTGTCTTTAGGGCATCCAGCACCCCTCCCTGGGGCCCATGCCTCTCCTGCCTCTGCTGCAGTTTCCCGAGCCTCTCAGTTCCTGACTGGACTAAGGCGTGACGGTCACCTTCAGGGACCACTCCCCTCTACCCAGGACCCCTAGGTCCCAGGAGGCAGCATCTTGGGTGGTTGGTCCCACTGGTTCTGGGTACTCAAGTTGGAGGGCCTAGCCTGGCCTGGCCCAGCCCGAAGGTGTTGATGCTGGCGGGAGGGCTGTGCCACCTGCTGCCTTGTGTGGAGGTGGACACCAAGGTGCGCTGGGGAGACTGTGTGGACCCCATGAGATGGCAGGGACCCTGTTCGGAGGCTAGTGTGTCGAGGTGGCTGCTGCGCCTGGCAGATGAGACTCCTTAGGGGTCTCCAGGACATCCTTTCCTTTCCTTCAAAGACTGTGTGGGGCCTGGGTCTGCAGAGCCTGCCTCTCTCCTGTTCCCAGTGGCCAGTCAGAACAGGCTCTGCCTTCTGGAAGGCAGCCATGGCCACTGGGGACACCTGCTAGTTCCCCCCACCATGGGGACCCTTAGCCAAGTCTGGGCCCTGCTGGTCCCCAGCCAGTTGAGCTGCTTCAGGCCCATACAAGGGCCTCTGCCCTGGTAGACACTGTCTCCCTCCCCTGGAGGCTCAGCTCTGGAAGGCTGGAGTCACCTGTAGGAGCTCAGCACCTGTGAGGCCAGCACTACCTATGTTGGCGGACACCCTTTGCAACAGAGCATGGAGGCGACCCTGAACTCACCCAGATTTCCCCACAGGTGCAGACCCGCAGCTCTGATGAGCCCATGACCACCTTTGTTGTCTGCAACGAGTGTGGAAACCGCTGGAAGGTGGGTGAGCAGGCCCAGGCTGCCCTCACAGCCCTATTCTCTGGTGGTGGGGTGTGTCAGCCTCTGTGGTGGTGTGAACTGGGGATGGCCCTGCCCAGCCAGCCTACTGGGAGTCTCCGGCATGGTGGGTGGAGACCCGAGCCTTAGGTGCACCTGTGCAGCCTCCCACTCTGGGAGCTCTCATGTGGCCACAGGACTGGAGACCTCACCCCTTTCTCACAGTTCTGCTAAGCCCTCATGAGGATGTGCTGCGTGCTGCCCCCTCGCCCATGTTCTCTGTTGACACAGCTTCTCTGGAGACCCCAGAAGGCGGCATGTCCTGCACTCAACCTGCCTGCCTGGATTGCACCTTTCTGCTCTTTCCCCCTAGTTATTAAATGTTTTCTTTCGCCATTTTGTTCTCCTCAGCTGTAACTCCTGGTGGCCCCCCATGCTCCAAATATGACCCATTCCAGCTGCTGTGGACAAGGCCCCTCCCTGGGGTTGGGCAGTGCTTGGGTTTGGCCCTGGTGGGTCAGCCCCAGGAGAGGAGCTTGGCTGACCTTCGGAGATCACCTGGGGTGGCTGTGTGTGAGGGCAGCGAGGAGGGGCCTCGTGTGTGTGCCTGTCCTGTGGGGGGTGGCTGTGTGTGTGAGGGCAGTGGGGAGGGGCCTCGTGTGTGGGGCAGCTTTGTGTGAGGGCAGCAGGGAGGGGGCCTTGTGTGTGTGCCTGTCCTGTGCGGGGCGGCTCTGTGTGAGGGCAGCACACCTTGTGTGTTTGCTGACAGCCTGTGGTCCTGTATGGAGCAGTGTCCTCCCCGCTGCCTCAGGCATGGGCTGCTCAGGGCCTGCGTCTGCTCCTGGCACTTTAGAACACTTGTCCCCATGCTGCTGCCTCTCTTCTTCTGGGAGTTACGGTCTCAGGGGCCTGAGCCAATGTCAGCTTCAAATCACTTACCTTCCCAGAAATGTAGAGGTGGGCCTGTGAGATGGTGAAGATGACACTGTGCCAGGCACGAAGCCACCCCTCCTGCCCCGGCCAGCCTTCGTCTGGGGACCCTGTCCAGCTGGGCCTGGGCAGCCCCTCCTGCTGCCTCTGAGGTGCTGTGGGTCCTGCTGTTGTACCCCCACTTCACCACTAAGGAGGCTGAGGCCAAGATCATGGAGCCCATGCCCTGGGCAGGGTGAAGCACAGCTACCCACTGGGGCCCCTGTTCTGAGGAGGAGTCTGGTGGAGCCCAGGGTGTGGGAGGGGCAAGCACACAGGCTGTCTCCCCTCTGGGGGGCACTGGAGCCCCCTGTCCTGGGACAAGGACACTGCTCCCCAGCCCTGAGTGTGGGACCAACCCTCATTCTCCAGTCTCTCCCCAAACTTGGGAAAAAAATGAGGAGAGACTTTTGCTTTAAAAATATCTTCAATAATAACATCGTATTTTGGGGGGCTTAGGGATAGAGATAAATATGAACAAACTTTTTTTTTGATAAAACACATATCAAGGACATGTTTCCAGGTTTAAACTTCATGAACATATAAAACAGAAATTGGGTCCTGGCACCTTGAGTGCAAGATTCTGAGGTTCTACATCTGGCTCTGAGGTTCTGGGTTTGGTTCTGGGGTACAGACAGCTCAAGTAGGAGGTCTCTTTATGTCACAAAACTACACAACATGGAGGTTCTATATCCACCAAAGGTTAGTCTGGGGCCTATCAGCTGCCTGGGGAGGGGGCCCCAACGAGGCTCATGGGTCCAGTATGCCTCCTGGGGGGGGGACCCCTGCTCTCACCACACAAGAGTCCCCAGCCAGGAGCACCATGCCAGCCAGCTGTGGGCGATGAGGGGGCTTCTGACCCGCCCTGCACCTGGAGTTCCCGCTCAGGACGGTGGTCAGAGCCAGAAGACACAGCACTCCCCACTGGGTCTAGGACAGCCTCCAGGGCTGCGGACTGCAGCTGGCCAGGCTGGGCCTGCAGGCAGGTGCCCTGACAGCAACCCCGAGTCTGCCAGGGGAGGCGGCGGGGTCTGTGCTGCCAGACAGCCTAGGCCTCGGAGGAGGATTGTGAGGGTCCCTGCAGCAGCAGGGCACGGTACGTGGGAGAGCTGAGGAAGCGCGGGTAGGAGTCCCGGTGCATAAGCGTGTATATCTGCAGCTGGGCGTCGTCGAATGTGTGTGCGGACGGCTCCTGCATCTTCTTGTTGATACCCTCCCGCACTCGGGAGTCCAGGCTCACCTGCAGGACAAGGCACTGGGGTCAGGGGCTTGGGAGGTGCTTTCCCCACCTAGTGCCTGGAGCAGGCTGCCCTGCCCGTTCCGGTGGCCGGCGCACCTCCCTGGGGGACAGGATAGACACGTAGTCCTCATAGATGAGCCGCGCCTTCTCGTCCACCATATGTTGGTTGGCCTCGGCCTTCAGCTCCTCGCAGGCTAGCCAGAAGAGCATGTTCTCCTCGCTGTACTCCGTCCGCAGGAACGCCCGGAACACGCCGCGTCCCGCTGGGCTGTGCATCAGCTTGTCAAAGGACTGCGCCCAGCTCTGCACCTCCTCAGGACTTGGCGTGGCACTGTGAGCATTGGGGCTGTGTTAGGCCTGAGTCTCCTGGCCTGGGCCCCCTAGTGCGCACACACCAGCCGGGTGGACTCACCACACTTCACAGCTAGGGAGGGGCTGCAGCTTGTTCTCCCGGGAGGCCTGCCACGCACGCCGCCGCTCTTCGTTCCTAGAGGCAGGGAGGAAGCAGCACTGCCCTGGCACACGGGGCCTCCCTGTTGGTCCCTCCCCAGTTCCCCAGGGAATATGCTGTCCAGGTTGCTGCTCCTGCCACAGTGCCCAGGCAAAAGGCTCTGCCCCAGTGGCCGGGACTTTCTGGCCTTCCAGGAGGGACCCTTTGGCTCCTGGTGCTCCTCCCCGTCCCTGGCCCACTGGGCAGGACCCTGCTCCTAGGCCTGATCTTGACTCCCATCCCTGTCCCTCCAGTGGGGCCTCCCACTGCAGGTCTGGCGTGCTGGCAGTGTCTTGTCGGCTGACGCACGTGAGGGTCCCAGACCCGCGTGTCCACACCGGTCAGGTTCTGGAGCCTGATCCCTGGCTCTCAAGGGAAGCTTCTTTCCTGCCTTGGCTGCTAGCACTGTCAGTGCTGGACCCAAATCCACACCCAGCTGACCTCTTTCCAGGGCACCTGGATGGCTGGCAGACGTCATGTACCCAGACGTCCTGACTCCTCTGGACAAAGCCCCTGGACTCCTCCCACCCCCTCTCCTCACTGTCCCCTGCTCACCCCATTGCTCATGGGTCAGCTGAAGCACTGTCCCCTCAGCCAGGGCCTGAAGCCTGAGTAGGGCCAGGCTTCGGCAAGGCAGGAAAACATCCACCAGCTCCTCTACCCTCCTAGAAAATCTGTTACCACTTGAGAGCCCCACTCCCACCCCCACAGGGATGCCCAGAGACCACCTCTCTAAGCCCATGCTCTTTTCCCCCTGCGCACGCTGTCTGGGAAGCTCCTGGCCATCACCCCAGGGCCAGTGGTTCCCTCTTTGGGTCTCTCCTCGAAAGTCCCTCCACCCCACACAGTCTGGGGGGTTCTGTGCCTGTCTTTCTTTTCTTGAGACAGAGTTTCGCTCTTGTTTCCCAGGCAGGAGTAAAATAGCACAATCTCGGCTCACCACAACCTCCGCTTCCCAGGTTCAAGCAATTCTCCTGCCTCCCGAGTAGCTGGGATTACAGATGCCTGCCACCATGCCTGACTAATTTTGTATTTTTAGTAGAGATGGGGTTTTGCCATGTTGGCCAGACTGGTCTTGAACTCCTGCCCACCTCAGCTTCCCAAAGTGTTGGGATTATAGGCGTGAGCCACCACACCTGGCCTGTGCCCGTCTTACTCCACTGCAGGCACCCAGAGCCCAGCCTGGCCTGGCTCACAGCAGTATTGATAAGCACATGCTATGTGAACGGGTGCATGCGTGTACACAGCAGCTGGATGCACCCCTGGCAAGACAGGTACAAGAACCATACACGAGCCCCCTGACCCCCCCAGAGGCCAAGGCACCTGCCACTCATCACTAGGGCCCCAAAGACCCTGGACAGGACAGGGCTGGCTGCAAGGTGGCAGAGGCATCCTGCCTGCAGAGGATGCCTCAGAAGCCACTAGGACCCCTCTTGGGTCTCCTTGGCCCCATACCCCTGGCCCCCTCCCCAGCTGGGCACCCCAGGCCCCACTCACCAGGAGCAGCTACAGCAGCAGCACCAGCACAGGCAGCAAGGGTTGCGGCTGGGGGCCGCTGGAGGTGCTGCATCATGATTGGACATTGAAGGGGGCCGGTCTGCCTCCTCTGGCCCTGTGTTCTGCGGTGAGATGGGGCTACCTCAGCCTCCAGGTCAGAACCCACCTTTTGCCTACCCTCCCATGCATGGCCCCTGCTCCCAGGGACATGACCCTTCTGGCCTCCCAGGTGTTCAGGGGTCTCCCAACTCCTTGTGGCCCCTCAGCTTGCCCCACCCCATCTCCCCCAGGGGAGCGGAGGCAGAGGGGAGGTGGCATACCTGCTTCTCAGCCTCATGCGGGGTGGGCATGGGTGGGCGGAGGAGGTTGCCCAGGCTCCGTGGTGCCAGCTCTCAGACCCTCACCACAGCCTGGGGGTCTGGGGAGAGGTGCCAAGGTTCTGACTGAGAACCAGAAACCCCAGCCCCGGCCTGTCCCTTAGGAGGGGTCCTGAGAGGGTGTCTCCCTAGCGGGGCCTGCTCCTACCTCTGGACCCGGCTCTGCTGACCGCTCCTACCCCTACTCTAAGCTTTACAGCAGGGCTGGGAGGGGGCCCAGAGTCATGGAGGAGGGGACTGCGGCAGCTTGTGGCCCCTCCTCCCAGGCTGGACCCCAGATGAGGCCCCTATAAGAGGTTCCAGGACACCCCATCCGCTCAGTCCCTGGGAAGCCGGAAGCCTGGGTTCCTCTTTCTTGGCTTCCGACTCCCAGCCCCTCCCAAAGGGGCCCCGAGAGTCTGGGGCTACCGACTGATACATGAGGGTGGTGGCCAGACTCGCTTCTAGGGTGTCGGGTGGGGAGTAGGCAGAATAGCTCTCCCCCATGAGTCCAGGTCTGTTCATAGGCCCCGGAGGTCTCAGCCAGGGGCGGCAGGCTAGCCTTGTTGCATTAAGGATTTAAGTGGGACTCACGGCCGGACCGCCTGAGGGTGTGGGAAGGGGTGCAGGGCCCTGGTGAGGAGGCACGTGCCCCCACAAACATGGTTCTTTAGTCCTGCTGCCTCCCACCCAAGACTTCCCTCTGTTCCTGCCCACTCTACCTCTAGGCTGTGAAACCGCTGTGGAACCAAGGCCCTACCGCAGGGCATGCCAGCCAGGGAAGTGGGGGTGGCAGTGGGCGGGGGAACCCTGCTCCCCAGTCAAAGCCCCGGAGTTGCTGATAGGTGGGGTGTGGTGTGGTGTGAGTCCTTCCTGGTGTTTGGCTGCACCGTCTGCAGGGGAGGTGCGCCAGGAACGCCAAGGCTGTGAGTTGCCCTTCTGCTACCCGAGACACCATTTCGAATCCCAAACATATTCGAATCCCAAACACAGGGTGCCAATATGCCCTGGAGGCGGTTGTGAACACCCGAGCCCATCTCTGCCCAGAGTAGGGCCCTCTGGGCTTCCGTGCACACCCGCTACCCTCCTCATCGGCTGCTCTCCTCCCTGGCCAGGAGGCTCACAACTTGGTTCGACTTTATTGTCTCAATTGTCACCCTCCTTGACATGCCTCCCCTAGCCTGTGGCCTTTGAGTGCTTGTTTCTGTCTGGTTGTGGGAAGGGGTGTAAATGGAGCTCAGAGGAGACAATGCTGGAGTTCTGCACTCAGGGTACCCACTGCCCCGGCCCAAGTCTGAAGCAGGTGCAGGGGACCTCAGCCCCTTACCACCTGCCCACCTTTCTCTGAAACTGTGGGTCCCATGGGCTCCTAGCAAGTACATGAGGAGACAGAAAGCAGCCCTGCAGCTGGGCTTCCTTTTAGGGGTCGAGTTTCTAGGGAAAGGAAGGGGTGTGGCAACCTGAGGTTTGGTAGCTGTACCAGACCGGGCTGTGACTTCCCCAGGCGGCAGTTCTTCCTCCTCTCTGTCCCCACCCAGGGTCCTCCCCAACCCTGGACACTGTCCCTCCTGGGCTACCATCTCCGCCCCAGCTCTGAACTAGAGGAGGGGATGTGTCCAGGGGTGCAGGGCCGGGGTGCAGGGCCTTCGTTTGCTGCAGAGGAGGGGGCCAGCCCCTTCTTTCCCAGTTGCAGGCCCTGGACCTGGTCACCATCCCTGGACCTGGCCACCATCCATCCCTGGACCTGGCCACCATCCCTGTACCTGGTCACCATCCTGGACCTGGCCCCCATCCCTAGACCTGGTCACCATCCCTGGACCTGGCCACCATCCATCCCTGGACCTGGCCACCATCCATCCCTGGACCTGGCCACCATCCATCCCTGGACCTGGCCACCATCCCTGTACCTGGTCACCATCCTGGACCTGGCCCCCATCCCTGGACCTGGTCACCATCCCTGGACCTGGCTTCCTGTACTCTTCTCTGGTCAACTGGGACCACCTATGTCCCCAGGCTACTCCCCTTCTCTGCTAGGGGATACAGAGTCTCAACTAGGGTTCCCCTGCTCATCATCCTGGTATTGGGGATCCCCCTTCCCCAGTCCCCCAGGCTTTGGCCCCCAAGTCTGGGATGAGAGAGGCGGGACAGGCGGCACGTCTGGTCTCTGGGGATAGAGGCTCCCTTGGGGAGTGGCTGCTGCTTTGCTCCACAGAAGGAAAAAGAACGTCCCAGAGCCTGCCCAGTCCAAAAAAAGAATAAGAAAATGTGACAATCCCAGAAAAAAATGTCACAACCTTTGAGAGGGGGGGTTGAGAGGGGCTCCATTCCCAGTTCTACTCCTGCCCAGGGCCTTTCCCATATGCCACCCTCCCCATCTGGCTTGGGCAAACCATAGCCCACCTCTAAAACAGTGATGGTGACCCACCCACTGCGCTCCTCTCTCTGCTCTTAGGGTCCAGTCTGGGAGCCTGTGTCCTCCTCCAGCCTCTGATGCCCCCACCCCTACCTCAAGGCGCCCTACTCACCAGCGACCCAAAGGCAGGGTGGGGGCAGGAGGGGCCAGGTTGGGTGTGGGCCGCACCCTGTCTGCCGAAGGGGTGTGCACTGCAGCAGTAGGGACTCAAGTCAGACGGCAGGAGGGAGGCTAGCGCCAGGAGACCCCGATCGGCTGGGGCCGGGGTCGCATCACCTCCCCTGCGGCTCGCAGGGCTGAGTGGCGGCCAGATCCGGCGAGGTGGGGGCGGGGGCGGACAGGGTGTCCCGCCCCGGCCCCTCCTCACCAGGCTGATGGGGGGAGGAAGACGCGGAAACCTGGGTTCTTCCGGCCCCCACCTTTGAGCAATCACTTCCCCGGGCTTTGAGCTCCAGAAAAAGGGGAACCCGGCCCTAGCGCCCCCTCCCCCACGCGCGGGGGCCGGGCTGCAGTTCCACTGCGGCCCAGGGTCCACGTGGACCTGGCGGCGCGAGCCCGTGGGGTTCGAGGCCCGCGCGCCGGCTCCCACGGCTCCCGCCCCGCACGGTCCCCGGGCCCGGGCAGGGACGGGCAGGGCCGCCGTCCCCGCGCCGCGCGCGCGCGCGGACTCACCAGCCGCGCTCCCGAGCCGCTCGCGCCGCCGCCGGCCCGCGCGCTCCGAGGTCCCGCCAGGCCGTCGGTGGGGGGGCGTGGGCAGTGCGCAGGCGCGTCGGCCGCACTTCCCCAAAGCCGCGCCGGGACTTCCTCGCGCCGGGAGGCGCCGGGCCCGCCCCACTCGCCCCGCCCCGCCCCGCGCTCGGCCCAGCAGCCCGCCCCGCCCGCGCTCGGTCCCCACGGTCGCTCGGGGGTGGCGGGAGGGTCGGGGTGTTGAGAGGGGAGCCCCGGCCCCGGCGGCCCGAGCTGCTCTGTAGTCGACCGGCCTTGGCCGTGGTCCCCGACGCCGCTCGGCTGGGCCGTCCCCGCCTTGCCTTTCGAGTGGGGTTCCCGCCACGCGCTGGCGTGGACGCGCGAGAGCCGGGCCCGCGTGCTGCCTGCGCTGCTAGGGAAACGGGCGGCTGCAGTGAAGGACTGGTCCGCGAGCGCCGCAGCCCGGCGCACCCCTCGCCCCTTTGAGCCTCGTCTGTGAAACTGGGTTAAGAGCCTTTCGCGCTGTGGGGGCTTCTGGGCTGGGGGGAACTGGGGGCGCGGCTCTTGCATCCGCAGTCATACTGAATGTCTCTGTGGGGCCTGGCAGAGTCCCTGCCGACCCGCGTACACTGCCCCCTTTGCCACGAATGCCCTGTCCCTTTGGCCAACTCTTCGCCTCCTCTATGACTCGGTACAGACCGGGTTTGGCGTCTCGTCCCATCATGCTGTGTGTCAGGTGGCCCTGACCCTACTCTGGAACCGTCTGCAGAACATCTGTGCCCCTCCTGCCCCGTTTGCAACTCCTGTCCTCCCCAAGCACTTGGCCGGGACACCTCTAGTGTCGGGGGCCGCCCATAAAATGCATTCCAATTGCACAAGTCAGGTGTACACCTTCACAGAACTCTGAGGCCTGGAAAGGGAGCTGGAGATCTTGCTTGTGCACCTAATTCAATGGACAAGGACCAGTATCTGCGAGTCCCTGTGGGCCAGGCTGTGGGACCAGAAGCCAGCAACACGGATGAGCCTGGATTTGCTGCTGGGGGCACAGGTGATTTGTGGGGGCAGGCAGGAAAGGCCTGGGGAGAGGCAGGAGCACTGAGGAGGGGAGGGCGCTGGGCTGCTGGGTTGTGCAGAAGCCTGGAGGGGGAGGCCAGAGGCAAGAGTGCCCTGGAGGACAGGCTGCCTCTGGAAGCTGTGCCCCGCCCCGCCCTCAGCCCCGCAGCCCATTCCGCCCGCGCTAGGGCTGACTTGACCTCAGAACCCTGTGGATGCCATGTTGTCAGGCCAAGCCAGGCCAGGCAAGGCACGGGCCAGGAAGCCCATGGGGACAAGAGGCAGGCTGCTTCTTATTCAGCCCAGGTAACACTCCTGAGGTGGGCACAGGTGAGGTCAGGGAGGCTCAGTGAAGATGGGCCAGCACCTGTTCCAGGCCACACAACCAGGCTGACCCCGCCCAGCCGGTCAGCCTGTTGTCTCCGCTGTGGGGAAATGCAGGTGTGGGCAGCCGGCAGTGGATGAAGGTCAGTGCCCTCCCTGTGCCCTTGGGTTACTCTGCAATCCCCCCATCACTGCCCCATCTCCTTTGGCCCCTTGGGCCTGCTCTCCATTCCCCTGGCTGCTGCACAGAGCATCCCTGAAGTACACGGGTGGAGTCAGGTGAGCTGGGCAGTTGATGATGCAGGTGGGATTTGAACCCAGGACCCTCTGCCCCCTCACGGTCCCCCAGTATATTGGGCCTTGGCCCACATGCCTTCCTTTCCCACAGAGCTTTCTACAGGCAGGAGTCCCCCAAGGCCCTGCAGAAATGTCCTGGGCCCTATTCCCTAGCTCCTTTGCACACCTAGCCCCCTCCTTTCATGGGGATCAGAGGGCCGGTGTGCCGGTCTGACCCTGGAGCAGTCACTGAGGTCCCTGCCTTGTTGGCCTTCGAAAGGTGCTGGGGTTGCTGTGTCTGTGTCTGCCCCTCTTTCCTTAGTGCCTATCTGATGCAGAGTGACCCATCCCCTCTGGAGCACTTACTGCGTGTGGGGCACTGCACCAAGATCCTGATTTTAAAGATGAAGAAATGGAGTCTCAGAGAAGTGATGAGATAATATATGATTCTCCTAGTAGATGAACTCATTCTACGCACTCAGTCAGTCCCCAAGACAGAATCCTGGGGTCCAGGCTGCAGGGAGTTTGGCCAGAGGACACCAGGGCTGGTGTCACCATATGCCACAAGCACATCAGGGTGTGAGTGGTTGCCACTCCTGGACAGAGATGGCCTCCCCTTCCCTGTCTGTTTGCCCTGCACAAGCCCCTTCTCCCTGGCCTCCTTCCTCTTTCCCCTTCGCTTCCTGAACCCCCTCCTGACATGTCTCCCCTCCCTGTAAGCTGACTTCTGAGCTCTGTATACAGTCTGGGCTTGGGTCAAGGCCTAGGGCAGCAACAGCCCAGAAAGAGTAAAGGGCCAGGTGCGCAGGGAGAAGGACAGGCTGAGGGGCCAGAG
Source organism: Callithrix jacchus (assembly GCF_049354715.1). Classification (NCBI taxonomy): domain Eukaryota; kingdom Metazoa; phylum Chordata; class Mammalia; order Primates; family Cebidae; genus Callithrix; species Callithrix jacchus. The sequence goes on from NC_133506.1 coordinate 59,555,592, forward strand.
TGAGCAGGTCCCCACTCCGGCCAGGGTTGGGGAGTGTCACTGGCTGCCATTGAGCAGGATCCCTTCTGGGCCCCAGATTGGACCTCTGCCTCTCCTTCCAAATCTGCTCTTGGCTCCAGGCAGAGCCAGCTGGAGCCCCCTGGCAGGAGGAGAGGTTTGTCTGAGTTCCTGTAGTTCCCGCTTCTGTGCAGCCTGCTGGACAGGGTGCTGGGAGGGAGGAAAAGGAGGAGGGCCCCAGGGAAGCCCCAGCTTCTGCAAAGAGCCCATGTCAGGGAGAAGAGTAAGGTCTGCCCAGAAACCTGGGGGCTTTTCAGAGTCCAGGGATTTGTAGGTTGTGGGCCTGTTTGTCAGAATGGGACATGGGTGGTTTCCTGAGAGAGAGAGAGAGAGAGAGAGAAAGAGAGAGAGAAGAGGGGGGAGAGGGGGGAGAGGGGGGAGAGGGGAGGGGGGAGGAGAGAGAGGAGAGATTGGGAGGGAGGCGCAGGGCATTAAGGGGGTCACAGGAGGCTATTCAGGATGGGGAAAAAGACCAGAGGGTGAGATTTTTTCTCTAGGGCAGCAGGAGCCTCCCAGAGGGGGTTCCCCTTCCTCAGTCTCTGGGTCCCCTGGTACAGCTGGTACCTCTTCAAAGGCCAGCTTAGGTCACTTCGCTCCCCACAGCACCGCCCTCTCCCACACTCGGACCTGTATCCTGAGATTGCCCTTCCTTCTGGGGGTGTGACTGTTGCTGAAACAGGCTCTTTCTCCATCGTCCTCAAGACTGGGGGCCTCCCATGGACCTGCAGAGCGCCAGGTTGCCTATGGGGCAGGACGGGATTGGGGGTAGGCGTGTCTCTGACCCATTACTTTCACCCCAGCCACTTGCATGTCTTCACTAAGTAAGTCTGTGAGGTCCGTGGGAGAGGGAGCGTCCATGCTCCCCGCTCCCCTCAGGGGGCCTGGGGAGCCGGAGCAGAAAGACCAGAGAGCCTTCGGAGAATGATAACTTTATGTGGAAGGTTGGGGCAGGTCGCACGCTCTGGGTCGCCGTCACCGCGGGAAGATACTGCTGTCCGCGTTCTCCTCCAGGATGGCCTCCACACGCCTCCGCTGCGGGGACAGGCTGGGGCCGGGTGTGTGCAGAGGAAGGCGGGGGCCCCCTCCCTGCCCCTACTGGGGCTCGCCCGCACCTCTTGGCGGTCCAGGGGATCCGGGATCCGCGTGGGCCTCAGCTGTGGTGGCAGGAACAGTTCGAGCCGGATGGAGGCGCGCGCGGACTTCTGCTGCTGAATGAGCAGCGCGATTTCCTCGGCCTGCCGGGACTCGGGTGGCTGACCTCGCGCCCCATGCGCCCCACGCGCCCCACGCGCCCCACGTGCCCCGCCCGCGCGCCCCACCTTGCCCCGTCCCGCGCGCTCCGCCCCGTTCCGCGCGCCCCGTGCGCCCCCTCCCCTCACCCGCATGCGGGTGTAGCGCCGCCGCAGGTCGCGGACTCGCCCGCGAGCCTCTGCCGCCTTTAGGACGCCCAGGAGCAGGTTCTGGCGCTCCGAGGGCAGCTCGAGCGGCTGCGTCCACATGTGCGGGTCTGGCATGCGGTGTCCCGGCTCCGCCGACCCGCGCGGAAAGGTGGAGGCGGCCGCGCCCACATCCTCCAGCAGGTCGCCGAAGAGCAGGAGGCGGCGGCGTTGCGCGGGGAGCAAGGCCGCCAGTCCCTGCGGCGTCAGGGCCCAGCCCGGCTTCGGGGGCTCCATCGAGGGCTCCGTCGAGGGCGCCGCCTTGGCGCCTCCCTCACCCCGCCCCGCGCCGGGTGCGCTCTTCCCGCCTCGCTCCTGCGGGCCCTGGCGCCCGGCCTCCTTCGCCGGCGGCCGCATCCTCCCCCTGCGGAGGGAAGAGGGCGTACCGTCGGTGGGCCCCGGGGCCCTGCCCGCCCCTCGCGGACCCCCGTGCGCCCCAGCTCCGGCCCGCTGGGCTCTCCGCAGTTGGACTTGGTCCCGCATCCCCAGCCTCTTAGCTCGGCCCAGGCTTACTCCCTCTCCCGAGCAGCAGCCCTGCCAGAGTCCTGAAGGCAACTGGGACTTTCTCATCAACCCAGTTGCAGGAAATGTCTCTCCTACCCTACCGGCTGCTGTGTTTGAATCGAGGAAATGCCGAGACCCCAGAGTCGATCTCAGGCCCTGCCAGGGTGGGCGCCACATTGAGACCTCTAGGTGACCCCGGAGCACCTTCATTGTGCCCCCATGTCTCCGGTTCCCGACAGTCAGCAACTCCTACCAGACAGCTGTCTCTTCCCCTTGGGGCCTAGATGGTTGTGGGGAGCAGACCTTCGGGGGCAGGTGACAGAGGAGGGAGGGTCCGCGATGGGGAGAGGGGAAAAGAGTCTGCAGCCCCAGCCTACAGCTGCCACCTTGCCCGGCCAGGGCCAGTGGCAGAGTCATTGCTTGACCCAGCGGCTGCGAACGCCCCCACCCCTCCTTAGCTCCAGGAGCCGAGGTCCTGCCCCTTCTTGGTCCCCACACCCCATACTTGCTGCCTGCTTGGGTCGGTGGAACCTCCGTGTAGCGCAGACTCTCTGGGGCTTGTTGACGCGGTTGCCCAGCAACCCGGAGTCCTGAGCCTCACTCGAATCCGTGGGGCGGGTGGTGAGGGCGGGGGTTCCCCTCCGGAGGGCCCTGGGGGGCGTGGACGTGCTCTCATAGGGGTCATTGTGGCACAGAGGCTTAGAGCCGGCTTCTCTAGCTTTGGCAAATGTCCTTTCCAGGCTGCTGCAGACGCACCATCCTAGGGGGTGTGGGCCCAGGTTCCTGGCTTGAGGGATCTTTGGGGCTAGTTTTGTGGAGTGGCGCCATCGGCCATGAGACCTTTGTGGTTCAGGCCCATTCCCTTCCGATGGCAAGGAGGCCCTGGCACCAGCCACTGGTGTTCACAGAAAGGGGTACTTGGGACCCCTCACCTCTTCTAGGGCAAGTCTGGGGCCTCAGGGGTCCAGGTGTCCCCCAAGACCAGAGCTGGGTTTTGCTGATCCCTGTGTCTTGGGATCTTGAGTCCTAGGTCCTAGATTTTGGAAATCTATTTGTGCATTCCTTTATTTTGTAACGAATTCTTAACTAATTAATAATTAATTCTTTTTTTGTTTTTTGTTTTTTTTTTTTGAGATGGAGTCTTGCTCTGTTGCCTAGGCTGGGGTGCAGTGGTGTGCTCTCAGCTCACTGCGATCTCTGCCTCCTGGGTTCAAGCTGACTTTCCTGTCTTAGCCTCCTGAGTAGCTGGGATTACAGGCACCTGCCACCACACCCGGCTGATTTTTGTATTTTTAGTAGAGACGGAGTTTCATCACGTTGGGTTGGCCAGACTCGTCTTGAACTCTTAACCTCAGGTGATCCACTCACCTCGGCCTCCCAAAATGCTGGGATTACAGGCGTGAGCCACCATGCCTGGCCAATTAATAATTCTATAATTTTTTCAGGCATTAATAAGCATGTTCTAGAATGTCTTAATTCACATGCTTATTCCACAGTTTAAATTAGGCAAACATGAATGCATTAAGTTTATACCTGTTATGTATCTATTACTTCTACAAGATGTCTGTGCTCTCTCTACATTCGTAGATGTGCCTCTGGGGTACCTTACTGGGAGCTGGAACCTGCGAACCTGGGAGTATGGCTGTCCTGGTTGAGGGGCAGGGTCTTAGCTGAGGTTCTGGCCTTTTGGCGGGAGGCTATTGGGTGTTCCCATTGTTTTTGGGAGGCTGCCCTGGCCTCTCAGTAAGAGGGTAAACTTTGACATTCAGCCCTTGTCCCAGAGCCGGCATCCCATCCCATGGCGAGGCCCATCCTTCTAGCCCTCAAGCCTTTGCTGCTCCCCATGAAGACTTCCTGGTGCTGCTCCCTCCCCTCCTGCAGGTGCCTTTGGGGTGCTGCCTCGGGTGTAGCACCAGCCTGGTTTGAGGAAGGTCCCTGGACTCCAGAAACAGCAGTGAGTATGTAGGGATGCTTACCCAGCGGCTGCTTCCTCCAGGCAGCCATCTGTGCTCCCATAGAGGTGAGTCCTTTGAGACAGGACCTGGGCCATCCTCAGCTTCCCTGGGACACGTGGGTGGGGAGCTTTCTGTCTCTTGGTGGTTGTCGGTGGGGAGGTCACACAGGGAGTAAGGGAATGTTCTGTTCTGCAAGAAGGGGCTTGTGACCTTCTGTTTTTGTAGGACTGGAAAACCTTGACAACCCCTGTCCATGATTCCCAGCAGGTACTCCCAGGGCCTACCTGGCCCACATCCTTGCCCCTGCTGTTTCTCCACACACTTGTAGTTCTGCACGGACGGAGGTGTTCTCTGTTTGTTTGGGGTCCAGCAACTGTGAGGGACCCAGAAGGCCGGCACCTCCCATCTGTGTCCACAGGATTCACGTGTTTTTCAAGGGCGAATGGAAATGCCGAGATCTAAAAGCAGGTTTATTGCTGCCAAGACCTGACAATGAAACTTCAAATCAAATTAGTAAACTTTTTAAATGACTACAAAATTTAACATTATATTGAGAAGGCACTACTCAATTCTTTTGTTATTGTATGTTAATTTTGTAAAGTTAAAATTACTAGGACAAGTAATTTATTTTGATGAAACTCAGAAATGTTAAAATTCTTTTGCTATTTTTTTTTTTTGAGACTGAGTCTCACTCTGTCCCCCAGGCTGGAGTGCAGTGGTGCGATCTTGGCTCACTGCAACCTCTGCCTTCCAGGTTCAAGCGATTCTCCTGCCTCAGCCTCCTGAGTAGCTGGGACTACAGGCTTGTGCCACCATGCCCGGCTAATTTTTGTATTTTTAGTAGAGATGGGGTTTCACCATGTTGGCTAGGCTGGTCTGGAACTTCAAGATGGTCTTGATCTCCTGACCTGGTGATGCACCCGCCTCGATCTCCCAAAGTGCTGGGATTACAGGCGTGAGGCACCATGCCCGGCCTCTTTCACTTTTTCAGTAACACAAATGTATGGCCTGGTGACTCTATTTCCCAGGGGTAGCTGCTCTGTGTGGGGCTGCCAGACCCTCTGGTTTGATTCTTGTCCTTGGCCGGCCCAGGGTGGCGAAGCCTGTGGAAGGAGGAGGTAGACTGGGACTGCGCTGGGGGTTCGAGTGGTGGGGACAGAGGACAGTGCTCCAGCTGCCCTTTAGCATTTGCGGATTCTGAGTCTGTGGATGAGAGTGAGGTGTGTGTGTGTGTGTTTGCCTGATGAGTGGGTGTGACTCTCACCCCAGAGCCCAAATACCCAGGAGCTCCACGTGCAGCCTGTGACAGGCTTTCACTGTCATTTGTGGACACATGTTCTGTAATGTCATCGTGTGTCGTTGTATCATATCTTGAGGTATCCCTCATATCCTTGCATGCTGTTTTGCCTGCCTAGAACATGTGTGTTTGAGGTTGTCTTGCTCTCTCGTATAACATGTGTCTCTTGCTATCTCTTGTGTGACATGTATGTTCTATATAGGACCCTGCTTCTACCTTCCCCCTTCTGGTGGGGCCACCCCACCTTTGGCAGGTTGGGGGAGGGCAGGACTCTATTAGGGGTCTAGAGAAACCTGGGCCATTTCATCTACACCACCTGTTCTCCTCTGTGGGAGCCTTTCTGGATCCAGGGCTGGGCCCCTGCCAACCCTCAGGGAGTGCAGTCAGCATCACATCTGACCCTCCCCTGGCCAGATGACCAGGCCTGTCCTTCCCTCTAAGACTGAGCCTGTGAGGGGCCAGTCTCTGCTGGGTTTGTTGACCACACTCTCAGAGGATATCTGCTGAGACCAGAGCTCACAGGCCTAGCCTGGCAGCCGTGCTGCTGAGTCATGGCCAGGTTTGGAAGGCTCCCAGGGCTGAGGGTCATGGGGTAGGCTTCCTGAAGGAGGTAGGACTGGAGCTGGTGGGGGTGTGGCAGGATCCATGCAAAGGGCCAGGATCTGCACAGGTGGTCAGAGACTGTGCAGCAGGCCAGAGATTGCAGGAGGCCAGAGACTGTGCAGGAGGCCAGAGACCGTGCAGGTGGCCAGAGACTGTGCAGGAGGCCAGAGATTGTGCCACAGGCCAGAGACTGCAGGAGGCCAGAGACCATGCAGGAGGCCAGAGACTGTGCAGGAGTCCAGAGACTGTGCAGCATGCCAGAGACTATGCAAGAGGCCAGAGACTGTGCAGGAGGCCAGAGACTATGCAAGAGGCCAGAGACTGTGCAGGAGGCCAGAGACTCTGCCACAGGTCAGAGACTGTGCAGAAGGCCAGAGACTGCAGGAGGCCAGAGACTGTGCAGGAGGCCAGAGACTGCTGCAGGCCAGAGACTGTGCAGGAGGCCAGGACCTGTGCTGGAGACTGTGCAGGAGGCCACCTGTGCATTGAGGCCAGGATCTCTGCATGGGGCAAGAGTATCTGCAGGGAGGACTTCTAGGGGGTCACAGGATCTGTGGAGGGTGCAGGATCTTTGCAGCGGGCTTGGATATGTGCAGAGGCGAGGATCTGGGTGGGGGCAGGATCAGTTCATTGGGGCAGGATCTTTGAGGGGAGTCAGGATCTGTGTAGGGTGCCAGGATCTGGGTGGGGGCACAGTCTGTGCCAAGGGGCACGCAGGTTCTTGCAGGAGGACAAGATCTGTACATGGTCACAGGATCTGTGCAGGACGGTCAGGGTTTATGCAGGGGGCTGGGAATGTGTAGGGGAGATGGAGTCTGTTCTGACTGGGGGCAGGACTCATGGAGGTGGCAGGATCTTTGCCACCGGGCAGAGTCTCTGTTGGGGAGCAGCTTCTGTGCAGTGGGGTCAGGATCTGTGTAGTGGGTGGGGTCCACATTGGGAGTCAGTGTCTGTTCCAGGGACCTGTTTGGGGAGGAGGGCAGGATTTGTGCTGCTGGCAGTGTCAGTTCACATCGTGGGGAGAGGACCTGTCCAGAAGGGCAGGATCTGTACAGAGGGGCCAAGATCTATGCAGGGGGATGGGTTCTCTGTGGGGTTGGGGTACGGTCTGTGCCGGGGTTTGGGGTTTCTGGATCTTTGCATATGTGGTCAGAGTTTTTGCAGGGGGGACAGATGGTGTGCATCAGGTGCACAGGATCAGTGCATAGGGGCAGGGTCTGTATGGAGCGGGGGCAGGGTCTATGTGGTGGGGCCAGGTTCTGTGCAGGGGGCCTAGGCTGTTCAGGGTACCAGGGTCTTGGCAGGGACTTTGCAGCGGGCACAAGGGAGGGAGGAGCTGTCCTGTGTTTTGTAGTTACAAATATACCAGGGCAGGATGACACAGAAAACAAGGAAGTTCAAGGGAACACAGTATAAGATTTTGAACACCTGGATCGACTGGGGAGGCCACGGCCTTCTGCTGGACCCTGAATTGCTCCCACAAAGGGAGTTGAGGTCTCTATTGCCTTCTGAAACACCAGGCAAGACAGAGCTGGGAGCTGCCTTGGTGGGGGCACAGGTGGCTGGTTGCTGTTGCTGGGTGAGAAGGCTTGGGGTCAAAAGAGGCAGGGGTCAGGGAGCTAGGTCTGACCTCGCCCCCCTCCCCTTCTTCCTGTCCTCCTATCCCCAACATGTTTTCCTCCCCTCCTCCCCTCCTCTTCCCTCCGCTCCTCCCTTCCCTCCTCCCTTCCCTCCTCCCCCCCCTCCTCCCCTCCTTCCCTCCCCCTCCCCCCTGTTCTCTTCACACTTCCTCCCACTCCTTTCCCTTTCCTCCTCCTCCCCATCCCAGCCCCTCCTTCTCCCTGTCTCTGGCTGCATGGAGGAAGTTGTGGAGGTGACCGGGTGGCAGGCAGACATGCTAAGGGAGAAGGTTTGCAACAAGAGATGAGGTGCCTGTGTCCTGCACTCTGCCCTGTCCTCTGCCACTGGCCCCTGGGCCGGGGACATTGTGGGGGGGGCTCCTTTGTCCCCCTTCCCTTACAAGGTCTCTTTTCTGCCCATCCTCAGTGCCTGCAGTGCCCAGTCTGGGTGGCAGCTGAAGGCCATCAGGAAATGAGGTTCTGTGGGTGGGTGGGCAGGCTCAGGAAGCTGTGGTAGGAGGGTCTAGGATTTCCTGCTCAGACCTTGGTGAGCCCAGCTGGGACAGGGGGCTGCAGTGGTCCGAGCCTGCCTGGATCCGTTCCCAACTCATCTCCTGAGGCAGGGGGCTCACCCTTGCGCCTTTCCTGGAGAGCGTGTTTCTGTGTGTGTGTGTCCTCTGAGTGTCTGACGGCCTTGGTCTGTGTCTGTCTGTTTCCAGAGGTGTCCATGCAGGCTGTAGATCTGCCCATGATCCTGTGTGCGCCGTGGCACCGTCTTCCATGTGTGTGGCCTGTGTGTTTGTGCATCCCTGTGAGCGTCTGCGTTTCCGAGTGTGTATCTGTGTCTCTGTGTGTTCACCCATATGCCTGTCTGGGCATCTCTGTCTATGTTTGCAGTAATGTGTGTCCCCATGTGTCCCGTGAGTGTCTGTGGACATGCTCTGTGCCTTCACATGTGTCCCTGAGCCTTGGTTGCCATGAAGATGCAGGGATAAGTCCTGGGGGACAGTCAGGGATGCAGGGTCCTGGGGCATCTGCCCATTCCATCCTCTCCTGATTTGCCAGGTATCCTAGCGACGCTGCTGCCAGTTGCTTAGCAACCAGGTCCCTGTTCTTGGAGAAGGTGCTCTGGGCAGGGTCTGAGCTGTGTCGGTAGAAGTCTGCTTCTCCTTCAAAGCCTGTGTTGGAAGAACAACCCCATGACCAGGTGGGAGCTGGAGATTCAGCTCGAGGGTCACCCACACGGCCTTGACCTGTGACCTTTCATCTCAGTGGATCGGGCAGGGGATCCCCGTGCTGAGAAAGACGCAACTCCAAAGGAGTCGCTCAGCTTTGTGGGTGCCAGCGCCGTGTGTGGGGAGCGATGCTTGGCACGGCTCTGGGACCCAGCTGCGGCAGACGTGCCCTTGGCGTGTCTCCAAGTGACAAGCAGACCTCGGGTTTCAACCCATCTCTGTCACTCTGCAGGGCCTCATGCCGCTGAAGCTTCATGCTGTCAGCAATGGCGGGTGCGGTGGGGGTGACTGAGCTTCGAGAGCACGCAGTAGGTGCTGGGCCAGTGCTGGGTCTCGCCTGCTTGTTTACCACGAAGCTTTGATCTGCGGAGAGCTGGCCAGGTGGGGGATTTTGTGTGCCGGGAGCCCAGCGAGGGGGTGCTGTTCTGGGCATGGAACGCCAACTCCGGCTGGTCCGGACCAGCTGTCTCTGTGTGTGAGTCGTGACCCCCACGTCCGTGTGTGTCTGAGTCTATGCGTCTCCATGTGTGTCTCCTAGAGGCTGCGTCCCCAGGTCTGCGTCTGTGTGTCCTATGCCTGTGAGCCTGTGGCCATCTCCGTTCGTGTGTCCTGGCCTGTGCTGTGTCTCCATCTAGGGTCTGTGGGTCTGAGCCTCCTTGTTCATCTCTGCATGTGTGTCCTGGTCTGTGTCTGTCCCCATCTAGTGTGGGCCGGCGCAGCCCTGGGCGCAGTGACCCACCTTCCCTTGGCCCCCCTCTTCCAGCCTGCGCAGCCCCTCCCCCTCCAGAGCTGCAGCCTCCTCCCCCCCACCCCCGCCCGCGTCGGGCTGCTGGGCTCAATCGGCTGCTGCGTCTGGTCTGGCGGTCTGGCGTCTGCTGAGGAGACGGAGACCCTGTGCTGAGCCAGTGGCGGCTGGGACTCTTCCACCCTGCTCTGCACCTGCGCTCGACTGCCGGCTGGCTGAGGGTGGCGGTCTCCACGGTGGTCCCAGCTCCCAAGAAGGTTGCAGAGGTAAGGGCCTGAGCCGCTGGAGGTCGGGTGTGGGTCCTGCTAACAGACTGCAGCACAGCAGGGCTGGGGGCAGGAGGAAGCTGGGTCCCAGGCATTTCTGGGTGTGTCTCAGTCTCTTTTGTGTCTGCGTGTGCATGAGGGCAGGTTTGGGCATCCGTGTGTTTATCTGTGTGTGTGACGTGTCCCAGCATCCCTGTGCCTGTGAGCACACGAGTGGCTGTGTCCGTGAGCCCTGTGGGTGGACACGTGTCCCATGGTGTAACTGCCTCCAGGCAGCCTGTATGTGAGTCTCTAAAGCGAACGAGAGGTGCCCTTGAGGGTGCATGTGTCTCTGTGTTCTGTGAGCCTGTCTGTGCGCACGTGTCCTCACGTCTCCATGAGTCCCTGCCTGTGTATGTGTGTGCCCATGTGTTCTGATATGTGTGCCCGTGTGTTCCGGTGTGTGTGCCCAAGTGTTCTGGTGTGTGTGCCCGTGTGTTCCGGTGTGTGCCCTTGTTCTGATGTGTGCCCGTGTGTTCTGATGTGTGTCTGTGTGCCTCAGTGACTGTGGCTGCTGCTCAGTGTGGGGGTCAGTGTGCCTGCTGGGCCGCACGTGCTGTGCTGGAGGCTGCGGCTGGGTGTGTGTCTGGCTCTGCAGCTGCTTGTCTCTGTGCTCTGTCCCAGGTGCTACACTGAGTGGATTTGCAGGGCACTGGCATGGAGCCCCTCTTCCCCGCCCCATTCTGGGAGGTCATCTATGGCAGCCATCTCCAGGGCAACCTGTCCCTGCTGAGCCCCAACCACAGCCTGCTGCCTCCGCACCTGCTGCTCAACGCCAGCCACGGCGCCTTCCTGCCTCTTGGGCTCAAGGTCACCATTGTGGGCCTCTACCTGGCTGTGTGTGTCGGGGGGCTCCTGGGGAACTGCCTCGTCATGTATGTCATCCTCAGGTAGGCTGGGCCACGGGATTCCTGTCTGATGAGTCCCATACAGCTGCAGAGGGGGAAACTGGCTGTTCTGGACTGGCCTGAGCAGCTGGTGCTTTCCTGCTTCCTCCATTAAATGTTTTTGACCCTGTCCAGGAGGCAGGGCCAATCCCGAGGCCCTGGGTGCTCACCTCCTGGGGAGGGGATGGGAAGGGCCAGTGCTGGCCCCCACTGTGTCCCAGGCAGAGATGTCACCACCCTGACCCCTGTTTGAACTGTGGACCAGGCTCTGTGCCAAGCTGTCTGCTTGAATGACCTCATGAGACCCCACATCGGCCCTGTGAGGCGTTCTTGTCAGCCCATTCCCTGGATGTGTGGAGGGAGGCACAGGGCTGGTGCTGGGACAGTCCTGAAACCCCTTCTCAGGCTCCAGGGCTCCTGCTCATGAAGTGTCTGCGTTGAGCCCACGATCTGTGGGTTCATATGGGAAAACTTGTGGGGGCCAAAGAGAGGGCAGCTGATAGTTGGTTGAGGGGGCAGTGCTGGGGGCATTGTGGGGAGCAGTGTGAAAAAGCAGTGCCAGGGATAGTGTTGGGAGATAGTGTGAGGGATAGTGGGGGGGCAGCCGGGGGCATAGTGTGGGGGACAGCTGGGAGGATAGCCAGGGGATAGTATTGGGGACAGCATAGGGCACAGCATGGGGGGCAGTGTGGGAGTGGGCAGGGAACCCTTCACATGGATTGTGTATTGGGCAGGTAGAATATGGGGGTGACTTAAGCAGAAAGGGGGATTTTCTGAGCAGAGAAAATGAGGAACCCCAAATCCATCCAGATGAGAGAGACCGAAGGGGTGGGGACAGCAGGTGGGGTCTTGAAGGCCCGGTTGGAGGAACTTTGTTCTTCAGGCAGTGAGGGGTTATGGGTGATACTTTAGCAGGAAAATGACATGGCTGGAATGAGATTTCTTGTTGATCCAGGATGTTGCCTGGACCCAGAAAAAAGGTGATTCTGAAGAAAGGACCCAGGACTCTAAAGCAAGTGGTCCTTCCTTATAACCTTAAAGGGCCCCAACTAAAGGTGCTATGTAGGTAGAGGCAGGACAGGGCAGTGGGGGTGTTCAAGCTGCCACCATCCCAGCCCTGTCCTCTGAGTGTCCCTGAGAAAAGCTGTTCCCCCTGGGCCCTGTTTTTCCCATCTGGAAAGTGAGCAAGGTGGACCATGTAGCCACGTGTGTGTGTGTGTGTGCGTGTGTGCATGTGTGTGTGTGTGCGCATGTGTATATGCACATGCATGCATGCAGGTGTGTGTGCACGTGTGTATGTGTGTGTGCATACGTGTGCATGTGGGTGTGTATGCCTGTGCGCACGTTGCACATGTGTATGTGGGTGTGCGTGTGTATGCATGTGTACATGTGGGTGCATGCAGGTATGCATGCATGCATGTGCGCATGCGAGGGTGTGTGCATGCACGTGTGTGCATGTGTGTATGCATGTGTGCACGAGGGTGTGTGTGCTCACATGTGTGCATATGTGTGTGCAGGTGACACATGGTCAGACAAGAGCATGGGAAGAACAGCTGTCCCCTCCAGTGCTGACTCCTAAGTAAGGGCACTGGGGAGACTGCTTCACGATGTCCATGTCCCTCTGTGGCTGGTGGGTGTGCCACAGCTCAGGAGTGTAGCAGCCTGGGGCATTCCCTGGGCTTGAGCCCCTTTCCTGCCATGATGGCGTCTCTACTGTGTCTCTCCTCTGCTCTGGGCATTACAACTCTCTCAGCCACTTCCTGCATTAGAGCAGACAAGGAAGATCATCTTATTTACCGTAGTCCCCAGAGAGATCGATGCTCAGGAGCTGCCCTGGCCACGCTGGCAGCACACAGCATGCTTTGAGCCACTGGGCTGTGGGACCATCCCGGAGTCAGAAACACTCTGCTCTGAGCCCCACTCTGCTTTTTACCAGCTCCAAGCCTTAAAAAAACAACATACATCCTCTGTGCCTCAGTTTCTTCCTCTATAGAGGGGAATCAAATCTTCAGTGACATGTATTCCCCCTGAAGAGCTTGGTGCAGGTGTTTGCCGTAAGCATTGTTATTTCTTTGTAATGGCAGCCTCTTTATGCTTATTCATAATCACTCTCTCAGAGGCAGAACTGAGCCCCATACTTCCTCACGGCAGAATAATGTCATCTCAGGTGCTGCTGCCACTGCCAATATGACTGCCACCACCATCATCACAATCATCACCATCACCACTATCACCACCACCACTATCATTATCACATTCATCATCACCATCATCACTCACCATCATCACTATCAACATCACCACCACTGTTACCACTATCACCACCACCATCACCATCATCCTCACATTCATCATCACTATTACCAACATCACCACCACCACCAGCATCACCATCACCACCACCACCATCATCACCATCACCATCATCACAATCACCACCACCAGCATCACCATTATCACCATCACCACCACGATCCTCATCATCACATTCATCATTACTATCACCATCACCATCATCACCACCATTAGCATCATCACCATCACCACCATTATCACCATCACCACTATCACTACCACCACCACCATCACATTCATCACCATCATGACCATCACTATCACCATCATCATCACCACTGTTATCACTATCACCACCACCACCACATCATCACATTCATCATCACTGTCACCACCATCACAATCATCACCAACATCACTATTGCCATCACCATCACCATCATTACTATCACCATCACCCACTACCACCATCATCATCAATTCACCATCACCATCACCATCACCATCATCACTGTCACCACCACCACCACCATCACTATCACCATCAGCACCTCCACAACCATCATCACATTCACCATCACTGTCAACATCACTATCACCATCACATCACATTCATCACCATCATCACATTCGTTACTATCACCATCACCACCACCATTACCACCATGACCACCATAATTTCCCCCAAATATTACAACCATTAATTTATTTAACTTTTTTTTTTTGAGACAGAGTCTCACTCTGTTGCCCAGGCTAGAGTGCAGTGGTGCTATCTTGGCTCACTGCAACCTCCGCCTCCCGGGTTCAGGGGATTCTCTTGCCTCAGCCTCCCAAGTAGCTGAGACTACAGGCACGCGCCACCACACCCGGCTAATTTTTGTATTTTTAGTAGAGACAGGGTTTCACTGTGTTAGCCAGGATTGTCTCAATCTCCTGACCTTGTGATCCACCCACCTTGGCCTCCCAAAGGGCTGGGATTACAGGCGTGAGCAATCGTACCCAGCAACAAAAATTAATCACCAACAATTCTCCCAGCCCTTTCCAGCACCTTTTCCCATGCTCAGATACAATCATACCTCATTGGCATCCCTCCTGTGCCTGTCACCATCTTCTGTCTCTCTTGCTGGACAGCAGTGTGGACTTGGAAGTCTCTTGGTATCTTCTTACAGACTCTGGAGCCCTCAGAAACCTCTGGCAACTGTCCGGACAGCATTTGAGTCTGTGAGGGGTCTTCGAAGAGACTCAAAATCGAGGAGAGAAGGCTCCTTCTCTTAGGGTTCTAACCGTTTGCTCCCATGCACAGTCCAGGGTGTGCTCTGGTGCCCTCCACGTCCCAACTCCTCCAAAGTAGACCTGTGTTTAGGGCTTGGAACTTGTGTGTGTCAGAATCACTTGAGGTGCTGGTTAAGATGTTTGACCCCAGGCTCCAACCCCTGAGACTGACTCAGTGAGTCTCAAGTTGGGTCCAGGAGCTGTCACCGAGCTCCTATGGGAACTCTGATGTTAAGGGACTCAGGACCAGTGTAGCTTCTGGTGGCCAAGATGAACCCCTTGCCCTTTGCTGCCCGGCCCAGCCAGCATGGCCAAGTGAAGCCTTTCTTCTGCCTCTACTCCGCAGGCACACCAAAATGAAGACAGCCACCAATATTTACATCTTTAACCTGGCCCTGGCAGACACTCTGGTCCTGCTGACACTACCCTTCCAGGGCACAGACATCCTCCTGGGCTTCTGGCCATTTGGGAACGCTCTGTGCAAGACAGTTATCGCCATCGACTATTACAATATGTTCACCAGCACCTTCACGCTGACCGCCATGAGTGTGGATCGCTACGTGGCCATCTGCCACCCCATCCGTGCCCTCGATGTCCGCACATCCAGCAAGGCCCAGGCTGTCAATGTGGCCATCTGGGCCCTGGCCTCTGTTGTTGGCGTTCCTGTGGCCATCATGGGCTCGGCACAGGTCGAGGATGAAGGTCAGTGGGTGGTCCCCCCTCCCCTCAGCAGGCTCCCCGTGGCTCTGTGGCAGCCCCTCCACATCTCCTGGGCCCGTGCTGACCCCGCTTCTTCCCTGTAGAGATGGAGTGCCTGGTGGAGGTCCCCACCCCCTCCACATCTCCTGGGCTCATGCTGACTCCGCTTCTCCCCTGCAGAGATCGAGTGCCTGGTGGAGATCCCCGCCCCGCAGGACTACTGGGGCCCTGTGTTTGCCGCCTGCATCTTCCTCTTCTCCTTCATCATTCCCGTGCTGATCATCTCCGTCTGCTACAGCCTCATGATCCGGCGGCTGCGTGGAGTCCGCCTGCTCTCAGGCTCGCGGGAGAAGGACCGGAACTTGCGGCGTATCACTCGGCTGGTGCTGGTAGTGGTGGCTGTGTTCGTGGGCTGCTGGACGCCCGTGCAGGTCTTTGTGCTGGTCCAAGGGCTGGGTGTGCAGCCGGGCAGCGAGACTGCTGTGGCCATCCTGCGCTTCTGCACAGCCCTGGGCTACGTCAACAGCTGCCTCAACCCCATCCTCTATGCCTTCCTGGACGAGAACTTCAAGGCCTGCTTCCGCAAGTTCTGCTGCGCGTCCGCCCTGCGCCGGGAGATGCAGGTGTCTGACCGTGTGCGCAGCATTGCCAAGGATGTGGCCCTGGCCTGCAAGACTTCTGAGGCGGTGCCGCGGCCCGCATGACTAGGCGTGGACCTGCCCATGGTGCCCGTCAGTCCGCAGAGCCCCTCTACGCCCAACACAGAGCTCACACAGGTCACTGCTCTCTAGGATGACACAACCTGAGCCCTAAGCACCCAGAGCCTTGGACGGGCTTTTCCCTGTGGGCCAGGGACACTCGGTCCCAGAGGAGGACCTAGCGACATCTTGGGACAGGTCAGAGCATCAGGGCTACCTCCAAGGTCCTGGACACACTGAAGCTGCCCTCCTTGTGCAGGGCTGCAGAGACACAAGGACCTACCTGGAAGCGTCTGCTATGCTGGTGGACGGCCCTGACTGGCGCCCGTGCCCCCCACGTCTCCTGTTACTCTTGGCCGCTCTGCTGCTGTGTTGGCAGAACCCTGGATGAGCATGCACCTGAGAAGCCGCAGCAGCTGTCATCGTGCGCACCCCACGTGCTGTGTCCGTGTGTATGGCAGGATTCCAGCTGGCTTCAGTCCTGTGGCATCTCCTCAGGGCAGTTGCACAGGCTTGGCACCACCCCGTTAAGTGCAGCAGGCAGCTTTTCTGTGGGGTGGGACTTGCCCTGAGCTTGGAGCTGTCACCTGGAGGACTTGCTGTTCTGACTGCAGCCATGCAACCAGGGTCACCCCAAGGGGGAGCGTCCAGGTGGACTGTCAGTCCCTGGCTGCAGACGCTGAGATGGGCCTGGGCCAGCCACGCCTCCGAAGGTTTCCTGTGTGCTGCCCTGTGCAGTCTTCATCTCTGACTGCCCCTTGGCTCTGGGCCCAACCCCGTTTCCCTTCAGGAGAGCAGCGGGAGGCCCTGACCTGTTCCCTCCGGCAGTGCAGCTGCCCTCCCGCTGTGGACGGGACCCTCGGCTGAGCTCTGCTTGGTGCGTGGGAGGGGCTCAGGAGGAAGGCGCCGTGTGACCACCATGGGCAGCTCTGTTGTTCACAAAGTAGAGGCCTCATTTTCCTGGTCTCGACTTCTCTGTTTGGAGCAGGGTGGGGGAAGATTTTCTGGGGGTCGCCACATCCTCCCAGGGCTCCCCTCATACTCTTTCCTTTGCTTGGAGTCAGCGGTCGGTGGCTGTGCTGTGCTGCGGGGGAAACTGTGTAGAAGGAGAGCCCAGTGGCCACAGCAGAGTTCTGCTCTGGTGATGCCTGCTTCATTTACAAGCCTCAAGATGGTCCTTCGCAGGGATGAGCTTGCTGCCTAGTGGGAGGGTGGCTTCGCAGCAGAGCCAGCGTGAGGCATGGGGCTTGGCAGGGCTTGCTTGACCCCAGCTGCAAGAACTGTGGTGGCTGCAGGGACACTTGGGTGGGGGGGTGCAGTATCTGTACCTTGCCGCAGTCACCCAGAGAGTCACCCTTCCCGGTCTATAGATGGAAGCTGCAGGTTGGTGACTTTGCAAATGCACTTCCTACAGACGAACTATTAAAATACCTGCAACATTGAAAAAACTCAACTTTTTCACCAAGACCTTGGCCAGGTAACCTTAGGCAGCTGCAAAGAACAGGAAGTGATGGTGTCTCACCACAGAGCCTGCTCCTCCAGGTCTGGGGAGCCTTAGCCGTGGGGATTGTTCCTGAGGAGGCCTGTGCTGTCTCCATGACATCTGTGGCCTCTGCGAACGGGAGCTGCCTAGCTGCAGTGTTTTCTTGCCAAGGCTAAGTGTTTTGTGAATCTGCACTGATGTAATTTGCATCTTCACGTATTTATGCATGTGGCTATGCACATAGCCCGCCCTGGGTCTGTCTCCCAGGTCATGAAAAAGGAGCCTAATAAATGCTTGCTCACTGGCTGGGTACTCTTCATAACAGGAGCTTCTGGCTCTTGCCACCTGGGGATTTGCTTCTGGAGCGGCTTTTCTGGGATTGGCACATGGGTGGGAGGGGCTGTGGGGTTTGGGCTGAGTCCTTGCACCTGCCCTGAGCTGCCCAGCAGGCTGGGCCCTGCCCTCAGTGGTGGGTCCTGGGGAGGGCTGAAGCCGGTTAATGGTGCGTGCCGGGCTCCTGCCTTTTCAGCACACACGGCATCCCCCTCCTCTGCCACCTGGAGAGAGGTTCCCTGAGGATCCAGAGGGAGGGAGCTGCAGGGTTTTCTTCCATCCATTTCGTCTCAGAAGAACTCATGCTCCTGCTCATTTCCCCTTCCTCGAGTGGATCTGAGGGGTTTTGGTGACAGATGAGCAGACAGCCTCCTCCGGGGCTTGACACACTCTTGTGATGGACATCTGCCTGCTGGCTCCTGTGTGGCCTGGTTCAGCCCAGGCTGACCTGCAAAAGAGATGACCCTATCAGAGGCTATGGAGGGGCATGGCACACTCCAGTCCACGTGCTTCTCTCTAGGGCACATTCTGCAGGGTTTTATGCAGGTTTGAATGACAGGCACTGTCTTCTCCTGGACTGCTATAGCACCACAGACCCAGGGACACAGAAACAGTACACATTTATTCCTCAGAGCTGTGGAGGCTGGAGGTCTGAGATCAGGTGCAGGCATGTCGGGTTCTGGGGAAGACCCGCCTCAGGCTGCATCTTCTCATATCTCATGCCATGGGTTTGAGAGCTCGAGAGGATCCCTTTTTCTAAGGGCACTCATCCCATTTGGGAGGGCTCTGCTGTCATGACCTGTCACCTCCCAAAGGCCCCTCTCCTGGTACCATCACCTTTGGGGGGTTGGGATTTCAAAATACAAATTTTGGAGGAACGCAAATAGTCCATAACAAACACATTGTCATTAAAGCAAAGATTTAGCATGAGGGACGATTTGGGAGGGACAGGCTGCACCGGGCAGGTGCCGTGCCCTTGGGCCCAGGAGATGGAGTGCTCTTGGTGGAGGAGGCTCACGCGTGGGCCCGTGTGGGTGGGTGTGCATCCAGGGCTAATGCCCACAGCTAGTGTCTTCCAGAAGAAGCTGGCCAGGAAGGGGCCAGGGGCCGCAGGAAGGGTTGGGGTCAGTGGAGGCTGACCAGCTCCCTTGCTTTCCAGGACTGGGTTCTTCTCCAGCCCCTGGCTCGTCCAACCCACCTCTGCTGTTGGGCTTGGTCGAATCGCCAGGCTTTTCCGAGCCTCAGTTTCCTTCCCCGTGCAAAGGGGACAGCAGAACCCTCTTTGTGGGTTGTGGGGAAGGCTGGGGTGCCCGCGAGGGTCCCGGGTCCTGTCCCGCCTCAGGAAGGCCCGGGGTCTGCAGCGGCGTCGGACCCTCCCGCCAGGGGACGCTGTGGGCTCGCGCGGGCCCAGCCCTGGTTCCTGGGTGTACGGCGGGGTTTGGAGCTGGCGGGGCCGGGCTCTCCCTGGGACCAGGAGCCCGGAACGTGGAGACGCGGCGGGCTGAGCTGCTCAGTGAGGCCCCCGTTCCGCCAGGAGGTCCGAGGTGGGCGAGGGGCCGCCTCCCGGGAGAGCTTGCCTGCCCCTCCCTCCAGGCTGTGGGGTATCCCCCGTCCTGGGGTCCTGGACGCTCCCTGGCTGGGGAGTTGTCTGCAGGCCCTTTTCCTGATCCGCCTGGGACCACGGGGAGAAGACGCTGAGGATCCAGTTGCTGGACTGTGGATAGGGTAGGAGCCGCCCTAGGGGTCTGGGTTCTTGGGAGGAAGCCTGGTTGCCACCTTCTCCGCAGTAGAGATGCCTGCTGGGGCCAGAAGGCAAACTAGGGGCAGGAGGGAGACTCGGGCCTGAGGGGGTGTAGGGGCCTTGCCCTGGAGCTCCTTAACCGCCCCCACCCCGTGGTGCTCATTCTCGGCCCCGCCCTCCACGCGCTCCCACTCATCCGTCCCCGCCCTCCACTCGCTCCCACTCTCAGCCCCGCCCTCCACGCGCTCCCACTCTCAGCCCTGCCCTCCACGCGCTCCCGCTCGGTACCTGCCCTCCACGCGCTCCCACTCCGGCCCCGCCCGCCCCTGGGCCCCGCCCCTCGTTCCGCGCTCGCTGCTCGCTCGTTACGCCTCACACTGGCTCTGCTCCGGCTTGAAGCAGCGTGTCTGGGAAACGGTCTCACTTGTCAGCTCAAGGGCTCGGGCGTCAGGCTGCTGTGCCACTGCTTTGCGAGGTGTGACTGCAGCGCAGCCGGGAAACGAGTCCTTGCGGCATGGGTGTTGGGGGACAGCTCGTTCTTCTTGCGGCGTGGGTGGTGGTGGTGGCTCAAAAAGTGTCCACAGGCTGGGCTCGTGCCTGTCATCCCAGCGCTTTGGGGGGCTGAGGCGGGAGGATCACTTGAGCCCAGGAGCTTGAGAGCAGCCTGGGCAACATACTGAGACCCTGTCTTAAAAAAAAAAAAAATTGCCTGGCGTGGTGGCCTGTGGTCTCAGCTACTCCCGAGGCTGATGTGGGAGGATAGCTTGAACTCGGGAAGTCGAAGCTGCAGTGAGCTGTGACCGCACTCCAGCCTGGGTGACAGAATGAGACCCCTTCTCAATTTAAAAAAAAAATGAAGCAAAGGAGAAATGAACTGTCTACAGCCCCTGAGTTCGGGGTGCACATGTGATTTGCTTCCAATGCACAGAATGAAGGGACCGCAGACGGCTCCTGACACTTGGCCTCCAATGTGTTGAGGCTTCCTCTTTGCTCCCTCCTGGGTCACTGGCTCTGGGGGACCCAGTGCCATGTTCCGAGGATACTCAGCCCATGAAGCATCCATGTAGTGAGGAACAGAGGACTTCTGCCAGGTGGGCGGGGGATGGAGACTTCTCAGAAGATGTCCCAGTACCTGCCCAATATTCAGATGCCAGGGCCTTGGCCAATGTCCTGACCGCAACCTGATGAAAATGCCACTTTAATTCTTGAACCACAGAAGCTGTGAAATAGTTGTTGTTTTAAACTGCTAGGTTTTGGAGAAATTTGTTACACAGCAGCAGATAGCTAATACAGTGTCGTTAGGGAAAGTGACTGGATGGAGTTGGCCCTGGCTGACTTGCTCTGAGGAGGGGCACTGAGGCAGCCTTGAGCTGTCGGGGCTTGACAGGCAGGGTCCTCATGACCTGGAAAGCTGGGGTACTTGGTGGTTGGGTGGAGGTGGGCATACACCCTGGGACACCTTGTGGGGTGGTAAATGAGGGGTCCTGTGTGCCAGCTGGACAGACTAGCCAGAGTTCTGGTTCATGAGGACTGAAACCAACCCAGGGGGGTCACACCTTGCTGCCAGGCTGGAATGCCAGGTGTGGAACCAGCTGAGAACCATGGGCCAAGGATGGGGGCCTGTCCACGGTGCACCTGGGTTGTATTCTGGGACCAGCCCTGGCCCCTCCCACCGACAGTGGTATCTGAGCCGCCTGCCTTTCATTACCAGCACCCACCCCCCACCGACCAGAGTTTCAGCACGCAGCTCCTGCTGGCTGAGTACAAGCCCCAGCCACACTGTGGGAGGAAGAGTTCCAGGCACCAGCCTGTCCAAGTGACAGATGGTCTCTAGGCCATGGTGGCCCAGAGGTCCTGGAGGAAGGGCCCTGTACCCTGTAGCAAACTATGAGAGGACCACTGGCCATGGCCTGGGGGGTACAAGGGAGCACAAGGCTGTGGCATGGGGATGGCCAACTGCTGGAACGTCACTTGGGTTTCAGGCCATGACAGTGGATTTCGTGGTCTCATTTGCTGCAGATGTGGCTGGCCTTTGCAGCAGCACAGCACTGCTGCCTGAGGTGCCCACACTGTGCCACCTCCCAGCCCTGTCTTGGGAAGAGCCCAAGAATCCTGACTATGCCACAGGGTGCTGGCCCGGGTTGAGATCACGGTTCGGGTTCCTTCCCCTCCCAACCACTGTCATTAGGGAACCCCAGCCCCAGAACCTTCTAGGGCTTGTCCATCTGTCTGTCCCTTGTGGGTAATTGGACTCAGGATGCTTGCTGTGCTGGGGCCTTCTGCTCTGACCTGGATCCCTGCTGCTGTCCACGCAGGGGCTGTCCAGGAAGCAGACGTGGGAGGCTGTCTCTGGAAGTCTGGTGGCCAGCATTTGAGGGTCCATGTCTCACTGTGTGGAGAAGACAGCATGGGGATGTGAACAGGCAGAGTGTCCCCTGGAAGAGGCCACCTGAACTGGATGGGTGGGGGTATGGGTGATGGTGGGGGTGATGATGGGTGCTCAGGCCCCTCAGCACTGGAACATGGTGCGGAAATTCTTGCGGAAGCTGTCGTCCAGAAAGGCATAGAGGAAGGGGTTCAGGCACGAGTTGGCATAGCTGAGGCTGGTGATGACATAGGACATGCTGATGACCAGCGGGGTCTGGGGCAGGTCTGTGGCCAGGGCCACGATGGAGGCCAGGTGGAAGGGTGTCCAGCAGAGGAGGCACACGGTCAGCACAACGAGGACGAGGATGGTCACCTTCCGCCTGGCCTTGCCTAGAGCCTTGGCACCAGAGCAGAGCCGCACGGCCCGCAGCCTGCGCAGCAGGTCTGCGTAGAGCACACAGATGGTACACACAGGCACCACGAAGCCCAGGACCAATGTGTAGATGCGGCTGGCCTTGGACCAGGCCTGCTCGGGCTGCGGGAAGCTCAGCCCACAGCTTGGTACCTGCAGCTCATTGCTGTAGACGCCAGCAAAAGAGAAGAAGGGCAGAACCAGGACCGTGACGCCCAGCCAGATGCACAGGCTGACAACCTTTGCCCCCCGGTAGGTGCGCCAGGGCATGTGGCGGGACCGAACCGTGGCCAGCACCACCAGGTATCGGTCCACGCTCATTATGGCCAGGAAGTAGATGCTGGAGAAGATGTTGTAGTGGTCAATGGCCAGCGCCAGCTTGCAGAGCAGCTCCCCGAAGGGCCAGTGCTGCAGCAGGTGCTCTGCAATATTGACAGGCAGCACCAGTGTGAAGAGCCCGTCAGCAATGGCCAGATTCAAGATGAACACGTTGGTCACCGTCTTCATCTTGGGTGCCCTCAGGATGACAAGGATGACGGCCATGTTGCCACTCAGCCCCACAGCACAGATCCCGGAGTAAACGGCGGGCAGGAGCACATAGAGGATGGGTAGCGGCTCGGAGAAGGTGGCATTGTGGCCGGTGCCATTGTCCTGACAGACGTTGGTACCCACTGTGGTGAGGGAGGAAGCACCCCTGCTGTGAAGGGGCTCCAGACACCCAGTGGCCTGCATTGTAGGCAGGACTGTTGACGGTTTGTGCCCCAGGCAGGTCGGGGGTGCCTTGGAGTTGGGTGTCTGGTAAGAGGCTTCCTTGGGCTGGATTCTAGGAAAGAAAATCAGCCAGAAACTTTGAGATCTGGCCATCTGTTAGAGCACAGCCGCTCCAAGTTCTCTGGCCGAGACTGTGGGCCACTTTGCCAGGTCAAGTGCCTGGGGCCAGAGGCAGCTGCAGCCAGGTGGAATGTGTGAGGGCCTCCCCCAGCCTCCTCCTAATGATGCTTCAGCAGGTCCATTCCCTCCTCCTGCAGAGAGGGGCTGCTGGCCACCCTCCTGGGAAGAGGCGATGTGGCTCTGCCCCTGCCCCAGGAACCTGCAAATTCACAGTCTAAGTAGAATCCAGCGATCCATTTGAAAACACCTCCCAGCTCATCTGTGGTCCCCTTGAATCTGAAGCTCCTCCCCACAGGGGTCTTGGGGTTGGCACCCTCCCTCCCAGCCTCCTAGAGGTGCTGCAGACCCCGCTGGTCCACTTGCTTTTCTCTCTACTGACCTGTCCAGTGCTTCGAGCCCGGAAGTTGGTAGCCTTGGTGTGGTCCTGGTGGTGGCCAGCACAGTCAGTTGCAGGGATGGGGGGAGGTGTGGTCCTCACCAACAGACCCCAGCTGAGGTTTCAGGAGTTTCAGGACCTGCCTTGCTGGCTGCCTCGGTCCCGGAGGCAAGGATCCCAGCCTGGTGGCAGCGCTGATGCTGGTGAGGGAGGGAGGCGGATCCCCCACGCTGACGTGGAGCCCGGAAGGCAGGCCCCACCCCTGAGCTGCAGTAGCGCCTGCAGTCGGTTGTCCCAGGGTCTCCTCAGCACTCACCCAGGCGAACTCCTCAGTGGGCGGCCGAGGCACGTGTGCGTGTCTGTCTGTGCATGTGTGCACCTGTGTGTCAGGAAGGCACTCCATGCAGGGGCCTCCAGGTGTGCCCAGATCTTTGGGCAGAGGGTACTGAGAGCATCTGTGCCTCGTCTGGGCATCACTATGGCCCTGGGTACCCTTATCTGTGTACATGGGGGTCTAGGTGGGTCTTGTGCCCCACCCTGTGTGGTGAGTATACATGGTGTGTGCCTGTGTGTGTGCCAGTGAGGACACGTTCATGTGTGCAGCCCTGTGCGGGGGTTTCTGTGGGTGAGCTCTGCATTGCATCTGAGTGGGCTGAGTGTGGGGGTCTCATGTGGAAGCACCACTTTTTGGCCATAGGCAACCCAACTTCTTTTTTTGTCTTCTTCTAAAATGAGTAACGCAGACTCGGTAAGCTGTGAATGGCTGCATAGAAGACGTTCGCACCCTGAGGCACCACTCTCAAGCCATCCTGCAAAGGCGGTGAGCATTGCGCTCTGCTCTGGGCTGATCTCTGAGTCCTTTCCATCTCCCTGCTTTTGGGCGAATTCCACCCCTGTGTGTGCAGCTGGGCAGCTCCTGGACATGCTTTGCAGGTCACACCACAGCTGATGTGGGCAGCCAGCCTGTCTCAGGGCCATTCCTCAGCAGGGACGTGCTGGGTCAGAGGATCTCTGTGTTTTCCTTCTTTCTTTTTTTGAGACAGGGTCTTGCTCTGTCACCCAGGTTGGGGTGCAGTGGCACTAGCATGGCTCTGGAACTCTGAGCCCCTCCCAGACTCTACCTCTGCTCTCCTGAGACTGTCCTGAGCCGGTCTCATTGGAGGTGGGGTGGGATGATGGGAAGGATGGGGATACTGAGGGCAGTGGGGATGGGGGAGACGGTGGGTGCTGAGCTCAGGACCCCGGGGGGCCAGCTGGAGGTGTCGGGCCCTCCTGGCCACAAAAGCAGCATCCCCACATGCCTTTCCTTCCTCCCAGACCCACCTCACCTACATCCACTGCAACACCAGGGCCTGAGCCAGGGGTGCTCCCCGGTCGGTACCCCCAGCCCTCAGGGCTCAGAAAGGCCCTTTGCTCTCTCTGTGGGCTGGGCATTGTTCCAGCCAACTGTGAGCTTGTGAGAGCATCGTTCTGTGGAAATGATTTCCATTTTCAGAAATAAACTGGCCTTTTCAAATGAACCAGTGAGGCCTTTTGGGTGTAGAGAGGAGAGGCCAGGGAGGGAGAGAGCCGTGCACAGCTGTCGGGTGGAATGGTAGTAGGGGCCTGGCAGCAAGGCTGAGGACAGAGCGCATCTTCTGTCTGGGGTGCTGGGGTGAGGCGGGGATGGTGCCAGTCCGTGTGCATCTGAGCATTTTGTGGGCCTGTGTGTGGAGGTCTTATAGGGACCTGGAGGAGAAGCAGCCCTACATTTATGCGTGGCTGAGCCCAAAGACATTGTACCCCCATGGTAGGGGCCAGGGAGAAGCGCCAGGACCCTGAGACAGCCTACGCAGCATTCAAGCAGAGCTGTGCCGGCTTTACTGTTACTGCCACTTCATACAGGTGCGGCAGCTGCCCTCTGCCTATCCCTTATTGTGCACTATGACTTGGTCTCCACACACGCATGCAGACATGTTGCAGATGGAGTCACACAGAATCACAAGCGTGCATGTTGGCTGTCTCATCTCTGGCCAGGCAGGCCCTGCTAGGAGGGGTGGACTCTGTCCTGCTCCCTCTCCCTGCATCAGCTCTCCAAGATGAGCCTCAGCAGTGGCTGTGCCCCTGCAGGGTAAGTGCTCCCAAGAGGCCTAGGCCATCAAGACCAGTGAGAGGGCCAGGTGCGGTGGCTCACACTTGTAGTCCCAGCACTTTGGGGGACCAAGGTTGGCAGATTGATTGAGCCCAGGAGTTCGAGACCAGTCTAGGCAACATGGTGAAACTGCATCTCTACAAAAAAATACAAAAGGCCGGGTGTGGTGGCTCACGCCTATAATCACAGCACTCTGGGAAGCTGAGGTGGGCAGATCTCCTGAGGTCAGGAGTTCAAGACCAGCCTTGCCAACATGGTGAAATCCCGTCTCTACTAAAAATACAAAAGTTAGCTGGGCGTGGTGGCAGGCGCCTGTAATCCCAGCTACTCAGGAGGCTGAGGCAGAGGTTGCAGTGAGCCGAGATCACACCACTACACTCCAGCCTGGGTGCCAGAGCAAGACTGTCTCAAAAAAAACCCCCCAACACCCACAAAAAAACAAAGATTAGCTGGGTATGGTGGCGCATGCCTATAGTCCCAGCTACGTGGGAGGCTGAGGTGGGAGAATCGCTTGAGCCCAGGAGGTCAAGGCTGCAGTGAACCGAGATCACGCACTGTACCCAGCTGGGCGACAGAGTGGGACCCTGTTGTAAGAAAAACCCCAAAAAAACAGAGAGGCTCAGGCCTGGCTTCCTCTAGGTAGGGAGTTGGGCAGCTTAGCTCTCTCCAAAGAGACAAGAAGTTCAGGGCCAGTTTCCCTCAGCGTGGGAGGTGGATTCTCCAAGGAAGCCAAGAGAAAACACACTTTATTTGTAAAACTGGGAAGGGGCCATTTCTTGTTTAGATTCAGGGTTTTCCACCAAGCCACGGGCACCCGCTGCGTCTCTCTTCCCCTCCAGTCAGCACTGAACTGTCCCTGGGGGAGGTCATGGCTTGGGGTTCTAGTCAGTCCCTGACCCCTCTGTGCAGACAGGGCCACAGTCATGGGCACCTTAGCTGAGGGCAGCAGACTGGGTCCTTCTCAGCTACCACCCATACCTGACCCTCAGGCCCTGAGTCATTTGCGGGCTGCACAGATACCTGCCTGGGAGGACTGCAGTGAGCAAACGGAACAATTCCTGCTCTCACAGGGCTGGCCCTTTGGTGGGGGAGGCAGATGGTGGATGAAATGGTGCAGGGCACTGTAGGGCAGGAGGAGGGGGAGCTCTGGGGGCAGCAGGAGGCCACCGGGCCTTGCTGAGAAGGCTACTCTTGTGCTAAAACCCAGATTGGGTGGGGGGGGACAAGGCCCCTGGGGGAAAGAGGGCCCTTGGGGCCAGGTCCTAAGGCCAGAGGTTCTGGAGGTGACAGCTGGGGGAGCAGAGGCCTGAGCAGGTTGGGAAGAGGCCATTGCAGTGGTCCTGCCCTAGGGGCCTGCGGAGCTGGGAAGCTGGAGGTCAGGATGGCGTGTGGGTCCAGCTGCTGTGGCAGCTCTGCCCTGACCACGGCCTTTGGCAGCAGGGGCTTGCAGGGCTCCTGGGCTGTGGCTCCAAGGCCTCCCTCTCATCTCTGAGCCTCCTCTGCTGAAGCTGTGCCTGCACTACCCACATGCCTCCTGCTGCCCCAGGCACGTGTAGGCAGCAGACTCGAGAAGGCTGGTACAAAGCTCCCGTCGTGACTGAAACATGCAGACAGGAAGGAGGGCGACTGCTCCCTAGGGCCCAGGCCTGTCTCCTTGTGGGGCTGGGAGGGTTGTTTAAATCAATTACCAAAGCACTTGCAGCCTCCTGCTCACCCACAAAGGCCCCAATCCAAGTACAGGAGGGCGGCCCCCAGGACAATGTTTCCCAGTGGGGACTGCTCCCTGTTCTTCTTGCCCTGGCCAGTCCAAGACCCTAATAACCAGGAATAGGCCGGGAAAGGGCCCCACCCTGTGCTCAGGAGCCTCCAGGTGCTCTCTCGAAGCTCAATCCCAGAGGGCTTCACTGAGGAGGTGTCACTGTGCCTGTCCTTGGGGGCGTGTTCATGGGTGATCTCAGTGTGGCTAGAAATGTAGGAGAGGGCTGGAGGGGGTCTCATCCTGTCCTCAGGGCTGGGAGCAGCCGCGGCCTCCTGGAGATCGTGGGCAGGGTGGACAGGCAGGTGCAAGCACCTTTGAGTCTCCGAGGGAGGGGTTACTCAGGCATGTCAGTGCATGTGGACACACATCTGGGTGGGCGGGAGTGTCTGTCTGTCCTGTGACACCCTTCACTGGTGCCTGCAGCGGCAGAGCTCCCTGAGCTCCCAAAGAGGGCCCAGGAATGTCAGAGACCTGATGGGAATGACCATATGTATGGCTTTCTGTCAGGCCCTGAATTCTTGCTGAAGTATCCTTCAGTCGGAAAGGCTGATCCATGCCCAAATCTGGAGGCTTTTGATGCACCGTTGGCTCCTGGCCTGGAGACGACACTGCAGGCTGGCAGTCCATGTCCCTCCACAGGGGCTCATGCCCACATGGCTGGTTTTGAGGTGGTCTTGAGGTTGTCATGGCAGCTGGGGGTAAGGGCCTGGGGGGCTGCAGCTCTGGGATGCTCCAGGGGCCAGACCTGGTGACCTTGGACCAGGCTCTCCATTGTGGGCATATGAGGAGGGGTGGGAAGGTTGGAGGAGAAAGGCTGGGTGAGGCAGGCTCCTGCCTTCTGGATCCCACACCTTGGGGACTTCCATACAGGGGAGAACAGACCCAGGCTGGCAGCTAGTATAGTTGGAATGATGGGTCCCGTTGGGGGTGAGGTAGCTTCTGGCCTTGCCCATTCCCTTCCCCTTCTAACCTGCCTGGAACCAATCCTGAGCTCATAGGATGGATGGTGCCCTGAGCCTGTGGCAGAAGCTTCAGCTACCCCTGAGGACTGGCTGATTCCAATACTGTGACACACACACACACACCAGCTCACAGATTCCAGCACACGGACCTTAGCATACATGTACACACAAGTACACAGATCCCGCACACACACACCTGCCTCCCACACATGGCCACATGGTGGCACTTCGTTTTTGCATGACCGTGTCCAGATCAAATCCGGGTCATGTACTGCTCCGTCCTGCCCACGGCTGTGGCTTGTGGATGGGGTGGAGGGCTCTCAGATCAAATCTGGGTCATGCACTGCTCTGTCATGCCAGCAGCTGTGGCTTGTGGGTCAGCAGGGGCTCTCTTGGGCTGGTTGATGAGAGACTAGAACTGGGCTGGGGAAGGCTGGGTAGCAGCGTGGAGAGGGTTCAGGGTGGGGCTCATGCTAGAGGTCGGGGCAGTGGCCAGGGCAAGGCCAGAGCCCCATAGCCACACGCTCGCTGCCCTGATCTTTGCGGCACCGGTGCATACATGCATGTTCATAACAGCCAGCCCCCACGTCACTCGTACACATTCCGTCTCATTCGCTCGTGCAAGGCTAACATCGTGATACCTGCACACGTCCATGCCCATGACTCCATGCACTTTTGTGCCCTATTTGAGCCTTCACAAGCTGGCTGCACACACTCCTGCTCACACATCCGTGGATATGCCCTGAGGCTCTCTCTTAAGGTTCAGAGCCAGGGGGCACCTCTCATTTAAGAGAGCCTGTTCCTGATCCTGTCCGTTGCTTGAGGCGCCTTGAGAGGGTCACTGGGTGAGCATCAGGGAGGAGCCAACAGCCACAGGGCTGGAAAGGCACCATCCACCACCCACCCCTTTCTGTGGCCAGTGAGCAGGGATCCTGCTGTGGTGAAATCTCAGGTGTGCTGTGGTATGGGGGATGCCACAGGTGAATCTGTGCAACTGTGAGGACCCTGCAGAAGAGCTTTGCTGGGCGGGATATCGGGGGCAGTGCTGGAATGTGGCATCTGGCCATTGCATGTTGTATCCTCCGTCTCTGAATCCCCATCCTCTGCACAGAGCTGGACATTTTGATGCAGCAGGCAGGACTGCAGTGGAGACACCCTCAGCTCTGGGGACCCTGCCATGGGCCCTCCTGCTGATTGGCTGGCCTGGTTCCCATCTCCACTTCTTTGCTCCCAGCACCTCTGCTGGTACATGTAACAGACACTGATGTGCCCCAATGCATGCCAGGCCCTGGGCTCAGTGCTGGGGGCCCAGACTGGGCTGGGACCTGGGAGGGGCTAGGGTGGCACCTCTGTCCAGGGCTTATGGATGGGACCCTCTTGCTACTACCCTGGCAGCAGCCGGGGGGGTGCCCAGCCGAGGACTTTTTCAAAGTCTTGAGGTTGTCATAGTGACTGCACCCTTGCCGAAGTTGGGTGGTTCCAGGCTGGGGCTGGGAAACAGGCATGCCTTGGTGTTGGTGAGTGTGGCACAGCTGTGCAGGGGTGCAGGTGAGGTGTAAGGTGGCATATGTGGCCTTGTCAGGTCTCAGTTTTCCTTGCCTGTGACCTCAGCCTGTATCTAGCTCCAAAATGTGGTCTGCAGAGGGTTAGGGCAGGAGCTGGCTCTGTCCGGCCTGTGGGTCCTCCAGCAGATGCGTCTGTAATGAGTCCAGTCATGCAGGCTCCATGGTCACCATAGCATTGGTACCCAAGGGGGTAGACAGAGATTTGAATCTAGGACTGGGCAGCTTCCTCACCTTCCACCCCCACAACTGTGGCCTCAGTCATCAATGGACAAGGCCAAGCCAGCCAGGCCTCAGTCATCAACAGATGAGGCCAGGTCAGTAAAGGATGCTGGGCCATGCCCTGAGCCAGGTCCTGTGGTCTTCAGGCTGCCACCCTGAGCTGGGGATGGGGGAAGGGGGCATGGGGCCTATGCCAACACCTCAGTGGTGCTTGCAGCTGTGGTGCTAACAATTCTAACACCATGCTATTGTCTTTTGGGCTTCTGGAATTTTGAGCCAATTTGGGCTCACTGGGTGATGCTGCCCCTCATCTGGCCAAGCCTGAGGGAGTAGGGATTCCATTCTGAGCTGGGCATGGTGTGGGCCACGTCATCATCCATCTTGTGTTTATGGGTTGATTTATAAGCACATGGCAGTCTTGGAAGAGTGGTGACAGTGTTTAGCTTAGTGGCTTTGATGCAGAAGCCAAAAGCATAGTCTGGGCCAGACCTAGGAAGCCGGGGCTCCGGGCTGGGCAAAGGCACCGTATAACAGGCTGGGTGGAGATCAAGGGGAGCCAGGGCTCAGGCTGGGGGTCCCTTGACAGGCGGTGAGGGTCTGCAAGGGCTGCGGCATGAGGATCTTCATGGCTCCAGTCTTGGAGGAGAACAAAGCCCAGACAAGCCTGGGGACGGGACAGGGGAGGTGGACAGAGGTGTGGGAGGCCAGCCACGGCTACTTCACAGGAGTCTTGGGGATGCCAGCTTGGCTCCAGGCCTCGGCTTGATGGTTGCCTTCTGCCAGGGTCAGGTCCCACTTCTTGTGCCCAGAGCCCTCTCCAAGCCCTTCATCATGGCCCCTCTCTGCCTTCCCCTGGACTCCAGGCCGGCTGGGCAGCACTGTGTCTGCGGTGTGCATCTTCTGAGCTTCGTCTCCAGCCCTGGATTGTGGGAAGAAAGTTGCCCAGGTGCCATGGCAGGAGACTGAAAGCAAAATCTGTCCCGGCATAATAACTAACTGATTACTTAGTTATAGCAATGATACCACATAGATATTAGATTCAATCACATAATCAATTGTATTATCAATCTTATTACATCACTATTGTCTATTAATCTTTAGTATCAGAAGTAGGAACATCTTAGTCTTATAGTATAGACATAATTGGGTGAATTATAATTCAGAACTGAAGGGACACTGTGAGAGGTGACCAGGAGGTGAGAGTAAATGCCTTGTGGTAGCGCCTGCATCTGGGGAGATGCCTGTTACTCAACAGGCCATGAGGGGGAGTTTCCCTCTCACTGCTGAGTTCAGAAAAAACTCTGCTCTGCGGGCTCTTGAGGAAGGTCTGACACTGGCCAGGCCAGCCCACAGACATCCAGGGGCTTAAACCCTCTCCGTGGTGCTGTGCTCCGATGGTCACCATCCTTGTCCACCTTCATGTTCCACTTTCCCACCCGATGCTCCCTTGTAAATTCATAGAAGCTGTGAGAAGTAAGAATAGAGGAATCCTAAAAGCCTTTGATCTTTCTGATAAGTGCATAGAAAGATACTGAGGTATGTGCCTCTCTGCCTTGCAGTGGCTGCCTGAGAGGGAGGGGTCCTCTGTACTCTGCCTACATGACCCTGTACCATACCCACGTGGCCCCCTGAACTGTGCCCACGTGGCCCCGCATATTGTAAGAATGTGATTTGCTTGACACCTACCAATCATGTCAGATGGGTCACTCTCCGGCCCTGCCCCCTGCCTTGTATACAATAAATATCCAGGCATTCGGGGCCACTGCTGGACTCCACCCTTTGGTGGCAGTGGTCCCCCAAGCCCGGCTGAGTTTCTTCTCTTATCTCTGTGTCTTGTTTCTTTCCTGCAATCTGTCATCTCCGCACACAAAAGAACACCCACTAGGCCCTGCAGCACTGGACCCTGGGGTTCGTCTTTCCTGGGCCTCTCCCTGAAGCCTGAGGAACCACCCTCTGCTGGGGAAGACTGAGTGTCCCTGCCCAGTCTGGGTGGGGGATTCATAGCCTGGGGCAGACCCCGCCCATCACATGTATGGCAAGTCATGGCCTTGCTCCAGAAGATGTGGCAGCCAGGTGGGGACACTGTGAGCACAGGACTTGGTATCCATCTTGGCTGTGCCCTCTTAGGAACCTCAGCCTGGTCCCTCTGCAGGAAGGGTGACCAACAGTCTGGGTTTGCCTGGGACTGTCCAGGTTTTAGTGCTGAATGTCCCACATCCCAGAAAGACTATTGGTCCTGAACACACTGCTTATCAGTAGGGTCTACCTGGGAGGAATACACGAGGGTGCTCCCTCCAGGAGAAGCTGTGCTGGGCATGGGCCACCCCGATGTGGGAGGGGCCGGGCCTGGGCTGGGCCAGAAGACAGCCAGATTCCTCCAGCATGGCCGGGCTCCATCCTGCCTCCCCTCCTTCCATCTCTACTCTGCTGACTCCTGGGAGCTCAGCCTTCTTCTGGTCTATCTCTGGTTCTGTGTGCCTCCTCTGTGCCAGATGCTGACAGCTAAAAACACATCTGTGTTTCGTTTTGTCTCCACAATGACCCAGGGCAATACTACCGTCATCTCATTTAGCAGATGAGAACAGGAGACTCTGATGGAGTTTCCCTGGAGTGTGCTTGCTAACCTAGAGCAACGGGACACTCCGCTTCCTCATGGAGCTTCCCGGAGCCTGTGGCTTCCTCTCCAGGGGCTCTCGTAGTGTCGAGTATGAGGAGCTCATGCTCTCACCAGGGACACCTTGTACCTGCTGCTTGTCACCTGGGGGATGTTTCCTGCCTGCAGAGATGCCATCCACGTCTGGCTGCTCAGGGGGAGATGAGTGGGGCCCTGCTCACTCGGGACAAAGGAGGCTGAGGAGGAGCTCTAGGCCCCTCTTGCCCACCCACTTGAGTGTACCCCAAAGGCACATGGGGCCCCTGGGGTGCTGCCTGTGGCTGGGCCAGAGACGGTACCACTGCACAAGCTGTGCTCATGGCATGTGGCCAGGGGCCTGTTGCAGTGAACCTGGGTAAAGAGCCTGTGGACCTGTGTGTCAAGGAGGTCACTGTGGCCTGGACAGTCTCCTGAGGGAGCAGACCAGCAAGAGGCCAGGAGGTCTGGGATTGGCTTTTTTCTTGCTGTGTGGCCCAGGGAGAGTTACTCAACCGCTCTGAGCCCCTATTTCCTCACCTGTCAAAGGGGGATCATAACTTTTCTGCCTTGGTGTTTGAAGAGGTTTGGGGTGAAAAAACACAGGCTGAGGGCTTGGCTGCAGCTTGCGCCTGTTGGCCAGTGTGCAGTGCGAAGGGGCCCCATCTGAGGTCCCCCCTGCCCATGCTGCTCTGGACCTGGTCTGAGGTTTCAGCCTTGGGCCAGGGCAACTCAGGTGGGTGCTCGGAGGGAACACTGACCTCAAGTCGGGAGTCAGTAGGACAGGAGGCTGGTGAGGGGCAG
This sequence comes from Callithrix jacchus, assembly GCF_049354715.1. NCBI lineage: Eukaryota > Metazoa > Chordata > Mammalia > Primates > Cebidae > Callithrix > Callithrix jacchus. The sequence goes on from NC_133506.1 coordinate 59,588,871, forward strand.
GCAGCCAGCTGCAGGTCACAGGCCAGGAGAACTGCGGGGGAGGTGGAGAGAGAGAGAGAGATTGATTCTCAGCCTGGGCAAAACATTGGCAGGGCAGCAGGCCAGCTCTGGCTCTGCCATGGAGGGAAGCACATTGAAGCCCTGCTGTTCTGGGAGGCCCCCTGGACTGCTCTGCTGAGCCACACAAAAGCCACGGTTTTCCCTCGATCAGGCAGACAAACGGGGCCCTTCCTCCGGTTCCCGGCTGAGCCAGGTTCTGTGTTTTGCAGACTAGCCCTGCCCCCCAGTGGCCAGTTCCTAGAACTGCTGCAGAGGAAAAGGGACCGTTCTGTAGGGTCGGGGTGGGGGCTGGCGTGGTTTCCTGTAACCCTGCCCACGACCCTCCGCCCCTTCCCAAATAGGCTGGGTGCACCAGGGGGCCCCAGTGCTGAGCGTCGGGCTTGCTCGGCACTCATTTTCGAGTGGGTATGGGAACAGGCAGGCACTGTCTCTGTGTGGTTTGAATATCTGTCCCCTCCAAAACTCGAAACTAGTCCCCAATGTGGCACTATTGGGGGGGGGGGCTTTAAGAGGTGATTGGGTCACAAGAGCTCTGCCCTCATGAATGGATTAACTTATTTATGGATTAATGGGTTATCATAGGAGTGGGGTTGGCAGCTTTATAAGAGAGAGACCTGAGCCAGCATGGTCAGCCCCTCACCACGTGCCACCCTGCACTGCCCTGGGAACTTGCAGGGGATTCCCCCCAGCAGAAAGCCTCACCAGATGTGACCCATTGACCTTGGAATTCCCAGCCCCCAGAACTCTAAGAAATATATTTTGTTACTTTAAATTACCCAGTTTCAGACACATAGATATAGTTTGTTTCTTTTAAATCACCCAGTTTCTGTTATAAGCAACAGTAAACACTAAAACAAGGGCCGAGCCAGCCCCTGCCCACAAGGAGCTCCATTCTGATGCTGAGAGACCCAAACGCACACCTGTGATCTTTGTCATGCTAGAGACTTGTTTTGTGTTGGCCCCAACCTCAGCTTGCCAGCAATTTGTGAAAGAACCAAGTCAATTTTACATAGCAAATTAAACTCAGGGTAAATGTGTGTACATGGATTTCAATAGTAGGTAAATATTCTTAATGGTGAAAAGTAAAACTTCTGTTAAAACTCTTGTGTGCTGTTCTTGCCACTGAGTTTAAACAACAAGAAAAACAAGTCTGTGTGCTAATGGTGTAAAGAGCGCTTCTGTCTAGACTACCCCGGACTGCGGCCGAATCCCTGGGGAGCTTCAGGAGCTCACTGGAGCTGGCTCCACCCCATGCCCAGGCTCTGACATGCTTAGTCTGGGTTGGGGCCTGGGCACCAACACTGTCTTAGTTTTGTGTTGCTGTGAAGAAATACCTGAGGCTGGATAATTTGGCTTTCTTTTTCCTGGGTGAGGAGCTAGGATAGAGGCTGGGTCACTGTAAAGGAAAGAGGTTTGTTTGACTCACGGTTCTGCAGGCTGTACAGGAAGCATGGTGCCAGCATCTGCTTCTGAGAAAGCCTCCGGGAGCTTTCACTCATGGCAGAAGGTGTCTCATGGTGAGAGCAGAGGTGAGAGAGAGGGGACATGACAGGCTTTATTAAAAAAATAACCAGCTCTTGTGGGAACTAATACAGCAAGAACTCACTTATCACCAAGAGGAGGGCAGAACACATTTATTCAGGGTCCTTCCCAGTGACCCAGACACCTTCCACCAGGGCCCACCTCCAACATTGGGGATCAGATTTCAACATGAGGTTTGGACACACATCCAAACTATAGCAGGTATTTCTGAAGAACTCCCAGGTGTTTCAAACCTGGGCTGAAGCCACGTATTGACGCTGTTTTTGACACGGCTGGAGACCTGAACTTTCTATACCACGGAGCCTCCCTGTCAGCGTTCTCAACTCTTAGGGTTAGCAACTCCTTTAAGAATCTGATAGGCTGGGCGCGGTGGCTCAAGCCTGTAATCCCAGCACTTTGGGAGGCCGAGGCGAGTGGATCACGAGGTCGAGAGATCGAGACCATCCTGGCCAACATGGTGAAACCCCGTCTCTACTAAAAATACAAAAATTAGCTGGGCGTGGTGGCGTGCGCCTGTAGTCCCAGATACCCAGGAGGCTGAGGCAGGAGAATTGTTTGAACCTGGGAGGCAGAGGTTGCAGTGAGTCGAGATTGTGCCACTGCACTCCAGCTTGGTGCCTGGTGACAGAGTGAGACTCTGTCTCAAAAAAAAAAAAAAAAAAAGAATCTGATGAAGGCTTGGGGCCCTCTCCTCAGGCAAAAGCACAAAAAGCCTCATTCTGTTTTGGGGGATTCACTAATACCTGAAGCACCTCTACCTCCCCTTCCCCACAGATTTTTGCAATTTCATATTAGATCACATTGTTAGTGAATGACAGTTGTGACTCCTCTATTTGATCCCCTGCCCTCAAATGTCCACATATTTTTTAGTTAATTATCACCCTTATTTGGGGATTTGTGAGAATTTATGAAGTTCTGAAATCACAAGCCTCCTTGCAGTCAAGACCACGTGTTCTGGGGCCATGCTGCTGGCGATCCTGGCTCCCCATATGCTCTGGCAAATCGGCTTCCCTCTTGGTGCCTCACTTTCCTTATCTGTGGGGTGGGGTGATGACAGTCCCACCTCCTCAGGGCATAGTGAGAATTGATAAGCTCTCTGTGGGATGAGCTGAATGAATGCTGTGTTCATCTCTACCATTCACTGTGAGCACGGCCAGAGCCTTGAGCCCAGGGAAGGTGGATGGAGAGGGCAGGGGGTATGAGGGCAGGGGGCACAAGGAGTGGGGTTGGTAGCCACCTATGATTTACCTGCCCAGAGCCACACCCTTACCTCATCTGGGAAGAAACCCTTCCCAGCCAAACTCTGGCCACTTCTTGTGGCTCCCACCACCTGGCCTTGGTGGCTGGTCTGTGGCAGGCCCCTCTCCTGCTGCTGGACAGCGTTGGCTGTGGCTTGTCCTGGCAGCCCCTGGACAGGCATCAGGGGTTCCATGGTGGGCCTTGAGGATCCTGTCAACGCAGCCACAGGGCAGGGTTGGGCTGTCTTCAAGGACCCCACACCTGGCTTCAGGGCAGATCCCCTCTCACCCCACAGGGTGCATTTTGGGTGAAATGACCAACAGTCTCCTTACACAGCAGAGGCGGGCAGGGACAGCCACGGGACTGGGTGTGTTTGACTCCACCCAAGTCTGGCCTCTCCTCTGGGAGCCCCCACGTCCCTTTATTGGAGTCCTGACTGCTGTGGCATTTGGCCTCACGTGGGCTTGCTCCTTGCTGTGGTCAAGCTCCTGGGAAACAGGTTCTGAGGCAGAATTTTGAGCAGGAAGGTAGTGGGGAGCCCCTCAGGACCATCCACTTTCCACGACGTAAGTCTTTGTTTTCTCAACAACTGTCTGGAGCTCTAATTGGTGTACAATAAGCTGCGTGTGCGCTCGTGAATCCACTACCACCACAGTCCGGGCGCTGGGCATCCGACACTTCCTGTCTTTGCTGTGTCTCCCCCAGCTCCAAACACTGCTTTTATAGAAATGAAATCGGACCACAGGTACTTGCCCTTTGGCCCTTTTCACTCAGCAGGAAAGGCATGCTGATAATTCACATATCAACAGCTCATTCCTTGGAGGAAACAGACTATTCCAGTAAAGACTTTGTAAACCGCGAGGGTGCAGCCTCTGGTGTAAAATGAAGGTGCTTTCTGGAGAGTGACGGGAAGGCTCAGGTTTCACAGCAAAAGTGATCCGTTTCCGGGCTCCTAGTCAGGTCTGCCGATAAAAAACTGAAACTTAGTTCTGATTGGTTGGTGCTGTTGAGCTGTGATTGGTTGGTGCTGTTGAGCTCTGATTGGTTGATATGGTTGGGCCCTGATTGGTCGGTTCAGGTGACCTCCCGAAGTCCTGCACATTAAAAAGGCAGGGTGTTCAGGGAAGTCGGGGTGTGGGTGTAACCCCCAAGCCCGCAAATGGCTGCTTGGCTTTAGTTTACTTTTTGTTTTATGAGGCAGAGTCTCACTCTGTCGCCAGGCTGGAGTGCGGCGAGATCTCGGCTCACTGCAACCTTTGCCTCCCGGGTTCCAGGGATTCTCCTGCCTCAGCGTCCTGAGTAGCAGGAACCACAGGCGCCACCGCCACACCCGGATGAGCTTTGTGTTTTTAGCAGAGATGGGGATTCACGTGTTGGCCAGGCTGGTATTGAACTCCTGACCTCAGGTGATCCACTTGCTTTGGCCTCCCAAAGTGCTGGGATTACACGTGTGAGCCACCGCGCCCAGCCTGTTTCACTTTGAACATTTTACTTACTTTATTTTTTTATTTTTAGAGTCAGGGTCTCACTCTGTGGCCCAGGTAGAGCTCAGTGGTGCAGTCATCTTTCACTGCAGTCTTGACCTCTTGGGCTCAAGTGATTCTCCTACCTCGGCCTCTCAAAGTGTCGGGATTACAGGTGTGAGCCACTGCACCCAGCCTGTCCATTATTAAACTAAAAATAAAATCCTAAGCCCGCTACCAACTGAACAAATCCTTCTTGGCCAAAGGGACCCTAGAAAACCTTAGAAACTGAATTGTGGGCCATGATGGGAAGGGACACATCTCATCATACACCTCAAGCATTAATGTTAAAATATTCGTAAGACTAACAAAACCAGCTCTTTGTGACAATTAGACATCAAGTTATAAATAGGACCTAAGACTGCCAGACAAGGGTAAGTTACACACCCCTATGGATTCATAGGCTTATGTCTTAACTCAAAATGTTCCTTTCTGCTGAGTCCAAATTTTTAGATAAAACTTTACTCCTTTAACCAATTGCAAATCAAATAATCTCGGAATCCATCTGTAACCTCTATGCCGCTGCTTCAAGATATCCCGCCTTTTTGGACCAAACCAATGTCTGTCTTCCATGTATCCATTTATGTCTTTGCCTGCGACTCCTGCCTCTCTGAAGTGTATGAAAACAAAGTGTGTTCCGACTGCCATAGGCACTTACTTGCTCAGGACCTCTGGAAACTGCATTCTCCAGGCCATGGTCACTCATATTCTGAGTCATAGTAACTCAGAATAAACCTCTTTAAAGGATTTTACAGAGTCTGTTTTTTTCCATTAATATTGCTGAGTTTTGAGAGTTCCTGATACATTCTGGATACAAGTCCTTTACTAAATATGTGATTTGCAAAAATTTTCTTACAGCCTTGTGCTTATCTTTTCATTTTCTTAGCAGTGTCTTTTGAAGAGCAGAAGTTCTTAATTTTGATGAAACCACTTATTTATTTGATAGATTAGGTTTTTGATAATCTATCTAATAATGCTTTGCCTGATCTGAGTTTACAAAGGTTTTCTCCTATGTCCTCTTATGGAAGTTTTAGAATTTTAGGTTTTACATTTAAGTTTATGATCCATATTGACAATATTTTTATATAGTACAAGGTATGGATCAAAGTTTATATTTTTGCATATGGATACCCAACTGTTTTACCATCATTTATTGAAAACAAAACTAGCCTTTGTCTATTGAATTGCCTTTGCACCTTTGTTGAAAATCAATTGCTCATATCTGTGGGTTTATTTCTGGTCTCTCTAATTTGTTCTATTGATCTGTCTGTCTTGATGCAAATACCACACTGTCTTTTTTAAAAAAATGATATTTCTTTTTTTTTTTTTTTTTTTTTTGAGATGGAGTCTTACTCTGTCACCAGGCTGGAGTGCAGTGGCATGATCTCAGCTCACTGCAATCTCTGCCTCCTGGGTTCAAGTGATTCTCCTGGCTCAGCCTCCCAAGTAGCTGGGACTACAGGCCTGTGCCACCACACCCGGTTAATTCTGTACTTTTAGTAGAGACACAGTTTCTCCATGTTGGTCAGGCTGGTCTTGAACTCCTGACCTCAGCCTCCCAAAGTACTGGGATTACAGAAGTGAACCACCGTGCCAGGCCAATATTTCTTTTCTTTCTTTCTTTCTTTCTTTTTTTTCTGAGACAGAGTCTTGCTCTGTTGCCCAGGCTGGAGTGCAGTGGTGTGATCTCGGCTCACTGCAACTTCCGCCTCCCGGGTTCAAGCAATTCTCCTTCCTCAGCCTCCCAAGTAGCTTGGATTATAGGTGCCTGCCACTGTGCCTGGCTAATTTTTGTATTTTTAGTAGAGATGGGGTTTCACTATGTTGGTCAGGCTGGTCTCGAACTCCTGGGAGGCCTGCCTCAGCCTCCCAAAGTTTTGGGATTTCAAGCATGAGCCACTGCACCCAGCCTTCTTTCCTTTTTCCTTTTTTTTTTGACAGCATTTCCCTTCATCACCCAGCCTGGAGTGTAGTAGTGCAATCTCATCTCACTGCAACCTCTGCCCCCCAGGTTCAAGTGATTCTTGTGCCTCAGCCTCCGGAGTAGCTGGGATTATAGGTGTGTGCCACCATGCCCAGCTAACTTTTTTTTTGTATTTTTGGTAGTGATAATATTTTACCATGTTGGTCAGGCTGGTCTTAAACTCCTGATATCAACTGATCCACCCACCTCAGCCTCCCAAAGTGTTGGGATTACAGGTGTGAGCCACCATGCCTGGGTCAAATACTATACTCTATTGATTACTATAGCTTTATACTATGTTTTGAGGTCATATGTGAGTCCTCCACCTTTGTTTTTCAAAGTTGTTTAGGTGATTCTAGTTTCTTTGGAAAATTTTATGCAAATTTTAGGATCAGATTGTTAATTTCCACAAAAAAGCCTCTTGCCATTTTAATTGCATTAAATCTATAGATCAGTTTGGGTAGAATTGACATATTGAGTCTTCTCATCCATGAACACAACCTAATTCTTATTTACATCTTCTTTAATTTTTCTCAGCAGTTTTACAGTTTTTAATGTACAGATATTGCACAGCTTCTGTCAGTTTTATTTCTAGGTATTTCATATTTTTTGATGCTATTATAAATAGCATTATTATCATTATTTTGTGAGATGGAGTCTCGCTCTGTTGTCAAGGCTGGAGTGCAGTGGCACAATCTTGGCTCACTACAACCTCTGCCCCCCAGGTTCAAGCAATTCGCTGCCTCAGCCTTCCATGTAGCTGGGATTACAGGCACTCACCACCACGTCTGGCTAATTTTTGTATTTTTAGTAGAGACAGGGTTTCACCATCTTGACCAGGCTGGTCTTGAACTCCTGACCTCGTGATCTACCCGCCTCAGCCTCTGGAAGTGCTGGGATTACAGGCGTGAGCCATGGTGCCCAGCCTAATAGCGTTATTTTTAAAAACTTTCATTTGATTATTTGTTTCTTGGATATAGAAATCCCATAGATTTTTGTGTATTAATTTTGTATCCTGAAACTTTGCTGAAGTTGCTTATTAGTTCTAGTAGCGTTTTTGTAGCTTGTACCCACCTTTCTACACAGAGAACCATGTCGTGAATTAGGCAATTTTCCTTTCTGATCTGGACACCTTTTATTTTTTCTTGCCTTGTTGATTTGATTAGAGTGTTCAGTACAGTGTGGAGTAGAAGCGAGCATCCTCGCCTCAGTCTTGCTCTGAGGGGCAACGTCCACCTGTTGCCATGATGTATGGATTATGATCTAACTTGGGTTTTTAATATCTGGCTGAGGCATTCTTCCTATTCCTAGTTTGCTGAGAGACTTTATGAGGAGTGAATGTTAGATTTTGTCAAATGCCTTTACTGCATTGATTATGATAATCATGAATTTTCCGTTCTTCATCTGTTAATATGATGAATCACATTGATTTTGTTAAACTATCCTTGCATTCTGGAAGAAACCCTGCTTGGCGATATTATAGTATTCTTTTTATATATTGTTGGATTTTGATTTACTAGAATTTTTAAAATAATTTTTGCATCTATGTTCATGAGGGAAATTGGTCTGTAACTTTCTTGTGGTGCTTTTGGTTCAGAGGAGAGCTGGCCTCAGCAAATGAGTTGGGAGACAGTTCCTCTTCTTCAGTTTTCTCAAAGAGTTCTATAAAATGGGCATTCTTTTCTTTTTGGATACAGAGTCTTGCTCTGTTGCCCAGGCAGGAGTGGAGTTGGACACATCAGGGCTCACTGCAGTCTCAACCTCCCAGCAAAGTGATCTTCCCATCTCAGCCTTCTGAGTAGCTGGGACCAGAAGTGTGTGCTACCACATCTTGCTAATTTTTAATTTTTAGTAGAGACGAGGTCTAACCATGTTGCCCAGGCTGGTCTTGAAGCCTCCGCACTCCAGGGATGACACCTCCACTCAGATCACATGGAAACGTCGGGTCCCCAAAGCCCCTCTGGCTGTCCCCAAAATCCACTCCTGGAGCCCTTTGTGCTCTGTTGGCCTCTGCGTGGTCCTGGCCTGTCTGGCCACCCCTGGGCTCCTTCCTGGTGTGTCACACCTCCCTCACTACTGTCCCTCCTGGCTCCAGGCACCTGCCCAGACACCTCTCCATTGGCTCCTCTCACATTTGAGACACACGGCACAACCATGGGTGCTTCCACTGGGAAGCAGCTGAGGCCTCAGGTGGCCTCCTTGGGGCCCATATTAGTTTGAGACACTTGAGGCCTGTTAAGTTCCATCCCACAGACCCCTCTGAGCCTCCTCCATCACCACACATGTGGGAAGATCCAGGCCAGTGGGGCCCAGCCAAGCTGGGGATGGGGAGCATCCCAGGGAGCTGGGGACTCTTGGAGGCCAAAGGTTGGAGAGGGTGGAGGCTGCTCAGCCAGAGCCAGAGCAGCCCCTTGGGTGGGACCATTGCAGAAAATGGATAGTCATTCAAACCGTGCTTGCTTGTCGAACTGCAAAGGAGTTTTGTCCAGAGGAATGAAGTAGGTGACTGTTTTGTAGATATTGGCCTGTTCTATGTGATCTCAGCACCCTGGATTGTCGGTGGTGGTTTAGGTCCTCCTTGAAACTGGACTCGGACTCTCAAGAAGGTGCTTCACTCATTAGTGTTGTGTCTCCTAAAAGAGATGTCGGAGTCTCAACCTCCAGCACCTGTGAGTGTGACTTTGTTTGAAAGTAGGGTCTTTGCAGACTTAATTAGTCAATTTGGGGGCATGGTGGACCAGGGTGGCCTTATAAGAAAAGAGACGTTTGGACACGGACACAGAAGATGCAGGGAGAGTGCTGTGTGGAGACAGAACGGTGGAGGCTGGAGGGATGCATCTGTAAGCCAGGGAGCATCAGGGTTCCAGCAACTGCCAGAAGCTGGAGGAGGCGAAGGAGGGTCATCCCTGGAGTCTTCCGACAGAGTGCAGCCCTGTCAACACCTGCCTCCAGACTTCCGGCCTCCAGAACTAGAGAGAGTGAGTTTCTGTTGTTCAGGCCAGCCCGTCTGTGGTCCCTTAGTATGGCAGCCCCAGGAGACCCATGCAGTGTGTGTGGAAGGAGCGGCCCAAACAGAGGAAACCACAGGCAGAAGCCTGAAGACCACAGGCATGCATGTCCCGGGAGTGGGGAAGAGGCGCTGGGGCACGTCTGAGAGTGGGGAAGGAGGCGCTGGGGCACCGAGAGCCTTTGAACTGTTTTCCTAAAGGAAGGGGGAGGCTTTTTTTTTTTTTTTAAACCCCTAATTCTGGAAAAGGTTAAAGCACACTTTTCTCAAGACAGAATTATGACCCTCATGCCAGAGGTTTTATTTAACTTATGTTGGTTTTAAACCCTCGGCCTGAGAACAGAGAACAGAGTGAGCGTGGCAGAGGCATGCCCTCTTCTGGGGATACCAGTGGGGGCCTCTGGGCCTCCTGGCAGGGGTCACTTGGGAAGAACAAGAGGTTGTGTCAAAGGCCGTGCCGGATGTTGAAGTGGAATTTGGTGGGTTTGTCCTGGACCATTGTTCGGCCACAAGGGCAATGGAAAAGGCCACTGTCAGTCCTGGCTTCAGGCGTATGTGTGTGTATGTGTGTGTGGCAGCAGGACCTGGAGTACTGGCCGTGTGGGGGTGGACACACCCAGCATAGGTGCCCTCTAGGGGTGGGTGCACCCAGTGTGGGTGCCCTCCAGGGGTGGGCGTGCCCAGCATGGGTGCCCTCTAGGGGTGGACGCGCCCAGCGTGGGTGCCCTGCAGTATTGCCCTGAGAAGCAGATACGGGCCATGGTGGCCACACTGGCACTGTGCTGCTCTGTTTAGCTGGGCATGCACTCTGGGCTGGGCAGGAAGTAAGATGAGGACAGCTGCTGGGCTGTGGACAGTTGTTCACAGGGCTGCATGCCTTGCAGGTGGGCCTGGAGGGGCTGGGCAGCCCTTAATGGAGGGCTGAAATTGCACGCTGAGCCCAGGTTTGGGGTCCTGGTGGGGGTCACATCTGCCCTGTCCCAGGCTTGTCCTGGCCCCTCTCATATCCTGTAGAGATCCCCCGCTCTCACTGTCCACCCTCGTGGCCCTCTGGGCTATGTTTGCATCTTGGGTTCCTGGGACTTGAGCTTGGGTCTTGGTCCACAGCTGCTTTGGAAAGGGCCCTCAGCTGCTTGCTTCAGCAGACCCGACCCGACCCCCAGGCAGCTCAGGGAGGGACTGGATACTTGGTTATTTATGTATTTGTATCTTTACTTATTTTTAAATCAAAGCACAGCAAACACATGTGGGTCCATGTGGGTATGGCCCTGTGGACCCTCACAGTGAGCCCTGGGCACGCAGAACTCGGCCATGGTGCACCCCATGAGGTTTTAACAGGGTCTTGGGGGACCCTGGTGCTCCCTGAAGTTCCAAGATCAGTGCCCGGGGTCTCCAGACTGCATCTCCCTCCTCCCACCCATCTCATGTGCCAGAGGGTGGCAGCTTCTGCTCATGTTTGCCCACCTGGACCCCATTCAGAGGTTTTTACCAGAGGGACCCCACCTTTTCTGAGGAGTAGGGAGAACACCTAAAGGGGTTGGCCTGGAATGGCAGGTTATAGCCCACTGAATCTTAAAGGGCCCCCCGACCCCACAGCACTTCAGGGTTACTCTGGAGCCATCTTAGGATTAGGAATTTAGAAATATTTAAAAAATTTTTATTTTCCCTTTTTTTGGGGGGGAGGGGAATTGGTGATACATCCAGGTGATTCAAAAAGCAAAGGTTTAATAATAAATGATGGTTTAAAAAATGCACAAAATGAAAAAACTGCATACAGTGAAAAGGAAGTGTTTCTGCTGCTTCTCTGCCATCTCTTTTGGGCCCGTACAGTGATTCCTGCATCACAAGCACACACGCTCCCTCAGTTGTCCAGGGTCTGTGCCCTGTGCCCTTCTGTGAAACGCCAAGGCTTGGGAAGGTCTCACCTTTTTAGGGCCCCTCGTCCGTGGTGTGGCTGTCCCTGACTGAGGTAGCCATTGTTGAGGGACATCTGGGTTGTTTTCAATGTTTTTTTGCAGACAGTGGTGCTGAAGGCTTCCGTGGACAGGAGTCATCTGCTGGTGGGTGGGTACAGCTTAGGAAGATTTCTGAAAGTAGATGTGCCAGGCGGGAGGGTGTCTGCAGTTTTAATTTGAGGAGCTATTGTCACACTGCCCTCCACAGACCTGGTGCCACAGAGACGGTGGTGGTGTCTTGCTGCCCATGCCTTCCTAATGTGTGTATTGTAAGTCTCTGGTTCTTTCTTTTCAAAAAATTTCTTTTTAATTTTTTAACATATAGACACAGGGCCTCACTATGTTGTCAAGGCTGGTCTCGAACTCTTGGGCTCAAGTGATCCTCCTGCCTCAGTCTCCCAAAATGCTGGGATTACAGGTGGGAGCCGCTGTTCTGAACTTTCCAATCTAAGAGTTAAAAAGAAAAATTATCTGCAGTTTAAATTTGCATTTCTCCTACCAAGAGTCATGTTGAACAAACTTTTATTCTTTTAAGGTCATTTTCCCCTGTTCTGTAAATTACTTCCATTCTTGACCCATTTTTCTTTCTTTTCTTTTCTTTTTTTTTTTGAGATGGAGTATCACTCTGTTGCCCAGGCTGGAGTGCAGTGGTGCCATTTTGGCTCACTGCAGCCTCCGCCTCCTGGGTTCAAGTGATTCTCCGGCCTCAGCCTCCTGAGTAGTTGGGACTAGAGGCAAGCACCACCACTCCTGGATAATTTTTGTATTTTCATTAGAGATGGGGTTTTGACATATTGGCCAGGGTGGTCTCGAACTCCTGAACTCAAGTGATCTGCTGGCCTCAGCCTCTCATAGGGCTGGGACTACAAGCCCTTTTACCCATTTTCTTATTGGGTCGTTGGACTTTGTCTTATTGATCTGTACAGGGCATTTACATATTAAGGGTTTTACACCTACATACTTACAAATATTTTTTCCTTAAAAAAATTTCTTTTGGGAGACGGGGTCTCACTATGCTGCCCAGGCTGGTCTCAAACTCCTGAGCTCACGGGATCCTCCCATCTCAGCCTCTCGAGCAGCTGGGACCCCAAGTGTGTGGCATCACCTCCCCTGGTTTGTCAGTTGACTTTTGTCTTTGCTTAAGGTAGTTTTGCCATATCGACTTTTCTTTTTATTACATGATGTAATTAATCTTTTATAATTTGGGCTTTGAGAGCTCATAACATTCCCCCTCCCCCATGCTTTTTTTAGGACTTTCAAGGGTAATTACATAAAACAGTGTTAAATCTTTGACCTACCTAGGCTTTATTTTGGTGCGAGAGCCAAGGTCGGGATTGGTGTCTGTAGCACCCAGGTAGGAGACAGATGCCATCCTCAGACTGGGAAATCTGAGGAGAGATGAATAGAGAGACTAAGATGTGGTTGGAGTGTAGAGAAACCATGCAGGTGAATGCTGGGTGGGACCCCTCAGGCCTCAGAGGACACAGGGAGGCTGTGAGGGAGGCGGTCCTACAGGAGCTGAGACCTGGCTGTGGGGAGACCTGAGTGCAGGGCCTGTAGGGAGGGCTGTGGGAACAAGCACCCACTCCCAGCTGGCTCCCTGCAGGCCAACCCCACCCAGCAGCTGGACTCTGACAGCCCGCAGGTGGCCCTACAGGTAACAGAAGTGGAAAGTGGGTGGGCCAGTTGCTGGACAGGGCAGCACAGGATGGTGGGAAGAGCTCTGCCAGATGCCACTCTGCTACTGAACCAACAAACCACTGACCTGGGGAATGGGCACTTCCAGAGCTCCCCAGGGCACCTGGGCAGCCCCCAGGGCGCAGTGTGTGTGGGGTGTTGGAGGGCTCAGGTCTGGGCCTGGTGGAGGCCTCAGAGCAGGGCCAGTGTGGAGTGAGCTGACCACAAGCTGGTCTGGACAGGCTGTGATCTGCCTTTGTGACCTAGGGCTGTCCATGAGGAGCTCTGCAGACCTCTCAATGTCAGTGTTTGGGGGTGAGGGTGGGGGGTCAGGTGATGCTGGGATGCTGGGATAGATGGGGCATGGTCTGTGGGGTGGGGAGGGCCGGGGAGGCTGTTAGTGTGCATGGGCACTATGCTGCCATTCATTCGGTGCACTCGGGTGAAGCCCTGCTCTTGCCACATCCTGGAACACGGCCACGAGGATTCACACACGAGTGGTTATTCTTAACGAGCACCTACTGTGTGCAGGTCCCTTGTGTGTACCTTCAGGAGCTCATTTAATGCTCACAGCAACCCTGCCCTCTAGATTTGGAGACTGGGTTTCAGAAAGGCTGTCTCCTGCCCACAGCCGCACCGAGTTGGGATTTGAACATGGAACTAGCTGACTCTAGGCCTCAGGATCCTTTCTGTTAAGTGGTGCTGCTGCCTCTGGGAAGTCTCATGGAGTTGAAGACCAGCCTGTCTCCACTTTTGGGAAATTCACCCTCCACTGGGTGGGCAGAGGCCTCATCATCTCATAAGGACAGCAGAGAGATTTGTGCTGAGCCAGATGCGCCGCCCTGCGTTCAGCTATTCACGTGGTGCAGAAACTGAGCACATATGTTCAGCCCCTGTCAAAAAGTGATGCTGCTTCTTGACATAATTTTTTTTTTTGAGACAGAGTCTCACTCTGTCACCCAGGCTGGAGAGTAGTGGTGTGATCTTGGCTCACTACAACCTCCGCCTCCTGGGTTCAAACGATTCTCGTGCCTCAGCCTCCTAAGTAGCTGGGATTACAGGTGCCCACCACCATACCTGGCTAATTTTTGTATTTTTAGTAGAGACAGGGTTTCACCATGTTGGCCAGGCTGGTCTCGAACTCCTGACCTCAGGCAATCCATACGCCTTGGCCTCCCAAGGTGCTGGGATTACAGGTGTGAGTCACTGAGTCCAGCCTGTTTTAAGCATTGGCTGGGTACAGTGGCTCATGCCTGTAATCCTAGCACTTTGGGAGGCTGAGGTGGATGGATCGCCTGAGGTCAGGAGTTCAAGACCAGCCTGGCCAACATGGTGAAACCCTGTCTCTACTAAAAATACAAAAATTAGCCGCACGTGGTGGCATGCGCCTGTAGTCCCACCTAGTTGGGAGGCTCAGGCAAGAATATTGCTTGAACCTGGGAGGCGGATGTTGCAGTGAGCAGAGATCATGCTGCTGGACTCCAGCCTGTGTGACAGAGTGAGGCTCTCAAAAAATATTTTTTAAGCATTAAAAACAACATTAAATCATAAAATCAGTGTAAGAAAGTCTAAAACATTGCAGGTTTTTCTGAGGTCGACTACTTAGACACTTAGAAATATGCTAAGTTCTTCAAACAGTCGTTTTTGGTGTCCTGCTTTGATGATTCCCTGAACACTTGCTCTGACTGTTAGAAAGTCTGTAGCTGGGTGGGTGGGGCCCCCGTGGAGTGGGAACAGGTGTTTGGGCCAGTGCAGCTGGTCCGGTGAGAGCAGCTTGGCCATCGTCATGTGGGAACTCTGGTGCTGGGGGAGCAGGCAGGGTATGGGCAGTGTGGGATGTGGTGTTCAGAGGGAGTGGCCTCCACAGCCCTGTGACTGGGGTAGGGAGCTCAGGGGAGCCATGGATGTTTCTCTTGAGGCACCTTGCAGAAGCCGGCAGGTGGTGGGGGGTCCTTGACAGCAGAGCAGAGAGAGATGGTGGACAGCGGCCAGGTGGGCACTGATGAGGGCAAGTGCTGTTCGCCTTTCAGGCAGCCTAGGGCTGGGGATCCATAGGAACCCCTCAACGACCAAGGCTTTGAACACCCTGGCCAGGCAGAGGTAGTCCCAGACAGATAACGGTTCTGTCAGTGGTGAGTTGAATTTGGGTTAGGGGTAGGATTAGGGTTAAGTTGAGGCACTTGGGAACAGACACTGACTAGGAAATCCCCAGTGGGTGTGGCCCACCATCCCGGATTGCCCAGATGAAGGGATTTCCAGGACTCTTAGTTTTAAAATTAGCACAATCTGGGCCAACTGGGACGCACAGGGCACCCTGCTGATGTGTTCGTGTTTCTGAGCAGGGAAAGTGGATAGGCAGTTGCCCCCTGTGTCCTAGGGCCCAGGAAAAAAAGCCAAATCAGAGTGCAGACAGCTTGCCCTGCCCCAGACTGAGGGAGCTGTGGACAGAGGCCACCCACTGTGAGGTGCTGGGCCCCTTCCTCCAGGCAGCGCTGGGATTTGGGCCCTGAGACCTCAGGTTTCCCTGACCCAGGGAAGAAGCCTCTGTCCACTCTGGGCCCTGCCCTTCCTTTGTTTCCCGTGGTGGAGGGAGGGAGTGAGGCTTATTTCTATTTTGTCTGCACAAGGCTGGACTGCCCTGCATTTTCAGCCGTTGTTTTGAAATCCTGGAAGCAGAGAAAATGCATTTGCTCCATCACTTTCCCGATGTGACAAGTCCTATAAAATCTGTTAGAGCCTTTAATGAAACCCCTGCTCAGAGCTGCTCTGTGAATGAATGTGGAATCAAAATTTAAATTAAAATGTTGTTTTTGTTGTCTGGAGGCTTTGCCTGGGAAGAAATTAAAGGGGCAGCTCACCTTTCTGCACCCATTCTCAGGTTGGGTGGGTGCCATGACTCGGCCTGACCCAGGGCTGGGGCCCACCTGTGACTCAGGTGCTGGGCCAAGGTGCCAGCCGGATTTCAAGGCTGTGGCTGTCCCCACACCTGAGACTGTCCCCCCTACAGGCCTCACAGAAAATCCACATTGAGGGGGAAGTCGGTGCCTGTGGACCAGGCGGCTGCTTGGGACTGGAGGCTGTGTGTACTCAGAAGCAGAGGCAGTCTCTGAGCTCACAGGCTCACAGCAGGGGTGCGGGCAGACAGCGCCCTGGCCCTGGATGAGGAAGGAAGAAGGTGAGAGTGATTAAGGGGCTCTGGGGGCTGTGAATGGGTTGCTGCAAGGTGGAAAGGAGGCAGGGAACATCTTCCCAGATGAACAGAGAAGCAGGCGGAAGGCCCAGGCAAGGGGCATGAGGCTGGAGGCCTGTGGCCTGGCTGGGGGCAGTGCCAGCCCCCTCCTGCCTGTGGACGCCCTCCCCCAACCCCTGCCCACTGCAGCTCTTCCTTCTTTACTTTTCTGAGCCCTGCTCTTTGGACTTAAGACACACTCAGGAGTCTGTTGTTAAAAAACAAACCAAACACTCTCTCAGCCTCCGCCCCGTCACAGCCAAGTTCTGGAGAGAGCTCTGCTCCATCTCCTCTCGTCTCCTTCTCTTCCTCCTTCTCCCCTCTGCGTGTCCCAGAGAGACAGAGACCCCCAGGCACCCCTGGCTGGTGGGAGAGGCAGCACAAACATGAACGGCTTGCAGGCCACGTAGCTGCCTTCAGTGGGGGCGAGACACAGCCGTGTGGGGCTGGCCCCAGGCCTGAGGTGCTTTCCTCCCCTCTGTTTTCCAAGTTGGCAGTGCTACCCTATTGCTTGCATGATGAAAAGGAACTCTAAAAGCATTCAAAACATTTTAAATGTGTGCATGTGCATAAGAAGTGTTTTCATCCCAGCATAGATTACCTCCAGTGAATAATCAGCTGTAGCTCCTCTTCAAGTGCTGGAAGCTGCTGCAGAGTCCTGGGAGGAGGCCAGCAGCCCTCGGGGAGGGTGGGGAAAGTTTTGCAGGTGGAGAGACCAGGACTTGGGGCTCTGGGAGCAGGTGCAAAGGGTTGTAGCTGAAGGAAGGAGAGGAGCCAGAGCTGATTATTCCTTGATGGTAATGCTACACAGGGATTAAAACCAGTCAGGTCAACTGGAATAAACCTTGAGAATAAGGCTGAAGCTGGCAGGGCAGAGGGCGTGCGCCTTTTAGCACGGGGCACAGGGCATGTGCCTGTATTTAGCCCAGCTACTTGGGAGGCTGAGGCAGGAGGATTGCTTAAATCTAGGAGGTCGAGGCTGCAGTGAGCTATGACTGTGTCACTGTACTCCAGCCTGGGTGACAGAGCGAGATGCCAACTCTTTTAAAAAAAGTGGAGTTATAAAAGCAAGTTGTAAAGGGTTTTGTTCTGTATGATGGCATCAATGTGAAATGAAACACTGGTATGTGTTGTTTTGGTGTGTATGTAGGTACAAAATCTATGAAAATATGCCGAGTGATGATACAAATCAGTTTCAGGGAATGCCCCCTCTGGGGAGGATGGCACAGGACAAGTATTCATCATTGTCTGTCTGACAATATGAACATTTTCCTGCTTAAAAATTAAACCACAAAAGATGATGGGAAGTAGGATGAGGAGGCAGCATGCTGAAAATGGAGTCAGTTTCCAGGTGGTGAAGAGACCGAGTTGGGGTAGTGGGCTGGGCAGAGGGAGGGCTTTGAGGACTCCAGGAAGAATTCTGTAGGAAAAAGCTAGGGAGAAGGGTGGGAGGGCCGCAGGGGCTGGAATCAATCAGGCTGGTGGCTCCAGGTTCTGTGGTACTTCCAGGAACCTGAAGCCCAGGTGAGGACAGGTGCCTGTGCCACACACACCTCAGTGGGGATGAGAGTCTGGGCGGGAGAGGCTGTGTGTGCCAACGGAGGGGTCATGTAGGGAAAAGACCCCATAAGTGCTGAGGCAGCAGCCAAAAGCCTCAGCCTATTTCCATATAAATAATGAAGAAAGTAACTAGAAATATGACTCTAGTAGTTGTTAGTTATTCATATGTGATCTTATTCATAGGTGATCTTAGTCATTCATATGTGATCTTAGTTATTCATATGTGATCTTAGTCATTCATATGTGATCTTAGTCGTTCATAGGTGATCTTAATCATAGGTGATCTTAGTTATTCACAGGTGATCTTAATTTTTTTTTTTTTTGAGACAGAGTCTCTCTCTGTCTCGTGATCTCGGCTCACTGCAACCTCTGCCTCCTGGGTTCAGGCAATTCTCCTGCCTCAGCCTCCTGAGTAGTTGGGATTACAGGCACGCGCCACCATGCCCAGATAATTTTTTTGTATTTTTAGTAGAGACGGGGTTTCACCATGTTCACCAGGATGGTCTCGATCTTTTGACCTCGTGATCTGCCTGCCTCGGCCTCCCAAAGTGCTGAGATTACAGGCGTGAGCCACCGTGCCTAGCAATCTTAAATCTTTTACTAATGCCTCTCAGGTCAGAAGTGTGAACCTGGAGTGACACTGAAATGAATGACACTAAGGCAAGATGCTCTAAGCCCTCTGTCACGCCCGAGTAAGGGCTGCTGGAGGGCGCCTCAGCTGTGCGGCAGCGCTAGCACTGGGAAAGCACCCGCTGTTTAGCTGGCTAGGGAAGGAGATGTCCAAAATGGCGAGATGTCTCCTTTTTGGGGAAGTTTGGAGAAAACTCCGCTTCTCCAAGCTCTTATGGTAGGCCTGATGGCTGTCAGGGAGGCCCACAGACACCTGGGGGCTGAACTATCTCTATTTGAGGCTGTGCTTCAGTGGTCACGTTCCATGTCCACTCTCATGTTCTGCTTCTGCACCTGGTTTCTTTTGTCTTAGAAAAGATAATCAGTAATAGTAAAATAAATCTTAATGTTTTTGTTTTTTCTTGATAAGTATGGAAAAAGTGCTGATGCATCATGCTCCTTACCTCACTTTGGGTGCCAGAAATCCTGAGCCCCCTCCTGAATGACACGTGATGTACTTGACCCTGTGACTGCCATGCCCTACCTACCCTGCCCCCAGATTTGCAGCTTGATAAAGTGAAAGCGTCCCGGCCCTCGGGGCCACCGCTGGTCTCCGTGATTTGGTTGGCAGTGGACCTCTGGGCCCAAACTCTCTTTTCTCGATCTCCATGTCTTGTGCCTTTTATTTCTGCAATTTCGTGTCTCCACACCAGCCGGGAGGGGCTCACACCCTACAGGAGAGGGATGGACATCTGAAGTGAATGGATGCTGAGAGCACTGTTAGTCATGCATTGCCAAAGATAGAGTAAATAGAGCACTAAAGACTGGCTCACTCACGGAGAGCAGCTTCCCGTGGCTCAACAAGTTTGTAATAAACACAGTTAAACTTTTATTTATGGCACAGCTGCTAATTGCATCATAAACACTTTTCATCAAGCAATTGCTGTTTACTCATTTGCCAATCAGCTCATTATCCAGCTACCTCTCGTTGCTCCTGCCTTCCCACTTCCCAAATCCTGCTGTTTCTAGGGCATCCCCCTGCAAGTGTCCTCCCACCCGGCTGCCTGGCCTGCCTCCTGGGAGGTTGGGCCCCCTCTCCATCCCACCCAGGCTTTGGTAGATGTGCCTGCCCAGGTGAAGCTCTGTTCTACAGCAGCCCATGGCCAGCCCTGACTGTCCAGCATCCTGGTGACTGAGGCCCTGAACTAGGGTCTTGCTGGGCCCTCCTGACCACTCTTTTCTCCGGCTATGAAACCTCACGCCTCCCTCTTTCCCTGCCTTTATTCCAGCCCCCCTCAGCTTGCCCAGAGGTCTCCCCACCCATCTCTCTACTACGCCAGGGATTACATGAAACTGAAGGGCTCCTGAGGGCCCTTCCTCTCCTTTAGAGGGAGCGTGTTGGAATACTCAACTCCTGCTGCGTGTTTGCTGGTTTCTGTCAGCTCCTCGCTCACCTACCTCGAAGAGCACTGAGACAGGGCTTGCCCTAATTCATACCTTGGTTCATTGGTTCACACAGCCATGGCCACCTCCTGTGTGGGGCCATGATGTGAGTCCGCTATCCCTATGTTCCCTCTGCAGGGCCTATTCTGGGGTGAGCCTGAGCTGGGAGATCTTCTGGATGGAAGGAAGTTACACCCTATATCTGGTACCATGAATCCTGCCCCCTATGAGCTAACAGGCCCCTGGGAGTGGGGACCAGAGTCTTAGGCTCTGTATGCTCTGCAACACCCAGTTTGGAGACATCAGCATCAGTGGGCATGTGTGAGTGACATGTGCATGTGAGTACATGCATGTTTAGGTGAGTGTACATGTACATCTATGTGTGAATGACGTGTGTATACATGTGCAGAAACTTATGTATGTGTAAACGTGCACATGTGAGCGACATGTATATGCTCATGCATGCACACTGTGTAAATGTGTGCACATGTCTGGGTAAGTGGTGTATGCATGCATGTACATGTAGGTTTTTGTGCATATGCAAGTGTATATGTGCACATAAATGGTGTATAATGTGTGCATGTGTGTGAATGGTACATATGTATTCACATGTGTATATGCATGTGGGTGGTGTGCTCACACATGTATATGTGCATGTGTATGCATGTGTGCACAGGTGATTGCATATATACAGACATATATACATTTATACATACACACATGTATACATATACACATACATGTATATATGTGACCATGTATATGTGCATATAGCTGTGTTCATCTGTGTACATGCACATTGCACGTGCTTCTGTCAGCATGTGCATGTGTAAAAGTGAATGTGAGTGTTGTGTACATGTAAGTAATGCATATGTGTGCATGAATGTGTTCAAGTGATAGGTTTGTGTGCATATGCTGCAAATGTGTGCTTTTATGAACACGTGTGTGAGTGGTGATTGTGAGTGTATATGCACAGAGGCCTCAGACTGAGTCTGCTGGGCGTTCCTCCTGGCTCTGGAGTGAATGTGGTAGCAGGGCTGAGGTGAGGCCCTTGTCTTCAGCTGAACAAGTCTACCTGGGGTGTAGTTGGTGCTTTCCTGCTCTGCTGCTTCTCTTCTGAGGTCAGTCACAGACCTGGACATCTGGCTTGTGGGGGGATTGAGTTGCAGTGGCTGCATGTGCTTTTTTGTGTGAATACATGTGCACATGTGTTGCATCTATGTCTGAATGTGATCATAGGCAGCCATTTTGGGGGCATTGAAAGTGCAGTGACAAAGCAGGAATCTGAGCTCAGACTCTGTTTTCTGCCTGGGTCAGCCCAGATTTTCTATATGGAAGTGAGGTGAGAGGGAGAGGAATATTTGAGGGCCCTTCTCTGTCCCTTAGGTCCCTAGGAGCCCAGGGATAGTTAGAGGGCCCAGCCCTTGGATTTTGATCTACTTGAGAGGGGCTGAGTGATCTTCTGGGGTCCTATCTTGGCTTCTTCAGTGCAGAGAAATTAGCTGAGCAAGTCCTCTGGGCAGAACCTCTCCTAACATTTCTTTGAAGCTTCCCTCCATGCTGGGAATACAGCAATGTCCAGTGATAAGCTTGGACATACTTGCAGTGGGAGAGAGACCATGCCTGTCCCACCAGCCCCTTCACTTCTGGGGTCAGGCATTATTGGAGCCCTGCCAGTGGATGGTGACTGTCTTGACAGATGTCAGCTGGGATGACATCTGGTTGCCTCCTGTACAGGGGACTTATTTCTAGAGAAAGGGAAGACTGAGGTGTGACATGGGCCTGTGGGTAGGGAGACTGTGTTCTGCCCACTGTGGAACGACTGTTAGAAGCTCTCAGGGCTTGACCTCTGCCATGCTCAAGCTGGTCAGTCAAGGTCCCTGAGGCCCTGCAGCAGCCTGCAGAGGTCAGGGCAGCAAAGGTGCTGCGGCACCAGCAAGACCAACAGGACTGTACACGACCGGTGTTCCACAGCGACACCTTGTGGTTGCACTGGCGGCAGCACGGCCTGTGGAGTGGAGACGCTCTCCTGCGGCTCCTCCCTGCCAGACTTTGGGAGCAGGCCTGGCCCTCCTTTGGACTAAGCCTCCAGCATTTTTGGACAATTGGCATGCATGGAGGAGAGTACTTGAGAAGGAAATTATAGACTTGGTGCCATTAGAGGGTTTGGGACTTGCACACTAAATGAGGACACAGAAACCTCATGACCATGTTTCTAGCTGGAACTAAGGAGGGAGTCATTCATTCCCGTTCCTCCTTCCCAAATGTTTCCTTCCATATCCTGCCCAGGCCTGCTCTTTGGGTCTCCTGAGTTGTAATCTCTTTGAGATGCAGCAGGTGCACCAAGCACTCTGGGAGCTGTCGTTACTCCCAGGACCCCCCAGTGTCAGCACTGGTCAGGCCTGGTGGGGCTGGTGTTTGTGGAGTGTGTCCGTGGACCAGCAGGCCCATGGACCCCACATGCGTAAAAGAGACTGACAGCCTTTCCTGTCCTACAGCAGCCCCTCCTGTGCCCTGGCTGCCCTTGTTTCAGCTTGGCCCCTTCTTGCTGGGTCACCAGTCCTGACCCTAAATCTGAGAGGGGGCTTGGCTGTGCCTGGGGTCAGGAGACAAACAGCCACCCTGGCTGAGGCCCTGGGCCGCTGAGGAATGTCAGCTCGCTTTGGGTATCTGCTCAGGTTGGGAGATGGGATGTTGTTTTCTTGAATAACACCCTTCCCAGCCCCTCAAGACTCTGTTTTCAGTCAGTTCAATTAGTACAACTTTAAAGCAATTAGGAAGAGTTAGTGGCCAGGCTGCTGCAGGCAGATGCTAAATACACTCCTGCCCCCTCCCCCAGCTCCCTCCCTGAACCTGACAGCTGCTGTGGGGAGTGCCTAGGCCCTGCCTTTCTCTGCTGGCTCTGTCCTTTCTCCCACAGATCCAGCCCACACCTCTCATTCCCTCAAAGGTCAGAGGAGGGGAGGGTGGGCTGTCCAGGGGAGAGACCCAGAGACAGGGGCCCTGGGACTGGGAAGACAGGGCAGGCCCAGGGAAATGGGCCAACTTTCCCCCAAGACCCCAGCTTGGACCTGCTCCAAGGAGAGAAGGGATGGGTGCTGGTTGGAGACTCAGCCCTGAGTGAGGGTGAGGGTACCCAGTGCGGAAGTAGAGGACTGACCAGTGTAGTGGCCCTGCCTCTGGCCCTGTGGCCTCCAGGAACCCCCAGCTCCAGTGAGGGCCTGGCACCCTTTGGTGGATCTGGGAGCTGTTCTTCATGGGGAGGCCTCTGAGAGGCTGGGCCTCTCCCACTATGTGTGGGGTGGCAGCGAGGCCCTGTTTTTGAGCCAGGCTGGAGCCACACCACCTTCTCTGCCTGGCCGTGAAGGAGGTGGCCCTGCAGGAGCTGCAGACCCTGAGCCCTCCCTGAGTGCTCCTGGGCTGCTCTGTGGGGAGAGCCCCAGGCGCTTGCTTGCATGGATGGGGCACCAGGGCAGGTTCAGGACTGACTTTGCAGATGGAACCCTTTGTGCAGGGACCCCGCCTTCTGGCCTTGCTCCTCCCCACTCCCCTAGCTTCTCAAAGGAGGCCTGTTTTCTGAGCTTCCTTTCTGACGCCCGCACCCGCTGCAGCCTCCCTCAGATGTGTCGGGGGTGTCTGCAGACCTAACCAGTGTCTTTTCTGCATGTGTCCACATGTATCTTTCTCCAAGCACGCCCTGGGCTCAGCCCAGGGTAGGGCAGACCCATGCATCCCTCACCTTGGCCTAGCACTAAACAGATGATGACGCCTACTTGTGCAATTCCAGCTCCAACAAGGGTCCCCTGAATAGCTCCAAGAAGGGCTGTGGCCTTATCTGGAAGCTTCCCAGAGAGTGGATTAGCAGATGACCCTGGGGAAGGAGATAGTGGGTGGAGAAGAGAGGCTGGCTAGAGGCTGAGCCTTTATACAGAAGTGATGGAGCTCTCGGGGCAGGGAAGGGATGGCTACTGTCAGTATGGGCACGGAGTGGCAGCTCCATCTGTGACCCTAACCCTCACCTGCATAGGTAGCCTTCAGTGGGCCCATCATGGTGGCCCAAGCACATGAAGGCATCTGCATCCTGTGCCCTCACTGAGCAGTGCATGTCTGTGCCCAGGGGCTCCCCTGAGGAGGGGATGCCAAGGTGTCCATGGAAAGAGTCAAACTCTGTAAAGTATTTGAAGAGATTTATTCTGAGCCGAATGTGAGTGACCAATGGCCTGTGACACAGCCTTCAGGAGACCCTGAGAACATGTGCCCAGGTGGTTGAGACACAGCCTGGTCTTTACATTGAAGGGAGACATTAGACATCAGTCAATATGTACAAGGTGTGCATTGTGGTCGGGGAAGGCAGGACAGGTCAAAGTATGGCCTTCTGAGTCAGAGGTGGATAAAAGACAACAGTTGCATTCTTTTGGGTCTTTGATCAGCCTTTCACTGCACACACAATTTACATGTGAGGGGGGCAGGGAAATAGTCACTTACGCCTTCGTCTAACTTAGTGAGTCTGCATTTTTACATAACCAACAGGGCAGAGGAAGCAACAGATATGCACTCGCAGGAGAGCAGAGGGATGACTTCAATGAACTTCACCTGTCCTTTGTCCTGCACCTGTGAAGATAAACGATCAGTTTATGTTGCCAGAGTGAAATTCAGCAGAACTGTTTTAGGGCAAAGATCTTGATGCCCATAAAGCATTTCTCTGTGGGAAAATTGTGAGGAGTTATGTAGCCTTTAAAAAAATCTTTGTAGCGATCTTATGTATGAATAAAATGGGAGGCAGGTTGGCCTGACATGCTTTGGCTTAGTGATTGTGGGGTCCCAAGATTTATTTTCCATTCACAAGTACTTTTTATAAAGTAGCAGGCTTCAAGCTTGGAGATTTCAAAAGCCAAGTAACATTCCATGAGAAACCGTGGGACCATCTACGCAGTTGCTATGGACTACAAGCTCCCACCTCAAAGTAGAAAGTGTCAGGCACACCCCACCTGGGGGACCCGTGCTTCAGATCTTGGGTAACTCTTCACCTTGAAGACACTCAGCTTCATCAAATCCTCTTCTCTGACCCTTTGTGCCAGGCTTCCTCGGTGGGGGGTGGGGCTCCCCAAAGAAGGGGCTACTTTTTTGCCCCCAACCTCCCCAGCTACATTGAGGGCCATACAAACACAGGATGAGATGAGGGGAAGGTGGCAGCTGGAACCTAATGGCCAGGACGTTCTCTCCCTGATGTCTGCTGTTCCCATTGCAGGTACTCACTTCCTGATGAAGCAGTTTTCTGTATAATGGCCCCACGTGGCAGGCTAAATGAAAAACCACCAAACGGAGGCAGAGATGTAAAGACACTTTGGATCATCATTTGCAGAAGGCAAAATAGCTGCAGGCAGCTTGTGATTGAGACCGTGATGGGACTGGCCAGGCCATGCTGGGAGAGGCACAGAAAGCATCCACAGACACGGCTCATGGGTGCAGTGTGGAGACCACACCCCAGGGGCACGGGCAGAACTCCAGCCAGCCAGGGGGCTCAGGCAGGCCTCTGAGGAAGGACGCTTGGCCTGAGACTTTCTGCTTAGTCACGATCAAAGTGAGGGTGTCCCTGCTGGGGCCAGCACCTTCAAAGGCCCAAAGGAGCTGGGACCTTGGAGTCTAGGGGGATGCAGACAGCCTGCTTTGAGGAAGACTTCTTGGCCTAAGGAGGGGGTTGTGGGGCAGCATGATGGACCCTGGGTTGAGAAGGAGGTGGAGACCAGCGGGGTGTGGGGCTCTACCTTGGCTCAGCTTCCTAGATGGCAGCTGATGGGGGCTTGTCTACAGGACTCTCTCATGGGTGACAGCCTAGACCTTCCTCAGCCTGAGTTCCCTTCATGGGGGCAGGAATGACGTGTGATGGTGCATTCACAGATGTGCATGCACACACAGGCATTTACATTTGTACACAGACAAGCACAACAGACGGGCATATGCACACATGTACATAGGTGTGTGCGCAGAGATGCACGCACACATGGACAGAAATGGGCATTCACATGCACACAGACATGCACACATGAACACTCACAGACAAGTGCACGCAGACGTGCACACGTGGACATTCATGCGCAGACACGTGTACGCAGACACAGATGTGCACACTTGGATGTTCACGTGCAGATGCATGCACGCAGACACAGACGTGCACACGTAGACGTTCACGCACAGACGCATGCACGCAGACAGACGTGCACATGTGGACGTTAACGCGCAGGCACGTGCATGCAGACACAGCCCCTCTGTGCAGCTCTGCTGTCTGCTTCAGCCTGGGGCCAGGCTGGGCGAAACTGCTATTTCTCCCTGTCTATGAGTTCCTGCCTTTAGCCTGTGAAGCCCAGAGGACACAAGCGGCTCTCCGGAGGCAGAAGACCTGGGTTCAAATCTCAGCTCTTGTCTGGGTGCCATCTTTTTGGTCTGTAGACAGGGGTATTGGAGGTTTACTCACAAGTTACTGGAGGGATGAGGGCTCTAGAGCAGGAGCTGGGAACTGGTGCATGGCAAGTTGTGGGATTGGAGGACTGTGGAGAATGAACAGGGCTTCCCTAGGGGAAGCTGCTATGGGGAATGGTTTGGTTTCCTCCCCACCCCATGGGCAGACTCGTCCTGAGATCCTAGGGCTGGAGTGTCTGGATGATCAGTGTAACCTCTCAGAGAAGAGGTGCCCACCTAGGGGTCTGGCTATGGGAATGGGAGAGTATTGGGCAGGAGCCACAGGAACTAGGCCAGGCTGGGTGCACAGAGGCAAGGACAGGGTTGTGAGGCTGGTGCTTGATGAGCAAAGCTCAGTGTGGATATCTGGGCCTAAGCCCCAAGAGGAGTGGGGAATCAGGCCTTCACAGGGTGGTGGAGAGCTCTGAACAGGATGTGACTTTTCTTTTTTTTTTGAAATGGAGTTTTGCTGTTGTTACCCAGACTGGAGTGCAAGGGCACGATCTCGGCTCACCACAACCTCCGCCTTCTGGGTTCAAGCAATTCTCCTGCCTCAGCCTCCTGAGTAGCTGGGACTACAGGCGCACACCACCATGCCCAGTTAATTTTTTGTATTTTTAGTAGAGACGGGGTTTCACCTTGTTGACCAGGATGGTCTCGATCTCTTGACCTCGTGATCCACCCGCCTCGGCCTCCCAAAGTGCTGGGATTACAGCCGTGGTCTTCCCTGTGGAGAACTCAGGAGACTGGTTGGGCCATTCTGGTATATAAGAAGCAATGTCAGTGTGCCAGGAGTTCTTATGGAGCTCACATTCCAGTGGAAGAGACCTCACCCATTGAGCTTTCTTGCACAGTTAAAGGTACTAAGTACTGTCAGGGCTGTCCGAAGGTCCTGAGGTGAGTGGGACTGGAAGGAGGTCAGTCAGGACCAGCCTTGTTGCAGATGTCGAAACACAGGAGTATATGTGGGGGATGCCTAGGTGGCTCCTGTTGGGGAGTGGGGCTCAGAGGAGCACGAGGTACTTGAGGTTCTCATGGTTGCATCAGCCGTGCCCAGGGGAAGTTGTCCTGGGCAGAGGATGGGTTCAGAAGAGAACATTGGCAGTGTATCCTTTGCACCTTCCAGAGGTACATAGCCCAGCCCAGCCACCCTCCAAGCCCAGGACAAAATGTGGGTGTGCGTTTGGCTCCGGCACTCTGCTCCTGCATTGCCCTGCAGGATGGTCCTTTGTCCTCAGGATGGTCTTGGCTGCCAGGAAGTTCCCACTCCTCAACTTCCAGGCCCAGATTGGAGGCACTGAAGTCAGAAACAGAGGTGGCAGTTGCAACCTAAAAGCGCACACTACAGACAAGTCTCTCTCCTGCAGGGTTCCATTTGCATCTGCCCTCTGTGTGGCACCAGCAGAGGCCAGCTTTCTGCGAGCATGGGCTGATTAATACATTTGCACAAAGGGAGATGGTGGAGAAGCAGGAGTTTGCAAGCTGCTTCATTAACTTGGAGCCGATGGTATGTCTGAGATTTTCTGTGATTTGGAAACCAGTGGCCGAGTGTCCCCATGTTTCTGGTCCTCATCAGTCGGGGAGGTTGAGGGGAGCCTGACAGGCTTGTGGCTGCAGTGAGGGTGCAGAGTAGGTGCACATCTCAACATCCACCGGGTCTCAGCTGCCTTGAATCCGACCCATGGGCTTTGCATGGTCTCAGGCCTTGCGTGTGTGTCTGGTGCCCCACGTACCTGGAGTGCACACACTGCCTGTCCTGTGGGTCTGCTGGAAGCTCTCACCCTTCAGTACTTCATGTGGGGCTGTGGGACATCTAGTGGTCTGAGTCTTAAAGTCTGTGTTGGCTGATGCAGGTTGGGGCCTGGGACTCTGTACCAGTGACACGGCTCCACCGAGGCCCTGTTCCTGACGCAGCCATGCTGCCATGGACCTCAGAAAAGCTCTGTCACTTCTTGGAGCCCAGAAAACAGGTGAATTCAGTCTTCCTAAGCGTGGTGATGATTCACTGGAATGTGTGTGAGGGGTGCTTGCTGGGCGGGATGGCTTTCTGTAGACTCAGAGGGACCAAGGCATGGTTTCCAAGGAGGCTTTGCAGCTGGATGGAAGAGGGTCAGCACACCCGCTTCACAGGTTCCCCGGGCCCAGGCACGCCTATTCCTCAGCTTGGACAGCCCCTTCTTTAGAGTGGACAACTCAGGCTCCCAGGCTCGGGGTGGGGCTCACACCCCTCCTCTCATGATCTTGCTTATCCCTTGGGGTGGGGGGGCTGTTGTCCCCCACCAAGCACACAGCTGTCACCGCAGGCCACCTCTGCCCTTCTCCAGCACCCTGTGTGCTCTGGCCTGGCAGACGCCCGCCCCCTCCCCTGCGCCCTTTGTGGGATTTGCATACAGGTGCCCATCCAGCTGAAGTGTTTGCCGGGGCTGGCAAGCCCACACCTGGGAGGGACAGTGGCTCCTGGCACAGCTGGTGGACCAATGGCCACTCAGAACGTGGCTTCGCTCCCTGTCTGCCTTCTCGGGGCTAACACCTTGCTCCTGCTTTTGCTGTAGGAGGTGGGCTGTGGTGTTTGGGGCCTCCTGGGTGTCCTGGCTCTGCCATTAGCTTTCCCTGGAACTTTTCTTAGTTTAGTCACTGAGCCTTAGTTTCTGGTCATAATGGGGGCTCTTCGGGGCTTGGGACCTCGTCTAAGAAGGAACTGATGGCCTGTGTGGGCTGGCAGAGGAGGTGTCATCCCGGCAGGTCTCTGTACATCCACTGCATACACTCTGCATGTGCGTATGTGCGGTGTGTGTTTATGTAGTGTGTATGTGTGTCTATGTATATGGTGAGTATGTATGTGTATGGTGTGTTTATGAGGCGTGTGTGTATTTGTGTGTGTGTGTGGAGTGTATATATGGTGTGTGTCTATGTGGTGTGTATATAGTGTATATGGTATGTCTGCATGTGTTGTGTGTGTGTGTCTGTGGGATCTGTTTGATGTACATGGTATGTGTTTATGTGGTATCTATGTGTGTATGTGGTGTGTGTATATGGTGTGCACATCTGTATGTGTGTTGTGTGCGTGTGTGGGGTGTGTATGTGTAGGATCTGTTGTGTTTGTGGTATGTGTATATGTGTGTAGTATGTGTCATGCGTATATGGTATGTATGTCTGTGTGTGAGTCTGTGGGGTCTGATGTACGTGGTGTGTGTTTGTGTGTCTGTGTTTGTATGTGGTGTGTATATGGTGTGTATGTGTGTGTTGTGTGTCTATGTGTATGTGTGTGTGGAGTGTACGTGGGGTCTGTTGAGTGTATGTTTGTGTTTGTGTGTCTGTGTGTTGTGTGTCTGGGTGTGTGTGAGGTCTGTTATGTGTATGTGGTGTGTGTATGGTGTGTATATGGCATGGCATGTATGTGTGTGTGTGGTGTGTGTGGTCTATTGTGTGTGTGTGTGTCTGTGTCTGTGTATATGGTGTGTTATTGGTGTATATGCCTATGTATTTTGTCTGTGTGCTTGCGTGTATGTGGGGTGTGTGTGGGATCTGTTGTGTATGTGGTATATATGTATGTGTGTGAGTCTGTGTAGTATGTGTATGGTGTATATGTGTGTGTGGCATGTGTGCATGTGTGGGGTGTGTGTGTGGGGTCTGCTGTGTGCATGTGGTATGTATGTGGTGTGTATGTGTGTGTATGTATATGTGTATACGGTGTGTATATGGCGTGTATGTCTGTGTTGTGTGTCTGTGTGTTTGGGGTTGTGTGTATGTGGTGTGTGTGTGTATGTGTATATGGTGTATATGTTTGTGTGTGTGTCTGTGCATGTGTGGGGTGTGTGGGGTCTGTTGTGTGTATGTGGTGTGAGTGTATGTGTATATGGTGTGTATGTATGTGTGTGTTGTGTCTGTGCATGTGTGGGGTGTGTGGGGTCTGTTGTGTGTATGTGTATGTGGTGTATCTGTGTGTGTGGTGTGTACATGGTGTGTATGTTTGGGTGTCTGTATGTGCTGTGTGTGTGTGGAGTCTTGTATGTGGTGTGTGTCTTTGTGTGTGTGCTTGTGTGCATGTTGTGTGTATGCATGTGTGGGGTGTATGGGGTCTGTTGTATATGTTGTGTGTGTGTTGTGTGTGTGCATGTGTGGGGTGTGTGTGGGGTCTGTTTTGTGTAGGTGTATGTGGTGTATCTGTGTGTGGTATGTACATGGTGTGTATGTCTGTGTGTCTGTGTGTCTGTGTGTGTGTTGTGTGTGTGTGCATGTGGCATGTCTGTGGAGTCTTGTGTGTAGGTGTATGTGGTATGTGTATCTGTGGTGTGTACATGGTGTGTATGTCTGTGTTTGTATGTGCGTGTGTTTGTGTCTACGTGTGTGTTGCGTGTATGCGTGTGTGTGGTGTGTCGGGTCTGTTGTGTGTATGTGTATGTGGTGTGTTTGTGTGTGTGTGATGTGTACATGGTGTGTATGTCTGTGTCTGTGTGTTGTGTGTGTGTGATGTGTGGGGTCTGTTGTGTGTATGTGGTGTGTATATGTGTGTCTGTGTGTGTGGTGTGTATATAATACATCTGTGTGTTGTGTGTGTGCGTGTGTGTTGTGTGTGTGTCTGTATGTGCGTGGGGTGTGTGTGGTCTGTTGTGTGTGGTGGGGGTAGAAGGGCCTCCCGGAGCTCTTGGGTTTGGAGGACCTATGCTGTTCTGACCTGGGAAGGCTGGTTGTGGAGGGTGTATCAGGCTGGGGTCCCAGGGAAGGTTTTGGGGCTCCAGGCAGAGTTACTGGCCTGGCTGGGTGTCGGCCCATGGGCTAGTTGGGCCATCCCAGGCTGACCAGGGCCAAGACCTTCAAGGCTCCATGGCCAGTGTTCTCTGTTGTCCTGGTGGGTGTGTGTTTCAGGCACCTGCCAGAGCCCCCTCTGCCATCCTAGCTGCTCCAACCTTGGGTGCCCTGGCTTTGCTCCTGTGCCTTCCTTCACATGCTTCCTGCTCGCTCCAGGGCAGGAACCTCCTGTCCTGGCTCTGCCTCCCTTGGAACCCTAGTAGGGAGCCCGTCCGGCCCTGGGCCTGTCCTTGCCTGAGCTCTCATTTGAGGAAGGCACCAGTGAGGCCCTTCTTTGGCTCAGATCCAGCCTTCGGTGCCAGACAGTCCAGGGCATAAGTCTCAGCTTTGTCTGGGAGCTGCGGGCCCCCGACCCTTCTGAGCCCACCTACAAGTCAGGAACAACACTGTCAGCCCTCAGGGGACTCCATGGATGAAGCTGCCTGGTGCTGGCATGGATGGGAGTGTCCTCGTTTCTCCTCCTCAGGGGCTGGACCCATGGCTTGAGTGGCTGTGGGGACATCCAGCGTAGCACCCTCAGTGGGATTTGGCCATGGAGGTGCTCAGGTTGTGCTGGTTGGAATGGTAGGGGAGCTGGCTCGAGCATCTGTCTCCCAGAACCTGTTCGGGGCTCCAGCTGACCCTTCCCTCTCTGGGCCCTGGGTCCCCAGCTGGGATGAGGCTCTGGAGCCCCTGTGGTCAGCTCCCACCCCTCCCTGAGAGTGCTGCATGTGAGGATGGGGGCTCCTTCACTCAGGAAGCCGTCCTGTCATCCCAGAGTGTGGTGCTGGCCTCACACTGGCTCTTGATCCCCAATGTGGGGCATGGCTGGAACCACCCCAGAGTCAGTGTGTCTCAGCCTCCAGCTTGAGCATCTTGGAACAGAGACTTGGTGGGTGTTTCTCCTGACATGGCTAGGCCAGCGTGGCTGTCCTAGGACATCAGTCAACTCTGGACAGTGCCTACCTGTTCCACCAAGCTCCATTCTTGGGAATGCAGGGCCTGGACATTCAGTCCAGGGTCTTTCCCTCCTGGGGCTCTGCTGGGGGTGCCCCCACCATGAGCCCATCTTGAAATTTGTGGGCCTTGCTCTCTGTCTGCTAATGAGTGATCTCTGCCAGTCCAGCCTGCCATGGCAACCGCCTACAGCCTCACTCTCTGTCCAGGCACCCAGTAGCTTTATCTCCAGGCCATCTGTTCTGGGAGCACAATTCCAAAGCTATTTAAACAGAGCCTGGAGCAGGGCAAGGGGCTGGGGCCTCTGTCCACACACGTGTGTGCATGCTCATGCACACACACGCTCATGAACACAGACATGCTCGTGCACACACACATGGTCATGCATACACATGCACACACACACAAGCTCATGTACTCACAACATGCTCATGCACACACGCTCATGCACACATGCTCATGCACACTCCTGCACATGCACACACACATGCTCATGCACATACACTCACGCACATGCACACACACATGTTCATGCACATGCATGCTAATGCACACACACTCATGCATATGCACACACAGACATGCTCACATGCAAACACAGACATGCTGACACACACATGCACACTTGCACACATGCTCATGCACACACATGCTGATGCACACTCATGGACATGCACACTCACACCTGCTCATGCACACACTCATGCACACTCACAAGCTCACATGCCTGCATGCTTACGCACACATGCTCACACACATGCACATGCCCACACAAGAATATGCACACACATGCAGACGCATATGCTCATGCACATACATGCTCGCACACATGCACACGTACACACATGTTCACACATGCACAAGAACACACATGCTTACACACATGCACAAGAACATGCTCACACATGCACACTTGTGCACAGGCACACACACATGAACACATGCTCACATGTATACACATACACACACATGCATGTGTATGTGCATGCACAAGAATACACACGCACACACATGCACATGCACACGCAGATGTGGGGTGACTCCTGCAGGGTGGAAGGTGATGATGGGGCAGTCAGAGTACCCCACCAGCTGTCCCTTTTCCTGTTGTCCCCGAGCTGGGTCCTGGGTACCCGAACAGTTAGCCAGTCTGTCTCCTCTCTCTTTCTGTCCATCTGCTTGTCTGAGCTGGTCTGGTTTCTGCTTCACATCTCTGCCTTTGTCTCTTCTCTCCCCACATCCTTTATCTCCTTCCTACCTCTGTCTGTGTCTGTCTCTGTCTCTGTTTAACCCCCTTGACCCTGGTCTCTGGACTCCTCCCTGGCCAGTGCCTGTTTCTGTGGCCTTTGTCTCCACCTCTTATCTCTCCTAATGGGTCAGCTGCTTTTTGCCTTTGGCTGTCATTCTGTCCTGGCAGGACCAGTGCATTGGGGTTTCCACCCCTGCCTTGCCCTCCTGGATGCTCCTGGACGGTCAAGCAAGGATCTGTTCCTCACCGCTCTCCTGGTTCACTCTGGGGCCACCTGTCTCTCCTCCCTCCTTTCCTCTGCCTCAGGGTGGCCAGGTCATGAGGTGGGCGAGGGTGGGGTGGGGGGGATTTCTCACACTGCTCTTAGCTTCCTGGGCCTATTCCCAAGGGTAGTACCCTCAGCTAAAACCCTGAGTTCCTCACTCTCCAAGCCCTTGACTCTGAGTTCCTCCCTCTGAGGCCCAGTCTCACTGTTCACTGAATGTGTTTCCCTTTCCAGCCATGCAGACTTCGCTCAGGCTGTGCCCTGCCTAATGCCCCTTCCTGGTCGGGTCTCCCTGTCAGGAGCTTCTTCCCTCTCCCCATGAGGCTGGGCAGGTGCCATGTCCTGGGCTCAGCATGGGGCCTCCTGGCTTCTCCTGGCCACGCATGGCTACGCTTGCAGCCTTGTTCAGCTGACTTGCCCTGCAGGCCCTTCTGAGCTCCACAGAGCTTTGACACCAGCCTGACTTGCATGGGATGAGAAGCCCCTCTGGAACTGCTTCCAGTTCTTCTGAGGCCTGGCCTAAGTTGCCCCTGCTGCAGGGAGATATCTCCTCCACTACCACAGCAGCCACAGTGACCTTGCCTTCTGCTGGTGGTGCCCCAAGCCCTCAGTGTCTCTCCTCTGTCTTTCTTCTGTCCTTTGTCTGTCCTTCCTCTGTCCTCTCCACATCCTTTGTATCCTGGGCTGGGCTGTTGCTAAGGCTGCTATGAGATGCACAGACCCTGGGACCCTTGTGCTGGGCTCCTCAGGGGCTTGAGGGTCTGGTGACCTGGGTCCTCCGAGTGGCTTCTGTTCTCCAGGTGTCTCTGCTGTTTCAGCCAGCATCTGCACAGCCCAGCCAACCCCCTAGGATGGCTCCTTCCAAGGTAGTGTCCTGTCTGCATCTGAGCAGCAGGCTGGCCTGCTCATGGCTGGAGTCATAATTTCTGGAACCCCTCTGGCCTAAAGAGGATGAGAAGGGTGGGACTGTAGCCCATGTAGAGATGTCCCAGGTCTCTGAGCCTTGGACTATGCTGAGGCCCTGAGGTTCTGAGGGGCAGGCCCTGGGTCATTGCAGAGCAGGTAGAGGAGCCATATGGCAGACCAGAGGGGCTTCATGGGTGCACATGTATTGAGTTTATAACTAAAGCAGAAACCAATGCCAGCCCAGACAGCGATGGCCCGTAGCCACAAGCTTGGCTATGTGGGCAGCCCGTGACCTCTGGAGCCCGGGACAGATCCAGCAGGCAGGACCCCAGGTCTGGGTCAGCATCACTTCAGCCCATGTGGAGCTGAATGCTGGGAGCCCAGCTGTGGCGGGTGATATCCACAGGGCTTCTTCCCTTGTATCAGCTGCAGCCCAGCTTCCTATCGAGGTCAGGGAGGTACAGCAGTGACACCCAGCCCTGAGGGAGGCTGAGGTGCTGCCACCTTCAATAACTAGAGCTGCATCCCACACACTGGGCTGGACTCTCCCAGGCTGTGGGGTGAAGCTGGGGGCTATGTCAAATGCCCGTCAAACCCTAATATGCCCATGAGCAACCTGGTGAGTTCGGACAGCCTGGCCAGGTCCCACTGGCACTGGCCCCCTGAGCTTGTGTTGAGCTGGGCTGGGTCTGGAGGGCCTGTCTCAGCAAACCTTCTGAGAGGAGTGCTGGCTCCGTCCTTCCCAGGGGAGTGCTGGCCCTGTCCTTCTGTCCTTCTGAGGGGAGTGCTGGCCCTGTCCTGTTCTTCTGAGGGGAGTCCTTCCTGATTCTGAACATGTCTGAGCCATTTCATCACATGAAGGATTACCAGGTGGGTTGGTTCTACCGAAAGGAAGCAGCGCAAGCTTTTCCTGGACTTCCCACCATTGTTCCTGTAAATAATCAATCTTAATTAACTCCATCCAAAGAACATATTTTCCCCAAGGGCAGGGAGTCCCAGTCAGGTGGAGCCAGTTGGAACTACCAACCGCTTTAGGTAGCGATGGTGTTGGGAGGGGCCCTTGTGGCTGCTGCGGGTGGTGTGTCCATGACTGAGACACCCCACTGAGAGATGAATCAGCCTCAACCTCTGCAGGCACTTTCTGACATTTCTGTTGCCCTCATTTGATAGGTCAGGGAACTGAGTCACAGAGAGGTTTGGCAACCTCCCCCAAGTCACTCCCCTGTCTAAGCACAGACGTCACTGTGGATGAGAAAATGGCAGAACTCAGTGGGGAAAGCCACTCTTCCACACAGCAGCAGCTGCAGCCACCTGTCCTGTCCCCACCTGTCCCTCTTCCCACTTGCCCAACTGCCCTTGTCTCCACCTGCCCCGTCCCCACCTGCCCCACCTGCCCTTCACCCCACCTGCCCCGTCCCCACCTGCCCTTCTCCCCACCTGTCCCTGTCCCGCCCACCCCTCTCCCCACCTGCCCTGTCCCCGTCTCCACCTGTCCCTGTCCCCACCTGCACCATCTGCCCTTGTCTCCACCTGTCCCTATCTCCACCTGCCCCTCTCCCCACCTGCCCCTCTCCACCTGTCCCTGTCCCCACCTGTCCCTGTCCCCACCTGCCCTCTCCCCACCTGTCCCTCTCCCCACCTGCCCCTCTCCCCACCTGTCCCTGTCCCCACCTGTCCCTGTCTCCACCTGTCCCTGTCCCCACCTTCCCCTCTCCCCACCTGCCCCTGTCCCCACCTGTCCCCTCCTGTCCTTGTCCCCACCTGCCCCTCTCCCACCTGCCCTTGTCCCCACCTGCCCCTCTCCTCACCTGCCCCTCTCCACCTGTCCCTGTCCCCACCTGCCCCTCTTCCCACCTGTCCCTCTCCTCACCTGCCCCTCTCCCCACCTGTGCCTCTCCCCACCTGTCCCTGTACCTACCTGTCCCTGTCCCCACCTGCCCCTCTCCCCACCTGTCCCTCTCCCCACCTGCCCCTCTCCCCACCTGCCCCTCTCCCTACCTGTCCCTCTCCCCACCTGTCCCTGTCCCCACCTGTCCCTCTCCCCACCTGTCCCTGTCCCCACCTGTCTCTGTCCCCACCTACCCCTCTCCCCACCTGCCCCTCTCCACCCGTCCTTGTCCTCACCTGCCCCTCTCCCCACCTGTCTCTCTCCCCACCTCTCCCTGTCCCCACTTGCCTCTGTCCACCTGTCCCTGTCCCCACCTGACCCTGTCCCTCATCTACCTTCCTGCCCCCACCTCCCTCCCTAACCCCCATGTGCTCCACCTGTCTCCCCAGCACCATTTTCCCCTCCTGGCCGCACCTGTCCCATGTCTCCCCTGCCCCCCACCTTCCCCTATTTTGCTCCCCACCTGCTCCCCCTGTATGCTCACCAGCCTCTTAGCACATTCACCCCTGGCTATTCTCTCTTCTAAACACCTTTTATTTCCAGCCCAGTCTCTGCCCTGAGCCTCAGCCTCTGTACGGACACCCTTGTTGACAGCATCACTGGTGACGAACAGGCACTCAGACATCCCAGCAGAGCCAGCAACTCCCGTAGATCTGCCCTCCTTCCGCCTCACCCTCTCAGGGGGTGCTACTGCCCAGCTGATGGCTCTGGCCAGCCCTAGAGTCTCACGTGGCCTCTGTGTTCTTAGCACATCCAGACCCTCAGCAGCCGACTTCATCCTGAGCGTGTCCCACCTTGAGCACAGTTCATCCCCTCCCCTGGGACACCCCTGACCTCATCGCCTCCCCCTGGGACACCCCTGACCACCTATTGCTGCCCAGTAGCACTCACCAGAAGCCTCACCGAAGACATAAATGTTACACACTTTGCTCCTGGTCACGCAGCTGGGAGGGGCCGGTCAGGGCTCAGTCCAGATCTGCCTCCTCCAAAGATTCGAACCCACCATTCCCAGCCTCCGTCTTAATGCTGCCCTGCATGGGGGTGAC
Source organism: Callithrix jacchus (assembly GCF_049354715.1). NCBI lineage: Eukaryota > Metazoa > Chordata > Mammalia > Primates > Cebidae > Callithrix > Callithrix jacchus. Next base: position 59,626,230 of record NC_133506.1, read on the forward strand.
TGCTGGACTTGGCCACATGATGGGAAAAAGAAGCCAGCATCACCTGGGCCTCTGCCAGTCCCCACAGACACCTGCAGCACTGAGGATCAGAAGGTGACCCTGGAGCTGCCTGCTGATAATGGGAGCTTCCCTGGGTATAGCGGGGAGCTGTCCAGAGGACAGCCAGGCTTGATGTTCTGGCCATATTCATCATTTCCAAGGGCCCCTGTGGGCAGGGAAAGCTCATGGACCCTGTTAGAGGCACTAGGGATCATTCCAGAAGAGGCCTCTCCAGTGCTCACCTCTACTCCCCTCACTCTGTCCCTCCCTACCCCTGGTGTGGCTCTCACTGCTGGGAGGTCCAGATCCCTCTGGGCAGCTCTCTCTCCCTGCCCTTTCCTTCCTGCACACCCCACCCTCTGCCTGCAGGGTCTGAGGTTGTTGAAGGAGTCCGGACTCCTACACTTCATTTCCCCCAGCACCTCCCACAATAGCTTCTGCCTGGGACTAGACCGAATTGGGAGGAGTCAACCACACCAGCCCAGGGCCCTCAGGGGCCTGCCCTCTTGACAGCCAATGAGTGGGTTGTTGGGGAACCAGGCCTGACCCCACTCAGGGGCTTGGCCGGGGCTGCTGCGGCTTGTGCCCTCATCACACTCAGAGTTGCTGTGTGATAGTGTACGTGTGTGAGTGTGTATGTGATGTGAGGGTCTCTCAAACCACCTGGCTGGTTCCCTACTAGGTTTCAGGCTGGACCCGGTCTGACAGTGCTGCCTGAGAGGAAGCAGGGAAGGGATGCAGCTTCAGGAAGGGCCCTCCCTTCACTCACCACAAGTCCATTACTGTGTGGGAAGGGCTGTGTCTTTGCCTCCCCTCACTGCCCTTCCCTGGCCCTGTGGGGTGGGGGGAGAGGTTGTCTGGGGCCTGAGCCCATTGTGTGGAGAAGAGAGCCTCATTGGCAGGCAGCCGGGGCATCAATTTGTGATGATCTGCTCCCTGGTCTTGATTGGCTGGAGGCAGTGGGGTCTCCCCAGGGCCCTGGGACACAAGTTTGAGCAGCAACTTTTTCCAGCATGAGGTGACGTGTGTTCCCAGAGAGAAGGTGCCAGGATGACGCTCTGCGGGAACTTCCTGGGTGCGTACTGCCCCCAGCCCCTCACATCCCTCCCTGGTCTGTTCACAAGTTTCTGCTAGGATGCCAAAGGGACTAATTAGCTGTGTGTCCCCCCCAATCAGTGCTCAGTGCTCTTTTCTGGGCAGCCAAGGAGGTGACAGACATGCTCCCTCCTGAACAAACAACAGCCAGGGCCTCGGGAAAACAGCCGCCTCCCCTTCTTGAGGACCCTGTGGCTTGCAGAGCCCTGTGAACACTGCCCCATGGAAGGTTGGAGGTGGGAGGGTGGTGGGCAGGGTCCAGGCCTCCTTTCTGTTGATTGACCTGCCCAGCGGGCCAGTCAACTGGCGGGTGTCGGGAGCCCTTGGCCGGGCAGCAAGGCTCTGTGAGAAGGTGGGCAGAGAGAATCCGTGTGTGACAGATGTCTCCTGGGACTTACTGTAACTCAGGGGCTTTGGCCGGGGCTGCTCAGCTTGCGTCCTCATCACACTCAGAATTGCTGTGTGTGAGTGTGCATGTGATGTGAGGGTCTCACAAACTGGATGCCAAATGTTTGTGAGTGTCTGCGTGAGTGTGAGACAGAAACACAAAGTCAGCCCCGAGTGTGGCGGAGAGTGGGTCTCGGTTTTGTTTGCTCCATCTGCCAGGGCCGGCCTGGGGCAGCGCCCCCGCCCTCAGCTGTTCTATACAATATTAATGCTCACCATCTCGGCCTCACACAACGGCCCTAATTGTCGTCTGCGGCATTAAGGCAGGCGCCCATCTGCAGGGAAGCTTTCAGAAGGAAACAAGAAAACCCTCACCCCCAGCTGGTCACCGGAGAAGGTGGTGCCAATTACAGATGCAGAAAGTTTAGACCAAAATTACTTGAAAGAGTTTTTATGAAGCAAATGAACTGACACTTGGAATGTCTGTGTGCAGATTTGCACAAGTAATTACACTTTATTTGAAATGATCTTACCAGCTAAGCGATCATTAAGCCTGCTCCCCACTCACACAAAGCACTTCTAGTGAGTGCGGCTGCAGCAAGTTTGGTTTTGCAAATCTGCCCCTTCCCTCCCGTGTGGAGTCTGAGGACCTGCCAGTCCTCAGGAGTTATTTCCTGGTGTATCTTTCCCAACATTTATTAAAAAGTCACATGTGACTTTCCCACAGATTTCTATGAACTAAAACCCAAAGAAACAATGTGCGCCATGCCTAGTTATGGAAGAGAAAATATTTTATAATTTCAAAAATTCCTGACACATTTCCACCCTCTCTAAGAAAAAAGTTTAAGATTATACCTTGCTGTTGTCACAGACCAACATTCCCGCTGGTTTGGGCTGTAAAACATCCTAGCAGGGGTCTGCTGGGGTTGGGAGCCTTGGGTTTGGAATTCTCCGTCTCAGCCTGCAGCCTGGAGTGCCAACTCACAGACTTCCCTGCGCTGAGAACAAAGAGGCGCTCTGGGGGGAGAGCGCTGTCCGAAGTGCTGATCAGACCTCGGATCCACCCACCGCTCAGGCTCCTTCACAGGGCTGAAGGGCGGCAGCCCAACCTGAAAAACGTGTTGGCAGCCCCCTCTCTGCCCTGCTCTTTCCCCTGGACTCCTTTGTTCTCTTGGCCGTGTCAGCTAAAGAGTTCGAACCTTTACTCCTCACAACTCATCTTCTGAAACTGCTCATACCACTTTAACCTCCCAGTGAGAGCACCCGGGCTCTCTGGGTCCTGCCCGCCGGCACCAATTTTAAGTTTCCAGGCACATTCTGCAGGCTCTTCCTGAGCAGCCCCACAGAAGGTCTGGGGGTCCATTCCCGACCCCAGAGCGCGACACCTCAGGAGGTCTGCAACTGACTGTTCAAAAGGGGACGTGAGAAGTGCCGGGGACTCAAGTTTTCACCGACATCATCTCTATTCCCTGAAAAACCCTCTTGCGCCCACGAAGCCACGCTGCACATGTTGGTTTCTCCCTGATGCCACCTCTGCTTCGTGGTGGTTTCTTAGGCCTGACTATTGCATGTCTGAATTAAGTCACTTTCATGAAACCTTGGGTGTTGTTGGGAAATAAGGCTGATTCAGCAGTGGCCCTCCCTTTGATTCTATCTCCATCATGGAACAATGGCCTGCAAGCCTGCCCGGAGCCTGCAGCCTGCCGATAAGAGTTTAATAGAATTTCTGAATGCCGAAGGTTTGGGATGTAAAACATCCTAGCACAGTATGTCCAGAGGAGATAGAAATGGTTTTTCAGGAGATCGCTCAGCTGAATGTGTCCTTTTATGCTAATGGATATAAGTTTATGAAAGAATTAAAAAATGGCAGGCAGTCATTGTGGAAACCTCAAACTGTTCTCATTTGACTAATTAATATTTCATCCTCAGTTTGACCAGTGCAGGCCTGCATTAATTTCCTTGTGCTCAATCTAAACAATAGCTCTATGTGCATTTTGTGTTTTATTTGTTGAGGATAATGTGTGTGTAGAAGAATCTAAGATACTTGCCTTTGGGGTGAAGCTCATTGATTTGTATGTAATATGTAAAGCACTAACTGCATGTTAAAAATAAGCCACTAAGATTTTCAAACCTGCTGTCGTGGAGAAAGCAGAATATTTCAGTTCTGTCTCATTTACACTTTTGGTGGCCTGGGCCCTTTAGCGCCAATTAAGTTGGGGTTAATTGTGTTCTTGCATAATTTACCAAGAAATGATGTTTACTGTCTGTTGCAATCTCTGCATTTAACTCCTGAGATGAGAGTTTTGCTGGTTCTCCAGCTGGCCCCTGATGGTAGCATCTCTGCAGGTGTCTCACATTCACTTTTCATCCTTAGGTTTCAGTTTAGTTTTTGACATCCTGATATGATAATGGACAACTGTTTGCCTGATTTATTAGTACAAGAAGGAGATTTGGGCCGCAAACAAGAATAATACTCTGGCTCTCGATTACTTGTACTGAGGAAATTCCTACATTTATCCCTGAATGTCAGGCAAAAAATCACAAACTGGCAGATGAGAAGGCAGACAGTCAGGTTGCATAAAGAGTGGGTGGGCACGTCCATTGTGTGTGTTACGGATTTTTATCTTCATTTTCATTGGATAGCTTCTTCAGGCAGTTTGTAAAAGAATCAGAAAAAGAGTAGAAAACTTGGGCAGTGTTCTTCCCTCTAGTCGGAGTAGACTTAGTGTTTTTAGGGGTGGGTTACCCATGCCCCAGGGATCCCTGAGTTCTCTTTGGGAAGGTTTTATTATTGTAAAAATTAAAGTGAAAGGGAACATGTGATAACAGAAAAATGTCTTTTGCTGATCTATTCTTTGTGTGCATGACTTTATTTGTTGGTCTGTGGCTATAGTTACCTTTTATGCAGTTAAAAAAATACATATCCATTTATGTCATGGGTACTTGAATATGCAGATGAGCCAATATGTAATATTCCTTGTTCATTTGAGTAATAAATTCTGCAGCCCGTTCTTTATGATGGAAGGTCATATTCCTAACCACCAATAAATATTGTAAAGTACTTTCGCTGTAGCCATGCTAACCCAGGGCATCTGTCATTCCGGTTGCTGCTATTAGGAATTATTGGACTGAACCACTGGCAGAGAAAGCAGAGGGGGGTGAATGTGGTGGTTGTAATACTCTCTGCCCTTTCGTGTGTTTTGCATTTAAAAAAAAAAACTCAGTTGTGCTGCACATTGATTATGAATCAATGTGGACAAATGTAGGCACCTTCTGTTGGCCGAGCCTCCAAGCAGGGGACAGTTCTCTGCTGGCCTCGGACACCTCTCACCCCCAATTCACCAGATCCATCTTTCTGATGCTATACTGTAAATTTATTTCACCTCAGAGAGTAAACAGATATATTGGAGCCCCAAGGGTTCATGGGTAGCGTATTTACAAAGGAGCCTCCTCCGCCAGCCCGTGCCACCGCTGCTAATGAGAGCAGTCATTAAGTAAATGAGACGTCGCCTTTAGCTGGCTTAGGAGTTCGCACACTAAGGGGAGAAGATATTTAATTGAAACCCGCACGCAGGCTTCCCCACATGTGACCGTGTAAGGGAGGCAGCTGCCTTCCCTCTCCTCCCCCAGTCCACCCTGCACCCCCCATGTAAATTTCATGATTGCTTTCCGTGATGTCATTTTGAAAGAGGACAGACAATAGCTGTGGGGAAAGGTAAGTCAATGTTATGTTCTTTCTGACAAAGGCAGATACCCAATGCCTGGCTTTTCCTCTTGGACAGAGACAGGGAGAGGGCGCGAGGGCAGAGTTAATTTCTAAGATGAAGGCTCTCTTTGCAGGAAAGGCAGGTCTGAGGGTGGCTTTTTGAAACTGCTCAGGAGGACTGATGCTTTCTTCTCCTCCCTGGCCTGCCGTGTGCTGTTTTCCTCTGGTCTCTCTGTTGTTCCTGCTCCTCTGAGATTCCAGGGGACATGTTGTGCGTCTGACAGAGGAGACATTCGTGGAGGGGAGTGCAGCTTGAGACGAGAAACTTTATGCGCATTTCTGGAAGAGGAACAACGGATGTGTCTGTGGCCCTTGGACCCAGCAGCTCTGTACCTGGGGAAAGCACTGGCCCCGTAAACAGAAGATCTCTCTGAAGTAGGGTCTCAGAGTCTGGGGCATGTCATGTGTGACCCCCCACCCAAGGTACTGAGTAGAGGTGCTCACGTGAGCATTTTGTCTGCATGTCATGTGTTTCTAAACTTGAGGATCAATATTGAGGGTGCATGTGTCTGTGGATAGATGTACAGAAGTAAATATCGGCCGCTCCTCTCAGCCCCTTTTCTCCTTACGTGTCCGTGGGGTTGTGGAGTGTGGTTGTGTATGGTGGTAGTGTAACTGGAATTTTATATTTAAAACTAGAAATCAGGGTTAGCTAAGAAGTTGGTGTAAGCGATGAACACCTTCATGCCGTTGTCTGCAGTTCTGGGGCCGTGGACTTTGGTTCTGTCCATTGAATTCACTTTCTTCTTCACAAACCAGGAAAATAAACAAGTGCTGGTGGCTTTGTGTTGGAGGGGTGGGTTCTCACTGCTCCTTCTGAACCACCCAGGGCTTTTCTTGTCTCAGCAGCACCTTTGAATCAATGGACACCATTGGCTGGTAAAGTTGGTTTTTAATTTTGGAAACAAAACATCTGCGGTGGCGGGGGGGGTTCTGTGGCTGCATGTGGGTTTGGTCGTGGGCATCGACACTGTCACTATAATGATGATAATGACAGCGATGATTATAATTATCCTTTTGGGAGAGGGAGGTGGAGAATTTTGCCCTTGTAGTTGTTTTTTTTTTTAAAATCACAGAAACCCGAGGACACTTCTAACACCAGTGGCTTAGTGCACAAAAGGTGGGAGGGATGTTGGGGCAGACTTGGGGGCTCACTTGGTGCTGAGGGGTGTGCTCTGGCTCTGTCTCCTCTGAGGTGCTGACAGAGCCTGCCCTGGCTGCACTCTGGCCTGGGGAGTGGGGTGCTGTGTCCTCACCCAGGGCTGACTAAGGGAGGCTCCCCTTGGCCCCCAGGCCGACTGCCACCCAGGGCTCCCCTCCCATTGGTCCTTGACTGTGATTATCACCTCCTTCCATATGGCCTTGTTAATTAACGGTAAACAAAAGAGTAAGAGAGCAGGGATTGGGGTCCAGTGGTACCAGCCAGGGCGCTGCTACCCTGCCCTGTCTCCCTGGGTAGCTGTTCCTTGTGCAGAGGAGGCTGGGTCAGGGCTTAGAGGGCAGTTTGTTTTCAAAGAGAAAGAGTCAGCTTTATGAACTCTTCTGTCCTGTAGAGACTGAGACTCCCACAGGGTTCTCCTGCCCCCTGGGCACCTGGTCAGTGCTGAACTTCACAGGGTGCTTGCTGATCCAGGAGCCTGAGCAGGAGCTACAGAGAGTTAGACAAAGAGGCCTTTCCACTCAGGAACAGCCTGAGCTCTGACCCCTTTGGGCTATGAATCCCTGAAGAGGGCCTGGGAGCTTACCCAAGGCAGGGGGCTGCTTCTGTCTAAAGTGCCACTCAGTGGGCTGTGTGACCCTCAGTCATTGCTCACAGATCTCGAGGTAGCCTCAATTGTTCAGTGCCAATGCTCTGACCCCTCTTGGAAGATTCTGGCAAAGGCAGTGGTCACCCACTGCCTTGAATGCTCCTGGTGCATGAGTGGGGAAAAACTCTGAGATGACCCTTTCTAGCCATGTGGGATGCGAAGTTGCTCTGGTCTGGGGGTTGCAGTAGCTTCTACTTTGAATCTCTCTTAGTGCCCAGAGATGTCAGGGAGAGGCTGGCAGAGGGTATGCGGGCACTGGCATGCACGCTGGGCAGCTCTGGCAGCTGACCAAGGCAGTGCTGGCTCCGCAGTCAGCCTGGATTGGCTGGAGCTTGGCCTGTCCCCTACGTGGACGTTGTGGGCGCTCTCCCTGGTGCTGCCCAGAGACCCAGCCCCCCCAGCCCTGCCTCCGCCCGGGCCTGGGGTCACTGAATGTGCAGACAATGACATTTGTGGTGGTATGGGGGGCAGAGCAGACCCACCACTCTGCATTGGGGAGATGGGGGTCAGAGCCTGACTAACCTCCTTCCTCCTGCTCAGTCTAGTGATGGCTGGGCCATTTGGAAATGCCAGTTAGCAGAGAGAGCAGGAGAGGTTCCTGAAGACTGACAAAGTGCCAGAGAGCTTCCCGGGGCCTCCAGCAGCTGCTCAGGGTGATGGGCAGGCTGGTGGAGGCTGAGCTTTTCCTGGATGGACTCGGTGCAAAAGGCACGTCTACTTTGGAAAAGACTGATCAGGGATTGGGGCCACCCAATCCCTCTGTCAGGACTCAGGGTAGGGATGAGACCAGGAACAACCATAATGCTTTAATCAGCACCGGGCCTGGAGTGGATAAGGAGGTAGAGAACGGAGCCAGCTGGTGGATCGGGGTCAGGGGTTAGCTGTGGGGTGGGTGGGGGCTGCTGGCGGTCACCTGATCTGCGAGCCGGCAGGGCACTGGACGGTCAGCTAGACTTCATGTTACTCAGGCATCTTGGAGAGCAGATGATCTGCCTGTCCTGATGCTGGAAGAGGCATCTCAGAGTCCCTCTTTTGTTGCCTCTTCTCTTGCAGAAACCTGGGCCAGAGAGAAACCTGCGGGGAGCTGGGGGCTTTTCTTTCTTCCTCTCTCCCATCCTCCTCATCTTAGATCCTCCCCCTCTGCCTTTACCTTGTGAACTCACTCATGAATAAACCAGAAGTTAGTTGTCTACAGACATAATTTTAACAGGAATTTTGTTGTGTGAGTTTACTGGAAAATGGTCTTTGGGAACCAGCATCATTAGATTAGTCAGACCCAGAAACACAGTGTTTCCCAGGAGGGAAGAGAGCGGTGGTCGCTGTGCCGCTGTGCCGTGGGAAGAGAGCGGTGGCTGCTGGGCTGCTGTGCTGTGGGAAGAGAGCAGTGGCTGCTGGGCTGCTGTGTGGCTGCTGGGCTGCTGTGCGGCTGCTGGGCTGCTGTGCCGTGGGTTTTCTGCTCCTGGGAGACCATAGAACCCCTCCCTGCTTCAGGACAGCCCCCAGGGGCAGCCACTGCCCAGCCCAGAACATCTGCGGGGCCTCAGGGTGGGATGTGCGTTCATGGCCTCTTGAGGTTCCCAGCACTTTTTCTGTCTTTCAGACAAAATCTCCCCAAACGCCACTTTAAAATACTCAAAACAAAAATGAGCAAGAGGAATTTCACCTGAATTAAAATGTTTTTGATCTCAGGCTTCCACTGAGCCTGATTCAGAGAGAATGATTAATAAATACCTGCCAGTGGAAGTGTAGTTTGGAAATGTCTCCCTTTTTATCTTCAGTGTTGAGGAACCAGCCTGATACAAATATGGTCTCTTCTCCCCACGGGTAATGGCATGAGGCACTTTCCTTGTGGGAAGATTGGTTTCACCCATCACTTCATCCTTTTTCTCATTTTACAATTTGCACTTTAAATTTTTTAAGTGCAAATATTAAGTGTTTTAATTGGGAATGAAATTAACTCAGAGGATGCTTTAATCTGCCCTGGCTGAGCACATCTGCCTTGGCTAGGATTAGCAATCAGGCCTTGCAGAGGAGTGAGGTTGTTGACACAGGTGTGGGTGTCTGTGGCCCTACTCCCATCCCTCGTCCTGCAGCACCAGAAGCCTCTACTCAGCAGCCCTACCTTCAAGAGGGTGACTGTGTGCTCAGGCTACCGAATGTGTGGTTTTCCCTGGAGTTGCATGGAGTTGTAGGATATGTTTGCTGTGCCTCAGGGTTTATTTCGGACTGTGGCCGGGGAGCATGGCCTGTACCAGGAAGGTGCAGGTGGGGTAGCCCTCAGGAAGTAGGCTGCAGCACTCTGCATATGTCAGAGTGACCAGGCAAGGTGGGGGTGAGCACTTGGGATGTAGACGCTGGGGAGGAAAAGTGGAGGCACCATATGGCCTGAGCTGCTGACAGATGAGCTTGCTGGGCCCCACCTCTCTCTCACGCCTGGCTTCACACCTCCATCGTGTTCAACATTGGTCTGAGGGCTCGGGCAGCAGCCATCTGGGTCCTCTTCTTTTTTCCCATTTTGCTGCCTGCAATCCACACACCAGAAGAGGAGTGTGAGAAGAGGGGCCCTGGGTCAGGGCAGGTGGAGCCTCTCACCTGGTCCTGGGGGCCCCTCCAGGTCTCCCAGCTCAGGGACCACTGAGCTGCCAGTGGCTGACCTGCCTAGCCTGAGTGGGAGGAGAGCGGGAGCTTAGGTGCTGCATTATGCTCCAGGGCCTGCTTTAGAAGGCTCTAGAAGATCCCTGAGACTCTTGGACAGCAAACTGACAGCAGCAGGTGCCTGGCGTAGTCTCACAGTGAGCCAGACCCATGGTGCATCCCCGGTTCCCCTGTGCATCGTGCTGAGGAACTTGTCAAAGCACTTGGGTTTTTACACCTACAGGGTTTTTTTGAGTTCTGAAAATCAAAAGTCTTTAGCAGTCATGCTCTGTGGGCAGCCCAAGTGGCTCCTAACTGGAGGTGCTGCCCACTCTTTACAATACTCAGAGCTGGGGGACAAGTTCCCTCTCGGCTCTGAGTTTCCAAGGCGTCAGCTGTCCTACGGATCCCAGGTGTGGGTGGTTCAAACCCTGCCCAGTTGCTGCCAACTGAACACTTGGTTTGTCAGTCATTCGTCAGCACCTGGAATTGTGCTCATTCTGCCCTCACCGAAGTTTTGTTTAGGGAAAAATGGATTTGAAATTGGGATGACTTACTATATTTAACATTATTTTCATTGAGACTGGGCCTTTATGAAATGGAACAATAAATATGACTTAGGTAGCAAGGGGCAAATAAACACATTTGACAGTGTTATTTTAATCATTGGGACTGTGCTAACTCGTTTAATTCTCGTTAATGTGTTCTGTGCTGGACACTGAGGCTGGGAGGCAAATTAGCTTCCCAGGTGAGTGGTGTAGCTCGAATCTGAACTGTTTCCAGGACAGCCCCCGTCTCAGTCCCACCCAGCCCCACCCAGCCTTCCTGCCCAGTGTCCCAGACTGCCGTGGAGGCTGCCTGCAGACCACAGGGTGACCCTTACTGCTCTCATGTCTCTTCCTTTCAGCCTGGGAGGCACCTAGGTCCTGTCCCCAGCTTTCCCTCCAACCTTTTTCTGCATCCCAAAGTGGGTTGTTGCCCAAGATCCCGGAGCACACCTCCCTATCTCCCTCCATCTCCCGCTGCTGGAGCTTTGCTTCTCGTTCAAGGCTTCGTGCAGATGCCGCCCCGGGTTCTTTACCTACGTTTACTCTCATGTGTCTCACATTTGAAATCCCTCTCTCAGCAGCGCTGCTGTGACATTGCATCAGAGTGATGGGTGTCCCCGCTTGCCTTCCAGGAAAGCCTGCAGGCAACCGGCTCCAAGGCCTGCTGGGCCTGGGGGGCACCCCAAGTCTAGGACATGCTGGGCCTGGGGGTACCCCAAGTCTAGGACATGCTGGGCCCAAGAGGCACCCCAAATCTAGGACCTACTGGGCCCAGGGGGGCACCCCAAGTCTAGGACCTGCTGGACCCGAGGGGATACCCCAAGTCTAGGACCTGCTGGGCCCGAGGGGATACCCCAAGTCTAGGACCTGCTGGGCCCGAGGGGGCACCCCAAGTCTAGGACCTACTGGGCCCGGGGGGACACCCCAAGTCTAGGACCGGGACCCGATGGGGCCCCCCAGTCTGGCTCTGGCACAAATGCATGTGCTTGCCTGGGGTCCCCTTGTCAACACAATGTGTGGAGTTTTCAAAGCTGATCTGGACCAGGAAAGGATCTAGTTTTGGCTTTGAGGTTGGAAGGATACTTGTGGTGGGAGGAAAAGCTACTTAAATGCTCAGCTGTGGAGTTCTGAATTTTCCTGCAGCATCTGCTCCTCCTTGAGGTTGAGCCCTGCCTTCTGGTTATTTGAGATAATGTCCACCCAGATAAAATGTTGGACTATGAATGCACATTACAGAGGTACCTCTTACAGTCACTTTTAAAAAGTGGTCTGATTTTGAACAGGTTATTTAGAGTTTTGTGCTACCTTGTTTTATTTCTGCAAAGGCCATGCCCAACCCTAGCCTTGGTGAGTTGTGACCCAGCCATGTCACTGATGCATCAAAGTGGGTCCGCTGTGAAGTGTTGGTTCCCTCCCCATGACACACACAGACAAATGTGTCCAATTATATTTTATTTTTTCAGATGGAGTCTTGCTCTGTCACCCAGGTGGAGTGCAGTGGGGTGATCTCAGCTCACTGCAACCTCTGCCTGTGGGTTCAGGCGATTCTCCTGCCTCAGCCTCTGGAGTATCTGGGATTGCAGGTACATGCCACTATTCCCGGGCTAATTCTGTATTTTTTAAGTAGAGATGGGTTTTTGCCACGGTCAGGCTAGTCTTGAACTCCTGACCTCAGATGATCTGCCTGCCTTGGCCTCCCAAAGTGCTGGGATTACAGGTGTGAGCTACCATGCCTGGCCTAATTTGCCCAGTTTTTAAGAGTTAAGAGGCGCTGTGAGCTTGCTGCTTTCCCTCATCTGGCAGTAAGTCCTGTAGGTAGGGAGTCTGCTTCCTAGGTGCACCAGCCAGATGGGAAAAACAAAGTGGGTTTGTTACTGAATGGCATCAGGGAAGTAATCCTCTAGAAGGCTGCCTGGAGCCTGTCTTGGGGCCCTGCCCCTCTTCCCTGTGAGCACCATCACACTGGTTATCACACATCATCCACACTGGTGGCCTGGGCTTGTCTGGCTGCAAATCGCACCTGCAGCTTCTAAGTCAGAACCTGCTACTGGATGTGGATGGAGCTCCCTCCATCTCCAGGGTCTCAGCCTTCAGGCTTGGCTGACCCCCTACACCTCTGGCATGTGGAGGAACCCAAACCCACTTTGATGTAAGATTTAGAGTCCAGACCGGGCGTGGTGGCTCAAGCCTGTAATCCCAGCACTTTGGGAGGCCGAGGTGGGTGGATCACGAGGTCAAGAGATTGAGACCATCCTGGTCAACATGGTGAAACCCCGTCTCTACTAAAAATACAAAAAATTAGCTGGGCATGGTGGCACGTGCCTGTAATCCCAGCTACTCAGGAGGCTGAGGCAGGAGAATTGCCTGAACCCAGGAGGCAGAGGTTTCGGTGAGCCGAGATCGTGCCATTGCACTCCAGCCTGGGTAACAAGAGTGAAACTCCATCTCAAAAAAAAAAGAGAGTCCAATTCCTCTTCCAGGAGAGCCCTCTGAGGGTCTTGGACCTGGTGAGCTCTCCCCTGCCAGCCCCTCCTTCTGGGCACCTACTTCCTGCCCACTCCCTAAGAGGCCAGGCCACCTCTGGGGTCTGTAAAGTGTTTGTGTTTTCCCCAAATGCTGTTCTGTTTTGGCTCTTGTGTACTGACCACTGTCCATCCAGGTTGGGAAATTAGCATACACATTGCCCCATCCCCCACAATTTTTCTAAGTCTGAAAAGCAGCACAGGGGGCTGCTCTGAGCCCTGGAGCTGGGGCTTCCGTCAAACCCACCAGAGAGGAGCTGCCTGGGCTCACCCTAGCCAAGCAGGAATTTAGGTAGGGGTCCTGCAGTGAGAGAGCCTGGGGTTAGAGAAGGAAAAGGGAGCGGCTGTCAAAGCCATAATCCCCAAGGGCTCTGAGGCCTGGGGATCTTCCCTCGAGCCCTCTCTCTTCTGAACTGGGGATGAGCCAGGGCATGGACAGACCTGAAAGAGAATGTGGGATGCCTTTCCTAGTGGAATAATTTTCTCTTCAAGGCCTCAATAAAATGTGTTCTTTTTTTTTTTTTTTTTTTTGAGACGGAGTTTCGCTCTTGTTACCCAGGCTGGAGTGCAATGGCACGACCTTGGCTCACTGCAACCTCCATCTCCTTGGTTCAGGCAATTCTCCTGCCTCAGCCTCCTGACTAGCTGGGACTACAGGCACGCACCACCATGCCCAGCTAAGTTTTTGTATTTTTAGTAGAGACAGAGTTTCACCATGTTGACCAGGATGGGCTCGATCTCTTGACCTCGTGATCCACCCGCCTTGGCCTCCCAAAGTGCTGGGATTACAGGCTTGAGCCACCGCGCCCGGCCCAAAATGAGGTTTTAAGGAAGAAGGAGATGGCCATTGCTTCTCTTCTTGGGCTGGAAAGCTGAACGGTTCTAAGAGCAATTTCTGGGACTGAGGAACCAAAGTGCTGGAGCAGAATTCCAGAGCAGGCCCCCTTGACCATGCAAAGCCAGCGTGTCTTCTGGGGAGTTCCCAAAGATCCATGGGGAGGACGCCCCCAAACCCAGCCCTGCTGGCTCTGGCCATACCCTCTTTTTATCTTTTTTTAAAGATGGGGTCTCGGGCTGTTGCCCAGGCTGGAGTGCAGTGTCTCGGCTCATTGCAACCTCCGCCTACTGGTTTTAGTAATTCTGCGCCTCGGCCTCCGAGTAGCTGGGATTACAGGCATGCGCCACCTCACCTGGCTAATTTTTGTATCTTTAGTAGAGACGGGGTTTCATCATGTTGGCCAGGCTGGTCTTGAACTCCTGACCTCAAGTGATCCAGCCATCTTGGCCTCCCAAAGTGCTGGGATCACAGGCGTGAGCCACTGTGCCCAGCCTCTTAACTCTCATCCTGCATCTGGAATACCTGTTGGACCAGGCCTGTTTCCATCGCAGCCCCTTCTTACTGCCTTTGTTTTCTCTGTGTTCTCCCCCATCTGTACCCCGGGATTCAGGCAAGCAAGTCTAGTTGTGCCTGATCTGAAAAAGGGTCTCTGATGGTGGCCCAGTGAGGCAGGGCCATGGGTCAGCCTGGCTACCTTCCCTCCCTTCCTGAGCACTGTGGGTGGGTCAGGCCTCAGGCAGCCCTGGGAGGCAGCAGCCACAGACGGAGGTGGGCTGGTGGGCAGGTGTGGCTGACAGAGTGGATGTCTTTTGTGGCCTGGCCTGGTCAGTGGAGATGGTCAGGGGAGCAGGGGGAGCCCCCAGCCCAGTGCCTGAAGCTGTGTCCATTTCCCCCTCCCTGGCTTCTCTTCCTGTTGCCCTGGGTGGGCTCTTGGGAGCCACCTATTTCTAGAGTTCTCCTTTCCGGGCTCCTTGTCCTGGATGTGGGGTGAATGTGCCGGACTGGGGTCACAGGGTTGCACCCACCTGGAGCTGAGGCTGTTCTTGCCCCAGAAGGAAAATCCCACCTGTCTGCGTGGAGCAGAGTGTGGATTGGTTTGCTTGCTGCCGCCTGGGTCCTGGTGCCCGGCCTGAGGGTGATGCTGGTCCCACAACTGGACTCTCCCAGGCGCCCCGGGATGGATCAGTGTGACACTTTCGGCATCCCTCCGGCACACTGCCTGCCCTGGGCTGGGCACACCCTCCCCATCGGCAGCTAGGGATGACAGGCTGCCTGGAGAGCCATCCTATGATTTGGTTTGGAAAGTCATTATTACTGCAGAGCAGTTTAGCTGTTGTTTTTACAGCTTGGTAAAGTTAAAAGAAATAATAATAATAATATAAGAAAGACTCAGCCACAGTAACTGCCTGCAACATGCTATTTGCATTTTTAAGGAAACAGTTCTTTGAGACAGCCTGGGTGAAAGGTCACTATTTGCATATAAATGGAAAAGAAAGTGTATGATGCTGGAAGTTACATCTGTATTATTTTCTCAGCAGTGAGCTGCTGTTGGAGAGATTAGAGGACATGGCTTGCATTTGGCTTTTATTGAATAGAGAAAGTAGCAGCGAGGCTGATTTAGAAGCAAAATAATGAGAGAAATGTGCAAAGCTATAGAATTGCCAACTCCCCCTGCCCCCACCTCTCCCTTCTCTCATTTTCACCTAAACTCAGCAAAAGCTGGTCTGCCTTTGCGCCACTCAGCAAGTCTTCATTTTACTTCTCTCTGGATTCCAGAGAGGAAAAAAGGGAAAGAAAAAGAGCAAAACTTGCCCTCATTTTCCCCTCAGTCCCATGTGTGTCTCCTACCAATGTTTCCTCCAGATGCCCCAAACCCAGGAGCAGAAGCCCCTGTGACTGCACTGCTCTTCCAGAGTGTGGAGCAGAAGAGGCCTTCGGGGGGCAGGGACCAGCAACCAGGGAGCACCCCTCTCTGGAGTTAGTGGGGCTGTTCTGGACCTGCTGCTGGGAGAAGCTGGGGGCAGGGATCAGATGAGGGGGTCCTGTTCTGCCATCATCACAGCCCCATGGGACCCACAGTTTCTGGGACATGGCTTCCACTTTCTTCATGGAAATTTCCAAGCTTGTCAGACTTTCCCAGGTGCCTGGTCCCCTGGGCTTTCCAGGAGGCCCCAGGAACAGAGCCGACCATCCCTGAGAGAAGCCCTGGGTGGAGCTGGGGCCTGTGCCTGTCCAGCCAGCTTTGGCAGCCAGCTTGTCTGAGCACATCATAGACTTTAGGGGCCTCCAGGAGCAGTCCTGGGACAGAGGGAGGTGGAGTGTCCTGCCTGGAGGAGGGGCTGCAGGATCCCCTGGGTCCCAGCTTCTCTCCTCACAGAGGCCTCCACTGACCACTGATTACTTAAATCGCACCCCCATCCTCATTATTTTCAAAAATGCTTTTTGAAACAATCTCAAGCCCACAAAAATGTTTCAAGTCAAGGCCACACTGCTTTTCCCGAGCTGTTTGAGAGTGTATCACCCAGGACACTTGGGCGGGTGTTTCCAACGACAGGGTCGCCTCCCACTTACCATTGTCTCCTTCACGGCCATCTGGTCCTCAGACCCATTCAAGGGTGGGCTGAGAATCCCGTGTGTGCTTGGTCATGGTGCCTCGTCGGCCTCAAGTACTTTTCAGCCTTGTCTTCCCCAACCTTGTGGTTTTGGAAAAGCACTGCTCAGTTACCTGGTGGGACGCCCGTCACAGAGGCGCCTGTGGCTGGGCTTGGGTTATGCAGGAACACCCAAGTATGAACTTCTTTCTTCACCTGCCCCTGATTTGTTCCTTAACTGATGATGCTGACTTGGTCACTGGATTAGATGGGGCATCCTGGCACCCCTATGCCAAAGGGAAATGCCAGTCATTTTCCCTTTGCAATTAATACATATTTGGGGGGAAGTTTCTTTGAAACTGTGGACATATCTCCATCCTCAACAAACCATCACTTAATTTTCACGGCTATCTTTATAGACTGATTATTTCCTGTTTTCTCCAACGGGCTGAAAGCCTTTCAGATTGCCCCGACTGGCCAGCGGGAACTCAGTGCAGAGGCTCCCCTAGCCTCAGCACAACACCACTGCTTTTTCTTGTTCTTGCCTTTTCTGCTTGGGGCCTGGAACTCTGGTTCCTTCGATTAGAAAATGGTGGTTAGCCTGAGACCTGGGTGTTGGGCCTCGAGTGGACAGGGCTGGAAGATGTGTGTGTGCACACACATGGTTACACACACGCTCCTTTTCACCCAGGTCTGTATTCTCTATCTACCGATGTATATCGCAAAACACAAGTTCACTTTGACAGTTTCTGATTCCAATTCCCACACAGGGTTCACTCCAGAGCTCTGCCTTTCCATAGGCATAACTTACTCTTCCAACATTGAGAAAGCTGATTTCTGTTGTCTTTAATATATTTACGTATTTGGTCCACCCCCTTCCCTGTACCAACAGCCTCCTTACTCCACAGAAGTGCTGACCCCTCTCTGGGCCCCTCTCTCAGGCCAACCCTCTGGCTCTCCAGGATACCCCACCCTCTGCTCTAGGCCCTGAGGGCCACCTCTCCCCTGCAAGGGCTCTGGTGCTAGGGAGCCTCACGGGCCAGTTACCCAGCACTGTGGGGCTCATGGGGTGTGGGACAGGGCAGCCCCAAGTGTCATGGGGTGGTTGGCCTCCCTGTGGCCCCAGAACTGGACCCATCTGCCACTTGTGCTCACAGTGACCAGTTAGCTTCCTTTGTAGCATTGAGCATTATCTTTATCTTCAATGTTTCACTGCTGGACCAAGCAGTATTTACCAGTGTTGTTTCTCATACAAGATTTTGTGTTTTGTTTTTCTTGAAGAAAATTATCACCACCCCTGCCCCATGCACCGCCCTGGCCTCATTCCACTTGCTTAGTGTTCAATGTGCAGTATTTGCGACTCTGCATATCTGATGTATTTTTATTCTACTACATCCCTTGATCAATATTTTGTCTGGGCATAGAGGGTATGCCCTGAAGTCAAAAATCAACTCTTAAAATTGGGAAGCCTTTCTCTGCTGTCTGTGAACACCCCGCTGCTCCTGACTAGTGTGATCCTATTCCAGTTAGAGGTTTCGTTTGTGACTTTTTTCCCCTTTAAAAGTTTTTAGGGACTTTTTTCTATTCCTGGTTAAAATTTTACAGTGCTGGGCTTGGTTACATGTGGGTCTTTTTTTATTCACTGTGATGGGCACTTAATGGGCCTTTTAATCTAAGAATATAATTTCCTTTAGTTCTGAGGAGTTTTTTTCATTATTTAACTTATGCTTTTCCTTCCCATTTTCTTGATTCTCTCTTTCTGGGACTCCCAGATTGGATGTCAGGCCTCACCCAGTGTTTCTTCTAACTCTTCTATCTCTTTTACCTTTTGTTCACTTTTTTAAAGTATATGTCTTTGACTCTATCTCCCAAGTCTCTATTGAATTTTTCATTTTGGTTTTACCATTTATTTCCAAGCTGGGGAGGACTGACATGATGGTATTAAGCCTTCCCAGGCAACTCCTCCTGTCACCGTCTGGATGGGGCCATGTCTGTCCTGTCCACATGCCTGCTGGACAGTCTGTCCTTGTTCCTGCTCTAACCGCTGTCCACACTGTTAGTGGAGGGAGACTGAAGGAGCTCCTGAAACATTCATTTACTCATCCAGTGCAGGTTCCTCCTGCAGGCCAGGGACAGTCCCAGGCACAGCTGCTACTGAGCACCCTGGCAGTGCTCAGACTGGGGTGCGGACCTCCCATTTTGAACCTTGAGAGACAGATGCGGCCTCCTCCAGGAGCCGTGTGGCATGGATGAGTCTGTTTGCCTCTGAGGGCTCACCTTCCCCTGTCTGGGGGCCATGTTTTGGGTGTCAGAGGCTCTTGGGTCTAGAGAGGGGAAGCCTGGGCTGTGGTGCTCCCAAGAGTCTCCTGTGACCTGTGGTTGGTTTTGTACAGGCCTTAAGTGGTTTCTAAATGTGTATCGTAAACCTTTTCTTGGTGCGTTGCTGGGCTTTGCTTTAAACCCAAGTAGCAGCAAGAATAGGGATTAAGAGAAGTAGGAAGAATGTTTGTTTTTTTCCTTTGGAGTGGCAAGATGTAAGTTTATACAAAATCCAGGGCCCAGCTGTTCAGTTTCACCCTGCATGAGGTATGATGAAAGCTAAGAAGGCCTGCTCTCTCTGGGGAAGTGGCAGCTGGAGCAGCCACAGTGTCCTAGGATGTGGCAGGCCCAGCCATTGCACATGAATGCTGCTGGTTGGTTACTAGGTGGGATTGGCCCTGGCCTCAGCTCAGCTGCCCGGAGAGCTGTGGGCACATCCTGACAGAGCCCTGGTGGAGGTGGGAGGTGAGCTGCTGCTGTTCTGGGTCACGACTCTCCTGGCTGCACAGAGGCAGTTGCCTTCCTTTGGCTCTGTTGGATGAGTACAGCCCTAACTGCCCTGGGGAGCGGGAGGGTGAAGTGGACCAGGGGTTCTCACTCTGACCTCCATGGCCTGTCTCCTGCCACTAGCATTACCCATTCTCCTGTTGTATCCCTGGACCTGGCCCTCCCTGGCCTCCAGGGGCAAGGAGTGATAGGCATCCAAGGTGGTACAGCTGGGGTTGAGCTGGGGTCGAGGCAGTGTCACCCAGGACATAGGCTTGCAGAACCCAGTCTAGAGAACCAAAGGGGGCTTGCTGGGACCTCCTGCCCTGTGCAGGAGTCCCCAGAGGCGTCCCACTGACCATCCATGGGCTACTGTTTAAAAACAGCTTTATTGGAATGTAATTTACACATCACAGAATTCATCTATTAAAAGTATACAATTCAGTGGTTTTAGTGTATTTATAGAGCTGTGCATCTATCATCACAACCCAATTTTAGGTGATTTTGATCACCCCGGAAAGAAACCCCGTGCCCACGAACAGTCATTGTCCATCTGCTCCTCCACGCGTCCGAGGTGACACAAATCTACTTTCTGTCTTTGTGGATTTGCCTGTTTTGCACCTTTGGTAAATACAGAATTGGTCAATACGTGGCCTTTTCTGCCTGGCTTTTTCCACCAAGCATGATGTTTTGAGATGCACCCACATTGTCCTGTGTATAAGCGCTCCATTCCTTTTTATTGCCAAAGACTATGCAACTGTATCTTGTCTCACTCAGCGGTTGATGACATTGGGTTTCTCCACTTTTCTGCTAGTGTGAATAAAGCTGCTATGCATAGTTGTGTACAAGCTTTTATGTGGACATATGTTTTTATTTCTCTTGGGCAAATATCTAGGAGTGAAATCCCTGAGTCATATGATAACCCTATGTTTAACATTTTGAGTGACTGCCATGCCATTTTCCAAGTGATTGTCCTATTTTACACTCCCATCAGCATTATATGAGGGTTCCAGTTTCTCCATACTCTCACCAACACTGGTTACTGTCTGTTTATTTTTAAAACTACATGGTACAGTGGTATCCGAGTGCGGTTTTGATTTGCATTCCCTGAGCCACTAGATGATGGGCATCTTTTCATGAGCTTATTGGCCATTTCTGTGTTATCTTCGGAGAAATGTCTATTCAAATCCTTCACTCATTTTTAAATTGGATCATTTCTCTTATTATGGAGTTGTAAGAGTTCTTTATTCCAAATACAAGTTCTTTTTCAGATATATGATTTGCAAATATTTTCTCCCAGGTTTTGGGTTGTCTTTTCACCTTACTGACAGTGTTATATATTTATTTTTGAGGTTGAGTCTCACTCTGTCACCCAGGCTGGAGTGCAGTGACATGATCTTGGGTCACTGCAACCTCTGCCTCCCAGGTTCAAGTGATTCTCCTGCCTCAGCCTCCTGAGTAGCTGGGACTACAGGCACACACCATCACACTTGCCTAATTTTTTGTATTTTCAGTAGAGACGGGGCTTTATCATGTTGGTCAGGCTGATCTTGAACTCCTGACCTTAAATGATCTGCCCACCTTGGCCTTCCAAAGTGTTGGGATTACAGACGTGAGCCACCTTGCCCAACTGACAGTGTTATTTTAACTACAAAAGTTTTAAACCTTGTTGAAGTCCAATATATTATTATTTTTTTAATGGCTTGTACTGTTGTTGTCATAGCCAAGAAACCATTGCTTAACCCAGAGTCAGAAAGATTTACTCCTAAGTTTTTTAAGAGTTTTGGTTCTTACATTTAGATATGTGATCCAGTGTGAGTTAATTTTTGACAGGGGTCCAAGTTCATTTTTTCAGGATATCTAGTTGTCCTAGCACATTTGTTGAAAAGACACTTTTTTTCCCATTAGATTTTTTAATGCCTTTGTGAAAAGCAAGTGACCATCAATATAGGGTTATTCCTGGACTCTCAATTCTGCCCACTTACCTACATGCCATCCTTATGCTAGTACCACATTGCCTTGATGACTGCAGCTTTGTAGTAAGTTTTGAAATTGAGAAGTGTGTCTCCCAACTTTGCTCTTTTTCAAAATTGTTTTGGCTAGTCTGTGTTACTTGAATTGCCATATGAGTTTTAGAATGAGTTTGTCAATTTTTGCAAACAGAACAAAACAACACAGCTGGAGAGGTCAGAAATGGTCACATTCTGGTGAGATTTAGGAAACCATGTTGGCAGGATTTGGGGCCAAGGATGACCCTCAGGGTTCTGTCTTGAGGAGCTGATGACTGAAGATGGGAAGAGGAATGCCCAAGTCACATACCAAGCAGAGATTGTGGGCAGAGGGGAAGCAGAGAGGACAGGGTATCTGCCGTGGGGTGGCCAGTGGCCAGGAGGAAACTATACAGTGACTGACAAGGTCGGGGGCAGGTGTTTGCCACAGGAGTGGGGAACAGACGTGCATTTCAGCAGTGCATAGTGGGCCCTCATGTGCCCTGTGACGTGACGCCGGCTGCTGTTTCAGTAGTGGGATTGGGTGGAGGCCAGTTGTGCTGGGGCTGTAGGAAGAGTCAGCAGGAAGTATAGTTATGAAGCAGGAGGTGAGGGAGAGGGGGCCGGCAGGAACGTGGGGTCCAGAGAGACTGTTTTTAAATATGGTTGCCTCAAGCCTGCTGAAGAGTTGGAAAGAGCAGTTAAATATTCCAGAAGAAAGGAGGGAAGAGTTGATACTCCTGGGAACTTTAACCGACAGTGGGAAGAAGGTAGGTATAAATCCAGATGGAGAGGCCTGCTCAGCAGGGAGGCAAGATCCCACCTCCTATGCTGGAGACACAGGAGGGCTGAGAGGGTACACGGGAGAATGGAGATGTGGGCTCCTCTCGAGAGACTCCATTTCCCCTCTGCATGCTGAGGAGCAGGTGGTAACAGCTCCTGGCCCCAAAGGCAGCCCTAGTCACCAGTGAAGACTGAAAACGTTTGTCTTTCCATGCTCACCACCTGGCCTCTCACTCAGCTTTCCTGTGGTTTTGTTCTTGTTTTCAGAGTAGGGAGGTTGTGCACAGTGGAAGGGGGTCGGGTTGCCAGTGCTAGAGTGGTTCAGAGCTAAACACCACAGGACACCATGAGGGCAGGTTGGTTCAGGCCAGATTCCAGGCCACCCAGCCAGCACGAAAGCAGCCATGGTCACCTGTGTGAGGTCCCTCATGGGGTTGTGAGTGGAGTGGCCCCAGTGCCAGTGCAAGGAGGAAGTGTGTGATGGCAAAGTGTCAGTGGGTGGCTCTCCTTGCCATGACGACAGAAGGAAACCTTGGGGTAGGCCAGCAGCACTCCCTGGGAAGAGCCCAGCAGAGTACTGGTTCTCGGTGAAATGTCGTGTCTGGGGCCTGGGTCAGACTGGTCTCCAGTTTGCGGTGCTGCTGAGTTGGAAAAAGAGGGCTTCGTTAGGAGAGGGGCAGAGAGGCTGCAGCTCAGCTCTGCACATCTCCCTGGCCTCTGCTAGAGTCTCCAGCCAATGAGGGGTGGTTGCCTCTCTGGACCCTCGTGCAGCAATCTCAGCCAAGCAGGCTGTTTGTTTACTGAGTTTTTCTGCCCACCAGAGTCCCACAAAAGTGAGTCTGGGGCCACTGTTGGGACAGATGTGGGAGCAACCTTGAGCAGGCAGGACTCCAGGTACAAAGATGCCAGGTCTATAGAGAGGGGTCCCAGCAAAGCCAAGAGTAAGGGCTTGTCTTGATGAAAACCTCCTCTTCACTTTAGATTCCCGACAGGAAAGGCCATGGTGGTGACGGCAGTGCTGATGTCCTCATGCTTTCAGTTCCAGGCTCTTCCTATGCACGTCTCTCCATCTCCAAATACATCTTTTCCTCCCATGTTATGGGTGAAGAACTTAAGTCTCACAGAGGGTTGTGACCTGCCGGTCAGGTCTGAGTTGCTAGCAGTGCTCTGTGTGAGCTTTGGGGGCCCTTGTTCCCACTGCAGAGTGTCCATGGAGCAGCATGACTTCTGGAAGGGGCGTCTTTATGGAACCCCTTACATTTTGGTGGAGAGTTTTCCTTTAGCACGTGGCCCTGGTACGTGTGGACTTAATGTGCTGCTGGGGATGCTGATTGCGCAGAGCCTTTGGACGTGGAGCCTACTGAGCCCACGGGGCAGGGCGTGGCCACACACAGGACCCAGTAGGGGACTGAGGGAGCCATAGGAGAGGAGCTGGTAAACCTTACTGGGCTTCTAACAGTGCTTGTTTGCTGCCAAAACATTTCCTGGAAAAGGGAGGCTAAATCATGTCAAGGTCGAGCTGGGTCCTCAGGTCCTCACAGATGAGGTTCTGAGCTTGGGGGTATGTACTTTGATTACTTGTGTGCTCTGCATCCAGGGGTGTGGTGCAAAGGCTTTTACCAGGTGCCATTCTGCTCTTTTGCCCAGATAAGCTCAGTGGCTTTGCTGCTGCAGGGAGGCAGGGGTGGCTCTTTGGAGGAGCACAGGACCCCGTGACCCTAGTGCTTTGCCTGAGCAGGTATGGGGCCTCAGGGCCTCAGGGCCTCAGACTCCAGGTCTGACTGACCTAGGATGGAGTGTCAGGGATGTGAGCAATGAAGAGTTCCACAGGGCTTAATTTCCAGACCTTCATGGGTGGGTGTGGGTGGAGAAGCCCCAGTGAGCTGGTTAGCTCCCATCAAACAAAACATCCCTTTGCAGAGACGTTTGCAGTTCATGCCCACCTGGCTTCTCTGAGAAGCAGGAAAGACTCAAAGCAGAACTCAGGGGAGTCACCATCGGGAGAGGCAGTGCCTGTGGAGCACCCAGACCTTATGCCCTTTCCTCCAACTGTCAGTCAGACATGCCCCAGTTGTCTTGCGTATTTACATATGTAACCCTAACAAGAAATTCTGCTTGAGCCTTGCCAGTCAGCCCAGTGAGCAGGTTCCCGCAGCATCTTGTCTCCTGGGACAGATACTCAGAAAGCGAGCCCTGTGCACTCTGGGGCTTTGCCTCTCGCCTTCTGTTGTGACCACACAAGAGCCACCCAGAGAACCCCACGCCCTGTCTTCAAAGTGTGAGGCATCCTCCCTGGCTGGGGGAATTATTCTTTGTTCAGGTGCGGAATCTTCTGGTACATTTTGCCTCCCTATGCCCTGCATCCCTGTCATAGAGTTGAGAATTTGGTTACCTGGTGGGCAGGCTGGGCCCTCTCAGAGGCACCTCACACTGGCTCAGTGCAGATGGGAACCCAAGGGGCCTCGAGATCTGGGGTTATGGGGAGACCCCCGCAGCTCACTCCTCACTAGTCCAGGCACCGGTGCCTGTGGTGGGAGCCCTGTCATCTCAGCGATGGCCTGTGATTTTGTTACAGCTCAATGAGGGGAGGCACGTAGTAGGTGCACACAGTAGGTGCTGAATCTGAGTGGTTTTATTCTTTCCTCTGAAGACCTTGTATTATGCTGTCTCCTTGACGACCAAATCTGCTTTCCTCTGTGTTTATGCTCTGGAAGGTAATCCGAAGCCCTTTAATAGGATGGAAGCATTTCCAGATAAGAAGAAGATGCTGTGGCCAGAGCCACAGGGCTGCCTGGGGCCAGGAGTGGCCAGAATCCTAGAGAAAAATTGCATTTGGGGATGCATGGGGAAGCATAAGAAAAAGGAAGAAAACGGGTGGGAACAGTGTGCCTTCAGCAGAACCCAAACTGACTTCCAAGGCAAAGGCAGAGCAGAATGCAAGAATATTCATTTCCTGTTTTTATTGTTGGTTACTTAATGACCTTTCTTTGAAATGCTGCAGTTATGTAGAAAGCAGGTTGTCATGGAAACGGGGAGTGACGTGCAGGGAATAGGTACACAATGCATTTCTTTGTCATGTCCAGCTGATGCATTCAGCCTCTGTTTAGACATGGGAATTTATGTGAGGAATTAAATATTAACTGGAGGCATTGCCCTGGAGAGAGGCAGAAACACAGGGTGAGAAAGGACGATGAAAACCGGGGCAAAGAGCCTGGTGGGGCCCCCAGGATCCTGTGGGAGGCAAAGCTGACTGGACACCATGGGTGGATCTCACTTTCTTCCATCAATGGGCTCCAGAGAAGTTGTACAAAACAATCTGCTTTTTCAAATGAATATGTACTGTGCATTCTTTTGAGGGGCAGAAGGATCTGGTTGTAACATGAATAATGACTCGTTAGTCAGCTCATTTTCAAAGCTGGAGAGATTAAATGCCACATTTTCTCAGGTGGGTCTCAGCTGCCTTGTCCCAGCACTCTGGTGAGCACGGCTGACAGTGGGACCCAACCACCTACCCAAGGCACGTTGCATGAGTAGCACCAGAGCTGGGACAATGGTGGAGGGCTCTGAGGAGGCTCCTGAGTCGGAGAGAAATTGTTTCTTGTCCCTGGAACAGCCATGGAGCCATGACCTTGTCTGTTGCTCCATTAGATTTCAGAAAATAGGGATTGAATGTATGATGTATAAAAAAGTACCCCAAGCTTCTCACTTTTTCCTCTTGAGCCAGTGTGGCTGGCACCCACCAAGCTTTCCTTTTCTGAACTTGTATCTTTTAAACCCTCAGAAAATGAGTTCCAGGGTGAGCTGCTAAATCAGAGGTGGACACACGGAGGCAAGGCCAGCAGCTGCAAGACCTCAAGACCCCTCCTGGGCAGACCCTGCAAGGTGAGGCACTAGACGGCGGCCCCTGTCCTGGGGCTCCACCACGTGGTTGCCTGCACAAAGCCTCTCCTCGGCCGCAGGCACAAAGCGCGGAGGTGACTTTTGGTCTGATTATCACCAGAGTCCAGGTCAGGTGAAGGGTAAATGGGGACCAGGATCAGCAATGATCTGGTAACTTTAAAATTAAGGGAAGAGGCCAGGCGCAGTGGCTCACACCTGTAATCCCAGCACTTTGGGAGGCTGAGGTGGGTGGATCACAAGGTCAGGAGTTCAGGACCAGCCTGACCAACATGGTGAAACCCCATCTCTACTAAAAATACAGAAATTAGCTGGGCGTGGTGATAGGTGCCTGTAATCCCAGCTTCTTGGAAGGCCGAGGCAGGAGAATCAGTTGAACCCGGGAGGCGGAGGTTGCAGTGAGCTGAGATCACACCACTGCACTCCAGCCTGGAAGACAGAGAGCAAGACTCAGTCTAAAAAAAAAAAAAAAAAAAATTAAGGAAAGAAAAATGACTCTGAGCAGATCAAAACTAACATGTGACCCCAGGCTGGGTGTGGTGGCTCACACCTGTAATCCCAGCACTTTGGAAGGCCAAGGCAGGTGGATTATTTGAGGTCAGGAGTTTGGGACCAGCCTGGCCAACATGGTAAAACCCATCTTTACTAAAAATACAAAAATTAGCTGTGCTCAGTGACACACGCCTATAATCCCACCTACTTAGGAGACTGAGGCAGGAGAATCACTTGAACCTGGGAGGCAAAGGTTGCAGTGAGCCGAGATTGTGCCACTGCACTCCAGGCTGGGCAACAGAACAAGACTCCATTTCAAAAAACAAGCAAGCAAGCAAGCAATCAACCAACCAAACAAAAAAACCCCACAAAACTAAAATGTGAACCCAGAGTCTCACTTCCCTGCTTTGAGATAGGAGCACTTCTGGGCTCTGTGATGTGCCTGAGCAGCTGTTCTCTATTCACTGGCTTTTACCAGGGTGGGCTGAGTCCCTGCAGGATCTGACAGCAGAGTTTGCCAGCAGGAACTTATGAGGTCTATTGGCCTTATTTTGATTTTCCTAAGGGGAGGCAGATGGTGCATGCCCTTCCTATACCTTCCCAGAATTCGGGATGGAGGGGACCTCCCCTGGGGACACTCCCAAACTGTGATGTCACACGTGCTTATAGCCACTGTTCTCCACCAACACTCTGATTCTAGAACTTCCCGCCAATACTCTCTGGTGAGGCCAGGTCCACTCAGAGCTGGACGTAGAGGCCGACAATGGCTTAGGGTGCAGCCCTTTCCAGGCATCAGATTCTGTCTGCCCTCTTGTTTTCTTGCATGTGGGTGCTCTCCAGCAAGGACCCAACTGTGATGCAGGGACTCAGGGCTCAGGGACAGTGATGGCCTAGGGTGTAGGCAGGGAGGGCTGTGCAGTTACAGTGGGACCTTCATTTGAGGGTGCTTGTAATTTACTCTCAAGACCCAACCTTTTTATTTTGAATCTGGTGGTGAAAATGTACATTTTAATGGGTCTGTTATAGATACCTTGTTCAGCCTCTCCGCTCATATTTTGGCTCCCATAGGATTATCCATGCTCTACTGATTCACCTTGGAGCCTGAGGCACAAGGAAGTGTCAGTCATATTGGTCCTGTCTTTATTTAAAGTTTTGGTATTTTGTTTATCATGGTTTTTTTGTATCATGTTGATGTTTCTAAATATTGAATTAAAATATTATTTATCTTGATCGCTGAGTTTTTGGCCTCATTCCCCTCACACTACCACAAGCCCTGAAGATTCACATAGAGCTGTCCTGGCATGAGGTCATGTGAGAAGTTACTTGATTTGAGGACAGGGCCTCTGCATGAAGTGTTATCTACAAATGTCTGATGCCACGTCAGGGGTGGGTAGGAAGATTTTTGTCTACCCCTGGCCCCAAATATGACGCACTTATAGAGTTTGGGACCTGCCATGGATGACCCATGGCTGTTCAAAGTGCAAATTCTGTGAACAAAGCCAGGGGCCCATGCCCAGGTTCTCGCGGCATCACCAGCTCTTTCATCACTGCTCTGTTTGAGAGTCATTTTCCTTTGGGATAGGGCCTGAGTTACTGCTCTGAATAGAGAAGCTAAGATGAAAAGTGTGCCAGAGAAGGCGAGAGGATGAGAAAGGTCGACTGCCCAGAGGACAGTGGGGCTGGTGCAGGTGGCGTCTCCTGACTTAGGGGCTGAGGAGGGTGGCAGCACAGGTCATGAGAATGTCACACAGCTACAGCAGCACTGGATCAGCCTTGCAGAGGCTGGCTTCGGACAGGAGACAGGTGAGGTGAGGAGCCAGCACGGGAGGGCAGTTAACAGACAAAGCCTGTGCCAGGGACCGTGATAGCGTGCCGCTTGCTCTGAGTTCAGCACCAGGCATGTGGACAGCTCAGGACCGGTTGGAAGCGGCTGCCAGAGAAGTTAGGTGGTGGTGTGTCAGTGGGAAGTGCAGGTGCTGACGGTAACTCCTTAACTCCCTTCTTGCAAAACATTCAGTGGATGACTGTGGAGATATGGAATCATAAAAAAGGGCAATTGCATGACCATTCAGCCAACACTTCTTCTGCCACCCAAGGCAGGGGGTGCCTCTGGCAAGGGCGACTGGATAGAGGCTCCTGCAAGGGAAGGAGCTGCCACAGGGTGTGGCCATTCTGCTTGCCTCACTTGATGTTGCAGGAGTCTGCCCTGGGTAGGTGTGAATTCCACTTATGCTGGGGTTTTTAACAGATGGTTGCAGATGTGGCTGCTTCACCAGGGTACCCATTACGTAGGTATAATTCTTAATTTGGGAGTGAAGTGAGCCAGTAGCCCATGCTTACAGCTGTCAAGAGAACCCCTTCTCAGACATGTGTTAAATAATGCCCCATGGAGGTGTCCTTTCAATGTCCTAAGGAGGAGGCTGGTGTAATCTGCTGAATTTGTCAGGAGAATTTCAGAATTTCAGATGTGCAACAGGACATCACCCAATGTGGAGAGAGAACTATCACTACAAGGAACCAGGGGGTGCTCCCAGTGGGGCGCAGGGGTGAGGGCTCATGGTTTAGCCTCAGAGATCAAGGGAGTAGAAAGCAGGATGTGTGTCAAGGTCACTGACTTTCTGTATCTGTTCTGTGGGCTGAGCTGGCAGGCAGGTGACCCTCCCGGGATTCTTGGGAGGGGAACGAGGCAGATGCTTAAATGCTGCTCTGAGATCGCTGAGTGGGAACGTGCACCTTCCTCAATACTGTCTGCTGTGATGGCTTCCCAATGGTGACAGGGAAGTTGGTGCTGCCTCAGTACATAAGTGAGAGAAGAAAACAGGTCAGAAGATGGCTCTGTCCATCTCCCCTCCCCTCACTGACGAGAAGTGAAACTGAATGTAGTGTGAGGCACTGCTGGAGCCAGGCAGGGTGGGCAACGGCCAGCTTCTGGCCTCCTCCTCTCCCCCAAGTCCTTCTGGGAAGGGGCTGCCTGTGGTCCCTGGAGCTCAGCAGGTGCTCTCCTTCTTCTTTTGGGTCTCTGGGAGGAATATCATCATGCAAGAGGCTCAAGCATCCCACCAGGACACCCAACCTATGTAATTTTATGGATTTTTAAGAATAGTTGTAAGACCATCCTAAATCTCCAGATTTGCTGGCTGTCAGAACATATTTTAAATAAAATGAAACACTAATGTGTCTCCTCCTTTAGTCCAGAGCTGGGGTATATGGTCCCTGTTGTGTCAGAATGCCTGGAATCCCCCAGCTCAAGGCCCCCACATGTGGCCTTGTGTCGCCCCTCTGACCACGGCTCTCCATGTACCACAGCCCCAGGATTTCAGAGATGTTTCTGCCTGTCCCCATTTATTCATCCATCCACCTGTGCATCCGCCCATCCTCACATGATATGCACTGAGCAGCTCTCTGGAGGAGAGACAGTGACCTTAACACCATGAATGCAGGAGCTCATTTCAGACTGAGAAGAGGACTGCGGGGGAAGCAAGCAGGCACATGGTGGGGACTTTGAGAGGTGGAGGAGGCAGGGTGCTGGCCACGCACGAATGCACCCAGCTCCACGTCTGGAGTGTCTCCCACTGCACATGTCTTCGGATCACTGCTCCTTTCACCCTTCCTATCCCTACCTGGCTCTCAAGCCTTAGCAGCTCCCTCTGCCTCGGGCTCTCCCCTCACCACTCCCTGCCTCCTTGGAGTGACATACAAACCTTGGGGTGCCAGGCTCATGCCCCTCAAGGCCAGGACACCCTCATGCCAGGACCAGGATTCTGTCCTTTGAGCAGCCCTGGGCCCTTGGTACAGAAGGGATGTGATGGGGGCTGAGGGAGGGGGCTGTTCAGCTTTGAAGCATGAGAAAGGAACGACAGGGGCAGAGAGAGACAGAGAGGGAGTGAGTGACTGAGCAAGGAGAAACAGGCATCCCTGAGCTGGGCCAGGGAACGGCGGGAAGTCACAGCTTCTGGGGCAAGGGTGGAAGTTGGCACAAAGCCTGTTGGGCTTCATGGAAAATCCCTAGCCCTGACATCTCTGGCAGTTGAGTCCACCATTTTCCCTTAGAGATGAGACCTGAGTCGTTTGCTTCTGGCTATGTTTCTGGTTGTTTTTCTTGTTGTTTTTTGAGACAATCTTGCTCCAGCCCAGGCTGGAGTGCAGCGGCGCAATCTCGGCTCACCGAGGTCTTCGCCTCTTGGGTTCAAGTGATTCTCCTGCCTCAGCCTCTTGAGTAGCTGGGACTACAGGTGGCTGCCACCACACCCAGCTAATTGTTGTATTTTTAGTAGAGTCGGGTTTCACCATGCCTGCCTCAGCCTCCCAAACTGTTTGTTGGGATTACAGGTGTAAGCCACCGCACCCAGCCCTTTTTCTGGGCTCTGAGTGCATTTCTCACAGCTTCAGCCTCAGAGTCCAGATTGCTCTGCAGGCTTCTGGACTGCTTATTGCATTTGCTTTTTTTTTGGTTCCTGAGTTTGTAAACACCCAACTCAGGGAACTCTGTTTTGCCAAGGGCCGTGTGCAGATGAGTCTGGAAAAGGGGCTGGTCTTCGTAGCATGTCATGGTGACAACTACGTGTATATATATATCTATATTTCCTTTTTTTTCTTTTTTGAGATGGAGTCTTGCTCTGTCACCCAGGCTGGAGTGCAGTGCTGCAGTCTCGGCTCACTGCACCTTCCGCCTCCTGGGTTCAAATGATCCTCCTTCCTCAGCTTCCCAAGCAGCTGAGACTACAGGTACCTGCCACCACTCCCTACTAATTTTTGTATTTTTAGTAGAGACAGGGTTTCACCATGTTAGCCAGGCTGATCATAAACTCACCTCAAGTGAGCCACCTGCTTTGGCCTCCCAAAGCGCTGGGATTATAGGCGGGAGCCACCACGCCCAGCAGAACTACGTATATTTTCAAAAGAGCTTACATGATTAATCCTGACTTTACTAAAAAGTAATATAAAACAGAACACACTTTTGAGGAGACTGCTTTTACATGGTACTAGGGAAGCAGGTTAAATGGATGGACAAAGAGACAATTCTCTTGGGTTAATTTGGCAATATACAATGTATTTGCATTTGTGAATTATTCTCCTCCCCATAGTTTTCCTATTGAAGGCAGAACTATTGAAATATTAATTAGAGCCCCAAGACATGTTCGCACTGGCAGAATGAAGTTGGCATTGGAGCAACAGAGCAGAGGTTCTTGAGAGAGATTCTGGCCCAGCAGTGAGAGTGGGTAATGGGGTCATCCTGTCTCAACAAAGGAAACTTTTCACCCTCAAGGGGAGAGGGCACTGGCTTATTTGTGAGTTGTACAAAAACAGGGACCTGGTTGGCTTGTGTTTGGAACAAGTAAAGTGTGTTTTAAACATCAATGAAAAATTGAGAAGTGTTTAGTTTTCTTCGAATCATTGAGCTGCCCTTAAGGGCACAGCTGCCACTGTGTGATGGGGGCAGAAGGTCTGGGGGGTTGCCACCAGTAATCACCAGGATGAGCCTGGGTGGTGCTGGGCACATGGCTGCCCCCACACCCCTCTCCATCTCCCACATCGGGGTGCTGATCTTGCGGCAGGAGGAGAGCAGAGAACCCACCTCTGAAGTGCTTTGAGTTCGTTGGAAAAATGACGTAAATCAAGCAGTGTCAGCCAGCACTGCTGATTTCAAACAGCTCAGAAACCAGTGTCCCAAGTCACCCAGCTCTTATGGATTCATTCTCATATTAAAGAGCCTGTTTTTTTTTCTTCAGTAGTTCATTTTTTCCCTTTAAAAATAAAAGCTACATGCACCTAAGAGAAATTCTCGCTTATTGACCAGTCAATGCAGATAAATTGCAAATGTAGGGTGCTCAGCAGAGGAAGCGGCAGAGCTGTCAGCTTCATCAATGGGAGCTCACAGTTTACAAGCAGCGCCCATTACACATCCCTGCAACCCTCTCTATTCTCTGCTCTTTGAATAATTTATCTGCAGGAAATCCAAATTGCCCAGGCACGCTTTAACCTAGCAGAATGCTAGCCAATATCCTTGGGAACACTGACAAAAAAAATAAAGCCGTAGATTGCATTTCAGCTGAGTGTGGGCACCATGCAATCAGACACATCAGCCCCATTGTGCATCCTGCAGCGGAAGGCATTGCGCACTGGCTCAGAGCAGACGACATTTGAAGGCTCATAAATGTAATGAAGTCCCTGTGACACCTGCTCCTCTCTTCACTTTAAACGTGAACCATTGGTCCATGGGGAACCTCCGCTTTAAAAATAGAAATTGTAGTAATTGTCTTCTGTTCTATTGGAAGGCTGTAATAAACGCATGGCTCAGAGCACTGTGCTCTGCAGCCCAGAGTCGACAGGTTGCATAAATTACCCAGGTTTTGATTTTTCTTCCTTAACAAATCACATATATCACTGTATGTTAGTGCTGCTGCTTGGGGAGGTTCAATTTGCAAATTTTGTCTTACTAATTGGGGGAATTCCTTTTTCTTTCTTCCCAGGTGGTACTGTAGACATTTGTCTCTTGCTGGCTTTCAGGAACTAAAGCCCCAGTTAAGATGTAGGGGCCTCTGAGCCCCCTCCTGCTGCCTCCCTTCCTTTCTTCTGCTACTTCTTCCCACACCCCTGCTTTCCCTTTGACAACCTCGCACATGGAGCTCTTGCTGCTCTTGTGTCTGTGGCCTGGGACAGGTGTGGATTTGCTGTGGTGATGTGGTGGAGTCCCGTGCTGTCCTCTTGGGCCTCCTGGGGTGTATGGAGCATCCCCTGTCCAGCCAGAGATGGCCTCCCCGACCTGGCATAGCTCCCTGAGAAGGATGTTTTGCATAGCATGGAGTGTGTGAGATTTATCTGCCTGCCCAGATTTGTCATGGTGACACAGGATTGGGATTCTGTGTGTGATCCTCACCCCAGGCATGTCCTTTCTGTGATTGTCACCCTCTTGGGGGCTCCTCCTTGACTCCCTTGCAGGACAAATGCTGTGGGCAGCATCCCCATGGAGGCCAGTCAGACTTGGGGATCAAAGGTGGGGAGGGTCACTGATGGGCTCAGGCAAGGCAGCCAGGCCCTCTAGGCCAGAGAACATATGGGCTGGGGCTGCTCCAGGCTGCCTATTTGCTCCTAGTGTAGGAGGGGCATTGAAGCCTTTGCTGTAGTGGGAAGAAAGGGCCCATGGGAAGCTGTGCTCTGGGGACACGTTGAGGTCAGAAGCTGTTGGATGACCTGCCCTGCCACGGTGGCTGAGTGTGGTGAGAGGTGAGCAGTGGGTGCTGCTCTGTGTCAGGCCAGGAGACCCTCATAGATAAAACATGAACTTTCATAAGGCTTCGGTGGGGCAGGGCCCATGCCTCGGCACTCGTTGGCAGGTGCACCCAGGGGCAGCGGGAGGGCACGGTGCTCTGCAGCCTCCTTGCCAAGGGCTGGGACATGCCGAATGGGATACTTCCAAGCCTAGTAGAGGGTCCTTCCTCCACAATGTCCTACCTGCTGCTCCTGGCCCCAGGCCTCTCCTGTCCTGTGAGCCCATCCGTGTCATTCTGTGCCCCAAACCACCTTCACTGTCAAAGCTTGAGACAGAAAATGGCCAGACTGATGGTTCTGTATTCCAGAGGCACTGGCTGGTGTTCTTGTTAACGTCACGGTTTTTTTGCTTGCAGATGAGCTTAGAAAATGAAGACAAGCGAGCTCGCACCCGATCCAAGGCCCTGCGAGGTGAGTGCTGCCCTTCCTGCCTCCAGGGCTGTAAATGCCACTTTCCTCTGCAGTCTTCCTCGGGCGTGCAAACCCCTACCACACATATGCAGAGATGCCCTGGGGACCTTGGGCCTCTGCAGCCTCTTTTATCCTCAGGCCTGCTGAGCTTTGAAGCTGGCATCTAAGAGGGCTGCTGAGGGGCCTTTGCCCCAGATGAACCTGCCTTGAGGCAGACCCAGCTCCACGGTGGGAATGGCAAGGCTCAGTTAAGAGACCATTCTGTTTGGAAATGGGAGGCTGCCAACCTTTCACCACCAGCCCCCATCCTTCCCAAGAGATCAGTCTTGGTGCTGATGGGGAATAGGAGGGTGTTGGGTTGAGCCAGCAGTGCAGTGGGGGGAGATGGGGCTGAGGCCTCACTCACTCTGCTAGGATCTAAGCCCTAACCCTTGGCTGGACTTACCTCCCTGATACATGGTTGGGGGAGGTCTTCCTGTTGTGTCCCACGCAGTGGCCAGGAGCTCCCCGCATTTCAGCTGTGCCTGCCTGGTCGGTGCCCTGCACATCTTTGCAGCCGTCACTGAAGGACCAGCTGCTTGGTCCGGTTGTTCTCTTCTCTGTCCAGCTTGATCTGGTGGTTTGTGTTCCCTGCCAAAAGCTGACTTCTATCTGCAATTAGAGAAAGAGACCCCATCCCTGGCCCTGAGGTCCCAGAGATCGTGCTTGAGGTGGAGTATCTGTCCCATTCAGCAAAACAGCCAGGCTTCTCAGGGGGGCTTCTGGGGTGAGCATCAGGCTAGAGGGAGCAGCTCACTCTGTTGACCTTGGACTCTCTGGGAGGTCAGGACAGGGTGAGGGCCCCAGAGAACCACGCAGGTCTCACTGAGATTGCCTCCACTTGTCTTTGGCAAACCTCTTGGCTGTTCAACTTGGTTTCTGCTGTTAGGGCAGTGAGGCTTTAAAATCACAATACCCATGTTTTCCCTGTTTTTCTCTTTTTTCCAGGAGCCCCAGAGACCACAGCTGCAGACCTCAGGTAAGGAAGTCTTCCTGTTAGCACCAAGCATTGTCTATGCATCTGTGACCCTGGAGATATCTTAAATGTCCCAATCGAGGTCTTCTTGGATTGACTGAATGTGCCTGGTGAGCCCCTGCTTTCCTTAAGGAGGCTGCCTTTCTCCTGGCCATGCATCCAGCTATCTTGGCCCCATCTCTACCCTTTCTCACCTCTGTCCTGGCCCCAGCACCATGGTGGAGACACAGATGTGCTTGCACCTGGTCACCATGAGGACCTGGACTGTCACCACGGTCCCCCAAGCCAGGAACAAGCTACTCTTTTTGCAGACTCTTACAAATGCTTCTGTGTCAAATGGTTGGAGGCCCAGTTTGGGGATGAGATAAGAGAAGAGGGTCTCCTGCATCCTGAGTCTTCCATTGGCTCAGGATGCAAACAGCCGTTCTGTGTACTGATGATCTGGCTGGCTGAGCTCTGTGACTGTTTTCTCCCTGCTTCTTAGGGATACGGATTCTCAGGGCAGGGACCATCTCTGTTCACCATACAATTGAAGAGTAGATGGCTTCTGCCAATCCAGAAAATGAGAGGCCTGTAGTTTACTTTGTAAACCTTTCGCAGAGGTGGGACGGAGGGATGCTGTAACTTGGAGATGAAGTAGAGGGCTAGGGGAGGGAGCTGGGGTGCTCCAAGCCCCAGGCCCTGTGTTGGTCACAGACTCTGTGCCTGCCCAGTCAGAGCCCTGTACCTCTTTGCAGCCATAACTGAAGGACCAGCCACTTACATTACAGCCACAGCATTACAGTCTTGATCTCTGGGAATGTCATGGAAGCACTGCCTGGTGTGTTACCACCCCGTTTGTGAAGTGGGGAAACCAAGACTCAGGGATTCACCCTCACCTAACCAGAAGAGCTGTATCACATGGGCTACTTGCTGGAAGCCCCACCCTGGGTAACAGGTGGGAGAGGCGGGGTGGAACCTCAGACAAACCAGGTTATGTGGCAGCACTTGTGGTCTGGTGTCCTCCGCATCCCATGGGTGCTCCCCAGAACATAGCCCCCCAAAGCACAGGGGTCGGCTCCCTGGAAGGGGGACACTGTCTGCTTGGCCAGCCTGCTGAGGAAGCAGTAATTGCGATGCCGAGAGATACTCAGAAGGACCCTGAGAAAAGGGCAGAGGAGGTGCCAGGTGGCATTTGCCTGGAGACACCGTGGAGGCAAAGACAGAGAAGAATCCCGAGCAAGGGTGCAGCAAGTGAGGCACAGGAGTTGCGGAAACTCCAGGCCTTTTGGGTAACAGATGGAGTGTGGAGGAAGCTGAAAAGGCAAATACAAATGGCTGGGTGCTCCCTTGTAGCTTTGAAACAGCAGAAGGAAAAATGACTCTCAAATAGATTTGTCTGTTTTGAAACATTCTGAGAGGACCTATCCAGCCTAACTGAGGGGGTTCTGTGAGCATTTAGATTTTGACACCCTCATTAGTCTGTGCTCCCAACCTATTTACTTGGTAATAGTGAGACTCTGAAACTTTTTAATGGAGAAACTATGGGGAAATATGTTGACATCTAGTGTTCCAACAACAATTTATTCAGCAATTTTTCATGGCTGAAAAGTGATGCTTAGAGGAAAATAGAACAAAGATTATGTTCCAAGGAATCAGATGCATTCTGCACGGAAGCTGCTGTGCATTCTTGTGTTCCCAAACATCCGTTGGCCACACGCTTCACGTGGGCGTGCCTGTGACTGTGCGCCCAGCCACGGTGGCAGCATTTACACCACAGAAATGGCAGAAATGGGCTGATGATGTTCTCCCTCCCAAAGGCCTGCGTTCTTGCCTACTGTGGGTGCTGACTGACAAGCAGATGAGGCCTCTGTCCTGGTGGGGCCCACACTGTGGGTGCTGGAACAGGGAGCGTGACCCCAGAGAAAACCCACTGCTGTGGCCTGTGAGAGGAGCAGCCCGTGGCATGGGACGAGCTCGTAGACACAGTCACCTTTTGGAATCCCTGCATGCAGGACTTTCTCTGTGGATGAGGGACTTAACACTCAGAACTTCCCAGCCCGCAGTGCCCCAACCCCAGCTCATCTCCCCACCGGCTCAGAGAGACCTCCCAGGAAGACACTCTTGGTTGTTTACGAGGTGAGCTGAGGAGTGGTCGGACTTGGATCGAGTAGGACCCTGAGCTGCTATTTCCGACTTCAGAGCCCACTGGGAGTGTCTGTGTGCCCTGATTTTAACACTCCAAGTGCCTGAGAGAAGAAGTGGTTCAATGGTTTTTCCTTTCACCCCAGTGGAAGAACTGATGACATTTCAGCTTGTGTTTTCGTCTGGGTCCATCTGTTGTCACATGGCCTCAGACAGACTCTGCTGGAGGGTTAGGGTTGGGGTTAGGGTTAGCATCTTTGAGACAGCGAGGTGCCGACAACACTGAGTTCAGGGCCACCTCTGAGCTCAGAGAGAGAACACGTCTGTGTCCTGACTCCCTGCAGCTCACCCTTCCCTTCTGGTGCCTTCTCCTTGAGTTGTTGGCCAATTCCCAACCAGATGACAGGAGGGAGTGGGGGGTTTTCCACCTGCCCCAGGGGAGGGAGGGAAAGCAGTGCCTGCAAAGGATGGTAGCTGAAGCTTGGGGCCCCAAGCCAGGCTTCAGCCCCTCTCCTGCCTTGCCATCTTCAATGCCAAGTGTGGGTTCCAGGTGAGCTGACCTCTCCTCAGCTCACCTGGTAAGCTATGCAGGTTGCCAGCTGAGGGGTGACTGTGAGCCACACCCTCTTTCCAGCCTCAGGTGCATCCTTTCCTTGTATCTCTGACACCAGCCCCCATCACAGGTGGGGAGTCAAGGCTGGGGAATTCCCTCCTCCCAGAGAAAGAGGCTCTGGAGTCCTGGAGCCCTGGTCATCTTCCTCTCCCTATAGCCCTAGCCCCAGAGGAAGTCAGTGAATAAGAGCTGGAGTGCTTGCAGGTGAAGCGGCAGGGCTGTCATCTGCTGTGGTAACACCCCTGGAGGCCCTGGCAGGTCTCTGGTCCGCTCGGCTGTGGGGTAGGGAGCAGGCATCTGTATTTCCAGCTTCCTGTCCCGGAGTGGCCTTGTCAGCTCCATGCACTTGGGCTCACAGCCCTGTCTCATGCCCTCTGAGACTGGGGCTGGAAGGTGCAGGACCACCTTTCTGGGGACTGGACTCTTCTGAGCTGAGGGTGATGTTCAGAGCAGTGCCAGTCTCCCCAGGCCTCAATGGCAGCTGTCACCTAATTTCCTGATTAACTCAGTGATTTAATCGACTAATTGGGACCTCAGCTTCAAATCCCCAATAACAAGGAGGTTTTTGTGAAAAGCTTCAAAGCTAGTTCTTGAAAGAGTGAAAGCAAGTGTGGGCCTGGATTTTAGAAGAGACTGGAGGCGGGGAGAAGGGGTGGCAGCAGGAGCAGCTCCCTCAGTTTGGAAAGGGAATCTGCGGTAGAGTGTGGCATGCCCTCCCTCTCTCCCTCTTCCTCCCTCCTCCCCTCCTTTTCTGCTTGGGTTCCTTCTTACCTCCTCCCTCCTTCCTTCCCTTCTTTTCTGTCTTCTTTTTAACACTCTAAGCCGGCATTAAGATCAGCCCCGCCCTGGAAGGCTGCAGGGAAGGTCCACCTTAGAGCTCCCACACCCGTGGTTGCTGTTGAGCCTAGGGATGGGGTGAGGCTGGATTCTCCTGACAGTTCTCCCTGAGGTGGTTGGGGAGTGTGGCCTGTAAGGCCAGGTGGGCGCCACAGTTGTCTGCAGTCAGGCCTGTGGTCAATCAAATTAGAAAGGATCAGAGGTGTCTAAACAGAGGTTGGGATGGTGTTCTTTTCCCTGGGTCTCAGGTGTGGGGGTGCCAGCCCTTCCCTTCCTCCTTTCGCAGGCTCTGGAAGATGTGCTTGTGTTTCGGAAAGAGCTGAGACTCACAGTGTCAATCCTGTTAAAAATAAGGTACTCCCATCTTGGCAAGGAAAGCCTCTGTCTTCCCACAGGCAGCACAGGCCTGCCCCTCCTGCCTGCCTTAGGTGACCTTGCATGGGCATCTCCCTTTATAAGCAAGGGAGACGCCAGTGCAAGGTCACCTAAGGCAGGCAGCTTAGGTCAGTTTGTGGTCAACTCTGGCCTCACACTCCACACCGGCCCCTGTCTGGCCACTTTTGCCGGAGGCTGCTGTGGGAGCCATGGTCCTGTTGCTATGGTTGGTTGGCATAATCAGTACTCATGCTCAGAGGCTTCCAGAGCTTCCTGCTGTTTTGGTTATGTAGGGAGGCAGATGATGGTTCAGGAAGAGGAACTCCTGGGTGTCCTGCCTTGGGCTTACCAGCCCGGGGGGGAGAGACGCAAGAAGGTCAGCATCACCCTTCTTCAAACTGCTCTTAGCATAGCCCGAGTCCTCCACCAAGGCGGATACTGTCAGCTCCTGGTTCATTAGCCCTCCTGGACTCATTTTCCTCCATGGGAGCCTCAACCCACACCAGCTACAGGCACTGGGGTGGAATCTTCACCTCCATCTTTGGCTTGGGCCACAGAGTCCCTCCTGCCTGGCAGTCCCAGCTCAGTTTGTTGGGGCATGAAGGTCGCAGCTGCCAGGGAAGGCAGAGACTGTTGCCCTTGATGGCCATAGG
The DNA here is from genome assembly GCF_049354715.1 of Callithrix jacchus. Taxonomy (NCBI): domain Eukaryota; kingdom Metazoa; phylum Chordata; class Mammalia; order Primates; family Cebidae; genus Callithrix; species Callithrix jacchus. The sequence continues at coordinate 59,665,720 of NC_133506.1, forward strand.
CCTTACAGCATTAGTGATGGCTGCAGGCCTTATAGCATTAGTGGTGGCCGTGGGTTTTACAGCATTAGTGGTGGCCACAGGCCTTACAGCATTAGTGGTGGGCATGAGTCTTACAGCATTAGTGGTGGCCGTGGGCCTTACAGCATTAGTGGTGGCCGTGGGTTTTACAGCATTAGTGGTGGCTGCAGGCCTTACTGTATAGTGGTGGCCGTGGGCCTTACAGCATTAGTGGTGGCCGTGGGCCTTACAGCATTAATGGTGGCTGCGGGCCTTACAGTATTAGTGGTGGGCATGAGTCTTACAGTATTAGTGGTGGGCATGAGTCTTACAGCATTAGTGGTGGGCATGAGTCTTACAGCATTAGTGGTGGGCATGAGTCTTATAGCATTAGTGGTGGGCATGAGTCTTACAGCATTAGTGGTGGGCATGAGTCTTATAGCATTAGTGGTGGGCATGAGTCTTACAGCATTAGTGGTGGCCATGGGCCTTACAGCATTAGTGGTGGCCACAGAGAAGGCCAACTTTTGTGCCTTGGGCGTGGGTCCTCTGTAGAGAGGGTGCTGTGTTCGAGGCCCCTCAGAATGTTTTGTGTCTCGCCCTGGAACCCTGCAGGCGAGATGCCTGCAGAACAGCTGTCCCAGAGACTCTGGCCTTGGAAGTCTTGCTCTTATATACATAGATCTTTAACCGAATCTTTTAAAACTGTAATGAGCCATGAATTTATTTGAATGAGGGGAGTTATTAAATTTCAGCAAATGGCAAGCAGTATTCTGAGCTGAATTGTTCGGAGGTAATCTGCTCTCTGGGGTGAAGGTCTGGGATGGGCCCTGAGATCTGAACCCCTTTGCCTTATTATTTCCCCTCAGCTGTCCCACCCCTGGATGCACTGGCTCAGGACATGTCCGGGGCAAGTACTCCAGACACCGAAGGTAAGAGGACTCTGGGGTGTCACAGAGGTTCCTGGGAGTAGATTTGGAGCCTTCCCCTGCTCTAGGCCCTTTTGCGGATAGAGAACCTTCCATCTTTGTCCACAGCTGACGAGGACAGGCTGCTGCCCCTCCTGCGAGGTGGCATCCTCTCACTCTGGCATGGAGGCCAGGGTGGCTGTGGGCACGCCACGTGGGGGCAGACAGATTACCGGTCCTCCCACACTACACTTGGGCTTTTCTGTCCAGGTCCCCTGAAAGGACTGGATGAGTGTGTGGAGGAGGGAGAAAGGACCCTCGGGAGGGGCTCATGGGGTGGCTGAGGCCTCTTGTGGCTCTAGCCTGGCCCTCTCCACTGCCTACTCCTCCCTCCCAGTTTACAGAGCTGCCCCCTGGCCAAGAAGAGGAAGCTGGAGGGCACTGAGGCTGAGCACCTGGTGTCCAAGAGGAAGTCGCACCCCCTGAAGCTGGCTCTGGACGAGGGCTATGGTGTGGACAGTGACGGCAGTGAGGACACTGAGGTGAAGGACGCCTCTGTTTCAGATGAATCGGAAGGAACTCTGGAGGGGGCCGAGGCTGAGACATCAGGACAGGAGGAGATTCATCGCCCCAAGCCAGCTGAAGGTGCTTTGTCGCTCTTTCTTCTCTGAATAAAGGACGCTTAGTGTGGCCCTGGAGAATTGCAGCCTGTGAGCGGGAGGGGCTTACTCTGGGCAAGAGAAAGCCCTTCCTGAGAACAAGGCATGTCTTGTCCCAACATGTGCTGGGCTTCCTGGGAGAGAGGTCTGCCCTGGTGTTTGTGGGGCCTATGGTGTGTTTGTGTGCGAACACTGTGTACGTAGGAGGGAGGCAGGGCAGACAGACTCAGGGCTGTGTGTGTGTGTGTTTCGGCAGGTGTGTCTGCATGTATGGGAGAGAGACAGACAAGGCTGTGTCTCTGTGTCTGTAAGCAGGGAAGGAAGGGAGGGTCTTAGACTGCCTCTCTGTTTGGCCTGGCCCTCTGGGAGACCTGCCTGGGGGCAGGGGTGAGGGGTCTGCTTCCCCCTGAGGCGCTCACAGGCAGATGCTGAGGAAATACCTGAGCTTGAGTTCAGGGGACCAGGTGGGGCCTCTGAAAATGGGGTGCCCAGGGAGGCCAAGAGGGGAAGAAGGAAAGCAGATGAGTCCCCCACTTCCTGTGGGGTCGACCAGGACTGCCATGTTGGGGCACCCAGCTCTTGGCAAAAGCGGGTGAAGTAAGTGCTTGGGCCCTGGGTTCCGGAGAGAGGGATCTATACCCCTGAGAGCCCTGGCACATTTGTAGACCTGGGGTCAGACGAGGCCCAAGGTCCACCCCACCCCTACTAACTACCACCCAACACTCCCCAAGCTTCTGCAATGGGGAAGGGTCTGAGATGGATTTTAGAAGCAAAGCCAGAGAGGGTCCCCAGACTCAACTCCCTTGTGGGGCTCTGGAGTGAGTGTGCTGCCCCATGGGATCAAGCTATCCCTAGACCCCAGGTAGAAAAGACACAAATGTTCCTGCTTTCTTATAACGAAGGGCACCTGGAGTTTAGGCATCAGCCTGGGCTTGGACTTTCCCCTCCGAAGTGGGTGGATGGCAGGGATGGTTCCTACCACTGTGGGGTGTGCTGGCCCGAGAGTCCTGCTGACAACCCTGCAGGGCCTGCGCGTAGTGAGCACCTACCACATCTTAGTTTTGTTTTGTTTTTTGTTAGTTTTGAGAGAGTCTCACTTTGTTGCCCAGGCTGAATTGCACGATCTTGACTTACTGCAATCTCCTCCCGGGTTGAAGGAATAGCTGGGACTACAGGCGTGTACCACCATGCCTGGCTAATTTTTGTATTTTTAGTAGAGACAGGGTTTCTCCATGTTGGCCAGGCTGGTCTCAAACTCCTGACCTCAGGTGTCCCGCCCACCTCGGCCCCCTCAGATGCTGGGACTACAGGTGTGAGCCACTGCGTTTGGCCACATCTTAGTTATTTTGGTTAAAAGAATTAAATCTAAGTCCTTTAAAAATATAAATTTATTTACTGCTTTTGTTTTCCTTCCTTCCTTCCTTCCTTTCTCTCTCTCTCTCTCTTTTTCTTTCTTTCTTTTTGAGACAGTCTTGTTCTGTGGCCCAGGCTAGAGTATAGTGGTGCAATCTCAGTTCACTGTAACCTCCACCTCCCATGTTTAAGTGATTCTCCTGCGTCAGTCTTCTGAGTAACTGGGATTACAGGTGCGCGCCATCACGCCCAGCTAATTTTTGTATTTTTGGTAGAGACGGGGTTTTGCCATGTTGGCCAGGCTGGTCATGAACTCCTGTCCTCAGGTAATCCACCCCCCTCAGCCTCCCAAAGTGCTGGGATTACAGGCATGAGCCACTGTGCCTGGTCTTATTTACTGCTTTTATATTGTGAAATATATATATTTTTAAATCAGATTTGCTGTTTCAGCCCCATTGTATGAAATGCAGGTTTATCTGGTTTGGGAAAGTAAACGTGATGGGAGAGGAGCAGGAATAAAAAGTATCAAAGTAATTCTCGGTTTACAAAGTATGTCAGTGGCTCATGACCTGCCTCCTAAGATATATTCACTGTGATTTCTGGATTCAGGCAGAAGGGTTGACAGAAATCCCCATACCAAACCCCCACTTCTGGAATTCCTTGTTTCCCCAGGCTCCCGTATGAAGGGTGAGTGGTAGGTCAGGTACAGGGAGGCTGCCCTGTTTCCCTGGGCTCCCGTATGAAGAGTGAGCGGTAGGTCAGAGCGTGCTGAGGGCTGGAGACATGAGGCTTCCCACATGCCCTCTGGCCCCCATGTTGATTCTGCTTTTGTGCAGGAAGGAGCCCCGTCAAGTCCCATTTTGGATCCAACCCCATCAGCAGCCCCACTGGCTCCTCCAAGGGCAGCTATAGCAGCTACCAGGGAATCATTGCAACTTCTCTCCTGAACTTGGGCCAACTTGCTGAAGAGACCCTGGTGGAAGAAAACTTGGGCCAGGCAGCCAAACCAGGTCCTGGCATTGTGCACCTGCTTCAGGAGGCCACAGAGGGAGCTGCCAGCGTGGAGGGTAAAAAGGGCCTCTTCATCCAGCCAGAGGATGCCGAGGAGGTCATTGAAGTCACCAGCGAGCGTTCCCAGGACCTGTGTCCCCAGTCCCTGGAGGATGTAGCCAGTGAGGAGTCCAGCAAGCAGAAAGGCATCCTGAGTCACGAGGAGGAGGATGAGGAGGAGGAGGAGGAGGAAGAGGAGGAGGATGAAGAGGAGGAAGAGGAAGAAGAGGAGGAAGAGGAAGAGGAGGAGGAGGAGGAAGAGGAGGAGGAGGAAGAGGAGGAGGAGGAGGAAGAGGAGGAGGAGGCAGCCTCTGATGTGATCTTTCAGGAGGACGCCTCCCACATCTCTGCCCAGAAGGCCCCTGAGCTCCGGGGCCCAGAATCACCCAGTCCCAAGTCTGAGTACTCTGTTATTGTGGAGGTCCGCTCGGATGATGACAAGGACGAGGACACCCACTCCCAGAAGTCAACAGTCACTGATGAGTCGGAAATGCATGACATGATGACCCGGGGAAACCTGGGCCTCCTGGAGCAGGCCATTGCTCTGAAGGCTGAGCAGGTGCGCACAGTCTGTGAGCCGGGCTGCCTGCCTGCCGAGCAGAGCAAGCTGGGCCTGGCAGAGCCAGGGAAAGCAGCAAAGCCCCTGGACACTGTGCGGAAGAGCTACTACAGTAAAGGTAGGGGTCAGGGGTGGCCTGGTCCTGCACACTCATCCTTTCACCCCGCCCCAGGTGTGCAGATGCAGCTGAGAGGCCTTACAGGACAGGGGACTGGGGGAAGGCAGAAAAGCAGACAAAGGGACAAATACATTACACAGACTGTGGTCAGATACTGAGCAAATGGGCTCCTACACTGCTGTATGTAAAGCAGTCTGGAGAGAGACGCAGAGCTGAGATGTGTGAGAAAGAACCAGGTGGGAGAGACAGTGACCCAATGCAGTGACTGGTCACAGCACCATCTGCTGTCTGGAGAGGGTGGAGACTGTCCTGTCCCTTCCACCCTGGCACACACTTGTGGCAGGGTTTGTGCTGTGACAGAGCCCGCTGTTTCCGACAGCCACGCTGGGTCTTCCTGACCCTCTTGTTGGGTGGAGACCTGCAGGCAGATGAGAGGGGTGCCCTTGCTCCTCAGTGGGAGCAGCCTGCCACTGGCTCTGCATCTGCCTCTGGATTTGGCCCTAAAGCATGCAGGGCATAGGGGAGGCATCCCTTGCCATACTGAGTGCCTAATGTTGAGGTGAGGATAGGCAAGGAGGGCTGCTGGGAGTGGCCTGGGGCCGGGCGGAAGTGGTTGGGGAGCAACTGGGAGCTTGGAGTGCTGAGGTCTGAGGATGGATTCTGAGTAAATGGTTGTGGCCTTCATTGTTACTGGGGTGTCAGGGTCTGGACAACAGGCTGGCTCTGCTCTGCAGACTGCCCACCTCAGATTCCTCCTTGGGACAGGAGTCTGGGGTGCAGGCTTCAGGGCTGGCCAGGGGCTGCTCCCTTGGTGAGCCATGCCAGTGAGGCCAGGCCTTGGACAGGTCAGCTTTGGCCCACTGGGCCTGGCACAGGGGGCCTCCTGCAGGTGGGCACCTGGCCTCTGCTCTCTTGAGACTGGAGCTGCCCTGACCTCGGTCTCTTTTCCCTGATTCCAGTTCTTCATGTCTTCTCCAGGTGGACAGGGGCAGTGGGAGTTCTCAGTGCTCTTCCAAGAGTCCCCTCCCCTTGGAAGGGTGAGCTGAGACCAGGTCGGGAGCAGATAAGGAGAGAGAACTGGGCTGGGAAAGGACTCAGGTGCTGGAGCCAGAAACCAAAAATGGAGGAGACACAGACTCGGGGCCAACCCTGGGCAGGTGCACTTGGGACATGGGAGAGACAGACTTGAGTGAGATGTAACTCAAGGGGCATGACAGCCGGGCCAGTGGAGATGTGAGGGGTGTATTTTCTGGGAACCCCCATGCGTAAGAGACAAGCTCAGGGGAAAGACACTAAGGGGTCACAGGTAGGGACGTGGTTTCAGGGTGAGATGGACCCAAGGATGGCCTTGAGGGGAGACCCTTTAGGGCAACACAGACTGCGGGACAGCTCTTTGGGGACCCAGATTTAGGTCAGCACTGTCAGGCTGTGACCTTGTGTGGCCATGGGCACAAGGAGACACAGGCTGCAAGTGAGACTTAGGGACAGGTGGCATGGGCCCGGTGTGGTTACTAGCTTGGGCCCCACAGCTCAGGGCAGAATTTTGTGGGATACATGTAAGGAACACAGACATCAGGTGACAGCCCTAGGCCCAGATGTTTGAGGGTCTCAGACCTGTGGGACAGACATAGGGGGACCCAGCAAGTTTTCTGCCTTCGGGAATAGATTTTCAGTGCTTGGACCCAAAGGGACACAGGCTCGGTGACACAAGTGGCCAGGCTGAGAACACCAGGCAGAGCTGAGTTGGGCTGTGTTTGTGCAACGTGAATGTGTGGGACTGCCTCTGAGGACTGAGGACATAGCTGCAGTGAGAATTCTGGACAGAGGCTGGGGACAAGGTGGCAAACCCAGGAGACAGATGTTGGGCACGGATTTGAAGCCCTTCAGGACACCCCTGCCTGTCCACATGGGTGGAAGTCTGACTTTCTGCTCCCTTGAACTTGAGGCAGCAGAGCAAGGGCTCCTTCCCTTTGGAGTCCACTGCTGGGGCCTTCCCCTCTAGGGTGGGGGCTCTGAGTTTGGCTCTGTGACCTCTGTACCCTCCCAAAGGGGACAGCGCGTCTAGAAGGTGTTTCACTGAGACGTCAGCTCTGCTCTGAGGGTCCTCTGTGTTCCTGCTGGTCCCTACAGTGACCAGCCTGGGCTTGCAGGGCTAGACGAAGTCAATAACTGAGATTTGGGTTTAAGTTTCTGCCCAGGCGTACATTAGTCATGCAGCCTTGGGTGAGTTACTGAACCCCTTTGTCCTCTTTTTGCAAATCCCAGGATATCTCCTGGCAGGAATATTGTCAAACGCCTTGACCTCTCTAGGCAGAAGGCTGAACCTGGAGGCCCCCTGCACTGTCAGAGGAGAGAGGAAAGAGGCTGGCAGCTGCCCTGTGGGTTGCTCTCCTTAGAATACTGCACATCCTGTTATTTGGGATAGTCAGGGTGGTCTCTTCAGGGTCACCTCACTGCCCAGCCCCAGTCCCTGTTCAAGCTCACCGGCAGTCTTGCTTCCCTTCTCTCTGGACAGGCAGAGAGAGGGTTCATGAGCTACCCCTGCCCCTCCCTGCTTACCACCCAGCTTCCTGGCTCTAACTGATGCAACTTGTGTGTTTTAGATCCATCAAGAGCTGAGAAGCGTGAGATCAAGTGTCCCACGCCAGGCTGTGATGGCACTGGCCATGTTACCGGCTTGTACCCTCACCACCGCAGCCTTTCTGGCTGTCCCCACAAGGATAGGATCCCCCCAGAGAGTGAGTAGCCCTGTGCAGCATTAGCCCTAACTGTGAAGCTAAGGCTGCCTCTGTGGTGTTTGGGTGGTATCTGTGGGAGGCGTGGCCTGCCCTGGGCCATAACCTGTCCCTTTGGTTTGTCCAGATGCTCATCCTTATGTCTTCCACCCACATACCCCCTGCTGCCCACAAACTGCCTCAGCTCAAACTTGAGCCCTCTGAGGCTGGGGCCCTGCAACCTGGGTCACAGTTCCAGATCGATGGGAGGGGACAGGCTAGTGCCAGCTAAGTGGGGAAGGTAGAGTTCTTGCAGCAACCTCTGTGCTCTGAAAGCTTAGAAGCAATTACTTGTTCTTAGTTTTAGGCTAGAAGCAGTAATTGTGAAAATTAAATTAATGAAAGGTTTAAAAGCTGAATCTGGCTTCTGTCACAGGAGGGAGGGAACATAGTGGTGGGGGGCATAACCTGACCTGGTGGGGGTGTGCATGTCTGCAGGCTCTTGGGGGCTGGAGCTGCCCTGTGTTGCTGCCCTAAGTTGCTGTGTTCCCCAACTGCCTACCAAGCAGCAGCCTTTGGACAGGGCTCCTGCATCCTTCTCGGCTCAAGGTCCCCCCACACACAGCTGGTGCTCCCCAGATTCTCTGACAACTTTGGCTCCCTCCACCCCCGGTTCTCTTTCAGTCTTAGCCATGCATGAGAACGTGCTGAAGTGCCCTACTCCTGGCTGCACGGGCCAAGGTCACGTGAACAGCAACCGCAACACGCACAGAAGGTACTTGGACTGAGCTGGGCCACGGTGGGCCATGTGGGGCCTTGGTGGGGGCCCATGTGTGATAGGGCACCTGGGTTGGGCCTGTGTGTCTCTGCCTGGGCATTGAGCCATGACATGGGATTGGGATCTGGCCTGCCAGGTAGCTCCCTCTGTGCTGCTGCCCTGAGGAGTGGGTATAAGGTTGGGGCACACCTGGGATGTGAGGGGCCTTGCCGTGGCAGAGCAGCAGCTGGAGGCACAGTCACCCAGGGGTGCTGCTGCCCACACCCCTGTGAGCTGGGGTCCCAGGAGAGCAGGGGGCGGCCTGCCTAGGAGTGAGCATGCACCCTCCGTGAAGAGAGGTGCAGTGACCACGTGGAGAGCCTGGTGAATGGTTTGTATCCTGGCCACATTCAGAAAACCTCTGTCCACTGGCTGTTGCTCACGAGTGGAAAGGACAGACACAAGCAGTAACCTCGGCAGGCCAGGGCTGTGCTCTGGGCTGCTTTGTGGGAATTCTGAGGCCCAGGTGGACCTGAAGCTTCCAGACCACCCTCGAGATATAGATGTTGGCTGGTCTTCTGTGGTGAGGGGGGACTACTCCCCCAGCCTTACCCAGAGTGCCATGGGTGGCCATGGTCTTAGTGGGATGTGCCTTTGCCCCAGCAGGCATATGCTCAGCTGAAAGGACTGCCAGAGCTTTTGAGGTCACTTCGTTTGAAAAGAGGCCAATTCCCCATTACGTCACCTCCCCAGGCTGGCTGGGGGCCTGGCACTGGAGCTCACAGTTGCTTAATTCTGACAGATGAAGCTGCTGCCTCCATGTCTTAGACCGAGTACTTTCCTGGGCGTGAGTCTTCCAGGGTCAGTGCCCACGTTGTGGTCCAAGTGAGGCCCTGGGCTGCCCTGGGGCAGCTAATGGAACAAGAGCCAGAGATGGTTGCAGAATCCTGCCCCGGAAGCTGGGGAGGGAGAGGAAGTGGGTGAGGGGCAAGCCTGTCACCCAGACCCATGCAGAGGAGGCATCTTTGCCCAGAGCTTTCAAGGCCTTTAGGATATATTTCATCTTTGTGGTCATTGGCGTAGAATGTTCTAAAACAGAAACTGACTGGGCAGCTTGTACTTTGAGGGCTCAAGGGCAGAGCCAGAGAGAAAAGCCCTGTCCTGCAGAAAGACAGAATTATTCCCAGCTCTGGGCTTCTTGCACACCTGGAGTTCTCACATCTGAATAACCTTGCTGTGAGACACCAATACACACAGAGACACCCAGGACAGGACAGGTGTGGAGGGCAAGGCTCAGATACCCCTCCTTTTTCTTCCTCTAGTTTGTCTGGGTGTCCCATTGCTGCCGCTGAAAAATTAGCCAAATCCCATGAGAAGCAGCAGCCGCAGACAGCAGATCCTTCCAAGAATAGCTCCAATTCTGATCGCATCCTCAGGTGAGTGAGATGAGCCACAGAACTGAAGAGCTGCCTCCCAGATGCCTGCAGGGGGCTCCTCAGTCTCCCCCAGGATGTATGTGCATGTGAGTGTGTACATGCCCCAGGCCCCCCAGGAAGAGAACTGTGGGGCCGTTTTGGGGGCACACAGGACAGAGTCTCATGTCTGCCATGTTCACCAGTGCCTCAGCCAAAGCACAAACTCCTGCACAGCTGCCTCTACCTTGGACGTGGTGCTCTGCCTCCTCAGAGTCGTCTGAGGTGCTCACTTAAGGCTACTTGGGGATTCATTTGTGGAGATGCTGGTCCTGTCTGGAGAGAGCAGACTGCACCAGCCAAGGACCATGGCTGTCCAAGAAGCACCATGAGCCACTAATCCCTGGTTGTCCTGCCTCTCCCTCCCCGACCCCAGAGATAGACCCCAAGTCAAGGAAGAGGGGCGGGTGCAGGCCTTGCTCCCCAGAGTGTGGCCCTGGAGGTTCTGAGATAGCAGTAGGTGTGAGCATGTGTGAGTGTGTGGGAGTGTGTGTGAGCATGTGGGAGCATGTGAGTGCAAGTCTGTGTGTGTGTGTGTGCATGTGTATATTTGGCTCTCATCACTAAGGACCATTCAGAATGTGTCTGATTAGTGTCCCCTCCTTCCATGTGGCTCTAAGAATAAGTGCCAGAGGTTCAGAGACTTGCCCAAGGCCAGTCTGCCCAGCCTGCCTGCTTCAAAGTGTCCCCTCTGAGTCCTTGGACCTGAGGTACTCAGTGTCAAAGAGGACACTTCCACCTGCTCCTTCGACCTGCTGTCCTCACCCAGCAGACATTGCTCCCCACTTCCCTGAGGACCTAGAACTCATACACAGCTCCTCCTCCCCAGTTCTCAGACCCCTGTTCCATGTCTGTTTCACCAAATGAGAGTGTGGGAGACCCTGGCTGGGGTGAGTGTGAATGACTGCGTAGCCCCTTCCACCCGTCCGCCTCCTTTTAGGGCCCACCTGACCCGGTCCCTCCCTGGCACGTAATTGGCAAAGCCGTAGCCAGATGACCTTGGCTACTGGCCCTGGCTGTGTCATACCCAGGCCCTTCCCTGGCCTGCTCCAGAGGGTTCCTCTGAAGGTGCAATTCCCACACGTGGGATCTCTGGGTGGAGGACAGAGACTGCCTTCCTGCTGTATGGGCATACTTGCCATCCCACCCATGGGGCACCTTTAGCCCTGCAGGTCCCAGCAGGCTGCTTTCCGCCAGCTGGCTCTCACTATGGTTCGAAGCTGCTTTTTCTATCTTGTCTGCCATTCCCTCCAGCTTCTTGTCAGTTGCTAATTCGATCCTTACCCTTTTTGATCAAAATCACCGATAAAATGTCAAACCACAGATTTGGTCCCCGTGTGAGGCCAGGTGAGGCCAGGAAGGGGTGTCAAACAGGCTCCAACCTTGGAGACTGCACTTCCTGAGACTAGGACCTCAGTTTGTTCACTTATAAAAGTTGGACAACAAACTAAGTCGCTCTCATGAGGCTCAAGTGACACCCTGCTGCCCTCAGCCTGTGGTGAATACTCACTGAATGCTAGAGACTGTGGCTAGGGTGGAGTAGGCCTCCCATTAGGCTCTGTTGATTCTACCTAGCCCACATTTCTGGTTGTTGAACTTCGGGTGTGAGGACAGGCTTTGCAAAGCTTCGTTGGCATTGCAGACAATCAGTCTGCAGATTCTGACAGAAGCCTTGGACAAGGAAGCCATCGAAAGTGGTCCCAGCGTTAAGTTTATTATTATTATTTTTAGTGGTAGAGTCTTACTCTGTTGCCCAGGCTAGAGTCAGTGGTGCCCACAATCATAACTCAACGTAACCTCAAACTCCTGGTCTCAAGTCATCCTGTGACCTCAGACTCCTGGGTAGCAGGGAGTACAGATGTGCCACCATGCCTGGCTATTATGTTAGGATTTTTTGTAGAGAGGGTCTCACTGTGTTGCCCGAGCTGGTCTCTTACTCCTGGCTTCAAGAGACCTGTCTTGGCCTCACAAAGTGCTTGGATCATAGACATAAGCCACCGCACCTGACCCAGTGTTAAGTTTAAAGTTAGTTTTTTCCCTCCTGGCCTCACTCTTAGCAATTTTTCTCTCTGCCACCAGGGCCAGGGTCCATCCCGGGGCTCCCACCCTTCCTAGAGAAGGAGAACACACCCATTCCTGGTAGGGTTCGGTTTTCCCAGGCCCATCACAGCTGGTCATGGTTGCAGGGCTGGTCTGGAGTTCCTCTGTGCTGGGCTGTGTTCTTAGTCCACACTTAAGTTCTCATAGAACCCAGAACCTTGGACGCTGCCACTGTTAGCTCCTTCTTAATTTCACTGATTGCACACTTTCCAGATGGAAGTCATTGCTTGGTCCAGACAGGAACCAAGAAAGCCATGGCTGCTTGCCGGGACCACCTCTCCTCTGAGTTGCCAGGTTCAGAAGCCCCTCTGTGCCTTTGTGGTCCCCAGCATCTACCACCAGTCTTCCCGCCTCCTTGCCTTCTGGGCCAGTTTCTTCATGCCATCTTTTGTGCTTGTAAAATCCTGAAGTCTTCCAAGAGCGTTAGTGGCCGTGAACTGAGTGCTCGTAGTAGCCTTTTCATGGCTGTCATTAACCCGCCCAGCAGTTCCTTGAGGGTCCACGTCAACATGGCTTTAAGAAGAGGACAGCTGAGGGCTGAGTCCCTGGCTGAGTGAAGAAGGGTCAGGCCTGGCCCTAAGCCCACTCCTCAGAAATGTACCTGACATGGCTCCTCAGTCTCGTGGTTGTCTCCTCAGATTCCTCGACTTCCTCCTCACTGGGGAGTTCTAGGTTACTCTGCCTTGAAGGGGCTCGCTGCTGGCCTGGGCTTCGCCATGTATGGCTCCCGCCCAGTCCTCACTCCAGCTGTAGCTGAGCTGTTTGAAACCTGCTCTCCTAAGTTCTGGGGAAAATCTGAGGTCCTCCCACCTCTAGCTGATGCCATCAGCAGAACAGGCCGAGAGTCCTATTGCTTCCGCACTGTAGGCAATTCTTCACAGGACTGCTCTGAGAGCCCTTGACCCTGGGAGGTGGAACTCTGCCCAGCTTCAGTGGCAGACAGTGCAGGCGAGTGCCTCCCCGAGTCTCCTTCCTCACTAGATGCTGTGAAGCCCCTGCCTCGGCTGTGAATTGGAGTTGGGGAGGGTGGCATGGGAACCCCAGCTCCCATCTCACTGGCTGTGCATCCCTGTACTGCACTCCAGGCCCATGTGCTTCGTGAAACAGCTCGAGGTCCCTCCATATGGGAGCTACCGGCCCAACGTGGCCCCCACCACGCCCAGGGCCAACTTGGCTAAGGAGCTGGAGAAGTTCTCCAAGGTCACCTTTGACTACGCAAGTTTCGATGCTCAGGTTTTTGGCAAACGCATGCTTGCCCCAAAGATTCAGACCAGCGAAACCTCACCTAAAGCCTTCCAATGTAAGTTGGGGAGAATTGTTCTTGTTTCTCTTCTGCGTTGCTCCTGGGAGGGGCAGGATTCAGGGGGCAGTGGAGGAGGGACGCTCTCAAGGAGCTAGTAGGGAGGGAATCTCTACTCTCATGGGGGGACCACGATGCAGGCTGGAGGTGTTAGCTGTCTCAGTGGGCACTGTGGTAGCTTTTTTTGGGGCCTGCATCTCAATCATGCTGCCACCTTCATGTTCACCGTTAACATTTATGTGTCTCCTAATTATTTGTGAAACAAAATCCAGATCTGTTATGGGCCTGTATGTCCAAAGACCAGAGCAACTTCACCAACATGGTTCACCCTGGGAGATCCCCCTCTCCCCACTGTCCTCATGCAACCTGTTTAATCCCAATGCAGCTGGTGTCCATTTCCCACACTGCCTCTGGGCGGGGCCAGTATCCTGGCAGGAAGCCATTGCTTTCCTGGTGGGGCAACTTACTGGATACAATGTGTTGTTTGTGACATTAGTAACACATTTTCTGGGTAATTGTACTGAACAGAATCATTTCTACAAATCGTTGAGAACAATCCTTTCAGTCTTTTCTTGTCACTTACGGCCCTAATTTGTGGAATAAGCCCATTAGCCCTAGAAATGCTGGTGAAATGGAAAAGCGTGGCCTGTACACATGAGATTGGGAGTGGCATCTTGTGGCAGATGGTCAGCCCCAAACCTGACAGTGACGAGTTTCCTACATGAGAATAATAAAAGTACTGATTGATGCAGCTGCCAGTGGGGTGTGAGCCTCTCTTCCTAGCTTTGACAGAACCTGCTGCTCGTTAGGATGGTTCCTGCCTCTGGGCACACACATGCCTGCTTGGGTGCAGGAATGCAATGGTGCCAGTGGAGAGGGGACCGCACCACTAGTTTTCCATATATCTAGACCTTTCTGGATATACTGGTGACATCATGATTACTGAGAACATCGTGTTTGAGAATGATTTTGTGGCTACGGTACAATTACTAGAAAAGATGACATTCCATGCCTTCATTTGTCATGTTCATTTGAGCAATCAGTGACGGTTACTGGGGACACCAAGTCAGCCTAAATATGAGTACACCCTTTTGAGATGATGTGACAAAATGCCCATTTGGGGGATGTGGCAGAACACTTATCTTATCCACAGAATGCTTTAGTTTCTGATAGACAAGTTATTTTTGTTTGAAATATCAGGGCTGCTGGCATGTCTTGGAGACTTTTAATCTTTCTGCCCACATTTTCATTGAGCCAGAAATGAGATTGTCTTCTGAAGGAGGGTGGGTGGGAGTGAGGTATGTGAGGGCCTGGGAGTGGCATGGGTGGCCAAGCCCCTGGCTAACTTCGACAGCTGTGCCCTGGGCCCTCCCATCCCTCCCAAAGTCTCCCTCCCCACTGACTTGTCTGCATTGCTGCCTCTTTTCAAGTTGTGTATCAGCCTGGTGTTGTTCCCTTTTTGCAGCTAAACCTTTCCTAAAGGCCTCTTCCCCCAGGCACAGCCCCTCCAGTAGTTATGTGAGGAGCACTTCATCCTCTTCTGCAGGCTTTGACTATTCGCACGATGCCGAAGCCGCACACATGGCCGCCACCGCCATCCTGAACCTCTCCACGCGCTGCTGGGAGAGGCCTGAGAACCTCAGCATGAAGCCACAGGACCTGCCTAGCAAGGTTAGTGCATCCGTACAGAGCCTTTCTTTGGAAAGGTGAGTTGGTGGAATTGCAGTCAGGCCTATCCGCACCTGCACAAAATGTCCCTAGGAATGGCTAGTGTCTAGTTGTCAATTCTCATTCTTTCTTTTCTCCCTCCTTGCCACGACCCAAGGACTGCAGAGGTTGTTGGAGGGGTGCACCAAGAGAACCCTTGCGCTGAGTGAAGGGAGACCAGGGGCTGTGGGCACACGCTCCCACGTGCTTCCCTCTGAGCGTGAGGTTGAGCCCGCCCTGTACTTCCATGCATCTCACTCTGGGCCTGAGGGTGGTGTACACACATTCCTGTGCGTTTCCTTCTGAGTCCAGGGTGGTACACGTGCCCTGTTGATGTATGTTTCCCGCAGAGTCTTCTGGTTGCTGACACCATCTCCTTGATCAGAGGACCCAGTTTTCCCCTGGTTTATGACATGTCTCAGGGGATTGGTTTTTGTGCTGTTGGGAGGCAAGAGGAATTGTAGGGCTTCCTTCATGGCAAATAAAGAAATGGCAGTTGGATTTTTTTCTCTCACTGCCTGTCTATTCTTGTTCTGTTTCCTTATATGGGAATCAGTGTTCTGGACTCTGTGTATTTGATTAAAATGTATGGAAAGCACGCACGGAACGGGGCTGGAATCTAACAGATTTCACCTTTGCAATTACAGTCTGTGGATATTGAGGTAGATGAAAATGGAACCCTGGACTTGAGTATGCACAAACACCGCAGACGAGAAAACGCTTTCCCCAGCAGCAGCAGCTGCAGCAGCAGCCCTGGCGTCAAGTCTCCCGACCCCTCTCAGCGCCAGAGCAGCACCAGCGCCCCCAACAGCTCCATGACCTCTCCCCAGTCCAGCCAGGCCTCCCGCCAGGACGAGTGGGACCGGCCCCTGGACTACACCAAGCCCAGCCGCCTGAGAGAGGAGGAGCCTGAGGAGGTGGGTGCAGGGCGCCCGGGCGAGCAGTCAGGCGGCTGCAGCCAGCTTGCCCTGCCTGAGGCTATTGTACCATTGGCTTCTCAAGGCAGCTCCTCCTCTCAGGCTTCCTGCAGAGCCTCTGGGGGAGCCATCACTTTCTATGAAGAGCCCTTCATCTTCTGAGCAGCTGGGACTCAGGGGCCCATCCTCTGGGTGGCATCTTCGCAGCAGGGCCATGCTGTCGCCTTGTCTGTAGAGAAGGAGGTGGTCTTCTCACCCCCTGTGGAGCATGGTGGCCAGTACCAACGTGGGCATTCTGGAAGCATGGGGAGGAGAAGGGTATCCTTCAGATCCCAGGAGCTGATTGGGGAAAAGCTTGGGTTTCGAGCCTCCTGGCACCCTGCAGAGCTGACCTGCTGTCCAGTTAAGGGCCCAGCCACTTGGCTCCTTGGGCTGAGCCCATGAGAGAACTCCTGGCTCAGGGGTCCTGGGCTTAGAATCTTCCATGGTGGGCAGTGACAGGTCTCTGACACTGGACCAACCTGGCGTAGGTGTCAGAACTGTGGTCTGGGAAGCAGGGGGTCCTTCCCTTTTTAGTTGTTCCTTAGAACATGAAAGAAAAGCCCTCAGAGCCAAGGGAATTCTGGGCTTCTTCCAGGAGACGTGTGTCTTGAAGGGCAAAGTCCAGCTCTGAGGGCAGCCCAGGGTCTAGGCGGGTACCAGCTGCATCTGTGAGACTAGCAGGCCCCTTTCTCTCTCCTTCCCCTCCTTGCAAGCCCCTCAGAAGGTGGAAGGGGTCCCTGTGGAAGGAGCAGGGCCAGACCCCCAAGGAGGAATGAGGGAGCTGGGGCTAGGGCCCTATGAAGGGTGGGGGCTGGGTCAGGCCCCCTCCATAATCCGGCCTCAGTGGGAGCCAGAATTCCTCACTGGCCCTCATCCCACCCTCAGGTGGGCCTCACAATTACCCAATTTTATAGAGGAGCAGCCTGGGAGCCCACAACAAGGTCCGCTCCCAATTATCCAAATACTGTTATTATGCTGGGCTGTGTGCTTCATGGGAATTTCCTCATTGGACCCCCCAAAAACCCATGAAGGGCTGCTGTTATCTCAAGTTTGAAAGTGTGGCATCTGGGCCCCAAGAGCCTGAGCCACTTGCCTGGGACACATGTGAGTACTTGTCAGGACTGGAATTTGAGCACTGGTTACAGCATCCTGCAGAATGTTGGCCTTCTGCCACTTCATGGGCCCCAGGCCCCTCTGTGGGAGGGATTGTGTCCTGCTTACCTGTGTCCAGAGCCCTGAGTGTCCATACCCAGCATTCCGTTTGAAGCTTTTATCAAGTACCCACTGTGGTCAAGGCCAGGTGGTGTCAAGATCACTGTAGTGATCGTAATTTGTATTTTTTTTTTTTTTTTGAGACGGAGTTTTGCTCTTATTGCCCAGGCTGGAGTACAGTGGCACGATCCCTGCTCAACGCAACCTCCGCCTCCCGGGTTCAAGCGTTTCTCCTGCTTCAGCCTCCCAAGTAGCTGGGATTACAGGCACACCCCACCACGCCCAGCTAATTTTTATATTTTTAGTAGAGATGGGGTTTCACCATGTTGGACAGGCTGGTGTTAAACTCCTGACCTTGTGATCCGCCCACCCTGACCTCCCAAAGTGCTGTGATTACAGGCGTGAGCCCCAGCACCCAGCCTCGTAATTTGTGTGTTATTACCCTCATTGTTCCATCTCATCTTCAGGACATTTCAGGAACACTTATTTAGTGCCTGGTGTCTATTGAGTGCCTTCGCTTGCTCTGAAGGGAACTGTATACTGATGTTTACACTGTGGAGTGACATGGTGGCGGGACCCACATACCTGAGGCCAAGGAAGGTGTCAGGAGCCTGCCACACTGGGCAGCACCAGGCCTCCTCGTTTCTAGGGTGGCTCAGGAGCTCTGGCTGAAGTGGGGAGGAGTCCAGCCCCTCAGGGTTGTCATTTGCTGGGGGGAGTTATGCCTTCTTCCCTTATCCAGAAGACAGGAGACTCCGGGAAATGCTTCTGTGGACACTGCCCTGAAGGGTCCCTCTCCCTCGCCCACCGGGTTGGGCGCCCAGGCCTCCCCGCCAGCTGGTTAAAACATCTCCCTGCTGGTTTTTTGCAGTCAGAGCCAGCAGCCCATTCTTTTGCTTCTTCTGAAGCAGATGACCAGGAAGTGTCAGAAGAGAATTTTGAGGAGCGGAAGTATCCGGGGGAAGTCACCCTGACCAACTTTAAGCTGAAGTTTCTCTCCAAGGACATAAAGAAGGAGCTGCTCACGTAAGTCTCTGCTTTGGCTGACACAACTCCTAGGGACCCTCTGTGGCCTGGGGAGGAACAGGCCCTGGTCCCAACCCATGGCGGCCAGGTCTGCTCAGCCTTCCCCCAACATGTCCTGACCACCCTGAGCCAGGCAGCCTGCGACAGGAGCCAGGGGAGTCAGAGGCTTCCCAACACCTTTGCTCTGTGCTGGGCTTTACTGCAATCTTCTAAAAGTGATTAAGAACAAAGAAATGCCCTGGCCAAGCTCACCAAGCAGGACAGAGCAGAGCAGGGAGAGAGCGGAGGAGTTCAGCAGAAAGCTTCACAGGAAGCCCTCGGGGCAACCAGGAGCCGGGCCCTCTCCCTGAGGCCGCAGCTGGGCATGTTCTGCCTTGGGCTCCGTGCCCAAGGCCTGGAATGTACTACCTTAGGACTTGCCACACTCACCTCTGTCAGCCTGGCTGGCCCTGATGCTGCGTGTCTGAGCTGGTCCTCATGGGGTTGGAGCAGACAGAGTTGCTGATGGATGTAAGTCAGATGTCAGTGACCTTCTGGTCAACCTTCATTGCCAGCCACCTCTCTAGGGGATTGTCAGAGGCTGTGCCTGGCACCTGCCACACAGGTGATCCAGCTCTCACATGTGCTCAGTGTCCATTTCTGGGGTCTCTCTTCTCCCCAGCTGGAACCTCACTTGTATCCTCATACTTGTGGCTTGTCCTCCTGGGAATGGCTGGATCCAGAGAAGGCCTTGCTGCTTCAGGGCCTGGAAAAGGGAAGAAGCTCCTTCCCACAATGTTCTTGGGCATGTACATGTGCACACACAGCAGGTGTGCATCAGAGGCATCCTAACTTTAACCTCGACTTTAATTTGGTTATCTTTTCTTCTTGAGTTAAGTTGTGTGGAAGAAACTTCTAGTCTGAGAGGCATGGGCTGTGCCTCAAGGACAGAGGGGAGGAAGAGCCATGCTTAGCTTGTGGGTGAGCCAGGAGTGGGCCCCAGTGCCCTCCCAGAGCAGGCTCGGCCTAGGGGGCAGGCCTGCAGGTACACACTGCTCTCTGGTCTGACACTCTTTTTCCTTTGTCCAGCTGTCCCACCCCTGGCTGTGACGGCAGTGGCCACATCACTGGGAACTATGCCTCCCACCGCAGGTTTGTCTCCCGCTCGGGTCTGGCCTGGCCTGGGTGCTTCGTGGTGGGTCTTCCTCCTCTCCTCCTCTGCTCCCCCTCTTTGGCTTACCCCAATATCCCATCTCTTCTCTTTCAGCCTCTCTGGTTGCCCTCTTGCTGACAAGAGCCTCAGAAACCTCATGGCTGCCCACTCTGCTGACCTCAAGTATGTTTGCGCTCCCTGACCTCCTGTCTCTTGGGCGGCACCCTCGCTTTGCTCTCCTTCCATGAGGCTCCTGCCAAAATCAGCCTTCTCCAAGGTGTCAAGCCTCAGCTAGCCCTGGCTCTCCTGAGACGGGCAGAGGGGCAGGGCCATGGAGGGGCCGATTCTGCTTGGCTGGGGCTGCTCTGTGTCCCCCTGCTCTGAGCTCTGTTACTTGCCTCTCCACTGGGGGCTGGGGGCTGCTGCAGGCTCCTGTGCTGCCCTTGCCCCATCCCCCATCCTCCAGCCTCTCCTGAAGACCCCCGACAGGGCTGCCTGGGCCTGCTTTCCCACTGCCCTAGAGATTTGGGAAAAGCCCAGAATCGGCCAAGAAATGTAAGCCCTGTCGTGGCTCGACAGGCCGCAGGCTGTGCGTCTCTTGCTAAATGATAATGAAGAGAAAGCTCCTTGGCCTCCCTCCTCCTGTGATGCTCCGGCTGCTTCTGCTTTGGCCCTGATGCCCTCCTCCATGCCCATACCTTCCCTTTGCTGGGCCCACCTGTTTCTGCTTCTGCACCTCTCTGCCCATAATGCGTGGGCAGGGCAGGCCCCGCAGGCACACGCTAGCCTGCTTGACAGCCCTGCACAGCCACGTGCAAGCACTCAGAGGTTTCCAGGTATGAGTGTCCTCTTGGGGCCGGAGTCAGGGACTGTTACTGCGTTTGGTTTTCATGCCTCCAGTTGAGCTGTGTGACTCTGCAGCCTGTGTGACCCTGAGCCATGGGGAGCTCATCTTGGGCACCGGGACTGAGCTGAGGCCTTGGAGGAAGGGGGTCTCATTCTTGTCTCCTTAGGTCACCCCTCTCCAGGGGTGTCCCTCCCCACCACAGGCCTCTTTGTTGGGGGCCCTGATTCTAGGCCAACACACCCTGGCTCATTCCATTCTGGGACCAGACAGGAGCCTGGACGCTGGTGCCTCTAAGATAAGGAAATGAAATTGCTCAAGGTTTCTAGGGACCTTAGCTGGCTCAGAGCTGGACAGAAAGCTATAGGTCTCCTAGAGTCTCCCAACAGCAGCCTTGGCTCCGTTCCTCAGTGGAGGCTGGTCTGGCCCCAGCAGCCAGGAGGAGTGTGTCATCAGGCCCTTCAGTTCCCACAAATGGGGACAGGGTGCACCATCTCAATTTCCTTTCTGGAAGTTAATAGCTTCAACATAAGCATTTTCTGAGGCTTAGATCACCACAGCAGATTCATTCATTAATTTATTCATTCATTCTGCCCCACCCACATTGTCTAGTCCTAGGAACCCAGAGATGAAACACTCAGTCCTGCAGCCTCTGGGACTATCCTCTCTCCCTCTTTCTTTCTTCTGTTGCATCCCTTCTTCCTTTTCCAGTTCTATTTTCTTTTCTATGATTAGTTTCCATGGTGTTCCCATTTGAGGGCCTGAATAATTTGAGAGCGAGAAGTGTGGCTGCATGCACTCAGTGGCCCCAAATGTCACAACTTCCTTTCTGTCCTGCAAAGTGGATGCCCAGGCCTGATGGAAAGGAGCTTGGCACCATCCGGGCCTGGACACATGGCTATCTGGGAGAGTTGGTGCTCTTTTAAGATGAAGAACCTGTGAAGAACTTTAACCCACACTCTAGAAATAATGGCCAAAAGTCTCCCATGTGTGAAAATGAATCACTCATCAGCATCAGCAAGGATTGGGCTGGCAGCCCAGGCTTCCAGGTTCCTTCAGAAACTCCACTCTCCCCCAGCGGACTTTTCATGGGAGGCCACTTCCTCTCCTCCCTCAGACCACTGCATGAACTTGGGACAATGGTGGTAGTACCCCCACATGTCCTGATGTACCAAACTTCTTGCTCTCTGACACCTCCTGTTTGAGGGGGCATCAGGCACTGGCTCCTCGTGATCAGCTTTGTGGCAGCCATGGGTGAGGGTGGACTTGGGGCAAATGAGGTTCCTTTCATGACCTCCCTATCTATACCTGGCTGCAGAGACAGTCAGATGATCTGTTTTCTGTGTTTTAAGTGAATCCCAAGTCAAGGACTGGGCACAGGGCTAAGAGGGCATGGCTGCCTCAGGCCACTCAGCTCGTCTTGCGCTGGGAGTTGAGTTGCAGCCACATACCTGCCTGGCCATGACAGGCTCTGTGCAGGGTGAAGGAGGTCTGTCCACAGCACAGGGATGGGGCTTAGAGAGGTGATACCTGGTGTGTACTGCCAAGGCAGAGGTGCTCCTCAGACATGGCGCTCCTTTTTGCCCAGATGGGGCACTCAGAAGCAGGTAGTGGGAGTGGTGAAGGTGGCTCCGGACTCTTGCAGCTGACCTTGGGGGTCCACAGAGCCATAAGGGGCCTGCTCCTCTGACTATGTGAGCACTTTCCTCTCTTGGACACAACTTGAGAAAAGCCATTGAATCAGGCCTCAGTGAGAAGTGCAGTGTGTCCTCATGTGTGTTAGTACCTGCTGGCCCCGAGGGAGTTACACCCCCACCTGAGACTTGCTCACAGATGCCATCAGGAGTATCTGCTCTGCTATTATTATCCCTATCGAGGCCTGCAGCCACTGTGGGTTGTCACCCTAGCCACCCGAGTGTCCACTTGCCCACCGCACTGACCCTAAGCTCTACCCGCGGCTTTCCTGCCACTGACACAAGGAGTTGGAGCCCCAAGTGGCCACTTGAACAGCCACCAACCCAGGAAGGAGAGGCAGGCTGTCTTCGGTTCTCTGGGCTGCACAGCAAAGTATCCAATGCGTGGCCCACGGGGTGAGGATGAAGGAATTTGAGACTCCCCAGGAGGAACCCCGAGAAAACTCCTAGGGGTTGAAGACAAGGTTGCAGGAGATAGGGCCAACTCTGCTGTGCTGTCATAGCCTTTTGGGTGCCAGGCAGTGCCCAGCTTTGTCTTCCTCCAAGCGAGATGTCCTGCCCAGTGGCCAGGTGTCATGTGTTCTGGTAGAAGACTGGCAAGGAAGAGCCGTCAGTACAGAAAGTGGGATGTCCTCCCTGGGGTCTGAGCGCCCCAGCAAAGTGCCCATGAGTAGCAGGTGATCTGGACACAAGCACTGACCTCCTGCCTGGCTCCTGCAGGGTCAGGATGCCTGTGAGGAGAGTTGCAGAGAGCAGGCCTGATGGAAGACGGATCTGACCACAGAATCAGGCCATCTCCTCCTACTCTGCAACACCAGCAGGAACTCACATCTTTTTCCTCAGTAGACATTCGGAAGAAAATGACATCCATGCTTGTAACATTAAAGTGGGATATTTTACTGCCTTATATGATACATTCATCTAATATTTTTGGGTAGATAAAGCTGGACTTCTGTGTTTTGTGTTTCTCCTCCTTAATCTCCGCTGGCTGTGTGAACTCTGCGGTCACGCTACATAATAGCCAGGCTTGGCATGGCCCGCGCAATCTGCTATGCAGCAGGTGTGCAGAAAGCCTCTGTTCATTTACCAGCCTGTGGTGGCAACCCTAGGTGAGGGCCAGCTCCCAGCCTATCCAAGAAGATGAACTGGTCTTAGGATCTGGAGCTCTCATACTTAAAGTTATGGCTTAGATATGTTCTGAACGCCTCTAGTCCAGCCTAGACCCTACAGAAGTCTGAGTTGGGAACCCATCGTGTCCTTTGGCTGCAGTGCACCCTGGAGGCCTGTCCCAGTGCCCGGCTTGGGTGTCTCAGTGTAAACCCATCCTGGAGCAGCAGTTGGCTGCTCTCATCTCAGACTTCCTGGTCTCCCTTGGGGAGACTGGGGAGCAAAGTACTAAAACTCTGAGATGATCACATCAGACACCCTGTTGCTGGCAGCAGGCAGCTGGGGAGAACATGGGTGACATTCTTCTGTGGACAAGAAATGTGGATGGGCCCACTCAAGGGCTGAGCCCAGAAGGCTTTCCTCTGGGGGTCCCAGGGCTCTGGGCTGGGGCTAAACATCTTCATGGGCTCTGGTTCCAGTTCTGCATTCTTCTGCAGGTGCCCCACGCCTGGCTGTGATGGCTCTGGCCACATTACAGGGAACTATGCTTCACACCGGAGGTGAGCCTGCCATACCCTCAGGTCCTGGGCCTCAGGGGTGGGTAGGGAATCTTTTCCTTAGATGAAGATTAGAAGACATTAATGTTGCTGACAGCTAGAGTCCATTTTCATCTCTTTAATCTGAATTGTTGCTGCTTCCAGAACCTGATTAGATTGTCCTCTGCAGTAAGATACAATGACAAAGGGTGAGGGTTAGGAGCTCATGGCAATGCTTCTCATTTCCGATCCTTCTGCCTTGTGTGAAGGCTTTGTGTCTGTGGATTCTGCTTCTTACAACTGATCCATCAGTTGTCCCCACTCCCTCTCACCCCCACCTGGGGTCACAGAGCTTGAGGGGAGAGGATGAGATGAATGGGTGTGAGAAGCTGCTGTTCTAATACTAAGGTGGCCTTTTTTCCTCTTTCAAAATCAGCTTGTCTGGCTGCCCTCGTGCAAAGAAAAGTGGAGTCAAGGTGGCACCCACCAAGGACGACAAGGAGGACCCCGAGCTGATGAAGTAGGTTGGGCCATGCTGGCTCTTTTGTTGCTTTGCAGAATTGGGATTTTCCTGTGTTTTATAATGTAAAAAAACCTCTACTGGATTCCCTTTTCTTTAATACGGACGGGTCACCAAACTGATCAATGCCAACATTCTTTTTTGTGGAAGCTCTCACACCCTGCACATTGGTACCTACAAAGATGTGAGCCCTTGATGTTAAAACGCACGCACTCTGACTGAAGAGACCCCCCCACAAACAGGCTTTGTGTGAGCAACATGGCTGTTTATTCACCCGGATGTGGGCGGGCTGAGGACGAAAGTGGAGCCAGCGAAGGGTGGTGGGATAGGAGTTGGTTTTATAGGTTTGGGTGGGCAGTGGAAAGTTACGGAAGTTAGAGTTGACGTTTTTTTTTGCAAGCTGGGAGGGAGGGGGTTGTAGGGTGTGGAGTCAAGAGGTTGACCAAGGTTGCTTACAAACTCCAATGGCCTTGTCAGTTGAGGCCAGAATAAGAAACAATAGTGCATGTCTCAGGTTAGTTAGGCTCCACAGGGGTTGATGGCTTCTTCCAGGAACTCATCTGGGGTGTTGTTCAGGTCACAGAGATTACCATGCCGTTTATGGCACAAGTCAGACCTTACACTGGATGTTGTATGGAGGGCATGGGTGGCAGATCCTCTGGGCTTCTCAGGTCTGAAGTATTTGATGGGGGTGGAAGAAGCAGAGCACCCCACTATCTGTGTCTTAGGACCACCTGGGAGTGGGACCCAGGGCCTCAGGGTGGCCCCAGGGCTTTGCAACCTGAAGACTTTGGTCTGGCAGGAAAGGTAAGATGCAAGAGTCAAGGAGTAGAGGATGCTTAGAAAGATGTTAAAGCTTTGAATCCCATGTGTCCGTCCACCCACACACCAATGCAGAGAACTGGTAGATTGAGAGAGCCTGGGAGGATCTAAACTGGGAACCAGACACTGTTGGGTGAAGGAAAGAGGACATCCTCAGCCTTAAGTGACCCAAGTCCTTGAGGCAAAACGACTCTCCTCTATTGCTCTTCTAACTGGGGCAAGGTGGGGGCTGATAGGTGGACCCTGAACCCTGACTCTGCGTGTTACCCTACTTGGTGGGGGTTTGTGTCCTTGCAAGCTTATTCTCCCAGTAGGGAACTGGTTCCCTGCACTGCCCACTTGTAGTTGGGGGCAATGCTTTGCCAGAGACTTGAACTGGGTGACCAACTGGTCAGTCTGCCCAGGACTGACGTACTTTCAGAGTTGACATCTGGCAAAATGGGCAGTGAGTTCCCCAGCAGGTGAGCAGTGGAAGTGATGGCTCTGGACACCTTGTTGCCCAGGGCCTTGGGGCTGGCTTGGTGGGGACAGGGCCCCACCATGCCCACAGGAAGCAGGTTGCCCTGATTGTGTTACCTGCTGGGCCAAGAGCAGCCAGACCTCACCCCTGGAGAGGGGCAATTTGCCTGAGAGTGGGTTGCTCCTCCTGGTAGGTTGCTCCAGCTGGGCCCAAACATCTGCTCTGCCACACTGGAGGAGCCTGATCAGCCAACGTCACATCCTTCAGAAGGGGATGGCCCCCCCAGCTGTTTGGCATGATAGGCTGTGGCTTGTTTAGTTATTTAATTTTTTGCAATAAAACTGTAATCAATGCTAAATTAACAATGCAAAATGTGTAGTTGTTAGTACTATGAAGGCTGCATACTAAATGCTGAGGTGGGTAAAAAGCATTTTGCCCCTGAGAATCCAGGAATTTGCCTATGATTATGTAAGTGCAACACCTTTACGGATTTGGCAAGGATCCTGCTGGCAGGGATATTATAAGTGAATTGTGCTGCATTTGCAAATGATTAAAATCAAGATCAGCATTTTTCAAATTAACCAGGAAAAATAAATGGTCTTCCTTTCTAATGTGCTGTCAACTTAGCTTTAAAAAAAAAAAAAGAGTTCTGCAGTCAAGTGGAGACTGTGACTTTCAGAAACACTTCAGCATTTGCAGGAGAGATGAAGTTCCTAATGGTTCCATGGCAGAGGGAACCTGCCCACTTGACACGCCCATTTTACAGGGTCTGCGTACCCCCAGCCATAAACTTTAACTGCATTTGTAATTGCCTAGCATCTTTAAACGATGCATATCAAAGCAGAAACTTTAATAGATGTGTCAGGTCATGCTGAAGGATGGGATTTTGTCAGCGTGTGTGAGCTGTGATTTGGAGAGCCTGCTGGATGGAGCAAGAGTTCCCTTTTCTGACATCTCACGCCTGCACTATTCAAAATTAAGTCACATCAGGCACTTTGTGGTAAATCCTTTTGCCACAGCTTTATAACTGGTCGTAAGTCTTGCAGAGGTTCCATCATGGGAGTCAAGAAATGAATGCTCCCCCTGCCCTGCCCACTATCCCTACAGGGAGCCCATGCTGCCCCTGGCCACACAGACACCCAACAAATGAAATGCACCTCTGGTTCCTGGTCCTGGCCATGTTTCTCATGTCACTGGCACACACGGCTTCTGCAGCCCAACACGTGCTAGGAAACACTAGGTCACCCAAGAAGCACAGAGGCCACACCAGCTCAGTGCCTGCCACCCACCCACCCCAGCATGTATTAACATGATGTCCCTGATGACTTGGAAGTTTCCACACCACGTGTTGTGAGAAAGGGAACATAGCTGAAATCTGAAATACCTTCCATGTATGCGACTCAAGGGAACAGCAACAGTTTCTCTTGATGAAGGGGAGTAGTGTTTTGCAAGAAAAGGAGTAAAAATAATTCTGATTTGGGTCAGGCACAGTGGCTCACGCCTGTCATCCCAGCACTTTGGGAGGCCCAGGTGGGTGGATCACCTGAGGTCAGGAGTTTCAGACCAGCCTGGTCAACATGGGGAAACCCCATCTCTACTGAAAATATAAAGGTTAGCCGGGTGTGGTGGTGGGTGCCTGTAATCCCTGTTACTTGAGAGGCTGAGGCAGGAGAATCGCTTGAAGCTGGGAGGCGGAGGTTGCAGTGAGCCAAGATGGTGCCATTGCACTTCAGCCTGGGCAACAAGAGAGAGACTCCATCTCAAAAAATAATAGTAATAATTCAGATTTGACTGTGGGATGACTGAAGAGCCACCTCCCATTTGGCCAGTTCCTCTTCTCAGCCCAGGCCCTCACCTCAGGGCACCATGGCTGGGAGGCACCCCCATCTGAGGGGGACACCCCCATCTGAGGGGGACTTGCCAAAGCCCCCATAGAGGCCCCTGGCATTGTCTCTGCTCTGGACAGGGATGAGATGACCTTGGACTGGCTCAGGGAATGTCCTGTGTGTTTCTGAGGGATGGGTGGGTGGGATGAGTAATAAAAGGAAAAGAACCAATAGAGGGGCCGGTGGGGAGAGAGAACGCAGGGCCCTGGCCAAGGTGGCTGGGAAGGGTCCAAAATGGCAGCTTTGGAGATGAGGCCAGAGTGTGGGGGCAAAGAGTCGGAAGCTGCCCTTCCTGTCCAGGCCTTGCCAACCTTCCCCTGGGCAGTGCAGCCCATGCCCCCATCTCAGCCCTGCAGCAGGAGCCTTTGCTGCGGACCCCGCCCCCGTCCCCGCCTCCACCGCTGTCCCGAGCGCTTCCTGCACTGACCTGACTTCCCTGATTGCCGTGGAGCTCCTGGTAAAGGGAGAAGTGGTGTCCTCTCGTGGGGTCCTGTGTTGTCAGGTCTTCAGCACACAGTGAGTGTGTGACAGATGGTAATTTGGATGAGTTTCATTTGCTGGAGAGAGAAGAGTGAACTTTGCAGATTGAAGATCTTGTCCTAGGTCTGGCGTGGGTTCCTGGATGACCTGGTCCCTCAGATCCCCAAATCCTGGTCCAGGTCCTTCCCTGAGGCAGCGGGGACAGACACTCAGAGAGGTCGTGGCCCTGGGCCATCTGCATTGTCCTGTTTGTCTCTGGCTCACACTGTGCCCAAGGCGTTTGCCGGTCTGAATCTATGTTATTTTCATAAGGGCCTCTATCCCTCTCCTGGAACACTCAGAACAAAGAAAGGAAAGGAAAACACGGTTCAAGGCAGGCATCAGGCAGGAGTGACTGTGGGATACCCTAGCGGAGTCTCCCCAACATGAGGTCTGTGTTCTTTCTTCTAGAACATAGATCTCAGTTGTGGCAAAGCTGCAACATCTATGGGCATCACCCCCCGATTGCACTGGCCTCAGGCTGGGGAGCTGTGGGGTGACAGGCCCCTCCTGTCCCTGAGCTCCCTTGCTTAGGGTACCTTGTCATTCTATTGTGATCCATAGGCCCCCAGGTCTATGCTTGATGCAAGCTCCCGGGGAGTGGCCACTGGGTGAGCTCAGCTGACAACATGGCTCCACGTTGCTGAGTGACATGGAAGTGACTCCAGCAGCAAGGCTTGGAGTGAACCTGAGGGCAGCCCCCAGGCCCAGGGTCACAGCTGCTGGAGGGCAGGGAAAGAAGGTGGCTGTGGAGACTCCAGCCATGCAAGGGCTGTGAGGCCAAAGCAGAAGAGGGAGTATGGCCCCATGGCCTTCGTATTAAGGGCCAGGTTCTTCCCTGAGGCTCCAGGACCTCAGCTGCCCTCCCTGCCTTACTTGGAAGTCCTTTAATGTGTGATGTTGGGCTCCCTTATGTCTGGCTTGGGAGGGTCTCCAGGCTTCTCCTCCCAACCCTGGCGCCACTGTACTCATCCTGGCCTTTCTGTGCCCAGGTGCCCAGTTCCAGGCTGTGTGGGGCTTGGTCACATCAGCGGAAAATACGCCTCTCACAGGAGTGCCTCTGGCTGCCCACTGGCCGCCCGGAGGCAGAAGGAAGGTTCCCTCAATGGCTCATCGTTCTCCTGGAAGTCCCTGAAGAACGAAGGCCCAACCTGCCCCACCCCGGGCTGTGATGGCTCTGGCCATGCCAATGGGAGTTTCCTTACCCACCGGAGGTAAGTGTGCCTGCACTCCCTGCCCCTCTGTGCTCCCAGAGGGGACCCTCACCTGGGCGCTGGGGCTGAAGCTCCTGAGGGAGGGCCAGACCAGGGCTCAGTGTGACCCAAGTTTCTCAAGGGAAAGGCAAGGCCACATGGGTAGTGCCTGGGGCAGGGTTAGGGTCTGTTGGTGCCGGGTGATGGTGTTGGCCGTGTCTTTGCCATGCGTCTCCCATCATGAGCCTTCCACATCCTGATGGAGCCCTTCCAGGCTGGGTGTCATGCTGGACACAGAGGCCACACATGAGCAGAGCCCTGGGTCTGACATGTTCTCTTATCAGGCTGACAACTTCTTAGGAAAGGTTTGTTTCCTAACCCTTATGCCCTGCCCTCCCATTCATGTGTCTTCTTTGAACTCTGGGCAGAGACTCCTGCCTGCTTTGCAAGGGAGCTTGTGACCCCTCACTGTCTGGCAGTGAGCCTGGGCAGGATTCACCAAGTCTCACCTGCCCTCCAACACCTGCCCCATGCTGAGAGACCTTGCTTCACCACCCTGACTTCCTGTCTGTGCCCTATGGTGACAACAAGTGCCTGGTCCCATCAGAAACCCTGTGTCTGGGCCTAGGGCCAATGTGACTCTTCGTTCCCTCCCCTCCCCTCCTTCCCTCCTCCTTCCCCTCCTCCCTTCTCCCTCCCTTCCCCTTCTCCTCCCCTCTCCTCTCACTCTCTTCTCCCTGTCCCTCCCCCTCTGACTCCCCTCCCTCTCCTACCCCTCTCCTACCCCTCCCCTCCCCTTCCCTTTCCCTCCCCCTTCCCTTTTCCCTCCTCTCCCCTCTTCTTACCCTCCCTTCTCCTACCCCTCCCCTCCCGTATCTTTCCTCCACCTGCCCTCTCCTTTCCTTCCCCCCTTACTCCCTCCCCTTCTTCCTCTCCCTCTCCCCTCCCACCTCACCTTCCCCTTTCCTTCCCTCTTCCTCTCTTCTTTTTCTTCCCCTCCCCTCCCTTCTCCCTTCCTTTCTCTACCTACAAGATTAATTAACTCATTCATTCAGCAAAAGCCTTTGCACCACATACCTAGCCTTGGAGAGAGAGCAGAGACAAAAATGACAACTAGCCCTTCAGCAAACAAATAATAAGTAAAGTACTTAGTATGGTGAATGGTGGCTTTTGACAGAGTAGGTGGGGGGACAGCCTGTAAACAAATAAATAAGCAAAATACTTAGTATGGTGAATGGTGGTGTCTGCTCTGGGCAAAACTGAAGCAGGGAAGAGGACAAGGAAGTCCTCTTTGAGAAGGAGGTAGCAGCTTGGCCTGAGGTGTCTGGGACACAAGCCCTCAGTCAAGTGGCTGGAGCTGGGAACAGTCTGGCCCCCTTGACAAGGTTGGAGGAGCTCGGGAGCTGGAGCCAGGGAGAGGGAGCAAAAGGAGGTGAGGTAGGAAGTTCTGAGCCGGGGCTTATCTGGCTGCCAGCTGGCAAGGATTCAGCTTTCACTGTGAGTGAGGGGCCCTGGCAGGAGGCAGAGGAGAGACTAAATCTGTTGTGGGCAACTGGCAGGAAGGCCACTAAAGGAAGCTACCGCAGCTGGTCTCAGGTGGGCAGAGGAGACTCACTCTGGGCTTCCTAAGGACAGTCCACCTTGCCTCAACCTTTACTTATAGTGGGGATACAATCACTTCTTAAATGAAATCATGCCTGAGAATTGACACATTTTGACGCATTTTACTGCTTGAGTATCTACATTAAGGAGTGATCGGTGACTGTCATTACCACCACATCCTGTGGGTAGCTCAGGGGCAAAGTCAGCTGGGACAGGCTCCTCTGGGAGGTCAGGGCTGCAAAGTGCTGGCAAGAGGGTCCTGTGGACCTTAGACCCCAGAGGGAGCCCTGCTCAGAGTATCAGGCAGGGTCAGCTATTGCTGTGCCAGATGAGGTGAGCTCTGTAGTGTCTCCTTCCCAGCCTCTGCCCTCCTAGAAGTAGCTTCTTTTTCCCCATAGAACACAGTTTGGCCATAGGGAGGCCCTCTGGGTGATCTAGGCAAGGGGGAACATGCCTTCTATTAACCCATAATGTGTGACCCTGGGCTGGTCATGGTGTCTGACCCCAGACTATCCATGTTGACCCCTAGACTAGCCCATAGTGTGTGACCCTGGACTGGTCATGGTGTGTGACCCTGGGCTGGCCCTGGCATGTGACCCTGGGATTGATCATGGTGTGTGACCCTTGTCTGGCTCTGGTAGGTGACCCTGGACTGGCTCTGGTGTGTGACCCCTACACTGGTGAATGATATGTGACCTCTGCTTCCAGTTTGTCAGGCTGTCCCAGAGCAACATTTGCTGGAAAGAAGGGAAAACTGTCAGGGGATGAGGTCCTCACCCCAAAGTTCAAGACTAGCGATGGTAAGGATGGCTTCCTGGATTTCCCTGCTCATGACTGGGTGCCGGGTGAGTGAGAACTGTGCACCTTTTTGTGCTGCTGGGAAGAAGGCAGAGAGATGAAGCCCCTCCTGGAATGAGGCTGAGGCAGATCCCTTGACCTGAGCTGAGAGCATTTTGGACCTTGACACTGAAGCTCTTGACACCTGTGTCTGGGACCCTTGGCCCTCAAGAGATCATGACTGCACTAACATGTGGCTTTGACCACTGGGATCAGAGTCCAATGGAGCCCATGTGCTATGCGTTTGTGGAGAGGTGTGACTCATTCCCACTTAAGTGAGGAAATTCAGCATCCCCTGAACAAACTTCCATCTTTAATTTGGCAATTAATACCTCCCAAAGAGATTTAAGGCTTTCCACCTGCCATCCAGCTCAGGAGGCAAACTATAAACACTCATCTTACAATTGTCAAGACAGACTTCTCCAGCGTGTAGCGTGGTGTATGAGCTCCAGAGAGAGATGAGGTCAGAAAGCCAGGAGAGGGGACCTCTGCTGCACAGCGGGTTTCAGTTCCATCTAGAAAGCAGGCTTCCCTACACCACTCTGGCTCAGGCCTGAGGCCCAGAGCCACAACTAAGGTTTCTCTCTGGATCAGTGTTGGAGAATGACGAAGAGATCAAGCAGCTGAACCAGGAGATCCGAGACCTGAACGAGTCCAACTCGGAGATGGAGGCCGCCATGGTGCAGCTGCAGTCCCAGGTGGGTGGTGCCGCTCCCCACTCCTGGGCTCTTTGCTCTCCCAACCCCAACATTCATCCTGGGGACAGTGAGGCATCCATCAGCAGGGCTGAGCCAATGGACAGTGCAGTGCCTGGCACACAGGCACACTTAGGACTTGCTGGCCACGCACACTGCAGTGTCTATGAGGTCACACTGTGATGCTGGCAGACTGCCAGAGCTGGTTGTCCTGGTAGGGCTGTGGTCTCGTTAGGGTTAATAATACTGTTAGTTTTGGTAGGCCCATTAAGATGAGCAGCACTGTCGCTTTTACTCTCGTTAGAATGAGTAGTCTGTAAAGGCTAGTGGGGCCCATTAGGGTTACTAGTCTTGTGAGCACCAGCAGTCTGTGAGCTGGTGCCTCTGCTGGGCCTCTGGAGCCAGGTTTCCTCCAGCACAGCCTCATACCAGCTGAGTGACCTGGCAAAGCTTTCGGCCTCTTCCTCAGTCACTTCCTCCGTAAAATGGAGTTAAGAAAAGGATTCTACTCCAGGCGGTTATTGTACAATGAATGCTTTTCTATGAGGAAAACATTTAGCATATGCACCCGATCCAGAGTAAGTGTGGTCGATGAGAGCTGCTGTTGCTGAGGAACAGGATTACAAATTACTTTAAATGTTTGTGTCCTATTTCATGATTTCCCTAAAATGAGCATTTGTAATCAGAAACAAAAAAAAAGCAGTAAGGATCTTATTTTGAAAATAAGAGCATGCCTCACCTGTGGCTGCTGAGTGGAGTCTGCAGCAGTGCTGGGGCAGTGGGCACTCATCAGTGTGTGGACCAGGCCCCACAGGGAATTTGGGCAGAGCCCCCTGGGCAGGGACAGATGGGGAGATGGCGGCTTCCAACAAGGCTGCAGAATATGCGTGACACATTCCAGCCCCACGTGTCTTGTTACTCTGCTCTTGTTTCTACTGGCAAACAGGCCCACGCTGACCACTTATTACTGCTTATTACTCAAAAGCCTGTGTAAAGATAGCCTCACCCCACGGGGATCAGGAAGAGTTTTTGCTGTCATGCACATGGTGATGCCTCCCTCCCCCGGGGTTCATAGGCAGTGACAGCAGGGAAGGAGGGGTGGCTGTCCTGGCAGGGCTGTCCCCGTCCCCTCATGGTGTCTCTGGAGATGCAGAGTGTAGTGTGGGTGTCCCACTTTGTGCCCCCTGCTCCTCCCCTTCTCAAAGTCCTCAGGGCCCTCATCAGTGTCTGTGTCCTCGGATAGCACCTTAGATTTCTCTTTATTTGCCGAAACCAATCTTTTTAAGGACAGATGATTACCTTTTACTAGCATCCCTTTGGAAGGACTCAGAAGCGCCTGTCCCTTTGAGGGAGTTTGGCGAGTGGTACCCTCTGCAGAAGGCAAAGTGAAGGCAGGTCCCTGTCCCCCATGCAACCATTTCAAAGCCACATGCTTATCACCAGGTGGCGGAAGAAGCGTGCTTGGCCCCATCCACAGCTTCCCAGGAAGGAGCTCACCACTCCTGCCTCGTGTGTCACACACACTGTCTTCCTGTGAGTTTAGTTTCTGCCTCTGTGGCTCCCTGAAGATAGACGGTCAGCCTGGGGGCTATCCCTGGACGCAAAAGGGAAGACTTGCCTGTAGTCGGCCTGGGGAAGGCGTGCTTGGGAGGCCCCGAGGAGCTCTTTGTTGGTCTTCCTGGTGAGGAGAAGACCCAAAGGCAGTTTGACACCCCATGAGGTGGGTGCAGTGATTCCCACTTCACAGCTAGCAGCAGGAAGCATGGTGAAGCTAAGACCACAGCAGGTGGTGTCCAAGATTGAGATAGGGTGCTGTGAAGTCTGTGCTCCCACCCCATCCTCTCAGGACAGACAGGGTGGAGAGACATGCCACGGTAGTCCCTGGCACAGTCCTTGCATCCCCTTCCTGGCTTCCCTGGAGCCAGGCCATGTTTCAGAGGGCCCTTGCCTTCCTCTCCTCTGCCAGTCCCTCACCTGTGGCAGGATCCCCTACAGGAAGGCAGGGGCCCTGCCTCTTCCCCCACCCGAGGGTTTTGCATTCTCCTGGAAGGTTGTGAGAGGCAGCCCAGAGAGAACCCCCAGGAGGATGGGGGCCAAGAACGGGTGGCACCTCAAATCTGTCTCTGGCACAGATCTCCTCCATGGAGAAGAACCTGAAGAACATTGAGGAGGAGAACAAACTCATTGAGGAGCAGAATGAAGCCCTGTTTCTGGAGCTGTCCGGCCTGAGCCAGGCTCTCATCCAAAGTCTCGCCAATATCCGCCTTCCACATATGGTAGGCAGCACACGGCCCTGTGGGCACCATGGCTACCCCCCAGGGTTTCTTCAGAAAGCAGTAGGGCAGGTCTCTCCCACCCCTCTGCCTCTGGGTCCCACCTTAGGGGTCCTGTGCCCTTGTGGAGATTCTCTCGACCCCGAATGGCCTGGGCAGGATGTTGGCTGTGGTGGCTTTAGCTCTCCTGAGTAGCTGATGAATCCAAAGCAAAATGGTGATTCCATCAGCAGAGAGGCTACTTCTGGGTTGGCTGCAGAGGGGAGTAGGCGTGGTTGTTTCAGCATGAGGACAGTGCAGCCAATGCTGTCTCTAGCTGGTATGGGCTTGTCTTGGGTCACGTGGGGACATAGGTCACACTCCCACATCAGGTTCTGTGGCATGGCGCCCACTGAATGGATGGGGCTTGCTAACCTGGTTCTGTTCTCTAGGAGCCAATCTGTGAACAGAATTTCGATGCCTATGTGAGCACCCTCACCGACATGTACTCCAACCAGGAGTGCTACCAGAACCCGGAGAACAAGGACCTCCTGGAGAGCATCAAGCAGGCTGTGAGGGGCATCCAGGTCTAGGCCAAGTGGTACCCAGGAGTTTCCCAGCGCTCCACACCATTTACCTCCCCTGCCCCACCCTGCACTGTGGGGATTCCCAACTCACAGTGACTACCTGTTTGTGGCCTGGTGTGGCCTCGGGCAGGTTTATCCAAAGGGATGCCTGGAAATTGGCTTCTCCCATGATGGTCCCTCTAGGCTTGGGGCCACGGCAGCCCCATCCTTGTGCATAGGGGCACTGAAGAATTACAAAGTAATTTATTTTTGTTTTCTGAACGAAATCTGAAGAGCAGCTCAAAGTCTCCAGTGGAAGCTCATGGACAAGGTTCTCAGGGAAGTTTTGGAGTTTGCAACCACAGTATTCCTTTGTCTGTCGAGGCTGGGAGGGTAACCGTGAGCGTGGTGGGCGGGTGATTTGAGTGGCATCTTGGCCTGGAGGATGTGCCCGGGGCAGTGTGTCTGTGCTCAGTGAGGCCCCTGAAGCAAGTGTGTTTTCTGTTTCCATTTAATTCGGTTTTGCGTTAAGGGTGGAACAAAGCTCTGTCCCTGAGGGAAAGTTAGGAATAGGCCTCCCAGAGGACACTCCAGACAGTTGGAAAGCATCGTAGCTGCTGTCAAGTCAAGGAATTTTAGCCTGGGAGACTCCTGAAAATCAGCCTGATGTCTGGGGGCAGCTGGTGCACTGAGGCTGTGCAGGTGTGTGTGGCCTTGGGTCACAGCTCCTACTGGGGCTGCAGCCTTTAGACCCTGGGTCTGGGCTCCAAGTCCAGGGATGACTCTGGCTTCTGTGCGTCCACCCAGGCCCCTGACCTATCACTGCCACATTATCCGGGCCGTGGCCAAGCTTGACCTCTGCATCCATGGTGATGGAGGTGGGGATGACATCATCAGGGTCAGAGGGTAAATTCCTAACAGGAGACCACCAAGGTTTCACTCCTTTTAGATCCATTCAATATGTGAAAAAAGGGTAAATTTTAATTTAATGTGTTAAAAACACAATATTGTTACTCTGTAAATAGAATCCAAGTCAATTGTGACTGCTATTCCAAGTTAGTATTTAAAAGTAGAGAGACTGCACTTCCTGGAAAAAATTAAAAAGTAGTTAGTTTAATTATTCTGTAAATTATTTAATTTTGTCAAGATGTAAGTATTTATATTCACAACCTCTTATGTTACCGTTTGCTATTTATTTAACATTTTTATTTATTAATTTTATACTATTTCAACTAGACCCCATACCAGGACACCATAAGAGGGGAAAAAAGTGAATTCAAAGCAAAAATAACTATTTGACTGTAATATAGGCCACAACAAAATCTTGATATAACTCCTAGTTATAATTTTGAGGCAACCAAGTTATTTTTTATATATTTTGTTATTTATTCTTTTAATAATGGAATTTTTTAAAAAAGTATTTTGTAACTGAGTAATTTTGATAATTTGGGGATTTTTTTTCCTCAGTCCAATGGAGAGAAAGACATTTTTGTTTTCTTTTTCCCTTTTGGGTTCCTTTTGTTTCAGGCACAGATAACAGCCAGTGGAATTCTGTATTTATGATTATTTAAGTGTAGCGCAGATGTGTATGCTTGGGCGTGTTTCTCATGTAGTGTTTGTGTGTCCGCTCTCGCGACGGAGCCTTGTGCTGAGGGAGTGCTGGCCGCCAGGCTCACAGGCTGTGCCACCAACCCTCCCTCCGACAGCTCCAATACTGTGACCCTCCTTCCTCAGGAAACGTGTTGAACCCACAGAACTCCGTGGTGTGTTTGCAGGGTGATTTCCTAATAAAAGTCCACTCTGACTGTGAGCCGGTCCTGTGGTCTGTGGGGAGGACATTGTCTCCGTTCCTGGTCAGCTCTGTTGTGCCCCCTTCTGGGAGTGCATGGGTAGGAGCGGGACCCTTCCATCTCTGGTCTCTCCTTGGTATCATAAGTGGGGCCCCCCTGCTGTCAGCTTAGCCAATATCTCCTTTTGAAACCACCCTCCCCCCGGCTTATGAGCATTTCTAGAAGATCTAAGTCACTCTGTCTTGCCTTTTCCCATATGACCAGTCATATGCAAATTGAAGTTTTTCCCAGGAGTCTTCTCCTAGGGTCAGGGAGAAAATGTTTTCCTGCTGAGGTTGTTAGACTTGGGGGTGTGGAACTGGGGCTGTTCTGGGCTATCTCTCCTGGCCAGAGGAGGAATCCATCAGTAGTAGGAAAGAGTTCGGACATCCTGGAGGAGGCAGAGCGGACAGTACAGGTGGACATGGAGGAAAAGAGAGCTCTCTGATATTGTTTTTAGAACTCATGGACCCAGCCATGCCTGAAGGCAGTCTACCCTTGAACTGCCCAGTTATGTAAAGCAATGGATTTTTTCAAGCTGGTATACAAGGTCAAAAAGCCAATGCAAACCAGTTTAAAAAAAAGTGACTTCTCCCCTTTTTCATTTTCATTCTTTAGTGACAGGAATGAAAGTGCCCAGAGTATGACTTGGACTGGGGCTTCTAGTCACATTTAACCTGAACTGTCAACATGCTTTTGACCTCCCTGGAATCTGGCCCCAGTGGTAGACCCGGAGCATCCATCTGACGTGCAAACAAGGGTCCATCTTCACTGACAAATTCTTAGAAATTCTGGACTCAGTTTCCACCCTCTGTTGTAGTCAGACAGGGTCCAGAACAGCTGTGGAGGACATTTGATCTGCCCTCAGGGCTCCAACTGCTGGCTGTGGGGGCCAGAGCAGGTGCCAGCACCCACTAGCAGGTTATGCAGAACCTGTGTGACTATGAGGAAGGGCTCCTGGGGGTCCCCTTTAGCAAGGCCCCATTTGTGACAGGCAGATCAGTGGCCTGGAGTTGTACCCCCTCATGTCAGCATGACAGATGCTGGGGTGGGTGTCAGCAAGATCGATTCTAAAGTGTCCCCTCATGGAAAGTCATTCTGGGGGCCTGAGAGCTGGCTGGAGAGGTGGGGGCTGTGATGTTCCTGCTAGGGGAGTCAGGCTGTTACCATGATGTTAGAAAGCTGCACAGTCCCACAGCCTGATAATGGCGTGAACTGGTCACCCCCAAGAAGATTCTCTCACTTTTTGCTTAGAAGCACTGGCTGAGCCACCAGCCTGCTGGGAGCTGGGAGAGAGTGTCTGGAGTCACAGGCATGTGCTCTCAGGATTTATTTTTCTCTGCTATCCCGCAGAGCCTCCTGTTTACCATCTCCAGAGGGTAAGCTCAAGGTTTCATCAAGAGGGAGGGAGTGTTGGCCTGGCTCTCTGAGTCTGGGTGGAGTTCTGGGGAAGGGCTCCCGAAACACTTTTCTACCAGTTGTCTTCTTGCATCTCCAACAGAATCTGGTGCTGCCAGTTCTTGTGGTTCTGAGATGTGGACTGTGTTGGTTCTGAACTTTCTATACTCTGGCTAGAGTTCAGTGTTTTGGGTCTCCTAGGCCATTTCTTTTACATCTGTGAGTTTTCTGGCTTCTAAATTGCATTGTTGTCTCCTCTTTCATCTCCAAGCTCTTGCCAATTTTTTCCTAAAATCTGTCATTTTAGCCAGGTTTAAGAGAGAACAAGGGTAAATGCACACGTATACCTGCTTTCCTTACCTGAATGGGTTTGCTGCAAGTTGATGAGCGCACGACTGTCTCCCTGCTGGGTCGACGTCACCCCGTGAGTAAGTAAAGTCTCAAGTTCAGGTGAGATTTTCTCCTATGAACCACTCTGCCCCCTGAAGCCAGTGGCCACTCAGAGGCTGCTAAAGACATGGATGTGGAGGGTGTCCTAACCGTCAGCCGACTGGGAATTGTGCAACAAAGGCCACCCATGCTCCCAGGGGTTATAGCCTCTGTGCCACTCTCTCTGCCATTCTTAAAATACGGAGGTAGAATGTGGGCCTCTCTAATAGAGCCTTAGTCTTCACAAGGGCACCCTTATCCATGATGGTGGACGGCCGGGCCAGGCAGCTGACCTTTGGTAGAGCTGTGCTCTGAGCCACTCTGGCCCTCACAGCACCCCAAGCCCACCCCACCTCCTGGCTGTTCCCATCGTCTCTGCCTCTCTGTCTTTCTCTTCATATCTACAGCATGCAGGTCTCCATGTATACTGACTTTTCTAAAGCCTGGCCCATCCTCTTCCAGCACCTTCTGTGGCTCCCTCATCCTCTCCCTCCACTGTATCTTCCCCCCACCTGCTTCTGTGCTCCGGCCTCTCCTCCTTCCTGATTTCCACCCTAGCCTGCAGCTGCCTTGGGGCTGTCCCAGCCTGTGTCTCAGTCCTTTTCTCCTCATTCCCAAGGCCAATGTCTGCTATGTGCAGAGAACTCCTGTACTGTCTCCCAATCCTTTCTTCCCTGGCTCTAGTACCTTTGCGGTCTGCACTTGGATGCTGCAGAGGAATCATGTCACATGGCTGGGTGACCACAACAGCCTGCCCACTACTCCCACCTGGCCCTCTCTGAGCCCAGCGAGGCCCGAAACCCCATCAGCCCCTGGTCTTCACTTACCCAGCTGAAGGTCACATGGCCATACGAGAGCTGCCAAGAGGGGCCACAACTGCCTGATGTGCCACATGAATGTGAATGCCTCTGTGGTGCACCCAGCTTGTGCTATGTGCCACCCCAGAGGGCAACCACAGAGCAGCCCTGACCAGGCAGGTGTACGAAGTGGGGGAAGAATGGATGCTTATTTTAGATCAGAATAAAGCC
The DNA here is from genome assembly GCF_049354715.1 of Callithrix jacchus. Classification (NCBI taxonomy): domain Eukaryota; kingdom Metazoa; phylum Chordata; class Mammalia; order Primates; family Cebidae; genus Callithrix; species Callithrix jacchus. The sequence goes on from NC_133506.1 coordinate 59,704,960, forward strand.
ATGCAGGGATGTGTGTACAGCAGCACAGTCTGTGCCCTGCCCACCATGTGGATGTAGTGACTTTCCTGAGCTCCAAGGAGACCCTCCCAGTAACTCGTGTGACAGTTTCGCTGAGTTGTCTACTTGAGCTGATTGTAGCTCCTGAGAGCTGGCCACACCTGGCAGCCTCTTGAGCCAGCCTCTTGAGGGTCACACTGGGAGACCCATGAAGTTGGAGGCTGTGGTAGTCTCAGCCCTGCAGATCATCCCCGAGCACCCACCACTCCAGGGTGAGAAACCTTGCTGGAGGGGTAGAGGGTGCATGTGAAGCCGCCCTCCACCAGCATGGGAGCAGGAGGTTGAGCAGGAAACTGCAGCCAGCACTCCAGCACCCAGTGAACACTCCTCATGGGAGCCATTCGTCTCTGCTCATGGGGCACCTTTGGCCAAATTAGACACACTTTTGCCTATTTATTTCACACACTGTCAAAAGTGTTTTCCTTGTCTTTTATTCTGTCACAGCTCTCTCTGTAGAAGTTGTCAAAATAAGCAGAAGACAAACCTGGTAAGGTTTATGACTAAAGATGGTGAGGAGCCATGTGAGAACCAACCTGCTGCCTAGAAAAGACCAACCAGAAGTGCTGCAGGTTCTACCCTGTATCCCCTTGGGCCACTGCTTGGGACCCCTGATAGGTGGGTCATCTCAGACCCCATCAGGCACCAAATGTATAAGGGCTCCATTATGGCTTCCCTAACTCCCATCCCACGCAGAAGCCCTCCTTGGCTCAGGTATGAGCAGTTAAGGAGAAATAAAGACTGACCATTATTGAATCTTATCCCTTTCTACACATATGGGCTCCTTCTTCCTCTCAACCACCTGTGATACAGGCAATAGGATTGCCCCATCATGCAGATGAAGAAACCAAGGCCCTGGGAGGCCCAGAAGGCTGCTTAGCCTTCACATGGCTTGGCTGTGCAGCCAGGATTTGCCTGCAGGCCCTTAACTCCAGAGCTGGTGCCTTCACAACCACATGATGGTATCTGTAGCATATCCAGAAGAGTGGATCCTCACAGAGCAGTAGGATTCAGTGGGTAGCTAAGGGGCCAGAGGAGAAGAGGCTGCTCTGGTCCCTAGGCCAGTGGGAAGGGCAGGAGGCACCAGGAAGAATCTGCCTGGACAGGACGGGGAAAGACGGGAGCTCACAGCTGGGTTGCTCCAGTCTCAGGAGAGTTGGGAACCATCTGGGTCCCCAGTCAGGGTGCCTGAAGAGGAGGGCAGGGGAGGCCAGGTAGATGTCATTGCCTCTGGGGGCAATCTGACCATTGCTCAGGGCAGGTGGGACTGGCTGGAGACCACTAAGTCTCCTCGAAATGGAGGCAAATTCTCCAGCCTCATCTGCCTCAGTATTTGGTGAACAGAGCTACAGAGAAATCATGGAGGGAGAATGAGATACAATGGTGGTCAAGGGATGCCCCTTCTGAGGGGTTTAAACTTGACCTGAGGGAGGCGAGATCCAGCCCTGTGGGTGTCTGAGGCAGGGGCAGGGACCCTGGTGGGAGGGAGGAAGGGTGCCAGCCAGTGGGACTGGGCAAGGGGGGGAGGGGCAGAGGGAAGCATGATGGATGAGGGGCTTCAGCCACTGCCAGACTTTGACACTGAGTGAGATGCAAACACAGGGGACTTGGGGCAGTGGCGTGACCTTGCTGGTGAGTTTTCTGGTGTATTTGTCTGCTCAAGATCCCTAAGATAAGGGACTTGTAATACTAACCCTGGATGCCCAGGGCCAAGAGAGCCATCTGCCCTTGCAGGCAAACAGTGCTGTGTGGAGGGAGGGAGGGGGAGTCTAGGGCTGGCCTCAAGTCACTGGGGACATCTGGATGAGTGCTGAGACAGGGCAGGGGGCTCCATGTGGCATTTTCTCACCCAAATCCCAGCGCTGGGCTGCCTGTGGGAAGCTGACTTGGAGCTCGCTCTCCAGATAGTTGGCAACTGGGTACCTCTCCCTGTGCCTGGCACCCCTGCCTGCCACATAAAGCCATTCTGCAAAGGTGCACTTTGGTCCCAGATTCTGGGACATCCCTACATCTCCCATCTATATCAGCCACCCCTCTTGGCTTCGAGGTCTGCTCCTGGTGGGTTGCTGGCTACCTGATGTCTGACAACAGCTGCCAGCCTGGTTCAGAAGTGTTACCCAAGGCCCTCCTGTCTGCACCTCCAGGTCCAGCTGCAACCCACCTGGTGTCCAGGGAGTGAAAACATCCTCTTCTACCACCTCATCCTCACGACAAGTCTGGTCTACCACCTGTTGCAGAAAGACATTTCTTGGGGGGGGTCCCTCCATCTTCAAGGCCGACATCCACTCAAGCGTTCCTCTCCAGTTTTTCCTTTCACAATTCAGAAGAAGCAGTGAGGAGTGGGGAGTGGGGAGTGGTGCAAGAGCTGGCACAGGGGAGTTCCTGAGGGTGGCAGCAATGCCACCAAGAATGCTAGGTCCCACATTCTAGGAAGTGTGGGTGTCAACTCAAGGCATTCCCACCTCAGGTGTCTTGTGGACAGGGCTCTGGGCCCTGAGTGTGACACCTCTTCTCTGTGAGGACCTGTATTATACAGGGTCCCCAGAGAAACAGAACCAATGGGAATACGTATGTGTCTCCTACATAGACCCAGCAAAGTCGACATCGCAGACCTCTTCCCTATGCCTACATAAAGTGGTTTGTTTTAAGATAAGAAATAATTTTTAAGAATCATTTCCAACCGTTTTATACATGTGAATATATTTGAGTTCACCGGTATTTTCAAATCAACATCAAACTGCTGTCACCTGTGTGGCATGAATAGCAGAGAAGCCTTGACAGATGTCTGAAAACAGACCAGCTCATTCCACTCTCTGGCTATGGGGATTAACATGAGGAAGAACACCTTCTCCTTCCGGATGACCCAGTTTGTCTCCTCCCAAGAGAGCAGCTGTGCAGCAGTGACACCTGGTGGTAAATTCCTCATATCAGCCTCCACCCTGGCTCTTTGCATAGACTGGCCAGAGGCAAGAGCAACCAGGTGTAAGGCCATTCCTCAGGAATGCAGGCCTCCTACCCCTGAGGCCCTGACAAAGCCAATCTGTGTTTGATGCATCTGTGGGCAAGTATCTCAGAGGTCCAGGACACCCAGAGTGGGCATGAGACCCTGCTCCTCCACCGGACTGCAAAAAGCACCCAGAGGTGACGTTGGAAGAGTGGCAGGGAAGGGGCTGAGGTTGCAGGGTAGCTTCTGCAGAGCCTGTTCACATATTCACCCACTTCCCTTGTGAAAGCATTGCTTTCTGCTTAGGATGGGGGGAAAGCTCCTGGCACATCTTCCATCAGAGCTTCTTGTTCTGACTCCCCTTCATCTAGCCAGCCCTGACTCAGTCATCCCTGACCACCACCAAGTACTGAGCAGGGAAATGGTGAGGCAGCCACTGTCTGGTACTAAGGAGTTGAGCTCCTCAAGAATAGTGTGCTGCTGGCGCGGTGGCTCATGCCTGTAATCCAGCACTTTTGGAAGCTGAGGTGGGTGGATCACCTGAGGTCAGGAGTTCGAGACCAACCTTGTCAATATGGTGAAACCCTGTCTCTACTAAAAATACAAAAAAAAATTAGCCGGGCATGGTGGTGGGCACCCGTAATCCCAGCTGCTTGGGAAGCTGAGGCAGGAGAATCATTTGAACCTGGGAGGCAGCGATTGCAATGAGTGAGATTGGACTACTGCACTGCAGCCTGGGTCACAGAGTGAGACTTCATTAAAAAAAAATAAAGAGAATGGGGTGCTATTTGTAAAACCCTTAGAGGATAACAAAAAAAATTAAATTGTTGTCATTGCAAAAGCAACATTGCCCATCATACAAACAGATATAACAGAGGTAAATAAACTGAGAAGTTGTGTCCTTAGCCAGAGCTGATAGATACTAAGAAATTAACCTTACATATTTATTCATGGAGTTCTCATTTCCAGTGTTCTTTCTTAAATGTAGATCTACTCTTCCATCTGCTTCATCTGCTATCTGCCGGAAAAATTCCCTTTAATATTTCTCATTGTGTGGGTCTGCTACTGAATTCTTTTAGCTTTGTATGTCTGAGAAAAATCTTTCACTGTTTTAAACACATGACAATAGAGCAGTTTGAGGTTTACAGAAAATTTGGGCAGATGGTACAAAGAGTTCCCATAGACCCCTCTCCTGCACACAATTTTCCTTATTAGTAACATCTTGAATTACTATGGTATGTTGTAACAATTAATATATCAATATTGATGCATTGCTATTAACTAAAGTCTATAGTTCACATTAGGGTTCACTCGTTGTGTTGCAGTTACATGTTTTGTTGTTTCTTTTTTTTTTTTGGAGGCAGACTCAGGCTTTGTTACCCAGACTGGAGTGCAGTGGCACAATCTCTGCTCACTGTAGCTTCAACCTCCTGGCCTTAAGCTATCCTTCCTGCCTCAGCCTCTGGAGTAACTGGGTCTACAGGCCTGTGCCACCATCCCTAGCTAATTTTTTTTTTTTCGTAGCGATGAGGTCTCACTATGTTGCCAAGGCTGGTCTTGAACTCTTCCTGCCTCAGCCTCCTAAAGTGCATAAGCCACTGCACCTGGCTAGTTATATGGGTTTTGACAAACACATGATAACATGTATCCACCATTACAGTTTCATACAGAATAGTTTCAGAGCCCTAAAAATTCCTTTGTGCTCTGCCTGTTCATCTCTCCCTCTCCCTCCAACCCCAATCCCTGGCAACCACTGATCTTTTTACAGTTTCTACAGTTTTTGCTTTTCCTGAATGTCTTATCATTGGAATCATATAGTGTTAATATGTATCCTTTTCATTCTGGTTTCTTTCATTTAGCAATAAGCATTTAAGGTTCCTCCTTGTCTTTTCATGGCTCCAAGCTCATTCTTTTTATGATTGATTAATACTCCACTGATCAGCATGACGAGTTTGCTCATTAATTCACCGATTGAAGGACATCTTGATTGCTTCCAGTTTTTGGAAATTGTGAATACAGCTGTTATAAAAATTTATGTGCAACTTTTTGTGCGGACATAGTGGTTATTTGAGTAAATACCTAGGAGTGCAAATGCTGGGTCATAAGGTAAGACTTGTGTCTTTCATAGAGCAGAAGTTTTAATTTTAACAAAACCCACCTAACCAATTTTTACTTTCATGGATTGTGTGTGTGACTTGTCAAAAAAACCATCACTAATCCCAATGCCACCAGGAGTTTCTCCTATATTATCTTCTAGAACTTTATGTAAAAACTAGATCTGTGTCTAGTTTTTTGTTTTTTTGTTTGCATGTGGATGTTCAGTTGTCCCAGCATCATCTGTTGAAAAGACTATTCTTTCTCCACTTAATTGCTTTTGCTCCTTTGTCAAACAACAGTTGACTGATTTGTGTGTATTTCTGGACTTACTGTTACATTCCACTGATCCATTTGTCTCTTCTTTTGCCAACATCACAATGTCTCGATTATTGTAACTTCATAGTATGTCTCAAAATCTGGTTGCGTCAGTCCTCCAACTTTGTTCTTCTTCAGTATTGTGTTGGCTATTCTGGGTATTTTGTCTTTCTATGTAAACTTTAGAATCAGTTTGTTGATATCCATGAAATAACTTGCTGAGATTTTGACTGGCATTGCATTGAATCTCTAAATTAAGTTGTAAAGAGCTGATATCTTAGCACCACTGAGTTTTTCTATCCATGAACATGGAATATCTGTAAATATTGGCTTTAAATATTTGATTTATTTTCTGAGAGCTTTGTAGTTTTCCTCATATAGATCTTGTACTTTTTTTAAGGTTTATGCCTAAGCATCACATTTTTTGGTGTTATTGTAAACATTATTGCATTTTTAATTTCGAAGTCCAATTGTTCATTGCTGGTATATAGGAAAGCAATTTTGGCTTTTGTTTATTAACCTTACATAGTAGTCCCCCATCTATGGTTTTGCTTTCCATGTTTTTAGTTACCTGCAGTCAACCACAATTTAAAAATATTAATTTGAAAATTACAGAAATAATTTGTACATTTTAAATTGAGTGCTATTCTGAGTAGTGTGATGAAATATCGTGCCATCCTGCTCCATGCTGCAGAACAGTACATGAGTCACATTTCTGTTCTGCATACCCACACCATACACACTACCTGCCCATTAATCACTTAATAGCTGAGAGGCCACATTCATGCAACTTTTATTACAGTACATTGCTATAATTGTTCAATTTTATTAGTTACTGTTAATCTTTTGCTATGCCCAATTTATAAATTAAACTTTATCACAGATGATCCATATAGAGGAAAAAGCATAGTATATAAAGGATTTGATTCTATCCCTGGTTTTAAGCATTCCTATATGTACTACAGGGTCTGGTACAGATCCCTGACAGGGTCTTAGAACATATCCCCTAAGGATAAGGTAGGGGGGCACTACTAGATCCAGCAACTCTGCTGTAGTCACTTGTATTAGTTTCAGGAGTTTTTTTTGGTAGTATCTTCAGGATATAATATACAGTTTATCTTATCATCTGTGCACAAAGACAGTTTCATTTCTTCCTTCTAAATCTGTAAACCTTATTTTCATGTCTTATTGCATCAGCTAGGACTTCTATATGATCTTGAACAGAAGTAGTGAGAGGGGACATTCTTGCCTTATTGCTGTTCTTAAGGGGAAAAGGTCCACTTTCTCACCATTAAGTATGATATAAGCTGTTGGTTTTGCGTAGATGTTCTTTATCAAGTTGAGGAAGTGCCCCTCCATTACTAGCTGGCCGAGAATCTTTAACGTGAATGGGTATAGAGTTCCAGTTGGGGGTGATGAGAAAAATCTGGAGCTAGACAGTAGTGACGTTGGACAATAATGCAAATGTACTTCATACCACTGAACTGTACGCTTAAGAATGGTTACAATAATAAATGTTTTGTATATTTTACCATAATAAAAACTGTATTTTGAAGACAACAACACAACCTCCCATGTGTGGCTGTAGCCACTTGCTCCTCAGACACCCAGCCGCACCCCACCTCAAGCTCTTGCATGAGGCTCCTCCTGCAGAAACGACAAAGATGAGTGGACAGATGCAAGGGGATGGGCAAGGGGATACTGGAGACACATTCAGAAAACTCCCTGTAGATGTTATCTGTGAGGAGGCCAGGGCAGAGGGAGGCTCAGCTGTAGCTGGTAGAGGAGCTGGAGTCATTGCTACTAACTGGGAGAGGATACATAGATTTTGTGGGTGGCACAGTGACCCAATTATTTGTGCTTAGACAAAATTATGACATGGCCTTGGATCATGATGGTGCTCCTCCACAAGATTACTTATGTCCAATAGGAGACCACGTGGCCTTGATCTGAGCGCCAGGCCAGTTCCTGATGTCACGGTCCACTTTTCTCCTTGGAAGTCATGTTAGTACCTATTTCATGGAAATAAGCTATGTAGAGTGCTCAGTATGTACCTTATGAAGGGTTAATGCTATGAATGCTGATAGCAGTGGGAGCTGATATGGAGGTGAATGGAGGAAACACCTTGGAAAGCCACACGAGTCTGAAGGTGTGGCACGCCAGGTCTCGCTGACTCAGGCCTCCATTATGATTCCAGCATGGACTGAGTAGCCAGGTTTCACATCCAAAGCTGATCGAGCCACTGCCTTTATACAAAGGTTGGAATGTAACGAAGAGCCCACCAAGAGTTCTGCCTTGGCTTTTCCTGGGCCGTGAAGCATGACAAGATAATGAATGAATTCTTAACAGGACCCTTTTTAGTATTAAACAAATTTTACTGGGGTCTGAAGAAATTCCCCAAGCCTCCATAAACGAGTTTATTGGGGTCTAAAGGAACTCCCCATACCATAATGATTTAGCAGGAGACAAGATAAGGGCAATCACCCCAGCGCCTAGACCCACTTATATTAAGTAAATTTACTGAGGCTCCAGAAGAGGGTCTTCAGGACTTAGACCTTAGTTACAGATTAAAAGAAGTTAATCACTTACGTCTTTAGTTAGCTGAACGCACACTTACATGTAGACATATAGCTTAGAAGGTGTATAAGCTCTGGAAAACTTTGTAATTTTGAGTTGGTCCGGTGATAATTTCCAGGCCTTCTCCCTGTAACCAGTTGCAGAAATAAAACCTCTCTTACTCCCCAGTTCTTTGGCATCTTGTGTTATTGGGCCACAAGAAACAGCAGCCCGACCCTGTTTGGTCCGGGAACAAAGCGACTGTCTGAAGACAGCAGTGATGTGATCACACTGTTTCAGGAGGACCACTCGCCAGAGCCCAGGGGAGCGATGGGAAAGGTGGGGAGAGGTGGGGGAAGCTGGGGCAGGGTAAGGAGGGATTATGGGGGACGTGTCCCCTGGCAGTGGGAAGAGGGTCAAGGATGACTCCAGGGCTTCTGTAATTTGAAAAAGTCACAGATAACCACAGGCTCTCGGGTGGAAGGACGCTGAGAACCCCGTGAAGGTCATGAGGTGGTGGGCAACCTCAGGTCCATGGATCCAGTACCGTGGATCAACAAGAGAAGTGAGATCTCCGTGGGACCACATACGTGGTGAGGGCGCCGGCCTTTGGTTTCAAACTCTGCTCCTAAGTGGAGTTCCAGGGTCTGGGAGGAATGCGGGGCAGGAGGGAGGCCGGGACCGGAGACCCAGGCCCATTCCTCTGCAGCAGTGACGCTGGCACTTGCCGCACATACGAGGCTGTTTGCATGGCTGTCCTTGAAGAAAGGGTTCTGCAGCTAAAGCCCCATGTGAGGTTTGGGCAATGGGTTGTGTGAACCCAGAAAATCTGAGACAGGTCTCAGTTAATTCAGGAAGTTTGTTTTGCCAAGGTTGAGGACGCGCCATGACACAGCGTAGGGAAGTCCTGGCGACAGGTAAGCAGTGGTCAGGGTTAGGGGGACAGAAGACATCAACACGCAGCGCATTGGTTCGGTCCGGAAAGGCGGGACAACTTGAAGCAAAGGGGGAGGTTACGGATAGGTTACACACAAACGGTTACATTCTTCAGAGTTTCCTATTAGCCTTTCCAAAGACGCCAAGCCAGATACCTATCTAGCTCAGTGAGCAGAGCAGTGACTTTGAACGCAAGGCAGGTTGCCCTAAGCAGTTTCCTGCCAGAATTTTCCTTTGTGATCTTGGAAGCCGGTTGGGTAGGAGGGCCCCAGGGCCAGGTGGCAGAGAGGGGTCCTAGGCGGCTACGCGCCGTGCAGGGAGGCCGCCCGAGGGCAGCGCCGGCCCGGAGTCCGCAGCCGCAGGGCGCCCTCAGGATGCGGAACGCCCCCAGCGGTGGGTCGGCAGCGGCGGCTCAGGTAACCCTCGGGGAGGCTTCTCAGGTAGCCTCGGCGAGTCGGTCCTCCAGGCTGAGCACTGCGCGGACGGCGCGCCCACGAGACTCAGACACGGCCGAGGGCCCAGGGGGGCGGGCGGACACCGGCAGCCCAGAGGAGCGGGGCCCTCCCTGCGCCGCCATCGCCCCGTTAAACCTCAGGCCCGTGGCGCACGCGCAGTCCGGCCGTTGTGCGCAGGCGCAGAGGCGGCGGCGGCGGATGTTTACGGTGGCCGAGGTTGGAGCGGCGTACCCGGGGCGCGGACATACCAGGGACGCGCCAGAGGAGCTGCAGGTCGCAGCCCAGGCAGTCCGAACCCGCCGGCCGGCCGAGCCTGGAGGTAGAGCCGCCGCCGCCGCCCCTCGGCCCGGCCTGCGGCGAGCGGGCGGTGTGTCCCCTCGGCCCCTTCCCTCCCCCTACACCCGGCAGCCCTGTCCCCGGAGCGGTCCTCTGGGGGCCTCGCTCCTCCCCACCTCGGGACACCCTCACCCCCCAGCGGACCCCGGGGCGACCCGCGTTTCTCTCTCCCAGCGCTCGCGGTTTCCCGGCGGTCCCTCCTGGGTGTGCTTAGTCCAGACCTGCAGCTTGTCCTTGAGTCCTTAAGTGGGAAACGTTTGCAGTTCAAGGCAAGCCGGGCACTGCGGTTTAGAACAAAGTATATATACATTGGACCCTTTCAGAAGATGACAGAATCTTTTAAAAAATCGTTGCCCCCCGCCCCTGCGCGCCTTGGAGATAGTAAGACTTAGAGCAGAGCTCTAGGACCTCAATTCACGCGTCGAAAAAGGTCTTTGTTAATTGGAGGAAGGAGAACTGGCCTGAGCTCCGCGCCTTTGTTTTTGTTTTTGTGAGAGGGATGTCTCTCAAATGGATGTGTGCCCCAGCGTTGCACCTCAGATAAGTCATCCAAGTATCCACCCCCTCTTTACTCGTGTGAATAGTTTTCTTTTTTCTTCTCACAAGGGAATGGCTAAACAGCTCCGATCTGGGCGTTTGATAGACTGTCCTTCAAGAATTAGTGAAGTTGAGGTGCCTGTCAGCAACTCAGAAATTGCTGCGGTCGTGCTTGGGGGAAACGGAGCTGTACACTCACGTGATGAGAGGAGACCTCTGAGGTGATATGGTTCAGCTTTTGAGGCCAGTGCCTTTCACCCTGCCCCACTCCAGCTCGTACCTCCAGTGTAGTAACTTGGCTGGGGGCTCTTTTCATTCTTTGCAACTTCAGTTGTTAGAAAGCTTCTCTGTGTATTTAGGTGGCGTTGTCTGCAACATGTACCGCTGGTCTGGCTTTTGTTAGGCCCGTTAATGGTGTGCATGTGACAGCCTTTCAGGTACAGATGCTGCTTGACTTAGGATGGGGTTGCATCCCAGTAAACACATCGTTAAACCTTGAGTCGAACCATCCTAAGTCGGAGATTATCTGTATTTGAAAAATGCCCCTTTGCCTTCCTTGTAAGAGTTCTGGTTTTCTAGGTGAGAAATCTATTTGTGTGTGTGTGTGTTTGGTCGTTCTGCCCAAAGGAGATGTGGCTTTGGGTTCTTTCCCCATTCATCTTCCACAGTGAATTACTTTGTCCATATTCCCGTTAAGAAGTGACATCAGGTTGGATTGTGGTCTTCTGTATGTAGCCTCCCAAACTGCCATTACCATAGCTTCGTGCTTGTGTTGACACAGCCACAATCACGACCTCCTCAGGTATCAATTCTGAGACCTTCCCATGCCTGCTGCCACTCAGCAAGTGTTCCTCATGTGCCCTGGTAGTTGGTATTTTAAGGAGCAGCAAGGTTGTTATGGACTGCTGCTAGTTACTGCAGAGGAGTGAATAATATTAAGGATTACAGCAGATAATTTGCACAGTATAATCGAGTGCAGCATTCTGAAAAGATTCTACACTTTGAAAAATTGGATTTGACTGGATTGTAGAATCTAGGTGAAAATGATAGGATTTGGTTTTGCAAGGAGCTTAGTTTGTTGTCAGTGTTTTTGGTGACATGACTGATCACATCCACAGTCTGTTGTTAACAGCCCTGGTTTCCAGTGTGAGGGAGTGTTAGATTACCAGGCAAAGATGGTAATAAATATCAGACCCACAGATATTCACATTCACCCTACCATTGGCAATAGGTATAGATAGGATTACCCCATAGTCAAAGGATTACCAAAGTGTTGTGTGATAAAGAACATTGCTGTCTTGAGTATTTTTAAAAGCTGCATTGGTGTGGTATTAAAAACACAGGCCTTTTGCCATACAGTCCTGGGTTTGAATCCAGTGCCCTCCTCACAAACTGTGTAATCATGAACAAATTAACCAACTAGCTCCAGTTTGCCTCTTAGTGTTGCGACTCTGAATGAGGCCATGACTGACAGGTGGTACCTGGAAAACACTTGCTAGCTGTTTTTACTAAGAAGCGGTCTGAACTTTCAAATTAAGGAAGAGTTTAAAATAAATGATAGTTACTTAGTAGAAAATGAAAATGAAACCTATCCAACATACAGTTTGCGGATACCTTCTAAAGATGTGGTATTGAGATAGAATGATAGAACATTATATACAGGCTTGTGGATGCAGAGGTGGCTTTCACTGAGTAGGGTATGTGATTTCCAGCTCTTTTCCTAAATAGATCCTTAAGCATCAAAACACCTGATTCCGCTTTTAACCACTGACCTAAATTTTAAGATGACTGTGTTAGGCTATGGGTGTAGCCTCAGAACTAAGTGGCTTATCCAGGATTAAACTCGACCTCATTAGGACTTAATTCCTCTAAGTCAACTGGCTATGGACCGTAATCTAACAAGGGCTCCAAAACAATTCAAAAAATTCAAAAAGGGTGTGAAAATTTAATGACTGGACCATCCTATTGATTTGCAAAACCTAACATTTAGCTCTAAAATCTTGATTATGAAGATTGAGTAGTCTACCATAAAAACAGAAGATAATTTGTGTTGAGCCACACCCTTCACACTTTTTGTTCACTTGCAAGAAACTATGTGATTATTTTCACTCCTGGAAAAACCTCTCCCACCACTGTCACCAGTTGTGTTCATGGGTGTGTATGAAGTCTGCCCACTGCCCCCTCGGTACCCCCAGGATTTCTTTATTATCCTTTATTATCCTGCTGTTAGAAATCCAGAGGAATGTGAGGAGGAAAGCAAGAATGAACTTCATCATAATTATAAAAGGTTTTTAAAAAGGCTGTGTTCATGAAAATGTCTTCATGAGGTCTGGTGGTCTTTTCCCCCAACAATCTGTATCTGGTGTTTTGTAAAGCATTACCATTTTATGTGAAGTTAAAGCTTTGAAAAAGTTACATGGGGTAAGTATAAAATTGGAAAGGATATTTTTGTAGCTTTAAGGAGGGTAAGACTTCTCCACATGAAAGAATGTTTTCCTGTGAATTAGATGAAGCTACACTGTATGTTTTAATAGTTAGGCTCAGAGGTGACACCTCCTGCACTTTTTCTTTTTGAAGGCAGCTTGGGAGAAGGTAAGACAAGTAGTTGTTATTTTTAAAGAGCTGGGAAAGCTGCATATCATGCAATTGAGAAGGGGCTGTATGTAGGAAGTTCTGGTAGCGCCCCGCTCCCCCCCCGCACTTAAACCTGAGCCAGGAAGCTGATTTTGCATTTGTTAGAAGAAGGTATTTGTCATAGTATGTTATATTTGGGAAGAGTGTTTTCTTGATGTTTTTATCTAAAATTTGAACATCAAAATATCCAAATCAACAGGTCGAATGGATTGCTTGACTTGGGTGGGTACTTTTGTGTATGTTGGGGATGTAGAGTTCCCAGATACAATATAGGACACCACTAAATTTTCTTTTTCTTTGTTTTTTTTTTTTTTTTTTTTTGAGACAGAGTCTTGCTCTGTTGCCCAGGCTGGAGTGCAGTGGCACAATCTCTGCTCGCTGCAACCTCTGCCTCCCGGGTTCAAGCAATTCTCCTGCCTCTGCCTCACAAGTAGCTGGGATTACAGGGATCCACCACCATGCCTGGCTAATTTTTGTGTTTTTAGTAGAGATGGGGTTTCACCATGTTGGCCAGGCTGGTCTCGAACTCCTGACCTCAGGTGATCTGCCCACCTTGGCCTCCGAAAGTGCTGGGACTATAGGCATGAGCCCCTGCTCCTGGCCTAAATGAGAATTTCAAATAAACATCAAACAATTTTTAGTATTGTTTACTTGAATTTTCAGTTGAACTGAGATTTTTTTTCCTTCTAAATCTGGCAATTCTGGGTGGTGGTGAGGTAGGTGTTGACAGAAGATTATTATTTTCAGAATTCAGCATTTGAAATTGGTATCTGTTTAGAACTTTTATTGTTCTGCTCTTACCTTTAACATATATAGCTCTTTTTAAAAATTTTTAATTATAGTATTGCCTAAGTGTAATCTTGAACATGGGCGGTGCTGTGAGTGCTGGTGAAGACAATGATGAGCTGATAGATAATTTGAAAGAAGCACAGTATATCCGGACTGAACTGGTAGAGCAGGCTTTCCGAGCTATCGATCGTGCCGACTATTATCTTGAAGAATTTAAAGAAAATGCTTATAAAGACTTGGCATGGAAGCATGGAAACATTCACCTCTCAGCCCCATGCATCTACTCGGAGGTGATGGAAGCCCTAGATCTGCAGCCTGGACTCTCATTTCTGAACCTGGGCAGTGGCACTGGGTACCTCAGCTCCATGGTGGGCCTCATTCTGGGTAAGTGTGGAAGGAGAGTCTGAAAACTCATCTGTTTCAGGGAAGTAGGCACCTACTTTGACAGAAAATATAGTCTGCTGATGGGCTGCCTGGGTAGAGACCACAGCCTTTTCAGTAGTTACCTGACGTTGACCCATCACTGGGTGGTGGATAGAGCGATGAGGGAGGAAGGCCTGCATGGCTCTCTTGGGCCCCAGGTTCTCCAGAGGGACCCCTCTTGTTCTCTGTCCCCTTTGCCTGAACTTGCCACAGTCTGTACTGTGCACCTGCCCTCTGAACAGTGGAGAACAAAGACAGTTGTGTAAATCTTGACCCCACTATGATTTCTTGATCCAATTTAATCACTCAGTCTCCCTTGTCACTCTTTCTCTAAACCAGTGAGAATTAACTTTAAAGTCCTTCTGGAGTTAAAGTACTTCTAAGCAGTTTTTGTCTTGTTGGGTTTTGTTTTTGTTTTGACAGAGTCTTGCTGCATGGCCTAGGCTGGAATGCCGTGACGTGAACAAGGCTTACTGCAGCCTTGACCTCCTGGGCTCTAGCAATCCTCCTGAGTACCTAGGGCCACAAGCACACACCACCATGCTTGGCTAATTTTTAAATTGTTTTTAGAGACGGGGTCTCGCCATGTTTCCCAGGCTGGTCTCAAACTCCTGGGTGCAAGCTGTCCACCTGCCTCAGCCTCCCAAAGTGCTGGGATTACAGGCATGAACCATCATGCCTGGCCTGCTTTGTTGTTTTAATAGTAACAGTAATACCTGTAGATTTTAAAATTAATTTCAGAGATGGAAGGGATTTCACAGGTTATATTATTTGAAGCAATTTAGCCTATTTTCCCAAACAAATGAGTTGTGAGGGAATTCTGCACATGGGAATATGGCTATTTTTAACAATAACAGTACCAAACAACTGAGGAAAAATGTCACTTGGTGCAAAATGGAACAGGTGGGGAAAGGCATCCCTTTTTATTTTATTTATTTATTTATTTTTTTGAGTGAAGGAAAGAAAAAAAAATGAGTAAAGGAGAGGAAGAAAGAGGAAGAGAAAGAGGGAGAGTGAATGGAAATATTGCTTTATTCTGAAAAAAAAAAGGGTATTAATAATGGCCAATCAATGTTTCATTTAAACCTATGAGTAGGTGTGATGTGGTATTGACTAGAATGTTTATTTTGTGTATTTGAAGTGGAGAGCTCTATAAATATTTATTAAGTTTACTTGTTCCAGATCTGAGTTCGAGTCCTTGATATCCTTATTAATTTTCTGTCTCATTGTGTCTAAGTCTGTATGTAACTGGGTGTTAGGATCCTTAGCTCTTGTTGTTGCATTGATCCTTTTACCACTATATCTTTGTTGCTTTAAAATCTATTTTATCTGATATGAGAATTGCAACTCCTGCTTTTTATTTATTTATTTTTGCTCTCCATTTGGTTGGTAAGTCTTTCTCCATCCCTTTGTTTTGAGTCTTTGCGTATCCTTGCCTGTGAAACAGGTCTGGATGTAACATGCTGTTGGGTTTTGGCTGTGTTTTTTGATTGGGGGATTTAGTCAATTTAAATTTAGGGTTACTGCCATTTGATGTTAACTGGCTGTTTTATCCATTCGTTGGTGTAAATTCTTCTTTATGTTGGTGCTCTTTACTTTTTAGAAGGGCTGATACTGGTTGTTTCTTTCTGTGTGTAATGCTTCTTTCAGAAGCTCTTGTAAAGCAGACCTGGTGGTAATAAAATCTCTGAGTTCTTGCTTGTTCATAAAAGATTTTATTTTTCCTTCAGTTGTGAAGCTTAGTTTGACTGGATGTGAAATTCTGGGCTGAAGGTTCTATTCTTTGAGGATGTTGAATATTGGCCCCCACTCTCTTCTGGCTTGTAGAGTTTCTGCTGAGAGATCTGCTGTAAGTCTGATTGGCTTTCCTTTGTGGATAACCTGACCTTTCTCTCTGGCTGCCCTTAGTATTTTCTCCTTTGTTTCAGCCCTAGTGAATCTAACGATTATGTGCCTTGGGGTTGCTCTTCTTGAGGAATATGTTTGTGGTGTTCTCCGTATTACCTGGGGTTGAATATTGACCTGCTTTGCTAGTTTAAGAAAATTTTCCTGAATAATTTCCTGAAGGGTATTTTCCATCTTGGATTCATTCTCTCCGTTGCATTCAGGTACACCTATCAAACGTAGATTTGGTCTTTTCACACAGTCCCACATTTCTTGGAGACTTTGCTCATTTTTTTTTGTCCTTTTTTCTCTAATCTTTTCTTCGCATTTTATTTCATTAAGTTGGACTTTGACCTCTGATATCCCTTCTTCTGCTTGAACAATTCGAGTGTTTAAACCTGTGCAAACTTCTCGGAGTTCCTGTATTGTATTCTTCAGTTCGATTATTTCACTCATACTCCTCTCTAAGTTGTCTATTCTCAATAGGATTTCATCAAACTTTTTTTCAAAGTTCCTAGTTTCTTTACATTGGGCTACAACATGGTCTTTTAACTCACCGAAGTTTGTTATTATCCATTTCCTGAAGCGATATTCTAGCATTGGGATGCGCTAGTTCTCCATCAAGCCTTGTTCCATTGTTGATGGGGAACTGTGATCATCTTTAGAGGGAGAGGCGTTCTGACTTTGAGTATTCTCAGCTTTTTTACACTGGTTTCTTCCCATCATTGTAAGTTTATCCTCCTGTGGTCTTTGAATTTACCAACTTTCAGATTAGGTCTCTTGAGTGGGCGTCCAGGTTGTTAGTTCCCAGGGACAGAGCAGCGGCGTTAAAACTGATGGTGCTTTTCTCTCCAGGATTCTCTTGTCTGGCTTCCTTCTTGTGTCAGTAGTGGGCGACTCTGCCTTCCCGGGGCTCCAAACCTCGGTCAGAAGGGGAGCCGGTCCCGTTTACTCTGCGCCGAGTGCTGCCACGCTGAGGTGCCGTCACAGCCGCTGCGCCGGGCTCTGGTGTCATGCTGGGGGCCCTTGTGGGTCCTCTGAACCTGTTTACTTTGCTCCAAGAGCTGCCGCGCCGAGGCCCGGGCGGAAGCGCTGCGCGGGCCACGAAAGTCGCGCTGGTGACCCGTGTGATTCCTCCACTGGGGATCTTCTGCTCCGTGAGCGACCAGAATTTGTCTGAAAGTGTGGTGTCTTCTAGTTACCTGCGCCTTCACTGAGAGCTGCAGTCCGAGATGTTAGAGATTGGCCATCTTGGATCGGACCCAGGCATCCCTTTTTAACTCAGTAAGGTGGAATGGTTTTGCCAGAGGAGTGATAGGAGCTGATCTATGCTGTACAACCTTGCTCTAAAGAGGAAGCAGGGGTCAAGCTGCTGTGGCAAGCTGGGTGAGAGACAGTGCAGAGAAGCTGGAGTCTATATTGTTTCCAAATCCTGTTAGAATTGACAGGATTTATGGATGGACTGTATATGGTTGTGAAGGAAACATCAAGAACGTGGCTGGGCTTGGTGGCTCATGCCTGTAATCCCAGCCCTTTGGGAGGCGGAGGCTGGAGAGTTGCTTAAACCCAGGAGTTCAAGACTGCAATAAGCTATGATTGCACCACTTTACTCCAGCCTAGGTGATAAGACTGAGACCCTGTCTCTACTTGATTTTTGTGAATATGGAATGAGAATTTGGGTTTCTTTATATAGTTTGTATAAATTGGAATTTGGTGAAGTTTTGGGACTGATCATTTGGCTTTTGGCTGTAGATTGCTACCTTCAGATATAACAGTGTGTAGATTTTTATAATGCTTTTTGACCTTAATTTCTCTTCAATTGAGACTGTTGTGGCCCGCGTGCTTTGAGAAGAGTGCTCAGATTATTTATCATTTTTGAATTTGGGAATTGTGATTTCCTCCATTGTAGCTGAAAAATTGGAGCTAAGGTAAAATCTTGGGAGAAATAGATGATCAAGCTGACTCAGTTAGAAATGCTACTGAAAAGAGCCAAAATGCTTAGGAAAAGGTCACTTAAAGTAATCCTGAAGTGACCAGGCACGGAGGCTCACACACCCATAATCTCAGCACTTTGTGAGGCCGAGGCTGGCAGATTGCTTGAGGTCAGGATTTTGAGACCAACCTGGCCGACATGGTGAAACCCTGTCTCTACCAAAAATATAAAAAATTACCTGGGTGTGGTGGTATGCACCTATAATCCCAGCTACTTGGGAGGCTGAGGCAGGTGAATCACTTGAACCTGGGAGATGGAGGCTGTAGTGAGCAGAGATCGTGCCACTGCACTCCAGCCTGGGTGACAGAGCAAGACTCCATCTCAAAAAAAAAAAAAAAAAAAGTAAGCCTGAAAGGGCCTTGCTGTACTTGGCATCCCTTAGAAGATATAAAGAGAGGCCTTCCAACTTGATATTGTTGCTTCTCTTTTCTGAATCCCCTGTTTACTGGGAATTTTACTGGATTTTGGGAGGAGAGAGGTCTGAAGGAAGGAAAGGCCTGTTTTCTACTGTAATGGATGTAACATGCTGCTTTGATGCAGTTGAAGGAAGTGACTTTAGGGTTTACTGTCATGGATGCACATCTTGGCTGTGTCTCCAGATGCTGCAGCTTATTCAACCTTAACAGCATTTTGTGCAAAGCACTCCAGAGTGAAACCTTATTGGCTTCCCGGTGCCTGTGAATGTGAGTCTCTCATCTGACAGAGTTTCTTTTTTTTTTTTTTTCTTTTTTATTGCATTTTAGGTTTTGGGGTACATGTGTAGAACATGCAAGATAGTTGCATAGGTACACAGATGGCAGTGTGTTTTGCTGCCTTCCTGCCCTTCACCCACATTTGGCATTTCTCCCCAGGCTATCCCTCCCCAGCTCCCCCTGCCCGCTGTCCCTTTCCATTTTCCCCAATAGATCCTGATGTGTAGTACTCCCTTCCCTGTGTCCACATGTTCTCATTTTTCCTCACCTGCCTTTGAGTAAGAATATTTGGTATTTCATCTTCTGTTCTTGTGTCAGTTTGCTGAGGATGATGTTCTCCAGATTCATCCATGTCACTACAAAGGACATGAACTCATCGTTTTTCATTGCTGCATAGTATTCCATGGTGTATATGTGCCACATTTTCCAGTCCAGTCTATCATCGATGGGCATTTGGGTTGGTTCCAGGTCTTTGCTATTGTAAACAGTGCTGCAATGAACATTCGTGTGCATGTGTTCTTCTAGTAGAACGATTTATAGTCCTTTGGATATATACCCAGTAATGGGGTTGCTGGGTCAAATGGAATTTCTATTTCTAGGTCCTTGAGGAATCGCCACACTGTCTTCCACAATGGTTGAACTAATTTACACTCCCACCACCAGTGTAAAAGTGTTCCTTTTTCTCCACATCCTCTCCAACATCTGTTGTCTCCAGATTTTTTAATGATTGCCATTCTAACTGGCGTGAGATGGTATCTCAGTGTGGTTTTGATTTGCATCTCTCTAATGACCAGTGATGATGAGCATTTTTTCATGTTTGTTGGCCTCATGTATGTCTTCTTTTGTAAAGTGTCTGTTCATATCCTTTGCCAATTTTTGAATGGGCTTGTTTGTTTTTTTCCTGTAAATCTGTTTGAGTTCTTTGTAAATTCTGGATATCAGCCCTTTGTTAGATGGGTAAACTGCAAAAATGTTTTCCCATTCTGTTGGTTGCCGACTCACTCTAGTGACTGTTTCTTTTGATGTGCAGAAGCTGTGGAGTTTGATTAGGTCCCATTTGTCTATTATGGCTTTTGTTGCCAATGCTTTTGGTGTTTTGGTCATGAAGTCCTTGCCTACTCCTATGTCCTGAATGGTTTTGCCTAGATTTTCTTCTAGGTTTTTTATGGTGCCAGGTCTTATGTTTAAGTCTTTATTCCATCTGGAGTTAATTTTAGTGTAAGGTGTCAGGAAGGGGTCCAGTTTCTGCTTTCTGCACATGGCTAGCCAGTTTTCCCAACCCCATTTATTAAACAGGGAATCCTTTCCCCATTGCTTGTTTTTGTCAGGTTTATCAAAGATGGTATGGTTGTAGATATGTTGTGTTGCCTCCGATGCCTCTGTTCTGTTCCATTGGTCTATATCTCTGTTTTGGTACCAGTACCATTCTGTTTTGATTACTGTAGCCTTGTAGTATAGTTTGAAGTCCGGTAGTGCGATGCTTCCTGCTGTGTTCTTTTTGCTTAGAATTGACTTGGCTATGCGGGCTCTCCTTTGGTTCCATATGAAGTTCATGGTGGATTTTTCTAGTTCTGTGAAGAAAGTCAATGGTAGCTTGATGGGGATAACGTTGATTCTGTAAATTACTTTGGGCAGTATGGTCATTTTCACGATATTGATTCTTCCTAACCATGAACATGGAATGTTTCTCCATCTGTTTGTGTCCTCTCTTATTTCATTGAGCAGTGGTTTGTAGTTTTCCTTGAAGAGGTCCCTTACATTCTTTGTGAGTTGTATTCCTAGGTATTTTATTCTTTTTGTAGCAATTGTGAATGGCAGTTCGTTCTTGATTTGGCTCTCTTTAAGTCTGTTATTGGTGTATAGGAATGCTTGTGATTTTTGCACATTGATTTTATATCCTGAGACTTTGCTGAAGTTGCTTATCAGTTTCAGGAGTTTTTGGGCTGAGATGATGGGGTCTTCTAGATATACTATCATGTCATTTGCAAATAGAGACAATTTGGCTTCCTCCTTTCCTCTTTGAATACCCTTTATTTCTTTTTCTTGCCTGATTGCTCTGGCTAGAACTTCCAGTACTATACTGAATAGGAGTGGTGAGAGAGGGCATCCTTGTCTAGTGCCGGATTTCAAAGGGAATGCTTCCAGTTTTTGCCCATTCAGTATGATATTGGCTGTTGGTTTGTCGTAAATAGCGTTTATTACTTTGAGATACGTTCCATCAATACCGAGTTTATTGAGGGTTTTTTGGCATAAAGGGCTGTTGAATTTTGTCAAAGGCTTTCTCCGCATCAATTGAGATAATCATGTGGTTTTTGTTTTTGGTTCTGTTTATGTGGTGAATTACATTTATAGACTTGCGTATGTTGAACCAGCCTTGCATCCCTGGGATGAATCCTACTTGATCATGATGGATAAGTTTTTTGATGTGCTATTGCAATCAGTTTGCCAGTATTTTATTGAAGATTTTTGCATCTATGTTCATCATGGATATTGGCCTGAAGTTTTCTTTTCTTGTTGAGTCTCTGCCGGGTTTTGGTATCAGGATGATGTTGGTCTCATAAAATGATTTGGGAAGGATTCCCTCTTTTTGGATTATTTGGAATAGTTTCAGAAGGAATGGTACCAGCTCCTCTTTGTGTGTCTGGTAGAATTCGGCTGTGAATTTGTCTGGACCTGGGCTTTTTTTGTGTGGTAGGCTCTTAATTGCTGCCTCGACTTCAGACCTTGTTATTGGTCTATTCATAGTTTCGGCTTCCTCCTGGTTTAGACTTGGGAGGACACAGGAGTCCAGGAATTTATCTATTTCTTCCAGATTTACTAGTTTATGTGCATAGAGTTGTTTGTAATATTCTCTGATGATGGTTTGAATTTCTGTGGAATCTGTGGTGATTTCCCCTTTATCGTTTTTTATTGCATCTATTTGGTTGTTCTCTGTTTTCTTTTTTATCAATCTGGCTAGTGGTCTGTCTATTTTGTTGATCTTTTCAAAAAACCAGCTCTTGGATTTATTGATTTTTTGAAGGGTTTTTCATGTCTCTATCTCCTTCAGTTCAGCTCTGATCTTAGTTATTTCTTGTCTTCTGCTGGGTTTTGAGTTTTTTTGATCTTGCTCCTCTAGCTCTTTCAATTTTGACGATAGGGTGTCAATTTTGGATCTCTCCACTCTTCTCATGTGGGTACTTATTGCTATATATTTTCCTCTAGAGACTGCTTTAAATGTGTCCCCAGAGATTCTGGTATGTTGTGTCTTCGTTCTTGTTGGTTTCGAAGAACTTCTTTATTTCTGCCTTCATTTCATTGTTTATCTAGTCAACATTCAAGAGCCAGTTGTTCAGTTTCCATGATGCTGTGCGGTTCTGAGTTAGTTTCTGAATTCTGAGTTCTAACTTGATTGCACTATGGTCTGAGAGACTGTTTGTTATGATTTCAGTTGTTTTGCATTTGCTGAGGAGTGCTTTACTTCCTATCATGTGGTTGATTTTAGAGTGGGTGTGATGTGGTGCTGAGAAGAATGTATATTCTGTGGTTTTGGGGTGGAGAGTTCTGTAAATGTCTATCAGGTTTGCTTGTTCCAGGTCTGAGTTCAAGCCCTGGATATCCTTGTTGATTTTCTGTGTGGTTGATCTGTCTAATATTGACAGTGGAGTGTTAAAGTCTCCCACTATTATTGTGTGGGAGTCTAGGTCTCTTTGTAAGTCATTAAGAACTTGCCTTATATATCTGGGTGCTCCTGTATTGGGTCCATAGATATTTAGGATCATTAGCTCTTCTTGTTGTATCGATCCTTTTACCATTATGTAATGACCTTCTTTGTCTCTTTTGATCTTTGTTGCTTTAAAGTCTATTTTATTGGAGATGAGAATTGCAACTCCTGCTTTTTTTTTGCTCTCCATTTGCTTGGTAAATCTTCCTCCATCCCTTTATTTTGAGCCTTTGTGTATCCTTGCATGTGAGATGGGTTTCCTGCATACAGCACACTGATGGGTTTTGGCTTTTTATCCAATTTGCCAGTCTGTGTCTTTTGATTGGTGCATTTAGTCCATTTACATTTAGGGTTAATATTGTTATGTGTGAATTTGATACTGCCATTTTGATGCTAGCTGGCTGTTTTGCCCATTAGTTGATTCAGATTCTTCATTTTGTTGATGCTCAGCATTTGGTATGTTTTTGGAATGGCCGGTACTGGTTGTTCCTTTCTATGTGTAGTGCCTCTTTCAGGAGCTCTTGTAAATCAGGCCTGGTGGTGACAAAATCTCTGAGTACTTGCTTGTTCACAAAGGGTTTTATTTTTCCTTCACTTATAAAGCTCAGTTTGGCTGGATATGAAATTCTGGGTTGAAAGTTCTTTTCTTTAAGGATGTTGAATATTGGCCCCAACTCTCTTCTGGCTTGTAGTGTTTCTGCGGAGAGATCTGCTGTGAGTCTGATTGGCTTCCCTTTGTGGGTGACCTGACCTTTCTCTCTGGCTGCCCTTAGTATTTTCTCCTTCATTTCAACCCTGGTGAATCTGACGATTATGTGCCTTAGGGTTGCTCTTCTTGCGAAATATCTTTGTGGTGTTCTCTGTATTTCCTGAACTTTAATATTGGCCTTCCTTGCTAGGTTGGGGACATTTTCCTGGATAATATCCGGAAGAGTATTTTCCAGCTTGGATTCATTCTCTTCGTCCCCTTCTGGTACACTTATCAAATGTAGGTTAGGTCTCTTCACATAGTCCCACATTTCTTGGAGACTTTGTTTATTCGTTTTTGTACTTTTTTCTCTAATCTCTAATCTCAATTTCATTGAGTTGATCTTCAACTTATGATATTCTTTCTTCTGCTTGGTCAGTTCGGCTGTTGAAACTTGTGCATGCTTCGTGAAGTTCTCATGTTGTGTTTTTCCACTCCTTTAATTAATTCATATTCCTCTCTAAGTTGTCTATTCTTGTTATCATTTCCTTGAATTTTTTTTCAAATATTTTTTCAAGGTTCTTAGTTTCTTTTCATTGATTTAGAACATGTTCTTTTAGCTCACAGAAGTTTCTCATTATCCACCTTCTGAAGTCTGATTCTGTCATTTCGTCACACTCATTCTCCATCCAGCTTTGTTCCCTTGCTGGTGAGGAGTTTTGGTTCTTTGTATCAGGGGAGGTGTTTTGGTTTCGGGTGTTTTCCTCCTTTTTGTGCTGGTTTCTTCCCATCTTTTTGGATTTATCCACCTGTCATCTGAGTAGTTGCTAGCTTTTCAGTTGGGTCTCTGAGTGTATGCCCAGATTGTTGATGCTGAAGTATTTCTGTTTCTTAGTTTTCCTTCTAAAATCTAGCCCCTCTGCTTTAGGACTGCTGAGGTGCACTCCAGTCCCTGCTGCTGAGGGCTCTGCCCTGCTGCTGTGGACTCCGCCCTGCCGTCCTGGGTTCTGCCCTATTGCCCATGGACTCTGCCCTGCTGTTGTGGGCTCCACCCTGTTGGCGGAGTCTCTCTGTTATGGTGGGTTGCCTTGGCAACGGCAGGCTGTGTCAGCAATGGGCATGTACCTCAGTAGGGGTGGAATGTCTCGGTAGTGGCGGACGCCCCTCCCCCACGGAGCTGCACCGTCCTGGATTTAGCTGTGCCCGCAGTGAAACTCTCAACCCCGAGCGTTTCCAATCGCTGTTTTGTTTGTCCCTGTTGGGGTGGGACCTGCCAAGCCTGATCACCTGGCTCCCTGCCTCCGAGTACTTTCTTCCTCTTTTTTTTTTCTTTTTTTAAGTTGAACGGTTGACTCTCTCCCAGGTGTTTTAGTCGCCTGCTGGTAGGGCACTGGGATCTGTGTGATTTCCCTGTGCAGGGGCCCACTGCACCGGCTCAAATGTCGCTTCTCGGGAATCTCCTTGTCTGGCTCACTGTCCAAGTCCCGTTTAATCAGATGGATATGCTAATCTGCCCTCTCAAATCTCAGATTGCCGGTTTAACAAGGCACCCAGATCAGTGCATTTTGTGTGAGGTGCCGCTGCGCTGCGGTGCCGGCCAAAACGGCCCACGCTAGCCGGGAGGGCTGCGCTGGCTTCCTGTGTCTCTCCTACACCTGGGAATTTCCCCGTTCTGTGGGCAACAAAGATCCGTCTGGAAATGCGGCTAGGACTCACCCTCTGCGCCTTCACTGAGAGCTGCAATCCCGAGTTGTTCCTACCCCGCCATCTTGGAAAACTCCCCTGACAGAGTTTCTTACTGTGACCCCACTGCCTTTCATGAGGTCTGAGCTTCATCTTGGGTCAGCCACGTTTCTGTGCTTGCTCTGTGGGCTCCTCTCCACTTTGCTCAAGGCTGTCGTCCTTACCTTTGTTTGTCATCAGCAGGGGAGAATACAGTAGCTACTTAAGAGATGGTGACTCAGGCTGGGTGTGGTGGCTCACGCCTGTAATCCCAGCACTTTGGGAGGCCGAGATGGGTGGATCATCTGAGGTCACGAGTTCGAGACCAGCCTGGCCAACATGGTGAAACTCTGTCTCTACTAAAACTACAAAAATTTGTGAGGCTGAGGCCTACTTGTGAAGCTGAGGCAGGAGAACTGTTTTAACCCAGGAGGTAGTGTTGCAGTGAGCCAAGATCGTGCCATTGCACTCCAGCCTGGGCAACAGAGTGAGCTATTATGTCGCAAAAAAAAAAAAAAAAAAGATGATGACTCATAAGTAACCTACCTGAAAACGGCTGTGTGAGTAGGGAGCAGGCATACCTGGGGGTGGCCTTGCAGATTTGGCTTCAGTGCCGTGTTCCAGTGCTGTGTCCCAGGTGCTGTGTTCCTAACACCTCCCGGCCACCCTGTGTCCTCTTTCCCCTGCTAGTCATTTTTTTTATTAAGCAGGTGGGTGGAGGGATTTGTGTTACTATTATTTGGTGTTAAGCTTCTTGGGAATAGGAACTGTATCTCATATCTGTTATTAGAATTAACTGCTTATTAAGTATTTGATAGTGATGGTGAGGGGTCAGTGAAAATGAGTGGGAAAAATCAAGCAGCTTTTTTCGGTCTCTGGCATGGTGACAGAGTCATGGGAATTGAAATCAGAGTTGGCAGAAGGTCTTGAAGTTCAGAGTAATTCAGGATATGAGGTTGTAAATAGTGAAAAGATGGACTGTCAGGTAGGGTGTATTTTGATGAGGTAATGTTTTAGCAGCAGCTCTGTGTATGAAATATGGTGAGAGAAAAGAGCAGCAGGTACAGCTGTCCAAATGGGGGCCAGAGAAGCCTTGTCCTGGGCTGGTGGCTGTTGTACTAGGAAGACCCACACAGCAAGATGAAAAAGTGTGGGATAAACAGAAGGTTGCTCACTTACCAGCATTTCTGCTAGATTGTAGACCACTGTGGTATATCTGTCTACTACATAAAGTCCTACATGCCCTCTCGATTTTTACATGTAGATTAAAAAATTAATGTGTAACTTACCTATAGTATGAATAAGCATAAAGTGTGAATTCTGGTGGACTTTTGCATATGCATCCAACTCCATATAAACTCCACCCAGAGCAAGATGCAGAGTAGCAACAGCACCCCGAGAAGGCTCCATTGCCTTCTCCTCCTTCTAGAAAGGTTACCACTGTTGTGCTCCCCTTCCAGAAAGCTGATGACTGTTTTGCCTTTCTCAGCACAGATAAATTTTGCCTGATTTCTACATTCGTGTAAGTGGATTCCCACAAGAAAGAGACTCATTTATGCTGGGTGTCAGTATTTCGTTCCCACTTAACATAGGGGCAGTTTTATATAGAGGGAGCACTTTCATCATTAAGTAGGCTTGTAACATTTCTCAGTTTTATTTCAAATTACTGGTGAATATCCTTTGATGTATAACACGTTTTATTGTGACTTGGAAGCATAGTTTTATTTTAATGACGGTGATTGAACCCTGTTTTGTGAATATTAAAATGCACACATCTGAATGTTTTGGGGAACCTTTCAGGGAAAACAGAATCGTCTTAAATGTTACCTCCAGACAAACAGCCTGTGTCCGTTTCACTTGCAAATACATGTTTCTTCTTTAATTCATTAGTTAGACTTGAATAGTTGTTTTTTTTCCATTTTCAAATGATTCTTTAAAAGTTTGAGGATAGAGAAGCCCAGGCATCAGAACAAGTATTTATGATGTGGTGAGCCATGGTAATATAATGAGACCTCAAAACTTTGTGAATTTCTGTAATTATACATGTTAAATCAGATGTGTTACAGTTGATAAAAGAGAAGCAAATGAATGAGCAAGAGTTCTTGTTCTGTTTTTACATGGTTTCTTATTCTTAAACCTTCTAGGTCCTTTTGGTGTGAACCATGGGGTGGAACTTCATTCAGATGTGATAGAGTATGCAAAGCAGAAACTGGACTTCTTCATCAGAACAAGTGATAGTTTTGACAAGTAAGATGAAATACTATCCATTGGGTCAGAGAATGTGAATTACAGTTTTACAAACTTTTTTTTTTTTTGAGACGGAGTTTTGCTGTTGTTACCCAGACTGGAGTGCAATGGCACAATCTTGGCTCACCGCAACCTCTGCCTTCTGGGTTCAAGCAATTCTCCTGCCTTACCCTCCTGAGTAGCTGGGATTACAGGCACACGCCACCATGCCCAGCTAATTTTTGTATTTTTAGTAGAGACAGGGTTTCACCTTGTTGACCAGGATGGTCTTGATCTCTTGACCTCATGATCCACCCGCCTTGGCCTCCCAAAGTGCTGGGATTATAGGCGTGAGCCACTGCGCCTGGCCAGTTTTACAAACTTTTGATCAGATAGAAAGAAATCAGCTTATTAGTGTTCATGTGCCAGCAAGCATGATTAAACTATGGTAGGATGGGTGGGGTGCAGTGGCTCACGCCTATAATCCCAGCACTTTGGATGGCTGACCGAGGTCTGGAGTTTGAGACCAGCCTAACCCACATGGAGAAACACCATCTCTATTAAAAAAAAAAAAAAAATTAGCCGGACATGGTGGCACATGCCTGTAATCCCAGCTACTTGGGAGGCTGAGGCAGGAAAATCGCTTGAACCTAGGAGGCGGAGGTTGCGGTGAGCCGAGATTGTGCCATTGCACTTCAGCTTGGGCAACAAGAGCGAAACTCCATCTCAAAAAAAAAAAAAAGAAAGAAAAGAACAACAATAACAAAACCCACTGTGTTAGGAGATGATGCCATGTGCCTGTTCTAATTTAAAAAAAAAAAATTCTGTGTATTTGAGGGTTTTAGGTTTTTCTAAATGTTACACCTACATAAAGGTAATTTCTCACCGGGCGTGATGGCCCATGCCTATAATCCCAGCACGTTGGGAGGCTGAGGCGGGTGGATCACGAGGTCAAGAGATTGAGACCATCCTGGTCAACAAGGTGAAACCCTGTCTCTACTAAAAATACAAAAATTAGCTGGGCATGGTGGTGCATGCCTGTAATCCCAACTACTTGGGAGGCTGAAGCAGGAGAATTGCTTGAACCCAGAAGGCGGAGGTTGCGGTGAGCCGAGATTGTGCCATTGCACTCCAGTCTGGGTAACAACAGTGAAATTCCGTCTCAAAAAGAAAGGTAATTTCTCAGCAATATAAGAATAGAAGAAAACACAAAATGTTCATTTTGCTCAATTTTCACGTTTCCTATTTAAGATAACTTTTTACCACCTAATCGTTTCTAAAATAAAATTGTTGCATTTGTCTCTAAACAGTATATGTAACTAGCTTTTGCCATTTTAAAATAAGGCATTACAGTTCTTATTTTAGGGATTAAAATTTTTAGAAACCCCAAACGTAGTTTTGCCACCCCCACATCTCACTCGTGTAGTATTAATAGATCTTACACAAGATGATAAGATGACAAAGACAATAGTGACTGGAGATTGTGTTAAATCCGGGTAATACTTTTGATATTTACTTTTATACTATTCTGTTTGGCATTTCTAGAGTTCTAGATATAAAGTGAAATTCTTTTTGGAATTAATTCTTGGACGTTTGTAATTCTTTTCTTCCAGCTCCCTGGCTCTGTAAACTGTTACATTGCTGTGGGATTTTAACCTGTGGTTAGCATAGATTTACTGTGTATACTTGTTGCAATGTGATACCTTTAGTTGCAGGAAACATTTTGTACTTCCAGGTTTGACTTCTGTGAACCCTCCTTTGTTATTGGGAATTGCCTGGAGATTTCTCCGGATTGTTCTCAGTATGATCGTGTATACTGTGGGGCTGGTGTGCAGAAAGAGCACGAAGAGTACATGAAGAATCTTCTCAAAGTGGGAGGGATCCTTGTCATGCCGCTGGAAGAGAAGGTCAGATTCCCTTCATAACTGACATTTTTGCACACTTTTTGCCAATGTCTGTTCTGGGCAGTTTATGTATACTTAACCCTTTTAAGAAATTCCTGCATTTCACAAATTAGGAACCAGAGGCAGGGACAGGTGAGGGAGCTTGTGAGGTCATACACATATTCTAGATGGGGCCAGAACCTGATTCAGGTATGTACTTCAGAGACTACACGTGAAACTCTTTTCTCCATCTTCCTTCTCTGTTTCTTTTCCTCCTTCTATCCCTTCCCCGTCACCTCCCTCTTCCTTCCCCTTCTCCTTCCCCTCTTCCCCCCACTGTTCTAATTCTAATTGTTAATCTATTATAATTGTTCTGTTATTATAATTATATATAAAAGTATTAGAATAAATGTATTCTCATTGTTAGTCTAATCGATAAATGCCTTGATGTTATGCATTGTACAGGAACCCTTTGCTTAGTGAGAGTCTTGTCCAAGTTTGCTGTTTGGCCATGCATGTTTGTCTGTTACTATATTTCACTGGGTAATATAGTTCATAGTAAATGAACAGATTAACAGACACGAATTGGTCATCAAGAAGAATGCCTCTCAGTCACAAAGAACTAGGAAAATAAAAATAAAAATTAGGAGTTTGTAATTTTTTTTTTTTTTTTTGAGACGGAGTTTCGCTCTTGTTACCCAGGCTGGAGTGCAATAGCCTGATCTCGGCTCACCGCAACCTCTGCCTCCTGGGTTCAGGTAATTCTCCTGCCTCAGCCTCCTGAGTAGCTGGGATTACAGGCATGCGCCACCATGCACAGCTAATTTTTTGTATTTTTAGTAGAGATGGGGTTTCACAATGGTGACCAGGATGGTCTCAATCTCTTGACCTCATGATCCACCCACCTCGGCCTCCCAAAGTGCTGGGATTACAGGCTTGAGCCACCGCGCCCGGCCTGTAATTGTTTAAATAAAAATTTGGAGATGGGATCTTTCTCTGTCATATAGGCTGGAGTACAGTGGCATGATAATAGCTCACTGTAACCTCAAACTCCTGGGCTCAAGTAACCCTTCTGCCTCAGCGTCCCAAGTAGCTGGCACTACAGACACATGCTGCCATGCCCAGCTAATTTTATTTTTTTTAGTGACAGGTTTTCACTGTGTTGCCCAGGCTGATCACAAACTCCTGGCTTTAAGCAGTCCTCTCACCTCAGCCTCCAGAGTTGTTGGCATGAGCCATCACACCTGGCAGAATATTGTTTTAGATGTCTTTACTGATACAAGTGATATTAGAAATCTTTGTTGCTATATAAAAATGCATTGGATTTTTTATTCGAATTGTATCATCTTGATTAATTTGAGGATTGTGGACATCTTTATAATGTTTCATGAAATAGAGGTTTATAGTTTCATTTAAGGTTTCATACATCATTTATTGATTATATTGAAATACTTGTTTTTCATTATAACTAGAAAGTCTACTTTTAAAAATGTTTAAATAAACATAAGTTTTGCTGGTATACAAGAATGTTAGTTGATGTTTACCTAGTACATGGCTACTTAATCCTTTTAGGTTAAAAGATTCATGACATAGAATCTTAGTTTTTAGTGGATTTACTGACTTTGATATTTTTAGAAAAGATCAGCATATAATCATAGCATGAAAGAACTGACCAAAAATAGTTCCGTGACCTGGGTAGGCCACTTGGAGACTGACCCAGCCACGTGCAGCACACAGAGGGTTGTATCTAAGAAGGTTCTCTGGTGCTCCTAATACTTTAATTCAAGAGAAATGTTTTGATGACCTACACTGCAGTATGTTAAGCCACTAGATTCCAGTGCTTTTGCGGGGCTGATGTCAGGGCAAGGCTCCTTTAAACATTTCAGTATTTATCTCCAAAGCATGAGGATAATTGCCTAGGATTTCCAGGATGACAAGTTTGCATTTAAAAAAGTAACAGGGATACTGTAACAGTATCTGTTACTATAGTGCCTATCGGGAGTTAGCCCCCCACCAATAAAAGCAGGTCAGGATTCAGTTGGTTGGTATGTATCTTTAATTACTTTTTACTTTAGAACAGACCCCCTTTTCACCCTCAATATTGACTTTTTTTGGAGAGTGCAAGAGCGTTCTTCCAAGAATCCCCACATTCTTTGTGTGGTTGTTTCCTCTTGCTATCCTATAACTAGTTTCTCTTTAATATATATTTTCTATAAACATTACTTAGGCCTAGGTCCTGAATATATTCAGGTTAAGCATTTTTGCAGGCATATTCATAAGATAGATGCATTACATGGCACATCTCATTAGGGGTCTGTATGTCAAAATACTTCATTTTATTGTAAGCATATCTGTGTATTTTTATAGTATGTATAGGAAGGATTATATTTAAATATGAGCTATTTAGTAGCCAAATATTTTGAATATTCTCATTTTGTTTCTTGGATAGTTGACTAAGATAACACGCACCGGTCCTTCAGCTTGGGAAACCAAAAAGATTCTCGCTGTTTCTTTTGCTCCTCTGATCCAGCCCTGCCATTCAGAGTCAGGAAAACCAAGACTTGTCCAGTTGCGTGAGTATACCAGTCGTCTACCAGTCTAGCAGTCTACCAGTCTTTACTTACTTTATCTTTTAGATCTTTTTCGTCTCATTATATTTTAAAAGGAAACAAAATTTTCAAAGAACCTTCTGATAATAAACAGCACTACTCCCATGCTGAAACTTTAAAATTCTACAAGCAATTTCAGGCATTTAAAAAATTATAATCTATTTTTAGCCTATTTCAGGTTATTTTAGCCATCTTTTAAATCTACAAAGAGCTGTTGTTGGTCACGCCACTGAAAGCAAAGGACGCACATAAAAGGGAGTTCATTTTGCCACATAGGGGACTTAGCGTATTTGCCACCTCCACTAGGAGAGGTCTTACAGAGAGAGCCATCAGCCAAAGAGCTCCTACAGAGTCATGGGGCTTTTGTTCCCCAGGGCTACTTAGCGCCTGCTGCCTTGTGGGTAGATGAAGGGTAGAGAACACATTGCAGCTAATCTACTGGAGTGTGGATAGGAGACTTTCTGTAGAAGCTTCCACAGGCAAGCCTTTGTATTTTACTAGTTTAGGATGCAGACTGAGCAAGGAACTGATACCAGGGCCAGCACAATAGCAAAACGTCCTAATATTTTAAAATTTAAACAACTCACACGGAAGATGCTCTGATCATTTAGAAAATTTGGAAAATACCAAAAATATTAGGAAGGAAAAAAATTGTGCATAGTCCCACCCAGAGACAATAACATTTTGGCAAATCTCTTCTAGAAATGTTTTTTAATTTATTAGGAATCATTTATTAAATGATTACACTTTGTTTTGGTCTCTGCTAAGTACAGGTCCTAAGAAATAGACATGATTCTTGAAATTTGATAATGAGCAACAAGAGGATATGCAAAAGGGTCTGAGTAATTAGGGAAGGTTTGACAGAGGATGATGTATGTGCTTGGTCTTCAAGGGCAAAAAAGAATTCCCTAAACAGAACAAAGGGGAGAAAAGTATCAGCAACGGCAGGACAGAAGTCAAAGGGCGTGTTCCCCCATGTAGTCAGAGTTGAGACAGGTGGGAGAGACTACTGGTATGTAGGTTAGAATTGGGCTTATCATGTAGGCTGGAGAAAGCTATCAGATACTTTAAATAAAAGATGCAGTGCCTCTGTATCCTGGTTAAGCCTGCTGGTTGGGTGGAGGGTGAATCTGTCAAATGCATGCTCTGAAAATCTCACCAGAATAACGTTTTTAGGTAAGTGCTGCTCTTGGTGGGGAAGGCACCAGCTTCCAGAGCCTTAGCAGAGTTTGGGAAGGCAAGGACATCTTTGGGATACTTATGAGAATTTTTTAGGGTCTGGTTAAATGAGTCTTTCCCTGTGAGGGTTTCCTCTGGCCTGATTAAGAATCATGACAACGTGGTGGGCACTTGGGATGCTTGTTTTGAGGAGATAGCTTTGAAGAGAGTGTTAGACGATCAACATTAATGCGATGCTTTTAGAGTTTCTTAAGAGACCCATCAAGTTATTTGCAACTTTTCTTTTCCTGGGCTAGAGTTTCCTAGACTAGTAAAGTCATGTTTGTGAAGACAGTGGAGTAGAAAACTGTGAGTGTAGACATACATGATATGGGATCATGTGAGTGTAGATGCGTGGGGTGGGGTGTGTAAGTTTAGACCTGCATGATATAGGGTCGTGTGGTGTGGGGTCGTGTGAGTGTGGAAATGCAGTGTGGGGTCATGTGAGTGTAGATGTGTGTGGCGTGAGAGGGATAGGTTAGCTCTCTGATTGAATGGACACAGGACACATTGGAAGCAGAAACCAGTGGAAAGCTGTTGGAATTTTCCAGGCGAGAGATAAAGATGAAAACTAAGACACTGGTTTCTACAGTGGAGAAGATTGAATGATACATACAGTGATACAGTCCATCTGAGGAAGGACTTGTGAGCCTGAGGTGTTCATTGTCTGTTGTAGACCTGGGTCTGTGGGAGGATCAGGATCCTGATCAGGACTGGATTAGAAACTTGGGAGCTGTTGGCTGGCCTCTGTCATTTAAAACCACAGAATGGATGTAAAACCAAGGACTAGCAGTCATACCTAGAGGGGGAAATGATAGAAATTGGAACGTTAGGAGCACAACTGGACTGGCTGGAAGAGGAAGAGCCTGCAAGAGAAAAGAGCTGTGGAGATCAGAGAGAGGGCTGTGACTTGGGCCAGGGGAGCAGCGAGCACTGGGTTCCTTATCCCAAGCCGACACCTTGAGATCTAGGGAGGCCAAAGCTGAAGATGAACTCTGAGGACTTCGGAAGGAGTTGTTTCAGCCTCTGGGGCAACAGCAGATCCCAGTGGCTCTGGAAATAATCTTTTTTGTTGTGAGATGATGAAGGAAGGAAGGATGACAGTACTTGAGGAAGGAGCTGGGTCACAGATGGGGCAAGAGGCATGATCGTGTGGTTCAATGAAGAGACGAAGTGCTGGAGCCTATCCTGGAGAAAGGATATGGGACCTCTTGCCTCTGGAGTCAGAAAAGCAGGAAAGGTTGAAGGGGAAAGGTGTCTACTTATTCAGTGCCAAGAGCCCGGGACACAAACAAGCCTGTCTGAGACAGTTTCCAAAGAACAGTGACGATTGCTGAGATTCAGTGCAGGCCTCTCTGATTTTGGTAATAAATGTACACAGGCCAGGCACGGTGGCTCATGCCTATAATCTCAGCACTTTGGGAGGCCAAGGCGGGTGGATCACGAGGTCAGAAGATCGAGACCATCCTGGTCAACATGGTGAAACCCCGTCTGTACTAAAAATACAAAAATTAGCTGGGCATGGTGGCTCACGGCTCTAGTCCCAGCTACTCGGGAGGCTGAGGCAGGAGAATCGCTTGAACCCAGGAGGCGGAGGTTGTGGTGAGCCAAGTCGCGCCACTGCACTCCAGCCTGGGTGACAAGCGAAACTCTGTCTCAAAAAAGAAAATGTTGTGCACAACACAAGAGCGCTTTCTGTAGTGCAGACTTGTTCTTTGGAGAAGCTGAGTACTGTAGGGGAAAAGCTATGCTGATTTTTAGTTTAATGTAATTTCTTTGCCTTTGAGAAATATTGCCAGCATGAAATTGTGAGCTTTAATTGTCAAATCTTTCTCCTAAAAGTGCTTTGATGTTTCTTTTTTTTTCTGAAAAAATGTTTGGATTTGCATTTTCCTACTTTACTGAAAAAGGAACAAATATTCAATTAATAAATAACTATGAAAATATTAATAGATAAAAGAATGTTAGGCCGGGCATGGTGGCTTACCCCTATAATCCAGCACTTTTGGAGGCCCAGGTGGATGGATCACTTGACATCAGGAGTTTGAGAAGAGCCTGGCCTGCATGGTGGCATGTCCCTGTAGTCCCAGCTACTGGGGAGGCTGATGCTGGAGGATCACTTGAACCCAGGAGACGGAGGTTGCAGTGAGTTGAGATTGTACCACTGCACCCCAGCTTGAGTGACAGAGTAAGACTGTGTCTCAAGAAAAAAGAATGTTGGAGACATATTCACTCTATTACTAGTAGTTGAGTATTAATATACACATGAACACAGCAAATAATAGAGTAATGAAACTAGGCTGTCATAAGAATAAACTGTAACCCAGTTTTAATTCCAGCACTGATTAATATAGCCAAGCAATATTGCTCCCTTTTCCTTTCAAAGTTAAGGATTAAGGCATTTGAAAATATCTTTTGAAAAGTATCAGTAAATTGGAGCACTAATTGACATTTGCTTAGCATGCTCTCATATTCTTATAACATATTCGTCAATTTGCCAGTTAATTCAAACGATGTTACGGTTTTTAGGTGTTTAGGTGTGGTGGTGTCACTCAGATGAGTCTGACTGTGTGTCATTCTTTTGTGCTGCAGCGCCAGTGGCAGTTCGCAGCCTCCAGGACTTGGCTCGCATCGCCATCCGGGGCACCATTAAGAAGATTATTCATCAGGAAACTGTCAGCAAAAACGGAAACGGACTAAAGAACACCCCCAAGTTTAAGCGAAGAAGAGTTCGCCGCCGTCGCATGGAAACGATTGTCTTTTTGGACAAAGAAGTCTTTGCCAGTCGTATTTCCAACCCCTCAGATGACAACAGCTGTGAAGACTTGGAAGAGGAACGGAGGGAAGAAGAAGAGAAGACCCTGCCTGAAACAAAGCCCGACCCCCCAGTGAACTTCCTACGCCAGAAGGTCCTGAGCCTCCCTCTGCCAGATCCCCTGAAATACTACTTGCTTTATTACAGAGAAAAATAAGTCTCCTGTTTGAAAGGGGGAAATGAGGAAGAGCAGATTGCTGAGTTTGAAGTTTGTGCTGCCTGTGTGCGGCTGAAGAGTGATCTGGAAGCAGATGTTGTGGGGAAGGGAACTGCTGGACTCATCCACATCATGGTTTTTTTCTAGTTCCCGATTGACCTCTAAAATTTTGTTCAGTTGTATGATTTCTTTACATAATTCAACAAGACTTACATTCCATAGAAGACTGCTTTCCCAAATTGGAGAGGATCTTCATAGAGAAAAAGAGAAAGGTGTTTCTTTTTCAGCTGTGATGAAACACTAAAGTGTGCATAAGAGTGACTGATGACCATTTCTGATACAACATGCATGTTACTCACTATAAATGAAAACTGAAGTGGAAACTAACCTGTGTTGCTTATAAAGTGTGAAAGCACAAGCTTATAAATGTATAAAATCTTTCGCGGGTATGACACACCTGTGTCCAAGTTTGAATTTTTACGATATGTGCCACTTAATTACTGGCACGGAGTATCACTGAACTTGTTAGTTTCTAGTGGGGAAACATTATTGAGAAGCCCTCCCTTATTTTAAGTAAGGTAATTAAATCTTAGGCGAGTTGTCAGTTGTAATTTTTCAAAGGAAAAATTTTGATGGGGTGGAGGAATGAACAGCCAGGTAATCTTTCTGGAATTCCAGAATTCTAAA
The DNA here is from genome assembly GCF_049354715.1 of Callithrix jacchus. Taxonomy (NCBI): domain Eukaryota; kingdom Metazoa; phylum Chordata; class Mammalia; order Primates; family Cebidae; genus Callithrix; species Callithrix jacchus. Next base: position 59,741,313 of record NC_133506.1, read on the forward strand.
GAGGTTTTTGTTTTGTTTTTTGTTTTTTTTTGACACCTTCTTTTGATATCTTTAAAAGAACCACTGTCAAGTCATCCTTAAAAGAATATCCTCGAAAATGAAGCAAGTTTTTTCCTGCGTGTAAGCAGTAAGCAAAGTTACATTTGCCCTAACTGCAGGGATGATTCTTTACCCAATTTTAGGTGTTGACACCCTCCATCCTCAGAACAGGTAGAAAGTATTAGGCCTGCAGGAAATAGAATCAGGACTGTGTTATGGGCAGCCTATGCCTTTTGACTTCAGTTTGCTATTTTTCTGTGATCACATTAGAGTACTGATTCATAGATTCTATCTTTTATAAATCTGGAGAAAAAGAGATTTGTTAGTTTTGTAATTTTTCATAAGAATAAATGTATGTATTTTAGTAGCATACATTTAGTGTTGCATGAGAACAGTGTAACTCACACTAGCTTGTGAAGTCGGCCATCTCTGGGCCTTGTGTGTGGAGAGCCGTCTTACTAAGGGTAGGGCTCAAAGTACAGCAGCCCCTTTGGTAGTCACGTGGCAGGATGATCAAAGTTACATCGCTTATTCCAAAACATTGGTTCTTTTTAAAACTTTTTTTTTAACCCAATAAAAAGAGTAGTATAAATTACTAACAGTAAACATAAATTCAGAGTGTTGATGTAGGATTAAATATCCAGATTTTATTTTTAATCTTAATCCTCAGCTTTTTGGGAGTCTGTGGTTTTGCCAGCTTAGCTGAGCTCTGGTTATTTTGGATCTTTTCTGCATTTGTAAGTAACTGAGTCATTTTTGCTACACAATACAGTTTGCATGTATAGCTGGGAAAACGTGTATTGCTCTAGATTGGCCAACTTCAGCCATTTTAAAGAAAGTTAGTTCATAGTTGTTGCCTTTTAACTCATAGTCAAGCTTCATTCTTTCAGAGAGAGAGATGTGTGATTTACATTTACTTGCTAATATGTTGTAGTTTTGAGATCCTTGTGGGCATTATTCTAACTCATATGTAGACACATGGAAATTTTTGGACATATTAAATGAGTGTTATCTGTGAAATTTGTTATATTAGGTGGCTTGACTAATTTTTTTCCTATAATTGTATATGGGCTACATTTTTTAAAAACCACATTTGCCTTTATGCTAGATTATAAAAAATTACATTACAATGCATAAGACATGTTTTTCCCTCATATATTAGACATTTCCTAGCATTTCGTATTTATGTGTTGTCAGTTTGTGCTTTTAAAACCAGAATTTGGTTTAAAAAAATATGGTTGTAAAATTGTGAGAAATAGTTTGGTGTTTACCTTATGAAAATAAAGGATTGTAAGTAAGGTTTCCTGTGCACCTTATACCAGAAATTCAGTATCATATACTACTTTCCATTTTCAGAGAAATCGTAATATATTCTGTATTGTCTGTAAGATCTATATCATAAACCACAATCTTGACAACTATTTACTCTTGAGTAGTTTGTATTTTAATGTGACTTTTGTTTTGAAAAGTAATAAAGCCATAGACTTGTACAAAGCAAATTTCAAGTTTAGAGATATTAAGTATGTAATGTAAAAATCAAATGTTTATGTAAAAATACTTTTGTCAGTCTGGAACTTGGGAAAAATTGAAGGAAACAGAAACATAGATTTTAATGAGCTAATAAACAAATTATGTTAATAAACGTAGTCAGGGCACCTCATCCTGAGCATTGCTTCTGCACCTTGTGTGGGATTCAAATTCTTGAATATGTTCTTTTCAAAACCTTAAGAACGTTTTTTCCTTACTAACATGTATTTACTTTCAGCAAATATTTGTATTATTGCTTGATTCTGTAACATTCACAGTAGATGTAGAGAAGGCATTATTTTTCATTAATAAATGTGGAATTGGAATGAACAAATGGAGAAATGGCTAGCTCCAAGTACATAAGAGAATAGGGCTTTGAAGATGGCGGGTAATGGTTTTGGCATAATCTTCCCACATTCAGCTGTCTGAAGGAGCAAAAATTTTTTTTTTTGTTATCAGTTATCTATTCAGAGCACAAATGTTATTTAGATGTTGGAATTCTGGGATCAGTCTCCCAAAGAACTTATATTTTCTTTTTTATTGTATGTGCTTCTAGGTGCTGGCTGTATAGGAACTGCCAGGGCGTGTTGCTCACTTTCATCAGGGAGCAGGCTCAGTCCTGAAAATTCTAGAACCATGACTCAGCCAGTTGCATCATGTCCATTTTGGGAAAAATAAAATCTCTGGAGCTGACCTTTGACTGGGACTGGACTTCCCAAGAAGTGGCACCTATGCAATGGTTAGAGGTCTGGTCCAACGAGAGGCTGAAGACTTCTCACCCGCTCCACTTCCACCTGTGGGGAGGGGCCACTGCCCTCAGCATCCTTTGCCCAGAGCACCCCCCCAAAACACTTCCCCCTCTCCCCTTTCTGGCCTTATCCCTGACCTCTCTGAGAAGAGGGATATGCCCTTACCTCCTTAAAGGGCCAGCCTGGGCCCAGTGGACACAGGTGAGGCACCATCTTGTGCCTCTTTCTGTGCCTTCTTGAGGCACCTTTACTAGAGATGAATGGGACATGATGGCTGTTCCAAAGTGTGGATAGCTGGAGGAGGAGCCAGGGGAGGTGTGAGAGGTGGGGTTTGGGTTAGCCCTGAGTTTTCAGGGCCCCAGTGACAGCAGGATGGAGGCTCAGGGTCAGCTCTGGGTACAATGGGGTGGAGACTCAGGGAGAGCTTCAGGGAGGCTACTCCTGCCCCATCCCTCCTTGTCCACACAGATTTGTTGTCTCCAAGTTCTGAAGTGCAGAGTCTGGAATGAAGGTGTTGGTGGGGCTGTGCTCCCTTGAAGGCCCTAGGGAGGCATCTGCTCCAGGCCTTTCTCCAGCTTCTGGTAGTTTCTTTGCTTATGACAGCAAAGCACCAGGCTTCACAAACCTTCCCTGTGCATATTTCTGTGTCCAAGTTTCCCTTCTGATAAAGACGCATCATATTCATGAATCAGGCATGAATATTCTGTTGGTTAATTTTTGACATTTGCTTGATTGGATTAAGAGACACATAGCTGGTAAAGCACAATTTCAACATTTCTACTCATTTGATTACAAGTTCTCAGGCATCCAAAATAAACAAAATGACAATTTCTAGGGCTTCTGTGGGAGAATATGGAAGGTCTTTTTGAACTTTTTAACACTAAACTAAAAACAATGATGTGGTTCATAAATTTGGAAAGGAGAGATTTCTTTATTTTTATTTAATTATTTTTTTGAGAAGGTGTTTCACTCTTGTTGCCCAGGCTGGAGTGCAATGGCGTGATCTTGGCTCACTGCAACCTCCACCTCCCGGGTTCAAGTGATTCTCCTGCCTTAGCTTCCCAATTAGCTGGCATTATAGACACCCACCAGCACACCCAGCTAATTTTTTGTATTTTTAGTAGAAACGGGGTTTCACCATGTTGGCCAGACTGGTCTCAAACTCCTGAACTCAGGTGATCCACTTGCCCTGGCCTTTCAAATTGCTGGGATTACAGGCATGAGCCACTGCACCCAGTGAGAGGTTTATTTCCTCTGAAGGGTTGCAGCCTGCAGGGTAGTCCTGACAACCTGGGAAGCATAGCCTCCAGCCAGAAGGCAGAAGCAGACATTTCAATGGAGAGGTAAAAGAAAGAGTAATTTATGGTGAGTGGCATGGCCAAATACACATATATAATAAGCTTTAGGATGGGTCATCAATATTTATGAAAGGAGAAATGCATGCACGTGCAATTGAGTTTCTTACTCCTTCATGGGTCCCATGTACCAAAAATGGCAGTGTTAGCATAATCCCAGGGTGGAGTTTTCAGCCCTCTTGACATTAAAAGGTGAAGCACAGGACGTGAAAACTTGCTCTGTGCATCCTCTGTATGCTGGCCAGAACCTCTTTGTCATGGGTGGTCTCTTATCAGGCAAGAAAGGAGAGGAAGCTTCAGGCAGTTGGTTAGTATCAGTGGTGGAATGTTTTGAAATGGCTGGTTTCTCTTAAAGCCTTTCGTGAGGTGCCTGTTTAGAGTTGTGTGCATCTTTAATTGGGCTGTTTTACTTAGCTTTAAGATTTTTTTGTATATTGAATAGAAATTCTGTCTCATCTGTATTTTGCAAATATTTTCTTTCAATATGTGGCTTGTCTTTTTATTCTCTTAACAAGGTCTTTTCCAGAGTATACACTTTTTTTTTTTTTTTTTTTGAGACGGAGTTTCGCTCTTGTTACCCAGGTTGGAGTGCAATGGCGCGATCTCGGCTCACCGCAACGTCCGCCTCCTGGATTCAGGCAATTCTCCTGCCTCAGCCTCCCGAGTAGCTGGGATTATAGGCACGTGCCACCATGCCCAGCTAATTTTTTGTATTTTTAGTAGAGATGGGGTCTCACCATGTTGACCAAGATGGTCTCGATCTCTTGATCTCGTGATCCACCCGCCTCAGCCTCCCAAAGTGCTGGGATTACAGGCTTGAGCCACTGCGCCCGGCCCAGAGTATACACTTTTAATATTTAACAAATCTGCTTAGTTCTTTGTTCTGTGTGTATTGACACTGTGTTGTTTGTTAAAATTTATTACCAAACCCAAGGGCACATAGCTTATATTCTGTGTTTTCTTCTAGACATTGTATAGTTTTGCATTTTTAGTGTAAGGATGATTTTGAGTGATTATTTGTATGAGTTGTAAAGTTTTCATCTACATTCATTTCTTTTTCTATGGTTTCCAATGAATTGTTCCTTCACTACTTTTGGGAAAGACACAGGATAGTGGGCTCTGTCAGAGTAGGTTGGATAGCTAGACATGAACATGATGGGAAGGCTCACCTGGAGGGATCATAAAAAAATTTATATATTAGTAGCATCTCTAATGCTGGAGTGGATGGGCACTTGTCAGTGTGGGCAGGAGGGAGAAGAGGTACCTATGCAGAAAGAAACACCCTAGAACTCTTCTTAGGGTGCCCCAATCATTTACTCTACAGTTAAAATGTCAGAAAATTGCTATCTACATGCTGATAAGAAGGACAAAGGGGGCATTTTTAAGAGAAACTTGGCACCATAAGTACATATTAGGGCAGGGAAGGACATCCAAAAGAGATAGGCACAGGAGGTACAGACGTGACTGCTGTAGAGCCTTCCTGGGAGGTGGGAAGGAGCCAGCCCCCAACAGTGAGGAGGCCCCACAAGCCAAAGAGGGGCAAGTCGGGGACCTAAGGTAGGAGCAGAAAAACCAGACAAAACACGTGGAGAGTTGAGACAGAGGCAGGAATGTGAAGAAGTACAAAATAAAATTCCCTGCACAGGACTCTTGAGCTGTTTTCCTGCACAATCAGCCCGCGCCTCACCTGGGGCCTACTTATATTTTCTATAATAAGCTCTTTACACTATATTTATTTTCAATAAACTTATCTGCCGTCTTTGTACTGCCTCTTGGTTAAACTCTTTCTTCCAAGTTAGACAAGACCTGGGACATCAGCTCTTTCCAGTAATAGCTCTGTTTCAGTTTGAATTTCCAGAACTGTGGGTGTTGAATAACTGGCTTTCTGACTTTAAGTGTTGCAGAAGGAGGCCAGTAGGGGGCGCCAGCCACCACACTATGAGCAAGAGGGACCTGTGGTGTCCCAGCTTGCACTGTGTGCAAGATGGCCCTGAAGTGTCCCAGCTGCCAGCAGGGGGCGTGACACCTCTACACTGTGAGCTAGAGGACCCTACAATGCGCCAAGCAGCCAACAGGGGACACATGAATACCACACCATGAGCAAGAGGACCCTGCAGTGCAGCACAGGCACCACACCGTGAGCAAGAGGACTTAGCATTGCCCTGATTGCCAGCAGGGGGCATGTTGCCACTACACTGTGAGCCAGAGGGCCCTACAGTGTGCCAAGCAGCCAACAGGGGGCACATGAATACCACACCATGAGCAAGAGGACCCTGCAGTGCTCTAGTTGCCAGTACCGGAATGCTACCAAGACATTATGAGCAAGAGGGCCTTGCAGTGTCTCCAGCGGCCAGCAGGGGGCGTGCCTCCACTACACCGCGAGTAAGAGTGCCCAGCAGCAAAGGCACCACACCGTGAGCAAGAGGACTTAGCATTGCCCTGATTGCCAGCAGGGGGCATGTTGCCACTACACTGAGCAAGAGGGCCCTGCAGTGCTCCAGCTGCCAGCAGGTGATGACGGTCACCACATTGTAAGAGGGCCCTGCAGTGGTCCTAGCTGCCAGAAGTGGGGGGCGCAGGCACAGCAGGGGATGCCCACGCCCGCCTTTCAGATTCCTGATGCTCCGCCACAGGTGTGCATCGTGTCACACCGCCGCCATGCGTCGTGTCACAGCGGTCTGTGGAGTTGCATTCTCCTCAGTACAGACCTGTGGGGCACGGTGAGGGCGGAGCTGCGTCCTCCTCAGCACAGACCCTGGGGCGGGGTTCTTACTGCAAGAGGACCTTGCAGTGGCCCTAGCTGCTAGCAGGGGTGCAGGCACAGCGCCATGAGCAAGAGGGCCCGGCACTGCCTGGCCACCAGCAGAGGGCGCCCGAGGCTGCCTTTTCAGATGGTGTCACGGCGCAGGCGTCATGTCACGGCGGTCTGCGGAGTTGCATTCTCCTCAGTACACACCTGTGGGGCGCGGTGAGGGCGGAGCTGCGTTCTCCACCGCACAGACCTAGCGGGCACAGCCTCGGTTCCAGACAACTCTGGGTCGTGCTACGGTGAGTAAAATCCTTCCTGTTGCATTCCTGACTGCTTAGGGTCAGAGACTAGTAGGAAGATCTCGGTGTGGAAAACTGGACACCACAAGCCCCTCTGAATCCCGTGCACCTGGGTTCTCGCCACCCAAGTCCCGGCGGTTGCAGTGCGAGGTGCTCACCGCAGCCTCAGAACACAAATGGAGCGTTCCTAAGGCAGACATGACATCCAGAGTACGAATACAACACCCACAGTGCTCATGTAGAAAACACCTATGATGCTAATGCGGGGCCTCTCTCCAAAAGTGTTACTATAAAATCCGCAATACTCATGCGGCCTTGTCAATACAGCAGCTTTAACAACCAACACTGACATATCAGTGCAAGTGTAGAAACTAATTTATGGTTAGGGTTTAGGGTGAGGATTAGGGCTAGGGGTTAGGGTTAGAGTTAGGGGTTAGAAGAATTTTAGGCAAAATAAATTTAAATGGCTTATTTGAGCAAAGGAATGATTCATGAATCACGCCTGAAGCACAAGAACAGAAAACCGGGCTTGGGGCTTCAGCTCTTAGCGGTGGCAGCTAAGTGAGGTTTCTCATTGGCTCCAGCTAGGCGACCGTCTCTTGTGGGGATGGTTCCCTCAGCGTCCCTAGTCATCCAGCCGACTGGCAGCTGGGCTTTTTGTCATTGATTGCTTGGTTGGTTCGTGTTTTTAAGTCAGTTTACATGCCTCCAAGTTTGGTTCCGTTTGCTTAGACAAGACCTCAGGCTAATGGCTTCTTCCTTTTTTACTTTAATCAGAACCATAATTCATTTTCATTTTACTTTACTGACATTAATAAAAGTAAGTTCACATTTTTGTTGTCATTCAGAAAGTTGGTTTAATTGGCAACCTAATAGGTACATAAAATAATGTCTGTTAATCATTAGCGTCTTAGATTAGATGAAATATGTTAACTCTATTAAGCTTTGTTATTAAACCATAACAGGAGTTTGGTTTCTTTTTTTCTCCTAGGTTTTAACCATTTAAAACTCAGTCATGCAGCTGGACGCCGTGGCTCACGCCTGTAATCCCAGCACATTGGGAGGCCGAGGCAGGTGGATCACGAGGTCAAGAGATCGAGACCATCCTGGTCAACATGGTGAAATTCTGTCTCTACTAAAAATACAAAAAATTAGCTGGGCATACTGGTGCGTGCCTATAATCCCAGCTACTCAGGAGGCTGAGGTAGGAAAATTGCCTGAACCCAGGAGGCAGAGGTTGCAGTGAGCCAATATTGCACCATTGCACTCCAGCCTGGGTAAACAAGAGCGAAACTTCATCTCAAAAACAAACAAACAAAAAAACAAGCAAAAAAACCCCCCCACAGTCACGCGTCTCCTAATGATGTGGATACTTTCTGAGAAATTTGTCCTTAGTGATTTCATCTTTGTGCAAACACCTTCGAGTGTCCTTATAAAACCTAGATGGTGTAGCCCACTTCACATGTAAGTAATATGGTATAGCTTATTGCTCCCAGGCTACATACCTGTATAGCACATCTCTGATTGTGGATTGTGATCCCAAAATATCTGAGTCAGGTCTCAGTCAATTAGAAAGCTTATTTCACCAAGGCTAAGGACATGCCCATGACACAGCCTCAGGATGTCCCAACAACATGGGTCCAAGGTGGTCAAGGTAGAGCTTGCTTTTATATATTTTAGAGAGACATGAGACACCAGTCAATATGTGTAAGATGTAAAATCATTTGGTTCAGTAAGGTGGAAAAACTAGAAGTAGGAAGGTGGGGTGGGGGGTGGTTCCAGGTCAGAAGTTGATAAAACAAAAGGTTGCATTGTTTTGAATCCTTTGATCAGCCTTCCACTGAATACAATTCAGTCTGGTTCAGTGAATTTGCATTTTTACATATACAATAGGGCAGAGGAATGGTGTGATCTTGGCCCACCACAAACCTCCACCTCCCTGGTTCAAGCTATTGTCTCACTGCATCCTCCCCAGTAGCTGGGATTACAGGCACGCACCACCAAGCCTGGGTAATTTTTTGTATTTTTAGTATAGATGGAGTTTCTCCATGTTTGTGAGGCTGGTCTCCCTCACTTTGACCTCTCAAAGTGTTGGGATTACAGTCATAAGCCACCATGCCTGGTCAGGAAGCTTATTTTGATTCTGATATTGTCAACTGTATTTCAGATATAACTTGTTTTCCTTGGAGCGTTAAATACTGCTTTGGTATTGCATTACACAAATAAAACACAGATCCCTTTTTAATCATATTCATTGCTAGTGATATTGACATCTATATTTAAAACATTCCAGAGTCTGGGCTTCCAGTAATTATTTGTGATCCTCTAAAAGGTAGATTACTTTTTCTCACAAGACACAGCGACATCTAAAGTCACATTGAGTGTCCTCCCACTTTTGTTTCTCTAGTTTCATTGATTTCTTCAAAGCATCTTTGGGGGAATAATTTTGACTATGCCTTTAAACTTTTCAGTATTAGAAAGCATCGTGATGAAACATTGAATAATTGTGGTCACAGATTTCATTTACAGTCTTCCTGTCTTTGAATATTTTTTTTCCAATGGCAAATATTTGCTTTTGTTGTATTGATGCTAAAAGGAATGCTGGGAAACAAAACTAAGACCAGCATTCATTAGAATAAGTGATTCAGTCACAATCAAATGCTATTTTAATTTTTTTCCTTTATTTTATTTTATTTTTTTAAATTTTTTATTGCATTTTAGGTTTTGGGGTACACGAGCAGAGCATGCAAGACAGTTGCGTAGGTACACACATGGCAGTGTCCTTTGCTTTCCTTTTCCCCTTCACCCACGTTTGGCATTTCTCCCCAGGCTATCCCTCCCCACATCCCCCTCCCACTGGCCCTCCCGTTTTCCCCCCAATAGACCCTAGTGTTTAGTACTCCCCTTTCTGTGTCCATGTGTTCTCATTTTTCATCACCCGCCTATGAGTGAGAATATGCGGTGTTTCAATTTCTGTTCTTGTGTCAGTTTGCTGAAAATAATGTTCTCCAGATTCATCCATGTCTCTACAAACGATACAAACTCATCATTTCTGATTGCTGCATAATATTCCATGGTGTATATGTGCCACATTTTTCCAATCCAGTCTATTATCAGTGGGCATTTGGGTTGATTCCAGGTCTTTGCTATTGTAAACAGTGCTGCAATGAACATTCGTGTACATGTGTCCTTATAGTAGAACGATTTATAGTCTTTTGGATATATACCCAGTAATGGGATTGCTGGGTCAAATGGAATTTCTATTTCTAAGGCCTTGAGGAATCGCCACACCGTCTTCCACAATGGTTGAACTAATTTACACTCCCACCAACAGTGTAAAAGTGTTCCTATTTCTCCACATCCTCTCCAGCATCTGTTGTCTCCAGATTTTTTAATGATCGCCATTCTAACTGGCGTGAGATGGTATCTCAATGTGGTTTTGATTTGCATCTCTCTGATGATCAGTGACGATGAGCATTTTTTCATATGATTGTTGGCCTCATATATGTCTTCTTTCGTAAAGTATCTGTTCATATCCTTTGCCCACTTTTGAATGGGCTTGTTTGTTTTTTTTCCTGTAAATCTGTTTGAGTTTTTTGTAAATTCTGGATATCAGCCCTTTGTCAGATGGGTAAACTGCAAAAATTTTTTCCCATTCTGTTGGTTGCCGATCCACTCTAGTGACTGTTTCTTTTGCCGTGTAGAAGCTGTGGAGTTTCATTAGGTCCCATTTGTCTATTTTGGCTTTTGTTGCCAATGCTTTTGGTGTTTTGTTCATGAAGTCCTTGCCTACTCCTATGTCCTCGATAGTTTTGCCTAAATTTTCTTCTAGGGTTTTTATGGTGCCAGGTCTTATGTTTAAGTCTTTAATCCATCTGGAGTTAATTTTAGTGTAAGGTGTCAGGAAGGGGTCCAGTTTCTGCTTTCTGCACATGGCTAGCCAGTTTTCCCAACACCATTTGTTAAACATGGAATCCTTGCCCCATTGCTTGTTTTTGTCAGGTTTATCATAGATTGTATAGTTGTATGTATGTTGTGTTGCCTCCGGTGCCTCTGTTTTGTTCCATTGATCTATATCTCTGTTTTGGTACCAGTACCATGCTGTTTTGATTACTGTAGCCTTGTAGTATAGTTTGAAATCCGGTAGTGTGATGCCCCCCGCTGTGTTCTTTTTGCTTAGAATTGACTTGGCTATGCGGGCTCTCTTTTGGTTCCATATGAAGTTCATGGTGGTTTTTTCCAGTTCTGTGAAGAAAGTCAATGGTAGCTTGATGGGGATAGCGTTGATTCTGTAAATTACTTTGGGCAGTATAGCCATTTTCACGATATTAATTCTTCCTAACCATGAACATGGAATGTTTCTCCATCTGTTTGTGTCCTCTCTGATTTCGTTGAGCAGTGGTTTGTAGTTCTCCTTGAAGAGGTCTCTTACGTTCCTTGTGAGTTGTATTCCAAGGTATTTTATTCTTTTTGTAGCAATTGCGAATGACAGTTCGCTCTTGATTTGGCTTTCTTTAAGTCTGTTATTGGTGTAGACGAATGCTTGTGATTTTTGCACATTGATTTTATATCCTGAGACTTTGCTGAAGTTGCTTATCAGTTTCAGGAGTTTTTGGGCTGAGGCGATGGGGTCTTCTAGGTATACTATCATGTCGTCTGCAAATAGAGACAATTTGGCTTCCACCTTTCCTATTTGAATACGCTTTATTTCTTTTTCTTGCCTGATTGCTCTGGCTAGAACTTCCAGTACTATATTTAATAGGAGTGGTGAAAGAGGGCATCCTTGTCTAGTGCCAGATTTAAAAGGGAATGCTTCCAGTTTTTGTCCACTCAGTATGATATTGGCTGTTGGTTTGTCATAAATAGCTTTTATTACTTTGAGATACGTTCCATCGATACCGAGTTTATTGAGGGTTTTTAGCATAAAGGGCTGTTGAATTTTGTCAAATGCCTTCTCTGCGTCAATTGAGATAATCATGTGGTTTTTGTTTTTGGTTCTGTTTATGTGGTGAATTACGTTGATAGACTTGCGTATGTTGAACCAGCCTTGCATCCCCGGGATGAATCCTACTTGATCATGATGAATAAGTTTTTTGATTTGCTGTTGCAATCGGCTTGCCAATATTTTATTGAAGATTTTTGCATCTATGTTCATCATGGATATTGGCCTGAAGTTTTCTTTTCTTGTTGGGTCTCTGCCGGGTTTTGGTATCAGAATGATGTTGGTCTCATAAAATGATTTGGGAAGGATTCCCTCTTTTTGGATTGTTTAAAATAGGTTTAGAATAAATGGTGCCAGCTCTTCCTTGTGTGTCTGGTAGAATTCGGCTGTGAACCCGTCTGGCCCTGGGCTTTTTTTGTGTGGTAGGCTCTTAATTGCTGCCTCGACTTCTGACCTTGTTATTGGTCTATTCATAGTTTCAGCTTCCTCCTGGTTTAGGCTTGGGAGGACACAGGAATCCAGGAATTTGTCCATTTCTTCCAGGTTTACTAGTTTATGCCCATAGAGTTGTTTGTAATATTCTCTGATGATGGTTTGAATTTCTTTGGAATCTGTGGTGATTTCCCCTTTATCATTTTTTATTGCATCTATTTGGTTGTTCTCTCTTTTATTTTTAATCAATCTGGCTAGTGGTCTGTCTATTTTGTTGATCTTTTCAAAAAACCAGCTCTTGGATTTATTAATTTTTTGAAGGGTTTTTCATGTCTCAATCTCCTTCAGCTCAGCTCTGATCTTAGTTATTTCTTGTCTTCTGCTGGGTTTTGAGTTTTTTTGATCTTGCTCCTCTAGCTCTTTCAATTTTGACGATAGGGTGTCAATTTTGGATCTCTCCATTCTCCTCATATGGGCACTTATTGCTATATACTTTCCTCTAGAGACTGCTTTAAATGTGTCCCAGAGGTTCTGGCACGTTGTGTCTTCGTTCTAATTGGTTTCGAAGAACTTCTTTATTTCTGCCTTCATTTCGTTGTTTACCCAGTCAACATTCAAGAGCCAGTTGTTCAGTTTCCATGAAGCTGTGCTGTTCTGGGTCTGTTTCTGAATTCTGAGTTCTAACTTGATTGCATATGGTCTGAGAGGCTGTTTGTTATGATTTCAGTTGTTTTGCATTTGTTGAGCAGTGCTTTACTTCCAATTATGTGGTCAATTTTAGAGTAGGTGTGATGTGGTGCTGAGAAGAATGTATATTCTGTGGATTTGTGGTGGAGAGTTCTGTAAATGTCTATCAGGTTTGCTTGCTCCAGGTCTGAGTTCAAGCCCTGGATATCCTTGTTGATTTTCTGTCTGGTTGATCTGTCTAATATTGACAGTGGAGTGTTAAAGTCTCCCAATATTATTGTGTGGGAGTCTAAGTCTCTTTGGAAGTCATTAAGAACTTGCCTTATGTATCTGGGTGCTCCTGCATTGGGTCCATATATGTTTAGGATTGTTAGCTCTTCTTGCTGTATCAATCCTCCTTTTACCATTATGTAATGGCCTTCTTTGTCTCTTTTGATCTTTGTTGCTTTAAAGTCTATTTTATCAGAGATGAGAATTGCAACTCCTGCTTTTTTTTGCTCTCCATTTGCTTGGTAAATCTTGCTCCATCCTTTTATTTTGAGCCTTTGTGTATCCTTGCATATGAGATGGGTTTCCTGGATACAGCACACTGATGGGTTTTTGATTTTTATCCAATTTGCCAGTCTGTGTCTTTTGATTGGTGCATTTAGTCCATTTATATTTAGGGTTAATATTGTTATGTGTGAATTTGATACTGCCATTTTGATGCTAAGTGGCTGTTTTGCCTGTTAGTTGTTGTAGATTCTTCATTGTGTTGATGTTCTTTAGCATTTAGTGTGATTTTGGAATGCCTGGTACTGGTTGTTCCTTTCTATGTGTAGTGCCTGTTTTAGGAGCTCTTGTAAAGCAGGCCTGGTGGTGACAAAATCTCTGAGTACTTGCTTGTTCGCAAAGGATTTTATTTTTCCTTCACTTCTGAAGCTCAGTTTGGCTGGATATGAAATTCTGGGTCGAAAGTTCTTTTCTTTAAGAATGTTGAATATTGGCCCCCACTCTCTTCTGGCTTGTAGTGTTTCTGCCGAGAGATCTGCTATGAGTCTGAGGGGCTTCCCTTTGTGGGTGACCCGACCTTTCTCTCTGGCTGCCCTTAGTATTTTCTTCTTTATTTCAACCTTGTTGAATCTGATGATTATGTGCCTTGGAGTTGCTCTTCTTGAGGAATATCTTTGTGGTGTTCTCTGTTTTTCCTGAATTTGAGTGTTGGCCTGTCTTGGTAGGTGGGGGAAATTTTCCTGGATGATGTCCTGAAGAGTATTTTCCAGCTTGGATTCATTCTCTTTGTTCCCTTCTGGTACACTTATCAAATGTAGGTTAGGTCTTTTCACATAGTCCCACATTTCTTGGAGACTTTGTTTATTCCTTTTTGCGCTTTTCTCTCTGATCTAGGCTTCTCGTTTTACTTCATTGAGTTGATCTTCGACTTCAGATATTCTTTCTTCTGCTTGGTCAATTCGGGTATTGAAACTTGTGCGTGCTTCGTGAAGTTCTCGTATTGTGTTTTTCAGCTCCTTTCATTCATTCATATTCCTCTCTAAGTTATCCATTCTTGTTAACATTTCCTCGAATCTTTTTTCATATCTTTTTTCAAGGTTCTTAGTTTCTTTGCAGTGGTTAATACATGTTCTTTTAGCTCACAAAAGTTTCTCATTATCCACCTTCTGAAGTCTAATTTTGTCATTTCATCACAGTCATTCTCCATCCAGCTTTGTTCCCTTGCTTGTGAGGAGTTTTGGTCCTTTCTAGGAGGCGAGGTGTTCTGGTTTCAGGTGTTTTCCTCCTTTTTTCGCTGGTTTCTTCCCATCTTTGTGGATTTATCCACCTGTTGTCTGCGTAGTTGCTGACTTTTCGATTGGGTCTCTGAGTGGACACTCCGATTGTTGGTTATGAAGTATTTCTGTTACTTGATTTTTTTCCTACCAGTCTAGCCCCTTCGCTGTACGACTGCTGAGGTCCACTCCAGGCCCTGCTTGTCTTGGGTGCACCTATAGCAGCTTCAGAATAGTGAGGGATGCTACCAGTTTCTTTTTCTGCTATCTTTGTCCTAGGATGATGCCTGCCAAATGTCAGTCTTTTGGATATAGAGGAGTCAGGGAGCTGCTTGAGGAGACAGTCTGTACTTTGTAGGAGGTCAGTTGCTGAGATGTGAGCTCTGTTGTTTATTCAGGGATGTTAGGCTACTATGTTTAATTCTGCTGCAACTGAGCTCATTAAAAAACCCTTTTTTTTCAGATGCCCTGTCTTGGCGGGTTGGGGCTTTATTTCTGGATGTCTGTTTAGGTGTCCTGTCCTGCTAGGAGGCAGTCTAGTCACTCTTTGCCTGCCGAGGCTCCGCCCTGCTTTTGTGATGTTCACCCTGTTGCTGCAGGCTCTGCTATTCTGCTGTGGTCTCTGCCCTGCTCCCATGGGCTACGCCCTGTGGCGGAGTCTCTCTGTTGTATTGGGTTACCTCGGCAACCATAGGCTGCGTCAGCAGTGGGCGTTTATCTCAGTAGGGGCGGGTTGCCTCGGTAATGGTGGACGCCCCTCCCCCATGGAGCGTCTCAGGGAACGTCTTTACCGGGAGCATTTGGAATCGCCGTTTTGTTTGTCCCACTGTGCTACCCCAAACGCTGTGTCCCTGCAATCCCCTCGGCTAGCCCACTGTTCAAGTCCTGTTCAGTCTCAAGTTCAGCTCTTTCAAGTCTCATGTTGCCGGTTCAACAGGGCACCTGGACAAGCACGCCCTGTGCGGAGGGCTGTGTTGGGCCAGCCGCCGCCACCCCGGCTGCCGCCTGCACCAGACAAAACCTCTGCCTGGCATCCCACATCTCCTTTATACCTGGGAATTTCTCCGTTCTGTGGGCAACAAAGATCAGTCTGGAAATGCAGCTCTGACTCACCTCTTTGCGCATTCACCAAGAGCTTCAATCCTGGGTTGTTCTCACAGCACTATCTTGAGTCCTCCTCCTCCCTCCTGCTGCATTTTAAAGTATACTGGGTGGTGCCTATGATGAGTTCTTCTTTGCTCCTCAGCTGGACAATCTGCACAGTTGCTTCTGTGCCTTGCCGGCCTTGATAGATTCCTGTGCAGGCCCTGGCTCCCTGGCCATGAATTCTCACATGTGAATGATTACACTCTATGACAACGAAGAGGTGGGGTCTGAGAGTGCAAAGGGAACACAGTCACTGCTGACAGAACTGGTGCTGCAGTGGATCTCAGCCTCGTGCCAGCACCTGATGACCTTCGAGGAAGTCATACCCAGGTCCTTCATGATCAGCGCAGACATGGCCCATGCCCATGCCATGCACCCCAGCTACCTGGAAAAGCATGAGGAGAATCATTGGCCCTTATTCCACAAGGGTCCTGTGATCAAGGTGAACAGAAAGTAACACTATGTCTCAAACACAGTTTCAGAGGCCCTGATCTGAGAGGTGGCCAAGAAAGTCAATGTCCCCATACAGGACCTCATGGTCCAGAATGATTCCCCCTGTGGAACCACCATTGGACCCATCTTGGCTTCTCAGCTGGGGCTGCAGGTGCTGGATTTAGGCAGCCCCCAACTGGCCATGCACTCTATCTAGGAGATGGCCTGCACCACAGCAGTCCTCCAGACCCTCGCCCTCTTCAAGGGCTTCTCTGAGCTCTTCCCTTCTCTGAGCCATAATCTCTTAGTGGATTGAGCCCTCTTGGAAAGACTTCTCTGCCAGCTTTTTGTACCTGAAAGGGGAGGTTCTCAGATAAGCTGAAGCTGGATTATTAAAGTGGATTTTTCACTCAGAAAAAGAAATGAATTTACAGAAAGCCACAGAGGTGTAACTTGTCTCTACTACTAGCAAGCCACCAGTGAGGTGTACAAGTACATAAGTACATACATTTTTGTTTTTTTACTGAGTCAGAATTATTTTATCTCCAAAACCACTTTTTCACTAATCAAAATCCACACATAAATTAAAGCACAGTAACAACAACCACCAAAAGCCAGTGAGACCTTGAAAACAGTAGGATCTGAAGTCATTTTCCCACCATAGATTACCTGATCAGCAGGAGCAGCTCTAACCCAGAGAGACCTGTCTGTGGCTTCAGCTCCCCCAGAATGTGGAAGGAGGAAGCAGGGGTGTTGTGGTAGGGCTTTGTGTTTTTTTTGAAACTCTTGGGTTGTTAACAGCTTTGTTGAAGTATAATGACATACCATACAACCCAGCCATTCAACATTCACAGTTCAATGATTTTTAGTATATTTAGAGTTCTGTAACCATCATGATAGATTTTACAACATTTTCATAAACCTCCCAAAGAAAAACTCATACTCCTTAACCACACTTCCTCCCCCTACTTTCTTAGCCCCTCAGGCCACTAATCTATTTTATGACTTAGATTTGCCTATTCTGGACATTTCCTATAAATAAGATGGTAGATGCATCTGGCCTTTGCATCTGGCCTTTTCCTAATTTGAGATAGAGTTTCACTGTTGTTGCCCAGGCTAGAGTGAAATCTCTGCTGCAAACTCCGCCTCCAGGATTCAAGTGATTCTCTTGCCTCAGCCTCCCAAGTAGCTGGGATTACAGACTTGCAGCACCTCACCTGGCTAATTTTGTATTTTCAAATTTAAAGGTGTAACAATGTACATCTTTATGAACACTTGTATGGTGTATGTACAGGCACCAATGCCTGCTCTTGGGGTACTTTTTTGTTTTCTGAAAATCACTCTCAGGATTGCTGTCCTCACTGCTGGGGGCATAAGCCCCAGCCCCTGCACCACCCCTCCTGCTGTCTGGGCAGGGGAAAGTGGGGGGCATGATGCCTGCAATTATTAAACATGAATTCATCTGAAAGTGTGGTATCCTCTCGTTTTCTGCGCTTTCACTGGGAGCCACTATCCCAAGCTGCTAACCATCAGCCATCTTGGATCTATCTCCTTTTTGTCTTTTTTTCTTTTAGTTTGAAAAATGTTTTATTCAAGAATTACATAATTTCAAATATCTTCCAAAATACAGTTTCCTAGATTGCTACAGAAGAAATCTGATAAGAAATTTAATTCATTAAATATGTTTCACGGGGGAGGACTCAAGATGGCGCTGTGAGAACAACCCAGGATTGGAGTTCTTGTTGTGTCTGCGGAGAGGTGAGTCTGAGCTGCATTTCCAGACTGATCTTTGTTGCTCACGGAACGGGGAAATTCCCAAGTGAAGAGGAGACGCGGGACGCCAGGCAGATATTACGCCTGGCGAAGCCGGCAGCTGGGGTGGCGGCGGCCGGCCCTACCCAGCGCTCCCCACAGGGCGCACTTGTCCGGGTGCCCCATTGAACCGGCAACTGGAGACGTGAGAGGGCTGGACTTGAGACTGAGCTAGACTTGAACAGTGGGCCAGCCCAGGGGATTGCAGGAACAGAGCGTTAGGATTGGCCCAGTGGGACGAACAAAACCGCGATTTCAAACAAGCCCCGTGCAGACGGCCCGAGACGCTCTGAGGGGGAGGGGCGGCCACCATTACCGAGGTAACCCGCCCCAACTGAGATACACGCCCATTGCTGACGCAGCCAGCTGTTGCCGAGGCAACCCGTCCCTACTGAGATACACGCCCACTGCTGACGCAGCCTGCCATTGCCGAGGCAACCCGCTACAACAGAGAGACTCCGCCGCAGGGCGTGGCAGAGAACAGCAGAACAGCGGAGCCGGGGCGAGCCTCACAACAGCAGGGTGGAGCCTCGGCAGGCAAACAGTGGCTAGTCTGCATCCTAGCTGGGCAGGACCTCAACGGACATCTAAAAATAAAGCCCAAACCCCTCAACACAGCATTTGAGAAAAAAAAGGGTTTTTTTAATGAGCTCTGTTGCAGCAGAATCAAACATAGCAGCCTAACAGCCCTGAATGAACAACACAGCTCACAGCTCAGCAATTAAACCCCTATAAAGTACAAACTGTCTCCTCAAGCAGCTCCCTGACCCCTCTATATCCAAAAGACTGACATTAGGCAGGCACCATCCTGGGACAAAGATAGCAGAAAAAGAAACTGGTAGCATCCCTCGCTGTGCCACAGCTGCTAGAGGTGCACCCGAGACAAGCAGGGTCTGGAGCGGACCTCAGCACTCGTACAGCGAAGGGGCTAGACCCGTAGAAGGAAAACCAAGTAACAGAAATACTTCATCATCAACATTCAGGGTGTCCACTCAGAGACCCAATCGAAAAGTCAGCAACTACGCAGACGACCAGCGGACAAATCTGCAAAGATGGGAAGAAACCAGCGCAAAAAGGAGGAAAACACCCCCCGAAATCAGAACACCTCGCCTCCTAGAAAGGACCAAAACTCCTCACCAGCAAGGGAATAAAGCTGGACGGAGAATGACTGTGACGAAATGACGGAATTAGACTTCAGAAGATGGATAATGAGAAACTTTGGTGAGCTAAAAGATCATGTATTAAATCAATGCAAAGAAACTAAGAACCTTGAGAAAAGATTTGAAAAAAGATTTGAGGAAATGATAACAAGAATGGATAACTTAGAGAGGAATATGAATGAATTAAAGGAGCTGAGAAACACAATACGAGAACTTCGCGAAGCATGCACAAGTTTCAATAGCCGAATTGACCAAGCAGAAGAAAGAATATCTGAAGTCGAAGACCAACTCAATGAAATAAAACGAGAAACCAAGATTAGAGAAAAAAGCGCAAAAAGGAATGAACAAAGTCTCCAAGAAATGTGGGACTATGTGAAAAGACCTAACCTACGTTTGATAGGTGTACCAGAAGGGGACGAAGAGAATGAATCCCAGCTGGAAAATACTCTTCAGGACATCATCCAGGAAAATTTCCCCCACCTACCAAGACAGGCCAACACTCAATTGCAGGAAATTCAGAGAACACCACAAAGATATTCCGCAAGAAGAGCAACCCCAAGGCACATAATAGTCAGATTTAATAGGGTTGAAATAAAGGAGAGAATACTAAGGGCAGCCAGAGAGAAAGGTCGGGTCACCCACAAAGGGAAGCCCATCAGACTCACAGCAGATCTCTCGGCAGAAACACTACAAGCCAGAAGAGAGTGGGGGCCAATATTCAACATTCTTAAAGAAAAGAACTTTCAACCCAGAATTTCATATCCAGCCAAACTGAGCTTCAGAAGTGAAGGAAAAATAAAATCCTTTGCGAACAAGCAAGTACTCAGAGATTTTGTCACCACCAGGCCTGCTTTACAAGAGCTCCTAAAAGAGGCACTACACATAGAAAGGATCAACCAGTACCAGCCATTTCAAAATCACACTGAATGCTAAAGAGCATCAACATAATGAAGAATCTACAACAACTAACAGGCAAAGCAGCCACTTAGCATCAAAATGGCAGTATCAAATTCACACACAACAATATTAACCCTAAATGTAAATGAACTAAATGCACCAATCAAAAGACACAGACTGGGTGGAGGGACTCAAGATGGCGCTGTGAGAACAACCCAGGATTGGAGCCCGCGTTGAATTCGCAAACGGTGAGTCAGTGCTGCATTTCCAGACTGATCTTTGTTGCCCACAGAATGGGGAAACTCCCAAGTATAAAAAGACACGGGACGCCAGGCAGTAGGTCTGCCTGGCAAAGCCGGCAGCCGGGGCGGCGGCGGCCGGCCCTACCCAGCAATCCCCACAGGGTGCGCTTGTCCGGGTGCCTTGTTGAACCGGCAACCTGAGACTTGAGAGGGCTGGACTTGAGACTGAACAAGACTTGCACAGTAGCCCAGCCCAGGGGATTGCAGGGACAGATCGTTTGGGATACCCAGTGGGATGAACAAAACCGCGATTTCAAACTATCCTGGGCAGACGGTCCGAGACGCTCTGTGGGGGAGGGGCGTCCACCACTACGGAGGCAACCCGCCCCAACTGATATACACGCCCACTACTGACGCAGCCAGCCGTTGCCGAGGCAACCCGTCCCTACTGAGATACACGCCCACTGCTGACGCAGCCTGCCGTTGCTGAGGCAACACGCTACAACGAAGAGACTCCGACGCAGGGCGTGGCGGAGACAACAGCAGAGCCCGCAGGAACAGCGCGAATCACACAACAGCAGGGCGGAGCCTCGGCAGCCAAACAGTGGCAAGTCTGCCTTTGAGCTGGGCAGGACACCTGATTGGACATCCAAAAATAAAGCCCAAACCCCTCAACACAGAGCATTTGAGAAAAAAAAAGGGTTGTTTAATGAGCTGTGTTGCAGCAGAATCAAATATAGCAGCCTAACAGCCCTGAATGAACAACAGAGTGCACAGCTCAGCAATTAAACCCCTATAAAGTACAAACTGTCTCCTCAAGCAGCTCCCTGACCCCTCTATATCCAAAAGACTGTCATTTGGCAGGCATTATCCTGGGACAAAGAGAGCAGAAAAAGAAACTGGTAGCATCCCTCGCTGTGCCACGGCTACTAGAGGTGCAACCCAGACAAGCAGGGTCTGGAGCAGACCTCAACAGTCGTACAGTGAAGGGGCTAGACTGGTAGAAGGAAAACCAAGCAACAGAAATACTTCATCATCAACATTCTGGGTGTCCACTCAGAGACCCAAAGGAAAAGTCAGCAACTACGCAGACGACCAGCGGACAAATCCACATAGATGGGAAGAAACCAGCGCAAAAAGGAGGAAAACACCCAAAACCAGAACACTTCGCCTCCTAGAAAGGACCAAAACTCCTCACCAGCAAGGGAACAAAGCTGGACGGAGAATGACTGTGATGAAATGACAGAATTAGACTTCAGAAGATGGATAATGAGAAACTTTTGTGAGCTAAAAGATCATGTATTAAATCAATGCAAAGAAACTAAGAACCTTGAAAAAAGATTTGAAAAAAGATTCGAGGAAATGATGACAAGAATGGATACCTTAGAGAGGAATATGAATGAATTAAAGGAGCTGAAAAACACAATACGAGAACTTCGCGAAGCAAACGCAAGTTTCAATAGTCGAATTGACCAAGCAGAAGAAAGAATATCTGAAGTCGAAGACCAACTCAATGAAATAAAACGAGAAACCAAGATCAGAGAAAAAAGCACAAAAAGGAATGAACAAAGTCTCCAAGAAATGTGGGACTATGTGAAAAGACCTAACCTACGTTTGATAGGTGTACCAGAAGGGGACGAAGAGAATGAATCCCAGCTGGAAAATACTCTTCAGGACATCATCCAGGAAAATTTCCCCCACCTAGCAAGACAAGCCAACACTCAATTGCAGGAAATACAGAGAACACCACAAAGATATTCCGCAAGAAGAGCAACCCCAAGGCACATAATCGTCAGATTCAACAGGGTTGAAATAAAGGAGAGAATACTAAGGGCAGCCAGAGAGAAAGGTCAGGTCACCCACAAAGGGAAGCCCATCAGACTCACAGCAGATCTCTCGGCAGAAACACTACAAGCCAGAAGAGAGTGGGGGCCAATATTCAACATTCTTAAAGAAAAGAACTTTCAACCCAGAATTTCATATCCAGCCAAACTGAGCTTCAGAAGTGAAGGAAGAATAAAATCCTTTGCGAACAAGCAAGTACTCAGAGATTTTGTCACCACCAGGCCTGCTTTACAAGAGCTCCTAAAAGAGGCACTACACATAGAAAGGATCAGTCAGTACCAGCCATTCCAAAATCACACTGAATGCTAAAGAGCTTCAACATAATGAAGAATCTACAACAACTAACAGGCAAAACAGCCACTTAGAATCAAAATGGCAGTATCAAATTCACACATAACAATATTAACCCTAAATGTAAATGGACTAAATGCACCAATCAAAAGACACAGACTGGCAAATTGGATAAAAAGCCAAAACCCAGCAGTGTGCTGTATCCAGGAAACCCATCTCACATGCAAGGATACACAAAGGCTCAAAATAAAGGGATGGAGGAAGATTTACCAAGCTAATGGAAAGCAAAAAAAAGCAGGAGTTGCAATTCTCATCTCTGATAAAATAGACTTTAAAGCAACAAAGATCTAAAGAGACAAAGAAGGCCATTACATAATGGTAAAAGGATCGATACAACAAGAAGAGCTAACGATCCTAAACATATATGGACCCAACACAGGAGCACCCAGATACATAAGGCAAGTTCTTAATGACTTACAGAAGGACTTAGACTCCCACACAATAATAGTGGGAGACTTTAACACTCCACTGTCAATACTAGACAGATCAACCAGACAGAAAATCAACAAGGATACCCAGGGCTTGAACTCAGACCTGGAGCAAGCAAACCTGGTGGACATTTACAGAACTCTCCACCCCAAATCCACAGAATATACATTCTTCTCAGCACCACATCACACCTACTCTAAAATTGACCACATAATTGGAAGTAAAGCACTGCTCAACAAATGCAAAACAACTGAAATCATAACAAACAGCCTCTCAGACCATAGTGCAATCAAGTTAGAACTCAGAATTCAGAAACAGACCCAGAACCGCACAGCTTCATGGAAACTGAACAACTGGCTCTTGAATGTTGACTGGGTAAACAACGAAATGAAGGCAGAAATAAAGAAGTTCTTCGAAACAAATGAGAACAAGGACACAACGTGCCAGAACCTCTGGGACACATTTAAAGCAGTCTCTAGAGGAAAGTATATAGCAATAAGTGCCCATATGAGGAGAATGGAGAGATCCAAAATTGACACCCTATCGTCAAAATTGAAAGAACTAGAGGAGCAAGATCAAAAAAAACTCAAAACCCAGCAGAAGACAAGAAATTACTAAGATCAGAGCTGAGCTGAAGGAGATTGAGACACGAAAAACCCTTCAAAAAATCAATAAATCCAAGAGCTGGTTTTTTGAAAAGATCAACAAAATAGACAGACCACTAGCCAGATTGATTAAAAATAAAAGAGAGAACAACCAAATAGATGCAATAAAAAATGATAAAGGGGAAATCACCATAGATTCCACAGAAATTCAAACCATCATCAGAGAATATTACAAACAACTCTATGCGCATAAACTAGTAAACCTGGAAGAAATGGACAAATTCCTGGATTCCTGTGTCCTCCCAAGCCTAAACCAGGAGGAAGCTGAAACTATGAATAGACCAATAACAAGGTCTGAAGTTGAGGCAGCAATTAAGAGCCTACCACACAAAAAAAGCCCAGGTCCAGACGGGTTCACAGCCGAATTCTACCAGACACACAAGGAAGAGCTGGCACCATTTCTTCTAAAACTATTTCAGACAATCCAAAAAGAGGGAATCCTTCCCAAATCATTTTATGAGACCAACATCATCCTGATACCAAAACCCGGCAGAGACCCAACGAGAAAAGAAAACTTCAGGCCAATATCCATGATGAACATAGATGCAAAAATCTTCAATAAAATATTGGCAAGCCGATTGCAACAGCAAATCAAAAAACTTATTCATCATGATCAAGTAGGATTCGTCCCGGGGATGCAAGGCTGGTTCAACATACGCAAGTCTATCAACGTAATTCACCACATAAACAGAACCAAAAACAAAAACCACATGATTATCTCAATTGACGCAGAGAAGGCATTTGACAAAATTCAACAGCCCTTTATGCTAAACACCCTCAATAAACTCGGTATCGATGGAACGTATCTCAAAGTAATAAAAGCTATTTATGACAAACCAACAGCCAATATCATACCGAATGGGCAAAAACTGGAAGCATTCCCTTTGAAATCTGGCACTAGACAAAGATGCCCTCTTTCACCACTCCTATTCAATATAGTACTGGAAGTTCTAGCCAGAGCAATCAGGCATGAAAAAGAAATAAAGGGTATTCAAATAGGAAAGGTGGAAGCCAAATTGTCTCTATTTGCAGACGACATGATAGTATACCTAGAAGACCCCATTGCCTCAGCCCAAAAACTCCTGAAACTGATAAGCAACTTCAGCAAAGTCTCAGGATATAAAATCAATGTGCAAAAATCACAAGCATTCGTCTACACCAATAACAGACTTAAAGAAAGCCAAATCAAGAGCGAACTGCCATTCGCAATTGCTACAAAAAGAATAAAATAGCTTGGAATACAACTCACAAGGAACGTAAGAGACCTCTTCAAGGAGAACTACAAACCACTGCTCAACGAAATCAGAGAGGACACAAACAGATGGAGAAACATTCCATGTTCATGGTTAGGAAGAATTAATATCGTGAAAATGGCTATACTGCCCAAAGTAATCTACAGAATCAATGCTATCCCCATCAAGCTACCATCGACTTTCTTCACAGAACTGGAAAAAACCACCATGAACTTCATATGGAACCAAAAGAGAGCCCGCATAGCCAAGTCAATTCTAAGCAAAAAGAACACAGCGGGGGGCATCACACTACCGGATTTCAAACTATACTACAAGGCTACAGTAATCAAAACAGCATGGTACTGGTACCAAAACAGAGATATAGACCAATGCAACAAAACAGAGGCACTGGAGGCAACACAACATACATACAACTATACAATCTTTGATAAACATGACAAAAACAAGCAATGGGGAAAGGATTCCATGTTTAACAAATGGTGTTGGGAAAACTGGCTAGCCATGTGCAGAAAGCAGAAACTGGACCCCTTCCTGACACCTTACACTAAAATTAACTCCAGATGGATTAAAGACTTAAACATAAGACCTGGCACCATAAAAACCCTAGAAGAAAATCTAGGCAAAACTATCCAGGACATAGGAGTAGGCAAGGACTTCATGAACCAAACACCAAAAGCATTGGCAACAAAAGCCAAAATAGACAAATGGGACCTAATGAAACTCCACAGCTTCTGCACGGCAAAAGAAACAGTCACTAGAGTGGATTGGCAACCAACAGAATGGGAAAACATTTTTGCAGTCTACCCATCTGACAAAGGGCTGATATCCAGAATTTACAAAGAACTCAAACAGATTTACAGGAAAAAAACAAACAAGCCCATTCAAAAGTGGGCAAAGGATATGAACAGATACTTTACGAAAGAAGACATATATGAGGCCAACAATCATATGAAAAAATGCTCATCGTCACTGATCATCAGAGAGATGCAAATCAAAACCACATTGAGATACCATCTCACGCCAGTTAGAATGGCGATCATTAAAAAATCTGGAGACAACAGATGCTGGAGAAGATGTGGAGAAATAGGAACACTTTTACACTGTTGGTGGGAGTGTAAATTAGTTCAACCATTGTGGAAGACGGTGTGGCGATTCCTCAAGGCCTTAGAAATAGAAATTCCATTTGACCCAGCAATCCCATTACTGGGTATATATCCAAAAGACTATAAATCGTTCTACTATAAGGACACATGTACACGAATGTTCATTGCAGCACTGTTTACAATAGCAAAGACCTGGAATCAACCCAAATGCCCATTGATAATAGACTGGATTGGAAAAATGTGGCACATATACACCATGGAATATTATGCAGCAATCAGAAATGATGAGTTTGTGTCGTTTGTAGGGACATGGATGAATCTGGAGAACATTATTTTCAGCAAACTGACACAAGAACAGAAAATGAAACACCGCATATTCTCACTCATAGGTGGGTGATGTAAAATGAGAACACATGGACACAGAAAGGGGAGTACTAAACACTGGGGTCTATTGGGGGGAAAAGGGGAGGGCCAGTGGGAGGGGGAGGTGGGGAGCGATAGCCTGGGGAGAAATGCCAAATGTGGGTGAAGGGGAGAAGAAAAGAAAGCACACTGCCATGTGTGTACCTACGCAACTGTCTTGCATGCTCTGCTCATGTACCCCAAAACCTATAATCCAATAAAAAATTTAAAAAAAAATTATTAAATGAAGTTTCAAGAAATCATGGAGTAGGCATATGTATTGTCTATCAAATTAAAATTCAGGGAATATGTGTCAGTTATCAGCTTGATAAGTATGATTTGTAGGGTTGATTTAACTAAAGGTCTAACCATAAACTAAGTGAGCTATTACTGGGTTACTAAATATACATGAATGGCTTCCTTTTTTCTTTAAGGAAGAATCCCAGAACCATGCTTAAATCAGAAGCAGAAGGCTCATGTTCTAAGGACACATCTGATCATCACCCTGAGTTCCACAAAGATACAGCATATTGTAGAAGGCATATCAGTATGCAAGGGGGAGATTTAGAGTATAGATCTCTATGTATTTCTAGCTCTGTCACCAACTGGCAACATGACTTTGGGCAGAAACTTACTTTCTTATTAATTCCATCCCCTTACAATAATATAAAAGGGCATAACTAGATAAGTTCTAAGGCCCTTATAACTCCAAAAGGCATGATTAACCCTGTGAAGCACTGTGAAAACTTGGAGATTCTGAAGATGAATCTCTTCCAATAATATAAAATATAAAAGTGATTGTGATTCTATGAGGAATTAAAGACTATACGTGCACAATCAAATGAGAAACTGTATAAAACCTATGAATCAACTTGTAAATAATCTGCTTTGTGTTATAAAATCTGAAAAGTACTATAATTATTCTTGTCATAACTGATGCCACTAATATAATTTTAAAACATAAAAGCCTAAGTCAGAATACTTAATTACTCACTCTTTTCAAATTATATTGTGTGTGTGTGTGTGTGTGCATATGTGTGTGTTCCCGAGTCAACCTGGGAATTGTTACCATATACCTAATGGGGGCTGCTCCACTGAAGAAAAAATATGAAAAAGTGTGAGATGTACTTTTTTTTACATATATTGTACATGTACATGTGGCACCTATACACTATGTAATGTATATACATACATAAGTGGCATGTACACAGAGTACTTGTATACATACAGTACATGTAGTTCATACTATATATACAGATGTATGTATATATACAGTATATATGTACATATATATATACTGCATATACTTGTACATCCACATATATACAAAAAAGTGTACTGTTCTATATATTGACATATAGATTAAAGTACTGCCTGTTTTTTGCCAGTACTGCCCCCCAGTAAGTATGTATGTAAAGTAAGGGTACTGTAAGTGTCTTTTTTAATGTTTAAAATTAGTGACTTTATTGACAAAAACTTTGCAGTGAAAAGTGTCATCCTAATAGTATAATAAGAATCAGTTTCTGTCTCATACACACTTGACAAAGTAGCCAGATGCATTTTTAATCACATGGTTTAACTTCTGGTTGCTGTCTCTGTGAAATCCAGATTGTCTGGGGAAGGCCAAATTAAATGCCCTGCATTTCCTTCTCCCCTGGAAGTGAGAAAGTGATAAATTCGAAACAACATGCAGCAGTGAACAGATGTAGAAACAAAGCAGTAAAGAGAAGCCACAAAGCCTCCTGCTGACCTTCGGCAACTGGAGGCTCCTGCGGAGTAATGCCAGTAGGGACATATGAGTCACAGGCTTTGCTTTTATTTCATTATTATTAAAAATATTTTTTAGAACATAAAGTTCCCTAAAAGCCCTTTCTCAAAGAATCACAAAATGATAAAGGTTTAGAAAAACTTTAATTTTGTGTATGATAAAGTCTTGTACAGTGATTAGAACACCTAGTTAAGACACAAATCTTCCCTGGATATAAAAGATTCCATTGCAGAGCAATTTGCAACACACACAATATCTTAGGGTCTAATTCAGTCTTCTGGTTATGAAGTAACTGTTAGGTTCAGGATAGACAGTCATGACTAACAAGACCCCAAATCTGTCAACATCTGCATAGTACCTAGCACAGGATGGACATTCAATGTTTAGTAAATAAATATACAATCTGCCAATGGAAGGAAAGAAGGAACAATGACACTACCCATTTGGGTTTGAAGAATAACAGAGTTAGCAGATAAGGAGGTTGAGTACCTGACCTTTGACCCCCATATCAGTTCTCTGGACTATGTTATCTAAATATAACACCATTAGGCTGCCTATTTCTGCTAAATATGGAATTTATTGGTATAGTTTGGTACAACTTTAGTCCTATCTTTCCCAATCCCAGGCATGTTAACAGTCCTTGAAAAATCATGCTCCATTACTTTGCAGGAAAATACTTCTAGTGTACTTACACAATGTAGGTACTAGGTGCACCTACATTGAAGTACTTGATATTCTCAGGGCCCATATATGGGGCGGAGGTTGCATGTCATCAGGAACACTATGCAGAGTGTGATGTAAAGCAGGCCCATGCGAATATCCAAGCAGAAGAAAAGAATTGCATTGGCCACTTTACTAAACATAAAAATGTTGCCTATATGTTGCTCCACCATGATGGATCTGTGGTTCTTCATCATCACAATGACACTAAGTGGCTTCTTCACTGTTGGAGAAATATGTGCTGTATCACGAAGTTATAAGAAAGAAATTGGTCGGTTTTTTAAACTTATTTTGAAAGCGCTAGAAACCAGTGTGGATTTGATTACAGCTGGGGACTTTATGTCCAGGTTCTGTTCCAACCTTTGTCTTCCTAAACAAGTGCAGATGGCAGCTACACATATAGCCCCTAAAGCTGTGGAATTGGACTTGGTTCCTGGGAGGAGCCCCATCTCTGTGGCAGCAGCAGCTATTTACATGGCCTCACAGGCACCAGCTGAAAAGAGGACCCAAAAAGAAATTGGAGATATTGCTGGTGTTGCTGATGTTACAATCACACAGTCCTACAGACTTATCTATCCTTGAGCCCCAAATCTGTTTCCTACAGATTTCAAATTTGACACCCCAGTGGACAAACTACCACAGCTATAAATTGAGGCAGCTAAAGTCAACTTCATGAATACAAAACTTTGCCTATTGTATATAGCCTATACAAAATGATGGGTCGAGCCTTTCATGAGGAAGAAAAAGACATGGTATGCATTCCAGGGATGACTATTATTGCTTGGCATTCTGTATGTATATAGTAGTGAAACATATTTTTTTTTAAATTTTTTATTGGATTATAGGTTTTGGGGTACATGAGCAGAGCATGCAAGACAGTTGCGTAGGTACACACATGGCAGTGTGCTTTCTTTTCTTCTCCCCTTCACCCACATTTGGCATTTCTCCCCAGGCTATCGCTCCCCACCTCCCCCTCCCACTGGCCCTCCCCTTTTCCCCCCAATAGACCCCAGTGTTTAGTACTCCCCTTTCTGTGTCCATGTGTTCTCATTTTACATCACCCACCTATGAGTGAGAATATGCGGTGTTTCATTTTCTGTTCTTGTGTCAGTTTGCTGAAAATAATGTTCTCCAGATTCATCCATGTCCCTACAAACGACACAAACTCATCATTTCTGATTGCTGCATAATATTCCATGGTGTATATGTGCCACATTTTTCCAATCCAGTCTATTATCAATGGGCATTTGGGTTGATTCCAGGTCTTTGCTATTGTAAACAGTGCTGCAATGAACATTCGTGTCCATGTGTCCTTATAGTAGAACGATTTATAGTCTTTTGGATATATACCCAGTAATGGGATTGCTGGGTCAAATGGAATTTCTATTTCTAAGGCCTTGAGGAATCGCCACACCGTCTTCCACAATGGTTGAACTAATTTACACTACCACCAACAGTGTAAAAGTGTTCCTATTTCTCCACATCCTCTCCAGCATCTGTTGTCTCCAGATTTTTTAATGATCGCCATTCTAACTGGCGTGAGATGGTATCTCAATGTGGTTTTGATTTGCATCTCTCTGATGATCAGTGACGATGAGCATTTTTTCATATGATTGTTGGCCTCATATATGTCTTCTTTCGTAAAGTATCTGTTCATATCCTTTGCCCACTTTTGAATGGGCTTGTTTGTTTTTTTCCTGTAAATCTGTTTGAGTTCTTTGTAAATTCTGGATATCAGCCCTTTGTCAGATGGGTAGACTGCAAAAATGTTTTCCCATTCTGTTGGTTGCCGATCCACTCTAGTGACTGTTTCTTTTGCCGTGTAGAAGCTGTGGAGTTTCATTAGGTCCCATTTGTCTATTTTGGCTTTTGTTGCCAATGCTTTTGGTGTTTGGTTCATGAAGTCCTTGCCTACTCCTATGTCCTGGATAGTTTTGCCTAGATTTTCTTCTAGGGTTTTTATGGTGCCAGGTCTTATGTTTAAGTCTTTAATCCATCTGGAGTTAATTTTAGTGTAAGGTGTCAGGAAGGGGTCCAGTTTCTGCTTTCTGCACATGGCTAGCCAGTTTTCCCAACACCATTTGTTAAACATGGAATCCTTTCCCCATTGCTTGTTTTTGTCATGTTTATCAAAGATTGTATAGTTGTATGTATGTTGTGTTGCCTCCAGTGCCTCTGTTTTGTTGCATTGGTCTATATCTCTGTTTTGGTACCAGTACCATGCTGTTTTGATTACTGTAGCCTTGTAGTATAGTTTGAAATCCGGTAGTGTGATGCCCCCCGCTGTGTTCTTTTTGCTTAGAATTGACTTGGCTATGCGGGCTCTCTTTTGGTTCCATATGAAGTTCATGGTGGTTTTTTCCAGTTCTGTGAAGAAAGTCGATGGTAGCTTGATGGGGATAGCATTGATTCTGTAGATTACTTTGGGCAGTATAGCCATTTTCACGATATTAATTCTTCCTAACCATGAACATGGAATGTTTCTCCATCTGTTTGTGTCCTCTCTGATTTCGTTGAGCAGTGGTTTGTAGTTCTCCTTGAAGAGGTCTCTTACGTTCCTTGTGAGTTGTATTCCAAGGTATTTTATTCTTTTTGTAGCAATTGCGAATGGCAGTTCGCTCTTGATTTGGCTTTCTTTAAGTCTGTTATTGGTGTAGACGAATGCTTGTGATTTTTGCACATTGATTTTATATCCTGAGACTTTGCTGAAGTTGCTTATCAGTTTCAGGAGTTTTTGGGCTGAGGCAATGGGGTCTTCTAGGTATACTATCATGTCGTCTGCAAATAGAGACAATTTGGCTTCCACCTTTCCTATTTGAATACCCTTTATTTCTTTTTCATGCCTGATTGCTCTGGCTAGAACTTCCAGTACTATATTGAATAGGAGTGGTGAAAGAGGGCATCCTTGTCTAGTGCCAGATTTCAAAGGGAATGCTTCCAGTTTTTGCCCATTCGGTATGATATTGGCTGTTGGTTTGTCATAAATAGCTTTTATTACTTTGAGATACGTTCCATCGATACCGAGTTTATTGAGGGTGTTTAGCATAAAGGGCTGTTGAATTTTGTCAAATGCCTTCTCTGCATCAATTGAGATAATCATGTGGTTTTTGTTTTTGGTTCTGTTTATGTGGTGAATTACGTTGATAGACTTGCGTATGTTGAACCAGCCTTGCATCCCCGGGACGAATCCTACTTGATCATGATGAATAAGTTTTTTGATTTGCTGTTGCAATCGGCTTGCCAATATTTTATTGAAGATTTTTGCATCTATGTTCATCATGGATATTGGCCTGAAGTTTTCTTTTCTCGTTGGGTCTCTGCCGGGTTTTGGTATCAGGATGATGTTGGTCTCATAAAATGATTTGGGAAGGATTCCCTCTTTTTGGATTGTCTGAAATAGTTTTAGAAGAAATGGTGCCAGCTCTTCCTTGTGTGTCTGGTAGAATTCGGCTGTGAACCCGTCTGGACCTGGGCTTTTTTTGTGTGGTAGGCTCTTAATTGCTGCCTCAACTTCAGACCTTGTTATTGGTCTATTCATAGTTTCAGCTTCCTCCTGGTTTAGGCTTGGGAGGACACAGGAATCCAGGAATTTGTCCATTTCTTCCAGGTTTACTAGTTTATGCGCATAGAGTTGTTTGTAATATTCTCTGATGATGGTTTGAATTTCTGTGGAATCTGTGGTGATTTCCCCTTTATCATTTTTTATTGCATCTATTTGGTTGTTCTCTCTTTTATTTTTAATCAATCTGGCTAGTGGTCTGTCTATTTTGTTGATCTTTTCAAAAAACCAGCTCTTGGATTTATTGATTTTTTGAAGGGTTTTTCGTGTCTCAATCTCCTTCAGCTCAGCTCTGATCTTAGTAATTTCTTGTCTTCTGCTGGGTTTTGAGTTTTTTTTGATCTTGCTCCTCTAGTTCTTTCAATTTTGATGATAGGGTGTCAATTTTGGATCTCTCCATTCTCCTCATATGGGCACTTATTGCTATATACTTTCCTCTAGAGACTGCTTTAAATGTGTCCCAGAGGTTCTGGCACGTTGTGTCCTTGTTCTCATTTGTTTCGAAGAACTTCTTTATTTCTGCCTTCATTTCGTTGTTTACCCAGTCAACATTCAAGAGCCAGTTGTTCAGTTTCCATGAAGCTGTGCGGTTCTGGGTCTGTTTCTGAATTCTGAGTTCTAACTTGATTGCACTATGGTCTGAGAGGCTGTTTGTTATGATTTCAGTTGTTTTGCATTTGTTGAGCAGTGCTTTACTTCCAATTATGTGGTCAATTTTAGAGTAGGTGTGATGTGGTGCTGAGAAGAATGTATATTCTGTGGATTTGGGGTGGAGAGTTCTGTAAATGTCTATCAGGTTTGCTTGCTCCAGGTCTGAGTTCAAGCCCTGGATATACTTGTTGATTTTTTGTCTGGTAGATCTGTCTAGTATTGACAGTGGAGTGTTAAAGTCTCCCACTATTATTGTGTGGGAGTCTAAGTCCTTTTGGAAGTCCTTAAGCACTTGCCTTATGTATCTGGGTGCTCCTGCATTGGGTCCATATATGTTTAGGATCGTTAGCTCTTCTTGTTGTATCGATCCTTTTACCATTATGTAATGGCCTTCTTTGTCTCTTTTGATCTTTGTTGCTTTAAAGTCTATTTTATCAGAGATGAGAATTGCAACTCCTGCTTTTTTTTGCTTTCCATTTGCTTGGTAAATCTTCCTTCATCCCTTTATTTTGAGCCTTTGTGTATCCTTGCATGTGAGATGGGTTTCCTGGATACAGCACACTGATGGGTTTTGGCTTTTTATCCAATTTGCCAGTCTGTGTTTTTTGAGTGGTGCATTTAGTCCATTTACATTTAGGGTTAATATTGTTATGTGTGAATTTGATACTGCCATTTTGATGCTAAGTGGCTGTTTTGCCTGTTAGTTGTTGTAGATTTTTCATTATGTTGATGCTCTTTAGCATTCAGTGTGATTTTGGAATGGCTGGTACTGGTTGATCCTTTCTATGTCTAGTGCCTCTTTTAGGAGCTCTTGTAAAGCAGGCCTGGTGGTGACAAAATCTCTGAGTACTTGCTTGTTCGCAAAGGATTTTATTTTTCCTTCACTTCTGAAGCTCAGTTTGGCTGGATATGAAATTCTGGGTTGAAAGTTCTTTTCTTTAAGAATGTTGAGTATTGGCCCCCACTCTCTTCTGGCTTGTAGTGTTTCTGCCGAGAGATCTGCTGTGAGTCTGATGGGTTTCCCTTTGTGGGTGACCCGGCCTTTCTCTCTGGCTGCCCTTAGTATTCTCTCCTTTATTTCAACCCTATTGAATCTGACGATTATGTGCCTTGGGGTTGCTCTTCTTGCGGAATATCTTTGTGGTGTTCTCTGAATTTCCTGCAATTGAGTGTTGGCCTGTCTTGGTAGGTGGGGGAAATTTTCCTGGATGATGTCCTGAAGAGTATTTTCCAGCTGGGATTCATTCTCTTCGTCCCCTTCTGGTACACCTATCAAACGTAGGTTAGGTCTTTTCACATAGTCCCACATTTCATGGAGACTTTGTTCATTCCTTTTTGCGTTTTTTTCTCTAATCTTGGTTTCTCGTTTTATTTCATTGAGTTGGTCTTCGACTTCAGATATTCTTTCTTCTGCTTGGTCAATTCAGCTATTGGAACTTGTGTTTGCTTCGCGAAGTTCTCGTATTGTGTTTCTCAGCTCCTTTAATTCATTCATATTCCTCTCTACGTTATCCATTCTTGTTATCATTTCCTCAAATCTTTTTTCAAATCTTTTCTCAAGGTTCTTAGTTTCTTTGCATTGATTTAATACATGATCTTTTAGCTCACAAAAGTTTCTCATTATCCATCTTCTGAAGTCTAATTCCGTCATTTCATCACAGTCATTCACCATCCAGCTTTGTTCCCTTGCTGGTGTGGAGTTTTGGTCCTTTCTAAGAGGCGAGGTGTTCTGGTTTCGGGTGTTTTCCTTCTTTTTGCGCTGGTTTCTTCCCATCTTTGTGGATTTGTCCGCTGGTCGTCTGCATAGTTGCTGACTTATCGATTGGGTCTCTGAGTGGACACCCAGAATGTTGATGATGAAGTATTTCTGTTGCTTGGTTTTCCTTCTACGGGTCTAGCCCCTTCGCTGTACGAGTGCTGAGGTCCGCTCCAGACCCTGCTTGTCTGGGGTGCACCTCTAGCAGCTGTGGCACAGCGAGGGATGCTACCAGTTTCTTTTTCTGCTATATTTGTCCCAGGATGGTGCCTGCCTAATGTCAGTCTTTTGGATATAGAGGGGTCAGGGAGCTGCTTGAGGAGACAGTTTGTACTTTATAGGGGTTTAATTTCTGAGCTGTGAGCTGTGTTGTTCATTCAGGGCTGTTAGGCTGCTATGTTTGATTCTGCTGCAACAGAGCTCATTAAAAAAAACCCTTTTTTTTTCTCAAATGCTCTGTGTTGAGGGGTTTGGGCTTTATTTTTGGATGTCTGTTGAGGTCCTGCCTAGCTAGGATGCAGACTAGCCAGTGTTTGCCTGCCGAGGCCTCGCCCTGCTGTTGTGAGGCTCACCCTGGCTCAGCTGTTCTGCTGTTCTCCGCCACGCCCTGAGCCCTGTGGTGTAGTCTCTCTGTTGTAGCGGGTTGCCTCGGCAATGGCTGCGTCAGCAGTGGGCGTGTATCTCAGTAGGGACGGGTTGCCTCGGCAATGGGCGTGTATCTCAGTTGGGGCGGGTTGCCTCGGTAATGGTGGCCGCCCCTCCCCGTCAGAGCGTCTCGGGCTGTCTGCATGGGGCTTGTTTGAAATCGCGGTTTTGTTCGTCCCACTGGGCCAATCCTAACGCTCTGTTCCTGCAATCCCCTGGGCTGGCCCACTGTCCAAGTCTAGCTCAGTCTCAAGTCCAGCCCTCTCACGTCTCCGGCTGCCAGTTCAATGGGGCACCCGGACAAGTGCGCCCTGTGGGGAGCACTGGGTAGGGCTGGCCGCCGCCACCCCGGCTGCCGGCTTCGCCAGGCAGAATATCTGCCTGGCGTCCCACGTCTCCTCTTCACTTGGGAATTTCCCCATTCCGTGGGCAACAAAGATCAGTCTGGAAATGCAGCTCAGACTCACCTCTCCGCCGACACAACGAGAACTCCAATCCTGGGTTCCATTTAATAATTTAAACAAGATTGATTTGGTTTTGCTCTCAATTTTTATTCATTCTTCATAGAATTACAGTTACCTTTATAGATCATATATTATTGGCAGAGATTCCTCAGTAATCTCTGGTCTCAGTGTCTCACAGATTTGATCAATGGCTTTGGAACTAGAAAGACCTTAGAACTTACGTGATTATGCTTACAATAGGCAATAGCAGACAGCATTGTGCAATTAAGAAGGGAGGATACGTATTATTCAATGGGTAGCAAAGAAGGAAGTTAAAGAACCAAAGCCATTTGGCAAGCCCTCAGCCCTGGCCTTTTAGGGCAGGGGAAACCTCAACCACTGCACCCCTTAACCATCACAGAGAGCCACAGTGCATACATCCCAGGTCCTAAACTAATGAGAGAATGTCAAGGAAGGAGGGGAGACAGTTGGAAATATTCTCAACAAATGGTTGATCTCATTATCTAAAAATGGGTATATTAGAAAATTTTTTTCCACGATGATTTTGGATAATAAAAGTTGTATTCACTTAAATTGAAAAAAATGTATAAAGTGTACATAAATATGAATACATATTTTAAAAATATATACATTTTTTGGTGCAAAACCAGCTCAAGTTTAATTGTGACATTTTAAAATTGTACAAGTATTTTGACATCTACCCCCCATATTTAATCTCTTAAAATGACAGAAAAACATCAAGCAATCACGAGTTTGATATGTTTACCCTTTCAGCTCCTATTTGCAGCACCCAATATTTCTTTGAAATATCAAACAGACCTGGCAGTGGCCAAAAGTAAGTTCCTGCCCACTGTCTCCTACCCCCAACAGATTTGAAAAGTTCAGGTTTAGTGTGTTGTTGCAATGGCAACAACACTAATTCTGTTGTCCAGAATTGGTAGTTCCCCATAGTTGAGGGACTTTAAATGTACCAGTGAAAATAGCTTTTTCCCCTTCAAGTGGAAAAAAGAAAATCACTCCTCAAAACCCAGCAGATCTGGCTGTGAGGTTTTTCCTCTTATCTCATCTCTTCAGGTTTTTTTTTTCCAGTGGAGCAAGAGAGACCAAAACCTAACCTGAGTTACAAGAAACAAGATAGTAATGGCTATAAAGGGAGTGACCAGGAGCAACTGGAACACTCCTTTACCTCCCATATACAATGTATGTGATTCACAGAAAAGTGACCAAAATAACAAATCCACAAAATACAACAGCTAGAATTACAAAATCCATTCATCCGATGGTGGTAGAAGGCAGGATGGAAAGGTGGGAGGGTAAATGGCACAGGGAGAAAAAAAAAGTATTCAGAGGAGGACTCAAGATGGCGCTGTGAGAACAACCCAGGATTGAAGCTCTCGGTGAATCTGTGGAGAGGTGAGTCAGAGCTGCATATTCAGACTGATCTTTGTTGCCCACAGAACGGGGAAATTCCCAAGTATAAAGGAGACGTGGGACGCCAGGAAGAGGCTCTGCCTGGTGAAGCCGGCAGCCAGGGTGGTGGAGCCAGCCCTACCCAGAGCTCCCCACAAGGCGTGCTTGTCCAGGTGCCCTGTTGAACCGGCAACCTGAGACTTGAGAGGGCTGAACTTGAGACTAAACGGGACTCGGACAGTGGGCCAGCCCAGGGGATTGCAGGGACACAGCGTTTGGGGTAGTGCAGTGAGACGAAAAAAATGGAGATTTTAAACACTCCCCATGGAGACAGTCCCTGAGACGCTCCGTGGGGGAGGGGCATCCACCATTACCGAGGCAACCCGCCCCTACTGAGATACACGCCCACTGCTGACGCAGCCGGCCATTGCCGAGGCAACCCGCCCCTACTGAGATACATGCCCACTGCTGATGCAGCCTGCCATTGCTGAGGCAACCCACTACAACAGAGAGACTCCGCTGCAGGGCATAGCCCGTGGTGGAGACCGCAGCAGAAGAGCAGAGCCTGCCACAACAGGGCGAACCTCACACCACCAGGGCGGAGCCTCAGCAGGCAAATAGTGACTAGACTGCCTCCTAGCTGGGCAGGACACCTAAACGGACATCCAAAAATAAAGCCCCAACCCCCCAAGACAGAGCATTTGAGAAATAAAGGGTTTTTTAATGAGCTCTGTTGCAGCAGAATCAAACAGAGCAGCCTAACAGCCCTGAATGAACAACAAAGCTCACAGCTCAGCAATTGAGCTCCTATAAAGTACAGACTGTCTCCTCAAGCAGCTCCCTGACCCCTCTATATGCAAAAGACTGACATTAGGCAGGCATCATCCTGGGACAAAGATAGCAGAAAAAGAAACTGGTAGCATCCCTCACTGTTCCGCAGCTGCTATAGGTGCACCCCAGACAAGCAGGGCCTGGAGTGGACCTCAGCAGCCGTATAACGAAGGGCCTAGACTGGTAGAAGGAAAACCAAGTAACAGAAATAGGTCATCACCAACAATCTGGGTGTCCAATCAGAGTCTCAATCGAAAAGTCAGCAACTACGCAGACAAGTGGATGAATCCACAAAGATGGGAAGAAACCAGCGAAAAAAGGAGGAAAACACCCAAAACCAGAAGACCTTGCCTCCTAGAAAGGACGAAAACTCCTCACAAGCAAGGGAACAAAGCTGGACAGAGAATGACTGGATGAAATGATGGAATTAGACTTCAGAAGGTGGATAATGAGAAACTTTTGTGAGCTAAAAGAGGATGTATTAAACCAATGCAAAGAAACTAAGAACCTTGAAATGAGATATGAAAAAAGATTTGAGAAAATGATAACAAGAATGGATAACTTAGAGAGGAATATGAATGAATTAAAGGAGCTGAAAAACACAATACGAGAACTTTGCAAAGCATGCACAAGTTTCAATAGCCGAATTGACCAAGCAGAAGAAAGAATATCTGAAGTTGAAGATCAACTCAATGAAATAAAATGAGAAACCAAGATCAGAGAAAAAAGCGCAAAAAGGAATGAACAAAGTCTCCAAGAAATGTGGGACTATGTGAAAAGACCTAACCTACGTTTGATAGGTGTACCAGAAGGGAACGAAGAGAATGAATCCAAGCTGGAAAATACTCTTCAGGACATCATCCAGGAAAATTTCCCCCACCTACCAAGACAGGCCAACACTCAAAAGCAGAAAATACAGAGAACACCACAAAGATATTCCTCAAGAAGTGCAACCCCAAGGCACATAATCGTCAGATTCAACAAGGTTCAAATGAAGGAGAAAATACTAAGGGCAGCCAGAGAGAAAGGTCGGGTCACCCACAAAGGGAAGCCCCTCAGACTCACAGCAGATCTCTCGGCAGAAACACTACAAGCCAGAAGAGAGTGGGGGCCAATATTCAACATTCTTAAACAAAAGAACTTTCAACCCAGAATTTCATATCCAGCCAAACTGAGCTTCAGAAGTGAAGGAAAAATAAAATCCTTTGCGAACAAGGAAGTACTCAGAAATTTTGTCACCACCAGGCCTGCTTTACAAGAGCTCCTAAAAAAGGCACTACACATAGAAAGGAACAACCAGTACCAGCCATTCCAAAATCACACTAAATGCTAAAGAGCATCAACATAATGAAGAATCTACAACAACTAACAGGCAAAACGGCTACTTAGCATCAAAATGGCAGTATCAAATTCACACATAACAATATTAACCCTAAATGTAAATGGACTAAATGCACCAAACAAAAGACACAGACTGGAAAATTGGATAAAAATCAAAAACCCATCAGTGTGCTGTATCCAGGAAACCCATCTCACATGCAAGGATACACAATGTCTCAAAATAAAGGGATGAAGGAAGATTTACCAAGCAAATGGAGAGCAAAGAAAGCAGGAGTTGTATTTCTCATCTCTGATAAAATAGACTATAAAGCAACAAAGATCAAAAGAGACAAAGAAGGTCATTACATAATGGTAAAATGATCGATACAACAAG
Organism: Callithrix jacchus; assembly: GCF_049354715.1. Classification (NCBI taxonomy): domain Eukaryota; kingdom Metazoa; phylum Chordata; class Mammalia; order Primates; family Cebidae; genus Callithrix; species Callithrix jacchus. The sequence goes on from NC_133506.1 coordinate 59,781,113, forward strand.
AAGAGCTAACGATCCTAAACATATATGGACCCAATACAGGAGCACCCGGATACATAAGGCAAGATCTTAACGACTTACAAAGAGAAATAGACTCCCACAGAATAATAGTGGGAGACTTTAACACTGCACTGTCAATATTAGACAGATCAACCAGACAGAAAATCAACAAGGATATCCAGGGCTTGAACTCAGACCTGGAGCAAGCAAACCTGATAGACATTTACAGAACTCTCCACCACAAATCCACAGAATATACATTCTTCTCAGCACCACATCACACCTACTCTATAATTGACCACATAATTGGAAGTAAAGCACTGCTCAACAAACGCAAAACAACTGGAATCATAACAAACAGCCTCTCAGACCATAGTGCAATCAAGTTAGAACTCAGAATTCAGAAACCAACCCAGAACAGCACAGCTTCATGGAAACTGAACAACTGGCTCTTCAATGTTGAGTGGGTAAACAATGAAATAAAGAAGTTCTTCGAAACCAATGAGAACGAAGACACAACCTGCCAGAATCTCTGGGACACATTTAAAGCAGTCTCTAGAGGAAAGTATATAGCAATAAGTGTTCATATGAGGAGAATGGACAGATCCAAAATTGACACCCTATCGTCAAAATTGAAAGAGCTAGAGGAGCAAGATCAAAAAAACTCAAAACCCAGCAGAAGACAAGAAATAACTAAGATCAGAGCTGAACTGAAGGAGATTGAGACACGAAAAACCTTCAAAAAATCAATAGATCTAAGAGCTGGTTTTTTTGAAAAGATCAACAAAATAGAGAGACCACTAGCCAAATTGATTAAAAAGAAAAGAGAGAACAACCAAATAGATGCAATAAAAAATGATAAAGGGGAAATCACCACAGATTCCACAGAAATTCAAACCATCATCAGAGAATATTACAAACAACTCTATGCACATAAACTAGTAAACCTGGAAGAAATGGATAAATTCCTGACTCCTGTGTCCTCCCAAGCCGAAACCAGGAGGAAGCCAAAACTATGAATAGACCAATAACAAGGTGAGAAGTCGAAGCAGCAATTAAGAGCCTACCACACAAAAAAACCCAGGTCCAGATGGGTTCACAGCCGAATTCTACCAGACACACAAAGAGGAGCTGGTACCATTCCTTCTAAAACTATTCCAAATAATCCAAAAAGAGGGAATCTTTCCCAAATCATTTTATGAGCCCAACATCATCCTGATACCAAAACCCGGCAGAGACCCAACAAGAAAAGAAAACTTCAGGCCAATATCCATGATGAACATAGATGCAAAAATCTTCAATAAAATATTGGCAAGCCGATTGCAACAGCAAATCAAAAAACTTATCCATCATGATCAAGTAGGATTTATCCTGGGGATTCAAGGCTGATTCAACATACGCAAGTCAATAAATGTAATTCACCACATAAACAGAACCAAAAACAAAAACCACATGATTATCTCAATTGACGCAGAGAAGGCATTTCACAAAATTCAACAGCCCTTTATGCTAAAAACCCTCAATAAACTCGGTATCGATGGGACGTATCTCAAAGTAATAAAAGCTATTTATGACAAACCAACAGCCAATATCATACTGAATGGGCAAAAACTGGAAGCATTCCCTTTGAAATCCGACACTAGACAAGGATGCCCACTTTCACCACTCCTTTTCAATATAGTACTGGAAGTCCTAGCCAGAGCAATCAGGCAAGAAAAAGACATAAAGGGTATTCAAATAGGAAAGGTGGAAGCCAAATTGTTTCTATTTGCAGACGACATGATAGTATACCTAGAAGACCCCATCACCTCAGCCCAAAAACTCTTGAAACTGATAAGCAACTTCAGCAAAGTCTCAGGATATAAAATCAATGTGCAAAAATCACAAGCATTCGTCTACACCAATAACAGACTTAAAGAAAGCCAAATCAAGAATGAACTGCCATTCACAATTCCTACAGAAAGAGTAAAATAACTTGGAATACAACTCACAAGGAACGTAAGGGACCTCTTCAAGGAGAACTACAAACCACTGCTCAACGAAATCAGAGAGGACACAAACAGATGGAGAAACATTCCATGTTCATGGTTAGGAAGAATTAATATCGTGAAAATGGCTATACTGCACAAAGTAATTTACAGAATGAACGCTATCCTCATCAGGCTACCATTGACTTTCTTCACAGAACTGGAAAAAACCACCATGAACTTCATATGGAACCAAAAAGAGAGCCCGCATAGCCAAGTCAATTCTAAGCAGAAAGAACACAGTGGGGTGCATCACACTACCGGATTTCAAACTATACTACAAGGCTACAGTAATCAAAACAGCATGGTACTGGTACCAAAACAGAGATATAGACCAATGCAACAAAACAGAGGCACTGGAGGCAACACAACATATCTACAACCATACAATCTATGATAAACCTGACAAAAACAAGCAATGGGGAAAGGATTCCCTGTTTAACAAATGGTGTTGGGAAAACTGACTAGCCATGTGCAGAAAGCAGAAACTGGACCCCTTCCTGACGCCTTACACTAAAATTAACTCCAGATGTATTAAAGACTTAAACATAAGACCTGGCACGATAAAAACCCTAGAATGAAATCTAGGCAAAACTATCCAGGACATAGGAGTAGGCAAGGATTTCATGAACAAAACACCAAAAGCATTGGCAACAAAAGCCAAAATAGACAAATGGGACCTAATCAGACTCCACAGCTTCTTCACAGCAAAAGGAACATTCAGTAGAGTGAATCAGCAACCAACAGAATGGGAAAAAATTTTTGCAGTTTACCCATCTGACAAAGGGCTGATATCCAGAATTTACAACGAACTCAAACAGATTTACAGGAAAAAAACAAGCCCATTCAAAAGTGCGCAAAGGATATAAACAGACACCGTACAAAAGAAGACATATATGAGGCCAACAATCATATGAAAAAATGCTCATCGTCACTGGTCATCAGAGAGATGCAAATCAAAACCACATTGAGATACCCTCTCACGCCAGTTAGAATGGCGATCATTACAAAATCTGGAGACAACAGATGCTGGAGAGGATGTGGAGAAAAAGGAACACTTTTACACTGTTGGTGGGAGTGTAAATTAGTTCAACCATTGTGGAAGACAGTGTGGCGATTCCTCAAGGCCTTAGAAATAGAAATTCCATTTGACGCAGCAATCCCATTACTGGGTATGTATCCAAAGGACTATAAATCGTTCTACTATAAGGACACATGTACACGAATGTTCATTGTAGCTCTGTTTACAATAGCAAAGACCTGGAATCAACCCACATGCCCACTGATAATAGACTGGATTGGAAAAATGTGGCACATATACACCATGGAATATTATGCAGCATAAGAAATGATGAGTTTGTGTCGTTTGTAGGGACATGGATGAATCTGGAGAACATCGTCCTCAGGAAACTGACACAAGAACAGAAAATGAAAGATCGCATATTCTCACTCATAGGCAGGTGATGAAAAATGAGAACACATGGACACAGGGAGGGGAGTACTAAACAATGGGGTCTATTGGGGGGAAAGGGGAGGGTTAGTGGGAGGGGGAGGTGGGGAGGGATAACCTGGGGGTAAATACCAAATGTGGGTGAAGGGGAGAAAGGAAGCAAAACACACTGCCATGTGTGTACCTACGCAACTGTCTTGCATGTTCTGCTCATGTACCCCAAATCCTAAAATGTAATTAAAAAATTAAAAAAAAGTATTCAAATCAGTCCAGGCAGAAAGACTGGCAAATGCTAGAAAACAGTTGCAGAAAAACTGTGGTCCTTTCAGACTCAGGATGATGTTAAAAATCCACACACTTGTGTCAGAAACATTCTGCCTTATGTGCACCAGAGACAAAAATTCCAATTCCCCAGACAGAAGGGAATACACAGAGGGCCCTTGGCAGAGTGGGTCCTGCCTTCCCTAGCAGGGGGAAGTGAACAAGGAAAGAGCTGCCACAGCCTCCTTCCAATCCCACCCATCCCCTTTGGATGACAGGCAACTCAGTGGCCTGTAGCATCCTTCAGTTTGGCAGGAGATGGATTCAGTGAAGGGAACTTCTCTGCAGAAGTGGAGCTACTTAGGGCAGACTGCAGGTAGACTGTCTTGTGGAAAAGTCTGTTGCTTAAGAAGACCACCAAGAAGAAGAGGTGCAACTGGAAGAGATATGCTTTGCCAGGGGTTTTTGCTTCATTGGTGCTGATAATGAATAAAGGAAAGAGGATAGAGAAAATAGAAGTAAGTGTTTGTGTACTGTTTTTGTACATATGTACTTTATGAGCATATGTACATACTTAAAATGTATATAAGTATGTATACTATACATACGTGGATCCCCATGGTATTTTTTTTTAACTTCACAGCGACATTTATTGTTCCAGCCTGGAAATACATCCCTTTTTAAAATTTCAAACCGCGAAACATGTTAAAAACTTCACTCATCAAATACATGTTAATTTAAACAATAACTTGCTAAAGAAACTTTATCACAACAACGTTTTAGGGCCTGATCACGTCAAGTCTATAGGGCCATTACTGAATATCAACCAAGTGTCTTTTTTTTTTAATTTTTATTGGATTTTAGGTTTTGGGGTACATGAGCAGAGCATGCAAGACAGTTGCGTAGGTACACACATGGCGGTGTGCTTTGCTTTTCTTCTCCCCTTCACCCACATTTGGCATTTCTCCCCAGGCTATCCCTCCCCACCTACCCCTCCCACTGGCCCTCCCCTTTTCCCCCCAATAGACCCCAGTGTTTAGTACTCCCCTTTCTGTGTCCATGTGTTCTCATTTTTCATCACCCACCTATGAGTGAGAATATGCGGTGTTTCAATTTCTGTTCTTTTGTCAGTTTGCTGAGGATGATGTTCTCCAGATTCATCCATGTCCCTACAAACGACACGAACTCATCATTTCTGATTGCTGCATAGGATTCCATGGTGTATATGTGCCAAATTTTTCCAATCCAGTCTATTATCAATGGGCATTTGGGTTGATTCCAGGTCTTTGCTATTGTAAACAGTGCTGCAATGAACATTCGTGTACATGTGTCCTTATAGTAGAACGATTTACAGACTTCTGGATATATACCCAGTAATGGGATTGCTGGGTCAAATGGAATTTCTATTTCTAAGGCCTTGAGGAATCGCCACACCGTCTTCCACAATGCTTGAACTAATTTACACTCCCACCAACAGTGTAAAAGTGTTCCTTTTTCTCCACATCCTCTCCAGCATCTGTTGTCTCCAGATTTTTTAATGATCGCCATTCTAACTGGCGTGAGATGGTATCTCAATGTGGTTTTGATTTGCATCTCTCTGATGACCAGTGACGATGAGCATTTTTTCATATGATTGTTGGCCTCATATATGTCTTCTTTCGTAAAGTATCTGTTCATATTCTTTGCCCACTTTTGAATGGGCTTGTTTGTTTTTTCCTGTAAATCTGTTTGAGTTCTTTGTAAATTCTGGATATCAGCCCTTTGTCAGATGGGTAGACTGCGAAAAATTTTTCCCATTCTGTTGGTTGCTGATCCACTGTAGTGACTGTTTCTTTTGCCGTGCAGAAGCTGTGGAGTTTGATTAGGTCCCATTTGTCTGTTTTGGCTTTTGTTGCCAATGCTTTTGGTGTTTTGTTCATGAAGTCCTTGCCTACTCCTTTGTCCTGGATAGTTTTGCCTAGATTTCCTTCTAGGGTTTTTATGGTGCCAGGTCTTATGTTTAAGTCTTTAATCCATCTGGAGTTAATTTTAGTGTAAGGTGTCAGGAAGGGGTCCAGTTTCTGCTTTCTGCACATGGCTAGCCAGTTTTCCCAACACCATTTGTTAAACATGGAATCCTTTCCCCATTGCTTGTTTTTGTCAGGTTTATCAAAGATTGTATAGTTGTATGTATGTTGTGTTGCCTCCGGTGCCTCTGTTTTGTTCCATTGGTCTATATCTCTGTTTTGGTACCAGTACCATGCTGTTTTGATTACTGTAGCCTTGTAGTCCAGTTTGAAATCCGGTAGTGTGATGCCCCCTGCTGTGTTCTTTTTGCTTAGAATTGACTTGGCTATGCGGGCTCTCTTTTGGTTCCATATGAAGTTCATGGTGGTTTTTTCCAGTTCTCTGAAGAAAGTCGATGGTAGCTTGATGGGGATAGCATTGATTCTGTAAATTACTTTGGGCAGTATAGCCATTTTCACGATATTAATTCTTCCTAACCATGAACATGGAATGTTTCTCCATCTGTTTGTGTCCTCTCTGATTTCGTTGAGCAGTGGTTTGTAGTTCTCCTTGAAGAGGTCTCTTACGTTCCTTGTGAGTTGTATTCCAAGGTATTTTACTCTTTTTGTAGCAATTGCGAATGGCAGTTCGCTCTTGATTTGGCTTTCTTTAAGTCTGTTATTGGTGTAGACGAATGCTTGTGATTTTTGCACATTGATTTTATATCCTGAGACTTTGCTGAAGTTGCTTATCAGTTTCAGGAGTTTTTGGGCTGAGGCAATGGGGTCTTCTAGGTATACTATTATGTCGTCTGCAAATAGAGACAATTTGGCTTCCACCTTTCCTATTTGAATACTCTTTATGTCTTTTTCTTGCCTGATTGCTCTGGCAAGAACTTCCAGTACTATACTGAACAGGAGTGGTGAGAGAGGGCATCCTTGTCTAGTGCCAGATTTCAAAGGGAATGCTTCCAGTTTTTGCCCATTCAGTATGATATTGGCTGTTGGTTTGTCATAAATAGCTTTTATTACTTTGAGATACGTTCCATCGATACCGAGTTTATTGAGGGTTTTTAGCATAGGGCTGTTGAATTTTGTGAAATGCCTTCTCTGCGTCAATTGAGATAATCATGTGGTTTTTGTTTTTGGTTCTGTTTATGTGGTGAATTACATTGATAGACTTGCGTATGTTGAATCAGCCTTGCATCCCTGGGATGAATCCTACTTGATCATGATGAATAAGTTTTTTGATTTGCTGTTGCAATCGGCTTGCCAATATTTTATTGAAGATTTTTGCATCTATGTTCATCATGGATATTGGCCTGAAGTTTTCTTTTCTCGTTGGGTCTCTGCCGGGTTTTGGTATCAGGATGATATTGGTCTCATAAAATGATTTGGGAAGGATTCCCTCTTTTTGGATTGTTTGAAATAGTTTTAGAAGGAATGGTACCAGCTCCTCCTTGTGTGTCTGGTAGAATTCGGCTGTGAACCCGTCTGGACCTGGGCTTGTTTTGTGTGGTAGGCTCTTAATTGCTGCCGCAATTTCTGACCTTGTTATTGGTCTATTCATAGTTTCAGCTTCCTCCTGGTTTAGGCTTTGGAGGACACAGGAGTCCAGGAATTTATCCATTTCTTCCAGGTTTACTAGTTTATGCGCATATAGTTGTTTGTAATATTCTCTGATGATGGTTTGAATTTCTGTGGAATCTGTGGTGATTTTTCCTTTATCATTTTTTATTGCATGTATTTGGTTGTTCTCTCTTTTATTTTTAATCAATCTGGCTAGTGGTCTATTTTGTTGATCTTTTCAAAAAACCAGCTCTTGGATTTATTGATTTTTTGAAGTGTTTTTCGTGTCTCAATCTTCTTCAGCTCAGCTCTGATCTTAGTTATTTCTTGTCTTCTGCTGGGTTTTGAGTTTTTTTGATCTTGCTCCTCTAGCTCTTTCAATTTTGACGATAGGGTGTCAATTTTGGATCTCTCCATTCTCCTCATATGGGCACTTATTGCTATATACTTTCCTCTAGAGACTGGTTTAAATGTGTCCCAGAGATTCTGGCACGGTGTGTCTTCGTTCTCATTGGTTTCGAAGAACTTCTTTATTTCTGCCTTTATTTCGTGGTTTACCCAGTCAACATTGAAGAGCCAGTTGTTCAGTTTCCATGAAGCTGTGCGGTTCTGGGTCGGTTTCTGAATTCTGAGTTCTAACTTGATTGCACTATGGTCTGAGAGGCTGTTTGTTATGATTTCAGTTGTTTTGCATTTGTTGAGCAGTGCTTTACCTCCAATTATGTGGTCAATTTTAGAGTAGGTGTGATGTGGTGCTGAGAAGAATGTGTATTCTGTGGATTTGGGGTGGCGCGTTCTGTAAAGGTCTATCAGGTTTGCTTGCTCCAGGTCTGAGTTCAAGCCCTGGATATCCTTGTTGATTTTCTGTCTGGTTGATCTGTCTAGTATTGACAGTGGAGTGTTAAAGTCTCCCACTATTATTGTGTGGGAGTCTAAGTCCTTTTGGAAGTCCTTAAGCACTTGCCTTATGTATCTGGGTGCTCCTGCATTGGGTCCATATATGTTTAGGATCGTTAGCTCTTCTTGTTGTATCGATCCTTTTACCATTATGTAATGGCCTTCTTTGTCTCTTTAGATCTTTGTTGCTTTAAAGTCTATTTTATCAGAGATGAGAATTGCAACTCCTGCTTTTTTTTGCTTTCCATTAGCTTGGTAAATCTTCCTCCATCCCTTTATTTTGAGCCTTTGTGTATCCTTGCATGTGAGATGGGTTTCCTGTATACAGCACACTGGTGGATTTTGGATTTTTATCCAATTTGCCAGTCTGTGTTTTTTGAGTGGTGCATTTAGTCCATTTACATTTAGGGTTAATATTGTTATGTGTGAAGTTAATACTGCCATTTTGATGCTAAGTGGCTGTTTTGCCTGTTAGTTGTTGTAGATTCTTCATTATGTTGATGCTCTTTAGCATTCAGTGTGATTTTGGAATGGCTGGTACTGGTTGTTCCTTTCTATGTGTAGTGCCTCTTTCAGGAGCTCTTGTAAAGCAGGCCTGGTGGTGACAAAATCTCTGAGTACTTGCTTGTTCGCAAAGGATTTTATTTTTCCTTCACTTCTGAAGCTCAGTTTGGCTGGATATGAGATTCTGGGTTGAAAGTTCTTTTCTTTAAGAATGTTGAATATTGGCCCCCACTCTCTTCTGTCTTGTAGTGTTTCTGCCGAGAGATCTGCTGTGAGTCTGATGGGCTTTCCTTTGTGGGTGACCCGACCTTTCTCTCTGGCTGCCCTTAGTATTCTCTCCTTTATTTCAGCCCTGTTGAATCTGACGATTATGTGCCTTGGGGTTGCTCTTCTTGCGGAATATCTTTGTGGTGTTCTCTGAATTTCCTGCAATTGAGTGTTGGCCTGTCTTGCTAGGTCGGGGAAATTTTCCTGGATGATTTCCTGAAGAGTATTTTCCAGCTTGGATTCATTCTCTTCGTCCCCTTCTGGTACACCTATCAAACGTAGGTTAGGTCTTTTCACATAGTCCCACATTTCTTGGAGACTTTGTTCATTCCTTTTTGCGCTTTTTTCTCTGATCTTGGTTTCTCGTTTAATTTCATTGAGTTGGTCTTCGACTTCAGATATTCTTTCTTCTGCTTGGTCAATTCGGCTATTGAAACTTGTGTTTGCTTCGCGAAGTTCTCGTATTGTGTTTTTCAGCTCCTTTAATTCATTCATATTCCTCTCTAAGTTATCCATTCTTTTTATCATTTCCTCGAATCTTTTTTCAAGGTTCTTAGTTTCTTTGCTTTGATTTAATACATGATCTTTTAGCTCACAAAAGTTTCTCATTATCCATCTTCTGAAGTCTAATTCCGTCATTTCTTCACAGTCATTCTCCATCCAGGTTTGTTCCCTTGCTGGTGAGGAGTTTTGGTCCTTTCTAGGAGGCGAGGTGTTCTGGTTTCGGGTGTTTTCCTCCTTTTTGCGATGATTTCTTCCCATCTTTATGGATTTGTCCGCTGGTCGTCTGCGTAGTTGCTGACTTTTCGATTGGGTCTCTGAGTGGACACCCAGAATGTTGATGATAAAGTATTTCTGTTGCTTGGTTTTCCTTCTACCAGTCTAGCCCCTTCGCTGTACGACTGCTGAGGTCCGCTCCAGACCCTGCTTGTCTGGGGTGCACCTCTAGCAGCTGTGGCACAGCGAGGGATGCTACCAGTTTCTTTTTCTGCTATCTTTGTCCCAGGATGATGCCTGCCTAATGTCAGTCTTTTGGATATAGAGGGGTCAGGGAGCTGCGTGAGGAGACAGTTTGTACTTTATAGGGGCTTAATTGCTGAGCTGTGAACTGTGTTGTTCATTCAGGGCTGTTAGGCTGCTATGTTTGATTCTGCTGCAACAGAGCTCATTAAAAAATCCTTTTTTTTCCTCAAATGCTCTGTGTTGAGGGGTTTGGGCTTTATTTTTGGATGTCCGTTGAGGTCCTGCCCAGCTAGGACGCAGTGTAGCCACTGTTTGGCTGCCGAGTCTCCTCCCTGCTGTTGTGTGATTCGCCCTGTTCCTGCAGGCTCTGCTGTGGCCATGCCCTGCGGCGGAGTCTCTCTGTTGTAGAGGGTTGCCTCGGCAATGGCAGGCTGCGTCAGCAGTGGGCGTGTATCTCAGTAGGGACGGGTTGCGTCGGCAATGGCAGGGTGCGTCAGCAGTGGGCGTGTATCTCAGTAGGGACGGGTTGCCTCGGCAACGGCAGGCTGCGTCAGCAGTGGGCGTGTATCTCAGTACGGACAGGTTGCCTCGGCACCGGCTGGCTGCGTCAGCAATGGGCGTGTATCTCAGTTGGGGCGGGTTGCCTCGGGGCTTGTTTGAAATCGCGGTTTTGTTCGTCCCACTGGGCCAACCCTAACGCTCTGTCCCTGCGATCCCCTGGCTGGCCCACTGTTTAAGTCTAGCTCAGTCTCAAGTCCATCCGTCTCACGTCTCCTGTTGCCAGTTCAACGGGGCACCCAGACAAGCATGCCCTGTGGGGAGCGCTGGGTAGGGCCGGCCGCCGCCACCCCGGCTGCCGGCTTCACCAGGGGGAGGTTCTGCCTGGCATCCCGCGTCTCCTCTTCACTTGGGAATTTCCCCGTTCTGTGGGCAACAAAGATCAGTCTGGAAATGCAGCTCAGACTCACCTTTCCGCGGACACAACGCGAGCTCCAATCCTGGGTTGTTCTCACAGCGCCATCTTGATTCCTCCCCCCAAGTGTCTCTTTATAGTCTGCAAGTTGTTTATCCTACAACAAGAAGGCATAACATGTTTTCTTGACTCAGGTGATACATAAGAAAAGAAATCATGATTTGTTTCTTTTGCTGTAACAGGCAGACACTGCATTTCTTGTTGTGATCAGGAAAGATGGAATGACTGATTCCCTTTTCTTGCTGCTATCAACAGTTTTTTATGCATTATCTCAATGCTTGAATAGTCCAGCAACTGAAGATAGTTCACACAAGTCATTACAGAGTGCAAGTAGTCATCTCAGTTTTCTGTTGATTCAAATGTCTTTTGGACAATTGTCAAAGGTGGATTCAAACTTTGGAATCCTCCAACAGGCAATCTTGGGCTACCAGTCTCAAACTAGAGAAACAACCTCTGCTGCTCATTATCAAAACTACTGAGAATCTCAAGAAAAAATTTCACAGCTTGACTGTCATGAGCATAACTGTGATCAGGCCTGCAGCATTCCATCAGTGTCTTTGCATTCCAAGTGTCTGCTTTACTGCCACAAAGGAGTTGATCCACTTCCACCAGGTAGAAGTATTGAAGATGACTGAGTGGGAAGAATGATTCAAATCCATCTCTGAATGAATCAAATTGCCTAGAAATGCCTTCATTTAGTGCCCAGAATATAACCAGTCTTAGATACTCCTCTAAATGGTGGATAGTAACTGGTATATCCTTCCCTCCTTTCTTCAGTTTGATATTGGGAAACCCTGGAAAAATGAAATCCAGCCCTAGATCTTCAACAGAGCAGCCATTCATAGTCAGGGTTTCTAATGCATACTGCAGACTCTCTTTGGTCTGGAATTTACCTTGTTTGAGTCTTTTCTTCTGCCTGACAATGTCTTCTAGGTGATAAACTGATCTGGCTACAACAGGGTCGATGTCAAACAAATCATGTGATGTTAGTGAAGTTTCTTGCTGTAGCATCCGTTTATAAAAGGGTAAGCCAAGGGGAATGTCCACCAATCTGAAATCCATGATAGCTTTGGCCATTAATTTTCCTAAGAAGTGAAACTTCATCTTAATCTTTGCAATATAAGCTGGCTTAGCTGTCCTACCAAAGGGAAGTGCAAATAAGCCCTGGAGGTTTTGAATTTACTTCGTCCTTTCTTGGCCTCCTTTTGGATTGCTAAGAGTTACTTCTTCACCTCTCCAAAGCCCCAAGTCAGCTCTCTGTAGTTCCTGAGATACAAGTGCATAAAACTCCAGTGTAGGCCCAAGACCTGTACCAACCTCATTTTCATACTGGATTTCTAACATGGCCCTGGAGCTGCCAAGGTCCTGCATCACAGATGCAGCCTCTTTCAGCAGCTCCTCTCTGTTCACAGTACATTTTTTTCTAGCCAATCCAGGTGCAACTCTGCTATCTTGAGAATCAGACTGTTTGATTTCTGGGTTCGTATCAAGTAATCTTTGCATTGCTTGATCCCGATCAAATGCACTTACATAAAAAAGCATTTGCCGGGTATCAAAAGGAAAGAAAAATGGGCAGGTTTTTCCTAGCCGAGTAAGCCATGTTGCGATGATTCCTGTCATGATTACTAAAGGATCTTGAAGTTGTCTATTTGCTTTTGCTGTTAACTTACTGTTAATAAATTCACTAGTTGGAATAATTTCCTTGCACATTGCATTATTATACAACTAATACCAGTATCGACTGATAGCATTTAAAACTCTTAGAAGGAGGATCACATCTAATGACGGGTCTTTAAATGTTATATTTTCAGGTTGTGTGGGAATGAGGTAAACTTCTAAAGGATTTGATACTGATGGGCACACTCCATTGTGCCATAACTCATTATGCTTTTTTGCATTTCTAGGAGAAGTTTTTGTTGGAGCTGTCTGGGCTCTTCCTCTTTTACTACCAACACAATCTTTATTATTTTCTTCATCCTCTCTCAGAGGTTTATACCATATTGTATGAGTCTTTGTTCAAATACCAGCTCTGCCTAGAGGATTGCTCTCATCATTTGTGGATTCTCTTTCATCTTCAGCCTGTATACTAAACTGCCATACTGCCTGATACACAGTCATGTTATATGGCAGCAAATGTTCTCCAATATAAAACTGCAGCCTGTGTCTTACATTTTTAGAATGTAGGAGAGGTGGGTACAAGACCTCTCACTTGTCAGGGAAGTGGGAGAAAAGCCCATAGTCACAGGCTTCACCGAGTTCCCATACAAACTGAATGTCTGGTCTCACTCCCACTGTGCCCCCACAATATATATAATGTAGACCCACCTTACTAATCATAAGATAATTCAAACTGGAGTGAAATCCCACAAATGTAAAGAATGTAACAAATCCTATAGGTGGTTCTCACACCTTGCTAGACATAAGATAATTCATGCTGAAGGGAAACCCTACAAATTTAATAAATGTGGAAAAGCTTTTAAGTGGTTCTTGGACCTTAGTAAACATAAGAGAATTCACACTGGATAGAAATGCTACATCTGTCAAGAATGTGGCAAAGCCTTTACCTGCTGCTGAACCATTATTAACCACAAGAGAATTCATATGGAAGAGAGACTTTATAAATATGAAGAATATAGCAAAACCTTTAAGTGCTTCTCAGACCTTACTAATCATGAGAGAATTCACACTGGAGATAATCCCTACAAATGTGAAGAATGTGGCAAAGCATGCAGGTGGTTCTCACAACTTATTGAACATAAGATAATTAATACAAGAGAGAAGTTTCACAAGTGTTAAAAATGTGGAAAAGTCTTTAACAAGTGCTTATATTGTGTTCAACATCAGAGATTTAATACTGAACAGATGCAGGATAAATGTAATGTCTGATGAAGAACATTCAACGCCTCAAGGGGCTCTAAAAAATTGCTTTAGAATCTGGGTGCTTTTGTGTTGGGTGCATATACAGCCCTTTAATATACAGCCATTTACTGTTTAAAAAAACACTTAGAGACTTAGAGATTATTAAAATTGTTTTTTCAGGGAAAAAATTCAGGTGCAGTGGCTCACACCTGTAATCCCAGTACTTTGGGAGGCCAAGGCAGGTGGATCATGAGGTCAAGAGATAGAGACCATCCTGGTCAACATGGTGAAACCCTGTCTCTACTAAAAATACAAAGGATTAGCTGGGCATCGTGGCATGTGCCTGTAATCCCAGCTACTCAGGAGGCTGAGGCAGGAGAATTGCCTGATTTTGGGAGGCAGAAGTTGTGGTGAGCTGAGATTGTGCCATTGCACTCCAGCCTGGGTAACAAGAGTGAAACTCCATCTCAAAAAAAAAAAAAAAAAAAAAGAATGGATCCAGAGGTATCCAGAATGAAGATGGGCCAGACTCAATGCGTACATACACAGTCATATGTGTACAGCCCATAATTATTTGTGAGCTATTTCTCTTTTGGCCTAAGAATTTCACTGGCTATAAAATTTACCTGGATGTCTTATTTATGGAATTACTTTTGCAGAATCATAATTTAGCAACTATTCATTATGGATGAAAGAGATCTGTAAAACCTGCCCATGAACTTACAGAATTTACTCTGCAGAAGTGTTATCTTACTCCATTTACATCTGTGTTACACGTGCTCTGCTTACCAGGCATATTAGGAAATACCTCTTAGGAAGCAATAGTGGTCTCAGGCCAATTACTGTGGAGCAGCTTTCATTCCTACCTGGTTGCAAACTTTGGCACTGTTATCTGAGATTGCTGCAGCCATTCTTGTGTTACAATGGTATTTCTCCAGCTTTATGAAAACCTGCACTTACTTTTCCTTGCATGGCAGGTCCCTGTCTTGTCTGTCATGGGAAGAGTTCTGCCAATTTAAATGTGACTGTGGTATAAACAGCAAAATAATTTAAAATTAAGTCATTTCTCTTTTATTAATTTACTATTAAGTTATGTTTTCATGCTCAGAACAGCCAGAGCTTTCCCTGAAAACATATAGGAAGTGGGTAGCCGTTTTTCCCACTCCATATATCAGAGTTTTACAAAAAGGCTTACTTTTTTTTTTTTTAACCTTCTTTTTTTTTTTTAGAGGGAAAAAGAGAAAAAGAAGGGGAAATAAAGAAAAAGAGGGAAAAAGGAATATTACTTCATTCCTAAAATGGGTTTCAATAATGGCCGATCAATATTTTGAGTGTTTAAAGTGGTTAATGCATATTTTATGTGTTTAAAATGGAGACCTCTATTGTGTTTATTTGTTCTGGCTCTGAGTTCAAGTCCTGGATATCGTTATCAATTTGTTGTCTTGTTGAATCTAAATCTCATTATGTGTCTTATGTATCTGGGTGTTAAGATCTCTTATTGTTACATTAATCCTTTTACCCTTGCATCCTTGTAGCTTTGAAATCTATTTTATTAAGTGTGAGAATTGCAACTCCTGCTTTTTATTTATTTATTTTTGCTCTCCATTTCGTTGGTGAGTTTTTTTCCATCCCCTTGTTTTGAGTCTTTGTATATCTTTAGATATATCATTAGATTTTGTGGATAATGTATATTTTGTGTGTTTAAAATGGAAAGCTCTATTGAGTTTATTTGTTCTGGATCCTAGTTCCAGTCCCGGATATCGTTATCAATTTTCTGTCTCGTTGAATCTAAATCTCATTATGGGTCTTATGTATCTGGGTGTTAAGATCTCTTATTATTACATTAATCCTTTTACCCTTGTATCCTTGTAGCTTTGAAATCTATTTTGTCAAATGTGAAAATTGCAACTCCGGCTTTTTATTTATTTATTTTTGCTCTCCATTTGGTTGGTACGTTTTTTTTTTTTCCAACCGTTTATTTTGAGTCTATGTATATCTTTGGATATACCGTTAGATTTTGTCTGTATCTTTTGATTGGGAGATTTGGTCGATTTAAATTCAGGGTTGCTGCCATTTGATATTAACTGGCTATTTTGTCCTTTCGTTGATAAAAATTCTTCTTTATGTTAATGCTCTTTACTTTTTGGTGTATTTTTAGAAAGGGTCATACTGGTTGTTCCTTTCTGTGTATAATGCTTCTTTTAGAAGTTCTTGTAAAGCAGGCCTGGTGGTAATAAAATATCTGAGTACTTGCTTGTTCCTAAAAGATTTTATTTTTCCTTCAAATGTAAAGCTTAAATTGGCAGGATATGAAATTCTGGGCTGAAAGTTCTGTTGATTAAGTATATTGAATATTGGCCCCCACTCTCTTCTAGCTTGTAGGGTTTCCATTGAGAGATCTTCTGTAAGCCTAATAGGCTTACCTTTATGGGTAACTTGATCTTTCTCTCTGGCTACCCTTAATATTTTCTCCTTCGTTTCAATCTTGGTGAATCTAACGATTATGTGCCTTGGGGTTGGTCTTCTTGAGGAATATCTTTGTGGTGTTCTCTGTATTGCCTGGGGTTGAATAGTGTCCTGCTTTGCTAAATTAGGAAAATTTTCCTGGATAATGTCCTGGAGAGTATTTTCCAGCTTGAATTCATTCTCTCTGTCACATTCAGGTACACCAATCAAGCGTATATTAGGTCTTTTCACATAGTCCCATATTGCTTGGAGACTTTGCTCATTCCTTTTTATCTTTTTTTCTCTATTCTTGTCTTGTCGTTTTGTTTCATTAAGTTGGTCTTCAACCTCTGATACCCTTTCTTCTGCTTGATCCATTCGGCTGTTTAAGCTTGTACATATTTCACTAAGTTCTCGTGTTGTATTTTTCAACTCCATAAGTTCATTTGTATTCCTCTCTATATTGTCTATTCTTTTCAACATTTCATCGAACCTTTTTTCCAAGTTCTTAGTTTCTTTACATTGGGTTAGAACAAGTTCCTTTAACTCCCAGAAGTTTCTTATCATCCACCTTTTAAAGCCTACTTCAGATAATGGAACACAGTCCTTTTCCATCAGGGCTTGTTCCGTTACTGATGAGTCCTTTTCCATCAGGGCTTGTTCGGTTGCTGATGAGTCCTTTTCCATCAGGGCTTGTTCCGTTGCTGATGGGTTCTGATTTTGAGTATACTCGGTCTTCTTAGGCTGTTTTTTTCCCTTCATAGTAGATGAACTGCCTTTCTAATGAGGTTTCTGAGTTGACGTCCAACTTACTGATTCCCAGTGCTGGGATCTAAGCAACCCACTGTGGCGGCCTAAATAGCAGCAATAAGACTGATGGTGCTCTTCTGCCCGGGAATCTCTGGTCTGGCTTCCCTCTTGAGTCCGCAACAAGTGGCTCTGACTTCCCGGAGCTCCCAACTCCAGTCAGTAGGGGAAGCAGTCCCGTTGGCTCTGCATGAAGAGCTGCTGCGCTGAGACGCCAGCAAAACCACTGCGGCAGCCACAAGAGTCGCTCTGGCGACCCGTGGGGCTCCTCCACTGGGAATCGGCTAATCGGTGAGTGACGAAAATTCGTCTAAAGATGTGGCGTCGTCTCGTTCTCTGAGCTTTCACTGGGAGCTACAATCCTGAGCTGTTAGTGGTCGGCCATCTTGGATCGATCTCAAAAAGGCTTACTTTGAGATAACTGTTGCATTTTGGGGTACTAATAAATGATTGCCAATGGAAAAAAATGGCAAAAAGGTAAATATACATTTACACACTTCTGTTAGACTGTTTTTTTTTTAATTTTTTATTGAATTTTAGGTTTTGGGGTACATGAGCAGAGCATACAAGACAGTTGCAAAGGAACACACATGGCAGTGTGCTTTTCTACCCTTCTCCCCTTCACCCATTTGGCATTTCTCCTCAGGCTATCCCTCCCTACCTCCCCCTCCAACTGGCCCTCCCCTTTTCCCCCCAATAGACCCCAGTGTTTAGTACTCCCCTCTCTGTGTCCATGTGTTCTCATTTTTCATCACCCGCCTATGAGTGAGAATATGTGGTGTTTCATTTTCTGTTCTTGTGTCAGTTTGCTGAGGATGACGTTCTCCAGATTCATCCAGGTCCCTACAAACGACACAAACTCATCATTTCTGATTGCTGCATAATATTCCATGGTGTATATGTGCCACATTTTTCCAATCCAGTCTATTATCAATGGGCATTTGGGTTGATTCCAGGTCTTTGCTATTGTAAACAGTGCTGCAATGAACATTCGTGTACATGTGTCCTTATAGTAGAATGATTTATAGTCTTTTGGATACATACCCAGTAATGGGATTGCTGGGTCAAATGGAATTTCTATTTCTAAGGCCTTGAGGAATCGCCACACCGTCTTCCACAATGGTTGAACTAATTTACACTACCACCAACAGTGTAAAAGTGTTCCCTTTTCGCCACATCCTCTCCAGCATCTGTTGTCTCCAGATTTTTTAATGATCGCCATTCTAACTGGCGTGAGATGGTATCTCAATGTGGTTTTGATTTGCATCTCTCTGATGACCAGTGACGATGAGCATTTTTTCATATGATTGTTGGCCTCATATATGTCTTCTTTCATAAAGTGTCTGTTCATATCCTTTGCCCCCTTTGAATGGGCTTGTTTTTTTCCTGTAAATCTGTTTGAGTTCTTTGTAAATTCTGGATATCAGCCCTTTGTCAGATGGGTAAACTGCAAAAATGTTTTCCCATTCTGTTGGTTGCCAATCCACTGTAGTGACTGTTTCTTTTGCCGTGCAGAAGCTGTGGAGTTTGATTAGGTCCCATTTGTCTGTTTTGGCTTTTGTTGCCAATGCTTTTGGTGTTTGGTTCATGAAGTCCTTGCTTACTCCTATGTCCTGGATAGTTTTGCCTAGATTTCCTTCTAGGGTTTTTATGGTGCCAGGTCTTATGTTTAAGTCTTTAATCCATCTGGAGTTAATTTTAGTGTAAGGTGTCAGGAAGGGGTCCAGTTTCTGCTTTCTGCACATGGCTAGCCAGTTTTCCCAACACCATTTGTTAAACAGGGAATCCTTTCCCCCTTGCGTGTTTTTGTCAGGTTTATCAAAGATTCTATAGTTGTAGCTATGTTGTGTTGCCTCTGGTGCCTCTGTTTTGTTCCATTGGTCTATATCTCTGTTTTGGTACCAGTACCATGCTGTTTTGATTACTGTAGCCTTGTAGTATAGTTTGAAATCCGGTAGTGTGATGCCCCCCGCTGTGTTCTTTTTGCTTAGAATTGACTTGGCTATGCAGGCTCTCTTTTGGTTCCATATGAAGTTCATGGTGGTTTTTTCCAGTTCTGTGAAGAAAGTCGATGGTAGCTTGATGGGGATAGCGTTGATTCTGTAAATTACTTTGGGCAGTATAGCCATTTTCACGATATTAATTCTTCCTAACCATGAACATGGAATGTTTCTCCATCTGTTTGTGGCCTCTCTGATTTCGTTGAGCAGTGGTTTGTAGTTCTCCTTGAAGAGGTCCCTTACGTTTCTTGTGAGTTGTATTCCAAGGTATTTTATTCTTTTTGTAGCAATTGCGAATGGCAGTTCGCTCTTGATTTGGCTTTCTTTAAGTCTGTTATTGGTGTAGACGAATGCTTGTGATTTTTGCACATTGATTTTATATCCTGAGACTTTGCTGAAGTTGCTTATCAGTTTCAGGAGTTTTTGGGCTGAGGCGATGGGGTCTTCTAGGTATACTATCATGTCGTCTGCAAATAGAGACAATTTGGCTTCCACCTTTCCTATTTGAATACCCTTTATTTCTTTTTCTTGCCTGATTGCTCTGGCTAGAACTTCCAGAACTATATTGAATA
Source organism: Callithrix jacchus (assembly GCF_049354715.1). NCBI lineage: Eukaryota > Metazoa > Chordata > Mammalia > Primates > Cebidae > Callithrix > Callithrix jacchus. Next base: position 59,800,689 of record NC_133506.1, read on the forward strand.
GGAGTGGTGAAAGAGGGCATCCTTGTCTAGTGCCAGATTTCAAAGGGAATGCTTCCAGTTTTTGCCCATTCAGTATGATATTGGCTGTTGGTTACTCATAAATAGCTTTTATTACTTTGAAATACATTCCATCGATACCGAGTTTATTGAGGGTTTTTGGCATAAAGGGCTGTTGAATTTTGTCAAATGCCTTCTCTGCGTCAATTGAGATAATCATGTGGTTTTTGTTTTTGGTTCTGTTTATGTGGTGAATTACGTTGATAGACTTGCGTATGTTGAACCAGCCTTGCATCCCTGGGATGAATCCTACTTGATCATGGTGAATAGGTTTTTTGATTTGCTGTTGCATTCGGCTTGCCAATATTTTGTTGAAGATTTTTGCATCTATGTTCATCATGGATATTGGCCTGAAGTTTTCTTTTCTTGTTGGGTCTCTTCCTGGTTTTGGTATCAGAATGATGTTGGTTTCGTAAAATGATTTGGGAAGTATTCCCTCTTTTTGGATGGTTTGAAATATTTTTAGAAGGAATGGTACCAGCTCCTCTTTGTGTGTCTGGTAGAATTTGGCTGTGAACCCGTCTGGACCTGGGCTTTTTTTGTGTGGTAGGCTCTTAATTGCTGCCGCAATTTCTGACCTTGTTATTGGTCTATTCATAGTTTCAGCTTCCTCCTGGTTTAGGCTTGGGAGGACACAGGAGTCCAGGAATTTATCCATTTCTTCCAGGGTTACTAGTTTATGTGCATAGAGTTGTTTGTAATATTCTCTGATGATGGTTTGAATTTCTGTGGAATCTGTGGTGATTTCCCCTTTATCATTTTTTATTGCATGTATTTGGTTGTTCTCTCTTTTATTTTTAATCAATCTGGCTAGTGGTCTATTTTGTTGATCTTTTCAAAAAACCAGCTCTTGGATTTATTGATTTTTTGAGGGGTTTTTCGTGTCTCAATCTCTTTCAGTTCAGCTCTGATCTTAGTTATTTCTTGTCTTCTGCTGGGTTTTGAGTTTTTTTGATCTTGCTCCTCTAGCTCTTTCAATTTTGACGATAGGGTGTCAATTTTGGATTTCTCCATTCTCCTCATATGGGCACTTATTGCTATATACTTTCCTCTAGAGACTGCTTTAAATGTGTCCCAGGGGTTCTGGCATGTCGTGTCTTCGTTCTCATTGGTTTTGAAGAACTTCTTTATTTCTGACTTCATTTCATTGTTTACCCACTCAACCTTCAAGAGCCAGTTGTTCAGTTTCCATGAAGCTGTGTGGTTCTGGGTCGGTTTCTGTATTCTGAGTTCTAACTTGATTGTACTATGGTCTGAGAGGCTGTTTGTTATGATTTCAGTTGTTTTGCATTTGTTGAGCAGTGCTTTACCTCCAATTATGTGGTCAATTTTTGAGTAGGTGTGATGTGGTGCTGAGAAGAATGTATATTCTGTGGATTTATGGTGGAGAGTTCTGTAAATGTCTATCAGGTTTGCTTGCTCCAGGTCTGAGTTCAAGCCCTGGATATCCTTGTTGATTTTCTGTCTGGTTGATCTGTCTAATATTGACAGTGGAGTGTTAAAGTCTCCCACTATTATTGTGTGGGAGTCTAAGTCTCTTTGTAAGTCATTAATAACTTGCCTTATGTATCTGGTTGCTCCTGTATTGGGTCCCTATATGTTCAGGATCGTTAGCTCTTATTGTTTTATCGATCCTTTTACCATTGTGTAATGGCCTTCTTTGTCTATTTTGATCTTTGTTGCTTTAAAGTCTATTTTATCAGAGATGAGAATTGCAACTCCTGCTTTTTTTTGCTCTCCATTTGCTTGGTAAATCTTCCTTCATCCCTTTATTTTGAGCCTTTGTGTATTCTTGCATGTGAGATGGGTTTCCTGTATACAGCACACTGATGGGTTTTGGATTTTTATCCAATTTTCCAGTCTGTGTCTTTTGTTTGGTGCATTTAGTCCATTTACATTTAGGGTTAATATTGTTATGTGTGAATTTGATACTGCCATTTTGATGCTAAGTGGCTGTTTTGCCTGTTAGTTGTTGTAGATTTTTCATTATGTTGATGCTCTTTAGCATTTAGTGTGATTTTGGAATGGCTGGTACTGGTTGTTCCTTTCTATGTGTAGTGCCTCTTTTAGGAGCTCTTGTAAAGCAGGCCTGGTGGTGACAAAATCTCTGAGTACTTGCTTGTTCGCAAAGGATTTTATATTTCCTTCACTTCTGAAGCTCAGTTTGGCTGGATATGAAATTCTGGGTTGAAAGTTCTTTTGTTTAAGAATGTTGAATATTGGCCCCCACTCTCTTCTGGCTTGTAGTGTTTCTGCCAAGAGATCTGCTGTGAGTCTGATGGGCTTCCCTTTGTGGGTAACTCGACCTTTCTCTCTGGCTGCCCTTAGTATTTTGTCCTTTATTTCAAGTTTGTTGAATCTGACGATTATGTGCCTTGGGGTTGCTCTTCTTGCAGAATATCTTTCTGGTGTTCTCTGTATTTCCTGCATTTGAGTGTTGGCCTGTCTTGCTAGGTGGGGGAAATTTTCCTGGATGATGTCCTGAAGAGTATTTTCCAGCTTGGATTCATTCTCTTCATCCCCTTCTGGTACACCTATCAAACGTAGGTTAGGTCTTTTCACATAGTCCCACATTTCTTGGAGACTTTGTTCATTCCTTTTTGCGGTGTTTTCTCTGATCTTGGTTTCTCGTTTAATTTCATTGAGTTGGTCTTCGACTTCAGATATTCTTTCTTTTGCTTGGTCAATTCGGCTATTGAAACTTGTGCATGCTTCACGAAGTTCTCGTATTGTGTTTTTCAGCTCCTTTAATTCATTTATATTCCTCTCTAAGTTATCCATTCTTGTTATCATTTCCTCATATCTTTTTTTAAGTTCTTTAGTTTCTTTGCATTGATTTAATACATGTTCTTTTAGCTCACAAAAGTTTCTCATTATCCACCTTCTGAAGTCTAATTCTGTCATTTCGTCACAGTCATTCTCCATCCAGCTTTGTTCCCTTGCTGGTGAGGAGTTTTATTCCTTTCTAGGAGGTGAGGTGTTCTGGTTTCGGGCATTTTCCTTTTTTTTTCGCTGGTTTCTTTCCATCTTTGTGGATTTATCTGCTTGTCGTCTGCGTAGTTGCTGACTTTTCGATTGGGTCTCTGAGTAGACACCCAGATTGTTGATGATGAAGTATTTCTGTTACATGGTTTTCCTTCTACCAGCCTAGCCCCTTCGCTGTACAACTGCTGAGGTCCACTCCAGGCCCTGCTTGTCTGGGGTGCACCTCTAGCAGCTGTGGCACAGTGAGGGATGCTACTAGTTTCTTTTTCTGCTATCTTTGTCCCAGGATGATGCCTGCCAAATGTCAGTCTTTTGGATATAGAGGTGTCAGGGAACTGCTTGAGGAGACAGTCAGTACTTTTTAGGAGCTCAATTGCTGAGCTGTGAGCTCTGTTGTTCATTCAGGGCTGTTAGGCTGCTATGTTTGATTCTGCTGCAACAGAGCTCATTAAAAAAACCCTTTTTTTCTCAAATGATCTGTGTTGGGGGGTTCGGGCTTTATTTTTCGATGTCTGTTGAGGTGTCCTGCCCAGCTAGGAGGCAGAATAGCCACTGTTTGGCTGCTGAGGCTCTGCACTGCTCTTGTGTGATTTGCCCTGTTCCTGCAGGCTCTGCTGTGGTCTCCGCCATGCCCTGCGGCAGAGTCTCTGCATTGTAGCATGTTGCCTCAGCAACGGCAGGCTGCATCAGCAGTGGGCGTGTATCTCAGTAGGGACGGGTTGCCTCGGCAATGGCTGGCTGCGTCAGCAGTGGGCGTGTATCTCAGTTGGGGCGGGTTGCCTCAGTAGTGGTGGACGCCCCTCCCTGACAGAGCATCTCAGACCGTCTGCTCGGGATAGTTTGAAATCGCGGTTTTGTTCGTCCCACTGAGTACCCCGAACGCTCTGTTCCTGCAATCCCCTGGGCTGGCCTACTGTCCAAGTCTCGTTCAGTCTCAAGTCCAGCCCTCTCAAGTCTCAGGTTTCTGGTTCAAGAGGTCACCCAGAGAAGCACGCCCTATGGGGATTGCTGGGTAGGGCCAGCCGCCGCTGCCCCGGCTGCCGGCTTCGCCAGGTAGACATACTGCCTGGCGTCCCATGTCTTTTTTATACTTGGGAGTTTCCCCGTTCTGTGGGCAACAAAGATCAGTCTGGAAATGCTTCTCCGACTCACCTCTTTGCGGATTCAACGAGAGCTCCAATCCTGGGTTGTTCTCACAGCGCCATCTTGAGTCCTCCCCCTAGACTGTTTTTTTTTTTAACAGAAGGTGAATAAAGGCTTTAATTTCGTACACACAAAAAAACTCTATGCATAATTTAAAAAGGAAAAAAATCAAGGAAAAACCATAAAGGATACAGAGGAACAGTTCTGCTAAGACGCAGATAAAAGTGCCGCTCCATACAAAACATAAAGAATCAGAATCAAAAGTCACTTCGAACATAAAGGAAAAACTTACCTCACAGATAATGTGGACACAGCTGCCAGAAAACCTGGTAGTGGCTTAATTAGGCAAAGTGTAGAAATCTCATTGTTTTTCTCTCCTTAAGTATAAAGAAACAATATTGACAATAGGCCAGAGAAGTTAGGGAGGGAAGGACAAGCTCAGAGGGAGGCAAACCTGGGGACAAGAGGTGTGCACACCCACATGTGGTCTCAGTCTTCACACAGGCCCACTATTTTTGAAACAGGCTAGTTTAGTTGACTGCTCTTCTTTGTTCTGGCATCTGACCAGGCAAGCCTGTATCCTGGTCCAGACCTTCACCCACTCTCTTCTCATGCCAATAGACATACCTATACTTTGAACCTCTGTACTTTTAAGAAAAGTCCAATGTTACAAAATCAAATGCTTACATTCAGACTGGCACACTTTTTAATAAAAACGGTATACACCTCAGACTTATAGCACACATGTAAACAACTTACTAATTGTATGTAAGTATGATACAATGAATGAGACTGTCTCAAGTCTAGTAATCAAAGCATGCCATAAGGTACATGATTGTGGTGAAACACAGCAAAATAATTGTCACAAAACTCTCAAGGCCTGACAAACTAGTTTTCCAATAAAATAAAATATTTCAAATGTTAATAACACATATCAATAGAGACAAAATTAGAATTTTGAAGTAATGCAATAGAAAGACTTTAGAGGGCAGAAGTCTATTTAATCGTTGTATATACTTGTAAGAGTGCATTACCCAGTATAAAGCAAAATGGGGAGGAAAAAGACAGATGTCTTTATCCATTTTATTGGAACACCTTTATGTGCCTTGCATCTGGTGTTGGGTTGCTGATTTTCCCAAAAAATATTCTAGATATAGAAAAATCCACATGTACTTGGATTTTTTCCAGCTCTGTTTCCTCTGTTTAAAACAAAATACCACCCGGGGAGGTGGTCAATTAAGTTAAAAAGGTCCCCCACACCCCAAAAATGGGAGAGTATCCACTACAATCATTTCAGAGGGCAAAGAAGGGTAATATTTTTATTTGCTTTAATATAACCTCTTTTTAGTAGCTCACAAGTGAGTTTACAAACTACTTTTTTTCTCTTTAATTTAGGTGTTTGTAGATAATTTTCATTATACAACTATATCCGTAGCTGTACACATGTACAGTTAAATAACAGTAACTATACACGATGTGGAAAAGTAAGTAAATTCATGGATTATTTTGCTAAGGTTTTAAATTTTAAAGCCTCTGTTTCAGAATTTGACACTTGATCAAGGAGAAAACAAATGTGTGGTCTAGTATTTGCTTTCTGTAGTTAACTGACTGATCTGTAAGTACCACTGCATTATGTCTTAAAATGTAAACACATCAGTTGTTGTATTTGTTATTGAGCCTTTTAAGTTAGGTACAGAATGAACAGACAATAGCAAGTAAACAAAACTTTTGGAATCAAAGTATTAATAGAAGATCAATTCATGGATTTGCTTATTTTATCCTGCTGGGACAAAACTCATGAGTGTGCACCCCCTCTGGTGGGCCTCTCCATGGGGCTGAGCTTGGAATGCATGTGGTCACCAGGACCAAGTCGCTTGGAACAGCAGCCTGCTCCTTGCACACCACAGGGATTAATCCTGCTTATGCTGGGAAATGCAGCTCACCTATTTGGCCAAACAGAAGTGTTCACTTATCTAGTGCAATATGTTCACAGTCTATTAATGCTTTAAACAGCTTCATGTTTTAGAATTTGTATATTATCAATACTTAATTGGGGGTGGGAGAGACTAAGCTACACTACTGCTAAACTATTTTTAGTGTAATATATATGATTTCTGTGAGTTCCCAAGTTTACTAGGAGGTTCTGGTCCATCATTTCATTAATTCTTCATAGAAACAGTTTGGGGAGTAGGAACTCAGTCCTCTGATCTGCAGCAGAACCTGCTTGCCTTTAATAGCCAGTTTACAGCACTTGCCTCAGCCTGCTTTACAGACTGGCCACTTACCTTGTCACTAATTTTGGGCTATAAGTGATCCTTTGATACTTCAATAAGGCGAACATGAGAGCTTTGTTTTTTACTTTTCACTCACTATTTCACTTTATTAATATGACTGTACAGCAATTTGTATATCAAGCTTATGATGAAAACCTATTTTGAACATACAAAAATTTAATGCCCAACAATGTAGGTACTTTAAGTACATATATATGTATTTATACCTCCATGTGGGGGTACATATGTACATTTAGGTGTACAAATTTACAAATATACATACTGTACATTTACTTTCCAAGTAAAACACACAGAAGCCTGGGGGATTTCTCTCCAAAAAGCCTTTTTCAAGAGGCCCCAACTCACTTCTCCCACATGCACCCACACAGATTTAGGAGCTTGGACACACTCCTCATTTTCATATATTTTTAGTTCTTCTTCACTGGAATAAATATAAAGTTGGCAATGCTCATACACCACAGCACAGACAATATTTCAGGCTTTAGCATACAACTGTAAACAGTGACTAGGTTAAATTTTTTAAAAAAGTAAGTTAAATTGGAATGTTTTTTTAAACAAAGAGACAAAATTCCTAAGAGCCGGGCATGAGCTACTCAAGATTTTGTTGGGTTAAGGTTTATGACACAAGATTCTGGTTTAGGTAGATGCCCTTGAGAGTCCAAGTAGACTCAGGGTGGTAGTCAGAGCACCGTCTACGGCAATTGAGAATACATGGTCTGGCAGACAACCTGCCCCTGATCAACCTTGGCAGTAAGTACATCTTCAAGCTGCCACATTTGAGATATGACCACAGACATCTTTATAGTTCCATCATTGGCTGCCATCTAGTGTAGCAGGAATGTGTGGGCAAAGGAATAAAAATTTGCTGGGAGAGGAAGATAATAGCATCTCTGGAAAGTTGACCCCTTAATCATGATACACCGATCACAAATTTGGGTCAAATAAAACAGCAGACAAGTACTTAAAACACATTTACCATTTTTTTTGGAGAGGGAGCAGGACCTCTTGGAGGGAGGGGAAGACACGTTCTGCAGCCTCCTGGCCAGTGCATGAGAGGTCCCTGGGGAACAGCAGAGGGGCTGCTGCTGATGCATGGGGAGGGGCAGGGCTGCACCTTTTGGAGGAAAGCCTGACTTTGTGCTGTGGACATGGGGGGACTGTTCTGGGCTCCTTGATGGGTACCCTGGGCTGAAATGCGGTGGGAGCCAGGGTCTTGTCTCTCCTGGAAGGGTGGTAACAGGGCTTAAGGGAAGAGATTAGTGGTTGAAGGCCCTCCAAGGGATGCTCAGGGCTGAGAAACCCAAGACTGTACTCCTCTCCCCAGACTCCAGATGTGGGTGGGCTGGGTGGGGGATCCTGGCATGGTGAGGAGGAAGCAGAGGATGAGGGCAGGCCAACTGACCCCATCCATGGGTTCTCCTGCTGCACCTTGTGGCCCAGGCTCCCTGGCATGTGAGGGAGGGAGAGAAACAGGGATGTCTTCTGTTTAGACATTTAGAACCAAGCACTTCAACTTCCTAAGCACAGGGTTGAGGGGGTGGGGGCCTGGGCCAGAGCCAAGCAGGTGCCTGAAAACAAGGACCTGCAGCTGGTACCCACAGTAGCCAGGGGAGCATGATGGCTCCCCTCAGGCAACAGTGAGAAGGCATCAGATGGGCATTATCTGCAGGCCAAAAGCCTCCATGAGTCTTCTAAGGTGCTGAACAGTGCCCTGGGGTTTCCCTGGCTCGGGCCAAGCCCCAAGGTGGCCTCCCAGCGTGGCTAGGCCTGAGTGTCCCCGCTGGCCCGGAGGGTACGAATATGCTCTGTTGTGAGAGAGTGTGTGTGCATGTGGAAGGCACAGGAGGCTCCACCTGCTCTACATGCTCTCATGTTCACACACACATGCTTATGCACAGTCACTTGCACATGCTTATACACACATGCTCACACACATGCTCCCACATTCATGCACACATGCTCAGGCACATTTTCACACACTCATATGCATACACACATGCTCCCATGCACATGCGCATGCATACACATACACATATGCATATGCTCCCACATGTGTGTGCACTCAGCCCAGGTATCTCCCCAACGCACCTCCCCTTACTCACCTCCCCACCTCTCCTCCTGCTCTGCTAAGGCCCCAGCCTCTGGCCATTGGTCCTGATGCCAGGGTTCTCCGTGAAGTTCAGGCTGCAGAATGGCCCACTGGAACTCTTATGTGCTGCCATTTGATGTGCTTAGATGGGCCCATTTGTTTTTACTGTATATTTATAGTAATACAATCAGGCATTTAAAAAAAAGGCTGCAACAGGGGAGTGGAGGGCGGAGGGCAGTGAAGACCACAGTTGCAAACGTGGCTCAGAGCAGAGACCGCAGAAACCCATCTGCCGGGTCCAGCGAGCTTGACAACTCCTTTCAGGACCCAGCTGTGATCCAGCACCGACCCAGCTGGCAGCATGCCATGCTTGACATCTACAACCCTTTTGAGACCCGGGAGCCACTGCCAGCCTATGGGCTTCCAGCCCCTGCTTTATTGCCTCCACCCTCAGCTCCCTCCTTGAAATCCTCGAGAAAGCTCAGCCCCACAGAATCTAAGAACTATGGCTCCTACAGCACTCAGGCCTCAGCTGCAGCAGCCACAGCTGAGCTGCTAAAGAAACAGGAGGAGCTCAACTGGAAGGCAGAGGAGGTGGACCGAAGGGAGTGAGAGCTGCAGCATGCTATCTGGGGGGCCCTGCTACTCGACAGAACAATTGGCCCCCTCTACCTTCTTTTCATCCAGTTCTGCCCTGCTTTTTCCAGGACATCTCCATGGAGATCCTCCAAGAATTTCCAGAAGACTGTACCCACCATGTACTACCTCTGGATGTGCAGCTCTCTGGCTCTTCTCCTGAACTTTCTTGCCTGCCTGGCCAAGTTCTGTGTGGAAACCAGAAGTGGCTCAGGCTTTGGGCTTTCCATTCTCTGGATCCTCCTTTTCACACCCTGCTCCCTTGTCTACTGGTACTGCCCCATGTATAAGCCTTTCCAGAGTGACAGTTCATTCAGTTTCTTCATTTTCTTTGCCCAGGATGTGCTGTTTGTCCTCCAGGCCATTGGTATCCCAGGTTGGGGATTCAGTGGCTGGATCTCTGCTCTGGAGGTGCTGATATCAGTCCAGCAGTAGCTGTGCTCATGTTGCTGGTCGCCCTTCTCTTCACTGGCATTGCTGTGCTAGGAATTGTCATGCTAAAACGGATCCACTCCTTGTACCACTGCACAGGTGCCAGCTTTCAGACGGCCCAGCAAGAATTTGCTGCTGGTGTGTTCTCCAATACTGCGGTGTGAACCGCAGCTGCCAATGCAGCTGCTGGGGCTGCTGAAAATGCCTTCCGGGGCCCATGACCCTTGACTGGGATGCCCTGGCCCTCTCACTTGAGGGAGCTGACTTAGCTTCCATCCCTAAGGTCTCTGGGACTTGGGGAGACATTACTACCTGATGGCTCCTTCCTAGTGCCCCAATTTTATGGCCATGACCACTGAACCTAACAGGCGTGTGGGGAGTCCACTGTGACCTATCACTGCTCACTCTTCCCCCTCCATCTGGCCACACTGCTGCCACCTCCTACACACCCCAACTCAGCTTCCCTCTGCTGTGCCACAGCTGTTGCCTCAGTTATTTAAATAAAAAGAAAGTGGAAATGGAACTGAAAAAAAAACAGTGACTGTATTACACAGTACTCCCTTGTCATTTTTGGTACACCATCAAAATACCTGTGATGTACTTAAGGGTAGAAGTGCTTTTTGTACATTAAAAAAATATGTACAAAATGGTATATACATGCACCCCAGTTTTTCATCTGCATTGTCAAGACTGAGTGGTTGGATGGCAAGCATGTGGTTTTGGCAAGGTGAAAGAAGGCATGAATATTGTGGAGGCCATGGAGCACTTTGGGTCCAGGAATGAAAAGACCAGCAAGATCACCATTGCTGACTGTGGACAACTGCACAGTCAGCATGTACAGTACTCAACTTTAAGAGTACATTTTGTGTACAAAGTACTTATATGTATGCATATACAGTATATACTGTATATGTATATATACATAAAATAATTTTATTGCATATGGCTAAGTATATGTACATATATATGTATGTACACATTTACTGAGGGGGCAATTCTAAATTTACATATATACATACATACTCACATATACTTTGTATACATACAAATAATTTTTGTACACATATATAAGTATATATGCCACATGAGTGGATACATAGAGTGACAGCATTTTACACATAAATGTAAATTTTTGTACGTGGTTTTATTTTCTTAGGAAATAAAATACATGTTCTCAAAGCATTTTTTCTAACCATATACAGTCAATTTAAAATCATATGTACTGATTCTTAATATCTTAGACTTTCAGAATAAATAAAAATATCAAAATTTGGAGATTGAAAAAAAAAAAAGGCGGCAGCTGCACCACCTCGTTGCTGCCAGTCCCGGCCCCCGCCCAGTCTCCCCACGCACCTCAGAGTCCAGCTTCATCATCCCAACATGGGAGCCTGCTCTGTGGCCTTGAGAATCCTATCCCTGCAGCCCAACAACAACAACAAAACCTCCCGTCTTGCCCCGTCACTGGGGAGGGGGGAACCATGTCCCAGTGGGTGAGGTGCAATGGGTCCCCCATGCCAGCTGGCTCCCTTTGGGGTGGTGCGGTAGCCACAGCCGGGGAACCCGGGAGCCGCTTGCAGCCCATATGGGCGACGGTTCTGTTCCAGCTGAAGCAGCAGCAGCAGCAGCAGCAACATGGCAGCCCCATGTGGAGCGGCGGCGGTGGCGGCAGCGGAGGTGACAACAACAACAGTGGTTGCTGTGGTGGCGCTTCAGGCCCTGCAGGCGGCTGCAGCGGCGGCGGCCCGCGCACCGCCTCGCGCAGCACCAGCCCCACGCGCGGCGGCGGGAACACGGCCAAGCGCACCAGCCCCACGGTGGCCAAGCAGATGGGCGCGGCTGCGATGTCCACACGAGGCTTCAGCCCCACGCGCCGCGGTGCGCCCGGGATTCGTGGGAGCCGCCGCCACTGCTGCTGCCGTTGCTTGGTACCGTGTAGTCGCCCAGCTCATTGTCCACCCACCTGTGGACCAGCGAGGTGAGCGCAGCCCTACCCCAGCCCGCGTCCAGCATTGGAGGATGTCTCCGGAGCAGAGCAGAAGCTCCCGGGAGAAGGGGAGCCCCAGCGCCCCAGTTTGCAAAGCAGGCCTTGCCGGCAGGAGAAAAAGCAGCTGGACGTTGGAGAGTACAGTTGGATGTCAGAGGAAAGCAGCTTGACTTCAGAGGGACTGCTTGACAGCGCAGCTTCAGAGAAAAGTCTGGATGGCTGGACTCCAGGGGAAGATTTCCTTCCTGCTGTCCCCTTTTCAGCTGTCTTTCCCACTTAGAGCCATTTTCATTGGCAATAAAATCCCCTACATTTACCATTTAAAAAAACCCTCATATATACACATATATTGATCATATACTACATATGATATATAGTATATAAAATAAACTATATACATATAGTATAAATTAATATATGTTGTACCACTTGCAATTTTTTAAAAAAGTTTAAAACATGTATTTAAAATACAATTTATAAAATGCTGAATCTGCCGACTCAGGAGCCCACGGTGCAGGGTGGGGTGGGAGTGGGCAGCTGTCTGCTACACCAGCAGAGTAAGACTGCAGGGGTGTGGCCCTCCCTACAATGCCCTTCTGTTCAGATACCCAGGGGCCCATGAGCACCCCTGGGATCACATGACCAGAAAACAGGACCCAAGAGGTTTCTTGAGTCTCTGCTTACCAGGGAGGCTGGGTACAGCTCTGCCAGCCCATCGCTCCAGTGCCTCCACTCCATCCCCCGCGGGTCTGCTCTGTGTGCCATGGACGGCATTGTCCCAGATATAGCAGTTGGTGCAAAGCAGGGATCTGATGAGCTTTTCTCTACTTGTGTCACCAACAGACCATTTATCATGAGCAGCAACTCAGCGTCTGCAGCAAATGGAAATGACAGCAAGAAGTTCAAAGGCAACAGCAGAAATACCGGCATCCCCTCTAGAGTAATCCACATTCAGAAGCTCCCCATCGATGTCATCAAAGGGGAGATTATTTCCCTGGTGCTGCCCTTTGGAAAGGTCACCAATCTCCTGATGTTGAAGGGGAAAAACCAGGCCTTCGCCGAGAAGAACACGGAGGAGGCTGCCAACACCATGGTGAGCTACTACACCTCCATGACACCAGTGCTGCACGGCCAGCCCATCTACATCCAGATCTCCAACCACAAGTAGCTGATGGCTGACAGTTTGCCCAACCAGGCACGTGCCCAGGCTGGCCTTGGCTGCCTCAGCGGTGGCCGTGGATGCAGGAATGATGATGGCTGGGCAGAGCCCCATGCTGAGGATCATCATGGAGAACCTCTTCTACCCAGTGACCCTGGACATGCTGCACGAGATTTTCTTCAAGTTCAGCATGGTGTTGAAGATCATCACCTTCACCAAGAACAATCAGTTCCAGTCCCTGCTGCAGTATGTGGACCCTGTGAGTGCCCAGCTCGCCAAGCTGTCTCTGGATGGGCAGCACATCTGCAACGCCTGCTGCACACTGCACATTGACTTCTCCAAGCTCACCAGCCTCAATGTCAAGTACAGCAAAGACAAAAGCCGTGACTACATGCACCCAGACCTGCCCTCCGGGGACAGCCAGCCCTTGCTGGACCAGAACACGACTGCAGCCTTCGGTTCACCTGGTATAATCTCAGCCTCTCCATATGCAGGAGCTGGTTTCCCTCCCACCTTTGCCATTCCTCAAGCTGCAGGCCTCTGTTCCCAACATCCACGGAGTGCTGGCCCCTCTGGCCATCCCCTCAGTGGCAGCGGCAGTTACAGCAGCAGGCCAGATCGCCATTCTGGGCCTGGCTGGGGCAGGAAACTCTGTGTTGCTGGTCAGCAACCTCAACCCAGAGAGAGCCACACCCCAAAGCCTCTTTATTCTTTTCGGTGTCTATGGCGACATGTAGCACATAAAGATCCTGTTCAATAAGGAGAATGCCTTGGTGCAGATGGTGGACAGCAACCAGGCCCAGCTGGCCATGAGCCACCTGAGCGGGCACAAGCTGCACGGGAAGCCCATCTGCATCATACTCTCGAAGCACCAGAATGTGCAGCTTTCCCGTGAGGGCCAGGAGTACCAGGGCCTGACCAAGGAAAATGGCAACTCGCCCCTGCACTGCTTCAAGAAGCCAGGTTCCAAGAACTTCCAGAACATATTCCTGCCCTCGGCCAGCCTGCACCTCTCCAACATCCTGCCCTCAGTGTCCAAGGAAGATCTCAAGGTCCTCTTCTCTAGCAATGGGGGCATCATCAAAGGATTCAAGTTCTTCCAGAAGGACCGCAAGATGGCGCTGATCCAGATGGTGTGGTGGAGGAGGTGGTCCAGGCCCTCATTGACCTGCACAACCACGACCTTGGGGAGAGCCATCACCTGTGGGTCTCCTTCTCCAAGTCCACCATCTAGAAATGACATGACAACAACCCACTCATGGGGGACATGAGTCCCCCATGCCCAGGCCCCCTGACAAAACTTCCAACATTTTAGAGAAAAGCCACTTTAAAAAGCAGCTGAAGTGACATTAACAGACCAGAGATTTTATTTTTTTAAAGAGAAATCAGTTTGCCTGTTTTTTAAAAAAACAAACCCAGTTCACCTTGCTTAAAAAAAAATGAGCTGAGTTGGGGAAAGCTGAAAAGAGGAAGATTTGGGGAGTAGCCAGACCCTAAGGGCTGGAGCTTGCAGGACATGGATGCCTTCGTGCTCATCTACGACATCTGCAGCCTGGACAGTCTCAACTACGTGAAGGCAGTGCATCGCAGAGACCAGGTCCTCCACGTCCTCTTCTTCCTCCCATCTGTTCCATCAAAGGTCCAAGGAGCCCCCAGGGACACCTCATCTTCCTCCACCAAAGCCATCTCCATCCATGCTCTGGCCACCACAGAAGCAACCTCTGTCTCCTCTGTGGCCACCTCTGAACATTCCACCAGGACAACCACAATCCATAAGGCCACCTCTTCCTCCCCACATGCCACCAGGGCCACCTCTGTCACGATCACTACCTGAGATGAGAAAAGCAGGGCGACAGCAGTCAGTGGTGGCTGCAGAGACACTGAGGACACACCAGAAGCTGCTCTGCTTCCTTCTCTCATGACAGAAACAAACCAAACATTTCACTCAATCTCACCATCTGGCTGACAATTTAGAAATGACACGACAACAACCCAAGGTTCTTAAGCAGAGAGCAGCTGGAGTTTACCAAGCCCAAAGTAAGAAAAGAGGTTTAGCACCAGGAAGCTGAGGGGACACTCATGAAACCTGCTCCTAACCGGGGGCAGGAAGGGTGGCAGGAGGAAGCCTTCAGGCTTTGTGGCCTTACACTGGTTGCACTCTTTTCTCCAGGTGAAGTTCTGGTTTCCACAACCCCTGCATACAATTACATCACAGCAGAAATCACCGATTGAACTAAAGAAGATAAACAAGGAAAGGTGGTGTGTGAATAGGTACACACTCACTATCAAGAGAATGTATGTACACCCAGGCTACAAGGCACAGCCTCAGGCAGCAGTGCACCCACAGGACAGGTCAAATCAATCTTCTGAAGGCTCTGAAGCATCCAGGGAATGGCTGGTTAGTGCCCCTAACCAGCCATCAGGGTCATCATTCTATTCCCCTGGGCAGAGCAATCCACTCTAGAGTGGGGATGGGGTGTGGGAAGGGTGACTTCACTTAAAGGATATCAACTTGCCAAGACAAGTACATATGGATTGGGACACTGCTGGTTTCCAGCTCGGTGCTGGATGTTTCCTCCTCTGGAGGGGTTCCCTTGGGAACCCCGGGGTCCTCTGGGAGGGAAGCCTCCTCTATCTCCATGGCCTCTCATTCGACCCATGGGTCCCCCAGGACCTCCTGGGCCTCCTGGACCTACCACAAGAAACAGCAAGTCATTTCTCTGTAGCACCAGATTTGCTATGGGAAATAAAAATCACTAAGTAAACCCCCACACACATAAACGTATTGTTAAAAACCAATATACATCTGTCGTGTCTAGAGTATATTTTTTTCAAATCCATATATATGTACTAATACAATGATATTTTTAAATCTAGTGGGGAACAATGTACATTTGCCACATGAGTACATACATATACTGTACATATATATGTACTGTAAAAATACATATATTTTTGTACATATTTATGTACACAAATGTTCCACTCTTGTTACCCAGGCTGGAGTGCAATGGCGTGATCTCAGCCACATGTGTGTTCCTATGCAATAATCTTGCATGTTCTTTACATGTACCCCAAAACCTAAAATGCAATCAATTAAAAAAATGTAAAAAATACAAAAAATATACATATATATATGTATATGTATAAGAGCATGGATCTCCTTGGCAACTGGAGGGCTGTCTGAACAGGAGCCAGCCCAGAACAAGTGCTCCAGGTTTGCAGAGAGGATCAGGTATAGCAAGACAACAAGGGACTTCAAGGCGAGCTGTGCTCTGGCTCAAGGGCAGACACGTGGGAGAGCTGACCTCTAACCGGATCATGTGGGAAGGCTTCCTGAGAGATGGTCTCCTTGCCAAGCCTTGAGAGACAGGATTTTGCCTCATGAAGGGGACTAGGAGAAAAATGCATTGTCCAGTGAGGGAAGGGCCTGAGTCGACACCTGGATGGAGGAAAGACTAAAGAGTGTCTGGAGAGGAAACAGACATGTTTGGAAAGTTTGTGAGTTTGGTGTGAATTCCACATCGCCTCTGCTGGCCTCCTGCCTCCAACCGCCCCCCACCCACAGGCTCCTGAGCCTTAGTTGGTGCTGAGCATCCTGCTTGGGATAAATACAGCAGGTTTTTTTTCAACAATTGAAAGTATTTAAGGCTTAACTCTAAGACACTTCTGTGATTAAAATATATGCTGACATCATAGAATCTTTCAGCCTGAAGATACTCTTTGATTCATTTTTCTGCCTTTAGGCATTCATTCATTCATTCATTCATTTCTTTGGTAAATATTTCTGACTGCCACCAGGTCCCAGGCACTGTGCCAGACCTCAAAACACAAGACAAATGCTTCAAGAAGCTTATACACTAATGAAAGACCGACACATAAACAGAAGATTAATGGAGAATGATTTGTGCAGAATAAAGATGTCTGTATGGTTCAGCTGGACCTTCAGATAAATGCACTTCAGTGTTGAACTAAGGATCCGGAGAGATTTTCTAGAAGAGATAAAACTTGAGCCAACTCATAAAGGAAGAACAAGAAATGTGCAGCACAGGAAAGGGATCAAAGTGAGATGGGAAAGTGGGTTGAAGTTTGTAGACAGAAAAAGGATAGAGTGTGTACATAGTCATAGAAGAGTCTGAAAATTGTAAGTTTGGGGATGTACAAGCCATTTCACAAATTTACCATCTCAGAGAGAGGATGACTGACCTTGATTTTTTTTTGAAGTAACAGCTTTATTGAGATATAATTAGCATACCATTCACGATTTCAAAACATATGTTTCAGTGAGCTATCATGTATTCAGAGTTTAATGTACTTATAGAGTTTTAGTATATTTATAGGATAACCTGCATACTACCTAATTTCAGAACATTTTCATTTTCCTAAAAAGAAGTCTTATATCCATTAGCAGTCACATCCCATTCATTCATCCCTCAGCCCTGGAAACGTGAATCTACTTTGTTTCTATGTGTTATCATATGCAGAAAATTTTATATAAATGGACTGGAATCTTTTACTTGATGTTTTGAAGGTTTATCCATGTTGTTGCATGTATCAGTACTTAATTCCTTTCATATTGCTAAATAATATTCCATTGTATAGATACATCACCTTTAAAAATTCATTCATCATTTTGGTAGATATTGAGTTGTTTCCATTTTGGGCTACTATAAACAAAGCTCCTGGGAACATTAAAAAAAAAGACCACAGCAGAGAATAAAACATGCAACTTTGAAATACTGTATTTTTCAAACAAGAATCTAATGTAGATACTGAGCCTCCTTCCAGGTCTGCTATGAAGGTTGTGGAAAATATTAGTACAACTATTGGAATCAGATGTAAAGATGTTGTTGTCTTTGGGGTAGAAAAATTAGTCCTTTCTAAACTTTATGAAGAAGGTTCCAACAAATGACTTTTTAATGTTGATTGGCATGTTGGAATGGCAGTAGCAGGTTTGTTGGCAGATGCTCATTCTTTAGCAGATATAGCAAGAGAAGAAGCTTCCAACTTTAGATCTAACTTTGGCTACAATATTCCACTAAAACATCTTGCAGAGTGGCCATGTATGTGCATGCACATACACTCCACAGTGCTGTTAGACATTTTGGCTGCAGTTTCATGTTAGGGTTTACAGTGTGAATGACGGTGCACAACTCTACATGATTAACCCACCAGGTGTTTCATATGGTTATTGGGGTTGTGCCATTGGCAAAGCCAGGAAAGCTGCAAAGATGGAAATAGAGAAGCTTCAGATGAAAGAAATGACCTGCTGTGATATTGTTAAAGGAGTTGCAAAAATAATTTACAAAGTACATGATGAAGTTAAGAATAAAGCTTTTGAACTAGAACTCAGCTGGTTTGGTGAATTAACTAATGAAAGACATGAAGTTGTTCCAAAAGATATAAGGGGAGAAGCAGAGAAATATGCTAAGGAATCTCTGAAGAAGATAAATCAGATGATGATGATATGTAATATTTACTCCAGCATCTATCGTATTTTAAATTTCTATTCCACTGTAACTATTTAGCCCTGTGAATTATAAATACTCACTGTCCAATTTTTATTACATTTTTTTCTTATAAAAAATAGTACATTTCAACAGTGCTTGGACTAAACCTGGCTCTCATCCTCTACCCCGGTTGGCGGCCCACAGCCAGCCCTCTGTCACCTCCACACCACATCCTCAGACTGCCCCTAATCCCCCGTCTCTCCAGCACCATGCAGCCACCGCCATCACTGCCTCTCCTTAGCCACTGCCATGACGACTGCATCACCTTCGCAGGTGTGCCAGAACTACCACCAGGATTCAGAGGCCACCATCAACTGCCAGATCAACCTGGAGCTCTATGCCTCCTATGTTTACCTGTCCATGTCTTACTACTTTGACTACAATGATGTGGCTTTGAGAAACTTTGCCAAGTACTTTCTTCACCAATATCATGAGGAAAGGGAACATGCCGAGAAACTGATGAAGGTGCAGAACCGAGGAGGTGGCTGCATCTTCCTCCAGGATATCAAGTAACCAGAGCATAATGACTGGGAGAGCAGGCTGAATGCAATGGAGTGTGCATCACATTTGGAGAAAAATGTGAATCAGTCACTACTGGAACTGCACAAACTGGCCACTGAAAAAAATGACCCACATTTGTGTGACCTCATTGAGACACATTACCTGAATGAGCAGGTAAAATCCATCAAAGAATTGGGTGATCACGTGACCAACTTGTGCAAGATGGGAGCACCCCAATCTGGCTTCTTGGCAGAATATCTCTTTGACAAGCACACCCTGGAGACAGTGAAAATGAAAGCTAAGCCTTAGGCTAATTTCCCCATAGCCATGGGGTGACTTCCCTGGTCACCAAGGCAGTACATGCATATTGGGGTTTCCTTTACCTTTTCTATAAGTTGTACCAGAACATCCAGTTAAGTTCTTTGTACCATTCCTTCAAATAAAGAAGGAATGGACTTATTGTGTACTTATGTACAGGGAAAATATGAGTACACTTTGTTTACATAATGTACTCATATTTTGAGTATGTATGTTTACATTTATGTAAACATATTTTTTTGTTATATAGGTAAATTGCGTTAAGAAAGTTTGTTGTAAAGATTATTTTATGATGCAAGTACTAAGCCTAATACTCAATAGTTACTCTTTCTGCTTCTGTCCCACATCCGGGACATGGGGTGGGAAAAACCTGCTGCTGACTGGCTGGAAATGCAAATGCTGGTTGGTGCCTTCAGTACAGACAAGTGGGGCTTCTGGTCCCACACAGTGGTTCTGCATGGGAAGTCGGGAATTGGAAAATCAGCTCTGGCCAGGAGGATCGTGCTGTCCTGGGTGCAAGGTCGACTCTTCCAGAATATGTTCTCCTACATCTTCTTCCTCCCCATTAGAGAGGTGCAGTGGAGGAAGGAGGCCAGCATCTAGGACCTCATCTCCAGGGAGTGGCCAGACTCCCAGGTTCCTGTGACGGAGATCATGTCCCAGCTGGAAAGGATGCTGTTCATCCTTGATGGTTTTGACCACCTGGTCTCCAACATCCACAGTGACACAAAGCTCTGCTAAGCCTGGGCTGAGCCCATGGGCACCCTCACACACAGTCTGCTGAGGAAAGTCCTGCTCCCTGAGTCCTTCCTGACTGTCACAGTTTGAGACGTGGGTGTTGAGAGGCTCAAGGCGCAGGTGGTGTCCCCCCGTTACCTGCTTGTGAGAGGAATCTCTGCAGAAAAAAGAATCCACCTGCTCCTGGAGCACGGGACCAAGGATCATCAGAAGGCACAGGTGGTGCATGCCATGATGCGCAACTGTGGGCTTTTCAACCAGTGTAAGGTCCCTGCCATGGGTGTGCTGGTCTGCATGGCTCTGAAGCTGCAGGACGTGGAGGGGAAGGTCACCTGCTTGTATGCCGCCTTTGTGTTCCATCAGCTCACCCTTCGAGACGTGGCCCAGTGCTGTCTTGACCTGGAAGAAAGGGCAATCCTGAAGTGCCTGTGCCGCATGGCTGTGGAAGGAGTGTGGAATATGAAGTCTGTGTTTGACAGCAACGACCTCCTGATTCACGGACTCAGGGAGTCTGAGCTCCGTGCTCTGTTTGACATGGACATCCTTCTCCAGGATGGCCACTGCGAGGAGGAGCACTTCACACTTTTCCACCTCAGCCTCCAGGACTTCTGCATGGCCTTGTACTACATGTTAGAGGTGCTGGACATCGAGCCGGCACTCTATTTTCTGTTCATGGAGAAGGGGAAGAGGTCGATGGAGCTGAAACAGGCGGGCTTCCACAGCCACCTGCTTTGGATAAAACGTTTTTTGTTTGGCCTCATGAACAAAGATGTAAGGAAGCCGCTGGAGGTCCTGCTGGGCTGCCCTGTTCCCCTGGGGGTGAAGCAGAAGCTTCTGCACTGGGTGTCTCTATTGGGTCAGCAGACCAATGCCACTGCCCCAGCTGACACCCTGGATGCCTTCCACTGCCTTTTTGAGACTCAAGACAAAGAGTTTGTTCGCTTGGGCATTGAACAGCTTCCAGGAAGTGTGGCTTCTGATCTGTCAGAACATGGACTTGATGGCGTTTTCCTTCTGTCTCCAACCCTGTCTAAATTTGTGGAAAATTCAGGTGGATGTCAAGAGGATCTTCCCAAGGGATGAGCTGGCTGAGGCATGGCCTGTGGTTCCTCAGTGGATGCGGGGTAAGACCCTTGTTGAGCAGTGAAAGAATTGCTGCTCTGTGCTTGGCACCCACCCTCACCTGCAGCAGCTGGACCTGGGTAGCAGCATCCTGACCGAATGGGCCATAAAGACCTTGTGTGCCAAGCTGAGGCCTCCCACCTGCAAGATACAGAACCTGAAGTTGAGAAACACACAGATGACCCGTGGTCTGCAGCTCCTCTGGAGAACCCTCATAACCAACTGTAACTTAAGATCCCTCAACTTGGGAAGCACCCACCTGAAGGAAGAGGATGTCAGCATGGCATGTGAAGCCTTAAAACACCCCAAATGTATGTTGGAGTGTTTGAGGCTGGATCAGTGTAATCTGACTCATGCCTGTTACCAGAAAATCTCGCAGATCACTACCACCTCCCCCAGCCTGAGCTCCCTGAGCCTGGCAGGAAATGAGGTGACAGACGAGGAAGTGAAGGCTCTTGGTGAGGTCTTGAAGGTCTCCCAGTGTGCCCTGCAGAAGCTGACACTGCAGGACTGCAGCATCACAGCCAAGGGCTGCCAGAGTCTGGCCTCAGCCCTCATCCCCGACTACAGCTTAATACACCCGTGCCTTTCCAACAACAACCTGGGGAATGAAGGTGTGAGTCTGCTGTGTCGATCACTGAGGCTTCCCCACTGTGGTCTGCAGAGGCTGATGCTGAATCACTGCAACCTGGACACAGCTGGCTGTGGCTTTCTCGCATTTACGCTTCTGGGCAATGCATGGCTGATGCACCTGAGCCTCAGCACCAACCCCTTGGAAGACAGTGGTGTAAAGCTTCTGTGCAAGGTCATAAGAGGACCATCTTATCATCTCCAGGACCTGGAGCTGGTCAGCTGCCATCGCACTGCCACGTGCTGTGAGAGTCTGTCCTATGTGATTGCGAGGAGCAGATACCTGAGGAGCCTGGATCTTGCAAACAATGCCATGAGTGACGTCGGGGTCACTGCGCTGTGTGAGGGGCTGAAGCAAAGGAGAAGTGTTCTAAGGAGACTGGGGTTGAAGGTATGCGGATTGACTTCTGGTTGCCATGAGGAACTCTCCTTGGCCCTTTCCTGCAACCAGAACCTGGCCAGCCTAAACCTGGTACAGAATAACTTCAGTCCTACAGGAATGAGGAAGCTGTGTTCATCCTTTGTGTGTCCCATGTCTAATCTACAAATAATTGGGCTGTGGAAATGGAAGTATACTGTACAAATCAGGAAGCTGCTGGAGGAAGTACAACTGCTCAAGCCCCGGATGGTAATTGATGGTAGTTGGTATGTTTTTCATGAAGATGACCAGTACTGGTGGAAAAAGTGAAGACAAAAAAACCTGCCCCACTCACACTAATCTGATGGAGAAACTTTAGAAGTTGTTGTCTCAAAGCAAGTCATGCCTAGGAGTTTCTTCTCATAGATGGAGAATGATTTCTGATTCTCACAAAGCCCTCAGTGCTAGTGATTCTTTTGTGTTCAGTATACCATGATTACTGGATTTGAAGACTTCAAATCATAGGGCCTCAGTATCTTCAAAATGTCTGTCCTACCTCAGAGAGCACAGAGGAAATAAAATAAACACAGAGCATTTGGAAAAAAAAAACCTCCCAGCCACAGAAGTCTTAAAAACTAGCAGACGGAGGAAGAAAAGTACAATGTACTTTTTTTTTCTAGTTCACATGCATTGATTTTATTTTATTCACATTGTACAATTGTTACACAACCTACAAAAAGTACAAAAGCCTAGCCCATTTTCCAATGCCAGGTCAGAACCGAGTTGCAGAAAAGGAATACAGCACAGTAAGCTACAAGAAGAGCTCAGGGGTCCTGTACAAGACACATGACATATTTAAAGCTGTAAATATTGCCACAGGAGAATCTCTTGTCTTTGCAGTGACCACACAGTTCTTGTCGATGAGGCCTCCTTAGATCAATGTGTCTTTTCTCTTGAGGACAGGAACAATGAGACTTTGAGCAAGTCTGGCATTGGATTTCTTCTACTAGAAAAGGGTTACAACTCTTTTGGCATTTACAACAGATTTGTTTGAAATAAACCTTGTTAGTTCCAGAAATGCACCACACGTAAGCACTCTCCCACCTGGTCTTACAATCTTTGCAGTGAAAATAGCCATATTTTGGTTCCAAAAACTGGAAGTTAGGCCTCCAAAGCGGCTTGGTAGCAGTGTCTCTAGGTGCCTGCTTGCTCTTGGTTTCTTGAGAGCATGGGAAAGTGGTGTCACTTTTTCTTCCCAGCCCTGCAGAACTGTCAACACCTTCATGTCCTTCATATTCCCCATGGTGAGACACCCTTCTGTGTGAAGGGATTGTAAGAGCTATGTGCTGGAAAATTCATCTTGGAGTGACAACTGTACCTGGAATTTGTAATGGTAACAAAGGCCTGTTTTTCTTCTGAACCTTAATCATCTTCAAACTCTACCACAACTTTGATCTGAGAGCTCTTCAACAAGATGGATGAAGCTCAGGCTTGAGCCTGGGTCCTGATTAAAAGCTTTTTCTGAAAGACTCCAGACTTCAAAGGCCTCAAATCTGTTTTTGAGGAAATTAATACCTATGAGGACTAGGACTCTGAAGACCGAGGCAAAATCTTCATGTTGAAGCGATAGGAAAGAACAGTCCTATTGGAACAAGAGGCTACTGTTGCACACCAGACTTCTGACTTCTGCCACAAGCTGATGATATCTGATATCACAAAATGTGCTTCCTCTTTCCTTGACTGCAAGATTGACCTTATCAGCTCTTCCCCCTGCCCTAAGACTGTTCTTTCTCCATATATCATTCCTTTGTTACTGATGAGCTCATTTTTCCTATGCCAAAAAGGAGGGCCTTGGGGACTCAAACTTGTTAAATCTGAGTGTTCTTAGCCCTTTCACCTGATCTACAGAAGATTTGGGTGTGAACAGGAAAAGGTTGGATAATAACTGAAGTTATACCTCCTGGAATGAGACATTAATTTATGAGGATGACAGGAGAGCAACAAGCCATGTTGTCCAGGCTGGCCTTGAACTCTTGGACTCAAGCTATCTGCCCACCTCAATCTCCCAAAGTGCTGGAATTACACCAAGTGTGTGCCACCATGCCTAGCATTACTATTATTATTATTATTTAAGACTGGGTCTTGCCATGTTGCCCAACCTGGTCTCAAACTCATATCCTCAAGCAATCTGCCAACCTCAGCCTCCTAAATAGCTGGGATTACAGGCATGAACCATCATACCTAGCATGTGGTTTTTAAATGCAATTTCAATATACATGTGGTAGGAAATCATGCCCTTGGTATTCAATAACACATTACAATTTATAGAAAACACATTATCAAGATGTGCAAATAGGGTAAAGCACAAGCTAGCCAATAAATTGAGTTCTTATTCTAAACAATTCTTAGGTATTCATTGCACTAGGAACATTAGCTCCATTTTCCAGGCAACATTCCAGCTTTCCTCAGGCTACCCTCTGGAAAAAAATCACCAGGTGTGAAATATACTGTACAGTACTTTGCTTAAAACTCCTGCTATGCCCTGGCCGTCAGCCCTGATGCCAAGGTTTGTTTGCTTCTCCTTCTGCAACGATGGCAACATTGTGGTATGGGAACACATATGGACAATTAATGTTTATTTTAAAGGCAATTTTTTAAGTTTATTTGATGCGTTTGATGATCAATGATTAGTTCTCATCCACATTGACTGTACATTTTTGAAAGTGATAACAGGTACATAGGTAACCAAAGTATAGAGCTTATTTGGTGAATCTTCATTCTCATTACATTTTCTGAACAACCACACATGGATTGTAGATAAATATACAAGATAAATATACAAGGTATGTAGATAAATAAACAAGGTACAAACCTTGTATATTTACATACCACTTCTTATTGGAGTTAAGATACAAGGAAGGGGTCCAGTTTCAGCTTTCTGCAGATGGCTAGCCAGTTTTCCCAACACCATTTATTAAATAGGGAATCGTTTCCCCATTGCTTGCTTTTGTCAGGTTTGTCAAAGATCAGATGGTTGTACATGTGTGGCATTGCTTCTGAGGTCTCTTTTCTGTTTTCCACTCTCAGTTCTGGCCAACAGTTTGTCTCCACTCAATATTATATCACAAATCCTAATTGGGAGGTTCCATCAACCTGTCACCACCACCTGAGTTAACTGGCAGACTTCTACAAGGTCCCCTGGAGTAAAGGTGAAGCAGTATTTTGATTTGGTCATGTCTTATACCCTGTCTGAAATCCTCTCTTCTGTGAACTTGCACAATCATTCCATGCCCATCATGGTTGCTTTCTCCTAGGCAACTAACAGCATTGGCTCCCTGCATAGGTGGTCTGGAGGATGAGAGGGGTGAGAGAGTCACCTCAGTTTCATGCTTCCACATATTTTGGAACCACCATACTGTGCATACATACGTATGTGATCTTAGTACCTTGCAAAACTGTTTGCCATGCCCTCGGATTCAAATATATTTCGACTGGCATGGTTTCTTTTTAACTGTCCTTATTTTGTACTGAGAACGTGCTGTTTTTACCACTGGGGTTTTGCACATGCTGGCCACCTCCAGCACTTTTCAGTAATATCTAGTTTTCCCAGGCTGATGTTACCTCTCAACTGCCCATCTGCACCCATGCCAGGAGGGATGCCATCATCCAGACACAACCCAGGGAGTGAATACCTTCACAGCTCGGCCCTGCAGGACGTGCACATGACAGCTCTCCTGAGACAGGGCAGGACAGCTATCAATACTATTTCAAGAAAGTGAGCGACAAGTTTGACTGTGGGGTGGTGTTTGAGGAGGTCTGAGAGGATGGGGCTCTCCTACCCATCTTCGAAGAGAAGATTATTCGCAAAATGGAGAAGGTGGACTGACTGGCTGGCCATGGCTCCAGGCTAGGCTCTTGGCGGGCACAGGCATGGCACACAGGTGTCATAGCCAGGGGATGACCGGTACTCAGGAGCCCTGTGGGGAGCCGGCCTGTGGCCCACCCCTGCAATCTGTCTGTTTATGGGTGGGTGGGGTCCCTCCACCTGCTCTACAGGCTTCTGTCCTGCCCCCAAGGAGGCAGCCCTGACCATCCCCATAGCAATACTTGGAGGAAGTAGCCGAGGTCCCTGCTGTGGGCTTCAGGTGATCCCCAGCACCTCCCCTGGACATGCGTGCTGGAATCTACTTCCTCTCTGGGATTTGCCCAGGTACTCTGGTCTGGCTGGGCCCAGGCCTTGGCACAGGCAGGGCCTGTGTCAATTGTACATGCCACTGAGTCCCTTCACCACAGCTTGTCTCTTGCCTGCCACTGTGCAAATCAGTGACGGAGCACTGTGCCTGCCACCCACCGCCAGCTGTGCAGTCCCAGGTTCTCCTTTTTCAGGGCCCATGTAAATATGTACATTTCTCAGGCCAGGTCCAGCAGGGGCTGCCTGGGCCTATTTTTCATGCGATGACACTTGGACAATTATCTTTTCAAAGGGACTTGGATAATAATGAAATAAAACTGTTTTTGAATCTGCAAAAAAATATGTACAGTACTCATATACACAGTCAAGCTGGTCAAGCTTGAGTATGTATTTTATGTACTGGATCTTCAGACTGTTAAAAATCAATGTAACTTTTTTTAATTGCTATGAAAAGCAATTAATATTTCACTGCATGTCTTCCACACTAATGCTCTTTTCTAAGTCTTATATGTAGGCATTTGTAGTTCCAATGATTTCCTCACTAATATAACACTTTTTAATGGTAATCTTTCCACCTAGAGCTCTGGAATGATAATGCTACAGTAATTCTTCTGAATTAACTTTTTCTTTCATCCTGTCAGCTTTGGACATTATCCCAATAATGGCAGGGAACAGGTGAAGTAAGATCAGTAACAAGGAATGGTAGATGTGTCAGCTTTGTATTGGCTCAGATATCACTGTGCCCATATGAAGTAGGCGAAATACCTCAGTTAAAATTTTTTCATTAAAGTCTTTAAAAGAAGAGTATACTAAAGGGCATTCACAGTACTTACTTCTAACAGCTTCTAAAGCGTACATGCTTAACATTTTATTTCAAAATCAACCCAAATTTGCACTAAATACCAAGGAAGTGTTATTTTGCTTTAGCTGTGTTGCAGTTTTCTGAGCAACGAACTACGGGGAAATTCTGTAAAAACATATAAAAAGTTAAAGACTTTTTTTAAATGAATGATTACTATGTTAAATGCAAGCTTTTTTTTAAACAAACATACACTTCCCTGGCAAGGTTATAGATGATAAACCTCTGTTCATAGACTTATATATAGGACTAGAGGATTTTTTGTTTACTTTTTTAATTTTTCAAGTGCAATTGTTTCTTATACAAACATTATTAATTACTATTAAATTATCATTTAGCCAGTTATCTGCAAATGTATAGTATGTATTGTCTCTTCTTGTGATGTTTAGTTTAATTGCTTATTTTAAAGCAGAAACATTAGTTACAAGCGTTTTACAATATTTTTACTGACAGTAAAGTTGAGACTTAAAGAAAATATCTTAGTATGATTTTAATATAATTTGGATATTTTGGTTGTATAAAGTTTAATGTAAAATGTCCATGATTGAAGGGAAAAGAGCTTTCAATAAAAAATACCCATGAGAAAAAAAAATCATGTCATTTAATGGTATATATATATATACCATATATATATATATATAACTTTAACATTAAAAATATGTTTTTTTTCATTCTCTTATCTCTTTAATTATATCTTGCTATGCCATGTTTTATTTTTAGGCACATCATTTAGGTTCTTGAAGAAAGGATATGAACATGTAAACAAAGTCTATGCAGCCAGTGTCTGATGATTCAACTTCCAAGATATATGTATTCCAGAACAAACAGATCAGCAGATCCAGGCAAACTCCCTCCTGACCTCCAGCTGCTGAAACAATTGTTTGTCCACATGGTGACTGAACAGGGGAAGTAGGTTGCTGGGGAAGGCCAGGGGTTCTGCCAGAGAGGCTGCAGGCATCTGGGCTATCTCCCAGGCAATCAGAACCACCCTGTCTGTCCAAGATGTACAGTCAGTGTTGGGTTCCTCTAGGGAAGAATTCAGTGATACCAGCTGCTCCCCATGACTCAGCAGGGCATAGAACAAAGATATTCCAAACCGATTCTGAAGCACCATGGTGACTGTCTGCTCTGAGGAGCCAGGTGGTAACAGCATTAGTCTCTGAAGTCCTTGGAGGAGTTCATGGAGGGTCAGGTGACTGATATAGTTGCCCAGAGGTTTGAACAACATTTGTAGGATCTGATCAGCCACATCCCTCCGGACCAGGAAGGGGAGATGGTGGGTGATAGCCAATAGAATGGTAACAGCCTGATCCTGGGGCAGGAAGGGGAGCAGCTGGGACACCAGGGCCTTGCCCTTCCTCACAGAGAGCACCTGCAGGAGGCCATCTGCTGCCTCCTCCACATTGTTCTGCTCCTGGGTCTTTAAGGTCTGGAAGAGCTTCTCAACCTGGTTGCTTTGCTTCTCAGAAAAGCAGGGCTGTGGAGGCCTATTCTTGCAGCCTTCCTCTATTTCTAGTAACTGACGGCACATCTTCTCAATCCAGTATAATACCACAAGCCTCTGACTGCTTGCAACTCCTATATCCTGCTATTGAGTTCCATGAGGTACAGCATCAATAGCTCGGTGAGGGCTGAAACACATTGACACAACTATCTGGCCCAGGGAACCCTCGATTTGGACCACTGACTCATAAGACTCTGCCTTCTGAATGTAAGGCATTACCAGGCTGAGGGACTCAACCCAGTTTCTTTGTCCAAGTAGCTCTTCATCTGCCTACTTCTTTTCTAGCTGCTGGTAATATTTCTGGTAGTAGTAGTCATCCAGTTGGGGCTTTATACTCTGCAGCTGCACCATCTGTACTTTTATCACCCAGTCCTTCTCTTTTCTGGTCATGAGGTTAGCATGGGGATCTGGCTGCTGAGACCAGCAGTACATGTACTTAGCCATATGCAATATGGCTCTGTATATTTAAAATGTGTAACATATTTAAGTGTAGTGAGTTCTACATTTTTTAAAGGCAATTTTTAAAGTTTATTTGATGTATTTGACAATCAGTGATTAGTTCTCATCCACACTGACTGTCTGTAGATTTTTGAAAGTGATAACAGGTACATAGGTATTCAAAGTATAGAGCTTATTTGGTGAATCTTCATCCTTATTACGTTTTCTGGACAACTGCACATGGATTCGGTATGGGACATTTTTTATTCCTTTGGCCCAGACAGCTTTGTTGAGCCTGGTATCAATGTGCACATCTGGAGTTACCATCTCCTTCATAGCAAATTTCTGAATCTCTTTGAGTGCTCAAGGGGCATGCTTCTTGAAGCCCACTCCATGGATGCGCTTGTGAATGTTGATGGTGTATTCTTGGGTCACCACCTCGTTGATGGCAGAACAGCCATTTTTCTTCTAGCCACCCTTCTTTGTGTGAGTCATTCTGTTGGGTCCAAGCTGGAAAGACGTGTGAGTGTTTTGTAGTGAATGATGTGTACATCATGCCAGGGATCCATGAGATAGGCCATTAAGATGCTTGCCTTTATTTGATATAGATAATAATTGACATCTTTATACTGCTGCTTCCAAGTTCATGGTACCTTGTGCCTAGATTACTAAATTGATCACTGTTGACTGTCGACATGTATATATGTATACATATATAAATGTATGTATGTATACAAATTTATATATGTATACATATATAAATATTTATGTATACATATATAAATATATATGTATATATGTATACACAAATTGATGTACACAATATATGTATGTACACATTTACCTTTTATAAAAAGGTATTATATCTAACATGGGTAGAAATACTCCTGTCCTAGAGGAGGTGGCTGAGAGAACTTACAGGCTACGATGATTATAATAAGAAAGAAAATAGAAAGAGACAGTGCTAGGGCTGTTTGCCACATGGCAGAATTAGAAAAAGTGAAAAAGAGACAGGGTTAGGGCTATTGGCCACATGGCAGAATTAGAGGAAGTGAGGCCTCAGTAGTAAAAGAAGAAGAGGAGAAGGAAAGAGGACAGAGTTACTTTTAGGGGCATAAATTCAGTAAAGGTTCTCTGCAGCCAGTGGTCTATTACCCACTGTAGAATATTTCTTACTTCAAGGGAAGCAGGCTTAACCCACTGCATATCAGCTAACAAGAGTCTAACAAAACTGGCAAATTTACAATAAAGACAGAACCACATATAAAATTGACAGACAAAGCATGGGTGCCCCCCAGATGGGAGACCAGTCTGATGCCTTCCTGGCCACTTCCTCAAAGGGATGTTTCAGGCTGTCTTGGCTAAGGTGTACCCATATAACCCCCGGGCCTGGTCACCTCAGGACTGAAAGTTCTGAGGTGAATCACCGTTATGCCTTATGACGTCCCTTTGGAACCACGGGTTAAGGATGTTTGAGTCAACTGTATGTGCAAAGTCCTTGTGGCACAAAGAGATCTGGTTGGAGTTGGAGGGTGAGAGAAAATGAATTCTTTTTCTAATTTACCTGCAGAGAACTTAACCATTGCAGTCAATATGACAAAGACTTTGCCTACAGCAGTACATGGATTTAATTCCACTAACGACCCACCTTCAATGTCAATTACAAGGCTTTTTCCAGCCTTACTAGAATGCTTTGGCATTGTCCTTTGTGGCTACATAGCAGGAAGAGCCAATGTCATAACATCCACACATGCCAAAGGACTGAGAAATTTTGTCTCCAGATTTGCACTTCCGGCTTTATTATTCAAAAACATGGTTGTTTTGAATACAAAAACAACTCAAAGAGCCAGTAAATCTGTACTGTATGTGCCTTTCTCTTTGGGAGCAATCTTTTGACATGTACTTTAAAACTGTACAACATGTGTTGTACTTGGTGCTCAAATAATCCAATGGGACAACTGTGCTGTGAAACACTGGCAGCAGATCCTGATGTTATGCATGATCATGGAGGGCCAGTACCAGGCGCAGCGGTTTTGCCAGTGCCTTGGCCCGGCAGAAGTAAGTACTGTGTACAGTACATAAGTACTGTAAGTGCTACAGCAGGTTCAGGCTTTGATGCAAGCATTACTGCCACGTAAGCTTTAGGAACTGTACATATGCTTTATATATTGTAAAAATATATAATATATGCATATATGTACATGGGATTTTTTTGCATTTTATACTTTATTTAACATTAATAAAAGGATATATATAGTTACAGGCAAATGACAATTCAGTACACTTATTTAGATAATACTTTAAAATTTATATCCTTTACCGCCATGGAATATTTTAGCCTATGTAGTCAAAGTCTTCTGGAATTCCAAAAATTTTATCAATTTTATTTTCTTTAAACCCAAATTTTTTTTGGCCAAAGATTTTATGGCAAATATGTTATCAGTCCATCTGTTAATAGCTTCTTTGGCTACTTTATTTGCTTGGCATATTTCTTCCATGACTTGTGGGTTGCAATCTTTGTATTTTTCTACTTCTGCCTTTAGCTGTTCCCTTTGGTCTCGAAGTGAAGAAAGTTCTTTTGTTAGCGTGGTTTGCTCTTCCATTTCACATCGGCCAATTTTATCTTTTTCAATGCTTTTCTGTATGCTTGCATGCTATTGGCTTCCCTCAGACAACTGAGATTCCAGAGCTTCCAACTTACATTTCCTTGCATGAAGAGCTTTACTTGGAAAAGCCCAATAATAATTGGAAGTTCTGGGTCAGGTGTAATGGCTCACGCCTGTAATCCCAGCACTTTGGGAGGCTGAGGTGGATGGATCACAAGGTCAAGAGATCGAGACCATCCTGGTCAACATGGTGAAACCCCATCTCTACTAAAAATACAAAAAATTAGCTGGGCATGGTGGCATGTGCCTGTAATCCCAGCTACTCAGGAGGCTGAGGCAGGAGAACTGCCTGAACCCAGGAGGCAGAGGTTGCGGTGAGCCGAGATCATGCCATTGCACTCCAGCCTGGGTAACAAGAGCAAATGTCTGTCTCAAAAAAAAAAAAAAAAGAAGTTCTGATCCTCTCACAGTCAACCATACTATCATCAACTAAGCTTTGATGGACTTCTTTTACTGACATAGAAGTAATGCCTTGTAACAACTCCATATGTTGTTAAGGTACCTTTTAAAACATGCGCAGGTGGGTATGTGCTGGAGTGTACATGTCACTCTGTTTCCCCAAAGAACAATTTCAAAGCAGCTTATCACTGGATGAATAAACTTACTGAAGGCTAAGAACTCCAAGATCAAAGTGCCAGCATGTCTGGTGTCTGGCTGGCTTCTTGGTTTGTAGATGACTTTCTTCTTTTTCTGCCCTCACATGGACAAGTGAAGCACACTCTTTTGTGACTCTTGTAAAGACACTAACCCCATTCATGAGAACTTCATCCTTATGACCTGATCATCTTTCAAAAACCCCACCTCTCGATACCATTACACAAAAAAATGGGCTTTCAGTATATCAGTATTGGGGAAATACAAATTTTCAGTATAAAAAGTATCTTGTGGTAAGAAGTTTTTATAAAAGTCCTTGTGTATTTTCGCATTTTTAAATCACCTGACATTAATAGTTATTACTATCTCCAGTAAACATAAAAGGAAATAGAGATTCAGAGAGGTATGGACAGAGCTCAAATTTATAATTAATTTTCTCTGACTATAAAGGCCATGTGCATTCTATTAGTTAAGCTAAAGTTATTCTGTGCTTCGAAACAAATAATGTTTATAGGTTCTTTTAACTCTTTACAAATTTCTGGCATATAAAACGACATCATTTGAAAAATAATGAAGAGATTATTTGATCTAGAATTTTCCTGAAGTTTATCTTTTTTTTCCTGCATGATGACATTGCTTATGTTTTTACTTGCATTGCATTTATGTCAAATGCCAACAAACTGGAAATATATTCTCTGTAGCAATCTTGCATCATATTTGAAATGTATGGTAAAATGCAAGCTGGAACTACACTTAATTACCCCATATGTTCTAATTACTAATAAACAGAATTCTATAAGGCATAAAAAAAAAAGAGTACTAAGATTTTTTTTCACGCTTAGAAATGTAATCTGGGGATCTAGAAATTCTACACAATGAGAAGCTCAAAAACAGCCCCCATGCTGTCAACAGCCAGAGCCAGTTGGGGCTCATCCTACCCTGGCCCACACAGGGACCAAGTTGGGACCCCTGGTCCCTTGCCAGGATAAATGGGCCCAACTAAGCCACCTGCAGCCTTGCCTGCATCCCAGGCTGGAATTATTCACAGAAAACCAGCCCTGGCTCAGTGTGCAGCCTAAGCCAGGCGGGCCAGGCCCTCGTGCAACTCACTCAGCTTGAACAGCCTGACTTCCAGCAGCTGTGCCACCCAGCCCACCTTGGCCTGTGCCAGCTCCTCTCTGCCTGTGCCTCCTCGAGGCTGTACTCCATTGCCCACAGCTGGTGCTCCAGTTCTGTGTTGTGGGTCTCCAGGTCCTGCACCTTCTGCTGAGTTTCCTCATGCTTGGCAGCCTCTGGAGCTTCTTGGGGCCCCCCAGTCTGACTCTCCAGGGTCTGGATCTCCTGGTCCTTGGTTTGCACCAGAGCTTCCAGCTGCTCCAGTGACTGGTCCTGGCCTGGCCCCTCCTTCTCACTGGCTGGGGTCACCTCTGAACCTGCCTGGGCCTCCAGCTCAGCCACCTGCTGCAGCAGCTGCTCAGCCTCTGCATGCTGAGCCTCCAGCTGCTGCCTCCACTGGGCTGCGGCCGCTTTGGCCTCTCGCAGGGTGCCTGCCAGCTTGTTGTTGCTGTCCTGCAGTGCAGGACTCAGTCTCCCACTGTACCTCACCCACGGAGCCCTCGGACAGCATCTTCTTGAGCTACTCATGCTCTGTGGAGCCAGGGGCGTCAGTACTCTGAATTCGGAACAGTTTCTCCTCACCCGGGCTGTTGGCACTGACAAGGGGGCTTGGGGGCACCTGGTGGGAGGCGAGTCCCAGGGCTGGACTGGTGAGCTCCCTGCCATCCTGAGATTTCTCCCTGGACAGTCTGGAAGCTGGACAGCCTGGAAGCTTCCTTCACTTCCTGGAACTTCTCAGCAAACTGTGTCAGATGCTGTTCAGAGGCAAAGCCGAGGCCGTAAATGGTGTTGGCGTGACTGCCCACGGCTCAAACTTCTGGGAGGTTTTGGTAAAGGTCATGCTGGGAGTGACAGTGCTGTTGATGATGGCCTTGGTGCCCCCAATGCTGATGAGGCGGTAGACATTTCGGGTGGCATAATAGAAATAGGAGACTGT
This sequence comes from Callithrix jacchus, assembly GCF_049354715.1. NCBI lineage: Eukaryota > Metazoa > Chordata > Mammalia > Primates > Cebidae > Callithrix > Callithrix jacchus. The sequence goes on from NC_133506.1 coordinate 59,834,951, forward strand.
GAGTGCATGCTTGCCGGCCGGGATCCAGTTTTGCTTGGTGGCTGGGTTGATTTGGAACATGTGAGCCAGTGTGCTGAAGACTGGCTGCTCCCTGGCTGTCGACATTGTTCAGGCTGGGCTGGGCAGGCTCTAGGGGGCAGCCAGAGAGGTGGGAGGAGCAGCTGGTTTTGCCCCCTGCTGGGTCAGCACCCTGCGAGTGTCCAGGCACGAGTCAGGTGCAGGCGCTGCGGCACTGACTCCATGCAGCTGGATGCCCCACTCGCTCCCTGGCCCCCCGGTCCACGCCCTCCGCCCCCGCCTTTTTTTTAGGTACACACAGCAACGTTTATTTTGGTGCATGGTATACTTCACTCCATTAAAAATAAATTAATCAGCAAATTCCTGCCTGGCTCAGCTCTGGTTTTTGTAAATAGTGCCCAGCTGTAATGAGTTACAAGGTGTTATCATCTCACACACACAGGAGGCTTCACTCTAGAGCTCCGCTCACAACTAAAGCATCTTAAATAAACTGAGAGAAGGTGGTTTGATTTGTAATGTTTTCACAGAAGTGGGATATACCTCACCCATATAGAGTTTTTTTATATGACTCATTTTATAGCAAGCTAAATGGAGGAAGTCTAATGGGGGATGGAGGGGCAATATGGTTCCCCACCCTTTTTTTCACTTTGAGAAAATTTCCCAAGAGATGACTGGTACTGAGGGAGGAAGAGCTGGTCCTCAGGTGCTCAGACATGGCCCCAGGTGAAGAGGAGCAGGGAGGGGGCTGGGCAGGTGGAGCAGGCTCTGATGCCTGGGAGTTAGAGCCTGCTTCAGGGGAGCTGAGGGAAGCACACACTCAGCTGGGGCCTGTCCCATCAAACCCTGCTGTGTGACACTGGCAGACTCATGTGGCCTCTCTGGGCTTCATCTTTGCAGGGGGAAGTGCTTGAAGCTGATCTTCTGTCTCCCATTTTGAACACGTTGATGCTGGTGTAGCCAGGCTTTTCAGCATCATCAAGAGACTTGGTAGTTTTTCAGCTGGCACAGTGGCTCACACCTGTAATCCCAGCATTTTGGGAGGCCAAGGTGGGTGGATCACCTGAGGTCAGGAGTTTGAGACCAGCCTGGCCAACATGGTGAAAATCCACCTCTACTGAAAATACAAAATTAGCTGGGTGTGGTGGTGCATATCTGTAGTCCCAGCTACTTGAGAGACTGAGACAGGAGAATTGCCTGAACCCGGGAGGCAGAGACTGCAGTGAGCAGAGATCACACCAGTGCACTCCAGCCTGGTGAGACAGACCTTGTACAGTATGCTGCAGACAGAATGATGACAAAACCCATCCCTACCTTAGAAGCCTAGTCTGGCAGAAGACAGACATCTCACAGCCAGTTACAACAGAAGGCTGTGAGAGGCACATTTTCATAGCTGTCATCTCTCTGGAGCCCCAATTTTCTGCCAGGTCCTGAGAATTCCTGACTCCACTCAATCCCCGGAACTTTCCAAGGCCCAGTTTCCTTGGCCATCTTTATTTTCCAGTTCACAGACTGAGGATCAGAGGGGAATGCACTTCACTCAAGATCACCCAACAAATCCATGGCAGGGCTGAGATTCCCAAGCCTGGAGCTCCTAACCTGCTTCTCCTGCTTTGTCACCATCAGAAACATCTGTGAAATGGGCACAGTCAGAAGTGGCTATCTGTGAACAAAGTCATCACCCCCTATCCAACAGGAGATACGTTTCTTAAATAATGAATTGAAAGCCATACCCTAGCATGAAGGGGTGAAAATGAATGTTTATCCAGCTCCTACTGTATGTCAGGATGGTTCTCATGTCAATGTAATATTAACTTGTTCTTCTGTATGTTCCCCCAAATTTTACAAGGCGGGGATGATAACAACAACAACAACAACAATAAAAACCCCACCCGGGTGAGGGGTCTGCCAGCTGAACCGGTCAGTCTCATGGCTCCTGGAAGCATCACCAGCAACAGCTCACCCTCCTTGACTTCCACAGCAGGATCATCCAGGTCTCCTGAATCTGAAAAGCCAGACCCAAGCCACAGCAGCTTCCCAGTGGGATGCCACCACCACCCCATGCTGCACATGGTGCTGGAGGCACTGCAGGCAGGGGAGCAGTGCCAGGGCACATAGGTGGTAGCCATCAAGCTCTACATTCTGCAAAAGTACCCAGCAGTGGATGTCCTTTGCTTCAAGTACCTGCTGAAGCAGGTGCTGGCCACTGGCATGCTCCATGGCCTCCTTGCCAGGCCTCTCAATTTCAAAGCCAGGGGGGCCACTAGCAACTTCAAATTAGTTACCAAGCACAAGAGGAAAATTAAGCCCAGGAAGATGGCCCCCCAGAAGGCCCCCAGGAGAGCAGGCGAGACCAAGGGGAAGGTCCCAAAGAAACCAGATGAGGCCAAGGAGGAGCCTCCCAAGGCAGGAAAGGTGAAAAAGGCAGCCAAGAGGCCAGGGGAGGTGCAGAAGTATTCTCTCAAGCCAGGCACAGTCACAGAAAAAGCTTACGAGCAAGGCAGCAAGTCCAAGGACATCAAGGCACAGCCAGGTGAGGCTCAGAAGGTGCCCACCAAGCCAGACAAGGCCATGGGGGCCCCTTATAGTGCCAGTGGGTTCAGCAGGAAGGCAGAGGCCAAAGGCAGCAGGAGGAGCCAAAGAGATGCTGAGGCCTGCAGGAAAAGCAAACCTGGGAGTAAGAGTTCAAGACCCACGGTCAGTAAGGTCAAGAATGGTGCTGCTTCCACAACCAAAAAGAAGTTGGCAGCCAAGGCCAAGGCCCAGGGCCCTAGAGGGGCAGCTGGCCCTGGGGCTGGGCAGGGGCCAAATGCCAAGGGTGCTTCTGCTAAGGCCGGTGGGTCCAAGGTGGTGCCTACACACCTGTCCCAGAAGACAGAGGCCCCTAAGGGCTTGAGACAGGCTGGGCTGCTCATCAACATCAAGTCCTCATCATCCAAAGTGCCCAGCCAGAGGGCTAAAGCTTAGGGCCAGAGGCAGGGGTGGAGAGACACCTAGCCTCTGTCCTAGTTTTTATTATTTAACAAACCACTGCTCTATTTATTTCATTGTAAGCTATTTGTCAATAAAGACTTTTGTTTCTTCCCCCACATCCCCAAAAAATTGAATTTACAGAAAGCCACAGAGGTGCAACTTGGCCCTACTACTAGCAAGTACCAGTGAGACTGTATGATAACCACCTTTCCATATGGGAGATTGGAATCTACTTTGTCATTTATCCACCCACAGTGACAAAGGAAAAGTGGTGTCGTTATGCAGTCCATTGAACTCATCAACATATCACTCTGAGTAACTGGCCAGCCATTCATCGGATCCTTCATTGGGTACTCCTAAAATCAGACAAGTTCCTGTAAAAAAATTTTAAGTTAGGCTTTCTGTGCACCTTTCAAGAATCAAGAGAATAGATTGTATCAAACAATGGCAGGGAAATCCTTTAGCAATTCTAATCTACTTTGGGTTTTCAGCTGTTTTTACATCTAAAGCAATAGACTAGAATTGAATTCTCTTCTACATTGTAAAATCACAATTGTGGAATTACAGGAATTCTGGTGATGATATTAAGGTAAAATAAAAAACACACAAAAGGCCCTATTTTAACAGTTGATGTGACAGTACATTTTAATAAAGAGAGAGAACGTGTAACTTCATTTTGGAAATGCTCCTCCACCAAATAAGGGCTTTTCCCCTATTGTTTAAGGAGGCAGATAGACTGAAAGATATGGAAATAGGCAGCTCTAGACCTTGATCTTCCAAGTACCCCATGTACTGTTATTGAGCTTAATTATAATACTGTCAGGTTGCCATGATTTCACTAAAGGACTTCTATTTGCTGTCAGTTAAAAATTTTTATTCTTTCTACTAAGTGCATTGTCTGTTTCCTTTGTAAATGCAGTACAATAAATTATTTAATAACCTAAAAAAAGCACTTTCACATATTTTCTCACTTCCTCAAAAAAAATCACAGAGGGAGGAGCTCTGAAAACAGTCCCCACAAGCCATGTAGGAATAGGAGATGAGCTTCGGGTAATTGAGCCTTATCCACTTTTCAGGAATGTGGATTAACTCAGAAGGGAAGGCAGAGAAGCCAGTGGGCATGTAGACCTTCATCCGCTCATGCTTCTGGGTCATCAGTCCTGTCCCAGGTTCTCCTTGTAGAAGCTCTGGAAGGAGACGATGCTTCCTGTTGTCCAGTAGAGCATGACATTGGTCAGCATGTCGTCCAGGGAGAACTTCCTTTCCAAGCCTCCATCCTCCAGGTATCAGAATTCCATATTGGTCCAAATGGAAAACATCTATAGGATATAGGCGGCCAGGCCCAGAGGAGAGTCATTCAGAGCACAGCCCACGGTGTCAGGCTTGGTACACTGGATGTGCATATAGCCACTCTCCCTCATCAGGCTGTAGAAGACCTTCTCCTTGAAGGGGTACAGCAGCTCCATGTCCCTCTGTGTCTTGTCAAATACAGTAGTACACATTATTAGATTCTGTTATTTTTTCTTGCCCATATGTTTTTGTGTACATGTAAAAAACTTTTGAGGACCCAGTCACCGCCATCACCACCACCGCTACCACCACCATGGCTGAGAGTGGTGAAAGGGGTGGCCCTCCAGGCTCCCAGGATAGCACTGTCAGAGCCAAAGGTGCCAGCGCCTCCACAGCCACTGCCTCTGCAGAGCCCAAAATTATGAAAGTCACCATGAAGACTTCGAAGGAGAAGGAGGAATTTGCTGTACCTGAGAATAGCTCCGTCCAGCAGTTTAAGGAAGAAATCTCTAAACGTTTTAAATCACATACTGACCAACTTGTGTTGATATTTGCTGGAAAATTTTTGAAAGATCAAGATACCTTGAGTCAGCATGGGATTCACGATGGACTTACTGTTCACCTTGTTATCAAAACACAAAACAGGCCACAGGATCATTCAGCTCAGCAAACAAATACCATTGGAAGCAATGTTACTACATCATCAGCTCCTAATAGTAACTCCACATCTGGTTCTGCTACTAGCAACCCTTTTGCTTTAGGTGGTCTTGGAGGACTTGCAGATCTGAGTAGCTTGGGTTTGAATACTACCAACTTCTCTGAACTACAGAGCCAGATGTAGCAACTTTTGTCTAACCCTGAAATGATGGTCTAGATCATGGAAAATCCCTTTGTTCAGAGCATGTTCTTAAATCCAGACCTGATGAGACAATTAATTATGGCCAATCCACAAATGCAGTGGTTGATACAGAGAAATCCAGAAATTAGTCATATGCTGAATAATCCAGATATAATGAGACAAACGTTGGAACTTGCAAGGAATCCAGCAATGATGCAGGAAATGATGAGAAACCAAGGATAGAGCCTTGAGCAACCTAGAAAGTATTCCAGGGGGATATAATGCTTTAAGAAGCATGTACACAGTTATTCAGGAACCAATGCTGAGTGCTCCGCAAGAGCAGTTTGGTGGTAATCCATTTGCTTCCTTGGTGAGCAATACATCTTTAGGTGAAGGTAGTCAACCTTCCTGTAAAGAAAACAGAGATCAACTACCCAATCGATCCCAACTGGGTAGTCCTAAACCAGGGCATGGAGATTGTGCAGTCCATGAACAGTGATCCTGGTCTGGCAGTTCTGGCAGTGGGATACACGGCTTTTAATGGAGTTGACTTCGAAGAGACCTTCCATGTCAATACCCAGACAGATCATGACTATGCAGGCTTTATCTTTGTCTATCAGGATAGCTCCAGCTTCTATATGGTCATGTGGAAGCAGACGGAGCAGACCTACTGGCAGGCCACCCCATTCCGAGCAGTTGCAGAACCTGGCATTCAGCTCAAGGCTGTGAAGTCTAAGACAGGTCCAGGGGAGCATCTCTGGAACTCCCCGTGGCACATGGGGGATACCAGCGACCAGATCAGTCTGCTGTGGAAAGACTCCAGGAACGTGGGCTGGAAGGACAAGGTGTCCTACTGCTGGTTCCTACAGCACAGGCCACAAGTGGGCTACCTCAGGGTGCGATTTTATGAAAGCTCTGAGTTGGTGGCCAACTCTGGCGTCACCATAGACACCACAATGCGTGGAGGCCAACTTGGCATTTTCTGCTTCTCTCAAGAAAACATCATCTGGTCCAACCTCAAGTATGGCTGCAATGACACCATCCCTGAGGACTTCCAAGAGTTTGAAACCCAGATTTTTGCCGCTTAGATAATTAAACCAAGGAAGCAATCTGTAACGGCTTTTCAAATGCTAAAATGGTATATTTTTATTATTATTATTTTTTAAATTTTTTATTGGATTTTAGGTTTTGGGGTACATGAGCAGAGCATGCAAGACAGTTGCGTAGGTACACACATGGCAGTGTGCTTTGCTTTCCTTTTCCCCTTCATCCACGTTTGGCATTTCTCCCCAGGCTATCCCTCCCCACCTCCCCCTTCCACTGGCTCTCCCCTTTTCCCCCCTATAGACCCCAGTGTTTAGTACTCCCCTTTCTGTGTCCATGTGTTCTCATTTTTCATCACCTGCCTATGAGTGAGAATATGCGGTGTTTCATTTTCTGTTCTTGTGTCAGTTTGCTGAGGATGATGTTCTCCATATTCATCCATGTCCCTACAAACGACACAAACTCATCATTTCTGATTGCTGCATAATATTCCATGGTGTATATGTGCCACATTTTTCCAATCCAGTCTATTATCAGTGGGCATGTGGGTTGATTCCAGGTCTTTGCTATTGTAAACAGTGCTGCAATGAACATTCGTGTACATGTGTCCTTATTGTAGAACGATTTATAGTCTTTTGGATATATACCCAGGAATGAGATTGCTGGGTCAAATGGATTTCTATTTCTAAGGCCTTGAGGAATCGCCACACCGTCTTCCACAATGGTTGAACTAATTTACACTCCCACCAACAGTGTAAAAGTGTTCCTTTTTCTCCACATCCTCTCCAGCATCTGTTGTCTCCAGATTTTTTAATGATCGCCATTCTAACTGGCGTGAGATGGTATCTCAATGTGGTTTTGATTTGCATCTCTCTGATGACCAGTGACGATGAGCATTTTTTCATATGATTGTTGGCCTCATATATGCCTTCTTTCGTAAAGTGTCTGTTCATATCCTTTGCCCACTTTTGAATGGGCTTGTTTTTTTTCGTCCTGTAAATCTGTTTGAGTTCTTTGTAAATTCTGGATATCAGCCCTTTGTCAGATGGGTAAACTGCAAAAATGTTTTCCCATTCTGTTGGTTGCCGATCCACTCTAGTGACAGTTTCTTTTTCCGTGCAGAAGCTGTGGAATTTAATTAGGTCCCATTTGTCTATTTTGGCTTTTGTTGCCAATGCTTTTGGTGTTTTGTTCATGAAGTCCTTGCCTACTCCTATGTCCTGGATAGTTTTGCCTAGATTTCCTTCTTGGGTTTTTATCGTGCCGGGTCTTATGTTTACGTCTTTAATCCATCTGGAGTTAATTTTAGTGTAAGGTGTCAGGAAGGGGTCCAGTTTCTGCTTTCTGCACATGGCTAGCCAGTTTTCCCAACACCATATGTTAAACAGGGAATCCTTTCCCCATTGCTTGTTTTTGTCAGGTTTATCAAAGATTATATAGTTGTAGATATGTTGTGTTGCCTCCGGTGCCTCTGTTTTGTTCCATTGGTCCATATCTCTGTTTTGGTACCAGTACCATGCTGTTTTGATTACTGTAGCCTTGTAGTCTAGTTTGAAATCCGGTAGTGTGATGCCCCCGCTGTGTTCTTTTTGCTTAGAATTGACTTGGCTATGCGGGCTATCTTTTGGTTCCATATGAAGTTCATGGTGGTTTTTTCCAGTTCTGTGAAGAAAGTCAATGGTAGCTTGATGGGGATAGCGTTGATTCTGTAAATTACTTTGGGCAGTATAGCCATTTTCACATTATTAATTCTGCCTAACCATGAACATGGAATGTTTCTCCATCTGTTTGTGTCCTCTCTGATTTCGTTGAGCAGTGGTTTGTAGTTCTCCTTGAAGAGGTCCCTTACATTCCTTGTGAGTTGTATTCCAAGGTATTTTATTCTTTTTGTAGCAATTGTGAATGGCAGTTCGTTCTTGATTTGGCTTTCTTTAAGTCTGTTATTGGCGTAGACGAATGCTTGTGATTTTTGCACATTGATTTTATATCCTGAGACTTTGCTGAAGTTGCTTATCAGTTTCAGGAGATTTTGGGCTGAGGCGATGGGGTCTTCTAGGTATACTATCATGCCGTCTGCAAATAGAGACAGTTTGGCTTCCACCTTTCCTATTTGAATATCCTTTATTTCTTTTTCTTGCCTGATTGCTCTGGCTAGGACTTCCAGTACTATATTGAATAGGAGTGGTGAAAGAGGACATCTTTGTCTAGTGCCGGATTTCAAAGGGAATGCTTCCAGTTTTTGCCCATTCAGTATGATATTGGCTGTTGGTTTCTCATAAATAGCTTTTATTACTTTGAGATACATTCCATCGATACCGAGCTTATTGAGGGTTTTTAGCATAAAGGGCTGTTGAATTTTGTCAAATGCCTTCTCTGCGTCAATTGAGATAATCATGTGGTTTTTGTTTTTGGTTCTGTTTATGTGGTGAATTACGTTGATAGACTTGTGTATGTTGAACCAGCCTTGCATCCCCGGGATGAATCCTACTTGATTATGATGGATAAGTTTTTTGATTTGCTGTTGCAATGGGCTTGCCAATATTTTATTGAAGATTTTTGCCTCTATGTTCATCATGGATATTGGCCTGAAGTTTTCTTTTCTTGTTGGGTCTCTGCCGGGTTTTGGTATCAGAATGATGTTGGTCTCGTAAAATGATTTGGGAAGGATTCCCTCTTTTTGGATTGTTTAAAATAGTTTCAGAAGGAATGGTACCAGCTCCTCTTTGTGTGTCTGGTAGAATTCAGCTGTGAACCCGTCTGGACCTGGACTTTCTTTGAGTGGTAGGCTCTTAATTGCTGCCTCGACTTCTGACCTTGTTATTGGTCTATTCATAGTTTCAGCTTCCTCCTGGTTTGGGCTTGGGAGGACACAGAAGTCCAGGAATTTATCCATTTCTTCCAGGGTTACTAGTTTATGTGCATAGAGTTGTTTGTAATATTCTCTGATGATGGTTTGAATTTCTGTGGAATCTCTGGTGATTTCCCCTTTATCATTTTTTATTGCATCTATTTGGTGGTTCTCTCTTTTATTTTTAATCAATCTGGCTAGTGGTCTGTCTATTTTGTTGATCTTTTCAAAAAACCAGCTCTTGGATTTATTGATTTTTTGAAGGGTTTTTCATGTCTCAATCTCCTTCAGTTCAGCTCTGATCTTAGTTATTTCTTGTCTTCTGCTGGGTTTTGAATTTTTTTGATCTTGCTCCTCTAGCGCTTTCAATTTTGACGATAGGGTGTCAATTTTGGATCTCTCCATTCTCCTCATATGGGCACTTATTGCTATATACGTTCCTCTAGAGACTGCTTTAAATGTGTCCCAGAGATTCTGGCATGTTGTGTCTTCTTTCTCATTGGTTTTGAAGAACTTCTTTATTTCTGCCTTCATTTCATTGTTTACCCAGTCAACATTCAAGAGCCAGTTGTTCAGTTTCCATGAAGCTGTGCGGTTCTGGGTTGGTTTCTGTATTCTGAGTTCTAACTTGATTGCACTATGGTCTGAGAGGCTGTTTGTTATGATTTCAGTTGTTTTGCATTTGTTGAGCAGTGCTTTACTTCCAATTATGTGGTCAATTTTTGAGTAGGTGTAATGTGGTGCTGAGAAGAATGTGTATTCTGTGGATTTGGGGTGGAGAGTTCTGTAAATGTCTATCAGGTTTGCTTGCTCCAGGTCTGAGTTCAAGCCCTGGATATCCTTGTTGATTTTCTGTTGGTTGATCTGTCTAATATTGACAGTGGAGTGTTAAAGTCTCCCACTATTATTGTGTGGCAGTCTAAGTCTCTTTGTAAGTCATTAAGAACTTGCCTTCTGTATCTGGGTGCTCCTGCATTGGGTCCATATATGTTCAGGATCGTTAGCTCTTCTTGTTGTATCAATCCTATTACCATTATGTAATGGCCTTCTTTGTCTCTTTTGATCTTTGTTGCTTTAAAGTCTATTTTATCAGAGATAAAAATTGCAACTCCTGCTTTTTTTTGCTCTCCATTTGCTTGGTAAATCTTCCTCCATCCTTTTATTTTGAGCCTTTGTGTATTCTTGCATGTGAGATGGGTTTCCTGGACACAGCACACTGAAGGGTTTTGGATTTTTATCCAATTTGCCAGTCTGTGTCTTTTGATTGGTGCATTTAGTCCATTTACCTTTAGGGTTAATATTGTTATGTGTGAATTTGATACTGCCATTTTGATGCTAAGTGGCTGTTTTGCCTGTTAGCTGTTGTAGATTCTTCATTATGTTGATGCTCTTTAGCATTCAGTGTGATTTTGGAATGGCTGGTACTGGTTGTTCCTTTCTATGTGTAGTGCCTCTTTTAGGAGCTCTTGTAAAGCAGGCCTGGTGGCGACAAAATCTCTGAGTACTTGCTTGTTCGCAAAGGATTTTATTTTTCCTTCACTTCTGAAGCTCAGTTTGGCTGGATATGAAATTCTGGGTTGAAAGTTCTTTTCTTTAAGAATGTTGAATATTGGCCCCCACTCTCTTCTAGCTTTTAGTGTTTCTGCTGAGAGATCTGCTGTGAGTCTGATGGGCTTCCCTTTGTGGGTGACCCGACCTTTCTCTCTGGCTGCCTTTAGTATTTTCTCCTTTATTTGAACTTTGTTGAATCTGACGATTATGTGCCTTGGGCTTGCTCTTCTTGCGGAATATCTGTGTGGTGTTCTCTGTATTTCCTGCATTTGAGTGTTGGCCTGTCTTGGTAGGTGGGGGAAATTTTCCTGGATGATGTCCTGAAGAGTATTTTTCAGCTGGGATTCATTCTCTTTGTCCCCTTCTGGTACACCTATCAAACGTAGGTTAGGTCTTTCACATAGTCCCACATTTCTTGGAGACTTTGCTCATTCCTTTTTGCACTTTTTTCTCTAATCTTGGTTTCTCATTTTATTTCATTGAGTTGGTCTTCGACTTCAGATATTCTTTCTTCTGCTTAGTCAATTCGGCTATTGAAACTTGTGCATGCTTCGCGAAGTTCTCATATTGTGTTTTCAGCTCCTTTAATTCATTCATATTCCCCTCTAAGTTATCCATTCTTCTTATCATTTCCTCATATCTTTTTTCTAGTTCCTTAGTTTCTTAGCATTGATTTAATACGTGTTCTTTTCGCTCACAAAGGTTTCTCATTATCCACCTTCTGAAGTCTAATTCCATCATTTCGTCACAGTCATTTTCCGTCCAGCTTTGTTCCCTTGCTGGTGAGGAGTTTTTGTCCTTCCTAGGAGGCGAGGTGTTCTGGTTTCGGGTGTTTTCCTCCTTTTTTCACTGGTTTCTTTCCATCTTTGTGGATTTATCTGCTTGTCGTCTGCATAGTTGCTGACTTTTCGATTAGGTCTCTGAGTGGACACCCAGATTGTTGATGATGAAGTATTTCTGTTACTTGGTTTTCCTTCTACCAGTCTAGCCCCTTCACTGTACGACTGCTGAGGCCCACTCCAGGCCCTGCTTGTCTGGGGTGCACCTCTAGCAGCTGTGGCACAGTGAGGGATGCTACCAGTTTCTTTTTCTGCTATCTTTGTCTTAGGATGATGCCTGCCAAATGTCAGTCTTTTGGATATAGAGGGGTCAGGGAGGTGCTTGAGGAGACAGACTGTACTTTATAGGAGCTCAATTGCTGAGCTGTGAGCTCTGTTGTTCATTCAGGGCTGTTAGGCTGCTATGTTTGATTCTGCTGCAATAGAGCTCATTAACAAAACCCTTTTTTTCTCAAATGATCTGTGTTGGGGTGTTCGGGCTTTATTTTTGGATGTTCGTTGAGGTGTCCTGCCCAGGTAGGAGGCACACTAGCCACTGTTTGCCTGCCGAGGCTCCGCCCTGCTGCTGTGTGGTTTGCCCTGTTGCTGCAGGCTCTGCTGTTCTGGTGTGGTCTCTGCCACGCCCTGCGGTGGAGTCTCTCTGTTGTAGCGAGTTGCCTCGGCAATGGCTGGCTGCGTCAGCAGTGGGCGGGTATCTCAGTAGGGACGGGTTGCCTTGGCAACGGCTGGCTGCATCAGCAGTGGGCATGTATCTCAGTTGGGGCGGGGTGCCTCGGTAATGGTGGACGCCCCTCCCGCACAGAGCGTCTCAGACCGACTGCACTGGGATCGTTTGAAATCGCGGTTTTGTTTGTCCCACTGGGCTAGCCCAAATGCTCTGTCCCTGCAATCCCTTGGGCTGGCCTACTGTCCAAGTCTCGTTCAGTCTCAAGTCTAGCCCTCTCAAGTCTCAGGTCGCCGGTTCAACAGGGCACCCAGACAAGTGCACCCTGTGGGGAGCACTGGGTAGCGCTGCCCGCCCCCACCCCGGCTGCCGGCTTCACCTTGCAGAGGTACTGCCAGGCATCCCGCGTCTCCTTTATACTTGGGAATTTCCCCATTCTGTGGGCAACAAAGATCAGTCTGGAAATGCAGCTCTGACTCACCTCTCTGTGGATTCAAGGAGAGCTCCAATCCTGGGTTGTTCTCACAGCGCCGTCTTGAGTCCTCCCCGAGTTTGTTCATTTCTTTCTGCGCTTCTTTCTCTAATCTTGGTTTCTCATTTCATTTCATTTAGTTGATCTTCAACTTCTGATATTCTTTCTTCTGCTTGGTCAATTCGGCTGTTGAAACTTGTGCATGCTTTGCCAAGTTCTCGTTTTGTGTTTTTCAGCTCCTTCAATTCATTCACATTCCTCTCTGTGTTCTTGTTATCATTTCCTCGAATCTTTTTTCAAATCTTTTTTCAAGGTTCTTAGTTTCTTTGCATTGATTTAGAACATGTTCTTTTAGCTCATGGAAGTTTCTCATTATCCACCTTCTGAAGTCTGGTTCCGTCATTTCATCACACTTATTCTTCATCCAGCATTGTTCCCTTGCTGGTGAGGAGTTTTGGTCCTTTGTAGGAGGCGAGATGTTTTGGTTTCGGGTGTTTTTCTCCTTTTTGCGCTGGTTTCTTTCTATCTTTATGGATGTATCCACCTGTCGTCGGAGTAGTTGCTGACTTTTTGATTGGGTCTCTGAGTGGAAGCCCAGATTATTGATAATGAAGTATTTCTGTTCCTTAGTTAACCTTCTAACAGTCTAGCCCCTCTGTTGTAAGACTGCTGAGGTCCACTCCAGGCTTGCTTGTATGGGGTACACCTGTAGCATTCTGCAGAACAGTGAGGGATTCTACCAGTTTTTTCTTCTGCTATCTTTGTCCAAGAATGATGCCCGCTAAATGTCAGCCTGATTAGTGTTTTTTGAGGTGACTCTTAGAAATACAGGTGTCAGAGATCTGCTTGAGGAGACGGATTGTACTTTATGGAAGCTCAAGTACTGGGCTGTGAGATCCGTTATTCATTCATGGCTGTTAAGCAGGTGTGTTTAGGTCTGCTGCAGCAGAACTCATAAAACCCCTTTTATTTTAAGATGCTCTTTCTCAGAACGTTAGGACTTTCTTTATGAGTATGTGTTGCACTGTCCTTCCTACCTAGGAGGCAGTCTAGTCACTATTTGCCTGCCCAGGCTCCACCCTGCTGCTTTGGGGTCCACCCTGTTGTCATGGGCTTTTTCCTGCTGTCGTGGGCTTTGCCCTGTTAGTGGAGTCTCTCTGTTATGGTGGGTTGCCTTGGAAATGGCAGGCTGCATCAGCAATGGGAGTGTACCTCAGTAGGGGTGGAAGGCCTCGGTAATGATGGATGGCCCTCCCCCACCGAGCTGCACCATCCTGGATTCAGCTGTGCCCGCAGTGGAACTCTCAACCCTGAGCGTTTCATCTCACCGTTTTGTTTTTCTCTGTGGGGGTGGGACCCGCCGAGCCTGATCACCTGGCTTCCTGCCTCAGAGCCCTTTTTCTCTTTTTTTTTGAGTTTAACGGTTGACTCTCTTTCTGGTGTTTCAGTCGCCTGCTGATTGGGCACCGGGATCTGTGTGATTTCCCATGCAGCGACCCACTGCACCTGCCCAAATGTCGCTTCTTGGGAATCTCCTGGTCTGGATCACTGTCCAAGTCCTGTTTAATTAGATGGATATGCTAATCTGCCCTCCTAAATCTCAGGTTGCCGGTTTAACAGGGCAACCAGACCAGTGCATTTTGTGCAGGGTGCCGCTGTGCTGCAGCGTCGGCTGAAATGGCCATGCAAGCCAAAATGGCTGCACTGGTGTACTGTGTCTCTCCTACACCTGGGAATTTCCCTGTTCTGTGGGCAAAAATAATTTGTCTGGAAATGCGGCTAGGACTCTCCCTCTGTTCCTTCATTGAGAGCTGCAATCCTGAGTTGTTCCTACCACACCATATTGAAAATCTCCTCTCTGCTATTTCTTACATAGGCTGAGGTTACACTGGGAATGTCTGTTTTTAGATTCTCCAACGAAAATGTTTTCAAACTGCTGCATACACAAATCAGTTTAATTCTCTAAGATGAATGCACACATTGACAACCTTTCTGATAGATAGCTCTGTTTTCGTTTTAGAATCAGATATTTCTTATTACAGCCTGTACTCTTGTTCACTCTGGATTTGCAAATACAGCTCATAGAAAAAACGTGTTTCTAACTCGGTGAATCTAACCATAGATTCCACTCTCTTTGTTGAACAAACACACAGCAGAGCAGTTTGAAAGATACGCTTCTTTTGTGTTTTAGATGCAGTCTGACTGCTATTTCTTATATGTGCTGGGTTTTGGCTGGAAATGTCCATGTTTATATTCTCCAAGGAAAATGTTTTCAAGCTGCTGCATACACACATCAATTTATCTCTATCAGGTGAATGCACACATTGACAACCATTCTGTTAGAGTACTTCGTTTTCGTTTGAGAACCAGTTTTTTTTTCATTACAGGGTATACTCCCATTAACTCTGGAATTTGCAAATGCAGCTCCTAGAAGAAACGTGTTTTTAACTCGCTGAATCTAACCATAAATTCAACTCCCTTAGTTGAACAAACACACAGCAGAGCAGTTTGAAAGATACAATTGTTTTGTGTTTTAGACACAGTCATACTGCTGTTTTTTATATATGTTGGGATTTGGCTGGAAATGTCTGTTTTGGGATTCTGTACAGAAAAAGTTTTCAAACTGCTGCATACACACATCAGTTTACCTCTAAAAGTTGAATGCACACGTTGACAACCTTTCTGTTAGATAGCTCCGTTTTCATTTTAAAACCAGATGTTTTTATTTACAGCCTAAAGTCCCATTTATACTGAAATTTCCAAATGCAGCTATTGGAAGAACTGTGTTTCTAACTCTCTAAAGCTAACCATAGATTCAACTCTTAGTTGGACAAACGCACAACAGAGTAATTTGAAAGATACATAGGTCATCATCTGAAAATATTACAAACAACTCTATGCACATAAACTAGTAAACCTGGAAGAAATGGATAAATTCCTGGACTCCTGGGTCCTCCCAAGCCTAAACCAGGAGGAAGCTGAAACTATGAATAGACCAATAACAAGGTCAGAAGTCGAGGCAGCAATTAAGAGCCTACCACACAAAAGAAGCCCAGGTCCAGATGGGTTCACAGCCGAATTCTACCAGACACACAAAGAGGAGCTGGTACCATTTCTTCTGAAACTATTCCAAATAATCCAAAAAGAGGGAATCCTTCCCAAATCATTTTATGAGACCACTATCATCCTGATACCAAAACCCGGCAGAGACCCAACAAGAAAAGAAACCTTCAGGCCAGTATCCATGATGAAAACGGATGCAAAAATCTTCAATAAAATATTGGCAAGCCCATTGCAACAGCAAATCAAAAAACTTATCCATCATGATCAAGTAGGATTCATCCCGGGGATGCAAGGCTGGTTCAACATACACAAGTCTATAAATGTAATTCACCACATAAACAGAACCAAACACAAAAACCACATGATTATCTCAATTGATGCAGAGAAGGCATTCGACAAAATTCAACAACCCTTTATGCTAAAAGCGCTCAATAAACTCGGTATCGATGGAACATATCTCAAAGTAATGAAAGCTATTTATGACAAACCAACAGCCAATATCATACTGAATGGGCAAAAACTGGAAGCATTCCCTTTGAAATCCGGCACTAGACAAGGATGCCCTCTTTCACCACTCCTATTAAATATAGTACTGGAAGTTCTAGCCAGAGCAATCAGGCAAGAAAAAGAAATAAAGGGTATTCAAATAGGAAAGGAGGAGGCCAAAGTGTCTTTATTTGCAGATGACATGATAGTATACCTAGAAGACCCCATCGCCTCAGCCCAAAATCTCCTGAAACTGATAAGCAACTTCAGCAAAGTCTCAGGATATAAAATCAATGTGCAAAAATCACAAGCATTATTCTACACCAATAACAGACTTAAAGAAAGCCAAATCAAGAACGAACTGCCATTCACAATTGCTACAAAAAGAATAAAATACCTAGGACTACAACTCACAAGGAATGTAAGGAAACTCTTCAAGGAGAACTACAAACCACTGCTCAATGAAATAAGAGAGAACAGAAGCAGATGGAGAAACATTCCTTGTTCATCGTTAGGAAGAATCAATATCGTGAAAATGGCTATACTGCCCCAAGTAATTTACAGAATCAACGCTATCCCCATCAAGCTACCATTGACTTTCTTCACAGAACTGGAAAAAACCACCATGAACTTCATATGGAACCAAAAGAGAGCCCACATAGCCAAGTCAATTCTAAGCAAAAAGAACACAGCGAGGGGCATGACACTACTGGATTTCAAACTATACTACAAGGCTACAGTAATCAAAACAGCATGGTACTGGTACCAAAACAGAGATATACACCAATGGAACAAAACAGAGGCATCAGAGGCAACACAACATATCTACAACCATACAATCTTTGATCAACCTGAGAAAAACAAGCAATGGGGAAAGGACTCCCTGTTTAAGAAATGGTGTTGGGAAAACTGGCTAGCCACGTGCAGAAAGCACAAACTGGACCCCTTTCTGACACCTTACGCTAAAATCAACTCCAGATGGATTAAAGACTTAAACATAAGACCTGGCACCATAAAAACTCTAGAAGGAAATCTAGGCAAAACCATCCAGGACATAGGAGTAGGCAAGGTCTTCATGAACAAAACAGCAAAAGTATTGGCAACAAAAGCCAAAATAGACAAATGGTACCTAATGAAACTCCACAGCTTCTGCATGGCAAAAGAAACAGTCACTAGAGTGAATCAGCAACCAACAGAATGGGAAAAAATGTTTGCAGTTTACCCATCTGACAAAGGGCTGATATCCAGAATTTACAAAGAACTCAAACAGATTTACAGGAAAAAAACAAACAAGCCCATTCAAAAATGGGCAAAGGATATGAACAGACACTTTACAAAAGAAGACATATATGAGGCCAACAAAGATATGAAAAAATGCTCATCGTCACTGGTCATCAGAGAGATGCAAATCAAAACCACATTGAGATACCATCTCATGCCAGTTAGAATGGCGATCATAAAAAATCTGGAGACAACAGATGCTGGAGAGGATGTGGAGAAAAAGGAACACTTTTACACTGTTGGTGGGAGTGTAAATTAGTTCAACCATTGTGGAAGACGGTGTGGCGATTCCTCAAGGCCTTAGAAATAGAAATTCCATTTGACCCAGCAATCCCATTACTGGGTATATATTCAAAAGACTATAAATCGTTCTACTATAAGGACACATGCACACGAATGTTCATTGCAGCACTGTTTACAATAGCAAAGACCTGGAATAGAGACCCAAATGCCCATCGATGATAGACTGGATTGGGAAAATGTGGCACATATACACCATGGAATATTATGCAGCAATCAGAAATGATGAGTTTATGTCGTTTGTAGGGACATCGATGAACCTGGAGAACATCATTCTCAGCAAACTGACACAAGAACAGAAAATGAAATACTGCATATTCTCACTCATAGGCGGGTGATGAAAAACGAGAACACATGGACCCAGCGAGGGAAGTACTAATTACTGGGGTCTACTGGGGGAAAAGGGGAGGGCCAGCGTGGGGGGCGGAGAGCTGGCGAGGGATAGCCTGGGGAGAAATGCCAAATGGGTGAAGGGGAGAAAGGAAGCAAAACACACTGCCATGTGTGTACCTATACAACTGTCTTGCATGTTCTGCACATGTACCCCAAAAACCTAAAATGCAATAAAAAAATAAAAAAAAATAAAAAAAGAAAGATATGTAGGTTATGTGTTTTAGATGCTGTTTTACTTCTATTTCTTATATACACTTGGATTTGCCTGCAAATGTCCGTTTTTAGGTTCTCCGAGTAAAATGTTTCCAAACTGCTGCATACACACATAAGTTTATCTTTGTAAGTTGAATGGACACATTCACAAGGATTCTGTTAGATTGCTTCATTTTCATTTGAGAACCAGATATTTCTCATTACAGCCTATACTCCCATTCACTCTGAAATTTCCAAATGTAGCCCCTAGAAAGAACATGTTTTTAACTCGCTGGATGTAACCATAAATTCAACTGTCTTTGTTGTACAAACACACATCAGAGCAGTTTGAAAGATACAATTGTTTGTGTTTTGTGTTTAGTCTTACTGCTATTTATTATGTATGTTGGGATTTGGCTGTAAATGTCCGTTTTGCAATTCTGTAAAGAAAAGGTTTTCAAACTGCTGCATACACACATTAGTTTAACTCTGTAAGTTGAATGCACACATTGACAACCATTCTGATATATAGCTTTATTTTGGTTTGAGAACCAGATATTTGTCATTACATCCTGTGATCCCATTCACTCTGGAATTTCCAAATGCAGCTTCTTGAAGAAAAGTGTTTCTAACTCACTGAATCTAACCGTAGATTCAACTCTTTTAGTTGAGGAAACACACAGCAGAGCAGTTTAAAATACACGTTTGTTTTCTGTTTTAGACGTAGTCTTACTGCTATTTCTTATATATGCTGGGATTTGGTAGGAAATATCCCTTTTTAGATTCTCCACAGAACGTGTGTCTAAACTGCTGCATACACAGATGAGTTTTACTCTGTAAGTTGAATGGAGACATTGACAAGCATTCTAATTAGCTATCTCCGTTTTTGTTTTAGAACCAGATATTTCTCATTAAAGCTTCTCCTCCCATTCACTCTGGAATTTCCAAATGCAGCTTTTAGAAGAAACGTGTTTCTATCTCACTGAAAGCAACCATAGATTCAACTTTCTTAGTTGAACAAACTCACAGCAGAGCAGTTTGAAAAATACATTTGTTTTGTGTTTTAGATGCAGTCTTATTGCTATTTTTTATATATGCTGTGATTTGGCTGGAAATGTCCGTTTTTACATCCTCCACAGAACATGTTTCCGAACTGCTGCATACACACGTCATTTTGACTCTGTAAGTTTAATGCACACGTTGACAACCATTTTATTAGATTTCTCCGTTTTCATTTGAGAACCAGATATTTCTCAGTACACCCTATACTCCCATTAACTCTTGAATTTCCAAATGCAGCTCCTAGAAGAAGCGTGTTTTTAACTCACTGAATCTAACCATAGATTCAACACTATTAGGTGAACAATAAAACAGCGGAGCAGATTGAAAGATACGTCTCTTGTGTTTTAGACGCAGTCTTACTGCTATTTCTTATATATGTTGAGATTTGGGTGGGAATGCCTGTTTTTCGATTCTCCAAGGAAACTGTTTCGAAACTGCTGCATACACACCTCAGCTTAACTCTGTAAGTTGAATTCACATATTGACAACCATTCTGTTATATAGCCCCGTTTTCGTTATAGAACCAGACATTTCTCATTACAGCATATACTCCCATTCACCCTGGAATTTCCAAATGCAGCTCCTTGAAGAAACGTCTTCCCACCTCCCTGAATCTATCCATACATTCAACTCTTTTAGTTGAACACACATCAGAGCACTTTGAAAGATACATCTGTTTTGTGTTTTAGACACAGTCTTACTGCTGTTTCTTATATATGGTGGGTTTTGACTGGAAATGTCCGTTTTTAGATTCTCCACAAAAAAATGTTTCCAAACTGCTGCATACACACATCAGTTTAACTCTGTAAGTTGAATGCACCCATTGACAGTCATTGTGTTACATAGCTCTGTTTTTGTTTGAGAACCAGATATTTCACATTATAGCCTATACTCCCATTTACTCTGGAATTTACAAATGCAGCTCTTATAAGAAAGTTATTTCTAACTCGCTGAATCTAATGATAGATTCAACTCTCTTAATTGAAGAAACAGGTACTAGAGTAGTTTGAAAGATACCTTTGTTTTGTGTTTTAGATGTTGTCTTAGAGCTATTTTTTATATATACAGGGATTTGACTGGAAATGTCCATTTTTAGATTCTCCACACAAAATGTTTTCAAACTGCTGCATACACCCATGAGGTTAACTTTGGAAGTTGAATGCACACATTGACAATCATTCTGTTCGATAGGTGTTTTCTTTGAGAACCAGATATTTCTCATTCCAGCATATACTCCCATTCACTCAGGAATATCCAAACGCAGGTTTTACTAGAAACGTGTTTCTAACTCCTGAATCTAAAGATAGATTCAGCTCACTTAGTTGAACGAATGCACAGCAGAGCAGATTGAAGGATATGTTTCTTCTGTGTTTTAGAGGCAGTCTTACTGCTATTTGTTATATGCGGATATTTTGCTGGAAATGTCTGCTTTTAGATTCTCCACAGAAAGCGTTTCCAAACTGCTACATAAACACATCAGTTTACCCCTGTAAGTTGAATGCACACATTAACAACCATTCTGTTAGATAGCTCCGTTTTCATTTTAGAACTAGATATTTCTCATTACAGCATATACTCACATTCATTCTGGCATGTCCAAATGCAGCTCCCAGAAGAAACGTGTTTCTAACTCTCTGAATCTAAACAGATTTAACTCTCTAAGTTGAAAGAACACACAGCATAACAATTTGAAAGATACGTTTGTTTTGTGTTTTAGACCCAGTCTTACTGCTATTTCTTTTTTTTTTTTGGGGGGGGAGGAAGGCAGGAAGGAAGGGAAGAAGGACAGTAGGGAGGAAGGAAGGGATGAAGGAAGGAAGGAAGGGAGGAAGCGGGGAGGGAGGGAGGGAAGGGAAGAAAGGAAATCAAGCAATGAAAGAGACATTGCCGACCTGGATCTAGAGGTTTACAAGTTGATTTCTTTTTTTTTGAGAGAAGGAAAGAAAAAAAAAATAAGTAAAGGAGAGGAAGAAAGAGGAAGAGAAAGAGGGAGAGTAAATGGAAATATTGCTTTATTTTGAAAAATATTGGGTATTAATAATGGCAAATCAATGTTTCATTTAAACTAATGGGTAGGTGTGATGTGGTATTGACAAGAATGTATATTTTGTGTATTTGAAGTGGAGAGCTCTATAAATATTTATTAAGTTTACTTGTTCTGGATCTGAGTTCGAGTCCTTGATATCCTTATTAATTTTCTGTCTCATTGAATCTAAGTCTCCTATCTGGGTGTTAGGATAGTTAGCTCTTGTTGCATTGATCCTTTTACCACTATATCTTTGTTGCTTTAAAATCTATTTTATCCGATACAAGAATTGCAACTCCTGCTTTTTATTTATTTATTATTTATTTTTGCTCTCCATTTGGTTGGTAAATCTTTATCCATCCCTTTGTTTTGAGTCTTTGTGTATCCTTGCATGTGAAACAGGTCTGGATGTAACATGCCATTGGGTTTTGGCTGTGTCTTTTGATTGGGAATTTAGTCAATTTAAATTTAGGATTACTGCCATTTGATGTTGACTGGCTGTTTTATCCATGTGTTGGTGTAAATTCTTCTTTATGTTGGTGCTCTTTACTTTTTGGTGTACTTTTAGAAAGAAACTGGTTGTTTCTTTCTGTGTGTAATGCTTCTTTCAGAAGCTCTTGTAAAGCAGGCCTGGTGGTAATAAAATCTCTGAGTTCTTGCTTGTTCATAAAAGATTTTATTTTTCCTTCAGTTGTGAAGCTTAGTTTGGCTGGATATGAAATTCTGGGCTGAAGGTTCTGTTCTTTGAGGATGTTGAATATTGGCCCCCACTCTCTTCTGGCCTGTAGAGTTTCTGCCGAGAGATCTGCTGTAAGTCTGATAGGCTTGCCTTTGTGGGTTATCCGACCTTTCTCTCTGGCTGCCCTTAGTATCCTCTCCTTCGTTTCAACCCTGGTGAATCTAACGATTATGTGCCTTGGGGTTGGTCTTCTTGAGGAATATCTTTGTGGTGTTCTCTGTATTACCTGGGGTTGAATGTTGACCTGCTTTGCTAGTTTAGGAAAATTTTCCTGAATAATATCCTGAAGGGTATTTTCCAGCTTGGATTCATTCTCTCCGTTGCATTCAGGTACACCTATCAAACGTAAATTTTGTCTTTTCACATAGTCCCACATTTCTTGGAGACTTTGCTCCTTCCTTTTTATCCTTTTTTCTCTAATCTTTTCTTCACGTTTTATTTCATTAAGTTGGACTTTGACCTCTGATATCCCTTCTTCTGCTTGAACAATTCGAGTGTTTAAACCTGTGCATACTTCTCGGAGTTCCTGTATTGTATTCTTCAGTTCCATTAATTCACTCATACTCCTCTCTAAGTTGTCTATTCTCAATAGGATTTCATCAAGCCTTTTGTCAAAGTTCCTAGTTTCTTTACGTTGGGCTACAACATGTTCTTTTAACTCACCGAAGTTTGTTATTATCCATTCCTTGAAGAGTGATTCTGTCATCAGGAGGCGCTCGTTCTCCATCAAGCCTTGTTCCATTGTTGATGTGGAACTGTGATCATCTTTAGAGGGAGAGGCATTCTGACTTTGAGTATTCTCAGCTTTTTTACACTGGTTTCTTCCCGTCATTGTAAATTTATCCTCCTGTCGTCTTTGAAATTACCAACTTTCAGATTAGGTCTCTTGAGTGGACGTCCAGGTTGTTAGTTCCCAGGGCCAGAGCAGCGGCGTTAAAACTGATGGTGCTTTTCTGCCCAGGATTCTCCTGTCTGGCTTCCTTCTTGTGTCCATAGTAGGCGACTCTGCCTTCCCGGGGCTCCAAACCTCGGTCAGAAGGGGAAGCGGTCCCGTTTACTCTGCTCTGAGAGCTGCCGTGCCCAGGTGCCAGCGGAACCGCTGCGCCGACCACGAGAGTCGCGCTGGCGACTCCTGTGTTTCCACCACTGGGGGATCTTCTGCTCCGTGAGCGACCAGACTTTGTCTGAAAGTGTGGCGTCCTCTAGTTCTCCGCGCCTTCCCTGAGAGCTGCAATCCCGGGATGTTAGCGATCGGCCATCTTGGATCGTCCCCCACTGCTATTTCTTATATATGCTGGCATTTGGCTGGAAATGTCCGTTTTGAGATTCTCCACAGATAGGGTTTCCAAGCTGCCACATACATATCTGTTTACCTCTGCAAGTTGAATGCACACATTGACAACTATTCTGTTAAATAGCTCCGTTTTCATTTTAGAACCAGATATTTCTCATTACCTCATATACTCGCATTCATTCTAGCATGTCCAAATGCAGTTCCCAGAAGAAACGTGTTTCGAACTCACTGGATCTAAACATAGATTTAACTCTCTTAGTTGAACGAACACATAGCAGAGCAGTTTGAAAGATATGTTGGTTTTGTGTTTTAGACGCACTCTTACTGCTATTTCTTATATATGCTGGGATTTGCCTGGAAGTGTCCGTTTTGAGTTTCTCCACAGAAAGTGTGTAAAAACTGCTGCAGACACACATCCGTTTAACTCGGTATGTTGAATGCACACGTTGACAACCATTCTGTTAGGTAGCTCCGTTTTTGATTCAGTACCAGATGTTTCTCATTACAGCATATACTCCCATTCATTATGGAATATCCAAACGCAGCTCCTAGAAGATACGTGTTTCTAACTCGCTGAGTCTAAACATAGATTTATCACTCTTAGTTGATCAAACACACAGCAGAGCGGTTTGAAAGATATGTTTGTTTTGTGTTCAAGATGCAGTCTTACTGCTATTTCTTATATATACTGCAATTTTCCTGGAAGTGTCCTTTTTGAGATTCTCCAAAAAAAGGGTTTCTGAACTGCTGCATACCCACGTCAGTTTAACTCTGTAAGTTGAATGCAAACTTTGACAACCATTCTGTTAGATAGCTCCGTTTTTGTTTCAGCGCCAGATATTTCTCATTACAGCATATGCTCCCCTTCATTCTGGAATATCCAAATGCAGCTCCTAGAAGAACCGTGTTTCTAACTCGCTGAATCTAAACATACATTCAACTTTCTTAGTTGAACGAACACATAGCATAGCAGTTTGAAAGATACGTTTGTTTTGTGTGTTTAGAACCAGTGTTACTGCTATTTCTTACATATGCTGTAATTTGGATGGAAATGTCCGTTTTGAGATTCTCCAAAGAAAGTTTTTTCCAAACTTCCGTATACACACATCAGTTTAACTCTGTAAGTTGAATGCGAACATTGACAACCATTCTGTTAGATCGCCTTGCCCTGCCTTGCCTTGAATTGCCTTGTCTGGAATTGCCTTTCCCTGCCTTGTCTCGCCTTGCATTGTCTGGAATTGTCTTTCCTGGAATTGCATTGTCTTGCCTTGCCTTGCATAGAATTGCCTTGCCTGGAATTGCCTTGCCTTGCCTGAAATTGCCTTCCCTGGAATTTCCCTTTTTTGCCTTGCCTTGCCTTGCCTCGAATTGCCTTGCCTGGAATTGCCCTGCTTTGCCTTGCCTTTATTTACCTCGAATTGCCTTGCCTTGAATTTCCTTGCCTGAAAATTTTTTGCCTTGTTGGAAATTTTCTTGCATTGCCTTTCCTTGCCTAGCCTGGAATTGCGCTGTCTGGAATTGCCTTGCTTTGGCTTGCCTTGCCTTGCCTGGAATTGCCTTGCCGAGAATTGTCTTGCCTTGCCTTGCATTGTCTGGAATTGCCGTGACTGGAATTGCCCTGCCTTTCCTTGCCTTGCCTGAAATTGCCCTGCCTGAAAATGCCCTGTCTGGCCTGATCTTGCCTGGAATTGCCTTATCTTGCCTTGTCTTGCCTTGCCTTGCTTAGATTTGCCTTGCCTGCAATTTCCTTGCCTAGCTTTGCCTGGAATTTACTTGCCTGGAATTGCCTTGCATTGCCAGGGATTTTATTGCCTGTAATTGCCTTGCCTTGCCTAGAATTGCCTTGCCTGGGATTGTTTTGCCTTGCCTTACCTGGAATTGCCTTGCCTGAGTTGCCTTGCCTTGCCTTGTCTGGGGTTTCCTTCCCTGGAATTGCCTTGTTTTGCTTTACCTGTAATTGCCTTGCCTGGGATTGCCTTTCCCTGCCTTCTGTTGTTTCAGTTTTCCAGGAGTTGCCTTTCTGGCAATTGCCTTGCCTGAAATCACCCTGGCTTGCATTTTCTGGAGTTGCCTTCTGTGAAATTGCCTTGCCTTGCCTTGCTTTACCTAAATTACCTTGCCTGAAATTTCCTTTCTCTGCCTTGTCTTGCCTAGTATTGCCTGGAATTCCCTTTCCTGCAATTGCCTTGCCTAAAATTGCATTGCCTTGCCTTGCCCTCACTTGCATTGCCTTGCCTGGCATTGCCTTGTCTTGCCTTGGCTTGGCTTGGTTTGCCTTGCCTGGAATTGTCTTGCCTGAAATTGCCTTGCTTTGCCTTTCCTGGAATTGTTCTACATTGCCTTCCCTGGGATAGCCTTGCATGCAATTGCATGGTCTTGTTTTGCCTTGACTGAATTGCCTTGCTTTGCCTTGCCTGAGATCGCCTTGCCTGTAATTTCCCTTTTTGCCTTGTATTGCCTTGCCTCGAATTGCCTTCCTTGAAATTTCCCTGACTTGCCTTGCCTCGAATTGCCTTGCCTGACATTTCCCTGCTTTCCCTTGCCTTTCCTTACCCCTAATTACCCTGCCTGGATTTTCCCTGCCTTGCCTTGCCTGGATTTGTCTTCCCTGGAATTGCCCTGCCTTGTCTTACATGGAATTGACTTGTCCTGCCTGGAATTGCCTTTCCTGCAATTGCCTACCCTGGAATTGCCTTGCCTTACGTTGCCTTGCATTGCCTGAATTGCCTAGCCTGAATTTGCCTTGCCATACCTTGCCTTGCCTGGAATTGCCTTGCCTGGAATTGACTCTCCTTGCCTTGCCTTGTTTTGCTGTGCTTAAAACTGACTTTCCTGGAATTGCCTTGCATTGCCTTGCCTTGCCTGGAATTGTCTTTCCTGGAATTGTCTTGCCTGGAATTTCCTTCCCTTGCCTAGTGTTGCCTTGAATTGCCTGGAATTGCCTAGCCTGAAATTGCGTTGCTTTTTCTTGCCTGAAATTGCCTTGCCTTGCCTTGGGTTGCCTTACCTTGCCTTTCTTTGCCTGGAATTACATAGCCTGAAATTGCCTTGCCTTGCCTGGAATTTCCCTACATTGCCTTGCCCTGCCATGCCTGGAATTGCCTTGCCTAGAATTTCTCTGCATTCACTTGCTGTTTTTTGCCTAGCCTAAAATTGCCTTCCCTGGAATTGACTTTCCTTGCCTTGCCTGGAATTTCCTTGCTTGGAATTGCCTTGCATTGCATTGCCTTGCCTTGTCTTGCCTTACTTTTCCTTTCCTGGAATTGCCCTGCCTTGAATGCCCTGGAATAGCCTTGCCTGGAATTGCCTTGTCTTGCCTTGCCTTGAGTGGAGTTGCCTTGTTTCGAATTGCCTTGCCTTGCCTTGCCATGACTGTAATTGCCTTGCCTGGATTTGCCTTGTTTTTCCTTGCCTCAAATTGACTTTTTGGCAATTGCCTTGCATTGCCTTGTCCTTCCTTGCATGGGATTGTCTTGCCTGGAATTGCCTTTCCTTGCCTTGTGTTGCCTTGTCATTCCTGGCCGAGAATTGCCTTGCCTACAATTGCATTGCCTTCCCTTCCCTTCCCTTCCCTTCCCTTCCCTTCCCTTCCCTTCCCTTCCCTTCCCTGGAATTTCCTTTCCTCAAATTGCCTTTTCTTACCTTGCCTGGAATTACCTTGTCTGGAATTGCCTTGCCTAAAATTGCCTTGCCTTGCCGTGCCTAAAATCGCCTTGCCTGGAATTGACTTTTCCGTAATTTCCCTGCATTGTCTTGCCTTTTCTTGCATGGGATTGCCTTGCCTGAAACTGTCTTGCCTGGAATTGCCTTGGGTTGCATTGCCTTGCTTTGCCTGGAATTTTTCAGCCTGCAGTTTCCTTGCCTTGCCTTGCCTGGAATTGCCTTGCCTGAAGTTGCCTCTTTTTTCCTTGCTTTGCTTTGCCTTGCGTTGCCTTGCCATGCCTAAAATTGACTTTCCTGAAATTGACTTGCCTGGTGTTGCCTTGCCTTGCCTAAACAAGCCTTACCTAGAATTGCCCTACATTGCCTTGCCCTGCCTGCCTGGAATTGACTTGCCTAGAATCGTGCTACATTTTCTTGTCTTGCCTTGCCTAGCCTAGAATTGTCTTGTCTGAAATTGCCTTGCCTTTCCTTGCCTGGAATTTCCTTGCTTTGAATTTCCTTGCATCACATTGCCTTGCCTTGTATTGCTTTTCCTTGCATGGAATTGCCCTGCCTTGCCTTCCCTGAAATAGCCTTGCCTGAAGTTTCCTTGTTTTGCCTTGCCTTGACTGGAGTTGCCTTGTTTCGAATTGTTTTGCCTTGCCTTTAGTCGCCTGGAATTGCCTTGCCTGGAGTTGCCTTGCCTTGCATTGCCTTGACTGGAATTGCCATGCCTTGCCTAGCCTGGAATTGCCTTTCCTGCAATTGCCTTGCCTGGAATTGCCTTGTCTTGCCTTGGGTTGATTGTAGTTGCCGTTTTCGAATTGCCTTGCATTGTCTTTCCTCGCCTGGAATTGCCTTGCCTAGAATTGCCTTGCCTTGCGTTTCCTTGCCTTGCCTTGACTGAAATTGCCTTGTCTTGCCTTGCCTAAAATTGCTTTGCCTGGAATTGCCTTTCTTGCAATTGCCTTGCCTGGAATTGCCTTTCCTTGCCTTTCTGGATTTGCCTTGCATTCCTTGCCTGGAATTGACTTTTCCGCAATTGCTTTGCATTGCCTTGTACTTTTTTGCATAAGATTGCCTTGCCTATAATTGTCTTACCGGGAATTGCTTTGCCTTGACTTGAGTTGCCTTGCCTTGCTTTGTCTAAAATTGTCTAGCCTGAATACCTTGCCTTGCATTGCCTCGCCTGAAGTTGCCTTGCTTGGAATTGTTCTGCCTTGCATTTCCTGGAGTTGCCTTCCCTGAAATTTCCTTGCCTTGCCTTACCTAAAATTGCCTTGCCTGGAATTGCCTTTCTTTGTCTTATCTTGCCTTGCCTTGCCTTGCCTGGAATTGCCTTTCCTTGCCTTTATTGCCTTGCCTGGAATTGCCTTCCCTTGCCTTGCCTGAAATTGTCTTGCCTGGAATTGCTTTTTTTTTTTGCCTTGCCTTGCCTTGCCTCAAATTGCCTTGCTTGGAATTTCCCTGCTTTGCTTTTCCTCGAATTGCCTTCCCTGGAATTGCCCTGCTTTGCCTTGGCTCGAATTGCCTTCTCTGGAATTGCCCTGCTTTGCCTTGCCTTTCCTTACCTCGAATTGCCTTGCCTGGAATTGGCCTGCCTTGCCTTCTTTGCCTTGCCTTGAATTATTTGGCCTGGAATTTTTTTGCCTTGCTGGGAATTTTCTTTCTTTCTTTTTTTTTTTTTGAGACGGAGTTTTGCTCTTGTTACCCAGGCTGGAGTGCAATGGTGCAATCTCGGCTCACCTCCACCTCCTGCGTTCAGGCAATTCTCCTGCCTCAGCCTCCTGAGTAGCTGGGATTACAGGCATGCACCACCGTGACCAGCTAATTTTTTGGTGTATTTTTAGTAGAGACGGGGTTTCACCATGTCAACCTGGATGGTCTCGATCTCTTGACCTCGTGATCCACCCACCTCGGCCTCCCAAAGTGCTGGGATTACAGGCCTGAGCCACCGCGCCCGGCCTTGGGAATTTTCTTGCATAGCTTTTCCTTGCCTAGTCTGGAATTGCCCTGTCTGGAATTGCCTTGCTTTTACTTGCCTTGTCTTGCCTGGAATTTCCTTGCTTAGAATTGTCTTGAATTGCCTTGCATTGTCTGTAATTGCCCTGCCTTGTCTTACCTTGTCTGCAATTTCCCTGTTTGCAATTGCCCTGACTTGCCTTGCCTTGCCTGGAATTTCGTTGCCTTGTCTGAATTTGCCTTGCTTGCAATTTTCTTGCCGAGCCTTGCCTGGCATTTGGTTGCCTAAAATTGCCTTGCATTAACTTCCCTTGCCAAGAATTTTCTTGCCTGGAATTGTCTTGCCTTGCCTTGTCTTGCCTTGCCTGGAATTGCCTTGACTTTCCTGGCCTTACCTGAAATTGCCTTTCCTGGAATTTTCTTTTTTTTTTTGCCTTGATTTGCCTGGAATTGCCTAGCCTGAAATTGCCTTGCCTTGCCTTGTCTGGAGTTGCCTTGCCTGGAATTTCCCTGCCGTGCCTTACGTGGAATTGCCTTGCCAGAAATTGCTTTGTCTTGCCTTGCCTTGCCTTGCCAGGAGTTACTTTTCCTGAAATGGTCTAGCCTGGAATTGCCTTGCCTTGCCTTGCCTGGAACTGCCTTGCCTGGATTTGTTTTTTTCTTGCCTTCTCTTGCCTTGCCTTTCCCCACCTAGAATTTCCTTGCCTGGAATTGCCTTGCCTGAAATTGCCCTGCTTTTCTTTGCCTTGGCTTTCTTTGCCTTGCGTTTTCTTTCCTTGCCTTGCCTGGAATTTTATTGCGTTGCCTTGCTTTGCCTTACCTGGAAGTGCCCTGCCTGAAATTGTTTTGCCTTGGCGTTACTTGCCTTGCCTGGCATTGCTTTACCTATAATTGCCTTGCCTTGTCTTGCCCAGAACTGACCTGCCTTGCGTTACTTTGGCTGAAATTTCCGTGTCTGGAATTGCACTGCCTTGTTTTGCCTTGCCTGGAATTGCCTTGCCTTTCCTTGAATGTAATTGACTTTCCCAGAATGACCTTGCATTGCCTTGTCTTTCCTTGCATAAAATTGCCTTGTCAAGCGTTGTCTTGCCTGGAATTGCCTTGTCTCATCTGGCCTTGCCTTGCATTGCCTGGAATTGCCTAGCCTGGAATTACCTTGCCTTGCCTGGAATTTTCTTGCTTGGAATTTTCTCTCCTCCCTTGCCTATAAGAGCCTTGCCTGGAATTGCCCTACATTGATTTGCCCTGCCTTGCTTGAAATTGTCTTGCCTGGAATTGCGCTGCATTCCCTTCCCTTGCCTTGCCTGAAATTGCCTTTGATTTCCTTGTCTGGAATTGCCTTGCATTGCATTGCCTTGCCATGCTTTGCTTTTCCTTTCCTGGTATTGCCCTGCCTTGCCTTTCCTGGAATTGCCCTGCCTTGCCTTTCCTGGAATAGTCTTGCCTGGAATTGCCTTGTCTTCCCTTGCCTTGACTGGAGTTGCCTTGTTTCGAATTGCCTTGTCTTGCCTTGTCTTGCCTTGCCTTGCCTGGAATTGCCCTGCCTTGCATTGCCAGGAATTGCCTTGTCTTAATTGCCTTGACATACATTGCCCTGCCTTGCTTTGCCTGAAATTGCCTTACCTGAAATTGCCCTTTTTTTGCCTTGCCTTGCCTTGTTTCTAATGCCTTGCTTGGAATTCACTTGTCTTGCCTTGCTTCAAATTACCTTGGCCAGAATTGCCCTGCTTTGCCTTGCCTTTTCTTACCTCGAATTGCCTTGCATGGAATTGGCCTGCCTTGCTTTGTTTTGCCTTGACTTGAATTCCCTTGCCTGGAATGTTTTTACTTTGCTGGAAATTTTCTTGCATTGCCTTTCCTTGCCTAGCCTGGAATTGACCTGTCTGGAATTGCCTTGCTTTGGCTTGCCTTGCCTTGCCTAAAATTGCTTTGCCTAGAATTGTCTTACCTTGCTTTGCATTGTCTGGAATTGCCCTGCCTTGCCTTGCCTTGCCTGAAACTGCCCTGCCTGCAATTGCCCTGACTTGCCTTTCCTTGCCTTTCATTACCTGGATTTCCCCTGCCTGCAATTTCCTTGCCTAGACTTGCCTGGAATTCACTGGCCTGGAATTGCCTGGCATTGGCTTGACTTGCCAGGAATTTTCTTGTCTGGAATTGCCTTGACTTGCCGGGTATTGTTTTGCCTTGCCTTACCTGAAATTACCTTGCCTGGAGTTGCCTTGTCTTGCCTTGTCTGGAGTTTCCTTCCCTGGAATTGACTTGCCTTGCCTTACCTGGAATTGCCTTAGCTTGCCATATATTGTTTTGCCTTGCCTTACCTGGAATTACCTTGCCTGGAGTTGCCTTGTCTGGAGTTTCCTTCCCTGGAATTGACTTGCCTTGCCTTACCTGGAATTGCCTTGGCTGGGATTGCCTTTCCCTGCCTTCTCTTGCCTTAACTTTTCTAGAATTGCATTTCTGGCAATTTCCTTGCCTGGAATTGCCTTGCCTTTTATTTCCTGCAGTTGCCTTCCCTGGAATTGAATTGCCTTTCTTTACCTAAAATTGCTTTGCCTGGAGTTGCCTGTCTCTGCTTTGTCTTGCCTTGCCTTGCCTTGCCTTTCCTGGAATTGACTTTCCTGCAATTGCCTTTCCTAAAATTGCATTGCTTTTCCTTGCCTGGAATTGCGTTGCCTGGCATTGACTTGTCTTGCCTTGCCTTGCCTTGCCTAGAATTGCTTTGCCTGGAATTGTCTTGACTAGAATTTTCTTGTCTTGTCTTACCTTGAATTGCCTTGCATTGCCTTGCTTTTTCTTGCCTGAAATTGCCTTGCCTTTCCTTCCCTGGAATAGCCTTGTGTGAAATTGTCTTGTCTTGCCTTCCATTGACTGGAATTGCCTTGCTTCTAATTGCCTTGCGTTGCCTTTCCTAGCCTGGAATTGCCTTGCCTAGAATTGCCTTGTCTTGACTTGGCTGGAATTGCCTTGCCTGACATTGTCTTGCCTTGCCTTAGCTGGAATTGCCTTGCCTTCAAATACTTTTCCCTGCCTTGTCTTGCCTTGCCTTGCCTGGAATTGCCTTTCCAGCATTTACCTTGCCTTGTCTTGGATTGCCTTGCCTGTAATTTCCTTGTCTAGAATTGCATTGCCTTGCCTCACCTTGCCTTTCCTGGAATTGCCTTGCCTGGAATTGCTTTTCCTTGCCTTGCATGGAATTTCCTTGTCTGGAATTGCCTTGCCTAGTCTTGCCTTGCCTTGCCTGAAATCGCCTTGCCTATAATTGCCCTTTTTTGCCGTGCCTTGCCTTGCCTCGAATTGCTTTGCTTGGAATTATTCTGCCTTGGCTTGCCTCGAATTGCCTTGCCAGGAATTACCCTGTTTGCCTTGCCTTTCCTTATCTCAAATTGCCTTCCCTGGAATTGGCCTGCCTTGCCTTGCCTTGTTTTGAATTCTTTTGCATTGAATTTTTTGGCTTTGCTGTAAAGGTTCTTGCGTTGGATTTCCTTTCCAAGCCTTAAATTGCCCTGTATGGAATTACCTTGATTTGGCTTGCCTTGCCTTGCCTGGAATTGCCTTACCTAGAATTTTCTTGCCTTGTCTTGCGTTGTCTCGAATTGCCCTGCCTGAAATTGCCCTGAATTGCCTTGCCTTGCCTTGCCTTGCCTTGCCTGAAATTGCCCTTCCTGCAATTGCACTGCCTTGCCTTGCCTGCAATTTCCTTACCCAGCCTTGTCTGGAATTTACTTGCCTGGAAATGCCTTGCGTTGACTTGCCTTGCCAGGAATTTTCTTGCCTGGAATTGCCTTGCATTGTCTTTCCTTGCCTTGTCTTGCCTTGCCTTGCCTGGAATTGCCTAGACTTTACTGGCCTTGCCTGGAATTGCCTTTTCTGAGATTTCTTTCCCTTGCCTTGCCTTGGCTGGAATTGCATAGCCTGGAATTGCCTTGCCTGGAGTTGCCTTGTCTGGAATTGCCTTGCCTTCCCTTGCCTGGATTTGCTTTTCATGAAATTGCAATGCAATGCCTTACGTGGAATTGCCTTTTTTGGAATTGCCTTGTCTTGCCTAGAATTGCCTTTCCTGCGATTTTCTGGTCTGGAATTGCCTTGCCTTGCCTTGCTTTTCCTGGAACTGCCTTGCCTGGATTTACCTTGTCTTTCCTTGACTTGCCTGGAATTCCCTTGCCTGGAATTATCTTGACATTCCTTGCCTTGCCTTACCTTGCCTTGCCTAGTATTGCCTTGCCTTGCCTGGATTTTTTTTTTGCGTTGTCTTGCTTTGCCTAGCCTGGAATTGCCTTGCCTGGAATTGTTTTGCCTTGGCTTGCCTTACTAGACCGAAATTGCCTTGCCTATAATTGCATTGCCTTGTCTTGCCTGGAACTGACCTGCCTTGTATTACCTTGAGTGAAATTTCCCTGCCTGGAATTACACTGCCTTGCCTTGCCTTGCCTGCAATTGACATTCCTGGAATTGCCTTGCATTGCCTTTTCTTTCATTGCATGGGATTACGTTGCCTGAAATTGTCTTGCCTGGAATTGCCTTGCCTTGCCTTGCATTGCCTGGAGTTGCCTAGCCTAAAATTGCCTTGCCTTGCCTTGCCTGGAATTGCCTCTATTTGCCTTGCTTTGCCTTGTCATGTCTAAAATTGACTTTCTTGAAATTGCCTTGCCTTATCTAAAAGGGCCTTGCCTGGAATTGCCCTACAGTGCCTTGCCGTGCCTAGCCTGAAATTGCCTTGTCTAGAATTGCGCTGCCTTCACTTGTCTTGCCTTGCCAATCCTAGAATTGCCTTTCCTGGAATTGACTTGCCTTGCCTTTCCTGGAATTTTCTTTTCTTTTCTTTTTTTTAATTTTTATTGGATTTTAGGTTTTGGGGTATATGAGCAGAGCATGCAAGACAGTTGCGTAGGTACACACATGGCAGTGTGCTTTGCTTTTCTTCTCCCCTTCACCCACATTTGGCATTTCTCCCCAGGCTATCCCTCCCCACCTCCCCCTCCCACTGGCCCTCCCCTTTTCCCCCTATAGACCCCAGTGTTTAGTACTCCCCTTTCTGCGTCCATGTGTTCTCATTTTTCATCACCCACCTATGAGTGAGAATATGCGGTGTTTCATTTTCTGTTCTTGTGTCAGTTTGCTGAGGATGATGTTCTCCAGATTCATCCATGTCCCTACAAACGACATAAACTCATCATTTCTGATTGCTGCATAATATTCCATGGTGTATATGTGCCACATTTTTCCAAACCAGTCTATTATCAATGGGCATTTGGGTTGATTCCAGGTCTTTGCTATTGTAAACAGTGCTGCAATGAACATTCGTGTACATGTGTCCTTATAGTAGAACGATTTATAGTCTTTTGGATATATACCCAGTAATGGGATTGCTGGGTCAAATGGATTTCTATTTCTAAGGCCTTGAGGAATCGCCACACTGTCTTCCACAATGGTTGAACTAATTTGCACTCCCACCAACAGTGTAAAAGTGTTCCTTTTTCTCCATATCCTCTCCAGCATCTGTTGTCTCCAGATTTTTTAATGATCGCCATTCTAACTGGCGTGAGATGGTATCTCAATGTGGTTTTGATTTGCATCTCTCTGATGACCAGTGACGATGAGCATTTTTTCATATGATTGTTGGCCTCATATATGTCTTCTTTCGTAAAGTGTCTGTTCATATCCTTTGCCCACTTTTGAATGGGCTTGTTTGTTTTTTTCCTGTAAATCTGTTTGAGTTCTTTGTAAATTCTGGATATCAGCCCTTTGTCAGATGGGTAGTCTGCGAAAATTTTTTCCCATTCTGTTGGTTGCCGATCCACTCTAGTGACTGTTTCTTTTGCCGTGCAGAAGCTGTGGAGTTTGATTAGGTCCCATTTGTCTATTTTGGCTTTTGTTGCCAATGCTTTTGGTGTTTTGTTCATGAAGTCCTTGCCTACTCCTATGTCCTGGATAGTTTTGCCTAGATTTCCTTCTAGGGTTTTTATGGTGCCAGGTCTTATGTTTAAGTCTTTAATCCATCTGGAGTTAATTTTGTTGTAAGGTGTCAGGAAGGGGTCCAGTTTCTGCTTTCTGCACATGGCTAGCCAGTTTTCCCAACACCATTTGTTAAACATGAAGTCCTTTCCCCATTGCTTGTTTTTGTCAGGTTTATCAAAGATTGTATGGTTGTAGATATGTTGTGTTGCCTCTGGTGCCTCTGTTTTGTTCCATTGGTCTATATCTTTGTTTTGGTACCAGTACCATGCTGTTTTGATTACTGTAGCCTTGTAGTATAGTTTGAAATCCGGTAGTGTGATGCCCCCCGCTGTGTTCTTTTTGCTTAGAATTGACTTGGCTATGCGGGCTCTCTTTTGGTTCCATATGAAGTTCATGGTGGTTTTTTCCAGTTCTGTGAAGAAAGTCGATGGTAGCTTGATGGGGATAGCGTTGATTCTGTAAATTACTTTGGGCAGTATAGCCATTTTCACGATATTAATTCTTCCTAACCATGAACATGGAATGTTTCTCCATCTGTTTGTGTAATATTCTCTGATGATGGTTTGAATTTCTGTGGAATCTGTGGTGATTTCCCCTTTATCATTTTTTATTGCATCTATTTGGTCGTTCTTTCTTTTATTTTTAATCAATCTGGCTAGTGGTCTATTTTGTTGATCTTTTCAAAAAACCAGCTCTTGGATTTATTGATTTTTTGAAGGGTTTTTCGTGTCTCAATCTCCTTCAGCTCAGCTCTGATCTTAGTTATTTCTTGTCTTCTGCTGGGTTTTGAGTTTTTTTGATCTTGCTCCTCTAGCGCTTTCAATTTTCACGATAGGGTGTCAATTTTTGATCTCTCCATTCTTCTCATATGGGCACTTATTGCTATATACTTTCCTCTAGAGACTGCTTTAAATGTGTCCCAGAGGTTCTGACACGTTGTGTCTTCGTTCTCATTGGTTTCGAAGAACTTCTTTATTTCTGCCTTCATTTCATTGTTTACCCAGTCAACATTCAAGAGCCAGTTGTTCAGTTTCCATGAACCTGTGCGGTTCTGGGTCGGTTTCTGAATTCTGAGTTCTAACTTGATTGCACTATGATCTGAGAGGCTGTTTGTTATGATTTCAGTTGTTTTGCATTTGTTGAGCAGTGCTTTACTTCCAATTATGTGGTCAATTTTAGAGTAGGTGTGATGTGGTGCTGAGAAGAATGTGTATTCTGTGGATTTGGGGTGGAGAGTTCTGTAAATGTCTATCAGGTTTGCTTGCTCCAGGTCTGAGTGCAAGCCCTGGACATCCTTGTTGCTTTTCTGTCTGGTTGATCTGTCTAGTATTGACAGTGGAGTTTTAAAGTCTCCCACTATTATTGTGTGGGAGTCTAAGTCCTTTTGTAAGTCCTTAAGAACTTGCCTTATGTATCTGGGTGCTCCTGCATTGGGTCCATATATGTTTAGGATCGTTAGCTCTTCTTGTTGTATCGATCCTTTTACCATTATGTAATGGCCTTCTTTGTCTCTTTTGATCTTTGTTGCTTTATAGTCTATTTTATCAGAGATGAGAATTGCAACTCCTGCTTTTTTTTGCTCTTCATTTGCTTGGTAAATCTTCATCCATCCCTTTATTTTGAGCCTTTGTGTATCCTTGCATGTGAGATGGGTTTCCTGGATACAGCACACTGACGGGTTTTGGGTTTTTATCCAATTTGCCAGTCTGTGTCTTTTGATTGTTGCATTTAGTCCATTTACATTTATGGTTAATATTGTTATGTGTGAATTTGATACTGCCATTTTGATGCTAAGTGGTTGTTTTGCCTGTTAGTTTTTGTTGTAGATTCTTCATTATGTTGATGCTCTTTAGCATTCAGTGTGATTTTGGAATGGCTGGTACTGGTTGATCCTTTCTTTGTGTAGTGCCTCTTTTAGGAGCTCTTGTAAAGCAGGTCTGGTGGTGACAAAATCTCTGAGTACTTGCTTGTTCGCAAAGGATTTTATTTTTCCTTCACTTCTGAAGCTCAGTTTGGCTGGATATGAAATTCTGGGTTGAAAGTTCTTTTCTTTAAGAATGTTGAATATTGGCCCCCACTCTCTTCTGGCTTGTAGTGTTTCTGCCGAGAGATCTGCTGTGAGTCTGATGGGCTTCCCTTTGTGGGTGACCCGACCTTTCTCTCTGGCTTCCCTTAGTATTCTCTCCTTTATTTCAACCCTGTTGAATCTTATGATTATGTGCCTTGAGGTTGCTCTTCTTGCGGAATATCTTTGTGGTGTTCTCTGTATTTCCTGCAATTGAGTGTTGGCCTGTCTTGCTAGGTCGGGGAAATTTTCCTGGATGATGTCCTGAAGAGTATTTTCCAGCTTGGATTCATTCTCTTCGTCTCCTTCTGGTACACCTATCAAACGTATGTTAGGTCTTTTCACATAGTCCCACATTTCTTGTAGACTTTGTTCATTCCTTTTTGCGCTTTTTCTCTAATCACGGTTTCTCGTTTTATTTCATTGAGTTGGTCTTCGACTTCAGATATTCTTTTTTCTACTTGGTTAATTCGTCTATTGAAACTTGTGCATGCTTCGCGAAGTTCTCGTATTGTGTTTTTCAGCTCCTTTAATTCATTCATATTCCTCTCTAAGTTATCCATTCTTGTTATCATTTTTTCGAATCTTTTTTCAAATCTTTTTTCAAGGTTCTTAGTTTCTTTGCTTTGATTTAATACATGATCTTTTAGCTCACAAAAGTTTCTCATTATCCATCTTCTGAAGTCTAATTCCATCATTTCGTCACAGTCATTCTCCGTCCAGCTTTGTTCTCTTGCTGGTGAGGAGTTTTGGTCCTTTCTAGGAGGCGAGGTGTTCTGGTTTCGGGTGTTTTCCTCCTTTTTGCGCTGGTTTCTTCCCATTTTTGTGGATTTGTCCGCTGGTCGTCTGCATAGTTGCTGACTTTTCGATTGGGTCTCTGAGTGGACACCCAGAATGTTGATGATGAAGTATTTCTGTTGCTTGGTTTTCCTTCCACCAGTCTAGCCCCTTCGCTGTACGACTGCTGAGGTCCGCTCCAGACCCTGCTTGTCTGGGGTGCACCTCTAGCAGTTGTGGCACAGCGAGGGATGCTACCAGTTTCTTTTTCTGCTATCTTTGTCCCAGGATGATGCCTGCCTAATGTCAGTCTTTTGGATATAGAGGGGTCAGGGAGCTGCTTGAGGAGACAGTTTGTACTTTATAGGAGCTTGATTGCTGAGCTGTGAGCTCTGTTGTTCATTCAGGGATGTTAGGCTGCTATGTTTGATTCTGCTGCAACAGAGCTCATTAAAAAAACCCTTTTTTTTCTCAAATGCTCTGTGTTGAGGGGTTTGGGCTTTATTTTTGGATGTCCTTTGAGGTCCTGCCCAGCTAGGATGCAGACTAGCCAGTGTTTGCCTGCCGAGGCCCCGCCCTGCTGTTGTGACGCTCGCCCTGGCTCTGCTGTTCTGCTGTTCTCCGCCACGCCCTGCGGCAGAGTCTCTCTGTTGTAGCGGGTTGCCTTGGCAACGGCAGGCTGCGTCAGCAGTGGGCGTGTCTCTCAGTAGGGACGGGTTGCCTCGGCAATGGCTGGCTGCGTCAGCAATGTGCGTGTATCTCAGTTGGGGCGGGTTGCCTCGGTAATGGTGGACGCCCCTCCCCCTCAGAGCGTCTCAGGCCATCTGCACGGGGCTTGAAATCGCGGTTTTGTTCGTCCCACTGGGCCACCCCTAACGCTCTGTCCCTGCAATCCCCTTGGCTGGCCCACTGTCCAAGTCTAGCTCAGTCTCAAGTCCAGCCCTCTCACGTCTCTGGTTGCCGGTTCAACAGGGCACCCGGACGAGCGCGCCCTGTGGGGAGCACTGGGTAGGGCCAGCCGTCACCACCCCGGCTGCTGGCTTTGCCAGGCGGAATTTCTGCCTGGCGTACCGCATCTTTTCTTCACTTGGGAATTTCCCCGTTCCGTGGGCAACAAAGATCAGTCTGGAAATGCAGCTCAGACTCACCTCTCCGCGGACACAGTGAGAGCTCCAATCCTGGGTTGTTCTCACAGCGCCATCTTGAGTCCTCCCCTTGCCTGGAATTTTCTTGCTTGAATTTGCCTTGCATTGCACTGCCTCGCTTTGCCTTGCTTTTTTTTTTGCCTGGAATTGCCCTGCCTTGCCTTGCCTGGAATAGCGTTTCCTGGAATTGAGTTGTCTTGCCTTGCTTCGACTTGAATTGCCATGTTTCGAATTGCCTTGCCTAGCCTTTTTTCACCGGGAATTACATTGCCTAGAATTGCCTTGCCTTGCCTTACCTTGCCTTCCCTGGAATTGCATTGCCTCGAATGGCCTTTTGTTGCCTTGCCTAGAATTACCTTGTCTGCAATTGCCTTGCCTTGTCTTGCCTTGCCTTGCCTGAAATTGTTTTGTCTTGCCTTGCCTGAAATCCCCTTGCGTAGAATTGCCTTTCCTGCAATTGCCTTTTCTGGAATTGTCTTGCCTTTCTTTGCCTGGATTTGCCTTGCCTTTTCTTGCCTGTAATTTACTTTTCCACAATTGCCTTGCATTGCCTTGCCTTTTCTTGCATGGCATTGCCATTCCTGGAATTGTCTTTTTTTCCAGGAATTGCCTTGCCTTGCCTTGCCTTGGGTTGCCCTTCCTTGCCATGCCTGGAATAGCCTAGCCTGGAATTGCCTTGCCTGGAATTGCCTCTTTTTGCCTTGCCTTGCATTGCCTTGCCATGCCTAAAATTGACTTTCCAGAAATTGCCTTGCATTGCCTTCCCTT
Source organism: Callithrix jacchus (assembly GCF_049354715.1). Taxonomy (NCBI): domain Eukaryota; kingdom Metazoa; phylum Chordata; class Mammalia; order Primates; family Cebidae; genus Callithrix; species Callithrix jacchus. The sequence goes on from NC_133506.1 coordinate 59,874,635, forward strand.
GCCTAAAAGAACCTAGCCTAGAATTGCCCTACATTGCCTTGCCCTACCTTGCCTGGAATTGCCTTGCCTAGAATTGCACTGCAGTTCCTTGCCTTGCCTTGCCTGGGATTGCCTTGCCTATAATTTCCTTGCTTGGAATTGCCTTTCATTTCATTGACTTGCCTTGCCTTGCTTTCAATTCCCTCGAATCGCACTGCCTTGCTTTCCCTGGAATAACCTTGCCTGGAATTGCCTTGCCTTGCCTTGACTAAAGTTGCCTTGTTACGAATTGCTCTGCCTTGCCTTTCCTCGCCTGGAATTACCTTGCTTGAATTGCACTGCCTTTCATTGCCTTGTTTTGCATTGACTTAAATTTCCTTGCTTGGAATTGCCTTGCCTTGCTTTTCCTTTCCTGGAATTGCCCTGCATTGTTTCCCCTGGAATAGCCTTGCCTGGAATTGCCTTTCCTTGCCTTGCCTGGAATTTCCTTGTCTGGAATTACCTTGCCTTGCCTTGCCTAAAATTACCCTTTGCCTTGCCTTGGCTCTTTTTGAGTTGCCTTGCTTGGAATTTACCTGCCTTGCCTTGCCTCAAATTGCCTTGCCTGAAATTGCCCTTCTTTGCCTTGCCTTTCCTTACCTCGAATTGCCTTGCCTGGAATTGGCCTGCCTTGCTCTGTTTTGCCTTGTCTTGAATTTCTTTGTCCGGAATTTTGTACCTTGCTGGAAATTTTTTTGCATTGCTTTTTCTTGCCTAGCCTGGAATTGCCCTGTCTGGAATTGCCTTGCTTTGAATTGCCTTGCCTTGCCTGGATTTGCTTTGCCTAGAATTGTCTTGCCTTACCTTGCATTGCCTGGAATTGCCCTGCCTGGAATTGCCCTGCTTGCATTGCCTTGTCTGAAATTGCCCTGCCTGCAATTGCTCTGTTTTACCTTGCCTTGTCTGGAATTTCCTTGCCTTGCTTTGCCTTGCCTGAATTTTCCTTTCCTGCAATTTCTTTGCATAGCCTTGCCTGGAATTTACTTGCCTGGAATTTCCTGGCATTGACTTGACTTGCCAGGAGTTTTCTTGCCTCAAATTGCCTTGCTTTCCCTGGATTTGCCTTGCAGGGTATTGTTTTGCCTTGCCTTAACTCTAATTGCTTTGCCTGGAGTTGCCTTGCCTTGCCTTGTCTGGAGTTGACTTCCCTGGAATTGTCTTGGCTGGGATTTTCTTTCCCGGCCTTCTCTTGCCTTAATTTTCCTGGAATTTCATTTCCGGCAATTTTCTTGCCTGAAATTGCCCTGTCATGCCTTTCCTGGAGTTTCCTTCCCTGGAATTGAATTGCCTTGCATTACCTAAAGTTGTCTTGCCTGGAATTGCCTTTCTTTGCCTTGTCTTGCATTGCCTCGACTTGCCTGGAATTGCCTTTCCTGCAATTGCCTTGCCTGGAATTGCGTTGCCTGGCATTGCCTCGTCTTGCCTTGCCTTGTCTTGCCTTGCTTTGCCCTGCCTTGCCTAGAATTGCCTGGCCTGGAATTGTCTTGACTGGAATTGTTTTGCCTTGCCTTACCTCGAATTGCCTTGCCTGGAATTGCCTTGCTCTTTCTTGCCTGAAATTGCCCTGCCTTGGCTTCCCTGGAATAGCCTTGTGTAGAATTGCTTTGTCTTGCCTTCCCTTGACTGGAATTGCCTTGCTTCTAATTACCTTGCCTTGCCTTTCCTAGCCTGGAATTGCCTTGCCAAGAATTGCCTTGCCTTGCACTGCCTTGCCTTGCCTTGACTGGAATTGCCTTGCCTAAAATGGTCTTGCCTCGCCTTAGCTCGAATTGCCTTGACTGGAAATACATTTCCATGCTTGTCTTCCTTGCCTTGTTTGGAATTGCCTTTCCTGCAATTGCCTTGCTTTGCCTTGCCTGTAATTGCCTTGCCTGAAATTGCCTCTTTTTGTTTTGACTTGCCTTGTCTAGCCTTGCCTTGCATTGCCTTGCCGTGCCTAAAATTGACTTTCCTGAAATTGCCTTGTGTTGCCTTGCCTTGCCAAAAAGAGCCTTGCCTAGAATTTCCCTACATTACCTTGCCCTACCTTGCCTGAAATTTCCTGGCCTATCACTGCACTGCGTTCCGTTGCTTTGCCTTGCCTAGCCTAGAATTGCCTTGCTTGAAATTGCCTTGCATTGCATTGCCTTTCCTTGCCTTGATTTTCCCTACCTGGAATTGCCCTGCCTTGCCTTCCCTGGAATAGTCTTGCCTGGAATTGCCTTGTCTTGCCTTGCCTTGCCTTGACTGGAGTTTCTGTGTTACAAATTGCATTGTCTTGCCTTTCCTCACCTGAAATTGCCTTGCTTAGAATTGCCTTGCCTTGCATTGCCTTGACTGGAATTGCCTTGCCTTACCTTTCCTTGCCTTTCCTGGAATTGCCTTGCCTTGCCTTGCCTGTAATCGCCTTTCCTGGAATTGCCTTGCCTGGATTTGCCTTGCCGTTCCTTGCCTGGAATTGGCTTTTCTGCTATTGCCTTGCATTTCCTTGCCTTTTCTTGCATAGGATTGCCTTCCTTGGAATTGTCTTGCCTGGAATTACCTTGCCTTGCCTTGCGTTGCCTTGCCATGCCTAAAATTGACTTTCCTAAAATTGCCTTGTACTGCCTTGCCTTGCCTAAAAGAGCCTTGCCTAGAATTGCCCTACATTGCCTTGCCCTACCTTGCCTGGAAATGCCTTGCCTTGCCTTGCTTTGAATGTTCTTGCTTGGAATTGCCTTGCATTGCATTGCCTTGCCTTTCCTTGCTTTTCCTTGCCTGGAATTGCCCTGCCTTCTCTTCCCTGGAATAGCCTTGTCTTGCCTTGCCTTGACTGGAGTTTCCTTGTTTCGAATGGTCTTGCCTTTCCTTTCTTCGCCAAGAATAGCCTTGCCTAGATTTGCGTTGCTTTGCTTTTCCTTACTTTCCCTGGAATTGGCTTGCCTAGAATTGCCTTTCCTTGCCTTGCCTGGGATTACCTTGTCTGGAATTGCCTTTCCTTGTCTTGCCTTGTCTTGCATAAAATTGCCTTGCCTTACCTTGCCTAAAATCACCTTGCCTGGAATTGCCTTGCCTTGCCTTTCCTGCAATTTTTTTGCCTAGACTTCCCTAAAATTTACTTGCCTAGAATTGCCTTGCTTCGAATTGCCTAGCCTTGCCTTTCCTTGCCTGGAATTGCCTTACCTAGAATTGCCTTGCCTTGCCTTGGCTGGAATTGCCTTGCATTGCCTTAGCTGGAATTGCCTTGCCTGGAAATATCTTTCCCTGCTTTGTCTTCACTTGCCTTGCCTGGAATTGCCTTTCTGGCAATTGTCTTGCCTGGAATTCCCTTTCCTTGCATTACCAGAAATTGCCTTGCCTTGCCTTGCCTGAAATCGCCTTGTCTGGAATTGCCTTTCTTAGCCTTGCCTTGAATGAAATTTCCCTGCCTTGCCTTGCCTGGAATTACCCTGCTTTTCCTTACCTAAAATTGCCTTGCCTGAAATTGGCCGGCCTAGCCTTGTTTTGCCTTGCCTGGAATTTTTTGACTTGCTGAAAATTTTTTTGCATTGCCTTTCCTTACCTAGCCTGGAATTGCCCTGTCTGGAATTGCCTTGCTTTGGCTTCCCTTGACTGGCCTGTGATTGCCTTTTCTAGAATTGTCTTGCCTTGCCTTGCATTGTCTGGAATTTCCCTGCCTGGAATTGCTCTGCCTTGTCTTGCCTTGCCTGAAATTTCCCTGACTGCAATTGTCCTGACATGCCTTGCTTTGCCTGTATTTTCCTTGACTGCAATTTCCTTGAATAGACTTGCCTGAATTTACTTGCCTAGAAGAGCCTTGCATTGACTTGCCTTGTCAGGAATTTTCTTGCCTGGAATTGTCTTGCCTTGTCTTGCCTTGCTGGGAATTGCCTTGTCTTTCCTGGCATTGCCTGGAATTGCCTTTCATGAAATTTATTTGCCTTTTCCTGGAATTGCCTAGCCTGGAATTGCCTTGCCTTGACTTTCCTGGAATTGTCTTGCCTTGCCTTGCCTGGATTTTCGTTGTCTTGTTTTACCTTGCCTCGAATTGCCTTTCCTGCAATTTCCTAGCGTAGAATTGCCTTGCCTTGCCTTACCTGGAACTGCCTTTTCTCGCCTTTCTTTGCCTGGATTTGCCTTTTCTCGCCTTTCCTTGCTTTGCCTTCCCTAGAAGTGCCTTGCCTTTTATTCTTGCCTTGACATTCTTTGACTTGCCTTTCCTTGCTTTGTTTTTCCGTGCCTCGCCTGGAATTGCCTTGCAATGCCTGTTTTTTTTTTTTTTGCGTTGCCTTGCTTTTCCTAGCCTGCAATTGCCCTGCCTGGGATTGTTTTGCCTTGGCTTGCCTGGAATTGCCTTGCCTTTTCTTGCTTGGAACTGACCTGCTTTGCATTACCTTGCATGAAAATTCTTTGCCTGGAATTGAACTGCCTTGCCGTATCTGGAACTGCCTTTCCTTTCCTTGCCTTGAATTGACTTTCCCAAAATTACCTTGCATTGCCTGGCTTTCCTTGCATGGAATTGCCTTGCCGGGAGTTGTCTTGCCTAAAATTGCCTTGCCTTGCCTTGCCTTGCGTTGCCTAGACTGGAATTGACTTGCCTTGCATTGCCTGGAACTGACTTGCCTGGAATTGCCTTTTTTACCTTGTCTTGCCTTGCCGTGTCTAAAATTGACTCCCCTGAAATTGCGTTGTGTTGCCTTGCCTTGCCTAAAAGAGCCTTGACTGGAATTGCCCTACATTGCCTTCCCCTGCTTTCCCTGGAATTGCCTTGCTTGGAATTGTCTTGCATTGCCTTGCCTGGAATTTTTTTTCTTGGAATTGCATTGCATTGGATTGCCTTGCATTGCATTTCCTTGCCTTGCCTTGCTTTTCCTTGCCTGGAATTGCCCTGCCTTGCCTTCCCTGAAATAGCCTTGCCTGGAATTGCCTCATCTTTCCTTGCCTTTACTGAAATTGCCTTGTTTCGAATTGCCTTGCCTTGCATTGCCTTGACTTGCCTTATCTGGAATTGACTTCCCTGGAATTTTCTTGATTTGTCTTAGCTGGAATTGCCTTGTCTGAAATTGCCTTTTCTTGCCTTGTCTTGCGTTGCGTTGCGTTGCGTTGCGTTGCCTTGCCTTGCCTTGTCTGGAATTGTCCTGAGTGGCATTGCCAGGAATTGCCTTGCCTAGAATTTCATTGCCTTGCCTTACCTTGCCTTGCTTGGAATTCTTTTCCCTCGAATTACCTTTCCTTGCCTTGCCTAGAATTACCTTTTCCGGAATTGCCTTGTCTTGTCTTGCTTTGCCTTGTCTGGAATTGGCCTGCCTTGCCTTGTTTTGCCTTGCCTTAAATTCCCTTGCCTGAAATTTTTTGACCTTGCGGGGAATTATTTTGCATTGCCTTCCCTTGCCTAGTCTGGAATTTCCCTTTCTGAAATTGTCTGGCTTTGGCTTGCCTTGTCTTGTCTGGAATTGCCTTGCCTAGAATTGTCTTGCCTTGCCTTGCATTATCTGGAATTGCCCTGCCTGTAATTGCCCTGCCTTGCCTTGTCTTGCTTGCAATTACCCTGTCTGTAATTGCCCTTTCTTTCCTTGCCTTGCCTAAAATTTCCTTGCTTTTCCTTGCCTTGCTTGCATTTACCCTGCCTTCAATTGCCCTTTCTTTCCTTGCCTTGCCTAAAATTTTCTTGCCTTGCCTTGCCTGGATTTGCCTTGCCTGCAATTTACTTGCCTAGATTTGCCTAAAACTTACTTTGCTAGATTTGCCTTGCATTGACTTGCTTTGCCAGGAATTTTCTTGCCTGGAATTGCCTTGTCTGGAATTGTTTTGCTTTGCCTTACCTGGAATTGTCTTGCCTGTAATTTCCTTGCTTGCCTTGTCTGGAGTTGCCTTCCCTGAATTTGCCTTGCCTGGGATTGCCTTTCCCTGCCTTTTCTTTCCTTAATTTTTTGGCAACTCTTTTTCTGGCAATTGCCTTGCCTGGAATTGCCCTGCCTTGCATTTCATGGAATTGCCTTGTTTTGCCTTACCTAAAATTGTCTTGCCTGGAATTGCCTTTCTCTGCCTTGTCTTGTCTTGCCTTGACTGGAATTGCCTTGCTTCGAATTGCCTTGCTTTGTCTTTACTCGCCTGGAATTTCCTTGCCTAAAATTGCTTTGCCTTGTGTTGCCTTGCCTTGCCTTCGCTGGAATTGCCTTGCCTGGAAATATTTATCTCTGTCTTGTCTTTCTTCTTTTGCCTGAAATTGCCTTTCTGGCTATTGTCTTGCCTGGAATTGCCTTGCCAGGAATTGCCATGTCTTGCCTTGCCTGAAATTGCATTGCCTGGAATTGCCCTATTTTGCCTTGTCTTTCCTTGCTTGACATTTCCCTGGCTTGCCTTGCCTCGAATTGCCTTGACTGGAATTGCCCTATTTTGCCTTGTCTTGCCTTGCTTGACATTTCCCTGGCTTGCCTTGCCTCGAATTGCCTTGACTGGAATTGCCCTGCTTTGCCTTGCCTTTTCTTACCTCGAATTGCCATGCCTCTTATTGGCCTGCCTTGCCTTGTTTTGCCTTGCCTTCAATTCCCTTTCTTGGAAAATTTTTGCCTTGCTGGGAATTTTTTTGCCTTGCCTTTTCTTGCCTAGCCTGGAATTGCCTTGCTTTGGCTTGCCTTGCCTTGTATGGAATTGCCTTGACTAGAATTGTCTTTCCTTGCCTTGCATTGTCTGAAATTGCCCTGCCTTGCCTGAAATTGCCCTGCCTGCAATTGCACTGACTTGCCTTTTCTTGCCTTGCCTGCATTTTCCTTGCCTGCAATTTCCTTGCCTGGCCTTGCCTGGAATTTAATTGCCTGGAATTGTCTTGAATTGACTTGCGTTGCCAGAAATTTTCTTGCCTGGAATTGCCTTGCCTTGTCTTGCCTTGCCGGGAATTGCCTTGATTTTTCGGGCCTTGCTTGGAATTTCACTTCCTGGAATTGTCTTTTCTTGCCTTGCCTTGCCTGGAATTGCCTAGCCTGGAATTGCCTAGCCTGGAATTGCCTTGACTTGCCTGGAACAGCCTTGACTGGGTTTGTCTTGTCTAGCCTTGCCTTGCCTTGCCTTGTCTTGGCTTGCCTAGAATTGCCTTGCTTCCCCTTGCCTTGACTTTCTTTGCCTTGCATTTCCTTTCCTTGCCTGGAATTTCCTTGCCTTTCCTGAAATTTTTTTGAGTTGTGTTGCTTTGCCTAGCCTGGAATTGCCCTGCCTGGAATTGTTTTGCCTTGGCTTGCGTTGCCTTGCCTACAATTGCCTTGCCTTGTTTAGCCCAGAACTGACCTGCCTTGCATTACCTTGCCTGAAATTTTCCTGCCTGGAATTGCACTGTCTTGCCTTGCCTTGCCTGGAATTGCCTTGCCTTTTCTTGCCTGGAATGGACTTTCGTGGAATTGCCTTGCATTACCTTGCCTTGCCTGGAATTGCCTTGTTTTTTCTTGCCTGGAATGGACTTTCGTGGAATTGCCTTGCATTGCCTTGCCTTTTCTTGCATGGGATTGCCTTTCCTGGAGTTGTCTTACCTGGAATTTCCTTGCCTTGCCTTGCCTTCCCTTGTCTTTTGTTGTCTGGAATTGCCTAGCCTGAAATTGCCTTGCCTTGTTTTGCCTGGAATTGCCTTGCCTGAAATTACCTCTCCTTGCCTTGCCTTGACTTGCCGTGCCAAAAATCGACTTTCCTAAAATTGCCTTGCCTTGCCTTGTCTTGCCTTGTGTGAAATTGCCTTGACTTTTCTGGCCTTGCCTGAAATTGCCTTTCCTGGAATTGCCTTTCCTTTCCTTGCCTTGACTGGAATTGCCTACCCTGAAATTGCCTTGCCTTGACTTGCCTGGAGTTGCATTGCCTGGAATTGCCTTTCCTTGCCTGAATTTGCCTTTCCTGGAGTTGCTCTGCCTTGCGTTACATGGAATTGCCTTGTCTTGTCTTGCCTTGCCTTGCCTGGAATTGTGTTTCCTGGAATGGCCTTGCCTGGATTTGCCTTGAATTGCCTTGCTTGCCTTGCCTTGTCTTGCCTTGCCTTGCCTTGCTTTGCCTTGCTTTGTTTTGCCTATAATTGCCTTGCCTTGCCTTTTTTGGATTTGCCTTTTCTGGAATTGCCTTGCCTTGCCTTATGTGGAATTGCCTTGCCTGGAATTGTCTTGTCTTGCCTTGCCTTGCCTTGCTTTGCCTTGCTTTGTTTTGCCTATAATTGCCTTGCCTTGCCTTTTTTGGATTTGCCTTTTCTGGAATTGCCTTGCCTTGCCTTATGTGGAATTGCCTTGCCTGGAATTGCCTTGTCTTGCCTTGCCTTGCCTGGAATTACCTTTCCTGCAATTGCATAGCCTGAAATTGCTTTTCCTTGCCTATAACTTTCTTTCCTGGATTTGCCTTGTCTTGCCTTGTCTTGCCTTGCCTTGCCATGCCTTACTTTGCGTTGCCTAGAATTGATTTGCTTGGAATTGCCTTGCCTGGCATTGCCTTGCCTTTTCTTACATTGCCTGGAATTGCTTTGCCTTGCCTGAATATTTTTTCCGTTGCTTTCTTTACCTAGCCTGAAATTGCCCTGCCTGGAATTGCCTTGCCTTGTCTGGCCCAAAACTGACCTGCCTTGCATTACCTTGCCTGAAATTTCCCTGCCTGGAATTTCACTGCCTTGTCTTGCATTGCCTGTAATTGCCTTGTGATTTCTTACCTGGAATTGACGTTCCTGGAATTGCCTTTCTTTGCCTTGCCTTTCCTTGCATGGGATTTGCTTGCCTTAAGTTGTCTTGCCTGGAATTGCCTTGACTTGCCTTGCCTTGCCTTGCCTGGAATTGCCTTGCCTTGCCTTACCTTCTCTGGAATTGCCTTTCCTGGAATTGCCTTTTTTGCCTTGCCTTGCCTGGTATTGCCTACCCTGGAATTGTCTTGCCTTGACTTGCCTGGAGTTGCATTGCCTGAAATTGCCTCGCTTGTCTTGCCTTGCCTGGATTTGCCTTTCCTGGAATTGCTCTGCCTTCAATTACGTGGAATTGTCTTGCCTGGAATTGCCTTGTCGTGACTTGCCTTGCCTTTCCTGCAATTGCCTTGCCTGAAACGGCATTGCCTTTATTTGCCTTGGCTTGCCTTGCATGGCCTTGCCTTGCCTGGATCTGTCTTTTCTGGAATTGCCCTGCCTTGCCTTATTTGGAATTGTCTTGCCTGGAATTGCCTTGTCTTGCCTTGCCTCGCCTGGAATTGCCTTTCCTGCAATTGCATAGCCTGCAATTGTCTTGCCTTGCCTATAACTTTCTTGCCTGGATTTGTCTTGTCTTGCCTTATCTTGCCTTGCCTTGCCTTTCCTTACTTTGCCTTGCATAGAATTGATTTGCCTGAAATTACTTTGCTTGGCATTGCCTTGCCTTTCCTTGCCTTGCCTTTCCTTACCTTGCCTGGAATTGCCTTGCCTTGCCTGAAAATTTTTTTCCGTTGCCTTTCTTTATCTAGCCTGGAATTGCCCTGCCTGGAATTGCCTTGCCTTTCCTTGCATGGAATTGCCTTGCCTAACGTTGTCTTGCTTGGAATTGCATTGCCTTGCCTTGCCTTGCCTTGCCTTGTGTTGCCTGTAATTGCCTAGCCTGAAATTGCCTTGCCTTGCCGTGCATTGCCTGGAATTGTTTAGCCTGGAATTGCCTTGCCTTGGCTTGCCTGGAATTGCCTTGCCTTGCCTTGCCTGGAATTGCCTTGCCTTGGCTTGCCTGGAATTGCCTAGCCTTACCTTGCCTGGAATTGCCTTGCCTGAAATTATCTCTCCTTGCCTTGCCTTGACTTGCCATGCCTAAAATGGACTTTCCTAAAATTGCCTTGCATTGCCTTGCCTTGCCTGGTCTTGCCTTGTGTGGAATTGCCTTGACTTTCCTGGTCTTGCCTGGAATTGCCTTTCCTGGAATTGCCTTGCCTTGTCTTCCCTGGAATTGCCTTTCCTGGTATTGCCTTTCTTTGACTTGCCTTGCCTTGTCTTCCCTGGAATTGCCTTTCCTGGTATTGCCTTTCTTTGACTTGCCTTGCTTTGCCTTGCCTGGCCTGGAATTGCCTATCCTGAAATTGCCTTGACTTGCCTTGCCGGGAGTTGCATTGCCTGGAATTGTCTTGCCTTGCCTGCCTGGAATGGCCTTCCTGCAATTGCATAGCCTGGAATTGCCTTGCCTTGCCTTGTTTATAACTTTCTTGCCTAAATTTGCCTTTTCTTCCCTTGCCTTTTCTTACTTTGCCTTGCCTAGAATTGATTTGCCTGAAATTGCCTTGCCTGGCATTGCCTTGCCTTTCCTTGCCTTGACTTTCTTTGCCTTTCCTTTCCTTACCTTGTCTGAAATTGCCTTGCGTTGCCTGGACATTTTTTCCGTTGCCTTTTTTTACCTATCCTGGAATTGCCCTGCCCAAAATTGCCTTACCTTGCCTTGCCTGGAACTGATCTGCCTTGCATTAACTTGCCTGAAATTTCCCTGCCTGGAATTTCACTGCCTTGCCTTGCCTGTAATTGCCTTGTGATTCCTTACCTGGAATTGACGTTCCTGGAATTGCCTTGTTTGCCTTGCCTTTCCTTGCATGGGATTGTTTTGCCTAAAGTTGTCTTGCTGGGAATTGCCTTGCCTTGCCTTGCCTTGCATTGCCTGGATTTGCCTTGCTTTGCATTGTCTGGAATTGCCTTGCTGGGAATGGCCTCTCCTTGCCTTGCCTTGCCTTGCCGTGCCTAAACTTGACTTTCCTGAAATTGCCTTGCGTTTCCTTGCCTTGCCTAAAAGAGCCTTGCCTGGAATTTTCCTACATTGCCCTGCCCTGCCATGCATGGAATTGTCTTGCCTAGAATTGTGCTGCCTTCCCTTCCCTTGCCTTGCCTAGAGTTGTCTTGCCTGGAATTGCCTTGCATTGCCTTGCCGAAATTTTCTTGCTTGGAATTGCCTTTTGTTGCATTGCCTTGCCTTGCCTTGCTTTTCCTTGCTTGGAAATTCCCTGCCTTGCATTGCCAAGAATTGTCTTTCCTGGAAATGCCTTGCCTTACATTGCCTTGTTTTGCCTGGAATGGCCTAGCCTAAAATTGCATTGCTTTGCCTTAACTTGCTTGCTCGGAATTCCCTTGCCTCAAATTGCCTTTTCTTGCCTTGCCTGGAATTACTTTGTCTGGAATTGCCTTGCCTTGTCTTGCCTTGCCTTGCCTTGCCTTGCCTTGCCTAGAATTTCCTTGTTTTGCCTTTCCTAGAATTGCCCTTTTTTGCCTTACCTTGCCATACCTCCAATTGCCTTGTTTGGAGTTTCCCTGCCTTGCCTTGCCTCGAATTGCCTTGTCTGGAGTTGCCCTGCTTTGCGTTTACTTTCCTTACCTCGAATTGCCTTGCCTGGAATTGGCCTGCCTTGCCTTGTTTTACCTTGCCTGGAATTGCCCTGCCTTGCCTGAAATTGCCGTGGTTGAAATTTTTATGCCTGGCTGGGAGTTTTCTTGCATCGCCTTGTCTTGTCTACCCTGGAATTGCCCTGTCTGGATTTGCCTGGCCTTGGCTTGTCTTGCCTTGCCTAGAATTGCCTTGCCTTCCCTTTTCTCGTCTGGAATTGCCCTGCTGGGAATTGCCCTGCATTGCCTTGCCTGAAATTGACCTGCCTGAAATTGCCCTGCCTTTCCTTGCCTTGCATGGAATTGCCTTGTTTTGCCTTGCCTTGTCTGGCTTGGAATTGCCTTGTCTAGAATTGCATTGCCTTACCTTACGTTGCCTTACCTGGAATTACCTTGTCTGAAGTTGTCTTGCCTTTAGTTGCCTTGACTTGCCTTGCCTGAAATCGCCTTGCCTGAAATTGCCTTTTTTGACTTTCCTTTCCTTTCCTCTAATTGCCTTGCTTGAAATTTTTCTGCCTTGCCTTGCTTCGAATTGCTTTGCCTGGAATTACCCTGCTTTGCCTTGTCTTTCCTTACCTCGAATTACCTTGCCTGGAATTGGCCTGCCTTGCCTTGTTTTGCCTTGCCTGGAATTGCCTTGCCTGGAATTGCCATTCTTTGCCTTACCTAGAATTGCCTTGCCTACAATTGCCCTGCCTTGCCTGGCTTTGCCTTGCCTGGAATTGCCTCGCCTGCAATTGCCTTGCCTTGCCTTGCCTGAAATTGCCTTGCTTGGAATTTCCATGACTTGCTGAAAATTTCCTTGCATTGTCTTGCCTTGCCCATCCTGGAATTGCCCAGTCTGGAATTGCGTTGCCTTGGCTTGGCTTGCCTTGTCTGGAATTGTTTTGCCTAGAATTGCCTTGCCTTCCCTTGCGTTTTCTGGAATTTCCCTGCCTTGTCTTGCCTTGCCTTGCCTAAAATTGCCATGCCTGGAATTTCTCTGCCTTGCCTTGTCTTTTCTGGAATTGCCTTGCTGTGCCTTACCTTGCCATGCCTAAAATTGACTTTCCTGAAATTGCCTTGCATTGCCTTGCCTTGCCTAAAATAGCATTGCCTGGAATTGCCCTACATACTCTTGCCCTGCCTTGCTTGGAATTGTCTTGCTTAGAATTGCCCTACCTTGCCTTGCCTTGCCTTACTTTGCCTTTTCTTGTCTTGTCTTGCCTTGCCTGGAATTTCCTTGCTTGGAGTTGCCTTGCATTGCATTGCCTTGCCTTGCCTGAAATGTCCTTGCCTTGCCTTGCCTTTCCTTCCCTTCCCTGGAATATTTTTTGCCTTGCTTTGCCTGCATTGCCTGGAGTTGCCTTGCCTGAATAGCCTTGGCTTGATTGAAATTGCCTTGCCCTGCGTTGTCTTGCCTTTCCTGGAATTGCCTTGTCTTGCCTTGTCTGGTATTGCCTTTTCTGAAATTGCCTTGTCTTGCCTAACCTGGAATTGCCTTTCCCTGCCTTCTCTTGCCTTAAGTTTCCTGGAATTATTTTTCCAGCAATTGCCTTGCCTGAAGTTGCCCTTTCTTACATTTCCTGGAGTTACCTTCCCTGGAATTGCCTTGCCTTGGCTTACCTAAAATTGCCTTGCCTGGAATTGCCTTTCTCTGCCTTGTCTTGACTTACCTTTCCTGGAATTGCCTTTCATGAAATTGCCTTGCCTAGAATCGCATTGCCTTGCCTTGCCTTCCCTCGCCTTGCCTTGCCTTCCCTAGCCTGAAATTGCCTTGTTTTGCCTTGTTTGAAATTGCCTTGCTTGGAATTTTCATGCCCTGATGGAAATTTCCTTGCATTGTCTTGCCTTGCCTAGCCTGGAGTTGCCCTGTCTGAAATTGCCATGCCTTGGCTTGCTTTGCCTTGTCTAAATTGTTTTGCCTAGAATTGCCTTGCCTTGCCTTGCATTTTCTTGAATTGCCCTGCCTTGCCTCGTCTTGCCTTACCTTGCCTTGCCTGAAATTGCTCTGCCTGGAATTGCCATGCCTTGCCTGGCCTTTTTTGGAATTGCCTTGCCTTGCCTTGCCATGCCTAAAATTGACTTTCCTGAAATTGCCTCGCACTGCCTTGCCTTGACTAAAAGAGCCTTGCCTGGAATTGCCCTACATACCCTTTTCCTGCCATGCCTGGAATTGCCTTGCTTAGAATTGCCCTGCCTTGCCTTTTCTTGCCTTGCTTTGCCTTGTCTTGCCTGAAATGTCCTTGCCTTTCCTTTCTTTTCCTGTCCTTGCCTTGCCTTTCCTTCCCTTGCCTGAAATTTTCTTACCTGGATTTTTATTGCCTTGCCTTGCTTTGCATTGCCTGGAGTTGCCTTGCTTGGAATAACCTTGCCTTGCCTTGATTGGAATTGTCTTGCCCTGAATTGTCTGGCCTTGCCTGAAATTGCCTTTTCTTGCCTTGTTTAGTGTTGTCTTCCCTGGAATTACTTTGTCTTGCCCATCCTGGAATTGCCTTGCATGAAATTGCATTTCCCTGCATTCCTTTTCCTTAAATTTTCTGGAATTGCCTTTCCGGCAATTGCATTGCCTGTAATTGCCCTTCCTTACATTTCCTGGAGTTACCTTTCCTGGAATTGCCTTGCCTTGGCTTACCTAAAATTGCCTTGCCTTGAATTGCCTTTCGCTGTCGTGTCTTACCTTGCCTTGCCTGCAATTGCCTTTCATACAATTGTCTTGCCTAAAATTGCATTGCCTTGTTCTGCCTTCTCTTGCCTTGTCATGCCTTGCTTTGCCTCGCCTAGAATTGCCTTGCCTGCAATTGCCATGCCTGGATTGTCTTGCCTTGCCTTACCTGGAATTGCCTTGCCTGGAATTGCCTTGCCTAGAATTGCTTAGCCTTGCATTGCCTTGCCTTGCCTTGACTGAAATTGTCTTGTCTTGCCTTAGCTGGAATTGCCTTGCCTGGAATTGGCCTGGCTTGCCTTGTTTTGCTTTGCCTTGAATTCCCTTGCCTATAATTTTTTTGCCTTGCTGGGAATTATTTTGCATTGCCTTTCCTTGCCTAGTCTGGAATGCCCTGTCTGGAATTGCCTTGCTTTCGCTTGCCTTGCCTTGCCTGGAATTGCCTGTCTAGAATTGTCGTGCCTTGCCTTGCGTTATCTGCAATTGCCCTGGCTGCAATTACCCTGCCTTGCCTTGCCTTGTCTGCAATTGCCCTGCCTGAAATTTCCCTGCCTTTTCTTAAATTGTCTGGAATTGCCTTTCTTTGCTTTGCCTTGCCTGGATTTGCCTTGCCTAGCCTTGCCTGGAATTTACTTGCCTGAAATTGCCTTGCAGTGACTTGCCTTGCCAGGATTTTCTTTGCCTGGAATTGCCTTGTCCTGCCTTGTCTGGAATTGCCTTTCCTGGTAATTCCTTCCCTTGCCTTGCCTGCAATTCTCTAGCCTGGAATTGCCTTGCCTTGCTTTGAATAAAATCGCCTTGCCTGGAATGGCTTGCCTTCCCTTGCCTGGATGGGCGTTTCCTGGAATTGCCCTGACTTGGCTTATGTGGAATTGCCTTGCCTGGAATTGCCTTGTCTTGCCTTGCTTGGATTTGCCTTGCCTTAAATTGCCTGGATTTGTCTTTCCTGGAATTGCCCTGAATTGCCATACATGAAATTTTCTTGCCTGAAATTGCTTTGTCTTGCCTTGCCTTGCCTGGAATTGCCTTGTCTTGCCTTGCTTGGATTTGCCTTGCCTTAAATTGCCTAGATTTGTCTTTCCTGGAATTGCCCTGAATTGCCATACATGAAATTGTCTTGCCTGAAATTGCTTTGTCTTGCCTTGCCTTGCCTGGAATTTTCTTTCCTGAAATTGCCTGACCAGACATTGCTTTGCCTTTCCTTCCCTTCCCTTGCCTTGCCTTGTCTGAAACTGCCTTCCCTGAATTTGCCTTGTCTTACCTTGTCTTGTCTTGACTTGTCTTTCCTTGCCTTGCCTTGCCTAGAATTTCCTTGCCTGGAATTGCCTTGATTGGAATTGCGTTGCCAAGAATTGCCTTGCCTTTCTTTTTCTTGACTTATTTTGCCTTGCATTTCTTTGTCTTGCCTGGTATTGCCTTGCCGTGCCTGAAATTTTTTTGCGTTGGCTTACTTTTCCTAGCCTGGAATTGCCTTACCTTGTCTAGCCTTGCCTTGCCTGGAATGCCTTGCGTATAATTGCCTTGCTTTGTCTTGCCTGGAACTTACCTGCCTTGCATTACCTTGCCTGAAATTTTTTTTGCCTGCAATTGTCCTGCCTTGCCTTTCCTTGCCTGGTATTGACTTTCCCAAAATTGCCTTGCATTGCCTTGCCTTTCAGCAAATGGGATTGCATTGCCTGGAATTGTCTTGCCTGCAATTGCCTTGCCTTGCCTTGCGTTGCCTGGAATTGTGTAGCCTAAAATTGCCTTGTCTTGCCTTGCTTTGTTTGTAATCGCCTTGCCAGGAATTGCCTTGCCTTTCTTTGTCTTGACTTTTTTTGCCTTGCATTTCCTTGCCTTGTCTGGTATTGCCTTGCCTTGCCTGGAATTTTTTGCATTGCCTTGCTTTGCCCAGCCTGAAATTGCCTTGCCTATAATTGCCTTGCCTTGTCTTGCCTGCAACTGGCCTGCCTTGCATTACATTGCCTGAAATTTCCCTCCCTGGAATTGCCTTTACGTTCCTTGCCTGGTAGTGACTTTCCAGGAATTGCCTTGCATTATCTTGCCTTGCCTTACCTTGCATGGCACCGCATTCCCTGAAATTGTCTGCCTGAAATTTTCTTGCCTGGAATTGCCTTGCCTTGCCTAGCATTTCCTTGCTTTGCCTGAAATTGCCTAGCCTGAAATTTCCTTGCCTGGAATCACCTTGCCTGGAATTGACTCTCCTTGTCTTGCCTTGCCTTGCTGTGCCTAAAATTGAATTTTCTGAAATTGCCTTGCGTTGCCTTGCCTTGCCTAAAAGAGCCTTGTCTAGAATTGCCCTACATTACCTTTCCCTGCCTTGCCTGGAATTGCCTTGCCTAGAATTGAGCTGCCTTCCCTTGCCTTGCCTTGCCTGGCATAGAATTGCCTTGCTTGGAATTGCCTTCCATTGCATTGCATTGCCTTGCCTTGCCCTGCCTTGCCTTGCCTTGCCTTGCCTTGCCTTGCCTTGCCTTGCCTTGCTTTTCCTTGCCTGGAATTGCCCTGCTTTGCCTTCCCTGGAATAGCCTTGCCCAAAATGGCCTTTTCTTGCCTTGCCTTGACTGGAGTTGCCTTGTTCCGAACTGCCTTGCCTTGCTTTTCCTCACCTGGAATGGCCTTTTTTAGAATTGCCTTGCCTTGTGTTGCCTTGGCTTGCCTCAACTAAAATTACGTTGCCTGGAATTGCCTTGCCTTGCCTTAGCTGGAATTGCCTTGCTTGGAATTGCCTTTCTTTGTTTTTCTTGCCTTGCCTTGCATTGCTAAAACTTGCCTTGCCTGGAGTTGCCTTGCCTTACATTGCCTTGTCTTTCCTAAAATTGCTTTGCCTAAAATTGCATTGCCTTGCCTTACCTTGCCTTAACTGGAAGTGCCTTGTTCTGGATTGTCTTTCTTTGCCTTGCCTGTAAATATCTTGCCTGAAATTGCCTTGTTTAGCCTTGCCTGACATTGCCTTGCTTGGAATTTCCATGCCTTGTTGGAAATTTTCTTACATTGCCTTGCCTTGCCTAGCATGAAATTGCCCTGTCTGAAATTGCCTTGCCTTCGCTTTCCTTGCCTTGCCTGGAATTGCCTTGCCTAGAATTGTCTTGCATTTACTTTCCTTGTCTGGAGTTGCCGTGCCTGGAATTGCCCTGTCTTGCCTAGCCTTTGCTGAAATTGCCCTGCCTAGAATTGCCCTGCCTTGCCTTCCCTTTCCTGGAATTGCCTTGCTGTGCCTAAAATTGACTTTCCTGCCTTGCCTGGATTTGGCCTGCCTTCAATTTCCTTGCCTAGTATTGCCTGGAATTTACTTGCCTGGAATTGTCTTGCATTGACTTGCCTTGCAAGAAATTTTCTATTTTGGAATTTCCTTGCCTTGCCTTGCCTTGTCTTGCCTTACCTGGAATTGCCTTACTTTGCCTTGCCTGGGTTTGACTTGCCTTGCCATGCCTGGATTCCCCTTACCTGGTATTGCCTTGCCTTGCCTTAGGTGGAATTGCCTTGCCTGGAATTGCCTTTCCTGCAATTGTCTAGCCTGGAATTGCCGGGTCTTGCCTTTCCTTGCCTTGTCTTGCCTGGTACTGCCTTGCCTGGATTTGCCGTGTCTTGCCTTGCTTGCCTTGCCTTGTCTTGCCTGGTACTGCCTTGCCTGAATTTGCTGTGCCTTGCCTTGCTTGCCTTGCCTTGCCTTGACTAGAATTGCCTTGTATGGAATTGCCTTACCTTTCCTTGCTTTGCCTTTCCTTGCCTTGCCTGAAATTGTTTTGCCTTGGCTTGCTTTGCCTTGCCTGGAATTTCCGTGCCTATAATTGCCTTGCTTTGTCTTGCCCAGAACTGACCTCCCTTGCATTACCTTGCCTGAAATTTCCCTTCCTGAACTTGCCCTGCCGTGCCTAGAATTGCCTTGTTTTTCCTGGCCTGAAATTGTGTTTCCCAGAATTGCCTTGCATTGCTTTGCCTTTTCTTGCATGGGATTCCCTTGCCTGGAGTTGTCTTGCCTGAAATCACCTTGCCTCGCCTTGCCTTGCCTTGCATTGAGTGGAATTGCCTAGCCTGAAATTGCCTTTTCTTGCTTGCCTGAAATTGCCTTGCCTGGAATTGCCTTACATTGCCTTTTTCTGCCTTGCCTGGAATTGCCTTGACTAAAATTACACTGCATTCCCTTGTCTTGCCTTGCCTAGCCTAGTATTTCCTTGTCTGGAATTGTCTTGCCTTGCTTTGCCTGGAATTTTCTTGCTTGGAATTGAATTGCATTGCATTACCTTGCCTGCAATTGCCCTGCCTTGCCTTCTCTGTAATAGCTGTGCCTGGAATTGCCTTGTCTTGCCTTGCCTTGCCTTGACTGTAGTTGCCTTGTTTCAAATTGCCTTGCATTGCCTTTCCTTGCCTGGAATTGCCTTGCCTAGAATTGCTTTGCCTTGCGTTGCCTTGCCTTGCCTTGCCTGGAATTCTCTTGCCTTGCCTTAGCTGGAATTGTCTTCCCTGGAATTGCCTTTTCCTTCCTTGACTTGTCTTACCTTGCCTGGAATTGCCTTCCCTGACATTGCCTTTCTCTGCCTTGACTTTCCCTGCCTTGCCTGGAATTACCTTTCCAGAAATTGCCTTTATTGTAATTGCCCTGCCTTGAACTGCCAAAAGTTGTCTTGCCTGGAATTGTCTTGCCTTACATATTCTTGTTTTGCCTGGAATTGATTTGCATAGAATTGCATTGCCTTGCCTTACCTTGCTATGACTGGAATTGCCTTGCCTCGAATTGTCTTTCCTTTCCTTGCCTGGAAATACCTCATCTGGGATTTCCTTGCCTTACCTTGCCTTGCCTGAAATTGCCTTGCTTGGAATTTCCATGCCGTGTTGCACGTTTTCTTGCATTGCCTTGTCTGACCAAGCCTGGAATTGCCATGTCTGGAATTGCCTTGCCTTGGCTTTCCTGGAATTGCCTTGCCTTGCTTTGCCTTGCCTTGACTTGCCTTGTCTGAAATTGCCCTGCCTTCCTTTGCCTTGTCTGAGATTGCCCTGCCTGCATTTGCTCCGTCTTGCCTTGCCTTACCTGGAATTGTCTTCCCTTGCCTTGCCTGGAAATACCTTGTCTGGAATTTCCTTGCCTTGCCTTTCCTGAAACTGCCTTATTTGGAATTTCCATGCCTTGTTAAAAATTTTCTTGCATTGCCTTGCCTTGCCTAACCTGGAATTGCCCTGTCTGGGATTGCCTTGCCTTGCCTTGCCTGGAAATGCCTTGCCTAGAATCGCCTTGTCTGAAATTGCCCTGCCTTGAATTGCCCTGCCTTGCCTGAAATTGCCCTTCCTGCAATTGCTCTGCCTTTCCCTGACTTGCCTGGAATTGCCTTGCTTAGAATTGCCTGCCTTGCCTTGCCTTACCTTGTCTTTCCTTGCCTTGCTTTGTTTTCCCTTGCCTTGCCTAAATTTTTCTTGCTTGGAATTGCCTTGCATTGCATTGCCTTGCCTTGCCTGACATTGACTTGCGTGAAATATCCTTGCCTTGCCTTGCCTTGTTTTGCCATGCCTGGAATTTCCGTACCTGGAATTTTTTTGCCTTGCCTTGCCTTGCCTTGCATTGCATTGCCTGGAATTGTCTTGCCTGGAACAGCCTTGCCTTGCCTTGATTGGAATTGCCTTGCTCTGTGTTGTTTTACTATTCCTGAAATTGCCTTGCCTGGAATTGCTTTGCTTTGCGTTGTCTGGAGTCGCTTTCCCTGGAATTGTTTTGACTTACCTTACCTGGATTTGCCTTGCCTGGGATTGCCTTTCCCTGCCTTCTCTTGCCTTAATTTTTTGGAATTGCCTTTTTGGCAATTGCCTTGCCAGGAATTGCCTTGCCTTGCATTGCCTGGAGTTGGCTTCCCTGGAATTGCCTTGCCTTGCCTTACCTAAAATTGCCTTGCCTGGAATTGCCCTTCTCTACCTTGTCTTGCCTTGCCTTGCCTGAAATTGTTTTTTCTGCAAATCGTCTTACCTTGCCTTACCTGGAATTTCCTTGCATTGCCTTGCTGTTCCTTTCCTGGAATTTCCCTGCCCGGCCTTCCCCAGAATAGGCTTGAGTAGAATTGCCTTGTCTTTCCTTGCCTTGTCTGGAATTGCCTGGCTTAAAATTGCCTTTCCTCGCCTGGAATTGCCTGACCTTCCTTTGTCTTGCCTTGCCTTGACTGGAATTGTCTTGCCAGGAAATAACTTACTTTGCCTTGTCTTGCCTTGCCTTGCCTGGAATTGCCTTTCCAGTAATTGCATTGCCTGGAATTGCCCTGCCTTTTATTGCCAGCAATTGCCTTGCCTGAAATTGCCTTTCCTTGCATTGCATTGCCTTGCCTGGAATTGCCCTACATTGCACTACCCTGCCTTTCCTGGAGTTCCCTTGCCTAGAATTGCACTACCTTCCCTTCCCTTGCTTTGCCTAGCCTAGAATTGCCTTGCCTGAAATTTCCTTGCTTGGAATCGCCTTGCATTTTATTGCCTTGCCTTGCCTTGCTTTTTCTTGCCTGGAATTGCCCTGCCTTGCCTTCCCTGGAATAGCCTTGCCTGGAATTGCCTTGCCTTGCCTTTACTGGAGTTGCCTTGTTTAGAATTGTCTCACCTTAATTTTCCTCACCTGGAATTGCCTTGCCTAGAATTGCCTTGCCTTTTGTTGTCTTACCTTGCCCTGACTGAAATTTCCTTGTCTTGCCTCTAATTGCCTTGCCTAAAATTGCACTGCCTTGCCTTACCTTGCGTTTCCTTAAATTACATTGCCTCGAGTTGCCTTTCCTTTCCTTGCCCAAAGTTGCCTTGCCTTGACTTGCCTTGGCGTGCCTAAAATGAACTTTTATGAAATTGCTTTGCATTGCCTTGCCTTTTCTTAAAGAGCCTTGCCTGAAATTGCCCTGCATAACCTTGCCATGCCTTGCCTGGAATTTCCTTGCTTAGAGTTGCCCTGCCTTGCCTTGCCTTGCCTTGCCTTTTCTTTCCTTGCCTTCCCTGGCATTGCCTTGTCGTGCCTTGCTTTGTCTTGCCTTGCCTCTTCTTTCCTTGCCTTGCCTTGAATTGCCTTGCCTGGAATTGTCTTGCCTTGCCTTCCCTGGAATTGCCCTGCCTTGCTTTTCTTTGCCTGAAATTGCCATGCCTTGCCTTTCCTGGAATAGCCTTGCATGAAATTGCCTTGTCTTGCCTTGCCTTGACTGGAATTGCCTTGCTTAGAATTGCCTTGCCTTGCCTTTCCTAGCCTGGAATTGCCTTGCCTAGAATTTCCTTTCCTTGTGTTGCCTTGCCTTGCCTCGGCTGAAATTTCCTTGCCTAAAATTGCCTTGGTTTGCCTTAGCTGGAATTGCCTTGCCTGGAATTGCCTTTCCTTGCCTTCTCTTGCCATGCCTTCCCTGGAATTGCTTTTCTGGTAATTGCCTTGCCTGGTATTGCCCTGCCTTGCATTGCCAAAAATTGCCTTACCTGGAATTGCCTGGCCTTACATTGCCTTGACTGGAATTACCTTGCCTCAAATTGCGTTTCCTTGCCTTATTTGGAAATACCTTGTCTGGAATTACCTTGCCTTGCCTTGCCTGAAATTGCCTTACTTGGAATTTCCATGCCTTTTTTGAAATTTTTCTGCATTTCCTTGCCTTGCCTAGCCTGCAATTGCCCTGTCTAGAATTGCCTTGCCTTGGCTTTCCTTGCCTTGCCTGGAATTGCCTTGCCTAGAATTGTCTTGTCTTGCCTTGCATTGTCTAAAATTGCCCTGCCTGGAATTGCCCTTTCTTGCCTTGCCTTGCCTGAAATTGCACTGCCTGAAATTGCCTTGCCTTGCCTGGAATTACCTTGCTTTGCTCTGCCTTGCCTTGCCTGGATTTGCCTTGCCTGCAATTTTCTTACCCAGACATGCCTGAAATTTACTTGCCTGAAATTGCCTTGCATTGACTTGCCTTTCCAGGAATTTTCTTACCTGGAATTGCTTTGCATTGCCTTGCCTTGCCTTGCCTAGAATTGCCTTGCCTGGAATTGTTTTGCCTTGCTTTACCTGAAATTGCCTTGCCTGGAATTGCTTAACCTTGCGTTGTCTGGAGTTGCCTTCCCTGGAATTTCCTTGCCTTGCTTACCTGGAATTATTTTCCCTGAGATTGACTTTTCCTGCCTTCTCTTGCCTTAATTTTTCTCGAATATTTTTTCAGCAACTGCCTTGCCTGTAATTGCCTGCTTTGCATTTCCAGATGCTGCCTTCCCTGGAATTGCCTAGCCCTGCCTTACCTAAAATTGCCTTGCCTGGAATTGCCTTTCTCTGCCTTGTGTTGCCTTGACTTGCCTTGGGTTGCCTTTCCTGCAATTGCCTTGCCTAGAATTGCATTGCCTTGACTTCCCTTACCTTGTCTTGCCTTATTTTGCCTTGAGTTGTCTTGTCTAGAATTGCCTTGCCTGAAATTGCCCTGTGTGGAATTGTCTTGCCTTGCCTTACCTGGAACTGCCTTTCTTGGAATTTCCTTGCATTGTCTTGCTTTTCCTTGCCTGGAATTGCCCTGCCTTGCCTTCCCTGGAATAGCCTTGCGTGGAATTGTCTTGTCTTGCCTTAACTGGAATAATCTTGCCTGGAAATACATTTCCCTGCCTTGTCTTGCCTTGCCTTGCCTGGAATTGCTCTTCCGGCAATTGCCCTGCCTGGAATTGCCTTTTCTTGCCTAGTCTGGAATTGCCCTGTTTGGAACTGCCTTGCTTTGACTTGCCTTACCACGTCTAGAATTGCCTTGCCTAGAATTGTCTTGCCTTCTTTGTGTTGTCTGGAATTGCCCTGCCTGGAATGGCCCTGCCTTGCTTTGCCTTGCCTGAAATTGCCCTGCATGCTATTGCCCTGACTTGCCTTTCCTTTCCTGCAATTTCCTTTCTTTGCCTTGCCTTGCCTGGATTTGCGTTTCCTGCAATTCTCTTGGCTAGCCTTGGCTGGAATTTACTTTCCTGGAATTGCCTTGCATTGACTTGCCTTGCCAGGAATTTTCTTGCCTGGAATTGCCTTCCATTGCCTTGGCTTATTTTGCCTTGCCCAGAATATCCTTGACTTTCCTGGCCTTGCCTGGAATTGCCTATCCTGGAATTGCCTTGCCTTGCCTTTCCTGGAGTTGCCTTGCCTGGAATTGTGTTGCCTTGTTCTGCCAAAATTTGCCTTTCCTGGAATTGTTCTGCTTTGCCTTACGTGAAACTGCCTTGCCTGGAATTGCCTTGTCTTGTCTTGCCTTGCCTTGCCTGGAATTGCGTTCAATACAATTGCCTCACCTGAAGTTGTGTTGCCTTGCCTTGCCTGAAACTGCCTTGCCTAAATTTGCCTAGCCTTGCTTTGTCTTTTCTTTTCTTGCCTTGTCTTGCCTAGAATAGCTTGTCTGAAATTGTCTTGCCTGAAATTACCTTGCCTTTCTTTGCAGTGCCTTTCTTTGCCTTTCTGGAAATTGCCTTTTCTGGAATTGCCATGCCTTGCCTTGCCTTGCCTTGTCTTTTCTGGAATTTCCATGTCTTGTTTTGCCTTGTCTTGCCTTGCCTGGAATTGCCTTCACTTTTATGGCCTTGCCTGGAATTGTCTAGCCTGGAATTGCCTTGCCATGCCTTGCCTTCCCTTGATTTGACTTTCCTGGAATTGCCCTTCCTTGCCTTACGTGGATTTGTCATGCCTGGAATTGCCTTGTCTTGCCTTGCCCTGCCTGGAATTGCCTTTTCTGCAATTGCCTAGCCTGGAATTGCTTTGCCTTGTCTTGCCTTGACTGGAATTACCTTGTTTCGAATTGCATTGCCTTTTCTTTCCTCGCCTGGAATTGCCTTGGCTAGAATTGCCTTGCCTTGCATTGCGTTGCCTTGCCTTACCTGGAATTGCCTTGCCTGAAATTTCCTTGCCTTGCCTTAGCTGGAATTGCCTTGCCTGGAATTGCCTTTCCCTGCCTTGTATTGCCTTGTTTGGCCTGGAATTGCTTTTCCAGAAATTGCCTTGCCTGGAATTGCCCTGCCTTGCCTTGCCTGGAATTTCCTTGCATGGAGTTGCCTTGCATTGCATTGCTTTGCCACGCCTTGCTTTTCCTTTTCTGGAATTGCCCTGCCTTGCCTTCCCTGGAATAGAATTGCCTTGTCTTGCCTTGCCTTGAATGTAATTGCCTTGTTTTGCCTTGGCTTGCCTTGTCGTGCCTAAAATTGACTTTCCTGAAATTGCCTTGCCTTGCATTGCCTTGCCTTGCCTAAAAGAGCCTTGCCTGAAATTGCTCTACATACCCTTACCCTGCCTTGCCTGGAATTGCCTTGCTTAGAATTTCCCTGTCTTGCCTTGCATTGCCTTTTTGGTCCTTGCCTTGCCTTGACTCTAATTTCCTTACTTCGAATTGCCATGCATTGCATTGAATTGCCTTGCGTGAAATTGCCTTGCCTGGAATGTCCTTGCCTTGCCTTTCCTGTAATTTCCTTACTGGAATTTTTTGCCTTGCCTTGCCTTGCCTGAAATATCCTTGCCTGGAATACCCTTGCCTTGCCTTGTCTTGATTGGCATTGCCTTGCCCTGTGTTGTCTTGACTTGTCTGGAATTGCCTTGCCACTAATTGCCTTTCTTTGACTTGTCTGGAGTTGCCTTCCCTGGAATTGCCTTCCCTTGCCTTACCTGAAATTGCCTTGCCTGGTATGGCCTATCCCTGCTTTCTCTTGCCTTAATTTTATTGGAATTGCCTTTCCAGCACTTGCCTAACCTGGAATTGCCCTGCCTTGCATTGCCTGGAGTTGCCTTCCTGGAATTTTCTTGCCCTGCTTTGCCTAGAATTGCCTTGCCTGGAAGTGCCTTGCCTTGCCTGAAATTTCTTTGCTTGGAATTGCCTTGCCTAACATTGCCTTGACTTGCCTTGCTTTTTCTTGCCTGGAATTTCCCTGACTTGCTTTCCCTGAAATAGCCTTGTGTCGAATTGACTTGTCTTGCCTTGCCTTGACTGGAGTTGCCTTGTTTCAAATTGCCTTGCCTTGGTTTTCTTCGCCTGGAATTTCCTTGCTTAGAATTGCCTTGCCTTTTGTTGCCTTCCCTTGCCTTGACTAAAATTGCCTCGCCTTACATTGCCTTGCCTTGCTTAAAATTGCCTTGCCTAGAATTGTATTGCCTTGCTTTATCTTGCCTTCTCCGGGATTTCCTTGCCTCGAATTGCCTTTCCTTGTTTAGCCTGGAATGAACATGTCTGAAATTGCCTTGCCTTGCCTTGCCTGAAATGGCCTTGCCTGGAATTGCCTTTCCTGCAAATGCCTTGCCTGGATTTGCCTTGCCTTTCCTAGCATGGAATTGACTTTCTCACAATTTCCTTGCATTGCCTTGCCTTTTCTTGCGTGAAATTGCCTTACCTGGAATTGTCTTGCCTGGAATTGTTTTGCATTGTTTTGTGTTGCCTTACCTTGTTTTGCCCAGTATTGCCTAGCCTGGAATTGCCTTACCTTGCCTTTTCTGGTATTTTCTTGCCTGAAATTGCCTCTTTTTGCCTTGCCCTGCGTGATCTTTTCGTGCCTAAAATTGACTTTCTTGAAATTGCTTTGCATTGCTTTACCTTGCGTATAAGAGCCTTCCCTAAAATTGCCATACATAGCCTTGCCCTGCTTTCCCTGGAATTGCCTTGCCTAAAATTGCGCTGCATTCTCTTGCTTTGCCTTGCCTTGCCTAGCCTAGAATTGTCTTGCCTGGAATTGCCTTCCCTTGCATTGCCTGGTATTTCCTTGCTTGGAATTGCCTTGCATTGCCTTGCCTTGCCTTGCCTTGCTTTTCCTTGCCTAAAATTGCCCTGTCTTGTCTTCTCTAGAATAGCCTTGCCTGTAATTGCCTTGTTTTGACTGGAGTTGCCTTGTTCCGTATATCCTTGCCTTGCCTTTCCTTGCCTAGCATTTCCTTGCCTTGTGTTGCCTTAAATTGCCTAGACTTGAATTGCCTTTCCTTGCCTTAGCTTGAATTACCTCGCCTGGAATTTTTTTCCCTGCCTTGTCTTCCCTTGCCTTGCCTGGAATTGCCTTTCTGGCAATTGCCTTGTTTCAAGTTGTTCTGCCTTGCATTGCGAAAAATTGCCTTGCCTTGTATTGCCTTGCCTTACTTGCCTTGCCTTGCCTGTAGTTTCTTTGCCTAGAATTGCTTCTCCTTGCCTTACCTTGTCTTGACTGGAATTGCCTTGCCTCGAATTGCCTTTTCCTGCCTTGCCTGGAAATATCTTGTCTAGAATTGCCTTGGCGTGCCTTGCCTGAAATCGCCTTGCTTGGAATTCCCATGCCTTGTTAGAAATTTTTTGCGTTGCCTTGCATTGCCTAGCCTGGAGTTGCCCTGTCTGGAATTGCCTATTCTTGGCTTTCCCTGACTTGCCTGGAATTGCCTTGCCTAGAATTGCCTTGCCTTGCCTTGTCTGGTACTTCCATGCCTTGTTTTTCCTTTCCTGGAATTGCATTGCATTGCCTTGCCTTGCCTTGCCTTGCCTTGCCTTGCCTTGCCTTGCCTTGCCTTGCCTTGCCTTGCCTTGCCTTGCCTTGCCTTGCCTTGCCTTGCCTTGCCTTGCCTTGCCTTGCCTTGCCTTGCCTTGCCTTGCCTTGCCTTGCCTTGCCTTGCCTTGCCTTGCCTTGCCTTGCCTTGCCTTGCCTTGCCTTGCCTTGCCTTGTTTTACCTTGCCTTCACTTGCCTTGAACAATTGCCTTGCCTTGGGTTGCCTTGTGTGGAATAATTGCCTTGACTGAAATTGCCTTGCTAGAAATTGCCTTTCCTGAAATTGCCTAGAATTGAATTGAGTTGATTTGCCTAAAATTGCCTTCCCTTTTCTTTTTTGGATTTGCCTTGACTGGAATTGCCTTGAAATGCCTTGCCTGGAATTGCCTTGCCAGGAATTGCTTGGAATTGTCTTGCCTAGAATTGGCTGGAATTGCCTTGCCTTTTTTAGCCTTGCCTGGAATTGCTTGGATTGCCTTGCCTGGAATTGACTGAAATTGCCTTCTTCAAAATTGCCTGGAATTGCCTCGCCTTGACTTGCCTTGCCTTTCTTTGCCTTGTCTGGCCATGTCTGAAATTACCTTAAATTGCATTGTCTTGGCTTACCTTTTCTGGAATAATTGCCTTGCCTTGCCTTACGTAAAATAATTGCCTTTCCTGAAATTACCTTGACTGGAATTGCCTTGCCTGGAATTGCCTTGCTTGGAATTGCCTGGAATTGCCTTGCCTTCCCTTGCGTGGAATTGCCTTGCCTCTTCTTGCCTGGAGTTGCCCATATTTTCCTTGCCTGGAATTGCCTGCAATTGCCTTGCCTAGAATTGCCTAGAATTGTCTTCTTGCCTGAAATTGCCTTGCCTTGCCTTGCTTTGCCTTGTTTGGTATTATCTTGCTTTGCCTTGCCTTACCTTGCCTGGAATAATTACCTTGCATTGCCTTGCTTGGAATAGTTGACTTGCCTGGAATTGCCTAAATTGACTTGCCTGGAATTGCCTTGCCAGGAATTTTCTTTAATTGCCTTGCCTGGGATTTCCTTGCCTGTAATTGCCTTTAATTGCCTTGCCTGTAATTGCCTAAATTAGTCTTGCCTGGATTAGTGTTTCCTTGCCTTGCCTGGAATTGCCTTGCCTTGCCTGGCATGCAACGGCCTTTTCTTGCCTGGAATTGCCTTGCCTTGCCTACGATAACCTTGCCTTGCCTTGACTTTAATTGCCTTTCCTGGTCTTGCCTGAAATTGCCTTCTTGCCTTGCCTTCTCTGGAATTGCCTTGCCTGGAATTGCCTTGTCTTGCTTGGAATTGCCTTGCCTTGCCTTGCTTCAAATTGCCTTGCCTGTTCGTGCCTTGCTTGGGTTTGCATTGCCTTGCCTTGCGTGGAATTGTCTTGACTTGCCTTGCCTTGCCTGGAATTGCCTTGCCTTGCCTTGGCTTGTTTTAATTGCCTTGCCTGGAATTGCCTGGAATTCCCTTTCCTGAATTTGAGTTGCCTGGAATTGCTTTGCCTGGAATTGCCTAGAATTGCCTTTCCTGGAATTGCCATGCCTGGAATTGTCTAGCGTGTAATTGCTTTTAATTGCCTTGCAAGGTATTGCCTTGCCTGGAATTCCATTTTTTGGAATTGCCTTGCCTGGATTTGCCTGGAATTCCCTTTCCAGGAATGGTTTTGCCTGGAATTGCCTTGTCTGAAATTGCCTTGCCTGGAATTGCCAGAAATTTTCTTACCTGGAACTCTTTTGCCTAGAAATGCCTTGCCTGAAATTGCTTTAAATTGCCTTGCCTGGAATTGCCTTGTGTGTAATTGAGTGGAATTGCCTGGAATTGCCTTGCCTGGAATTGCCTTGCCTTGCCTTTCCTGAAATTGCCTTGTCTGGAATTGACTTGGCTTGCCTTGTCTAAAATGGACTTGCCTTGCTTGCATTTTCTGTAATTGCGTTGCCTTTCCTTGTCTGGAATTGCCTGGCCTTGTCTTGCCTGGAAATGTCTTGCCTTTTCTTGCTTTTCCTGGTATTGCCTGGAATTACCTTTCCTGGAATCCTGGAAATTCCTTGAATAGAATTGCCTGGAATTTTATCGCCTGGAATTGCCATGTCTTGCCTTGCCTTGTCTTGTCTTGCCTGGAATTCCCTTGCCTTGCCTTGCCTGGAATTACCTTGCCTAACCTGGCCTTGCCGTTCCTTCACTTGACTGGAACAATTGCCTTGCCTTGCATTGCCTTGCTAGGAATGATTGCCTTTCCTGTAATTTTCTTGCCTGGAATTGCCTTTTCTGAAATTGCCTGGAATTGCTTCTACTTGACTTGCCTGGAATTGCCGTCCCGTTCCTTGCCTGGAATTGCCAGAAATTCCCTTGCCTGGAATTTTCTTGCCTGAAATTGCCTTGCCTGAAATTGTCGTGACTTGCTTTGCCTTGCATGGAATTGTCTTGCCTTTTATAGACTGGAATTACTCTGTCTTGCCTGCTATTACCTTGCCTTGCCTTGAATTGCCTTGAATTGTCGTGCCTAGCCTTGCCTTGCCTTGCATTGCCTTGCCTTGCCTTGCCTTGAATTGCCTTGAATTGTCGTGCCTTGCCTTTTTTTGCCTGGAATTGTTTTGTCTTGCCTTTGATTGCCTTGCCTTTACCTTGCCTAGAATTGAGTTGCTTTCTCTTGCCGGGAGTTGCCTTAATTTGCCTTACCTGGAATTGCTTTGCCTTGCCTTGCCTGGAATTGCCTAACTTGCCTTGCCTGGAATTGTGTTGTCTGGCGTTGCCTGCAAATACCTTGCCTTGCCTTGCCTTGTCTTGCATTGCCTTGCTTGGAATTGACTTGCATTGCCTGGCCTGGATTTCCGTTGCCTGAATATGCCTTGCCTGGAATTTCCGTGCCTTGCCATGCCTGGATTTGCCTTGCCTTGCCTTGCCTTGCCTTGCCTTGCCTTGCCTTGCCTTGCCTTGCCTTGCCTTGCCTTGCCTTGCCTTGCCTTGCCTTGCCTTGCCTTGCCTTGCCTTGCCTTGCCTTGCTTTGCCTTGCCTTGCCTGGAATTGCCTTGCCTTGCTTTTTTGGAATTTTA
Source organism: Callithrix jacchus (assembly GCF_049354715.1). Taxonomy (NCBI): domain Eukaryota; kingdom Metazoa; phylum Chordata; class Mammalia; order Primates; family Cebidae; genus Callithrix; species Callithrix jacchus. The sequence goes on from NC_133506.1 coordinate 59,904,026, forward strand.
TTGCCTTGACTTGTCTGTAATTTACTTGGCTTGCCTTGGCTGAAATTGCCTTGCCTTGCCTTGCCTGGAATTGCCTTGCCTTTTCTTGCCTGGAATTACCTTTCCTGGTATCCTGGAACTGCCTTGCCTAGAATTGCGTGGAATTGTCTTGCCTGGAATTTCCTTGTGTGGAATTGCCTTGCTTGAAATCGCCTGGATTTGCCTTACCTGGAATTAAATGGAATTGCCTTACATGAGATTTCCTTCTGTAAAATTGGCTTGCCTGGAATTGCCTTGGCTCGCTTTGCCTTGCATGAAATGTCTTGCCTTTCCTAGTCTGGAATTGCCTTGCACTTCCTGGAATTGCCTTGCTTTGCCTTACCTTTTCTTGTCTTCTATTGCCTTGTCTTGACTACAATTACCTTGCCTTGCCTGAAATTACGTTTTTTGGAATTTGTGAATTGCCTTGCCTAGAATTGCCTGGAATTGTCTTGCCTGGAATTGTCTTGCCTGGAATTGCCTTGCCTTGCCTTGCCTTGCCTTGCCTTGCCTTGCCTTGCCTTGCCTTGCCTTGCCTTGCCTTGCCTTGCCTTGCCTTGCCTTGCCTTGCCTTGCCTTGCCTTGCCTTGCCTTGCCTTGCCTTGCCTTGCCTTGCCTTGCCTTGCCTTGCCTTGCCTTGCCTTGCCTTGCCTTGCCTTGCCTTGCCTTGCCTTGCCTTGCCTTGCCTTGCCTTGCCTTGACTTGCTTTGCCTTGCATGGAATTGTCTTGCGTTTCCTAGCTTGTAATTGCCTTGCATCGCCTTTAATTGCCTTGCTTTGCCTTACCTTCCCTCTCCTGGGTTTGCTTTGCCTTGCCTGCAATTGCCTTGCCTTGCCTTACCTTGTTTTGTCTTGAATTGCCTTGCCTTGCGGTGCCTAGAATTGCCTTGTTTTGCCTTTCCTGGAATTGTTTTGTCTTGCCTTGGATTGCCTTGCCTTTACCTTGCCTATAATTGAGTTGCTTTGCTTTCCCTGTAGTTGCCTTAATTTGCTTTGCCTGGAATTGTCTTGTCTGGCGTTGCCTGCAAATGACTTGCCTTGACTTGTCTTGCATTGCCTTGCTTGGAATTGCCTGGCCTTGCCTTGCCTGGAATTTACTTGGATTGCCTTGGCTAAAATTCTTTTGCCTTGCCTTCTTTTGCCTTGCCTGGAATTTCCTGCTCTTGCCTTGCCTGAAAGTGTCTTGTTTTTTTGTTGTTGTTGTTTTGTTTTGTTTTTTGCCTTGCGTGGAATTGCCTGGAATTGTCTTGATTGGAATTGCCTTGCCTTGCCTTGCCTTGCTTTGCCTTGCCTTGCCTGGAATTACCTTGCCTAGCCTTGCCTTGCCTTTCCTTCACTTGCCTGGAACAATTGCCTTGCCTTTCATTGCTTTACATAAAATAATTGCCTTACCTGTAATTGCCTTGCCTGGAATTGACTTTCCTGAAATTGCCTGGCATTGCCTTGCTTTAACATGCCTATTATTGCCTTTCATTTTGTTGCCTAGAATTGACTTTCATTTTGTTGCCTAGAATTGCCTTTCCTAGAATTAGCTGGAAATGCCTTTCCTGGAATTGCTTTGCCTTGCTGGAATTGCCTTCCTTGTGTTGCCTTGCGTGCAATTGCCTTAACTTTTGTTTCCTGGATTTGCCTTGCCTTGCCTTGCTTGGAATTGCCTTGCCTTGCCTTGCCTGGAATTGCCTTCCTTGTGTTGCCTTGCGTGCAATTGCCTTAACTTTTGTTTCTTGGATTTGCCTTGCCTTGCCTTGCTTGGAATTGCCTTGCCTTTCCTGGAATTGCCTTGCCTTGATTTGACTTGCCTTGACTTGCCTTGCCTGGAATTGCCTTGACTTGCCTTGCCTTGCACGGAATTGTTTGCCTTGGCCTGTCTTGCCTGATGTTGTTATGCCTTGCCTTGCCTTGCTGGAATTGTTTGCCTTCGCTAGCCAGGAATTGCCATGCCATGAATTGCCTTGCCTTGCCTAAAATTGCGTTGCCTGAAATTGCCTTACCTGGAATTGCCTGGATTAGCCTTGCCTGTAATAGACTTGCGTTGCCTTCCTTGGAATTGTCTTGCCTTGCCTTGCCAGCAGAGTCCTTGCCTTGCCTTGCCTTGCTTTGCCTGTCATTGCCTGGAATTGCCTTGCCTTGTTGGAATTGCCTTTTTTCCCCCTGCTTGAAATTGCCTTGACTTTCCGTGCCTTGCCTGGATTTCATTGCTTTACCTTGTGTGGAATTGCCTTGACTTGACTTGCCTTTCCTGGAATTGCCTTGCCTTGCCTTGGCTTGCCTTGTATTGCCTTGCCTTGCCTTGGCTTGCCTGGTATTGCCTTGCCTTGTCTTGCATGGAATTGCCTTGCCTGGAATTGCAATGTCGTGAATTGCCTTGCCTTGCTTGTAATTGCGTTGCTTTGCCTGGAATTACCTTGCCTTGCCTTGCCTGGTATTGCCTTGCCTTGCTTGGAATTGCGTTGCTTTGCCTGGAATTACCTTGCCTTGCCTTGCCTTGCCTGGTATTGCCTTGCCTTGCCTTGCCTTGCTTTGTCTTGCATGGAATTGCCTTGAATTGCCTTGCCTGGAATTGCAATGTCGTGAATTGCCTTACCTTACTTGGAATTGCGTTGCTTTGCCTGGAATTACCTTGCCTTGCCTTGCCTAGCCTGGAATTGAGTTGCCTGAAATTACCTCGCCTGGAATTGCCTTAACTTGCCTTGCCTTTCATGGAATTTTATTGTTTTGCCTTGTCTGGAATTGCCTTGCCTTGCCTTACCTTCCATTGCCTGGAATTGCCTTTCCTTGCCTTGCTTGCCTTGCCTGGATTTGCCTTGCCTTAACTTGCCTTGTTATGCCTTCCCTGGAATTGCCTTCCCTTGCCTGGAATTACCTTGCCTTGTATTGCCTTGCCTTAAATTGAATTGTCTTGCATTGTTTTGCCTGGAATTGCCTTGCCTTTTCTTCCCTGGAATTGACTTGCCTTTCCTTGCCTGGAATTGCGTTGCCTTCCCTTGCCTGAAATTGCCTTGCCTTGCCTTGCCATGCCTGAAATTGCCTTGCATGGCCTTATTTGGAATTGTCTTCCCTGGAATTGCCTTGCCTAATATTTCTGGGAATTTTATAAAATTACCTTACCTGGAATTGCCTTGTCTGGAATTTCCTTGACTGTAATTGATTGGAATTGCCTTGCCTGGAATTGCCTTGACTTGCTTTGCCTTGCATGGGTTTGTCTTGCATTTCCTAGCCTGAAATTTTCTTGCATTGCCCGGAATTGCCTTGCCTTGCCTTACCTTCTTTTGCCTGGGATTGCCTTTCCTTGCCTGCAATTACCTTGCCTTGCCTTGCCTGGAATTGCCTTGCCTTGCCTTGCCTGGAATTGCATTGGCTTGCCTTGCCTGGAATTACCTTGCCTAGCCTTGCCTTGCCTTTTTGTCACTTGCCTGAAACAAATCCCTTGCCTTGCATTGCCTTATGTGAAATAATTTCCTCGCCTGAAACTGTTTTGACTGGAATTGCCTTTCCTGAAAGTCCCTGGAAATGTCTTGCCTTGACTTGCCTAGAATTGCCTTCCAATTTTTTTGACTGGAATTGCCTTTCCTAGAATTGCCTGGAAATGACTTGACTGGAATTGCCTTGCCTAAAATTGCTTTGCCTGGAATTGCCTGGAATTGCCTTGCCTTTTTTAGCCTTGTCTGGAATCGTCTGGATTGCCTTCCCAGGAATTGACTGGAATTGCCTTGCCCAAAATTGCCTGAAATTGCCTTGCCTGTACTTGCCTTGCCTTTCTTTGCCTTGCCTTGCCTTGACTAAAATTACCTTGTCTTGCATTGCCTTGCGTTGTCTTTTCTATAATAATTGCCTTGCTTTGCATTGATTTGCGTGGGATAATTTCCTTGCCTGGAATTGCCTAAAACTGACTTGCCTGGAATTGCCTGGAATTGCCTTGCCTGGAATTGCCTTGCCAGAAATTTCCTTTAATTTTTTTCCTGGAATTGCCTTGCCTGGTATTATCTTTAATTGCTTTCCCTTGAATTCCCTGGATTAGCCTTGCCTGGAATAGCCTTGGTTGGAATTGCCTTTCCTTTCCTTTCCTTCACTTTAATTGCCTTGCCTAGCCTTGCCTTGAATTGCCTTTTTGCCTTGCCTGAAATTGCTTTGCATTGTCTTGCCTGGAATTGCCTTGACTTGCTTCGAATTGCCTTCCAGTTTTCTTGACTGGAAATCCCTTGCCTAGAATTGCCTGCAAATGCCTTGTCTGGAATTGTCTTGCCTGGAATTGCCTTGCCTGAAATTGCCTTCCCTTTTCTTGCCTGGAATTGCCTTGCCTTCACTTTCCTAGAATTGCCTTTCCTTGTGTTGTCTGGAATTGCCTGGAATTGCCTTGCCTAGAATTTCCTAGAATTGCCTTGCCTTGACTTTCCTTGCCTGGTATTACCTTGCCTTACCTGCAATTATCTTGCCTTGCCTTGCCTAACCTTGCCTGGAATAATTGCCTTGCATTACCTTGCTTGGAATAGTTGCCTTGCCTGGAATTGCCTAAAATTTACTTGCCTGGTATTGCCTTGCCTGAAGTTGCCTTGCCAGGAAATCTTTCTAATTGCCTTGCCTGGAATTGCTTTTAATTGCCTTGCCTGGAATTGCCTGACTTAGTCTTGCCTGAAATAGCCTTGTTTTTCCTTGCCTGGAATTGCCTTGCCTTGTCTGGAATTGCCTTGCCTTGCCTTGCCTGGACTGGTCTTCTTGCCTTGTCTTGCTTGCCTGGAATTGACTGTTCTTATCTTGCCTGGGATTGTTTTTCCTTGCTTGAAATTGCCTTGCCTTTCCGTGCCTTGCCTGACTTGCCTTGCCTTGCCTGGAATTGCCTGAATTTGGCTTTCCTGGAATTGTTTTGCCTGGAATTGAATGGAATTTTCTTACACGGAATTGTCTTTCTTCATATTGCCTTGCCTGGAATTGCCTTGACCTGCTTTGTCTTAACTTGTCTGAAATTACCTTGCCTTGCCTTGTCTGGCTTTGCCTTGCCTTGACTTTTATTTAATTGCCTAGCCTTGACGTGCCTTGCTTTGCCTGCAATTACCTTGCCTTGCCTTGCCTGGAATTGCATTGTCTTGCCTTCCCTTGCCTGGAATTGCCTTGCGTTGCATTGCCTAGAATTGCCTTGTATTGCCTTATCTGGAATTTTCTAACTTGCCTTGCCTGGGATTGCCTTGTCTTGCCTTGCCTGCAATTGCCTTGTCTTGCCTTGTCTTGCATTGCCTTGCTTGGAATTGACCTGCATTTTCTTGCCTGACTTTGCCTTGCGTGGAATTCCCATGTCTGGAATTTTCTTGCCTTGCCTTGCCTGGAAATGCCTTACACTGCCTTGCCTGTAATTGTCTTGCCTTGCCTTGCCTTTCCTGGAATTTCCTTGCCTTGCCTTGCCTGGAATTGACTTGTTTGCCTTGCCTAAATTTGCCATGCCTTGCCTTGCCTAAAATTGCCTTGCATTGCTTTGCCTGGAATTGCCTTGCCTTTTTCTTCCTGGAATTGCCCGGTCTTGCCTTGCCTGGAAGTGCCTTGCCGTTTTTTGCCTTGACTGGAATTGCCTGGAATTATCTTCCCTGGAATTTTGGAATTGCCTTGCCTAGAATTGCCTGGAATTACCTTTTCTGGAATTTTGGAATTGCCTTGCCTAAAATTGCCTGGAATTGTCTTGATTGGAATTGCCTTACCTTGCCTGGTTTTGCCTTTCCTTGCCTGGAATTACCTTTTTTTGCCCTCACTTGCCTGGAAAAATGGCCTTGCTTTGCGTTGCCTTGCGTGAAATAATGGTCTTGCCTGAAATTGTCTTGCCTGGAATTGCCTTTCCTGGAATTGCCTTAAATTGCCTTGCTTTTACTTGCCTGGAATTGCCTTCCCTACCCTTGCCCGGAATTGCATTGCCTGAAATTGCCTGGAAATGCCTTGTCTGGAATTGTCTTGCCTGGAATTGCCTGAAATTTTCTAGCTTGGAATTGCCTTGCCTTTTCTAACATTGTCTAGAATTGCTTGCTTTGCCTGGAATTACCTTGTCTGGCGTTGCCTTTCCTTACCTTTTCTGGAATAATTGCCTTGCCTTGCGTGGAATAATTACCTTTCCTAGAATTGCATTGCCTGAAATTGCCTTTCCTTGTCTTTCCTGCAATTCCCTTGGATTGCCTTTCCTAAAACTGCCTTGCCTTGCCTTGCCTTGCCTGGAATTGTTTTGTCTTGCCTTGGATTGCCTTGCCTCACCTTGCCTAAAATCGAGTTGCCTTTCCTTGCCTGGAATTGCCTTACCTTGCCTTTTCTGGAATTGCCTTGCCTTGCATTGTCTGGAAATACCTACCTTTCCCTGCCTAGGATTGCCTTGCCTTGCCTTGTCTTGCATTGCCTTGCTTAAAATTGTCTTGCATTGCCGTGCCTGGATTTGCCTTGCCTGAAATTGCCTTGTCTGAAATTTTATTGCCTTGCCTTGCCTGGAAATGCCTTGCATTGCCTTGCCTGGAATTGCCTTGCCTTACCTTTTCTGAAATTGCCTTGCCTTGCCTGGAATTGCCTTGCCTTTGCTTGACTGAAATTGCCCAGTCTTGTCTTGCCTGGAAGTGCCTTGTCTTTTTTTGCCTTGACTGAAATTGCCTGAAATTACCTTTCCTGGAATCCTGGAATTGCCTTTTCTAGAATTGCCTGGAATAGTCTTGTTTGGAATTGCCTTGTCATGCCTTGCCTTGCCTGGAATTGCCTTGCATTGCGTTGCCTAGAATTGCCTTGCCTTTCCTTATTTGGAATTGTTTTTTCTTTCCTTGGATTGCCATGCCTTACCTTACCTATAATTGAGTTGCCTTGCCATGCCTGGAATTGCCTTACCTTGCCTTCCTGAATTGCCTTCTCTTGCCTTGCCTGAAATTGCCTAACGTGCCTTGCCTGTTATTGCCTTTTCTTGCCTTGTCTGCAATTGCCTTGCCTTGCCACTCCTTGTCTTGCATTGCCTTGCTTGGAATTGACTTGCATTGCCTTGCCTGGATTTGCCTTGCCTGGAATTGCCTTGTCTGAAATTTTCTTGCCTTGCCTTTCCTTGCCTGGAAATGCCTTGCCTTGCCTGTAATTGCCTTGCCTGTAATTGCCTTGCTTTGCCTTGCCTGGAATTGACTTGCCTTGCCTAAAATTGCCTTGCCTAAAATTGCCTTGCCTGTAATTGCCTTGCCTTTCCTTGCCTGGTTCTGCCTTGCCTGGAAGTGCCTTGCCTTTTTTTGCCTTGACTGGAATTGCCTGGAATTACCTTTCCTGAAATCATGGAATTGCCTTACCTAGAATTGCCTGGAATTGCCTTGATTGGAATTGCCTTGTATTGCCTGGTTTTGCCTTGCCTTGCCTTGCCTGCAATTACCTTGCCTTTACTTGCCTAGAACAATGACACTGCCTTGCGTGGAATAATTGCCTTGCCTGGAATTGCATTTATTGTAATTGCCTGGAATTGCCTTGCTTTAACTTGCCTGGAATTGTCTTGCCTGCAATTGCCTGGAAATGCCTTGCCTGGAATTGTCATGCCTGAAATTGCCTGGAATTATTTTGCCTGAAATTGCCTAGAATTGCCTTGCCTTTTCTAGCCTTGCCTGGAATTGACTGGATTGTCTTGCCTGGAATTGACTGGAATTGCCTTGCCCAGAATTACCTGGAATTGCCTTGCCTTGACTTGCCTTGCCTTTCTTTGCCTTGTTTAGCCTGGAATTGCCTTGTCTTGCCTTGCCTTGCCTTGCCTTGCCTTGCCTTGCCCTGCCCTGCCCTTCCCTGCCTTGCCCTGCCCTTCCCTGCCCTGCCCTGCCCTGCCCTGCCCTGCCTTGCCTTGCCTTGCCTTGCCTTGCCTTGCCTTGCCTTGCGTGGAATAATTGCCTATCCTGGAATTGCCTTGCCTGGAATTGCCTTGCCTAGAATTGTCTGGAATTGCCTTGCCTGGAATTGCCTTTCTTTGCCATGCATGGAATTGCCAGGAATTGCCTTGCCTTGACTTATCTGGAATTGCCTTGTTTTCTGTTGCCTGGAATTGATTTTTTTTGCATTGCCTGGAATTTCCTGGAATTGCCTTACCTAGAATTTTCTAGAATTGCCTTGCCTTGAATTTCCTTGCCTTGCCTGTTATTGCCATGCCTTGCCATGCCTGGAATTATCTTGCCTTTCGTTGCCTTGCCTTACCTTTCCTGGAATAATTGTCTTGCATTGTTTTGCTTGCAATTGTTGCCTTGCCTGAAATTGCCTTGCCTGGAATTGCCTAAATTTGACTTGCCTTGCATTGCCTAAAATTGCCTTGCCTGGAATTGCTTGGAATTGCCTTGCCTTGAATTGCCTAAAATTGAGTTGCCTGGAATTGCCTGGAATTTCCTCTCCTGGAATTGCCTGGAAATTCCTTGCCTGGAATTGCCTTGTAAGGAAATTTTTTTAATTGCCTTGCCTGGAGTTGACTTGACTGGAATTTCCCTTAATTGCCTTGCCTGGAATAACCTGGATTAACCATGCCTGGAATAGTCTTGCCTTGTCTTGCCTGTAATTGCCTTGCCTTGCCTGGAATTGTCTTGCCTGAAATTGTCTTGCCCTGTCTTGACTTGTCTTGCCTTGTCTTTAATTGCCTCGCCTTGCCTTGCCTGGATTGCCTTCTTGCCTTGCCTTGCCTAAAATTGTTTTCTTTGTATTGCCTGGAATTGCCTTCCTGCTTGGAATTGCCTTGCTTTGTCTTGCTTGAAATTACCTTGCCTTTCCGTGCCTTGCCTGGGTTCGCATTGCCTTGTCTTGCGTGAAATTGCCTTGACTTGCCTGGAATTGCCTTTCCTTTTTTTGCCTTGCCTAAAATTGCCTTGCATTGTCTTCCCTAAAATTGCCTTGCCTCGCCTTGTCTGGAATTGTTTTGTCTTGCCTGGAATTGCCTTGTCTGAAAATTTCTTGCCTTGCCTTTCCTGTAATTGTATTGACGTGCCTTGCCTTGCCTTGTTTTGCCTGCAATTACCTTGCCTTGCCTCGCCTTTCCTTGGCTGGAATTGCCTTGCCTTGCCTTGCTTTGCCTGGGATTGCCTTCCATTGCATTACCGAGAATTGCCTTGCCTTGCCTTGCCTTGCCTTGACTGGAATTGTTTTGTCTTGCCTTGGATTGCCTTGCCTTACCTTGCCTAGAATTGAGTTGTCTTGTGTTGCCTGGAATTGCCTTACCTTGCCATTTCTGGAATCGCCTTTCCTTTCCTTGCCTTGTTTGGAATTGCCTAGCTTGCCTTGCTTGGGATTTCCTTGTTTTGCCTTGTCTTTAATTGCCTTGCCTTGCCTTGTCTTGCATTGCCTCGCTTGGAATTGACTTGCATTGCCTTTCCTGGATTTACCTTGGGTGGAATTGCCTTGTCTGGAATTTTCTTTTCTTGCCTTGCCTGGAAATGCCTTGCCTTGCATTGCCTGGAATTGCCTTGCCTCGCCTTTTCTGGAATTACCTTGCCTTGCCTAAAATTGCCTTGCATTGACTTGCCTGAAATAGACTTTCCTTTCTTTGCTTGGAATTACCTGGTCTTGCCTTGATTTGTTGCCTTGACTGGAATTGCCTGGAATTACCTTTCCTGGAATCCTGGAATTGCCTTTCTTAGAATTGCCTGGAATTGTCTTGATTGGAATTGCCTTGCCTTGCCTGGAATTGCCATGCCTTGCCTTGCCTTGTTTTCAATTACCTTGCCTTGCCTTGCATTGCCTTCACTTGCCTAGAACAATGGCCTTGCCTTGCGTGGAATAATTGCCTTGCCTGAAATTGCCTTGCCTGGAATTGCTTTCCTCTAATTGCATGGAATTGCCTTGTTTGACTTGCCTGGAATTGCCTTCCCTTTCCTTTCCTGGAATTGCCTTGCCTGGAATTGCCTGGAAATGCCTTGCCTGGAATTGCCTAGAATTGCCTTGCCTGAAATTGCCTTGGCTGAAGTTGCCTGGAATTGCCTTGCCTTTTCTAGCCTTGTCTGAAAGTGCCTGGAATTACCTTGCTTTGACTTGCCTTGAATTGCTTTTCCTTTCCTTTCCTGGAATTGCCTAGTCTGGAATTTCCTGGATTGCCTTGCCTGGAATTGCCTTGCCTTGACTTGCCTTGCCTTTCTTTGCCTTGTTTTGCCTGGAGTTACCTTGCCTTGCATTACCTTGTTTTGCATTTTCTGGAATAATTGCCTTGCATTGCCTTGCATGGAATAATTGCCTTGCTTTGCCTTGTGTGGAATAATTGCCTTGCTGGAATTGACTGGTATTGCCTTGCCTTTTCTTGCCTATAATTGCCTTTCTTTGCGTTGCCTGGAACTGCCTTGCCTAGAATTTTCTAGAATTGCCTTGTCTATAATTGTCTTGCCTTGACTTCCCTTAACTGGTATTGCCTTGCCTTGCCTTACCTTGACTGGAATAATTGCCTTGCATTGCCTTTCTTGGAATAGTTGCCTTGCCTGAAATTGCCTAAAATTGACTTGCCTGGAATTACCTGGAATTGTCTTGCCTGGAATCTCCTGGAATTGCCTTGCCAGAAAATTTCTTTAATTGCTTTGCCTACAATTGACTTGCCTGGAATTGCCTCTAATTGTCTTGCCTGGAATTGCCTGGATTAGCCTTGCCTGGAGTATAGCCTTGCCTTACCTTGTCTGGAATTGCCTTGTCTTGACTTGCCTTGAGTTTCTTTGCCTTGTTTTGCCTGGAATTATCTTGCCTTGCAATGCCTTGCCTTGCCTTGCCTTGCCTTTTCTGGAATAATTGCACTGCCTTGCCTTGCCTTGCATGGAATAATTGCCTTGCCTGGAATTGCCTGGAAATGCCTTTCCTGGAATTGTCTGGAGTTGCCTTGCCTGGAATTGCCTGAAATTGCCTTGCCTAAAATTGCCTTGCCTGGAATTGCCTTGCCTTGTCCTGCCTGGAATTGCCTTGCCTTGTCTTGGCTGGAATTGCCTTTACTTGGGTTGCCTGGAATTGCCTTGCCTAGAATTTTCTAGAATTGCCTTACCTAAAATTGTCTTGCCTTGCCTGGTATTGCCTTGCCTTGAATTGCCTAGCGTTGCCTTACCTGGAATTATCTTGCCTTGTTTTGCCTTACCTTGCCTGGAATAATAGCCTTGCATAACCTTGCTTGGAATAGTTGCCTGGCCTGGAATTGCCTTTCCTGGAATTGCCTAAAATTGACTTGCCTGGAATTGCCTGGAATTGCCTTGGCTGGAATTGCCATGCCAGGAAATTCCTTTAAATGTCTTTCCTGGAATTGCCTTTAATTTCCTTGCAAGAAATTACCTTGACTGGAATTTCATTGGCTGGAATTTCCTTGCCTGCAATTGCCTGCAATTGCCTTGCCTGGAATTGCCTTGCCTGAAATTGCCTAAATTTGCCTTGCCTGGAATTGTGTTTTCTGGAATTGCCTTGAGTTGCTTTGCCTTCCATGGAATTGTTTGGCCTTGCCTAGCCTCGAATTGACTGGCCTTGCCTAAAATTGCCTTACCTTGCCTTACATTTTCCTGTTTGTAATTGCCTTGCCTTGCCTTGCCATGCCTGTAGTTTCCTTGCCTTGACTTGCCTTGTCTTTCCTTGCCTTGCCTAAAATTGCCTTTCCTTGTCTTGCCAAGAATTGCCTTGACTTGCATTGCCTGGAATTGTTTTGTCTTGCCTCTGGTTGCCTTGCCTTACCTTGCCTAGAAGTGAGTTAACTTGCCTTGCCTGTAGTTGCCTTACTTTGCCCTGTCTGTAATTGCTTTGCCTTGCCTTGTCTTGCCTGGAATGTCCTTGCTTTGCCTTTTCTTGTCTTTAGTTGCCTTCCCTTGCTTTGCCTGAAATTGCCTTGTTTGGAATTGCCTAAAATTGACTTGCCTGGAATTGCCTTGCCTGCTATTGCCTGAAATTGCCTTCCCTGGAGTTGCCTTGCCAGGAAATTCCTTTAATTGCCTTGCCCAGAATTGACCTGCCTAAAATTGCCTTTAATTGTCTTGCCTGGAATTGCCTTGCCTTGCGTGGAATAATTGCCTTGCCTGAAATTGTCTGAAATTGCCTTGCCTGAAATTGCCTTACCTGGAATTGCCTTGTTTTGTCCTGACTGGAATTGCCTTGCCTTCTCTTGCCTGGAATAGCCTTTCCTTGCGTTGCCTGGAATTGCCTTGCCTAAAATTTTCTAGAATAGCCTTGCCTGGAATTGCCCTGCCTTGCCTTTCCTTGCCGGGTATTTCCTTGCCTTGTATTGCCTTCCATTGCCTTACCTGGAATTATCTTGCCTTGCCTTGCCTTACCTTGTCTGGAATAATAGCCTTGCATTACCTTTCTTGGAATAGTTGGCTTGCCTGGAATTGCCTAAAATTGACTTGCCTGGAATTGCCTTGCCTGGAATTGCCTTGACTAGAATTGCTGTGCTCGAAAATTTCTTTAATTGCCTTGCCTGGAATTGCCTTGCCTGGAATTTCTTTTAATTGCCTTTCAAGGAATTACCTGGCCTTGAATTTCATTGCCTGGAATTGCGTTGCCTGCAATTGCCTGGAATTGTCTTGGATTGCCTCGCCTGGAATTGCCTCGCCTGGAATTACCTTGCCTGGAATTGCCTTGCCTTACCTTGCCTTGCATTGCATTGCCATGCCTGGAGTTGCCTTGTCTTGACTTGCCTTGCCTTGCCTTATCTTGCCTGAGATTGCCTTGTCTTGCCTGCAATTTCTTTGTCTTGTGTTGCCTTGCCTGGTCTGGATTGCCTTGCCTTGCCTAAAATTGTCTTACCTTGTCTTGCCAAGAATTGCCTTAACTTGCATTGCCTGGAATTGCTTTGTCTTGCCTTGGATTGCCTTGCCTTACCTTAAGTAGAATTGAGTTGCCTTGCCTTGCCTGTAGTTGTCTTACCGTGCCTTGCCTGTAATTGTCTTGCTTTGCCTTGCCTGGAATTGCCTAACTTGCCTTGCCTGGAATTGCCTTGTCTTGCCTTGCCTGCAATTGCTTTGCCCTGCCTTTTCTTGCATTGCCTTGCTTGAAATTGACTTGCATTGCCTTGTCTGGATTTGCCTTGTTTGAAATTGCTTTGTCTGGAATTTTATTGCCTTGCCTTGCCTTGCCTGGAATTGCCTTGTCTTGCCTTGCCTGGAATTGCCTTGTCTTGCCTTGCCTGGAATTGCCTTGCCTAAAATTGCCTTTCCTTGCCTTGTCTAAAATTGCCTTGCTTTGCCTTGCCTAAAATTGCATTGCCTTGCCTTGCCTGAAATGGTCTTGCCTTGCATTGTCTTGTCTTTAATTGCCTTTACTTGCCTTACCTGGAATTACCTTCTTGCCTTGCCTTGCCTTGCCTGGAATTGCCTTGCCTTATCTTGCCTGGAATTGCCTTGACTTGCTTGGACTTGCCTTGCCTTGCCTTGCTTGAAATGGCCTAGCCTTTCTGTCCCTTGACTGAGTTGTCATTGCCTTGCGTTGCATGGAGTTGCCTTGACTTGTTTTGCCTTGCCCGGAATTGCCTTGCCTTGCCTTGGCTTGACTGGAATTGCCGTGCCTTGCCTGGAATTGCCTTTTATTTCCTTGCCCAGAATTGCTTTGACTGGATTTTCCTGTAAATGCCTTGTCTTGAATTGCCTTGCCTGGAATTTCCTAGAATTGCCGTGCCTTTTCTAGCTTTGCCTGGAATGGCCTGGATTGCCTTTCCTGGAATTGACTGAAATTGCCTTGCCCAGAATTGCCTGGCATTGCCTTGCATTAAGTTGCCTTGTGTTTCTTTGACTTGTTTTGCCTGGAATTATCTTGCCTTGCATTGCCTTGCCTTGCCTTGCCTTTTCTGAAATAATTGCCTTGTGTTGCCTTGCCTTGCATGGAATAATTGCCTTGTTTTGAATTGCCTTGCCTATAATTGCCTTGCCTGGAATTGTCTAAAATTGCTTTGCCTGGAATTGCCTGGCATGAAATTGTCTGAAATTGCCTTGCCTTGTCTTGACTGGAATTGCCTTGCCTTCCTTACCTGAAATTACCTTTTCTTGCCTTGCCTGGAATTGCCTTGCCTAGAATTGCCTAGAATTGCCTTGCCTGGAATTGCCTTGCTTTGCCTTTCCTTGCCTGGTGTTGCCTTGCCTTTCCTGGCCTTGAATTATTTTGCCTTGCCTTGCCTTACCTTGCCTGGAATAATTGCCTTGCATTGTCTTGCTTGGAATAATTTTCTTGCCTGGAATTGCCTTGCCTGGAATTGCCTAAAATTGACTTGCCTGGAATTGCCTGAAATTGCCTTGCCAAAAATTTTCTATGATAGCCTTGCCTGGAATAGCCTTTTATTGCCTTGCCTGGAATTGCCTGGATTAGCCTTGTCTGGAATAGTTTTGCCTTGCCTTGCCTGGAATTGTTTTGTTGTGCCTTGCCTGGAATTGCCTTACCTTGCCTTTTTTTTTAATTGCCTTGCTTGGAATGGCCTTGCCGTGCCTTGCTTGAAATTGCCTTGCCTTTCGTGGCTTGCCTGGGTTTGCATTGCTTTGTCTTGCGTGTAATTGCCTTGACTTTTCTTGCATTTCCCGGAATTGTCTTGCCTTGCCTTGGCTTGACTGGAATTGCCTAGCCTTGCCTTGCCTGGAATTGTTTTGAATTGCCTTGCCTGAAATTGCAATGCCAAAAATTGCCTTGCCTTTCCTGGAATTCCGTTGCCTTGCCTGGAATTGCCTAAATTTCCTTGCCTGGGATTGCCTTCTCTTGCCTTGCCTGCAATTGCCTTGCCTTGCCTTGCTTGCAATTGACTTGCATTGCATTGCCTGTATTTGCCTTGCCTGGAATTTCCTTGTCTGGAATTGTTTTGCCTTGCCTTGCTTAAAAATGCCTTGCCTTGCCTTGCCTGGAATTGCCTTGCCTGGAATTGCCTTGCCTTGCTTTTTACGGAATTGCCTTGCGTTTTCTTGCCTGGAATTGAATTGCCTTGCCTTGCCTAAAATTGCCTTGTTTTGCCTTGCTTGGAATTGCCTTGCCTGAAGTTGCCTTGACTGGAATTGCCTTGCCTGGAATTGCCTTTCCTGGAATGGCCAGGAATTGCCTTGCCTAGAATTGTCTGGAATTATCTTGCCTGGAATTGCCTTGCCTTGCACTGTTTTCTTTGGAATTGCCTTGCCTTGACTTTCTTTGCTTGGTATTACCTTGCCTTGCCTTGCCTTCACTTCCCTGGAAAAATCGACTTGCCTTTAGTTGCCTTGAGTGGAATAATTGCCTTGCCTGAAATTGCCTTTCCTGAAATTGCCTTGTCTTGACTTTCCTGGAATTGCCTTTTCTTTTTTTCCCTGGAATTTCCTTGCCTATAATTGACTGGAAATGCCTGGTCTGAAATTGCCTAGCCTAAAATTGCCTTTCCTGAAATTGCCTTGTCTTGACTTTCCTGGAATTGCCTTTTCTTTTTTTCCCTGGAATTTCCTTGCCTATAATTGACTGGAAATGCCTGGTCTGAAATTGCCTAGCCTAAAATTGCCTGGAATTGCCTTTCCCTTTCTTGCCTTGCCTGGAATTGCCTAAATTGCCTAGACTGTAATTGCTTGGAATTGCCTTGCCCAGAATTGCCAGGAATTCCCTTGCTTTTCTTTCATTGCCTTGCCTTTTCTGGAAATTCCTTGCCTTGCATTGCCTTGCTTTTCATTTTCTGAAATAATTGCCTTGCCTTGCCTTGTGTGGAATATTTGCCTTGCCTTGCTTTGCCTTGCCTTGTGTGGAATAATTGCCTTGCCTCGAATTGCCTTGCCTGTAATTGCCTTGCCTGCAATTGTCTGGAATTGCCTTGCCTTGTCTTGCCTGGGATTGCTCTTTCTATTCTTGCTTGAAATTGCCTTTCCTTGCCTTCCCTAAAATGGTCTGGAATTACCTTGCCTGGAATTGCCTTTCCCAGAATTGCCTTGCATTGTCCTGCCTTTCCTTGCCTGGAATTACCTTGCCTTGCCTTGGCTCTCCTTGCCTTGCCTTGCCTGCAATAATTGCCTTGCATTGCCTTGCATGGAATAATTGCCTAACCTAAAATTGACTTGCCTGGAATTGACTAAAATTGACGTGCCTGAATTGCCTGGAATTGCCTTGCCAGGAATTTCCATTAATTTACTTGCCTGAAATTCCCGTGCCTGAAATTTTCTAGAATTGCCTTGCCTGGCTTTTCCTTGCCTGGAGTTGCCGTGCCTGGAATTGCCTTGACTTCCCTTGCCTTCTTGAAATTTTCCTGCCTTATCTTGCCTGTAATTACCTCGCCTTGCCTTGCCTAGAATTGCCCTGGATGGCCTAGAGTTCCTTGTCTTGGGTCGCTTTGCGTTGCCTTGCCTAGACGTGCTTGCCTTGCCTGGAATTGCCTTGCCTTGCCTTGTCTAGAATTGCCTTGACTTGCCTTACCTTACCTTGCCTTGCCTTGCTTGCCTCGACTTGCCTTGCCTGGAATTGCCTTGCTTTGGGTTGCCTGTAATTGTCTTGCCTTGCCTTGCCTAGAGGTGCCTTGCCTTGTTTTGCCTGGAATCGCCTTGCCTTACCTTGCCTGAAATTGCCTTCCCTTGCCTTGCCTGGAATTTCCTTGCCTTGTCTTGCCATGCCTCTAATATCCTTGCATTTCCTTGTCTGAAATTGCCTTGCTTGAAATTGCCTTTCCTGGAATTTCTGTTTTCCCTTGACTGAAATTGCCTTGCCTTGACTTGCCTTGAAATGAATTGCTATGCCTTCCCAGGAATTAACTTGCATTGCCTTGCTTGAAATTGTCTTGCCTTGCATTTCCTGGAATCGTCTTGTCTTAGCTTGTCTGGAATTTTCTTGCCTTGACTTACCTGAAATTGCCTTGCCTTGCCTTGCCTAGAATTGCCCTTTCTTTGCTTGCCTTGACTGGAAATTTCTGAAATTGACTTACCTGGAATTACCTTGCATGGAATTTCCTGGAATTGAATTGCATGGAATTGCTTAAAATTGCCTTTCCTGGAATTGTTTTCCCTGGATTTGCCTGGATTTGCTTTGTCTAAAATTGATTGCCTGGAATTACCTGGAATTGCCTTGCTTGAAATTGCCTTGCCTAGATTTGCCTTACCTGAAATTGCCTTACCTGAAATTGCCTGGCCTGGTATTCCCTTGCCTGTAGTTTTTTAGAATTTCCTTGCCTGAAATTTTCTTCCCTGGAATTGCCTAAAATTGCCTTGCCTGGAATTGTCTGCATTATCCTTGCCTGAAATTGCCTGGATTCCCTTGCCTGGAATTGCCTTTCCTAAAATTGCATTGCATTGCCTTGCCTGGAATTGACTGGAATTGCTTTGGCTGGAATTGTCTTGCCTGGAATTGCCTAAAATTGCCTTGCCTAAAATTGAATGGAATTGCCTTGCCTGGAATTGCCTTGCCTGGAATTACCTTGCCTGGAATTGAATGAAATTGCCTTGCTTGGAATTGTTTTGCCTGGAATTGCCTTGCCTGAAATTGCCTTGATTGGAATTTCTTTGGCTCGAATAATATTTCCTAGAATTGTCTTTCCTGGAATTTCCTTGCCTGGAATTGCCTTGCCTAGCATTGTTTTACATAAAATTGTTTTGCCTGAAATTGCCTGGCCTGTAATTGCCTTGTCTTGCCTTGCCTTGCCTTGCCTGTAATTGCCTTTCCTGGAATTGCCTTGCCTTTTTTTGTCTGGAATTGCCTTGCCTTGACTTGCCTGGAATTGACTTGCCTGCAATTTCCTTGCCTTGCCTGCAATTTCCTTGCCCTGCCTTCCCTAGAATTGCGTTACCTTTTTTGTAATTAACTTTCCTTGGCTTGCATTGCCAGGAATTGCCTTGCCTGGCCTTACTTTTTTTGTCCTGCCTGAAATTGCTTTGACTTGCCTTGCCTTGCCTGGAATTACCATGCCTTGTCTTGCCTTGCCTTGACTTGCCTGAAATTTCCTTGCCATGCATTTCCTTGCCTTGAATTACCTGAAAATGCCTTGCCTTGCCTTGCCTGAAATTGCTTTGCTTGGAATTGACTTGCCTAAAATTTCCTGGAATTTCCTTGCATGGAATTGCTTGGAATTTTCTTGCCTGGAATTGCTCTCCCTGGATTTGCCTTGAATTGTTTTTCCTGGAATTGCCTTGCGTGAAATTGGCTGAAATTGCTTTGCCTCGAATTGCCTTGCCTCCTGGAGTTGCCTTGCCTGAAATCGCCTTCCCTGAAATTGCCTGGCCTGGAATTGCCTTGCCTGAAATTTTTGGAAATTGCCTTGCCTAGAATTGCCTGGAATTTTCTCGCTTGGAATTGATTGGAATTATTTTGCCTGGAATTTCCTTGCCTAAAATTTTTGAAATTGCCTTGCCTTTAATTGACTTGCCAGGAATTTTTTGAAATTGCCTTGCCTGTGATTGAGAGAAATTGCCTTTCCTAGAATGGCCTGCAATTGCCTTGCCTGGAATTGACTTGCCTGGAATTGCCTTGCCTTGCCTTGCAATAAATTGCCTTGACTTGACTTGCCTTGACTGGAATTGCCTTCTTTCCCTTGCTTTGCCTGAAATTGTTTTGCCTTTTCTTCTCTGGCCTCGCTTAAAATTGCCTTGACTCGTGTTGCCTAGAATTGCCTTACCTTTCCTTGCATTACCTGGAATTGCATTTTTTGCCTTCCTAGAATTGCCTTGCCTTGCATTTCCTTGCTTGTAATTGCTTTGTTTTGCCCTGCCTACCCTGGAGTTGCCTTGCATTGCCTTGGCTTGCCTAGAGTAGCCTTGCCTGTAATTGCCTTTCCTTGTTTTGCCTTGCCTATAATTGACTTGCATTGCCTTGCCTGAATTTGTCTTGCCTGCAATTGCCGTGCCTATGATTGCCTGGCCTTGACTTGCCTTGCCTTTTCTGGTATTGCCTTGCCTTACCTTTCCTGGAATTGCCTTGGCTTGCCTTGTCTTGCCTAGAATTTACTTGCCATGCCTTGCCTAAAAATGCCTTCCTTGCCTTGCCTAGAATTGCTTTTCCTTTCCTTTCCTGGACTTTCCTTGCCTTTCATTGCCTGGAATTTTCTGGCCTTGCCCTGCCAGAAATTGCCTTGCCTTGACTTGCATGAAATTGCCTTGCCTGGCGTTGCCTGGAATTGCGTTGCTTAGAATTGCCTGGAATTGCCTTGCCTGAAATTGCCTTGCCTTGCTTGGAATTGCCCTTGCCTTGCCTTGCCTTGCCTTGCCTTGCCTTGCCTTGCCTTGCTTGGAATTGCCCTTGCCTTGCCTTGCCTTGCCTTGCCTTGCCTTGCTTGGAATTGCCCTTGCCTTGCCTTGCCTTGCCTTGCCTTGCCTTGCCTTGCCTTGCCTTGCCTTGCCTTGCCTTGCCTTGCCTTGCCTTGCCTTGCCTTGCCTTGCCTTTTGCCTTGCCTGGAATTCTTTAGCAAATCCAGGTAAAGCAAGGCGAGGTAATTCCATAAAAGGCAAGGCAAAGCAAATCCAGGGAAGTGAAATCCGTGCAAGGCAAGGCAAGGCAAACAGAGGAAAGAAAAATCCAAGTAAGCCAAGGCAAGACAAATACAGGCAAGGCATAACCAGACAAGGCAAGGCAAGGCAAATCCAGACAAACCCAATCCTGGGAAGGCAAATCCAGGCAACGCAATTCCACGCAAGGCAAATCCAGGCAAGGTAAGAAAAGACATGGCAAATCCAGCAAGGCAAATCCAGGCAAGGCAAGGCAAGGCAAATCCATGCAAGGGAAATCCAAGTAAGGCAAATTTAGGCAAGGCAAATCCAAGCAAGGCAAACCCAGCCAAGGAAAATTCAGGCAGGGCAAATCCGGGAAAGGCAAATCTAGGCAAGGCAAATACAGGCAAAGCAAATCGAGGCAAGGCAAATCCAGGCAAAGCAAGGTAAGGCAAATCCAGGCAAGGCAAGGCTAGACAAATAAAGGCATGGCAAATTCAGGCAAGTCAAAGCAAGGCAAATTTAGGAAAGCAAATCCAGAAAAGGCCAACCCAGGCAAGCCAAAGCAAAGCAAATTCCGGTAAGGCCAATTTAGACAAGGCAGGGAAATGCAAATCCAGGCAGGGTAAATCTAGGCAAGGCAAATCCAGGCAAGGCAAATCCAGGCAAATCAAATCTAGGCAAGGAAAGGCAAGCAATTCCAGGCAAGGCAAGGCAAGTCAAATACAGGCAAAGCAAGGCAAGTCAAATCCAGGCAAAGCAAGGCAATTCAAATTCAGGCAAGGCAAATTTAGGCAAGGAAAGATAAGGTAAGGCTAAACCAGGCAAAATAAATCCAGGCAAGGCAAGGGAAGAAAAATCCAGTCTAGGAAAATTTAGGCAAGGCAAGGCAAGGCAAATCCAGCCAAGGCAAGAGAAGACAAATCCAGTCTAGGTAAATCCAGGCAAGGCAAGGCAAGGCAAATTCAGGCAAGACAAGGCAAGGCAAGGCAAGGCAAATCCAGGCAAGGCAAGACAAGGCTAATCCAGGCAAGTCAAATCCAGGCAGGGCAAATCCAAACAAGGCAGATCCAGGAAATGGCTAATCCAGGCAAGGCAAATCCATGCTAGTCAAATTCAGGCAAATCAAATCTAGGCAAGGAAAGGCAAGCAATTCCAGGCAAGGCAAATTCAGGCAAAGCAAGGCAAGTTAAATCTAGGCAAAGCAAGGCAATTAAAATCCAGGCAAGGCAAATCCAGGCGAGGCAAAGCAAGGCAAGGCAAAACCAAGCAAAATAAGTCCATGCAAGAAAAGGGAAGGCAAATCCAGGCAAGACAAGAAAAGGCAAATCCAGTCTAGGCAAATCTAGGCAAGGCGAATCCAGCCAAGACAAATTCAGGCAAGACAAGCCAAGGCAAATCCATGCAAGGCAAAACCAGGCAAGGCAAGGCAAATCCAAGCAAGGCAAGGCAAGGAAAATCCAAGCAAGGCAAGGCAAGACAAATCCAGGCAAGGCAAATCCAGGAAATGGTTAATCCAGGCAAGACAAATACAGGCAAACCATATCCAAGCATGGGAAAATAAGGCAAATCAAGGCAAGGCAAATCCTGACAAGGCAAGGCAAGGCAAAGTCAGGCAAATCAAATCCAGGCAAGGCAAGGCATGTCAAATCCAAGCAAGGCAAGGCCAATCCAGGAAAGGCAAGGCAAGGCAAATCCAGGCAACACAAGGCAAGGCAAGGCAAATCCAGGTAAGGGAAATCTAGGCAAGACAAGGAATGGCAAATCCAGGGAAGGTAAGGCAAATGCAGGCAAGGGAAGGTAAAGCAAATTTAGGCAGGGAAAGTCCAGGCAAGGCAAATCCAGGCAAGGCAAGGCAAGGCAAGGCAAATTCAAGCAAGGCAAGGAAAGGCAAATCATGGCAAGGCAAATTCAGGCAAGGCAAGGTAAGGCAAAGTCAGGCATATCCAGGCAAGGCAAATCCAGGCAAGGCAAGGCAAGGCAAAGTCAGGCAAATCCAGGCAAGCCAAATCAAGGCAAGGTAAATTCAGTCAAGGCAAATTTAGGCATACCTGGGCAAGGCAATACAAATTTAGGCAAGGCAAGGAAAATCAAGGCAAGACAAATCCAGGCAAGACAAAGCAATGCAAATTCAGACAAGAAAAATTCAGGCAAAGAAATTCAAGGCAAATCCAGGTAAGGAAAATCCGGGCAATGCAAGGCAAGGCAAATCCAGGCAAAGCAAGTTCAGGCAATGCAAATTCAAGGAATACAAGGCAAGGCAAATCCATAAAAGGCACAGCAAGTAAAGGAAAGGCAAATCCAGGCAAGGCAAGGGAAAAAAAGGAAAGGCAAATCTAGACAAGGCAAAGCAAGGCAAGGCAAGGCAAAGCAAATCCAAGCAAGGCTAGGCCAGGCAAGGCAAGGCAAATCCACGAAGGTAAAGCAAGGCCAGACAAGGCAAGGCAGGGCACTGCAAGGCAAGGCAAGGCAAATCCAGTCAAGGCAAGGCAAGGCAAATCCAAGCAAGACATATCCAGGCGAGGCAAATCAAGGCAAGGCAATACAGCCAAGGAAAATTCAGGCAAGGGAAATCTAGGCAAGGAAAATTCTGGCCAGAAAATCCTGGCAAGGCAAATACAGGCAAGACAAGGCATGGAAAACCCAGTCAAGGCAAGGCAACGAAAATCCATGAAGGCAAAGCAAGGCCAGGCAAGGCAGGGCAGGGCACGGCAAGACAAGGCAAATCCAGGCAAGGCAAGGCAAGGCAAATCCAGTCAAGGCAAGGCAAGGCAAGGCAAATCCAACCAAGACATATACAGGCAAGGCAAATCCAGGCAAGGCAAATCCAGGCAAGGCAAATCTAGGCAAGGCAATGCAGCCAAGGAAAATTCAGGCAAGGAAAATCTAGGCAAGGCAAATTCTGGCCAGCAAATTGCCTTGCTGGGAATCCCGGCAAGGCAAGGCAAGGCAAGGCAAGGCAAATCCAGGCAAGGCAAGGCAAGGCTAAGCAAATCCAGGCAAGGCAAGGCAAGGCAAGGCAAATTCAGGCAAGGGCCGGTAAGGCATTTCCAGGCAAGGCAAGGCAAGGGGAACCCGGCGAAGGAAATCTAGTCAATATAAGATAAGACATGGCAAATCAAAGCAAGGGTATTACAATGAAGGCAAGGCAGGCAAATTCAGGCAGAAAATAGCAAGGCAATGCAAGGCAATTCCATGTAAGGCAAGGCAAGACAATTCCATTCAAGGCAATTCCAGGTCAGGCATTTCCAGACAAGTCAAAGCTAGGCAAGGCAATTCCAGGCAATACAATTCCAGGCAATGCAAGTCAATGTAAGGCAATTCCAGGCTAGTAAATTCCGGGGTAGTCTAGGCAAGGAAATTGCAGGCAAGGCAAATCCAGGCAAAGCAACGCAACGCAATTTCAGGCAAGGCAAGGAAAGGCAGAGTAATTCCATACAACGCCAGGCAAAGCAAGACAATTCTATGCATGGCAATTCCAGACAAGGCAATGCAAGTCAAAGCCAAGCAATTCCAGATAGGGCAATTCCAGTCAAGGCAATGCAAAGCAAAGCAAGGGAATTTCAGACAGGGCAATTCCAGGCTAGGCAAGGAAATGCAATGCAGGAAAATTCCTAGTAATATAAAAAAATTTTAGGCAAGGTAATTTAAGGCATGGAAAAAAGAAGGCAAGGGACGCCAGTTACAGGACAGACAATTCAAGGTAAGGAAAGGCAAGGCAAGCAGAATAATTCCAGGCAAGGAAAGGCAGGGAAATTCCAAACAAAGCAATACAAATCAAGGCACGGCAAGGCAGAAAAGGGCAATTGCAGGCAAGGCGATTTTAGGCAAGGCAAGGGAAGGCAATTTCAGGCAAGGCAAGACAAGACAAGGCAAGGTAGTTCCAGACTAGGAAATTCCAGGCAAGGCAAGAAAAGGCAATTCCAGGCAAGGCAAGGTAAGGCAACGCAATGCAATGCAATTCTAGGCAAGTCAATTCCAGGCAAGTTAATGCAATGTTAGGCAAAGCAGTTTCAGGCAAGTTGATTTTTGACAATGCAAGGCAAGGCAATTTCAGGTTGGCAAGGCAAGGCAAGGCAAGGCATGGAAAGGTATCTCCAGGTAAGGCACTTCCAACTAAAGCAAGGCAAGAAAATTTCAGGCAAGGCAATTCCAGTCAAGGCAAGGCAAGGCAACGCAAGGCAAAGCAATTTTAGGCAAGGAAATTCCAGGCGAAGAAATGCAAGGCACGTCAATTTGAAGCATGGCAATTCCAGTCAAGGCAAGGCAGGACAAGGCAATTCCATGCAAGGTTATTCCAGGGAAGTCAAGGCAAGGCAATTGCAGGCAACTTAAACCAAGTGTATGCAAGGCAATTCCAGGCAAGGGAACTCCAGGTAAGGCAAGCCAAGCCAATTACAAACAAGGCAATTTCAGGCAAAGCAATTCTAGGCAAGAGAAGGCAAGGCAATTTCAGGCAAGAAAATTCCTGGCAAGAAAAATCAATGCAAGGCAATTCCAGGCAAGTAAATTCCAGACAAGGCTAGTCAAGGTAATTGCAGGCAAGGCAAATTCAGGCAAGGCAAGTCAATGCAAGGCAATTCCAGGCAAGTGAATTTTAGACAAGGCTAGGCAAGGTAATTGCAGGCAAGGCAAATTCAGGCAAGGGAAGCCAAGGGAAGGCAATTCCAGACAAGGCCAGACAAGGCAGAGCAATTGCAGGCACAGAAATTTCAGGCAAGGCAAGGCAAAGCAGAAAAATTTCAGGCAGGGCAATTCCAGACAATGCAAGGCAAGGCAAGACAATTCTAGACAAAACAATTCCAGGCAAGGCAAGGCACGCCAAAGCCAGGCAATTCCAGACAGGGCAATTCCAGGCTAGGCAAGGAAAGGCAATGCAAGAAAATTACCAGCAAGGCAAAAAAATTCCAGGCAAAAGAATTCAACAAAAGGCAGAACAAAACAAGGAAGGCCAATTCTAGGCAAGGCAATTTAAGGTAAAAAAAAATAGGCAAGGCAAAGGAGGGCAATTATAGGCAAGGTAATTCGAGGCAAGGCAAGGCTTGGAAATTCCAAGGAAGGCAATTCGAGTCAAGGCAAGGAAAGGCAATGCACTGCAAGGCAATTCCAAGCAAGGAATTTCCAGGCAAGGTAATTTCAGGAAAGGCAATTCTATGCTAAACAAGGCACGTCAAGGGAATGCAGCGCAATTCTAGACAAGGCAATTCTAGGCAAGGCAGGGCAAGGCAATGTAGGGCAATTCCATGCAAGGCTCTTTTATGCAAAGCAAGGTAATGTAAGGCAATTTTAGAAAAGTCAATTTTAGTCACAGCAAGGCAACACAAAGCAAGACAAGGAAAGGCAAGGCAAAAGGAGGCAATTTCAGGCAAGCCAATTCCAGACAAGGCAAGGCAAGGCAATTCCAGGCTAGGCATTGCCAGCAAGGCAAGGCAATTTCAGGCAAGACAATTCTGGGCAGGGCAATCCCATGCAAGAAAAGGCAAGGCAATGCAAGGCTATTGTACGACCGTCAATTACAGGAAAGGAAAGGCAAGACAAATCCAGGCAAGGCAAGACAAGATAATTCCAGGAAAGACAAATGCAGGGATGTCAATTCCAGGCAAAGCGATTTCAGGCAAGGCGAGGCAAGACAATTCCAGACACGGTAATTCCAGGCCAGGCAAGAAAAGGCAATTTGAAGCACGGTAATTTCAGGCAAAGCAAGGTAAGGCAAGTCAATGTAATTCTAGGCAAGGCAATTCCAGGCAAGGCAAGGCAATGTAAGGCAAGGCAATTCCAGTCAGGGCAAGGTAAGGCAATGCAAGGCAAGGCAATTCAAGGCAAGGTAATTCCAGGAGAGGAAAAGCAAGGCAGGGCAATTGGAAGCAAGACAATTGCCGTCAAGGCAAGGCAAGACAAGGCAATTCCACCCAAGGCTATTCCAAGGACGGCAAGCCAGGGCATTCCAGACAACGAAAAGCAAGGCAATGCAAGGCAATTCTAAGCAAGGCAATTCCAGGTAAGGCAAAGCAAGACAAGAGAATGCCATTCTAGGCAATGCAATTCCAGGCAAAACAAGGCAGTGTAAGGCAAGGCAATTCCAGTCAAGGCAAGGTAAGTCAATGCAAGGCAAGGCAATTCTACACAAGCCAATTCCAGGTGAGGAAAGTCAAGGCAACCAATTTGAAACAAGGAAACTCCAGTCAAGGCAAGGCAAGACAAGGCAATTCCACACAAGGCTATTAAAGGGAAGGCAAGGCAGGATAATTTCAGGCAAGAAAAGGAAGGCAAGGCAAGGCAAAGCAATGAAATGCAAGGCAATTCCAAGCAAGGAAATTCCAAGAAAAACAAGGCAAGGCAATTCTAGGCTAGAAATGCAGCGCAATTCTAGACAAGGCAATTCAAGGCAAGGCAGGACAAGGCAATGTGGGGCAATTCTAGGCAAGGCTTTTTTAGGCAAGGTAAGACAATGCAAGGCAAATTCAGGAAAGTCAAATTTAGGCACGGCAAGGCATGGCAAGGCAAGACAAGGCAAAAAGAGGCAATTTCAGGCAAGGCAAGGCTAGGCAATTTTAGGCAAGGCAAGGCAAGGCAAGGCAACCGAAGGCAAGGCAAGGCAATTCCAGGCAAGACAATTCCGGGCAAGGCAATCCCATGGAAGAAAAAGCAAGGCAGTGCAAGACAATGCACGACCATCAAATACAGGCAAAGAAAGGCAAAACAAATCCAGTCAAGGCAAGGCAAGTCAATTTCAGGCAAGCAAGACAAGGCAAGTCAAGGCAATTCCAGACGAGGTAATTCCAGGCAAGGCAAGAAAACGCAATTCGAAGTAAGGAAACTCCAGACAAGGCAAGGTAGGGCAAATCAATGCAATTCTAGGCAAGGCAATTCCAGGCAAGGCAAGGAAATGTAAGGGAAGGCAATTCCAGTAAAGTCAAAGTAAGGCAAGGCAAATCCAGTCAAGTGAAAGTAAGGCAACACTAGGCAAGGCAATTCTAGGCAAGGTAACTCCTGGCAAGTAAAGGCAAAACAAGACAATCTGAAACAAGGCAACTCCAGTCAAGGCAAGGCAAGACAAGGCTATTCAAGGGAAGGCAAGGCAGTGCAATTCCAGGCAATGAAAAGCAAGGCAAGGCAAGGCAATACAATGCAAGGCAATTCCAAGCAAGAAAATTCCAGGCTAGGTAAGGCAAGGCAATTCCAGGCAAGGCAATTCTAGGCTATGCAAGGCAAGGCAATTCCAGGCAAAACAGCACAAGGCAATCTCAGGCTAGGCAATTCCAGGCAATGCAAGGCAATGAAAGGCAAGGCAATTCCAGACAAGGAAATTTCGGGCAAGGCAAGGAAAGGCAATTCCAGTTAAGGCAATTCTAGGCAAAGCAAGGCAAGGCAAGAAAAGACAAGGCAATTCCAGGCAAGATAATTTCTGGAAATGCAAGTAAATACAAGGCAATTCCAGGCAAGTAAATACCAGACAAGGCTAGGAAAGGTAATTGCAGGTAAGGGAAATTCAGGCAAGGTAAGGCAAGGCAAGACAATTTCAGTCAAGGCCAGACAAGACAGGACAATTGCAGGCAGGGCAATTGCAGGCAAGGCAAGGCAAGGCAGGGCAATTCCAGGCAGGGCAATTTTAAACAATGCAAGGCAAGGCAAGACAATTCTAGACAAGGCAATACCAGGCAAGGCAAGGCAAGACAAAGCAAGGCAATTACGGACAGGTCAAATTTAGGCTTGCTAAGGAAAGGCAATGCAAGGAAATTCCCAGCAAGACCGAAAAATTCCCAGCAAAAGAATTCAAGGCAAGGCAAAAGAAGGCTAGGCAGACCAATTCCAGGCAAGGCAATTCAAGGTAAGGAAAGGCAAGGCAAAGCAGGGTAATTCCAGGCAAGGCAATGCTAGGCAAGGCATGGCAGGGAAATTTCAAGCAAGGCAATTTGAGGCAAAGCAAGGCAAGGCAAAAAAGAGCAATTTCAGGAAAGGCAATTTCAGGCAAGCAAGGCAAGGCAATTCCAGGCAAGGAAAGACAAGACAAGGGAAGGCAAGTCCAGACAAGGCAATTTCAGGCAAGGCAAGGCAGGACAGGATATTTCCAGGCAAGGCAATTCCAGCTAAGAAAAGGGAAGACAATTCCAGGCAAGGCTATACCAGTTAAGGCAAGGAAAGGCAAAGCAAGGCAAGACAATTCTAGGCAAGGAAATTCCAGGTGAGGAATGGCAAGGCAAGGCAATTTGAAGCAAGGCAATTGCACTCAAGGCAAGGCAAGACAAGGCAATTCCATGCAAGGCTTTTTTAGGGAAGGCAAGGCAGGGCCATTTCTGGCGAGGAAATCCTAGGCAATGCACGGCAATTTCAGGCAATGAAATTCCAGGTAACGCAAGGCAAGACAATTCCAGGCAAGGCAATTCCAGGCAAGGCAATCCTAGGCAAGGCAAGGCAAGGCAATGTCAGGCAAGGCAATTCCGAGCAAGTCGAGGCAAAGGAAAGCAAGGCAAGGCAATTTTTGGCAAGGCAATTGCAGGGAAAGGCAATTCCAGGCAAGGCAATTTTAGGTAAGGCAATTCCAAGGAAGGCAACTCCAGGCAATGCAAGGCAGGGCAATTCCAGGCAAGGCAATTCCAGAAAAATTAAAGCAAGAGAAGGCAGGGAAAGACAATCCCAGGCAAGGCAATTTTAGTCAAGGCAAAGCAAGGCAAAAAAGGAAAATTCTTTGCAAGGCGATTTCAGGCAAGGCAAGTCCAGAAGAAAAAAATTCAGGCAAGGCAAGGAAAGGAAAGTCGAGGCAAGGCAGGGTAAGGCAAGGCAATGCCATTCTACACAAGGCAAATCCAGGCAAGGCCAGGCAATACAAGGCAAGGCAATGCAAGGCAAGGCCATTCCTGGTAACGCAAGGCAAGGCAATTCCAGGCAAGGCAATTGCCTAAAAGGCAATTCCAGCCAAGACAAGGCAGGGAAAGGTATTTTCAGGCCAGGCAATTTCAGCTAAGGCAAGGCAAGACAATTCCAGGCAATGCAATTCCAGTCAAGGCAAGGCAAGGCAACACAAGGCAAGGCAATTCTAGGCAGCGGAATGCCAGTTGAGAAAAGGAAAAGTACAGCAACTTGAAGCAAGGCAATTCCAGTCAAGGCAAGGCAAGACAAAACAAATGCACACAAGGCTATTCCAGGGAAGGCAAGGCAGGGCAATTTCAAAGAAAAAAAGGAAGGCAAGGCAAGGCAAGGCAATGCTAGGTAATTTCAAGCAAAAAAATTTCAGGCAAGGCAAAACAAGACAATTCCAGGAAACGGAATTCTAGGCGAGGCAAGGCAAGGCAAAAAAAAATGCAGCACAATTCTAGCCAAGGTAATTTCAGGCAAGGCAGGGCAAAGTAATGTATGGCAATTCTAGGCAAGGCTCTTTTAGGCAACGCAAGGCAATTTCAGGAAAGACAATTTTAGGAATGGTAGAGAAATGCACGGCATAGCAAGGCAAAGAGAGGCTATTCCAGGCAAGGCAATTCCAGGCAAGGCAAGCCAAGGCAATTCCAGGAAAGACAATTCCAGACAAGGATATCCCATGCAAGAAAAGGCAAGGCAATGCAAGGCAATTGTGGGAAAGTCAATTCCAGGCAAGGAAAGGCAAGACAAATTCAGGCAAGGCAAGCAATTCTAGTCAAGACAATTCCAGGAAAGGCAATTCCAGGCAAGGCGATTTCAGGCAATGCAAGGCAAGGCAATTCCAGACAAAGTAATTCCAGGCAAGGCAAGAAAAGGCAATGTGAGGCAAAGCAATTCCAGGGAAGGCAAGGTAAGGCAAGGCAAGGCAATTCCAGTCAAGGCAACATAAGGTAACACAAGGCAAGGCAATTCTTGGCAAGGTAATTTCAGGCGAGGAAAGGCAAGGCAAGGCAATTCGAAACAAGGCAACTCCAGTCAAGGCAAGGCAAGACAAGGCAATTCCAGTCAAGGTTATTACAGGAAAGGCAAGGCAGGGCAATTCCAGGCAAACAAAAGCAAAGCAAGGCAAATCCAAGCAAGTAAATTCCAGGCAAGGCAAGGCAAGTCAATTCCAGATCAGGCAATTCTAGGCTAGTCAAGGCAGTACAATTCTAGGCAAGGCAATTCCAGGCAAGGCAGGCAATTCCAGGCAAGGTAAGTCCAGGCAAGGCAAGGCAAGACAAGGCAATTCCAGGAAAAGCAAATCTAGGCAATGTATGGCAAGGCAATTCCAGGCAAGGCAACTCCAGGCAAGGCAAAACAAGGCAATTCCAGGCTATACAATTTCAGGCAAGGCAAGGCAAAACAAGGAAATTTTAGGAAAGGCAATTCCAGGCAAACCCAGGAAAGTCAAGGCAATTCCAGGCAAGGCAAGGCAAGGCAAGACAATTTTAGACAAGAAAATTCCTGGAAAGGCTAGTAAATGCAAGGAAATTATAGTCAAGTAAATTCCAGGCAAACGTAGGCAAGGGAATTACAGGCAAGGCTAGGCAAGGAAATTGCAGGCAAGGCAAATCCAGACAAGGCAAGGCAACGCAAGGAAATTCCAGGCAATGCAAGACAAGGCACGGCAATTCAAGGCAGGACAATTCCAGACAATGCAAGGCAAGGCAACATAATTCTAGGAAGGCAATTCTACAAAAAGCAAGGCAATTTTAGACAGAAAAACTTTAGGCTAGGCAAGTAAAGGCAATGCAAGAAAATTCCAAGCAAGGCAAAAAAATTCAAGGCAAGGGAATTCAAGGCAAGGCAAAACAAGGCAGGGCAAAACAATTCCATTCAAGGCAATTTGAGGAAATGAAAGGCACAGCAGGGCAATTCCAGGTAAGGCAATTCGAAACAAGGCAAGGAAGGGAAATTTTAAGCAAGGCAATTGGAAACAAGGCAAGGCAAGGCAGAAAACGGCAATTCCAGGCAAGGCAAGGCAGAAAACGGCAATTCCAGGCAAGGCAAGACAAAATAAGGCAAGGCAATTCCAGACAAAGAAATTCCAGTCAAAGAAAGGTAAGGCAATCTGGGGCAAGGCAATTCCAGGCAAGGCAAGGAAAGGCAAGGCAATGCAATTCTAGGCAAGGCAACTCCAGGCAAAGCAAGGGAATTTCAGGCAAGGCAATTTCAGGCAAGGCAATTTCTGGCAATGCAAGACAAGGCAATGCAAGGCAAGGCAATTGCTGGAAACGCAATTTCAGGCAAGGCAAGGCAAGACAAGGCAGGGAATGATATATCCAGGCAAGGCAGTTCCAGCCAAGGCAAAGCAAGACAATTCCAGGCAAGGCTATTCCAGTCATGGTAAGGCAAGGCAAGGCAATTCTAGGCGAAAGAATTCCAGGCGAGGAAAGGCAATTCAAAACAAGGCAATTGCAGTCAAGGAAAGGCAATAAAAGGCAATTTCACGCAAGGCTATTTTAGAAAAGGCAAAGCAGGGAAATTCCAGGCAAAGGAAAGAAAGGCAATGCAAGGCAATTCCAGGCATGGCAATTGCAAGTAAGGCAAATCGAGACAATTCCGGGCAAGGCAATTCCAGGCAAAGCAATTCTAGGCAAGGCAAGGCAAAACAAGGCAAGGCAGAAAAATTCCAGGCAAGGCAATTGGAGGTAAGGAAAGGCAATCAAAGCAGGACAATTCCAGGCAAGGCAATTCGAGGCAAGTCAAGGCAGGAAAATTTCAAGGAAGGAAATTCGAGGCAAGGCAAGGCAAGGCAAAAAACGGCAATTCGAGACAATGTGATTTCAGGCAAGACAAGTCAAGGCAATTCCAGGCAAGGCAAGGCAATACCAGACAAGGATATTTCAGGCAAAAGAAGAAAAGGCAATTCAAGGCAAGGCAATTCCAGGTAAAACAAGGCAATGCAATTCTAGGCAAGGCAATTACAAACAAGGCAAGGAAAAACAAGGCAATGCAATTTTAGGCAAGGCAATTCTAGGCAAGGTAAGGCAATTTTAGGCAAGGCAATTCCTGGCAATGCAAGGCAAGGCAATTCCAGGCAAGGCAATTGCTGGAAAGGCAATGCCAAGCAAGGCAAGGCAAGACAAGGCAGAGAAAAATATTTCCAGGCAACGCAATTCCAGCTATGGCATGGCAAGACCATTCCAGGCAAGGCAATTATAGTTAAGGCAAGGCAAGGCAACACAAACCAAGGCAATTCTAGGCAAGGCAATTCCAGGTGGGAATGGCATGGCAAGGCAAGGCAATTTGAAGCAAGGCAATTCGAAGCAAGGCAATTGCAGTCAAGGCAAGGCAAGACAAGGTAATTCCACGCAAGGCATTTCCAGGGAAGGCAAGGCACGGCAATTCCAGGCAAGGAAAAGCAAGGCAATGCAAGACAATTCCAAGCAAGGCAATTACAGTTACGGCAAGGCAAGACAATCCGAGGCAAGGCAATTCTAGGCAAGGCAAGGCAAGGCAAGGCAAGACAAGGCAATTCCAGGCAAGGCAATTCCAGGCAAGGCAAGGCAAGACAAGGCAGAGACAGGCAATTCCAGGCAAGGCAATTTTAGGTAAGGCAAGGCAAGGCAATTTTAGGAAAGGCAACTCCATGCAATGCAGTGAAGAGCAGTACTAGGCAAGGCAATTATCAGAAAGGCAATTCCAGGAAAATTAAGGCAAGAGAGGTAGGGAAAGGCAATCCCAGGCAAGGCAATTCCCGGTAAGACAAGGCAAGGCAATTCCAGGGAAGGCAACTCCAGACAAGGCAAGGCAAGGCAATTTCAGGCAAGGCAATTCCAAGCAAGACAAGACAACTCAGAGCAAGGCAATTCTAATTAAGGCGAGGCTATTCCATGCAAGACAATTCCAGGCAATGCAAGGAAAGTCAAAACAAAAAATTCTAGGTACGGAAATTTCAGGCAAGTCAAGGCAAGGCAATGCACTGCAAGGCAATCTCAAGAAAAGAAATTTCAGGCAAAGCAAGGTAAGGCAATGAAAGGCAAGGCAGGGCAATTCTAAGCAAGGCAATTCCAGGCAAGGTGGGGCAAAGGTATGTAGGGCAATTCCAGGCAAGGCTCTTTTAGGCAAGGCAAGGCAATTTCAGGAAAATTAATTTTAGGCACGGCAAGGCAGGGCAAGGCCAGGTAATTACAGTAAAACCAAGGCAATGCAGGGCAATTTCAGGCAGGAAAATTTCCATCAAGGCAAGGCAAGGCAGGGAAATTCCAGACAAGGCAAGGTAATGCAAGGCAATTCTAGTGAGGCAATTTCAGGCAAGGCAAAGCAAGCTAAGGCAAGGCAATTCCAGACAGGGCAATTCCAAGCTATGCAAAACAAGGCAGTGCAAAAAAATTTCCAATAAGGCATGGAAATTCCAAGCAAGGTAATTTCAGGCAAGAAGATGCAAGGCAAAGCCAGACAAGTTATTTCCAGACATGGCAATGAAAGGCAATTCGAGGCAAAGCAATTCCAGTCAAGGCAAGGTAAGGCAAGTCAGTACAATTCTAGGCAAAGCAATTTCAGGTAAGGCAAGACCATGTAAGGCAATGGAATTCCAGGCGAGGCAATTTTTCACAATGCAAGGCAGGGCAATTCTTTGCAAGGCAATTGCCAGAAAGGCAATTCCAGGCAAGGCAAGGCAAGACAAGGCAGGAAAAGGCAATTCCAGGCAAGGCAACTCCAGCTAAGGCAAGGCAAGGCAATTGCAGGCAAGGCAATTCCAGTCAAGGCAAGGCAAGGCAGTGCAATTCCAGGCAGGGAAATTTCAGGCAAGGTAATGCAAGGCAGATAAGCTCTGAGAAAGACAAGGCAAGGCAATTATACGCAATGCAATTCCAAACAAGGCAAGGCAAGTCAAGGTAAGGCAATTTCAGGCAGGGAAGTCCAGGCTAAGAAAAGCAAAGCAACACAAAAAAATTCCAGGCAAGGCAAGGCAATACTAGGCACGGCAAGGGAAGGCAAGGTAAAAAAAGTCAAGACAAGGAAAGGCAAGGCAATTCCATGCAAGGCAATTCTAGGCAAGACAAGAAAAGAAAAGACAAGGCAGTTCCAGGCAAGGCAAGGCATATCCAGGCAAGGCAGTTCCAGGCAAAACAAGGCAAGCAAGGCAAGGCAAGGCAAGGCAATTCCAGGCTTGGCAATTGCAGGAAATGCAATTCCAGACAAGGCAAGCCAAGACAAAGCAAGTCCAGGCAGGGCAATTCTACATATCGTAAGACAGGGCGATTCCAGGAAAGTCAAATCCAGGCAAGGCAAGGCAAGGCAATTAAAGGCAAGGCAACTCCAGGGAAGGCAAGGCAATTTCAGACTAGCCAATTCCAGGCAAGGGAATGCAAGGCAATGTAGGGCAATTCTAGGCAATGCTTTTTTAGGCAAAACAAGGCAACACAGGCCATTTCAGGAAAGTCAATTTTAGGCACTGCAAGGCAACGCAAGTCAAGGCCAGGCCAGGCAAGGAAAACAAGGCAATTCCAGGAAAGGCAATTCTAGGAAAGACAAGACAAGGCAATTCCAGGCTAGGCAATTCCAGGTAAGGCAAGGCAAGGCAACCCAAGGCAAGGCAATGCAATTCCAGGCAAGGCAATCCCATGCAAAAAAAGGCAAGGTAATGCAAGACAATTGTGGAAACGTCAATTCCAGGCAAGGAAAAGCAAGACATATCCAGCCAAGGCATAGCAAGGCTATTCAAGGCAAGACGACTGCAGGTAAGGCAAGGCAAGGCAAGACAATTCCAGGCAAAACAATTATAGGTAAGGCAAGGCAAGCCAAGGAAAGTCAAGACAAGACAAGGCAATGTCAGGCAAGGCAATTCCAGGCAAAGCAAAGCAAGGCAAACAAAGGCAAGTATATGCAAGGCAATGTAAGGGAAGGCACTGTAATTTCAAGCAAGGCAATTCCAGGCAAGGCAGGGCAAGTGTATGTAGGGCAATTCCGGGCAAGGCTCTTTTAGGCAAGGTAAGGCAATCCAAGGCAATTTCAGGAAAGTCAATTTTAGGCACGGCAAGGCAGGCAAGGTAAGACAGGGCAATTCCAGGCAGGGCAATTTCTGGCAAGGTAAACAAGGCAGGGAAATTGCAGGCAGGGAAATTCCAGACAAGGCAAGGCAAGGCAAAGCAATTTTAGGTAAGGCAATTCCAGGCAAGGCAAGGCAAGCAAAGGCAAGGCAATTCCAGACAGGGCAATTCCAGGCTAGGCAAGGCAAGGTAATTCAAGAAAATTTCCAATGAAGCATGGAAATTCCAAGCAAGGCAATCTCAGGCAAGGCAAGGCAAGACAATTCCAGGCAATGGAAAGCCAGGCAAGGCATCGCAATTCTAGTCAAGGCAATTCCAGGCAAGGGAAACAATAGTAATTCAAGAAAAGGCAATTCAAAGCAAGGCAAAACAAGGCAAGGCAGGCCAATTCCAGGCAAGGTAATTCGAGGTAAGGAAAGGCAAGGTAAAGTAGGGCAATTGCAGGCAAAGCAATTTGAGGCAAGGCAGGAAAATTCCAAGCGAATCAATTCAAGGAAAGTCTCAGAAAGGCAAATAGGGCAATACCAGGCAAGGCGATTTCAGGCAAGTTAAGTCATGGAAATTAAAAGCAAGACAACTGCAGACAAGGTAATTCCAGGCAAGGCAAGGAAAGGCAATTCCTGGCAAGGCAAGGTAAGATAAGGCAATGCAATTCTAGGCAAGACAATTCCAAGCAAATGCAAGGCAAAACAAGGTAATTCCAGGCAAGGCAAGGCGAGGCAGGGCAATTTCAGGCAGAGCAATTTCAGGCAAGGCAAGACAAGGCAGGGCAATTCCAGGCAGGGCAATTCCAGACAAGAAAAGGCAAGGCAATTCTAGGCAAGGCATTTCCAGGTAAGGCAATGCAAGCCAAGGGATGCAATTTTAGACAGTATAATTTCAGGCTAGGCAAGGCAAGACAATGCTAGAAAAGTCATGGCAAGGAAACAAAGTTTCAGGCACGGCAATTTCAGTGAACGCAAAACATGGTAATTCCAGACAACGGCATCCCCAGAAAGGCAGAACAATGAAAGGCAGGCCAATTCCAGGCAAGGCAATTCGAGGAAACAAAAGGCAAGGCAAATCAGGGAAACTCCAGACAAGGCAATTCGAGGCAAGGCAATAAAGGAAGATTCCTAACAAGGCAACTCGAGGCAATACAAGGCAAGGCAAAAAAGGGCAATCCAGGCAAGGCAATTTCAGGCAAGGAAAGACAAGGCAAGACAGGCAATTTCAGGCAAGGAAAGGTAAGACAAGGCAAGGCAATTTTAGACAAGGTAATTCCAGGCAAGGCAAGGAAAGGCAATTCAAGGCAAGGGAATTCCAGGCAAAACAAATAAGGCAAGGCAGTGCACTTCTAGGCAAGGCAATTCCAGGCAAAACGAGGCAATTTCAGGCAAGGCAATTACTGGCAATGCAAGGCAAGGCAATTGCAGAAAATGCAATTCCAGGGAAGGCAAGGCACGACAAGGCAGGAAAAGTTATTTCCAGGCAAGAAAATTCCAGTTATGGCAAGGTAAGTTAATTCCAGGCAAGGCAATTCCAGTCAAGACAAGGTAATGCAAGACAAGGCAATTCTAAGAAGGCAATTCCAGTCAAGGAAAGGCAAGGCAATTCGAAACAAGGCAATTCCAGTCAAGGCAATGCAATGCACAGCAATTCAAGCAAGAAAATTTCAGTCAAGACAAGGCAAGGCAATTCCAGGCAAGGCAGGGCAATGTTATGTATGGCAATTCCAGGCAAGGCTATTTTAGACAAGGCAAGGCAATGCAAGGCAATTTCAGGAACGTCAATTATAGGCACGGCAAGGCAAGGCAATTCCAAAAAAGGCAAGGCAAGGCAGAGCAATTTCAGGCAGGGCAATTTCTGGTAAGACAAGGCAGGGCAATTCCAGGCAGGGCTATTCCAGACAAGGAGAGGCAAGGCAATTCTAGGCAATGCAAATCTAGGCAAGGCAGTTGCAGGAAAGGTAATTTTAGTCAAGGCAAGGAAAGACAAATCAGAGAAAGGCAATTCCAGGCAAGGCAATTTTAGGGAAGGCAGGGCAAGGCAATTCCAGGGAAGGCAACTCCAGGAAATGCAAGGCAGGGCAATTCCCGGAGAGGAAATTGCCAGAAAGGCAATTCCAAGAAAATTAAGGCAAGAGAAGGCAGGTAAAGGCAACCCCAGGCAAGGTACTTCGAGGTAAGGCAAGGCAAGGCAATTCCAGGGGAAATATCTCCAGACAAGGGAAGGCAAGGCATGGCTATTACAGGCAAGCAATTCCAGGCAATGCAAGGCAAGGCAAGGCAAGGCAAAAAATTCCAGTTAAGGAAATTCCAGGCAAGGCAAAAAAAGCAAGGTACAACAAAAACATTCCAGTCAAGGCAATTTCAGGCAAGGCAAAACAATGCAATGCAATGCCATTCCAAGCAAGGCAAATACGGGCAGGGCAAGGAAAGGCAATTCCAGGCAATGCAATTGCGGGAAAGGCAATTGCAGGCAGAGCAATTTCAGGCAAGGCCAGGCAAGGCAATTTCAGTTAAGGCAAGGGAAGACAAGGCAAAGCAATTCCAGACAAGGTAATTCCGGGTAAGGCAAGGAAAGGCAATTTGAGGCAAGGCAAGGCCAGAGAAGGCAAGGTAAGACAAGGCAATGAAATTCTAGGCAAGGCAAGACCAGGAAAGGCAAGGTAAGGCAAGGCAATGAAATTCTAGGCAAGGCAATTCCAGGCAAGGCAAGGCAATGAAAGCAAGGCAATTCCAGTCAAGAGAATTTTTGGCAATGCAAGGCAGGGCAATTCCAGGCAAGACAATTCTAGGCTAGGCAAGGCAAGGAAAGGAAAGGCAACTCCAGTAAAGGCAAGGCAATACAAGGCAATTCCACGCAAGACTATTCTAGAAAAGGCAAGGCAGGGCAATTCCAGGCAATGAAAAGCAAGGCAAAAGACGGCAATGCAATGCAACGCAATTCCAAGCAAGGAAATTCCAGGCAAAGCAAGGCAAGGCAATTCTAGGCTAGGCAAGGCAAGGCAATGTAGGGCAAATCCAGTCAAGGCTCCTTTAGGCAAGGCAAGGCAATGCAAGGCAATTTCACGAAAGTCAATTTTAGTCACGGCAAGGCAAAGCAGGGCAAGGAGAGTCAATTACAGGCAAGGCAAGGCAATTTGAAGTAAGGCAATTTCAGTCGAGGCAAGGCAAGACAAGGAAATTCAATGCAAGGCTATTCCAGCGAATGCAAGTCAGGGCAATTTCAGGCAAGCAAAAGCAAGGGAATGCAAGAAAATTCCAGGCAAGGCAATTATAGGTAAGGCAAGGCAAGACAATTCCAGGCAATTCAATTCCAGGCAAGGCAATTGTAGGCAAGACAAGGCAAGGTAAGGCAAGGCAAGGCAAAACAAGGCAATGACAGGCAAGGAAATTTCAGGCAAGGCAAAAAAGGCAAGGCAAGACAAGGCAAGGTAGGGAAATTTTAAGGAAGAAAATTCCAGGCAAGTCAGGGCAAATGTATGTAGGGCAATTCCAGGCAAGCCTCTTTTAGGCAAGGCAAGGCAACGCAAGTCAATTTCAGTAATTTTAATTTTAGGCATGGCAAGGCAAGGAGACTCAATTCCAGGCAAGGCAATTCCAGGCAATGCAAGGCAAGACCATTACAGGCTAGGCAATTCTACACAAAGCAAGGCAACACAAGGCAAAGCAAGTCAATTCCAGACAAGACAACTCCAGGCAAGACAATTCCAGGCATGTCAATTTCATGCAAGGAAAGGCAAGGCAAAGCAAGGCAATTCCGAAAAAGTCAATTCCAAGCAAGGAAAGGCAAGGCAATTCCAGGCAAGACAAGGCAAGGCAGTGCAATTCCAGGCAAGAAAATTTCAGGCAAGGTAATGCAAGGCAGATTAGTTTGGGGCATGAAAAGACAAGGCAATTATAGGAAAGGCAATTCGAAAAAAGGCAAGGCAAGTCAAAGCAGGGCAATTCCAGACTAGGCAAAGCAAGGCAACGCAAAAAAAAATTTCATGCAAGGCAAGGCAATACCAGGCAAGGAAAGGAAAGGAAAGGCAAAGAAAGTCAAGACAAGGAAAAACAAGGCAATTTCAGGCAAGGCAACACCAGGCAATGCAATTCTAGGCAAGGCAAGGCTAGGAACGGCAAGGCAGGGCAAGACAAGGCACGACAATGCAGTTCTTGGCAAGAAAAGGAAATAATAGGTTTGGCAATTGCAGGACAGGCAATTCCAAGCAAGGTGAGGCAAGACAAAGCAATTCCAGGCTAGGCAATTTTAGGGAAGGTTAGGAAAAATAAGGAAATTCCAGGAATGTCAATTCCAGGCAAGGCAATTCTAGGCAATACAAAACAGGGAAGGAAAGGCAAGGTAAGACAAGGCAAGACAAGGCAAATCCAGGCAAGGCAGTTCCAGGCAAGACAAGACAAGGCAAGGCAATTTCCGGCTAGGCAATTGCAGGAAAGGCAATTCCAGGCAAGATACGGCAAGACAAGGCAATTTCAGGAAAGGGAATTCCACGTAAAATAAGGCAGGGCAATTCCAGGAAAGGCAACTCCAGGAAAGGCAAGGCAAGGCAATTCCAGCCTAGGCAACTCCAGGTAAAACAGGCAAGGCAAGGCAATTCCAGAAAAGACAATTTCAGGCAAGACCAGGAAAGTCAAGGCAATTCCAGGCAAGGCAAGGCAATTCTAGGAAAGAAAATTCCTGGCAAGGCAAGTCAGGGCAAGACAATTCCAGGCAAGGAAATTCCAGGAAATGCTAGGCAAGGAAATTGCAGGCAAGGCAAGGCAAGGCAGGGCAATTCCAGGCAAGGAAAAGCAAGGCAAGGCAAGGTAATGCAAAGCAAGGCAATGCAAAGCAACTAAAATTCAGGCAAAAAAGGCAAGGCAAACGAGGCAAGGCAATTCTAAGCTAGGCAAGGCAAGGCAAGAGAATGCAGCACAACTCTAGGCAAGGAAATTTCAGGCAAGGCAGGGTAAGGCAATGTAGGGCTATTCTAGGCAAGGCTTTTTTAGGCAAGGCAAGGCAAAGCAAGGCAATTTCAGGAAAGTTAATTTTAGGCATGGCAAGGCAACACAAGGCAAGGCAAGGCGAGGTAAAAAGATGCAATTCCAGGCAAGGCAATTCTAGGCAAGGCAAGGCAAGACGATTCCAGATTAGGCAACACCAGGTCAGGCAATGTAAGGCAACCCATGGCAAGGCAAGGCAATTCCAGGCAATACAATTCCAGGCAACACAATCCCATGCAAAAAAAGGCAAGGCAGTGCAAGGCAATTGTGGGAAAGTCAATTCCAGGCAAGGAAAGGCAAGGTAAATCCAGGCAGAGCAAGGAAAGGCAATTCCAGGCAACACAATTGTGGGAAAGGCAATTTCAGGGAGGGAGATTTCAGGCAAGGCAAAACAAGGCAATTCCAGTTAAGACAAGGCAAGACAAGGCAGAGCAATTCCAGACAAGGTAATTCGGGTAAGGCAAGGAAAGGCAATTCTAGGAAAGGCAAGGCCAGGAAAGGCAAGGTAAGGCAAGGCAATGCAATTCTAAACAAGATAATTCCAGGCAAGGCAAGCCACTGCAAGGCAAGATAATTTCAGGCAAGGAAATTCCTTGTGAGGCCATTGCCAGAAACGCATTTCCAGGCAAGTCAAAACAAGACAAGGCAGGGAAAGGTATTTTCAGGCAACGCAACTTCAGCTAAGGCAAGGCAAGACAATTCCAGGCAAGGCAATTCCAGTCAAGGCAAGGCAAGACAGGGTAATTCCGTGCAAGCCTATTCCAGGGAAGGCAAGGCAGGGCAATTTCATGCAAGGAAAAACAAGGCAATATAAGGCAATTCCAGAAAAGGCAAGGCAAGACAATTCCAGGAAAGGCAATTCCAGGCAAGGCAATCCTAGCCAAGGCAAGGCAAGGTAAGGCAAGGCAAGTCAAGGCAAAGCAGGACAAGGCAATGCCAGGCAAGGAAATTCCAGGCAAGGCAAAGAAATTCCAGGCAAGGCAAAGCAAGGCGAGGCAAGGCAGGGCAATTCTAAACAAGGCAATTCCAGGCAAGGCATGGCAATAATATGTGGGGCAATTTCATGCAAGGCTTTTTAGGCAAGGCAAGGAAATGCAAGCCAATTTCAGGAAAGTCACAGAAAGGCAACCAAGGCAAGGCAATTCCAGAAAAGGAAAGGCAAGGCAGGGCAATTTCAGGCAGGGCAATTTCAGGCAAATCAAGAAAAGGCAGGGCAATTCCAGGCAGGGCAACCCCAGACAAGGCAAAAAAGGCAAGGCAATTCCAGGCAAAGCAAGGCAAACAAGGCAAGGCAACTCCAGACAAAATAATTCCAGAAAAGGCAAAAAAAAGGCAATTTGAAACAAGGCAATTTCAGGGAAGGCAAGGGAAGGCAAGGCAATGCAATTCCAGGCAAGACAAGGTAGTGTAAGGCAAGGCAATTCCAGTCAAGGCAAGGTAAGGCAACGCAAGGCAAGGCAATTCTAGGCAAGACTAATTTCAGGCGAAAAAAGGCAAAGCAAGGCAATTCGAAACAAGGAAACTCCAGTCAAGGCATGATAAGACAAGGCATTTCCATGCAAGGCTATTCCAGGGAAGGCAAGGCAGGGAAATTCCAGGCAAGTCTCTTTAATGCATGGCAAGAAAAGGAAAAGAAAGGCAATTTCAGAAAAGTCAATTTTAGGCATGGCAAGTCAAAGAGAGTCAATTCCAGGCAAGGAAATTTCAGAAAAGGAAAGGAAAGGCAATTTCAGACTAGGCAATTCCAGGCAATGCAAATCAATGCAAGGCAAGGCAAGGCAATTCCAGGCAAGAAGATTCCAGGCAAGACAATTCCATGCAAGAAAAGGCAAGGTAATGCAAGGCAATTTGGGGAAGGTCAATTCCAGGCAAGGAAAGACAAGACAATTTCAGACAAGGCAAGGCGAGGCAGTGCAATTCCAGGCAGGGAAATTTTAGGCAAGGTAATGCAAGGCAGGTAAGTTCCGGGCAAGAAAAGGCAAGGCAATTCCAGGCAAGGCAAGCCAAGGCAAAAGATTTCCAGGCAAAGCAAGGCAAGGAAAGGTAGGGCAAGGCAAGACAAGGCCAATCCAAGCAAGGCAGTTTCAGACAAGGCAAGGCAAGGCAATTCCAGGCTAGGCAATTGCAGGAAAGTCAATTCCAGGCAAGGCAACGCAAGACAAGAAAATTCCAGGCAAGCTAAATCCACGTAAGGAAAGGCAGGGCAATTCCAGGCAAGACAATTCCAGGCAAAACAAGACAAGGCAATTCCAGGCTGGAACATTCCAGGCAAGGCAAGGCAAGGCAAGGCAAGGGAATTCCAATAAATAATATTCCAGGAAAGGCCAGAAAAGTCAAGGCAATTTTAGACAAGGATAGAAAAGGCAAGGCAAGGCAAGGAAATTCCAGGGAAGAAAATTCCTTGCAAGGCAAGTAAATTACAGGCAAAACTAGGCAAGATAATTGTAGGCAAAGCAAATCCAGGCAAGCCAAGTTAAGGCAAGGCAATTCCAGGCAAGGTAAGGCAAGGCAGAGTAATTTCAAGAAAGTCAAGCAAGGCAGGGCAATTCCAGAAAACGCAAGGCAAAACAAGACAATTGTAGGCAAGACAATTCGAGACAAGGCAAGGCAAGCCAAAGTGAGACAATTCCAGACAGAGCAGTTCCAGGCTAGGCAAGGAAAGGCAATGCAAGAAAATTCCCAGCACGGCAAAAAAAATTTTAGGCAAGATAATTCAAGGCAAGGCAAAACAAGTCAAGGCAGACCAACTTTAGGCAAGGCAATTCAAGGTAAGACATCACAAGGGAAATCAGGAAAATTTCAGGAAAGGCAATTCGAGGAAAGGAAAGGTAGAAAAATTCTAAGCAAAGCAATTCGAGGCTAGGCAAGGCAAGGAAGACAAGGGCAATTCCAGGCAAGGCGATTTCAGGCAAGGCAAGGCAATTCTAGGCAAGGCCAGAAAAGACAAAGAAAGGCAGTTCCAGACAAAGAAATTTCAGGCAAAGTAAGGGAAGGCATTTCTGAGAAAGGTAATTCCAGGCAAGGCAAGGCAAGGCAAGCCAAGGCAATTCTAACCAAGGCAAGGTAATTTCAGGCAAGGCAATTCCTGGCAATGCAAGGCAAGGAAATTTCCGGAAAGGCAATTCCAGGCAAGACAAGCTAAGACAAGGCAGGGAAAGGTATGTCCAGGCAATGCAATTTCAGCTAAGACAAGGCAATTTCACAAAACTCTATTTGAAGTAGACTCGACTATATCCCAGGTGTGTATTATTCACTGAGGCCCTGAATGAGTGACCATATGAAATAAACTCACTGAATGATAAACACCAGGGGAATAGTCAGAGTCCAGGCTATACAGCCACTCAATCAGAGCATTACTGAATGATGCACACCTGGGAAATAGGATTCTATTTCATATAACCACTGATTGAGAACCTCATTGAATAATGCACACCTGGACATTAATCAGGAGGCTATGTCATATGAACACTCCCTCAGAGCCTCAGTGAATAATGCACACCAACGAAATACTCAGGAGTCTTTTAGATAGGCCCTTTCATTCAAAGCCTCACTAAACAATGCACACCTCTTGGGTACTCAGCAGTCTATTACATATGGCCACTCATTCAGCACCTCATTCAATGATACACATGACACACGTGGGGAATACTCAGGATTCTATTTAATATGAACAGCCATTATGAGCCTCACTGGATTATGTATGGCTTGGAATCCTGAGGAGTCTATTTCCTACCGAACCCCTTTCTGAATCTAACAGAAAATTTTTTTTTTTCTAGAGGGGAACTGGACTCCATAGTTTTTATTGTTCTTTTCCTTATTAAAAATAGAGTTTATTTTCATAGTAACAAAATTTATAGCACAATATTCATTCCAATGCAATATTTTCTTTACCTAGAACTGTAAAAATATTTTCACTGAAATGATAGGAATAGAGGGGTGGGGAGTGGTGGGAGTACGATTTGTATTTATGTAATGTGATTATCATGAATCTATGAATGCTACTTGGTTCTCCTTGATTATATTTGTTGGTAAGAGTGTTTATCATTTATATCAGTTATGTAAATTGTTTCCATAATGTATAAAGGTAATGACTCTGTGAATGATGTATGTGTGTAGACTAGTGCTATTTTTTTTTAAATTTTTTATTGGATTATAGGTTTTGGGGTACATGAGCAGAGCATGCAAGACAGTTGCGTAGGTACACACATGGCAGTGTGCTTTGCTTTTCTTCTCCCCTTCACCCACATTTGGCATTTCTCCCCAGGCTATCCCTCCCCACCTCCCCCTCCCACTGGCCCTCCCCTTTTCCCCCCAATAGACCCCAGTGTTTAGTACTCCCCTCCCTGTGTCCATGTGTTCTCATTTTTCATCACCCACCTATGAGTGAGAATATGCGGTGTTTCATTTTCTCTAACAGAAAAATTAACACATGCGGAATTGTAAGGAGTAAATTTTCTATGGCCCCTCCTTCAGAGCCTCATTGAATAATTTATACCTGGAGAAAAATTTGGAGTCTCTTTCATATGGCCATTCATTCAGAGAATCAGTAAAGAATGCACACCTGCTGAGTGGTCAGGTGTCTATTTGCTTTGGCCACACATTCAGAACATCAGCGAATAATACACACCTGCGGTGAAGTCAGGAGTCTATTTCATAAGGCCCCTCATTCAGAGGCTGAGTGAATAATACAAACCTGGGGAATAGTCAGGACTCTATTATATATTGCCACTTATTCAGAGCCTCAGTGAACAATGCACACCTGGGAAATAGTCAGGGGTCTATTTCATATGGACACACTTTCAGAGCCTCCCTGAATAATACACACATTGGGGAGACTCAGGAATCTGTTTCTTATGGCCACTCACTGAGACTCCCAGGGAATAGTGCACACTTGGGGAATTGTCAGGTGTCTGTTTCATACGGCAACTCATACAGAACCTCAGTGAATAAGACACACCTGGGGAATAATCAGGAGTGTATTTCAATTAAGCACAAAGTAAGAGGCTCAGTGAATTATGCACAACTGCAGAAGGATCAGCAGTCAATTTCATCTGGCCTCTCACTCAGAGCTTCATTGAATAATGCACTCCTGTGGAATAGTCAGGAGCCTAATTGATTAGTCATTCAGAGCCTCTCTGAATAATATGCACCTTGAGGGTATTTAGGTGTTTATTTCTTATTACCACTGATTCAACGCCTTAGTAAATAATGCATACCATACCTGGGGAGCACTCAGCAATCTATTTCATATGGCCACTCATTCCTCACCTCAGTGAATAATGCACACCACGGGAATAGTCAGGATTCTATTTCTTATGAACACTCATTCAGACCCTCATTGAATAATGCACACATTTGGAATAGTGAGTATTCTGTTGCATATGGCCACTAATTCAGAGCGTCACTGAATGGTACACACCTGTGGGATAGTCAGGAGACTATTTTATATAGCCACTCTTACAGAGCCTCAGTGAATCATGCACGCCTGAGAAGTACTGAGGATTTTGTTTCAAATAACTCTTCATTCAA
This sequence comes from Callithrix jacchus, assembly GCF_049354715.1. Classification (NCBI taxonomy): domain Eukaryota; kingdom Metazoa; phylum Chordata; class Mammalia; order Primates; family Cebidae; genus Callithrix; species Callithrix jacchus. The sequence continues at coordinate 59,948,717 of NC_133506.1, forward strand.
AGCCTCAGTGGATAATACACACCTGAGAAATAGTCAAGGGCCTATTTTATATGGCCACTCATTCAGCGCCTCAGTGATTGACACACACTTGGGGAATAATCAGAATTCTATTTCATACGACCAGTATTGAGAACCAAACTGAATAATGCAAACCTTGGGAATAGTGAGCATTCTCATAGGAACACTCTTTCAGTGCCTCCGTGAAAAATACACACCAGGGGAATACTGAGGAGTCTTTTTAATATTGCCCCTTATTCACAGCCTCTCAAAGTAGTGCAAGTCCGGGGAATTGTCAGGATTTTATTTAGAACGGCCACTCATTCAGAGACTCAGTGAAAAATACACACGTAGCGAATAGTGAAGATTCTATTTCCAATGGCCACACATTCAGAGACTCAGTGAATAATGCACACACGAGGAATAATCAGGAGTCTATTTCGTATTCCCACTCTTTCAGAGTCTCACTGAGTAACTCACCCCTGTGGAGTACTGAGAGGTCTATTTCATATGCCCACTCATTTTGAGCCTCACTCAATAATACACACCTTGTTCATAGCCAGGAGTTTATTTTTTCAGGCCAATCATTCAGAGTCTCAGTGAATTGTACACACCTGGGACATAGGAGTCTATTTCATATTGCTTCTCATTCAAAGCCTCAGTGAACAATGAGCACTTATTGAGTCCTCCAGAATGTATGTCATATGGCCACTCATTCAGCACCTCACTGACTGATACATGCGTGGGGAATTGTCGGGATTCTATTTAATATGGACACCCATTTTGAGACTCACTGAATAACTTATACCTGTAGAATAGTGAGGAGTCTATTTCATATCGCCCCCCCTTCTGAGTCTCACTGAGTAATACACACCTGGGGAATTGTGAGGAGTCTATTTTGTATGGCCTCCATTCAGAGCCTCATTGAATAATGCATACCTGGATAAAAATTTGGAGTCTTTTTTATATGGCCATTCATTCAGAGCATCGGTGAGTAATGTACAGATGTGGAGTAGCCAGGTGTCTATTTCCTTCAGCCACATTGAGAACCTCAGCGAATCATACACACCTTCGGAATAGACAGGGGCCCCTCATTCAGTGCCCGTCTGAATAAAACCCACCTGGAAAATAATCAGGACTCTATTTCACATTGCCTCCCATTCATAGCCTCAGTGAATGCTCCACACCTGGAGAATAGTCAGCAATCTATTTCATAGGGATGCTTTTTCAGAACCTCCCTTAATAATGCACACATGGGGGATATCCAGAAGTCCATTTCACATGGCCACTGATTCACAGCCTCCGTGAATAATGCACACCTGGGGAATAGTCAGGATTTTATTTCTTATGGTCACTCATTTAGACCTTCACTGAATAATGCACACGTTGGGAAATAGTCAGGATTCTCTTTCATATGGCCACTCATTCAGAGTCTCACTAAATTGTACACACCTGTTGAATAGTCAGGAGTCGATTTCGTATTTCCACTTATTCAGAGCCGCAGTGAATAGTGCATGCCCCGGGAGTACAATGGATTCTATTTCAAATGACCCCTCATTCAGAGCCTCAGTGAATAATACACACATGGGGAATATTCAAGGCTCTCCCTCATGTGGTAACTCATTCAGAGCGTCAGTGAATGATCCCCGCCAGGGGAATAATCAGTATTTTATTCCATATGCCCTGTGATTCAGAGCCACGCTGAATAATGCACACCTTGGAAATAGACAGATTTTTCTTTCATGTGGACATAATTTTAGAGCCTCAGTGAATGATACCCACCAGGGAAATATTGATTCGGTTATTTCATATTGCCACTCATTCAGAGCCCTCCGAATAGTGCAGGCTTGGGGAATTGTAAGGAGTTTATTTACAGTGTTCTCTCATTCAGAGCCTCGTTGAATAATGCATACCTGGAAAAATCTTGGAGTCTCTTTCACATGGCCATTTATTCAGAGCATCAGTGAAGAATGCACACTTGTGGAGTAGCCATGTGTCTACTTTCTTTGGCGTCACATTCAGAACATCAGTGAATAATACACACCTGTTGAATAGTCAGGAGTCTATTTCATAAGGCCCCTCATTCAGAGCCCGTGTGAATGAAACACACCTGGCGAATAGTCAGGAGTGCATTTCATATTGAAACTCATTCAGAGCCTTAGTGAATAATGCACACCTGGGGAATAGAAAGTAGTGTATTTCATTGGACACTCGTTCAGAGCCTCTCTGAATAATATGCACATGGGGTAGAGTCAGGAGTCTATTTCATATGGCCACTCGGTGAGAGCCTCAGGGAGTAGTGCACACCTGGGGAATTGTCAGGAGTCTACTTCATATGGCAACTCATACACAACTTCAGTGAATAACACATACCTGTGGAATAGTCAGGAGCATATTTCAATTGGCTACACATTCAGAAGCTCAGTGAATAATACACACCTAGGTAGTTGTCAGGAGACAATTTCATCTGGCCTCTCATGCAGAGCTTCATGGAATAATGCACGCCTGTGGAGTAGTCAGCAGCTTAATTGATATAGCCATTTATTCAGAGCCTTTCTGAGTAATAAGCTCCTTGTGGATATTCAAGAATCTCTTTAATATGGCCACTGAGAGCTCCACTGAATGGTACACACCTGTGGAATAGTCATATGGCCACTAATTCAGAATCTCATGGAGTAATACACACCGGTGGATAAGTAAGGATTCTCTTTCATATAGCCACTCATTCAGAGCCTCACTGAATGATACACACCTGTGGAATAGTCAAGGTTCTATTTCATATGACCAGTCGTTTAGAGCCAAGCTGAATAATGCACATCTTGGGAATAGTCAGGGGTCTCTTTCATAGGGACACCGTTTCAGAGCCTCACTGAATAATGCACACCTGGGAAATAGGAGTCTGTTTAACATGACCACTCATTACGAGCCTCAGTGAATAATGCACGTCTGTGGAATACTGAGGAGACTAATATATATCATTCCTGATTTTGAGACTTTCTGAGCAATGCACACATGGGGAACAGTCAGAAATCTATTTCATATGGCCATTCAGTACGATCGCATGGAATAATACACGACTTGGGAATAGTCAGGAGACTCTTTCATATGGCCACTCATTCAGTGTCTCACTGAATGATACACAGCTGTGGAATCATCAGGATTGTATTCCATGCTACCACTCATTCAGATCCTTATTGAATAATTTACAATGGGGCAATAGTCAGGAGTCTATTTTATATGGCCTCTCATTCAGAGCTTCAGTGAATAATGAACCCGTATGTAGTAGTCAGGACGCTGCTTAAGATAGCCACTAATTTACTGCCTGCCTGAATGATACACACCTGGGTGATAGTCAGGAGTCGCTTTTATATAAACTCTCATTCTGGGCCTCACTGAATAATACACACCTGGGGGAGTGTCAGGACTCTTTTTCATATGGGCACTCATACAGAACCTTTTTGAATAATGCACACACGGAGAATAATTAGGAGTCTATGCCCTATGGCTACTCATTCAGACAATCAGTGAATAACGTACACATGTGGAGTAATAAGGAGCCTATTTCATATGGCCACTCTTTCACAGCCTCACTGAATATTACACACTTGTGATATAGTCTGAAGTCTATTTCATAGGGATACATTTTTAGAACCTCCCTTAATAATGCACACATGAGGGATATTCAGAAGTCTATTTCACATGGCCACTGATTCACAGCCTCCAATAATGCATACCTGGGGAGTACTCAGCACCTCAGGGAATAAAGCACACCTGGGGAATGGTCAGGATTCTCTTTCATATGGTCACTCATTCAGAGCCTCACTGAATGATACACACCTGTGGAATCGTCAGGAGTCTATTTTATATTTCCAATCATTCAGAGTCACAGTGAATAATGCACGCCTGGGGAGTACTGAGGATTCTATTTCAAATGACCCCTCATTCAGACCCTCAGTGAATAATACACACATGGAGAATATTCAAGGCTCTATATCATATGGCCACTCATTCAGAGCCTCAGTGAATGATACACGCCTGGGGAATAATCAGTGTCCTATTCAATATGCCTTGTGATTCAGAGCCAAACTGAATAATACACACCTTGAAAATAGACAAGTTTGTCTTTCATATGGACACTCTTTTAGAGTCTCAGTCTATAGTACATACCAGGGGAATATTGATTAAATTATTTTATATTGCCACTCATTCGGAGCCCTCTGAATAGTACAAGTCTAGGGAATTGTCAGGAGTTTATTTACAGTGTCGTCTCATTCAGAGCCTCATTGAATAATTCATACCTGGAAAAATCTTGGAGTCTCTTTTACATGGGCATTCATTCAGAGCATCAGTGAAGAATGCACACTTGTGGAGTAGCCATGTGTCTATTTTCTTCGGCGACACTGAATGATCCACAAGTGGGGAATAGTCAGGATTCTATTTAATATGATCACCCATTATGAGGCCTCGCTGAATTATGTATGCCTTGGAAACCTGAGGAGTCTATTTTCTATCAATCTCCTTTCCAAGTGTAACAGAAAAATTAACACATGCGGAATTGTAAGGAGTAAATTTCGTATGGCCTCTTTTTCAGAGCCTCATTTAATAATTTATACCTGGAGAAAAATTTGGAGTCTCTTTCATATGGCCTTTTATTCAGAGAATCAGTAAAGAATGCACACCTGTGGAGTGGCCAGGTGTCTATTTGCTTTGGCCACACATTCAGAACATCAGTGAATAATACACACCTGTGGTATAGTCAGGAGTCTATTTCATAAGGCCCCTCATTCAGAGGCTGAGTGAATAATACACACCTGGGGAATAGTCAGGACTCTATTACATATTTCCACTTATTCAGAGCCTCAGTGAATAATGCACACCTGGGAAATAGGAGTCTATTTCATATGGACACTCTTTCAGAGCCTCTCTGAATAATAAACATATTGGGGAGAGTCAGTAATCTGTTTTTTATGGCCACTCACTGAGACTCCCAGGGAATAGTGCACACTTGGGGAATTTTCAGGAGTCTATTTCATATGGCAACTCATACAGAACCTCTGTAAGTAAGACACAACTGGGGAAGAGTCAGGAGTGTATTTTAATTAAGCACACACTAAGAGGCTCAGCGAATTATAGACAACTGGGGAGGAATCAGCGGTCGATTTTCTCTAGCCTTTCACTCAGAGCTTCATTGAATAATGCACTCCTGTGGAATAGTCAGGAGCCTAACTGATATAGGTAGTCACTCAGAGCCTCTTTGAATAATGTGCACCTCTGGGATATTTAGGTGTCTATTTCATATTACCACTGATTCAATGCCTTAGTAAATAATGCATACCACACCTGGGGAGTACTCAGCAATTTAATTCATATGGACACTCACTCCTCACCTTAGTGAATAATGCACACCATGGGAATAGTCAGGATTCTATATCTTATAGACACTCATTTATACCTTCACTGAATAATGCACACATTTGGAATAGTGAGGATTCTGTTGCATATGGCCACTCATTCAGAGCCTCACTGAATGATACACACCTGGGGATAGTCAGGAGACTATTTTATATAGCCACTCATTCAGAACCTCCGTGAATCATGCACGCCTAAGAAGTACTGAGGATTTCATTTCAAATGACCCTTCATTCAAAGCCTCAGTGAATAATACATACCTGGGGAATAGTCATAACTCTATTTCATATGGCCACTCATTCAGAACCTTAGTGAATGACATACACTTGGGAAATAATCAGGATTCTGTTTCATACGACCACTATTGAAAGCCAAACTGAATAATGCACATCTTGGGAACAGGGAGGATTCTCATAGGAACACTCTTTCAGCGCCTCAGTGAATAATACATACCAGGGGAATACTGAGGAGTCTTTTTAATATTGCCCCTCCTTCACAGCCTCTCGAAGTAGTGCAAGTTTGGGGAATTGTCAGGAGTTTACTTAGAATGGCCACTCATTTAGAGACTCACGAAAAAATACACAGCTAGGGAATAGTGAGGATTCTATTTCCAATGGCCACACATTCAGAGCCTCAGTGAATAATGCACACCCGAGGAATAGTCAGGAGCCTGTTTCGTATGCCAACTCTTTCAGGGTCTCACTGAATAACTCACCCCTGTGGAGTCCTCAGGAATGTATGTCATATGGCCACTCATTCAGCACCTCACTGAATGATACACACGTGGGGAATAGGCAGGATTCTATTTAATATAGACACCCATTTTGAGAGTCACTGAATAACATATACTTGTAGAATAATGAGGAGTCTATTTTTTATCGCCCCTCCTTCCGAGTCTCACTGAGTAATACACACCTGGGGAATTGTCAGGAGTCTATTTCATATGGTCTGCATTCAGAGCCTCATTGAATAATGCATACCTGGATAAAAATTTGGAGTCTCTTTCATATGGCCATTCATTTAGAGCGTCAGTGAATAATGTACACATGTTGAGTAGCCGGGTGTCTATTTTCTTTGGCCACATTGAGAACCTCAGCGAATCATACACACCTGTGGAATAGACAGGGGTTTATTTCACACGGCCCCTCATTCAGTGGCTCTGTGAATAAAACCCACCTGGAAGATAATCAGGAGTCTATTTCACATTGCCTCTTATTCATAGCCTTAGAGAATAATCTTCACCTGGGTAATAGCAATCTTTTTTATAGAAAAAATTTTTCAGAACCACTCTTAATAATGCACACATGGAAAACATTCAGAAGTCTATTTCACATGGCCCCTGTTTCACAGCATCCGAGAATAATGCACACCTGGGGAATTGTTAGGATTCTATTTCTTATGTCACTCATTTAGACCTTCACTGAATAATGCACACCTTCGGAATAGTCAGGGTTCTCTTTCATATGGCCACTCATTCAGAGCCTCACTGAATGGTACATTCCTGTGGAATAGTCAGGAATCTATTCCATATTTCCACTCATTCAGAGCTGCAGCGAATAATGCACACACGAGGAATAGTCAGGGGTCTATTTCATATGCCCACTCTTTCAGAGTCTCACTGAATAACTCACCCCTGTGGAGTACTGGGAGGTCTATTTCATATGGCCATTCATTTTGAGCCTCACTGAATAATACACACCTGGGTCATAGCCAGGAGTTTATTTTTTTAGGCCAATCATTTAGAGGCTCAGTGAATTATACACACCTGGGACATAGTCAGGAGTCTATTTCATATTGATCCTCATTCAAACCCTAAATAAACAATGAACACCTGTTGAGTCCTCAGGAATGCATGTCATATGGCCACTCATTCAGCATCTCACTGAATGATACACACGTGGTGAATAGTCGGGATTCTATTTAATATGGACACCCATTTTGAGACTCATTGAATAACCTATACCTGTAGAATAGTGAGGAATCTATTTTATATCGCCCCTCCTTCCGAGTCTCACTGAGTAATATGCACCTGGGGAATTGTCAGGAGTCTATTTCGTATGGCCTCCATTCAGAGCCTTATTGAATAATGCATACCTGGAGAAAAATTTGGAGTCTCTTTCATATGGCCATACATTCAGAGCTTCAATGAATAATGTAAACATGTGAAGTAGCCAGGTGTCTATTTTCCTTGGCCACACATTGAGAGCCTCAGTGAATCATACACACCTGTGGAACAAACAGGAGTGTATTGCTAATGACCCCTTATTCAGTGCCCACGTGAATAAAACCCACCTGGAAAATAATCAGGAGTTTGTTTTACATTGCCTCCCATTCATAGCCTCAGTGAATAATTCATACCTGGGGAATAGTCAGCAATCTTTTTCATAGGAATACTTTTTTAGAACCTCCCTAAATAATGCACATATGGGAAATATTCAGAAGTCTAAGGGAATTCCAGGAAGGCAAGGCAAGACAAGCAAAGAAAGACAATTCCAAGCAAGGCAATTTTAGTTTAGTTTAGGCAAGGAAATTCCATGGAAGACAACTCCAGGCAATGCAATGCAGGGCAATTCCAGGCAAGGCAATTGCTGGAAAGGCAATTCCAGAAAAATTATGGCAGGAGAAGACAGGGAACTGCAATCCCAGGCAAGGCTATTCCAGGGAGGGCAACTCCAGACAAGACAAGTCAGGGCAATTAAAGGCAATGCAATTGCAGGAATTGCAAGGCAATGTAAGGCAAAAAAATTCCAGGTAAGAAAATTTCAGGCAAGGCAAGGAAAGTTAAGGCAAGGGGAGTACATTCCTGGCAAAACAATTTCAGGCAAGGCAAGGCAATGCAATTATATGCAATTCCAAGCAAGGAAATTCCAGGCAAGGCAAGGCAAGGCAAGGCAGGGCAACTCTAAGCAAGGCAATTCCGGACAAGGCAGGGCAAAAATATGTAGGGCAATTCCAGGCAAGGCTCTTTTAGGCAAGGCAAGGCAATGCAAGGCAATTTCAGGAAAGTCAATTTTAGGCACGTCAAGGCAAGGCAAGGCAATGCAATTTCAGAAAAGGCAAAACAAGGCAGGGCAATTCCAGGCAGGGCAATTTTAGTCAAGGCAAGGCAAGGCAGGGCAATTCCAGGCAGAGAAATTTCAGACAAGGAAAGGCAAAACAGGGCAATTCTTGGCAAGGCAATTCCAGGCAAGGCAAAAGGAGCCAAGGCTAGACAATTCCAGACAGGGCAATTCCTGGCTAGGCAAGGAAAAACAATGCAAAAATATTTCCAACAAGGCATGGAAATTCCAAGCAAGGCAATTTCAGGCAAGGCAAGCCAAGGCAATTCCAGCCAAGGTATTTCCAGTCAAGGCAGGAAAAAGCAATTCAAGGCAAGGCAATTCCAGTCAAGGCAAGGTAATGCAAAGCAACGCAATTCTAGGCAAAGAAACTACAGGCAAGGCAAGGCAATGCAAGGCAAGGCAATGCAAGGCAAGGCAATACCAAGGAAGACAATTTTTGGCAATGCAAGGCAGGGCAATTCGAGGCAAGGTAATTTCCAGAAAGGCAATTCCAGGCAAGGCAAGGGAAGAGAAGGCAGGAAAAAACAATTCCAGGCAAGGCAATTCCAGCTAAGACAAGGGAAGGAAACTCCAACAAGGTAATATTAGTCAAGGCAAGGTAAGGCAAGGCAACACAAGGCAAGGCAATTCTAGGCAAGGCAATTCTAGGCGAGGAAAGGCAAAACAAGAAAATTCGAAACAAGGCAACTCCGGTCAAGGCAAGGCAAGACAAGGCAATTCCAGGCAAGGCTATTCCAGGGATGGCAAGGCAGGGCAATTCCTGGCAAGGAAAAGCAAGGCAAGGTAAAGTAATGCAATGCAAGGCAATGCCAAGCAAGGAAATTCCAGGCAAGGCAAGGCACGTCAAGGCAATTCTAGGCTAGGCAAGCCAAGGTAAGGGAAGTAATTGCAGAACAATTATAGGCAAAGCAATTCCAGGCAAGGCAGAGCAAGGCAATGTAGGGCAAATCTAGGCAAGGCTCTATTAGGCAAGGCAAGGCAATGCAAGACAATTTCAGGAAAGTTAATTTTAGGCATGGAAAGGCAACGCAAGGCATGGCAAGGCAAGACAAGGCAAAATAGGCAATTCCAGGTAAGACAATGGTTAAAAAAAGGCAAGGCAAGGTAATTCCAGGCAAGATAATTCCAGGCAAGGCAATCCCATGCAAGAAAAGGCAAGGCAATGAAAGACAATTGTGGTAAAGTCAATTCCAGGCAATGAAAGGCAAGGAAAATCCAGGCAAGGCAAGGCAAGGCATTTGCAGGAAAGGCAATTACAGGCAAGGTAATTTTAGGCAAGACAAGGCAAGACAATTCCAGGGAAGACAAAGCAAGGCAATTTCAGACAAGATAATTCCAGGCAAGGCAAGGAAAGGCAATTCGAGGCAAGGCAATCCCAGGAAAGGCAAAATAAGGCAAAGCAATGCTATTCTAGGCAAGTCAATTCCAGGCAAAGCAAGGCAGTGTAAGGCAAGGCAATTCCAGTCAAGGCAAGGTAAGGCAACACAAGGCAAGGCAATTCTAGGCAAGGCAATTCAAAGTACGTCAATTCGAAACAAGGCAACTCCAGTCAAGGCAAGGCAAGATGGCAATTCCAGGCAGGGCTATTCCAGGGAAAGCAAGGCAGGGCAATTCCAGGCAAGGAAAAGCAAGGCAAGGCAATGCAATGCAATGCAATGGAAGGCAATTCCAAGCAAGAAATTTCCAGGAAAGACAAGGCAAGGCAATTCCAGGCAAGACAATTCTAGGCTAGGAAAGGCAAGGCAAAGGAAGGCAGCAAAATTCTAGGCAAGGCAATTCCAGAGAAGGCAACTCCAGGGAGTGCAAGGCAGGGCGATTCCAGGCAAGGCAATTGCCAGAAAGGCAATTCCAATAAAATTAAGGCAAGAGAAAGCACGGAATGGCCATCCCAGGCAAGGCAATTTCAGGTAAGGCAAGGCAACGCAATTCCAGGGAAGGTAACTCCAGACAAGGCAAGGCAAGGCAATTAGAGGCAAGGAAAGACAACGCAGGGCAAGGCAATTCCAATCAAGGCAAGGCTATTCCAAGCAAGGCGATTCCAGCCAATTCAAGGCAAGGCAAAACAAAAAGTTCCAGGTAAGAAAATTTTAGGGAAGGCAAGGAAATGAAGGACAAAGCAAGACAAGGACATTCCAGGCATGGCAATTTCACCCAAGGCAAGGCAAGGCAATGCATGGCAATTCCAAGCAAGGAAATTCCAGTCAAAGCAAGGCAAAGCAAGAAAAGGCAAGGAAAGGAAGGGCAATTCTAAGCAAGGCAGGCAATTCCAGGCAAGGCAAGGCAAGGCAAGGCAAGGGTATGTAGGCAATTTCAGCCAAGGCACTTTTAGACAAGGCAAGGCAATGCAAGGCAATTTTAGGAAAGTCAATTTTAGGCACAGCAAAGCAAGGTAAGGCGAGGTAATTCCAGGATAAACAAGGCAAGGCAGGGCAATTCCAGATTAAAAAAAGGCAAGACAAGGCAAGGCAATTCTAGGCAAGGCAATTCCAGGAAGTTAAGGCAAACTAAGGCAGGGCAATTCCAGGCTAGGCAAGGCAAAGAAATTCAAGAAAATTTTCAGCAAGGCATGCAAATTCCAAGCAAGGCAATTTTAGGCAAGGCAAGACAAGGCAATTCCAAGCAAGGCAAATCGAGGCAAGGCAAAGCCAGGCAAAATAGGGCAATTCTAAATAAGGCAATTCCAGGCAAGCCAAGGCATGGCAATTCCAGGCAAGGCAAAGCAAGTTAAGGCAGGCCAATTCCTGGCAAGGTAATTCCAAATTAAAAAAGGCAAGGCAAAGCAGGACAATTCCAGGCAAAGCAATTCGAGGCAAGGCAAGGAAGGAAAATACCAAGCAAGGCAATTTAAGGCAAGGCAGGAAAAGGCAAAAATGGGCAATTCCAGGCAAGGCGACTTCAGGCAAGGCAAGTCAAAACAATTAAAGGTAAGACAACTCCAGAAAAATAATTTCAGGCAAGGCAAGGAAACGTAATTCCTGGCAAGGCAAGGTAAGGTAAGGCAATGCAATGCTTGTCAAGACAATTTCAGGCAAGGCAGAACAAGGCAAAACAAGGTAATTCCAGGCGAGGCAAGGCAAGGCAGGGCAATTTCAGGCCGGGAAATTTCAGGCAAGGCAAAGCAAGGCAGAGCAATTCCAGGCAGGAAAATTTCAGGCAAGAAAAGTCAAGGCAATTCTAGGCAAGGCAATTCCAGGCAAGGCAAGGCAGGTAAAGCAAGGCAATTTTAGACAGGGCAATTCCAGGCTAGGCAAGGCAAGGGAATGCAAAAAAAACTCCCGGCAAGGCAAGAAAATTTTAGGCACAGCAATTTAATGCAGGGCAAGGCATGGCAATACCAGGCAAGGGCATTCCAGGCAAGGCAAAACAAGGCAAGGCAGGCCAATTCCAGACAAAGCAATTCGAGGTAAGGAAAGGTAAGGCAAATCAGGAAAACTCCAGAAAAAGCAATTGGAGCAAATGCAAGGTAGGAAAATTCTAAACAAGGCAATTCGAGTTGAGGCAAGGCAAGGCAAAAAAAGGACAATTCCAGGCAAGGCTATTTGAGGCAAGGCAAGGCAAGGCAAAGCAATTCTGGGCAACACTATTCCAGGGAAGGCAAGGCAGGGCAATTCCAGGCAAGGAATAGCAAGGCAAGGCAAGGCAATGCAACGCAAGGCAACTCCAAGCAAGGAAATTCCAGGCAAGTCAATGTAAGGCAATTCCAGAAAGGCAATTCCTGGCAATGCAAGGCAGGGCAATTCAGGCAAGGCAATTGCCAGAAAGGCAATTCCAAGAAAGGCAAGGCAAGAAAAGAAAGAGAAAGGCAATTCCAGGCAAGGTAATTTTAGGTAAGACAAGACAAGGCAAGGCAAGGCATAAGCAATTCTAAGAAAGGCAATTCCAGGCAGAGCTATTCCAGGCAAGGCAATTGCCAGAAAGGCAATTCTAGGCAAGGCAAGGCAAGACAAAGGAGGAAGGAAAGGCAATTGCAAGCAAGGCAATTCCAGCTAAGGCAAGGCAAGGTAACTCCAGGCTAGGCAATTCCAGCTAAGGCAAGGCAAGGTAACTCCAGGCTAGGCAATTCCAGGTAAGGCAAGACAAGGCAACCTAAGGCAAGGCAAGGCAATTCTAGGCAAGCGAATTCCAGGGAAGGCAATTCCATGCAAAAAAAAATGCAAGGCAATGCAAGGCAATTGCGGAAAAGTTAATTCTAGGCAAATAAAAGGCAAGGCAAATACAGGCAAGGCAATTCCAGGAAAGGCAATTGCAGACAAGGTAATTTCAGGCAAGGCAAGGCAATTACAGACAAAGCAAGGCAAGGCAACTTAAGGCAAGGCAAGGCAATTCAAGCCAAGACAATTCCAGCCAAGCCAATCACATACAAGAAAAGGCAAGGCAATGCAAGGCAATTGCGGAAAAGACAATTCCACGCAAGGAAGGGCAAGAAATTTCCAGGCAAGACAATTGCAGAAAAGAAATTTCAGGAAAGGCGATTTAAGGCAAGGCAAGGCAATTCCAGTCAAGGCAAGGCAAGGCAATGCAAGGCAAGGCAATTTTAGGCAAGGCGATTCCAGGTGAAAAAAGGCAAGGCAAGGCAAGAACATTTAAAACAAGGCAACTCCAGTCAAGGCAAGGCAAAACAAGGCAATTCCACGCAAGTCTATTCCAGGAAAGGCAATGCAGAGCAATTCCAGGCAAGAAAAAGCAAGGCAAGTCAATGCAATGCATTGCAAGGCAATTCCAAGCAAGAAAATTCTGGGCAAGGCAAGGCCAGGCAATTCCAGGCAAGGCTATTCCAGGCTAGGCAAGGCAAGGCAAGGGAATTCAGTGCAATTCTATGCAAGGTAAATCCAGGCAAGGCAGGGCAAGGCAATGTAGGGCAATTATAGGCAATGCTCTTTTAGGCTAGGCAAGGCAACACAAGGCAAGGCAATTTTATGAAAGTCAATTTTAGGCCCGGCAAGGCAAGGCAAGATAAGTCAACGCAAGGTAAGGCAAGGCAGGGCAAAAAGTGGTAATTTTAGGCTAGTCAATTCCCCGCAAGACAAGGCAAGGCAACCCTAGGCAAGGTAAGACAATTCGAGTCAAGACAATCCCATGCACGAAAAGGCAAGGCAATGCAGTGCAATTGCGGAAAAGTCAATTCCAAGCAAGGCAAGGAAAGGCAAATCCAGGCAAGGTAAGTCAAGGCAATTCCAGGCAAGTTAATTGCAGGAAAGGCAACTCCAGGCAAGGCGATTTCAGGCAAGGCAATTCCAGGCAAGGCAAGGCAATTCCATGCAAGATAATTTCAGGAAAGGCAACTCCAGGCAAGACGATCTCAGGCAAGGCAAGGCAAGAAAAGGCACGGTAATTCCAGGCATGGAAAGGAAAGGCAATTTGAGGGAAGGCAATTCCAAAAAATGCAAGGTAAGGCAAATGAATGCAATTCTAAGTAAGGCAATCCCAGGAAAGGCAAGGCACTGTAAGGCAAGGCAATTCCAGTAAAGGCAATGTAAGGCAACTCAAGGCAAGGCAATTCTAGGCAAGAAAATTGCAGGCGAGAAAGGCAAGGCAAGGCAATTCGAAACAAGGCAACTTTAGACAAGGCAATTCCAGGCAAGGCTATTCGAGGGGAGGCAAGCCATGACAATTCCAGTCAATAAAAAGCAAGACAAGGCAAGGCAATGCAATGCAAGGCAATTCCAAGTAAGAAAATTCCAGGCAAGGCAAAGCAAAGCAATTTCAGGCAAGGCAATGCAATGCAAGGCAATTCCAAGTAAGAAAATTCCAGGCAAGGCAAAGCAAAGCAATTTCAGGCAAGGCAATTCCAGTCAAGACAAGGAAAGGCAACGCAAGGGAAGGCAATTCTAGGCAAGGCAATTCCAGGAAAGTCAATTTTAGGCACAATAAGGCAAGGAAAAACAAGGAAAAAAAGAAAAGGCAAAGAGGCAATTCGATACAAGGCAAGGGAAGGCAACTCCAGGCAAGGCAATGTCAGGCAAGACAAGGCAATGTAACCCAAGGCAAGGCAAGGCAATTCCAGGCAACACAATTCCAGGCAAGGCCATCCCATGCAAGAAAAGTCAAGGCAATGCAAGGCAATTTCAGAAAAGTCAATTCCAGGCAAGGAAAGTCAAGGCAAATTCAGCAAGGCCAGGCAAGGGAATTCCAGGCAAACCAATTGCAGGAAAGACAATTCTAGTCAAGGCGATTTCAGGCAAGGCAACGCAAGGTAATTCCAGTCAAGGCAAGGCAAGGCAACTCAAGGAAAGGCAATTATAGTCAAGGCAATTCCAGGCGAGGAAAGGCAAGGCAAGGCAATGCAAGGAAAGGCAATTCCAGGCAAGGAGATTTCAGGCAAGGCAAAACAAGGCAAAGCAAGGGAATTCTAGTCATGGCGAGGCAAGGCAACACAAGACAAGGCAACACTAGGCAAGGCAATTCCACGCAAGGAAAGGCAAGGCAATTCAAAACAAGGCAACGCCAGTCAAGGCAAGCAAGACAAGGCAATTCCAGGCAAGGCTATCCCAGGGAAGCCAAGGTAGAGCAACTCCATGCAAAAAAAAGCAAGGCAAGGCAAGGCAATGCAAGGCAATTCCAAGCAAGAAAATTCCAGGCAAGGCAAGGCAAAACAATTCCAGTCCAGGAAATTCTAGGCTAGGCAGGGCAAGGCAAAAGAATGCACCGCAGTTCTAGGCAAGACAATTCCAGGCAAGGCAAGGCAGGGCAAGGCAATGTAGGGCAATTCTATGCAAGGCTCTCTTAGGCAAGGCAAGGCAACACAAGGCAATTTCAGGAAAGTCAATTTTAGGCACGGCAAGGCAACGCAAGGCAAAGCAAAAAAAGGCAAGGTAAGGCAAAAAGAGGCAATTCCAGGCAAGGCAATTTCAGGCAAGAAAAGGCAAGGCAACCCAAGGCAAGGAAAGGCAATTCCAGGCAAGGCAATCCCATGCAAGAAAATGCAAGGCAAGGCAAGGCCAAGTAATTCTAGGCTAGGCAAGATAAGGCAAGAAAATGCAGCGCAATTTAGTCAAGGCAATTCCAGACAAGAAAGGGCAAGGCAATGTAGGGCAATTCTAGGCAAGGCTCTTTTAGGCAAGACAAGGCAACACAAGGCAATTTCAGGAAAGTCAATATTAGGCAGGGCAAGGCAACGCAAGGCAAGGCAAGGCAAGGCAATTTCAGGTGAGGAAAGGCAAAACAAAGCAATTCGAAACAAGGCAACTCCAGTCAAGGCAAGGCAAGAGAAGGCAATTCCAGGCAAGGATATTCCAGGGAAGGCAAGGCAGTGAAATTCCAGGCAATAAAAAGCAAGGCAAGGCAAGGCAATGCAGTGCAAGGCAATTCCTAGAAAGCAAATTTCAGGCAAGGCAAGACAAGGCAATTCCAGGCAAGGAAATTCTAGGCTATGCAAGGCAAGGAAAGGGAATGCAGCCCAATTCTAGGCAAGGCAATTCCAGGCAGGCAGGGCAAGGCAGCATAGGGCAATTCTAGGCAAGGCTGTTTTAGGCAAGGCAAGGCAATTTCAGAGAAGTCAATTTTAGGCACGGCAAGGCAATGCAAAGCAAGACAAGGCAAGGCAAGGCAAAAAGTGGCACTTCCAGGCTAGTCAATTCCAGGCAAGACAAGGCAAGGCAAGGAAAGGCAATTTGAGGCAAAACAATTTTATTCAAGGCAATCCCATGCAAGGAAAGGCAAGGCCATGCAAGGCAATTGCATAACAGTCAATTCCAGGAAAGGAAATCCAGGGGAAAAAAGACAAGGCAATTCCAGGCACGACAAATACAGGAAAGGCAACTCCAGGTAAGGTGATGTCAGGCAAGGCAAGGCAAGGCAATTCCAAACAAGGCAAGGCAAGAAAAGGCAAGGCAATTCCAGACGAGGTAATTTCAGGCATGGCAAGAAAAGGCAATTTGAGGCAAGGCAATTCCAAGGAATGCAAGTAAAGGCAATGCAATGCAATTCTAAGCAAGGCAATTCCAGGCAAGGCAATGTAATGTAGGGCAAGGCAATTCCAGTCAAGGCAATGTAAGTCAATGTAAGGCAAGGCAATTCCAGACATAGCAATGTAAGGCAACGCAAGGCAAGGAAATTCTAGGCAAGGCAATTCCAGGTGAGGAAAGGCAAGGCAATTTAAAACAAGGCAACTTTAGAAAAGGCAAGGCAAGACAAGACAATTCCAGGCAAAGAAAAGCAAGGCAAGG
The DNA here is from genome assembly GCF_049354715.1 of Callithrix jacchus. Classification (NCBI taxonomy): domain Eukaryota; kingdom Metazoa; phylum Chordata; class Mammalia; order Primates; family Cebidae; genus Callithrix; species Callithrix jacchus. The sequence goes on from NC_133506.1 coordinate 59,965,350, forward strand.
CAATGCAATGCAACGCAATTCCATGCAAGAAAATTCCAGCCAAAGCAAGGCAAGACAATTCCAGGCTAGGCAAGGCAAGGCAATTCCAGGCAAAGCAATTGCAGGAAAGGCAATTCCAAGCAAGGCGATTTCAGGCAAGGCAAGACAAAGCAAATTCAGGCAAGGCAAGGCAAGGCATGACAATTCAAGGAAATTCCAGACTAGGTAATTCCAGACAAGGAAAAGAAAGGCAATTGGAGGCAAGGCAATTTCAGGAAAGACAAGGTAAGGCAAGGCAATGCAATTCTAGGCAAGGTAATTCTTGACGAGGAATAGCAAGGCAAGGAATGTCAAAACAAGGCAACTCCACTCAAGACCAGGCAAGACAAGGCAATTGCCAGCAAGGCTATTCCAGGGAAAACAAGGCAGGGCAATTCCAGGCAAGGAAAAGCAAGGCAAGGCAAGGTAATGCAACACAATTCCAAGCAAGGAATGTCCAGGCAAGGCAATTCCAGGCAAGGGAAGGCAAGACAAGGAAACGAAAGGCAATTCCAGGGAAGGCAACTACAGGAAATTCAAGGTAGGGCAATGCCAGGCAAAGCAACTGTCATAAAGGCAATTCCAGGAAAATTAAGGCAAGAAAAGGCAGGGAGAGGCAATCCCAGGGAAGGCAATTCCAAATAAGGCAAGGCAAGGCAATTCCAGGGAAGGCAATTCCAAATAAGGCAAGGCAAGGCAATTCCAGGGAAGGCAACACCAGACAAGGCAAGGCCAGCCAATTCCAAGTGAGGCAATTCCAGGTAAGACAAGGCAAAATAATTCCAGGCAAGGAAATTGCAGGCAAGGCAAGGTAAGACAAAGCAAGGGAATTCCAGACAGTGCAATTCCAGGCTAGGCAAGAAAATGCAATGAAAAAAATTTCCAGCGAGGCAAACAAATTCGAGGCAAAGGAATTCAAGGCAAGACGAAACAAGGCAACACAGGCCAATTTCAGGCAAGGCAATACAAGGTAAGGCATGCCAGGCAATGTAGGGCAATTCTAGGTAAGGCTCTTTTAGGCAAGACAAGGCAACACAAGGCAAGGCAATTTCAGGAAAGTAAATTTTAGGCATGGCAAGGCAACTCAAGGCAAGACAAGGCAAGGCAAGGCAAAAAGAGGCAATTCCAGGCAAGGCAAGGCAAGGCAACCCAAGGCAAGGCAAGGCAATTTCAGGCAAAATATTTCCAGGCAAGGTAATCCCATGCAAGTAAAGGCCAGGCAATGCAAGTCAATTGCGAAAAACTTAATTCCAGGCAAGGAAAAGCAATTCCAGGCAAGGCAATCGCAGAAAAGGCAACTCCAGGCAAAGCTGTTTAAGGCAAGGCAAGGCAACGCAAGGCAAGGCAATTCTAGGCTAGGCAACGCAAGGCATGGAAATGTAGCGCAATTCCAGTCAAGGAAATTCCAGGCAAGGCAGGGCAAGGCAATGTAGGGCAATTTTAGGCAAGGCTTTTTTATGCAAGGCAAGGCAATGCAAGGCAATTTCAGGAACGTCAGTTTTATGTACGGCAAGGTAACTCAAGGCAAGACAAACTAAGGCAAAGCCAAAAGAGGCAATTACAGGCAAGGCAATTACAGGCAAGGCAAGGCAATTCCAGACTAGGCAATTCCAGGCAAGGAAAGGCAAGGCAACCCAAGGCAAGAGAAGACAATTCTAACCAAGAGAATTTCAGGCAAGGCAATCCCATGCAAGAAAAGGCAAGGCAATGGTGGAAAAGTCAATTCCAGGCAAGGAAAGGCAAGGCAAATCCAGGCAAAGCAAAGCACGGCAATTCCAGGCAATGTAATTGTAGGAAAGACAACTGCAGGCAAGGCGATTTCAGGCAAGGCAAGACAAGGCAAGGCAAGGGAATTCCAGTCAAGGCATTGCAACACAACTCAAGGCAAGGCAATTCCAGGCAAGGAAAGAAAAGGCAATGAAATTTGAAACAAGGCAACTCCAGTCAAGGCAAGGCAAGGCAAGGCAACTTCAGGCTGGGCAATTCCTAACAAGGCAAGGCAAGGCAATTCCAGGCAAGACAATTCCAGGCAAGGCAATCCCATGCAAGAAAAGGCAAGGCAATGCAAGGCAATTGCAGAAAAGACAATTCCAGGCAAGGAAAGGCAAGGCAAATCCAGGAAAGGCAAGGGAAGGCAATTCCAGGCAAGGCGATTTCAGGAAAGGCAAGGCAAGGAAATTCCAGGCAAGGCAAGGCAAGGCAAGGCAATGCAATTCCAGACAATGCAATTCCAGACAATGCAATTCCATACAAGGAAACGAAAGGCAATTCTAGGCAAGGCAATTCCCATAAAAGAAAGGCAAAGCAAGGCAATTTGAAACAAGGCAATGTCAGTCAAGGCTAGGCAAGACAAAACAATTCCAGGCAAGGCTATTCCAGGGAAGGCAGGGAAATTCCAGACAAGGAAAAGGAAGGCAAGGCAAGACAAAGCAATGCAAGGCAATTCCAAGTAAGGAAATTTCAGGCAAGACAAGGCAAGGCAATTTCAGGCAAGGCAAAGCAATTCCAGGCAAGACAATTCCAGTCAAGGCAAAGGAAGGCAATACAAGGCAAGGCAGTTCTAGGCAAGGAAATTCCAGGTGAGGAAAGTCAAGGCATGGCAATTCGAAACAAGGCACCTTCAGTCAAGGCAAGGCAAAACAAAGCAATTCCAGGCAAGAAAAAGCAAGGCAAGGCAAGGCAACGCAATGCAAGGCAATTTCAAGAAAGGAAATTTCAGGTAAGGCAAGACAAGGCAATTCCAGGCAAGGGAGGGCAAGGCAAGGCAATTCCAGGCAAGGCAAGGCAAGGCAACGAAAGGCAAGGCAAGGTAATTCCAGGCAAGGCAAGGCGAGGCAATGCAATCCCATGCAAGAAAAGTCAAGGCAATGCAATGAAATAGCGAAAAAGTCAATTATAGGCAAGGCATGGCAAATCCAGGCAAGGCAATTGCAGGAAATGAAATTCTAGGAGAGCCGATTTCAGACAAGGCAAGGCAATTCCAATCAAGGCAAGGCAACGCAAAGCAAGGCAAGGCAATTCCAATCAAGGCAAGGCAAGGCAATTCTAGGCAAGGCAATTCCAGGCGGGGAAAGACAAGGCAAAGCTATTTGAAACAAGGCAACTCCAGTCAAGGCAAGGCAAGACAAGGCAATTCCAGGCAAGGATATTCCAGGGAAGGCAAGACAGTGAAATTCCATGCCAGGAAAAGCAAGGCAAGGCAATGCAAGGCAATTCCAAGCAAGGAAATTTCAAGCAAGGAAAGGCAATTCCAGGCAAGGCCATTCTAGGCTAGGCAAGGCAAGGCAAGGGAAGGGAATGCAGTGCAATTCTAGGCAAGGTAGGGCAAGGCAATGTAGGGCAATTTTAGGCAAGGCTCTTTTAGGCAAGGCAAGGCAACACAAGACAATTTTAGCAAAGTCGATTTTAGGCACAGCAAGGCAAGGCAAGGCAAGGAAATGCATAGCAAGGCTAAAAGAGACAATTCCAGGCACGGCAATTCCAGGTGAGAAAACAAGGCAATTTCAGGCTAGGCAATTTCAGGCAAGGCACAGCAAGGCAACTCAAGGCAAGGCAAGGCAATTCCGGGCAAGACAATTCCAGGCAGGGCAATTCCATGGAAGACAAGGCAAGGCAATGCAAGGCAATTGCAGAAAAGTCAATTCCAGGCAAGAAATGGCAGGGCAAATCTAGGCAAGGCAAGGCAAGGCAATTCCACACAAAAGAACTGCAGGCAAGGCAATTCCATGCAAGGCGATTTCAGGCAAGGCATGGCAAGGCAATTCCAGGTAAGGCAAGGCAAGCCAAAGAAAGGCAATTCAAGACAAGGTAACTCCAGGCAGGGCAAAGAAGGGCAATTCGAGGCAAGGCAATTCCAGGGAAGTCAAGGTAAGTCAAGGCAATGCAATTCTAGGCAAGGCAATTTCCGGCAAAGAAAGGCAAGGAAAGGCAATTCAAAACAAGGCAATGCCAGTCAAGGCTAGGAAAGACAAGGCAACTCCAGGCAAGACTATTCCAGGAAAGGAAAGGCAAGGCAATTCCAAGCAAGGAAATTCCAGGCAAGGCGAGTCAAGGCAATTACAGGCAAGGCAATTACAGGCTAGGCAAGTCAAGGCCGGAAAATTTCCAACAACCCATAAAAATTCCAAGCAAGGCAATTTCAGGAAAGACAAGGCAAGGTAATTCCTGAAAAGGGATTTCCAAGCAAAGGAAGAAAAGGCAAATCGAGAAAAGGCAATTTCAGTCAAGGCAGGGTAAGGCAAGACAAGGAGATGCAATTCTAGGCAAGGCAATTCCAGGCAAGGCAATTCCAGGCAAGGCAAGGCGATTTCCGGCAAGGCAATTTATGGCAATGCAAGGCAAAACAATTCCACGCAAGTCAAGCTAAGACAAGGAAAAGAAGAGGAGACAATTCCAGGCAAGGCAGTCAGGGCAATTTTATACAAGGCAAGGCAAGGCAGGGCAATTTCAGGCAGGGCAATTCCAGACAACGCAAGGCAAGGCAAGACAATACTAGGCAAGGCAATTTCAGACAAGGGAAGGCAAGGCAAAGCAAAGCAATTCCAGACAGTGCAATTTCAGGCTAAACAAGAAAAGGCAATTTAAAAAATTCCCAGCAAGGCAAAAGAATATCAGGCAAGGGAATTCAAAGCAAGGCAGAGCAAGGCAAGGCAGGCCAAATCCAGGTAAAACAATTCTAGGTAAGGAAAGGCAAGGCAAAGCAGGGCAATTCCAGGCAAGGCAATTTGAGGCAAGGCAAGGCAGGGAAATTCCAAGCAAGGTAATTTGATGCAAAGAAAGGCAAGGCACAAAAGGGCAATTCCAGGAAAGGCTGTTTCAGGCAAGGCAAGGCAAAGCAATTCGATGCAAGGCAAGATAAGACAAGGCAATGCAATTCCAAAAGAGAAAATTCCAGACAAGGCAAGGTAAGGCAAGGCAATGCAATTCTAAGCAAGGCAATTCCAGGCGAGGCAAGGCAATGAAAGACAAGGTAATTTCAGACAAGGCAATTAATGGCAATGCAAAGCAAGGCAATTCCTGGCAAGGAAAGGCAAGGAAAGGCAGGAAAATGTATTTCCAGGCAAGGTAATTCCAGCTAAGGCAAGGGAAGACAATTCCAGGCAAGGCAATTTTATTCAAGACAAGGCAAAACAACGCAAGGCAAGGCAATTCTAGGCAAGGCAATTCCAGGCTAGGAAAGGCAAGACAAGGCAATTTGAAGCAAGGTGATTTCAGGGAAGGCAAGGAAGGGCAACTGCAGGCAAATAAAAGCAAAGAAATGCAAGGCAATTCCACGGAAGGCAAGGCAGGACAATTTCAGGAAAGGCAATTCCAGGCAAGGTAAAGCAAGGCAATTCCAGGCTAGGTAATTCAATTAAACGCAAGGCAAGGCAAGGCAAGGCAATTCCAGGCAAGAGAAATCCAAGCAAGGCAATCCCATGCAAGGAAAGTCAAAGAAATGCAGGACAATTTTGGGAAAGTCAATTCCAGGCAAGCAAGGCAAGGCAATTTCAGGCAAGGCAAGGCAAGGCAAGTCTAGTCAAGAAAGGCAAGACAAAACAATTCCATGCAAGGCAGTTCCAGAAAATGCAGTGCAGGGAAATTCCAGGCAAGGCAAGGCAATTTCAGGCTAGGCAAAGCAAGGCAACGCAGGAAAATTTCAGGAAAGCAAGGAAGTTCCAGGCAAGGCAAGAAAAGTCAAGGCAAGGTAAAGGAAGGCAATTCCAGGCAAGGCAATAAAAGGCACGCCAATTCAAGGCAGAGCAAGACAAGGCAAATCCAGGCAAGGCAATTCCAGGCAAGGCAAAACAAGGCAAAGAAAGGCAATTCCTGGCAAGGCAATTCCAGACGAGGAAAGTCAAGGCAACCAAAGGCAAGGCAATTCCAGGTAAGGCAAGGCAAGGCAAGGCAATTCTAGGGACGGCAAGGCAGGACAATTCCAGGCAAGGAAAAGCAAAGCGAGGCAAGACAAGGGAATGCAATGCCAGGCAAATCCAAGCAAAAAAAATTCAGGCAAGGCAAGGGAAGGCAATTCTAGGCTAGGCAAGGCAAGGCAAGAGAATGCAGGGCAATTGTAGGCAATGCAATTCCAGGTAAGGCCAGGCAAGGCAATAAAGGGCAATTCTAGGCAAGGCTCTTTGAGGCAAGGCGTGGCAACGCAAGGCAGGGAAATTCCTGGCAGGACAATTTCAGGCAAGACAAGTCAAGGCAGGGCAATTCCAAAGAGGGCAATTCCAGACAAGGCATGGCAAGGGAATTCTAGGCAAGGAAGGGCATAGCAATGTAGGGTAATTCCAGGCAAGGCCCTTTTAGGCAAGGCAAGACAAAGCAAGGCAATTTCAGGAAACTCAGTTTTAGGCATGGCAAGGCAAGGCAAAGTAAGGCAAGGCTAGGCAAAGAGAGGCTATTCCAGGCAAGGCAAGGCAAGGAAATTTCAGGCAAGACAATTCCAGGCAAGGCAATTTTATGCAAGGAAAGGCAAGGCAATGCAAGGCAATTCCAGGCAAGGCAGTTGCATTAAAGGTAATTCCAGGGAAGGCAATTCCAGGTAAAGCAAGGCAAAACAATTTCAACCAAAACAATTCCAGGCAAGGTAATGCAAGGCAATTTTAGACCAAGGCAAGTCAAGGCAATTAGAAGCAAGACAATTCCAGGCAAGGCAAGTCCAGTCAAGCAAAGCAAGACAAGGCAATTCCAGGCTAAGAAATTCCATAAAATGCAAGGCAGGGCAATACCAGGCAAGGCCATTTCAGGAAAGGTAAGGCAAGGCATGGCAGTTCCAGGCAAGGCAAAACAAAGCAAGGCAGGCCAATTCCAGGCTAGGTAATTCGACATAAGGAAAATAAGGGCAAAGAAGGGCAAGTTCAGGCAAGGCAATTAGAGGCAAGCAAGGAAAGAAAATTCCAAGCAAGGCAATTTGAGGCAAGGCAAGGCAAAGCAAAAAGGGCAATTTCAGGGAAGGCAATCCTAAGTAAGGCAACGCAAGGCAATTCCAAGGAAGACAACACCAGGCAATGCAAAGGCATGGCAATTCAAGGCAAGCAATTGCCAGAAAGGCAATTGCAAAACAATTAAGGTAGGAGAAGGCAGGGAAAGGCAATCCTAGGCAAGGCAATTGCAGGTAAGGCAAGGCAAGGCAATTCCTGGGAAAGCAACTCGAGACAAGGCAAGGCAATACCATGCAAGAAAAGGCAAGGCAATGCAATGCAATTGTCAGAAAGTCAATTCCAGGCACGAAAAGGCAAAGCAAATTTAGGCAAGGCAATTACAGGAAACACAATTCCAGGAGAGGCGATTACAGGTAAGGCAAGGCAAGGCAAGGAAATTCCAGGTAAGGCAAGGCAAAAAGGAAAGTCAATTTTAGGCAAGATAATTTCAGGCAAGGAAAGGAAAGGCAATACGAGGCAAGGCAATTCCAGGAAAGCAAGGTAAGGCAAGGCAATGCAATTCTAGGCAGGGCAATTGTAGGCAAGGCACAACAATGCAAGGCAAGGCAATACAATGCAAGGCAAGGCAATTGCAGTCAAGGCAAGGTGAGGCAACGCAAGGCAAGGCAATTCCAGGTGAGGAAGTGCAAGGCAAGGCAATTTAAAGTAAAGCAACATCAGTCAATGCAAGGTAAGACAAGGGAATTCCAGGCAAGGCTATTCCATAAAAGGCAAGGCAGGGCAATTCCATGCAAGGAAAAACAAGACAACGTAAGGCAATGCAATTCAAGGCAATTTCAAGCCCAGAAATTCCAGGCAAGGCAATTCTAGGCTAGGCAAGGCAAGAGAATACAGCGCAATTCTAGGCAAGGAAATTCCAGGCAAGGCAGGGCAAGGCAATCTAGGGCAATTCCAGGCAAGGCTCTTTTAGGCAAGACAAGACAAGGCAAGGCAATTTCAGGAAAGTCAATTTTAGGCAAGGCAAGGCTAGACAAGGCAAGGAGAGTCAATTTCAGGCAAAGCAATTTCAGGCAAGGCAAAGCAACACAATTCCAGGCTAGACAATTCTAGGCAACGCAAGACAATTTCAGGCCAGACAATTTCAGGCAAGACAATTCCAGGTAAGGCAATTTCATGCAAGGCAAGGCAAGGTAATGTAAGGGAATTCCGGGAAAATCAATTTTAGACAAGAAAAGGCAAGGCAATTTTAGGCAAGGCAAGACAAGACAGTGCAATTCCAGGCAGAGAAATTTCAAAAAAGGTAATGCAAGACAGGTCAGTTCCGGGCAAGACAATGCAAGGCAATTATAGGCAAGGCGCTCCCAGGCAAGGCAAGACAAGCCAAGGCAAAACAATTCCAGGCAGGGCTATTCCAGGCTAGGCAAAGCAAGGCAACGCAAAAAAAGTCCAGACAAGGCAAGGCAATACCAGACAAGGCAAGGTAGAGCAAAACAAAGAAAGTCAAGGCAAGGAAATGCCAGGCAAGGCAATTCCAAGAAAAACAATTCTAGGCAAGGAAATAAAAGGAAAGACAAGACAAGACAAGGCAAATCCAAGCAAGGCAGATCCAGGCAAGGCAATGCAAGGCAATTTCAGGCTAGGCAATTGCAGGAAAGGCAATTGCAGGAAAGGCAATTGCAGGCAAGGCAAGCAAAGACAAGGCAATTCCAGGCAAGGCAATTTCACGTATGGCAAGTCAGGGCAATTCCAGGAAAAGAAAATTTAGGCAAGGCAAAGCAAGCCAATTTCAGGCAAGACAAGGCAAGGGAATTTCAGGCTAGGCAATTCCAGGCAAGGCAAGGCAAGAAAATTCCAGGAAAGGCAATTCCAGGCATTGCCAGGAAAGTCAAGGCAATTCCAGACAAGGCAAGACAAGGCTACGCAATTACAGGCATGAAATCTTCTGGCAAGGAAAGTCAATGTATGACAATTGCAGACAAGTAAATTCAAGGCAAGAATAGGCAAGGAAATTGCAGGCAAGGCAAATTTAGGCGATGCAAGGCAAGACAATTCCAGGCAAGGCAAGGCAATGCAAGGCAGGGCAATTTCAGGCAAGGCAAGGCAAGGCAGGGCAATTCCAGGCAGGGCAATTCCAGACAATGCAAGGCAAGGCAAGACAATTCTAGGCAAGGCAATTCCAGGCAAGGCAATGCAAGCCAATGCATGGTAAGTCCAGATAAGTCAATTCCAGGCTGGGCAAGGAAAGGCAATGCAAGAAAATTCCCAGCGAGGCAAAAAAAAAAAAAAATCCCAGGCCAGGCAATTCAAGGAAAGACCAAGACAAAACAAGGCAAGGAAGGCCAATTGCAGGTAAGGTAATTCGAGGTAAAAAAAAAAAAGGCAGGGAAATTCTAGAAAAGGTCATGTCAGGCCAAGGCAAGGCAGGGAAATTCCAAGCAAGGAAATTCGAGGCAAGACACGGACAGGAAAAAAGGGCAATTCCAGGCAAGGCGATTTCAGGCAAGGCAAGAAAAGACAAGGCAAGGCAATTTCAGGAAAGAAAATTCCAGGTAAGACAAGGAAAGACCACTCCAGTGAAGACGATTCCAGAAAAGGCAAGGTAAGGCAAGGCAATGCAATTCTAGGCAAGGCAATTCCATGCAAGGCAGGGCAATGCAAGGCAAGTCAATTTCAGGCAAGGCAATTCCTCGCAAAAGAAGGCAAGGCAAAACAATTCCAGGTAAGGCAATTTCCAGAAAGGCAATTCAAGGCAAGGCAAGGCAAGACAAGGCAGGGAAAGGTATTTCCAGGCAAGGCAATTCCAGCTAAGGCAAGGCAAGGCAATTTCAGTCAAGGCAAGGCAAGGCAACGCAAGGCAAGGCAATTCTAGGCAAGACAATTCCAGGGAAGAAAAGGCAGGACAATTCCAGGCAAACAAAAGCAAAGTAATGCAAGGCAATTCCAGGCAAGTCAATCCAAGGCAAGGAAATTCTAGGCAAGGCAAAGCAAGGTAAGATAAGGCAAGGCAAGACAAGGCAATGCCATGCAAGGTAATTCCAGGAAAGGCAAGTAAAGGCAAGGAAAGGCAAGACAAGGCAGGGTAATTCTATGCAAGGCAGGGTAATTCTAAGCAAGGAAATTTCAGGAAAGGCAGGGAAAAAACATGTAGGGCCATTCCCGCCAAGGTTCTTTTAGGCAAGGCAAGGCAATGCAAGGCAATTTCAGGAAAGTCAATTTTAGGCACGGCAAGTTCAGTCAAGGCAAGGCAATTTCAGGCAAGGCAAGGCAGTGCAATTCCAGGCAGGGCAATTTCAGGCCAGGCAAGGAAGGCAGGGCAATTTCAGGCCAGGCAATGAAGGCAGGGCAATTCCAGGCAAGGCAATTCGAGACACAGAAAGTCAGGGAAATTTTAATCAAGGTAATTCGAGGCAAGGCAAGGCAAAGCAAGGCAAAGAAATGCAATTCCAGGGAAGACGATTTCAGATAAGGCAAGGCAAAAAAATTCCTGGCAAGGCAAGACAAGGCAAGGCAATTTCAGGCAAGTAAATTTTAGGCAAGGCTAGACAAGGCAATTGCAGGCAAGTCAAATCAAGGCACGGCAATGCTATGCACAGGAAGGCAATTCCAGGCAAGTCATGGCGAGGCAAGGTAATTCCAGGCAGGGGAATTCCAGGCAAGGGAAGGAAAGGTAATTCCAGGCAGGACAATTCCAGGCATGGCAATGCAATTTCAGGGAAGGCAATTCCAGGCAAGGAAAGGCAATTTAAGGCAAGGCAATTTCAGGCAAAACAATTTCTGGCAATGCAAGGCAATTCAATTCCAGGCATGGCAATTGCCAGTAAGGCAATTCCATGCAAGGCAAGGCAAGACAAGGCAGGGAAATGTATTTCCAGGAAAGGTAATTCCAGCTTAGGCAAGGCAAGACAACGCCAAGCAAAGCAATTTTAGTCAAAGCAAGGCAAGGCAACGCAAGGCAAAGCAATTCTAGGAAAGGTAATTCCAGGCGAAGAAAGGAAAATTAAGGCAATTTGAAGCAAGGCAGTTTCAGTCAAGGCAAAGCAAGATTGGGCAATTTGATGCAAGGCTATTCCAGGAAAGACAAGGCAAGACAATTCCGGGCAAGGAAAATAATGCAATGTAAGGCAATTCAAGGAAAGGCAATTCCAGGCAAGGCAAGGCTAAAGAATTCCAGGCAAGGCAATTTAAGGCAAGGAAATTCTAAGCAAGGCAAGTCAAGGCATTTCAGGCAAAAAAATGTCTTGCAAAACAAGTCAATGCAAGGCAATTACAGGAAAGTAAATTTTAGGCAATGTTAGGCAAGGAAATTGCAGGCAAGTCAAATCCAGGCAAGGCAACTCAAGGCAGAGCAAGACAATTCCAGGGAAGTCAAGGCAAGGCAGGACAATTGCAGGCAGGGCAATTTCAGGCAATGCAAGGCAAGTCAGGGAAACTCCAGGAGAGACACCTCCAGACAACGCAAGGCAAGGCAAGACAATCCTAGGCAAGCAATTCCAGGCAAGGTAAGGAAATTCCAGACAGAGAAATTCTAGCCTAGGCAAGGAAAGGCAATGCAAAAAATTTCCAGCAAGGCAAAAAATTCCAGGCAAGGGAATTCAAGGCATGGCAAAACAAGGAAAAGCAGGCCAATTTCAGGCAAGGCAATTCGAGATAAGCAAATGCAAGGCAATTCCTAAGGCAATTTCAGGCCAAGGCAAGGCAAGGCAATTCAAGGAAAGGCAAGACAAGACAAGGAATGGCAATTCCAGACAAGAAAATTGCAGACAAGGCAAGGAAAGTCAATTCCAGGCAAGGGAAGGTAAGGCAAGGCAATGAAATTCTAGGCAAGGCAATTCCAGGCAAGGCAAGGCAATGCAAGACAAGACAATCTGAAGCCAGTCAATTCCTGGCAATGCAAGGTAAGGCAATTCCAGGCAAGGCAATTGCAAGAAGGGCAATTCCAAGGAAGGCAAGGCAAGACAAGGCAGGGAATGAAATTTGCAGGAAAGGCAATTCCAACTAAGGCAAGCCAAGGCAATTCCAGGTGAGGAAAGGCAAGGCAAGGCAATTCAAAGCAAGGAAATTGTAGTCAAGGCAAGGCAAGGCAAGGGAATGCAGCATAATTCTAGGCAAGGCAATACCAGGCAAGGCAGGGCAAGACAATGTAGGGCAATTCTAGGCAAGGTTCTTTTAGGCAAGGCAAGGTAACGCAAGGCAATTTCAGGACAGTCAATTTTAGGTACGGCTAGGCAATGCAAAGTAAGGCAAGGCAAGTCAAAAAGAGGCAATTCCAGGCAAGGCAATTCCAGACAAGGCAAAGCAAGGCAATTCCGGGCTAGGCAATTCAAGGTAAGGCAGGCAAGGCAAGGCAACCCAAGGAAAGCCAAGGCAATTCCAGGAAAGGCAATTCCAGACAAGGCAATCCCATGCAAAAAAAGGCAAGGCAATGCAAGGAAATGGCGGGAACGTCAATTACAGGCAAGGAAAGGCAAGAAAAATTTAGACATGGCAAGGCAAGGCAATTCCAGGGAAGACAATTGCAGGCAAGGCAATTCCAGGCAAGGCAATTTCAGAAAAGGCAAGGCAGGGCAATTCCAGGCAAGACAACACAAGACATGACAAGGGAATTCTAGATAAGGAAATTTCAGGCAAGACAAAAAAAAGGCAATTCCAGACAAGGCAAGGAAAGGCAACACAATGCAAGTCTCAGTAAGGCAATTCCAGGCAAGGCAATGCAATGCAAGGTTAAGCAATTTCAGACAAGGCAATTCCTGGCAATGCAAGGCAAGGCAATTCCATACAAGGCAATTGCTGGAAGGGCAATTCCAGGCAAGACAAGGCAAAACAAGGCAAAGAAAGGTATTTCCAGGCAATGCAATTCTAGTTAAGGCAAGGCATGGCAATTCCAGGCAAGGCAAGGCATGGAAAGGCTATTCGAAGCAAGGCAATTCCAGTAAAGGCAAGGCAAGGCAAGTCAATGCAATGCAATTCCAGGCAAGTAAATTCCAGACAAGTCTAGGCAAGGAAATTGAAGGCACGTCAAATCGAGACAAGGCAAAGAAAGGCAAGGCAATTCCAGGCAAGGCAAGAAAAGGTAGGATAATTGCAGGCAGGGCAATTTCAAGGAAGGCAACGCAAGGCAGGGCAATCCCAGGCAGGGCCATTATAGACAATGCAAGACAAGGCAAGACAATTCTAGGCAAGGCAATTACAGGCAAGGCAAGCCAAAGCAAGGCAATTTCAGACAGAGAAATTCCAGGCAAGGCAAGGAAAGGCAATGCAAGAAAATTCCCAGCAAGGCAAAAAAAATTCCAGGCAAAGGAATTCAAGGCAAGGCAAAACAAGGCAAGGCAGGCCAATTCCAGGCAAGGCAATCGAGGTAAGGAAAGGCAAGGCAAAAAGGGGCAACTCCAGACCAGGCAATTCGAGGCAAGGCAAGGCAGGGGAATTCCAGAAAAAGCAACTCAAGGCAAGGAAAGGCAAGGCAAAAAAGGGCAAGGTAAAGCAAGGCAAATCCAGGGATGACAAGACAAGGCAATTGCAGGCAAGTCAATTATGGATAAGGCAATTCCAGGCAAGGAGATATCAGGCAAGACAAGAAAGGACAAGGCAACTCCAGACAAGAAAATTTCAGGCAAGGCATGGAAAGGCAATTCCAGGTTAGACAAGCTAAGGCAGGGCAATGCAACTCTAGGCAAAGGAATTCGACGAAATGCAAGGCAATGCAAGGCAAGGCAATTTTAGGAAAGGCAATTTCTGGCAATACAAGGCAAGGCAAGACAAGACAAGACAAACAAAAAATTTTTTTGGACAAGGCAATTCCAGCTAAGACAAGGCAAGACAATATCAGGCAAGACAATTCCAGTCAAGCTAATGCAAGGCAACGCAAGGCAAGGAAATTCTAGGCCAGGCAATTCCAGTCAAGAAAAGGCAAGGAAGGCCATTCAAAGCAAGGCAATTGCAGTCAAGGCAAGGCAAGGCAATGCAATTCCACGCAAGGCAATTCCAGGGAAGGCCAGGCAAAGCAATTCCAGGCAAGGAAGAGCAAGGCAATGCGAGGCAACTTCAGGCAAGGCAATCCTAGGTAAGGCAAGGCAACACAATTCCAGGCAAGGCAATTTCAAGTAAGGAAATTGTAGGCAAGACAAGGCAAGGCAAGAAAAGTCAAGGCAACGCCAGGCAAGGGAATTCCAGGCAAGGCAAGGCAATGCAAGGCAAGGGAAGTCAAGGCAAGACAAGGCAATTCTAGGCAAGGCAATTGCAGGAAAGGAAATTCCAGGCAAGACAAGTCAAGGCAATGCAATTCTAGGCAAGACAATTGCAGGAAAGGCAATTCCAGGCAAAGCAAGGCAAGGCAAGATAAGGCAGAGAAAGCAAATTTTTGACAAGGCCATTTTAGGTAAGACAAGGCAAGGCAATTCCAGGGAAGGCAAATCCAGGCAATGCAAAACAGGGCAATTCCAGGCAAGGAAATTGCCAGAAAGGCAATTTCAGGAAAATTAAGGCAAGACAAGGCAGGCAAAGGCAATCCCAGGCAATGCAATTCAAGGCAAGACAAGGCAAAGAAGGACAATTCTTGGCAAGGCGATTTCAGGCAAGGTAAGGCAAGGCAATTTTAGACAAGGAAATTCCAGGCAAGGAAAGGAAAAGCAATTACAGGCAAGGAAAGGAAAAGAAATTCCAGGCAAGGCAAGGTAAGGCAAGGCAATTCCAGGCAAGGCAAGGCAATGCTAGGCAAAACAATTTCAGGCAAGGCAATTCCTGACAATGCAAGGGAAGGCAATTCCAGGCAAGACAAGGCAAAGAAGGACAATTCTTGGCAAGGCGATTTCAGGCAAGGTAAGGCAAGGCAATTATAGACAAGGAAATTCCAGGCAAGGAAAGAAAAAGCAATTACAGGCAAGGAAAGGAAAAGCAATTCCAGGCAAGGCAAGGTAAGGCAAGGCAATTCCAGGCAAGGCAAGCAATGCAAGGCAAAACAATTTCAGGCAAGGCAATTCCAGGCAAGGCAATTGCCAAAAGGGCAATTTTAGAAAAGGCAAGGAGAGACAAGGCACTGAAAGGTATTTCCAGGCAAGGCGATTCCAACTAACGCAAGTCAAGACAATTCCAGGCAAGGCAATTCTAGTCAAGGCAAGGCAAGGCAACACAAGGTAAGGCAATTCTATACAAGGCAATTCCAGTTGAGGAAAGGCAAGGCAAGGCAATTCTAAGCAAGGAAATTTTAGTCAAGGCAAAGCAAGACAAGGCAATTCCACACAAGGCTATTCCAGGGAAGGCAACGCAGGGCAATTCCAAAGATGGAAAACAATGCAAGGCAATTTCAAGCAAGGAAACTCCAGGCAAGGCAAGGCAAGGCAAGGGAATGCAGGGCATTTCTAGGCAAGGCAATTCCAGGCAAGACAGGGCAAAATAATGTATGGCAATTCTAGGAAAGACTCTTTTATGTAAGGCAACGCAATGCAAAACAATTTCAGGAAAGTCAATTTTAGGCACTGCAAGGCAACGCAAGGCAAAACAAGGAAAGGAAAGGCAATTTCAGGCAGGGCAATAACAGATAACCCAAGGCAAGGCAAGACAGTTCTAGGCAAGGCAATACCAGGCAAAGCAAGGCAAGCCAAAGCAAGGCAATTCCAGACAGAGCAATTCCAGGCAAGGCAAAGAAAGACGATGCAAGAAAATTCCCAGCAAGGCAAAAATATTCTAGGAAAGGGAATTCAAGGCAAGGCAATTCCAGGAAAGGAAAGGCAACACAATTTCAGTCAAGGCAACTCTAGGCAAGGCAAGGCAATTCCAGGAAAGAAAATTCCTGGCAAAACAAGTAAATGCAAGGCAATTACAGGCAAGTAAATTCCAGGCAAGGCTAGTCAAGAAAATTGCAGGCATGGCAAATCCAGGCAAGACAAGTGAAAGCCGGGCAATTCCAGGCCAAAAAAGGCAAGGCAGGGTAATTACAGGCCAAGCAATTTTAGTCAAGGCAAAGCAAGGCAGGGCAATTCCAGGCAGGGCAATTTTAGACGATACAAAGCAACTCAGGACAATTCTAGGCAAGACAATTCCAGGCAAGGAAAGACAAGCCTAAGCAAGGCAATTCCAGACAAAGCAATTCCAGGCTAGGCAAGGTAAGGCAATGCAAGAAATTTTCCAACAAGGCTAGAAAATTCCATGGAAGTGAATTTAAGGGAAGGCAAAACAAGGCAAGACAGGCCAATTCCGGGCAAAGCAGGGCAATTTCATGCTAGGTAATTCGAGACAAGGCAAGACAGGAAAGCTCCACACAAAGCAATTCGAGGCAAGACAAGGTAAGGCAAAAAAGGAGCAATTCCAGGTAAGGCGATTTCAGGCAATGCAAAACAATGCAGTCCCAGCCAAGACAAGACAAGACAAGGGAAGGAAATTCCAGACAAGGAAATTCCAGGCAAAACAAGAAAAGGCCATTCCAGGCAAAGCAAGGTAAGGCAAGGAAATGCAAATCTATGCAAGGCAATTCCAGGCAAGGCAGTGCAAGGCAAGGCAAAGCAATTTCAGGAAAGGCAATTCCTGGCAATGCAAGGCAAGGCAATTTCAGACAAGGCAAGACAAGGCAGGAAAACGTATTTCCAGGCAAGGCAATTCCAGCTAAGGCAAGGCAAGAAAATCCCAGACAAGGCAGGGCAAGGCAACGCAAGGCAAGGCAATTCTAGGCAAGGCAATTACAGGCGAGGACAGGCAAGGCAAGACAATTTGAACCAAGGCAATTGCAGTCAAGGCAAGGCAAGACAAGGAAATTTCTTGCAAGGCTATTCCAGGGAAGGCAAGGCAGGACAATTCCAGGCAAGGAAAAGCAAGGCAATGCAAGGCAATTCCAGGCAAGGCAATTCCAAGTAAGGCAAGGTAAGACAATTTCAGGCAAAGGAATTCCAGAACAGGCAATTCTAGGCAAGGCAAGGCAAGACAATTCCAAGTAAGTAAATTTCAGGCAAGTTTAAGCAAGAAAATTGCAGGCAAGGCATATTTAGGCAAGGAAAGGAAAGGAAAGGGAATTGAGGGCAATTGCAGGCAGAGCAACTTCAGGCAAGACAAGGCAAGACAAAAAAGAGAAAGTCAATTCCAGGCAAGGCAATTTTAGGTAAGACAAGGCAAGGCAATTCCAGAAAGGCAACTCCAGGCAATGCAAGGTAGGGCAATTCCAGGCAAGGTAATTGCCAGGAAGGCCATTTCAGGAAACTTAAGGCAAGAGAAGGAAGTGAAATAAAATCCCAGGCAAGGCAATTCGAGGCAAGGCAAGGCAAAGAAGGGCAATTCTTGGCATGGCAATTTCAGGCAAAATAAGTCAAGGCAATTCCAGGCAAGCCAAGGCAAGACAAGATAAAGCAAGGCAAGGCAATTCTAGACAAGGAAATTTCAGGCAAGGCAAGAAACTGCAATTCCAGGCAAGGCAAGGTTAGGCAAGGCAATGCAATTCTAGGCAAGGCAATTCCAGGCAAGGAAAAGCAATGCAAGGTGAGTCGAGGCAATTTTAGGCAAGGCAATTCCTGGCAATGCAAGGCAAGGCAATTTCAGGCAAGGCAATTTCAGAAAAGGTAAGGCAATACAAGGCAGGGAAAGGTATTTCCAGGCAAGGCAATTTTTACTAACGAAAGGCAAGAGATTTCCAGACAATGCAATTCTAATCAAGGCAAGGCAAGGCAATGGAAGATAAGGCAAATTCAGTCAAGGCAAAGCAAGACAAGGCAATTCCACGCAAGGGTATTCCAGGGAAGGCAAGGCAGGGCAATTTCAAAGATGAAAAAGTAAGGCAATTCCAGTTGAGGAAAGGCAAGGCAAGGCAATTCGAAGCAAGACAATTTTACTCATGTCAAAGCAAGACAAGACAATTCCACGCAAGGCTATTCCATGGAAGGCAAGGCAAGGCTATTCCAAAGATTAAAAAGTAAGGCAATGCAACACAATGCAAGGCAAGGCAATTCCAAGCAAAGAAACTCCAGGCAAGGCAAATAAAAACAAGGGAATGCAGCGCAATTCTAGGCAAGGCAAATCCAGGCAAGATAGGGCAAGGCAATGTAGGGCAATTCTAGGCAAGGTTCTTTCAGGCAAGGCAAGGCAACGCAAGGCAATTTCTAAAAAGACAATTTTAGGAACAACAAGGTAACGCAAGGCATGGCAAGGCAAAGTAAGCAAGGAAAAAGAGGCAATTCTAGGGAAAACAACTCCAGGCAAGGCAAGCCAAGGCAATTCCAGGCTAGGCAATTTGAGGCAAGGCAAAACAAGTCAACCCAAGGCAAGCCAAGGCCATTACAGAAAAGGCAATTCCAGGCAAGGCAATCTCGTGCAAGAAAAGCAAGGCAACGCAAGGCAATTGTGGGAACGTCAATTCCAGACAACAAAAGGCAAGACAAATCCAGGCAAGGCAAGGAAAGGCCACTCCAGGCAAGACAATTGCAGAAAAGGCAATTCTAGGTAAGGCGATATCACGCAAAACAAGGCAAAACGAAACAAGGAAATCCCAAACAAGGTAATTCCAGGCAAGGCAAGAAACAGCAATGCGAGGCAAGGAAATTTCAGAAAAGGCAAAATAAGGCAAGACAAGGCAATTACAGTCAGGGCGAGGTAAGACAAGGCAATTACCGGCAGGGCAATTCGAGAAAACTCAAGGCAAGGCAAGACAATTCTATGCAAGGCAGTTCCAGACAAGGCAAGCCAAAGCAAGACAATTCCAGACATGGCATTTTCAGGATAGGCAAGAAAAGGCAATGCAAGAAAATTCCCAGCAAGGCGAAAAAATACGAGGAAACGCAATTTAAGGCAAAGCAATTCCAGGAAAGGAAAGGCAACACAATTCCAGGCAAGGTTATTCCAGGCAAGGCAATTCTAGGAAAGGCGAGACAAAACAAGGCAAGGAAAGGCAAGGCAATTCAACACAAGGCAGGGCAAGGCAATGTAGGGCAATTCTAGGCAAGGCTCCTTTACACGAGGGAAGGCAACACAAGGCAATTTCAGAAAAGTCAATTTTAGGCACGGCAAGGCAATGCAAGGCAAGGTAAGGCAAGGCAAATCACGGCAATTTCAGACAAAGAAATTCCAGACAACTCAATGCAAGATAAGACAATTCTAGGCAAGGCAATTCCAGGCATGGCAATTCTACACAAGGCAAGGCAAGGCAAGGCAAGGCAAGGCAAGGCAAGGCAATTCCTTCCAAAAAAATTTCAGGCAAGGCAAGTCAATGCAAGGCAATTCCAGGCAAGTAATTCCAGGCAAGCCTAGGCAAGGAAATTGTAGGCACGGCAAATCCAGGCAAGACAAAACAAGGCAAAGCTATTCCAGGCAAAAAAGATAAGGCAGGGAAACTGCAGGCAGGGCAGTTTTAGGTAAGGCAAGGCACGGCAAGGCAGGGCAATTCCAGGCAGGGCAAGTTTAGAAAACGCAAGGCAAAGCAAGACAATTCTAGGCAAGGCAATTCTAGGCAAGGCAAGCCAAGCCAAAGCAAGGCAATTCCAGACAGGGCAATTCCAGGCTAGGCAAGAAAAGATAATAAAAGAAAATTCCCATCAAGGCAAAAAAATTCCAAGGCAAGGCAAAATGAGGGAAGGCAGGCCATTTGAGGTACAAAAAGGCGAGTCAAAGCAGGGAAATTCCAGGCAAGGCAATTCGAGGCTAGGAAAGGCAGGGAAGTTTCAAGCAAGGCAATTCTAGGCAAGGCAAGGCAAGGCAGAAAAGGGCAATTCCAGCCAAGATGATTTCAGTCAAGACACGGCAAGGTAAGGCAATTTTAGGCAAGGCAATACACGACAAGGCAAGGCAATTCCAGACAAGAAAATTCCAGGAAAAGGAAGAAAATGCAATTCCAGGAAAGTCAATTCCAGGCAAGGCAGGTAAGGTAAGGCAATGCAATTCTAGACAAGGCAATTCCAGGCAATTAAAGGTATGGCAAGGCAATGCAATTCTAGGCAAGGCAATTTCAGGCAAGGCAAGGCAAGACAGTGCAAAACAAGGAAATTTCAGGCAAGGCAATACCTGGCAATGCAAGGCAAGGCGATTTCCGGCATGGCAACTGCCAAAAAAGTAATTCCAGGCAAGGCAAGACAAGGCAAGACAAGGCAGGAAAAGGTATTTCCAGGCATGGCAATTTCACGTAAAGAAAAACAAGACACTTCCAGGCAAGACAATTCCAGTCAAAGCAAGGCAAGGCAACACAAGTCAAGGCAATTTTAGGCAAGGCCATTCTGGGTAAGGAAAGGCAAGACAATTCAATTCCACACAAGGTACTATTCCACAGAAGGCAAGGCAGGGCAATTCCAGGCAAGGAAAAGCAAGGCAAGGCAAGGCAATGCAAAGCAAGGCAATTCCAAGCAAGAAAATTCCGTGCAAAGCAAGGCAAGACAATCCCAGGCAAAACAATTTTAGGCGAGGCAAGGCAAGGCAAGGGAATACAGTGCAATTCTAGGCAAGGAAATTCTAGGCAAGGCAACGTAGGGCAATTCTAGGCAAGGTTCTTTCAGGCAAGGCAAGGCAATGCAAGAAAATTTCAGGAAAGACAAATTTAGAAGTGGCAAGATAACACAAGGCATGGCAAGGCAAGGCAAGGCAATTCCATGCTAGGCATTTTGAGGCAAGGCAAGGCAAGGCAACCCAAGAGAAGCTAAGGCAATTACAGAAAAGACAATTCCAGGCAAGGCAATCCCATGCAACGAAAAGCAAGGCACTGCAAGACAATTTTGGGAATGACAATTTCAGACAATGAAATGCAAGACAAATCCAAGCAGGCAAGGAAAGGCAATTCCAGGCAACACAATTGCAGGAACAACAATTTCAGGCAAGGTGATTTCAGGCAAGGCAATGCAAGGTAGTTCCAAGCAAGGAAAGGCAAAACAAGGCAAGGCAATTCCAGACAAGTTAATTCCAGGCAAGGCAAGGAAAGGCAATGTGAGGCAAGGCAATTTCAGGGAAGGCAAGGTAAAGCAAAACAAGGCAATTCCTGTCAAGGCAAATTAAGGTAACACAAGGCAAAATAACTCTAGGCAAGGCAATTCCAGGGAAAACAGGGCAAGGCAATGTAGGGCAATTCTAGGCTAGGCTCTTTTGCGCAAGGCAAGGCAATGCAAGGCATTTTCAGAGAAGTCAATTTTAAGCATCGCAAGTCAATGCAAAACAACGGAAGGCAATTCCAGGCAGGGCAATTCCACAAAACACAAGGCAAGGCAAGACAATTCTAGGCAAGGCAATTCCAGTCAAGGCAAGGCAAGCCAAAGCAAGAGAATTCCAGACAGGGCAATTCCAGGCTAGGCAAGGTAAGGCAATGCAAGAAAATTCCCAGCAAGGCAGAGAAATTCCAGGCAAGGCAATGCCAGGACAAAAAGGCATCACAGGAGGGGGACTCAAGATGGCGCTGTGAGAACAACCCAGGATTGGAGCCCGCGTTGAATTCACAAACGGTGAGTCAGTGCTGCATTTCCAGACTGATGTTTGTTGCCCACAAACGGGGAAACTCCCAAGTATAAAAGACACGGGACGCCAGGCAGTAGGTCTGCCTGGCGAAGCCGGCAGCCGGGGCGGCGGCGGCCGGCCCTACCCAGCAATCCCCACAGGGCGCGCTTGTCTGGGTGCCTTGTTGAACCGGCAACCTGAGACTTGAGAGGGCTGGACTTGAGACTGAACGAGACTTGCACAGTAGCCCAGCCCAGGGGATTGCAGGGACAGATCGCTTGGGATACCCAGTGGGACGAACAAAACCGCGATTTCAAACTATCCCGGGCAGACGGTCCGAGACGCGCTGTGGGGGAGGGGCGTCCACCACTACGGAGGCAACCTGCCCCAACTGATATACACGCCCACTGCTGAGGCAGCCAGCCGTTGCCGAGGCAACCCGCCCCAACTGAGATACACGCCCACTGCTGACGCAGCCAGCCGTTGCCGAGGCAACCCGTCCCTACTGAGATACACGCCCACTGCTGACGCAGCCTGCCGTTGCTGAGGCAACACGCTACAACGAAGAGACTCCGCCGCAGGGCGTGGCGGAGACCACAGCAGAGCCGGCAGGAACAGCGCGAATCACACAACAGCAGGGCGGAGCCTCGGCAGCCAAACAGTGGCTAGTCTGCCTTTGAGCTGGGCAGGACACCTGATCGGACATCCAAAAATAAAGCCCAAACCCCTCAACACAGAGCATTTGAGGGAAAAAAAAGGGTTGTTTAATGAGCTGTGTTGCAGCAGAATCAAACATAGCAGCCTAACAGCCCTGAATGAACAACAGAGTGCACAGCTCAGCAATTAAACCCCTATAAAGTACAAACTGTCTCCTCAAGCAGCTCCCTGACCGCTCTATATCCAAAAGACTGTCATTAGGCAGGCATCATCCTGGGACAAAGAGAGCAAAAAAAGAAACTGGTAGCATCCCTCGCTGTGCCACGGCTACTAGAGGTGCACCCCCAGACAAGCAGGGTCTGGAGCGGACCTCAACAGTCATACAGCGAAGGGGCTAGACTGGTAGAAGGAAAACCAAGCAACAGAAATACTTCATCATCAACATTCTGGGTGTCCACTCAGAGACCCAAACGAAAAGTCAGCAACTACGCAGACGACCAGCGGACAAATCCACAAAGATGGGAAGAAACCAGCGCAGAAAGGAGGAAAACACCCGAAACCAGAACACATCGCCTCCTAGAAAGGACCAAAACTCCTCACCAGCAAGGGAACGAAGCTGGATGGAGAATGACTGTGACAAAATGACGGAATTAGACTTCAGAAGATGGATAATGAGAAACTTTTGTGAGCTAAAAGATCATGGATTAAATCAATGCAAAGAAACTAAGAACCTTGAAAAAAGATTTGAAAAAAGATTCGAGGAAATGATAACAAGAATGGATACCTTAGAGAGGAATATGAATGAATTAAAGGAGCTGAAAAACACAATACGAGAACTTCGCGAAGCAAACGCAAGTTTCAATAGCCGAATTGACCAAGCAGAAGAAAGAATATCTGAAGTCGAAGACCAACTCAATGAAATAAAACGAGAAACCAAGATCAGAGAAAAAAGCGCAAAAAGGAATGAACAAAGTCTCCAAGAAATGTGGGACTATGTGAAAAGACCTAACCTACGTTTGATAGGTGTACCAGAAGGGGACGAAGAGAATGAATCCCAGCTGGAAAATACTCTTCAGGATATCATCCAGGAAAATTTCCCCCACCTAGCAAGACAAGCCAACACTCAATTGCAGGAAATACAGAGAACACCACAAAGATATTCTGCAAGAAGAGCAACCCCAAGGCACATAATCGTCAGATTCAACAGGGTTGAAATAAAGGAGAGAATACTAAGGGCAGCCAGAGAGAAAGGTCGGGTCACCCACAAAGGGAAGCCCATCAGACTCACAGCAGATCTCTCGGCAGAAACACTACAAGCCAGAAGAGAGTGGGGGCCAATATTCAACATTCTTAAAGAAAAGAACTTTCAACCCAGAATTTCATATCCAGCCAAACTGAGCTTCAGAAGTGAAGGAAGAATAAAATCCTTTGTGAACAAGCAAGTACTCAGAGATTTTGTCACCACCAGGCCTGCTTTACAAGAGCTCCTAAAAGAGGCACTACACATAGAAAGGATCAGTCAGTACCAGCCATTCCAAAATCACACTGAATGCTAAAGAGCTTCAACATAATGAAGAATCTACAACAACTAACAGGCAAAACAGCCACTTAGCATCAAAATGGCAGTATCAAATTCACACATAACAATATTAACCCTAAATGTAAATGGACTAAATGCACCAATCAAAAGACACAGACTGGCAAATTGGATAAAAATCCAAAACCCATCAGTGTGCTGTATCCAGGAAACCCATCTCACATGCAAGGATACACAAAGGCTCAAAATAAAGGGATGGAGAAAGATTTACCAAGATAATGGAAAGCAAAAAAAAGCAGGAGTTGCAATTCTCATCTCTGATAAAATAGACTTTAAAGCAACAAAGATCAAAAGAGACAAAGAAGGACATTACATAA
The DNA here is from genome assembly GCF_049354715.1 of Callithrix jacchus. NCBI lineage: Eukaryota > Metazoa > Chordata > Mammalia > Primates > Cebidae > Callithrix > Callithrix jacchus. Next base: position 59,989,184 of record NC_133506.1, read on the forward strand.
TGGTAAAAGGATCGATACAACAAGAAGAGCTAACGATCCTAAACATATATGGACCCAACGCAGGAGCACCCAGATACATAAGGCAAGTTCTTAATGACTTACAGAAGGACTTAGACTCCCAAACAATAATAGTGGGAGACTTTAACACTCCACTGTCAATACTAGACAGATCAACCAGACAGAAAATCAACAAGGATACCCAGGGCGTGAACTCAGACCTGGAGCAAGCAAACCTGGTGGACATTTACAGAACTCTCCACCCCAAATCCACAGAATACACATTCTTCTCAGCACCACATCACACCTACTCTAAAATTGACCACATAATTGGAAGTAAAGCACTGCTCAACAAATGCAAAACAACTGAAATCATAACAAACAGCCTCTCAGACCATAGTGCAATCAAGTTAGAACTCAGAATTCAGAAACCGACCCAGAACCGCACAGCTTCATGGAAACTGAACAACTGGCTCTTGAATGTTGACTGGGTAAACAACGAAATGAACGCAGAAATAAAGAAGTTCTTCGAAAACAATGAGAACGAAGACACAACGTGCCAGAACCTCTGGGACACATTTAAAGCAGTCTCTAGAGGAAAGTATATAGCAATAAGTGCCCATATGAGGAGAATGGAGAGATCCAAAATTGACACCCTATCGTCAAAATTGAAAGAGCTAGAGGAGCAAGATCAAAAAAACTCAAAACCCAGCAGAAGACAAGAAATTACTAAGATCAGAGCTGAGCTGAAGGAGATTGAGACACGAAAAACCCTTCAAAAAATCAATAAATCCAAGAGCTGGTTTTTTGAAAAGATCAACAAAATAGACAGACCACTAGCCAGATTGATTAAAAAGAAAAGAGAGAACAACCAAATAGATGCAATAAAAAATGATAAAGGGGAAATCACCACAGATTCCACAGAAATTCAAACCATCATCAGAGATTACAAACAACTCTATGCACATAAACTAGTAAACCTGGAAGAAATGGATAAATTCCTGGACTCCTGTGTCCTCCCAAGCCTAAACCAGGAGGAAGCTGAAACTATGAATAGACCAATAACAAGGTCTGAAGTTGAGGCAGCAATTAAGAGCCTACCTCACAAAAAAAGCCCAGGTCCAGAAGGGTTCACAGCCGAATTCTACCAGACACACAAGGAGGAGCTGGTACCATTCCTTCTAAAACTATTTCAAACAATCCAAAAAGAGGGAATCCTTCCCAAATCATTTTATGAGACCAACATCATCCTGATACCAAAACCCGGCAGAGACCCAACGAGAAAAGAAAACTTCAGGCCAATATCCATGATGAACATAGATGCAAAAATCTTCAATAAAATATTGGCAAGCCGATTGCAACAGCAAATCAAAAAACTTATTCATCATGATCAAGTAGGATTCATCCCAGGGATGCAAGGCTGGTTCAACATACGCAAGTCTATCAACGTAATTCACCACATAAACAGAACCAAAAACAAAAACCACATGATTATCTCAATTGACGCAGAGAAGGCATTTGACAAAATTCAACAGCCCTTTATGCTAAAAACCCTCAATAAACTAGGTATCGATGGAACGTATCTCAAAGTAATAAAAGCTATTTATGACAAACCAACAGCCAATATCATACTGAATGGGCAAAAACTGGAAGCATTCCCTTTGAAATCTGGCACTAGACAAGGATGCCCTCTCTCACCACTCCTATTCAATATAGTACTGGAAGTTCTAGCCAGAGCAATCAGGCAAGAAAAAGAAATAAAGGGTATTCAAATAGGAAAGGTGGAAGCCAAATTGTCTCTATTTGCAGACGACGTGATAGTATACCTAGAAGACCCCATGGCCTCAGCCCAAAAACTCCTGAAACTGATAAACAACTTCATCAAAGTCTCAGGATATAAAATCAATGTGCAAAAATCACAAGCATTCGTCTACACCAATAACAGACTTAAAGAAAGCCAAATCAAGAGCGAACTGCCATTCGCAATTGCTACAAAAAGAATAAAATACCTTGGAATACAACTCACAAGGAACGTAAGGGACCTCTTCAAGGAGAACTACAAACCACTGCTCAACGAAATCAGAGAGGACACAAACAGATGGAGAAACATTCCATGTTCATGGTTAGGAAGAATTAATATCGTGAAAATGGCTATACTGCCCAAAGTAATTTACAGAATCAACGCTATCCCCATCAAGCTACCATTGACTTTCTTCACAGAACTGGAAAAAACCACCATGAACTTCATATGGAACCAAAAGAGAGCCCGCATAGCCAAGTCAATTCTAAGCAAAAAGAACACAGCGGGGGCATCACACTACCGGATTTCAAACTATACTACAAGGCTACAGTAATCAAAACAGCATGGTACTAGTACCAAAACAGAGATATAGACCAATGGAACAAAACAGAGGCACCGGAGGCAACACAACATACATACAACTATACAATCTTTGATAAACCTGACAAAAACAAGCAATGGGGCAAGGATTCCATGTTTAACAAATGGTGTTGGGAAAACTGGCTAGCCATGTGCAGAAAGCAGAAACTGGACCCCTTCCTGACACCTTACACTAAAATTAACTCCAGATGGATTAAAGACTTAAACATAAGACCTGGCACCATAAAAACCCTAGAAGGAAATCTAGGCAAAACTATCCAGGACATAGGAGTAGGCAAGGACTTCATGAACAAAACACCAAGAGCATTGGCAACAAAAGCCAAAATAGACAAATGGGACCTAATCAAACTCCACAGCTTCTGCACGGCAAAAGAAACAGTCACTAGAGTGGATCGGCAACCAACAGAATGGGAAAAAATTTTCGCAGTCTACCCATCTGACAAAGGGCTGATATCCAGAATTTACAAACAACTCAAGCAGATTTACAGGAAAAGAACAAACAAGCCCATTCAAAAGTGGGCAAAGGATATGAACAGATACTTTACGAAAGAAGACATATATGAGGCCAACAATCATATGAAAAAATGCTCATCGTCACTGGTCATCAGAGAGATGCAAATCAAAACCACATTGAGATACCATCTCACGCCAGTTAGAATGGCGATCATTAAAAAATCTGGAGACAACAGATGCTGGAGAGGATATGGAGAAAAAGGAACACTTTTACACTGTTGGTGGGAGTGTAAATTAGTTCAACCATTGTGGAAGACAGTGTGGTGATTCCTCAAGGCCTTAGAAATAGAAATTCCATTTGACCCAGCAATCCCATTACTGGGTATATATCCAAAAGACTATAAATCGTTCTACTATAAGGACACATGTACACGAATGTTCATTGCAGCACTGTTTACAATAGCAAAGACCTGGAATCAACCCAAATGCCCATTGATAATAGACTGGATTGGAAAAATGTGGCACATATACACCATGGAATATTATGCAGCAATCAGAAATGATGAGTTCGTGTCGTTTGTAGGGACATGGATGAATCTGGAGAACATCATCCTCAGCAAACTGACACAAGAACAGAAAATGAAACACCGCATATTCTCACTCATAGGTGGGTGATGAAAAATGAGAACACATGGACACAGAAAGGGGAGTACTAAACACTGGGGTCTATTGGGGGGAAAAGGGGAGGGCCAGTGGGAGGGGTAGGTGGGGAGGGATAGCCTGGGGAGAAATGCCAAATGTGGGTGAAGGGGAGAAGAAAAGCAAAGCACACTGCCATGTGTGTACCTACGCAACTGTCTTGCATGCTCTGCTCATGTACCCCAAAACCTATAATCCAATAAAAAGTTAAAAAAAAAAAAAGGCATCAGAATTCTAGGCAAGGCAATTCTAGGTAAGGCAAGGCAAAACAAGGCAAGGCAAGGCAACTTTTTGCAAGAAAATCTGGGGAAGGCAAGACAATGCGAGGCAATTCCAGGCAAGTATTTTCCAGGCAACCTAGGCAAGAAAATTGAAGGCATGGCAAATCCAGGCAAAAAAAGGCAAGGCAAGGCAATTCCAGGCCAAAAAAGGTAAAACAGAAAAATTGCAGGCAGGGCAATTTCAGGTAAGGCAAGGCAAGGCAAGGCAATTCAGGGCAATTCCAGAAAATGCAAAACAAGGAAAGAGAATTCTAGGCAAGGCAATTCCAGGCAAGGCAAGGCACGCCAAACCAAGGAAATAAAAGACAGAAAAATGCAAGGCTAGGCAAGAAAAAACAATAAAAGAAAATTCCAAGCAAGGCAAAAAATTCCACGCAAGAGAATTCAAGGCAAGGCACAACAAGGCAAGGCATGCCAATTCCAGGCAAGGCAATTCGAGGTAAAAAAAAGGTAAGGCAAAGCAGGGCAATTTTAGACAAGGCAATTTCAGGCTAGGCAGGGCAGGGAAATTTCAAGCAAAAACATTTGAGGCAAGGCAAGGCAAGTCAGAAAAGGGCAATTCCAGGAAGACTATTTCAGTCAAGGCAAGGCAAGGCAAATTTAGGCAAGGCAAAACAAGAAAAGGCAAGGCAATTCCAGACAAGAAAATTCTAGTCAAGGCAAGAAAAGGCAATTCTAGGCAAGGCAATTTCAGGCAAAGCAAGGTAAAACAAGGCAATGCAATTCCAGGCAAGGTAATTCCAGGCAAGGCAGGGCAAGGCAATGTAGGGCAATTCTAGGCAAGGTTCTTTCAGGTAAGGCAAGGCAACGCAAGGCAATTTCAGGACGACAATTTTAGGAACAGCAAAGTAATTCAAGGCATGGCAAGGCAAGGCAAGGCAAGGCAAGGCAAAAAGAGAAAATTCCAGGCAAGGCAATTCCAGGCAAGGCAAATCCAGGCTAGGCAATTTCAGGCAATGCAAGGCAAGTCAACCCAAAGCAAGCCAAGGCAATTACAAAGAAGACAATATCAGACAAGGCAATCCCATGGAACAAAAGGCAAGGCAATGCAAGGCAATTGTGGGAACAGCAATTCCAGGCAAGAAATGGCAAGACAAATCCAGGCAAGGCAAGGAAAGAAAATTCCAGGCAAGAAAAGTGCAGGAACGGAAATTTCAGGCAAGGCAAGACACGAGAAGGCAAGGCAATTCCATACAAGGAAATTCCAGGCAAGGAAACAAAAGGCAATTCCAAGTGAGTCAATTCCAGGCAAGACAAGGTAAGGCAAGGCAATGCAATTCTAGGAAGGCAATTCCAGGCAAGGTAAGGCCATGCAAGGCAAGACAACTTCAGGCAATGCAATTCCTGGCATGCAAGACAAGTCAATTCCAAGCAAGGCAATTATCAGAAAGGCAACTCCAGGGAAGGAAAGGCAAGACAAGGCAGGAAAAGGTATTTCCAGGCAAGAGAATTCCAGCTAAGGCAAGGCAAGACAATTCCATGCAAGGCAATTCCAGTAAATGCAAGGCAAAACAATGCAAGGCAAGGAAATTCTATGCAAAGCAATTCCAGGCGTGGAAAGGCAAGGCAAGGCAATTCTAAGCAAGGCAATTGCAGTAAACGCAAGACAAGACAAGGCAATTCCACGCAAGGCTATTCCCGGGAAGGCAAGGCCAGACAATTCCAGGCAAGGAAAAGCAAGGCAATTTCTGGTAAGACAATTCCAGGTAAAACAAGGAAAGACAATTTCAGGAAAGCAATTTCAGGCAGGGAAATTCTAGGCAAGGCAAGGCAATGCCAGGAATGGCAATTCCAGGCAAGGCAGGGCAAGGGAAGGCAAGGCAAGAAAACGCAATTCTAGGCAAGGAAATTGCAGGGAAGGAAATTCCAGGGAAGGCAAGGCAAAACAAGGACGACAAGAGAAATTCCAGGTAAGGCAAGGCAATGTAATTCTAGAGAAGAGAATTGCAGCCAAGGCAAGGCAATGCAAGGCAAGGCAATACCTGGAAATGCAAGGCAATGCAATTTCAGGCAAGGCAACTGCCAGAAAGGCATTTCCAGGGCAGGCAAAGCAAGACAAGGCAGGAAAAGGTATTTCCAGGCAAGGTAATTCCACCTAACGTAAGGCAACAGAGTTCCAGGAAAGACAATTCCAGTCAAGAAAAGGCAGGGTAACACAAGGCAAGGCAATTCCAGGAGAGGAAAGGCAAGGCAAGGAAATGTGAAGCAAGGCAATTGCAGTCAAGGCAAAACAAGACAAGGCAATTCCACGCAAGGCTATTCCAGGGAATGTAAGGCAGGGCAACTCCAGGCAAGAAAAAGCAAGTCATTGAGGACTCAAGATGGCGCTGTGAGAATAACCCAGGATTGGAGCTCTTCTCGTTGAATCCACAAACGGTGAGTCAGAGCGGCATTTCCAGATGGATCTTTGTTGCCCACAGAACGGGGAAACTCCCAAGTATAAAAAAGACATGGGACGCCAGGCAGTAGGTCTGCCTGGTGAAGCCGGCAGCCGGGGCGGCGGCAGCCGGCCCTACCCAGCAATCGCCACAGGGTGCGATTGTCCGGGTGCCCTGTTGAACCGGCAACCTGAGACTTGAGAGGGCTAGACTTGAGACTGAACGAGACTTGGACAGTAGGCCAGCCCAGGGGATTGCAGGGATTGGGATACCCAGTGGGACGAACAAAACCGCGATTTCAAACTATCCCGAGAAGACGGTCCAAGACGCTCTGGGGGGGAGGGGCGTCCACCACTACCGAGGCAACCCGCCCCAACTGAGATACACGCCCACTGCTGACGCAGCCAGCCGTTGCCGAGACAACCCGCCCCAACTGAGATACACGCCCATGGCTGACGCAGCCAGCCGTTGCTGAGGCAACACGTCCCTACTGAGATACACGCCCACTGCTGACGCAGCCTGCCGTTGCTGAGGCAACACGCTACAACGAAGAGACTCCACCGCAGGGCGTGGCGGAGACCACAGCAGAGCCGGCAGGAACAGCGTGAATCACATAACAGCAGGGCGGAGTCTCGGCAGCCAAACAGTGGCTAGTCTGCCTTCTAGCTGGGCAGGACACCTGATCGGACATCCAAAAATAAAGCCCAAACCCCTCAACACAGAGCATTTGAGAAAAAAAGGGTTTTTTAATGAGCTCTGTTGCAGCAGAATCAAACATAGCAGCCTAACAGCCCTGAATGAACAACAGAGTGCACAGCTCAGCAATTAAACCCCTATAAAGTACAAACTGTCTCCTCAAGCAGCTCCCTGACCCCTCTATATCCAAAAGACTGACATTAGGCAGGCATCATCCTGGGACAAAGAGAGCAGAAAAAGAAACTGGTAGCATCCCTCGCTGTGCCACAGCTACTAGAGGTGCACCCCAGACAAGCAGGGTCTGGAGCGGACCTCAGCAGTCGTACAGCGAAGGGGCTGGAAAGGCAGAAGGAAAATCAAGCAACAGAAATACTTCATCATCAACATTCTGGGTGTCCACTCAGAGACCCAAACGAAAAGTCAGCAACTACGCAGACGACCAGCGGACAAATCCACAAAGATGGGAAGAAACCAGCGCAAAAAGGAGGAAACCACCCGAAACCAGAACACCTCGCCTCCTAGAAAGGACCAAAACTCCTCACCAGCAAGGGAGCAAAGCTGGACGGAGAATGACTGTGACGAAATGACGGAATTAGACTTCAGAAGATGGATAATGAGAAACTTTTGTGAGCTAAAAGATCATGTATTAAATCAATGGAAAGAAACTAAGAACCTTGAAAAAATATTTGAAAAAAGATTCGAGGAAATGATAACAAGAATGGATACCTTAGAGAGGAATATGAATAAATTAAAGGAGCTGAAAAACACAATACGAGAACTTCGCGAAGCAAACACAAGTTTCAGTAGCCGAAATGACCAAGCAGAAGAAAGAATATCTGAAGTCGAAGACCAACTCAATGAAATAAAACGAGAAACCAAGATCAGAGAAAAAAGCGCAAAAAGGAATGAACAAAGTCTCCAAGAAATGTGGGACTATGTGAAAAGACCTAACCTACGTTTGATAGGTGTACCAGAAGGGGACGAAGAGAATGAATCCAAGCTGGAAAATACTCTTCAGGACATCATCCAGGAAAATTTCCCCCACCTAGCAAGACAGGCCAACACTCAATTGTAGGAAATACAGAGAACACCACAAAGATATTCCTCAAGAAGAGCAACCCCAAGGCACATAATCGTCAGATTCAACAGGGTTGAAATAAAGGAGAGAATACTAAGGGCAGCCAGAGAGAAAGGTCGGGTCACCCACAAAGGGAAGCCCATCAGACTCACAGAAGATCTCTCGGCAGAAACGCTACAAGCCAGAAGAGAGTGGGGGCCAATATTCAACATTCTTAAAGAAAAGAACTTTCAACCCAGAATTTCATATCCAGCCAAACTGAGCTTCAGAAGTGAAGGAAGAATAAAATCCTTTGCGAACAAACAAGTACTCAGAGATTTTGTCACCACCAGGCCTGCTTTACAAGAGCTCCTAAAAGAGGCACTACACATAGAAAGGATCAATCAGTACCAGCCATTCCAAAATCACACGGAATGCTAAAGAGCTTCAACATAATGAAGAATCTACAACAACTAACAGGCAAAACAGCCACATAGCATCAAAATGGCAGTATCAAATTCACACATAACAATATTAACCCTAAATGTAAATGGACTAAACGCACCAATCAAAAGACACAGACTGGCAAATTGGATAAAAATCAAAAACCCATCAGTGTGCTGTATCCAGGAAACCCATCTCACATGCAAGGATACACAAAGGCTCAAAATAAAGGGATGGAGGAAGATTTACCAAGCAAATGGAAAGCAAAAAAAAGCAGGAGTTGCAATTCTCATCTCTGATAAAATAGACTTTAAAGCAACAAAGATCAAAAGAGACAAAGAAGGACATTACATAATGGTAAAAGGATCGATACAACAAGAAGAGCTAACGATCCTAAACATATATGGACCCAACACAGGAGCACCCAGATACATAAGGCAAGTTCTCAATGACTTAAAAAAGGACTTAGACTCCCACACAATAATAGTGGGAGACTTTAACACTCCACTGTCAATACTAGACAGATCAACCAGACAGAAAATCAAAAAGGATATCCAGGGCTTGAACTCAGACCTGGAGCAAGCAAACCTGGTGGACATTTACAGAACTCTCCACCCCAAATCCACAGAATACACATTCTTCTCAGCACCACATCACACCTACTCTAAAATTGACCACATAATCGGAAGTAAAGCACTGCTCAACAAATGCAAAACAACTGAAATCATAACAAACAGCCTCTCAGACCATAGTGCAATCAAGTTAGAACTCAGAATTCAGAAACCGACCCAGAACCGCACAGCTTAATGGAAACTGAACAACTGGCTCTTCAATGTTGACTGGGTAAACAACGAAATGAAGGCAGAAATAAAGAAGTTCTTCGAAACCAATTAGAACGAAGACACAACGTGCCAGAACCTCTGGGACACATTTAAAGCAGTCTCTGGAGGAAAGTATATAACAATAAGTGCCCATATGAGGAGAATGGAGAGATCCAAAATTGACACCCTATCGTCAAAATTGAAAGAGCTAGAGGAGCAAGATCAAAAAAACTCAAAACCCAGCAGAAGACAAGAAATTACTAAGATCAGAGCTGAGCTGAAGGAGATTGAGACACGAAAAACCCTTCAAAAAATCAATAAATCCAAGAGCTGGTTTTTTGAAAAGATCAACAAAATACAGACCACTAGCCAGATTAATTAAAAATAAAAGAGAGAACGACCAAATAGATGCAATAAAAAATGATAAAGGGGAAATCACCACAGATTCCACAGAAATTCAAACCATCATCAGAGAATATTACAAACAACTATATGCGCATAGACTAGTAAACCTGGAAGAAATGGATAAATTCCTGGACTCCTGTGTCCTCCCATGTCTAAACCAGGAGGAAGCTGAAACTATGAATAGACCAATAACAAGGTCTGAAGTCGAGGCAGCAATTAAGATCCTACCACACAAAAAAAGCCCAGGTCCAGACGGGTTCACAGCCGAATTCTACCAGACACACAAGGAGGAGCTGGTACCATTCCTTCTAAAACTATTTCAAACAATCCAAAAAGAGGGAATCCTTCCCAAATCATTTTATGAGACCAATATCATCCTGATACCAAAACCCGGCAGAGACCCAACGAGAAAAGAAAACTTCAGGCCAATATCCATGATGAACATAGATGCAAAAATCTTCAATAAAATATTGGCAAGCCGATTGCAACAGCAAATCAAAAAACTTATTCATCATGATCAAGTAGGATTCATCCCGGGGATGCAAGGCTGGTTCAACATACGCAAGTCTATCAACGTAATTCACCACATAAACAGAACCAAAAACAAAAACCACATGATTATCTCAATTGACGCAGAGAAGGCATTTGACAAAATTCAACAGCCCTTTATGCTAAAAACCCTCAATAAACTCGGTATCGATGGAACGTATCTCAAAGTAATAAAAGCTATTTATGACAAACCAACAGCCAATATCATACTGAATGGGCAAAAACTGGAAGCATTCCCTTTGAAATCTGGCACTAGACAAGGATGCCCTCTCTCACCACTCCTATTCAATATAGTACTGGAAGTTCTAGCCAGAGCAATCAGGTAAGAAAAAGAAATAAAGGGTATTCAAATAGGAAAGGTGGAAGCCAAATTGTCTCTATTTGCAGACGACATGATAGTATACCTAGAAGACCCCATTGCCTCAGCCCAAAAACTCCTGAAACTGATAAACAACTTCATCAAAGTCTCAGGATATAAAATCAATGTGCAAAAATCACAAGCATTCGTCTACACCAATAACAGACTTAAAGAAAGCCAAATCAAGAGCGAACTGCCATTCGCAATTGCTACAAAAAGAATAAAATACCTTGGAATACAACTCACAAGGAACGTAAGGGACCTCTTCAAGGAGAACTACAAACCACTGCTCAACGAAATCAGAGAGGACACAAACAGATGGAGAAACATTCCATGTTCATGGTTAGGAAGAATTAATATCGTGAAAATGTCTATACTGCCCAAAGTAATTTACAGAACCAACGCTATCCCCATCAAGCTACCATTGACTTTCTTCACAGAACTGGAAAAAACCACCATGAACTTCATATGGAACCAAAAGAGAGCCCGCATAGCCAAGTCAATTCTAAGCAAAAAGAACACAGCGGGGGCATCACACTACCGGATTTCAAACTAGACTACAAGGCTACAGTAATCAAAACAGCATGGTACTGGTACCAAAACAGAGATATACACCAATGGAACAAAACAGAGGCACCGGAGGCAACACAACATACATACAACTATACAATCTTTGATAAACCTGACAAAAACAAGCAATGGGGCAAGGATTCCATGTTTAACAAATGGTGTTGGGAAAACTGGCTAGCCATATGCAGAAAGCAGAAACTGGACCCCTTCCTGACACCTTACACTAAAATTAACTCCAGATGGATTTAAGACTTAAACATAAGACCTGGCACCATAAAAACCCTAGAAGGAAATCTAGGCAAAACTATCCAGGACATAGGAGTAGGCAAGGACTTCATGAACAAAACACCAAGAGCATTGGCAACAAAAGCCAAAATAGACAAATGGGACCTAATGAAACTCCACAGCTTCTGCACGGCAAAAGAAACAGTCACTAGAGTGGATCGGCAACCAACAGAATGGGAAAAAATTTTCGCAGTCTACCCATCTGACAAAGGGCTGATTTCCAGAATTTACAAACAACTCAAGCAGATTTACAGGAAAAAAACAAACAAGCCCATTCAAAAGTGGGCAAAGGATATGAACAGATACTTTACGAAAGAAGACATATATGAGGCCAACAATCATATGAAAAAATGCTCATCGTCACTGGTCATCAGAGAGATGCAAATCAAAACCACATTGAGATACCATCTCACGCCAGTTAGAATGGCGATCATTAAAAAATCTGGAGACAACAGATGCTGGAGAGGATGTGGAGAAAACGGAACACTTTTACACTGTTGGTGGGAGTGTAAATTAGTTCAACCATTGTGGAAGACAGTGTGGCGATTCCTCAAGGCCTTAGAAATAGAAATTCCATTTGACCCAGCAATCCCATTACTGGGTATATATCCAAAAGACTATAAATCGTTCTACTATAAGGACACATGTACACGAATGTTCATTGCAGCACTGTTTACAATAGCAAAGACCTGGAATCAACCCAAATGCCCATTGATAATAGACTGGATTGGAAAAATGTGGCACATATACACCATGGAATATTATGCAGCAATCAGAAATGATGAGTTCGTGTCGTTTGTAGGGACATGGATGAATCTGGAAAACATCATCCTCAGCAAACTGACACAAGAACAGAAAATGAAACACCGCATATTCTCACTCATAGGTGGGTGATGAAAAATGAGAACACATGGACACAGAAAGGGGAGTACTAAACACTGGGGTCTATTGGGGGGAAAAGGGGAGGGCCAGTGGGAGGGGGAGGTGGGGAGGGACAGCCTTGGGAGAAATGCCAAATGTGGGTGAAGGGGAGAAGAAAAGCAAAGCACACTGCCCTGTGTGTACCTACGCAACTGTCTTGAATGCTCTGCTCATGTACCCCAAAACCTATAATTCAATAAAAAAATTAAAAAAAAAATGACTGATTCCAAAAAAAATAAAATAAAATAAAATACCTGATCAAAAAAAAAAAAAAAATCTGGAGACAACAGATGCTGGAGAGGATGTGGAGAAAAAGGAACACTTTTACACTGTTGGTTGGAGTGTAAATTAGTTCAACCATTGTGGAAGACAGTGTGGCGATTCCTCAAGGCCTTAGAAATAGAAATTCCATTTGACCCAGCAATCCCATTACTGGGTATATATCCAAAAGACTATATATCGTTCTACTATAAGGACACATGTACACGAATGTTCATTGCAGCACTGTTTACAATAGCAAAGACCTGGAATCAACCCAAATGCCCATTGATAATAGACTGGATTGGAAAAATGTGGCACATATACACCATGGAATATTATGCAGCAATCAGAAATGATGAGTTTGTGTCGTTTGTAGGGACATGGATGAATCTGGAGAACATCATCCTCAGCAAACTGACACAAGAACAGAAAATGAAACACCGCATATTCTCACTCATAGGTGGGTGATGAAAAATGAGAACACATGGACACAGAAAGGGGAGTACTAAACACTGGGGTCTATTGGGGGGAAAAGGGGAGGGCCAGTGGGAGGGGGAGGTGGGGAGGCATAGCCTGGGGAGAAATGCCAAATGTGGGTGAAGGGGAGAAGAAAAGCAAAGCACACTGCCATGTGTGTACCTACGCAACTGTCTTGCATGCTCTGCTCATGTACCCCAAAACCTATAATCCAATAAAAAATTAAAAAAAGAAAAGCAAGGCAATTCAAGGCAATTCCAGGCAAGGAAATTCCAAGTAAGGCAAGGAAAGACAATTCCAGGCAAAGCAATTGCAGGCAAGGCAATTCTAGGCAAGGCAGGGCAATTCCAGGCAAGTGAATTCCAGGCAAAGCTAGGCAAGAAAATTGCAGGCAAGGAAAATTCAGGCAAGACAAAGCAATTCTAGGGAAGGTAAAAAAAAAAAAAAGCAGGGCAGTTGCAGGCAGGGCAATTTCTGGCAAGGCTAGGCAAGGCACGCCAATTCCAGGCAGGGTCATTCCAGAAAACGCAAGACAAGGCAAGAGAATTCCAGGCAAGGCAAGACAAGACAAAGCAAGGCAATTCCAGACAGGGCAATACCAGGAAAGGCAAGGAAAGGCAATGCGAAAAAATTCCCAACAGGGCAAAAAAAATCCGGGCAAGGGAATTCAAGGCAAGGCAAAAAAAGCAAGGCAAGCCAATTCCAGGCAAGGCAATTCGAGGCTAGGAAAAACAAGGAAATTTCAAGCAAGGTAATTAGAGGCAAGGCAAAGCAAGGCAAAAAAAAAAGCAATTCCAGGCAAGGCGATTTCAGGCAAGGCAACCTAAGTCAAGGCAAAGCAATTCCAGGCAACGCAAGACAAGGCAAGGCAAGGCAAGACAAGGCAAGGCAAGGCAATTTCATGCAAGGAAATTTCAGGTAAGGCAAGGGAAGTCAACGCAAGGCAAGGGAATTCTAGGCAAGGGAATTTCATGCAAGGAAAGGCAAGGCAATTTGAAGCAAGGCAATTGCAGTCAAGGCAAAACAAGACAAGGCAATTCCACGCAAGGCTATTCCAGGGAAGTCAAGGCAGGGCAATTCCAGGCAAAGAAAAGCGAGGCAATGCAAGGCAATTCCAGGCAAAGCAATTCCAAGTAATGGAAGGCAAGACAATTCCACTCAAAGCAATTCCAGGCAAGGCAATTATATGCAAGAAAAACAAGGCAAGGCAAGGCAATTCCAGGCAAGTAAATTCCGGGCAAGGCTAGGCAAGAAAATTGCAGGCAAGGCAAATTCAGGCAAGGCAAGGGAAGGCAAGGCAATTCCAGGCAGGGTCATTGCAGACATCACATACAAGGCAAGACAATTCTAGGCAAGAAAATTCCAGGCAATGCAAGGCAAGCCAAAGCAAGGCAACTTCAGACAGGCAATTCCAGGTAAGGAAAGGAAAGTCAAAGCAAAAAATTCCCAGCATGGCAAAAAAATTCCAGGCAAGGGAATTCAAGGCTAGTCAAAAAAAGGCAATTCGAGGAAAGGCGAGGTAAGGCAATGCAATGCAATTCTAGGCAAGGCAATTCTGGGAAAGCAAGGCAATACAAGGCACAGCAACTTCAAAGGAGACAATTCCTGGCAATTTCAGGCAAGGCAATTCCAGGCAAGGCAAGGCAAGGCAAGGCAAGGCAAGGCAAGATAGGGAAATGGATTTTCAGGCAAGGCAATTCCAGCTAAAACAAGGCAAGACAATTTTAGGCAAGACGGTAAGGCAAGGCAAAGCAGGTCAAGACAATTCTAGTTCAGGCAATTCCAGGCGAGGAAAGGCAATGCAAGGCAATTCAAAGGAAGGCAATTGCAGTCTAGGCAAGTCAAGACAAGGCAATTCCATGGAAGGCTATTCCAGGAAAGGCAAAACAAAGAAATTCCAGGTAAGAAAAACGAGGCAATACAAGGCAATTACAGGCAAGGGAATTCCAGGTAAGGCAAGGCAAAACAATTCCAGGCAAGACAATTTTAGGTAAGGCCATTCTAGGCAAGGCAAGGCACAACACGGCAAGGCAAGGCAGTGCCAGGCAAGGCAAGGCAATGCAAGACAAGGCAGAATAAGGCTATTCCAGGCAAGGCAATTTTAGGTAAGACAAGGCAAGGCAACTTCAGGGAAGGCAACTCCAGGCAATGAAGGCAGAACAATTCCAGGCAAGGCAGTGGCCAGACAAACCATTTCAGAGAATTTAAGGCAAGAGAAAGCAGGAAAAGGCAATCCCAGGTAAGGCAATTTTAAGAAAGCCAGGGCAAAAAAGAGCAATTCTTGGCAAGACGATTTCAGGCTATGTAAGGCAAGGCAATTCCAGGCAAGGCAAGACAAGATAAGGCAAGGCAATTCCAGACAAGGATAATCCAGACAAGGCAAAGAAAGGCAATTCCAGGCAAGGCAATTCCAGGCAAAGCAGGGTAAGACAAAGCAATGCAATTCTAGGCAAGGCAATGCAAGGTAAGGCAATTTCAGGCAAGGCAATTCGTGGCAATGCAAAGCAAGTCAAGTTCAGGCAAGGCAATTGCCAGAAAGGCAATTCCAGACAAGGCAAGGCCGGGCAATTCCAGGCAAGGAAAAGCAAGGCAAGGCAAGACAATGCAATGCAAGGCAATTCGGAGCAAGGCAAGGCAATTTTAGGCAAGGCAATTCTAGGTTAGGCAATGCAAGGCAAGGGAAGGCAGTGCAACTCTAGGCCAGGAAATTCCATGCAAGGCAGGGCAAGGCAATGTAGGGCGATTCTACACAAGGTTCTTCTAGGCAAGGCAAAGCAATGCAAGGCAATTTCAGGAAAGACAATTTTAGGAATGGCAAGGTAACACAAGGCATGGCAAAGCAAGGCAAGGCATGGCAAAAACAAGCAATTCCAGGCAAGGCATTGCAAGCCAATTCCAGGCTAGGGAAATTCAGGCAAGGCAAGGGAAGTCAACCCAAACCCAGCCAAGGCAATTACAAGAAAAACAATTCCAGGCAAGGCAATCCCATGCAACAAAAGGCAATACAACGTAAGACAATTGTGGAAACGTCAATTCCAGGCAAGAAAAGGCAAGACAAATCCAGGCAAGGCAAGAAAAGGCAACTCCCGGCAAGACAATTGCAGAAAAGGCAATTCCAGTAAAGGTGATTTCAGGCAAGGAAAGGAAAGGCAATTCCAGGCAAGGCAAGGCAAAAGAAGGCAAGGCAATTCCAGACAAGGTAATTCCAGGCAAGGCAAAAAAAAAAGGCAATGCGAGGCAAGGCAATTTCAGGGAAGGCAAGGTAAGGGAAGACAAGACAATTTTAGTCAAGGCAAGGTAAAACAACACAAGGCGAAAAAATTCTAGACAAGGCAATTCCAGGCAAGGCAGGGCAAGGCAATGTCGGGAATTTTAGGCAAGGCTCTTTCAGACAAGGCAAGGCAATGCAAGGGAATTTCAGAAAAGTCAATTTTATGCATGGTAAGGCAAGGCAAAACAAGGCATGGCAATGCAAGGCAATTCCAGGCAGGGCAATTCCAGACAATGAAAGGCAAGGCAAGAAAATTCTAGGCAAGGCAATTCCAGGCAAGGCAAGGCAAGCCGAAACAAGGCAATTCCAGACAGGGCAATTCCAGGCTAGGCAAGGAAAGGCAATGCAAGAATATTTCCAGCAAGGCAAAAAAATTTTCAGGCAAAGGAATTCAAGGCAAGGCAATTTCAGCAAAGGAAAGGCAACAAAATTCCAGGCAAGGCAATTACAAGCAAGGCTAGGCAAGGCAATTCCAGTCAAGGAAAGGTAAGACAAAACAATTCTAGGCAAGGCAATCCTAGGCAAGGCAGGGCAAGGCAATGTAGGGCAATTTTAGGCAAGGCTCTGTTACGCAAGGCAGGGCAATGCAAGGTAATTTCAGAAAAGTCAATTTTAGGCACTGCAAGGCAACGCAAGGCAATTCAAGGCAGGGAAATTCCAGACAACTCAAGGCAAAGCAAAGCAAGACAATTCTAGGCAAGGCAATTCCAGGAAAGTCAATTGCCGGAAAAGCAACTCCAGGGAACGCAAGGCAAGACAAGTCAGGAAAAGGTATTTTCAGGCAAAACAATTTCTGCTAAGGATAGGCAAGACAATTCCAGGCAAATAAATTCCAGTCAAGGAGAGGCAAAACTATGCAAGGCAAGGCATTTCTAGGCAAGGCAATTTAAGGCATGGAAAGGCAATTGCAGTCAAGGCAAGGCAAGCCAAGGCAATTTCATGCAAGGCTATTCCAGGGAAGGCAAGGCAGGGCAATTTCAGGCAAGAAAAAGTAAGGCAATCCCGTGCAAGGTAATTCCAGGTAAGGCAAGGAAAGACAATTTTAGAAGCGGCAATTTCAGGCAGAATAATTCTAGGCAAGGCAATGCCAGGCAAGGCAAGGCAAGGCAACGCAATTCTAGGCAAGGCGATTGCAGGGGAAAAAATTTTCAGGCAAGGCAAGGCAAAACAAGGATGACAAAGGCAGTTTCAAACAAAGCAATTCCAGGCAAGGCAATGCAATTCTTGGCAAGGCAATTCCAGGCAAGGCAAGACAAGACAAGGCAGTAAAAGGTATTTCCAGGCAAGGCAATTCCACCTAAGGCAACACAATTCCAGGCAAGACAATTCCAGTCAAGGCAAGGCAACACAATTTAGGCAAGGCAATTCTAGGCGACAAAAGGCAAGGCAAGGCAACTCGAATCAAGGCAATTCCAGTCAAGGCAAAGTAAGACAAGGCAATTCCACGCAAGGCTTTTCCAGGGAAGGCAAGGCAGGGCAATTCATGGCAAAACAAAAAACAAGGCAAGGCAAGGCAATGCAATTCAAGGCGATTCCAAGCAAGTAAATTCCAAGGAAGGCAAGGCAAAGCAATTCCAGGCATGGAAATTCCAGTCAAGGCAAGGGAAGGCAACACAAGGCAAGGCAATTCTGGCCAAGGGAATTCCATCTAGCAAAGGCAAAGCAAGGCAATTTGAAGCAAGGCAGTTGCAGTCAAAGCATGGCAAAACAAGGAAATTTCACACAAGGCTGTTCCAGGGAAAGCAAGGCAGGGCAATTCCAGGCAAGGAAAAGAAAGGCAATGCAAGGCAATTCCAGGCAAATCAATTCCAGGTAAGGCAAGGCAAGACAATTTCAAGCAAAGCAATCCCAGGCAAGGCAATTCTAAGCAAGGCAAGGCAAGGCAAATCCAGGCAAGTAAATTCCAGGCAATGCTAAAAAAGAAAATTGCAGACAAGGCAAATTCAGGCAAGGCAAGAAAAGGCAAGACAATTCCAGGCAAGGCAAGGCAAAACAGGCCAACTGCAAGCAGGGCAATTTCCTAAAAGGCAAGGCAAGGCAGACCAATTTTAGGCAGGGCCATTCCAAACATCGCAAGACAAAGCATGACAATTCTAGGCAAGGCTAAACAAGGAAAGTCAAAGCAAGGCAATTTCAGGCAGGGCAATTCCAGGCAAGGCAAGGAAGGGAACTGCAAAAAATTCCCAGCAAGGCAAAAAAATTCCAGGCAAGGGAATTCAAGGCAAGGTAAAACAAGACAAGGCAGGCCAATTCCAGGCAACGCAATTCGAGGTAAGGAAAGGCAAGGAAAAAAGGGGCAACTCCAGACAATGCAATTTGAGGCAAGGCAAGGTAAGGCAAGGCAATCCAATTTTAGGCAAGGCAATTCCAGGAAAGACAAGGCAATGCAAGGCAAGGCAATGCAAGGCAAGGGAATTCCAGGCAAGGCACGGCAAGACAAGACAGGAAAATATATTTTTAGGCAAGGCAATTCCAGCTAAGAAAAGGCAAGACAATTCCAGTCAAGGTAAGGCAAGGCAACGCAAGGCAAGGCAATTCTAGACCAGGCAATGCCAGGCGAGGAAAGGCAAGACAAGGCAATTAGAAGCAAGGCAATTGCAGTCAAGGCAAGGCAAGACAAGCCAATTTCATGCAAGGCTATTCCAGAAATGACAAGGCAAAGCAATTCCAAACAAGGAAAAGCAAGGCAATGCAAGGCAATTTCAGGCAAAGTAAGTCCAGGTAATGTAAGGCAACACAATTGAAGGCAAGGCAATTCCAGGTAAGGCAAGGCAAGGCAAAGCACGGCAAGGCAAGGTAATGCCAGGCAAGGCAATTCCAGGCAAAGCAAAAGAAGGCAAGGCAAAGCAATTCTTGGTAAGGCAATTGCAGGAAAGGCAATTCCAGGCAAGGCAAGGCAAGACAAGGCAGAGAAAGGCAATTCCAGGCAAGGCAATTTTAGGTAGGACAAGGCAAGGCAATCCCAGAGAAGGCAACTCCAGGCAATGCAAGGCAGGGCAATTCCAGGCAAGACAGTTTCTGGAAAGGATATTTCAGAAAAATTAAGGCAAGACAAATCAGGGAAAGGCAATACCGGGTAAGGCAATTATGGGCAAGGCAAGGCAAAAAAGTGCAATTCTTGGCAAGGCAATTTCAGGCAAGGTAAGGCAAGGCAATTCCAGACAAGACAAGACAAGATAAAGCAAGGCAATTCCAGACAAGGAAATTCCAGGCAGGGCAAGAAAAGGCAATTTCAGGCAAGGAAATTCCAGGCAAGGCAAGGAAAGGCAATTCCAGGCAAGGCAATTCCAGGCAAAGCGAGGTAAGGCAAGGCAATGCAATTCTAGGCAAGGCAAGGTAAGACAAGACAATGCAATTCTAGGCAAGGCAATTCCACGTAAGGCTATTTCAAAGAAGGCAAGGCAGGGCAATTCTGGGCAAGGAAAAGCAAGGCAATGCAAGGCAATTCCAGGCAAAGCAATTCCAGGCAAGACAATTCTAGGCAAGTCAAGGCAAGGCAAGGCAACGCAATTCTAGGCAAGGAAATTCCAGGTAAGACAAGGCAAGACAATTCCAGGCAAAGAAATTCCAGGCAAGGTAATTCTAGGCAAGGCAAGGCAAGAAAGACAAGGCAATTCCAGTCAAGTAAATTCCAGGCAAGGCAATTCCGGGAAAGGAAAAGCAAGGCAATGCAAGGTAATTCCAGGTAAGGCAATTCCAGGTAAGGCAAGGCAAGACAATTCCAGGAAAAGCAATTCCAGGCAAGGCAATTCTAGGCAAGGCAATTCTAGGCAAGGTAAGGCAAGGCAAGGCAAGGCAACTCCAGTCAAGTAAATTCTAGGTAAGTCTAGGCAAGAAAATCGCAGGCAAGAAAAATTCAGGCAAGGCAAGGGATGGCAAAGCAATTCCAGGCAAGCAAGGCAAAACAGGCCAATTGCAGGCAGTGCAATTTCCAGCAAGGCAAGGAAAGGCAGGTCAATTCCAGGCAGCGCCATTCCAGACAACGCACGACAAGGCAAGACAATTCTAGGCCAGGCAATTCCAGGCAAGAAAATACAAGCCAAAGCAAGGCAATTTTAGACAGGGCAATTCAAGGCAAGGCAGGAAAAAACAATGCAAAAAATTTCCAGCAAGTCAAAAAAATTCCAGGCAAGAGAATTCAAGGCAAGGCAGGCCAATTCCGGGCAAGGCAATTCGAGGTAAGGAAAAGCAAGGCAAAAAAGGGCAACTCCAGACAAGGCAATATGAGGCAAGGCAAGGTAAGGCAAGGCCATGCAATTCTAGGCAAGGCAATTCCAGGAAAGGCAAGGCAATGCAAGGCAATACAAGGCAAGGCAATTTCTGGCAAAACAAGGCTAGGCAATTCCAGGCAAGGCAATTTCTGGAAAGACAATTTCAAGAAAGACAAATCAAGACAAGTCAGGGGAAGCTATTTCCAGGCAACGCAATTCGAAATAACGCAAGGCAAAGAAATTCCAGGCAAGACAATTGCAGAAAAGGCAATTTTAGGAAAGGCGATGCCAGGCAAGGCAAGGAAAGGCAATTTTAAACAAGATATGGCAGAACAAGGCAAGGCAATTCCAGACAAGGCAAGGAAAGGCAATGCGAGGAAAGACAATACCAGGGAAGGCAAGGTAAGTCAAGACAAGGCAATTCTAGTAAAGGCAAGGTAAGGCAACACAAGGGAAAACAATTCTAGGCAAGGCAATTTCAGGCAAGACATGGCAAGGCAATGTAGGGCAATTCTAGGCAACACTCTTTTAGGCAAGGCAAGACAACGCAAGGTAATTTCAGAAAAGTCAATTTTAGGCACAGCAAGACAACGCAAGGCCAGGTAAGGAAATGCAACGCAAGGCAATTCCAGGCAGGGCAATTCCAGACAACGCAAAGCAAGGCAAGACAATTCTAGGGAAGGCAATTCCAGGCAAGGCAAGGCAAGGCAGGGCAATTGCAGGGATGGGAATTTCTGGCAAGGCAAGGCAAGGCAGGACAATTCCAGACAGGGCCATTCCAGACAACACAAGACAAGGTAAGACAATTCTAGGCAAAACAAGGCAAGCCAAAGCAAGGCAATTCCAGAAAAAGCAATTCCAGACAAGGAAAAAAAGGCAAGGCAAAACATTACCAGCAAGGGAAAAATTCCAGGCAATGGAATTCAAGACAGGACAAAACAAGGCAAGGCAAGCAACTTCCAGGCAAGGGAATTCGAGGTAAAATAAGGCAAGTCCAAAAAGGGCAACGTCAGACAAGGCAATTCGTGGCAAGGCAAGGTAAGGCAAGGCAATACAATTTTAGGCAAGGTAATTCCAGGAAAGACAAGGCAATTTCAGGCAAGGCAATTCCAGGCAAGGCAAGGCAAGACAAGTCAAGAAAATGTGTTCTCAGGCAAGGCAATTCCAGCTAAGAAAAGCCAAGACAATTTCAGGCAAGGCAATTCCAGTCAAGGTAAGGCAAGGCAACGCAAGGCAAGGCAATTCTAGGCCAAGTAATTTCAGGCGAGAAAAGGCAAAACAAAGCAATTTATAGCAAGGCAATTGCAGTCAAGGCAAGGCAAGACAAGGCAATTCCACGAAAGGCTATTCCAGAAAAAGCAAGGCAAAGCAATTTCAGGCAAGAAAAAGCAAGGTAATGCAAGGCAATTCCATGCAAGGAAATTCCAGGTAAGGCAAGGCAATACAATTCCAGGCAAGGCAATTGCAGTTAAGGCAATTCTAGGCAAGGCAAGGCAAAGCAAGGCAATTCCAGGCAAGGCAATTCCAGACAAGGCAAGGGAAGGGAAGGCAAGGCAATGCAATGCAATTCTAAGCAAGGAAATTGCAGGAAAGGCAATTCCAGACAAGGTAAGGCAAGACAAGGCAGAGAAAGGCAATTCCAGGCAAGGCAATTTTAGGTAAGACAAAGCAAGGCAATTCCAGGGAAGGCAACTCCAGGCAAAGCAAGGCAGGGCAATTCCAGGCCAGGCAATTGCCAGAGTGGCCATTCCATGAAACTTAAGGCAACAGACGGCAAGGAAAGGCAATCGCAGGTAAGGCAATTCTAGGCAAGGCAAGGCAAAAAAGGGCAATTCTTGGCAAGGCGATTTCAGGCAAGGTAAGGCAAGACAATTCCAGGAAAGACCAAGCAAGGCAGGGAAATTTCAGGCAGGGCAATTTCAGGCAACGCCAGGCAAGGCAGGGCAATTCCAGACAATGCAAAACAATGCAAGACAATTATATGCAAGGCAGTTCCAGGCAAGGCAATTCCAGACAGGGCAATTCCAGGATAGGCAAAAAAAGGCAGTGTAAGAAAATTTCCAGCAAGGCAAAAATATTCCAGGCAAGTTAACTCAAGGCATGGCAGGCCAATTCCAGGCAAGGCAATTTGAGGTAAGGAAAGGCATAGCAAAACAGGGCAATTCGAGGCAAGGCAAGGCAGGGAAATTCCAAGCAAGGTAATTCGAGGCAATGCAAAGCAAGGCAATTCAGGCAAGGCAAGACAAGCAAAAGAAAGGCAATTCTTGACAGGGCAATTCCAGGCTAGGCAAGAAAAGGCAATACAGGAAAATTCCCAAAAAGGTAAAAAATATCCAGGCAAGGGAATTCAAGGCAAGGCAATTCCAGGAAAGGAAAGGCAACACAATTCCAGGCAAGGGATTTCCAGGCAAGACAATTTTAGGTAAGGTCAGGCAAGGCAATGCAATGCAAGGCAATTCCAAAAAAGAAAATTCCAGGCAAGGCAAGGCAATTCCAGGCAAGAAAATTCCAGTCAACGCAAGGAAAGGCAACACAAGGCAAGGAAATTCTAGGCAAGGGAATTCCATGCGAGGAAAGGCAAGGCAAGGCAATTTGAAGCAAGGCAATTGCAGTCAAGGCAAAACAAGACAAGGCAATTTCACGTAAGGCTATTCTAAATAATGCAAGCCAGGGCAATTCCAGGCAAGAAAAAACAAGGCAATGCAAGGCAATTCCAGGCAAAGCAATTCCAGTCAAGGCAATTCTAGGAAAGTTAAGGCAAGGCAAGGCAATTCCAGGCAAGTAAATTCCAGGCAAGACAATTCTAGGCAAGTCAAGGCAAGGCAAGACAACGCAATTCTTGGCAAGGCAATTCCAGGTATTGCAAGCCAAGATAACTTCAGGCAAAGCAATTCCAGGCAAGGAAATTCTAGACAAGGGAAGGCAAGCCAAGGCAAGACAATTTCAGTCAAGTAAATTTCAGGTAAATCTATGCAAGAAAATTGTAGGCAAGGGAAGTTCAGGCAAGGCAAGGCAGGCCAATTCCAGGCAGGGCCATTCCAGACAACACAAGACAAGGCAAGACAATTCTAGGCAAGGCAGTTCCAGGCTAGGCAAGACAAGCCAAAGCAAGGCAAATTTAGACAGGGCAATTTCAGGCAAGGCAAAGAAAGGCAATGCAAAAAATTTCCAGCAAGTCAAAAAAAATTCCAGGCAAGGGAATTCAAGGCAAGGCAAAACGAGGCAAGGCTGGCCAATTCCAGGCAAGGCAATTCGAGGTAAGGAAAGGCAAAGCAAAAAAGGGCAACTGCAGACAAGGCAATTCGAGGCAAGGCAAAGTAAGGCAAAGCAATGCAATTCTAGGCAAGGCAATTACTGGAAAACAATTTCAAGAAAGGCAAGGCAAGATAAGTCAGGGGAAGCTATTTCCAGGCAAGGCAATTTGAAATAACGCAAGGCAAAGCAATTCCAGGCAAGACAATTGCAGAAAAGGCAATTTTAGGAAAGGCGATTTCAGGCAAGGCAAGGAAAGGCAATTACAAGCAAGGCAAGGCAGAAAAAGGCAAGGCAATTCCAGACAAGGTAATTCCAGGCAAGGCAAGGAAAGGCAATGCGAGCAAAGGCAATACCAGGAAAGGCAAGGTAAGGCAAGGGTAGGCAATTCTAGTAAAGGCAAGGTAAGACAACACAAGGCAAGACAGTTCTAGGCAAGGCAATTTCAGGCAAGGCAGACAAGGCAATGTAGGGCAATTCTAGGCAAGGTTCTTTTACACAAAGCAAGGCAATGCAAGGCAATTTCAGAAAAGTCAATTTTGGCTGGGCACTGTGGCTCAAGCCTGTAATCCCAGCACTTTGGGAGGCTGAGGCCGGCAAATCAGGCAGTCAACAGATCGAGACCATCCTGGTCAGCATGGTGAAACCCCGTCTCTACTAAAAATAACAAAAAATTAGCTGGGCATGGTGGCACGTGCCTGTGATCCCAGCTACTCAGGAAGCTGAGGCAAGAGAATTGTCTGAACCAAGGAGGCGGAGGTTGCAGTGAGCCGAGATCGCGCCATTGCACTCCAGCCTGGGTAACAAGAGCAAAACTCCATCTCAAAAAAAGTAAATTTTAGGCACAGCAAGACAACGCAAGGCAAGGCAAGGCAATGTGACGCAAGGCAATTCCAGGCAGGGCAATTCCAGACAACGCAAAGCAAGGCAAGAAAATTCTAGGTAAGGCAATTCCAGGCAAGGCAAGGCAAGCCAAAGCAAGGCAATTCCAGGCTAGGCAATTTAAGACAATGCAAGAAAATTTCCAGCAAGGCTAAATAATTCCAGGCAAGGGAATTCAAGGCAAGGCAATTCCAGGGAAGGAACAGCAACACAATTCCAGGCAAAGCAATTACAGGCAAGGCAATTCCTTGCAAGAAAATTCCGGACAAGGCAAGTCAATGCAAGGCAATTCCAGGCAAGTAAATTCCAGGCAAGGCTAGGCAAGGAAATTGCAGGCACAGCAAATCCAGTCAAGACAAGACAAGGCAAGGCAATTCCAGGCAAAAAAGGTAAGGCAGGGCAATTTCAGAAAGGTCAATTCCAGGTAAGGCAAGGCAACACGTTTTCAGGCAAGGCAATTCCAAATAAGGCAATTTCAGGCAAGGCAAAGCAAGGCAATTTTAGGGAAAAAAAATTCTGGCAAGGCAAGTCAATGCAAGGCAAGGCAATTCAAGGAAAGAAAATTTCAGGCAAGGCTAGAAAAGGAAATTTCAGGCATGGAAAATCCAGGCAACACAAGGCAAGGCAAGGCAATTCTAGGCAAAAAAAAAAAAAGGTAAAAAAGGGCAATTACAGGCAGGGCAATTTTAGATAAGGCAAGGCAAGGCATGGCAATTCCAGTCAATGCAAGGCAAGGCAAGACAATTTTAGGCAAAGAAATTTCAGGCAAGGCAAGGCAACCCAAAGCAAGGCAATTCCAGACATGGCAATTCCAGGCTAGGCAAGGAAAGGCAATGCAAAATAATTCCAAGCAAGACAAAAAAATTCCTAGCAAGGGAATTCAAGGCGAGGCAAAACAAGGCAAGGCAGAACAGTTAAGGGCAAGGCAATTCGAGGTAAGGTAGGCAAGGCAAAACAGGGAAATTTTAGGCAAGGCAATTCGAGGACAGACGAGGCGGAGAAATTTCAAGTAAGGCAATTCTAGACAAGGCAATTGCAGGAAAGGCAATTCCAGGAAATTCCAGGCAAGGCAAGACAAGGCAGAGAAAGGCAATTCCAGGCAAGGCAATTTTAGGTAACACAAAGCAAGGCAATTCCAGGGAAGGTAACATCTAGGCAACTCCAGCCAGGGCAATTTCAGGCAAAACAATTGCCAGAGTGGCCATTCCAGGAAATTTAAGACAACAGAAGGCAGAAAAAGGCAATCCTGGGCAAGGCAATTCTAGGCAAGGCAAGGGGAAATGAGCAATTCTTGGCAAGGCGAATTCAGGCAAGGTAAGGCAAGGCAATTCCAGGCAAGGCCAGGCATGGCAAGGCAATTGCAGGCAGGGCAATTTCAGGCAAGGCAAGGCAAGACAAGTTAGGGCAATTCCAGGCATGGCAATTTCACACAACGCAAGGAAAGGCAAGACAATTTTATGCAAGGCAGTTCCAGGCAAGGCAATGCAAGCCAAGGCAAGAAAATTCCAGACAGGGCAATTCCAGTCTAGGCAAGAAAAGGCAGTGTAAAAAAATTCCCAGTAAGTCAAAAATATTCCAGGCAAGATAATTCAAGGCAAGGCAAAACAAGGCAAGTCAGGCCAATTCCAGGCAAGGAAATTCGGGGTAAGGAAAGGCAAAGCAAAACAGGGCAATTTCAGGCAAGGCAATTCGAATCAAGGCAAGGCAGGGAAACTACAAGCAAGGCAATTCGAGGCAAGGCAAAACAAGACAATTCCAGGCAAGGCAATACAAGACATGGCAAGGCAATTCCAGACAATAAAAGTTCTGGTAAGGCAAGAAAAGGCAATTCCACGCAGGGCAATTCCAGGCAAAACAAGGTAAGGAAAGGCAATGCAATTCTAGGCAAGGCAATGCAAGGTAAGGCAATTTCAGGCAAGGCAATTTCTGTCAATGGAAAGCAAGTCCAGTTCAGGCAAGACAATTGCCAGAAAGGCAATTCCAGACAAGGCAAGGCAAGACAAGGCAGAGAAAGGTATTTCCAGGCATTCATTTACAGCTAAGGCAAGGCAAGACAATTCCAGAAAAGGCAATTCCAGGCAGGGCAATTCTAGGCAAGGGAAGATAAGGCAATGCCAGGCAAAAAAAAATTTAGGCAAGGTAAGGCAAGGAAAGGCAACTCAATTCTAGGCAAGGCAATTGCAGGAAAGGAAATTCCAGGCAAGGCAAGGCAAAACAATGATAATAATTGAAATTCCAGGCATGGCAATACCAGGCAAGACAAGGCAATGCAATTCTCGGCAAGGCAAGGTAATTCAAGGCAAAAAATTTCAGGAAAGGCAATACCTGGCAATGCAAGAAAAGGCAATCCCAAGCAAGGCAACTGCCAGAAAGGCAATTCCAGGGAAGACAAGGCAAGACAAGGCGGGAAAAGGTATTTCCCGGCAAGGCAATTCCACCTAAGGGGAGGCAAGACAATTTCAGTGAAGGCAAGGCAAGGCAAGGCAACGCAAGGCAAGGCAATTAAAAACGAGGAAAGGAAAGGAAAGGCAATTCCAGTCAAGGAAGGGCAAGACAAGGCAAATTTATGAAAGGCTATTCCAGGGAAGGCAAGGCAGGGCAATTCCAGGCAAGGAAAAGCAAGGCAAGGCAAGGCAATGCAATGCAAGGAAATTCCAGGCAAGGCAAGGCAAGGCAATTACAGGCAAGGCTATTCTAGACTACGCAAGGCAAGGTAAGGGAATGCAGTGCAATTCTAGGCAAGGCAATGCTAGGCAAGGCAGGGCAAGGCAAAGTAGGGCAATTCTATGCAAGGTTTTTTTAGGCAAGGCAAAACAATGCAAGGCAACGCAAGGCACTTTCAGGAAAGACAATTTTAGGAATGTAAAGGTAACACAAAAAATGGCAAGGCAAGGCAAAAAGAGGCAATTCCAGGCAAGGCACGGCAAGGCAATTCCAGACTAGGCAAATTTAGGCAAGGCAAGAGAAGTCAACCCAAGCCAGCCAAGGAAATTACAAGAAAGACAACTCCAGGCAAGGCAATCCGATGCGACAAAAGGCAAGACAACATAAGGTAATTGTGGAAACATGAATTCCAGGCAAGAAAGGGCGAGGCAAATCCAGACAAGGCAAAGAAAGACAACTCCAGGCAAGACAATTGCAGAAATGGCAATTCCAGGCAAGGCAAAGAACGAAAATTCCAGGCAAGACAAGGCAAAACATGGTAAGGCAATTCTAGACAAGGTAATTCCAGGCAAGGCAAGGAAAGGCAATGCCGGGCAAGGCAATTTTAGGGAAGGCAAGGTAAGGCAAAACAAGGCAATTTTAGTCAAGTCAAGGATAAACAACACAAGGCAAAAAAAATTCTAGGCAAGGCAGGGCAAGGCAATGTAGGGCAATTCTAGGCAAGGCTCCTTTATTCAAGGCAAGGCAATGCAAGGCAATTTCAGAAAAGTCAATTTTACACAAGGGAAGGAAAGGCAAGGCGAGGCAAGGCAAGGCAGGCCAAGTCAAGGCAATTCCAGGCAGGGAAATTCCAGACAACGCAAGGCAAGGCAAGACAATACTAGGCAAAGCAATTCCAGGCAAGGCAAGGCAAGCTGAAGCAAGGCAATTTCAGACAGGGTAATTCCAGGCTAGGCAGGGAAAGGCAATGCAAAAAACATTCCTGCAAGGCAAAATAATTCCAGGCAAAAAAATTCCAGGAAAAGAAAGGCAACACAATTTTAGCAAGGCAATTCCAGGCTAGGAAATTCTAGGCAATGCAAAGCAAGGCAAGGCAAGGCAATGCAATGCAAGGCAATTCCAAGCTAGGAAATTCCAGGAAAGGCAAGGCAAGGCAAGGCAATTACAGGCAAGGAAATTCCAGTCAAGGCAAGGAAGGCAACGCAAGGCAAGGCCATTCTAGGCAAAGAAATTCCATGCGAGGAAAGGCAAGGCAATTTGGAGCAAGGCAATTGCAGTCAAGGCAAAACAAGACTTTTGCAGTCAAGGCAAAACAATTCCACGGAAGGCTAATCCAGGGAAGGCAAGGGAGGGCAATTCCAGGCAAGGAAAAAAAGGCAATGCAAGGCAATTCCAAGTAAGGCAAGGCAAGACAATTCCAGGCAAAGCAATTCAAGGCAAGGCATTTCTGGGCAAGGAAATGCAAGGCAATTCCAGGCAAGTAAATTACAGGCAAGGCTAGGCAAGAAAATTGCAGGCAAGGCAAATTTAGGCAAGGTAAGGGAAGGCAAGGCAATTCCAGGCAAGGTCAGGCGAAACAGGGCAATTGTAGGCAGAAAAATTTCTGGCAAGGCAAGGCAAGGCAGGCCAATTCTAGGCAGGGACATTGCAGACAACACAAGACCAGGCAAGGCAAGGCAAGGCAGCAAAGCAAGGCAATTCCAGACAGGCTAATTCCAGTAAAGGCAATGAAAGGCAATGCAAAAAATTCCCTGCAAAGCAAAAACATGCCAGGCAAGGGAATTCAAAGCAATGCAAAACAAGGCAAGGCAGGCCAATTCCAGGCAAGGCAATTCGAGGCAAGGCAAGATAAGGCAAGGCAATTCAATTTTAGGCAAGGCAATTCCAGGAAAGTCAAGGCAATATCAGGCAAGACAATTCCTGGCAAGGCAAGGCAAGGCAATTCCAGGCAAGACAAGGCAGGACAAGTCAGGAAAATGTATTTTAAGGCAAGGCAATTCCAGCTAAGGCAAGGCAATGCAATTTTAGGCAAGGCAATTCCAGGAAAGTCAAGGCAATTTCAGGCAAGGCAATTCCTGGCAATGCAAGGCAAGGCAATTCCAGGCAAGACAAGGCAGGACAAGTCAGGAAAATGTATTTTAAGGCAAGGCAATTCCAGCTAAGAAAAGCCAAGACAATTTTAGGCAAGGCAATTTTAGTCAACGTAAGGAAAGGCAACGCAAGGAAAACCAATGCTAGGCCAGGCAATTTCAGGTGAGGAAAGGCAAAACAAGGCAATTCGAAGCAAGACAATTGCAGTCAAGGCAAGGCAAGACAAGGCAATTCCACACAAGGTTATTCCAGGGAAGGGAAGGCAATTCCAAGCAAGTAGAACAAAGCAATGCAAGGCAATTCCAGGCAAGGGAATTCCAGGGAAGGCAAGGCAACACAATTCCAGGCAAGGCAATTCTATGCAAGCAAGGCTAGGCAAGGCACGGCAAGGCAAGGCAAGGCAATGCAATTCAAGCAAGGCAATTGCAGAAAAGGTAATTCCAGGCAAGGCAAGGAAAAACAAGGCAGAGAAAGGCAATTCCAGGCAAGGCAATTTTAGGTGAGACAAGGCAAGGCAATTTCAGGAAAGGCAACTCCAGGCAATGCAAGGCAGGGCAATTTCAGGCAAGGCATTTGCCAGAAAGTCCATTCTAGGAAAATCAAGGCAAGAGAAGTCAGAAAAAGGCAATCCCAGGCAAGGCAATTCAAAGCAACGCAAGGAGAAAAGGGGAAATTCTTGGCAAGGCGATTTAAGGCAAGGTAAGGCAAGGAAATTTCAGGGAAGGCAAAACAAGATAACGCAACGCAATTCCAGACAAGAAAATTTCAGGCAAGGCAAGGAAAGGCAATTCCAGGCAAGGCAAGGAAAGAAAAGGCAATGCAATTCTAGGCAAGGCAATGAAAGGCAAGGCAATTTCAGGCAAGCCAATTCCAGGCAAGGCAATTGCTGGAATGGCAATTTCAGGAAAGGCAAGCCAAGACAAGTCAGGGAAAGCTATTTCAGGCAAGGCAATTCCAACTAATGCAAGGCAAGACAATTCCAGGAAATGCAAATCCAGGCATGGCGATTTCAGGCAAGGCAGGGAAAGGCAATTCCAGGCAAGGTAAGACAGAACAAGGCAAGACAATTCCAGACAAGGTAATTCTAGGCAAGGCAAGGAAAGGTAACGTGAGGCAAGGCAATTCCAGGAAAGGCAAAGTAAGGCAAGTCAAGGCAATTCCAGTCAAGGCAAAGTAAGGCAACACAAGAAAAAACAATTCCAGGCGAGGCAATTCCAGGCAAGGCAGGGCAAGTGTATGTAGGGCAATACTAGGCGAGGGTCTTTTAGGCAAGGCAAGGTAATGCAGTACAATTTTAGGAAAGTAAATATTAGGTACGGCAAGGCAAGGAAAGGCAAGGCAATTCCAGGAAACTCAAGACAAGGCAGGGAAATTGCAGGCAGGGAAATTTTAGGCAAGGCAAGGAGAGGCAGGGCAATTGCTAGCAAAGAAATTCCAGACAAGGCAAGGCAAGGCATGGCAATTCGAGGCAAGGCAATTCCAGGATAGGCAAGGCAAGCCAAGGCAAGGCAATTCCAGACAGGGCAATTCCAGGCTATGTAAAACAAGGCAATGCAAGAAAAATTTTATCAAAGCATAGAAATTCCAAGCAAGGCAATCTCAGAGAAGACAAGGCAAGGCAATTCCAGGAAAGGCAATTCCAGAAAAGGCAAAACAAGGCAAGGCAGACCAATTTCAGGCAAGGTAATTCAAGGTAAGGAAAGGCAAGACAAAGACAGGCAATTCCAGGCAATGCAATTTGCGACAAGGCAAGGCAGGGAAATATTAAGAGAGGCAATTAGAGGCAAGGTAAGGAAAGGCATAAAAGGGCAATTACAGGCAAGGCAAGGCAAACCACGGCAAGGCAATTCCAGACAGGGCAATTTCAGGCTAGGCAAGGCAAGGCAATGCAAGAAAACTTTTAACAAAGCATAAAAATTCCAAGCAAGAAAATCTCAGAGAAGGCAAGGCAAGGCAATTCTAGGCAATACAATTCCAGGCAAGGGAAGGCATGGTAATTTAAGAAAAGGCAATTTCAGGCAAGTCAAAGCAAGGTAAGGCAGGCCAATTCCAGGCAAGGTAATTCGAGGTAAGAAAAGGCAAGGCAAAGCAGGACGACTCAAGATAAGGCAATTCGAGGCAAGGCAAAGAAGGAAAATTCCAAACAAAGCAATTTGATGCAAGGCAAGGAATGGCCAAAAAGGGCAATTCCAGGCAAGGCTATTTCAGGCAAGGAAAGACAAGACAAGGCAATTCCAGACAAGGTAATTCCAAGCAAGGAAAGGAAAGGCAATTAGAGGCAATGAAATTCCAGGAAAGTCAAATAAGGCAAGGCAATGCAATTCTAGGAAAGGCAATGCCAGGCAAAACAAGGCAATGCAAGGCAAGGCAATTCCAGGCAAGCTATTGCCAGAAATGCAATTCCAGGTAAGGCAAGGCAAGACAAGGCAGGAAAAGATATTTCCAGGCAAGGCAGTTCCAGTCAAGGCAAGGCAATTCAAGGAAAGGCAATTCTAAGCAAGGCAATTTCAGGCGAGGAAAGGCAAGGCCAGGCAATTCGAAGCAAGGCAATTCCAGTCAAGGCAAGGCAAGACAAGGCAATTCCATGCAAGGCTATTCCAGGGCATGCAAGGCAGGGCAATTCCAGGCAAGGAAAAGCAAGGCAATGCAAGGCAATTCCAGGCAAGGCAAATTCCAGACAAGGCAATTCTGGGCAATACAATTCCATGCAAGGCAAGGCAAGCCAAGGCAAGGCAATTCCAGACAGGGCAATTCCAGGCTAGGCAAGGCAAGGCAATGCAGAAAAATTTCCAGCAAGGCATGGAAATTCCAAGCCAGGCAATTTGAGGTAAGGCAAGGAAAGGCAAAAAAGCAATTTCAGGCAAGGTGATTTCAGGTAAGGCAAGTCAAGGCAATTACAGGCAAGACAACTCCAGACAAAGTAATTCCAGGCAAGGCAAGAAAAGAAAATTCCAGGGAAGGAAATTTTGGACAAGGCAAGATAAGGTAAGGCAATGAAATTATAGGCAAGGCAATTTCAGGCAAGGCAAGGCAGCGAAAAACATGGCAATTCCAGGCAAGGCAAGGAAAGGAAAGGCAATTCCAGGCAGGGCAATTTTAAACAAAGAAAGGCAAGGCAATTCCAGACAAGGCAAGGCAAGGCAAGGCAAGGCAAGCAAAGGCAAGGCAATTCCAAACAGGGCAATTCCAGGCTAGACAAGGCAAGGCAATGAAAGGAAACTCCCAGCAAGGAAGGAAAATTTTAGGCATGGCAATCTCAGTCAAAGCAAGGCATGGCAATTCCAGGCAAGAGCATTCCAGGCAAGGCAAAACGAGGCAAGACAGGCCAATTCCAGACAAGGTAATTAGAGGTGAGTAAAGGCAAGGCAAGCAGGGAAATTCCAGTCAAGGCAATTTGAGGCAAGTAAAAACAAGAAAATTCCAAACAAGACAACTCTAGACAAGGCAAGGAAAGGCAAAAAAGGGCAATTCCAGGCAAGGCGATTTCAGGCAAGACAAGGCAAGTCAATCCCAGGCAAGGCAAGACAAGGCAAGGCAAGGCAATTCCAGAGAAGGTAATTCCAGGCAAGGCAAGAAAAGGCAATTCCACGCAAAACAATTCCAGGCAAGGCAAGGTTAAGCAAGGCAATGCAACTCTAGGCAAGGCAATGAGAGGCAAGACAATTTTAGGCAAGGCAATTCCTGGCAATGAAAGGCAAGGCAAGGCAATTCCTGGCAATGAAAGGCAAGGCAAGGCAATTCCAGGCATGTCAATTGCCAGAAAGGCAATCCCAGGCAAGGCAAGGCAAGACAAGGCAGGGAAAGGTATTTTCAGGCAAGGCAACTTCAGCTAAAACAAGGCAAATTAATTCCAGGCAAGGCAATTCCAGTCAAGGCAAGACAAGGCAAGGCAATGCAAGGCAATTCTAGGAAAGGCAATCCCAGGCGAGGAAAGGCAAGGCAAGACAATTTGAAGCAAGGCGAGGCAAGAAAAACCAATTCCACACAAGGCTATTCCAGAGAGTGCAAGTCAGGGCAATTCGAGGCAAGGAAAATCAAGGCAATGCAAGGAAATTCCAGGCAAGGAAATTCCAGGTAAGGAAAGGCGAGACAATTTCAGGCAAGGCAATTCCAGGCAAGGCAAGGCAAGGCAATTTCAGGCTAGGCAATTCTAGGCACAGCAAGGCAACACAAGGCAAAGCAAGGCAATTCCAGGCGAGACAATTCTAGGCAAGATAATTCCAGGCAAGGCAATCTCATGCAATGAAATGCAAGGCAAAGCAAGGCAATTCTGGAAAAGGCAATTTCAGGCAAAAATAGGCAAGGCAATCCCAGGCAAGGCAAGGCACGTCAGGCAAGGCAGTGCAATTCCAGGCAGGGAAATTTCAGACAAGGTAATGCAAGGCAGGTCAGTTTTGGGCAAGACAAGGCAAAGCAATTATAGAAAACGCAATTCCATGAAAGGAAAGGAAAGGCAATTCCAGGTAGGGAAATTCCAGGCTATGCAAAGCAACGCAATGCAAAAAAATTTCCGGCAAGTCAAGGCAATACCAGGCAAGGCAAAAAAAAAAAAAGGCAAGGCAAAAAATGTCAAGACAAATAAAGGCAAGGAAATTTCAGGCAAGGCAAGGATAGGAAAGGCAAGGCAAGGCAAGGCAAGACAAGGCAATTCCAGGAAAGGCAATCCAACGTAAGACAAGGCACGGCAATTGCAAGAAAGGCAAATCCAGGCAAGGCAAGGCAAGGCAATTTCAGGCAAGGCAACTCCAGGCAATTCCAGGCTAGGCAATTCCAGGCAAGGCAAGACTAGGCAATTCCAGGCAAAGCAAGGCAAAAGAAGAAAATTCCAGAAAAGGCAATTTCAGACAAGAAAATTCTAGGCAATGCAAGGCAAGAAAAGAAAAGGCATGGTAGGAAAAGGCAAGACAAGGCAAATCCAGGCAAGGCAGTTCCAGGCAATGCAAGGCAATTCCAGGCTAGGCAATTGCAGGAAAGGTAATTCCAGGCAAGGCAAGGCAAGGCAATTCCAGGAAAGGGAATTCCACATAACGCAAGGCAGGGCAATTCCAGGAAAGGCAATTCCAGGAAAGGCAAATCCAGTCAAGGCAAGGCAAGGCAACTCCAAGCAACGCAACTACAGGCAAGGCAAGGCAATTCCAGCTAGGCAATTTCAGAAAAGATTAAGAAAGTTAAGGCAATTCCAGGCAAGGCACGACAAAGTAAGGCAAGGCAAGGCAATTCCAGGCAAGAAAATTCCTGGCAAGGCAAGCCAATACAAGGCACTTCCAGTCAAGAAAATTTCAGGCAAGGCTTGGCAAGGAAATTGCACGCAAGGCAAATCCAGGCAAGGCAAGGCAAAGCAAGGCAATTTCAGGCAACGCAGGACAATTGCAGGCAGGGCAATTTCAGGCAACGCAAGGCAAGGCAGGACAATTCCAGGCAGGACAATCCCAGACAACGCAAGGCAAGGCAAGACAATTCAATTCAAGGCAGTTCCAGGCAAGGCAAGGCAAACCAAAGCAAGAAAATTTCAGACAAGCAATTCCAGGCTACACAAGGAAAGGCAATGCAAGAAAATTCCCAGCAAGGCAAAAATATTCCAGTCAAGGGAATTCAAGGCAAGGCAAAACAAGCCAAAGCAGGGCAATTAGAGGCAAGGCAAGGCAGGGAAGTTCCAAGCAAGGCAATTTGAGGTGAGGCAAGGCAAGGCAAAGAAGGTCAATTTCAGGCAAGGCGATTTCAGTCAAGGCACGGCAAGGCAATTCCAGGCAAGGCAAGACAAGACAAGGAAAGGCAATTCCAGAGAAAAAAATTTCAGGCAAAGAAAAGAAAGGCAATTCTAGGCAAGGCAATTCCAGGCAAGGCACGGAAAGGCAAGGCAATGTAACTCTAGGCAAGGCAATTCCAGGGAAGGCAAGGCAAGGCAATCCCTGGCAAGGCAAGGCAAGGCAATTCCAGGTGAGGCAATTTCCAGAAAGGCAATTCCAGGTAAGTCAAGGCAAGACAAGTCAGGGAAAGGTATTTTCAGGCAATGCAATTTCAGCTAAGGCAAGGCAAGACAATTCCAGAGAAGGCAAGGCTATGCAAAGAAAGGCAATTCTAGGCAAGGCTATTCCAGGCGAGGAAAGGCAAGACAAGGCAATTCGAAGCGAAAGTATTCCAGTCAAGGCAAGGCAACACAAGGCAATTCCGAACGAGGCTATGCCAGGGAAGGCAAGGCAGGGCAATTCCAGGCAAGGAAAAGCAAGGCAATGCAATGCAATTCCAGGCATGGCAATTCCAAGGAAGGCAAGGCAAGAAAATTCCAGGTAAGGCAATTCCAGGCAAGGCAATTCTAGGCAAGGCAAGGCAAAGCAAAGCAAGACAAAGCAGTGCCAGGCAAGAAAATTCCAGGCAAGGAGAGGCAAGGCAAGGCAAGTTAAGGCAAGGCAAGGCAAGTTAAGGCAAGGCAAGGCGAAGCAAAGCAAGACAAGGCAATGCCAGGCAAGGAAATTCCAGGCAAGAAGAGGCAAGGCAAGGTAATGCAAGGCAAGAAAAGACAAGGCAGGCCAATTCTAACCTAGGCATTTCCAGGCATGGCAGGACAAGTGTATGTAGGGTAATTACAGGCAAGTCTCTTTTAGGCAAGGCAAGGCAATGCAAGGCAATTTCAGAAAAGACAATTTTAGTCATGGCAGGGCAAGGCAAGGCAAAGGAATTCCAGGAAAGGCAAGGCAAAGCAGCGCAATTTCAGGCAGGGTAATTTTAGGCAAGACAAGCCAAGGCAGGGCAATTACATGCAGGGTAATCCCAGACAATGCAAAATAAAAGAAGGCAATGCAATTCTAGGCAAGGCAATTTTAGGCAAGCCAAGGCAGTGTAAGGCAAGGCAATTCCAGTCAAGGCAAGGTAAGGTAAGGGAATGCAAGGCAAGGCAATTCCAGGTGAACAAAGGCAAGGCAATTTGAAACAAGGCAACTTCAGTCAAGGCAATAAATGACTAGGCAATTCTATCCAAGGCTATTCCACGGAAGGCAAGGCAGGGCAATTTTGGACAAGGCTCTTTAACGCAAGGCAAGGCAAGGAAAGGCAATTTCAGAACAGTCAATTTTAGGCACGGCAAGGCAAAGCAAGACAAAAAGAGCCAATTCCAGGCAAGGCATGGCAAGGCAAGGCAATTTCAGGTTAGGCAATTTCAGGCGATGCAAGGCAATGCAAGACAAGGCAAGGCAATTCCAGGCAAGACAATCCCACGCAAGGAAAGGCAAGGAAATGCAAGGCAATTCTGGGAAAGTCAATTTCAGGCAAGGCAAGGCAACTCAATTCCAGGCAAGAAAATTTCTGGAAAGGCAAGTCAATGCAAGGCAATTTCAGGCAAGTAAATTCCAGGCAAGTCTAGGCAAAAAATTGAAGGCAATGCAAATCCAGGCAAGGCGAGGTGAATCCAGGAAAGGTAAGGCAAGGCAGGATAATTGCAGGCAGGACAATTTCAGGCAAGGCAAGTCAAGGCAGGGCAATTTCAGGCAAGGCAAATCAAGGCACGGCAATTTCAGACAATGCAAGGCAAGGCAAGACAATTCTAGACAAGGCAATTCCAGACAAGGCAAGGCAAGCCAAAGCAAGGCAATTCAAGACAGGGCAATTCCAGGCTAGGCAAGAAAAGACAATGCAAAAAAATTTCCAGCAAGGCAAAAAAATTCCAGGGAAGAAAATTCAAGGCAAGGCAAAACAAGGCAAGGTAGGCCAACTTCAGGCAAGGCAATTAGAATTAAGAAAAGGAAAGGCAAAGCAGGGAAATTCCAGGGAAGACAATTTGAGGCAAGACAAGGCAAGGCAAAAAAGGGCAATTTCAGGCAAGGCTATTTCCGGCAAGCTAAGACAAGGCAATTCCAGGCAAGGCAAGACAAGATAAGGCAAGGCAATTTCAGACAAGAAAATTTTAGGCAAGCGAAGGAAAGGCAATTCCAGGCAAGGCAAGGCAATTTCAGGCAAGGCATTTTCAGTCAAGACAATTCCTGGCAATGCAAAGCAAGGCAATTCCAGGCAAAGCAAATGCTGGAAAGGCAATTTCAGGCAAGGCAAGCTAAGAAAAGTCAGGGAAAGACATTTCAAGGCAAGGCAATTTCATATACAGCAAGGCAATTTCAGGAAAGTATATTTGAAGTAGACTCTTGACTATTTCCCAGGGGTGTATTATTCACTGAGGTCCTGAACGAGTGACCAAATAAAATAAACTCACTAAAAGATACACACCTGGGGAATAGTCAGAGTCCATGCCTTATGGCCACTAAATCAGAGTATTACTGAATGATGCACACCTGGGAAATAGGATGTATTTCATATGACCACTAAATAATGTCCAGATGTGCAATATTCATTGAATAATGCACATCTGGACATTAATCAGCAGGCTATGTCATATGAACACTCCTTCAGAGCCTCAGTGAATAATACACACCTAGGGAATACTCAGGAGACTATTACATAGGCCTTCTCATTCAAAGCCTCACTGAACAATGCACACCTGTTGGGTACTCAGGAGTCAATTTTATATGGCCACTCATTCAGCACCTCACTGAATGATACACACTTGGGGAATAGTCAGGATTCTATTTAATATGAACACCCATTATGAGCCTCGCTGAATTATGTATGCCTTGGAATCCTGAGAAGTCTATTTCCTATCTACCCGGTTTCCGAGTCTAACGGAAAAATTAACACATGCGGAATTGTAAGGAGTAAATTTTGTATGGCCCCTCCTTCAGGGCCTCCTTGAATAATGTATAACTGGAGAAAAATTTGGAGTCTCTTTCATAGGGCCATTCATTCAGAGCATCAGCAAAGAATGCACACCTGTGGAGTGGCCAGGTGTCTATTTGCTTTGGCCACACATTCAGAACATCAGTGAATAATACACACCTGTGGTGTAGTCAGTAGTCTATTTCATAAGGCCCCTCATTCAGAGGCTGAGTGAATAATACACACCTAGGGTATACTCAGGAATCTATTATATGTTGCCACTTATTCAGCCTTAATGAATAATGCACACCTGGGAAAGAGTCAAAAGTCTATTTCTTTTTTTTTTCTTTTTAAAACTGTTTTTAAATTTTTGTTGAGGCACAGTTACATATATTAAAATGCTCATATCTTAAGTATGCATTCTGATGAATTTCAACAACAAATAAATTCAATAAAATATATAACACCGATCAAAATATAAAATGTTACCAGATCCCTAGAGAATTTTCCTATGCCCCTTTCCAGAAAATTCCATTCCTCCCACAGAGGCATCCACTTTTCAGCTATCTTTTCCAAATGATTGGTTTTGCCTTTCTTGAATTTCATATAAACAAAATTTTATAGTGTATCATGCATTTTTGGCTGCTACTATTTCATCTATATAAAAAATGAAATACAATATATATGGAGATGTCTTTATATATATATGAAATACATATATATATGAAATACTACTTAACAGAAAAAGAAGTCTCTCTCCATATATATGTATATATGTGTGTATTTATGCATATATATATATATACACACACACAGAGACACACACATTCGGCAGATACATGAGAAAATATATTTCCCTTCATCTTGGCTTTCCGATCACTTTTTTGTTGTTGTTGTGCAGGCTGGAGTGCAATGGCGCGATCTCGGCTCACCGCAACCTCCGCCTCCTGGGTTCAGGCAATTCTCCTGCCTCAGCCTCCTGAGTAGCTGGGATTACAGGCACGCGCCACCATGCCCAGCTAAATTTTTGTATTTTTTAGTAGAGGCGGGGTTTCACCATGTTGACCAGGATGGTCTCAATCTCTTGACCTCGTGATTCACCCGCCTCAGCCTCCCAAAGTGCGGGGATTACAGGCGTGAGCCACAGTGCCCGGCCTTCCTATCACTTTTAATAGTGCTTACTGAAGACAAATGATTTTTAATTTTGAAGCCCACCTTATAAAATTTTTGTGCATGTAGTGTTTTTTGCTTTATAAGAAATCTTTGTCTACTTCAAAGAAGAGTGGCTCGTCTAGAAATTTTGTATTTCAGATTTTACATTTAAATCTGCCATTCAACCTGAGTTCATTTTTGTACATAATATGGCACATAAAGCAACGTGTTTTTCTCTAGAACAATTACGGTTTAACTTTTAAATTTAAATGTGCAATTCAATTCAAATTAATTTTCATATGATGTGAGATTCAATGTTCACATTTAATGTCTTCATTTAGATATTCAATTATTTCAACATGGTTGATGATATATTTAAGGAACTTTGATTCTGGAAATATAAGAGGAGAAAACAAAAACTTAAATTTCCCTGGCTAATCAGATTTCTGAGAACTACTCTTGAATAATGCCTAGCTGTTGAACAATATATTGGCAATTAACATATCCTTAAGTGTGTCATATTAAATTGTTGGAGGTTTTTTTATAATTGAAAACCCTCCAAAATAAATATAATCTTCATTGTGTACTGTATATGTAGTTTGCTTTTCTGCACCAAACACCTTGAATAATAAATGATTTTAACATTTTACCATGGCTAAATCTTTATACTTAAAATTATTGTTGAGTGTCACTATATACCATAACATTTTGTTTTTCATTAATAGTCACCATAGAACTTGTGACTTCACCTCTGAGAAAGTTTTTTTTTAATTTTTTATTGGATTTTAGGTTTGGGGGTACATGAGCAGAGCGTGCAAGACAGTTGCATAGGTACGCACATAGCAGTGTGCTTTGCTTTACTTCTCCCCTTCACCCACATTTGGCATTTCTCCCCAGGCTATCCCTCCCCAACTCCCCCTCCCACTGGGCCTCCCCTTTTCCCCCCAATAGACCTCAGTGTTTAGTACTCCCCTTTCTGTGTCCATGTGTTCTCATTTTTCATCACCCGCCTATGAGTGAGATATATGCGGTGTTTCATTTTCTGTTCTTGTGTCAGTTTACTGAGGATGATGTTCTCCAGATTCATCCATGTCCCTACAAACGACAGAAACTCATCATTTCTAACTGCTGCATAATATTCCATGGTGTGTATGTGCCACATTTTTCCAATCCAGTCTATTATCAATGGGCATTTGGGTTGATTCCAGGTCTTGGCTATTGTAAACAGTGCTGCAGTGAACATTCGTGTACATGTGTCCTTATAGTAGAACGATTTATAGTCTTTTGGATATATACCCAGTAAAGGGATTGCTGGGTCAAATGGAATTTCTATTTTTAAGGCCTTGAGGAATCGCCACACTGTCTTCCACAATGGTTGAACTAATTTACATTCCCACCAACAGTGTAAAAGTGTTCCTTTTTCTCCACATCCTCTCCAGCAACTGTTGTCTCCAGATTTTTTAATGATCGCCATTCTAACTGGCGTGAGATGGTATCTCAATGTGGTTTTGATTTGCAACTCTCTGATGACCAGTGACGATGAGCATTTTTTCATATGATTGTTGGCCTCATATATGTCCTCTTTCGTAAAGTGTCTGTTCATATCCTTTGCCCACCTTTGAATGGGCTTGTTTGTTTTTTCCTGTAAATCTGTTTGAGTTCTTTGTAAATTCTGGATATCAGCCCTTTGTCAGATGGGTAAACTGCAAAAATTTTTTCCCATTCTGTTGGTTGCCGATTCACTCTAGTGACTATTTCTTTTGCCGTGCAGAAGCTGTGGAGTTTGATTAGGTCCCATTTGTCTATTTTGGCTTTTGTTGCCAATGCTTTTGGTGTTTTGTTCATGAAGTCCTTGCCTACTCCTATGTCCGGGATACTTTTGCCTAGATTTCCTTCTAGGGTTTTTATGGTGCCAGGTCTTATGTTTAAGTCTTTAATCCATCTGGAGTTAATTTTAGTGTAAGGTGTCAGGAAGGGGTCCAGTTTCTGCTTTCTGCACATGGCTAGCCAGTTTTCCCAACACCATTTGTTAAACAGGGAATCCTTTCCCCCTTGCTTGTTTTTGTCAGGTTTATCAAAGATTGTATAGTCGTAGATATGTTGTGTTGCCTCCGGTGTCTCTGTTTTGTTCCATTGGTGTATATCTCTGTTTTGATACCAGTACCATGCTGTTTTGATTACTGTAGCCTTGTAGTATAGTTTGAAATCCGGTAGTGTGATGCCCCCCGCTGTGTTCTTTTTGCTTAGAATTGACTTGGCTATGCGGGCTCTCTTTTGGTTCCATATGAAGTTCATGGTGGTTTTTTCCAGTTCTGTGAAGAAAGTCAATGGTAGCTTGATGGGGATAGCGTTGATTCTGTAAATTACTTTGGGCAGTATAGCCATTTTCACGATATTAATTCTTCCTAACCATGAACATGAAATGTTTCTCCATCTGTTTGTGTCCTCTCTGATTTCGTTGAGCAGTGGTTTGTAGTTCTCCTTGAAGAGGTTCCTTACATTCCTTGTGAGTTGTATTCCAAGGTATTTTATTCTTTTTGTAGCAATTCTAAATGGCAGTTCGTTCTTGATTTGGCTTTCTTTAAGTCTGTTATTGGCGTAGACGAATGCTTGTGATTTTTGCACATTGATTTTATATCCTGAGACTTTGCTGAAGCTGCTTATCAGTTTCAGGAGTTTTTGGGCTGAGGCAATGGGGTCTTCTAGGTATACTATTATGTCATCTGCAAATAGAGACAATTTGGCTTCCACCTTTTCTATTTGAATACGCTTTATTTCTTTTTCTTGTCTGATTGCTCTGGCTAGAACTTCCAGTACTATATTGAATAGGAGTGGTGAAAGAGGGCATCCTTGTCTATGCCGGATTTCAAAGGGAATGCTTCCAGTTTTTGCCCATTCAGTATGATATTGGCTGTTTGTTTCTCATAAATAGCTTTTATTACTTTGAGATACGTTCCATCGATACCGAGTTTATTGAGGGTTTTTAGCATAAAGGGCTGTTGAATTTTGTCAAATGCCTTCTCTGCATCAATTGAGATAATCATGTGGTTTTTGTTTTTGGTTCTGTTTATGTGGTGAATTACGTTGATAGACTTGCGTATGTTGAACCAGCCTTGCATCCCCGGGATGAATCCTACTTGATCATGATGAATAAGTTTTTTGATTTGCTGTTGCAATCGGCTTGCCAATATTTTATTGAAGACTTTTGCATCTATGTTCATCATGGATATTGGCCTAAAGTTTTCTTTTCTTGTTGGGTCTCTGCCGGGTTTTGGTATCAGAATGATGTTGGTCTCGTAAAATGATTTGGGAAGGATTCCCTCTTTTTGGATTGTTTGAAATAGTTTCAGAAGGAATGGTACCAGCTCTTCTTTGTGTGTCTGGTAGAATTCAGCTGTGAACCCGTCTGGACCTGGACTTTTTTTGAGTGGTAGGCTCTTAATTGCTGCCTCGACTTCTGACCTTGTTATTGGTCTATTCATAGTTTCAGCTTCCTCCTGGTTTAGGCTTGGGAGGACACAGAAGTCCAGGAATTTATCCATTTCTTCCAGGTTTACTAGTTTATGTGCATATAGTTGTTTGTAATATTCTCTGATGATGGTTTGAATTTCTGTGGAATCTGTGGTGATTTCCCCTTTATCATTTGTTATTGCATCTATTTGGATGTTCTCTCTTTTATTTTTAATCAATCTGGCTAGTGGTCTATTTGGTTGATCTTTTCAAAAAACCAGCTCTTGGATTTATTGATTTTTTGAAGGGTTTTTCGTGTCTCAATCTCCTTCAGTTCAGCTCTGATCTTAGTTATTTCTTGTCTTCTGCTGGGTTTTGAGTTTTGTTGATCTTGCTCCTCTAGCTCTTTCAATTTTGACGATAGGGTGTCAATTTTGGATCTCTCCATTCTCCTCATATGGGCACTTATTGCTATATACTTTCCTCTAGAGACTGCTTTAAATGTGTCCCAGAGATTCTGGCATGTTGTGTCTTCGTTCTCATTGGTTTCGAAGAACTTCTTTATTTCTGTCTTCTTTTCATTGTTTACCCAGTCAACATTCAAGAGCCAGTTGTTCAGTTTCCATGAAGCTGTGCGGTTCTGGGTCGGTTTCTGTATTCTGAGTTCTAACTTGATTGCACTATGGTCTGAGAGATGGCTTGTTATGATTTCAGTTGTTTTGCATTTGTTGAGCAGTGCTTTACTTCCAATTATGTGGTCAATTTTTGAGTAGGTTTGATGTGGTGCTGAGAAGAATGTGTATTCTGTGGATTTGGGGTGGAGAGTCCTGTAAATGTCTATCAGGTTTGCTTGCTCCAGGTCTGAGTTCAAGCCCTGGATATCCTTGTTGATTTTCTGTCTGGTTGATCTGTCTAATATTGACAGTGGAGTGTTAAAGTCTCCCACTATTATTGTGTGGGAGTCTAAGTCTCTTTGTAAGTCATTAAGAACTTGCCTTATGTATCTGGGTGCTCCTGCATTGGGTCCATATATGTTTAGGATCGTTAGCTCTTCTTGTTGTATCGATCCTTTTACCATTATGTAATGGCCTTCTTTGTCTCTTTTGATCTTTGTTGCTTTAAAGTCTATTTTATCAGAGATGAGAATTGCAACTCCTGCTTTCTTTTGCTCTCCATTTCCTTGGTAAATCTTCCTCCATCCCTTTATTTTGAGCCTTCGTGTATCCTTGCATGTGAGATGGGTTTCCTGGATACAGCACACTGATGGATTTTGGATTTTTATCCAATTTGCCAGTCTGTGTCTTTTGTTTGGTTCATTTAGTCCATTTACATTTAGGGTTAATATTGTTATGTGTGAATTTGATACTGCCATTTTGATGCTAAGTGGCTGTTTTGCCTGTTAGTTGCTGTAGATTCTTCATTATGTTGATGCTCTTTAGCATTTAATGTGATTTTGGTATGGCTGGTACTGGTTGTTCCTTTCTATGTGTAGTGCCTCTTTTAGGAGCTCTTGTAAAGCAGGCCTGGTGGTGACAAAATCTCTGAGTACTTGCTTGTTCGCAAAGGATTTTATTTTTCCTTCACTTCTGAAGCTCAGTTTGGCTGGATATGAAATTCTGGGTTGAAAGTTCTTTTCTTTAAGAATGTTGAATATTGGCCCCCACTCTCTTCTGGCTTGTAGTGTTTCTGCCGAGAGATCTGCTGTGAGTCTGATGGGCTTCCCTTTGTGGGTGACCTGACCTTTCTCTCTGGCTGCCTTTAGTATTTTCTCCTTTATTTCAACCTTGTTGAATCTGACGATTATGTGCCTTGGGGTTGCTCTTCTTGCGGAATATCTGTGTGGTGTTCTCTGTATTTCCTGTATTTGAGTGTTGGCCTGTCTTGCTAGGTGGGGGAAATTTTCCTGGATGATGTCCTGAAGAGTATTTTCCAGCTTGGATTCATTCTCTTCGTCACCTTCTGGTACACCTATCAAATGTAGGTTAGGTCTTTTCACATAATCCCACATTTCTTGGAGACTTTGTTCATTCCTTTTTGCGCGTTTTTCTCTAATCTTGGTTTCTCGT
Organism: Callithrix jacchus; assembly: GCF_049354715.1. NCBI lineage: Eukaryota > Metazoa > Chordata > Mammalia > Primates > Cebidae > Callithrix > Callithrix jacchus. Next base: position 60,033,973 of record NC_133506.1, read on the forward strand.
TTTATTTCATTGAGTTGGTCTTCAACTTCAGATATTCTTTCTTCTGCTTGGTCAATTCGGCTATTGAAACTTGTGCATGCTTCACGAAGTTCTCATATTGTGTTTTTCAGCTCCTTTAATTCATTTATATTCCTCTCTAAGTTATCCATTCTTGTTATCATTTCCTCATATCTTTTTTTAATTTCCTTAGTTTCTTTGCATTGATTTAATACATGTTCTTTTAGCTCACAAAGTTTCTCATTATCCACCTTCTGAAGTCTAATTCTGTTATTTCGTCACAGTCATTCTCCGTCCAGCTTTGTTCCCTTGCTGGTGAGGAGTTTTGGTCGTTTCTAGGAGGCGAGGTGTTCTGGTTTCGGGTGTTTTCCTCCTCTTTGCGCTGGTTTCTTCCCATCTTTGTGGATTTATTTGCTTGTTGCCTGCATAGTTGCTGACTTTTCGATTGGGTCTCTGAGTGGACACCCAGATTGTTGATGATGAAGTATTTCTGTTACTTGGTTTTCCTTCTACCAGCCTAGCCCCTTCGCTGTATGACTGCTGAGGTCCACTCCAGGCCCTGCTTGTCTGGGGTGCACCTCTAGCAGCTGTGGCACAGCGAGGGATGCTACCAGTTTCTTTTTCTGCTATCTTTGTCCCAGGATGATGCCTGCCAAATGTCAGTCTCTTGGATATAGAGGGGTCAGGGAGTTGCTTGAGAAGACAGTCTACTTTATAGGGGCTCAATTGCTGAGCTGTGATCACTGTTGTTCATTCAGGGCTGTTAGGCTGCTGTTTGATTCTGCTGAAACAGAGCTCATTAAAAAAGCCCCTTTTTTTCTCAAATGCTCTGTGTTGCGGGGTTCGGGCTTAATTTTTGGATTTTCGTTGAGGTGTCCTGCCCAGCTAGGAGGCAGACTAGTCACTGTTTGCCTGCCGAGGCTCTACCCTGCTGTTGTGAGGCTCGCCCTGCTGTGGCCAGCTCTGTTGTTCTGCTGTGGACTCCGCCATGCCCTGAGCTGGAGTCTTTCTGTTGTAGCGGGTTGCCTCAGCAATGGCAGGCTGCGTCAGCAGTGGGCATGTATCTCAGTTGGGGCGGGTTGCCTCGGTAATGGTGGACGCCCCTCCCCCTCAGAGCATCTCAGACCGACTGCACAGGGATCGTTTGAAATCGCGGTTTTGTTCGTCCCACTGGGCTAGCCCCAATGCTCTGTCCCTGCAATCCCCTGTGCTGGCCCACTTTCCAAGTCTCGTTCAGTCTCAAGTCCAGCCCTCTCAAGTCTCAGGTTGCCGGTTCAACAGGGCACCCGGACAAGCGCGCCCTTTGGGGAGCGCTTGGTAGGGCCGGCCGCCGCCACCCAGGCTGCCAGCTTCGCCAGGCAGAGGTACTGCCAGGCGTCTTTTTTATACTTGGGAATTTTCCCATTCTGTGGGCAACAAAGATCAGTCTGGAAATGCAGCTCCGACTCACCTCTCCGCAGATTCAAGGAGAGCTCCAATCCTGGGTTGTTCTCACAGCGCCATCTTGAGTCCCCCTCCCAAAAGTCTATATTATATGGAGACTCTTTCAGAGCCTTTGTGAATTATACACACATTGGGGAGAGTCAGGAATCTGTTTCTTATGATCACTCACTGAGACTCCCAGGGAATAGTGCACACCTGGGGAATGGTCAGGAGTCTATTTCATATGGCAACTCGTACATACCCTCAGTGAGTAAGACACACCTGGGGAAGAGTCAGGAGTGTATTTTAATTAAGCACACACTAAGAGGCTCAGTGAATTATGCAAAACTGGGGGACGACCAGGAGTCAATTTCATCTGGCCTCTCACTTTGAGCTTCACTGAATAATGCACTACTGTGGGATAGTCAGGAGTCTAATTGATATAACTACTCATTCAGAGCCTCTCTGAATAATATGCACCTCAGGGATATTTAGGTGTCTATTCCATATTACTACTAATTTAATGCCTTAGTAAATAATGCATACCATACCTGGGGAGCACTCAGCAATTTAATTTATATGGACACTCACTCCTCACCTCAGTGAATAAGGCACATCAGGGGAATAGTGACGATTCTATTTCTTATGGACACTCATTAAGACCTTCATTGAATAATGCACACATTTGGAATAGTGAGGATTCTGTTTCATATGGCCACTCACTCAGAGCTTCTATGAATGGTAAACACCTGTGGAATAATCAGGAGACTATTTTATATAGCCACTCATTCAAAGCCTCAGTGAATCATGCACGCCTGAGAAGTACTGAGGATTTTATTTCAAATGACCCTTCATTCAAAGCCTCAGTGAATAATACACACCTGGGGAATAGTCAAGGGTCTACTTCATATGGCCACTCATTCAGAGCCTCAGTGAATGACACACACTTGGGGAATAATCAGGATTCTATTAAATACGACCAGTATTGAGAGCCAAACTCAATAATACACACCTTGGGAATGGTGAGGATTCTCATAGGAACACTTCTTCAGTGCCTCAGTGAATAATACACACCCAGGGAATACTGAGGAGTCCTTTTACTATTGCACTCATTCAAAGCCTCTCGAAGTACTGCAAGATTGGGGAATTGTCAGGAGTTTATTTAGAATGGCCACTCATTGAGAGACTCAGTGAAAAATACACACCTAGGGAATAGTTAGGATTCTATTTCCAATGGCCACACATTCAGAGCCTCAGTGAATAATGCACACCTGAAAAATAGTCAGGGGTCTATTTTATATGCCCACTCTTTCAGTGTCTCACTGAATTACTCACCCCTGTAGAGTACTGAGAGGTCTATTTCATATGGCCACTCATTTTGAGCCTCACTGAATAATACACACCTGGGTCAGAGCCAGGAGTTTATTGTTTCAGGCCAATCATTCAAAGGCTAAGTGAATTATACACACCTGGGAAATAGTCAGGAGTCTACTTCATATTGCTTCTCATTCAAAGCCTAAGTGAACAATGAACACCTGTTGAGTCCTAAGGAATATATGTCATATGGCCACTCATTCAGCATCTCACTGAATGATACACACTTGGGGAATCGTCGGGATTCTATTTAATACGGACACCCATTTTGAGACACACTGAATAATCTATACCTGTAGAATAGTGAGGAGTCTATTTCATATCGCCCCTCCTTCCGAGTCTCACTGAGTAATATGCACCTGGGAAATTGTCAGGAGTCTATTTCATATGGCCTGCATTCAGAGCCTCATGGAATAATGCATACCTGGAAAAAAATTTGGAGTCTGCTTGAATATGGCCATTCACTCAGAGCGTCAGTGAATAATATATGCATGTATAGTAGCCAGGTATCTATTTCCTTTGGCCACACATTGAGAACCTCACCGAATCGTATACACCTGTGGAATAGAGAAGAGTCTATTTCACATGGTCCCTCATTCAGTGCCCGTGAGAATAAAACCCACCTGGAAAATAATCAGGAGTATATTTCACATTGCCTCCCATTCATAGCCTCAGTGAATAATCCACACCTGGGGAATAGTCAGCAATCTTTTCCATAGGGAGATTTTTTCAGAACCTCCTTTAATAATGGATACACGGGGGATATCCAGAAGTCTATTTCACATGGCTACTGATTTACAGCCTCCCTGTAATGCATCCCTGAAGAGTACTCAGCAATCTATTTCATATGGCCACTCATTCAGCACCTCAGTGAATAATGCACACCTGGGGAATGGTCAGGATTCTATTTCTTATGGTCACTCATTTAGACCTTCACTGAATAATGCGTGTATTTGGAATAGTCAGGATTCTCTTTCATATGGCCACCCCTTCAGAGCTTCACTGAATGGTACACACGTGTGGAATAGTCAGGAGTCGATTTTATATTTCCACTCGTTCAGAGCCACAGTGAATAATGCACGCCTGGGGAGTACTGAGGATTCTATTTCAAATGACCCCTCATTCAGAGCCTCAATGAATAATACACACATGGGAAATATTCAAGGATTTATATCATATGACAACTCATTCAGAGACTCAGTGAATGATACACGCCCGGGGAATAATCAGTATCTTATTCCATATGACCTGTGATTTAGAGCCAAGCTGAATAATTCACACCTTGGGAATAGTCAGGTGTCTCTTTCATAGGGACACTTTTTCAGAGCCTCAGTGAATAATGCACACCTGGGGAATAGTCAGGAGTCTGTTTAACATGACCACTCATTATGAGCCTCAGTGAATAATTCATGTCTGTGGAGTACTGAGGAGACTAATTCATATCACCCCCGATTCTGAGACACCCTGAATAATGCACACAAGGGGAATAGTCAGAAGTCTATTTCATATGGTCACTCAGTAGGACCCCCACGGAATAATACAGAACTGGGGAATAGTCAGGCGTCTATTTTATATGGCCACTCAGAGAATCAGTGAATAATGCAGACTTGGGGAATATTCAGGAGTTTATTTCACATGGCCAATAATTCAGAGCCACAGTGAGTAATGCACACCAGGGTAATAATCAGGAGCCTCTTTCATATGGCCACCATTCAGTGCCTCACTGAATGATACACACCTGGGGAATTGTCAGGATTCTATTCCATACTACCGCTCATTCAGAGCCTTATTGAATAATTCACAACGGGACAATAGTCAGGAGTCTATTTTATATGGCCTCTCATTCAGAGCTTCAGTGAATAATAAACCCCTATGGAGTAGCCAGGACGCTGTTTAAGATAGCCACCAATTAAGTGCCTCCCTGAATGATACACACCTTGGTTATAGTCAGGAGTCTATTTCATGTGACCTCTCATTCTGGGCCTCACTGAATAATACACGCCTGAGGGAGTGTCAACAGTCTATTTGGTATGGACACTCATACAGAATCTCTTTGAATAATGCACACATGGAGAATAATTAGAAGTCTATGTCATATGGCTACTCATTCAGACAATCAGTGAATAATGCACACATGTGGAGTAATAAAAAGTCTGTTTCATATGGCCACTCTTTCACAGCCTCACTGAATATTACACACTTGTGATATAGTCTGGAGTCTATTTCTTATGGCCACTCATTCAGAGCCTCACTTAATAATGCACACAAGGTAAAAGGAGACTATTTCATATGGAAAGTCATTCAGAACCTCACCAAATATTACATACCTGGGGAATTGTCAGGAGTCTATTTCATAATGCCACTCTTTTACACGGAATAATGCACATCTGTGGAATAGTCAGAAGTCTCTTTCATATGGCCACTCATTGAGAGCCTCACTAAATGTACACACCTGGAGAAATAGTCAGGATTCTGTTTTATTCCCTCATTCAGAGTCTCACTGAATAATGCACACCTGTGGAATAGTCAGGAGTCTTTTTCATGTGGCCTCTTATTCGGAGTGTCATTGAATAATGTGGAGTATTCAGGAGTCTATTTCATGTAGCCATATATTCAGGGCCTCAGTGAATAATACACAGCTGTGGGATAATAAGGAATCTAATTAATATGGCCACTTATTCTGAGCCTCACCGAATAATACACACCTTGAAAATAATTTGGAGTCTATTTCCGATGGACATTCGTTCCGAGCCTCAGTGAATAATGCACACCTGTGGAGTAGCCAGGAGTCTATTTGATGTGGACACTCATTCATGGCCTCAGTGGATAATATGCACCTGTGGAATAGTCAGGAGTCTATTTCGTATGGCCACTCATTCAGAGCCTCAGTGAATAATACACACCTAAGGAACAGTGAAAAGTCTATTTCATGTGGCCATTCATTCAGAGCCTCATGGAATAGTGCACACCTGGAGAATTCTGAAGGGTCTACTTGCAATGGCAGTGCATTGAGAGACTCTGTGAATAACACACACCTAGGAAATAGTGAGCAATCTATTCCAAATGGCCACATATTCAGAGACTCAGTGAATAATGCACACCTGGGGAATAATCAGGAGTCTATTGCTTATGCCCACTCATTCAGCCTCTCAGTGAATAATGCACGTCTGTCGAGTATGAGGGGTCTCTTTCATATAGCCACTCATTTTGAGCCCTACTGAACAGTACACACCTGGGAAAAAGTCAGGAGTGTATTTCACATGGCCACTCATTCAGAGGCTCAGTGAATAACTCACACCTGTTGAGTACTCAGGAGTCTTTTTCATATGACGAATCATTCAGAGCCTCACTGAATGATACACACCTGGGTGATAGGAATCTATTTGATATGGACACTCATACAGAATCTCTGAATAATGCACGTGGGGAATAATCACTAGTCTATTTCATATGGTGATTCATTTAGAGAATCAATGAATAACGCACACCTGTGGAGTAAAATGGAGTCTATTTCATATGGTCACTCTTTCAGTGTTTCAGTGAATAATATATATATCTGGAATAGTCAGGAATCTCTTTCAAATGGCCACTCGTTCAGGGCCTCAGTGAATAATACACCCCTGGGAAATAGTCAAGAGTCTACTTCAAATGGCTACACATTCGGAGTCTCTGTAAATAATGCACACGTGGGGGAATAGTCAGGAGTCTCTTTCTTATGCCCACTTATTCAGAGTCTCATTCAATAATACACACCTGAGGAAAAGTTAAGAGTCTACTTCCTATAGCCACTCATTTAGAGCCTCAGTGAATAATGCACACCTGAAGAATAGACACTAGAAAATTTTATATGGCCACAAAATCAAAGCCTGAGTGAGTAATGCACAATTTTGGAATAGTGAGGAGTCTATTACACAGGCCCACTTAATCAGAGTCTCAGTCAATAATACGCACCTGAGGAATAGTCAGGAATCTATTTCATATGGTCACTAACTCAAAGCCTCGTTAAATCATACACACCTGTGAAATAGTCAGGAGGCTATTTCATATGGCCAATCTTTCAGTGAATAATGCATACTGGGGAATACTCAGGACACTATTACATATTATCTCTTATTCAGAGCTTCACTGAATAATAAACACCTATAGAGTAGTCAGAAGTATATTTCATAGAGCTACACATTCAGAGCCTCACTGAATAATACACACCTGGGTGAAAGTCAGGATTCTATTTCATAAAGCCACTCTTTCAGAGCCCAACCTAAAAATGCACTCCTGGGAGAATTCAGGAGTCTCTTTCCTATGGCCACTCATTCACAGCCTCATTGAATAATATACATCTATGGAAAAGTCAAAAGTGTATTTCACATGGCCACTCATTCAGAGCCTCAGTGAATCATACAAACCTGAGGAACACTCAGGAGTCTATTTCATATAGCCACTCATTCAGAGACTCATGGAATAATGCACATCTGCGAAATCGTCTGAAGTCTATTTGAGATGATGGTTCATTCAGTGCCTCAGTGGAAAATGCACACCTGAGGAATAGTCAGGAGGCTATTTTATGTAGCCACTCATCCATACCCTTAGTAAGTAATACGCACCTGAAAAATAGTCAGAGTCTATGTCAAATGGCCACTCAATCAGAGCATTACTGAATATGCACACCTGGGAAATAGGATTCTATTTCTTATGACCATTGATTAAGATCCTCATTGAATAATGCACACCTGGGCAATAATCAGAAGGCTATGTCATATGAACACTCATTCAGAGCCTCAGTAAATAATGGACACCTGTGGAGTAGCCAGGAGTGTATTTCATACAGCCACTCATTCAGAGCCTCAGTGAATACTACACACCTGTGAAATAGTCAGGATTCCATTTCATATGGCCACTCACTCAGAGCCTCAGTGAATAACACACAAATGTACAGTACTCCTGCAGTCTGTTTCATATAGCCACTCATTCAGAGATTCACTGAATAATACAAACATGGGGGATAGTCAGCATCCTATTTCATATGACCACTCATGCAGAGCCTCACTGAGTAATACACACCTGAGGAAGAGTTAGGAGTCTACTTTATATAGCCACTCATTTATAGTCTCAGTGAATAATGCACACCTGGGGAATAGACACTAGTCTATTTTATGTGGCCACAAAATCAAAGCCTGTGTGACTAACGCACAACTTTGGAATAGTGAGGAATCTATTCCATATGATCACTTAATCAGAGCCTCAGTCAATAATACACACCTGAGGAAGTCAGGAGTCTATTTTATATATTCACTAACTCAAAGCCTCATTAAATAATACACACCTGTGGACTAGTCAAAAGACTATTTCATATGGCCAAACTTTAAGAACCTCAGTGAATAATACATACCTGGGGAATACTCAGGACGCTATTACATATGGCCTCTCATTCAGTGCTTCACTGAATAGAGAATACCTGTAGAGTAGTCAGAAGTCAATTTCATATAGCCACACATTCAGAGCCACACTGAATAATATACACCTGGGAGAAAGTCAGGATTCTATTTCGTATGGCCACTCATTCAGAGCCAACCTAAAAATACACGCCTGGGGAGTATTCAGGAGTCTCTTTCCTAAGACCACTCATTCAGAGCCTCAGTGAAGATTCATATATACCTGGGGAATACTCAGGAGTCTATTTCATATGATCGCTCATTCAGAAACTCACTCAATGATACACACCTGGGGAATAGTCAGAGTCCATGCCATATGGCCACTAAGTCAGAGTATTACTGAATAATGCACACCTGGGAAATAGGATGTATTTCATATGACCACTGATTGAGAGCCTCATTGAATAATGCACATCTGGACATTAATCAGCAGGCTATGTCATATGAACACTCCTTCAGAGCCTCAGTGAATAATACACACCTAGGGAATACTCAGGAGACTATTACATAGGCCTTCTCATTCAAAGCCTCACTGAACAATGCACACCTGTTGGGTACTCAGGAGTCAATTTTATATGGCCACTCATTCAGCACCTCACTGAATGATACACACTTGGGGAATAGTCAGGATTCTATTTAATATGAACACCCATTATGAGCCTCGCTGAATTATGTATGCCTTGGAATCCTGAGGAGTCTATTTCCTATCTACCCGGTTTCCGAGTCTAACGGAAAAATTAACACATGCGGAATTGTAAGGAGTAAATTTTGTATGGCCCCTCCTTCAGAGCCTCATTGAATAATGTATAACTGGAGAAAAATTTGGAGTCTCTTTCATAGGGCCATTCATTCAGAGAATCAGCAAAGAATGCACACCTGTGGAGTGGCCAGGTGTCTATTTACTTTGGCCACACATTCAGAACATCAGTGAATAATACACACCTGTGGTATAGTCAGGAGTCTATTTCATAAGGCCCCTCATTCAGAGGCTGAGTGAATAATACACACCTAGGGAATACTCAGGAATCTATTATATATTGCCACTTATTCGAAGCCTCAGTGAATAATGCACACCCGGGAAATAGTCAGGAGTCTATTTCATATGGAGACTCTTTCAGAGCCTCCCTCAATTATACACACATTGGGGAGAGTCAGGAATCTGTTTCTTATGGTCACTCACTGAGACTCCCAGGGAATAGTGCACACCTGGGGAATGGTCAGGAGTCTATTTCATATGGCAACTCATACATAACCTCAGTGAATAAGACACACCTGGGAACTAGTCAGGAGTGTATTTCAATTAAGCACACACTAAGAGGCTCAGTGAATTATACACAACTGGGTAAGGATCAGGAGTCAATTTCATCTGGCCTCTCACTTAAAGCTTCATTGCATAATGCACTCGTGTGGAATAGTCAGCAGCCTAATTGATAAAGCTACTCATTCAGAGCCTCTCTGAATAATATGCACCTCGGGGATATTTAGGTGTCTGTTTCTTATTACCACTGATTCAATGCCTTAGTAAACAATGCATACCATTCCTGGGGAGCACTTAGGAATCTATTTGTTATGGCCACTCATTCATCACCTCAGTGAATAATGCACACCAGGGGAATAGTGGCAATTCTATTTCTTATGGACACTCATTCAGACCTTCATTGAATAATGCACATTTTTTGAATACTGAGGATTCTGTTTCATATGGTTACTTATTCAGAGCCTCACTGAATGGTACACACCTGTGGAATAGTCAGGAGACTATTTTATATAGCCACTTATTTAGCGCCTCAGTGAATCATGCACGCCTGAGGAGTACTGTGGATTTTATTTCAAATGACCTTGCATTTAAAGCCTCAGTGAATAATCAAGGGTCTACTTCATATGGCCACTCATTCAGAGCCTCAGTGAATGACACACACTTGGGATATAATCAGGACTCTATTTCATACGACCAGTATTGAGAGCCAAACTGAATAATGCACACTTTGGGAATAGTGAGGAGTCTCATAAGAACACTCTTGCAGTGCCTCAGTGAATAATACACACCTGGGGAATACTGAGGAGTCCTTTTACTATTGCCTTTTATTCACAGCCTCTCGAAGTAGTGCAAGCTTGGGGAACTGTCAGGAGTTTATTTAGAATGGCCACTCATTGAGAGACTCAGTGAAAAATACACACCTAGAAAATAGTGAAGATTCTATTTCCAATGGCCACACATTCAAAGCCTCAGTGAATAATGCACAACTGAGGAATAGACAGGAGTTTATTTCATATGCCCACCCTTTCAGAGTCTCACTGAGTAACTCACCCCTGTAGAGTACTGAGAGGTCTATTTCATATGGCCACTCATTTTGAGCCTCACTGAATAATACACACTTGGTTCATAGCCAGGAGTTTATATTTTCAGGCCAGTCATTCAGAGGCTCAGTGAATTATACACACCTTGGAAATATTCAGGAGTCTACTTCATATTGCTCCTCATTCAAAGCCTAAGTGAACAATGAACACCTGTTGAGTTATCAGTAATGTATGTCATATGGCCACTCATTCAGCATCTCACTGAATGATACATACATGGGGGATAGTCGGGATTCTATTTAATATGGACACCCATTTTGAGACCCAGTGAATAATCTATAACTGTAGAATAGTGAGGAGTCTATTTCATATCGCCCCTCCTGCCCAGTCTCACTGAGTAATACACACCTGGGGAATTGTCACAATTCTGTTTCGTATGGCCTGCTTTCAGAGCCTCATTGAATAATACATACATGGAGAAAAATTTGGAGTCTCTTTCATATAGCCATTCATTCAGAGCGTTGGTGAGTAATGTACACATGTGGAGTAGCCACGTGTCTATTTCCTTTGGCCACACATTGAGAACCTCAGCGAATCACACATACCTGTGGAATAAACAGGAGTCTACTTCACATTGCCCCTCATTCAGTGCCCGTGTGAATAAAACCCACCTGGAAAATAATCAGGAGTCTACTTCACATTGCCTCCCATTCATAGCCTCAGTGAACAATCCACATCTAGGGAATAGTCAGCAATCTATTTCATAGTGATAATTTTTCAGAACCTCCCTTAATAATGCACACGTTTGATATTCAGAAGTCTAAGGCAATTCCAAAAAGGCAAGACAAGATGTGGCAAAGAAAGACAATTCCAGGAAAGGCAATTTTAGATTAGGCAAGGCAGGGCAATTCCATGCAAGGCAATTGCCAGAAAGGCAATTCCAGAAAAATTATGGCAAGAGAAGGCAGTGAAAAGCAATCCCAGGTAAGGCAAGGAAAGGCAGTTCTAGGAAAGGCAACTTTAGACAAGGCAAGGCAAGGCAATTCAAGGCAATGCAATTCTAGGCAATGCATTGCAAGGCAAGGCCAAAAAATTTCAGGTAAGAAAATTTCAGGAAAGTCAAGGCAAGGGAAGGACATTCCAGGCAAGGCAATTTCAGGCAAGGCAATGCAATGCAATTAAAAGCAATTTCAAATCAGGAAATTCCAGACAAGGCAAGGCACGACAGGACAATTCTAAGCAAGGCAATTCCGGGCAAGGGAGGAAAATGATATGTAAAGCAACTCCAGGTAAGGCTCTTTTAGGCAAGGCAGGGCAATGATATGTAGGACAATTCCAGGCAAGGCTCTTTTAGGCAAGGCAAGGCAATGCAAGGCAATTTCAGGAAAGTCAATTTTAGGCACGGCATGGCACGGCAAGGCAAGGCAAGGCAAGGCAAGGCAAGGCAAGGCAAGGCAAGGCAAGGCAAGGCAAGGCAAGGCAAGGCAAGGCAAGGCAAGGCAAGGCAAGGCAAGGCAAGGCAAGGCAAGGCAAGGCAAGGCAAGGCAAGGCAAGGCAAGGCAAGGCAAGGCAAGGCAAGGCAAGGCAAGGCAAGGCAAGGCAAGGCAAGGCAAGGCAAGGCAAGGCAAGGCAAGGCAAGGCAATTCCAGGCAAGACAATTCCAGGCAAGACAATTCCAGGCAATTCTAGGCAAGGCAATTCACAAATTCCAAAAAACGTAATTTCAGGCAAGGCAAGGTAATTGTAGTCAAGACAAGGCAATAGAAGACAAGAAAAGGTAAGGCAAAGCAAGGCAATTCCAGGAAGTGCAAGGCAATTCCAGACTAGGAAAGGCAAGACATTTCATGCAAGGCAAAGCGAGCCAAGGCAATTCCAGGCAAGCCAATTTTACAGAAGGAAATCTCATGTAAGGCAATTCCATTTAATTCCAGGTAAGGCAAATCCAGGCGATTTCAAGCAAGGCAATTCCACACAAGGAAATTCCAGGCAAGACAATTCCACGCAATTCTAGGCAAGGCAGTTCCAGGATACCAGGAAAGGTAATTCCAGGCAAGAAAAGGCAAGGCAATTCCAGGCAAGGCAAGGCAAGGCAATTTCAGCCAAGGCAAGCCAAGTAAATTACAGACAAGTCAAGGCAATAAAATTCCAAAAAAGCAAGGCAAGGCAATTCCAGGCAAGGCAAGGCAAAGCAAGGCAAGGCAAGGCAAGGCAAGGCAAGGCAAGGCAAGGCAAGGCAAGGCAAGGCAAGGCAAGGCAAGGCAAGGCAAGGCAAGGCAAGGCAAGGCAAGGCAAGGCAAGGCAAGGCAAGGCAAGGCAAGGCAAATCCAGGCATGGCAAGGCACGGAAATTCCAGGCAAGGCATATTCAGGCAACGGAAATCCAGGCCAGGCAATGCAAGTCAATTCCAAGCAAGGCAATGCAAGACAAGGCAAGGCAAGGCAAGGTATTTGCAGGCAACGCCAGACAACACAATTCCAGGCAAGGCAAGTTAGGCAATTCCAGGCAAGGCAAGGCAAAGCAATTCCAGGTAAGGCAAATTAAGGCAACTCCCGGCAAGAGAAAGCAACTCAATTCTAGGCAAGGTAAAGGCAAGGCAATCAAAGGCAAGACAAAACAATTCCAGGCAAAAAAAGGCAAGGCACGACAATTCAAGGCAATTCAAGGCAAGGCAAGGCAAGGCAATGCAAGGCAAGGCAAGGCTAGGCACGACAATTCAAGGCAATTCAAGGCAAGGCAAGGTAATAGCAGGCAAGACAGAGTAATTCCAGTCTATAAAAGGCAAGACAATTCCATGCAAGGCAAAGCAAGTCACGACAATTTCAGGCAAGGCAATTTCAGGCAAGAAAATTCCAGGCAAGGGAATTTCTGGCAATTCCAGGCAAGGAACGGGACGGCAATTCCAGGCAAGTCAAGTAGAAGCAATTCCAGGCAATTTCAGAAAAGGCAATTCCAGGCAAGAAAATTACAGGAAAGGCAATCATTCCTAGCAAGGCAATGCAAGGCAAGGCAATTGTTCCAGTCAAGTGAAGGAACGGCAAGGCCAGGTTAGGCAAGGTAATTCCAGGCAAGGCAAGGCAAGGGAATTCCAGGCAAGACAAGACAAGGCAAGGCAAGACATGGCAATTCCAGGCGATAAAATTCCAGGCAATTCTATTCAAGGAATTTCCAGGATTCCAGGAAAGGTAATTCCAGGCAATACCAGGAAAAGCAAGAAAAGGCAAGACATTTCCAGGCAAGACAAGGCCAGGCAATTCCAGACAAGGAAAGGCAACGCAATTACAGAAAATGCAAGCAAGGCAAGTCCATTTTAGACAAGGCAAGCCAAGTCAATTCCAGACAAGGCAATTTCAGGAAAGGCAAGGCAAGGCAATTCCAGGCAAGGCAATTCCAGGCAATTCCACTCAATTACACACAAGGCAATTCCAGGCAAGGCAATTTAAAGCAATTTCAGGCAAGGCATTTCTAGGCAAAAGAGTTCCAGGTAAGAAAATTTCTGGCAATTCCAGGCAAGGCAATTTCAGACAAGGCAATTCCAGGCAAAACCATTCCTGGAAAGGGAATTCCAGGCAAATCCAGGCAAGGCAATTCCAAAAAATGGAATTCCAGGCAAGGCAATACCTTGCAAGGCAATTAAAAGCAATTACACGCTAGACAATTCCAGGCATGGCAATTCCAGGAAAGGCAATTCTAGGCAATTCCAGGCAAAGCAATTCCAGGCAACTCAAATTCAGGAAAGGGAATTCCAGGCAATTCCAGGCAAGGCAATTAAAACAAGCCAAGGCAAGGCAAGGCAATTCCAGGCAAGGCAAGGCAAGTCAAGACAATTCCACGCAAGGCAAGGCAATGCAAACCCAAGCAAGGCACGAACAGGCAAGGCAATTTGAAGCAAGGCAAGGCAAGGCAATTCCAAGCAAGACAAGGCAATTCCAGGCAAGGCAATTCCAGAGAAGGCAAGGCAAGAAGGCAATTTCAGGCAAGACCAGGAAAGGCAATTAAAGTCAAGGCAAGGCAAGGTTATCGTAGGCAAGGCAAGGCAATTCCAGGCAAGAAAAGGCCGTTGCATGCCAGGCAAGGCAAGGCAATTCCAGGCAAGGCAAGGAAACACTAATCCAGGCAAGACTAATTTAGGCAATTACAGGCAAGGCAATTAAAGGCAATTACAGGCAAGGAAATCCCAGGCAAGGCAATTAAAGAAAATTCCTGGCAAGGCAATTCCAGGCAAGTCAATTTAGGCAATTCCAGGCAAGTCAACTATTCCAAGCAAGGCAATGCAAGGTAATTATTCCAGGCAAGGTAAGGCAAGGCAAAGCAAGATAATACCAAACAAGGCAAAGCAAGGCAAGGCAAGGCAATTTCAGGCAAGAAGACAATTCTAGGCAATTCTAGGCAAGGCAATTGCAGGCAATTCCAGGCAAGGAAAATATGGGCAACTCCAGGCAAGAAGAGGCAAGGCAATTCCACGCAAGGGAAGGCAAGGCAATTCCAGGCAATTCCAAGCAAGGCAATTCCAGGCAAGGCAATTCCAGTCAAGGTAATTTCAGGAAAGGCAATTATTTTACGTAAGGCAAGGCAAGGCAATTATTCCAGAAAAGGTAAGCCAAGACAATGCAATTTAAGGTAATTTCAGACATGGCCAGACAAGGCAAAGAAAGGCAAGGCAAGTCAAGGCGAGGCAATTCCAGGCAATTTTGAAGAAGGCAATTTCAGTCAATTCCAGGCAAGGCAATCCAAGCAATTCCAGGCAAGGCTAAAAAAGGCAAGGCAATTCCAGCCAATTCTAGGCAAGACAATTCCAAGCAATTCCTGGCAAGGCAATTCCAGGCAAGGCATTTCAAGGCAATTCCAGTCAAGGCAAATCCAAAAAAGAAAAGGGAAGGCAATTTTAGGCAAATCAACTCAATTCAATTCTAGGCAATTTCAGGAAAGGCAATTTCTAGCAAGGCAATTTCAGTCAAGGCAATTATTCCACACAAGGCAACCCAAGGCAAGGCAATTGTTCAAGGCAAGTGAAGGCAAGGTAAAACAAGGCAAGGCAAGGCAAGGCAAGGCAAGGCAAGGCAAGGCAAGGCAAGGCAAGGCAAGGCAAGGCAAGGCAAGGCAAGGCAAGGCAAGGCAAGGCAAGGCAAGGCAAGGCAAGGCAAGGCAAGGCAAGGCAAGGCAAGGCAAGGCAAGGCAAGGCAATTCCATGCAAGGCAAGGCAATTCCATGCAAGGCAAGGCAATTCCAGGCAAGACAATTCCAGGCAATTCTAGGCAAGGCAATTCCAGGATACCAGTAAAAAAATTTCAGGCAATTCCTGGCAAGGCAAAAGAAGGCAAGGCACTTCAAGGCAAGACAAGGCCAGGCAATTCCAGGCAGGGAAAGGCAACGCAATTCCAGGAAAGGCAAGGCAAGGCACTTCCACGAAAGGTAAGGCAAGGCAATATTAAGCAAGGCAAAACAAGTCAATTCCAGGCAAGGCAAAGCAAGTATTTTTCAGGAAAGAAAAGGCAAGGCAAGGCCAGGCAATTCCAGGCAAGGAAAGGTAACGTAATTTCAGGAAAGGCAAGGCAAGGCAATTTCAGGCATGGTAAGGCAAGGTAATATTAAGCAAGGCAAAACAAGTATTTTTTAGAAAAGGCATTGCAAGGCAATTGCAGGCAAGGGAAGGCAAGGAAAGGCAAGGAAATTCCAGACAAGGCAATTCCAGGAAAGGCAAATTCAGGCAAGGCAATGCAACTCAATTCCAGGCAAGGCAATGCAAGACAAGGAAGGTAAGGCAATACCAGGGAAGGCAAGGCAAGGCAATTCCAGGCAAGGCAATTCCAGGCAAGGCAAGGCAAGGCAATTCCAGGCAAGGCAATTCCAGGCAAGGCAAGGCAAAGCAATTTCGGCCAGGCAAGGAAAGTCAATTCCAAAAAAATTTCTGAGAAGGCAATTCCAGGCAAGGAAATTCCATTCAATTCCAGGCAAGGCAATTCCAGGCAAGGAAATTTCAATCAATTACAGGCAAGGCAATTCCAGGCAATTCCAGGCAATGTAATTCAAGGCAATTTCAGGCTAGGCCATTCCAGGCCTGGCAATTCCAGGCAAGGAAATTTCAGACAAGGCAATTTCAGGCAAGGCAGTTCCAGGCAAGACAATTCCAGACAAGGCAATGCAAGGGAATTTCAGGCATGGCAAGGCAAGGCAACACCAGGCAAGGCAAGACAAGGCAATACAATTTCAGGCAAGGGAAGGCGAGGCAATTCCAGGCAAGGCACGGCAAGGTGATTCCATGCAGGGCAAGGCAATTGCAGGCTAGACAAGGCAAGAAAATTCAATGCAAGGAGAAGCAAGTCAAGGAAATTCCAGGCAAGGTAATTCCAAGGAAGGCAATTTTGTGTAAGCCAATTGCATTCAATTTCAGGCAAGACAAATTTAGGCATTTCCAGACAAGGCAATTCGAGACAAGGCAATTGCAGGCAATTCCAGGCGAGACAATTTCAGGCGATATCAGGCAACCCAATTCCAGATAAGGCCATTCCAGGCAGGGAAATCCAGGCAATTCAAGGCAAGGAAATTCCAGCAAAGGCAAGGCTAGAAAATTTCACGCAAGAAAAGGCAGGGCAATTTCAGGCAAGGAAAGGCACAGCAAGGCAAGACACTTACATGCAAGGTAAGACAAGGCAATTTTAGGCAAGGCCAAACAAGTGAATTCTAGGCAAGGCAAAGCAAGGCAATTCCAGGCAAGGCAGGGCAAGGCAATTCCAGGCAAGGCAATGCATGTCAATTCCAGGAAGGGCAATGCAAAGCAAGGCAAGGTAAGGCAATTCCAGGAAAGGCAAGGCAAGCGAAGGCAATTCCAGGTAACTCAAGGCAAGATAATGCAAGGTATGCTAAGGCAAGGCAATTCCAGGCAATGCAAGGCAAGGCAATTACAGCAAGGCAAGTCAAAACAAGGCAATCTCAGGCAACGAAATACCAGGCAAGGAAAGGCAATTTCTGGCATGGCAATTTCTGGAGAGCGAAGGCAAAGCACCTCCAGGGAAGGCAAGAAAAGGCAAAACAATTCCCGGCAAGGCAGGGCAAGGCAAGGCAATTCCATGCCAGGCAAAGCAATTCCAGGAAATTCCAGGCAAGGCAAGGCAAGGCAAGGTAATTGCAGTCAAGGCAAGGCAATTCCAGGCAAGGTAAGGCAAGGCAAAGAAAGGTAAGGCAATTCCAGGCAAGGCAAAATAATTTCAGGCAAATCAAGGCAAGGCAAGACAAGCCAAGGCAAGACAATTTCAGGCAAGGCAAGGGAAGGCAATTCCAGAAAACTCAAGGCAAAATAATGAAAGAACGCCAAGCCAAGGCAAGGCACGGGAATTCCAGGCATGGCAAGGCAAGGTAATTACAGCAAGGCAAGGCAAGACAATCCCAAGCAACGCAATTTTAGTCAAGACAAGGCAAATTCTTGCACAGCAATTTCTGGCAAGCGAAGGCAAAAAAATTCCAGAAAAGGCAAACAAGGCAAAACAATTCCAGTCAAGGCAGAGCAAAGCAAGGCAATTCCATGCAAGGCAAGGCAAAGAAGGCAAGTCAAGGCAAGGCAATTCTAGGAAATTTCAAGAAAGGCAATTATTCCAAGCAAGGTAACCCAAGGCAAGACAATTGTTTCAGGCAAGTCAAGGCAAGGCAAGGGAAGGCAAAATAATTTCAGGCAAGGCAAGGCAATTACGGGCAAGACCATTTCAGGAAATTGTAGGCAAAACAAGGCAAGGCAATTTCAGGCAAGGCAAGAAAAGGCAATTTTATGCAAGGTAAGGCAAGGCAATTTTAGGCAAGGCAAAACAAGTCAATTCCAGGCAAAACAAAGCAAGTCAATTCCAGAAAAGGCAAGGCAAGGCAATTCCAGGCAAGGCAAGTCAAGGCAAGGCAAAAAATTTTAGAAAAGGCAATTCCAGGCAAGGCAAATATAGGCAAGGAAATGCAAGTAAATTCCAGGCAAGGCACTGCAAGACAAGGCAAGGCAAGGCAATTCCGAGCAATGCAAGGCAAAACAATTCAAGGCAAGACAATGCAAAGCAATTCCAGGCAAGGCAAAGTAACACAATTGCAGGAAAGGCAAGGCAACTCAATTCCAGGCAAGGTACGTCAAGAAAAGCCAAGGCAAGGCAAAACAATTCCTGGCAAGGCAAGGCAAAACAATTCCTGGCAAGGCAAGGCAATTCCAGGCAAAGATAAGACAAGCCAAGGCAAGGCAATTCCAGGCAAGACAATTCCAGGCAAGGCAAGGGAAGGAAATTTCAGGCTAGTCAAGGCAAGATAACGCAAGGAACGCCAAGGCAAGGCAAGGAAATTCCAGGCAAGGCAAATCAAGGTAATTCCAAGAAAGGCAACGCAAGCCAAGGCAAGGCAATTCCATGCAAGGCAAATCCAGGCAAAAGAAGGGAAGGCAATTCCAGGAAACTCAAGGCAAAATAACGCAAGAAACGCCAAGGCATGGCAATTCCAGGCAAGGTAACGCAAGGCAATTACAGCAAGACAAGGCAATTATAGTAAGGCAAGGCCAGACAAGGCAACCCCAGGCAACGCAATTTCAGGCAAGGCAAGGGAATTCCTGGCATGGCAATTCCTGACAAGCAAAGGTAATTCCAGGACATGCAGGCAAGGCATAACATTTCCAGGCAAGTCAGGGCAAGGCAAGGCAATTCCATGCAAGGAAAGGCAAGTCAACGTAATTCCAGGCAAGGCAAGGCAAGGCAATACAATTCCAGGAAAGGCAAGGAAAAGCAAGGCAATTCCAGGCAATGCATGGCAAGGCAATTCCAAGCAGGGCAAGGCAAGGCAATTCCAAGCAGGGCAAGGCGAGGCAATTCCAAGCAGGGCAAGGCAAGGCAATGTCAGGCACGGCAAGGCAAAAAAGGCCATTCCAGGCAAGGCAAGGCAAGGCAAGGCAAGACAATTCCAGGCAAGGCAAGGCAATTCCAGGCAAGGCAAGGAAAGGAAAGACAGTTCCAGGCAATTCCAAATAAGGCAATTTCACTCAATTACAGACAAGCCAATTTCAGGCAAGGCAATTCCAAAATTTCCTGACAAGGCAATTCCAGCCAAGCAATTACAATTAATTCCAGGCAAGGCAATTCTAGAAAATTCCAGGCAAGGCAATTCCAGGCAAGGCAATTTCAGACAAAACAATTGAAGGCAAGGCAGTTTCAGGCAAAAGAATTTCAGACAAGGCAATGCAAGGAAATGCAAGTCATGGCAAGGCAAGGCAAGGCAACTCCAGGCAAGGCAAGGCAAGGCAAGTCAATTCCAGGCCAGGGAAGGCAAGGCATTTCCAGGCAAGGTTCAGCAAGGTTTATTTCAGGCAAATCAAGACAAGGCAATTCCAGGCATGGCAAGGCAAGATAAGGTAATTCCAGGCAAGGAAATGCAAGGCAAGGCAAGCCAAGGCAAGGCAATTCCAAGCAAGGCAAATCTAGGCAAGGCAAGGGAAGGCAATTCCAGGCAACTCAAGGCAAGATAACGCAAGGAACACCAAGGCAAGGCTAGGCAAAACAATTCCAGGCAAGGCAAGGTAAGGCAATTACAGCAAGGCAAGGCAAGGCAAGGCAACCCCAGGCAACGCAATTACAGGCATGGCAAGGCAATTCTTGGCATGGCAAATCCTGGCAAGCGAAGCCAAAGCCATTCCAGGCAAGGTAAAGAAAGGCAAAACAATTCCAGGCAAGGCAGTGCAAGGCAAGGCAATTCCATGCAAGAAAAAACAAGTCAAGGAAATTCCAGGCAAGGCAAGGCAATGCAATTACAGGCAAAACAAGGAAAGTCAAAGCAATTCCAGACAACTCAACGAAAGGCAATTTCATGTAAGGCAAGGCAATAATAATCCAGGCAACAAAAGGCAAGGCAATTGCAGGCAAGTCAAGGCAACAAAGGCAAACCCAGGCAAGGTAAGACAAAGCAATTTCAGGCAAGGCAAGGTAATTTCAGGCAAGGCAAGGCAAAACAATCCCAGGCAAGGCAATTCCAGGCAATTCCAGGAAAGGCAATTTCACAAAATTACAGACTAGGCACTCCAGGCAAGGCAATTCCAAAAAATTCCTGACAAGCAATTCCAGGAAAGGAAATTCCAATCAATTCCAGGCAAAACAATTTCAGGCAATTCCAGGCAAGGCAATTCCACCATGGCAATTCCAGGCAATTTTGGACAAGGCAATTCCAGGCAAGGTAATTCCAAATATTCCTGACAAGCAATTCCAGGCAAGGCAATTCCAGGCAAGGCAATTCCACCAAGGAAATTCCAGGCAATTTCAGACAAGGCAATTCCAGGCAAGGCAGTTCCAGGCAAGTCAATTCCAGACAAGGCAATGCAAGGCAATTCCAGGCAAGGCAACTTCAGGCAAGACAAGGTAAGACAATTCTAGGCAAGACAATGCAAGGCGGTTTTAGGCAATTTCAGGCAAGGCAATTCCAGGCAATTCCAGGAAGGCAGTTATTCCACGTAAGGTGAGTCAAGGCAAGGCAATTATTCCAGAAAAGGCAAGCTAAGGCAATGCAAAGAAAGGTAATTTTAGGCCAGGCCAGGCAAGGCAAAGAAAGGCAAGGCAAGGCAAGGCAAGGCAATTTTAGGCAATTCTGGGCAAAACAATTCCAGCCAATTCCAGGCATAGCAATCCAGACAATTTCTGGCAACGCTAGAAAAGGCAAGGCAATTCCAGGCAAGGCAATTCTAGGCAAAGTAAGGGAAAGCAATTCCAGGCAAGTCAAAGCAAGGCAATTCTAGGAAATTTCAGGAAAGGAAATTCCATGCGAGGCAATTTCAGGCAAGGCAATTATTCCACGCAAGGCAACCCAAGGCAAAGCGATTGGTCCAAGCAAGTGAAGGCATGGAAATGCAAAATAATTCCAGGCAAGACATGGCAAGACAAGGCAAGGCAATTCCAGGCAAGAAAAGGCAAGGCAATTTCTGGCAAGGCACTTTCATGCAAGGTAAGGCAAGGCAATTTTAGGCAAGGCAAAAGAAGTCAATTCCAGGCAAGGCAAAGCAAGGCAATTTCAGGAAAGTCAAGGAAAGGCAATTCCAGGCAAGGCAAGGCAACGAAATTCCAGTCAAGGCAAGGCAAGAAAATGCCAAACAAGGCAAATCTAGGCAAGGCAATGCAAGTCAAATCCAGGCAAGGCAATGCAAGACAAGGAAAGGTAAGGCAATTCCAGGAAATGCAAGGCAAGGCAACTTCAGGCAAGGCAAGGCAAGGCAATTCCAGGCAAGTCCAGGTAAGGCAATTTCATGCAAGGCAAGGCAACTCAATTCCAGGCAAGGTAAGGCAAGGCAAGCCAAGGCAAGACAAAACAATTGAAGGCAAGGCAAGGCAAGGCAAACCAAGGCAAGACAAAACAATTGAAGGCAAGACAAGGCAAGGCAAGACAAGGCTATTCCAGGCAAGGCAAGGCAATTCCAGGCAAGGCAAGGCAATTCCAGGCAAGGCAAGGCAAAATAATTGTAGTCAAGGCAAGGCAATCCCAGGCAAGATAAGGCAAGTCAAGTCAAGGCAAGGCAAGGCAAAGCAAAACATGCCAAAAGAAGGCAATTCCAGGCAAGACAAGGGAAGGCAATTCCAGGCAACTCAAGGAAAGATAATGCAAGGAACGCCAAGGCAAGGCAAGGCAATTTCAGGCAAGACAAGGAAAGGCAATTACAGTAAGGTAAGGCAAGGAAAGGCAATCCCAGGCAATGCAATTCCGAGCAAGGCAAGGCAATTCCTGGCATGGCACGTCCTGGAAAGTGAACACAAAGCAATTCCAGGCAAGGCAAGGCAAAAAAATTCCTGGCAAGTCAGGGCAAGGTAAGGCAATTCCATGCAAGGCAAGGCAATTCCAGGCCATTTCGGGCAAGTCAAGGCAATGCAATTCCAGGCAATGGAAGGCATGTCAAGGCAAGGTAATTTCAGTCAAGGCAAGGCAATCCCAGTCAAGGTAAGGCAGAGCAAGGAAGGGTAATGCAATTTCAGGCAAGGTAAGGCAAGGCAAGGCAGGGAAAGCAAAGGCAAGGCAATTCCTGGCAAGGCAAGGCAAGCCAAGGCAAGGCAAGGCAAGCCAAGGCAAGGCAATTTTAGGCAAGGCAATTTCAGGCAACTCAAGGCAAGATAACGCAAAGAACCAAGGCAAGGAAGGCAAGGTAATTTCAGGCAAGGCAAGGCAAGGCAATTACACCAAGGCAAGGCAAGTCAAGGCAATCCCAGGCAATTCCTGGCATGGAAATTCCTGGCAAGCAAAGGCAAAGCGATTTCAGGACAGGCAAGGCAAGGCAAGGCAACTGAAGGCAATTCCAGGAAAGGCAAGGCAATGCAATTTCAGGCAACGGAAGGCAAGGCAATTCCAAGCACGGAAAGGCAAGGCAAATTCAGGAAACAAAAGGCAAGGCAATGGCATGCAAGGCAAGGCAAGGATGGCAATTCCAGGCAATTCAAGGCAAGGCAAGGCAATTCCAGGTAATTCTAAGCAAGGCAATTCCAGTCAATTCCAGGCAAGGTAATCCTGGCAATTCCAGGCAAGGCAATTCCAGGCAAGGCATTTCCAGGCAAGGATTTTCCAGGCAGTTCCAGGCAAGGCAATTCCAGGCAAGGAAAAAGAAGGCAATTCCAGGCAAATCAAGGCAAGGTAATTCTAGGAAATTTCTAAAAAGGCTATTCCAAACAAGGCAATTTCAGGCAAGGTGATAATTCAACACAAGGCAACCGAAGGCAAGGCAATTGTTCCAGGCAAGTGAAGGCAAGGCAAGGTAATTCCAGGCAAGGCATGACAAGGCAAGGCAAGGCAAGGCAATTCCAGGCAAGGCAAGGCCATTCCAGAATTCCAGGAAAGGTAAGGCAAAAAAAAAAGGCAAGGCACTTCCAGGCAAGGCAAGGTCAGGCAATTCCAGGAAAGGAAAGGCAAGGCAAGTTCAGGGAAGGCAAGGCCAGGCAATTCCAGGCAAGGTCAGGCAAGGCAATTTTAGGCAAGTCAAGGCAAGTCAATTTCAGGCAAGGAAATGTAAGGCAATTCAAGAAAAGGCAAGGCAAGGCAATTCCCGGCAAGACAAGACAAAGATACTCCAGGCAAGGCAAGGCAAGAAAATTTCAGACAAGGCAATTCCAGGAAAGGCAAATCCAGGCAAGACAATGCACGTCAATTCCAGGCAAGGCAATGCAAGACAAGGCAAGACAAGGGAATTCCAGGAAAGGCAAGGCAAGGCAAAACAATTCCCGGCAAGACCAGACAAAGATACTCCAGGCAAGGCAAGGCAAGAAAATTTCAGACAAGGCAATTCCAGGAAAGGCAAATCCAGGCAAGACAATGCACGTCAATTCCAGGCAAGGCAATGCAAGACAAGGCAAGACAAGGGAATTCCAGGAAAGGCAAGGCAAGGCAAAACAATTCCTGGCAAGTCAGGGCAAGGTAAGGCAATTCCAGGCTCGGAAAGGCAACTAAATTCCAGGAAAGGTAAAGCAGGGGAAGCCAAAGCAAGACAAAACTGTTCCACACAAGGCAAGGCAAGGCAATTTCAGGCAAGGAAAGGCAAGGAAAGGCAATTCCATGGAATACCACCCAAGGCAAGGCAAAATAATTGCAGGCCAGGCAAGTCAAGGCAATCACTGGCAAAGTAAGGCAAGGCAAGAAAGGCAACGCAAGGCAAGTTAATTACAGGCTAGGCAAGGCAACTTAATTACAGGCAAGTTAAAGCAAGGGAAGCCAAGGAAAGACAAAACTATTCCAGGCATGGCAAGGCAAGGCAATTACAGCAAGGCAAGGCAAATCAAGGCAATTCCAGGCAAGGCAATGCAATTCCATGCAAGGCAAGGCAAGTAAAGGCAATTCCAGGTAAGGCAAGGAAATGCAATTTCAGGCAAGGCAAAGAATGGCAAGGCAATTTCAGGCAACGCAAGGCAAGACAATGCCAAGCAAGGCAAGGCAAGGCAAATTCAGGCAAAAAAAGGCAAGGCAATTCCAGGCAAGGCAAGGCAAGGAAGGCAAATCCAGGCAAATCAAAACAAGGCAACTCCAGACAAGGCAAGGCAAGGCTAAACAATTCCAGGCAATTCCAGGGAAGGCAATTCCACTCAATTACAAACAAGGCCATTTCAGGCAAGGAAATACAAAAAAATTCTTACCAGGCAGTTCCAGGCAAGGGAATTCCAGGCAAGGCGATTCCAGGCAAGACAATTCCAGGCAATTCCAGGAAAGACAATTACAATCAATTTCAAGCAAGTAAGTTTCAAGGAAGGCAATGCAAGGCAAGTGAAGGCTAGGCAAATACAGGCAAGTCAGGCAAGGCACGGTAAGGCAAGGCAAGGTAATTCCAGGCAAGAAAAGTCAAGACAATTCCATGCAAGTTAAGGAAATTTAAGGCAACTCCAGGCAAGGCAAATCCAGGCAAGGCAATTTCAGGCAAGGCAAGGCAATGCAATTCTCGGCAAGGCAAGGCAAAACAAAAAAAGGCAAGGCAATGCAAGTCAAGGTAAGGCAATGTCAGGCAAGGAAGGCAAGCTAATTCCAGCAAGGCTAGGCAAGGTAAGGCAATTTAATTCCAGGCAAGGCAAGGCAAGGCAAGGTAATTTCAGAAAATGCAACGCAATTCCAGGCAAAGAAATGCAATTTTCAACATTGCAATTCCAGGAAAGGCAATTCAAGGAAATTCCCCGCAAGGCAAGACAAGGCATGACAAGGCAATTCCAGGCAAGGCATAGCAAGTCAAGGCAATTCCACAAAAAAAAAGGCAATGCAAACCTAGGCAAGGCACGGAAAGGCAAGGCAATTTCAAGCAAGCCAAGGCAATTCCAGGCAAGACAAGGCAAAGGAAGAAGGTAATTCCAGGCAAGGCAAGGCATGGCAATTAAAGTCAAGGCAAGGCAAGGCCATTCCAGACGAGACAAGGCAAAGCAATTCCAGGCAAGACAAGGCAAGGCAATTCCAGGCAAGGCAAGTTAGGGTTATTCCAGGAAAGGCAATTCCATGCAAGGCAATAAAAGGGAATTCCTGGCAAGGCAATTCCTAGCAAGGCAATTCCTAGAAAGGCAATTCCAGGCAAGTGAATTTTAGGTAATTCCAGGCAAGGCAGTTCCAGGTAAGGCAACTATTCCAAGCAAGACAAAGCAAGGCAATTATTTCAGGCAAGGTGAGGCAACGGAGGGCAAAATAATTCCAGGCAAGGCAAGGCAAGGCAAGGCAATTCCAGGCAATTCTAGGCAAGGAAATTTCAGACAATTCCAGGCAAGGCAATTTCTGGCATGGAAACGGAAGGCAAATTTAGGCAAGGCAAGGCAATTTAATTAAAGGCAATTTAATTAAAGGCAAGCCAAGGCAACGCAAGACAACTCAAGGCAAGGCAAGGCAAGTCAAGGCAATTCCGCGGAAGAAAAGGCAATGAAATCCCAGGGATTGCACGGAAAGGGAAGGCAATTTCAAGCAAGGCAAGGCAAGGCAACTCCAAGCAAGGCAAGGCAATTCCAGACAAGGCTAATACAGGCAATTCCATGGACGGCAATTAAAGGCAATTCCATACAAGGCAAGGCAAGGCAATTAAAGTCAAGGCAAGGAAAGACAAGGCCATTTTAGGCAAGGAAAGGCAAGGCAAGGCAATTCTAGCCAAGGCAAGGCAAGGCAAGGCAATTCCAGGCAAGGCAAGGCAAGGCTATTCCAGGTAAGGCTAATCCAGGTAAATTCAGTCAAGGCAATTAAAGGCAATTTCAGGCACGGCAATTAAAAAAATTATGGCAAGGCAATTCCAGGCAAAACAATTGCAGGCAATTCCAGGAAGTCAATTTTAGGCAATTCCAGGCAAGGCAATAACAGGCAAGGCAACTATTCCAAGTAAGGCAATGCAAGGCAATTATTCCAGGCAAGGTAAGTCATGGCAAGGCAAGATAATTTCAGGCAAGGCAAGACAATACCAGGCAAGGAAATTTAAAGAAAGGCAATTCCCAGTAAGGCAATTCCAGGCAATTCAAGGCAAGGCAAGGAAAGGCAATTCCAGGCAAGAAAAGGCACGGCACTTCCAGGCAACACAAGTCAAGGCAGTTCCAAGCAATTCCAGGCAAGGCAATTGCAGGCAATTCAGGACAAGGCAATTCCAGACAATTCCAGAAAAGGCAATTCCAGGCAATTTTAGGTAAGGCAATTGCAGGCAATTCCAGGCAAAGCAATTCCAGGCAAGGCGCTTCAGGGCAATTCCAGGCAAGGCAAGGCAAGGCAAGGCAATTTCAGGCAAGGCAAGGCAAGGTAATTCCAGTCAAGACAATTCCAGGGAATTCTAGGCAAGGCAATTCCAGGATTCCAGGAAAGGTAATTTCAGGCAATTCCAGGCAAGGCAAAGAAAGGCAAGACACTTTTAGGCAAGGCAAGGCAATTACAGGCAAGGCAAGGTAATTCCAGGCAAGGAAAGGTAAGGCAAGGCAACGCAATTCCAGGCAAGGCAAGGCAATTTCAGGCAAGGTAATTCCAAATAAGACAATTTTATCTAAGGCAATTCCATTAAATTTCAGGCAAGGCAATTTCAGGCAAGGCAAATTTAGAAAATTCCAGGCAAGGCATTTCCAGGCTAGGCTGGGCAAGACAAAACAATTTCATGCAAGACAAGGCAAATCAAGGCAATTCCAGGCAAGGCAAGGCAATGGAATTCCAGGAAAGGAAGAAAAAGGCAAGGCAATTCCAGGTAACGCAAGGCAAGGTAATTCCAAGCAAGACAAGGCAAGGCAAATCCAGGCAACAAAAGGCAAGGAAATTGACGGCAAGGCAAGGCAAGGAAGGCAATTCCAGGCAAGACAAGGCAAGGCAAGGTAATTCCAGGCAAGGCAATCAGGCATATCCAGGGAAGGCAATTCCACTCCATTACAAACAAGGAAATTCCAGGCAAGGCAATTCCAATCAATTCCAGACAAGGCCATTCCAGGCCAGGCAATATCTGGCAAGGCAATTCCAGGCAAGGAAATTTCAGGCATATTTAGGGAGGGCAATTTCAGGCAAAAAAATTCCAAGCAATTTAATGTAAGACAATTCCAGGAAATTCCAGGCAAGGTAATTCCAGGCAATTCCAGGCAAGCAGATTCCAGGCAAGGCAATTCTAGGCAAGGCAATTCCAGGCAAGGCAATTCCATGCAAGGCAATTCCAGGCAATTTTTAAAAAGGCAATTTCAGGCAAGGGAATTTTAAACAATTCCAGGCAATTTCTGGCAATTTCAGGCAAGGTAATTCCAGCCGAGGAAATTCCAGTCATTCCACGAATGCCAATTCCTGGCCAGGCAATTCCAGGCAATTCGACACAAGGCAATTCCTGGCAAGGAAATTCCAGGCAAGGCAATTTCAGACAAGGGAAATACAGGCAAGGGAATTTCAGGGAATTATAGGTAAGGCAATTCCAGGAAAGACAATTTCAGGCACATACAGGCAAGAAAATTAGAGGTAAGACAAATCGAGGCAATTCCAGGCAAGACAATTCGAGGCAATTCCAGTCAAGACAATTCAAGACAATTCCACGAAAGGGAATTTCAGGCAAGGCAATTCCAGGCAATGCAATTCTAGTCAAGGAAATTTTAGGCAATTCCAGGCAAGGCAAGGCAATTTCAGGCATGGCAAGGGAAGGCAAGTGAAGGCAAGAAAAATCCAGGCAAGGCAAGCAAGGCAAGGCAAGGCAAGGTAATTTCGGGCTAGGAAAGGTACGGCAAATGAAGGCAATTACAGGCAAGGCAAGGCAATTTTAGGCAAGGCAATTCCAGGCAATGCAAGGCAATGCAATTCCACTCATGGCAAAGCAAAACAAAAAAAGGAAAGGCAATTCCAGGTAAGGCAAGGCAAGCTAATTCCAGCAAGGCGAGGCAATGCAATTTAATTCCAGGTAAGCAAGGCAAGACAAGGTAAGATAATTCCAGGCCAGGCAACACAATTCCAGGCAAGGCAAGGCAATTTTCAGCATTGCAATTCCAGGCAAGGTAATTAAAGGCAATCCCAGGCAATGCAAGGCAAGGCAATTCCAGGCAAGCCAAGCCAAGGCAAGGCAATTTCAGGCAAGGCAAGGCAAGACAAGTCAAAGCAGTTCCACAAAACGCAAGGCAGTACAAACCCAGGCAAGGCAAGGAAAGGAGAGGAAATTTTAAGCAAGGGAAGGCAAGGCGAGGCAATTTTAAGCAAGGCAAGGCAAGGCAATTCTAAGCAAGGCGAGGCAATCCCAGGCAAGACAAGGCAAGAAGGTAATTCCAGGCAAGACCAGGCAAGGCAATTAAAGTCAAGGCAAGGCAAGACCATTCCAGGAAAGGAAAGGCAATCAATTCCAGGAAAGGCAAAGAAAGGAAAGAAAGGCAATTCCAGGCAAGAAAAGGCAAGGCAATTCCAGGCAAGACAAGGCAAGGCAATTCCAGGCAAAGCAATTCCAGACAATTCCAGGCAAGACTATTCCAGGCAAGTCAATTATTCCACGTAAGGCAAGGCAATGCAAGGCAATTATTCCAGAAAAGGCAAGGCAAAGCAATGCAAGACAAGGTAATTCCAGGCAAGGCAAGGCAAAGAAAGGCAAGGAAAAAAAGGCAAGGCAAGGCAACACAAGGCAATTCCAGTCAATTTCAGGCAAGGCAATCCCAGGCCAGGCAATTCCAGGCAAGGGAATTCCAGCTGAGGCAATTTCAGGCAAGGCAACTCCAGGCAAGGCAATTCCAGGAAAGGCAATTCCAGGCAAGGAAATTCCATGCAAGACATTTCCAGGCAATTCCACGCAAGGCAATTCCAGGAAAGGTAATTTTAGGCAATTCCAGGAGAGGCAAAAAAAGGCAACTTCTGGCAAGGAAAGGAAAGGCAATTTCAGGCAAGTCAAGGCTAGGCAATTCTAGGCAATTCCAGGCAAGGCAATTCCAGGCAATTTTAGGCAAAGCAATTCCAGGCAATTCCAGGAAAGGTAATTCCAGAGAAGGCAATTACAAGCAAAATAATTCCAAGCAAGGCAATTTGAAAAGAGGCAATTCCAGGCAAGGCAATTTTAGGCAAGGCAATTCCAGGTAATTCCAGGCAATGCAATTCAAGGCAAGGCAATTCCAGGAAATGCAAGACAAGCCAATTCCAGGTAAGGCAATGCAAGTCAATTCCAGGCAAGCGAAGACAAGAAATTCCAGGCAAAGAAAGGCAAGGCAATTCCAGGAAAGGCAAGGGAAAGAAATTCCATGCAAGGCAATTCCAGACAAGGCAATGCGAGGCAACTATAGCATGGCAAGAAAAGGCAAGGCAATTTCAGGCAAGGCAAGACAAGGCAAGGCAAACTAATTCCAGGCAAGGCAAGGTAATTCCAGTCAAGGCAAGGCAAAACAAGGGTAGGCAAGGCAATTCCAGTCTAGGCAAGGCAATTCCAGTCTAGGCAAGGCAAGAAAATTCCATGCAAACTAACCAAGTACAAAAAGTTCCAAGCAAGGCAAATGCAGGCAAGGCAATTCCAAGGAAGGCAACTCCAGGTAAGGCAATTTCATTCAATACCAGTCAAGGCAATTCTAGGCAAGACAATTACAGGACAGGCAATTTCAAGTGAGGGAATTCGAGGCAATTTAAGGCAAGGCAATTCCAGGCAATGCAAGGCAAGTATTCCAGGGCAGGCAATTTCAGGCAAGGCAATTTTGGGCAAAACAAAGTAAGGCAAGGCAATTCCAGGCAAGACAATTCTAAGAAAGGCAATTCCAGGCAAGGCAATCCCAATCAAGGTAATTCCAAGCAAGGCAATTCCAGGGAATGCAATTCCAGGTAAAACAATTAAATTTAATTCCAGGAAAGGATATTTTAAGCAATTCCAAGCAGAAAAATTCCAGGCAATGCAATTTCAGACGAATTTATGCAAAACAATTCCAGACAAGGCCATTCCAGGCAAGGCAATCCAGACAATTTCAGGCAAGGCAATTTCATCTGAGGCAATTCCAGGCAAATGAGGCAAAAATATTTCAGACAACTCAAGGCAAGGCAATTTCAGTCAATGCAATTCCAGGCAAGGCAATTAAAGGCAATTTCAGGAAAGGCAGTTCCAGGCAATTCCATGCAAGGCAAGTCCAGGCAAGATAATTCCAGGCAAGGGATTTCTAGGCAAAGCAATTCCAGGGAAGGTAATTTCAGGCAAGGCTATTCCAGGCAAGGCAATTCCAGGCAAAATAATTTCAGGCAAGGCAATTTCAGGCAAGTCAATTTTAGGCAATTCCAACAAGGCAATTCCAGGCAAGACAACTCTTCGAAGAAAGGCAATGCAAGGCAATTATTCCAGGTAAGGTAGAACAGGGCAACGCAAGATAATTCCAGGCAAGGCAAGACAAGGCAATTCCAGGCAAGGCAAGTTAGGGTTATTCCAGGAAAGGCAATTCCATGCAAGGCAATAAAAGGGAATTCCTGGCAAGGCAATTCCTAGAAAGGCAATTCCTAGAAAGGCAATTCCAGGCAAGTGAATTTTAGGTAATTCCAGGCAAGGGAGTTCCAGGTAAGGCAACTATTCCAAGCAAGACAAAGCAAGGCAATTATTTCAGGCAAGGTGAGGCAACGGAGGGCAAAATAATTCCAGGCAAGGCAAGGCAAGACAAGGCAATCCCAGGCAACGTAATTTCAGGCAATGCAAGTAATTCCTTGCATGGCAATTCTTGGCAAGCGAAGGCAAAGCAATTCCAGGCAAGGCGAGGCAAGGCGAGACAAAAAAATTTCAGGCAATGCAGGGAAAGGCAAGGCAATTTCAGGCAAGGCAAGAAAAGGAAAGGCAATTCCAGGCAATGCAAGGCAACGCAATTCCAAGCAAGGCAAGGCAAGGCAAGCAAATTCAGGCAAAAAAAGGCAAGGCAATTTCAGGCAAGGCAAGACAAGGCACTTCCAAGCAAGGCAAGTCCATGCAATTTCAGGGAAGGCAATTACACTCAATCACAGACAAGGCAATTCCAGGCAAAGCAATTCAAAATAATTGCTGAAAAGGCAATTCCAGGCAAGGCAAGGTAAGGATATCTCAGGCAAGGCAACTCCAGTCAAGGAAAATCCAGGCAAGGCAATGCAAAATAAGGCAAGGCAAGGAAAGACAATTGCAGGCATGGCAAAGCAAGACAATTCCAGGCAAGGCAATGTAAGGTAATTCCAGGCAAGGCAAGGCAAGGCAAGGCAACTCAATTCTAGGCAAGGAAGGCAAGGAAAGCCAAGGAAAGACAAAACAATTCCAAGCAAGGCAGAGCAAGGCAATTCCAGGCAGGGCAGGCAAGGCAATTCTCGGCAAAGCAAGGCAAGGCAAGGCAAGGCAATTCCAGGCAAGGCAAGGCAAAGCAAGTCAAGGCAATCCCATGCAAGTAAGGCAAGAAAACTCAAGGCAAGGCAAGGCAAGGCAAGGCAAGACAAAATAATTCCTGGTAAGTCAAGACAATGCAAGACAAGGTATGTCAAGGCAATTCCATGCAAGGTAAGGGAAGTCAATTATAGGCAAGGCAAAGGAAGGCAATTCCAGGCAAGACAAGGCAAGATATCGCAAGGCACACCAAGGTAGGGCAAGAAAAGACAATTTTAGGCAAGGCAAGCGATGGCAATTCCAGGCAAGGCAAGGCAAGATAACGCAAGGCATGCCAAGGCAAGGCAAGGCAAGGCAAGGCAAGGCAAGGCAAGGCAAGGCAAGGCAAGGCAAGGCAAGGCAAGGCAAGGCAAGGCAAGGCAAGGCAAGGCAAGGCAAGGCAAGGCAAGGCAAGGCAAGGCAAGGCAAGGCAAGGCAAGGCAAGGCAAGGCAAGGCAAGGCAAGGCAAGGCAAGGCAATTACAGCAAGACAAGGCAAGGCAAGAATATCCCAGGCAACGCAATTCCAGGCAAGGCAAGTAATTCCTGGCATGGCAATTTTTAGCAAGCGAAGGCAAAGCAATTCTAGACAAGGTGAGCCAAGTCAAGACAAAACAATTCCAGGAAAGGCAGGGCAAGAAGAGGCAATTCCAGGCAAGGCAAGGCAAGTCAAGGCAATTTCAGGCAGGGCAAGGCAATGCAATTCCAGGCAAGGCAAGGAAAGGCAACGCAATTCCAGGCAACGCAATTCCAAGCAACACAAGGCAAGGCAAATTCAGGCAATGAAAGGCAAGGCAATTCCAGGCAAGGCAAGGCAATTTCAGGCAAGGCAAGACAAGGCAATTTTAGGCAAGGCAAAGCAAGTCAATCCCAGGCAAGGCAAGGCAAGGAAAGGCAATTCCAAAAAAGGCAAGGCAAGGCAATTTCAGGAAAGGCAAGGTAAGGAAATTTCAGACAAGGCAATTCCTGGAAAGGCAAATCCAGACAAGGCAATGCAAGTCTATTTCAGGCAAGGCAATGCAAGACAAGGCAAGACAAGGCAATTCCAGGCAAGAAAAGGCAAGGCAATTTCAGGCAAGGCAAAATAGGCAATTTCATGCAAGTCAGGGTAAGGCAATTCCAGGCAAGGCAAGGTGAGGCAATTCCAGGCAAAGCAAGGCAACTCAATTACAGGCAAGGTAATGCAAGTCTAGCCAAGGGAAGACCAAACAAATTCAGGCGAAGCAAGGCAAGGCAATTTCAGGCAAGGCAAGGAAAGGCAATTCCAGGCAAGGCATGGCAAGGCAATTTCAGGCAAGACAAGGCAATTTCAGACAAGGCAAGGCAAGGCAATTCCAGGCAAGAGAGGGAAGGCAATTCCAGGAATGGCAAGGCAAGACAATTCCAGGCAAAACAAGGCAAAGCAAGGCAAGACAAGGCAAGGTAATTGCAGGCAATGCAAGGCAATCCCATGCAAGTCAAGGCAAGGAAAGACAATTCCAGGAATGGCAAGGCAAGACAATTTCAGGAAAGGCAAGGCAAATACATTTCATACAAGGCAATTCCTGGAAAGGCAAATCCAGACAAGACAATGCAAGTCAATTTTCGGCAAGGCAATGCAAGACAAGGCAAGGCAAGGCAAGGCAATTCCAGGCAAGGCAAGGTGAGGCAATTTCAGGCAAGGCAAGGCAACTCAATTACAGGCAAGGTAATGCAAGTCTAGCCAAGGGAAGACCAAACAATTTCAGGCAAAGCAAGGCAAGGCAATTTCAGGCAAGGCAAGGAAAGGCAATTCCAGGCAAGGCATGGCAAGGCAATTTCAGGCAAGGCAAGTCAATTCTAGGCAAGAAAGGCAAGGCAATTCCAGGCAAGGCAAGGCAAGGCAAGACAATTCCAGGCAAAACAAGGCAAGGCAAGACAAGGCAAGGTAATTTCAGGCAATGCAAGGCAATCCAAGGCAAGGTAAGGTAAGGAAAGGCCAGGCAAGGCAATTCCAGGCAACGGAAGGCAAGGCGAGGCAAGTTAGAGTAATTTCAGGCAATGCAAAACAAGGCAAGGCAAGGAAAGGCAAAACAATTTCAGGCAAGGAAAGGAAAGACAAGCCAAGGCAAGGCAATTCCAGGCAAGGCAAGGCAAAGAAAACCCAGGCAATTCAATTCCAGACAAGGCAATAAAATGCAATTCCAGGCATGGCAAGGCAAGGCAAGGCAATTCCAGGCAATGGAAAACAAGGCAATTTCCGGAAATTCAAGGCAAGGCAAGAAAAGGCAAAAGAATTCCAGGCAAAAAACGGCAAGGCAATTTTAGGCAAGAACAGCTATGTCAATTCTAGGGAAGATAAGGCAAGGCACTTCTAGGCAAAACAAGGCAAGGCAAGGCACGGCAATTCCAGGCAAGGCAAGGAAAGGCAACACAAAACAATTTCAGGCAAGACAATTTTATGCAATGCTACGCAACGCAATTCCAGGATTTCAGGAAAGGTAATTCAAGGCAAGGCAGAAAAAGGCAAGGTACTTCCAGGCAAGGCAGGACAGGGCAATTCCAGGCAAGGCAAGGCAAGGCAATATAACGCAAGACAAGGCAAGTCAATTTTGGGCATGGCAGGGTAAGGCAAGGCAATTCCAGGCAAGGCAAGGCAAGTCAAGGAAATTCCAGGAATGGCAAGGCAAGACCATTTCAAGAAAGGCAAGGACAGACAATGCAATTCCAGGCAAGGCAAGGCAAGGCAAGGAAATGAAATTCCAGGCAAGGCAAAACAATTCCAGGCAAGTTAAGGCAAGGTAAGTCAAGGCAACGCAAGGCCAGGCAATGCAAGGCAAGGCAAGGAAATCTAATTCCAAGCAAGGCAAGGCAAGGCAAGGCAATTCCAAACAAGGCAAGGCAAGGCAATTCCAGGCAAGGAAAGGCAAGGAAATTCCAGGTAAGACAAGGCAAGTCAAGGCAATTCCATTTAAGGCAATTCCAGGCAAGGCAAGGAAAGGCAATTCCAGGCAAGGCATGGCAAGATAACACAAGGAAAGAAAAGGCAAGGCAAAGCGATGCAATTCCAGCAAGGCAAGGCAAGGCAAAGCATTCCATGCAACGCAATTCTAGGCAAGGCAAGGCAATTGCAGGCATGGCAATTTCAGGCAAGGGTAGGCAAGGCAAGGCAAGGAAAGGCATGGAAATTCTAGGCAAGGCAATTCCTGGCAATTCCAGGCAAGGCAAATCCAGGCAAGGCCATTCCAGGCAATTTCAGGCAAGGCAATTCCAAGCCAGGCATTTCGAGGCAACGCAATTCCAGGTAAGACAACTCCAGGGAAAGCGATTCCAGGCAAATCCAGAGAAAGCAATTTCAGGCAAGGAAATTTCAAGCAACTCCATGAAAGGCAATTCCAAGAAATTTCAGTCAAGTCAATTCCAGGCAATTTCATGCAAGGCAATTCCAGGAAAGACAATTATTCCAGGCAAGGCAAAACAAGGCAAGACAAGACATTTCCAGGCAATTCAAGGCAAAGCAAGAAAATTTCAGGCAAAGCAAGGCAAAACAATTCAAGGTAAGGCAAGGCAATTCCTGGTAAGGCAAAGTAATGCAAGTCAACGCAAGGCAATTCCTGGCAAACAAAGGCAAAGAAAGTTAATTCCAGGAATGATAACGCAATTTCCGGCAAGGCAAGGGAAGGCAATTTCAGGCAAGTGAAAAAAAGGTAACTCCAGACAATTTCAGGAAAGGCAATTTTAGGCAATTTCATAAAAGGCAATTCCAGGCAAGGCAATTATTCCATGCAAGGCACGGAAAGGAAGGCAATTGTTCCAGGTAAGTGAAGGCAAGGTAAGGCAAGGCAAGGTAATTCCAGACAAGGCAAGGCAAAGCAAGGCAATTCCAGCAAGGCAAGGCAAGGCAATACAATTCCAGTAAAAACAATTCCAAAAAATTATAGGCAAGGCAATTCTAGGAAATTCCAGGCAAGGCAAGGAAAGGCAAGGCAATTTCAGACAATGCAAGGCGAGGCAATTCCAGGCCAAAAAAAAACAAGGCAAATTTAGGCAAGGCAAGGCAAGGCAAGGCAAGGCAAGGCAATTCCAGGCAAGGCAGGGCAAGGCAATTTTAGGCAAGGCAAGGCAAGTCAATTGCAGGAAAATCTAGGCAAGGCAATTCCAGGAAAGGCAAGGGAAGGCAAGTCCAGGCAAGGCAATTCCAGGCCAGGCAATTCCAGGCAAGGCAATTTTAGGAAATTCCCAGCAAGGCAATTCCAGACAATTCCAGGTAAGGCAATTTTAGGCAAGTCAGTTTCAACCAATTCCAGAAATGGCAATTCCAGGCAAGAAAATTCCAGGCAATTTCAGACATGGCAATTCCAGGCAAGGCAATTTTAGTCACGACAATTCCAGGCAAGGCAATTTCAGTCAAGGCAATTTGAGGCAAGGCAATTTCAGCCAAGAAAACTTTAGGCAATCCATGAAAGGCAATTCCAGACAAGGCAATTCCCGGAAATTCCACGCATGGCAATTCCTGGTAAGGCAATTCCAGGGAAGGCAATTCCAGGCAAGGCAAACCCAGGCAAAAGAATTCCAGGGAATTTTAGGCAAGGCAATTCCAGGCAAGGCAACTATAGGCAAAAATATTCTATACGATTCCAGGCAAGGCAGTTCCAAATAATTCCACACCAGACAATACCAGGCAACGCAATTATTCCAGGCATGGGAAAACAAGGCATTTTTTCCAGGCAAGTCAAGGCAATTCTAGGAAAAGCAAGGCAAGGCAAGACAATTTTAAGCAATTCTAGGCAAGGCAATTTCAGGCAAGGTAATTCCAAACAATTCCAGGGAAGAAAATTCCAGGCAATTCCAGGAAGGCAAGGCAAGGCAATTCCAAAAAAAGGCAAGGTAAAACAATTCCAGGCAAGGGAAGGCAAAAAATGTCATGCAAAGCAAGGCAAGGGAATATTAGACAAGGCAATTCCAGGCAATTCCAGACAAGGGAATTTCAGGCAAGGAAATTCTAGGCAAGGGAATTCCAGGGAAGACAATTTCAGGCAAGGCAATTTCAGGCAACTTGAGGGAAGGCAATTCCAAACAATTCCAGGAAATAAAATTTCTAGCAATTCCTGACAAAGCAATTTTAGCCAAGAAAATTCCAGGGAATCCATGAAAGGCAATAGCAGGCAAGGCAATTTCAGGCAATTCCTCGCAAGGCAATTTCTGGTAAGGCAATTCCAGGCAAGGCAAATCCAGGCAAGGGAATTCCAAAAGATTATAGGTAAGGAAATTCCAGGCAAAGAAATTCCAGGCAGAACCAGACAAGGAAACTTCAGGCAAGCTAATTTTAGGCAATTCCAGGCAAGGTAATTCCAGACAAGCCAATTTAAGGCAATTCCACGTGGGCAATTTCAGGAGAGGCAATTCCAGGCAAGAAAATGCAAGGCAAGGTAATTCCAGGCAAAGCAGAACAAAACCAAAAAAGGCAAGGCAAGTCAAGGCAAGGCACTTTTAAGCTAGGAAATTCCAGGCAAGGCATTACAGGCGATTACAGGCAAAGCAAGAAATGGCAGGGCAATTTTTGGCAATTCCAGGGAAGGCAATTCCAGGCAAAAAAAGCCAAACAATTCCAGGCAAATCAAGGAAGAAAATTCCAGTCAATTTCAGTAAAGGCAATTTTAGGCAATTCCAGGCCAGTCAATTTCACTCAAGGCAAGGCAAGGCAAGGCAATTGTTCCAGGCAAGTGAAGGCATGGCAAGGTAATTCCAGGCAATAAAAGGCAAGGCATGGCAAAGAAAGGCAGGGCAAAGAAAGGCAAGTCAAGGCAAGGCAAGGTAATTCCAGGCAAGGCAAGGCAAGACAAGAAAATTCCAGGCAATTTCAGAAAAGGCAATTCCAGGCAATTTCAGGCAAGGTAAGGAAAGGCAAGGCCATTAAAGGCAAGGCTAGACCACGCAATTCCAGGAAAAAAAAAGGCAAGGCAAGGCAATTCCATGCAAGGCAAGGCAAGTAAAATTCCAGGCAAGGCAATTTTAGAAAAGATAAATTGAGGTAAGGAAATGCAAGTCAATTCCATGCACAGCAAGTCAAGGCAAGGCAAGGCAATTCCAGGCAAGACAAAACAATGCAATTTCAGACAAGGCAAGGAAAGGCAATTCCAGGCAAGGCTAGGCAAGAAAATTCCAGGCAAAACAACTCCAGGCTTGGCAAATCCAGGCAAGGCAAGTCAATTCCAGGCATGGCGAGGCAAGGCAATTTCAGGCAAGACAATTTTAGACAATTCCAGGCAAAACAATTCCA
This sequence comes from Callithrix jacchus, assembly GCF_049354715.1. NCBI lineage: Eukaryota > Metazoa > Chordata > Mammalia > Primates > Cebidae > Callithrix > Callithrix jacchus. The sequence goes on from NC_133506.1 coordinate 60,071,956, forward strand.
GACAATTTCAGGCAAGGCAATTCCAGGAAAGGCCATTATTACACGCAAGGCAAGGGAAGGCAAGCTAAGTATTCCAGAAAAGGTAAGGCAAGGCAATGCAAGGCAAGGTAATTTTAGGCAAGGCAAGGCATAAGAAGGCAAGGCAAGTCAAGGCTAGGCAATTCCAGGCTATCTTGGGCAACGCAATTCCAGTTGAATAAGGCAAGGCAATCCAGGCAATTCCAGGCAAGGCTAGAAAAGGCAAGGCAATTCCAGGCAATTTCAGGCAAGGCAATTCCAGGCACTTCTAGGCAAGGCAATTCCAGGCAAGGCAATTACAGGCAAGGCAATTACAGGCAAGGCATTTTCAGGCAATTCCAGGCAAGAAAATGGAAGGCAATTTTAGGAAAAGCAATATTTAGCAAGGCAATTTCAAGCAAGGCAATTATTTTATGCAAGGCAATGAAAGGCAAGGCAATTGTTTCAGGCAAGTGAAGGAAAGGAAAGGCAATGTAAGGTAATTCTAGGCAAATCAAGGTAAGGCAAGGCAAGGCAAGGCAATTCCAGGCAAGGCAAAGCACGGAAAGGCAAGGCAAGGAAGTTTCAGGCAAGGCAATTTCAGACAAGGCAATTATTCCACGAAAGGCACAAAAAGGCAAGGCAATTGTTCCAGGTAAGTACAGGTAAGATAAGGAAAGGCACGGTAATTCCAGGCAAGGCAAGGCAAGGAAAGGCAAGGCTACGCAATTCCAGCAAGGAAAGACAAGGCGATTCAATTCAACGCAAGACAATTCCAGGAAATTCTAGGCAAGGCTATTTCATAAATTCCAGGCAAGACAAGGGAAAACAAGGCAATTTCAGGCAAAACAAGGCCAGGCAATTCCAGGCAAGGCAAAGCAAGGCTATTCCACACAAGGCAATGCAAGACAATTTTAGGCAAGGCAAGTCAATTTCAGGCAACGCAAGGCAAGGCAATTCCAGGAAAGGCAAGGCAATTCCAGGAAAGGCAATTCTGGGTTAGGTAATTTCAGGCAAGGCAATTTCAGGGAAGAAAATTTCAGGCGAGAAAATTCCAGGCATATCCAGGGAAGGCAATTCCAGGCAAGTAAATTTCTAGCAATTTCATGCAAGGCAATTACAAAAAATTTTTGGAAAGGCAATTCCAGGCAACTCCAGGCAATGTAATTCCAGGCAAGGCAAGGCAAGGCAAGGCAAGGCAAGGCAAGGCAAGGCAAGGCAAGGCAAGGCAAGGCAAGGCAAGGCAAGGCAAGGCAAGGCAAGGCAAGGCAAGGCAAGGCAAGGCAAGGCAAGGCAAGGCAAGGCAAGGCAAGGCAAGGCAAGGCAAGGCAAGGCAAGGCAAGGCAAGGCAAGGCAAGGCAAGGCAAGGCAAGGCAAGGCAAGGCAGGGCAGGGCAGGGCAGGGCAGGGCAGGGCAGGGCAGGGCAGGGCAGGGCAGGGCAGGGCAGGGCAGGGCAGGGCAGGGCAAGGCAAGGCAAGGCAAGGCAAGGCAAGGCAAGGCAAGGCAAGGCAAGGCAAAAGTTAATTCTACGCAATGCAAGACAAGGCAATTCCAGGAAAGGCAAGGCAAGGCAATTACAGGAAAGGCAAGGTAAGGCAATTCCAAATGCGAAAAGGCAAGGAAAAATTATTCTAGGTAATGCAAGGCAAGGCAAGTCAAGGCAATTCCAGGCAAGGCCAGGCAAGGCAATTCCAATAAAGGCAAGGCAAATAATTTTTAGGAAAGGCAAGGAAAATAAATTCCATGGCAGGCAATTCAAAGCAAATACAGGTAAGGCAATTTCAGGCAAATCAATTCCAGGCAATTCCAGACAATGCAATTTTAGGCAAGGAAAATCCAGGCAAGGCAATTCCAGGAAATTCCAGGCAAGGCTATTCCAGGCCAGGCAATTCCAGGCAGAACAATTCCAGGCAAGGCAATTTCAGGCAAGGCAATTCCAGCAAATGCAATGCCAGGCAAGGCAATTCCAGAGAAAGCAATTCCAAGCAAATCCAGGGAAGGCAATTCCAGGCAAGGAAATTCCATGAAAGACTATTTGAGGAAATTCCAGGCAAGGCAATTCAACACCAATTCAAGGAAATTCCATGCAAGACAATTTCAGAAAAGGCAATTATTCCACGAAACGCAAGGAAAGACAAGGCAAGGCATTTCCAGGCAATTCAAGGCAACGAAAGGAAAGGCATGGAAATTTCACGAAGGTAAGGCAAGGAAAGGAAAGGCAAAGCCAGGTAAGGCAAAGAAATTTCAGGTACAACAAGATAATGTAGGAAAAGGAAAGACAAGGCAATTCCTGGCAATGCAAGGCAAGTAAAGTTAATTCCAGGTAAGATAACCCAATTCCAGGCAAGGCAAGGCAAGGCTATTTCAGGCAAGTCAAAAAAAGGCAATTCCAGTCAATTTCAGGAAAGACAATTTTAGGCAATTCCATGCAAGGCAATTCCAGGCTAGGCAATTATTCCATTCAAGGCACGGAAAGGCAAGGCAATTGTTCCAGGTAAGTGAAGGCAAAATAAGGCAAGGCAAGGTAATCCCAGTCAAGGCAAGGCAAGGCAACAAAAGACAAGGCAATTAAAGCAAGGCAAGGCAAGGCAATGCAATTCCAGGCAAGACAATTTCAGGAAATTCTAGGCAAAGCAATTCCATAAAATTTCAGGCAAGGCAAGGAAAGGAGGGGCAATTCCAGGCAACGCAATTCCAAGCAAATAAAGGCAACACAATTCCAGGCAAAAAAAAGGCAAGGCAATTCCAGGCAAAACAAGGCAAGAAAATTCCAGGGAAGGCAATTCCAGTCCAGGCAATTCCAGACAAGGCAATTTCAGGCGAGGCTATTAAAGGCAAGGCAATTTCAGGCAAGAAAATTCCAAGCAATTTCATGGAAGGCAATTCCAGGAAATTCCTGGCAAGGCAATCACAGGCAATTCCAAGCAAGGTAATTACAGGCAAGGATAGGCAAGGCAAGTCAAGGCAATTCTAGAAAAGGCAAGGAAAGACACGACAATTTCAGGCAATTCTAGGCAATGAAATTTCAGGCAAGGAAATTCCATGCAAGAAATTCCAGGCAATTCTAGGCATGGCAAAACAAGGCAAGGTAATTTTACACAATGCAAGGCAAGGCAATTCCAGGCAAGGCAAGGCAAGGCAATTCCAGGAAAGGCACGGTAAGGCAATTCCAGGAAAGGCAAGGCAAGCCAATTCCAGAAAAAGCAAGGTAAAGCAATTTTAGGAAAGGTAAGGAAATTCCAGGCACGTCAAGGAAAGAAAATTTCAGGCAAGGTATTTCCAGGCAAAGCAACTCCAGGCAATTCCAGACGAGGGAATTCCAGGCAAGGCAATTTCAGGCAATTTGAGGCAAAACAATTCCAAACAATTTCAGGCAAGGCAATTCCTGGCAATTCCAGGCCAGACAATTCCAGCCACGGAAATACCAGGCAATCCATGAAAACAATTCCAGGCAAGGCAACTCCAGTCAAGTTAATTGCAGGCAAGACAAATCCAGGCAAAAGTATTCCAGGAAAGTATAGGTAAGGCAATTCCAGGCAAGGCAATTCCAGTCAAATCCAGGTAAAAAAATTACAGGAAAGCCAATTCTAGGCAATTCCAGGCAAGGTAAATTCAGGCAAGCCAATTCAAGGCAATTCCAGGCAGGGAAATTTTAGGCAAGGCAATTTAAGGCAAGGCAAGTCAAGGCAAGGCAATTCCGGGACATTCCAGGCAAGGCAATCCAGGCAATTCCAGGCAAAGCAGGAAATGGCAAGGCAATCCTGGTAATTCCAGGCAAGGGATTTCCAGGCAATTCCAGGCAAGGCAATTTCAGGCAAAAGAACCAAAAGAGAGCCCGCATAGCCAAGTCAATTCTAAGCAAAAGGAACACAGCGGGGGGCATCACACTACCGGATTTCAAACTAGACTACAAGGCTACAGTAATCAAAACAGCATGGTACTGGTACCAAAACAGAGATATAGACCAATGGAACAAAACAGAGGCACCGGAGGCAACACAACATACATACAACTATACAATCTTTGATAAACCTGACAAAAACAAGCAATGGGGCAAGGATTCCATGTTTAACAAATGGTGTTGGGAAAACTGGCTAGCCATGTGCAGAAAGCAGAAACTGGACCCCTTCCTGACACCTTACACTAAAATTAACTCCAGATGGATTAAAGACTTAAACATAAGACCTGGCACCATAAAAACCCTAGAAGGAAATCTAGGCAAAACTATCCAGGACATAGGAGTAGGCAAGGACTTCATGAACAAAACACCAAAAGCATTGGCAACAAAAGCCAAAATAGACAAATGGGACCTAAGGAAACTCCACAGCTTCTGCACGGCAAAAGAAACGTCACTAGAGTGGATCGGCAACCAACAGAATGGGAAAACATTTTCGCAGTCTACCCATCCGACAAAGGGCTGATATCCAGAATTTACAAAGAACTCAAGCAGATTTACAGGAAAAAAACAAACAAGCCCATTCAAAAGTGGGCAAAGGATATGAACAGATACTTTACGAAAGAAGACATATATGAGGCCAACAATCATATGAAAAAATGCTCATCGTCACTGGTCATCAGAGAGATGCAAATCAAAACCACATTGAGATACCATCTCACGCCAGTTAGAATGGCGATCATTAAAAAATCTGGAGACAACAGATGCTGGAGAGGATGTGGAGAAAAAGGAACACTTTTACACTGTTGGTGGGAGTGTAAGCTAGTTCAACCATTGTGGAAGACAGTGTGGCGATTCCTCAAGGCCTTAGAAATAGAAATTCCATTTGACCCAGCAATCCCATTACTGGGTATATATCCAAAAGACTATAAATCGTTCTACTATAAGGACACATGTACACGAATGTTCATTGCAGCACTGTTTACAATAGCAAAGACCTGGAATCAACCCAAATGCCCATTGATAATAGACTGGATTGGAAAAATGTGGCACATATACACCATGGAATATTATGCAGCAATCAGAAATGATGAGTTTGTGTCATTTGTAGGGACATGGATGAATCTGGAGAACATCATCCTCAGCAAACTGACACAAGAACAGAAAATGAAACACCGCATATTCTCACTCATAGGTGGGTGATGAAAAATGAGAACACATGGACACAGAAAGGGGAGTACTAAACACTGGGGTCTATTGGGGGGAAAAGGGGTGGGCCAGTGGGAGGGGGAGGTGGGGAGGGATAGCCTGGGGAGAAATGCCAAATGTGGGTGAAGGGGAGAAGAAAAGCAAAGCACACTGCCATGTGTGTACCTACGCAACTGTCTCGCAAGCTCTGCTCATGTACCCCAAAACCTATAATCAAATAAAAAATTTAAAAAAAAAAGTCAAGGAAAGGCAATTCCAGGCAATTTCAAAAAAGGCAATTTTATGCAATTCCATGCAAGGCAATTCCAGGCAAGGCAATTATTTCACGCAATGGACGGGAGGCAAGGAAATTGTCCCAGGCTTGTGAAGGCAAGGTAAGGCAAGGCAAGATAATTTCAGGCAAGGCAAGACAAGGCAAGGCGAGGTAAGCAAGGAAATTCCAGGAACGCAAGGCAAGGCAACGCAATTTCAGAAAATTCTAGGCAAGGCAATTCCAGGAAATTCCAGGCAAGGGAAAGAAAGGCAAGGCAAGGCCTGGCAATTCCAGGCAAAAAGAGGCAATAAAATTTCAGGCAACGCAAGGCAAGGCAATTTAAGGAAAGGGAAGGCAAGTCAATTCCAGGCAAGGCAATTCCAGTTAAGGCAAGGCAAACAATTCCAGGAAAGGCAAGGCAATTCCAAGAAACGCAAGGCAGGAAAATTGCAAGCAAAACTAGGCAAGGCAATTCCAGGCAAAAAAAGGCAGGGCAATTCCAGGCAAGAAAGGCAATTTCAGGTAAGGCAAGGCAAGGCAATTCCAGACAAGGCAAGGGAATTCCGGACAAGACAAGGCAAGGCAATTACAGGCAAGGAAATTTCAGGCAATTTCACTCAATTACAGACAAAACAATATCAGGCAAGACAATTCAAAAAAATTTCTGGCAAGGCAATTCAGGCAAGGAAATTCCAATCAATTCCAGTCAAGGCATTTCCAGGCAAGGCAATTCCAGGCAAAGCAATTCCAGGTAAGGCAATTCCAGGCAAGGCAATTCCAGTCAATTACAGGCAAAACAATTTCAGGCGAGGCAATTTCAGGCAAAAAAATTTCTGGCAAAGCAAATCCAGGCAAGGCAATTCCAGGCAAAACAATTTCAGGCATATCCAAAGAAGGCAATTCCAGGCAAGGCAATTCCAAGCAATTTTATGCAAGGCAATTCCAGTAAATTCCAGGCAAGGGAATTCCAGGCAAGGGAATTCCAGGCAAGGCAATTTCAGGCAAGGCGATTCCAGTCGATTCCAGGCAAGGCAATTCCACGCAAGGCAATTCCAGGCAAGGCAATTTCAATAAATTTCTGGCAAGGCAATTCCAGGCAAGGTATTTTTAGGCAAGACAATTCCAGGAAAAACAATTCCAGGCAAGACAACTCCAGGCAATATCAGGCAAGGAAATTTCAGGCAAGTAAATTTCAGGCAAGTAAATTCCAGGCAATGCAATTTTACACAATGCAATTGCTGACAAGGCAACTTCAGTCAAGGAAATTTCAGGCAATTCCAGGCAAGGAAATTCCAGAGAAAGCAATTCCAGGCAAATTCTGGAAAGGCAATTCCAGGAAAGGCAATTTCAAGTAATTCCATGCAAGGCAATTCCAGGAAATTCTAGGCTAGGTAATTCCAGGCAATTCCAAGCAAAGCAATTACAGGCAAGGAAATTATAAACAATTCCAGGAAAGGCAAGGAAAGACAGGGTAATTTCAGGCAAGGCAAGGCAAGGCAATTTCAGGCAAGAAAGGCGAGGCAATTCCAGGAAAAACAAGAAAAAGTAATTTCAGGCAAGGCAAGGCGATGCAATTCCAGGCAAGAAAGGCAAGGCAATTCCAGGGAAGACAATGCAAGGCAATTCCATGAAATCCAAGGCAAGGCAATTCCAGGCAAAACAAAGCAAGTCAATTCCAGGCAAAGCAAGGAATTTCAATTCCAGGCAAGACAAGACAATGCAATTTCAGGCAAGGGAAGACAAGGCAATTCCAGTCAAGACAATTCCAGACAAGGGAATGCAAGACAATTCCAGGCATGTAAAAGCAACGCAAGGCAATTCCAGGCAAGGCAAGGCAATTCTAGGCAAGGAAAGACAAGGCAATTCCAGGAAAGGCAAGGCTAGGCAAGGCAAGGCAAGGAAATTTCAAACATGGCAATTCAAGGCAATTCCAGGCAAGGCAAGTTAATTCCCTGGAAGACAAGGCAAGGCACTTCTAGGCAAGGCAAGGCATGGCGAGGCAATCACAGGCAAGGAAATGCAAGACAATTCCATGCAAGGCTAGGTAACCCTAAGCAATTCCAGGCAAGTCAATTCCAGGCAAGGCAAGGTAAGGCAAGTTAAGGCAAGGCAATACCTGGCAAGACAAGCAAGGCAAGGCAAGGCAAGGTAAATCCAGGCAAGGGAACGTAAGGCAAGGCAAGGAAATTCCAGGCAAATCAAAACAATAAAATTTCATGCAAGGCAAGGCAAATTAAAACAATTGCAGTCAGGCAATTCCAGACAATTCCAGGCAAGGTAATTCCAGGCAGTTCCAGGCAAGGAAAGGCAAGGCAACAAAATTTTATTCAAGCCAAGGCAAGGAAAGGCAAGGCTAAACAAGGCAAGGCAAGGAAATGCAAGGCATGGCAAGGCTATTCCAGGCAAGGCAAGATAATTTAAAACAAGGCAAGGCAATTCCTAACAATGCAAGGCAAGGAAAGTAAATTACATGAAAGGTAATGCCATTTCAGGCAAGGCAAGGGAGGGCAATTCCTGGCAAGGCAATTTCAGGCAAGGCAATTTTAGGCAACGCACTTCCAGCCAAGGCAATTTCAGGCAATTCCTGGCAAGGCAATTCCAGGGGACGCCATTCCAGGAAAATCCAGAAAAGGTAATTTCAGGCAAGGAAATTCCAAGCAATTCCATGCAAGGCAATTCAAGAAAATTCTAGGCAAGACCATTTCAGGCAAGGCAATTCAAAAAAATTCTAGGCAAGACAATTTCAGGCAATTCCAGGCAAGGCAAGACAAGGAAGGCATTTCCAGGAAATCCAGGGCAAAGAAACGCAAGGCAAGAAAATTTCAGGCAAGGCAATGCCAGGCTAGGCAAGTTAAGGCAAGACAAGTAAAGGCAAAGCAAGGCAAGGCAACGCAAGGCAAGGCAATTCCAGGCAAGGCAATGCAAGGCAAGAAAAGTTAATTCCAGGAAAGGTAATGCAATTCCAGGCAAGGCAAGGCAAGGCAAGGCAATTTCACGAAAAGTAAAGCAAGGAAATTCCAAGCAAGAAAAGGCAAAAAAATTCCAGGCAAGGCAATTTCAGGAAAGGGAAATATAGGCAAGGAAATGCAAGTCAATTCCAGGCAAGAAAAAGCAAAACAAGGCAAGACAAGGCAATTCCAGGCAAGGCAAAGCATGGCAATTTCAGGCAAGGTAAGTTAGGCAATTTCAGGCAAGGGAAGGCCAGGTAATTCCAGAAAAGGCAAAACCAGGCCATCCCAGGCAAGGTAAGGCAAGTCAATTCCAGGTAAGGCAAGGGAATTTCAGGAAAGGCAAGGCAAGGCACGTGAAGGCAAGAAAATTCCAGGCAAGACGAGCAAGGCAAGGCAAGGCAAAATAATTTCAGGCAAGGGAAGGTAAGGCAAGGCTAGGCAATTTAGGCAAGGCAAAGCAAGGCAATTTCAGGCAAGGCAAGGCAATTCCAGGCAAGGCAAGACAAGCCAACTTTAGGCAAGGCAAGGCAATGCAAAGTCAGGCAAGACAAGCAAAACAAGGCAAGGCAAGGCAAAGTAATTTTAGGCAAGGGAAGGTAAGGCAAGGCAAGGCAATTCTAGGCAATACAATTTCAGGCAAGACAAGGCAAGAAAATTTCATACACGGCAAGGAAAGTTAAGGCAATTCCAGGCAAGACAAAACAAGGTAATGCACGGCAAGCAGGGCAAGGCAAGGCAATTCCAGGCAAGGCAAAGCAAGGAAATTCCAACCAGTCAAGGCAAGTCAAGGCAATTCAATTCCAGGAAAGGCTAGGCAAGGCAAGGTAATTCCAGGCAAGCCAATAAAATTCCAGGCAAGGCAAGGGAAGTCAAAGCAATTTCAGGCAAGGCAATTTCAGGCAACGAAAGGGAAAAACATTCCAGGCAAGGCAAGGCAAAATAACGCAAAACAAGCCAAGCCAAGCCAAGGCAAGGCAAGGCAATTTTAGAAAAGGCAAGGCTAGGCAACTCCAGCAAGGTAATGCAAGGCAATGCAATTTCAGGCAAAGCAATTCCAGACAATGCAAGACAATTCCAGGAATGGCAATTCCAGACAAAACAAAGCAAGGCAATTCCAGGCAAGGCAAGGCAAGGAAAGGCAATTCCAGGCAAGGCAATCCTAGGCAAGGCAAAAAAGGCAATTCAAGCCAAGGCAAGGAAAGGCAATTCCAGGCAAGGCAAGGAAAGGCAATTCCAGGCAAGGCAATTCAAGAAGAGGGAATTCAAAGAAATTCCAGGCATGGCAAAGCAAGGCAAGGCAATTTCAGGCAAGAAAAGGCAAGGAAATGCCAGGCAAGGCAAGGCAAGTCAATTTCTGGCAAGACAAGGCAAGGCATTTTCAGACAAGGCAAGGCAAGGAAATTCCAGGCAAGGCAAGGCAAGAAGGCAGTTCCAGGCAAGACCAGGCAATGCAATTAAAGTCAAGGTAAGGCAAGGCAAGGCAATTTTTTGCAAGGCAATGCAAAGCAATTTTAGGCAAGGCAATTTTAGGCAAGGTAATTTCAGGTAAGGCAACTGAAGGCAATACCAGGCAAGGAAATTCGAGGCAAGGGAATTCCAGGCAAGGCACTTTTACACAAGGCAATACCAGGCAAGGCAATTACAGGAAAAGCAATTTTAGGCAAATTTAGGAAAGACAATTTCATGCAAGGCAATTTCAGGCAATTGCAGGCAACGCAAGGAAAAACAGGGCAATTCCAGGCAAGGCAAGGCAAGGCAATTGCAGGCAAGAAAGTCGAGGCAAGAAAGGAAAGGCAAGGCAAATCAATCACAGGCAAAGCAAGGCAAGGCCATTACAGGCAAGAAAGGAAAGACTATTCCAGGCAAGGCAATTCCAGGCAAGGCAAGGCACAGCAATTCCAGAAATTCCAAGTCAAGACAATTCCAGGCAAGGCAATGCAAGTCAATTCCAAAAATGGCAAGGCAAGGCAATTCCAGGCAAGGCAAGGCAAAGCAATTGAAGGCAAGGCAATTTCAGGCATGTAAAAGCAAGGCAAGGTAAGGTAAGATAATTCCATGCAAGGCTAGGCAACTCAAGGCAATTCCAGGCAAGGAAATTCCAGGCAAGGCAAGACAATGCAATTCCAGGCAAGGCAAGTGAAGACAATGCACGACAAGGCAAGGCAAGGCAAGACAATGCAATTCCAGGCAAGGCAAGTCAAGACAATGCACGACAAGGCAAGGCAAGGCAATTCCAGGCTAGGTAAAACAAGGCAATTTTAACAAGGCAATGAAAAACATGGCAATTGAATTCCAGGAAAGCCAAGGCATGGCAAGTTAATTTCAGGCAAGGCAACGGAATTCCATGCAAGGCAAGACAATTCTGGTCATTGCAATTCCAGGCAAAACAATTCAAGACAATTCCAGCCATGGCAAGGCAAGGCAAGGCAAGGCAAATCCAGGCAAGCCAAGGCAATGCAGGGTAATTCCAGGCAAGGCATGGAAATTCAAGACAATTTCATGCAAGGCACGTTAAGTCAAAGTAATTCCACGCAAGGCAAGGCAATGCAAACCCAGGCAAGGCACCGAAGAGCAAGGAAATTTCAGGCAAGACAAAGCAAGGTAATTCCAAGCATGGCAAGGCGATTCTAAACAAGACAAGGCAAGGCAATTCCAGGCAAGGAAAGGCAAAAAGGCAATTCCAAGAAAGGCCAGGCAATGCAACTAAATCAAGACAAGGCAAGGCAAGGCAATGCAAAATAATTTCAGGCAAGGCAATTTCAGGCAATTCCAGGGAAAAGAATTGTACTCAATTCCAGGCAAGGCAATTTCAAAGAATTCTAGGCAAGGCAATCCAGGCAAGGTAACTTCAGGCGAGGCAATTCCAAGCAAGGTAATTCCAGGTAAGGCAACTCCAGGCAATTCCAGGCAAGGCAATTCCAACAAGGCAAGGCAATTTAATTCCAGAAAAGGAAAGGCATGGCAAAGTAATTCCAGGCAAGGCAACGGAATTCCATGCAAGGCAAGGCAATTCTGGCCATTGCAAATTCTGACAAGGCAATTCCAACCAAAGCAAGTCAAGCCAAGGCAAGGTAAGGCAAGGCAATTCCAGGCAAGGCACAGTAAGTCAAGGTAATTCCACGCAAGGCAAGGCAATGCAAACCCAGGCAAGGCACTGAAAGGCAAGGCAATTTCATGCAAGGCAAGGAAAGGTAATTCCAAGCAAGGCAAGGCAATTCAGGGCAAGACAAGGCAAGGCAATTCCAGGCAAGGCAAGGCAAGATGGCAGTTCCAGGCATGGCCAGACAATGCAAATAAAGTCAAGGCAAGGCAAGGCAAGGCAATTACAGGCAAGGCAAAGCAAGGTAAGGCAAGGCAACTCCATGCAATTAGATTTGGCTGAAAATATCAGTGTTCTGATTCTTTACAGAAAAAGTTTACAAACTGCTGCAAAAATACATCAGTTTAACTCTGGATGTTGAATGCACAAATTGAAGACCATTCTGTTAGGTAGCTCCGTTTTCGTCTTAGAACCAGATATTCCTCAATACAGCGTGTACTCCCATTTACTCTGGAATATAAAAACATAACTCCGAGACAAAACATGTTTCTAACTCTCTGAATTTAAACGTAGATTCAACTCTCTTAGTTGAACAAACATACAGCAGAGCATTTTGAATGATACGTTTGTTTTGTGCTTTAGACGCAGTTTCACAGCTATTTCTTAAATGCTTAGATTTGGCTGGAAATATCCGTGTTCTGATTCTTTACATAAAGGGTTTACAAACTGCTGCAAACACACATCAGTTTAACTCTGGGAGTGGAATGGACCCATTAAAGACCATTCTGTTAGGTAGCTCCGTTTTCGTTTTAAAACAAGATTTTTCTCAATACCGCGTGTACTCCCATTCACTCTGGAATATCAAAATGCAGCTCCTAGATGAAACGTGTTTCTAACTCTCTGAATCTAAAGGTAGGTTCAATTCTCTTAGTTGAACCAACGTACAGCAGAGCAATTTGAAAGATACGTTTGTTTTGTGTTTTAGACACAGATTCACAGCTATTTTTTAAATGCTTGGATTGGTCTGGAATATTCGTTTTCTGATTTTTACAGTAAAGGTTTACAAACTGCTGCAAACACACATCAGTTTAACTCTGTAAGTCGAAAGCACAGGTTGAAGACCATTCTGTTAGGTAGCTCCGTTTTTGTTGTAGAACCAGGTATTTCTCAATACAGCGTTTATTTTTATTAACTCTGGAATATCAAAATGCAGCTTCTAGACGAAACGTGTTTCTTACTCTCTGAATCTAAACGTAGGTTCAACTTTTTAGTTGAACCAACGTACAGCAGAGCAGATTGAAAGATACGTTTGGTTTATGTTTTAGATGGAGTTTCACAGCTATTTTACAAACGTTTAAATTTGGCTGGAAATATCCGTTATATGCTTCTATACAGAAAGGGTTTACAAACTGTTGCAAACACACATCAGTTTAACTCTTTACGTTGAATGCAAACATTGAAGACCATTCTGTTAGTAGCTCTGTTTTCGGATTAGAAACAGATATTTCTCAATACAGCATTTACTCCCATTTACTCTGGAATATCAAAACGCAGCTCCTAGACGAAACGTGTTTCTTTTTTTTATTTTATTTTTTATGGCTTTTTAAAAATTTTTTTTATTGGATTTTAGGTTTTGGGGTACATGAGCAAAGCATGCAAGACAGTTGCGTAGGAACACACATGGCAGTGTGCTTTTCTTTCCTTCTCCCCTTCACCCACATTTGGCATTTCTCCCCAGGCTATCCCTCCCCACCTCCCCCTCCAACTGGCCCTCCCCTTTTCCCCCCAATAGACCCCAGTGTTTAGTACTCCCCTTTCTGTGTCCATGTATTCTCATTTTTCATCAACCACCTATGAGTGAGAATATGCGGTGTTTCATTTTCTGTTCTTGTGTCAGTTTGCTGAGGATGATGTTCTCCATATTCATCCATGTCCCTACAAATGACACGAACTCATCATTTCTGATTGCTGCATAATATTCCATGGTGTATATGTGCCACGTTTTTCCAATCCAGTCTATCATCAATGGGCATTTGGGTTGATTCCAGGTCTTTGCTATTGTAAACAGTGCTGCAATGAACATTCGTGTACATGTGTCCTTATAGTAGAACGATTTATAGTCTTTTGGATATATACCCAGTAATGGGATTGCTGTGTCAAATGGAATTTCTATTTCTAAGGCCTTGAGGAATCGCCACACTGTCTTCCACAATGGTTGAACTAATTTACACTCCAACCAACAGTGTAGAAGTGTTCCTTTTTCTCCACATCCTCTCCAGCATCTGTTGTCTCCAGATTTTTTTTTTAAATTTTTTATTGGATTATAGGTTTTGGGTACATGAGCAGAGCATGCAAGACAGTTGCGTAGGTACACACATGGCAGTGTGCTTTGCTTTTCTTCTCCCCTTCACCCACATTTGGCATTTCTCCCCAGGCTATCCCTCCCCACCTCCCCCCCCACTGGCCCTCCCCTTTTCCCCCCAATAGACCCCACTGTTTAGTACTCCCCTTTCTGTGTCCATGTGTTCTCATTTTTCATCATCCACCTATGAGTGAGAATATGCGGTGTTTCATTTTCTGTTCTTGTGTCAGTTTGCTGAGGATGATGTTTTCCAGATTCATCCATGTCCCTACAAACGACACAAACTCATCATTTCTGATTGCTGCATAATATTCCATGGTGTATATGTACCACATTTTTCCAATCCAGTCTATTATCAATGGGCATTTGGGTTGATTCCAGGTCTTTGCTATTGTAAACAGTGCTGCAATGAACATTCGTGTACATGTGTCCTTATAGTAGAACGATTTATAGTCTTTTGGATATATACCCAGTAATGGGATTGCTGGGTCAAATGGAATTTCTATTTCTAAGGCCTTGAGGAATCGCCACACTGTCTTCCACAATGGTTGAACTAATTTACACTCCAACCAACAGTGTAAAAGTGTTCCTTTTTCTCCACATCCTCTCCAGCATCTGTTGTCTCCAGATTTTTTAATGATCGCCATTCTAACTGGCGTGAGATGGTATCTCAATGTGGTTTTGATTTGCATCTCTCTGATGACCAGTGACGATGAGCATTTTTTCATATGATTGTTGGCCTCATATATGTCTTCTTTCATAAAGTATCTGTTCATATCCTTTGCCCACTTTTGAATGGGCTTGTTTGTTTTTTTCCTGTAAATCTGTTTGAGTTCTTTGTAAATTCTGGATATCAGCCCTTTGTCAGATGGGTAGACTGCGAAAATGTTTTCCCATTCTGTTGGTTGCTGATCCACTCTAGTGACTGTTTCTTTTGCCGTGCAGAAGCTGTGGAGTTTCATTAGGTCCCATTTGTCTATTTTGGCTTTTGTTGCCAATGCTTTTGGTGTTTTGTTCATGAAGTCCTTGCCTACTCCTATGTCCTGGATGGTTTTTCCTAGATTTCCTTCTAGGGTTTTTATGGTGCCAGGTCTTATGTTTAAGTCTTTAATCCATCTGGAGTTAATTTTAGTGTAAGGTGTCAGGAAGGGGTCCAGTTTCTGCTTTCTGCACATGGCTAGCCAGTTTTCCCAACACCATTTGTTAAACATGGAATCCTTTCCCCATTGATTGTTTTTGTCGGGTTTATCAAAGATTGTATAGTTGTATGTATGTTGTGTTGCCTCCGGTGCCTCTGTTTTGTTCCATTGGTCTATATCTCTGTTTTGGTACCAGTACCATGCTGTTTTGATTACTGTAGCCTTGTAGTATAGTTTGAAATCCGGTAGTGTGATGCCCCCCGCTGTGTTCCTTTGGCTTAGAATTGACTTGGCTATGCGGGCTCTCTTTTGGTTTCATATGAAGTTCATGGTGGTTTTTTCCAGTTCTGTGAAGAAAGTCAATGGTAGCTTGATGGGGATAGCGTTGATTCTGTAAATTACTTTGGGCACTATAGCCATTTTCACGATGTTAATTCTTCCTAACATGAACATGGAATGTTTCTCCATCTGTTTGTGTCCTCTCTGATTTCGTTGAGCAGTGGTTTGTAGTTCTCCTTGAAGAGGTTCCTTACGTTCCTTGTGAGTTGTATTCCAAGGTATTTTATTCTTTTTGTAGCAATTGCGAATGGCAGTTCGCTCTTGATTTGGCTTTCTTTAAGTCTGTTATTGGTGTAGACAAATGCTTGTGATTTTTGCACATTGATTTTATATCCTGAGACTTTGCTGAAGTTGCTGATCAGTTTCAGGAGTTTTTGGGCTGAGGCAATGGGATCTTCTAGGTATACTATCATGTCGTCTGCAAATAGAGACAATTTGGCTTCCACCTTTCCTATTTGAATACCCTTTATTTCTTTTTCTTGCCTGATTGCTCTGGCTAGAACTTCCAGAACTATATTGAATAGAAGTGGTGAAAGAGGGCATCCTTGTCTAGTGCCAGATTTCAAAGGGAATGCTTCCAATTTTTGCCCATTCAGTATGATATTGGCTGTTGGTTTGTCACAAATAGCTTTTATTACTTTGAGATACGTTCCATCGATACCGAGTTTATTGAGGGTTTTTAGCATAAAGGGCTGTTGAATTTTGTCAAATGCCTTCTCTGCGTCAATTGAGATAATCATGTGGTTTTTGTTTTTGGTTCTGTTTATGTGGTGAATTACGTTGATAGACTTGCGTATGTTGAACCAGCCTTGCATCCCTGGAATGAATTCTACTTGATAATGATGAATAAGTTTTTTGATTTGCTGTTGCAATCGGCTTGCCAATATTTTATTGAAGATTTTTGCATCTATGTTCATCATGGATATTGGCCTGAAGTTTTCTTTTCTCGTTGGGTCTCTGCCGGGTTTTGGTATCAGGATGATGTTGGTCTCATAAAATGTTTTGGGAAGGATTCCCTCTTTTTGGATTGTTTGAAATAGTTTTAGAAGGAATGGTACCAGCTCCTCCTTGTGTGTCTGGTAGAATTCGGCTGTGAACCCGTCTGGACCTGGGCTTTTTTTGTGAGGTAGGCTCTTAATTGCTGCCTCGACTTCAGACCTTGTTATTGGTCTATTCATAGTATCAGCTTCCTCCTGGTTTAGGCTTGGGAGGACACAGGAGTCCAGGAATTTATCCATTTCTTCCAGGTTTACTAGTTTATGCGCATAGAGTTGTTTGTAATATTCTCTGATGATGGTTTGAATTTCTGTGGAATCTGTGGTGATTTCCCCTTTATCGTTTTTTATTGCATGTATTTGGTTGTTCTCTGTTTTCTTTTTTATCAATCTCGCTAGTGGTCTGTCTATTTTGTTGATCTTTTCAAAAAACCAGCTCTTGGATTTATTGATTTTTTGAAGGGTTTTTCGTGTCTCAATCTCCTTCAGCTCAGCTCTGATCTTAGTAATTTCTTGTCTTCTGCTGGGTTTTGAGTTTTTTTGATCTTGCTCCTCTAGCTCTTTCAATTTTGACGATAGGGTGTCAATTTTGGATCTCTCCATTCTCCTCATATGGGCACTTATTGCTATATACTTTCCTCTAGAGACTGCTTTAAATGTGTCCCATAAGTTCTGGCACGTTGTGCCTTCGTTCTCATTGGTTTCGAAGAACTTCTTTATTTCTGACTTCATTTCATTGTTTACCCAGCCAACATTCAAGAGCCAGTTTTTCAGTTACTATGAAGCTGTGCGGTTCTGGGTTTGCTGGTTTCTTCCCATCTTTGTGGGTTTATCTGCTTGTCGTCTGCGTAGTTGCTGACTTTTCGATTGGGTCTCTGAGTGGACACCCAGATTGTTGACGATGAAGTATTTCTGTTACTTGGTTTTCCTTCTACCAGCCTAGCCCCTTCGCTGTACGACTGCTGAGGTCCACTCCAGGCCCTGCATTTCTGGGGTGCACCTCTAGCAGCTGTGGCACAGTGAGGGATGCTACCCGTTTCTTTTTCTGCTATCTTTGTCCCAGGATGATGCCTGCCAAATGGCAGTCTTTTGGATATAGAGGGGT
The DNA here is from genome assembly GCF_049354715.1 of Callithrix jacchus. NCBI lineage: Eukaryota > Metazoa > Chordata > Mammalia > Primates > Cebidae > Callithrix > Callithrix jacchus. Next base: position 60,089,241 of record NC_133506.1, read on the forward strand.
CAGGAAGCTGCTTGAGGAGACAGTCTGTACTTTTCTGGAGCTCAATTGCTGAGCTGTGAGCTCTGTTGTTCATTCAGGGCTGTTAGGCTGCTATGTTTGATTCTGCTGCAACAGAGCTCATTCAAAAACCCATTTTTTTCTCAAATGCTCTGTGTTGGGGGGTTTGGGCTTTATTTTTTGATGTCCGATGAGGTGTCCTGCCCAGCTAGAAGGCAGACTAGCCAGTGTTTGGCTGCCAAGTCTCCGCCCTGCTGTTGTGTGATTTGCCCTGTTCTGGCAGGCTCTGCTGTGGTCTCCGCCACCCCCTGCGGTGGAGTCTCTTCGTTGTAGCATGTTGCCTCTGCAACGGCAGGCTGCGTCAGCAGTGGGCGTGTATCTCAGTAGGGACGGGTTGCCTCAGCAATGGCAGGCTGCGTCAGCAGTGGGCGTGTATCTCAGTAGGGACGGGTTGCCTCAGCAATGGCTGGCTGCATCAGCAGTGGACATGTATCTCAGTTGGGGCGGGTTGCCTCGGTAGTTGTGGACGCCCCTCCCCCCCAGAGCGTCTCAGATCGTCTGCTCGGGATAGTTTGAAATCGCGGTTTTGTTCGTCCCACTGGGTGTCCCAAACGATCTGTCCCTGCAATCCCCTGGTCTTGCCTACTGTCCAAGTCTCGTTCAGTCTCAAGTCCAGCCCTCTCAAGTCTCAGGTTGCCAGTTCAACAGGGCACCCAGACAAGCACGCCCTGTGGGGATTGCTGTGTAGGGCCGGCTGTCACCGCCCCGGCTGCCGGCTTCGCCAGGCAGACGTACTGCCTGGCGTCCCGTGTCTTTTTTATACTTGGGAGTTTCCCCGTTCTGTGGGCAACAAAGATCAGTCTGGAAATGCAACTCCGACTCACCGTTTGCGGATTCAACGAGAGCTCCAATCCTGGGTTGTTCTCACAGCGCCATCTTGAGTCCTCCCCCCTAAACGTGTTTCTAACTCTCTGAATGTAAACGTAGATTAAACTTTCTTAGTTGAACGAATATACAGCAGAGCCATATGAAAGATACGTTTGTTTTGTGTTTTAGACGCAGTTTCAAAACTATTTCTTAAATGCTTGGATTTGGCTGGAAATATCCGTTTTCTGATTTATTACAGAAAGGGTTTACAAACTGCTGCAAACACACACCAGATTAACTCTGTAATTTGAAAGCACACAGTAAAAACTATTCTGTTAGGTAGCTCGGTTTTCGTTTTAGAACCAGATATCTGTGTATAAGGCGTATACTCCCTTTCATTCTGGACTATCAAAACGCAGCATCTAGACGAAACTTGTTTCTAACTCTCTGAATCTAAACGTAGATTCAACTCTCTTAATTGAACGAATATACAGCAGAGCAGTTTGAAAGATTCGTTTGTTTTGTTTTTTAGAAGCAGTTTCACAGGTATTTCTTAAATGCTTCGATTAAGCTGGAAATATCCGTTTTCTGATTCTTTACAGAATTGGTTTACAAACTGGTGCTAACAAAGGACAGTTTCACTCTGGAAGTTGAATGCGCACATTGAAAATAATTCTGGTTGGTAGCTCCATTTTGGTTTTAAAACCAGATATTCCTCAATACAGCGTGTACTCTTATTCAGTCTGGAATACCAAAACGCAGCTCCAAACGCAACGTGTTTCTAACTCTCTAAATCTAAATGTAGATTCAACTCTCTTAGCTGAACGAACATACAGCAAAGCAGTTTAAAAGATACGTTTGTTTTGTGTTTTAGACGCAGATTCTGTGAATCTCCGTGTTCGTTTTAGAACCAGATATTTCTGAGTACAGTGTGTACTCCCATTTATTCTGGAATATCAAAAGGCAGCTCGTAGATGAAACGTGTTTCAAACTCTCTGAATCTAAACGTGGATTCAACTCTCTTAGTTAAACCAACATTCAGCATAGCAGTTTAAAAAATTTGTTTTTTTGTGTGTGTTTTAGACACAGTTTCACAGCTATTTCTTAAATGCTAAGATTTGGCTGGAAAGATCCATTTTCTGTTCATTTAAAGAAAGGGTTTACAAACTGCTGCAAACCCACATCAGTTGAACTCTGTAAGCTTAATGCACACATTCAAGAACATTCTGGTCGGTAGCTTCGTTTTTGTTTAAGAACTAGATATTTCTGAATACAGCGTGTACTCCCATTCATTCTGGAATATCAAAACGCAGCTCCTAGACCAAACGTGTTTTGAACTATCTGAATATAAACTTAGATTCAACTTTCTTAGTTGAACGAACAAACAGCAGAGAAGTTTGAAAGATACTTTTTAATGTTTTGGACGCAGTTTAAAAGCCATGTCTTAAATGCTTGGATTTGGCTGGAAATATCCGTTTTCGGATTCTTTGAAGAAACAGTTTACAAACTGCTGCAAACAAACATCAGTTTATCTTTGGAAGTTGAATGCACACATTGAAGATCATTCCGTTATGTAGCTCCGTTTTTGTTTTAGAACTGGATATTTCTCAATACAGCTTGTACTCCCATTCACTCTGGAATATCAAAACGCAGCTCCAGACTAAACATGTTTCTAACTCTCTTAATCAAAACATAGATTCAACTCTTTCAGTTGATCGAACATACAGCAGAGCAGTTTGAAAGATAGGTTTGTTTTGTGTTTTAGACACAGTTTCAAGGCTATTTCTTAGATGCTTGAATTGGGCAGGAAGTAACCGTTTTCTGATTCCTTACAAAAAGGGTTTACAGTCTGCTTCAAACACACGTCAGTTTAACGCTGTAAGATGAATGAAGACATTGAAGACCATTCGTTTAGGAAGCTCCTTTTTTGTTATAGAAGCAGATATTTCTAAATACAGCATGTACTCCTATTCACTCTGGAATATCAAAACGCAGCTCCTAGACGAAACGTGTTTCAAACTCTCTGAATCTAATGTAAATTCAACTCTCTTAGTTGAACGAACATACAGAAGAGCAGTTTGAAAGATACGTTTGTATTATTTTTAGACGCAGTTTCACAGCTATTTTTTAAATGCTTGGATTGAGCAGGAAATATCCGTTTTCTGATTCTTTAAAAAAAGGGTTTACAAACTTCTGCAAACACACATTAGTTTAACTTTGTAAGTTGAATGCACACATTGAAGACCATTCTGTTTGGTAGCTTAGTTGTTGTTTCTGAAGCAGATATTTCTCAATACATCAGGTTCTCCCATTCACTCTAAAGTATCAAAACGCAGCTTCTAGACGAAACGTGTTTTTAACTTTCTGAATCTCAATGAAAATGTAACTTTCTTTGTTGAAAGAAAATACAGCAGAGCAGTATGAAAGATACATTTGCTTTGTGTTTTAGATGCAGTTTCACAGCTATTTCTTAAATGCTTGGATTTGGCTGAAAATATACGTTTTCTGATTTTTACAAAAAGAGTTTACAAACTGCTGCAAACACACATCAGTTTAACTTTGTAAGTTGAATGCACACATTGAAGACCATTCTGTTAAGTAGCTCCGTTTTTGTTTTAGAATCAGATATTTCTCAATACAGCGTGTTCTACCTTTCACTCTAAAATATAAAAACGAAGCTCCTAGAAGAAACGTGTTTCTAAATTTCTGAATCTAATCGTAGATTCGACCCTTTTAGTTGAACTAACAGACAGCCAAGCGGTTTAAAAGATACATTTGTTTTGTGTTTAAACGCAGTTACACAGGTATTTCTTAAATACTGCTATTGCGGTGGAAATATCCGTTTTCTGATTCTTTACAGAAAGCGTTTTCAAACTGCTGCAAACACACGTTTGTTTAACTCTGTAAGTTGAATGCACACGTTGAAGACCATTCTGTTAGGTAGCTCCGTTTTTGTTTTATAACCAGATATTTCTCAATACAGTGTGTACTCCCATTCACTCTGGAATATCAAAACGCAGTTCCTAGATGAAACATGTTTCTAACTCTCTGAAACTAAACGTAGATTCAATTCTCTTAGTTGAACGAACATACAGCGAGCAGTTTGAAAGATACGTGTGATTTGTGATTTAGATGCAGTTTCATAGCTATATCTTAATCACTTGGATTTCGCTGGATATTTCCATTTTCTGATTCTTTAGAAAAAGAGTTTACCAACTACTGCAAACACACATCAGCTTAACTCCGTAAGTTGAATGCACACATTGAAAACCATTCTGTTAGGTAGTTTCGTTTTCTTTTTAGAACCAGATAATTCTCAATATAGGGTGTACTTTCATTCACTCTGGAATATCAAAACGCAGCTCCTGGACGTAACGTGTTTCTAACTCTCTGAATCTAAATATAAATTCAACTCTCTTAATTGAATGAATATACAGCAGAGCAGTTTGAAAGATACATTTGCTTTGTGTTTTAGATGAAGTTTTACAGCTATTTATTAAATGCTTGGATTTGGCTGGAAATATATGTTTTCTGATTCTTTACCAAAAGAGTGTAAAAACTGCTGTAAACACACATCAGTTTAACTCTGGAAGTTGAATGCACACATTGAAGACCATTCTGTTAGGTAGCTGCGTTTTCGTTTTAGAACCAGATATTTCTCAATACAGGGTGTTCTCCCTTCCATGCTGGAATATCAAAACATAGCTCCTAGACGAAACGTGTTTCTAACTCTCTCAAAATAAACGTAGATTAAACTCTCTTATTTGAAAGAACATATATAGAGCAATTTGAAAGATATGTTTGTTTTGTGTTTTAGACGCAGTTTCACAGCTATTTCTTAAACACTTGGATTTCTCTGGAAATATTTGTTTTTTCATTCTTTACAGGAAAAGTTTAAAAACTGCTGCAAACACACATCTGTTTGACTCTGTATGTTGAATTCACGCATTGAAGACCATTATGTTAGGTAGCATTGTTTCCGATTTAGAACCAGATATTTCTCAATAGAGCGTGTAGTTTCATTCACTCTGGAATACCAAAACGCAGCTTCTAGACGAAACGTGCTTCCAACTCTCTGAATTTAAACGTAGATTTGACTCTCTTCTTTGAACGAACATACACCAGAGCAGCTTGTTTTTTGTTTAAGTCGCCGTTTCACAGCTATTTTTTAAATGCATGGATTTGGCTGGAAATATCTATTTTCTGATTTTTATAGAAAGGATTTACAAACTTCTGCAAATGCGCATCAGTTTATCACTGTAAGTTGAATGCAGACATTGAAGACCATTTTGTTAGGTAGTTCCGTTTTGGTTTTAGAATCAGATATTTCTCAATACAGCATGCAGTGCCTTTCACTTCGGAATATCAAAAGGCAGCTCCTAGAAAAAACGTGTCTACCTTTTTGAATCTAAACGTAGACTCAACTCTTAGTTGAATGAACATACAGCAGAGCAGCTTGAAAGATACGTTTGTTTTGTGTTTTAGATGCAGTTTCACAGCTATTTTTTAAGTGCTTGGATTTGGCTGGAAATATACTTTTTTTGAATTTTACAGAAATAGTTTACAAACTGCTGCAGACACACATCAGTTTAACTCTGTAAGTTGAATGCACACATTGAAGACCATTCTATTAGGTAGCTCCGTTTTTGTTTTAGAACCAGATATTTCTCAATGCAGTCTGTTATCCCATTCACTGTGGAATATCAAAACGCAGCTCCTAGACAAAACGTGTTTCTAACTCTGAAAATAATCGTAGATTCAACTCTCTTAGCTGAACGAACAGACAGCAGAGCGGTTTGAAAGATATGTTTGTTTTCTCTTTTAGACGCAGCTATTTTTTAAATGCTTCTATTGGCCTGAAAATATCTGTTTTCTGATACGTTACAGAAAGGGTTTACAAATTGTTGCAAACACACGTCAGTTTAACTCTGTAAGTTGAATGCAAACATTGAACATCATTCTATTAGATAGCTTTGTTTTTGTTTTAGAACCAGATATTTCTCAATACAGAGTGTACTCCTATTCCCTCTTTAATATCAAAGCTCAGCTCATACACGAGACGTGTTTCTAACTCTGAATTTAAACGTAGATTGAATTCCTATAGTTGAACAAACATACAGCAGAGTAGTTTCAAAGATAGGATTTTCTTCAGTTTTAGACGCAGTTTCTCAGCTATTTCTTAAATGCTTGGATTTGGCTGAAATACCCCTTTTCTAATTCTTTACAGAAAGGGTTTACAAACTGCTGCAAACACACCTCAGTTTAACTCTGTTAGTTGAATGCACACCTTGAATACCATTCTGTTAGGTAGCTTTGTTTTTGTTTTAGAACCAAATATTTCTCAATACTGCATGTACTCCCATTCACTCTGGAATATCAAAATGCAGCTCCTGGACAAAACGTTTTTCTTTTTTTAATTGCATTTAAGTTTTGGGGTACATGTACAGAACATGCAAGACAGTTGCATAGGTACAAACATGGCAGTGTGTTTTGCTGCCTTCCTCCCCTTCACTCACATTTGGCATTTCTTTCCATGCTATTCATTTGCAGCTCCCCCCCTTCTGCTTTCCCTCTTCTATTCCCCACAATAGACCCCAGTGTTTAGTATTCCCTTCCCTGTGACCATGTGTTCTCAATTTATATTACCCAGTTATGAGTGAGAATATGTGGTATTTCATCTTCTGTTCCTTTGTCAATTTGCTGAGGATGAGGTTCTCCAGATTCATCCATGTCCCTACAAAAGACACAAACTCATCATTTTTGATTGCTGCATAATATTCCGTGGTGTATATATGCCACATTTTCCCAATCCAGTCTATCATCGATGGGCATCTGGGTTGGTTCCATGTCTTTGCTATTGTAAACAGTGCTGCAATGAACATTCGTGTGCATGTGTCCTTATAGTAGAACAATTTATAGTCTTTTGGATATATACCCAGTAATGGGATTGCTGAGTCAAATGCAATTTCTATTTATAAGGCCTTGAGGAATCGCCACACTGTCTTCCACAATGGTTGAACTAATTTACACTCCCACCAACGTGTAAAAGTGTTCCTATTTCTTCACATCCTCTCCAGCATTTGTTGTCTCCATATTTTTTAATGATCACTGTTCTAACTGGCGTGAGACGATATCTCAATGTGGTTTTGATTTGCATCTCTCTGATGACCAGTGATGATGAACATTTTTTCATATGTTTGTTGGCCTCAGGTATGTCTTCTTTTGTAAAGTGTCTGTTCATATTCTTTGCCCATTTTTGAATGGGCTTGTTAGCTTTTTTCCTGTAAATCTGTTTGAGTTCTTTGTAAATTCTGGATATCAGCCATTTGTCAGATGGGTAGAGCGCAAAAATGTTTTCCCATTCTGTTGGTTGCCGATTCACTCTAGTGACTGTTTCTTTTGCCATACAGAAGCTGTGGAGTTTCATTAGGTCCCATTTGTCTATTTTGGCTTTTGTTGCCAATGCTTTTGGTGTTCTGGTCATGAAGTCCTTGCCTACTCCTATGTCGTGAATGGTTTTGCCTAGATTTTCTTCCATGGTGCCAGGTCTTATGTTTAAGTCTTTAATCCATCTGGAGTTAATTTTAGTGTAAGGTGTCAGGAAGGGGTCCAGTTTCTGCTTTCTGCACATGGCTAGCCAGTTTTCCCAACACCATTTATTAAACAGGGAATCCTTTCCTCATTGCTTGTTTTTGTCAGGTTTATCATAGATTGTATAATTGTAGATATGTTGTGTTGCCTCCAATGCCTCTGTTTTGTTCCATTGGTCTATATCTCTATTTTGGAACTAGTACCATGCAGTTTTGATTACTGTAGCCTCTTAGCATTGTTTGAAATCCGGTAGTGTAATGCCCCAAACTGTGTTCTTTTTGTTTAGAATTGACTTGGCTATGCGAGCTCTCTTTTGGTTCCATATGAAGTTCATGGTGGTATATTCCAGTTCTGTGAAGAAAGTCAATGGTAGCTTGATGGGGATGGCGTTCATTCTGCAAATTACTTTGGGCAGTATAGCCATTTTCACGATATTGATTCTTCCTAACCATGGACATGGAATGTTTCGCCATCTGTTTGTGTCCTCTTTTATTTAGTTGAGCAGTGGTTTGTAGTTTTCCTTGAAGAGGTCCCTTACATTTCTTGTGAGTTGTATTCCTAGGTATTTTATTCTCTTTGTAGCAATCATGAATGGCAGTTCATTCTTGATTTGGCTCTCTTTAAGTCTGTTATAGGTGTATAGGAATGCTTGTGATTTTTGCACATTGATTTTTTTTTAATTTTTTATTGGATTATAGGTTTTGGGGTACATGAGCAGAGCATGCAAGACAGTTGCGTAGGTACACACATGGCAGTGTGCTTTGCTTTTCTTCTCCGTTTCGCCTACATTTGGCATTTTTCCCCAGGCTATCCCTCCCCACCTCCCCCTCCCACTGGCCCTCCCCTTTTCCCCCCAATACACACCAGTGTTTAGTACTCCCCTTTCTATGTCCATGTGTTCTCATTTTTCATCACCCACCTATGAGTGAGAATATGCGGTGTTTCATTTTCTGTTCTTGTGTCAGTTTGCCGAGGATGATGTTCTCCAGATTCATCCATGTCCCTACAAACGACACAAACTCATCATTTCTGATTGCTGCATAATATTCCATGGTGTATATGTGCCACATTTTTCCAATCCAGTCTATTATCAATGGGCATTTTGGTTGATTCCAGGTCTTTGCTATTGTAAACTGTGCTGCAATGAACATTCGTGTACATGTGTCCGTATAGTAGAACGATTTATAGTCTTTTGGATATATACCCAGTAATGGGATTGCTGGGTCAAATGGAATTTCTATTTCTAAGGCCTTGAGGAATCGCCACACTCTCTTCCACAATGGTTGAACTAATTTACACTCCAACCAACAGTGTAAAAGTGTTCCTTTTTCTCCACATCCTCTCCAGCATCTGTTGTCTCCAGATTTTTTAATGATCGCCATTCTAACTGGCGTGAGATGGTATCTCAATGTGGTTTTGATTTGCATCTCTCTGATGACCGTGACGATGAGCATTTTTTCATATGATTGTTGGCCTCATATATGTCTTCTTTCATAAAGTATCTGTTCATATCCTTTGCCCACTTTTGAATGGGCTTGTTTGTTTTTTTCCTGTAAATCTGTTTGAGTTCTTTGTAAATTCTGGATATCAGCCCTTTGTCAGATGGGTAGACTGCGAAAATTTTTTCCCATTCTGTTGGTTGCCGATCCACTCTAGTGACTGTTTCTTTTGCCGTGCAGAAGCTGTGGAGTTTCATTAGGTCCCATTTGTCTATTTTGGCTTTTGTTGCCAATGCTTTTGGTGTTTTGTTCATGAAGTCCTTGCCTACTCCTATGTCCTGGATAGTTTTGCCTAGATTTTCTTCTAGGGTTTTTATGGTGCCAGGTCTTATGTTTAAGTCTTTAATCCATCTAGAGTTAATTTTAGTGTAAGGTGTCAGGAAGGGGTCCAGTTTCTGCTTTCTGCACATGGCTAGCCAGTTTTCCCAACACCATTTGTTAAACATGGAATCCTTGCCCCATTGCTTGTTTTTGTCAGGTTTATCAAAGATTGTATAGTTGTATGTATGTTGTGTTGCCTCCGGTGCCTCTGTTTTGTTCCATTGGTCTATATCTCTGTTTTGGTACCAGTACCATGCTGTTTTGATTACAGTAGCCTTGTAGTATAGTTTGAAATCTGGTAGTGTGATGCCCCCCGCTGTGTTCTTTTTGCTTAGAATTGACTTGGCTATGTGGGCTCTCTTTTGGTTCCATATGAAGTTCATGGTGGTTTTTTCCAGTTCTGTGAAGAAAGTCAATGGTATCTTGATGGGGATAGCGTTGATTTTGTAAATTACTTTGGGCACTATAGCCATTTTCACGATATTAATTCTTCCTAACCATGAACATGGAATGTTTCTCCATCTGTTTGTGTCCTCTCTGATTTAGTTGAGCAGTGGTTTGTAGTTCTCCTTGAAGTGCTCCCTTACGTTCCTTGTGAGTTGTATTCCAAGGTATTTTATTCTTTTTGTAGCAATTGCGAATGGCAGTTCGCTCTTGATTTGGCTTTCTTTAAGTCTGTTATTGGTGTAGACGAATGCTTGTGATTTTTGCACATTGATTTTATATCCTGAGACTTTGCTCAAGTTGTTTATCAGTTTCAGGAGTTTTTGGGCTGAGGCAATGGGGTCTTCTAGGTATACTATCATGTCGTCTGCAAATAGAGACAATTTGGCTTCCACCTTTCCTATTTGAATACCCTTTATTTCTTTTTCTTGCCTGATTGCTCTGGCTAGAACTTCCAGAACTATATTGAATAGGAGTGGTGAGAGAGGGCATCCTTGTCTAGTGCCAGATTTCAAAGGGAATGCTTCCAGTTTTTGCCCATTCTGTATGATATTGGCTGTTGGTTTGTCATAAATAGCTTTTATTACTTTGAGATACGTTCCATCCATACCGAGTTTATTGAGGGTTTTTAGCATAAAGGGCTGTTGAATTTTGTCAAATGCCTTCTCTGCCTCAATTGAGATAATCATGTGGTTTTTGTTTTTCGTTCTGTTTATGTGGTGAATTACGTTGATAGACTTGCGTATGTTGAACCAGCCTTGCATCCCCGGGATGAATCCTACTTGATCATGATGAATAAGTTTTTTGATTTGCTGTTGCAATCGGCTTGCCAATATTTTATTGAAGATTTTTGCATCTATGTTCATCATGGATATTGGCCTGAAGTTTTCTTTTCTCGTTGGGTCTCTGCCGGGTTTTGGTATCAGGATGATGTTGGTCTCATAAAATGATTTGGGAAGGATTCCCTCTTTTTGGATTGTTTGAAATAGTTTTAGAAGGAATGGTACCAGCTCCTCCTTGTGGGTCTGGTAGAATTCGGCTGTGAACCCGTCTGGACCTGGGCTTTTTTTGTGAGGTAGGCTCTTAATTGCTGCCTCGACTTCAGACCTTGTTATTGGTCTATTCATAGTTTCAGCTTCCTCCTGGTTTAGGCTTGGGAGGACACAGGAGTCCAGGAATTTATCCATTTCTTCCAGGTTTACTAGTTTATGCGCATAGAGTTGTTTGTAATATTCTCTGATGATGGTTTGAATTTCTGTGGAATCTGTGGTGATTTCCCCTTTATCGTTTTTTATTGCATCTATTTGGTTGTTCTCTCTTTTATTTTTAATCAATCTGGCTAGTGGTCTGTCTATTTTGTTGATCTTTTCAAAAAACCAGCTCTTGGATTTATTGAATTTTTGAAGGGTTTTTCGTGTCTCAATCTCCTTCAGCTCAGCTCTGATCTTAGTAATTTCTTGTCTTCTGCTGGGTTTTGAGTTTTTTTGATCTTGCTCCTCTAGCTCTTTCAATTTTGACGATAGGGTGTCAATTTTGGTTCTCTCAATTCTCCTCATATGGGCACTTATTGCTATATACTTTCCTCTAGAGACTGCTTTAAATGTGTCCCAGAGGTTCTGGCACGTTGTGTCTTCGTTCTCATTGGTTTCGAAGAACTTTATTTCTGCTTTCATTTCGTTGTTTACCCAGTCAACATTCAAGAGCCAGTTGTTCAGTTTCCATGAAGCTGTGTGTTTCTGGGTCGGTTTCTGAATTCTGAGTTCTAACTTGATTGCACTACGGTCTGAGAGGCTGTTTGTTATGATTTCAGTTGTTTTGGATTTGTTGAGCAGTGCTTTACTTCCAATTATGTGGTCAATTTTAGAGTAGGTGTGATGTGGTGCTGAGAAGAATGTGTATTCTGTGGATTTGGGGTGGAGAGTTCTGTAAATGTCCACCAGGTTTGCCTGCTCCAGGTCTGAGTTCAAGCCCTGGGTATCCTTGTTGATTTTCTGTCTGGTTGATCTGTCTAGTATTGACAGTGGAGTGTTAAAGTCTCCCACTATTATTGTGTGGGAGTCTAAGTCCTTTTGTAAGTCATTAAGAACTTGCCTTATGTATCTGGGTGCTCCTGTGTTGGGTCCATATATGTTTAGGATCGTTAGCTCTTCTTGTTGTATCGATCCTTTTACCATTATGTAATGGCCTTCTTTGTCTCTTTTGATCTTTGTTACTTTAAAGTCTATTTTATCAGAGATCAGAATTGCAACTCCTGCTTTTTTTTGCTTTCCATTAGCTTGGTAAATCTTCCTCCATCCCTTTATTTTGAGCCTTTGTTTATCCTTGCATGTGACATGGGTTTCCTGGATACAGCACACTGATGGGTTTTGGATTTTTATCCAATTTGCCAGTCTGTGTCTTTTGATTGGTGCATTTAGTCCATTTACATTTAGGGTTAATATTGTTATGTGTGAATTTGATACTGCCATTTTGATGCTAAGTGGCTGTTTTGCCTGTTAGTTGTTGTAGATTCTTCATTATGTTGAAGCTCTTTAGCATTCAGTGTGATTTTGGAATGGCTGGTACTGGTTGATCCTTTCTATGTGTAGTGCCTCTTTTAGGAGCTCTTGTAAAGCAGGCCTGGTGGTGACAAAATCTCTGAGTACTTGCTTGTTCGCAAAGGATTTTATTTTTCCTTCACTTCTGAAGCTCAGTTTGGCTGGATATGAAATTCTGGGTTGAAAGTTCTTTTGTTTAAGAATGTTGAATATTGTCCCCACTCTCTTCTGGCTTGTAGTGTTTCTGCCGAGAGATCTGCTGTGAGTCTGATGGGCTTCCCTTTGTGGGTGACCTGACCTTTCTCTCTGGCTGCCCTTAGTATTCTCTCCTTTATTTCAACCCTGTTGAATCTGACGATTATGTGCCTTGGGGTTGCTCTTCTTGCGGAATATCTTTGTGGTGTTCTCTGTATTTCCTGCAATTGAGTGTTGGCTTGTCTTGCTAGGTGGGGGAAATTTTCCTGGATGATGTCCTGAAGAGTGTTTTCCAGCTTGGATTCATTCTCTTCGTCCCCTTCTGGTACACCTATCAAACGTAGGTTAGGTCTTTTCACATAGTCCCACATTTCTTGGAGACTTTGTTCATTCCTTTTTGCCCTTTTTTCTCTGATCTTGGTTTCTCGTTTTATTTCATTGAGTTGGTCTTCGACTTCAGATATTCTTTCTTCTGCTTGGTCAATTCGGCTATTTAAACTTGTGTTTGCTTCGCAAAGTTCTCGTATTGTGTTTTTCAGCTCCTTTAATTCATTCATATTCCTCTCTAAGGTATCCATTCTTGTTATCATTTCCTCGAATCTTTTTTCAAATGTTTTTTCAAGGTTCTTAGTTTCTTTGCATTGATTTAATACATGATCTTTTAGCTCACAAAAGTTTCTCATTATCCATCTTCTGAAGTCTAATTCCGTCATTTCGTCACAGTCATTCTCCGTCCAGCTTTGCTCCCTTGCTGGTGAGGAGTTTTGGTCCTTTTTAGGAGGCGAGGTGTTCTGGTTTCGGGTGGTTTCGTCCTTTTTGCGCTGGTTTCTTCCCATCTTTGTGGATTTGTCCGCTGGTCGTCTGCGTAGTTGCTGACTTTTCGTTTGGGTCTCTGAGTGGACACCCAGAGTGTTGATGATGAAGTATTTCTGTTGCTTGGTTTTCCTTCTACCAGTCTAGCCCCTTCTCTGTACGACTGCTGAGGTCCGCTCCAGACCCTGCTTGTCTGGGGTGCACCTCTAGTAGCTGTGGCACAGCGAGGGATGCTACCAGTTTCTTTTTCTGCTCTCTTTGTCCCAGGATGCTGCCTGCCTAATGTCAGTCTTTTGGATATAGAGGGGTCAGGGAGCTGCTTGAGGAGACAGTTTGTACTTTATAGGGGTTTAATTGCTGAGCTGTGCACTCTGTTGTTCATTCAGGGCTGTTAGGCTGCTATGTTTGATTCTGCTGCAACAGAGCTCATTAAAAAACCCCCTTTTTTTTTCTCAAATGCTCTGTATTGAGGGGTTTGGGCTTTATTTTTGGATGTCCGATCAGGTGTCCTGCCCAGCTAGAAGGCAGACTAGCCACTGTTTGGTGCCGAGGCTCCGCCCTGCTGTTGTGTGATTCGCCCTGTTCCTGCCGGCTCTGGTGTGGTCTCCGCCACGCCCTGCGGCGGAGTCTCTTTGTTGTAGCGTGTTGCCTCAGCAACGGCAGGCTGCGTCAGCAGCGGGCGTGTATCTCAGTAGGGACGGGTTGCCTCGGCAACGACTGGCTGCGTCAGCAATGGGTGTGTATCTCCGTTGGGGCGGGTTGCCTCGGCAACGGCTGGCTGCGTCAGCCGTGGGCGTGTATCTCAGTTGGGGCGGGTTGCCTCGGTAGTGGTCGACGCCCCTCCCCCACAGAGCGTCTCGGACCGTCTGCTCGGGATAGTTTGAAATCGCGGTTTTGTTCGTCCCACTGGGTATTTCAATTCCTGCAATCCCCTGGGCTGGGCTACTGTCCAAGTCTCATTCAGTCTCAAGTCCAGCCCTCTCAGGTCTCAGGTTGCCAGTTCAACAGGGCACCCGGACAAGCGCGCCCTGTGGGGATTGCTGGGTAGGGCCGGCCGCCGCCGCCCCGGCTGCCAGCTTCGCCAGGCAGACCTACTGCCTGGCATCCCGTGTCTTTTTTATACTTGGGAGTTTCCCCGTTCTGTGGGCAACAAAGATCAATCTGGTAATACCGCTCTGACTCACTGTTTGCAGATTCAACGAGAAGAGCTCCAATCCTGGGTTGTTCTCACAGCGCCATCTTGAGTCCTCTCCCCCGCACATTGATTTTATATCCTGAGACTTTGCTGAAGTTGCTTATCTGTTTCAGGAGTTTTTAGGCTGAGGTGATGGGGTCTTCTAGTATACAATCATGACGTCTGCAAATAGAGACAATTTGGCTTCCACCTTTCGTATTCGAATATCATTTATTTCTTTTTTTGCCTGGTTGCTCTGGCTACAACTTCCAGTACTGTATTGAATAGGGGTGGTGAAAGAGGGCATCCTTGTCTAGTGCCGGATTTCAAAGGGAATGTTTTCAGTTTTCACCCATTCAGTGTGATATCGGCTGTTTGTTTGTCATAAATAGATTTTATTACTTTGAGATATGTTCCATCAATACCGAGTTTATTGAGAAGTTTTAGCGTTAAGGGCTCTTTAATTTTGTCGAATGTTTTCTCTGTGTCAATGGAGATAATCATGTGGTTTTCTTTTTGTTTCTGTTTATGTGGTGAATTTCGTTTACAGACTTGCGTATGTTCAACCAGCTTTGCATCCCCGGGATGAATCCTACTTTATCATGATGGATAAGTTTTTTATTTGCTGTTGCAATCGGCTTGCCAGTATTTTATTGAAGATTTTTTCATCTATGTTCATCATGGATATTGGCCTGAAGTTTTCTTTTCTTGTTGGGTCTCTGCCGGGTTTTGGTAACAGGATGATGTTGGTCTCATAAAATGATTTGGGAAGAATTTCCATTTTTTGGATTATTTGGAATAGTTTCAGAAGGAATGGTACCAGCTCCTCTTTGTGTGTCTGGAAGAATTTGGCTGTGAACTCATCTGGACCTGGGCTTTTTTTTTGTGGTAGGCTCTTAATTGCTGCCTCGACTTCAGACCTTATTATTGGTCTATTCATAGTTTCGGCTTCCTCCTGGTTTAGGCTTGGGAGAACACAGGTGTTCAGGAATTTATCCATTTCTTGCAGGTTTACTAGTTTATGTGCATAGAGTTGTTTGTAGTATTCTCTGATGATGGTTTGTATTTCTGTGGAATCTGTTGTGCTTTCCCCTTTATCATTTATTATTGCATCTATTTGATTGTTCTCTCTTTTCTTTTTTATCAGTCTGGCTAGTGGTTGGTCTATATGTTGATCTTTTCAAAAAACCAGCTCTTGGATTTATTGATTTTTTGAAGCGCGTTTCGTGTCTCTATCTCCTTCAGTTCTGCTCTGATCTTAATTATTTCTTGTGTTCTGCTAGGTTTTGAGTTTTTTTGATCTTGCTCCTCTAGCTCTTTCAATTTTGACAATAGGATTTCAATTTTGGATCTCTCCACTCCTCTCATATGGGCCCTTTTTGCTATATATTTTCCTCTAGAGATTGCTTTAAATGTGTCCCAGAGATTCTGGTATGTTGTGTCTTCCTTCTCGTTCATTTTGAAGAACTTCTTTATTTCTGCCTTCATTTCATTGTTTATCCAGTCAACATTCAAAAGCCAGTTGTTCTGTTGCCATGAAGCTGTGCGGTTCTGGGTTAGTTTCTGAATTCTGAGTTCTAACTTGATTGCACTATGCCCTGAGAGACTGTTCGTTATGATTTCAGTTGTTTCACATTTGATGAGGAGCGCTTTACTTCCAATTATGTAGTCAATTTTAGAGTAGGTGTAATGTGGTGCTGAGAAGAATGTATATTCTGTGGATTTGGGGTGGAGAGTTCTGTAAATGTCTATCAGGTTTGCTTGTTCCAGGTCTGAGTTCAAGCCCTGGATATCCTTGTTAATTTTCTGTCTTGTTGATTTGTCTAATATTGACAGTGGAGTGTTAAAGTCTCCCACTATTATTGTGTGGGAGTCTAAGTCTCTTTGTAAGTCATTAAGAACTTGCCTTATATATCTGGGTGCTCCTGTATTGGGTCCATATATATTTAGGATGGTTAGCTCTTCTTGTTGTATCGATCCTTTTACCATTATGTAATGACCTTCTTTGTCTCTTTTGATCTTTGTTGCTTTTTTTTCTTTTTTGAGATGGAGTTTTGCTCTTGTCACCCAGGCTGGAGTGCAATGGCACAATCTCGGCTCACTGCAAAATCCACCTCCTGGGTTCAGGCAATTTTCCAGCCTCAGCCGCCCAAGTAGCCAGAATTACAGGCACGTGCCACCGTGCCCAGCTAATTTTGTTTTGTATTTTTTGTAGAGATGGGGTTTCATCATGTTGACCAGGATGGTCTCAATCTCTTGACCTCGTGATCCACCCGCCTCATCCTCCCAAGGAGCTGGGATTACAGGTGTGAGCCACCGCACCCAGCCAATTGATCTTTGTTGCTTTAAATTTTATGTCATCAGAGATAAGAATTGCAACCCCTGCTTCTTTTTGTCTTTTATTTTCTTGGTAGATCTTGCTCCATCCCTTTATTTTGAGCCTTTGTGTATTCTTGCATGTGAGATGGGTTTCCTTGATTCAGCACACTGATGGGTTTTGTTTTTTTATCCAATTTGCCAGTCTGTGTCTTTTGATTGGTGCATTTAGCCCATTTACATTTAGGGGTAGTATTTTATGTGTGAATTTGATACTGCCATTTTGATGCTAGCTGGCTCTTTTGCCCGTTATTTGATGTAGATTCTTCATTTTGTTTATGCTCTTTAGCATTTAGTGTGTTTTTGGAATGGCTGGTACTGGTTGTTCCTTTCTATGTATAGTGCCTCTTTCAAGAGCTCTTGTAAAGCCAGCCTGGTGGTGACAAAATCCCTGATAGTGACAAAATCCTTTGCTTGTTCGCAAAGGATTTTATTTTTTCTTCACTTATGAAGCTCAGTTTAGCTGGATATGAAATTCTGGGTTGTAAGTTCTTTTCTTTAAGAATGTTAAATATTGGCCCCCACTCTCTTCTGGCTTGTAGTGTTTCTGCCGAGAGATCTGCTATGAGTCTGATGGGCTTCCCTTTGTGGGTGACCCGACCTTTCTCTCTGGCTGCCCTTAATATTTTCTTTTTCATTTCAACCCTGGTGAATCTGACGATTATGTTGTTTGGGGTTGCTCTTCGTGTGGAGTATCTTTGTGGTGTTCTCTGTATTTCCTGGATTTGAGTGTTGGCATGACTTGCTATGTTGAGGACATTTTCCTGGATAATATCCTGAAGCGTATTTTCCAGCTTGAATTTGTTCTCTTTGTCGCCTTCTGGTACACCTATCAAACGTAGGTCAGGTCTCTTCACATAGTCCCACATTTCTTGGAGACTTTGTTCATTCCTTTTTGCGTTTTTTTCTCTAATCTTGGTTTCTTGTTTTATTTTATTGAGTTGGTCTTCGAATTCAGATATTCTTTCTTCTGCTTGGTCAATTCAGCTGTTGAAACTCGTGCATGCTTTGCGAATTTCTCATGTTGTGTTTTTCAGCTCCTTCAGTTCATTCATATTCATCTCTAAGTTATTCATTCTTGTTATCATTTCCTCAAATTTTTTTTCAAATCTTATTTTAAGGTTATTAGTTTCTTTTATTTGATTTAGAACATGCTCTTTTAGCTCACAGAAGTTTCTCATTACCTACCTTCTGAAGTCTAATTCTGTCATTTCATCACAGTCATTCTCCATCCAGCTTTGTTCCCTTGCTGGTGAGGAGTTTTGGTCCTTTGTAGGATGCGAGGTGTTTTGGTTTCGGGTGTTTTCCTCCTCTTTGCGCTGGTCTCTGTCTATCTTTGGGGATTTATCTACCTGTCGTCTTAGTAGTTGCTGACTTTTCAATTGGGTCTCTGAGTAGACGACCAGATTGTTGATGAGGTATTTATGTTCCTTGGTTTTCCTTCTACCAGTCTAGTTCCTCTGCTGTACAACTGCTGAGGTCCACTCCAGGCCCTGCTTGTCTGGGGTACACCTGTAGCAGCTGCAGAACAGTGAGGGATGCTACCAGTTTCTTCTGCCATCTTTGTCCCAGAATGATACCCGCCAAATGTCAGTCTGATCAGTTATTATTGAGGTGACTCTTTGGATATACAGGGGTCAAGGAGCTGCTTGAGGAGATGGTCTTTACTTTATAGGAGCTCAAGTGCTGAGCTGTGAACTATATTGTTCATTCAGGGCTGTTAGGCTGCTGCAATTAAGTCTGCTGCAGCAGAACTTATAAAACCCCTTTTTTCCTCAGGTGCTCTGTCTCAGGGAGGTGGGGTTTTCTATATGAGTGTCTGTTGCACTATCCTGTTCAGCTAGGAGGCAGTCTAGCCACTATGTGCCTGCCGAGTCTCTGCCCTGCAGCCGCGGTCTCTGCCCTGCTGCCACAGGCTCCACCCTGTGGCAGAGTCTCTCTGTTATTGTGAGTTGCCTCGGAAACGGCAGGCTGTGTCAGCAATGGGAGTGTGCCTCAGTAGGGGCGGATTGCCTCAGTAATGGTGAACGCCTCACCCCCACCGAGCTACACCATCCTAAGTTCAGCTTTGCCCTCAGTGAAACTCCACAAAGAGCGTTTTGAATCGCTGTTTTGTTTGTTGCTGTGGGGGCTAAACCCACCGAGCCTGCTCACCTGGCTCCCTGCATCAGAGTGCGGTTTTTTTTTAAAATTTGAACGGTTGGCTCTCTCCCAGGTGTTTCAGTCACCTGCTGTTAGCACACCAGAATCTGTGATTTCCCGTGCAGCAACCCACTGCTGCAAACACATATCAGTTAAACTCTGTAAGTTGAATGCCACATTGAAGACCATTCTGTTATGCAGCTCCATTTTGGTTTTAGAACCAGATATATCTCAATAAAGGGTGTACTCCCATTCACTCCGGAATATCAAAACACAGCTCCTAGAGGAAACGTGTTTCTAACTCCCTGAATCTAAATGTAGACTGTACTCCCTTTGTTGAACCAACATCCAGCAGAGCAGTTTGCAAGATACGTTTCTTTTGCGTTTTAGACGCAGTTTCACAGCAGTTTCTTACATGCTTGGATTTGGCTTGAAATATCCGTTTTCTGATTCTTTACTAGAAGGATTTAAAAACTGCTGCAAACACACATCAGTTTAACTCTGTAAGTTGAATGCACACATTAAAAACCATTCTGTTAGGTTGCTCCGTTTTTGTTTTAGAAGCAGATATTTCTCAATACAGCGTGTACTCCCGTTCACTCTTGAATATCAAAAGGCATCTTTAAGAGGAAACATTTTTC
Source organism: Callithrix jacchus (assembly GCF_049354715.1). Classification (NCBI taxonomy): domain Eukaryota; kingdom Metazoa; phylum Chordata; class Mammalia; order Primates; family Cebidae; genus Callithrix; species Callithrix jacchus. The sequence goes on from NC_133506.1 coordinate 60,108,838, forward strand.
TACCTCTCTGAATCTGAACGTAGATTCAACTCTCTTAGATGAACGAACATACAGGAGAGCTGTTTACAATATACGTTACTTTTGTTTTTTAGACGCAGTTTCACAGCTATTACCTAAAGTTTGGATTTGGCTGAAAAATACCTGTTTTTCTGATTATTTAGAGCAAGGGTGTAGAAACTGCTGCAAACACAAGTTAGTTTTACTCTGTAAGCTGAATGCCCACATTGAAGACCATTCTGTTCGGTAGCTCCATTTTCGTTTTAGAACCAGATATTTCTCAATACAATGTGTCCTCCCATTCACTCTGGAATATCAAAACACAGCTTTTAGACGAAACGTGTTTCTAACTTTCTGAATCTAAATGTAGATTGAACTCTCTTAGTTGAACAAATACAGAAGAGCAGTTTGAAAAATACGTTTCTTTTTTTGTTTTAGACACAGTTTCACAGCTATATCTTAAATGCTTAGAATAGGCTGGAAATATCCGTTTTCTGATTCTTTAAAGAAAGGGTTTACAAACTGCTGCAAATGCACATCAGTTTAACTTTGGAAGTTGAATGCACACATTGCCGTGCATTCTGTTAGGTTGCTTCGTTTTCGTTTTAGAACCAGATATATCTCAATACCGTGTGTACTCCCATTCACTCTGGAATATCAAAATGCAGCTTCTAGAAGAAACGTGTTTCTAACTCTCTGAATATAAATATAGATTCAACTCTCTTAGTTGAAGTAACACACAGCAGAGCAATTTGAAATATACGTTTGTTTTGCTTTTCAGATTCTGTCTTAAAGCTATTTCTTAAATGTTTGGATTTAGCTGGAAATATCCGTTGTTAGATTCTTTACAGAAGGGTTTTACAAACTTCTGCAAACACACATCAGTTTTACTCTGTAAGTTCAATGCCCACCTTGAAGAAGATTCTGTTATTTAGCTCCGTTTTCATTTTAGAACCAGATATTTCTCAATACAGCATGTACTCCCATTCAGTCTGGAATATCAAAACGCAGCTCCAAAAACAAACGTGTTTCTAACTCTCTGTATATTAACATAGATTCTGATTTCTTAGTTTAATGAACACACTGCCAAGCAGTTTGGAATATACGATTTTTTTGTGTTTTACAGACTGTCTTACAGCTATTTTGTACATGCTGGTATTTGGCTGGAAATATTCGGTTTTATGTTGTTTAAAGAAAGGGTATATAAACTGCTCTAAACACACATCTATTTAACTCTGTACGTTAAATGCACAAACTGAAGACCATTTGGTTAGGTACCTCCGTTTTCTTTATAGAGCCAGATATTTCTCAATAGAGACATTCTGTTAGGTACATCCCTTTTTCTTTTATAACGAGATATTTCTCTATTTAGCGTGTATTCCCATTCATGCTAGAATATCAAAACGCAACTCATAAAGGAAATGTGCTTGTAACTCGCTAAATCTAAACAGAGGTTCAACTCTCTTAGTTGAACGACCACACAGCAGAGCAGTTTGAAAGATATATTTGTTTTGTGTTTTAAACGCTGTCTTAATGCTATTTCCTAGAGGGTGGCGTTTGGCTTTAAATATCCGTTTTTAGATTTCTTACAGAAAAGGTTTACAAACTGCTGCAAACACACAACAGTTTAACTCCGTATCTTGAAATTACGTATTGAAGACCATTCTGTCAGGTAGCTCCGTTTTACTTTTTGAACTATATATTTCTCAATACAGAACGTACTCCCATTCACTCTGGAATATCAAAAAGCAGCTCCAAAAACAAACGGGTTTCTAACTCCAAGGATCTAAAGTTAGATTCTACTCTTTTAGTTGAACGAACATACAGCAAAGCAGTTTGGAAGAAACGTTTGTTTTGTGTTTTACTGGCTGTCTTACTAGTATTTCTTAAAATGCTGGTATGTGGCTGGAAATATTTGTTTTTAGATTCTTTACAGAAAGTATTTACAAACTCTTGTAAACACACATCTGTTTAACTCTGTAATTTAAGTGTAAAAACTGAAGATCCTTATGTTAAGTACCTCCGTTTTCTGTTTAGAACCAGATATTTCTCAATACAGCATGCATTTTCATTCACGTGGGAATATTAAAACGGAACTTCTAGAAAAAAACGTGTTTCTAACTTTCTGAAACTAAATATTGATTCAACTATCTTAGTTGAACGAACACACAGCGGAGCAGTTGGAAGGATACATTTTTTGTGTGTTTTACATGCTGTCTTACTGCTATTTCCTAGTGTGTGGCATTTGGCTGGAAATATCCGTTTGTTGATTCTTTACAGAAAGGTTTTACAAACTGCTGCAAACACACATCAGTTTAACTTTGTATGTTGAAACATTGAAGACCATTCTCTTTGGTAACTCCGTTTTCTGTTTAGAACCAGATATTTCTCTATACAGCATGTACTCCCATTCACTGTAAAATATCAAAATGCAGCTCCTAGAAGAAACGCGTTTCTAACTCGCTGAATCTGAACGTAGATTCAACTCTCTTGGTTCAACCAACACACAACCCAGCAGTTTGGAAGATATGTATCTTCCAAACTCATTTTGTGTTTCACATGCTGTCTTACTGCTAATTCTTAGATGCTGGGATTAGGCTGAAAATGTCCATTTTCAAATTATTTACAAAAAGGGTTTACAAGCTGCTGCAAACACACATCAGTTTAACTCTGTATGTTGAAGCATACCTTAAAGAACATTCTGTTAGGTAGCTCCGATTTTGTTTTAGAACCAGATATTTCTCAATACAGCATGTACTCCCATTCCCTCTGGAATATCAAAAAGCAGCTCCTGGAAGAAACGTGTTTCCACCTGCTGAATCTAAACATAGATTCAACTCTCTTAGTTGAACAAACACACAGCAAAGCACTTTGAAAGATACGTTTGTTCTGTCTTTTAGACCCGTTTTACTGCTATTTTTTAAATGCTTGTATTTGGCTTAAAATATTTGTTTTTAGATTCTTCAGAGAAAGGATTTACACACTGCTGCGAATACATGTCTGCTTCACCCTGTAAGTTAAATAGACACATTGAATATCTTTCTGTTAGGTCGCTCCGTGTTTGTTTTAGAACCATACATTTCTCAAGACAGGATGTACTTTGATTCACGCTGGAACATCAAAACGAAGCTTATAGAAGAAACGTGTTTCTAACTCGCTGAATCTAATCATAGATTCAACTCTCTTAGTTAAATGAACACAGAGGAGAGCAACTTGAAATTTACATTTTTTTCGTGTTTTACACGCTGTCCTACTGCTATTTCTAGATGCTGGGATTAAACGGGAAATGTCAATTTTCAAGCACTTTACAGAGAATGTTTACAAACTACTGCAAACACACATCAGTTTTACTCTGTATGTTGTAAGCACACATTGAAGACTATTCTGTTAGGTAGCTTTGTTTTTCTTTTAGAACTGCATGTACTTCCACCCACTCTGGAATATCAGCATGTACTCCCATTCACTCTCAATACAGCATGTACTCCCATTCACTCTGGAATATCAAAACGTAGTTCCCAGAAGAAACGTGTTTTTAACTCGCTGAATCTAAACACATGTTCTGCTTTCTTACTTGAACGAGCCCATAGCAGAGCACTTTAAGAAATACGTTTGTCGGTGGCTCAAGCCTGTAATCCCAGCACTTTGGGAGGCTGAGTCGGGTGGATCACGAGGTCAAGAGATCGAGACCATCCTGGTCAACATGGTGAAACCCCGTCTCTACTAAGAATACAAAAAATTAGCTGGGCATGGTGGCGCGTGCCTGTAATCCCAGCTACTCGGGAGGCTGAGGCAGGAGAATTGCCTGAACCCAGGAGGCGGAGGTTGCGGTGAGCCGAGATCGCGCCATTGCACTCCAGCCTGGGTAACAAGAGCGAAACTCCGTCTCAAAAAAAAAAAAAAAAAGAAATACGTTTGTTTTGTGTTTTAGACTCAGTTTTACTGCTATTTCTTAAATGCAGGTATTTGGCTTAAATATACGTTTTTAGATTTTTTTACAGAATGGTTTTACAAACTGCTTAAACACATCTGTTTAACGCGATAAGTTAAATGCACACATTGAATACCATTCTGTTATGTAGCTCCATTTTCATTTTTGAACCAGATATTTCTCAATACACCATGTACTTTCATTTCCTCTGGAATATCAAAACACAGCTCTTAGAGGAAACGTGTTTCTACTCTCTAAATCTAAACGTAGTTTCAACTCTCTTAATTGAACGAACAGGCAGCAGAGCAATTTGAAGGTTACATATGTTTTGTGTTTTACACGCTATCTTACTGCTATATTTAGATGCTGGGATTTAAGTGAAAATGACCATTTTCAAGTTCTTTACAGACAAGATTTACAAATTGCAGCAAACACACATTATTTCAACTCTGTATGTTGAAAGCACACATTGAAGACGATTTTGGTAGGTAACTCCATTTTAGTTTTAGAACCAGATATTTCTCAATACAGCATGTACTTTCATTCCCTCTGGAATATCAAAACGCAGCTCCTAGAGAAAATATGTTTCTACTCGCTGAATCTAAACATAAATTCACCTGTCTTAGTTGAACGAACACTCAGGAGAGTAGTTTGAAAGATCCATTTTTTTGTGTGTTTTACACGCTCTCTTTCTGCTATTTCTTAGATGCTGGGATTAGGCTGAAAATGTTCGTTTTCAAATTCTTTACAGAAAAGGTTTACAAACTGCTGCAAAGACACATCATTTTAAGTTTGTATTTTGAAAGCACACATCGAAGACCATTCTATTAAGTAGCGCTGTTTTCGTTTTAGAACAGATTTTTCTCAAAACAGCATGTACTCACATTCACTCTGGAATATCAAAACGGAGCTCCTAGAAGAAACGTGTTTCTAACTCGCTGAATCTAAACACAGGTTCCAGTCTCTTAGTTGAACAAACACATAGCTGAGCACTTTGAAAGATACGTTTATTTTGTGTTTTATAATCAGTTTTACTGGTATTTCTTAAATGCTGGCATTTGGCTGAAAATATTCATTTTTACATTCTTTACAGAAAGGATTTTACAACTCCTGAAAACAACCATCTATTTAACTCTGTAAGTTAAATGCATATATTTAAGATTATTCTGTCAGGTAGCTCGTTTTCGTTTTAGAACCAGATATTTCTAAATACAGCATGTACTCCCATTCACTCTGGAATATCAAAAGGCAGCTCCAAAAACAAATGTGTTTGTAACTCCCTGAATCTAAACACTGATTCAACTCTCCTAGTTGAACGAACACACTAGAGAAGTTTGGAAGATACGTTTATTTTGTGTTTTACACGCTGTCTTACTGCTATTTCTTAGATCCTGAGATTATGATGGATATTTCCATTTTCAAATTCTTTACAAAAAGGATTTACAAACTGTTGCAAATATACATCAGTTTAACTCTGTAAGTTGAATTCACACGTTGAAAAACATTCTGTTAGGTAGCTCCGTTTTGGTTTTAGAACCAGATATTTCTCAAATAAGCGTGTACTCCCATTCACTCTGGATTATCAAAATGCAGCTCCTAGACAAAAGGTGTTTCTAAGTCTCTGAATGCAAACATAGATTCAGCTCTTTAGTTGAATGAACACGCAGCAGAGTAGTTTGAATGATACATTTGTTTTGTGTTTTAGACGCAGTTTTACTGCTATTTCTTCAATGCTGGAATTTGGCTGCATATATACCTTTTAGATTCTTTACAGATAAGGTTTACAAACTGCTGCAAACATACATCTCTTTAACTCTGTAAGTTAAATGTACACATTGAAGACCATTCTGTTAGGTAGCTTTGTTTTCCTTTTAGAACCAGATATCTCTCAATACAGCATGTACTCCCTTTCACTGTGGAATATCAAAACGTATCTCCCAGGAGAAAGGTGTTCCTAACTCGCTGAATCTCAACATAGATTCAACTCTCTTAGTTGAACGAACACTCAGCAATGCAGTTTGAAAGACAAATTTGTTTTGGGTTTTATGCCCTTTCATACTGCTATTTATTTGATGCTGGGACTTGGCTGGAAATGTTCGTTTTCAGATTCTTTAAAAAAATACTATACACACTGCTGCAAACCCATATTAGTTTAACAGTGTAAGTAGAATTCACACATTGAATACCGTTCTGTGAGGTAGCTTTGCTTTTGTTTTATAACCAGATATTTCTCAATACATCATGTACTCCCTTTCACTCTGGAATATCAAAATGCAGCCCTTCGAAGGATCAATTTTCTACCACGCTGAATCTAAACATTGATTCAACTCTCTTAGTTTGCCAAACACACAGCAGAGCAGTTTGAAAGATACCTTAGTTTTGTGTTTTAGATGCAGTCTTACTGCTATTTTTTATATGCTGGGATTTGGTTGAAAATATCCGTTTTTATATTCTTTACAGAAGGAATTTGCATCCTGCTTCAAACACACATCTTTATAACTCTACGTTCAATGCACACATTTTTAACTTTCTGTTATGTAGCTCCGTTTGTTTTTAGGACCAGGTATTTCTCAGTACATCATGTATTCCCATTCACTCTGGAATGTCCAGCTGCAACTCCTAAAGGAAAAGTGTTTTAACCTTGCTGAATCTAAACATAGAATCAGCTCTCTTAGTTGAACTAATGCACAGCAGATTAGTTTGAAAGATACGTTTCGGAGGGAGGACTCAAGATGGCGCTGTGAGAACAACCCAGGATTGGAGCTCGTGTTGAATCCGCAAACGGTGAGTCAGAGCTGCATTTCCAGAATGATCTTTGTTGCCCACAGAACGGGGAAACTCCCAAGTATAAAAAAGACACGGGACGCCAGGCAGTAGGTCTGCCTGGCGAAGCTGGCAGCCGGGGCGGCGGCGGCCGGCCCTACCCAGCAATCCCCACAGGGCGCACTTGTCCGGGTGTCCTGTTGAACCGGCAACCTGAGACCTGAGAGGGCTGGACTTGAGACTGAACGAGACTTGGACAGTAGCCCAGCCGAGGGGATTGCAGGGACAGATCGTTTGGGATACCCAGTGGGACGAACAAAACCGCGATTTCAAACTATCCCGAGCAGACGGTCCGAGACGCTCTGTGGGGGAGGGGCGTCCACCACTACCGAAGAAGAGCTAACAAGAAGAGCTAACGATCCTAAACATATATGGACCCAATGCAGGAGCACCCCGATACATAAGGCAAGTTCTTAAGGACTTACAAAAGGACTTAGACTCCCACACAATAATAGTGGGAGACTTTAACACTCCACTGTCAATACTAGACAGATCAACCAGACAGAAAATCAACAAGGATATCCAGGGCTTGAAATCAGACCTGGAGCAAGCAAACCTGATAGACATTTACAGAACTCTCCACCCCAAATCCACAGAATACACATTCTTCTCAGCACCACATTACACCTACTCTAAAATTGACCACATAATTGGAAGTAAAGCACTGCTCAACAAATGCAAAACAACTGAAATCATAACAAACAGCCTCTCAGATCATAGTGCAATGAAGTTAGAACTCAGAATTCAGAAACCGACCCAGAAACACACAGCTTCATGGAAACTGAACAACTGGCTCTTGAATGTTGACTGGGTAAACAACGAAATGAAGGCAGAAATAAAGAAGTTCTTCGAAACCAATGAGAACGAAGACACAACGTGCCAGAACCTGTGGAACACATTTAAAGCAGTCTCTAGAGGAAAGTATACAGCAATAAGTGCCCATATGAGGAGAATGGAGAGATCCAAAATTGACACCGTATCGTCAAAATTGAAAGAGCTAGAGGAGAAAGATCAAAAAAACTCAAAACCCAGCAGAAGACAAGAAATAACTAAGATCAGAGCTGAGCTGAAGGAGATTGAGACACAAAAAACCCTTCAAAAATCAATAAATCCAAGAGCTGGTTTTTTGAAAAGATCAACAAAATAGACAGACCACTAGCCAGATTGATTAAAAATAAAAGAGAGAACAACCAAATAGATGCAATAAAAAACGATAAAGGGGAAATCACCACAGATTCCACAGAAATTCAAACCATCATCAGAGAATATTACAAACAACTCTATGCGCATAAACTAGTAAACCTGGAAGAAATGGATAAATTCCTGGACTCCTGTGTTCTCCCAAGCCTAAACCAGGAGGAAGCTGAAACTATGAATAGACCAATAACAAGGTCTGAAGTTGAGGCAGCAATTAGGAGCCTACCACACAAAAAAAGCCCAGGTCCAGACGGGTTCACAGCCGAATTCTACCAGACACACAAGGAGGAGCTGGTACCATTCCTTCTAAAACTATTTCAAACAATCCAAAAAGAGGGAATCCTTCCCAAAACATTTTATGAGACCAACATCATCCTGATACCAAAACCCGGCAGAGACCCAACGAGAAAAGAAAACTTCAGGCCAATATCCGTGATGAACATAGATGCAATAATCTTCAATAAAATATTGGCAAGCCGATTGCAACAGCAAATCAAAAAACTTATTCATCATGATCAAGTAGGATTCATCCCGGGGATGCAAGGCTGGTTCAACATACGCAAGTCTATCAACGTAATTCACCACATAAACAGAACGAAAAACAAAAACCACATGATTATCTCAATTGAGGCAGAGAAGGCATTTGACAAAATTCAACAGCCCTTTATGCTAAAAACCCTCAATAAACTCGGTATGGATGGAACGTATCTCAAAGTAATAAAAGCTATTTATGACAAACCAACAGCCAATATCATACTGAATGGGCAAAAACTGGAAGCATTCCCTTTAAAATCTGGCACTAGACAAGAATGCCCTCTCTCACCACTCCTATTCAATATAGTACTGGAAGTTCTAGCCAGAGCAATCAGGCAAGAAAAAGAAATAAAGGGTATTCAAATAGGAAAGGTGGAAGCCAAATTGTCTCTATTTGCAGACGACATGATAGTATACCTAGAAGACCCCATCGCCTCTGCCCAAAAACTCCTGAAACTGATAAGCAACTTCAGCAAAGTCTCAGGATATAAAATCAATGTGCACAAATCACGAGCATTCGTCTACACCAATAACAGACTTAAAGAAAGCCAAATCAAGAGCGAACTGCCATTCGCAATTGCTACAAAAAGAATAAAATACCTTGGAATACAACTCACAAGGAACGTAAGGGACCTCTTCAAGGAGAACTACAAACCACTGCTCAACGAAATCAGAGAGGACACAAACAGATGGAGAAACATTCCATGTTCATGGTTAGGAAGAATTAATATCGTGAAAATGGCTATACTGCCCAAAATAATTTACAGAATCAACGCTATTCCCATCAAGATACCATTGACTTTCTTCACAGAACTGGAAAAAACCACCATGAACTTCATATGGAACCAAAAGAGAGCCCGCATAGCCAAGTCAATTCTAAGCTAAAAGAACACAGCGGGGGGCATCACACTACCGGATTTCAAACTAGACTACAAGGCTACAGTAATCAAAACAGCATGGTACTGGTACCAAAACAGAGATATAGACCAATGGAACAAAACAGAGGCACCGGAGGCAACACAACATACGTACAACTATACAATCTTTGATAAACCTGACAAAAACAAGCAATGGGGCAAGGATTCCATGTTTAACAAATGGTGTTGGGAAAACTGGCTAGCCATGTGCAGAAAGCAGAAACTGGACCCCTTCCTGACACCTTACACTAAAATTAACTCCAGATGGATTAAAGACTTAAACATAAGACCTGGCACCATAAAAACCCTAGAAGGAAATCTAGGCAAAACTATCCAGGACATAGGAGTAGGCAAGGACTTCATGAACAAAACACCAAAAGCATTGGCAACAAAAGCCAAAATAGACAAATGGGACCTAATCAAACTCCACAGCTTCTGCACGGCAAAAGAAACAGTCACTAGAGTGGATCGGCAACCAACAGAATGGGAAAAACTTTTCGCAATCTACCCATCTGACAAAGGGCTGATATCCAGAATTTACAAAGAACTCAAACAGATTTACAGGAAAAAAACAAACAAGCCCATTCAAAAGTAGGCAAAGGATATGAACAGATACTTTACGAAAGAAGACATATATGAGGCCAACAATCATATGAAAAAATGCTCATCGTCACTGGTCATCAGAGAGATGCAAATCAAAACCACATTGAGATACCATCTCACGCCAGTTAGAATGGCGATCATTAAAAATCTGGAGACAACAGATGCTGGAGAGGATGTGGAGAAAAAGGAACACTTCTACACTGTTGGTGGGAGTGTAAATTAGTTCAACCATTGTGGAAGACAGTGTGGCGATTCCTCAAGGCCTTAGAAATAGAAATTCAATTTTACCCAGCAATCCCATTACTGGGTATATATCCAAAAGAGTATAAATAGTTCTATTATAAGGACACATGTACACGAATGTTCATTGCAGCACTGTTTACAATAGCAAAGACCTGGAATCAACCCAAATGCCCACTGATAATAGACTGGATTGGAAAAATTTGGCACATATACACCATGGAGTATTATGCAGCAATCAGAAATGATGAGTTCGTGTCGTTTGTAGGGACATGGATGAATCTGGAGAACATCATTTTCAGCAAACTGACACAAGAACAGAAAATGAAACACCGCATATTCTCACTCATAGGTGGGTGATGAAAAATGAGAACACATGGACATAGAAAGGGGAGTACTAAACACTGGTGTGTATTGGGGGGAAAAGGGGAGGGCCAGTGGGAGGGGGAGATGGGGAGGGATAGCCTGGGGAGAAATGCCAAATGTGGGTGAAGGGGAGAAGAAAACAAAGCACACTGCCATATGTGTACCTACGCAACTGTCTTCCCTGCTCTGCTCATGAACCCCAAAACCTATAATCCAATAAAAAATTAAAAAAAAAGAAAGATACGTTTCTTTTGTGTTTTAAATACGGTGTTTGTGTTATTTCTTTTATGCTGGGATTGGTCTGGAAATATCCATTTTTATATTCCTTACAGAAGGGGGTTACAAACTGCTGCAAACACACATCAATCTATCTCTGTAAGTTAAATGCACACATTGAAGACAATTTTGTTACGTAGCTTTGTTTTCGTTTTAGATCCATATATTTCTCAATAGAGCATGTACTCCCTTTCACCCTGGAAATATCAAAACGCATCTCCTAGAAGAAACGTGTTTCTTACTCGCTGAATCTACGCATAGATTCAACTCTTATGTTGAACAAACACAAAGCATAGCAGTTTGAAAAATACGCTTGTTTTTTCTTTTAGACGCGGTCTTACTGCTGTTTCTTAAATGCTACGATTTGGCTGAAAATATTTGTTTTTACATTCTTTACAGAAAATTTACAAACTACTGCAAACACATATTTGCTTAGCTTTGTAAGTTGAGTGCACACATTGAAGACCATTTTATTTGATAGCCTAGACGGTTCTAGGCAAGCAAAGGCAAGGAAAGACAATGCATTGCAATTTTAGGCCAGGCAACTTCTTCAAGGCAATGCCAGGCAAGGCAATTCTGCACAAGGAAAGACAAGGCATAACAACACAATTCCAGCCAAGGCAAAAAGAAACAAGGCAAAAAAGGCAAGGGAATTTCAGGCAATGCAATTCCAGGCAAGGCAGCGTAGACCAGGGCTAGAAAATTCCAGACAAATTTATTCCACGCTACGCCACACAAGGCAACGCAAGAAAATTTCAGGCAAGGCAAGAAAATTTCAGGTAAGGCAAAAAAAATACAAGTCAATGAAAGGCAAGGCATTTCCAGGCAATGCCATTCCAGGCAAGGCAGTTCTAGGCAATGTAGGGCAATGCAAGGCAAGGCAAAAAAATTCAAGGCAAGATGATTCCAGGCAAGGTAATATTATGCACAGAAAGGTAAGGCAATGCAAAGTAATTCTGGGAAATCAATTCCAGGCAAGGCAAAGCAAGGCAATTCCAGGCAAGGCAAGGCAAGGCTAGGCAGTGCAATTCCAGGCAGTGCAATTTCAGGTAAGGCAAAACAAGGCTGGGCAAATTCAGGCAGAGAAATTCCGGGCAAGGGGAGGCAAGGCCATTCCAGGTAGGGAAATTTCAGGGTAGGCAACACTGAGCAACACAAAAAAATTTCAGGCAAGGCAGAAAAGCAAAACAATAAAAGGCAAGGCAAGAAAATGCAGGAAAATGCAAGGCAAGGCAAAGCAATTTCATTCAAGACAATTCCGGGCAAGGCAAACCCATGCAAGAAAAGGCAAGGCAATGCCAACAAAGTCTGAGAAAGTCAATTCTATGCAAGGCAAGGCCAGGCAATTCCAGGAAAGGCAGTGGAATTCCAGGCAGGGCAATTTCTAGCCAGGCAAAACAAGAAAGGGCAAACTTAGGTAGAGAAATTCCGGGCATTGCAAGGAAAGGCAAGGCAAAACAAGGCAAATTCAGGCAAGGAAATTCCATGCAAGACCAGGTGAGGCAAGGCAAGGCAATTCCAGGCCAAGCAATGCAAAACAATTCCAGGCTAGGCAATGGCACGAAAGGCAACTCCAGGCAACACAAGGCAAAACAAGGCAAATCCAGGCAAGGCAATTCTAGGTAAAACAAGGCAAGGCAATTCCAGTGAAGGGAAATCCAGGCAGGGCAATTTCTAGCCAGGCAAAACAAGAAGGGGCAAACTTAGGTAGAGAAATTCCAGGCATTGCAAGGAAAGGCAAGGCAAAACAAGGCAAATTCAGGCAAGTAAATTCCATGCAAGACCAGGTGAGGGAAGGCAAGGCAATTCCAGGCCAAGCAATGCAAAACAATTCCAGGCTAGGCAATGGCACGAAAGGCAACTCCAGGCAACACAAGGCAAAACAAGGCAAATCCAGGCAAGGCAATTCCAGGTAAAACAAGGCAAGGCAATTCCAGGGAAGGGAAATCCAGGAGAGGCAAGGAAAGGGAAATCAAGGCAATTCCAGGCAAGCAAAGGCAAGGCAAGGCAATTCCACAAAAGGCTATTTCAGGAGAGACATGGAACAGGAACTCAAGGCAATTCCAGGAAAGACCAGGGAAGGGAAGGCAAGGCAATGTAATTCTATGCAAGGCAATTGAAGGAAAGGCAATTCTAGGCAAGGCAAGAAAAATCAGACAAAGGCAATTTTAGGCAAAGCAATTTTATGTAACTCGAGGCAAAGCAATTTCAGGGAAGGCAAGTCCAGGCAACGCAAGGCAGGGCAATTCCAGGCAAGGCAATTGCTGCAAAGGCAATTCTAAAAAAATAAAGGCAAGACAAGGCAGGGAAAGACAATTTCATGTAAGACAAGGCAAGGCAATTCCAGGGAACGCAACTCCCAACAACGTAAGGTAAGGCAATTCCAGGCAAGGCAAGACAATGCAGGAAAAGTTATTCCAATCAAGGCAAGGCAAAGCAAGGCCATTCCAGGTAAGGCAATTCCAGGAAATGCAATGCAAAGCAAGGCAAGGCAAAAAAAATCCAGGTAAGGGAATTCCAGGCAAGGCAAGGCAAGGCAAGGACATTACAGGCAGGGCATTTTCAGGCAAGAAAAGGAAGTGCAATGCAAGGCAATTCCAAGCAACAAAATTTCAGGCAAGGCAAGGCAAGGCAAGGCAAGGACATTACAGGCAGGGCATTTTCAGGCAAGAAAAGGAAGTGCAATGCAAGGCAATTCCAAGCAACAAAATTTCAGGCAAGGCAAGGCAAGGCAAGGCAATGAAGGGAAAATCTAAGCAAGGCAATTCCAGAAAAGGAAGGACCAAGGTATGTAGAGCAATTCCAGGCAAGGCTCTTTTTGGCAAAGCAAGGCAATGCAAGGAAATTTCAGAAAAGTCCATCTTAGGCATGGCAAGGCAAGGCAAAGAAATTCCAGAAAAGGTAAGGCAAGGCAGTGCAAATGCAGGCAAGGCAATTTCAGGCAAGGCAAGACAAGGCAGGGCAAATCCAGGCAAAGCAATTACAGACAAGGGAAGGCAAGGCAATTCCAGGCAAGGCAAGGCAAGACAAGCAAGGCAATTCCAGAGAGAGCCATTTTAGGCTAGGCAAGGCAAGGCAATGCAAGAAAATTTCCAGCAAAACATGGAAATTCTAAGCAAGGCAATTTCAGGCAAGGCAAGGCAATTCCAGACATGGTATTTCCAGGCAAGGCAAAGAAAGGTAATTCAAGGCAAGGCAATTCCAGTCAAGGCAAGGTAAGGCAAGGCAAAGCAATTCCAGGCAAGGCAAAACAATGTAAGGCAAGGCAAATTCCAGACAAGGCAAGGAAAAAAAAAAGGAAGTCAATTCCAGGCAAGGGAATTCCAGGTCAGGCAAGGCGAGGCAAGACCAAACAACACAAGGCAAGGCATGGTACGGTAAGACAATTTGAGGCAAGGCAATTCCAAAGAAAGCAAAGCAAGGCAATCTCAGGCAATGCAATTCCAAGCACGGCAGGGGAAGAGAATGCATGTCCAGGTAATTTTAGGCAAGGCAATTGCAGGCAAGGCAGGGCAAGCTAAGGCAAGGATACTCAAGGCAAGGCAAATAAAGGCAACTCAAGGCAATTCCAGGCAACGTAAGGCAATGAAAAGCAAGACAAGGTAAAGCAATTCTGAAAAAGTCAATTCCACTCAAGGCAAGGCAAGGCAATTCCAGGCAAGGCAAGGCAAGGCAATTCAGGACAAGTCAATTGCAGGAAAGGCAATTCCAGAAAAGTCAAATCCAGGTAAAACAAGGCAAGGCAATTGCAGCCGAGACAATTCCAGACAAGGCAAGTCAAGGCAATTTCAGGAAACGCAATTTCAGACAAGGCAAGAAAAGGTGAGGAAATTCGAGGAAACGCAAGACAATTCCAGGCAGGGCAAGTCCACTCAAGCAAGGCAACACAAGACAATCCAGGCAAGTCAAACTCAGGCTAGGCAATGCAAGGCAAATCCAGGTAAAACAAATCCAGGCGAGGGAAGGCAAGGCAAGGCAAATCCAGCCAGGGCAATTTCAGGCAAGACAAATAAAGGCAAAAGTAATCCAGGAAATGAAAGGAAGATATATCCAGTCAAAGCAAATCTAAGCAAGGCAAGGCAAACCAAATCCAGGCAAGTAAAATCCAGGCAAGGTAAAGCAAGGCAAATCCAGGCAAAACAAAACCATGGAAGGAAATGCAAAACAAATCAAGGCAAGGGAAATTCTGGCAAGGCAAGGAAAAGAAACGGGAAAGGCACATCCAGGCAAGGCAAGGAAAGGCAAGGCAAATCCAGGCAAGGAAATGCAATGGAAATCCAGGAAAGGGAAAATCAGACGAGGCAAGGCAAGGCAAATCCAGGCAAGGCAAATTCAGGTAAGGTTAGGCAAGGGAAATCCAGGCAAGCTAAGGCAAGGCAAATCCAGGGAAGGACAATCCAGGCAAGAAAATCTCAGGAAGGCAAGGCAAGGCAAATCCAAACAAGGCAAATCAAGGTAAGGCAGAAAAAGGGATATTCAGGCAAGCCAAATCCAGGCAAAGCAAGGCAAGGCCAATCCAGGCAAGGAAAATTCAGGCAAGGCAAGGCAAGGCAAATCATATCCATGCAAGGTAAACCCCAGCAAGGCAAGACAAGGCAAATTTAGGAAAGGGAAATTCAGGCGAGAAAAGGCAAGAAAATTCAGGCAAGGCAAATCCAGTCAAAGCAAGGCAAAACAATATCAACCAAGGCAAAAGAAGGCAAATTCAGGCAAAACCAATCCAGAAAAAACGGCAAAAAAATCCAGGAACCGCAAATATGGGCAAGGAAAACAAGAAAAATCCAGGCAAGGTAAACCCGGGAAAGGCAAGGCAAGGCAAATCCAGGGAAGGCAAGGCAAGGCAAATCGAGAAAGTCAAGGCAATGCAAATCCAGGCGAATGAAGGCAAGGCAAATCCAGGCTAGGCAAATCCACTCAAAGCAATGCAAAGTAAATCCAAACAAGGCTGTTTTAGGCAATTCACAGGAACGCAAATCCAACCAAAATAAATAGAAAAAAGGAAATAAAGAAAAATATAGGCAAGGCAAATATGGGAAAGGCAACTCAAGGGAAAACCAGGCATGGCATATCCAGGAAAGGCAAGGCAAGGAAAATCCAGAAAAGGCAAGGCAAGGCAAAACCTGGAAAGACAAATCCAGGCAAAACAAAACAAGGCAACTTTGAGCAAGGCAAATCCAGGCAAGGAAAATTTAGGCAAGGCAAGGCAAATCCAGGCAAGTCAAATCCAGGCAAGGCCAGACAAGGCAAATCCAGGCATAGCAATTTCAGTGAAGGCAATTTAATGCAAATCTAGGCATGGAAAATGTAGGCAAGAAAAGGCAAATCCAGATAAGAAAAATCCAGGCAAGGCAAGGCAAAGCAAGGCAAATCCAGGCAAGGTAAATCCAGGAACGGCAAGGCAAGGTAACTGCAGGCATAAAAAATCCAGGCGAAAGAAGACATGGCAAATCCAGGCAAGGCAAACCAATCAAAGCAATGCAGGACAAATCCAGGAAAGGCAGTTTTAGTCAATTCAAGGACACGCAAATCCAGCCAAGAGAAATATAAAAAAGGAAAGGAAGAAAAATCCCAGCAATGCAAATTTGGGCAAGGCAAGTCAAGGCAAAACAAGGAACAACATATCCAGGCAAGGCAAGGCAAGGAAAATCCAGGCAAGGCAAAACAAGTCAACTCTCGGCAAGTCAAATCCAGGCAAGGCAAGGCAAATCCACGCATGGCTAATCGACTTCAGGCAAGGCAAGGCAAATCCAGGCAAGGCAATTACAGTTAAGGCAATTTAAGGCAAATCTAAGCATGGCAAATGCAGGCAATAAAAGGTAAATCCAGGCAAGGCAAATCCAGGCAAGGCAGATTGAGGCAAGAAAAGGCAAAGCCAATCCAGGCGAGGCAAAGCCAAACAAGGCAAGGCAAATCCAGGCAAGAAAAATCTTGGCTAGGAAAAACAAGGCAAATCCAGGCAAGGCAAGGCAGATCCAGGCAAGAAAAGGCAAGGCAAATCCAGGCATGACAAGGCATGGCAAATCCAGGCAAAAAAAGTGGAGGCTAGACAAGGCAAGGAAAATCCACGCAAGGGAAATCCAGGCAAGGCAAGGCAAATAAAGGCAAGACAAGGCAAGGCAAATCCAGAAAAGGCAAATCCAGGGAAAGCAATGCAAGGAAAACAAAGGCAAGGCAAAACAAGACAAATCCAGGGAAGGCTAATTGAGGCAAGGAAAGGTAAGGGAAATTCAGGAAAGGCAAATCCAGGCAAGGAAATGCAAGGCAAATCCAAGCAATGCAAATTCAGGCAAAACAATTTAATAAAAATCCAGGAAAGGAAAATCCAGGCAAGGGAAGGCAAGGAAAATTATGGCAAAAATATTCCAGGCAAATCCAGGCAAGGCAAATTCAGAAATGGACAGGCAACAAAATCCAGGCAAACCAAATATGGGCAAGGCAAGGCAAATCCAGGCAAGAACAATAAAGGCAAAATAAGGCAAGGCAAATCCAGGCATAAGAAATACAGGGAAGGTAAGGCAAAACAAATCAAGGCAAGACAAATCCAGGTAATGTTAGGCAAGGCAAATCCAGGCAAGGAAAAGCAAGTTAAATCCAGGAAAGGCTAATGCAGGCAAGGCACAGCAAGGAAAATCCAGGCGAGGCAAGGCAAAACAAATCAAGGCAAGGCAAATCCAGGCGAGTCAAGGCAAGGCAAGGCAAACGCAGACAAGGCAAACCCAGGCAAGAAAAGGCAAGGTAAATCCAGGCGAGTCAAATACAGGCGAGGCGAGGCAAGGCAAATCTAGGCAAAGGAAATAAAGGCAAATTCAGAAAAGGCAGATCCAGGGAAAGCAAGGCAAGGCATCTCCAGACAAGGCAAATTCAGGCAAGGCAAGGCCTGGAAAACCCAGGCAAGGCAAATCCAGGCCAAGGAAGGAAAGGCAAATTTAGGTAAGATAAATCCAGGCAAGGAAAATTCAGGGAAGGTAATAAAAGGTAAATTCAGGCAAGGCAATTTTACGCAAGGCAAGGCAAATGCAATGCAGGCAAGGGAAATACAGGCAAGGCAATGCAAGGCAAATTTTGGCAAGACAAATGTAGGTTGTAGGAAAGGCAAGGCAAATACAGAAAATTCAATTCCCGGCAAGGCAAGGCAAGGCAAATCCAGGCAAAAGAAATCCAGTCGAGGGAAGGCAAGGCAAAGCCAGCCAAGTCAAATCCAGTCAAAGCAAGGCAAGGAAAATACAGGCAAGGAAGTTTTAGGCAATGCAAGAAAAAGCAAATCCAGCAAAAACAAATATAAAAAAAGGAGGAAAAATGCAGGGAAAGCAAATCTGGGAAAGGCAAGGCAAGGCAAAATCAGGCATGGCAAAAACAGTCAAGGCAAGGCAAGAAAAATCCAGGCAAGGCAAATCCAGGCAAGTAAAAGAAAGTCAAATCCAGGCAAAACAAGACAAGGAGCTAAGAAAAGCATGGCAAATATAGGCAAGACAGATTTAAGCAAGGAAAGGCAAGGATAATCCAGGGAAGGCAAATCCAGGCAATACAAGGCAAGGCAAACTCAGGAAAGGCAAATGCAGGCGAGGGAACTAAAGGCAAATCCAGGGAAGGCAATTTCAGGCAAGGCAAGGAAAGACAAATACAGGCAAAACAAATCCAGGAAAGAAAAGGCAGAAAAATCCAGGCAAGGCAAATCTGGGCAAGACAAGTCAAGGCAAATCCAGGCAAGACAAATGCAGGCAAAGCAAGGCAAGACAAATTCAGGCAAGGCAAAGCAAGGCAAATACAGGGAAGGCAATGCAAGGAAAATCAAGGCAAGGCATATCTAGGCAAGGCAAGGCAAGACAAGGCAAATCCTGTAAAGTCAATCCAAGCAAGGAAAGGTAAGGCAAATCCAGGAAAGACAAATTCAGGCGAGGCAAGGCAAAGAAAATCCAGGCTAGGAGAATTCAGGCTAGGCAAGGCAAGGGAAATCCAGGAAAGGCAAATCCATACAAGTCAAGGGAAGACAAATCAAGGCAAGACAAATCCAGGCAAAGCAAGAAAAGGGAAATTCAGAAAATGCAAATCCAGGCAAGGCAAGGCCAGTCAAAATAAATCCAGGCAAGGCAAACACAGGCAAAAAAAGGCAAGGCAAATCAAGGCAATGCAAACCTAGGCAAAGGAAGGAAAGTCACATCCAGCCAAGTCAAATCTAGGCAACACAAAAGAAACAAATGCAGACAAAGAAATTCCAGGCAAGGCAAGGCAAGGCATATCCAGGCAAGACAAATCGAGGCAATGCTAGGCAAGGCAAATACAGGCAAGGCAACTCTGGGCAAGGCAAGTCAAGAAAAATTTAGGCAAGGCAGATCCAGGCAAGGCAAGGCAAAGCAAGGCAAATCCAGCGAAGGCAATGCAAGGCAAATGAAGGCAAGGCATATCTAGGTAAGGCGAGGCAAGGCAAATATAAAAAGGAAAATCCAGGCAAGGCAAGGCAAGACAAATTCAGTCAAAGCAAGGGAAGGAAAATTCAGAAAATGCAAATCCAGGCAAGGTAAGGCAAGGTAAATCCAGGCAAGACAAACCCCATTAAAGAAAGGCAAGGTAAATCAATTCAAGGCAAAACCAGGAAAAGAAAGGCAAGTCAAATCTAGGCAAAAGAAGCAAGGGCAAATGCAGGCAAAGAAAATCCAGGCAAGGCAAAGAAAGGCAAATACAGGCAATGAAAGGGAAGACCAATCCAGGCAAGACAAAATAAGGCAAATCAAGGCAAGGAAATGCAGGGAAGGCAAGTCAAGAAAAATCCAGGCAAGGAAACCCAAGGCGAATCCATGCAAGGAAAGGCTATTCCAGACAAGGCAAATTCAGGCAAGGCAAGGCAAATCCAGGCAAGGCCAATCCTGGCAAGGCAACACAACGCAAATCCAAGAAAGGCAAATACAGGAAAAACAAAAGAAATCTAAAAAAGGCAAATCTAGACAAGGCAAGGCAAGGCAACACCTGGCAAGGCAAATCCAGGCAAGTCAACTCCAGGTAAGGTAGGGCAAATGCAGGCAAGGCAAATTCAAGCAATGCAATGCAAGGCAAATCCAGGCAAGGCAATTTCAGGCTAGGCAAGGCAAGGCAAATCCAGGCAAAAAGGCAAATCCAGGAAAGGCAAATCCTGGCAAGGCAATGCAAAACAAGGCAAATCCAGGGAAGGCAGATCAAAGCAAGGAAATGCAAGGCAAATCAAGCCATGGCTAGGCATAAAAACTCCTGGCAATGAAAATGCAGGCTAGACAAGGCAAGTCAAAACCAGGCAAGGCAAATCCAGGCAAGAAAAGGCAAATTCAGGGAAGGCAAGGCAAGGTAAATCCAGGCAAGACAAACCCCGACAAAGCAAGGCAAGAAAAACTCAGGCAAGGCGAAACAAGAAAAATCCTGGCAAGACAAATGTAGGCAAGGAAAACACAGGCAAGGCAAATCCAGGTAAGGGAAGGCAAGTCAAATCCAGCGACAACAAATCTAGGGAAGAAAGGGCAAGGTAGCCGAGGAGGACTCAAGATGGCGCTGTGAGAACAACCCAGGATTGGAGCTCTTCTCATTGAATCTGCAAACGGTGAGTCAAAGCGGCATTTCCAGACTGATCTTTGTTGCCCACAGAACGGGGAAACTCCCAAGTATAAAAAAGACACGGGATGCCAGGCAGTAGGTCTGCCTGGCGAAGCCGGCAGCCGGGGCGGTGGCGGCCGGCCCTACCCAGCAATCCCCACAGGGCGTGCTTGTCCAGGTGCCCTGTTGAACAGGCAACCTGAGACTTGAGAGGGCTGGACTTGAGACTGAACGAGACTTGGACAATAGGCCAGCCCAGGGGATTGCAGGGATTGGGATACCCAGTGGGACGAACAAAACCGCGATTTCAAACTATCCCGAGCAGACGGTCCGAGACGCTCTGTGGGGGAGGGGCGTCCACCACTACCGAGGCAACCCGCCCCAACTGAGATACACGCCCACTGCTGACGCAGCCAGCCGTTGCCGAGGCAACGCGCCCCAACTGAGATACACGCCCACTGCTGACGCAGCCAGCCATTGCCGAGGCAACCCGTCCCTACTGAGATACACGCCCACTGCTGATGCAGCCTGCCGTTGCTGAGGCAACACGCTACAACGAAGAGACACCGCCGCAGGGCGTGGCGGAGACCACAGCAGAGCCGGCAGGAACAGCGCGAATCACACAACAGCAGGGCAGAGCCTCGGCAGCCAAACAGTGGCTAGTCTGCCTTCTAGCTGGGCAGGACACCTGATCGGACATCCAAAAATAAAGCCCAAACCCCTCAACACAGAGCATTTGAGAAAAAAAAGGGTTTTTTAATGAGCTCTGTTGCAGCAGAATCAAACATAGCAGCCTAACAGCCCTGAATGAACAACAGAGTGCACAGCTCAGCAATTAAACCCCTATAAAGTACAAACTGTCTCCTCAAGCAGCTCCCTGACCCCTCTATATCCAAAAGACTGACATTAGGCAGGCAGCATCCTGGGACAAAGAGAGCAGAAAAAGAAACTGGTAGCATCCCTCGCTGTGCCACAGCTACTAGAGGTGCACCCCAGACAAGCAGGGTCTGGAGCAGACCTCAGCAGTCGTACAGCGAAGGGGCTAGACTGGTAGAAGGAAAACCAAGCAACAGAAATACTTCATCATCAACATTCTGGGTGTCCACTCAGAGACCCAAACGAAAAGTCAGCAACTACGCAGACGACCAGCGGACAAATCCACAAAGATGGGAAGAAACCAGCGCAAAAAGGACGAAACCACCCGAAACCAGAACACCTCGCCTCCTAAAAAGGACCAAAACTCCTCACCAGCAAGGGAGCAAAGCTGGAGGGAGAATGACTGTGACAAAATGACGGAATTAGACTTCAGAAGATGGATAATGAGAAACTTTTGTGAGCTAAAAGATCATGTATTAAATCAATGCAAAGAAACTAAGAACCTTGAAAAAGATTTGAAAAAAGATTCGAGGAAATGATAACAAGAATGGATACCTTAGAGAGGAATATGAATGAATTAAAGGAGCTGAAAAACACAATACGAGAATTTCGCGAAGCAAACACAAGTTTCAATAGCCGAATTGACCAAGCAGAAGAAAGAATATCTGAAGTCGAAGACCAACTCAATGAAATAAAACGAGAAACCAAGATCAGAGAAAAAAGGGCAAAAAGGAATGAACAAAGTCTCCAAGAAATGTGGGACTATGTGAAAAGACCTAACCTACGTTTGATAGGTGTACCAGAAGGGGACGAAGAGAATGAATCCAAGCTGGAAAATACTCTTCAGGACATCATCCAGGAAAATTTCCCCCACCTAGCAAGACAAGCCAACACTCAATTGCAGGAAATACAGAGAACACCACAAAGATATTCCGCAAGAAGAGCAACCCCAAGGCACATAATCTTCAGATTCAACAGGGTTGAAATAAAGGAGAGAATACTAAGGGCATCCAGAGAGAAAGGTCGGGTCACCCACAAAGGGAAGCCCATCAGACTCACAGCAGATCTCTCGGCAGAAACACTACAAGCCAGAAGAGAGTGGGGGCCAATATTCAACATTCTTAAAGAAAAGAACTTTCAACCCAGAATTTCATATCCAGCCAAACTGAGCTTCAGAAGTGAAGGAAGAATAAAATCCTTTGTGAACAAGCAAGTACTCAGAGATTTTGTCACCACCAGGCCTGCTTTATAAGAGCTCCTAAAAGAGGCACTACACATAGAAAGGATCAATCAGTACCAGCCATTCCAAAATCACACTGAATGCTAAAGAGCTTCAACATAATGAAGAATCTACAACAACTAACAGGCAAAACAGCCACTTAGCATCAAAATGGCAGTATCAAATTCACACATAACAATATTAACCCTAAATGTAAATGGACTAAATGCACCAATCAAAAGACACAGACTGGCAAATTGGATAAAAATCCAAAACCCATCAGTGTGCTGTATCCAGGAAACCCATGTCACATGCAAGGATACACAAAGGCTCAAAATAAAGGGATGGAGGAAGATTTACCAAGCTAATGGAAAGCAAACAAAAAGCGGGAGTTGCAATTCTCATCTCTGATAAAATAGACTTTAAAGCAACAAAGATCAAAAGAGACAAAGAAGGCCATTACATAATGGTAAAAGGATCGATACAACAAGAAGAGCTAACGATCCTAAACATATATGGACCCAACACAGGAGCACCCAGATACATAAGGCAAGTTCTTAATGACTTACAAAAGGACTTAGACTCCCACACAATAATAGTGGGAGACTTTAACACTCCACTGTCAATACTAGACAGAACAACCAGACAGAAAATCAACAAGGATACCCAGGGCTTGAACTCAGACCTGAAGCAAGCAAACCTGGTGGACATTTACAGAACTCTCCACCCCAAATCCACAGAATACACATTCTTCTCAGCACCACATTACACCTACTCTAAAATTGACCACATAATTGGAAGTAAAGCACTGCTCAACAAATGCAAAACAACTGAAATCATAACAAACAGCCTCTCAGACCATAGTGCAATCAAGTTAGAACTCAGAATTCAGAAACCGACCCAGAACCGCACAGCTTCATGGAAACTGAACAACTGGCTCTTGAATGTTGACTGGGTAAACAACGAAATGAAGGCAGAAATAAAGAAGTTCTTCGAAACCAATGAGAACGAAGACACAACGTGCCAGAACTTCTGGGACACTTTTAAAGCAGTCTCTAGAGGAAAGTATATAGCAATAAGTGCCCATATGAGGAGAATGGAGAGATCCAAAATTGACACCCTATCGTCAAAATTGAAAGAGCTAGAGGAGCAAGATCAAAAAAACTCAAAACCCAGCAGAAGACAAGAAATTACTAAGATCAGAGCTGAGCTGAAGGAGATTGAGACACGAAAAACCCCTCAAAAAATGAATAAATCCAAGAGCTGGTTTTTTGAAAAGATCAACAAAATAGACAGACCACTAGCCAGATTGATTAAAAGAAAGAGAGAGAACAACCAAATAGATGCAATAAAAAACGATAAAGGGGAAATCACCACAGATTCCACAGAAATTCAAACCATCATCAGAGAATATTACAAACAACTCTATGCGCATAAACTAGTAAACCTGGAAGAAATGGATAAATTCCTGGACTCCTGTGTCCTCCCAAGCCTAAACCAGGAGGAAGCTGATACTATGAATAGACCAATAACAAGGTCTGAAGTCGAGGCAGCAATTAAGAGCTTACCTCACAAAAAAAGCCCAGGTCCAGACGGGTTCACAGCCGAATTCTACCAGACACACAAGGAGGAGCTGGTACCATTCCTTCTAAAACTATTTCAAACAATCCAAAAAGAGGGAATCCTTCCCAAATCATTTTACGAGACCAACATCATCCTGATACCAAAACCCGGCAGAGACCCAACGAGAAAAGAAAACTTCAGGCCAATATCCATGATGAACATAGATGCAAAAATCTTCAATAAAATATTGGCAAGCCGATTGCAACAGCAAATCAAAAAACTTATTCATCATGATCAAGTAGGATTCATCCCGGGAATGCAAGGCTGGTTCAACATACGCAAGTCTATCAACGTAATTCACCACATAAACAGAACCAAAAACAAAAACCACATGATTATCTCAATTGACGCAGAGAAGGCATTTGACAAAATTCAACAGCCCTTTATGCTAAAAACCCTCAATAAACTCGGTATGGATGGAACGTATCTCAAAGTAATAAAAGCTATTTATGACAAACCAACAGCCAATATCATACTGAATGGGCAAAAACTGGAAGCATTCCCTTTGAAATCTGGCACTAGACAAGGATGCCCTCTCTCACCACTCCTATTCAATATAGTTCTGGAAGTTCTAGCCAGAGCAATCAGGCAAGAAAAAGAAATAAAGGGTATTCAAATAGGAAAGGTGGAAGCCAAATTGTCTCTATTTGCAGACGACATGATAGTATACCTAGAAGATCCCATTGCCTCAGCCCAAAAACTCCTAAAACTAATAAGCAACTTCAGCAAAGTCTCAGGATATAAAATCAATGTGCAAAAATCACAAGCATTCGTCTACACCAATAACAGACTTAAAGAAAGCCAAATCAAGAGCGAACTGCCATTCGCAATTGCTACAAAAAGAATAAAATACCTTGGAATACAACTCACAAGGAATGTAAGGGACCTCTTCAAGGAGAACTACAAACCACTGCTCAACGAAATCAGAGAGGACACAAACAGATGGAGAAACATTCCATGTTCATGGTTAGGAAGAATTAATATCGTGAAAATGGCTATACTGCCCAAAGTAATTTACAGAATCAACGCTATCCCCATCAAGCTACCATTGACTTTCTTCACAGAACTGGAAAAAACCACCATGAACTTCATATGGAACCAAAAGAGAGCCCGCATAGCCAAGTCAATTCTAAGCAAAAGAACACAGCCGGGGGCATCACACTACCGGATTTCAAACTATACTACAAGGCTACAGTAATCAAAACAGCATGGTACTGGTACCAAAACAGAGATATAGACCAATGGAACAAAACAGAGGCACCGGAGGCAACACAACATACATACAACTATACAATCCTTGATAAATCTGACAAAAACAAGCAATGGGGCAAGGATTCCATGTTTAACAAATGGTGTTGGGAAAAATGGCTAGCCATGTGCAGAAAGCAGAAACTGGACCCCTTCCTGACACCTTACAACAAAATTAACTCCAGATGGATTAAAGACTTAAACATAAGACCTGGCACCATAAAAACCCTAGAAGGAAATCTAGGCAAAACTATCCAGGGCATAGGAGTAGGCAAGGACTTCATGAACAAAACACCAAAAGCATTGGCAACAAAAGCCAAAATAGACAAATGGGACCTAATCAAACTCCACAGCTTCTGCACGGCAAAAGAAACAGTCACTAGAGTGGATCGGCAACCAACAGAATGGGAAAAAATTTTCGCAGTCTACCCATCTGACAAAGGGCTGATATCCAGAATTTACAAACAACTCAAGCAGATTTACAGGAAAAAAACAAACAAGCCCATTCAAAAGTAGGCAAAGGATATGAACAGATACTTTACGAAAGAAGACATATATGAGGCCAACAATCATATGAAAAAATGCTCATCGTCACTGGTCATCAGAGAGATGCAAATCAAAACCACATTGAGATACCATCTCACGCCAGTTAGAATGGCGATCATTAAAAAATCTGGAGACAACAGATGCTGGAGAGGATGTGGAGAAAAAGGAACACTTTTACACTGTTGGTGGGAGTGTAAATTAGTTCAACCATTGTGGAAGACAGTGTGGCGATTCCTCAAGGCCTTAGAAATAGAAATTCCATTTGACCCAGCAATCCCATTACTGGGTATATATCCAAAAGACTATAAATCGTTCTACTATAAGGACACATGTACACGAATGTTCATTGCAGCACTGTTTACAATAGCAAAGACCTGGAATCAACCCAAATGCCCATTGATAATAGACTGGATTGGAAAAATGTGGCACATATACACCATGGAATATTATGCAGCAATCAGAAATGATGAGTTTGTGTCGTTTGTAGGGACATGGATGAATCTGGAGAACATCATCCTCGGCAAACTGACACAAGAACAGAAAATGAAACACCGCATATTCTCACTCATAGGTGGGTGATGAAAAATGAGAACACATGGACACAGAAAGGGGAGTACTAAACACTGGGGTCTATTGGGGGGAAAAGGGGAGGGCCAGTGGGAGGGGGAGGTGGGGAGGGATAGCCTGGGGAGAAAAGCCAAATGTGGGTGAAGGGGAGAAGAAAAGCAAAGCACACTGCCATGTGTGTACCTACGCAACTGTCTTGCATGCTCTGCTCATGTACCCCAAAACCTATAATCAAATAAAAAATTAAAAAAAGAAAAAAGAGAAAGGGCAAGGCAAATCCAGGTAAGGCAAGGCAAGTGTAAGGCAGGCAAGGCAAATTCAGGAGAGGACAAGCAAGACAAATCCAGGCAAGGCAAATCAAGGCAAAACAAGGCAGGGCAAATCCAGGCAAGGCAATTTTAGGCAAGGCAACAAAAGGCAAATGCAGGCAAAGAAATCCAGGAAAGAAAAAAAAGAAATATAGGGAAGGCAGATCTGGGCAAGGCAAGGCAAGTAAGGCAAATCCAGGCAAGGCAAGCAAAGCCAAATTCAGGCGACAGAATTCCAGGAAAGGAAAAGAAATGAAATCTAGGGAAGGCAAATCTGGGCAAGGCAAGGCTAGGCAAATCGAGGCAAGGAAATTTCAGGCAAGGCAAGGCAAGACAAATCCAGGCAAGTGAATTCCAGGCAATGGAAGGCAAGGCAAATCTAGGCATGGCAAATGTAGGGAAAAAAACAAATTTAGGCAAGGCAAATTAAGGCGACACAGGCAAGGCAAATCCAGGAGAAACTAGGCAAGGGAAACCCAGGCGAGGCAAATCCAGGCAAGGCAAGGCAAGGTAAATTCAGGAAAGGTAGATCCAGGCAAGGAAAGGCAAGGTAAATCCGGGCATGGCAAGTCATGGCAAATCCAGGGAAGGAAAATGCAGGGTAGGCAGGGCAAGAAAAATAAAGACAAGGCAAATATAGGCAAGGCAAGGAAAATCCAGGCAAGGAAAATAAAGGCACGACAATGCAAGGAAAATCCATGGAAGACAAATCCATGTAAAGCAAGGCAAGAAAAACCCAGGAATGGCAAAACAAGGCAAATCCAGGCGAAACAAACCTAGGAAAGGAAAGGAAAGGGTAATCCAGGAAAGGAAAAACAAGGTAAATGCAGGCAATGCAAATTCACGCAACGCAAGGCACTGCAAATCCAGGCAAGGCAAATCCAGGCTAGGGAAGGCAAGGAAAATCGAGGCAAAAAAAATACAGGCAAAGCAAGGCAAGGAAAATCAAGGGATGGCAAGGGATGGCAAATGCAGGCTTGAAAAATTCAGGCTAGACAAGGCAAGTCAAAACCAGGCAAGGCAAATCCAGGCAAGGAAAAAATAATCCAGGCAAGGCAAATCCAGACAAGCAACACCAGGCAAGGTAAGGCAAGGCTAATTTAGGCAAAATAAACCTAGGCAAGGCAAATCAAGGCAAATCCAAGAATGGCAAATCAAGGGGAGGCAATGCAAGCAAATCCAGGCAAGGCAAATCCAATCAAGGAAAGGCAAGGCAAGGCAATTCCAGGCAAGGCAAGGCAAGACAAATCCAAGCAAAATAAATCCAGGAAAGGCGAGGCAAGAACAATTCAGGAAAGGCAAATTAAGGTAAGGCAAATCCAGACAAGGCTAATCCAGGCAAGGCAAGGCAAATCCAAGCAATGCAAATTTAGGCAAAGGAAGGCAAGTGACATCCAGGTAATGCAAATCCAGAAAAGGCAAGGCAAGGCCATTTCAGGCAAGGCAAATTTAGGCAAAACAAGGCAAGACAAATTCAGGCAAAGCAAATCCAGGCAAGGCAAAACATGGCAAATCTACTTTAGAAAATACAAACAAGGAACGGGAACACAAATACAGGTAAGGCAAATCCAGGCATGGCAAGGGAAATACAGAAAAGGAAAATCCAGGCAAAGCAAGGCAAGGTAAATCCAGGCAGGGAAACCCAGGCAAGGCAAGGCAAGCCAAATCCAGGAAAAAGAAATACAGGCAAGGCAAGGCAAGGCAAGGCAAATTCAGGCAATGAAAATGTAAATAAGGAAAAGCAAGGCAAATTCAGGAAAGGTAAATCCAGAAAAGGCAAGGCAAGGCTAATCCAGGCAATGCAAATCCAAAAAGGGCAAGGAAAGGCAAATTCAGGCACGGCCAGGCAAGGCAAGGCAAATCCAGGCAAGGCAAATACAGTAAAAGCAAGGCAAGGCAAATCCAGGAAAGACAATTTCAGGGATAAGAAAAAGAGGCAATTTCAGGCAAAACAAATCCAGGAAAGAAAACCCAGAAAAATTGAGGCAAGGAAAATCTGGGCAAGGCAAGTCAAGGCAAATCCAGGAAAGGCAAGGGAAGGCAAATCCAGGCAAGGCAAAGCAAGGCAATTCCAGGGAAGAAAAAAGAGGTCAAATCAAGGCAAGGCATATCTAGGCAAGGCAAGGCAAGGTAAATTCAGGCAAGGCAAATCTAGTCTAGGCTAGGCAAGGCAAATACAAGCAAGGAAAGGCAAATACAAGCAAAGAAAATTCAGGCAGGGCACGGCAAGGCAAATCCATGCAAGGTCAATCCTAACAAGGCAAGAGATTGCAAATGCAGGAAAGGTAAATCCAGGGAAGGTAAGGAAAATCTAGGAAAGACAAATCCAGGCAAGGCAAGACAAGGCAAATCCAGGAAAGGCAAATTCAGGCAAGGCAAGGCAAGGCAAATCCAGGCAAGGCAAGGGAAGTCCAGGCAAGGCAAATCTAGGCAAGGCAAAACAAGGTAAATCCAGGCAAGGCATTTCCAGGAAAGGCAAGGGAAGGCCAATTCAGGCAAGGGAAATAAGTCAAGGCAAGTCAAGGCAAATCCAGGCAAGGCAAATGTAGGCAAGGAAAGGCAAGGCAAATTCAGTAAATTTAAATCCAGGCAAGGTAAGGCAAGGCAAATCCAGGCAAAAGAAATCCAGGTGATGGAACGCAAGGCAAATCCAGGAAAGACAAATCCAGCCAAAGGAAGGCAAGGCAAGTCCAGGCCAGGCCGTTTTAGGCAAGGCAAGGAAACGCAAATCCAGCAAAAACGAATATAGAAAAGGAAAGGAAAAAATCCAGGCAAGGCAAAGCGAGGCAAAACCAAGTGCGGCAAATCCAGGCAGGGCAAGGCAAGGTAAATTCAGGCAAGGAAAATCTAGAAGAGGCAAGGCAAGGCAAATGATGCAAGGCAAATCCAGGTAAGCCAAGAAAGGGCAAATCCAGGCAAGACAAATCAAGGCGAGGAAAGGCAAGGCAAATTTAGGCAAGGCAAATCCAGGCATTGAAAGGAAAGGAAATAGAGTCAAGGCAAATTTAGGCAAAGCAAGGGAAGGCAAATCCAGAAATGGCAAATCCAGGGAAGGCAAGGAAAGGCAAATCCAGGCAAGTCAAATCCAGGAAAGACAAGGCATGGCAAATTCAGGAAAAGCAAATACAACAAAAGAAATCCAGGCAAGGCAAATCCAGGCAAGGAAAAGTAAGACAAATGGAGGCAAGGCAAACCCAGCCAAGGCAAAGCAGGTCAAATCCAGGCAAGGCAAATCGAGGCTAGGAAAGGCAAGAAAAATCCAGGGAAAGAAAACCAAGGCAAGGCAAGCAAGGCAAGGCAAATCCAGGCAAGGCAGGGAAAGGCAAATTCAGGCAAAAACAATCCAGGAAAGGAAAGCAACAAAATCCAGGCAAGCCAAGGGAGGGCAAATCCAGGCAAGGCAAATCAAGGCGAGGAAAGGCAAGGCAAATCCAGGCAAGTCAAAAGGCAACGCAAATATAGGTAAGAAAATTTCAGGCAAGGCAAGGAAGGCAAATCCAGGCAATGCAAGGCAAGGCAAATCGAGGAAATGCAAGGCAAGGCAAATCCAGGCAAGGCAAGGCAAGGTAAATTTAGGCAAGGCAAATCTAGGCGAGGGAAGGCAAGGCAAATCCAGTCAAAGCAAGGCAAGGTAAATCCAGGGAAGGCAATTTCAGGCAAGGCAAAGAAAGACACATTTCAACAAAACAAATTCAGGAAAGAAAAGGCAGAAAAATCCAGGCAAGGCAAATCTGGGCAAGGCAAGGCAAGGCATAACCAGGCATGGCAAATCCAGTCAAGGTAAGGCAAGGCAAAGAAAATTTAGGCAAGGAAAATCCAGGGAAGGCAAGAAATGGCACATTCAGCAAAGGCAAATCCAGGCAAGGAAAGGCAAGGCAAATACAGAAAATGCAAGGCCAGGCACATCCAGGCAAAAGAAATCCAGGCAAGGAAATTCTAGGCAAGGCAAATCCAGGGAAGGCAAGGCAAGGCAAATCAAGGCAAGGCATATCTAGGAAAGGCAAGACAAGACAAAACCAGGCAAGGCAAATCCATGCAAGGCAAGGTAAGGCAAGGAAAGGCAAATCCAGGCAAGTCAAATCTAGGCAAGGCAAGGGAGGGCAAATGCAGGCAAAGAAAATCCAGGCTAGGCAAGGCAAGGCAAGTTTAGGCAAGACAAGTCAAAGCAAATCCAGGAAAGGCAAATACAGGCAAGGCAAGGCAAGTCTAGGAAAGGCAAATCCAGATAAGGCAAGGCAAGGTAATTCTGGGCAAAAAAATTTAGGCAAGGCAAGTCCAGGCAAAGCAGGACAAATACAGGAAAGGCAAATACAGGGAATGCAATGCAAGGCAAATCCAGGAAAGGCGATTCCAGGAAAAGCAAGGCAAGACAAATCTAGGCATGGCAAATCCAGGCAAGGCAAGGCAAAACAAGGCAAATCAATGCCAGGCAAATCCAGCCAAAGCAAGACAAGGCAAAGCCAGGCAAGGCAACTACAGGCAAGGCAAGGAAACACAAATCCAGACAAAACAAACATAGGAAAAAAAGGAAGAAAAATCAAGGCAATGCAAATCTAGCAATGCAAGGCAAGGAAAACCAGGCAAGGCATATCAAGCAAGGAAGTCAAGGAAAAACAAATCTAGACAAGGCAAATCCAGGGAAGGCAAGGCAAAGCAAATGAAGGCAAGGAAAATAGAGACAGGCCAAGAAGAAGGCAAATTCAGTTAAGGCAAATACCAATGAGGAAAAGCAAGGCAAATGTATGCAAGGCAAATCCATGCAAGGCAAGGCAAGGCAAATCCAGGCAATGAGAATCCAGGCGACAGAAGGTAAAGCAAATCCAGGCAATACAAGGCAAGGCAAGGGAAGGCAAATTCAGGCAAGTCAAATCCAGGCGAGGCAAGGCAAGGCAAATCCAGCTGAGACAAGTTAAGGCAAATACAGGCAAGGCAAATTTAGCGATGGAAGGCAAGTCAAATTCAGGCAAGAGAAATCCTGACAAAGCAAGAAAAGGCAAATCCAGAAAGTGCTAATTCACGGAAGGCAAGGCAAGGCAAATACAGGCAAGGCAAATCCCAGGAAGTCAAGGTAAGGCAAATCCAGGCCAGGCAAGACAAGGCAAATCCAGGGAAGCCAAATCCAGGCGAGGGAAGGCAAGGCAAATCCAGGCAAGGCAATCCCAGGAAGGCAAGGCAAGTCAAATCTAAGCACACCAAATTCAGGCATGGAAAGGCAAATCCAGGCAAGGCAAGGAAAGGCAAATTCAGGCAAGGCTGATCCAGTCAAGGAAAGTCAAGGCAAATCTAGGCATGGCAAGGCATGGCGAATTCAGGCAAGGAACATGTTGGCTAGACAAATCAAGGGAAATTTAGGCAAGGCAAGGCAAAGCAAATCCAGGGAAGGCACATCAAGGCAAAGAAAGGCAAGACAAATCCAGGCAAGGCAAGGCAATGCAAGGCAAGGCAAGGCAAGGCAAGGAAAGGCAAATTCAGGCATAAGAAATCCGGGAAAGAAAAGGCAACAAAATCCAGGCTCGGCAAATCTGGGCAAGGCAAAGGAAGGCAAATCCAGGCAAAGAAAATTTAGGGAAGGCATAAGAAGACAAATCTAGGCAAGGCAAATCCAGGGAAGCAAGGCAAAACAAATCAAGGCAAGTCAAATCCAGGCAAGGCAACACAAGGCAATCCGGACAAGAAAAAGAAAGGCAAAAAAAAAAAAAATGCAGTGAAGGCAAGGCAAAACAAATCAAGGCAAGGCAAGGCAAGGCAATTCCAGGCAAGACAAGGCAAGGCAAATTTAGGCAAGGCAAATACAAGCATGCAAGGCAAGGCAAATACAGTCAATGTAAGGAAAAAGAAATCCAGGCCAGGAAAATTCAGGTAAGCCAAGGCAAGGCAAATTTACACAGGACAAATCTAGGCAAGGCAAGGCAAGGGAAATTCAGGCAAGGAAAATCCAGGCAAGGAAAGGCAAGGCAAAAGGAGGCAAGGACAATCCAGGCAAGAAAAGGCAAGGTAAATGGAGGCAAGGCAATTCCAGGCAATGCAAAGCAAGACAAATCCAGGCAAGTCAAATCTACGTAAGGCAAGGAAAGGAAAATTCAGGGAAAGCAAACCAAGGTAAGGCAAGGATAGGCAAGGCAAATCCACGCAAGTCAAATTCAGGCAAGGCAAATCCCGACAAAGCAAAAGAAGGCAAATCCAGAAAAGGTTAATCCACGGAAAGCAGTGCAAGGCAAATCCAGGGCAAACAAATTCCGAAAAGGAAAGGCAAGGCAAATTTAGGCCAGGCAAGACAAGGCAAATCCATGGTAGCCAGTCAACTTAAGGAAAAACAAATCTAGGCACGGCAAGGCAAAGCAAATCAAGGCAAGGCAAATCCAGGCAGAGCAAAACAAGGCAAATTCAGGCAAGGCAAATCCAGTCAAAATAAGGCAAGGCAAATTCAGGCAAGGCAAATCCAGTCAAAATAAGGCAAGGCAAATTCAGGCAAGGCAAATCCAGTCAAAATAAGGCAAGGCAAATGGAGACAAGGCAAATCCAAGCAAGGTAAAGCAAGGCAAATCCAGGCAAAACAAGACAAGGCAAATTAAGGCAAGGCTAATACAAGCATGCAAAACAAGGCAAATCCAGGCAAGGGAAGGCAAGGCAAATCCAAGCAAGGCAAGGCAAGTCAAATCTAGGCACGGCAAATGTAGGCAAGAAAAGGCAAATCCAGGCAAGGAAAGGAAAAACAAATTCAGGAAAGGCAGATCCAGGCAAGGAAAGACAAGGCAAATTCAGGCATGGCAAGGCATGGCAAATCCAGACAAGTAAAATGTCGGCTAGACAATGTAAGAGAAATTCAGGCAAGGCAAATCCAGGCAAGGCAAGGCAAATCTAGGCAAGGCAAATAAAGGCAAGACAAGGCAAGGCTAATCCAAGCAAGGAAAATCCAGGAAAAGCAAATCTAGGCAAGGTAAGGCAAAGCAAATCCAAGCAAGGAAAGGAAAGGAAAATTTAGGCAAGGCAAATCCAGGTGAGAGAAGGCAAGGAAAATCCAGTCAAAGCAAGGCAAAGCAAATCCAGGCATAACAATTTCAGCCAAGGGAAGAAAAGGTAAATCCAGGCAAGGTAATTTCAGGCTAGGCAAGAAAAAACAAATTCAGGCAAAAGAAATCAAGGAAAAGAAAGGCAAAAAAATGCAGGTAAGAAAAATCTGGGCAAGACAAGACAAAACAAATCCAGGCAAGGCAAATCCAGGCAAGGAAAGGCAAGGCAAGGAAAATCCAGGCGAGAAAAATCCAGGGAAGGCAAGGCAAAACAAATTAAGGCAAGGAAAATCCAGGCAAAATAAGACAAGGCAAATTCTGGCAACACAAATCCAGGAAAGGCAAATTTAGGCAGGGGAAATCCATGCGAGGCAAGGCAAGGCAAATCCAGGAAAGGAAAATCCAGGCAAGGCAAGGTAAGGCAAATCCAGGAAAGGCAAATCTTGGCGATGGAAGGCAAGTCAAATCCAGGCAAGCCAAATCCTAACAAAGCAAGGGAAGGCAAATCCAAAAAAGGCAAATCCATGGAAGGCAGGGCGAGGCAAATCCAGGCTAGGCAAGACAAGCAAATCCAGGCAAGGCAAATCCAGGCGATGCAAGACAAGGCAAATCCAGGGAAGACAAATTCAGGTGAAGGAAGGCAAGGCTAATCCAGAGAAGGTAAGGCAAAGCAAATTCAGGCAAGGCAAATCCAGGCAAGGTAAGAAAAGGGAAATTTAGGCAAGGCAAATTTAGGCTAGGGAAGGCAAGGAAAATCCAGGCAAAAAAATCCAGTCAAAGCAAGGAATAGCAAATCCAGGCTAGGTAATTTTAGCCAAGCGAAGAAAAGGAAAATCCAGACAAGACAATTTCAGAAAAGGCAAGGAAAAACAAATTCGGGCAAAAGAAATCAAGGAAAAGAAAGGAAACAAAATTCAGGTAAGGCAAATCTGGGCAAGGCAAGGCAAGGCAAATCCTGGCAAGGAAAATCCAGGCAAGGCAAGGCAAGGCAAATGTAGGGAAGGCAAGGCAAAACAAATCAAGGCAAGGCAAAGCAAGGCAAATCTAGGAAAGACAATTCCAGGAAATGCAAATTAAGGCAGGGAAAGTCCAGGCGAAGCAAGGCACAGCAAATCCAGGCAAGGCAAATCCAGCCAAGGCAAGTTAAGACAAATCCAGGCAAGGCAAATCTAGGCGATGGACTGCAAGTCAAATTCAGGCAAGGCAAATCCCAACAAAGCAAGGGAAGTCAAATCCAGAAAAGGCTAATTCACGGAAGGCAGGGCAAGACAAATCCAGGCAAGGCAAATTCCGGGAAGGCAAGGCAAAAAAATCCAGGCAAGGCAAACCCAGGCAAGGCAAGGCAGGGCAAATCCAGGCAAGTCAAATCTAGGCAAGGCAAGGGAGGTAAATGCAGGCAAAGAAAATCCAGGCAAGGCAAGGCAAGGGAAATTTAGGCAATGCAAGGCAAGTCAAATCGAGGCAATGCAAGGCAGGGCAAATTTAGTCATGGTAAATACAGGCAAGGCAAGACAAGGCAAATCCAGGCAAGGTATATCCATGCAAGGCAGATCAAGGCAATGCAAGGCAAGGCAAATTGAGGCAGCACAAGGCAAGGCAAATCCAGGTAAGACAAACCAGGGTAAACAAGGCAAGGCAAGGCAAATACAGGCAAGCCAAAGGAAGGCAAATCCAGGCAAGACACATTTAGGGAAGGCAAGGCAAAAAAAATCTTGGCAAGGCAAATCCAGGGAAAACATGGCAAGGCAAATTTAAGCAAGGTAAATCCCAAGAAAAGATGGCAAGGCAAATTCAGGAAAGGCAAACCCAGCAAGACATATCAAGGCAAGACAAATCCAGGCAAGGCAATACAAGGCAAATCCAGGCAAGGCAAATCCAGGCATGAAAACTCAAGACAAATGGAGATAAAACAAAAGCAAGAAGTCAAACCAAGGCAAATCCAGGCAAACCAAATCGAGGCAAGGCAAATCAAGGAAAATGCAGCGAAAGCAAACCAAGGCAAAATAAGGCAAGGCAAATCCAGGCAACGCAAATCCAGGACAGAGAAATCCAGGCAAGGCAAGTCAAAACAAATTTACTCAGGGCAAATGTAGGAAAGGAAAGGCAACTCTGGGCAAGGCAAATCTAGGCAAGGCACGGCAAGGCAAATCCAGGAAAGTCAAGGCAAGGCAAATCTAGGCAAGGCAAATGAAAGCAAATCCAGGCAAGAGAATTCCAGGCAAAACAAGGCAAGGCAAATCCAAGTCAGGCAAATCCAGGCAAAGCAAGCAAAAGAAATCCAGTCGAGGAAAAGCCAGACAAGGAAAAATATGGAAGGAAAATCCAGGCAAGACTAATCCAGGCATGGCAAGGAAAGACAAATTAAGCAAGGCTAATCCAGGCAAGGCAAAGCATGTTAAATCCAGGTAACGCAAATCCAGACGAGGTAAGGCAAGGAAAATCCAGGCAAGGCAAATATAGGTAATGAAAGCAAAGCAAGTTCAGGAAATTCAAATCCAGGTAAGTCAAGGCAAGGCAAATCCAGGTAAAGAAATCCAGGCGAGGGAAGGGAAGGCAAATCCAAGCAAGAAAAATCCAGTCAAAGAAAGGCAATGCAAATCCAGGCAAGGCAGTTTTAGGCTATTCAAGAAAACGCAAATCCAGCCAAAAAAAATATAGGAAAGAAAAAGAAGAAAAATCCAGGCAAGACAAGTCTCGGCAAGGCAAGGCAAGATAAAACCAGGCATGGCAAGTCCAGCCAAGACAAGGCAAAGAAAATCCAGGCAAGACAAATCAAGGAAAGGCAAAGCAAGGCAAATCCAGAAAAGGCAGATCCAGGCATGGAAAGGCAAGGCAAATCCAGGAATGGCAAGGCATGGCAAATCAAGGGAAAGAAAATGCAGGCTAGACAAGGCAAGGCAAAACCAGGGAAGGCAAATCCAGGAATGGCAAGGCAAATCAAGGGAAAACAAATCCAGGCAAGGCAAGGCAAGTCAAGGCAATTCAAGTCCAGGCAAGCAAAACCCAGGCAAGGCAATGGAAATCCAGGAAAGGCAAATCTAGGCAAGGCAATCCCAGGCAAGGCAATCCCAGGCAAGGCAAGGCAAAAGGCAAGGCAAGGAAAAAGGCAAGGCAAGGCAAAAGGCAAGGCAAGGCAAGGCAAGGCAAGGCAAGGCAAGGCAAGGCAAGGCAAGGCAAGGCAAGGCAAGGCAAGGCAAGGCAAGGCAAGGCAAGGCAAGGCAAGGCAAGGCAAGGCAAGGCAAGGCAAGGCAAGGCAAGGCAAGGCAAGGCAAGGCAAGGCAAGGCAAGGCAAGGCAAGGCAAGGCAAGGCAAGGCAAGGCAAGGCAAGGCAAGGCAAGGCAAGGCAAGGCAAGGCAAGGCAAGGCAAGGCAAGGCAAGGCAAGGCAAGGCAAGGCAAGGCAAGGCAAGGCAAGGCAAGGCAAGGCAAGGCAAGGCAAGGCAAGGCAAGGCAAGGCAAGGCAAGGCAAGGCAAGGCAAGGCAAGGCAAGGCAAGGCAAGGCAAGGCAAGGCAAGGCAAGGCAAGGCAAGGCAAGGCAAGGCAAGGCAAGGCAAGGCAAGGCAAGGCAAGGCAAGGCAAGGCAAGGCAAGACCAGGCAAGGCAAAACAAGGACAGGCAGATTCAGGCAAGAGAATTCCAGGCAAGACAAGGCAAGGCAAGGCAAGGGAAATCCAGGCAAGGCAAAACAAAGCAAATCCAGGGAAGGCATTTACAGGCATGGCAAGTCAAATTTAAGCAAAGCAAACCCACACAAGGCAAGGCAAGGCCAATCAGGCAAGGCAAACACAGGCAAGGCAAATCCAGGCAAGACAAATCCAGGCAAGGCAAGTTCGGGTAAGGAAAATATAGATGAAGCAAATGCAGGAAAGGCAAACCCAGGAAAGGCAAAACCAGGCAAGGCACATCCAGACAAGGCAAATCCAGGCAAAGCGAGGCAAGGCAAATCCAGGCAAGGCAAATCCAGGCAAAAAAGGCAAGGCAAATCCAGGCAAGGCAAATAAAGGCAAGAGAAATCCGGGCAATGTAAGGCAAGGGAAATCGATGCAAGGCTAATCCAGGGATGGCAAAGAAGGCAAGGCAAATACAGGCTAGGCAAATATAGAAAAGGCAAGTCCAGGCACAGCAAGGCAAGAGAAGTAGAAACAAGGCAAATCTATGCAAGGCAAGGCAAATCAAGTCAAGGCAAATTTAGTCAAGGACAATCAAAGCAAGGCAAGACAAGGCAAAGCAAACCGAGGCAAGGCAAATCCAGGCAAGGCAAATAAAGGCAAGAGAAATCCAGGCAATGTAAGGCAAGGGAAATCGATGCAAGGCTAATCCAGGGATGGCAAAGAAGGCAAGGCAAATACAGGCTAGGCAAATATAGAAAAGGCAAGTCCAGGCACAGCAAGGCAAGACAAGTAGAAACAAGGCAAATCTATGCAAGGCAAGGCAAATCAAGTCAAGGCAAATTTAGTCAAGGACAATCAAAGCAAGGCAAGACAAGGCAAAGCAAACCGAGGCAAGGCAAATCCAGGCAAGGCAAATCGAGGCAAGGCAAATCCAGGCAAGGCAAGGCAAGGCAAATCCAGAAACGGCACGGAAAAGCAAAACACATCCAGGCAAGGTAAATTAAGTAAAGGCAAATTTAGGTAAGGCAAGTCCAGGAAGGCAAGGCAACGCAAGTACAGACAAATCCAGGTAAAGTAAATCCAGGCTAACAAACCAAGGAAACTACAGGCAAGGCATTCCAGGCCATGCAAATCCAGGGAAGGCAAATCCAGGCAAGGCAAGGGAAGGCAAATATAGGGAAGACAAGGAAAAGCAAGGCAAATCAAGGAAAGGCAAATCCAGACAAGGACAATCCAGGCAAGGCAAATCAAGTCGAGGCAAATTTATGCAAGGCAAGACAACGCAAGTTTGGACAAGGTAAATCCAGGCACGGCAAGGCAAGACAAGGCAAGTCCAAACAAGGCAAATAAAGGCTAGGCAATGCAAGGAGAGGCAAGGCAAATCCAGACAAGGCAAACCAAGGGAAAGCAAAGCAAGGCAAATGCAGGCAAGGGAATCCGGGCAAGGCAAATCCAGGCAATGCAAGGCAAGGCAAGGCCAGGCAAACCAAATCCAGGCAAGACAAATCCATGCAAGGCAAATCCAGGCAAGGCAAATTCAGACAAGGCAAATCCAGGCAAGGCAATTCCAGGCAAGGCAAATTCAGAAAAGGCAAGGCAAAGCAAGGCAAATTCAGGCAAGGCAAATCCAGGCAATGCAATATAAGGCAAGGGAAACCCAATAAAGGCAAGCCAAGGCAAGGCGAGACAAATTCTCACAAGGCAAATCCAGGCAAAGGATCACAAGGCAAATGCAGGGAAGGCAAATCTAGGCAAGGCAAGGCAAGGCATATCCAGGCAAGGCAAATCCAGGCAAGGCAAGGTAAGGCAAATCCAGGCAAGGCAAAAAAAAAAAGGCAAGGCAAATCCAGGAAAGGCAAATATAGGCAATGCAAATCCAGGCAAGGCATGGCAAGGCAAGTACAAAGAAAGCGAATCCAAGCAAGTCAATGCAAGTCCAGGCAAGGCACATAGAGGCAAGGAAAATTCAGAAAAGGCAAGGAAAGGCAAGCCAATCCAGGCACGGCAAATATAAGCAAGGCAAATTTAGGCTATGCAAATCAAAGCAAGGAAAGAAAAGGCAAGTCAAGTCGAGGCAAGGCAAGGCAAGGCAAACAAACCAAGGCAACTACTGGCAAGGCAATCCAGGTGACGCAAATTCAGGAAAGACAAATTCAGGCAAGGCAAGCGAAGGAAAATCTAGGGAAGGCAAGGAAAGGCAAGGCAAATCCGGGCCAAACAAATTGAGGCTAGGCAAATCCAGGTAAGGCAAAGCAAGGAAAATCCAGAAAAGGCAAGGAAAGGAAAGGCAAATCAAGTCAATGCAAATTTAGGCGAGGCAAATTCAGGCAAGGCAAGGCAAATCCAGACAAGGCAAACACAGGCAAAGCAATGCAATGCAAATGCAGGCAAGGCAAGGCATGGCAAGTCCAGGCAAAGCAAATCTAGGAAATACAAATTCATGCAAGGCAAATTCAGGCAAGGCAAGGGAAGCCAAGGCAAATACAGGCGAGGCAAATCCAGACAAGGCAAGGCAAAGCAAGGCAAGGTAAGGAAAATACAATCAAGACCAATACATGTAAAACAAATCCAGGAAAGGCAAATTCAGGCAAGGCAAATCCAGGCAAGGAAATTTCCGAAAAGGCAAGTAAAGGCAAGGCAAATTCAGGCAAGGCGAAACCAGGCAATGCAAGTCAAGGTAAGGCAAACCCAATCAAGGCAAGGCAAGGTAAGGCAAAACAAATCCAGGAAAGGCAAATTCAAACAAAGCAATGCCAGGCAAGGCAATTCCAGGAAAGGCAAATTTAGAAAAGGAAAGGCAAGGCAAGGAAAATTCAGGCAAGGCAAATCCAGGCAATGCAAGACAAGGCAAGGCAAAACCAATTAAGGCAAGGCAAGGCAAGGCAAGGCACGACAAATTTAGGCAAAGTAAATCCAGTCAAAGGAATACAAGGCAAATGTAGGGAAGGCAAAACCAGGCAAGGCAAGACAAGTCCAGGAGGGCAAATTCAGGAAAGGCAAGGCAAGGCCATTGAAAGCAAATCCAGGCAAGAAAAATCCATGTAAGGCAAATCCAGGCAAGGCAAATCCAGTCAAGACAAATTTAGGCAAGGCAAATCGAGGCAAGGCAAAACAAGGCAAGTCCAAACAAAGAAAATGCAGGCAAAACAAGGCAAGGCAAGGCAAATCCAGGCAAGACAATTCCAGCCAAGTCAAATTCAGAAAACACAACACATGACAGGTCAAATTCAAGCAAGGCAAATCCAGGCAATGCAAGGCAAGGCAAGGCAAACCCAATCAAGGCAAGGCGAGGCAAATCCTGGCAAGGCATATCCAGGCAAAGGAACACAAGGCAAATGCAGGAAAGGCAAATCCAGGCAAGGCAAAAAAGGCAAATGCAGGAAAGGCAAATCCAGGCAAGGCAAGGCAAGGCAAATCCAAGCAAGGAAAATTCAGACAAGGCAAATCCAGGCAAGAAAAATCTAGGTAAGGCAAGGCAAGGTAAATCCAGGCAAGGCTTATTCAAGAAAGGCAAAAAAAGGCAAGACGAATACAGGATAGGGAAATATAGGCAAGGCAAGTCTAGGCACAGCAAGGCAAGGCAAGTAGAAACAAGGCAAATCCAGGCAAAGCAAGGCAAGGCAAGGCAAATCCAGGCAAGTCAATTTCAGAAAAAACAAGGCAAGGCAAGCTAGTCCAGGCAAGGCAAATCAAGACAAGGCAAATTTAGGCAAGGCAAATCAAAGCAAGGCAAGACAACGCAAGGCAAACAAAGGCAAGGCAAGGCAAAACAAGGCAAGGAAAATTCAGGCAAGGCAAATCCTGGCAAACAAAGCGAGCCAAATACAGGCAAGGCAATCCAGAAAATGCAAATCCAGGGAAGGTAAATCCAGGCAAGGCAAAAAAAAGGCACATATAGGAAAGGCAAGGCAAATAAATTCAAGGCAAATAAAGGCAAGAAAAACCCAGGCAAAGCAAATCCAGGCAAGGCAAGGCAAAGCTAATCCAGAAACAGCAAGAAAAGGCAAGGCAAATTTACACAAGGCAAATCAAGTCAAGGTAACTTTAGGCAAGGCAAATCAAGGCAAGGGAAGTCCAAACAAGGCACATCCAGGCAAGGCAAGGCAAGGCAAGGCAAGGCATAACAAATCCAGACGAGGCAAATTCAGGCAAAGCAACGCAAGGAAATAGCAGTCAAGGCAAATCCAGGCAAGGCAAATCCATGCAAGGCAAGGAAAAGCAAGGCCAGGCAAAGCAAATCCAGGCAAGACAAATCCATGCAAGGTAGTTTCAGAAAAGGGAAATTCAATCAAGGCAAATCTAAACAAAACAAAGCAAGGCAAGGCAAGGCAAGACAAATCCAGGCAAAACCAATCCATGCAAAACAGATCCAGGCAAGGCAAATCAAGGCAACTCCAGGCAAGGCAACTCCAGGCAAGGCAAGACAAGGAAAGTCCAGGCAAGGCAAATTCAGGCGAGGCAAATTTAGAAAAGGTAAGGCAAGGCAAGGCCAGTCCATCCAGGCAAGGCCAGTCCATCCAGGCAAGACAAATCCAGGAAAGGCAAATCCAGGCAAGGCAAACCCAGGAAAGAAAAGGCAAAACAAAACACGGCAAGACAAGGCAAATCCAGGCAAGGCAAGTCAAGGCAAGGAAAATCCAGGCAAGGCAAATTCATTTGAAACAAGAAAGGCAAGGCAAATCCAGGCGAGGCATATCCAGGCAATGTAAGACAAAGAAAGAAAAATCTAAGCAAGGCAAAACGAAGCAAATTCAGGCACGGCATATACAGGCA
Source organism: Callithrix jacchus (assembly GCF_049354715.1). NCBI lineage: Eukaryota > Metazoa > Chordata > Mammalia > Primates > Cebidae > Callithrix > Callithrix jacchus. The sequence continues at coordinate 60,151,053 of NC_133506.1, forward strand.
AGCCAACTCCAGAAAAAACAAGGGAAGTCAAATCCAGGCAAGGCAAATCCAGGGAGGGCAGGGAAATGCAAGGCAGATCCAGGAAAGGCAAATATAGGCAAGACAAATCCAGACAAGGCAAGTACATACAAGGGAAACCCAGGCAAGATAAGGCAAATCCAGGCAAGGCACTTACAAGCAAGGCAAATTCAGAAATGGCAAGGCAAGGCAAGCCAATCGAGGCAAGGCAAATTCAGGCAAGGCAAAATGAGGCAAGGCAAATCAAAGCAAGGCACGACAATGCATGGCAAACCCAGGCAAGGCGAGACAACAAATACAGATAAGGCAAACCCAGGCACAGCAAAATAAGGCAAATGCAAACAAGGCAAATCCAGGCAAGACAAATACAGGGAAGACAAGAAAAGGCAAGGCAAATCCGGGCAAGACATAGCCAGTGAAGGCAAGTTTAGGCAAGGCAAATCCATGCAAAGCAAGGCAAGCCAAGCCAACCAAGGCAAATCCAGGCAAGGCAAGGAAAGGCAAGGCAAAATAGGGCAATCCAGGCAAGGCGAATTCAGACAATGCAAATCCAGGCAAGACAAATTCAGGCAAGGCAAATCCAGGAAACGAAAAACCAGGCAAGGCAAATCCAGGCAAAGCAAATCCAGTCAAGGGAAGCCAACGCAAATCCAGTCAAGGCAAATACAGAGAAGGAAATGCAAGACAAAATAAATCAAGGCAAGGCAAATGCAGGCAAGGGAAAACCATGCAAGGCAAATCCAGACAACGCAAATCAAAGCTAGGAAAATTCAGGCAAAACAAGGCAAGGGTTTTCAAGGCAGAAAAAGGCAAGGCAAATCCAGACAAAATGAAACAAGGCAACTTTAGGCAAGAAAATGCAAGATAAATCCAGGCAAGGCAATCTAGGCAAGACAACTCCAGGCAAGGCAAGGCAAGTCAAATCCAACCAAGGCAAATCCAGAAAAAACATGGAAATTCAAGGCAAATCCAGTAAAGGCCTATATAGGCAAGGCAAATCCAGGCATGTAAAATTCAGAAAAGGCAAATCAAAGCAAGGCAAGACAAAGAAAGGCAAACCGAGGAAAGATAAGACAAGGCAAATCCAGGCAAGGCAAATCCAGAAAAACAAACCAAGGCTAATACAGGCAAGGCAATTCAGTCAACCCAAATCCAGGGAAGGCAAATCCATACAAGGAAAGGGAAAGAAAATCTAGGAAAGGCAAGAAAAGGCAAGGAAAATCAAGGCAAAAAATATCCAGGCAAGGCAAATCGAGGCAAGACAAGGCAAGGCAAGGCAAGATCAGAAACGGCAAGGAAAGGAAAGGCAAATTCAGGCAAGGATAATTAAGGGAAGGCAGGGCAAGGTAAGACCAATCCAGGAAAGCAAATCCAGACAAGGCAAATCCAGGCTAGGCAAAACAAAACAAGGCAAATCCAGACAAGGAAAGGCAAAGAAATGCAAATCCAGGCAAGGAAAATCCAGGCAAAACAAGGCAAGAGAATTCCAGGCAAAGAAAGGCAAAACACATCCTGGCAAGGCAAATCCATGCAAGGCAAGGCAAGGCAAGGCAAATTCAGGTAAAACAAGGCAAAACAATTTCACGCAAGGAAAGGCAAGGCAAATTCAGGCAAGTTAAATCCAGGCAAGGCAAATCCATGCAAGACAACCCCAGGCTAGGCAATGCAAGTCAAATCCAAGCAAGAGAAATCCAGAAAAGGCAAGCAAAGAAAAGCCAAATCCAGCAAAGGCAAATATAAGCAAGGCAAGTCCAGACAAGGCAAATCCAGGCTAGTCAAATTCAGAAAAGGCAAGGCTAGGGAAACAAAACAAGGCAAGGCAAATCAAGGCAAGGCAAATTCAGACAAAGCAAATCAAAGCAAGGCAAGACAAGGCAAAACAAATCGAGGCAAAGCAAGGCAAGGAAAATCCAGGCTAGTCAAATTCAAAAAAGGCAAAGCAAGGCAAGCCAAACAAGGCAAGGCAAATCAAGGCAAGGCAAATTCAGGCAAAGCAAATCAAAGCAAGGCAAGACAAGGCAAAACAAACTGAGGCAAGGCAAGGCAAGGCAAATCCAGCTAAGGCAAATTTATAAAAGGCAAGGCAAGGCATGGTAAATTCCAGCAAGGCAAATCCCGGCAAGTCAATTCCAGGCAAGGCAAGGCAAACCCAGGCAAGTCAAGGCAAGGCAAGGCAAATTCAGGCAAGGCAAATCCAGGCAAAGCAAAACAAGGCAAATGCAGGCAAGGCAAATCCAGGCAAGGCAAGGCAAGGTAAGCCAAGGCAAGCCCAGACAAGGCAAATCCAGGCAAGGCAAATTTAGGAAAGGCAAAACAAAGTAAGGCCAATGCAGTCAAGGGAAATCCAGACATGGCAAATTTAGGCAGAGCAAGACAAGGCACGGCAAATCCAGGCAAGGCAAGTCAAAGCAATGCAAATCCAGGAGAGGCTAATCCAGGCAAAGCAAGGCAAGACAAATGCAGGCAAAGCGAAATTAGGAAAGACAAGGCACTGCAAGGCAAGGCAAGACAAATTCAAACAATGCAAGGAAAAACAAGGCAAATCCATTCAAGGCAAATCAAGGCAAGGCAAATCCAGGAAATGAAAAGCCAGGCAAGGCAAATCCAGGCAAAGCAAATCCAGTCAAGGCAAGCCAACGAAAATACAGTCAAGGCAAATAAAGGCAAGGCAAGGCAAATCCAGGCAAGGCAAATACAGGCAAAGCAAGTCAAGGCTATTCCAGGCAGGAAAAGGCAAGGCAAATCCCGGCAAAGCAAATCCAGGCAAAACAAGGCAAGGCAATTAAAGGCAAGGAAAGGAAATGCAAATTCAGGCAAGACAAGGCAAGGCAAGGCAAATCCAGGGAAAACCAGGCAAGGCAATTTCAGGCAAGGAAAGGCAAGACAAATTCAGCCAAGGCAAATCAATTCCAAGCAAGACAACTCCAGGCAAGGCAAGGCAAGTCAAATCCAAAGAAGGCAAATCCAGGTTAGACATAGAAAGGAAAGGCAAATATAGGCTATGCAAATCAAGGCAAGGCAAATCCAGGCAAGTCAAATTCAGAAAAGGGATAGCAAATCAAGTCAATACAGGCAAGGCAAATTCATGAGAGGCAAATCAAAGCAAGGAGAGGCAAATCAAAGCAAGGCAAGGCAAGACAAGACAAAGCGAACCGAAGCAAGGCAAGGAAAGCAAGGAAAGGCAAATCCAGGCAAGGCAAGTCCAGGTAAAGAAACCAAGATGAATACAGGCAAGGCAATCCAGGGAAGGCAAATCCAGGCAAGGCAAAGGAAGGAAAATCTAGGAAAGGCAAGGAAAGACAAGGGAAATCAAAGAAAGGCAAACCCAGGCAATGCAAATCCAGGCAAGACAAATCCATGCAAGGCAATTCCAGGCAAGGAAAAGCCAGTCAAGGCATATTCAGGCAAGGTAAATCCAGGCAAGGCAAGGCTAGGCAAAAAAAATCAAGGCAAGGAAAGACACGGCAAGAAAAATCCAGACAAGGCAGAACAAAGCAAATCCAGGGAAGACATTTACAGGCAAAGCAAGGCAAGTCAAATTTAGGGAAGGCAAACCCATGCAACGCCAGGCAAGGCCAATCCAGCCAAGGCAAAAACCGGCAAAGCAAATCCAGGCAAGACAAATATAGGCAAGGCAAATCTAGGCAACGAAATATAGAAGAGGTAAATGTAGAAAAGGCAAATCCAGGCAAGGCAAAGTCAGGCTAGGCAAGGCAAGGCAAGGAAAGGCAAATCCAGGCAAGGCAAGTCAAAGCAAGGCACATTCCGGCAAGACAAATACAGGCAAGGGAAATTCAGGCAAAGCAAATCAAACCAAGGCAAGACAAGGCAACGCAAACCGAGGCAAGGCAAGGTAAGGCAAGGCAAATCCAGGCAAGGCAAATTTAGGCAAACAAACCAAGGCAAATACAGGCAAGGCAATTCAAGCACCACAAATCCAGGGAAGCCAAATCCAGTAAAGGCAAGGGAAGGAAAATCTAGTGAAAGCAAGGAAAGACAAGGCAAATCAAGGGAAGGCAAATCCAGGCAAGGCAAGACAAGGCAAGGCAAATCCAAGTAAGGCAAGGCAAAGCAACACAAATTCAAATAAGGCAAATCCAGGCAAAGCAAGGCAAGGCTAACGCAGGCAAGGCAAATCCAGGCATGACAAGGTAATGCAAAGCCAAGCAAGGCAAATTCAAGCAATGCAAGGCAAAACAAGGCAAATCCATGCAAGGCAAGGCAAATCAACAAGAGGCAAATCCAGGCAAGTTAAGACAAAAAAAGAAAAGTCCAGGCAAAGAAAATTCAGGCAAGGCAAGACAAGGCAAGGAAAATCCAGGCAAGTCAAGGCAAGGCAAAACAAGGCAAAGTCAGGCAAGGCAAATCCAGGCAAAGGAAAACAAAACAAATGCAAGCCAGGCAAACCCAGGCAACACAAATGCAGGCAAGAAAAGTTCAGGCAAGGCAAATCCAGGCAATACAAATTCAGGAAAGGCAAGGCAAGGTAAGGCCAATCAAGACAAGGCCAATCCAGACAAGGCAAACCCAGGCAAGGCAAGGCAAAGCAACGCAAACCCAGCCAAGACAAATCCAGGCGAAGCCAGGCAAGGCAAATGCAGGCAAGGCAAATCCGGGCCAAAAAAAAAAAAAAAACAATGCAAGGCCAGGCAAGACAAATTCAAGCAATGCAGGGAAAAACAGGGCAAATCCATGCAAGTCAAATGCCGACAAGGCAAATTCAGGAAACAAAAAACCAGGCAAGGCAAATTCAGGCAAAGCAAATCCAGTCAAGGAAAGCCAACGCAAATACAGTCAAGGCAAATCCAGGCAAGTCAAGGCAAGGCACTGCAAATCCAGGCAATTCAAATCTTGGCAAGGAAAATCCAGGCAAAACACAGCAAGGGTATTCCAGGCAGGGAAAGGCAAGGCAATTTCAGGCAAGGCAAATCCAGGCAAAACAAGGCAAGGCAATTAAAGGCAAAGAAATTCAAGGCAAATCCAGGCAAGGCAATGCAAGACCAATCCAGGCAAGGCAAATCCAGGGAAAACAAGGCAAGGAAATTTCAGGCAAGGAATGGCACGGCAAATTCAGGCAAGGAAAATCCAGGAAAGGCAAATTCAGGCAAGGCAAATTTAGGCAAGACAACTCCAGGCAAGGCAAGGCAAGTTAAATCCAGGCAAGGCAAATCCAGGGAAGGCAAGGAAGGGAAAGGCAAATTCAGTAAAACAAATATAGGCAAGGTAGATCCAGGCAAGGCAAATCCAGGCGAGTCAAATTCAGAAAAGACAAGGCAAGCCAAGCCAACCCAGGAAAGGCAAATAAAGGCAAAACAAATTCAGGGAAGACAAATCAAAGCAAGTCAAGACAAGGCAAGGCAAACTGAGGCAAGGCAAGGCAAATCCAGGCAAACAAACCAAGGCAAGTACACGCAAGGCAATCCAGGCAATGCAAATCCATGGAAGGCAAATCCAGGCAAGGCAAGGGAAGGCAAATCTAGGGAAAGCAAAAAAAGCAAGGAAAATCCAGGAAAGGCAAAGCAAGGCAAATCCAGAAACAGCAAGGAAAGGAAAGGCAAATCCAGGCAAGGCAAATCAAGTTAAGGCAAATTTAAAAAAGGAAAATCCAGGCAAGTCAAGGCAAGGAAACTCCAAACAAGGCAAATCCAGGCAAGGCAAGCCAAGGCAAGTTTAAACATGGCAAATTCAGGCAAGGCAAGGCAAGACACATCCAGACAAGGCAAACCCAAGAAAAGCAACACAAGGGAAATGAAAGCAAGGCAAATCCAGGCAAAACAAATTCAGGCAAGGCAAGGCAAGGCAAGGCCAGGCAAAGTAAATCCAGGCAAGACAAATCCATACAAGGCAAATTTAGGAAGGCAAATTCAGGCAAGGCAAATCCAGGCAAAACAAGGCAAGGCAAGGCAAATCTAGGTGAGGCAAATCCAGACAAGGCAAGGCAAGGCAAAGCAAGGCAAGCCGACGCAGGGGAAATCCAGGCAAGACCAATTCATACAAAATAAACCCAGGCAAGGCAAATACAAGTAAGGCAATTTCAGAAAAGGCAAATTCAGAAAAGGCAAGGCAAGGCAAGGTAAATTCTGGAAGAACAAATTCAGGCAAGGCAAAGGCAATCAAGGCAAGCCAAGGCAAGGCGAGACAAATCCGGGCAAGAAAAATCCAGGCAAAGGAACAAAGGGAAAATGCAGGGAAGATAAATCCAGGCAGGCTGCGTCAGCAGTGGGCGTGTATCTCAGTAGGGACGGGTTGCCTCGGCAATGGCTGGCTGCGTCAGCAATGGGCGTGTATCTCAGTTGGGGCGGGTTGCCTCGGCAACGGCTGGCTGCGTCAGCAGTGGGCGTGTATCTCAGTTGGGGCGGGTTGCCTCGGTAGTGGTGGACGCCCCTCCCCCACAGAGCATCTCGGACCGTCTGCTCGGGATAGTTTGAAATCGCGGTTTTGTTCGTCCCACTGGGTATCCCAATCCCTGCAATCCCCTGGGCTGGCCTACTTTCCAAGTCTCATTCAGTCTCAAGTCCAGCCCTCTCAAGTCTCAGGTTGCCGGTTCAACAGGGCACCAGGACAAGTGCGCCCTGTGGGGATTGCTGGGTAGGGCCGGCCGCCGCCGCCCCGGCTGCCGGCTTCGCCAGGCAGACCTACTGCCTGGCGTCCCATGTCTTTTTTATACTTGGGAGTTTCCCCGTTCTGTGGGCAACAAAGATCAGTCTGGAAATGCCGCTCTGACTCACCGTTTGCGGATTCAACGAGAAGAGCTCCAATCCTGGGTTGTTCTCACAGTGCCATCAGGCAAGGCAAATTAAAGCCAGGCAATACAAGGCAAGGAAAACTGAGGCAAGGCAAGGCAAGGCAATGCAAGGCAAATCCAGGCAAACAAACCAAGGTGAATACAGACAAGGCAATCCAGGCAACGCAAATCCAAAGGAGGAAAATCCAGGCAAGGCAAAGGAAGGAAAATCTAGGGAAGGCAAGGCAAGGAAAGGCAAATCCAGGCAAGGGAAATCCAGGCAAGGCAAGTAAGGGTAAATCCAGGCAAGGCAAAACCAGCGAAAACAAGGAAAGGAAAGGCATATCCAGAAAAGGCAAATATAGGCAAGGCAAATTCAGGCAAGGCAAGACAAGTACAAACAAGAAAAATCCAGGCTAGGCAAGGCAAATCCAAGCAAGGCACATACAGGCAAGGCAAATTCAGAAAAGGCAAGGCAAGGCAAGCCAATCCAGGCAAGGCAAATTGAGGAAAGGCAAATAAAAGCAAGGCACGACAAGGCAAGGCAAACCGAAGCAGGGCAATGCAAGGCAAATCTATGCAAGGCAAGGCAGGGAGAGGCAAATTTAGACATGGCAAATCCAGGCAAGACTAGGCAAGGCAAGGCAAATTCAGATAAGGAAAATACAGGCAAGGGAAGACAAGGCAGGAAAAACCTAGGCAAGGCAAATATAGAAGAGGAAAATGCAGGAAAAACTAATCCAGGAAAGGCAAAACCAGGCAAGGCACATCCAGGCAAGGCAAATCCAGGCAAATCAAGGCAAGGAAAATCCAGGCAAAGCAAATTCAGGCAAAACGAGGAAAGGCAATTCCAGGCAAGGCAATCCAGGCAATGGAAATCCAGACAAGGCAAGACAAGGTAAATTCTGGCAAGGCAAATACAGGAAAGGTAAGGTAAATCCAGGAAAGGCAAATATAGGCAAAACAAATCCATGCAAGGCAAGGCAAGGCGAGTACAAATAAGACAAATCCAGGCAAGGCAAGGCAAAACATATCCAGACAAGGCAAATCCCGCCCAGGCAAATCCAGTCAAGTCAAATTCAGAAAAGGAGAGGCAAGGCAAGCCAATCCAGGCTACCAAATCAAGGCAAGGCAAATTCAGGCTAGGCAAATACAGGAATGGCAAGTCCAGGCACGGCAAGGCAACTAGAAAGAAGGCGAATCCAAGCAAGGAAAGGCAAGGCAAGTCAAATCCAGACAAGAAAAATCCAGACGAGTCAAATTCAGAAAAGGAAAGGCAAGGCAAGCCAATCCAGGCAAGGCAAATCAAGACAGAAAGATTCAGGCAAGACAAATCAAAGCAAGGCAAGACAAGGCAAGGCAAACCGAGGCAAAACAAGGCAAGGTAAATACAGGCAAACAAACCAAGGCAAATGCAGGCAAGGCAATCCAGGCAACGCAAATTCTGGGAAGGTAAATCCAGGCAAGGCAAGGGAAGGCAAATCTAGGAAAGGCAAATCAAGGCAAGACAAATCCAGGCTAGGACAATCCAGGCAAAATAAACACAGGCGAGGCAAATCCAGGGAAGTCAAATCCAGCCAAGGGAAATCCAGACAAGGAAAGTGTAGAAGAGGCAAATGCAAGAAAGGGAAATCCAGGAAAGGCAAAACCAGGCAAGGCACATCCAGGCAAGGCAAATACAGGCAAAGCAAAACAAGGAAAATCCAGGCAAAACAAGGCAAGACAATTACAGGCAAGGAAAGGCAAGACAATTACAGGCAAGGAAAGGCAAGGCAAATCCAGGGCAGAAAAATTTAGGCAAGGAAAATCCAGGCAAGGCAAGTAAAGGAAATCCAGGCAAGACAAATCCTCGGAAGGAAAGGAAAGGAAAGGCAACTCCAGGAAAGTCAAATATAGGCAAGGCAAATCCAGGCCGGTCAAGGCAAGGGAAATCTAAGCAAGGCTAATCCAGGGAAGAAAAGGAAAGTCATGGCAAATACAGGCTAGGCAAATATAGACAAGGTAAGTCCATGCACGGCAAAGCAAGGCAAGTGGAAACAATGCAAATTTATGAGAGACAAGGCAAGGCAAGGCAAAGCAAGGCAAATCTAGGAAGGTAAATCCAAGCAAGGAAAATTCAGGCAAGGCAAATCCAAGCAAGGCAAGGCAAGGCAAGAAAAATCCCGGCAAGGGAAATCCAGTCAAGGCAAAACAAAGCAAATCTAGAAAAGTCGTTTATAGTCAAAGCAAGGCAAGGCCAATCCATGCAAGGAAAACACAGGCAAGCCAAATACAGGCAAGAAAAATTTAGGCAAAGCAAATCCAGGCAGAGCAAATATAGAAGAGGCAAATGCAGGAAAGGCAAAACCAGGCAGGGCACATCCAGGTAAGGCAAATCCAGGCAAAACAATAGAAGAAAAATCCAGGCCAGGAAAATCCAGGCTAAAAAAGGCCAGGCAATTCCAGGCAAGAAAAGGCAAGGCAAATCCAAGCAAAGAATACCCAGGCAAGGCATAGAAAGGTAAATTCAGGCAAGGCAAATCTAGAGAAGGCAAGGAAAGGAAAAACAAATCCAGGAAAGGCAAATATAGGCAAGGCAAATCCAGGCAAGGCAAGGTAAGGCAAGTACAAACAAGGCAAATCCAGGCAGTGCAAGGAACATACAGGGAAGTCAAATTCAGGCAAGGCAAATTCAGTTAAGACAAATCAAAGTAAGTTACGACAAGGCAAGGAAACCCAGGGAAGGCAAGGCAAGGCAAACTCAGCTAAGGCAAACCAAGGCACAGCAAAACAAGGCAAATGCAGGCAAGGCAAATGCAGGCAAGACAAATCCAGGTAAGGCAAGGAAAGGTAAGGCAAATCCAGGCAAGACAGATCCAGTGAGGCAAATACATGCAAGGCAAGGCAAGGCAAGTCCAGGCAAGGCAAGGCAAGGCAAAGCAAATCCAAGCAAGACAAATCCAGGCAAGGAAAATCCATGCAAGACAAATTTAGGCAAGGCAAGGCAAGGAAAGCCAATCCAGGCAAGGTAAATCAAGACAAGGCAAACTCAAATAAGGCAAATCAAAACAAGGCAAGACAAGGCAAGGCAAACCGAGGCAAGGCAAGGCAAATACAGGCAAGGGAACTCCAGGCAAACAAACCAAGGTAAATACGGGCAAGGCAATCCAGGCAATGCAAATCCAGGGAAGGCAAATCCAGGCAAGGCTAGGGAAGGCAAATCTAGGGATGGCAAGAAAAGGCTAGGCTAATCAAGGCCAGGCAAATCCAGGCAAGGAAAATCCTGGAAGGCAAGGTAAGGCAAGGCAAATTCAGGCAAGACAGATCCAGTGAAGGCAAGTTTGGGCAAGGCAGATCCATGCAAGGCAAGGCAATGTAACCCCAAGCAAGACAAATTCAAGCAATGCAAGGCAAATCAAGGCAAATCCATGGAAGGCAAATGCCGGCAAGGCAAATCCAGTAAACAAAAACCCAGACAAGGCAAATTTAGGCAAAGCAAATCCAGTAAAGGCAAGCTAACGCAAATACAGGCAAGACAAATAAAGGCAAGGCAAGGCAAATCCGGGTAGGGCAAATGCAGGCAAGGGAAAACCACGCAAGGCAAATCGAGGTAGGGCAAATGCAGGCAAGGGAAAACCACGCAAGGCAAATTTGCGTTGCCAGGCAACGCAAATCCGGGCAAGGCAAATCCAGTCAAAAAAAGGCAAGGCAATTAAAGGCAAGGAAAGGCTAGGCAAATCCAGGCAAGACAACTCCAGGCAAGGCAAATAAAGGCAAAGCAAGGCAAGACCAATTCAGGCTAAGGAAATCCAGACAAGGCAAATACAGGTTAAGCAACGCGAGGCAGATTCAGTCAAGGCAAATCAAGGCAAGGCAAATCCAGGCAAGACAAGGCAACGCAAGGCAAGACCAGGCAAGACAAATTCCGGCAAGGCAAGTCTAGGCACGGCAAGACAAATTCAATTAAGACAAATTTAGGCAAGGCGAATTCATGCAATGAAAATCCAGGCAAAACAAGGAAAGGCAAATCCAGGCAAGGTATATCCAGGCAAGACAAGGCAGGAAATATCCAGGCAAGGCAAATCCAGGCAAGGCAAAGCAAAGCAAATCCAGGGAAAGCATTTAAAGACAAGGCAAGGCAAGTCATATCCAGGCCAGGCAAATCCACACAAGACAAGGCAAGGCAAACACAGGCAAGGCAAACACAGTCAAGGCAAATTCAGGCAAGGCAAATCCAAGCAAGGCAAATATAGAAGAGGCAAATGCGGGAAAGACAAATCCAGAAAAGGCAAAACCAGGCAAGACACATCCAAGCAAGGCAAATGCAGGCAAAGCAAAACAAGAAAAATCCAGGCAAGGCAATTTCAGGAAAGAAAAGGCAAGGCAAATCCAGGCAAGGAAAATCCACGCAAGAAAATTCCAGGCAAGACAAGAAAAGGTAAATCCAGGCAAGGCAAATCCAGGGGAAAAAAAGTAAAGGAAAGGCAAATATAGGCAAGGCAAATCCAGGCAAGGCAAGTACAAACAAAAAAAATACAGGCAAGGCAAGGCATATCCAGGCAAGGCACATACAGCAAAGGCAAATTCAGATTGGCAAAGCAAGACAAGCCAAACCAGGAAAGAAAACTCCAGGCAAGGCAAATTGAGGCAAGGCAAATCACAGCAAGACACGACAAGGCAAGGCAAACCCTGGCAAGGCAAGGCAAATTCAGCAAAGGCAAACCAAGACACAGCAAAACATGGCAAATTCAGGCAAACCAAATTCAGGGAAAGCAAGGAAACAGAAGGCAAATGCAGGCAAGACATATTCAGTAAAGGCAAGTTTAGGCAAGGCAAATCCATGCAAGGCAAGGCAAGGCAAGTCCAAACAAGGCAAATTTAGGCAAGGCAAGGCAAATCCAGGAAATACTAATTTAGCTAACCCACATTTAGAAAAGGCAAGGCAACGTAAGACAAGGCAAATCCTGGTAAGGCAAATCCCGGCAAGAAAAATCCAGGCAAGAAAAGGCAAGACCAGGCAAGGTAAGACAAGGCAGAAAAAATCCAGGCAAGGCAAATCAAGGCAAGGGAAACAAAGCAAATCCAGGGAAGGCATTTACAGACAAGGCAAGGCAAGTAAAATCCAGGGAAGGCACATCCACGCAAGTCAAAGCAAGGCCAATCCAGGCAAGGCAAACACAGCCAAGGCAAATCCAGGCAAGAAAAATCCAGGCAAGGCAAATTAAGGCAAGGAAAATATAGAAGAGGCAAATGCAGGAAGGCAAATCCAGGAAAGGCAAAATCACGCAAGGCACATTCAGGCCAGGCAAGTCCAGAGAAAGCAAAGCAAGGAAAATCCAGGCAAAGCAAATCCAATCAAAACAAGGCAATGCTATTACAGGCAAGGAAAGGCAAGGAAAATCCAGGCAAGGCAAATTCAGGCAAGAAAAACGCAGAAGAGGCAAGGCAAGGTAAATCTAGGCAAGGCAAATCCAGGGAAGGCAAGGCAAGGTTAATTGAGGCAAGAATTATTCAGGCAAGGCAAATCCAGGCAAGGCAAGGCAAGGCAAGGCAAATCCAGGCAGGGGAAGTCCGGCAAGGCAAGATAAGGCAAGAAATATCCAGGCAAGGCAAAATAAAGCAAATCCAGCAAAGGCATTTACAGGCAAGGCAAGGCAAGTCAAACCAAGGCAAGGCAATTTCGTGCAAGGGAAGGCAACGCCAATCCAGGCAAGGCAAACACATGCAAGGCAAATCCAGGTAGGACAAATTCAGGCAAGGCAAATCTTGGCAACAAAATATAGAAGAGTCAAATACAGGAAAGGCAAATCCAGGCAAGGCAAAACCAGGCTAGGCAAGGAAAGGGAAGGCACGACAAGGCCAGGCAAACCCAGGCTAGGCAAGGCAAGGCAAATCCATGTAAGGCAAACCCAGTCACACCAAAACAAGGCAAATGCAGGCAAGGCAAATCCAGTCAAGGCAAATCCAGGGAAGGCAAGGAAAGGCAAGGCAACTCCAGGCAAGACACACCCAGTGAAGACAAGTTTAGGCAAGGCAAGGCAAGGCACCTCCAAACAAGGCAAATTCAGGCAAAGCAAGGCAAGTCAAGGCAAATCCAGGAAAGGCAAATCCAGCTAAGGCAAATTCAGGTAAAGGAACAAAAGGCGAAAACAGGGAGGGCAAATTTAGGCAACTCAAGGCAAAACAAATCCAGGTAATTCAAATCCAGGCAATGCAAATCCAGGAAAGAAAAAAAAAGCAAGGGAAATACAGGCAACGCAAATCATGGCAAGTCCAAACAAGGCACATCCAGGCAACGCAAGGCAAGGCAAGGCGCATCCAGGCAAGAAAATTCCAGGAAATGCAAATTCAGAAAAGGCAAGGCAAGGCAAGGCAAATTAAGGCAAGTCAAATCCAGGCAATCTAAGACAAGGCAAGGCAATCCCTTGCAAAGAAAGGCAAGGCATGTCCAGGTAAGGTAACTTTAAGCAAAGCAAATACAGGAAAGGCAAGGCAAGGCAACAAAAGTCCAATCCAGTCTAGGAAAACCCAGAAAAGGCAAATGCAAGTAAAGCAACGCAAGGCAAATGCAAGAAAGGCAAATCCAGGCAAGGCAAATCCAGGCTAGACAAGGAAAGACAATAAAGGCAAGGCAAATTCAGGCAAGGCAAATCAAAGCAAGGCAAGACAAGGCAAGGCATACCGAGGCAAGGCAAGGCTAATTTAGGCAAGGCAAATTCAGAAAAACAAACCAAGACAAATCCAGGCAAGGCAAGGAAAGGCAAATCTAGGGAAGGCAAATTGAGGCAAGGAAAATCCTGGCAAGGCAAATCCAGGAAAGGCAAGAAAAGACAAATCCAGAAACGGCAAGGAAACTCAAGGCAAATCTGGGCAAGGCAAATCAAGTCAAAGCAAATTTAGGCAAGGCAAATTCATTCAGGCAAATGCAAGCAAGGCAAATTCAGGAAAGGCAAGGCAAGGTAAGACCAATCCAGGATAGGCAAATCCAGACAAGGTAAATCCAGACAAGTCAATACAAGACAAGGCAAGGCAAAGCAACGCAAATCCAGGAAAGGAAAATCCAGGCAAAGCAAAACAAGGCAAATGCAGGCAAGGCAAATACAGGCAAGACAAGGCAATGCAAGGCCAGGAAAGGCAAATTCAAGCAAAGCAAGGCAAAAGAAGGCAAATCCATGCAAGGCAAATGCTGGCAACACAAATCCAGGAAACAAAAAACCAGGCAAGGAAAATCCAGGCAAACCAAATCCACTCAAGGCAAGCCAACGCAAATCCAGTCAAGGAAAATCCAGGCAAAGCAAGGCAAGGCAAGGCAAATCCAGGGAAAGCAAATGCAGGTAGGGAAAAAGCACGCAAGGCAAATTCAGGCAGTGCAAATCCGGGCAAGGCAAATTCAGGTAAAACAAGGCAAGACTATTCCAGTCAAGGAAAGGCAAGGCAAATCCAGGTAAGCCAAATCTAGGCAAAAAAGGAAAGGCAATTCCAGGCAAGGAAAGGCAAGGCAAATCCAGGCAAGGCAAGGCAATGCAATTTCAGACAAAAAAGGCAAGAAAAATTTATGCAAGGCAAATCCAGGCAAGACAACTCCAGGAAAGGCAAGTCAAGTCAAATCCAAGCAAAAAAAAATCCAGGGAAAACAAGGAAAGGCAAGGCAAATACAGGAACGGAAGATATAAGCAAAGCAAGCGAAGGAAAATCCAGGGAAGACAAATCCAGGCAAAACAAGGCAAAACAATTCAAGGCAAAAAAAGGCAAGGAAAATCCAGGCATGGCAAGGCAAGGGAAATCCAGGAAAGGCTAATCCAGGAAAGGCTAATCCAGGAAAGGCAAGTCAAATACAAGCTATGCAAATATAGCCAAGGCAAGTCCAGGCACAGCAAGGCAAGGCAAGGCAAGTAGAAACAAGGCAAATCCAGGCAAGGCAAGGCAAGGCAAATCCTGGAAAGGCAAATCCAGTCAAGTCAAATTCAAAAACGAAACGCAAGGCAAGCCAATCCAGGCAAATCAAATCAAGACAAGGCAAGGCAAGGCAAGGCAAGGTAATGCAAATTCAGGCAAGACCAATCTATGCAAAACAAATCCAGGCAAAACCAATTCAGGCAAGGCAAATCCCGGTAAGGCAAATCCCGGCAAGGCAAATACAGTCAAGACAAGGCAAGGCAAGGCGAGGCCAGGCAAAACAAATCCACGCAAGAAAGAAAAGGCAATTCCAGGCAAGGAAAAGGCAAGGCAAATCCAGGCAAGGCAAGCAATGGTAAATCCAGGCAAGGCAAATCCAGTTAAGGCAAGGAAAGGCAAGGCAAATCCAGGAAAGGCAAATATAGGCAAGGCAAATCTAGGCAAGGCAAGTACAAACAAGGGAAATCCAGGCAAGGGAAGGCACATACAGGCAAGGCAAATTTAGAAAGGCAAGGCAAGTCAATCCACGCAAGGCAAATTCAGGCAAGGCAATTGAGGAAAGGCAAATCAAAGTAAGGCAGGACAAGGCAAGGCAAACCCAGGCAAAGCAAGTCAATCCGAGTCAAAGCAGTGCAAGGCAAATCCCAGCAAGGCAAATCCAGGCAAGGCAAGACAAATAGAGGCAAGGCAAATCCAGGAAAGGCAAGGAAAGGAAAATGCAGGCAAGAAAAATCAAGGCAAGGGAAATCCAGGCAAGGCACAGAATGGCAAATCCAGGAAAGGCAAATCCAGGCCAGTCAAAACAAACGAATTCAGACAAAAGAAATCCAGTGAAGGCAAGGCAAGGCAAGGCAAGGCAAGGCAAATTTATGTAAGACAAATCCAGTCAAGCCTAGGAAAGGCAAATCCAGGCAAGGCAAATCAAGGCAAGGCAAAGCAAGGCAAATCTAGGCTAGGCCAATCCAAATTAGGCAAGGCAAGCAACACAAATCCAGGGAAGGCAAATCCAGGCAAGGCAAATGCAGGCAACACAAGGCAAGGCAAATTCAGGCAATGCAAATCAAGGCACAGCAAGGCAAGGCAAAACAAGGCAAATTTAGGAAAGACAAATCCAGGCAAGGCAAGGCAAGTCAAATCCAGGCGATGCAAGGCAAGAAAAATAAAAACAAGGCAAATCCAGGCAAGGCAAAAAAGGCAATTCCAGGCAAGGCAAACCCCGACAATGCATCGAAAGGAAAATTCAGAAAATACAAATCCTGCCAAGGAAAAGCAAGGCAAATCCAGGCAAAGCAAATCCAGATAAGGCAAAACAAGGCAAATCCAGGCCAGGCAAATGCAGAATAAGCAGGGCAAGGTAAATCCAGGCAAGGCAAACCCAGGCAAGGCAAGGAAGGAAAAATTTAGGCAAGGAAATACAAGGCAATTCCCGGCAAGACATTTCCAGGGAAGGCAATTCCAGGCAAGGTTATTCCTCGCTATTCCAGGCCCGGCAATTGCAGGAAAGGCAATTCCAGGCAATACCATTTCAGTTAAGACAATTCCAGAAAATGCAATTCTAGGCAAGGCAATTCCAGCCAATTCCAGGAAAGGAAAATTCAGAATAGCAATTCCAGACAAATTCAGGCAAGGCCATTATTCCAGGCAAGGTAAGACAATTTCCAGGCAATTCAAGGCTTTGCCTTCTTTGCTTACCAGAATTTGCCTTGCCTTCCCTTGCCTGAATTTTACATACCTGGATTTGCCTTTCCTAGCCGTGCCTGGATTTACCTTGTCTGGATTTTTTTGGCCTTGCCTTGCCTGGATTTGTTTTGCTTGAATTTGTCTTGCCTTTCCCGGCCAGGATTTGTCTTGCTTTGCCTTGCCAGGATTTGCCTTGCCTGGATTTGCCTTCTCTTGCTTTAGGAGGATTTGCCTTGCCTGGATTTACCTTGAGTTGCCTTGCCTGGATTTGACTTGCCTTGCCTTACCTTGCCTGGATTTGTCTTGTCCTGGTATTTCTTTCCTTTTCGTTGCTGGATTTGTCTTGTCTGGGTTTGCCTTTCCTTGCATTGCCTACATTTGCCATGCCTGAATTTGCCTTGCCTTGATTTGCCTGAATTTGCCTTGCCTTGCCTTACCTTGCATGGACTTCGTTGCCTTGATTTTTCTTATCTTGCCTTGCTTGGATTTAGCTTGCTTTGATTTGACTTGCCTTGCCTTGCCTGAATTAACTTTGCTTTGCCTCTCGTGAATTTCCTTTGTCTCCATTTGACTTGCCTGGCCTTGCCTGGATTTGCCATTCTTTGCCATGCCTGGATTTGCCTTGCCTGGATTTGCTTCTCTTTGCCTTTCTTGGATTTTCCATGCCAGGGTTTACCTTGCCTTGCCTTACCTAAACTTTTTTTGCCTTGTTTTGACTTGCCTTGCCTTGCCTTGCCTGTTTTTTCCTTAACTGGATTTGCCTTGCCTTGCCTTTGTTTGCCTTGACTGGATTTACCTTGTCTTACCTTACCTGAATTTGCCTTAGCTGGGTTTGCTTTGCCTTCAGGGATTTTCCTTGGCTGGATTTGCTTTGCCTTTTCTTGCCTGAAATTGCCTTGCCTTGATTTGCTTTGCTTTTCCTTGCCTGGATTTGCATTACTTGAATTTGCCTTGCCTTGCCTTGCCTTGCCTTGCCAGAATTTGCCTTCTCTGAATTTGTTTGGATATGCCTTGCCTGAATTTGCCTTGTCTTCACTTTCCTGGATTTTACTTGCGTGGATTTACTTTAACTTGCCTTACCTGGGTTTGCCTTACCTGGATTTGCCTTTCCTTGCTTTGCCTGGATGTGCCTTGCCTTGCATTGCTTGGATTTGCTTTGACTTGACATGCCTTGTTTTGCCTGGATTTGCCTTGTCTGGATTTGCCTTGCCTAGTCTTGCTTGGATTTTTTTTTTTGCTTTACCTTGATTGGGTTTGCCTTGTCTTCCCTTTCCTTGTCTTGCCTTGCCTAGATTTGGCATGCTTTGCCTTTCCTTTCCTTCCCTTGCATTGCCTGGATTTGTTTTGCCTTGCGTTATCTTGCCTTGACTAAATTTGCCTTGATTTGCCTTGCATTGCGTTGCCTGTATATGCCTTGCCTGGATTTGCCTTGCCTTCGCTATTCTGGATTTAACTTGTCTGGATTTGCCTTCCCTTGCCTTGACTGGATTTGCCTTTTCTTGTCTTTCCTGGATTTGCCTTGCCTTCCCTTTTCTTGCCTTGCCTTCCCTTGCCTGGATCTGTTTTGTCTGGATTTGCCTTACCTTGCCATGCCTGGATCTGCTTTGCCTGGATTTGTCTTGCATTATTTTGCCTGGATTTGCCTTGCCTTCATTTGTTTTGCCTTGCCTTGTCTTGCCTTGTCTGCATTTGCCTTGACTTTCCTTCCTTTGCCTTACCAGCCTGCATTTGCCTTGCCTTTCCATTCCTGGATTTGCTTTGCATTGATTTGCATTGCCTTATTTTGAATGGAGTTGCCTTGCCTGAATTTGCCTTGTCTCATTTTGCCTGTATTTTCCTTGCCTGTATTTGCCTTGTCTTGCCTATAATTGATTTGCCTTGCCTTGCCTTGCCTGGATTTGCCTTGCCAGGATTTGTCTTACCTTGCTTTGCCTGGATTTGCCTTGCTTTTCCTGAATTTGCCTTGCCTGGTTTTGCCTTGCTGTGCCTTGCCTGGATATTCTAACCCTGATTTGACAAGCCTTCCCTTGACTTGCCTTGCCTGGATTTCCCGTGGTTTGCCTTGCCTGGATTTGCCTTGCCTTGCCTTTCCTAAATTTGCCTTCCCAAGATATGCATTGCCTCTCCTTGCCTGGATTTTCCTTTCCTGGATTTGCCTTGCCTTACCTTGCCTGAAATTGCCTTGCGTTGCCGTTCCTGGATTTGATTTGACAGGAATTGCCTTGCCCTGCCTGGATTTGCCTTTCCTGGATTTGTTTTGCCTTGCCTGGGTTGCCTTTCTTGGATTTACCTTTCCTTGCATTGCCTTGCCTGGATTTTCTTTGTCTTGCCTGGATTTGCCTTGACTGGATTTGACTCGCCTGGATTTGCCTTGTCTTGCCTTGCCTGGATTTGTCTTGCATATATTTGCTTTGCTTTGCATCGCCTGAATTTGCCTATCCTGGATTTGCCTTGCCTTGCCTGTATTTGCCTTGTCTTGCATTGTCTAGCCTTTATTTGCCTGGCTATACCTTGAATGGGTTTGCCTTTCAGTCCCTTGCCTTGAATTGCCTCGATTTGCCTTGCCTGGATTTGCCTTGCTTTGCCATGCCTGAATTTGCCTTGCTTTGCCATGCCTGAATTTGCCTTGCCTTGCCTTACTTTGCAATGCCTGGATTTGCCTTGTTGCCTTGCCTTGCCTTGCCTGGATTTGCCTTGTCTTGCCTGGATTTGCCTTGACTTGTCTTGCCTGGATTTGCCTTCCCTTGCGTTGCCTGCATTTGCTTTGACTTGAATTGCCTTGTTTTGCCTGAATTTGCCATGCCTGGATTTTCCTTGACTTGCCTTCCCTGTTTTTGCCTTGCTTTCTTTTGCCTGGATTTGCCTTGTCTGGATTTGCTGTGCCATGCCGTGTCTGGATTTGCCCTAGTTTGCCTTACCTTGCCTGGATTTGCCTTGTCTTGCCTTTCCTAGATCTGGTATGTGTTGCCTTGCATTTCCTTGCCTTGCATTACCTGGATATGCCTTGCCTTGCTTTACCTTGCCTTGACTACATTTGCCTTGCTTTTCCTTGGGTTGCATTGCCTGGATATGCCTTGCCTGGATTTGCCTTGCCTTCGCTTTCCTGGATTTAACAGGCCTGGATTAACCTTGCATTGCCCTACCTGGGTGTGTCTTGACTGAATTTGCCTTCCCTTTCCTTGACTGGATTTGCCTTGCCTTGCCTTCCCTGGATTTGCCACACCTTCCCTTCCCTTCCCTTTTCTTGTCTTGCCTGCATTTGACTTGAGTTGCTTTACCTTGTCTTGCCTGGATTTGTCTTGTTTTGCCTTGCCTTTCCTTGCCTGGATGTGCCTTGCCTGGATTAGTCTTGCCTTCCCTTGCCTATATTAGAGTTGCCTGTATTTACCTTGGCTTCCTTTGCCTGGATAAGCCTGTTCTGAATTTGCCTTCCTTTGCCATGTTTGGATTTGCCTTATTTTCCATTGCCTTGCCTTGCCTTCCCTTGCCTTGCTTTTTCTTCCCCAGATTTGCATTGGCTTGCCTTGCCTACCTTGCCTTGCCTTGACTGGATTTGCCTTTCCTTGCCTTTCCTGGATATAACTTGCCTGGATAGACCTTTCCTTGCCTTCCCTGGGTTTGTCTTGCTTGAATTTGCTTTTCCTTGCCTTGCCTGGATTTGCCTTGCCTTGCCTGAATTTGCCTTGCCTTTCCTTCCCTTGCCTTGCCTTACCTGGATTTGCCTTGTTGTGCCTTGCCTGGCCTTGCCTGAATTTGTCTTGCCTTGCCTTCCCTGGAATTACCTTGCCTGGATTGGTTTCGCCTTGCCTTGCCTGGATTTGCCTTGCTTGGATTTGCTTTGCCTTGCCTTGCCTGGATTGACTTGCCTTGCCTGAATTTGCCTTCCCTGGAATTACCTTGCCTGGATTGGTTTCACCTTGCCTTGCCTGAATTTGCCTTGCTTGGATTTGATTTGCCTTGCCTTGCCTGGATTGACTTGCCTTTCCTTGCCAGGATTTGCCTTGCCTTGCCTTGCCTTTCCGGGATTTGCTTTGCCTTGTCTTGCCTGGATTTGTGTTGCCTGGATTTGCCTTGCCTTGCCTTGCCTGGATCTGCCTGGCTGGAGTTGCTTTACCTTGCCTTCCCTGGATTTGCCTTGTCTTGCCTTGCTTGGATTTGCTTTGACTTGCCTTGCCTTGTTTTGCCTGAATTTGCCTTGCCTTGCCTTGCCTGAATTTGCCTTGCCTGGATTTTCCTTGCCGTGCTTTGCCTGTATTGTCCTTGACTGAATTTGTGCTGCATTATTTTGCGTCGATTTGACTTTCCTGGATTTGCCTTGTCTTGCCTTGTCTGGATTTTCCTTACCTGTGTTTGTTTTGTTTTGCTTTGCCTGAATTTGCCTTGCCTGGATTTGCCTTGCCTTGCCTGGCCTTGCCTAGACTTCCCTTGCCTTCCTTTGCCTGTATTTGCCCTGCTTTGATTTGCCTTGCCTTGGCTTGCCTGGATTTGCCTTGCCTTCATTTGTTTTGCCTTGCGTTGTCTGGAATTGCCTTGACTTCCCCTCCCGTGCCTTACCAGACTATTTGCCTTGCCTTTCCTTCCCTGGATTTGCTTTGCCTGGATTTGCCTTGCCTTATTTTGAATGGAGTTGCCATGCCTGGATTTGCCTGTCCTTATTTTGCCTGGATTTTCCTTGCCTGACATTGCCTTGCCTTGCCTTGCTTGGATTTGCTTGCCTGTATTTGTTTTGCCTTTCCTTGCCTGTATTTGCCTTGCCTAGATTTGTTTTTTTTTTTTATATTTGGATAAAATGTTTTTTTTTTATTTTTTTATTGGATTATAGGTTTTGGGGTACATGAGCAGAGCATGCAAGACAGTTGCGTAGGTACACACATGGCAGTGTGCTTTGCTTTTCTTCTCCCCTTCACCCACATTTGGCATTTCTCCCCAGGCTATCCCTCCCCACCTCCCCCTCCCACTGGCCCTCCCCTTTTCCCCCCAATAGACCCCAGTGTTTAGTACTCCCCTTTCTGTGTCCATGTGTTCTCATTTTTCATCACCCACCTATGAGTGAGAATATGCGGTGTTTCATTTTCTGTTCTTGTGTCAGTTTGCTGAAAATAATGTTCTCCAGATTCATCCATGTCCCTACAAACGACACGAACTCATCATTTCTGATTGCTGCATAATATTCCATGGTGTATATGTGCCACATTTTTCCAATCCAGTCTATTATCAATGGGCATTTGGGTTGATTCCAGGTCTTTGCTATTGTAAACAGTGCTGCAATGAACATTCGTGTACATGTGTCCTTATAGTAGAACGATTTATAGTCTTTTGGATATATACCCAGTAATGGGATTGCTGGGTCAAATGGAATTTCTATTCCTAAGGCCTTGAGGAATCGCCACACTGTCTTCCACAATGGTTGAACTAATTTACACTCCCACCAACAGTGTAGAAGTGTTCCTTTTTCTCCACATCCTCTCCAGCATCTGTTGTCTCCAGATTTTTTAATGATCGCCATTCTAACTGGCGTGAGATGGTATCTCAATGTGGTTTTGATTTGCATCTCTCTGATGACCAGTGACGATGAGCATTTTTTCATATGATTGTTGGCCTCATATATGTCTTCTTTCGTAAAGTATCTGTTCATATCCTTTGCCCACTTTTGAATGGGCTTGTTTGTTTTTTTCCTGTAAATCTGCTTGAGTTGTTTGTAAATTCTGGATATCAGCCCTTTGTCAGATGGGTAGACTGCGAAAATGTTTTCCCATTCTGTTGGTTGCCGATCCACTCTAGTGACTGTTTCTTTTGCCGTGCAGAAGCTGTGGAGTTTGATTAGGTCCCATTTGTCTATTTTGGCTTTTGTTGCCAATGCTTTTGGTGTTTTGTTCATGAAGTCCTTGCCTACTCCTATGTCCTGGATAGTTTTGCCTAGATTTCCTTCTAGGGTTTTTATGGTGCCAGGTCTTATGTTTTAGTCTTTAATCCATCTAGAGTTAATTTTAGTGTAAGGTGTCAGGAAGGGGTCCAGTTTCTGCTTTTTGCACATGACTAGCCAGTTTTCCCAACACCATTTGTTAAACATGGAATCCTTGCCCCATTGCTTGTTTTTGTCAGGTTTATCAAAGATTGTATAGTTGTATGTATGTTGTGTTGCCTCCTGTGCCTCTGTTTTGTTCCATTGGTCTATATCTCTGTTTTGGTACCAGTACCATGCTGTTTTGATTACTGTAGCCTTGTAGTATAGTTTGAAATCCGGTAGTGTGATGCCCCCCGCTGTGTTCCTTTTGCTTAGAATTGACTTGGCTATGCGGGCTCTCTTTTGGTTCCATATGAAGTTCATGGTGGTTTTTTCCAGTTCTGTGAAGAAAGTCAATGGTAGCTTGATGGGGATAGCGTTGATTCTGTAAATTACTTTGGGCAGTATAGCCATTTTCAGGATATTAATTCTTCCTAACCATGAACATGGAATGTTTCTCCATCTGTTTGTGTCCTCTCTGATTTCGTTGAGCAGTGGTTTGTAGTTCTCCTTGAAGAGGTCCCTTACGTTCCTTGTGAGTTGTATTCCAAGGTATTTTATTCTTTTTGTAGCAATTGCAAATGGCAGTTCGCTCTTGATTTGGCTTTCTTTAAGTCTGTTATTGGTGTAGACGAATGCTTGTGATTTAGATTTGTTTTTTTTAACTTTCCTGGATTTGTCTTGGCTAGCCTTGCCTTGATTTGCTTTGCCTTCCCTTGTCTTTCCTTTCCTTGCCTTGCCTTGCATAAGTTTGCCTTGCCTTGACTTGCCTGGATTTCCCTTGCCTTGTCTGAATTTGCATTGCCTGAATTTGCCTTCCCTAGCCTTGCCTGGATTTGCCTTGCCTCTCATTCCCTTCCTTTTCCTTGCCTTGCCTGGATTTGCCTTGCTTGCCGTAACTTGCCTTGCCTGGATTTGCCTTGTTTAGCTTTGCCTTGCCTTGCCTGGATTTTCCTAGCCTTGTCTTGCCTTGCCTTGCCTTGCCTGGATTAGCCTTTCCTTGCCTTCCCTGCATCTAAGTTGCCTGAATTTACCTTGCCTTCCTTTGCCTGGATTTAACTTCCCTTGATTTTCCTTGACTTGCCTTGCTTGGATTTGCTTTATTTTGCCTTGCCTTTTCTTGCCTGGATTTGCTGTGCCTGGATTTGTTTGCCTTCCGTTGCCTTGTATAGTTTTTCCATGGCTTGCCTTGCCTTACCTTGCCTTGCCTTGATTGGATTTGGCTTGCGTTGCTTTGCGTTGTGTTGCCTGGATATGCCTTGCCTGGATTTGCCTTTCCTTTCCCCTTCTGGATTTAACTTGCCTGGATTTACCTTGCCTTGCCTTGCTTGGCCTGGGATTGCCTTTTCTGGATTTTCCTTGACTTGTCTTGCCAGAGTGTGCCTTGCCTGCCTTTGCCTGGATTTGCTTGCCTGTTCTTCCCTTCCCTTGCCTTGCCTTGCCTTGCCTTGTTTTGCCTTGTCATTCCTTGCCTGGATTTTCTAACCTGGATTTGCCTGGACTTCCCCTGCCTTGCCTGGATTTGCCTTGCCTTGTTTGCCTTGCCTTGCCTGGATTTCCCTTTCTTGGCCTTGCCTGAATTTTTCTTGCTTGAATTTGCCTTGCCTTTCCTAAATTTGCCTTCCCAGGATATACCTTGCCTTATTTTGCCTGGATTTGCCTTGCCTTACCTTGCCTGGATTTGCCTTACGTTGCCTTTCCTGGATTTCATGTGCCAAGATTTGCCTTGGCTTAGCCTTGCCTTGCTTGGATTTACCTTGCCTGGATTTGCTTGCCTTCCCTTGCCTTGCCTTTACTTGCCTTGTCTAGATTTGCCATGGCTTGCCTTGCCTTACCTTGCCTTGCCTTGATTGGATTTGCCTTGCGTTGCCTTGTGTTGTGCTACTTGGATATGCCTTGCATTGATTTGCCTTGCCTTGGGTTTTATGGATATAACTTGCCTGTAGTTACCTTGCCTTGCCTTGCCTTGCCTTGCCTGGGTTTGCCTTTCTTTGATTAACCTTGTCTTGTCTTGCCTCTTTGTGCGTTGCCTGGCTTTGCCTGGATTTGCTAGCTTTTCTTTTCCTTGCCTTGCCATGCCTGAATTTGCCTTGCCTTGCCTTACCTCACCTTGCCTGGATTTGCCTTGTTTTGCTTTGCTTTGCCTTGACTGGATTTGTCTTGCCTTGCCTAGCCTGCCTGGATTTGCTTTGCCTTGCCTTGCCGGGGTCTGCCTTGCCTGGATTTGCTTTACTGTGTCTTTCCTGGATTTGGGTTGACTGAATTTGCCTTGCCTTTACTTTTTCAGATGTGCCTTGCCTTGACTTGCCTAGACTTGCCTTTCCTTGCCTTGCCTTGCTTTGCCTTGTCTTGCCAGGATTTCCCTTACCGTGCCATGCATGGATCTGCTTTGCCTGGATTTGCCTTGCCTTATTTTGCCTGTATTTGTCTTGACTGTATATGTTTTGCCTTGGCTTGTCATGCATTGTCTGGATTTGCCTTGCTTTTCCTCGCATTGCCTTGCCTTGCCTGGATTTGTCTTGCTTTGCCTTTTTTGAATTTCTTTGCCTAAATTTGCCTTGACTTCTTTTGAATGGAGTTGCCTTGCCTGGATTTGCCTTGCCTTTTTTTGCCTGGATTTTCCTTGCCTTTCCTGTATTTTCCTTGCCTGTGTTTGTTTTTCCTTGCCTTGCCTGGATTTGTTTTATCTTGCCTTGCCTGGATTTGCA
Source organism: Callithrix jacchus (assembly GCF_049354715.1). Taxonomy (NCBI): domain Eukaryota; kingdom Metazoa; phylum Chordata; class Mammalia; order Primates; family Cebidae; genus Callithrix; species Callithrix jacchus. Next base: position 60,176,062 of record NC_133506.1, read on the forward strand.
TTGTCGTGTCTTACCTGGATTTGCCTTGCCTGAATTTGCATTTCGTTGCCTTGCCTGGATTTGCCATCCCTGGATTTGCCGTGACTTGACTTGCCATGCTTGAATTTGCCTTGCCTGGATTTTCCTTGCCTTGTGTTGCCTTGCCTGGATTTGCCTTGCCGTGACTTGCCTGAATTTGCCTTACATGGATTTGCTTTGCTTTGCCTGGATTTTCCTTGCTTAAACTTGCCTTGCCATTCCTTGCCTGGATTTTCTAACCTGGATTTGCGTGGACTTTCCTTGCCTTGCGTAGATTTGCCTTGCCTTGCCTTGCCTGGATTTCCCTTGCTTTGCCTTGCCTGGATTTCCCATGCTTTCCCTTGCCTTGCCTTTCCTAAATTTGCCTTCCCAGAATATGCCTTGCATTATTTTGCCTTTCCTGGATTTGATATGCTAGAATTTGCCTTGCCTTGTCTTGCCTGGATTTGTCTTGCCTTGCATTTGTTTGCCTTGCCTGGATTTACCTTTCTTTGTTTTGCCTGAATTTGTCTTGCCTTAATTTGCTTTGTCTTGCCTGAGTGCCTGGTCTGGATATGCTTTGCCTTCCCTTGCCTGGATTTGCCTTGCCTTGCCTGGATTTGCCTTACCTGAATTTGCCTTGCCTTGCCTTGCCTTGCCTGTGTTTTCCTTGCCTGGATTTGCCTTTCTTGAATTTCCATGCCTTTCCTTTACTAGATCTGCCTTGCCTTGCCTTGCCTTGTCTTGCCTAGATTTGTCTTGCCTTGCCTTTCCTTTTCTTGCCTTGCATTGATTTGCCTTGCCTTTCCTTGCCTGTATTCGCTTTGTCTGGTCTTGCCTTGCCTTATTTTGCCTGGAATTGCCTTCCCTGTATTTGCCTTGCCCTGTTTTGCCTGGATTTGTCTTGCCGGGTTTTGCCTTTCTTTGCCTTGCCTTCCCTGGATTTCCCTTGCTTGGATTTGTTTTTTCTTGCTTTGCCAGAATTTGCGTTGCATGAATTTTCCTTGCCTTGTCTTGCCTTGCCTGGATCTGCCTTGCCTTCCTTAGCCTGGATTTGACTTGCCTGTATTTGCCTTTCCTTGCCTTGCCTGGATTTGTCTTATTTTGCCTTACCTTGCCATGCCTTGCCTGGATTTGCCTTGTTTTCCCTTGTCTTGCCTTGCCTTGGTTTGCCATGCCTTGCCTTGCCTCACTTTGCCTTGCCTTGCCGTGCCTTGATTTACCTTGCCTTGACTGGAGTTGCCTTTCTTTGCCTTGCGTTGTGTTGCCTGGATATGCCTTACCTGGATTTGCCTTGTCTTCCCCTTCCTGGATTCAACTTGCCTGGATTGACTTTGTCTTGCCTTGAGTGGGTTTGCCTTGCCTGTATTTGCTATACTTTGCCTTGCCTGGTTTACCTGGATTTGCCTTGCCTTCCCTTGCCTAGGTTTCCTAGGCCTTACCTTTTCTTACCTTGCCTTGCCTCTATTTGCTTTGCCTTGCCTTGCTTTCCCTTGAAAGGATTTACCATGCCTTGCCTTGCATTGCATTACCAGGTTATGCCTTGCCTGGATTTGCCTTTCCTGTGTTTAACTCTCCTGGATTTACCTTTCCTTGCCATGCCTTGGTTTACCTTGCCTTGATTTGCCTTCCCTTGCCTTGACTGGATTTGCCTTGCCTTGCCTGGATTTGCCTTGTTTCACCTTGCCTTGCCTTACCTGGATTTGTCTTGCTTTGCCATGCCATGCCTTGCCTTGCCTTTCCTTGCCTGAATTTGTCTTGTCTTACCTTGCCTTGCCTGTATTTGCCTTGCCTTGCGTGTATTTGAGTTGCCTGAATTTTTCTTGCCTTGCCTTGCCTGAATCTGCCTTGCCTGGATTTGCTGTACCTTGCGTTGCCTGGATTTTCCTTGCCTTTCCTTGCCTTGATGTGCCTTGCCTTGCTTGCCTTTTCTTGCCTGGATTTTCCTTACCCTGCTGTGCCTTGCTTTGCATTGTCTTGCCTGAATTTGCCTTACATTGCCATGCCTGGATTTGCATTGCCTTATTTTGCCTGGATTTGCCTTGCCTGGATTTCTTTTGTTTTATTGTGCCTGGATTCTCCTTGCGAAAATTTTCCTTGCCTGGATTTGTTTTGCCTTGACTTGCCTGGATTTGTCTTGCATTGCCTTACCTTGCCTTGCCTAGATTGGACTTGCTTTGCTTTGCCTTTCCTTGTCTGCATTTGCATTGCCTTTTCTTGCCTAGCCTTGCAATGCCTTTCCTGGATTTGTTTTGCCTTGTTTTGTTTGGATTTGCCATGCCTGAAATTCTTTCGTTTTGCCTTGCCTGGATTCGTCTTGCTTGAATTTGCCTTGCCTTGCCTTACTTGAATTTGCTTTGACTTGCCCCGACTTGTTTTACCTGAAATTGCGTTACCTTGCCTTACCTTGCCTTTTTTTGTCTAAATTTGCCTTGCCTGGATTTGCCTTGCCGTGCCATGCCTGTATTTCCCTTGCCTTGGCTTGCCTGGATTTGCCTTTCCTGGATTTCTTTTGTCTTGCTTTGCCTGAATTTGCCTTGCCTACATTTACCTTGCCTAGCCAAGCCTTGCCTAAATTTGCCTTGCCTTACTTTGCCTGGATTTGCCTTGCCTTGCCTTGCCTTGCCTTGCCTGGATTTGCCTTGCCTTCCTTAGCCTGGATTTGCCTTACCTTTCTGTGCCATGCTTTGCGTTGCCTTGCCTGAATTTGTCTTACCTTGTCATGCCTGAATCTGCTTTGCCTGGATTTGCCTTGCATTGCTTTGCCTGGATTTGCCTTGCCAGGATTTGTTTTGCCTTTCCTTTACTAGATTTGCCTTTCATGGATTTACCTTGCCTGCATTTTCTTTGCCTTGCCTTTTGTGAATTCGCCTTGCCCGAATTTGACTTGCCTTGCCTTACCTTGCGTTGCCTGGATTTGTTTTGCCTAAATTTGCCTTGCCTTTCTTTGTCTGGATTTGTGTTGCCTTGCCTTGCCTCGATTTGCCTTCCCTTTCCTTTCCTTTTCTTGCCTTGGCTGAATTTGCTTGGCCTGGGTTTGCCTTTCCTTCCCTTACCTTGCTTTCCCTTCCATGCATTTGCCTTGCTTGGATTTGCCTTGCCTTGCCTTGAATTGACTTGCCTGGGTTTGCCTTGCCTTGTCTTGCCTTGCCTGGATTTGCCTTGCCTGAATTTTTTTTTCTTGTCTTACCTTGCCTGTATTTTTCTCGACTGGATTTACCTTGCTTTGCTTGCCTTGCCTGTATTTGCCTTGCCTAAATTTGCCTTGCTTGGATTTTTCTTTCCTGGATTTGTCTTGCCGGGATTTGCATTGCCTTGACTTGATTTGCCTGGATTTGCCTTGCCTGGCCTTGCCTTGCCTGGCCTTGCCTTGCCTGGGTTTGTTTTGCCTGGATTTGCCTTTACTGGATTGTCCTTGCCTTGCTTTGCCTTTCCAGAATTTGCCTAGCCTGGATTTGCCTTATCTGGACTTGCCTTGTCGTGCCTTGCCTGGATTTTCCTTGCCTGCATTTGCCTTGTTTTGGTTTGCCTGGATTTGCCTCGCCTGGATTTGTCTTACCTTGCTTGCCTTGCCTGGATTTGTCTTGCCTGGCCTTGTCTTGCCATGCCTTGCCTTGCCTGGGTTTGCCTTGCCCAGATTTGCCTTTACTAAATTTGTCTTGCCTCGATTGTCCTTGCCTTGTTTTGCCTTTTCTGAATTTGCCTAACCTGGATTTGCCTTGCCTGGATTTGCTTTGCCTGGACTTGCCTTGCTTTGCCTTGCCTTGCCTGGATTTGCATTGCCTCCATTTGCCTTCTTTTGCTTTGCCTGGATTTGCCTTGCCTGAATTTTTTTTGCCTGTCCTTGCCTTGCGTTGCCTGGGTTTGCCTTGCCTTCTCTTTCCTTACCTGAGTTTGCTGTGGCTGGATTTGTCTCGCCTGAATATTTCTTGCCTTTTTTGCCTTTTCGTAATTTCCCTTGCCTGAATTTTCTTTGCCTGCATTTGCCTTGCCTTGCTATGCCTGGATTTGTTTTCCCTGAATTTGCGTTGCATTGCCTTGCCTTGCTTGGATTTGCCTTGCCTTGTCTTGCCTTGCCTGGACTTGCCTTGCCTTGCCTTGTCTTGATTTGCCTTGCCTGGGTTTGCCTTGCTTCATTTGCCTTGTTTTGCTTTACTTGGGTTTGCGTTGCCTGAATTTGCCTTGCTTTGCCTTCCCTTGACTTGACTGGGTTTGCCTTGTGTTGTCTTGCCTTGCCTAAATTTGCATTGCCGGGTTTGCCTTGCCTGGATTTGCCTTGCCTTGCCTTGCCATTTCTGAATCTGCCTTAGCTGGATTTGCCTTGCTTTGCCTTGCCTTGCCTTGCCTGGATTTGCCTTGTTTGGATTTGCCTTGCCTAGATTTGCCTTCACTGGATATGTCTTGCCGAAATTTGCCTTGCCTTTCCTTGCCTTCCCTGGATTTGACTTGCCTGGATTTTCCTTGCCTGCATTTGCCTTGTTTTGCTGTGCCTGTATTTGCCTTACCTGAATTTGTCTTGCCTTCCCTCGCCTGGGTTTGCCTTCCCTTGTCGTGCCTTGCTTTGATTTGCCTTGCCTCAATTTGCCTTGTCTGGATATTCCTTGACTAAATTGGCTTGCCTTGCCTTTCCTTTTCTGAATTTGCCTTGCCTGTATGTCCCTTGCCTCGAATTGCCTTGCCTTGCCTGGATGAGTCTTGTTTGTACTTGCCTTGCCTTGATTTACCTGAATTAGCCTTGCCTATATTTGTCTTTCCTGGATTTGCCTTACTTTTTTGCCTTCCCTGGATTTGCCTTGTCTGCAATTGCTTGCCTTGCCTTGCCTGGATTTTCCTTGCCTTTTCTTGCCTGGAATTACCTTGCCTTATTTTGCCTGGATTAGCCTTGCCTGGATTTTTCTTGCCTTGCTTTGCATGGATTTACCTTGCCTGGATCTTCCTTGCCTTGTTTTGCCTTTCCTGAATTTGTCTTTCCTGCATTTGCTTCTTCTATATTTGCCTTGACTGGATTTGCCTTGCCTGTGTTTGCCTTGCCTGGATTGGCATTGCCTTGCCTTGTGTGGATTTTTCTTGTCTGGAATTGACTTGCCTTGTATTGCCTGTAAATGCTTTCCATGGGTTTGCTTTGTTTTGCCTTGCCTTGCATTGCCATGCCTTGCCTTTTCTGAATTTGCCTTAGCTGGATTTGCCTTTTCTGGATTTGCGTTGCGTTGCCTTCCCTTGCCTGGATTTGCCTTGTTTGGACTTGCCTTGCTTTGCCTTGCATGGATTTGCCTTTTCTAAACTTGCCTTCACTGGATATGTCTTGCCTGGATTTGCCTTTCCTTTCTTTGTCTTCCCTGGATTTGCCTTTTCTGTATTTTCCTTGTCTGCATTTGCCTTGTTTTGCTTTGCCTGGGTTTGCCTTACCTGGTTTTGCCTTGCCTTGCCTTGCCTTGGTTTGCCTTGCCTTGTCGTGCCTTGTTTTGATTTGCCTTTCCTCAATTTGACTTGCCTTGATTTGCCTTGCCTGTATGTGCCTTGCCTGAATTTGCCTTGCCTTGCCTTGCCTGGATTTGCCTTGTTTTTACTTGCCTTGCCTTGCCTTGTCTTGCCTGGATTTGCCTTGACGACATTTACCTTTCCTGAAATTGCATTGCCTTTCCTTGTTTACCCTGGATTTCCCTTGCCTTGCTTTGCCTGGATTTCCCTTGCCTGGATTTGCTTTGCCTGGATTTGCCTTGCCTGGATTTGCCTTGTTTGGATTTGCCTTACCTTTCCTTGCCTCAAATTGCCTTGCCTTATTTTGCCTGGATTTGCCTTGCCTAGATTTTTCTTGCCTTGCTTTCCTGGATTTTCCTTGCATTGATATGCCTTTCCTGCATTTGCCTCTTCTATATTTGCCTTTCCTGGTTTTGTCTTGCCTGGATTTGTCTTGCCTGTGTTTTCCTTGCCTAAATTGGTCTTGGCTTTCGTTGCGTGGATTTGCCTTGCCTGGATTTGACTTGCCTTGCCTTGTCTGTAATGCCTTCCCTGGATATGCTTTGTTCTGCCTTTTCTTGATTTGCCTTGCCTGAAATTTTTCTGCCTGTTTTGCCTTGCCTGGATTTCCATTGCCCGGATTTGTTTTGCCTTGCCTTTCCTTGCCTGGATTTGCCTTGCCTGAATTTAGCTAGCCTGAATTTGCCGTGCCTGGATTTGTCTTGCCTAAATTTGCCTTGCCTTGCCTTGCCTTGACTGTTTTTGCCTTGCCTGGGCTTGTCGTGCCTTGCCTGGATTTGCCTTGCCTGCATTTGCCTTGTGTTGCTTTACCTGAATTTGCATTGTCTAAATTTGCCTAGACTGGATTGGCCTTGCCTTGCCTTGCCTTGCCTTCCCTTGCCTTCCCTGAGTTTTCCTTTCCTGGAGTTGCCTTGCCTGGACTTAACTTGCCTTACCTTGACTAGATTTGTCTTCCCTGCATTTGCCTTATGTTTTTTTTTGCCTGGATTTACATTGCCTGTATTTGTCTTGCCTTGGCTTGCCTTGCGTTGCCTTGCCTTGTCTTTAATTGCATGGATTTTTTTGGCCTTAATTTGCTTTGCCTTGCCTTTTCTGAATTTGCCTTCCCTAGATTTGCCTTGCCTGTATTTGTTTTGTATGGTTTGGTCTTGCCTGGATATGCCTTGCCTTCCCTTGATTTGCCTTGTCTTACCTTTCCTTGTCTGGATTTTCCTCGCCTGGATTTGCCTTGCCTTGACGTGCCTTGCCTGAATTTGCCTTGCCTGGATTTTCCTGGCCTGGGTTTGCCTTGTCTGGATTTGCCTTGCATTGCCTTGACTTACCTTGCCTGGATTTGTCTTGTTTGGACTTGCCTTGCCTTGACTTGGCTGAATTTTCCTTGCATTGCCTTGCCTTACCTTGCCTTGATTTGCCTTGTTTGGACTTGCCTTGCCTTGACTTGGCTGAATTTTCCTTGCTTGGGCTTGCCATGCCTTGGCTTGCCTGGATTTGCCTTGCCTGGATGTGCCTTGACTGGTTTTGCCTTTCCTGGATTTGCCTTTCCTGCATTTGCCTCTTCTATGTTTACCTTACCTGAATTTGTCTTGCCTGAATTTGCCTTGCCTGTGTTTGCCTTGCCTGGATTGAACGTGCCAGGCCTGGCCTGTAAATGCCTTCCCTGTATTTGCTTTGTTTTGCCTTCCCTGGATTTGCCTTGCCTGGATGTGCCTTGACTGGTTTTGCCTTTCCTGGATTTGCCTTGGCTGCATTTGCCTCTTCTATGTTTACCTTACCAGAATTTGTCTTGCCTGGATTTGCCTTGCCTGTTTGCCTTGCCTGGATTGAATGTGCCTTGCCTGGCCTGCAAATGCCTTCCCTGTATTTTCTTTGTTTTGTCTTCCCTGGATTTGCCTTGCCTGGATTTTTCTTGCCTAGTCTTGCCTTGCCTGGATTTCCCTTGCCTGGATTTGCCTTGCCTTGCCTGGCCTTGCCTTGCCTGGATTCGCCTTCCCTGAATTTGCCTTTCCTGGATTTGCCTTTCCTGGAATTGTCTTGCTTGAATTTTTCTTGCCTTGCCTGGATTTGCCTTGCCTGGATTTGCCTTGCCTTGACTTGACTTGATTTGTCTTCCCTGGATTTGCATTGCTTGGATTGCCTTGCCTGGATTTGCCTTGGTTTGTTTGCCTGGATTTGCCTTGCCTTGCCTTGCCTTGCCTCGGTTTGCCTTGCCTTGTCTTGCCTTGCTTTGATTTGCCTTGCCTGAATTTGCCTTGCCTTGATTTGCCTTACCCGAATTGGCTTGCCTTTCCTCATTTATTCTGAATTTGACTTGCCTGTATTTGCCTCGCCTGTATTTGTCTTGCCTTGTATTGTCTTTCCTGGATTTGCCTTGTTTCTACTTGCCTTGCCTAGCCATGCCTGGATTTGTCTTGCCTATATTTTCCTAGCCTGTATTTACCTTCCCTGGATTAGCCTTGCCTGAATTTCCCTTGCCTTGCCGTGCCTGAATTTCCCTTACCCGGATTTGCCTTGCCTGAATTTGGCTTGCCTTTTTTTAACCTAAAATTGCCTTGCCTTGTTTTTCCTGTATTTGCCTTTCCTTGCCTTTCCTTGCCTTACCTTGTGTGGATTTGCTAGCATGGATTTGCCTTGCCTTGCCTTGCCTGGATTTGCCTTACCTAAATTTGCCTTGCCTGGACTTGCCTTGCCTGGACTTGCCTTGGCTGCATTTGCCTTGTCTGGATTTATTTTGCCTTGCCTTGCCTGGATTTGTTTTTTTTTTTTGAACTTGTCTTGCCTTGCCTTGTCTGGATTTGCCTTGTTTGGGCTTGCCTTGCCTTGCCTTGCCTTGCCTGGATTTGCTTTGCCAAAATTTGCCATAACTTGATTTGCCTTGCCTGGATTTCTTTTGCCTTTCCTGGCCATTTCTGGATTTGCCATGCCTTGCCTCGCCTGGATTTGCCTCGACTTGATCAGCCTTGCCTTCCCTTTCATTTCCTAGATTTGCCTTCCCTTGCCTTGCCTGGATTTTCCCTCCCTGGATTTGCGTTGCCTGGATTACCTTGCCTGCATTTGCCTTGGTTTGGTTGCCTGGATCTGCCTTGCCTGGATTTGCCTTGCCTTGCATGGATTTGCCTTGTTTCTACTTGCCTTGCTTTGGCGTGCCTGGACTTATCTTGCCTATATTTACCTAGCCTGTATTTGCCTTGCCTTTCCTTGCCTTCCCTGGATTATCCTTGCCTGATTTCCCTTGCCTTGACTTGCCTGGATTTCCCTTGCCTGAATTTGCATTGCTTGGATTTGCCTTGCCTGGATTTGCCTTCAATTTCCTTGCCTGGAATTACCTTGCCTTGTTTTGCCTGTATTTGCTTTGCCTGGGTTTTTTTGCCTTGCTTTGCCTGGATTTTCCTTGCCTGTATTTGCCTTCCCTGAATTTTCCTTGCCTGGATTTGCCTTGTCTGTAATTGTCTTGGCTGAATTTGCCTTGCCTTGCCCTGCCTTGCCTGGATATGCCTTGCCTGGATTTTCCTTGCTTTGATTTGCCGTCCCTTTCTTTGCCTTCCCTAGATTTGCCTTATTTTGCCTTGCCTGGATTTGCGTTGCCTGGATTGTCTTGCATGTATTTGCCTTGGTTTGTTTGCATGGATTTGCCTTGCCTGGATTTGCCTTGTCTTGCCTCGGTGTGCCTTGACTCGGTTTGCCTTGCCTTGTCTTGCCTAGCTTTGATTTTCCTTACCTAAATATGCCTTGACTTGATTTGCCTTGCCTGGATTTGCTCGCCTTGCCTTTTGTGAATTTGACTCGCCTGGATTTCCCTTGCCTGGATTTGCCTTGCCTTGTCTGGATTTGTTTTCCCTGCATTTGCCTTGTGTTACTTTGCCTGGATTTGCCTTACCTGAATTTGCTTTGCCTTGCCTTGCCTTGATTGGGTTTGCCTTTCCTTGTCTTGCATTACCTGGATTTGTCTTGCCTGAATTTGCTTTGTTTTGCCTGGCCGGGATTTGCCTTGCCTGTATTTTTCTTGCCTGTTCTTGCCTTGCCTGGATTTGCCTTTTCTTGCCTTGCGTTGCCTGGCCTGGATTTGCCTTGCCTAAATTTGCCTTGCCTGGTTTTGCCTTGGCTGGATTTGTCTTGCCTGAATTTGCCTTGCCATGCCTTGCCTTGCCTGGATTTGCCTTGCCTGCATTTCTTTTGCGTTGCTGTACCTGCATTTGCCTTGTCTGAATTTTCCTAGCCTGGATTGGTCTTGTGTTGCCTTGCCTTTTCTGTTTTTTTCTTGCCTGGAGTTGTCTTGCCTAAGCTTGCCTTGCCTTGCCATGCCTGGATTTGCCTTGCCTTGTTTTAGATTGCCTGGATTTGACTTGCCTTAATTTTCTTTGCCTTGCCTTGCCTTTTCTGAATTTGCCTTGCCTGTAATTGCCTTGCCTGGATTCGCCTTGCCTTGCCTTGACTTGCCTGGATTTGCCATATTTGGACTTGTGTTGATTTTCCTTGCCTGGATTTGCCTTGCCTTTTTTTGCCTTCCTTGAATTTGCTTTGCCTGGATTCGCCTTACCTTGCTTTGCCTGTATTTGCCTTGCCTTGCCTGGATTTGCCTTCCCTGCATCTGCCTTGTGTTCCTTTGCCTTTCTTTGCCTTGCCTGGATTTATCTTGCCTTGACTTGCCTTGCCTTGCCTTGCCTTGCCTTGCCTTGCCTTGATAGGGTTTACCTTGCCTTCTCTTGTATTGCCTGGATTTGCCTTGTTTGAAATTGCCTTGCCTTGCATTGCCTTGCCTTTTCTGAATTTGCCTTGTCTGGAATTGCCTTGCCTCGATTTGCCTTGCCTGAATTTGTTTTGCATTAATTGATCTTGCCTGCATTTGCCTTGCCTTGCCTTGTCTTGCCTTCCTTTGCCTTGTCTGGATTTGCCTTGCCTGGATTTGTCTTGCCGTGCCTTCTTTTGCCTGGATTTACCTTGCCTGAATTTGCCTTTCCTGGATTTTTCTTGCCTGGATTTATCTTGCCTGGATTTGCTTTGCCTGGACTTTCCTCGTCTTGCCTTGCCTGAATTTGCCTTGCCTGCATTTGCCTTGCGTTGCTTTTCCTGGGTTAGCCTTGTCTGGATTTGCTTTGCCTTGCCTTGTTTTGCCTTAACTGTATTTGCCTTGTTTGGACTTGCCTTTCCTTGCCTTGTCTGGATTTGCCTTGTTGGACTTCCCTTGCCTTGCCTTGCTTGGATTTGCCTTGCCTAAATTTGCCTTTACTTGATTTGCCTTGCCTTTTCTTGCCTTCCCTTGATTTGCCTTCTCTGGATTTGCCTTTCCTGGATTTGAGTTTCCTGGATTCCCTTGCATGTATTTGCCTTGGTTTTTTTTCGCCTGAATTTGCCTTCCCTTCATTTGCCTTGCTTTGCCTGGATTCGTTTTTCTGGATTTGCGTTGCTTTGCCTTGCCTGGATTTACCTTGTCTGAATTTATCTTGTTTTACTTTGCCTGGATTTGCCTTGCCTGAATGAGCCTAGACTGGTTTTGCCCTTCCTTAATTTGTCTTGCCAAAACTTGCCTTGCTTGTGTTTGCCTTGTCTGGATTGGCATTGCCTTGCCTTGCGTGGAATTGCAGTGCCTGGATTTGACTTGCCTCGCCTTGCGTGTAAATGATTTCCTTTATTTTCTTGCCTTGCCTAGATTTTCTTTGCCTGAATTTGCCTTGCTTTGCCTTGACTTGACTTGCCTGGGTTTGCCTTGCCTTGTCTTGCCTTGCCTGGGTTTGTTTTGCTGAAATTTGCCTTACCTGGATTTTTATTGCCTTTTCTTGCCTTGCCTTTTCTGAATTTGCCTTAGCTGGATTTTCGTTTCCTGGATTTGCCTTGCCTAGCCTGAAATTGTTTTGTTTGGACTTGCCTTGCCTTGCCTGGATTTGCCTTGCCTAAACTTGCCTTCACTGGATATGTCTTGCCTGGATTTGCCTTTCGTTTCCTTGCCTTCCCTGGATTTGCCTTCCCTGCATTTGCCTTGTTTTTCCTTACCTGGATTTGAATTGCCTTGCCTTGCCTGGGTTTGCCTTGCCTTGTCGTGCCTTGCTTTTAATTGCCTTGCCTGGATTGGCTAGCCTTGCCTTATATAAATTTGCCTTGCCTGTATGTACCTTGCCTGGATTTGTTTTGCTTTGCCTGGATTTGCCTTGTTTGTACTTGCCTTGCCTTGCCTTGCCTGGATATGGCTTGCCTATGTTTGCCTTTCCTGGATTTGCCTTGCCTGGATTCATCTCACCTTGCCTCGTCTGGATTTCCCTTCCCTGGATTTGCCTTGCCTTTCCTTGCCTGGAATTGCGTTGCCTTGTTTTGCCTGGATTTTCCTTGCCTCGATTTGCCTTGCCTTTCCATGCCTGAAATAGCCTTGCCTTGTTTTGCCTGTATTTGACTTGTCCAAATTTGCGTTGCCTGGATTTGCCTTGGGTGGTTTTCCCTTGCCTGCATTTGCATTGATTGAATTTGTGTTGGCCTGCCTTGTGTGCATTTGCCTTCTTTTTCTGTGCCTTGGTTTGCCTTACGTAGATTTGCCTTACCTTGTCTTGCCTGGGTTTTCCTTGCCTTGTCGTGCCTTACTTTTATTCGCCTTGCCTCAATTTGCCTTGCCTGTATGTGCCTTGCCTGGATTTGCCTTGCCTTACCTGGATTTGCCTTGTTTCTACTTGCCTTGCCTGGAATTGCCTTGCCTATATTTTCCTTTCCTGGATTTGCCTCGCCTTTTCTTGTTTTCCATGGATTTGCCAAGCCCGGATTTATTTCTACTTGCCTTACCTGGATTTCCCTTGCCTGGATTTGCCTTGCCTGAATTTGTTTTGCCTTTCCTTGCCTGGAATTGCCTTGTCTTGTTTTGCCTGAATTTTCCTGGATTTGCTTTCTTGGATGTGCCTTGACTGGTTTTGCCTTTCCGGAATTTGCCTTTCCTGGATTTGCCTTGCCTGGATTTGCCTTGCCTGGATTTGTCTTACCTGGATTTGCCTTGCCTGTGCTTGCCATACCTGGAATGGCATTGCCTTTCCTTGCGTGGATTTGCCTTGCCTAGTTTTGCGTGTAAATGCCTTTCCTGGATTTGCTTTGTTTGCATTGCCTGGATTTACCTTGCCTGAATTTGCCTTGCCTTGCCTTGACGTGACATACCTGGGTTTGCCTTGCCTTGCCTGGATTTGACTTGTTTGGACTTGCATTGCCTTGTCTTGCCTAGATTAGCCTTGAGTAAATTTGCCTTGATTGTATTTCCATGTCTGGGTTTGCCGTACCTTTCCTAGCCTTCCCTGAATTTGCCTTCCCTGGATTTGCCTTGCCTGGATTTGCCTTGCCTCTGTTTGCCTTGCCTGGATTGGTCTTGCCTTGCCTTGTCTTGCGTGGATTTTTCATGCCTGGATTTGACTTGCCTTGGGTTGCCTGTAAATGCCTTCCCTGGATTTGCTTTGTTTTGCCTTTCCTGGATTTGTTTTGCCTGAATTTGCCTTGCCTTGCCTTGACTTGACATGCCTAGGTTTGCGTTGCCTTGTCTTGCCTTACCTGGATTTTCCTTGCCTTGCCTTTCCTTTTCTGAATTTGCCTTAGCTGGATTTGCCTTTCCTGGGTTTGCCTTGCCTTGCCTTGGCTTGACTGGATTTGCCTTGTTTGTACTTGCCTTGCCTTGCCTTGCATGAATTTGTCTTGCCTAAACTTGCCTTCACTGGATATGTCTTGCCTAAATTTGCCTTGCCTTTTTTTTGCCTACCCTGTATTTGCCTTTCCTACATTTGTCTTGGTTTGCTATGACTTGGTTTGCCTTAACTGGAGTTTCTTTGCCTTGCCTTGCCTGGGTTTGCCTTGCCTTGTCGTGCCTTACTTTGATTTGCCTTGCCTTAATTTGACTTGCCTGGATTAGCTTACCTTGCATTGCCTTTTCTGAATTTGCCTTGCCTTGCCTGGATTTCTGTTGCTTGTACTTTCCTTGCCTTGCCTATCCTGGATTTGCTTTGTGTACATTTGCCTTTCATGGATTTGCCTTTCCTTTTCTTCCCTTCCCTGCATTTTCTTTGCCAGAATTTACCTTGTTTTGCCTTGTCTGGATTTCCCTTCCTCGGATTTGCCTTGCCTGGATTTGCCTTGGCTAGGTTTGCCTGGCCTGGATTTGACTTGCCTTGCCTTGCCTGAAATTGCCTTGGTTTGCTTTGCCTGTATTTGCTTTGCCTGTATTTTCCTTGCTTTGCCTGTATTTTTTTTTGCCTTGGTTTGCCTGGATTTGCCTTGCCTGGATGTGCCTTGCTTGGTTTTGCCTTGCCTAAATTTGCCTTTCCTGCATTTGCCTCTTTTATATTTGCCTTGCCTAAATTTTCCTTGCTTGGATTTGTCTTGCCTGGATTTGCCTTGCCCGTGTTTGCCTTGCTTGGATTCGCCTTGCCTTTCTTTGTGTATTTTTGCCTTGCCTGCAATTGACTTGCCTTGCCTTGTTTGTAGAGGACTTTCCTGGATTTGCTTTGTTTTGCATTGCCTGGATTTTTTTTTGCCTTTTCTTGCTTTGCCTTGCTTTGCCTTTCCTTTCCTTGTCTGGAATTGTCTTACCTGAATTTGCCTTTTCTTGCCTTGCCTTGCCTGGATTTTCCTTGCCTTGCCTTCCCTTGCCTTTATTTGCCTTGACTAGATTTGCTTTGCCTGGTTTTGCCTTGCCTTGCCTTGCCTTTTCTTATCTGGATTTGCCTTGCATTGCCTTGCCTTGCCCGGCTTTGCCTTGCCTGTGTTTGGCTTATCTGGATTTTTCTTGCCTTTCCTTTCCTTGCCTTGCCTGGATATGCCTTGTTTGGGCTTGCCTTGCTTTGCCTTGCCTGGATTTTTCTTGTTTGCGCTTGCCATTCCTGAATTTGCCTTGCCTAAATTTGCCTTTACTTGATTTGGTTTTCCTGGATTTGCCTCGCCTTTACATGCCGTTTCTGGATTTGCCATGCCTTGCGTTGCGTGAATTTGCCTTGTCTGGATTTTCCTTGCCTGGGTTTGCCATGCCTTTCCTTGCCATTTCTAGATTTGACTTCCCTTGCCTTGCCTGAATTTGCCTTTCCTGGATTTGCGTTTCCTGGATTGCCTTGCCTTTATTTGCCTTGGTTTCTTTGCATGGATTTGCCTTGCCTTACTTTTCCGTGCCTTGCCTCAGTTTTCCTTGCTGTGTCTTGACTTGCTTTGATTTCCCTCGCCTGAATGTGCCTTGCCTTGATTTGCCTTGCCTGGATTGGCTTGCGTGCCTTTAATTTTCTGAATTTTACTTGCCTGTGTTTGCCTTGCCTGGCTTTGCCTTGCCTTGCTTGTATTTGACTTGTTTCTACTTGCCTTTCTTTGCCGTGCCTCGACTTACCTTGCCTATATTTTCCTAGCCTGTATTTGCCTTGCCTTTAATTGCCTACCCTGGAATAGCCTTGTCTGGATTTTTCTTGCCTTGCCTTGCCTGGATATCCCTTGCCTGGATTTGCCTTGCTTGGAATTGCCTTGCCTGCTTTCACCTAACCTGGACTTGCCTTTTATGCATTTGCCTCTTCTATATTTGCCTTACCTAGATTTGCCTCGCCTGGACTTGTCTTGCCTGGATTTGCCTTGCCTGTGTTTGCCTTGCTTGGATTGGCCTTACCTTGCCTTGCATAAATTTGCCTTGCCATGATTTGACTTGCCTTGCCTTGCGTGTAAATGCCTTCCCTGGATTTGCTTGTTTTACCTTGCCTGGATTTGCCTTGCCTGAATTTTCAACGCCTTGCCTTGCATTAAATTGCCTGGGTTTGCCTTGCCTTGTCTTGCGTTGCCTGGATTTGCCTTGCTGCGATTTGCCTTGCCTGGATTTTCCTTGCCTTGCCTTGCCTTATTTTTTCTGAATTTGCCTTAGCTGTATTTGCCTTTCCTGGATTTGCCTTGCCTTGCCTGGATTGGCCTTGCCTTGCCTTGCGTGGATTTGCCTTGCCTCGCCTTGCGTGTAAATGCATTCCCTGGATTTGCTTTGTTTTGCCTTGCCTGGATTTGCCTTCCCTGAATTTTCCTTGCCTTGTCTTGCTTTGTCTGGATTTTCATTTCCTGGATTTGCCTTGCCTTGCCTTGCCTGGATTTGTTTTGCTTAGATTTGCCTTGCCTAGAATCGTCTTGCCTGAATTTGCCTTGCCTTAACTTTCCATGCCTGGATTTTCCTTGCCTTTACTTGCCTTCCCTAAATTTGCCTTCCTTTCCTTGCCTGAATTTGCCTTTTCTGGATTTGCATTGCCTGGACAGCCTTTCCTGTATTTGCCTTGGTTCTTGTGCCTGGATTTGCCTTGCCTGGATTTGCCTTGCCTGGATTGGCGTGCCTTGCCTTGCCTTTTCTAAATTTGACTCGCCTGGATTTTTCTTGCCTGGATTTGCCTTGCCTTGCCTTGCCTCGCCTGGATTTCTCTTTCCTGCATTTGCCTTGTGTTCTTTTGTTTGGATTGGTCTTGCCTGGATGTGTCTTACCTGTCCTTGCTTTGCCTTCATTAAATTTGCCTTGTCTTGTCTTGCATTGCCTGGATTTGCCTCGTCTGAATATGCCTTGCCTTATTTTGCCTTTTTAAAAATTTACATTGCCTTAAATTACCTTGCCTAGATTTGACTTGCCTGGATTTGTTTTGCATGGATTGGTGTTGCCTTTATTTTCTTTGCCTTGCCTTGCCGTGCATTGCCTTGCCTTGCCTGGATTTGCCTTCCCTTTCCTTTCCTTTTCTTGCCTTGGCTAAATTTGCTTGGCCTGGGTTTGCCTTTTCTTCCCTTACTTGCTTTCCGTTCCATGCATTTGCCTTGCTTGGATTTGCCTTGCCTTGCCTTGACTTGCCTTGCCTGGATTTGCCTTGCCTGGATTTTTCTTTTATTGTCTTACCTTGCCTGTATTTTCCTCGACTGGATTTACCTTGCTTTGCTTGCCTTGCCTGTATTTGCCTTGCCTGAATTTGCCTTGCTTGGATTTTTCTTTCCTGGATTTGTCTTGCCGGGATTTGCATTGCCTTGACTTGATTTGCCTGGATTTGCCTTGCCTGGCCTTGCCTTGCCTGGGTTTGTTTTGCCTGGATTTGCCTTTACTGGATTGTCCTTGCCTTGCTTTGCCTTTCCAGAATTTGCCTAGCCTGGATTTGCCTTATCTGGACTTGCCTTGTCGTGCCTTGCCTGGATTTTCCTTGCCTGCATTTGCCTTGTTTTGGTTTGCCTGGATTTGCCTCGCCTGGATTTGCCTTACCTTGCTTGCCTTGCCTGGATTTGTCTTGCCTGGCCTTGTCTTGCCATGCCTTGCCTTGCCTGGGTTTGCCTTGCCTAGATTTGCCTTTACTAAATTTGTCTTGCCTCGATTGTCCTTGCCTTGTTTTGCCTTTTCTGAATTTGCCTAACCTGGATTTGCCTTGCCTAAACATGCCTGGCCTTGGTTATTCTAGATTTGTTTTGCCTAAATTTGCCTTGTTTTGGTTTACCTGGATTTGCCTTTTCTGAATTTGTCTTGCCTTTCCTTGCCTGAAATTGCCTTGCCTCGTTTTGCCTGGATTTGCCTTGCCTTGCCTTGCCTTGTGTTGCCTGGTTTTGCCTTGCATGGATTTGCGATGCCTGGATTTGTCTGTCTGGATTAGTCTTGTCTTGCCTTTCCTTTTCAATTTGCCATGCCTGGAGTTGCCTTGTTTAGACATGTCTTGCCTTGCCTTGCCTAGATTTGCCTAGAGTAAATTTTCCTTGACTGGATTTCCCTGGTCGGATTTGCCTTGCTTTTCTAAGCATTCCCTGGATTTGCTTTCTTTAGATTTGCCTTGTCTGGATTTGCCTTGCCTTGCCTTGCCTTACTTTCCTTGCCTAAATTTGCCTTGTCTGAATTTGGCTTTCCAGAATTTCTTTTGGCTGCATTTTTCTTGCCAGGATTTGCCTTGCCTTGACTTGTCTTGCCTTGATTTGTCTTACCTGGCCTTGTCTTGCCTAGCCTTGATTGCCTTGCCTGGGTTTGCCTTGCCTGAATTTGCCTTTTCTGGATTTGTCTTGCCTGGGTTGGTCTTGCCTAGCCTTGCGTTTCTTGAATTTGCCTAGCCTGGATTTGCTTTGCCTGGACTTGCCTTGCCTGGATTTGCCTTGCCTTACCTTGCCTGGATTTGCATTGCCTGTATTTTTCTTCCCATCCCTGGATTTGCCTTGCCTGGATTAGCCTTGCCTTACCTTTCCTGGTTTTGCGTTTCTTGTATTTGCCTTTTCTTGCCATGCCAAGATTTGCCTTGCCTTGCCTTCCCCGGATTTGCCTTCCCTTGCCTTACCTTGACATAATTTTCCTTGTCTGGGTTTGTCTTGTTTTGTCTTTATTGATTTTGCCTTGCCTGGATTTGCTGTGCCTTGCCTTGCCTGAATTTGCCTTTCTTTGCCTTGCCCGGATTTGCATTGGCTGGAATTGCCTTGCCTTGCAGAATTTTTCTTGACTGGATTTGCCTCTCCTTCCCTTGCTTGATTTTCCTTGCCTGTAATTGTGTTGCTTTGCCTTTCCTGGATTTTACTTGCCTCGATTTGCCTTCCCTTTTCGTGCCTAGATTTGCCTTGTCTTGCCTGGATTTTCTTTACCTGTATTTACCTCGCCTTATTTTGCCTGGATTTGCGTTGCCAGGATTTGCCTTGCCTTGCCTTGCCTTGCCTGGACTTGCCTTGCCTTGCCTTACCTTGCCTGGATTTCCCTTGCCTAGATTTGCCTTGCCTTGACTTGCCTTTATTTTCCTTGCCTAAATTTGCCTTTCCTTGCTTTGCCTTGCCTGGATTTGCCTTTTCTTGCTTTGCCTGGATTTGCCTTTCATTGCTTTGCCTTGATTTCCCTTGCCAGAATTTCTTTTGCCTTGACTTGCCTGGATATGCCTTGCCTGGATTTGCCATTCCTTGTATTGACTGTATTTGCCTTTCCTGGATTTATCATGCCTGGATTTGCCTTTCTTGACCTTTCCTGGATTTGCCTAGCCTGGGTTTGCCTTGCCTTGCCCTGCCTTGATATGCCTTTTTTGAATTTGCCTATTCTTGCCTTGACTGGATTTTTTTTGCCTGGATTTTCCTTTTCTTGCCTGGATTTGCCTTGGTTTGATTTGCCTTCCCTTGCGTTTCCAGAATATGTTTTTATTTTATTTGCCATGCATTGCCTTGTCTGGATTTGCCTTGCCTTGCCTTGCCTGCATTTGCCTTGCCTTGCCTTGCCTGGATTTGCATTGGCTCGATTTTTCTTACCTTCCCTGGATTTGCCTGGCCTGCATTTGCCTCGCCTTCCCTTTTCTGGTTTTGCGTTGCCAGGATTTATTTTGCCTTGCCTTTTCTGGATTTGCCTTGCCTTGCCTTGCCTTGCCGGGATTTGCCTTGCCATGCCTTACTTTACCATGGTTTGCCTTGTCTGAATTTGCCTTGTATGAATTTGCCGCGCTTTGTCTTGCCTGGATTTGCCATGCTTTGCCAGGATTTACCTTGCCTTGCCTTCCCTGGTTTTGCCTTGCCTTGCCTTACTTTGCCATGGTTTGCCTTGTCTGAATTCGCCTTGCCTGGATTTGCCTTTGTTTGCCTTGCCTGGATTTGTTTTGGCTGAATTAGACTTGCCTTGACAAAATTTGACTTGCCTAGATTTGCCTTTCCTGGCCTTGGTTGATTTGCCTTGCCTGGATTTGCCTTGCTTTGCCTTTCGTGGATTTTCCTAGCCTCGATTTGACTTGCCTTGCCTTGCCTTGCCTTGCCTGGATTTGTCTTTCTGGTATTTGCCTCGCCTTACCTTGCCTGTATTTGCCTTGCTTTGCCTTTCCTGGATTTTCCTAGCCTCAATTTGACTTGCCTTGCCTTGCCTGGATTTGTCTTTCCGGTATTTGCCTCGTCTATCCTTGCCTGGATTTGCATTTCCTGGGTTTGCCTTGCCTTGTCTTGCCTAGATTTGTTTTGCCTCTCCTTACCTTTTCTGGGTTTTCCTTGCGTAGATTTGCCTTGTCTTGCCTTGGCTGAATTTGCCTTGCCTAGATTTGCCTTTCCTTACATTGCCTTGATTTCCCTTGCCGGGATTTCTTGCCTTGCCTGGATTTTTTTTTTTTTTTTGTGCGTTGACTATATTTGCCTTGCCGGGGTTTTACATACCTGGATTTGTCCTGGCCTGGATTTTCCTTACCTGGATTTGCCTTGTCTTGCCCTGCCTGTATTTGCTATTCCTGGATTTGCCTTTCCTTGCCTGGATTTGCCTTGCCTTTATTTGGCTTGCTTTGTCTTTTTTGGATTAGTTTGCTTTTATTTGCCTTGCCTTGCCTGGATTTGTCATGCCAAGATTTGCCTGGATTAGCCTTGCCGGGATTTGCCTTGACTTGCTTAGCCTGGTTTTGCTTTACCTGGATTTGTTTTTCCTTACATTGCCTGGATTTGCCGTTTTTGGATTTGCCTTGCCGTGGCTTGAATGGATTTGCCTTGCCTGGATTTACCTTATTCTGCCTTGCCTGAATTTCTCTTGTCTGAATTGGCCTTGCTAGGATTTGTCCTGCTTGGATTGTTTTTGGATTGCCTTGACAGGGTGTGCTTCGCCTGAAATTCCTTTTTTATTGCCTTACCTGGATTGGTCTTGCCTGGATTTGCCTTGTTTTGCCTTGCCTGACTTTGCCTTGCCTTGCCTGGATTTGCCTTGCCTTGCCTTGCCTGGATTTTTCTTGCCTGGCTTTGCCTTGCCTTGCCTTGCCTGTATTTGCCTTGCCTGGATTTACCTTGCCTTGCCTTGCCTTAATTTGCCTTGCCTAAATTTGTCTTGCCTTGCTTTGCCTGGATTTGAATTGCCTGGACTTGCCTTGCATTGCCTGGATTTGCCTTGCCTAGATTTTCCTTGCCTTGCCTTGCCTGGATTTGCCTTGCTTGAATTTTTCTTCCCTTGCCTTGGCTGGATTTTATTTGCCTTGCCTTGCCTGGATTTGCCTTGCCTTGGTTTGTCTGGTTTTGCTTTGCCTGGATTTGTTCTGCCTTGCCTTGCTTGGATTCTCCTTCCTTAAATTTGCCTTGCCTTGCCTTGAATGGATTTGCCTTGCCTGAATTTCACTTGCCTGAATTGGCCTCACCAGGATTTGTCTTGCTTGGATTTTCCTTGCATTGCCTGGCCAGGGTGTCTCGCCTGGAATTCCCTTTTGTAACCTTACCTAGATTGGCCTTGCCTGGATTTGCCTTGCCTTGCCTGGATTTGCCTTCCTTAAATTGTCCTTGCCTTGTTTTGCTTGGATTTTTCTTCCCTCGATTTGCCTTGCCTTGCTCTACTTGGATGTGGCTTTCCAAAATTTGCTTTTGTTGGTCTTGCCTGGATTTACCTTGGATGAATCTGTCTTGCCTTGCCTTGCCTGGATTTGCTTTTTTTGCCTTGCCTGAATTTGCCTTGCTTGAATTTTCTTGCCTGAATTGGCCTGGCCTAGATTTGCCTTGCCTTGCCTTGCCTGGATGTGCCTTGAATGGATTTGCCTTGCCTTGCCTTGCCTTGATTTGCCTTGCTTAGATTTGCCTTTCCTAGACTTGCCTCGCTTTGCCTTGGTTAAATATAACTTGACTTGCCCTCCCTGGATTTGCCTCACCTGGATTTGCCTTTCCTTGCCTTGATTTGCCTTGCCTGGATTTGCCTTGCTTTGCCTTTCCTGGATTTGCCTTGCCTTGCCTTGCCTGGATTTGCATTTCCTGGATTTTGCTTACCTTTCCTGGATTTGCCTTGCTGGGATTTGCCTCGCCATACCTTTCCTAATTTTGCATTGCCTGGATTTGCATTGCCTTGCCTTGCCCGGCTTTGTATTGCCTTGCCTTGCCTGGATTTACCTTGCATTGCCTTGCCTGGATTTGTGTCGTCTTGCCTTACCTTGGCATGATTTGCCTTGTCTGGATTAGCCTTGTCTTGCCTTACTAAATTCTTTTGCCTGGATTTGCCTTTCCTTGCTTTGTTTTCCTGGATTTGCCTTGTCTTGCCTTGCCTGGATTTGCCTTTCCTTGCTTTGCATTTGGTTTGCCTTGCCTGGATTTGTTTTGCCTTGCCTTGCCTGGAGTTGCCTTGCTTGGATTTGCCTCTTTTTCCCTTGCCTGAATTTTCTTTGCCTGGATTTGCCTTGTCTTGCCTGGCCTGGATTTACTTTGCCTGGATTGGTCTTGCTTGCATTTTCATTGAGTTGCCTTGCCTGTATTTTATTTTGCCTTGCCTTGCCTGGATTTGCCTTGCCTGGATTTTCAATGCCTTGCCTGAATTTGCCTTCAATGGATTGGCCTTGCCATGCCTTGCCTTGGTTTTCCTTGCCTTCCCTTGCCTGGATTTGCCTTGACATGCCTTGCCTGGAATTTTTCTGCCTGGATTTGCCTTGCCTAAATTTGCCTTGCCTTTCCTTGCCTGGATTTTCCTTGCCTGAATTTGCCAGGTTTTGCCTTTCCTTGCCTGCATTTGCCTTTCCTTGCTTTGTGTGAATTTGCCTTCCTGGATTTTTCTTTCCTTGCCTTGCCTGGATTTCCCTTTCGTGGATTTGCCTGGCCTTGCCTTGCCTTGCCTGAATTTGCCTTTCCTTGCCTTGCATGGATTTGCTTTGCCTGGATTTACCTTGTTTTGCCTGGCCTAGATTTGCCTTGCCCTGCCTTGCATGGATTTGACTTACCTTCCCTTGCTTGTATTTGACTTGCCTGGATTTGCCTTATCTTGCCTTCCCTGAGTTTGCCGTGCCTGGATTTCAATTGCCTTGCCCTGCCTTGCCTGGATTTGCTTTTCCTGGATTACCCTTTTCTTGTCTTGCCTGGATTTTTTTGCTTGTATTTGTCTTCCCTTGCATGGATTTGCCTTGCCTTTTTAAAATAACTTTTTAGATTTTATTTGCCTTGCCTAATCTGGATTTGCCTCTTCTTGGCTTGCCTAGATTTGCCTTACCTTACCTTTCGTGGATTTGCCTCACCCAGCCTTGCTTGAATTTAACTTGCCTGAATTTGCCTTGCCTTCCCTTGGTTTGCCTTCCCTTGAATTGAATTGCCTTGCCTTGCCTTGCCTTGGCTTGCCTTGCCTTGCCTGGATTTGCCTTTTTTGAATTTGTCTTTTCTCGTCTTGCCTGGATTTGTCTTGCCTTGAATGGATTTGTTTTGCCTAGATTTGTCTTTCCTTGCATTGACTGGATTTGCCTTGCTTGGGTTTGCCTTACCTTGCCTTGCTTGGAATTTTTCTTGCCTTGCCTTGCCTGTATTTTTCTTGCCCGATTTTGCCTTGCCTGTTTTTGCCTTGCTTTGCCTTGCCTGGATTTGCTTTGTTTGCATTGCCTAAATTTACTTTGCCTTGGTTTGCCTTGCCTTGCCTTGCCTGGATTTTCCTTGCCTAGATATGTCTTGCCTTGCCTTGTCTGGACGTGCCTTGCCTGGATTTTCCTTTCCTTGCCTTGCTGGAATTTGCCTTGCCTGGATTTGTCTTGTTTTGCCAGGATTTGACTTGCCTGGATTTGCCTTTTTATGCCTTGCTGAGTTTCCCTTGCCTGGATTTGTCTTGTTTTGCCTTGCTGAGTTTGCCTTGCCTAAATTTCTCCTGCCTTGCTTTGCCTGGATATGCGTTGCCTGGATTTTTTTTGACTTGCCTTTCCTGGATTTGCCTTGCCTTGTCTTTCCTGAATTTGCCTCTCCTGAATTTGCCGTTCCTTGCCTTGCCTTATTTTGCCTTGCCTTGCCTTGCCTGGATTTGTCTTGTTTTGCATTGCCGAAATTTGCTTTGCCTTGATTTGCCTGGATCTGCCTTGCCTAGATATTTCTTGCCTTGCCTTGCCTGTATGTACCTTGCCTGGATTTGTCTTTTTTTGCTTTCCTTGAATTTGTTTTGCCTAAATTTGCCTTGTTTTGCCAGGATTTGGCTTGACTGGATTTGCCTTTCCTTGCCTTGCTGAGTTTGCTTTGCCTGAATTTCTCCTGCTTTGCCTTGCCTGGATTTGCCTTGCTTGGATTTGTCTTGTCTTGCCTTTCCTGGATTTGCCTTGCCTTGCCTTTCCTGAATTTGCCTCTCCTGGATTTGCCTTTCCTTGCCTTGCCTGGATTTGCCTTTCTTGATTTTTCTGGCCTTGCCTTCCCTGGATTTGCCTTGCCCAGAATTGCCTTTCCTTTCCTTCCCTAGATTTGTCTTTCCTGGATTTGCCTTGCCTTGTTTTGCTCAAATTTGCCTTGCCTGGATTTGTTTTGTCTTGCCTTGCGTAGATTTGCCTTTTCGGGATTTGTCTTGCCTTGCCTTGCCTGGATTTGCCTTGCCTTGCCTTTCCTGGATTTGCCTCTCCTTGTTTTTTCTGGATTTGCCTTGCCTGGATTTGATTTGCCTTGCATTTTTCTGCATTGCCTGAATTGATCTTGCCTGGTTTTGCCTTGCCTTGCATTGCTTTGCCTGGATTTCCCTTGGTGGATTTGTCTTGCCTTGCCTGGCCTGGATTTTTCTTGCTTGGATTTGCCTTTCCTTGCGTTGCCTGGGTTTAAATTGACTGGATTTGCCTTGCCTTGTTGTTCTTGGAATTGCCTTGCCTGGATATAATTTGTCTTGTGTTGCCTGGATTTTCCTTGCCTGGTTTCGTTTTGCCTAGTATTGCTTTGCCTGAATTATTCTTGGTGGATTTGTCTTGCCTTGCCTTGCTTTGCCTGGATTTTCCTTGCTTGGATTTGTTTTTCCTTGCGTTGCCTGGGTTTAAATTGACTGGATTTGCCTTGCCTTGTTTTTCCTGGATTTTTTCTGCCTGGATTTGCCTTGCCTTGCCTTGCCTGGATTTGGCTTGCCTTGCCTCGCCTGGATTTGCCTTGCCTTGCCTCGCCTGGATTTGCCTTGCCTGGATTCGTCCTCCCTGGATTTTTCTTGCTTTGTCTTAGATGGATTTGCGTTGACTTGCCTTGCTGTAATTTGACTTGCCTGGATCGGCCTTGCCTTGCCTTCCCTGGATTTGCGTTGCCTTACCTTGCCTGGGTTTGCCTTGTATTGCCTTGCCTGGATTTGCCTTCGCTGGATTTGTCTTGCCTTGCCTTACCTGGATTTTCGTTGCCTGGATTTGCCTTGCCTTGCTTTCCCTGAATTTGCCTTGTCTGGATTTTCCTTGCCTTGCCTTGCCTTGCCTTGCATGAATTTGACTTGCCTTGCGTTATAAGGATTTGTCTTGCCTGGATTTTCTTTTTCTTGCCTTGCCTGGATTTGCATTGCCTGGACTTGCCCGGATTTGCCTTGACTGGATTTGCCTTACCTTGACTTACCTGCCTGGGCTTTCCTTGCCTGGATTTGTCTTTCCTTGCCTTTATTGGATTTGCCTATCTTGGATTTGCGTTGCCTTTTCTTGCCTTGATTGGCCTTGCCTAAATTTTCCTTGCCTTGCCTTCCCTGGAATTGCTTTGCCTTGTTTGCCTGGATTTCCCTTGCCTAGATTTGCCTGGCCTTGATTTGCTTTGCCCTGCCTTCCGTGAACTTGCTTTGACTTTATTTCTCTTGCCTTGCCTTGACTGGATTTGGCTTGCCTGGATATGCCTTGTCTTGCCTTTTCTGGATTTGCATCACCTGGATTTTCCTTGCCTTGCCATGTGTGGATATGCCTTGCCTAAATATGCCTTTCCTTGCCTTCCCTGGATTTGCCTCACCTGGATTTGCCTTGTCTTACTTTGCCTTGCCTTGCCTTGCCTTGATATGCCTTGCCTCGCCTTGATATGCCTTGCCTCGATTTAGCTTGCCTTGCCTTGCCTTTCCTGGATTTGCATTGCCTGGATTTTTTTTACCTTCCCTGGATTTGCCTTGCCTGGATTTGCCTCGCCTTACCTTTTCTGAATTTGCATTGCCTGGATTGCCTTGCCTTGTTTTGCGTGGATGTGCCTTGTTTTGCCTTGCTTGAATTTGCCTTGCCTTGCCTTACCTTGCCATGATTTGCCTTTTCTGGATTTGCCCTGTCTTGCCTTGTCTGAATTTGCCATGCCTGGATTTTTTTTTTTTTTTGCTTTGCATCGATTTCCCTTGCCTAAATTTGTTTTGCCTTGTCTTGCCTGGATTTGCCTTGCTCATATTTGCCTCTTCTTCCCTTGCCTATAATTGCTTTGCCTGGATTTGCCTTGCCTTGCCTTGCGTGGATTTCCATTGCCTAGATTTGTCTTGCCCACATTTGCATTGCCTTGCATTTCCTGGATTTTCCTTGCCCTGCCTTTCCTGGGTTTGTTTTGTTTTTATTTGCCTTGCCTTGCCTTCCCAGGATTTGCCTTGTCTAGCCTTGCTGTGATTTGCTTTACTTTTATTTGCCCTTCCTTGCCTTGCTTGGATTTGCCTTGGTTGCATTTGTCTTGCCTTGCCAGGATCTGGCTTGCCTGGATTTGCCTTACTTTGTTTTGCTTGGTTTTCCTTACCTGTATTTGCCTTTCATACCTTGCCTTTCCTGGATTTGCCTTGCCTAATTTTGGCTTGCCTAGACTTACCTTGCCTGGATTTGCTTTGCCTCAATTTGTCTTGCCTAGCCTTGCCTGGATTTGCCTTGCTTGGATTTGCCTTGCCTGGATTTGCCTTGCCTTGTCTTGCCTTCCCTTTGCTGGATTTGCCTTACCTTACCTTTTCTGGAATTGCTGTGCCTGAATTTGGCTTGCCTGGACTTGCCTGGATTTGCCTTGCCTTGCCTTACCTAGCCTGAATTTTCCTTTTCTGGATTTGTCTTTCCTTGCATTACCTGGATTTGCATTGCCTGGATTTGCATTAATTTGTCTTGCATAGATTTGCCTTGTTTTGCGTTGCCTGGATTTGCTTTGCCTTGCCTTGCCTGGATTTTCGTTGCATTGTTCTGCCTGGATTTGCATTGTCTTCCCTTGTAAGGATTTGCCTTGCATGGATTTGCTTTTCCTTGTTTTGCTTGGATTTTCATTGCCTAAATTTGTCTTGCCTGAACTTGTTTTGATTTGACTTGCCTGCCTTTTCTTTGCCTTGCCTTACCTTGCCTTGGCTTTCCTTGCATGGATTTGTCTTTCCTTGCCTTGATTGGATTTGCCTTGCCTTGCCTTGCCTTGCCTTGCCTGGGTTTGTCTTGCCTGGATTTACCTTTCCTTGCCTTGCTTTGCCTGGATTTTTTTTGCCTTGATTTGCCTGGATTTGCCTCGCCTTGCCTTGCCTGGATTTCCTATGCCTGGATTTGCCTTGCCTTGCCTTGGCTGGATTTCTCTTGCCTGGGTTTGCCTTTCCTGCATTTGCCTTTCCAAGATTTGCCTTGCTTTGCCTTGCCTCGGTTTGCATTGCCTTTATTTGCCTTGCCTCGCCTGGATTTGCCTTGCCTGGTTATGCCTTGGCTTGCCTTCCCTGGATTTGCCTAGCCTGAATTTGTTTTGCTTTGTCTTGCCTTGATTTTCCTTGTGTAAATATGAGTTGCCTTGCCTTCCTTGGATTTGCGTTGCCTGGATTTACTTTGCCCTGCATTGTCTTGCCCTGCCTGGATCTGTTTTTCCTTGTCTTGCCTGGATTTGTTTTTCCTTGCCTTGCCTGGATCTGCATTGCCTGGATTTTCCTTACCTTCCCTTTATTTGTCTTGCCTAGATTTGCCTCGCATTACCTTTCCTGGTTTTGCGTTGCCTGGATTTTTCTTTCCTTGCCTTGCCTGGATTTGCTTTGCCTTGCGTTGCTTGGGTTTGCCTTGCCTTGCCTTGATGTGCCATGTCTGGATGTGTCTTGCCTTGCCTTGACTGAATGACTTGTGTGTATTTCCCGTGCCTTGCCTTTCCTGGATTTGTTTTGCTTTTATTTGCCTTGCTTTGCCTTCCCTGGATTTGCCTTGTCTTGCCTTGTGTGAATTTGCCTTGCTTTTTATTTCCTCTGACTTGCCTTGACTGGATTTGCCTTGGCTGGATTTGCCTTCCTTTGCCAGGATTTGGCTTGCCTGTATTTGCCTTTCCTTGCCTTGCTTGGTTTGCCTTGCCTGTATTTCCCTTCCCTTACCTTTCCTGGTTTTGCCTTGCCTGAATTTGGCTTGCCTTTACTTGCATTGCCTGGACTTGCCTGAATTTGCCTTGTCTTGCCTTATTTTGTCTGGGTTTGCCTTCCTGGATTTGCCTTGCCAGGATTTTTTTTGCCTTGCTTTGCCTGAATTTGCCTTGCCTTGCCTCGCCTGGATTTGCCTTACCTTGCCTTTCCTGCATTAGGCTTGTCTGGACTTGCCTTGCTTGGACTTGCTTGGTTTTGCCTTGCCTTGCCTTACCTAGCCTGGATTTTCCTTGTCTGGATTTGTCTTGCCTTGCATTACTCATATTTGCGTTGCCTGGATTTGCCTTCTTGTGCGTTATCTGAATTCGCCTTGCCTTGCCCTGCCTGGATTTGTCTTGGGTAAATATGCCTTGCCTCCCATGGATTTGCCTTGCTCTGCCTTGCCTTGATTTTCCTTGCCTGGATTTGCCTTGCCTTGCCATGCCTGGATTTGTCTTGCCTTTCCTTGCCTGGATTTGCATTTCCTGGATTTTCCTTACCTTTCCTGGATTTGCCTTGTCTGGATTTGCCTCTCCTTTTCTTTCCTTGTTTTGTGTTGCCTGGATTCGTTTTGCCTTGCCTTGCCTGGATTTGCCTTGCCTTACAATACCTTCACATGATGTGCCTTGTCTGGATTTTTCTTGACATGCCTTGCCTGGATTTGCGTTATCTGGATATAATGTAACTTGGGTTGTCTTGCCTGGATTTGCCTTGCCTTGCCTTGCCTTGCGTCATCTAAATTTACCTTGCTTTGCCTTGATTTCCCTGGCCTGAATTTTTTTTGACTTGCCTTGCATGGATTTGCATTGCCTGGATTTGCCTTTCTTTGTATTGACTGTATTTGCCTTGCCTGGATTTGACATGAATGGATTTGCCTTTCCTGGCGTTGCCTGGATTTGGCTTGCCTGGATTGGCCTTGCCTTGCCTTGTCTTGCCTGGATTTGCCTTTTCTTGTCTGCCTCGATTTTCCTTGCCTAGGTTTGTCTTGCCTTGCCTGGATTTGCCTTGCTCTTATTTGCCTTGCCTGGCCTTTTTAGGATGTGTTTGCATTTATTTTCCATGCCTTGCCTTGCCTGGATTTTCCGTGCCTTGATTTGCTTTGCCTTGCCCTCCCTGGTTTTGCCTTGCCTGAATTTGCCTTGCCTTGTCTTACCTGGCTTTGCCTTGCATTGCCTTGCCTGGAATTACCTTGCTTGCCTTGCATGAATTTGCCTTGCATTGCCTTGATTGGATTTGTCTTGCCTCGGTTTGCCTTGCCTAGCCATGCGTGCATTTGCCTTGCCTGAATTTCTCTTGCCTTGCCTTGCCTGGATTTGCGTTACCTGGATATACTTGCAATGCATTGCTTTGATTTGCCTTGCCTTGCCTTTTCTTCCTTGCGTGAATTTGCCTTGCTTTGCCTTGATTGCATTTCCCTTGCCTGGGTTGGCCTTGCCTTGCCTGGATTTGCCTTGTCTGGGTTTGCCTTGCCAAGCCCTGCCTGGATTTGTTTTGCCAGTGTTTGCCTTGCCTTGCCTTCCCTGAATTTGCCTTGCCTGGATTTTCCTTGCCCTTCTGTGCCTGAATTTGCCTTCTTTTTCTTGTAAAGATTTTTCTTGCCTGGATTTGTTTTCCTTGACGTGCCTTTATTTCCGTTGCCTGGATTTGACTTGCCTGGCTTTGCCTGTATTTCCCTTTCATTGCCTTACCTTACCTGGGCTTGCCTTGTGTGGATTGGTCTTTCTCTGACATGACTGGATTTGCCTTGCTTAGATTTTTTTAATTTAGATTTGCCCTGCCTTGCCTTGCCTGGATTTGCCATGCCTGGTTTTGCCTTGCGTGCTTTGCCTGAATTTGCCTTGCCTGGATTTGCCTTGCCTTGACTTGCCTTGATTTGACTTTCCTGGATTTGTTTTGCCTTGCTTTGCCTGGATTTGCCATGCCTGAATTTGCCTTGCCTTGCCTGGATTGGCCTTGCTTTGCCTCGACTGTATGTGCATGGCCTTGATTTGTCTTTCGTTGTCTTGCCTTGATTTGCCATGCCTTGTTTTTTCTAGCGTTACCTTGCCTGGATTTTTTATGACTGCATTTGCCTGGCCTTGCCTTGCCTGGATTTGCCTTGCCTGGATTTTCCTTTTCTTTTTTTTTTCTGTATTTGCCTTGATTGGATTTGCCTTGCCATCTTTTACCTGGATTTGCATTGCCTGGATTTGCCTTGTCTTGCCTTTCCTGGATTTGCCTTGGCTGGATTTGCCTTGGCTGGAATTGGTAAACTTTCGTTGCCTGGATTTGTTTTTCCTTGCCTTGCCTGAATATACCTTGCCTTTTTTGCCTTGTCTTGCATTGCCTTGCCTGTATTTGCCTTGCTTTTCCATGCCAGGATTTGCCTTCCCTGGATTTGCCTTGCCTTGCCTTCCCAGGTGTTGCCTTGCCTAAATTTGCCTTGCCTTGTCTTGCGTTGCCTGGATTTGTTTTGCCTTGCCTAGCCTGGGTTAACCTTGCCTTGCCTAAATTTTTCTTGTCTGTAGTTGTCTTGCCTTGCCTTCCCTGGATTTTCATTGCCTGGATTTGCCTTGCCTTCCCTTGCCTTGCATTGCGTGCATTTGCCTTGCCTTTATTTGCTTTGCCTTGCCTTGCCTGAATTTGCCTTGCCTTCCCTTGTCTGGCCTTGCCTTGCCTGGATTTACTTTGCCTGGATTTGTCTTGCCTTGCCTGGTGTTGATTTGAGTTTCCTGAACTTGTCTTGCCTTTCCTTGCCTGAATGTGCCTTTCCTTTATTTGCTTTACCTTGCCTTGCCTGGATTTTCCTTGCCTGGATTTGCTTTGCCTTTCCTTGCCTAGGTGTGCCTTGCCTTGCCTTGCCTTCTCTTGCCTGGAGTTGCCTTACCTTGCCATGTTTGGATTTGCGTTGCCTGCAATTGCCTTGCCTTATTATGACTGGTTTTGCCTTGCCTGAGTTTGTTTTTCCTTATTGTGTCTGGATTCCCCTTGCCAAAACTTTTCTTACCTGGATTTTCCTTGCATTGCTTTGCCTCGATTTGCCTTGACTGGATTTTTTTTACCTTGCCTGGCCTGGATTTGCCGTTCCTGGATTTCCCTTGTCTGGATTTGCTTTGCCTTGCCTTCCATGGATTTGCATTGACGGAATTTGCCTTGCCTTGCTTTTTCTGGAAATGTTTTGCCTGGATTTGTTTTGCCTTTTCTTGCCTAGATTTGTCTTGCCTTGACTTGCCTGAATTTGCCTTTCCTTTTCTTTCCTTGCCTTGCCTTGCCTGGATTTGCTTTGCCTGGATTTGTCTTGCCTTCCCTTGCCTTGCCTTGCATTGCATGTATTTTCCTTGCCTGGATTTGCTTTTCCTTGCCTTCCCTGGATTTGCCTTGCCTTGCCTTGCCTTGCCTGGATTTGCCTTGCCTGAATTTCCCTTGCCTTTCTTCTCCTAGATTTGCCTTGCTGTGCCTATTTTGCCTTGCTAGAATTTGCCTTGCTTGAATTGCTGGGATTTGCCTTGCCTGGATTTTCCTTGTCTTGATTTGCCTGGATTTGCCTTGCTGGGATTTGTTTCTCCTTCCCTTGTGTGAATTTGTCTTGTTTGGATTTGCTTTGCCTTGCCTTGCCTGGATTTGACTTGCCTGGATTTGCCTTTCCTTGCCTTGCCTGGATTTGCTTTGCCTTGTCTTTTTTTTCTTGTCTAGATTTGCCTTTCATGCCTTGCTTTGCCTTGCCTGGATTTGCCTAGCCTTTAATTGCCTTGCCAGGCCTTGCTTGTCTTTGCCATGCCAGGATTTGTGTTGCCTTATTTGGCATGGAACTGACTTTTTTGGATTTGCCTTGCCTTGCCTTGCCTTGCCTGAATTTGCCTTGCCTTCCTTTTCCTGGATTTGCTTTGTCTGGATTTGCCTTGCCTTGCCTTGCCTGGTTTGCCTTATTTTGCCTTACCTTGCTTTGCCTTGCCTGGATTTTCCATTTCTTATTTTGCCTTGCCTTGCCTCGCCTAAATTTGCCACGCCTTTCCTTTTTCTCCTTGCCCTGCCTTGCCTGGATTTTCCTTGCCTGGATTTGCCTTGCCTTGCTTTACCTTGCCATTGCTGAATTTGTCTTGCTTTGCCTTGCGTTTCATTGCCTGGATATGCCTTGCCTGGATTTGCCTTACTTTACCTTTTTTGGATTCAACTTGCCTGGGTTGATCTTACTTTGCCTTGCCTGGGTTTGTTTTGCCTGGATTTTCCTTCCCTTGCCTTGACTGGATTTGCCTTGCCTGGCCTTCCCTGGATTAGTTTTGCCTTCCCTTCCCTTTCCTTTCCTTACCTGGATTTTCTTTGCCTTGCCTTTCCTTGCCTAAATTTGCTGTGCCTTGCCTGGATTTGCCTTGCCTTTCCTTGCCTGGATTTGCCTTCCCTTGCCTTGACTTGATTTACTTTGACTGGCCTTCCCTGGATTTGCTTGCCTTCCCTTCCCTTTCCTTGTCTTGCCTGGATTTGCCTTGCCTTGCCTGGATTTGCCTTGCCTTGCATGGACTTTCCTTGCCTGGATTAGCCTTGCTTTGCCATGCCTGGATTTTAGTTGTCTGGATTTTCCTTGCCTTCCTTTGCATGGATTTGTCTTCCCTGGATTTGCCTTCCCTTGCCTAGATTTGCCATGGCTAGCCTTGCCTTACCTTGCCTAGCCTTGCCTGTATTTGCCTTGCTGTGCCTTGCCAGGATTTGCCATGCCTGGATTTGTTTTGCCTTGCCTGTCTAAGTTGGCCTTTTCAGGATATGTCTTGCCTCACCTTGCCTGAATTTGTCTTTCCTGGATTTGCCTTGCCTGGAATTCCCTTGCGTTGCCTTTCCTCAATTTGATATTTCAGAATTTGCCTTGCTTTGCCTTGCCTGGATTTGCTTTACCTGTGTTTTCCTTGCCTTGCCTTGCCTGTATTTGCCTTGCCTGTATTTGCCTTGCCTTGCTTTGCCTGGATTTGTCTTATTTTGCTTGCCTCACCTTGCCTAGATTTGCCTTGTCTTCTCTTGCCTTGTCTTATTTGGGTTTGCCATGCCTTGCCTTCCCTTCCCTTGCCTGGATTTGCCTTGCCTTGCCTGACCTTGCCTTAATTTAATGTGCCTTGCCTTGCCTTGTATTGCATTGCCTGGATATGCCTTGTCTAGATTTGCCTTTTCTTGCCTTTCCTGGATTTAACCTGCCTGGATTTCCCTTGCCTTGCCTTGCGTGGATTTGTCTTGCTGTGCCTTGCCTTGCCTAGATTTGCCTTGCCTTACCTTGCCTGGATTTTCCTTGCCTGGTATTGCCTGGATTTGCCTTGACTTTTTTTGTCTTGCTTTGCCTTTCCTGGATTTGCCTACCCTGGATTTGCCTTGTTTTGCATTCCTTGCTTTGCCTGGATTTGTCTTCCATATCCTTGCCTTGCCTAGATTTGCAATGCTTGGATTTGCCTTACCTTACCTTTAATGGATTTTAGTTGCCTGAATTTGACTTTCCTTGCCTTACCTAAATCTGCCTTCCCTAAATTTGCTTTACCTTGCCTTGCCTGAATTTTCCATGCCTTGATTTGCCTTGCCTTTCCTTGCTTAGATGTGCCTTGCCTCGCATTGCCTTCTCTTGCCTGGATTTGCCTTATTTTGTGATGCCTTGCTTTGCGTTGCCATGCCTGGATTTACCTTACCTTGCCGTGCCTGAATTAGCTTTGCCTGGATTTGACTTGCGTTACTTTGCCTAAATTTGTCTTGCCTGGATTTGTTTTGCCTTATTGTGCCTGGATTCTCCTTGCCAAAATTTTTCTTGTGTGGATTTGCCTCTCATTGCTTTGCCTGGATATGCTTTCCCTGGATTTGTTTTTCCTTGCCTTGCCTGGATTTGCCTTTCCTGGATCTGCCTTGGTGGATTTGCTGTCTTGCCTTCCCTTGATTTGCCTTGCCTGGGTTTGCCTTCCCTTTCCCTGCCTGGATTTGCCTTGCTGTGCCTTGCCTGGATTTGCCATTCCTTTTTTTAATTAAATTTGCCTTGCCTGGAATTTCCTTGTATTGCCTTCCCTGGATATGCCTTGCCTGAATTTGCCTTGCTTGTTTTATCAAGATTTTCCTGGCCTTGGTTTGCCTTGCCTTGCATTGCCTAAATTTGCCTTGCCAGGATATGGCTTGCCTTGCTTTGCGTGTATTTGCATTGTCTTGATTTGCCTTGCCTTGCCTTACCTGGATTTGCCTTGCCTGGATTTGCCTTGCTTGCCTTCTCTGGATTTACCTCGCCTGGATTTGTCTTGTCTTGCTTTTCCTGGATTTGCCTTGCCTGGATATGCCTTACCGTACCTTCCTTGGATTTGCTTCACCTGCATTGGCCCTGACTTGCCTTGCCTTGATTTGCCTTGCTGAATTTGCCTTGCTTTGCCTTGCCTAGCCTGGATTTGCCTTGTCTTGCCTTTACTGGATTTGCCTTGCATTGCCTTACCTGAATTTGCATTGACTGGATTTGCCTTGCCTTGCCTTGCCTTGCCTTGCCTTGCCTTGCCTTGCCTTGCCTTGCCTTGCCTTGCCTTGCCTTGCCTTGCCTTGCCTTGCCTTGCCTTGCCTTGCCTTGCCTTGCCTTGCCTTGCCTTGCCTTGCCTTGCCTTGCCTTGCCTTGCCTTGCCTTGCCTTGCCTTGCCTTGCCTTGCCTTGCCTTGCCTTTTGCCTTGCCTTGCCTTGCCTTGCCTTGCCTTGCCTTGCCTGGATTTGACTTGCTTGAATTTTCCTTGCGTTGTCTTGTTTTGTCTTGCCTGTCCTAGGTGTGCCATGCCTTGCCTTCCTTTACCTTGTCTGGCCTTGCCTGATTTGCCTTGCCTTGCCTTACCTTGCCTTAATTTAATTTGTCTTGCCTTGCCTTGCGTTGAGTTGACTGGATATGTCTTGTCTGGATTTAACTTTTCTTACCTTTCCTGCATTTAACTTGCCTGGATTTACCTTGCCTTGCCTTGCCGTGCCTTGCCTAAATTTATTTTGCCTGTATTTACCTTGCTGTGCCTTGCCTGGGTTTACCTAGCCCGGATTTGCCTTGCGTTGCCTTGGTATTCCTTGCCTGGATTTGCCTTGCCTTGCCTTGCCTGGATTTGCCTTGCCTGACCTTGCCTGGATTTGCCTTGTCTTTTCGTGTTTTGCTTTTACTTCCCTGGATTTGCCTTGTTTTGCCTTGCCTTGCCTTTCCTGGGTTTGTCTTGCCTTGCCTTGCCTTGCCTTGCCATGCCTGGATTTGCATTGCCTGAATTTGCCTTGCCTTGTCTTGCGTGGATTTGAGTTGCCTGAATTTGTCTTGCCTTGCCTAAAGCTGCCTTCCCTGGATTTGCTTTTCCTTGCCTTGCCTAGATTTTCCTTTCCTGGGTTTGCCTTGCCTTTTCTTGCCTAGATGTGCCTTGCCTTGCGTTGCCTTCTGTTGCCTGGATTTGCCTTACCTTGCTGTGCCTTTCTTTGAGTTGCCTTGCCTGGATTGGCCTTACATTGCCATGCCTGGGTTTGCTTTGCCTTATTGTGCCTGAATTCTCCTTGCCCAAAATTTTCTTGTTTGGATTTGCCTTGCATTGCTTTGCCTGGATTTGCCTTTCCTGGATTTGTTTTTCCCTTCCTTGCCTGGATTTGCCTTGACTGGGTTTGCTTTGTCTTGCCTTCCCTTGATTTGCCTTGCCTGGATTTGCCTTGCCTGGATTTGCCTTGCCTTCCCTGCCTGGATTTGCCTTTTTTGGATTTGCCTTGTCTTGCCTTCTCTGAATTTGCCATGCCTGGATTTTCATTGCCTTGCCTTGCCTGGATTTTCCTTGTTTTGCCTTGTAAGGATTTGCCTTGCCTGGATTTGCCTTGCCTGCATTTGCCTTGTTTGGATTTGCCATGCCTGGATTTCACTTGACTTGCCTTTCATTGCCTGGGCTTGCCTTGCGTGGATTGGTCATTTTTTACCTTGACTGGATTTGCCTTGCTTAGATTTGCGTTTCTTAGATTTGCCTTGCCTTGCCTTGCATAGATTTGCCTTGCTTTTTTTTACCTTGCCTTGTTTTGCCTTGCCTGGATTGACCTGCCTTTCATTTTTCTGGCCCTTTCTTCCTTGCATTTGCCTTCCTTTGCCAAGCCTGGATTTGCCTTGCCTGGATTTTCCTTTCATTGCCTTGCCTGTGTTTGCCGTGTGTTGATTTTCCTTGACTTGCCTTGCCTGGTGTTGCCTTGCCTGGATTTGCCTTTTCTTGCCTTGCCTGGATTTGCCTTTGCTGGCTTTGCCTTGCCTTGCCTTTCCTGGTTTTGTCTTGCCTTGCCTTACCTGGATTTCCACTGCCTGGAATTGCCTTGCCTTGCCTTCCCTGGATTTGCCTTGCTTTTGCTCGCCAGGATTTGCCTTACATGGATTTGCCTTGCCTTGGTTTGCATGGCATTGCCTTCCCTGATGTTGCCTTGCCTAGATTTGCCTTGCCTTGCCTTGCCTGGATTTGCCTTGTCTTGCTTGTATTTGTCATGACTTGCCTTGCCTTGCTTGGATTTGCCTTGGCTTGCCTTGCCATGCGTGGATTTGCCTTGCCTTACCTTACTGAATTTGTATTGCCCATATTTGTCTTGCCTTGCCTTATGTGTATTTTCATTTCCTGGATTTGCCTTGCCTTTGTTGTCTGGATTTGCCTTTTCTTGCCTTGCCTGGGTTTGCCTTGTTTTGCCTTGCCTGGATTTGCCTTGCCTTGCCTGGGTTTCTCTTGCCTTACTTTGCTGAATTTGCCTTGCCTGTATTTGTTTTGCCTTGCCTTTCGTGGATTTGCATTGCCTGGATTTGCCTTGCTGTGGCTTACCTGGATTTGCCTTGCCTTGCATCGTTTGGATTGGCCTTGCCTGGGTTTGCCTTGCCCTGCATTGCCTTACCTGGATTTGCCTTGCCTGCGTTTGCCTTGCCTTGCCCTGCCTAAATTTGCCCTACGTGGATTTGCCTTGCCTTGCCTTCCGTAAATTTGCCATAACTGGATTTTTCCTTCCCTAGTCTTGCCTGGATTTGCCTTGTTTTGCCTTGTAAGAATTTGCCTTGCCTAGACTTGCTTTTCCTTCCAGTGCCTGGATTTGTCTTGCCTGGATTTGCCTTGACTGTACTTGCCTGGAGTTGCTTTGCCTGGATTTCCCTTACCTTACCTTACCTTACCTTGCCTGGGCTTGCCTTGCATAGTTGGTCTTTCCTTGCCTTGAATGGATTTGCCTTGCTTAGATTTGCCTTGCCGTGCCTTGCCTGGATTTGCCTTGCCTTGCCATGCCTGGATTTCCCTTGCCTTGCCTTGACTAGATTTGCCTTGCTAGGGTTTCCCTCACCTTGCCTTTCCTGGATTTGCCTTGCCTGGGTTTGCCTTTCCTTGCCTTCCCTGGGTTTTCATTGCCTTGACTGGATTTACCTTGCCTTGTCTTGCTTTGATTTGCCTTGCCTCGCCTTTCTTAGATATGCCTTGCCTGGAATTGCCTTGCCTTGCCTTCTCTGGATATGCCTTGCCTTCTCTGGATATGCCTTGACTGCATTTTCCTTGCCTTGGTTTGCCTGGATTTGCCTTGCCTTGCGTTCCTGGATTTGCCTTTTCAAGATTTGACTTGCCTTGTTTCACCTGAATTTGCATTGCCTTTATTTGCCTTGCCTTTCCTGGATTTGCATTGCCTTGATTTGACCTCCTTGCCTTATCCAGATGTGCCTTGCCTGGATTTGCCTTTCCTTGGTCTTTCCTGGGTTTGCCTTGCCTAGATGTGCATTGCCTTGCCTTCCCTGGATTTGCCTCGTTTGGATTTGTTTTGCTTTGTCTTGTCTTGCTTTGCTATGCTTTGACTTGCCTCGATTTGTCTTGCCTTGATTTGCCTTGCTTTGCCTTTTCTGTATTTGCCTTGCTTTGCCTTGCCTCTATTTGCCTCGCATTACCTTGCCTAGATTTGCGGTGCCTGGATTTGCCTTGCTTTGTCTTGCCTGGATCTGCCTTGCCTAGATTTGCCTTGTCTTGCCTTGCCTGCAATTGTCTTGCCTGGATTTATCTTTCCTTGCTTTGCCATGCCTGGATTTGCCTTGCCTGAATTTGTCTTTTCTTGCCTTGCCTGCGTTTGCCTTGCCTTGCATGGCCTTGCCTGGGTTTGCCTTGCCTTAACTTGCCTGAATTTGCGTTGCCTGCATTTGTCTTGCTTTACCCTACGTGAATTTGCATTGTCTGAATTTGCCTTGCCTTGCCTTGTCTCGATTTGTCTTGCCTTGCCTTGCTTGTATTTGCCTTGCCTTGCCTTGGTTAAACTGGCCTTGCCTAAGTTTGCCTTGACTTTTCTTGCCTAGCCTAGATTTGCCTTCCCTGAGTTTGCCTTGCCTTGTCCTGCCTAAATTTGCCTTGCGTAGATTTGCCTTGCCTTGCCTTCCATAAATTTGTCGTGCCTGGATTTTTCTTGCCTTGACTTGCCTGGATTTGCCTTGTTTTGCCTTATAAGAATTTGACGTGCCTCAATTTGTTTTCCTTGCTGTGCCTGGATTTGCCTTGCCTGGACTTACCTGGATTTGCCTTGCCTGGATTTCCCTTGCCTTGCCTTACCACGTCTGGGCTTTCCTTGCATGAGTTGGTCTTTCCTTGCCTTGATTGAATTTGCCTTGCTTAGATTTGCCTTGCTTAGATTTGCCTTGCTTAGATTTGCCTGGTTTTGCCTTGCCTGGATTTGCCTTGCATTGCCTGCCTGGATTTGCCTTCCCTGGATTTGCCTTGCCTTGCCTTGCCTGGATTTGCCATGCCTGGTTTTGCCTTACCTTGCTTTGCCTGAATTTGCCTTGCCTTGCCTTTCCTGGATTTGGCTTATTTTGCCTTGGCTGGATTTGTTTTGCTTTTATTTTTATTGCCTTGCCTTGTCTGGATTTGCCTTGCTATGCCTCGCCTGGATTTTTCTTGCCTGAATTTGCCTTTCATTTTGTTGCCTAAATTTTCCTTGCTTTGATTTGCCTTGTCTTGCCTTGCCTGATGTTTCCCTGCCCGGATTTGCCTTTTCTTACCTTGTCTGAATTTGCCTCGCCTGGGTTTGCCTTGCCTGGATTTGCTTAGCCTTGCCTTGCCTAGATTTGCCTTGCCTTGATTTTCCTTGGCTGAGTTTGCCTTGCCTGGATTCGTCTTGCCTTGCCTTTCCTGGATTTCCGTTGTTGGATTTGCCTTGCCTTGCCTTGCCTGAATTTGCCTTGGTTATACTTGCCTTTCTTTACGTAACCTTGCTTAAATTTGCCTTGTTTTGCCTCGCCTGGATTTTCCTTGCCTGGATTTCTCTTGCCTTGGTTTGCCTTACCTTGCCTTCCCTGGTGTAGCCTTGCCTATATTTGCCTTGCCTGGATTTCCCTTCTTTGACTTGCCTGGGTTTGCCTTGCCTTGCCTTGCCCTGCCTTGATTTGCCTTGCCTTTTCTGAATTTGCCTTGCCTGTATTTTTCTTGCCTTGTCTTGCCTGGATTTGCCTTATTTTGCCTTGTAAGGATTTGCCTTGCCCGGATTTGCTTTTTCTTGCCGTGCATGGATTTGACTTGCCTAAATTTGCCTTGCCTAGACTTGCCTGGATTTCCCTTGCCTTGCCTTGCCTTTGCTGGGCTTGCCTTGCGTGAATTGGTCTTTCCTTGTTTTGACTGGATTTGACTTTCTTGAATTTGCCTTTCTTGGATTTGCCTTGTCTTGCCTTGTTTGGTTTTCCCATGCCTTGTCTTGCTAGATTTTCCTTGCCTGTATTTGCCTTGCCTTGCCATGACTGGATTTACCATGCCTGGTTTTGCCTTGCATAGCTTTGCCTGGATTTGTTTTGCCTTACCTTGCCTGGATTTGCCTTGCCTAACCTTGCCTGGATTTGCAATGCCTGGATTTGCTTTCCCCGGATTTGCCTTGCCTTGCTTTGTCTATATTTGCCTTGCAGGATTTCTTTTGCCTTGCCTCGCCTGGATTTGCCATTCTTTGATTTGCCTTGCCATGTTTTTTCTTGCCTAAATTGGCCTTGCCTGTATTTGTCTTCTTTTGCCTTGCCTGGATTTGCCTTCCTTTTATTTTCCCTCCTTGCCCTGAATGGATTTGCCTTGCTTTGCCTCGCCTGGATTTGCCTCGCCTGGATTTGCCTTTCATTGACTTTCCTGGATTTGCCTTGACTTTCCTTGCCTGGTGTTGCCTTTCTTGGATTTGCCTTTCTTGCCTTGCCTTGCTTTCCCCGCATTTGCCTTGCCTGGAATTGCCTTTTCTTGAATTTCCTGTATTTGTCTTTCCTGGATTTGCCTTGTTTTGTTTTGCTTAAATTTGTCTTGCCTGGATTTTCCTTTTCTTGAATTTCCTATATTTGTATTTCCTGGATTTGCCTTGCCTTGTTTTGCTTAAATTTGTCTTGCCTGGATATGCCTTGCCTTGCCTTAGCTGGATTTGCCTTTCCTGAATTTTCCTTTCTTTACTTGGTTGGATTTGCCTTGCCTGGATTTGCCTTGCCTTGCCTTCCATGGGTTTGCCTTCACTGGATTTGACTTGCCTTGCCTTGCCTGAATTTGTCTTGCCGTGACTTGCCTGGATTTGTCTTTCCTGGATTTGCCTTGCCTTGCTTTTTTTAGATTTCCATTGCCTGGATTTGCCTTGCCATCCCTGGATTTCTCTTGCCTGGATTTGACTTGTCTTGCTTTGAACTTTTTTGCCTTTCTTGTATTTGCCTTGCCTTGCTTTGCCTTGATTTGCTGTGCCTGGATTTGTTTTGCCTTGCCTTCCCTAGATTTGCCTTGTTTAAATTTGCCTTGCCTTGGCTTAGCTGGATTTGCCTTGCCTTTTTTTGCCTTGCCTTGATTTCCCTTGCCTGGATTTGCCTTGCTGCATTGGTCTTGCTTTGCCTTGCCTAGATTTTCCTTGACGGGACTTTTTTTGCCTTGCCTTGCCTGTCTTTGCCTTACCTGGTTTTGCCTTGCCTTGCAATGACTCTACTTGCCTTGCAGGATTTTGCCTTGCTTGGATTCTTCCCTGCCTTGCCTTGCCTGGGTTTGCCTTTCCTGGATTTTTGTTTCCTTGCCTTGCCTGGATTTTCCTTTCCTGGATTTGCCTTGCCTTGTCTAGCCTTGCCTGGATTTTCCCTACCTGGACTTGCCTTGCGGTGCCTTGCCTGGATTTTCCTTGCTGGTATTTGCCTTGCATTGCATTGCTTTGCCTGGATTTGCCTTGCCTTGCCTTGCCTGGATTTGCCTTGCTTTTATTACCTTTGATTTGCCTTGCCTGCATTTGTCTTGCCTTGCTTTGCCTGAATTTGCCTTGACTAGATTTGCCTTGCCTTTCCTTTTCTGGATATTCCCTGCCTGGATTTGCCTTGCCTTGCCTGGATTTGCCTTTCCTTGACTTTCCTGAATGTGCCTTGTCTTGATTTGCCTTGCCTTGTATTGCCTGGATTTGCCTTGCCTTGACGGGCCTCGCCTGGATTTGTCTTGCCTTGCCTGCCCTGAATTGCCTTTCCTTGTCTTGTCTGCGTTTTTTGGCCTGGATTTGACTTGAATCGCCTTGCCTGGATTTGAGTTGCATGGAATTAATTTGCCTGGATTTGCCTTGCCTGCCTGGATTTGCCTTGCCTGGATTTGCCTTGGGTTGTGTTGCCTGGATTCCTTTTCTCTTTATTTGCCTTGCCTTGCCATGCCTGAATTTTCCTTGCCTATATTTGTCTTGCCTTGCCTGGCCTGGATTTAGGTTTTTGGATTTGACTTACCTTGTCTGCCTGTAATTGCCTTTCCTTGCATTGTCTGCGTTTTCCTTGCCTGGATTTGACTTGAATTGCCTAGCCTGAATTTGCCTTGCCTGGAGTTGCCTTGCCTGGACTTGCCTTGTCTGGATTTGCCTTGCCTTGTCTTGCCTGGATTTGCCTTGCCTTGCCTGCTTGTACCTTGCCTGGATTTGCCTTGCATTGTCTTACCAGGATTTGCCTAGTTTTGTTTTGCCAAAATTTGCCTTGACTCATCTTGCCTGGATTTGTCTTGCATGGATTTGCTTTACCTTGCCTTTCTTTGCCTGGATTTGCCTTGCCTTTATTTGCCTTGTCTTGCCTTTTTTGGATTTGCTTTTTCTGGATTTGCTTTGCCTTGCCTTGCCTGGATTTCTATTGCCTGCATTTGCATTACCTTGCCTTTTCTTCTCTGAATTTGCCTTGCCTTGATTTGCTTTACCTTGCCTTGCCTGGATTTGCCTTGCCTGGATTTGCCTTGCCTTGTCTTCTCTTGCCTAATTTTGCCTTGCCTTGCCTTTCCTGGATTTGCCTTGCCTTGTCTTGCCTTGCCTGGATTTGCCTTGCTTTGCCTATTTTGGATTTTTCTTGCCTTGCCTTACCTGGATTTGCCCTGCCTGGATTTGCCTTGCATTGTTTTGTGTTGATTTGCCTTGCCAGTATTTACATTTTCTGCCTTCCTAGGATTTTCCTTGCCTAAATTTGCCTTGCTTGAATTTCCCTTGCCTTCCCTTTACCTTGCCTGGGTTTGCCTTGCCTGGATTTCTCTTGCCTTCCCTTGCCTGGATTTGCCTTGCCAAGATTTGCGTTCCCTTGGCTTTGCTGAAATTGCCTAACCTGGGTTTGCCTTGACTAGCCTTGCCTGGATTTCCCTTGT
Organism: Callithrix jacchus; assembly: GCF_049354715.1. Classification (NCBI taxonomy): domain Eukaryota; kingdom Metazoa; phylum Chordata; class Mammalia; order Primates; family Cebidae; genus Callithrix; species Callithrix jacchus. Next base: position 60,217,954 of record NC_133506.1, read on the forward strand.
CTTGGCTTGTCTGGATTTGCCTTGCCTGCATTTGTTTTGCCTTGCCTTGCCTGGATTTGCCTTGCCTTGCTTTGCCTGAATTTTCCTTGACATGCCTTGCCTAAATTCGCCTTGTTCAAATTTGCCTTGCCTTTCATTGCCTTTATTTGACTTGTTTTTCATTGCCTGGATTTGACTTGCCTTGCCTTGCCTGGATTTGCCTTTCCTGGAGTTGTTTTGCCTTGCCTTAATTGAATTTGCCTTGAGTTTATTTGCCTTGCCTTACCTTGCCTGGGTTTGCATTTTTTTGCCTGTATTTTTCTTGCCTTGCATTACCTTTCCTTGCCTGAATTTGCCTTGCCTTGCCTTGTTTTGCATTGAGTTGCCTGGATATGCCTTGCCTGGATTTGCCTTGCCTTGCCTTGTTTTGCATTGAGTTGCCTGGATATGCCTTGCCTGGATTTGCCTTACCTTGCCTTGCCTGGATTTGTCTTGCCTTGCTGTAGGGCCCGGCATGTCTGCTGTGGGGCTTTTGTCCAGCGGAGAGCCTTGGCCCCACTCAAGTGTTCTTAACCTGGAAGAGGAAGTGTGTGGAAGAAAAGATAGATAGAAAGCGGGGTCTGGAGGACTGCCAGGCAATGCCCGAGCAAGAAGTGTCAAGACAGCAAGTTTATTTGTGCAAACTACAGGTTATATACCTTTCGTGTTTGAGGAGTGATGTACATTCCATTGTATCTTGAAATAAAATCCAGAACAAAAAATCACAAGAAAAGGGGTACAGAAAGCATGACTCTTAATCAAAGGGTGTACAGCAAAGGGACAATAAAGTTTGCAAAAAGGGGGTCATAAATCTAAACATGTGTTTTCCTAAAATCAGTTAAGCAAGCAAGTAAGATTGTTAATAAGGTACATCTGGACCTTTCCAAATGTCATTCTAACCTTGCCTATTCATATAGAATCATATGCAAAAAATATGATTGAGTTAGGAGAGGTAAACAAAGTCATACAGTTATTGTGCAGAGAAGGAACTAAGAGGCACATAATGTCTAACCATACAATGTCTCATTAGACCACAAGGCCTGAGCTCAGCCATTCTGTTGCAAATGTCAGAGGCAAAGATTGATATTTATAAAATCAGTGCAACCAGACTTCCTCCTTTCTCTTAGCTCAACAGCCTCCAGGAGAGGAGAAACATGTATGGGCTCAAGTTCAAGATGGCGAGAGTTTTTTCAAGGGCCCTTTGCAGGACTGATCCCCACATTTCCTCCATTTTTAGATTTTAAATGCACTCAAAAAGTTTAAGCTGCATCTTCTGGTGGGAGGAGAACACAAAATGAAAGATAAAAGGTAGGCAAACAATTAGTAAAAGAACACAGCCAACAAGTGCAATGATTGAAGAAAATGATGGCAGTTGGAAGCGCTGGGTCCAAGAAGACAAGGTGTTAACGATGTCATGAGCAATTGTGGCATCCTCAGGAAGCTCAGGAAAAGTTGATAGCATGAATTTCTTGCTGCAATTTAAGAATATCCAATGACATATTATTATGACTCCATATACCTTGCAAGTGAGCCTTAACTAAGGGCCATTTCCAATGAGTATCACTATAGGGAGTATTAGTAACACAAATATACTTAAAATCCACGTGACAACGAAGGGTAAGACGATTTTGAATATTATACACCTTATCTCCAATTATGTTAACAGTTTCTTCTAAAGCATTATGTTTAACCTCAATTTTCTTTTCAATGTCCATTTGAGTTCCCATAGTAACTGAAATATTTATTGCCAAATGATTAACATAAGAAGCAGTTTGAACACTATGAGCAAGACTAACAGCTGCAGTGGCAGCAGTAACCACAACAGAAACAATAGCTATAATACTAGCAATGAGAATACCAATAAATCGTTTGGGTCTTAACAGAAGTTCATAAACTTTATGAAAAATTTGTAAGCCTTTTTCATCATACCAATCACCAGAAATGTTAACAGAAAGCAAAACATAAAGAGGTTGATGAACAATCAATACTGTAGACGTAGGAAACATAGAGGAGTCCATACAATTGGTGAGGGTACAATTAATGCAAGAAATTGAATAATGTCCATTGTTTTCAGAAAAAGAATTATTACCAAGTAAAATAGTGTAGGAGGATGCAACACAAGATTGAATGTATACATGACCTCTACCTGGATAGGCACGGCTATGAGAGCCAGCAAAATAATAACTGGGGTACACAGACAAAAACAATTTCCAAAGAGAGGTGTAAGTTTTGCCCTTATCAGTGGTAAAAATAGGAGTGCTCCACCCACCGGGCATTTCATAACGAGTTAGATCATCACTTAAAGGGTTAGGGATGGACCAGTCATACGAAGTAAAACCAGAAGGCAGAGTATAATACAGAGCTTGTTTTTGATTAGGATAACAAAATTGCCATGGGGGAGAAGGATTAAAGGGAGTGTTGTCAGAGTGACAAGGTTGTAGTTCCATGAAAGGAAAATTAGGAGAACAAATGTTAGAAGATTCCTGAATACTAGGATAAAATAGTGCCCAATCTCTTACAGAAATAGACTCAGCAGGGAAGAGAGTGGAAGGGCCATTGTATGTTTGTAATTGTTTAACTCCTAGAGGAAAACAAAAGTCTCCAGGAATAGGCGGAGTAGGGGAAGGTTGTAAAGAGACATAATCACTGTAATAAAATTTATCATATATGAAAGAAACATAAAAACGCATAGGAGGAGCAATGGCCTGAGCTGTATATGTGTAATTGGCAAGTTGAGGAGTAATATGAGAGGAAGAAGGAAAACCAAGTATAGAGGTATTATTAATGTAAACAGGAAAAGCAGGATCATCCCAAGTAACAGGTCTTAATACAGGTGGATCAGGAACATAAGCCCACAGAGTTTGATGGGTAGAGGGGGGAGAATGAGGCACAGGAAAGGCAGTAGCTTGTTCACAAGCCAAAATAGTAAGCATAGCAAGAAACAAGGTAACAGGATTTCTAGAATGTCCTTGTTGCCGAACAAGATCAGAGGCTTCAGCACTAAGACCGTGAAGTTGATTCCAGGAAGGTAGAGATACATCATGATATGATGAATTATGTCTGTTGTTCTGTCGGGACCAGCGTCTGCGACGAGCAGGAGTCGTCACTCGCAGTTGACGAAATCTCGGGATCATGGAGTTTGGACTTCGTTTGTTGTTTATGTTCATGCTTCACAAGGTGTTCGGGAACCCAAATAGATGAATCAGCAGACCTAGGAAAAACACAAACATGTCCTCGTCCCCATATGAGGACTGGATCTGGGCCATGCCACTGATCAGAAAGGGCATCTTTCCAGATAACTTCAGGGCGAGCCTTATGATCAGGATGCCAAAAGCAATCAGCAGCAGAACAGTTGTTGTCATCCAAAGTGAGAAATTTTAGTACATAGAGTGCATGACGAAGCCAGTCATGCAGAGACTTGGAAAAAGACACAGTATTAGAATCATGTTTTAGTTTAGATAGTAGATTTTTGAGAACAGCATGAGAGCATTCAACAATGCCTTGGTCTTGAGGGTTGTAAGGAATACCTGTACGATGGGAGATTTGAAATTGTGAACAAAATGACTGAAAACTTTTACTAGTATATGCAGGACCATTGTCAGTTTTTAAAATCTTAGGAGGTCCAATAATAGAGAAGACCAAGAGGCAATGAGAAATAACATCCTTAACTGCTTCTCTGGTGTGGGTGGAAGCTACAAGAAAGTGGGAAAAGGTATCAATGGTAACATGAATAAATTTAAGCTTGCCAAAAGGAATAAAATGTATAACATCCATCTGGTAAACATGAGCAGGTTGCAAACCGTGTGGGTTAACTTCAAGATGAATGGTATGTGAGAGAAAAGAAACACAGGCAGGGCATTGTTTAACTATTTGTCTTGCCTATTCCCTGGTAATGTGAAACTGTAGTCGGAGGCTCCTTGCGTTTTGGTGATGCATAGCATGGGAAGACTCTGCCTGCTGTATAGGAGAAAGAGCAAGAAAAACATTTTTAGTTAGGGCATCAGCAGCAGAATTTCCAGTAGCCAAGGGTCCAGGTAGGTTAGAGTGGGCTCTGATATGCCTTATAAAGGAAGAATGGAAACGGCGTCTAAGAACCTGTTGGAGAGGTAAGAGCAAGGAAATTATGGAAGAAGAGTCTCAGAAAGATAATGGAGTTGTTTCAAGGTTCTGAACTAAGTTAACAACACATTGGCTATCAGAATATAAATTTAAAGGGAAATCCCAATTTGAAAGCACATGTTGAACAGCAAGTAATTCTAGTCTGTGCAGAGCGTTCCTCAGTCTGAAAAGAAAAGGATTGATCATTAACTACTCCAGCAGCAATGCCAGATGCTGATCCATCAGTAAAGGCTAAATAAGCAGAAGGCAAGGGGGTTTTTACACAAACTTGTGGAAAAATAAAAGAGCATTGAGAATAAAATTGGAGAAATTTATCAGTAGGATAATGACATAACATTTTACCAGGATATCCAGCAAAGGCAATCTGCCAAGAATCAGAAAATGTCCAAAGCCATTGTTGTTGTGAATTATTATAAGGAACAATAATTTCTGATGTTTCATAACCAAAGAGTGTTAGGGCTCTGGATCGGCCTTTGGCGACCAGAGTGGCTACAAGGTCAAAATGAGGGGTGATGACTTTGCTTTTACTAGTTGGCAGATGGAGCCACTCTAACACTCCCTGTTGCCAAAAAACTCCAGTGGGGGTGTACTGTGTGCGAAGTACACAATAACACCAAGAAGTTTTTACAGAAATTCTGGTAAGTTTTTGTTGTCTTAGAGACTCACTAACCAACTGTAGAGCCTGCTTAGCTGGTTCTGTCAGTTCCCTAGGAGACTTGGGATCAGAGGAACCCTTAAGAATATCAAACAGAGGTTTCAATTGACCAGTAGTTAATTTTAAACTAGGGAATATCTAATTCATGTCTCCAAGAAACTTCTGAAAATCATGAAGAGTTTTTAAATGACTTGTAACCAATACAGGAGTTTTAAAGGAAACCTGATGAGAATCAATAAGTCTGCCTAGATAATAAGGAGTAACTAGCTGAACCTTGTCAGTAGCAACAACAAGATTAGCACTTAATAAACGTGCCTGCAAAGAGTTATAGATTTCAAAAAGAAGCCCTTCTGTGGGTGCTGCTAAGAGTAAGTCATCCATGTAATGTAACAGTAAGGCCTCAGAAAACTGATGACGAAGTGGAGAGAGTACTTTAGCAACATAGGACTGACACAAAGTAGGACTATTTGCCATACCTTGAGGTAAGATAACCCATTCAAATCTTTCATAAGGTCTGTCATAATTGGTAGCTGGTATGCTAAAAGCAAAACGCTTACAATCCTGAGGAGCTAATGGAATGGAAAAGAAACAATCCTTTAAATCAATAACTAACATGCCATTCCTGTGGAACCACAACAGGGGAGGGCAGTCCAGGTTGAAGTGCCCCCATAACCACCACGGTTTTATTAACTTTAGCGTTTTCAAAAGCCAATTGTTTGGCCAGCATAGAGCTGGCTTCCTGATCGCCAACCTGATAAGTAATTGCCTCTAAGAGATGAGAAACAAATTCCTGATATGGTTCATCAGGTCCTTGGCGAATTTTAGATAGCTCTTCTGTTTTAGCTCCTTGAGATGGAAGTTGGCGCCATGCTTTTAGGGCTAATGTATTAATTTGTAACAAAGCTTCATTAGAAAGGGCAATTTGATTTTGTAAAGTTTCAAAAGCACCTCTGCCCACAAGCATATTAAAGTAACCTGGCTACTGGCACGCTGATTGCGCTCAGACTGATTGAAAGCAGCCTCATCATAATAGGCTTTCCATAACAGAAAATCTCCACCAGAAAGACAAGCTCTAGTTAGTCTTATCCATTCAGCCGGTGGCAAGGCAGCTGTTGAAAAATTTTCTAAAATAGACAAAGTGTAAGGTGCTATTGGGCCATAATGCGTGACGGCTTCCTTAAGATCTTTCAGGAACGTAGGAGGGATAGCTTCATAATGACGGGTAACATTGCCTGCATTATCAGGAACTTCTATAAGAGGATATAGTGACGCGCTATCAGCGTCAACAAAGCCTTTATGCATGGACATCATGGCTTGTGTTAAGGGGGAAATGGGAGCAGTGGGGTGTGGATCTAATAACCAAAGAATTAGAAGGTACAGAAGACGGTGCCTGAGCAACAGGAAAGCAGTGTTGTTGTTGCAAGGGGAATGCTTTAGAACAAAGAGAAAGTAAGTCTCTGATTTGATCAGAGAGGTCCGAAGGAAGGGTAGGAGTTACTGAGTTATGATCACGGCGAGGGGTGTTAGGTGGGGAGACATACCTGTCGGGCTCTTTTAAAACAGCTTCTGTCACAAGTTGGCAGCTATCCATGAGTGGATGTCTAGAAGAATGGTTAATACCATGCTCCATTTTATCGAGAGGATCAAGTTCAGAAGCAGGAGGGGAGAAAGCAGCAGCAGGGGAAGAAATAGCATTGTGAGATCAAGGGCGAGCAGGTTCCGCTTGAGAGGAGCAGACACTGTCTTTAAGTTTAGACCAAAGAGAAAGTAAAACCTCGGTTTGAGGTAAAGCTTTATTATGAGAGGCATATTGTTCAATTTTCTCACCAATTTTATCCCATGCAGTTTTCTCCAATATTCCTCCTTCTGGAACCCACGGGCAAATTTCATGAATAATGTGCACAAATTCCTCCACAGTTTTTAGCTTAATATCATGTTCATGTGACTTAATCATTTTTGCAATAATTGTATAAACAAGTAACACTCCTTAGATTCTATATGCCCTATGTTTTACTACAGATGAAACTGAGAAATTCTGTTTACTTTGACTTGTATGTACAAAGAGAGAAAAAGTTTGATTAATATTATACAAAATCAAAAGTAGAGAGCTTACTTATGAGAAAAGCCAAACTTACTGCTGCAGCCTCACCTTTATAACTTGAGCGTCACTGTGATCCCTCATATCCAGGGCCCCACGTTGGGTGCCAGATGTGTGGGTCTGGTACGTCTGCTGGGGAGCTTCTGTCCAGTGGAGAGCCTCGACCCCACTCAAGTGTTCTTAACCTAGAAATGGGAGTGCGTGGAAGAAAAGATAGATAGAGAGCGGGGTCTGGAGGACTGTCAGGCAATGCTGGAGCAAGAAGTGCCAAGACAGCAAGTTTATTTGTGCAAACTACAGGTTATATACCTTTCAGTGTTTGAGGAGTGACATACATTCCATTGTATCTTAAAATAAAATCAAGAACAAAAAATCACAAGAAAAGGTGTACAGAAAGTATGACTCTTAATCAAAGGGTGCACAGCAAAGGTTGCCTTACATGGATTTACCTTACTTGAATTTGCCTTGTTTTGCCTTGCCTGGATTAGCCTTGTTTGGATTTGCCTTGTTTTGCATTGCCTTTAGTTGACTTGTTTTTTTATTGCCTGTATTTGCCTTGCCTTTCCATGCCTGGATTTTTCTTGCCTGGATTTCCCTTGCATTGCTTTGCCTGGATTTGCCTTGCCTTAATTTTCCTTGCCTAGATTTACCTTGCCTTGCTTTGCCTGGATTCGCCTTGCTTTTTGTTGCCTGGATTTGCCTTGCCTTGCCTTGCCTTGCCTAAATTTGCCTTTCTTGAATTTTCCTTTCCGTGTATTGACCAGATTTTTCTTGCATTGCCTTGCCTGGATTTGCCTTGCCTGGATTTGCCTTGCCTGGATTTGCCTTACCTTACGTTGCCTGATTTTGACTTGCTTGGACATGTTTTGTTTTGCCTTGCCTGGATTTGCCTTGCATTGCCTTGCCTGGATTTGTCTTCCCTGGATTTGCCTTGCCATGCCTGGATTTGCCTTTCTTGTATTTGCCTTGCCTTGCCTTGCCTTGCCTTGATTTGCCTTGCCTGGATTTGCCTTACCTTGTTTTGCCTGGATTTCTTTTCTGGATTTGCTTGCCTGAATTTGTCTTGCTTTGCCTTGCCTGGATTTACGTTACCTGGATTTGACTTGCCTTACCTTGCCTGGATTTGCTTTCCTTGCCTTGCCTGGGTTTGCCTTGAATGTATTTGCCTTGCCTTGCCTTGCCTGGATTTGTCTTACCCGAAGTTGCCTTGCCCTCTCTTGCCTGGATTTGCTATGCCTGGATGTGCCTTGCCTTGCCTTGCCTTGCCTTGGCTGAATTTGCCTAGCCAAAATTTGCCTTGCCTTGCCTGAATTTGCCTTTCCTTACCATGCCTGTATTTTCTTGCCTTCCCTTACCTGGATTTGCCTTGCCTTGCCTTGTCTTAATTTGCCTTGCTTGAATTTGCCTTGTTATGCCTTGCCTGGATTTGCCTGTCCTTCTGTTGCCTGGATTTGCCTTTCCTGGATTTGCCTTGCCTTGCCTTACATTGCCTGGGATTTTCTTGCCTGAATTTGTCTTGCTTTGCCTGCCTGGATTTCACTTTTCTGGATTTGCTTTACCTTGCCTCGCATGGATTTACCTTTCCTGGATTTGGGTTGCTTTCCCTTGCCTGGATTAGCCTTACATTCCCTGGATATTTGTTTTCTGTATTTGCTTTTCCTTGACTTGCCTGGATTTGTCTTCCTTTGTTTTGCCTGAGTTTGCCTTCCCTGGAGTTGTTTTGCCTTGCATTTCCTGTATTTGCCTTTCTTGCATTTGTCCTGCCTTGCCTTGCCTGGATTTGCCTGGCCTTTCGTTGCTGGGATTTGCCTTGCATTGCCTTTCCTTTATTTCCTTTCTTGGATTTGCCTTTCTTTACATTGCCTAAACTAGCCTCGCCCGGATTTGCCTTACCTTGCCTTGCCTTGCCTTCACTTTCCTGGATGTGCCTTGCCTGCATTGGCCTCTCCTTGATTTGCCTTGCCTTGCCAGGATTTGCCTTGCCTGGATTTGCTTTGCCTTGCCTTGCCTGAATTTGCTTGCCTGGATATGCCTGGAATTGCCATGGCTGAATTTACCTCGCCTGATAGGCCTTGCCTTGCCTTATTTCTCCGGGGTTTTACTTGCCTGTATTTGCCTTTTCTTGCCTTTCCTGAATTTGCCTTGTCTGGATTGGCCTTGCTTTGGCTTCCCTGGATTCGCCTTACCGGGATTTGCCTTGCCTTGCCTTGCCTGGATTGGCTTTTTATTGCCTTGCCTGAATTTACCTTGCCTGTATTGGTCTTGCCTTGCCTTGCCTGGATTTGCCTTTTTTAGACTTGCTTGGATTTGCCTTACCTTGATTTGCCTTGCTTTAGTTTGCCAAGATTTTTCTTTCCTAAATTTGCCTTTTTTTGTTTGGCCAGAATTTCCCTTGCCTTGCCTTGCCTGGATTCGCCTTGCCTGGATTTGCCTTGACTGAATTTTCCTTGCCTTGCCTTCCTTTTATTTCCTATCCTGGATTTGCCTTTTTTACATTGCACAAATTAGCCTTGCGTGTATTTGCCTTGCCTTTGCTTGCCTGGATTTGTGTTGACTGAATTGTCCTTGCCCTGCCTTCCCTTTATTTATTTTCCTGGATTTGCCTTTCTTTACACTGCATAAATTAGCTTTGTTTGGATTTGCCCTGCCTTGCCTTGACTTGTCTTGCCTGGATTTTCCTTTCCTTTCCTTTCCTGGATTTGTCTTGCCTGGATTGGCCTCTCCTTTATTTGCCTTGCCTTGTCTTATTAGGATTTGCCTTGCCTGGATTTGACTTGCCTTGCCTGGGTTTGCCTTTCCTGGATTTGTTTTCGTTGCCCTACCTTGATTTGCCTTGCCTGGATTTGCCTTGCCTTTCATTGGCTGTATTTGCCTTGCATTGATTTTCCTTGCCTGGATTTTTCTTGGCTGCATTGCTTTTGCTTTGCCTTTCCTGGATTTGCCTTGCCTTGATTTAGCTTGCAACTAATTGCCTTGCCTTTTCTTGTTTTGCCTAAATTTGCCTTGCCTAAATTGGCCTTGCCTTGCCTTCCCTGGATTTTCCTTGCCGGAATTTGCCTTTCCTTGCCTTGCCTGGGTTTGCCTTTCCTTGAATTGCCTGGAATTCTTTTTTTTTTTTTTAATTTTTTATTGGATTATAGGTTTTGGGGTACATGAGCAGAGCATGCAAGACAGTTGCGTAGGTACACACATGGCAGTGTGCTTTGCTTTTCTTCTCCCCTTCACCCACATTTGGCATTTCTCCCCAGGCTATCCCTCCCCACCTCCCCCTCCCACTGGCCCTCCCCTTTTCCCCCCAATACACACCAGTGTTTAGTACTCCCCTTTCTATGTCCATGTGTTCTCATTTTTCATCACCCACCTATGAGTGAGAATATGCGGTGTTTCATTTTCTGTTCTTGTGTCAGTTTGCCGAGGATGATGTTCTCCAGATTCATCCATGTCCCTACAAACGACACAAACTCATCATTTCTGATTGCTGCATAATATTCCATGGTGTATATGTGCCACATTTTTCCAATCCAGTCTATTATCAATGGGCATTTTGGTTGATTCCAGGTCTTTGCTATTGTAAACTGTGCTGCAATGAACATTCGTGTACATGTGTCCGTATAGTAGAACGATTTATAGTCTTTTGGATATATACCCAGTAATGGGATTGCTGGGTCAAATGGAATTTCTATTCCTAAGGCCTTGAGGAATCGCCACACTGTCTTCCACAATGGTTGAACTAGCTTACACTCCCACCAACAGTGTAAAAGTGTTCCTTTTTCTCCACATCCTCTCCAGCATCTGTTGTCTCCAGATTTTTTAATGATCGCCATTCTAACTGGCGTGAGATGGTATCTCAATGTGGTTTTGATTTGCATCTCTCTGATGACCAGTGACGATGAGCATTTTTTCATATGATTGTTGGCCTCATATATGTCTTCTTTCGTAAAGTATCTGTTCATATCCTTTGCCCACTTTTGAATGGGCTTGTTTGTTTTTTTCCTGTAAATCTGCTTGAGTCCTTTGTAAATTCTGGATATCAGCCCTTTGTCAGATGGGTAGACTGCGAAAATTTTTCCCATTCTGTTGGTTGCCGATTCACTCTAGTGACTGTTTCTTTTGCCGTGCAGAATCTGTGGAGTTTGATTAGGTCCCATTTGTCTATTTTGGCTTTTGTTGCCAATGCTTTGGTGTTTTGTTCATGAAGTCCTTGCCTACTCCTATGTCCTGGATAGTTTTGCCTAGATTTCCCTCTAGGGTTTTTATGGTGCCAGGTCTTATGTTTAAGTCTTTAATCCATCTGGAGTTAATTTTAGTGTAAGGTGTCAGGAAGGGGTCCAGTTTCTGCTTTCTGCACATGGCTAGCCAGTTTTCCCAACACCATTTGTTAAACATGGAATCCTTGCCCCATTGCTTGTTTTTGTCAGGTTTATCAAAGATTGTATAGTTGTATGTATGTTGTGTTGCCTCCGGTGCCTCTGTTTTGTTCCATTGGTCTATATCTCTGTTTTGGTACCAGTACCATGCTGTTTTGATTACTGTAGCCTTGTAGTATAGTTTGAAATCCGGTAGTGTGATGCCCCCCGCTGTGTTCTTTTTGCTTAGAATTGACTTGGCTATGCGGGCTCTCTTTTGGTTCCATATGAAGTTCATGGTGGTTTTTTCCAGTTCTGTGAAGAAAGTCGATGGTAGCTTGATGGGGATAGCATTGATTCTGTAAATTACTTTGGGCAGCATAGCCATTTTCATGATATTAATTCTTCCTAACCATGAACATGGAATGTTTCTCCATCTGTTTGTGTCCTCTCTGATTTCGTTGAGCAGTGGCTTGTAGTTCTCCTTGAAGAGGTCTCTTACGTTCCTTGTGAGTTGTATTCCAAGGTATTTTATTCCTTTTGTAGCAATTGCGAATGGCAGTTCGCTCTTTATTTGGCTTTCTTTAAGTCTGTTATTGGTGTAGACGAATGCTTGTGATTTTTGCACATTGATTTTATATCCTGAGACTTTGCCGAAGTTGTTTATCAGTTTCAGGAGTTTTTGGGCTGAGGCGATGGGGTCTTCTAGGTATACTATCATGTCGTCTGCAAATAGAGACAATTTGGCTTCCACCTTTCCTATTTGAATACCCTTTATTTCTTTTTCTTGCCGGATTGCTCTGGCTAGAACTTCCAGTACTATATTGAATAGGAGTGGTGAGAGAGGGCATCCTTGTCTAGTGCCAGATTTCAAAGGGAATGCTTCCAGTTTTTGCCCATTCAGTATGATATTGGCTGTTGGTTTGTCATAAATAGCTTTTATTACTTTGAGATACGTTCCATCGATACCGAGTTTATTGAGGGTTTTTAGCATAAAGGGCTGTTGAATTTTGTCAAATGCCTTCTCTGACATTTGAGATATGTCAATTGAGATAATCATGTGGTTTTTGTTTTTGGTTCTGTTTATGTGGTGAATTACATTGATAGACTTGCGTATGTTGAACCAGTCTTGCATCCCCGGGATGAATCCTACTTGATCATGATGAATAAGTTTTTTGATTTGCTGTTGCAATCGGCTTGCCAAGATTTTATTGAAGATTTTTGCATCTATGTTCATCATGGATATTGGCCTGAAGTTTTCTTTTCTCGTTGGGTCTCTGCCGGATTTTGGTATCAGGATGATGTTGGTCTCATAAAATGATTTGGGGAGGATTCCCTCCTTTTGGATTGTTTGAAATAGTTTTAGTAGGAATGGTACCAGCTCCTCCTTGTGTGTCTGGTAGAATTCGGCTGTGAACCCGTCTGGACCTGGGCTTTTTTTGTGAGGTAGGCTCTTAATTGCTGCCTCGACTTCAGACCTTTTTATTGGTCTATTCATAGTTTCAGCTTCCTCCTGGTTTAGGCTTGGGAGGACACAGGAGTCCAGGAATTTATCCATTTCTTCCAGGTTTACTAGTTTATGCGCATAGAGTTGTTTGTAATATTCTCTGATGATGGTTTGAATTTCTGTGGAATCTGTGGTGATTTCCCCTTTATCATTTTTTATTGCATCTATTTGGTTGTTCTCTCTTTTATTTTTAATCAATCTGGCTAGTGGTCTGTCTATTTTGTTGATCTTTTCAAAAAACCAGCTGTTGGATTTATTGAATTTTTGAAGGGTTTTTCGTGTCTCAATCTCCTTCAGCTCAGCTCTGATCTTAGTAATTTCTTGTCTTCTGCTGGGTTTTGAGTTTTTTTGATCTTGCTTCTCTAGCTCTTTCAATTTTGACGATAGGGTGTCAATTTTGGATCTCTCAATTCTCCTCATATGGGCACTTATTGCTATATACTTTCCTCTAGAGACTGCTTTAAATGTGTCCCAGAGGTTCTGGCACGTTGTGTCTTCGTTCTCATTGGTTTCGAAGTACTTCTTTATTTCTGCCTTCATTTCGTTGTTTACCCAGTCAACATTCAAGAGCCAGTTGTTCAGTTTCCATGAAGCTGTGCAGTTCTGGGTCGGTTTCTGAATTCTGAGTTCTAACTTGATTGCACTATGGTCTGAGAGGCTGTTTGTTATGATTTCAGTTGTTTTGCATTTGTTGAGCAGTGCTTTACTTCCAATTATGTGGTCAATTTTAGAGTAGGTGTGATGTGGTGCTGAGAAGAATGTGTATTCTGTGGATTTGGGGTGGAGAGTTCTGTAAATGTCCACCAGGTTTGCTTGCTCCAGGTCTGGGTTCAACATCCTTGTTGATTTTCTGTCTGGTTGATCTGTCTAGTATTGACAGTGGAGTGTTAACGTCTCCCACTATTATTGTGTGGGAGTCTAAGTCCTGTTGTAAGTCATTAAGAACTTGCCTTATGTATCTGGGTGCTCCTGTGTTGGGTCCATGCATGTTTAGGATCTTTAGCTCTTCTTGTTGTATCGATCCTGTTACCATTATGTAATGGCCTTCTTTGTCTCTTTTGATCTTTGTTGCTTTAAAGTCTATTTCATCAGAGATGAGAATTGCAACTCCTGCTTTTTTTTGCTTTCCATTAGCTTGGTAAATCTTCCTCCATCCCTTTATTTTGAGCCTTTGTGTATCCTTGCATGTGAGATGGGTTTCCTGGATACAGCACACTGATGGGTTTTGGATTTTTATTCAATTTGCCAGTCTGTGTCTTTTGATTGGTGCATTTAGTCCATTTACATTTAGGGTTAATATTGTTATGTGTGAATTTGATACTGCCATTTTGATGCTAAGTGGCTATTTTGCCTGTTAGTTTTTGTAGATTCTTCATTATGTTGAAGCTCTTTAGCATTCAGTGTGATTTTGGAATGGCTGGTACTGATTGATCCTTTCTATGTGTAGTGCCTCTTTTAGGAGCTCTTGTAAAGCAGGCCTGGTGGTGACAAAATCTCTGAGTACTTGCTTGTTCGCAAAGGATTGTATTCTTCCTTCACTTCTGAAGCTCAGTTTAGCTGGATATGAAATTCTGGGTTGAAAGTACTTTTCTTTAAAAATGTTGAATATTGGCCCCCACTCTCTTCTGGCTTGTAGTGTTTCTGCCGAGAGATCTGCTGTGAGTCTGAGGGGCTTCCCTTTGTGGGTGACCCGACCTTTCTCTCTGGCTGCCCTTAGTATTCTCTCCTTTATTTCAACCCTGTTGAATCTGACGATTATGTGCCTCGGGGTTGCTCTTCTTGCGGAATATCTTTGTGGTGTTCTCTGTATTTCCTGCAATTGAGTGTTGGCTTGTCTTGCTAGGTGGGGGAAATTTTCCTGGATGATGTCCTGAAGAGTATTTTCCAGCTTGGATTCATTCTCTTCGTCCCCTTCTGGTACACCTATCAAACGTAGGTTAGGTCTTTTCACATAGTCCCACATTTCTTGGAGACTTTGTTCATTCCTTTTTGCGCTTTTTTCTCTGATCTTGGTTTCTCGTTTTATTTCATTGAGATGGTCTTCGACTTCAGATATTCTTTCTTCTGCTTGGTCAATTCGGCTATTGAAACTTGTGTTTGCTTCGGAAAGTTCTCGTATCCTGTTTTTCAGCTCCTTTAATTCATTCATATTCCTCTCTAAGGTATCCATTCTTGTTATCATTTCCTCGAATCTTTTTTCAAATCTTTTTTCAGGTTCTTAGTTTCTTTGCATTGATTTAATACATGATCTTTTAGCTCACAAAAGTTTCTCATTATCCATCTTCTGAAGTCTAATTCCGTCATTTCGTCACAGTCATTCTCCATCCAGCTTTGCTCCCTTGCTGGTGAGGAGTTTTGGTCCTTTCTAGGAGGCGAGGTGTTCTGGTTTCGGGTGTTTTCCTCCTTTTTGCGCTGGTTTCTTCCCATCTTTGTGGATTTGTCCACTGGTCGTCTGCGTAGTTGCTGACTTTTCGTTTGGGTCTCTGAGTGGACACCCAGAATGTTGATGATGAAGTATTTCTGTTGCTTGGTTTTCCTTCTACCAGTCTAGCCCCTTCGCTGTATGACTGCTGAGGTCCGCTCCAGACCCTGCTTGTCTGGGGTGCACCTCTAGTAGCTGTGGCACAGCGAGGGATGCTACCAGTTTCTTTTTCTGCTCTCTTTGTCCCAGGATGATGCCTGCCTAATGTCAGTCTTTTGGATATAGAGGGGTCAGGGAGCTGCTTGAGGAGACAGTTTGTACTTTATAGGGGTTTAATTGCTGAGCTGTGCACTCTGTTGTTCATTCAGGGCTGTTAGGCTGCTATGTTTGATTCTGCTGCAACAGAGCTCATTAAAAACTTTTTTTTTCTCTCAAATGCTCTGTGTTGAGGGGTTTGGGCTTTATTTGGATGTCCGATCAGGTGTCCTGCCCAGCTAGAAGGCAGACTAGCCACTGTTTGGCTGCCGAGTCTCCGCCCTGCTGTTGTGTGATTCGTGCTGTTCCTGTCGGCTCTGCTGTGGTCTCCGCCACACCCTGCGGTGGAGTCTCTTCGTTGTAGCGTGTTGCCTCAGCAATGGAAGGCTGCGTCAGCAGAGGGCGTGTATCTCAGTAGGGACGGGTTGCCTCGGCAATGGCTGGCTGCGTCAGCAATGGGCGTGTATCTCAGTTGGGGCGGGTTGCCTCGGCAACGGTTGGCTGCGTCAGCAGTGGGCGTGTATCTCAGTTGGGGCGGGTTGCCTCGGTAGTGGTGGACACCCCTCCCCCACAGAGCGTCTTGGACCGTCTGCTCGGGATAGTTTGATATCGCGGTTTTGTTCGTCCCACTGGGTATCCCAATCCCTGCAATCCCCTGGGCTGGCCTATTGTCCAAGTCTCGTTCAGTCTCAAGTCCAGCCCTCTCAAGTCTCAGGTTGCCGGTTCAACAGGGCACCTGGACAAGCGCGCCCTGTGGGGATTGCTGGGTTGGGCCGGCCGCCTCCGCCCCAGCTGCTGTCTTCGCCAGGCAGACCTACTGTCTGGCGGCCCGTGTCTTTTTTATACTTGGGAGTTTCCCCGTTCTGTGGGCAACAAAGATCAGTCTGGAAATGCCGCTCTGACTCACCGTTTGCGGATTCAACAAGAAGAGCTCCAATCCTGGGTTGTTCTCACAGCGCCATCTTGAGTCCTCCTTCTTTTCTTTTCTTGTCTTGCCTTGCTTGGAATTGCCTTGCCTTGCCTTGCCTGTAATTGCCTTCCTTGAAATTGCCGTTTTCTGCCTTGCCTAGAATTGCCTTGCCTGGAATGTCCCTGCTTTGCCTTGCTTTTTTTTTAACCACAAATTGCCTTGCCTGGAATTGGTCTGCCTTGCCTTGTTTTGCTTTGCCTTGAATTCCCTTGCCTGAAACTTTTTTTGCCTTCCTGGGAATTTTTTTGCATTGCCTTTTCTTGCCTAGCCTGAAATTGCCCTGTCTGGAATTGACTTGCTTTGGCTTGCCTTGCCTGGAATTGCCTTAATTAAAATTGTCTTGCCTTGCCTTGCATTGTCTGGAATTGCCCTGCCTGAAAATGCCCTGCCTTGCCTTGCCTTTTCTTAAATTGCCCTGCCTGCAATTGCCCTGCCTTGCCTTTCCTGGTCTTGCCTTGATTTGCCTTGCCTTTCCTGGTCGTGCCTCGATTTGCCTTGCCTTTAGTTTCTTGGCCTTGCTTTGTTTTGCCTGGAATTGCCTATTCTGTAACTGCCTTGCCTTGCCTTGCCTGGAGTTGCCTTGCCTCGAATTGCTTTGCCTTGCCTTGCCTGGATTTGCTGTTCCTGGAATTGCCCTGCCTTGACTTATGTGGAATTCCCTTTCCTGAAATTGCCTGGTCTTGCCTTGCCTTGCCTGAAATTGCCTTGCCTTGACTTGCCTGGAACTATCTTGCCTGGATTTGCCTTCTCTTGCCTTGTCTTACTTTGCCTTTCCTTTCCTTTCCTTTCCTTGCCTTGCCTAGTATTTCCTTGCCTGGAATTGCCTTTCCTGGAATTTTCTTGTTTTTCCTTGACTTGTCTGAAATTGCCTTGCCTGGAATTGCCTTGTCTTGCTTTGTCTGGAGTTGCCTTGCCTGGAATTGCCTTGACTTGCCTTGCCTGGATTAGCCTTTCCTGCAATTGTCAAGCCTGGAATTTCCTTGCCTTGCCAAGAACTGCCGTGTCTTGACTTGCCTCGCCTCGTTTTTTCTAGCCTTCCCTTCCCTAGAATTGCCTTGCCTGGAGTTGCCTTGCCTGAATTGCCTTGCCTTTCCTTGCCTTAACTTTCATTGCCATGCCTAGTATTGCCTTGCCTTGCCGGGAATTTTTTTGTGTTGCCTTGCTTTACATAGCCTGGAATTGCCCTGCTTGGAATTGCCTTGCCTTGGCTTGCATTGCCGTTTTTGGAATTGCCTTTCCTATTATTGCCTTGCCTTGTCTTTCTCAAAACTGACCTGCCTTACATTACCTTGCTGAAATTTTCCTGCCTGGAATTGCACTGCATTGCCTTGCCTTTCCTTGCCTGGAATTGACTTTTATGGAATTGCCTCGCTTTGCCTTGCCTTTCCTTGCATGAGATTGCCTTGCCTGGAGTTGTCTTGACTGGAATTGTCTTGCCTGGAAATGCCTTGCTTTGCCTTGTGTTGTCTTGCTTTGCCTAGAATTTTTAAGCCTGAAATTGCCTTGCCTTGCCTTTCATTGCCTTGAATTGTTTTGACTGGAATTGACTCTTCTTGCCATGCCTTGCATAGCCATGCCTAAAATTAAAATTCCTGAAATTGCATTGCGTTTTCTTGCCTTGCCTAAAAAAGCCTTGCCTTGACTCGAATTGCCTTGCTTTGAATTGCCTTGCCTTGCCTCTCCTCGCCTGGAATTGCCTTGCTTAGAATTGCCTTGACTTGCATTGTCTTGCCTTGTTTTGACTAAAATTGCCTTGGCCGGAATTGTCTTGCCTTGCATTAGCTGGAATTGCGTTGCCTTGTAATACATTTCCCTGCTTTGTCTTGCCTTTCTTTGCCTGGAATTGCCTTTCTGGCAATTGCCTTGCTTAGAATTGCCTTGCCTTGGATTGCCAGGAATTGCCTTGCCTGAAATTGCCTTGCTTGGAATTTCCATGCCTTGCGGAAAAATTTTTTGCATTGCCTTGCCTTGCCTAGCCTGAAATTTCCCTGTCTGGAATTGTCTTGCCTAGGCTTGCATTGCCTTGCCTGGAATTGCCTTGCCTAGAATTGCCTTGCCTTGTCTGGAATTGCCCTGCCTGGAATTGCCCTGCCTTGGTTTGCCTTGCCTCGAATTCCTTGCCTGGAATTTCCCCACCTTGCATTTCCTTAAGTTGCCTTTCCTGGCATTGCCTCACCTTGCCTTACATAAAATTGCCTTGCTTGCAATTGTCTTGATTGCCTTGCCTGAAATTTCCTTGCTTGGATTATTCATGTCTTGCTTAAAAATTTTTGCATTGCCTTGCCTTGCCTGGCCTAGCCTGGAATTGCCCTGTCTGGAATTGCCTTGCCTAGGCTTGCAATGCTTTGCCTCGAATTGCCTTGCCTAGAATTGCCTTGCCTTGCCTTTTCTGGAATTTCCCTGCCTTGCCTTGCCTTCCCAGAAATTGCACTGCCTGAAATTGCCCTGCCTTGATTTGCCTTTCCTGGAATTGCCTTGCCTTGCCGTGCCTAAAATTGACTTTCCTGAAATTGCCTTGCATTGACTTGCCTTGCCTTGCCTAAAAGAGACTTGCCTGGAATTGCCCTACATACTCTTTCCCTGCCTTTCCTGATATTGTCTTGCTTAGAGTTGCCCTGCTTTGCCTTGCCTTGCCTTGCATTGCCTTGCTTTTTTTTTTTGCCTAGAATTACCCTGCCTTTTCTTCCTTGGAATAGTGTTGCTTGGAATTGCCTTGTCTTGCTTTGCCTTGACTAGAATTGCCTTGCTTCAAATTTCCTGGTTTTGACTTCCTTCACCTGGAATTTCTTGCTTAGAATTGCCTTGTATTGCATTGACTTGCCTTGCCTTGACTGGAATTGCTTTGCCTGGAATTGTTTTGCCTTGCCTTAGATGGAATTGCCTTGCCTGTAAATGCCTTTTCCTGCCTTTTCTTGCCTTTCCGTACCTCGAATTGCATTTATGGCTATTGCCTTGACTGGAATTGCCTTGCCTTGCATTGCCTTGTTTTGCCTGGAATTTCCTTGCCTATAATTGCCTTGCCTTGCCTTATTTACCTTGTCTGGAATTCCCTTGCCTCTAATTGCCCTTTCTTGCCTTGTCTGGAATTATCTTGTCTGGAATTGCCTTGTCTTGCCTTGCCTTGCCTGAAATAGCCTTGCCTGGAATTGCCCTTTTTTGCCTTTCCTTGCCTTGCTTCAAATTGCCTTGTTTGGAATTTCTTTTTCTTGCCTTGCTTCAAAGTTCCTTGTCTCGAGTTGCCCTGCTTTGCCTTGCCTTTCCTTACAACATATTGTCTTACCTGGAATTGGCCTGCCTTTCATTCTTTTGCCTTTCCTGAAATGCTCTTCCCTGGAATTGCCATGTTTTGCCTTCGCTGAAATTGCCATGCCTAACATTTTCTTGCCTTGCCAGGAGTTTTCTCGCATTGCCTTTCCTTGCCTAGCCTGGAATTTCCCCTCCTGGAATTGCCTTCCCTTGGCTTGCCTTGCCTTGCCTGGAATTGCCTTGCCTAGAATTGCCTTGCCTTTTTTTGTCTGAAATTGCCCTGCTTTGCCTTGCCTTGCCTGAAATTTCCCTACCTGAAATTGCCCTGCCTTTTTTTTTGCCTTGCCTGGAATTGCCTTGTTTTGCCTTGCCTTACCTTGCCTGGAATTGTCTTGCATAGGATTGCATTGCCTTACCTTACCTTGCCTTACCTGGAATTGCCTTTTTTTGCCTTGAATGAAATTACCTTGTTTGGAGTTGTCTTGCCTTTCATTGCCTTGACATAACTTGCCTGAAATAGCCTTGCCTGGAATCGCACTTTTTGTCTTACCGAGTCTTGCCTCGAATTGATTCGCTTGGAATTTCCCTGCCTTGCCTAGCCTCGAATTGCTTTGCCTGGAATTTCCCTGCTTTGCCTTGCCTTGCCTTTCCTTACCTCGAGTTACCTTGCCTGGAATTGGCCTGCCTTGCCTTGTTTTTCGTTGCCTGGAATTGTCTTTCCTGGAATTACCTTGCCTTCCCTTGCCTTGAATTTCCTTGTCTAGAATTGCCCTGCCTTGCCTGGCTTTTCCCTGACTGAAATTGCCTTGCCTAAAATTGCTTGCCTTGCCTTTGGGTCTGGGATTGCCTTGCCTGGAATTTCCATGCTTTCTGAAAATTTTCTTGCATTGCCTTGCCTTGCCTAGCCTGGAATTTCCCAGTCTGGAATTGCCTTGCCATGGCTTGACTTGCCTTTCCTGTAATTGCCTTGCCAAGAATTGCCTTGCCTTGCCTTGTCTGGAATTGCCCTGCCTTGCTTTGCCTTGCCTAAAATTGCCCTTCCTGGAATTTCCCTGCCTTGCCTTGCCTTTCCTAGAATTGCCTTGCCTTACCTAAAAGAGCCTTGTTCGGATTGCCCTACATACACTTGCCCTGCCTTGCCTGAAATTGCCTTGCTTATAATTTCCATGCCTTGCCTTGCATTGCCTTCCTTGCCTGGCATTGCCTTGGCTTGCCTTGCCTTGCATTTTCTTGCCCTGCCTTGCCTAGAATTGACTTAACTGGAATTGCCTTGCCTTAAATTACCTGCAATTGTCTTGCCTGGAATTGCCTTGCTTTGTCTTGGCTGGATTTGTCTTGCCTTTCCTTGCTTAAAACTGACGTTCCCTCAATTGTCTTGCATTGCCTTGCCTTTTCTTGCATGGGATTGCCTTCCCTGGAATTGTCTTTTCTGGAATTGCCTTGGCTTGCCTTGGGTTCCCTTGCCTTGCCTGGAATTGCCCAACCTGGAATAGCGTCTTGCCTTTCCTCGTATTGCCTTTCCTGGAATTGTCTTTTATTGCTTTGCCTTGCCTTGCCTTCCCTTGCGTTGCCTTGCAGTGCCTAAAATTGACTTTCCTAAAATTGCCTTGTGTTGCCTTGCTTTACCTAAAAGAGCCTTGCCTAGAATTGCTCTACATTGTCTTGCCTTGCTTTGTCTGGAGATGCCTTGCCTAGAATTGCGCTGCCTTCCCTTGCCTTGCCAGGCCTAGCCTAGAATTGCCTTGCCTAGAATTGCCTTGCATTGCAGTGCCTTGCCTTGCCTTGCTTTGATTTTCCTTGCCTGGAATTACCCTGCCTTGCCTTCCCTGGAATAGCCTTCCCTGGAATTCCTTCGTGTTGCCTTGCCTTGACTATAGTTGCCTTGTTTGGAATTGCCATGTTTTGCCTTCCCTCGCCTGGAATTGCCTTGCCTCGACTGGAATTGCCTTTTTGGCAATTGCCTTGCCTGGAATTTCCCTTCCTTGCATTGCCAAAACTTGCCTTGCCTGGAATTGCCTTACCTTGCCTGGAATTACTTTGGCTATAATTGCATTGAATTGCCTTACCTTGCCTTGACTGAAATTGCCTTGCCTGGAATTGCCTTTCCTTGCCTTGCCTGGAAATACCTTGTTTGGAATTGCTTTGCCTTGTCGTACCTGAAATTGCCTTCCTTGGAATTTTCATGCCTTGTTGGAAATTTTCTAGCATTGCCTTGCCTTGCCTAGCCTGGAATGGCCTTGTCTGGAATTGACTTGGCTTCCCTTGCCCTGCCTGAAATTGCCTTTGCTAGAACTGGCTTGACTTGCCTTGCCTTATTTTGTCTGGAATTGCTGGGCCTGAAATTGCCCTGTCTTGCCTTGACTTGCTTGAAATTGCCCTGCCTGGTATTGCCCTGCCTTGTCTTGCCATTTCTGTAATTGCCTTGCCTTGCCTTACCGTGCCATGTCTAAAATTGGCTTTCCTGAAATTACCTTGCGTTTCCTTGCCTTGCATAAAAGAACCTTGCCTGAAACTGCCCTACATATTTTTGCCCTGCCTTGTCTGAAATTGCTTTGCTTAGAATTGCCCTGTTTTGTTTGCTTTGCCTTGCCTTGCGTTTCCTTGCTTGAAATTTTCTTGTTTGGAATTGACTTGCACTGCATTGCCTTGCCTTGCCTGAAATTGACTTGCCTGGAATGTCCTTGCCTTGCCTAAAGTTTTCTTACATGGAATTTTTTACTTGCCTTGAATTGTTTTGATAAAATAGTTTTGCCTTGACATGCCTTGATTGAAATTGCCTTGCCCTGCATTGTCTTACCTTTCCTGGAATTACCTTGCCTGGAATAGCCTTGCCTTGAATTTCCTGGAGATGCCTTCCCTGGAATAGCCTTGCTTTGCCTTAACTAAAATTGCCTTGCTTGGAATACACTTTCTTGCCTTGTCTTGCCTTGCCTTGCCTAGAATTGCCTTTCCTGCAATTGACTTGCCTAGAATTGCATTGCTTTGTTTTGCCTTCCTTTGCCTTGCCTTGCCTGGAATTGGCTGGCCTGGCTTTGCCTTGTCTTGCCTTGCCTTTTCTTACACAGAATTTCTTTGCCTGGAATTGCCTTCCCTGGAATTTTTCTGCCTGGAATTTTCTTGCCTTGCCTTACCTGGAATTGCCTTGCCTGGAATTGCCTTGCATTGCCTTGCTTTTCCTTGCCTGGAATTGCACTCCCTTGCCTTCACTGGAATAGCCTTTTGTGGAATTGTCTTGTCTTGCCTTGCTTTGACTGGAATTTCCTTACTTCGAATTGCCTTTCCTTGTCTTTCCTAGCCTGAAATTGTATTGCCAAGAATTGTCTTGCTTTTCCTTGCCTTGCCTTGACTTGACTGGAATTGCCTTGCCTGGATTTGTTTTGGCTTGCTTTAGCTTGAATTGCCTTGCCTGGAAGTATCTTTCCCTGCCTTGTCGTGCCTTGCCTTGCCTTGCCTTGCCTTGTCTTGCCTGGAGTTGCCTTTCCAGCAATTGCCTTTCCTGGAATTGACAGAATTTTCCTTGCCTTGACTTGACTTGCCTTGCCTGGAAATACCCTTCCCTGCCTTGCCTTGCCTTGCCTTGCCTTGCCTTGCCTTGCCTGAAACAGCCTTGCCCGGATTTTCCTGTCTTGCCTTGTCTTGCCTTGCCTTGCCTTGCCTACATTTGCCTTGACTGGATTTGTCTTACCTTGCGTTGACAGTATTTGCTTTGCCTGGATTTGCCTTGCCTGGTTTTGCATTGCCTGAATTTGCCTTCCCTGGATTTGCCTTGTCTGGAATCGCATTGCCTTGCTTTGCCTTGCCTTGATTTACCAAGCCTGGACTTCCCTTGCCTTGTCTTGAGTGGATTTGCCTTGAATGGGTTTGCCTTACGTGGATTTTCCTTGCCTGAATTTGCCTTGCCTTGCTTTGCCTGGATTTGCCTTGCCTTGTATTGCCTTTCCTGGATTTGCCTTGCCTAAATTTTCCTTGCCTGGATTGGCCTTGCCTTGCCTTGACTTGCCTTTCCTTCATTTGCCTTGCCCGGATTTGCCTTGCCTGGATTTGCCTTGCCTTGCCTTACCTTGCCTGAATTTACCTTTCTTGGTCTTGCCTTGCCTTGCCTTGCCTGAATTTGCCTTGCCTAAATTTGGTTGCCTGGATTTGCCTTGCCTTGTTTTGCTTTGCCTGGATTTGCCTTGCCTGGATTAGCCTTGCCTTGCTCTGCCTGGATTTGCCTTGCCTGGATATGCCTTGCTATGCCTTGCCTGAGTTTGCCTTGACCTGTATTGGTCTTGCCTGGATTTGACTTGCCTTGCCTTCCCTTCCCTGGATTTGAATTGACTGAATTTGCCTTGCCTTGCCTTGACTGGATTTGCTTTACCTGGATTTCCCTTGCCTGGTTTTGCATTGCCTGTATTTGCCTTGCATGGATTTTCCTTGCCGGAATTTGTCTTGCCTGGACTTGCCTTGCCTTGCCTAGATTTGCCTTGCCTGGATTTGCGTTGCCTGAATTTGCCTTGCCTACATTTGCCTTGCCTTGCTTTTCCTGGATTTACCTTGCGTGAATTTGCCTTTCCTCCATTTGCCTTGCCTGGGTTTGCCTTGACTTGCCTTGCCTGGATTTGCCTTGCCTTGCATTTCCTGGATTTGTCTTGCCTTTCCTGGATTTGACTTTCCTGAATTTGTCTTGCCTGGATTTGCCTTGCCTGGATTTACCTTGCCTGGGTTTGCCTTCCCTGGATTTGCCTTGCCTGAATTGGCCTTGCCTGGATTTGCCTTGCATTGACTTGCCTGGATTTGCCTCGCTTGCTGTGCCTGGATTTACCTTGCCTAGATTTTCCTTGCCTTGCCTTGATTACTTTTGCCTACATTTTCCTTGCCTTTCTTGCCTCGATTTGCCTTCCTTGCCTCGATTTTCCCTGTTTTGCCTTGCATGTATTGGTCTTGCCTGGATTTGCCTCGCTTGCTGTGCCTGGATTTACCTTGCCTAGGTTTCCCTTGCCTTGCCTTGATTAGTTTTGCCTAAATTTGCCTTGCCTTCCTTGCCTCAATTTGCCTTCCTTGCCTCGATTTTCCCTGTTTTGCCTTGCATGTATTTGTCTTGCTTGTATTTGCCTTGCCTGAATTTGTCTTGTGTAGATTTGCCTTTCCTGAGTTTGTCTTGCCTGGATTGGCCTTACCTTGCCTTGTGTGCATTTGCCTTGCCTTACCTTGCTTTGATTTGCCTTGCCTGGATTTGCTTTGCCTAAATTTCCTTTACCTTGTTTTGCCTTGCCTGGACTTTCCTTGCCTGGATTTTCTTTGCCTAGATTTGCCTTGCCTGTGTTTGCCTGTATTTGCCTGTATTAGCCTTGCCTTGCCTTAATTTGCCTGGATTTCCCGTGCATTGACTTGCCTTTTCGTGCCTGGATTTGCCTTGTTTTCCCTTGCCTTGCCTTCACCGAATTTGTCTTGCCTTGCCTTGATTTTCCACGTCTTGCCTTGCCTTGCCTGGATTTGGCTTGCCTTGCCTTGCTTCGCCTGTATTTGCCTTGCCTTGCTTGCCGTACCTTGCCTGGATTTGCCTTGTCTGGATTTCTTTTACCTTGTCTTGCCTTGCCTGAATTTGCCTTGCCCGCATTTGCATTGCCTTGCCATGCCTGAATTTCCCCGCCTGGATTTTCCTTGCCTGGATTTGCTTGGATTTGCCTTGCCTTGACTTACCTTGCCTTGATTTGCCATGCCTGAATCAGCCTTGCCTGGATTTGCCTTGCCTGCATTTGCCTTGCATTGCTCTGCCTGGATTTGTGTTTCCTGGATTTGCCTTGCCTTGCCTGGATTTCCCTTGCCTGGGCTTGCCTTGCCTTGTCTTGCCAGGATTTGCCTTGCCTGGATTTGCCTTGCCTTCACTGGATTTGTCTTGCCTTGCCTTGCCTGGCCTTGTGCTGATTTTTCCTGTCTTTCCTTGCCTTGCTTTGCCTGAATTTGCCTTGCCTTGTTTTGCCTGAATTTACCTTGCCTTTCCTTGCCTGAATTTGCCTTGCCTGGGTTTGCCTTCCCTTGCTTTGCCCGGACTTGCCTTGCCTGGATTTGCCTTGCCTGAATTTGTTTTGCCTTGATTTGCCTTGTCTTGCCTCGCCTGGATTTGCCTTGCCTTGCTTCGATTTGCTTTGCCTGGATTTGCATTGTTTTTTCTTGCCTGAATTTGCCTTGCCTGACTTTGCCTTGTCTTGCCTTGCCTGGATTTTCTTTGTCTTGATTTGCGTTGCCTTTCCTTGGCTAAATTTGCCTTGCCTGTATTTGCCTTGCCTGAAGTTGCCTTGCCTGGATTTGCCTTTCCTGGATTTGCCTTACCTTAATTTGCCTTGCCTGAATTTGCCTTGCCTGGATTTGCCTTGTCTGGATTGGCCTTGCATGGATTGTCCTTACGTGGATTCGCCTTGCCCTGCCTTGCTGGGATTTGTCTTGTTTGGATTTGCCTTGCATTGCCTTGCTGTGATTTGCCTTTTCTGGATTTGCCTCACTGACCAGGCCTGGATTTGCCTTTCTGGGATTTGCCTTGCCGTGCCTTGAATAGTTGTGCCTGGATTTGCTTTGCGTTGCCTTGCCTTGAATTGCCTTGCCTGTATTTTCTCTGTTTTGCCTTGCGTGTATTTGTCTTGCCTGGATTTCCCTTGCTTTGACTTGCCTTGCCTGGCCTTGCCTTTTGTTGCCTTGCCTGGATTTGTCTTGCCTGCATTTGGTTTGCCTTGCCTGAATTTGCCTTGCCTGAATTTGCCTTGCTTGGATTTTTCTTGCCTTGCCTTGCCTTGCTTGGATTTGCCTTGCATGGATTTGCCTTTCCTTTCCTTACCTGGATTTGCCTTCACTGGATTTGACGTGCTTTGTGTTGCGTGGATTTGCCTTGCCAGAATTTTTCTTGCCTTGCCTTGCCTGGATTTATTTGCCTGGACTTGCCTTGCCTTGTCTTGTTTTGCCTGGATTTGCCTTGCCTGGATTTGCCTTACTTGAATTTGCCTTGCCTTGCCTTACCTTGCCTTGCCTTGCTTGGATTTGCATTGCCTTGTCTTGCCTGGATTTGCATTCCCTGGATTTGCCTTTCCTTGTTTTGCCTTGATTTGCCTTGCCTTGCTTGCCTGACCTGGATTTTTCTTGACTGGATTTTCGTTGTTTTGCTTTACCTAGATTTTCCTTTCCTGGATTTACCTTTCCTTGTCTTGCCAGAATTTTTTTTGCGTTGCCTTACCTGGATTTGCCTTGCCTTGTCTTGCCTAAATTTGCCTTTACTGAATTTACCTTGCCTTACCTTTGCTTTATTTTTTTTCCTGGATTTTCCTTTATTTACATTGCCTAAATTAGCCTTGCCTGGATTTGCCTTGCCTTGCCTTGCCTGGATTTGCCTTGTCTTTTCTTTCCTGGACTTGTCTTGCCTGGATTTGCCTTGCCTTGTTTTGCCTGGATTTGCCTTTCCTTGCCTTACATCACCTGCTTTTGCCTTGCCTTGTTTTGTCTGGGTTTGTCTTGTCTGGATTTGTTTTGCCTTGCCTTTCCTGGATTTGCCTTGTTTGGATTTGTTTTGCCTTGCCTTGCCTGGATTTGTGTTTTCTCAATTTGCCTTGCCTCGATCTTTCTTGCCTGGAAATGCTTTCCTTGCCTGGCCTAGATTTGCCTTGCCTCGATTTGCATTTCCTGGATTTGAGTTTCCTAGATTTGCTTTGCCTTGCCTTGCCTAAATTAGCCTTGCCTTCCCTTTCCTGGATTTGCCTTGCCTGGATTGGCCTCTTCTTGATTTGCTTTGCCTTGCCTTGCCAGGATTTGCCTTGCCTAGATTTGTCTTGCCTTGCCTTGCCTTGCCTGCATTTGCCTTGCCTGGATTTGCCTTGCCTCGATTTGCCTTTCCTAAATTGGCCTTTTCTAGATTTGCTTTGCCTTGCTTTGCCTGGATTTGTGTTTCTTTGCCTTACCTCGCCTGCGTTTGCCTTGCCTGGATTTGCCTTGCCTTGCCTGAATTTGCCTTGTCGGGATTTGTCTTGCCTTGCCTTACCTGGATTTTTTTTCCCTGGAATTTTCTTGGCTTCCCTTGTCTCGATTTGCCTTGCCTTGCTCTGCCTGGATTAGCCTTGTCTGGTTTTGCCTTGCCTTGCTCTGCCTGGATTTTCCTTGCCTGGATTTACTTTGCCTTGTCTTGCCTGGTATTTCCTTGGCTTGCCTTGCCTGGATTTGCCTTCCCTGGATTTACCTTGCTTTGCCTTGACTGGATTTGCCTTGCTTAACTTGCTTTCCCTGGATTGGCCTGGCCTAGATTTGCCTTGCTTGGATTTTCCTTGCTTTGATTTTTCTTTCCTTGCCTTCCAGGTATTTGCCTTGTCTGGATTTCACTTGCCTTGCCTTGCCTCTATTTTTCTTGCCTTGCTTCGATTTGCCTTGCCTTGCTCTGCCTGGATTTGCCTTGCCTAGATTTTCCTTGCCTTCTTTTGACTGCATTTCCCTTGCCGAAATTTCCCTTGCCTGCATTTGCCTTGCCTCGCTGTGCCTGGATTTGCCTCTTCTGGATTTGTTTTGCATTGCCTGCGCTGGATTTGCCTTGCCTGAATTTGTGTTCCCTTGCCTTACCTGGATTTGCCTTGCCTCGATTTGCGTTTCCTGGATTTGCCTTTCCTAGATTTAATTTGCCTTACCTTACCTGGAATTGCCTTGCCTGAATTTGCCTTTTCTTGCCTTAACTCGCCTGTGTTTGCCTTGCCTGGATTTCCCTTTCCTAGCCTCGCCTGGATTTGCCTTGCCTGGATTTGTCTTGCCTTGTCTTGCCTTGATTTGCCTTGTGGTGCCTTTTCTGAATTTCTCATGTTTTGTCTTGCCTGTATTTGCCTTGCTTGGATTTGCCTTGTCTTGCCTAGCCTTGCCTTGCCTGGATTTGCCTTTCCTTAATTCGCCTTTCTTTGCCTAGCCTGCATTTGCCTTGCCTTGCCGTGCCTGGATTTGCCTCTTCTAGATTTGTTTTGCCTTGTTTTCCCTGGATTTATCTTTCCTGGATTTGCCTTGCATGGATTTTCCTTTACTAGATTTGCCTTGTTTGGATTTGACTTCCTTGCCTTGCCTGGATTTGCCTTTCCTCGATTTGCCTTGCCTGGATTTGCCTTTCCTGGCTTTGCTTTGCCTTGCCTTGCCTGAATTTGCTTTTGCTAAATTTGCCTTTCCTTGCCTTACTGTGCCTGCATTTGCCTTGACTGGATTTTTCTTGCCTTTTGTTTTTTTCGATTTGTTTTGCCTGGATTTGCCTTGCCTGGATTTGCCTTGGTATGCCTTGACTGGATTTGCCCTGCCTGTGTTTCTCTCGCCTTGCCTTGCCTAAATTAGCCTTTCCTTAATTTGCCTTTTCTTGCTTTACCTGGATTTGCCTTGACTGGATTTGACATGCTTTGCCTTTCCTGGATTTTCCTTACCTGGATTTTCCTTGCCTTGCCTTGCTTGGATTTGCCTTGCCTGTACTTTCCTTGTCTTGACTTGCCTTGCCTTGCCTTGATTTGCCTTTTCTTGCCTTACCTGGATTTGCCTTGAATGGATTTGACATGCTTTGCCTTGCCTGGATTTGCCTTGCCTGGATTTGTCATACCTTGCGTTGCCTTGATTTACCTTCTTTGGATTTGCCTTGGCTTGCCTGTTCTGGATTTGAATTGCCTTGCCTTGCCTGGATTGCATTCCCTGGATTTGCTCTACCTTGTTTTGCCTGGATTTTTCTTGCTTGCCTGGCCTGTATTTTCCTTTACTGGATTTGCCTTTTTTTGCCTTGCCTGAATTTTTCTTTCCTGGATTTGCCTTTCCTTTCCTTGCCTTGCTTTGCCTGGATTTGCCTTGCCTTGCTTTGCCTAAATTTACCTTGACTTAATTTGCCTTGCCTTGCCTTCCCTTCATTTCCTTTTCTGAATTTGTCATTATTTGCATTGCCTTAATTAGCCTTGCCTGGATTTGCCTTCCTTTGTTTTGACTGGATTTGTGTTGCCTTTCCTTTTCTGGATTTGCCTTGCCTGGATTGGCCTCTCCTTGATTTGCCTTTTTTTTGCCTTGCCAGGATTTGCCTTGCCTTGCCTTTCCTGGATTGGCTTGCCTAAATTGGCCTTGCCTTGCCTTTCCTGGATTTGCCTTGCCAATATTTGAATTTCCTTGCCTTGCCTGAATTTGCCTTTTTTTGCCTTGCCTGGATTTCCCTTACCTGGATTTGCCTTTCCTGCATTTCCGGTGCCTTGCCTTGCCTGTATTTGCCTTTCATGGATTTATCTTGCCTGCATTTATTTTGCTTTGCCTTGCCTAGATTTGCCTTGCCTTGCCTGGACTGGATTTTCCTTCACTGAATTTGCCGTGTTTTGATTTTCCTGAATTGTTCTTTCCTGGATTTGCCTTTCCTTGCCTTGCCAGGATTTTCATTGCCTTGCCTTGCCTGGATTTGCCTTGCTTTCCTTTCCTGGATTTACCTTGACTGAATTTGCCTTGCCTTGTTTCCCCTTTATTTCCTTTCCTGTATTTGCCTTTCTTTGCATTGCCTTAATTAGCCTTGCCTGAATTTGCCTTGCCTTGCCTGGATTTGCCTTACCTTTTTTTTTCTGGATTTGCATTGCCTGGATTGGCCTCTCCTTGATTGGCCTTGCATTGCCTTGCCTGGATGTGCCTTGCCTTGCCTTGCCTTGCCTGGATTTGCTTGCCTGTATTGGTCTTGTCTTGCCTTACCTTGCTTGGATTTGCCTTGCCTGGATTTACCTTTTCTTCTCTTGCCTGGATTTGGCTTGCCTTGCCTCCCCTGGATTTGCTTGCCTGAATTGACCTTGTCTTGTCTTACCTTGTTGGATTTGCCTTGCCTGAATTTGCCTTTTCTTGCCTTGTCTGAATTTGCCTTGCCTTGCCTCCCCTGGATTTGCCTTGCCAATATTTGAATTTCCTTGACTTGCCTGAATTTGTTTTTTCTTGCCTTGCCTAGATTTCCCTTGCCTGGATTTGCCTTGCCTGCATTTGCTTTGCCTTGCATTGCCTGTATTTGCCTTGAATGGATTTTTCTTGCCTACATTTGCCTTGCCTTGCCTTTCCTGGATTTGCCTTGCCTTGATTTGCCTTTCCTTGCCTTGCCTTTCCTGTATTTGCCTTGACTTGCCTTGCATGGATTTGCCTTGCCTTGATTTTTCTTGCCTGCATTTTCCTTGCCATACCTTGCCTGTATCTGCCTTGCCTGGAATTTCTTGCCTTGCCTTGCCAGAATTTGTCTTTCCTAAATTTTTCTTTCATTGCATTGCCAGGGTTTGCCTTGCCTGGAATTGACGTATTTTGCCTTGCCTGGATTTGCGTTGCCTGCATTTTCCTTGCCTTGATATACCTGGATTTGCCTTGCCAGAATTTGTCTTGTCTTACCTTGCTTGGATTTGTCTTGCCAGGATTTGCCTTTCCTGCTTTGCCTGGATTTACCTTCCCTGAATTTCCTTGCCTTGATATACCTGGATTTACCTTTCCCTGGATTTGCCTTGCTTTGCCTTTTCTGGATTCGCCTTGCTTGCCTTGCCTTGCCTAAATTAGCCTGGCCTATATTTGCCTTGGCTTGCATTAGCTGGATTTTCCTAGCCTGGATTTGCCTTGCCTTCTGTTCCCTGGATTTGCTTTACCTGAATTTGCCTTGCCTTGCCTTGCCTTGCCATGATTTGCCTTGCATGGATTTGCCTTTTCTAGACTTGTCGAGATTTGTCTTACCTGGATATGCCTTGCCTTGCCTTGACTGGATTTCTTTCGCCTAGATTTGCCTTGCCTTACCTTGCCTGGATTTGCCTATCCTGGATTTGCCACTCCTTGCATTGCCTTGCCTGCATTCATCTTGCCTTGCCTGCATTCATCTTGCCTTGCCATTCCTGGATTTGCTTTTCTGGATTTGTTTTGCGTTGCCTTCCCCGGATTTGCCTTGCCTGGATTTGCCTTGCCTTGCCTTGTCTTGATTTACCTTGCCTTGTTCTGCTTGGATTTGCCTTGCCTTGAATTGCCTGGATTTGCTTTCCCTGGATTTATCTTGCTTTGCCCTGCCTTAATATGTCTTGCTTGCCTTGCCTTGCCTGGATTTGCCTGGCCTAGGTTTGCCTTGCTTTGCCTTGCCTGGATTTCTTTAGCCTTGCCTTCCCTGAAATTGCCTTGCCTGGATTTGCCTTGACTTTCTTTGCCTTTATTGGCTTGCCTAGATTTGCCTTTCATAAACTTGCCTTGATTTGCCTTACCAGGATTTGCCTTGCCTTGCCTTGGCTGGATTTGCCTTGCTTGGATTTGCCTTGCCTTGCTTTGCCTGGATTTGCCATTCCTTACCTTGCCTGGATTTCCATTGCTTGAATTTGTCTTGCCTGCATTTGCCTTGCCTTGCCATTAATGGATTTGCTTTTTCTGGATTTGTTTTTCTTTATATTCCCTGTATTTGCCTTGCCTGTATTTGCCTTGCCTTGCATTGCCTGGATTTGCATTGCCTCGATTTGTTTTTCTTGCCTGGATTTGCTTTCCATAAATTTGTCTTTCCTTGTCTTGTCTGAATTTGCCTTGCCTTGCCTGCCCTGGATTTGCATTGTCTGGATTTGCCTTGTTTTGCTTTGCCTGAATTTTTTTTTTTTTTGGATTTGTCTTGAAATGCCTTGTCAGAATTTGCCTCGCCTTGCCTTGTCTAGATTTTCCTTGCCTTGCCTTGCCTTTATTTTTTGCCTGGATTTGCCTTTTTTTTTGCATTGCCTGGAATAGCCTTGCCAGGATTTGCCTTGCCTTGCCTTGCCTTGCCTTGCCTTGCCTGATTTGCCTTGCCTGGTTTTGCCTTGTCTTGTCTTTTCCGGATTTGCCTTGCCTGGATTCGCCTGTCCTCGATTTGCCTTTTATTCCTTGCCTGGATTTGCTTTGCCTGAATTTGCCTTGCCTTGCCTCCCTGTATATCCTTGACTTCATTTGCCTTTCCTCGCATTGCCTGGATTTCACTTGTTTTGCCTGCCTGGATTTGCCTTAATTTGCGTTGCCTTACCTGGATTTGGCTTGCCTGGATTGGGCTTGCCTTGCCTTAC
This sequence comes from Callithrix jacchus, assembly GCF_049354715.1. Lineage (NCBI taxonomy): Eukaryota > Metazoa > Chordata > Mammalia > Primates > Cebidae > Callithrix > Callithrix jacchus. The sequence continues at coordinate 60,250,603 of NC_133506.1, forward strand.
CGTGCCTGGGTTTGCCTTGCCTGGATTTGCCTTGCCTTGTTTTGCCTGGATTTGTCTCGTCTGAATTTTCCTTGCCTGGATTTACGTTGCCTGGTCTTCCCTGGATTTTCTTTGCCTGGATTTTTCTTGCCTTCCCTTGCCTAGCTTTGCCTGGATTTGCATTGCCTGGATTTGCCTTGCATTGCCTGGATTGCCTCGCCTTGGCTTGCCTAGGCTTGCCTTGCCTGGATTTGCTTTGCCTTGTCTCGCCTGGATTTGCCTTGCCTTGCTTAGCCTTGATTTAAATTGCCTGGACTTGCCTTGCCTTGACTGGATTTGCCTAACCTTAGTTTGCCTCGCCATGCCTTGCCTGGGTTTGCCTTATCTGGATTTGCCTTGCCTTGCCTTGCCTTGATTTGCCTTACCTTGTTTTGCCTGGATCTGCTTTGCCTTGCCTGGCCTGGATTTGCCTTGCCTATAATTGTCTTGCCTAGATATGCCTTGCCTAGCCTTCCCTGTATTTACTTGCTTGGATTTGACTTTCCTTTAATTGTCTGGATTTGCCTTGCCAGGTTTTGCCTTGCCTTGCCTTGCCTGGATGTGTATTTCCTAGATTTTCCTTGCCTTGCCTTGGCTCCATTTCCCTTCCCTTTCTCTGCCTGTATTTGCCTTGCCTTGTCTTGCCGGTTTTTGCCTTGTCTGGTTTTGCCTGGATTTGCCTTCCCTGGATTTGCCTTGGTTTGCCTTCCCTGGATTTGCCTTGGTTTGCCTTGCCTGGATTTGCCTTGCTTGCCTTTCCTTGACTGGATTGTCCCGGCCTAGATTTGCCTTGCCTTCCTTTGCCTCGGTTAGCCTTGCCTAGATTTGCCTGACCTTGCCTTTCCTGAATTTGTTTTGCCTGGATTTGCCTTGCCTTGTCTTGCCTGGATTTGCCTTGCCTTGTCTTGCCTACATTTGTCTTGCGTGGATTTTCCTTGCCTTGCCTCGCCTTGATTGGTCTTGCCTGGATTTGCCTTTCCTAGCCTTGCCTGGATTTGCCTTACCTGGATTTTCCTTGCCTCTATTTGCTTTTCCTGAATTGGCCTTTCCTTTCCTTATTTTCTCTGAGTTTGCTTTGCGTGAAATTGTCTTGCCTATCCTTGCCTGAATTTGTTTTGCCTTGCCTTGCCTGGATTTTCCTTGCCTTGCCTTGCCTTGATTTGCCTTGCCTGGGTTTGCCTTTCTTTGACTTGCCTAGATTTGCCTTGCCTCGATTTGCCTTGTTTTGCCTTGTATGGATTAGACTTGCTTGGATTTGCCTGCCTTGCCTTGCCTAGATTTGACTTGCCAGAATTTGCCTTGCCTTCCTTGCCTGGATTTGAATTTCTTGGACTTGCCTTGCCTTGACTAAACTTGCCTTTTCTTGCCTTGCCTGGATTTCTTTTGCCTGGATTTTTCTTGCCTTGACTTCTCTGGATTTGTTTTGCCTTACCTTGCCTTGATTTGCCTTGCTTTGCCTTGCTTGGATTTGCCTTGCCTTGCCTTGCCTCGATTTGTTTTGCCTGTATTTGCCTTGTCTTGCTTTGCCTAGATTTTACTTGTCTGGATTTGTTTTGCCTTGTCTTACCTGGATTAGCCTTCCTTAGATTTGCCTTGCCTTGACTTGCCTGTATTTGCCTTGCCTGGGTTTCCCCTTCCTTGCCTTTTATGGATTTGTTCTGCCTGGATTTGCCTTGCCTTCATTTGCCTTGCCTTGTTTTGCCTTGCCTAGATTTGTCTTTCCTGGATTTTTTTTTGCCTTGCCTTACCTCGAATTGCCTTGCCTGGATTTGTCTTGTCTTTCATTGTCTGTATTTTTCTTGCATGTATTTACCTTGCCTTCATTTGTCTTGCCTTGCCTTGCCTAAATTTTTATTGCCTGGATTTGTCTTGCCTTGCGTTGCCTGGATTTGCCTTGCCTTTCATTGCCCATATTTGCCTTGCATGTATTTGTCTTGCCTGCATTTGCCTTGCCTGCATTTGCCTTGCCTAAATTTTTCTTGCCTGAATTTGCCTTGTGTTCCCTTGCCTATATTTGCCTTTTTTTGCCTTACCTGGATTTGCATTGCCTAAATTTGCCTTTCCTAGCTTTTCCTGGATTTGTCTTGACTGGATTTCACTTGCTTCGCCTTGTTTAGATTTGCCTTGCCTGGATTTGTTTTGCCTTGCCTTGCCTGTCTTTTCCATGCCTGTATTTACCTTGCCTTTCCTTGCCTGGATTTGCCATGCCTGGATTTGTCTTGCCTTGCCTTGCTTGGATTTGCCTTGCATGGATTTGCCTTGTCATTCCTTGCTTGGATTTGATTTGCCTTCCTTTACCTGTATTTGCCTTGCCTGGACTTGACTCGGCTTGCCCTGCCTTCCCTGGATTTGCCTTGGTTGAATTTTTCTTGCCCTGGGTTTCCTGGATTTTCATTTTCTGGATTTGCCTTGCCTTGCCCTTCCTGGGTCTGCCTTCCCTTGCATTGCTTGGCTTTGCTTTCCTTGGATTTGCAGTTTTTTGCCTTGGCTGAATTTGTCTTGCCAGAATTTACCTTGCCTTGCCTTGCCTGGATTTGCCTTGTCTTGATTTGACTTGTTTTGCTTTGCCTGGATTTTCTTTTCTGGATTTGCCTTGCCTTCCCTTGCCAGGATTTCCCTTGCTTGGCCTTGCCTTGATTTGCCTTGCCTGGATTTACCTTACCTTGCCTTGCCTGGATTTGCCTGGCCTTGCCTTTCCTGCATTTCCTTGCCTGGATTTGCCTTTTCTTGCATTGTCTGGATTTGCCTTGCCTTGCATTGCCTGGACTTTCATTGCCTGGATATGCCTTGCCTTGCCTTTCCTGGCCTGGCCTGAATTTGCCTTCCTTTGCCTGGATTTGCCTTGCTTGAATTTGCCTAGCCTTGCCTTGCCTAGATTTGCCTTGCCTGGATTTGCTTTTCCTTGCCATGCCTGGGTTTGCTTTGCTTTGCTTTGCCTAGATTTGTTTTTTCTTGCCTTTCTTCGATTTGCCTTGCCTGGAATTGCCTTGCCTTGTCTTGCCTGAGATTGCCTTGCCTTGCCTTGCCTTGCCTGAAATTGCCTAACTTGCCTTGCCTGAAATTGCCTTGCCTTGTCTAGCCTGGAATTGCCTTGCCTTGCCTTGCTTTGCCTGGCCTGGAATTGACTTGCATTGCCTTGCCTTAATGTGGCTTGCCTGGAATTGCCTTGCCTTGCCTTGCCTGGAATTACCTTGCCTTGCCTTTACTGCAATTGCATTTCCTTGTCTTGCCTAGAATTGACTTGTTTTGCCTTGCCTAAAATTGCTTTGTTTTGCCTTGCCTGGAATTGCCTTGCCTTGCCTTCCTGGTATTGTCTTGCCTTTTGTTGCCTGGAAATGCCTGGCCTTGACTTGCCTGGAGGTGCTTGTCTTTTCTTGCCTTGCCAGAATTTGACTTGCTTGTCCTTTCATAGATTTACCTTGCCTGGATTTACCTTTTCTTGCATTGCCAGGATTTGCCTTGACTGAATTTGCCTTGCCTTGCCTTCCCTTGATTTGTCATATCTGGTTTGGCCTGGCCTTGATTTGCTTTCCTTGTATTGCCTCGACTTGACTTGCCTGGATTTGCCTTGCCTTACCTTTTCTGTATTTCCTTGCCTGGATTTTCCTTTCATTGCATTGCTTGGATTTGCCTTGTCCTGATTTTCCTTGCCTGGATTGGCCTTGCTTTGCATTTTCTTGCCTGGGTTTGCCTTTTCTGGATTTGCCTTGAATTGCCTTGCCTGGATTTGCCTCTCCTGAATTTTCTTTGCCTCGCTTTGCCTGGATTTGCCTTGCCTTGATTTGCCTCACTTGGATTTACCATGCCTTGGCTTGCCTTGATTTGCTTTCCTTGCCTTGCCTCAACTTGCCTTGCCTGGATTTGCCTTGCCTTATTTTTCCTGTATTTTCTTGCCTGGATTTTTTTTCATTGCATTTCCTAAATTTGCCTTGCCTACCTTTCCTAGATTTGCCCTGCCTGGATTTTCCTTGCCTTGATTAACCTTGCCTTGCGTTGCCTTGCCTGGGTTTGCCTTTTCTGAATTTGCATTGCCTTGCCTTGCCTGGATTTGCCTCGCCTGTATTTTTTTTGCCTCGCCTTGCCTGGATTTGCCTTGCCTTGATTTGCCTTGCCTAAATTTACCTTGCCTTGTCTTGCCTGGATATCACTTGCCAGGATTTGCCTTGCCTAGACTTGCCTGGATTTGCATTGCCTGGATTTACCTAGCATTGCCTAAATTTGCCTTGCCTGGATTTGCATTGCCTGGATTTGCCTAGCATTGCCTAAATTTGCCTTGCCTGGATTTGCCTCGCCTGCATTTTCTTTGCCTCGCCTTGCCTGGATTTGCCTTGCCTTGATTTGTCTTGCCTGGATTTACCTTGCCTTGCCTTGCCTGGATATCACTTGCCAGGATTGGCCTTGCCTAGACTTGCCTGGATTTGCATTGCTTGGATTTGCCTTGCATTGCCTGGATTTGCCTTGCTTGGATTTGCCTTGCCTTGCCTTACCTTTCCTGGATTTGCCTTGTCTGGATATTTTTCCTTGCATTGCCTGGATTTCCCTTTCCTGGATTTGCCTTTCCCGCATTTTTCTTGTCTTGCGTTGCCTGCATTTGCCTTTCCTGGATATTTTTTGCCTTGCCTTATCTGAATTTGTTTTACCTATATTTTTCTTCCTTGGATTTGCCTTGCCTTGCCTTGCCTGAATTTGCCTTGTCTGTATTTCCTTTTCTTGGATTTGCCTTGTCTTGCCTTGCTTGCATTTGCCTTTTCTGGATTATTTTTTGCCTTTCCTTAACTGGATTTGCCTTTCCTGGATTTGCCTTGCCTTGCATTTTCTGTGTTTGCCTTTCCTTGTTTTGAATGTATTTGTCTTGCCTGGATTTGCCTTGTGCTGCATTGCCTGTGTTTGCCTTGCATGGATTTGACTTTTTTCGTTTTGCCTGGATTTGCCTTGCCTAGATTTGCCTTTCCTTCCCTTGCTTGGATTTGCCTTGCCTTGCCTAGATTTGCCTTGCCTGAATTTGCCTTTCCTTGCCTTGCAGAAATTGTTTTGTCTTGCCTTGGCTTGATTTGTCTTACCTTGCCTGAACTTGACCTGCCTTTCTTTTCCTGTTGTTGCCTTACCTTGCCTTTCCTGGGATGGCCTTGCCTTGCCTTGCCTGGAATTGCCTAACTTGCCTTGCCTGGAATTTCCTTCCCTGGAGTTTCCTTGCCTTGCTTTGCCTTGCCTGGAATTGACTTGCATTGTCTTACCTGGATTTGCTTTGCCTGGAATTGCCTTGCCTTGCTTTGCCTAGAATTGCCTTGCCTTGCCTTGCCTTTACTGGAATTGCATTGCCTTTCCTTGCCTGGAATTGACTTGCCTTGCCTTGCCTAAAATTGTTTTGCCTTGCATTGCCTGGAATTGCCTTGCCTTACCTTGGCTGGTATTAACTTGCCTTTTCTTGTTTGGAAATGCCTGGCCTTGTCTTGCCTGGAAGTGCCTTGTATTTACTTGCCTGTCCTGGAATTGCCTGGAATTGCCTATTTTGACCTTGCCTGGATTGTCTTGCCTGGAATTTCCTTGCCTTGCCTGGAACTTCCTTGCCTTCTGTTGCCTTGCCTGGCCTTGCCTTCTGTTGCCTTGCCTTGCCTGCAATTGCCTTGCCTTGCTTTGCCTCAACTGAATTACCTTGCCTTGCCTTGCCTTGCCTGGAATTGTTTTGCCTTGCCTTGGCTTGCTGTGCCTTACTTAGCATAAAATTGACTTGCCTTTCCTTGCCTGGAATTGCCTTACCTTGCCTTGCCTGGAATTGCCTTGCCTGGTCTTTCCTTGCCTGGAATTGCCTTGCCTTACCTTTCCTTGCCTTGCCTGGAATTGCCTATCTCGCCTTGCCTAGAATTGTTTTGCCTTGCCTTGCCTTGCTTTGCCTTGCCTAGAATTGACATGCATTGCCTTGCCTGGATTTGCCTTGCCTGGAATTGCCTTGCCTGAAATTTCCTTGCCTTGCCTTGCCTTGCCTTGCCTTGCCTGGAATTGCCTTGCTTTTCCTTTACTGGAATTGCATTGCCTTGCCTTTACTGGAATTGCATTGCCTTGCCTTGCCTTTCGTGGAATTGCCTTGCATTGTTTTTCCTTGCCTTGCCTGGAGTTGTTTTGCCTAGCCTTGGCTTGCTTTACCTTACCTTGCCTGGAATTGACTTGTTTGACCTTGCTTGGAATAGCCTTACCTTGCCTTGGCTGAAATGGCCTTGCCTTGCCTTGCCTTGCCTGGAATTGCCTAACTTGCCTTGCCTGGCATTGCTTTGCCTTGCCTTGCCTGGAATTGTTTTACCTTGCCTTGCCTGGAATTGCCCTGCCTTGCCTTGCCTGGAATTGCCTTGCCTTGCCATTCCTTGCTTTGCCTTGCCTGGAATTGACATGCATTGCCTTGCCTGGATTTGCCTTGCCTGGAATTGCTGTTCCTGAAATTTCCTTGCCTTGCATTGCCTGGAATTGACTTGCCCTGCCTTGCCTAAAGTTACTTTGCCTTGCCTGGTCTGAAATTGCCTTGCTTTGCCTTGCCTGGAATTCCCTTGCCTTGCCTTGCCTTGCCTTGTATTGCCTTACCTTGCCTTGTCTTGCCTGAAATTGCCTTGCCTTGACTTGCCTTAACAGAAATTACCTTGCCTTGCTTTGCCTTGCCTTGCCTTGCCTTGCCGGTAACAATTGCCTTACCTTACCTCACGTGAAATAATTGCCTTGCATGGAATTGCCTTGCCTGGAATTGCCTAAAATTGACCTGCCTAAAATTGCCTGGATTTGCCTTGCCTAAAATTTCTTGGAATTACCTTGCCTCCAATTGCTTTGCCAGGAATTTTCTAATTGCCTTGCCTGGAATTGCCTTGTTTGGAATTGTCTGGAATTGCCTGGATTTGCCTTGCCTGTAATTGTCTTGCCTCGCCTTGCCTTGCCTGGAATTGCCTTCCCTTGTCTTGCTTGGATTTGCCTTGTCTTGCATTGCCTTGAATTGCCTTGCCGTTCCTTGCCTTGCCTGGAATTACATTGCCCTGCCTTGCCTGGAATTGCCTTGCCTTATCCTGCCTTGCCTTGAATTGCGTTTCCTTGCCTTTCCTTGCCTGGAGTTGCCTTCCCTTGCCTTGCCTTGAATTGCCATCTTGGAAATGCCTTACCTTGCCTGGAATTGCGTTGCTTGGAATTGCCTTGCCTTTATTTGCCTTACTGGAATAGCCTTGTCTTGCTTGCCTTGCCATGTCTTGCCTGGAATTACCTTGCCTTGCCTTGCCTTGCGTTATGTTGCCCTGCCTTGCCTGGAATTGCCTTTCCTTGCCTTGCCTGGAATTGCCTTGATTTCTATTGCCTTGCCTGGAATTGACTGGCCTTACCTTGCCTGGAAATATTTTGTCTTGCCTGGAATTACCTTGCCTAGCCTTTTCTTGCTGTGCCTTTCCTTCCCTAGAATTGCCTTGATATGACTTGCCTTGCCTTACTTTGCCTGAAAATTGCCTTACCTTTCCTGGAATTATTTTGCTTTTTCTTACCTGAAATTTTCTTGCCTTGCCTTGCTTGGAATTGCTTTGCCTTGCCTTGGCTTTCTTTGCTTTACCTTGCCTGGAATTGACTTGACTTGCCTTGCCTCGAATTGCCTTATATTGCCTTGCCCGGAATTGCCTAATTTGCCTTGCCTGGAAGTTCCTTGCCTTGCCTTGCCTGGAATTGCCCTGCCTTGCCATTACTGGAATTGCATTGCTTTGCCTTGTCTGGAAATAACCTGCCTTGCCTTGCCTAAAATTGCCTTGCCTTGCCTTGCCTGGACTTGCATTGCCTTGCCTTGCCTGGAATTGCCTTGTCTTGCCTTGTCTGGAAATATCCTGCCTTGCCTTGCCTAAAATTGCCTTGCCTTGCATGGAATTGCATTGCCTTGCCTTGCCTGGAATTGCCTTGCCTTTCCTTGACTGAAATTGCCTGGCCTTGCCTTGCCTTACTTTGCCTTGCCTGGAATTGAATTGAACTTGCCTTGCCTGCATTTTTCTTGCCTGGAAATGCCTTGCCTGGAATTGCCTGGCCTTCCCTGGCCTGAAATTGCCTTGCCTTCCCTTGTCTGGAATTTTCTTGCCTTGCTTTTTCTAGAATTGCATTGCCTTGCCGTGCCTGGAATTGACTTGTGAAGCCTTGCCTAAAATTGCCTTGCCTGGAATTGCCTTTTCTGGCATTGCCTGGAATTGTCTTGCCTAGAATTGCCTTACCTTGCCTTGTCTTGCCTGGAATTGCCTTGTCTTTTCTTGCCTGAAATTGCCTGGCCTTGCCTTGCTTGGAATTGACATGCCTTGCCTTGCCTGAAATTGACTTGATTTGCCTTGCCTGGATTTGTCTTGCCTGGAAACACCTTGCCTGGAATTGCCTTGCCTGGAAACACCTTGCCTGGAATTGCCTTGCCTTCCCTTGCCTGAAATTGCCTTGCCATGCCTTGTCTGAAATTGCCTTGCCTTGCCTTTTCTAGAATTGCATTGCCTTGCCTTGCCTGAAATTGACTTGTGAAGCCTTGCCTAAAATTGCCTTGCCTTGCCTTGCCTGGAATTGCATTGCCATGTCTTGCTTGGAATTGCCTTGTCCTGTCTTGCTTAGAATTGACTTGCATTGCCTTGACTGGATTTGCCTTGTCTGAAATTGCCTTGCCTTTCCTTGCCTGAAATTACCTGGCCTTGCCCTGCTTGGAATTGCCATGCCGTGCCTTGCCTTACTTTGCCTTTCCTAAAATTGACTTGACTTGCCTTGCCTGGATTGCCTTGCCTGGAATTGCCTTATCTTCCCTTGCCTGAAATTGCCTTGCCATGCCTTGTCTGAAATGGCCTTGCTTTACCTTTTCAACAATTGCATTGCCTTGCCTTGGCTAAAATAGACTTGTGAAGCCATTCCTAAAATTGCCTTGCCTTGTCTTGCAATGCCTTGTCTTCCCTGGAATTGCCTTGCCTTGCCTTGCCTTGCCTTGCCTTGCCTTCCTGGGAATAATTGCCTTGCCTTGCCTTGCCTTGCCTTGCCTTCCTGGGAATAATTGCTTTGCCTTGCCTTGCCTTCCTTTGCCAAAAATAATTGCCTTGCCTTGCCTTCCTGGGAATAATTGCCTTGCCTTGCCTTGCCTTCCCTTGCCGAAAATAATTGCCTTGCCTTGCCTTCCTGGGAATAATTGCCTGGCCTAAAATTGCCTTGCCTTCAATTGCCTAAAATTTGCCTTCCTGGAATTGCTGAAAATTGCCTAAAATGTCCGTGCCTGAAATTGTCTGGAATTCCCTTTCCTCGAATTGCATTTCCATAATTTTTTTCTAATTGCCTTGCCTAAAATTGCATTGCCGGAATTGCCTGGATTTACCTCTCCTGGAATAGCCTTGCCTTCCCTTGCCTGGAACTGCATTTCCTGTAGCAGTGCATAAGAAATAGCTGTGAAACTGCGTCTAAAACACAAAACAAAAGTATTTTTCAAACTGCTCTACTGTATGTCTGTGCTGCTAAAAGAGTTGAATCTATGATTTAATTCAGAGAGTTAAAAACATGTTTCGTCAAGGAGTTGCGTTTTGATACTCCAGAGTGAATGGAAGTACACGCTGTATTGACAAATATCTGGTCCTAAAATAAAAACAGAGCACCTAACAGAATGGTCATCAATGTCTGCGTTTGACATACAGAGTAAAACTGATGTGTTTGCAGAAGTTTGTAAACCCTTTCTGTAAAGAATCAGAAAAAACGGATATTTTCAGCCAAATCCAAGCATTAAAGAATAGCTGTGAAACTGCGTCTAAAATACAAAACAAACGTATATTTCAAACTGCTTTGCTCTATGTTTGTTCAACTAAGAGAGTTCAATCTACGTTTAGATTCAGAGTTAGAAACAGGTTTCGTCTAGGAGCTGCGTTTTGATATTTCACAGTGAATGGGAGTACACGCTGTATTGAGAAATATCTGGTTCATAAACAAAAACGGAACTACATAAAAGAATGGTTTTCAATGTGTTTCTTTAGCTTCCAGAGTTAAACTGATGTGTGTTTGCCGGAGTTTTTTAACCCTTTCTGTAAAGAACCAGAAAACGGATATTTCCAGCCATTTGCAAGCAGTTAAGAAATAGCTGTGAAACTGCGTCTAAAACATAAAACAATCTCATTTTTCAAACTGCTTTGCTGTATGTTTGTTCAACTAAGAGAGTTGAATCTACGTTTAGATTCAGAAAATTAGAAACACGTTTTGTCTAGGAGTTGCGTTTTGATATGCCAGAGTGAATGGGAGTACACGCGGTATTGACAAATATCTGGTTCTAAAACGAAAATGGAGCTACTTAACAGAATGGTCTTAAATGTGTGCATTCAACATCTAGAGTAAAACTGATGTGTATTTGCAGTAATTTGTTAACTTTTTCAGTAAAGAATCAGAAAACGGATATTTGCAGCCAAATCCAAACATTTAAAATAGCTGTGAAACTGCGCCTAAACCACAAAACAAACGTATCCTTCAAACTGCTCTGCTGTATGTTCGTTCAACTAAGAGAGTTGAATTTAGTTAAGATTCAGAGTCAGAAACATGTATTTTTTAGGAGGTGCGTTTTGATATTCCAGAGAAAATGGGAGTACACGCTGTATAGAGAAATATCTGGTTGTAAAATGTAAACGGAGCTACCTAACAGAATGGTCTTATATGTGTGCCTACTTAGGTATACTGATGTGTGTTTGAAGCAGTTTGTAAACCCTTTCTGTAAAGAATCAGAAAAAGAATATTTCCCAATTAATTCAAGGATTTAAGAAATAGCTGTGAAACTGCGTCTAAAACGCAAAACAATGGTATCTTTAAAACTGCTCTTATGTTCGTTCAACTGAAAGAGTTGAATATACGTTTAGATTCAGAAAGTTAGAAGCAGGTTTTGTCTAGGTGCTGCGTTTTGATATTCCACTCTGAATGGGAGCACACGCTGTATTGAGAAAAATCTGGTCCTAAAACGAAAATGGAGCTACTTAACAGAATGGTCTTCAATGTGTGCATTCAACTTACAGAGTAAAACTGATGTGTGTTTTCAGCAGTTCTTAAATCTTTTAAGTAAAAATTAGAAAACAAATATTTCCAGACATTTTCAAGCATTTAAGAAATACCTGTGAAACTGCGTTTAAAAAACAAAACAATCTCATTTTTCAAACTGCTCTGCTGTATGTTTGTTCAACTAAGAGTAGAATCTACGTTTAGATTCAGAAAGTTAGAAACACGTTTCATCTAGGAGCTGCGTTTTGACATTCCAGAGTGAATGGGAGTACACATTGTATTGAGAAATAACTGGTTCTAAAAGAAAATCGGAGCTATCAAACAGAATGGTCTTCAATATGTGCATTCAAATTTCAGATTTAAACTGATGTGTTTTTGAAGCAGTTTGAAAACCCTTTCTTCAAAGAATCAGAAAACGGATACATCCAGACCAATCCAAGCATTTAAAAAATAGCTGTGAAAGTGCGTCTAAAACACTTAACAAACGTATCTTTCAAACTGCTCTGCTGTATGTTCGTTCAACTAAAAGAGTTGAATCTAGTTTAGATTCAGAGAGTTAGAAACAGGTTTCGTCTAGGAGCTTCGTTTTAATATTCGAAACTGCATGGGAGTACATGCTGTATTAAGAAATATCTGGTTCTAAAACAAAACCGGAGCTAACTAACAAAATGGTCTTTAATGTGTGCATTCAACTTATTGAGTTAAACTGATGTGTGTTTGCAGCAGTTTATAAACACTTTCTGTAAAGAATCAGAAAACAGATGTTTCCACACCAATCCAAGCATTTAAGAAATAGCTGTGAAACTGCGTCTAAAACACAAAACAAACGTATCTTTCACACTGCTCTGCTGTATGTACGTTCACCTAATAGAATTGAATCTACGTTTATATTCAGAGAGTTAGAAACACGTTATTGCAAGGAGCTGCGTTTTGATATTCCAGAGTGAATGGGAGTACACGCTGTATAAAGAAACATCTGGTTCTCAAACAAAAACGGAGCTACAGAACAGAATGGTCTTCAATGTGTCATATCAACGTACACAGTTGCACTGATGTGTGTTTGCAGCAATTTCGAAACCCTTTCAGGAAAACATCAGGAAACGAATATTTCTGGCCCAATACAGGCATTTAAGGTATAGCTGTGAAACTGCGTCTAAAACACAAAACAAACATATCTTTCAAACTGCTCTGCTGTATGTGCATTCAACTCAGTGAGTTGAATCTAGGTTTAAATTCAGAGAGTTAGAAACACTTTTTGTATAGGAGCTGCGTTTTGATATTTTAAAGTGAATGGGAGTACACTCTGTATTGAGAAATATCTGGATCTAAAACGAAAATGGAGCTACTTAACAGAATGGTCTTCAATGTGTGCATTCAACATCCAGAGAAAAACTGATGTGTGTTTACTGCAGTTTGTAAACCCTTTTAGAAAAGAATCAGAAAACAAATATTTCCAGCCGAATCCAAGCATGAAAGAAATAGCTGTTAAACTGCATCTAAAACACAAAACAAACGTATTCTTCAAAGTATTCTGCTATGGGTTCGTACCGCTAAGAGAGTTGAAGGGGTGCTTAGATTCAGCGAGTTAGAAAAGCATTTGTTCTGAAAGCTCGGATTGGATATTCCCGAGTGAATGGGAGTCCATGCTCTATTGAAAAATATCTGGTTCTATAAGGAAAACAAAGCTACCTAACAGAACAATCTTCAATGTGTGCATTCAACTTACAGAGTTAAACTGATGTGTGTTGGCAGGAGTTTGTAAACCATTTCTGTGAAAAAGCGGAAAACAAATTTTTCCAGCTAAATCCAAGCATGTAAGAAATAGCTGTAAATCTCCGTCTACAACACAAAACAAACCTATCTTTCAAACTCCTCTGCTGTGTGTTCGTTCGACTAAAGGAGTGAATCTGTGTTGAGTTTCAGACAGTGAGAAGCACGTTTCTTCTAGGAGCTGCGTTTTAATATTCCAGAGTTAATGGGAGTAAACGCTGTATTGAGAAATACCTGCTTCTAAAACCATAGAGGAGCTACCTAACAGAATGGTCTTCAATGGGTGCATTCAACTTACAGACTTAAACGGATGTGTGTTTGCAGTAGTTTTTAATTCTTTCTGTGAAAAAGCAGAAAACAAATTTTTCCAGCCAAATCGAAGCATGTAATAGGTAGCTGCAAATCTCCGTCTAAAACACAAAACAAACGTATCTTAGAATCTGCTCTGCTGTGTGTTGGTTCAGCTCAGAGAGTTGAATCCTTCTTAAGATTCAGAGAGTGAGAAGCATGTTTCTTCTAGGAGCTGCGTTTTGAGGTTTCAGAGTGAATGGAAGTAAACACTGTATTGAAAAATATCTACTTCTAAAACCAAAATGGAGCTACCTAACAGAACAGTCTCCAATGTGTGCATTCATCTTACACAGTTAAACTGATGTGTGTTTGTAGTAGTTTTTAAACCCTTTCTGTGACAAAGCAGAAAACGCATTTCCCAGCCAAATCCAAGCATTTAGGTAATAGCTGTAAATCTCTGTCTAGAATACAAAACAAATGTATCCTTCAAGCTACTCTGCTGTGGGTTCGTTCAGCTAAGAGAGTTTAAGCGGTGGTTAGATTCAGCAAGTTAGAAATGCGTTTGTTCTTGGAGTTCCGTTTGGATATTGCAGAATGAATGGGAGTACATGCTGTATTGAGAAATATCTGCTTTTAAAACGAAAACAAAGCTACCTAACAGAACGGTCTTCAAGGTGTGCATTCAACTTACAGAGTTAAATAGATGTGTGTTTCCAGTAGTTTATAAACACTTTTTTTGAAGAAGCAGATAACAAATTTATCCAGCCAAATCCAAGCAATTAAGAAATAGCTGTAAATCTCCGTCTAGAATACAAAACAAATATATCCTTCAAGCTACTCTGCTGTGGGTTCGTTCAGCTAAGAGAGTTGAAGCGGTGTTTACATTCAGCAAGTTAAAAACGCGTTTGTTCCGGGAGCTGCGTTTGGGTATTTCCGAGTGAATGGGAGTACATGCTGTACTGAGAAATATTTGCTTCTAAAACCTAAACGGAGCTACCTAACAGAATGATCTTCAATGTGTGCATTCAACTTACACAGTTAAACTGATATGTGTTTGTGGTAGTTTGTAAACCCTTTCTTTGAAGAAGCAAAAAACGGATTTTTCCAGCCAAATCCACGTATAAAATAAATACCTGTAAATCTCCGACTAAAACACAAAACAAACGTCTCCTTCAAACTGCTCTACTGTGGGTTCGTTCAGCTAAGAGAGTTGAAGCGGTATTTAGATTCAACGAGTTAGAAACGTGTTTCTTATAAAAGCTGAGTTTGGATATTCCCAAGTGAATGAAAGTATATGCTGTACTGAGAAACTTCTGGTTCTAAAAAAAAAAAACGGAGCCACTAACAAAACGATATTCAAAGTGTTCATTCAACTTAAAAATTAAACGGACGTGTTTTTGCAGTAGTTTGTAAACCCTTTCTGTGAAGAAGCAGAAAATGAACTTTTACAACCAAATCCAAGAATTTAACAAATAGCTGAAAATCTCCGTCGAAAACAGAAAACAAACGTAGCTTACAAACTGCTCTGCTGTGTGTTCGTTCAACTAAGGGAGTTGAATCTGTGTTGAAATTCATCGAGTTAGAAATGCGTTTGTTATGAGAGCTGCGTTTGGATTTTCCCGAGTGAACAGGAGTACATGCTGTATTGAAAAATATCTGCTTCTAAAAGAAAAATGGAGCAACCGAACAGAACGGTTTTAAATGTGTGCATTCAACTTACAGAGTTAAAAGGATGTGTGTTTACAGTAGTTTGTAAACTTTTTCTATTAAAGAGAAGAAAGCAAATTTTTCCAGCCAAATCCAAGCATATAAAAAGTAGCTGTAAATCTACATCTAAAAAACAAAACAAACGTATCTTACAAACTGCTCTGCTGTGCGTTTGTTCAACTAAGAGAGTGGAATCTGTGTTGAGATTCAGCGAGTTAGAAATGCGTTTGTTATGAGAGCCGCGATTGTATTGTCCCGAGTGAATGAACATACAAGCTGTATTGAGGAATATCTGCTTCTAAAAAAAAAAAGCGGAGCTACCAAACAGAACGGTATTTAATGTGTGCATTCAACTTACCGAGATAAACTGATGTGTGTTTGCAGTACTTTGTAAACGCTTTCTTTGAAGAAGCAGAAAACGGAATTTTCAAGCATAATCTAAGCATTCAAGAAATAGTACACATGTACACGAATGTTCATTGCAGTACTGTTTACAATAGCAAGGACCTGGAATCAACCCAAAAGCCCATTGATGATAGACTGGATTGGAAAAATGTGGCACATATACACCATGGAATATTATGCAGCAATCAGAAATGACGAGTTTGTGTCGTTTGTAGGGACATGGATGAATCTGGAGAACATCATCCTCAGCAAACTGACACAAGAACAGAAAATGAAACACCGCATATTCTCACTCATAGGTGGGTGATGAAAAATGAGAACACATGGACACAGAAAGGGGAGTACTAAACACTGGGGTCTATTTGGGGGAAAAGGGGAGGGCCAGCGGGAGGGGGAGGTGGGGAGGGATAGCCTGGGGAGAAATGCCAAATGTGGGTGAAGGGGAGAAGAAAAGCAAAGCACACTGCCATGTGTGTACCTACGCAACTGTCTTGCATGCTCTGCTCATGTACCCCAAAACCTAAAATAGAATAAAAAATTAAAAAAAAATTAAAGTAATATAAAATTTAAAAAAAAAGAAATAGTGAAAAATCTCCGTCTAAACAAAAGAAAAAATGTATCCTACAAACTACTCTGCTGTGGGTTCCTTAAAAAAAAAGAGTTGAAGCGGTGTTTTGTTTCAGCGAGTGAGAATCGAGTTTCTTCTTTGAGTTTCGGTTGGATACTCCTGAGAGAATGGGAGCACATGCTGTATTGACAAATAGCTGGTTCTACAAAAAACGGAGCCACCAAACAGAACGGTCTTCAATGTTTGCATTCAACTTACAGAGTTAAACTGATGTGTGTTTGCAGTAGTTTGTAAATCCTTTCTGTGAAGAAGCAGAAAACGGATTTTTTCCAGCCAAATTCAAGCATTTAAAAAATAGCTGTAAATCTTCATCGAAATCACAAAACAAATGTATCTTTCAAACTGCTCTGCTGTGTGTTCATTCAACGTAGAGAGTTAAAGCTGTGTTTAGATTCAAAGAGTTAAAATCAAGTTTACACTAGGAGCTGCGTTTTAATATTCCAGAGTGAATGGAAGTAAGCGCTGTATAAAGAAATATCTGCTTCTAAAACCAAAACGGAGATACCTAAAAGAATGGTCTTCAATGTGTGCATTCAACGTACAGAGGTAAACGGATGTGTGATTGCAATCGTTTTTAAACCCTTTCTGTGAAGAAGCAGAAAACGGATTTATCCAACCAAATTCAAGCATTTAAGAAATAGCTGTAAATCTCCGTCTAAAACACACAAAAAACGTATCTTACAAACTACTCCGCTGTGTATTTGTTCAGCTAAAAGAAATTAAACCTGTGTTTAGATTCAGAGAGTTAAAAACACCTTTATACTAGGAGCTTCGCTTTAATATTCCAGAGTGAATGGAAGTAAACGCTAAATTGAGAACTATCTGCTTCTAAAACCAAAACGGAGCTACCTAAAAAAATGTCTTCAATGTGTGCATTCAACTTACAGAGTTACATGAAAGTGTGTTTGCAGCAGTTTTAAAATACTTTCTGTGAAAAAGCAGAAAACGGGGTTTTCCAGCCAATTTCAAGCATTTAAGAAATCGCTTTAAATCTTTGTCAAAAGCAGAAAACAAAGATATATTATAAACTGCTCTGCTTTGGGTTCGGTAAGCTAAGAGAGTTGAAGTGGTGTTAAAATTCAGCCAGTTAGAAATGCGTTTGTTCTAGGAGCTTCGTTTGGATATTCTTGCGTGAATGGGAGTACATGCTGTATTGAGAAATATATTTTTCTAAAAGAAAAACGGAGCTACCTAACAGAACGGTCTTCAATGTGTGCTTTCAACCTGCAGAGTTAAACTGATGCGTGTCTTTATGTGAAAAAGCTGAAAACAAATTTTTCCAGCCAAATCCAAGCAATTAAGAAATAGCCATAAATCTCCATCTAGAACACAAAACAAACGTATCCTTCAAATTATTTTACTGTAGGTTCGTTCAGCTGAAAGAGTTGAAGAAGAGTCTAAAAGCAGAGAGTTAGAAACGCATTTGTTCTGGGAGCTGCATTTGGATATTCCCGAGTTAAGGGGAATATATGCTTATTGAGAAATACCTTCTTCTAGAAGGAAAATGGAGCTACCTAACAGAACAGTCTTCAATGTGTGCATTCAACGTACTGAGTTAAACTGATGTGTGTTTGCAGTAGTTTGTAAACCCTTTCTGTGAAGAAGCAGAAAGAATAATTTTTCCAACCAAATTCAAGCATTTAAGAAATAGCTGTAAATCTCCATCTAAAACACAAAACAAAGGTATCCTTCAAACTACTCTGCCGTGGGTTAATTGAGCTAAAATTGTTGAAGCAGTGTTTAAATTTAGCGAGTTAGAAAGACGTTTTTTCTTGGAGCTGCGTTTGGATATTTTCGAGTGAATGGGATTGCATGCTGTATTGAGAAATATCTGGTTCAAAAAGAAAAACGGAGCTAACTAACAGAACAATCTTCAATGTGTGCATTCAACTTTCAGAGTTACACTGATGTGTGTTTGCAGTAGTTTGTAAACCCTTTCTGTGAAGAAGCAGAAAACGGATTTTTTCCAGCCAAATCCATGCTTTTAAGAAATAGCTGTAAATCTCCATCTAAAACAAACAATAAACGTATCCTTCAAACGACTGTGCTGTGGGTTCATTAAGCTAAAAGAGTTGAAGCGGTGTTTAGAATCACCGAGTTAAAAACGCGTTTCTTCTCGAAACTGCGTTTGGATATTTTCGAGTGAATGGGAGTACATGCTGTATTCAGAAATAATCTGGTTCTACAAGGAAAACAAAGTTACCGAACAAAGCGGTCTTCAAGGTGAGTGTTCATCTTACAGAATTAAAGTGATGTGCGTTTAGTTTGTAAACCTTTTCTGTGTAGAAGCAGAAAACGGATTTTTCCAGCAAATCCAAGCATTTAAGAAATAGCTTTAAATCTCCGATGAAAACACGAAACAAACGTATCTTTCAAACTGCTCTGCTGTATGTTCGTTCAACTAAAAGAGTTGAATCGGTTTTGAGATTCAGAGAGTGAGAAGCACGTTTCTTCTAGAAGCTGCGTTTTGACATTTCAGAGTAAATTGGAGTAAACACTGTATTTAATCTGCTATTAAAACCAAAACGGAGCTACCTAACACAAGGGTCTTCAATGTGTGCATTCAATGTACAGAGTTAAACTGATGTGTGTTTGCAGTAGTTTGTAAACCTTTTCTGTGAAGAAGCAGAAAACGGATTTTTCTAGCAAAATCCAAGCATTTAAGAAATAGCTGTAAATCTTTGTCTAAAACACAAAACAAATGTATCTTTCAAACTTATCTGCTGTGGGTTCGTACAGCCAAAAAAGTTGAAGCGGTGTTTAGATTCAGGGAGTTAGAATCGCGATTCGTCTGGAATATGCGTTTGGATATTCCGAGTTAATGGTACTACAGGCTTATTGAGAAATATCTGGCTTCAAAAGGAAAACGTAGCTTTCTAACAGAATGGACTTTAATGTGTGCATTCAACTTACAGAGTTAAACTGATGTGTGTTTGCAGTAGTCTGTTAACCCTTTCTGTAAAGAAGCAGAAAACGGATTTTTGCAGCCAAATTCAAGCATTTAAGAAATAGCTGTAAATCTTTTTCAAAAACACAAAGAAACGTATCTTTCACACTGCTCTTCTGGGTGTACGTTCAACTAAGGGAGTTGAACTCTGTTGAGATTCAGAAAGTTAGAAGCACGTTTCTTCTAGTAGCTGCGTTTTGATATTCCCTAGTGAATGGGAGAAAACGCTGTATTTATAAATATCTGATTCTAAAACCATAATCGAACTACCTAACAGAATGGTCTTCAATGTGTGCATTTATCTTACAGAGTTAAACTGATGTGTGTTTTTGGTAGTTTGTAAACCCTTTCTGTGAAGAAGCAGAAAAAGGATTTTTCCAGCCAAATAGAAGCATCTAAGAAACAGCTGTAAATCTTCATCAAAAACACAAACAAACGTATCCTTAAAAATACTCTTCTGTGGGTTTATTCAGCTAAGAATGTTGAATCCGTGTTTAGATTCAAAAAGTGAAAAGCACGTTTTTTCTAGGAGCTGCGTTGTTATATTCCAGAGTGAATGGGAGTAAACACTGTATTGAGAAATATCTGCTTCTAAGACCAAACCGGAGCTACCTAACAGAATGATGTTGAATGTGTGCATTCAACTTACAGAGATAAATTGATGTGTGTTTGCAGTAGTTTGTAAACCCTTTCTGTGAAGAAGTGGGAAACGGATATTTCCAGCCAATTGCAAGCATGTAAGAATAGCAGTAAATCTCCGTCTAAAACACAAAACAAACGTATCCTTCAAATTACTCGGCTATGTGTTCGTTCAGTTAAGAGAGTTGAAGTGGTGTTTGGATTCAGCGAGTTAGAAACGCATTTCTTCTGTGAGCTGCGTTTGGATATTCTTGAGTGAATGGGAGTACATGCTCTATTGAGAAATATCTGGTTTTAAAAAAGAAAAAAAAACGGAACTACCTAACACATCGGTCTTCAAAGTGCGCATTCAACTTACAGAGTTACACAGATGTGTGTTTGCAGTAGTTTGTAAACCCTTTCTGTGAAGAAGCGGAATCCGGATTTTTTCAGCCAAATCCAAGCATTTAAGAAATAGCTCTAAATATCCGTCTAAAACACAAAGCAAACGTATCTTTCAAATTATTCTGCTGTGGGTTCGTTCAGCTTATAAAGTTGAAGTGGTGTTTAGATTCAGCGAGTTAGAACCGCAATTCTTCTGGGAGCTGCGTTTGGATATTCCCGAGTGAATGAGAGTACATGCTGCTTTGAGAAATACCTGGTTATAAAAAAAGAACGGAGCTACCTAAAAGAACAATCATCAATCTGTGCATTCAACTTAAGGAGTGAAACTGATGTGTTTTTTCAGTCGTTTGTAAGCACTTTCTCTGAAGAAGCAGAAACCGGATTTTCCCAGCCAAATCCAAGCATTTAAGAAATAGCTGTAAATCTTCGTTTTAAACACAAAACATACATACAGCTCAAACTGTTCTGCTGTGTGTTTCTTCAGCTAACGGAGTTGAATCTGTGTTTAAATTCAGAGAGTGAGAAGCACGTTCCTTTTAGCAGCTGCGTTTTGATATTCCAGATTGAATGGGAGTAAACAGTGTAGTGAGAAATATCTGGTTCTAAAACAAATACGGAGCTACCTAACATAATGGTCTTCAATGAGTGCATTCAACTTACAAAGTTAAATTGATGTGTGTTTGCGGTAGTTTTTAAGCACTTTCTGTGAAGAAGCAGAAAACAAATTTTTCCAGCCAAATCCAGCATTTAAGAAATAGCGGTAAATCTTCATAAAAAACACAAAACAAACGTATCCTTCGAACTAATCTGCTATGGGGTTGTTTAGCTGAGAGAATTAAAGCGGTTTTTAGATTCAGGGAGTTAGAAACGCGATCCTTCTGAGAGCTGCGTTTAATTATTCCGGAGTGAATGGAAATACATGCTGTATTGAGAAATACCTGGTTCTAAGGGGAAAACGGAGCTACCTAACAAAATGGTCTCCAATCTGTGCATTTAACTTACAGATTAAAACTAATGTGCATTTGCAGAAGTCTGTAAGAACATTCTGTGGAGTAGCAGAAAACGGATTTTTCCACCCAAATCCAAGCATTTAAGAAATAGCTGTAAATCTTCATCTAAAACACAAAACAAACGTACTTTCCAAACTACTCTGCTGTGTGTTTGTTCAACTAAAAGAGTTAAATCTGTGTTTAGATTCAGAGAGTGAGAAGCACTTTTTTTTTGAAGCTCCGTTTTGATATACTACAGTTAATGGGAGTAAACGCTGTATTCCGTAATATCTGCATCTAAAATAAATACGAAGATACCTAAGAGATATTCAATGGGTACATTCAACTTGCAAACTTTAACTGGTGTGTGTTTGCAGTAGTTTATAAGCACTTTCTGTTAAAAAACAGAATGGATTTTTCCAGCCAAATCCAAGCATTTAAGAAATAGCGGTAAATCTCTGTCGTAAACACAAAGCAAACGTATCTTCTAAACTATTCTGCTGTTTTTTTATTCAGCAAAGAGAGTTGAATGGGTGTTTGAATTCAGAGAGTTAGAAGCACGTTTCATCTACGAACTGTGTTTTGATATTCCAGAGTGAATGGGAGTAAGTGCAGTATTGAGAAATATCTGCTTCAAAAACCAAAAGAAAGCTACCTAACAAAATAATCTTCAATGGGTGCATTCAACGGACAGAGATAAACTGATGTGAGTTTGCAGTAGTTTGTAAGCACTTCCTGTGAAGAAGCAGAAAACGGATTTTTCCAACCAAATCCAAGCATTTAAGAAATAGCTGTAAATCTCCGTCTAAAACACAAAACAAACGTATCTTCCAAACTGCTCTGCTTTGTGTTCGTTCAACTAAAAGAGACAAATCTCTGTTTAAATTCAGAGAGTGAGAAGCCCGTTTTTTCTAGTAGATGCATTTTAATATTCCAGAAAGAATGGCAGTAAACGCTGTATTGAAAAATATTGAGAAATATCTGCTTCTAAAACCAAAATAGAACTTCCTAACAGAACGATCTTCAATGTCTGCATTCAAATTACAAAGAGAAATTGATGTGTGTTTTCAGTAGCTTGTAAACCCTTTCTGTGAAGAAGCAGAAAACGGATTTTTTCAGGCAAATCCAAGCATTTAAGTAATAGCTGTCAATCTTCTTCGAAAACACAACCCAAACGTATCTTTCAAACTGCTCTGCTGTGTGTTCGCTTAACTAAGGGAGTTGAATCCACGTTTAGATTGAGAGAGTGAGAAGCCCATTTCTTCTAGGAGCTGCGTTTTGATACTCCAGAATGAAGGGGAAAAACACTGTATTGAAAAATATCTGCTTCTAAAACCAAAACAAAGCTACGTAACAGAAAAGTCTTCAATGGGTGCATTCAAGGGACAGAGATAAAATGATGTGTGTGGGGAGGGACTCAAGATGGCGCTGTGAGAACAACCCAGGATTGGAGCTCGCATTGTGTCTGCAGAGAGGTGAGTCTGAGCTGCATTTCCAGACTGATCTTTGTTGCCCACAGAACGGGGAAATTCCCAAGTGAAGAGGAGACGCAGGAAACCAGGCGGAACCTCCGCCTGGCGAAGCCAGCAGCCGGGGTGGTGGCGGCTGGCCCTGCCCAGCGCTCCCCACAGGGTGCGCTTGTCCGGGTGCCCCACTGAACCAGCAACTGGAGACGTAAGAGGGCTGGATTTGAGACTGAGCTAGACTTGGACAGTGGGCCAGCCCAGGGGATTGCAGGGACAGAACGTTAGGGGTGGCTCAGTGGGATGAAAAAAACCGCGATTTCAAACAAGCCCCGTGCAGACAGCCCGAGACGCTCTGAGGAGGAGGGGCGTCCACCATTACCGAGGCAACCCACCCCAACTGAGATACACGCCC
This sequence comes from Callithrix jacchus, assembly GCF_049354715.1. NCBI lineage: Eukaryota > Metazoa > Chordata > Mammalia > Primates > Cebidae > Callithrix > Callithrix jacchus. The sequence goes on from NC_133506.1 coordinate 60,273,236, forward strand.
ATTGCTGATGCAGCCAGCCGTTGCTGAGGCAACCCGTCCCTACTGAGATACATGCCCACTGCTGACGCAGCCTGCCATTTCCGAGGCAACCCGCTACAACAGAGAGACTCAACCGCAGGGCGTGGTGGAGAACACAGCAGAACAGCAGAGCCAGGGTGAGCCTCACAACAGCAGGGCAGAGCTTCGGCAGGCAAACAATGGCTAGTCTGCGTCCTAGCTGGGCAGGACCTCAACAGACATCCAAAAATTAAGCCCAAACCCCTCAACACAGAGCATTTGAGAAAAAAATGGTTTTTTAAAATGAGCTCTGTTGCAGCAGAATCAAACATAGCAGCCAAACAGCCCTGAATGAAGAACAGAGCGCATAGCTCAGCAATTGAGCTCCCATAAAGTACAAACTGTCTCCTCAAGCAACTCCCTGACCCCTCTATATCCAAAAGACTGACAATAGGCAGGCATCATCCTGGGACAAAGATAGCAGAAAAAGGAACGGGTAGCATCCCTCGCTGTGCCACAGCTGCTAGAGGTGCACCCCAGACAAGCAGGGACTGGAGCAAACCTCAGCAGTCATAAAGCGAAGGGGCTAGACTGGTAGAAGGAAAACCAAGCAACAGAAATACTTCATCATCAACATTCTGGGTGTCCACTCAGAGACCCAATCGAAAAGTCAGCAACTACACAGACGACCAGCGGACAAATCCACAAAGATGGGAAGAAACCAGCGCAAAAAGGAGAAAAACACCCGAAACCAAAACACCTCGACTCCTAGAAAGGACCAAAACTCCTCATCAACAAGGGAACAAAGCTGGACGGAGAATGACTGTGACGAAATGACGGAATTAGACTTCAGAAGATGGATAATGAGAAACTTTTGTGAGCCAAAAGATCATGTATTAAATCAATGCAAAGAAACTAAGAACCTTGAAAAAAGATTTGAAAAAAGATTCGAGGAAATGATAACAAGAATGGATAACTTAGAGAGGAATATGAATGAATTAAAGGAGCTGAAAAACAAAATACAAGAACTTCGCAAAGCATGCACAAGTTTCAATAGCCGAATCTACAAAGCAGAAGAAAGAATATCTGAAGTCGAAGACCAACTCAACGAAATAAAACGAGAAACCAAGATTAGAGAAAAAAGCGTAAAGACGAATGAACAAACTCTCCAAGAAATGTGGGACTATGTGAAAAGACCTAACCTACGTTTGATAGGTGTACCAGAAGGGGACGAAGAGAATGAATCCAAGCTGGAAAATACGCTTCAGGACATCATCCAGGAAAATTTGCCCCACCTAGCAAGACAGGCCAACACTCAATTGCAGGAAATTCAGAGAACACCACAAAGATATTCCGCAAGAAGAGCAACCCCAAGGCACATAATCGTCAGATTCAACAGGGTTGAAATAAAGGAGAGAATACTAAGGGCAGCCAGAGAGAAAGGTCAGGTCACCCACAAAGGGAAGCCCATCAGACTCACAGCAGATCTCTCGGCAGAAACACTACAAGCCAGAAGAGAGTGGGGGCCAATATTCAACATTCTTAAAGAAAAGAACTTTCAACCCAGAATTTCATATCCAGCCAAACTGAGCTTCAGAAGTGAGGGAAAAATAAAATCCTTTGCGAACAAGCAAGTACTCAGAGATTTTGTCACCACCAGGCCTGCTTTACAAGAGCTCCTAAAAGAGGCACTACACATAGAAAGAAACAACCAGTACCAGCCATTCCAAAATCACACTGAATACTAAAGAGCATCAACATAATGAAGAATCTACAACAGCTAACAGGCAAAACAGCCACTTAGCATCAAAATGGCAGTATCAAATTCACACATAACAATATTAACCCTAAATGTAAATGGACTAAATGCACCAATCAAAAGACACAGACTGGCAAATTGGATAAAAATCCAAAACCCATCAGTGTGCTGTATCCAGGAAACCCATCTCACATGCAAGGATACACAAAGGCTCAAAATAAAGGGATGGAGGAAGATTTACCAAGCTAATGGAAAGCAAAAAAAAGCAGGAGTTGCAATTCTCATCTCCGATAAAATAGACTTTAAAGCAACAAAGATCAAAAGAGACAAAGAAGGTCATTACATAATGGTAACAGGATCGATACAACAAGAAGAGCCAATGATCCTAAACATATATGGACCCAACGCAGGAGCACCCAGATACATAAGGCAAGTTCTTAATGACTTACAAAAGGACTTAGACTCCCACACAATAATAGTGGGAGACTTTAACACTCCACTGTCAATACTAGACAGATCAACCAGACAGAAAATCAACAAGGATATCCAGGGCTTGAACTCAGACCAGGAGCAAGCAAACCTGATAGACATTTACAGAACTCTCCACCCCAAATCCACAGAATACACATTCTTCTCAGCACCACGTCACACCTACTCTAAAATTGACTACATAATTGAAAGTAAAGCACTGCTCAACAAATGCAAAACAACTGAAATCATAACAAACAGCCTCTCAGACCATAGTGCAATCAAGTTAGAACTCAGAATACAGAAACCAACCCAGAACCGCACAGCTTCATGGAAACTGAACAACTGGCTCTTGAATGTTGACTGGGTAAACAATGAAATGAAGGCAGAAATAAAGAAGTTCTTCGAAACCAATGAGAACGAAGACACAACGTGCCAGAACCTGTGGGACACATTTAAAGCAGTCTCTAGCGGAAAGTATATAGCAATAAGTGCCCATATGAGGAGAATGGAGAGATCCAAAATTGACACCCTATCGTCAAAATTGAAAGAGCTAGAGAAGCAAGATCAAAAAAACTCAAAACCCAGCAGAAGACAAGAAATAACTAAGATCAGAGCTGAGCTGAAGGAGATTGAGACACGAAAAACCCTTCAAATAAGTCAATAAATCCAAGAGTTGTTCTTTTAAAAGATCAACAGAATAGACAGACCACTAGCCAGATTGATTAAAAATAAAAGAGAGAACAACCAAATAGATGCAATAAAAAATGATAAAGGGGAAATCACCACAGATTCCACAGAAATTCAAACCATCATCAGAGAATATTACAAACAACTCTATGCACATAAACTAGTAAACCTGGAAGAAATGGATAAATTCCTGGACTCCTGTGTCCTCCCAAGCCCAAACCAGGAGGAAGCTGAAACTATGAATAGAGCAATAACAAGGTCTGAAGTTGAGGCAGCAATTAAGAGCCTACCACACAAAAAAAGCCCAGGTCCAGACGGGTTCACAGCCGAATTCTACCAGACACACAAGGAGGAGCTGGTACCATTTCTTCTAAAACTATTTCAAACAATCCAAAAAGAGGGAATCCTTCCCTAATCATTTTATGAGACCAACATCATTCTGATACCAAAACCCGGCAGAGACCCAACGAGAAAAGAAAACTTCAGGCCAATAGCCATGATGAACATAGATGCAAAAATCTTCAATAAAATCTTGGCAAGCCGATTGCAACAGCAAATCAAAAAACTTATTCATCATGATCAAGTAGGATTAATCCCGGGGATGCAAGGCTGGTTCAACATATGCAAGTCTATCAACGTAATTCACCACATAAACAGAACCAAAAACAAAAACCACATGATTATCTCAATTGACATATCTCAAATGTCAGAGAAGGCGTTTGACAAAATTCAACAGCCCTTTATGCTAAAAACCCTCAATAAACTCGGTATCCATGGAACGTATCTGAAAGTAATAAAAGCTATTTATGACAAACCAACAGCCAATATCATACTGAATGGGCAAAAACTGGAAGCATTCCCTTTGAAATCTGGCACTAGACAAGGATGCCCTCTGTCACCACTCCTATTCAATATAGTACTGGAAGTTCTAGCCAGAGCAATCAGGCAAGAAAAAGAAATAAAGGGTATTCAAATAGGAAAGGTGGAAGCCAAATTGTCTCTATTTGCAGACGACATGATAGTATACCTAGAAGACCCCATCGCTTCAGCCCAAAAACTTCTGAAACTGATAAGCAACTTCAGCAAAGTCTCAGGATATAAAATAAATGTGCAAAAATCACAAGCCTTCCTCTACACCAATAACAGACTTAAGGAAAGCCAAATCAAGAACGAACTGCCATTCGCAATTGCTACAAAAAGAATAAAATACCTTGGAATACAACTCACAAGGAACGTAAGAGACCTCTTCAAGGAGAACTACAAACCACTGCTCAATGAAATCAGAGAGGACACAAACAGATGGAGAAACATTTCATGTTCATGGTTAGGAAGACTTAACATCATGAAAATGGCTATACTGCCCAAAGTAATTTACAGAATCAACGCTATCCCCATCAAGCTACCATTGACTTTCTTCACAGAACTGGAAAAAACCACCATGAACTTCATATGGAACCAAAAGAGAGCCCGCATAGCCAAGTCAATTCTAAGCAGAAAGAACACAGCGGGGGGCATCACACTACCGGATTTCAAACTAGACTACAAGGCTACAGTAATCAAAACAGCATGGTACTGGTACCAAAACAGAGATATAGACCAATGGAACAAAACAGAGGCAGCGGAGGCAACACAACATACATACAACTATACAATCTTTGATAAACCTGACAAAAACAAGCAATGGGGAAAGGATTCCATGTTTAACAAATGGTGTTGGGAAAACTGGCTAGCCATGTGCAGAAAGCAGAAACTGGACCCCTTCCTGACACCTTACACTAAAATTAACTCCAGATGGATTAAAGACTTAAACATAAGACCTGGCACCATAAAAACCCTAGAGGGAAATCTAGGCAAAACTATCCAGGACATAAAAGTAGGCAAGGACTTCATGAACAAAACACCAAAAGCATTGGCAACAAAAGCCAAAATAGACAAATGGGACCTAATCAAAGTCCACAGCTTCTGCACGGAAAAAGAAACAGTCACTAGAGTGGATCGGCAACCAACAGAATGGGAAAAAATTTTCGCAGTCTACCCATCTGACAAAGGGCTGATATCCAGAATTTACAAAGAACTCAAACAGATTTACAGGACGAAAAAAAACAAGCCCATTCAAAAGTGGGCAAAGGATATGAACAGATACTTTACGAAAGAAGACATATATGAGGCCAACAATCATATGAAAAAATGCTCATCGTCACTGATCATCAGAGAGATGCAAATCAAAACCACATTGAGATACCATCTCACGCCAGTTAGAATGGCGATCATTAAAAAATCTGGAGACAACAGATGCTGGAGAGGATGTGGAGAAAAAGGAGCACTTTTACACTGCTGGTGGGAGTGTAAATTAGTTCAACCATTGTGGAAGACAGTGTGGCGATTCCTCAAGGCCTTAGAAATAGAAATTCCATTTGACCCAGCAATCCCATTACTGGGTATATATCCAAAAGACTATAAATCGTTCTACTATACGGACACATGGACACGAATGTTCATTGCAGCACTGTTTACAATAGCAAAGACCTGGAATCAACCCAAATGCCCAGTGATAATAGACTGGATTGGAAAAATGTGGCACATATACACCATGGAATATTATGCAGCAATCAGAAATGACGAGTTTGTGTCGTTTGTAGGGACATGGATGAATCTGGAGAACATCATCCTCAGCAAACTGACACAAGAACAGAAAATGAAACACCGCATATTCTCACTCATAGGTGGGTGATGAAAAATGAGAACACATGGACACAGAAAGGGGAGTACTAAACACTGGGGTCTATTGGGGGGAAAAGGGGAGGGCCAGTGGGAGGGGGAGGTGGGGAGGGATAGCCTGGGGAGAAAAGCCAAATGTGGGTGAAGGGGAGAAGAAAAGCAAAGCACACTGCCATGTGTGTACCTACGCAACTGTCTTGCATGCTCTGCTCATGTACCCCAAAACCTAAAATCCAATAAAAAATTTAAAAAATATGATGTGTGTTTGCAGTAGTTTGTAAGTACTTTCTGTGTAGAAGCAGAAAACGTATTTTTCCAGCCAAATCCTAGCATTTAAGAAACAGCTGTAAATCCTTGAGTAAAACAGAAAAGAAACAAATCTTTCAAACTGATATGCTGTGTGTTCATTCAACTAAAGAGTTGAATCTGCGTTTACATTCAGAGAGTTTGAAGCAGGTTTCTTCTGGGAGCTGCGTTTTGATATTCCAGAGTGAATGGAAGAAACTGCTGTGTTTAGAAATATATGCTTTTTAAAAACAAACGGAGCTACCTAAGAGAATGGTCTTCAATAAATGCCTTCAACATACAGAGTTAAACTGACGTGTGTTTGCAGTAGTTTGTAACCCGGTTCTCTGAAAAAGTAGAAAACGGATTATTCCAGGCAAATCCAGCCATTTGAAAATTAGCTGTAAATTTCTATCTAAAACACAAAACAAATGTGTTTTTTAAATTACTCTGCTGTGGGTTTGTTAAGCTAAAATAGTTGAAGCGGTGTTTAAATTGAGCGAGTTAGAATCGCCTTTCTTCTGGAAGCTGTGTTTCGATATTCCAGAGTGAATAAGAGTAAATGCTGTATTGAGAAATATCTGCTTCTAAATCCAAAACGGAGCTACCTAACAGAACGGTCTTCAATGGGTGCATTCAACTTACAGAGGTAAACTGATGTGTGTTTACAGTAGTCTGTAAACCCTTTCTGTGAAGAAGCAGAAAACGCATTTTTACAGCCAAATCCAAGCATTTAAGAAACAGCGGTAAATCTCCATCTAAAACACAAAACAAACGTATACTTCAAACTAATTTGCTGTGAGTTTGTTCAGCTAAGGGAGTTGAATCTGTGTTTAGATTCAGCGAGTTAGAAACGTGTTTCTTCTCAGAGCTGCGTTTGTGTATTCCTGAGTGAATAAAAGTACATGCTATATTGAGAAATATCTGCTTCAAAAAAGAAAACGGAGCTACTTAACAGAACGGCCTCCAATCTGTGCATTCAACTTACAGAGTTAAACTGATGTGTGTTTGCAGTAGTTTGTAAAGCCTTTCTGTGAAGAAGCAGAAAATAAATTTTTCCAGCCAAATCCAAACATTTAACAAATAGCTGTAAATCTCCGTCTAAAACACAAAACAAATGTATCTTTCAAACTGCTCTGATGTGTGTTTGCTCAAGTACAAGAGTTGAATTTGTGTTTAGATTCAAAAAGTGAGAAGCATGCTGCTTCTATTAGCTGCGTTTTGATATTGCAGAGTGAATTGGAGTAAAAGCTGTATTGAGAAATAACCGCTTCTAAGAGCGAAACAGAGCAACCTATCAGAATTGTCTTAAATGTGTGCATTCAACTTACAGAGTTAAGCTGATGTGTTTTTGCAGTAGTCTGTAAACCCTTTCTATGAAAAGGCAGAAAACGGATTTTCAGCCAAGTTCTAGCATTTAAGAAATTGCAGTAAATTTTCGTCTAAGACACAAAACTAAGCTATCCCTCAAACTGCTCTGCTTTCTGTTCGTTCAACCAAAAAAGTTAGTCTGTGTTTTGATTCAGCGACTTAGAAACACGTTTCTTCTAAGATCTGTGTTTAAATATTCCCGAGTAAATGGCAGTACATGCTGTATTGAGAAATATCTGGTTCTAAAAGAGAAACGGAACTACCTAACAAAATTGTATTCAATGTGTGCATTCCACTTTCAGAGTTAAACTGCAGTGTGTTTGCAGTACCATGTAAACACTTTCTGTGAAGAAGCAGAAAACCGATTTTTCCAACTATATCCAAGCATTTAAGAAATACCTGTAACTATCAGTCTAAAACAAAAAACATACGTATTTTCAAACTGCTCTGCTGTTTGTTCATTCAACTTAGAAAGTTGAATCTGTGTTGAGATTCAGAGAGTTAAAAACACGTTTTTCTAGGAGCTGTGTTTTGATATTCCAGAGTGAGTAATAGTAAACACTGTATTAAGAAATATCTGCTTCTACAACAAAAACGGAGGTACCTAACAGAATGGTCTTCAAACTGTGCATTCCACTTACAGTGTTAAACTGATGTGTGTTTGCAATAGTTTGTAAACCTTTTCTGTGAAGAAGCAGAAAACCGATTTTTCAAGGAAAATCCAAGGATTTATAAAATAGTGGTAAATCTCCGTCTAAAACACAAAACAAACGTATCCTTCAAACTACACTGTTGTGGGTTAGTTCAGGTAATAGAGTTGAAGTGGTGTTTATATTCTGCGAGTTAGAATCGAGTGTCTTCTGTAAGCTGCGTTTAGATATTTCCGAGTGAATAGCAGTACATGCTGTATAGAAAAATATCTGGTCCTAAAAGGATAATGGAGCTATCTAACAGAAAGTTCTTCAATGTGCTCATTCAACTTTCAGAGTAAAACTGATGTGTGTTTCCAGTAGTTTGTGAACCCTTTCTGTGAAGAAGCAGAAAATGGATTTTTCAAGCAAAATCCAAGCATTTAAGAAATACCTGTAGATTTCCGTCTAAAAGACAAAAGAAACCAACCTTTCAAACTGCTCTGCTATGTTTTTCTTCAACTAAAGAGTTGAATCTGTGTTTAGATTCAGAGAGTTTGAAGCACGTTTCTTCGAGGAGCTGAGTTTTGCTATTCCAGAGTGAATGGGAGAAGCCGCTCTATTGACAAATATCTTCCTCTAAAACAAAAACGGAGCTGTCTAACGAAATGGTCTTCAATGTGTGCATTCAACGTACAGCGTTAAACTGATGTGTGTTTGCACTAGTTTATAAAAACTTTCTGTGAAAAAGCAGAGAAGAGATTTTTCCAGCCAAATCCAAGCATGTTAGAAATAGCTGTAAATCTCCATCTAAAACACAAAAGAAAGGTATCCTTGAAACTATTCTGCTGTCCGTTTGTTCAGCGAAAATGTTGAAGCGGTTTGTAGATTCAAGGAGTTAAAAACACGTTTCTTCTGGGAGCTGCGTTTGGATCAATTTCCGGGTGAATGAAAGTACTTGCTGTATTGAGAAATATCTGGTTCTAAAAGGAAAACAGACCTACCTAACAGAACGGTCTTAAATGTGTTCATTCAACTTACAGTCTTAAACTGATGTGTTATTGCAGTAGTTTGTAAACCCTTTCTGTGATGAAGAAGTAAATGGATTTTTCCAGCCAAATCTAAGCATTTAAGAAATAGCTGTAAATCTCCATCTAAAACACAGAATAAAGGTATCTATCAAACTACTCTGCTGAGTGGTCATTCAATTAAATGAGTTGAGTCTGTGTTTAGATTTAGACAGTGAGAAGCATGTTTCTTCTAAGATCTGCGTTTTGATATTCTCAAGTACATGGGAGTAAACGCTGTATTGAGACATATCTGCTTCTAAAAGCAAAACGGAGCTACCTAACTGAACTGTCTTCAATGTGTGCATTCAACTTACAAACTTGAACTGATGTGTGTTTGCAGTAGTCTGTAAACCCTTTCTGTGAAGAAGCAAAAAACGGAATTTTCCAGCCAAATATAAGCATTTAATAAATTGCGGTAAATATGCGTCTAAAACACAAAACAAAGGTATACCTTAAACTTCTCTGCTCTGAGTTCGTTCAGCTAAAAGAGTTGAAGCGGTATTAAGATTGAGCCATTTAGAAATGCGTTTGTTTTTGGAGCTGCGTTTTGATATTGCCGAGAGAATAGAAGTACATGCTGTATTGAGAAATATCTGCTTCTAAATCCAAAACGGAACTACCTAACAGAATGATCTTCAATGTTTGCATTCAACTTAAAGAGTTAAACTGATGTGTGTTTGCAGAAGTCTGTAAACCCTTTCTGTGAAAAAGCAGAAAACGCATTTTTACAGCGAAATTTAAGCATTTAAGAAATAGCTGTAAATCTCTGTCTATAGAACAAAACGAATGATTCTCTCCGACTGCTCTACTGTGTGTTCGCTTAACTAAGGAAGCTGAATTCGCGTTTAGATTCAGAGAGTGAGATGCTTGAGTCTTCTTGGCGTTGCGTTTGGATATTCCAGAGTGTATGGGAGTATATGCTGTATTGAGAAATATCTGCTTCTAAATCCATAACGAAGCTACGTAACAAAAAATTTTACAAGGTGTGCATTCAGCTCAAAGAGTTAAACTGATGTGTGTTTGCAGTACTTTTAAAAAAATTTCTGTGAAGAAGCAGAAAACGCATTTTCACAGCCAAATCGAAGCATTTAAGAAATAGGTGTAAATCTTCGTCTACAACACAGAACGAACGTTTCTTTCTGACTGCTCTACTGTGTGTTCGCTTAACTAAGAAAGCTGAATGAATCACATTAGATTCAGAGACTGAGAAACTTGTGCCTTCTAGGAGCTGCATTTGGATATTCCAGAGTGAATTGGAGGAAACGCTGTATTGAGAAATATCTGCCCCTACATCAAAAACGGAGCTACGTAACAGAACGGTCTTCAATGGGTGCATTCAACTTACAGAGGTAAACTGATGTGTGTTTACAGTAGTCTGTAAACCCTTTCTGTGAAGAAGCAGAAAATGCATTTTGACAGCCAAATCCAAGCATTTGAGAAATAGCTGTAAAGTTTCGTCTACCACACAAAACGAACGTTTGTTGCCGACTGCTCTACTGTGTGTTCCCTTAACTAAAAGAGCTGAATCCGCGTTTAGATTAAGAGAGTGAGAAGCTTGTGGATTCTAGAAACTGCTTTTGAATATTCCAGAGTGAATGGGAGTAAACGCTGTATTGAGAAATATCTGCTCCTAAATACAAAATAAAGCTACCTAACACCTATCTTCAATGTGTGCATTGAATGTACAGAATAAAACTGATATGTGTTTGCAGTAGTCTGAAAACTCTTTCTTTGGGGAAGCAGAAAACGCATTTGTACAGCCAAATCCAAGCATTTAAGAAATAGCTGTAAATCTCTGTCTACAACACAAAATGAACGTTTCTTCCAACTGCTCTATTGTGTGTTCGGTTAACGAAGAAAGCCGAATCCGTGTTTAGATTCAGAGAGTAAGATGCTTTTCTCTTCTAAGAGTTGCGTTTGGATATTCCAGAGTGAATGCGAGTAAACGCTGTATTGAGAAATATCTGCTTCTAAATCCAAAACGGAGCTACTTAACAGAACGGCCTTCAATGTGTGCATTCAACTTAGAGAGTTAAATTGATGTGCGTTTGCAGTACTCTTTAAACTTTTACTGTGAAGAAACAGAAAACGCAGTTTTTGCAGCCAAATTCAAGTATTTAAGAAATAGCTGTGAATGTTCGTCTACACCACAAAACCAACTTTCCTTCTGACTGCTCTACTGTGTGTTCAATTAACTAAGAAAGCTGAATCAATGTGTGCATTCAACGTTTAGATTAAGAGAGTGAAAGGCCGGTGTATTCTAGGAGCTGCCTTTAAATATTCCAGAGTGAATGGGAGTAAACGCTGTATTGAGAAATATCTGCTTCTAAATCCAAAACGGAGCTACCTAACAGAACGGTCTTCAATGTGCGCATTCAGCTTACAGAGTTAAACCGACGTGTTTTTGCAGTACATTTTAAACCCTTTTTTTGAAGCAACAGAAAACGCATTTTTATAGCCAAATCCAAGCATTTAAGAAATAGCTGTAAATCTCGGCCTACAACACAAACGAACGTTTTTGTTCGACTGCTCTGCTGTGTGTTCGCTTAACTACGGGAGCTGAATCTGCATTTAAATTCAGAGCGTGAGATGCTTGAGTCTTCTAGGAGTTGCGTTTGGATATTTCAGAGTGAATAGGAGTAAATGCTGTATTGAGAAATACCTGCTTCTAAATCCAAAATGGAACTACCTAACAGAAGGGTCTTCAATGTGTGCATTCAACGTACAGAGTTAAACTGATGTGTGTTTGCAGTAGTCTGTAAACCCTTTCTGTGAGGAAGCAGAAAACGCATTTTCCCAGCCAAATCCAAGCATTTATGAAATAGCTGTAAATCTCTGTCTACAACACAAAATAAACGATTCTTCCGACTGCTCTACTGTGTATTTGGTTAACTAAGAAAGCTGAATCCGCGTTTAGATTCAGAGAGTAAGATGCTTTTGTCTTCTAAGAGCTGCGTTTGGATGTTCCAGAGTAAATGGGAGTAAACGCTGTATTGAGAATTATCTGCTTCTAAATCCAAAACGGAGCTACTTAACAGAACGGTCTTCAATGTGTGCATTCAACCTAGAGAGTTAAATTGATGTGCGTTTGCAGTACTCTTTAAACTTTTACTGTGAAAAAGCAGAAAACGCATTTTTGCAGCCAAATCCAAGCATTTAAGAAATAGCTGTGAATGTTCGTCTACAACACAAAACGAACTTTCTTTCCGACTGCTCTACTGTGTGTTCAATTAACTAAGAAAGCTCAATCCGCATTTAGATTAAGAGAGTGAAAGACCGGTGTATTCCAGTAGCTGCGTTTAAATCTTCCAGAGTGAATAGAAGTAAATGCTGTATTGAGAAATACCTGCTTCTAAATCCAAAACGGAGCTACCTAACAGAACGGCCTACAATGTGTGCATTCAACTTACAGAGTTAAACTGATGTGTGTTTGCAGTACATTTTAAAACCTTTTTTTGAAGAAGCAGAAAACGCATTTTTACAGCCAAATCCAAGCATTTAAGAAATAGCTGTAAATCTTTGTCTACAACACAAAACGAACGTTTCCTTCTGACTGCTCTATTGTGTGTTCGCTTAACTAAGGGAGCTGAATCCGCGTTTAGATTCAGAAAGTGAGAAGCTTGTGTCTTCTACAAGCTGCGTTTGGATATTCCAGAGGGAATGGGATGAAACGCTGTATTGAGAAATATCTGATTCTAAATCCAAAACGGAGATAAATAACAGGACGGTATTCAATGTGTGCATTCAACATACAAAGGTATACTGATGTATGTTTGCAGTAGTCTGTCAACCCATTCTGTGAAGAAGCAGATAACGCATTTATATAGCCAAATCGAAGCATTTAAAAAATAGCTGTAAATCTATGTCTACAACACAAAACGAACGTTTCCTTCTGACTGCTCTACTGTGTGTTCGGTTAGCTAAGAAAGCTGAATCCGCGTTTATATTCAGAGAGTGAGAAGCTTGTGTTTTCTACAAGCTGCGTTTGGATATTCGAGAGTGAATGGGAGTAAACGCTGTATTGAGAAATATCTGCTTCTAAATCCAAAACGGAGCTACCTAAAAGAACGGTCTTCAAGGTGTGCATTCAACTTACAGAGGTAAACTGATGTGTGTTTGCACTAGGTTTAAAACCCTTTCTGTGAAGAAGCAGGAAAAGCATTTTTCCAGCTAAATCCAAGCATTTAAGAAATAGCTGTAAATTTCCGTCTAAAACACCAAAAGAACGTGTCTTTCCAACAACTATCCTGTGTGTTCGCTTAAATAATGGAGTTGAATCCGTGTTCAGATTCAGAGACTGAGAAGCACGTCTCTTCTAGAAGCTGCGTTTTGATAAACCAGAGTGAATGGAAGTAAACACTGTATTGAGAAATATCCGCTTCTACGAGCAAAACAGAGCTACCTAACAGAACGGACTTCAATGTGGGCATTCAACTTACATAGATAAACTCATGTGTGTTTGTAGTAGTTTGTAAACCCTTTCGGTGGGGAAGTGGAAAACGCATTTTCCCAGAAAAATCCAAGAATTTGATATATAGCTGTAAATGTTATTCTAAGACACCAACGAATGTATCTTTCAAAATGCTCTGCTCTGTGTTTGCTTAACTAAGGGAGTGAGAAGCACGTTACTTCTAAATCCTGCGTTTTGATATTCCAGAGTGAATGGCAGTAAACGCTGTATTCAAAAACTTCTGCTTCTAAAACCAAAACGAAGATACCTATAGGAACAGCTTCAAATGTGTGCATTCAACCTAAAGAGTTGAACAGATGTGTGTTTGCAATAGGTTGTAAACCATTTCTGTGAAGAAGCAGCAAAAGCATTTTCCCAGCCAAATCAAAGCATTTAAGAAATAGCTGTAAATCTCCGTCTAAAACACCAAACAATCGTATCTTTCAAACAATTTTGCTGTGTGTTCGCTTAACTAAAGGAGTTGAATTCACGTTCAGATACAGAAAGTGAGTAGCACGTTTTTTAGAAGCTGCGTTTGATATTCCAGAGTGAATGGGAATAAACGCTGTATTGAGAAATATCTGCTTCTAAAACCAAAACGGAGCTACCTAAAAATATGGTCTTCAATGTGTGCGTTCAATGTAGAGAGTTCAACTGATGTGTGCTTGCAGTAGTCTCTAAATTTTGTCTGTGTAGAAGCGGAAAACGCATTTTCTCAGCCAAATCCAAGCATTTAAGAAATAGGTGTAAATCTAAGTCTAAAACACCAAACCACCATATGTTTCAAACTCCTCGGCTGTGTGTTCAATTAACTAAAAGAGTTGAACTCGCCTTTAGATTCAGAGAGTGAGAAGCACGTTTTTTCTAGGAGATGCGTTTTGATATTGCAGAGTGAATGGGAGTAAACGCTGTATTGAGAAATATCTACTTCTAACACCAAAACGGAGCTACCTAACAGAACAATCTTCAATGTGTGTATTCAACCTACGGAGATAAACTGATGTGGGTTTGCAGTAGTTTGTAAACCCTTTCTGTGAAGAAGCAGAAAACGCATTTTAACAGCCAAATACAAGCCTTTATAAAATACCTGTAAATCTCCATCTAAAACACCAACCGAACGTATCTTTCAATCTGCTCTGCTGTGTGTTTGCTTAACTAAGGAAGTTGAATCCGCCTTTAGATTCAGAGAGTGAGAAGCACGTTTCTCGTTGGAGCTGTGTTTTGATATTACAGAGTGAATGGGAGTAAACGCTGTATTGAGAAATATCTGCTTCTGAACCCAAAACGAAGCTACCTAACAGAACGGTCTTCAATGTGTGCATTCAACTTACAGAGTTAAACTGATGTGTGTTTGCCGTGGGATGTAAACCCTTTCTGTGAAGTAGCAGAAAACGTATATTAGCAGCCAAATCCAAGCATTTAAGAAATAGCTGCAAATCTCCGTCTAAAACAGCAAACGAACGTATCTTTCAAACTGCTCTGCTGTATGTCCGCTTAACTAAGGGAGGTCAATCCGCGTTAAGATTCAGAGAGTGAGAAGCACGTTTCTTCCAGGAGCTGCGTTTTGATATTTTAGACTAAATGGGAGGAAACGCTGTATTCAGAAATGTTTGCTTCTGAACCCAAAACGGAGCTACCTAACAGAAAGGTCTTCAACGTGTGCATTCAACGTACAGAGTTCAACTGATGTGTGTTTTCAGTAGTTGGTAAACTCTTTCTGTGAAGAAGCAGAAAACGCATTTTCCCAGCCAAATCCAAACATTTAAGAAACAGCTGTAAATCTCCGTCTAAAACCATAAACGAACGTATCTTTCAAAGTGCTCTGCTGTGTGTTCGCTTAACTAAGGGAGTTGAATCCGCGTTTATATTCAGAGAGTGAGGAGCACGTTTCTTCTAAGAGGTGCGTTTTGATTTTTTAGAGTGAATGGGAGTAAACTCTGTATTGTGAAATATCTGCTTCTAAACCCGAAACAAAGCTACCTAACGGAACGGTCTTATATGTGTGCATTCAACTTTAAGAGTTAAACTGACGTGTGTTTGCAGTAGTTTGTAAACTTTTTCTGTGAAGAATCGGAGAACGAATTTTTTCAGCCAAACCTAAGCATTTAAGAAATAGCTGTAAATCTTTGTCTAAACACCAAATGAACGTATCTTTTAAAGTGCTCTGCTGTGTGATCGCTTAACGAAGGAAGTTGATTCCACGTTTAGATTCAGAGAGTGAGAAGCATGATTCCTATAGGAGCTGCGCTTTGATATTTCAGAGTGAATGGGAGTAAACGCTGTATTGAGAAATATCTGCTCCTGGAACCAAAACGGAGCTTCCAAACAGAACGATCTTCAATGAGTGCATTCAACTTAAAGAGTTAAACTGATGTGTGTCTGCAGTAGTTCGTAAACCCTTTCTGTGAAGAAGCGGAAAACGCATTTTCCGAGCCAAATCCACGCATTTAAGATAGTTGTAAATCTCCGTCTAAAACACCAAATGAAATTATCTTTCACACTGCTCTGCTGTGTGTTCGCTTAACTAAGGAAGTTGAATCCGCGTTTACATTCAGACACTGAAAAGTACGTTTCTTCTATGAGCTGCGTTTTGATATTACAGAGTGAATGGGAATAAACGCTGTATTGAGAAATATCTGCTTGTAAAACAAAAACGGAGCTACCTAAAAATACAGTCTTCAATGTGTGCATTCAACTTAGAGAGTTCAACGGATGTGTGTTTGCAGTTGTTTGTAAACCCTTTCTCTGAAGAAGCGGAAAACGCATTTTGCCATCCAAATCCAAGCATTTAAGAAATAGCTGTAAATCTCCGACTAAAACACAAAACGAACGTATGCCCCAAACGGCTCTGCTGTGTGTTCGCTTAACTGAGGGAGATGAATTCGCCTTTAGATTCAGAGAGTGAGAAGCACGTTTCTTCTAGAGGCTGCGTTTTGATATTCCAGAGTCAATGGCAGTACACACTGTATTGAGAAATATCTGCTTCTAAACCCAAAACGGAGCTACCTAACAGAACGGTCTTCAATGTGTACATTCAACTTACAGAGTTAAACTGAGGTGTGTTTGCAGTAGTATGTATATCCTTTTTTTAAGAAGTGGAAAACGCATTTTCCCAGCCTAATCCAAGCATTTAAGAAATAGCTGTAAATCTCCGTCTAAAACAGCAAACGAACGTATCTCTGAAACTGCTCTGCTGTGTGTTCGCTTAACTAAGGAAGTTCAATCCGCTTTTAGATTCAGAGAGTGAGACGCACGTTTTTTTCTCGGAGCTGCGTTTTGATATTCCTGAGTGAAAGGCAGTAAACGCTGTATTGAGAAATACCTGCTTCTAAACCCAAAACAGAGCGACCAACAGAACGGTCTTCAATGTGCATTCAACTTACAGAGTTAAACTGATGTGTGTTTGCAGTAGTTAGTAAAACCTTTCTGTGAAGAAGTGGAAAGCGCATTTTCCCAGCCAAATCCAAGCATTTAAGAAATAGCTGTAAATCTCCATCTAAAACATCAAACGAACATATCTCTCAAACTGCTCTGCTGTGTGTTCGCTTAACTAAGGGAGTTGAATCGGCCTTTAAATTCAGAGAGTGAGAAGCACGTTTCTTCTAGGAGCTGCGTTTTGATATTCCAGAGTGAAAGGCAGTAAACGCTGTTTTGAGAAATATCTGCTTCTAAACCCAAAACAAAGCTACCAACAAGAACGGTCTTCAATGTGTGCATTCATCATACAGAGTTAAACTGATGTGTGTTTGCAGTAGTTTGTAAACCCTTTCTGTGAAGAAGCGGAAAACGCATTTTCCCAGCCACGTACAAGCATTTAAGAAATAGCTTTAAATCTCTGTTTAAAACAGCAAACGAACGTATCCCTCAAACTGCTCTGCTGTGTGTTCGCTTAACTGAGGGAGTTGAATTCGCCTTTAGATTTAGAGAGTGAGAAGCACGTTTCTTCTAGGAGCTGCGTTTTAATATTCCAGAGTGAATGGCAGTAAACGCTGTATTGAGAAATATCTGCTTCTAAACCCAAAACGGAGCTACCTAACAGAACGGTCTTGAATGTGTGCATTCAACGTACGGAGTTAAACGGATGCGTGTATCCAGTAGTTTGAAAACCCTTTCTGTGAAAAAGCGAAAAACGCATTTTCCCAGCAAAATCCAAGCATTTACGAAATTGCTGTAAATCTCCCTTTAAAACACCCAACGAACGTATCTCTCAAACTGCTCTGCTGTGTGTTCGCTTAACTAAGGGTTTTGCATATGCCTTTAGATTCAGAGAGTGAGAAGCACGTTTCTTCTAGGAGCTGCGTTTGGATATTCCAGAGTGAATGGCAGAAAACGGTGTATTGAGAAATATCTGCTTCTAAACCCAAAACGGAGCTAACTAACAGAACGGTCTTCAATGTATGCACTCAACCTACAAAGGTAAACTGATGTGTGTTTGCAATAGTTTGTAAACCCTTTCTGTGAAGAAGCGGAAAACACATTTTGCCAGCCAAATCCAAGCATTTAAGAAATAGCTGTAGGGGGGAGGACTCAAGATGGCGCTGTGAGAACAACCCAGGATTGGAGCTCGCGTTGAATCCGCAA
Organism: Callithrix jacchus; assembly: GCF_049354715.1. NCBI lineage: Eukaryota > Metazoa > Chordata > Mammalia > Primates > Cebidae > Callithrix > Callithrix jacchus. The sequence goes on from NC_133506.1 coordinate 60,291,254, forward strand.
ACGGTGAGTCAGAGCTGCATTTCCAGACTGATCTTTGTTGCCCACAGAACGGCAAACTCCCAAGCATAAAAAAGACACGGGACGCCAGGCAGTAGGTCTGCTTGGCGAAGCCGGCACCCGGGTGGCGGCGGCCGACCCTACCCAGCAATCCCTGCAGGGCGCGCTTGTCCAGGTGCCCTGTTGAACCAGCAACCTGAGACTTGAGATGGCTGTACTTGAGACTGAACGGGACTTGGGCAGTAGGCCAGCCCAGGGGATTGCAGGAACAGATCGTTTGGGATACCCAGTGGGATGAACAAAACCGCGATTTCAAACTATCCCGAGCAGACAGTCCGAGACGCTCTGTGGGGGGAGGGCGTCCACCACTACCGAGGCAAAGCGCCCCAACTGAGATACACGCCCACTGCTGACGCAGCCAGCCGTTGCCGAGGCAACCCGCCCCAACAGAGATACACGCCCACTGCTGACGCAGCCAGCCATTGCCGAGGTAACCCGTCCCTACTGAGATACACGCCCACTGCTGACGTAGCCTGCTGTTGCTGACGCAACACGCTACAACGAAGAGACTTCACCACAGGGCATGGCGGAGACCAAAGCACAGCCTGGAGGAACAGGGCGAATCACACAACAGAAGGGCGGAGCCTTGGCAGCCAAACAGTGGCTAGTCTGCCTTCTAGCTGGGCAGGACACCTCATCGGACATCCAAAAATAAAGCCCAAACCCCTCAACACAGAGCATTTGAGGGAGGAAAAGGGTTTTTTAATGAGCTCTGTTGCAGCAGAATCAAACATAGCAGCCTAACAGCCCTGAATGAACAACAGAGCGCACAGCTCAGCAATTAAGCTCCTATAAAGTACAAACTGTCTCCTCAAGCAGCTCGCTGACCCCTCTATATCCAAAAGACTGACATTATGCAGGCATCATCTTGGGACAAAGATAGCAGAAAAAGAAAATGGTACCATCGCTCGCTGTGCCACAGCTGCTAGAGGTGCACCCCAGACAAGCAGGGTCTGGAGCGGACCTCAGCACTCGTACAGCGAAGGGGCTAGACTGGTAGAAGGAAAACCAAGCAACAGAAATACTTCATCATCAACATTCTGGGTGTCCACTCAGAGACCCAATCGAAAAGTCAGCAACTACGCAGACGACCAGCAAACAAATCCACAAAGATGCGAAGAAACCAGCGCAAAAAGGAGGAAAACACCCGAAACCAGAACACCTCGCCTCCTAGAAAGGACCAAAACTCCTCACCAGCAAGGGAACAAAGCTGGACAAAGAATGACTGTGAGGAAATGACGGAATTAGACTTCAGAAGATGGATAATGAGAAACTTTTGTGAGCTAAAAGATCATGTATTAAATCAATGCAAAAAAACTAAGAACTTTGAAAAAAATTTCGAGGAAATGATAACAAGAATGGATAACTTAGAGAGGAATATGAATGAATTAAAGGAGCTGAAAAACACAATACGAGAACGTCGCGAAGCAAACACAAGTTTCAATAGCCGAATCGACCAAGCAGAAGAAAGAATATCTGAAGTAGAAGACCAACTCAATGAAATAAAACGAGAAACCAAGATTAGAGAAAAAAGCGCAAAAAGGAATGAACAAAGTCTCCAAAAAATGTGGGACTATGTGAAAAGACCTAATCTACGTTTGATAGGTGTACCAGAAGGGGACGAAGAGAATGAATCCAAGCTGGAAAATACTCTTCAGGACATCATTCAGGAAAATTTCCCCGACCTAGCAAGACAGGCCAACACTCAATTGCAGGAAATACAGAGAACACCACAAAGATATTCCGCAAGACGAGCAAACCCAAGGCACATAATCGTCAGATTCAACAGGGTTGAAATAAAGGAGAGAATACTAACGGCAGCCAGAGAGAAAGGTCGGGTCACCCACAAAGGGAAGCCCATCAGACTGACAGCAGATCTCTCGGCAGAAACACTACAAGCCAGAAGAGAGTGGGGGCCAATATTCAACATTCTTAAAGAAAAGAACTTTCAACCCAGAATCTCATATCCAGCCAAACTGAGCTTCAGAAGTGAGGGAAAAATAAAATCCTTTGCGAACAAGCAAGTACTCAGAGATTTCGTCACCACCAGGCCTGCTTTACAAGAGCTTCTAAAAGAGGCACTACACATAGAAAGGATCAACCAGTACCAGCCATTCCAAAATCACACTGAACGCTAAAGGGCTTCAACATAATAAAGAATCTACAACAACTAACAGGCAAAACAGCCACTTAGCATCAAAATGGCAGTATCAAATTCACACATAACAATATTAACCCTAAATGTAAATGGACTAAATGCACCAATCAAAAAACACAGACTGGCAAATTGGATAAAAATCCAAAACCCATCAGTGTGCTGTATCCAGGAAACCCATCTCACATGCGGATACACAAAGGCTCAAAATAAAAAGATGGAGGAAGATTTACCAAGCTAATGGAAAGCAAAAAAAAGCAGGAGTTGCAATTCTCATCTCTGATAAAACAGACTTTAAAGCAACAAAGATCAAAAGAGACAAAGAAGGCTATTACATAATGGTAAAAGGATCAATACAACAAAAAGAGCTAACGATCCTAAACATATATGGACCCAATGCAGGAGCACCCACATACATAAGGCAAGTTCTTAATGACTTACAAAAGGACTTAGACTCCCACACAATAATAGTGGGAGACTTTAACACTCCACTGTCAATACTAAACAGATCAACCAGACAGAAAATCAACAAGGATATCCAGGGCTTGAACTCAGACTTGAAGCAAGCAAACCTGATAGACATTTACAGAACTCTCCACCCCAAATCCACAAAATACACATTCTTCTCAGCACCACATCACACCTACTCAAAAATTGACCACATAATTGGAAGTAAAGCACTGCTCAACAAATGCAAAACAACTGAAATCATACCAAACAGCCTCTCAGACCATAGTGCAATCAAGATAGAACTCAGAATTCAGAAACCGACCCAGAACTGCACAGCTTCATGGAAACTGAACAACTGGCTCTTGAATGTTGACTGGGTAAACAACGAAATGAAGGCAGAAATAAAGAAGTACTTCGAAACCAATGAGAACGAAGACACAACGTGCCAGAACCTCTGGGACACATTTAAAGTAGTCTCTAGAGGAAAGTATATAGCAATAAGTGCCCATATGAGGAGAATGGAGAGATCCAAAATTGACACCCTATCGTCAAAATTGAAAGACCTAGAGGAGCAAGATCAACAAAACTCAAAACCCAGCAGAAGACAAGAAATTACTAAGATCAGAGCTGAGCTGAAGGAGATTGAGACACGAAAAACCCTTCAAAAATTCAATAAATCCAAGAGCTGGTTTTTTGAAAAGATCAACCAAATAGACCACTAGCCAGATTGATTAAAAATAAAAGAGAGAACAACCAAACAGATGCAATAAAAAATGATAAAGGGGAAATCACCACAGATTCCACAGAAATTCAAACCATCATCAGAGAATATTACAAACAACTCTATGCACATAAACTAGTAAACCTGGAAGAAATGGATAAATTCCTGGACTCCTGTGTCCTCCCAAGCCTAAACCAGGAGGAAGCTGAAACTATGAATAGACCAATAACAAGGTCTGAAGTTGAGGCAGCAATTAAGAGCCTACCACACAAAAAAAGCCCAGGTCCAGACGGGTTCACAGCCGAATTTTACCAGACACACAAGGAGGAGCTGGTACCATTCCTTCTAAAACTATTTCAAACAATCCAAAAAGAGGGAATCCTCCCCAAATCATTTTATGAGACCAACATTATCCTGATATCAAAACCCGGCAGAGACCCAACGAGAAAAGAAAACTTCAGGCCAATAGCCATGATGAACATAGATGCAAAAATCTTCAATAAAATCTTGGCAAGCCGATTGCAACAGCAAATCAAAAAACTTATTCATCATGATCAAGTAGGATTCATCCCAGGGATGCAAGGCTGGTTCAACATACGCAAGTCTATCAACGTAATTCACAACATAAACAGAACCAAAAACAAAAACCACATGATTATCTCAATTGACATATCTCAAATGTCAGAGAAGGCATTTGACAAAATTCAACAGCCCTTTATACTAAAAACCCTCAATAAACTCGGTATCGATGGAACGTATCTCAAAGTAATAAAAGCTATTTATGACAAACCAACAGCCAATATCATACTGAATGGGCAAAAACTGGAAGCATTTCCTTTAAAATCTGGCACTAGACAAGGATGCCCTCTCTCACCACTCCTATTCAATATAGTACTGGAAGTTCTAGCCAGAGCAATCAGGCAAGAAAAAGAAATAAAGGGTATTCAAATAGGAAAGGTGGAAGCCAAATTGTCTCTATTTGCAGACGACATGATAGTGTACCTAGAAGACCCCATCGCCTCAGCCCAATAACTTCTGAAACTGATAAGCAACTTCAGCAAAGTCTCAGGATATAAAATCAATGTACAAAAATCACAAGCATTCGTCTACACCAATAACAGACTTAAAGAAAGCCAAATCAAGAGCGAACTGCCATTCGCAATTGCTACAAAAAGAATAAAATACCTTGGAATACAACTCACAAGGAACGTAAGAGACCTCTTCAAGGAGAACTACAAACCACTGCTCAACGAAATCAGAGAGGACACAAACAGATGGAGAAACATTCCATGTTCATGGTTAGGAAGAATTAATATCGTGAAAATGTCTATACTGCCCAAAGTAATTTACAGAATCAACGCTATCCCCATCAAGCTACCATTGACTTTCTTCACAGAACTGGAAAAAACCACCATGAACTTCTTTCTCTCAAAAGAGAGCCCGCATAGCCAAGTCAATTCTAAGCAAAAAGAACACAGCGGGGGGCATCACACCACCGGATTTCAAACTATACTACAAGGCTACAGTAATCAAAACAGCATGGTACTGGTACCAAAACAGAGATATAGACCAATGGAACAAAACAGAGGCACCGGAGGCAACACAACATACATACAACTATACAATCTTTGATAAACCTGACAAAAACAAGCAATGGGGAAATGATTCCATGTTTAACAAATGGTGTTGGGGAAACTGGCTAGCCATGTGCAGAAAGCAGAAACTGGACCCCTTCCTGACACCTTACACTAAAATTAACTCCAGATGGATTAAAGACTTAATCCATAAAAACCCTAGAAGGAAATCTAGGCAAAACCATCCAGGACATAGGAGTAGGCAAGGACTTCATGAACAAAACACCAAAAGCATTGGCAACAAAAGCCAAAATAGACAAATGGGACCTAATGAAACTCCACAGCTTCTGCACGGCAAAAGAAACAGTCACGAGAGCAGATCGGCAACCAACAGAATGGGAAAAAATTTTCGCAGTCTATCAATCTGAAAAAGGGCTGATATCCAGAATTTACAAAGAACTCAAACAGATTTATAGGAAAAAAACAAACAAGCCCATTCAAAAGTGGGCAAAGGATATGAACAGATACTTTACGAAAGAAGACATATATGAGGCCAACAATCATATGAAAAAATGCTCATCGTCACTGATCATCAGAGAGATGCAAATCAAAACCACATTGAGATACCATCTCACGCCAGTTAGAATGGCGATCATTAAAATATCTGGAGACAACAGATGCTGGAGAGAATGTGGAGAAAAAGGAACACTTCTACACTGTTGGTGGGAGTGTAAATTAGTTCAACCATTGTGGAAGACAGTGTGGCGATTCCTCAAGGCCTTCGGAATAGAAATTCCATTTGACCCAGCAATCCCATTACTGGGTATATATCCAAAAGACTATAAATCGTTCTATTATAAGGACACATGTACACGAATGTTCATTGCAGCACTGTTTACAATAGCAACGACCTGGAATCTACCAAAATGCCCATTGATAATAGACTGGATTGGAAAAATGTGGCACATATACACCATGGAATATAATGCAGCAATCAGAAATGATGAGTTTGTGTCGTTTGTAGGGACATGGATGAATCTGGAGAACATCATCCTCGGCAAACTGACACAAGAAAAGAAAATGAAACACCGCATATTCTCACTCATAGGTCGGTGATGAAAAATGAGAACACACGGACACAGAAATGGGAGTACTAAACACTGGGGTCTATTGGGGGAAAAGGGGAGGGCCAGTGGGAGGGGGAGGTGGGGAGGGATAGCCTGGGGAGAAATGCCAAATGTGGGTGAAGGGGAGAAGAAAAGCAAAGCACACTGCCATGTGTGTACCTACGCAACTGTCTTGCATGCTCTGCTCATGTACCCCAAAACCTATAATCCAATAAAAAATTTTAAAAAAAAGTAATAGCTGTAAATCGCCGTCTAAAACAGCAAACGAATGTGTCTCTCAAACTGCTCTGCTGTGTGTTCGCTAAACAAAGAAATGTCAATCCGCCTTTAGATTCAGAGAGTGAGAAGCACGTTTCTTCTAGAAGCTGCTTTTTGATATTCCAGAGTGAATGGCAGTAAACGCTGTATTGAGAAGTATATGCTTGTAAACCCAAAACGGAGCTACCTAACAGAACAGTCTTGAATGTGTGCATTTAACTTACAGAGTTAAACTGATATGTATTTGCAGTAGTTTGTAAGCCCTTTCTGTGAAGAAGCGGAAAACGCATTATTCCAGCAAAATTCAAGCATTTAAGAAAAAACTGTAAATCTCCATCTTAAACAGGAAAGGATCGTATCTCTCAAAGTGCTCTGCTGTGTGTTCGCTTACCAAAAAATTTTCAATCCGCCTTTACATTCAGAGTGAGAGGCACGTTTCTTCTAAAAGCTGCGTTTTGATATTCCAGAGTGAATGGCAGTAAACGCTGTATTGAGAAATATCTGCTTCTAAACCCCAAACGGAGCTACCTAACAGAACAGACTTCAATATGTGCATACAACTTTCAGAGTTAAACTGATGTGTGTTGGCAGTAGTTTGTATATTCTTTTTGTGAGGAAGCGGAAAACGCATCTTCCCAGCCAAGTCCAAGCATTTAAGAAATATCCGTAAATCTCCGTCTGAAACATCAAACGAACATATCTCTCAAACTGCTCTGCTGTGTGCTCACTTAACTAAGGGGGTTGAATCAGCCTTCAAATTCAGAGAGTGAGAAGCACGTTTCCTATAGGAGTTGTGTTTTGTGTTTTGATATTCCAGAGTGAATGGCAGTAAACGCTGTATTGAGAAATATCTGCTTCTAAACCCAAAACGGAGCTACCTAACAGAACGGACATCAATGTGTGCATACAACTTACAGAGTTAAACTGATGTGTGTTGGCAGTAGTCTGTATATTCTTTTTCTGAGAAAGCGGAAAACGCATCTTCCCAGCCAAATCAAAGCATTTAAGAAATAGCTGTAAATCTCCGTCTAAACCATCAAACGAACATATCTCTCAAACTGCTCTGCTGTGTGCTCACTTAACTGAGGGGGTCGAATCGGCCTTTAAATTCAGAGAGTGAGAAGCATGTTTCTTCTAGGAGCTGCGTTTTGATATTCCAGAGTGAATGGCAGTAAACGCTGTATTGAGAAATATCTGCTTCCAAACGCAAAACGGAGCTACCTAACAGAACGGTCTTCAATGTGTGCATTCAACTTACAGAGTTAAACTGATGTGTGTTTGCAGTAGTTAGTAAAACCTTTCTGTGAAGAAGCGGAAAACGCATTTTCCCAGCCAAATCCAAGCATTTAAGAAATAGCTGTAAATCTCCGTCTAAAACAACAAACGAACGCATCTCTCAAACTGCTCTGGTGTGTGTTCACTTAACTAAGGGAGTTGAAATCGCCTTTAGATTCAGAGAGTGAGAAGCCCGTTTCTTCTACGAGCTGCGTTTTGATAATCCAGAGTGAAAGGCAGTAAACGCTGCATTGAGAAATATCTGCTTCTAAACCCAAAAGGGAGCTACCAAACAGAACGGTCTTGAATGTGTGCATTCAACTTGCAGAGTTAAATTGATGTGTGTTTGCAGTAGTTTGTATACCGTTTCTGTGAAGAAGCGGCAAACGCATTATCCCAGCCAAATACAAGCATTTACGAAATAGCTGTAAATCTCCGTCTAAAACAGCAAACGAGCGTATCTCTCAAACTGCTCTGCTGTGTGTTCGCTTAACTAAGGGAGTTGAATCCGCCGTTTCATTCAGAGAGTGAGAAACACGTTTCTTCTAGGAGCTGCGTTTTGATATTCCAGAGTCAATGGCTGTAAACGCTGTATTCAGAAATATCTGCTTCTAAACCCAAAACGGAGCTACATAACAGAACTGTCTTCAATGTGTGCATTCAACTTACAGAGTTAAACTGATGTGTGTTTACAGTAGTTTGTAAACCCTTTCTGTGACGAAGTGGAAAACGCATGTTCCCAGCCAAATCCAAGCATTTAAGAAATAGCTGTAAATCTCCGTCTAAAACAGCAAACGAACATATCTCTCAAACTGCTCTACTGTGTGTTCGCTTAACTAAGGGAGTTGAAACCGCATTTAGATTCAGAGAGTGAGAAGCACGATTCTTCTAGGAACTGCGTTTTGATATTCCAGAGTGAATGGCAGTAAACGCTGCATTAAGAAATATCTCCTTCTAAACCCAAAACGGAGCTACCTAATAGAACGGTCTTCAATGTGTGCCTTCAACTTACAGAGTTAAACTGATGTGTGTTTGCAGTAGTTTGTATACCGTTTCTGTTAAACTGATGTGTTCTTGCAGTAGTTTTTTTTTTTTAATTTTTTATTGGATTATAGGTTTTGGGGTACATGAGCAGAGCATGCAAGACAGTTGTAGGTACACACATGGCAGTGTGCTTTGCTTTTCTTCTCCCCTTCACCCACATTTGGCATTTCTCCCCAGGCTATCCCTCCCCACCTCCCCCTCCCACTGGCCCTCCCCTTTTCCCCCCAATACACACCAGTGTTTAGTACTCCCCTTTCTATGTCCATGTGTTCTCATTTTTCATCACCCACCTATGAGTGAGAATATGCGGTGTTTCATTTTCTGTTCTTGTGTCAGTTTGCCGAGGATGATGTTCTCCAGATTCATCCATGTCCCTACAAACGACACAAACTCATCATTTCTGATTGCTGCATAATATTCCATGGTGTATATGTGCCACATTTTTCCAATCCAGTCTATTATCAATGGGCATTTTGGTTGATTCCAGGTCTTTGCTATTGTAAACTGTGCTGCAATGAACATTCGTGTACATGTGTCCGTATAGTAGAACGATTTATAGTCTTTTGGATATATACCCAGTAATGGGATTGCTGGGTCAAATGGAATTTCTATCTCTAAGGCCTTGAGGAATCGCCACACTGTCTTCCACAATGGTTGAACTAGCTTACACTCCCACCAACAGTGTAAAAGTGTTCCTTTTTCTCCACATCCTCTCCAGCATCTGTTGTCTCCAGATTTTTTAATGATCGCCATTCTAACTGGCGTGAGATGGTATCTCAATGTGGTTTTGATTTGCATCTCTCTGATGACCTGTGACGATGAGCATTTTTTCATATGACTGTTGGCCTCATATATGTCTTCTTTCGTAAAGTATCTGTTCATATCCTTTGCCCACTTTTGAATGGGCTTGTTTGTTTTTTTCCTGTAAATCTGTTTGAGTTCTTTGTAAATTCTGGATATCAGCCCTTTGTCAGATGGGTAGACTGTGAAAATTTTTCCCATTCTGTTGGTTGCCGATCCACTCTAGTGACTGTTTCTTTTGCCGTGCAGAAGCTGTGGAGTTTCATTAGGTCCCATTTGCCTATTTTGGCTTTTGTTGCCAATGCTTTTGGTGTTTTGTTCATGAAGTCCTTGCCTACTCCTATGTCCTGGATAGTTTTGCCTAGATTTCCCTCTAGGGTTTTTATGGTGCCAGGTCTTATGTTTAAGTCTTTAACCCATCTGGAGTTAATTTTAGTGTAAGGTGTCAGGAAGGGGTCCAGTTTCTGCTTTCTGCACATGGCTAGCCAGTTTTCCCAACACCATTTGTTAAACATGGAATCCTTTCCCCATTGCTTGTTTTTGTCAGGTTTATCAAAGATTGTATAGTTGTATGTATGTTGTGTTGCCTCCGGTGCCTCTGTTTTGTTCCATTGGTCTATATCTCTGTTTTGGTACCAGTACCATGCTGTTTTGATTACTGTAGCCTTGTAGTCTAGTTTGAAATCTGGTAGTGTGATGCCCCCCGCTGTGTTCTTTTAGCTTAGAATTGACTTGGCTATGCGGGCTCTCTTTTGGTTCCATATGAAGTTCATGGTGGTTTTTTCCAGTTCTGTGAAGAAAGTCAATGGTAGCTTGATGGGGATAGCGTTGATTCTGTAAATTACTTTGGGCAGTATAGCCATTTTCACGATGTTAATTCTTCCTAACCATGAACATGGAATGTTTCTCCATCTGTTTGTGTCCTCTCTGATTTCGTTGAGCAGTGGTTTGTAGTTCTCCTTGAAGAGGTCTCTTACGTTCCTTGTGAGTTGTATTCCAAGGTATTTTATTCTTTTTGTAGCAATTGCGAATGGCAGTTCGCTCTTGATTTGGCTTTCTTTAAGTCTGTTATTGGTGTAGACGAATGCTTGTGATTTTTGCACATTGATTTTATATCCTGAGACTTTGCTGAAGTTGCTTATCAGTTTCAGGAGTTTTTGGGCTGAGGCGATGGGGTCTTCTAGGTATACTATCATGTCGTCTGCAAATAGAGACAATTTGGCTTCCACCTTTCCTATTTGAATACCCTTTATTTCTTTTTCTTGCCTGATTGCTCTGGCTAGAACTTCCAGTACTATATTGAATAGGAGTGGTGAGAGAGGGCATCCTTGTCTAGTGCCAGATTTTAAAGGAAATGCTTCCAGTTTTTGCCCATTCAGTATGATATTGGCTGTTGGTTTGTCATAAATAGCTTTTATTACTTTGAGATACGTTCCATCGATACCGAGTTTATTGAGGGTTTTTAGCATAAAGGGCTGTTGAATTTTGTCAAATGCCTTCTCTGCATCAATTGAGATAATCATGTGGTATTTGTTTTTGGTTCTGTTTATGTTGTGAATTACGTTGATAGACTTGCGTATGTTGAACCAGCCTTGCATCCCTGGGATGAATCCTACTTGATCATGATGAATAAGTTTTTTGATTGCTGTTGCAATCGGCTTGCCAAGATTTTATTGAAGATTTTTGCATCTATGTTCATCATGGCTATTGGCCTGAAGTTTTCTTTTCTCGTTGGGTCTCTGCCGGGTTTTGGTATCAGGATGATGTTGGTCTCATAAAATGATTTGGGAAGGATTCCCTCTTTTTGGATTGTTTGAAATAGTATTAGAAGGAATGGTACCAGCTCCTCCTTGTGTGTCTGGTAGAATTCGGCTGTGAACCCGTCTGGACCTGGGCTTTTTTTGTGTGGTAGGCTCTTAATTGCTGCCTCAACTTCAGACCTTGTTATTGGTCTATTCATAGTTTCAGCTTCCTCCTGGTTTAGGCTTGGGAGGACACAGGAGTCCAGGAATTTATCCATTTCTTCCAGGTTTACTAGTTTATGCATGTAGAGTTGTTTGCAATATTCTCTGATGATGGTTTGTATTTCTTTGGAATCTGTGGTGATTTCCTTTTTATCATTTTTTATTGCATGTATCTGGTTGTTCTCTCTTTTATTTTTAATCAATCTGGCTAGTGGTCTGTCTATTTTGTTGATCTTTTCAAAAAACCAGCTCTTGGATTTATTGATTTTTTGAAAGGTTTTTCGTGTCTCAATCTCCTTCAGCTCAGCACTGATCTTAGTTATTTTTTGTCTTCTGCTGGGTTTTGAGTTTTTTTGATCTTGCTCCTCTAGCTCTTTCAATTTTGACGATAGGGTGTCAATTTTGGATCTCTCCATTCTCCTCATATGGGCACTTATTGCTATATACTTTCCTCTAGAGACTGCTTTAACTGTGTCCCAGAGGTTCTGGCACATTGTGTCTTTGTTCTCATTGGTTTCGAAGTACTTCTTTATTTCTGCCTTCATTTCGTTGTTTACCCAGTCAACATTCAAGAGCCAGTTGTTCAGTTTCCATGAAGCTGTGCGGTTCTGGGTCTGTTTATGAATTCTGAGTTCTAACTTGATTGCACTATGGTCTGAGAGGCTGTTTCTTATGATTTCAGTTGTTTTGCATTTGTTGAGCAGTGCTTTACTTCCAATTATGTGGTCAATTTTAGAGTAGGTGTGATGTGGTGCTGAGAAGAATGTGTATTCTGTGGATTTGCTGTGGAGAGTCCTGTAAATGTCTATCAGGTTTGCATGCTCCAGGTGTGAGTTCAAGCCCTGTATATTCTTTTTGATCTTCTGTCTGGTTGATCTGTCTAGTATTGACAGTGGAGTGTTAACGTCTTCCACTATTATTGTGTGGGAGTCTAAGTCCTTTTGTAAGTCATTAAGAACTTGCCTTATGTATCTGGGTGCTCCTGCATTGGGTCTATATATGTTTAGGATCGTTAGCTCTTCTTGTTTTATTGATCCTTTTACCATTATGTAATGGCCTTCTTTGTCTCTTTTGATCTTTGTTGCTTTAAAGTCTATTTTATCAGAGATGAGAATTGCAACTCCTGCTTTTTTTGCTTTCCATTTGCTTGGTAAATCTTCCTCCATCCCTTTATTTTAAGCCTTTGTGTATCTTTGCATATGAGATGGGGTTCCTGGATACAGCACACTGATGGGTTTTGGATTTTTATCCAATTTGCCAGTCTGGGTCTTTTGATTGGTGCATTTAGTCCATTTACATTTAGGGTTAATATTGTTATGTGTGAATTTGATACTGCCATTTTGATGCTAAGTGGCTGTTTTGCCTGTTAGTTGTTGTGGATTCTTTATTATGTTGAAGCTCTTTAGCATTCAGTGTGATTTTGGAATGGCTGGTACTGGTTGTTTCTTTCTATATGTAGTGCCTCGTTTAGGAGCTCTTGTAAAGCAGGCCTGGTGGTGACGAAATCTCTGAGTACTTGCTTGTTCGCAAAGGATTTTATTTTTCCCTCACTTCTGAAGCTCAGTTTGGCTGGATATGAAATTCTGGGTTGAAAGTTCTTTTCTTTAAGGATGTTGAATATTGGCCCCCACTCTCTTCTGGCTTGTAGTGTTTCTGCCGAGAGATCTGCTGTGAGTCTGATGGGCTTCCCTTTGTGGGTGACCCGACCTTTCTCTCTGTCTGCCCTTAGTATTCTCTCCTTTATTTCAACCCTGTTGAATCTGACGATTATGTGCCTTGGGGTTGCTCTTCTTGAGGAATATCTTTGTGGTGTCCTCTGTATTTCCTGCAATTGAGTGTTGGCCTGTCTTGCTAGGTGGGGGAAATTTTCCTGGATGATGTCCTGAAGAGTATTTTCCAGCTTGGATTCATTCTCTTTGTCCCCTTCTGGTACACCTATCAAACGTAGGTTAGGTCTTTTCACATAGTCCCACATTTCTTGGAGACTTTGTTCATTTCTTTTTGCGCTTTTTTCTCTAATCTTGGTTTCTCGTTTTATTTCATTGAGTTGGTCTTCGACTTCAGATATTCTTTCTTCTGCTTGGTCGATTCGGCTATTCAAACTTGTGTTTGCTTCACGAAGTTCTCGTATTGTGTTTTTCAGCTCCTTTAATTCATTCATATTCCGCTCTACGTTGTCCATTCTTGTTATTATTTCCTCGAATCTTTTTTCAAATCTTTTTTCAAGGTTTTTAGTTTCTTTGCATTGATTTAATACATGATCTTTTAGCTCACAAAAGTTTCTCATTGTCCATCTTCTGAAGTCTAATTCCGTCATTTCGTCACAGTCATTCTTTGTCCGGCTTTGTTCCCTTGCTGGTGAGGAGTTTTGGTCCTTTCTAGGAGGCGAGGTGTTCTGGTTTCGGGTGTTTTCCTCCTTTTTGCGCTGGTTTTTTCCCATCTTTGTGGATTTGTCCGCTGGTCGTCTGTGTAGTTGCTGACTTTTCGATTGGGTCTCTGAGTGGACACCCAGAATGTTGATGATGAAGTATTTCTGTTGCTTAGTTTTCCTTCTACCAGTCTAGCCTCTTCGCTGTATGACTGCTGAGGTCCGCTTTAGACCCTGCTTGTCTGGGGTGCACCTCTAGCAGCTGTGGCACAGCGAGGGATGCTACCAACTTCTTTTTCTGCTATCTTTGTCCCAGGATGATGCCTGCAAAATGTCAGTCTTTTGGATATAGAGGGGTCAGGGAGCTGCTTGAGGAGACAGTTTGTATTTTATATGGGCTTAATTGCTGAGCTGTGCGCTCTGTTGTTCATTCAGGGCTGTTAGGCTGCTATGTTTGATTCTGCTGCAACAGAGCTCATTACAAAACCGTTTTTTTTCTCAAATGCTCTGTGTTTAGACGTTTGGGCTTTATTTTTGGATGTTCGATGAGGTGTCCTGCCCAGCTAGAAGGCAGACTAGCCACTGTTTGACTCCCGAGGCTCCACCCTGCAGTTGTGTGATTCGCCGTGTTCCTGCAGGCTCTTCTGTGGTCTCCGCCACGTCCTGCAGCAGAGTCTCTTCGTTGTAGCATGTTGCCTCAGAAACGGTAGTCTACGTCAGCAGTGGGCGTGTATCTCTGTAGGGACGGGTTGCCTCAGCAATGGCTGGCTACATCAGCAGTGGACGTGTATCTCAGTTGGAGCGGGTTGCCTCGGCAACGGCTGGCTGCGTCAGCAGTGGGCATGTATCTCAGTTTGGGAGGGTTGCCTCGGTCGTGGTGGAAGCCCCTCCCCCACAGAGCCTCTCGGACCATCTCGTCAGGATAGTTTGAAATCCCGGTTTTGTTCGTCCAACTGGGTATCCCAAACGATCTGTTCCTGCAATCCCCTGGGCTGGCCTACTGTCCAAGTCTCATTCCGTCTCAAGTCCAGCCCTCTCAAGTCTCAGGTTGCTGGTTCAACAGGGCACCCGGACAAGCGCGCCCTGTGGGGATTGCTGGGTAGGCCGGCTGCTGCTGCCCCAGCTGCCGGCTTTGCCAGGGAGACCTACTGCCAGGCGTCCCATGTCTTTTTTATACTTGGGAGTTTCCCCGTTCTGTGGGCAACCGAGATCAGTCTGGAAATGCAGCTCTGACGCACCGTTTGCAGATTCACCGCGAGCTCCAATCCTGGGTTGTTCTCACAGCGCCATCTTGAGTCCTCCTCCCCCTGCAGTAGTTTTTAAACCCTTTCTGTGAAGAAGCGGAAAACGCATTTTCCCAGCCACATCCAAGCATTTAAGAAATAGCTGTAAATCTACGTATAAAACAGCAAACGAACGTATCTCTCAAACAGCTCTGCTGTGTCTTCGGTTAACTAATGGACTTGAATCCGCCTTTAGATTCAGAAAGTGAGAAGCACGTTTCTTCTAGGAGCTGGGTTTATATATTCCAGAGTGAATAGCAGTAAATGCTGCATTGAGAAATATCTGCTTCTAAACCCAAAACGGAGCTACCTAACAGATCAGTCTTCATTGTGTGCATTCAACTTGCAGAGTTAAACTGATGTGTTTTTGCAGCAGTTTGTAAACACTTTCTGTGAAAAAGCGGAAAACGCATTTTCCCAGCCAAATCCAAGCATTTAAGAAATAGCTGTAAATATCCATCTAAAACAGAAAACGAACGTATCTCTCAAACTGCTCTGCTGTGTGTTCGCTTAACTAAGGGAGATGAATCCGCCTTTAGATTCAGAGAGTGAGAAGCACGTTTCTTCTAGGAGCTGCGTTTTGATATTCAAGAGTGAATGGCAGTAAACGCTGCATTGAGAAATATCTGCTTCTAAACCCAAAACGGAGGTACTTTACAGAACGGTCTTCAATGTGTGCATTCAACTTACAGAGTTAAACTGATGTGTGCTTGCAGTAATTTGTAAACCCTTTCTGTGAAGAAGCAGAAAACGCATTTTCCCAGCCAAATCCAAGCATATAAAAAACAGCTGTAAATCTCCGTCTAAAACAGCAAACGAACGTATCTCTCAAACTGCTCTGCTGTGTGTTCGCTTAACTAAGAAAGTTAAATTTGCCTTTATATTCAGAGAGTGAGAAGCACATTTCTCCTAGGAGCTGCGTTTTGATCTTCCATAGTGAATGGCAGAAAACGCTGTATTGAAAAATATCTACTTCTAAACCCAAAACAAATCTACCTAACAGAAAGGTCTTCAATGTGTGCATTCAATTTTCAGAGTTAAACTGATGTGTGTTTGCAGTAGTTTGTAAACCCTTTCTGTGAAGATGCAGAAAACGCATTCTCCCAGCCAAATCCAAGCATTTAAGAAATAGCTGTAAATCTCCGTCTAAAACCGCAAACGAAAGTATCTCTCAAACTGCTCTGCTGTGTTTTCACTTAACTAAGGGAGTTGAATCCGACTTTAGATTCAGAGAGTAAGAAGCACGTTTCTTCTAGGAGCTGCGTTTTGATATTCCAGAGTGAATGGCTGTAAACGCTGTTCGAGAAATATCTGCTTCTAAACCCAAAGTGGAGCTACCTAACAGGACGATCTTCAATGTGTGCATTCAACTTACAGAGTTAAACTGATGTGTGTTTGCAGTAGTTTGTAAACCCTTTCTGTAAAGAAGCAAAAAAAGCATTTTCGCAGACATATTCAAGCATTTAAGAAACAGCTGTAAATCTTTGTCTAAAACAGCAATTGAACGTATCTCTCAATCTGCTCTGCTCTGTGTTCGCTTAATTAAGGGAGTTGAAACCGCCTTTAGATTCAGAGAGTGAGAAGCACATTTTTTCTAGGAGCGGCGTTTTGATATTCCAGAGTGCATGGCAGTAAACCCTGCATTGAGAAATATCTGCTTTTAAACCCAAAACCGAGCTACCTAACTGAGCGGTCTTCAATTTGTGCATTCTATTTTCAGAGTTAAACTGATGTGTGTTTGCAGTAGTTTGTATACAGTTTCTGTGAAGAAGCGGAAAACGCATTTTCCAGCCAAATCCAAGCATTTAAGAAATAGCTGTAAGTCTCTGTCTAAAAAAGCAAACGAACGTATCTCTCAAACTGCTCTGCTCTGTGTTCGCTTAACTAAGGGAGTTGAATCCTCCTTTAGATTCAGAGAGTGAGACATACGTTTCATCTAGGAGCTGCATTTTGATATTCCAGAGTGAATGGCAGTAAACTCGGTATTGAGAAATATCTGCTTCTAAACCCAAAACGGAGCTAAATAAAAGAACGGTCTTCAATGTGTGCATTCATCTTACAGAGTTAAACTGATGTGTGTTTGCAGTAGTTTGTAAACCCTTTCTGTGAAGAAGCGGAAAATACACTTTTCCAGCCAAATGCAAGGATTTCAGAAATATCCGTAAATCTCCGTCTAAAACACAAAACGAACGTATCCATCAGGCTGCTCTGCTGTGCGTTCGCTTACCTAAGGGAGTTGAATCTGCCTTCAGATTCAGAGAGTGAGTAGAGCGTTTCTCCTAGGAGCTGCGTTTTGATATTCCAAAGTGAATGGGAGTAAACGCCGTATTGAGAAATATCTGCTTCTATAACCAAAACGGAGCAACCTAACAAAACAGCCTTCAATGTGTGCGTTCACCTTACAGAGTTAAACTGATGTGTGTTGGCAGTAGTTTGTAAACCGTATCTGTGAAGAAGCGGAAAACGCATTTTTCCAGCCAAATGCAAGCATTTAAGAAATAGCTGTAAATCTCCGTCTAAAACAGCAAATGAACGTATCTCCGAAACTGCTTTGCTGTGTGTTTGCTTAACTCATGGAATTGAATCCGCCTTTAGATTTAGAGTGAGAAGCACATTTCTTCTAGGAGCTGCGTTTTCATATTCCAGATTGAATGGCAGTAAACGCTGCATTTAGAAATATCTTGTTCTAAACCCAAAACGGAGCTACCTAACAGAACGGTCTTCAATGTGTGCATTCAACTTACACAGTTAAACTGATGTGTGTTTGCAGTAGTTTGTAAACCCTTTCTGTGAAAAAGCGAACTACGCATTTTCCCAGCCAAATCCAAGCATTTAAAAAATACCTGTAAATCTGCGTCTGAAACAGCAAACGAAGGTATCTCTCAAACTTCTCTGTTCTGTGTTCGCGTAACTAAGGTAGTTGAATCCGACTTTGATTCAGAGAGTGAGAAGCGCGTTTCTTCTAGGAGCTGCGTTTTGATATTCAAGAGTGAATGGGAGTAAACGCGGTATTGAGAAATATCTGCTTCTAAAACCAAAACGGAACAACCTAACAGAACGGCCTTCAATGTGTGCCTTCAGCTTAGAGAGTTAAACTGATGTGTGTTTGCAGGAGTTTGTAAACCCTTTCTGTGAAGAAGCGGAAAACGCATTTTTCCAGCCAAATCCAAGCATTTCAGAAATAGCTGTTAATCCCCGTCTAAAACACAAAACGAACGTATCCTTCAGGCTGCTCTGCTGTGCGTTCGCTTACCTAACGGAGTTGAATCTGCCTTGAGATTCAGAGAGTGAGAAGCGCGTTTCTTCTAGGAGCTGCGTTTTGATATTCCAGAGTGAATGGGAGTAAACGCGGTATTTAGAAATATCTGCTTCTAAAACCAAAACGGAGCAACCTCACAGAACGGCCTTCAATGTTTGCATTCAACTTATAGAGTTAAACTGATGTGTGTTTGCATTAGTTTGTAAACCCTTTTTGTGAAGAAGCGAAATACGCATTTTGCCAACCAAATCCAAGCATTTAATATATAGCTGTCAACCTCCGTCTAAAACAGCAAACGAACGTATCTCTCAAACTGCTCTCCTCTTTGTTCGCTTAACTAAGGGAGTTCAATCCGCCTTTACATTCATAGGGGGACGAAGCACGTTTGTTCTAGGAGCTGCGTTTTGGTATTCCAGAGTGAATGCGAGTAAACGCTGCATTGAGAAATATCTGCTTCTAAACCCAAAACGGAGCTACCTAACAGAACGGTCTTCTATGTGTGCATTCAACTTAGAGTTAAACTAATGTGTGTTTGCAGTAGTTTGTAAACCCGTTCTGTGAAGAAGCAGAAAAGGCATTTTCCCAGCCAAATACCAGCATTTAAGAAATAGCTGTAAATCTTCGTCTAAAACAGCAAACAAACGTATCTCTCAAACTGCTCTGCTGTGTTTTCGCTTAAATAACGGAGTTGAATCCGCCTTTATATTCAGAGAGTGAGAAGCACGTTTTTTCTAGGAGCTGCGTTTTGATATTCCAGAGTGAATGGCAGTAAATGCTGCATTGAGAAATATCTGCTTCTAAACCCAAAACAAATCTACCTAACAGAAAGGTCTTCAATGTGTGCATTCAACTTACAGAGTTATACTGATGTGTGTTTGCAGTAGTTTGTAAACCATTTTTGTGAAGAAGCAGAAAACGCATTTTCCCAGCCAAATCCAAGCATTTAAGAAATAGCTGTAAATCTCCATCTAAAACCGCAAACCAAAGTATCTCTCAAACTTCTCTGCTGTGTTTTCGCTTAACTAAGGGAGTTGAATCCGACTTTAGATTCAGAGAGTAAGAAGCACGTTTCTTCTAGGAGCTGCGTTTTGATATTCCAGAGTGAAAGGCAGTAAACGCTGTTTTGAGAAATATCTGCTTCTAAACCCAAAGCAGAGCTTCCTAACAGAATGGTCTTCAACGTGTGCATTCAACTTACAGAGTTAAACTGATGTGTGTTTGCAGTAGTTTGTAAACCGTTTCTGTGAAGAGGCAGAAAACGCATTTTCCCTGCGAAGTCTAAGCGTTTAAGAAATAGCTGTAAATCTCCGTCTAAAAGAGCAAACGAACTGATCTCCAAAACTGCTCTCCTGTGTGTTCGCTTAAGTAAGGGAGTTGAATCCGCCTTTACATTCGGAGGGGGACGAAGCACGTTTGTTCTAGGAGCTGCGTTTTGGTATTCCAGAGTGAATGGAAGTAACCGCTGCATTGAGAAATATCTGCTTCTAAAACCAAAACGGAGCAACCTAACAGAACGGCATTCAATGTGGGCGTTCACCTTACAGAGTTAAACTGATGTGTGTTGTCAGGAGTTTGTAAACCCTTTCTGTGAAGAAGCGGAAAACGCATTTTTCCAGCCAAATGCAAGCATTTCAGAAATAGCTGTAAATCTCCGTCTAAAACACAAAACGAACGTATCCTTCAGGCTGCTCTGCTGTGCGTTCGCTTACCTAAGGGAGTTGAATATGCCTTCAGATTCAGAGAGTGAGAAGCGCGTTTCTTCTAGGAGCTGCGTTTAGATATTCCAGAGTGAATGGGAGTAAACCCGGTATTGAGAAATATCTGCTTCTAAAACCAAAACGGAGCAACCTAACAGAACGGCTTCAATGTGTGTGTTCAGCTTACAGAGTTAATCTGATGTGTGTTTGCAGGAGTTTGTAAACCCTTTCTGTGAAGAAGAGGAAAACGCATTTTAACAGCCAAATGCTAGCATTTCAGAAAAAGCTGTAAATCTCCGTGTAAAACACAAAACGAACGTATCCTTTAGGCTGCTCTGCTGTGCGTTCGCTTACCTAAGGGAGTTGAATCTGCCTTCAGATTCAGAGAGTGAGAAGCACGTTTCTTCTAGGAGCTGCGTTTTGATATTCCAGAGTGAATGGGAGTAAACGCGGTATTGAGAAATATCTGCTTCTAGAACCAAAACGGAGCAACATAACAGAACGGCCTTCAATGTGTGCGTTCACCTTACAGTGTTTCAAACTGATGCGTGTTTGCAAGAGTTTGTAAACCCTTTCTGTGAAGAAACGGAAAATGCATTTTTCCAGCCAAATGTAAGCATTTCAGAAATAGCTGTATATCTCCGTCTAAAACACAAAACGAACGTATCCTTCAGGCTGCTCTGCTGTGCTTTCGCTTACCTAAGGGAGTTGAATCCGCCTTTACGTTCAGAGAGTGGGAAGCACGTTTCTTCTAGGAGCTGCATTTTGGTATTCCAGAGTGAATGGCAGTAAACCCTGAATTGAGAAATATCTGCTTCTAAACCCA
Organism: Callithrix jacchus; assembly: GCF_049354715.1. Classification (NCBI taxonomy): domain Eukaryota; kingdom Metazoa; phylum Chordata; class Mammalia; order Primates; family Cebidae; genus Callithrix; species Callithrix jacchus. The sequence continues at coordinate 60,312,113 of NC_133506.1, forward strand.
AAACGGAGCTACCTAACAGAACGGTCTTCAATGTGTGTATTCAACTTACAGAGTTAAACTGATGTGTGTTTGCAGTAGTTTGTAAACCGTTTCTGTGAAGAGGCAGAAAACGCATTTTCCCAGCCAAATCCAAGCATTCAATAAATAGCTGTAAATCTCCATCTAAAACAGCAATCGAACTTATCTCTCAAACTGCTCTGCTGTGTGTTCGCTTAACTAAGGGAGTTTAATCCGCCGTTACATTCAGAGACTAAGAAGCAGGTTTCTTCTAGGAGCTGCGTTTTGAAATTCCAGAGTGAATGGCAATAAATGCTGTATTTAGAAATACCTGCTTCTAAACCCAAACGGCGCTACCTAACAGAACGGTATTCAGTGTGTGCATTCAATTTACAGAGATAAACTGATGTGTGTTTGCAGTAGTTTGTAAACCGTTTCTGTGAAGAGGCAGAAAACGCATTTTCCCAGCCAAATCCAAGCATTTAAAAAATAGCTGTAAATCTTTGTCTGAAACAGCAAACGAAGGTATCTCTCAAACTGCTCTGCTGTGAGTTCGCTTAACTAAGGTAATTGAATCCGCCTTTACATTCAGAGAGTGAGAAGCACGTTTCTTCTAGGAGCTGCGTTTTGATCTTCCAGAGTGAATTGCAGTAAACGCTGCATTGAGAAATATCTGCTTCTAAACCCAAAACTAGCTGCCTAACAGAACGTTCTTCAGTGTGTGCATTCAACTTAAAGAGTTAAACTGATGTGTGTTTGCAGTAGTTTGTGAACGCTGTCTGTGAAGAAGCGGAAAACGCCTTTTCTCAGCCAAATCCAACCATTTAAGACATAGCTGTATATCTCCGTCTAAAACAGCAAACGAACGTATCTCTCAAACTGCTCTGCTGTGTGTTCGCTTAACTAAGGGAGGTGAATCCGCCTTTACATTCAGAAAGTGAGTAAGACGTTTTTTCTAGGAGCTGCGTTTTGATATTCCAGAGTCAATGGCAGTAAACGCTGTATTGAGAAATATATGCTTTTAAACCCAAAACGGAGCTACCTAACAAAACGGTCTTCAATGTGTGCTTTCAATTTGCAAAGTGAAACTGATGTGCGTTTGCAGTAATTTGTAAACCGTTTCTGTGAAGAGGCAGAAAACGCATTTTCCCAGCCAAATCCGAGCATTTAAGAAATAGCTGTCAATCTCCGTTTAAAACAGCAAAGGAATGTATCTCTCAAACTGCTCTGCTGTGTGTTCGCTTAACTAAGAAAGTTGAATCCGCCTTTAGATTCAGAGAGTGAGAAGCACGTTTATTCTAGGAGATGCGTTTTGATGTTCCAGAATGAATGGCAGTAAACGCTGTATTGAGAAATATCTGCTTCTAAACCTAAAACAAAGCTCCCTAACAGAACGGTCTTCAATGTGTGCATTCAATTTACAGAGGTAAACTGATGTGTGTTTGCAGTAGTTTGTAAACTGTTTCTCTGAAGAGGCAGAAAACGCATTTTCTCAGCCAAATACAAGCATTTAAGAAATAGCTGTAAATCTCCGTCTAAAACAGCAAACGAACATATCTCTCAAACTGCTCTGCTGTGTCTTCGCTTAACTAAGGGAGTTGAATCCGTCTTTCAATTCAGAGAGTGAGGAGCACGTTTCTTCTAGGAGCTGCGTTTTGATATTCCAGAGTGAATGGCAGTAAACGCTGCATTGAGAAATATCTGCTTCTAAACCCAAAACGGAGCTACCCAATAGAACTGTCCTCAATGTGTGCATTCAACTTACAGAGTTATACTGATGTGTGTTTTCAGTAGTTTGTAAACCCTTTCTGTGAAGAAGCAGAAAACGCATTTTCCCAGCCAAATCCAAGCATTTAAGAAACAGCTGTAAATTGCCGTCTAAAACAGCAAACGAACGTATCTCTCAAACTTCTCTGTTCTGTGTTCGTGTAACTAAGGTAGTTGAATCCGCCTTTAGATTCAGAGAGTGAGAAGCACGTTTCTTCTAGGAGCTGCGTTTTGATATTCCAGCGTGAATGGCAGTAAACGCTGTATTGAGAAATATCTGCTTCTAAACCCAAAACGGAGCTACCTAACAGAACGGTCCTCAATGTGTGCATTCAACTTACAGGGTTAAACTGACGTGTGTTTGCAGTCCTTGGTAAACCAAGCATTTAAGAAATAGCTGTAAATCTCCGTCTAAAAGAGCAAACGAACTGATCTCCGAAACTGCCCTCCTGTGTGTTGGCTTAAGTAAGGGAGTTGAATCCGTCTTTACATTCGGAGGGGAACGAAGCACGTTTGTTCTAGGAGCTGCTTTTTGGTATTCTAGAGTGAATGGGAGAAAACGCTGCATTGAGAAATATCTGCTTCTAAAACCAAAACGGAGCAACCTAACAGAATGGCTTCAATGTGTGTGTTCAGCTTACAGAGTTAAACTGATGTGTGTTTGCAGGAGTTTGTAAACCCTTTCTGTGAAGAAGCGGAACACGCATTTTTCCAGCCAAATGCCAGCATTTCAGAAATAGCTGTAAATCTCCGTGTAAAATACAAAACGAACGTATCCTTCAGGCTGCTCTGCTGTGCGTTCGCTTACGTAACGGAGTTGAATATGCCTTCAGATTCAGAGAGTGAGAAGCGCGTTTCTTCTAGGAGCTGCGTTTTGATATTCCAGAGTGAATGGGAGTAAACGCGGTATTGAGAAATATCTGCTTCTAAACCCAAAACGGAGCAACCTAACAGAACGGCCTTCAATGTGTGCATTCAACTTACAGAGTTAAACTGATGTGTGTTTGCAGGAGTTTGTAAACCCTTTCTGTGAAGAAGCAGAAAACGCATTTTTCCAGCCAAATGCAAGCATTTCAGAAATAGCTCTAAATCTCCCTCTAAAACACAAAACGAACGTATCCTTCAGGCTGCTCTGCTGTGCGTTCGCTTACCTAAGGGAGTTGAATCTGCCTTCAGATTCAGAGAGTGAGAAGCGCATTTCTTCTAGGAGCTGCGTTTTGATATTCCAGAGTGAATGGGAGTAAATGCGGTATTGAGAAATATCTGCTTCTAAAAGCAAAACGGAGCAATATAACAGAACGGCCTTCAATGTGTGCGTTCACCTTACAGTGTTTTAAACTGATGTGTGTTTGCAAGAGTTTGTAAACCCTTTCTGTGAAGAAGCGGAAAAGCATTTTTCCAGCCTAATGCAAGCATTTCAGAAATAGCTGTATATCTCCGTCTAAAACACAAAACAAACTTATCATTCAGGCTGCTCTGCTGTGCATTCGCTTACCTAAGGGAGTTCAATCTGCCTTCAGATTCAGAGAGTTAGAAGCTCGTTTCTTCTAGGAGCTGCCTTTTGATATTCCAGAGTGAATGGGAGTAAACGCAGCATTGAGAAATATCTGCTTCTAAAATTAAAACGGAGCAACTTAAGAGACCGGCCTTCAATGTGTGCGTTCACCTTGCAATCTTCAACTGATGTGTGTTTGCGGAAGTTTGTAAACCCTTTCTGTGAAGAATCGGAAAGCGCATTTTTCCAGCCAAATGCAAGCATTTCAGAAATAGCTGTATATCTCCGTCTAAAACATAAAACGAACGTATCCTTCAGGCTGCTCTGCTGTGCGTTCGCTTACCTAAGGGAGTTGAATCTTCCTTCAGATTCAGAGAGTGAGAAGCGCGTTTTTCTAGGAGCTGCGTTTTGATGTTCCAGAGTGAATGGGAGTAAACGTGGTACTGAGAAATATCTGCTTCTAAAAGCCAAACGGAGCAACCTAACAGAACGGCCTTCAATGTGTGTGTTCACCTTACAGAGTTAAACTGATGTGTTTCTGCATGAGTTTGTAAACCCTTTCTGTGAAGAAGCGGAAAATGCATTTTTCCAGCCAAATGCAAGCATTTCAGAAATACCTGTAAGTCTCCGTTTAAACACAAAGCGAACTTATTTTTCAGGCTGCACTGCTGTGCGTTCGGTTACCTAAGGGAGTTCAATCTGCCTTCAGATTCAGAGAGTTAGAAGCTCGTTTCTTCTAGGAGCTGCCTTTTGATATTCCAGAGTGAACGGGAGTAAACGCAGTATTGAGAAATATCTGCTTCTAAAACCAAAACGGAGCAACCTAACAGAACGGCCATCAATGTGTGCGTTCCCCTTACAAAGCTAAACTGATGTGTGTTTGCAGGAGTTTGTAAACCCTTCCTGTGAAAAAGCGGAAAACGCATATTTCCAGCGAAATGCAAGCATTTCAGAAACACCTTTAAATCTCCTTCTAAACCACTAAACGAACGTATCCTTCAGGCTGCTCTGCTGTGCGTTCCCTTACCTAAGGAAGTTGAATCTGCCTTCAGATTCAGAGAGTGAGAAGCGCGTTTCCTCTAGGAGCTGCGTTTTGATATTCCAGACAGAATGGGAGTAAACGCGGTATTGAGAAATATCTGCTTCTAAAACCAAAACGGAGCGACCTAACAGAACGGCCTTCAATATGTTCGCTCAACTTCCCAAGTTAAACTGACGTGTGTTTGTAGGAGTTTGTAAACCCTTTCTGTGAAGAAGTGGAAAACGCATTTTTCAGCCAAATGCAAGCATTTCAGAAATAGCTGTAAATCTCAGTCTAAAACAGAAAACGAACGTATCCTTCAGGCTGCTCTGCTGTGCGTTCACCGACCTAAGGGAGATGAATCACCCTTCAGATTCAGAGAGTGAGAAGGGCGTTTCTTCTAGGAGCTGCGTTTTGATGTTCCAGAGTGAATGGGAGTAAATGCGGTATTGAGAAATATCTGCTTCTAAAACCAAAACGGAGCAACCTAACAGAATGGCCTTCAATGTGTGCGCTCACCTTACCGAGTTAAACTGATGTGTGTTTGCAAGAGTTTGTAAACCCTTTCTCCGAAAAAGCGGAAAACGCATTTTTCCAGCCAAATGCAAGCATTTCAGAAATAGCTGTAAATCTCAGTCTAAAACAAAAAACGAACGTATCCTTCAGGCTGCTCTGCTGTGCGTTCACCTACCTAAGGGAGATGAATCACCCTTCAGATTCAGAGAGTGAGAAGCCCGTTTCTTCTAGGAGCTGCGTTTTGATATTGCAGAGTGAATGAAAGTAAACGCGGTATTGAGAAATATCTTGTTCTAAAAACAAAACGGAGCCACCTAACAGAATGGCCTTCAACGTGTGCGTTCACCTTACAGAGCTAAACTGATGTGTGTTCGCAGGAGTTTCTAAACTTTTTCTGTGAAGAAGTGGAAAACGTATTTATCCAGCCAAATGCAAGCAGTTCAGAAATAGCTGCAAATCTCCGTCTAAAACACAAAACGAACGTATCCTTCAGGCTGCTCTGGTGTGCGTTCGCTTACCTAAAATAATTGAATCTGCCTTCAGATTCACAGAGTGAGAAGCTCGTTTCTTATAGGAGCTGCGTTTTGATATTCCAGAGTGAATGGTAGTAAACGCTGTATTGAGAAATATCTGCTTCTAACACAAAAACGGAGCAACCTAACAAAACGGCCTTCAATGTGTGCGTTCACCTTACAGAGGTAAACTGCTGTGTGTTTGCAGGAGTTTGAAAACCGTTTCTGTGAAGAAGAGGAAAACGCATTTTTCCAGCCAAATGCAAGCATTCCCTAAATAGCTGTAAATCTCCGTCTAAAACACAAAACGAACGTATCCTTCAGGCTGCCCTGCTGTGCCTTCGCTTACCTAAGGGAGTTTAATCGGCCTTCAAATTCAGAGAGTGAGAAGCGCGTTTTTCTAGGAACTGCGTTTTAATATTCCGGCATGAATGGGACTAAACCCAGTATTGAGAAATATCTGCTTCTAAAACCAAAATGGAGCAACCTAACAGAACGGCCTTCAATGTGCGCGTTCACCTTACAGAGTTAAACTGTTGTGTCTTTGCAGGAGGTTGTAAACCATTTCTGTGAAAAAGCGGAAAACGCAGTTTTCCAGCCAAATGCCAGCATTTCAGAAATAGCTGTAAATCTTCGTCTAAAACGCAAAAAGAACGTATCCTTCATGCTGCTCTGCTGTGCGTTCGCTTAACTAAGAAAGTTGAATCTGCCTTCAGGTTCAGAGAGTGAGAAGCGCATTTCTTCTAAAAGCTGCCTTTTGAAATTCCAGAGTAAATGAAAGTAAATGCGGTATTGAGAATTATCTGCTTCTGAAACCAAAACAAAGCAACCTAACAGAACGGCCTTCAATGTCTGCGTTCACCTTTCATAGTTAAACTGATGTGTCTTTGCAGGAGTTTGTAAATCATTTCTGTGAAGAAGGGGAGAACGCATTTTTCCAGACAAATGCAAGCATTTCAGAAACAGCTGTAAATCTCCGTCTAAAACACAAAACGAACGTATCATTCAGGCTGCTCTGCTGTGCGTTCGCTTACCTAAGCGAGTTGAATCTGCCTTCAGATTCAGAGAGTGAGAAGCGCGTTCCTTCTAGGAGCTGCGTTTTGATATTCCAGAGTGAATGGGAGTAAACGCGGTATTGAGAAATATCTGCTTCTAAAACCAAAACGGAGCAACCTAACAGAATGGTCTTCAATGTGTGCGTTCACCTTAGAGTTAAAATGGTGTGTGTTTGAAGGAGTTTGTAAACCCTTCTGTGAAGAAGCGGAAAAGGCATTTTTCCAGCCTAATGCAAGCATTACAAAAATAGCTGTAAATCTCCGTCTAAAACAAAAAACGAACGTGTCCTTCAGGCTGCTCTGCTGTCCGTTCGCTTACCTAAGGGAGTTGAATCTGGCTTCAGATTCAGAGAGTGAGAAGCGCGTTTCTTCTAGTAGCTGCGTTTTGATATTCCAGAGTTAATGGGAGTAAACGCGGTATTGAGAAATATCTATTTCTAAAAATAAAACGGAGAAAACTAAGAGAACGGCCTTCAATGTGTGCGTTCACCTTAGAGAGTTAAACTGATGTGTGTTTGCAGCAGTTTGTCAACCCTTTCTGTGAAATAGCGGAAAAAGCATTTTTCCAGCCAAATGCAAGCATTTCAGAAATAGCTGTAAATCTCCGTCTAAAACACAAAACGAACGTATCCCTCAGGCTGCCCTGCTGTGCGTAGGCTAACCTAAGAAGGTTGAATCTGCCTTCAGATTCAGAGAGTGAGAAGCGCGTTTCTTCTAGGAGCTGCGTTTTGATATTCCAGAGTGAATGGGAGTAAACGCGGTATTGAGAAATATCTGCTTATGAAACCAAAACGGAGCAACCTAACAGAACGGCCTTCAATGTGTGCGTTCACCTTACAGAGTTAAACTAATGTGTGTTTGCAGGAGTTTTTAAACCCTTTCTGTGAAGAAGCAGAAAACGGAATTTTCCAGCCAAATGCAAGCATTTCAGAAATAGCTGTAAATCTCCGTCTAAAACACAAAAGGAACGTAATCTTCAGGCTGCTCTGCTGTGCATACGCTTACCTAAGGGAGTTGAATCTGCCTTCAGATTCAGAGAGAGAGAAGCGAGCTTCTTCTAGAAGCTGCGTTTTGATATTCCAGAGTGGATGGGAGTAAACGCGGTATTGAGAAATATCTGTTTCTAATATCAAAACGAAGCAACCTAACAGACGGCCTTCAATGTGTGCGTTCAGCTTACAGAGTTAAACTGATGTGTCTTTGCAGGAGTTTGTAAATCCTTTCTGTGAAGAAGCGGAAAACGCATTTTTCCAGCCAAATGCAAGCATTTCAGAAATAGCTGTAAATCTCCATCTAAAACACAAAACGAACTTATCCTTCAGGCTGCTCTGCTGTGCGTTCCTTTACCTAAGAAAGTTGAATCTGCCTTCAAGTTCAGAGAGTGAGAAGTGCCGTTCTTCTAAAAGCTGCGTTTTGAAATTCCAGAGTAAATGAAAGTAAATGCGGTATTGAGAAATATCTGCTTCTAAAACCAAAACAAAGCAACCTAAGAGAATGGCCTTCAATGTCTGCATTCACCTTCCAGAGTTAAACTGATGTGTCTTTGCAGGAGTTTGTAAACCATTTCTGTGAAGAAGCAGAAAACGCATTTTTCCAGCCAAATGCAAGCATTTCAGAAATAGCTGGAAATCTCCTTCTAAAACACAAAACGAACGTATCCTTCAGGCTGCTCTGCTGTGCGTTCGCTTACCTAAGGGAGTTGAAACTGCCTTCAGATTCAGAGAGTGAGAAGCGAGCTTCTTCTAGAAGCTGCGTTTTGATATTCCAGAGTGAATGGGAGTAAATGCGGTATTGAGAAATATCTGTTTCTAATACCAAAACGAAGCAACCTTACAGAATGGCCTTCAATTCGTGCGTTCAGCTTACAGAGTTAAACTGATGTGTCTTTGCAGCAGTTTCTAAACCGTTTCTGTGAAGAAGCGGAAAAGGCATTTTTTGAGGCAAATGCAAGCATTTCAGGAATAGCTGTATATCTCCGTCTAAAACACAAAACGAACGTATCCTTCAGGCTGCCCTGCTGTGCGTTCGCTTACCTAAGGGAGTTGAATCTCCCTTTAGATTCAGAGAGTGAGAAGCGCGTTTTTTTAGGAGCTGCGTTTTAATATTCCAGAAAGAATGGGAGTAAACGCGGTATTGAGAAATATCTGCTTCTAAACCCAAAACGGCCTTCAATGTCTGCGTTCACCTTTCAGAGTTAAACTGATGTGTCTTTGCAGGAGTTTGTAAACCATTTCTGTGAGGAAGCGGAAAACGCATTATTCCAGACAAATGCAAGCGTTTAAAAATAGCTTTAATTCTCCGTCTAAAACACAAAACGAACGTATCCTTCAGGCTGTTCTGCTGTGCGTTCGACGACCGAAGGCAGATGAATCTGCCTTGAGATTCAGAGAGTGAGAAGCGCGTTTTTTCTAGGAGCTGCGTTTTGATATTCCAGAGTGAATGGGAGTAAACGCTGTATTGAGAAATATCTGATTCTAAAACCAAAACGGAGCAATATAACAGAACGGCCTTCAATGTGTGCGTTCAACTTACAGAGTGAAACTGTTGTGTGTTTGCAGGAGTTTGTAAACCCTTTCTGTGAAGAAGCTGAAAACTCATTTTTCCAGCCAAATCCAAGCATTTCAGAAATAGCTGTAAATCTCCGTCTAAAACAAAAAACTAACGTATCCTTCAGACTGCTCTGCTGTTTGTTCGCTCATCAAAGGATGTTGAATCTGCCTTGAGATTCAGAGAGTGAGAAGCGCGTTTCTTCTAGGAGCTGCGTTTTGATATTCCAGAGTGAATGGTAGTAAACGCTGTATTGAGAAATATCTGCTTCTAAAACCAAAACGGAGCAACCTAAAAGAACGGCCTTCAATGTGTGCGTTCAACTTACCGAGTTAAACTGACTTGTGTCTGCAGGAGTTTGTAAACCCTTTCTCTGAAGAAGCAGAAAACGCATGTTTCCAGCCAAATCCAAGAATTTCAGAAATAGTTGTAAATTCCCGTCTAAAACACAAAACGAACGTATGCTTCAGACTGCTCTGCTGTGTGTTCGCTTACCTAGAGGAGTTGAATCTGCCGTGAGATTCATAGAGTGAGAAGCGCGGTTTTTCTAGGAGCTGCGTTTTGATATTCCAGAGTGAATGGGAGTAAACCCTGTATTGAGAAATATCTGCTTCTAAAACCAAAACGGAGCAATCTAACAGAACGGCCTTCGATGTGTCCGTTCAACTTACAGAGTCAAACTGATGTGTGTTTGCAGGGGTTCGTAAAGCCTTTCTGTAAAAGAGCAGAAAAAGCATTTTTCCAGCCAAATCCAAGCATTTCAGAAATAGCTGGAAATCTCCGTCTAAAACTCAAACGAACGTATTATTCAATCTGCTCTGCTGTTTGTTCGCTTACCTGAGACAGTTGAATCTGCCTTGAAATTCAGAGAGTGAGAAGTGCGTTTCTTCTAGGAGCTGCGTTTTGATATTCCAGAGTTAATGGTAGTAAAGGCTGAATTCAGAAATATCTGCTTCTAAAACCAAAACGGAGCAAATTAACAGAACGACATTCAATAAGTGCGTTCAACTTACAGAGTTAAACTGAAGTATGTTTGCAGAAGTTTTTAAAGCCTTTCTGTGAAAAAGCGGAAAAAGCCTTTTTCCAGCCAAATCCAGGCATTTCAGAAATGGCTGTAAATCACCTTCTAAAACTCAAAACGAACGTATCCTTCAGATTACTCTGCTGTGTGTTCACTTACCTACGGGAGTTGAATCTGCCTTGAGTTTCAGAGAGTGAGAAACCCGTTTCTTCTAGGACCTGCGTTTTTATATTCCAGAGTGAATGGGAGAAACGCTGTATTGAGAAATATCTGATTCTAAAACCAAAACGGAGCAACCTAACAGAACGGCCTTCAATTGGTGCGTTCAACTTACAGAGTAAAACTGAAGTGTGTTTGCAGGAGTTTTTAAAGCCTTTCTGTGAAAAAGCAGAAAACGCATTTTTCCAGCCAAATCCAAGCATTTAAGAAATAGCTGTAAATCTCCGTCTAAAACTCAAAACGAACGTATGTTCAGACTGCTCTGCTGTGTGTCCGGTTTCCTAAGGGAGTTGAATCTCCCTTGAGATTCAGAGGGAGAACCGCGTTTCTTCCAGGAGCTGCGTTTTGATATTCCAGAGTGAATGGGGGTTAACGCTGTATTGAGAAATATCTGCTTCGAAAACCAAAACGGAACAACATAACAGAACGGCCTTAATAGTGTGCGTTCAACTTACAGAGTTAAACTGATGTGTGTTTGCAGGAGTTTGTAAACCATTTCTTTGAAGAAGAAGACAACCCATTTTTCCAGCCAAATCCAAGCATTTCAGAAATAGCTGTAAATTTCCGTCTAAAACACAAAACGAACGTATCCTTCAGACTGCTCTGCTGTGTGTTCGTTTACCTAAGGGAGTTGAATTTGCCTAGAATTCAGAGAGTAAGAAGTGCGTTTCTTCTAGGAGCTGCGTTTTGATATTCCAGAGTGAATCGAAGTAAACACTGTATTGAGAAATATCTCCTTCTAAAACCAAAACGGAGCAACTTAACAGAATGGCCTTCAATGCGTGCGTTCAACTAACAGAGTAAAACTGAAGTGTGTTTGCAAAAGTTTTTAAAGCCTTTCTGTGAAAAAGCAGAAAAAGCCTTTTTTCAGCCAAATCCAAGCATTTCAGAAATAGCTGTAAATCTCCGTCTAAAACTCAAAACGAACGTATCCTTCAGACTGCTCTGCTGTGTGTTCACTTACATAAGGGAGTTGAATCTGCCTTGAGATTCAGAGAGTGAGAAGAGCGTTTCTTCTAGGAGCTGCGTTTGGATATTCCAGAGTGAATGGGAGTAAACGCTGTATTGAGAAATATCTGATTCTAAAACCAAAATGGAGCAACCTAACAGAACGGCCTTCAATGTGTGCGTTTCACTTACAGAGTTAAATTGATGCGTGTTTGCAGGAGATGGTAAACCCTTTCTGTGAAGAAGCAGAAAACGCATTTTCCAAGCCATATCCAAGCATTTCAGAAATAGCGGTAAATCACCGTCTATAACTCAAAACGAACGTAAGCTTCAGACTGCTCTGCGGTGTGTTCGCTTACCTAAGGGAGTTGAATCTGCCTTGAGATTCAGAGAGTGAGAAGCGCGTTTCTTCTAGGAGCTGGGTTTTGATATTCCAGAGTGAATGGGAGTAAACGCTGTATTGAGAAATATCTGCTTCTAAAACAAAAACGGAACAACATAACGGAACGGCCTTCAATGTGTGCGTTCAACTTAGAGAGTTAAACTGATGTGTGTTTGCAGTAGTTTGTAAACCCTTTCTGTGAAGAAGCGGAAAACGCATTTTTCCAGCCAAATCCAAGCATTTCAGAAATAGCTGTAAATTTCCGACTAAAACACAAATGGAACGCATCCGTCAGACTGCTCTGCTGTGTGTTCGCTTACCGAAGGGAGTTGAACCTGCATAGAGATTTAGAGAGTGAGAACCGCGATTCTTCTTGGAGCTGCGTTTTCATATTCCAGAGTGAATGAAAGTAAACGCTGTATTGAGAAATATCTGCTTCTAAAACCAAAACCGAACAATATAACAGGACAGCCTTCAATGTGTGCGTTCAACTTACAGAGTTAAACTGATGTGTGTTTGCAGGAGTTTGAAAACCCTTTCTGTGAAGAAGTGGAAAACGCATTTTTTTAGCCAAATCCAAGCATTACAGAAATAGCTGGAAATATCCCTCTAAAACTCAAAACGAACGTATCCTTCAAACTGCTTTCACACCAGAACAAAGCAACGTAACAGAACGGCCTTCAATGTGTGCGTTTAACTTACAGAGTTAAACTGATATGTGTTTGCAGAAGTTTGTAAACCCTTTCTGTGAAGAAGAGGAAAACGCATTTTTTAGCCAAATCCAAGCATTTCAAGAATAGCTGGAAATCTCCGCAGAAAACTCAAAACGAACGTATGCTTCAGACTGCTCTGCTGTGTGTTCGCTTACCTAAGGGAGTTGAATCTGCCTTGAGATTCAGAGAGTGAGAAGCGCGTTTCTTCTAGGAGCTGCGTTTGGATATTCCAGAGTGAATGGGAGTAAACGCTGTATTGATAAATATCTGCTTCTAAAACCAAAACGGAGCAACATAACAGAACGGCCTTCAATGTGTGTGTTCAACTTAAAAAGTTAAACTCATGTGTGTTTGCAGGAGTTTGTAAACCCTTTCTGTGAAGCCTTGGAAAACGCATATTTCCAGCCAAATTCAAGCATTTCCGAAATAGCTGGAAATATCCCTCTAAAACTCAAAACGAAGGTATCCTTCAGACTGCTCTTCTGTTTCTTCGCTTAGCTAAGAAAGTTGAATCTGCCTTGAGATTCAGAGAGTGAGAAGTGCGTTTCTTCTAGGAGCTGCGTTTGCATATTCCAGAGTGAACGGGATTAAACGCTGTATTGAGAAATATCTGCTTTTAAAACCAAAACAGAGCAACCTAACAGAACGGCCTTCAATGTGTGCGTCCAACTTACAGAGTTAAACTGATGTGTGTTTGCAGGAGTTTGTAAACCCTTTCTGTGAAGAAGCGGAAAACGCATTTTTCCAGCCAAATAAAAACATTTCAGGAATAGCTGGAAATCTCCGTCTAAAACTCAAAACGAACGTATCCTTCAGACGGCTACGCTGTGTGTTCGCTTAGCTAAGGGAGCTGAATCTACCTTGAGATTCAGAGAGTGAGAAGCGCGTTTCTTCTAGGAGCTGCGTTTGGATATTCCAGAGTGTATGGTAGTAAACGCTGTAATGGGAAATATCTGCTTCTAAAACGAAAACCGACCAACCTAACAGAACGGCCTTCAATGTGTGCGTTCAACTTACAGAAATAAACTGATGTGTGTTTGCAGGAGTTTGTAAACCCTTTCTCTGAAAAAGCGGAAAACGCATTTTTCCAGCCAAACACAAGCATTTCTGAAATAGCTGGAAATCTTCGTGTAAAACTCAAAACGAACGTATCCTTCAGACTGCTCTGCTGTGTTTTCGCTTAGCTAAGGGAGTTGAATCTACCTCTAGATTCAAAAAGTGAGAACCGCGTTTCTTCTAGGAGCTGCGTTTAAATATTCCAGAGTGAATGAAAGAAACGCTGTATTGAGAAATAACTGCTTCTAAAACCAAAACGGAGCAACCTAACAGAACGGCCTTCAATGTGTGCGTTCAACTTAGAGAGTTAAACGGATCTGTGTTTGCAGGAGTTTGTCAACCCTTTCTGTCAATAAGCGGAAAACGCATTTTTCCTGCCAAATCCAAGCATTTCAGAAATAGCTGGAAATCTCCGTCTAAAACTGAAAACGAACGTATCCTTCGGACTGCTGCGCTGTGTGTTCGCTTAGCTAAGTGAGCTGAATCGGCCTTGAGATTCAGAGAGTGAGAAGCCCGTTTCTTCTAGAAGCTGCGTTTGGTTATTCCAGAGTGAATGGGAGTAAACGCTGTATTGAGAAATATCTGCTTCTAAAACCAAAACGGAGCAACTTACAGAACTGATATCAATGTGTGCGTTCAACTTAAAGAGTTAAGCCCATGTGTGTTTGCAGGAGTTTGTAAATCCTTTCTGTGAAGAAGTGGAAAACCGATATTTCCTGCCAAATCAAAGCATTTCAGAAATAGCTGGAAATCTTCGTCTAAAACTCAAAACGAACGTATCCTTCAGACTGCTGTGCTGTGTGTTCGCTGAGCTAAGGAAGTTGAATCTCCCTTGAGATTCAGAGAGTGAGAAGCGCGTTTCTTCAAAGATCTGCGTTGGAATATTCCAGAGTGAAGGGGAGTAAACGCTGTATTGAGAAATATCTGCTTCTAAAACCAAAACGGAGCAACCTAACATAACGGCCTTCAATGTGTGCGTTCAACTTACAGAGTACAACTGATGTGTTTTGCAGGAGTTTGTAAACCCTTTCTGAGAAGAAGCTGAAAACGCATTTTCCAGCCAAATCCAAGCATTCCAGGAATAGCTGTAAATCTCCGTCTAAAACTCAAAACGAACATATCCTTCAGACTGCTCTGCTGTGTGTTCGCTTACCTAAGGGAGTTGAATCTGCCTTGAGATTCAGAGAGTGAGAAGCGCGTTTCTTCTAGGAGCTGCGTTTGGATATTCCAGAGTGAAAGAATAAACGCTGTATTGAGATATATCTACTTCTAAAACCAAAACGGAGCAACCTAACAGAACGGCCTTCAATGTGTGCGTTCAACTTACAGAGTTAAGCTGATTTGTGTTTGCAGGAATTTGTAAACCCTTTCTGTGAAGAAGCGGAATACGCAATTTTCCAGCCAAATCCAAGCATTTCAGGAATAGCTGGAAATCTCCGTCTAAAACTCAAAACGAACGTATCCTTCAGACTGCTCTTCTGTGTGTTCTCTTAGCTAAGGCAGTTGAATCTACCGTGAGATTCAAAAAGTGAGAACCGCGTTACTTCTAGGAGCTGCGTTTAAATATTCCAGAATGAATGGGAGTAAACGCTGTATTGAGAAATATCTGCTTCTAAAACCAAAACAAAGCAACCTAACAGAACGGCCTTCAATGTGTGCGTTCAACTTACACAGTTAAACTGATGTGTGTTTGCAGGAGTTTGTAAACCCTTTCTGAGAAGAAGCGGAAAACGCATTTTCCAGCCAAATCCAAGCATTTCAGAAATAGCTGGAAATCTCCGTCTAAAACTCAAAACGAAGGTGTCCTTCAGAGTGCTCTGCTTTGTGTTCGCTTCCCTAAGGGAGTTGAATCTGCCTTGAAATTCAGAGAGTGAGAAGCGCGTGTCTTCTAGGAGCTGCGTTTGGATATTCCAGAGTGAATGGGAGCAAACGCTGTATTGAGAAATATCTACTTCTAAAACCAAAATGGAGCAACCTAACAGAACGGCCTTCAATGTGTGCGTTCAACTTACAGAGTTCAACTGATGTGTGTTTGAAGGAGTTTGTTAACCCTTTCTCTGAAGAAGTGGAAAACGCATTTTTCCAGCCAAATCCAAGCATTTCAGAAATAGCTGGAAATCTCCGTCTGAAACTCAAAACGAACGTATCCTTCAGACTTCTCTGCTGTCTGATCGCTTACCTAAGGGAGTTGAATCTGCCTGGATATTCAGAGAGTGAGAAGCGCGTTTCTTCTAGAAGCTGCGTTTGCATATTCCAGAGTGAATGGGAGTAAACGCTGTATTGAGAAATAACTGTTTCTATAACCAAAACGGAGCAACCTAACAGAACGGCCTTCAAGGTGTGCGTTCAACTTACAGAGTTAAACTGATGTGTGTTTGCAGGAGTTTGTAAACCCTTTCTGTGAAGAAGCGGAAAATGCATTTTTCCAGCCAAATCGAAGCATTTCAGTAATAGCTGGAAATCTCCGTCTAAAACTCAAAACGAACGTATCCTTCAGACTGCTTTTAAACCAAAACGGAGCAACCAAACAGACCAGCCTTCAATGTGTGCGTTCAACTTACAGAGTTAAACTGATGTGTGTTTGCAGGAGTTTGTAAAACCTTTCTGGGGAGAAGCGGAAAACGCAATTTTCCAGCCAAATCCAAGCATTTCAGGAATAGCTGGAAATCGTCTAAAACTCAAAACGAACGTATCATTCAGACTGCTTCTAAAAGCACAACGGAGCAACCTAACAGAACGGCCTTCAATGTGTGCGTTCAACTTACAGAGTTAAACTGATGTGTGTTTGCAGGAGTTTGTAAACCATTTCTGAGAAGAAGCGGAAAACGCATTTTTCCAGCCAAATCTAAGCATTTCAGAAATAGCTGGAAATCTCCGTCTAAAACTCAAAACGAACGTATACTTCAGACTGCTCTGCTGTGTGTTCTCTTAGCTAAGGCAGTTGAATCTACCTTGAGATTCAAAAAGTGAGAACCGCGTTTCTTCTAGGAGCTGCGTTTAAATATTCCAGAGTGAATGGGAGTAAACGCTGTATTGAGAAATATCTGCTTCTAAAACCACAACAAAGCAACCTAACAGAACGGCCTTTAGTGTGTGCGTTCAACTTACAGAGTTAAACTGATGTGTGTTTGCAGGAGTTTGTAAACCCTTTCTGTGAAGAAGCGGAAAATGCATTTTTCCAGCCAAATCGAAGCATTTCACTAATAGCTGGAAATCTCCGTCTAAACTCAAAACGAACGTATCCTTCAGACTGCTTCTATAACCAAAATGGAGCAACCTAGCAGAAGTGCCTTCAATGTGTGCGTTCAACTTACAGAGTTAAACTGATGTGTCTTTGCAGCAGTTTGTAAACGCTTTCTGAGAAGAAGCAAAAAACGCAATTTCCAGCGAAATCCAAGCATTTCAGGAATAGCTGGAAATCTCCGTCTAGAACTCAAAACGAACGTATCCTTCAGACTGCTCTGCTGTGTGTTCGCTTACCTAAGGGAGTTGAATCTGCCTTGAGATTAAGAGAGTGAGAAGCGCCTTTCTTCTAGGAGCTGCGTTTGAATACTTCAGAATGATTGGGAGTTAATGCTGTATTGAGAAATATCTGCTTCTAAAACCAAAACGGAGCAACCTAACAGAACGGCCTTCAATGTGTGCGTTCAACTTACAGAGCTAAACTGATGTGTGTTTGCAAGAATTTGTAAACCCTTTCTGTGAAGAAGAGGAAAACGCATTTTTTCAGCCAAATCCAAGCATTTCAGGAATAACTGGAAATCTCCGTCTGAAACTCAAAACGAACGTATCCTTCAGACTGCCCTGCTGTGTGTTCGCTTAGCTAAGGGACCTGAATCTGCCGTGAGATTCAGAGAGTGAGAAGCGCGTTTCTTCTAGGAGCTGCGTTTGGATATTCCAGACTGAATGGGAGTAAACGCTGTATTGAGAAATATCTGCTTCTAATACGAAAACGGAGCAACCTAACAGAACGGCCTTCAATGTGTGCGTTCAACTTACAGAGTTAAACTGATGTGTGTTTGCAGGAGTTTGTAAACCCTTTCTGTGAAGAAGCGGAGAACGCATTTTACCAGCCAAATCCAAGCATTTCCGAAATAGCTGGAAATATCTGTCTAAAACTCAAAAATAACGTATCCTTCAGACGGCTCTGCTGTGTGTTCTCTTAGCTAAGGGAGTTGAATCTACCCTGAGATTCAGAGAGTCAGAAGCGCGTTTCTTTTAGGAGCTGCGTTTGGATATTCCAGAGTGAATGGGAATAAATGCTGTATTGAGAAATATCTTTTTCGAAAACCAAAACGGAGCAAACTAAAAGAACGGCCTTCAATGTTTGCGTTCAACTTACAGAGTTAAACTGATGTGTGTTTGCAGGAGTTTGTAAACCCTCTCTGTGAAGAAGCGGAAAACGCATTTTTCCAGCCAAATCCAAGCATTTAAGAAATAGCTGGAAATCTCGGTCTAAAACTCAATACGAACGTATCCTTCAGACTGCTCTGCTGTGTGTTCCCTTACCTCAGGGAGTTGAATCTGCCTTGAGATTCAGAGAGTGAGAAGAGCGTTTCTTCTAGGAGCTGCGTTTGTATATTCCAGAGCGAATGGGAGTAAACGCTGTATTGAGAAATATCTGCTTCTAAAACCAAACAAAGCAACGTAAGCCACGGCCTTCAATGTGTGCGTTCAACATACAGAGTTAAACTGATATGTGTTTGCAGGAGTTTCCAAACCCCTTTTGAGAAGAAGTGGAAAACGCATTTTCCAGCCAAATCCAAGCATTTCAAAAATAGCTGTAAATCTCCGTCTAAAACTCAAAACGAATGTATCCTTCAGACTGCTCTGCTATGTGTTCGCTTACCTAAAGGAGTTGAATATGCCTTGAGATTCAGAGAGTGAGAAGCGCGTTTCTTCACGAAGCTGCGTTTGGATATTCCAGAGTGAAAGAGTAAACGCTGTATTGAGAAATACCTGTTTCTAAAACCAAAACGAAGCAACTTACAGAACAGATATCAATGTGTGCGTTCAACGTAAAGAGTTAAGCTCATGTGTGTTTGCAGGAGTTTGTAAACCCTTTCTGTGAAGAAGCGGAAAACGCATTTTTCCAGCCAAATCCAAGCATTTCAGAAATAGCTGGAAATCTCCGTCTAAAACTCAAAACGAACGTATCCTTCAGACTGCTCCGCCGTGTTTTCGCTTAGCTAAGGGAGCTGAATCTACATTGAGATTCAGAGTGAGAAGCGCGTTTATTCTAGGAGCTGCGTTTTGATATTCCAGAGTGTATGGGAGTAAACGCTGTGTTGAGAAATATCTGCTTCTTAAACCAAAACGGACCAACCGAACACAACGGCCTTAAATGTGTGCGTTCAACTTACAGAGTTAAACTGATGTGTGTTTGCAGGAGTTTGTAAATCCTTTCTGTGAAGAAGCGGAAAACGCATTTTTCAAGCCAATTCCAAGCATTTCTGAAATAGCTAGAAATCTCCGTCTAAAACTCAAAACGAACGTATCATTCAGGCTGCTCTGCTGTGTGTTCGCTTAGCTAAGGGAGCTGAATCTGCCTTGAGATTCAGAGAGTGAGAACCGCGTTTCTTCTAGGAGCTGCATTTGGATATTCCAGAGTGAATTGGAGTAAACCCTGTATTGAGAAATATCTGCTTCTAAAACCGAAACGGAGCAACCTGAAAAAACGGCCTTCAATGTGTGCGTTCAACTCACAGAGTTAAACTGATGTGTGTTTGCAGGAGTTTGTAAACCCTTTCTGAGAAGAAGCGGAATACGCATTTTCCAGCCAAATCAAAGCATGTCAGGAATAGCTGGAAATCTCCGTCTAAACCTCAAAACGAACGTATCCTTCAGACTGCTCTGCTGTGTGTTTGCTTACCTAAAGGAGTTGAATTTGCCTTGAGATTCAGAGAGTGAGAAGCGCGTTTTTTCTAGGAGCTGCGTTTGGATATTTCAGAGTGAATGGGAATAAACTCTGTATTGAGAAATATCTGCTTCTAAAACGAAAACGGAGCAACCTAACAGAACGGCCTTCAATCTGTGCGTTCAACTTACAGAGTTAAACTGATGTGTTTGCAGGAGTTTGTAAACCCTTTCTGTGAAGAAGACGTAAACCCGTTTTTCCTGCAAGATCCAAGCATTTCAGAAATAGCTAAAAATCTCCGTCTAAAACTCAAAACGAACGTATCCTTCAGACTGCTCTGCTGTGTGTTCGCTTAGCTAAGTGATGTGAATCTGCCTTGAGTTTCAGAGAGTGAGAAGCGCGTTTCTTCTAGTAGCTGCGTTGGGATATTCCAGAGTGAATGGGAGTAAACGCTGTATTGAGAAATATCTGCTTCTAAAACCAAAACAAAGCAACCTAGCAGAAGTGCCTTCAATGTGTGCGTTCAACATACAGAGTTAGACTGATGTGTGTTTGCAGGAGTTTGTAATCTCTTTCTGTGAAGAAGTGGAAAACGCATTATTCCAGCCAAATCCAAGCATTTCAGAAATAGCTGGAAATCTCCGTCTAAACCTCAAAACAAACGTATCCTTCAGACTGCTCTGCTGTGTGTTTGCTTACCTAAGGGAGTTGAATTTGCCTTGAGATTCAGAGAGTGAGAAGCGCGTTTCTTCTGGGAGCTGCGTTTGGATATTTCAGAGTGAATGGGAATAAACTCTGTATTGAGAAATATCTGCTTCTAAAACGAAAACGGAGCAACCTAACAGAATGGCCTTCAATCTGTCCGTTCAACTTACAGAGTTAAACTGATGTGTTTGCAGGAGTTTGTAAACCCTTTCTGTGAAGAAGACGTAAACCCGTTTTTCCAGCAAGATCCAAGCATTTCAGAACTACCTGGAAATCTCCGTCTAAAACTCAAAACGAACGTATCCTTCAGACTGCTCTGCTGTGTGTTCGCTTAGCTAAGAGATCTGAATCTGCCTTGAGTTTCAGAGAGTGAGGAGCGCGTTTCTTCTAGTAGCTGCGTTGGGATATTACAGAGTGAATGGGAGTAAAAGCTGTATTGAGAAATATCTGCTTCTAAAACCAAAACAAAGCAACCTAGCAGAAGTGCCTTCAATGTGTGCGTTCAACATAGAGTTAGAATGATGTGTGTTTGCAGGAGTTTGTAAACGCTTTCTGAGAAGAAGCGGAAAACGCATTTTCCAGCAAAATCCAAGCATGTCAGGAATAGCTGGAAATCTCCGTCTAAAACTCAAAACGAACGTATCCTTCAGACTGCTCTGCTGTGTGTTCGCTTACCTAAGGGAGTTGAATCTGCCTTGAGATTCAGAGAGTGAGAAGCGCCTTTCTTCTAGGAACTGCGTTTGGATAGTTCAGAGTGAATGGGAGTTAAGGCTGTATTGAGAAATATCTGCTTCTAAAACCAAAACGGAGCAACGTAAGAGCACGGCCTTCAATGTGTGCATTCAACGTACAGAGTTAAACTGATATGTGTTTGCAGGAGTTTCCAAACCCTTTACGAGAAGAAGTGGAAAACGCATTTTCCAGCCAAATCCAAGCATATCAAAAATAGCTGTAAATCTCCTTCTAAAACTCAAAACGAACGTATCCTTCAGACTGCTCTGCTATGTGTTCGCTTACCTAAAGGAGTTGAATCTGCCTTGAGATTCAGAGAGTGAGAAGAGCGTTTCTTCTAGGAGCTGCGTTTGGATATTCCAGAGTGAAAGAGTAAACGCTGTATTGAGAAATATCTGCTTCTAAAACCAAAACGAAGCAACTTACAGAACAGATATCAATGTGTGCGTTCAACGTAAAGAGTTAAGCTAATGTGTGTTTGCAGGAGTTTGTAAACCCTTTCTGTGAAGAAGCGGAAAACGCATTTTGCCAGCCAAATCCATGCATTTCAGAAATAGCTGGAAATCTCCATCTATAACTCAAAACGAACGTATCCTTCAGACTGCTCCGCCGTGTGTTCGCTTACCTAAGGGAGTTGAAACTGCCTGAATATTCAGAGTGAGAAGCGCGTTTTTTCTAAGAGCTGCGTTTGGATATTCCAGAGTGAAAGGCAGTAAACGCTGTATTGAGAAATATCTGCTTCTATAACCAAAACGGAGCAACCTAACAGAACGGCGTTCAATGTGTGCGTTCAACTTACAAAGTTAAACTGATGTGTGTTTGCAGCAGTTTGTAAACCCTTCCTGTGAAGAAGCGGAAAATGCATTTTTCCAGCCAAATCGAAGCATTTCAGTAATAGCTGGAAATTTCCGTCTAAAACTCAAAACGAACGTATCCTTCAGACTGCTTTTAAACCAAAACGGAGCAACCTAACAGAACGGCCTTGAATGTGTGCGTTCAACTTACAGAGTTAAACTGATGTGTGTTTGCAGGAGTTTGTAAACCCTTTCAGTGAAGAAGCGGAAAACGCATTTTTTTAGCCAAATCCATGCATTTCAAGAATAGCTGGAAATCTCCGTCTAAAACTCAAAACGAACGTATCCTTCAGACTGTTCTGCTGTGTGTTCGCTTACCTCCGGGAGTTGAATCTGCCTTGAGATTCAGAGAGTGAGAAGCGCGTTTCTTCTAGGAGCTCCGTTTGGATATTCCAGAGTGAATGGGAGTAAACGCTGTATTGAGAAATATCTGTTTCTAAAACCAAAACAGAGCAACCTAGTAGAACGGCCTTCAATGTGTGCGTTAAACTTACAAAGTTAAACTGATGTGTGTTTGCAGGAGTTTGTAAACCCTTTCTGAGAAGAAGCGGAAGACGCATTTTCCAGCAAAATGCAAGCATTTCAAGAATAGCTGGACATCTCCGTCTAAAACTCAAAACGAACCTATCCTTCAGACTGCTCTGCTGTGTGTTCGCTTACCTAAGGGAGTTGAATCTGCGTTGAGATTCAGAGAGTGAGAAGCACGTTTCTTCTAGAAGCTGCGTTTGGATATTCCAGAGTGAATGGGAGTAAACGCTGTATTGAGAAATATCTGCTTCTAAAACGAAAACGGAGCAACCTAGCAGAAGTGCCTTCAATGTTTGTGTTCAACATACAGAGTTAAACTGATGTGTGTTTGCAGGAATTTGTAAACCCTTTCTGTGTAGAAACGGAAAACGCATATTTCCAGCCAAATCCATGCATTTCAGAAATAGCTGGAAATCTCCTTCTAAAAGTCAAAACGAACGTATCCTTCAGACTGCTCTGCTGTGTGTTCGCTTACCTAAGGGAGTTGAGTCTGCCTTGAGATTCAGACAGTGACAAGCGAGTTTCTTCTAGGAGCTGCGTTTGGATATTCCAGAGTGAATGGGAGTAAACGCTGTATTGAGAAATATCTGCTTCTAAAACCAAAACGGAGCAACGTAAGAGCACGGTCTTCAATGTGTCCGTTCAACTTACAGGGTTAAACTGATGTGTGCTTGCAGGAGTTTGTAAACCCTTTCTGTGAAGAAACGGAAAACGCATTTTTCCAGCCAAATCCAAGCATTTCAGAAATAGCTGGAAATCTCCGTCTAGAACTCAAAACGAACGGATCCTTCAGACTGATCTGCTGTCTGTTCGCTGAGCTAAGTGAGCTGAATTTGCCTTGAGATTCAGAGAGTGAGAAGCCCGTTTCTTCCAGGAGCTGCGTTTGGATATTCCAGAGTGAATGGGATTAAACGCTGTATTGAGAAATATCTGCTTCTAAAACCAAAACAGAGCAACCTAACAGAACCGCCTTCAATGTGTGCGTTCAACTTACAGAGTTGAACTGATGCGTGTTCGCAGGAGTTTGTAAAACCATTCTGAGAAGAAGCGGAAAACACATTTTCCAGCCAAATCCAAGCATTTCAGGAATAGCTGGAAATCTCCGTCTAAAACTCAAAACGAACGTATCCTTCAGACTGCTCTGCTGTCTGTTCGCTGAGCTAAGTGACTTGAATCTGCCTTGAGATTCAGAGAGTGAGAAGCGCGTTTCATATAGGAGCTGCGTTTGGATATTCCAGAGTAAATGGAAGTAAACGCTGTATTGAAAAATATCTGCTTCTAAAACCAAGACAGAGCAACCTAACAGAACGGCCTTCAATGTGTGCATTAAACTTACAGAGTTAAACTGATGTGTGTTTGCAGGAGGTTGTAAACCCTTTCTGTGAAGAAGCGGAAAACGCATACTTCCACCAAATCGACGCATTTCAGAAATAGCTGGAATTCTCCGTCTAAAACTCAAAACGAACGTATCCTTCAAACTGCTCTGCATTGTGTTCGCTTACCTAAGGGAGTTGAATCTGCCTTGAGATTCAGAGAGTGAGAAGCGCGTTTCTTCTAAAAGCTGCGTTTAGATATTCCAGAGAAAATGGGAGTAAACGCTGTATTGAAAAATATCTGCTTCTAAAACCTAAACGGAGCAACCTAACAGAACGGCCTTCAATGTGTACGTTCAACTTACAGAGTTAAACTGATGGGTGTTTGCAGGAATTTGTAAACTCTTTCTGTGAAGAAGCGGAAAACACATTTTTCCAGCCAAATCCAAGCATTTCAGGCATAGCTGGAAATCTCCCTCTAAAACTCAAGACGAACGTATCCTTCAGACTACTCTGCTGTGTGTTCTCATAGCTAAGGGACCTGAATCTGCCTTGAGATTCAGAGAGTGAGAAGCGCGTTTCTTTTAGGAACTGCATTTAGATATTCCAAAGTGAATGAAGGTAAACGCTGTATTGAGAAATATCTGCTTCTAAAACAAAAACGGAGCAACCTAACAGAACGGCCTTCTATGTGTTCGTTCCACTTACAGAGATAAACTGATGTGTGTTTACAGGAGTTTTTAAACTCTTTCTTTGAAGAAGCGGAAAACGCATTTTTCCAGCCAAATTCAAGCATTTCAGAAATAGCTGGAAATCTCCGTCTAAAACTCAAAACGAACGTATCTTTCAGAATGCTCTGCTGTGTGTTCTCTTAGCTAAGGCAGTTGAATCTACCTTGAGATTCAAAAAGTGAGAACCGCGTTTCTTCTAAAAGCTGCGTTTAGATATTCCAGAGTGAATGGGAATAAACGCTGTATTGAGAAATATCTGCTTCTAAAACCAAAACGGAGCAACCTAACAGAACGCCTTCAATGTGTTCGTTCAACTTACAACGTTAAACTGATGTGTGTTTGCAGGAGTTAGTAAACCCTTTCTGTGAAGAAGCGGAAAACGCATTTTTCCAGAGAAATTTAAGCATTTCAGAAATAGCTGGACATCTCCGTCTAAAACTCAAAACGAACGTATGCTTCAGACTGCTCTGCTGTGTGTTCCCTTAGCTCAGGGAGCTGAATCTGCCTTGAGATTCAGAGAGTGAGAAGTGCGTTTCTTCTAGGAGCTGCGTTTGGATATTCCAGAGTGAATGGGAGTAAACGAGGTATTGAGAAATATCTGCTTCTAAAACCAAAACGGAGCAACTTACAGAACGGATATCAATGTTTGCGTTCAACTTAAAGAGTTAAACTCGTGTGTTTGCAGGAGTTTGTAAACCCTTTCTGTGAAGAAGTGGAAAACGCATATTTCCTGACTAATCCATGCATTTCAGAAATAGCTGGAAATCTCCGTCTAAAACTCAAAACGAACGTATCCTCCAGACTCCTCTGCTGTGTGTTCGCTTAGCTAAGGAAGTTGAATCTGCTTTGAGATTCAGAGAGTGAGAAGCGCGTTTCTTCTAAGATCTGCGTTTGGATATTCCAGAGTAAATGGGAGTAAACGGTGTATTGAAAAATATCTGCTTCTAAAACCAAAACACAGCAACCTAACAGAACGGCCTTCAATGTGTGCATTTAACTTACAGAGTTAAACTGATGTGTGTTTGCAGGAGATTGTAAACCCTTTCTGTGAAGAAGCGGAAAACGCATTTTGCCAGCGAAATCCAAGCATTTCAAAAATAGCTGGAAATCTCCGTCTAAAACTCAAAACGAACGTAACCTTCAGACTGCTCTGCTGTCTGTTCGCTGAGCTAAGTGAGCTGAATTTGCCTTGAGATTCAGAGTGGGAACCCCGTTTCTTCTAGTAGCTGCGTTTGGATATTCCAGAATGAATGGGAGTAAACGCTGTATTGAGAAATATCTGCTTCTAAAACCAAAACGGAGCAACCTAACAGAACGGCCTTCAATGTGTGCGTTCAACTTACAGAGTTAAACTGATATGTGTTTGCAGGAGTTTCTAAACCCTTTCTGTGAAGAAGCGGGAAACGCATTTTTCCAGCCAAATCCAAGCATTTCAGGCATAGCTGGAAATCTCCGTCTAAAACTCAAAACGAACGTATCTTTAGACTGCTCTGCTGTGCGTTCCCTTAGCTAAGAGACCTGAATCTGCCGTGAGATTCAGAGAGTGAGAAGCGCGTTTATTTTAGGAGCTGCGTTTGGATATTCCAGAATGAATGAAAGTAAACGCTGTATTGAGAAATATCTGCTTCGAAAACAAAAACGGAGCAACATAACAGAACGGCCTTCTATGTGTTCGTTCCACTTACAGAGATAAACTGATGTGTGTTTGCAGAAGTTTGTAAACACTTTCTGTGAAGAAGCAGAAAACGCATATTTCCTGCCAAATCCAAGCATTTCAGAAATAGCTGGAAATCTCAGTCTAAAACTCAAAACGAACGTATCCTTCAGACTGCTCTGCTGTGTGTTCGCTTAGCTAAGGAAGTTGAATCTGCCTTGAGATTCAGAGAGTGAGAAGCGCGTTTCTTTTAGGATCTGCGTTTGGATATTCCGAAGTGAAGGGGAGTAAACGCTGTATTGAGAAATATCTGCTTCTAAAACCAAAACGGAGCAACTTAATAAAACGGCCTTCAATGTGTTCGTTCAACTTAAAGAGTTAAACTGATGTGTGTTTGCAGGAGTTGGTAAACCCTTTCTGTGAAGAAGCGGAAAACGCATTTTTCAAGCCGAATCCAAGCATTTCAGAAATATCTGGACATCTCCGTCTAAAACTCAAAACGAACGTATCCTTCAGACTGCTCTGCTGTGTGTTCTCTTAGCTAAGGCAGTTGAATCTACCTTGAGATTCAAAAAGTGAGAACCGCGTTTCTTTTAGGAGCTGCGTTTAAATATTCCAGAGTCAATGGGAGTAAACGCTATATTGAGAAATATTGGCTTCTAAAACCAAAACGGAGCAACATAAATGACCGGCCTTCAATAGTTGCGTTCAACATAAAGAGTTAAACTGATGTGTGTTTGCAGGAGTTTGTAAACCCTTTCTGTGAAGAAGCAGAAAACGCATTTTTCCATCCAAATCCAAGCATTTTAGAAATAGCTGGACATCTCCGTCTAAAACTCAAAATGAACGTATCTTTAAGACTGCTCTGCTGTGTGTTCGCTTACCTAAGGGAGTTGAATCTGCCCTGAGATTCAGAGAGTGAGAAGCGCGTTTCTTCTAGGAGCTGCGTTTGGATAGTCCAGAGTAAATGGGAGTTAACGGTGTATTGAGAAATATCTGCTTCTAAAACAAACGGAGCAACTTAATAGAACGGCCTTCAATGTGTGCGTTCAACTTACAGAGTTTAACTGATGTGTGTTTGCAGGAGTTTGTAAAGCCTTTCTGTGAAGAAGCGAAAAACGAATTTTTACAGCCAAATACATGCATTTCAAAAATAGCTGGTAATCTCCGTCTAAAACTCAAAACGATCGTATCCTTCAGACTGCTCTGCTGTGTGTTCGCTTAGCTAAGGGAGCT
This sequence comes from Callithrix jacchus, assembly GCF_049354715.1. Lineage (NCBI taxonomy): Eukaryota > Metazoa > Chordata > Mammalia > Primates > Cebidae > Callithrix > Callithrix jacchus. The sequence goes on from NC_133506.1 coordinate 60,338,972, forward strand.
GAATTTGCCTTGAGATTCAGAGAGTGAGAAGCGCGTTTCTTCTAGGAGCTGGGTTTGGATATTCCAGAGTGAATGAAAGTAAACCCTGTATTGAGAAGTATCTGCATCTAAAATCAAAACGGAGCAACCTAACAGAACGGTCTTCAATGTGTGCGTTCAACTTACAGAGTTAAACTGATGTGTGTTTGCAGGAGTTTGTAAACCCTTTCTGAGAAGAAGCGGAAAACGCATTTTCCAGCCAATTCCAAGCATTTCAGGAATAGCTGGAAATCTCCGTCTAAAACTCAAAACGAACGTATCCTTCAGACTGCTCTGCTGTGTGTTCTCTTAGCTAAGGCAGTTTAATCTACCTTGAGATTCAAAAAGTGAGAACCGCGTTTCTTCTAGGAGCTGCGTTTAAATATTCCAGAGTCAATGGGAGTAAACGCTATATTGAGAAATATTTGCTTCTAAAACCAAAACAGAGCAACATAACAGTACGGCCTTCAATGTGTGCGTTCAACTTACAGAGTTAAACTGATGTGTGTTCGCAGGAATTTGTAAACCCTTTCTGTGAAGAAGTGGAAAACGCATTTTCCAGCCAAATCCAAGCATTTCAGGAATAGCTGGAAATCTCCCTCTAAAACTCAAAACGAACGTATCCTTCAGACTGCTCTGCTGTGTGTTCGCTTAGCTAAGGGACCTGAATCTGCCTTGAGATTCAGAGAGTGAGTAGCGCGTTTTTTCAAGGAGCCGCGTTTGTATATTCCAGAGTGAATGGGAGTAAACGCTGTATTGACAAATATCTGCTTCTAAAACCAAAACGGAGCAACCTACCAGAGCGGCCTTCAATGTGTGCGTTCAGCTTACAGAGTTCAACTGATGTGTGTTTGCAGGAGTTTGTAAACCCTTTCTGTGAAGAAGCGGAAAACGCATTTTTCCAGCCAATTCGAAGCATTTCAAAAATAGCTGGAAATCTCCGTCTAAAACTCAAAAGGAACGTATCCTTCAGACTGCTCTGCTGTGTGTTCGCTTAGCTAAGGGAGCTGAATCTGCCTTGAGATTCAGAAAGTGAAAAGCCCGTTTCTTCAAGGAGCTGCATTTGGATATTCCAGAGTGAATGGGAGTAAACGCTGTATTGAGAAATATCTGCTTCTAAACCCAAAACGGAGCAACTTACTAGAAAGGCCTTCAATGTGTTTGTTCAACTTACAGAGATAAACTGATGTGTGTTTGCAGGAGCTTGTGAACTTTTTCTGAGATGAAGCGGAAAACGCATTTTTCCAGCCAAATCCAAGCATTTCAGAAATAGCTGGAAATCTTCTTCTAAAACTCAAAACGAACGTATCCTTCAGAGTGCTCTGCTGTGTGTTCGCTGACCTAAGGGAGTTGAATCTGCCTTGAGATTCAGAGAGTGAGAAGCGCGTTTCTTCTGGGAGCTGCGTTTGGATATTCCAGAGTGAATGGGAGTAAACGCTGTATTGAGATATATCTGCTTCTAAAACCAAAACAAAGCAACCAAACAGAACGGACGTCAATGAGTGCGTTCAACTAACAGAGTTAAACTCATGTGTGTTTGCACGAGTTTGTAAACCTTTTCCGTGAAGCAGAGGAAAACGCATTTTGCCAGCCAAATCCAAGCATTTCAGGAATAGCTAGAAATCTCCGTCTAAAACTAAAAACGAACGTATTTTTCAGACTGCTCTGCTGTGTGTTCGCTTAGCTAAGGGAGCTGAATCTCCCTTGCGTTTCAGAGAGCGAGAAGCGCGTTTCTTCTAGGAGCTGCGATTGGATATTCCAGAGTGAATGAAAGTAAACGCTGTATTGAGAAATATCTGCTTGTAAAACCAAAACGGAGCAACCTAACAGAACAACCTTCTATGTGTCCGTTCAACTTACAGAGTTAAACTGATGTGTGTTTGAAGGAATTTGTAAACCCTTCTTTTGAAGAAGCGGAAAACGCATTTTTCCAGCCAAATTTAAGCATTTCAGTAATAGCTGGAAATCTCCGTCTAAAACTCAAAACGAACGTATCCTTCAGACTGCTCTGCTGTGTGTTCGCTTAGCTAAGGGAGCTGAATCTCCCTTGCGTTTCAGAGAGCGAGAAGCGCGTTTTTTCTAGGAGCTGCGATTGGATATTCCAGAGTGAATGAAAGTAAACGCTGTATGAGAAATATCTGCTTGTAAAACCAAAACGGAGCAACCTAACAGAACAACCTTCTATGTGTCCGTTCAACTTACAGAGTTAAACTGATGTGTGTTTGCAGGAATTTGTAAACGCTTCTTTTGAAGAAGCGGAAAACGCATTTTTCCAGCCAAATTTAAGCATTTCAGTAATAGCTGGAAATCTCCGTCTAAAACTCAAAACGAACGTATCCTTCAGACTGCTCTGCTGTGTGTTCGCTTACCTAAGGGAGTTGAATCTGCCTTGAGATTCAGAGAGTGAGAAGCGGATTTCTTCTAGGAGCTGCGTTTGGATAGTCCAGAGTGAATGGGAGTTAACGCTGTATTGAGAAATATCTGCTTCTAGAACCAAAACGCAGCAACATAACAGAATGGCCTTCAATGTGTGCGTTCAACTTACAGAGTTAAGCTGACTGTGTTTGCAAGAGTTTGTTAACCCTTTCTGTGAAGAAGCGGAATACGCATTTTTCCACCAAATCGAAGCATTTCAGAAAAAGCTGTAAATCTACGTCTAAAACTCAAAACGAACGTATCCTTCGGACTGCTCTGCTTCGTGTTCCCTTACCTAAGGGAGTTGAATCTGCCTTGAGATTCAGAGAGTGAGAAGCGCGTTTCTTCTAGGAGCTGCGTTTGGATATTCCAGAGTGAATGGGAGTAAACCCTGTATTGAGAAATATCTGCTTCTAAAACCAAAACGGAGCAACCTAACAGAACGGACTTCAATGGGTTTGTTCAACTTACAGAGGTAAACTGATGTGTGTTCGCAGGAGTTTGTAAACCCTTTCTGTGAAGAAGCGGAAAACGCATTTTTCCAGCCAAATCCAGGCATTTCAGGAATAGCTGGAAATCTCCGTCTAAAACTCACAACAAACGTATCCTTCAGACTGATCTGCTGTGTGTTCTCTTAGCTAAGGCAGTTGAATCTACCTTGAGATTCAAAAAGTGAGAACCGCGTTTCTTCTAGGCGCTGAGTTTAAATATTCCAGAGTTAATGGGAGTAAACGCTGTATTGAGAAATATCTGCTTCTAAAATCAAAACGGAGCAACCTAACAAAACGGCCATCAATGTGTGCGTTCAACTTACAGAGTTAAACTGATGTGTGTTTGCAGGAGTTTGTAATCCCTTTCTGTGAAGAAGCGGAAAACGCATTTTTCCAGCCAAATACATGCATTACAGAAATAGCAGGAAATCTCCGTCTAAAACGCAAAACCAATGTATCCTTCAGACTGCTCTGCTGTGTGTTCGCTTACCTAAGGGAGTTCAATCTGCCTTGAGATTCAGAAAGTGAGAAGCGCGTTTCTTCTAGGAGCTGCGTTTGCATATTCCAGAGGAAATGGGAGTAAACGCTGTATTGAGAAATATCTGCTTCTAAAACCAAAACGGAGCAACATAACAGAACGGCCTTCATGTGTGCGTTCAACTTACAGAGTTAAACTGATGTGTGTTTGCAGGAGTTTGTAAACCCTTTCTGTGAAGAAGCGGAAAACGCATTTTTCCAGCAAAATTTAAGCATTTCAAGAATAGCTGGAAATCTCCGTCTAAAACTCAAAACGGACGTATCCTTCAGACTGCTATGCAGTGTGTTAGCTTAGCTAAAGGACCTGAATCTGCCTTGAGATTCAGAGAGTGAGAAGCGCGTTTTTTCTAGGAGCTGCGTTTGGATATTCCAGAGTGAATGGGAGTAAACGCTGTATTGAGAAATATCTGCTTCTAAAACCAAAACGGAGCAACCTAACAGAACGGCCTTCAATGTGTACGTTCAACTTACAGAGTTAAACTGATGTGTGTTTGCAGGAGTTTGTAAATCCTTTCTGTGACGAAGCGGAAAACGCATTTTTCCAGCCAAATCCAAGCATTTCAGAAATACCTGGAAATCTCCATCTAAAACTCAAAACGAACGTATCTTTCAGACTGCTCTGCTGTGTGTTCGCTTATCTAAGGAAATTGAATCTGCCTTGAGATTCAGAGAGTGAGAAGCGCGTTTCTTCTAGGAGCTGCGTTTGGATATTCCAGAGTGAATGGGAGTAAACGCTGTATTGAGAAATATCTGCTTCTAAAACCAAACCGGAGCAATTTAACAGAACGGCCTTCAATGTTTGCGTTCAACCTACAGAGTTAAACTGATGTGTGTTTGCAGGAGTTTGTAAACCCTTTCTGTGAAGAAGAGGAAAACGCATTTTTCCAGCCAAAATCAAGCATTTCAGAAATAGCTGGAAATCTCCGTCTAAAACTCAAAACGACCGTATCCTTCAGACTGCTCTGCTGTGTGTTCGCTTAGCTAATTGAGCTGAATCTGCCTTGAGATTCAAAAAGTGAGAACCGCGTTCCTTCTCAGAGCTACGTTTAAATATTCCAGAGTGAATGGGAGTAAACGCTGTATTGAGAAATGTCTGCTTCTAAAACCGAAATGGTGCAACCTAAGAGAACGGCCTTCAATGTGTGCTTTCAACTTACAGAGTTAAACTGATGTGTGTTTGCAGGAATTTGTAAACCCTTTCTATGAAGAAGCGGAAAACGCATTTTTCCAGCCAAATCCAAGCATTTCAGAAATAGCTGGAAATCTCCGTCTAAAACTCAAAACGATCGTATCTTTCAGACTGCTCTGCTGTGTGTTCGCTTAGCTTAGGGAGCTGAATCTGCCTTGAGTTTCAGAGAGTGAGAAGCGCGTTTCTTCTAGGAGCTGCGTTTGGATATTACAGAGTGAATGGGAGTAACCGCTGTATTGAGATATATCTGCTTCCAAAACCACAACGGAGCAACCTAGAAGAACGGTCTTCATTGTGTGCGTTCAATTTACAGAGTTAAACTGATATGTGTTTGCAGGAGTTTGTAAACCCTTTCTGTGAATAAGCGGAAAACACATTTTTCCAGCGAAATCCAAGCATTTCAGAAATAGTTGGAAATCTCCGTCTAAAACTCAAAACCAACAACGCTGTATTGAGAAATATCTGCTTCTAAACCCAAAACGGAGCAACATAACAGAACGGCCTTCAATGTGTACGTTCAACTTACAGAGTTAAACTGATGTGTTTGCAGGAGTTTGTAATTCTTTTCTGTGAAGAAGCGGAAAACGCATTTTTCCAGCCAAATACATGCATTTCAAAAATAACTGGAAATCTCCGTCTAAAACAAAAAACGAACGTATTCTTCAGACTGCTCTGCTGTGTGTTCGCTTACCTAAGGGAATTGAATTTGCCTGGAGATTCAGAGAGTGAGAAGCGCGTTTCTTCTAGGAGCTGCGTTTGGATATTTCAGAGTAAATGGGAGTAAACGCTGTATTGAGAAATATCTGCTTCTAAAACCAAAGCGGAGCAACCTAACAGAACGGCCTTCAATGTGTGCGTTCAACCTACAGAGTTAAACTGATGTGTGTTTGCAGGAGTCTTTAAACCCTTTCTGTGAAGAAGCGGAAAACGCATTTTTCCAGCCAAATCCAAGCATTTCAGAAATTGTTGGAAATCTCCGTCTAAAACTCAAAACGACCGTATCCTTCAGACTGCTCTGCTGTGTGTTCGCTTAGCTAACTGAGCTGAATCTGCCTTGAGATTCAAAAAGTGAGAACCGCGTTCCTTCTAAGAGCTACGTTTAAATATTCCAGAGTGAATGGGAGTAAACGCTGCATTGAGAAATTTCTGCTTCTAAAACCAAAACGGAGCAAACTAAGAGAACGGCCTTCAATGTGTGCTTTCAACTTACAGAGTTAAACTGATGTGTGTTTGCAGGAATTTGTAAACCCTTTCTTTGAAGAAGCGGAAAACGCATTTTTCCAGCCAAATCCAAGCATTTCAGAAATAGCTGGAAATCTCCGTCTAAAACTCAAAACGAACGTATCTTTCAGACTGCTCTGCTGTTTGTTCGCTTAGCTTAGGGAGCTGAATCTGCCTTGAGTTTCAGAGAGTGAGAAGCGCGTTTCTTCTAGGAGCTGCGTTTGGATATTACAGAGTGAATTGGAGTAACCGTTATATTGAGAAATATCTGCTTCTAAAACCACAACGGAGCAACCTAGAAGAACGGCCTTCATTGTGTGCGTTCAACTTAGAGAGTTAAACTGATATGTGTTTGCAGGAGTTTGTAAACCCTTTCTGTGAAGAAGTGGAAAACGCATTTTTCCAGCCAAATCCAAGCATTTTAGAAATAAATGGACATCTCCGTCTAAAACTCAAAACGAACGTATCCTTCAGACTGCTCTGCTGTGTGTTCGCTTACCTAAGGGAGTTGAATCTGCCTTGAGATTCAGAGAGTTAGAAGCGCATTTCTTATAGGAGCTGCGTTTGGATAGTCCCGAGTGAATGGGAGTTAACGCTTTATTGAGAAATATCGGCTTCTAACACCAAAACGGAGCAACCTAACAGAACGGCCTTCAATGTGTGGGTTCCACCTACAGAGTTAAATTGATGTGTGTTTGCAGGAGTTTGTAAACCCTTTGTGTGAAGAAGCGGAAAACGCATGTTTCCAGCCAAATCCAAGCATTTCAGAAATATCTGCAAATCTCCGTCTAAAACTCAAAACGAACGTATCCTTCAGACTGCTCTGCTGTGTGTTCGCTTACCTAAGAAACCTGAATCTGCCTTGAGATTCAGAGTGAGAAGCGCGTTTCTTCTAGGAGCTGCGTTTCGATATTCCAGAGTGAATGGGAGTAAACGCTGTATTGAGAAATATCTCCTTCTAAAACTGAAACGGAGCAACCTAACAGAACGGCCTTCAATGTGTACGTTCAACTTACAGAGTTAAACTGATATGTGTTTGCAGGAGTTTGTAAATACTTTCTGTGAAGATTCGGAAAACGCATTTTTCCAGCCAAATCCAAGCATTTCAGTAATAGCTGGAAATCTCCGTCTAAAACTCAAAACGAACGTATCCTTCAGACTGCTCTGCTGTGTGTTCGCTTACCTAAGGGGGTTGAATCCGCCTTGAGATTAAGAGAGTGAGAAGCGCGTTTTTTCTAGGAGCTGCGTTTGGATATTCCAGAGTAAATGGGAGTAAACGCTGTATTGAAAAATATCTGCTTCTAAAACCAAAACAGAGCAACCTAACAGAACGGCCGTCAATGTGTCCGTTCAACTTTCAGAGTTAAACTGATGTGTGTTCGCAGCAGTTTGTAAACCCTTTCTGTGAAGAAGAGAAAACGAATTTTTCCACCAAATCGAAGCATTTCAGTAATAGCTGGATATATCCGTGTAAAACTCAAAACGAACGTATCCTTCAGACTGCTCTGTTCTGTGTTCGTTTACCTAAGGGAGTTGAATCTGCATTGAGATTCAGAGAGTGAGAAGCGCGTTTCTTCTAGGAGCTGCGTTTAAATAGTCCAGAGTGAATGGGAGTTAACGCTGTATTGAGAAATATCTGCTTCTAAAACCAAAACGGAGCAACATAACAGAACGACCTTCAATGTGTACGTTCAACTTACAGAGTTAAACTGATGTGTTTGCAGGAGTTTGTAAACCCTTTCTGTGAAGAAGCGGAAAACGCAGTTTCCAGCCAAATCGAAGCATTTCAGGAATAGCTGAAAATCTCCGTCTAAAACTCAAAACGAACGTATCCTTCAGACTGTTCTGCTGTGCGTTCGCTTACCTAAGGGAGTTGCATCTGCCTTGAGATTCAGAGAGTGAGAAGCGCGTTTCTTTTAGGAGCAGCGTTTGGATATTCCAGAGTGAATGGGAGTAAACGCTGTATTGAGAAATACCTGCTTCTAAAACCAAAACGGAGCAACCTAACCGAAGGGCCTTTAAGGTGTGCGTTAAACCTACAGAGTTAAACTGATGTGTGTTTGCAGGAGTTTGTAAACCCTTTCTGTGAAGAAGCGGAAAACTCATTTTTCCAGCCAAATCCAACCATTTCAGAAATAGCTGGAAATCTCCGTCTAAAACTCAACACGAACGTATCCTTCAGAGTGCTCTGCTGTGTGTTCGCTTACCTAAGAAAGTTGAATCTGCCTTGAGATTCAGAGAGTGAGAAGCGCATTTCTTCTAGAAGCTGCGTTTGGATATACCAGAGTGAATGAGAGTTAACCCTGTATTGAGAAATATCTGCTTGTAAAAGCAAAACGCAGGAACCTAACAGAACGGCCTTCAATGTGTGCGTTAAACTTACAGAGTTAAACTGATGTCTGTTTGCAGGCGTTTGTAAACCCTTTCTGTGAAGAAGCGGAAAACGAATTTACCATCCAAATCGAAGCATTTCAGAAATAGCTGGAAATCTCTGTCTAATACTCACGGCGAACCTATCCTTCAGACTGCTTTGCTGTGTGTTCGCTTACCTAAGGGAGTTGAATCTGCCTTGATATTCAGAGAGTGAGAAACGTGTTTCTTTTACGAGCTGCGTTTGGATATTCCAGAGTGAATGAAAGTAAACGATGTATTGAGAAATATCTGCTTCTAAAACCAAAACGGAGCAACCTAACAGAACGGCCTTCAATGTGTGCGTTCAACCTAGAGAGTTAAACTGATGTGTGTTTGCAGGAGTTTGTAAACCCTTTCCGTGAAGAAGCGGAAAACGCATTTTTCCGCCAAATCTAAGCATTTCAGAAATAGCTGAAAATCTCCGTCTAAAACTCAAAACGAACGTATCCTTCAGACTGTTCTGCTTTGTGTTCGCTTACCTAAGGGAGTTGAATCTGCCTTGAGATTCAGAGAGTGAGAAGCGCGTTTTTTCTAGAAGCTGCGTTTGGATATTCCAGAGTGAATGGGAGTAAACCCTGTATTGAGAAATATGTGCTTCTAAAACCAAAATGGAGCAACCTAACAGAACGGCCTTCAATGTGTGCGTTCAACTTACAAAGTTAAACTGATTTGTGTTTGCAGGAATTTGTAAACCCTTTCTGTGAAGAAGCGGAAAACACATTTTTCTAGCCAAATCCAAGCATTTCAGGCATAGCTGGAAATCTCCGTCTAATACTCAAGACGAACGTATCTTTCAGACTACTCTGCTGTGTGTTCTCGTAGCTAAGGGACCTGAATCTGCCTTCAGATTCAGAGAGTGAGAAGCGCATTTCTTTTAGGAGCTGCGTTTAGATATTCCAGAGTCAATGAAAGTAAACGGTGTATTGAGAAATATCTGCTTATAAAAAAAAAACGGAGCAACCTAACAGAACGGCCTTCTATGTGTTCCTTCCACTTACTGAGATAAACTGATGTGTGTTTGCAGGAGTTTGTAAACCCTTTCTGTGAAAAAGCGGAAAACGTATTTTTCCAGCCAAATTCAAGCATTTCAGAAATAGCTGGAAATCTCCGTCTAAAACTCAAAACGAACGTATCTTTCAGACTGCTCTGCTGTGTGTTCCCTTAGCTAAGGCAGTTGAATCTACCTTGAGATTCAACAAGTGAGGACCGCGTTTCTTCTTAAAGCTGCGTTTAGCTATTTCAGAGTGAATGGGAGTAAACCCTGTATTGAGAAATATCTGCTTCTAAAACCAAAACGGAGCAACCTAACAGAACGCCTTCAATGTGTTCGTTCAACTTACGTCGTTAAACTGATGTGTGTTTGCAGGAGTTTGTAAACCCTTTCTGTGAAGAAGCGGAAAACGCATTTTTCCAGCGAAATGTAAGCATTTCAGAAATAGCTGGACATCTCCGTCTAAAACTCAAAACGAACGTATTTTTCAGACTGCTCTGCTGTGTGTTCGCTTAGCTCAGGGAGCTGAATCTGCCTTGAGATTCAGAGAGTGAGAAGCGCGTTTCTTCTAAAAGCTGCGTTTGCATATTCCAGAGTGAATGGGAGTAAACCTCGTATTGAGAAATATCTAGTTCTAAAACCAAAACAAAGCAACTTACAGAACGGATATCAATGTTTGCGTTCAACTTAAAGAGTTAAACTCGTGTGTTTGCAGGAGTTTGTAAATCCTTTCTGTGAAGAAGCGGAAAACGCATTTTTCCAGCCAAAACCAAGCATTTCAGAAATAGCTGGAAATCTCCGTCTAAAACTCAAAACGAACGTACTTTTCAGACTGCTCTGCTGTGTGTTCGCTTAGCTAAGGGACTTGAATCTGCCTTGAGATTCAGAGAATGAGAAGCGCGTTTCTTCTAGGAGCTGCGTTTGGATATTCCAGAGTGAATGGGGGTAAACGCTGTATTGAGAAATATCTGCTTCTAAAACCAAAACGGAGCAACCTAACAGAACGGCCTTCAATATGTACGTTCAACTTACAGAGATAAACAGACGTGTGCTTGCATGAGTTTGTAAATTTTTTCTGTTAAGAAGCGGAAAACGCATTTTTCCAGCCAAATCCAAGCATTTCAGAATTAGCTGGAAATCTCCGTCTAAAACTCAAAACGAACGTATTTTTCAGACTGCTTTGCTGTGTGTTCGCTGAGGTAAGTGCGCTGAATCTGCCTTGAGATTCAGTGAGTGAGAAGCCCGTTTTTTCTAGAAGCTTCGTTTGGATATTCCAGAGTGAAAGGGAGTAAACGCTGTATTGAGAAATATCTGCTTCTAAAACCAAAACGGAGCAAACTAACAAAACGGCCTTCAATGTGTGCGTTCAACTTACAGAGTTAAACTGATGTGTGTTTGCAGGAGTTTGTAAACCCTTTCTGTGAAGAAGCGGAAAACGCATTTTTCCAGCCAAATCCAAGCATTTCAGAAATAGCTTGAGATCTCCATCTAAAACTCAAAACGAACGTATCCTTCAGACTGCTCTGCTGTGTGTTCGCTTACTTAAGGGAGTTGAATCTGCCTTGAGATTCACAGAGTGAGAAGCGCGTTTCTTCTAGGAGCTGCGGTTGGATAGTCCAGAGTAAACAGGAGTTAACGCTGTATTGAGAAATATCTGCTTCTAAAACCAAAACGGAGCAATCTAACAGAACGGCCTTCAATGTGTGCGTTCAACTTACAGAGTTAAACTGATGTGTGTTTGCAGGAGTTTGTAAACGCTTTCTGTGAAGAAGCGGAAAACGTATTTTTCCAGCCAAATCCAAGCATTTCAGAAATAGCTGGAAATCTCCGTCTAAAACTCAAAACGAACGTATCCTTCAGAGTGCTCTGCTGTGTGTTCTCTTAGCTAAGGCAGTTGAATCTACCTTGAGATTCAAAAAGTGAGAACCGCGTTTCTTCTAGAAGCTGCGTTTAGATATTCCAGAGTGAATGGGAGTAAACGCGGTATTGAGAAATATCTGCTTCTAAAACCAAAACGGAGCAACCTAACAGAACGCCTTCAATGTGTTCGTTCAACTTACAGAGTTAAACTGATGTGTGTTTGCAGGAGTTAGTAAACCCTTTCTGTGAAGAAGGAGAGAACGCATTTTTCCAGCGAAATTTAAGCATTTCAGAAATAGCTGGACATCTCCGTCTAAAACTCAAAACGAACGTATCCTTCAGACTGCTCTGCTGTGTGTTCGCTTAGCTCAAAGAGCTGAATCTGCGTTGAGATTCAGAGAGTGAGAAGTGCGTTTCTTCTAGGAGCTGCGTTTGGATATTCCAGAGTGAATGGGAGTAAACGCAGTATTGAGAAATATCTGCTTCTAAAACCTAAACGGAGCAACTTACAGAACGGATATCAATGTTTGCGTTCAACTTAAAGAGTTAAACTCGTGTGTTTGCAGGAGTTTGTAAACCCTTTCTGTGAAGAAGTGGAAAACGCATATTTCGTGACTAATCCATGCATTTCAGAAATAGCTGGAAATCTCCGTCTAAAACTCAAAACGAACGTATCCTCCAGACTGCTCTGCTGTGTGTTCGCTTAGCTAAGGAAGTTGAATTTGCTTTGAGATTCAGAGAGTGAGAAGCGCGTTTCTTCTAAGATCTGCGTTTGGATATTCCGGAGTGAAGGGGAATAAAAGCTGTAGTGAGAAATATCTGCTTCTAAAACCAAAACGGAGCAACCTAATAGAACGGCCTTCAATGTGTGCGTTCAACTTACAGAGTTAAACTGATGTGTGTTTGCAGGAGTTTGTAAACCCTTTCTGTGAAGAAGCGGAAAACGCAATTTTCCAGCCAAATACATGCATTTCAGAAATAGCTTGAAATCTTCGTCTACAACTCAAAACGATCGTATCCTTCAGATTGCTCTACTGTGTGTTCGCTTAGCTAAGGGGGCTGAATCTGCCTTGAGATTCAGAGAGTGAGAAGCGCATTTCTTCTAGGAGCTGGGTTTGGATATTCCAGAGTGAATGAAAGTAAACGCTGTATTGAGAAATATTTGCTTCTAAAACCAAAACGGAGCAACTTAACAGAACCGCCTGCAATGTGTGGGTTCAACTTACAGAGTTGAACTGATGATTGTTTGCAGGAGTTTGTAAACCCTTTCTGAGAAGAAGCGGAAAACGCATTTTCCAGCCAAACCCAAGCATTTCAGGAATAGCTGGACATCTCCGTCTAAAACTCAAAACGAACGTTTCCTTCAGACTGTTCTGCTGTGTGTTCGCTTACATAACGGAGTTGAATCTGCCTTGAGATTCAGAGAGTGAGAAGCGCGTTTCTTATAGGTGCTGCGTTTGGATATTCCAGAGTAAATGGGATTAAACGCTGTATTGAAAAATATATGCTTCTAAAACCAAAACAGAGCAACCTAACAGAACGGCCTTCAATGTGTGCATTCAACTTACAGAGTTAAACTGATGTGTGTTTGCAAAAGTTTGTAAACCCTTTCTGTGAAGAAGCGGAAAACGCATTTTTCAAGCCAAATCCAAGCATTTCAGAAATAGCTGGCATCTCCGTCGAAAACTCAAAACAACGTATCCTTCAGACTGCTCTGCTGTGTGTTTTCTTAGCTAAGGCAGTTGAATCTACCTTGAGATTCAAAAAGTGAGAACCGCGTTTCTTCTAGGAGCTGCGTTTAAATATTCCAGAGTCAATGGGAGTAAACGCTATATTGAGAAATATTTGCTTCTAAAACCAAAACGGAGCAACCTAACAGAACGGCCTTCAATATGTACGTTCAACTTACAGAGATAAACAGACGTGTGCTTGCATGAGTTTGTAAATTTTTTCTGTTAAGAAGCGGAAAACGCATTTTTCCAGCCAAATCCAAGCATTTCAGAATTAGCTGGAAATCTCCGTCTAAAACTCAAAACGAACGTATTTTTCAGACTGCTTTGCTGTGTGTTCGCTGAGGTAAGTGCGCTGAATCTGCCTTGAGATTCAGTGAGTGAGAAGCCCGTTTTTTCTAGGAGCTTCGTTTGGATATTCCAGAGTGAAAGGGAGTAAACGCTGTATTGAGAAATATCTGCTTCTAAAACCAAAACGGAGCAAACTAACAAAACGGCCTTCAATGTGTGCGTTCAACTTACAGAGTTAAACTGATGTGTGTTTGCAGGAGTTTGTAAACCCTTTCTGTGAAGAAGCGGAAAACGCATTTTTCCAGCCAAATCCAAGCATTTCAGAAATAGCTTGAGATCTCCATCTAAAACTCAAAACGAACGTATCCTTCAGACTGCTCTGCTGTGTGTTCGCTTACTTAAGGGAGTTGAATCTGCCTTGAGATTCACAGAGTGAGAAGCGCGTTTCTTCTAGGAGCTGCGGTTGGATAGTCCAGAGTAAACAGGAGTTAACGCTGTATTGAGAAATATCTGCTTCTAAAACCAAAACGGAGCAATCTAACAGAACGGCCTTCAATGTGTGCGTTCAACTTACAGAGTTAAACTGATGTGTGTTTGCAGGAGTTTGTAAACGCTTTCTGTGAAGAAGCGGAAAACGTATTTTTCCAGCCAAATCCAAGCATTTCAGAAATAGCTGGAAATCTCCGTCTAAAACTCAAAACGAACGTATCCTTCAGAGTGCTCTGCTGTGTGTTATCTTAGCTAAGGCAGTTGAATCTACCTTGAGATTCAAAAAGTGAGAACCGCGTTTCTTCTAGAAGCTGCGTTTAGATATTCCAGAGTGAATGGGAGTAAACGCGGTATTGAGAAATATCTGCTTCTAAAACCAAAACGGAGCAACCTAACAGAACGCCTTCAATGTGTTCGTTCAACTTACAGAGTTAAACTGATGTGTGTTTGCAGGAGTTAGTAAACCCTTTCTGTGAAGAAGGAGAGAACGCATTTTTCCAGCGAAATTTAAGCATTTCAGAAATAGCTGGACATCTCCGTCTAAAACTCAAAACGAACGTATCCTTCAGACTGCTCTGCTGTGTGTTCGCTTAGCTCAAAGAGCTGAATCTGCGTTGAGATTCAGAGAGTGAGAAGTGCGTTTCTTCTAGGAGCTGCGTTTGGATATTCCAGAGTGAATGGGAGTAAACGCAGTATTGAGAAATATCTGCTTCTAAAACCTAAACGGAGCAACTTACAGAACGGATATCAATGTTTGCGTTCAACTTAAAGAGTTAAACTCGTGTGTTTGCAGGAGTTTGTAAACCCTTTCTGTGAAGAAGTGGAAAACGCATATTTCGTGACTAATCCATGCATTTCAGAAATAGCTGAAAATCTCCGTCTAAAACTCAAAACGAACGTATCCTCCAGACTGCTCTGCTGTGTGTTCGCTTAGCTAAGGAAGTTGAATTTGCTTTGAGATTCAGAGAGTGAGAAGCGCGTTTCTTCTAAGATCTGCGTTTGGATATTCCGGAGTGAAGGGGAATAAAAGCTGTAGTGAGAAATATCTGCTTCTAAAACCAAAACGGAGCAACCTAATAGAACGGCCTTCAATGTGTGCGTTCAACTTACAGAGTTAAACTGATGTGTGTTTGCAGGAGTTTGTAAACCCTTTCTGTGAAGAAGCGGAAAACGCAATTTTCCAGCCAAATACATGCATTTCAGAAATAGCTTGAAATCTTCGTCTACAACTCAAAACGATCGTATCCTTCAGATTGCTCTACTGTGTGTTCGCTTAGCTAAGGGGGCTGAATCTGCCTTGAGATTCAGAGAGTGAGAAGCGCATTTCTTCTAGGAGCTGGGTTTGGATATTCCAGAGTGAATGAAAGTAAACGCTGTATTGAGAAATATTTGCTTCTAAAACCAAAACGGAGCAACTTAACAGAACCGCCTGCAATGTGTGGGTTCAACTTACAGAGTTGAACTGATGATTGTTTGCAGGAGTTTGTAAACCCTTTCTGAGAAGAAGCGGAAAACGCATTTTCCAGCCAAACCTAAGCATTTCAGGAATAGCTGGACATCTCCGTCTAAAACTCAAAACGAACGTTTCCTTCAGACTGTTCTGCTGTGTGTTCGCTTACATAACGGAGTTGAATCTGCCTTGAGATTCAGAGAGTGAGAAGCGCGTTTCTTATAGGTGCTGCGTTTGGATATTCCAGAGTAAATGGGATTAAACGCTGTATTGAAAAATATATGCTTCTAAAACCAAAACAGAGCAACCTAACAGAACGGCCTTCAATGTGTGCATTCAACTTACAGAGTTAAACTGATGTGTGTTTGCAAAAGTTTGTAAACCCTTTCTGTGAAGAAGCGGAAAACGCATTTTTCAAGCCAAATCCAAGCATTTCAGAAATAGCTGGCATCTCCGTCAAAAACTCAAAACAACGTATCCTTCAGACTGCTCTGCTGTGTGTTTTCTTAGCTAAGGCAGTTGAATCTACCTTGAGATTCAAAAAGTGAGAACCGCGTTTCTTCTAGGAGCTGCGTTTAAATATTCCAGAGTCAATGGGAGTAAACGCTATATTGAGAAATATTTGCTTCTAAAACCAAAACGGAGCAACCTAACAGAAGGGCCTTCAATATGTGCGTTCAACGTACAGAGTTAAACTGATGTGTGTTTGCAGGAGTTTGTTAACCTTTCTGTGAAGAAGTGGAAAACGCATTTTTCCATCCAAATCCAAGCATTTTAGAAATAGATGGACATCTCCGTCTAAAACTCACAACGGACGTATCCTTCAGACTGCTCTGCTGTGTGTTCGCTTAGCTAAGGAAGCTGAATCTGCCTTGAGATTCAGAGAGTGAGAAGCACGTTTCTTCTAGGAGCTGCGTTTGGATATTCCAGAGTGAATGGGAATAAACGCTGTATTGAAAAATATCTGCTTCTAAAACCAAAACGGAGCAACCTAACAGAACGGCCTTCAATGTGTACGTTCAACTTACAGAGTTAAAATGATGTGTGTTTGCAGGAATTTGTAAACCCTTTCTGTGAAGAAGCGGAATACGCATTTTGCCAGCCAAATCCAAGCATTTCAAAAATACCTGGAAATCTCCGTCTAAAACTCAAAACGAACGTATCTTTCAGACTGCTCTGCTGTCTGTTCGCTAAGCTAAGTGAGCTGAATTTGCCTTGAGATTCAGAGAGTGAGAAGTCCGTTTCTTCTAGGAGCTGCGTTTGGATATTCCAGAGTGAATGGGAGTAAACGCTGTATTGAGAAATATCTGCTTCTAAAACCAAAACGGATAAACCTACAAGAGGGGCGTTCAATGTGTGCGTTCAACTTACAGAGTTAAACTAATGTGTGTTTGCAGGAGTTTGTAAACCCTTTCTTTGAAGAAGCGGAAAACGCATTTTTCCATCCAAATCCAAGCATTTTAGAAATAGCTGGACATCTCCGTCTAAAACTCAAAACGAACGTATCCTTCAGACTGCTATGCTCGGTGTTCGCTTACCTAAGGGAGTTGAATCTGACTTGAGATTCAGAGAGTGAGAAGTGCGTTTCTTCTAGGAGCTGCGTTTGGATATTCCAGAGTGAAAGGAAGTAAACACTGTATTGAAAAATATCTGCTTCTAAAAACAAAACGGAGCAACCTAACAGAACGGCCTTCAATGTGTGCGTTCAACTTACAGAGTTAAACTGATGTGTGTTTGCAGGAGTTTGTAAACCCTTCCTGAGAAACGGCCTTCAATGTGTGCGTTCAACTTACAGAGTTAAACTGATGTGTGTTTGCAGGAGTTTGTAAACCCTTCCTGAGAAGAAGCGGAAAACGCATTTTCCAGCCAAATCCAAGCATTTCAGGAATAGCTGGAAATCTCCGTCGAAAACTCAAAACGAACGTATCCTTCAGACTGCTCTGCTCTGTGTTCTCATAGCTAAGGGACCTGAATCTGCCTTGAGATTGACAGAGTGAGAAGCCCGTTTCTTTTAGGAGCTGCCTTTGGATATTCCAGAGTGAATAAGAGTAAACGCTGTATTGAGAAATATCTGCTTTTAACTCAAAACAAAGCAACATACCAGAGAGGCCTTCGATGTGTGCGTTCCACTTACAGAGTTAAAGTGATGTGTGTTTGCAGGAGTTTGTTAACCCTTTCTGACAAGAAGGGGAAAACGCATTTTCCAGCCAAATCCAAGCATTTCAGGAATAGCTGCAAATCTCCGTCTAAAATTCAAAACGAACCTATCCTTCCGACTACTCTGCTGTGTGTTCGCTTACCTAAGGGAGTTGAATCTGCCTTGAAATTCAGAGAGTGAGAAGCGCGTTTTTTCTAGGAGCTGCGTTTGGATATTCCAGAGTGAATGAAAGTAAACGCTGTATTGAGAAATATCTGCTTCTAGAACCAAAACGGAGCAACTTAATAGAACGGCCTTCAATGTGTGCGTTCAACTTACAGAGTTAAACTGATGGGTGTTTGCAGGAGTTTGTAAATTTTTTTTCTGAGAAGAAGCGGAAAACGCATTTTCCAGCCAAATCCAAGCATTTCAGGAATAGCTGGAAATCTCCATCTAAAACTCAAAACGAACGTATCCTTCAGACTGCTCTGCTGTGTGTTCGTTTACCTAAGTGAGTTGAATCTGCCTTGAGATTCAGAGAGTGAGAAACGCGTTTCTTTTAGGAGCTGCGTTTGGATATTTTAGAGTGAATGGGAGTAAACGCTGTATTGAGAA
The DNA here is from genome assembly GCF_049354715.1 of Callithrix jacchus. Taxonomy (NCBI): domain Eukaryota; kingdom Metazoa; phylum Chordata; class Mammalia; order Primates; family Cebidae; genus Callithrix; species Callithrix jacchus. Next base: position 60,356,818 of record NC_133506.1, read on the forward strand.
ATATCTGCTTCTAAAACCAAAACGGAGCAACCTAACAGAACGGCCTTCAATGTGTGCGTTCAACCTACAGAGTTAAACTGATGTGTGTTTGCAGGAATTTGTAAACCCTTTCTGTGAAGAAACGGAAAACGCATTTTTCCAGCCAAATCCAAGCATTTCAGGAATAGCTGGAAATCTCCGTCTAAAACACAAAACGAACGTATCCTTCCGACTACTCTGCTGTGTGTTCGCTTACCTAAGGGAGTTGAATCTGCCTTGAGATTCAGAGAGTGAGAAGCGCGTTTCTTTTAGGAGCTGTGTTTGGATATTCCAGAGTGAATGGGAGTAAACGCTGTATAGGGAAATATCTGCTTCTAAAACCAAAACGGAGCAAACTAACAGAACGGCCTTCAATGTGTGCGTTCAACCTAAAGAGATAAACTGATTTTTGTTTGCAGGAGTTTGTAATCCCTTTCTGTGAAGAAGCGGAAAACGCATTTTTCCAGCCAAATCCAAGCATTTCAGAAATAGCTGGACATCTCCGTCTAAAACTCAAAACGAACGTACCTTTCAGAATGCTCTGCTGTGTGTTAGCTTACGTAAGGGAGTTTAATCTGCCCTGAGATTCAGAGAGTGAGAAGCGCGTTTCTTCTAGGAGCTGCGTTTAAATATTCCAGAGTGAAAGGGAGTAAACGCTGTATTGAGAAATATCTGCTTCTAAAACCAAAACGGAGCAACCTAACGAAACAGCCTTCAATGTGTGCGTTCACCTTACAGAGTTGAACTGATGTGTGTTTGCAGGAGTTTGTAAACCCTTTCTGAGAAGAGGGGGGAAACGCATTTTCCAGCCAAATCCAAGCATTTAAGGATAGCTGGAAATCTCAGTCTAAAACTCAAAACGAACGTACACTTCAGACTGCTCTGCTGTGTGTTCGCTTACCTAAGGGAGTTGAATCTGCCTTGAGATTCAGAGAGTGAGAAGCGCGTTTTTTCTAGGAGCTGCGTTTGAATATTCCAGAGTGAATGAAAGTAAACGCTGTATTGAGAAGTATCTGCTTCTAAAACCAAAACGGAGCAACCTAACAGAACGGCCTTCAATGTGTGCATTCAACTTACAGAGTTAAACTGATGTGTGTTTGCAGGAGTTTGTAAACCCTTTCTGAGAAGTAGGGGAAAACGCAATTTCCAGCCAAATCCAAGCATTTCAGGAATAGCTGGAAATCTCCGTGTAAAACTCAAAAGGAACGTATCCTTCAGACTCCTCTGCTGTGTGTTCGCTTACCTAGGGGAGTTGAATCTGCCTTGAGATTCAGAGAGTGAGAAGCGCGTTTCTTCTAGGAGCTGCGTTTTCATATTCAAGATTGAATGGGAGTAAACGCTGTATTGAGAAATATCTGCTTCTAAAACCAACACGGAGAAACCTAACAGAACGGCCTTCAATGTTTGCGTTCAACTTACAGAGTTAAACTGATGTGTGTTTGCAGGAATTTGTAAACCCTTTCTGTGAAGAAGTGGAAAACGCATTTTCCAGCCAAATCCAAGCATTTCAGGAATAGCTGGAAATCTCCGTCTAAAACTTAAAACGAAGGTATCCTTCAGACTGCTCTGCTGTGTGTTCGCTTAGATAAGGGACCTGAATCTGCCTTGAGATTCAGAGAGTGAGAAGCGCGTTTCTTCTAGGAGCTGCGTTTGGATATTCCAGAGTGAATGAAAGTAAACGCTGTATTGAGAAATATCTGCTTCTAAAACCAAAACGGAGCAACCTAAGAGAACGGCCTTCAATGGGTGCGTTCAACTTACAGAGTTAAACTGATGTGTGTTTGCAGGAATTTGTAAACCCTTTCTGTGAAGAAGCGGAAAACGCATTTTTCCAGCCAAATCCAAGCATTTCAGGAATAACTGGAAATCTCCGTCTGAAACTCAAAACGAACGTATCTTTCAGACTGCTCTGCTGTGTGTCCTCTTAGCTAAGGGACCTGAATCTGCCTTGAGATTCAGAGAGTGAGAAGCGCGTTTCGTTTAGGAGCTGCGTTTGGATATTCCAGAGTGAATGAAAGTAAACGCTGTATTGAGAAATATCTGCTTCTAAAACAAAAAAGGAGCAACATAACAGAACGGCCTTCTATGTGTTCGTTCCACTTACAGAGATAAACTGATGTGTGTTTGAAGGAGTTTGCAAACCCTTTCTGTGAAGAAGTGGAAAACGCATATTTCCTGACTAATCCAAGCATTTCAGAAATAGCTGGAAATCTCCGTCTAAAACCCAAAACGAACGTATCCTCCAGACTGCTCTGCTGTGTGTTCGCTTAGTTAAGAAAGTTGAATCTGCCCTGAGATTCAGAGAGTGAGAAGCGCGTTTCTTTTAGGAGCTGCGTTTGGATATTCCAGAGTGAATGGGAGTAAACGCTGTATTGAGAAATATCTGCTTCTAAAACCAAAACGGAGCAACCTAACAGAACCGCCTTCAATGTGTGCGTTCAACTTACAGAGTTGAACTGATGTGTGTTTGCAGGAGTTTGTAAACCCTTCCTGAGAAGAAGCGGAAAACGCATTTTCCAGGCAAATCCAAGCATTTCAGGAATAGCTGGAAATCTCCGTCTAAAACTCAAAACGAACGTATCCTTCAGACTGCTCTGCTGTGTGTTCGCTTACATAACGGAGTTGAATCTTCCTTGAGATTCAGAGAGTGAGAAGCGCGTTTCTTATAGGTGCTGCGTTTGGATATTCCAGAGTAAATGGGAGTAAATGCTGTATTGAAAAATATCTGCTTCTAAAACCAAAACAGAGCAACCTAACAGAACGGCCTTCAATGCGTGCAATCAACTTAAAGAGTTAAACTGATGTGTTTTTGCAGGAGTTTGTAAACCCTTTCTGTGAAGAAGCGGAAAACGCATTTTTCAAGCCAAATCCAAGCATTTCAGAAATAGCTGGACATCTCCGTCTAAAACTCAAAACGAACGTATTTTTCAGACTGCTCTGCTGTGTGTTCTCTTAGCTAAGGCAGTTGAATCTACCTTGAGATTAAAAAAGTGAGAACCGCGTTTCTTCTAGGAGCTGCGTTTAAATATTCCAGAGTCAATGGGAGTAAACGCTATATTGAGAAATATTTGCTTCTAAAACCAAAACGGAGCAACCTAACAGAACGGCCTTCAATATGTGCGTTCAACTTACAGAGTTAAACTGATGTGTGTTTGCAGGAGTTTGTAAACCCTTTCTGTGAAGAAGCGGAAGACGCATTTTTCCATCCAAATCCAAGCATTTTAGAAATAGCTAAACATCTCCGTCTAAAACTCAAAACGAACGTATCCTTGAGACTGCTCTGCTGTGTGTTCGCTTACCTAAGGGAGTTGAATCTGCCTTGAGATTCAGAGAGTGAGAAGCGCGTTTCTTCTAGGAGCTGCGTTTCGATATTACAGAGTGAATGGGAGTTAACGCTGTATTGAGAAATATCTGCTTCTAAAACCAAAACGGAGCAACCTAACAGAACGGCCTTCAATGTGTGCGTTCCACTTACAGAGTTAAACAGATGGGTGTTTGCAGGAATTTGTAAACCCTTTCTGTGAAGAAGCGGAAAACGCATTTTTCCAGCGAAATCCAAGCATTTCAGACATACCTGGAAATCTCCGTCTAAAACTCAAAACGGACGTATCCTTCAGACTGCTATGCTGTGTGTTCGCTTAGCTAAGGGACCTGAATCTGCCTTGAGATTCAGAGAGTGAGAACCGCGTTTCTTCTAGGAGCCGCGTTTGGATATTCCAGAGTGAATGGGAGTAAACGCTGTATTGAGAAATATCTGCTTCTAAAACCAAAACGGAGCAACTTAACAGAACGGCCTTCAATGTGTGCGTTCAACGTACAGAGTTAAACTGATGTGTGTTTGCAGGAGTTTGTAAACCCTTTCTGTGAAGAAGCCGAAAAAGCATTTTTCCAGCCAAATCCAAGCATTTCAGAAATAGATAGACATCTCCGTCTAAAACTCAAAACGAACGTATCCTTCAGACTGCTCTGCTGTGTGTTCGCTGACCTAAGGGAGTTGAATCAGCCTTGAGATTCAGAGTTACAAGCGCGTTTTATCTAGGAGCTGCGTTTGTATACTCAAGAGTGAATGGGAGTTCACGCTGTATTGAGAAATACCTGCTTCTAAAACCAAAACCGAGCAACCTAACAGAACGGCCTTCAAAGTGTGCGTTCATCCTAAAGAGATACACTGATGTGTATTTGCAGGAGTTTGTAAACCCTTTCTGAGAAGAAGCGGAAAACGCATTTTCCAGCAAAATCCAAGCATTTCAGCAATAGTTGGAAATCTCCGTCTAAAGCTTAAAACGAACGTATCCTTCAGACTACTCTGCTGTGTGTTCGCTTACCTAAGGGAGTTGAATCTGCCTTGAGATTCGGAGAGTGAGAAGCGTGTTTCTTCTAGGAGCTTCGTTTTGATAGTTCTGAGTGAAAGGGAGTTAACGATGTATTTAGAAATATCTGCTTCTAAAACCAAAACGGAGCAACCTAACAGAACGGCTTTCAATGTGTGCGTTCAACATACAGAGATAAACTGATGTGTCTTTGCCGGAGTTTGTAAATCCTTTCTGTGGAGAAGCGGAAAACGCATTTTTCCTGCCAAATCCAAGCATTTCAGAAATAGCTGGAAATCTCCGTCTAAAACTCAAAACGAACGTATCCTTCAGACTGCTGCGCTGTGTGTTCGCTTAGCTAAGTGAGCTGAATCTGCCTTGAGATTCAGAGAGTTAGAAGCCCGTTTCTTCTAAAAGCTGCGTTTGGATATTCCAAAGTGAATGGGATTGAAGGCTGTATTGAGAAATATCTGCTTCTAAAACCAAAACAGAGCAACATAGCAGAACGGCCTTCAATGTGTGCGTTCAACTTACAGAGTTAAACTGATGTGTGTTTGCCGGAGTTTGTAAACCCTTTCTGTGAAGAAGCAGAAAACGCATTTTCCAGCAAAATCCAAGCATTTCAGAAATAGCTGGAAATCTCCGTCTAGAGCTCAAAACGAACGTATCCTTCAAACTGCACTGCTGTGTGTTTGCTTAGCTAAGGGAGCTGAATCTGCCTTGAGATTCAGAGAGTGAGAAGTGCGTTTCTTCTAGGAGATGCGTTTGGATATTCCAGAGTGAATGGGAGTAAACGCCGTATTGAGAAATATCTGCTTCTAAAACTAAAACGGAGCAACTTACAGAACAGATATCAATGTGTGCGTTCAACTTAAATAGTTAAACTCGTGTGTGTGCAGGAATTTGTAAACCCTTTCTGTGAAGAAGTGGAAAACGCAATTTTCCAGCCAAATACATGCATTTCAGAAATAGCTGGAAATCTCCGTCAAATACTCAAAACGATCGTATCCTTCAGACTGCTCTGCTGTGTGTTCGCTTAGCTAAGGGAGCTGAATCTGCCTTGAGATTCAGAGAGTGAGAAGCGCATTTCTTCTAGGAGCTGTGTTTGGATATTCCAGAGTGAATGGGAGTAAACGCTGTATTGAGAAATATCTACTTCTAAACCAAAACGGAGCAACCTAACAGAACCGCCTTCAATGTGTGCGTTCAACTTACAGAGTTGAACTGATGTGTGTTTGCAGGAGATTGTAAACCCTTTCTGAGAATAAGCGGAAAACGCATTTTCTAGCCAAATCCAAGCATTTCAGGAATAGCTGGATATCTCCGTCTAAAACTCAAAGCGAACGTATCCTTCAGACTGCTCTGCTGTGTGTTCGCTTACATAACGGAGTTGAATCTGCCTTGAGATTCAGAGAGTGAGAAACGCGTTTTTTGTAGGTGCTGCGTTTGGATATTCCAGAGTAAATGGGAGTAAACGCTGTATTGAAAAATATCTGCTTCTAAAACCAAAACAGAGCAACCGAACAGAACGGCCTTCAATGTGTGCATTCAACTTAAAGAGTTAAACTGATGTGTGTTTGCAGGAGTTTGTAAACCCTTTCTGTGAAGAAGCGGAAAACGCATTTTTCAAGCCAAATCGAAGCATTTCAGAAATAGCTGGACATCTCCGTCTAAAACTCAAAACGAACGTATTCTTCAGACTGCTCTGCTGTGTGTTCTCTTAGCTAAGGCAGTTGAATCTACCTTGAGATTCAAAAAGTGAGAACCGCGTTTCTTCTAGGAGCTGCGTTTTAATATTCCAGAGTCAATGGGAGTAAACGCTATATTGAGAAATATTTGCTTCTAAAACCAAAACGGAGCAACCTAACAGAACGGCCTTCAATATGTGCGTTCAACTTACAGAGTTAAACTGATGTGTGTTTGCAGGAGTTTGTAAACCCTTTCTGTGAAGAAGCGGAAGACGCATTTTTCCATCCAAATTTAAGCATTTTAGAAATAGCTGAACATCTCCGTCTAAAACTCAAAACGAACCTATCCTTCAGACTGCTCTGCTGTGTGTTCGCTTACCTAAGGGAGTTGAATCTGCCTTGAGATTCAGAGAGTGAGAAGCGCGTTTCTTCTAGGAGCTGCGTTTCGATATTACAGAATGAATGGGAGTTAACGCTGTATATAGAAATATCTGCTTCTAAAACCAAAACGGAGCAACCTAACAGAACGGCCTTCAATGTGTGCGTTCCACTTACATTGTTAAACTGATGGGTGTTTGCAGGAATTTGTAAACCCTTTCTGTGAAGAAGCGGAAAACGCATTTTTCCAGCGAAATCCAAGCATTTCAGGAATACCTGAAAATCTCCGTCTAAAACTCAAAACGGACGTATCCTTAAGACTGCTATGCTTTGTGTTCGCTTAGCTAAGGGACCTGAATCTGCCTTGAGATTCAGAGAGTGAGAACCGCGTTTCTTCTAGGAGCCGCGTTTGGATATTCCAGAGTGAATGGGAGTAAACGCTGTATTGAGAAATATCTGCTTCTACAACCAAAACGGAGCAACCTAACAGAACGGCCTTCAATGTGTGCGTTCAACTTACAGAGTTAAACTGATGTGTGTTTGCAGGAGTTTGTAAACCCTTTCTGTGAAGAAGCCGAAAAAGCATTTTTCCAGCCAAATTGAAGCATTTGAGAAATAGCTGGACATCTCCGTCTGAAACTCAAAACGAACGTATCCTTCCGACTGCTCTGCTGTGTGTTCGCTGACCTAAGGGAGTTTAATCTGCCTTGAGATTCAGAGAGTTACAAGCGCGTTTTTTCTAGGAGCTGCGTTTGTATAGTCAAGAGTGAATGGAAGTTCAGGCTGTATTGAGAAATATCTGCTTCTAAATCCAAAACGGAGAAACCTAACAGAACGGCCTTCAATGTGTGCGTTCATCCTAAAGAGATAAACTGATGTGTATTTGCAGGAGTTTGTAAACCCTTTCTGTGAAGAAGCAGAAAACTTATTTTTCCAGCCACACCCAAGCATTTCAGAAATAGCTGGGAATCTCCGTCTAAAGCTCAAAACGAACGTATCCTTCAAACTGCACTGCTGTGTGTTTTCTTAGCTAAGGGAGCTGAATCTGCCTTGAGATTCAGAGAGTGAGAAGTGCGTTTCTTCTAGGAGATGCGTTTGGATATTCCAGAGTGAATGGGAGTAAACCCTGTATTGAGAAATATCTGCTTCTAAAACCAAAACGGATCAACCTACAAGAGGGGCGTTCAATGTGTGCGTTCAACTTACAGAGTTAAACTGATGTGTGTTTGCAGGAGTTTGTAAACCCTTTCTTTAAAGAAGCGGAAAACGCATTTTTCCATCCAAATCCAAGCATTTTAGAAATAGCTGGACATGTCCGTCTAAAACTCAAAACGAACATATCCTTCAGACTGCTCTGCTTTGTGTTCGCTTACCTAAGAAAGTTGAATCTGACTTGAGATTCAGAGAGTAAGAAGCGCGTTTTTTCTAGGAGCTGCGTTTGGATATTCCAGAGTGAAAGGAAGTGAACGCTGTATTGAAAAATATCTGCTTCTAAAAATAAAACGGAGCAACCTAACAGAACGGCCTTCAATGTGCGCGTTCAACTTACAGAGTTAAACTGATGTGTGTTTGCAGGAGTTTGTAAACCCTTCCTAAGAAGAAGCGGAAAACGCATTTTCCAGCCAAATCCAAGCATTTCAGGAATAGCTGGAAATCTCCGTCTAAAACTCAAAACGAACGTATCCTTCAGGCTGCTCTGCTGTGTGTTCGCTTAGATAAGGGACCTGAATCAGCCTTGAGATTCAGAGAGTGAGAAGCGCGTTTCTTCTAGGAGCTGCGTTTTCATATTCAAGATTGAATGGGAGTAAACGCTGTATTGAGAAATATCTGCTTCTAAAACCAAAATGGAGCAACCTAACAGAACGGCCTTCAATGTGTGCGTTCAACCTACAGAGTTAAACTGATGTGTTTTTGCAGGAATTTATAAACCCTTTCTGTGAAGAAACGGAAAACGAATTTCTCCAGCCAAATCCAAGCATTTCAGGAATAGCTGGAAATCTCCGTCTAAAACTCAAAACGAACGTATCCTTCAGACTACTCTGCTGTGTGTTCGCTTACCTAAGGGAGTTGAATCAGCCTTGAGATTCAGAGAGTGAGAAGCGCGTTTTTTTTAGGAGCTGCGTTTGGATATTCCAGAGTGAATGGGAGTAAACGCTGTATAGAGAAATATCTGCTTCTAAAACCAAAACGGAGAAACCTAACAGAACGGCCTTCAATGTGTGCGTTCAACCTAGAGATAAACTGATTTTTGTTTGCAGGAGTTGGTAAACCCTTTCTGTGAAGAAGCGGAAAACGCATTTTTCCAGCCAAATCCAAGCATTTCAGAAAGAGCTGGAAATCTCTGTCTAAAACTCAAAACGAACATATCCTTCAGAATGCTCTGCTGTGTGTTCGCTTAGGTAAGGGAGCTGAATCTGCCTTGAGTTTCAGAGAGTCAGAAGCGTGTTTCTTCTAGGAGCTTCGTTTGGATATTCCAGAGTGAATGGGAGTAAACGCTGTATTGAGAAATATCTGCTTCTAAAACCAAAACGGAGCAACTTAACAAAACGGCCTTCAATGGGTGCGTTCAACTTACAGAGGTAAACTGATGTGTGTTTGCAGGAGTTTGTAATCCCTTATGTGAAGAAGCGGAAAACGCATTTTTCCAGCCAAATCCAAGCATTTCAGAAATAGCTGGACATCTCCGTCTAAAACTCAAAACGAACGTATCCTTCAGAATGCTCTGCTGTGTGTTCGCTTACCTAAGGGAGTTGAATCTGCCTTGAGATTCAGAGAGTGAGAAGCGCGTTTCTTATAGAAGCTGCGTTTGTATAGTCCAGAGTGAATGGGAGTTAACGCTGTATTGAGAAATATCTCCTTCTAGAACCAAAACGGAGCAACTTAACAAAACAACCTTCAATGTGTGCGTTCAACTTACAGAGTTAAACTGATGTCTGTTTGCAGGAATTTGTAAACCCTTTCTGTGTAGAAGCGGAAAACGCATGATTCCAGCCAAATCCAAGCATTACCGGAATAGATGGAAATCTCCGTCTAAAACTCAAAACGAACGTATCCTTCAGACTGCTCTTCTGTGTGTTCGCTTAGCTAAGGGACCTGAATCTGCCTTGAGATTCAGAGAGTGAGAAGCGCGTTTCTTCTAGGAGCTGCATTAGGATATTCCAGAGTGAAAGGGAGTAAACGCTGTATTGAGAAATATCTGCTTCTAAAACCAAAACGGAGCAACCTAACAAAACAGCCTTCAATGTGTGCGTTCACCTTACAGAGTTAAGCTGATGTGTGTTTGCAGGAGTTTGTAAACCCTTTCTGAGAAAAGGGGGAAAACGCATGTTTCCAGCCAAATCCAAGCATTTAAGAATAGCTGGAAATCTCAGTCTAAAACTCAAAACGAACGTACACTTCAGACTGCTCTGCTGTGTGTTCGCTTACCTAAGGGAGTTGAATCTGCCTTGAGATTCAGAGAGTGAGAAGCGCGTTTTTTCTAGGAGCTGCGTTTGGATATTCCAGAGTGAATGAAAGTAAACGCTGTATTGAGAAATATCTGCTTCTAAAACCAAACCGGAGCAACCTAACAGAACGCCTTCAATGTGATCGTTCAACTTACAGAGTTAAACTGATGTGTGTTTGCAGGAGTTAGTAAACTTTTTCAGTGAAGAAGCCGAAAACGCATTTTTCCAGCGAAATCTAAGCATTTCAGAAATAGCTGGACATCTCCGTCTAAAACTCAAAACGAACGTATCCTTCAGACTGCTCTGCTCTGTGTTCGCTTAGCTCAGGGAGATGAATCTGCCTTGAGATTCAGAGAGTGAGAAGTGCGTTTCTTCTAGGAGATGCGTTTGAATATTCCAGAGTGAATGGGAGTAAACGCCGTATTGAGAAATATCTGCTTCTAAAACCAAAACGGAGCAAATTACAGAACGGCCTTCAATGTGTGCGTTCATCCTAAAGAGATAAACTGATGTGTATTTGCAGGAGTTTGTAAACCCTTTCTGTGAAGAAGCAGAAAACTTATTTTTCCAGCCACATACAACCATTTCAGAAATAGCTGGAAATCTCCGTCTAAAACTCAAAACGAACGTATCCTTCAGACTGCCCTGCTGTGTGTTCGCTTACCTAAGGGAATTGAATCTGCCTTGAGATTCGGAGAGTGAGAAGCGTGTTTCTTCTAGAAGCTGCGTTTGCATATACCAGAGTGAATGAGAGTTAACGTTGTATTGAGAAATATCTGCTTCTAGAAGCAAAACGGAGCCACCTAACAGAACGGCCTTCAATGTGTGCGTTCAACTTACAGAGTTAAACTGATGTCTGTTTGCAGGAGTTTGTAAACTTTTTCCGTGAAGAGGCGGAAAACGAATTTTCCAGCCAAATCCAAGCATTTCAGAAATAGCTGGAAATCTCTGTCTAAAACTCAAAACGAACCTATCCTTCAGACTGCTCTACTGTGTGTTCGCTTACCTAAGAAAGCTAAATCTGTTTTGAGTTTCAGAGAGTGAGAAGCGCGTTTCTTCTAGGAGCTGCGTTTGGATATTACAGAGTGAATGGGAGTCAACGCTGTATTGAGAAATATCTGATTCTAAAACAAAAACGGAGCCACCTAGCAGAACGGCTTTCAATGTGTGCGTTCAACTTACAGAGTTGAACAGATGTGTGTTTGCAGGAGTTTGTAAACCCTTTCTGAGAAGAAGCGGAAAACGCATTTTCCAGCAAAATCCAAGCATTTCAAGAATAGCTGGAAATCTCCGTCTAAAACTCAAAACGAACGTATCCTTCATACTGCTCTGCTGTGTGTTCTCTTAGCTAAGGCAGTTGAATCTAACTTGAGATTCAAAAAGTGAGAACCACGTTTCTTCTAGGAGCTGCGTTTGGATATTCCGGAGTGAATGGGAGTAAACGCTGTATTGAGAAATATCTGCTTCTAAAACCAAAACGGAGATAACTAACAGAGCGGCCTTCAATGTGTGCGTTACACTTAAAAAGTTAAACTGAGGTGGGTTTGCAGGAGTTTGTAAACCCTTTCTGAGAAGAAGCGGAAAACGCATTTTCCAGCCAAATACAGCATTTCAGGAATAGCTGGAAATCTCCGTCTAAAATTGAAATGAACTTATACTTCAGACTGCTATGCTGTGTGTTCGCTTACCTAAGGGAATTGAATCTGCCTTGAAATTCAGAGAGTGAGAAGCGCGTTTCTTTTATGAGCTGCGTTTGGATATTCCAGAGTGAATGAAAGTAAACGCTGTATTGAGAAATATCTGCTTCTAAAACCAAAACAAAGCAACCTAACAGAACGGCCTTCAATGTGTGCGTTGAACTTACAGAGTTAAAATCATGTGTGTTTGCAGGAGTTCGTAAACCCTTTCCGACAAGAAGCGGAAAACGCATTTTTCCTGCCAAATCCAAGCATTTCAGAAATAGCTGGAAATCTCCGTCTAAAATTCAAAACGAACGTATCCTTCAGACTGCTCTGCTGTGTGTTCGCTTAGCTAAGGGAGTTGAATCTGCCTTGAGTTTCAGAGAGTGAGAAGCGCGTTTCTTCTAGGAGCTGCGTTTCGATATTACAGAGTGAATGGGAGTAAACGCTGTATTGAGAAATATCTGATTCTAAAACCAAAACGGAGCAACATAGCAGAACGGCCTTCAATGTGTGCGTTCAACTTACAGAGTTAAACTGATGTGTTTTTGCAGGAGTTTGTAAACCCTTTCTGAGAAGAAGCGGAAAACGCATTTTCCAGCAAAATCCAAGCATTTCAGCAATAGTTGGAAATCTCCGTCTAAAGCTTAAAACGAACGTATTTTTCAGACTACTCTGCTGTGTGTTCGCTTACCTAAGGGAGTTGAATCTGCCTTGAGATTCGGAGAGTGAGAAGCGTGTTTCTTCTAGGAGCTTCGTTTTGATAGTTCTGAGTGAAAGGGAGTTAACGCTGTATTTAGAAATATCTGCTTCTAAAACCAAAACGGAGCAACCTAACAGAACGGCTTTCAATGTGTGCGTTCAACATACAGAGATAAACTGATGTGTCTTTGCCGGAGTTTGTAAATCCTTTCTGTGGAGAAGCGGAAAACGCATTTTTCCAGCGAAATCCAAGCATTTCAGAAATAGCTTGAAATCTCCGTCTAAAACTCAAAACGAACGTATCCTTCAAACTGCTCTGCTGTGTGTTCGCTTAGCTAAGGAAGCTGAATCTGCCTTGAGATTCAGAGAGTGAGAAGCGCGTTTCTTCTAGGAGCTGCGCTTGGATATTCCAGAGTGAATGAGAGTTAACGCTGTATTGAGAAATATCTGCTTCTAAAACCAAAACGGAGCAACATAACAGAACTGCCTTCAATGTGTGCGTTCAACTTAACGAGTTAAACTGATGTGTGTTTGCAGGAGTTTGTAAACCCTTTCTGTGAAGAAGCGGAAAACGCATTTTTCCAGCCAAATCCAAGCATTTCAGAAATAGCTGGACATCTCCGTCTGAAACGCAAAACGAACGTATCCTTCAGACTGCTCTGCTGTGAGTTCGCTTATTTAAGGGGGTTGAATCTGCCTTGAGATTCAGAGAGTGAGAAGCGCGTTTCTTCTTGGAGCTGCGTTTGGATAGTCCAGAGTGAACGGGAGTTAACGATGTATTGAGAAATATCTGCTTCTAAAACCAAAACGGATCAACCTACAAGAGGGGGTTCAATGAGTGCGTTCAACTTACAGAGTTAAACTGATGGGTGTTTGCAGGAATTTGTAAACCCTTTCTGTGAAGAAGCCGAAAACGCATTTTTCCAGCGAAATCCAAGCATTTCAGGAATAGCTGGAAATCTCCGTCTAAAACTCAAAACGGACGTATCCTTCGAACTGCTATGCTGTGTGTTCGCTTAGCTAAGGGACCTGAATCTGCCTTGGGATTCAGAGAGTGAGAACCGCGTTTCTTCTAGGAGCTGCGTTTGGATATTCCAGAGTGAATTGGAGTAAACGCTGTATTGAGAAATATCTGCTTCCAAAACCAAAACGGAGATAACTAACAGAGCGGCCTTCAATGTGTGCGTTACACTTATAGAATTAAACTGAGGTGGGTTTGCAGGAGTTTGTAAACCCTATCTGAGAAGAGTGGAAAACGCATTTTCCAGCCAAATACAGCATTTCAGGAATAGCTGGAAATCTCCGTCTAAAACTGAAATGAACGTATACTTCAAACTGCTCTGCTGTGTGTTCGCTTAGCTAAGGAAGCTGAATCTGCCTTGAGATTCAGAGAGTGAGAAGCGCGTTTCTTCTACGAGCTGCGCTTGGATATTCCAAAGTGAATGAAAGTTAACGCTGTATTGAGAAATATCTGCTTCTAAAACCAAAACGGAGCAACCTAACAGAACGCCCTTCAGTGTGCGCGTTCAACTTACAGAGTTAAAAGGATGTGTGTTTGCAGGAGTTTGTAAACCCTTTCCGTCAAGAAGCGGAAAACGCATTTTTCCTGCCAAATCCAAGCATTTCAGAAATAGATGGAAATCTCCGTCTAAAACTCAAAACGAACATATCCTTCAGACTGCTCTGCTGTGTGTTCGCTTACCTAAGGGAGTTGAATCTGCCTTGAGATTCAGAGAGTGAGAAGCGCGTTTCTTCTAGGAGCTGCGTGTGGATATTCCAGAGTGTATGAAAGTAAACGCTGTATTGAGAAATATCTGCTTCTAAAACCAAAACGGACCAACCTAACAGAACGGCCTTCAATGTGTGCGTTCAACTTACAGAGCTAAACTGATGTGTGTTTGCCGGAGTTTGTAAACCCTTTCTGTGAAGAAGCGGAAAACGCATTTTAACAGCCAATTCCAAGCATTTCAGAAATAGCTGGAAATCTCCGTCTAAAACTCAAAACGAACGTATCCTTCAGACTGCACTGCTGTGTGTTCGCTTAGCTAAGGGAGTTGAATCTGCCTTGAGATTTAGAGAGTGAGAAGCGCGTTACCTCTAGAAGCTGCGTTTGGATATTCCAGAGTGAATGGGATTAAACTCTGTATTGAGAAATATCTGCTTCTAAAACCAAAACGGACCAACCTAACAGAACGGCCTTCAATGTGTGCGTTCAACTTACAGAGTTAAACTGATGTGTGTTTGCAGGAGTTTTTAAACCCTTTCCGTCAAAAAGCGGAAAACGCATATTTCCTGCCATATCCGTGCATTTCAGAAATAGCTGGAAATCTCCGTCTAAAACTCAAAACGAACGTATCCTTCAAACTGCACTGCTGTGTGTTTGCTTAGCTAAGGGAGCTGAATCTGCCTTGAGATTCGGAGAGTCTGAAGCGCGTTTCTTCTAGGAGCTGCGTGTGGATATTCCAGAGTGTATGGGAATAAACGCTGTATTGAGAAATATCTCCTTCTAAAACAAAAACGGACCAACCTAACAGAACGGCCTTCAATGTGTGCGTACAACCTACAGAGTTAAACTAACGTTTGTTTGCAGGAGTTTGTTAACCCTTTCTGTGAAGAAGCGGAAAACGGATTATTCCAGCCAAATCGAAGCATTTCAGAAATAGCTGGAAATCTCCGTCTAAAACTCAAAACGAACGTATCCTTCAGACTGCTCTGCTGTGTGTTCGCTGACCTAAGGGAGTTGAATCTGCCTTGAGATTCAGAGAGTGAGAAGCGCGTTTCTTCTAGGAGCTGCGTTTTGATAGTCCAGAGTGAATGGGAGTTAACACGGTATTGAGAAATATCTGCTCCTAATACCAAAACGGAGTAACCTAACAGAACGGCTTTCAATGTGTGCGTTCAACTTACAGAGTTAAACTGATAGGTGTTTGCAGGAGTTTGTAAATCCTTTCCGTGGAGAAGCGGAAAACGCATTTTTCCAGCCAAATCCAAACATTTCAGAAATAGCTGGAAATCTCCGTCTAAAACTCAATACGAACGTAACCTTCAAATTACTCTGCTGTGTGTTCACTTAGCTAAGGAGCGGAATCTGCCTTGAGATTCAGAATGTCAGAAACGCGTTTCTTCTAGGAGCTGCGTTTGGATATTCCAGAGTGAATGGGAGTAAACGGTGTATTGAGAAATATCTGCTTCTAAAACCAAAACGGAGCAACCTAACAGAACGGCCTTCAATGTGTGCGTTCACCTAACAAAGTTAAACTGATGTGTGTTTGCAGGAGTTTGCAAACCCTTTCTGAGAAGAACCGGAAAAGGCATTTTCCAGCCAAATCCAAGCATTTCAGAAATAGCTGGAAATCTCCGTCTAAAACTCAAAACGAGTGTATCCTTCAAACGCCTCCACAGTGTGTACTTTAGCTAAGTGAGCTGAATCTGCCTTGAGATTCAGAGAGTGATAAGCCCGTTTCTTCTAGGAGCTGCGTTTGAATATTCCAGAGTTAATGGGATTAAACGCTGTATTGAGAAATATCTGCTTCTAAAACCAAAACGGAGCAACCTATCAGAGCGGCCTTCAATGTGTGCGTCCAACTTACAGAGTTAAACTGATGTGTGTTTGCAGGAGTTTGTAAACACTTTCTGAGAATAAGCGGAAAACGCATTTTCCACCCCAATCCAAGCATTTCAGGAATAGCTGGAAATCTCCGTCTAAAACTGAAAACGAACGTATCCTTTAGACTGCTCTGCTGTGTGTTCGCTTACCTAAGGGAGTTAAATCTGCCTTGAGATTTAGAGAGTGAGAAGCGCGTTTTTTCTAGGAGCTGCGTTTGGATATTCCAGAGTGAATGAAAGTAAACGCTATATTGAGAAATATCTGCTTCTAAAAGCAAAACGGAGCAACCTAACAGAACGGCCTTCAATGTGACCGTTCAACTTACAGAGTTAAACTGATGTGCGTTTGCAGGAGTTTGTAAACCCTTTCTGTTACGAAGCGGAGAACGCATATATTCAACGAACCCAAGCATTTCAGAAATAGCTGGAAATCTCCGTCTAAAACTCAAAACGGACGTATCCTTCAAACTGCTCTGCTGTGTTCGCTTACCTAAGGGAGGTGAATCTGCCTTGAGATTCAGAGAGTGAGAAGCGCGTTTCTTCTAGGAGCTGCGCTTGGATATTCCAGAGTGAATGAGAGTTAACGCTGTATTGAGAAATATCTGCTTCTAAAACCAAAACGGAGCAACCAAACAGAATGGCCTTCCGTGTGCGCGTTCAACTTACAGAGTTAAACGGATGTGTGTTTGCAGGAGTTTGTAAACCCTTTCCGTCAAGAAGCGGAAAACGCATATTTCCTGCCAAATCCAAGCATTTCAGAAATAGCTAAAAATCTCCGTCTAAAACTCAAAACGAACGTATCCTTCAGAATCCTCCGCTGTGTGTTAGCTTAGTTAAGTGAGCTGAATCTGCCTTGAGATTCAGAGAGTGAGAAGCCCGTTTCTTCTGGGAGCTGCGTTTGGTTATTCTAGAGTGAATGGGATTAAACGCTGTATTGAGAAATATCTGCTTCTAAAACCAAAACGGACCAACCTAACAGAACGGCCTTCAATGTGTGCGTTCAACTTACAGAGTTCAACTGATGTGTGTTTGCCGGAGTTTGTAAACCCTTTCTGTGAAGAAGCGGAAAACGCATTTTTTCAGCCAAATCCAAGCATTTAAGAAATAGTTGGAAATCTCCGTCTAAAACTCAAAACGAACGTATCCTTCAGAATGATCTGCTGTGTGTTGGCTTACCTAAGGGAGTTGAATCTGCCTTGAGATTCAGAGAGTGAGAATCCCGTTTCTTCTAGGAGCTGCGTTTGGATATTCCAGAGTGAATGAGAGTTAACGCTGTATTGAGAAATATCTGCTTCTAAACCCAAAACGGAGAAACCTAACAGAACGGCCTTCATTGTGTGCGTTCAACTTACAGAGTTAAACTGATGTGTTTTTCGAGGAGTTTGTAAACCCTTTTCGATGAAGAAGCAGAAAACGCATTTTTCCATCCAAATCCAAGCATTTCAGAAGTAGCTGGAAATCTCCTTCTAAAACTCGAAACGAACCTATGCTTCAGACTGCTCTGCTGTGTCTTCGCTAAGGTAAGGGAGCTGAATCAGCCTTGAGTTTCAGAGAGTGAGAAACGCGTTTCTTCTAGGAGCTACGTTTGGATATTCCAGAGTGAATGGGAGTAAACGCTGTATTGAGAAATATCTGCCTCTAAAACCAAAACGGAGCAACATAACAGAACGGCCTTCAATGTGTGCATTCAACCTACAGAGTTAAACTGACGTGTTTTTGCAGGAGTTTGTAAACCCTTTCTGAGAAGAAGCGGAAAACGCATTTTCCAGCAAAATCCAAGCATTTCAGAAATAGCTGGAAATCTCCGTCTAAAGCTCAAAACGAACGTATCCTTCCAACTGAACTGCTGTGTGTTTGCTCAGCTCAGGGAGCTGAATCTGCCTTGTGATTCAGAGAGTCTGAAGCGCGTTTCTTCTAGGAGCTGCGTGTGGATATTCCAGAGTGTATGGGAATAAACGCTGTATTGAGAAATATCTGCTTCTAAAACCAAAACGGACCAACCTAACAGAACGGCCTTCAATGTGTTCGTTCAACTTACAGAGTTAAACTGATGTGTGTTTGCCGGAGTTTGTAAACCCTTTCTGTGAAGAAGCGGAAAACGCATTTTTCCATCCAAATCCAAGCATTTTAGAAATAGCTGGACATCTCCGTCTAAAACTCAAAACGAACGTATCCTTCAGACTGCTCTGCTGTGTGTTCGCTTACCTAAAGGAGTTGAATCTGCCTTGAGATTCAGAGAGTGAGAAGCGTGTTTCTTCTAGGAGCTGCGTTTGGATAGTCCAGAGTAAATGGGAATTAACGCTGTATTGAGAAATATCTGCTTCTAAAACCAAAACGGAGCAACCTAACAGAACGGCCTTCAATGTGTGCGTTCCACTTACAGAGTTAATCTGATGGGTGTTTGCAGGAATTTGTAAACCCTTTCTGTGAATAAGCGGAAAACGCATTTTCCAGCAAAATCCAAGCATTTCACAAATAGTTGGAAATCTCCGTCTTAAACTCAAAACGAACGTATCCTTCAGACTGCTCCACAGTGTGTTCGCTTAGCTAAGTGAGCTGAATCTGCCTTGAGATTCAGAGAGTGAGAAGCCCGTTTCTTCTAGGAGCTGCGTTTAGATATTCCAGAGTGAATTGGAGTAAACGCTGTATTGAGAAATATCTGCTTCTAAAACCAAAACGGAGCAACCTAACAGAGCTGCCTTCAATGCGTGCGATCAACTTACAGAGTTCAACTGATATGTTTTTGCAGGAGTTTTTAAAACCTTTCTGTGAAGAAGCGGAAAACGCATTTTTCCAGCCAAATGCAAGCATTTCATAAATAGCTGGAAATCTCCGTCTAAAACTCAAAACGGACATATCCTTCAGACTGCTCTGCTGTGTGTTCTCTTAGCTAAGGCAGTTGAATCTACCTTGAGATTCAAAAAGTGAGAAACGCGTTTCTACTAGGAGATGCGTTTAGATATTCCAAAGTGAATGGGAGTAAACGCTGTATTGAGAAATATCTGCTTCTAAACCAAAACGGAGCAACCTAACAGTACGGCCTTCAATGTGTGCGTTCAACCTACAGAGTTAAACTGATGTGTGTTTGCAGGAGATTGTAAACCCTTTCTGTGAAGAAGAGGAAGACGCATTTTTCCAGCCAAATTTAAGCATTTCACGAATAGCAGAAAATCTCCGACTAAAACTCAAAACGAACGTATCTTTCAGACTGCTCTGCTGTGTGTTCTCTTAGCTAAGGCATTTGAATTTACCTTGGGATTCAAAAAGTGAGAACCGCGTTTCTTCTAGGAGCTGCGTTTAAATATTTTACAATGAATAAGAGTAAACGCTGTATTGAGAAATATCTGCTTCTAAAACAAAAACGGACCAACCTAACAGAACGGCCTTCAATGTGTGCGTTCAACTTACAGAGTTAAACTGATGTGTGTTTGCCGGAGTTTATAAACCCTTTCTGTGAAGAAGCGGAAAACGCATTTTACCAGCCAATTCCAAGCATTTCAGAAATAGCTGGAAATCTCCGTCTAAAACTCAAAACGAACGTATCCTTCAGACTGCACTGCTGTGTGTTCGCTTAGCTAAGGGAGTTGAATCTGCCTTGAGATTTAGAGAGTGAGAAGCGCGTTACCTCTAGGAGCTGCGTTTGGATATTCCAGAGTGAATGGGATTAAACGCTGTATTGAGAAATATCTGCTTCTAAAACCAAAACGGACCAACCTAACAGAATGGCCTTCACTTTGTGCGTTCAACTTACAGAGTTAAACTGACGTGTGTTTGCAGGAGTTTGTAAACCCTTTCTGAGAAGAGGGGGAAAACGCATTTTCCAGCAAAATCCAAGCATTTAGGGATAGCTGGAAATCTCAGTCTAAAACTCAAAACGAACGTACACTTCAGACTGCTCTGCTGTGTGTTCGCTTACCTAAGGGAGTTGAATCTGCCTTGAGATTCAGAGAGTGAGAAGCGCGTTTTTTCTAGGAGCTGCGTTTGGATATTCCACAGTGAATGAAAGTAAACGCTGTATTGAGAAATATCTGCTTCTAAAACCAAAACGGAGCAACCTAACAGAACGGCCTTCAATGGGTGCGTTTAACTTACAGAGTTAAACCGACGTGTGTTTGCCTGAATTTTTAAACCCTTTTGTGAAGTAGCGGAAAACGCATTTTTCCAGCCAAATCCAAGCATTTCAGGAATAGCTGGAAATCTCCGTCTAAAACTCAAAACGGACGTATCCTTCAGACTGCTCTGTTGTGTGTTCTCTTAGCTAAGGCAGTTGAATCTACCTTGAGATTCAAAAAGTGAGAACCGCGTTTCTTCTAGGAGCTGCGTTTAGATATTCTAGAGTGAATGGGAGTAAACGCTGTATTGAGAAATATCTGCTTCTAAAACCAAATCGGAGCAACCTAACAGAACGGCCTTCAATGTGTTCGTTCAACTTACACAGTTAAACTGATGTTTGTTTGCAGGAATTTGTAAACCCTTTCTGTGAAGAAGCGGAAGGCGCATTTTTCCAGCCAAATCCAAGCATTTCAGGCATAGCTGGAAATCTCCGTCTAAAACTCCAAACGAACGTATCCTTCAGACTACTCTGCTGTGTGTTCTCATACCTAAGGGACCTGAATCTGCCTTGAGATTCAGAGAGTGAGAAGCGCGTTTCTTTTAGGAGCTGCGTTTAGATATTCCAGAGTGAATGAAAGTAAACGCTGTATTGAGAAATATCTGCTTCTAAAAGAAAAACGGAGCAACGTAAGAGAATGGCCTTCTATGTGTTCGTTCCACTTACAGAGATAAACTGATGTGTGTTTGCAGGAGATTGTAAACCCTTTCTGTGAAGAAGCGGAACACGCATTTTTCCAGCCAAATTCAAGCATTTCAGAAATAGCTGGAAATCTCCGTCTAAAACTCAAAACGAACGTATCTTTCAGACTGCTCTGCTGTGTGTTCTCTTAGCTAAGGCAGTAGAATCTACCTTGAGATTCAACAAGTGAGAACCGCGTTTCTTCCAAAAGCTGCGTTTAGATATTCCAGAGTGAATGGGAGTAAACGCTGTATTGAGAAATACCTGCTTCTAAAACCAAACCGGAGCCACCTAACAGAACGCCTTCAATGTGTTCGTTCAACTTACAGAGTTAAACTGATGTGTGTTTGCAGGAATTAGTAAACCCTTTCTGTAAAGAAACGGAAAACGCATTTTTCCAGCGAAATCCAAGCATTTCAGAAATAGCTGGAAATCTCCGTCTAAAACCCAAAACGAACGTATCCTCCAGACTGCTCTGCTGTGTGTTCGCTTAGCTAAGGAAGTTGAATCTGCTTTGAGATTCAGAGTGAGAAGCGCGTTTCTTCTAGGATCTGCGTTTGGATATTCCAGAGTGAATGGGAGTAAACGCCGTATTGAGAAATATCTGCTTCTAAAACCAAAACGAAGCAACCTAATAGAACGGCCTTCAATGAGTGCGTTCAACTTAAAGAGTTAAACTGATGTGTGTTTGCAGGAGTTTGTAAACCCTTTCTGAGAACAAGCGAAAAACGCATTTTCCAGCAAAATCCAAGCATTTCAGAAATAGCTGGAAATCTCCGTCTAAAACTCAAAACGAACGTATCCTTCAGACTGCTCTGCTGTGTGTTCGCTTACCTAAGTGAGTTGAATCTCCCTTGATGTTCAGAGAGTGAGAAGCGCGTTTCTTCTAGGAGCTGCGTTTGGATATTCCAGAGTGAATGAGAGTTAACGCTGTATTGAGAAATATCTGCTTCTAAAACCAAAACGGAGCAACATAACAGAACTGCCTTAAATGTGTGCGTTCAACTTACAGAGTTAAACTGATGTGTGTTTGCAGGAGTTTGTTAACCCTTTCCGTCAAGAAGCGGAAAACGCATTTGTCCTGCCATATCCGTGCATTTCAGAAATAGCTGGAAATCTCCGTCTAAAGCTCAATACGAACGTATCCTTCAAACTGCACTGCTGTGTGTTTGCTTAGCTAAGGGAGCTGAATCTGCCTTGAGATTCAGCCAGTCTGAATCGCGTTTCTTCTAGGAGCTGCGTGTGGATATTCCAGAGTGTATGGGAATAACCGCTATATTGAGAAATATCTCCTTCTAAAACAAAAACGGACCAACCTAACAGAACGGCCTTCAATGTGTGCGTTCAACCTACAGAGTTAAACTGATGTTTGTTTGCAGGAGTTTGTAAACCCTTTCTGTGAAGAAGCCGAAAACGGATTTTTCCAGCCAAATCGAAGCATTTCAGTAATAGCTGGAAATCTCCGTCTAAAACTCAAAACGAACGTATCCTTCAGACTGCTCTGCTGTGTGTTCGCTGACCTAAGGGATTTGAATCTGCCTTGAGATTCAGAGAGTGAGAAGCGCGTTTCTTCTAGGAGCTGCGTTTTGATAGTCCAGGGTGAATGGGAATTAACGCGGTATTGAGAAATATCTGATTCTAATACCAAAACGGAGCAACCTAACAGAACGGCTTTCAATGTGTGCGTTCAACTTACAGAGTTAAACTGATAGGTGTTTGCAGGAGTTTGTAAATCCTTTCCGTGGAGAAGCGGAAAACGCATTTTTCCAGCCAAATCCAAGCATTTCAGAAATAGCTGGAAATCTCCGTCTAAAACTCAAAACGAACGTATCCTTCAGACTGCTCTGCTGTCTGTTCGCTTACCTAAGGGAGTTGAATCTGCCTTGAGATTCAGAGAGTGAGAAGCGCGTTTCATCTAGAAGCTGCGTTTGTATATTCCATAGTGAATGAGAGTTAACGCTGTATTGAGAAATATCAGCTTCTAAAACCAAAACGGAGCAACATAACAGAACGGCCTTCAATGTGTGCATTCCACTTACAGAGTTCAACTGATGTGTGTTTCCAGGAGTTTGTAAACCCTTTCTGTGAAGAAGCGGAAAACGCATTTTTCCAGCCAAATCCAAGCATTTCACAAATAGTTGGAAATCTCCGTCTTAAACTCAAAACGAACGTATCCTTCAGACTGCTCCGCAGTGTGTTCGCTTAGCTAAGTGAGCTGAATCTGCCTTGAGATTCAGAGAGTGAGAAGCCCGTTTCTTCTAGAAGCTGCGTTTAGATATTCCAGAGTGAATTGGAGTAAACGCTTTATTGAGAAATATCTGCTTTTAAAACCAAAACGGAGCAACCTAACAGAACTGCCTTCAATGCGTGCGATCAACTTACAGAGTTCAACTGATATGTGTTAGCAGGTGTTTTTAAACCCTTTCTGTGAAGAAGCGGAAAACGCATTTTTCCAGCCTAATGCAAGCATTTCAGAAATAGCTGGAAATCTCCGTCTAAAACTCAAAACGGACGTATCCTTCAGACTGCTCTGATGTGTTCTCTTAGCTAAGGCAGTTGAATCTACCTTGAGATTCAAAAAGTGAGACCCGCGTTTTTTCTAGGAGCTGCGTTTAGATATTCCAGAGTGCATGGGATTAAACGCTGTATTGAGAAATATCTGCTTCTAAAACCAAAACGGAGCAACCTAACAGAACGGCCTTCAATGTGTGCGTTCAACTTACAGAGTTAAACTGATGTGTGTTTGCAGGAATTTGTAAACCCTTTCTGTGAAGAAGCGGAAAACGCATTTTTCCAGCCAAATCCAAGCATTTCGGGAATAGCTGGAAATCTCCGTCTAAAACTCAAAACGAACGTATCCTTCAGCCTGCTCTGCTGTGTGTTCTATTAGCTAAGGCAGTTGAATCCAACTTGAGAAATAAGGTGAGAACCGCGTTTCTTTTAGGAGCTGCGTTTAGATATTCCAAATTTAATGGGAGTAAACGCTGTATTGAGAAATATCTGCTTCTAAAACCAAAACGGAGCAACCTAACAGAACGGCCTTCATTGTGTGCGTTCAACTTACAAAGTTAAACTGATGTGTGTTTGCAGGAGATTGTAAACCCTTTCTGAGAAGAAGCGGAAAACGCATTTTCCAGCCAAATCCAAGCATTTCAGGAATAGCTGGAAATCTCCGTCTAAAACTCAAAACGAACGTATCCTTCAGACTGCTCTGCTGTGTGTTCGCTTAGCTAAGGGAGTTGAATCTGCCTTGAGATTTAGAGAGTGAGAAGCGCGTTACCTCTAGGAGCTGCGTTTGTATATTCCAGAGTGAATGGGATTAAACGGTGTATTGAGAAATATCTGCTTCTAAAACCAAAACGGACCAACCTAACAGAATGGCCTTCACTTTGTGCGTTCAACTTACAGAGTTAAACTGACGGGTGTTTGCAGGAGTTTGTAAACCCTTTCTGAGAAGAGGGGGAAAACGCATTTTCCAGCAAAATCCAAGCATTTAGGGATAGCTGGAAATCTCAGTCTAAAACTCAAAACGAACGTACACTTCAGACTGCTCTGCTGTGTGTTCGCTTACCTAAGGGAGTTGAATCTGCCTTGAGATTCAGAGAGTGAGAAGCGCGTTTTTTCTAGGAGCTGCGTTTGGATATTCCACAGTGAATGAAAGTAAACGCTGTATTGAGAAATATCTGCTTCTAAAACCAAAACGGAGCAACCTAACAGAACGGCCTTCAATGGGTGCGTTTAACTTACAGTGTTAAACCGACGTGTGTTTGCCTGAATTTTTAAACCCTTTCTGTGAAGAAGCGGAAAACGCATTTTTCCAGCCAAATCCAAGCATTTCAGGAATAGCTGGAAATCTCCGTCTAAAACTCAAAACGGACGTATCCTTCAGACTGCTCTGCTGTGTGTTCTCTTAGCTAAGGCAGTTGAATCTACCTTGAGATTCAAAAAGTGAGAACCGCGTTTCTTCTAGGAGCTGCGTTTAGATATTCTAGAGTGAATGGGAGTAAACGCTGTATTGAGAAATATCTGCTTCTAAAACCAAATCGGAGCAACCTAACAGAACGGCCTTCAATGTGTTCGTTCAACTTACACAGTTAAACTGATGTTTGTTTGCAGGAATTTGTAAACCCTTTCTGTGAAGAAGTGGAAGACGCATTTTTCCAGCCAAATCCAAGCATTTCAGGCATAGCTGGAAATCTCCGTCTAAAACTCCAAACGAACGTATCCTTCAGACTACTCTGCTGTGTGTTCTCATACCTAAGGGACCTGAATCTGCCTTGAGATTCAGAGAGTGAGAAGCGCGTTTCTTTAAGGAGCTGCGTTTAGATATTCCAGAGTGAATGAAAGTAAACGCTGTATTGAGAAATATCTGCTTCTAAAAGAAAAACGGAGCAACCTAAGAGAATGGCCTTCTATGTGTTCGTTCCACTTACAAAGATAAACTGATGTGTGTTTGCAGGAGATTGTAAATCCTTTCTGTGAAGAAGCGGAACACGCATTTTTCCAGCCAAATTCAAGCATTTCAGAAATAGCTGGAAATCTCCGTCTAAAACTCAAAACGAACGTATCTTTCAGACTGCTCTGCTGTGTGTTCTCTTAGCTAAGGCAGTAGAATCTACCTTGAGATTCAACAAGTGAGAACCGCGTTTCTTCCAAAAGCTGCGTTTAGATATTCCAGAGTGAATGGGAGTAAACGCTGTATTGAGAAATATCTGCTTCTAAAACCAAACCGGAGCCACCTAACAGAACGCCTTCAATGTGTTCGTTCAACTTACAGAGTTAAACTGATGTGTGTTTGCAGGAATTAGTAAACCCTTTCTGTGAAAAAACGGAAAACGCATTTTTCACGCGAAATCTAAGCATTTCAGAAATAGCTGGACATCTTCGTCTAAAACTCAAAACGAACGTATCCTTCAGACTGCTCTGCTCTGTGTTCGCTGAGCTCAGGGAGCTGAATCTGCCTTGAGATTCAGAGAGTGAGAAGTGCGTTTCTTCTAGGAGATGCGTTTGGATATTCCAGAGTGAATGGGAGTAAACGCCGTATTGAGAAATATCTGCTTCTAAAACCAAAACGGAGCAACTTACAGAACGGATATCAATGTGTGCGTTCAACTTAAAGAGTTAAACTCGTGTGTTTGCAGGAGTTTGTAAACCCTTTCTGTGAAGAAGTGGAAAACCCATATTTCCTGACTAATCCAAGCATTTCAGAAATAGCTGGAAATCTCCGTCTAAAACCCAAAACGAACGTATCCTCCAGACTGCTCTGCTGTGTGTTCGCTTAGCTAAGGAAGTTGAATCTGCTTTGAGATTCAGAGTGAGAAGCGCGTTTCTTCTAGGATCTGCGATTGGATATTCCGGAGTGAAGGGGAGTAAACGCTGTAGTGAGAAATATCTGCTTCTAAAACCAAAACGAAGCAACCTAATAGAACGGCCTTCAATGTGTTCGTTCAACTTACAGAGTTAAACGGATGTGTGTTTGCAGGAGTTTGTAAACCTTTCTGTGAAGAAGCGGAAAACGCAATTTTCCAGCCAAATACATGCATTTCATAAATAGCTGGAAATCTCCGTCTAAAACTCAAAACGATCGTATCCTTCAGACTGCTCTGCTGTGTGTTCGCTTAGCTAAGGGAGCTGAATCTGCCTTGAGATTCAGAGAGTGAGAAGCGCATTTCTTGTAGGAGCTGCGTTTGGATATTCCAGAGTGAATGGGAGTAAACGCTGTATTGAGAAATATCTGCTTCTAAAACCAAAACGGAGCAACCTAACAGAACCGCCTTTAATGTGTGCGTTCAACTTACAGAGTTGAACTGATGTGTGTTTGCAGGAGTTTGTAAACCCTTTCTGAGAAGAAGCGGAAAAGGCATTTTCCAGCCAAATCAAAGCATTTCAGGAATAGCTGGAAATCTCCGTCTAAAACTCAAAACGAAGGTATGCTTCAGACTGCTCTGCTGTGTGTTCGCTTACATAACGGAGTTGAATCTGCCTTGAGATTCAGAGAGTGAGAAGCGCGTTTCTTATAGGTGCTGCGTTTGGATATTACAGAGTAAATGGGAGTAAACGCTGTATTGAAAAATATCTGCTTCTAAAACCAAAACAGAGCAACCTAACAGAACGGCCTTCAATGTGTGCATTCAACTTAAAGAGTTAAACTGATGTGTGTTTGCAGGAGTTTGTAAACCCTTTCTGTGAAGAAGCGGAAAACGCATTTTTCAAGCCAAATCCAAGCATTTCAGAAAGAGCTGGACATCTCCGTCTAAAACTCAAAACGAACGTATCCTTCAGACTGCTCTGCTGTGTGTTCTCTTAGCTAAGGCAGTTGAATCTACCTTGAGATTCAAACAGTGAGAACCGCGTTTCTTCTAGGAGCTGCGTTTAAATATTCCAGAGTCAATTGGAGTAAACGCTATATTGAGAAATATTTGCTTCTAAAACCAAAACGGAGCAACCTAACAGAACGGCCTTCAATATGTGCGTTCAACTTACAGAGTTAAACTGATGTGTGTTTGCAGGAGCTTGTAAACCCTTTCTGTGAAGAAGCGGAAAACGCATTTTTCCATCCAAATCCAAGCATTTTAGAAATAGCTGGACATCTCCGTCTAAAACTCAAAACGAACGTATCCTTCAGACTGCTCTGCTGTGTGTTCGCTTACCTAAGGGAGTTGAATCTGCCTTGAGATACAGAGAGTGAGAAGCACGTTTCTTCTAGGAGCTGCGTTTGGAAAGTCCAGAGTGAACGGGAGATAACGCTGTATTGAGAAATATCTGCTTCTAAAACCAAAACGGAGCAACCTAACAGAACGGCCTTCAATGTGTGCGTTCCACTTACAGAGTTAAACTGATGGGTGTTTGCAGGAATTTGTAAACCCTTTCTGTGAAGAAGCCGAAAACGCATTTTTTTAGCCAAATCCAAGCATTTCAGAAATAGCTGGACATCTCCGTCTGAAACTCAAAACGAACGTATCCTTCAGACTGCTCTGCTGTGAGTTCGCTTATTTAAGGGGGTTGAATCTGCCTTGAGATTCAGAAAGTGAGAAGCGCGTTTCTTCTTGGAGCTGCGTTTGGATAGTCCAGAGTGAACGGGATTTAACGATGTATTGAGAAATATCTGCTTCTAAAACCAAAACGGAGCAACATAACAGAACAGCCTTCAATGTGTCCGTTCAACTTACAGAGTTAAACTGATGTGTGTTTGCAGAAATTTGTAAACCCTTTCTGTGAAGAAGCGGAAAACGCATTTTTCCAGCGAAATCCAAGCATTTCAGGAATAGCTGGAAATCTCCGTCTAAAACTCAAAACGGACGTATACTTCAGACTGCTATGCTGTGTGTTCGCTTAGCTAAGGGACCTGAATCTGCCTTGAGATTCAAAGAGTGAGAACCGCGTTTCTTCTAGGAGCTGCGTTTGGATATTCCAAAGTGAATGGGAGTAAACGCTGTATTGAGAAATATCTGCTTCCAAAACTAAAACGGAGATAACTAACAGAGCGGCCTTCAATGTGTGCGTTACACTTAAAGAGTTAAACTGAGGTGGGTTTGCAGGAGTTTGTAAACCCTATCTGAGGAAGCGGAAAACGCATTTTTTAGCCAAATACATCATTTCAGGAATAGCTGGAAATCTCCGTCTAAAACTGAAATGAACGTATACTTCAAATTGCTCTGCTGTGTGTTCGCTTAGCTAAAAAAGCTGAATCTGCCTTGAGATTCAGAGTGAGAAGCGCGTTTCTTCTAGGAGCTGCGTTTGGATATTACAGAGTGAAAGAGAGTTAACGCTGTATTGAGAAATATCTGCTTCTAAAACCAAAACGGAGCAACCTAACAGAACGGCCTTCCATGTGTGCGTTCAACTTACAGAGTTAAACTGATGTGTGTTTTCAGGGGTTTGTAAACCCTTTCCGTCAAGAAGCGGAAAACGCATTTTTCCTGCCATATCCAAGCATTTTAGAAATAGCTGGAAATCTCCGTCTAAAACTCAAAACGAACGTATCCTTCAGACTGCTCCGCTGCGTGTTCGCTTAGCTAAGTAAGCTGAATCTGCCTTGAGATTCAGAGAGTGAGAAGCCCGTTTCTCCTAGGAGCTTCGTTTGGATATTTCAAAGTGAATGGGATTAAAGGCTGTATTGAGAAATATCTGCTTCTAAAACCAAAACGGAGAAACTTA
Source organism: Callithrix jacchus (assembly GCF_049354715.1). NCBI lineage: Eukaryota > Metazoa > Chordata > Mammalia > Primates > Cebidae > Callithrix > Callithrix jacchus. Next base: position 60,385,594 of record NC_133506.1, read on the forward strand.
GCAGAACGGCCTTCAATGTGTGCGTTCAACTTACAGAGTTAAACTGATGTGTGTTTGCAGGAGTTGGTAAACACATTCTGAGAAGAAGCGGAAAACGCATTTTCCAGCAAAATCCAAGCATTCCAGAAATAGCTGGAAATCTCCGTCTAAAGCTCAAAACGAACGTATCCTTCAAACTGCACTGCTGTGTGTTCGCTTAGCTAAGGGAGTTGAATCTGCCTTGAGATTTAGAGAGTGAGAAGCGCGTTACCTCTAGGAGCTGCGTTTAAATATTCCAGAGTGAATGGGATTAAACGCTGTATTGAGAAATATCTGCTTCTAAAATCAAAACGGACCAACCTACCAGAACGGCCTTCAATGTGTGCGTTCAACTTACAGAGTTAAACTGATGTGTGTTTACAGGAGTTTGTAAACCCTTTCTGAGAACAAGCGAAAAACGCATTTTCCAGCAAAATCCAAGCATTTCAGGGATAGCTGGAAATCTCTGTCTAAAACTCAAAACGAACGTATCCGTCAGACTGCTCTGCTGTGTGTTCGCTTAACTAAGTGAGTTGAATCTGCCTTGAGATTCAGAGAGTGAGAAGCGCGTTTCTTCTAGGAGCTGCGTTTGGATATTACAGAGTTAAAGGGAGTAAACGCTGTATTGAGAAATATCTGCTTCTAAAACCAAAACAGAGGAACCTAACAGAACGGCCTTCAATGTGTGCGTTCAACTTACAGAGTTAAACTGATGTGAGTTTGCAGGAGATTGTAAACACTTTCTGTAGAGAAGCGGAAAACGCATACTTTCTGCCAAATCCAAGCATTTCAGAAATAGCTGGAAATCTCTCTCTAAAACTCAAAACAAACGTACACTTCAGACTGCTCTGCTGTGTGTTCACTTACCTAATGGAGTTGAATCTGCCTTGAGATTAAGAGAATGAGAAGCGCGTTTCTATTACGAATTGGGTTTGGATATCCCAGAGTGAATAAAAGTAAACGCTGTATTGAGAAATATCTGCTTCTAAAACCAAAACGGAGCAACCTAACAGAACGGCCTTCAATGGGTGCGTTCAACTTACAGAGTTAACCTGATGTGTGTTTGCAGCAATTTCTAAACCCTTTCTGTGAAGAAGCGGAAAACGCATTTTTCCAGCCAAATCCAAGCATTTCAGGAATAGCTGGAAATTTCCGTCTAAAACTCAAAACGAACGTATCCTTCAGACTGCTCTGCTGTGTGTTCGCTTAGATAAGGGACCTGAATCTGCCTTGAGATTCAGAGAGTGAGAAGCGCGTTTCTTCTAGGAGCTGCGTTTTCATATTCAAGATTGAATGGGAGTACACGCTGTATTGAGAAATATCTGCTTCTAAAACCAAAACGGAGCAACCTAACAGAACGGCCTTCAATGTGTGCGTTCAACTTACAGAGTTAAACTAATGTGTGTTTCCAGGAGTTTGTAAACCCTTTCTGAGAAGAAGCGGAAAACGCATTTTCCAGCCAAATCCAGGCATTTCAGGAATAGCTGGAAATCTCCGTCTAAAACTCAAAACGAACGTATCCTTCAGACTGCTCTACTGTGTTTTCGCTTACCTAAGGGAGTTGAACCTGCCTTGAGATTCAGAGAGTGAGAAGCGCGTTTCTTCTAGGAGCTGCGTTTGGATATTCCAGAGAGAATGAGAGTTAACGCTGTATTGAGACATATCTGCTTCTAAACCAAAAACGGAGAAACCTAACAGAACGGCCTTCAATGTGTGCGTTCAACTTACAGAGTTAAACTGATGTGTTTTGTCAGGAGTTTATAAACCCTTTCCGTGAAGAAGCGGAAATCGCATTTTTCCAGCCAAATCCAAGCATTTCAGAAGTAGCTGGAAATCTCCGTCTAAAACTCAAAACGAACCCATCCTTCAGACTGCTCTGCTGTGTGTTCGCTTACCTAAGGGAGATGAATCTGCCTTGAGATTCAGAGAGTCAGAAGCGTGTTTCTTCTAGGAGCTTCGTTTGGATATTCCAGAGTGAATGGGAGTAAACGCTGTATTGAGAAATATGTGCTTCTAAAACCAAAACGAAGTAACCTAACAGAACGGCCTTCAATGTGTGCGTTCAACCTACAGAGTTAAACTGATGTGTGTTTGCAGGAGTTTGTAAACCCTTTCTGTGAAGAAGCGGAAAACGCATTTTTCAAGCCAAATCCAAGCATTTAAAGAATAGCTGGAAATCTCCGTCTAAAACTCAAAACGAACGTATGTTTCAGACTGCTCTGCTGTGTGTTCTCTTAGCTAAGGCAGTTGAATTTACCTTGAGATTCAAAAAGTGAGAACCGCGTTTCTTCTAGGAGCTGCGTTTAAATATTTTAGAGTGAATGGGAGTAAACGCAGTATTGAGAAATATCTGCTTCTAAAACCAAAACGGAGCAACTTAACAAAACGGCCTTCAATGTGTGCGTTCAACTTACAGAGTCAAACTGATGTGTTTTTGCAGGAATTTGTAAACCCTTTCTGTGAAGAAGCGGAAAACGCATTTTTCCAGCCAAATCCAACCATTTCGGGAATAGCTGGAAATCTCCGTCTAAAAGTCAAAACGAACGTATCATTCAGCCTGCTCTGCTGTGTGTTCTATTAGCTAAGGCAGTTGAATCCAACTTGAGATTAAAAAAGTGAGAACCGCGTTTCTTTTAGGAGCTGCGTTTAGATATTCCAGAATGAATGGGAGTAAACGCTGTATTGAGAAATATCGGCTTCTAAAACCAAATCCGAGCATCCTAACGGAACGGCCTTCAATGTGTCCGTTCAACTTACAGAGTTAAACTGATGTGTGTTTGCAGGAGATTGTAAACCCTCTCTGAGAAGAAGCGGAAAACGCATTTTCCAACCAAATCCAAGCATTTCAGGAATAGCTGGAAATCTCCGTCTAAAGCTCAAAACGAACGTATCCTTCAGACTGCTCTGCTCTGTGTTCGCTTAGCTCAGGCAGCTGAATCTGTCTTGAGATTCAGAGAGTGAGAAGTGCGTTTCTTCTAGGAGATGCGTTTGGATATTCCAGAGTGAATGGGAGTAAACGCCGTATTGAGAAATATCGGCTTATAAAACCAAAACGGAGCAACTTACAGAACGGATATCAACGTGCGCGTTCAACGTAAAGAGTTAAACTCGTGTGTTTGCAGGAGTTTGTAAACTGTTTCTGTGAAGAAGTGGAAAACCCATATTTCCTGACTAATCCAAGCATTTCAGAAATAGCTGGAAATCTCCGTCTAAAACCCAAAACGAACGTATCCTCCAGAAGCTCTGCTGTTTGTTCGCTTACCTAAGGAAGTTGAATCTGCTTTGAGATTCAGAGTGAGAAGCGCGTTTCTTCTAGGATCTGCGTTTGGATATTCCGGAGTGAAGGGGAGTAAACGCTGTAGTGAGAAATATCTGCTTCTAAAACCGAAACGGAGCAACATAACAGAACGGCCTTCAATGTGTGGGTTCAACTTACAGAGCTAAACTGATGTGTGTTTGCAGGAGTTTGTAAACCCTTTCGGTCAAGAAGCGGAAAACGCATTTTTCCTGCCATATCCGTGCATTTCAGAAATAGCTGGAAATCTCCGTCTAAACCTCAAAACGAACGTATCCTTCAGACTGCATCGCTGTGTGTTCGCTTAGCTAAGTGAGCTGAATCTGCCTTGAGGTTCAGCGAGTGAGAAGCCCGTTTCTTCTATGAGCTGCGTTTGGATATTCAAAAGTGAATGGGATTAAAGGCTGTATTGATAAATATCTGCTTCTAAAACCAAAACGGAGCAACTTAGCAGAACGGCCTTCAATGTGTGCGATCAACTTACAGAGTTAAACTGATGTGTGGTTGCAGGAGTTTGTAAACCCTTTCTGAGAAGAAGCGCAAAACGCATTTTCCAGCAAAATCCAAGCATTTAAGAAATAGCTGGACATCTCCGTCTAAAACTCAAAACGAACGTATCCTTCAGACTGCTCTGCTGTGTGTTCGCTTACCTAAGGAAGTTGAATCTGCCTTGAGATTTAGAGAGTGAGAAGCGCGTTTCTTCTAGGAGCTGCGTTTGGATAGTCCAGAGTAAATGGGAGTTAACGCTGTATTGAGAAATATCTGCTTCTAAAACCAAAACGGAGCAACCTAACAGAACGGCCTTCAATGTGTGCGTTCCACTTACAGAGGTAAACTGATGGGTGTTTGCAGGAATTTGTAAACCCTTTCTGTGAAGAAGCGGATAACGCATTTTTCCAGCGAAATACAAGCATTTCAGAAATACCTGGAAATCTCCGTCTAAAACTCAAAACGGACGTATCCTTCAGACTGCTATGCTGTGTGTTCGCTTAGCTAAGGGACCTGAATCTGCCTTGAGATTCAGAGAGTGAGAACAGCGTTTCTTCTAGGAGCCGCGTTTGGATATTCCAGAGTGAATGGGAGTAAACGCTGTATTGAGAAATATCTGCTTCTAAAACCAAAACGGAGCAACCTAACAGAACGGCCTTCAATGTGTGCGTTCATCCTAAAGAGTTAAACTGATGTGTGTTTGCAGGAGTTTGTAAACCCTTTCTGTGAAGAAGCCGAAAAAGCATTTTTCCAGCCAAATCCAGGCATTTCAGAAATAGCTGGACATCTCCGTCTAAAACTCAAAACGAACGTATCCTTCAGACTGCTCTGCTGTGTTTTCGCTGACCTAAGGGAGTTGAATCTGCCTTGAGATTCAGAGAGTGACAAGCCCGTTTCTTCTAGGAGCTGCGTTTGTATAGTCAAGAGTGAATGGGAGTTCACGCTGTATTGAGAAATATCTGCTTCTAAAACCAAACCGGAGCAACCTAACAGAACGGCCTTCAATGTGTGCGTTCATCCTAAAGAGTTAAACTGATGTGTGTTTGCAGGAGTTTGTAAACCCTTTCTGTGAAGAAGCAGAAAACTTATTTTTCCAGCCAAATCCAAGCATTTCAGAAATAGCTGGAAATCTCCGTCTATAACTCAAAACGAACGTATCCTTCAGACTGCCCTGCTGTGTGTTCGCTTACCTAAGGGAATTGAATCTGCCTTGAGATTCAGAGAGTGAGAAGCGCGTTTGTTCTAGAAGCTGCGTTTGGATATACCAGAGTGAATGAGAGTTAACCTTGTATTGAGAAATATCTGCTTCTAAAAGCAAAACGGAGCCACTTAACAGAACGGCCTTCAATGTGTGCGTTCAACGTAGAGGTAAACTGATTTTTGTTTGCAGGAGTTTGTAAACCCTTTCCGTGAAGAAGCGGAAAACGAATTTTCCAGCCAAATCCAAGCATTTCAGGAATAGCTGAAAATCTCCGTCTAAAAGTGAAATGAACGTATACTTCAGACTGCTCTGCTGTGTGTTCGCTTACCTAAGGGAATTGAATCTGCCTTGAGATTCAGAGAGTGAGAAGCGCGTTTCTTTTATGATCTCCGTTTGGATATTCCAGAGTGAATGAAAGTAAACGCTGTATTGAGAAATATCTGCTTCTAAAACCAAAACGGAGCAACCTAAAAGAACGGCCTTCAATGGGTGCGTTCAACTTACAGAGTTAAACTGATGTGTGTTTGCAGGAGTTTGTAAACTCTTTCCGACAAGAAGCGGAAAACGCATTTTTCCTGCCAAATCCAAGCATTTCAGAAAAAGCTGGAAATCTCCGTCTAAAATTCAAAACGAACGTATCCTTCAGACTGCTCTGCTGTGTGTTCCCTTAGGTAAGGGAGTTGAATCTGCCTTGAGTTTCAGAGAGTGAGAAGCGCGTTTCTTCTAGGAGCTGCGTTTCGATATTACAGAGTGAATGGGAGTAAACGCTGTATTGCGAAATATCTGATTCTAAAACCAAAACGGAGCAACATAGCAGAACGGCCTTCAATGTGTGCGTTCAACTTACAGAGTTAAACTGATGTGTGTTTGCAGGAGTTTGTAAACCCTTTCTGAGAAGAATCAGAAAACGCATTTTCCAGCAAAATCCAAGCATTTCAGCAATAGTTGGAAATCTATGTCTAAAACTTAAAACGAACGTATCCTTCAGACTACTCTGCTGTGTGTTCGCTTACCTAAGGGAGTTGAATCTGCCTTGAGATTCGGAGAGTGAGAAGCGTGTTTCTTCTAGGAGCTTCGTTTTGATAGTTCTGAGTGAATGGGAGCTAACGCTGTATTGAGAAATATCTGCTTCTAAAACCAAAACGGAGCAACCTAACAGAACGGCTTTCAATGTGTGCGTTCAACATACAGAGATAAACTGATGTGTGTTTGCAGGAGTTTGTAAACCCTTTCTGTGAAGAAGCGGAACACGCATTTTTCCAGCCAAATTCAAGCATTTCAGAAATAGCTGGAAATCTCCGTCTAAAACTCAAAACGAACGTATCCTTCAGACTGCTGCGCTGTGTGTTCTCTTAGCTAAGGCAGTTGAATCTACCTCGAGATTCAACAAGTGAGAACCGCGTTTCTTCTAAGAGCTGCGTTTAGATATTCCAGAGTGAATGGGAGTAAACGCTCTATTGAGAAATATCTGCTTCTAAAACCAAACCGGAGCAACCTAACAGAACGCCTTCAATGTGTTCGTTCAACTTACAGAGTTAAACTGATATGTGTTTGCAGGAGTTAGTAAACCCTTTCCTGTGAAGAAGCGGAAAACGCATTTTTCCAGCGAAATCTAAGCATTTCAGAAATAGCTGGACATCTCCGTCTAAAACTCAAAACGAACGTATCGTTCAGACTGTTCTGCTCTGTGTTCGCTGAGCTCAGGGAGCTGAATCTGCCTTGAGATTCAGAGAGTGAGAAGTGCGTTTCTTCTAGGAGATGCGTTTGGATATTCCAGAAGGAATGGGAGTAAACGCCGTATTGAGAAATATCTGCTTCTAAAACCAAAACGGAGCAACTTACAGAGCGGATATAAATGTGTGCGTTCAACTTAAAAAGTTAAACTCGTGTGTTTGCTGGAGTTTGTAAACACTTTCTGTGAAGAAGAGGAAAACGCATATTTCCTGACTAATCCAAGCATTTCAGAAATAGCTGGAAATCTCCGTCTAAAACCCAAAACGAACGTATCCTCCAGACTGCTCTGCTGTGTGTTCGCTTAGCTAAGGAAGTTGAATCTGCTTTGAGATTCAGAGTGAGAACCGCGTTTCTTCTAAAAGCTGCGTTTCGATATTCCAGAGTGAATGGGAGTAAACGCTGTATTGAGAAATATCTGCTTCTAAAACCAAACCGGAGCAACCAAACATAACGCCTTCAATGTGTTCGTTCAACTTACAGAGTTAAACTCATGTGTGTTTCCAGGAATTTGTAAACCCTTTCTGTGAAAAAGCGGAAATCACAATTTTCCAGCCAAATAAATGCATTTCAGAAATAGGTGGAAATCTCCGTCTAAAACTCAAAACGAACGTATCCTTCAGACTGCTCTGCTGTGTGTTCGCTTACATAACGGAGTTGAATCTGCCTTGAGATTCAGAGAGTGAGAAGCGCGTTTCTTATAGGTGCTGCGTTTGGATATTCCAGAGTAAATGGGAGTAAACGCTGTATTGAAAAATATCTGCTTCTAAAACCAAAACAGAGCAACCTAACAGAACGGCCTTCAATGCGTGCATTCAACTTAAAGAGTTAAACTGATGTGTGTTTGCAGGAGTTTGTAAACCCTTTCTGTGAAGAAGCGGAAAACGCATTTTTCAACCCAAATCCAAGCATTTCAGAAATAGCTGGACATCTCCGTCTAAAATTCAAAACGAACGTATCCTTCAGACTGCTCTGCTGTGTGCTCTCTTAGCTGAGGCAGTTGAATCTACCTTGAGATTCAAAAAGTGAGAACCGCGTTTCTTTTAGGAGCTGCGTTTAAATATTCCAGAGTCAATGGGAGTAAACGCTATATTGAAAAATATTTGCTTCTAAAACCAAAACGGAGATACCTAACAGAACGGCCTTCAATATGTGCGTTCAACTTACAGAGTTAAACTGATGTGTGTTTGCAGGACTTTGTAAACCCTTTCTGTGAAGAAGCGGAAAACAGATTTTTCCATCCAAATCCAAGCATTTCAGAAATAGCTGGACATCTCCGTCTAAAACTCAAAACGAACGTATCCTTCAGACTGCTCTGCTGTGTGTTCGCTAACCTAAGGGAGTTGAATCTGCCTTGAGATTCAGAGAGTGAGAAGCGCATTTCTTCTAGGAGCTGCGTTTGTATACTCAAGAGTGAATGGGAGTTAACGCTGTATTGAGAAATATCTGCTTCTAAAACCCAAACGGAGCAACCTAACAGAACGGCCTTCAATGTGTGCGTTCATACTAAAGAGTTAAACTGATGTGTGTTTGCAGGAGTTTGTAAACCCTTTCTGTGAAGAAGCGGAACACGCATTTTTCCAGCCAAATTCAAGCATTTCAGAAATAGCTGGAAATCTCCGTCTAAAACTCAAAACGAACGTATCTTTCAGACTGCTCTGCTGTGTGTTCTCTTAGCTAAGGCAGTTGAATCTACCTCGAGATTCAACAAGTGAGAACCGCGTTTCTTCTAAGAGCTGCGTTTAGATATTCCAGAGTGAATGGGAGTAAACGCTCTATTGAGAAATATCTGCTTCTAAAACCAAACCGGAGCAACCTAACAGAACGCCTTCAATGTGTTCGTTCAACTTACAGAGTTAAACTGATATGTGTTTGCAGGAGTTAGTAAACCCTTTCTGTGAAGAAGCGGAAAACGCATTTTTCCAGCGAAATCTAAGCATTTCAGAAATAGCTGGACATCTCCGTCTAAAACTCAAAACGAACATATCCTTCAGACTGCTCTGCTCTGTCTTCGCTTAGCTCAGGGAGCTGAATGTGCCTTGAGATTCAGAGAGTGAGAAGTGCGTTTCTTCTAGGAGATGCGTTTGGATATTCCAGAGTGAATGGGAGTAAACGCCGTATTGAGAAATATCTGCTTCTAAAACCAAAACGGAGCAACTTGCAGAGCGGATATAAATGTGTGCGTTCAACTTAAAGAGTTAAACTCGTGTGTTTGCTGGAATTTGTAAATACTTTCTGTGAAGAAGTGGAAAACGCATATTTCCTGACTAATCCAAGCATTTCAGAAATAGCTAAAAATCTCCGTCTAAAATTCAAAACGAACGTATCCTCCAGACTGCTCTGCTGTGTGTTCGCTTAGCTAAGGAAGTTGAATCTGCTTTGAGATTCAGAGTGAGAACCGCGTTTCTTCTAAAAGCTGCGTTTCGATATTCCAGAGTGAATGGGAGTAAACGCTGTATTGAGAAATATCTGCTTCTAAAACCAAACCGGAGCAAACAAACATAACGCCTTCAATGTGTACGTTCAACTTACAGAGTTAAACTCATGTGTGTTTCAAGGAATTTGTAAACCCTTTCTGTGAAGAAGCGGAAATCACAATTTTCCAGCCAAATAAATGCATTTCAGAAATAGGTGGAAATCTCCGTCTAAAACTCAAAACGAACGTATCCTTCAGACTGCTCTGCTGTGTGTTCGCTTACATAACGGCGGTGAATCTGCCTTGAGATTCAGAGAGTGAGAAGCGCGTTTCTTATAGGTGCTGCGTTTGGATATTCCAGAGTAAATGGGAGTAAACGCTGTATTGAAAAATATCTGCTTCTAAAACCAAAACAGAGCAACCTAACAGAACGGACTTCAATGCGTGCATTCAACTTAAAGAGTTAAACTGATGTGTGTTTGCAGGAGTTTGTAAACCCTTTCTGTGAAGAAGCGGAAAACGCATTTTTGAACCCAAATCCAAGCATTTCAGAAATAGCTGGACATCTCCGTCTAAAACTCAAAACGAACGTATCCTTCAGACTGCTCTGCTGTGTGCTCTCTTAGCTAAGGCAGTTGAATCTACCTTGAGATTCAAAAAGTGAGAACCGCGTTTCTTTTAGGAGCTGCGTTTAAATATTCCAGAGTCAATGGGAGTAAACGCTATATTGAGAAATATTTGCTTCTAAAACCAAAACGGAGCAACCTAACAGAACGGCCTTCAATATGTGCGTTCAACTTACAGAGTTAAACTGATGTGTGTTTGCAGGACTTTGTAAACCCTTTCTGTGAAGAAGCGGAAAACGCATTTTTCCATCCAAATCCAAGCATTTCAGAAATAGCTGGACATCTCCGTCTAAAACTCAAAACGAACGTATCCTTCAGACTGCTCTGCTGTGTGTTCGCTAACCTAAGGGAGTTGAATCTGCCTTGAGATTCAGAGAGTGAGAAGCGCATTTCTTCTAGGAGCTGCGTTTGTATAGTCAAGAGTGAATGGGAGTTCACGCTGTATTGAGAAATATCTGCTTCTAAAACCCAAACGGAGCAACCTAACAGAACGGCCTTCAATGTGTGCGTTCATCCTAAAGAGTTAAACTGATGTGTGTTTGCAGGAGTTTGTAAACCCTTTCTGTGAAGAAGCGGAAAACGCGTTTTTGCAGCCAAATCCAAGCATTTCAGAAATAGCCTGAAATCTCCGTCTAAAACTCAAAACGAACGTATCCTTCAGACTGCCCTGCTCTGTGTTCGCTTACCTAAGGGAATTGAATCTGCCTTGAGATTCAGAGATTGAGAAGCGCGTTTCTTCTAGGAGCTGCGTTTGTATAGTCAAGAGTGAATGGGAGTTAACGCTGTATTGAGAAGTATCTACTTCTAGAACCAAAACGGAGCAGCTTAACAAAACAACCTTCAATGTGTGCGTTCAACTTACAGAGTTAAACTGATGTGTGTTTGCAAGAGTTCGTAAACCCTTTCTGAGAAGAGGGGGAAAACGCATATTCCAGCCAAATCCAAGCATTTAGGGATAGCTGGAATTCTCAGTCTAAAACTCAAAACGAACGTACACTTCAGACTGCTCTGTTGTGTGTTAGCTTACCTAAGGGAATTGAATCTGCCTTGAGATTCAGAGAGTGAGAAGCGCGTTTGTTCTAGGAGCTGCGTTTGGATATTCCAGAGTGAATGAAAGTAAACGCTGTATTGAGAAATATCTGCTTCTAAAACCAAAACGGAGCAACCTAACAGAACGGCCTTTAATGGGTGCGTTCAACTTACAGAGTTAAACTGATGTGTGTTTGTAGGGATTTTTAAACCCTTTCTGTGAAGAAGCGGAAAACGCATTTTTCCAGCCAAATCCAAGCATTTCAGGAATAGCTGGAGATCTCCGTCTAAAACTAAAAACAAACGTATCCTTCAGACTGCTCTGCTGTGTGTTCTCTTAGCTAAGGCAGTTGAATCTACCTTGAGATTCAAAAAGTGAGAACCGCGTTTCTTCTAGGAGCTGCGTTTCTATATTCAAGATTAAATGGGAGTAAACGCTGTATTGAGAAATATCTGCTTCTAAAAACAAAACGGAGAAACCTAACAGAACGGCCTTCAATGTGTGCGTTCAACTAACAGAGATAAACTGATGTGTGTTTGCAGGAGTTTGTAAACCCTTTCTGTGAAGAAGTGGAAAACGCATTTTCCAGCCAAATGCAAGCATTTCAGGAATAGCTGGAAATCTCAGTCTAAAACTCAAAACGAACGTATACTTCAGACTGCTCTGCTGTGTGTTCGCTTAGTTAAGGGACCTGAATCTGCCTTGAGATTCAGAGTGAGAAGCACGTTTCTTCTAGGAGCTGCGTTTGGATATTCCAGAGTGAATGGGAGTAAACGCTGTATTGAGAAATATCTTCTTCTAAAACCCAAACGGAGCAATCTAACAGAACGGCCTTCAAGGTGTGCGTTCAACTTACAGAGTTGAACTGATGTGTGTTTGCAGGAGTTTGTAGACCCTTTCTGAGAAGAAGCGGAAAACGCATTTTCCAGCCAAATCCAAGCATTTCAGGAATAGCTGGAAATCTCCGTCTAGAACTCAAAACGAACGTATGATTCAGACTGCTCTGCTGTGTGTTCGCTTACATAACGGAGTTTAATCTGCCTTGAGATTCAGAGTGAGAAGCGCGTTTCTTATAGGTGCTGCGTTTGGATAGTCCAGAGTAAACGGGAGTTAACGCTGTATTGAGAAATATCTGCTTCTAAAACCAAAACGGAGCAACCTAACAGAACGGCCTTCAAGTTGTGCGTTCAACTTACAGAGTTAAACTGATGTCTGTTTGCAGGAGTTTCTAAACCCTTTCTGTGAAGAAGCGGAAAACGCATTTTTCTAGCCAAATCCAAGCATTTCCGAAATAGCTGGACATCTCCGTCTGAAACGCAAAACGAACGTATCCTTCAGACTGCTCTGCTGTGAGTTCGATTATTTAAGGGGATTGAATCTGCCTTGAGATTCAGAGAGTGAGAAGCGCGTTTCTTCTTGGAGCTGCGTTTGGATAGTCCAGAGTGAACGGGAGTTAACGATGTATTGAGAAATATCTGCTTCTAAAACCAAAACGGAGCAACATAACAGAACGGCCTTCAATGTGTCCGTTCAACTTAAGGAGTTAAACTGATGTGTGTTTGCAGGAGTTTGTAAACCCTTTCTGTGAATAAGCAGAAAACGCATTTTTCCAGCCAAATCCAAGCATATCAGAAATAGCTGGAAATCTCCGTCTAAAACTCAAAACTAACATATCCTTCAGATTGCTCTGTTGTGTGTTCTCTTAGCTAAGGCAGTTGAATCTACCTTGATTCAAAAATGAGAACCGCGTTTCTTCTAGGAGCTGCGTTTAGATATTCCAGAGTGAATGGGAGTAAACGCTGTATTGAGAAATAACTGCTTCTAAAACCAAAACGGAGTAACCTAACAAAACGGCCTTCAATGTGTGCGTTCAACTTAAAGCGTTAAACTGATGTGTGTTTGCAGGAATTTGTAAACCCTTTCTGTGAAGAAGCGGAAAACGCATTTTGCCAGCCAAATCCAAGCATTTCAAAAATAGCTGGAAATCTCCATCTAAAACTCGAAACGAACGTATCCTTCAGACTGCTCTGCTGTCTGTTCGCTGAGCTAAGTGAGCTGAATTTGCCTTGAGATTCAGAGAGTAAGAAGCTCGTTTCTTCTAGGAGCTGCGTTTGGATATTCCAGAGTGAATGGGAGTAAACTCTGTATTGAGAAATATCTGCTTCTAAAACAAAAACGGATCAACCTACAAGAGGGGCGTTCAATGTGTGCGTTCAACTTACAGAGTTGAACTGATGTGTGTTTGCAGGAGTTTGTAAACCCTTTCTGTGAAGAAGCGGAAAACGCATTTTTCAGTCCACATCCAAGCATTTTAGAAATAGCTGTACATCTCCATCTAAAACTCAAAACGAACGTATCCTTCAGACTGCTCTGCTGTGTGTTCGCTTACCTAAGAAAGTTGAATCTGCCTTCAGATTCAGAGAGTGAGAAGCGCGTTTCTTCTAGGAGCTGCGTTTGGATAGTCCAGAGTAAATGGGAGTTAACGCTGTATTGAGAAATATCTGCTTCTAAAACCAAAACGGAGCAACCTAACAGAACGCCTTCAATGTGTTCGTTCAACTTACAGAGTTAAACTGATGTGTGTTTGCAGGAGTTAGTAAACCCTTTCTGTGAAGAAGCGGAAAACGCATTTTTCCAGCGAAATCTAAGCATTTCAGAAATAGCTGGACATCTCCGTCTAAAACTCAAAACGAACGTATCCTTCAGACTGCTCTGCTCTGTGTTCGCTTAGCTCAGGGAGTTGAATCTGCCTTGAGATTCAGAGAGTGAGAAGTGCGTTTCTTCCAGTAGCTGCGTTTGGATATTCCAGAGTGAATGGTAGTAAACGCCGTATTGAGAAATATCTGCTTCTAAAACGAAAACGAAGCAACTTACAGAAAGGATATCAATGTGTGCGTTCAACTTAAAGAGTTAAACTCGTGTGTTTGCAGGAGTTTGTAAACCCTTTCCGTCAAGGAGCGGAAAACGCAATTTTCCTGCCATATCCATGCATTTCAGAAATAGCTGGAAATCTCCGTCTAAAGCTCAAAACGAACGTATCCTTCAAACTGCACTGCTGTGTGTTTGCTTAGCTAAGGGAGCTGAATCTGCCTTGAGATTCAGAGAGTCTGAAGCGCGTTTCTTCTAGGAGCTGCGTGTGGATATTCCAGAGTGTATGGGAGTAAACGCTGTATTGAGAAATATCTGCTTCTGAATCCAAAACGGACCAACCTAACAGAACCGCCTTCAATGTGTGCGTTCAACTTACAGAGTTAAACTGATGTGTGTTTGCCGGAGTTTGTAAACCCTTTCTGTGAAGAAGCAGAAAACGCATTTTACCATCCAATTCCAAGCATTTCAGAAATAGCTGGAAACCTCCGTCTAGAACTCAAAACGAACGTATCCTTCAGACTGCTCTGCTGTGTGTTCGCTTAGCTAAGGGAGTTGAATCTGCCTTGAGATTTAGAGAGTGAGAAGCGCGTTTCCTCTAGGAGCTGCGTTTGGATATTCCAGATTGTATGGGAGTAAACGCTGTATTGAGAAATATCTGCTTCTAAAACCAAAACGGACCAACCTAACAGAACGGCCTTCAATGTGTGCGTTCAACTTACAGAGTTAAACTGACGTTTGTTTGCAGGAATTTGTAAACCCTTTCTGTGAAGAAGCGGAAGATGCATTTTTCCAGCCAAATCCAAGCATTTCAGGCATCGCTGGAAATCTCCGTCTAAAACTCAAAACGAACGTATCCTTCAGACTGCCCAGCTCTGTGTTCGCTTACCTTAGGAAATTGAATCTGCCTTGAGATTCATAGATTGAGAAGCGCGTTTCTTCTAGAAGCTGCGTTTGGATATACCAGAGTGAATGAGAGTTAACGTTGTATTGAGAAATATCTGCTTCTAAAACAAAACGGAGCCACCTAACAGAACGGCCTTCAATGTGTGCGTTCAACTTACAGAGTTAAACTGATGTCTGTTTGCAGGAGTTTGTAAACCCTTTCCGTGGAGAAGCGGAAAACGAATTTTCCAGCCAAATCCAAGCATTTCAGAAATAGCTGGAAATCTCCGTCTAAAACTCAAAACGAACCTATCCTTCAGACTGCTCTGCTGTGTGTTCGCTTACCTAAGGGAACTTAATCTGTCTTAAGTTTCAGAGAGTGAGAAGCGCGTTTCTTCTAGGAGCTGCGTTTGGATATTACAGAGTGAATGGGAGTCAACGCTGTATTGAGAAATATCTGGTTCTAAAACAAAAACGGAGCCACCTAGCACAACGGTCTTCAATGTGTGCGTTCAACTTACAGAGTTAAACAGATGTGTGTTTGCAGGAGTTTGTAAACCCTTTCTGAGAGGAAGCGGAGAACCCATTTTCTAGCAAAATCCAAGCATTTCAAGAATAGCTGGAAATCTCCGTCTGAAACTCAAAACGAACGTATCCGTCATACTGCTCTGCTGTGTGTTCTCTTAGCTAAGGCAGTTGAATCTAACTTGAGATTCAAAAAGTGAGAACCGCGTTTCTTCTAGGAGCTGCGTTTGGATATTCCAGAGTGAATGGGAGTAAACGCTGTATTGAGAAATATCTGCTTCTAAAACCAAAACGGATATAAATAACAGAGCGGCCTTCAATATGTGCGTTACACTTAAAGAGTTAAACTGAGGTGGGTATGCAGGAGTTTGTAAACCTTTTCTGAGAAGAAGCGGAAAACGCATTTTTTAGCCAAATACAGCATTTCAGGAATAGGTGGAAATCTCCGTCTAAAACTGAAATAAACGTATACTTCAGACTGCTCTGCTGTGTGTTCGCATACCTAAGGGAATTGAATCTGCCTTGAGATTCAGAGAGTGAGAAGCGCGTTTCTTTTCTGAGCTGCGTTTGGATATTCCAGAGTGAATGAAAGTAAACGCTGTATTGAGAAATATCTGCTTCTAAAACCAACACGGAGAAACCTAACAGAACGGCCTTCAATGTGTGCGTTCAACTTACAGAGTTAAACTGATGTGTGTTTGCAGGAGTTTGTAAACACTTTCTGAGAAGAAGCGGAAAACGCATTTTCCACCCAAATCCAAGCATTTCAGAAATAGCTGGATATCTCCGTCTAAAACTCAAAACGAACGTATCCGTCAGAATGCTCTGCTGTGTGTTCGTTTACCTAAGTGAGCTGAATCTGCCTTGAGTTTCAGAGAGTGAGAAACGCGTTTCTTTTAGGAGCTGCGTTTGGATATTCCAGAGTGAATGGGAGTAAACGCTGTATTGAGAAATATCTGCTTCTAAAACCAAAACGGAGCAACCTAACAGAACGGCCTTTAATGTGTGCGTTCAACTTACAGAGGTAAACTGATGTCTGTTTGCAGGAGTTTTTAATCCCTTTCTGTGAAGAAGCGGAAAACGCATTTTTCCAGCCAAATCCAAGCATTACCGGAATAGATGGAAATCTCCGTCTAAAACTCAAAACGAACGTATCCTTCAGACTGCTCTGCTGTGTGTTCGCTTAGCTAAGGGACCTGAATCTGCCTTGAGATTCAGAGAGTGAGAAGCGCGTTTCTTCTAGGAGCTGCGTTTGGATATTCCAGAGTGAAAGGGAGTAAATGCTGTATTGAGAAACATCTTCGTCTAAAACCAAAACGGAGCAACCTAACAAAACAGCCTTCAATGTGTGCGTTCACCTTACAGAGTTAAACTGATGTGTGTTTGCAGGAGTTTGTAAACCCTTTCTGAGAAGAGGGGGAAAACGCATATTCCAGCAAAATCCAAGCATTTCAGGATAGCTGGAAATCTCTGTCTAAAACTCAAAACGAACGTACACTTCAGACTGCTATGCTGTGTGTTCGCTTACCTAAAAGCGTTGAATCTACCTTGAGATTCAGAGAGTGAGAAGCGCGTTTTTTCGAGGAGCTGCGTTTGGATATTCCAGAGTGAATGAAAGTAAACGCTGTATTGAGAAATATCTGCTTCTAAAACCAAAACGGAGCAACCTAACAGAACGGCCTTCAATGGGTGCGTTCAACTTACAGAGTTAAACTGATGTGTGTTTGCAGGAATTTTTAAACCCTTTCTGTAAAGAAGCGGAAAACGTATTTTTCCAGCCAAATCCAAGCATTTCAGGAATAGCTGAAAATCTCCGTCTAAAACTCAAAACGAACGTATCCTTCAGACTGCTCTGCTGTGTGTTCGCTTACATAACGGCGTTGAATCTGCCTTGAGATTCAGAGAGTGAGAAGCGCGTTTCTTATAGGTGCTGCGTTTGGATATTCCAGAGTAAATGGGAGTAAACGCTGTATCGAAAAATATCTGCTTCTAAAATCAAAACAGAGCCACCTAACAGAACGGCCTTCAATGCGTGCATTCAACTTAAAGAGTTAAACTGATTTGTGTTTGCAGGAGTTTGTAAACCCTTTCTGTGAAGAAGCGGAAAACGCATTTTTCAAGCCAAATCCAAGCATTTCAGAAATAGCTGGACATCTCCGTCTAAAACTCAAAACGAACGTATCCTTCAGACTGCTCTGCTGTGTGTTCTCTTAGCTAAGGCAGTTGAATCTACCTTGAGATTCAAAAAGTGAGAACCGCGTTTCTTTCAGGAGCTGCGTTTAAATATTCCAGAGTCAATGGGAGTAAACGCTATATTGAGAAATATTTGCTTCTAAAACCAAAACGGAGCAACCTAACAGAACGGCCTTCAATGTGTGCGTTCAACCTACAGAGTTAAACTGATGTGTGTTTGCAGGAATTTGTAAACCTTTTCTGTGAAGAAGCGAAAAACGCATTTTCAAGCCAAATCCAAGCATTTCAGAAATAGCTGGAAATCTCCGTCTAAAACTCAAAACGAACGTATCCTTCAGACTGCTCTGCTGTGTGTTCTCTTAGCTAAGGCAGTTGAATCTACCTTGAGATTGAAAAAGTGAGAACCGCGTTTCTTCTAGGAGCTGCGTTTAAATATTCCAGAGTCAATGAAAGTAAACGCTATATTGAGAAATACTTGCTTCTAAAACCAAAACCGAGCAACCTAACAGAACGGCCTTCAATACGTGCGTTCAACTTACAGAGTTAAACTGACGTGTGTTTGCAGGAGTTTGTAAACCCTTTCTGTGAAGAAGCGGAAAACGCATTTTTCCATCCAAATCCAAGCATTTTAGAAATAGCTGGACATCTCCGTCTAAAACTCAAAACGAACGTATCCTTCAGACTGCTCTGCTGTGTGTTCGCTTAACTAAGGGAATTGAATCTGCCTTGAGATTCAGAGAGTGAGAAGCGCGTTTCTTCTAGGAGCTGCGTTTGGATAGTCCAGAGTAAACGGGAGTTAACGCTGTATTGAGAAATATCTGCTTCTAAAACCAAAACCGAGCAACCTAACAGAACGGCCTTCAATGTGTGCGTTCCACTTACAGAGTTAAACTGATGGGTGTTTGCAGGAATTTGTAAACCCTTTCTGTGAAGAAGCGGAAAACGCATTTTCCAGCCAAATCCAAGCATTTCAGGAATAGCTGGAAATCTCCGTCTAAAACTCAAAACGGACGTATCCTTCAGACTGCTATGCTGTGTGTTCGCTTAGCTAAGGGACCTGAATCTGCCTTGAGATTCAGAGAGTGAGAACCCCGTTTCTTCTAGGAGCCGCGGTTGGATATTCCAGAGTGAATGGGAGTAAACGCTGTATTGAGAAATATCTGCTTCTAAAATTAAAACGGAGCAACCTAACAGGACGGCCTTCAATGTGTGCGTTGATCTTACAGAGTTAAACTGATGTGTTTTTGCAGGAGTTTCTAAACCCTGTCTGTGAAGAAGCGGAAAACGCATTTTACCAGCCAAATCCAAGCATTTCAGAAATAGCTGGACATCTCCGTCTGAAACTCAAAACGAACGTATCCTTCGGACTGCTCTACTGTGAGTTCGCTTATTTACGGCGGTTGAATCTGCCTGGAGATTCAGAGAGTGAGAAGCGCGTTTCTTCTTGGAGCTGCGTTTGGATAGTCCAGAGTGAACGGGAGTTAACGATGTATTCAGAAATATCTGCTTCTAAAACCAAAACGGAGCAACATAACAGAACGGCCTTCAATGTGTCCGTTCAACTTACAGAGTTAAACTGATGTGTGTTTCCAGGTGTTTGTAAACCCTTTCTGTGAAGAAGCGGAAAACGCGTTTTTCCAGCCAAATCCAAGCATTTCAGAAATAGCTGGACATCTCCGTCTAAAACTCAAAACGAACGTATCCTTCAGACTGCTCTGCTGTGTGTTCTCTTAGCTAAGACAGTTGAATCTACCATGAGATTCAAAAAGTGAGAAGTGCGTTTCTTCCAGGAGCTGCGTTTGGATATTCCAGAGTGAATGAGAGTAAACGCTGTATTGAGAAATATCTGCTTCTAAAACCAAAACGGAGAAACCTAACAGAACGGACTTCAATGTGTGCGTTCATCCTAAAGAGTTAAACTGATGTGTGTTTGCAGGAGTTTGTAAACCCTTTCTGTGAAGAAGCGGAAAACGCGTTTTTCCAGCCAAATCCAAGCATTTCAGAAACAGCTGGACATCTCCGTCTAAAACTCAAACGAACGTATCCTTCAGACTGCTCTGCTGTGTGTTCGCTGACCTAAGGGAGTTGAATCTGCCTTGAGATTCAGAGAGTGAGAAGCGCGTTTCTTCTAGGAGCTGCGTTTTGATAGTCCAGAGTGAATGGGAGTTAACACGGTATTGAGAAATATCTGCTTCTAAAAGCAAAACGGAGCAACCTAACAGAACGGCCTTCAATGTGACCGTTCAACTTACAGAGTTAAACTGATGTGTGTTTGCAGGAGTTTGTAAACCCTTTCTGAGAAAAAGCGGAAAACGCATTTTCCAGCCAAATCCAAGCGTTTCAGGAATAGCTGGATATCTCCGTCTAAAACTCAAAACGAACGTATCCGTCAGACTGCTCTGCTGTGTGTTCGTTTACCTAAGTGAGTTGAATCTGCCTTGAGATTCAGAGAGTGAGAAACGCGTTTCTTTTAGGAGCTGCGTTTGGATATTCCAGAGTGAATGGGAGTAAATGCTGTATTGAGAAATATCTGCTTCTAAAACCAAAACGGAGCAACCTAAAAGAACGGCCTTAAATGAGTGCGTTCAACCTACAGAGATAAACTGATGTGTGTTTGCAGGAATTTGTAAACCCTTTCTGTAAAGAAGCGGAAAACGCATTTTTCAAGCCAAATCCAAGCATTTCAGAAATAGCTGGACATCTCCGTCTAAAACTCAAAACGAACGTATCCTTCAGACTGCTCTGCTGTGTGTTCTCTTAGCTAAGGCAGTTGAATCTACCTTGAGATTGAAAAAGTGAGAACCGCGTTTCTTCTAGGAGCTGCGTTTAAATATTCCAGAGTCAATGGGAGTAAACGCTATATTGAGAAATATTTGCTTCTAAAACCAAAACCGAGCAACCTAACAGAACGGCCTTCAATGTGTGCGTTCCACTTACAGAGTTAAACTGATGGGTGTTGGCAGGAATTTGTAAACCCTTTCTGTGAAGAAGCGGAAAACGCATTTTCCAGCGAAATCCAAGCATTTCAGGAATAGCTGGAAATCTCCGTCTAAAACTCAAAACGGACGTATCCTTCAGACTGCTATGCTGTGTGTTCTCTTAGCTAAGGGACCTGAATCTGCCTTGAGATTCAGAGAGTGAGAACCGCGTTTCTTCTAGGAGCCGCGGTTGGATATTCCAGAGTGAATGGGAGTAAACGCTGTATTGAGAAATATCTGCTTCTAAAACCAAAACGGAGCAATCTAACAGGACGGTTTTCAATGTGTGCGTTCAACTTAAAGAGTTAAACTGATGTGTGTTTGCAGGAGTTTGTAAACCCTTTCTGTGAAGAAGCGGTAAACTTATTTTTCCAACCAAATCCAAGCATTTCAGAAATAGCTGGAAATCTCCGTCTAAAACTCAAAACGAACGTATCCTTCAGACTGCCCTGCTGTGTGTTCGCTTACCTAAGGGAATTGAATCTGCCTTGAGATTCAGAGAGGGAGAAGCGCGTTTCTTCTAGAAGCTGCGTTTGGATATACCAGAGTGAAAGAGAGTTAACATTGTATTGAGAAATATCTGCTTCTAAAAGCAAAACGTAGCCACCTAACAGAACTGCCTTCAATGTGTGCGTTCAACTTACAGAGTTAAACTGATGTCTGTTTGCAGGAGTTTGTAAACCCTTTCCGTGAAGAAGCGGAAAACGAATTTTCCAGCCAAATCCAAGCATTTCAGAAATAGCTGGAAATCTCTGTCTAAAACTCAAAACGAACCTATCCTTCAGACTGCTCTGCTGTGTGTTCGCTTACCTAAGGGAGCTGAATCTGTCTTGAGTTTCAGAGAGTGAGAAGCGCGTTTCTTCTAGGAGCTGCGTTTGGATATTACAGAGTGAATGGGAGTCAACGCTGTATTGAGAAATATCTGGTTCTAAAACAAAAACGGAGCCACCTAGCAGAACGGCCTTCAAAGTGTGCGTTCAACATACAAAGTTAAACAGATGTGTGTTTGCAGGAGTTTGTAAACCCTTTCTGAGAGGAAGCGGAAAACGCATTTTCCTGCAAAATCCATGCATTTCAAGAATAGCTGGAAATCTCCGTCTAAAACTCAAAACGAACGTATCCTACATACTGCTCTGCTGTGTTTTCTCTTAGCTAAGGCAGTTGAATCTAACTTGAGATTCAAAAAGTGAGAACCGCGTTTCTTCTAGGAGCTGCGTTTGGATATTCCAGAGTGAATGGGAAGTAAACGCTGTATTGAGAAATATCTGCTTCTAAAACCAAAACGGAGATAACTAACAGAGCGGCCTTCAATGTGTGCGTTACACTTAAAGAGCTAACTGAGGTGGGTTTGCAGGAGTTTGTAAACCATTTCTGAGAAGAAGCGGAAAACGCATTTTCCAGACAAATACAGCATTTCAGGAATAGCTGGAAATCTCCGTCTAAAACTGAAATGAACGTATACTTCAGATTGCTCTGCTGTGTGTTCGCTTACCTAAGGGGATTGAATCTGCCTTGAGATTCAGAGAGTGAGAAGCGCGTTTCCTTTATGAGCTGCGTTTGGATATTCAAGAGTGAATAAAAGTAAACGCTGTATTGAGAAATATCTGCTTCTAAAACCAAAACGGAGCAACCTAACAGAACGGCCTTCAATGTGTGCGTTCAACTTAAAGAGTTAAACTGATGTGTGTTTGCAGGAGTTTGTAAACCCTTTCCGACAAGAAGCAAAAAACGCATTTTTCCTGCCAAATCCAAGCATTTCAGAAATAGCTGGAAATCTCCGTCAAAAATTCAAAACGAACGTATCCTTCAGACTGCTCTGCTGTGTGTTCGCTTAGCTAAGGGAGTTGAATCTGCCTAGAGTTTCAGAGAGTGAGAAGCGCGTTTCTTCTAGGAGCTGCGTTTAGATATTACAGAGTGAATGGGAGTAAACCCTGTATTGAGAAATATCTGATTCTAAAACCAAAACGGAGCAACTTAGCAGAACGGCCTTCAATGTGTGCGTTCAACTTACAGAGTTAAACTGATGTGTGTTTGCAGGAGGTTGTAAACCCTTTCTGAGAAGAAGTGGAAAACGCATTTTCCAGCAAAATCCAATCATTTCAGCAATAGTTGGAAATCTCCGTCTAAAGCTTAAAACGAACGTATCTTTCAGACTACTCTGCTGTGTGTTCGCTTACCTAAGGGAGTTGAATCTGCCTTGAGATTCGGAGAGTGAGAAGCGTGTTTCTTCTAGGAGCTTCGTTTTGACAGTTCTGAGTGAATGGGAGTAAACGCTGTATTGAGAAATATCTGCTTCTAAAACCAAAACGGAGCAACCTAACAAAACGGCTTTCAATGTGTGCGTTCAACTTACAGAGTTAAACTGATGTGTCTTTGCAGGAGTTTGTAAATCCTTTCTGTGGAGAAGGGGAAAACGCATTTTTCCAGCCAAATCTAAGCATTTCAGAAATAGCTTGAAATCTCCGTCTAAAACTCAAAACGAAAGTATCATTCAGATTGCTCTGCTGTGTGTTCGCTTAGCTAAGGGAGTTGAATCTGCCTTGAGATTTAGAGAGGGAGAAGCGCGTTTTCTCTAGGAGCTGCGTTTGGATATTCCAGAGTGAATGGGAGTAAACGCTGTATTGAGAAATATCTGCTTCTAAAACCAAGACGGACCAACCTAACAGAATGGCCTTCAATGTGTGCGTTCAACTTACAGAGTTAAACTGATGTGTGTTTGCAGGAGTTTGTAAACCCTTTCTGAGAAGAAGCGGAAAACGCAATTTCCAGCAAAATCCAAGCATTTCAGAAATAGCTGGAAATCTCCGTCTAAAACTGAAAACGAACGTATCCTCCATACTGCTCTGCTGTGTGTTCTCATAGCTAAGGGACCTGAATCTGCCTTGAGATTCAGAGAGTGAGAAGCTCGTTTCTTTTAGGAGCTGCGTTTCGATATTCCAGAGTGAATGGGAGTAAATGCTGTATTGAGAAATATCTGCTTCTAAACTCAAAACAAAGCAACCTACCAGAGAGGCCTTCGATGTGTGCGTTCCATTACAGAGTTAAACTGATGTGTGTTTGCAGGAGTTTGTTAATCCTTTCTGAAAAGAAGGGGAAAACGCATTTTCCAGCCAAATTCAAGCATTTCAGGAATAGCTGGATATCTCCGTTTAAAACTCAAAACGAACGTACACTTCAGACTGCTCTGCTGTGTGTTCGCTTACCTAAGGGAGTTGAATCGGCCTTGAGATTCAGAGAGTGAGAAGCGCGTTTTTTCTAGGAGCTGCGTTTGGATATTCTAGAGTGAATGAAAGTAAACGCTGTATTGAGAAATATCTGCTTCTAAAACCAAAACGGAGCAACCTAACAGAACGGCCTTCAATGTGTGCGTTCAACTTACAGAGTGAAACTGATGTGTGTGTGCAGGAGTTTGTAAATTTTTTTTCTGAGAAGAAGCGGAAAACGCATTTTCCAGCGAAATCCAAGCATGTCAGGAATAGCTGGATATCTCCGTCTAAAACTCAAAAGGAACGTATTATTCAGACCGCTCTGCTGTGTGTTCGCTTAGATAAGGGACCTTAATCTGCCTTGAGATTCAGAGAGTGAGAAACGCGTTTCTTCTAGGAGCTGCGTTTTCATATTCAAGATTGAATGGGAGTAAACGCTGTATTGAGAAATATCTGCTTCTAAAACCAAAACAAAGCAACCTAACAGAACGGCCTTCAATGTGTGCGTTCAACTTACAGAGTTAAATTGATGTCTGTTAGAAGGAGTCTGTAAACACTTTCTGAGAAGAAGCGGAAAACGCATTTTCCAGCCAAATCCAAGCATTTCAGGAATAGCTGGATATCTCCGTCTAAAACTCAAAACAAACGTATCCGTCAGACTGCTCTGCTGTGTGTTCGTTTACCTAAGTGAGTTGAATCTGCCTTGAGATTCAGAGAGTGAGAAACGCGTTTCTTTTAGGAGCTGCGTTTGGATATTCCAGAGTGAATGGGAGTAAACGCTGTATTGAGAAATATCTGCTTCTAAAACAAAAACGGAGCAACCTAACAGAACGGCCTTCAATGTGTGCGTTCAACCTACAGAGTTAAACTGATGTGTGTTTGCAGGAGTTTGTAAACCCTTTCTGTGAAGAAACGGAAAACGCATTTTTCCAGCCAAATCCAAGCATTTCAGGAATAGCTGGAAATCTCCGTCTAAAACTCAAAACGAACGTATCCTTCAGACTACTCTGCTGTGTGTTCGCTTATATTAGGGACCTGAATCTGCCTTGAGATTCAGAGAGTGAGAAGCGCGTTTCTTCTAGGAGCTGCGTTTTCATATTCAAGATTGAATGGGAGTAAACGCTGTATTGAGAAATATCTGCTTCTAAAACCAAAACGGAGAAACCTAACAGAACGGCCTTCAATGTGTGCGTTCCACTTACAGAGTTAAACTGATGTGTGTTTGCAGGAATTTGTAAACCCTTTCTGTGAAGAAGTGGAAAACGCATTTTCCATCAAATCCAAGCATTTCAGGAATAGCTGGAAATCTCCGTCTAAAACTCAAAACGAACGTATCCTTCAGACTGCTCTGCTGTGTGTTTTCTTAGCTAAGGCAGTTGAATCTACCTTGAGATTCAAAAAGTGAGAACCGCGTTCCTTCTCGGAGCTGCGTTTAGATATTCCAGAGTGAATGGGATTAAACGCTGTATTGAGAAATATCTGCTTCTAAAACCAAAACGGAGCAACCTAACAGAACGGCCTTCAATGTGTGCGTTCAACTTACAGAGTTAAACTGATGTTTGTTTGCAGGAATTTCTAAAACCTTTCTGTGAAGAAGCGGAAGACGCATTTTTCCAGCCAAATCCAAGCATTTCAGGCATAGCTGGAAATCTCCGTCTAAAACTCAAAACGAACGTATCCTTCAGACAGCTCTGCTCTGTGTTCGCTTAGCTCAGGGAGCTGAATCTGCCTTGAGATTCAGAGAGTGAGAAGTGCGTTTCCTCTAGGAGATGCGTTTGGATATTCCAGAGTGAATGGGCGTAAACGCCGTATTGAGAAATATCTGCTTCTAAAACTAAAACGGAGCAACTTACAGAACGGATATCAATGTGTGCGTTCAACTTAACGATTTAAACTCGTGTGTTTGCAGGAGTTTGTAAACCCTTTCTGTGAAGAAGTGGAAAACGCATATTTCCTGACTAATCCAAGCATTTCAGAAAGAACTGGAAATCTCCGTCAATAACCCAAAACGAACGTATCCTCCAGACTGCTCTGCCCTGTGTTCGCTTAGCTAAGGAAGTTGAATCTGCTTTGAGATTCAGAGTGAGAAGCGCGTCTCTTCTAGGATCTGCGTTTGGATATTCCGGAGTGAAGGGGAGTAAACGCTGTAGTGAGAAATATCTGCTTCTAAAACCAAAATGAAGCAACTTAATAGAACGGCCTTCAATGTGTGCGTTCAACTTACAGAGTTAAACTGATGTGTGTTTGCAGGAGATTGTAAACCCTTTCTGTGAAGAAGCGGAAAACACAATTTTCCAGCCAAATACATGCATTTCAGAAATATCTGGAAATCTCCGTCTAAAACTCAAAACGATCGTATCCTTCAGACTGCTCTGCTGTGTGTTCGCTTAGCTAAGGGAGCTGAATCTGCCTTGAGATTCAGAGAGTGAGAAGCGCATTTCTTCTAGGAGCTGCGTTTGGATATTCCAGAGTGAATGGGAGTAAACGCTGTATTGAGAAATATCTGCTTCTATTACCAAAACAAAGCAACCTAACAGAACCGCCTTCAATGTGTGCGTTCAACTTACAGAGTTGAACTGATGTGTGTTTGCAGGAGTTTGAAAACCCTTTCTGAGAAGAAGCGGAAAACGCATTTTCCAGCCAAATCCAAGCATTTCAGGAATAGGTGGAAATCTCCGTCTAAAACTCAAAACGAACGTATGCTTCAGACTGCTCTGCTGTGTGTTCGCTTACATAACGGAGTTGAATCTGCCTTGAGATTCAGAGAGTGAGAAGCGCGTTTCTTATAGGTGCTGCGTTTGGATATTCCAGAGTAAATGGGAGTAAACGCTGGATTGAAAAATATCTGCTTCTAAAACCAAAACAGAGAAACCTAACAGAACGGCCTTCAATATGTGCATTCAACTTAAAGAGTTAAACTGATGTGTGTTTGCAGAAGTCTGTAAACGCTTTCTGTGAAGAAGCAGAAAACGCATTTTTCAAGCCAAATCCAAGCATTTAAGAAATAGCTGGACATCTCCGTCTAAAACTCAAAACGGACGTATCCTTCAGACTGCTCTGCTGTGTGTTCTCTTAGCTAAGGCAGTTGAATCTACTTTGAGATTCAAAAATTGAGAACCGCATTTCTTCTAGGAGCTGCATTTAAATATTCCAGAGTCAATGGGAGTAAACGCTATATTGAGAAATATTTGCTTCTAAAACCAAAACGGAGCAACCTAACAGAACGGCCTTCAATATGTGCGTTCAACTTACAGAGTTAAACTTATGTGTGTTTGCAGGAGTTTGTAAACCCTTTCTGTGAAGAAGCGGAAAATGCATTTTTCCATTCAAATCCAAGCATTTTAGAAATAGCTGGACATCTCCGTCTAAAACTCAAAACGAACGTATCCTTCAGACTGCTCTGCTGTGTGTTCGCTTACCTAAGGGAGTTGAATCTGCCTTGAGATTCAGAGAGTGAGAAGCGCGTTTTTTCTAGGGGCTGCGTTTGGATAGTCCAGAGTAAATGGGAATTAACGCTGTATTGAGAAATATCTGCTTCTAAAACCAAAACGGAGCAACCTAACAGAACGTCCTTCAATGTGTGCGTTCCACTTACAGAGTTAATCTGATGGGTGTTTGCAGGAATTTGTAAACCCTTTCTGTGAAGAAGCGGAAAACGCATTTTTCCATCCAAATCCAAGCATTTTAGAAATAGCTGGACATCTCCGTCTAAAATTCAAAACGAACGTATCCTTCATACTGCTCTGCTGTGTGTTCTCTTAGCTAAGGCAGTTGAATCTAACTTGAGATTCAAAAAGTGAGAACCGCGTTTCTTCTAGGAGGTGCGTTTGGATATTCCAGAGTGAATGGGAGTAAACGCTGTATTGGGAAATATCTGCTTCTAAAACCAAAACGGAGATACCTAACAGAGCGGCCTTCAATGTGTGCGTTACACTTAAAGAGTTAAACTGAGGTGGGTTTGCAGGAGTTTGTAAACCCTTTCTGAGAAGAAGCGGAAAACGCATTTTCCAGCCAAATACAGCATTTCAGGAATAGCTGGAAATCTCCGTCTAAAATTGAAATGAACGTATACTTCAGACTGCCCTGCTGTGTGTTCGCTTACCTAAGGGAATTGAATCTGCCTTGAGATTCAGAGAGTGAGAAGCGCGTTTGTTTTATGAGCTGCGTTTGGATATTCCAGAGTGAATGAGAGTTAACGCTGTATTGAGAAATATCTGCTTCTATAACCAAAACGGAGCAACCTAACAGAACGGCTTTCAATGTGTGCGTTCAACTTACAGAGTTAAACTGATGTGTCTTTGCAGGAGTTTGTAAATCCTTCCTGAGAAGAAGCGGAATACGCAATTTTCCTGCCAAATTCAAGCATTTCAGAAATAGCTGGAAATCTCCGTCTAAAACTCAAAACGAACGTATCCTTCAGACTGCTGCGCTGTGTGTTCGCTTAGCTAAGTGAGCTGAATCTACCTTGAGATTCAAAGAGTGAGAAGACCGTTTCTTCTAGGAGCTGCGTTTGGTAATTCCAGAGTGAATGGGATTAAACGCTGTATTGAGAAATATCGGCTTCTCAAACCAAAACGGAGGAACATAACAGAACGGCCTTCAATGTGTGCGTTCAACTTAGAGTTAAACTGATGTGTGTTTGCAAAAGTTTGTAAACCCTTTCTGAGAAGAAGCGGAAAACGCATTTTCCAGCAAAATCCAAGCATTTGAGAAATAGCTGGAAATCTCCGTCTAAAACTCAAAACGAACGTATCCTTCAGACTGCTCTGCTGTGTGTTCGTTACCAAAGGGAGTTGAATCTGCCTTGAGATTCAGAGAGTGAGGAGCGTGTTTTTCTAGGAGCTTCGTTTTGATAGTTCTGAGTGAATGTGAGTTAAGGCTGTATTGAGAAATATCTGCTTCTAAAATTAAAACGGAGCAACCTAACAGAACGGCCTTCAATGTGTGCGTTCAACTTACAGAGTTAAACTGATCTGTGTTTGCAGGAGTTTGTAAACCCTTCCTGAGAAGAAGCGGAAAACGCAATTTCCAGCAAAATCCAAGCATTTCAGAAATAGCTGGGAATCTCCGTCTAAAACTTAAAACGTACGTATCCTCCATACTGCTCTGCTGTGTGTTCTCATAGCTAAGAAACCTGAATCTGCCTTGAGATTCAGAGAGTGAGAAGACCATTTATTTTAGGAGCTGCGTTTGGATATTCCAGAGTGAATGGGAGTAAACGCTGTATTGAAAAATATCTGCTTTTAAACTCAAAACAAAGCAACCTACCAGAGAGGCCTTCGATGTGTGCGTTCCACTTACAGAGTTAAACTGATTTGTGTTTGCAGGAGTTTGTTAACCCTTTCGGAAAAGAAGGGGAAAACGCATTTTTTAGCCAAATCCAAGCATTTCAGGAATAGCTGGAAATCTCCGTCTAAAACTCAAAACGAACGTATCCTTCAGACTGCTCTGCTGTGTGTTCGCTTAGATAAGAAACCTGAATCTGCCTTGAGATTCAGAGAGTGAGAAGCCCGTTTCTTCTAGGAGCTGCGTTTGGATATTCCAGAGTGAATGGGAGTAAACGCTGTATTGAGAAATATCTGCTTCTAAAACCAAAACGGATCAACCTACAAGAGGGTCGTTCAATGTGTGCGTTCAACTTAGAGAGTCAAACTGATGTGTGTTTGCAGGAGTTTGTAATCCCTTTCTGTGAAAAAGCGGAAAACGCATTTTTCCAGCGAAATCCAAGCATTTCAGGAATAGCTGGAAATCTCCGTCTAAAACTCAAAACGGACGTATCCTTCAGACTGCTATGCTGTGTGTTCGCATAGCTAAGGGACCTGAATCTGCCTTGAGATTCAGAGAGTGAGAAGCGCGTTTCTTTTAGGAGCTGCGTTTAGATATTCCAGAGTGAATGAAAGTAAACGCTGTATTGAGAAATATCTGCTTCTAAAACAAAAACGGAGCAACCTAACAGAACGGCCTTCTATGTGTTCGTTCCACTTACAGAGATAAACTGATGTGTGTTTGCAGGAGGTTGTAAACCCTTTCTGTGAAGAAGCGGAAAACGCATTTTTCCAGCCAAATTCAAGCATTTCAGAAATAGCTGGAAATATCCGTCTAAAACTCAAAACGAACGTATCTTTCAGACTGCTCTGCTTTGTGTTCTCTTAGCTAAGGCAGTTGAATCTACCTTGAGATTCAACAAGTGAGAACCGCGTTTCTTCTAAAAGCTGCGTTTAGATATTCCAGAATGAATGGGAGTAAACGCTGTATTGAGAAATATCTGCTTCTAAAACCAAAACGGAGCAACCTAACAGAACGCCTTCAATGTGTTCGTTCAACTTACAGAGTTAAACTGATGTGTGTTTGCAGGAGTTAGTAAGCCCTTTCTGTGAAGAAGCAGAAAACGCATTTTTCCAGCGAAATCTAAGCATTTCAGAAATAGCTGGACATCTCCGTCTAAAACTCAAAACGAACGTATCCTTCAGAGTGCTCTGCTCTGTGTTGGCTTAGCTCAGGGAGCTGAATCTGCCTTGAGATTCAGAGAGTGAGAAGTGCGTTTCTTCTAGGAGCTGCGTTTGTATAGTCAACAGTGAATGGGAGTTCATGCTGTATTGAGAAATATCTGCTTCTGAAACCCAAACGGAGCAACCTACCAGAACGGCCTTCAATGTGTGCGTTCATCCTAAAGAGATAAACTGATGTGTGTTTGCAGGAGATTGTATACCCTTTCTGTGAAGAAGCGGAAAACTTATTTTTCCAGCCAAATCCAAGCATGTCAGAAATAGCTGGAAATCTCCGTCTAAAACTCAAAACGAACGTATCCTTCAGACTGCCCTGCTGTGAGTTCGCTTACCTAAGGGAATTGAATCTGCCTTGAGATTCAGAGAGTGAGAAGGGCGTTTCTTCTAGAAGCGGCGTTTGGATATACAGGAGTGAATGAGAGTTAACGCTGTATTGAGAAATATCTGCTTCTAAAACCAAAACGGAGCAACCTAACAGAACGGCCTTCAATGTGTGCGTTCAACTTACAGAGTTAAACTGATGTTTGTTTGCATGAATTTGTAAACCCTTTCTGAGAAGAAGCGGAAAACGCATTTTCCAGCAAAATCCAAGCATTTCAGCAATAGTTGGAAATCTCCGTCTAAAGCTTAAAACGAACGTATCCTTCAGACTACTCTGCTGTGTGTTCGCTTTCCTAAGGGAGTTGAATCTGCCTTGAGATTCGGAGAGTGAGAAGCGTGTTTCTTCTAGGAGCTTCGTTTTGATAGTTCTGAGTGAATGGGAGTCAACGCTGTATTGAGAAATATCTGCTTCTAAAACCAAAACGGAGCAACCTAACAGAACGGCTTTCAATGTGTGCGTTCAACATACAGAGATAAACTGATGTGTCTTTGCCGGAGTTTGTAAATCCTTTCTGTGGAGAAGCGGAAAACGCATTTTTCCAGCCAAATCCAAGCATTTCAGAAATAGCTTGAAATCTCCGTCTAAAACTCAAAACGAACGTATCCTTCAAACTGCTCTGCTGTGTGTTCGCTTAGCTAAGGAAGCTGAATCTGCCTTGAGATTCAGAGAGTGAGAAGCGCGTTTCTTCTAGGAGCTGCGCTTGGATATTCCAGAGTGAATGAGAGTTAACGCTGTATTGAGAAATATCTGCTTCGAAAACCAAAACGGAGCAACCTAACAGAACGGCCTTCAATGTTTGCGTTCAACTTACAGAGTTAAACGGATGTGTGTTTGCAGGAGTTTGTAAACCCTTTCCGTCAATAAGCGGTAAACTCATTTTTCCTGCCAAATCCAAGCATTTCAGAAATAGCTGGAAATCTCCGTCTAAAACTGAAAACGAACGTATCCTTCGGAGTGCTGCGCTGTGTGTTCGCTTAGCTAAGTGAGCTGAATCGGCCTTGAGATTCAGAGAGTGAGAAGCCCGTTTCTTCTAGAAGCTGCGTTTGGTTATTCCAGAGTGAATGGGATTAAACGCTGTATTGAGAAATATCTGCTTCTAAAACCAAAACGGAGCAACATAACAGAACGGCCTTCAATGTGTGCGTTCAACTTACAGAGTTAAACTGATGTGTGTTTGCAGGAGTTTGTAAACCCTTTCCGTCAATAAGAGGAAAACGCATTTTTCCTGCCAAATCCAAGCATTTCAGAAATAGCTGAAAATCTCCATCTAGAACTAAAAACGAACGTATCCTTCAGACTGCTCTGCTGTGTGTTCGCTTAGCTAAGGAAGTTGAATCTGCCTTGAGATTTAGAGAGTGAGAAGCGTGTTTTCTCTAGGAGCTGCGTTTGGATATTAAAGATTGTATGGGAGTAAACGCTGTATTGAGAAATATCTGCTTCTAAAACCAAAACGGAACAACCTAACAGAACGGCCTTCAATGTGTGCGTTCAACTTTCAGAGTTTAACTGACGTTTGTTTGCAGGAATTTGTAAACCCTTTCTGTGAAGAAGGGGAAGACGCATTTTTCCAGCCAAATCCAAGCATTTCAGGCATAGCTGGAAATCTCCGTCTAAAACTCAAAACGAACGTATCCTTCAGACTGCTCTGCTGTGTGTTCTCTTAGCTAAGGCAGTTGAATCTACCTTGAGATTCAAAAAGTGAGAACCGTGTTTCTTTTAGGAGCTGCGTTTAAATATTCCAGAGTCAATGGGAGTAAACGCTATATTGAGAAATATTTGCTTATAAAACCAAAACGGAGCAACCTAACAGAACGGCTTTCAATGTGTGCGTTCAACATACAGAGATAAACTGATGTGTCTTTGCCGGAGTTTGTAAATCCTTTCTGTGGAGAAGCGGAAAACGCATTTTTCCAGCCAAATCCAAGCATTTCAGAAATAGCTGGATATCTTCGTCTAAAACTCAAAACGAACGCATCCTTCAGACTGCCCTGTTCTGTGTTCGCTTACCTAAGGGAATTGAATCTGCCTTGAGATTCAGAGATTGAGAAGCGCGTTTCTTCTAGAAGCTGCGTTTGGATATACCAGAGTGAATGAGAGTTAACGTTGTATTCAGAAATATCTGCTTCTAAAAGCAAAACGGAGCCACCTAACAGAACGGCCTTCAATGTGTGCGTTCAACTTACAGAGTTAAACTGATGTCTGTTTGCAGGAGTTTGTAAACCCTTTCTGAGAGGAAGCGGAGAACGCATTTTCTAGCAAAATCCCAGCATTTCAAGAATAGCTGGAAATCTCCGTCTAAAACTCAAAACGAACGTATCCTTCATACTGCTCTGCTGTGTGTTCTCTTAGCTAAGGCAGTTGAATCTAACTTGAGATTCAAAAAGTGAGAACCGCGTTTCTTCTAGGAGCTGCGTTTGGATATTCCAGAGTGAATGGGAGTAAACGCTGTATTGAGAAATATCTACTTCAAAACCAAAACGGAGATAAATAACAGAGCGGCCTTCAATGCGTGCGTTCATCCTAAAGAGTTAAACTGAGGTGGGTTTGCAGGAGTTTGTAAACCCTTTCTGAGAAGAAGCGGAAAACGCATTTTTTAACCAAATACAGCATTTCAGGAATAGCTGGAAATCTCCGTCTAAAACTGAAATGAACGTATACTTCAGACTGCTCTGCTGTGTGTTCGCATACCTAAGAAAATTGAATCTGCCTTGGGATTCAGAGAGTGAGAAGCGCGTTTCTTTTATGAGCTGCGTTTGGATAATCCAGAGTGAATGAAAGTAAACGCTGTATTGAGAAATATCTGCTTCTAAAACCAAAACGGAGCACCCTAACAGAACGGCCTTCAATGTGTGCGTTCAACCTAGAGAGTTAAACTGATGTGTGTTTGCAGGAATTTGTAAACCCTTTCTGTGAAGAAACGGAAAACGCATTTTTCCAGCCACATCCAAGCATTTCAGGAATAGTAGAAAATCTCCGTCTAAAACTCAAAACGACCGTATCCTTCAGACTACTCTGCTGTGTGTTCGTTTACCTAAGTGAGTTGAATCTGCCTTGAGATTCAGAGAGTGAGAAGCGCGTTTCTTTTAGGAGCTGCGTTTGGATATTCCAGAGTGAATAAGAGTAAACGCTGTATAAAGAAATATCTGCTACTAAAACCAAAACGGAGCAACCTAACAGAACGGCCTTCAATGTGTGCGTTCAACTTACAGAGGTAAACTGATCTGTGTTTGCAGGAGTTTGTAATCCCTTTCTGTGAAGAAGCGGAAAACGCATTTTTCCAGCCAAATCCAAGCATTTCAGAAATAGCTGGACATCTCCGTCTAAAACTCAAAACGAACGTATCCTTCAGAATGCTCTGCTGTGTGTTCGCTTACCTAAAGGAGTTGAATCTACCTTGAGATTCAGAGAGTGAGAAGCGCGTTTCTTACAGGAGCTAAGTTTGTATAGTCCAGAGTGAATGGGAGTTAACGTTGTATTGAGAAATATCTCCTTCTGCAGCCAAAACGGAGCAACTTAACAAAACAACCTTCAATGTGTGCGTTCAACGTACAGAGTTAAACTGATGTGTGTTTGCAGGAATTTGTAAACCCTTTCTGTGTAGAAGCGGAAAACGCATGTTTCCAGCCAATTACAAGCATTTCCGGAATAGATGGTAATCTCCGTCTAAAACTCAAAACGAACGTATCCTTCAGACTGCTCTGCTGTGTGTTCGCTTAGCTAAGGGACCTGAATCTGCCTTGAGATTCAGAGAGTGAGAAGCGCGTTTCTTCTAGGAGCTGCGTTTGGATATTCCAGAGTGAAAGGGAGTAAACGCTGTATTGAGAAATATCTGCTTCTAAAACCAAAACGGAGCAACCTAACAGAACGGCCTTCAATGTGTGGGTTCAACTTACAGAGTTCAACTGATGTGCGTTTGCAGGAGTTTGTAAACCCTTTCTGAGAAGAAGCGGAAAAGGCATTTTCCAGCCAAATACAGCATCTCAGGAATACCTAGAAATCTCCGTCTAAAACTGAAATGAACGTATACTTCAGACTGCTCTGCTGTGTGTTCGCTTACCTAAGAGAATTGAATCTGCCTTGAGATTCAGAGAGTGAAAAGCGTGTTTCTTTTATGAGCTGCGTTTGGATATTCCAGAGTGAATGAAAGTAAACGCTGTATTGAGAAATATCTGCTTCTAAAACCAGAACGGAGCAACCTAACAGAACGGCCTTCAATGTGTGCGTTCAACTTACAGAGTTAAACTGATGTGTGTTAGCAGGAGTTTGTAAACCCTTTCCGACAGGAAGCGGAAAACGCATTATTTGCCAAATCCAAGCATTTAAGAAATAGCTGAA
The DNA here is from genome assembly GCF_049354715.1 of Callithrix jacchus. Taxonomy (NCBI): domain Eukaryota; kingdom Metazoa; phylum Chordata; class Mammalia; order Primates; family Cebidae; genus Callithrix; species Callithrix jacchus. Next base: position 60,420,278 of record NC_133506.1, read on the forward strand.
AATCTCCGTCTAAAATTAAAAACGAACGTATCCTTCATACTGCTCTGCTGTGTGTTCGCTTAGCTAAGGGATTGAATCTGCCTTGAGATTCGGAGAGTGAGAAGCATGTTTCTTCTAGGAGCTTCGTTTTGATAGTTCTGAGTGAATGGGAGTTAACGCTGTATTGAGAAATATCTGCTTCTAAAACCAAAACGGAGCAAACTAACAGAACGGCTTTCAATGTGTGCGTTCAACATACAGAGATAAACTGATGTGTCTTTGCCGGAGTTTGTAAATCCTTTCTGTGGAGAAGCGGAAAACGCATTTTTCCAGCGAAATCCAAGCATTTCAGAAATAGCTTGAAATCTCCGTCTAAAACTCAAAACGAACGTATCATTCAAACTGCTCTGCTGTGTGTTCGCTTAGCTAAGGAAGGTGAATCTGCCTTGAGATTCAGAGAGTGAGAAGCGCGTTTCTTCTAGGAGCTGCGCTTGGATATTCCAGAGTGAATGAGAGTTAACGCTGTATTGAGAAATATCTGCTTCTAAAACCAAAACGGAGCAACCTAACAGAACGGCCTTCAATGTCTGCGTTCAACTTACAGAGTTAAACGGATGTGTGTTTGCAGGAGTTTGTAAACCCTTTCCGTCAATAAGCGGAAAACGCTTTTTTCCTGCCAAATCCAAGCATTTCAGAAATAGCTGGAAATCTCCGTCTAAAACTCAAAACGAACGTATCCTTCAGACTGCTGTGCTGTGTGTTCGCTTAGCTAAGTGAGCTGAATCTGCCTTGAGATTCAGAGAGTGAGAAGCTTGTTCCTTCTAGGAGCTGCGTTCGGTTATTCCATAGTGAATGGGATTAAACGCTGTATTGAGAAATATCTGCTTCTAAAACCAAAACAAAGCAACATAACAGAACGGCCTTCAATGTGTGCGTTCAACTTACAGAGTTAAACTGATGTGTGTTTGCAGGAGTTTGTAAACCCTTTCTGAGAAGAAGCGGAAAACGCATTTTCCAGCAAAATCCAAGCATTTCAGAAATAGCTGGAAATCTCCATCTAAAACTCAAAATGAACGTATCCTTCAGACTGCTCTTCTCTGTGTTCGCTTACCTAAGGGAGTTGAATCGGCCTTGAGATTCAGAGAGTGAGAAGCGCGTTACTTCTAGGAGCTGCGTTTGGATATTCCAGAGTGAATGAGAGTTAACGCTGTATTGAGAAATATCTGCTTCTTAAACCAAAACGGAGCAACCTAACAGAACGGCCTTCAAGGTGTGCATTCAACTTACAGAGTTAAACTGATGTGTGTTTGCAGGAGTTTGTAAACCCTTTCCGTCAAAAAGCGGAAAACGCAATTTTTTTGCCATATCCGTGCATTTAAGAAATAGCTGGAAATCTCCGTCTAAAACTCAAAACGAATGTATCCTTCAGACTGCTCCGCTGTGTGTTTGCTTAGCTAAGTGAGCTGAATCTGCCTTGAGATTCAGAGAGTGAGAAGCCCGTTTCTTCTAGGAGCTGCGTTTGGATATTCCAAAGTGAATGGGATTAAAGGCTGTATTGAGAAATATCTGCTTCTAAAACCAAAACGGAGCAACTTAGCAGAACGGCCTTCAATGTGTGCGTTCGACTTACAGAGTTAAACTGATGTGTGTTTGCAGGACGTTGTAAGCCCTTTCTGAGAAGAAGCAGAAAACGCATTTTCCAGCAAAATTCAAGCATTTCAGAAATAGCTGAAAATCTCCGTCTAAAGCTCATAACGAACGTATCCTTCAAACTGCACTGCTGTGTGTTTGCTTAGCTAAGGGAGCTGAATCTGCCTTGAGATTCAGAGAGTCTGAAGCGCGTTTCTTCTAGGAGCTGCGTGTGGATATTCCAGAGTGTATGGGAGTAAACGCTGTATTGAGAAATATCTGCTTCTAAAACCAAAACGGACCAACCTAACAGAAACGCCTTCAATGTGTGCGTTCAACTTACAGAGTTAAACTGATGTGTGTTTGCCGGAGTTTGTAAACCCTTTCTGTGAAGAAGCGGAAAACGCATTTTACCAGCCAATTCCAAGCATTTAGAAAATAGCTGGAAATCTCCGTCTAAAACTCAAAACGAACGTATCCTTCAGACTGCTCTGCTGTGTGTTCGCTTAGCGAAGGGAGTTGAATCTGCATTGAGATTTAGAGAGTGAGAAGCGCGTTTCCTCTAGGAGCTGCGTTTGGATATTTCAGAGTGTATGGGAGTAAACGGTGTATTGAGAAATATCTGCTTCTAAAACCAAAACGGGCCAAACTAACAGAACGGCCTTCAATGTGTGCGTTCAACATACAGAGTTAAACGAGTGAGAAGCGCGTTTCTTTTAGGAGCTGCGTTTAGATATTCCAGAGTGAATGAAAGTAAACGCTGTATTGAGAAATATCTGCTTCTAAAACAAAAACGGAGCAACCTAACAGAACGGCCATTGATGTGTTCGTTCCACTTTCAGAGATAAACTGATGTGCGTTTGCAGGAGTTTGTAAACCCTTCCTGTAAAAAAGCGGAACACGCATTTTTCCAGCCAAATTCAAGCATTTCAGAAATAGCTGGAAATCTCCGTCTAAAACTCAAAACGAACGTATCTTTCAGACTGCTCTGCTGTGTGTTCTCTTAGCTAAGGCAGTTGAATCTACCTTGAGATTCAACAAGTGAGAACTGCGTTTCTTCTAGGATCTGCGTTTGGATATTCCGGAGTGAAGGGGAGTAAACGCTGTAGTGAGTAATATCTGCTTCTAAAACCAAAACGGAGCAACCTAACAGAACGGCCTTCAATGTGTGCGTTCAACTTACAGAGCTAAACTGATGTGTGTTTGCAGGAGTTTGTAAATCCTTTCTGTGAAGAAGTTAAGAACGCATTTTCCAGCCAAATCCAAGCATTTCAGGAATAGCTGGAAATCTCCATCTAAAACTCAAAACGAACGTATCCTTCAGACTGCTCTGCTGTTTGTTCACTTAGCTATGGGACCTGAATCTTCCTTGAGATTCAGAGTGAGAAGCACGTTTCTTCTAGGAGCTGGGTTTTCATATTCAAGATTGAATGGGAGTAAACGCTGTATTGAGAAATATCTGCTTCTAAAACAAAAACGGAGAAACCTAACAGAACGGCCTTCAATGTGTGCGTTCAACTTACAAAGTTAAACTTATGTGTTTTTGCAGGAGTTTGTAAATCCTTTCTGTGAAGAAGTTAAAAACGCATTTTCCAGCCAAATCCAAGCATTTCAGGAATAGCTGGAAATCTCCGTCTAAAACTCAAAACGAACGTATCCTTCAGACTGCTCTGCTGTTTGTTCACTTAGCTATGGGACCTGAATCTGCCTTGAGATTCAGAGTGAGAAGCACGTTTCTTCTAGGAGCTGCGTTTGGATATTCCAGAGTGAATGGGAGTAAACGCTGTATTGAGAAATATCTGCTTCTAAAACCAAAACGGAGCAACCTAACAGAACGGCCTTCAAGGTGTGCGTTCAACTTACAGAGTTAAACTGATGTGTGTTTGCAGGAGTTTGTAAACCCTTTCTGTGAAGAAGCGGAAAACGCATTTTTCCAGCCAAATCCAAGCATTTCAGGCATAGCTGGAAATCTCCGTCTGAAACTCAAAACGAACGTATTATTCAGACTGCTCTGCTGTGTGTCCTCTTAGCTAAGGGACCTGAATCTGTTTTGAGATTCAGAGAGTGAGAAGCGCGTTTCGTTTAGGAGCTGCGTTTGGATATTCCAGAGTGAATGAAAGTAAACGCTGTATTGAGAAATATCTGCTTCTAAAACAAAATCGGAGCAACATAACAGAACGGCCTTTAATGTGTGCGTTCAACTTACAGAGGTAAACTGATGTCTGTTTGCAGGAGTTTTTAATCCCTTTCTGTGAAGAAGCGGAAAACGCATTTTTCCAGCCAAATCCAAGCATTTCAGAAATAGCTGGAAATCTCCGTCTAAAACTCAAAACGAACGTATCTTTCAGACTGCTCTGCTGTGTGTTCTCTTAGCTAAGGCAGTTGAATCTACCTTGAGATTCAACAAGTGAGAACCGCGTTTCTTCTAAAAGCTGCGTTTAGATATTCCAGAATGAATGGGAGTAAACGCTGTATTGAGAAATATCTGCTTCTAAAACCAAAACGGAGCAACCTAACAGAACGCCTTCAATGTGTCCGTTCAACTTACAGAGTTAAACTGATGTGTGTTTGCAGGAGTTTGTAAACACTTTCTGAGAAGAAGAGGAAAACGCATTTTCCACCCAAATCCAAGCATTTCAGGAATAGCTGGATATCTCCGTCTAAAACTCAAAACGAACGTATCCGTCAGAATGCTCTGCTGTGTGTTCGTTTACCTAAGTGAGCTGAATCTGCCTTGAGTTTCAGAGAGTGAGAAACGCGTTTCTTTTAGGAGCTGCGTTTGGATATTCCAGAGTGAATGGGAGTAAACGCTGTATTGAGAAATATCTGCTTCTAAAACCAAAACGGAGCAACCTAACAGAACGGCCTTTAATGTGTGCGTTCAACTTACAGAGGTAAACTGATGTCTGTTTGCAGGAGTTTTTAATCCCTTTCTGTGAAGAAGCGGAAAACGCATTTTTCCAGCCAAATCCAAGCATTACCGGAATAGATGGAAATCTCCGTCTAAAACTCAAAACGAACGTATCCTTCAGACTGCTCTGCTGTGTGTTCGCTTAGCTAAGGGACCTGAATCTGCCTTGAGATTCAGAGAGTGAGAAGCGCGTTTCTTCTAGGAGCTGCGTTTGGATATTCCAGAGTGAAAGGGAGTAAATGCTGTATTGAGAAACATCTTCTTCTAAAACCAAAACGGAGAAACCTAACAAAACAGCCTTCAATGTGTGCGTTCACCTTACAGAGTTAAACTGATGTGTGTTTGCAGGAGTTTGTAAACCCTTTCTGAGAAGAGGGGGAAAACGCATATTCCAGCAAAATCCAAGCATTTAAGGATAGCTGGAAATCTCTGTCTAAAACTCAAAACGAACGTACACTTCAGACTGCTCTGCTGTGTGTTAGCTTACCTAAGGGAGTTGAATCTGCCTTGAGATTCAGAGAGTGAGAAGCGCGTTTGTTCTAGGAGCTGCGTTTGGATATTCCAGAGTGAATGAAAGTAAACGCTGTATTGAGAAATATCTGCTTCTAAAACCAAAACGGAGCAACCTAACAGAACGGCCTTCAATGGGTGCGTTCAACTTACAGAGTTAAACTGATGTGTGTTTGCAGGAATTTTTAAACCCTTTCTGTGAAGAAGCGGAAAACGCATTTTTCCAGCAAAATCCAAGCATTTCAGGAATAGCTGGAAATCTCCGTCTAAAACTCAAAACGAACGTATCCTTCAGACTGCTCTGCTGTGTGTTCGCTTACATAACGGCGTTGAATCTGCCTTGAGATTCAGAGAGTGAGAAGCGCGTTTCTTATAGGTGCTGCGTTTGGATATTCCAGAGTAAATGGGAGTAAACGCTGTATCGAAAAATATCTGCTTCTAAAATCAAAACAGAGCCACCTAACAGAACGGCCTTCAATGCGTGCATTCAACTTAAAGAGTTAAACTGATTTGTGTTTGCAGGAGTTTGTAAACCCTTTCTGTGAAGAAGCGGAAAACGCATTTTTCAAGCCAAATCCAAGCATTTCAGAAATAGCTGGACATCTCCGTCTAAAACTCAAAACGAACGTATCCTTCAGACTGCTCTGCTGTGTGTTCTCTTAGCTAAGGCAGTTGAATCTACCTTGAGATTCAAAAAGTGAGAACCGCGTTTCTTTCAGGAGCTGCGTTTAAATATTCCAGAGTCAATGGGAGTAAACGCTATATTGAGAAATATTTGCTTCTAAAACCAAAACGGAGCAACCTAACAGAACGGCCTTCAATGTGTGCGTTCAACCTACAGAGTTAAACTGATGTGTGTTTGCAGGAATTTGTAAACCTTTTCTGTGAAGAAGCGGAAAACGCATTTTTCCATCCAAATCCAAGCATTTTAGAAATAGCTGGAAATCTCCGTCTAAAACTCAAAACGAACGTATCCTTCAGACTGCTCTGCTGTGTGTTCTCTTAGCTAAGGCAGTTGAATCTACCTTGAGATTGAAAAAGTGAGAACCGCGTTTCTTCTAGGAGCTGCGTTTAAATATTCCAGAGTCAATGAAAGTAAACGCTATATTGAGAAATATTTGCTTCTAAAACCAAAACCGAGCAACCTAACAGAACGGCCTTCAATACGTGCGTTCAACTTACAGAGTTAAACTGACGTGTGTTTGCAGGAGTTTGTAAACTTTTTCTGTGAAGAAGCGGAAAACGCATTTTTCCATCCAAATCCAAGCATTTTAGAAATAGCTGGACATCTCCGTCTAAAACTCAAAACGAACGTATCCTTCAGACTGCTCTGCTGTGTGTTCGCTTAACTAAGGGAATTGAATCTGCCTTGAGATTCAGAGAGTGAGAAGCGCGTTTCTTCTAGGAGCTGCGTTTGGATAGTCCAGAGTAAACGGGAGTTAACGCTGTATTGAGAAATATCTGCTTCTAAAACCAAAACGGAGCAACCTAACAGAACGGCCTTCAATGTGTGCGTTCCACTTACAAAGTTAAACTGATGGGTGTTTGCAGGAATTTGTAAACCCTTTCTGTGAAGAAGCGGAAAACGCATTTTCCAGCCAAATCCAAGCATTTCAGGAATAGCTGGAAATCTCCGTCTAAAACTAAAAACGGACGTATCCTTCAGACTGCTATGCTGTGTGTTCGCTTAGCTAAGGGACCTGAATCTGCCTTGAGATTCAGAGAGTGAGAACCCCGTTTCTTCTAGGAGCCGCGGTTGGATATTCCAGATGAATGGGAGTAAACGCTGTATTGAGAAATATCTGCTTCTAAAACCAAAACGGAGCAACCTAACAGGACGGCCTTCAATGTGTGCGTTGAACTTACAGAGTTAAACTGATGTGTTTTTGCAGGAGTTTCTAAACCCTGTCTGTGAAGAAGCGGAAAACGCATTTTACCAGCCAAATCCAAGCATTTCAGAAATACCTGGACATCTCCGTCTGAAACTCAAAACGAACGTATCCTTCGGACTGCTCTACTGTGAGTTCGCTTATTTAAGGCGGTTGAATCTGCCTGGAGATTCAAAGAGTGAGAAGCGCGTTTCTTCTTGGAGCTGCGATTGGATAGTCCAGAGTGAACGGGAGTTAACGATGTATTGAGAAATATCTGCTTCTAAAACCAAAACGGAGCAACATAACAGAACGGCCTTCAATGAGTCCGTTCAACTTATAGAGTTAAACTGATGTGTGTTTCCAGGTGTTTGTAAACCCTTTCTGTGAAGAAGCGGAAAACGCGTTTTTCCAGCCATATCCAAGCATTTCAGAAATAGCTGGACATCTCCGTCTAAAACTCAAAACGAACGTATCCTTCAGACTGCTCTGCTGTGTGTTCTCTTAGCTAAGACAGTTGAATCTACCATGAGATTCAAAAAGTGAGAAGTGCGTTTCTTTCAGGAGCTGCGTTTGGATATTCCATAGTGAATGGGAGTAAACGCTGTATAAAGAAATATCTGCTTCTAAAACCAAAACGGAGCAACCTAACAGAACGGCCTTCAATGTGTGCGTTCAACCTAAAGAGATAAACTGATTTTTGTTTGCAGGAGTTTGTAAACCCTTTCTGTGAAGTAGCGGAAAGCGCATTTTTCCAGCCAATTCCAAGCATTTCAGGAATAGCTGGAAATCTCCGTCTAAAACTCAAAACGAACGTATCCTTCAGACTGCTCTGCTGTGTGTTTTCTTAGCTAAGGCAGTTGAATCTACCTTGAGATTCAAAAAGTGAGAACCGCGTTTCTTCTAGGAGCTGCGTTTAGATATTCTAGAGTGAATGGGAGTAAACGCTGTATTGAGAAATATCTGCTTCTAAAACCAAAACGGAGCAACCTAACAGAACGGCCTTCAATGTGTTCGTTCAACTTACACAGTTAAACTGATGTTTGTTTGCAGGAGTTTGTAAACCCTTTCTGTGAAGAAGCGGAAGACGCATTTTTCCAGCCAAATCCAAGCATTTCAGGCATAGCTGGAAATCTCCGTCTAAAACTCAAAACGAACGTATCCTTCAGACTACTCTGCTGTGTGTTCTCATACCTAAGGGACCTGAATCTGCCTTGAGATTCAGACAGTGAGAAGCGCGTTTCTTTTAGGAGCTGCGTTTAGATATTCCAGAGTGAATGAAAGTAAACGCTGTATTGAGAAATATCTGCTTCTAAAAGAAAAACGGAGCAACCTAACAGAATGGCCTTCTATGTGTTGGTTCCACTTACAGAGATAAACTGATTTGTGTTTGCAGGAGATCGTAAACCCTTTCTGTGAAGAAGCGGAACACGCATTTTTCCAGCCAAATTTAAGCATTTCAGAAATAGCTGGAAATCTCCGTCTAAAACTCAAAACGAACGTATCTTTTAGACTGCTCTGCTGTGTGTTCTTTTAGCTAAGGCAGTTGAATCTACCTTGAGATTCAACAAGTGAGAACCGCGTTTCTTCCAAAAGCTGCGTTTAGGTATTCCAGAGTGAATGGGAGTAAACGCTGTATTGAGAAATATCTGCTACTAAAACCAAACCGGAGCAACCTAACAGAACGCCTTCAATGTGTTCGTTCAACTTACAGAGTTAAACTGATGTGTGTTTGCAGGAGTTAGTAAACCCTTTCTGTGAAGAAGCAGAAAACGCATTTTTCCAGCGAAATCTAGGCATTTCATAAATAGCTGGACATCTCCGTCTAAAACTCAAAACGAACGTATCCTTCAGACTGCTCTGCTCTGTGTTCGCTGAGCTCAGGGAGCTGAATCTGCCTTGAGATTCAGAGAGTGAGAAGTGCGTTTCTTCAAGGAGATGCGTTTGGATATTCCAGAGTGAATGGGAGTAAACGCCGTATTGAGAAATATCTGCTTCTAAAACCAAAACGGAGCAACTTACAGAAGGGATATCAATGTGTGCGTTCAACTTAAAGAGTTAAACTCGTGTGTTTGCAGGAGTTTGTAAACACTTTCTGTGAAGAAGTGGAAAACGCATATTTCCTGACTAATCCAAGCATTTCAGAAATAGCTGGAAATCTCCGTCTAAAACCCAAAACGAACGTATCCTCCAGACTGCTCTGCTGTGTGTTCACTTAGCTAAGGAAGTTGAATCTGCTTTGAGATTCAGAGTGAGAAGCGCGTTTCTTCTAGGATCTGCGTTTGGATATTCCGGAGTGAAGGGGAGTAAACGCTGTAGTGAGAAATATCTGCTTCTAAAACCAAAACGAAGAAACCTAATAGAACGGCCTTCAATGTGTGCGTTCAACTTACAGAGTTAAACTGATGTGTGTTTGCAGGAGTTTGTAAACCCTTTCTGTGAAGTAGCGGAAAACGCAATTTTCCAGCCAAATACATGCATTTCAGAAATAGCTGGAAATCTCCGTCTAAAACTCAAAACGATCGTATCCTTCAGACTGCTCTGCTGTGTGTTCGCTTAGCTAAGGGAGCTGAATCTGCCTTGAGATTCAGAGAGTGAGAAGCGCATTTCTTCTAGGAGCTGCGTTTGGATATTCCAGAGTGAATGGGAGTAAACGCTGTATTGAGAAATATCTGCTTCTGAAATCAAAACGGAGCAACCTAACAGAACCGCCTTTAATGTGTGCGTTCAACTTACAGAGTTGAACTGATGTGTGTTTGAAGGAGTTTATAAACCCTTTCTGAGATGTAGCGGAAAACGCATTTTCCAGCCAAATCCAAGCATTTCAGGAATAACTGGAAATCTCCGTCTAAAACTCAAAACGAACGTATGCTTCAGACTGCTCTGCTGTGTGTTCGGTTACATAACGGAGTTGAATCTGCCTTGAGATTCAGAGAGTGAGAAGCGCGTTTCTTATAGGTGCTGCGTTTGGACATTCCAGAGTAAATGGGAGTAAACGCTGTATTGAATAATATCTGCTTCTAAAACCAAAACAGAGCAACCTAACAGAACGGCCTTCAATGTGTCCATTCAACTTATAGAGTTAAACTGATGTGTGTTTGAAAAAGTTTGTAAACCCTTTTTGTGAAGAAGCGGAAAACGCATTTTTCCAGCCAAATGCAAGCATTTCATAAATAGCGGGACATCTCCGTCTAAAACTCAAAACGAACGTATCCTTCAGACTGCTCTGCTGTGTGTTCTCTTAGCTAAGGCAGTTGAATCTACCTTGAGATTCCAAAAGTGAGAACCGCGTTTCTTCTAGGATCTGCGTTTAAATATTCCAGAGTCAATGGGAGTAAACGCTATATTGAGAAATATTTGCTTCTAAAACCAAAACGGAGCAACCTAACAGAACGGCCTTCAATATGTGCGTTCAACTTACAGAGTTAAACTGATGTGTGTTTGCAGGAGTTTGTAAACCCTTTCTGTGAAGAAGCGGAAAACGCATTTTTCCATCCAAATCCAAGCATTTAAGAAATAGCTGGACATCTCCGTCTAAAACTCAAAACGAACGTATCCTTCAGACTGCTCTGCTGTGTGTTCGCTTACCTAAGGGAATTGAATCTGCCTTGAGATTCAGAGAGTGAGAAGCGCGTTTCTTCTAGGAGCTGCGTTTGGATAGTCCAGAGTAAACGGGAGTTAACGCTGTATTGAGAAATATCTGCTTCTAAAACAAAAACGGAGCAAAATAACAGAACAGCCTTCAATGTGTCCGTTCCACTTACAGAGTTAAACTGATGGGTGTTTGCAGGAATTTGTAAACCCTTTCTGTGAAGAAGCGGAAAACGCATTTTTCCAGCGAAATCCAAGCATTTCAGGAATAGCTGGAAATCTCCGTCTAAAACTAAAAGCGGACGTATCCTTCAGACTTCTATGCTGTGTGTTCGCTTAGATCAGGGACCTGAATCTGCCTTGAGATTCAGAGAGTGAGAACCGCGTTTCTTCTAGGAGCCGCGTTTGGATATTCCATAGTGAATGGGAGTAATCGCTGTATTGAGAAATATCTGCTTCTAAAACCAAAACGGAGCAACCTAACAAAACGGCCTTCAATGTGTGCGTTCAACTTACAGAGCTAAACTGATGTGTGTTTGTAGGAGTTTGTAAACCCTTTCTGTGAAGAAGCGGAAAACGCATTTTTCCAGCCAAATCCAAGCATTTCAGAAATAGCTGGACATCTCCGTCTGAAACGCAAAACGAACGTATCCTTCAGACTGCTCTGCTGTGAGTTGGCTTATTTAAGGGGGTTTAATCTGCCTTGAGATTCAGAAAGTGAGAAGTGCGTTTCTTCTTGGAGCTGCGTTTGGATAGGCCAGAGTGAACGGGAGTTAACGATGTATTGAGAAATATCTGCTTCTAAAACCAAAACGGAGCAACATAACAGTACGGCCTTCAATGTGTCCGTTCAACTTACAGAGTTAAACTGATGTGTGTTTGCAGGAGTTTGTAAACCCTTTCTGTGAAGAAGCGGAAAACGCATTTTTCCAGCCAAATCCAAGCATTTCAAAAATAGCTGGAAATCTCCGTCTAAAACTCAAAACGAACGTATCCGTCAGACTGCTCTGCTGTGTGTTCTCTTAGCTAAGGCAGTTGAATCTACCTTGAGATTCAAAAAGTGAGATCCGCGTTTCTTCTAGGAGCTGCGTTTAGATATTCAAGAGTGAAAGGGAGTAAACGTTGTATTGAGAAATATCTGCTTCTAAAACCAAAACGGAGCAACCTAACAAAACGGCCTTCAATGTGTGCGTTCAATTTACAGCGATAAACTGATGTGTGTTTGCAGGAATTTGTAAACCCTTTCTGTGAAGAAGCGGAAAACGCACTTTTCCAGCCAAATCCAAGCATTCAAAAAATTGCTGGAAATCTCCGTCTAAAACTCAAAACGAACGTATCCTTCAGACTGCTCTGCTGTGTGTTCGCTGAGCTAAGTGAGCTGAATTTGCCTTGAGATTCAGAGAGTGAGAAGCCCGTTTCTTCTAGGAGCTGCGTTTGGATATTCCAGAGTGAATTGGAGTAAACGCTGTATTGAGAAATATCTGCTTCTTAAACCAAAACGGATCAACCTACAAGAGGGGCGTTCAATGAGTGCGTTCAACTTACAGAGTTAAACTGATGAGTGTTTGCAGGAATTTGTAAACCCTTTCTGTGAAGGAGCGGAAAACGCATTTTTCCAGCGAAATCCAAGCATTTCAGGAATAGCTGGAAATCTCCGTCTAAAACTCAAAACGGACGTATCCTTCAGACTGCTATGCTGTGTGCTCGCTTAGCTAAGGGACCTGAATCTGCCTTGAGATTCAGAGAGTGAGAACCGCGTTTCTTCTAGGAGCTGCGTTTGGATATTCCAGAGTGAATGGGAGTAAACGCTGTATTGAGAAATATCTGCTTCCAAAACCAAAACGGAGATAACTAACAGAGCGGCCTTCAATGTGTGCGTTACACTTAAAGAGTTAAACTGAGGTGGGTTTGCAGGAGTTTGTAAACCCTATCTGAGAAGAGCGGAAAACGCATTTTCCAGCCAAATACAGCATTTCAGGAATAGCTGGAAATCTCCGTCTAAAACTGAAATGAACGTATACTTAAAACTGCTCTGCTGTGTGTTCCCTTAGCTAAGGAAGCTGAATCTGCCTTGAGATTCAGAGAGTGAGAAGCGCGTTTCTTCTAGGAGCTGCGCTTGGATATTCCAAAGTGAATGACAGTTAACGCTGTATTGAGAAATATCTGCTTCTAAAACCAAAACGGAGCAACCTAACAGAACGGCCTTCAGTGTGCGCGTTCAACTTACAGAGTTAAACGGATGTGTGTTTGCAGGAGTTTGTAAACCCTTTCCGTCAAGAAGCGGAAAACGCATTTTTCCTGCCAAATCCAAGCATTTCAGAAATGGCTGGAAATCTCCGTCTAAAACTCAAAACGAACGTATCCTTCAGACTCCTCCGCTGTGTGTTCGCTTAGTTAAGCTAGCTGAATCTGCCTTGAGATTCAGAGAGTGAGAAGCCCGTTTCTTCTGGGAGCTGCGTTTGGTTATTCCAAAGTGAATGGGATTAAACGCTGTATTGAGAAATATCTGCTTCTAATATTAAAACGGAGCAACATAACAGAACGGCCTTCAATGTGTGCGTTCAACTTACAGAGGTAAACTGATGTGTGTTCACAGGAGTTTGTAAACCCTTTCTGAGAAGAAGCGGAAAAGGCATTTACCAGCAAAATCCAAGCATTTCAGAAATAGCTGGATATCTCCGTCTAAAACTCAAAACGAACATATCCTTCAGACTGCTCTGCTGTGTGTTCGCTTACCTAAGGGAGTTGAATCTGCCTTGAGATTCAGAGAGTGAGAAGCGCGTTTCTTTTAGGAGCTGAGTGTGGATATTCCAGAGTGTATGGGAGTAAACGCTGTATTGAGAAATATCTGCTTCTAAAACCAAAACGGACCAACCTAACAGAACGGCCTTCAATGTGTGCGTTCAACTTACAGAGGTAAACTGATGTGTGTTTGCCGGAGTTTGTAAACCCTTTCTGTGAAGAAGCGGAAAACGCATTTTACCAGCCAATTCCAAGCATTTCAGAAATAGCAGGAAATCTCCGTCTGAAACTCAAAACGAACGTATCTTTCAGACTGCACTGCTGTGTGTTCGCTTAGCTAAGGGAGTTGAATCTGCCTTGAGATTTAGAGAGTGAGAAGCGCGTTACCTCTAGGAGCTGCGTTTGGATATTCCAGAGTGAATGGGATTAAACGCTGTATTGAGAAATATCTGTTTCTAAAACCAAAACGGACCAACCTAACAGAACGGCCTTCAATGTGTGCGTTCAACTTACAGAGTTAAACTAATGTGTGTTTGCAGGTGTTTGTAAACCCTTTCCGTCAAAAAGCGGAAAACGCATTTTTCCTGCCATATCCGTGCATTTTAGAAATAGCTGGAAATCTCCGTCTAAAGCTCAAAACGAACGTATCCTTCAAACTGCACTGCTGTGTGTTTGCTTAGCTAAGGGAGCTGAATCTGCCTTGAGATTCAGAGAGTCTGAAGCGCGTTTCTTTTGGAGCTGCGTGTGGATATTCCAGAGTGTATGGGAATAAACGCTGTATTGAGAAATATCTCCTTCAAAAACAAAGACGGACCAACCTAACAGAACGGCCTTCAATCTGTGCGATCAACCTACAGAGTTAAACTGATGTTTGTTTGCAGGAGTTTGTAAACCCTTTCTGTGAAGAAGCGGAAAACGGATTTTTCCAGCCAAATCGAAGCATTTCAGAAATAGCTGGAAATCTCCGTCTAAAACTCAAAACGAACGTATCCTTCAGACTGCTCTGCTGTGTGTTCGCTGACCTAAGGGAGTTGAATCTGCCTTGAGATTCAGAGAGTGAGAAGCGCGTTTCTTCTAGGAGCTGCGTTTTGATAGTCCAGAGTGAATGGGAGTTAACACGGTATTGAGAAATATCTGCTTCTAAAAGCAAAACGGAGCAACCTAACAGAACGGCCTTCAATGTGACCGTTCAACTTACAGAGTTAAACTGATGTGCGTTTGCAGGAGTTTGTAAACTTTTTCTGTTACGAAGCGGAGAACGCATATATTCAACCAAATCCAAGCATTTCAGAAATAGCTGAAAATCTCCGTCTAAAACTCAAAACGGACGTATCCTTCGGACTGCTCTGCTGTGTTCGCTTACCTAAGGGAGTTGAATCTGCCTTGAGATTCAGAGAGTGAGAAGCGCGTTTCTTCTAGGAGCTGCGCTTGGATATTCCAGAGTGAATGAGAGTTAACGCTGTATTGAGAAATATCTGCTTCGAAAACCAAAACGGAGCAACCTAACAGAATGGCCTTCCGTGTGCGCGTTCAACTTACAGAGTTAAACGGATGTGTGTTTGCAGGAGTTTTTAAACCCTTTCCGTCAAGAAGCGGAAAACGCATTTTTCCTGCCAAATCCAAGCATTTCAGAAATAGCTAAAAATCTCCGTCTAAAACTCAAAACGAACGTATCCTTCAGACTCCTCCGCTGTGTGTTAGCTTAGTTAAGTGAGCTGAATCTGCCTTGAGATTCAGAGAGTGAGAAGCCCGTTTCTTCTGGGAGCTGCGTTTGGTTATTCTAGAGTGAATGGGATTAAACGCTGTATTGAGAAATATCTGCTTCTAAAACCAAAACGGAGCAACATAACAGAACGGCCTTCAATGTGTGCGTTCAACTTACGGAGTTAAAGTGATGTGTGTTTGCAGGAGTTTGTAAACCCTTTCTGAGAAGAAGCCGAAAACGCATTTTCCAAAAAAATCCAAGCATTTCAGAAATAGCTGGAAAACTCCGTCTAAAACTCAAAACGAACATATCCATCAGACTGCTCTGCTGTGTGTTCGCTTACCTAAGGGAGTTGAATCTGCCTTGAGATTCAGAGAGTGAGAAGCGCGTTTCTTCTAGGAGCTGCGTTTTGATATTACAGAGTGAAAGAAAGTTAACGCTGTATTGAGAAATATCTGCTTCTAAAACCAAAACGGAGCAACCTAACAGAACGGCCTTCAATGTCTGCGTTCAACTTACAGAGTTAAACTGATGTGTGTTTGCAGGAGTTTGTAAACCCTTTCCGTCAACAAACGGAAAACGCATTTTTCCTGCCATATCCAAGCATTTCAGAAATAGCTGGAAATCTCCGTCTAAAACTCATAACAAACGTATCCTTCAGACTGCTCCGCTGTGTGTTCGCTTAGCTAAGTGAGCTGAATCTGCCTTGAGATTCAGAGAGTGAGAAGCCCGTTTCTTCTAGGAGCTGCGTTTCGATATTACAGAGTGAATGGGAGTAAACGCTGTATTGAGAAATATCTGATTCTAAAACCAAAACGGAGCAACTTAGCAGAACGGCCTTCAATGTGTGCGTTCAACTTACAGAGTTAAACTGATGTGTGTTTGCAGGAGTTTGTAAACCCTTTCTGAGGAAAAGCGGAAAACGCATTTTCCATCAGAATCCAAGCATTTCAGAAATAGCTGGAAATCTCCGTCTAAAGCTCAAAACGAACGTATCCTTCAGACTGCACTGCTGTGTGTTTGCTTAGCTAAGAAAGCTGAATCTGCCTTGAGATTCAGAGAGTGAGAAGCGCGTTTCTTCTAGGAGCTGCGTGTGGATATTCCAGAGTGTATGGGAGTAAACGCTGTATTGAGAAATATCTGCTTCTAAAACCAAAACGGACCAACCTAACAGAACGGCCTTCAATGTGTGCGTTCAACTTACAGAGTTCAACTGATGTGTGTTTGCCAAAGTTTGTAAACCCTTTCTGTGAAGAAGCGGAAAACGCATTTTTTCAGCCAAATCCGAGCATTTCAGAAATAGTTGGAAATCTCCGTCTAAAACTCAAAACGAACGTATCCTTCAGACTGATCTGCTGTGTTTTGGCTTACCTAAGGGAGTTGAATCTGCCTTGAGATTCAGAGAGTGAGAATCCCGTTTCTTCTAGGAGCTGCGTTTGGATATTCCAGAGTGAATGAGAGTTAACGCTGTATTGAGAAATATCTGCTTCTAAACCCAAAACGGAGAAACCTAACAGAACGGCCTTCATTGTGTGCATTCAACTTACAGAGTTAAACTGATGTGTTTTTGCAGGAGTTTGTAAACCCTTTTCCATGAAGAAGCGGAAAACGCTTTTTTCCATCCAAATCCAAGCATTTCAGAAGTAGCTGGAAATCTCCGTCCAAAACTCGAAACGAACCTATTTTTCAGACTGCTCTGCTGTGTGTTCGCTAAGGTAAGGGAGCTGAATCAGCCTTGAGTTTCAGAGAGTGAGAAGCGCGTTTCTTCTAGGAGCTTCGTTTGGATATTCCAGAGTGAATGGGAGTAAACGCTGTATTGAGAAATATCTGCCTCTAAAACCAAAACGGAGCAACAAAACAGAACGGCCTTCAATGTGTGCATTCAACCTACAGAGTTAAACTGATGTGTTTTTGCAGGAGTTTGTAAACCCTTTCTGTGAAGAAGCGGAAAACGCATTTTTCCAGCCAAATCCAAGCATTTCAGAAATAGCTAAAAATCTCCGTCTAAAACTCAAAACGAACGTATCCTTCAGACTGCTCCACAGTGTGTTCGCTTAGCTAAGGGAGCTGAATCTGCCTTGAGATTCAGAGAGTGAGAAGCCCGTTTCTTCTAGGAGCTGCGTTTAGATATTTCAGAGTGAATTGGAGTAAACGCTGTATTGAGAAATATCTGCTTCTAAAACCAAAACGGAGCAACCTAACAGAACTGCCTTCAATGCGTGCGATCAACTTACAGAGTTCAACTGATATGTGTTTGCAGGAGTTTTTAAACCCTTTCTGTGAAGAAGTGGAAAACGCATTTTTCCAGCCAAATGCAAGCATTTCATAAATAGCTGAAATTCTCCGTCTAAAACTCAAAACGGACGTATCCTTCAGACTGCTCTCCTGTGTGTTCTCTTAGCTAAGGCAGTTGAATCTACCTTGAGATTCAAAAAGTGAGAACCGCGTTTCTACTAGGAGATGCGTTTAGATATTCCAAAGTGAATGGAAGTAAACGCTGTATTGAGAAATATCTGCTTCTAAAACCAAAACGGACCAACCTAACAGAATGGCCTTCAATGTGTGCGTTCACCTTACAGAGTTAAACTGATGTGTGTTTGCCGGAGTTTGTAAACACTTTCTGTGAAGAAGCGGAAAACGCATTTTACCAGCCAATTCCAAGCATTTCAGAAATAGCTGGAAATCTCCGTCTAAAACTCAAAACGAACGTATCTTCAGACTGCACTGCTGTGTGTTCGCTTAGCTAAGGGAGTTGACTCTGCCTTGAGATTTAGAGAGTGAGAAGCGCGTTACCTCTAGGAGCTCCGTTTGGATATTCCAGAGTGAATGGGATTAAACGCTGTATTGACAAATATCTGCTTCTAAAACCAAAACGGACCAACCTAACAGAATGGCCTTCACTTTGTGCGTTCAACTTACAGAGTTAAACTGACGTGTGTTTGCAGGAGTTTGTAAACCCTTTCTGAGAAGAGGGGGAAAACGCATTTTCCAGCAAAATCCAAGCATTTAGAAATAGCTGGAAATCTCAGTCTAAAACTCAAAACGAACGTACACTTCAGACTGCTCTGATGTGTGTTCGCTTACCTAAGGGAGTTGAATCTGCCTTGAGATTCAGAGAGTGAGAAGAGCGTTTTTTCTAGGAGCTGCGTTTGGATATTCCACAGTGAATGAAAGTAAACGCTGTATTGAGAAATATCTGCTTCTAAAACCAAAACGGAGCAACCTAACAGAACGGCCTTCAATGGGTGCATTCAACTTACAGAGTTTAACTGATATGTGTTTGCAGGAATTTTTAAACCCTTTCTGTGAAGAAGCGGAAAACGCATTTTTCCAGCCAAATCCAAGCATTTCAGGAATAGCTGGAAATCTCCGTCTAAAACTCAAAACGGACGTATCCTTCAGACTGCTCTGCTGTGTGTTCTCTTAGCTAAGGCAGTTGAATCTACCTTGAAATTCAAAAAGTGAGAACCGCGTTTCTTCTAGGAGCTGCGTTTAGATATTCTAGAGTGAATGGGAGTAAACGCTGTATTGAGAAATATCTGTTTCTAAAACCAAAACGGAGCAACCTAACAGAACGGCCTTCAATGTGTTCGTTCAACTTACACAGTTACACTGATGTTTGTTTGCAGGAATTTGTAAACCCTTTCTGTGAAGAAGCGGAAGACGCATTTTTCCAGCCAAATCCAAGCATTTCAGGCATAGCTGGAAATCTCCGTCTAAAACTCAAAACGAACGTATCCTTCAGACTACTCTGCTGTGTGTTCTCATACCTAAGGGACCTGAATCTGCCTTGAGATTCAGAGAGTGAGAAGCGCGTTTCTTTTAGGAGCTGCGTTTAGATATTCCAGAGTGAATTAAAGTAAACGCTGTATTGAGAAATATCTGCTTCTAAAAGAAAAACGGAGCAACCTAAAAAAATGGCCTTCTATGTGTTGGTTCCACTTACAGAGATAAACTGATGTGTGTTTGCAGGAGATTGTAAACCCTTTCTGTGAAGAAGCGGAACACGCATTTTTCCAGCCAAATTCAAGCATTTCAAAAATAGCTGGAAATCTCCGTCTAAAACTCAGAACGAACGTATCTTTCAGACTGCTCTGCTGTGTGTTCTCTTAGCTAAGGCAGTAGAATCTACCTTGAGATTCAACAAGTGAGAACCGCGTTTCTTCCAAAAGCTGCGTTTAGATATTCCAGAGTGAATGGGAGTAAACGCTGTATTGAGAAATATCTGCTTCTAAAACCAAACCGGAGCCACCTAACAGAACGCCTTCAATGTGTTCGTTCAACTTACAGAGTTAAACTGATGTGTGTTTGCAGGAGTTAGTAAACCCTTTCTGTGAAGAAGCGGAAAACGCATTTATCCAGCGAAATCTAAGCATTTCAGAAATAGCTGGACATCTCCGTCTGAAACTCAAAACGAACGTATCCTTCAGACTGCTCTGCTCTGTGTTCGCTGAGCTCAGGGAGCTGAATCTGCCTTGAGATTCAGAGAGTGAGAAGTGCGTTTCTTCTAGGAGATGCGTTTGGATATTCCAGAGTGAATGGGAGTAAACGCCGTATTGAGAAATATCTGCTTCTAAAACCAAAACAAAGCAACTTACAGAACGGATATCAATGTGTGCGTTCAACTTAAAAAGTTAAACTCGTGTGTTTCCAGGAGTTTGTAAACCCTTTCTGTGAAGAAGTGGAAAACCCATATTTCCTGACTAATCCAAGCATTTCAGAAATAGCTGGAAATCTCCGTCTAAAAACCAAAACGAACGTATCCTCCAGACTGCTCTGCTGTGTGTTCGCTTAGCTAAGGAAGTTGAATCTGCTTTGAGATTCAGAGTGAGAAGCGCGTTTCTTCTAGGATCTGCGTTTGGATATTCCGGAGTGAAAAGGAGCAAACGCTGTAGTGAGAAATATCTGCTTCTAAAACCAAAACGAAGCAACCTAATAGAACGGCCTTCAATGTGTGCGTTCAACTTACAGAGTTAAACTGATGTGTGTTTGCAGGAGTTTGTAAACCTTTCTGTGAAGAAGCGGAAAATGGAATTTTCCAGCCAAATACATGCATTTCAGAAATAGCTGGAAATCTCCGTCTAAAACTCAAAACGATCGTGTCCTTCAGACTGCTCTGCTGTGTGTTCGCTTAGCTAAGGGAGCTGAATCTGCCTTGAGATTCAGAGAGTGAGAAGCGCATTTCTTCTAGGAGCTGCGTTTGCATATTCCAGAGTCAATGGGAGTAAACGCTGTATTCAGAAATATCTGCTTCTAAAACCAAAACGGAGCAACCTAACAGAACCGCCTTTAATGTGTGCGTTCAACTTACAGAGTTGAACTGATGTGTGTTTGCAGGAGTTTGTAAACCCTTTCTGAGAAGAAGCGGAAAACGCATTTTCCACCCAAATCCAAGCATTTCAGGAATAGCTGGACATCTCCGTCTAAAACTCAAAACGAACGTATCCTACAGACTGCTCTGCTGTGTGTTCGCTTACCTAAGGGAGTTGAATCTGCCTTGAGATTCAGAGAGTGAGAAGCGCGTTTCTTCTAGGAGCTGCGTTTGCATATTACAGAGTGAAAGAGAGTTAACGCTGTATTGAGAAATATCTGCTTCTAAAACCAAAACGGAGCAACCTAGCAGAACGGCCTTCAATGTGTCCGTTCAACTTACAGAGTTAAACTGACGTGTGTTTGCAGGGGTTTGTAAACCCTTTCCGTCAAGAAGCGGAAAACGCATTTTTCCTGCCATATCCAAGCATTATAGAAATAGCTGGAAATCTCCGTCTAAAACTCAAAACGAACGTATCCTTCAGACTGCGCCGCTGCGTGTTCGCTTAGCTAAGTTAGCTGAATCTGCCTTGAGATTCAGAGAGTGAGAAGCCCGTTTCTTCTAGGAGCTTCGTTTGGATATTCCAAAGTGAATGGGATTAAAGGCTGTATTGAAAAATATCTGCTTCTAAAACCAAAACAAAGCAACTTAGCAGAACGGCCTTCAATGTCTGCGTTCAACTTACAGAGTTAAACTGATGTGTGTTTGCCGGAGTTTGTAAACCTTTTCTGAGAAGAAGCGGAAAACGCATTTTCCAGCAAAATCCAAGCATTCCAGAAATAGCTGGAAATCTCCGTCTAAAGCTCAAAACGAACGTATCCTTCAAACTGCACTGCTGTGTGTTTGCATAACTAAGGGAGCTGAATCTGCCTTGAGATTCAGAGAGTCTGAAGCCCGTTTCTTCTAGGAGCTGCGTGTGGATATTCCAGAGTGTATGGGAGTAAACGCTGTATTGAGAAATATCTGCTTCTAAAACCAAAACGGACCAACCTAACAGAACGGCCTTCAATGTGTGCGTTCAACTTACAGAGTTAAACTGATGTGTGTTTGCCGGAGTTTGTAAACCCTTTCTGTGAAGAAGCGGAAAACGCATTTTACCAGCCAATTCCAAGCATTTCAGAAATAGCTGGAAATCTCCGACTAAAACTCAAAACGAACGTATCCTTCAGACTGCACTGCTGTGTGTTTGCATAACTAAGGGAGCTGAATCTGCCTTGAGATTCAGAGAGTCTGAAGCGCGTTTCTTCTAGGAGCTGCGTGTGGATATTCCAGAGTGTATGGGAGTAAACGCTGTATTGAGAAATATCTGCTTCTAAAACCAAAACGGACCAACCTAACAGAACGGCCTTCAAGTGTGCGTTCAACCTACAGAGTTAAACTGATGTTTGTTTGAAGGAGTTTGTAAACCCTTTCTGTGAAGGAGCCGAAAACGCATTTTTCCAGCCAAATCGAAGCATTTCAGAAATAGCTGAAAATCTCCGTCTAAAACTCAAAACGAACGTATCCTTCAGACTGCTCTGCTGTGTGTTCGCTGACCTAAGGGATTTGAATCTGCCTTGAGATTCAGAGAGTGAGAAGCGCGTTTCTCCTAGGAGCTGCGTTTTGATAGTCCAGGGTGAATGGGAGTTAACGCGGTATTGAGAAATATCTGCTTCTAATACCAAAATGGAGCAACCTAACAGAACGGCTTTCAATGTGTGCGTTCAACTTACAGAGGTAAACTGATAGGTGTTTGCAGGAGTTTGTAAATCCTTTCCGTGGAGAAGCGGAAAACGCATTTTTCCAGCCAAATTCAAGCATTTCAGAAATAGCTAGAAATCTCCGTCTAAAACTCAATACGAACGTATCCTTCAAATTGCTCTGCTGTGTGTTCACTTAGCTAAGGAGCGGAATCTGCCTTGAGATTCAGAGAGTGAGAAGCGCGTTTCTTCTAGGAGCTTCGTTTGGATATTCCAGAGTGAATGGGAGTAAACGCTGTATTGAGAAATATCTGCCTCTAAAACCAAAACGGAGCAACATAACAGAACGGCCTTCAATTTGTGCATTCAACCTACAGAGTTAAACAGATGTGTTTTTGCAGGAGTTTGTAAACCCTTTCTGTGAAGAAGCGGAAAACGCATTTTACCAGCCAAATCCAAGCATTTCAGGCATAGCTGGAGATCTCCGTCTAAAACTCAAAACGAACGTATCCTTCAGACTGCTCTGCTGTGTGTTCGCTTACCTAAGGGAGTTGAATCTGCCTTGATATTCAGAGAGTGAGAAGCGCGTTTCTTCTAGGAGCTGTGTTTGGATAGTCCAGAGTAAACGGGAGTTAACGCTGTCTTGAGAAATATCTGCTTCTAAAACCAAAACGGAGCAACCTAACAGAACGGCCTTCAATGTGTCCGTTCAACTTACAAAGTTAAACTGATGTGTGTTTGCAGGAGTTTGTAAACCCTTTCTGAGAAGAAGCAGAAAACGCATTTTCCAGCCAAATCCACGCATTTAAGAAATAGCTGGAAATCTCCGTCTAAAGCTCAAAACGAACGTATCCTTCAGACTGCTCTGCTGTGTGTTCGCTTTCCTAAGTGAGTTGAATCTGCCTTGGGATTCAGAGAGTGAGAAGCGCGTTTCTTCTAGGAGCTGCGTTTTGATAGTCCAGAGTGAATGGGAATTAACGTGGTATTGAGAAACATCTGCTTCTAAAACCAAAACGGAGCAACCTAACAGAACGGCTTTCAATGTGTGCGTTTAACTTACAGAGTTAAACTGATATGTATTTGCAGGAGTTTGTAAATCCTTTCTGTGGAGAAGCGGAAAACGCATTTTTCCAGCCAAATCCAAGCATTTCAGAAATAGCTGGAAATCTTCGTCTAAAACTCAGATCGAATGTATCCTTCAGACGGCTCCGCAGTGTGTACTCTTAGCTAAGTGAGCTGAATCTGCCTTGAGATTCAGAGAGTGATAAGCCCGTTTCTTCTAGGAGCTGCGTTTGGATATTCCGGAGATAATGGGATTAAACGCTGTATTGAGAAATATCTGCTTCTAAAACCAAAACGGAACAACTTATCAGAGCGGCCTTCAATGTGTGCGTCCAACTTACAGAGTTAAACTGATGTGTGTTTGCAGGAGTTTGTAAATTCTTTCTGAGAATAAGCGGAAAACGCATTTTCCAGCCAATTACAAGCATTTCAGGAATAGCTGGAAATCTCCGTCTAAAATTCAAAACCAACGTATCCTTCAGACTGCTCTGCTGTGTGTTCGCTTACCTAAGGGAGTTGAATCTGCCTTGAGTTTCAGAGAGTGAAAAGCGCGTGTCTTTTAGGAGCTGCGTTTGGATATTCCAGAGTGAATGGGAGTAAACGCTGTATTGAGAAATATCTGCTTCTAAAACCAAAACGGAGCAACCTAACAGAACTGCCTTCAATGTGTGCGTTCAACTTACACAGTTAAACTGATGTGTGTTTGCAGGAGTTTGTAAACCCTTTCCGTGAAAAAGAGGAAAACACATTTTTCCAGCCAAATCCAAGCATTTCAGGCATAGCTGAAGATCTCCGTCTAAAACTCAAAACGAACGTATCCTTCAGACTGCTCTGCTGTGTGTTCGCTTACCTAAGGGAGTTGAATCTGCCTTGATATTCAGAGAGTGAGAAGCGCGTTTCTTCTAGGAGCTGCGTTTGGATAATCCAGAGTAAACGGGAGTTAACGCTGTCTTGAGAAATATCTGCTTCTAAAACCAAAACGGAGCAACCTAACAGAACGGCCTTCAATGTGTGCGTTCAACTTACAGAGTTAAACTGATGTGTGTTTGCAGGAGTTTGTAAACCCTTTCCGTCAAGAAGCGAAAAACGCATTTTTCCTGCCATATCCGTGCATTTCAGAAATAGCTGGAAATCTCCGTCTAAAACTCAAAACGAACGTATCCTTCAAACTGCACTTCTGTATGTTTGCTTAGCTAAGGGAGCTGAATCTGCCTTGAGATTCAGAGAGTCTGAAGCGCGTTTCTTCTAGGAGCTGCGTGTGGATATTCCAGAGTGTATGGGAGTAAATGCTGTATTGAGAAATATCTGCTTCTAAAACAAAAACGGACCAACCTACCAGAACGGCCTTCGATGTGTGCGTTCAACCTACAGAGTTGAACTGATGTTTGTTTGCAGGAGTTTGTAAACCCTTTCTGGGAAGAAGCGGAAAACGGATTTTTCCAGCCAAATCGAAGCATTTCAGAAATAGCTGGAAATCTCCGTCTAAAACTCAAAACGAACGTATCCTTCAGACTGCTCTGCTGTGTGTTCGCTGACCTAAGGGAGTTGAATCTGCCTTGAGATTCAGAGAGTGAGAAGCGCGTTTCTGCTAGGAACTGCGTTTGGATATTCCAGAGTGAAGGAGATTTAATGCTGTATTGAGAAATATCTGCTCCTAAAAGCAAAACGGAGCCACCTAACAGAACGGCCTTCAATGTGTGCGTTCAACGTACAGAGGTAAACTGATTTGTGTTTGCAGGAGTTTGTAAACCCTTTCCGTGAAGAAGCGGAAAACGAATTTTCCAGCCAAATCCAAGCATTTCAGTAATAGCTGGAAATCTCCGTCTAAAAGTGAAATGAACGTATACTTCAGACTGCTCTGCTGTGTGTTCGCTTACCTAAGGGAATTGAATCTGCCTTGAGATTCAGAGAGTGAGAAGCGCGTTTCTTTTACGATCTGCGTTTGGATATTCCAGAGTGAATGAAAGTAAACGCTGTATTGAGAAATATCTGCTTCTAAAAAACGGAGCAACCTAACAGAACGGCCTTCCATGTGTGCGTTCAACTTACAGAGTTAAACTGATGTGTGTTTGCAAGAGTTTGTAAACCCTTTCCGACAAGAAGCGGAAAACGGATTTTCCAGCCAAATCCAAGCATTTCAGAAATAGCTGGAAATCTCGGTCTAAAACTGAAAACGAATGTATCCTTCAGACGGCTCCGCAGTGTGTACTCTTAGCTAAGTGAGCTGAATCTGCCTTGAGATTCAGAGAGTGAGAAGCGCGTTTCTTCTAGGAGCTGCGTTTCGATATTACAGAGTGAATGGGAGTAATAACTGTATTGAGAAATATCTGATTCTAAAACCAAAACGGAGCAACATAACAGAACGGCCTTCAATGTGTGCATTTAACCTACAGAGTTAAACTGATGTGTGTTTGCAGGGGTTTGTAAACCCTTTCTTTGAAGAAGCGAAAAACGCATTTTTCCAGCCAAATCCAAGCATTTCACAAATAGCTGGATATCTCCGTCTAAAACTCAAAACGAACGTATGCTTCAGACTGCTCTGCTGTGTGTTCGCTTACATAACGGAGTTGAGTCTGCCTTGAGATTCAGAGAGTGAGAAGCGCGTTTCTTGTAGGTGCTGCGTTTGGATATTCCAGAGTAAATGGGAGTAAACGCTGTATTGAAAAATATCTGCTTCGAAAACCAAAACAGAGCAACCTAACAGAACGGCCTTCAATGTGTGCATTTAACTTAAAGAGTTAAACTGATGTGTGTTTGCAGGAGTTTGTAAACCCTTTCTGTGAAGAAGCGGAAAACGCATTTTTCAAGCCAAATCCAAGCATTTCAAAAAAAGCTGGACATATCCGTCTAAAACTCAAAACGAACGTATCCTTCAGACGGCTCTGCTGTGTGTTCTCTTAGCTAAGGCAGTTGAATCTACCTTGAGATTCAAAAAGTGAGAACCGCGTTTCTTCTAGGAGCTGCGTTTAAATATTCCAGAGTCAATGGGAGTAAACGCTATATTGAGAAATATTTGCTTCTAAAGCCAAAACGGAGCAACCTAACAGAACGGCCTTCAATATGTGCGTTCAACTTACAGAGTTAAACTGATGTGTGGTTGCAGGAGTTTGTAAACCCTTTCTGTGAAGAAGCGGAAGACGCATTTTTCCATCCAAATCCAAGCATTTTAGAAATAGCTGGACATCTCCGTCTAAAACTCAAAACGAACGTATCCTTCAGACTGCTATGCTGTGTGTTCGCTTAGCTAAGGGACCTGAATCTGCCTTGAGATTCAGAGAGTGAGAACCGCGTTTCTTCTAGGAGCCGCGTTTGGATATTCCAGAGTGAATGGGAGTAAACGCTGTATTGAGAAATATCTGCTTCTAAAACCAAAACGGAGCAACCTAACAGAACGGCCTTCAATATGTGCGTTCATCCTAAAGAGGTAAACTGATGTGTGTTTGCAGGAGTTTCTAAACCCTTTCTGTGAAGAAGCCGAAAAAGCATTTTTCCAGCCAAATCCAGGCATTTCAGAAATAGCTGGACATCTCCGTCTAAAACTCAAAACGAACGTATCCTTCAGACTGCTCTGCTGTGTGTTCGCTGACCTAAGGGAGTTGAATCTGCCTTGAGATTCAGAGAGTGACAAGCCCGTTTCTTCTAGGAGCTGCGTTTGTATAGTCAAGAGTGAATGGGAGTTCACGCTGTATTGAGAAATATCTGCTTCTAAAACCAAACCGGAGCAACCTAACAGAACGGCCTTCAATGTGTGCGTTCATCCTAAAGAGTTAAACTGATGTGTGTTTGCAGGAGTTTGTAAACACTTTCTGTGAAGAAGCGGAAAACTTATTTTTCCAGCCAAATCCAAGCATTTCAGAAATAGCTGGAAATCTCCGTCTAAAACTCAAAACGAACGTATCCTTCAGACTGCCCTGCTGTGTGTTCGCTTACCTAAGGGAATTGAATCTGCCTTGAGATTCAGAGAGTGAGAAGCGCGTTTGCTCTAGAAGCTGCGTTTGGATATACCAGAGTGAATGAGAGTTAACCTTGTATTGAGAAATATCTGCTTCTAAAAGCAAAACGGAGCCACCTAACAGAACGGCCTTCAATGTGTGCGTTCAACGTACAGAGGTAAACTGATTTTTGTTTGCAGGAGTTTGTAAACCCTTTCCGTGAAGAAGCGGAAAACGAATTTTCCAGCCAAATCCAAGCATTTCAGGAATAGCTGGAAATCTCCGTCTAAAAGTGAAATGAACGTATACTTCAGACTGCTCTGCTGTGTGTTCGCTTACCTAAGGGAATTGAATCTGCCTTAAGATTCAGAGAGTGAGAAGCGCGTTTCTTTTATGATCTGCGTTTGGATATTCCAGAGTGAATGAAAGTAAACGCTGTATTGAGAAATATCTGCTTCTAAAACCAAAACGGAGCAACCTAACAGAACGGCCTTCAATGGGTGCGTTCAACTTACAGAGTTAAACTGATGTGTGTTTGCAGGAGTTTGTAAACCCTTTCTGAGAAGAAGCAGAAAACGCATTTTCCAGCAAAATCCAAGCATTTCAGCAATAGTTGGAAATCTCCGTCTAAAGCTTAAAACGAACGTATCCTTCAGACTACTCTGCTGTGTGTTCGCTTACCTAAGGGAGTTGAATCTGCCTTGAGATTCGGAGAGTGAGAAGCGTGTTTCTTCTAGGAGCTTCGTTTTGATAGTTCTGAGTGAATGGGAGTTAACGCTGTATTGAGAAATATCTGCTTCTAAAACCAAAACAAAGCAACCTAACAGAACGGCTTTCAATGTGTGCCTTCAACATACAGAGATAAACAGATGTGTCTTTGCCGGAGTTTGTAAATCCTTTCTGTGGAGAAGCGGAAAGCGCATTTTTCCAGCCAAATCCAAGCATTTCAGAAATAGCTTAAAATCTCCGTCTAAAATTCAAAACGAACGTATCCTTCAAACTGCTCTGCTGTGTGTTCGCTTAGCTAAGGAAGCTGAATCTGCCTTCAGATTCAGAGAGTGAGAAGCGCGTTTCTTCTAGGAGGTGCGCTTGGATATTCCAGAGTGAATGAGAGTTAACGCTGTATTGAGAAATATCTGCTTCTAAAACCAAAACGGAGCAACCTAACCGAACGGCCTTCAATGTTTGCGTTCAACTTACAGAGTTAAACGGATGTGTGTTTGCAGGAGTTTGTAAACCCTTTCCGTCAATAAGCGGAAAACGCATTTTTCCTGCCAAATCCAAGCATTTCAGAAATAGCTGGAAATCTCCGTCTAAAGCTCAAAACGAACGTATCCTTCAAACTGCACTGCTGTGTGTTTGCTTAGCTAAGGGAGCTGAATCTGCCTTCAGATTCAGAGAGTCTGAAGCGCGTTTCTTCGAGCAGCTGCGTGTGGATATTCCAGAGTGTATGGGAGTAAACGCAGTATTGAGGAATATCTGCTTCTAAAATCAAAACGGACCAACCTAACAGAACGGCCTTCAATGTGTGCGTTCAACTTACAGAGTTAAACTGATGTGTGTTAGCCGGAGTTTGTAAACCCTTTCTGTGGAGAAGCGGAAAACGCATTATACCAGCCAATTACAAGCATTTCAGAAATAGCTGGAAATCTCCGTCTAAAACTCAAAACGAACGTATCCTTCAGACTGCACTGCTGTGTGTTCGCTTAGCTAAGGGAGTTGAATCTGCCTTGAGATTTAGAGAGTGAGAAGCGCGTTTCCTCTAGGAGCTGCGTTTGGATATTCCAGAGTGTATGGGAGTAAACGCGGTATTGAGAAATATCTGCTTCTAAAACCAAAACGGACCAACCTAACAGAACGGCCTTCAATGTGTGCGTTCAACTTACAGAGTTAAACTGACGTTTGTTTGCAGGAGTTTGTAAACCCTTTCTGTGAAGAAGCGGAAGACGCATTTTTCCAGCCAAATCCAAGCATTTCAGGCATAGCTGGAAATCTCCGTCTAAAACTCAAAACGAACGTATCCTTCAGACTACTCTGCTGTGTGTTCTCGTACCTAAGGGACCTGAATCTGCCTTGAGATTCAGAGAGTGAGAAGCGCGTTTCTTTTAGGAGCTGCGTTTAGATATTCCAGAGTTAATGAAAGTAAACGCTGTATTGAGAAATATCTGCTTCTAAAACCAAAATGGAGCAAGCTAACAGAACGGCCTTCGATGTGTTCGTTCCACTTACAGAGATAAACTGATGTGTGTTTGCAGGACGTTGTAAACCCTTTCTGTGAAGAAGCGGAACACGCATTTTTCCAGCCAAATTCAAGCATTTCAGAAATAGCTGAAAATCTCCGTCTAAAACTCAAAACGAACGTATCTTTCAGACTGCTCTGCTGTGTGTTCTCTTAGCTAAGGCAGTTGAATCTACCTCGAGATTCAACAAGTGAGAACCGCGTTTCTTCTAAGAGCTGCGTTTAGATATTCCAGAGTGAATGGGAGTAAACGCTCTATTGAGAAATATCTGCTTCTAAAACCAAACCGGAGCAACCTAACAGAACGCCTTCAATGTGTTCGTTCAACTTACAGAGTTAAACTGATATGTGTTTGCAGGAGTTAGTAAACCCTTTCTGTGAAGAAGCGGAAAACGCATTTTTCCAGCGAAATCTAAGCATTTCAGAAATAGCTGGACATCTCCGTCTAAAACTCAAAACGAACGTATCCTTCAGACTGCTCTGCTCTGTCTTCGCTTAGCTCAGGGAGCTGAATCTGCCTTGAGATTCAGAGAGTGAGAAGTGCGTTTCTTCTAGGAGATGCGTTTGGATATTCCAGAGTGAATGGGAATAAACGCCGTATTGAGAAATATCTGCTTCTAAAACAAAAACGGAGCAACTTACAGAGCGGATATAAATGTGTGCGTTCAACTTAAAGAGTTAAACTCGTGTGTTTGCTGGAGTTTGTAAACACTTTCTGTGAAGAAGCGGAAAACGCATATTTCCTGACTAATCCAAGCATTTCAGAAATAGCTGGAAATCTCCGTCTAAAACCCAAAACGAACCTATCCTCCAGACTGCTCTGCTGTGTGTTCGCTTAGCTAAGGAAGTTGAATCTGCTTTGAGATTCAGAGTGAGAACCGCGTTTCTTCTAAAAGCTGCGTTTCGATATTTCAGTGTGAATGGGAGTAAACGCTGTATTGAGAAATATCTGCTTCTAAAACCAAACCGGAGCAACCAAACATAACGCCTTCAATGTGTTCGTTGAACTTACAGAGTTAAACTCATGTGTGTTTCCAGGAATTTGTAAACCCTTTCTGTGAAGAAGCGGAAATCACAATTTTCCAGCCAAATACATGCATTCCAGAAATAGGTGGAAATCTCCGTCTAAAACTCAAAACGAACGTATCCTTCAGACTGCTCTGCTGTGTGTTCGCTTACATAACGGAGTTGAATCTGCCTTGAGATTCAGAGAGTGAGAAGCGCGTTTCTTATAGGTGCTGCGTTTGGATATTCCAGAGTAAATGGGAGTAAACGCTGTATTGAAAAATATCTGCTTCTAAAACCATAACAGAGCAACCTAACAGAACGGCCTTCAATGCGTGCATTCAACTTAAAGAGTTAAACTGATGTGTGTTTGCAGGAGTTTGTAAACCCTTTCTGTGAAGAAGCGGAAAACGCATTTTTCAACCCAAATCCAAGCATTTCAGAAATAGCTGGACATCTCCGTCTAAAACTCAAAACGAACGTATCCTTCAAACTGCTCTGCTGTGTGCTCTCTTAGCTAAGGCAGTTGAATCTACCTTGAGAATCAAAAAGTGAGAACCGCGTTTCTTTTAGGAGCTGCGTTTAAATATTCCAGAGTCAATGGGAGTAAACGCTATATTGAGGAATATTTGCTTCTAAAACCAAAACGGAGCAGCCTAACAGAACGGCATTCAATATGTGCGTTCAACTTACAGAGTTAAACTGATGTGTGTTTGCAGGACTTTGTAAACCCTTTCTGTGAAGAAGCGGAAAACGCATTTTCCATCCAAATCCAAGCATTTCAGAAATAGCTGGACATCTCCGTCTAAAACTCAAAACGAACGTATCCTTCAGACTGCTCTGCTGTGTGTTCGCTAACCTAAGGGAGTTGAATCTGCCTTGAGATTCAGAGAGTGAGAAGCGCATTTCTTCTAGGAGCTGCGTTTGTATAGTCAAGAGTGAATGGGAGTTCACGCTGTATTGAGAAATATCTGCTTCTAAAACCCAAACGGAGCAACCTAACAGAACAGCCTTCAATGTGTGCGTTCATCCTAAAGAGTTAAACTGATGTGTGTTTGCAGGAGTTTGTAAACCCTTTCTGTGAATAAGCGGAAAACGCGTTTTTGCAGCCAAATCCAAGCATTTCAGAAATAGCCTGAAATCTCCGTCTAAAACTCAAAACGAACGTATCCTTCAGACTGCCCTGCTCTGTGTTCGCTTACCTAAGGGAATTGAATCTACCTTGAGATTCAGAGATTGAGAAGCGCGTTTCTTCTAGGAGCTGCGTTTGTATAGTCAAGAGTGAATGGGAGTTAACGCTGTATTGAGAAGTATCTCCTTCTAGAACCAAAACGGAGCAACTTAACAAAACAACCTTCAATGTGTGCGTTCAACTTACAGAGTTAAACTGATGTGTGTTTGCATTAGTTTGTAAACCCTTTCTGAGAAGAGGGGGAAAACGCATTTTCGAGCCAAATCCAAGCATTTAGGGATAGCTGGAATTCTCAGTCTAAAACTCAAAACGAACGTACACTTCAGACTGCTCTGCTGTGTGTTGGCTTACCTAAGGAAGTTGAATCTGCCTTGAGATTCAGAGAGTGAGAAGCGCGTTTTTTCTAGGAGCTGCGTTTGGATATTCCAGAGTGAATTAAAGTAAACGCTGTATTGAGAAATATTTGCTTCCAAAACCATAACGGAGCAACCTAAAAGAACGGCCTTCAATGGGTGCGTTCAAGTTACAGAGTTAAACTGATGTGTGTTTGCAGGGATTTTGAAACCCTTTCTGTGAAGAAGCGGAAAACGCATTTTTCCAGCCTAATCCAAGCATTTCAGGAATAGCTGGAGATCTCCGTCTAAAACTCAAAACAAACGTATTCTTCAGACTGCTCTGCTGTGTGTTCTTTTAGCTAAGGCAGTTGAATCTACCTTGAGATTCAAAAAGTGAGAACCGCGTTTCTTCTAGGAGCTGCGTTTTTATATTCAAGATTAAATGGGAGTAAACGCTGTATTGAGAAATATCTGCTTCTGAAACCAAAACGGAGCAACCTTACAGAACGGCCTTCAATGGGTGCGTTCAACTTACAGAGTTAAACTGATGTGTGTGTGCAGGGATTTTGAAACCCTTTCTGTGAAGAAGCGGAAAACGCATTTTTCCAGCCAAATCCAAGCATTTCAGAAATAGCTGGAGATCTCCGTCTAAAACTCAAAACGAACGTATCCTTCAGACTGCTCTGCTGTGTGTTCGCTTACCTAAGGGAGTTGAATCTGCCTTGATATTCAGAGAGTGAGAACCGCGTTTCTTCTAGGAGCTGCGTTTGGATATTCCAGAGTGAATGGGAGTAAACGCTGTATTGAGAAATATCTGCTTCTAAAACCAAAACGGAGCAACCTAACAGAACGGCCTTCAATGTGTGCGTTCATCTTACAGAGTTGAACTGATGTGTTTTGCAGGAATTTGTAAACCCTTTCTGTGAAGAAGCGGAAAACGCATTTTTCAAGCCAAATCCAAGCATTTCAGAAATAGCTGGAAAATTCCGTCTAAAACTCAAAACGAATGTATCATTCAGACTGCTCTGCTGTGTGTTCGCTGACCTAAGGGAGTTGAATCTGCCTTGAGATTCAGAGAGTGAGAAGCGCGTGTCCTCTAGGAGCTGCGTTTGGATATTCCAGAGTGAATGGGAGTAAACGCTGTATTGAGAAATATCTGCTTCTAAACTCAAAACAAAGCAACCTACCAGAGAGGCCTTCGATGTGTGCGTTCCACTTACAGAGTTAAACTGATGTGTGTTTGCAGGAGTTTGTTAACCCTTTCTGAAAAGAAGGGGAAGACGCATTTTCCAGCCAAATCCAAGCATTTCAGGAGTAGCTGGAAATCTCCGTCTAAATCTCAAAACGAACGTACACTTCAGACTGCTCTGCTGTGTGTTCGCTTACCTAAGGGAGTTGAATCGGCCTTGAGATTCAGAGAGTGAGAAGCGCGATTTTTCTAGGAGTTGCGTTTGGATATTTCAGAGTGAATGAAAGTAAACGCTGTATTGAGAAATATCTGCTTCTAAAACCAAAAGGGAGCAACCTAACAGAACGGCCTTCAATGTGTGCGTTCAACTTACAGAGTTAAACGGATGTGTGTTTGCAGGAGTTTGTAAATTTTCTTCTGAGAAGAATCGGAAAACGCATTTTCCAGCCAAATCCAAGCATTTCAGGAATAGCTGGATATCTCCGTCTGAAACTCAAAACGAACGTATCCTTCAGACTGCTCTGCTGTGTGTTCGCTTAGATAAGACACCTGAATCTGCCTTGAGATTCAGAGAGTGAGAAGCGCGTTTCTACTAGGAGCTGCGTTTTCATATTCAAGATTGAATGGGAGTAAACGCTGTATTGAGAAATATCTGCTTCCAAAACCAAAATGGAGCAACCTAACAGAACGGCCTTCAATGTGTGCGTTCAACTTACAGAGTTAAACTGATGTGTGTTTGCAGGAGTTTGTAAACCCTTTCTGAGAAGAAGCAGAAAACGCATTTTCCAGCCAAATCCAAGCATTTCAGGAATAGCTGGATATCTCCGTCTAAAACTCAAAACGAAGGTATCGGTCAGACTGCTCTGCTGTGTGTTCGTTTACCTAAGTGAGTTGAATCTGCCTTGAGATTCAGAGAGTGAGAAACGCGTTTCTTTTAGGAGCTGCGTTTGGATATTCCAGAGTGAATGGGATTAAACGCTGTATTGAGAAATATCTGCTTCTAAAACCAAAACAGAGCAACCTAACAGAACGGCCTTCAACGTGTGCTTTCAACCTACAGAGTGAAACTGATGTGTGTTTGCAGGAATTTGTAAACCCTTTCTGTGAATAAACGGAAAACGCATTTTGCCAGCCAAATCCAAGCATTTCAGGAATAGCTGGAAATCTCCGTCTAAAACTCAAAACGAACGTATCCTTCAGACTACTCTGCTGTGTGTTCGCTTACCTAAGGGAGTTGAATCTGCCTTGAGATTCAGAGTGTGAGAAGCGCGTTTCTTTTAGGAGCTGCGTTTGGATATTCCAGAGTGAATGGGAGTAAACGCTGTATAGAGAAATATCTGATTCTAAAACCAAAACGGAGCAACCTAACAGAACGGCCTTCAGTGTGTGGGTTCAACCTAAAGAGATAAACTGATTTTTGTTTGCAGGAGTTTGTAAACCCTTTCTGTGAAGAAGCGGAAAACGCATTTTTCCAGCCAAATCCAAGCATTTCAGAAATAGCTGGAAATCTCCGTCTACAACTCAAAACGAACATATCCTTCAGAATGCTCTGCTGTGTGTTCGCTTAGGTAAGGGAGCTGAATCTGCCTTGAGTTTCAGAGAGTGAGAAGCGTGTTTCTTCTAGGAGCTTCGTTTGGATATTCCAGAGTGAATGGGATTAAACGCTGTATTGAGAAATATCTGCTTCTAAAACCAAAACGGAGCAACTTAACAAAACGGCCTTCAATGTTTGCGTTCAACTTACAGAGGTAAACTGATGTGTGTTTGCAGGAGTTTGTAATCCCTTTCTGTGAAGAAGCGGAAAACGCATTTTTCCAGCCAAATACAAGCATTTCAGAAATAGCTGGACATCTCCGTCTAAAACTCAAAACGAACGTATCCTTCAGAATGCTCGGCTGTGTGTTCGCTTACCTAAGGGAGTTGAATCTGCCTTGAGATTCAGAGAGTGAGAAGCGCGTTTCTTATAGGAGCTGCGTTTGTATAGTCCAGAGTGAATGGGAGTTTACGCTGTATTGAGAAGTATCTCCTTCTAGAACCAAAGCGGAGCAACTTAACAAAACAACCTTCAATGTGTGCGTTCAACTTACAGAGATAAACTGATGTGTGTTTGCAGGAGTTTGTAAACCCTTTCTGAGAAGAGGTGGAAAACGCATATTTCAGCCAAATCCAAGCATTAAGGGATAGCTGGAATTCTCAGTCTAAAACTCAAAACGAACGTACACTTCAGACTGCTCTGCTGTGTGTTAGCTTACCTAAGGGAGTTGAATCTGCCTTGAGATTCAGAGAGTGAGAAGCGCGTTTGTTCTAGGAGCTGCGTTTGGATATTCCAGAGTGAATGAAAGTAAACGCTGTATTGAGAAATATCTGCTTCTAAAACCAAAACGGAGCAACCTAACAGAACGGCCTTCAATGGGTGCGTTCAACTTACAGAGTTAAACTGATCTGTGTTTGCAGGGATTTTTAAACCCTTTCTTTGAAGAAGCGGAAAACACATTTCTCCAGCCAAATCCAAGCATTTCAGGAATAGCTGGAGATCTCCGTCTAAAACTCAAAACAAACGTATCCTTCAGACTGCTCTGCTGTGTGTTCTCTTAGCTAAGGCAGTTGAATCTACCTTGAGATTCAAAAAGTGAGAACCGCGTTTCTTCTAGGAGCTGCGTTTTTATATTCAAGATTAAATGGGAGTAAACGCTGTATTGAGAAATATCTGCTTCTAAAACCGAAACGGAGAAACCTAACAGAACGGCCTTCAATGTGTGCGTTCAACTAACAGAGTTAAACTGATGTGTGTTTGCAGGAGTTTTTAAACCCTTTCTGTGAAGAAGTGGAAAACGCATTTTCCAGCCAAATCCAAGCATTTCAGGAATAGCTGGAAATCTCAGTCTAAAACTCAAAACGAACGTATACTTCAGACTGCTCTGCTGTGTGTTCGCTTAGTTAAGGGACCTGAATCTGCCTTGAGATTCAGAGTGAGAAGCACGTTTCTTCTAGGAGCTGCGTTTAAATATTCCAGAGTGAATGGGAGTAAACGCTGTATTGAGAAATATCTGCTTCTAAAACCCAAACGGAGCAATCTAACAGAACGGCCTTCAATGTGTGCGTTCAACTTACAGAGTTCAACTGATGTGTGTTTGCAGGAGTTTGTAAACCCTTTCTGAGAAGAAGCGGAAAACGCATTTTCCAGCCAAATACAAGCATTTCAGGAATAGCTGGAAACCTCCGTCTAAAACTCAAAACGAACGTATGATTCAGACTGCTCTGCTGTGTGTTCGCTTACATAACGGAGTTTAATCTGCCTTGAGATTCAGAGTGAGAAGCGCGTTTCTTATAGGTGCTGCGTTTGGATAGTCCAGAGTAAACGGGAGTTAACGCTGTATTGAGAAATATCTGCTTCTAAAACCAAAACGGAGCAATCTAACAGAACGGCCTTCAATGTGTGCGTTCAACTTACAGAGTTAAACTGATGTGTGTTAGCAGGAGTTTGAAAACCCTTTCTGTGAAGAAGCGGAAAACGCATTTTTCCAGCCAAATCCTAGCATTTCAGAAATAGCTGGTCATCTCCGTCTGAAACTCAAAACGAACGTATCCTTCAGACTGCTCTGCTGTGAGTTCGCTTATTTAAGGGGGTTGAATCTGCCTTGAGATTCAGAGAGTGAGAAACGCGTTTCTTTTAGGAGCTGCGTTTGGATATTCCAGAGTGAATGGGAGTAAACTCTGTATTGAGAAATATCTGCTTCTAAAACCAAAACGGAGCAACCTAACAGAACGGCCTTTAATGTGTGCGTTCAACCTATAGAGTTAAACTGATGTGTGTTTGCAGGAATTTGTAAACCCTTTCTGTGAAGAAACGGAAATCGCATTTTTCCAGCCAAATCCAAGCATTTCAGAAAGAGCTGGAAATCTCCGTCTAAAACTCAAAACGAACATATCTTTCAGAATGCTCTGCTGTGTGTTCGCTTAGGTAAGGAAGCTGAATCTGCCTCGAGTTTCAGAGAGTGAGAAGCGTGTTTCTTCTAGGAGCTTCGTTTGGATATTCCAGAGTAAATGGGCGTAAACGCTGTATTGAGAAATATCTGTTTCTAGAACCAAAACGGAGCAACTTGACAAAACGGCCTTCAATGTGTCCGTTCAACTTACAGAGGTAAACTGATGTCTGTTTGCAGGAGTTTGTAATCCCTTTCTGAGAAAAAGCGGAAAACGCATTTTTCCAGCCAAATCCAAGCATTACCGGAATAGATGGAAATCTCCGTCTAAAACTAAAAACGAACGTATCCTTCAGACTGCTCTGCTGTGTGTTCGCTTAGCTAAGGGACCTGAATCTGCCTTGAGATTCAGAGAGTGAGAAGCGCGTTTCTTCTAGGAGCTGCGTTTGGATATTCCAGAGTGAAAGGGAGTAAATGCTGTATTGAGAAACATCTTCTTCTAAAACCAAAACGGAGAAACCTAACAAAACAGCCTTCAATGTGTGCGTTCACCTTACAGAGTTAAACTGATGTGTGTTTGCAGGAATTTTTAAACCCTTTCTGTGAAGAAGCGGAAAACGCATTTTTCCAGCCAAATCCAAGCATTTCAGGAATAGCTGGAAATCTCCGTCTAAAACTCAAAACGAACGTATCCTTCAGACTGCTCTGCTGTGTGTTCGCTTACATAACGGCGTTGAATCTGCCTTGAGATTCAGAGAGTGAGAAGCGCGTTACTTATAGGTGCTGCGTTTGGATATTCCAGAGTAAATGGGAGTAAACGCTGTATTGAAAAATATCTGCTTCTAAAATCAAAACAGAGCAACCTAACAGAACGGCCTTCAATGCGTGCATTCAACTTAAAGAGTTAAACTGATGTGTGTTTGCAGGAGTTTGTAAACCCTTTCTGTGAAGAAGCGGAAAACGCATTTTTCAAGCCAAATCCAAGCATTTCAGAAATAGCTGGACATCTCCGTCTAAAACTCAAAACGAACGTATCCTTCAGACTGCTCTGCTGTGTGTTCTCTTAGCTAAGGCAGTTGAATCTACCTTGAGATTCAAAAAGTGAGAACCGCGTTTCTTTCAGGAGCTGCGTTTAAATATTCCAGAGTCAATGGGAGTAAACGCTATATTGAGAAATATTTGCTTCTAAAACCAAAACGGAGCAACCTAACAGAACGGCCTTCAATAGGTGCGTTCAACTTACAGAGTTAAACAGATGTGTGTTTGCAGGAGTTTGTAAACCCTTTCTGAGTGGAAGCGGAAAACGCATGTTCCAGCAAAATCCAAGCATTTCAAGAATAGCTGGAAATCTCCGTCTAAAACTCAAAACGAACGTATCCTTCATACTGCTCTGCTGTGTGTTGTCTTAGCTAAGGCAGTTGAATCTAACTTCAGATTAAAAAAGTGAGAACCGCGTTTCTGCTAGGAGCTGCGTTTGGATATTCCGGAGTGAATGGGAGTAAACGCTGTATTGAGAAATATCTGCTTCGAAAACCAAAACGGAGATAACTAACAGAGCGGCCTTCAATGTGTGCGTTACACTTAACGAGTTAAACTGAGGTGGGTTTGCAGGAGTTTGTAAACGCTTTCTGAGAAGAAGCGGAAAACGCATTTTCCAGCCAAATACAGCATTTCAGGAATAGCTGGAAATCTCCGTCTAAAATTGAAATGAACGTATACTTCAGACTGCTCTGCTGTGTGTTCGCTTACCTAAGGGAATTGAATCTGCCTTGACATTCAGAGAGTGAGAAGCGCGTTTGTTTTATGAGCTGCGTTTGCATATTCCAGAGTGAATGAACGTAAACGCTGTATTGAGAAATATCTGCTTCTAAAACCAAAACGGAGCAACCTAACAGAACGGCCTTCAATGTGTGCGTTCAACTTACAGAGTTAAACTGATGTGTGTTTGCAGGAGTTCGTAAACCCTTTCCGACAAGAAGCGGAAAACGCATTTTTCCTGCCAAATCCAAGCATTTCAGAAATAGCTGGAAATCTCCGTCTAAAATTAAAAACGAACGTATCCTTCATACTGCTCTGCTGTGTGTTCGCTTAGCTAAGGGAGTTGAATCTGCCTTGAGTTTCAGAGAGTGAGAAGCGCGTTTCTTCTAGGAGCTGCATTTCGATATTTCAGAGTGAATGGGAGTAAACGCTGTATTGAGAAATATCTGATTCTAAAACCAAAACGGAGCAACATAGCAGAACGGCCTTCAATGTATGCGTTCAACATACAGAGTTAAACTGATATGTGTTTGCAGGAGTTTGTAAACCCTTTCTGAGAAGAAGCGGAAAACGCATTTTCCAGCAAAATCCAAGCATTTCAGCAATAGTTGGAAATCTCCGTCTAAAGCTTAAAACGAACGTATCCTTGAGACTACTCTACTGTGTGTTCGCTTACCTAAGGGAGTTGAATCTGCCTTGAGATTCGGAGAGTGAGAAGCGTGTTTCTTCTAGGAGCTTCGTTTTGATAGTTCTGAGTGAATGGGAGTTAACGCTGTATTGAGAAATATCTGCTTCTAAAACCAAAACGGAGCAACCTAACAGAACGGCTTTCAATGTGTGCGTTCAACATACAGAGATAAACTGATGTGTCTTTGCCGGAGTTTGTAAATCCTTTCTGTGGAGAAGCGGAAAACGCATTTTTCCAGCCAAATCCAAGCATTTCAGAAATAGCTTGAAATCTCCGTCTAAAACTCAAAACGAACGTATCCTTCAAACTGCTCTGCTGTGTGTTCGCTTAGCTAAGGAAGCTGAATCTGCCTTGAGATTCAGAGAGTGAGAAGCGCGTTTCTTCTAGGAGCTGCACTTGGATATTCCAGAGTGAATGAGAGTTAACGCTGTATTGAGAAATATCTGCTTCTAAAACCAAAACGGAGCAACCTAACAGAACGGCCTTCAATGTTTGCGTTCAACTTACAGAGTTAAACGGATGTGTGTTTGCAGGAGTTTGTAAACCCTTTCCGTCAATAAGCAGTAAACGCATTTTTCCTGCCAAAGCCAAGCATTTCAGAAATAGCTGGAAATCTCCGTCTAAAACTCAAAACGAACGTATCCTTCAGACTGCTGCGCTGTGTGTTCGCTTAGCTAAGTGAGCTGAATCGGCCTTGAGATTCAGAGTGAGAAGCCCGTTTCTTCTAGAAGCTGCGTTTGGTTATTCCAGAGTGAATGGGATTAAACGCTGTATTGAGAAATATCTGCTTCTAAAACCAAAACGGAGCAACATAACAGAACGGCCTTCAATGTGTGCATTCAACTTACAGAGTTAAACTGATGTGTGTTTGCAGGAGTTTGTAAACCCTTTCCGTCAATAAGAGGAAAACGCATTTTTCCTGCCAAATCCAAGCATTTCAGAAATAGCTGAAAATCTCCGTCTAGAACTAAAAACGAACGTATCCTTCAGACTGCTCTGCTGTGTGTTCGCTTAGCTAAGGAAGTTGAATCTGCCTTGAGATTTAGAGAGTGAGAAGCGCGTTTTCTCTAGGAGCTGCGTTTGGATATTCCAGAGTGTATGGGAGTAAACGCTGTATTGAGAAATATCTGCTTCTAAAACCAAAACGGACCAACCTAACAGAACGGCCTTCAATGTGTGCGTTCAACTTACAGAGTTTAACTGACGTTTGTTTGCAGGAATTTGTAAACCCTTTCTGTGAAGAAGGGGAAGACGCATTTTTCCAGCCAAATCCAAGCATTTCAGGCATAGCTGGAAATCTCCGTCTAAAACTCAAAACGAACGTATCCTTCAGACTGCTCTGCTGTGTGTTCTCTTAGCTAAGGCAGTTGAATCTACCTTGAGATTCAAAAAGTGAGAACCGTATTTCTTTTAGGAGCTGCGTTTAAATATTCCAGAGTCAATGGGAGTAAACGCTATATTGAGAAATATTTGCTTGTAAAACCAAAACGGAGCAACCTAACAGAACGGCTTTCAATGTGTGCGTTCAACATACAGAGATAAACTGATGTGTCTTTGCCGGAGTTTGTAAATCCTTTCTGTGGAGAAGCGGAAAACGCATTTTTCCAGCCAAATCCAAGCATTTCAGAAATAGCTGGATATCTTCGTCTAAAACTCAAAACGAACGTATCCTTCAGACTGCCCTGTTCTGTGTTCGCTTACCTAAGGGAATTGAATCTGCCTTGAGATTCAGAGATTGAG
The DNA here is from genome assembly GCF_049354715.1 of Callithrix jacchus. Classification (NCBI taxonomy): domain Eukaryota; kingdom Metazoa; phylum Chordata; class Mammalia; order Primates; family Cebidae; genus Callithrix; species Callithrix jacchus. The sequence continues at coordinate 60,461,266 of NC_133506.1, forward strand.
AAGCGCGTTTCTTCTAGAAGCTGCGTTTGGATATACCAGAGTGAATGAGAGTTAACGTTGTATTGAGAAATATCTGCTTCTAAAAGCAAAACGGAGCCACCTAACAGAACGGCCTTCAATGTGTGCGTTCAACTTACAGAGTTAAACTGATGTGTGTTTGCAGGAGTTTGTAAACCCTTTCTGTGAAGAAGCGGAAAACGCATTTTTCCAGCCAAATCCAAGCATTTCAGAAATAGCTGGACATCTCCGTCTGAAACGCAAAACGAACGTATCCTTCAGACTGCTCTGCTGTGAGTTCGCTTATTTAAGGGGGTTGAATCTGCCTTAAGATTCAGAGAGTGAGAAGCGCGTTTCTTCTTGGAGCTGCGTTTGGATAGTCCAGAGTGAACGGGAGTTAACGATGTATTGAGAAATATCTGCTTCTAAAACCAAAACGGAGCAACATAACAGAACGGCCTTCAATGTGTCCGTTCAACTTACAGAGTTAAACTGATGTGTGTTTGCAGGAGTTTGTAAACCCTTTCTGTGAATAAGCAGAAAACGCATTTTTCCAGCCAAATCCAAGCATTTCAGAAATAGCTGGAAATCTCCGTCTAAAATTCAAAACGAACGTATCCTTCAGATTGCTCTGTTGTGTGTTCTCTTAGCTAAGGCAGTTGAATCTACCTTGATTCAAAAATGAGAACCGCGTTTCTTCTAGGAGCTGCGTTTAGATATTCCACAGTGAATGGGAGTAAACGCTGTATTGAGAAATAACTGCTTCTAAAACCAAAACGGAGCAACCTAACAAAACGGCCTTCAATGTGTGCGTTCAACTTAAAGCGTTAAACTGATGTGTGTTTGCAGGAATTTGTAAACCCTTTCTGTGAAGAAGCGGAAAACGCATTTTGCCAGCCAAATCCAAGCATTTCAAAAATAGCTGGAAATCTCCGTCTAAAACTCAAAACGAACGTATCCTTCAGACTGCTCTGCTGTCTGTTCGCTGAGCTAAGTGAGCTGAATTTGCCTTGAGATTCAGAGAGTAAGAAGCCCGTTTCTTCTAGGAGCTGCGTTTGGATATTCCAGAGTGAATGGGAGTAAACTCTGTATTGAGAAATATCTGCTTCTAAAACCAAAACGGATCAACCTACAAGAGGGGCGTTCAATGTGTGCGTTCAACTTACAGAGTTAAACTGATGTGTGTTTGCAGGAGTTTGTAACCCCTTTCTGTGAAGAAGCGGAAAACGCATTTTTCAGTCCACATCCAAGCATTTTAGAAATAGCTGTACATCTCCATCTAAAACTCAAAACGAACGTATCCTTCAGACTGCTCTGCTGTGTGTTCGCTTACCTAAGGGAGTTGAATCTGCCTTCAGATTCAGAGAGTGAGAAGCGCGTTTTTTCTAGGAGCTGCGTTTGGATAGTCCAGAGTAAATGGGAGTTAACGCTGTATTGAGAAATATCTGCTTCTAAAACCAAAACGGAGCAACCTAACAGAACGCCTTCAATGTGTTCGTTCAACTTACAGAGTTAAACTGATGTGTGTTTGCAGGAGTTAGTAAACCCTTTCTGTGAAGAAGCGGAAAACGCATTTTTCCAGCGAAATCTAAGCATTTCAGAAATAGCTGGACATCTCCATCTAAAACTCAAAACGAACGTATCCGTCATACTGCTCTGCTGTGTGTTCTCTTAGCTAAGGCAGTTGAATCTAACTTGAGATTCAAAAAGTGAGAACCGCGTTTCTTCTAGGAGCTGCGTTTGGATATTCCAGAGTGAATGGGAGTAAACGCTGTATTGAGAAATATCTGCTTCTAAAACCAAAACGGAGATAAATAACAGAGCGGCCTTCAATGTGTGCGTTACACTTAAAGAGTTAAACTGAGGTGGGTATGCAGGAATTTGTAAACCTTTTCTGAGAAGAAGCGGAAAACGCATTTTTTAGCCAAATACAGCATTTCAGGAATAGCTGGAAATCTCCGTCTAAAACTGAAATGAACGTATACTTCAGACTGCTCTGCTGTGTGTTCGCATACCTAAGGGAATTGAATCTGCCTTGAGATTCAGAGAGTGAGAAGCGCGTTTGTTTTATGAGCTGCGTTTGGATATTCCAGAGTGAATGAAAGTAAACGCTGTATTGAGAAATATCTGCTTCTAAAACCAACACGGAGAAACCTAACAGAACGGCCTTCAATGTGTGCGTTCAACTTACAGAGTTAAACTGATGTGTGTTTGCAGGAGTTTGTAAACACTTTCTGAAAAGAAGCGGAAAACGCATTTTCCACCCAAATCCAAGCATTTCAGGAATAGCTGGATATCTCCGTCTAAAACTCAAAACGAACGTATCCATCAGACTGCTCTGCTGTGTGTTCGTTTACCTAAGTGAGCTGAATCTGCCTTGAGTTTCAGAGAGTGAGAAACGCGTTTCTTTTAGGAGCTGCGTTTGGATATTCCAGAGTGAATGGGAGTAAACTCTGTATTGAGAAATATCTGCTTCTAAAACCAAAACGGAGCAACCTAACAGAACGGCCTTTAATGTGTGCGTTCAACCTATAGAGTTAAACTGATGTGTGTTTGCAGGAATTTGTAAACCCTTTCTGTGAAGAAACGGAAATCGCATTTTTCCAGCCAAATCCAAGCATTTCAGAAATAGCTGGATATCTTCGTCTAAAACTCAAAACGAACGTATCCTTCAGACTGCCCTGTTCTGTGTTCGCTTACCTAAGGGAATTGAATCTGCCTTGAGATTCAGAGATTGAGAAGCGCGTTTCTTCTAGAAGCTGCGTTTGGATATACCAGAGTGAATGAGAGTTAACGTTGTATTGAGGAATATCTGCTTCTAAAAGCAAAACGGAGCCACCTAACAGAACGGCCTTCAATGTGTGCGTTCAACTTACAGAGTTAAACTGATGTGTGTTTGCAGGAGTTTGTAAACCCTTTCTGTGAAGAAGCGGAAAACGCATTTTTCCAGCCAAATCCAAGCATTTCAGAAATAGCTGGACATCTCCGTCTGAAACGCAAAACGAACGTATCCTTCAGACTGCTCTGCTGTGAGTTCGCTTATTTAAGGGGGTTGAATCTGCCTTAAGATTCAGAGAGTGAGAAGCGCGTTTCTTCTTGGAGCTGCGTTTGGATAGTCCAGAGTGAACGGGAGTTAACGATGTATTGAGAAATATCTGCTTCTGAAACCAAAACGGAGCAACATAACAGAACGGCCTTCAATGTGTCCGTTCAACTTACAGAGTTAAACTGATGTGTGTTTGCAGGAGTTTGTAAACCCTTTCTGTGAATAAGCAGAAAACGCATTTTTCCAGCCAAATCCAAGCATTTCAGAAATAGCTGGAAATCTCCGTCTAAAATTCAAAACGAACGTATCCTTCAGATTGCTCTGTTGTGTGTTCTCTTAGCTAAGGCAGTTGAATCTACCTTGATTCAAAAATGAGAACCGCGTTTCTTCTAGGAGCTGCGTTTAGATATTCCACAGTGAATGGGAGTAAACGCTGTATTGAGAAATAACTGCTTCTAAAACCAAAACGGAGCAACCTAACAAAACGGCCTTCAATGTGTGCGTTCAACTTAAAGCGTTAAACTGATGTGTGTTTGCAGGAATTTGTAAACCCTTTCTGTGAAGAAGCGGAAAACGCATTTTGCCAGCCAAATCCAAGCATTTCAAAAATAGCTGGAAATCTCCGTCTAAAACTCAAAACGAACGTATCCTTCAGACTGCTCTGCTGTCTGTTCGCTGAGCTAAGTGAGCTGAATTTGCCTTGAGATTCAGAGAGTAAGAAGCCCGTTTCTTCTAGGAGCTGCGTTTGGATATTCCAGAGTGAATGGGAGTAAACTCTGTATTGAGAAATATCTGCTTCTAAAACCAAAACGGATCAACCTACAAGAGGGGCGTTCAATGTGTGCGTTCAACTTACAGAGTTAAACTGATGTGTGTTTGCAGGAGTTTGTAACCCCTTTCTGTGAAGAAGCGGAAAACGCATTTTTCAGTCCACATCCAAGCATTTTAGAAATAGCTGTACATCTCCATCTAAAACTCAAAACGAACGTATCCTTCAGACTGCTCTGCTGTGTGTTCGCTTACCTAAGGGAGTTGAATCTGCCTTCAGATTCAGAGAGTGAGAAGCGCGTTTTTTCTAGGAGCTGCGTTTGGATAGTCCAGAGTAAATGAGAGTTAACGCTGTATTGAGAAATATCTGCTTCTAAAACCAAAACGGAGCAACCTAACAGAACGCCTTCAATGTGTTCGTTCAACTTACAGAGTTAAACTGATGTGTGTTTGCAGGAGTTAGTAAACCCTTTCTGTGAAGAAGCGGAAAACGCATTTTTCCAGCGAAATCTAAGCATTTCAGAAATAGCTGGACATCTCCATCTAAAACTCAAAACGAACGTATCCGTCATACTGCTCTGCTGTGTGTTCTCTTAGCTAAGGCAGTTGAATCTAACTTGAGATTCAAAAAGTGAGAACCGCGTTTCTTCTAGGAGCTGCGTTTGGATATTCCAGAGTGAATGGGAGTAAACGCTGTATTGAGAAATATCTGCTTCTAAAACCAAAACGGAGATAAATAACAGAGCGGCCTTCAATGTGTGCGTTACACTTAAAGAGTTAAACTGAGGTGGGTATGCAGGAATTTGTAAACCTTTTCTGAGAAGAAGCGGAAAACGCATTTTTTAGCCAAATACAGCATTTCAGGAATAGCTGGAAATCTCCGTCTAAAACTGAAATGAACGTATACTTCAGACTGCTCTGCTGTGTGTTCGCATACCTAAGGGAATTGAATCTGCCTTGAGATTCAGAGAGTGAGAAGCGCGTTTCTTTTATGAGCTGCGTTTGGATATTCCAGAGTGAATGAAAGTAAACGCTGTATTGAGAAATATCTGCTTCTAAAACCAACACGGAGAAACCTAACAGAACGGCCTTCAATGTGTGCGTTCAACTTACAGAGTTAAACTGATGTGTGTTTGCAGGAGTTTGTAAACACTTTCTGAAAAGAAGCGGAAAACGCATTTTCCACCCAAATCCAAGCATTTCAGGAATAGCTGGATATCTCCGTCTAAAACTCAAAACGAACGTATCCATCAGACTGCTCTGCTGTGTGTTCGTTTACCTAAGTGAGCTGAATCTGCCTTGAGTTTCAGAGAGTGAGAAACGCGTTTCTTTTAGGAGCTGCGTTTGGATATTCCAGAGTGAATGGGAGTAAACTCTGTATTGAGAAATATCTGCTTCTAAAACCAAAACGGAGCAACCTAACAGAACGGCCTTTAATGTGTGCGTTCAACCTATAGAGTTAAACTGATGTGTGTTTGCAGGAATTTGTAAACCCTTTCTGTGAAGAAACGGAAATCGCATTTTTCCAGCCAAATCCAAGCATTTCAGAAATAGCTGGATATCTTCGTCTAAAACTCAAAACGAACGTATCCTTCAGACTGCCCTGTTCTGTGTTCGCTTACCTAAGGGAATTGAATCTGCCTTGAGATTCAGAGATTGAGAAGCGCGTTTCTTCTAGAAGCTGCGTTTGGATATACCAGAGTGAATGAGAGTTAACGTTGTATTGAGGAATATCTGCTTCTAAAAGCAAAACGGAGCCACCTAACAGAACGGCCTTCAATGTGTGCGTTCAACTTACAGAGTTAAACTGATGTGTGTTTGCAGGAGTTTGTAAACCCTTTCTGTGAAGAAGCGGAAAACGCATTTTTCCAGCCAAATCCAAGCATTTCAGAAATAGCTGGACATCTCCGTCTGAAACGCAAAACGAACGTATCCTTCAGACTGCTCTGCTGTGAGTTCGCTTATTTAAGGGGGTTGAATCTGCCTTAAGATTCAGAGAGTGAGAAGCGCGTTTCTTCTTGGAGCTGCGTTTGGATAGTCCAGAGTGAACGGGAGTTAACGATGTATTGAGAAATATCTGCTTCTAAAACCAAAACGGAGCAACATAACAGAACGGCCTTCAATGTGTCCGTTCAACTTACAGAGTTAAACTGATGTGTGTTTGCAGGAGTTTGTAAACCCTTTCTGTGAATAAGCAGAAAACGCATTTTTCCAGCCAAATCCAAGCATTTCAGAAATAGCTGGAAATCTCCGTCTAAAATTCAAAACGAACGTATCCTTCAGATTGCTCTGTTGTGTGTTCTCTTAGCTAAGGCAGTTGAATCTACCTTGATTCAAAAATGAGAACCGCGTTTCTTCTAGGAGCTGCGTTTAGATATTCCACAGTGAATGGGAGTAAACGCTGTATTGAGAAATAACTGCTTCTAAAACCAAAACGGAGCAACCTAACAAAACGGCCTTCAATGTGTGCGTTCAACTTAAAGCGTTAAACTGATGTGTGTTTGCAGGAATTTGTAAACCCTTTCTGTGAAGAAGCGGAAAACGCATTTTGCCAGCCAAATCCAAGCATTTCAAAAATAGCTGGAAATCTCCGTCTAAAACTCAAAACGAACGTATCCTTCAGACTGCTCTGCTGTCTGTTCGCTGAGCTAAGTGAGCTGAATTTGCCTTGAGATTCAGAGAGTAAGAAGCCCGTTTCTTCTAGGAGCTGCGTTTGGATATTCCAGAGTGAATGGGAGTAAACTCTGTATTGAGAAATATCTGCTTCTAAAACCAAAACGGATCAACCTACAAGAGGGGCGTTCAATGTGTGCGTTCAACTTACAGAGTTAAACTGATGTGTGTTTGCAGGAGTTTGTAACCCCTTTCTGTGAAGAAGCGGAAAACGCATTTTTCAGTCCACATCCAAGCATTTTAGAAATAGCTGTACATCTCCATCTAAAACTCAAAACGAACGTATCCTTCAGACTGCTCTGCTGTGTGTTCGCTTACCTAAGGGAGTTGAATCTGCCTTCAGATTCAGAGAGTGAGAAGCGCGTTTTTTCTAGGAGCTGCGTTTGGATAGTCCAGAGTAAATGGGAGTTAACGCTGTATTGAGAAATATCTGCTTCTAAAACCAAAACGGAGCAACCTAACAGAACGCCTTCAATGTGTTCGTTCAACTTACAGAGTTAAACTGATGTGTGTTTGCAGGAGTTAGTAAACCCTTTCTGTGAAGAAGCGGAAAACGCATTTTTCCAGCGAAATCTAAGCATTTCAGAAATAGCTGGACATCTCCATCTAAAACTCAAAACGAACGTATCCGTCATACTGCTCTGCTGTGTGTTCTCTTAGCTAAGGCAGTTGAATCTAACTTGAGATTCAAAAAGTGAGAACCGCGTTTCTTCTAGGAGCTGCGTTTGGATATTCCAGAGTGAATGGGAGTAAACGCTGTATTGAGAAATATCTGCTTCTAAAACCAAAACGGAGATAAATAACAGAGCGGCCTTCAATGTGTGCGTTACACTTAAAGAGTTAAACTGAGGTGGGTATGCAGGAATTTGTAAACCTTTTCTGAGAAGAAGCGGAAAACGCATTTTTTAGCCAAATACAGCATTTCAGGAATAGCTGGAAATCTCCGTCTAAAACTGAAATGAACGTATACTTCAGACTGCTCTGCTGTGTGTTCGCATACCTAAGGGAATTGAATCTGCCTTGAGATTCAGAGAGTGAGAAGCGCGTTTCTTTTATGAGCTGCGTTTGGATATTCCAGAGTGAATGAAAGTAAACGCTGTATTGAGAAATATCTGCTTCTAAAACCAACACGGAGAAACCTAACAGAACGGCCTTCAATGTGTGCGTTCAACTTACAGAGTTAAACTGATGTGTGTTTGCAGGAGTTTGTAAACACTTTCTGAAAAGAAGCGGAAAACGCATTTTCCACCCAAATCCAAGCATTTCAGGAATAGCTGGATATCTCCGTCTAAAACTCAAAACGAACGTATCCATCAGACTGCTCTGCTGTGTGTTCGTTTACCTAAGTGAGCTGAATCTGCCTTGAGTTTCAGAGAGTGAGAAACGCGTTTCTTTTAGGAGCTGCGTTTGGATATTCCAGAGTGAATGGGAGTAAACTCTGTATTGAGAAATATCTGCTTCTAAAACCAAAACGGAGCAACCTAACAGAACGGCCTTTAATGTGTGCGTTCAACCTATAGAGTTAAACTGATGTGTGTTTGCAGGAATTTGTAAACCCTTTCTGTGAAGAAACGGAAATCGCATTTTTCCAGCCAAATCCAAGCATTTCAGAAATAGCTGGATATCTTCGTCTAAAACTCAAAACGAACGTATCCTTCAGACTGCCCTGTTCTGTGTTCGCTTACCTAAGGGAATTGAATCTGCCTTGAGATTCAGAGATTGAGAAGCGCGTTTCTTCTAGAAGCTGCGTTTGGATATACCAGAGTGAATGAGAGTTAACGTTGTATTGAGGAATATCTGCTTCTAAAAGCAAAACGGAGCCACCTAACAGAACGGCCTTCAATGTGTGCGTTCAACTTACAGAGTTAAACTGATGTGTGTTTGCAGGAGTTTGTAAACCCTTTCTGTGAAGAAGCGGAAAACGCATTTTTCCAGCCAAATCCAAGCATTTCAGAAATAGCTGGACATCTCCGTCTGAAACGCAAAACGAACGTATCCTTCAGACTGCTCTGCTGTGAGTTCGCTTATTTAAGGGGGTTGAATCTGCCTTAAGATTCAGAGAGTGAGAAGCGCGTTTCTTCTTGGAGCTGCGTTTGGATAGTCCAGAGTGAACGGGAGTTAACGATGTATTGAGAAATATCTGCTTCTAAAACCAAAACGGAGCAACATAACAGAACGGCCTTCAATGTGTCCGTTCAACTTACAGAGTTAAACTGATGTGTGTTTGCAGGAGTTTGTAAACCCTTTCTGTGAATAAGCAGAAAACGCATTTTTCCAGCCAAATCCAAGCATTTCAGAAATAGCTGGAAATCTCCGTCTAAAATTCAAAACGAACGTATCCTTCAGATTGCTCTGTTGTGTGTTCTCTTAGCTAAGGCAGTTGAATCTACCTTGATTCAAAAATGAGAACCGCGTTTCTTCTAGGAGCTGCGTTTAGATATTCCACAGTGAATGGGAGTAAACGCTGTATTGAGAAATAACTGCTTCTAAAACCAAAACGGAGCAACCTAACAAAACGGCCTTCAATGTGTGCGTTCAACTTAAAGCGTTAAACTGATGTGTGTTTGCAGGAATTTGTAAACCCTTTCTGTGAAGAAGCGGAAAACGCATTTTGCCAGCCAAATCCAAGCATTTCAAAAATAGCTGGAAATCTCCGTCTAAAACTCAAAACGAACGTATCCTTCAGACTGCTCTGCTGTCTGTTCGCTGAGCTAAGTGAGCTGAATTTGCCTTGAGATTCAGAGAGTAAGAAGCCCGTTTCTTCTAGGAGCTGCGTTTGGATATTCCAGAGTGAATGGGAGTAAACTCTGTATTGAGAAATATCTGCTTCTAAAACCAAAACGGATCAACCTACAAGAGGGGCGTTCAATGTGTGCGTTCAACTTACAGAGTTAAACTGATGTGTGTTTGCAGGAGTTTGTAACCCCTTTCTGTGAAGAAGCGGAAAACGCATTTTTCAGTCCACATCCAAGCATTTTAGAAATAGCTGTACATCTCCATCTAAAACTCAAAACGAACGTATCCTTCAGACTGCTCTGCTGTGTGTTCGCTTACCTAAGGGAGTTGAATCTGCCTTCAGATTCAGAGAGTGAGAAGCGCGTTTTTTCTAGGAGCTGCGTTTGGATAGTCCAGAGTAAATGAGAGTTAACGCTGTATTGAGAAATATCTGCTTCTAAAACCAAAACAGAGCAACCTAACAGAACGCCTTCAATGTGTTCGTTCAACTTACAGAGTTAAACTGATGTGTGTTTGCAGGAGTTAGTAAACCCTTTCTGTGAAGAAGCGGAAAACGCATTTTTCCAGCGAAATCTAAGCATTTCAGAAATAGCTGGACATCTCCATCTAAAACTCAAAACGAACGTATCCGTCATACTGCTCTGCTGTGTGTTCTCTTAGCTAAGGCAGTTGAATCTAACTTGAGATTCAAAAAGTGAGAACCGCGTTTCTTCTAGGAGCTGCGTTTGGATATTCCAGAGTGAATGGGAGTAAACGCTGTATTGAGAAATATCTGCTTCTAAAACCAAAACGGAGCAACATAACAGAACGGCCTTCAATGTGTGCATTCAACTTACAGAGTTAAACTGATGTGTGTTTGCAGGAGTTTGTAAACCCTTTCCGTCAATAAGAGGAAAACGCATTTTTCCTGCCAAATCCAAGCATATCAGAAATAGCTGAAAATCTCCGTCTAGAACTAAAATCGAACGTATCCTTCAGACTGCTCTGCTGTGTGTTCGCTTAGCTAAGGAAGTTGAATCTGCCTTGAGATTTAGAGAGTGAGAAGCGCGTTTTCTCTAGGAGCTGCGTTTGGATATTCCAGAGTGTATGGGAGTAAACGCTGTATTGAGAAATATCTGCTTCTAAAACCAAAACGGACCAACCTAACAGAACGGCCTTCAATGTGTGCGTTCAACTTACAGAGTTTAACTGACGTTTGTTTGCAGGAATTTGTAAACCCTTTCTGTGAAGAAGGGGAAGACGCATTTTTCCAGCCAAATCCAAGCATTTCAGGCATAGCTGGAAATCTCCGTCTAAAACTCAAAACGAACGTATCCTTCAGACTGCTCTGCTGTGTGTTCTCTTAGCTAAGGCAGTTGAATCTACCTTGAGATTCAAAAAGTGAGAACCGTATTTCTTTTAGGAGCTGCGTTTAAATATTCCAGAGTCAATGGGAGTAAACGCTATATTGAGAAATATTTGCTTGTAAAACCAAAACGGAGCAACCTAACAGAACGGCTTTCAATGTGTGCGTTCCACATACAGAGATAAACTGATGTGTCTTTGCCGGAGTTTGTAAATCCTTTCTGTGGAGAAGCGGAAAACGCATTTTTCCAGCCAAATCCAAGCATTTCAGAAATAGCTGGATATCTTCGTCTAAAACTCAAAACGAACGTATCCTTCAGACTGCCCTGTTCTGTGTTCGCTTACCTAAGGGAATTGAATCTGCCTTGAGATTCAGAGATTGAGAAGCGCGTTTCTTCTAGAAGCTGCGTTTGGATATACCAGAGTGAATGAGAGTTAACGTTGTATTGAGAAATATCTGCTTCTAAAAGCAAAACGGAGCCACCTAACAGAACGGCCTTCAATGTGTGCGTTCAACTTACAGAGTTAAACTGATGTGTGTTTGCAGGAGTTTGTAAACCCTTTCTGTGAAGAAGCGGAAAACGCATTTTTCCAGCCAAATCCAAGCATTTCAGAAATAGCTGGACATCTCCGTCTGAAACGCAAAACGAACGTATCCTTCAGACTGCTCTGCTGTGAGTTCGCTTATTTAAGGGGGTTGAATCTGCCTTAAGATTCAGAGAGTGAGAAGCGCGTTTCTTCTTGGAGCTGCGTTTGGATAGTCCAGAGTGAACGGGAGTTAACGATGTATTGAGAAATATCTGCTTCTAAAACCAAAACGGAGCAACATAACAGAACGGCCTTCAATGTGTCCGTTCAACTTACAGAGTTAAACTGATGTGTGTTTGCAGGAGTTTGTAAACCCTTTCTGTGAATAAGCAGAAAACGCATTTTTCCAGCCAAATCCAAGCATTTCAGAAATAGCTGGAAATCTCCGTCTAAAATTCAAAACGAACGTATCCTTCAGATTGCTCTGTTGTGTGTTCTCTTAGCTAAGGCAGTTGAATCTACCTTGATTCAAAAATGAGAACCGCGTTTCTTCTAGGAGCTGCGTTTAGATATTCCACAGTGAATGGGAGTAAACGCTGTATTGAGAAATAACTGCTTCTAAAACCAAAACGGAGCAACCTAACAAAACGGCCTTCAATGTGTGCGTTCAACTTAAAGCGTTAAACTGATGTGTGTTTGCAGGAATTTGTAAACCCTTTCTGTGAAGAAGCGGAAAACGCATTTTGCCAGCCAAATCCAAGCATTTCAAAAATAGCTGGAAATCTCCGTCTAAAACTCAAAACGAACGTATCCTTCAGACTGCTCTGCTGTCTGTTCGCTGAGCTAAGTGAGCTGAATTTGCCTTGAGATTCAGAGAGTAAGAAGCCCGTTTCTTCTAGGAGCTGCGTTTGGATATTCCAGAGTGAATGGGAGTAAACTCTGTATTGAGAAATATCTGCTTCTAAAACCAAAACGGATCAACCTACAAGAGGGGCGTTCAATGTGTGCGTTCAACTTACAGAGTTAAACTGATGTGTGTTTGCAGGAGTTTGTAACCCCTTTCTGTGAAGAAGCGGAAAACGCATTTTTCAGTCCACATCCAAGCATTTTAGAAATAGCTGTACATCTCCATCTAAAACTCAAAACGAACGTATCCTTCAGACTGCTCTGCTGTGTGTTCGCTTACCTAAGGGAGTTGAATCTGCCTTCAGATTCAGAGAGTGAGAAGCGCGTTTTTTCTAGGAGCTGCGTTTGGATAGTCCAGAGTAAATGGGAGTTAACGCTGTATTGAGAAATATCTGCTTCTAAAACCAAAACGGAGCAACCTAACAGAACGCCTTCAATGTGTTCGTTCAACTTACAGAGTTAAACTGATGTGTGTTTGCAGGAGTTAGTAAACCCTTTCTGTGAAGAAGCGGAAAACGCATTTTTCCAGCGAAATCTAAGCATTTCAGAAATAGCTGGACATCTCCATCTAAAACTCAAAACGAACGTATCCGTCATACTGCTCTGCTGTGTGTTCTCTTAGCTAAGGCAGTTGAATCTAACTTGAGATTCAAAAAGTGAGAACCGCGTTTCTTCTAGGAGCTGCGTTTGGATATTCCAGAGTGAATGGGAGTAAACGCTGTATTGAGAAATATCTGCTTCTAAAACCAAAACGGAGATAAATAACAGAGCGGCCTTCAATGTGTGCGTTACACTTAAAGAGTTAAACTGAGGTGGGTATGCAGGAATTTGTAAACCTTTTCTGAGAAGAAGCGGAAAACGCATTTTTTAGCCAAATACAGCATTTCAGGAATAGCTGGAAATCTCCGTCTAAAACTGAAATGAACGTATACTTCAGACTGCTCTGCTGTGTGTTCGCATACCTAAGGGAATTGAATCTGCCTTGAGATTCAGAGAGTGAGAAGCGCGTTTCTTTTATGAGCTGCGTTTGGATATTCCAGAGTGAATGAAAGTAAACGCTGTATTGAGAAATATCTGCTTCTAAAACCAACACGGAGAAACCTAACAGAACGGCCTTCAATGTGTGCGTTCAACTTACAGAGTTAAACTGATGTGTGTTTGCAGGAGTTTGTAAACACTTTCTGAAAAGAAGCGGAAAACGCATTTTCCACCCAAATCCAAGCATTTCAGGAATAGCTGGATATCTCCGTCTAAAACTCAAAACGAACGTATCCATCAGACTGCTCTGCTGTGTGTTCGTTTACCTAAGTGAGCTGAATCTGCCTTGAGTTTCAGAGAGTGAGAAACGCGTTTCTTTTAGGAGCTGCGTTTGGATATTCCAGAGTGAATGGGAGTAAACTCTGTATTGAGAAATATCTGCTTCTAAAACCAAAACGGAGCAACCTAACAGAACGGCCTTTAATGTGTGCGTTCAACCTATAGAGTTAAACTGATGTGTGTTTGCAGGAATTTGTAAACCCTTTCTGTGAAGAAACGGAAATCGCATTTTTCCAGCCAAATCCAAGCATTTCAGCAATAGCTGGAAATCTCCGTCTAAAACTCAAAACGAACATATCTTTCAGAATGCTCTGCTGTGTGTTCGCTTAGGTAAGGAAGCTGAATCTGCCTCGAGTTTCAGAGAGTGAGAAGCGTGTTTCTTCTAGGAGCTTCGTTTGGATATTCCAGAGTGAATGGGCGTAAACGCTGTATTGAGAAATATCTGTTTCTAGAACCAAAACGGAGCAACTTGACAAAACGGCCTTCAATGTGTCCGTTCAACTTACAGAGGTAAACTGATGTCTGTTTGAAGGAGTTTGTAATCCCTTTCTGAGAAGAAGCGGAAAACGCATTTTTCCAGCCAAATCCAAGCATTACCGGAATAGATGGAAATCTCCGTCTAAAACTAAAAACGAACGTATCCTTCAGACTGCTCTGCTGTGTGTTCGCTTAGCTAAGGGACCTGAATCTGCCTTGAGACTCAGAGAGTGAGAAGCGCGTTTCTTCTAGGAGCTGCGTTTGGATATTCCAGAGTGAAAGGGAGTAAATGCTGTATTGAGAAACATCTTCTTCTAAAACCAAAACGGAGAAACCTAACAAAACAGCCTTCAATGTGTGCGTTCACCTTACAGAGTTAAACTGATGTGTGTTTGCAGGAGTTTGTAAACCCTTTCTGAGAAGAGGGGGAAAACGCATATTCCAGCAAAATCCAAGCATTTAAGGATAGCTGGAAATCTCTGTCTAAAACTCAAAACGAACGTACACTTCAGACTGCTCTGCTGTGTGTTAGCTTACCTAAGGGAGTTGAATCTGCCTTGAGATTCAGAGAGTGAGAAGCGCGTTTGTTCTAGGAGCTGCGTTTGGATATTCCAGAGTGAATGAAAGTAAACGCTGTATTGAGAAATATCTGCTTCTAAAACCAAAACGGAGCAACCTAACAGAACGGCCTTCAATGGGTGCGTTCAACTTACAGAATTAAACTGATGTGTGTTTGCAGGAATTTTTAAACCCTTTCTGTGAAGAAGCGGAAAACGCATTTTTCCAGCCAAATCCAAGCATTTCAGGAATAGCTGGAAATCTCCGTCTAAAACTCAAAACGAACGTATCCTTCAGACTGCTCTGCTGTGTGTTCGCGTACATAACGGCGTTGAATCTGCCTTGAGATTCAGAGAGTGAGAAGCGCGTTACTTATAGGTGCTGCGTTTGGATATTCCAGAGTAAATGGGAGTAAACGCTGTATTGAAAAATATCTGCTTCTAAAATCAAAACAGAGCAACCTAACAGAACGGCCTTCAATGCGTGCATTCAACTTAAAGAGTTAAACTGATGTGTGTTTGCAGGAGTTTGTAAACCCTTTCTGTGAAGAAGCGGAAAACGCATTTTTCAAGCCAAATCCAAGCATTTCAGAAATAGCTGGACATCTCCGTCTAAAACTCAAAACGAACGTATCCTTCAGACTGCTCTGCTGTGTGTTCTCTTAGCTAAGGCAGTTGAATCTACCTTGAGATTCAAAAAGTGAGAACCGCGTTTCTTTCAGGAGCTGCGTTTAAATATTCCAGAGTCAATGGGAGTAAACGCTATATTGAGAAATATTTGCTTCTAAAACCAAAACGGAGCAACCTAACAGAACGGCCTTCAATAGGTGCGTTCAACTTACAGAGTTAAACAGATGTGTGTTTGCAGGAGTTTGTAAACCCTTTCTGAGAGGAAGCGGAAAACGCATGTTCCAGCAAAATCCAAGCATTTCAAGAATAGCTGGAAATCTCCGTCTAAAACTCAAAACGAACGTATCCTTCATACTGCTCTGCTGTGTGTTGTCTTAGCTAAGGCAGTTGAATCTAACTTGAGATTAAAAAAGTGAGAACCGCGTTTCTGCTAGGAGCTGCGTTTGGATATTCCGGAGTGAATGGGAGTAAACGCTGTATTGAGAAATATCTGCTTCGAAAACCAAAACGGAGATAACTAACAGAGCGGCCTTCAATGTGTGCGTTACACTTAACGAGTTAAACTGAGGTGGGTTTGCAGGAGTTTGTAAACGCTTTCTGAGAAGAAGCGGAAAACGCATTTTCCAGCCAAATACAGCATTTCAGGAATAGCTGGAAATCTCCGTCTAAAATTGAAATGAACGTATACTTCAGACTGCTCTGCTGTGTGTTCGCTTACCTAAGGGAATTGAATCTGCCTTGAAATTCAGAGAGTAAGAAGCGCGTTTGTTTTATGAGCTGCGTTTGCATATTCCAGAGTGAATGAACGTAAACGGTGTATTGAGAAATATCTGCTTCTAAAACCAAAACGGAGCAACCTAACAGAACGGCCTTCAATGTGTGCGTTCAACTTACAGAGTTAAACTGATGTGTGTTTGCAGGAGTTCGTAAACCCTTTCCGACAAGAAGCGGAAAACGCATTTTTCCTGCCAAATCCAAGCATTTCAGAAATAGCTGGAAATCTCCGTCTAAAATTAAAAACGAACGTATCCTTCATACTGCTCTGCTGTGTGTTCGCTTAGCTAAGGGAGTTGAATCTGCCTTGAGTTTCAGAGAGTGAGAAGCGCGTTTCTTCTAGGAGCTGCATTTCGATATTTCAGTGTGAATGGGAGTAAACGCTGTATTGAGAAATATCTGATTCTAAAACCAAAACGGAGCAACATAGCAGAACGGCCTTCAATGTATGCGTTCAACATACAGAGTTAAACTGATATGTGTTTGCAGGAGTTTGTAAACCCTTTCTGAGAAGAAGCGGAAAACGCATTTTCCAGCAAAATCCAAGCATTTCAGCAATAGTTGGAAATCTCCGTCTAAAGCTTAAAACGAACGTATCCTTGAGACTACTCTACTGTGTGTTCGCTTACCTAAGGGAGTTGAATCTGCCTTGAGATTCGGAGAGTGAGAAGCGTGTTTCTTCTAGGAGCTTCGTTTTGATAGTTCTGAGTGAATGGGAGTTAACGCTGTATTGAGAAATATCTGCTTCTAAAACCAAAACGGAGCAACCTAACAGAACGGCTTTCAATGTGTGCGTTCAACATACAGAGATAAACTGATGTGTCTTTGCCGGAGTTTGTAAATCCTTTCTGTGGAGAAGCGGAAAACGCATTTTTCCAGCCAAATCCAAGCATTTCAGAAATAGCTTGAAATCTCCGTCTAAAACTCAAAACGAACGTATCCTTCAAACTGCTCTGCTGTGTGTTCGCTTAGCTAAGGAAGCTGAATCTGCCTTGAGATTCAGAGAGTGAGAAGCGCGTTTCTTCTAGGAGCTGCGCTTGGATATTCCAGAGTGAATGAGAGTTAACGCTGTATTGAGAAATATCTGCTTCTAAAACCAAAACGGAGCAACCTAACAGAACGGCCTTCAATGTTTGCGTTCAACTTACAGAGTTAAACGGATGTGTGTTTGCAGGAGTTTGTAAACCCTTTCCGTCAATAAGCAGTAAACGCATTTTTCCTGCCAAATCCAAGCATTTCAGAAATAGCTGGAAATCTCCGTCTAAAACTCAAAACGAACGTATCCTTCAGACTGCTGCGCTGTGTGTTCGCTTAGCTAAGTGAGCTGAATCGGCCTTGAGATTCAGAGTGAGAAGCCCGTTTCTTCTAGAAGCTGCGTTTGGTTATTCCAGAGTGAATGGGATTAAACGCTGTATTGAGAAATATCTGCTTCTAAAACCAAAACGGAGCAACATAACAGAACGGCCTTCAATGTGTGCATTCAACTTACAGAGTTAAACTGATGTGTGTTTGCAGGAGTTTGTAAACCCTTTCCGTCAATAAGAGGAAAACGCATTTTTCCTGCCAAATCCAAGCATTTCAGAAATAGCTGAAAATCTCCGTCTAGAACTAAAAACGAACGTATCCTTCAGACTGCTCTGCTGTGTGTTCGCTTAGCTAAGGAAGTTGAATCTGCCTTGAGATTTAGAGAGTGAGAAGCGCGTTTTCTCTAGGAGCTGCGTTTGGATATTCCAGAGTGTATGGGAGTAAACGCTGTATTGAGAAATATCTGCTTCTAAAACCAAAACGGACCAACCTAACAGAACGGCCTTCAATGTGTGCGTTCAACTTACAGAGTTTAACTGACGTTTGTTTGCAGGAATTTGTAAACCCTTTCTGTGAAGAAGGGGAAGACGCATTTTTCCAGCCAAATCCAAGCATTTCAGGCATAGCTGGAAATCTCCGTCTAAAACTCAAAACGAACGTATCCTTCAGACTGCTCTGCTGTGTGTTCTCTTAGCTAAGGCAGTTGAATCTACCTTGAGATTCAAAAAGTGAGAACCGTATTTCTTTTAGGAGCTGCGTTTAAATATTCCAGAGTCAATGGGAGTAAACGCTATATTGAGAAATATTTGCTTGTAAAACCAAAACGGAGCAACCTAACAGAACGGCTTTCAATGTGTGCGTTCAACATACAGAGATAAACTGATGTGTCTTTGCCGGAGTTTGTAAATCCTTTCTGTGGAGAAGCGGAAAACGCATTTTTCCAGCCAAATCCAAGCATTTCAGAAATAGCTGGATATCTTCGTCTAAAACTCAAAACGAACGTATCCTTCAGACTGCCCTGTTCTGTGTTCGCTTACCTAAGGGAATTGAATCTGCCTTGAGATTCAGAGATTGAGAAGCGCGTTTCTTCTAGAAGCTGCGTTTGGATATACCAGAGTGAATGAGAGTTAACGTTGTATTGAGAAATATCTGCTTCTAAAAGCAAAACGGAGCCACCTAACAGAACGGCCTTCAATGTGTGCGTTCAACTTACAGAGTTAAACTGATGTCTGTTTGCAGGAGTTTGTAAACCCTTTCTGAGAGGAAGCAAAGAACGCATTTTCTAGCAAAATCCCAGCATTTCAAGAATAGCTGGAAATCTCCGTCTAACACTCAAAACGAACGTATCCTTCATACTGCTCTGCTGTGTGTTCTCTTAGCTAAGGCAGTTGAATCTAACTTGAGATTCAAAAAGTGAGAACCGCGTTTCTTCTAGGAGCTGCGTTTGGATATTCCAGAGTGAATGGGAGTAAACGCTGTATTGAGAAATATCTACTTCAAAACCAAAACGGAGATAAATAACAGAGCGGCCTTCAATGCGTGCGTTCATTTTAAAGAGTTAAACTGAGGTGGGTTTGCAGGAGTTTGTAAACCCTTTCTGAGAAGAAGCGGAAAACGCATTTTTTAACCAAATACAGCATTTCAGGAATAGCTGGAAATCTCCGTCTAAAACTGAAATGAACGTATACTTCAGACTGCTCTGCTGTGTGTTCGCATACCTAAGGGAATTGAATCTGCCTTGAGATTCAGAGAGTGAGAAGCGCGTTTCTTTTATGAGCTGCGTTTGGATATTCCAGAGTGAATGAAAGTAAACGCTGTATTGAGAAATATCTCCTTCTGCAGCCAAAACGGAGCAACTTAACAAAACAACCTTCAATGTGTGCGTTCAACGTACAGAGTTAAACTGATGTGTGTTTGCAGGAATTTGTAAACCCTTTCTGTGTAGAAGCGGAAAACGCATGTTTCCAGCCAATTACAAGCATTTCCGGAATAGATGGTAATCTCCGTCTAAAACTCAAAACGAACGTATCCTTCAGACTGCTCTGCTGTGTGTTCGCTTAGCTAAGGGACCTGAATCTGCCTTGAGATTCAGAGAGTGAGAAGCCCGTTTCTTTTAGGAGCTGCGTTTGGATATTCCAGAGTGAATGGGAGTAAACGCTGTATTGAGAAATATCTGCTTCTAAACCCAAAACAAAGCAACCTACCAGAGAGGCCTTCGATGTGTGCGTTCCACTTACAGAGTTAAACTGATGTGTGTTCGCAGGAGTTTTTTAACCCTTTCTGAAAAGAAGGGGAAGACGCATTTTCCAGCCAAATCCAAGCATTTCAGGAATAGCTGGAAATCTCCGTCTAAATCTCAAAACGAACGTACACTTCAGACTGCTCTGCTGTGTGTTCGCTTACCTAAGGGAGTTGAATCGGCCTTGAGATTCAGAGAGTGAGAAGCGCGATTTTTCTAGGAGTTGCGTTTGGATATTTCAGAGTGAATGAAAGTAAACGCTGTATTGAGAAATATCTGCTTCTAAAACCAAAAGGGAGCAACCTAACAGAACGGCCTTCAATGTGTGCGTTCAACTTACAGAGTTAAACGGATGTGTGTTTGCAGGAGTTTGTAAATTTTCTTCTGAGAAGAATCGGAAAACGCATTTTCCAGCCAAATCCAAGCATTTCAGGAATAGCTGGATATCTCCGTCTGAAACTCAAAACGAACGTATCCTTCAGACTGCTCTGCTGTGTGTTCGCTTAGATAAGACACCTGAATCTGCCTTGAGATTCAGAGAGTGAGAAGCGCGTTTCTACTAGGAGCTGCGTTTTCATATTCAAGATTGAATGGCAGTAAACGCTGTATTGAGAAATATCTGCTTCCAAAACCAAAACGGAGCAACCTAACAGAACGGCCTTCAATGTGTGCGTTCAACTTACAGAGTTAAACTGATGTGTGTTTGCAGGAGTTTGTAAACCCTTTCTGAGAAGAAGCGGAAAACGCATTTTCCAGCCAAATCCAAGCATTTCAGGAATAGCTGGATATCTCCGTCTAAAACTCAAAACGAAGGTATCGGTCAGACTGCTCTGCTGTGTGTTCGTTTACCTAAGTGAGTTGAATCTGCCTTGAGATTCAGAGAGTGAGAAACGCGTTTCTTTTAGGAGATGCGTTTGGATATTCCAGAGTGAATGGGATTAAACGCTGTATTGAGAAATATCTGCTTCTAAAACCAAAACAGAGCAACCTAACAGAACGGCCTTCAACGTGTGCGTTCAACCTACAGAGTGAAACTGATGTGTGTTTGCAGGAATTTGTAAACCCTTTCTGTGAAGAAACGGAAAACGCATTTTGCCAGCCAAATCCAAGCATTTCAGGAATAGCTGGAAATCTCCGTCTAAAACTCAAAACGAACGTATCCTTCAGACTACTCTGCTGTGTGTTCGCTTACCTAAGGGAGTTGAATCTGCCTTGAGATTCAGAGTGTGAGAAGCGCGTTTCTTTTAGGAGCTGCGTTTGGATATTCCAGAGTGAATGGGAGTAAACGCTGTATAGAGAAATATCTGATTCTAAAACCAAAACGGAGCAACCTAACAGAACGGCCTTCAGTGTGTGGGTTCAACCTAAAGAGATAAACTGATTTTTGTTTGCAGGAGTTTGTAAACCCTTTCTGTGAAGAAGCGGAAAACGCATTTTTCCAGCCAAATCCAAGCATTTCAGAAAGAGCTGGAAATCTCCGTCTACAACTCAAAACGAACATATCCTTCAGAATGCTCTGCTGTGTGTTCGCTTAGGTAAGGGAGCTGAATCTGCCTTGAGTTTCAGAGAGTGAGAAGCGTGTTTCTTCTAGGAGCTTCGTTTGGATATTCCAGAGTGAATGGGATTAAACGCTGTATTGAGAAATATCTGCTTCTAAAACCAAAACGGAGCAACTTAACAAAACGGCCTTCAATGTGTGCGTTCAACTTACAGAGGTAAACTGATGTGTGTTTGCAGGAGTTTGTAATCCCTTTCTGTGAAGAAGCGGAAAACGCATTTTTCCAGCCAAATCCAAGCATTTCAGAAATAGCTGGACATCTCCGTCTAAAACTCAAAACGAACGTATCCTTCAGAATGCTCGGCTGTGTGTTCGCTTACCTAAGGGAGTTGAATCTGCCTTGAGATTCAGAAAGTGAGAAGCGCGTTTCTTATAGGAGCTGCGTTTGTATAGTCCAGAGTGAATGGGAGTTTACGCTGTATTGAGAAGTATCTCCTTCTAGAACCAAAGCGGAGCAACTTAACAAAACAACCTTCAATGTGTGCGTTCAACTTACAGAGTTAAACTGATGTGTGTTTGCAGGAGTTTGTAAACCCTTTCTGAGAAGAGGGGGAAAACGCATATTCCAGCCAAATCCAAGCATTTAGGGATAGCTGGAATTCTCAGTCTAAAACTCAAAACGAACGTACACTTCAGACTGCTCTGCTGTGTGTTAGCTTACCTAAGGGAGTTGAATCTGCCTTGAGATTCAGAGAGTGAGAAGCGCGTTTGTTCTAGGAGCTGCGTTTGGATATTCCAGAGTGAATGAAAGTAAACGCTGTATTGAGAAATATCTGCTTCTAAAACCAAAACGGAGCAACCTAACAGAACGGCCTTCAATGGGTGCATCCAACTTACAGAGTTAAACTGATCTGTGTTTGCAGGGATTTTTAAACCCTTTCTGTGAAGAAGCGGAAAACGCATTTCTCCAGCCAAATCCAAGCATTTCAGGAATAGCTGGAGATCTCCGTCTAAAACTCAAAACAAACGTATCCTTCAGACTGCTCTGCTGTGTGTTCTCTTAGCTAAGGCAGTTGAATCTACCTTGAGATTCAAAAAGTGAGAACCGCGTTTCTTCTAGGAGCTGCGTTTTTATATTCAAGATTAAATGGGAGTAAACGCTGTATTGAGAAATATCTGCTTCTAAAACCGAAACGGAGAAACCTAACAGAACGGCCTTCAATGTGTGCGTTCAACTAACAGAGTTAAACTGATGTGTGTTTGCAGGAGTTTTTAAACCCTTTCTGTGAAGAAGTGGAAAACGCATTTTCCAGCCAAATCCAAGCATTTCAGGAATAGCTGGAAATCTCAGTCTAAAACTCAAAACGAACGTATACTTCAGACTGCTCTGCTGTGTGTTCGCTTAGTTAAGGGACCTGAATCTGCCTTGAGATTCAGAGTGAGAAGCACGTTTCTTCTAGGAGCTGAGTTTAAATATTCCAGAGTGAATGGGAGTAAACGCTGTATTGAGAAATATCTGCTTCTAAAACCCAAACGGAGCAATCTAACAGAACGGCCTTCAATGTGTGCGTTCAACTTACAGAGTTGAACTGATGTGTGTTTGCAGGAGTTTGTAAACCCTTTCTGAGAAGAAGCGGAAAACGCATTTTCCAGCCAAATCCAAGCATTTCAGGAATAGCTGGAAATCTCCGTCTAAAACTCAAAACGAACGTATGATTCAGACTGCTCTGCTGTGTGTTCGCTTACATAACGGAGTTTAATCTGCCTTGAGATTCAGAGTGAGAAGCGCGTTTCTTATAGGTGCTGCGTTTGGATAGTCCAGAGTAAACGGGAGTTAACGCTGTATTGAGAAATATCTGCTTCTAAAACCAAAACGGAGCAATCTAACAAAAGGGCCTTCAATGAGTGCGTTCAACTTACAGAGTTAAACTGATGTGTGTTAGCAGGAGTTTGAAAACCCTTTCTGTGAAGAAGCGGAAAACGCATTTTTCCAGCCAAATCCTAGCATTTCAGAAATAGCTGGTCATCTCCGTCTGAAACTCAAAACGAACGTATCCTTCAGACTGCTCTGCTGTGAGTTCGCTTATTTAAGGGGGTTGAATCTGCCTTGAGATTCAGAGAGTGAGCAGCTCGTTTCTTCTTGGAGCTGCGTTTGGATAGTCCAGAGTGAGCGGGAGTTAACGATGTATTGAGAAATATCTGCTTCTAAAAGCAAAACGGAGCCACCTAACAGAACGGCCTTCAATGTGTGCGTTCAACTTACAGAGTTAAACTGATGTCTGTTTGCAGGAGTTTGTAAACCCTTTCCGTGAAGAAGCGGAAACTTATTTTTCAAGCCAAATCCAAGCATTTCAGAAATAACTGGAAATCTCCGTCTAAAACTCAAAACGAACCTATCCTTCAGACTGCTCTGCTGTGTGTTCGCTTACCTAAGGGAGCTGCATCTGCCTTGAGTTTCAGAGAGTGAGAAGCGAGTTTCTTCTAGGAGCTGCGTTTGGATATTACAGAGTGAATGGGAGTTAACGCTGTATTGAGAAATATTTGCTTGTAAAACCAAAACGGAGCAACCTAACAGAACGGCCTTCAATGTGTGCGTTCATCTTACAGAGTTAAACTGATGTGTGTTTGCAGGAATTTGTAAACCCTTTCTGTGAAGAAGCGGAAAATGCATTTTTCCAGCCAAATCCAAGCATGTCAGAAATAGCTGGAAAATTCCGTCTAAAACTCAAAACGAATGTATCATTCAGACTGCTCTGCTGTGTGTTCGCTGACCTAAGGGAGTTGAATCTGCTTTGAGATTCAGAGAGTGAGAAGCGCGTTTCCTCTAGGAGCTGCGTTTGGATATTTCAGAGTGAATGGGAGTAAACGCTGTATTGAGAAATATCTGCTTCTAAACTCAAAACAAAGCAACCTACCAGAGAGGCCTTCGATGTGTGCGTTCCACTTACAGAGTTAAACTGATGTGTGTTCGCAGGAGTTTGTTAACCCTTTCTGAAAAGAAGGGGAAGACGCATTTTCCAGTCAAATCCAAGCATTTCAGGAATAGCTGGAAATCTCCGTCTAAATCTCAAAACAAACGTACACTTCAGACTGCTGTGCTGTGTGTTCGCTTACCTAAGGGAGTTGAATCGGCCTTGAGATTCAGAGAGTGAGAAGCGCGATTTTTCTAGGAGCTGCGTTTGGATATTTCAGAGTGAATGAAAGTAAACGCTGTATTGGGAAATATCTGCTTCTAAAACCAAAACGGAGTAACCTAACAGAACGGCCTTCAATGTGTGCGTTCAACTTACACAGTTAAACTGATGTGTGTTTGCAGGAGTTTGTAAATTTTCTTCTGAGAAGAATCGGAAAACGCATTTTCCAGCCAAATCCAAGCATTTCAGGAATAGCTGGATATCTCCGTCTAAAACTCAAAACAAACCTATCCTTCAGACTGCTCTGCTGTGTGTTCTCTTAGCTAAGGCAGTTGAATCTACCTTGAGATTCAGAGAGTGAGAACCGCATTTCTTCTAGGAGCCGGGTTTGGATATTCCAGAGTGAATGGGAGTAAACGCTGTATTGAGAAATATCTGCTTATAAAACCCAAACGGAGCAACATAACAGAACGGCCTTCAATGTGTGCGTTCAACTTACAGAGTTAAACTGATGTGTGTTTGCAGGAGTTTGTAAACCCTTTCTGTGAAGAAGCGGAAAACGCATTTTTCCAGCCAAATCCAAGCATTTCAGAAATAGCTGGACATCTCCGTCTGAAACGCAAAACGAACGTATCCTTCAGACTGCTCTGCTGTGAGTTCGCTTATTTAAGGGGGTTGAATCTGCCTTAAGATTCAGAGAGTGAGAAGCGCGTTTCTTCTTGGAGCTGCGTTTGGATAGTCCAGAGTGAACGGGAGTTAACGATGTATTGAGAAATATCTGCTTCTAAAACCAAAACGGAGCAACATAACAGAACGGCCTTCAATGTGTCCGTTCAACTTACAGAGTTAAACTGATGTGTGTTTGCAGGAGTTTGTAAACCCTTTCTGTGAATAAGCAGAAAACGCATTTTTCCAGCCAAATCCAAGCATTTCAGAAATAGCTGGAAATCTCCGTCTAAAATTCAAAACGAACGTATCCTTCAGATTGCTCTGTTGTGTGTTCTCTTAGCTAAGGCAGTTGAATCTACCTTGATTCAAAAATGAGAACCACGTTTCTTCTAGGAGCTGCGTTTAGATATTCCACAGTGAATGGGAGTAAACGCTGTATTGAAAAATAACTGCTTCTAAAACCAAAACGGAGCAACCTAACAAAACGGCCTTCAATGTGTGCGTTCAACTTAAAGCGTTAAACTGATGTGTGTTTGCAGGAATTTGTAAACCCTTTCTGTGAAGAAGCGGAAAACGCATTTTGCCAGCCAAATCCAAGCATTTCAAAAATAGCTGGAAATCTCCGTCTAAAACTCAAAACGAACGTATCCTTCAGACTGCTCTGCTGTCTGTTCGCTGAGCTAAGTGAGCTGAATTTGCCTTGAGATTCAGAGAGTGAGAAGCCCGTTTCTTCTAGGAGCTGCGTTTGGATATTCCAGAGTGAATGGGAGTAAACTCTGTATTGAGAAATATCTGCTTCTAAAACCAAAACGGATCAACCTACAAGAGGGGCGTTCAATGTGTGCGTTCAACTTACAGAGTTAAACTGATGTGTGTTTGCAGGAGTTTGTAAACCCTTTCTGTGAAGAAGTGGAAAACGCATTTTTCAGTCCACATCCAAGCATTTTAGAAATAGCTGTACATCTCCATCTAAAACTCAAAACGAACGTATCCTTCAGACTGCTCTGCTGTGTGTTCGCTGACCTAAGGGATTTGAATCTGCCTTGAGATTCAGAGAGTGAGAAGCGCGTTTCTACTAGGAGCTGCGTTTTGATAGTCCAGGGTGAATGGGAGTTAACGCGGTATTGAGAAATATCTGATTCTAAAACCAAAACGGAGCAACCTAACAGAACGGCCTTCAATGTGTGCGTTCCACTTACAGAGTTAAACTGATGGGTGTTTGCAGGAATTTGTAAACCCTTTCTGTGAAGAAGCGGAAAACGCATTTTTCCAGCGAAATACAAGCATTTCAGAAATACCTGGAAATCTCCGTCTAAAACTCAAAACGGACGTATCCTTCAGACTGCTATGCTGTGTGTTCGCTTAGCTAAGGGACCTGAATCTGCCTTGAGATTCAGAGAGTGAGAACCGCGTTTCTTGTACGAGCCGCGTTTGTATATTCCAGAGTGAATGGGAGTAAACGCTGTATTGAAAAATATCTGCTTCTAAAACCAAAACAGAGCAACCTAACAGAACGGCCTTCAATGCGTGCATTCAACTTAAAGAGTTAAACTGATGTGTGTTTGCAGGAGTTTGTAAACCCTTTCTGTGAAGAAGCGGAAAACGCATTTTTCCAGCCAAATCGAAGCATTTCAGAAATAGCTGGAAATCTCCGTCTAAAACTCAAAACGAACGTATCCTTCAGACTGCTCTGCTGTCTGTTCGCTGAGCTAAGTGAGCTGAATTTGCCTTGAGATTCAGAGATTAAGAAGCCCGTTTCTTCTAGGAGCTGCGTTTGGATATTCCAGAGTAAATGGGAGTTAACGCTGTATTGAGAAATATCTGCTTCTAAAACCAAAACGGAGCAACCTAACAGAACGCCTTCAATGTGTTCGTTCAACTTACAGAGTTAAACTGATGTGTGTTTGCAGGAGTTAGTAAACCCTTTCTGTGAAGAAGCGGAAAACGCATTTTTCCAGCGAAATCTAAGCATTTCAGAAATAGCTGGACATCTCCATCTAAAACTCAAAACGAACGTATCCGTCATACTGCTCTGCTGTGTGTTCTCTTAGCTAAGGCAGTTGAATCTAACTTGAGATTCAAAAAGTGAAAACCGCGTTTCTTCTAGGAGCTGCGTTTGGATATTCCAGAGTGAATGGGAGTAAACGCTGTATTGAGAAATATCTGCTTCTAAAACCAAAACGGAGATAAATAACAGAGCGGCCTTCAATGTGTGCGTTACACTTAAAGAGTTAAACTGAGGTGGGTATGCAGGAATTTGTAAACCTTTTCTGAGAAGAAGCAGAAAACGCATTTTTTAGCCAAATACAGCATTTCAGGAATAGCTGGAAATCTCCGTCTAAAACTGAAATGAACGTATACTTCAGACTGCTCTGCTGTGTGTTCGCATACCTAAAGGAATTGAATCTGCCTTGAGATTCAGAGAGTGAGAAGCGCGTTTCTTTTATGAGCTGCGTTTGGATATTCCAGAGTGAATGAAAGTAAACGCTGTATTGAGAAATATCTGCTTCTAAAACCAACACGGAGAAACCTAACAGAACGGCCTTCAATGTGTGCGTTCAACTTACAGAGTTAAACTGATGTGTGTTTGCAGGAGTTTGTAAACACTTTCTGAAAAGAAGCGGAAAACGCATTTTCCACCCAAATCCAAGCATTTCAGGAATAGCTGGATATCTCCGTCTAAAACTCAAAACGAACGTATCCATCAGACTGCTCTGCTGTGTGTTCGTTTACCTAAGTGAGCTGAATCTGCCTTGAGTTTCAGAGAGTGAGAAACGCGTTTCTTTTAGGAGCTGCGTTTGGATATTCCAGAGTGAATGGGAGTAAACTCTGTATTGAGAAATATCTGCTTCTAAAACCAAAACGGAGCAACCTAACAGAACGGCCTTTAATGTGTGCGTTCAACCTATAGAGTTAAACTGATGTGTGTTTGCAGGAATTTGTAAACCCTTTCTGTGAAGAAACGGAAATCGCATTTTTCCAACCAAATCCAAGCATTTCAGAAAGAGCTGGAAATCTCCGTCTAAAACTCAAAACGAACATATCTTTCAGAATGCTCTGCTGTGTGTTCGCTTAGGTAAGGAAGCTGAATCTGCCTCGAGTTTCAGAGAGAAGCGTGTTTCTTCTAGGAGCTTCGTTTGGATATTCCAGAGTGAATGGGCGTAAACGCTGTATTGAGAAATATCTGTTTCTAGAACCAAAACGGAGCAACTTGACAAAACGGCCTTCAATGTGTCCGTTCAACTTACAGAGGTAAACTGATGTCTGTTTGCAGGAGTTTGTAATCCCTTTCTGAGAAGAAGCGGAAAACGCATTTTTCCAGCCAAATCCAAGCATTACCGGAATAGATGGAAATCTCCGTCTAAAACTAAAAACGAACGTATCCTTCAGACTGCTCTGCTGTGTGTTCGCTTAGCTAAGGGACCTGAATCTGCCTTGAGATTCAGAGAGTGAGAAGCGCGTTTCTTCTAGGAGCTGCGTTTGGATATTCCAGAGTAAAAGGGAGTAAATGCTGTATTGAGAAACATCTTCTTCTAAAACCAAAACGAAGAAACCTAACAAAACAGCCTTCAATGTGTGCGTTCACCTTACAGAGTTAAACTGATGTGTGTTTGCAGGAGTTTGTAAACCCTTTCTGAGAAGAGGGGGAAAACGCATATTCCAGCAAAATCCAAGCATTTAAGGATAGCTGGAAATCTCTGTCTAAAACTCAAAACGAACGTACACTTCAGACTGCTATGCTGTGTGTTCGCTTACCTAAAAGCGTTGAATCTACCTTGAGATTCAGAGAGTGAGAAGCGCGTTTTTTCTAGGAGCTGCGTTTGGATATTCCAGAGTGAATGAAAGTAAACGCTGTATTGAGAAATATCTGCTTCTAAAACCAAAACGGAGCAACCTAACAGAACGGCCTTCAATGGGTGCGTTCAACTTACAGAGTTAAACTGATGTGTGTTTGCAGGAATTTTTAAACCCTTTCTGTGAAGAAGCGGAAAACGCATTTTTCCAGCCAAATCCAAGCATTTCAGGAATAGCTGGAAATCTCCGTCTAAAACTCAAAACGAACATATTCTTCAGACTGCTCTGCTGTGTGTTCGCTTACATAACGGCGTTGAATCTGCCTTGAGATTCAGAGAGTGAGAAGCGCGTTACTTATAGGTGCTGCGTTTGGATATTCCAGAGTAAATGGGAGTAAACGCTGTATTGAAAAATATCTGCTTCTAAAATCAAAACAGAGCAACCTAACAGAACGGCCTTCAATGCGTGCATTCAACTTAAAGAGTTAAACTGATGTGTGCTTGCAGGAGTTTGTAAACCCTTTCTGTGAAGAAGCGGAAAACGCATTTTTCAAGCCAAATCCAAGCATTTCAGAAATAGCTGGACATCTCCGTCTAAAACTCAAAACGAACGTATCCTTCAGACTGCTCTGCTGTGTGTTCTCTTAGCTAAGGCAGTTGAATCTACCTTGAGATTCAAAAAGTGAGAACCGCGTTTTTTTCAGGAGCTGCGTTTAAATATTCCAGAGTCAATGGGAGTAAACGCTATATTGAGAAATATTTGCTTCTAAAACCAAAACGGAGCAACCTAACAGAACGGCCTTCAATAGGTGCGTTCAACTTACAGAGTTAAACAGATGTGTGTTTGCAGGAGTTTGTAAACCCTTTCTGAGAGGAAGCGGAAAACGCATTTTCCAGCAAAATCCAAGCATTTCAAGAATAGCTGGAAATCTCCGTCTAAAACTCAAAACGAACGTATCCTTCATACTGCTCTGCTGTGTGTTGTCTTAGCTAAGGCAGTTGAATCTAACTTGAGATTAAAAAAGTGAGAACCGCGTTTCTGCTAGGAGCTGCGTTTGGATATTCCGGAGTGAATGGGAGTAAACGCTGTATTGAGAAATATCTGCTTCTAAAACCAAAACGGAGATAACTAACAGAGCGGCCTTCAATGTGTGCATTACACTTAACGAGTTAAACTGAGGTGGGTTTGCAGGAGTTTGTAAACGCTTTCTGAGAAGAAGCGGAAAACGCATTTTCCAGCCAAATACAGCATTTCAGGAATAGCTGGAAATCTCCGTCTAAAATTGAAATGAACGTATACTTCAGACTGCTCTGCTGTGTGTTCGCTTACCTAAGGGAATTGAATCTGCCTTGACATTCAGAGAGTGAGAAGCGCGTTTGTTTTATGAGCTGCGTTTGCATATTCCAGAGTGAATGAACGTAAACGCTGTATTGAGAAATATCTGCTTCTAAAACCAAAACGGAGCAACCTAACAGAACGGCCTTCAATGTGTGCGTTCAACTTACAGAGTTAAACTGATGTGTGTTTGCAGGAGTTCGTAAACCCTTTCCGACAAGAAGCGGAAAACGCATTTTTCCTGCCAAATCCAAGCATTTCAGAAATAGCTGGAAATCTCCGTCTAAAATTAAAAACGAACGTATCCTTCATACTGCTCTGCTGTGTGTTCGCTTAGCTAAGGGAGTTGAATCTGCCTTGAGTTTCAGAGAGTGAGAAGCGCGTTTCTTCTAGGAGCTGCATTTCGATATTTCAGAGTGAATGGGAGTAAACGCTGTATTGAGAAATATCTGATTCTAAAACCAAAACGGAGCAACATAGCAGAACGGCCTTCAATGTATGCGTTCAACATACAGAGTTAAACTGATATGTGTTTGCAGGAGTTTGTAAACCCTTTCTGAGAAGAAGCGGAAAACGCATTTTCCAGCAAAATCCAAGCATTTCAGCAATAGTTGGAAATCTCCGTCTAAATCTTAAAACGAACGTATCCTTCAGACTACTCTACTGTGTGTTCGCTTACCTAAGGGAGTTGAATCTGCCTTGAGATTCGGAGAGTGAGAAGCGTGTTTCTTCTAGGAGCTTCGTTTTGATAGTTCTGAGTGAATGGGAGTTAACGCTGTATTGAGAAATATCTGCTTCTAAAACCAAAACGGAGCAACCTAACAGAACGGCTTTCAATGTGTGCGTTCAACATACAGAG
Organism: Callithrix jacchus; assembly: GCF_049354715.1. Classification (NCBI taxonomy): domain Eukaryota; kingdom Metazoa; phylum Chordata; class Mammalia; order Primates; family Cebidae; genus Callithrix; species Callithrix jacchus. Next base: position 60,491,853 of record NC_133506.1, read on the forward strand.
ATAAACTGATGTGTCTTTGCCGGAGTTTGTAAATCCTTTCTGTGGAGAAGCGGAAAACGCATTTTTCCAGCCAAATCCAAGCATTTCAGAAATAGCTGGAAATCTCCGTCTAAAACTCAAAACGAACGTATCCTTCAGACTGCTCTGCTGTGTGTTCGCTTAGCTAAGGAAGCTGAATCTGCCTTGAGATTCAGAGAGTGAGAAGCGCGTTTCTTCTAGGAGCTGCGCTTGGATATTCCAGAGTGAATGAGAGTTAACGCTGTATTGAGAAATATCTGCTTCTAAAACCAAAACGGAGCAACCTAACAGAACGGCCTTCAATGTTTGCGTTCAACTTACAGAGTTAAACGGATGTGTGTTTGCAGGAGTTTGTAAACCCTTTCCGTCAATAAGCAGTAAACGCATTTTTCCTGCCAAATCCAAGCATTTCAGAAATAGCTGGAAATCTCCGTCTAAAACTCAAAACGAACGTATCCTTCAGACTGCTGCGCTGTGTGTTCGCTTAGCTAAGTGAGCTGAATCGGCCTTGAGATTCAGAGTGAGAAGCCCGTTTCTTCTAGAAGCTGCGTTTGGTTATTCCAGAGTGAATGGGATTAAACGCTGTATTGAGAAATATCTGCTTCTAAAACCAAAACGGAGCAACATAACAGAACGGCCTTCAATGTGTGCGTTCAACTTACAGAGTTAAACTGATGTGTGTTTGCAGGAGTTTGTAAACCCTTTCCGTCAATAAGAGGAAAACGCATTTTTCCTGCCAAATCCAAGCATTTCAGAAATAGCTGAAAATCTCCGTCTAGAACTAAAAACGAACGTATCCTTCAGACTGCTCTGCTGTGTGTTCGCTTAGCTAAGGAAGTTGAATCTGCCTTGAGATTTAGAGAGTGAGAAGCGCGTTTTCTCTAGGAGCTGCGTTTGGATATTCCAGAGTGTATGGGAGTAAACGCTGTATTGAGAAATATCTGCTTCTAAAACCAAAACGGACCAACCTAACAGAACGGCCTTCAATGTGTGCGTTCAACTTACAGAGTTTAACTGACGTTTGTTTGCAGGAATTTGTAAACCCTTTCTGTGAAGAAGGGGAAGACGCATTTTTCCAGCCAAATCCAAGCATTTCAGGCATAGCTGGAAATCTCCGTCTAAAACTCAAAACGAACGTATCCTTCAGACTGCTCTGCTGTGTGTTCTCTTAGCTAAGGCAGTTGAATCTACCTTGAGATTCAAAAAGTGAGAACCGTATTTCTTTTAGGAGCTGCGTTTAAATATTCCAGAGTCAATGGGAGTAAACGCTATATTGAGAAATATTTGCTTGTAAAACCAAAACGGAGCAACCTAACAGAACGGCTTTCAATGTGTGCGTTCCACATACAGAGATAAACTGATGTGTCTTTGCCGGAGTTTGTAAATCCTTTCTGTGGAGAAGCGGAAAACGCATTTTTCCAGCCAAATCCAAGCATTTCAGAAATAGCTGGATATCTTCGTCTAAAACTCAAAACGAACGTATCCTTCAGACTGCCCTGTTCTGTGTTCGCTTACCTAAGGGAATTGAATCTGCCTTGAGATTCAGAGATTGAGAAGCGCGTTTCTTCTAGAAGCTGCGTTTGGATATACCAGAGTGAATGAGAGTTAACGTTGTATTGAGAAATATCTGCTTCTAAAAGCAAAACGGAGCCACCTAACAGAACGGCCTTCAATGTGTGCGTTCAACTTACAGAGTTAAACTGATGTCTGTTTGCAGGAGTTTGTAAACCCTTTCTGAGAGGAAGCAAAGAACGCATTTTCTAGCAAAATCCCAGCATTTCAAGAATAGCTGGAAATCTCCGTCTAAAACTCAAAACGAACGTATCCTTCATACTGCTCTGCTGTGTGTTCTCTTAGCTAAGGCAGTTGAATCTAACTTGAGATTCAAAAATTGAGAACCGCGTTTCTTCTAGGAGCTGCGTTTGGATATTCCAGAGTGAATGGGAGTAAACGCTGTATTGAGAAATATCTACTTCAAAACCAAAACGGAGATAAAAGAGCGGCCTTCAATGCGTGCGTTCATCCTAAAGAGTTAAACTGAGGTGGGTTTGCAGGAGTTTGTCAACCCTTTCTGAGAAGAAGCGGAAAACGCATTTTTTAACCAAATACAGCATTTCAGGAATAGCTGGAAATCTCCGTCTAAAACTGAAATGAACGTATACTTCAGACTGCTCTGCTGTGTGTTCGCATACCTAAGGGAATTGAATCTGCCTTGAGATTCAGAGAGTGAGAAGCGCGTTTCTTTTATGAGCTGCGTTTGGATATTCCAGAGTGAATGAAAGTAAACGCTGTATTGAGAAATATCTGCTTCTAAAACCAAAACGGAGCACCCTAACAGAACGGCCTTCAATGTGTGCGTTCAACCTAGAGAGTTAAACTGATGTGTGTTTGCAGGAATTTGTAAACCCTTTCTGTGAAGAAACGGAAAACGCATTTTTCCAGCCACATCCAAGCATTTCAGGAATAGCAGAAAATCTCCGTCTAAAACTCAAAACGAACGTATCCTTCAGACTACTCTGCTGTGTGTTCGTTTACCTAAGTGAGTTGAATCTGCCTTGAGATTCAGAGAGTGAGAAGCGCGTTTCTTTTAGGAGCTGCGTTTGGATATTCCAGAGTGAATAAGAGTAAACGCTGTATAAAGAAATATCTGCTTCTAAAACCAAAACGGAGCAACCTAACAGAACGGCCTTCAATGTGTGCGTTCAACTTACAGAGGTAAACTGATCTGTGTTTGCCGGAGTTTGGAATCCCTTTCTGTGAAGAAGCGGAAAACGCATTTTTCCAGCCAAATCCAAGCATTTCAGAAATAGCTGGACATCTCCGTCTAAAACTCAAAACGAACGTATCCTTCAGAATGCTCTGCTGTGTGTTCGCTTACCTAAGGGAGTTGAATCTGCCTTGAGATTCAGAGAGTGAGAAGCGCGTTTCTTATAGGAGCTGCGTTTGTATAGTCCAGAGTGAATGGGAGTTAACGTTGTATTGAGAAATATCTCCTTCTGCAGCCAAAACGGAGCAACTTAACAAAACAACCTTCAATGTGTGCGTTCAACTTACAGAGTTAAACTGACGTGTGTTTGCAGGAATTTGTAAACCCTTTCTGTGTAGAAGCGGAAAACGCATGTTTCCAGCCAATTACAAGCATTTCCGGAATAGATGGTAATCTCCGTCTAAAACTCAAAACGAACGTATCCTTCAGACTGCTCTGCTGTGTGTTCGCTTAGCTAAGGGACCTGAATCTGCCTTGAGATTCAGAGAGTGAGAAGCGCGTTTCTTCTAGGAGCTGCGTTTGGATATTCCAGAGTGAAAGGGAGTAAACGCTGTATTGAGAAATATCTGCTTCTAAAACCAAAACGGAGCAACCTAACAGAACGGCCTTCAATGTATGGGTTCAACTTACAGAGTTCAACTGATGTGCGTTTGCAGGAGTTTGTAAACCCTTTCTGAGAAGACGCGGAAAAGGCATTTTCCAGCCAAATGCAGCATTTCAGGAATACCTAGAAATCTCCGTCTAAAGCTGAAATGAACGTATACTTCAGACTGCTCTGCTGTGTGTTCGCTTACCTAAGAGAATTGAATCTGCCTTGAGATTCAGAGAGTGAAAAGCGTGTTTCTTTTATGAGCTGCGTTTGGATATTCCAGAGTGAATTAAAGTAAACGCTGAATTGAGAAATATATGCTTCTAAAACCAGAACGGAGCAACCTAAGAGAACGGCCTTCAATGTGTGCGTTCAACTTACAGAGTTAAACTGATGTGTGTTTGCAGGAGTTTGTAAACTCTTTCCGACAGGAAGCGGAAAACGCATATTTTGCCAAATCCAAGCATTTAAGAAAGAGCTGAAAATCTCCGTCTAAAATTCAAAACGAACGTATCTTTCAGACTGCTCTGCTGTGTGTTCGCTTAGCTAAGGGAGTTGAATCTGCCTTGAGTTTCAGAGAGTGAGAAGCGCGTTTCTTCTAGGAGCTGCGTTTCGATATTCCAGAGTGAATGGGAGTAAACGCTGTATTGAGAAATATCTGATTCTAAAACCAAAACGGAGCAACTTAGCAGAACGGCCTTCAATGTGTGCGTTCAACTTACAGAGTTAAACTGATGTGTGTTTGCAGGAGTTTGTAAACCCATTCTGAGAAGAGGCGGAGAACGCATTTTCCAGCAAAATCCAAGCATTTCAGCAATAGCTGGAAATCTCCGTCTAAAGCTTAAAACGAACGTATCCTTCAGACTATTCTGCTGTGTGTTCGCTTACCTAAGGGAGTTGAATCTGCCTCGAGATTCGGAGAGTGAGAAGCGTGATTCTTCTAGGAGCTTCGTTTTGATAGTTCTGAGGGAATGGGAGTTAACGCTGTATTGAGAAATATCTGCTTCTAAAACCAAAACGGAGCAACCTAACAGGACGGCTTTCAATGTGTGCGTTCAACTTACAGAGTTAAACTGATGTGTCTTTGCAAAAGTTTGTAAATCCTTTCTGTGGAGAAGCGGAAAACGCATTTTTCCGGCCAAATCCAAGCATTTCAGCAATAGCTTGAAATCTCCGTCTAAAACTCAAAACGAACGTATCCTTCAAACTGTTCTGCTGTGTGTTCGCTTAGCTAAGGAAGCTGAATCTGCCTTGAGATTCAGAGAGTGAGAAGCACGTTTCTTCTAGGAGCTGTGCTTGGATATTCCAGAGTGAATGAGTGTTAACGCTGTATTGAGAAATATCTGCTTCTAAAACCAAAACGGAGCAACCTAACAGAACGGCCTTCAATGTGTGGGTTCAACTTACAGAGTTCAACTGATGTGTGTTTGCCGGAGTTTGTAAACCCTTTCTGTGAAGAAGCGGAAAACGCATTTTTCCATCCAAATCCAAGCATTTTAGAAATAGCTGGACATCTCCGTCTAAAACTCAAAACGAACGTATCCTTCAGACTGCTCTGCTGTGTGTTCGCTTACCTAAAAGAGTTGAATCTTCCTTGAGGTTCAGAGAGTGAGAAGCGCGTTTCTTCTAGGAGCTGCATTTGGATATTCCAGAGTGAATGAGATTTAACCCTCTATTGAGAAATATCTGCTTCTAAAACCAAAACGGAGCAACATAACAGAACGGCCTTCAATGTGTGCGTTCAACTTACAGAGTTAAATTGATGGGTGTTTGCAGGAGTTTGTAAACCCTTTCCGTCAAGAAGCGGAAAACGCATTTTTCCTGCCGTATCCGTGCATTTCAGAAATAGCTAGAAATCTCCATCTAAAACTCAAAACGAACGTATCCTTCAGACTGCTCCGCTGTGTGTTCGCTTAGCTAAGTGAGCTGAATCTGCCTTGAGATTCAGAGAGTGAGAAGCCCTTTTCTTCTAGGAGCTGCGTTTGGATATTCCAAAGTGAATGGGATTAAAGGCTGTATTGAGAAATATCTGCTTCTAAAACCAAAACGGAGCAACTTAGCAGAACGGCCTTCAATGTGTGCGTTCAACTTACAGAGTTAAACTGATGTGTGTTTGCAGGAGTTTGTAAACCCTTTCTGAGAAGAAGCGGAAAACGCATTTTCCAGCAAAATCCAAGCATTTCAGAAATAGCTGGAAATCTCCGTCTAAAGCTCAAAACGAACGTATCCTTCCAACTGAACTGCTGTGTGTTTGCTCAGCTCAGGGAGCTGAATCTGCCTTGTGATTCAGAGAGTCTGAAGCGCGTTTCTTCTAGGAGCTGCGTGTGGATATTCCAGAGTGTATGGGAATAAACGCTGTATTGAGAAATATCTGCTTCTAAAACCAAAACGGACCAACCAAACAGAACGGCCTTCAATGTGTTCGTTCAACTTAAAGAGTTAAACTGATGTGTGTTTGCCGGAGTTTGTAAACCCTTTCTGTGAAGAAGCGGAAAACGCATTTTTCCATTTAAATCCAAGCATTTTAGAAATAGCTGGACATCTCCGTCTAAAACTCAAAACGAACGTATCCTTCAGACTGCTCTGCTGTGTGTTCGCTTACCTAAAGGAGTTGAATCTGCCTTGAGATTCAGAGAGTGAGAAGCGTGTTTCTTCTAGGAGCTGCGTTTGGATAGTCCAGAGTAAATGGGAATTAACGCTGTATTCAGAAATATCTGCTTCTAAAACCAAAACGGAGCAACCTAACAGAACGGCCTTCAATGTGTGCGTTCCACTTACAGAGTTAATCTGATGGGTGTTTGCAGGAATTTGTAAACCCTTTCTGTGAATAAGCGGAAAACGCATTTTTCCACCGAAATCCAGCATTTCAGGAATAGCTGGAAACCTCCGTCTAAAACTAAAAACGGACGTATCCTTCAGACTGCTATACTGTGTGTTCGCTTAGCTAAGGGACCTGAATCTGCCTTGAGATTCAGAGAGTGAGAACCGCGATTCTTCTTAAAGCTGCGTTTGGATATTCCAGAGTGAATTGGAGTTAACGCTGTATTGAGAAATATCTGCTTCTAAAACCCAAACGGAGCAACCTAACAGAACGGCCTTCAATGTGTGCGTTCATCCTAAAGAGTTAAACTTATGAGTGTTTGCAGGAGTTTTTAAACCCTTTCTGTGAAGAAGCCGATAAAGCATTTTTCCAGCCAAATCTAAGCATTTCAGAAATAGCTGGACATCTCCGTCTAAAATTCAAAACGAACGTATCCTTCAGACTGCTCTGCTGTTTGTTCGCTGACCTAAGGGAGTTGAATCTGCCTTGAGATTCAGAGAGTGACAAGCGCATTTCTTCTAGGAGCTGCGTTTGTATAGTCAAGAGTGAATGGGAGTTCACGCTGTATTGAGAAATATCTGCTTCTAAAACCCAAACGGAGCAACATAATAGAACGGCCTTAAATGTGTGCGTTCAACTTACAGAGTTAAACTGATGTGTGTTTGCAGGAGTTTGTAAACCCTTTCTGAGAAGAAGCGGAAAACGCATTTTCCAGCCAAATCCAAGCATTTCAGGAATAGCTGGATATCTCCGTCTAAAACTCAAAACGAACGTATCCGTCAGACTGCTCTGCTGTGTGTTTATTTACCTAAGTGAGCTGAATCTGCCTTGAGATTCAGAGAGTGAGAAACGCGTTTCTTTTAGGAGTTGCGGTTGTATATTCCAGAGTGAATGGGATTAAACGCTGTATTGAGAAATATCTGCTTCTAAAACCAAAACGGAGCAACCTAATAGAACGGCCTTCAATGTGTGCGTTCAACCTAGAGAGTTAAACTGATGTGTGTTTGCAGGAATTTGTAAACCGTTTCTGTGAAGAAACGGAAAACGCATTTTTCCAGCCACATCCAAGCATTTCAGGAATAGCAGGAAATCTCAGTCTAAAACTCAAAACGAACGTATCCTTCAGACTACTCTGCTGTGTGTTAGTTTACCTAAGGGATTTGAATCTGCCTTGAGATTCAGAGAGTGAGAAGCGCGTTTCTTTTAGGAGCTGCGTTTGGATATTCCAGAGTGAATGGGAGTAAACGCTGTATAGAGGAATATCTGCTTCTAAAACCAAAACGGAGCAACCTAACAGAACGGCCTTCAATGTGTGCGTTCAACCTAAAGAGTTAAACTGATTTTTGTTTGCAGGAGTTTGTAAACCCTTTCTGTGAAGAAGCGGAAAACGCATTTTTCCAGCCAAATCCAAGCATTTCAGAAATAGCTGGAAATCTCCGACTAAAACTCAAAACGAAGGTATTCTTAAAACTGCTCTGTTGTGTGTTCGCTTACCTAAGGGAGTTGAATCTGCCTTGAGATTCAGAGAGTGAGAAGCGCGTTTCATGTAGAAGCTGCGTTTGGATATTCCAGAGTGAATGAGAGTTAAGGCCGTATTGAGAAATATTTGCTTCTAAAAGCAAAACGGAGCAACCTAACAGAACGGGCTTCAATGTGTGCGTTCAACTTAAAAAGTTAAACTGATGTGTGTTTGCAGGAGTTTGTAAACCCTTTCCGTGAAGAAGCCTAAAACGCATTTTTCCAGCCAAATCCAAGCATTTCAGAAAGAGCTGGAAATCTCCGTCTAAAACTCAAAACGATCCTATCCTTCAGAATGCTCTGCTGTGTGTTCGCTTAGCTAAGGGAACTGAATCTGTCTTGAGATTCAGAGAGTGAGAAGCGTGTTTGTTCTAGGAGCTGCGTTTGGATATTCCAGAGTGAAAGGGAGTAAACGCTGTATTGAGAAATATCTGCTTCTAAAACCAAAACGAAGATACCTAACAGAAAGGCCTTCAATGTGTGCGTTCAACTTACAGAGTTAAACTGATGTGAGTTTGCAAGAGATTGTAAACACTTTCTGTAGAGAAGCAGAAAACGCATTTTTGCAGCCAAATCCAAGCATTTCAGAAATAGCTGGAAATCTCCGTCTAAAACTCAAAACGAACGTATCCTCCATACTGCTCTGCTGTGTGTTCTCATAGGTAAGGGACCTGAATCTGCCTTGAGATTCAGAGAGTGAGAAGCCCGTTTCTTTTAGGAGCTGCGTTTGGATATTCCAGAGTGAATGGGAGTAAACGCTGTATTGAGAAATATCTGCTTCTAAACCCAAAACAAAGCAACCTACCAGAGAGGCCTTCAATGTGTGCGTTCCACTTACAGAGTTAAACTGATGTGTGTTTGCAGGAGTTTGTTAACCCTTTCTGAAAAGAAGGGAAAAACGCATTTTCCAGCCAAATCCAAGCATTTCAGGGATAGCTGGAAATCTCCGTCTAAAACTCAAAACGAACGTATCCGTCAGACTGCTCTGCTGTGTGTTCGCTTAACTAAGTGAGTTGAATCTGCCTTGAGATTCAGAGAGTGAGAACCGCGTTTCTTCTAGGAGCTGCGTTCTGATATTCCAGAGTTAAAGGGAGTAAACGCTGTATTGAGAAATATCTGCTTCTAAAACCAAAACGGAGGAACCTAACAGAACGGCCTTCAATGTGTGCGTTCAACTTACAGCGTTAAACTGATGTGAGTTTGCAGGAGATTGTAAACACTTTCTGTAGAGAAGCGGAAAACGCATATTTTCTGCCAAATCCAAGCATTTCAGAAATAGCTGGAAATCTCTCTCTAAAACTCAAAACGAACGTACACTTCAGACTGCTCTGCTGTGTGTTCGCTTACCTAATGGAGTTGAATCTGCCTTGAGATTAAGAGAATGAGAAGCGCGTTTGTATTACGAATTGGGTTTGGATATCCCAGAGTGAATAAAAGTAAACGCTGTATTGAGAAATATCTGCTTCTAAAACCAAAAGGGAGCAACCTAACAGAACGGCCTTCAATGGGTGCGTTCAACTTACAGAGTTAACCTGATGTGTGTTTGCAGGAATTTTTAAACCCTTTCTGTGAAGAAGCGGAAAACGCATTTTTCCAGCCAAATCCAAGCATTTCAGGAATAGCTGGAAATCTCCGTCTAAAACTCAAAACGAACGTATCCTTCAGACTGCTCTGCTGTGTGTTCGCTTAGATAAGGGACCTGAATCTGCCTTGAGATCCAGAGAGTGAGAAGCGCGTTTCTTCTAGGAGCTGCGTTTTCATATTCAAGATTGAATGGGAGTACACGCTGTATTGAGAAATATCTGCTTCTAAAACCAAAACGGAGCAACCTAACAGAACGGCCTTCAATGTGTGCGTTCAACTTACAGAGTTAAACTGATGTGTGTTTGCAGGAGTTTGTAAACCCTTTTTGAGAAGAAGCGGAAAACGCATTTTCCAGCCAAATCCAAGCATTTAAAAAATAGCTGGAAATCTCCGTCTAAAACTCAAAACGAACGTATCCTTCAGACTGCCCTACTGTGTTTTCGCTTACCTAAGGGAGTTGAACCTGCCTTGAGATTCAGAGAGTGAGAAGCGCGTTTCTTCTAGGAGCTGCGTTTGGATATTCCAGAGAGAATGAGAGTTAACGCTGTATTGAGAAATATCTGCTTCTAAAACCAAAACGGAGCAACTTAACAAAACGGCCTTCAATGTGTGCGTTCAACTTACAGAGTTAAACTGATGTGTTTTTGCAGGAATTTGTAAACCCTTTCTGTGAAGAAGCGGAAAACGCATTTTTCCAACCAAATCCAACCATTTCGGGAATAGCTGGAAATCTCCGTCTAAAGCTCAAAACGAACGTATCCTTCAGCCTGCTCTGCTGTGTGTTCTATTAGCTAAGGCAGTTGAATCCAACTTGAGATTAAAAAAGTGAGAACCGCGTTTCTTTTAGGAGCTGCGTTTAGATATTCCAGAGTGAATGGGAGTAAACGCTGTATTGAGAAATATCGGCTTCTAAAACCAAAACGGAGCATCCTAACAGAACGGCCTTCAATGTGTGCGTTCAACTTACAGAGTTAAACTGATGTGTGTTTGCAGGAGATTGTAAACCCTCTCTGAGAAGAAGCGGAAAAAGCATTTTCCAACCAAATCCAAGCATTTCAGGAATAGCTGGAAATCTCCGTCTAAAGCTCAACACGAACGTATCCTATAGACTGCTCTGCTCTGTGTTCGCTTAGCTCAGGCAGCTGAATCTGTCTTGAGATTCAGAGAGTGAGAAGTGCGTTTCTTCTAGGAGATGCGTTTGGATATTCCAGAGTGAATGGGAGTAAACGCCGTATTGAGAAATATCGGCTTCTAAAACCAAAACGGAGCAACTTACAGAACGGATATCAACGTGTGCGTTCAACGTAAAGAGTTAAACTCGTGTGTTTGCAGGAGTTTGTAAACTGTTTCTGTGAAGAAGTGGAAAACCCATATTTCCTGACTAATCCAAGCATTTCAGAAATAGCTGGAAATCTCCGTCTAAAACCCAAAACGAACGTATCCTTCAGACTGCTCTGCTGTCTGTTCGCTGAGATAATTGAGCAGAATTTGCCTTTAGATTCAGAGAGGAAGAAGCCCGTTTCTTCTAGAAGCTGCGTTTGGATATTCCAGAGTGAATGAGAGTTAACGTTGTATTGAGAAATATCTGCTTCTAAAAGCGAAACGGAGCCACCTAACAGAACGGCCTTCAATGTGTGCGTTCAACTTACAGAGTTAAACTGATGTGTGTTTGCAGGAGTTTGTAAACCCTTTCCGTGAAGAAGCGGAAAACGAATTTTTCAGCCAAATTTAAGCATTTCAGAAATAGCTGGAAATCTTCGTCTAAAACTCAAAACGAACCTATCCTTCTGACTGCTCTGCTGTGTGTTCGCTTACCTAAGGGAGCTGAATCTGCCTTGAGTTTCAGAGAGTGAGAAGCGCGTTTCTTCTAAGAGCTGCGTTTGGATATTACAGAGTGAATAAGAGTCAACGCTGTATTGAGAAATATCTGGTTCTAAAACAAAAACGGAGCCACCTAGCAGAACGGCCTTCAATGTGTGCGTTCAACTTACAGAGTTAAACATGTGTGTTTGCAGGAGTTAGTAAACCCTTTCTGTGAAGAAGCGGAAAACGCATTTTTCCAGCGAAATCTAGGCATTTCAGAAATAGCTGGACATCTCCGTCTAAAACTCAAAACGAACGTATCCTTCAGACTGCTCTGCTGTGTGTTCTCTTAGCTAAGGCAGTTGAATCTACCTTGAGATTAAACAAGTGAGAACCGCGTTTCTTCCAAAAGCTGCGTTTAGATATTCCAGAGTGAATGGGAGTAAACGCTGTATTGAGAAATATCTGCTTCTAAAACCAAACCGGAGCAACCTAACATAACGCCTTCAATGTGTTCGTTCAACTTACAGAGTTAAACTGATGTGTGTTTGCAGGAGTTAGTAAACCCTTTCTGTGAAGAAGCGGAAAACGCATTTTTCCAGCGAAATCTAGGCATTTCAGAAATAGCTGGACATCTCCGTCTAAAACTCAAAACGAACGTATCCTTCAGACTGCTCTGCTCTGTGTTCGCTGAGCTCAGGTAGCTGAATCTGCCTTGAGATTCAGAGAGTGAGAAGTGCGTTTCTTCTAGGAGATGCGTTTGGATATTCCAGAGTGAATGGGAGTAAACGCCGTATTGAGAAATATCTGCTTCTAAAACCAAACCGGAGCAACTTACAGAACGGATATCAATGTGTGCGTTCAACTTAAAGAGTTAAACTCGTGTGTTTGCAGGAGTTTGTAAACCCTTTCTGTGAAGAAGTGGAAAACGCATTTTTCCATCCAAATCCAAGCATTTTAGAAATAGCTGGACATCTCCGTCTAAAACTCCAAACGAACGTATCCTTCAGACTGCTCTGCTGTCTGTTCGCTGAGCTAAGTGAGCTGAATTTGCCTTGAGATTCAGAGAGTGAGAAGCCCGTTTCTTCTAGGAGCTGCGTTTGGATATTCCAGAGTTAATGGGATTAAACGCTGTATTGAGAAATATCTGCTTCTAAAACCAAAACGAAGCAACCTATCAGAGCGGCCTTCAATGTGTGCGTCCAACTTACAGAGTTAAACTGATGTGTGTTTGCAGGAGTTTGTAAACACTTTCTGAGAATAAGCGGAAAACGCATTTTCCACCCCAATCCAAGCATTTCAGGAATAGCTGGAAATCTCTGTTTAAAACTGAAAACGAACGTATCCTTCAGACTGCTCTGCTGTGTGTTCGCTTACCTAAGGGAGTTAAATCTGCCTTGGGATTTAGAGAGTGAGAAGCGCGATTTTTCTAGGAGCTGCGTTTGGATATTCCAGAGTGAATGAAAGTAAACGCTATATTGAGAAATATCTGCTTCTAAAAGCGAAACGGAGCAACCTAACAGAACGGCCTTCAATGTGACCGTTCAACTTACGGTGTTAAACTGATGTGCGTTTGCAGGAGTTTGTAAACCCTTTCCGTCAAGAAGCGGAAAACGCATTTTTCCTGCCAAATCCAAGCATTTCAGAAATAGCTAAAAATCTCCGTCTAAAACTCAAAACGAACGTATCCTTCAGACTCCTCCGCTGTGTGTTAGCTTAGTTAAGTGAGCTGAATCTGCCTTGAGATTCAGAGAGTGAGAAGCCCATTTCTTCTGGGAGCTGCGTTTTGTTATTCTAGAGTGAATGGGATTAAACGCTGTATTGAGAAATATCTGCTTCTAAAACCAAAACGGACCAACCTAACAGAACGGCCTTCAATGTGTGCGTTCAACTTACAGAGTTCAACTGATGTGTGTTTGCCGGAGTTTGTAAACCCTTTCTGTGAAGAAGCGGAAAACGCATTTTTTCAGCCAAATCCAAGCATTTAAGAAATAGTTGGAAATCTCCGTCTAAAACTCAAAACGAACGTATCCTTCTGAATGATCTGCTGTGTGTTGGCTTACCTAAGGGAGTTGAATCTGCCTTGAGATTCAGAGAGTGAGAATCCCGTTTCTTCTAGGAGCTGCGTTTGGATATTCCAGAGTGAATGAGAGTTAACGCTGTATTGAGAAATATCTGCTTCTAAACCCAAAATGGAGAAACCTAACAGAACGGCCTTCATTGTGTGCGTTCAACTTACAGAGTTAAACTGATGTGTTTTTGGAGGAGTTTGTAAACCCTTTTCCATGAAGAAGCGGAAAACGCATTTTTCCATCCAAATCCAAGCATTTCAGAAGTAGCTGGAAATCTCCGTCTAAAACTCGAAACGAACCTATGCTTCAGACTGCTCTGCTGTGTGTTCGCTAAGGTAAGGGAGCTGAATCAGCCTTGAGTTTCAGAGAGTGAGAAACGCGTTTCTTCTAGGAGCTTCGTTTAAATATTCCAGAGTGAATGGGAGTAAACGCTGTATTGAGAAATATCTGCCTCTAAAACCAAAACGGAGCAACATAACAGAACGGCCTTCAATGTGTGCATTCAACCTACAGAGTTAAACTGACGTGTTTTTGCAGGAGTTTGTAAACCCTTTCTGTGAAGAAGCGGAAAACGCATTTTTCCAGCCAAATCCAAGCATTTCAGAAATAGCTGGAAATCTCCGACTAAAACTCAAAACGAAGGTATTCTTAAAACTGCTCTGTTGTGTGTTCGCTTACCTAAGGGAGTTGAATCTGCCTTGAGATTCAGAGAGTGAGAAGCGCGTTTCATGTAGAAGCTGCGTTTGGATATTCCAGAGTGAATGAGAGTTAAGGCTGTATTGAGAAATATTTGCTTCTAAAAGCAAAACGGAGCAACCTAACAGAACGGGCTTCAATGTGTTCGTTCAACTTACAAGGTTAAACTGATGTGTGTTTGCAGGAGTTTGTAAACCCTTTCCGTGAAGAACCCTAAAACGCATTTTTCCAGCCAAATCCAAGCATTTCAGAAAGAGCTGGAAATCTCCGTCTAAAACTCAAAACGAACCTATCCTTCAGAATGCTCTGCTGTGTGTTCGCTTAGCTAAGGGAACTGAATCTGTCTTGAGATTCAGAGAATGAGAAGCGTGTTTGTTCTAGGAGCTGCGTTTGCATATTCCAGAGTGAAAGGGAGTAAACGCTGTATTGAGAAATATCTGCTTCTAAAACCAAAACGGAGATACCTAACAGAAAGGCCTTCAATGTGTGCGTTCAACTTACAGAGTTAAACTGATGTGAGTTTGCAGGAGATTGTAAACACTTTCTGTAGAGAAGCAGAAAACGCATTTTTCCAGCCAAATCCAAGCATTTCAGAAATAGCTGGAAATCTCCGTCTAAAACTCAAAACGAACGTATCCTCCATACTGCTCTGCTGTGTGTTCTCATAGGTAAGGGACCTGAATCTGCCTTGAGATTCAGAGAGTGAGAAGCCCGTTTCTTTTAGGAGCTGCGTTTGGATATTCCAGAGTGAATGGGAGTAAACGCTGTATTGAGAAATATCTGCTTCTAAACCCAAAACAAAGCAACATACCAGAGAGGCCTTCAATGTGTGCATTCCACTTACAGAGTTAAACTGATGTGTGTTTGCAGGAGTTTGTTAACCCTTTCTGAAAAGAAGGGAAAAACGCATTTTCCAGCCAAATCCAAGCATTTCAGGGATAGCTGGAAATCTCCGTCTAAAACTCAAAACGAACGTATCCGTCAGACTGCTCTGCTGTGTGTTCGCTTAACTAAGTGAGTTGAATCTGCCTTGAGATTCAGAGAGTGAGAAGCGCGTTTCTTCTAGGAGCTGCGTTTGGATATTCCAGAGTGAAAGGGAGTAAACGCTGTATTGAGAAATATCAGCTTCTAAAACCAAAACGGAGGAACCTAACAGAACGGCCTTCAATGTGTGCGTTCAACTTACAGAGTTAAACTGATGTGAGTTTGCAGGAGATTGTAAACACTTTCTGTAGAGAAGCGGAAAACGCATATTTTCTGCCAAATCCAAGCATTTCAGAAATAGCTGGAAATCTCTCTCTAAAACTCAAAACGAACGTACACTTCAGACTGCTCTGCTGTGTGTTCGCTTACCTAATGGAGTTGAATCTGCCTTGAGATTAAGAGAATGAGAAGCGCGTTTCTATTACGAATTGGGTTTGGATATCCCAGAGTGAATAAAAGTAAACGCTGTATTGAGAAATATCTGCTTCTAAAACCAAAACGGAGCAACCTAACAGAACGGCGTTCAATGGGTGCGTTCAACTTACAGAGTTAACCTGATGTGTGTTTGCAGGAATTTTTAAACCCTTTCTGTGAAGAAGCGGAAAACGCATTTTTCCAGCCAAATCCAAGCATTTCACGAATAGCTGGAAATCTCCGTCTAAAACTCAAAACGAACGTATCCTTCAGACTGCTCTGCTGTGTGTTTGCTTAGATAAGGGACCTGAATTTTCCTTGAGATTCAGAGAGTGAGAAGCGCGTTTCTTCTAGGAGCTGCGTATTCATATTCAAGATTGAATGGGAGTACACGCTGTATTGAGAAATATCTGCTTCTAAAACCAAAACGGAGCAACCTAACAGAACGGCCTTCAATGTGTCCGTTCAACTTAAGGAGTTAAACTGATGTGTGTGTGCAGGAGTTTGTAAACCCTTTCTGAGAAGAAGCGGAAAACGCATTTTCCAACCAAATCCAAGCATTTCAGGAATAGCTGGAAATCTCCGTCTAAAACTCAAAACGAACGTATCCTTCAGACTGCTCTACTGTGTGTTCGCTTACCTAAGGGAGTTGAACCTGCCTTGAGATTCAGAGAGTGAGAAGCGCGTTTCTTCTAGGAGCTGCCTTTGGATATTCCAGAGAGAATGAGAGTTAACGCTGTATTGAGAAATATCTGCTTCTAAACCCAAAACGGAGCAACCTAACAGAACGGCCTTCAATGGGTGCGTTCAACTTACAGAGTTAAACTGATGTGTTTTTTCAGGAGTTTGTAAACCCTTTCCGTGAAGAAGCAGAAATCGCATTTTTCCAGCCAAATCCAAGCATTTCAGAAGTAGCTGGAAATCTCCGTTTAAAACTCAAAAGGAACCCATCCTTCAGACTGCTCTGCTGTGTGTTCGCTTACCTAAGGGAGCTGAATCTGCCTTGAGATTCAGAGAGTGAGAAGCGTGTTTCTTCTAGGAGCTTCGTTTGGATATTCCAGAGTGAATGGGAGTAAACGCTGTATTGAGAAATATGTGCTTCTAAATCCAAAACGAAGCAACCTAACAGAACGGCCTTCAATGTGTGCGTTCAACCTACAGAGTTAAACTGATGTGTGTTTGCAGGAGTTTGTAAACCCTTTCTGTGAAGAAGCGGAAAACGCATTTTTCAAGCCAAATCCAAGCATTTCACGAATAGCTGGAAATCTCCGTCTAAAACTCAAAACGAACGTATGTTTCAGACTGCTCTTCTGTGTGTTCTCTTAGCTAAGGCAGTTGAATTTACCTTGAGATTCAAAAAGTGAGAACCGCGTTTCTTCTAGGAGCTGCGTTTAAATATTTTAGAGTGAATGGGAGTAAACGCAGTATTGAGAAATATCTGCTTCTAAAACCAAAACGGAGCAACTTAACAAAACGGCCTTCAATGTGTGCGTTCAACTTACAAAGTTAAACTGATGTGTTTTTGCAGGACTTTGTAAACCCTTTCTGTGAAGAAGCGGAAAACGCATTTTTCCAGCCAAATCCAACCATTTCGGGAATAGCTGGAAATCTCCGTCTAAAACTCAAAACGAACGTATCCTTCAGCCTGCTCTGCTGTGTGTTCTATTAGCTAAGGCAGTTGAATCCAACTTGAGATTAAAAAAGTGAGAACCGCGTTTCTTTTAGGAGCTGCGTTTAGATATTCAAGAGTGAATGGGAGTAAAAGCTGTATTGAGAAATATCGGCTTCTAAAACCAAAACGGAGCATCCTAACAGAACGGCCTTCAATGTGTGCGTTCAACTTACAGAGTTAAACTGATGTGTGTTTGCAGGAGATTGTAAACCCTCTCTGAGAAGAAGCGGAAAACGCATTTTCCAACCAAATCCAAGCATTTCAGGAATAGCTGGAAATCTCCGTCTAAAGCTCAAAACGAACGTATCCTTCAGACTGCTCTGCTCTGTGTTCGCTTAGCTCAGGCAGCTGAATCTGTCTTGAGATTCAGAGAGTGAGAAGTGCGTTTCTTCTAGGAGATGCGTTTGGATATTCCAGAATGAATGGGAGTAAACGCCGTATTGAGAAATATCGGCTTCTAAAACCAAAACGGAGCAACTTACAGAACGGATATCAACGTGTGCGTTCAACGTAAAGAGTTAAACTCGTGTGTTTGCAGGAGTTTGTAAACTGTTTCTGTGAAGAAGTGGAAAACCCATATTTCCTGACTAATCCAAGCATTTCAGAAATAGCTGGAAATCTCCGTCTAAAACCCCAAACGAACGTATCCTCCAGAAGCTCTGCTGTTTGTTCGCTTACCTAAGGAAGTTGAATCTGCTTTGAGATTCAGAGTGAGAAGCGCGTTTCTTCTAGGATCTGCGTTTGGATATTCCGGAGTGAAGGGGAGTAAACGCTGTAGTGAGAAATATCTGCTTCTAAAACCAATACGGAGCAACATAACAGAACGGCCTTCAATGTGTGGGTTCAACTTACAGAGCTAAACTGATGTGTGTTTGCAGGAGTTTGTAAACCCTTTCGGTCAAGAAGCGGAAAACGCATTTTTCCTGCCATATCCGTGCATTTCAGAAATAGCTGGAAATCTCCGTCTAAACCTCAAAACGAACGTATCCTTCAGACTGCATCGCTGTGTGTTCGCTTAGCTAAGTGAGCTGAATCTGCCTTGAGATTCAGAGAGTGAGAAGCCCGTTTCTTCTATGAGCTGCGTTTGGATATTCAAAAGTGAATGGGATTAAAGGCTGTATTGATAAATATCTGCTTCTAAAACCAAAACGGAGCAACTTAGCAGAACGGCCTTCAATGTGTGCGATCAGCTTACAGAGGTAAACTGATGTGTGTTTACAGATGTTTGTAAACCCTTTCTGAGAAGAAGCGCAAAACGCATTTTCCAGCAAAATCAAAGCATTTCAGAAATAGCTGGAAATCTCCGTCTAAAGCTCAAAACGAACGTATCCTTCAAACAACACTGCTGTGTGTTTGCTTAGCTAAGGGAGCTGAATCTGCCTTGAGATTCAGAGAGTCTGAAGCGCGTTTCTTCTAGGAGCTGCGTGTGGATATTCCAGAGTGTATGGGAGTAAACGCTGTATTGAGAAATATCTGCTTCTAAAACAAAAACGGACCAACCTAACAGAACGGCCTTCAATGTGTGCGTTCAACCTACAGAGTTAAACTGATGTTTGTTTGCAGGAGTTTGTAAACTTTTTCTGTGAAGAAGCGGAAAACGGATTTTTCCAGCCAAATTGAAGCATTTCAGAAATAGCTGGAAATCTCCGTCTAAAACTCAAAACGAACGTATCCTTCAGACTGCTCTGCTGTGTGTTCGCTGACCTAAGGGAGTTGAATCTGCCTTGAGATTCAGAGAGTGAGAAGCGCGTTTTTCTGGGAGCTGCGTTTGAATATTCCAGAGTGAAGGAGAGTTAACGCTGTATT
Source organism: Callithrix jacchus (assembly GCF_049354715.1). Lineage (NCBI taxonomy): Eukaryota > Metazoa > Chordata > Mammalia > Primates > Cebidae > Callithrix > Callithrix jacchus. The sequence continues at coordinate 60,510,597 of NC_133506.1, forward strand.
GAGAAATATCTGCTTCTAAAACCAAAACGGAGCAACCTAACAGAACGGCCTTCAATGTGTCCGTTCAACTTACAAAGTTAAACTGATGTGTGTTTGCAGGAGTTTGTAAACCCTTTCTGAGAAGAAGCGGAAAATGCATTTTCCAGCCAAATCCACGCATTTCAGAAATAGCTGGAAATCTCCGTCTAAAGCTCAAAACGAACGTATCCTCCAGACTGCTCTGCTGTGTGTTCGCTTACCTAAGTGAGTTGAATCTGCCTTGGGATTCAGAGAGTGAGAAGCGCGTTTCTTCTAGGAGCTGCGTTTTGATAGTCCAGAGTGAATGGGAATTAACGCGGTATTGAGAAATATCTGCTTCTAAAACCAAAACGGAGCAACCTAATAGAACGGCTTTCAATGTGTGCGTTTAACTTACAGAGTTAAACTGATATGTATTTGCAGGAGTTTGTAAATCCTTTCTGTGGAGAAGCGGAAAACGCATTTTTCCAGCCAAATCCAAGCATTTCAGAAATAGCTGGAAATCTTCGTCTAAAACTCAGAACGAATGTATCCTTCAGACGGCTCCGCAGTGTGTACTCTTAGCTAAGTGAGCTGAATCTGCCTTGAGATTCAGAGAGTGATAAGCCCGTTTCTTCTAGGAGCTGCGTTTGGATATTCCGGAGTTAATGGGATTAAACGCTGTATTGAGAAATATCTGCTTCTAAAACCAAAACGGAACAACTTATAAGAGCGGCCTTCAATGTCTGCATCCAACTTACAGAGTTAAACTGATGTGTGTTTGCAGGAGTTTGTAAACACTTTCTGAGAATAAGCGGAAAACGCATTTTCCACCCCAATCCAAGCATTTCAGGAATAGCTGGAAATCTCCGTCTAAAACTCAAAACGAACGTATGTTTCAGACTGCTCTGCTGTGTGTTCCCTCAGCTAAGGCAGTTGAATTTACCTTGAGATTCAAAAAGTGAGAACTGCGTTTCTTCTAGGAGCTGCGTTTGAATATTCCAGAGTGAATGGGAGTCAACGCTGTATTGAGAAATATCTGCTTCTAAAACCAAAACCGAGCAACCTAACAGAACGGCCTTCAATGTGTGCGTTCAACTTACAGAGCTATACTGATGTGTGTTTGCAGGAATTTGTAAACCCTTTCTGAGAAGAAGCGGAAAACGCATTTTCCAGCCAATTACAAGCATTTCAGGAATAGCTGGAAATCTCCGTCTAAAACTCAAAACCAACGTATCCTTCAGACTGCTCTGCTGTGTGTTCGCTTACCTAAGGGAGTTGAATCTGCCTTGAGTTTCAGAGAGTGAGAAGCGCGTGTCTTTTAGGAGCTGCGTTTGGATATTCCAGAGTGAATGGGAGTAAACGCTGTATTGAGAAATATCTGCTTCTAAAACCAAAACGGAGCGACCTAACAGAACTGCCTTCAATGTGTGCGTTCAACTTACAGAGTTAAACTGATGTGTGTTTGCAGGAGTTTGTAAACCCTTTCCGTGAAAAAGTGGAAAACACATTTTTCCAGCCAAATCCAAGCATTTCAATAAGCGCTGGAAATCTCCGTCTAAAACTCAAAACGAACCTATCCTTCAGAATGCTCTGCTGTGGGTTCGCTTTGCTAAGGGAGCTGAATCTGCCTGGAGTTTCAGAGAGTAAGAGGCGTGTTTCTTCTAGGAGCTGCGTTTGGATATTCCAGAGTGAATGAGAGTTAACGCTGTATTGAGAAATATCTGCTTCTAACACCAAAACGGAGCAACCTAACAGAACGGCCTTCAATGTGTGCGTTCAACTTACAGAGTTAAACTGATGTGTGTTTGCAGGAGTTTGTAAACCCTTTCCGTCAAGAAGCGAAAAACGCATTTTTCCTGACATATCCGTGCATTTCAGAAATAGCTGGAAATCTCCGTCTAAAACTCAAAATGAACGTATCCTTCAAACTGCACTTCTGTGTGTTTGCTTAGCTAAGGGAGCTGAATCTGCCTTGAGATTCAGAGAGTGAGAAGCGCGTTTCTTCTAGGAGCTGCGTTTCGATATTACAGAGTGAATGGGAGTAAACGCTGTATTGAGAAATATCTGATTCTAAAATCAAAACGGAGCAACATAACAGAACGGCCTTCAATGTGTGCATTTAACCTACAGAGTTAAACTGATGTGTGTTTGCAGGGGTTTGTAAACCCTTTCGTTGAAGAAGCGAAAAACGCATTTTTCCAGCCAAATCCAAGCAGTTCACAAATAGCTGGATATCTCCGTCTAAAACTCAAAACGAACGTATGCTTCAGACTGCTCTGCTGTGTGTTCGCTTACATAACGGAGTTGAATCTGCCTTGAGATTCAGAGAGTGAGAAGCGCGTTTCTTGTAGGTGCTGCGTTTGGATATTCCAGAGTAAATGGGAGTAAACGCTGTATTGAAAATTATCTGCTTCGAAAACCAAAACAGAGCAACCTAACAGAACGGCCTTCAATGTGTGCATTCAACTTAAAGAGTTAAACTGATGTGTGTTTGCAGGAGTTTGTAAACCCTTTCTGTGAAGAAGCGGAAAACGCATTTTTCAAGCCAAATCCAAGCATTTCAGAAATAGCTGGACATATCCGTCTAAAACTCAAAACAAACGTATCCTTCAGACTGCTCTGCTGTGTGTTCTCTTAGCTAAGGCAGGTGAATCTACCTTGAGATTCAAAAAGTGAGAACCGCGTTTCTTCTAGGAGCTGGGTTTAAATATTCCAGAGTCAAAGGGAGTAAACGCTATATTGAGAAATATTTGCTTCTAAAGCCAAAATGGAGCAACCTTACAGAACGGCCTTCAATATGTGCGTTCAACTTACAGAGTTAAACTGATGTGTGTTTGCAGGAGTTTGTACACCCTTTCTGTGAAGAAGCGGAAGACGCATTTTTCCATCCAAATCCAAGCATTTTAGAAATAGCTGGACATCTCCGTCTAAAACTCAAAACGAAGGTATTCTTCAGACTGCTCTGCTGTGTGTTCGCTTACCTAAGGGAGTTGAATCTGCCTTGAGATTCAGAGAGTGAGAAGCGCGTTTTTTCTAGGAGCTGCGTTTGGATAGTCCAGAGTAAATGGGAGTTAACGCTGTATTGAGAAATATCTGCTTCTAAAACCAAAACGGAGCAACCTAACAGAACGGCCTTCAATGTGTGCGTTCCACTTACAGAGTTAAACTGATGGGTGTTTGCAGGAATTTGTAAACCCTTTCTGTGACGAAGCGGAAAACGCATTTTTCCAGCGAAATACAAGCATTTCAGAAATACCTGGAAATCTCCGTCTAAAACTCAAAACGGACGTATCCTTCAGACTGCTATGCTGTGTGTTCGCTTAGCTAAGGGACCTGAATCTGCCTTGAGATTCAGAGAGTGAGAACCGCGTTTCTTGTAGGAGCCGCGTTTGTATATTCCAGAGTGAATGAAAGTAAACGCTGTATTGAGAAATATCTGCTTCTAAAACCAAAACGGAGCAACCTAACAAAACGGCCTTCAATGTGTGCGTTCATCCTAAAAAGTTAAACTGATGTGTGTTTGCAGGAGTTTGTAAACCCTTTCTGTGAAGAAGCCGAAAAAGCATTTTTCCAGCCAAATCCAGGCATTTCAGAAATAGATAGACATCTCCGTCTAAAACTCAAAACGAACGTATCCTTCAGACTGCTCTGCTGTGTGTTCGCTGACCTAAGGGAGTTGAATCTGCCTTGAGATTCAGAGAGTGACAAGCCCGTTTCTTCTAGGAGCTGCGTTTGTATAGTCAAGAGTGAATGGGAATTCACGCTGTATTGAGAAATATCTGCTTCTAAAACCAAAACGGAGCAACCTAACAGAACGGCCTTCAATGTTAGCGTTTATCCTAAAGAGTTAAACTGATGTGTGTTTGCAGGAGTTTGTAAACCCTTTCTGTGAAGAAGCGGAAAACTTATTTTTCCAGCCAAATACAAGCATTTCAGAAATAGCTGGAAATCTCCGTCTATGACTCAAAACGAACGTATCCTTCAGACTTCCCTGCTGTGTGTTCGCTTACCTAAGGGAATTGAATCTGCCTTGAGATTCAGAGAGTGAGAAGCGCGTTTGTTCTAGAAGCTGCGTTTGGATATACCAGAGTGAATGAGAGTTAACCTTGTATTGAGAAATATCTGCTTCTAAAACCAAAACGGAGCCACCTAACAGAACGGCCTTCAATGTGTGCGTTCAACGTACAGAGGTAAACTGATTTGTGTTTGCAGGAGATTGTAAACCCTTTCTGTGAAGAAGCGGAAAACGAATTTTCCAGCCAAATCCAAGCATTTCAGGAATAGCTGGAAATCTCCGTCTAAAAGTGAAATGAACGTATAGTTCAGACTGCTCTGCTGTGTGTTCGCTTACCTAAGGGAATTGAATCTACCTTGAGATTCAAAAAGTGAGAACCGCGTTTCTTTTATGATCTGCGTTTGGATATTCCAGAGTGAATGAAAGTAAACGCTGTATTGAGAAATATCTGCTTCTAAAACCAAAACGGAGAAACCTAACAGAACGGCCTTCAATGTGTGCGTTCAACTTACAGAGTTAAACTGATGTGTGTTTGCAGGAATTTGTAAACCCTTTCTGTGAAGAAGTGGAAAACGCATTTTCCAGCCAAATCCAAGCATTTCAGGAATAGCTGAAAATCTCAGTCTAAAACTCAAAACGAACGTATCCTTCAGACTGCTCTGCTGTGTGTTCGCTTAGTTAAGGGACCTGAATCTGCCTTGAGATTCAGAGTGAGAAGCACGTTTCTTCTAGGAGCTGCGTTTGGATATTCCAGAGTGAATGGGAGTAAACGCTGTATTGAGAAATATCTGCTTCTAAAACCCAAACGGAGCAACCTAACAGAACGGCCTTCATGATGTGCGTTCAACTTACAGAGTTAAACTGATGTGTGTTTGCAGGAGTTTGTAAACCCTTTCTGTGAAGAAGCGGAAAACGCATTTTTCCAGCCAAATCCAAGCATTTCAGAAATAGCTGGAAATCTCCGTCTGAAACGCAAAACGAACGTATCCTTCAGACTGCTCTGCTGTGAGTTCGCTTATTTAAAAGGATTGAATCTGCCTTGAGATTCAGAGAGTGAGAAGCGCGTTTCTTCTTGGAGCTGCGTTTAAATAGTCCAGAGTGAACGGGAGTTAACGATGTATTGAGAAATATCTGCTTCTAAAACCAAAACGGAGCAACATAACAGAACGGCCTTCAATGTGTCCGTTTAACTTACAAAGTTAAACTGATGTGTGTTTGCAGGAGTTTGTAAAACCTTTCTGTGAATAAGCAGAAAACGCATTTTTCCAGCCAAATCCAAGCATTTCAGAAATAGCTGGAAATCTCCGTCTAAAACTCAAAACGAACGTATCCTTCAGATTGCTCTGTTGTGTGTTCTCATAGCTAAGGCAGTTGAATCTACCTTGAGATTCAAAAATGAGAACCACGTTTCTTCTAGGAGCTGCGTTTAGATATTCCAGAGTGAATGGGAGTAAACGCTGTATTGAGAAGTAACTGCTTCTATAACCAAAATGGAGCAACCTAAGAAAACGGCCTTCAATGTGTGCGTTCAACTTAAAGCGTTAAACTGATTTGTGTTCGCAGGAATTTGTAAACCCATTCTGTGAAGAAGCGGAAAACGCATTTTGCCAGCCAAATCCAAGCATTTCAAAAATAGCTGGAAATCTCCGTCTAAAACTCAAAACGAACGTATCCTTCAGACTGCTCTGCTGTCTTTTCGCTGAGCTAATTGAGCTGAATTTGCCTTGAGATTCAGAGAGTGAGAAGCCCGTTTCTTCTAGGAGCTGCGTTTGGATATTCCAGAGTGAATGGGAGTAAACTCTGTATTGAGAAATATCTGCTTCTAAAACCAAAACGGAGCAACCTAACAGAACGGCCTTCAATGTGTGCGTTTAACTTACAGAGTTAAACTGATGTGTGTTTGCAGGAGTTTGTAAATTTTCTTCTAAGAAGAATCGGAAAACGCATTTTTCAAGCCAAATCCAAGCATTTCAGGAATAGCTGGATATCTCCGTCTGAAACTCAAAACGAACGTATCCTTCAGACTGCTCTGCTGTGTGTTCGCTTAGATAAGACACCTGAATCTACCTTGTGATTGAAAAAGTGAGAACCGCGTTTCTTCTAGGAGCTCCGTTTAAATATTCCAGAGTCAATGGGAGTAAACGCTGTATTGAGAAATATCTGCTTCCAAAACCAAAACGGAGCAACCTAACAGAACGGCCTTCAATGTGTGCGTTCAACTTACAGAGTTAAACTGATGTGTGTTTGCAGGAGTTTGTAAACCCTTTCTGAGAAGAAGCGGAAAACGCATTTTCCAGCCAAATCCAAGCATTTCAGGAATAGCTGGATATCTCTGTCTAAAACTCAAAACGAACGTATCGGTCAGACTGCTCTGCTGTGTGTTCGTTTACCTAAGTGAGTTGAATCTGCCTTGAGATTCAGAGAGTGAGAAACGCGTTTCTTTTAGGAGCTGCGTTTGGATATTCCAGAGTGAATGGGGTTAAACGCTGTATTGAGAAATATCTGCTTCTAAAACCAAAACGGAGCAACCTAACAGAACGGCCTTCAATGTGTGCGTTCAACCTACAGAGTTAAACTGATGTGTGTTTCCAGGAATTTGTAAACCCTTTCTGTGAAGAAACGGAAGACGCATTTTTCCAGCCAAATCCAAGCATTTCAGGCATAGCTGGAAATCTCCGTCTAAAACTCAAAACGAACGTATCCTTCAGACTGCTCTGCTGTGTGTTCGCTTAGGTAAGGGAGTTGAATCTGCCTTGAGTTTCAGAGAGTGAGAAGCACGTTTCTTCTAGGAGCTTCGTTTCGATATTACAGAGTGAATGGGAGTAAACGCTGTATTGAGAAATATTTGCTCGTAAAACCGAAACGGAGCAACCTAACAGAACGGCCTTCAATGTGTGCGTTCATCTTACAGAGTTAAACTGATGTGTGTTTGCAGGAATTTGTAAACCCTTTCTGTGAAGAAGCGGAAAACGCATTTTTTCAGCCAAATCCAAGCATTTCAGAAATAGCTGGAAAATTCCGTCTAAAACTCAAAACGAATGTATCATTCAGACTGCTCTGCTGTGTGTTCGCTGACCTAAGAAAGTTGAATCTGCCTTGAGATTCAGAGAGTGAGAAGCGCGTTTCCTCTAGGAGCTGCGTTTGGATATTCCAGAGTGAATGGGAGTAAACGCTGTATTGAGAAATATCTGATTCTAAACTCAAAACAAAGCAACCTACCAGAGAGGCCTTCGATGTGTGCGTTCCACTTACAGAGTTAAACTGATGTGTGTTTGCAGGATTTTGTAAACCCTTTCTGTGGAGAAGCGGAAAACGCATTTTACCAGCCAATTCCAAGCATTTCAGAAATAGCTGGAAATCTCCGTCTAAAACTCAAAACGAACGTATCCTTCAGACTACACTGCTGTGTGTTCGCTTAGCTAAGGGAGTTGAATCTGCCTTGAGATTTAGAGAGTGAGAAGCGCGTTTCCTCTAGGAGCTGCGTTTGGATATTCCAGAGTGTATGGGAGTAAACGCTGTATTGAGAAATATCTGCTTCTAAAACCAAAACGGACCAACCTAACAGAACGGCCTTCAATGTGTGCGTTCAACTTACAGAGATAAACACGTTTGTTTGCAGGAATTTTTAAACCCTTTCTGTGAAGAAGCGGAAGACGCATTTTTCCAGCCAAATCCAAGCATTTCAGGCATAGCTGAAAATCTCCGTCTAAAACTCAAAACGAACGTATCCTTCAGACTACTCTGCTGTGTGTTCTCGTACCTAAGGGACCTGAATCTGCCTTGAGATTCAGAGAGTGAGAAGTGCGTTTCTTTTAGGAGCTGCGTTTAGATATTCCAGAGTGAATGAAAGTAAACGCTGTATTGAGAAATATCTGCGTCTAAAACCAAAACGGAGTAAGCTAACAGAACGGCCTTCGATGTGTTCGTTCCACTTACAGAGATAAACTGATGTGTGTTAGCAGGAGTTTGTAAACCATTTCTGTGAAGAAGCGGAACACGCATTTTTCCAGCCAAATTCAAGCATTTCAGAAATAGCTGGAAATCTTTGTCTAAAACTCAAAACGAACGTATCTTTCAGACTGCTCTGCTGTGTGTTCTCTTAGCTAAGGCAGTTGAATCTACCTCGAGATTCAACAAGTGAGAACCGCGTTTCTTCTAAGAGCTGCGTTTAGATATTCCAGAGTGAATGGGAGTAAACGCTCTATTGAGAAATATCTGCTTCTAAAACCAAACCGGAGCAACCTAACAGAACGCCTTCAATGTGTTCGTTCAACTTACAGAGTTAAACTGATGTGTGTTTGCAGGAGTTAGTAAACCCTTTCTGTGAAGAAGCGGAAAACGCATTTTTCCAGCGAAATCTAAGCATTTCAGAAATAGCTGGACATCTCCGTCTAAAACTCAAAACGAACGTATCCTTCAGACTGCTCTGCTCTGTCTTCGCTTAGCTCAGGGAGCTGAATCTGCCTTGAGATTCAGAGAGTGAGAAGCGCGTTTCTTCTAGGAGATGCGTTTGGATATTCCAGAGTGAATGGGAGTAAACGCCGTATTGAGAAATATCCACATCTAAAAGCAAAACGGAGCAACTTACAGAGCGGATATAAATGTGTGCGTTCAACGTAAAGAGTTAAACTCGTGTGTTTGCTGGAGTTTGTAAACACTTTCTGTGAAGAAGCGGAAAACGCATATTTCCTGACTAATCCAAGCATTTCAGAAATAGCTGGAAATCTCCGTCTAAAACCCAAAACGAACGTATCCTCCAGACTGCTCTGCTGTGTGTTCGCTTAGCTAAGGAAGTTGAATCTGCTTTGAGATTCAGAGTGAGAACCGCGTTTCTTCTAAAAGCTGCGTTTCGATATTCCAGAGTGAATGGGAGTAAACGCTGTATTGAGAAATATCTGCTTCTAAAACCAAACCGGAGCAACCAAACATAACGCCTTCAATGTGTTCGTTCAACTTACAGAGTTAAACTCATGTGTGTTTAAAGGAATTTGTACACCCTTTCTGTGAAGAAGAGGAAATCACAATTTTCCAGCCAAATACATGCATTTCAGAAATAGGTGGAAATCTCCGTCTAAAACTCAAAACGAACGTATCCTTCAGACTGCTCTGCTGTGTGTTCGCTTACATAACGGAGTTGAATCTGCCTTGAGATTCAGAGAGTGAGAAGCGCGTTTCTTATAGGTGCTGCGTTTGGATATTCCAGAGTAAATGGGAGTAAACGCTGTATTGAAAAATATCTGCTTCTAAAACCAAAACAGAGCAACCTAACAGAACGGCCTTCAATGCGTGCATTCAACTTAAAGAGTTAAACTGATGTGTGTTTGCAGGAGTTTGTAAACCCTTTCTGTGAAGAAGCGGAAAACGCATTTTTCAAGCCAAATCCAAGCATTTCAGAAATAGCTGGACATCTCCGTCTAAAACTCAAAACGAACGTATCCTTCAGACTGCTCTGCTGTGTGCTCTCTTAGCTAAGGCAGTTGAATCTACCTTGAAATTCAAAAAGTGAGAACCGCGTTTCTTTTAGGAGCTGCGTTTAAATATTCCAGAGTCAATGGGAGTAAACGCTATATTGAGAAATATTTGCTTCTAAAACCAAAACGGAGCAACCTAACAGAACGGCCTTCAATATGTGCGTTCAACTTACAGAGTTAAACTGATGTGTGTTTGCAGGACTTTGTAAACCCTTTCTGTGAAGAAGCGGAAAACGCATTTTTCCATCCAAATCCAAGCATTTCAGAAATAGCCTGAAATCTCCGTCTAAAACTCAAAACGAACGTATCCTTCAGACTGCCCTGCTCTGTGTTCGCTTACCTTAGGGAATTGAATATGCCTTGAGATTCAGAGATTGGGAAGCGCGTTTCTTCTAGGAGCTGCGTTTGTATAGTCAAGAGTGAATGGGAGTTAACGCTGTATTGAGAAGTATCTCCTTCTAGAACCCAAACGGAGCAACTTAACAAAACAACCTTCAATGTGTGCGTTCAACTTACAGAGTTAAACTGATGTGTGTTTGCAGGAGTTTGTAAACCCTTTCTGAGAAGAGGGGGAAAACGCATTTTCCAGCCAAATCCAAGCATTTAGAGATAGCTGGAATTTTTAGTCTAAAACTCAAAACGAACGTACACTTCAGACTGCTCTGCTGTGTGTTGGCTTACCTAAGGGAGTTGAATCTGCCTTGAGATTCAGAGAGTGAGAAGCGCGTTTTTTCTAGGAGCTGCGTTTGGATATTCCAGAGTGAATGAAAGTAAACGCTGTATTGAGAAATATCTGCTTCTAAAACCAAAACGGAGCAACCTAACAGAACGGCCTTCAATGGGTGCGTTCAAATTACAGAGTTAAACTGATGTGTGTTTGCAGGAGTTTGTAAACCCTTTCTGTGAAGAAGCAAAAAACGCATTTTTCCAGCCAAATCCAAGCATTTCAAGAATAGCTGGAGATCTCCGTCTAAAACTCAAAACAAACGTATCCTTCAGACTGCTCTGCTGTGTGTTCTCTTAGCTAAGGCAGTTGAATCTACCTTGAGATTCAAAAAGTGAGAACCGCGTTTCTTCTAGGAGCTGCGTTTTTATATTCAAGATTAAGTGGGAGTAAACGCTGTATTGAGAAATATCTGCTTCTAAAACCAAAACGGAGCAACCTAACAGAACGGCCTTCAATGCGTGCGTTCAACTTACAGAGATAAACTGATGTGTGTTTGCAGGGATTTTTAAACCCTTTCTGTGAAGAAGCGGAAAACGCATTTTTCCAGCCAAATCCAAGCATTTCAGGAATAGCTGGAGATCTCCGTCTAAAACTTAAAACGAACGTATCCTTCAGACTGCTCTGCTGTGTGTTCGCTTACCTAAGGGAGTTGAATCTGCCTTGATATTCAGAAAGTGAGAAGCGCGTTTCTTCTAGGAGCTGCGTTTGGATAGTCCAGAGTAAACGGGAGTTAACGCTGTCTTGAGAAATATCTGCTTCTAAATCCAAAACGGAGCAACCTAACAGAACGGCCTTCAATGTGTGCGTTACACTTAAAGAGTTAAACTGAGGTGGGTTTGCAGGAGTTTGTAAACGCTTTCTGAGAACAAGCGGAAAACGCATTTTCCAGCCAAATACAGCATTTCAGGAATAGCTGGAAATCTCCGTCTAAAATTGAAATGAACGTATACTTCAGACTGCTCTGCTGTGTGTTCGCTTACCTAAGGGAATTGGATCTGCCTTGAGATTCAGAGAGTGAGAAGCCCGTTTCTTATAAAAGCTGCGTTTGGTTATTCCAGAGTGAATGGGATTAAACGCTGTATTGAGAAATATCTGCTTCTAAAACCAAAACGGAGCAACATAACAGAACGGCCTTCAATGTGTGCGTTCAACTTACAGCGTTAAACTGATGTGTGTTTTCAGGAATTTGTAAACCCCTTCTGTGAAGAAGCGGAAAACGCATTTTGCCAGCCAAATCCCAGCATTTCAAAAATAGCTGGAAATCTCCGTCTAAAACTCAAAACGAACGTATCCTTCACACTGCTCTGCTGTCTGTTCGCTGAGCTAAGTGAGCTGAATTTGCCTTGAGATTCAGAGAGTGAGAAGCCCATTTCTTCTAGGAGATGCATTTGGATATTCCAGAGTGAATGGGAGTAAACGCTATATTGAGAAATATCTGCTTCTAAAACCAAAACGGATCAACCTACAAGAGGGGCGTTCAATGTGTGCGTTCAACTTACAGTGTTAAACTGATGTGTGTTTGCAGGAGCTTGTAAACCCTTTCTGTGAAGAAGCGGAAAACTTATTTTTCCAGCCAAATCCAAGCATTTCAGAAATAGCTGGACATCTCTGTCTAAAACTAAAAACGAACGTATCCTTCAGACTGCTCTGCTGTGTGTTCGCTTACCTAAGGGAGTTGAATCTGCCTTGAGATTCAGAGAGTGAGAAGCGCGTTTCTTCTAAAAGCTGCGTTTGGATAGTCCAGAGTAAATGGGAGTTAACGCTGTATTGACAAATATCTGCTTCTAAAACCAAAACAGAGCAACCTAACAGAACGGCCTTCAATGTGTGCGTTCCACTTACAGAGTTAAACTGATGGGTGTTTGCAGGAATTTGTAAACCCTTTCTGTGAAGAAGCGGAAAACGCATTTTTCCAGCGAAATCCAAGCGTTTCAGGAATAGCTGAAAATCTCCGTCTAAAACTCAAAACGAACGTATCCTTCAAACTGCTCTGCTGTGTGTTCGCTTAGCTAAGAAAGCTGAATCTGCCTTGAGATTCAGAGAGGGAGAAGCGCGTTTCTTCTAGGAGCTGCGCTTGGATATTCCAGAGTGAATGAGAGTTAACGCTGTATTGAGAAATATCTGCTTCTAAAACCAAAACGGAGCAACCTAACAGAACGGCCTTCAATGTGTGCGTTCAACTTAGAGAGTTAAACGGATCTGTGTTTGCAGGAGTTTGTCAACCCTTTCTGTCAATAAGCGGAAAACGCATTTTTCCTGCCAAATCCAAGCATTTCAGAAATAGCTGGAAATCTCCGTCTAAAACTCAAAACGAACGTATCCTTCGGACTGCTGTGCTGTGTGTTCGCTTAGCTAAGTGAGCTGAATCTGCCTTGAGATTCAGAGAGTGAGAAGCCCGTTTCTTCTAGGAGCTGCGTTTGGTTATTCCAGAGTGAATGGGATTAAACGCTGTATTGAGAAATATCTGCTTCTAAAACCAAAACGGAGCAACATAACAGAACGGCCTTCAAGGTGTGCGTTCAACTTACAGAGTTAAACTGATGTGTGTTTGCAGGAGTTTGTAAACCCTTTCTGAGAAGAAGCGGAAAACGCATTTTCCAGCAAAATCCAAGCATTTTAGAAATAGCTGGAAATCTCCGTCTAAAACTCAAAATGAACGTATCCTTCAGACTGCTCTGCTGTGTGTTCGCTTACCTAAGGGAGTTGAATCTGCCTTGAGATTCAGAGAGTGAGAAGCGCGTTTTTTCTAGGAGCTGCGTTTGGATATTCCAGAGTGAATGAGAGTTAACCCTGTATTGAAGAATATCTGCTTCTAAAACAAAAACGGAGCAACCTAACAGAACGGCCTTCAATGCGTGCGTTCAACTTACAGAGGTAAGCTGATGTGTGTTTGCAGGAGTTTGTAAACCCTTTCCGTCAAGAAGCGGAAAACGCATTTTTCCTGTCATATCCGTCCATTTCAGAAATAGCTGGAAATCTCCGTCTAAAACTCAAATCGAACGTATCCTTCAGACTGCTCTGCTGTGTGTTCGCTTACCTAAGGGAGTTGAATCTGCCTTCAGATTCAGAGAGTGAGAAGCGCGTTTCTTCTAGGAGCTGCGTTTGGATAGTCCAGAGTAAATGGGAGTTAACGCTGTATTGAGAAATATCTGCTTCTAAAACCAAAACGGAGCAACCTAACAGATCGCCTTCAATGTGTTCGTTCAACTTACAGAGTTAAACTGATGTGTGTTTGCAGGAGTTAGTAAACCCTTTCTGTGAAGAAGCGGAAAACGCATTTTTCCAGCGAAATCTAAGCATTTCAGAAATAGCTGGACATCTCCATCTAAAACTCAAAACGAACGTATCCGTCATACTGCTCTGCTGTGTGTTCTGTTAGCTAAGGCAGTTGAATCTAACTTGAGATTCAAAAAGTGAGAACCGCGTTTCTTCTAGGAGCTGCGTTTGGATATTCCAGAGTGAATGGGAGTAAACGCTGTATTGAGAAATATCTGCTTCTAAAACCAAAACGGAGATAAATAACAGAGCGGCCTTCAATGTGTGCGTTACACTTAAAGAGTTAAACTGAGGTGGGTATGCAGGAATTTGTAAACCTTTTCTGAGAAGAAGCGGAAAACGCATTTTTTAGCCAAATACAGCATTTCAGGAATAGCTGGAAATCTCCGTCTAAAACTGAAATGAACGTATACTTCAGACTGCTCTGCTGTGTGTTCGCATACCTAAGGGAATTGAATCTGCCTTGAGATTCAGAGAGTGAGAAGCGCGTTTCTTTTATGAGCTGCGTTTGGATATTCCAGAGTGAATGAAAGTAAACGCTGTATTGAGAAATATCTGCTTCTAAAACCAACACGGAGAAACCTAACAGAACGGCCTTCAATGTGTGCGTTCAACTTACAGAGTTAAACTGATGTGTGTTTGCAGGAGTTTGTAAACACTTTCTGAAAAGAAGCGGAAAACGCATTTTCCACCCAAATCCAAGCATTTCAGGAATAGCTGGATATCTCCGTCTAAAACTCAAAACGAACGTATCCATCAGACTGCTCTGCTGTGTGTTCGTTTACCTAAGTGAGCTGAATCTGCCTTGAGTTTCAGAGAGTGAGAAACGCGTTTCTTTTAGGAGCTGCGTTTGGATATTCCAGAGTGAATGGGAGTAAACTCTGTATTGAGAAATATCTGCTTCTAAAACCAAAACGAAGCAACCTAACAGAACGGCCTTTAATGTGTGCGTTCAACCTATAGAGTTAAACTGATGTGTGTTTGCAGGAATTTGTAAACCCTTTCTGTGAAGAAACGGAAATCGCATTTTTCCAGCCAAATCCAAGCATTTCAGAAAGAGCTGGAAATCTCCCTCTAAAACTCAAAACGAACATATCTTTCAGAATGCTCTGCTGTGTGTTCGCTTAGGTAAGGAAGCTGAATCTGCCTCGAGTTTCAGAGAGTGAGAAGCGTGTTTCTTCTAGGAGCTTCGTTTGGATATTCCAGAGTGAATGGGCGTAAACGCTGTATTGAGAAATATCTGTTTCTAGAACCAAAACGGAGCAACTTGACAAAACGGCCTTCAATGTGTCCGTTCAACTTACAGAGGTAAACTGATGTCTGTTTGCAGGAGTTTGTAATCCTTTTCTGAGAAGAAGCGGAAAACGCATTTTTCCAGCCAAATCCAAGCATTACCGGAATAGATGGAAATCTCCGTCTAAAACTAAAAACGAACGTATCCTTCAGACTGCTCTGCTGTGTGTTCGCTTAGCTAAGGGACCTGAATCTGCCTTGAGATTCAGAGAGTGAGAAGCGCGTTTCTTCTAGGAGCTGCGTTTGGATATTCCAGAGTGAAAGGGAGTAAATGCTGTATTGAGAAACATCTTCTTCTAAAACCAAAACGGAGCAACCTAACAGAACGGCCTTCAATGTTTGCGTTCAACTTACAGAGTTAAACGGATGTGTGTTTGCAGGAGTTTGTAAACCCTTTCCGTCAATAAGCAGTAAACGCATTTTTCCTGCCAAATCCAAGCATTTCAGAAATAGCTGGAAATCTCCGTCTAAAACTCAAAACGAACGTATCCTTCAGACTGCTGCGCTGTGTGTTCGCTTAGCTAAGTGAGCTGAATCGGCCTTGAGATTCAGAGTGAGAAGCCCGTTTCTTCTAGAAGCTGCGTTTTGTTATTCCAGAGTGAATGGGATTAAACGCTGTATTGAGAAATATCTGCTTCTAAAACCAAAACGGAGCAACATAACAGAACGGCCTTCAATGTGTGCGTTTAACTTACAGAGTTAAACTGATGTGTGTTTGCAGGAGTTTGTAAACCCTTTCCGTCAATAAGAGGAAAACGCATTTTTCCTGCCAAATCCAAGCATTTCAGAAATAGCTGAAAATCTCCGTCTAGAACTAAAAACGAACGTATCCTTCAGACTGCTCTGCTGTGTGTTCGCTTAGCTAAGGAAGTTGAATCTGCCTTGAGATTTAGAGAGTGAGAAGCGCGTTTTCTCTAGGAGCTGCGTTTGGATATTCCAGAGTGTATGGGAGTAAACGCTGTATTGAGAAATATCTGCTTCTAAAACCAAAACGGACCAACCTAACAGAACGGCCTTCAATGTGTGCGTTCAACTTACAGAGTTTAACTGACGTTTGTTTGCAGGAATTTGTAAACCCTTTCTGTGAAGAAGGGGAAGACGCATTTTTCCAGCCAAATCCAAGCATTTCAGGCATAGCTGGAAATCTCCGTCTAAAACTCAAAACGAACGTATCCTTCAGACTGCTCTGCTGTGTGTTCTCTTAGCTAAGGCAGTTGAATCTACCTTGAGATTCAAAAAGTGAGAACCGTATTTCTTTTAGGAGCTGCGTTTAAATATTCCAGAGTCAATGGGAGTAAACGCTATATTGAGAAATATTTGCTTGTAAAACCAAAACGGAGCAACCTAACAGAACGGCTTTCAATGTGTGCGTTCAACATACAGAGATAAACTGATGTGTCTTTGCCGGAGTTTGTAAATCCTTTCTGTGGAGAAGCGGAAAACGCATTTTTCCAGCCAAATCCAAGCATTTCAGAAATAGCTGGATATCTTCGTCTAAAACTCAAAACGAACGTATCCTTCAGACTGCCCTGTTCTGTGTTCGCTTACCTAAGGGAATTGAATCTGCCTTGAGATTCAGAGATTGAGAAGCGCGTTTCTTCTAGAAGCTGCGTTTGGATATACCAGAGTGAATGAGAGTTAACGTTGTATTGAGAAATATCTGCTTCTAAAAGCAAAACGGAGCCACCTAACAGAACGGCCTTCAATGTGTGCGTTCAACTTACAGAGTTAAACTGATGTCTGTTTGCAGGAGTTTGTAAACCCTTTCTGAGAGGAAGCAAAGAACGCATTTTCTAGCAAAATCCCAGCATTTCAAGAATAGCTGGAAATCTCCGTCTAAAACTCAAAACGAACGTATCCTTCATACTGCTCTGCTGTGTGTTCTCTTAGCTAAGGCAGTTGAATCTAACTTGAGATTCAAAAAGTGAGAACCGCGTTTCTTCTAGGAGCTGCGTTTGGATATTCCAGAGTGAATGGGAGTAAACGCTGTATTGAGAAATATCTACTTCAAAACCAAAACGGAGATAAATAACAGAGCGGCCTTCAATGCGTGCGTTCATCCTAAAGAGTTAAACTGAGGTGGGTTTGCAGGAGTTTGTAAACCCTTTCTGAGAAGAAGCGGAAAACGCATTTTTTAACCAAATACAGCATTTCAGGAATAGCTGGAAATCTCCGTCTAAAACTGAAATGAACGTATACTTCAGACTGCTCTGCTGTGTGTTCGCATACCTAAGGGAATTGAATCTGCCTTGAGATTCAGAGAGTGAGAAGCGCGTTTCTTTTATGAGCTGCGTTTGGATATTCCAGAGTGAATGAAAGTAAACGCTGTATTGAGAAATATCTGCTTCTAAAACCAAAACGGAGCACCCTAACAGAACGGCCTTCAATGTGTGCGTTCAACCTAGAGAGTTAAACTGATGTGTGTTTGCAGGAATTTGTAAACCCTTTCTGTGAAGAAACGGAAAACGCATTTTTCCAGCCACACCCAAGCATTTCAGGAATAGCAGAAAATCTCCGTCTAAAACTCAAAACGAACGTATCCTTCAGACTACTCTGCTGTGTGTTCGTTTACCTAAGTGAGTTGAATCTGCCTTGAGATTCAGAGAGTGAGAAGCGCGTTTCTTTTAGGAGCTGCGTTTGGATATTCCAGAGTGAATAAGAGTAAACGCTGTATAAAGAAATATCTGCTTCTAAAACCAAAACGGAGCAACCTAACAGAACGGCCTTCAATGTGTGCGTTCAACTTACAGAGGTAAACTGATCTGTGTTTGCCGGAGTTTGTAATCCCTTTCTGTGAAGAAGCGGAAAACGCATTTTTCCAGCCAAATCCAAGCATTTCAGAAATAGCTGGACATCTCCGTCTAAAACTCAAAACGAACGTATCCTTCAGAATGCTCTGCTGTGTGTTCGCTTACCTAAGGGAGTTGAATCTGCCTTGAGATTCAGACAGTGAGAAGCGCGTTTCTTATAGGAGCTGCGTTTGTATAGTCCAGAGTGAATGGGAGTTAACGTTGTATTGAGAAATATCTCCTTCTGCAGCCAAAACGGAGCAACTTAACAAAACAACCTTCAATGTGTGCGTTCAACGTACAGAGTTAAACTGATGTGTGTTTGCAGGAATTTGTAAACCCTTTCTGTGTAGAAGCGGAAAACGCATGTTTCCAGCCAATTACAAGCATTTCCGGAATAGATGGTAATCTCCGTCTAAAACTCAAAACGAACGTATCCTTCAGACTGCTCTGCTGTGTGTTCGCTTAGCTAAGGGACCTGAATCTGCCTTGAGATTCAGAGAGTGAGAAGCGCGTTTCTTCTAGGAGCTGCGTTTGGATATTCCAGAGTGAAAGGGAGTAAACGCTGTATTGAGAAATATCTGCTTCTAAAACCAAAACGGAGCAACCTAACAGAACGGCCTTCAATGTGTGGGTTCAACTTACAGAGTTCAACTGATGTGCGTTTGCAGGAGTTTGTAAACCCTTTCTGAGAAGAAGCGGAAAAGGCATCTTCCAGCCAAATGCAGCATTTCAGGAATACCTAGAAATCTCCGTCTAAAACTGAAATGAACGTATACTTCAGACTGCTCTGCTGTGTGTTCGCTTACCTAAGAGAATTGAATCTGCCTTGAGATTCAGAGAGTGAAAAGCGTGTTTCTTTTATGAGCTGCGTTTGGATATTCCAGAGTGAATGAAAGTAAACGCTGTATTGAGAAATATCTGCTTCTAAAACCAGAACGGAGCAACCTAAGAGAACGGCCTACAATGTGTGCGTTCAACTTACAGAGTTAAACTGATGTGTGTTTGCAGGAGTTTGTAAACGCTTTCCGACAGGAAGCGGAAAACGCATATTTTGCCAAATCCAAGCATTTAAGAAAGAGCTGAAAATCTCCGTCTAAAATTCAAAACGAACGTATCTTTCAGACTGCTCTGCTGTGTGTTCGCTTAGCTAAGGGAGTTGAATCTGCCTTGAGTTTCAGAGAGTGAGAAGCGCGTTTCTTCTAGGAGCTGCGTTTCGATATTCCAGAGTGAATGGGAGTAAACGCTGTATTGAGAAATATCTGATTCTAAAACCAAAACGGAGCAACTTAGCAGAACGGCCTTCAATGTGTGCGTTCAACTTACAGAGTTAAACTGATGTGTGTTTGCAGGAGTTTGTAAACCCATTCTGAGAAGAAGCAGAGAACGCATTTTCCAGCAAAATCCAAGCATTTCAGCAATAGCTGGAAATCTCCGTCTAAAGCTTAAAACGAACGTATCCTTCAGACTATTCTGCTGTGTGTTCGCTTACCTAAGGGAGTTGAATCTGCCTCGAGATTCGGAGAGTGAGAAGCGTGTTTCTTCTAGGAGCTTCGTTTTGATAGTTCTGAGGGAATGGGAGTTAACGCTGTATTGAGAAATATCTGCTTCTAAAACCAAAACGGAGCAACCTAACAGGACGGCTTTCAATGTGTGCGTTCAACTTACAGAGTTAAACTGATGTGTCTTTGCAAAAGTTTGTAAATCCTTTCTGTGGAGAAGCGGAAAACGCATTTTTCCGGCCAAATCC
Organism: Callithrix jacchus; assembly: GCF_049354715.1. Lineage (NCBI taxonomy): Eukaryota > Metazoa > Chordata > Mammalia > Primates > Cebidae > Callithrix > Callithrix jacchus. Next base: position 60,529,918 of record NC_133506.1, read on the forward strand.
AAGCATTTCAGCAATAGCTTGAAATCTCCGTCTAAAACTCAAAACGAACGTATCCTTCAAACTGTTCTGCTGTGTGTTCGCTTAGCTAAGGAAGCGGAATCTGCCTTGAGATTCAGAGAGTGAGAAGCACGTTTCTTCTAGGAGCTGTGCTTGGATATTCCAGAGTGAATGAGTGTTAACGCTGTATTGAGAAATATCTGCTTCTAAAACCAAAACGGAGCAACCTAACAGAACGGCCTTCAATGTGTGGGTTCAACTTACAGAGTTCAACTGATGTGTGTTTGCCGGAGTTTGTAAACCCTTTCTGTGAAGAAGCGGAAAACGCATTTTTCCATCCAAATCCAAGCATTTTAGAAATAGCTGGACATCTCCGTCTAAAACTCAAAACGAACGTATCCTTCAGACTGCTCTGCTGTGTGTTCGCTTACCTAGAAGAGTTGAATCTTCCTTGAGGTTCAGAGAGTGAGAAGCGCGTTTCTTCTAGGAGCTGCATTTGGATATTCCAGAGTGAATGAGATTTAACCCTCTATTGAGAAATATCTGCTTCTAAAACCAAAACGGAGCAACATAACAGAACGGCCTTCAATGTGTGCGTTCAACTTACAGAGTTAAATTGATGGGTGTTTGCAGGAGTTTGTAAACCCTTTCCGTCAAGAAGCGGAAAACGCATTTTTCCTGCCGTATCCGTGCATTTCAGAAATAGCTGGAAATCTCCATCTAAAACTCAAAACGAACGTATCCTTCAGACTGCTCTGCTGTGTGTTCGCTTAGCTAAGTGAGCTGAATCTGCCTTGAGATTCAGAGAGTGAGAAGCCCTTTTCTTCTAGGAGCTGCGTTTGGATATTCCAAAGTGAATGGGATTAAAGGCTGTATTGAGAAATATCTGCTTCTAAAACCAAAACGGAGCAACTTAGCAGAACGGCCTTCAATGTGTGCGTTCAACTTACAGAGTTAAACTGATGTGTGTTTGCAGGAGTTTGTAAACCCTTTCTGAGAAGAAGCGGAAAACGCATTTTCCAGCAAAATCCAAGCATTTCAGAAATAGCTGGAAATCTCCGTCTAAAGCTCAAAACGAACGTATCCTTCCAACTGAACTGCTGTGTGTTTGCTCAGCTCAGGGAGCTGAATCTGCCTTGTGATTCAGAGAGTCTGAAGCGCGTTTCTTCTAGGAGCTGCGTGTGGATATTCCAGAGTGTATGGGAATAAACGCTGTATTGAGAAATATCTGCTTCTAAAACCAAAACGGACCAACCTAACAGAACGGCCTTCAATGTGTTCGTTCAACTTACAGAGTTAAACTGATGTGTGTTTGCCGGAGTTTGTAAACCCTTTCTGTGAAGAAGCGGAAAACGCATTTTTCCATCCAAATCCAAGCATTTTAGAAATAGCTGGACATCTCCGTCTAAAACTCAAAACGAACGTATCCTTCAGACTGCTCTGCTGTGTGTTCGCTTACCTAAAGGAGTTGAATCTGCCTTGAGATTCAGAGAGTGAGAAGCGTGTTTCTTCTAGGAGCTGCGTTTGGATAGTCCAGAGTAAATGGGAATTAACGCTGTATTGAGAAATATCTGCTTCTAAAACCAAAACGGAGCAACCTAACAGAACGGCCTTCAATGTGTGCGTTCCACTTACAGAGTTAATCTGATGGGTGTTTGCAGGAATTTGTAAACCCTTTCTGTGAATAAGCGGAAAACGCATTTTTCCACCGAAATCCAAGCATTTCAGGAATAGCTGGAAACCTCCGTCTAAAACTAAAAACGGACGTATCCTTCAGACTGCTATACTGTGTGTTCGCTTAGCTAAGGGACCTGAATCTGCCTTGAGATTCAGAGAGTGAGAACCGCGATTCTTCTTAAAGCTGCGTTTGGATATTCCAGAGTGAATTGGAGTTCACGCTGTATTGAGAAATATCTGCTTCTAAAACCCAAACGGAGCAACCTAACAGAACGGCCTTCAATGTGTGCGTTCATCCTAAAGAGTTAAACTGATGTGTGTTTGCAGGAGTTTTTAAACCCTTTCTGTGAAGAAGCCGAAAAAGCATTTTTCCAGCCAAATCCAAGCATTTCAGAAATAGCTGGACATCTCCGTCTAAAATTCAAAACGAACGTATCCTTCAGACTGCTCTACTGTTTGTTCGCTGACCTAAGGGAGTTGAATCTGCCTTGAGATTCAGAGAGTGACAAGCGCGTTTCTTCTAGGAGCTGCGTTTGTATAGTCAAGAGTGAATGAAAGTTCACGCTGTATTGAGAAATATCTGCTTCTAAAACCCAAACGGAGCAACATAATAGAACGGCCTTAAATGTGTGCGTTCAACTTACAGAGTTAAACTGATGTGTGTTTGCAGGAGTTTGTAAACCCTTTCTGAGAAAAAGCGGAAAACGCATTTTCCAGCCAAATCCAAGCATTTCAGGAATAGCTGGATATCTCCGTCTAAAACTCAAAACGAACGTATCCATCAGACTGCTCTGCTGTGTGTTTATTTACCTAAGTGAGCTGAATCTGCCTTGAGATTCAGAGAGTGAGAAACGCGTTTCTTTTAGGAGTTGCGTTTGTATATTCCAGAGTGAATGGGATTAAACGCTGTATTGAGAAATATCTGCTTCTAAAACCAAAACGGAGCAACCTAACAGAACGGCCTTCAATGTGTGCGTTCAACCTAGAGAGTTAAACTGATGTGTGTTTGCAGGAATTTGTAAACCGTTTCTGTGAAGAAACGGAAAACGCATTTTTCCAGCCACATCCAAGCATTTCAGGAATAGCATGAAATCTCAGTCTAAAACTCAAAACGAACGTATCCTTCAGACTACTCTGCTGTGTGTTAGTTTACCTAAGGGATTTGAATCTGCCTTGAGGTTCAGAGAGTGAGAAGCGCGTTTCTTTTAGGAGCTGCGTTTGGATATTCCAGAGTGAATGGGAGTAAACGCTGTATAGAGAAATATCTGCTTCTAAAACCAAAACGGAGCAACCTAACAGAACGGCCTTCAATGTGTGCGTTCAACCTAAAGAGTTAAACTGATTTTTGTTTGCAGGAGTTTGTAAACCCTTTCTGTGAAGAAGCGGAAAACGCATTTTTCCAGCCAAATCCAAGCATTTCAGAAATAGCTGGAAATCTCCGACTAAAACTCAAAACGAAGGTATTCTTAAAACTGCTCTGTTGTGTGTTCGCTTACCTAAGGGAGTTGAATCTGCCTTGAGATTCAGAGAGTGAGAAGCGCGTTTCATGTAGAAGCTGCGTTTGGATATTCCAGAGTGAATGAGAGTTAAGGCCGTATTGAGAAATATTTGCTTCTAAAAGCAAAACAGAGCAACCTAACAGAACGGGCTTCAATGTGTGCGTTCAACTTAAAAAGTTAAACTGATGTGTGTTTGCAGGAGTTTGTAAACCCTTTCCGTGAAGAAGCCTAAAACGCATTTTTCCAGCCAAATCCAAGCATTTCAGAAAGAGCTGGAAATCTCCGTCTAAAACTCAAAACGATCCTATCCTTCAGAATGCTCTGCTGTGTGTTCGCTTAGCTAAGGGAACTGAATCTGTCTTGAGATTCAGAGAGTGAGAAGCGTGTTTGTTCTAGGAGCTGCGTTTGGATATTCCAGAGTGAAAGGGAGTAAACGCTGTATTGAGAAATATCTGCTTCTAAAACCAAAACGAAGATACCTAACAGAAAGGCCTTCAATGTGTGCGTTCAACTTACAGAGTTAAACTGATGTGAGTTTGCAGGAGATTGTAAACACTTTCTGTAGAGAAGCAGAAAACGCATTTTTCCAGCCAAATCCAAGCATTTCAGAAATAGCTGGAAATCTCCGTCTAAAACTCAAAACGAACGTATCCTCCATACTGCTCTGCTGTGTGTTCTCATAGGTAAGGGACCTGAATCTGCCTTGAGATTCAGAGAGTGAGAAGCCCGTTTCTCTTAGGAGCTGCGTTTGGATATTCCAGAGTGAATGGGAGTAAACGCTGTATTGAGAAATATCTGCTTCTAAACCCAAAACAAAGCAACCTACCAGAGAGGCCTTCAATGTGTGCGTTCCACTTACAGAGTTAAACTGATGTGTGTTTGCAGGAGTTTGTTAACCCTTTCTGAAAAGAAGGGAAAAACGCATTTTCCAGCCAAATCCAAGCATTTCAGGGATAGCTGGAAATCTCCGTCTAAAACTCAAAACGAACGTATCCGTCAGACTGCTCTGCTGTGTGTTCGCTTAACTAAGTGAGTTGAATCTGCCTTGAGATTCAGAGACTGAGAAGCGCGTTTCTTCTAGGAGCTGCGTTCTGATATTCCAGAGTGAAAGGGAGTAAACGCTGTATTGAGAAATATCAGCTTCTAAAACCAAAACGGAGGAACCTAACAGAACGGCCTTCAATGTGTGCGTTCAACTTACAGCGTTAAACTGATGTGAGTTTGCAGGAGATTGTAAACACTTTCTGTAGAGAAGCGGAAAACGCATATTTTCTGCCAAATCCAAGCATTTCAGAAATAGCTGGAAATCTCTCTCTAAAACTCAAAACGAACGTACACTTCAGACTGCTCTGCTGTGTGTTCGCTTACCTAATGGAGTTGAATCTGCCTTGAGATTAAGAGAATGAGAAGCGCGTTTCTATTACGAATTGGGTTTGGATATCCCAGAGTGAATAAAAGTAAACGCTGTATTGAGAAATATCTGCTTCTAAAACCAAAACGGAGCAACCTAACAGAACGGCCTTCAATGGGTGCGTTCAACTTACAGAGTTAACCTGATGTGTGTTTGCAGGAATTTTTAAACCCTTTCTGTGAAGAAGCGGAAAACGCATTTTTCCAGCCAAATCCAAGCATTTCAGGAATAGCTGGAAATCTCCGTCTAAAGCTCAAAACGAACGTATCCTTCAGCCTGCTCTGCTGTGTGTTCTCTTAGCTAAGGCAGTTGAATCCAACTTGAGATTAAAAAAGTGAGAACCGCGTTTCTTTTAGGAGCTGCGTTTAGATATTCCAGAGTGAATGGGAGTAAACGCTGTATTGAGAAATATCGGCTTCTAAAACCAAAACGGAGCATCCTAACAGAACGGCCTTCAATGTGTGCGTTCAACTTACAGAGTTAAACTGATGTGTGTTTGCAGGAGATTGTAAACCCTCTCTGAGAAGAAGCGGAAAAAGCATTTTCCAACCAAATCCAAGCATTTCAGGAATAGCTGGAAATCTCCGTCTAAAGCTCAACACGAACGTATCCTTCAGACTGCTCTGCTCTGTGTTCGCTTAGCTCAGGCAGCTGAATCTGTCTTGAGATTCAGAGAGTGAGAAGTGCGTTTCTTCTAGGAGATGCGTTTGGATATTCCAGAGTGAATGGGAGTAAACGCCGTATTGAGAAATATCGGCTTCTAAAACCAAAACGGAGCAACTTACAGAACGGATATCAACGTGTGCGTTCAACGTAAAGAGTTAAACTCGTGTGTTTGCAGGAGTTTGTAAACTGTTTCTGTGAAGAAGTGGAAAACCCATATTTCCTGACTAATCCAAGCATTTCAGAAATAGCTGGAAATCTCCGTCTAAAACCCAAAACGAACGTATCCTTCAGACTGCTCTGCTGTCTGTTCGCTGAGATAATTGAGCAGAATTTGCCTTTAGATTCAGAGAGTAAGAAGCCCGTTTCTTCTAGAAGCTGCGTTTGGATATTCCAGAGTGAATGAGAGTTAACGTTGTATTGAGAAATATCTGCTTCTAAAAGCGAAACGGAGCCACCTAACAGAACGGCCTTCAATGTGTGCGTTCAACTTACAGAGTTAAACTGATGTGTGTTTGCAGGAGTTTGTAAACCCTTTCCGTGAAGAAGCGGAAAACGAATTTTTCAGCCAAATTTAAGCATTTCAGAAATAGCTGGAAATCTTCGTCTAAAACTCAAAACGAACCTATCCTTCTGACTGCTCTGCTGTGTGTTCGCTTACCTAAGGGAGCTGAATCTGCCTTGAGTTTCAGAGAGTGAGAAGCGCGTTTCTTTTAGGAGCTGCGTTTGGATATTCCAGAGTGAATGGGAGTAAACTCTGTATTGAGAAATATCTGCTTCTAAAACCAAAACGGAGCAACCTAACAGAACGGCCTTTAATGTGTGCGTTCAACCTATAGAGTTAAACTGATGTGTGTTTGCAGGAATTTGTAAACCCTTTCTGTGAAGAAACGGAAATCGCATTTTTCCAGCCAAATCCAAGCATTTCAGAAAGAGCTGGAAATCTCCCTCTAAAACTCAAAACGAACATATCTTTCAGAATGCTCTGCTGTGTGTTCGCTTAGGTAAGGAAGCTGAATCTGCCTCGAGTTTCAGAGAGTGAGAAGCGTGTTTCTTCTAGGAGCTTCGTTTGGATATTCCAGAGTGAATGGGCGTAAACGCTGTATTGAGAAATATCTGTTTCTAGAACCAAAACGGAGCAACTTGACAAAACGGCCTTCAATGTGTCCGTTCAACTTACAGAGGTAAACTGATGTCTGTTTGCAGGAGTTTGTAATCCTTTTCTGAGAAGAAGGGGAAAACGCATTTTTCCAGCCAAATCCAAGCATTACCGGAATAGATGGAAATCTCCGTCTAAAACTAAAAACGAACGTATCCTTCAGACTGCTCTGCTGTGTGTTCGCTTAGCTAAGGGACCTGAATCTGCCTTGAGATTCAGAGAGTGAGAAGCGCGTTTCTTCTAGGAGCTGCGTTTGGATATTCCAGAGTGAAAGGGAGTAAATGCTGTATTGAGAAACATCTTCTTCTAAAACCAAAACGGAGCAACCTAACAGAACGGCCTTCAATGTTTGCGTTCAACTTACAGAGTTAAACGGATGTGTGTTTGCAGGAGTTTGTAAACCCTTTCCGTCAATAAGCAGTAAACGCATTTTTCCTGCCAAATCCAAGCATTTCAGAAATAGCTGGAAATCTCCGTCTAAAACTCAAAACGAACGTATCCTTCAGACTGCTGCGCTGTGTGTTCGCTTAGCTAAGTGAGCTGAATCGGCCTTGAGATTCAGAGTGAGAAGCCCGTTTCTTCTAGAAGCTGCGTTTTGTTATTCCAGAGTGAATGGGATTAAACGCTGTATTGAGAAATATCTGCTTCTAAAACCAAAACGGAGCAACATAACAGAACGGCCTTCAATGTGTGCGTTTAACTTACAGAGTTAAACTGATGTGTGTTTGCAGGAGTTTGTAAACCCTTTCCGTCAATAAGAGGAAAACGCATTTTTCCTGCCAAATCCAAGCATTTCAGAAATAGCTGAAAATCTCCGTCTAGAACTAAAAACGAACGTATCCTTCAGACTGCTCTGCTGTGTGTTCGCTTAGCTAAGGAAGTTGAATCTGCCTTGAGATTTAGAGAGTGAGAAGCGCGTTTTCTCTAGGAGCTGCGTTTGGATATTCCAGAGTGTATGGGAGTAAACGCTGTATTGAGAAATATCTGCTTCTAAAACCAAAACGGACCAACCTAACAGAACGGCCTTCAATGTGTGCGTTCAACTTACAGAGTTTAACTGACGTTTGTTTGCAGGAATTTGTAAACCCTTTCTGTGAAGAAGGGGAAGACGCATTTTTCCAGCCAAATCCAAGCATTTCAGGCATAGCTGGAAATCTCCGTCTAAAACTCAAAACGAACGTATCCTTCAGACTGCTCTGCTGTGTGTTCTCTTAGCTAAGGCAGTTGAATCTACCTTGAGATTCAAAAAGTGAGAACCGTATTTCTTTTAGGAGCTGCGTTTAAATATTCCAGAGTCAATGGGAGTAAACGCTATATTGAGAAATATTTGCTTGTAAAACCAAAACGGAGCAACCTAACAGAACGGCTTTCAATGTGTGCGTTCAACATACAGAGATAAACTGATGTGTCTTTGCCGGAGTTTGTAAATCCTTTCTGTGGAGAAGCGGAAAACGCATTTTTCCAGCCAAATCCAAGCATTTCAGAAATAGCTGGATATCTTCGTCTAAAACTCAAAACGAACGTATCCTTCAGACTGCCCTGTTCTGTGTTCGCTTACCTAAGGGAATTGAATCTGCCTTGAGATTCAGAGATTGAGAAGCGCGTTTCTTCTAGAAGCTGCGTTTGGATATACCAGAGTGAATGAGAGTTAACGTTGTATTGAGAAATATCTGCTTCTAAAAGCAAAACGGAGCCACCTAACAGAACGGCCTTCAATGTGTGCGTTCAACTTACAGAGTTAAACTGATGTCTGTTTGCAGGAGTTTGTAAACCCTTTCTGAGAGGAAGCAAAGAACGCATTTTCTAGCAAAATCCCAGCATTTCAAGAATAGCTGGAAATCTCCGTCTAAAACTCAAAACGAACGTATCCTTCATACTGCTCTGCTGTGTGTTCTCTTAGCTAAGGCAGTTGAATCTAACTTGAGATTCAAAAAGTGAGAACCGCGTTTCTTCTAGGAGCTGCGTTTGGATATTCCAGAGTGAATGGGAGTAAACGCTGTATTGAGAAATATCTACTTCAAAACCAAAACGGAGATAAATAACAGAGCGGCCTTCAATGCGTGCGTTCATCCTAAAGAGTTAAACTGAGGTGGGTTTGCAGGAGTTTGTAAACCCTTTCTGAGAAGAAGCGGAAAACGCATTTTTTAACCAAATACAGCATTTCAGGAATAGCTGGAAATCTCCGTCTAAAACTGAAATGAACGTATACTTCAGACTGCTCTGCTGTGTGTTCGCATACCTAAGGGAATTGAATCTGCCTTGAGATTCAGAGAGTGAGAAGCGCGTTTCTTTTATGAGCTGCGTTTGGATATTCCAGAGTGAATGAAAGTAAACGCTGTATTGAGAAATATCTGCTTCTAAAACCAAAACGGAGCACCCTAACAGAACGGCCTTCAATGTGTGCGTTCAACCTAGAGAGTTAAACTGATGTGTGTTTGCAGGAATTTGTAAACCCTTTCTGTGAAGAAACGGAAAACGCATTTTTCCAGCCACACCCAAGCATTTCAGGAATAGCAGAAAATCTCCGTCTAAAACTCAAAACGAACGTATCCTTCAGACTACTCTGCTGTGTGTTCGTTTACCTAAGTGAGTTGAATCTGCCTTGAGATTCAGAGAGTGAGAAGCGCGTTTCTTTTAGGAGCTGCGTTTGGATATTCCAGAGTGAATAAGAGTAAACGCTGTATAAAGAAATATCTGCTTCTAAAACCAAAACGGAGCAACCTAACAGAACGGCCTTCAATGTGTGCGTTCAACTTACAGAGGTAAACTGATCTGTGTTTGCCGGAGTTTGTAATCCCTTTCTGTGAAGAAGCGGAAAACGCATTTTTCCAGCCAAATCCAAGCATTTCAGAAATAGCTGGACATCTCCGTCTAAAACTCAAAACGAACGTATCCTTCAGAATGCTCTGCTGTGTGTTCGCTTACCTAAGGGAGTTGAATCTGCCTTGAGATTCAGACAGTGAGAAGCGCGTTTCTTATAGGAGCTGCGTTTGTATAGTCCAGAGTGAATGGGAGTTAACGTTGTATTGAGAAATATCTCCTTCTGCAGCCAAAACGGAGCAACTTAACAAAACAACCTTCAATGTGTGCGTTCAACGTACAGAGTTAAACTGATGTGTGTTTGCAGGAATTTGTAAACCCTTTCTGTGTAGAAGCGGAAAACGCATGTTTCCAGCCAATTACAAGCATTTCCGGAATAGATGGTAATCTCCGTCTAAAACTCAAAACGAACGTATCCTTCAGACTGCTCTGCTGTGTGTTCGCTTAGCTAAGGGACCTGAATCTGCCTTGAGATTCAGAGAGTGAGAAGCGCGTTTCTTCTAGGAGCTGCGTTTGGATATTCCAGAGTGAAAGGGAGTAAACGCTGTATTGAGAAATATCTGCTTCTAAAACCAAAACGGAGCAACCTAACAGAACGGCCTTCAATGTGTGGGTTCAACTTACAGAGTTCAACTGATGTGCGTTTGCAGGAGTTTGTAAACCCTTTCTGAGAAGAAGCGGAAAAGGCATCTTCCAGCCAAATGCAGCATTTCAGGAATACCTAGAAATCTCCGTCTAAAACTGAAATGAACGTATACTTCAGACTGCTCTGCTGTGTGTTCGCTTACCTAAGAGAATTGAATCTGCCTTGAGATTCAGAGAGTGAAAAGCGTGTTTCTTTTATGAGCTGCGTTTGGATATTCCAGAGTGAATGAAAGTAAACGCTGTATTGAGAAATATCTGCTTCTAAAACCAGAACGGAGCAACCTAAGAGAACGGCCTACAATGTGTGCGTTCAACTTACAGAGTTAAACTGATGTGTGTTTGCAGGAGTTTGTAAACGCTTTCCGACAGGAAGCGGAAAACGCATATTTTGCCAAATCCAAGCATTTAAGAAAGAGCTGAAAATCTCCGTCTAAAATTCAAAACGAACGTATCTTTCAGACTGCTCTGCTGTGTGTTCGCTTAGCTAAGGGAGTTGAATCTGCCTTGAGTTTCAGAGAGTGAGAAGCGCGTTTCTTCTAGGAGCTGCGTTTCGATATTCCAGAGTGAATGGGAGTAAACGCTGTATTGAGAAATATCTGATTCTAAAACCAAAACGGAGCAACTTAGCAGAACGGCCTTCAATGTGTGCGTTCAACTTACAGAGTTAAACTGATGTGTGTTTGCAGGAGTTTGTAAACCCATTCTGAGAAGAAGCAGAGAACGCATTTTCCAGCAAAATCCAAGCATTTCAGCAATAGCTGGAAATCTCCGTCTAAAGCTTAAAACGAACGTATCCTTCAGACTATTCTGCTGTGTGTTCGCTTACCTAAGGGAGTTGAATCTGCCTCGAGATTCGGAGAGTGAGAAGCGTGTTTCTTCTAGGAGCTTCGTTTTGATAGTTCTGAGGGAATGGGAGTTAACGCTGTATTGAGAAATATCTGCTTCTAAAACCAAAACGGAGCAACCTAACAGGACGGCTTTCAATGTGTGCGTTCAACTTACAGAGTTAAACTGATGTGTCTTTGCAAAAGTTTGTAAATCCTTTCTGTGGAGAAGCGGAAAACGCATTTTTCCGGCCAAATCCAAGCATTTCAGCAATAGCTTGAAATCTCCGTCTAAAACTCAAAACGAACGTATCCTTCAAACTGTTCTGCTGTGTGTTCGCTTAGCTAAGGAAGCGGAATCTGCCTTGAGATTCAGAGAGTGAGAAGCACGTTTCTTCTAGGAGCTGTGCTTGGATATTCCAGAGTGAATGAGTGTTAACGCTGTATTGAGAAATATCTGCTTCTAAAACCAAAACGGAGCAACCTAACAGAACGGCCTTCAATGTGTGGGTTCAACTTACAGAGTTCAACTGATGTGTGTTTGCCGGAGTTTGTAAACCCTTTCTGTGAAGAAGCGGAAAACGCATTTTTCCATCCAAATCCAAGCATTTTAGAAATAGCTGGACATCTCCGTCTAAAACTCAAAACGAACGTATCCTTCAGACTGCTCTGCTGTGTGTTCGCTTACCTAGAAGAGTTGAATCTTCCTTGAGGTTCAGAGAGTGAGAAGCGCGTTTCTTCTAGGAGCTGCATTTGGATATTCCAGAGTGAATGAGATTTAACCCTCTATTGAGAAATATCTGCTTCTAAAACCAAAACGGAGCAACATAACAGAACGGCCTTCAATGTGTGCGTTCAACTTACAGAGTTAAATTGATGGGTGTTTGCAGGAGTTTGTAAACCCTTTCCGTCAAGAAGCGGAAAACGCATTTTTCCTGCCGTATCCGTGCATTTCAGAAATAGCTGGAAATCTCCATCTAAAACTCAAAACGAACGTATCCTTCAGACTGCTCTGCTGTGTGTTCGCTTAGCTAAGTGAGCTGAATCTGCCTTGAGATTCAGAGAGTGAGAAGCCCTTTTCTTCTAGGAGCTGCGTTTGGATATTCCAAAGTGAATGGGATTAAAGGCTGTATTGAGAAATATCTGCTTCTAAAACCAAAACGGAGCAACTTAGCAGAACGGCCTTCAATGTGTGCGTTCAACTTACAGAGTTAAACTGATGTGTGTTTGCAGGAGTTTGTAAACCCTTTCTGAGAAGAAGCGGAAAACGCATTTTCCAGCAAAATCCAAGCATTTCAGAAATAGCTGGAAATCTCCGTCTAAAGCTCAAAACGAACGTATCCTTCCAACTGAACTGCTGTGTGTTTGCTCAGCTCAGGGAGCTGAATCTGCCTTGTGATTCAGAGAGTCTGAAGCGCGTTTCTTCTAGGAGCTGCGTGTGGATATTCCAGAGTGTATGGGAATAAACGCTGTATTGAGAAATATCTGCCTCTAAAACCAAAACGGACCAACCTAACAGAACGGCCTTCAATGTGTTCGTTCAACTTACAGAGTTAAACTGATGTGTGTTTGCCGGAGTTTGTAAACCCTTTCTGTGAAGAAGCGGAAAACGCATTTTTCCATCCAAATCCAAGCATTTTAGAAATAGCTGGACATCTCCGTCTAAAACTCAAAACGAACGTATCCTTCAGACTGCTCTGCTGTGTGTTCGCTTACCTAAAGGAGTTGAATCTGCCTTGAGATTCAGAGAGTGAGAAGCGTGTTTCTTCTAGGAGCTGCGTTTGGATAGTCCAGAGTAAATGGGAATTAACGCTGTATTGAGAAATATCTGCTTCTAAAACCAAAACGGAGCAACCTAACAGAACGGCCTTCAATGTGTGCGTTCCACTTACAGAGTTAATCTGATGGGTGTTTGCAGGAATTTGTAAACCCTTTCTGTGAATAAGCGGAAAACGCATTTTTCCACCGAAATCCAAGCATTTCAGGAATAGCTGGAAACCTCCGTCTAAAACTAAAAACGGACGTATCCTTCAGACTGCTATACTGTGTGTTCGCTTAGCTAAGGGACCTGAATCTGCCTTGAGATTCAGAGAGTGAGAACCGCGATTCTTCTTAAAGCTGCGTTTGGATATTCCAGAGTGAATTGGAGTTCACGCTGTATTGAGAAATATCTGCTTCTAAAACCCAAACGGAGCAACCTAACAGAACGGCCTTCAATGTGTGCGTTCATCCTAAAGAGTTAAACTGATGTGTGTTTGCAGGAGTTTTTAAACCCTTTCTGTGAAGAAGCCGAAAAAGCATTTTTCCAGCCAAATCCAAGCATTTCAGAAATAGCTGGACATCTCCGTCTAAAATTCAAAACGAACGTATCCTTCAGACTGCTCTACTGTTTGTTCGCTGACCTAAGGGAGTTGAATCTGCCTTGAGATTCAGAGAGTGACAAGCGCGTTTCTTCTAGGAGCTGCGTTTGTATAGTCAAGAGTGAATGAAAGTTCACGCTGTATTGAGAAATATCTGCTTCTAAAACCCAAACGGAGCAACATAATAGAACGGCCTTAAATGTGTGCGTTCAACTTACAGAGTTAAACTGATGTGTGTTTGCAGGAGTTTGTAAACCCTTTCTGAGAAAAAGCGGAAAACGCATTTTCCAGCCAAATCCAAGCATTTCAGGAATAGCTGGATATCTCCGTCTAAAACTCAAAACGAACGTATCCGTCAGACTGCTCTGCTGTGTGTTTATTTACCTAAGTGAGCTGAATCTGCCTTGAGATTCAGAGAGTGAGAAACGCGTTTCTTTTAGGAGTTGCGTTTGTATATTCCAGAGTGAATGGGATTAAACGCTGTATTGAGAAATATCTGCTTCTAAAACCAAAACGGAGCAACCTAACAGAACGGCCTTCAATGTGTGCGTTCAACCTAGAGAGTTAAACTGATGTGTGTTTGCAGGAATTTGTAAACCGTTTCTGTGAAGAAACGGAAAACGCATTTTTCCAGCCACATCCAAGCATTTCAGGAATAGCATGAAATCTCAGTCTAAAACTCAAAACGAACGTATCCTTCAGACTACTCTGCTGTGTGTTAGTTTACCTAAGGGATTTGAATCTGCCTTGAGGTTCAGAGAGTGAGAAGCGCGTTTCTTTTAGGAGCTGCGTTTGGATATTCCAGAGTGAATGGGAGTAAACGCTGTATAGAGAAATATCTGCTTCTAAAACCAAAACGGAGCAACCTAACAGAACGGCCTTCAATGTGTGCGTTCAACCTAAAGAGTTAAACTGATTTTTGTTTGCAGGAGTTTGTAAACCCTTTCTGTGAAGAAGCGGCAAACGCATTTTTCCAGCCAAATCCAAGCATTTCAGAAATAGCTGGAAATCTCCGACTAAAACTCAAAACGAAGGTATTCTTAAAACTGCTCTGTTGTGTGTTCGCTTACCTAAGGGAGTTGAATCTGCCTTGAGATTCAGAGAGTGAGAAGCGCGTTTCATGTAGAAGCTGCGTTTGGATATTCCAGAGTGAATGAGAGTTAAGGCCGTATTGAGAAATATTTGCTTCTAAAAGCAAAACAGAGCAACCTAACAGAACGGGCTTCAATGTGTGCGTTCAACTTAAAAAGTTAAACTGATGTGTGTTTGCAGGAGTTTGTAAACCCTTTCCGTGAAGAAGCCTAAAACGCATTTTTCCAGCCAAATCCAAGCATTTCAGAAAGAGCTGGAAATCTCCGTCTAAAACTCAAAACGATCCTATCCTTCAGAATGCTCTGCTGTGTGTTCGCTTAGCTAAGGGAACTGAATCTGTCTTGAGATTCAGAGAGTGAGAAGCGTGTTTGTTCTAGGAGCTGCGTTTGGATATTCCAGAGTGAAAGGGAGTAAACGCTGTATTGAGAAATATCTGCTTCTAAAACCAAAACGAAGATACCTAACAGAAAGGCCTTCAATGTGTGCGTTCAACTTACAGAGTTAAACTGATGTGAGTTTGCAGGAGATTGTAAACACTTTCTGTAGAGAAGCAGAAAACGCATTTTTCCAGCCAAATCCAAGCATTTCAGAAATAGCTGGAAATCTCCGTCTAAAACTCAAAACGAACGTATCCTCCATACTGCTCTGCTGTGTGTTCTCATAGGTAAGGGACCTGAATCTGCCTTGAGATTCAGAGAGTGAGAAGCCCGTTTCTTTTAGGAGCTGCGTTTGGATATTCCAGAGTGAATGGGAGTAAACGCTGTATTGAGAAATATCTGCTTCTAAACCCAAAACAAAGCAACCTACCAGAGAGGCCTTCAATGTGTGCGTTCCACTTACAGAGTTAAACTGATGTGTGTTTGCAGGAGTTTGTTAACCCTTTCTGAAAAGAAGGGAAAAACGCATTTTCCAGCCAAATCCAAGCATTTCAGGGATAGCTGGAAATCTCCGTCTAAAACTCAAAACGAACGTATCCGTCAGACTGCTCTGCTGTGTGTTCGCTTAACTAAGTGAGTTGAATCTGCCTTGAGATTCAGAGACTGAGAACCGCGTTTCTTCTAGGAGCTGCGTTCTGATATTCCAGAGTGAAAGGGAGTAAACGCTGTATTGAGAAATATCAGCTTCTAAAACCAAAACGGAGGAACCTAACAGAACGGCCTTCAATGTGTGCGTTCAACTTACAGCGTTAAACTGATGTGAGTTTGCAGGAGATTGTAAACACTTTCTGTAGAGAAGCGGAAAACGCATATTTTCTGCCAAATCCAAGCATTTCAGAAATAGCTGGAAATCTCTCTCTAAAACTCAAAACGAACGTACACTTCAGACTGCTCTGCTGTGTGTTCGCTTACCTAATGGAGTTGAATCTGCCTTGAGATTAAGAGAATGAGAAGCGCGTTTCTATTACGAATTGGGTTTGGATATCCCAGAGTGAATAAAAGTAAACGCTGTATTGAGAAATATCTGCTTCTAAAACCAAAACGGAGCAACCTAACAGAACGGCCTTCAATGGGTGCGTTCAACTTACAGAGTTAACCTGATGTGTGTTTGCAGGAATTTTTAAACCCTTTCTGTGAAGAAGCGGAAAACGCATTTTTCCAGCCAAATCCAAGCATTTCAGGAATAGCTGGAAATCTCCGTCTAAAGCTCAAAACGAACGTATCCTTCAGCCTGCTCTGCTGTGTGTTCTCTTAGCTAAGGCAGTTGAATCCAACTTGAGATTAAAAAAGTGAGAACCGCGTTTCTTTTAGGAGCTGCGTTTAGATATTCCAGAGTGAATGGGAGTAAACGCTGTATTGAGAAATATCGGCTTCTAAAACCAAAACGGAGCATCCTAACAGAACGGCCTTCAATGTGTGCGTTCAACTTACAGAGTTAAACTGATGTGTGTTTGCAGGAGATTGTAAACCCTCTCTGAGAAGAAGCGGAAAAAGCATTTTCCAACCAAATCCAAGCATTTCAGGAATAGCTGGAAATCTCCGTCTAAAGCTCAACACGAACGTATCCTTCAGACTGCTCTGCTCTGTGTTCGCTTAGCTCAGGCAGCTGAATCTGTCTTGAGATTCAGAGAGTGAGAAGTGCGTTTCTTCTAGGAGATGCGTTTGGATATTCCAGAGTGAATGGGAGTAAACGCCGTATTGAGAAATATCGGCTTCTAAAACCAAAACGGAGCAACTTACAGAACGGATATCAACGTGTGCGTTCAACGTAAAGAGTTAAACTCGTGTGTTTGCAGGAGTTTGTAAACTGTTTCTGTGAAGAAGTGGAAAACCCATATTTCCTGACTAATCCAAGCATTTCAGAAATAGCTGGAAATCTCCGTCTAAAACCCAAAACGAACGTATCCTTCAGACTGCTCTGCTGTCTGTTCGCTGAGATAATTGAGCAGAATTTGCCTTTAGATTCAGAGAGTAAGAAGCCCGTTTCTTCTAGAAGCTGCGTTTGGATATTCCAGAGTGAATGAGAGTTAACGTTGTATTGAGAAATATCTGCTTCTAAAAGCGAAACGGAGCCACCTAACAGAACGGCCTTCAATGTGTGCGTTCAACTTACAGAGTTAAACTGATGTGTGTTTGCAGGAGTTTGTAAACCCTTTCCGTGAAGAAGCGGAAAACGAATTTTTCAGCCAAATTTAAGCATTTCAGAAATAGCTGGAAATCTTCGTCTAAAACTCAAAACGAACCTATCCTTCTGACTGCTCTGCTGTGTGTTCGCTTACCTAAGGGAGCTGAATCTGCCTTGAGTTTCAGAGAGTGAGAAGCGCGTTTCTTCTAAGAGCTGCGTTTGGATATTACAGAGTGAATAAGAGTCAACGCTGTATTGAGAAATATCTGGTTCTAAAACAAAAACGGAGCCACCTAGCAGAACGGCCTTCAATGTGTGCGTTCAACTTACAGAGTTAAACATGTGTGTTTGCAGGAGTTAGTAAACCCTTTCTGTGAAGAAGCGGAAAACGCATTTTTCCAGCGAAATCTAGGCATTTCAGAAATAGCTGGACATCTCCGTCTAAAACTCAAAACGAACGTATCCTTCAGACTGGTCTGCTGTGTGTTCTCTTAGCTAAGGCAGTTGAATCTACCTTGAGATTAAACAAGTGAGAACCGCGTTTCTTCCAAAAGCTGCGTTTAGATATTCCAGAGTGAATGGGAGTAAACGCTGTATTGAGAAATATCTGCTTCTAAAACCAAACCGGAGCAACCTAACAGAACGCCTTCAATGTGTTCGTTCAACTTACAGAGTTAAACTGATGTGTGTTTGCAGGAGTTAGTAAACCCTTTCTGTGAAGAAGCGGAAAACGCATTTTTCCAGCGAAATCTAGGCATTTCAGAAATAGCTGGACATCTCCGTCTAAAACTCAAAACGAACGTATCCTTCAGACTGCTCTGCTCTGTGTTCGCTGAGCTCAGGTAGCTGAAACTGCCTTGAGATTCAGAGAGTGAGAAGTGCGTTTCTTCTAGGAGATGCGTTTGGATATTCCAGAGTGAATGGGAGTAAACGCCGTATTGAGAAATATCTGCTTCTAAAACCAAACCGGAGCAACTTACAGAACGGATATCAATGTGTGCGTTCAACTTAAAGAGTTAAACTCGTGTGTTTGCAGGAGTTTGTAAACCCTTTCTGTGAAGAAGCGGAAAACGCATTTTTCCATCCAAATCCAAGCATTTTAGAAATAGCTGGACATCTCCGTCTAAAACTCCAAACGAACGTATCCTTCAGACTGCTCTGCTGTCTGTTCGCTGAGCTAAGTGAGCTGAATTTGCCTTGAGATTCAGAGAGTGAGAAGCCCGTTTCTTCTAGGAGCTGCGTTTGGATATTCCAGAGTTAATGGGATTAAACGCTGTATTGAGAAATATCTGCTTCTAAAACCAAAACGGAGCAACCTATCAGAGCGGCCTTCAATGTGTGCGTCCAACTTACAGAGTTAAACTGATGTGTGTTTGCAGGAGTTTGTAAACACTTTCTGAGAATAAGCGGAAAACGCATTTTCCACCCCAATCCAAGCATTTCAGGAATAGCTGGAAATCTCTGTTTAAAACTGAAAACGAACGTATCCTTCAGACTGCTCTGCTGTGTGTTCGCTTACCTAAGGGAGTTAAATCTGCCTTGAGATTTAGAGAGTGAGAAGCGCGTTTTTTCTAGGAGCTGCGTTTGGATATTCCAGAGTGAATGAACGTAAACGCTATATTGAGAAATATCTGCTTCTAAAAGCAAAACGGAGCAACCTAAAAGAACGGCCTTCAATGTGACCGTTCAACTTACGGTGTTAAACTGATGTGCGTTTGCAGGAGTTTGTAAACCCTTTCCGTCAAGAAGCGGAAAACGCATTTTTCCTGCCAAATCCAAGCATTTCAGAAATAGCTAAAAATCTCCGTCTAAAACTCAAAACGAACGTATCCTTCAGACTCCTCCGCTGTGTGTTAGCTTAGTTAAGTGAGCTGAATCTGCCTTGAGATTCAGAGAGTGAGAAGCCCATTTCTTCTGGGAGCTGCGTTTTGTTATTCTAGAGTGAATGGGATTAAACGCTGTATTGAGAAATATCTGCTTCTAAAACCAAAACGGACCAACCTAACAGAACGGCCTTCAATGTGTGCGTTCAACTTACAGAGTTCAACTGATGTGTGTTTGCCGGAGTTTGTAAACCCTTTCTGTGAAGAAGCGGAAAACGCATTTTTTCAGCCAAATCCAAGCATTTAAGAAATAGTTGGAAATCTCCGTCTAAAACTCAAAACGAACGTATCCTTCTGAATGATCTGCTGTGTGTTGGCTTACCTAAGGGAGTTGAATCTGCCTTGAGATTCAGAGAGTGAGAAGCGCGTTTCTTCTAGGAGCTGCGCTTGGATATTCCAGAGTGAATGAGAGTTAACGCTGTATTGAGCAATATCTGCTTCTAAACCCAAAATGGAGAAACCTAACAGAACGGCCTTCATTGTGTGCGTTCAACTTACAGAGTTAAACTGATGTGTTTTTCGAGGAGTTTGTAAACCCTTTTCCATGAAGAAGCGGAAAACGCATTTTTCCATCCAAATCCAAGCATTTCAGAAGTAGCTGGAAATCTCCGTCTAAAACTCGAAACGAACCTATGCTTCAGACTGCTCTGCTGTGTGTTCGCTAAGGTAAGGGAGCTGAATCAGCCTTGAGTTTCAGAGAGTGAGAAACGCGTTTCTTCTAGGAGCTTCGTTTAAATATTCCAGAGTGAATGGGAGTAAACGCTGTATTGAGAAATATCTGCCTCTAAAACCAAAATGGAGCAACATAACAGAACGGCCTTCAATGTGTGCATTCAACCTACAGAGTTAAACTGACGTGTTTTTGCAGGAGTTTGTAAACCCTTTCTGTGAAGAAGCGGAAAACGCATTTTTCCAGCCAAATCCAAGCATTTCAGAAATAGCTGGAAATCTCCGACTAAAACTCAAAACGAAGGTATTCTTAAAACTGCTCTATTGTGTGTTCGCTTACCTAAGGGAGTTGAAAATGCCTTGAGATTCAGAGAGTGAGAAGCGCGTTTCATGTAGAAGCTGCGTTTGGATATTCCAGAGTGAATGAGAGTTAAGGCTGTATTGAGAAATATTTGCTTCTAAAAGCAAAACGGAGCAACCTAACAGAACGGGCTTCAATGTGTTCGTTCAACTTACAAAGTTAAACTGATGTGTGTTTGCAGGAGTTTGTAAACCCTTTCCGTGAAGAAGAGGAAGACGCATTTTTCCAGACAAATCCAAGCATTTCAGAAATAGCTGGAAATCTCCGTCTAAAACTCAAAAGGAACGTATCCTCCATACTGCTCTGCTGTGTGTTCTCATAGGTAAGGGACCTGAATATGCCTTGAGATTCAGAGAGTGAGAAGCCCGTTTCTTTTAGGAGCTGCGTTTGGATATTCCAGAGTGAATGGGAGTAAACGCTGTATTGAGAAATATCTGCTTCTAAACCCAAAAGAAAGCAACGTACCAGAGAGGCCTTCAATGTGTGCATTCCACTTACAGAGTTAAACTGATGTGTGTTTGCAGGAGTTTGTTAACCCTTTCTGAAAAGAAGGGAAAAACGCATTTTCCAGCCAAATCCAAGCATTTCAGGGATAGCTGGAAATCTCCGTCTAAAACTCAAAACGAACGTATCCGTCAGACTGCTCTGCTGTGTGTTCGCTTAACTAAGTGAGTTGAATCTGCCTTGAGATTCAGAGAGTGAGAAGCGCGTTTCTTCTAGGAGCTGCGTTCTGATATTCCAGAGTGGAAGGGAGTAAACGCTGTATTGAGAAATATCAGCTTCTAAAACCAAAACGGAGGAACCTAACAGAACGGCCTTCAATGTGTGCGTTCAACTTACAGAGTTAAACTGATGTGAGTTTGCAGGAGATTGTAAACACTTTCTGTAGAGAAGCGGAAAACGCATATTTTCTGCCAAATCCAAGCATTTCAGAAATAGCTGGAAATCTCTCTCTAAAACTCAAAACGAACGTACACTTCAGACTGCTCTGCTGTGTGTTCGCTTACCTAATGGAGTTGAATCTGCCTTGAGATTAAGAGAATGAGAAGCGCGTTTGTATTACGAATTGGGTTTGGATATCCCAGAGTGAATAAAAGTAAACGCTGTATTGAGAAATATCTGCTTCTAAAACCAAAACGGAGCAACCTAACAGAACGGCCTTCAATGGGTGCGTTCAACTTACAGAGTTAACCTGATGTGTGTTTGCAGGAATTTTTAAACCCTTTCTGTGAAGAAGCGGAAAACGCATTTTTCCAGCCAAATCCAAGCATTTCACGAATAGCTGGAAATCTCCGTCTAAAACTCAAAACGAACGTATCCTTCAGACTGCTCTGCTGTGTGTTTGCTTAGATAAGGGACCTGAATTTGCCTTGAGATTCAGAGAGTGAGAAGCGCGTTTCTTCTAGGAGCTGCGTATTCATATTCAAGATTGAATGGGAGTACACGCTGTATTGAGAAATATCTGCTTCTAAAACCAAAACGGAGCAACCTAACAGAACGGCCTTCAATGTGTGCGTTCAACTTACAGAGTTAAACTGATGTGTGTTTGCAGGAGTTTGTAAACCCTTTCTGAGAAGAAGCGGAAAACGCATTTTCCAACCAAATCCAAGCATTTCAGGAATAGCTGGAAATCTCCGTCTAAAACTCAAAACGAACGTATCCTTCAGACTGCTCTAGTGTGTGTTCGCTTACCTAAGGGAGTTGAACCTGCCTTGAGATTCAGAGAGTGAGAAGCGCGTTTCTTCTAGGAGCTGCGTTTGGATATTCCAGAGAGAATGAGAGTTAACGCTGTATTGAGAAATATCTGCTTCTAAACCCAAAACGGAGCAACCTAACAGAACGGCCTTCAATGGGTGCGTTCAACTTACAGAGTTAAACTGATGTGTTTTTTCAGGAGTTTGTAAACCCTTTCCGTGAAGAAGCGGAAATCGCATTTTTCCAGCCAAATCCAAGCATTTCAGAAGTAGCTGGAAATCTCCGTTTAAAACTCAAAAGGAACCCATCCTTCAGACTGCTCTGCTGTGTGTTCGCTTACCTAAGGGAGCTGAATCTGCCTTGAGATTCAGAGAGTGAGAAGCGTGTTTCTTCTAGGAGCTTCGTTTGGATATTCCAGAGTGAATGGGAGTAAACGCTGTATTGAGAAATATGTGCTTCTAAAACCAAAACGAAGCAACCTAACAGAACGGCCTTCAATGTGTGCGTTCAACCTACAGAGTTAAACTGATGTGTGTTTGCAGGAGTTTGTAAACCCTTTCTGTGAAGAAGCGGAAAACGCATTTTTCAAGCCAAATCCAAGCATTTCACGAATAGCTGGAAATCTCCGTCTAAAACTCAAAACGAACGTATGTTTCAGACTGCTCTTCTGTGTGTTCTCTTAGCTAAGGCAGTTGAATTTACCTTGAGATTCAAAAAGTGAGAACCGCGTTTCTTCTAGGAGCTGCGTTTAAATATTTTAGAGTGAATGGAAGTAAACGCAGTATTGAGAAATATCTGCTTCTAAAACCAAAACACATCAACCTACAAGAGGGGCGTTCAATGTGTGCGTTCAACTTACAGTGTTAAACTGATGTGTGTTTGCAGGAGCTTGTAAACCCTTTCTGTGAAGAAGCGGAAAACTTATTTTTCCAGCCAAATCCAAGCATTTCAGAAATAGCTGGACATCTCTGTCTAAAACTTAAAACGAACGTATCCTTCAGACTGCTCTGCTGTGTGTTCGCTTACCTAAGGGAGTTGAATCTGCCTTGAGATTCAGAGAGTGAGAAGCGCGTTTCTTCTAGGAGCTGCGTTTGGATAGTCCAGAGTAAATGGGAGTTAACGCTGTATTGACAAATATCTGCTTCTAAAATCAAAACAGAGCAACCTAACAGAACGGCCTTCAATGTGTGCGTTCCACTTACAGAGTTAAACTGATGGGTGTTTGCAGGAATTTGTAAACCCTTTCTGTGAAGAAGCGGAAAACGCATTTTTCCAGCGAAATCCAAGCGTTTCAGGAATAGCTGAAAATCTCCGTCTAAAACTCAAAACGGACGTATCCTTCAGACTGCTATGCTGTGTGTTCGCTTAGCTAAGGGACCTGAATCTGCCTTGAGATTCAGAGAGTGAGAACCGCGTTTCTTCTAGGAGCTGCGTTTGGATATTCCAGAGTGAATGGGAGTAAACGCTGTATTGAGAAATATCTGCTTCTAAAACCAAAACGGAGCAACCTAAGAGAACGGCCTTCAATGTGTGCGTTCATCCTAAGGAGTTAAACTGATGTGTGTTTGCAGGAGTTTGTAAACCCTTTCTGTGAAGAAGCGGAAAACTTATTTTTCCAGCCAAATCCAAGCATTTCAGAAATAGCTTGAAATCTCCGTCTAAAACTCAAAACGAACGTATCCTTCAAACTGCTCTGCTGTGTGTTCGCTTAGCTAAGAAAGCTGAATCTGCCTTGAGATTCAGAGAGGGAGAAGCGCGTTTCTTCTAGGAGCTGCGCTTGGATATTCCAGAGTGAATGAGAGTTAACGCTGTATTGAGAAATATCTGCTTCTAAAACCAAAACGGAGCAACCTAACAGAACGGCCTTCAATGTGTGCGTTCAACTTAGAGAGTTAAACGGATCTGTGTTTGCAGGAGTTTGTCAACCCTTTCTGTCAATAAGCGGAAAACGCATTTTTCCTGCCAAATCCAAGCATTTCAGAAATAGCTGGAAATCTCCGTCTAAAACTCAAAACGAACGTATCCTTCGGACTGCTGTGCTGTGTGTTCGCTTAGCTAAGTGAGCTGAATCTGCCTTGAGATTCAGAGAGTGAGAAGCCCGTTTCTTCTAGGAGCTGCGTTTGGTTATTCCAGAGTGAATGGGATTAAACGCTGTATTGAGAAATATCTGCTTCTAAAACCAAAACGGAGCAACATAACAGAACGGCCTTCAAGGTGTGCGTTCAACTTACAGAGTTAAACTGATGTGTGTTTGCAGGAGTTTGTAAACCCTTTCTGAGAAGAAGCGGAAAACGCATTTTCCAGCAAAATCCAAGCATTTTAGAAATAGCTGGACATCTCCGTCTAAAACTCAAAATGAACGTATCCTTCAGACTGCTCTGCTGTGTGTTCGCTTACCTAAGGGAGTTGAATCTGCCTTGAGATTCAGAGAGTGAGAAGCGCGTTTTTTCTAGGAGCTGCGTTTGGATATTCCAGAGTGAATGAGAGTTAACCCTGTATTAAAGAATATCTGCTTCTAAAACAAAAACGGAGCAACCTAACAGAACGGCCTTCAATGCGTGCGTTCAACTTACAGAGGTAAGCTGATGTGTGTTTGCAGGAGTTTGTAAACCCTTTCCGTCAAGAAGCGGAAAACGCATTTTTCCTGTCATATCCGTCCATTTCAGAAATAGCTGGAAATCTCCGTCTAAAACTCAAAACGAACGTATCTTTCAGACTGCTCCACTGTGGGTTCGCTTAGCTAAGTGAGCTGAATCTGCCTTGAGATTCAGAGAGTGAGAAGCGCGTTTCCTCTAGGAACTTCGTTTGGATATTCCAGAGTGTATGAAAGTAAACGCTGTATTGAGAAATATCTGCTTCTAAAACCAAAACAGACCAACCTAACAGAACGGCCTTCAATGTGTGCGTTCAACATACAGAGTTAAACTGATGTGTGTTTGCAGGAGTTTGTAAACCCTTTCGGAGAAGAAGCGGAAAACGCAATTTCCAGCAAAATCCAAGCATTTCAGAAATAGCTGGAAATCTCCGTCTAAAACTCAAAACGAACGTATCCTCCATACTGCTCTGCTGTGTGTTCTCATAGCTAAGGGACCTGAATCTGCCTTGAGATTCAGAGTGTGAGAAGCCCGTTTCTTATAGGACCTGCGTTTGGATATTCCAGAGTGAATGGGAGTAAACGCTGTATTGAGAAATATCTGCTTCTAAACCCAAAACAAAGCAACCTACAAGAGAGGCCTTCGATGTGTGCGTTCCACTTACAGAGTTAAACTGATGTGTGTTTGCAGTAGTTTGTTAACCCTTTCTGAAAAGAAGGGGAAAACCCATTTTACAGCCAAATCCAAGCATTTCAGGAATAGCTGGAAATCTCCGTCTAAAACTCAAAACTAACGTACACTTCAGACTGCTCTGCTGTGTGTTCGCTTACCTGAGGGAGTTGAATCGGCCTTGAGATTCAGAGAGTGAGAAGCGCGTTTTTTCTAGGAGCTGCGTTTGGATATTCCAGAGTGAATGAAAGTAAACGCTTTATTGAGAAATATCTGCTTCTAAAATTAAAACGGAGCAACCTAACAGAACGGCCTTCAATGGGTGCGTTCAACTTACAGAGTTAAACTGATGTGTGTTTGCAGGAGTTTGTAAATTTTTTTTCTGAGAAGAAGCGGAAAACGCATTTTCCAGCCAAATCCAAGCATTTCAGGAATAGCTGGATATATCCGTCTAAAACTCAAAACGAACGTATCCTTCAGACTGCTCTGCTGTGTGTTCGCTTAGATAAGGGACCTGAATCTGCCTTGAGATTCAGAGAGTGAGAAGCGCGTTTCTTCTAGTAGCTGCGTTTTTATATTCAAGATTGAATGGGAGTAAACGCTGTATTGACAAATATCTGCTTCTAAAACCAAAACGGAGCAACCTAACAGAACGGCCTTCAATGTGTGCGTTCAACTTACAGAGTTAAACTGATGTGTGTTTGCAGGAGTTTGTAAACCCTTTCTGAGAAGAAGCGGAAAACGCATTTTCCAGCCAAATCAAAGTATTTCAGGAATAGCTGGATATCTCCGTCTAAAACTCAAAACGAACATATCCGTCAGACTGCTCTGCTGTGTGTTCGTTTACCTAAGTGAGTTGAATTTGCCTTGAGATTCAGACAGTGAGAAACGCGTTTCTTTTAGGAGCTGCGTTTGGATATTCCAGAGTGAATGGGAGTAAACGCTGTATTGAGAAATATCTGCCTCTAAAACCAAAACGGAGCAACCTAACAGAACGACCTTCAATGTGTGCGTTCAACCTACAGAGTTAAACTGATGTGTGTTTGCAGGAATTTGTAAACACTTTCTTTGAAGAAGCGGAAAACGCATTTTTCAAGCCAAATCCAAGCATTTCAGAAATAGCTGGACATCTCCGTCTAAAACTCAAAACGAACGTATCCTACATACTGCTCTGCTGTGTTTTCTCTTAGCTAAGGCAGTTGAATCTAACTTGAGATTCAAAAAGTGAGAACCGCGTTTCTTCTAGGAGCTGCGTTTGGATATTCCAGAGTGAATGGGAAGTAAACGCTGTATTTAGAAATATCTGCTTCTAAAACCAAAACGGAGATAACTAACAGAGCGGCCTTCAATGTGTGCGTTACACTTAAAGAGCTAACTGAGGTGGGTTTGCAGGAGTTTGTAAACCCTTTCTGAGAAGAAGCGGAAAACGCATTTTCCAGACAAATACAGCATTTCAGGAATAGCTGGAAATCTCCGTCTAAAACTGAAATGAACGTATGCTTCAGATTGCTCTGCTGTGTGTTCGCTTACCTAAGGGAATTGAATCTGCCTTGAGATTCAGAGAGTGAGAAGCGCGTTTCTTTTATGAGCTGCGTTTGGATATTCCAGAGTGAATGAAAGTAAACGCTGTATTGAGAAATATCTGCTTCTATAACCAAAACGGAGCAACCTAACAGAACGGCCTTCAATGTGTGCGTTCAACTTACAGAGTTAAACTGATGTGTGTTTGCAGGAGTTTGTAAACCCTTTCCGACAAGAAGCAAAAA
Organism: Callithrix jacchus; assembly: GCF_049354715.1. Classification (NCBI taxonomy): domain Eukaryota; kingdom Metazoa; phylum Chordata; class Mammalia; order Primates; family Cebidae; genus Callithrix; species Callithrix jacchus. The sequence continues at coordinate 60,556,264 of NC_133506.1, forward strand.
ACGCATTTTTCCTGCCAAATCCAAGCATTTCAGAAATAGCTGGAAATCTCCGTCTAAAATTCAAAACGAACTTATCCTTCAGACTGCTCTGCTGTGTGTTCGCTTAGCTAAGGGAGTTGAATCTGCCTAGAGTTTCAGAGAGTGAGAAGCGCGTTTCTTCTAGGAGCTGCGTTTAGATATTACAGAGTGAATGGGAGTAAACGCTGTATTGAGAAATATCTGCTTCTAAAACCAAAACGGAGCAACTTAGCAGAACGGCCTTCAATGTGTGCGTTCAACTTACAGAGTTAAACTGATGTGTGTTTGCAGGAGGTTGTAAACCCTTTCTGAGAAGAAGTGGAAAACGCATTTTCCAGCAAAATCCAATCATTTCAGCAATAGTTGGAAATCTCCGTCTAAAGCTTAAAACGAACGTATCTTTCAGACTACTCTGCTGTGTGTTCGCTTACCTAAGGGAGTTGAATCTGCCTTGAGATTCGGAGAGTCAGAAGCGTGTTTCTTCTAGGAGCTTCGTTTTGATAGTTCTGAGTGAATGGGAGTTAACGCTGTATTGAGAAATATCTGCTTCTAAAACCAAAACGGAGCAACCTAACAGAACGGCTTTCAATGTGTGCGTTCAACTTACAGAGTTAAACTGATGTGTGTTTGCAGGAGTTTGTAAACCCTTTCTGTGAAGAAACGGAAAACGCATTTTTCCAGCCAAATCCAAGCATTTCAGGAATAGCTGGAAATCTCCGTCTAAAACTCAAAACGAACGTATCCTTCAGACTACTCTGCTGTGTGTTCGCTTATATTAGGGACCTGAATCTGCCTTGAGATTCAGAGAGTGAGAAGCGCGTTTCTTCTAGGAGCTGCGTTTTCATATTCAAGATTGAATGGGAGTAAACGCTGTATTGAGAAATATCTGCTTCTAAAACCAAAACGGAGAAACCTAACAGAACGGCCTTCAATGTGTGTGTTCAACTTACAGAGTTAAACTGATGTGTGTTTGCAGGAATTTTTAAACCCTTTCTGTGAAGAAGTGGAAAACGCATTTTCCATCAAATCCAAGCATTTCAGGAATAGCTGGAAATCTCCGTCTAAAACTCAAAACGATCGTATCCTTCAGACTGCTCTGCTGTGTGTTCGCTTAGCTAAGGCAGCTGAATCTGCCTTGAGATTCAGAGAGTGAGAAGCGCATTTCTTCTAGGAGCTGCGTTTGGATATTCCAGAGTGAATGAAAGTAAACGCTTTATTGAGAAATATCTGCTTCTAAAATTAAAACGGAGCAACCTAACAGAACGGCCTTCAATGGGTGCGTTCAACTTACAGAGTTAAACTGATGTGTGTTTGCAGGAGTTTGTAAATTTTTTTTCTGAGAAGAAGCGGAAAACGCATTTTCCAGCCAAATCCAAGCATTTCAGGAATAGCTGGATATATCCGTCTAAAACTCAAAACGAACGTATCCTTCAGACTGCTCTGCTGTGTGTTCGCTTAGATAAGGGACCTGAATCTGCCTTGAGATTCAGAGAGTGAGAAGCGCGTTTCTTCTAGTAGCTGCCTTTTTATATTCAAGATTGAATGGGAGTAAACGCTGTATTGACAAATATCTGCTTCTAAAACCAAAACGGAGCAACCTAACAGAACGGCCTTCAATGTGTGCGTTCAACTTACAGAGTTAAACTGATGTGTGTTTGCAGGAGTTTGTAAACCCTTTCTGAGAAGAAACGGAAAACGCATTTTCCAGCCAAATCAAAGTATTTCAGGAATAGCTGGATATCTCCGTCTAAAACTCAAAACGAACATATCCGTCAGACTGCTCTGCTGTGTGTTCGTTTACCTAAGTGAGTTGAATTTGCCTTGAGATTCAGACAGTGAGAAACGCGTTTCTTTTAGGAGCTGCGTTTGGATATTCCAGAGTGAATGGGAGTAAACGCTGTATTGAGAAATATCTGCCTCTAAAACCAAAACGGAGCAACCTAACAGAACGACCTTCAATGTGTGCGTTCAACCTACAGAGTTAAACTGATGTGTGTTTGCAGGAATTTGTAAACACTTTCTTTGAAGAAGCGGAAAACGCATTTTTCAAGCCAAATCCAAGCATTTCAGAAATAGCTGGACATCTCCGTCTAAAACTCAAAACGAACGTATCCTACATACTGCTCTGCTGTGTTTTCTCTTAGCTAAGGCAGTTGAATCTAACTTGAGATTCAAAAAGTGAGAACCGCGTTTCTTCTAGGAGCTGCGTTTGGATATTCCAGAGTGAATGGGAAGTAAACGCTGTATTTAGAAATATCTGCTTCTAAAACCAAAACGGAGATAACTAACAGAGCGGCCTTCAATGTGTGCGTTACACTTAAAGAGCTAACTGAGGTGGGTTTGCAGGAGTTTGTAAACCCTTTCTGAGAAGAAGCGGAAAACGCATTTTCCAGACAAATACAGCATTTCAGGAATAGCTGGAAATCTCCGTCTAAAACTGAAATGAACGTATGCTTCAGATTGCTCTGCTGTGTGTTCGCTTACCTAAGGGAATTGAATCTGCCTTGAGATTCAGAGAGTGAGAAGCGCGTTTCTTTTATGAGCTGCGTTTGGATATTCCAGAGTGAATGAAAGTAAACGCTGTATTGAGAAATATCTGCTTCTATAACCAAAACGGAGCAACCTAACAGAACGGCCTTCAATGTGTGCGTTCAACTTACAGAGTTAAACTGATGTGTGTTTGCAGGAGTTTGTAAACCCTTTCCGACAAGAAGCAAAAAACGCATTTTTCCTGCCAAATCCAAGCATTTCAGAAATAGCTGGAAATCTCCGTCTAAAATTCAAAACGAACTTATCCTTCAGACTGCTCTGCTGTGTGTTCGCTTAGCTAAGGGAGTTGAATCTGCCTAGAGTTTCAGAGAGTGAGAAGCGCGTTTCTTCTAGGAGCTGCGTTTAGATATTACAGAGTGAATGGGAGTAAACGCTGTATTGAGAAATATCTGATTCTAAAACCAAAACGGAGCAACTTAGCAGAACGGCCTTCAATGTGTGCGTTCAACTTACAGAGTTAAACTGATGTGTGTTTGCAGGAGGTTGTAAACCCTTTCTGAGAAGAAGTGGAAAACGCATTTTCCAGCAAAATCCAATCATTTCAGCAATAGTTGGAAATCTCCGTCTAAAGCTTAAAACGAACGTATCTTTCAGACTACTCTGCTGTGTGTTCGCTTACCTAAGGGAGTTGAATCTGCCTTGAGATTCGGAGAGTCAGAAGCGTGTTTCTTCTAGGAGCTTCGTTTTGATAGTTCTGAGTGAAGGGGAGTTAACGCTGTATTGAGAAATATCTGCTTCTAAAACCAAAACGGAGCAACCTAACAGAACGGCTTTCAATGTGTGCGTTCAACTTACAGAGTTAAACTGATGTGTGTTTGCAGGAGTTTGTAAACCCTTTCTGTGAAGAAACGGAAAACGCATTTTCCCAGCCAAATCCAAGCATTTCAGGAATAGCTGGATATCTCCGTCTAAAACTCAAAACGAACGTATCCATCAGACTGCTCTGCTGTGTGTTCGTTTACCTAAGTGAGCTGAATCTGCCTTGAGTTTCAGAGAGTGAGAAACGCGTTTCTTTTAGGAGCTGCGTTTGGATATTCCAGAGTGAATGGGAGTAAACTCTGTATTGAGAAATATCTGCTTCTAAAACCAAAACGGAGCAACCTAACAGAACGGCCTTTAATGTGTGCGTTGAACCTATAGAGTTAAACTGATGTGTGTTTGCAGGAATTTGTAAACCCTTTCTGTGAAGAAACGGAAATCGCATTTTTCCAGCCAAATCCAAGCATTTCAGAAAGAGCTGGAAATCTCCCTCTAAAACTCAAAACGAACATATCTTTCAGAATGCTCTGCTGTGTGTTCGCTTAGGTAAGGAAGCTGAATCTGCCTCGAGTTTCAGAGAGTGAGAAGCGTGTTTCTTCTAGGAGCTTCGTTTGGATATTCCAGAGTGAATGGGCGTAAACGCTGTATTGAGAAATATCTGTTTCTAGAACCAAAACGGAGCAACTTGACAAAACGGCCTTCAATGTGTCCGTTCAACTTACAGAGGTAAACTGATGTCTGTTTGCAGGAGTTTGTAATCCCTTTCTGAGAAGAAGCGGAAAACGCATTTTTCCAGCCAAATCCAAGCATTACCGGAATAGATGGAAATCTCCGTCTAAAACTAAAAACGAACGTATCCTTCAGACTGCTCTGCTGTGTGTTCGCTTAGCTAAGGGACCTGAATCTGCCTTGAGATTCAGAGAGTGAGAAGCGCGTTTCTTCTAGGAGCTGCGTTTGGATATTCCAGAGTGAAAGGGAGTAAATGCTGTATTGAGAAACATCTTCTTCTAAAACCAAAACGGAGAAACCTAACAAAACAGCCTTCAATGTGTGCGTTCACCTTACAGAGTTAAACTGATGTGTGTTTGCAGGAGTTTGTAAACCCTTTCTGAGAAGAGGGGGAAAACGCATATTCCAGCAAAATCCAAGCATTTAAGGATAGCTGGAAATCTCTGTCTAAAACTCAAAACGAACGTACACTTCAGACTGCTATGCTGTGTGTTCGCTTACCTAAAAGCGTTGAATCTACCTTGAGATTCAGAGAGTGAGAAGCGCGTTTTTTCTAGGAGCTGCGTTTGGATATACCAGAGTGAATGAAAGTAAACGCTGTATTGAGAAATATCTGCTTCTAAAACCAAAACGGAGCAACCTAACAGAACGGCCTTCAATGGGTGCGTTCAACTTACAGAGTTAAACTGATGTGTGTTTGCAGGAATTTTTAAACCCTTTCTGTGAAGAAGCGGAAAACGCATTTTTCCAGCCAAATCCAAGCATTTCAGGAATAGCTGGAAATCTTTGTCTAAAACTCAAAACGAACATATCCTTCAGACGGCTCTGCTGTGTGTTCGCTTACATAACGGCGTTGAATCTGCCTTGAGATTCAGAGAGTGAGAAGCGCGTTACTTATAGGTGCTGCGTTTGGATATTCCAGAGTAAATGGGAGTAAACGCTGTATTGAAAAATATCTGCTTCTAAAATCAAAACAGAGCAACCTAACAGAACGGCCTTCAATGCGTGCATTCAACTTAAAGAGTTAAACTGATGTGTGTTTGCAGGAGTTTGTAAACCCTTTCTGTGAAGAAGCGGAAAACGCATTTTTCAAGCCAAATCCAAGCATTTCAGAAATAGCTGGACATCTCCGTCTAAAACTCAAAACGAACGTATCCTTCAGACTGCTCTGCTGTGTGTTCTCTTAGCTAAGGCAGTTGAATCTACCTTGAGATTCAAAAAGTGAGAACCGCGTTTCTTTCAGGAGCTGCGTCTAAATATTCCAGAGTCAATGGGAGTAAACGCTATATTGAGAAATATTTGCTTCTAAAACCAAAACGGAGCAACCTAACAGAACGGCCTTCAATAGGTGCGTTCAACGTACAGAGTTAAACAGATGTGTGTTTGCAGGAGTTTGTAAACCCTTTCTGAGAGGAAGCGGAAAAAGCATTTTCCAGCAAAATCCAAGCATTTCAAGAATAGCTGGAAATCTCCGTCTAAAACTCAAAACGAACGTATCCTTCATACTGCTCTGCTGTGTGTTGTCTTAGCTAAGGCAGTTGAATCTAACTTGAGATTAAAAAAGTGAGAACCGCGTTTCTGCTAGGAGCTGCGTTTGGATATTCCGGAGTGAATGGGAGTAAACGCTGTATTGAGAAATATCTGCTTCGAAAACCAAAACGGAGATAACTAACAGAGCGGCCTTCAATGTGTGCGTTACACTTAACGAGTTAAACTGAGGTGGGTTTGCAGGAGTTTGTAAACGCTTTCTGAGAAGAAGCGGAAAACGCATTTTCCAGCCAAATACAGCATTTCAGGAATAGCTGGAAATCTCCGTCTAAAATTGAAATGAACGTATACTTCAGACTGCTCTGCTGTGTGTTCGCTTACCTAAGGGAATTGAATCTGCCTTGAAATTCAGAGAGTGAGAAGCGCGTTTGTTTTATGAGCTGCGTTTGCATATTCCAGAGTGAATGAACGTAAACGCTGTATTGAGAAATATCTGCTTCTAAAACCAAAACGGAGCAACCTAACAGAACGGCCTTCAATGTGTGCGTTCAACTTACAGAGTTAAACTGATGTGTGTTTGCAGGAGTTCGTAAACCCTTTCCGACAAGAAGCGGAAAACGCATTTTTCCTGCCAAATCCAAGCATTTCAGAAATAGCTGGAAATCTCCGTCTAAAATTAAAAACGAACGTATCCTTCATACTGCTCTGCTGTGTGTTCGCTTAGCTAAGGGAGTTGAATCTGCCTTGAGTTTCAGAGAGTGAGAAGCGCGTTTCTTCTAGGAGCTGCATTTCGATATTTCAGAGTGAATGGGAGTAAACGCTGTATTGAGAAATATCTGATTCTAAAACCAAAACGGAGCAACATAGCAGAACGGCCTTCAATGTATGCTTTCAACATACAGAGTTAAACTGATATGTGTTTGCAGGAGTTTGTAAACCCTTTCTGAGAAGAAGCGGAAAACGCATTTTCCAGCAAAATCCAAGCATTTCAGCAATAGTTGGAAATCTCCGTCTAAAGCTTAAAACGAACGTATCCTTCAGACTACTCTACTGTGTGTTCGCTTACCTAAGGGAGTTGAATCTGCCTTGAGATTCGGAGAGTGAGAAGCGTGTTTCTTCTAGGAGCTTCGTTTTGATAGTTCTGAGTGAATGGGAGTTAACGCTGTATTGAGAAATATCTGCTTCTAAAACCAAAACGGAGCAACCTAACAGAACGGCTTTCAATGTGTGCGTTCAACATACAGAGATAAACTGATGTGTCTTTGCCGGAGTTTGTAAATCCTTTCTGTGGAGAAGCGGAAAACGCATTTTTCCAGCCAAATCCAAGCATTTCAGAAATAGCTGGAAATCTCCGTCTAAAACTCAAAACGAACGTATCCTTCAAACTGCTCTGCTGTGTGTTCGCTTAGCTAAGGAAGCTGAATCTGCCTTGAGATTCAGAGAGTGAGAAGCGCGTTTCTTCTAGGAGCTGCACTTGGATATTCCAGAGTGAATGAGAGTTAACGCTGTATTGAGAAATATCTGCTTCTAAAACCAAAACGGAGCAACCTAACAGAACGGCCTTCAATGTTTGCGTTCAACTTACAGAGTTAAACGGATGTGTGTTTGCAGGAGTTTGTAAACCCTTTCCGTCAATAAGCAGTAAACGCATTTTTCCTGCCAAATCCAAGCATTTCAGAAATAGCTGGAAATCTCCGTCTAAAACTCAAAACGAACGTATCCTTCAGACTGCTGCGCTGTGTGTTCGCTTAGCTAAGTGAGCTGAATCGGCCTTGAGATTCAGAGTGAGAAGCCCGTTTCTTCTAGAAGCTGCGTTTGGTTATTCCAGAGTGAATGGGATTAAACGCTGTATTGAGAAATATCTGCTTCTAAAACCAAAACGGAGCAACATAACAGAACGGCCTTCAATGTGTGCGTTCAACTTACAGAGTTAAACTGATGTGTGTTTGCAGGAGTTTGTAAACCCTTTCCGTCAATAAGAGGAAAACGCATTTTTCCTGCCAAATCCAAGCATTTCAGAAATAGCTGAAAATGTCCGTCTAGAACTAAAAACGAACGTATCCTTCAGACTGCTCTGCTGTGTGTTCGCTTAGCTAAGGAAGTTGAATCTGCCTTGAGATTTAGAGAGTGAGAAGCGCGTTTTCTCTAGGAGCTGCGTTTGGATATTCCAGAGTGTATGGGAGTAAATGCTGTATTGAGAAATATCTGCTTCTAAAACCAAAACGGACCAACCTAACAGAACGGCCTTCAATGTGTGCGTTCAACTTACAGAGTTTAACTGACGTTTGTTTGCAGGAATTTGTAAACCCTTTCTGTGAAGAAGGGGAAGACGCATTTTTCCAGCCAAATCCAAGCATTTCAGGCATAGCTGGAAATCTCCGTCTAAAACTCAAAACGAACGTATCCTTCAGACTGCTCTGCTGTGTGTTCTCTTAGCTAAGGCAGTTGAATCTACCTTGAGATTCAAAAAGTGAGAACCGTATTTCTTTTAGGAGCTGCGTTTAAATATTCCAGAGTCAATGGGAGTAAACGCTATATTGAGAAATATTTGCTTGTAAAACCAAAACGGAGCAACCTAACAGAACGGCTTTCAATGTGTGCGTTCAACATACAGAGATAAACTGATGTGTCTTTGCCGGAGTTTGTAAATCCTTTCTGTGGAGAAGCGGAAAACGCATTTTTCCAGCCAAATCCAAGCATTTCAGAAATAGCTGGATATCTTCGTCTAAAACTCAAAACGAACGTATCCTTCAGACTGCCCTGTTCTGTGTTCGCTTACCTAAGGGAATTGAATCTGCCTTGAGATTCAGAGATTGAGAAGCGCGTTTCTTCTAGAAGCTGCGTTTGGATATACCAGAGTGAATGAGAGTTAACGTTGTATTGAGAAATATCTGCTTCTAAAAGCAAAACGGAGCCACCTAACAGAACGGCCTTCAATGTGTGCGTTCAACTTACAGAGTTAAACTGATGTCTGTTTGCAGGAGTTTGTAAACCCTTTCTGAGAGGAAGCAAAGAACGCATTTTCTAGCAAAATCCCAGCATTTCAAGAATAGCTGGAAATCTCCGTCTAAAACTCAAAACGAACGTATCCTTCATACTGCTCTGCTGTGTGTTCTCTTAGCTAAGGCAGTTGAATCTAACTTGAGATTCAAAAAGTGAGAACCGCGTTTCTTCTAGGAGCTGCGTTTGGATATTCCAGAGTGAATGGGAGTAAACGCTGTATTGAGAAATATCTACTTCAAAACCAAAACGGAGATAAATAACAGAGCGGCCTTCAATGCGTGCGTTCATCCTAAAGAGTTAAACTGAGGTGGGTTTGCAGGAGTTTGTAAACCCTTTCTGAGAAAAAGCGGAAAACGCATTTTTTAACCAAATACAGCATTTCAGGAATAGCTGGAAATCTCCGTCTAAAACTGAAATGAACGTATACTTCAGACTGCTCTGCTGTGTGTTCGCATACCTAAGGGAATTGAATCTGCCTTGAGATTCAGAGAGTGAGAAGCGCGTTTCTTTTATGAGCTGCGTTTGGATATTCCAGAGTGAATGAAAGTAAACGCTGTATTGAGAAATATCTGCTTCTAAAACCAAAACGGAGCACCCTAACAGAACGGCCTTCAATGTGTGCGTTCAACCTAGAGAGTTAAACTGATGTGTGTTTGCAGGAATTTGTAAACCCTTTCTGTGAAGAAACGGAAAACGCATTTTTCCAGCCACATCCAAGCATTTAAGGAATAGCAGAAAATCTCCGTCTAAAACTCAAAACGAACGTATCCTTCAGACTACTCTGCTGTGTGTTCGTTTACCTAAGTGAGTTGAATCTGCCTTGAGATTCAGAGAGTGAGAAGCGCGTTTCTTTTAGGAGCTGCGTTTGGATATTCCAGAGTGAATAAGAGTAAACGCTGTATAAAGAAATATCTGCTTCTAAAACCAAAACGGAGCAACCTAACAGAACGGCCTTCAATGTGTGCGTTCAACTTACAGAGGTAAACTGATCTGTGTTTGCCGGAGTTTGTAATCCCTTTCTGTGAAGAAGCGGAAAACGCATTTTTCCAGCCAAATCCAAGCATTTCAGAAATAGCTGGACATCTCCGTCTAAAACTCAAAACGAACGTATCCTTCAGAATGCTCTGCTGTGTGTTCGCTTACCTAAGGGAGTTGAATCTGCCTTGAGATTCAGAGAGTGAGAAGCGCGTTTCTTATAGGAGCTGCGTTTGTATAGTCCAGAGTGAATGGGAGTTAACGTTGTATTGAGAAATATCTCCTTCTGCAGCCAAAACGGAGCAACTTAACAAAACAACCTTCAAGGTGTGCGTTCAACGTACAGAGTTAAACTGATGTGTGTTTGCAGGAATTTGTAAACCCTTTCTGTGTAGAAGCGGAAAACGCATGTTTCCAGCCAATTACAAGCATTTCCGGAATAGATGGTAATCTCCGTCTAAAACTCAAAACGAACGTATCCTTCAGACTGCTCTGCTGTGTGTTCGCTTAGCTAAGGGACCTGAATCTGCCTTGAGATTCAGAGAGTGAGAAGCGCGTTTCTTCTAGGAGCTGCGTTTGGATATTCCAGAGTGAAAGGGAGTAAACGCTGTATTGAGAAATATCTGCTTCTAAAACCAAAACGGAGCAACCTAACAGAACGGCCTTCAATGTGTGGGTTCAACTTACAGAGTTCAACTGATGTGCGTTTGCAGGAGTTTGTAAACCCTTTCTGAGAAGAAGCGGAAAAGGCATTTTCCAGCCAAATGCAGCATTTCAGGAATACCTAGAAATCTCCGTCTAAAACTGAAATGAACGTATACTTCAGACTGCTCTGCTGTGTGTTCGCTTACCTAAGAGAAGAAGCGGAAAAGGCATTTTCCAGCCAAATGCAGCATTTCAGGAATACCTAGAAATCTCCGTCTAAAACTGAAATGAACGTATACTTCAGACTGCTCTGCTGTGTGTTCGCTTACCTAAGAGAATTGAATCTGCCTTGAGATTCAGAGAGTGAAAAGCGTGTTTCTTTTATGAGCTGCGTTTGGATATTCCAGAGTGAATGAAAGTAAACGCTGTATTGAGAAATATCTGCTTCTAAAACCAGAACGGAGCAACCTAAGAGAACGGCCTTCAATGTGTGCGTTCAACTTACAGAGTTAAACTGATGTGTGTTTGCAGGAGTTTGTAAACGCTTTCCGACAGGAAGCGGAAAACGCATATTTTGCCAAATCCAAGCATTTAAGAAATAGCTGAAAATCTCCGTCTAAAATTCAAAACGAACGTATCTTTCAGACTGCTCTGCTGTGTGTTCGCTTAGCTAAGGGAGTTGAATCTGCCTTGAGTTTCAGAGAGTGAGAAGCGCGTTTCTTCTAGGAGCTGCGTTTCGATATTCCAGAGTGAATGGGAGTAAACGCTGTATTGAGAAATATCTGATTCTAAAACCAAAACGGAGCAACTTAGCAGAACGGCCTTCAATGTGTGCGTTCAACTTACAGAGTTAAACTGATGTGTGTTTGCAGGAGTTTGTAAACCCATTCTGAGAAGAGGCGGAGAACGCATTTTCCAGCAAAATCCAAGCATTTCAGCAATAGCTGGAAATCTCCGTCTAAAGCTTAAAACGAACGTATCCTTCAGACTATTCTGCTGTGTGTTCGCTTACCTAAGGGAGTTGAATCTGCCTCGAGATTCGGAGAGTGAGAAGCGTGTTTCTTCTAGGAGCTTCGTTTTGATAGTTCTGAGGGAATGGGAGTTAACGCTGTATTGAGAAATATCTGCTTCTAAAACCAAAACGGAGCAACCTAACAGGACGGCTTTCAATGTGTGCGTTCAACTTACAGAGTTAAACTGATGTGTCTTTGCAAAAGTTTGTAAATCCTTTCTGTGGAGAAGCGGAAAACGCATTTTTCCGGCCAAATCCAAGCATTTCAGCAATAGCTTGAAATCTCCGTCTAAAACTCAAAACGAACGTATCCTTCAAACTGTTCTGTTGTGTGTTCGCTTAGCTAAGGAAGCTGAATCTGCCTTGAGATTCAGAGAGTGAGAAGCACGTTTCTTCTAGGAGCTGTGCTTGGATATTCCAGAGTGAATGAGTGTTAACGCTGTATTGAGAAATATCTGCTTCTAAAACCAAAACGGAGCAACCTAACAGAACGGCCTTCAATGTGTGGGTTCAACTTACAGAGTTCAACTGATGTGTGTTTGCCGGAGTTTGTAAACCCTTTCTGTGAAGAAGCGGAAAACGCATTTTTCCATCCAAATCCAAGCATTTTAGAAATAGCTGGACATCTCCGTCTAAAACTCAAAACGAACGTATCCTTCAGACTGCTCTGCTGTGTGTTCGCTTACCTAAAAGAGTTGAATCTTCCTTGAGGTTCAGAGAGTGAGAAGCGCGTTTCTTCTAGGAGCTGCATTTGGATATTCCAGAGTGAATGAGATTTAACCCTCTATTGAGAAATATCTGCTTCTAAAACCAAAACGGAGCAACATAACAGAACGGCCTTCAATGTGTGCGTTCAACTTAAAGAGTTAAATTGATGGGTGTTTGCAGGAGTTTGTAAACCCTTTCCGTCAAGAAGCGGAAAACGCATTTTTCCTGCCGTATCCGTGCATTTCAGAAATAGCTGGAAATCTCTGTCTAAAACTCAAAACGAACGTATCCTTCAGACTGCTCCGCTGTGTGTTCGCTTAGCTAAGTGAGCTGAATCTGCCTTGAGATTCAGAGAGTGAGAAGCCCTTTTCTTCTAGGAGCTGCGTTTGGATATTCCAAAGTGAATGGGATTAAAGGCTGTATTGAGAAATATCTGCTTCTAAAACCAAAACGGAGCAACTTAGCAGAACGGTCTTCAATGTGTGCGTTCAACTTACAGAGTTAAACTGATGTGTGTTTGCAGGAGTTTGTAAACCCTTTCTGAGAAGAAGCGGAAAACGCATTTTCCAGCAAAATCCAAGCATTTCAGAAATAGCTGGAAATCTTTGTCTAAAGCTCAAAACGAACGTATCCTTCCAACTGAACTGCTGTGTGTTTGCTCAGCTCAGGGAGCTGAATCTGCCTTGTGATTCAGAGAGTCTGAAGCGCGTTTCTTCTAGGAGCTGCGTGTGGATATTCCAGAGTGTATGGGAATAAACGCTGTATTGAGAAATATCTGCTTCTAAAACCAAAACGGACCAACCTAACAGAACGGCCTTCAATGTGTTCGTTCAACTTACAGAGGTAAACTGATGTGTGTTTGCCGGAGTTTGTAAACTTTTTCTGTGAAGAAGCGGAAAACGCATTTTTCCATCCAAATCCAAGCATTTTAGAAATAGCTGGACATCTCCGTCTAAAACTCAAAACGAACGTATCCTTCAGACTGCTCTGCTGTGTGTTCGCTTACCTAAAGAAGTTGAATCTGCCTTGAGATTCAGAGAGTGAGAAGCGTGTTTCTTCTAGGAGCTGCGTTTGGATAGTCCAGAGTAAATGGGAATTAACGCTGTATTGAGAAATATCTGCTTCTAAAACCAAAACGGAGCAACCTAACAGAACGGCCTTCAATGTGTGCGTTCCACTTACAGAGTTAATCTGATGGGTGTTTGCAGGAATTTGTAAACTTTTTCTGTGAATAAGCGGAAAACGCATTTTTCCACCGAAATCCAAGCATTTCAGGAATAGCTGGAAACCTCCGTCTAAAACTAAAAACGGACGTATCCTTCAGACTGCTATACTGTGTGTTCGCTTAGCTAAGGGACCTGAATCTGCCTTGAGATTCAGAGAGTGAGAACCGCGATTCTTCTTAAAGCTGCGTTTGGATATTCCAGAGTGAATTGGAGTTCACGCTGTATTGAGAAATATCTGCTTCTAAAACCCAAACGGAGCAACCTAACAGAACGGCCTTCAATGTGTGGGTTCATCCTAAAGAGTTAAACTGATGTGTGTTTGCAGGAGTTTTTAAACCCTTTCTGTGAAGAAGCCGAAAAAGCATTTTTCCAGCCAAATCCAAGCATTTCAGAAATAGCTGGACATCTCCGTCTAAAATTCAAAACGAACGTATCCTTCAGACTGCTCTGCTGTTTGTTCGCTGACCTAAGGGAGTTGAACCTGCCTTGAGATTCAGAGAGTGACAAGCGCGTTTCTTCTAGGAGCTGCGTTTGTATAGTCAAGAGTGAATGGGAGTTCACGCTGTATTGAGAAATATCTGCTTCTAAAACCCAAACGGAGCAACATAATAGAACGGCCTTCAATGTGTGTGTTCATCCTAAAGAGTTAAACGGATGTGTGTTTGCAGGAGTTTGTAAACCCTTTCTGTGAAGAAGCGGAAAACTTATTTTTCCAGCCAAATCCAAGCATTTCAGAAATAGCTGGAAATCTCCGTCTAAAACTCAAAACGAACGTATCCTTCAGACTGCACTGCTGTGTGTTCGCTTAGCTAAGGGAGTTGAATCTGCCTTGAGATTTAGAGAGTGAGAACCGTGTTTCTTCTAGGAGCTGCGTTTGGATATTCCAGAGTGAATGAGAGTTAACGCTGTATTGAGAAATATCTGCTTCTAAAACCAAAACGGAGCAACATAACAGAACGGCCTTAAATGTGTGCGTTCAACTTACAGAGTTAAACTGATGTGTGTTTGCAGGAGTTTGTAAACCCTTTCTGAGAAGAAGCGGAAAACGCATTTTCCAGCCAAATCCAAGCATTTCAGGAATAGCTGGATATCTCCGTCTAAAACTCAAAACGAACGTATCCTTCAGACTGCTCTGCTGTGTGTTTATTTACCTAAGTGAGCTGAATCTGCCTTGAGATTCAGAGAGTGAGAAACGCGTTTCTTTTAGGAGTTGCGTTTGTATATTCCAGAGTGAATGGGATCAAACGCTGTATTGAGAAATATCTGCTTCTAAAACCAAAACGGAGCAACCTAACAGAACGGCCTTCAATGTGTGCGTTCAACCTAGAGAGTTAAACTGATGTGTGTTTGCAGGAATTTGTAAACCGTTTCTGTGAAGAAACGGAAAACGCATTTTTCCAGCCACATCCAAGCATTTCAGGAATAGCAGGAAATCTCAGTCTAAAACTCAAAACGAACGTATCCTTCAGACTACTCTGCTGTGTGTTAGTTTACCTAAGGGATTTGAATCTGCCTTGAGATTCAGAGAGTGAGAAGCGCGTTTCTTTTAGGAGCTGCGTTTGGATATTCCAGAGTGAATGGGAGTAAACGCTGTATAGAGAAATATCTGCTTCTAAAACCAAAACGGAGCAACCTAACAGAACGGCCTTCAATGTGTGCGTTCAACTTACAAAGTTAAACTGATGTGTGTTTGCAGGAGTTTGTAAACCCTTTCCGTGAAGAAGCCTAAAACGCATTTTTCCAGCCAAATCCAAGCATTTTAGAAAGAGCTGGAAATCTCCGTCTAAAACTCAAAACGATCCTATCCTTCAGAATGCTCTGCTGTGTGTTCGCTTAGCTAAGGGAACTGAATCTGTCTTGAGATTCAGAGAGTGAGAAGCGTGTTTGTTCTAGGAGCTGCGTTTGGATATTCCAGAGTGAAAGGGAGTAAACGCTGTATTGAGAAATATCTGCTTCTAAAACCAAAACGAAGATACCTAACAGAAAGGCCTTCAATGTGTGCGTTCAACTTACAGAGATAAACTGATGTGAGTTTGCAGGAGATTGTAAACACTTTCTGTAGAGAAGCAGAAAACGCATTTTTGCAGCCAAATCCAAGCATTTCAGAAATAGCTGGAAATCTCCGTCTAAAACTCAAAACGAACGTATCCTCCATACTGCTCTGCTGTGTGTTCTCATAGGTAAGGGACCTGAATCTGCCTTGAGATTCAGAGAGTGAGAAGCCCGTTTCTTTTAGGAGCTGCGTTTGGATATTCCAGAGTGAATGGGAGTAAACGCTGTATTGAGAAATATCTGCTTCTAAACCCAAAACAAAGCAACCTACCAGAGAGGCCTTCAATGTGTGCGTTCCACTTACAGAGTTAAACTGATGTGTGTTTGCAGGAGTTTGTTAACCCTTTCTGAAAAGAAGGGAAAAACGCATTTTCCAGCCAAATCCAAGCATTTCAGGGATAGCTGGAAATCTCCGTCTAAAACTCAAAACGAACGTATCCGTCAGACTGCTCTGCTGTGTGTTCGCTTAACTAAGTGAGTTGAATCTGCCTTGAAATTCAGAGAGTGAGAACCGCGTTTCTTCTAGGAGCTGCGTTCTGATATTCCAGAGTTAAAGGGAGTAAACGCTGTATTGAGAAATATCTGCTTCTAAAACCAAAACGGAGGAACCTAACAGAACGGCCTTCAATGTGTGCGTTCAACTTACAGCGTTAAACTGATGTGAGTTTGCAGGAGATTGTAAACACTTTCTGTAGAGAAGCGGAAAACGCATATTTTCTGCCAAATCCAAGCATTTCAGAAATAGCTGGAAATCTCTCTCTAAAACTCAAAACGAACGTACACTTCAGACTGCTCTGCTGTGTGTTCGCTTACCTAATGGAGTTGAATCTGCCTTGAGATTAAGAGAATGAGAAGCGCGTTTCTATTACGAATTGGGTTTGGATATCCCAGAGTGAATAAAAGTAAACGCTGTATTGAGAAATATCTGCTTCTAAAACCAAAACGGAGCAACCTAACAGAACGACCTTCAATGGGTGCGTTCAACTTACAGAGGTAACCTGATGTGTGTTTGCAGGAATTTTTAAACCCTTTCTGTGAAGAAGCGGAAAACGCATTTTTCCAGCCAAATCCAAGCATTTCAGGAATAGCTGGAAATCTCCGTCTAAAACTCAAAACGAACGTATCCTTCAGACTGCTCTGCTGTGTGTTCGCTTAGATAAGGGACCTGAATCTGCCTTGAGATTCAGAGAGTGAGAAGCGCGTTTCTTCTAGGAGCTGCGTTTTCATATTCAAGATTGAATGGGAGTACACGCTGTATTGAGACATATCTGCTTCTAAAACCAAAACGGAGCAACCTAACAGAACGGCCTTCAATGTGTGCGTTCAACTTACAGAGTTAAACTGATGTGTGTTTGCAGGAGTTTGTAAACCCTTTCTGAGAAGAAGCGGAAAACGCAGTTTCCAGCCAAATCCAAGCATTTAAGGAATAGCTGGAAATCTCCGTCTAAAACTCAAAACGAACGTATCCTTCAGACTGCCCTACTGTGTTTTCGCTTACCTAAGGGAGTTGAACCTGCCTTGAGATTCAGAGAGTGAGAAGCGCGTTTCTTCTAGGAGCTGCGTTTGGATATTCCAGAGAGAATGAGAGTTAACGCTGTATTGAGAAATATCTGCTTCTAAAACCAAAACGGAGCAACTTAACAAAACGGCCTTCAATGTGTGCGTTCAACTTACAGAGTTAAACTGATGTGTTTTTGCAGGAATTTGTAAACCCTTTCTGTGAAGAAGCGGAAAACGCATTTTTCCAGCCAAATCCAACCATTTCGGGAATAGCTGGAAATCTCCGTCTAAAACTCAAAACGAACGTATCCTTCAGCCTGCTCTGCTGTGTGTTCTATTAGCTAAGGCACTTGAATCCAACTTGAGATTAAAAAAGTGAGAACCGCGTTTCTTTTAGGAGCTGCGTTTAGATATTCCAGAGTGAATGGGAGTAAACGCTGTATTGAGAAATATCGGCTTCTAAAACCAAAACGGAGCATCCTAACAGAACGGCCTTCAATGTGTGCGTTCAACTTACAGAGTTAAACTGATGTGTGTTTGCAGGAGATTGTAAACCCTCTCTGAGAAGAAGCGGAAAAAGCATTTTCCAACCAAATCCAAGCATTTCAGGAATAGCTGGAAATCTCCGTCTAAAGCTCAAAACGAACGTATCCTTCAGACTGCTCTGCTCTGTGTTCGCTTAGCTCAGGCAGCTGAATCTGTCTTGAGATTCAGAGAGTGAGAAGTGCGTTTCTTCTAGGAGATGCGTTTGGATATTCCAGAGTGAATGGGAGTAAACGCCGTATTGAGAAATATCGGCTTCTAAAACCAAAACGGAGCAACTTACAGAACGGATATCAACGTGTGCGTTCAACGTAAAGAGTTAAACTCGTGTGTTTGCAGGAGTTTGTAAACTGTTTCTGTGAAGAAGTGGAAAACCCATATTTCCTGACTAATCCAAGCATTTCAGAAATAGCTGGAAATCTCCGTCTAAAACCCAAAACGAACGTATCCTTCAGACTGCTCTGCTGTCTGTTCGCTGAGATAATTGAGCAGAATTTGCCTTTAGATTCAGAGAGTAAGAAGCCCGTTTCTTCTAGAAGCTGCGTTTGGATATTCCAGAGTGAATGAGAGTTAACGTTGTATTGAGAAATATCTGCTTCTAAAAGAGAAACGGAGCCACCTAACAGAACGGCCTTCAATGTGTGCGTTCAACTTACAGAGTTAAACTGATGTGTGTTTGCAGGAGTTTGTAAACCCTTTCCGTGAAGAAGCGGAAAACGAATTTTTCAGCCAAATTTAAGCATTTCAGAAATAGCTGGAAATCTTCGTCTAAAACTCAAAACGAACCTATCCTTCTGACTGCTCTGCTGTGTGTTCGCTTACCTAAGGGAGCTGAATCTGCCTTGAGTTTCAGAGAGTGAGAAGCGCGTTTCTTCTAAGAGCTGCGTTTGGATATTACAGAGTGAATAAGAGTCAACGCTGTATTGAGAAATATCTGGTTCTAAAACAAAAACGGAGCCACCTAGCAAAACGGCCTTCAATGTGTGCGTTCAACTTACAAAGTTAAACTGATGTGTGTTTGCAGGAGTTTGTAAACCCTTTCCGTGAAGAAGAGGAAGACGCATTTTTCCAGCCAAATCCAAGCATTTCAGAAAGAGCTGGAAATCTCCGTCTAAAACTCAAAACGAACCTATCCTTCAGAATGCTCTGCTGTGTGTTCGCTTAGCTAAGGGAACTGAATCTGTCTTGAGATTCAGAGAATGAGAAGCGTGTTTGTTCTAGGAGCTGCGTTTGCATATTCCAGAGTGAAAGGGAGTAAACGCTGTAATGAGAAATATCTGCTTCTAAAACCAAAACGGAGATACCTAACAGAAAGGCCTTCAATGTGTGCGTTCAACTTACAGAGTTAAACTGATGTGAGTTTGCAGGAGATTGTAAACACTTTCTGTAGAGAAGCAGAAAACGCATTTTTCCAGCCAAATCCAAGCATTTCAGAAATAGCTGGAAATCTCCGTCTAAAACTCAAAACGAATGTATCCTCCATACTGCTCTGCTGTGTGTTCTCATAGGTAAGGGACCTGAATCTGCCTTGAGATTCAGAGAGTGAGAAGCCCGTTTCTTTTAGGAGCTGCGTTTGGATATTCCAGAGTGAATGGGAGTAAACGCTGTATTGAGAAATATCTGCTTCTAAACCCAAAACAAAGCAACATACCAGAGAGGCCTTCAATGTGTGCATTCCACTTACAGAGTTAAACTGATGTGTGTTTGCAGGAGTTTGTTAACCCTTTCTGAAAAGAAGGGAAAAACGCATTTTCCAGCCAAATCCAAGCATTTCAGGGATAGCTGGAAATCTCCGTCTAAAACTCAAAACGAACGTATCCGTCAGACTGCTCTGCTGTGTGTTCGCTTAACTAAGTGAGTTGAATCTGCCTTGAGATTCAGAGAGTGAGAAGCGCGTTTCTTCTAGGAGCTGCGTTTGGATATTCCAGAGTGAAAGGGAGTAAACGCTGTATTGAGAAATATCAGCTTCTAAAACCAAAACGGAGGAACCTAACAGAACGGCCTTCAATGTGTGCGTTCAACTTACAGAGTTAAACTGATGTGAGTTTGCAGGAGATTGTAAACACTTTCTGTAGAGAAGCGGAAAACGCATATTTTCTGCCAAATCCAAGCATTTCAGAAATAGCTGGAAATCTCTCTCTAAAACTCAAAACGAACGTACACTTCAGACTGCTCTGCTGTGTGTTCGCTTACCTAATGGAGTTGAATCTGCCTTGAGATTAAGAGAATGAGAAGCGCGTTTCTATTACGAATTGGGTTTGGATATCCCAGAGTGAATAAAAGTAAACGCTGTATTGAGAAATATCTGCTTCTAAAACCAAAACGGAGCAAACTAACAGAACGGCCTTCAATGGGTGCGTTCAACTTACAGAGCTAACCTGATGTGTGTTTGCAGGAATTTTTAAACCCTTTCTGTGAAGAAGCGGAAAACGCATTTTTCCAGCCAAATCCAAGCATTTCACGAATAGCTGGAAATCTCCGTCTAAAACTCAAAACGAACGTATCCTTCAGACTGCTCTGCTGTGTGTTTGCTTAGATAAGGGACCTGAATTTTCCTTGAGATTCAGAGAGTGAGAAGCGCGTTTCTTCTAGGAGCTGCGTATTCATATTCAAGATTGAATGGGAGTACACGCTGTATTGAGAAATATCTGCTTCTAAAACCAAAACGGAGCAACCTAACAGAACGGCCTTCAATGTGTGCGTTCAACTTACAGAGTTAAACTGATGTGTGTTTGCAGGAGTTTGTAAACCCTTTCTGAGAAGAAGCGGAAAACGCATTTTCCAACCAAATCCAAGCATTTCAGGAATAGCTGGAAATCTCCGTCTAAAACTCAAAACGAACGTATCCTTCAGACTGCTCTACTGTGTCTTCGCTTACCTAAGGGAGTTGAACCTGCCTTGAGATTCAGAGAGTGAGAAGCGCGTTTCTTCTAGGAGCTGCGTTTGGATATTCCAGAGAGAATGAGAGTTAACGCTGTATTGAGAAATATCTGCTTCTAAACCCAAAACGGAGCAACCTAACACAACGGCCTTCAATGTGTGCGTTCAACTTAAAGAGTTAAACTGATGTGTTTTTTCAGGAGTTTGTAAACCCTTTCCGTGAAGAAGCGGAAATCGCATTTTTCCAGCCAAATCCAAGCATTTCAGAAGTAGCTGGAAATCTCCGTCTAAAACTCAAAAGGAACCCATCCTTCAGACTGCTCTGCTGTGTGTTCGCTTACCTAAGGGAGCTGAATCTGCCTTGAGATTCAGAGAGTGAGAAGCGTGTTTCTTCTAGGAGCTTCGTTTGGATATTCCAGAGTGAATGGGAGTAAACGCTGTATTGAGAAATATGTGCTTCTAAAACCAAAACGAAGCAACCTAACAGAACGGCCTTCAATGTGTGCGTTCAACCTACAGAGTTAAACTGATGTGTGTTTGCAGGAGTTTGTAAACCCTTTCTGTGAAGAAGCGGAAAACGCATTTTTCAAGCCAAGTCCAAGCATTTCACGAATAGCTGGAAATCTCAGTCTAAAACTCAAAACGAACGTATGTTTCAGACTGCTCTTCTGTGTGTTCTCTTAGCTAAGGCAGTTGAATTTACCTTGAGATTCAAAAAGTGAGAACCGCGTTTCTTCTAGGAGCTGCGTTTAAATATTTTAGAGTGAATGGGAGTAAACGCAGTATTGAGAAATATCTGCTTCTAAAACCAAAACGGAGCAACTTAACAAAACGGCCTTCAATGTGTGCGTTCAGCTTACAGAGTTAAACTGATGTGTTTTTGCAGGAATTTGTAAACCCTTTCTGTGAAGAAGCGGAAAACGCATTTTTCCAGCCAAATCCAACCATTTCGGGAATAGCTGGAAATCTCCGTCTAAAACTCAAAACGAACGTATCCTTCAGCCTGCTCTGCTGTGTGTTCTATTAGCTAAGGCACTTGAATCCAACTTGAGATTAAAAAAGTGAGAACCGCGTTTCTTTTAGGAGCTGCGTTTAGATATTCCAGAGTGAATGGGAGTAAACGCTGTATTGAGAAATATCGGCTTCTAAAACCAAAACGGAGCATCCTAACAGAACGGCCTTCAATGTGTGCGTTCAACTTACAGAGTTAAACTGATGTGTGTTTGCAGGAGATTGTAAACCCTCTCTGAGAAGAAGCGGAAAACGCATTTTCCAACCAAATCCAAGCATTTCAGGAATAGCTGGAAATCTCCGTCTAAAGCTCAAAACGAACGTATCCTTCAGACTGCTCTGCTCTGTGTTCGCTTAGCTCAGGCAGCTGAATCTGTCTTGAGATTCAGAGAGTGAGAAGTGCGTTTCTTCTAGGAGATGCGTTTGGATATTCCAGAGTGAATGGGAGTAAACGCCGTATTGAGAAATATCGGCTTCTAAAACCAAAACGGAGCAACTTACAGAACGGATATCAACGTGTGCGTTCAACGTAAAGAGTTAAACTCGTGTGTTTGCAGGAGTTTGTAAACTGTTTCTGTGAAGAAGTGGAAAACCCATATTTCCTGACTAATCCAAGCATTTCAGAAATAGCTGGAAATCTCCGTCTAAAACCCCAAACGAACGTATCCTCCAGAAGCTCTGCTGTTTGTTCGCTTACCTAAGGAAGTTGAATCTGCTTTGAGATTCAGAGTGAGAAGCGCGTTTCTTCTAGGATCTGCGTTTGGATATTCCGGAGTGAAGGGGAGTAAACGCTGTAGTGAGAAATATCTGCTTCTAAAACCAATACGGAGCAACATAACAGAACGGCCTTCAATGTGTGGGTTCAACTTACAGAGCTAAACTGATGTGTGTTTGCAGGAGTTTGTAAACCCTTTCGGTCAAGAAGCGGAAAACGCATTTTTCCTGCCATATCCGTGCATTTCAGAAATAGCTGGAAATCTCCGTCTAAACCTCAAAACGAACGTATCCTTCAGACTGCATCGCTGTGTGTTCGCTTAGCTAAGTGAGCTGAATCTGCCTTGAGATTCAGAGAGTGAGAAGCCCGTTTCTTCTATGAGCTGCGTTTGGATATTCAAAAGTGAATGGGATTAAAGGCTGTATTGATAAATATCTGCTTCTAAAACCAAAACGGAGCAACTTAGCAGAACGGCCTTCAATGTGTGCGATCAGCTTACAGAGGTAAACTGATGTGTGTTTACAGATGTTTGTAAACCCTTTCTGAGAAGAAGCGCAAAACGCATTTTCCAGCAAAATCCAAGCATTTCAGAAATAGCTGGAAATCTCCGTCTAAAGCTCAAAACGAACGTATCCTTCAAACAACACTGCTGTGTGTTTGCTTAGCTAAGGGAGCTGAATCTGCCTTGAGATTCAGAGAGTCTGAAGCGCGTTTCTTCTAGGAGCTGCGTGTGGATATTCCAGAGTGTATGGGAGTAAACGCTGTATTGAGAAATATCTGCTTCTAAAACAAAAACGGACCAACCTAACAGAACGGCCTTCAATGTGTGCGTTCAACCTACAGAGTTAAACTGATGTTTGTTTGCAGGAGTTTGTAAACTTTTTCTGTGAAGAAGCGGAAAACGGATTTTTCCAGCCAAATTGAAGCATTTCAGAAATAGCTGGAAATCTCCGTCTAAAACTCAAAACGAACGTATCCTTCAGACTGCTCTGCTGTGTGTTCGCTGACCTAAGGGAGTTGAATCTGCCTTGAGATTCAGAGAGTGAGAAGCGCGTTTTTCTGGGAGCTGCGTTTGAATATTCCAGAGTGAAGGAGAGTTAACGCTGTATTGAGAAATATCTGCTTCTAAAACCAAAACGGAGCAACCTAACAGAACGGCCTTCAATGTGTCCGTTCAACTTACAAAGTTAAACTGATGTGTGTTTGCAGGAGTTTGTAAACCCTTTCTGAGAAGAAGCGGAAAATGCATTTTCCAGCCAAATCCACGCATTTCAGAAATAGCTGGAAATCTCCGTCTAAAGCTCAAAACGAACGTATCCTCCAGACTGCTCTGCTGTGTGTTCGCTTACCTAAGTGAGTTGAATCTGCCTTGGGATTCAGAGAGTGAGAAGCGCGTTTCTTCTAGGAGCTGCGTTTTGATAGTCCAGAGTGAATGGGAATTAACGCGGTATTGAGAAATATCTGCTTCTAAAACCAAAACGGAGCAACCTAATAGAACGGCTTTCAATGTGTGCGTTTAACTTACAGAGTTAAACTGATATGTATTTGCAGGAGTTTGTAAATCCTTTCTGTGGAGAAGCGGAAAACGCATTTTTCCAGCCAAATCCAAGCATTTCAGAAATAGCTGGAAATCTTCGTCTAAAACTCAGAACGAATGTATCCTTCAGACGGCTCCGCAGTGTGTACTCTTAGCTAAGTGAGCTGAATCTGCCTTGAGATTCAGAGAGTGATAAGCCCGTTTCTTCTAGGAGCTGCGTTTGGATATTCCGGAGTTAATGGGATTAAACGCTGTATTGAGAAATATCTGCTTCTAAAACCAAAACGGAACAACTTATCAGAGCGGCCTTCAATGTCTGCGTCCAACTTACAGAGTTAAACTGATGTGTGTTTGCAGGAGTTTGTAAACACTTTCTGAGAATAAGCGGAAAACGCATTTTCCACCCCAATCCAAGCATTTCAGGAATAGCTGGAAATCTCCGTCTAAAACTCAAAACGAACGTATGTTTCAGACTGCTCTGCTGTGTGTTCTCTCAGCTAAGGCAGTTGAATTTACCTTGAGATTCAAAAAGTGAGAACTGCGTTTCTTCTAGGAGCTGCGTTTAAATATTCCAGAGTGAATGGGAGTCAACGCTGTATTGAGAAATATCTGCTTCTAAAACCAAAACCGAGCAACCTAACAGAACGGCCTTCAATGTGTGCGTTCAACTTACAGAGCTATACTGATGTGTGTTTGCAGGAATTTGTAAACCCTTTCTGAGAAGAAGCGGAAAACGCATTTTCCAGCCAATTACAAGCATTTCAGGAATAGCTGGAAATCTCCGTCTAAAACTCAAAACCAACGTATCCTTCAGACTGCTCTGCTGTGTGTTCGCTTACCTAAGGGAGTTGAATCTGCCTTGAGTTTCAGAGAGTGAGAAGCGCGTGTCTTTTAGGAGCTGCGTTTGGATATTCCAGAGTGAATGGGAGTAAACGCCGTATTGAGAAATATCTGCTTCTAAAACCAAAACGGAGCGACCTAACAGAACTGCCTTCAATGTGTGCGTTCAACTTACAGAGTTAAACTGATGTGTGTTTGCAGGAGTTTGTAAACCCTTTCCGACAAGAAGCAAAAAACGCATTTTTCCTGCCAAATCCAAGCATTTCAGAAATAGCTGGAAATCTCCGTCTAAAATTCAAAACGAACTTATCCTTCAGACTGCTCTGCTGTGTGTTCGCTTAGCTAAGGGAGTTGAATCTGCCTAGAGTTTCAGAGAGTGAGAAGCGCGTTTCTTCTAGGAGCTGCGTTTAGATATTACAGAGTGAATGGGAGTAAACGCTGTATTGAGAAATATCTGATTCTAAAACCAAAACGGAGCAACTTAGCAGAACGGCCTTCAATGTGTGCGTTCAACTGACAGAGTTAAACTGATGTGTGTTTGCAGGAGGTTGTAAACCCTTTCTGAGAAGAAGTGGAAAACGCATTTTCCAGCAAAATCCAATCATTTCAGCAATAGTTGGAAATCTCCGTCTAAAGCTTAAAACGAACGTATCTTTCAGACTACTCTGCTGTGTGTTCGCTTACCTAAGGGAGTTGAATCTGCCTTGAGATTCGGAGAGTCAGAAGCGTGTTTCTTCTAGGAGCTTCGTTTTGATAGTTCTGAGTGAAGGGGAGTTAACGCTGTATTGAGAAATATCTGCTTCTAAAACCAAAACGGAGCAACCTAACAGAACGGCTTTCAATGTGTGCGTTCAACTTACAGAGTTAAACTGATGTGTGTTTGCAGGAGTTTGTAAACCCTTTCTGTGAAGAAAAGGAAAACGCATTTTTCCAGCCAAATCCAAGCATTTCAGGAATAGCTGGAAATCTCCGTCTAAAACTCAAAACGAACGTATCCTTCAGACTACTCTGCTGTGTGTTCGCTTATATTAGGGACCTGAATCTGCCTTGAGATTCAGAGAGTGAGAAGCGCGTTTCTTCTAGGAGCTGCGTTTTCATATTCAAGATTGAATGGGAGTAAACGCTGTATTGAGAAATATCTGCTTCTAAAACCAAAACGGAGAAACCTAACAGAACGGCCTTCAATGTGTGTGTTCAACTTACAGAGTTAAACTGATGTGTGTTTGCAGGAATTTTTAAACCCTTTCTGTGAAGAAGTGGAAAACGCATTTTCCATCAAATCCAAGCATTTCAGGAATAGCTGGAAATCTCCGTCTAAAACTCAAAACGATCGTATCCTTCAGACTGCTCTGCTGTGTGTTCGCTTAGCTAAGGCAGCTGAATCTGCCTTGAGATTCAGAGAGTGAGAAGCGCATTTCTTCTAGGAGCTGCGTTTGGATATTCCAGAGTGAATGGGAGTAAACGCTGTATTTAGAAACATCTGCTTCTAAAACCAAAACGGAGCAACCTAACAGAACCGCCTTCAATGTATGCATTCAACTTAAAAAGGTAAACTGATGTGTGTTTGCAGGAGTTTGTAAACCCTTTCTGTGAAGAAGCGGAAAACGCATTTTTCCAGCGAAATCCAAGCGTTTCAGGAATAGCTGAAAATCTCCGTCTAAAACTCAAAACGGACGTATCCTTCAGACTGCTCTGCTGTGTGTTCGCTTACCTAAGGGAGTTGAATCTGCCTTGAGTTTCAGAGAGTGAGAAGCGCGTGTCTTTTAGGAGCTGCGTTTGGATATTCCAGAGTGAATGGGAGTAAACGCTGTATTGAGAAATATCTGCTTCTAAAACCAAAACGGAGCAACCTAACAGAACTGCCTTCAATGTGTGCGTTCAACTTACAGAGTTAAACTGATGTGTGTTTGCAGGAGTTTGTAAACCCTTTCCGTGAAAAAGTGGAAAACACATTTTTCCAGCCAAATCCAAGCATTTCAATAAGCGCTGGAAATCTCCGTCTAAAACTCAAAACGAACCTATCCTTCAGAATGCTCTGCTGTGGGTTCGCTTTGCTAAGGGAGCTGAATCTGCCTGGAGTTTCAGAGAGTGAGAGGCGTGTTTCTTCTAGGAGCTGCGTTTGGATATTCCAGAGTGAATGAGAGTTAATGCTGTATTGAGAAATATCTGCTTCTAACACCAAAACGGAGCAACCTAACAGAACGGCCTTCAATGTGTGCGTTCAACTTACAGAGTTAAACTGATGTGTTTGCAGGAGTTTGTAAACCCTTTCCGTCAAGAAGCGAAAAACGCATTTTTCCTGACATATCCGTGCATTTCAGAAATAGCTGGAAATCTCCGTCTAAAACTCAAAACGAACGTATCCTTCAAACTGCACTTCTGTGTGTTTGCTTAGCTAAGGGAGCTGAATCTGCCTTGAGATTCAGAGAGTGAGAAGCGCGTTTCTTCTAGGAGCTGCGTTTCGATATTACAGAGTGAATGGGAGTAAACGCTGTATTGAGAAATATCTGATTCTAAAACCAAAACGGAGCAACATAACAGAACGGCCTTCAATGTGTGCATTTAACCTACAGAGTTAAACTGATGTGTGTTTGCAGGGGTTTGTAAACCCTTTCGTTGAAGAAGCGAAAAACGCATTTTTCCAGCCAAATCCAAGCATTTCACAAATAGCTGGATATCTCCGTCTAAAACTCAAAACGAACGTATGCTTCAGACTGCTCTGCTGTGTGTTCGCTTACATAACGGAGTTGAATCTGCCTTGAGATTCAGAGAGTGAGAAGCGCGTTTCTTGTAGGTTCTGCGTTTGGATATTCCAGAGTAAATGAGAGTAAACGCTGTATTGAAAATTATCTGCTTCGAAAACCAAAACAGAGCAACCTAACAGAACGGCCTTCAATGTGTGCATTCAACTTAAAGAGTTAAACTGATGTGTGTTTGCA
Source organism: Callithrix jacchus (assembly GCF_049354715.1). Lineage (NCBI taxonomy): Eukaryota > Metazoa > Chordata > Mammalia > Primates > Cebidae > Callithrix > Callithrix jacchus. Next base: position 60,583,394 of record NC_133506.1, read on the forward strand.
GGAGTTTGTAAACCCTTTCTGTGAAGAAGCGGAAAACGCATTTTTCAAGCCAAATCCAAGCATTTCAGAAATAGCTGGACATATCCGTCTAAAACTCAAAACAAACGTATCCTTCAGACTGCTCTGCTGTGTGTTCTCTTAGCTAAGGCAGGTGAATCTACCTTGAGATTCAAAAAGTGAGAACCGCGTTTCTTCTAGGAGCTGGGTTTAAATATTCCAGAGTCAAAGGGAGTAAACGCTATATTGAGAAATATTTGCTTCTAAAGCCAAAACGGAGCAACCTTACAGAACGGCCTTCAATATGTGCGTTCAACTTACAGAGTTAAACTGATGTGTGTTTGCAGGAGTTTGTACACCCTTTCTGTGAAGAAGCGGAAGACGCATTTTTCCATCCAAATCCAAGCATTTTAGAAATAGCTGGACATCTCCGTCTAAAACTCAAAACGAACGTATTCTTCAGACTGCTCTGCTGTGTGTTCGCTTACCTAAGGGAGTTAAATCTGCCTTGAGATTCAGAGAGTGAGAAGCGCGTTTCTTCTAGGAGCTGCGTTTGGATAGTCCAGAGTAAATGGGAGTTAACGCTGTATTGAGAAATATCTGCTTCTAAAACCAAAACGGAGCAACCTAACAGAACGGCCTTCAATGTGTGCGTTCCACTTACAGAGTTAAACTGATGGGTGTTTGCAGGAATTTGTAAACACTTTCTGTGAAGAAGCGGAAAACGCATTTTTCCAGCGAAATACAAGCATTTCAGAAATACCTGGAAATCTCCGTCTAAAACTCAAAACGGACGTATCCTTCAGACTGCTATGCTGTGTGTTCGCTTAGCTAAGGGACCTGAATCTGCCTTGAGATTCAGAGAGTGAGAACCGCGTTTCTTGTAGGAGCCGCGTTTGGATATTCCAGAGTGAATGGGAGTAAACGCTGTATTGAGAAATATCTGCCTCTAAAACCAAAACGGAGCAACCTAACAGAACGGCCTTCAATGTGTGCGTTCATCCTAAAGAGTTAAACTGATGTGTGTTTGCAGGAGTTTGTAAACCCTTTCTGTGAAGAAGCCGAAAAAGCATTTTTCCAGCCAAATCCAGGCATTTCAGAAATAGATAGACATCTCCGTCTAAAACTCAAAACGAACGTATCCTTCAGACTGCTCTGCTGTGTGTTCGCTGACCTAAGGGAGTTGAATCTGCCTTGAGATTCAGAGAGTGACAAGCCCGTTTCTTCTAGGAGCTGCGTTTGTATAGTCAAGAGTGAATGGGAATTCACGCTGTATTGAGAAATATCTGCTTCTAAAACCAAAACGGAGCAACCTAACAGAACGGCCTTCAATGTTAGCGTTTATCCTAAAGAGTTAAACTGATGTGTGTTTGCAGGAGTTTGTAAACCCTTTCTGTGAAGAAGCGGAAAACTTATTTTTCCAGCCAAATACAAGCATTTCAGAAATAGCTGGAAATCTCCGTCTATGACTCAAAACGAACGTATCCTTCAGACTTCCCTGCTGTGTGTTCGCTTACCTAAGGGAATTGAATCTGCCTTGAGATTCAGAGAGTGAGAAGCGCGTTTGTTCTAGAAGCTGCGTTTGGATATACCAGAGTGAATGAGAGTTAACGTTGTATTGAGAAATATCTGCTTCTAAAAGCAAAACGGAGCCACCTAACAGAACGGCCTTCAATGTGTGCGTTCAACTTACAGAGGTAAACTGATTTGTGTTTGCAGGAGATTGTAAACCCTTTCTGTGAAGAAGCGGAAAACGAATTTTCCAGCCAAATCCAAGCATTTCAGGAATAGCTGGAAATCTCCGTCTAAAAGTGAAATGAACGTATAGTTCAGACTGCTCTGCTGTGTGTTCGCTTACCTAAGGGAATTGAATCTACCTTGAGATTCAAAAAGTGAGAACCGCGTTTCTTTTATGATCTGCGTTTGGATATTCCAGAGTGAATGAAAGTAAACGCTGTATTGAGAAATATCTGCTTCTAAAACCAAAACGGAGAAACCTAACAGAACGGCCTTCAATGAGTGCGTTCAACTTACAGAGTTAAACTGATGTGTGTTTGCAGGAATTTGTAAACCCTTTCTGTGAAGAAGTGGAAAACGCATTTTCCAGCCAAATCCAAGCATTTCAGGAATAGCTGAAAATCTCAGTCTAAAACTCAAAACGAACGTATCTTTCAGACTGCTCTGCTGTGTGTTCGCTTAGTTAAGGGACCTGAATCTGCCTTGAGATTCAGAGTGAGAAGCACGTTTCTTCTAGGAGCTGCGTTTGGATATTCCAGAGTGAATGGGAGTAAACGCTGTATTGAGAAATATCTGCTTCTAAAACCCAAACGGAGCAACCTAACAGAACGGCCTTCATGATGTGCGTTCAACTTACAGAGTTAAACTGATGTGTGTTTGCAGGAGTTTGTAAACCCTTTCTGTGAAGAAGCGGAAAACGCATTTTTCCAGCCAAATCCAAGCATTTCAGAAATAGCTGGAAATCTCCGTCTGAAACGCAAAACGAACGTATCCTTCAGACTGCTCTGCTGTGAGTTCGCTTATTTAAAAGGATTGAATCTGCCTTGAGATTCAGAGAGTGAGAAGCGCGTTTCTTCTTGGAGCTGCGTTTAAATAGTCCAGAGTGAACGGGAGTTAACGATGTATTGAGAAATATCTGCTTCTAAAACCAAAACGGAGCAACATAACAGAACGGCCTTCAATGTGTCCGTTTAACTTACAGAGTTAAACTGATGTGTGTTTGCAGGAGTTTGTAAAACCTTTCTGTGAATAAGCAGAAAACGCATTTTTCCAGCCAAATCCAAGCATTTCAGAAATAGCTGGAAATCTCCGTCTAAAACTCAAAACGAACGTATCCTTCAGATTGCTCTGTTGTGTGTTCTCATAGCTAAGGCAGTTGAATCTACCTTGAGATTCAAAAATGAGAACCACGTTTCTTCTAGGAGCTGCGTTTAGATATTCCAGAGTGAATGGGAGTAAACGCTGTATTGAGAAGTAACTGCTCCTAAAACCAAAATGGAGCAACCTAAGAAAACGGCCTTCAATGTGTGCGTTCAACTTAAAGCGTTAAACTGATTTGTGTTCGCAGGAATTTGTAAACCCATTCTTTGAAGAAGCGGAAAACGCATTTTGCCAGCCAAATCCAAGCATTTCAAAAATAGCTGGAAATCTCCGTCTAAAACTCAAAACGAACGTATCCTTCAGACTGCTCTGCTGTCTTTTCGCTGAGCTAATTGAGCTGAATTTGCCTTGAGATTCAGAGAGTGAGAAGCCCGTTTCTTCTAGGAGCTGCGTTTGGATATTCCAGAGTGAATGGGAGTAAACTCTGTATTGAGAAATATCTGCTTCTAAAACCAAAACGGAGCAACCTAACAGAACGGCCTTCAATGTGTGCGTTCAACTTACAGAGTTAAACTGATGTGTGTTTGCAGGAGTTTGTAAATTTTCTTCTAAGAAGAATCGGAAGACGCATTTTTCCAGCCAAATCCAAGCATTTCAGGCATAGCTGAAAATCTCCGTCTAAAACTCAAAACGAACGTATCCTTCAGACTACTCTGCTGTGTGTTCTCGTACCTAAGGGACCTGAATCTGCCTTGAGATTCAGAGAGTGAGAAGTGCGTTTCTTTTAGGAGCTGCGTTTAGATATTCCAGAGTGAATGAAAGTAAACGCTGTATTGAGAAATATCTGCGTCTAAAACCAAAACGGAGTAAGCTAACAGAACGGCCTTCGATGTGTTCGTTCCACTTACAGAGATAAACTAATGTGTGTTTGCAGGAGTTTGTAAACCATTTCTGTGAAGAAGCGGAACACGCATTTTTCCAGCCAAATTCAAGCATTTCAGAAATAGCTGGAAATCTTTGTCTAAAACTCAAAACGAACGTATCTTTCAGACTGCTCTGCTGTGTGTTCTCTTAGCTAAGGCAGTTGAATCTACCTCGAGATTCAACAAGTGAGAACCGCGTTTCTTCTAAGAGCTGCGTTTAGATATTCCAGAGTGAATGGGAGTAAACGCTCTATTGAGAAATATCTGCTTCTAAAACCAAACCGGAGCAACCTAACAGAACGCCTTCAATGTGTTCGTTCAACTTACAGAGTTAAACTGATGTGTGTTTGCAGGAGTTAGTAAACCCTTTCTGTGAAGAAGCGGAAAACGCATTTTTCCAGCGAAATCTAAGCATTTCAGAAATAGCTGGACATCTCCGTCTAAAACTCAAAACGAACGTATCCTTCAGACTGCTCTGCTCTGTCTTCGCTTAGCTCAGGGAGCTGAATCTGCCTTGAGATTCAGAGAGTGAGAAGCGCGTTTCTTCTAGGAGATGCGTTTGGATATTCCAGAGTGAATGGGAGTAAACGCCGTATTGAGAAATATCGACATCTAAAAGCAAAACGGAGCAACTTACAGAGCGGATATAAATGTGTGCGTTCAACTTAAAGAGTTAAACTCGTGTGTTTGCTGGAGTTTGTAAACACTTTCTGTGAAGAAGCGGAAAACGCATATTTCCTGACTAATCCAAGCATTTCAGAAATAGCTGGAAATCTCCGTCTAAAACCCAAAACGAACCTATCCTCCAGACTGCTCTGCTGTGTGTTCGCTTAGCTAAGGAAGTTGAATCTGCTTTGAGATTCAGAGTGAGAACCGCGTTTCTTCTAAAAGCTGCGTTTCGATATTCCAGAGTGAATGGGAGTAAACGCTGTATTGAGAAATATCTGCTTCTAAAACCAAACCGGAGCAACCAAACATAACGCCTTCAATGTGTTCGTTCAACTTACAGAGTTAAACTCATGTGTGTTTAAAGGAATTTGTAAACCCTTTCTGTGAAGAAGAGGAAATCACAATTTTCCAGCCAAATACATGCATTTCAGAAATAGGTGGAAATCTCCGTCTAAAACTCAAAACGAACGTATCCTTCAGACTGCTCTGCTGTGTGTTCGCTTACATAACGGAGTTGAATCTGCCTTGAGATTCAGAGAGTGAGAAGCGCGTTTCTTATAGGTGCTGCGTTTGGATATTCCAGAGTAAATGGGAGTAAACGCTCTATTGAAAAATATCTGCTTCTAAAACCAAAACAGAGCAACCTAACAGAACGGCCTTCAATGCGTGCATTCAACTTAAAGAGTTAAACTGATGTGTGTTTGCAGGAGTTTGTAAACCCTTTCTGTGAAGAAGCGGAAAACGCATTTTTCAAGCCAAATCCAAGCATTTCAGAAATAGCTGGACATCTCCGTCTAAAACTCAAAACGAACGTATCCTTCAGACTGCTCTGCTGTGTGCTCTCTTAGCTAAGGCAGTTGAATCTACCTTGAAATTCAAAAAGTGAGAACCGCGTTTCTTTTAGGAGCTGCGTTTAAATATTCCAGAGTCAATGGGAGTAAACGCTATATTGAGAAATATTTGCTTCTAAAACCAAAACGGAGCAACCTAACAGAACGGCCTTCAATATGTGCGTTCAACTTACAGAGTTAAACTGATGTGTGTTTGCAGGACTTTGTAAACCCTTTCTGTGAAGAAGCGGAAAACGCATTTTTCCATCCAAATCCAAGCATTTCAGAAATAGCTGGACATCTCCGTCTAAAACTCAAAACGAACGTATCCTTCAGACTGCTCTGCTCTGTGTTCGCTAACCTAAGGGAGTTGAATCTGCCTTGAGATTCAGAGAGTGAGAAGCGCATTTCTTTTAGGAGCTGCGTTTGTATACTCAAGAGTGAATGGGAGTTCACGCTGTATTGAGAAATATCTGCTTCTAAAACCCAAACGGAGCAACCTAACAGAACGGCCTTCAATGTGTGCGTTCATCCTAAAGAGTTAAACTGATGTGTGTTTGCAGGAGTTTGTAAACCCTTTCTGTGAAGAAGCGGAAAACGCGTTTTTGCAGCCAAATCCAAGCATTTCAGAAATAGCCTGAAATCTCCGTCTAAAACTCAAAACGAACGTATCCTTCAGACTGCCCTGTTCTGTGTTCGCTTACCTAAGGGAATTGAATATGCCTTGAGATTCAGAGATTGAGAAGCGCGTTTCTTCTAGGAGCTGCGTTTGTATAGTCAAGAGTGAATGGGAGTTAACGCTGTATTGAGAAATAACTGCTTCTAAAACCAAAACGGAGCAACCTAACAAAACGGCCTTCAATGTGTGCGTTCAACTTAAAGTGTTAAACTAATGTGTGTTTGCAGGAATTTGTAAACCCTTTCTGTGAAGAAGCGGAAAACGCATTTTGCCAGCCAAATCCAAGCATTTAGAGATAGCTGGAATTTTTAGTCTAAAACTCAAAACGAACGTACACTTCAGACTGCTCTGCTGTGTGTTGGCTTACCTAAGGGAGTTGAATCTGCCTTGAGATTCAGAGAGTGAGAAGCGCGTTTTTTCTAGGAGCTGCGTTTGGATATTCCAGAGTGAATGAAAGTAAACGCTGTATTGAGAAATATCTGCTTCTAAAACCAAAACGGAGCAACCTAACAGAACGCCTTCAATGTGTTCGTTCAACTTACAGAGTTAAACTGATGTGTGTTTGCAGGAGTTAGTAAACCCTTTCTGTGAAGAAGCGGAAAACGCATTTTTCCAGCGAAATCTAAGCATTTCAGAAATAGCTGGACATCTCCGTCTAAAACTCAAAACGAACGTATCCTTCAGACTGCTCTGCTCTGTGTTCGCTTAGCTCAGGGAGCTGAATCTGCCTTGAGATTCAGAGAGTGAGAAGTGCGTTTCTTCTAGGAGCTGCGTTTGTATAGTCAAGAGTGAATGGGATTAAACGCTGTATTGAGAAATATCTGCTTCTAAAACCAAAACAGAGCAACCTAACAGAACGGCCTTCAACGTGTGCGTTCAACCTACAGAGTGAAACTGATGTGTGTTTGCAGGAATTTGTAAACCCTTTCTGTGAAGAAACGGAAAACGCATTTTGCCAGCCAAATCCAAGCATTTCAGGAATAGCTGGAAATCTCCGTCTAAAACTCAAAACGAACGTATCCTTCAGACTACTCTGCTGTGTGTTCGCTTACCTAAGGGAGTTGAATCTGCCTTGAGATTCAGAGTGTGAGAAGCGCGTTTCTTTTAGGAGCTGCGTTTGGATATTCCAGAGTGAATGGGAGTAAACGCTGTATAGAGAAATATCTGATTCTAAAACCAAAACGGAGCAACCTAACAGAACGGCCTTCAATGTGTGGGTTCAACCTAAAGAGATAAACTGATTTTTGTTTGCAGGAGTTTGTAAACCCTTTCTGTGAAGAAGCGGAAAACGCATTTTTCCAGCCAAATCCAAGCATTTCAGAAAGAGCTGGAAATCTCCGTCTACAACTCAAAACGAACATATCCTTCAGAATGCTCTGCTGTGTGTTCGCTTAGGTAAGGGAGCTGAATCTGCCTTGAGTTTCAGAGAGTGAGAAGCGTGTTTCTTCTAGGAGCTTCGTTTGGATATTCCAGAGTGAATGGGATTAAACGCTGTATTGAGAAATATCTGCTTCTAAAACCAAAACGGAGCAACTTAACAAAACGGCCTTCAATGTGTGCGTTCAACTTACAGAGGTAAACTGATGTGTGTTTGCAGGAGTTTGTAATCCCTATCTGTGAAGAAGCGGAAAACGCATTTTTCAAGCCAAATCCAAGCATTGCAGAAATAGCTGGACATCTCCGTCTAAAACTCAAAACGAACGTATCCTTCAGAATGCTCGGCTGTGTGTTCGCTTACCTAAGGGAGTTGAATCTGCCTTGAGATTCAGAAAGTGAGAAGCGCGTTTCTTATAGGAGCTGCGTTTGTATAGTCCAGAGTGAATGGGAGTTTACGCTGTATTGAGAAGTATCTCCTTCTAGAACCAAAGCGGAGCAACTTAACAAAACAACCTTCAATGTGTGCGTTCAACTTACAGAGTTAAACTGATGTGTGTTTGCAGGAGTTTGTAAACCCTTTCTGAGAAGAGGGGGAAAACGCATATTCCAGCCAAATCCAAGCATTTAGGGATAGCTGGAATTCTCAGTCTAAAACTCAAAACGAACGTACACTTCAGACTGCTCTGCTGTGTGTTAGCTTACCTAAGGGAGTTGAATCTGCCTTGAGATTCAGAGAGTGAGAAGCGCGTTTGTTCTAGGAGCTGCCTTTGGATATTCCAGAGTGAATGAAAGTAAACGCTGTATTGAGAAATATCTGCTTCTAAAACCAAAACGGAGCAACCTAACAGAACGGCCTTCAATGGGTGCATTCAACTTACGGAGTTAAACTGATCTGTGTTTGCAGGGATTTTTAAACCCTTTCTGTGAAGAAGCGGAAAACGCATTTCTCCAGCCAAATCCAAGCATTTCAGGAATAGCTGGAGATCTCCGTCTAAAACTCAAAACAAACGTATCCTTCAGATTGCTCTGCTGTGTGTTCTCTTAGCTAAGGCAGTTGAATCTACCTTGAGATTCAAAAAGTGAGAACCGCGTTTCTTCTAGGAGCTGCGTTTTTATATTCAAGATTAAATGGGAGTAAACGCTGTATTGAGAAATATCTGCTTCTAAAACCGAAACGGAGAAACCTAACAGAACGGCCTTCAATGTGTGCGTTCAACTAACAGAGTTAAACTGATGTGTGTTTGCAGGAGTTTTTAAACCCTTTCTGTGAAGAAGTGGAAAACGCATTTTCCAGCCAAATCCAAGCATTTCACGAATAGCTGGAAATCTCAGTCTAAAACTCAAAACGAACGTATACTTCAGACTGCTCTGCTGTGTGTTCGCTTAGTTAAGGGACCTGAATCTGCCTTGAGATTCAGAGTGAGAAGCACGTTTCTTCTAGGAGCTGCGTTTAAATATTCCAGAGTGAATGGGAGTAAACGCTGTATTGAGAAATATCTGCTTCTAAAACCCAAACGGAGCAATCTAACAGAACGGCCTTCAATGTGTGCGTTCAACTTACAGAGTTGAACTGATGTGTGTTTGCAGGAGTTTGTAAACCCTTTCTGAGAAGAAGCGGAAAACGCATTTTCCAGCCAAATCCAAGCATTTCAGGAATAGCTGGAAATCTCCGTCTAAAACTCAAAACGAACGTATGATTCAGACTGCTCTGCTGTGTGTTCGCTTACATAACGGAGTTTAATCTGCCTTGAGATTCAGAGTGAGAAGCGCGTTTCTTATAGGTGCTGCGTTTGGATAGTCCAGAGTAAACGGGAGTTCACGCTGTATTGAGAAATATCTGCTTCTAAAACCAAAACGGAGCAATCTAACAGAACGGCCTTCAATGTGTGCGTTCAACTTACAGAGTTAAACTGATGTGTGTTAGCAGGAGTTTGAAAACCCTTTCTGTGAAGAAGCGGAAAACGCATTTTTCCAGCCAAATCCTAGCATTTCAGAAATAGCTGGTCATCTCCGTCTGAAACTCAAAACGAACGTATCCTTCAGACTGCTCTGCTGTGAGTTCGCCTATTTAAGGGGGTTGAATCTGCCTTGAGATTCAGAGAGTGAGCAGCCCGTTTCTTCTTGGAGCTGCGTTTGGATAGTCCAGAGTGAACGGGAGTTAACGATGTATTGAGAAATATCTGCTTCTAAAAGCAAAACGGAGCCACCTAACAGAACGGCCTTCAATGTGTGCGTTCAACTTACAGAGTTAAACTGATGTCTGTTTGCAGGAGTTTGTAAACCCTTTCCGTGAAGAAGCGGAAAACTTATTTTTCAAGCCAAATCCAAGCATTTCAGAAATAACTGGAAATCTCCGTCTAAAACTCAAAACGAACCTATCCTTCAGACTGCTCTGCTGTGTGTTCGCTTACCTAAGGGAGCTGCATCTGCCTTGAGTTTCAGAGAGTGAGAAGCGAGTTTCTTCTAGGAGCTGCGTTTGGATATTACAGAGTGAATGGGAGTTAACGCTGTATTGAGAAATATTTGCTTGTAAAACCAAAACGGAGCAACCTAACAGAACGGCCTTCAATGTGTGCGTTCATCTTACAGAGTTAAACTGATGTGTGTTTGCAGGAATTTGTAAACCCTTTCTGTGAAGAAGCGGAAAACGCATTTTTCCAGCCAAATCCAAGCATGTCAGAAATAGCTGGAAAATTCCGTCTAAAACTCAAAACGAATGTATCATTCAGACTGCTCTGCTGTGTGTTCGCTGACCTAAGGGAGTTGAATCTGCCTTGAGATTCAGAGAGTGAGAAGCGCGTTTCCTCTAGGAGCTGCGTTTGGATATTTCAGAGTGAATGGGAGTAAACGCTGTATTGAGAAATATCTGCTTCTAAACTCAAAACAAAGCAACCTACCAGAGAGGCCTTCGATGTGTGCGTTCCACTTACAGAGTTAAACTGATGTGTGTTCGCAGGAGTTTGTTAACCCTTTCTGAAAAGAAGGGGAAGACGCATTTTCCAGTCAAATCCAAGCATTTCAGGAATAGCTGGAAATCTCCGTCTAAATCTCAAAACAAACGTACACTTCAGACTGCTCTGCTGTGTGTTCGCTTACCTAAGGGAGTTGAATCGGCCTTGAGATTCAGAGAGTGAGAAGCGCGATTTTTCTAGGAGCTGCGTTTGGATATTTCAGAGTGAATGAAAGTAAACGCTGTATTGGGAAATATCTGCTTCTAAAACCAAAACGGAGTAACCTAACAGAACGGCCTTCAATGTGTGCGTTCAACTTACAGAGTTAAACTGATGTGTGTTTGCAGGAGTTTGTAAATTTTCTTCTGAGAAGAATCGGAAAACGCATTTTCCAGCCAAATCCAAGCATTTCAGGAATAGCTGGGTATCTCCGTCTAAAACTCAAAACAAACCTATCCTTCAGACTGCTCTGCTGTGTGTTCTCTTAGCTAAGGCAGTTGAATCTACCTTGAGATTCAGAGAGTGAGAACCGCGTTTCTTCTAGGAGCCGGGTTTGGATATTCCAGAGTGAATGGGAGTAAACGCTGTATTGAGAAATATCTGCTTCTAAAACCCAAACGGAGCAACATAACAGAACGGCCTTCAATGTGTGCGTTCAACTTACAGAGTTAAACTGATGTGTGTTTGCAGGAGTTTGTAAACCCTTTCTGTGAAGAAGCGGAAAACGCATTTTTCCAGCCAAATCCAAGCATTTCAGAAATAGCTGGACATCTCCGTCTGAAACGCAAAACGAACGTATCCTTCAGACTGCTCTGCTGTGAGTTCGCTTATTTAAGGGGGTTGAATCTGCCTTAAGATTCAGAGAGTGAGAAGCGCGTTTCTTCTTGGAGCTGCGTTTGGATAGTCCAGAGTGAACGGGAGTTAACGATGTATTGAGAAATATCTGCTTCTAAAACCAAAACGGAGCAACATAACAGAACGGCCTTCAATGTGTCCGTTCAACTTACAGAGTTAAACTGATGTGTGTTTGCAGGAGTTTGTAAACCCTTTCTGTGAATAAGCAGAAAACGCATTTTTCCAGCCAAATCCAAGCATTTCAGAAATAGCTGGAAATCTCCGTCTAAAATTCAAAACGAACGTATCCTTCAGATTGCTCTGTTGTGTGTTCTCTTAGCTAAGGCAGTTGAATGTACCTTGATTCAAAAATGAGAACCGCGTTTCTTCTAGGAGCTGCGTTTAGATATTCCACAGTGAATGGGAGTAAACGCTGTATTGAGAAATAACTGCTTCTAAAACCAAAACGGAGCAACCTAACAAAACGGCCTTCAATGTGTGCGTTCAACTTAAAGCGTTAAACTAATGTGTGTTTGCAGGAATTTGTAAACCCTTTCTGTGAAGAAGCGGAAAACGCATTTTGCCAGCCAAATCCAAGCATTTAGAGATAGCTGGAATTTTTAGTCTAAAACTCAAAACGAACGTACACTTCAGACTGCTCTGCTGTGTGTTGGCTTACCTAAGGGAGTTGAATCTGCCTTGAGATTCAGAGAGTGAGAAGCGCGTTTTTTCTAGGAGCTGCGTTTGGATATTCCAGAGTGAATGAAAGTAAACGCTGTATTGAGAAATATCTGCTTCTAAAACCAAAACGGAGCAACCTAACAGAACGGCCTTCAATGGGTGCGTTCAAATTACAGAGTTAAACTGATGTGTGTTTGCAGGAGTTTGTAAACCCTTTCTGTGAAGAAGCGGAGAACGCATTTTTCCAGCCAAATCCAAGCATTTCAAGAATAGCTGGAGATCTCCGTCTAAAACTCAAAACAAACGTATCCTTCAGACTGCTCTGCTGTGTGTTCTCTTAGCTAAGGCAGTTGAATCTACCTTGAGATTCAAAAAGTGAGAACCGCGTTTCTTCTAGGAGCTGCGTTTTTATATTCAAGATTAAGTGAAAGTAAACGCTGTATTGAGAAATATCTGCTTCTAAAACCAAAACGGAGCAACCTAACAGAACGGCCTTCAATGGGTGCGTTCAACTTACAGAGATAAACTGATGTGTGTTTGCAGGGATTTTTAAACCCTTTCTGTGAAGAAGCGGAAAACGCATTTTTCCAGCCAAATCCAAGCATTTCAGGAATAGCTGGAGATCTCCGTCTAAAACTCAAAACGAACGTATCCTTCAGACTGCTCTGCTGTGTGTTCGCTTACCTAAGGGAGTTGAATCTGCCTTGAGATTCAGAGAGTGAGAAGCGCGTTTCTTCTAGGAGCTGCGTTTGGATAGTCCAGAGTAAATGGGAGTTAACGCTGTATTGACAAATATCTGCTTCTAAAACCAAAACAGAGCAACCTAACAGAACGGCCTTCAATGTGTGCGTTCCACTTACAGAGTTAAACTGATGGGTGTTTGCAGGAATTTGTAAACCCTTTCTGTGAAGAAGCGGAAAACGCATTTTTCCAGCGAAATCCAAGCGTTTCAGGAATAGCTGAAAATCTCCGTCTAAAACTCAAAACGGACGTATCCTTCAGACTGCTATGCTGTGTGTTCGCTTAGCTAAGGGACCTGAATCTGCCTTGAGATTCAGAGAGTGAGGACCGCGTTTCTTCTAGGAGCTGCGTTTGGATATTCCAGAGTGAATGGGAGTAAACGCTGTATTGAGAAATATCTGCTTCTAAAACCAAAACGGAGCAACCTAAGAGAACGGCCTTCAATGTGTGCGTTCATCCTAAAGAGTTAAACTGATGTGTGTTTGCAGGAGTTTGTAAACCCTTTCTGTGAAGAAGCGGAAAACTTATTTTTCCAGCCAAATCCAAGCATTTCAGAAATAGCTTGAAATCTCTGTCTAAAACTCAAAACGAACGTATCCTTCAAACTGCTCTGCTGTGTGTTCGCTTAGCTAAGAAAGCTGAATCTGCCTTGAGATTCAGAGAGGGAGAAGCGCGTTTCTTCTAGGAGCTGCGCTTGGATATTCCAGAGTGAATGAGAGTTAACGCTGTATTGAGAAATATCTGCTTCTAAAACCAAAACGGAGCAACCTAACAGAACGGCCTTCAATGTGTGCGTTCAACTTAGAGAGTTAAACGGATCTGTGTTTGCAGGAGTTTGTCAACCCTTTCTGTCAATAAGCGGAAAACGCATTTTTCCTGCCAAATCCAAGCATTTCAGAAATAGCTGGAAATCTCCGTCTAAAACTCAAAACGAACTTATCCTTCGGACTGCTGTGCTGTGTGTTCGCTTAGCTAAGTGAGCTGAATCTGCCTTGAGATTCAGAGAGTGAGAAGCCCGTTTCTTCTAGGAGCTGCGTTTGGTTATTCCAGAGTGAATGGGATTAAACGCTGTATTGAGAAATATCTGCTTCTAAAACCAAAACGGAGCAACATAACAGAACGGCCTTCAAGGTGTGCGTTCAACTTACAGAGTTAAACTGATGTGTGTTTGCAGGAGTTTGTAAACCCTTTCTGAGAAGAAGCGGAAAACGCATTTTCCAGCAAAATCCAAGCATTTTAGAAATAGCTGGACATCTCCGTCTAAAACTCAAAATGAACGTATCCTTCAGACTGCCCTGCTGTGTGTTCGCTTACCTAAGGGAGTTGAATCTGCCTTGAGATTCAGAGAGTGAGAAGCGCGTTTTTTCTAGGAGCTGCGTTTGGATATTCCAGAGTGAATGGGAGTAAACGCCGTATTGAGAAATATCGGCTTCTAAAACCAAAACGGAGCAACTTACAGAACGGATATCAACGTGTGCGTTCAACGTAAAGAGTTAAACTCGTGTGTTTGCAGGAATTTGTAAACTGTTTCTGTGAAGAAGTGGAAAACCCATATTTCCTGACTAATCCAAGCATTTCAGAAATAGCTGGAAATCTCCGTCTAAAACCCAAAACGAACGTATCCTTCAGACTGCTCTGCTGTCTGTTCGCTGAGATAATTGAGCAGAATTTGCCTTTAGATTCAGAGAGTAAGAAGCCCGTTCCTTCTAGAAGCTGCGTTTGGATATTCCAGAGTGAATGAGAGTTAACGTTGTATTGAGAAATATCTGCTTCTAAAAGCGAAACGGAGCCACCTAACAGAACGGCCTTCAATGTGTGCGTTCAACTTACAGAGTTAAACTGATGTGTGTTTGCAGGAGTTTGTAAACCCTTTCCGTGAAGAAGCGGAAAACGAATTTTTCAGCCAAATTTAAGCATTTCAGAAATAGCTGGACATCTCCGTCTAAAACTCAAAACGAACCTATCCTTCTGACTGCTCTGCTGTGTGTTCGCTTACCTAAGGGAGCTGAATCTGCCTTGAGTTTCAGAGAGTGAGAAGCGCGTTTCTTCTAAGAGCTGCGTTTGGATATTACAGAGTGAATAAGAGTCAACGCTGTATTGAGAAATATCTGGTTCTAAAACAAAAACGGAGCCACCTAGCAGAACGGCCTTCAATGTGTGCGTTCAACTTACAGAGTTAAACATGTGTGTTTGCAGGAGTTAGTAAACCCTTTCTGTGAAGAAGCGGAAAACGCATTTTTCCAGTGAAATCTAGGCATTTCAGAAATAGCTGGACATCTCCGTCTAAAACTCAAAACGAACGTATCCTTCAGACTGGTCTGCTGTGTGTTCTCTTAGCTAAGGCAGTTGAATCTACCTTGAGATTAAACAAGTGAGAACCGCGTTTCTTCCAAAAGCTGCGTTTAGATATTCCAGAGTGAATGGGAGTAAACGCTGTATTGAGAAATATCTGCTTCTAAAACCAAACCGGAGCAACCTAACAGAACGCCTTCAATGTGTTCGTTCAACTTACAGAGTTAAACTGATGTGTGTTTGCAGGAGTTAGTAAACCCTTTCTGTGAAGAAGCGGAAAACGCATTTTTCCAGCGAAATCTAGGCATTTCAGAAATAGCTGGACATCTCCGTGTAAAACTCAAAACGAACGTATCCTTCAGACTGCTCTGCTCTGTGTTCGCTGAGCTCAGGTAGCTGAATCTGCCTTGAGATTCAGAGAGTGAGAAGTGCGTTTCTTCTAGGAGATGCGTTTGGATATTCCAGAGTGAATGGGAGTAAACGCCGTATTGAGAAATATCTGCTTCTAAAACCAAACCGGAGCAACTTACAGAACGGATATCAATGTGTGCGTTCAACTTAAAGAGTTAAACTCGTGTGTTTGCAGGAGTTTGTAAACCCTTTCTGTGAAGAAGCGGAAAACGCATTTTTCCATCCAAATCCAAGCATTTTAGAAATAGCTGGACATCTCCGTCTAAAACTCCAAACGAACGTATCCTTCAGACTGCTCTGCTGTCTGTTCGCTGAGCTAAGTGAGCTGAATTTGCCTTGAGATTCAGAGAGTGAGAAGCCCGTTTCTTCTAGGAGCTGCGTTTGGATATTCCAGAGTTAATGGGATTAAACGCTGTATTGAGAAATATCTGCTTCTAAAACCAAAACGGAGCAACCTATCAGAGCGGCCTTCAATGTGTGCGTCCAACTTACAGAGTTAAACTGATGTGTGTTTGCAGGAGTTTGTAAACACTTTCTGAGAATAAGCGGAAAACGCATTTTCCACCCCAATCCAAGCATTTCAGGAATAGCTGGAAATCTCTGTTTAAAACTAAAAACGAACGTATCCTTCAGACAGCTCTGCTGTGTGTTCGCTTACCTAAGGGAGTTAAATCTGCCTTGAGATTTAGAGAGTGAGAAGCGCGTTTTTTCTAGGAGCTGCGTTTGGATATTCCAGAGTGAATGAAAGTAAACGCTATATTGAGAAATATCTGCTTCTAAAAGCAAAACGGAGCAACCTAAAAGAACGGCCTTCAATGTGACCGTTCAACTTACGGTGTTAAACTGATGTGCGTTTGCAGGAGTTTGTAAACCCTTTCCGTCAAGAAGCGGAAAACGCATTTTTCCTGCCAAATCCAAGCATTTCAGAAATAGCTAAAAATCTCCGTCTAAAACTCAAAACGAACGTATCCTTCAGACTCCTCCGCTGTGTGTTAGCTTAGTTAAGTGAGCTGAATCTGCCTTGAGATTCAGAGAGTGAGAAGCCCATTTCTTCTGGGAGCTGCGTTTTGTTATTCTAGAGTGAATGGGATTAAACGCTGTATTGAGAAATATCTGCTTCTAAAACCAAAACGGACCAACCTAACAGAACGGCCTTCAATGTGTGCGTTCAACTTACAGAGTTCAACTGATGTGTGTTTGCCGGAGTTTGTAAACCCTTTCTGTGAAGAAGCGGAAAACGCATTTTTTCAGCCAAATCCAAGCATTTAAGAAATAGTTGGAAATCTCCGTCTAAAACTCAAAACGAACGTATCCTTCTGAATGATCTGCTGTGTGTTGGCTTACCTAAGGGAGTTGAATCTGCCTTGAGATTCAGAGAGTGAGAAGCGCGTTTCTTCTAGGAGCTGCGCTTGGATATTCCAGAGTGAATGAGAGTTAACGCTGTATTGAGCAATATCTGCTTCTAAACCCAAAATGGAGAAACCTAACAGAACGGCCTTCATTGTGTGCGTTCAACTTACAGAGTTAAACTGATGTGTTTTTCGAGGAGTTTGTAAACCCTTTTCCATGAAGAAGCGGAAAACGCATTTTTCCATCCAAATCCAAGCATTTCAGAAGTAGCTGGAAATCTCCGTCTAAAACTCGAAACGAACCTATGCTTCAGACTGCTCTGCTGTGTGTTCGCTAAGGTAAGGGAGCTGAATCAGCCTTGAGTTTCAGAGAGTGAGAAACGCGTTTCTTCTAGGAGCTTCGTTTAAATATTCCAGAGTGAATGGGAGTAAACGCTGTATTGAGAAATATCTGCCTCTAAAACCAAAATAAAGCAACATAACAGAACGGCCTTCAATGTGTGCATTCAACCTACAGAGTTAAACTGACGTGTTTTTGCAGGAGTTTGTAAACCCTTTCTGTGAAGAAGCGGAAAACGCATTTTTCCAGCCAAATCCAAGCATTTCAGAAATAGCTGGAAATCTCCGACTAAAACTCAAAACGAAGGTATTCTTAAAACTGCTCTGTTGTGTGTTCGCTTACCTAAGGGAGTTGAATCTGCCTTGAGATTCAGAGAGTGAGAAGCGCGTTTCATGTAGAAGCTGCGTTTGGATATTCCAGAGTGAATGAGAGTTAAGGCTGTATTGAGAAATATTTGCTTCTAAAAGCAAAACGGAGCAACCTAACAGAACGGGCTTCAATGTGTTCGTTCAACTTACAAAGTTAAACTGATGTGTGTTTGCAGGAGTTTGTAAACCCTTTCCGTGAAGAAGAGGAAGACGCATTTTTCCAGCCAAATCCAAGCATTTCAGAAAGAGCTGGAAATCTCCGTCTAAAACTCAAAACGAACGTATCCTTCAGAATGCTCTGCTGTGTGTTCGCTTAGCTAAGGGAACTGAATCTGTCTTGAGATTCAGAGAATGAGAAGCGTGTTTGTTCTAGGAGCTGCGTTTGCATATTCCAGAGTGAAAGGGAGTAAACGCTGTATTGAGAAATATCTGCTTCTAAAACCAAAACGGAGATACCTAACAGAAAGGCCTTCAATGTGTGCGTTCAACTTACAGAGTTAAACTGATGTGAGTTTGCAGGAGATTGTAAACACTTTCTGTAGAGAAGCAGAAAACGCATTTTTCCAGCCAAATCCAAGCATTTCAGAAATAGCTGGAAATCTCCGTCTAAAACTCAAAAGGAACGTATCCTCCATACTGCTCTGCTGTGTGTTCTCATAGGTAAGGGACCTGAATCTGCCTTGAGATTCAGAGAGTGAGAAGCCCGTTTCTTTTAGGAGCTGCGTTTGGATATTCCAGAGTGAATGGGAGTAAACGCTGTATTGAGAAATATCTGCTTCTAAACCCAAAAGAAAGCAACGTACCAGAGAGGCCTTCAATGTGTGCATTCCACTTACAGAGTTAAACTGATGTGTGTTTGCAGGAGTTTGTTAACCCTTTCTGAAAAGAAGGGAAAAACGCATTTTCCAGCCAAATCCAAGCATTTCAGGGATAGCTGGAAATCTCCGTCTAAAACTCAAAACGAACGTATCCGTCAGACTGCTCTGCTGTGTGTTCGCTTAACTAAGTGAGTTGAATCTGCCTTGAGATTCAGAGAGTGAGAAGCGCGTTTCTTCTAGGAGCTGCGTTTGGATATTCCAGAGTGAAAGGGAGTAAACGCTGTATTGAGAAATATCAGCTTCTAAAACCAAAACGGAGGAACCTAACAGAACGGCCTTCAATGTGTGCGTTCAACTTACAGAGTTAAACTGATGTGAGTTTGCAGGAGATTGTAAACACTTTCTGTAGAGAAGCGGAAAACGCATATTTTCTGCCAAATCCAAGCATTTCAGAAATAGCTGGAAATCTCTCTCTAAAACTCAAAACGAACGTACACTTCAGACTGCTCTGCTGTGTGTTCGCTTACCTAATGGAGTTGAATCTGCCTTGTGATTAAGAGAATGAGAAGCGCGTTTGTATTACGAATTGGGTTTGGATATCCCAGAGTGAATAAAAGTAAACGCTGTATTGAGAAATATCTGCTTCTAAAACCAAAACGGAGCAACCTAACAGAACGGCCTTCAATGGGTGCGTTCAACTTACAGAGTTAACCTGATGTGTGTTTGCAGGAATTTTTAAACCCTTTCTGTGAAGAAGCGAAAAACGCATTTTTCCAGCCAAATCCAAGCATTTCACGAATAGCTGGAAATCTCCGTCTAAAACTCAAAACGAACGTATCCTTCAGACTGCTCTGCTGTGTGTTTGCTTAGATAAGGGACCTGAATTTGCCTTGAGATTCAGAGAGTGAGAAGCGCGTTTCTTCTAGGAGCTGCGTATTCATATTCAAGATTGAATGGGAGTACACGCTGTATTGAGAAATATCTGCTTCTAAAACCAAAACGGAGCAACCTAACAGAACGGCCTTCAATGTGTGCGTTCAACTTACAGAGTTAAACTGATGTGTGTTTGCAGGAGTTTGTAAACCCTTTCTGAGAAGAAGCGGAAAACGCATTTTCCAACAAAATCCAAGCATTTCAGGAATAGCTGGAAATCTCCGTCTAAAACTCAAAACGAACGTATCCTTCAGACTGCTCTAGTGTGTGTTCGCTTACCTAAGGGAGTTGAACCTGCCTTGAGATTCAGAGAGTGAGAAGCGCGTTTCTTCTAGGAGCTGCGTTTGGATATTCCAGAGAGAATGAGAGTTAACGCTGTATTGAGAAATATCTGCTTCTAAACCCAAAACGGAGCAACCTAACAGAACGGCCTTCAATGGGTGTGTTCAACTTACAGAGTTAAACTGATGTGTTTTTTCAGGAGTTTGTAAACCCTTTCCGTGAAGAAGCGGAAATCGCATTTTTCCAGCCAAATCCAAGCATTTCAGAAGTAGCTGGAAATCTCCGTTTAAAACTCAAAAGGAACCCATCCTTCAGACTGCTCTGCTGTGTGTTCGCTTACCTAAGGGAGCTGAATCTGCCTTGAGATTCAGAGAGTGAGAAGCGTGTTTCTTCTAGGAGCTTCGTTTGGATATTCCAGAGTGAATGGGAGTAAACGCTGTATTGAGAAATATGTGCTTCTAAAACCAAAACGAAGCAACCTAACAGAACGGCCTTCAATGTGTGCGTTCAACCTACAGAGTTAAACTGATGTGTGTTTGCAGGAGTTTGTAAACCCTTTCTGTGAAGAAGCGGAAAACGCATTTTTCAAGCCAAATCCAAGCATTTCACGAATAGCTGGAAATCTCCGTCTAAAACTCAAAACGAACGTATGTTTCAGACTGCTCTTCTGTGTGTTCTCTTAGCTAAGGCAGTTGAATTTACCTTGAGATTCAAAAAGTGAGAACCGCGTTTCTTCTAGGAGCTGCGTTTAAATATTTTAGAGTGAATGGAAGTAAACGCAGTATTGAGAAATATCTGCTTCTAAAACCAAAACGGATCAACCTACAAGAGGGGCGTTCAATGTGTGCGTTCAACTTACAGTGTTAAACTGATGTGTGTTTGCAGGAGCTTGTAAACCCTTTCTGTGAAGAAGCGGAAAACTTATTTTTCCAGCCAAATCCAAGCATTTCAGAAATAGCTGGACATCTCTGTCTAAAACTAAAAACGAACGTATCCTTCAGACTGCTCTGCTGTGTGTTCGCTTACCTAAGGGAGTTGAATCTGCCTTGAGATTCAGAGAGTGAGAAGCGCGTTTCTTCTAGGAGCTGCGTTTGGATAGTCCAGAGTAAATGGGAGTTAACGCTGTATTGACAAATATCTGCTTCTAAAACCAAAACAGAGCAACCTAACAGAACGGCCTTCAATGTGTGCGTTCCACTTACAGAGTTAAACTGATGGGTGTTTGCAGGAATTTGTAAACCCTTTCTGTGAAGAAGCGGAAAACGCATTTTTCCAGCGAAATCCAAGCGTTTCAGGAATAGCTGAAAATCTCCGTCTAAAACTCAAAACGGACGTATCCTTCAGACTGCTATGCTGTGTGTTCGCTTAGCTAAGGGACCTGAATCTGCCTTGAGATTCAGAGAGGGAGAAGCGCGTTTCTTCTAGGAGCTGCGCTTGGATATTCCAGAGTGAATGAGAGTTAACGCTGTATTGAGAAATATCTGCTTCTAAAACCAAAACGGAGCAACCTAACAGAACGGCCTTCAATGTGTGCGTTCAACTTAGAGAGTTAAACGGATCTGTGTTTGCAGGAGTTTGTCAACCCTTTCTGTCAATAAGCGGAAAACGCATTTTTCCTGCCAAATCCAAGCATTTCAGAAATAGCTGGAAATCTCCGTCTAAAACTCAAAACGAACGTATCCTTCGGACTGCTGTGCTGTGTGTTAGCTTAGCTAAGTGAGCTGAATCTGCCTTGAGATTCAGAGAGTGAGAAGCCCGTTTCTTCTAGGAGCTGCGTTTGGTTATTCCAGAGTGAATGGGATTAAACGCTGTATTGAGAAATATCTGCTTCTAAAACCAAAACGGAGCAACATAACAGAACGGCCTTCAAGGTGTGCGTTCAACTTACAGAGTTAAACTGATGTGTGTTTGCAGGAGTTAGTAAACCCTTTCTGAGAAGAAGCGGAAAACGCATTTTCCAGCAAAATCCAAGCATTTTAGAAATAGCTGGAAATCTCCGTCTAAAACTCAAAATGAACGTATCCTTCAGACTGCTCTGCTGTGTGTTCGCTTACCTAAGGGAGTTGAATCTGCCTTGAGATTCAGAGAGTGAGAAGCGCGTTTTTTCTAGGAGCTGCGTTTGGATATTCCAGAGTGAATGAGAGTTAACCCTGTATTGAAGAATATCTGCTTCTAAAACCAAAACAAAGCAACCTAACAGAACGGCCTTCAATGCGTGCGTTCAACTTACAGAGGTAAGCTGATGTGTGTTTGCAGGAGTTTGTAAACCCTTTCCGTCAAGAAGCGGAAAACGCATTTTTCCTGTCATATCCGTCCATTTCAGAAATAGCTGGAAATCTCCGTCTAAAACTCAAAACGAACGTATCTTTCAGACTGCTCCACTGTGGGTTCGCTTAGCTAAGTGAGCTGAATCTGCCTTGAGATTCAGAGAGTGAGAAGCGCGTTTCCTCTAGGAACTTCGTTTGGATATTCCAGAGTGTATGAAAGTAAACGCTGTATTGAGAAATATCTGCTTCTAAAACCAAAACAGACCAACCTAACAGAACGGCCTTCAATGTGTGCGTTCAACATACAGAGTTAAACTGATGTGTGTTTGCAGGAGTTTGTAAACCCTTTCGGAGAAGAAGCGGAAAACGCAATTTCCAGCAAAATCCAAGCATTTCAGAAATAGCTGGAAATCTCCGTCTAAAACTCAAAACGAACGTATCCTCCATACTGCTCTGCTGTGTGTTCTCATAGCTAAGGGACCTGAATCTGCCTTGAGATTCAGAGTGTGAGAAGCCCGTTTCTTATAGGACCTGCGTTTGGATATTCCAGAGTGAATGGGAGTAAACGCTGTATTGAGAAATATCTGCTTCTAAACCCAAAACAAAGCAACCTACAAGAGAGGCCTTCGATGTGTGCGTTCCACTTACAGAGTTAAACTGATGTGTGTTTGCAGTAGTTTGTTAACCCTTTCTGAAAAGAAGGGGAAAACCCATTTTACAGCCAAATCCAAGCATTTCAGGAATAGCTGGAAATCTCCGTCTAAAACTCAAAACTAACGTACACTTCAGACTGCTCTGCTGTGTGTTCGCTTACCTGAGGGAGTTGAATCGGCCTTGAGATTCAGAGAGTGAGAAGCGCGTTTTTTCTAGGAGCTGCGTTTGGATATTCCAGAGTGAATGAAAGTAAACGCTTTATTGAGAAATATCTGCTTCTAAAATTAAAACGGAGCAACCTAACAGAACGGCCTTCAATGGGTGCGTTCAACTTACAGAGTTAAACTGATGTGTGTTTGCAGGAGTTTGTAAATTTTTTTTCTGAGAAGAAGCGGAAAACGCATTTTCCAGCCAAATCCAAGCATTTCAGGAATAGCTGGATATATCCGTCTAAAACTCAAAACGAACGTATCCTTCAGACTGCTCTGCTGTGTGTTCGCTTAGATAAGGGACCTGAATCTGCCTTGAGATTCAGAGAGTGAGAAGCGCGTTTCTTCTAGTAGCTGCCTTTTTATATTCAAGATTGAATGGGAGTAAACGCTGTATTGACAAATATCTGCTTCTAAAACCAAAACGGAGCAACCTAACAGAACGGCCTTCAATGTGTGCGTTCAACTTACAGAGTTAAACTGATGTGTGTTTGCAGGAGTTTGTAAACCCTTTCTGAGAAGAAGCGGAAAACGCATTTTCCAGCCAAATCAAAGTATTTCAGGAATAGCTGGATATCTCCGTCTAAAACTCAAAACGAACATATCCGTCAGACTGCTCTGCTGTGTGTTCGTTTACCTAAGTGAGTTGAATTTGCCTTGAGATTCAGACAGTGAGAAACGCGTTTCTTTTAGGAGCTGCGTTTGGATATTCCAGAGTGAATGGGAGTAAACGCTGTATTGAGAAATATCTGCCTCTAAAACCAAAACGGAGCAACCTAACAGAACGACCTTCAATGTGTGCGTTCAACCTACAGAGTTAAACTGATGTGTGTTTGCAGGAATTTGTAAACACTTTCTTTGAAGAAGCGGAAAACGCATTTTTCAAGCCAAATCCAAGCATTTCAGAAATAGCTGGACATCTCCGTCTAAAACTCAAAACGAACGTATCCTACATACTGCTCTGCTGTGTTTTCTCTTAGCTAAGGCAGTTGAATCTAACTTGAGATTCAAAAAGTGAGAACCGCGTTTCTTCTAGGAGCTGCGTTTGGATATTCCAGAGTGAATGGGAAGTAAACGCTGTATTTAGAAATATCTGCTTCTAAAACCAAAACGGAGATAACTAACAGAGCGGCCTTCAATGTGTGCGTTACACTTAAAGAGCTAACTGAGGTGGGTTTGCAGGAGTTTGTAAACCCTTTCTGAGAAGAAGCGGAAAACGCATTTTCCAGACAAATACAGCATTTCAGGAATAGCTGGAAATCTCCGTCTAAAACTGAAATGAACGTATGCTTCAGATTGCTCTGCTGTGTGTTCGCTTACCTAAGGGAATTGAATCTGCCTTGAGATTCAGAGAGTGAGAAGCGCGTTTCTTTTATGAGCTGCGTTTGGATATTCCAGAGTGAATGAAAGTAAACGCTGTATTGAGAAATATCTGCTTCTATAACCAAAACGGAGCAACCTAACAGAACGGCCTTCAATGTGTGCGTTCAACTTACAGAGTTAAACTGATGTGTGTTTGCAGGAGTTTGTAAACCCTTTCCGACAAGAAGCAAAAAACGCATTTTTCCTGCCAAATCCAAGCATTTCAGAAATAGCTGGAAATCTCCGTCTAAAATTCAAAACGAACTTATCCTTCAGACTGCTCTGCTGTGTGTTCGCTTAGCTAAGGGAGTTGAATCTGCCTAGAGTTTCAGAGAGTGAGAAGCGCGTTTCTTCTAGGAGCTGCGTTTAGATATTACAGAGTGAATGGGAGTAAACGCTGTATTGAGAAATATCTGATTCTAAAACCAAAACGGAGCAACTTAGCAGAACGGCCTTCAATGTGTGCGTTCAACTTACAGAGTTAAACTGATGTGTGTTTGCAGGAGGTTGTAAACCCTTTCTGAGAAGAAGTGGAAAACGCATTTTCCAGCAAAATCCAATCATTTCAGCAATAGTTGGAAATCTCCGTCTAAAGCTTAAAACGAACGTATCTTTCAGACTACTCTGCTGTGTGTTCGCTTACCTAAGGGAGTTGAATCTGCCTTGAGATTCGGAGAGTCAGAAGCGTGTTTCTTCTAGGAGCTTCGTTTTGATAGTTCTGAGTGAAGGGGAGTTAACGCTGTATTGAGAAATATCTGCTTCTAAAACCAAAACGGAGCAACCTAACAGAACGGCTTTCAATGTGTGCGTTCAACTTACAGAGTTAAACTGATGTGTGTTTGCAGGAGTTTGTAAACCCTTTCTGTGAAGAAACGGAAAACGCATTTTTCCAGCCAAATCCAAGCATTTCAGGAATAGCTGGAAATCTCCGTCTAAAACTCAAAACGAACGTATCCTTCAGACTACTCTGCTGTGTGTTCGCTTATATTAGGGACCTGAATCTGCCTTGAGATTCAGAGAGTGAGAAGCGCGTTTCTTCTAGGAGCTGCGTTTTCATATTCAAGATTGAATGGGAGTAAACGCTGTATTGAGAAATATCTGCTTCTAAAACCAAAACGGAGAAACCTAACAGAACGGCCTTCAATGTGTGTGTTCAACTTACAGAGTTAAACTGATGTGTGTTTGCAGGAATTTTTAAACCCTTTCTGTGAAGAAGTGGAAAACGCATTTTCCATCAAATCCAAGCATTTCAGGAATAGCTGGAAATCTCCGTCTAAAACTCAAAACGATCGTATCCTTCAGACTGCTCTGCTGTGTGTTCGCTTAGCTAAGGCAGCTGAATCTGCCTTGAGATTCAGAGAGTGAGAAGCGCATTTCTTCTAGGAGCTGCGTTTGGATATTCCAGAGTGAATGGGAGTAAACGCTGTATTTAGAAACATCTGCTTCTAAAACCAAAACGGAGCAACCTAACAGAACCGCCTTCAATGTATGCATTCAACTTAAAAAGGTAAACTGATGTGTGTTTGCAGGAGTTTGTAAACCCTTTCTGTGAAGAAGCGGAAAACGCATTTTTCAAGCCAAATCCAAGCATTTCAGAAATACCTGGACATCTCCGTCTAAAACTCAAAATGAACGTATCCTTCAGACTGCTCTGCTGTGTGTTCTCTTAGCTAAGGCAGTTGAATCTACCTTGAGATTCAAAAAGTGAGAACCGCGTTTCTTCTAGGAGCTCCGTTTAAATATCCCAGAGTCAATAGGAGTAAACGCTATATTGAGAAATATTTGCTTCTGAAACCAAAACGGAGCAACCTAACAGAACGGCCTTCAATATGTTCGTTCAACTTACAGAGTTAAACTGATGTGTGTTTGCAGGAGGTTGTAAACCCTTTCTGTGAAAAAGCGGAAAACCCATTTTTCCATCCAAATCCAAGCATTTTAGAAATAGCTGGAAATCTCTGTCTAAAACTCAAAACCAACGTATCCTTCAGACTGCTCTGCTGTGTGTTCGCTTACCTAAGGGAGTTGAATCTGCCTTGAGTTTCAGAGAGTGAGAAGCGCGTGTCTTTTAGGAGCTGCGTTTGGATATTCCAGAGTGAATGGGAGTAAACGCTGTATTGAGAAATATCTGCTTCTAAAACCAAAACGGAGCAACCTAACAGAACTGCCTTCAATGTGTGCGTTCAACTTACAGAGTTAAACTGATGTGTGTTTGCAGGAGTTTGTAAACCCTTTCCGTGAAAAAGTGGAAAACACATTTTTCCAGCCAAATCCAAGCATTTCAATAAGCGCTGGAAATCTCCGTCTAAAACTCAAAACGAACCTATCCTTCAGAATGCTCTGCTGTGGGTTCGCTTTGCTAAGATAGCTGAATCTGCCTGGAGTTTCAGAGAGTGAGAGGCGTGTTTCTTCTAGGAGCTGCGTTTGGATATTCCAGAGTGAATGAGAGTTAATGCTGTATTGAGAAATATCTGCTTCTAACACCAAAACGGAGCAACCTAACAGAACGGCCTTCAATGTGTGCGTTCAACTTACAGAGTTAAACTGATGTGTTTGCAGGAGTTTGTAAACCCTTTCTGTCAAGAAGCGAAAAACGCATTTTTCCTGACATATCCGTGCATTTCAGAAATAGCTGGAAATCTCCGTCTAAAACTCAAAACGAACGTATCCTTCAAACTGCACTTCTGTGTGTTTGCTTAGCTAAGGGAGCTGAATCTGCCTTGAGATTCAGAGAGTGAGAAGCGCGTTTCTTCTAGGAGCTGCGTTTCGATATTACAGAGTGAATGGGAGTAAACGCTGTATTGAGAAATATCTGATTCTAAAACCAAAACGGAGCAACATAACAGAACGGCCTTCAATGAGTGCATTTAACCTACAGAGTTAAACTGATGTGTGTTTGCAGGGGTTTGTAAACCCTTTCGTTGAAGAAGCGAAAAACGCATTTTTCCAGCCAAATCCAAGCATTTCACAAATAGCTGGATATCTCCGTCTAAAACTCAAAACGAACGTATGCTTCAGACTGCTCTGCTGTGTGTTCGCTTACATAACGGAGTTGAATCTGCCTTGAGATTCAGAGAGTGAGAAGCGCGTTTCTTGTAGGTGCTGCGTTTGGATATTCCAGAGTAAATGGGAGTAAACGCTGTATTGAAAATTATCTGCTTCGAAAACCAAAACAGAGCAACCTAACAGAACGGCCTTCAATGTGTGCATTCAACTTAAAGAGTTAAACTGATGTGTGTTTGCAGGAGTTTGTAAACCCTTTCTGTGAAGAAGCGGAAAACGCATTTTTCAAGCCAAATCCAAGCATTTCAGAAATAGCTGGACATATCCGTCTAAAACTCAAAACAAACGTATCCTTCAGACTGCTCTGCTGTGTGTTCTCTTAGCTAAGGCAGGTGAATCTACCTTGAGATTCAAAAAGTGAGAACCGCGTTTCTTCTAGGAGCTGGGTTTAAATATTCCAGAGTCAAAGGGAGTAAACGCTATATTGAGAAATATTTGCTTCTAAAGCCAAAACGGAGCAACCTTACAGAACGGCCTTCAATATGTGCGTTCAACTTACAGAGTTAAACTGATGTGTGTTTGCAGGAGTTTGTACACCCTTTCTGTGAAGAAGCGGAAGACGCATTTTTCCATCCAAATCCAAGCATTTTAGAAATAGCTGGACATCTCCGTCTAAAACTCAAAACGAACGTATTCTTCAGACTGCTCTGCTGTGTGTTCGCTTACCTAAGGGAGTTAAATCTGCCTTGAGATTCAGAGAGTGAGAAGCGCGTTTCTTCTAGGAGCTGCGTTTGGATAGTCCAGAGTAAATGGGAGTTAACGCTGTATTGAGAAATATCTGCTTCTAAAACCAAAACGGAGCAACCTAACAGAACGGCCTTCAATGTGTGCGTTCCACTTACAGAGTTAAACTGATGGGTGTTTGCAGGAATTTGTAAACACTTTCTGTGAAGAAGCGGAAAACGCATTTTTCCAGCGAAATACAAGCATTTCAGAAATACCTGGAAATCTCCGTCTAAAACTCAAAACGGACGTATCCTTCAGACTGCTATGCTGTGTGTTCGCTTAGCTAAGGGACCTGAATCTGCCTTGAGATTCAGAGAGTGAGAACCGCGTTTCTTGTAGGAGCCGCGTTTGGATATTCCAGAGTGAATGGGAGTAAACGCTGTATTGAGAAATATCTGCTTCTAAAACCAAAACGGAGCAACCTAACAGAACGGCCTTCAATGTGTGCGTTCATCCTAAAGAGTTAAACTGATGTGTGTTTGCAGGAGTTTGTAAACCCTTTCTGTGAAGAAGCCGAAAAAGCATTTTTCCAGCCAAATCCAGGCATTTCAGAAATAGATAGACATCTCCGTCTAAAACTCAAAACGAACGTATCCTTCAGACTGCTCTGCTGTGTGTTCGCTGACCTAAGGGAGTTGAATCTGCCTTGAGATTCAGAGAGTGACAAGCCCGTTTCTTCTAGGAGCTGCGTTTGTATAGTCAAGAGTGAATGGGAATTCACGCTGTATTGAGAAATATCTGCTTCTAAAACCAAAACGGAGCAACCTAACAGAACGGCCTTCAATGTTAGCGTTTATCCTAAAGAGTTAAACTGATGTGTGTTTGCAGGAGTTTGTAAACCCTTTCTGTGAAGAAGCGGAAAACTTATTTTTCCAGCCAAATACAAGCATTTCAGAAATAGCTGGAAATCTCCGTCTATGACTCAAAACGAACGTATCCTTCAGACTTCCCTGCTGTGTGTTCGCTTACCTAAGGGAATTGAATCTGCCTTGAGATTCAGAGAGTGAGAAGCGCGTTTGTTCTAGAAGCTGCGTTTGGATATACCAGAGTAAATGAGAGTTAACGTTGTATTGAGAAATATCTGCTTCTAAAAGCAAAACGGAGCCACCTAACAGAACGGCCTTCAATGTGTGCGTTCAACTTACAGAGGTAAACTGATTTGTGTTTGCAGGAGATTGTAAACCCTTTCTGTGAAGAAGCGGAAAACGAATTTTCCAGCCAAATCCAAGCATTTCAGGAATAGCTGGAAATCTCCGTCTAAAAGTGAAATGAACGTATAGTTCAGACTGCTCTGCTGTGTGTTCGCTTACCTAAGGGAATTGAATCTACCTTGAGATTCAAAAAGTGAGAACCGCGTTTCTTTTATGATCTGCGTTTGGATATTCCAGAGTGAATGAAAGTAAACGCTGTATTGAGAAATATCTGCTTCTAAAACCAAAACGGAGAAACCTAACAGAACGGCCTTCAATGTGTGCGTTCAACTTACAGAGTTAAACTGATGTGTGTTTGCAGGAATTTGTAAACCCTTTCTGTGAAGAAGTGGAAAACGCATTTTCCAGCCAAATCCAAGCATTTCAGGAATAGCTGAAAATCTCAGTCTAAAACTCAAAACGAACGTATCCTTCAGACTGCTCTGCTGTGTGTTCGCTTAGTTAAGGGACCTGAATCTGCCTTGAGATTCAGAGTGAGAAGCACGTTTCTTCTAGGAGCTGCGTTTGGATATTCCAGAGTGAATGGGAGTAAACGCTGTATTGAGAAATATCTGCTTCTAAAACCCAAACGGAGCAACCTAACAGAACGGCCTTCATGATGTGCGTTCAACTTACAGAGTTAAACTGATGTGTGTTTGCAGGAGTTTGTAAACCCTTTCTGTGAAGAAGCGGAAAACGCATTTTTCCAGCCAAATCCAAGCATTTCAGAAATAGCTGGAAATCTCCGTCTGAAACGCAAAACGAACGTATCCTTCAGACTGCTCTGCTGTGAGTTCGCTTATTTAAAAGGATTGAATCTGCCTTGAGATTCAGAGAGTGAGAAGCGCGTTTCTTCTTGGAGCTGCGTTTAAATAGTCCAGAGTGAACGGGAGTTAACGATGTATTGAGAAATATCTGCTTCTAAAACCAAAACGGAGCAACATAACAGAACGGCCTTCAATGTGTCCGTTTAACTTACAGAGTTAAACTGATGTGTGTTTGCAGGAGTTTGTAAAACCTTTCTGTGAATAAGCAGAAAACGCATTTTTCCAGCCAAATCCAAGCATTTCAGAAATAGCTGGAAATCTCCGTCTAAAACTCAAAACGAACGTATCCTTCAGATTGCTCTGTTGTGTGTTCTCATAGCTAAGGCAGTTGAATCTACCTTGAGATTCAAAAATGAGAACCACGTTTCTTCTAGGAGCTGCGTTTAGATATTCCAGAGTGAATGGGAGTAAACGCTGTATTGAGAAGTAACTGCTTCTATAACCAAAATGGAGCAACCTAAGAAAACGGCCTTCAATGTGTGCGTTCAACTTAAAGCGTTAAACTGATTTGTGTTCGCAGGAATTTGTAAACCCATTCTGTGAAGAAGCGGAAAACGCATTTTGCCAGCCAAATCCAAGCATTTCAAAAATAGCTGGAAATCTCCGTCTAAAACTCAAAACGAACGTATCCTTCAGACTGCTCTGCTGTCTTTTCGCTGAGCTAATTGAGCTGAATTTGCCTTGAGATTCAGAGAGTGAGAAGCCCGTTTCTTCTAGGAGCTGCGTTTGGATATTCCAGAGTGAATGGGAGTAAACTCTGTATTGAGAAATATCTGCTTCTAAAACCAAAACGGAGCAACCTAACAGAACGGCCTTCAATGTGTGCGTTCAACTTACA
Source organism: Callithrix jacchus (assembly GCF_049354715.1). Taxonomy (NCBI): domain Eukaryota; kingdom Metazoa; phylum Chordata; class Mammalia; order Primates; family Cebidae; genus Callithrix; species Callithrix jacchus. The sequence continues at coordinate 60,613,840 of NC_133506.1, forward strand.
GAGTTAAACTGATGTGTGTTTGCAGGAGTTTGTAAATTTTCTTCTAAGAAGAATCGGAAGACGCATTTTTCCAGCCAAATCCAAGCATTTCAGGCATAGCTGAAAATCTCCGTCTAAAACTCAAAACGAACGTATCCTTCAGACTACTCTGCTGTGTGTTCTCGTACCTAAGGGACCTGAATCTGCCTTGAGATTCAGAGAGTGAGAAGTGCGTTTTTTTTAGGAGCTGCGTTTAGATATTCCAGAGTGAATGAAAGTAAACGCTGTATTGAGAAATATCTGCGTCTAAAACCAAAACGGAGTAAGCTAACAGAACGGCCTTCGATGTGTTCGTTCCACTTACAGAGATAAACTGATGTGTGTTTGCAGGAGTTTGTAAACCATTTCTGTGAAGAAGCGGAACACGCATTTTTCCAGCCAAATTCAAGCATTTCAGAAATAGCTGGAAATCTTTGTCTAAAACTCAAAACGAACGTATCTTTCAGACTGCTCTGCTGTGTGTTCTCTTAGCTAAGGCAGTTGAATCTACCTCGAGATTCAACAAGTGAGAACCGCGTTTCTTCTAAGAGCTGCGTTTAGATATTCCAGAGTGAATGGGAGTAAACGCTCTATTGAGAAATATCTGCTTCTAAAACCAAACCGGAGCAACCTAACAGAACGCCTTCAATGTGTTCGTTCAACTTACAGAGTTAAACTGATGTGTGTTTGCAGGAGTTAGTAAACCCTTTCTGTGAAGAAGCGGAAAACGCATTTTTCCAGCGAAATCTAAGCATTTCAGAAATAGCTAGACATCTCCGTCTAAAACTCAAAACGAACGTATCCTTCAGACTGCTCTGCTCTGTCTTCGCTTAGCTCAGGGAGCTGAATCTGCCTTGAGATTCAGAGAGTGAGAAGCGCGTTTCTTCTAGGAGATGCGTTTGGATATTCCAGAGTGAATGGGAGTAAACGCCGTATTGAGAAATATCGACATCTAAAAGCAAAACGGAGCAACTTACAGAGCGGATATAAATGTGTGCGTTCAACTTAAAGAGTTAAACTCGTGTGTTTGCTGGAGTTTGTAAACACTTTCTGTGAAGAAGCGGAAAACGCATATTTCCTGACTAATCCAAGCATTTCAGAAATAGCTGGAAATCTCCGTCTAAAACCCAAAACGAACCTATCCTCCAGACTGCTCTGCTGTGTGTTCGCTTAGCTAAGGAAGTTGAATCTGCTTTGAGATTCAGAGTGAGAACCGCGTTTCTTCTAAAAGCTGCGTTTCGATATTTCAGAGTGAATGGGAGTAAACGCTGTATTGAGAAATATCTGCTTCTAAAACCAAACCGGAGCAACCAAACATAACGCCTTCAATGTGTTCGTTCAACTTACAGAGTTAAACTCATGTGTGTTTAAAGGAATTTGTACACCCTTTCTGTGAAGAAGAGGAAATCACAATTTTCCAGCCAAATACATGCATTTCAGAAATAGGTGGAAATCTCCGTCTAAAACTCAAAACGAACGTATCCTTCAGACTGCTCTGCTGTGTGTTCGCTTACATAACGGAGTTGAATCTGCCTTGAGATTCAGAGAGTGAGAAGCGCGTTTCTTATAGGTGCTGCGTTTGGATATTCCAGAGTAAATGGGAGTAAACGCTGTATTGAAATATATCTGCTTCTAAAACCAAAACAGAGCAACCTAACAGAACGGCCTTCAATGCGTGCATTCAACTTAAAGAGTTAAACTGATCTGTGTTTGCAGGAGTTTGTAAACCCTTTCTGTGAAGAAGCGGAAAACGCATTTTTCAAGCCAAATCCAAGCATTTCAGAAATAGCTGGACATCTCCGTCTAAAACTCAAAACGAACGTATCCTTCAGACTGCTCTGCTGTGTGCTCTCTTAGCTAAGGCAGTTGAATCTACCTTGAAATTCAAAAAGTGAGAACCGCGTTTCTTTTAGGAGCTGCGTTTAAATATTCCAGAGTCAATGGGAGTAAACGCTATATTGAGAAATATTTGCTTCTAAAACCAAAACGGAGCAACCTAACAGAACGGCCTTCAATATGTGCGTTCAACTTACAGAGTTAAACTGATGTGTGTTTGCAGGACTTTGTAAACCCTTTCTGTGAAGAAGCGGAAAACGCATTTTTCCATCCAAATCCAAGCATTTCAGAAATAGCTGGACATCTCCGTCTAAAACTCAAAACGAACGTATCCTTCAGACTGCTCTGCTCTGTGTTCGCTAACCTAAGGGAGTTGAATCTGCCTTGAGATTCAGAGAGTGAGAAGCGCATTTCTTTTAGGAGCTGCGTTTGTATACTCAAGAGTGAATGGGAGTTCACGCTGTATTGAGAAATATCTGCTTCTAAAACCCAAACGGAGCAACCTAACAGAACGGCCTTCAATGTGGGCGTTCATCCTAAAGAGTTAAACTGATGTGTGTTTGCAGGAGTTTGTAAACCCTTTCTGTGAAGAAGCGGAAAACGCGTTTTTGCAGCCAAATCCAAGCATTTCAGAAATAGCCTGAAATCTCCGTCTAAAACTCAAAACGAACGTATCCTTCAGACTGCCCTGCTCTGTGTTTGCTTACCTAAGGGAATTGAATATGCCTTGAGATTCAGAGATTGAGAAGCGCGTTTCTTCTAGGAGCTGTGTTTGTATAGTCAAGAGTGAATGGGAGTTAACGCTGTATTGAGAAGTATCTCCTTCTAGAACCCAAACGGAGCAACTTAACAAAATAACCTTCAATGTGTGCGTTCAACTTACAGAGTTAAACTGATGTGTGTTTGCAGGAGTTTGTAAACCCTTTCTGAGAAGAGGGGGAAAACGCATTTTCCAGCCAAATCCAAGCATTTAGAGATAGCTGGAATTTTTAGTCTAAAACTCAAAACGAACGTACACTTCAGACTGCTCTGCTGTGTGTTGGCTTACCTAAGGGAGTTGAATCTGCCTTGAGATTCAGAGAGTGAGAAGCGCGTTTTTTCTAGGAGCTGCGTTTGGATATTCCAGAGTGAATGAAAGTAAACGCTGTATTGAGAAATATCTGCTTCTAAAACCAAAACGGAGCAACCTAACAGAACGGCCTTCAATGGGTGCGTTCAAATTACAGAGTTAAACTGATGTGTGTTTGCAGGAGTTTGTAAACCCTTTCTGTGAAGAAGCGGAAAACGCATTTTTCCAGCCAAATCCAAGCATTTCAAGAATAGCTGGAGATCTCCGTCTAAAACTCAAAACAAACGTATCCTTCAGACTGCTCTGCTGTGTGTTCTCTTAGCTAAGGCAGTTGAATCTACCTTGAGATTCAAAAAGTGAGAACCGCGTTTCTTCTAGGAGCTGCGTTTTTATATTCAAGATTAAGTGAAAGTAAACGCTGTATTGAGAAATATCTGCTTCTAAAACCAAAACGGAGCAACCTAACAGAACGGCCTTCAATGGGTGCGTTCAACTTACAGAGATAAACTGATGTGTGTTTGCAGGGATTTTTAAACCCTTTCTGTGAAGAAGCGGAAAACGCATTTTTCCAGCCAAATCCAAGCATTTCAGGAATAGCTGGAGATCTCCGTCTAAAACTCAAAACGAACGTATCCTTCAGACTGCTCTGCTGTGTGTTCGCTTACCTAAGGGAGTTGAATCTGCCTTGAGATTCAGAGAGTGAGAAGCGCGTTTCTTCTAGGAGCTGCGTTTGGATAGTCCAGAGTAAATGGGAGTTAACGCTGTATTGACAAATATCTGCTTCTAAAACCGAAACAGAGCAACCTAACAGAACGGCCTTCAATGTGTGCGTTCCACTTACAGAGTTAAACTGATGGGTGTTTGCAGGAATTTGTAAACCCTTTCTGTGAAGAAGCGGAAAACGCATTTTTCCAGCGAAATCCAAGCGTTTCAGGAATAGCTGAAAATCTCCGTCTAAAACTCAAAACGGACGTATCCTTCAGACTGCTATGCTGTGTGTTCGCTTAGCTAAGGGACCTGAATCTGCCTTGAGATTCAGAGAGTGAGAACCGCGTTTCTTCTAGGAGCTGCGTTTGGATATTCCAGAGTGAATGGGAGTAAACGCTGTATTGAGAAATATCTGCTTCTAAAACCAAAACGGAGCAACCTAAGAGAACGGCCTTCAATGTGTGCGTTCATCCTAAAGAGTTAAACTGATGTGTGTTTGCAGGAGTTTGTAAACCCTTTCTGTGAAGAAGCGGAAAACTTATTTTTCCAGCCAAATCCAAGCATTTCAGAAATAGCTTGAAATCTCCGTCTAAAACTCAAAACGAACGTATCCTTCAAACTGCTCTGCTGTGTGTTCGCTTAGCTAAGAAAGCTGAATCTGCCTTGAGATTCAGAGAGGGAGAAGCGCGTTTCTTCTAGGAGCTGCGCTTGGATATTCCAGAGTGAATGAGAGTTAACGCTGTATTGAGAAATATCTGCTTCTAAAACCAAAACGGAGCAACCTAACAGAACGGCCTTCAATGTGTGCGTTCAACTTAGAGAGTTAAACGGATCTGTGTTTGCAGGAGTTTGTCAACCCTTTCTGTCAATAAGCGGAAAACGCATTTTTCCTGCCAAATCCAAGCATTTCAGAAATAGCTGGAAATCTCCGTCTAAAACTCAAAACGAACGTATCCTTCGGACTGCTGTGCTGTGTGTTCGCTTAGCTAAGTGAGCTGAATCTGCCTTGAGATTCAGAGAGTGAGAAGCCCGTTTCTTCTAGGAGCTGCGTTTGGTTATTCCAGAGTGAATGGGATTAAACGCTGTATTGAGAAATATCTGCTTCTAAAACCAAAACGGAGCAACATAACAGAACGGCCTTCAAGGTGTGCGTTCAACTTACAGAGTTAAACTGATGTGTGTTTGCAGGAGTTAGTAAACCCTTTCTGAGAAGAAGCGGAAAACGCATTTTCCAGCAAAATCCAAGCATTTTAGAAATAGCTGGACATCTCCGTCTAAAACTCAAAATGAACGTATCCTTCAGACTGCCCTGCTGTGTGTTCGCTTACCTAAGGGAGTTGAATCTGCCTTGAGATTCAGAGAGTGAGAAGCGCGTTTTTTCTAGGAGCTGCGTTTGGATATTCCAGAGTGAATGAGAGTTAACCCTGTATTGAAGAATATCTTCTTCTAAAACAAAAACGGAGCAACCTAACAGAACGGCCTTCAATGCGTGCGTTCAACTTACAGAGGTAAGCTGATGTGTGTTTGCAGGAGTTTGTAAACCCTTTCCGTCAAGAAGCGGAAAACGCATTTTTCCTGTCATATCCGTCCATTTCAGAAATAGCTGGAAATCTCCGTCTAAAACTCAAAACGAACGTATCTTTCAGACTGCTCCACTGTGGGTTCGCTTAGCTAAGTGAGCTGAATCTGCCTTGAGATTCAGAGAGTGAGAAGCGCGTTTCCTCTAGGAACTTCGTTTGGATATTCCAGAGTGTATGAAAGTAAACGCTGTATTGAGAAATATCTGCTTCTAAAACCAAAACAGACCAACCTAACAGAACGGCCTTCAATGTGTGCGTTCAACATACAGAGTTAAACTGATGTGTGTTTGCAGGAGTTTGTAAACCCTTTCGGAGAAGAAGCGGAAAACGCAATTTCCAGCAAAATCCAAGCATTTCAGAAATAGCTGGAAATCTCCGTCTAAAACTCAAAACGAACGTATCCTCCATACTGCTCTGCTGTGTGTTCTCATAGCTAAGGGACCTGAATCTGCCTTGAGATTCAGAGTGTGAGAAGCCCGTTTCTTATAGGACCTGCGTTTGGATATTCCAGAGTGAATGGGAGTAAACGCTGTATTGAGAAATATCTGCTTCTAAACCCAAAACAAAGCAACCTACAAGAGAGGCCTTCGATGTGTGCGTTCCACTTACAGAGTTAAACTGATGTGTGTTTGCAGTAGTTTGTTAACCCTTTCTGAAAAGAAGGGGAAAACCCATTTTACAGCCAAATCCAAGCATTTCAGGAATAGCTGGAAATCTCCGTCTAAAACTCAAAACTAACGTACACTTCAGACTGCTCTGCTGTGTGTTCGCTTACCTGAGGGAGTTGAATCGGCCTTGAGATTCAGAGAGTGAGAAGCGCGTTTTTTCTAGGAGCTGCGTTTGGATATTCCAGAGTGAATGAAAGTAAACGCTTTATTGAGAAATATCTGCTTCTAAAATTAAAACGGAGCAACCTAACAGAACGGCCTTCAATGGGTGCGTTCAACTTACAGAGTTAAACTGATGTGTGTTTGCAGGAGTTTGTAAATTTTTTTTCTGAGAAGAAGCGGAAAACGCATTTTCCAGCCAAATCCAAGCATTTCAGGAATAGCTGGATATATCCGTCTAAAACTCAAAACGAACGTATCCTTCAGACTGCTCTGCTGTGTGTTCGCTTAGATAAGGGACCTGAATCTGCCTTGAGATTCAGAGAGTGAGAAGCGCGTTTCTTCTAGTAGCTGCCTTTTTATATTCAAGATTGAATGGGAGTAAACGCTGTATTGACAAATATCTGCTTCTAAAACCAAAACGGAGCAACCTAACAGAACGGCCTTCAATGTGTGCGTTCAACTTACAGAGTTAAACTGATGTGTGTTTGCAGGAGTTTGTAAACCCTTTCTGAGAAGAAGCGGAAAACGCATTTTCCAGCCAAATCAAAGTATTTCAGGAATAGCTGGATATCTCCGTCTAAAACTCAAAACGAACATATCCGTCAGACTGCTCTGCTGTGTGTTCGTTTACCTAAGTGAGTTGAATTTGCCTTGAGATTCAGACAGTGAGAAACGCGTTTCTTTTAGGAGCTGCGTTTGGATATTCCAGAGTGAATGGGAGTAAACGCTGTATTGAGAAATATCTGCCTCTAAAACCAAAACGGAGCAACCTAACAGAACGACCTTCAATGTGTGCGTTCAACCTACAGAGTTAAACTGATGTGTGTTTGCAGGAATTTGTAAACACTTTCTTTGAAGAAGCGGAAAACGCATTTTTCAAGCCAAATCCAAGCATTTCAGAAATAGCTGGACATCTCCGTCTAAAACTCAAAACGAACGTATCCTACATACTGCTCTGCTGTGTTTTCTCTTAGCTAAGGCAGTTGAATCTAACTTGAGATTCAAAAAGTGAGAACCGCGTTTCTTCTAGGAGCTGCGTTTGGATATTCCAGAGTGAATGGGAAGTAAACGCTGTATTTAGAAATATCTGCTTCTAAAACCAAAACGGAGATAACTAACAGAGCGGCCTTCAATGTGTGCGTTACACTTAAAGAGCTAACTGAGGTGGGTTTGCAGGAGTTTGTAAACCCTTTCTGAGAAGAAGCGGAAAACGCATTTTCCAGACAAATACAGCATTTCAGGAATAGCTGGAAATCTCCGTCTAAAACTGAAATGAACGTATGCTTCAGATTGCTCTGCTGTGTGTTCGCTTACCTAAGGGAATTGAATCTGCCTTGAGATTCAGAGAGTGAGAAGCGCGTTTCTTTTATGAGCTGCGTTTGGATATTCCAGAGTGAATGAAAGTAAACGCTGTATTGAGAAATATCTGCTTCTATAACCAAAACGGAGCAACCTAACAGAACGGCCTTCAATGTGTGCGTTCAACTTACAGAGTTAAACTGATGTGTGTTTGCAGGAGTTTGTAAACCCTTTCCGACAAGAAGCAAAAAACGCATTTTTCCTGCCAAATCCAAGCATTTCAGAAATAGCTGGAAATCTCCGTCTAAAATTCAAAACGAACTTATCCTTCAGACTGCTCTGCTGTGTGTTCGCTTAGCTAAGGGAGTTGAATCTGCCTAGAGTTTCAGAGAGTGAGAAGCGCGTTTCTTCTAGGAGCTGCGTTTAGATATTACAGAGTGAATGGGAGTAAACGCTGTATTGAGAAATATCTGATTCTAAAACCAAAACGGAGCAACTTAGCAGAACGGCCTTCAATGTGTGCGTTCAACTTACAGAGTTAAACTGATGTGTATTTGCAGGAGGTTGTAAACCCTTTCTGAGAAGAAGTGGAAAACGCATTTTCCAGCAAAATCCAATCATTTCAGCAATAGTTGGAAATCTCCGTCTAAAGCTTAAAACGAACGTATCTTTCAGACTACTCTGCTGTGTGTTCACTTACCTAAGGGAGTTGAATCTGCCTTGAGATTCGGAGAGTAAGAAGCGTGTTTCTTTTAGGAGCTTCGTTTTGATAGTTCTGAGTGAAGGGGAGTTAACGCTGTATTGAGAAATATCTGCTTCTAAAACCAAAACGGAGCAACCTAACAGAACGGCTTTCAATGTGTGCGTTCAACTTACAGAGTTAAACTGATGTGTGTTTGCAGGAGTTTGTAAACCCTTTCTGTGAAGAAACGGAAAACGCATTTTTCCAGCCAAATCCAAGCATTTCAGGAATAGCTGGAAATCTCCGTCTAAAACTCAAAACGAACGTATCCTTCAGACTACTCTGCTGTGTGTTCGCTTATATTAGGGACCTGAATCTGCCTTGAGATTCAGAGAGTGAGAAGCGCGTTTCTTCTAGGAGCTGCGTTTTCATATTCAAGATTGAATGGGAGTAAACGCTGTATTGAGAAATATCTGCTTCTAAAACCAAAACGGAGAAACCTAACAGAACGGCCTTCAATGTGTGTGTTCAACTTACAGAGTTAAACTGATGTGTGTTTGCAGGAATTTTTAAACCCTTTCTGTGAAGAAGTGGAAAACGCATTTTCCATCAAATCCAAGCATTTCAGGAATAGCTGGAAATCTCCGTCTAAAACTCAAAACGATCGTATCCTTCAGACTGCTCTGCTGTGTGTTCGCTTAGCTAAGGCAGCTGAATCTGCCTTGAGATTCAGAGAGTGAGAAGCGCATTTCTTCTAGGAGCTGCGTTTGGATATTCCAGAGTGAATGGGAGTAAACGCTGTATTTAGAAACATCTGCTTCTAAAACCAAAACGGAGCAACCTAACAGAACCGCCTTCAATGTATGCATTCAACTTAAAAAGTTAAACTGATGTGTGTTTGCAGGAGTTTGTAAACCCTTTCTGTGAAGAAGCGGAAAACGCATTTTTCAAGCCAAATCCAAGCATTTCAGAAATACCTGGACATCTCCGTCTAAAACTCAAAATGAACGTATCCTTCAGACTGCTCTGCTGTGTGTTCTCTTAGCTAAGGCAGTTGAATCTACCTTGAGATTCAAAAAGTGAGAACCGCGTTTCTTCTAGGAGCTCCGTTTAAATATCCCAGAGTCAATAGGAGTAAACGCTATATTGAGAAATATTTGCTTCTGAAACCAAAACGGAGCAACCTAACAGAACGGCCTTCAATATGTTCGTTCAACTTACAGAGTTAAACTGATGTGTGTTTGCAGGAGGTTGTAAACCCTTTCTGTGAAAAAGCAGCAAACGCATTTTTCCATCCAAATCCAAGCATTTTAGAAATAGCTGGACATCTCCGTCTAAAACTCAAAACGAACGTATCCTTCAGACTGCTCTGCTGTGTGTTCGCCTACCTAAGGGAGTTGAATCTGCCTTGGGATTCAGAGTGAGAAGCGCATTTCTTCTAGGAGCTGCGTTGGGATAGTCCAGAGTAAACGGGAGTTAACGCTGTATTGAGAAATATCTGCCTCTAAAACCAAAACGGAGCAACCTAACAGAACGGCCCTCAATGTGTGCGTTCCACTTACAGAGTTAAACTGATGGGTGTTTGCAGGATTTGTAAACCCTTTCTGTGAAGAAGCGGAAAACGCATTTTTCCAGCGAAATCCAAGCATTTCAGGAATAGCTGGAAATCTCCGTCTAAAACTCAAAACGGACGTAACCTTCAGACTGCTATGCTGTGTGTTCGCTTAGCTAAGAGACCTGAATCTGCCTTGAGATTCAGAGAGTGAGAACCGCGTTTCCTCTAGGAGCCCCGTTTGGATATTCCAGAGTGAATGGGAGTAAACCCTGTATTGAGAAATATCTGCTTCTAAAACCAAAACGGAGCAACCTAACAGAACGGCCTTCAATGTGTGCGTTCAACTTACAAAGTAAAACTGATGTGTCTTTGCAGGAGTTTGTAAACCCTTTCTGTGAAGAAGCGGAAAACGCATTTTTCCAGCGAAATCCAAGCATTTCAGGAATAGCTGGAAATCTCCGTCTAAAACTCAAAACGGACGTATCCTTCAGACTGCTATGCTGTGTGTTTGCATAGCTAAGGGACCTGAATCTGCCTTGAGATTCAGAGAGTGAGAAGTGCGTTTCTTTTAGGAGCTGCGTTTAGATATTCCAGAGTGAATGAAAGTAAACTCTGTATTGAGAAATATCTGCTTCTAAAACAAAAACGGAGCAACCTAACAGAACGGCCTTCTATGTGTTCGTTCCACTTACAGAGATAAACTGATGTGTGTTTGCAGGAGTTTGTAAACCCTTTCTGTGAAGAAGCGGAAAACGCATTTTTCCAGCCAAATTCAAGCATTTCAGAAATAGCTGGAAATATCCGTCTAAAACTCAAAACGAACGTATCTTTTAGACTGCTGTGCTGTGTGTTCTCTTAGCTAAGGCAGTTGAATCTACCTTGGGATTCAACAAGTGAGAATCGCGTTTCTTCTAAAAGCTGCGTTTAGATATTTCAGAATGAATGGGAGTAAACGCTGTATTGAGAAATATCTGCTTCTAAAACCAAAACGGAGCAACCTAACAGAACGCCTTCAATGTGTTCGTTCAACTTACAGAGTTAAACTGATGTGTGTTTGCAGGAGTTAGTAAACCCTTTCTGTGAAGAAGCGGAAAACGCATTTTTCCAGCGAAATCTAAGCATTTCAGAAATAGCTGGACATCTCCGTCTAAAACTCAAAACGAACGTATCCTTCAGACTGCTCTGCTCTGTGTTCGCTTAGCTCAGGGAGCTGAATCTGCCTTGAGATTCAGAGAGTGAGAAGTGCGTTTCTTCTAGGAGCTGCGTTTGTATAGTCAAGAGTGAATGGGATTAAACACTGTATTGAGAAATATCTGCTTCTAAAACCAAAACAGAGCAACCTAACAGAACGGCCTTCAACGTGTGCGTTCAACCTACAGAGTGAAACTGATGTGTGTTTGCAGGAATTTGTAAACCCTTTCTGTGAAGAAACGGAAAACGCATTTTGCCAGCCAAATCCAAGCATTTCAGGAATAGCTGGAAATCTCCGTCTAAAACTCAAAACGAACGTATCCTTCAGACTACTCTGCTGTGTGTTCGCTTACCTAAGGGAGTTGAATCTGCCTTGAGATTCAGAGTGTGAGAAGCGCGTTTCTTTTAGGAGCTGCGTTTGGATATTCCAGAGTGAATGGGAGTAAACGCTGTATAGAGAAATATCTGATTCTAAAACCAAAACGGAGCAACCTAACAGAACGGCCTTCAATGTGTGGGTTCAACCTAAAGAGATAAACTGATTTTTGTTTGCAGGAGTTTGTAAACCCTTTCTGTGAAGAAGCGGAAAACGCATTTTTCCAGCCAAATCCAAGCATTTCAGAAAGAGCTGGAAATCTCCGTCTACAACTCAAAACGAACATATCCTTCAGAATGCTCTGCTGTGTGTTCGCGTAGGTAAGGGAGCTGAATCTGCCTTGAGTTTCAGAGAGTGAGAAGCGTGTTTCTTCTAGGAGCTTCGTTTGGATATTCCAGAGTGAATGGGATTAAACGCTGTATTGAGAAATATCTGCTTCTAAAACCAAAACGGAGCAACTTAACAAAACGGCCTTCAATGTGTGCGTTCAACTTACAGAGGTAAACTGATGTGTGTTTGCAGGAGTTTAATCCCTTTCTGTGAAGAAGCGGAAAACGCATTTTTCCAGCCAAATCCAAGCATTTCAGAAATAGCTGGACATCTCCGTCTAAAACTCAAAACGAACGTATCCTTCAGAATGCTCGGCTGTGTGTTCGCTTACCTAAGGGAGTTGAATCTGCCTTGAGATTCAGAAAGTGAGAAGCGCGTTTCTTATAGGAGCTGCGTTTGTATAGTCCAGAGTGAATGGGAGTTTACGCTGTATTGAGAAGTATCTCCTTCTAGAACCAAAGCGGAGCAACTTAACAAAACAACCTTCAATGTGTGCGTTCAACTTACAGAGTTAAACTGATGTGTGTTTGCAGGAGTTTGTAAACCCTTTCTGAGAAGAGGGGGAAAACGCATATTCCAGCCAAATCCAAGCATTTAGGGATAGCTGGAATTCTCAGTCTAAAACTCAAAACGAACGTACACTTCAGACTGCTCTGCTGTGTGTTAGCTTACCTAAGGGAGTTGAATCTGCCTTGAGATTCAGAGAGTGAGAAGCGCGTTTGTTCTAGGAGCTGCGTTTGGATATTCCAGAGTGAATGAAAGTAAACGCTGTATTGAGAAATATCTGCTTCTAAAACCAAAACGGAGCAACCTAACAGAACGCCTTCAATGTGTTCGTTCAACTTACAGAGTTAAACTGATGTGTGTTTGCAGGAGTTAGTAAACCCTTTCTGTGAAGAAGCGGAAAACGCATTTTTCCAGCGAAATCTAAGCATTTCAGAAATAGCTGGACATCTCCGTCTAAAACTCAAAACGAACGTATCCTTCAGACTGCTCTGCTCTGTGTACGCTTAGCTCAGGGAGCTGAATCTGCCTTGAGATTCAGAGAGTGAGAAGTGCGTTTCTTCTAGGAGCTGCGTTTGGATATTCCAGAGTGAATGAAAGTAAACGCTGTATTGAGAAATATCTGCTTCTAAAACCAAAACGGAGCAACCTAACAGAACGGCCTTCAATGGGTGCATTCAACTTACGGAGTTAAACTGATCTGTGTTTGCATGGATTTTTAAACCCTTTCTGTGAAGAAGCGGAAAACGCATTTCTCCAGCCAAATCCAAGCATTTCAGGAATAGCTGGAGATCTCCGTCTAAAACTCAAAACAAACGTATCCTTCAGACTGCTCTGCTGTGTGTTCTCTTAGCTAAGGCAGTTGAATCTACCTTGAGATTCAAAAAGTGAGAACCGCGTTTCTTCTAGGAGCTGCGTTTTTATATTCAAGATTAAATGGGAGTAAACGCTGTATTGAGAAATATCTGCTTCTAAAACCGAAACGGAGAAACCTAACAGAACGGCCTTCAATGTGTGCGTTCAACTAACAGAGTTAAACTGATGTGTGTTTGCAGGAGTTTTTAAACCCTTCCTGTGAAGAAGTGGAAAACGCATTTTCCAGCCAAATCCAAGCATTTCACGAATAGCTGGAAATCTCAGTCTAAAACTCAAAACGAACGTATACTTCAGACTGCTCTGCTGTGTGTTCGCTTAGTTAAGGGACCTGAATCTGCCTTGAGATTCAGAGTGAGAAGCACGTTTCTTCTAGGAGCTGCGTTTAAATATTCCAGAGTGAATGGGAGTAAACGCTGTATTGAGAAATATCTGCTTCTAAAACCCAAACGGAGCAATCTAACAGAACGGCCTTCAATGTGTGCGTTCAACTTACAGAGTTGAACTGATGTGTGTTTGCAGGAGTTTGTAAACCCTTTCTGAGAAGAAGCGGAAAACGCATTTTCCAGCCAAATCCAAGCATTTCAGGAATAGCTGGAAATCTCCGTCTAAAACTCAAAACGAACGTATGATTCAGACTGCTCTGCTGTGTGTTGGCTTACATAACGGAGTTTAATCTGCCTTGAGATTCAGAGTGAGAAGCGCGTTTCTTATAGGTGCTGCGTTTGGATAGTCCAGAGTAAACGGGAGTTCACGCTGTATTGAGAAATATCTGCTTCTAAAACCAAAACGGAGCAATCTAACAGAACGGCCTTCAATGTGTGCGTTCAACTTACAGAGTTGAACTGATGTGTGTTTGCAGGAGTTTGTAAACCCTTTCTGAGAAGAAGCGGAAAACGCATTTTCCAGCCAAATCAAAGTATTTCAGGAATAGCTGGATATCTCCGTCTAAAACTCAAAACGAACATATCCGTCAGACTGCTCTGCTGTGTGTTCGTTTACCTAAGTGAGTTGAATTTGCCTTGAGATTCTGACAGTGAGAAACGCGTTTCTTTTAGGAGCTGCGTTTGGATATTCCAGAGTGAATGGGAGTAAACGCTGTATTGAGAAATATCTGCCTCTAAAACCAAAACGGAGCAACCTAACAGAACGACCTTCAATGTGTGCGTTCAACCTACAGAGTTAAACTGATGTGTGTTTGCAGGAATTTGTAAACACTTTCTTTGAAGAAGCGGAAAACGCATTTTTCAAGCCAAATCCAAGCATTTCAGAAATAGCTGGACATCTCCGTCTAAAACTCAAAACGAACGTATCCTACATACTGCTCTGCTGTGTTTTCTCTTAGCTAAGGCAGTTGAATCTAACTTGAAATTCAAAAAGTGAGAACCGCGTTTCTTCTAGGAGCTGCGTTTGGATATTCCAGAGTGAATGGGAAGTAAACGCTGTATTTAGAAATATCTGCTTCTAAAACCAAAACGGAGATAACTAACAGAGCGGCCTTCAATGTGTGCGTTACACTTAAAGAGCTAACTGAGGTGAGTTTGCAGGAGTTTGTAAACCCTTTCTGAGAAGAAGCGGAAAACGCATTTTCCAGACAAATACAGCATTTCAGGAATAGCTGGAAATCTCCGTCTAAAACTGAAATGAACGTATGCTTCAGATTGCTCTGCTGTGTGTTCGCTTACCTAAGGGAATTGAATCTGCCTTGAGATTCAGAGAGTGAGAAGCGCGTTTCTTTTATGAGCTGCGTTTGGATATTCCAGAGTGAATGAAAGTAAACGCTGTATTGAGAAATATCTGCTTCTATAACCAAAACGGAGCAACCTAACAGAACGGCCTTCAATGTGTGCGTTCAACTTACAGAGTTAAACTGATGTGTGTTTGCAGGAGTTTGTAAACCCTTTCCGACAAGAAGCAAAAAACGCATTTTTCCTGCCAAATCCAAGCATTTCAGAAATAGCTGGAAATCTCCGTCTAAAATTCAAAACGAACTTATCCTTCAGACTGCTCTGCTGTGTGTTCGCTTAGCTAAGGGAGTTGAATCTGCCTAGAGTTTCAGAGAGTGAGAAGCGCGTTTCTTCTAGGAGCTGCGTTTAGATATTACAGAGTGAATGGGAGTAAACGCTGTATTGAGAAATATCTGATTCTAAAACCAAAACGGAGCAACTTAGCAGAACGGCCTTCAATGTGTGCGTTCAACTTACAGAGTTAAACTGATGTGTGTTTGCAGGAGGTTGTAAACCCTTTCTGAGAAGAAGTGGAAAACGCATTTTCCAGCAAAATCCAATCATTTCAGCAATAGTTGGAAATCTCCGTCTAAAGCTTAAAACGAACGTATCTTTCAGACTACTCTGCTGTGTGTTCGCTTACCTAAGGGAGTTGAATCTGCCTTGAGATTCGGAGAGTCAGAAGCGTGTTTCTTCTAGGAGCTTCGTTTTGATAGTTCTGAGTGAAGGGGAGTTAACGCTGTATTGAGAAATATCTGCTTCTAAAACCAAAACGGAGCAACCTAACAGAACGGCTTTCAATGTGTGCGTTCAACTTACAGAGTTAAACTGATGTGTGTTTGCAGGAGTTTGTAAACCCTTTCTGTGAAGAAACGGAAAACGCATTTTTCCAGCCAAATCCAAGCATTTCAGGAATAGCTGGAAATCTCCGTCTAAAACTCAAAACGAACGTATCCTTCAGACTACTCTGCTGTGTGTTCGCTTATATTAGGGACCTGAATCTGCCTTGAGATTCAGAGAGTGAGAAGCGCGTTTCTTCTAGGAGCTGCGTTTTCATATTCAAGATTGAATGGGAGTAAACGCTGTATTGAGAAATATCTGCTTCTAAAACCAAAACGGAGAAACCTAACAGAACGGCCTTCAATGCGTGTGTTCAACTTACAGAGTTAAACTGATGTGTGTTTGCAGGAATTTTTAAACCCTTTCTGTGAAGAAGTGGAAAACGCATTTTCCATCAAATCCAAGCATTTCAGGAATAGCTGGAAATCTCCGTCTAAAACTCAAAACGATCGTATCCTTCAGACTGCTCTGCTGTGTGTTCGCTTAGCTAAGGCAGCTGAATCTGCCTTGAGATTCAGAGAGTGAGAAGCGCATTTCTTCTAGGAGCTGCGTTTGGATATTCCAGAGTGAATGGGAGTAAACGCTGTATTTAGAAACATCTGCTTCTAAAACCAAAACGGAGCAACCTAACAGAACCGCCTTCAATGTATGCATTCAACTTAAAAAGTTAAACTGATGTGTGTTTGCAGGAGTTTGTAAACCCTTTCTGTGAAGAAGCGGAAAACGCATTTTTCAAGCCAAATCCAAGCATTTCAGAAATACCTGGACATCTCCGTCTAAAACTCAAAATGAACGTATCTTTCAGACTGCTCTGCTGTGTGTTCTCTTAGCTAAGGCAGTTGAATCTACCTTGAGATTCAAAAAGTGAGAACCGCGTTTCTTCTAGGAGCTCCGTTTAAATATCCCAGAGTCAATAGGAGTAAACGCTATATTGAGAAATATTTGCTTCTGAAACCAAAACGGAGCAACCTAACAGAACGGCCTTCAATATGTTCGTTCAACTTACAGAGTTAAACTGATGTGTGTTTGCAGGAGGTTGTAAACCCTTTCTGTGAAAAAGCGGAAAACGCAATTTTCCATCCAAATCCAAGCATTTTAGAAATAGCTGGACATCTCCGTCTAAAACTCAAAACGAACGTATCCTTCAGACTGCTCTGCTGTGTGTTCGCTTACCTAAGGGAGTTGAATCTGCCTTGGGATTCAGAGTGAGAAGCGCATTTCTTCTAGGAGCTGCGTTTGGATAGTCCAGAGTAAACGGGAGTTAACGCTGTATTGAGAAATATCTGCCTCTAAAACCAAAACGGAGGAACCTAACAGAACGGCCCTCAATGTGTGCGTTCCACTTACAGAGTTAAACTGATGGGTGTTTGCAGGAATTTGTAAACCCTTTCTGTGAAGAAGCGGAAAACGCATTTTTCCAGCGAAATCCAAGCATTTCAGGAATAGCTGGAAATCTCCGTCTAAAACTCAAAACGGACGTAACCTTCAGACTGCTATGCTGTGTGTTCGCTTAGCTAAGAGACCTGAATCTGCCTTGAGATTCAGAGAGTGAGAACCGCGTTTCCTCTAGGAGCCCCGTTTGGATATTCCAGAGTGAATGGGAGTAAACCCTGTATTGAGAAATATCTGCTTCTAAAACCAAAACGGAGCAACCTAACAGAACGGCCTTCAATGTGTGCGCTCAACTTACAAAGTAAAACTGATGTGTCTTTGCAGGAGTTTGTAAACCCTTTCTGTGAAGAAGCGGAAAACGCATTTTTCCAGCGAAATCCAAGCATTTCAGGAATAGCTGGAAATCTCCGTCTAAAACTCAAAACGGACGTATCCTTCAGACTGCTATGCTGTGTGTTCGCATAGCTAAGGGACCTGAATCTGCCTTGAGATTCAGAGAGTGAGAAGTCCGTTTCTTTTAGGAGCTGCGTTTAGATATTCCAGAGTGAATGAAAGTAAACTCTGTATTGAGAAATATCTGCTTCTAAAACAAAAACGGAGCAACCTAACAGAACGGCCTTCTATGTGTTCGTTCCACTTACAGAGATGAACTGATGTGTGTTTGCAGGAGTTTGTAAACCCTTTCTGTGAAGAAGCGGAAAACGCATTTTTCCAGCCAAATTCAAGCATTTCAGAAATAGCTGGAAATATCCGTCTAAAACTCAAAACGAACGTATCTTTCAGACTGCTGTGCTGTGTGTTCTCTTAGCTAAGGCAGTTGAATCTACCTTGAGATTCAACAAGTGAGAACCGCGTTTCTTCTAGGAGCCGGGTTTGGATATTCCAGAGTGAATGGGAGTAAACGCTGTATTGAGAAATATCTGCTTCTAAAACCCAAACGGAGCAACATAACAGAACGGCCTTCAATGTGTGCGTTCAACTTACAGAGTTAAACTGAGGTGTGTTTGCAGGAGTTTGTAAACCCTTTCTGTGAAGAAGCGGAAAACGCATTTTTCCAGCCAAATCCAAGCATTTCAGAAATAGCTGGACATCTCCGTCTGAAACGCAAAACGAACGTATCCTTCAGACTGCTCTGCTGTGAGTTCGCTTATTTAAGGGGGTTGAATCTGCCTTAAGATTCAGAGAGTGAGAAGCGCGTTTCTTCTTGGAGCTGCGTTTGGATAGTCCAGAGTGAACGGGAGTTAACGATGTATTGAGAAATATCTGCTTCTAAAACCAAAACGGAGCAACATAACAGAACGGCCTTCAATGTGTCCGTTCAACTTACAGAGTTAAACTGATGTGTGTTTGCAGGAGTTTGTAAACCCTTTCTGTGAATAAGCAGAAAACGCATTTTTCCAGCCAAATCCAAGCATTTCAGAAATAGCTGGAAATCTCCGTCTAAAATTAAAAACGAACGTATCCTTCATACTGATCTGCTGTGTGTTCGCTTAGCTAAGGGAGTTGAATCTGCCTTGAGTTTCAGAGAGTGAGAAGCGCGTTTCTTCTAGGAGCTGCATTTCGATATTTCAGAGTGAATGGGAGTAAACGCTGTATTGAGAAATATCTGATTCTAAAACCAAAACGGAGCAACATAGCAGAACGGACTTCAATGTATGCGTTCAACATACAGAGTTAAACTGATATGTGTTTGCAGGAGTTTGTAAACCCTTTCTGAGAAGAAGCGGAAAACGCATTTTCCAGCAAAATCCAAGCATTTCAGCAATAGTTGGAAATCTCCGTCTAAAGCTTAAAACGAACGTATCCTTCAGACTACTCTACTGTGTGTTCGCTTACCTAAGGGAGTTGAATCTGCCTTGAGATTCGGAGAGTGAGAAGCGTGTTTCTTCTAGGAGCTTCGTTTTGATAGTTCTGAGTGAATGGGAGTTAACGCTGTATTGAGAAATATCTGCTTCTAAAACCAAAACGGAGCAACCTAACAGAACGGCTTTCAATGTGTGCGTTCAACATACAGAGATAAACTGATGTGTCTTTGCCGGAGTTTGTAAATCCTTTCTGTGGAGAAGCGGAAAACGCATTTTTCCAGCCAAATCCAAGCATTTCAGAAATAGCTTGAAATCTCCGTCTAAAACTCAAAACGAACGTATCCTTCAAACTGCTCTGCTGTGTGTTCGCTTAGCTAAGGAAGCTGAATCTGCCTTGAGATTCAGAGAGTGAGAAGCGCGTTTCTTCTAGGAGCTGCGCTTGGATATTCCAGAGTGAATGAGAGTTAACGCTGTATTGAGAAATATCTGCTTCTAAAACCAAAACGGAGCAACCTCACAGAACGGCCTTCAATGTTTGCGTTCAACTTACAGAGTTAAACGGATGTGTGTTTGCAGGAGTTTGTAAACCCTTTCCGTCAATAAGCAGTAAACGCATTTTTCCTGCCAAATCCAAGCATTTCAGAAATAGCTGGAAATCTCCGTCTAAAACTCAAAACGAACGTATCCTTCAGACTGCTGCGCTGTGTGTTCGCTTAGCTAAGTGAGCTGAATCTGCCTTGAGATTCAGAGTGAGAAGCCCGTTTCTTCTAGAAGCTGCGTTTGGTTATTCCAGAGTGAATGGGATTAAACGCTGTATTGAGAAATATCTGCTTCTAAAACCAAAACGGAGCAACATAACAGAACGGCCTTCAATGTGTGCGTTTAACTTACAGAGTTAAACTGATGTGTGTTTGCAGGAGTTTGTAAACCCTTTCCGTCAATAAGAGGAAAACGCATTTTTCCTGCCAAATCCAAGCATTTCAGAAATAGCTGAAAATCTCCGTCTAGAACTAAAAACGAACGTATCCTTCAGACTGCTCTGCTGTGTGTTCGCTTAGCTAAGGAAGTTGAATCTGCCTTGAGATTTAGAGAGTGAGAAGCGCGTTTTCTCTAGGAGCTGCGTTTGGATATTCCAGAGTGTATGGGAGTAAACGCTGTATTGAGAAATATCTGCTTCTAAAACCAAAACGGACCAACCTAACAGAACGGCCTTCAATGTGTGCGTTCAACTTACAGAGTTTAACTGACGTTTGTTTGCAGGAATTTGTAAACCCTTTCTGTGAAGAAGGGGAAGACGCATTTTTCCAGCCAAATCCAAGCATTTCAGGCATAGCTGGAAATCTCCGTCTAAAACTCAAAACGAACGTATCCTTCAGACTGCTCTGCTGTGTGTTCTCTTAGCTAAGGCAGTTGAATCTACCTTGAGATTCAAAAAGTGAGAACCGTATTTCTTTTAGGAGCTGCGTTTAAATATTCCAGAGTCAATGGGAGTAAACGCTATATTGAGAAATATTTGCTTGTAAAACCAAAACGGAGCAACCTAACAGAACGGCTTTCAATGTGTGCGTTCAACATACAGAGATAAACTGATGTGTCTTTGCCGGAGTTTGTAAATCCTTTCTGTGGAGAAGCGGAAAACGCATTTTTCCAGCCAAATCCAAGCATTTCAGAAATAGCTGGATATCTTCGTCTAAAACTCAAAACGAACGTATCCTTCAGACTGCCCTGTTCTGTGTTCGCTTACCTAAGGGAATTGAATCTGCCTTGAGATTCAGAGATTGAGAAGCGCGTTTCTTCTAGAAGCTGCGTTTGGATATACCAGAGTGAATGAGAGTTAACGTTGTATTGAGAAATATCTGCTTCTAAAAGCAAAACGGAGCCACCTAACAGAACGGCCTTCAATGTGTGCGTTCAACTTACAGAGTTAAACTGATGTCTGTTTGCAGGAGTTTGTAAACCCTTTCTGAGAGGAAGCAAAGAACGCATTTTCTAGCAAAATCCCAGCATTTCAAGAATAGCTGGAAATCTCCGTCTAAAACTCAAAACGAACGTATCCTTCATACTGCTCTGCTGTGTGTTCTCTTAGCTAAGGCAGTTGAATCTAACTTGAGATTCAAAAAGTGAGAACCGCGTTTCTTCTAGGAGCTGCGTTTGGATATTCCAGAGTGAATGGGAGTAAACGCTGTATTGAGAAATATCTACTTCAAAACCAAAACGGAGATAAATAACAGAGCGGCCTTCAATGCGTGCGTTCATCCTAAAGAGTTAAACTGAGGTGGGTTTGCAGGAGTTTGTAAACCCTTTCTGAGAAGAAGCGGAAAACGCATTTTTTAACCAAATACAGCATTTCAGGAATAGCTGGAAATCTCCGTCTAAAACTGAAATGAACGTATACTTCAGACTGCTCTGCTGTGTGTTCGCATACCTAAGGGAATTGAATCTGCCTTGAGATTCAGAGAGTGAGAAGCGCGTTTCTTTTATGAGCTGCGTTTGGATATTCCAGAGTGAATGAAAGTAAACGCTGTATTGAGAAATATCTGCTTCTAAAACCAAAACGGAGCACCCTAACAGAACGGCCTTCAATGTGTGCGTTCAACCTAGAGAGTTAAACTGATGTGTGTTTGCAGGAATTTGTAAACCCTTTCTGTGAAGAAACGGAAAACGCATTTTTCCAGCCACATCCAAGCATTTCAGGAATAGCAGAAAATCTCCGTCTAAAACTCAAAACGAACGTATCCTTCAGACTACTCTGCTGTGTGTTCGTTTACCTAAGTGAGTTGAATCTGCCTTGAGATTCAGAGAGTGAGAAGCGCGTTTCTTTTAGGAGCTGCGTTTGGATATTCCAGAGTGAATAAGAGTAAACGCTGTATAAAGAAATATCTGCTTCTAAAACCAAAACGGAGCAACCTAACAGAACGGCCTTCAATGTGTGCGTTCAACTTACAGAGGTAAACTGATCTGTGTTTGCCGGAGTTTGTAATCCCTTTCTGTGAAGAAGCGGAAAACGCATTTTTCCAGCCAAATCCAAGCATTTCAGAAATAGCTGGACATCTCCGTCTAAAACTCAAAACGAACGTATCCTTCAGAATGCTCTGCTGTGTGTTCGCTTACCTAAGGGAGTTGAATCTGCCTTGAGATTCAGAGAGTGAGAAGCGCGTTTCTTATAGGAGCTGCGTTTGTATAGTCCAGAGTGAATGGGAGTTAACGTTGTATTGAGAAATATCTCCTTCTGCAGCCAAAACGGAGCAACTTAACAAAACAACCTTCAAGGTGTGCGTTCAACGTACAGAGTTAAACTGATGTGTGTTTGCAGGAATTTGTAAACCCTTTCTGTGTAGAAGCGGAAAACGCATGTTTCCAGCCAATTACAAGCATTTCCGGAATAGATGGTAATCTCCGTCTAAAACTCAAAACGAACGTATCCTTCAGACTGCTCTGCTGTGTGTTCGCTTAGCTAAGGGACCTGAATCTGCCTTGAGATTCAGAGAGTGAGAAGCGCGTTTCTTCTAGGAGCTGCGTTTGGATATTCCAGAGTGAAAGGGAGTAAACGCTGTATTGAGAAATATCTGCTTCTAAAACCAAAACGGAGCAACCTAACAGAACGGCCTTCAATGTGTGGGTTCAACTTACAGAGTTCAACTGATGTGCGTTTGCAGGAGTTTGTAAACCCTTTCTGAGAAGAAGCGGAAAAGGCATTTTCCAGCCAAATGCAGCATTTCAGGAATACCTAGAAATCTCCGTCTAAAACTGAAATGAACGTATACTTCAGACTGCTCTGCTGTGTGTTCGCTTACCTAAGAGAATTGAATCTGCCTTGAGATTCAGAGAGTGAAAAGCGTGTTTCTTTTATGAGCTGCGTTTGGATATTCCAGAGTGAATGAAAGTAAACGCTGTATTGAGAAATATCTGCTTCTAAAACCAGAACGGAGCAACCTAAGAGAACGGCCTTCAATGTGTGCGTTCAACTTACAGAGTTAAACTGATGTGTGTTTGCAGGAGTTTGTAAACGCTTTCCGACAGGAAGCGGAAAACGCATATTTTGCCAAATCCAAGCATTTAAGAAAGAGCTGAAAATCTCCGTCTAAAATTCAAAACGAACGTATCTTTCAGACTGCTCTGCTGTGTGTTCGCTTAGCTAAGGTAGTTGAATCTGCCTTGAGTTTCAGAGAGTGAGAAGCGCGTTTCTTCTAGGAGCTGCGTTTCGATATTCCAGAGTGAATGGGAGTAAACGCTGTATTGAGAAATATCTGATTCTAAAACCAAAACGGAGCAACTTAGCAGAACGGCCTTCAATGTGTGCGTTCAACTTACAGAGTTAAACTGATGTGTGTTTGCAGGAGTTTGTAAACCCATTCTGAGAAGAAGCAGAGAACGCATTTTCCAGCAAAATCCAAGCATTTCAGCAATAGCTGGAAATCTCCGTCTAAAGCTTAAAACGAACGTATCCTTCAGACTATTCTGCTGTGTGTTCGCTTACCTAAGGGAGTTGAATCTGCCTCGAGATTCGGAGAGTGAGAAGCGTGTTTCTTCTAGGAGCTTCGTTTTGATAGTTCTGAGGGAATGGGAGTTAACGCTGTATTGAGAAATATCTGCTTCTAAAACCAAAACGGAGCAACCTAACAGGACGGCTTTCAATGTGTGCGTTCAACTTACAGAGTTAAACTGATGTGTCTTTGCAAAAGTTTGTAAATCCTTTCTGTGGAGAAGCGGAAAACGCATTTTTCCGGCCAAATCCAAGCATTTCAGCAATAGCTTGAAATCTCCGTCTAAAACTCAAAACGAACGTATCCTTCAAACTGTTCTGCTGTGTGTTCGCTTAGCTAAGGAAGCTGAATCTGCCTTGAGATTCAGAGAGTGAGAAGCACGTTTCTTCTAGGAGCTGTGCTTGGATATTCCAGAGTGAATGAGTGTTAACGCTGTATTGAGAAATATCTGCTTCTAAAACCAAAACGGAACAACCTAACAGAACGGCCTTCAATGTGTGGGTTCAACTTACAGAGTTCAACTGATGTGTGTTTGCCGGAGTTTGTAAACCCTTTCTGTGAAGAAGCGGAAAACGCATTTTTCCATCCAAATCCAAGCATTTTAGAAATAGCTGGACATCTCCGTCTAAAACTCAAAACGAACGTATCCTTCAGACTGCTCTGCTGTGTGTTCGCTTACCTAGAAGAGTTGAATCTTCCTTGAGGTTCAGAGAGTGAGAAGCGCGTTTCTTCTAGGAGCTGCATTTGGATATTCCAGAGTGAATGAGATTTAACCCTCTATTGAGAAATATCTGCTTCTAAAACCAAAACGGAGCAACATAACAGAACGGCCTTCAATGTGTGCGTTCAACTTACAGAGTTAAATTGATGGGTGTTTGCAGGAGTTTGTAAACCCTTTCCGTCAAGAAGCGGAAAACGCATTTTTCCTGCCGTATCCGTGCATTTCAGAAATAGCTGGAAATCTCCATCTAAAACTCAAAACGAACGTATCCTTCAGACTGCTCTGCTGTGTGTTCGCTTAGCTAAGTGAGCTGAATCTGCCTTGAGATTCAGAGAGTGAGAAGCCCTTTTCTTCTAGGAGCTGCGTTTGGATATTCCAAAGTGAATGGGATTAAAGGCTGTATTGAGAAATATCTGCTTCTAAAACCAAAACGGAGCAACTTAGCAGAACGGCCTTCAATGTGTGCGTTCAACTTACAGAGTTAAACTGATGTGTGTTTGCAGGAGTTTGTAAACCCTTTCTGAGAAGAAGCGGAAAACGCATTTTCCAGCAAAATCCAAGCATTTCAGAAATAGCTGGAAATCTCCGTCTAAAGCTCAAAACGAACTTATCCTTCCAACTGAACTGCTGTGTGTTTGCTCAGCTCAGGGAGCTGAATCTGCCTTGTGATTCAGAGAGTCTGAAGCGCGTTTCTTCTAGGAGCTGCGTGTGGATATTCCAGAGTGTATGGGAATAAACGCTGTATTGAGAAATATCTGCTTCTAAAACCAAAACGGACCAACCTAACAGAACGGCCTTCAATGTGTTCGTTCAACTTACAGAGTTAAACTGATGTGTGTTTGCCGGAGTTTGTAAACCCTTTCTGTGAAGAAGCGGAAAACGCATTTTTCCATCCAAATCCAAGCATTTTAGAAATAGCTGGACATCTCCGTCTAAAACTCAAAACGAACGTATCCTTCAGACTGCTCTGCTGTGTGTTCGCTTACCTAAAGGAGTTGAATCTGCCTTGAGATTCAGAGAGTGAGAAGCGTGTTTCTTCTAGGAGCTGCGTTTGGATAGTCCAGAGTAAATGGGAATTAACGCTGTATTGAGAAATATCTGCTTCTAAAACCAAAACGGAGCAACCTAACAGAACGGCCTTCAATGTGTGCGTTCCACTTACAGAGTTAATCTGATGGGTGTTTGCAGGAATTTGTAAACCCTTTCTGTGAATAAGCGGAAAACGCATTTTTCCACCGAAATCCAAGCATTTCAGGAATAGCTGGAAACCTCCGTCTAAAACTAAAAACGGACGTATCCTTCAGACTGCTATACTGTGTGTTCGCTTAGCTAAGGGACCTGAATCTGCCTTGAGATTCAGAGAGTGAGAACCGCGATTCTTCTTAAAGCTGCGTTTGGATATTCCAGAGTGAATTGGAGTTCACGCTGTATTGAGAAATATCTGCTTCTAAAACCCAAACGGAGCAACCTAACAGAACGGCCTTCAATGTGTGCGTTCATCCTAAAGAGTTAAACTGATGTGTGTTTGCAGGAGTTTTTAAACCCTTTCTGTGAAGAAGCCGAAAAAGCATTTTTCCAGCCAAATCCAAGCATTTCAGAAATAGCTGGACATCTCCGTCTAAAATTCAAAACGAACGTATCCTTCAGACTGCTCTGCTGTTTGTTCGCTGACCTAAGGGAGTTGAATCTGCCTTGAGATTCAGAGAGTGACAAGCGCGTTTCTTCTAGGAGCTGCGTTTGTATAGTCAAGAGTGAATGAAAGTTCACGCTGTATTGAGAAATATCTGCTTCTAAAACCCAAACGGAGCAACATAATAGAACGGCCTTAAATGTGTGCGTTCAACTTACAGAGTTAAACTGATGTGTGTTTGCAGGAGTTTGTAAACCCTTTCTGAGAAAAAGCGGAAAACGCATTTTCCAGCCAAATCCAAGCATTTCAGGAATAGCTGGATATCTCCGTCTAAAACTCAAAACGAACGTATCCGTCAGACTGCTCTGCTGTGTGTTTATTTACCTAAGTGAGCTGAATCTGCCTTGAGATTCAGAGAGTGAGAAACGCGTTTCTTTTAGGAGTTGCGTTTGTATATTCCAGAGTGAATGGGATTAAACGCTGTATTGAGAAATATCTGCTTCTAAAACCAAAACGGAGCAACCTAACAGAACGGCCTTCAATGTGTGCGTTCAACCTAGAGAGTTAAACTGATGTGTGTTTGCAGGAATTTGTAAACCGTTTCTGTGAAGAAACGGAAAACGAATTTTTCCAGCCACATCCAAGCATTTCAGGAATAGCAGGAAATCTCAGTCTAAAACTCAAAACGAACGTATCCTTCAGACTACTCTGCTGTGTGTTAGTTTACCTAAGGGATTTGAATCTGCCTTGAGGTTCAGAGAGTGAGAAGCGCGTTTCTTTTAGGAGCTGCGTTTGGATATTCCAGAGTGAATGGGAGTAAACGCTGTATAGAGAAATATCTGCTTCTAAAACCAAAACGGAGCAACCTAACAGAACGGCCTTCAATGTGTGCGTTCAACCTAAAGAGTTAAACTGATTTTTGTTTGCAGGAGTTTGTAAACCCTTTCTGTGAAGAAGCGGAAAACGCATTTTTCCAGCCAAAACCAAGCATTTCAGAAATAGCTGGAAATCTCCGACTAAAACTCAAAACGAAGGTATTCTTAAAACTGCTCTGTTGTGTGTTCGCTTACCTAAGGGAGTTGAATCTGCCTTGAGATTCAGAGAGTGAGAAGCGCGTTTCATGTAGAAGCTGCGTTTGGATATTCCAGAGTGAATGAGAGTTAAGGCCGTATTGAGAAATATTTGCTTCTAAAAGCAAAACGGAGCAACCTAACAGAACGGGCTTCAATGTGTGCGTTCAACTTAAAAAGTTAAACTGATGTGTGTTTGCAGGAGTTTGTAAACCCTTTCCGTGAAGAAGCCTAAAACGCATTTTTCCAGCCAAATCCAAGCATTTCAGAAAGAGCTGGAAATCTCCGTCTAAAACTCAAAACGATCCTATCTTTCAGAATGCTCTGCTGTGTGTTCGCTTAGCTAAGGGAACTGAATCTGTCTTGAGATTCAGAGAGTGAGAAGCGTGTTTGTTCTAGGAGCTGCGTTTGGATATTCCAGAGTGAAAGGGAGTAAACGCTGTATTGAGAAATATCTGCTTCTAAAACCAAAACGAAGATACCTAACAGAAAGGCCTTCAATGTGTGCGTTCAACTTACAGAGTTAAACTGATGTGAGTTTGCAGGAGATTGTAAACACTTTCTGTAGAGAAGCAGAAAACGCATTTTTCCAGCGAAATCCAAGCATTTCAGAAATAGCTGGAAATCTCCGTCTAAAACTCAAAAGGAACGTATCCTCCATACTGCTCTGCTGTGTGTTCTCATAGGTAAGGGACCTGAATCTGCCTTGAGATTCAGAGAGTGAGAAGCCCGTTTCTTTTAGGAGCTGCGTTTGGATATTCCAGAGTGAATGGGAGTAAACGCTGTATTGAGAAATATCTGCTTCTAAACCCAAAACAAAGCAACCTACCAGAGAGGCCTTCAATGTGTGCGTTCCACTTACAGAGTTAAACTGATGTGTGTTTGCAGGAGTTTGTTAACCCTTTCTGAAAAGAAGGGAAAAACGCATTTTCCAGCCAAATCCAAGCATTTCAGGGATAGCTGGAAATCTCCGTCTAAAACTCAAAACGAACGTATCCGTCAGACTGCTCTGCTGTGTGTTCGCTTAACTAAGTGAGTTGAATCTGCCTTGAGATTCAGAGACTGAGAACCGCGTTTCTTCTAGGAGCTGCGTTCTGATATTCCAGAGTTAAAGGGAGTAAACGCTGTATTGAGAAATATCTGCTTCTAAAACCAAAACGGAGGAACCTAACAGAACGGCCTTCAATGTGTGCGTTCAACTTACAGCGTTAAACTGATGTGAGTTTGCAGGAGATTGTAAACACTTTCTGTAGAGAAGCGGAAAACGCATATTTTCTGCCAAATCCAAGCATTTCAGAAATAGCTGGAAATCTCTCTCTAAAACTCAAAACGAACGTACACTTCAGACTGCTCTGCTGTGTGTTCGCTTACCTAATGGAGTTGAATCTGCCTTGAGATTAAGAGAATGAGAAGCGCGTTTCTATGACGAATTGGGTTTGGATATCCCAGAGTGAATAAAAGTAAACGCTGTATTGAGAAATATCTGCTTCTAAAACCAAAACGGAGCAACCTAACAGAACGGCCTTCAATGGGTGCGTTCAACTTACAGAGTTAACCTGATGTGTGTTTGCAGGAATTTTTAAACCCTTTCTGTGAAGAAGCGGAAAACGCATTTTTCCAGCCAAATCCAAGCATTTCAGGAATAGCTGGAAATCTCCGTCTAAAACTCAAAACGAACGTATCCTTCAGACTGCTCTGCTGTGTGTTCGCTTAGATAAGGGACCTGAATCTGCCTTGAGATTCAGAGAGTGAGAAGCGCGTTTCTTCTAGGAGCTGCGTTTTCATATTCAAGATTGAATGGGAGTACACGCTGTATTGAGAAATATCTGCTTCTAAAACCAAAACGGAGCAACCTAACAGAACGGCCTTCAATGTGTGCGTTCAACTTACAGAGTTAAACTGATGTGTGTTTGCAGGAGTTTGTAAACCCTTTTTGAGAAGAAGCGGAAAACGCATTTTCCAGCCAAATCCAAGCATTTAAGGAATAGCTGGAAATCTCCGTCTAAAACTCAAAACGAACGTATCCTTCAGACTGCCCTACTGTGTTTTCGCTTACCTAAGGGAGTTGAACCTGCCTTGAGATTCAGAGAGTGAGAAGCGCGTTTCTTCTAGGAGCTGCGTTTGGATATTCCAGAGAGAATGAGAGTTAACGCTGTATTGAGAAATATCTGCTTCTAAAACCAAAACGGAGCAACTTAACAAAACGGCCTTCAATGTGTGCGTTCAACTTACAGAGTTAAACTGATGTGTTTTTGCAGGAATTTGTAAACCCTTTCTGTGAAGAAGCGGAAAACGCATTTTTCCAGCCAAATCCAACCATTTCGGGAATAGCTGGAAATCTCCGTCTAAAACTCAAAACGAACGTATCCTTCAGCCTGCTCTGCTGTGTGTTATATTAGCTAAGGAACTTGAATCCAACTTGAGATTAAAAAAGTGAGAACCGCGTTTCTTTTAGGAGCTGCGTTTAGATATTCCAGAGTGAATGGGAGTAAACGCTGTATTGAGAAATATCGGCTTCTAAAACCAAAACGGAGCATCCTAACAGAACGGCCTTCAATGTGTGCGTTCAACTTACAGAGTTAAACTGATGTGTGTTTGCAGGAGATTGTAAACACTCTCTGAGAAGAAGCGGAAAAAGCATTTTCCAACCAAATCCAAGCATTTCAGGAATAGCTGGAAATCTCCGTCTAAAGCTCAAAACGAACGTATCCTTCAGACTGCTCTGCTCTGTGTTCGCTTAGCTCAGGCAGCTGAATCTGTCTTGAGATTCAGAGAGTGAGAAGTGCGTTTCTTCTAGGAGATGCGTTTGGATATTCCAGAGTGAATGGGAGTAAACGCCGTATTGAGAAATATCGGCTTCTAAAACCAAAACGGAGCAACTTACAGAACGGATATCAACGTGTGCGTTCAACGTAAAGAGTTAAACTCGTGTGTTTGCAGGAGTTTGTAAACTGTTTCTGTGAAGAAGTGGAAAACCCATATTTCCTGACTAATCCAAGCATTTCAGAAATAGCTGGAAATCTCCGTCTAAAACCCAAAACGAACGTATCCTTCAGACTGCTCTGCTGTCTGTTCGCTGAGATAATTGAGCAGAATTTGCCTTTAGATTCAGAGAGTAAGAAGCCCGTTTCTTCTAGAAGCTGCGTTTGGATATTCCAGAGTGAATGAGAGTTAACGTTGTATTGAGAAATATCTGCTTCTAAAAGCGAAACGGAGCCACCTAACAGAACGGCCTTCAATGTGTGCGTTCAACTTACAGAGTTAAACTGATGTGTGTTTGCAGGAGTTTGTAAACCCTTTCCGTGAAGAAGCGGAAAACGAATTTTTCAGCCAAATTTAAGCATTTCAGAAATAGCTGGAAATCTTCGTCTAAAACTCAAAACGAACCTATCCTTCTGACTGCTCTGCTGTGTGTTCGCTTACCTAAGGGAGCTGAATCTGCCTTGAGTTTCAGAGAGTGAGAAGCGCGTTTCTTCTAAGAGCTGCGTTTGGATATTACAGAGTGAATAAGAGTCAACGCTGTATTGAGAAATATCTGGTTCTAAAACAAAAACGGAGCCACCTAGCAGAACGGCCTTCAATGTGTGCGTTCAACTTACAGAGTTAAACATGTGTGTTTGCACGAGTTAGTAAACCCTTTCTGTGAAGAAGGGGAAAACGCATTTTTCCAGCGAAATCTAGGCATTTCAGAAATAGCTGGACATCTCCGTCTAAAACTCAAAACGAACGTATCCTTCAGACTGGTCTGCTGTGTGTTCTCTTAGCTAAGGCAGTTGAATC
Organism: Callithrix jacchus; assembly: GCF_049354715.1. Lineage (NCBI taxonomy): Eukaryota > Metazoa > Chordata > Mammalia > Primates > Cebidae > Callithrix > Callithrix jacchus. Next base: position 60,644,140 of record NC_133506.1, read on the forward strand.
TACCTTGAGATTAAACAAGTGAGAACCGCGTTTCTTCCAAAAGCTGCGTTTAGATATTCCAGAGTGAATGGGAGTAAACGCTGTATTGAGAAATATCTGCTTCTAAAACCAAACCGGAGCAACCTAACAGAACGCCTTCAATGTGTTCGTTCAACTTACAGAGTTAAACTGATGTGTGTTTGCAGGAGTTAGTAAACCCTTTCTGTGAAGAAGCGGAAAACGCATTTTTCCAGCGAAATCTAGGCATTTCAGAAATAGCTGGACATCTCCGTCTAAAACTCAAAACGAACGTATCCTTCAGACTGCTCTGCTCTGTGTTCGCTGAGCTCAGGTAGCTGAATCTGCCTTGAGATTCAGAGAGTGAGAAGTGCGTTTCTTCTAGGAGATGCGTTTGGATATTCCAGAGTGAATGGGAGTAAACGCCGTATTGAGAAATATCTGCTTCTAAAACCAAACCGGAGCAACTTACAGAACGGATATCAATGTGTGCGTTCAACTTAAAGAGTTAAACTCGTGTGTTTGCAGGAGTTTGTAAACCCTTTCTGTGAAGAAGCGGAAAACGCATTTTTCCATCCAAATCCAAGCATTTTAGAAATAGCTGGACATCTCCGTCTAAAACTCCAAACGAACGTATCCTTCAGACTGCTCTGCTGTCTGTTCGCTGAGCTAAGTGAGCTGAATTTGCCTTGAGATTCAGAGAGTGAGAAGCCCGTTTCTTCTAGGAGCTGCGTTTGGATATTCCAGAGTTAATGGGATTAAACGCTGTATTGAGAAATATCTGCTTCTAAAACCAAAACGGAGCAACCTATCAGAGCGGCCTTCAATGTGTGCGTCCAACTTACAGAGTTAAACTGATGTGTGTTTGCAGGAGTTTGTAAACACTTTCTGAGAATAAGCGGAAAACGCATTTTCCACCCCAATCCAAGCATTTCAGGAATAGCTGGAAATCTCTGTTTAAAACTGAAAACGAACGTATCCTTCAGACTGCTCTGCTGTGTGTTCGCTTACCTAAGGGAGTTAAATCTGCCTTGAGATTTAGAGAGTGAGAAGCGCGTTTTTTCTAGGAGCTGCGTTTGGATATTCCAGAGTGAATGAAAGTAAACGCTATATTGAGAAATATCTGCTTCTAAAAGCAAAACGGAGCAACCTAAAAGAACGGCCTTCAATGTGACCGTTCAACTTACGGTGTTAAACTGATGTGCGTTTGCAGGAGTTTGTAAACCCTTTCCGTCAAGAAGCGGAAAACGCATTTTTCCTGCCAAATCCAAGCATTTCAGAAATAGCTAAAAATCTCCGTCTAAAACTCAAAACGAACGTATCCTTCAGACTCCTCCGCTGTGTGTTAGCTTAGTTAAGTGAGCTGAATCTCCCTTGAGATTCAGAGAGTGAGAAGCCCATTTCTTCTGGGAGCTGCGTTTTGTTATTCTAGAGTGAATGGGATTAAACGCTGTATTGAGAAATATCTGCTTCTAAAACCAAAACGGACCAACCTAACAGAACGGCCTTCAATGTGTGCGTTCAACTTACAGAGTTCAACTGATGTGTGTTTGCCGGAGTTTGTAAACCCTTTCTGTGAAGAAGCGGAAAACGCATTTTTTCAGCCAAATCCAAGCATTTAAGAAATAGTTGGAAATCTCCGTCTAAAACTCAAAACGAACGTATCCTTCTGAATGATCTGCTGTGTGTTGGCTTACCTAAGGGAGTTGAATCTGCCTTGAGATTCAGAGAGTGAGAAGCGCGTTTCTTCTAGGAGCTGCGCTTGGATATTCCAGAGTGAATGAGAGTTAACGCTGTATTGAGCAATATCTGCTTCTAAACCCAAAATGGAGAAACCTAACAGAACGGCCTTCATTGTGTGCGTTCAACTTACAGAGTTAAACTGATGTGTTTTTCGAGGAGTTTGTAAACCCTTTTCCATGAAGAAGCGGAAAACGCATTTTTCCATCCAAATCCAAGCATTTCAGAAGTAGCTGGAAATCTCCGTCTAAAACTCGAAACGAACCTATGCTTCAGACTGCTCTGCTGTGTGTTCGCTAAGGTAAGGGAGCTGAATCAGCCTTGAGTTTCAGAGAGTGAGAAACGCGTTTCTTCTAGGAGCTTCGTTTAAATATTCCAGAGTGAATGGGAGTAAACGCTGTATTGAGAAATATCTGCCTCTAAAACCAAAATGGAGCAACATAACAGAACGGCCTTCAATGTGTGCATTCAACCTACAGAGTTAAACTGACGTGTTTTTGCAGGAGTTTGTAAACCCTTTCTGTGAAGAAGCGGAAAACGCATTTTTCCAGCCAAATCCAAGCATTTCAGAAATAGCTGGAAATCTCCGACTAAAACTCAAAACGAAGGTATTCTTAAAACTGCTCTGTTGTGTGTTCGCTTACCTAAGGGAGTTGAATCTGCCTTGAGATTCAGAGAGTGAGAAGCGCGTTTCATGTAGAAGCTGCGTTTGGATATTCCAGAGTGAATGAGAGTTAAGGCTGTATTGAGAAATATTTGCTTCTAAAAGCAAAACGGAGCAACCTAACAGAACGGGCTTCAATGTGTTCGTTCAACTTACAAAGTTAAACTGATGTGTGTTTGCAGGAGTTTGTAAACCCTTTCCGTGAAGAAGAGGAAGACGCATTTTTCCAGCCAAATCCAAGCATTTCCGAAAGAGCTGGAAATCTCCGTCTAAAACTCAAAACGAACGTATCCTTCAGAATGCTCTGCTATGTGTTCGCTTAGCTAAGGGAACTGAATCTGTCTTGAGATTCAGAGAATGAGAAGCGTGTTTGTTCTAGGAGCTGCGTTTGCATATTCCAGAGTGAAAGGGAGTAAACGCTGTATTGAGAAATATCTGCTTCTAAAACCAAAACGGAGATACCTAACAGAAAGGCCTTCAATGTGTGCGTTCAACTTACAGAGTTAAACTGATGTGAGTTTGCAGGAGATTGTAAACACTTTCTGTAGAGAAGCAGAAAACGCATTTTTCCAGCCAAATCCAAGCATTTCAGAAATAGCTGGAAATCTCCGTCTAAAACTCAAAAGGAACGTATCCTCCATACTGCTCTGCTGTGTGTTCTCATAGGTAAGGGACCTGAATCTGCCTTGAGATTCAGAGAGTGAGAAGCCCGTTTCTTTTAGGAGCTGCGTTTGGATATTCCAGAGTGAATGGGAGTAAACGCTGTATTGAGAAATATCTGCTTCTAAACCCAAAAGAAAGCAACGTACCAGAGAGGCCTTCAATGTGTGCATTCCACTTACAGAGTTAAACTGATGTGTGTTTGCAGGAGTTTGTTAACCCTTTCTGAAAAGAAGGGAAAAACGCATTTTCCAGCCAAATCCAAGCATTTCAGGGATAGCTGGAAATCTCCGTCTAAAACTCAAAACGAACGTATCCGTCAGACTGCTCTGCTGTGTGTTCGCTTAACTAAGTGAGTTGAATCTGCCTTGAGATTCAGAGAGTGAGAAGCGCGTTTCTTCTAGGAGCTGCGTTTGGATATTCCAGAGTGAAAGGGAGTAAACGCTGTATTGAGAAATATCAGCTTCTAAAACCAAAACGGAGGAACCTAACAGAACGGCCTTCAATGTGTGCGTTCAACTTACAGAGTTAAACTGATGTGAGTTTGCAGGAGATTGTAAACACTTTCTGTAGAGAAGCGGAAAACGCATATTTTCTGCCAAATCCAAGCATTTCAGAAATAGCTGGAAATCTCTCTCTAAAACTCAAAACGAACGTACACTTCAGACTGCTCTGCTGTGTGTTCGCTTACCTAATGGAGTTGAATCTGCCTTGAGATTAAGAGAATGAGAAGCGCGTTTCTATGACGAATTGGGTTTGGATATCCCAGAGTGAATAAAAGTAAACGCTGTATTGAGAAATATCTGCTTCTAAAACCAAAACGGAGCAACCTAACAGAACGGCGTTCAATGGGTGCGTTCAACTTACAGAGTTAACCTGATGTGTGTTTGCAGGAATTTTTAAACCCTTTCTGTGAAGAAGCGGAAAACTCATTTTTCCAGCCAAATCCAAGCATTTCACGAATAGATGGAAATCTCCGTCTAAAACTCAAAACGAACGTATCCTTCAGACTGCTCTGCTGTGTGTTTGCTTAGATAAGGGACCTGAATTTGCCTTGAGATTCAGAGAGTGAGAAGCGCGTTTCTTCTAGGAGCTGCATATTCATATTCAAGATTGAATGGGAGTACACGCTGTATTGAGAAATATCTGCTTCTAAAACCAAAACGGAGCAACCTAACAGAACGGCCTTCAATGTGTGCGTTCAACTTACAGAGTTAAACTGATGTGTGTTTGCAGGAGTTTGTAAACCCTTTCTGAGAAGAAGCGGAAAACGCATTTTCCAACCAAATCCAAGCATTTCAGGAATAGCTGGAAATCTCCGTCTAAAACTCAAAACGAACGTATCCTTCAGACTGCTCTAGTGTGTGTTCGCTTACCTAAGGGAGTTGAACCTGCCTTGAGATTCAGAGAGTGAGAAGCGCGTTTCTTCTAGGAGCTGCGTTTGGATATTCCAGAGAGAATGAGAGTTAACGCTGTATTGAGAAATATCTGCTTCTAAACCCAAAACGGAGCAACCTAACAGAACGGCCTTCAATGGGTGCGTTCAACTTACAGAGTTAAACTGATGTGTTTTTTCAGGAGTTTGTAAACCCTTTCCGTGAAGAAGCGGAAATCGCATTTTTCCAGCCAAATCCAAGCATTTCAGAAGTAGCTGGAAATCTCCGTTTAAAACTCAAAAGGAACCCATCCTTCAGACTGCTCTGCTGTGTGTTCGCTTACCTAAGGGAGCTGAATCTGCCTTGAGATTCAGAGAGTGAGAAGCGTGTTTCTTCTAGGAGCTTCGTTTGGATATTCCAGAGTGAATGGGAGTAAACGCTGTATTGAGAAATATGTGCTTCTAAAACCAAAACGAAGCAACCTAACAGAACGGCCTTCAATGTGTGCGTTCAACCTACAGAGTTAAACTGATGTGTGTTTGCAGGAGTTTGTAAACCCTTTCTGTGAAGAAGCGGAAAACGCATTTTTCAAGCCAAATCCAAGCATTTCACGAATAGCTGGAAATCTCCGTCTAAAACTCAAAACGAACGTATGTTTCAGACTGCTCTTCTGTGTGTTCTCTTAGCTAAGGCAGTTGAATTTACCTTGAGATTCAAAAAGTGAGAACCGCGTTTCTTCTAGGAGCTGCGTTTAAATATTTTAGAGTGAATGGAAGTAAACGCAGTATTGAGAAATATCTGCTTCTAAAACCAAAACGGATCAACCTACAAGAGGGGCGTTCAATGTGTGCGTTCAACTTACAGTGTTAAACTGATGTGTGTTTGCAGGAGCTTGTAAACCCTTGCTGTGAAGAAGCGGAAAACTTATTTTTCCAGCCAAATCCAAGCATTTCAGAAATAGCTGGACATCTCTGTCTAAAACTAAAAACGAACGTATCCTTCAGACTGCTCTGCTGTGTGTTCGCTTACCTAAGGGAGTTGAATCTGCCTTGAGATTCAGAGAGTGAGAAGCGCGTTTCTTCTAGGAGCTGCGTTTGGATAGTCCAGAGTAAATGGGAGTTAACGCTGTATTGACAAATATCTGCTTCTAAAACCAAAACAGAGCAACCTAACAGAACGGCCTTCAATGTGTGCGTTCCACTTACAGAGTTAAACTGATGGGTGTTTGCAGGAATTTGTAAACCCTTTCTGTGAAGAAGCGGAAAACGCATTTTTCCAGCGAAATCCAAGCGTTTCAGGAATAGCTGAAAATCTCCGTCTAAAACTCAAAACGGACGTATCCTTCAGACTGCTATGCTGTGTGTTCGCTTAGCTAAGGGACCTGAATCTGCCTTGAGATTCAGAGAGTGAGAACCGCGTTTCTTCTAGGAGCTGCGTTTGGATATTCCAGAGTGAATGGGAGTAAACGCTGTATTGAGAAATATCTGCTTCTAAAACCAAAACGGAGCAACCTAAGAGAACGGCCTTCAATGTGTGCGTTCATCCTAAAGAGTTAAACTGATGTGTGTTTGCAGGAGTTTGTAAACCCTTTCTGTGAAGAAGCGGAAAACTTATTTTTCCAGCCAAATCCAAGCATTTCAGAAATAGCTTGAAATCTCCGTCTAAAACTCAAAACGAACGTATCCTTCAAACTGCTCTGCTGTGTGTTCGCTTAGCTAAGAAAGCTGAATCTGCCTTGAGATTCAGAGAGGGAGAAGCGCGTTTCTTCTAGGAGCTGCGCTTGGATATTCCAGAGTGAATGAGAGTTAACGCTGTATTGAGAAATATCTGCTTCTAAAACCAAAACGGAGCAACCTAACAGAACGGCCTTCAATGTGTGCGTTCAACTTAGAGAGTTAAACGGATCTGTGTTTGCAGGAGTTTGTCAACCCTTTCTGTCAATAAGCGGAAAACGCATTTTTCCTGCCAAATCCAAGCATTTCAGAAATAGCTGGAAATCTCCGTCTAAAACTCAAAACGAACGTATCCTTCGGACTGCTGTGCTGTGTGTTCGCTTAGCTAAGTGAGCTGAATCTGCCTTGAGATTCAGAGAGTGAGAAGCCCGTTTCTTCTAGGAGCTGCGTTTGGTTATTCCAGAGTGAATGGGATTAAACGCTGTATTGAGAAATATCTGCTTCTAAAACCAAAACGGAGCAACATAACAGAACGGCCTTCAAGGTGTGCGTTCAACTTACAGAGTTAAACTGATGTGTGTTTGCAGGAGTTAGTAAACCCTTTCTGAGAAGAAGCGGAAAACGCATTTTCCAGCAAAATCCAAGCATTTTAGAAATAGCTGGAAATCTCCGTCTAAAACTCAAAATGAACGTATCCTTCAGACTGCTCTGCTGTGTGTTCGCTTAACTAAGGGAGTTGAATCTGCCTTGAGATTCAGAGAGTGAGAAGCGCGTTTTTTCTAGGAGCTGCGTTTGGATATTCCAGAGTGAATGAGAGTTAACCCTGTATTGAAGAATATCTGCTTCTAAAACAAAAACGGAGCAACCTAACAGAACGGCCTTCAATGCGTGCGTTCAACTTACAGAGGTAAGCTGATGTGTGTTTGCAGGAGTTTGTAAACCCTTTCCGTCAAGAAGCGGAAAACGCATTTTTCCTGTCATATCCGTCCATTTCAGAAATAGCTGGAAATCTCCGTCTAAAACTCAAAACGAACGTATCTTTCAGACTGCTCCACTGTGGGTTCGCTTAGCTAAGTGAGCTGAATCTGCCTTGAGATTCAGAGAGTGAGAAGCGCGTTTCCTCTAGGAACTTCGTTTGGATATTCCAGAGTGTATGAAAGTAAACGCTGTATTGAGAAATATCTGCTTCTAAAACCAAAACAGACCAACCTAACAGAACGGCCTTCAATGTGTGCGTTCAACATACAGAGTTAAACTGATGTGTGTTTGCAGGAGTTTGTTAACCCTTTCTGAAAAGAAGGGGAAAACCCATTTTACAGCCAAATCCAAGCATTTCAGGAATAGCTGGAAATCTCCGTCTAAAACTCAAAACTAACGTACACTTCAGACTGCTCTGCTGTGTGTTCGCTTACCTGAGGGAGTTGAATCGGCCTTGAGATTCAGAGAGTGAGAAGCGCGTTTTTTCTAGGAGCTGCGTTTGGATATTCCAGAGTGAATGAAAGTAAACGCTTTATTGAGAAATATCTGCTTCTAAAATTAAAACGGAGCAACCTAACAGAACGGCCTTCAATGGGTGCGTTCAACTTACAGAGTTAAACTGATGTGTGTTTGCAGGGGTTTGTAAATTTTTTTTCTGAGAAGAAGCGGAAAACGCATTTTCCAGCCAAATCCAAGCATTTCAGGAATAGCTGGATATATCCGTCTAAAACTCAAAACGAACGTATCCTTCAGACTGCTCTGCTGTGTGTTCGCTTAGATAAGGGACCTGAATCTGCCTTGAGATTCAGAGAGTGAGAAGCGCGTTTCTTCTAGTAGCTGCCTTTTTATATTCAAGATTGAATGGGAGTAAACGCTGTATTGACAAATATCTGCTTCTAAAACCAAAACGGAGCAACCTAACAGAACGGCCTTCAATGTGTGCGTTCAACTTACAGAGTTAAACTGATGTGTGTTTGCAGGAGTTTGTAAACCCTTTCTGAGAAGAAGCGGAAAACGCATTTTCCAGCCAAATCAAAGTATTTCAGGAATAGCTGGATATCTCCGTCTAAAACTCAAAACGAACATATCCGTCAGACTGCTCTGCTGTGTGTTCGTTTACCTAAGTGAGTTGAATTTGCCTTGAGATTCAGACAGTGAGAAACGCGTTTCTTTTAGGAGCTGCGTTTGGATATTCCAGAGTGAATGGGAGTAAACGCTGTATTGAGAAATATCTGCCTCTAAAACCAAAACGGAGCAACCTAACAGAACGACCTTCAATGTGTGCGTTCAACCTACAGAGTTAAACTGATGTGTGTTTGCAGGAATTTGTAAACACTTTCTTTGAAGAAGCGGAAAACGCATTTTTCAAGCCAAATCCAAGCATTTCAGAAATAGCTGGACATCTCCGTCTAAAACTCAAAACGAACGTATCCTACATACTGCTCTGCTGTGTTTTCTCTTAGCTAAGGCAGTTGAATCTAACTTGAGATTCAAAAAGTGAGAACCGCGTTTCTTCTAGGAGCTGCGTTTGGATATTCCAGAGTGAATGGGAAGTAAACGCTGTATTTAGAAATATCTGCTTCTAAAACCAAAACGGAGATAACTAACAGAGCGGCCTTCAATGTGTGCGTTACACTTAAAGAGCTAACTGAGGTGGGTTTGCAGGAGTTTGTAAACCCTTTCTGAGAAGAAGCGGAAAACGCATTTTCCAGACAAATACAGCATTTCAGGAATAGCTGGAAATCTCCGTCTAAAACTGAAATGAACGTATGCTTCAGATTGCTCTGCTGTGTGTTCGCTTACCTAAGGGAATTGAATCTGCCTTGAGATTCAGAGAGTGAGAAGCGCGTTTCTTTTATGAGCTGCGTTTGGATATTCCAGAGTGAATGAAAGTAAACGCTGTATTGAGAAATATCTGCTTCTATAACCAAAACGGAGCAACCTAACAGAACGGCCTTCAATGTGTGCGTTCAACTTACAGAGTTAAACTGATGTGTGTTTGCAGGAGTTTGTAAACCCTTTCCGACAAGAAGCAAAAAACGCATTTTTCCTGCCAAATCCAAGCATTTCAGAAATAGCTGGAAATCTCCGTCTAAAATTCAAAACGAACTTATCCTTCAGACTGCTCTGCTGTGTGTTCGCTTAGCTAAGGGAGTTGAATCTGCCTAGAGTTTCAGAGAGTGAGAAGCGCGTTTCTTCTAGGAGCTGCGTTTAGATATTACAGAGTGAATGGGAGTAAACGCTGTATTGAGAAATATCTGATTCTAAAACCAAAACGGAGCAACTTAGCAGAACGGCCTTCAATGTGTGCGTTCAACTTACAGAGTTAAACTGATGTGTGTTTGCAGGAGGTTGTAAACCCTTTCTGAGAAGAAGTGGAAAACGCATTTTCCAGCAAAATCCAATCATTTCAGCAATAGTTGGAAATCTCCGTCTAAAGCTTAAAACGAACGTATCTTTCAGACTACTCTGCTGTGTGTTCGCTTACCTAAGGGAGTTGAATCTGCCTTGAGATTCGGAGAGTGAGAAGCGTGTTTCTTCTAGGAGCTTCGTTTTGATAGTTCTGAGTGAAGGGGAGTTAACGCTGTATTGAGAAATATCTGCTTCTAAAACCAAAACGGAGCAACCTAACAGAACGGCTTTCAATGTGTGCGTTCAACTTACAGAGTTAAACTGATGTGTGTTTGCAGGAGTTTGTAAACCCTTTCTGTGAAGAAACGGAAAACGCATTTTTCCAGCCAAATCCAAGCATTTCAGGAATAGCTGGAAATCTCCGTCTAAAACTCAAAACGAACGTATCCTTCAGACTACTCTGCTGTGTGTTCGCTTATATTAGGGACCTGAATCTGCCTTGAGATTCAGAGAGTGAGAAGCGCGTTTCTTCTAGGAGCTGCGTTTTCATATTCAAGATTGAATGGGAGTAAACGCTGTATTGAGAAATATCTGCTTCTAAAACCAAAACGGAGAAACCTAACAGAACGGCCTTCAATGTGTGTGTTCAACTTACAGAGTTAAACTGATGTGTGTTTGCAGGAATTTTTAAACCCTTTCTGTGAAGAAGTGGAAAACGCATTTTCCATCAAATCCAAGCATTTCAGGAATAGCTGGAAATCTCCGTCTAAAACTCAAAACGATCGTATCCTTCAGACTGCTCTGCTGTGTGTTCGCTTAGCTAAGGCAGCTGAATCTGCCTTGAGATTCAGAGAGTGAGAAGCGCATTTCTTCTAGGAGCTGCGTTTGGATATTCCAGAGTGAATGGGAGTAAACGCTGTATTTAGAAACATCTGCTTCTAAAACCAAAACGGAGCAACCTAACAGAACCGCCTTCAATGTATGCATTCAACTTAAAAAGGTAAACTGATGTGTGTTTGCAGGAGTTTGTAAACCCTTTCTGTGAAGAAGCGGAAAACGCATTTTTCCAGCGAAATCCAAGCGTTTCAGGAATAGCTGAAAATCTCCGTCTAAAACTCAAAACGGACGTATCCTTCAGACTGCTCTGCTGTGTGTTCGCTTACCTAAGGGAGTTGAATCTGCCTTGAGTTTCAGAGAGTGAGAAGCGCGTGTCTTTTAGGAGCTGCGTTTGGATATTCCAGAGTGAATGGGAGTAAACGCTGTATTGAGAAATATCTGCTTCTAAAACCAAAACGGAGCAACCTAACAGAACTGCCTTCAATGTGTGCGTTCAACTTACAGAGTTAAACTGATGTGTGTTTGCAGGAGTTTGTAAACCCTTTCCGTGAAAAAGTGGAAAACACATTTTTCCAGCCAAATCCAAGCATTTCAATAAGCGCTGGAAATCTCCGTCTAAAACTCAAAACGAACCTATCCTTCAGAATGCTCTGCTGTGGGTTCGCTTTGCTAAGGGAGCTGAATCTGCCTGGAGTTTCAGAGAGTGAGAGGCGTGTTTCTTCTAGGAGCTGCGTTTGGATATTCCAGAGTGAATGAGAGTTAATGCTGTATTGAGAAATATCTGCTTCTAACACCAAAACGGAGCAACCTAACAGAACGGCCTTCAATGTGTGCGTTCAACTTACAGAGTTAAACTGATGTGTTTGCAGGAGTTTGTAAACCCTTTCTGTGAAGAAGAGGAAATCACAATTTTCCAGCCAAATACATGCATTTCAGAAATAGGTGGAAATCTCCGTCTAAAACTCAAAACGAACGTATCCTTCAGACTGCTCTGCTGTGTGTTCGCTTACATAACGGAGTTGAATCTGCCTTGAGATTCAGAGAGTGAGAAGCGCGTTTCCTATAGGTGCTGCGTTTGGATATTCCAGAGTAAATGGGAGTAAACGCTGTATTGAAAAATATCTGCTTCTAAAACCAAAACAGAGCAACCTAACAGAACGGCCTTCAATGCGTGCATTCAACTTAAAGAGTTAAACTGATGTGTGTTTGCAGGAGTTTGTAAACCCTTTCTGTGAAGAAGCGGAAAACGCATTTTTCAAGCCAAATCCAAGCATTTCAGAAATAGCTGGACATCTCCGTCTAAAACTCAAAACGAACGTATCCTTCAGACTGCTCTGCTGTGTGCTCTCTTAGCTAAGGCAGTTGAATCTACCTTGAAATTCAAAAAGTGAGAACCGCGTTTCTTTTAGGAGCTGCGTTTAAATATTCCAGAGTCAATGGGAGTAAACGCTATATTGAGAAATATTTGCTTCTAAAACCAAAACGGAGCAACCTAACAGAACGGCCTTCAATATGTGCGTTCAACTTACAGAGTTAAACTGATGTGTGTTCGCTTAGCTAAGGGACCTGAATCTGCCTTGAGATTCAGAGAGTGAGAAGCGCGTTTCTTCTAGGAGCTGCGTTTGGATATTCCAGAGTGAAAGGGAGTAAACGCTGTATTGAGAAATATCTGCTTCTAAAACCAAAACGGAGCAACCTAACAGAACGGCCTTCAATGTGTGGGTTCAACTTACAGAGTTCAACTGATGTGCGTTTGCAGGAGTTTGTAAACCCTTTCTGAGAAGACGCGGAAAAGGCATTTTCCAGCCAAATGCAGCATTTCAGGAATACCTAGAAATCTCCGTCTAAAGCTGAAATGAACGTATACTTCAGACTGCTCTGCTGTGTGTTCGCTTACCTAAGAGAATTGAATCTGCCTTGAGATTCAGAGAGTGAAAAGCGTGTTTCTTTTATGAGCTGCGTTTGGATATTCCAGAGTGAATTAAAGTAAACGCTGAATTGAGAAATATATGCTTCTAAAACCAGAACGGAGCAACCTAAGAGAACGGCCTTCAATGTGTGCGTTCAACTTACAGAGTTAAACTGATGTGTGTTTGCAGGAGTTTGTAAACTCTTTCCGACAGGAAGCGGAAAACGCATATTTTGCCAAATCCAAGCATTTAAGAAAGAGCTGAAAATCTCCGTCTAAAATTCAAAACGAACGTATCTTTCAGACTGCTCTGCTGTGTGTTCGCTTAGCTAAGGGAGTTGAATCTGCCTTGAGTTTCAGAGAGTGAGAAGCGCGTTTCTTCTAGGAGCTGCGTTTCGATATTCCAGAGTGAATGGGAGTAAACGCTGTATTGAGAAATATCTGATTCTAAAACCAAAACAGAGCAACTTAGCAGAACGGCCTTCAATGTGTGCGTTCAACTTACAGAGTTAAACTGATGTGTGTTTGCAGGAGTTTGTAAACCCATTCTGAGAAGAGGCGGAGAACGCATTTTCCAGCAAAATCCAAGCATTTCAGCAATAGCTGGAAATCTCCGTTTAAAGCTTAAAACGAACGTATTCTTCAGACTATTCTGCTGTGTGTTCGCTTACCTAAGGGAGTTGAATCTGCCTCGAGATTCGGAGAGTGAGAAGCGTGATTCTTCTAGGAGCTTCGTTTTGATAGTTCTGAGGGAATGGGAGTTAACGCTGTATTGAGAAATATCTGCTTCTAAAACCAAACCGGAGCAACCTAACAGAACGCCTTCAATGTGTTCGTTCAACTTACAGAGTTAAACTGATGTGTGTTTGCAGGAGTTAGTAAACCCTTTCTGTGAAGAAGCGGAAAACGCATTTTTCCAGCGAAATCTAGGCATTTCAGAAATAGCTGGACATCTCCGTCTAAAACTCAAAACGAACGTATCCTTCAGACTGCTCTGCTCTGTGTTCGCTGAGCTCAGGTAGCTGAATCTGCCTTGAGATTCAGAGAGTGAGAAGTGCGTTTCTTCTAGGAGATGCGTTTGGATATTCCAGAGTGAATGGGAGTAAACGCCGTATTGAGAAATATCTGCTTCTAAAACCAAACCGGAGCAACTTACAGAACGGATATCAATGTGTGCGTTCAACTTAAAGAGTTAAACTCGTGTGTTTGCAGGAGTTTGTAAACCCTTTCTGTGAAGAAGCGGAAAACGCATTTTTCCATCCAAATCCAAGCATTTTAGAAATAGCTGGACATCTCCGTCTAAAACTCCAAACGAACGTATCCTTCAGACTGCTCTGCTGTCTGTTCGCTGAGCTAAGTGAGCTGAATTTGCCTTGAGATTCAGAGAGTGAGAAGCCCGTTTCTTCTAGGAGCTGCGTTTGGATATTCCAGAGTTAATGGGATTAAACGCTGTATTGAGAAATATCTGCTTCTAAAACCAAAACGAAGCAACCTATCAGAGCGGCCTTCAATGTGTGCGTCCAACTTACAGAGTTAAACTGATGTGTGTTTGCAGGAGTTTGTAAACACTTTCTGAGAATAAGCGGAAAACGCATTTTCCACCCCAATCCAAGCATTTCAGGAATAGCTGGAAATCTCTGTTTAAAACTGAAAACGAACGTATCCTTCAGACTGCTCTGCTGTGTGTTCGCTTACCTAAGGGAGTTAAATCTGCCTTGGGATTTAGAGAGTGAGAAGCGCGTTTTTTCTAGGAGCTGCGTTTGGATATTCCAGAGTGAATGAAAGTAAACGCTATATTGAGAAATATCTGCTTCTAAAAGCAAAACGGAGCAACCTAACAGAACGGCCTTCAATGTGACCGTTCAACTTACGGTGTTAAACTGATGTGCGTTTGCAGGAGTTTGTAAACCCTTTCCGTCAAGAAGCGGAAAACGCATTTTTCCTGCCAAATCCAAGCATTTCAGAAATAGCTAAAAATCTCCGTCTAAAACTCAAAACGAACGTATCCTTCAGACTCCTCCGCTGTGTGTTAGCTTAGTTAAGTGAGCTGAATCTGCCTTGAGATTCAGAGAGTGAGAAGCCCATTTCTTCTGGGAGCTGCGTTTTGTTATTCTAGAGTGAATGGGATTAAACGCTGTATTGAGAAATATCTGCTTCTAAAACCAAAACGGACCAACCTAACAGAACAGCCTTCAATGTGTGCGTTCAACTTACAGAGTTCAACTGATGTGTGTTTGCCGGAGTTTGTAAACCCTTTCTGTGAAGAAGCGGAAAACGCATTTTTTCAGCCAAATCCAAGCATTTAAGAAATAGTTGGAAATCTCCGTCTAAAACTCAAAACGAACGTATCCTTCTGAATGATCTGCTGTGTGTTGGCTTACCTAAGGGAGTTGAATCTGCCTTGAGATTCAGAGAGTGAGAATCCCGTTTCTTCTAGGAGCTGCGTTTGGATATTCCAGAGTGAATGAGAGTTAACGCTGTATTGAGAAATATCTGCTTCTAAACCCAAAATGGAGAAACCTAACAGAACGGCCTTCATTGTGTGCGTTCAACTTACAGAGTTAAACTGATGTGTTTTTGGAGGAGTTTGTAAACCCTTTTCCATGAAGAAGCGGAAAACGCATTTTTCCATCCAAATCCAAGCATTTCAGAAGTAGCTGGAAATCTCCGTCTAAAACTCGAAACGAACCTATGCTTCAGACTGCTCTGCTGTGTGTTCGCTAAGGTAAGGGAGCTGAATCAGCCTTGAGTTTCAGAGAGTGAGAAACGCGTTTCTTCTAGGAGCTTCGTTTAAATATTCCAGAGTGAATGGGAGTAAACGCTGTATTGAGAAATATCTGCCTCTAAAACCAAAACGGAGCAACATAACAGAACGGCCTTCAATGTGTGCATTCAACCTACAGAGTTAAACTGACGTGTTTTTGCAGGAGTTTGTAAACCCTTTCTGTGAAGAAGCGGAAAACGCATTTTTCCAGCCAAATCCAAGCATTTCAGAAATAGCTGGAAATCTCCGACTAAAACTCAAAACGAAGGTATTCTTAAAACTGCTCTGTTGTGTGTTCGCTTACCTAAGGGAGTTGAATCTGCCTTGAGATTCAGAGAGTGAGAAGCGCGTTTCATGTAGAAGCTGCGTTTGGATATTCCAGAGTGAATGAGAGTTAAGGCTGTATTGAGAAATATTTGCTTCTAAAAGCAAAACGGAGCAACCTAACAGAACGGGCTTCAATGTGTTCGTTCAACTTACAAGGTTAAACTGATGTGTGTTTGCAGGAGTTTGTAAACCCTTTCCGTGAAGAACCCTAAAACGCATTTTTCCAGCCAAATCCAAGCATTTCAGAAAGAGCTGGAAATCTCCGTCTAAAACTCAAAACGAACCTATCCTTCAGAATGCTCTGCTGTGTGTTCGCTTAGCTAAGGGAACTGAATCTGTCTTGAGATTCAGAGAATGAGAAGCGTGTTTGTTCTAGGAGCTGCGTTTGCATATTCCAGAGTGAAAGGGAGTAAACGCTGTATTGAGAAATATCTGCTTCTAAAACCAAAACGGAGATACCTAACAGAAAGGCCTTCAATGTGTGCGTTCAACTTACAGAGTTAAACTGATGTGAGTTTGCAGGAGATTGTAAACACTTTCTGTAGAGAAGCAGAAAACGCATTTTTCCAGCCAAATCCAAGCATTTCAGAAATAGCTGGAAATCTCCGTCTAAAACTCAAAACGAACGTATCCTCCATACTGCTCTGCTGTGTGTTCTCATAGGTAAGGGACCTGAATCTGCCTTGAGATTCAGAGAGTGAGAAGCCCGTTTCTTTTAGGAGCTGCGTTTGGATATTCCAGAGTGAATGGGAGTAAACGCTGTATTGAGAAATATCTGCTTCTAAACGCAAAACAAAGCAACATACCAGAGAGGCCTTCAATGTGTGCATTCCACTTACAGAGTTAAACTGATGTGTGTTTGCAGGAGTTTGTTAACCCTTTCTGAAAAGAAGGGAAAAACGCATTTTCCAGCCAAATCCAAGCATTTCAGGGATAGCTGGAAATCTCCGTCTAAAACTCAAAACGAACGTATCCGTCAGACTGCTCTGCTGTGTGTTCGCTTAACTAAGTGAGTTGAATCTGCCTTGAGATTCAGAGAGTGAGAAGCGCGTTTCTTCTAGGAGCTGCGTTTGGATATTCCAGAGTGAAAGGGAGTAAACGCTGTATTGAGAAATATCAGCTTCTAAAACCAAAACGGAGGAACCTAACAGAACGGCCTTCAATGTGTGCGTTCAACTTACAGAGTTAAACTGATGTGAGTTTGCAGGAGATTGTAAACACTTTCTGTAGAGAAGCGGAAAACGCATATTTTCTGCCAAATCCAAGCATTTCAGAAATAGCTGGAAATCTCTCTCTAAAACTCAAAACGAACGTACACTTCAGACTGCTCTGCTGTGTGTTCGCTTACCTAATGGAGTTGAATCTGCCTTGAGATTAAGAGAATGAGAAGCGCGTTTCTATTACGAATTGGGTTTGGATATCCCAGAGTGAATAAAAGTAAACGCTGTATTGAGAAATATCTGCTTCTAAAACCAAAACGGAGCAACCTAACAGAACGGCGTTCAATGGGTGCGTTCAACTTACAGAGTTAACCTGATGTGTGTTTGCAGGAATTTTTAAACCCTTTCTGTGAAGAAGCGGAAAACGCATTTTTCCAGCCAAATCCAAGCATTTCACGAATAGCTGGAAATCTCCGTCTAAAACTCAAAACGAACGTATCCTTCAGACTGCTCTGCTGTGTGTTTGCTTAGATAAGGGACCTGAATTTTCCTTGAGATTCAGAGAGTGAGAAGCGCGTTTCTTCTAGGAGCTGCGTATTCATATTCAAGATTGAATGGGAGTACACGCTGTATTGAGAAATATCTGCTTCTAAAACCAAAACGGAGCAACCTAACAGAACGGCCTTCAATGTGTCCGTTCAACTTAAGGAGTTAAACTGATGTGTGTGTGCAGGAGTTTGTAAACCCTTTCTGAGAAGAAGCGGAAAACGCATTTTCCAACCAAATCCAAGCATTTCAGGAATAGCTGGAAATCTCCGTCTAAAACTCAAAACGAACGTATCCTTCAGACTGCTCTACTGTGTGTTCGCTTACCTAAGGGAGTTGAACCTGCCTTGAGATTCAGAGAGTGAGAAGCGCGTTTCTTCTAGGAGCTGCCTTTGGATATTCCAGAGAGAATGAGAGTTAACGCTGTATTGAGAAATATCTGCTTCTAAACCCAAAACGGAGCAACCTAACAGAACGGCCTTCAATGGGTGCGTTCAACTTACAGAGTTAAACTGATGTGTTTTTTCAGGAGTTTGTAAACCCTTTCCGTGAAGAAGCAGAAATCGCATTTTTCCAGCCAAATCCAAGCATTTCAGAAGTAGCTGGAAATCTCCGTTTAAAACTCAAAAGGAACCCATCCTTCAGACTGCTCTGCTGTGTGTTCGCTTACCTAAGGGAGCTGAATCTGCCTTGAGATTCAGAGAGTGAGAAGCGTGTTTCTTCTAGGAGCTTCGTTTGGATATTCCAGAGTGAATGGGAGTAAACGCTGTATTGAGAAATATGTGCTTCTAAATCCAAAACGAAGCAACCTAACAGAACGGCCTTCAATGTGTGCGTTCAACCTACAGAGTTAAACTGATGTGTGTTTGCAGTAGTTTGTAAACCCTTTCTGTGAAGAAGCGGAAAACGCATTTTTCAAGCCAAATCCAAGCATTTCACGAATAGCTGGAAATCTCCGTCTAAAACTCAAAACGAACGTATGTTTCAGACTGCTCTTCTGTGTGTTCTCTTAGCTAAGGCAGTTGAATTTACCTTGAGATTCAAAAAGTGAGAACCGCGTTTCTTCTAGGAGCTGCGTTTAAATATTTTAGAGTGAATGGGAGTAAACGCAGTATTGAGAAATATCTGCTTCTAAAACCAAAACGGAGCAACTTAACAAAACGGCCTTCAATGTGTGCGTTCAACTTACAAAGTTAAACTGATGTGTTTTTGCAGGACTTTGTAAACCCTTTCTGTGAAGAAGCGGAAAACGCATTTTTCCAGCCAAATCCAACCATTTCGGGAATAGCTGGAAATCTCCGTCTAAAACTCAAAACGAACGTATCCTTCAGCCTGCTCTGCTGTGTGTTCTATTAGCTAAGGCAGTTGAATCCAACTTGAGATTAAAAAAGTGAGAACCGCGTTTCTTTTAGGAGCTGCGTTTAGATATTCAAGAGTGAATGGGAGTAAAAGCTGTATTGAGAAATATCGGCTTCTAAAACCAAAACGGAGCATCCTAACAGAACGGCCTTCAATGTGTGCGTTCAACTTACAGAGTTAAACTGATGTGTGTTTGCAGGAGATTGTAAACCCTCTCTGAGAAGAAGCGGAAAACGCATTTTCCAACCAAATCCAAGCATTTCAGGAATAGCTGGAAATCTCCGTCTAAAGCTCAAAACGAACGTATCCTTCAGACTGCTCTGCTCTGTGTTCGCTTAGCTCAGGCAGCTGAATCTGTCTTGAGATTCAGAGAGTGAGAAGTGCGTTTCTTCTAGGAGATGCGTTTGGATATTCCAGAGGGAATGGGAGTAAACGCCGTATTGAGAAATATCGGCTTCTAAAACCAAAACGGAGCAACTTACAGAACGGATATCAACGTGTGCGTTCAACGTAAAGAGTTAAACTCGTGTGTTTGCAGGAGTTTGTAAACTGTTTCTGTGAAGAAGTGGAAAACCCATATTTCCTGACTAATCCAAGCATTTCAGAAATAGCTGGAAATCTCCGTCTAAAACCCCAAACGAACGTATCCTCCAGAAGCTCTGCTGTTTGTTCGCTTACCTAAGGAAGTTGAATCTGCTTTGAGATTCAGAGTGAGAAGCGCGTTTCTTCTAGGATCTGCGTTTGGATATTCCGGAGTGAAGGGGAGTAAACGCTGTAGTGAGAAATATCTGCTTCTAAAACCAATACGGAGCAACATAACAGAACGGCCTTCAATGTGTGGGTTCAACTTACAGAGCTAAACTGATGTGTGTTTGCAGGAGTTTGTAAACCCTTTCGGTCAAGAAGCGGAAAACGCATTTTTCCTGCCATATCCGTGCATTTCAGAAATAGCTGGAAATCTCCGTCTAAACCTCAAAACGAACGTATCCTTCAGACTGCATCGCTGTGTGTTCGCTTAGCTAAGTGAGCTGAATCTGCCTTGAGATTCAGAGAGTGAGAAGCCCGTTTCTTCTATGAGCTGCGTTTGGATATTCAAAAGTGAATGGGATTAAAGGCTGTATTGATAAATATCTGCTTCTAAAACCAAAACGGAGCAACTTAGCAGAACGGCCTTCAATGTGTGCGATCAGCTTACAGAGGTAAACTGATGTGTGTTTACAGATGTTTGTAAACCCTTTCTGAGAAGAAGCGCAAAACGCATTTTCCAGCAAAATCCAAGCATTTCAGAAATAGCTGGAAATCTCCGTCTAAAGCTCAAAACGAACGTATCCTTCAAACAACACTGCTGTGTGTTTGCTTAGCTAAGGGAGCTGAATCTGCCTTGAGATTCAGAGAGTCTGAAGCGCGTTTCTTCTAGGAGCTGCGTGTGGATATTCCAGAGTGTATGGGAGTAAACGCTGTATTGAGAAATATCTGCTTCTAAAACAAAAACGGACCAACCTAACAGAACGGCCTTCAATGTGTGCGTTCAACCTACAGAGTTAAACTGATGTTTGTTTGCAGGAGTTTGTAAACTTTTTCTGTGAAGAAGCGGAAAACGGATTTTTCCAGCCAAATTGAAGCATTTCAGAAATAGCTGGAAATCTCCGTCTAAAACTCAAAACGAACGTATCCTTCAGACTGCTCTGCTGTGTGTTCGCTGACCTAAGGGAGTTGAATCTGCCTTGAGATTCAGAGAGTGAGAAGCGCGTTTTTCTGGGAGCTGCGTTTGAATATTCCAGAGTGAAGGAGAGTTAACGCTGTATTGAGAAATATCTGCTTCTAAAACCAAAACGGAGCAACCTAAAAGAACGGCCTTCAATGTGTCCGTTCAACTTACAAAGTTAAACTGATGTGTGTTTGCAGGAGTTTGTAAACCCTTTCTGAGAAGAAGCGGAAAATGCATTTTCCAGCCAAATCCACGCATTTCAGAAATAGCTGGAAATCTCCGTCTAAAGCTCAAAACGAACGTATCCTCCAGACTGCTCTGCTTTGTGTTCGCTTACCTAAGTGAGTTGAATCTGCCTTGGGATTCAGAGAGT
Organism: Callithrix jacchus; assembly: GCF_049354715.1. NCBI lineage: Eukaryota > Metazoa > Chordata > Mammalia > Primates > Cebidae > Callithrix > Callithrix jacchus. Next base: position 60,664,563 of record NC_133506.1, read on the forward strand.
GAGAAGCGCGTTTCTTCTAGGAGCTGCGTTTTGATAGTCCAGAGTGAATGGGAATTAACGCGGTATTGAGAAATATCTGCTTCTAAAACCAAAACGGAGCAACCTAATAGAACGGCTTTCAATGTGTGCGTTTAACTTACAGAGTTAAACTGATATGTATTTGCAGGAGTTTGTAAATCCTTTCTGTGGAGAAGCGGAAAACGCATTTTTCCAGCCAAATCCAAGCATTTCAGAAATAGCTGGAAATCTTCGTCTAAAACTCAGAACGAATGTATCCTTCAGACGGCTCCGCAGTGTGTACTCTTAGCTAAGTGAGCTGAATCTGCCTTGAGATTCAGAGAGTGATAAGCCCGTTTCTTCTAGGAGCTGCGTTTGGATATTCCGGAGTTAATGGGATTAAACGCTGTATTGAGAAATATCTGCTTCTAAAACCAAAACGGAACAACTTATAAGAGCGGCCTTCAATGTCTGCATCCAACTTACAGAGTTAAACTGATGTGTGTTTGCAGGAGTTTGTAAACACTTTCTGAGAATAAGCGGAAAACGCATTTTCCACCCCAATCCAAGCATTTCAGGAATAGCTGGAAATCTCCGTCTAAAACTCAAAACGAACGTATGTTTCAGACTGCTCTGCTGTGTGTTCCCTCAGCTAAGGCAGTTGAATTTACCTTGAGATTCAAAAAGTGAGAACTGCGTTTCTTCTAGGAGCTGCGTTTGAATATTCCAGAGTGAATGGGAGTCAACGCTGTATTGAGAAATATCTGCTTCTAAAACCAAAACCGAGCAACCTAACAGAACGGCCTTCAATGTGTGCGTTCAACTTACAGAGCTATACAGATGTGTGTTTGCAGGAATTTGTAAACCCTTTCTGAGAAGAAGCGGAAAACGCATTTTCCAGCCAATTACAAGCATTTCAGGAATAGCTGGAAATCTCCGTCTAAAACTCAAAACCAACGTATCCTTCAGACTGCTCTGCTGTGTGTTCGCTTACCTAAGGGAGTTGAATCTGCCTTGAGTTTCAGAGAGTGAGAAGCGCGTGTCTTTTAGGAGCTGCGTTTGGATATTCCAGAGTGAATGGGAGTAAACGCTGTATTGAGAAATATCTGCTTCTAAAACCAAAACGGAGCGACCTAACAGAACTGCCTTCAATGTGTGCGTTCAACTTACAGAGTTAAACTGATGTGTGTTTGCAGGAGTTTGTAAACCCTTTCCGTGAAAAAGTGGAAAACACATTTTTCCAGCCAAATCCAAGCATTTCAATAAGCGCTGGAAATCTCCGTCTAAAACTCAAAACGAACCTATCCTTCAGAATGCTCTGCTGTGGGTTCGCTTTGCTAAGGGAGCTGAATCTGCCTGGAGTTTCAGAGAGTAAGAGGCGTGTTTCTTCTAGGAGCTGCGTTTGGATATTCCAGAGTGAATGAGAGTTAACGCTGTATTGAGAAATATCTGCTTCTAACACCAAAACGGAGCAACCTAACAGAACGGCCTTCAATGTGTGCGTTCAACTTACAGAGTTAAACTGATGTGTGTTTGCAGGAGTTTGTAAACCCTTTCCGTCAAGAAGCGAAAAACGCATTTTTCCTGACATATCCGTGCATTTCAGAAATAGCTGGAAATCTCCGTCTAAAACTCAAAATGAACGTATCCTTCAAACTGCACTTCTGTGTGTTTGCTTAGCTAAGGGAGCTGAATCTGCCTTGAGATTCAGAGAGTGAGAAGCGCGTTTCTTCTAGGAGCTGCGTTTCGATATTACAGAGTGAATGGGAGTAAACGCTGTATTGAGAAATATCTGATTCTAAAATCAAAACGGAGCAACATAACAGAACGGCCTTCAATGTGTGCATTTAACCTACAGAGTTAAACTGATGTGTGTTTGCAGGGGTTTGTAAACCCTTTCGTTGAAGAAGCGAAAAACGCATTTTTCCAGCCAAATCCAAGCAGTTCACAAATAGCTGGATATCTCCGTCTAAAACTCAAAACGAACGTATGCTTCAGACTGCTCTGCTGTGTGTTCGCTTACATAACGGAGTTGAATCTGCCTTGAGATTCAGAGAGTGAGAAGCGCGTTTCTTGTAGGTGCTGCGTTTGGATATTCCAGAGTAAATGGGAGTAAACGCTGTATTGAAAATTATCTGCTTCGAAAACCAAAACAGAGCAACCTAACAGAACGGCCTTCAATGTGTGCATTCAACTTAAAGAGTTAAACTGATGTGTGTTTGCAGGAGTTTGTAAACCCTTTCTGTGAAGAAGCGGAAAACGCATTTTTCAAGCCAAATCCAAGCATTTCAGAAATAGCTGGACATATCCGTCTAAAACTCAAAACAAACGTATCCTTCAGACTGCTCTGCTGTGTGTTCTCTTAGCTAAGGCAGGTGAATCTACCTTGAGATTCAAAAAGTGAGAACCGCGTTTCTTCTAGGAGCTGGGTTTAAATATTCCAGAGTCAAAGGGAGTAAACGCTATATTGAGAAATATTTGCTTCTAAAGCCAAAACGGAGCAACCTTACAGAACGGCCTTCAATATGTGCGTTCAACTTACAGAGTTAAACTGATGTGTGTTTGCAGGAGTTTGTACACCCTTTCTGTGAAGAAGCGGAAGACGCATTTTTCCATCCAAATCCAAGCATTTTAGAAATAGCTGGACATCTCCGTCTAAAACTCAAAACGAAGGTATTCTTCAGACTGCTCTGCTGTGTGTTCGCTTACCTAAGGGAGTTGAATCTGCCTTGAGATTCAGAGAGTGAGAAGCGCGTTTTTTCTAGGAGCTGCGTTTGGATAGTCCAGAGTAAATGGGAGTTAACGCTGTATTGAGAAATATCTGCTTCTAAAACCAAAACGGAGCAACCTAACAGAACGGCCTTCAATGTGTGCGTTCCACTTACAGAGTTAAACTGATGGGTGTTTGCAGGAATTTGTAAACCCTTTCTGTGACGAAGCGGAAAACGCATTTTTCCAGCGAAATACAAGCATTTCAGAAATACCTGGAAATCTCCGTCTAAAACTCAAAACGGACGTATCCTTCAGACTGCTATGCTGTGTGTTCGCTTAGCTAAGGGACCTGAATCTGCCTTGAGATTCAGAGAGTGAGAACCGCGTTTCTTGTAGGAGCCGCGTTTGTATATTCCAGAGTGAATGAAAGTAAACGCTGTATTGAGAAATATCTGCTTCTAAAACCAAAACGGAGCAACCTAACAAAACGGCCTTCAATGTGTGCGTTCATCCTAAAAAGTTAAACTGATGTGTGTTTGCAGGAGTTTGTAAACCCTTTCTGTGAAGAAGCCGAAAAAGCATTTTTCCAGCCAAATCCAGGCATTTCAGAAATAGATAGACATCTCCGTCTAAAACTCAAAACGAACGTATCCTTCAGACTGCTCTGCTGTGTGTTCGCTGACCTAAGGGAGTTGAATCTGCCTTGAGATTCAGAGAGTGACAAGCCCGTTTCTTCTAGGAGCTGCGTTTGTATAGTCAAGAGTGAATGGGAATTCACGCTGTATTGAGAAATATCTGCTTCTAAAACCAAAACGGAGCAACCTAACAGAACGGCCTTCAATGTTAGCGTTTATCCTAAAGAGTTAAACTGATGTGTGTTTGCAGGAGTTTGTAAACCCTTTCTGTGAAGAAGCGGAAAACTTATTTTTCCAGCCAAATACAAGCATTTCAGAAATAGCTGGAAATCTCCGTCTATGACTCAAAACGAACGTATCCTTCAGACTTCCCTGCTGTGTGTTCGCTTACCTAAGGGAATTGAATCTGCCTTGAGATTCAGAGAGTGAGAAGCGCGTTTGTTCTAGAAGCTGCGTTTGGATATACCAGAGTGACTGAGAGTTAACCTTGTATTGAGAAATATCTGCTTCTAAAACCAAAACGGAGCCACCTAACAGAACGGCCTTCAATGTGTGCGTTCAACGTACAGAGGTAAACTGATTTGTGTTTGCAGGAGATTGTAAACCCTTTCTGTGAAGAAGCGGAAAACGAATTTTCCAGCCAAATCCAAGCATTTCAGGAATAGCTGGAAATCTCCGTCTAAAAGTGAAATGAACGTATAGTTCAGACTGCTCTGCTGTGTGTTCGCTTACCTAAGGGAATTGAATCTACCTTGAGATTCAAAAAGTGAGAACCGCGTTTCTTTTATGATCTGCGTTTGGATATTCCAGAGTGAATGAAAGTAAACGCTGTATTGAGAAATATCTGCTTCTAAAACCAAAACGGAGAAACCTAACAGAACGGCCTTCAATGTGTGCGTTCAACTTACAGAGTTAAACTGATGTGTGTTTGCAGGAATTTGTAAACCCTTTCTGTGAAGAAGTGGAAAACGCATTTTCCAGCCAAATCCAAGCATTTCAGGAATAGCTGAAAATCTCAGTCTAAAACTCAAAACGAACGTATCCTTCAGACTGCTCTGCTGTGTGTTCGCTTAGTTAAGGGACCTGAATCTGCCTTGAGATTCAGAGTGAGAAGCACGTTTCTTCTAGGAGCTGCGTTTGGATATTCCAGAGTGAATGGGAGTAAACGCTGTATTGAGAAATATCTGCTTCTAAAACCCAAACGGAGCAACCTAACAGAACGGCCTTCATGATGTGCGTTCAACTTACAGAGTTAAACTGATGTGTGTTTGCAGGAGTTTGTAAACCCTTTCTGTGAAGAAGCGGAAAACGCATTTTTCCAGCCAAATCCAAGCATTTCAGAAATAGCTGGAAATCTCCGTCTGAAACGCAAAACGAACGTATCCTTCAGACTGCTCTGCTGTGAGTTCGCTTATTTAAAAGGATTGAATCTGCCTTGAGATTCAGAGAGTGAGAAGCGCGTTTCTTCTTGGAGCTGCGTTTAAATAGTCCAGAGTGAACGGGAGTTAACGATGTATTGAGAAATATCTGCTTCTAAAACCAAAACGGAGCAACATAACAGAACGGCCTTCAATGTGTCCGTTTAACTTACAAAGTTAAACTGATGTGTGTTTGCAGGAGTTTGTAAAACCTTTCTGTGAATAAGCAGAAAACGCATTTTTCCAGCCAAATCCAAGCATTTCAGAAATAGCTGGAAATCTCCGTCTAAAACTCAAAACGAACGTATCCTTCAGATTGCTCTGTTGTGTGTTCTCATAGCTAAGGCAGTTGAATCTACCTTGAGATTCAAAAATGAGAACCACGTTTCTTCTAGGAGCTGCGTTTAGATATTCCAGAGTGAATGGGAGTAAACGCTGTATTGAGAAGTAACTGCTTCTATAACCAAAATGGAGCAACCTAAGAAAACGGCCTTCAATGTGTGCGTTCAACTTAAAGCGTTAAACTGATTTGTGTTCGCAGGAATTTGTAAACCCATTCTGTGAAGAAGCGGAAAACGCATTTTGCCAGCCAAATCCAAGCATTTCAAAAATAGCTGGAAATCTCCGTCTAAAACTCAAAACGAACGTATCCTTCAGACTGCTCTGCTGTCTTTTCGCTGAGCTAATTGAGCTGAATTTGCCTTGAGATTCAGAGAGTGAGAAGCCCGTTTCTTCTAGGAGCTGCGTTTGGATATTCCAGAGTGAATGGGAGTAAACTCTGTATTGAGAAATATCTGCTTCTAAAACCAAAACGGAGCAACCTAACAGAACGGTTTTCAATGTGTGCGTTTAACTTACAGAGTTAAACTGATGTGTGTTTGCAGGAGTTTGTAAATTTTCTTCTAAGAAGAATCGGAAAACGCATTTTTCAAGCCAAATCCAAGCATTTCAGGAATAGCTGGATATCTCCGTCTGAAACTCAAAACGAACGTATCCTTCAGACTGCTCTGCTGTGTGTTCGCTTAGATAAGACACCTGAATCTACCTTGTGATTGAAAAAGTGAGAACCGCGTTTCTTCTAGGAGCTCCGTTTAAATATTCCAGTGTCAATGGGAGTAAACGCTGTATTGAGAAATATCTGCTTCCAAAACCAAAACGGAGCAACCTAACAGAACGGCCTTCAATGTGTGCGTTCAACTTACAGAGTTAAACTGATGTGTGTTTGCAGGAGTTTGTAAACCCTTTCTGAGAAGAAGCGGAAAACGCATTTTCCAGCCAAATCCAAGCATTTCAGGAATAGCTGGATATCTCTGTCTAAAACTCAAAACGAACGTATCGGTCAGACTGCTCTGCTGTGTGTTCGTTTACCTAAGTGAGTTGAATCTGCCTTGAGATTCAGAGAGTGAGAAACGCGTTTCTTTTAGGAGCTGCGTTTGGATATTCCAGAGTGAATGGGGTTAAACGCTGTATTGAGAAATATCTGCTTCTAAAACCAAAACGGAGCAACCTAACAGAACGGCCTTCAATGTGTGCGTTCAACCTACAGAGTTAAACTGATGTGTGTTTCCAGGAATTTGTAAACCCTTTCTGTGAAGAAACGGAAGACGCATTTTTCCAGCCAAATCCAAGCATTTCAGGCATAGCTGGAAATCTCCGTCTAAAACTCAAAACGAACGTATCCTTCAGACTGCTCTGCTGTGTGTTCGCTTAGGTAAGGGAGTTGAATCTGCCTTGAGTTTCAGAGAGTGAGAAGCACGTTTCTTCTAGGAGCTTCGTTTCGATATTACAGAGTGAATGGGAGTAAACGCTGTATTGAGAAATATTTGCTCGTAAAACCGAAACGGAGCAACCTAACAGAACGGCCTTCAATGTGTGCGTTCATCTTACAGAGTTAAACTGATGTGTGTTTGCAGGAATTTGTAAACCCTTTCTGTGAAGAAGCGGAAAACGCATTTTTTCAGCCAAATCCAAGCATTTCAGAAATAGCTGGAAAATTCCGTCTAAAACTCAAAACGAATGTATCATTCAGACTGCTCTGCTGTGTGTTCGCTGACCTAAGAAAGTTGAATCTGCCTTGAGATTCAGAGAGTGAGAAGCGCGTTTCCTCTAGGAGCTGCGTTTGGATATTCCAGAGTGAATGGGAGTAAACGCTGTATTGAGAAATATCTGATTCTAAACTCAAAACAAAGCAACCTACCAGAGAGGCCTTCGATGTGTGCGTTCCACTTACAGAGTTAAACTGATGTGTGTTTGCAGGATTTTGTAAACCCTTTCTGTGGAGAAGCGGAAAACGCATTTTACCAGCCAATTCCAAGCATTTCAGAAATAGCTGGAAATCTCCGTCTAAAACTCAAAACGAACGTATCCTTCAGACTACACTGCTGTGTGTTCGCTTAGCTAAGGGAGTTGAATCTGCCTTGAGATTTAGAGAGTGAGAAGCGCGTTTCCTCTAGGAGCTGCGTTTGGATATTCCAGAGTGTATGGGAGTAAACGCTGTATTGAGAAATATCTGCTTCTAAAACCAAAACGGACCAACCTAACAGAACGGCCTTCAATGTGTGCGTTCAACTTACAGAGATAAACACGTTTGTTTGCAGGAATTTTTAAACCCTTTCTGTGAAGAAGCGGAAGACGCATTTTTCCAGCCAAATCCAAGCATTTCAGGCATAGCTGAAAATCTCCGTCTAAAACTCAAAACGAACGTATCCTTCAGACTACTCTGCTGTGTGTTCTCGTACCTAAGGGACCTGAATCTGCCTTGAGATTCAGAGAGTGAGAAGTGCGTTTCTTTTAGGAGCTGCGTTTAGATATTCCAGAGTGAATGAAAGTAAACGCTGTATTGAGAAATATCTGCGTCTAAAACCAAAACGGAGTAAGCTAACAGAACGGCCTTCGATGTGTTCGTTCCACTTACAGAGATAAACTGATGTGTGTTAGCAGGAGTTTGTAAACCATTTCTGTGAAGAAGCGGAACACGCATTTTTCCAGCCAAATTCAAGCATTTCAGAAATAGCTGGAAATCTTTGTCTAAAACTCAAAACGAACGTATCTTTCAGACTGCTCTGCTGTGTGTTCTCTTAGCTAAGGCAGTTGAATCTACCTCGAGATTCAACAAGTGAGAACCGCGTTTCTTCTAAGAGCTGCGTTTAGATATTCCAGAGTGAATGGGAGTAAACGCTCTATTGAGAAATATCTGCTTCTAAAACCAAACCGGAGCAACCTAACAGAACGCCTTCAATGTGTTCGTTCAACTTACAGAGTTAAACTGATGTGTGTTTGCAGGAGTTAGTAAACCCTTTCTGTGAAGAAGCGGAAAACGCATTTTTCCAGCGAAATCTAAGCATTTCAGAAATAGCTGGACATCTCCGTCTAAAACTCAAAACGAACGTATCCTTCAGACTGCTCTGCTCTGTCTTCGCTTAGCTCAGGGATCTGAATCTGCCTTGAGATTCAGAGAGTGAGAAGCGCGTTTCTTCTAGGAGATGCGTTTGGATATTCCAGAGTGAATGGGAGTAAACGCCGTATTGAGAAATATCCACATCTAAAAGCAAAACGGAGCAACTTACAGAGCGGATATAAATGTGTGCGTTCAACGTAAAGAGTTAAACTCGTGTGTTTGCTGGAGTTTGTAAACACTTTCTGTGAAGAAGCGGAAAACGCATATTTCCTGACTAATCCAAGCATTTCAGAAATAGCTGGAAATCTCCGTCTAAAACCCAAAACGAACGTATCCTCCAGACTGCTCTGCTGTGTGTTCGCTTAGCTAAGGAAGTTGAATCTGCTTTGAGATTCAGAGTGAGAACCGCGTTTCTTCTAAAAGCTGCGTTTCGATATTCCAGAGTGAATGGGAGTAAACGCTGTATTGAGAAATATCTGCTTCTAAAACCAAACCGGAGCAACCAAACATAACGCCTTCAATGTGTTCGTTCAACTTACAGAGTTAAACTCATGTGTGTTTAAAGGAATTTGTACACCCTTTCTGTGAAGAAGAGGAAATCACAATTTTCCAGCCAAATACATGCATTTCAGAAATAGGTGGAAATCTCCGTCTAAAACTCAAAACGAACGTATCCTTCAGACTGCTCTGCTGTGTGTTCGCTTACATAACGGAGTTGAATCTGCCTTGAGATTCAGAGAGTGAGAAGCGCGTTTCTTATAGGTGCTGCGTTTGGATATTCCAGAGTAAATGGGAGTAAACGCTGTATTGAAAAATATCTGCTTCTAAAACCAAAACAGAGCAACCTAACAGAACGGCCTTCAATGCGTGCATTCAACTTAAAGAGTTAAACTGATGTGTGTTTGCAGGAGTTTGTAAACCCTTTCTGTGAAGAAGCGGAAAACGCATTTTTCAAGCCAAATCCAAGCATTTCAGAAATAGCTGGACATCTCCGTCTAAAACTCAAAACGAACGTATCCTTCAGACTGCTCTGCTGTGTGCTCTCTTAGCTAAGGCAGTTGAATCTACCTTGAAATTCAAAAAGTGAGAACCGCGTTTCTTTTAGGAGCTGCGTTTGAATATTCCAGAGTCAATGGGAGTAAACGCTATATTGAGAAATATTTGCTTCTAAAACCAAAACGGAGCAACCTAACAGAACGGCCTTCAATATGTGCGTTCAACTTACAGAGTTAAACTGATGTGTGTTTGCAGGACTTTGTAAACCCTTTCTGTGAAGAAGCGGAAAACGCATTTTTCCATCCAAATCCAAGCATTTCAGAAATAGCCTGAAATCTCCGTCTAAAACTCAAAACGAACGTATCCTTCAGACTGCCCTGCTCTGTGTTCGCTTACCTTAGGGAATTGAATATGCCTTGAGATTCAGAGATTGGGAAGCGCGTTTCTTCTAGGAGCTGCGTTTGTATAGTCAAGAGTGAATGGGAGTTAACGCTGTATTGAGAAGTATCTCCTTCTAGAACCCAAACGGAGCAACTTAACAAAACAACCTTCAATGTGTGCGTTCAACTTACAGAGTTAAACTGATGTGTGTTTGCAGGAGTTTGTAAACCCTTTCTGAGAAGAGGGGGAAAACGCATTTTCCAGCCAAATCCAAGCATTTAGAGATAGCTGGAATTTTTAGTCTAAAACTCAAAACGAACGTACACTTCAGACTGCTCTGCTGTGTGTTGGCTTACCTAAGGGAGTTGAATCTGCCTTGAGATTCAGAGAGTGAGAAGCGCGTTTTTTCTAGGAGCTGCGTTTGGATATTCCAGAGTGAATGAAAGTAAACGCTGTATTGAGAAATATCTGCTTCTAAAACCAAAACGGAGCAACCTAACAGAACGGCCTTCAATGGGTGCGTTCAAATTACAGAGTTAAACTGATGTGTGTTTCCAGGAGTTTGTAAACCCTTTCTGTGAAGAAGCAAAAAACGCATTTTTCCAGCCAAATCCAAGCATTTCAAGAATAGCTGGAGATCTCCGTCTAAAACTCAAAACAAACGTATCCTTCAGACTGCTCTGCTGTGTGTTCTCTTAGCTAAGGCAGTTGAATCTACCTTGAGATTCAAAAAGTGAGAACCGCGTTTCTTCTAGGAGCTGCGTTTTTATATTCAAGATTAAGTGGGAGTAAACGCTGTATTGAGAAATATCTGCTTCTAAAACCAAAACGGAGCAACCTAACAGAACGGCCTTCAATGCGTGCGTTCAACTTACAGAGATAAACTGATGTGTGTTTGCAGGGATTTTTAAACCCTTTCTGTGAAGAAGCGGAAAACGCATTTTTCCAGCCAAATCCAAGCATTTCAGGAATAGCTGGAGATCTCCGTCTAAAACTTAAAACGAACGTATCCTTCAGACTGCTCTGCTGTGTGTTCGCTTACCTAAGGGAGTTGAATCTGCCTTGATATTCAGAAAGTGAGAAGCGCGTTTCTTCTAGGAGCTGCGTTTGGATAGTCCAGAGTAAACGGGAGTTAACGCTGTCTTGAGAAATATCTGCTTCTAAATCCAAAACGGAGCAACCTAACAGAACGGCCTTCAATGTGTGCGTTACACTTAAAGAGTTAAACTGAGGTGGGTTTGCAGGAGTTTGTAAACGCTTTCTGAGAACAAGCGGAAAACGCATTTTCCAGCCAAATACAGCATTTCAGGAATAGCTGGAAATCTCCGTCTAAAATTGAAATGAACGTATACTTCAGACTGCTCTGCTGTGTGTTCGCTTACCTAAGGGAATTGGATCTGCCTTGAGATTCAGAGAGTGAGAAGCCCGTTTCTTATAAAAGCTGCGTTTGGTTATTCCAGAGTGAATGGGATTAAACGCTGTATTGAGAAATATCTGCTTCTAAAACCAAAACGGAGCAACATAACAGAACGGCCTTCAATGTGTGCGTTCAACTTACAGCGTTAAACTGATGTGTGTTTTCAGGAATTTGTAAAGCCCTTCTGTGAAGAAGCGGAAAACGCATTTTGCCAGCCAAATCCCAGCATTTCAAAAATAGCTGGAAATCTCCGTCTAAAACTCAAAACGAACGTATCCTTCACACTGCTCTGCTGTCTGTTCGCTGAGCTAAGTGAGCTGAATTTGCCTTGAGATTCAGAGAGTGAGAAGCCCATTTCTTCTAGGAGATGCATTTGGATATTCCAGAGTGAATGGGAGTAAACGCTATATTGAGAAATATCTGCTTCTAAAACCAAAACGGATCAACCTACAAGAGGGGCGTTCAATGTGTGCGTTCAACTTACAGTGTTAAACTGATGTGTGTTTGCAGGAGCTTGTAAACCCTTTCTGTGAAGAAGCGGAAAACTTATTTTTCCAGCCAAATCCAAGCATTTCAGAAATAGCTGGACATCTCTGTCTAAAACTAAAAACGAACGTATCCTTCAGACTGCTCTGCTGTGTGTTCGCTTACCTAAGGGAGTTGAATCTGCCTTGAGATTCAGAGAGTGAGAAGCGCGTTTCTTCTAAAAGCTGCGTTTGGATAGTCCAGAGTAAATGGGAGTTAACGCTGTATTGACAAATATCTGCTTCTAAAACCAAAACAGAGCAACCTAACAGAACGGCCTTCAATGTGTGCGTTCCACTTACAGAGTTAAACTGATGGGTGTTTGCAGGAATTTGTAAACCCTTTCTGTGAAGAAGCGGAAAACGCATTTTTCCAGCGAAATCCAAGCGTTTCAGGAATAGCTGAAAATCTCCGTCTAAAACTCAAAACGAACGTATCCTTCAAACTGCTCTGCTGTGTGTTCGCTTAGCTAAGAAAGCTGAATCTGCCTTGAGATTCAGAGAGGGAGAAGCGCGTTTCTTCTAGGAGCTGCGCTTGGATATTCCAGAGTGAATGAGAGTTAACGCTGTATTGAGAAATATCTGCTTCTAAAACCAAAACGGAGCAACCTAACAGAACGGCCTTCAATGTGTGCGTTCAACTTAGAGAGTTAAACGGATCTGTGTTTGCAGGAGTTTGTCAACCCTTTCTGTCAATAAGCGGAAAACGCATTTTTCCTGCCAAATCCAAGCATTTCAGAAATAGCTGGAAATCTCCGTCTAAAACTCAAAACGAACGTATCCTTCGGACTGCTGTGCTGTGTGTTCGCTTAGCTAAGTGAGCTGAATCTGCCTTGAGATTCAGAGAGTGAGAAGCCCGTTTCTTCTAGGAGCTGCGTTTGGTTATTCCAGAGTGAATGGGATTAAACGCTGTATTGAGAAATATCTGCTTCTAAAACCAAAACGGAGCAACATAACAGAACGGCCTTCAAGGTGTGCGTTCAACTTACAGAGTTAAACTGATGTGTGTTTGCAGGAGTTTGTAAACCCTTTCTGAGAAGAAGCGGAAAACGCATTTTCCAGCAAAATCCAAGCATTTTAGAAATAGCTGGAAATCTCCGTCTAAAACTCAAAATGAACGTATCCTTCAGACTGCTCTGCTGTGTGTTCACTTACCTAAGGGAGTTGAATCTGCCTTGAGATTCAGAGAGTGAGAAGCGCGTTTTTTCTAGGAGCTGCGTTTGGATATTCCAGAGTGAATGAGAGTTAACCCTGTATTGAAGAATATCTGCTTCTAAAACAAAAACGGAGCAACCTAACAGAACGGCCTTCAATGCGTGCGTTCAACTTACAGAGGTAAGCTGATGTGTGTTTGCAGGAGTTTGTAAACCCTTTCCGTCAAGAAGCGGAAAACGCATTTTTCCTGTCATATCCGTCCATTTCAGAAATAGCTGGAAATCTCCGTCTAAAACTCAAATCGAACGTATCCTTCAGACTGCTCTGCTGTGTGTTCGCTTACCTAAGGGAGTTGAATCTGCCTTCAGATTCAGAGAGTGAGAAGCGCGTTTTTTCTAGGAGCTGCGTTTGGATAGTCCAGAGTAAATGGGAGTTAACGCTGTATTGAGAAATATCTGCTTCTAAAACCAAAACGGAGCAACCTAACAGATCGCCTTCAATGTGTTCGTTCAACTTACAGAGTTAAACTGATGTGTGTTTGCAGGAGTTAGTAAACCCTTTCTGTGAAGAAGCGGAAAACGCATTTTTCCAGCGAAATCTAAGCATTTCAGAAATAGCTGGACATCTCCATCTAAAACTCAAAACGAACGTATCCGTCATACTGCTCTGCTGTGTGTTCTCTTAGCTAAGGCAGTTGAATCTAACTTGAGATTCAAAAAGTGAGAACCGCGTTTCTTCTAGGAGCTGCGTTTGGATATTCCAGAGTGAATGGGAGTAAACGCTGTATTGAGAAATATCTGCTTCTAAAACCAAAACGGAGATAAATAAGAGAGCGGCCTTCAATGTGTGCGTTACACTTAAAGAGTTAAACTGAGGTGGGTATGCAGGAATTTGTAAACCTTTTCTGAGAAGAAGCGGAAAACGCATTTTTTAGCCAAATACAGCATTTCAGGAATAGCTGGAAATCTCCGTCTAAAACTGAAATGAACGTATACTTCAGACTGCTCTGCTGTGTGTTCGCATACCTAAGGGAATTGAATCTGCCTTGAGATTCAGAGAGTGAGAAGCGCGTTTCTTTTATGAGCTGCGTTTGGATATTCCAGAGTGAATGAAAGTAAACGCTGTATTGAGAAATATCTGCTTCTAAAACCAACACGGAGAAACCTAACAGAACGGCCTTCAATGTGTGCGTTCAACTTACAGAGTTAAACTGATGTGTGTTTGCAGGAGTTTGTAAACACTTTCTGAAAAGAAGCGGAAAACGCATTTTCCACCCAAATCCAAGCATTTCAGGAATAGCTGGATATCTCCGTCTAAAACTCAAAACGAACGTATCCATCAGACTGCTCTGCTGTGTGTTCGTTTACCTAAGTGAGCTGAATCTGCCTTGAGTTTCAGAGAGTGAGAAACGCGTTTCTTTTAGGAGCTGCGTTTGGATATTCCAGAGTGAATGGGAGTAAACTCTGTATTGAGAAATATCTGCTTCTAAAACCAAAACGGAGCAACCTAACAGAACGGCCTTTAATGTGTGCGTTCAACCTATAGAGTTAAACTGATGTGTGTTTGCAGGAATTTGTAAACCCTTTCTGTGAAGAAACGGAAATCGCATTTTTCCAGCCAAATCCAAGCATTTCAGAAAGAGCTGGAAATCTCCCTCTAAAACTCAAAACGAACATATCTTTCAGAATGCTCTGCTGTGTGTTCGCTTAGGTAAGGAAGCTGAATCTGCCTCGAGTTTCAGAGAGTGAGAAGCGTGTTTCTTCTAGGAGCTTCGTTTGGATATTCCAGAGTGAATGGGCGTAAACGCTGTATTGAGAAATATCTGTTTCTAGAACCAAAACGGAGCAACTTGACAAAACGGCCTTCAATGTGTCCGTTCAACTTACAGAGGTAAACTGATGTCTGTTTGCAGGAGTTTGTAATCCTTTTCTGAGAAGAAGCGGAAAACGCATTTTTCCAGCCAAATCCAAGCATTACCGGAATAGATGGAAATCTCCGTCTAAAACTAAAAACGAACGTATCCTTCAGACTGCTCTGCTGTGTGTTCGCTTAGCTAAGGGACCTGAATCTGCCTTGAGATTCAGAGAGTGAGAAGCGCGTTTCTTCTAGGAGCTGCGTTTGGATATTCCAGAGTGAAAGGGAGTAAATGCTGTATTGAGAAACATCTTCTTCTAAAACCAAAACGGAGCAACCTAACAGAACGGGTTTCAATGTTTGCGTTCAACTTACAGAGTTAAACGGATGTGTGTTTGCAGGAGTTTGTAAACCCTTTCCGTCAATAAGCAGTAAACGCATTTTTCCTGCCAAATCCAAGCATTTCAGAAATAGCTGGAAATCTCCGTCTAAAACTCAAAACGAACGTATCCTTCAGACTGCTGCGCTGTGTGTTCGCTTAGCTAAGTGAGCTGAATCGGCCTTGAGATTCAGAGTGAGAAGCCCGTTTCTTCTAGAAGCTGCGTTTTGTTATTCCAGAGTGAATGGGATTAAACGCTGTATTGAGAAATATCTGCTTCTAAAACCAAAACGGAGCAACATAACAGAACGGCCTTCAATGTGTGCGTTTAACTTACAGAGTTAAACTGATGTGTGTTTGCAGGAGTTTGTAAACCCTTTCCGTCAATAAGAGGAAAACGCATTTTTCCTGCCAAATCCAAGCATTTCAGAAATAGCTGAAAATCTCCGTCTAGAACTAAAAACGAACGTATCCTTCAGACTGCTCTGCTGTGTGTTCGCTTAGCTAAGGAAGTTGAATCTGCCTTGAGATTTAGAGAGTGAGAAGCGCGTTTTCTCTAGGAGCTGCGTTTGGATATTCCAGAGTGTATGGGAGTAAACGCTGTATTGAGAAATATCTGCTTCTAAAACCAAAACGGACCAACCTAACAGAACGGCCTTCAATGTGTGCGTTCAACTTACAGAGTTTAACTGACGTTTGTTTGCAGGAATTTGTAAACCCTTTCTGTGAAGAAGGGGAAGACGCATTTTTCCAGCCAAATCCAAGCATTTCAGGCATAGCTGGAAATCTCCGTCTAAAACTCAAAACGAACGTATCCTTCAGACTGCTCTGCTGTGTGTTCTCTTAGCTAAGGCAGTTGAATCTACCTTGAGATTCAAAAAGTGAGAACCGTATTTCTTTTAGGAGCTGCGTTTAAATATTCCAGAGTCAATGGGAGTAAACGCTATATTGAGAAATATTTGCTTGTAAAACCAAAACGGAGCAACCTAACAGAACGGCTTTCAATGTGTGCGTTCAACATACAGAGATAAACTGATGTGTCTTTGCCGGAGTTTGTAAATCCTTTCTGTGGAGAAGCGGAAAACGCATTTTTCCAGCCAAATCCAAGCATTTCAGAAATAGCTGGATATCTTCGTCTAAAACTCAAAACGAACGTATCCTTCAGACTGCCCTGTTCTGTGTTCGCTTACCTAAGGGAATTGAATCTGCCTTGAGATTCAGAGATTGAGAAGCGCGTTTCTTCTAGAAGCTGCGTTTGGATATACCAGAGTGAATGAGAGTTAACGTTGTATTGAGAAATATCTGCTTCTAAAAGCAAAACGGAGCCACCTAACAGAACGGCCTTCAATGTGTGCGTTCAACTTACAGAGTTAAACTGATGTCTGTTTGCAGGAGTTTGTAAACCCTTTCTGAGAGGAAGCAAAGAACGCATTTTCTAGCAAAATCCCAGCATTTCAAGAATAGCTGGAAATCTCCGTCTAAAACTCAAAACGAACGTATCCTTCATACTGCTCTGCTGTGTGTTCTCTTAGCTAAGGCAGTTGAATCTAACTTGAGATTCAAAAAGTGAGAACCGCGTTTCTTCTAGGAGCTGCGTTTGGATATTCCAGAGTGAATGGGAGTAAACGCTGTATTGAGAAATATCTACTTCAAAACCAAAACGGAGATAAATAACAGAGCGGCCTTCAATGCGTGCGTTCATCCTAAAGAGTTAAACTGAGGTGGGTTTGCAGGAGTTTGTAAACCCTTTCTGAGAAGAAGCGGAAAACGCATTTTTTAACCAAATACAGCATTTCAGGAATAGCTGGAAATCTCCGTCTAAAACTGAAATGAACGTATACTTCAGACTGCTCTGCTGTGTGTTCGCATACCTAAGGGAATTGAATCTGCCTTGAGATTCAGAGAGTGAGAAGCGCGTTTCTTTTATGAGCTGCGTTTGGATATTCCAGAGTGAATGAAAGTAAACGCTGTATTGAGAAATATCTGCTTCTAAAACCAAAACGGAGCACCCTAACAGAACGGCCTTCAATGTGTGCGTTCAACCTAGAGAGTTAAACTGATGTGTGTTTGCAGGAATTTGTAAACCCTTTCTGTGAAGAAACGGAAAACGCATTTTTCCAGCCACACCCAAGCATTTCAGGAATAGCAGAAAATCTCCGTCTAAAACTCAAAACGAACGTATCCTTCAGACTACTCTGCTGTGTGTTCGTTTACCTAAGTGAGTTGAATCTGCCTTGAGATTCAGAGAGTGAGAAGCGCGTTTCTTTTAGGAGCTGCGTTTGGATATTCCAGAGTGAATAAGAGTAAACGCTGTATAAAGAAATATCTGCTTCTAAAACCAAAACGGAGCAACCTAACAGAACGGCCTTCAATGTGTGCGTTCAACTTACAGAGGTAAACTGATCTGTGTTTGCCGGAGTTTGTAATCCCTTTCTGTGAAGAAGCGGAAAACGCATTTTTCCAGCCAAATCCAAGCATTTCAGAAATAGCTGGACATCTCCGTCTAAAACTCAAAACGAACGTATTTTTCAGAATGCTCTGCTGTGTGTTCGCTTACCTAAGGGAGTTGAATCTGCCTTGAGATTCAGAGAGTGAGAAGCGCGTTTCTTATAGGAGCTTCGTTTGTATAGTCCAGAGTGAATGGGAGTTAACGTTGTATTGAGAAATATCTCCTTCTGCAGCCAAAACGGAGCAACTTAACAAAACAACCTTCAATGTGTGCGTTCAACGTACAGAGTTAAACTGATGTGTGTTTGCAGGAATTTGTAAACCCTTTCTGTGTAGAAGCGGAAAACGCATGTTTCCAGCCAATTACAAGCATTTCCGGAATAGATGGTAATCTCCGTCTAAAACTAAAAACGAACGTATCCTTCAGACTGCTCTGCTGTGTGTTCGCTTAGCTAAGGGACCTGAATCTGCCTTGAGATTCAGAGAGTGAGAAGCGCGTTTCTTCTAGGAGCTGCGTTTGGATATTCCAGAGTGAAAGGGAGTAAACGCTGTATTGAGAAATATCTGCTTCTAAAACCAAAACGGAGCAACCTAACAGAACGGCCTTCAATGTGTGGGTTCAACTTACAGAGTTCAACTGATGTGCGTTTGCAGGAGTTTGTAAACCCTTTCTGAGAAGAAGCGGAAAAGGCATCTTCCAGCCAAATGCAGCATTTCAGGAATACCTAGAAATCTCCGTCTAAAACTGAAATGAACGTATACTTCAGACTGCTCTGCTGTGTGTTCGCTTACCTAAGAGAATTGAATCTGCCTTGAGATTCAGAGAGTGAAAAGCGTGTTTCTTTTATGAGCTGCGTTTGGATATTCCAGAGTGAATGAAAGTAAACGCTGTATTGAGAAATATCTGCTTCTAAAACCAGAACGGAGCAACCTAAGAGAACGGCCTACAATGTGTGCGTTCAACTTACAGAGTTAAACTGATGTGTGTTTGCAGGAGTTTGTAAACGCTTTTCGACAGGAAGCGGAAAACGCATATTTTGCCAAATCCAAGCATTTAAGAAAGAGCTGAAAATCTCCGTCTAAAATTCAAAACGAACGTATCTTTCAGACTGCTCTGCTGTGTGTTCGCTTAGCTAAGGGAGTTGAATCTGCCTTGAGTTTCAGAGAGTGAGAAGCGCGTTTCTTCTAGGAGCTGCGTTTCGATATTCCAGAGTGAATGGGAGTAAACGCTGTATTGAGAAATATCTGATTCTAAAACCAAAACGGAGCAACTTAGCAGAACGGCCTTCAATGTGTGCGTTCAACTTACAGAGTTAAACTGATGTGTGTTTGCAGGAGTTTGTAAACCCATTCTGAGAAGAAGCAGAGAACGCATTTTCCAGCAAAATCCAAGCATTTCAGCAATAGCTGGAAATCTCCGTCTAAAGCTTAAAACGAACGTATCCTTCAGACTATTCTGCTGTGTGTTCGCTTACCTAAGGGAGTTGAATCTGCCTCGAGATTCGGAGAGTGAGAAGCGTGATTCTTCTAGGAGCTTCGTTTTGATAGTTCTGAGGGAATGGGAGTTAACGCTGTATTGAGAAATATCTGCTTCTAAAACCAAAACGGAGCAACCTAACAGGACGGCTTTCAATGTGTGCGTTCAACTTACAGAGTTAAACTGATGTGTCTTTGCAAAAGTTTGTAAATCCTTTCTGTGGAGAAGCGGAAAACGCATTTTTCCGGCCAAATCCAAGCATTTCAGCAATAGCTTGAAATCTCCGTCTAAAACTCAAAACGAACGTATCCTTCAAACTGTTCTGCTGTGTGTTCGCTTAGCTAAGGAAGCGGAATCTGCCTTGAGATTCAGAGAGTGAGAAGCACGTTTCTTCTAGGAGCTGTGCTTGGATATTCCAGAGTGAATGAGTGTTAACGCTGTATTGAGAAATATCTGCTTCTAAAACCAAAACGGAGCAACCTAACAGAACGGCCTTCAATGTGTGGGTTCAACTTACAGAGTTCAACTGATGTGTGTTTGCCGGAGTTTGTAAACCCTTTCTGTGAAGAAGCGGAAAACGCATTTTTCCATCCAAATCCAAGCATTTTAGAAATAGCTGGACATCTCCGTCTAAAACTCAAAACGAACGTATCCTTCAGACTGCTCTGCTGTGTGTTCGCTTACCTAGAAGAGTTGAATCTTCCTTGAGGTTCAGAGAGTGAGAAGCGCGTTTCTTCTAGGAGCTGCATTTGGATATTCCAGAGTGAATGAGATTTAACCCTCTATTGAGAAATATCTGCTTCTAAAACCAAAACGGAGCAACATAACAGAACGGCCTTCAATGTGTGCGTTCAACTTACAGAGTTAAATTGATGGGTGTTTGCAGGAGTTTGTAAACCCTTTCCGTCAAGAAGCGGAAAACGCATTTTTCCTGCCGTATCCGTGCATTTCAGAAATAGCTGGAAATCTCCATCTAAAACTCAAAACGAACGTATCCTTCAGACTGCTCTGCTGTGTGTTCGCTTAGCTAAGTGAGCTGAATCTGCCTTGAGATTCAGAGAGTGAGAAGCCCTTTTCTTCTAGGAGCTGCGTTTGGATATTCCAAAGTGAATGGGATTAAAGGCTGTATTGAGAAATATCTGCTTCTAAAACCAAAACGGAGCAACTTAGCAGAACGGCCTTCAATGTGTGCGTTCAACTTACAGAGTTAAACTGATGTGTGTTTGCAGGAGTTTGTAAACCCTTTCTGAGAAGAAGCGGAAAACGCATTTTCCAGCAAAATCCAAGCATTTCAGAAATAGCTGGAAATCTCCGTCTAAAGCTCAAAACGAACGTATCCTTCCAACTGAACTGCTGTGTGTTTGCTCAGCTCAGGGAGCTGAATCTGCCTTGTGATTCAGAGAGTCTGAAGCGCGTTTCTTCTAGGAGCTGCGTGTGGATATTCCAGAGTGTATGGGAATAAACGCTGTATTGAGAAATATCTGCTTCTAAAACCAAAACGGACCAACCTAACAGAACGGCCTTCAATGTGTTCGTTCAACTTACAGAGTTAAACTGATGTGTGTTTGCCGGAGTTTGTAAACCCTTTCTGTGAAGAAGCGGAAAACGCATTTTTCCATCCAAATCCAAGCATTTTAGAAATAGCTGGACATCTCCGTCTAAAACTCAAAACGAACGTATCCTTCAGACTGCTCTGCTGTGTGTTCGCTTACCTAAAGGAGTTGAATCTGCCTTGAGATTCAGAGAGTGAGAAGCGTGTTTCTTCTAGGAGCTGCGTTTGGATAGTCCAGAGTAAATGGGAATTAACGCTGTATTGAGAAATATCTGCTTCTAAAACCAAAACGGAGCAACCTAACAGAACGGCCTTCAATGTGTGCGTTCCACTTACAGAGTTAATCTGATGGGTGTTTGCAGGAATTTGTAAACCCTTTCTGTGAATAAGCGGAAAACGCATTTTTCCACCGAAATCCAAGCATTTCAGGAATAGCTGGAAACCTCCGTCTAAAACTAAAAACGGACGTATCCTTCAGACTGCTATACTGTGTGTTCGCTTAGCTAAGGGACCTGAATCTGCCTTGAGATTCAGAGAGTGAGAACCGCGATTCTTCTTAAAGCTGCGTTTGGATATTCCAGAGTGAATTGGAGTTCACGCTGTATTGAGAAATATCTGCTTCTAAAACCCAAACGGAGCAACCTAACAGAACGGCCTTCAATGTGTGCGTTCATCCTAAAGAGTTAAACTGATGTGTGTTTGCAGGAGTTTTTAAACCCTTTCTGTGAAGAAGCCGAAAAAGCATTTTTCCAGCCAAATCCAAGCATTTCAGAAATAGCTGGACATCTCCGTCTAAAATTCAAAACGAACGTATCCTTCAGACTGCTCTACTGTTTGTTCGCTGACCTAAGGGAGTTGAATCTGCCTTGAGATTCAGAGAGTGACAAGCGCGTTTCTTCTAGGAGCTGCGTTTGTATAGTCAAGAGTGAATGAAAGTTCACGCTGTATTGAGAAATATCTGCTTCTAAAACCCAAACGGAGCAACATAATAGAACGGCCTTAAATGTGTGCGTTCAACTTACAGAGTTAAACTGATGTGTGTTTGCAGGAGTTTGTAAACCCTTTCTGAGAAAAAGCGGAAAACGCATTTTCCAGCCAAATCCAAGCATTTCAGGAATAGCTGGATATCTCCGTCTAAAACTCAAAACGAACGTATCCGTCAGACTGCTCTGCTGTGTGTTTATTTACCTAAGTGAGCTGAATCTGCCTTGAGATTCAGAGAGTGAGAAACGCGTTTCTTTTAGGAGTTGCGTTTGTATATTCCAGAGTGAATGGGATTAAACGCTGTATTGAGAAATATCTGCTTCTAAAACCAAAACGGAGCAACCTAACAGAACGGCCTTCAATGTGTGCGTTCAACCTAGAGAGTTAAACTGATGTGTGTTTGCAGGAATTTGTAAACCGTTTCTGTGAAGAAACGGAAAACGCATTTTTCCAGCCACATCCAAGCATTTCAGGAATAGCATGAAATCTCAGTCTAAAACTCAAAACGAACGTATCCTTCAGACTACTCTGCTGTGTGTTAGTTTACCTAAGGGATTTGAATCTGCCTTGAGGTTCAGAGAGTGAGAAGCGCGTTTCTTTTAGGAGCTGCGTTTGGATATTCCAGAGTGAATGGGAGTAAACGCTGTATAGAGAAATATCTGCTTCTAAAACCAAAACGGAGCAACCTAACAGAACGGCCTTCAATGTGTGCGTTCAACCTAAAGAGTTAAACTGATTTTTGTTTGCAGGAGTTTGTAAACCCTTTCTGTGAAGAAGCGGAAAACGCATTTTTCCAGCCAAATCCAAGCATTTCAGAAATAGCTGGAAATCTCCGACTAAAACTCAAAACGAAGGTATTCTTAAAACTGCTCTGTTGTGTGTTCGCTTACCTAAGGGAGTTGAATCTGCCTTGAGATTCAGAGAGTGAGAAGCGCGTTTCATGTAGAAGCTGCGTTTGGATATTCCAGAGTGAATGAGAGTTAAGGCCGTATTGAGAAATATTTGCTTCTAAAAGCAAAACAGAGCAACCTAACAGAACGGGCTTCAATGTGTGCGTTCAACTTAAAAAGTTAAACTGATGTGTGTTTGCAGGAGTTTGTAAACCCTTTCCGTGAAGAAGCCTAAAACGCATTTTTCCAGCCAAATCCAAGCATTTCAGAAAGAGCTGGAAATCTCCGTCTAAAACTCAAAACGATCCTATCCTTCAGAATGCTCTGCTGTGTGTTCGCTTAGCTAAGGGAACTGAATCTGTCTTGAGATTCAGAGAGTGAGAAGCGTGTTTGTTCTAGGAGCTGCGTTTGGATATTCCAGAGTGAAAGGGAGTAAACGCTGTATTGAGAAATATCTGCTTCTAAAACCAAAACGAAGATACCTAACAGAAAGGCCTTCAATGTGTGCGTTCAACTTACAGAGTTAAACTGATGTGAGTTTGCAGGAGATTGTAAACACTTTCTGTAGAGAAGCAGAAAACGCATTTTTCCAGCCAAATCCAAGCATTTCAGAAATAGCTGGAAATCTCCGTCTAAAACTCAAAACGAACGTATCCTCCATACTGCTCTGCTGTGTGTTCTCATAGGTAAGGGACCTGAATCTGCCTTGAGATTCAGAGAGTGAGAAGCCCGTTTCTTTTAGGAGCTGCGTTTGGATATTCCAGAGTGAATGGGAGTAAACGCTGTATTGAGAAATATCTGCTTCTAAACCCAAAACAAAGCAACCTACCAGAGAGGCCTTCAATGTGTGCGTTCCACTTACAGAGTTAAACTGATGTGTGTTTGCAGGAGTTTGTTAACCCTTTCTGAAAAGAAGGGAAAAACGCATTTTCCAGCCAAATCCAAGCATTTCAGGGATAGCTGGAAATCTCCGTCTAAAACTCAAAACGAACGTATCCGTCAGACTGCTCTGCTGTGTGTTCGCTTAACTAAGTGAGTTGAATCTGCCTTGAGATTCAGAGACTGAGAAGCGCGTTTCTTCTAGGAGCTGCGTTCTGATATTCCAGAGTTAAAGGGAGTAAACGCTGTATTGAGAAATATCAGCTTCTAAAACCAAAACGGAGGAACCTAACAGAACGGCCTTCAATGTGTGCGTTCAACTTACAGCGTTAAACTGATGTGAGTTTGCAGGAGATTGTAAACACTTTCTGTAGAGAAGCGGAAAACGCATATTTTCTGCCAAATCCAAGCATTTCAGAAATAGCTGGAAATCTCTCTCTAAAACTCAAAACGAACGTACACTTCAGACTGCTCTGCTGTGTGTTCGCTTACCTAATGGAGTTGAATCTGCCTTGAGATTAAGAGAATGAGAAGCGCGTTTCTATTACGAATTGGGTTTGGATATCCCAGAGTGAATAAAAGTAAACGCTGTATTGAGAAATATCTGCTTCTAAAACCAAAACGGAGCAACCTAACAGAACGGCCTTCAATGGGTGCGTTCAACTTACAGAGTTAACCTGATGTGTGTTTGCAGGAATTTTTAAACCCTTTCTGTGAAGAAGCGGAAAACGCATTTTTCCAGCCAAATCCAAGCATTTCAGGAATAGCTGGAAATCTCCGTCTAAAGCTCAAAACGAACGTATCCTTCAGCCTGCTCTGCTGTGTGTTCTCTTAGCTAAGGCAGTTGAATCCAACTTGAGATTAAAAAAGTGAGAACCGCGTTTCTTTTAGGAGCTGCGTTTAGATATTCCAGAGTGAATGGGAGTAAACGCTGTATTGAGAAATATCGGCTTCTAAAACCAAAACGGAGCATCCTAACAGAACGGCCTTCAATGTGTGCGTTCAACTTACAGAGTTAAACTGATGTGTGTTTGCAGGAGATTGTAAACCCTCTCTGAGAAGAAGCGGAAAAAGCATTTTCCAACCAAATCCAAGCATTTCAGGAATAGCTGGAAATCTCCGTCTAAAGCTCAACACGAACGTATCCTTCAGACTGCTCTGCTCTGTGTTCGCTTAGCTCAGGCAGCTGAATCTGTCTTGAGATTCAGAGAGTGAGAAGTGCGTTTCTTCTAGGAGATGCGTTTGGATATTCCAGAGTGAATGGGAGTAAACGCCGTATTGAGAAATATCGGCTTCTAAAACCAAAACGGAGCAACTTACAGAACGGATATCAACGTGTGCGTTCAACGTAAAGAGTTAAACTCGTGTGTTTGCAGGAGTTTGTAAACTGTTTCTGTGAAGAAGTGGAAAACCCATATTTCCTGACTAATCCAAGCATTTCAGAAATAGCTGGAAATCTCCGTCTAAAACCCAAAACGAACGTATCCTTCAGACTGCTCTGCTGTCTGTTCGCTGAGATAATTGAGCAGAATTTGCCTTTAGATTCAGAGAGTAAGAAGCCCGTTTCTTCTAGAAGCTGCGTTTGGATATTCCAGAGTGAATGAGAGTTAACGTTGTATTGAGAAATATCTGCTTCTAAAAGCGAAACGGAGCCACCTAACAGAACGGCCTTCAATGTGTGCGTTCAACTTACAGAGTTAAACTGATGTGTGTTTGCAGGAGTTTGTAAACCCTTTCCGTGAAGAAGCGGAAAACGAATTTTTCAGCCAAATTTAAGCATTTCAGAAATAGCTGGAAATCTTCGTCTAAAACTCAAAACGAACCTATCCTTCTGACTGCTCTGCTGTGTGTTCGCTTACCTAAGGGAGCTGAATCTGCCTTGAGTTTCAGAGAGTGAGAAGCGCGTTTCTTCTAAGAGCTGCGTTTGGATATTACAGAGTGAATAAGAGTCAACGCTGTATTGAGAAATATCTGGTTCTAAAACAAAAACGGAGCCACCTAGCAGAACGGCCTTCAATGTGTGCGTTCAACTTACAGAGTTAAACATGTGTGTTTGCAGGAGTTAGTAAACCCTTTCTGTGAAGAAGCGGAAAACGCATTTTTCCAGCGAAATCTAGGCATTTCAGAAATAGCTGGACATCTCCGTCTAAAACTCAAAACGAACGTATCCTTCAGACTCGTCTGCTGTGTGTTCTCTTAGCTAAGGCAGTTGAATCTACCTTGAGATTAAACAAGTGAGAACCGCGTTTCTTCCAAAAGCTGCGTTTAGATATTCCAGAGTGAATGGGAGTAAACGCTGTATTGAGAAATATCTGCTTCTAAAACCAAACCGGAGCAACCTAACAGAACGCCTTCAATGTGTTCGTTCAACTTACAGAGTTAAACTGATGTGTGTTTGCAGGAGTTAGTAAACCCTTTCTGTGAAGAAGCGGAAAACGCATTTTTCCAGCGAAATCTAGGCATTTCAGAAATAGCTGGACATCTCCGTCTAAAACTCAAAACGAACGTATCCTTCAGACTGCTCTGCTCTGTGTTCGCTGAGCTCAGGTAGCTGAAACTGCCTTGAGATTCAGAGAGTGAGAAGTGCGTTTCTTCTAGGAGATGCGTTTGGATATTCCAGAGTGAATGGGAGTAAACGCCGTATTGAGAAATATCTGCTTCTAAAACCAAACCGGAGCAACTTACAGAACGGATATCAATGTGTGCGTTCAACTTAAAGAGTTAAACTCGTGTGTTTGCAGGAGTTTGTAAACCCTTTCTGTGAAGAAGCGGAAAACGCATTTTTCCATCCAAATCCAAGCATTTTAGAAATAGCTGGACATCTCCGTCTAAAACTCCAAACGAACGTATCCTTCAGACTGCTCTGCTGTCTGTTCGCTGAGCTAAGTGAGCTGAATTTGCCTTGAGATTCAGAGAGTGAGAAGCCCGTTTCTTCTAGGAGCTGCGTTTGGATATTCCAGAGTTAATGGGATTAAACGCTGTATTGAGAAATATCTGCTTCTAAAACCAAAACGGAGCAACCTATCAGAGCGGCCTTCAATGTGTGCGTCCAACTTACAGAGTTAAACTGATGTGTGTTTGCAGGAGTTTGTAAACACTTTCTGAGAATAAGCGGAAAACGCATTTTCCACCCCAATCCAAGCATTTCAGGAATAGCTGGAAATCTCTGTTTAAAACTGAAAACGAACGTATCCTTCAGACTGCTCTGCTGTGTGTTCGCTTACCTAAGGGAGTTAAATCTGCCTTGAGATTTAGAGAGTGAGAAGCGCGTTTTTTCTAGGAGCTGCGTTTGGATATTCCAGAGTGAATGAACGTAAACGCTATATTGAGAAATATCTGCTTCTAAAAGCAAAACGGAGCAACCTAAAAGAACGGCCTTCAATGTGACCGTTCAACTTACGGTGTTAAACTGATGTGCGTTTGCAGGAGTTTGTAAACCCTTTCCGTCAAGAAGCGGAAAACGCATTTTTCCTGCCAAATCCAAGCATTTCAGAAATAGCTAAAAATCTCCGTCTAAAACTCAAAACGAACGTATCCTTCAGACTCCTCCGCTGTGTGTTAGCTTAGTTAAGTGAGCTGAATCTGCCTTGAGATTCAGAGAGTGAGAAGCCCATTTCTTCTGGGAGCTGCGTTTTGTTATTCTAGAGTGAATGGGATTAAACGCTGTATTGAGAAATATCTGCTTCTAAAACCAAAACGGACCAACCTAACAGAACGGCCTTCAATGTGTGCGTTCAACTTACAGAGTTCAACTGATGTGTGTTTGCCGGAGTTTGTAAACCCTTTCTGTGAAGAAGCGGAAAACGCATTTTTTCAGCCAAATCCAAGCATTTAAGAAATAGTTGGAAATCTCCGTCTAAAACTCAAAACGAACGTATCCTTCTGAATGATCTGCTGTGTGTTGGCTTACCTAAGGGAGTTGAATCTGCCTTGAGATTCAGAGAGTGAGAAGCGCGTTTCTTCTAGGAGCTGCGCTTGGATATTCCAGAGTGAATGAGAGTTAACGCTGTATTGAGCAATATCTGCTTCTAAACCCAAAATGGAGAAACCTAACAGAACGGCCTTCATTGTGTGCGTTCAACTTACAGAGTTAAACTGATGTGTTTTTCGAGGAGTTTGTAAACCCTTTTCCATGAAGAAGCGGAAAACGCATTTTTCCATCCAAATCCAAGCATTTCAGAAGTAGCTGGAAATCTCCGTCTAAAACTCGAAACGAACCTATGCTTCAGACTGCTCTGCTGTGTGTTCGCTAAGGTAAGGGAGCTGAATCAGCCTTGAGTTTCAGAGAGTGAGAAACGCGTTTCTTCTAGGAGCTTCGTTTAAATATTCCAGAGTGAATGGGAGTAAACGCTGTATTGAGAAATATCTGCCTCTAAAACCAAAATGGAGCAACATAACAGAACGGCCTTCAATGTGTGCATTCAACCTACAGAGTTAAACTGACGTGTTTTTGCAGGAGTTTGTAAACCCTTTCTGTGAAGAAGCGGAAAACGCATTTTTCCAGCCAAATCCAAGCATTTCAGAAATAGCTGGAAATCTCCGACTAAAACTCAAAACGAAGGTATTCTTAAAACTGCTCTGTTGTGTGTTCGCTTACCTAAGGGAGTTGAATCTGCCTTGAGATTCAGAGAGTGAGAAGCGCGTTTCATGTAGAAGCTGCGTTTGGATATTCCAGAGTGAATGAGAGTTAAGGCTGTATTGAGAAATATTTGCTTCTAAAAGCAAAACGGAGCAACCTAACAGAACGGGCTTCAATGTGTTCGTTCAACTTACAAAGTTAAACTGATGTGTGTTTGCAGGAGTTTGTAAACCCTTTCCGTGAAGAAGAGGAAGACGCATTTTTCCAGACAAATCCAAGCATTTCAGAAATAGCTGGAAATCTCCGTCTAAAACTCAAAAGGAACGTATCCTCCATACTGCTCTGCTGTGTGTTCTCATAGGTAAGGGACCTGAATCTGCCTTGAGATTCAGAGAGTGAGAAGCCCGTTTCTTTTAGGAGCTGCGTTTGGATATTCCAGAGTGAATGGGAGTAAACGCTGTATTGAGAAATATCTGCTTCTAAACCCAAAAGAAAGCAACGTACCAGAGAGGCCTTCAATGTGTGCATTCCACTTACAGAGTTAAACTGATGTGTGTTTGCAGGAGTTTGTTAACCCTTTCTGAAAAGAAGGGAAAAACGCATTTTCCAGCCAAATCCAAGCATTTCAGGGATAGCTGGAAATCTCCGTCTAAAACTCAAAACGAACATATCCGTCAGACTGCTCTGCTGTGTGTTCGCTTAACTAAGTGAGTTGAATCTGCCTTGAGATTCAGAGAGTGAGAAGCGCGTTTCTTCTAGGAGCTGCGTTTGGATATTCCAGAGTGAAAGGGAGTAAACGCTGTATTGAGAAATATCAGCTTCTAAAACCAAAACGGAGGAACCTAACAGAACGGCCTTCAATGTGTGCGTTCAACTTACAGAGTTAAACTGATGTGAGTTTGCAGGAGATTGTAAACACTTTCTGTAGAGAAGCGGAAAACGCATATTTTCTGCCAAATCCAAGCATTTCAGAAATAGCTGGAAATCTCTCTCTAAAACTCAAAACGAACGTACACTTCAGACTGCTCTGCTGTGTGTTCGCTTACCTAATGGAGTTGAATCTGCCTTGAGATTAAGAGAATGAGAAGCGCGTTTGTATTACGAATTGGGTTTGGATATCCCAGAGTGAATAAAAGTAAACGCTGTATTGAGAAATATCTGCTTCTAAAACCAAAACGGAGCAACCTAACAGAACGGCCTTCAATGGGTGCGTTCAACTTACAGAGTTAACCTGATGTGTGTTTGCAGGAATTTTTAAACCCTTTCTGTGAAGAAGCGGAAAACGCATTTTTCCAGCCAAATCCAAGCATTTCACGAATAGCTGGAAATCTCCGTCTAAAACTCAAAACGAACGTATCCTTCAGACTGCTCTGCTGTGTGTTTGCTTAGATAAGGGACCTGAATTTGCCTTGAGATTCAGAGAGTGAGAAGCGCGTTTCTTCTAGGAGCTGCGTATTCATATTCAAGATTGAATGGGAGTACACGCTGTATTGAGAAATATCTGCTTCTAAAACCAAAACGGAGCAACCTAACAGAACGGCCTTCAATGTGTGCGTTCAACTTACAGAGTTAAACTGATGTGTGTTTGCAGGAGTTTGTAAACCCTTTCTGAGAAGAAGCGAAAAACGCATTTTCCAACCAAATCCAAGCATTTCAGGAATAGCTGGAAATCTCCGTCTAAAACTTAAAACGAACGTATCCTTCAGACTGCTCTAGTGTGTGTTCGCTTACCTAAGGGAGTTGAACCTGCCTTGAGATTCAGAGAGTGAGAAGCGCGTTTCTTCTAGGAGCTGCGTTTGGATATTCCAGAGAGAATGAGAGTTAACGCTGTATTGAGAAATATCTGCTTCTAAACCCAAAACGGAGCAACCTAACAGAACGGCCTTCAATGGGTGCGTTCAACTTACAGAGTTAAACTGATGTGTTTTTTCAGGAGTTTGTAAACCCTTTCCGTGAAGAAGCGGAAATCGCATTTTTCCAGCCAAATCCAAGCATTTCAGAAGTAGCTGGAAATCTCCGTTTAAAACTCAAAAGGAACCCATCCTTCAGACTGCTCTGCTGTGTGTTCGCTTACCTAAGGGAGCTGAATCTGCCTTGAGATTCAGAGAGTGAGAAGCGTGTTTCTTCTAGGAGCTTCGTTTGGATATTCCAGAGTGAATGGGAGTAAACGCTGTATTGAGAAATATGTGCTTCTAAAACCAAAACGAAACGACCTAACAGAACGGCCTTCAATGTGTGCGTTCAACCTACAGAGTTAAACTGATGTGTGTTTGCAGGAGTTTGTAAACCCTTTCTGTGAAGAAGCGGAAAACGCATTTTTCAAGCCAAATCCAAGCATTTCACGAATAGCTGGAAATCTCCGTCTAAAACTCAAAACGAACGTATGTTTCAGACTGCTCTTCTGTGTGTTCTCTTAGCTAAGGCAGTTGAATTTACCTTGAGATTCAAAAAGTGAGAACCGCGTTTCTTCTAGGAGCTGCGTTTAAATATTTTAGAGTGAATGGAAGTAAACGCAGTATTGAGAAATATCTGCTTCTAAAACCAAAACACATCAACCTACAAGAGGGGCGTTCAATGTGTGCGTTCAACTTACAGTGTTAAACTGATGTGTGTTTGCAGGAGCTTGTAAACCCTTTCTGTGAAGAAGCGGAAAACTTATTTTTCCAGCCAAATCCAAGCATTTCAGAAATAGCTGGACATCTCTGTCTAAAACTTAAAACGAACGTATCCTTCAGACTGCTCTGCTGTGTGTTCGCTTACCTAAGGGAGTTGAATCTGCCTTGAGATTCAGAGAGTGAGAAGCGCGTTTCTTCTAGGAGCTGCGTTTGGATAGTCCAGAGTAAATGGGAGTTAACGCTGTATTGACAAATATCTGCTTCTAAAACCAAAACAGAGCAACCTAACAGAACGGCCTTCAATGTGTGCGTTCCACTTACAGAGTTAAACTGATGGGTGTTTGCAGGAATTTGTAAACCCTTTCTGTGAAGAAGCGGAAAACGCATTTTTCCAGCCAAATCCAAGCATTTCAGAAATAGCTTGAAATCTCCGTCTAAAACTCAAAACGAACGTATCCTTCAAACTACTCTGCTGTGTGTTCGCTTAGCTAAGAAAGCTGAATCTGCCTTGAGATTCAGAGAGGGAGAAGCGCGTTTCCTCTAGGAGCTGCGCTTGGATATTCCAGAGTGAATGAGAGTTAACGCTGTATTGAGAAATATCTGCTTCTAAAACCAAAACGGAGCAACCTAACAGAACGGCCTTCAATGTGTGCGTTCAACTTAGAGAGTTAAACGGATCTGTGTTTGCAGGAGTTTGTCAACCCTTTCTGTCAATAAGCGGAAAACGCATTTTTCCTGCCAAATCCAAGCATTTCAGAAATAGCTGGAAATCTCCGTCTAAAACTCAAAACGAACGTATCCTTCGGACTGCTGTGCTGTGTGTTCGCTTAGCTAAGTGAGCTGAATCTGCCTTGAGATTCAGAGAGTGAGAAGCCCGTTTCTTCTAGGAGCTGCGTTTGGTTATTCCAGAGTGAATGGGATTAAACGCTGTATTGAGAAATATCTGCTTCTAAAACCAAAACGGAGCAACATAACAGAACGGCCTTCAAGGTGTGCGTTCAACTTACAGAGTTAAACTGATGTGTGTTTGCAGGAGTTTGTAAACCCTTTCTGAGAAGAAGCGGAAAACGCATTTTCCAGCAAAATCCAAGCATTTTAGAAATAGCTGGACATCTCCGTCTAAAACTCAAAATGAACGTATCCTTCAGACTGCTCTGCTGTGTGTTCGCTTACCTAAGGGAGTTGAATCTGCCTTGAGATTCAGAGAGTGAGAAGCGCGTTTTTTCTAGGAGCTGCGTTTGGATATTCCAGAGTGAATGAGAGTTAACCCTGTATTAAAGAATATCTGTTTCTAAAACAAAAACGGAGCAACCTAACAGAACGGCCGTCAATGCGTGCGTTCAACTTACAGAGGTAAGCTGATGTGTGTTTGCAGGAGTTTGTAAACCCTTTCCGTCAAGAAGCGGAAAACGCATTTTTCCTGTCATATCCGTCCATTTCAGAAATAGCTGGAAATCTCCGTCTAAAACTCAAAACGAACGTATCTTTCAGACTGCTCCACTGTGGGTTCGCTTAGCTAAGTGAGCTGAATCTGCCTTGAGATTCAGAGAGTGAGAAGCGCGTTTCCTCTAGGAACTTCGTTTGGATATTCCAGAGTGTATGAAAGTAAACGCTGTATTGAGAAATATCTGCTTCTAAAACCAAAACAGACCAACCTAACAGAACGGCCTTCAATGTGTGCGTTCAACATACAGAGTTAAACTGATGTGTGTTTGCAGGAGTTTGTAAACCCTTTCGGAGAAGAAGCGGAAAACGCAATTTCCAGCAAAATCCAAGCATTTCAGAAATAGCTGGAAATCTCCGTCTAAAACTCAAAACGAACGTATCCTCCATACTGCTCTGCTGTGTGTTCTCATAGCTAAGGGACCTGAATCTGCCTTGAGATTCAGAGTGTGAGAAGCCCGTTTCTTATAGGACCTGCGTTTGGATATTCCAGAGTGAATGGGAGTAAACGCTGTATTGAGAAATATCTGCTTCTAAACCCAAAACAAAGCAACCTACAAGAGAGGCCTTCGATGTGTGCGTTCCACTTACAGAGTTAAACTGATGTGTGTTTGCAGTAGTTTGTTAACCCTTTCTGAAAAGAAGGGGAAAACCCATTTTACAGCCAAATCCAAGCATTTCAGGAATAGCTGGAAATCTCCGTCTAAAACTCAAAACTAACGTACACTTCAGACTGCTCTGCTGTGTGTTCGCTTACCTGAGGGAGTTGAATCGGCCTTGAGATTCAGAGAGTGAGAAGCGCGTTTTTTCTAGGAGCTGCGTTTGGATATTCCAGAGTGAATGAAAGTAAACGCTTTATTGAGAAATATCTGCTTCTAAAATTAAAACGGAGCAACCTAACAGAACGGCCTTCAATGGGTGCGTTCAACTTACAGAGTTAAACTGATGTGTGTTTGCAGGAGTTTGTAAATTTTTTTTCTGAGAAGAAGCGGAAAACGCATTTTCCAGCCAAATCCAAGCATTTCAGGAATAGCTGGATATATCCGTCTAAAACTCAAAACGAACGTATCCTTCAGACTGCTCTGCTGTGTGTTCGCTTAGATAAGGGACCTGAATCTGCCTTGAGATTCAGAGAGTGAGAAGCGCGTTTCTTCTAGTAGCTGCGTTTTTATATTCAAGATTGAATGGGAGTAAACGCTGTATTGACAAATATCTGCTTCTAAAACCAAAACGGAGCAACCTAACAGAACGGCCTTCAATGTGTGCGTTCAACTTACAGAGTTAAACTGATGTGTGTTTGCAGGAGTTTGTAAACCCTTTCTGAGAAAAAGCGGAAAACGCATTTTCCAGCCAAATCAAAGTATTTCAGGAATAGCTGGATATCTCCGTCTAAAACTCAAAACGAACATATCCGTCAGACTGCTCTGCTGTGTGTTCGTTTACCTAAGTGAGTTGAATTTGCCTTGAGATTCAGACAGTGAGAAACGCGTTTCTTTTAGGAGCTGCGTTTGGATATTCCAGAGTGAATGGGAGTAAACGCTGTATTGAAAAATATCTGCCTCTAAAACCAAAACGGAGCAACCTAACAGAACGACCTTCAATGTGTGCGTTCAACCTACAGAGTTAAACTGATGTGTGTTTGCAGGAATTTGTAAACACTTTCTTTGAAGAAGCGGAAAACGCATTTTTCAAGCCAAATCCAAGCATTTCAGAAATAGCTGGACATCTCCGTCTAAAACTCAAAACGAACGTATCCTACATACTGCTCTGCTGTGTTTTCTCTTAGCTAAGGCAGTTGAATCTAACTTGAGATTCAAAAAGTGAGAACCGCGTTTCTTCTAGGAGCTGCGTTTGGATATTCCAGAGTGAATGGGAAGTAAACGCTGTATTTAGAAATATCTGCTTCTAAAACCAAAACGGAGATAACTAACAGAGCGGCCTTCAATGTGTGCGTTACACTTAAAGAGCTAACTGAGGTGGGTTTGCAGGAGTTTGTAAACCCTTTCTGAGAAGAAGCGGAAAACGCATTTTCCAGACAAATACAGCATTTCAGGAATAGCTGGAAATCTCCGTCTAAAACTGAAATGAACGTATACTTCAGACTGCTCTGCTGTGTGTTCGCTTACCTAAGAGAATTGAATCTGCCTTGAGATTCAGAGAGTGAAAAGCGTGTTTCTTTTATGAGCTGCGTTTGGATATTCCAGAGTGAATGAAAGTAAACGCTGTATTGAGAAATATCTGCTTCTAAAACCAGAACGGAGCAACCTAAGAGAACGGCCTTCAATGTGTGCGTTCAACTTACAGAGTTAAACTGATGTGTGTTTGCAGGAGTTTGTAAACGCTTTCCGACAGGAAGCGGAAAACGCATATTTTGCCAAATCCAAGCATTTAAGAAATAGCTGAAAATCTCCGTCTAAAATTCAAAACGAACGTATCTTTCAGACTGCTCTGCTGTGTGTTCGCTTAGCTAAGGGAGTTGAATCTGCCTTGAGTTTCAGAGAGTGAGAAGCGCGTTTCTTCTAGGAGCTGCGTTTCGATATTCCAGAGTGAATGGGAGTAAACGCTGTATTGAGAAATATCTGATTCTAAAACCAAAACGGAGCAACTTAGCAGAACGGCCTTCAATGTGTGCGTTCAACTTACAGAGTTAAACTGATGTGTGTTTGCAGGAGTTTGTAAACCCATTCTGAGAAGAGGCGGAGAACGCATTTTCCAGCAAAATCCAAGCATTTCAGCAATAGCTGGAAATCTCCGTCTAAAGCTTAAAACGAACGTATCCTTCAGACTATTCTGCTGTGTGTTCGCTTACCTAAGGGAGTTGAATCTGCCTCGAGATTCGGAGAGTGAGAAGCGTGTTTCTTCTAGGAGCTTCGTTTTGATAGTTCTGAGGGAATGGGAGTTAACGCTGTATTGAGAAATATCTGCTTCTAAAACCAAAACGGAGCAACCTAACAGGACGGCTTTCAATGTGTGCGTTCAACTTACAGAGTTAAACTGATGTGTCTTTGCAAAAGTTTGTAAATCCTTTCTGTGGAGAAGCGGAAAACGCATTTTTCCGGCCAAATCCAAGCATTTCAGCAATAGCTTGAAATCTCCGTCTAAAACTCAAAACGAACGTATCCTTCAAACTGTTCTGTTGTGTGTTCGCTTAGCTAAGGAAGCTGAATCTGCCTTGAGATTCAGAGAGTGAGAAGCACGTTTCTTCTAGGAGCTGTGCTTGGATATTCCAGAGTGAATGAGTGTTAACGCTGTATTGAGAAATATCTGCTTCTAAAACCAAAACGGAGCAACCTAACAGAACGGCCTTCAATGTGTGGGTTCAACTTACAGAGTTCAACTGATGTGTGTTTGCCGGAGTTTGTAAACCCTTTCTGTGAAGAAGCGGAAAACGCATTTTTCCATCCAAATCCAAGCATTTTAGAAATAGCTGGACATCTCCGTCTAAAACTCAAAACGAACGTATCCTTCAGACTGCTCTGCTGTGTGTTCGCTTACCTAAAAGAGTTGAATCTTCCTTGAGGTTCAGAGAGTGAGAAGCGCGTTTCTTCTAGGAGCTGCATTTGGATATTCCAGAGTGAATGAGA
The DNA here is from genome assembly GCF_049354715.1 of Callithrix jacchus. Classification (NCBI taxonomy): domain Eukaryota; kingdom Metazoa; phylum Chordata; class Mammalia; order Primates; family Cebidae; genus Callithrix; species Callithrix jacchus. The sequence continues at coordinate 60,699,879 of NC_133506.1, forward strand.
TTTAACCCTCTATTGAGAAATATCTGCTTCTAAAACCAAAACGGAGCAACATAACAGAACGGCCTTCAATGTGTGCGTTCAACTTAAAGAGTTAAATTGATGGGTGTTTGCAGGAGTTTGTAAACCCTTTCCGTCAAGAAGCGGAAAACGCATTTTTCCTGCCGTATCCGTGCATTTCAGAAATAGCTGGAAATCTCTGTCTAAAACTCAAAACGAACGTATCCTTCAGACTGCTCCGCTGTGTGTTCGCTTAGCTAAGTGAGCTGAATCTGCCTTGAGATTCAGAGAGTGAGAAGCCCTTTTCTTCTAGGAGCTGCGTTTGGATATTCCAAAGTGAATGGGATTAAAGGCTGTATTGAGAAATATCTGCTTCTAAAACCAAAACGGAGCAACTTAGCAGAACGGTCTTCAATGTGTGCGTTCAACTTACAGAGTTAAACTGATGTGTGTTTGCAGGAGTTTGTAAACCCTTTCTGAGAAGAAGCGGAAAACGCATTTTCCAGCAAAATCCAAGCATTTCAGAAATAGCTGGAAATCTTTGTCTAAAGCTCAAAACGAACGTATCCTTCCAACTGAACTGCTGTGTGTTTGCTCAGCTCAGGGAGCTGAATCTGCCTTGTGATTCAGAGAGTCTGAAGCGCGTTTCTTCTAGGAGCTGCGTGTGGATATTCCAGAGTGTATGGGAATAAACGCTGTATTGAGAAATATCTGCTTCTAAAACCAAAACGGACCAACCTAACAGAACGGCCTTCAATGTGTTCGTTCAACTTACAGAGGTAAACTGATGTGTGTTTGCCGGAGTTTGTAAACTTTTTCTGTGAAGAAGCGGAAAACGCATTTTTCCATCCAAATCCAAGCATTTTAGAAATAGCTGGACATCTCCGTCTAAAACTCAAAACGAACGTATCCTTCAGACTGCTCTGCTGTGTGTTCGCTTACCTAAAGAAGTTGAATCTGCCTTGAGATTCAGAGAGTGAGAAGCGTGTTTCTTCTAGGAGCTGCGTTTGGATAGTCCAGAGTAAATGGGAATTAACGCTGTATTGAGAAATATCTGCTTCTAAAACCAAAACGGAGCAACCTAACAGAACGGCCTTCAATGTGTGCGTTCCACTTACAGAGTTAATCTGATGGGTGTTTGCAGGAATTTGTAAACTTTTTCTGTGAATAAGCGGAAAACGCATTTTTCCACCGAAATCCAAGCATTTCAGGAATAGCTGGAAACCTCCGTCTAAAACTAAAAACGGACGTATCCTTCAGACTGCTATACTGTGTGTTCGCTTAGCTAAGGGACCTGAATCTGCCTTGAGATTCAGAGAGTGAGAACCGCGATTCTTCTTAAAGCTGCGTTTGGATATTCCAGAGTGAATTGGAGTTCACGCTGTATTGAGAAATATCTGCTTCTAAAACCCAAACGGAGCAACCTAACAGAACGGCCTTCAATGTGTGGGTTCATCCTAAAGAGTTAAACTGATGTGTGTTTGCAGGAGTTTTTAAACCCTTTCTGTGAAGAAGCCGAAAAAGCATTTTTCCAGCTAAATCCAAGCATTTCAGAAATAGCTGGACATCTCCGTCTAAAATTCAAAACGAACGTATCCTTCAGACTGCTCTGCTGTTTGTTCGCTGACCTAAGGGAGTTGAACCTGCCTTGAGATTCAGAGAGTGACAAGCGCGTTTCTTCTAGGAGCTGCGTTTGTATAGTCAAGAGTGAATGGGAGTTCACGCTGTATTGAGAAATATCTGCTTCTAAAACCCAAACGGAGCAACATAATAGAACGGCCTTCAATGTGTGTGTTCATCCTAAAGAGTTAAACGGATGTGTGTTTGCAGGAGTTTGTAAACCCTTTCTGTGAAGAAGCGGAAAACTTATTTTTCCAGCCAAATCCAAGCATTTCAGAAATAGCTGGAAATCTCCGTCTAAAACTCAAAACGAACGTATCCTTCAGACTGCACTGCTGTGTGTTCGCTTAGCTAAGGGAGTTGAATCTGCCTTGAGATTTAGAGAGTGAGAACCGCGTTTCTTCTAGGAGCTGCGTTTGGATATTCCAGAGTGAATGAGAGTTAACGCTGTATTGAGAAATATCTGCTTCTAAAACCAAAACGGAGCAACATAACAGAACGGCCTTAAATGTGTGCGTTCAACTTACAGAGTTAAACTGATGTGTGTTTGCAGGAGTTTGTAAACCCTTTCTGAGAAGAAGCGGAAAACGCATTTTCCAGCCAAATCCAAGCATTTCAGGAATAGCTGGATATCTCCGTCTAAAACTCAAAACGAACGTATCCTTCAGACTGCTCTGCTGTGTGTTTATTTACCTAAGTGAGCTGAATCTGCCTTGAGATTCAGAGAGTGAGAAACGCGTTTCTTTTAGGAGTTGCGTTTGTATATTCCAGAGTGAATGGGATCAAACGCTGTATTGAGAAATATCTGCTTCTAAAACCAAAACGGAGCAACCTAACAGAACGGCCTTCAATGTGTGCGTTCAACCTAGAGAGTTAAACTGATGTGTGTTTGCAGGAATTTGTAAACCGTTTCTGTGAAGAAACGGAAAACGCATTTTTCCAGCCACATCCAAGCATTTCAGGAATAGCAGGAAATCTCAGTCTAAAACTCAAAACGAACGTATCCTTCAGACTACTCTGCTGTGTGTTAGTTTACCTAAGGGATTTGAATCTGCCTTGAGATTCAGAGAGTGAGAAGCGCGTTTCTTTTAGGAGCTGCGTTTGGATATTCCAGAGTGAATGGGAGTAAACGCTGTATAGAGAAATATCTGCTTCTAAAACCAAAACGGAGCAACCTAACAGAACGGCCTTCAATGTGTGCGTTCAACTTACAAAGTTAAACTGATGTGTGTTTGCAGGAGTTTGTAAACCCTTTCCGTGAAGAAGCCTAAAACGCATTTTTCCAGCCAAATCCAAGCATTTTAGAAAGAGCTGGAAATCTCCGTCTAAAACTCAAAACGATCCTATCCTTCAGAATGCTCTGCTGTGTGTTCGCTTAGCTAAGGGAACTGAATCTGTCTTGAGATTCAGAGAGTGAGAAGCGTGTTTGTTCTAGGAGCTGCGTTTGGATATTCCAGAGTGAAAGGGAGTAAACGCTGTATTGAGAAATATCTGCTTCTAAAACCAAAACGAAGATACCTAACAGAAAGGTCTTCAATGTGTGCGTTCAACTTACAGAGATAAACTGATGTGAGTTTGCAGGAGATTGTAAACACTTTCTGTAGAGAAGCAGAAAACGCATTTTTGCAGCCAAATCCAAGCATTTCAGAAATAGCTGGAAATCTCCGTCTAAAACTCAAAACGAACGTATCCTCCATACTGCTCTGCTGTGTGTTCTCATAGGTAAGGGACCTGAATCTGCCTTGAGATTCAGAGAGTGAGAAGCCCGTTTCTTTTAGGAGCTGCGTTTGGATATTCCAGAGTGAATGGGAGTAAACGCTGTATTGAGAAATATCTGCTTCTAAACCCAAAACAAAGCAACCTACCAGAGAGGCCTTCAATGTGTGCGTTCCACTTACAGAGTTAAACTGATGTGTGTTTGCAGGAGTTTGTTAACCCTTTCTGAAAAGAAGGGAAAAACGCATTTTCCAGCCAAATCCAAGCATTTCAGGGATAGCTGGAAATCTCCGTCTAAAACTCAAAACGAACGTATCCGTCAGACTGCTCTGCTGTGTGTTCGCTTAACTAAGTGAGTTGAATCTGCCTTGAAATTCAGAGAGTGAGAACCGCGTTTCTTCTAGGAGCTGCGTTCTGATATTCCAGAGTTAAAGGGAGTAAACGCTGTATTGAGAAATATCTGCTTCTAAAACCAAAACGGAGGAACCTAACAGAACGGCCTTCAATGTGTGCGTTCAACTTACAGAGTTAAACTGATGTGAGTTTGCAGGAGATTGTAAACACTTTCTGTAGAGAAGCGGAAAACGCATATTTTCTGCCAAATCCAAGCATTTCAGAAATAGCTGGAAATCTCTCTCTAAAACTCAAAACGAACGTACACTTCAGACTGCTCTGCTGTGTGTTCGCTTACCTAATGGAGTTGAATCTGCCTTGAGATTAAGAGAATGAGAAGCGCGTTTCTATTACGAATTGGGTTTGGATATCCCAGAGTGAATAAAAGTAAACGCTGTATTGAGAAATATCTGCTTCGAAAACCAAAACGGAGCAACCTAACAGAACGACCTTCAATGGGTGCGTTCAACTTACAGAGGTAACCTGATGTGTGTTTGCAGGAATTTTTAAACCCTTTCTGTGAAGAAGCGGAAAACGCATTTTTCCAGCCAAATCCAAGCATTTCAGGAATAGCTGGAAATCTCCGTCTAAAACTCAAAACGAACGTATCCTTCAGACTGCTCTGCTGTGTGTTCGCTTAGATAAGGGACCTGAATCTGCCTTGAGATTCAGAGAGTGAGAAGCGCGTTTCTTCTAGGAGCTGCGTTTTCATATTCAAGATTGAATGGGAGTACACGCTGTATTGAGACATATCTGCTTCTAAAACCAAAACGGAGCAACCTAACAGAACGGCCTTCAATGTGTGCGTTCAACTTACAGAGTTAAACTGATGTGTGTTTGCAGGAGTTTGTAAACCCTTTCTGAGAAGAAGCGGAAAACGCAGTTTCCAGCCAAATCCAAGCATTTAAGGAATAGCTGGAAATCTCCGTCTAAAACTCAAAACGAACGTATCCTTCAGACTGCCCTACTGTGTTTTCGCTTACCTAAGGGAGTTGAACCTGCCTTGAGATTCAGAGAGTGAGAAGCGCGTTTCTTCTAGGAGCTGCGTTTGGATATTCCAGAGAGAATGAGAGTTAACGCTGTATTGAGAAATATCTGCTTCTAAAACCAAAACGGAGCAACTTAACAAAACGGCCTTCAATGTGTGCGTTCAACTTACAGAGTTAAACTGATGTGTTTTTGCAGGAATTTGTAAACCCTTTCTGTGAAGAAGCGGAAAACGCATTTTTCCAGCCAAATCCAACCATTTCGGGAATAGCTGGAAATCTCCGTCTAAAACTCAAAACGAACGTATCCTTCAGCCTGCTCTGCTGTGTGTTCTATTAGCTAAGGCACTTGAATCCAACTTGAGATTAAAAAAGTGAGAACCGCGTTTCTTTTAGGAGCTGCGTTTAGATATTCCAGAGTGAATGGGAGTAAACGCTGTATTGAGAAATATCGGCTTCTAAAACCAAAACGGAGCATCCTAACAGAACGGCCTTCAATGTGTGCGTTCAACTTACAGAGTTAAACTGATGTGTGTTTGCAGGAGATTGTAAACCCTCTCTGAGAAGAAGCGGAAAAAGCATTTTCCAACCAAATCCAAGCATTTCAGGAATAGCTGGAAATCTCCGTCTAAAGCTCAAAACGAACGTATCCTTCAGACTGCTCTGCTCTGTGTTCGCTTAGCTCAGGCAGCTGAATCTGTCTTGAGATTCAGAGAGTGAGAAGTGCGTTTCTTCTAGGAGATGCGTTTGGATATTCCAGAGTGAATGGGAGTAAACGCCGTATTGAGAAATATCGGCTTCTAAAACCAAAACGGAGCAACTTACAGAACGGATATCAACGTGTGCGTTCAACGTAAAGAGTTAAACTCGTGTGTTTGCAGGAGTTTGTAAACTGTTTCTGTGAAGAAGTGGAAAACCCATATTTCCTGACTAATCCAAGCATTTCAGAAATAGCTGGAAATCTCCGTCTAAAACCCAAAACGAACGTATCCTTCAGACTGCTCTGCTGTCTGTTCGCTGAGATAATTGAGCAGAATTTGCCTTTAGATTCAGAGAGTAAGAAGCCCGTTTCTTCTAGAAGCTGCGTTTGGATATTCCAGAGTGAATGAGAGTTAACGTTGTATTGAGAAATATCTGCTTCTAAAAGAGAAACGGAGCCACCTAACAGAACGGCCTTCAATGTGTGCGTTCAACGTACAGAGTTAAACTGATGTGTGTTTGCAGGAGTTTGTAAACCCTTTCCGTGAAGAAGCGGAAAACGAATTTTTCAGCCAAATTTAAGCATTTCAGAAATAGCTGGAAATCTTCGTCTAAAACTCAAAACGAACCTATCCTTCTGACTGCTCTGCTGTGTGTTCGCTTACCTAAGGGAGCTGAATCTGCCTTGAGTTTCAGAGAGTGAGAAGCGCGTTTCTTCTAAGAGCTGCGTTTGGATATTACAGAGTGAATAAGAGTCAACGCTGTATTGAGAAATATCTGGTTCTAAAACAAAAACGGAGCCACCTAGCAAAACGGCCTTCAATGTGTGCGTTCAACTTACAAAGTTAAACTGATGTGTGTTTGCAGGAGTTTGTAAACCCTTTCCGTGAAGAAGAGGAAGACGCATTTTTCCAGCCAAATCCAAGCATTTCAGAAAGAGCTGGAAATCTCCGTCTAAAACTCAAAACGAACCTATCCTTCAGAATGCTCTGCTGTGTGTTCGCTTAGCTAAGGGAACTGAATCTGTCTTGAGATTCAGAGAATGAGAAGCGTGTTTGTTCTAGGAGCTGCGTTTGCATATTCCAGAGTGAAAGGGAGTAAACGCTGTAATGAGAAATATCTGCTTCTAAAACCAAAACGGAGATACCTAACAGAAAGGCCTTCAATGTGTGCGTTCAACTTACAGAGTTAAACTGATGTGAGTTTGCAGGAGATTGTAAACACTTTCTGTAGAGAAGCAGAAAACGCATTTTTCCAGCCAAATCCAAGCATTTCAGAAATAGCTGGAAATCTCCGTCTAAAACTCAAAACGAATGTATCCTCCATACTGCTCTGCTGTGTGTTCTCATAGGTAAGGGACCTGAATCTGCCTTGAGATTCAGAGAGTGAGAAGCCCGTTTCTTTTAGGAGCTGCGTTTGGATATTCCAGAGTGAATGGGAGTAAACGCTGTATTGAGAAATATCTGCTTCTAAACCCAAAACAAAGCAACATACCAGAGAGGCCTTCAATGTGTGCATTCCACTTACAGAGTTAAACTGATGTGTGTTTGCAGGAGTTTGTTAACCCTTTCTGAAAAGAAGGGAAAAATGCATTTTCCAGCCAAATCCAAGCATTTCAGGGATAGCTGGAAATCTCCGTCTAAAACTCAAAACGAACGTATCCGTCAGACTGCTCTGCTGTGTGTTCGCTTAACTAAGTGAGTTGAATCTGCCTTGAGATTCAGAGAGTGAGAAGCGCGTTTCTTCTAGGAGCTGCGTTTGGATATTCCAGAGTGAAAGGGAGTAAACGCTGTATTGAGAAATATCAGCTTCTAAAACCAAAACGGAGGAACCTAACAGAACGGCCTTCAATGTGTGCGTTCAACTTACAGAGTTAAACTGATGTGAGTTTGCAGGAGATTGTAAACACTTTCTGTAGAGAAGCGGAAAACGCATATTTTCTGCCAAATCCAAGCATTTCAGAAATAGCTGGAAATCTCTCTCTAAAACTCAAAACGAACGTACACTTCAGACTGCTCTGTTGTGTGTTCGCTTACCTAATGGAGTTGAATCTGCCTTGAGATTAAGAGAATGAGAAGCGCGTTTCTATTACGAATTGGGTTTGGATATCCCAGAGTGAATAAAAGTAAACGGTGTATTGAGAAATATCTGCTTCTAAAACCAAAACGGAGCAAACTAACAGAACGGCCTTCAATGGGTGCGTTCAACTTACAGAGCTAACCTGATGTGTGTTTGCAGGAATTTTTAAACCCTTTCTGTGAAGAAGCGGAAAACGCATTTTTCCAGCCAAATCCAAGCATTTCACGAATAGCTAGAAATCTCCGTCTAAAACTCAAAACGAACGTATCCTTCAGACTGCTCTGCTGTGTGTTTGCTTAGATAAGGGACCTGAATTTGCCTTGAGATTCAGAGAGTGAGAAGCGCGTTTCTTCTAGGAGCTGCGTATTCATATTCAAGATTGAATGGGAGTACACGCTGTATTGAGAAATATCTGCTTCTAAAACCAAAACGGAGCAACCTAACAGAACGGCCTTCAATGTGTGCGTTCAACTTACAGAGTTAAACTGATGTGTGTTTGCAGGAGTTTGTAAACCCTTTCTGAGAAGAAGCGGAAAACGCATTTTCCAACCAAATCCAAGCATTTCAGGAATAGCTGGAAATCTCCGTCTAAAACTCAAAACGAACGTATCCTTCAGACTGCTCTACTGTGTGTTCGCTTACCTAAGGGAGTTGAACCTGCCTTGAGATTCAGAGAGTGAGAAGCGCGTTTCTTCTAGGAGCTGCGTTTGGATATTCCAGAGAGAATTAGAGTTAACGCTGTATTGAGAAATATCTGCTTCTAAACCCAAAACGGAGCAACCTAACAGAACGGCCTTCAATGTGTGCGTTCAACTTAAAGAGTTAAACTGATGTGTTTTTTCAGGAGTTTGTAAACTTTTTCCGTGAAGAAGCGGAAATCGCATTTTTCCAGCCAAATCCAAGCATTTCAGAAGTAGCTGGAAATCTCCGTCTAAAACTCAAAAGGAACCCATCCTTCAGACTGCTCTGCTGTGTGTTCGCTTACCTAAGGGAGCTGAATCTGCCTTGAGATTCAGAGAGTGAGAAGCGTGTTTCTTCTAGGAGCTTCGTTTGGATATTCCAGAGTGAATGGGAGTAAACGCTGTATTGAGAAATATGTGCTTCTAAAACCAAAACGAAGCAACCTAACAGAACGGCCTTCAATGTGTGCGTTCAACCTACAGAGTTAAACTGATGTGTGTTTGCAGGAGTTTGTAAACCCTTTCTGTGAAGAAGCGGAAAACGCATTTTTCAAGCCAAGTCCAAGCATTTCACGAATAGCTGGAAATCTCAGTCTAAAACTCAAAACGAACGTATGTTTCAGACTGCTCTTCTGTGTGTTCTCTTAGCTAAGGCAGTTGAATTTACCTTGAGATTCAAAAAGTGAGAACCGCGTTTCTTCTAGGAGCTGCGTTTAAATATTTTAGAGTGAATGGGAGTAAACGCAGTATTGAGAAATATCTGCTTCTAAAACCAAAACGGAGCAACTTAACAAAACGGCCTTCAATGTGTGCGTTCAGCTTACAGAGTTAAACTGATGTGTTTTTGCAGGAATTTGTAAACCCTTTCTGTGAAGAAGCGGAAAACGCATTTTTCCAGCCAAATCCAACCATTTCGGGAATAGCTGGAAATCTCCGTCTAAAACTCAAAACGAACGTATCCTTCAGCCTGCTCTGCTGTGTGTTCTATTAGCTAAGGCACTTGAATCCAACTTGAGATTAAAAAAGTGAGAACCGCGTTTCTTTTAGGAGCTGCGTTTAGATATTCCAGAGTGAATGGGAGTAAACGCTGTATTGAGAAATATCGGCTTCTAAAACCAAAACGGAGCATCCTAACAGAACGGCCTTCAATGTGTGCGTTCAACTTACAGAGTTAAACTGATGTGTGTTTGCAGGAGATTGTAAACCCTCTCTGAGAAGAAGCGGAAAACGCATTTTCCAACCAAATCCAAGCATTTCAGGAATAGCTGGAAATCTCCGTCTAAAGCTCAAAACGAACGTATCCTTCAGACTGCTCTGCTCTGTGTTCGCTTAGCTCAGGCAGCTGAATCTGTCTTGAGATTCAGAGAGTGAGAAGTGCGTTTCTTCTAGGAGATGCGTTTGGATATTCCAGAGTGAATGGGAGTAAACGCCGTATTGAGAAATATCGGCTTCTAAAACCAAAACGGAGCAACTTACAGAACGGATATCAACGTGTGCGTTCAACGTAAAGAGTTAAACTCGTGTGTTTGCAGGAGTTTGTAAACTGTTTCTGTGAAGAAGTGGAAAACCCATATTTCCTGACTAATCCAAGCATTTCAGAAATAGCTGGAAATCTCCGTCTAAAACCCAAAACGAACGTATCCTCCAGAAGCTCTGCTGTTTGTTCGCTTACCTAAGGAAGTTGAATCTGCTTTGAGATTCAGAGTGAGAAGCGCGTTTCTTCTAGGATCTGCGTTTGGATATTCCGGAGTGAAGGGGAGTAAACGCTGTAGTGAGAAATATCTGCTTCTAAAACCAATACGGAGCAACATAACAGAACGGCCTTCAATGTGTGGGTTCAACTTACAGAGCTAACCTGATGTGTGTTTGCAGGAGTTTGTAAACCCTTTCGGTCAAGAAGCGGAAAACGCATTTTTCCTGCCATATCCGTGCATTTCAGAAATAGCTGGAAATCTCCGTCTAAACCTCAAAACGAACGTATCCTTCAGACTGCATCGCTGTGTGTTCGCTTAGCTAAGTGAGCTGAATCTGCCTTGAGATTCAGAGAGTGAGAAGCCCGTTTCTTCTATGAGCTGCGTTTGGATATTCAAAAGTGAATGGGATTAAAGGCTGTATTGATAAATATCTGCTTCTAAAACCAAAACGGAGCAACTTAGCAGAACGGCCTTCAATGTGTGCGATCAGCTTACAGAGGTAAACTGATGTGTGTTTACAGATGTTTGTAAACCCTTTCTGAGAAGAAGCGCAAAACGCATTTTCCAGCAAAATCCAAGCATTTCAGAAATAGCTGGAAATCTCCGTCTAAAGCTCAAAACGAACGTATCCTTCAAACAACACTGCTGTGTGTTTGCTTAGCTAAGGGAGCTGAATCTGCCTTGAGATTCAGAGAGTCTGAAGCGCGTTTCTTCTAGGAGCTGCGTGTGGATATTCCAGAGTGTATGGGAGTAAACGCTGTATTGAGAAATATCTGCTTCTAAAACAAAAACGGACCAACCTAACAGAACGGCCTTCAATGTGTGCGTTCAACCTACAGAGTTAAACTGATGTTTGTTTGCAGGAGTTTGTAAACTTTTTCTGTGAAGAAGCGGAAAACGGATTTTTCCAGCCAAATTGAAGCATTTCAGAAATAGCTGGAAATCTCCGTCTAAAACTCAAAACGAACGTATCCTTCAGACTGCTCTGCTGTGTGTTCGCTGACCTAAGGGAGTTGAATCTGCCTTGAGATTCAGAGAGTGAGAAGCGCGTTTTTCTGGGAGCTGCGTTTGAATATTCCAGAGTGAAGGAGAGTTAACGCTGTATTGAGAAATATCTGCTTCTAAAACCAAAACGGAGCAACCTAACAGAACGGCCTACAATGTGTCCGTTCAACTTACAAAGTTAAACTGATGTGTGTTTGCAGGAGTTTGTAAACCCTTTCTGAGAAGAAGCGGAAAATGCATTTTCCAGCCAAATCCACGCATTTCAGAAATAGCTGGAAATCTCCGTCTAAAGCTCAAAACGAACGTATCCTCCAGACTGCTCTGCTGTGTGTTCGCTTACCTAAGTGAGTTGAATCTGCCTTGGGATTCAGAGAGTGAGAAGCGCGTTTCTTCTAGGAGCTGCGTTTTGATAGTCCAGAGTGAATGGGAATTAACGCGGTATTGAGAAATATCTGCTTCTAAAACCAAAACGGAGCAACCTAATAGAACGGCTTTCAATGTGTGCGTTTAACTTACAGAGTTAAACTGATATGTATTTGCAGGAGTTTGTAAATCCTTTCTGTGGAGAAGCGGAAAACGCATTTTTCCAGCCAAATCCAAGCATTTCAGAAATAGCTGGAAATCTTCGTCTAAAACTCAGAACGAATGTATCCTTCAGACGGCTCCGCAGTGTGTACTCTTAGCTAAGTGAGCTGAATCTGCCTTGAGATTCAGAGAGTGATAAGCCCGTTTCTTCTAGGAGCTGCGTTTGGATATTCCGGAGTTAATGGGATTAAACGCTGTATTGAGAAATATCTGCTTCTAAAACCAAAACGGAACAACTTATAAGAGCGGCCTTCAATGTCTGCGTCCAACTTACAGAGTTAAACTGATGTGTGTTTGCAGGAGTTTGTAAACACTTTCTGAGAATAAGCGGAAAACGCATTTTCCACCCCAATCCAAGCATTTCAGGAATAGCTGGAAATCTCCGTCTAAAACTCAAAACGAACGTATGTTTCAGACTGCTCTGCTGTGTGTTCTCTCAGCTAAGGCAGTTGAATTTACCTTGAGATTCAAAAAGTGAGAACTGCGTTTCTTCTAGGAGCTACGTTTAAATATTCCAGAGTGAATGGGAGTCAACGCTGTATTGAGAAATATCTGCTTCTAAAACCAAAACCGAGCAACCTAACAGAACGGCCTTCAATGTGTGCGTTCAACTTACAGAGCTATACTGATGTGTGTTTGCAGGAATTTGTAAACCCTTTCTGAGAAGAAGCGGAAAACGCATTTTCCAGCCAATTACAAGCATTTCAGGAATAGCTGGAAATCTCCGTCTAAAACTCAAAACCAACGTATCCTTCAGACTGCTCTGCTGTGTGTTCGCTTACCTAAGGGAGTTGAATCTGCCTTGAGTTTCAGAGAGTGAGAAGCGCGTGTCTTTTAGGAGCTGCGTTTGGATATTCCAGAGTGAATGGGAGTAAACGCCGTATTGAGAAATATCTGCTTCTAAAACCAAAACGGAGCGACCTAACAGAACTGCCTTCAATGTGTGCGTTCAACTTACAGAGTTAAACTGATGTGTGTTTGCAGGAGTTTGTAAACCCTTTCCGACAAGAAGCAAAAAACGCATTTTTCCTGCCAAATCCAAGCATTTCAGAAATAGCTGGAAATCTCCGTCTAAAATTCAAAACGAACTTATCCTTCAGACTGCTCTGCTGTGTGTTCGCTTAGCTAAGGGAGTTGAATCTGCCTAGAGTTTCAGAGAGTGAGAAGCGCGTTTCTTCTAGGAGCTGCGTTTAGATATTACAGAGTGAATGGGAGTAAACGCTGTATTGAGAAATATCTGATTCTAAAACCAAAACGGAGCAACTTAGCAGAACGGCCTTCAATGTGTGCGTTCAACTTACAGAGTTAAACTGATGTGTGTTTGCAGGAGGTTGTAAACCCTTTCTGAGAAGAAGTGGAAAACGCATTTTCCAGCAAAATCCAATCATTTCAGCAATAGTTGGAAATCTCCGTCTAAAGCTTAAAACGAACGTATCTTTCAGACTACTCTGCTGTGTGTTCGCTTACCTAAGGGAGTTGAATCTGCCTTGAGATTCGGAGAGTCAGAAGCGTGTTTCTTCTAGGAGCTTCGTTTTGATAGTTCTGAGTGAAGGGGAGTTAACGCTGTATTGAGAAATATCTGCTTCTAAAACCAAAACGGAGCAACCTAACAGAACGGCTTTCAATGTGTGCGTTCAACTTACAGAGTTAAACTGATGTGTGTTTGCAGGAGTTTGTAAACCCTTTCTGTGAAGAAACGGAAAACGCATTTTTCCAGCCAAATCCAAGCATTTCAGGAATAGCTGGAAATCTCCGTCTAAAACTCAAAACGAACGTATCCTTCAGACTACTCTGCTGTGTGTTCGCTTATATTAGGGACCTGAATCTGCCTTGAGATTCAGAGAGTGAGAAGCGCGTTTCTTCTAGGAGCTGCGTTTTCATATTCAAGATTGAATGGGAGTAAACGCTGTATTGAGAAATATCTGCTTCTAAAACCAAAACGGAGAAACCTAACAGAACGGCCTTCAATGTGTGTGTTCAACTTACAGAGTTAAACTGATGTGTGTTTGCAGGAATTTTTAAACCCTTTCTGTGAAGAAGTGGAAAACGCATTTTCCATCAAATCCAAGCATTTCAGGAATAGCTGGAAATCTCCGTCTAAAACTCAAAACGATCGTATCCTTCAGACTGCTCTGCTGTGTGTTCGCTTAGCTAAGGCAGCTGAATCTGCCTTGAGATTCAGAGAGTGAGAAGCGCATTTCTTCTAGGAGCTGCGTTTGGATATTCCAGAGTGAATGGGAGTAAACGCTGTATTTAGAAACATCTGCTTCTAAAACCAAAACGGAGCAACCTAACAGAACCGCCTTCAATGTATGCATTCAACTTAAAAAGGTAAACTGATGTGTGTTTGCAGGAGTTTGTAAACCCTTTCTGTGAAGAAGCGGAAAACGCATTTTTCCAGCGAAATCCAAGCGTTTCAGGAATAGCTGAAAATCTCCGTCTTAAACTCAAAACGGACGTATCCTTCAGACTGCTCTGCTGTGTGTTCGCTTACCTAAGGGAGTTGAATCTGCCTTGAGTTTCAGAGAGTGAGAAGCGCGTGTCTTTTAGGAGCTGCGTTTGGATATTCCAGAGTGAATGGGAGTAAACGCTGTATTGAGAAATATCTGCTTCTAAAACCAAAACGGAGCAACCTAACAGAACTGCCTTCAATGTGTGCGTTCAACTTACAGAGTTAAACTGATGTGTGTTTGCAGGAGTTTGTAAACCCTTTCCGTGAAAAAGTGGAAAACACATTTTTCCAGCCAAATCCAAGCATTTCAATAAGCGCTGGAAATCTCCGTCTAAAACTCAAAACGAACCTATCCTTCAGAATGCTCTGCTGTGGGTTCGCTTTGCTAAGGGAGCTGAATCTGCCTGGAGTTTCAGAGAGTGAGAGGCGTGTTTCTTCTAGGAGCTGCGTTTGGATATTCCAGAGTGAATGAGAGTTAATGCTGTATTGAGAAATATCTGCTTCTAACACCAAAACGGAGCAACCTAACAGAACGGCCTTCAATGTGTGCGTTCAACTTACAGAGTTAAACTGATGTGTTTGCAGGAGTTTGTAAACCCTTTCCGTCAAGAAGCGAAAAACGCATTTTTCCTGACATATCCGTGCATTTCAGAAATAGCTGGAAATCTCCGTCTAAAACTCAAAACGAACGTATCCTTCAAACTGCACTTCTGTGTGTTTGCTTAGCTAAGGGAGCTGAATCTGCCTTGAGATTCAGAGAGTGAGAAGCGCGTTTCTTCTAGGAGCTGCGTTTCGATATTACAGAGTGAATGGGAGTAAACGCTGTATTGAGAAATATCTGATTCTAAAACCAAAACGGAGCAACATAACAGAACGGCCTTCAATGTGTGCATTTAACCTACAGAGTTAAACTGATGTGTGTTTGCAGGGGTTTGTAAACCCTTTCGTTGAAGAAGCGAAAAACGCATTTTTCCAGCCAAATCCAAGCATTTCACAAATAGCTGGATATCTCCGTCTAAAACTCAAAACGAACGTATGCTTCAGACTGCTCTGCTGTGTGTTCGCTTACATAACGGAGTTGAATCTGCCTTGAGATTCAGAGAGTGAGAAGCGCGTTTCTTGTAGGTGCTGCGTTTGGATATTCCAGAGTAAATGAGAGTAAACGCTGTATTGAAAATTATCTGCTTCGAAAACCAAAACAGAGCAACCTAACAGAACGGCCTTCAATGTGTGCATTCAACTTAAAGAGTTAAACTGATGTGTGTTTGCAGGAGTTTGTAAACCCTTTCTGTGAAGAAGCGGAAAACGCATTTTTCAAGCCAAATCCAAGCATTTCAGAAATAGCTGGACATATCCGTCTAAAACTCAAAACAAACGTATCCTTCAGACTGCTCTGCTGTGTGTTCTCTTAGCTAAGGCAGGTGAATCTACCTTGAGATTCAAAAAGTGAGAACCGCGTTTCTTCTAGGAGCTGGGTTTAAATATTCCAGAGTCAAAGGGAGTAAACGCTATATTGAGAAATATTTGCTTCTAAAGCCAAAACGGAGCAACCTTACAGAACGGCCTTCAATATGTGCGTTCAACTTACAGAGTTAAACTGATGTGTGTTTGCAGGAGTTTGTACACCCTTTCTGTGAAGAAGCGGAAGACGCATTTTTCCATCCAAATCCAAGCATTTTAGAAATAGCTGGACATCTCCGTCTAAAACTCAAAACGAACGTATTCTTCAGACTGCTCTGCTGTGTGTTCGCTTACCTAAGGGAGTTAAATCTGCCTTGAGATTCAGAGAGTGAGAAGCGCGTTTCTTCTAGGAGCTGCGTTTGGATAGTCCAGAGTAAATGGGAGTTAACGCTGTATTGAGAAATATCTGCTTCTAAAACCAAAACGGAGCAACCTAACAGAACGGCCTTCAATGTGTGCGTTCCACTTACAGAGTTAAACTGATGGGTGTTTGCAGGAATTTGTAAACACTTTCTGTGAAGAAGCGGAAAACGCATTTTTCCAGCGAAATACAAGCATTTCAGAAATACCTGGAAATCTCCGTCTAAAACTCAAAACGGACGTATCCTTCAGACTGCTATGCTGTGTGTTCGCTTAGCTAAGGGACCTGAATCTGCCTTGAGATTCAGAGAGTGAGAACCGCGTTTCTTGTAGGAGCCGCGTTTGGATATTCCAGAGTGAATGGGAGTAAACGCTGTATTGAGAAATATCTGCTTCTAAAACCAAAACGGAGCAACCTAACAGAACGGCCTTCAATGTGTGCGTTCATCCTAAAGAGTTAAACTGATGTGTGTTTGCAGGAGTTTGTAAACCCTTTCTGTGAAGAAGCCGAAAAAGCATTTTTCCAGCCAAATCCAGGCATTTCAGAAATAGATAGACATCTCCGTCTAAAACTCAAAACGAACGTATCCTTCAGACTGCTCTGCTGTGTGTTCGCTGACCTAAGGGAGTTGAATCTGCCTTGAGATTCAGAGAGTGACAAGCCCGTTTCTTCTAGGAGCTGCGTTTGTATAGTCAAGAGTGAATGGGAATTCACGCTGTATTGAGAAATATCTGCTTCTAAAACCAAAACGGAGCAACCTAACAGAACGGCCTTCAATGTTAGCGTTTATCCTAAAGAGTTAAACTGATGTGTGTTTGCAGGAGTTTGTAAACCCTTTCTGTGAAGAAGCGGAAAACTTATTTTTCCAGCCAAATACAAGCATTTCAGAAATAGCTGGAAATCTCCGTCTATGACTCAAAACGAACGTATCCTTCAGACTTCCCTGCTGTGTGTTCGCTTACCTAAGGGAATTGAATCTGCCTTGAGATTCAGAGAGTGAGAAGCGCGTTTGTTCTAGAAGCTGCGTTTGGATATACCAGAGTGAATGAGAGTTAACGTTGTTTTGAGAAATATCTGCTTCTAAAAGCAAAACGGATCCACCTAACAGAACGGCCTTCAATGTTTGCGTTCAACTTACAGAGGTAAACTGATTTGTGTTTGCAGGAGATTGTAAACCCTTTCTGTGAAGAAGCGGAAAACGAATTTTCCAGCCAAATCCAAGCATTTCAGGAATAGCTGGAAATCTCCGTCTAAAAGTGAAATGAACGTATAGTTCAGACTGCTCTGCTGTGTGTTCGCTTACCTAAGGGAATTGAATCTACCTTGAGATTCAAAAAGTGAGAACCGCGTTTCTTTTATGATCTGCGTTTGGATATTCCAGAGTGAATGAAAGTAAACGCTGTATTGAGAAATATCTGCTTCTAAAACCAAAACGGAGAAACCTAACAGAACGGCCTTCAATGAGTGCGTTCAACTTACAGAGTTAAACTGATGTGTGTTTGCAGGAATTTGTAAACCCTTTCTGTGAAGAAGTGGAAAACGCATTTTCCAGCCAAATCCAAGCATTTCAGGAATAGCTGAAAATCTCAGTCTAAAACTCAAAACGAACGTATCTTTCAGACTGCTCTGCTGTGTGTTCGCTTAGTTAAGGGACCTGAATCTGCCTTGAGATTCAGAGTGAGAAGCACGTTTCTTCTAGGAGCTGCGTTTGGATATTCCAGAGTGAATGGGAGTAAACGCTGTATTGAGAAATATCTGCTTCTAAAACCCAAACGGAGCAACCTAACAGAACGGCCTTCATGATGTGCGTTCAACTTACAGAGTTAAACTGATGTGTGTTTGCAGGAGTTTGTAAACCCTTTCTGTGAAGAAGCGGAAAACGCATTTTTCCAGCCAAATCCAAGCATTTCAGAAATAGCTGGAAATCTCCGTCTGAAACGCAAAACGAACGTATCCTTCAGACTGCTCTGCTGTGAGTTCGCTTATTTAAAAGGATTGAATCTGCCTTGAGATTCAGAGAGTGAGAAGCGCGTTTCTTCTTGGAGCTGCGTTTAAATAGTCCAGAGTGAACGGGAGTTAACGATGTATTGAGAAATATCTGCTTCTAAAACCAAAACGGAGCAACATAACAGAACGGCCTTCAATGTGTCCGTTTAACTTACAGAGTTAAACTGATGTGTGTTTGCAGGAGTTTGTAAAACCTTTCTGTGAATAAGCAGAAAACGCATTTTTCCAGCCAAATCCAAGCATTTCAGAAATAGCTGGAAATCTCCGTCTAAAACTCAAAACGAACGTATCCTTCAGATTGCTCTGTTGTGTGTTCTCATAGCTAAGGCAGTTGAATCTACCTTGAGATTCAAAAATGAGAACCACGTTTCTTCTAGGAGCTGCGTTTAGATATTCCAGAGTGAATGGGAGTAAACGCTGTATTGAGAAGTAACTGCTCCTATAACCAAAATGGAGCAACCTAAGAAAACGGCCTTCAATGTGTGCGTTCAACTTAAAGCGTTAAACTGATTTGTGTTCGCAGGAATTTGTAAACCCATTCTGTGAAGAAGCGGAAAACGCATTTTGCCAGCCAAATCCAAGCATTTCAAAAATAGCTGGAAATCTCCGTCTAAAACTCAAAACGAACGTATCCTTCAGACTGCTCTGCTGTCTTTTCGCTGAGCTAATTGAGCTGAATTTGCCTTGAGATTCAGAGAGTGAGAAGCCCGTTTCTTCTAGGAGCTGCGTTTGGATATTCCAGAGTGAATGGGAGTAAACTCTGTATTGAGAAATATCTGCTTCTAAAACCAAAACGGAGCAACCTAACAGAACGGCCTTCAATGTGTGCGTTCAACTTACAGAGTTAAACTGATGTGTGTTTGCAGGAGTTTGTAAATTTTCTTCTAAGAAGAATCGGAAGACGCATTTTTCCAGCCAAATCCAAGCATTTCAGGCATAGCTGAAAATCTCCGTCTAAAACTCAAAACGAACGTATCCTTCAGACTACTCTGCTGTGTGTTCTCGTACCTAAGGGACCTGAATCTGCCTTGAGATTCAGAGAGTGAGAAGTGCGTTTCTTTTAGGAGCTGCGTTTAGATATTCCAGAGTGAATGAAAGTAAACGCTGTATTGAGAAATATCTGCGTCTAAAACCAAAACGGAGTAAGCTAACAGAACGGCCTTCGATGTGTTCGTTCCACTTACAGAGATAAACTGATGTGTGTTTGCAGGAGTTTGTAAACCATTTCTGTGAAGAAGCGGAACACGCATTTTTCCAGCCAAATTCAAGCATTTCAGAAATAGCTGGAAATCTTTGTCTAAAACTCAAAACGAACGTATCTTTCAGACTGCTCTGCTGTGTGTTCTCTTAGCTAAGGCAGTTGAATCTACCTCGAGATTCAACAAGTGAGAACCGCGTTTCTTCTAAGAGCTGCGTTTAGATATTCCAGAGTGAATGGGAGTAAACGCTCTATTGAGAAATATCTGCTTCTAAAACCAAACCGGAGCAACCTAACAGAACGCCTTCAATGTGTTCGTTCAACTTACAGAGTTAAACTGATGTGTGTTTGCAGGAGTTAGTAAACCCTTTCTGTGAAGAAGCGGAAAACGCATTTTTCCAGCGAAATCTAAGCATTTCAGAAATAGCTGGACATCTCCGTCTAAAACTCAAAACGAACGTATCCTTCAGACTGCTCTGCTCTGTCTTCGCTTAGCTCAGGGAGCTGAATCTGCCTTGAGATTCAGAGAGTGAGAAGCGCGTTTCTTCTAGGAGATGCGTTTGGATATTCCAGAGTGAATGGGAGTAAACGCCGTATTGAGAAATATCGACATCTAAAAGCAAAACGGAGCAACTTACAGAGCGGATATAAATGTGTGCGTTCAACTTAAAGAGTTAAACTCGTGTGTTTGCTGGAGTTTGTAAACACTTTCTGTGAAGAAGCGGAAAACGCATATTTCCTGACTAATCCAAGCATTTCAGAAATAGCTGGAAATCTCCGTCTAAAACCCAAAACGAACCTATCCTCCAGACTGCTCTGCTGTGTGTTCGCTTAGCTAAGGAAGTTGAATCTGCTTTGAGATTCAGAGTGAGAACCGCGTTTCTTCTAAAAGCTGCGTTTCGATATTCCAGAGTGAATGGGAGTAAACGCTGTATTGAGAAATATCTGCTTCTAAAACCAAACCGGAGCAACCAAACATAACGCCTTCAATGTGTTCGTTCAACTTACAGAGTTAAACTCATGTGTGTTTAAAGGAATTTGTAAACCCTTTCTGTGAAGAAGAGGAAATTACAATTTTCCAGCCAAATACATGCATTTCAGAAATAGGTGGAAATCTCCGTCTAAAACTCAAAACGAACGTATCCTTCAGACTGCTCTGCTGTGTGTTCGCTTACATAACGGAGTTGAATCTGCCTTGAGATTCAGAGAGTGAGAAGCGCGTTTCTTATAGGTGCTGCGTTTGGATATTCCAGAGTAAATGGGAGTAAACGCTCTATTGAAAAATATCTGCTTCTAAAACCAAAACAGAGCAACCTAACAGAACGGCCTTCAATGCGTGCATTCAACTTAAAGAGTTAAACTGATGTGTGTTTGCAGGAGTTTGTAAACCCTTTCTGTGAAGAAGCGGAAAACGCATTTTTCAAGCCAAATCCAAGCATTTCAGAAATAGCTGGACATCTCCGTCTAAAACTCAAAACGAACGTATCCTTCAGACTGCTCTGCTGTGTGCTCTCTTAGCTAAGGCAGTTGAATCTACCTTGAAATTCAAAAAGTGAGAACCGCGTTTCTTTTAGGAGCTGCGTTTAAATATTCCAGAGTCAATGGGAGTAAACGCTATATTGAGAAATATTTGCTTCTAAAACCAAAACGGAGCAACCTAACAGAACGGCCTTCAATATGTGCGTTCAACTTACAGAGTTAAACTGATGTGTGTTTGCAGGACTTTGTAAACCCTTTCTGTGAAGAAGCGGAAAACGCATTTTTCCATCCAAATCCAAGCATTTCAGAAATAGCTGGACATCTCCGTCTAAAACTCAAAACGAACGTATCCTTCAGACTGCTCTGCTCTGTGTTCGCTAACCTAAGGGAGTTGAATCTGCCTTGAGATTCAGAGAGTGAGAAGCGCATTTCTTTTAGGAGCTGCGTTTGTATACTCAAGAGTGAATGGGAGTTCACGCTGTATTGAGAAATATCTGCTTCTAAAACCCAAACGGAGCAACCTAACAGAACGGCCTTCAATGTGTGCGTTCATCCTAAAGAGTTAAACTGATGTGTGTTTGCAGGAGTTTGTAAACCCTTTCTGTGAAGAAGCGGAAAACGCGTTTTTGCAGCCAAATCCAAGCATTTCAGAAATAGCCTGAAATCTCCGTCTAAAACTCAAAACGAACGTATCCTTCAGACTGCCCTGTTCTGTGTTCGCTTACCTAAGGGAATTGAATATGCCTTGAGATTCAGAGATTGAGAAGCGCGTTTCTTCTAGGAGCTGCGTTTGTATAGTCAAGAGTGAATGGGAGTTAACGCTGTATTGAGAAATAACTGCTTCTAAAACCAAAACGGAGCAACCTAACAAAACGGCCTTCAATGTGTGCGTTCAACTTAAAGTGTTAAACTAATGTGTGTTTGCAGGAATTTGTAAACCCTTTCTGTGAAGAAGCGGAAAACGCATTTTGCCAGCCAAATCCAAGCATTTAGAGATAGCTGGAATTTTTAGTCTAAAACTCAAAACGAACGTACACTTCAGACTGCTCTGCTGTGTGTTGGCTTACCTAAGGGAGTTGAATCTGCCTTGAGATTCAGAGAGTGAGAAGCGCGTTTTTTCTAGGAGCTGCGTTTGGATATTCCAGAGTGAATGAAAGTAAACGCTGTATTGAGAAATATCTGCTTCTAAAACCAAAACGGAGCAACCTAACAGAACGCCTTCAATGTGTTCGTTCAACTTACAGAGTTAAACTGATGTGTGTTTGCAGGAGTTAGTAAACCCTTTCTGTGAAGAAGCGGAAAACGCATTTTTCCAGCGAAATCTAAGCATTTCAGAAATAGCTGGACATCTCCGTCTAAAACTCAAAACGAACGTATCCTTCAGACTGCTCTGCTCTGTGTTCGCTTAGCTCAGGGAGCTGAATCTGCCTTGAGATTCAGAGAGTGAGAAGTGCGTTTCTTCTAGGAGCTGCGTTTGTATAGTCAAGAGTGAATGGGATTAAACGCTGTATTGAGAAATATCTGCTTCTAAAACCAAAACAGAGCAACCTAACAGAACGGCCTTCAACGTGTGCGTTCAACCTACAGAGTGAAACTGATGTGTGTTTGCAGGAATTTGTAAACCCTTTCTGTGAAGAAACGGAAAACGCATTTTGCCAGCCAAATCCAAGCATTTCAGGAATAGCTGGAAATCTCCGTCTAAAACTCAAAACGAACGTATCCTTCAGACTACTCTGCTGTGTGTTCGCTTACCTAAGGGAGTTGAATCTGCCTTGAGATTCAGAGTGTGAGAAGCGCGTTTCTTTTAGGAGCTGCGTTTGGATATTCCAGAGTGAATGGGAGTAAACGCTGTATAGAGAAATATCTGATTCTAAAACCAAAACGGAGCAACCTAACAGAACGGCCTTCAATGTGTGGGTTCAACCTAAAGAGATAAACTGATTTTTGTTTGCAGGAGTTTGTAAACCCTTTCTGTGAAGAAGCGGAAAACGCATTTTTCCAGCCAAATCCAAGCATTTCAGAAAGAGCTGGAAATCTCCGTCTACAACTCAAAACGAACATATCCTTCAGAATGCTCTGCTGTGTGTTCGCTTAGGTAAGGGAGCTGAATCTGCCTTGAGTTTCAGAGAGTGAGAAGCGTGTTTCTTCTAGGAGCTTCGTTTGGATATTCCAGAGTGAATGGGATTAAACGCTGTATTGAGAAATATCTGCTTCTAAAACCAAAACGGAGCAACTTAACAAAACGGCCTTCAATGTGTGCGTTCAACTTACAGAGGTAAACTGATGTGTGTTTGCAGGAGTTTGTAATCCCTATCTGTGAAGAAGCGGAAAACGCATTTTTCCAGCCAAATCCAAGCATTTCAGAAATAGCTGGACATCTCCGTCTAAAACTCAAAACGAACGTATCCTTCAGAATGCTCGGCTGTGTGTTCGCTTACCTAAGGGAGTTGAATCTGCCTTGAGATTCAGAAAGTGAGAAGCGCGTTTCTTATAGGAGCTGCGTTTGTATAGTCCAGAGTGAATGGGAGTTTACGCTGTATTGAGAAGTATCTCCTTCTAGAACCAAAGCGGAGCAACTTAACAAAACAACCTTCAATGTGTGCGTTCAACTTACAGAGTTAAACTGATGTGTGTTTGCAGGAGTTTGTAAACCCTTTCTGAGAAGAGGGGGAAAACGCATATTCCAGCCAAATCCAAGCATTTAGGGATAGCTGGAATTCTCAGTCTAAAACTCAAAACGAACGTACACTTCAGACTGCTCTGCTGTGTGTTAGCTTACCTAAGGGAGTTGAATCTGCCTTGAGATTCAGAGAGTGAGAAGCGCGTTTGTTCTAGGAGCTGCGTTTGGATATTCCAGAGTGAATGAAAGTAAACGCTGTATTGAGAAATATCTGCTTCTAAAACCAAAACGGAGCAACCTAACAGAACGGCCTTCAATGGGTGCATTCAACTTACGGAGTTAAACTGATCTGTGTTTGCAGGGATTTTTAAACCCTTTCTGTGAAGAAGCGGAAAACGCATTTCTCCAGCCAAATCCAAGCATTTCAGGAATAGCTGGAGATCTCCGTCTAAAACTCAAAACAAACGTATCCTTCAGACTGCTCTGCTGTGTGTTCTCTTAGCTAAGGCAGTTGAATCTACCTTGAGATTCAAAAAGTGAGAACCGCGTTTCTTCTAGGAGCTGCGTTTTTATATTCAAGATTAAATGGGAGTAAACGCTGTATTGAGAAATATCTGCTTCTAAAACCGAAACGGAGAAACCTAACAGAACGGCCTTCAATGTGTGCGTTCAACTAACAGAGTTAAACTGATGTGTGTTTGCAGGAGTTTTTAAACCCTTTCTGTGAAGAAGTGGAAAACGCATTTTCCAGCCAAATCCAAGCATTTCACGAATAGCTGGAAATCTCAGTCTAAAACTCAAAACGAACGTATACTTCAGACTGCTCTGCTGTGTGTTCGCTTAGTTAAGGGACCTGAATCTGCCTTGAGATTCAGAGTGAGAAGCACGTTTCTTCTAGGAGCTGCGTTTAAATATTCCAGAGTGAATGGGAGTAAACGCTGTATTGAGAAATATCTGCTTCTAAAACCCAAACGGAGCAATCTAACAGAACGGCCTTCAATGTGTGCGTTCAACTTACAGAGTTGAACTGATGTGTGTTTGCAGGAGTTTGTAAACCCTTTCTGAGAAGAAGCGGAAAACGCATTTTCCAGCCAAATCCAAGCATTTCAGGAATAGCTGGAAATCTCCGTCTAAAACTCAAAACGAACGTATGATTCAGACTGCTCTGCTGTGTGTTCGCTTACATAACGGAGTTTAATCTGCCTTGAGATTCAGAGTGAGAAGCGCGTTTCTTATAGGTGCTGCGTTTGGATAGTCCAGAGTAAACGGGAGTTCACGCTGTATTGAGAAATATCTGCTTCTAAAACCAAAACGGAGCAATCTAACAGAACGGCCTTCAATGTGTGCGTTCAACTTACAGAGTTAAACTGATGTGTGTTAGCAGGAGTTTGAAAACCCTTTCTGTGAAGAAGCGGAAAACGCATTTTTCCAGCCAAATCCTAGCATTTCAGAAATAGCTGGTCATCTCCGTCTGAAACTCAAAACGAACGTATCCTTCAGACTGCTCTGCTGTGAGTTCGCCTATTTAAGGGGGTTGAATCTGCCTTGAGATTCAGAGAGTGAGCAGCCCGTTTCTTCTTGGAGCTGCGTTTGGATAGTCCAGAGTGAACGGGAGTTAACGATGTATTGAGAAATATCTGCTTCTAAAAGCAAAACGGAGCCACCTAACAGAACGGCCTTCAATGTGTGCGTTCAACTTACAGAGTTAAACTGATGTCTGTTTGCAGGAGTTTGTAAACCCTTTCCGTGAAGAAGCGGAAAACTTATTTTTCAAGCCAAATCCAAGCATTTCAGAAATAACTGGAAATCTCCGTCTAAAACTCAAAACGAACCTATCCTTCAGACTGCTCTGCTGTGTGTTCGCTTACCTAAGGGAGCTGCATCTGCCTTGAGTTTCAGAGAGTGAGAAGCGAGTTTCTTCTAGGAGCTGCGTTTGGATATTACAGAGTGAATGGGAGTTAACGCTGTATTGAGAAATATTTGCTTGTAAAACCAAAACGGAGCAACCTAACAGAACGGCCTTCAATGTGTGCGTTCATCTTACAGAGTTAAACTGATGTGTGTTTGCAGGAATTTGTAAACCCTTTCTGTGAAGAAGCGGAAAACGCATTTTTCCAGCCAAATCCAAGCATGTCAGAAATAGCTGGAAAATTCCGTCTAAAACTCAAAACGAATGTATCATTCAGACTGCTCTGCTGTGTGTTCGCTGACCTAAGGGAGTTGAATCTGCCTTGAGATTCAGAGAGTGAGAAGCGCGTTTCCTCTAGGAGCTGCGTTTGGATATTTCAGAGTGAATGGGAGTAAACGCTGTATTGAGAAATATCTGCTTCTAAACTCAAAACAAAGCAACCTACCAGAGAGGCCTTCGATGTGTGCGTTCCACTTACAGAGTTAAACTGATGTGTGTTCGCAGGAGTTTGTTAACCCTTTCTGAAAAGAAGGGGAAGACGCATTTTCCAGTCAAATCCAAGCATTTCAGGAATAGCTGGAAATCTCCGTCTAAATCTCAAAACAAACGTACACTTCAGACTGCTCTGCTGTGTGTTCGCTTACCTAAGAGAGTTGAATCGGCCTTGAGATTCAGAGAGTGAGAAGCGCGATTTTTCTAGGAGCTGCGTTTGGATATTTCAGAGTGAATGAAAGTAAACGCTGTATTGGGAAATATCTGCTTCTAAAACCAAAACGGAGTAACCTAACAGAACGGCCTTCAATGTGTGCGTTCAACTTACAGAGTTAAACTGATGTGTGTTTGCAGGAGTTTGTAAATTTTCTTCTGAGAAGAATCGGAAAACGCATTTTCCAGCCAAATCCAAGCATTTCAGGAATAGCTGGGTATCTCCGTCTAAAACTCAAAACAAACCTATCCTTCAGACTGCTCTGCTGTGTGTTCTCTTAGCTAAGGCAGTTGAATCTACCTTGAGATTCAGAGAGTGAGAACCGCGTTTCTTCTAGGAGCCGGGTTTGGATATTACAGAGTGAATGGGAGTAAACGCTGTATTGAGAAATATCTGCTTCTAAAACCCAAACGGAGCAACATAACAGAACGGCCTTCAATGTGTGCGTTCAACTTACAGAGTTAAACTGATGTGTGTTTGCAGGAGTTTGTAAACCCTTTCTGTGAAGAAGCGGAAAACGCATTTTTCCAGCCAAATCCAAGCATTTCAGAAATAGCTGGACATCTCCGTCTGAAACGCAAAACGAACGTATCCTTCAGACTGCTCTGCTGTGAGTTCGCTTATTTAAGGGGGTTGAATCTGCCTTAAGATTCAGAGAGTGAGAAGCGCGTTTCTTCTTGGAGCTGCGTTTGGATAGTCCAGAGTGAACGGGAGTTAACGATGTATTGAGAAATATCTGCTTCTAAAACCAAAACGGAGCAACATAACAGAACGGCCTTCAATGTGTCCGTTCAACTTACAGAGTTAAACTGATGTGTGTTTGCAGGAGTTTGTAAACCCTTTCTGTGAATAAGCAGAAAACGCATTTTTCCAGCCAAATCCAAGCATTTCAGAAATAGCTGGAAATCTCCGTCTAAAATTCAAAACGAACGTATCCTTCAGATTGCTCTGTTGTGTGTTCTCTTAGCTAAGGCAGTTGAATGTACCTTGATTCAAAAATGAGAACCGCGTTTCTTCTAGGAGCTGCGTTTAGATATTCCACAGTGAATGGGAGTAAACGCTGTATTGAGAAATAACTGCTTCTAAAACCAAAACGGAGCAACCTAACAAAACGGCCTTCAATGTGTGCGTTCAACTTAAAGCGTTAAACTAATGTGTGTTTGCAGGAATTTGTAAACCCTTTCTGTGAAGAAGCGGAAAACGCATTTTGCCAGCCAAATCCAAGCATTTAGAGATAGCTGGAATTTTTAGTCTAAAACTCAAAACGAACGTACACTTCAGACTGCTCTGCTGTGTGTTGGCTTACCTAAGGGAGTTGAATCTGCCTTGAGATTCAGAGAGTGAGAAGCGCGTTTTTTCTAGGAGCTGCGTTTGGATATTCCAGAGTGAATGAAAGTAAACGCTGTATTGAGAAATATCTGCTTCTAAAACCAAAACGGAGCAACCTAACAGAACGGCCTTCAATGGGTGCGTTCAAATTACAGAGTTAAACTGATGTGTGTTTGCAGGAGTTTGTAAACCCTTTCTGTGAAGAAGCGGAAAACGCATTTTTCCAGCCAAATCCAAGCATTTCAAGAATAGCTGGAGATCTCCGTCTAAAACTCAAAACAAACGTATCCTTCAGACTGCTCTGCTGTGTGTTCTCTTAGCTAAGGCAGTTGAATCTACCTTGAGATTCAAAAAGTGAGAACCGCGTTTCTTCTAGGAGCTGCGTTTTTATATTCAAGATTAAGTGAAAGTAAACGCTGTATTGAGAAATATCTGCTTCTAAAACCAAAACGGAGCAACCTAACAGAACGGCCTTCAATGGGTGCGTTCAACTTACAGAGATAAACTGATGTGTGTTTGCAGGGATTTTTAAACCCTTTCTGTGAAGAAGCGGAAAACGCATTTTTCCAGCCAAATCCAAGCATTTCAGGAATAGCTGGAGATCTCCGTCTAAAACTCAAAACGAACGTATCCTTCAGACTGCTCTGCTGTGTGTTCGCTTACCTAAGGGAGTTGAATCTGCCTTGAGATTCAGAGAGTGAGAAGCGCGTTTCTTCTAGGAGCTGCGTTTGGATAGTCCAGAGTAAATGGGAGTTAACGCTGTATTGACAAATATCTGCTTCTAAAACCAAAACAGAGCAACCTAACAGAACGGCCTTCAATGTGTGCGTTCCACTTACAGAGTTAAACTGATGGGTGTTTGCAGGAATTTGTAAACCCTTTCTGTGAAGAAGCGGAAAACGCATTTTTCCAGCGAAATCCAAGCGTTTCAGGAATAGCTGAAAATCTCCGTCTAAAACTCAAAACGGACGTATCCTTCAGACTGCTATGCTGTGTGTTCGCTTAGCTAAGGGACCTGAATCTGCCTTGAGATTCAGAGAGTGAGGACCGCGTTTCTTCTAGGAGCTGCGTTTGGATATTCCAGAGTGAATGGGAGTAAACGCTGTATTGAGAAATATCTGCTTCTAAAACCAAAACGGAGCAACCTAAGAGAACGGCCTTCAATGTGTGCGTTCATCCTAAAGAGTTAAACTGATGTGTGTTTGCAGGAGTTTGTAAACCCTTTCTGTGAAGAAGCGGAAAACTTATTTTTCCAGCCAAATCCAAGCATTTCAGAAATAGCTTGAAATCTCTGTCTAAAACTCAAAACGAACGTATCCTTCAAACTGCTCTGCTGTGTGTTCGCTTAGCTAAGAAAGCTGAATCTGCCTTGAGATTCAGAGAGGGAGAAGCGCGTTTCTTCTAGGAGCTGCTCTTGGATATTCCAGAGTGAATGAGAGTTAACGCTGTATTGAGAAATATCTGCTTCTAAAACCAAAACGGAGCAACCTAACAGAACGGCCTTCAATGTGTGCGTTCAACTTAGAGAGTTAAACGGATCTGTGTTTGCAGGAGTTTGTCAACCCTTTCTGTCAATAAGCGGAAAACGCATTTTTCCTGCCAAATCCAAGCATTTCAGAAATAGCTGGAAATCTCCGTCTAAAACTCAAAACGAACTTATCCTTCGGACTGCTGTGCTGTGTGTTCGCTTAGCTAAGTGAGCTGAATCTGCCTTGAGATTCAGAGAGTGAGAAGCCCGTTTCTTCTAGGAGCTGCGTTTGGTTATTCCAGAGTGAATGGGATTAAACGCTGTATTGAGAAATATCTGCTTCTAAAACCAAAACGGAGCAACATAACAGAACGGCCTTCAAGGTGTGCGTTCAACTTACAGAGTTAAACTGATGTGTGTTTGCAGGAGTTTGTTAACCCTTTCTGAGAAGAAGCGGAAAACGCATTTTCCAGCAAAATCCAAGCATTTTAGAAATAGCTGGACATCTCCGTCTAAAACTCAAAATGAACGTATCCTTCAGACTGCCCTGCTGTGTGTTCGCTTACCTAAGGGAGTTGAATCTGCCTTGAGATTCAGAGAGTGAGAAGCGCGTTTTTTCTAGGAGCTGCGTTTGGATATTCCAGAGTGAATGGGAGTAAACGCCGTATTGAGAAATATCGGCTTCTAAAACCAAAACGGAGCAACTTACAGAACGGATATCAACGTGTGCGTTCAACGTAAAGAGTTAAACTCGTGTGTTTGCAGGAATTTGTAAACTGTTTCTGTGAAGAAGTGGAAAACCCATATTTCCTGACTAATCCAAGCATTTCAGAAATAGCTGGAAATCTCCGTCTAAAACCCAAAACGAACGTATCCTTCAGACTGCTCTGCTGTCTGTTCGCTGAGATAATTGAGCAGAATTTGCCTTTAGATTCAGAGAGTAAGAAGCCCGTTTCTTCTAGAAGCTGCGTTTGGATATTCCAGAGTGAATGAGAGTTAACGTTGTATTGAGAAATATCTGCTTCTAAAAGCGAAACGGAGCCACCTAACAGAACGGCCTTCAATGTGTGCGTTCAACTTACAGAGTTAAACTGATGTGTGTTTGCAGGAGTTTGTAAACCCTTTCCGTGAAGAAGCGGAAAACGAATTTTTCAGCCAAATTTAAGCATTTCAGAAATAGCTGGAAATCTTCGTCTAAAACTCAAAACGAACCTATCCTTCTGACTGCTCTGCTGTGTGTTCGCTTACCTAAGGGAGCTGAATCTGCCTTGAGTTTCAGAGAGTGAGAAGCGCGTTTCTTCTAAGAGCTGCGTTTGGATATTACAGAGTGAATAAGAGTCAACGCTGTATTGAGAAATATCTGGTTCTAAAACAAAAACGGAGCCACCTAGCAGAACGGCCTTCAATGTGTGCGTTCAACTTACAGAGTTAAACATGTGTGTTTGCAGGAGTTAGTAAACCCTTTCTGTGAAGAAGCGGAAAACGCATTTTTCCAGCGAAATCTAGGCATTTCAGAAATAGCTGGACATCTCCGTCTAAAACTCAAAACGAACGTATCCTTCAGACTGGTCTGCTGTGTGTTCTCTTAGCTAAGGCAGTTGAATCTACCTTGAGATTAAACAAGTGAGAACCGCGTTTCTTCCAAAAGCTGCGTTTAGATATTCCAGAGTGAATGGGAGTAAACGCTGTATTGAGAAATATCTGCTTCTAAAACCAAACCGGAGCAACCTAACAGAACGCCTTCAATGTGTTCGTTCAACTTACAGAGTTAAACTGATGTGTGTTTGCAGGAGTTAGTAAACCCTTTCTGTGAAGAAGCGGAAAACGCATTTTTCCAGCGAAATCTAGGCATTTCAGAAATAGCTGGACATCTCCGTGTAAAACTCAAAACGAACGTATCCTTCAGACTGCTCTGCTCTGTGTTCGCTGAGCTCAGGTAGCTGAATCTGCCTTGAGATTCAGAGAGTGAGAAGTGCGTTTCTTCTAGGAGATGCGTTTGGATATTCCAGAGTGAATGGGAGTAAACGCCGTATTGAGAAATATCTGCTTCTAAAACCAAACCGGAGCAACTTACAGAACGGATATCAATGTGTGCGTTCAACTTAAAGAGTTAAACTCGTGTGTTTGCAGGAGTTTGTAAACCCTTTCTGTGAAGAAGCGGAAAACGCATTTTTCCATCCAAATCCAAGCATTTTAGAAATAGCTGGACATCTCCGTCTAAAACTCCAAACGAACGTATCCTTCAGACTGCTCTGCTGTCTGTTCGCTGAGCTAAGTGAGCTGAATTTGCCTTGAGATTCAGAGAGTGAGAAGCCCGTTTCTTCTAGGAGCTGCGTTTGGATATTCCAGAGTTAATGGGATTAAACGCTGTATTGAGAAATATCTGCTTCTAAAACCAAAACGGAGCAACCTATCAGAGCGGCCTTCAATGTGTGCGTCCAACTTACAGAGTTAAACTGATGTGTGTTTGCAGGAGTTTGTAAACACTTTCTGAGAATAAGCGGAAAACGCATTTTCCACCCCAATCCAAGCATTTCAGGAATAGCTGGAAATCTCTGTTTAAAACTAAAAACGAACGTATCCTTCAGACTGCTCTGCTGTGTGTTCGCTTACCTAAGGGAGTTAAATCTGCCTTGAGATTTAGAGAGTGAGAAGCGCGTTTTTTCTAGGAGCTGCGTTTGGATATTCCAGAGTGAATGAAAGTAAACGCTATATTGAGAAATATCTGCTTCTAAAAGCAAAACGGAGCAACCTAAAAGAACGGCCTTCAATGTGACCGTTCAACTTACGGTGTTAAACTGATGTGCGTTTGCAGGAGTTTGTAAACCCTTTCCGTCAAGAAGCGGAAAACGCATTTTTCCTGCCAAATCCAAGCATTTCAGAAATAGCTAAAAATCTCCGTCTAAAACTCAAAACGAACGTATCCTTCAGACTCCTCCGCTGTGTGTTAGCTTAGTTAAGTGAGCTGAATCTGCCTTGAGATTCAGAGAGTGAGAAGCCCATTTCTTCTGGGAGCTGCGTTTTGTTATTCTAGAGTGAATGGGATTAAACGCTGTATTGAGAAATATCTGCTTCTAAAACCAAAACGGACCAACCTAACAGAACGGCCTTCAATTTGTGCGTTCAACTTACAGAGTTCAACTGATGTGTGTTTGCCGGAGTTTGTAAACCCTTTCTGTGAAGAAGCGGAAAACGCATTTTTTCAGCCAAATCCAAGCATTTAAGAAATAGTTGGAAATCTCCGTCTAAAACTCAAAACGAACGTATCCTTCTGAATGATCTGCTGTGTGTTGGCTTACCTAAGGGAGTTGAATCTGCCTTGAGATTCAGAGAGTGAGAAGCGCGTTTCTTCTAGGAGCTGCGCTTGGATATTCCAGAGTGAATGAGAGTTAACGCTGTATTGAGCAATATCTGCTTCTAAACCCAAAATGGAGAAACCTAACAGAACGGCCTTCATTGTGTGCGTTCAACTTACAGAGTTAAACTGATGTGTTTTTCGAGGAGTTTGTAAACCCTTTTCCATGAAGAAGCGGAAAACGCATTTTTCCATCCAAATCCAAGCATTTCAGAAGTAGCTGGAAATCTCCGTCTAAAACTCGAAACGAACCTATGCTTCAGACTGCTCTGCTGTGTGTTCGCTAAGGTAAGGGAGCTGAATCAGCCTTGAGTTTCAGAGAGTGAGAAACGCGTTTCTTCTAGGAGCTTCGTTTAAATATTCCAGAGTGAATGGGAGTAAACGCTGTATTGAGAAATATCTGCCTCTAAAACCAAAATAAAGCAACGTAACAGAACGGCCTTCAATGTGTGCATTCAACCTACAGAGTTAAACTGACGTGTTTTTGCAGGAGTTTGTAAACCCTTTCTGTGAAGAAGCGGAAAACGCATTTTTCCAGCCAAATCCAAGCATTTCAGAAATAGCTGGAAATCTCCGACTAAAACTCAAAACGAAGGTATTCTTAAAACTGCTCTGTTGTGTGTTCGCTTACCTAAGGGAGTTGAATCTGCCTTGAGATTCAGAGAGTGAGAAGCGCGTTTCATGTAGAAGCTGCGTTTGGATATTCCAGAGTGAATGAGAGTTAAGGCTGTATTGAGAAATATTTGCTTCTAAAAGCAAAACGGAGCAACCTAACAGAACGGGCTTCAATGTGTTCGTTCAACTTACAAAGTTAAACTGATGTGTGTTTGCAGGAGTTTGTAAACCCTTTCCGTGAAGAAGAGGAAGACGCATTTTTCCAGCCAAATCCAAGCATTTCAGAAAGAGCTGGAAATCTCCGTCTAAAACTCAAAACGAACGTATCCTTCAGAATGCTCTGCTGTGTGTTCGCTTAGCTAAGGGAACTGAATCTGTCTTGAGATTCAGAGAATGAGAAGCGTGTTTGTTCTAGGAGCTGCGTTTGCATATTCCAGAGTGAAAGGGAGTAAACGCTGTATTGAGAAATATCTGCTTCTAAAACCAAAACGGAGATACCTAACAGAAAGGCCTTCAATGTGTGCGTTCAACTTACAGAGTTAAACTGATGTGAGTTTGCAGGAGATTGTAAACACTTTCTGTAGAGAAGCAGAAAACGCATTTTTCCAGCCAAATCCAAGCATTTCAGAAATAGCTGGAAATCTCCGTCTAAAACTCAAAAGGAACGTATCCTCCATACTGCTCTGCTGTGTGTTCTCATAGGTAAGGGACCTGAATCTGCCTTGAGATTCAGAGAGTGAGAAGCCCGTTTCTTTTAGGAGCTGCGTTTGGATATTCCAGAGTGAATGGGAGTAAACGCTGTATTGAGAAATATCTGCTTCTAAACCCAAAAGAAAGCAACGTACCAGAGAGGCCTTCAATGTGTGCATTCCACTTACAGAGTTAAACTGATGTGTGTTTGCAGGAGTTTGTTAACCCTTTCTGAAATGAAGGGAAAAACGCATTTTCCAGCCAAATCCAAGCATTTCAGGGATAGCTGGAAATCTCCGTCTAAAACTCAAAACGAACGTATCCGTCAGACTGCTCTGCTGTGTGTTCGCTTAACTAAGTGAGTTGAATCTGCCTTGAGATTCAGAGAGTGAGAAGCGCGTTTCTTCTAGGAGCTGCGTTTGGATATTCCAGAGTGAAAGGGAGTAAACGCTGTATTGAGAAATATCAGCTTCTAAAACCAAAACGGAGGAACCTAACAGAACGGCCTTCAATGTGTGCGTTCAACTTACAGAGTTAAACTGATGTGAGTTTGCAGGAGATTGTAAACACTTTCTGTAGAGAAGCGGAAAACGCATATTTTCTGCCAAATCCAAGCATTTCAGAAATAGCTGGAAATCTCTCTCTAAAACTCAAAACGAACGTACACTTCAGACTGCTCTGCTGTGTGTTCGCTTACCTAATGGAGTTGAATCTGCCTTGAGATTAAGAGAATGAGAAGCGCGTTTGTATTACGAATTAGGTTTGGATATCCCAGAGTGAATAAAAGTAAACGCTGTATTGAGAAATATCTGCTTCTAAAACCAAAACGGAGCAACCTAACAGAACGGCCTTCAATGGGTGCGTTCAACTTACAGAGTTAACCTGATGTGTGTTTGCAGGAATTTTTAAACCCTTTCTGTGAAGAAGCGGAAAACGCATTTTTCCAGCCAAATCCAAGCATTTCACGAATAGCTGGAAATCTCCGTCTAAAACTCAAAACGAACGTATCCTTCAGACTGCTCTGCTGTGTGTTTGCTTAGATAAGGGACCTGAATTTGCCTTGAGATTCAGAGAGTGAGAAGCGCGTTTCTTCTAGGAGCTGCGTATTCATATTCAAGATTGAATGGGAGTACACGCTGTATTGAGAAATATCTGCTTCTAAAACCAAAACGGAGCAACCTAACAGAACGGCCTTCAATGTGTGCGTTCAACTTACAGAGTTAAACTGATGTGTGTTTGCAGGAGTTTGTAAACCCTTTCTGAGAAGAAGCGGAAAACGCATTTTCCAACCAAATCCAAGCATTTCAGGAATAGCTGGAAATCTCCGTCTAAAACTCAAAACGAACGTATCCTTCAGACTGCTCTAGTGTGTGTTCGCTTACCTAAGGGAGTTGAACCTGCCTTGAGATTCAGAGAGTGAGAAGCGCGTTTCTTCTAGGAGCTGCGTTTGGATATTCCAGAGAGAATGAGAGTTAACGCTGTATTGAGAAATATCTGCTTCTAAACCCAAAACGGAGCAACCTAACAGAACGGCCTTCAATGGGTGCGTTCAACTTACAGAGTTAAACTGATGTGTTTTTTCAGGAGTTTGTAAACCCTTTCCGTGAAGAAGCGGAAATCGCATTTTTCCAGCCAAATCCAAGCATTTCAGAAGTAGCTGGAAATCTCCGTTTAAAACTCAAAAGGAACCCATCCTTCAGACTGCTCTGCTGTGTGTTCGCTTACCTAAGGGAGCTGAATCTGCCTTGAGATTCAGAGAGTGAGAAGCGTGTTTCTTCTAGGAGCTTCGTTTGGATATTCCAGAGTGAATGGGAGTAAACGCTGTATTGAGAAATATGTGCTTCTAAAACCAAAACGAAGCAACCTAACAGAACGGCCTTCAATGTGTGCGTTCAACCTACAGAGTTAAACTGATGTGTGTTTCCAGGAGTTTGTAAACCCTTTCTGTGAAGAAGCGGAAAACGCATTTTTCAAGCCAAATCCAAGCATTTCACGAATAGCTGGAAATCTCCGTCTAAAACTCAAAACGAACGTATGTTTCAGACTGCTCTTCTGTGTGTTCTCTTAGCTAAGGCAGTTGAATTTACCTTGAGATTCAAAAAGTGAGAACCGCGTTTCTTCTAGGAGCTGCGTTTAAATATTTTAGAGTGAATGGAAGTAAACGCAGTATTGAGAAATATCTGCTTCTAAAACCAAAACGGATCAACCTACAAGAGGGGCGTTCAATGTGTGCGTTCAACTTACAGTGTTAAACTGATGTGTGTTTGCAGGAGCTTGTAAACCCTTGCTGTGAAGAAGCGGAAAACTTATTTTTCCAGCCAAATCCAAGCATTTCAGAAATAGCTGGACATCTCTGTCTAAAACTAAAAACGAACGTATCCTTCAGACTGCTCTGCTGTGTGTTCGCTTACCTAAGGGAGTTGAATCTGCCTTGAGATTCAGAGAGTGAGAAGCGCGTTTCTTCTAGGAGCTGCGTTTGGATAGTCCAGAGTAAATGGGAGTTAACGCTGTATTGACAAATATCTGCTTCTAAAACCAAAACAGAGCAACCTAACAGAACGGCCTTCAATGTGTGCGTTCCACTTACAGAGTTAAACTGATGGGTGTTTGCAGGAATTTGTAAACCCTTTCTGTGAAGAAGCGGAAAACGCATTTTTCCAGCGAAATCCAAGCGTTTCAGGAATAGCTGAAAATCTCCGTCTAAAACTCAAAACGGACGTATCCTTCAGACTGCTATGCTGTGTGTTCGCTTAGCTAAGGGACCTGAATCTGCCTTGAGATTCAGAGAGGGAGAAGCGCGTTTCTTCTAGGAGCTGCGCTTGGATATTCCAGAGTGAATGAGAGTTAACGCTGTATTGAGAAATATCTGCTTCTAAAACCAAAACGGAGCAACCTAACAGAACGGCCTTCAATGTGTGCGTTCAACTTAGAGAGTTAAACGGATCTGTGTTTGCAGGAGTTTGTCAACCCTTTCTGTCAATAAGCGGAAAACGCATTTTTCCTGCCAAATCCAAGCATTTCAGAAATAGCTGGAAATCTCCGTCTAAAACTCAAAACGAACGTATCCTTCGGACTGCTGTGCTGTGTGTTAGCTTAGCTAAGTGAGCTGAATCTGCCTTGAGATTCAGAGAGTGAGAAGCCCGTTTCTTCTAGGAGCTGCGTTTGGTTATTCCAGAGTGAATGGGATTAAACGCTGTATTGAGAAATATCTGCTTCTAAAACCAAAACGGAGCAACATAACAGAACGGCCTTCAAGGTGTGCGTTCAACTTACAGAGTTAAACTGATGTGTGTTTGCAGGAGTTAGTAAACCCTTTCTGAGAAGAAGCGGAAAACGCATTTTCCAGCAAAATCCAAGCATTTTAGAAATAGCTGGAAATCTCCGTCTAAAACTCAAAATGAACGTATCCTTCAGACTGCTCTGCTGTGTGTTCGCTTACCTAAGGGAGTTGAATCTGCCTTGAGATTCAGAGAGTGAGAAGCGCGTTTTTTCTAGGAGCTGCGTTTGGATATTCCAGAGTGAATGAGAGTTAACCCTGTATTGAAGAATATCTGCTTCTAAAACCAAAACAAAGCAACCTAACAGGACGGCCTTCAATGCGTGCGTTCAACTTACAGAGGTAAGCTGATGTGTGTTTGCAGGAGTTTGTAAACCCTTTCCGTCAAGAAGCGGAAAACGCATTTTTCCTGTCATATCCGTCCATTTCAGAAATAGCTGGAAATCTCCGTCTAAAACTCAAAACGAACGTATCTTTCAGACTGCTCCACTGTGGGTTCGCTTAGCTAAGTGAGCTGAATCTGCCTTGAGATTCAGAGAGTGAGAAGCGCGTTTCCTCTAGGAACTTCGTTTGGATATTCCAGAGTGTATGAAAGTAAACGCTGTATTGAGAAATATCTGCTTCTAAAACCAAAACAGACCAACCTAACAGAACGGCCTTCAATGTGTGCGTTCAACATACAGAGTTAAACTGATGTGTGTTTGCAGGAGTTTGTAAACCCTTTCGGAGAAGAAGCGGAAAACGCAATTTCCAGCAAAATCCAAGCATTTCAGAAATAGCTGGAAATCTCCGTCTAAAACTCAAAACGAACGTATCCTCCATACTGCTCTGCTGTGTGTTCTCATAGCTAAGGGACCTGAATCTGCCTTGAGATTCAGAGTGTGAGAAGCCCGTTTCTTATAGGACCTGCGTTTGGATATTCCAGAGTGAATGGGAGTAAACGCTGTATTGAGAAATATCTGCTTCTAAACCCAAAACAAAGCAACCTACAAGAGAGGCCTTCGATGTGTGCGTTCCACTTACAGAGTTAAACTGATGTGTGTTTGCAGTAGTTTGTTAACCCTTTCTGAAAAGAAGGGGAAAACCCATTTTACAGCCAAATCCAAGCATTTCAGGAATAGCTGGAAATCTCCGTCTAAAACTCAAAACTAACGTACACTTCAGACTGCTCTGCTGTGTGTTCGCTTACCTGAGGGAGTTGAATCGGCCTTGAGATTCAGAGAGTGAGAAGCGCGTTTTTTCTAGGAGCTGCGTTTGGATATTCCAGAGTGAATGAAAGTAAACGCTTTATTGAGAAATATCTGCTTCTAAAATTAAAACGGAGCAACCTAACAGAACGGCCTTCAATGGGTGCGTTCAACTTACAGAGTTAAACTGATGTGTGTTTGCAGGAGTTTGTAAATTTTTTTTCTGAGAAGAAGCGGAAAACGCATTTTCCAGCCAAATCCAAGCATTTCAGGAATAGCTGGATATATCCGTCTAAAACTCAAAACGAACGTATCCTTCAGACTGCTCTGCTGTGTGTTCGCTTAGATAAGGGACCTGAATCTGCCTTGAGATTCAGAGAGTGAGAAGCGCGTTTCTTCTAGTAGCTGCGTTTTTATATTCAAGATTGAATGGGAGTAAACGCTGTATTGACAAATATCTGCTTCTAAAACCAAAACGGAGCAACCTAACAGAACGGCCTTCAATGTGTGCGTTCAACTTACAGAGTTAAACTGATGTGTGTTTGCAGGAGTTTGTAAACCCTTTCTGAGAAGAAGCGGAAAACGCATTTTCCAGCCAAATCAAAGTATTTCAGGAATAGCTGGATATCTCCGTCTAAAACTCAAAACGAACATATCCGTCAGACTGCTCTGCTGTGTGTTCGTTTACCTAAGTGAGTTGAATTTGCCTTGAGATTCAGACAGTGAGAAACGCGTTTCTTTTAGGAGCTGCGTTTGGATATTCCAGAGTGAATGGGAGTAAACGCTGTATTGAGAAATATCTGCCTCTAAAACCAAAACGGAGCAACCTAACAGAACGACCTTCAATGTGTGCGTTCAACCTACAGAGTTAAACTGATGTGTGTTTGCAGGAATTTGTAAACACTTTCTTTGAAGAAGCGGAAAACGCATTTTTCAAGCCAAATCCAAGCATTTCAGAAATAGCTGGACATCTCCGTCTAAAACTCAAAACGAACGTATCCTACATACTGCTCTGCTGTGTTTTCTCTTAGCTAAGGCAGTTGAATCTAACTTGAGATTCAAAAAGTGAGAACCGCGTTTCTTCTAGGAGCTGCGTTTGGATATTCCAGAGTGAATGGGAAGTAAACGCTGTATTTAGAAATATCTGCTTCTAAAACCAAAACGGAGATAACTAACAGAGCGGCCTTCAATGTGTGCGTTACACTTAAAGAGCTAACTGAGGTGGGTTTGCAGGAGTTTGTAAACCCTTTCTGAGAAGAAGCGGAAAACGCATTTTCCAGACAAATACAGCATTTCAGGAATAGCTGGAAATCTCCGTCTAAAACTGAAATGAACGTATGCTTCAGATTGCTCTGCTGTGTGTTCGCTTACCTAAGGGAATTGAATCTGCCTTGAGATTCAGAGAGTGAGAAGCGCGTTTCTTTTATGAGCTGCGTTTGGATATTCCAGAGTGAATGAAAGTAAACGCTGTATTGAGAAATATCTGCTTCTATAACCAAAACGGAGCAACCTAACAGAACGGCCTTCAATGTGTGCGTTCAACTTACAGAGTTAAACTGATGTGTGTTTGCAGGAGTTTGTAAACCCTTTCCGACAAGAAGCAAAAAACGCATTTTTCCTGCCAAATCCAAGCATTTCAGAAATAGCTGGAAATCTCCGTCTAAAATTCAAAACGAACTTATCCTTCAGACTGCTCTGCTGTGTGTTCGCTTAGCTAAGGGAGTTGAATCTGCCTAGAGTTTCAGAGAGTGAGAAGCGCGTTTCTTCTAGGAGCTGCGTTTAGATATTACAGAGTGAATGGGAGTAAACGCTGTATTGAGAAATATCTGATTCTAAAACCAAAACGGAGCAACTTAGCAGAACGGCCTTCAATGTGTGCGTTCAACTTACAGAGTTAAACTGATGTGTGTTTGCAGGAGGTTGTAAACCCTTTCTGAGAAGAAGTGGAAAACGCATTTTCCAGCAAAATCCAATCATTTCAGCAATAGTTGGAAATCTCCGTCTAAAGCTTAAAACGAACGTATCTTTCAGACTACTCTGCTGTGTGTTCGCTTACCTAAGGGAGTTGAATCTGCCTTGAGATTCGGAGAGTGAGAAGCGTGTTTCTTCTAGGAGCTTCGTTTTGATAGTTCTGAGTGAAGGGGAGTTAACGCTGTATTGAGAAATATCTGCTTCTAAAACCAAAACGGAGCAACCTAACAGAACGGCTTTCAATGTGTGCGTTCAACTTACAGAGTTAAACTGATGTGTGTTTGCAGGAGTTTGTAAACCCTTTCTGTGAAGAAACGGAAAACGCATTTTTCCAGCCAAATCCAAGCATTTCAGGAATAGCTGGAAATCTCCGTCTAAAACTCAAAACGAACGTATCCTTCAGACTACTCTGCTGTGTGTTCGCTTATATTAGGGACCTGAATCTGCCTTGAGATTCAGAGAGTGAGAAGCGCGTTTCTTCTAGGAGCTGCGTTTTCATATTCAAGATTGAATGGGAGTAAACGCTGTATTGAGAAATATCTGCTTCTAAAACCAAAACGGAGAAACCTAACAGAACGGCCTTCAATGTGTGTGTTCAACTTACAGAGTTAAACTGATGTGTGTTTGCAGGAATTTTTAAACCCTTTCTGTGAAGAAGTGGAAAACGCATTTTCCATCAAATCCAAGCATTTCAGGAATAGCTGGAAATCTCCGTCTAAAACTCAAAACGATCGTATCCTTCAGACTGCTCTGCTGTGTGTTCGCTTAGCTAAGGCAGCTGAATCTGCCTTGAGATTCAGAGAGTGAGAAGCGCATTTCTTCTAGGAGCTGCGTTTGGATATTCCAGAGTGAATGGGAGTAAACGCTGTATTTAGAAACATCTGCTTCTAAAACCAAAACGGAGCAACCTAACAGAACCGCCTTCAATGTATGCATTCAACTTAAAAAGGTAAACTGATGTGTGTTTGCAGGAGTTTGTAAACCCTTTCTGTGAAGAAGCGGAAAACGCATTTTTCAAGCCAAATCCAAGCATTTCAGAAATACCTGGACATCTCCGTCTAAAACTCAAAATGAACGTATCCTTCAGACTGCTCTGCTGTGTGTTCTCTTAGCTAAGGCAGTTGAATCTACCTTGAGATTCAAAAAGTGAGAACCGCGTTTCTTCTAGGAGCTCCGTTTAAATATCCCAGAGTCAATAGGAGTAAACGCTATATTGAGAAATATTTGCTTCTGAAACCAAAACGGAGCAACCTAACAGAACGGCCTTCAATATGTTCGTTCAACTTACAGAGTTAAACTGATGTGTGTTTGCAGGAGGTTGTAAACCCTTTCTGTGAAAAAGCGGAAAACGCATTTTTCCATCCAAATCCAAGCATTTTAGAAATAGCTGGAAATCTCTGTCTAAAACTCAAAACCAACGTATCCTTCAGACTGCTCTGCTGTGTGTTCGCTTACCTAAGGGAGTTGAATCTGCCTTGAGTTTCAGAGAGTGAGAAGCGCGTGTCTTTTAGGAGCTGCGTTTGGATATTCCAGAGTGAATGGGAGTAAACGCTGTATTGAGAAATATCTGCTTCTAAAACCAAAACGGAGCAACCTAACAGAACTGCCTTCAATGTGTGCGTTCAACTTACAGAGTTAAACTGATGTGTGTTTGCAGGAGTTTGTAAACCCTTTCCGTGAAAAAGTGGAAAACACATTTTTCCAGCCAAATCCAAGCATTTCAATAAGCGCTGGAAATCTCCGTCTAAAACTCAAAACGAACCTATCCTTCAGAATGCTCTGCTGTGGGTTCGCTTTGCTAAGGGAGCTGAATCTGCCTGGAGTTTCAGAGAGTGAGAGGCGTGTTTCTTCTAGGAGCTGCGTTTGGATATTCCAGAGTGAATGAGAGTTAATGCTGTATTGAGAAATATCTGCTTCTAACACCAAAACGGAGCAACCTAACAGAACGGCCTTCAATGTGTGCGTTCAACTTACAGAGTTAAACTGATGTGTTTGCAGGAGTTTGTAAACCCTTTCTGTCAAGAAGCGAAAAACGCATTTTTCCTGACATATCCGTGCATTTCAGAAATAGCTGGAAATCTCCGTCTAAAACTCAAAACGAACGTATCCTTCAAACTGCACTTCTGTGTGTTTGCTTAGCTAAGGGAGCTGAATCTGCCTTGAGATTCAGAGAGTGAGAAGCGCGTTTCTTCTAGGAGCTGCGTTTCGATATTACAGAGTGAATGGGAGTAAACGCTGTATTGAGAAATATCTGATTCTAAAACCAAAACGGAGCAACATAACAGAACGGCCTTCAATGTGTGCATTTAACCTACAGAGTTAAACTGATGTGTGTTTGCAGGGGTTTGTAAACCCTTTCGTTGAAGAAGCGAAAAACGCATTTTTCCAGCCAAATCCAAGCATTTCACAAATAGCTGGATATCTCCGTCTAAAACTCAAAACGAACGTATGCTTCAGACTGCTCTGCTGTGTGTTCGCTTACATAACGGAGTTGAATCTGCCTTGAGATTCAGAGAGTGAGAAGCGCGTTTCTTGTAGGTGCTGCGTTTGGATATTCCAGAGTAAATGGGAGTAAACGCTGTATTGAAAATTATCTGCTTCGAAAACCAAAACAGAGCAACCTAACAGAACGGCCTTCAATGTGTGCATTCAACTTAAAGAGTTAAACTGATGTGTGTTTGCAGGAGTTTGTAAACCCTTTCTGTGAAGAAGCGGAAAACGCATTTTTCAAGCCAAATCCAAGCATTTCAGAAATAGCTGGACATATCCGTCTAAAACTCAAAACAAACGTATCCTTCAGACTGCTCTGCTGTGTGTTCTCTTAGCTAAGGCAGGTGAATCTACCTTGAGATTCAAAAAGTGAGAACCGCGTTTCTTCTAGGAGCTGGGTTTAAATATTCCAGAGTCAAAGGGAGTAAACGCTATATTGAGAAATATTTGCTTCTAAAGCCAAAACGGAGCAACCTTACAGAACGGCCTTCAATATGTGCGTTCAACTTACAGAGTTAAACTGATGTGTGTTTGCAGGAGTTTGTACACCCTTTCTGTGAAGAAGCGGAAGACGCATTTTTCCATCCAAATCCAAGCATTTTAGAAATAGCTGGACATCTCCGTCTAAAACTCAAAACGAACGTATTCTTCAGACTGCTCTGCTGTGTGTTCGCTTACCTAAGGGAGTTAAATCTGCCTTGAGATTCAGAGAGTGAGAAGCGCGTTTCTTCTAGGAGCTGCGTTTGGATAGTCCAGAGTAAATGGGAGTTAACGCTGTATTGAGAAATATCTGCTTCTAAAACCAAAACGGAGCAACCTAACAGAACGGCCTTCAATGTGTGCGTTCCACTTACAGAGTTAAACTGATGGGTGTTTGCAGGAATTTGTAAACACTTTCTGTGAAGAAGCGGAAAACGCATTTTTCCAGCGAAATACAAGCATTTCAGAAATACCTGGAAATCTCCGTCTAAAACTCAAAACGGACGTATCCTTCAGACTGCTATGCTGTGTGTTCGCTTAGCTAAGGGACCTGAATCTGCCTTGAGATTCAGAGAGTGAGAACCGCGTTTCTTGTAGGAGCCGCGTTTGGATATTCCAGAGTGAATGGGAGTAAACGCTGTATTGAGAAATATCTGCCTCTAAAACCAAAACGGAGCAACCTAACAGAACGGCCTTCAATGTGTGCGTTCATCCTAAAGAGTTAAACTGATGTGTGTTTGCAGGAGTTTGTAAACCCTTTCTGTGAAGAAGCCGAAAAAGCATTTTTCCAGCCAAATCCAGGCATTTCAGAAATAGATAGACATCTCCGTCTAAAACTCAAAACGAACGTATCCTTCAGACTGCTCTGCTGTGTGTTCGCTGACCTAAGGGAGTTGAATCTGCCTTGAGATTCAGAGAGTGACAAGCCCGTTTCTTCTAGGAGCTGCGTTTGTATAGTCAAGAGTGAATGGGAATTCACGCTGTATTGAGAAATATCTGCTTCTAAAACCAAAACGGAGCAACCTAACAGAACGGCCTTCAATGTTAGCGTTTATCCTAAAGAGTTAAACTGATGTGTGTTTGCAGGAGTTTGTAAACCCTTTCTGTGAAGAAGCGGAAAACTTATTTTTCCAGCCAAATACAAGCATTTCAGAAATAGCTGGAAATCTCCGTCTATGACTCAAAACGAACGTATCCTTCAGACTTCCCTGCTGTGTGTTCGCTTACCTAAGGGAATTGAATCTGCCTTGAGATTCAGAGAGTGAGAAGCGCGTTTGTTCTAGAAGCTGCGTTTGGATATACCAGAGTAAATGAGAGTTAACGTTGTATTGAGAAATATCTGCTTCTAAAAGCAAAACGGAGCCACCTAACAGAACGGCCTTCAATGTGTGCGTTCAACTTACAGAGGTAAACTGATTTGTGTTTGCAGGAGATTGTAAACCCTTTCTGTGAAGAAGCGGAAAACGAATTTTCCAGCCAAATCCAAGCATTTCAGGAATAGCTGGAAATCTCCGTCTAAAAGTGAAATGAACGTATAGTTCAGACTGCTCTGCTGTGTGTTCGCTTACC
This sequence comes from Callithrix jacchus, assembly GCF_049354715.1. Lineage (NCBI taxonomy): Eukaryota > Metazoa > Chordata > Mammalia > Primates > Cebidae > Callithrix > Callithrix jacchus. The sequence continues at coordinate 60,743,957 of NC_133506.1, forward strand.
TAAGGGAATTGAATCTACCTTGAGATTCAAAAAGTGAGAACCGCGTTTCTTTTATGATCTGCGTTTGGATATTCCAGAGTGAATGAAAGTAAACGCTGTATTGAGAAATATCTGCTTCTAAAACCAAAACGGAGAAACCTAACAGAACGGCCTTCAATGTGTGCGTTCAACTTACAGAGTTAAACTGATGTGTGTTTGCAGGAATTTGTAAACCCTTTCTGTGAAGAAGTGGAAAACGCATTTTCCAGCCAAATCCAAGCATTTCAGGAATAGCTGAAAATCTCAGTCTAAAACTCAAAACGAACGTATCCTTCAGACTGCTCTGCTGTGTGTTCGCTTAGTTAAGGGACCTGAATCTGCCTTGAGATTCAGAGTGAGAAGCACGTTTCTTCTAGGAGCTGCGTTTGGATATTCCAGAGTGAATGGGAGTAAACGCTGTATTGAGAAATATCTGCTTCTAAAACCCAAACGGAGCAACCTAACAGAACGGCCTTCATGATGTGCGTTCAACTTACAGAGTTAAACTGATGTGTGTTTGCAGGAGTTTGTAAACCCTTTCTGTGAAGAAGCGGAAAACGCATTTTTCCAGCCAAATCCAAGCATTTCAGAAATAGCTGGAAATCTCCGTCTGAAACGCAAAACGAACGTATCCTTCAGACTGCTCTGCTGTGAGTTCGCTTATTTAAAAGGATTGAATCTGCCTTGAGATTCAGAGAGTGAGAAGCGCGTTTCTTCTTGGAGCTGCGTTTAAATAGTCCAGAGTGAACGGGAGTTAACGATGTATTGAGAAATATCTGCTTCTAAAACCAAAACGGAGCAACATAACAGAACGGCCTTCAATGTGTCCGTTTAACTTACAGAGTTAAACTGATGTGTGTTTGCAGGAGTTTGTAAAACCTTTCTGTGAATAAGCAGAAAACGCATTTTTCCAGCCAAATCCAAGCATTTCAGAAATAGCTGGAAATCTCCGTCTAAAACTCAAAACGAACGTATCCTTCAGATTGCTCTGTTGTGTGTTCTCATAGCTAAGGCAGTTGAATCTACCTTGAGATTCAAAAATGAGAACCACGTTTCTTCTAGGAGCTGCGTTTAGATATTCCAGAGTGAATGGGAGTAAACGCTGTATTGAGAAGTAACTGCTTCTATAACCAAAATGGAGCAACCTAAGAAAACGGCCTTCAATGTGTGCGTTCAACTTAAAGCGTTAAACTGATTTGTGTTCGCAGGAATTTGTAAACCCATTCTGTGAAGAAGCGGAAAACGCATTTTGCCAGCCAAATCCAAGCATTTCAAAAATAGCTGGAAATCTCCGTCTAAAACTCAAAACGAACGTATCCTTCAGACTGCTCTGCTGTCTTTTCGCTGAGCTAATTGAGCTGAATTTGCCTTGAGATTCAGAGAGTGAGAAGCCCGTTTCTTCTAGGAGCTGCGTTTGGATATTCCAGAGTGAATGGGAGTAAACTCTGTATTGAGAAATATCTGCTTCTAAAACCAAAACGGAGCAACCTAACAGAACGGCCTTCAATGTGTGCGTTCAACTTACAGAGTTAAACTGATGTGTGTTTGCAGGAGTTTGTAAATTTTCTTCTAAGAAGAATCGGAAGACGCATTTTTCCAGCCAAATCCAAGCATTTCAGGCATAGCTGAAAATCTCCGTCTAAAACTCAAAACGAACGTATCCTTCAGACTACTCTGCTGTGTGTTCTCGTACCTAAGGGACCTGAATCTGCCTTGAGATTCAGAGAGTGAGAAGTGCGTTTTTTTTAGGAGCTGCGTTTAGATATTCCAGAGTGAATGAAAGTAAACGCTGTATTGAGAAATATCTGCGTCTAAAACCAAAACGGAGTAAGCTAACAGAACGGCCTTCGATGTGTTCGTTCCACTTACAGAGATAAACTGATGTGTGTTTGCAGGAGTTTGTAAACCATTTCTGTGAAGAAGCGGAACACGCATTTTTCCAGCCAAATTCAAGCATTTCAGAAATAGCTGGAAATCTTTGTCTAAAACTCAAAACGAACGTATCTTTCAGACTGCTCTGCTGTGTGTTCTCTTAGCTAAGGCAGTTGAATCTACCTCGAGATTCAACAAGTGAGAACCGCGTTTCTTCTAAGAGCTGCGTTTAGATATTCCAGAGTGAATGGGAGTAAACGCTCTATTGAGAAATATCTGCTTCTAAAACCAAACCGGAGCAACCTAACAGAACGCCTTCAATGTGTTCGTTCAACTTACAGAGTTAAACTGATGTGTGTTTGCAGGAGTTAGTAAACCCTTTCTGTGAAGAAGCGGAAAACGCATTTTTCCAGCGAAATCTAAGCATTTCAGAAATAGCTAGACATCTCCGTCTAAAACTCAAAACGAACGTATCCTTCAGACTGCTCTGCTCTGTCTTCGCTTAGCTCAGGGAGCTGAATCTGCCTTGAGATTCAGAGAGTGAGAAGCGCGTTTCTTCTAGGAGATGCGTTTGGATATTCCAGAGTGAATGGGAGTAAACGCCGTATTGAGAAATATCGACATCTAAAAGCAAAACGGAGCAACTTACAGAGCGGATATAAATGTGTGCGTTCAACTTAAAGAGTTAAACTCGTGTGTTTGCTGGAGTTTGTAAACACTTTCTGTGAAGAAGCGGAAAACGCATATTTCCTGACTAATCCAAGCATTTCAGAAATAGCTGGAAATCTCCGTCTAAAACCCAAAACGAACCTATCCTCCAGACTGCTCTGCTGTGTGTTCGCTTAGCTAAGGAAGTTGAATCTGCTTTGAGATTCAGAGTGAGAACCGCGTTTCTTCTAAAAGCTGCGTTTCGATATTCCAGAGTGAATGGGAGTAAACGCTGTATTGAGAAATATCTGCTTCTAAAACCAAACCGGAGCAACCAAACATAACGCCTTCAATGTGTTCGTTCAACTTACAGAGTTAAACTCATGTGTGTTTAAAGGAATTTGTACACCCTTTCTGTGAAGAAGAGGAAATCACAATTTTCCAGCCAAATACATGCATTTCAGAAATAGGTGGAAATCTCCGTCTAAAACTCAAAACGAACGTATCCTTCAGACTGCTCTGCTGTGTGTTCGCTTACATAACGGAGTTGAATCTGCCTTGAGATTCAGAGAGTGAGAAGCGCGTTTCTTATAGGTGCTGCGTTTGGATATTCCAGAGTAAATGGGAGTAAACGCTGTATTGAAATATATCTGCTTCTAAAACCAAAACAGAGCAACCTAACAGAACGGCCTTCAATGCGTGCATTCAACTTAAAGAGTTAAACTGATCTGTGTTTGCAGGAGTTTGTAAACCCTTTCTGTGAAGAAGCGGAAAACGCATTTTTCAAGCCAAATCCAAGCATTTCAGAAATAGCTGGACATCTCCGTCTAAAACTCAAAACGAACGTATCCTTCAGACTGCTCTGCTGTGTGCTCTCTTAGCTAAGGCAGTTGAATCTACCTTGAAATTCAAAAAGTGAGAACCGCGTTTCTTTTAGGAGCTGCGTTTAAATATTCCAGAGTCAATGGGAGTAAACGCTATATTGAGAAATATTTGCTTCTAAAACCAAAACGGAGCAACCTAACAGAACGGCCTTCAATATGTGCGTTCAACTTACAGAGTTAAACTGATGTGTGTTTGCAGGACTTTGTAAACCCTTTCTGTGAAGAAGCGGAAAACGCATTTTTCCATCCAAATCCAAGCATTTCAGAAATAGCTGGACATCTCCGTCTAAAACTCAAAACGAACGTATCCTTCAGACTGCTCTGCTCTGTGTTCGCTAACCTAAGGGAGTTGAATCTTCCTTGAGATTCAGAGAGTGAGAAGCGCATTTCTTTTAGGAGCTGCGTTTGTATACTCAAGAGTGAATGGGAGTTCACGCTGTATTGAGAAATATCTGCTTCTAAAACCCAAACGGAGCAACCTAACAGAACGGCCTTCAATGTGGGCGTTCATCCTAAAGAGTTAAACTGATGTGTGTTTGCAGGAGTTTGTAAACCCTTTCTGTGAAGAAGCGGAAAACGCGTTTTTGCAGCCAAATCCAAGCATTTCAGAAATAGCCTGAAATCTCCGTCTAAAACTCAAAACGAACGTATCCTTCAGACTGCCCTGCTCTGTGTTCGCTTACCTAAGGGAATTGAATATGCCTTGAGATTCAGAGATTGAGAAGCGCGTTTCTTCTAGGAGCTGCGTTTGTATAGTCAAGAGTGAATGGGAGTTAACGCTGTATTGAGAAGTATCTCCTTCTAGAACCCAAACGGAGCAACTTAACAAAACAACCTTCAATGTGTGCGTTCAACTTACAGAGTTAAACTGATGTGTGTTTGCAGGAGTTTGTAAACCCTTTCTGAGAAGAGGGGGAAAACGCATTTTCCAGCCAAATCCAAGCATTTAGAGATAGCTGGAATTTTTAGTCTAAAACTCAAAACGAACGTACACTTCAGACTGCTCTGCTGTGTGTTGGCTTACCTAAGGGAGTTGAATCTGCCTTGAGATTCAGAGAGTGAGAAGCGCGTTTTTTCTAGGAGCTGCGTTTGGATATTCCAGAGTGAATGAAAGTAAACGCTGTATTGAGAAATATCTGCTTCTAAAACCAAAACGGAGCAACCTAACAGAACGGCCTTCAATGGGTGCGTTCAAATTACAGAGTTAAACTGATGTGTGTTTGCAGGAGTTTGTAAACCCTTTCTGTGAAGAAGCGGAAAACGCATTTTTCCAGCCAAATCCAAGCATTTCAAGAATAGCTGGAGATCTCCGTCTAAAACTCAAAACAAACGTATCCTTCAGACTGCTCTGCTGTGTGTTCTCTTAGCTAAGGCAGTTGAATCTACCTTGAGATTCAAAAAGTGAGAACCGCGTTTCTTTTAGGAGCTGCGTTTTTATATTCAAGATTAAGTGAAAGTAAACGCTGTATTGAGAAATATCTGCTTCTAAAACCAAAACGGAGCAACCTAACAGAACGGCCTTCAATGGGTGCGTTCAACTTACAGAGATAAACTGATGTGTGTTTGCAGGGATTTTTAAACCCTTTCTGTGAAGAAGCGGAAAACGCATTTTTCCAGCCAAATCCAAGCATTTCAGGAATAGCTGGAGATCTCCGTCTAAAACTCAAAACGAACGTATCCTTCAGACTGCTCTGCTGTGTGTTCGCTTACCTAAGGGAGTTGAATCTGCCTTGAGATTCAGAGAGTGAGAAGCGCGTTTCTTCTAGGAGCTGCGTTTGGATAGTCCAGAGTAAATGGGAGTTAACGCTGTATTGACAAATATCTGCTTCTAAAACCAAAACAGAGCAACCTAACAGAACGGCCTTCAATGTGTGCGTTCCACTTACAGAGTTAAACTGATGGGTGTTTGCAGGAATTTGTAAACCCTTTCTGTGAAGAAGCGGAAAACGCATTTTTCCAGCGAAATCCAAGCGTTTCAGGAATAGCTGAAAATCTCCGTCTAAAACTCAAAACGGACGTATCCTTCAGACTGCTATGCTGTGTGTTCGCTTAGCTAAGGGACCTGAATCTGCCTTGAGATTCAGAGAGTGAGAACCGCGTTTCTTCTAGGAGCTGCGTTTGGATATTCCAGAGTGAATGGGAGTAAACGCTGTATTGAGAAATATCTGCTTCTAAAACCAAAACGGAGCAACCTAAGAGAACGGCCTTCAATGTGTGCGTTCATCCTAAAGAGTTAAACTGATGTGTGTTTGCAGGAGTTTGTAAACCCTTTCTGTGAAGAAGCGGAAAACTTATTTTTCCAGCCAAATCCAAGCATTTCAGAAATAGCTTGAAATCTCCGTCTAAAACTCAAAACGAACGTATCCTTCAAACTGCTCTGCTGTGTGTTCGCTTAGCTAAGAAAGCTGAATCTGCCTTGAGATTCAGAGAGGGAGAAGCGCGTTTCTTCTAGGAGCTGCGCTTGGATATTCCAGAGTGAATGAGAGTTAACGCTGTATTGAGAAATATCTGCTTCTATAACCAAAACGGAGCAACCTAACAGAACGGCCTTCAATGTGTGCGTTCAACTTAGAGAGTTAAACGGATCTGTGTTTGCAGGAGTTTGTCAACCCTTTCTGTCAATAAGCGGAAAACGCATTTTTCCTGCCAAATCCAAGCATTTCAGAAATAGCTGGAAATCTCCGTCTAAAACTCAAAACGAACGTATCCTTCGGACTGCTGTGCTGTGTGTTCGCTTAGCTAAGTGAGCTGAATCTGCCTTGAGATTCAGAGAGTGAGAAGCCCGTTTCTTCTAGGAGCTGCGTTTGGTTATTCCAGAGTGAATGGGATTAAACGCTGTATTGAGAAATATCTGCTTCTAAAACCAAAACGGAGCAACATAACAGAACGGCCTTCAAGGTGTGCGTTCAACTTACAGAGTTAAACTGATGTGTGTTTGCAGGAGTTAGTAAACCCTTTCTGAGAAGAAGCGGAAAACGCATTTTCCAGCAAAATCCAAGCATTTTAGAAATAGCTGGACATCTCCGTCTAAAACTCAAAATGAACGTATCCTTCAGACTGCCCTGCTGTGTGTTCGCTTACCTAAGGGAGTTGAATCTGCCTTGAGATTCAGAGAGTGAGAAGCGCGTTTTTTCTAGGAGCTGCGTTTGGATATTCCAGAGTGAATGAGAGTTAACCCTGTATTGAAGAATATCTTCTTCTAAAACAAAAACGGAGCAACCTAACAGAACGGCCTTCAATGCGTGCGTTCAACTTACAGAGGTAAGCTGATGTGTGTTTGCAGGAGTTTGTAAACCCTTTCCGTCAAGAAGCGGAAAACGCATTTTTCCTGTCATATCCGTCCATTTCAGAAATAGCTGGAAATCTCCGTCTAAAACTCAAAACGAACGTATCTTTCAGACTGCTCCACTGTGGGTTCGCTTAGCTAAGTGAGCTGAATCTGCCTTGAGATTCAGAGAGTGAGAAGCGCGTTTCCTCTAGGAACTTCGTTTGGATATTCCAGAGTGTATGAAAGTAAACGCTGTATTGAGAAATATCTGCTTCTAAAACCAAAACAGACCAACCTAACAGAACGGCCTTCAATGTGTGCGTTCAACATACAGAGTTAAACTGATGTGTGTTTGCAGGAGTTTGTAAACCCTTTCGGAGAAGAAGCGGAAAACGCAATTTCCAGCAAAATCCAAGCATTTCAGAAATAGCTGGAAATCTCCGTCTAAAACTCAAAACGAACGTATCCTCCATACTGCTCTGCTGTGTGTTCTCATAGCTAAGGGACCTGAATCTGCCTTGAGATTCAGAGTGTGAGAAGCCCGTTTCTTATAGGACCTGCGTTTGGATATTCCAGAGTGAATGGGAGTAAACGCTGTATTGAGAAATATCTGCTTCTAAACCCAAAACAAAGCAACCTACAAGAGAGGCCTTCGATGTGTGCGTTCCACTTACAGAGTTAAACTGATGTGTGTTTGCAGTAGTTTGTTAACCCTTTCTGAAAAGAAGGGGAAAACCCATTTTACAGCCAAATCCAAGCATTTCAGGAATAGCTGGAAATCTCCGTCTAAAACTCAAAACTAACGTACACTTCAGACTGCTCTGCTGTGTGTTCGCTTACCTGAGGGAGTTGAATCGGCCTTGAGATTCAGAGAGTGAGAAGCGCGTTTTTTCTAGGAGCTGCGTTTGGATATTCCAGAGTGAATGAAAGTAAACGCTTTATTGAGAAATATCTGCTTCTAAAATTAAAACGGAGCAACCTAACAGAACGGCCTTCAATGGGTGCGTTCAACTTACAGAGTTAAACTGATGTGTGTTTGCAGGAGTTTGTAAATTTTTTTTCTGAGAAGAAGCGGAAAACGCATTTTCCAGCCAAATCCAAGCATTTCAGGAATAGCTGGATATATCCGTCTAAAACTCAAAACGAACGTATCCTTCAGACTGCTCTGCTGTGTGTTCGCTTAGATAAGGGACCTGAATCTGCCTTGAGATTCAGAGAGTGAGAAGCGCGTTTCTTCTAGTAGCTGCCTTTTTATATTCAAGATTGAATGGGAGTAAACGCTGTATTGACAAATATCTGCTTCTAAAACCAAAACGGAGCAACCTAACAGAACGGCCTTCAATGTGTGCGTTCAACTTACAGAGTTAAACTGATGTGTGTTTGCAGGAGTTTGTAAACCCTTTCTGAGAAGAAGCGGAAAACGCATTTTCCAGCCAAATCAAAGTATTTCAGGAATAGCTGGATATCTCCGTCTAAAACTCAAAACGAACATATCCGTCAGACTGCTCTGCTGTGTGTTCGTTTACCTAAGTGAGTTGAATTTGCCTTGAGATTCAGACAGTGAGAAACGCGTTTCTTTTAGGAGCTGCGTTTGGATATTCCAGAGTGAATGGGAGTAAACGCTGTATTGAGAAATATCTGCCTCTAAAACCAAAACGGAGCAACCTAACAGAACGACCTTCAATGTGTGCGTTCAACCTACAGAGTTAAACTGATGTGTGTTTGCAGGAATTTGTAAACACTTTCTTTGAAGAAGCGGAAAACGCATTTTTCAAGCCAAATCCAAGCATTTCAGAAATAGCTGGACATCTCCGTCTAAAACTCAAAACGAACGTATCCTACATACTGCTCTGCTGTGTTTTCTCTTAGCTAAGGCAGTTGAATCTAACTTGAGATTCAAAAAGTGAGAACCGCGTTTCTTCTAGGAGCTGCGTTTGGATATTCCAGAGTGAATGGGAAGTAAACGCTGTATTTAGAAATATCTGCTTCTAAAACCAAAACGGAGATAACTAACAGAGCGGCCTTCAATGTGTGCGTTACACTTAAAGAGCTAACTGAGGTGGGTTTGCAGGAGTTTGTAAACCCTTTCTGAGAAGAAGCGGAAAACGCATTTTCCAGACAAATACAGCATTTCAGGAATAGCTGGAAATCTCCGTCTAAAACTGAAATGAACGTATGCTTCAGATTGCTCTGCTGTGTGTTCGCTTACCTAAGGGAATTGAATCTGCCTTGAGATTCAGAGAGTGAGAAGCGCGTTTCTTTTATGAGCTGCGTTTGGATATTCCAGAGTGAATGAAAGTAAACGCTGTATTGAGAAATATCTGCTTCTATAACCAAAACGGAGCAACCTAACAGAACGGCCTTCAATGTGTGCGTTCAACTTACAGAGTTAAACTGATGTGTGTTTGCAGGAGTTTGTAAACCCTTTCCGACAAGAAGCAAAAAACGCATTTTTCCTGCCAAATCCAAGCATTTCAGAAATAGCTGGAAATCTCCGTCTAAAATTCAAAACGAACTTATCCTTCAGACTGCTCTGCTGTGTGTTCGCTTAGCTAAGGGAGTTGAATCTGCCTAGAGTTTCAGAGAGTGAGAAGCGCGTTTCTTCTAGGAGCTGCGTTTAGATATTACAGAGTGAATGGGAGTAAACGCTGTATTGAGAAATATCTGATTCTAAAACCAAAACGGAGCAACTTAGCAGAACGGCCTTCAATGTGTGCGTTCAACTTACAGAGTTAAACTGATGTGTGTTTGCAGGAGGTTGTAAACCCTTTCTGAGAAGAAGTGGAAAACGCATTTTCCAGCAAAATTCAATCATTTCAGCAATAGTTGGAAATCTCCGTCTAAAGCTTAAAACGAACGTATCTTTCAGACTACTCTGCTGTGTGTTCACTTACCTAAGGGAGTTGAATCTGCCTTGAGATTCGGAGAGTAAGAAGCGTGTTTCTTTTAGGAGCTTCGTTTTGATAGTTCTGAGTGAAGGGGAGTTAACGCTGTATTGAGAAATATCTGCTTCTAAAACCAAAACGGAGCAACCTAACAGAAAGGCTTTCAATGTGTGCGTTCAACTTACAGAGTTAAACTGATGTGTGTTTGCAGGAGTTTGTAAACCCTTTCTGTGAAGAAACGGAAAACGCATTTTTCCAGCCAAATCCAAGCATTTCAGGAATAGCTGGAAATCTCCGTCTAAAACTCAAAACGAACGTATCCTTCAGACTACTCTGCTGTGTGTTCGCTTATATTAGGGACCTGAATCTGCCTTGAGATTCAGAGAGTGAGAAGCGCGTTTCTTCTAGGAGCTGCGTTTTCATATTCAAGATTGAATGGGAGTAAACGCTGTATTGAGAAATATCTGCTTCTAAAACCAAAACGGAGAAACCTAACAGAACGGCCTTCAATGTGTGTGTTCAACTTACAGAGTTAAACTGATGTGTGTTTGCAGGAATTTTTAAACCCTTTCTGTGAAGAAGTGGAAAACGCATTTTCCATCAAATCCAAGCATTTCAGGAATAGCTGGAAATCTCCGTCTAAAACTCAAAACGATCGTATCCTTCAGACTGCTCTGCTGTGTGTTCGCTTAGCTAAGGCAGCTGAATCTGCCTTGAGATTCAGAGAGTGAGAAGCGCATTTCTTCTAGGAGCTGCGTTTGGATATTCCAGAGTGAATGGGAGTAAACGCTGTATTTAGAAACATCTGCTTCTAAAACCAAAACGGAGCAACCTAACAGAACCGCCTTCAATGTATGCATTCAACTTAAAAAGTTAAACTGATGTGTGTTTGCAGGAGTTTGTAAACCCTTTCTGTGAAGAAGCGGAAAACGCATTTTTCAAGCCAAATCCAAGCATTTCAGAAATACCTGGACATCTCCGTCTAAAACTCAAAATGAACGTATCCTTCAGACTGCTCTGCTGTGTGTTCTCTTAGCTAAGGCAGTTGAATCTACCTTGAGATTCAAAAAGTGAGAACCGCGTTTCTTCTAGGAGCTCCGTTTAAATATCCCAGAGTCAATAGGAGTAAACGCTATATTGAGAAATATTTGCTTCTGAAACCAAAACGGAGCAACCTAACAGAACGGCCTTCAATATGTTCGTTCAACTTACAGAGTTAAACTGATGTGTGTTTGCAGGAGGTTGTAAACCCTTTCTGTGAAAAAGCAGAAAACGCATTTTTCCATCCAAATCCAAGCATTTTAGAAATAGCTGGAAATCTCCGTCTAAAACTCAAAACGAACGTATCCTTCAGACTGCTCTGCTGTGTGTTCGCCTACCTAAGGGAGTTGAGTCTGCCTTGGGATTCAGAGTGAGAAGCGCATTTCTTCTAGGAGCTGCGTTGGGATAGTCCAGAGTAAACGGGAGTTAACGCTGTATTGAGAAATATCTGCCTCTAAAACCAAAACGGAGCAACCTAACAGAACGGCCCTCAATGTGTGCGTTCCACTTACAGAGTTAAACTGATGGGTGTTTGCAGGAATTTGTAAACCCTTTCTGTGAAGAAGCGGAAAACGCATTTTTCCAGCGAAATCCAAGCATTTCAGGAATAGCTGGAAATCTCCGTCTAAAACTCAAAACGGACGTAACCTTCAGACTGCTATGCTGTGTGTTCGCTTAGCTAAGAGACCTGAATCTGCCTTGAGATTCAGAGAGTGAGAACCGCGTTTCCTCTAGGAGCCCCGTTTGGATATTCCAGAGTGAATGGGAGTAAACCCTGTATTGAGAAATATCTGCTTCTAAAACCAAAACGGAGCAACCTAACAGAACGGCCTTCAATGTGTGCGTTCAACTTACAAAGTAAAACTGATGTGTCTTTGCAGGAGTTTGTAAACCCTTTCTGTGAAGAAGCGGAAAACGCATTTTTCCAGCGAAATCCAAGCATTTCAGGAATAGCTGGAAATCTCCGTCTAAAACTCAAAACGGACGTATCCTTCAGACTGCTATGCTGTGTGTTCGCATAGCTAAGGGACCTGAATCTGCCTTGAGATTCAGAGAGTGAGAAGTGCGTTTCTTTTAGGAGCTGCGTTTAGATATTCCAGAGTGAATGAAAGTAAACTCTGTATTGAGAAATATCTGCTTCTAAAACAAAAACGGAGCAACCTAACAGAACGGCCTTCTATGTCTTCGTTCCACTTACAGAGATAAACTGATGTGTGTTTGCAGGAGTTTGTAAACCCTTTCTGTGAAGAAGCGGAAAACGCATTTTTCCAGCCAAATTCAAGCATTTCAGAAATAGCTGGAAATATCCGTCTAAAACTCAAAACGAACGTATCTTTTAGACTGCTGTGCTGTGTGTTCTCTTAGCTAAGGCAGTTGAATCTACCTTGAGATTCAACAAGTGAGAATCGCGTTTCTTCTAAAAGCTGCGTTTAGATATTTCAGAATGAATGGGAGTAAACGCTGTATTGAGAAATATCTGCTTCTAAAACCAAAACGGAGCAACCTAACAGAACGCCTTCAATGTGTTCGTTCAACTTACAGAGTTAAACTGATGTGTGTTTGCAGGAGTTAGTAAACCCTTTCTGTGAAGAAGCGGAAAACGCATTTTTCCAGCGAAATCTAAGCATTTCAGAAATAGCTGGACATCTCCGTCTAAAACTCAAAACGAACGTATCCTTCAGACTGCTCTGCTCTGTGTTCGCTTAGCTCAGGGAGCTGAATCTGCCTTGAGATTCAGAGAGTGAGAAGTGCGTTTCTTCTAGGAGCTGCGTTTGTATAGTCAAGAGTGAATGGGATTAAACACTGTATTGAGAAATATCTGCTTCTAAAACCAAAACAGAGCAACCTAACAGAACGGCCTTCAACGTGTGCGTTCAACCTACAGAGTGAAACTGATGTGTGTTTGCAGGAATTTGTAAACCCTTTCTGTGAAGAAACGGAAAACGCATTTTGCCAGCCAAATCCAAGCATTTCAGGAATAGCTGGAAATCTCCGTCTAAAACTCAAAACGAACGTATCCTTCAGACTACTCTGCTGTGTGTTCGCTTACCTAAGGGAGTTGAATCTGCCTTGAGATTCAGAGTGTGAGAAGCGCGTTTCTTTTAGGAGCTGCGTTTGGATATTCCAGAGTGAATGGGAGTAAACGCTGTATAGAGAAATATCTGATTCTAAAACCAAAACGGAGCAACCTAACAGAACGGCCTTCAATGTGTGGGTTCAACCTAAAGAGATAAACTGATTTTTGTTTGCAGGAGTTTGTAAACCCTTTCTGTGAAGAAGCGGAAAACGCATTTTTCCAGCCAAATCCAAGCATTTCAGAAAGAGCTGGAAATCTCCGTCTACAACTCAAAACGAACATATCCTTCAGAATGCTCTGCTGTGTGTTCGCGTAGGTAAGGGAGCTGAATCTGCCTTGAGTTTCAGAGAGTGAGAAGCGTGTTTCTTCTAGGAGCTTCGTTTGGATATTCCAGAGTGAATGGGATTAAACGCTGTATTGAGAAATATCTGCTTCTAAAACCGAAACGGAGCAACTTAACAAAACGGCCTTCAATGTGTGCGTTCAACTTACAGAGGTAAACTGATGTGTGTTTGCAGGAGTTTAATCCCTTTCTGTGAAGAAGCGGAAAACGCATTTTTCCAGCCAAATCCAAGCATTTCAGAAATAGCTGGACATCTCCGTCTAAAACTCAAAACGAACGTATCCTTCAGAATGCTCGGCTGTGTGTTCGCTTACCTAAGGGAGTTGAATCTGCCTTGAGATTCAGAAAGTGAGAAGCGCGTTTCTTATAGGAGCTGCGTTTGTATAGTCCAGAGTGAATGGGAGTTTACGCTGTATTGAGAAGTATCTCCTTCTAGAACCAAAGCGGAGCAACTTAACAAAACAACCTTCAATGTGTGCGTTCAACTTACAGAGTTAAACTGATGTGTGTTTGCAGGAGTTTGTAAACCCTTTCTGAGAAGAGGGGGAAAACGCATATTCCAGCCAAATCCAAGCATTTAGGGATAGCTGGAATTCTCAGTCTAAAACTCAAAACGAACGTACACTTCAGACTGCTCTGCTGTGTGTTAGCTTACCTAAGGGAGTTGAATCTGCCTTGAGATTCAGAGAGTGAGAAGCGCGTTTGTTCTAGGAGCTGCGTTTGGATATTCCAGAGTGAATGAAAGTAAACGCTGTATTGAGAAATATCTGCTTCTAAAACCAAAACGGAGCAGCCTAACAGAACGCCTTCAATGTGTTCGTTCAACTTACAGAGTTAAACTGATGTGTGTTTGCAGGAGTTAGTAAACCCTTTCTGTGAAGAAGCGGAAAACGCATTTTTCCAGCGAAATCTAAGCATTTCAGAAATAGCTGGACATCTCCGTCTAAAACTCAAAACGAACGTATCCTTCAGACTGCTCTGCTCTGTGTACGCTTAGCTCAGGGAGCTGAATCTGCCTAGAGATTCAGAGAGTGAGAAGTGCGTTTCTTCTAGGAGCTGCGTTTGGATATTCCAGAGTGAATGAAAGTAAACACTGTATTGAGAAATATCTGCTTCTAAAACCAAAACGGAGCAACCTAACAGAACGGCCTTCAATGCGTGCATTCAACTCACGGAGTTAAACTGATCTGTGTTTGCAGGGATTTTTAAACCCTTTCTGTGAAGAAGCGGAAAACGCATTTCTCCAGCCAAATCCAAGCATTTCAGGAATAGCTGGAGATCTCCGTCTAAAACTCAAAACAAACGTATCCTTCAGACTGCTCTGCTGTGTGTTCTCTTAGCTAAGGCAGTTGAATCTACCTTGAGATTCAAAAAGTGAGAACCGCGTTTCTTCTAGGAGCTGCGTTTTTATATTCAAGATTAAATGGGAGTAAACGCTGTATTGAGAAATATCTGCTTCTAAAACCGAAACGGAGAAACCTAACAGAACGGCCTTCAATGTGTGCGTTCAACTAACAGAGTTAAACTGATGTGTGTTTGCAGGAGTTTTTAAACCCTTCCTGTGAAGAAGTGGAAAACGCATTTTCCAGCCAAATCCAAGCATTTCACGAATAGCTGGAAATCTCAGTCTAAAACTCAAAACGAACGTATACTTCAGACTGCTCTGCTGTGTGTTCGCTTAGTTAAGGGACCTGAATCTGCCTTGAGATTCAGAGTGAGAAGCACGTTTCTTCTAGGAGCTGCGTTTAAATATTCCAGAGTGAATGGGAGTAAACGCTGTATTGAGAAATATCTGCTTCTAAAACCCAAACGGAGCAATCTAACAGAACGGCCTTCAATGTGTGCGTTCAACTTACAGAGTTGAACTGATGTGTGTTTGCAGGAGTTTGTAAACCCTTTCTGAGAAGAAGCGGAAAACGCATTTTCCAGCCAAATCCAAGCATTTCAGGAATAGCTGGAAATCTCCGTCTAAAACTCAAAACGAACGTATGATTCAGACTGCTCTGCTGTGTGTTGGCTTACATAACGGAGTTTAATCTGCCTTGAGATTCAGAGTGAGAAGCGCGTTTCTTATAGGTGCTGCGTTTGGATAGTCCAGAGTAAACGGGAGTTCACGCTGTATTGAGAAATATCTGCTTCTAAAACCAAAACGGAGCAATCTAACAGAACGGCCTTCAATGTGTGCGTTCAACTTACAGAGTTGAACTGATGTGTGTTTGCAGGAGTTTGTAAACCCTTTCTGAGAAGAAGCGGAAAACGCATTTTCCAGCCAAATCAAAGTATTTCAGGAATAGCTGGATATCTCCGTCTAAAACTCAAAACGAACATATCCGTCAGACTGCTCTGCTGTGTGTTCGTTTACCTAAGTGAGTTGAATTTGCCTTGAGATTCAGACAGTGAGAAACGCGTTTCTTTTAGGAGCTGCGTTTGGATATTCCAGAGTGAATGGGAGTAAACGCTGTATTGAGAAATATCTGCCTCTAAAACCAAAACGGAGCAACCTAACAGAACGACCTTCAATGTGTGCGTTCAACCTACAGAGTTAAACTGATGTGTGTTTGCAGGAATTTGTAAACACTTTCTTTGAAGAAGCGGAAAACGCATTTTTCAAGCCAAATCCAAGCATTTCAGAAATAGCTGGACATCTCCGTCTAAAACTCAAAACGAACGTATCCTACATACTGCTCTGCTGTGTTTTCTCTTAGCTAAGGCAGTTGAATCTAACTTGAAATTCAAAAAGTGAGAACCGCGTTTCTTCTAGGAGCTGCGTTTGGATATTCCAGAGTGAATGGGAAGTAAACGCTGTATTTAGAAATATCTGCTTCTAAAACCAAAACGGAGATAACTAACAGAGCGGCCTTCAATGTGTGCGTTACACTTAAAGAGCTAACTGAGGTGGGTTTGCAGGAGTTTGTAAACCCTTTCTGAGAAGAAGCGGAAAACGCATTTTCCAGACAAATACAGCATTTCAGGAATAGCTGGAAATCTCCGTCTAAAACTGAAATGAACGTATGCTTCAGATTGCTCTGCTGTGTGTTCGCTTACCTAAGGGAATTGAATCTGCCTTGAGATTCAGAGAGTGAGAAGCGCGTTTCTTTTATGAGCTGCGTTTGGATATTCCAGAGTGAATGAAAGTAAACGCTGTATTGAGAAATATCTGCTTCTATAACCAAAACGGAGCAACCTAACAGAACGGCCTTCAATGTGTGCGTTCAACTTACAGAGTTAAACTGATGTGTGTTTGCAGGAGTTTGTAAACCCTTTCCGACAAGAAGCAAAAAACGCATTTTTCCTGCCAAATCCAAGCATTTCAGAAATAGCTGGAAATCTCCGTCTAAAATTCAAAACGAACTTATCCTTCAGACTGCTCTGCTGTGTGTTCGCTTAGCTAAGGGAGTTGAATCTGCCTAGAGTTTCAGAGAGTGAGAAGCGCGTTTCTTCTAGGAGCTGCGTTTAGATATTACAGAGTGAATGGGAGTAAACGCTGTATTGAGAAATATCTGATTCTAAAACCAAAACGGAGCAACTTAGCAGAACGGCCTTCAATGTGTGCGTTCAACTTACAGAGTTAAACTGATGTGTGTTTGCAGGAGGTTGTAAACCCTTTCTGAGAAGAAGTGGAAAACGCATTTTCCAGCAAAATCCAATCATTTCAGCAATAGTTGGAAATCTCCGTCTAAAGCTTAAAACGAACGTATCTTTCAGACTACTCTGCTGTGTGTTCGCTTACCTAAGGGAGTTGAATCTGCCTTGAGATTCGGAGAGTCAGAAGCGTGTTTCTTCTAGGAGCTTCGTTTTGATAGTTCTGAGTGAAGGGGAGTTAACGCTGTATTGAGAAATATCTGCTTCTAAAACCAAAACGGAGCAACCTAACAGAACGGCTTTCAATGTGTGCGTTCAACTTACAGAGTTAAACTGATGTGTGTTTGCAGGAGTTTGTAAACCCTTTCTGTGAAGAAACGGAAAACGCATTTTTCCAGCCAAATCCAAGCATTTCAGGAATAGCTGGAAATCTCCGTCTAAAACTCAAAACGAACGTATCCTTCAGACTACTCTGCTGTGTGTTCGCTTATATTAGGGACCTGAATCTGCCTTGAGATTCAGAGAGTGAGAAGCGCGTTTCTTCGAGGAGCTGCGTTTTCATATTCAAGATTGAATGGGAGTAAACGCTGTATTGAGAAATATCTGCTTCTAAAACCAAAACGGAGAAACCTAACAGAACGGCCTTCAATGCGTGTGTTCAACGTACAGAGTTAAACTGATGTGTGTTTGCAGGAATTTTTAAACCCTTTCTGTGAAGAAGTGGAAAACGCATTTTCCATCAAATCCAAGCATTTCAGGAATAGCTGGAAATCTCCGTCTAAAACTCAAAACGATCGTATCCTTCAGACTGCTCTGCTGTGTGTTCGCTTAGCTAAGGCAGCTGAATCTGCCTTGAGATTCAGAGAGTGAGAAGCGCATTTCTTCTAGGAGCTGCGTTTGGATATTCCAGAGTGAATGGGAGTAAACGCTGTATTTAGAAACATCTGCTTCTAAAACCAAAACGGAGCAACCTAACAGAACCGCCTTCAATGTATGCATTCAACTTAAAAAGTTAAACTGATGTGTGTTTGCAGGAGTTTGTAAACCCTTTCTGTGAAGAAGCGGAAAACGCATTTTTCAAGCCAAATCCAAGCATTTCAGAAATACCTGGACATCTCCGTCTAAAACTCAAAATGAACGTATCCTTCAGACTGCTCTGCTGTGTGTTCTCTTAGCTAAGGCAGTTGAATCTACCTTGAGATTCAAAAAGTGAGAACCGCGTTTCTTCTAGGAGCTCCGTTTAAATATCCCAGAGTCAATAGGAGTAAACGCTATATTGAGAAATATTTGCTTCTGAAACCAAAACGGAGCAACCTAACAGAACGGCCTTCAATATGTTCGTTCAACTTACAGAGTTAAACTGATGTGTGTTTGCAGGAGGTTGTAAACCCTTTCTGTGAAAAAGCGGAAAACGCAATTTTCCATCCAAATCCAAGCATTTTAGAAATAGCTGGACATCTCCGTCTAAAACTCAAAACGAACGTATTTTTCAGACTGCTCTGCTGTGTGTTCGCTTACCTAAGGGAGTTGAATCTGCCTTGGGATTCAGAGTGAGAAGCGCATTTCTTCTAGGAGCTGCGTTTGGATAGTCCAGAGTAAACGGGAGTTAACGCTGTATTGAGAAATATCTGCCTCTAAAACCAAAACGGAGGAACCTAACAGAACGGCCCTCAATGTGTGCGTTCCACTTACAGAGTTAAACTGATGGGTGTTTGCAGGAATTTGTAAACCCTTTCTGTGAAGAAGCGGAAAACGCATTTTTCCAGCGAAATCCAAGCATTTCAGGAATAGCTGGAAATCTCCGTCTAAAACTCAAAACGGACGTAACCTTCAGACTGCTATGCTGTGTGTTCGCTTAGCTAAGAGACCTGAATCTGCCTTGAGATTCAGAGAGTGAGAACCGCGTTTCCTCTAGGAGCCCCGTTTGGATATTCCAGAGTGAATGGGAGTAAACCCTGTATTGAGAAATATCTGCTTCTAAAACCAAAACGGAGCAACCTAACAGAACGGCCTTCAATGTGTGCGTTCAACTTACAAAGTAAAACTGATGTGTCTTTGCAGGAGTTTGTAAACCCTTTCTGTGAAGAAGCGGAAAACGCATTTTTCCAGCGAAATCCAAGCATTTCAGGAATAGCTGGAAATCTCCGTCTAAAACTCAAAACGGACGTATCCTTCAGACTGCTATGCTGTGTGTTCGCATAGCTAAGGGACCTGAATCTGCCTTGAGATTCAGAGAGTGAGAAGTCCGTTTCTTTTAGGAGCTGCGTTTAGATATTCCAGAGTGAATGAAAGTAAACTCTGTTTTGAGAAATATCTGCTTCTAAAACAAAAACGGAGCAACCTAACAGAACGGCCTTCTATGTGTTCGTTCCACTTACAGAGATGAACTGATGTGTGTTTGCAGGAGTTTGTAAACCCTTTCTGTGAAGAAGCGGAAAACGCATTTTTCCAGCCAAATTCAAGCATTTCAGAAATAGCTGGAAATATCCGTCTAAAACTCAAAACGAACGTATCTTTCAGACTGCTGTGCTGTGTGTTCTCTTAGCTAAGGCAGTTGAATCTACCTTGAGATTCAACAAGTGAGAACCGCGTTTCTTCTAGGAGCCGGGTTTGGATATTCCAGAGTGAATGGGAGTAAACGCTGTATTGAGAAATATCTGCTTCTAAAACCCAAACGGAGCAACATAACAGAACGGCCTTCAATGAGTGCGTTCAACTTACAGAGTTAAACTGAGGTGTGTTTGCAGGAGTTTGTAAACCCTTTCTGTGAAGAAGCGGAAAACGCATTTTTCCAGCCAAATCCAAGCATTTCAGAAATAGCTGGACATCTCCGTCTGAAACGCAAAACGAACGTATCCTTCAGACTGCTCTGCTGTGAGTTCGCTTATTTAAGGGGGTTGAATCTGCCTTAAGATTCAGAGAGTGAGAAGCGCGTTTCTTCTTGGAGCTGCGTTTGGATAGTCCAGAGTGAACGGGAGTTAACGATGTATTGAGAAATATCTGCTTCTAAAACAAAAACGGAGCAACATAACAGAACGGCCTTCAATGTGTCCGTTCAACTTACAGAGTTAAACTGATGTGTGTTTGCAGGAGTTTGTAAACCCTTTCTGTGAATAAGCAGAAAACGCATTTTTCCAGCCAAATCCAAGCATTTCAGAAATAGCTGGAAATCTCCGTCTAAAATTAAAAACGAACGTATCCTTCATACTGCTCTGCTGTGTGTTCGCTTAGCTAAGGGAGTTGAATCTGCCTTGAGTTTCAGAGAGTGAGAAGCGCGTTTCTTCTAGGAGCTGCATTTCGATATTTCAGAGTGAATGGGAGTAAACGCTGTATTGAGAAATATCTGATTCTAAAACCAAAACGGAGCAACATAGCAGAACGGACTTCAATGTATGCGTTCAACATACAGAGTTAAACTGATATGTGTTTGCAGGAGTTTGTAAACCCTTTCTGAGAAGAAGCGGAAAACGCATTTTCCAGCAAAATCCAAGCATTTCAGCAATAGTTGGAAATCTCCGTCTAAAGCTTAAAACGAACGTATCCTTCAGACTACTCTACTGTGTGTTCGCTTACCTAAGGGAGTTGAATCTGCCTTGAGATTCGGAGAGTGAGAAGCGTGTTTCTTCTAGGAGCTTCGTTTTGATAGTTCTGAGTGAATGGGAGTTAACGCTGTATTGAGAAATATCTGGTTCTAAAACCAAAACGGAGCAACCTAACAGAACGGCTTTCAATGTGTGCGTTCAACATACAGAGATAAACTGATGTGTCTTTGCCGGAGTTTGTAAATCCTTTCTGTGGAGAAGCGGAAAACGCATTTTTCCAGCCAAATCCAAGCATTTCAGAAATAGCTTGAAATCTCCGTCTAAAACTCAAAACGAACGTATCCTTCAAACTGCTCTGCTGTGTGTTCGCTTAGCTAAGGAAGCTGAATCTGCCTTGAGATTCAGAGAGTGAGAAGCGCGTTTCTTCTAGGAGCTGCGCTTGGATATTCCAGAGTGAATGAGAGTTAACGCTGTATTGAGAAATATCTGCTTCTAAAACCAAAACGGAGCAACCTCACAGAACGGCCTTCAATGTTTGCGTTCAACTTACAGAGTTAAACGGATGTGTGTTTGCAGGAGTTTGTAAACCCTTTCCGTCAATAAGCAGTAAACGCATTTTTCCTGCCAAATCCAAGCATTTCAGAAATAGCTGGAAATCTCCGTCTAAAACTCAAAACGAACGTATCCTTCAGACTGCTGCGCTGTGTGTTCGCTTAGCTAAGTGAGCTGAATCTGCCTTGAGATTCAGAGTGAGAAGCCCGTTTCTTCTAGAAGCTGCGTTTGGTTATTCCAGAGTGAATGGGATTAAACGCTGTATTGAGAAATATCTGCTTCTAAAACCAAAACGGAGCAACATAACAGAACGGCCTTCAATGTGTGCGTTTAACTTACAGAGTTAAACTGATGTGTGTTTGCAGGAGTTTGTAAACCCTTTCCGTCAATAAGAGGAAAACGCATTTTTCCTGCCAAATCCAAGCATTTCAGAAATAGCTGAAAATCTCCGTCTAGAACTAAAAACGAACGTATCCTTCAGACTGCTCTGCTGTGTGTTCGCTTAGCTAAGGAAGTTGAATCTGCCTTGAGATTTAGAGAGTGAGAAGCGCGTTTTCTCTAGGAGCTGCGTTTGGATATTCCAGAGTGTATGGGAGTAAACGCTGTATTGAGAAATATCTGCTTCTAAAACCAAAACGGACCAACCTAACAGAACGGCCTTCAATGTGTGCGTTCAACTTACAGAGTTTAACTGACGTTTGTTTGCAGGAATTTGTAAACCCTTTCTGTGGAGAAGGGGAAGACGCATTTTTCCAGCCAAATCCAAGCATTTCAGGCATAGCTGGAAATCTCCGTCTAAAACTCAAAACGAACGTATCCTTCAGACTGCTCTGCTGTGTGTTCTCTTAGCTAAGGCAGTTGAATCTACCTTGAGATTCAAAAAGTGAGAACCGTATTTCTTTTAGGAGCTGCGTTTAAATATTCCAGAGTCAATGGGAGTAAACGCTATATTGAGAAATATTTGCTTGTAAAACCAAAACGGAGCAACCTAACAGAACGGCTTTCAATGTGTGCGTTCAACATACAGAGATAAACTGATGTGTCTTTGCCGGAGTTTGTAAATCCTTTCTGTGGAGAAGCGGAAAACGCATTTTTCCAGCCAAATCCAAGCATTTCAGAAATAGCTGGATATCTTCGTCTAAAACTCAAAACGAACGTATCCTTCAGACTGCCCTGTTCTGTGTTCGCTTACCTAAGGGAATTGAATCTGCCTTGAGATTCAGAGATTGAGAAGCGCGTTTCTTCTAGAAGCTGCGTTTGGATATACCAGAGTGAATGAGAGTTAACGTTGTATTGAGAAATATCTGCTTCTAAAAGCAAAACGGAGCCACCTAACAGAACGGCCTTCAATGTGTGCGTTCAACTTACAGAGTTAAACTGATGTCTGTTTGCAGGAGTTTGTAAACCCTTTCTGAGAGGAAGCAAAGAACGCATTTTCTAGCAAAATCCCAGCATTTCAGGAATAGCTGGAAATCTCCGTCTAAAACTCAAAACGAACGTATCCTTCATACTGCTCTGCTGTGTGTTCTCTTAGCTAAGGCAGTTGAATCTAACTTGAGATTCAAAAAGTGAGAACCGCGTTTCTTCTAGGAGCTGCGTTTGGATATTCCAGAGTGAATGGGAGTAAACGCTGTATTGAGAAATATCTACTTCAAAACCAAAACGGAGATAAATAACAGAGCGGCCTTCAATGCGTGCGTTCATCCTAAAGAGTTAAACTGAGGTGGGTTTGCAGGAGTTTGTAAACCCTTTCTGAGAAGAAGCGGAAAACGCATTTTTTAACCAAATACAGCATTTCAGGAATAGCTGGAAATCTCCGTCTAAAACTGAAATGAACGTATACTTCAGACTGCTCTGCTGTGTGTTCGCATACCTAAGGGAATTGAATCTGCCTTGAGATTCAGAGAGTGAGAAGCGCGTTTCTTTTATGAGCTGCGTTTGGATATTCCAGAGTGAATGAAAGTAAACGCTGTATTGAGAAATATCTGCTTCTAAAACCAAAACGGAGCACCCTAACAGAACGGCCTTCAATGTGTGCGTTCAACCTAGAGAGTTAAACTGATGTGTGTTTGCAGGAATTTGTAAACCCTTTCTGTGAAGAAACGGAAAACGCATTTTTCCAGCCACATCCAAGCATTTCAGGAATAGCAGGAAATCTCCGTCTAAAACTCAAAACGAACGTATCCTTCAGACTACTCTGCTGTGTGTTCGTTTACCTAAGTGAGTTGAATCTGCCTTGAGATTCAGAGAGTGAGAAGCGCGTTTCTTTTAGGAGCTGCGTTTGGATATTCCAGAGTGAATAAGAGTAAACGCTGTATAAAGAAATATCTGCTTCTAAAACCAAAACGGAGCAACCTAACAGAACGGCCTTCAATGTGTGCGTTCAACTTACAGAGGTAAACTGATCTGTGTTTGCCGGAGTTTGTAATCCCTTTCTGTGAAGAAGCGGAAAACGCATTTTTCCAGCCAAATCCAAGCATTTCAGAAATAGCTGGACATCTCCGTCTAAAACTCAAAACGAACGTATCCTTCAGAATGCTCTGCTGTGTGTTCGCTTACCTAAGGGAGTTGAATCTGCCTTGAGATTCAGAGAGTGAGAAGCGCGTTTCTTATAGGAGCTGCGTTTGTATAGTCCAGAGTGAATGGGAGTTAACGTTGTATTGAGAAATATCTCCTTCTGCAGCCAAAACG
Source organism: Callithrix jacchus (assembly GCF_049354715.1). Classification (NCBI taxonomy): domain Eukaryota; kingdom Metazoa; phylum Chordata; class Mammalia; order Primates; family Cebidae; genus Callithrix; species Callithrix jacchus. The sequence goes on from NC_133506.1 coordinate 60,767,360, forward strand.
GAGCAACTTAACAAAACAACCTTCAAGGTGTGCGTTCAACGTACAGAGTTAAACTGATGTGTGTTTGCAGGAATTTGTAAACCCTTTTTGTGTAGAAGCGGAAAACGCATGTTTCCAGCCAATTACAAGCATTTCCGGAATAGATGGTAATCTCCGTCTAAAACTCAAAACGAACGTATCCTTCAGACTGCTCTGCTGTGTGTTCGCTTAGCTAAGGGACCTGAATCTGCCTTGAGATTCAGAGAGTGAGAAGCGCGTTTCTTCTAGGAGCTGCGTTTGGATATTCCAGAGTGAAAGGGAGTAAACGCTGTATTGAGAAATATCTGCTTCTAAAACCAAAACGGAGCAACCTAACAGAACGGCCTTCAATGTGTGGGTTCAACTTACAGAGTTCAACTGATGTGCGTTTGCAGGAGTTTGTAAACCCTTTCTGAGAAGAAGCGGAAAAGGCATTTTCCAGCCAAATGCAGCATTTCAGGAATACCTAGAAATCTCCGTCTAAAACTGAAATGAACGTATACTTCAGACTGCTCTGCTGTGTGTTCGCTTACCTAAGAGAAGAAGCGGAAAAGGCATTTTCCAGCCAAATGCAGCATTTCAGGAATACCTAGAAATCTCCGTCTAAAACTGAAATGAACGTATACTTCAGACTGCTCTGCTGTGTGTTCGCTTACCTAAGAGAATTGAATCTGCCTTGAGATTCAGAGAGTGAAAAGCGTGTTTCTTTTATGAGCTGCGTTTGGATATTCCAGAGTGAATGAAAGTAAACGCTGTATTGAGAAATATCTGCTTCTAAAACCAGAACGGAGCAACCTAAGAGAACGGCCTTCAATGTGTGCGTTCAACTTACAGAGTTAAACTGATGTGTGTTTGCAGGAGTTTGTAAACGCTTTCCGACAGGAAGCGGAAAACGCATATTTTGCCAAATCCAAGCATTTAAGAAATAGCTGAAAATCTCCGTCTAAAATTCAAAACGAACGTATCTTTCAGACTGCTCTGCTGTGTGTTCGCTTAGCTAAGGGAGTTGAATCTGCCTTGAGTTTCAGAGAGTGAGAAGCGCGTTTCTTCTAGGAGCTGCGTTTCGATATTCCAGAGTGAATGGGAGTAAACGCTGTATTGAGAAATATCTGATTCTAAAACCAAAACGGAGCAACTTAGCAGAACGGCCTTCAATGTGTGCGTTCAACTTACAGAGTTAAACTGATGTGTGTTTGCAGGAGTTTGTAAACCCATTCTGAGAAGAGGCGGAGAACGCATTTTCCAGCAAAATCCAAGCATTTCAGCAATAGCTGGAAATCTCCGTCTAAAGCTTAAAACGAACGTATCCTTCAGACTATTCTGCTGTGTGTTCGCTTACCTAAGGGAGTTGAATCTGCCTCGAGATTCGGAGAGTGAGAAGCGTGTTTCTTCTAGGAGCTTCGTTTTGATAGTTCTGAGGGAATGGGAGTTAACGCTGTATTGAGAAATATCTGCTTCTAAAACCAAAACGGAGCAACCTAACAGGACGGCTTTCAATGTGTGCGTTCAACTTACAGAGTTAAACTGATGTGTCTTTGCAAAAGTTTGTAAATCCTTTCTGTGGAGAAGCGGAAAACGCATTTTTCCGGCCAAATCCAAGCATTTCAGCAATAGCTTGAAATCTCCGTCTAAAACTCAAAACGAACGTATCCTTCAAACTGTTCTGCTGTGTGTTCGCTTAGCTAAGGAAGCTGAATCTGCCTTGAGATTCAGAGAGTGAGAAGCACGTTTCTTCTAGGAGCTGTGCTTGGATATTCCAGAGTGAATGAGTGTTAACGCTGTATTGAGAAATATCTGCTTCTAAAACCAAAACGGAGCAACCTAACAGAACGGCCTTCAATGTGTGGGTTCAACTTACAGAGTTCAACTGATGTGTGTTTGCCGGAGTTTGTAAACCCTTTCTGTGAAGAAGCGGAAAACGCATTTTTCCATCCAAATCCAAGCATTTTAGAAATAGCTGGACATCTCCGTCTAAAACTCAAAACGAACGTATCCTTCAGACTGCTCTGCTGTGTGTTCGCTTACCTAGAAGAGTTGAATCTTCCTTGAGGTTCAGAGAGTGAGAAGCGCGTTTCTTCTAGGAGCTGCATTTGGATATTCCAGAGTGAATGAGATTTAACCCTCTATTGAGAAATATCTGCTTCTAAAACCAAAACGGAGCAACATAACAGAACGGCCTTCAATGTGTGCGTTCAACTTACAGAGTTAAATTGATGGGTGTTTGCAGGAGTTTGTAAACTCTTTCCGTCAAGAAGCGGAAAACGCATTTTTCCTGCCGTATCCGTGCATTTCAGAAATAGCTGGAAATCTCCATCTAAAACTCAAAACGAACGTATCCTTCAGACTGCTCTGCTGTGTGTTCGCTTAGCTAAGTGAGCTGAATCTGCCTTGAGATTCAGAGAGTGAGAAGCCCTTTTCTTCTAGGAGCTGCGTTTGGATATTCCAAAGTGAATGGGATTAAAGGCTGTATTGAGAAATATCTGCTTCTAAAACCAAAACGGAGCAACTTAGCAGAACGGCCTTCAATGTGTGCGTTCAACTTACAGAGTTAAACTGATGTGTGTTTGCAGGAGTTTGTAAACCCTTTCTGAGAAGAAGCGGAAAACGCATTTTCCAGCAAAATCCAAGCATTTCAGAAATAGCTGGAAATCTCCGTCTAAAGCTCAAAACGAACGTATCCTTCCAACTGAACTGCTGTGTGTTTGCTCAGCTCAGGGAGCTGAATCTGCCTTGTGATTCAGAGAGTCTGAAGCGCGTTTCTTCTAGGAGCTGCGTGTGGATATTCCAGAGTGTATGGGAATAAACGCTGTATTGAGAAATATCTGCTTCTAAAACCAAAACGGACCAACCTAACAGAACGGCCTTCAATGTGTTCGTTCAACTTACAGAGTTAAACTGATGTGTGTTTGCCGGAGTTTGTAAACCCTTTCTGTGAAGAAGCGGAAAACGCATTTTTCCATCCAAATCCAAGCATTTTAGAAATAGCTGGACATCTCCGTCTAAAACTCAAAACGAACGTATCCTTCAGACTGCTCTGCTGTGTGTTCGCTTACCTAAAGGAGTTGAATCTGCCTTGAGATTCAGAGAGTGAGAAGCGTGTTTCTTCTAGGAGCTGCGTTTGGATAGTCCAGAGTAAATGGGAATTAACGCTGTATTGAGAAATATCTGCTTCTAAAACCAAAACGGAGCAACCTAACAGAACGGCCTTCAATGTGTGCGTTCCACTTACAGAGTTAATCTGATGGGTGTTTGCAGGAATTTGTAAACCCTTTCTGTGAATAAGCGGAAAACGCATTTTTCCACCGAAATCCAAGCATTTCAGGAATAGCTGGAAACCTCCGTCTAAAACTAAAAACGGACGTATCCTTCAGACTGCTATACTGTGTGTTCGCTTAGCTAAGGGACCTGAATCTGCCTTGAGATTCAGAGAGTGAGAACCGCGATTCTTCTTAAAGCTGCGTTTGGATATTCCAGAGTGAATTGGAGTTCACGCTGTATTGAGAAATATCTGCTTCTAAAACCCAAACGGAGCAACCTAACAGAACGGCCTTCAATGTGTGCGTTCATCCTAAAGAGTTAAACTGATGTGTGTTTGCAGGAGTTTTTAAACCCTTTCTGTGAAGAAGCCGAAAAAGCATTTTTCCAGCCAAATCCAAGCATTTCAGAAATAGCTGGACATCTCCGTCTAAAATTCAAAACGAACGTATCCTTCAGACTGCTCTGCTGTTTGTTCGCTGACCTAAGGGAGTTGAATCTGCCTTGAGATTCAGAGAGTGACAAGCGCGTTTCTTCTAGGAGCTGCGTTTGTATAGTCAAGAGTGAATGAAAGTTCACGCTGTATTGAGAAATATCTGCTATTAAAACCCAAACGGAGCAACATAATAGAACGGCCTTAAATGTGTGCGTTCAACTTACAGAGTTAAACTGATGTGTGTTTGCAGGAGTTTGTAAACCCTTTCTGAGAAAAAGCGGAAAACGCATTTTCCAGCCAAATCCAAGCATTTCAGGAATAGCTGGATATCTCCGTCTAAAACTCAAAACGAACGTATCCGTCAGACTGCTCTGCTGTGTGTTTATTTACCTAAGTGAGCTGAATCTGCCTTGAGATTCAGAGAGTGAGAAACGCGTTTCTTTTAGGAGTTGCGTTTGTATATTCCAGAGTGAATGGGATTAAACGCTGTATTGAGAAATATCTGCTTCTAAAACCAAAACGAAGCAACCTAACAGAACGGCCTTCAATGTGTGCGTTCAACCTAGAGAGTTAAACTGATGTGTGTTTGCAGGAATTTGTAAACCGTTTCTGTGAAGAAACGGAAAACGCATTTTTCCAGCCACATCCAAGCATTTCAGGAATAGCAGGAAATCTCAGTCTAAAACTCAAAACGAACGTATCCTTCAGACTACTCTGCTGTGTGTTAGTTTACCTAAGGGATTTGAATCTGCCTGGAGGTTCAGAGAGTGAGAAGCGCGTTTCTTTTAGGAGCTGCGTTTGGATATTCCAGAGTGAATGGGAGTAAACGCTGTATAGAGAAATATCTGCTTCTAAAACCAAAACGGAGCAACCTAACAGAACGGCCTTCAATGTGTGCGTTCAACCTAAAGAGTTAAACTGATGTGTGTTTGCAGGAGTTTGTAAACCCTTTCTGTGAAGAAGCGGAAAACGCATTTTTCCAGCCAAAACCAAGCATTTCAGAAATAGCTGGAAATCTCCGACTAAAACTCAAAACGAAGGTATTCTTAAAACTGCTCTGTTGTGTGTTCGCTTACCTAAGGGAGTTGAATCTGCCTTGAGATTCAGAGAGTGAGAAGCGCGTTTCATGTAGAAGCTGCGTTTGGATATTCCAGAGTGAATGAGAGTTAAGGCCGTATTGAGAAATATTTGCTTCTAAAAGCAAAACGGAGCAACCTAACAGAACGGGCTTCAATGTGTGCGTTCAACTTAAAAAGTTAAACTGATGTGTGTTTGCAGGAGTTTGTAAACCCTTTCCGTGAAGAAGCCTAAAACGCATTTTTTCAGCCAAATCCAAGCATTTCAGAAAGAGCTGGAAATCTCCGTCTAAAACTCAAAACGATCCTATCCTTCAGAATGCTCTGCTGTGTGTTCGCTTAGCTAAGGGAACTGAATCTGTCTTGAGATTCAGAGAGTGAGAAGCGTGTTTGTTCTAGGAGCTGCGTTTGGATATTCCAGAGTGAAAGGGAGTAAACGCTGTATTGAGAAATATCTGCTTCTAAAACCAAAACGAAGATACCTAACAGAAAGGCCTTCAATGTGTGCGTTCAACTTACAGAGTTAAACTGATGTGAGTTTGCAGGAGATTGTAAACACTTTCTGTAGAGAAGCAGAAAACGCATTTTTCCAGCGAAATCCAAGCATTTCAGAAATAGCTGGAAATCTCCGTCTAAAACTCAAAACGAACGTATCCTCCATACTGCTCTGCTGTGTGTTCTCATAGGTAAGGGACCTGAATCTGCCTTGAGATTCAGAGAGTGAGAAGCCCGTTTCTTTTAGGAGCTGCGTTTGGATATTCCAGAGTGAATGGGAGTAAACGCTGTATTGAGAAATATCTGCTTCTAAACCCAAAACAAAGCAACCTACCAGAGAGGCCTTCAATGTGTGCGTTCCACTTACAGAGTTAAACTGATGTGTGTTTGCAGGAGTTTGTTAACCCTTTCTGAAAAGAAGGGAAAAACGCATTTTCCAGCCAAATCCAAGCATTTCAGGGATAGCTGGAAATCTCCGTCTAAAACTCAAAACGAACGTATCCGTCAGACTGCTCTGCTGTGTGTTCGCTTAACTAAGTGAGTTGAATCTGCCTTGAGATTCAGAGACTGAGAACCGCGTTTCTTCTAGGAGCTGCGTTCTGATATTCCAGAGTTAAAGGGAGTAAACGCTGTATTGAGAAATATCTGCTTCTAAAACCAAAACGGAGGAACCTAACAGAACGGCCTTCAATGTGTGCGTTCAACTTACAGCGTTAAACTGATGTGAGTTTGCAGGAGATTGTAAACACTTTCTGTAGAGAAGCGGAAAACGCATATTTTCTGCCAAATCCAAGCATTTCAGAAATAGCTGGAAATCTCTCTCTAAAACTCAAAACGAACGTACACTTCAGACTGCTCTGCTGTGTGTTCGCTTACCTAATGGAGTTGAATCTGCCTTGAGATTAAGAAAATGAGAAGCGCGTTTCTATGACGAATTGGGTTTGGATATCCCAGAGTGAATAAAAGTAAACGCTGTATTGAGAAATATCTGCTTCTAAAACCAAAACGGAGCAACCTAAATGAACGGCCTTCAATGGGTGCGTTCAACTTACAGAGTTAACCTGATGTGTGTTTGCAGGAATTTTTAAACCCTTTCTGTGAAGAAGCGGAAAACGCATTTTTCCAGCCAAATCCAAGCATTTCAGGAATAGCTGGAAATCTCCGTCTAAAACTCAAAACGAACGTATCCTTCAGACTGCTCTGCTGTGTGTTCGCTTAGATAAGGGACCTGAATCTGCCTTGAGATTCAGAGAGTGAGAAGCGCGTTTCTTCTAGGAGCTGCGTTTTCATATTCAAGATTGAATGGGAGTACACGCTGTATTGAGAAATATCTGCTTCTAAAACCAAAACGGAGCAACCTAACAGAACGGCCTTCAATGTGTGCGTTCAACTTACAGAGTTAAACTGATGTGTGTTTGCAGGAGTTTGTAAACCCTTTTTGAGAAGAAGCGGAAAACGCATTTTCCAGCCAAATCCAAGCATTTAAGGAATAGCTGGAAATCTCCGTCTAAAACTCAAAACGAACGTATCCTTCAGACTGCCCTACTGTGTTTTCGCTTACCTAAGGGAGTTGAACCTGCCTTGAGATTCAGAGAGTGAGAAGCGCGTTTCTTCTAGGAGCTGCGTTTGGATATTCCAGAGAGAATGAGAGTTAACGCTGTATTGAGAAATATCTGCTTCTAAAACCAAAACGGAGCAACTTAACAAAACGGCCTTCAATGTGTGCGTTCAACTTACAGAGTTAAACTGATGTGTTTTTGCAGGAATTTGTAAACCCTTTCTGTGAAGAAGCGGAAAACGCATTTTTCCAGCCAAATCCAACCATTTCGGGAATAGCTGGAAATCTCCGTCTAAAACTCAAAACGAACGTATCCTTCAGCCTGCTCTGCTGTGTGTTCTATTAGCTAAGGCAGTTGAATCCAACTTGAGATTAAAAAAGTGAGAACCGCGTTTCTTTTAGGAGCTGCGTTTAGATATTCCAGAGTGAATGGGAGTAAACGCTGTATTGAGAAATATCGGCTTCTAAAACCAAAACGGAGCATCCTAACAGAACGGCCTTCAATGTGTGCGTTCAACTTACAGAGTTAAACTGATGTGTGTTTGCAGGAGATTGTAAACACTCTCTGAGAAGAAGCGGAAAAAGCATTTTCCAACCAAATCCAAGCATTTCAGGAATAGCTGGAAATCTCCGTCTAAAGCTCAAAACGAACGTATCCTTCAGACTGCTCTGCTCTGTGTTCGCTTAGCTCAGGCAGCTGAATCTGTCTTGAGATTCAGAGAGTGAGAAGTGCGTTTCTTCTAGGAGATGCGTTTGGATATTCCAGAGTGAATGGGAGTAAACGCCGTATTGAGAAATATCGGCTTCTAAAACCAAAACGGAGCAACTTACAGAACGGATATCAACGTGTGCGTTCAACGTAAAGAGTTAAACTCGTGTGTTTGCAGGAGTTTGTAAACTGTTTCTGTGAAGAAGTGGAAAACCCATATTTCCTGACTAATCCAAGCATTTCAGAAATAGCTGGAAATCTCCGTCTAAAACCCAAAACGAACGTATCCTTCAGACTGCTCTGCTGTCTGTTCGCTGAGATAATTGAGCAGAATTTGCCTTTAGATTCAGAGAGTAAGAAGCCCGTTTCTTCTAGAAGCTGCGTTTGGATATTCCAGAGTGAATGAGAGTTAACGTTGTATTGAGAAATATCTGCTTCTAAAAGCGAAACGGAGCCACCTAACAGAACGGCCTTCAATGTGTGCGTTCAACTTACAGAGTTAAACTGATGTGTGTTTGCAGGAGTTTGTAAACCCTTTCCGTGAAGAAGCGGAAAACGAATTTTTCAGCCAAATTTAAGCATTTCAGAAATAGCTGGAAATCTTCGTCTAAAACTCAAAACGAACCTATCCTTCTGACTGCTCTGCTGTGTGTTCGCTTACCTAAGGGAGCTGAATCTGCCTTGAGTTTCAGAGAGTGAGAAGCGCGTTTCTTCTAAGAGCTGCGTTTGGATATTACAGAGTGAATAAGAGTCAACGCTGTATTGAGAAATATCTGGTTCTAAAACAAAAACGGAGCCACCTAGCAGAACGGCCTTCAATGTGTGCGTTCAACTTACAGAGTTAAACATGTGTGTTTGCAGGAGTTAGTAAACCCTTTCTGTGAAGAAGGGGAAAACGCATTTTTCCAGCGAAATCTAGGCATTTCAGAAATAGCTGGACATCTCCGTCTAAAACTCAAAACGAACGTATCCTTCAGACTGGTCTGCTGTGTGTTCTCTTAGCTAAGGCAGTTGAATCTACCTTGAGATTAAACAAGTGAGAACCGCGTTTCTTCCAAAAGCTGCGTTTAGATATTCCAGAGTGAATGGGAGTAAACGCTGTATTGAGAAATATCTGCTTCTAAAACCAAACCGGAGCAACCTAACAGAACGCCTTCAATGTGTTCGTTCAACTTACAGAGTTAAACTGATGTGTGTTTGCAGGAGTTAGTAAACCCTTTCTGTGAAGAAGCGGAAAACGCATTTTTCCAGCGAAATCTAGGCATTTCAGAAATAGCTGGACATCTCCGTGTAAAACTCAAAACGAACGTATCCTTCAGACTGCTCTGCTCTGTGTTCGCTGAGCTCAGGTAGCTGAATCTGCCTTGAGATTCAGAGAGTGAGAAGTGCGTTTCTTCTAGGAGATGCGTTTGGATATTCCAGAGTGAATGGGAGTAAACGCCGTATTGAGAAATATCTGCTTCTAAAACCAAACCGGAGCAACTTACAGAACGGATATCAATGTGTGCGTTCAACTTAAAGAGTTAAACTCGTGTGTTTGCAGGAGTTTGTAAACCCTTTCTGTGAAGAAGCGGAAAACGCATTTTTCCATCCAAATCCAAGCATTTTAGAAATAGCTGGACATCTCCGTCTAAAACTCCAAACGAACGTATCCTTCAGACTGCTCTGCTGTCTGTTCGCTGAGCTAAGTGAGCTGAATTTGCCTTGAGATTCAGAGAGTGAGAAGCCCGTTTCTTCTAGGAGCTGCGTTTGGATATTCCAGAGTTAATGGGATTAAACGCTGTATTGAGAAATATCTGCTTCTAAAACCAAAACGGAGCAACCTATCAGAGCGGCCTTCAATGTGTGCGTCCAACTTACAGAGTTAAACTGATGTGTGTTTGCAGGAGTTTGTAAACACTTTCTGAGAATAAGCGGAAAACGCATTTTCCACCCCAATCCAAGCATTTCAGGAATAGCTGGAAATCTCTGTTTAAAACTGAAAACGAACGTATCCTTCAGACTGCTCTGCTGTGTGTTCGCTTACCTAAGGGAGTTAAATCTGCCTTGAGATTTAGAGAGTGAGAAGCGCGTTTTTTCTAGGAGCTGCGTTTGGATATTCCAGAGTGAATGAACGTAAACGCTATATTGAGAAATATCTGCTTCTAAAAGCAAAACGGAGCAACCTAAAAGAACGGCCTTCAATGTGACCGTTCAACTTACGGTGTTAAACTGATGTGCGTTTGCAGGAGTTTGTAAACCCTTTCCGTCAAGAAGCGGAAAACGCATTTTTCCTGCCAAATCCAAGCATTTCAGAAATAGCTAAAAATCTCCGTCTAAAACTCAAAACGAACGTATCCTTCAGACTCCTCCGCTGTGTGTTAGCTTAGTTAAGTGAGCTGAATCTCCCTTGAGATTCAGAGAGTGAGAAGCCCATTTCTTCTGGGAGCTGCGTTTTGTTATTCTAGAGTGAATGGAATTAAACGCTGTATTGAGAAATATCTGCTTCTAAAACCAAAACGGACCAACCTAACAGAACGGCCTTCAATGTGTGCGTTCAACTTACAGAGTTCAACTGATGTGTGTTTGCCGGAGTTTGTAAACCCTTTCTGTGAAGAAGCGGAAAACGCATTTTTTCAGCCAAATCCAAGCATTTAAGAAATAGTTGGAAATCTCCGTCTAAAACTCAAAACGAACGTATCCTTCTGAATGATCTGCTGTGTGTTGGCTTACCTAAGGGAGTTGAATCTGCCTTGAGATTCAGAGAGTGAGAAGCGCGTTTCTTCTAGGAGCTGCGCTTGGATATTCCAGAGTGAATGAGAGTTAACGCTGTATTGAGCAATATCTGCTTCTAAACCCAAAATGGAGAAACCTAACAGAACGGCCTTCATTGTGTGCGTTCAACTTACAGAGTTAAACTGATGTGTTTTTCGAGGAGTTTGTAAACCCTTTTCCATGAAGAAGCGGAAAACGCATTTTTCCATCCAAATCTAAGCATTTCAGAAGTAGCTGGAAATCTCCGTCTAAAACTCGAAACGAACCTATGCTTCAGACTGCTCTGCTGTGTGTTCGCTAAGGTAAGGGAGCTGAATCAGCCTTGAGTTTCAGAGAGTGAGAAACGCGTTTCTTCTAGGAGCTTCGTTTAAATATTCCAGAGTGAATGGGAGTAAACGCTGTATTGAGAAATATCTGCCTCTAAAACCAAAATGGAGCAAAATAACAGAACGGCCTTCAATGTGTGCATTCAACCTACAGAGTTAAACTGACGTGTTTTTGCAGGAGTTTGTAAACCCTTTCTGTGAAGAAGCGGAAAACGCATTTTTCCAGCCAAATCCAAGCATTTCAGAAATAGCTGGAAATCTCCGACTAAAACTCAAAACGAAGGTATTCTTAAAACTGCTCTGTTGTGTGTTCGCTTACCTAAGGGAGTTGAATCTGCCTTGAGATTCAGAGAGTGAGAAGCGCGTTTCATGTAGAAGCTGCGTTTGGATATTCCAGAGTGAATGAGAGTTAAGGCTGTATTGAGAAATATTTGCTTCTAAAAGCAAAACGGAGCAACCTAACAGAACGGGCTTCAATGTGTTCGTTCAACTTACAAAGTTAAACTGATGTGTGTTTGCAGGAGTTTGTAAACCCTTTCCGTGAAGAAGAGGAAGACGCATTTTTCCAGCCAAATCCAAGCATTTCCGAAAGAGCTGGAAATCTCCGTCTAAAACTCAAAACGAACGTATCCTTCAGAATGCTCTGCTATGTGTTCGCTTAGCTAAGGGAACTGAATCTGTCTTGAGATTCAGAGAATGAGAAGCGTGTTTGTTCTAGGAGCTGCGTTTGCATATTCCAGAGTGAAAGGGAGTAAACGCTGTATTGAGAAATATCTGCTTCTAAAACCAAAACGGAGATACCTAACAGAAAGGCCTTCAATGTGTGCGTTCAACTTACAGAGTTAAACTGATGTGAGTTTGCAGGAGATTGTAAACACTTTCTGTAGAGAAGCAGAAAACGCATTTTTCCAGCCAAATCCAAGCATTTCAGAAATAGCTGGAAATCTCCGTCTAAAACTCAAAAGGAACGTATCCTCCATACTGCTCTGCTGTGTGTTCTCATAGGTAAGGGACCTGAATCTGCCTTGAGATTCAGAGAGTGAGAAGCCCGTTTCTTTTAGGAGCTGCGTTTGGATATTCCAGAGTGAATGGGAGTAAACGCTGTATTGAGAAATATCTGCTTCTAAACCCAAAAGAAAGCAACGTACCAGAGAGGCCTTCAATGTGTGCATTCCACTTACAGAGTTAAACTGATGTGTGTTTGCAGGAGTTTGTTAACCCTTTCTGAAAAGAAGGGAAAAACGCATTTTCCAGCCAAATCCAAGCATTTCAGGGATAGCTGGAAATCTCCGTCTAAAACTCAAAACGAACGTATCCGTCAGACTGCTCTGCTGTGTGTTCGCTTAACTAAGTGAGTTGAATCTGCCTTGAGATTCAGAGAGTGAGAAGCGCGTTTCTTCTAGGAGCTGCGTTTGGATATTCCAGAGTGAAAGGGAGTAAACGCTGTATTGAGAAATATCAGCTTCTAAAACCAAAACGGAGGAACCTAACAGAACGGCCTTCAATGTGTGCGTTCAACTTACAGAGTTAAACTGATGTGAGTTTGCAGGAGATTGTAAACACTTTCTGTAGAGAAGCGGAAAACGCATATTTTCTGCCAAATCCAAGCATTTCAGAAATAGCTGGAAATCTCTCTCTAAAACTCAAAACGAACGTACACTTCAGACTGCTCTGCTGTGTGTTCGCTTACCTAATGGAGTTGAATCTGCCTTGAGATTAAGAGAATGAGAAGCGCGTTTCTATTACGAATTGGGTTTGGATATCCCAGAGTGAATAAAGTAAACGCTGTATTGAGAAATATCTGCTTCTAAAACCAAAACGGAGCAACCTAACAGAACGGCGTTCAATGGGTGCGTTCAACTTACAGAGTTAACCTGATGTGTGTTTGCAGGAATTTTTAAACCCTTTCTGTGAAGAAGCGGAAAACTCATTTTTCCAGCCAAATCCAAGCATTTCACGAATAGCTGGAAATCTCCGTCTAAAACTCAAAACGAACGTATCCTTCAGACTGCTCTGCTGTGTGTTTTCTTAGATAAGGGACCTGAATTTGCCTTGAGATTCAGAGAGTGAGAAGCGCGTTTCTTCTAGGAGCTGCATATTCATATTCAAGATTGAATGGGAGTACACGCTGTATTGAGAAATATCTGCTTCTAAAACCAAAACGGAGCAACCTAACAGAACGGCCTTCAATGTGTGCGTTCAACTTACAGAGTTAAACTGATGTGTGTTTGCAGGAGTTTGTAAACCCTTTCTGAGAAGAAGCGGAAAACGCATTTTCCAACCAAATCCAAGCATTTCAGGAATAGCTGGAAATCTCCGTCTAAAACTCAAAACGAACGTATCCTTCAGACTGCTCTAGTGTGTGTTCGCTTACCTAAGGGAGTTGAACCTGCCTTGAGATTCAGAGAGTGAGAAGCGCGTTTCTTCTAGGAGCTGCGTTTGGATATTCCAGAGAGAATGAGAGTTAACGCTGTATTGAGAAATATCTGCTTCTAAACCCAAAACGGAGCAACCTAACAGAACGGCCTTCAATGGGTGCGTTCAACTTACAGAGTTAAACTGATGTGTTTTTTCAGGAGTTTGTAAACCCTTTCCGTGAAGAAGCGGAAATCGCATTTTTCCAGCCAAATCCAAGCATTTCAGAAGTAGCTGGAAATCTCCGTTTAAAACTCAAAAGGAACCCATCCTTCAGACTGCTCTGCTGTGTGTTCGCTTACCTAAGGGAGCTGAATCTGCCTTGAGATTCAGAGAGTGAGAAGCGTGTTTCTTCTAGGAGCTTCGTTTGGATATTCCAGAGTGAATGGGAGTAAACGCTGTATTGAGAAATATGTGCTTCTAAAACCAAAACGAAGCAACCTAACAGAACGGCCTTCAATGTGTGCGTTCAACCTACAGAGTTAAACTGATGTGTGTTTGCAGGAGTTTGTAAACCCTTTCTGTGAAGAAGCGGAAAACGCATTTTTCAAGCCAAATCCAAGCATTTCACGAATAGCTGGAAATCTCCGTCTAAAACTCAAAACGAACGTATGTTTCAGACTGCTCTTCTGTGTGTTCTCTTAGCTAAGGCAGTTGAATTTACCTTGAGATTCAAAAAGTGAGAACCGCGTTTCTTCTAGGAGCTGCGTTTAAATATTTTAGAGTGAATGGAAGTAAACGCAGTATTGAGAAATATCTGCTTCTAAAACCAAAACGGATCAACCTACAAGAGGGGCGTTCAATGTGTGCGTTCAACTTACAGTGTTAAACTGATGTGTGTTTGCAGGAGCTTGTAAACCCTTTCTGTGAAGAAGCGGAAAACTTATTTTTCCAGCCAAATCCAAGCATTTCAGAAATAGCTGGACATCTCTGTCTAAAACTAAAAACGAACGTATCCTTCAGACTGCTCTGCTGTGTGTTCGCTTACCTAAGGGAGTTGAATCTGCCTTGAGATTCAGAGAGTGAGAAGCGCGTTTCTTCTAGGAGCTGCGTTTGGATAGTCCAGAGTAAATGGGAGTTAACGCTGTATTGACAAATATCTGCTTCTAAAACCAAAACAGAGCAACCTAACAGAACGGCCTTCAATGTGTGCGTTCCACTTACAGAGTTAAACTGATGGGTGTTTGCAGGAATTTGTAAACCCTTTCTGTGAAGAAGCGGAAAACGCATTTTTCCAGCGAAATCCAAGCGTTTCAGGAATAGCTGAAAATCTCCGTCTAAAACTCAAAACGGACGTATCCTTCAGACTGCTATGCTGTGTGTTCGCTTAGCTAAGGGACCTGAATCTGCCTTGAGATTCAGAGAGTGAGAACCGCGTTTCTTCTAGGAGCTGCGTTTGGATATTCCAGAGTGAATGGGAGTAAACGCTGTATTGAGAAATATCTGCTTCTAAAACCAAAACGGAGCAACCTAAGAGAACGGCCTTCAATGTGTGCGTTCATCCTAAAGAGTTAAACTGATGTGTGTTTGCAGGAGTTTGTAAACCCTTTCTGTGAAGAAGCGGAAAACTTATTTTTCCAGCCAAATCCAAGCATTTCAGAAATAGCTTGAAATCTCCGTCTAAAACTCAAAACGAACGTATCCTTCAAACTGCTCTGCTGTGTGTTCGCTTAGCTAAGAAAGCTGAATCTGCCTTGAGATTCAGAGAGGGAGAAGCGCGTTTCTTCTAGGAGCTGCGCTTGGATATTCCAGAGTGAATGAGAGTTAACGCTGTATTGAGAAATATCTGCTTCTAAAACCAAAACGGAGCAACCTAACAGAACGGCCTTCAATGTGTGCGTTCAACTTAGAGAGTTAAACGGATCTGTGTTTGCAGGAGTTTGTCAACCCTTTCTGTCAATAAGCGGAAAACGCATTTTTCCTGCCAAATCCAAGCATTTCAGAAATAGCTGGAAATCTCCGTCTAAAACTCAAAACGAACGTATCCTTCGGACTGCTGTGCTGTGTGTTCGCTTAGCTAAGTGAGCTGAATCTGCCTTGAGATTCAGAGAGTGAGAAGCCCGTTTCTTCTAGGAGCTGCGTTTGGTTATTCCAGAGTGAATGGGATTAAACGCTGTATTGAGAAATATCTGCTTCTAAAACCAAAACGGAGCAACATAACAGAACGGCCTTCAAGGTGTGCGTTCAACTTACAGAGTTAAACTGATGTGTGTTTGCAGGAGTTAGTAAACCCTTTCTGAGAAGAAGCGGAAAACGCATTTTCCAGCAAAATCCAAGCATTTTAGAAATAGCTGGAAATCTCCGTCTAAAACTCAAAATGAACGTATCCTTCAGACTGCTCTGCTGTGTGTTCGCTTACCTAAGGGAGTTGAATCTGCCTTGAGATTCAGAGAGTGAGAAG
Source organism: Callithrix jacchus (assembly GCF_049354715.1). NCBI lineage: Eukaryota > Metazoa > Chordata > Mammalia > Primates > Cebidae > Callithrix > Callithrix jacchus. The sequence goes on from NC_133506.1 coordinate 60,782,803, forward strand.
CGCGTTTTTTCTAGGAGCTGCGTTTGGATATTCCAGAGTGAATGAGAGTTAACCCTGTATTGAAGAATATCTGCTTCTAAAACAAAAACGGAGCAACCTAACAGAACGGCCTTCAATGCGTGCGTTCAACTTACAGAGGTAAGCTGATGTGTGTTTGCAGGAGTTTGTAAACCCTTTCCGTCAAGAAGCGGAAAACGCATTTTTCCTGTCATATCCGTCCATTTCAGAAATAGCTGGAAATCTCCGTCTAAAACTCAAAACGAACGTATCTTTCAGACTGCTCCACTGTGGGTTCGCTTAGCTAAGTGAGCTGAATCTGCCTTGAGATTCAGAGAGTGAGAAGCGCGTTTCCTCTAGGAACTTCGTTTGGATATTCCAGAGTGTATGAAAGTAAACGCTGTATTGAGAAATATCTGCTTCTAAAACCAAAACAGACCAACCTAACAGAACGGCCTTCAATGTGTGCGTTCAACATACAGAGTTAAACTGATGTGTGTTTGCAGGAGTTTGTTAACCCTTTCTGAAAAGAAGGGGAAAACCCATTTTACAGCCAAATCCAAGCATTTCAGGAATAGCTGGAAATCTCCGTCTAAAACTCAAAACTAACGTACACTTCAGACTGCTCTGCTGTGTGTTCGCTTACCTGAGGGAGTTGAATCGGCCTTGAGATTCAGAGAGTGAGAAGCGCGTTTTTTCTAGGAGCTGCGTTTGGATATTCCAGAGTGAATGAAAGTAAACGCTTTATTGAGAAATATCTGCTTCTAAAATTAAAACGGAGCAACCTAACAGAACGGCCTTCAATGGGTGCGTTCAACTTACAGAGTTAAACTGATGTGTGTTTGCAGGAGTTTGTAAATTTTTTTTCTGAGAAGAAGCGGAAAACGCATTTTCCAGCCAAATCCAAGCATTTCAGGAATAGCTGGATATATCCGTCTAAAACTCAAAACGAACGTATCCTTCAGACTGCTCTGCTGTGTGTTCGCTTAGATAAGGGACCTGAATCTGCCTTGAGATTCAGAGAGTGAGAAGCGCGTTTCTTCTAGTAGCTGCCTTTTTATATTCAAGATTGAATGAGAGTAAACGCTGTATTGACAAATATCTGCTTCTAAAACCAAAACGGAGCAACCTAACAGAACGGCCTTCAATGTGTGCGTTCAACTTACAGAGTTAAACTGATGTGTGTTTGCAGGAGTTTGTAAACCCTTTCTGAGAAGAAGCGGAAAACGCATTTTCCAGCCAAATCAAAGTATTTCAGGAATAGCTGGATATCTCCGTCTAAAACTCAAAACGAACATATCCGTCAGACTGCTCTGCTGTGTGTTCGTTTACCTAAGTGAGTTGAATTTGCCTTGAGATTCAGACAGTGAGAAACGCGTTTCTTTTAGGAGCTGCGTTTGGATATTCCAGAGTGAATGGGAGTAAACGCTGTATTGAGAAATATCTGCCTCTAAAACCAAAACGGAGCAACCTAACAGAACGACCTTCAATGTGTGCGTTCAACCTACAGAGTTAAACTGATGTGTGTTTGCAGGAATTTGTAAACACTTTCTTTGAAGAAGCGGAAAACGCATTTTTCAAGCCAAATCCAAGCATTTCAGAAATAGCTGGACATCTCCGTCTAAAACTCAAAACGAACGTATCCTACATACTGCTCTGCTGTGTTTTCTCTTAGCTAAGGCAGTTGAATCTAACTTGAGATTCAAAAAGTGAGAACCGCGTTTCTTCTAGGAGCTGCGTTTGGATATTCCAGAGTGAATGGGAAGTAAACGCTGTATTTAGAAATATCTGCTTCTAAAACCAAAACGGAGATAACTAACAGAGCGGCCTTCAATGTGTGCGTTACACTTAAAGAGCTAACTGAGGTGGGTTTGCAGGAGTTTGTAAACCCTTTCTGAGAAGAAGCGGAAAACGCATTTTCCAGACAAATACAGCATTTCAGGAATAGCTGGAAATCTCCGTCTAAAACTGAAATGAACGTATGCTAAAGATTGCTCTGCTGTGTGTTCGCTTACCTAAGGGAATTGAATCTGCCTTGAGATTCAGAGAGTGAGAAGCGCGTTTCTTTTATGAGCTGCGTTTGGATATTCCAGAGTGAATGAAAGTAAACGCTGTATTGAGAAATATCTGCTTCTATAACCAAAACGGAGCAACCTAACAGAACGGCCTTCAATGTGTGCGTTCAACTTACAGAGTTAAACTGATGTGTGTTTGCAGGAGTTTGTAAACCCTTTCCGACAAGAAGCAAAAAACGCATTTTTCCTGCCAAATCCAAGCATTTCAGAAATAGCTGGAAATCTCCGTCTAAAATTCAAAACGAACTTATCCTTCAGACTGCTCTGCTGTGTGTTCGCTTAGCTAAGGGAGTTGAATCTGCCTAGAGTTTCAGAGAGTGAGAAGCGCGTTTCTTCTAGGAGCTGCGTTTAGATATTACAGAGTGAATGGGAGTAAACGCTGTATTGAGAAATATCTGATTCTAAAACCAAAACGGAGCAACTTAGCAGAACGGCCTTCAATGTGTGCGTTCAACTTACAGAGTTAAACTGATGTGTGTTTGCAGGAGGTTGTAAACCCTTTCTGAGAAGAAGTGGAAAACGCATTTTCCAGCAAAATCCAATCATTTCAGCAATAGTTGGAAATCTCCGTCTAAAGCTTAAAACGAACGTATCTTTCAGACTACTCTGCTGTGTGTTCGCTTACCTAAGGGAGTTGAATCTGCCTTGAGATTCGGAGAGTGAGAAGCGTGTTTCTTCTAGGAGCTTCGTTTTGATAGTTCTGAGTGAAGGGGAGTTAACGCTGTATTGAGAAATATCTGCTTCTAAAACCAAAACGGAGCAACCTAACAGAACGGCTTTCAATGTGTGCGTTCAACTTACAGAGTTAAACTGATGTGTGTTTGCAGGAGTTTGTAAACCCTTTCTGTGAAGAAACGGAAAACGCATTTTTCCAGCCAAATCCAAGCATTTCAGGAATAGCTGGAAATCTCCGTCTAAAACTCAAAACGAACGTATCCTTCAGACTACTCTGCTGTGTGTTCGCTTATATTAGGGACCTGAATCTGCCTTGAGATTCAGAGAGTGAGAAGCGCGTTTCTTCTAGGAGCTGCGTTTTCATATTCAAGATTGAATGGGAGTAAACGCTGTATTGAGAAATATCTGCTTCTAAAACCAAAACGGAGAAACCTAACAGAACGGCCTTCAATGTGTGTGTTCAACTTACAGAGTTAAACTGATGTGTGTTTGCAGGAATTTTTAAACCCTTTCTGTGAAGAAGTGGAAAACGCATTTTCCATCAAATCCAAGCATTTCAGGAATAGCTGGAAATCTCCGTCTAAAACTCAAAACGATCGTATCCTTCAGACTGCTCTGCTGTGTGTTCGCTTAGCTAAGGCAGCTGAATCTGCCTTGAGATTCAGAGAGTGAGAAGCGCATTTCTTCTAGGAGCTGCGTTTGGATATTCCAGAGTGAATGGGAGTAAACGCTGTATTTAGAAACATCTGCTTCTAAAACCAAAACGGAGCAACCTAACAGAACCGCCTTCAATGTATGCATTCAACTTAAAAAGGTAAACTGATGTGTGTTTGCAGGAGTTTGTAAACCCTTTCTGTGAAGAAGCGGAAAACGCATTTTTCCAGCGAAATCCAAGCGTTTCAGGAATAGCTGAAAATCTCCGTCTAAAACTCAAAACGGACGTATCCTTCAGACTGCTCTGCTGTGTGTTCGCTTACCTAAGGGAGTTGAATCTGCCTTGAGTTTCAGAGAGTGAGAAGCGCGTGTCTTTTAGGAGCTGCGTTTGGATATTCCAGAGTGAATGGGAGTAAACGCTGTATTGAGAAATATCTGCTTCTAAAACCAAAACGGAGCAACCTAACAGAACTGCCTTCAATGTGTGCGTTCAACTTACAGAGTTAAACTGATGTGTGTTTGCAGGAGTTTGTAAACCCTTTCCGTGAAAAAGTGGAAAACACATTTTTCCAGCCAAATCCAAGCATTTCAATAAGCGCTGGAAATCTCCGTCTAAAACTCAAAACGAACCTATCCTTCAGAATGCTCTGCTGTGGGTTCGCTTTGCTAAGGGAGCTGAATCTGCCTGGAGTTTCAGAGAGTGAGAGGCGTGTTTCTTCTAGGAGCTGCGTTTGGATATTCCAGAGTGAATGAGAGTTAATGCTGTATTGAGAAATATCTGCTTCTAACACCAAAACGGAGCAACCTAACAGAACGGCCTTCAATGTGTGCGTTCAACTTACAGAGTTAAACTGATGTGTTTGCAGGAGTTTGTAAACCCTTTCTGTGAAGAAGAGGAAATCACAATTTTCCAGCCAAATACATGCATTTCAGAAATAGGTGGAAATCTCCGTCTAAAACTCAAAACGAACGTATCCTTCAGACTGCTCTGCTGTGTGTTCGCTTACATAACGGAGTTGAATCTGCCTTGAGATTCAGAGAGTGAGAAGCGCGTTTCTTATAGGTGCTGCGTTTGGATATTCCAGAGTAAATGGGAGTAAACGCTGTATTGAAAAATATCTGCTTCTAAAACCAAAACAGAGCAACCTAACAGAATGGCCTTCAATGCGTGCATTCAACTTAAAGAGTTAAACTGATGTGTGTTTGCAGGAGTTTGTAAACCCTTTCTGTGAAGAAGCGGAAAACGCATTTTTCAAGCCAAATCCAAGCATTTCAGAAATAGCTGGACATCTCCGTCTAAAACTCAAAACGAACGTATCCTTCAGACTGCTCTGCTGTGTGCTCTCTTAGCTAAGGCAGTTGAATCTACCTTGAAATTCAAAAAGTGAGAACCGCGTTTCTTTTAGGAGCTGCGTTTAAATATTCCAGAGTCAATGGGAGTAAACGCTATATTGAGAAATATTTGCTTCTAAAACCAAAACGGAGCAACCTAACAGAACGGCCTTCAATATGTGCGTTCAACTTACAGAGTTAAACTGATGTGTGTTTGCAGGACTTTGTAAACCCTTTCTGTGAAGAAGCGGAAAACGCATTTTTCCATCCAAATCCAAGCATTTCAGAAATAGCTGGACATCTCCGTCTAAAACTCAAAACGAACGTATCCTTCAGACTGCTCTGCTCTGTGTTCGCTAACCTAAGGGAGTTGAATCTTCCTTGAGATTCAGAGAGTGAGAAGCGCATTTCTTTTAGGAGCTGCGTTTGTATACTCAAGAGTGAATGGGAGTTCACGCTGTATTGAGAAATATCTGCTTCTAAAACCCAAACGGAGCAACCTAACAGAACGGCCTTCAATGTGTGCGTTCATCCTAAAGAGTTAAACTGATGTGTGTTTGCAGGAGTTTGTAAACCCTTTCTGTGAAGAAGCGGAAAACGCGTTTTTGCAGCCAAATCCAAGCATTTCAGAAATAGCCTGAAATCTCCGTCTAAAACTCAAAACGAACGTATCCTTCAGACTGCCCTGTTCTGTGTTCGCTTACCTAAGGGAATTGAATATGCCTTGAGATTCAGAGATTGAGAAGCGCGTTTCTTCTAGGAGCTGCGTTTGTATAGTCAAGAGTGAATGGGAGTTAACGCTGTATTGAGAAATAACTGCTTCTAAAACCCAAACGGAGCAACCTAACAGAACGGCCTTCAATGTGTGCGTTCATCCTAAAGAGTTAAACTGATGTGTGTTTGCAGGAGTTTGTAAACCCTTTCTGTGAAGAAGCGGAAAACGCATCTTTCCAGCGAAATCTAAGCATTTCAGAAATAGCTGGACATCTCCGTCTAAAACTCAAAACGAACGTATCCTTCAGACTGCTCTGCTCTGTGTTCGCTTAGCTCAGGGAGCTGAATCTGCCTTGAGATTCAGAGAGTGAGAAGTGCGTTTCTTCTAGGAGCTGCGTTTGTATAGTCAAGAGTGAATGGGATTAAACGCTGTATTGAGAAATATCTGCTTCTAAAACCAAAACAGAGCAACCTAACAGAACGGCCTTCAACGTGTGCGTTCAACCTACAGAGTGAAACTGATGTGTGTTTGCAGGAATTTGTAAACCCTTTCTGTGAAGAAACGGAAAACGCATTTTGCCAGCCAAATCCAAGCATTTCAGGAATAGCTGGAAATCTCCGTCTAAAACTCAAAACGAACGTATCCTTCAGACTACTCTGCTGTGTGTTCGCTTACCTAAGGGAGTTGAATCTGCCTTGAGATTCAGAGTGTGAGAAGCGCGTTTCTTTTAGGAGCTGCGTTTGGATATTCCAGAGTGAATGGGAGTAAACGCTGTATAGAGAAATATCTGATTCTAAAACCAAAACGGAGCAACCTAACAGAACGGCCTTCAATGTGTGGGTTCAACCTAAAGAGATAAACTGATTTTTGTTTGCAGGAGTTTGTAAACCCTTTCTGTGAAGAAGCGGAAAACGCATTTTTCCAGCCAAATCCAAGCATTTCAGAAAGAGCTGGAAATCTCCGTCTACAACTCAAAACGAACATATCCTTCAGAATGCTCTGCTGTGTGTTCGCTTAGGTAAGGGAGCTGAATCTGCCTTGAGTTTCAGAGAGTGATAAGCGTGTTTCTTCTAGGAGCTTCGTTTGGATATTCCAGAGTGAATGGGATTAAACGCTGTATTGAGAAATATCTGCTTCTAAAACCAAAACGGAGCAACTTAAAACGGCCTTCAATGTGTGCGTTCAACTTACAGAGGTAAACTGATGTGTGTTTGCAGGAGTTTGTAATCCCTTTCTGTGAAGAAGCGGAAAACGCATTTTTCAAGCCAAATCCAAGCATTTCAGAAATAGCTGGACATCTCCGTCTAAAACTCAAAACGAACGTATCCTTCAGAATGCTCGGCTGTGTGTTCGCTTACCTAAGGGAGTTGAATCTGCCTTGAGATTCAGAAAGTGAGAAGCGCGTTTCTTATAGGAGCTGCGTTTGTATAGTCCAGAGTGAATGGGAGTTTACGCTGTATTGAGAAGTATCTCCTTCTAGAACCAAAGCGGAGCAACTTAACAAAACAACCTTCAATGTGTGCGTTCAACTTACAGAGTTAAACTGATGTGTGTTTGCAGGAGTTTGTAAACCCTTTCTGAGAAGAGGGGGAAAACGCATATTCCAGCCAAATCCAAGCATTTAGGGATAGCTGGAATTCTCAGTCTAAAACTCAAAACGAACGTACACTTCAGACTGCTCTGCTGTGTGTTAGCTTACCTAAGGGAGTTGAATCTGCCTTGAGATTCAGAGAGTGAGAAGCGCGTTTGTTCTAGGAGCTGCGTTTGGATATTCCAGAGTGAATGAAAGTAAACGCTGTATTGAGAAATATCTGCTTCTAAAACCAAAACGGAGCAACCTAACAGAACGGCCTTCAATGGGTGCATTCAACTTACGGAGTTAAACTGATCTGTGTTTGCAGGGATTTTTAAACCCTTTCTGTGAAGAAGCGGAAAACGCATTTCTCCAGCCAAATCCAAGCATTTCAGGAATAGCTGGAGATCTCCGTCTAAAACTCAAAACAAACGTATCCTTCAGACTGCTCTGCTGTGTGTTCTCTTAGCTAAGGCAGTTGAATCTACCTTGAGATTCAAAAAGTGAGAACCGCGTTTCTTCTAGGAGCTGCGTTTTTATATTCAAGATTAAATGGGAGTAAACGCTGTATTGAGAAATATCTGCTTCTAAAACCGAAACGGAGAAACCTAACAGAACGGCCTTCAATGTGTGCGTTCAACTAACAGAGTTAAACTGATGTGTGTTTGCAGGAGTTTTTAAACCCTTTCTGTGAAGAAGTGGAAAACGCATTTTCCAGCCAAATCCAAGCATTTCACGAATAGCTGGAAATCTCAGTCTAAAACTCAAAACGAACGTATACTTCAGACTGCTCTGCTGTGTGTTCGCTTAGTTAAGGGACCTGAATCTGCCTTGAGATTCAGAGTGAGAAGCACGTTTCTTCTAGGAGCTGCGTTTAAATATTCCAGAGTGAATGGGAGTAAACGCTGTATTGAGAAATATCTGCTTCTAAAACCCAAACGGAGCAATCTAACAGAACGGCCTTCAATGTGTGCGTTCAACTTACAGAGTTGAACTGATGTGTGTTTGCAGGAGTTTGTAAACCCTTTCTGAGAAGAAGCGGAAAACGCATTTTCCAGCCAAATCCAAGCATTTCAGGAATAGCTGGAAATCTCCGTCTAAAACTCAAAACGAACGTATGATTCAGACTGCTCTGCTGTGTGTTCGCTTACATAACGGAGTTTAATCTGCCTTGAGATTCAGAGTGAGAAGCGCGTTTCTTATAGGTGCTGCGTTTGGATAGTCCAGAGTAAACGGGAGTTCACGCTGTATTGAGAAATATCTGCTTCTAAAACCAAAACGGAGCAATCTAACAGAACGGCCTTCAATGTGTGCGTTCAACTTACAGAGTTAAACTGATGTGTGTTAGCAGGAGTTTGAAAACCCTTTCTGTGAAGAAGCGGAAAACGCATTTTTCCAGCCAAATCCTAGCATTTCAGAAATAGCTGGTCATCTCCGTCTGAAACTCAAAACGAACGTATCCTTCAGACTGCTCTGCTGTGAGTTCGCCTATTTAAGGGGGTTGAATCTGCCTTGAGATTCAGAGAGTGAGCAGCCCGTTTCTTCTTGGAGCTGCGTTTGGATAGTCCAGAGTGAACGGGAGTTAACGATGTATTGAGAAATATCTGCTTCTAAAAGCAAAACGGAGCCACCTAACAGAACGGCCTTCAATGTGTGCGTTCAACTTACAGAGTTAAACTGATGTCTGTTTGCAGGAGTTTGTAAACCCTTTCCGTGAAGAAGCGGAAAACTTATTTTTCAAGCCAAATCCAAGCATTTCAGAAATAACTGGAAATCTCCGTCTAAAACTCAAAACGAACCTATCCTTCAGACTGCTCTGCTGTGTGTTCGCTTACCTAAGGGAGCTGCATCTGCCTTGAGTTTCAGAGAGTGAGAAGCGAGTTTCTTCTAGGAGCTGCGTTTGGATATTACAGAGTGAATGGGAGTTAACGCTGTATTGAGAAATATTTGCTTGTAAAACCAAAACGGAGCAACCTAACAGAACGGCCTTCAATGTGTGCGTTCATCTTACAGAGTTAAACTGATGTGTGTTTGCAGGAATTTGTAAACCCTTTCTGTGAAGAAGCGGAAAACGCATTTTTCCAGCCAAATCCAAGCATGTCAGAAATAGCTGGAAAATTCCGTCTAAAACTCAAAACGAATGTATCATTCAGACTGCTCTGCTGTGTGTTCGCTGACCTAAGGGAGTTGAATCTGCCTTGAGATTCAGAGAGTGAGAAGCGCGTTTCCTCTAGGAGCTGCGTTTGGATATTTCAGAGTGAATGGGAGTAAACGCTGTATTGAGAAATATCTGCTTCTAAACTCAAAACAAAGCAACCTACCAGAGAGGCCTTCGATGTGTGCGTTCCACTTACAGAGTTAAACTGATGTGTGTTCGCAGGAGTTTGTTAACCCTTTCTGAAAAGAAGGGGAAGACGCATTTTCCAGTCAAATCCAAGCATTTCAGGAATAGCTGGAAATCTCCGTCTAAATCTCAAAACAAACGTACACTTCAGACTGCTCTGCTGTGTGTTCGCTTACCTAAGGGAGTTGAATCGGCCTTGAGATTCAGAGAGTGAGAAGCGCGATTTTTCTAGGAGCTGCGTTTGGATATTTCAGAGTGAATGAAAGTAAACGCTGTATTGGGAAATATCTGCTTCTAAAACCAAAACGGAGTAACCTAACAGAACGGCCTTCAATGTGTGCGTTCAACTTACAGAGTTAAACTGATGTGTGTTTGCAGGAGTTTGTAAATTTTCTTCTGAGAAGAATCGGAAAACGCATTTTCCAGCCAAATCCAAGCATTTCAGGAATAGCTGGGTATCTCCGTCTAAAACTCAAAACAAACCTATCCTTCAGACTGCTCCGCTGTGTGTTCTCTTAGCTAAGGCAGTTGAATCTACCTTGAGATTCAGAGAGTGAGAACCGCGTTTCTTCTAGGAGCCGGGTTTGGATATTCCAGAGTGAATGGGGGTAAACGCTGTATTGAGAAATATCTGCTTCTAAAACCCAAACGGAGCAACATAACAGAACGGCCTTCAATGTGTGCGTTCAACTTACAGAGTTAAACTGATGTGTGTTTGCAGGAGTTTGTAAACCTTTTCTGTGAAGAAGCGGAAAACGCATTTTTCCAGCCAAATCCAAGCATTTCAGAAATAGCTGGACATCTCCGTCTGAAACGCAAAACGAACGTATCCTTCAGACTGCTCTGCTGTGAGTTCGCTTATTTAAGGGGGTTGAATCTGCCTTAAGATTCAGAGAGTGAGAAGCGCGTTTCTTCTTGGAGCTGCGTTTGGATAGTCCAGAGTGAACGGGAGTTAACGATGTATTGAGAAATATCTGCTTCTAAAACCAAAACGGAGCAACATAACAGAACGGCCTTCAATGTGTCCGTTCAACTTACAGAGTTAAACTGATGTGTGTTTGCAGGAGTTTGTAAACCCTTTCTGTGAATAAGCAGAAAACGCATTTTTCCAGCCAAATCCAAGCATTTCAGAAATAGCTGGAAATCTCCGTCTAAAATTCAAAACGAACGTATCCTTCAGATTGCTCTGTTGTGTGTTCTCTTAGCTAAGGCAGTTGAATGTACCTTGATTCAAAAATGAGAACCGCGTTTCTTCTAGGAGCTGCGTTTAGATATTCCACAGTGAATGGGAGTAAACGCTGTATTGAGAAATAACTGCTTCTAAAACCAAAACGGAGCAACCTAACAAAACGGCCTTCAATGTGTGCGTTCAACTTAAAGCGTTAAACTAATGTGTGTTTGCAGGAATTTGTAAACCCTTTCTGTGAAGAAGCGGAAAACGCATTTTGCCAGCCAAATCCAAGCATTTAGAGATAGCTGGAATTTTTAGTCTAAAACTCAAAACGAACGTACACTTCAGACTGCTCTGCTGTGTGTTGGCTTACCTAAGGGAGTTGAATCTGCCTTGAGATTCAGAGAGTGAGAAGCGCGTTTTTTCTAGGAGCTGCGTTTGGATATTCCAGAGTGAATGAAAGTAAACGCTGTATTGAGAAATATCTGCTTCTAAAACCAAAACGGAGCAACCTAACAGAACGGCCTTCAATGGGTGCGTTCAAATTACAGAGTTAAACTGATGTGTGTTTGCAGGAGTTTGTAAACCCTTTCTGTGAAGAAGCGGAAAACGCATTTTTCCAGCCAAATCCAAGCATTTCAGGAATAGCTGGAGATCTCCGTCTAAAACTCAAAACAAACGTATCCTTCAGACTGCTCTGCTGTGTGTTCTCTTAGCTAAGGCAGTTGAATCTACCTTGAGATTCAAAAAGTGAGAACCGCGTTTCTTCTAGGAGCTGCGTTTTTATATTCAAGATTAAGTGAAAGTAAACGCTGTATTGAGAAATATCTGCTTCTAAAACCAAAACGGAGCAACCTAACAGAACGGCCTTCAATGGGTGCGTTCAACTTACAGAGATAAACTGATGTGTGTTTGCAGGGATTTTTAAACCCTTTCTGTGAAGAAGCGGAAAACGCATTTTTCCAGCCAAATCCAAGCATTTCAGGAATAGCTGGAGATCTCCGTCTAAAACTCAAAACGAACGTATCCTTCAGACTGCTCTGCTGTGTGTTCGCTTACCTAAGGGAGTTGAATCTGCCTTGAGATTCAGAGAGTGAGAAGCGCGTTTCTTCTAGGAGCTGCGTTTGGATAGTCCAGAGTAAATGGGAGTTAACGCTGTATTGACAAATATCTGCTTCTAAAACCAAAACAGAGCAACCTAACAGAACGGCCTTCAATGTGTGCGTTCCACTTACAGAGTTAAACTGATGGGTGTTTGCAGGAATTTGTAAACCCTTTCTGTGAAGAAGCGGAAAACGCATTTTTCCAGCGAAATCCAAGCGTTTCAGGAATAGCTGAAAATCTCCGTCTAAAACTCAAAACGGACGTATCCTTCAGACTGCTATGCTGTGTGTTCGCTTAGCTAAGGGACCTGAATCTGCCTTGAGATTCAGAGAGTGAGAACCGCGTTTCTTCTAGGAGCTGCGTTTGGATATTCCAGAGTGAATGGGAGTAAACGCTGTATTGAGAAATATCTGCTTCTAAAACCAAAACGGAGCAACCTAAGAGAACGGCCTTCAATTTGTGCGTTCATCCTAAAGAGTTAAACTGATGTGTGTTTGCAGGAGTTTGTAAACCCTTTCTGTGAAGAAGCGGAAAACTTATTTTTCCAGCCAAATCCAAGAATTTCAGAAATAGCTTGAAATCTCTGTCTAAAACTCAAAACGAACGTATCCTTCAAACTGCTCTGCTGTGTGTTCGCTTAGCTAAGAAAGCTGAATCTGCCTTGAGATTCAGAGAGGGAGAAGCGCGTTTCTTCTAGGAGCTGCGCTTGGATATTCCAGAGTGAATGAGAGTTAACGCTGTATTGAGAAATATCTGCTTCTAAAACCAAAACGGAGCAACCTAACAGAACGGCCTTCAATGTGTGCGTTCAACTTAGAGAGTTAAACGGATCTGTGTTTGCAGGAGTTTGTCAACCCTTTCTGTCAATAAGCGGAAAACGCATTTTTCCTGCCAAATCCAAGCATTTCAGAAATAGCTGGAAATCTCCGTCTAAAACTCAAAACGAACGTATCCTTCGGACTGCTGTGCTGTGTGTTCGCTTAGCTAAGTGAGCTGAATCTGCCTTGAGATTCAGAGAGTGAGAAGCCCGTTTCTTCTAGGAGCTGCGTTTGGTTATTCCAGAGTGAATGGGATTAAACGCTGTATTGAGAAATATCTGCTTCTAAAACCAAAACGGAGCAACATAACAGAACGGCCTTCAAGGTGTGCGTTCAACTTACAGAGTTAAACTGATGTGTGTTTGCAGGAGTTTGTAAACCCTTTCTGAGAAGAAGCGGAAAACGCATTTTCCAGCAAAATCCAAGCATTTTAGAAATAGCTGGACATCTCCGTCTAAAACTCAAAATGAACGTATCCTTCAGACTGCCCTGCTGTGTGTTCGCTTACCTAAGGGAGTTGAATCTGCCTTGAGATTCAGAGAGTGAGAAGCGCGTTTTTTCTAGGAGCTGCGTTTGGATATTCCAGAGTGAATGAGAGTTAACCCTGTATTGAAGAATATCTGCTTCTAAAACAAAAACGGAGCAACCTAACAGAACGGCCTTCAATGCGTGCGTTCAACTTACAGAGGTAAGCTGATGTGTGTTTGCAGGAGTTTGTAAACCCTTTCCGTCAAGAAGCGGAAAACGCATTTTTCCTGTCATATCCGTCCATTTCAGAAATAGCTGGAAATCTCCGTCTAAAACTCAAAACGAACGTATCTTTCAGACTGCTCCACTGTGGGTTCGCTTAGCTAAGTGAGCTGAATCTGCCTTGAGATTCAGAGAGTGAGAAGCGCGTTTCCTCTAGGAACTTCGTTTGGATATTCCAGAGTGTATGAAAGTAAACGCTGTATTGAGAAATATCTGCTTCTAAAACCAAAACAGACCAACCTAACAGAACGGCCTTCAATGTGTGCGTTCAACATACAGAGTTAAACTGATGTGTGTTTGCAGGAGTTTGTAAACCCTTTCGGAGAAGAAGCGGAAAACGCAATTTCCAGCAAAATCCAAGCATTTCAGAAATAGCTGGAAATCTCCGTCTAAAACTCAAAACGAACGTATCCTCCATACTGCTCTGCTGTGTGTTCTCATAGCTAAGGGACCTGAATCTGCCTTGAGATTCAGAGTGTGAGAAGCCCGTTTCTTATAGGACCTGCGTTTGGATATTCCAGAGTGAATGGGAGTAAACGCTGTATTGAGAAATATCTGCTTCTAAACCCAAAACAAAGCAACCTACAAGAGAGGCCTTCGATGTGTGCGTTCCACTTACAGAGTTAAACTGATGTGTGTTTGCAGTAGTTTGTTAACCCTTTCTGAAAAGAAGGGGAAAACCCATTTTACAGCCAAATCCAAGCATTTCAGGAATAGCTGGAAATCTCCGTCTAAAACTCAAAACTAACGTACACTTCAGACTGCTCTGCTGTGTGTTCGCTTACCTGAGGGAGTTGAATCGGCCTTGAGATTCAGAGAGTGAGAAGCGCGTTTTTTATAGGAGCTGCGTTTGGATATTCCAGAGTGAATGAAAGTAAACGCTTTATTGAGAAATATCTGCTTCTAAAATTAAAACGGAGCAACCTAACAGAACGGCCTTCAATGGGTGCGTTCAACTTACAGAGTTAAACTGATGTGTGTTTGCAGGAGTTTGTAAATTTTTTTTCTGAGAAGAAGCGGAAAACGCATTTTCCAGCCAAATCCAAGCATTTCAGGAATAGCTGGGTATCTCCGTCTAAAACTCAAAACAAACCTATCCTTCAGACTGCTCTGCTGTGTGTTCTCTTAGCAAAGGCAGTTGAATCTACCTTGAGATTCAGAGAGTGAGAACCGCGTTTCTTCTAGGAGCCGGGTTTGGATATTACAGAGTGAATGGGAGTAAACGCTGTATTGACAAATATCTGCTTCTAAAACCAAAACGGAGCAACCTAACAGAACGGCCTTCAATGTGTGCGTTCAACTTACAGAGTTAAACTGATGTGTGTTTGCAGGAGTTTGTAAACCCTTTCTGAGAAGAAGCGGAAAACGCATTTTCCAGCCAAATCAAAGTATTTCAGGAATAGCTGGATATCTCCGTCTAAAACTCAAAACGAACATATCCGTCAGACTGCCCTGCTGTGTGTTCGTTTACCTAAGTGAGTTGAATTTGCCTTGAGATTCAGACAGTGAGAAACGCGTTTCTTTTAGGAGCTGCGTTTGGATATTCCAGAGTGAATGGGAGTAAACGCTGTATTGAGAAATATCTGCCTCTAAAACCAAAACGGAGCAACCTAACAGAACGACCTTCAATGTGTGCGTTCAACCTACAGAGTTAAACTGATGTGTGTTTGCAGGAATTTGTAAACACTTTCTTTGAAGAAGCGGAAAACGCATTTTTCAAGCCAAATCCAAGCATTTCAGAAATAGCTGGACATCTCCGTCTAAAACTCAAAACGAACGTATCCTACATACTGCTCTGCTGTGTTTTCTCTTAGCTAAGGCAGTTGAATCTAACTTGAGATTCAAAAAGTGAGAACCGCGTTTCTTCTAGGAGCTGCGTTTGGATATTCCAGAGTGAATGGGAAGTAAACGCTGTATTTAGAAATATCTGCTTCTAAAACCAAAACGGAGATAACTAACAGAGCGGCCTTCAATGTGTGCGTTACACTTAAAGAGCTAACTGAGGTGGGTTTGCAGGAGTTTGTAAACCCTTTCTGAGAAGAAGCGGAAAACGCATTTTCCAGACAAATACAGCATTTCAGGAATAGCTGGAAATCTCCGTCTAAAACTGAAATGAACGTATGCTTCAGATTGCTCTGCTGTGTGTTCGCTTACCTAAGGGAATTGAATCTGCCTTGAGATTCAGAGAGTGAGAAGCGCGTTTCTTTTATGAGCTGCGTTTGGATATTCCAGAGTGAATGAAAGTAAACGCTGTATTGAGAAATATCTGCTTCTATAACCAAAACGGAGCAACCTAACAGAACGGCCTTCAATGTGTGCGTTCAACTTACAGAGTTAAACTGATGTGTGTTTGCAGGAGTTTGTAAACCCTTTCCGACAAGAAGCAAAAAACGCATTTTTCCTGCCAAATCCAAGCATTTCAGAAATAGCTGGAAATCTCCGTCTAAAATTCAAAACGAACTTATCCTTCAGACTGCTCTGCTGTGTGTTCGCTTAGCTAAGGGAGTTGAATCTGCCTAGAGTTTCAGAGAGTGAGAAGCGCGTTTCTTCTAGGAGCTGCGTTTAGATATTACAGAGTGAATGGGAGTAAACGCTGTATTGAGAAATATCTGATTCTAAAACCAAAACGGAGCAACTTAGCAGAACGGCCTTCAATGTGTGCGTTCAACTTACAGAGTTAAACTGATGTGTGTTTGCAGGAGGTTGTAAACCCTTTCTGAGAAGAAGTGGAAAACGCATTTTCCAGCAAAATCCAATCATTTCAGCAATAGTTGGAAATCTCCGTCTAAAGCTTAAAACGAACGTATCTTTCAGACTACTCTGCTGTGTGTTCGCTTACCTAAGGGAGTTGAATCTGCCTTGAGATTCGGAGAGTCAGAAGCGTGTTTCTTCTAGGAGCTTCGTTTTGATAGTTCTGAGTGAAGGGGAGTTAACGCTGTATTGAGAAATATCTGCTTCTAAAACCAAAACGGAGCAACCTAACAGAACGGCTTTCAATGTGTGCGTTCAACTTACAGAGTTAAACTGATGTGTGTTTGCAGGAGTTTGTAAACCCTTTCTGTGAAGAAATGGAAAACGCATTTTCCCAGCCAAATCCAAGCATTTCAGGAATAGCTGGATATCTCCGTCTAAAACTCAAAACGAACGTATCCATCAGACTGCTCTGCTGTGTGTTCGTTTACCTAAGTGAGCTGAATCTGCCTTGAGTTTCAGAGAGTGAGAAACGCGTTTCTTTTAGGAGCTGCGTTTGGATATTCCAGAGTGAATGGGAGTAAACGCTGTATTGAGAAATATCTGATTCTAAAACCAAAACGGAGCAACTTAGCAGAACGGCCTTCAATGTGTGCGTTCAACTTACAGAGTTAAACTGATGTGTGTTTGCAGGAGGTTGTAAACCCTTTCTGAGAAGAAGTGGAAAACGCATTTTCCAGCAAAATCCAATCATTTCAGCAATAGTTGGAAATCTCCGTCTAAAGCTTAAAACGAACGTATCTTTCAGACTACTCTGCTGTGTGTTCGCTTACCTAAGGGAGTTGAATCTGCCTTGAGATTCGGAGAGTCAGAAGCGTGTTTCTTCTAGGAGCTTCGTTTTGATAGTTCTGAGTGAAGGGGAGTTAACGCTGTATTGAGAAATATCTGCTTCTAAAACCAAAACGGAGCAACCTAACAGAACGGCTTTCAATGTGTGCGTTCAACTTACAGAGTTAAACTGATGTGTGTTTGCAGGAGTTTGTAAACCCTTTCTGTGAAGAAACGGAAAACGCATTTTCCCAGCCAAATCCAAGCATTTCAGGAATAGCTGGATATCTCCGTCTAAAACTCAAAACGAACGTATCCATCAGACTGCTCTGCTGTGTGTTCGTTTACCTAAGTGAGCTGAATCTGCCTTGAGTTTCAGAGAGTGAGAAACGCGTTTCTTTTAGGAGCTGCGTTTGGATATTCCAGAGTGAATGGGAGTAAACTCTGTATTGAGAAATATCTGCTTCTAAAACCAAAACGGAGCAACCTAACAGAACGGCCTTTAATGTGTGCGTTGAACCTATAGAGTTAAACTGATGTGTGTTTGCAGGAATTTGTAAACCCTTTCTGTGAAGAAACGGAAATCGCATTTTTCCAGCCAAATCCAAGCATTTCAGAAAGAGCTGGAAATCTCCCTCTAAAACTCAAAACGAACATATCTTTCAGAATGCTCTGCTGTGTGTTCGCTTAGGTAAGGAAGCTGAATCTGCCTCGAGTTTCAGAGAGTGAGAAGCGTGTTTCTTCTAGGAGCTTCGTTTGGATATTCCAGAGTGAATGGGCGTAAACGCTGTATTGAGAAATATCTGTTTCTAGAACCAAAACGGAGCAACTTGACAAAACGGCCTTCAATGTGTCCGTTCAACTTACAGAGGTAAACTGATGTCTGTTTGCAGGAGTTTGTAATCCCTTTCTGAGAAGAAGCGGAAAACGCATTTTTCCAGCCAAATCCAAGCATTACCGGAATAGATGGAAATCTCCGTCTAAAACTAAAAACGAACGTATCCTTCAGACTGCTCTGCTGTGTGTTCGCTTAGCTAAGGGACCTGAATCTGCCTTGAGATTCAGAGAGTGAGAAGCGCGTTTCTTCTAGGAGCTGCGTTTGGATATTTCAGAGTGAAAGGGAGTAAATGCTGTATTGAGAAACATCTTCTTCTAAAACCAAAACGGAGAAACCTAACAAAACAGCCTTCAATGTGTGCGTTCACCTTACAGAGTTAAACTGATGTGTGTTTGCAGGAGTTTGTAAACCCTTTCTGAGAAGAGGGGGAAAACGCATATTCCAGCAAAATCCAAGCATTTAAGGATAGCTGGAAATCTCTGTCTAAAACTCAAAACGAACGTACACTTCAGACTGCTATGCTGTGTGTTCGCTTACCTAAAAGCGTTGAATCTACCTTGAGATTCAGAGAGTGAGAAGCGCGTTTTTTCTAGGAGCTGCGTTTGGATATACCAGAGTGAATGAAAGTAAACGCTGTATTGAGAAATATCTGCTTCTAAAACCAAAACGGAGCAACCTAACAGAACGGCCTTCAATGGGTGCGTTCAACTTACAGAGTTAAACTGATGTGTGTTTGCAGGAATTTTTAAACCCTTTCTGTGAAGAAGCGGAAAACGCATTTTTCCAGCCAAATCCAAGCATTTCAGGAATAGCTGGAAATCTCCGTCTAAAACTCAAAACGAACATATCCTTCAGACTGCTCTGCTGTGTGTTCGCTTACATAACGGCGTTGAATCTGCCTTGAGATTCAGAGAGTGAGAAGCGCGTTACTTATAGGTGCTCCGTTTGGATATTCCAGAGTAAATGGGAGTAAACGCTGTATTGAAAAATATCTGCTTCTAAAATCAAAACAGAGCAACCTAACAGAACGGCCTTCAATGCGTGCATTCAACTTAAAGAGTTAAACTGATGTGTGTTTGCAGGAGTTTGTAAACCCTTTCTGTGAAGAAGCGGAAAACGCATTTTTCAAGCCAAATCCAAGCATTTCAGAAATAGCTGGACATCTCCGTCTAAAACTCAAAACGAACGTATCCTTCAGACTGCTCTGCTGTGTGTTCTCTTAGCTAAGGCAGTTGAATCTACCTTGAGATTCAAAAAGTGAGAACCGCGTTTCTTTCAGGAGCTGCGTTTAAATATTCCAGAGTCAATGGGAGTAAACGCTATATTGAGAAATATTTGCTTCTAAAACCAAAACGGAGCAACCTAACAGAACGGCCTTCAATAGGTGCGTTCAACATACAGAGTTAAACAGATGTGTGTTTGCAGGAGTTTGTAAACCCTTTCTGAGAGGAAGCGGAAAACGCATTTTCCAGCAAATTCCAAGCATTTCAAGAATAGCTGGAAATCTCCGTCTAAAACTCAAAACGAACGTATCCTTCATACTGCTCTGCTGTGTGTTGTCTTAGCTAAGGCAGTTGAATCTAACTTGAGATTAAAAAAGTGAGAACCGCGTTTCTGCTAGGAGCTGCGTTTGGATATTCCGGAGTGAATGGGAGTAAACGCTGTATTGAGAAATATCTGCTTCGAAAACCAAAACGGAGATAACTAACAGAGCGGCCTTCAATGTGTGCGTTACACTTAACGAGTTAAACTGAGGTGGGTTTGCAGGAGTTTGTAAACGCTTTCTGAGAAGAAGCGGAAAACGCATTTTCCAGCCAAATACAGCATTTCAGGAATAGCTGGAAATCTCCGTCTAAAATTGAAATGAACGTATACTTCAGACTGCTCTGCTGTGTGTTCGCTTACCTAAGGGAATTGAATCTGCCTTGAAATTCAGAGAGTGAGAAGCGCGTTTGTTTTATGAGCTGCGTTTGCATATTCCAGAGTGAATGAACGTAAACGCTGTATTGAGAAATATCTGCTTCTAAAACCAAAACGGAGCAACCTAACAGAACGGCCTTCAATGTGTGCGTTCAACTTACAGAGTTAAACTGATGTGTGTTTGCAGGAATTTGTAAACCCTTTCTGTGAAGAAACGGAAAACGCATTTTTCCAGCCACATCCAAGCATTTCAGGAATAGCAGAAAATCTCCGTCTAAAACTCAAAACGAACGTATCCTTCAGACTACTCTGCTGTGTGTTCGTTTACCTAAGTGAGTTGAATCTGCCTTGAGATTCAGAGAGTGAGAAGCGCGTTTCTTTTAGGAGCTGCGTTTGGATATTCCAGAGTGAATAAGAGTAAACGCTGTATAAAGAAATATCTGCTTCTAAAACCAAAACGGAGCAACCTAACAGAACGGCCTTCAATGTGTGCGTTCAACTTACAGAGGTAAACTGATCTGTGTTTGCCGGAGTTTGTAATCCCTTTCTGTGAAGAAGCGGAAAACGCATTTTTCCAGCCAAATCCAAGCATTTCAGAAATAGCTGGACATCTCCGTCTAAAACTCAAAACGAACGTATCCTTCAGAATGCTCTGCTGTGTGTTCGCTTACCTAAGGGAGTTGAATCTGCCTTGAGATTCAGAGAGTGAGAAGCGCGTTTCTTATAGGAGCTGCGTTTGTATAGTCCAGAGTGAATGGGAGTTAACGTTGTATTGAGAAATATCTCCTTCTGCAGCCAAAACGGAGCAACTTAACAAAACAACCTTCAAGGTGTGCGTTCAACGTACAGAGTTAAACTGATGTGTGTTTGCAGGAATTTGTAAACCCTTTTTGTGTAGAAGCGGAAAACGCATGTTTCCAGCCAATTACAAGCATTTCCGGAATAGATGGTAATCTCCGTCTAAAACTCAAAACGAACGTATCCTTCAGACTGCTCTGCTGTGTGTTCGCTTAGCTAAGGGACCTGAATCTGCCTTGAGATTCAGAGAGTGAGAAGCGCGTTTCTTCTAGGAGCTGCGTTTGGATATTCCAGAGTGAAAGGGAGTAAACGCTGTATTGAGAAATATCTGCTTCTAAAACCAAAACGGAGCAACCTAACAGAACGGCCTTCAATGTGTGGGTTCAACTTACAGAGTTCAACTGATGTGCGTTTGCAGGAGTTTGTAAACCCTTTCTGAGAAGAAGCGGAAAAGGCATTTTCCAGCCAAATGCAGCATTTCAGGAATACCTAGAAATCTCCGTCTAAAACTGAAATGAACGTATACTTCAGACTGCTCTGCTGTGTGTTCGCTTACCTAAGAGAAGAAGCGGAAAAGGCATTTTCCAGCCAAATGCAGCATTTCAGGAATACCTAGAAATCTCCGTCTAAAACTGAAATGAACGTATACTTCAGACTGCTCTGCTGTGTGTTCGCTTACCTAAGAGAATTGAATCTGCCTTGAGATTCAGAGAGTGAAAAGCGTGTTTCTTTTATGAGCTGCGTTTGGATATTCCAGAGTGAATGAAAGTAAACGCTGTATTGAGAAATATCTGCTTCTAAAACCAGAACGGAGCAACCTAAGAGAACGGCCTTCAATGTGTGCGTTCAACTTACAGAGTTAAACTGATGTGTGTTTGCAGGAGTTTGTAAACGCTTTCCGACAGGAAGCGGAAAACGCATATTTTGCCAAATCCAAGCATTTAAGAAATAGCTGAAAATCTCCGTCTAAAATTCAAAACGAACGTATCTTTCAGACTGCTCTGCTGTGTGTTCGCTTAGCTAAGGGAGTTGAATCTGCCTTGAGTTTCAGAGAGTGAGAAGCGCGTTTCTTCTAGGAGCTGCGTTTCGATATTCCAGAGTGAATGGGAGTAAACGCTGTATTGAGAAATATCTGATTCTAAAACCAAAACGGAGCAACTTAGCAGAACGGCCTTCAATGTGTGCGTTCAACTTACAGAGTTAAACTGATGTGTGTTTGCAGGAGTTTGTAAACCCATTCTGAGAAGAGGCGGAGAACGCATTTTCCAGCAAAATCCAAGCATTTCAGCAATAGCTGGAAATCTCCGTCTAAAGCTTAAAACGAACGTATCCTTCAGACTATTCTGCTGTGTGTTCGCTTACCTAAGGGAGTTGAATCTGCCTCGAGATTCGGAGAGTGAGAAGCGTGTTTCTTCTAGGAGCTTCGTTTTGATAGTTCTGAGGGAATGGGAGTTAACGCTGTATTGAGAAATATCTGCTTCTAAAACCAAAACGGAGCAACCTAACAGGACGGCTTTCAATGTGTGCGTTCAACTTACAGAGTTAAACTGATGTGTCTTTGCAAAAGTTTGTAAATCCTTTCTGTGGAGAAGCGGAAAACGCATTTTTCCGGCCAAATCCAAGCATTTCAGCAATAGCTTGAAATCTCCGTCTAAAACTCAAAACGAACGTATCCTTCAAACTGTTCTGCTGTGTGTTCGCTTAGCTAAGGAAGCTGAATCTGCCTTGAGATTCAGAGAGTGAGAAGCACGTTTCTTCTAGGAGCTGTGCTTGGATATTCCAGAGTGAATGAGTGTTAACGCTGTATTGAGAAATATCTGCTTCTAAAACCAAAACGGAGCAACCTAACAGAACGGCCTTCAATGTGTGGGTTCAACTTACAGAGTTCAACTGATGTGTGTTTGCCGGAGTTTGTAAACCCTTTCTGTGAAGAAGCGGAAAACGCATTTTTCCATCCAAATCCAAGCATTTTAGAAATAGCTGGACATCTCCGTCTAAAACTCAAAACGAACGTATCCTTCAGACTGCTCTGCTGTGTGTTCGCTTACCTAAAAGAGTTGAATCTTCCTTGAGGTTCAGAGAGTGAGAAGCGCGTTTCTTCTAGGAGCTGCATTTGGATATTCCAGAGTGAATGAGATTTAACCCTCTATTGAGAAATATCTGCTTCTAAAACCAAAACGGAGCAACATAACAGAACGGCCTTCAATGTGTGCGTTCAACTTACAGAGTTAAACTGATGTGTGTTTGCAGGAGTTTGTAAACCCTTTCTGAGAAGAAGCGGAAAACGCATTTTCCAGCCAAATCCAAGCATTTCAGGAATAGCTGGATATCTCCGTCTAAAACTCAAAACGAACGTATCCTTCAGACTGCTCTGCTGTGTGTTTATTTACCTAAGTGAGCTGAATCTGCCTTGAGATTCAGAGAGTGAGAAACGCGTTTCTTTTAGGAGTTGCGTTTGTATATTCCAGAGTGAATGGGATTAAAC
Organism: Callithrix jacchus; assembly: GCF_049354715.1. Taxonomy (NCBI): domain Eukaryota; kingdom Metazoa; phylum Chordata; class Mammalia; order Primates; family Cebidae; genus Callithrix; species Callithrix jacchus. The sequence continues at coordinate 60,805,571 of NC_133506.1, forward strand.
GCTGTATTGAGAAATATCTGCTTCTAAAACCAAAACGGAGCAACCTAACAGAACGGCCTTCAATGTGTGCGTTCAACCTAGAGAGTTAAACTGATGTGTGTTTGCAGGAATTTGTAAACCGTTTCTGTGAAGAAACGGAAAACGCATTTTTCCAGCCACATCCAAGCATTTCAGGAATAGCAGGAAATCTCAGTCTAAAACTCAAAACGAACGTATCCTTCAGACTACTCTGCTGTGTGTTAGTTTACCTAAGGGATTTGAATCTGCCTTGAGATTCAGAGAGTGAGAAGCGCGTTTCTTTTAGGAGCTGCGTTTGGATATTCCAGAGTGAATGGGAGTAAACGCTGTATAGAGAAATATCTGCTTCTAAAACCAAAACGGAGCAACCTAACAGAACGGCCTTCAATGTGTGCGTTCAACTTACAAAGTTAAACTGATGTGTGTTTGCAGGAGTTTGTAAACCCTTTCCGTGAAGAAGCCTAAAACGCATTTTTCCAGCCAAATCCAAGCATTTTAGAAAGAGCTGGAAATCTCCGTCTAAAACTCAAAACGATCCTATCCTTCAGAATGCTCTGCTCTGTGTTCGCTTAGCTAAGGGAACTGAATCTGTCTTGAGATTCAGAGAGTGAGAAGCGTGTTTGTTCTAGGAGCTGCGTTTGGATATTCCAGAGTGAAAGGGAGTAAACGCTGTATTGAGAAATATCTGCTTCTAAAACCAAAACGAAGATACCTAACAGAAAGGCCTTCAATGTGTGCGTTCAACTTACAGAGTTAAACTGATGTGAGTTTGCAGGAGATTGTAAACACTTTCTGTAGAGAAGCAGAAAACGCATTTTTGCAGCCAAATCCAAGCATTTCAGAAATAGCTGGAAATCTCCGTCTAAAACTCAAAACGAACGTATCCTCCATACTGCTCTGCTGTGTGTTCTCATAGGTAAGGGACCTGAATCTGCCTTGAGATTCAGAGAGTGAGAAGCCCGTTTCTTTTAGGAGCTGCGTTTGGATATTCCAGAGTGAATGGGAGTAAACGCTGTATTGAGAAATATCTGCTTCTAAACCCAAAACAAAGCAACCTACCAGAGAGGCCTTCAATGTGTGCGTTCCACTTACAGAGTTAAACTGATGTGTGTTTGCAGGAGTTTGTTAACCCTTTCTGAAAAGAAGGGAAAAACGCATTTTCCAGCCAAATCCAAGCATTTCAGGGATAGCTGGAAATCTCCGTCTAAAACTCAAAACGAACGTATCCGTCAGACTGCTCTGCTGTGTGTTCGCTTAACTAAGTGAGTTGAATCTGCCTTGAAATTCAGAGAGTGAGAACCGCGTTTCTTCTAGGAGCTGCGTTCTGATATTCCAGAGTTAAAGGGAGTAAACGCTGTATTGAGAAATATCTGCTTCTAAAACCAAAACGGAGGAACCTAACAGAACGGCCTTCAATGTGTGCGTTCAACTTACAGCGTTAAACTGATGTGAGTTTGCAGGAGATTGTAAACACTTTCTGTAGAGAAGCGGAAAACGCATATTTTCTGCCAAATCCAAGCATTTCAGAAATAGCTGGAAATCTCTCTCTAAAACTCAAAACGAACGTACACTTCAGACTGCTCTGCTGTGTGTTCGCTTACCTAATGGAGTTGAATCTGCCTTGAGATTAAGAGAATGAGAAGCGCGTTTCTATTACGAATTGGGTTTGGATATCCCAGAGTGAATAAAAGTAAACGCTGTATTGAGAAATATCTGCTTCTAAAACCAAAACGGAGCAACCTAACAGAACGACCTTCAATGGGTGCGTTCAACTTACAGAGGTAACCTGATGTGTGTTTGCAGGAATTTTTAAACCCTTTCTGTGAAGAAGCGGAAAACGCATTTTTCCAGCCAAATCCAAGCATTTCAGGAATAGCTGGAAATCTCCGTCTAAAACTCAAAACGAACGTATCCTTCAGACTGCTCTGCTGTGTGTTCGCTTAGATAAGGGACCTGAATCTGCCTTGAGATTCAGAGAGTGAGAAGCGCGTTTCTTCTAGGAGCTGCGTTTTCATATTCAAGATTGAATGGGAGTACACGCTGTATTGAGACATATCTGCTTCTAAAACCAAAACGGAGCAACCTAACAGAACGGCCTTCAATGTGTGCGTTCAACTTACAGAGTTAAACTGATGTGTGTTTGCAGGAGTTTGTAAACCCTTTCTGAGAAGAAGCGGAAAACGCATTTTCCAGCCAAATCCAAGCATTTAAGGAATAGCTGGAAATCTCCGTCTAAAACTCAAAACGAACGTATCCTTCAGACTGCCCTACTGTGTTTTCGCTTACCTAAGGGAGTTGAACCTGCCTTGAGATTCAGAGAGTGAGAAGCGCGTTTCTTTTAGGAGCTGCGTTTGGATATTCCAGAGTGAATGGGAGTAAACGCTGTATTGAGAAATATCTGCCTCTAAAACCAAAACGGAGCAACCTAACAGAACGACCTTCAATGTGTGCGTTCAACCTACAGAGTTAAACTGATGTGTGTTTGCAGGAATTTGTAAACACTTTCTTTGAAGAAGCGGAAAACGCATTTTTCAAGCCAAATCCAAGCATTTCAGAAATAGCTGGACATCTCCGTCTAAAACTCAAAACGAACGTATCCTACATACTGCTCTGCTGTGTTTTCTCTTAGCTAAGGCAGTTGAATCTAACTTGAGATTCAAAAAGTGAGAACCGCGTTTCTTCTAGGAGCTGCGTTTGGATATTCCAGAGTGAATGGGAAGTAAACGCTGTATTTAGAAATATCTGCTTCTAAAACCAAAACGGAGATAACTAACAGAGCGGCCTTCAATGTGTGCGTTACACTTAAAGAGCTAACTGAGGTGGGTTTGCAGGAGTTTGTAAACCCTTTCTGAGAAGAAGCGGAAAACGCATTTTCCAGACAAATACAGCATTTCAGGAATAGCTGGAAATCTCCGTCTAAAACTGAAATGAACGTATGCTTCAGATTGCTCTGCTGTGTGTTCGCTTACCTAAGGGAATTGAATCTGCCTTGAGATTCAGAGAGTGAGAAGCGCGTTTCTTTTATGAGCTGCGTTTGGATATTCCAGAGTGAATGAAAGTAAACGCTGTATTGAGAAATATCTGCTTCTATAACCAAAACGGAGCAACCTAACAGAACGGCCTTCAATGTGTGCGTTCAACTTACAGAGTTAAACTGATGTGTGTTTGCAGGAGTTTGTAAACCCTTTCCGACAAGAAGCAAAAAACGCATTTTTCCTGCCAAATCCAAGCATTTCAGAAATAGCTGGAAATCTCCGTCTAAAATTCAAAACGAACTTATCCTTCAGACTGCTCTGCTGTGTGTTCGCTTAGCTAAGGGAGTTGAATCTGCCTAGAGTTTCAGAGAGTGAGAAGCGCGTTTCTTCTAGGAGCTGCGTTTAGATATTACAGAGTGAATGGGAGTAAACGCTGTATTGAGAAATATCTGATTCTAAAACCAAAACGGAGCAACTTAGCAGAACGGCCTTCAATGTGTGCGTTCAACTTACAGAGTTAAACTGATGTGTGTTTGCAGGAGGTTGTAAACCCTTTCTGAGAAGAAGTGGAAAACGCATTTTCCAGCAAAATCCAATCATTTCAGCAATAGTTGGAAATCTCCGTCTAAAGCTTAAAACGAACGTATCTTTCAGACTACTCTGCTGTGTGTTCGCTTACCTAAGGGAGTTGAATCTGCCTTGAGATTCGGAGAGTCAGAAGCGTGTTTCTTCTAGGAGCTTCGTTTTGATAGTTCTGAGTGAAGGGGAGTTAACGCTGTATTGAGAAATATCTGCTTCTAAAACCAAAACGGAGCAACCTAACAGAACGGCTTTCAATGTGTGCGTTCAACTTACAGAGTTAAACTGATGTGTGTTTGCAGGAGTTTGTAAACCCTTTCTGTGAAGAAACGGAAAACGCATTTTCCCAGCCAAATCCAAGCATTTCAGGAATAGCTGGATATCTCCGTCTAAAACTCAAAACGAACGTATCCATCAGACTGCTCTGCTGTGTGTTCGTTTACCTAAGTGAGCTGAATCTGCCTTGAGTTTCAGAGAGTGAGAAACGCGTTTCTTTTAGGAGCTGCGTTTGGATATTCCAGAGTGAATGGGAGTAAACTCTGTATTGAGAAATATCTGCTTCTAAAACCAAAACGGAGCAACCTAACAGAACGGCCTTTAATGTGTGCGTTCAACCTATAGAGTTAAACTGATGTGTGTTTGCAGGAATTTGTAAACCCTTTCTGTGAAGAAACGGAAATCGCATTTTTCCAGCCAAATCCAAGCATTTCAGAAAGAGCTGGAAATCTCCCTCTAAAACTCAAAACGAACATATCTTTCAGAATGCTCTGCTGTGTGTTCGCTTAGGTAAGGAAGCTGAATCTGCCTCGAGTTTCAGAGAGTGAGAAGCGTGTTTCTTCTAGGAGCTTCGTTTGGATATTCCAGAGTGAATGGGCGTAAACGCTGTATTGAGAAATATCTGTTTCTAGAACCAAAACGGAGCAACTTGACAAAACGGCCTTCAATGTGTCCGTTCAACTTACAGAGGTAAACTGATGTCTGTTTGCAGGAGTTTGTAATCCCTTTCTGAGAAGAAGCGGAAAACGCATTTTTCCAGCCAAATCCAAGCATTACCGGAATAGATGGAAATCTCCGTCTAAAACTAAAAACGAACGTATCCTTCAGACTGCTCTGCTGTGTGTTCGCTTAGCTAAGGGACCTGAATCTGCCTTGAGATTCAGAGAGTGAGAAGCGCGTTTCTTCTAGGAGCTGCGTTTGGATATTTCAGAGTGAAAGGGAGTAAATGCTGTATTGAGAAACATCTTCTTCTAAAACCAAAACGGAGAAACCTAACAAAACAGCCTTCAATGTGTGCGTTCACCTTACAGAGTTAAACTGATGTGTGTTTGCAGGAGTTTGTAAACCCTTTCTGAGAAGAGGGGGAAAACGCATATTCCAGCAAAATCCAAGCATTTAAGGATAGCTGGAAATCTCTGTCTAAAACTCAAAACGAACGTACACTTCAGACTGCTATGCTGTGTGTTCGCTTACCTAAAAGCGTTGAATCTACCTTGAGATTCAGAGAGTGAGAAGCGCGTTTTTTCTAGGAGCTGCGTTTGGATATACCAGAGTGAATGAAAGTAAACGCTGTATTGAGAAATATCTGCTTCTAAAACCAAAACGGAGCAACCTAACAGAACGGCCTTCAATGGGTGCGTTCAACTTACAGAGTTAAACTGATGTGTGTTTGCAGGAATTTTTAAACCCTTTCTGTGAAGAAGCGGAAAACGCATTTTTCCAGCCAAATCCAAGCATTTCAGGAATAGCTGGAAATCTCCGTCTAAAACTCAAAACGAACATATCCTTCAGACTGCTCTGCTGTGTGTTCGCTTACATAACGGCGTTGAATCTGCCTTGAGATTCAGAGAGTGAGAAGCGCGTTACTTATAGGTGCTCCGTTTGGATATTCCAGAGTAAATGGGAGTAAACGCTGTATTGAAAAATATCTGCTTCTAAAATCAAAACAGAGCAACCTAACAGAACGGCCTTCAATGCGTGCATTCAACTTAAAGAGTTAAACTGATGTGTGTTTGCAGGAGTTTGTAAACCCTTTCTGTGAAGAAGCGGAAAACGCATTTTTCAAGCCAAATCCAAGCATTTCAGAAATAGCTGGACATCTCCGTCTAAAACTCAAAACGAACGTATCCTTCAGACTGCTCTGCTGTGTGTTCTCTTAGCTAAGGCAGTTGAATCTACCTTGAGATTCAAAAAGTGAGAACCGCGTTTCTTTCAGGAGCTGCGTTTAAATATTCCAGAGTCAATGGGAGTAAACGCTATATTGAGAAATATTTGCTTCTAAAACCAAAACGGAGCAACCTAACAGAACGGCCTTCAATAGGTGCGTTCAACATACAGAGTTAAACAGATGTGTGTTTGCAGGAGTTTGTAAACCCTTTCTGAGAGGAAGCGGAAAACGCATTTTCCAGCAAATTCCAAGCATTTCAAGAATAGCTGGAAATCTCCGTCTAAAACTCAAAACGAACGTATCCTTCATACTGCTCTGCTGTGTGTTGTCTTAGCTAAGGCAGTTGAATCTAACTTGAGATTAAAAAAGTGAGAACCGCGTTTCTGCTAGGAGCTGCGTTTGGATATTCCGGAGTGAATGGGAGTAAACGCTGTATTGAGAAATATCTGCTTCGAAAACCAAAACGGAGATAACTAACAGAGCGGCCTTCAATGTGTGCGTTACACTTAACGAGTTAAACTGAGGTGGGTTTGCAGGAGTTTGTAAACGCTTTCTGAGAAGAAGCGGAAAACGCATTTTCCAGCCAAATACAGCATTTCAGGAATAGCTGGAAATCTCCGTCTAAAATTGAAATGAACGTATACTTCAGACTGCTCTGCTGTGTGTTCGCTTACCTAAGGGAATTGAATCTGCCTTGAAATTCAGAGAGTGAGAAGCGCGTTTGTTTTATGAGCTGCGTTTGCATATTCCAGAGTGAATGAACGTAAACGCTGTATTGAGAAATATCTGCTTCTAAAACCAAAACGGAGCAACCTAACAGAACGGCCTTCAATGTGTGCGTTCAACTTACAGAGTTAAACTGATGTGTGTTTGCAGGAATTTGTAAACCCTTTCTGTGAAGAAACGGAAAACGCATTTTTCCAGCCACATCCAAGCATTTCAGGAATAGCAGAAAATCTCCGTCTAAAACTCAAAACGAACGTATCCTTCAGACTACTCTGCTGTGTGTTCGTTTACCTAAGTGAGTTGAATCTGCCTTGAGATTCAGAGAGTGAGAAGCGCGTTTCTTTTAGGAGCTGCGTTTGGATATTCCAGAGTGAATAAGAGTAAACGCTGTATAAAGAAATATCTGCTTCTAAAACCAAAACGGAGCAACCTAACAGAACGGCCTTCAATGTGTGCGTTCAACTTACAGAGGTAAACTGATCTGTGTTTGCCGGAGTTTGTAATCCCTTTCTGTGAAGAAGCGGAAAACGCATTTTTCCAGCCAAATCCAAGCATTTCAGAAATAGCTGGACATCTCCGTCTAAAACTCAAAACGAACGTATCCTTCAGAATGCTCTGCTGTGTGTTCGCTTACCTAAGGGAGTTGAATCTGCCTTGAGATTCAGAGAGTGAGAAGCGCGTTTCTTATAGGAGCTGCGTTTGTATAGTCCAGAGTGAATGGGAGTTAACGTTGTATTGAGAAATATCTCCTTCTGCAGCCAAAACGGAGCAACTTAACAAAACAACCTTCAAGGTGTGCGTTCAACGTACAGAGTTAAACTGATGTGTGTTTGCAGGAATTTGTAAACCCTTTTTGTGTAGAAGCGGAAAACGCATGTTTCCAGCCAATTACAAGCATTTCCGGAATAGATGGTAATCTCCGTCTAAAACTCAAAACGAACGTATCCTTCAGACTGCTCTGCTGTGTGTTCGCTTAGCTAAGGGACCTGAATCTGCCTTGAGATTCAGAGAGTGAGAAGCGCGTTTCTTCTAGGAGCTGCGTTTGGATATTCCAGAGTGAAAGGGAGTAAACGCTGTATTGAGAAATATCTGCTTCTAAAACCAAAACGGAGCAACCTAACAGAACGGCCTTCAATGTGTGGGTTCAACTTACAGAGTTCAACTGATGTGCGTTTGCAGGAGTTTGTAAACCCTTTCTGAGAAGAAGCGGAAAAGGCATTTTCCAGCCAAATGCAGCATTTCAGGAATACCTAGAAATCTCCGTCTAAAACTGAAATGAACGTATACTTCAGACTGCTCTGCTGTGTGTTCGCTTACCTAAGAGAAGAAGCGGAAAAGGCATTTTCCAGCCAAATGCAGCATTTCAGGAATACCTAGAAATCTCCGTCTAAAACTGAAATGAACGTATACTTCAGACTGCTCTGCTGTGTGTTCGCTTACCTAAGAGAATTGAATCTGCCTTGAGATTCAGAGAGTGAAAAGCGTGTTTCTTTTATGAGCTGCGTTTGGATATTCCAGAGTGAATGAAAGTAAACGCTGTATTGAGAAATATCTGCTTCTAAAACCAGAACGGAGCAACCTAAGAGAACGGCCTTCAATGTGTGCGTTCAACTTACAGAGTTAAACTGATGTGTGTTTGCAGGAGTTTGTAAACGCTTTCCGACAGGAAGCGGAAAACGCATATTTTGCCAAATCCAAGCATTTAAGAAATAGCTGAAAATCTCCGTCTAAAATTCAAAACGAACGTATCTTTCAGACTGCTCTGCTGTGTGTTCGCTTAGCTAAGGGAGTTGAATCTGCCTTGAGTTTCAGAGAGTGAGAAGCGCGTTTCTTCTAGGAGCTGCGTTTCGATATTCCAGAGTGAATGGGAGTAAACGCTGTATTGAGAAATATCTGATTCTAAAACCAAAACGGAGCAACTTAGCAGAACGGCCTTCAATGTGTGCGTTCAACTTACAGAGTTAAACTGATGTGTGTTTGCAGGAGTTTGTAAACCCATTCTGAGAAGAGGCGGAGAACGCATTTTCCAGCAAAATCCAAGCATTTCAGCAATAGCTGGAAATCTCCGTCTAAAGCTTAAAACGAACGTATCCTTCAGACTATTCTGCTGTGTGTTCGCTTACCTAAGGGAGTTGAATCTGCCTCGAGATTCGGAGAGTGAGAAGCGTGTTTCTTCTAGGAGCTTCGTTTTGATAGTTCTGAGGGAATGGGAGTTAACGCTGTATTGAGAAATATCTGCTTCTAAAACCAAAACGGAGCAACCTAACAGGACGGCTTTCAATGTGTGCGTTCAACTTACAGAGTTAAACTGATGTGTCTTTGCAAAAGTTTGTAAATCCTTTCTGTGGAGAAGCGGAAAACGCATTTTTCCGGCCAAATCCAAGCATTTCAGCAATAGCTTGAAATCTCCGTCTAAAACTCAAAACGAACGTATCCTTCAAACTGTTCTGCTGTGTGTTCGCTTAGCTAAGGAAGCTGAATCTGCCTTGAGATTCAGAGAGTGAGAAGCACGTTTCTTCTAGGAGCTGTGCTTGGATATTCCAGAGTGAATGAGTGTTAACGCTGTATTGAGAAATATCTGCTTCTAAAACCAAAACGGAGCAACCTAACAGAACGGCCTTCAATGTGTGGGTTCAACTTACAGAGTTCAACTGATGTGTGTTTGCCGGAGTTTGTAAACCCTTTCTGTGAAGAAGCGGAAAACGCATTTTTCCATCCAAATCCAAGCATTTTAGAAATAGCTGGACATCTCCGTCTAAAACTCAAAACGAACGTATCCTTCAGACTGCTCTGCTGTGTGTTCGCTTACCTAAAAGAGTTGAATCTTCCTTGAGGTTCAGAGAGTGAGAAGCGCGTTTCTTCTAGGAGCTGCATTTGGATATTCCAGAGTGAATGAGATTTAACCCTCTATTGAGAAATATCTGCTTCTAAAACCAAAACGGAGCAACATAACAGAACGGCCTTCAATGTGTGCGTTCAACTTACAGAGTTAAACTGATGTGTGTTTGCAGGAGTTTGTAAACCCTTTCTGAGAAGAAGCGGAAAACGCATTTTCCAGCCAAATCCAAGCATTTCAGGAATAGCTGGATATCTCCGTCTAAAACTCAAAACGAACGTATCCTTCAGACTGCTCTGCTGTGTGTTTATTTACCTAAGTGAGCTGAATCTGCCTTGAGATTCAGAGAGTGAGAAACGCGTTTCTTTTAGGAGTTGCGTTTGTATATTCCAGAGTGAATGGGATTAAACGCTGTATTGAGAAATATCTGCTTCTAAAACCAAAACGGAGCAACCTAACAGAACGGCCTTCAATGTGTGCGTTCAACCTAGAGAGTTAAACTGATGTGTGTTTGCAGGAATTTGTAAACCGTTTCTGTGAAGAAACGGAAAACGCATTTTTCCAGCCACATCCAAGCATTTCAGGAATAGCAGGAAATCTCAGTCTAAAACTCAAAACGAACGTATCCTTCAGACTACTCTGCTGTGTGTTAGTTTACCTAAGGGATTTGAATCTGCCTTGAGATTCAGAGAGTGAGAAGCGCGTTTCTTTTAGGAGCTGCGTTTGGATATTCCAGAGTGAATGGGAGTAAACGCTGTATAGAGAAATATCTGCTTCTAAAACCAAAACGGAGCAACCTAACAGAACGGCCTTCAATGTGTGCGTTCAACTTACAAAGTTAAACTGATGTGTGTTTGCAGGAGTTTGTAAACCCTTTCCGTGAAGAAGCCTAAAACGCATTTTTCCAGCCAAATCCAAGCATTTTAGAAAGAGCTGGAAATCTCCGTCTAAAACTCAAAACGATCCTATCCTTCAGAATGCTCTGCTCTGTGTTCGCTTAGCTAAGGGAACTGAATCTGTCTTGAGATTCAGAGAGTGAGAAGCGTGTTTGTTCTAGGAGCTGCGTTTGGATATTCCAGAGTGAAAGGGAGTAAACGCTGTATTGAGAAATATCTGCTTCTAAAACCAAAACGAAGATACCTAACAGAAAGGCCTTCAATGTGTGCGTTCAACTTACAGAGTTAAACTGATGTGAGTTTGCAGGAGATTGTAAACACTTTCTGTAGAGAAGCAGAAAACGCATTTTTGCAGCCAAATCCAAGCATTTCAGAAATAGCTGGAAATCTCCGTCTAAAACTCAAAACGAACGTATCCTCCATACTGCTCTGCTGTGTGTTCTCATAGGTAAGGGACCTGAATCTGCCTTGAGATTCAGAGAGTGAGAAGCCCGTTTCTTTTAGGAGCTGCGTTTGGATATTCCAGAGTGAATGGGAGTAAACGCTGTATTGAGAAATATCTGCTTCTAAACCCAAAACAAAGCAACCTACCAGAGAGGCCTTCAATGTGTGCGTTCCACTTACAGAGTTAAACTGATGTGTGTTTGCAGGAGTTTGTTAACCCTTTCTGAAAAGAAGGGAAAAACGCATTTTCCAGCCAAATCCAAGCATTTCAGGGATAGCTGGAAATCTCCGTCTAAAACTCAAAACGAACGTATCCGTCAGACTGCTCTGCTGTGTGTTCGCTTAACTAAGTGAGTTGAATCTGCCTTGAAATTCAGAGAGTGAGAACCGCGTTTCTTCTAGGAGCTGCGTTCTGATATTCCAGAGTTAAAGGGAGTAAACGCTGTATTGAGAAATATCTGCTTCTAAAACCAAAACGGAGGAACCTAACAGAACGGCCTTCAATGTGTGCGTTCAACTTACAGCGTTAAACTGATGTGAGTTTGCAGGAGATTGTAAACACTTTCTGTAGAGAAGCGGAAAACGCATATTTTCTGCCAAATCCAAGCATTTCAGAAATAGCTGGAAATCTCTCTCTAAAACTCAAAACGAACGTACACTTCAGACTGCTCTGCTGTGTGTTCGCTTACCTAATGGAGTTGAATCTGCCTTGAGATTAAGAGAATGAGAAGCGCGTTTCTATTACGAATTGGGTTTGGATATCCCAGAGTGAATAAAAGTAAACGCTGTATTGAGAAATATCTGCTTCTAAAACCAAAACGGAGCAACCTAACAGAACGACCTTCAATGGGTGCGTTCAACTTACAGAGGTAACCTGATGTGTGTTTGCAGGAATTTTTAAACCCTTTCTGTGAAGAAGCGGAAAACGCATTTTTCCAGCCAAATCCAAGCATTTCAGGAATAGCTGGAAATCTCCGTCTAAAACTCAAAACGAACGTATCCTTCAGACTGCTCTGCTGTGTGTTCGCTTAGATAAGGGACCTGAATCTGCCTTGAGATTCAGAGAGTGAGAAGCGCGTTTCTTCTAGGAGCTGCGTTTTCATATTCAAGATTGAATGGGAGTACACGCTGTATTGAGACATATCTGCTTCTAAAACCAAAACGGAGCAACCTAACAGAACGGCCTTCAATGTGTGCGTTCAACTTACAGAGTTAAACTGATGTGTGTTTGCAGGAGTTTGTAAACCCTTTCTGAGAAGAAGCGGAAAACGCATTTTCCAGCCAAATCCAAGCATTTAAGGAATAGCTGGAAATCTCCGTCTAAAACTCAAAACGAACGTATCCTTCAGACTGCCCTACTGTGTTTTCGCTTACCTAAGGGAGTTGAACCTGCCTTGAGATTCAGAGAGTGAGAAGCGCGTTTCTTTTAGGAGCTGCGTTTGGATATTCCAGAGTGAATGGGAGTAAACGCTGTATTGAGAAATATCTGCCTCTAAAACCAAAACGGAGCAACCTAACAGAACGACCTTCAATGTGTGCGTTCAACCTACAGAGTTAAACTGATGTGTGTTTGCAGGAATTTGTAAACACTTTCTTTGAAGAAGCGGAAAACGCATTTTTCAAGCCAAATCCAAGCATTTCAGAAATAGCTGGACATCTCCGTCTAAAACTCAAAACGAACGTATCCTACATACTGCTCTGCTGTGTTTTCTCTTAGCTAAGGCAGTTGAATCTAACTTGAGATTCAAAAAGTGAGAACCGCGTTTCTTCTAGGAGCTGCGTTTGGATATTCCAGAGTGAATGGGAAGTAAACGCTGTATTTAGAAATATCTGCTTCTAAAACCAAAACGGAGATAACTAACAGAGCGGCCTTCAATGTGTGCGTTACACTTAAAGAGCTAACTGAGGTGGGTTTGCAGGAGTTTGTAAACCCTTTCTGAGAAGAAGCGGAAAACGCATTTTCCAGACAAATACAGCATTTCAGGAATAGCTGGAAATCTCCGTCTAAAACTGAAATGAACGTATGCTTCAGATTGCTCTGCTGTGTGTTCGCTTACCTAAGGGAATTGAATCTGCCTTGAGATTCAGAGAGTGAGAAGCGCGTTTCTTTTATGAGCTGCGTTTGGATATTCCAGAGTGAATGAAAGTAAACGCTGTATTGAGAAATATCTGCTTCTATAACCAAAACGGAGCAACCTAACAGAACGGCCTTCAATGTGTGCGTTCAACTTACAGAGTTAAACTGATGTGTGTTTGCAGGAGTTTGTAAACCCTTTCCGACAAGAAGCAAAAAACGCATTTTTCCTGCCAAATCCAAGCATTTCAGAAATAGCTGGAAATCTCCGTCTAAAATTCAAAACGAACTTATCCTTCAGACTGCTCTGCTGTGTGTTCGCTTAGCTAAGGGAGTTGAATCTGCCTAGAGTTTCAGAGAGTGAGAAGCGCGTTTCTTCTAGGAGCTGCGTTTAGATATTACAGAGTGAATGGGAGTAAACGCTGTATTGAGAAATATCTGATTCTAAAACCAAAACGGAGCAACTTAGCAGAACGGCCTTCAATGTGTGCGTTCAACTTACAGAGTTAAACTGATGTGTGTTTGCAGGAGGTTGTAAACCCTTTCTGAGAAGAAGTGGAAAACGCATTTTCCAGCAAAATCCAATCATTTCAGCAATAGTTGGAAATCTCCGTCTAAAGCTTAAAACGAACGTATCTTTCAGACTACTCTGCTGTGTGTTCGCTTACCTAAGGGAGTTGAATCTGCCTTGAGATTCGGAGAGTCAGAAGCGTGTTTCTTCTAGGAGCTTCGTTTTGATAGTTCTGAGTGAAGGGGAGTTAACGCTGTATTGAGAAATATCTGCTTCTAAAACCAAAACGGAGCAACCTAACAGAACGGCTTTCAATGTGTGCGTTCAACTTACAGAGTTAAACTGATGTGTGTTTGCAGGAGTTTGTAAACCCTTTCTGTGAAGAAACGGAAAACGCATTTTCCCAGCCAAATCCAAGCATTTCAGGAATAGCTGGATATCTCCGTCTAAAACTCAAAACGAACGTATCCATCAGACTGCTCTGCTGTGTGTTCGTTTACCTAAGTGAGCTGAATCTGCCTTGAGTTTCAGAGAGTGAGAAACGCGTTTCTTTTAGGAGCTGCGTTTGGATATTCCAGAGTGAATGGGAGTAAACTCTGTATTGAGAAATATCTGCTTCTAAAACCAAAACGGAGCAACCTAACAGAACGGCCTTTAATGTGTGCGTTCAACCTATAGAGTTAAACTGATGTGTGTTTGCAGGAATTTGTAAACCCTTTCTGTGAAGAAACGGAAATCGCATTTTTCCAGCCAAATCCAAGCATTTCAGAAAGAGCTGGAAATCTCCCTCTAAAACTCAAAACGAACATATCTTTCAGAATGCTCTGCTGTGTGTTCGCTTAGGTAAGGAAGCTGAATCTGCCTCGAGTTTCAGAGAGTGAGAAGCGTGTTTCTTCTAGGAGCTTCGTTTGGATATTCCAGAGTGAATGGGCGTAAACGCTGTATTGAGAAATATCTGTTTCTAGAACCAAAACGGAGCAACTTGACAAAACGGCCTTCAATGTGTCCGTTCAACTTACAGAGGTAAACTGATGTCTGTTTGCAGGAGTTTGTAATCCCTTTCTGAGAAGAAGCGGAAAACGCATTTTTCCAGCCAAATCCAAGCATTACCGGAATAGATGGAAATCTCCGTCTAAAACTAAAAACGAACGTATCCTTCAGACTGCTCTGCTGTGTGTTCGCTTAGCTAAGGGACCTGAATCTGCCTTGAGATTCAGAGAGTGAGAAGCGCGTTTCTTCTAGGAGCTGCGTTTGGATATTTCAGAGTGAAAGGGAGTAAATGCTGTATTGAGAAACATCTTCTTCTAAAACCAAAACGGAGAAACCTAACAAAACAGCCTTCAATGTGTGCGTTCACCTTACAGAGTTAAACTGATGTGTGTTTGCAGGAGTTTGTAAACCCTTTCTGAGAAGAGGGGGAAAACGCATATTCCAGCAAAATCCAAGCATTTAAGGATAGCTGGAAATCTCTGTCTAAAACTCAAAACGAACGTACACTTCAGACTGCTATGCTGTGTGTTCGCTTACCTAAAAGCGTTGAATCTACCTTGAGATTCAGAGAGTGAGAAGCGCGTTTTTTCTAGGAGCTGCGTTTGGATATACCAGAGTGAATGAAAGTAAACGCTGTATTGAGAAATATCTGCTTCTAAAACCAAAACGGAGCAACCTAACAGAACGGCCTTCAATGGGTGCGTTCAACTTACAGAGTTAAACTGATGTGTGTTTGCAGGAATTTTTAAACCCTTTCTGTGAAGAAGCGGAAAACGCATTTTTCCAGCCAAATCCAAGCATTTCAGGAATAGCTGGAAATCTCCGTCTAAAACTCAAAACGAACATATCCTTCAGACTGCTCTGCTGTGTGTTCGCTTACATAACGGCGTTGAATCTGCCTTGAGATTCAGAGAGTGAGAAGCGCGTTACTTATAGGTGCTCCGTTTGGATATTCCAGAGTAAATGGGAGTAAACGCTGTATTGAAAAATATCTGCTTCTAAAATCAAAACAGAGCAACCTAACAGAACGGCCTTCAATGCGTGCATTCAACTTAAAGAGTTAAACTGATGTGTGTTTGCAGGAGTTTGTAAACCCTTTCTGTGAAGAAGCGGAAAACGCATTTTTCAAGCCAAATCCAAGCATTTCAGAAATAGCTGGACATCTCCGTCTAAAACTCAAAACGAACGTATCCTTCAGACTGCTCTGCTGTGTGTTCTCTTAGCTAAGGCAGTTGAATCTACCTTGAGATTCAAAAAGTGAGAACCGCGTTTCTTTCAGGAGCTGCGTTTAAATATTCCAGAGTCAATGGGAGTAAACGCTATATTGAGAAATATTTGCTTCTAAAACCAAAACGGAGCAACCTAACAGAACGGCCTTCAATAGGTGCGTTCAACGTACAGAGTTAAACAGATGTGTGTTTGCAGGAGTTTGTAAACCCTTTCTGAGAGGAAGCGGAAAACGCATTTTCCAGCAAATTCCAAGCATTTCAAGAATAGCTGGAAATCTCCGTCTAAAACTCAAAACGAACGTATCCTTCATACTGCTCTGCTGTGTGTTGTCTTAGCTAAGGCAGTTGAATCTAACTTGAGATTAAAAAAGTGAGAACCGCGTTTCTGCTAGGAGCTGCGTTTGGATATTCCGGAGTGAATGGGAGTAAACGCTGTATTGAGAAATATCTGCTTCGAAAACCAAAACGGAGATAACTAACAGAGCGGCCTTCAATGTGTGCGTTACACTTAACGAGTTAAACTGAGGTGGGTTTGCAGGAGTTTGTAAACGCTTTCTGAGAAGAAGCGGAAAACGCATTTTCCAGCCAAATACAGCATTTCAGGAATAGCTGGAAATCTCCGTCTAAAATTGAAATGAACGTATACTTCAGACTGCTCTGCTGTGTGTTCGCTTACCTAAGGGAATTGAATCTGCCTTGAAATTCAGAGAGTGAGAAGCGCGTTTGTTTTATGAGCTGCGTTTGCATATTCCAGAGTGAATGAACGTAAACGCTGTATTGAGAAATATCTGCTTCTAAAACCAAAACGGAGCAACCTAACAGAACGGCCTTCAATGTGTGCGTTCAACTTACAGAGTTAAACTGATGTGTGTTTGCAGGAATTTGTAAACCCTTTCTGTGAAGAAACGGAAAACGCATTTTTCCAGCCACATCCAAGCATTTCAGGAATAGCAGAAAATCTCCGTCTAAAACTCAAAACGAACGTATCCTTCAGACTACTCTGCTGTGTGTTCGTTTACCTAAGTGAGTTGAATCTGCCTTGAGATTCAGAGAGTGAGAAGCGCGTTTCTTTTAGGAGCTGCGTTTGGATATTCCAGAGTGAATAAGAGTAAACGCTGTATAAAGAAATATCTGCTTCTAAAACCAAAACGGAGCAACCTAACAGAACGGCCTTCAATGTGTGCGTTCAACTTACAGAGGTAAACTGATCTGTGTTTGCCGGAGTTTGTAATCCCTTTCTGTGAAGAAGCGGAAAACGCATTTTTCCAGCCAAATCCAAGCATTTCAGAAATAGCTGGACATCTCCGTCTAAAACTCAAAACGAACGTATCCTTCAGAATGCTCTGCTGTGTGTTCGCTTACCTAAGGGAGTTGAATCTGCCTTGAGATTCAGAGAGTGAGAAGCGCGTTTCTTATAGGAGCTGCGTTTGTATAGTCCAGAGTGAATGGGAGTTAACGTTGTATTGAGAAATATCTCCTTCTGCAGCCAAAACGGAGCAACTTAACAAAACAACCTTCAAGGTGTGCGTTCAACGTACAGAGTTAAACTGATGTGTGTTTGCAGGAATTTGTAAACCCTTTTTGTGTAGAAGCGGAAAACGCATGTTTCCAGCCAATTACAAGCATTTCCGGAATAGATGGTAATCTCCGTCTAAAACTCAAAACGAACGTATCCTTCAGACTGCTCTGCTGTGTGTTCGCTTAGCTAAGGGACCTGAATCTGCCTTGAGATTCAGAGAGTGAGAAGCGCGTTTCTTCTAGGAGCTGCGTTTGGATATTCCAGAGTGAAAGGGAGTAAACGCTGTATTGAGAAATATCTGCTTCTAAAACCAAAACGGAGCAACCTAACAGAACGGCCTTCAATGTGTGGGTTCAACTTACAGAGTTCAACTGATGTGCGTTTGCAGGAGTTTGTAAACCCTTTCTGAGAAGAAGCGGAAAAGGCATTTTCCAGCCAAATGCAGCATTTCAGGAATACCTAGAAATCTCCGTCTAAAACTGAAATGAACGTATACTTCAGACTGCTCTGCTGTGTGTTCGCTTACCTAAGAGAAGAAGCGGAAAAGGCATTTTCCAGCCAAATGCAGCATTTCAGGAATACCTAGAAATCTCCGTCTAAAACTGAAATGAACGTATACTTCAGACTGCTCTGCTGTGTGTTCGCTTACCTAAGAGAATTGAATCTGCCTTGAGATTCAGAGAGTGAAAAGCGTGTTTCTTTTATGAGCTGCGTTTGGATATTCCAGAGTGAATGAAAGTAAACGCTGTATTGAGAAATATCTGCTTCTAAAA
Source organism: Callithrix jacchus (assembly GCF_049354715.1). Taxonomy (NCBI): domain Eukaryota; kingdom Metazoa; phylum Chordata; class Mammalia; order Primates; family Cebidae; genus Callithrix; species Callithrix jacchus. The sequence goes on from NC_133506.1 coordinate 60,823,305, forward strand.
CCAGAACGGAGCAACCTAAGAGAACGGCCTTCAATGTGTGCGTTCAACTTACAGAGTTAAACTGATGTGTGTTTGCAGGAGTTTGTAAACGCTTTCCGACAGGAAGCGGAAAACGCATATTTTGCCAAATCCAAGCATTTAAGAAATAGCTGAAAATCTCCGTCTAAAATTCAAAACGAACGTATCTTTCAGACTGCTCTGCTGTGTGTTCGCTTAGCTAAGGGAGTTGAATCTGCCTTGAGTTTCAGAGAGTGAGAAGCGCGTTTCTTCTAGGAGCTGCGTTTCGATATTCCAGAGTGAATGGGAGTAAACGCTGTATTGAGAAATATCTGATTCTAAAACCAAAACGGAGCAACTTAGCAGAACGGCCTTCAATGTGTGCGTTCAACTTACAGAGTTAAACTGATGTGTGTTTGCAGGAGTTTGTAAACCCATTCTGAGAAGAGGCGGAGAACGCATTTTCCAGCAAAATCCAAGCATTTCAGCAATAGCTGGAAATCTCCGTCTAAAGCTTAAAACGAACGTATCCTTCAGACTATTCTGCTGTGTGTTCGCTTACCTAAGGGAGTTGAATCTGCCTCGAGATTCGGAGAGTGAGAAGCGTGTTTCTTCTAGGAGCTTCGTTTTGATAGTTCTGAGGGAATGGGAGTTAACGCTGTATTGAGAAATATCTGCTTCTAAAACCAAAACGGAGCAACCTAACAGGACGGCTTTCAATGTGTGCGTTCAACTTACAGAGTTAAACTGATGTGTCTTTGCAAAAGTTTGTAAATCCTTTCTGTGGAGAAGCGGAAAACGCATTTTTCCGGCCAAATCCAAGCATTTCAGCAATAGCTTGAAATCTCCGTCTAAAACTCAAAACGAACGTATCCTTCAAACTGTTCTGCTGTGTGTTCGCTTAGCTAAGGAAGCTGAATCTGCCTTGAGATTCAGAGAGTGAGAAGCACGTTTCTTCTAGGAGCTGTGCTTGGATATTCCAGAGTGAATGAGTGTTAACGCTGTATTGAGAAATATCTGCTTCTAAAACCAAAACGGAGCAACCTAACAGAACGGCCTTCAATGTGTGGGTTCAACTTACAGAGTTCAACTGATGTGTGTTTGCCGGAGTTTGTAAACCCTTTCTGTGAAGAAGCGGAAAACGCATTTTTCCATCCAAATCCAAGCATTTTAGAAATAGCTGGACATCTCCGTCTAAAACTCAAAACGAACGTATCCTTCAGACTGCTCTGCTGTGTGTTCGCTTACCTAAAAGAGTTGAATCTTCCTTGAGGTTCAGAGAGTGAGAAGCGCGTTTCTTCTAGGAGCTGCATTTGGATATTCCAGAGTGAATGAGATTTAACCCTCTATTGAGAAATATCTGCTTCTAAAACCAAAACGGAGCAACATAACAGAACGGCCTTCAATGTGTGCGTTCAACTTAAAGAGTTAAATTGATGGGTGTTTGCAGGAGTTTGTAAACCCTTTCCGTCAAGAAGCGGAAAACGCATTTTTCCTGCCGTATCCGTGCATTTCAGAAATAGCTGGAAATCTCTGTCTAAAACTCAAAACGAACGTATCCTTCAGACTGCTCCGCTGTGTGTTCGCTTAGCTAAGTGAGCTGAATCTGCCTTGAGATTCAGAGAGTGAGAAGCCCTTTTCTTCTAGGAGCTGCGTTTGGATATTCCAAAGTGAATGGGATTAAAGGCTGTATTGAGAAATATCTGCTTCTAAAACCAAAACGGAGCAACTTAGCAGAACGGTCTTCAATGTGTGCGTTCAACTTACAGAGTTAAACTGATGTGTGTTTGCAGGAGTTTGTAAACCCTTTCTGAGAAGAAGCGGAAAACGCATTTTCCAGCAAAATCCAAGCATTTCAGAAATAGCTGGAAATCTTTGTCTAAAGCTCAAAACGAACGTATCCTTCCAACTGAACTGCTGTGTGTTTGCTCAGCTCAGGGAGCTGAATCTGCCTTGTGATTCAGAGAGTCTGAAGCGCGTTTCTTCTAGGAGCTGCGTGTGGATATTCCAGAGTGTATGGGAATAAACGCTGTATTGAGAAATATCTGCTTCTAAAACCAAAACGGACCAACCTAACAGAACGGCCTTCAATGTGTTCGTTCAACTTACAGAGTTACACTGATGTGTGTTTGCCGGAGTTTGTAAACCCTTTCTGTGAAGAAGCGGAAAACGCATTTTTCCATCCAAATCCAAGCATTTTAGAAATAGCTGGACATCTCCGTCTAAAACTCAAAACGAACGTATCCTTCAGACTGCTCTGCTGTGTGTTCGCTTACCTAAAGAAGTTGAATCTGCCTTGAGATTCAGAGAGTGAGAAGCGTGTTTCTTCTAGGAGCTGCGTTTGGATAGTCCAGAGTAAATGGGAATTAACGCTGTATTGAGAAATATCTGCTTCTAAAACCAAAACGGAGCAACCTAACAGAACGGCCTTCAATGTGTGCGTTCCACTTACAGAGTTAATCTGATGGGTGTTTGCAGGAATTTGTAAACTTTTTCTGTGAATAAGCGGAAAACGCATTTTTCCACCGAAATCCAAGCATTTCAGGAATAGCTGGAAACCTCCGTCTAAAACTCAAAACGGACGTATCCTTCAGACTGCTATACTGTGTGTTCGCTTAGCTAAGGGACCTGAATCTGCCTTGAGATTCAGAGAGTGAGAACCGCGATTCTTCTTAAAGCTGCGTTTGGATATTCCAGAGTGAATTGGAGTTCACGCTGTATTGAGAAATATCTGCTTCTAAAACCCAAACGGAGCAACCTAACAGAACGGCCTTCAATGTGTGGGTTCATCCTAAAGAGTTAAACTGATGTGTGTTTGCAGGAGTTTTTAAACCCTTTCTGTGAAGCAGCCGAAAAAGCATTTTTCCAGCCAAATCCAAGCATTTCAGAAATAGCTGGACATCTCCGTCTAAAATTCAAAACGAACGTATCCTTCAGACTGCTCTGCTGTTTGTTCGCTGACCTAAGGGAGTTGAACCTGCCTTGAGATTCAGAGAGTGACAAGCGCGTTTCTTCTAGGAGCTGCGTTTGTATAGTCAAGAGTGAATGGGAGTTCACGCTGTATTGAGAAATATCTGCTTCTAAAACCCAAACGGAGCAACATAATAGAACGGCCTTCAATGTGTGTGTTCATCCTAAAGAGTTAAACGGATGTGTGTTTGCAGGAGTTTGTAAACCCTTTCTGTGAAGAAGCGGAAAACTTATTTTTCCAGCCAAATCCAAGCATTTCAGAAATAGCTGGAAATCTCCGTCTACAACTCAAAACGAACATATCCTTCAGAATGCTCTGCTGTGTGTTCGCTTAGGTAAGGGAGCTGAATCTGCCTTGAGTTTCAGAGAGTGAGAAGCGTGTTTCTTCTAGGAGCTTCGTGTGGATATTCCAGAGTGAATGGGATTAAACGCTGTATTGAGAAATATCTGCTTCTAAAACCAAAACGGAGCAACTTAACAAAACGGCCTTCAATGTGTGCGTTCAACTTACAGAGGTAAACTGATGTGTGTTTGCAGGAGTTTGTAATCCCTTTCTGTGAAGAAGCGGAAAACGCATTTTTCAAGCCAAATCCAAGCATTTCAGAAATAGCTGGACATCTCCGTCTAAAACTCAAAACGAACGTATCCTTCAGAATGCTCGGCTGTGTGTTCGCTTACCTAAGGGAGTTGAATCTGCCTTGAGATTCAGAAAGTGAGAAGCGCGTTTCTTATAGGAGCTGCGTTTGTATAGTCCAGAGTGAATGGGAGTTTACGCTGTATTGAGAAGTATCTCCTTCTAGAACCAAAGCGGAGCAACTTAACAAAACAACCTTCAATGTGTGCGTTCAACTTACAGAGTTAAACTGATGTGTGTTTGCAGGAGTTTGTAAACCCTTTCTGAGAAGAGGGGGAAAACGCATATTCCAGCCAAATCCAAGCATTTAGGGATAGCTGGAATTCTCAGTCTAAAACTCAAAACGAACGTACACTTCAGACTGCTCTGCTGTGTGTTAGCTTACCTAAGGGAGTTGAATCTGCCTTGAGATTCAGAGAGTGAGAAGCGCGTTTGTTCTAGGAGCTGCGTTTGGATATTCCAGAGTGAATGAAAGTAAACGCTGTATTGAGAAATATCTGCTTCTAAAACCAAAACGGAGCAACCTAACAGAACGGCCTTCAATGGGTGCATTCAACTTACGGAGTTAAACTGATCTGTGTTTGCAGGGATTTTTAAACCCTTTCTGTGAAGAAGCGGAAAACGCATTTCTCCAGCCAAATCCAAGCATTTCAGGAATAGCTGGAGATCTCCGTCTAAAACTCAAAACAAACGTATCCTTCAGACTGCTCTGCTGTGTGTTCTCTTAGCTAAGGCAGTTGAATCTACCTTGAGATTCAAAAAGTGAGAACCGCGTTTCTTCTAGGAGCTGCGTTTTTATATTCAAGATTAAATGGGAGTAAACGCTGTATTGAGAAATATCTGCTTCTAAAACCGAAACGGAGAAACCTAACAGAACGGCCTTCAATGTGTGCGTTCAACTAACAGAGTTAAACTGATGTGTGTTTGCAGGAGTTTTTAAACCCTTTCTGTGAAGAAGTGGAAAACGCATTTTCCAGCCAAATCCAAGCATTTCACGAATAGCTGGAAATCTCAGTCTAAAACTCAAAACGAACGTATACTTCAGACTGCTCTGCTGTGTGTTCGCTTAGTTAAGGGACCTGAATCTGCCTTGAGATTCAGAGTGAGAAGCACGTTTCTTCTAGGAGCTGCGTTTAAATATTCCAGAGTGAATGGGAGTAAACGCTGTATTGAGAAATATCTGCTTCTAAAACCCAAACGGAGCAATCTAACAGAACGGCCTTCAATGTGTGCGTTCAACTTACAGAGTTGAACTGATGTGTGTTTGCAGGAGTTTGTAAACCCTTTCTGAGAAGAAGCGGAAAACGCATTTTCCAGCCAAATCCAAGCATTTCAGGAATAGCTGGAAATCTCCGTCTAAAACTCAAAACGAACGTATGATTCAGACTGCTCTGCTGTGTGTTCGCTTACATAACGGAGTTTAATCTGCCTTGAGATTCAGAGTGAGAAGCGCGTTTCTTATAGGTGCTGCGTTTGGATAGTCCAGAGTAAACGGGAGTTCACGCTGTATTGAGAAATATCTGCTTCTAAAACCAAAACGGAGCAATCTAACAGAACGGCCTTCAATGTGTGCGTTCAACTTACAGAGTTAAACTGATGTGTGTTAGCAGGAGTTTGAAAACCCTTTCTGTGAAGAAGCGGAAAACGCATTTTTCCAGCCAAATCCTAGCATTTCAGAAATAGCTGGTCATCTCCGTCTGAAACTCAAAACGAACGTATCCTTCAGACTGCTCTGCTGTGAGTTCGCCTATTTAAGGGGGTTGAATCTGCCTTGAGATTCAGAGAGTGAGCAGCCCGTTTCTTCTTGGAGCTGCGTTTGGATAGTCCAGAGTGAACGGGAGTTAACGATGTATTGAGAAATATCTGCTTCTAAAAGCAAAACGGAGCCACCTAACAGAACGGCCTTCAATGTGTGCGTTCAACTTACAGAGTTAAACTGATGTCTGTTTGCAGGAGTTTGTAAACCCTTTCCGTGAAGAAGCGGAAAACTTATTTTTCAAGCCAAATCCAAGCATTTCAGAAATAACTGGAAATCTCCGTCTAAAACTCAAAACGAACCTATCCTTCAGACTGCTCTGCTGTGTGTTCGCTTACCTAAGGGAGCTGCATCTGCCTTGAGTTTCAGAGAGTGAGAAGCGAGTTTCTTCTAGGAGCTGCGTTTGGATATTACAGAGTGAATGGGAGTTAACGCTGAATTGAGAAATATTTGCTTGTAAAACCAAAACGGAGCAACCTAACAGAACGGCCTTCAATGTGTGCGTTCATCTTACAGAGTTAAACTGATGTGTGTTTGCAGGAATTTGTAAACCCTTTCTGTGAAGAAGCGGAAAACGCATTTTTCCAGCCAAATCCAAGCATGTCAGAAATAGCTGGAAAATTCCGTCTAAAACTCAAAACGAATGTATCATTCAGACTGCTCTGCTGTGTGTTCGCTGACCTAAGGGAGTTGAATCTGCCTTGAGATTCAGAGAGTGAGAAGCGCGTTTCCTCTAGGAGCTGCGTTTGGATATTTCAGAGTGAATGGGAGTAAACGCTGTATTGAGAAATATCTGCTTCTAAACTCAAAACAAAGCAACCTACCAGAGAGGCCTTCGATGTGTGCGTTCCACTTACAGAGTTAAACTGATGTGTGTTCGCAGGAGTTTGTTAACCCTTTCTGAAAAGAAGGGGAAGACGCATTTTCAAGTCAAATCCAAGCATTTCAGGAATAGCTGGAAATCTCCGTCTAAATCTCAAAACAAACGTACACTTCAGACTGCTCTGCTGTGTGTTCGCTTACCTAAGGGAGTTGAATCGGCCTTGAGATTCAGAGAGTGAGAAGCGCGATTTTTCTAGGAGCTGCGTTTGGATATTTCAGAGTGAATGAAAGTAAACGCTGTATTGGGAAATATCTGCTTCTAAAACCAAAACGGAGTAACCTAACAGAACGGCCTTCAATGTGTGCGTTCAACTTACAGAGTTAAACTGATGTGTGTTTGCAGGAGTTTGTAAATTTTCTTCTGAGAAGAATCGGAAAACGCATTTTCCAGCCAAATCCAAGCATTTCAGGAATAGCTGGGTATCTCCGTCTAAAACTCAAAACAAACCTATCCTTCAGACTGCTCCGCTGTGTGTTCTCTTAGCTAAGGCAGTTGAATCTACCTTGAGATTCAGAGAGTGAGAACCGCGTTTCTTCTAGGAGCCGGGTTTGGATATTCCAGAGTGAATGGGAGTAAACGCTGTATTGAGAAATATCTGCTTCTAAAACCCAAACGGAGCAACATAACAGAACGGCCTTCAATGTGTGCGTTCAACTTACAGAGTTAAACTGATGTGTGTTTGCAGGAGTTTGTAAACCCTTTCTGTGAAGAAGCGGAAAACGCATTTTTCCAGCCAAATCCAAGCATTTCAGAAATAGCTGGACATCTCCGTCTGAAACGCAAAACGAACGTATCCTTCAGACTGCTCTGCTGTGAGTTCGCTTATTTAAGGGGGTTGAATCTGCCTTAAGATTCAGAGAGTGAGAAGCGCGTTTCTTCTTGGAGCTGCGTTTGGATAGTCCAGAGTGAACGGGAGTTAACGATGTATTGAGAAATATCTGCTTCTAAAACCAAAACGGAGCAACATAACAGAACGGCCTTCAATGTGTCCGTTCAACTTACAGAGTTAAACTGATGTGTGTTTGCAGGAGTTTGTAAACCCTTTCTGTGAATAAGCAGAAAACGCATTTTTCCAGCCAAATCCAAGCATTTCAGAAATAGCTGGAAATCTCCGTCTAAAATTCAAAACGAACGTATCCTTCAGATTGCTCTGTTGTGTGTTCTCTTAGCTAAGGCAGTTGAATGTACCTTGATTCAAAAATGAGAACCGCGTTTCTTCTAGGAGCTGCGTTTAGATATTCCACAGTGAATGGGAGTAAACGCTGTATTGAGAAATAACTGCTTCTAAAACCAAAACGGAGCAACCTAACAAAACGGCCTTCAATGTGTTCGTTCAACTTAAAGCGTTAAACTGATGTGTGTTTGCAGGAATTTGTAAACCCTTTCTGTGAAGAAGCGGAAAACGCATTTGGCCAGCCAAATCCAAGCATTTCAAAAATAGCTGGAAATCTCCGTCTAAAACTCAAAACGAACGTATCCTTCAGACTGCTCTGCTGTCTGTTCGCTGAGCTAAGTGAGCTGAATTTGCCTTGAGATTCAGAGAGTAAGAAGCCCGTTTCTTCTAGGAGCTGCGTTTGGATATTCCAGAGTGAATGGGAGTAAACTCTGTATTGAGAAATATCTGCTTCTAAAACCAAAACGGATCAACCTACAAGAGGGGCGTTCAATGTGTGCGTTCAACTTACAGAGTTAAACTGATGTGTGTTTGCAGGAGTTTGTAAACCCTTTCTGTGAAGAAGCGGAAAACGCATTTTTCAGTCCACATCCAAGCATTTTAGAAATAGCTGTACATCTCCATCTAAAACTCAAAACGAACGTATCCTTCAGACTGCTCTGCTGTGTGTTCGCTTACCTAAGGGAGTTGAATCTGCCTTCAGATTCAGAGAGTGAGAAGCGCGTTTCTTCTAGGAGCTGCGTTTGGATAGTCCAGAGTAAATGGGAGTTAACGCTGTATTGAGAAATATCTGCTTCTAAAACCAAAACGGAGCAACCTAACAGAACGCCTTCAATGTGTTCGTTCAACTTACAGAGTTAAACTGATGTGTGTTTGCAGGAGTTAGTAAACCCTTTCTGTGAAGAAGCGGAAAACGCATCTTTCCAGCGAAATCTAAGCATTTCAGAAATAGCTGGACATCTCCATCTAAAACTCAAAACGAACGTATCCGTCATACTGCTCTGCTGTGTGTTCTCTTAGCTAAGGCAGTTGAATCTAACTTGAGATTCAAAAAGTGAGAACCGCGTTTCTTCTAGGAGCTGCGTTTGGATATTCCAGAGTGAATGGGAGTAAACGCTGTATTGAGAAATATCTGCTTCTAAAACCAAAACGGAGATAAATAACAGAGCGGCCTTCAATGTGTGCGTTACACTTAAAGAGTTAAACTGAGGTGGGTATGCAGGAATTTGTAAACCTTTTCTGAGAAGAAGCGGAAAACGCATTTTTTAGCCAAATACAGCATTTCAGGAATAGCTGGAAATCTCCGTCTAAAACTGAAATGAACGTATACTTCAGACTGCTCTGCTGTGTGTTCGCATACCTAAGGGAATTGAATCTGCCTTGAGATTCAGAGAGTGAGAAGCGCGTTTCTTTTATGAGCTGCGTTTGGATATTCCAGAGTGAATGAAAGTAAACGCTGTATTGAGAAATATCTGCTTCTAAAACCAACACGGAGAAACCTAACAGAACGGCCTTCAATGTGTGCGTTCAACTTACAGAGTTAAACTGATGTGTGTTTGCAGGAGTTTGTAAACACTTTCTGAAAAGAAGCGGAAAACGCATTTTCCACCCAAATCCAAGCATTTCAGGAATAGCTGGATATCTCCGTCTAAAACTCAAAACGAACGTATCCATCAGACTGCTCTGCTGTGTGTTCGTTTACCTAAGTGAGCTGAATCTGCCTTGAGTTTCAGAGAGTGAGAAACGCGTTTCTTTTAGGAGCTGCGTTTGGATATTCCAGAGTGAATGGGAGTAAACTCTGTATTGAGAAATATCTGCTTCTAAAACCAAAACGGAGCAACCTAACAGAACGGCCTTTAATGTGTGCGTTCAACCTATAGAGTTAAACTGATGTGTGTTTGCAGGAATTTGTAAACCCTTTCTGTGAAGAAACGGAAATCGCATTTTTCCAGCCAAATCCAAGCATTTCAGCAAGAGCTGGAAATCTCCCTCTAAAACTCAAAACGAACATATCTTTCAGAATGCTCTGCTGTGTGTTCGCTTAGGTAAGGAAGCTGAATCTGCCTCGAGTTTCAGAGAGTGAGAAGCGTGTTTCTTCTAGGAGCTTCGTTTGGATATTCCAGAGTGAATGGGCGTAAACGCTGTATTGAGAAATATCTGTTTCTAGAACCAAAACGGAGCAACTTGACAAAACGGCCTTCAATGTGTCCGTTCAACTTACAGAGGTAAACTGATGTCTGTTTGCAGGAGTTTGTAATCCCTTTCTGAGAAGAAGCGGAAAACGCATTATTCCAGCCAAATCCAAGCATTACCGGAATAGATGGAAATCTCCGTCTAAAACTAAAAACGAACGTATCCTTCAGACTGCTCTGCTGTGTGTTCGCTTAGCTAAGGGACCTGAATCTGCCTTGAGATTCAGAGAGTGAGAAGCGCGTTTCTTCTAGGCGCTGCGTTTGGATATTCCAGAGTGAAAGGGAGTAAATGCTGTATTGAGAAACATCTTCTTCTAAAACCAAAACGGAGAAACCTAACAAAACAGCCTTCAATGTGTGCGTTCACCTTACAGAGTTAAACTGATGTGTGTTTGCAGGAGTTTGTAAACCCTTTCTGAGAAGAGGGGGAAAACGCATATTCCAGCAAAATCCAAGCATTTAAGGATAGCTGGAAATCTCTGTCTAAAACTCAAAACGAACGTACACTTCAGACTGCTATGCTGTGTGTTCGCTTACCTAAAAGCGTTGAATCTACCTTGAGATTCAGAGAGTGAGAAGCGCGTTTTTTCTAGGAGCTGCGTTTGGATATTCCAGAGTGAATGAAAGTAAACGCTGTATTGAGAAACATCTGCTTCTAAAACCGAAACGGAGCAACCTAACAGAACGGCCTTCAATGGGTGCGTTCAACTTACAGAGTTAAACTGATGTGTGTTTAAAGGAATTTGTAAACCCTTTCTGTGAAGAAGCGGAAAACGCATTTTTCCAGCCAAATCCAAGCATTTCAGGAATAGCTGGAAATCTCCGTCTAAAACTCAAAACGAACGTATCCTTCAGACTGCTCTGCTGTGTGTTCGCTTACATAACGGCGTTGAATCTGCCTTGAGATTCAGAGAGTGAGAAGCGCGTTACTTATAGGTGCTGCGTTTGGATATTCCAGAGTAAATGGGAGTAAACGCTGTATTGAAAAATATCTGATTCTAAAATCAAAACAGAGCAACCTAACAGAACGGCCTTCAATGCGTGCATTCAACTTAAAGAGTTAAACTGATGTGTGTTTGCAGGAGTTTGTAAACCCTTTCTGTGAAGAAGCGGAAAACGCATTTTTCAAGCCAAATCCAAGCATTTCAGAAATAGCTGGACATCTCCGTCTAAAACTCAAAACGAACGTATCCTTCAGACTGCTCTGCTGTGTGTTTTCTTAGCTAAGGCAGTTGAATCTACCTTGAGATTCAAAAAGTGAGAACGGCGTTTCTTTCAGGAGCTGCGTTTAAATATTCCAGAGTCAATGGGAGTAAACGCTATATTGAGAAATATTTGCTTCTAAAACCAAAACGGAGCAACCTAACAGAACGGCCTTCAATAGGTGCGTTCAACTTACAGAGTTAAACAGATGTGTGTTTGCAGGAGTTTGTAAACCCTTTCTGAGAGGAAGCGGAAAACGCATTTTCCAGCAAATTCCAAGCATTTCAAGAATAGCTGGAAATCTCCGTCTAAAACTCAAAACGAACGTATCCTTCATACTGCTCTGCTGTGTGTTGTCTTAGCTAAGGCAGTTGAATCTAACTTGAGATTAAAAAAGTGAGAACCGCGTTTCTGCTAGGAGCTGCGTTTGGATATTCCGGAGTGAATGGGAGTAAACGCTGTATTGAGAAATATCTGCTTCGAAAACCAAAACGGAGATAACTAACAGAGCGGCCTTCAATGTGTGCGTTACACTTAACGAGTTAAACTGAGGTGGGTTTGCAGGAGTTTGTAAACGCTTTCTGAGAAGAAGCGGAAAACGCATTTTCCAGCCAAATACAGCATTTCAGGAATAGCTGGAAATCTCCGTCTAAAATTGAAATGAACGTATACTTCAGACTGCTCTGCTGTGTGTTCGCTTACCTAAGGGAATTGAATCTGCCTTGAAATTCAGAGAGTGAGAAGCGCGTTTGTTTTATGAGCTGCGTTTGCATATTCCAGAGTGAATGAACGTAAACGCTGTATTGAGAAATATCTGCTTCTAAAACCAAAACGGAGCAACCTAACAGAACGGCCTTCAATGTGTGCGTTCAACTTACAGAGTTAAACTGATGTGTGTTTGCAGGAGTTCGTAAACCCTTTCCGACAAGAAGCGGAAAACGCATTTTTCCTGCCAAATCCAAGCATTTCAGAAATAGCTGGAAATCTCCGTCTAAAATTAAAAACGAACGTATCCTTCATACTGCTCTGCTGTGTGTTCGCTTAGCTAAGGGAGTTGAATCTGCCTTGAGTTTCAGAGAGTGAGAAGCGCGTTTCTTCTAGGAGCTGCATTTCGATATTTCAGAGTGAATGGGAGTAAACGCTGTATTGAGAAATATCTGATTCTAAAACCAAAACGGAGCAACATAGCAGAACGGCCTTCAATGTATGCTTTCAACATACAGAGTTAAACTGATATGTGTTTGCAGGAGTTTGTAAACCCTTTCTGAGAAGAAGCGGAAAACGCATTTTCCAGCAAAATCCAAGCATTTCAGCAATAGTTGGAAATCTCCGTCTAAAGCTTAAAACGAACGTATCCTTCAGACTACTCTACTGTGTGTTCGCTTACCTAAGGGAGTTGAATCTGCCTTGAGATTCGGAGAGTGAGAAGCGTGTTTCTTCTAGGAGCTTCGTTTTGATAGTTCTGAGTGAATGGGAGTTAACGCTGTATTGAGAAATATCTGCTTCTAAAACCAAAACGGAGCAACCTAACAGAACGGCTTTCAATGTGTGCGTTCAACATACAGAGATAAACTGATGTGTCTTTGCCGGAGTTTGTAAATCCTTTCTGTGGAGAAGCGGAAAACGCATTTTTCCAGCCAAATCCAAGCATTTCAGAAATAGCTGGAAATCTCCGTCTAAAACTCAAAACGAACGTATCCTTCAAACTGCTCTGCTGTGTGTTCGCTTAGCTAAGGAAGCTGAATCTGCCTTGAGATTCAGAGAGTGAGAAGCGCGTTTCTTCTAGGAGCTGCGCTTGGATATTCCAGAGTGAATGAGAGTTAACGCTGTATTGAGAAATATCTGCTTCTAAAACCAAAACGGAGCAACCTAACAGAACGGCCTTCAATGTTTGCGTTCAACTTACAGAGTTAAACGGATGTGTGTTTGCAGGAGTTTGTAAACCCTTTCCGTCAATAAGCAGTAAACGCATTTTTCCTGCCAAATCCAAGCATTTCAGAAATAGCTGGAAATCTCCGTCTAAAACTCAAAACGAACGTATCCTTCAGACTGCTGCGCTGTGTGTTCGCTTAGCTAAGTGAGCTGAATCGGCCTTGAGATTCAGAGTGAGAAGCCCGTTTCTTCTAGAAGCTGCGTTTGGTTATTCCAGAGTGAATGGGATTAAACGCTGTATTGAGAAATATCTGCTTCTAAAACCAAAACGGAGCAACATAACAGAACGGCCTTCAATGTGTGCGTTCAACTTACAGAGTTAAACTGATGTGTGTTTGCAGGAGTTTGTAAACCCTTTCCGTCAATAAGAGGAAAACGCATTTTTCCTGCCAAATCCAAGCATTTCAGAAATAGCTGAAAATGTCCGTCTAGAACTAAAAACGAACGTATCCTTCAGACTGCTCTGCTGTGTGTTCGCTTAGCTAAGGAAGTTGAATCTGCCTTGAGATTTAGAGAGTGAGAAGCGCGTTTTCTCTAGGAGCTGCGTTTGGATATTCCAGAGTGTATGGGAGTAAATGCTGTATTGAGAAATATCTGCTTCTAAAACCAAAACGGACCAACCTAACAGAACGGCCTTCAATGTGTGCGTTCAACTTACAGAGTTTAACTGACGTTTGTTTGCAGGAATTTGTAAACCCTTTCTGTGAAGAAGGGGAAGACGCATTTTTCCAGCCAAATCCAAGCATTTCAGGCATAGCTGGAAATCTCCGTCTAAAACTCAAAACGAACGTATCCTTCAGACTGCTCTGCTGTGTGTTCTCTTAGCTAAGGCAGTTGAATCTACCTTGAGATTCAAAAAGTGAGAACCGTATTTCTTTTAGGAGCTGCGTTTAAATATTCCAGAGTCAATGGGAGTAAACGCTATATTGAGAAATATTTGCTTGTAAAACCAAAACGGAGCAACCTAACAGAACGGCTTTCAATGTGTGCGTTCAACATACAGAGATAAACTGATGTGTCTTTGCCGGAGTTTGTAAATCCTTTCTGTGGAGAAGCGGAAAACGCATTTTTCCAGCCAAATCCAAGCATTTCAGAAATAGCTGGATATCTTCGTCTAAAACTCAAAACGAACGTATCCTTCAGACTGCCCTGTTCTGTGTTCGCTTACCTAAGGGAATTGAATCTGCCTTGAGATTCAGAGATTGAGAAGCGCGTTTCTTCTAGAAGCTGCGTTTGGATATACCAGAGTGAATGAGAGTTAACGTTGTATTGAGAAATATCTGCTTCTAAAAGCAAAACGGAGCCACCTAACAGAACGGCCTTCAATGTGTGCGTTCAACTTACAGAGTTAAACTGATGTCTGTTTGCAGGAGTTTGTAAACCCTTTCTGAGAGGAAGCAAAGAACGCATTTTCTAGCAAAATCCCAGCATTTCAAGAATAGCTGGAAATCTCCGTCTAAAACTCAAAACGAACGTATCCTTCATACTGCTCTGCTGTGTGTTCTCTTAGCTAAGGCAGTTGAATCTAACTTGAGATTCAAAAAGTGAGAACCGCGTTTCTTCTAGGAGCTGCGTTTGGATATTCCAGAGTGAATGGGAGTAAACGCTGTATTGAGAAATATCTACTTCAAAACCAAAACGGAGATAACAGAGCGGCCTTCAATGCGTGCGTTCATCCTAAAGAGTTAAACTGAGGTGGGTTTGCAGGAGTTTGTAAACCCTTTCTGAGAAGAAGCGGAAAACGCATTTTTTAACCAAATACAGCATTTCAGGAATAGCTGGAAATCTCCGTCTAAAACTGAAATGAACGTATACTTCAGACTGCTCTGCTGTGTGTTCGCATACCTAAGGGAATTGAATCTGCCTTGAGATTCAGAGAGTGAGAAGCGCGTTTCTTTTATGAGCTGCGTTTGGATATTCCAGAGTGAATGAAAGTAAACGCTGTATTGAGAAATATCTGCTTCTAAAACCAAAACGGAGCACCCTAACAGAACGGCCTTCAATGTGTGCGTTCAACCTAGAGAGTTAAACTGATGTGTGTTTGCAGGAATTTGTAAACCCTTTCTGTGAAGAAACGGAAAACGCATTTTTCCAGCCACACCCAAGCATTTCAGGAATAGCAGAAAATCTCCGTCTAAAACTCAAAACGAACGTATCCTTCAGACTACTCTGCTGTGTGTTCGTTTACCTAAGTGAGTTGAATCTGCCTTGAGATTCAGAGAGTGAGAAGCGCGTTTCTTTTAGGAGCTGCGTTTGGATATTCCAGAGTGAATAAGAGTAAACGCTGTATAAAGAAATATCTGCTTCTAAAACCAAAACGGAGCAACCTAACAGAACGGCCTTCAATGTGTGCGTTCAACTTACAGAGGTAAACTGATCTGTGTTTGCCGGAGTTTGTAATCCCTTTCTGTGAAGAAGCGGAAAACGCATTTTTCCAGCCAAATCCAAGCATTTCAGAAATAGCTGGACATCTCCGTCTAAAACTCAAAACGAACGTATCCTTCAGAATGCTCTGCTGTGTGTTCGCTTACCTAAGGGAGTTGAATCTGCCTTGAGATTCAGAGAGTGAGAAGCGCGTTTCTTATAGGAGCTGCGTTTGTATAGTCCAGAGTGAATGGGAGTTAACGTTGTATTGAGAAATATCTCCTTCTGCAGCCAAAACGGAGCAACTTAACAAAACAACCTTCAAGGTGTGCGTTCAACGTACAGAGTTAAACTGATGTGTGTTTGCAGGAATTTGTAAACCCTTTTTGTGTAGAAGCGGAAAACGCATGTTTCCAGCCAATTACAAGCATTTCCGGAATAGATGGTAATCTCCGTCTAAAACTCAAAACGAACGTATCCTTCAGACTGCTCTGCTGTGTGTTCGCTTAGCTAAGGGACCTGAATCTGCCTTGAGATTCAGAGAGTGAGAAGCGCGTTTCTTCTAGGAGCTGCGTTTGGATATTCCAGAGTGAAAGGGAGTAAACGCTGTATTGAGAAATATCTGCTTCTAAAACCAAAACGGAGCAACCTAACAGAACGGCCTTCAATGTGTGGGTTCAACTTACAGAGTTCAACTGATGTGCGTTTGCAGGAGTTTGTAAACCCTTTCTGAGAAGAAGCGGAAAAGGCATTTTCCAGCCAAATGCAGCATTTCAGGAATACCTAGAAATCTCCGTCTAAAACTGAAATGAACGTATACTTCAGACTGCTCTGCTGTGTGTTCGCTTACCTAAGAGAAGAAGCGGAAAAGGCATTTTCCAGCCAAATGCAGCATTTCAGGAATACCTAGAAATCTCCGTCTAAAACTGAAATGAACGTATACTTCAGACTGCTCTGCTGTGTGTTCGCTTACCTAAGAGAATTGAATCTGCCTTGAGATTCAGAGAGTGAAAAGCGTGTTTCTTTTATGAGCTGCGTTTGGATATTCCAGAGTGAATGAAAGTAAACGCTGTATTGAGAAATATCTGCTTCTAAAACCAGAACGGAGCAACCTAAGAGAACGGCCTTCAATGTGTGCGTTCAACTTACAGAGTTAAACTGATGTGTGTTTGCAGGAGTTTGTAAACGCTTTCCGACAGGAAGCGGAAAACGCATATTTTGCCAAATCCAAGCATTTAAGAAATAGCTGAAAATCTCCGTCTAAAATTCAAAACGAACGTATCTTTCAGACTGCTCTGCTGTGTGTTCGCTTAGCTAAGGGAGTTGAATCTGCCTTGAGTTTCAGAGAGTGAGAAGCGCGTTTCTTCTAGGAGCTGCGTTTCGATATTCCAGAGTGAATGGGAGTAAACGCTGTATTGAGAAATATCTGATTCTAAAACCAAAACGGAGCAACTTAGCAGAACGGCCTTCAATGTGTGCGTTCAACTTACAGAGTTAAACTGATGTGTGTTTGCAGGAGTTTGTAAACCCATTCTGAGAAGAGGCGGAGAACGCATTTTCCAGCAAAATCCAAGCATTTCAGCAATAGCTGGAAATCTCCGTCTAAAGCTTAAAACGAACGTATCCTTCAGACTATTCTGCTGTGTGTTCGCTTACCTAAGGGAGTTGAATCTGCCTCGAGATTCGGAGAGTGAGAAGCGTGTTTCTTCTAGGAGCTTCGTTTTGATAGTTCTGAGGGAATGGGAGTTAACGCTGTATTGAGAAATATCTGCTTCTAAAACCAAAACGGAGCAACCTAACAGGACGGCTTTCAATGTGTGCGTTCAACTTACAGAGTTAAACTGATGTGTCTTTGCAAAAGTTTGTAAATCCTTTCTGTGGAGAAGCGGAAAACGCATTTTTCCGGCCAAATCCAAGCATTTCAGCAATAGCTTGAAATCTCCGTCTAAAACTCAAAACGAACGTATCCTTCAAACTGTTCTGCTGTGTGTTCGCTTAGCTAAGGAAGCTGAATCTGCCTTGAGATTCAGAGAGTGAGAAGCACGTTTCTTCTAGGAGCTGTGCTTGGATATTCCAGAGTGAATGAGTGTTAACGCTGTATTGAGAAATATCTGCTTCTAAAACCAAAACGGAGCAACCTAACAGAACGGCCTTCAATGTGTGGGTTCAACTTACAGAGTTCAACTGATGTGTGTTTGCCGGAGTTTGTAAACCCTTTCTGTGAAGAAGCGGAAAACGCATTTTTCCATCCAAATCCAAGCATTTTAGAAATAGCTGGACATCTCCGTCTAAAACTCAAAACGAACGTATCCTTCAGACTGCTCTGCTGTGTGTTCGCTTACCTAAAAGAGTTGAATCTTCCTTGAGGTTCAGAGAGTGAGAAGCGCGTTTCTTCTAGGAGCTGCATTTGGATATTCCAGAGTGAATGAGATTTAACCCTCTATTGAGAAATATCTGCTTCTAAAACCAAAACGGAGCAACATAACAGAACGGCCTTCAATGTGTGCGTTCAACTTAAAGAGTTAAATTGATGGGTGTTTGCAGGAGTTTGTAAACCCTTTCCGTCAAGAAGCGGAAAACGCATTTTTCCTGCCGTATCCGTGCATTTCAGAAATAGCTGGAAATCTCTGTCTAAAACTCAAAACGAACGTATCCTTCAGACTGCTCCGCTGTGTGTTCGCTTAGCTAAGTGAGCTGAATCTGCCTTGAGATTCAGAGAGTGAGAAGCCCTTTTCTTCTAGGAGCTGCGTTTGGATATTCCAAAGTGAATGGGATTAAAGGCTGTATTGAGAAATATCTGCTTCTAAAACCAAAACGGAGCAACTTAGCAGAACGGTCTTCAATGTGTGCGTTCAACTTACAGAGTTAAACTGATGTGTGTTTGCAGGAGTTTGTAAACCCTTTCTGAGAAGAAGCGGAAAACGCATTTTCCAGCAAAATCCAAGCATTTCAGAAATAGCTGGAAATCTTTGTCTAAAGCTCAAAACGAACGTATCCTTCCAACTGAACTGCTGTGTGTTTGCTCAGCTCAGGGAGCTGAATCTGCCTTGTGATTCAGAGAGTCTGAAGCGCGTTTCTTCTAGGAGCTGCGTGTGGATATTCCAGAGTGTATGGGAATAAACGCTGTATTGAGAAATATCTGCTTCTAAAACCAAAACGGACCAACCTAACAGAACGGCCTTCAATGTGTTCGTTCAACTTACAGAGTTACACTGATGTGTGTTTGCCGGAGTTTGTAAACCCTTTCTGTGAAGAAGCGGAAAACGCATTTTTCCATCCAAATCCAAGCATTTTAGAAATAGCTGGACATCTCCGTCTAAAACTCAAAACGAACGTATCCTTCAGACTGCTCTGCTGTGTGTTCGCTTACCTAAAGAAGTTGAATCTGCCTTGAGATTCAGAGAGTGAGAAGCGTGTTTCTTCTAGGAGCTGCGTTTGGATAGTCCAGAGTAAATGGGAATTAACGCTGTATTGAGAAATATCTGCTTCTAAAACCAAAACGGAGCAACCTAACAGAACGGCCTTCAATGTGTGCGTTCCACTTACAGAGTTAATCTGATGGGTGTTTGCAGGAATTTGTAAACTTTTTCTGTGAATAAGCGGAAAACGCATTTTTCCACCGAAATCCAAGCATTTCAGGAATAGCTGGAAACCTCCGTCTAAAACTCAAAACGGACGTATCCTTCAGACTGCTATACTGTGTGTTCGCTTAGCTAAGGGACCTGAATCTGCCTTGAGATTCAGAGAGTGAGAACCGCGATTCTTCTTAAAGCTGCGTTTGGATATTCCAGAGTGAATTGGAGTTCACGCTGTATTGAGAAATATCTGCTTCTAAAACCCAAACGGAGCAACCTAACAGAACGGCCTTCAATGTGTGGGTTCATCCTAAAGAGTTAAACTGATGTGTGTTTGCAGGAGTTTTTAAACCCTTTCTGTGAAGCAGCCGAAAAAGCATTTTTCCAGCCAAATCCAAGCATTTCAGAAATAGCTGGACATCTCCGTCTAAAATTCAAAACGAACGTATCCTTCAGACTGCTCTGCTGTTTGTTCGCTGACCTAAGGGAGTTGAACCTGCCTTGAGATTCAGAGAGTGACAAGCGCGTTTCTTCTAGGAGCTGCGTTTGTATAGTCAAGAGTGAATGGGAGTTCACGCTGTATTGAGAAATATCTGCTTCTAAAACCCAAACGGAGCAACATAATAGAACGGCCTTCAATGTGTGTGTTCATCCTAAAGAGTTAAACGGATGTGTGTTTGCAGGAGTTTGTAAACCCTTTCTGTGAAGAAGCGGAAAACGCATTTTTCCAGCCAAATCCAAGCATTTCAGAAAGAGCTGGAAATCTCCGTCTACAACTCAAAACGAACATATCCTTCAGAATGCTCTGCTGTGTGTTCGCTTAGGTAAGGGAGCTGAATCTGCCTTGAGTTTCAGAGAGTGAGAAGCGTGTTTCTTCTAGGAGCTTCGTGTGGATATTCCAGAGTGAATGGGATTAAACGCTGTATTGAGAAATATCTGCTTCTAAAACCAAAACGGAGCAACTTAACAAAACGGCCTTCAATGTGTGCGTTCAACTTACAGAGGTAAACTGATGTGTGTTTGCAGGAGTTTGTAATCCCTTTCTGTGAAGAAGCGGAAAACGCATTTTTCAAGCCAAATCCAAGCATTTCAGAAATAGCTGGACATCTCCGTCTAAAACTCAAAACGAACGTATCCTTCAGAATGCTCGGCTGTGTGTTCGCTTACCTAAGGGAGTTGAATCTGCCTTGAGATTCAGAAAGTGAGAAGCGCGTTTCTTATAGGAGCTGCGTTTGTATAGTCCAGAGTGAATGGGAGTTTACGCTGTATTGAGAAGTATCTCCTTCTAGAACCAAAGCGGAGCAACTTAACAAAACAACCTTCAATGTGTGCGTTCAACTTACAGAGTTAAACTGATGTGTGTTTGCAGGAGTTTGTAAACCCTTTCTGAGAAGAGGGGGAAAACGCATATTCCAGCCAAATCCAAGCATTTAGGGATAGCTGGAATTCTCAGTCTAAAACTCAAAACGAACGTACACTTCAGACTGCTCTGCTGTGTGTTAGCTTACCTAAGGGAGTTGAATCTGCCTTGAGATTCAGAGAGTGAGAAGCGCGTTTGTTCTAGGAGCTGCGTTTGGATATTCCAGAGTGAATGAAAGTAAACGCTGTATTGAGAAATATCTGCTTCTAAAACCAAAACGGAGCAACCTAACAGAACGGCCTTCAATGGGTGCATTCAACTTACGGAGTTAAACTGATCTGTGTTTGCAGGGATTTTTAAACCCTTTCTGTGAAGAAGCGGAAAACGCATTTCTCCAGCCAAATCCAAGCATTTCAGGAATAGCTGGAGATCTCCGTCTAAAACTCAAAACAAACGTATCCTTCAGACTGCTCTGCTGTGTGTTCTCTTAGCTAAGGCAGTTGAATCTACCTTGAGATTCAAAAAGTGAGAACCGCGTTTCTTCTAGGAGCTGCGTTTTTATATTCAAGATTAAATGGGAGTAAACGCTGTATTGAGAAATATCTGCTTCTAAAACCGAAACGGAGAAACCTAACAGAACGGCCTTCAATGTGTGCGTTCAACTAACAGAGTTAAACTGATGTGTGTTTGCAGGAGTTTTTAAACCCTTTCTGTGAAGAAGTGGAAAACGCATTTTCCAGCCAAATCCAAGCATTTCACGAATAGCTGGAAATCTCAGTCTAAAACTCAAAACGAACGTATACTTCAGACTGCTCTGCTGTGTGTTCGCTTAGTTAAGGGACCTGAATCTGCCTTGAGATTCAGAGTGAGAAGCACGTTTCTTCTAGGAGCTGCGTTTAAATATTCCAGAGTGAATGGGAGTAAACGCTGTATTGAGAAATATCTGCTTCTAAAACCCAAACGGAGCAATCTAACAGAACGGCCTTCAATGTGTGCGTTCAACTTACAGAGTTGAACTGATGTGTGTTTGCAGGAGTTTGTAAACCCTTTCTGAGAAGAAGCGGAAAACGCATTTTCCAGCCAAATCCAAGCATTTCAGGAATAGCTGGAAATCTCCGTCTAAAACTCAAAACGAACGTATGATTCAGACTGCTCTGCTGTGTGTTCGCTTACATAACGGAGTTTAATCTGCCTTGAGATTCAGAGTGAGAAGCGCGTTTCTTATAGGTGCTGCGTTTGGATAGTCCAGAGTAAACGGGAGTTCACGCTGTATTGAGAAATATCTGCTTCTAAAACCAAAACGGAGCAATCTAACAGAACGGCCTTCAATGTGTGCGTTCAACTTACAGAGTTAAACTGATGTGTGTTAGCAGGAGTTTGAAAACCCTTTCTGTGAAGAAGCGGAAAACGCATTTTTCCAGCCAAATCCTAGCATTTCAGAAATAGCTGGTCATCTCCGTCTGAAACTCAAAACGAACGTATCCTTCAGACTGCTCTGCTGTGAGTTCGCCTATTTAAGGGGGTTGAATCTGCCTTGAGATTCAGAGAGTGAGCAGCCCGTTTCTTCTTGGAGCTGCGTTTGGATAGTCCAGAGTGAACGGGAGTTAACGATGTATTGAGAAATATCTGCTTCTAAAAGCAAAACGGAGCCACCTAACAGAACGGCCTTCAATGTGTGCGTTCAACTTACAGAGTTAAACTGATGTCTGTTTGCAGGAGTTTGTAAACCCTTTCCGTGAAGAAGCGGAAAACTTATTTTTCAAGCCAAATCCAAGCATTTCAGAAATAACTGGAAATCTCCGTCTAAAACTCAAAACGAACCTATCCTTCAGACTGCTCTGCTGTGTGTTCGCTTACCTAAGGGAGCTGCATCTGCCTTGAGTTTCAGAGAGTGAGAAGCGAGTTTCTTCTAGGAGCTGCGTTTGGATATTACAGAGTGAATGGGAGTTAACGCTGAATTGAGAAATATTTGCTTGTAAAACCAAAACGGAGCAACCTAACAGAACGGCCTTCAATGTGTGCGTTCATCTTACAGAGTTAAACTGATGTGTGTTTGCAGGAATTTGTAAACCCTTTCTGTGAAGAAGCGGAAAACGCATTTTTCCAGCCAAATCCAAGCATGTCAGAAATAGCTGGAAAATTCCGTCTAAAACTCAAAACGAATGTATCATTCAGACTGCTCTGCTGTGTGTTCGCTGACCTAAGGGAGTTGAATCTGCCTTGAGATTCAGAGAGTGAGAAGCGCGTTTCCTCTAGGAGCTGCGTTTGGATATTTCAGAGTGAATGGGAGTAAACGCTGTATTGAGAAATATCTGCTTCTAAACTCAAAACAAAGCAACCTACCAGAGAGGCCTTCGATGTGTGCGTTCCACTTACAGAGTTAAACTGATGTGTGTTCGCAGGAGTTTGTTAACCCTTTCTGAAAAGAAGGGGAAGACGCATTTTCAAGTCAAATCCAAGCATTTCAGGAATAGCTGGAAATCTCCGTCTAAATCTCAAAACAAACGTACACTTCAGACTGCTCTGCTGTGTGTTCGCTTACCTAAGGGAGTTGAATCGGCCTTGAGATTCAGAGAGTGAGAAGCGCGATTTTTCTAGGAGCTGCGTTTGGATATTTCAGAGTGAATGAAAGTAAACGCTGTATTGGGAAATATCTGCTTCTAAAACCAAAACGGAGTAACCTAACAGAACGGCCTTCAATGTGTGCGTTCAACTTACAGAGTTAAACTGATGTGTGTTTGCAGGAGTTTGTAAATTTTCTTCTGAGAAGAATCGGAAAACGCATTTTCCAGCCAAATCCAAGCATTTCAGGAATAGCTGGGTATCTCCGTCTAAAACTCAAAACAAACCTATCCTTCAGACTGCTCCGCTGTGTGTTCTCTTAGCTAAGGCAGTTGAATCTACCTTGAGATTCAGAGAGTGAGAACCGCGTTTCTTCTAGGAGCCGGGTTTGGATATTCCAGAGTGAATGGGAGTAAACGCTGTATTGAGAAATATCTGCTTCTAAAACCCAAACGGAGCAACATAACAGAACGGCCTTCAATGTGTGCGTTCAACTTACAGAGTTAAACTGATGTGTGTTTGCAGGAGTTTGTAAACCCTTTCTGTGAAGAAGCGGAAAACGCATTTTTCCAGCCAAATCCAAGCATTTCAGAAATAGCTGGACATCTCCGTCTGAAACGCAAAACGAACGTATCCTTCAGACTGCTCTGCTGTGAGTTCGCTTATTTAAGGGGGTTGAATCTGCCTTAAGATTCAGAGAGTGAGAAGCGCGTTTCTTCTTGGAGCTGCGTTTGGATAGTCCAGAGTGAACGGGAGTTAACGATGTATTGAGAAATATCTGCTTCTAAAACCAAAACGGAGCAACATAACAGAACGGCCTTCAATGTGTCCGTTCAACTTACAGAGTTAAACTGATGTGTGTTTGCAGGAGTTTGTAAACCCTTTCTGTGAATAAGCAGAAAACGCATTTTTCCAGCCAAATCCAAGCATTTCAGAAATAGCTGGAAATCTCCGTCTAAAATTCAAAACGAACGTATCCTTCAGATTGCTCTGTTGTGTGTTCTCTTAGCTAAGGCAGTTGAATGTACCTTGATTCAAAAATGAGAACCGCGTTTCTTCTAGGAGCTGCGTTTAGATATTCCACAGTGAATGGGAGTAAACGCTGTATTGAGAAATAACTGCTTCTAAAACCAAAACGGAGCAACCTAACAAAACGGCCTTCAATGTGTTCGTTCAACTTAAAGCGTTAAACTGATGTGTGTTTGCAGGAATTTGTAAACCCTTTCTGTGAAGAAGCGGAAAACGCATTTGGCCAGCCAAATCCAAGCATTTCAAAAATAGCTGGAAATCTCCGTCTAAAACTCAAAACGAACGTATCCTTCAGACTGCTCTGCTGTCTGTTCGCTGAGCTAAGTGAGCTGAATTTGCCTTGAGATTCAGAGAGTAAGAAGCCCGTTTCTTCTAGGAGCTGCGTTTGGATATTCCAGAGTGAATGGGAGTAAACTCTGTATTGAGAAATATCTGCTTCTAAAACCAAAACGGATCAACCTACAAGAGGGGCGTTCAATGTGTGCGTTCAACTTACAGAGTTAAACTGATGTGTGTTTGCAGGAGTTTGTAAACCCTTTCTGTGAAGAAGCGGAAAACGCATTTTTCAGTCCACATCCAAGCATTTTAGAAATAGCTGTACATCTCCATCTAAAACTCAAAACGAACGTATCCTTCAGACTGCTCTGCTGTGTGTTCGCTTACCTAAGGGAGTTGAATCTGCCTTCAGATTCAGAGAGTGAGAAGCGCGTTTCTTCTAGGAGCTGCGTTTGGATAGTCCAGAGTAAATGGGAGTTAACGCTGTATTGAGAAATATCTGCTTCTAAAACCAAAACGGAGCAACCTAACAGAACGCCTTCAATGTGTTCGTTCAACTTACAGAGTTAAACTGATGTGTGTTTGCAGGAGTTAGTAAACCCTTTCTGTGAAGAAGCGGAAAACGCATCTTTCCAGCGAAATCTAAGCATTTCAGAAATAGCTGGACATCTCCATCTAAAACTCAAAACGAACGTATCCGTCATACTGCTCTGCTGTGTGTTCTCTTAGCTAAGGCAGTTGAATCTAACTTGAGATTCAAAAAGTGAGAACCGCGTTTCTTCTAGGAGCTGCGTTTGGATATTCCAGAGTGAATGGGAGTAAACGCTGTATTGAGAAATATCTGCTTCTAAAACCAAAACGGAGATAAATAACAGAGCGGCCTTCAATGTGTGCGTTACACTTAAAGAGTTAAACTGAGGTGGGTATGCAGGAATTTGTAAACCTTTTCTGAGAAGAAGCGGAAAACGCATTTTTTAGCCAAATACAGCATTTCAGGAATAGCTGGAAATCTCCGTCTAAAACTGAAATGAACGTATACTTCAGACTGCTCTGCTGTGTGTTCGCATACCTAAGGGAATTGAATCTGCCTTGAGATTCAGAGAGTGAGAAGCGCGTTTCTTTTATGAGCTGCGTTTGGATATTCCAGAGTGAATGAAAGTAAACGCTGTATTGAGAAATATCTGCTTCTAAAACCAACACGGAGAAACCTAACAGAACGGCCTTCAATGTGTGCGTTCAACTTACAGAGTTAAACTGATGTGTGTTTGCAGGAGTTTTTAAACACTTTCTGAAAAGAAGCGGAAAACGCATTTTCCACCCAAATCCAAGCATTTCAGGAATAGCTGGATATCTCCGTCTAAAACTCAAAACGAACGTATCCATCAGACTGCTCTGCTGTGTGTTCGTTTACCTAAGTGAGCTGAATCTGCCTTGAGTTTCAGAGAGTGAGAAACGCGTTTCTTTTAGGAGCTGCGTTTGGATATTCCAGAGTGAATGGGAGTAAACTCTGTATTGAGAAATATCTGCTTCTAAAACCAAAACGGAGCAACCTAACAGAACGGCCTTTAATGTGTGCGTTCAACCTATAGAGTTAAACTGATGTGTGTTTGCAGGAATTTGTAAACCCTTTCTGTGAAGAAACGGAAATCGCATTTTTCCAGCCAAATCCAAGCATTTCAGCAAGAGCTGGAAATCTCCCTCTAAAACTCAAAACGAACATATCTTTCAGAATGCTCTGCTGTGTGTTCGCTTAGGTAAGGAAGCTGAATCTGCCTCGAGTTTCAGAGAGTGAGAAGCGTGTTTCTTCTAGGAGCTTCGTTTGGATATTCCAGAGTGAATGGGCGTAAACGCTGTATTGAGAAATATCTGTTTCTAGAACCAAAACGGAGCAACTTGACAAAACGGCCTTCAATGTGTCCGTTCAACTTACAGAGGTAAACTGATGTCTGTTTGCAGGAGTTTGTAATCCCTTTCTGAGAAGAAGCGGAAAACGCATTATTCCAGCCAAATCCAAGCATTACCGGAATAGATGGAAATCTCCGTCTAAAACTAAAAACGAACGTATCCTTCAGACTGCTCTGCTGTGTGTTCGCTTAGCTAAGGGACCTGAATCTGCCTTGAGATTCAGAGAGTGAGAAGCGCGTTTCTTCTAGGCGCTGCGTTTGGATATTCCAGAGTGAAAGGGAGTAAATGCTGTATTGAGAAACATCTTCTTCTAAAACCAAAACGGAGAAACCTAACAAAACAGCCTTCAATGTGTGCGTTCACCTTACAGAGTTAAACTGATGTGTGTTTGCAGGAGTTTGTAAACCCTTTCTGAGAAGAGGGGGAAAACGCATATTCCAGCAAAATCCAAGCATTTAAGGATAGCTGGAAATCTCTGTCTAAAACTCAAAACGAACGTACACTTCAGACTGCTATGCTGTGTGTTCGCTTACCTAAAAGCGTTGAATCTACCTTGAGATTCAGAGAGTGAGAAGCGCGTTTTTTCTAGGAGCTGCGTTTGGATATTCCAGAGTGAATGAAAGTAAACGCTGTATTGAGAAACATCTGCTTCTAAAACCGAAACGGAGCAACCTAACAGAACGGCCTTCAATGGGTGCGTTCAACTTACAGAGTTAAACTGATGTGTGTTTAAAGGAATTTGTAAACCCTTTCTGTGAAGAAGCGGAAAACGCATTTTTCCAGCCAAATCCAAGCATTTCAGGAATAGCTGGAAATCTCCGTCTAAAACTCAAAACGAACGTATCCTTCAGACTGCTCTGCTGTGTGTTCGCTTACATAACGGCGTTGAATCTGCCTTGAGATTCAGAGAGTGAGAAGCGCGTTACTTATAGGTGCTGCGTTTGGATATTCCAGAGTAAATGGGAGTAAACGCTGTATTGAAAAATATCTGATTCTAAAATCAAAACAGAGCAACCTAACAGAACGGCCTTCAATGCGTGCATTCAACTTAAAGAGTTAAACTGATGTGTGTTTGCAGGAGTTTGTAAACCCTTTCTGTGAAGAAGCGGAAAACGCATTTTTCAAGCCAAATCCAAGCATTTCAGAAATAGCTGGACATCTCCGTCTAAAACTCAAAACGAACGTATCCTTCAGACTGCTCTGCTGTGTGTTTTCTTAGCTAAGGCAGTTGAATCTACCTTGAGATTCAAAAAGTGAGAACGGCGTTTCTTTCAGGAGCTGCGTTTAAATATTCCAGAGTCAATGGGAGTAAACGCTATATTGAGAAATATTTGCTTCTAAAACCAAAACGGAGCAACCTAACAGAACGGCCTTCAATAGGTGCGTTCAACTTACAGAGTTAAACAGATGTGTGTTTGCAGGAGTTTGTAAACCCTTTCTGAGAGGAAGCGGAAAACGCATTTTCCAGCAAATTCCAAGCATTTCAAGAATAGCTGGAAATCTCCGTCTAAAACTCAAAACGAACGTATCCTTCATACTGCTCTGCTGTGTGTTGTCTTAGCTAAGGCAGTTGAATCTAACTTGAGATTAAAAAAGTGAGAACCGCGTTTCTGCTAGGAGCTGCGTTTGGATATTCCGGAGTGAATGGGAGTAAACGCTGTATTGAGAAATATCTGCTTCGAAAACCAAAACGGAGATAACTAACAGAGCGGCCTTCAATGTGTGCGTTACACTTAACGAGTTAAACTGAGGTGGGTTTGCAGGAGTTTGTAAACGCTTTCTGAGAAGAAGCGGAAAACGCATTTTCCAGCCAAATACAGCATTTCAGGAATAGCTGGAAATCTCCGTCTAAAATTGAAATGAACGTATACTTCAGACTGCTCTGCTGTGTGTTCGCTTACCTAAGGGAATTGAATCTGCCTTGAAATTCAGAGAGTGAGAAGCGCGTTTGTTTTATGAGCTGCGTTTGCATATTCCAGAGTGAATGAACGTAAACGCTGTATTGAGAAATATCTGCTTCTAAAACCAAAACGGAGCAACCTAACAGAACGGCCTTCAATGTGTGCGTTCAACTTACAGAGTTAAACTGATGTGTGTTTGCAGGAGTTCGTAAACCCTTTCCGACAAGAAGCGGAAAACGCATTTTTCCTGCCAAATCCAAGCATTTCAGAAATAGCTGGAAATCTCCGTCTAAAATTAAAAACGAACGTATCCTTCATACTGCTCTGCTGTGTGTTCGCTTAGCTAAGGGAGTTGAATCTGCCTTGAGTTTCAGAGAGTGAGAAGCGCGTTTCTTCTAGGAGCTGCATTTCGATATTTCAGAGTGAATGGGAGTAAACGCTGTATTGAGAAATATCTGATTCTAAAACCAAAACGGAGCAACATAGCAGAACGGCCTTCAATGTATGCTTTCAACATACAGAGTTAAACTGATATGTGTTTGCAGGAGTTTGTAAACCCTTTCTGAGAAGAAGCGGAAAACGCATTTTCCAGCAAAATCCAAGCATTTCAGCAATAGTTGGAAATCTCCGTCTAAAGCTTAAAACGAACGTATCCTTCAGACTACTCTACTGTGTGTTCGCTTACCTAAGGGAGTTGAATCTGCCTTGAGATTCGGAGAGTGAGAAGCGTGTTTCTTCTAGGAGCTTCGTTTTGATAGTTCTGAGTGAATGGGAGTTAACGCTGTATTGAGAAATATCTGCTTCTAAAACCAAAACGGAGCAACCTAACAGAACGGCTTTCAATGTGTGCGTTCAA
The DNA here is from genome assembly GCF_049354715.1 of Callithrix jacchus. NCBI lineage: Eukaryota > Metazoa > Chordata > Mammalia > Primates > Cebidae > Callithrix > Callithrix jacchus. The sequence continues at coordinate 60,851,874 of NC_133506.1, forward strand.
CATACAGAGATAAACTGATGTGTCTTTGCCGGAGTTTGTAAATCCTTTCTGTGGAGAAGCGGAAAACGCATTTTTCCAGCCAAATCCAAGCATTTCAGAAATAGCTGGAAATCTCCGTCTAAAACTCAAAACGAACGTATCCTTCAAACTGCTCTGCTGTGTGTTCGCTTAGCTAAGGAAGCTGAATCTGCCTTGAGATTCAGAGAGTGAGAAGCGCGTTTCTTCTAGGAGCTGCGCTTGGATATTCCAGAGTGAATGAGAGTTAACGCTGTATTGAGAAATATCTGCTTCTAAAACCAAAACGGAGCAACCTAACAGAACGGCCTTCAATGTTTGCGTTCAACTTACAGAGTTAAACGGATGTGTGTTTGCAGGAGTTTGTAAACCCTTTCCGTCAATAAGCAGTAAACGCATTTTTCCTGCCAAATCCAAGCATTTCAGAAATAGCTGGAAATCTCCGTCTAAAACTCAAAACGAACGTATCCTTCAGACTGCTGCGCTGTGTGTTCGCTTAGCTAAGTGAGCTGAATCGGCCTTGAGATTCAGAGTGAGAAGCCCGTTTCTTCTAGAAGCTGCGTTTGGTTATTCCAGAGTGAATGGGATTAAACGCTGTATTGAGAAATATCTGCTTCTAAAACCAAAACGGAGCAACATAACAGAACGGCCTTCAATGTGTGCGTTCAACTTACAGAGTTAAACTGATGTGTGTTTGCAGGAGTTTGTAAACCCTTTCCGTCAATAAGAGGAAAACGCATTTTTCCTGCCAAATCCAAGCATTTCAGAAATAGCTGAAAATGTCCGTCTAGAACTAAAAACGAACGTATCCTTCAGACTGCTCTGCTGTGTGTTCGCTTAGCTAAGGAAGTTGAATCTGCCTTGAGATTTAGAGAGTGAGAAGCGCGTTTTCTCTAGGAGCTGCGTTTGGATATTCCAGAGTGTATGGGAGTAAATGCTGTATTGAGAAATATCTGCTTCTAAAACCAAAACGGACCAACCTAACAGAACGGCCTTCAATGTGTGCGTTCAACTTACAGAGTTTAACTGACGTTTGTTTGCAGGAATTTGTAAACCCTTTCTGTGAAGAAGGGGAAGACGCATTTTTCCAGCCAAATCCAAGCATTTCAGGCATAGCTGGAAATCTCCGTCTAAAACTCAAAACGAACGTATCCTTCAGACTGCTCTGCTGTGTGTTCTCTTAGCTAAGGCAGTTGAATCTACCTTGAGATTCAAAAAGTGAGAACCGTATTTCTTTTAGGAGCTGCGTTTAAATATTCCAGAGTCAATGGGAGTAAACGCTATATTGAGAAATATTTGCTTGTAAAACCAAAACGGAGCAACCTAACAGAACGGCTTTCAATGTGTGCGTTCAACATACAGAGATAAACTGATGTGTCTTTGCCGGAGTTTGTAAATCCTTTCTGTGGAGAAGCGGAAAACGCATTTTTCCAGCCAAATCCAAGCATTTCAGAAATAGCTGGATATCTTCGTCTAAAACTCAAAACGAACGTATCCTTCAGACTGCCCTGTTCTGTGTTCGCTTACCTAAGGGAATTGAATCTGCCTTGAGATTCAGAGATTGAGAAGCGCGTTTCTTCTAGAAGCTGCGTTTGGATATACCAGAGTGAATGAGAGTTAACGTTGTATTGAGAAATATCTGCTTCTAAAAGCAAAACGGAGCCACCTAACAGAACGGCCTTCAATGTGTGCGTTCAACTTACAGAGTTAAACTGATGTCTGTTTGCAGGAGTTTGTAAACCCTTTCTGAGAGGAAGCAAAGAACGCATTTTCTAGCAAAATCCCAGCATTTCAAGAATAGCTGGAAATCTCCGTCTAAAACTCAAAACGAACGTATCCTTCATACTGCTCTGCTGTGTGTTCTCTTAGCTAAGGCAGTTGAATCTAACTTGAGATTCAAAAAGTGAGAACCGCGTTTCTTCTAGGAGCTGCGTTTGGATATTCCAGAGTGAATGGGAGTAAACGCTGTATTGAGAAATATCTACTTCAAAACCAAAACGGAGATAAATAACAGAGCGGCCTTCAATGCGTGCGTTCATCCTAAAGAGTTAAACTGAGGTGGGTTTGCAGGAGTTTGTAAACCCTTTCTGAGAAGAAGCGGAAAACGCATTTTTTAACCAAATACAGCATTTCAGGAATAGCTGGAAATCTCCGTCTAAAACTGAAATGAACGTATACTTCAGACTGCTCTGCTGTGTGTTCGCATACCTAAGGGAATTGAATCTGCCTTGAGATTCAGAGAGTGAGAAGCGCGTTTCTTTTATGAGCTGCGTTTGGATATTCCAGAGTGAATGAAAGTAAACGCTGTATTGAGAAATATCTGCTTCTAAAACCAAAACGGAGCACCCTAACAGAACGGCCTTCAATGTGTGCGTTCAACCTAGAGAGTTAAACTGATGTGTGTTTGCAGGAATTTGTAAACCCTTTCTGTGAAGAAACGGAAAACGCATTTTTCCAGCCACATCCAAGCATTTCAGGAATAGCAGAAAATCTCCGTCTAAAACTCAAAACGAACGTATCCTTCAGACTACTCTGCTGTGTGTTCGTTTACCTAAGTGAGTTGAATCTGCCTTGAGATTCAGAGAGTGAGAAGCGCGTTTCTTTTAGGAGCTGCGTTTGGATATTCCAGAGTGAATAAGAGTAAACGCTGTATAAAGAAATATCTGCTTCTAAAACCAAAACGGAGCAACCTAACAGAACGGCCTTCAATGTGTGCGTTCAACTTACAGAGGTAAACTGATCTGTGTTTGCCGGAGTTTGTAATCCCTTTCTGTGAAGAAGCGGAAAACGCATTTTTCCAGCCAAATCCAAGCATTTCAGAAATAGCTGGACATCTCCGTCTAAAACTCAAAACGAACGTATCCTTCAGAATGCTCTGCTGTGTGTTCGCTTACCTAAGGGAGTTGAATCTGCCTTGAGATTCAGAGAGTGAGAAGCGCGTTTCTTATAGGAGCTGCGTTTGTATAGTCCAGAGTGAATGGGAGTTAACGTTGTATTGAGAAATATCTCCTTCTGCAGCCAAAACGGAGCAACTTAACAAAACAACCTTCAAGGTGTGCGTTCAACGTACAGAGTTAAACTGATGTGTGTTTGCAGGAATTTGTAAACCCTTTTTGTGTAGAAGCGGAAAACGCATGTTTCCAGCCAATTACAAGCATTTCCGGAATAGATGGTAATCTCCGTCTAAAACTCAAAACGAACGTATCCTTCAGACTGCTCTGCTGTGTGTTCGCTTAGCTAAGGGACCTGAATCTGCCTTGAGATTCAGAGAGTGAGAAGCGCGTTTCTTCTAGGAGCTGCGTTTGGATATTCCAGAGTGAAAGGGAGTAAACGCTGTATTGAGAAATATCTGCTTCTAAAACCAAAACGGAGCAACCTAACAGAACGGCCTTCAATGTGTGGGTTCAACTTACAGAGTTCAACTGATGTGCGTTTGCAGGAGTTTGTAAACCCTTTCTGAGAAGAAGCGGAAAAGGCATTTTCCAGCCAAATGCAGCATTTCAGGAATACCTAGAAATCTCCGTCTAAAACTGAAATGAACGTATACTTCAGACTGCTCTGCTGTGTGTTCGCTTACCTAAGAGAAGAAGCGGAAAAGGCATTTTCCAGCCAAATGCAGCATTTCAGGAATACCTAGAAATCTCCGTCTAAAACTGAAATGAACGTATACTTCAGACTGCTCTGCTGTGTGTTCGCTTACCTAAGAGAATTGAATCTGCCTTGAGATTCAGAGAGTGAAAAGCGTGTTTCTTTTATGAGCTGCGTTTGGATATTCCAGAGTGAATGAAAGTAAACGCTGTATTGAGAAATATCTGCTTCTAAAACCAGAACGGAGCAACCTAAGAGAACGGCCTTCAATGTGTGCGTTCAACTTACAGAGTTAAACTGATGTGTGTTTGCAGGAGTTTGTAAACGCTTTCCGACAGGAAGCAGAAAACGCATATTTTGCCAAATCCAAGCATTTAAGAAATAGCTGAAAATCTCCGTCTAAAATTCAAAACGAACGTATCTTTCAGACTGCTCTGCTGTGTGTTCGCTTAGCTAAGGGAGTTGAATCTGCCTTGAGTTTCAGAGAGTGAGAAGCGCGTTTCTTCTAGGAGCTGCGTTTCGATATTCCAGAGTGAATGGGAGTAAACGCTGTATTGAGAAATATCTGATTCTAAAACCAAAACGGAGCAACTTAGCAGAACGGCCTTCAATGTGTGCGTTCAACTTACAGAGTTAAACTGATGTGTGTTTGCAGGAGTTTGTAAACCCATTCTGAGAAGAGGCGGAGAACGCATTTTCCAGCAAAATCCAAGCATTTCAGCAATAGCTGGAAATCTCCGTCTAAAGCTTAAAACGAACGTATCCTTCAGACTATTCTGCTGTGTGTTCGCTTACCTAAGGGAGTTGAATCTGCCTCGAGATTCGGAGAGTGAGAAGCGTGTTTCTTCTAGGAGCTTCGTTTTGATAGTTCTGAGGGAATGGGAGTTAACGCTGTATTGAGAAATATCTGCTTCTAAAACCAAAACGGAGCAACCTAACAGGACGGCTTTCAATGTGTGCGTTCAACTTACAGAGTTAAACTGATGTGTCTTTGCAAAAGTTTGTAAATCCTTTCTGTGGAGAAGCGGAAAACGCATTTTTCCGGCCAAATCCAAGCATTTCAGCAATAGCTTGAAATCTCCGTCTAAAACTCAAAACGAACGTATCCTTCAAACTGTTCTGCTGTGTGTTCGCTTAGCTAAGGAAGCTGAATCTGCCTTGAGATTCAGAGAGTGAGAAGCACGTTTCTTCTAGGAGCTGTGCTTGGATATTCCAGAGTGAATGAGTGTTAACGCTGTATTGAGAAATATCTGCTTCTAAAACCAAAACGGAGCAACCTAACAGAACGGCCTTCAATGTGTGGGTTCAACTTACAGAGTTCAACTGATGTGTGTTTGCCGGAGTTTGTAAACCCTTTCTGTGAAGAAGCGGAAAACGCATTTTTCCATCCAAATCCAAGCATTTTAGAAATAGCTGGACATCTCCGTCTAAAACTCAAAACGAACGTATCCTTCAGACTGCTCTGCTGTGTGTTCGCTTACCTAAAAGAGTTGAATCTTCCTTGAGGTTCAGAGAGTGAGAAGCGCGTTTCTTCTAGGAGCTGCATTTGGATATTCCAGAGTGAATGAGATTTAACCCTCTATTGAGAAATATCTGCTTCTAAAACCAAAACGGAGCAACATAACAGAACGGCCTTCAATGTGTGCGTTCAACTTAAAGAGTTAAATTGATGGGTGTTTGCAGGAGTTTGTAAACCCTTTCCGTCAAGAAGCGGAAAACGCATTTTTCCTGCCGTATCCGTGCATTTCAGAAATAGCTGGAAATCTCTGTCTAAAACTCAAAACGAACGTATCCTTCAGACTGCTCCGCTGTGTGTTCGCTTAGCTAAGTGAGCTGAATCTGCCTTGAGATTCAGAGAGTGAGAAGCCCTTTTCTTCTAGGAGCTGCGTTTGGATATTCCAAAGTGAATGGGATTAAAGGCTGTATTGAGAAATATCTGCTTCTAAAACCAAAACGGAGCAACTTAGCAGAACGGTCTTCAATGTGTGCGTTCAACTTACAAAGTTAAACTGATGTGTGTTTGCAGGAGTTTGTAAACCCTTTCTGAGAAGAAGCGGAAAACGCATTTTCCAGCAAAATCCAAGCATTTCAGAAATAGCTGGAAATCTTTGTCTAAAGCTCAAAACGAACGTATCCTTCCAACTGAACTGCTGTGTGTTTGCTCAGCTCAGGGAGCTGAATCTGCCTTGTGATTCAGAGAGTCTGAAGCGCGTTTCTTCTAGGAGCTGCGTGTGGATATTCCAGAGTGTATGGGAATAAACGCTGTATTGAGAAATATCTGCTTCTAAAACCAAAACGGACCAACCTAACAGAACGGCCTTCAATGTGTTCGTTCAACTTACAGAGGTAAACTGATGTGTGTTTGCCGGAGTTTGTAAACCCTTTCTGTGAAGAAGCGGAAAACGCATTTTTCCATCCAAATCCAAGCATTTTAGAAATAGCTGGACATCTCCGTCTAAAACTCAAAACGAACGTATCCTTCAGACTGCTCTGCTGTGTGTTCGCTTACCTAAAGAAGTTGAATCTGCCTTGAGATTCAGAGAGTGAGAAGCGTGTTTCTTCTAGGAGCTGCGTTTGGATAGTCCAGAGTAAATGGGAATTAACGCTGTATTGAGAAATATCTGCTTCTAAAACCAAAACGGAGCAACCTAACAGAACGGCCTTCAATGTGTGCGTTCCACTTACAGAGTTAATCTGATGGGTGTTTGCAGGAATTTGTAAACTTTTTCTGTGAATAAGCGGAAAACGCATTTTTCCACCGAAATCCAAGCATTTCAGGAATAGCTGGAAACCTCCGTCTAAAACTCAAAACGGACGTATCCTTCAGACTGCTATACTGTGTGTTCGCTTAGCTAAGGGACCTGAATCTGCCTTGAGATTCAGAGAGTGAGAACCGCGATTCTTCTTAAAGCTGCGTTTGGATATTCCAGAGTGAATTGGAGTTCACGTTGTATTGAGAAATATCTGCTTCTAAAACCCAAACGGAGCAACCTAACAGAACGGCCTTCAATGTGTGGGTTCATCCTAAAGAGTTAAACTGATGTGTGTTTGCAGGAGTTTTTAAACCCTTTCTGTGAAGAAGCCGAAAAAGCATTTTTCCAGCCAAATCCAAGCATTTCAGAAATAGCTGGACATCTCCGTCTAAAATTCAAAACGAACGTATCCTTCAGACTGCTCTGCTGTTTGTTCGCTGACCTAAGGGAGTTGAACCTGCCTTGAGATTCAGAGAGTGACAAGCGCGTTTCTTCTAGGAGCTGCGTTTGTATAGTCAAGAGTGAATGGGAGTTCACGCTGTATTGAGAAATATCTGCTTCTAAAACCCAAACGGAGCAACATAATAGAACGGCCTTCAATGTGTGTGTTCATCCTAAAGAGTTAAACGGATGTGTGTTTGCAGGAGTTTGTAAACCCTTTCTGTGAAGAAGCGGAAAACTTATTTTTCCAGCCAAATCCAAGCATTTCAGAAATAGCTGGAAATCTCCGTCTAAAACTCAAAACGAACGTATCCTTCAGACTGCACTGCTGTGTGTTCGCTTAGCTAAGGGAGTTGAATCTGCCTTGAGATTTAGAGAGTGAGAACCGCGTTTCTTCTAGGAGCTGCGTTTGGATATTCCAGAGTTAATGAGAGTTAACGCTGTATTGAGAAATATCTGCTTCTAAAACTAAAACGGAGCAACATAACAGAACGGCCTTCAATGTGTGCGTTCAACTTACAGAGTTAAACTGATGTGTGTTTGCAGGAGTTTGTAAACCCTTTCTGAGAAGAAGCGGAAAACGCATTTTCCAGCCAAATCCAAGCATTTCAGGAATAGCTGGATATCTCCGTCTAAAACTCAAAACGAACGTATCCTTCAGACTGCTCTGCTGTGTGTTTATTTACCTAAGTGAGCTGAATCTGCCTTGAGATTCAGAGAGTGAGAAACGCGTTTCTTTTAGGAGTTGCGTTTGTATATTCCAGAGTGAATGGGATTAAACGCTGTATTGAGAAATATCTGCTTCTAAAACCAAAACGGAGCAACCTAACAGAACGGCCTTCAATGTGTGCGTTCAACCTAGAGAGTTAAACTGATGTGTGTTTGCAGGAATTTGTAAACCGTTTCTGTGAAGAAACGGAAAACGCATTTTTCCAGCCACATCCAAGCATTTCAGGAATAGCAGGAAATCTCAGTCTAAAACTCAAAACGAACGTATCCTTCAGACTACTCTGCTGTGTGTTAGTTTACCTAAGGGATTTGAATCTGCCTTGAGATTCAGAGAGTGAGAAGCGCGTTTCTTTTAGGAGCTGCGTTTGGATATTCCAGAGTGAATGGGAGTAAACGCTGTATAGAGAAATATCTGCTTCTAAAACCAAAACGGAGCAACCTAACAGAACGGCCTTCAATGTGTGCGTTCAACTTACAAAGTTAAACTGATGTGTGTTTGCAGGAGTTTGTAAACCCTTTCCGTGAAGAAGCCTAAAACGCATTTTTCCAGCCAAATCCAAGCATTTTAGAAAGAGCTGGAAATCTCCGTCTAAAACTCAAAACGATCCTATCCTTCAGAATGCTCTGCTCTGTGTTCGCTTAGCTAAGGGAACTGAATCTGTCTTGAGATTCAGAGAGTGAGAAGCGTGTTTGTTCTAGGAGCTGCGTTTGGATATTCCAGAGTGAAAGGGAGTAAACGCTGTATTGAGAAATATCTGCTTCTAAAACCAAAACGAAGATACCTAACAGAAAGGCCTTCAATGTGTGCGTTCAACTTACAGAGTTAAACTGATGTGAGTTTGCAGGAGATTGTAAACACTTTCTGTAGAGAAGCAGAAAACGCATTTTTGCAGCCAAATCCAAGCATTTCAGAAATAGCTGGAAATCTCCGTCTAAAACTCAAAACGAACGTATCCTCCATACTGCTCTGCTGTGTGTTCTCATAGGTAAGGGACCTGAATCTGCCTTGAGATTCAGAGAGTGAGAAGCCCGTTTCTTTTAGGAGCTGCGTTTGGATATTCCAGAGTGAATGGGAGTAAACGCTGTATTGAGAAATATCTGCTTCTAAACCCAAAACAAAGCAACCTACCAGAGAGGCCTTCAATGTGTGCGTTCCACTTACAGAGTTAAACTGATGTGTGTTTGCAGGAGTTTGTTAACCCTTTCTGAAAAGAAGGGAAAAACGCATTTTCCAGCCAAATCCAAGCATTTCAGGGATAGCTGGAAATCTCCGTCTAAAACTCAAAACGAACTTATCCGTCAGACTGCTCTGCTGTGTGTTCGCTTAACTAAGTGAGTTGAATCTGCCTTGAAATTCAGAGAGTGAGAACCGCGTTTCTTCTAGGAGCTGCGTTCTGATATTCCAGAGTTAAAGGGAGTAAACGCTGTATTGAGAAATATCTGCTTCTAAAACCAAAACGGAGGAACCTAACAGAACGGCCTTCAATGTGTGCGTTCAACTTACAGCGTTAAACTGATGTGAGTTTGCAGGAGATTGTAAACACTTTCTGTAGAGAAGCGGAAAACGCATATTTTCTGCCAAATCCAAGCATTTCAGAAATAGCTGGAAATCTCTCTCTAAAACTCAAAACGAACGTACACTTCAGACTGCTCTGCTGTGTGTTCGCTTACCTAATGGAGTTGAATCTGCCTTGAGATTAAGAGAATGAGAAGCGCGTTTCTATTACGAATTGGGTTTGGATATCCCAGAGTGAATAAAAGTAAACGCTGTATTGAGAAATATCTGCTTCTAAAACCAAAACGGAGCAACCTAACAGAACGACCTTCAATGGGTGCGTTCAACTTACAGAGGTAACCTGATGTGTGTTTGCAGGAATTTTTAAACCCTTTCTGTGAAGAAGCGGAAAACGCATTTTTCCAGCCAAATCCAAGCATTTCAGGAATAGCTGGAAATCTCCGTCTAAAACTCAAAACGAACGTATCCTTCAGACTGCTCTGCTGTGTGTTCGCTTAGATAAGGGACCTGAATCTGCCTTGAGATTCAGAGAGTGAGAAGCGCGTTTCTTCTAGGAGCTGCGTTTTCATATTCAAGATTGAATGGGAGTACACGCTGTATTGAGACATATCTGCTTCTAAAACCAAAACGGAGCAACCTAACAGAACGGCCTTCAATGTGTGCGTTCAACTTACAGAGTTAAACTGATGTGTGTTTGCAGGAGTTTGTAAACCCTTTCTGAGAAGAAGCGGAAAACGCATTTTCCAGCCAAATCCAAGCATTTAAGGAATAGCTGGAAATCTCCGTCTAAAACTCAAAACGAACGTATCCTTCAGACTGCCCTACTGTGTTTTCGCTTACCTAAGGGAGTTGAACCTGCCTTGAGATTCAGAGAGTGAGAAGCGCGTTTCTTCTAGGAGCTGCGTTTGGATATTCCAGAGAGAATGAGAGTTAACGCTGTATTGAGAAATATCTGCTTCTAAAACCAAAACGGAGCAACTTAACAAAACGGCCTTCAATGTGTGCGTTCAACTTACAGAGTTAAACTGATGTGTTTTTGCAGGAATTTGTAAACCCTTTCTGTGAAGAAGCGGAAAACGCATTTTTCCAGCCAAATCCAACCATTTCGGGAATAGCTGGAAATCTCCGTCTAAAACTCAAAACGAACGTATCCTTCAGCCTGCTCTGCTGTGTGTTCTATTAGCTAAGGCACTTGAATCCAACTTGAGATTAAAAAAGTGAGAACCGCGTTTCTTTTAGGAGCTGCGTTTAGATATTCCAGAGTGAATGGGAGTAAACGCTGTATTGAGAAATATCGGCTTCTAAAACCAAAACGGAGCATCCTAACAGAACGGCCTTCAATGTGTGCGTTCAACTTACAGAGTTAAACTGATGTGTGTTTGCAGGAGATTGTAAACCCTCTCTGAGAAGAAGCGGAAAAAGCATTTTCCAACCAAATCCAAGCATTTCAGGAATAGCTGGAAATCTCCGTCTAAAGCTCAAAACGAACGTATCCTTCAGACTGCTCTGCTATGTGTTCGCTTAGCTCAGGCAGCTGAATCTGTCTTGAGATTCAGAGAGTGAGAAGTGCGTTTCTTCTAGGAGATGCGTTTGGATATTCCAGAGTGAATGGGAGTAAACGCCGTATTGAGAAATATCGGCTTCTAAAACCAAAACGGAGCAACTTACAGAACGGATATCAACGTGTGCGTTCAACGTAAAGAGTTAAACTCGTGTGTTTGCAGGAGTTTGTAAACTGTTTCTGTGAAGAAGTGGAAAACCCATATTTCCTGACTAATCCAAGCATTTCAGAAATAGCTGGAAATCTCCGTCTAAAACCCAAAACGAACGTATCCTTCAGACTGCTCTGCTGTCTGTTCGCTGAGATAATTGAGCAGAATTTGCCTTTAGATTCAGAGAGTAAGAAGCCCGTTTCTTCTAGAAGCTGCGTTTGGATATTCCAGAGTGAATGAGAGTTAACGTTGTATTGAGAAATATCTGCTTCTAAAAGAGAAACGGAGCCACCTAACAGAACGGCCTTCAATGTGTGCGTTCAACTTACAGAGTTAAACTGATGTGTGTTTGCAGGAGTTTGTAAACCCTTTCCGTGAAGAAGCGGAAAACGAATTTTTCAGCCAAATTTAAGCATTTCAGAAATAGCTGGAAATCTTCGTCTAAAACTCAAAACGAACCTATCCTTCTGACTGCTCTGCTGTGTGTTCGCTTACCTAAGGGAGCTGAATCTGCCTTGAGTTTCAGAGAGTGAGAAGCGCGTTTCTTCTAAGAGCTGCGTTTGGATATTACAGAGTGAATAAGAGTCAACGCTGTATTGAGAAATATCTGGTTCTAAAACAAAAACGGAGCCACCTAGCAAAACGGCCTTCAATGTGTGCGTTCAACTTACAAAGTTAAACTGATGTGTGTTTGCAGGAGTTTGTAAACCCTTTCCGTGAAGAAGAGGAAGACGCATTTTTCCAGCCAAATCCAAGCATTTCAGAAAGAGCTGGAAATCTCCGTCTAAAACTCAAAACGAACCTATCCTTCAGAATGCTCTGCTGTGTGTTCGCTTAGCTAAGGGAACTGAATCTGTCTTGAGATTCAGAGAATGAGAAGCGTGTTTGTTCTAGGAGCTGCGTTTGCATATTCCAGAGTGAAAGGGAGTAAACGCTGTAATGAGAAATATCTGCTTCTAAAACCAAAACGGAGATACCTAACAGAAAGGCCTTCAATGTGTGCGTTCAACTTACAGAGTTAAACTGATGTGAGTTTGCAGGAGATTGTAAACACTTTCTGTAGAGAAGCAGAAAACGCATTTTTCCAGCCAAATCCAAGCATTTCAGAAATAGCTGGAAATCTCCGTCTAAAACTCAAAACGAATGTATCCTCCATACTGCTCTGCTGTGTGTTCTCATAGGTAAGGGACCTGAATCTGCCTTGAGATTCAGAGAGTGAGAAGCCCGTTTCTTTTAGGAGCTGCGTTTGGATATTCCAGAGTGAATGGGAGTAAACGCTGTATTGAGAAATATCTGCTTCTAAACCCAAAACAAAGCAACATACCAGAGAGGCCTTCAATGTGTGCATTCCACTTACAGAGTTAAACTGATGTGTGTTTGCAGGAGTTTGTTAACCCTTTCTGAAAAGAAGGGAAAAACGCATTTTCCAGCCAAATCCAAGCATTTCAGGGATAGCTGGAAATCTCCGTCTAAAACTCAAAACGAACGTATCCGTCAGACTGCTCTGCTGTGTGTTCGCTTAACTAAGTGAGTTGAATCTGCCTTGAGATTCAGAGAGTGAGAAGCGCGTTTCTTCTAGGAGCTGCGTTTGGATATTCCAGAGTGAAAGGGAGTAAACGCTGTATTGAGAAATATCAGCTTCTAAAACCAAAACGGAGGAACCTAACAGAACGGCCTTCAATGTGTGCGTTCAACTTACAGAGTTAAACTGATGTGAGTTTGCAGGAGATTGTAAACACTTTCTGTAGAGAAGCGGAAAACGCATATTTTCTGCCAAATCCAAGCATTTCAGAAATAGCTGGAAATCTCTCTCTAAAACTCAAAACGAACGTACACTTCAGACTGCTCTGCTGTGTGTTCGCTTACCTAATGGAGTTGAATCTGCCTTGAGATTAAGAGAATGAGAAGCGCGTTTCTATTACGAATTGGGTTTGGATATCCCAGAGTGAATAAAAGTAAACGCTGTATTGAGAAATATCTGCTTCTAAAACCAAAACGGAGCAAACTAACAGAACGGCCTTCAATGGGTGCGTTCAACTTACAGAGCTAACCTGATGTGTGTTTGCAGGAATTTTTAAACCCTTTCTGTGAAGAAGCGGAAAACGCATTTTTCCAGCCAAATCCAAGCATTTCACGAATAGCTGGAAATCTCCGTCTAAAACTCAAAACGAACGTATCCTTCAGACTGCTCTGCTGTGTGTTTGCTTAGATAAGGGACCTGAATTTGCCTTGAGATTCAGAGAGTGAGAAGCGCGTTTCTTCTAGGAGCTGCGTATTCATATTCAAGATTGAATGGGAGTACACGCTGTATTGAGAAATATCTGCTTCTAAAACCAAAACGGAGCAACCTAACAGAACGGCCTTCAATGTGTGCGTTCAACTTACAGAGTTAAACTGATGTGTGTTTGCAGGAGTTTGTAAACCCTTTCTGAGAAGAAGCGGAAAACGCATTTTCCAACCAAATCCAAGCATTTCAGGAATAGCTGGAAATCTCCGTCTAAAACTCAAAACGAACGTATCCTTCAGACTGCTCTACTGTGTCTTTGCTTACCTAAGGGAGTTGAACCTGCCTTGAGATTCAGAGAGTGAGAAGCGCGTTTCTTCTAGGAGCTGCGTTTGGATATTCCAGAGAGAATGAGAGTTAACGCTGTATTGAGAAATATCTGCTTCTAAACCCAAAACGGAGCAACCTAACACAACGGCCTTCAATGTGTGCGTTCAACTTAAAGAGTTAAACTGATGTGTTTTTTCAGGAGTTTGTAAACCCTTTCCGTGAAGAAGCGGAAATCGCATTTTTCCAGCCAAATCCAAGCATTTCAGAAGTAGCTGGAAATCTCCGTCTAAAACTCAAAAGGAACCCATCCTTCAGACTGCTCTGCTGTGTGTTCGCTTACCTAAGGGAGCTGAATCTGCCTTGAGATTCAGAGAGTGAGAAGCGTGTTTCTTCTAGGAGCTTCGTTTGGATATTCCAGAGTGAATGGGAGTAAACGCTGTATTGAGAAATATGTGCTTCTAAAACCAAAACGAAGCAACCTAACAGAACGGCCTTCAATGTGTGCGTTCAACCTACAGAGTTAAACTGATGTGTGTTTGCAGGAGTTTGTAAACCCTTTCTGTGAAGAAGCGGAAAACGCATTTTTCAAGCCAAGTCCAAGCATTTCACGAATAGCTGGAAATCTCAGTCTAAAACTCAAAACGAACGTATGTTTCAGACTGCTCTTCTGTGTGTTCTCTTAGCTAAGGCAGTTGAATTTACCTTGAGATTCAAAAAGTGAGAACCGCGTTTCTTCTAGGAGCTGCGTTTAAATATTTTAGAGTGAATGGGAGTAAACGCAGTATTGAGAAATATCTGCTTCTAAAACCAAAACGGAGCAACTTAACAAAACGGCCTTCAATGTGTGCGTTCAGCTTACAGAGTTAAACTGATGTGTTTTTGCAGGAATTTGTAAACCCTTTCTGTGAAGAAGCGGAAAACGCATTTTTCCAGCCAAATCCAACCATTTCGGGAATAGCTGGAAATCTCCGTCTAAAACTCAAAACGAACGTATCCTTCAGCCTGCTCTGCTGTGTGCTCTATTAGCTAAGGCACTTGAATCCAACTTGAGATTAAAAAAGTGAGAACCGCGTTTCTTTTAGGAGCTGCGTTTAGATATTCCAGAGTGAATGGGAGTAAACGCTGTATTGAGAAATATCGGCTTCTAAAACCAAAACGGAGCATCCTAACAGAACGGCCTTCAATGTGTGCGTTCAACTTACAGAGTTAAACTGATGTGTGTTTGCAGGAGATTGTAAACCCTCTCTGAGAAGAAGCGGAAAACGCATTTTCCAACCAAATCCAAGCATTTCAGGAATAGCTGGAAATCTCCGTCTAAAGCTCAAAACGAACGTATCCTTCAGACTGCTCTGCTCTGTGTTCGCTTAGCTCAGGCAGCTGAATCTGTCTTGAGATTCAGAGAGTGAGAAGTGCGTTTCTTCTAGGAGATGCGTTTGGATATTCCAGAGTGAATGGGAGTAAACGCCGTATTGAGAAATATCGGCTTCTAAAACCAAAACGGAGCAACTTACAGAACGGATATCAACGTGTGCGTTCAACGTAAAGAGTTAAACTCGTGTGTTTGCAGGAGTTTGTAAACTGTTTCTGTGAAGAAGTGGAAAACCCATATTTCCTGACTAATCCAAGCATTTCAGAAATAGCTGGAAATCTCCGTCTAAAACCCAAAACGAACGTATCCTCCAGAAGCTCTGCTGTTTGTTCGCTTACCTAAGGAAGTTGAATCTGCTTTGAGATTCAGAGTGAGAAGCGCGTTTCTTCTAGGATCTGCGTTTGGATATTCCGGAGTGAAGGGGAGTAAACGCTGTAGTGAGAAATATCTGCTTCTAAAACCAATACGGAGCAACATAACAGAACGGCCTTCAATGTGTGGGTTCAACTTACAGAGCTAAACTGATGTGTGTTTGCAGGAGTTTGTAAACCCTTTCGGTCAAGAAGCGGAAAACGCATTTTTCCTGCCATATCCGTGCATTTCAGAAATAGCTGGAAATCTCCGTCTAAACCTCAAAACGAACGTATCCTTCAGACTGCATCGCTGTGTGTTCGCTTAGCTAAGTGAGCTGAATCTGCCTTGAGATTCAGAGAGTGAGAAGCCCGTTTCTTCTATGAGCTGCGTTTGGATATTCAAAAGTGAATGGGATTAAAGGCTGTATTGATAAATATCTGCTTCTAAAACCAAAACGGAGCAACTTAGCAGAACGGCCTTCAATGTGTGCGATCAGCTTACAGAGGTAAACTGATGTGTGTTTACAGATGTTTGTAAACCCTTTCTGAGAAGAAGCGCAAAACGCATTTTCCAGCAAAATCCAAGCATTTCAGAAATAGCTGGAAATCTCCGTCTAAAGCTCAAAACGAACGTATCCTTCAAACAACACTGCTGTGTGTTTGCTTAGCTAAGGGAGCTGAATCTGCCTTGAGATTCAGAGAGTCTGAAGCGCGTTTCTTCTAGGAGCTGCGTGTGGATATTCCAGAGTGTATGGGAGTAAACGCTGTATTGAGAAATATCTGCTTCTAAAACAAAAACGGACCAACCTAACAGAACGGCCTTCAATGTGTGCGTTCAACCTACAGAGTTAAACTGATGTTTGTTTGCAGGAGTTTGTAAACTTTTTCTGTGAAGAAGCGGAAAACGGATTTGTCCAGCCAAATTGAAGCATTTCAGAAATAGCTGGAAATCTCCGTCTAAAACTCAAAACGAACGTATCCTTCAGACTGCTCTGCTGTGTGTTCGCTGACCTAAGGGAGTTGAATCTGCCTTGAGATTCAGAGAGTGAGAAGCGCGTTTTTCTGGGAGCTGCGTTTGAATATTCCAGAGTGAAGGAGAGTTAACGCTGTATTGAGAAATATCTGCTTCTAAAACCAAAACGGAGCAACCTAACAGAACGGCCTTCAATGTGTCCGTTCAACTTACAAAGTTAAACTGATGTGTGTTTGCAGGAGTTTGTAAACCCTTTCTGAGAAGAAGCGGAAAATGCATTTTCCAGCCAAATCCACGCATTTCAGAAATAGCTGGAAATCTCCGTCTAAAGCTCAAAACGAACGTATCCTCCAGACTGCTCTGCTGTGTGTTCGCTTACCTAAGTGAGTTGAATCTGCCTTGGGATTCAGAGAGTGAGAAGCGCGTTTCTTCTAGGAGCTGCGTTTTGATAGTCCAGAGTGAATGGGAATTAACGCGGTATTGAGAAATATCTGCTTCTAAAACCAAAACGGAGCAACCTAATAGAACGGCTTTCAATGTGTGCGTTTAACTTACAGAGTTAAACTGATATGTATTTGCAGGAGTTTGTAAATCCTTTCTGTGGAGAAGCGGAAAACGCATTTTTCCAGCCAAATCCAAGCATTTCAGAAATAGCTGGAAATCTTCGTCTAAAACTCAGAACGAATGTATCCTTCAGACGGCTCCGCAGTGTGTACTCTTAGCTAAGTGAGCTGAATCTGCCTTGAGATTCAGAGAGTGATAAGCCCGTTTCTTCTAGGAGCTGCGTTTGGATATTCCGGAGTTAATGGGATTAAACGCTGTATTGAGAAATATCTGCTTCTAAAACCAAAACGGAACAACTTATCAGAGCGGCCTTCAATGTCTGCGTCCAACTTACAGAGTTAAACTGATGTGTGTTTGCAGGAGTTTGTAAACACTTTCTGAGAATAAGCGGAAAACGCATTTTCCACCCCAATCCAAGCATTTCAGGAATAGCTGGAAATCTCCGTCTAAAACTCAAAACGAACGTATGTTTCAGACTGCTCTGCTGTGTGTTCTCTCAGCTAAGGCAGTTGAATTTACCTTGAGATTCAAAAAGTGAGAACTGCGTTTCTTCTAGGAGCTGCGTTTAAATATTCCAGAGTGAATGGGAGTCAACGCTGTATTGAGAAATATCTGCTTCTAAAACCAAAACCGAGCAACCTAACAGAACGGCCTTCAATGTGTGCGTTCAACTTACAGAGCTATACTGATGTGTGTTTGCAGGAATTTGTAAACCCTTTCTGAGAAGAAGCGGAAAACGCATTTTCCAGCCAATTACAAGCATTTCAGGAATAGCTGGAAATCTCCGTCTAAAACTCAAAACCAACGTATCCTTCAGACTGCTCTGCTGTGTGTTCGCTTACCTAAGGGAGTTGAATCTGCCTTGAGTTTCAGAGAGTGAGAAGCGCGTGTCTTTTAGGAGCTGCGTTTGGATATTCCAGAGTGAATGGGAGTAAACGCCGTATTGAGAAATATCTGCTTCTAAAACCAAAACGGAGCAACCTAACAGAACGGCCTTCAATGTGTGCGTTCAACTTACAGAGTTAAACTGATGTGTGTTTGCAGGAGTTTGTAAACCCTTTCCGACAAGAAGCAAAAAACGCATTTTTCCTGCCAAATCCAAGCATTTCAGAAATAGCTGGAAATCTCCGTCTAAAATTCAAAACGAACTTATCCTTCAGACTGCTCTGCTGTGTGTTCGCTTAGCTAAGGGAGTTGAATCTGCCTAGAGTTTCAGAGAGTGAGAAGCGCGTTTCTTCTAGGAGCTGCGTTTAGATATTACAGAGTGAATGGGAGTAAACGCTGTATTGAGAAATATCTGATTCTAAAACCAAAACGGAGCAACTTAGCAGAACGGCCTTCAATGTGTGCGTTCAACTTACAGAGTTAAACTGATGTGTGTTTGCAGGAGGTTGTAAACCCTTTCTGAGAAGAAGTGGAAAACGCATTTTCCAGCAAAATCCAATCATTTCAGCAATAGTTGGAAATCTCCGTCTAAAGCTTAAAACGAACGTATCTTTCAGACTACTCTGCTGTGTGTTCGCTTACCTAAGGGAGTTGAATCTGCCTTGAGATTCGGAGAGTGAGAAGCGTGTTTCTTCTAGGAGCTTCGTTTTGATAGTTCTGAGTGAAGGGGAGTTAACGCTGTATTGAGAAATATCTGCTTCTAAAACCAAAACGGAGCAACCTAACAGAACGGCTTTCAATGTGTGCGTTCAACTTACAGAGTTAAACTGATGTGTGTTTGCAGGAGTTTGTAAACCCTTTCTGTGAAGAAACGGAAAACGCATTTTTCCAGCCAAATCCAAGCATTTCAGGAATAGCTGGAAATCTCCGTCTAAAACTCAAAACGAACGTATCCTTCAGACTACTCTGCTGTGTGTTCGCTTATATTAGGGACCTGAATCTGCCTTGAGATTCAGAGAGTGAGAAGCGCGTTTCTTCTAGGAGCTGCGTTTTCATATTCAAGATTGAATGGGAGTAAACGCTGTATTGAGAAATATCTGCTTCTAAAACCAAAACGGAGAAACCTAACAGAACGGCCTTCAATGTGTGTGTTCAACTTACAGAGTTAAACTGATGTGTGTTTGCAGGAATTTTTAAACCCTTTCTGTGAAGAAGTGGAAAACGCATTTTCCATCAAATCCAAGCATTTCAGGAATAGCTGGAAATCTCCGTCTAAAACTCAAAACGATCGTATCCTTCAGACTGCTCTGCTGTGTGTTCGCTTAGCTAAGGCAGCTGAATCTGCCTTGAGATTCAGAGAGTGAGAAGCGCATTTCTTCTAGGAGCTGCGTTTGGATATTCCAGAGTGAATGGGAGTAAACGCTGTATTTAGAAACATCTGCTTCTAAAACCAAAACGGAGCAACCTAACAGAACCGCCTTCAATGTATGCATTCAACTTAAAAAGGTAAACTGATGTGTGTTTGCAGGAGTTTGTAAACCCTTTCTGTGAAGAAGCGGAAAACGCATTTTTCCAGCGAAATCCAAGCGTTTCAGGAATAGCTGAAAATCTCCGTCTAAAACTCAAAACGGACGTATCCTTCAGACTGCTCTGCTGTGTGTTCGCTTACCTAAGGGAGTTGAATCTGCCTTGAGTTTCAGAGAGTGAGAAGCGCGTGTCTTTTAGGAGCTGCGTTTGGATATTCCAGAGTGAATGGGAGTAAACGCTGTATTGAGAAATATCTGCTTCTAAAACCAAAACGGAGCAACCTAACAGAACTGCCTTCAATGTGTGCGTTCAACTTACAGAGTTAAACTGATGTGTGTTTGCAGGAGTTTGTGAACCCTTTCCGTGAAAAAGTGGAAAACACATTTTTCCAGCCAAATCCAAGCATTTCAATAAGCGCTGGAAATCTCCGTCTAAAACTCAAAACGAACCTATCCTTCAGAATGCTCTGCTGTGGGTTCGCTTTGCTAAGGGAGCTGAATCTGCCTGGAGTTTCAGAGAGTGAGAGGCGTGTTTCTTCTAGGAGCTGCGTTTGGATATTCCAGAGTGAATGAGAGTTAATGCTGTATTGAGAAATATCTGCTTCTAACACCAAAACGGAGCAACCTAACAGAACGGCCTTCAATGTGTGCGTTCAACTTACAGAGTTAAACTGATGTGTTTGCAGGAGTTTGTAAACCCTTTCCGTCAAGAAGCGAAAAACGCATTTTTCCTGACATATCCGTGCATTTCAGAAATAGCTGGAAATCTCCGTCTAAAACTCAAAACGAACGTATCCTTCAAACTGCACTTCTGTGTGTTTGCTTAGCTAAGGGAGCTGAATCTGCCTTGAGATTCAGAGAGTGAGAAGCGCGTTTCTTCTAGGAGCTGGGTTTCGATATTACAGAGTGAATGGGAGTAAACGCTGTATTGAGAAATATCTGATTCTAAAACCAAAACGGAGCAACATAACAGAACGGCCTTCAATGTGTGCATTTAACCTACAGAGTTAAACTGATGTGTGTTTGCAGGGGTTTGTAAACCCTTTCGTTGAAGAAGCGAAAAACGCATTTTTCCAGCCAAATCCAAGCATTTCACAAATAGCTGGATATCTCCGTCTAAAACTCAAAACGAACGTATGTTTCAGACTGCTCTGCTGTGTGTTCGCTTACATAACGGAGTTGAATCTGCCTTGAGATTCAGAGAGTGAGAAGCGCGTTTCTTGTAGGTGCTGCGTTTGGATATTCCAGAGTAAATGAGAGTAAACGCTGTATTGAAAATTATCTGCTTCGAAAACCAAAACAGAGCAACCTAACAGAACGGCCTTCAATGTGTGCATTCAACTTAAAGAGTTAAACTGATGTGTGTTTGCAGGAGTTTGTAAACCCTTTCTGTGAAGAAGCGGAAAACGCATTTTTCAAGCCAAATCCAAGCATTTCAGAAATAGCTGGACATATCCGTCTAAAACTCAAAACAAACGTATCCTTCAGACTGCTCTGCTGTGTGTTCTCTTAGCTAAGGCAGGTGAATCTACCTTGAGATTCAAAAAGTGAGAACCGCGTTTCTTCTAGGAGCTGGGTTTAAATATTCCAGAGTCAAAGGGAGTAAACGCTATATTGAGAAATATTTGCTTCTAAAGCCAAAACGGAGCAACCTTACAGAACGGCCTTCAATATGTGCGTTCAACTTACAGAGTTAAACTGATGTGTGTTTGCAGGAGTTTGTACACCCTTTCTGTGAAGAAGCGGAAGACGCATTTTTCCATCCAAATCCAAGCATTTTAGAAATAGCTGGACATCTCCGTCTAAAACTCAAAACGAACGTATTCTTCAGACTGCTCTGCTGTGTGTTCGCTTACCTAAGGGAGTTAAATCTGCCTTGAGATTCAGAGAGTGAGAAGCGCGTTTCTTCTAGGAGCTGCGTTTGGATAGTCCAGAGTAAATGGGAGTTAACGCTGTATTGAGAAATATCTGCTTCTAAAACCAAAACGGAGCAACCTAACAGAACGGCCTTCAATGTGTGCGTTCCACTTACAGAGTTAAACTGATGGGTGTTTGCAGGAATTTGTAAACACTTTCTGTGAAGAAGCGGAAAACGCATTTTTCCAGCGAAATACAAGCATTTCAGAAATACCTGGAAATCTCCGTCTAAAACTCAAAACGGACGTATCCTTCAGACTGCTATGCTGTGTGTTCGCTTAGCTAAGGGACCTGAATCTGCCTTGAGATTCAGAGAGTGAGAACCGCGTTTCTTGTAGGAGCCGCGTTTGGATATTCCAGAGTGAATGGGAGTAAACGCTGTATTGAGAAATATCTGCTTCTAAAACCAAAACGGAGCAACCTAACAGAACGGCCTTCAATGTGTGCGTTCATCCTAAAGAGTTAAACTGATGTGTGTTTGCAGGAGTTTGTAAACCCTTTCTGTGAAGAAGCCGAAAAAGCATTTTTCCAGCCAAATCCAGGCATTTCAGAAATAGATAGACATCTCCGTCTAAAACTCAAAACGAACGTATCCTTCAGACTGCTCTGCTGTGTGTTCGCTGACCTAAGGGAGTTGAATCTGCCTTGAGATTCAGAGAGTGACAAGCCCGTTTCTTCTAGGAGCTGCGTTTGTATAGTCAAGAGTGAATGGGAATTCACGCTGTATTGAGAAATATCTGCTTCTAAAACCAAAACGGAGCAACCTAACAGAACGGCCTTCAATGTTAGCGTTTATCCTAAAGAGTTAAACTGATGTGTGTTTGCAGGAGTTTGTAAACCCTTTCTGTGAAGAAGCGGAAAACTTATTTTTCCAGCCAAATACAAGCATTTCAGAAATAGCTGGAAATCTCCGTCTATGACTCAAAACGAACGTATCCTTCAGACTTCCCTGCTGTGTGTTCGCTTACCTAAGGGAATTGAATCTGCCTTGAGATTCAGAGAGTGAGAAGCGCGTTTGTTCTAGAAGCTGCGTTTGGATATACCAGAGTGAATGAGAGTTAACGTTGTATTGAGAAATATCTGCTTCTAAAAGCAAAACGGAGCCACCTAACAGAACGGCCTTCAATGTGTGCGTTCAACTTACAGAGGTAAACTGATTTGTGTTTGCAGGAGATTGTAAACCCTTTCTGTGAAGAAGCGGAAAACGAATTTTCCAGCCAAATCCAAGCATTTCAGGAATAGCTGGAAATCTCCGTCTAAAAGTGAAATGAACGTATAGTTCAGACTGCTCTGCTGTGTGTTCGCTTACGTAAGGGAATTGAATCTACCTTGAGATTCAAAAAGTGAGAACCGCGTTTCTTTTATGATCTGCGTTTGGATATTCCAGAGTGAATGAAAGTAAACGCTGTATTGAGAAATATCTGCTTCTAAAACCAAAACGGAGAAACCTAACAGAACGGCCTTCAATGTGTGCGTTCAACTTACAGAGTTAAACTGATGTGTGTTTGCAGGAATTTGTAAACCCTTTCTGTGAAGAAGTGGAAAACGCATTTTCCAGCCAAATCCAAGCATTTCAGGAATAGCTGAAAATCTCAGTCTAAAACTCAAAACGAACGTATCTTTCAGACTGCTCTGCTGTGTGTTCGCTTAGTTAAGGGACCTGAATCTGCCTTGAGATTCAGAGTGAGAAGCACGTTTCTTCTAGGAGCTGCGTTTGGATATTCCAGAGTGAATGGGAGTAAACGCTGTATTGAGAAATATCTGCTTCTAAAACCCAAACGGAGCAACCTAACAGAACGGCCTTCATGATGTGCGTTCAACTTACAGAGTTAAACTGATGTGTGTTTGCAGGAGTTTGTAAACCCTTTCTGTGAAGAAGCGGAAAATGCATTTTTCCAGCCAAATCCAAGCATTTCAGAAATAGCTGGAAATCTCCGTCTGAAACGCAAAACGAACGTATCCTTCAGACTGCTCTGCTGTGAGTTCGCTTATTTAAAAGGATTGAATCTGCCTTGAGATTCAGAGAGTGAGAAGCGCGTTTCTTCTTGGAGCTGCGTTTAAATAGTCCAGAGTGAACGGGAGTTAACGATGTATTGAGAAATATCTGCTTCTAAAACCAAAACGGAGCAACATAACAGAACGGCCTTCAATGTGTCCGTTTAACTTACAGAGTTAAACTGATGTGTGTTTGCAGGAGTTTGTAAAACCTTTCTGTGAATAAGCAGAAAACGCATTTTTCCAGCCAAATCCAAGCATT
The DNA here is from genome assembly GCF_049354715.1 of Callithrix jacchus. Classification (NCBI taxonomy): domain Eukaryota; kingdom Metazoa; phylum Chordata; class Mammalia; order Primates; family Cebidae; genus Callithrix; species Callithrix jacchus. Next base: position 60,875,026 of record NC_133506.1, read on the forward strand.
TCAGAAATAGCTGGAAATCTCCGTCTAAAACTCAAAACGAACGTATCCTTCAGATTGCTCTGTTGTGTGTTCTCATAGCTAAGGCAGTTGAATCTACCTTGAGATTCAAAAATGAGAACCACGTTTCTTCTAGGAGCTGCGTTTAGATATTCCAGAGTGAATGGGAGTAAACGCTGTATTGAGAAGTAACTGCTCCTATAACCAAAATGGAGCAACCTAAGAAAACGGCCTTCAATGTGTGCGTTCAACTTAAAGCGTTAAACTGATTTGTGTTCGCAGGAATTTGTAAACCCATTCTGTGAAGAAGCGGAAAACGCATTTTGCCAGCCAAATCCAAGCATTTCAAAAATAGCTGGAAATCTCCGTCTAAAACTCAAAACGAACGTATCCTTCAGACTGCTCTGCTGTCTTTTCGCTGAGCTAATTGAGCTGAATTTGCCTTGAGATTCAGAGAGTGAGAAGCCCGTTTCTTCTAGGAGCTGCGTTTGGATATTCCAGAGTGAATGGGAGTAAACTCTGTATTGAGAAATATCTGCTTCTAAAACCAAAACGGAGCAACCTAACAGAACGGCCTTCAATGTGTGCGTTCAACTTACAGAGTTAAACTGATGTGTGTTTGCAGGAGTTTGTAAATTTTCTTCTAAGAAGAATCGGAAGACGCATTTTTCCAGCCAAATCCAAGCATTTCAGGCATAGCTGAAAATCTCCGTCTAAAACTCAAAACGAACGTATCCTTCAGACTACTCTGCTGTGTGTTCTCGTACCTAAGGGACCTGAATCTGCCTTGAGATTCAGAGAGTGAGAAGTGCGTTTCTTTTAGGAGCTGCGTTTAGATATTCCAGAGTGAATGAAAGTAAACGCTGTATTGAGAAATATCTGCGTCTAAAACCAAAACGGAGTAAGCTAACAGAACGGCCTTCGATGTGTTCGTTCCACTTACAGAGATAAACTGATGTGTGTTTGCAGGAGTTTGTAAACCATTTCTGTGAAGAAGCGGAACACGCATTTTTCCAGCCAAATTCAAGCATTTCAGAAATAGCTGGAAATCTTTGTCTAAAACTCAAAACGAACGTATCTTTCAGACTGCTCTACTGTGTGTTCTCTTAGCTAAGGCAGTTGAATCTACCTCGAGATTCAACAAGTGAGAACCGCGTTTCTTCTAAGAGCTGCGTTTAGATATTCCAGAGTGAATGGGAGTAAACGCTCTATTGAGAAATATCTGCTTCTAAAACCAAACCGGAGCAACCTAACAGAACGCCTTCAATGTGTTCGTTCAACTTACAGAGTTAAACTGATGTGTGTTTGCAGGAGTTAGTAAACCCTTTCTGTGAAGAAGCGGAAAACGCATTTTTCCAGCGAAATCTAAGCATTTCAGAAATAGCTGGACATCTCCGTCTAAAACTCAAAACGAACGTATCCTTCAGACTGCTCTGCTCTGTCTTCGCTTAGCTCAGGGAGCTGAATCTGCCTTGAGATTCAGAGAGTGAGAAGCGCGTTTCTTCTAGGAGATGCGTTTGGATATTCCAGAGTGAATGGGAGTAAACGCCGTATTGAGAAATATCGACATCTAAAAGCAAAACGGAGCAACTTACAGAGCGGATATAAATGTGTGCGTTCAACTTAAAGAGTTAAACTCGTGTGTTTGCTGGAGTTTGTAAACACTTTCTGTGAAGAAGCGGAAAACGCATATTTCCTGACTAATCCAAGCATTTCAGAAATAGCTGGAAATCTCCGTCTAAAACCCAAAACGAACCTATCCTCCAGACTGCTCTGCTGTGTGTTCGCTTAGCTAAGGAAGTTGAATCTGCTTTGAGATTCAGAGTGAGAACCGCGTTTCTTCTAAAAGCTGCGTTTCGATATTCCAGAGTGAATGGGAGTAAACGCTGTATTGAGAAATATCTGCTTCTAAAACCAAACCGGAGCAACCAAACATAACGCCTTCAATGTGTTCGTTCAACTTACAGAGTTAAACTCATGTGTGTTTAAAGGAATTTGTAAACCCTTTCTGTGAAGAAGAGGAAATCACAATTTTCCAGCCAAATACATGCATTTCAGAAATAGGTGGAAATCTCCGTCTAAAACTCAAAACGAACGTATCCTTCAGACTGCTCTGCTGTGTGTTCGCTTACATAACGGAGTTGAATCTGCCTTGAGATTCAGAGAGTGAGAAGCGCGTTTCTTATAGGTGCTGCGTTTGGATATTCCAGAGTAAATGGGAGTAAACGCTGTATTGAAAAATATCTGCTTCTAAAACCAAAACAGAGCAACCTAACAGAACGGCCTTCAATGCGTGCATTCAACTTAAAGAGTTAAACTGATGTGTGTTTGCAGGAGTTTGTAAACCCTTTCTGTGAAGAAGCGGAAAACGCATTTTTCAAGCCAAATCCAAGCATTTCAGAAATAGCTGGACATCTCCGTCTAAAACTCAAAACGAACGTATCCTTCAGACTGCTCTGCTGTGTGCTCTCTTAGCTAAGGCAGTTGAATCTACCTTGAAATTCAAAAAGTGAGAACCGCGTTTCTTTTAGGAGCTGCGTTTAAATATTCCAGAGTCAATGGGAGTAAACGCTATATTGAGAAATATTTGCTTCTAAAACCAAAACGGAGCAACCTAACAGAACGGCCTTCAATATGTGCGTTCAACTTACAGAGTTAAACTGATGTGTGTTTGCAGGACTTTGTAAACCCTTTCTGTGAAGAAGCGGAAAACGCATTTTTCCATCCAAATCCAAGCATTTCAGAAATAGCTGGACATCTCCGTCTAAAACTCAAAACGAACGTATCCTTCAGACTGCTCTGCTCTGTGTTCGCTAACCTAAGGGAGTTGAATCTGCCTTGAGATTCAGAGAGTGAGAAGCGCATTTCTTTTAGGAGCTGCGTTTGTATACTCAAGAGTGAATGAGAGTTCACGCTGTATTGAGAAATATCTGCTTCTAAAACCCAAACGGAGCAACCTAACAGAACGGCCTTCAATGTGTGCGTTCATCCTAAAGAGTTAAACTGATGTGTGTTTGCAGGAGTTTGTAAACCCTTTCTGTGAAGAAGCGGAAAACGCGTTTTTGCAGCCAAATCCAAGCATTTCAGAAATAGCCTGAAATCTCCGTCTAAAACTCAAAACGAACGTATCCTTCAGACTGCCCTGTTCTGTGTTCGCTTACCTAAGGGAATTGAATATGCCTTGAGATTCAGAGATTGAGAAGCGCGTTTCTTCTAGGAGCTGCGTTTGTATAGTCAAGAGTGAATGGGAGTTAACGCTGTATTGAGAAATAACTGCTTCTAAAACCAAAACGGAGCAACCTAACAAAACGGCCTTCAATGTGTGCGTTCAACTTAAAGCGTTAAACTAATGTGTGTTTGCAGGAATTTGTAAACCCTTTCTGTGAAGAAGCGGAAAACGCATTTTGCCAGCCAAATCCAAGCATTTAGAGATAGCTGGAATTTTTAGTCTAAAACTCAAAACGAACGTACACTTCAGACTGCTCTGCTGTGTGTTGGCTTACCTAAGGGAGTTGAATCTGCCTTGAGATTCAGAGAGTGAGAAGCGCGTTTTTTCTAGGAGCTGCGTTTGGATATTCCAGAGTGAATGAAAGTAAACGCTGTATTGAGAAATATCTGCTTCTAAAACCAAAACGGAGCAACCTAACAGAACGCCTTCAATGTGTTCGTTCAACTTACAGAGTTAAACTGATGTGTGTTTGCAGGAGTTAGTAAACCCTTTCTGTGAAGAAGCGGAAAACGCATTTTTCCAGCGAAATCTAAGCATTTCAGAAATAGCTGGACATCTCCGTCTAAAACTCAAAACGAACGTATCCTTCAGACTGCTCTGCTCTGTGTTCGCTTAGCTCAGGGAGCTGAATCTGCCTTGAGATTCAGAGAGTGAGAAGTGCGTTTCTTCTAGGAGCTGCGTTTGTATAGTCAAGAGTGAATGGGATTAAACGCTGTATTGAGAAATATCTGCTTCTAAAACCAAAACAGAGCAACCTAACAGAACGGCCTTCAACGTGTGCGTTCAACCTACAGAGTGAAACTGATGTGTGTTTGCAGGAATTTGTAAACCCTTTCTGTGAAGAAACGGAAAACGCATTTTGCCAGCCAAATCCAAGCATTTCAGGAATAGCTGGAAATCTCCGTCTAAAACTCAAAACGAACGTATCCTTCAGACTACTCTGCTGTGTGTTCGCTTACCTAAGGGAGTTGAATCTGCCTTGAGATTCAGAGTGTGAGAAGCGCGTTTCTTTTAGGAGCTGCGTTTGGATATTCCAGAGTGAATGGGAGTAAACGCTGTATAGAGAAATATCTGATTCTAAAACCAAAACGGAGCAACCTAACAGAACGGCCTTCAATGTGTGGGTTCAACCTAAAGAGATAAACTGATTTTTGTTTGCAGGAGTTTGTAAACCCTTTCTGTGAAGAAGCGGAAAACGCATTTTTCCAGCCAAATCCAAGCATTTCAGAAAGAGCTGGAAATCTCCGTCTACAACTCAAAACGAACATATCCTTCAGAATGCTCTGCTGTGTGTTCGCTTAGGTAAGGGAGCTGAATCTGCCTTGAGTTTCAGAGAGTGAGAAGCGTGTTTCTTCTAGGAGCTTCGTTTGGATATTCCAGAGTGAATGGGATTAAACGCTGTATTGAGAAATATCTGCTTCTAAAACCAAAACGGAGCAACTTAACAAAACGGCCTTCAATGTGTGCGTTCAACTTACAGAGGTAAACTGATGTGTGTTTGCAGGAGTTTGTAATCCCTATCTGTGAAGAAGCGGAAAACGCATTTTTCAAGCCAAATCCAAGCATTTCAGAAATAGCTGGACATCTCCGTCTAAAACTCAAAACGAACGTATCCTTCAGAATGCTCGGCTGTGTGTTCGCTTACCTAAGGGAGTTGAATCTGCCTTGAGATTCAGAAAGTGAGAAGCGCGTTTCTTATAGGAGCTGCGTTTGTATAGTCCAGAGTGAATGGGAGTTTACGCTGTATTGAGAAGTATCTCCTTCTAGAACCAAAGCGGAGCAACTTAACAAAACAACCTTCAATGTGTGCGTTCAACTTACAGAGTTAAACTGATGTGTGTTTGCAGGAGTTTGTAAACCCTTTCTGAGAAGAGGGGGAAAACGCATATTCCAGCCAAATCCAAGCATTTAGGGATAGCTGGAATTCTCAGTCTAAAACTCAAAACGAACGTACACTTCAGACTGCTCTGCTGTGTGTTAGCTTACCTAAGGGAGTTGAATCTGCCTTGAGATTCAGAGAGTGAGAAGCGCGTTTGTTCTAGGAGCTGCGTTTGGATATTCCAGAGTGAATGAAAGTAAACGCTGTATTGAGAAATATCTGCTTCTAAAACCAAAACGGAGCAACCTAACAGAACGGCCTTCAATGGGTGCATTCAACTTACGGAGTTAAACTGATCTGTGTTTGCAGGGATTTTTAAACCCTTTCTGTGAAGAAGCGGAAAACGCATTTCTCCAGCCAAATCCAAGCATTTCAGGAATAGCTGGAGATCTCCGTCTAAAACTCAAAACAAACGTATCCTTCAGACTGCTCTGCTGTGTGTTCTCTTAGCTAAGGCAGTTGAATCTACCTTGAGATTCAAAAAGTGAGAACCGCGTTTCTTCTAGGAGCTGCGTTTTTATATTCAAGATTAAATGGGAGTAAACGCTGTATTGAGAAATATCTGCTTCTAAAACCGAAACGGAGAAACCTAACAGAACGGCCTTCAATGTGTGCGTTCAACTAACAGAGTTAAACTGATGTGTGTTTGCAGGAGTTTTTAAACCCTTTCTGTGAAGAAGTGGAAAACGCATTTTCCAGCCAAATCCAAGCATTTCACGAATAGCTGGAAATCTCAGTCTAAAACTCAAAACGAACGTATACTTCAGACTGCTCTGCTGTGTGTTCGCTTAGTTAAGGGACCTGAATCTGCCTTGAGATTCAGAGTGAGAAGCACGTTTCTTCTAGGAGCTGCGTTTAAATATTCCAGAGTGAATGGGAGTAAACGCTGTATTGAGAAATATCTGCTTCTAAAACCCAAACGGAGCAATCTAACAGAACGGCCTTCAATGTGTGCGTTCAACTTACAGAGTTGAACTGATGTGTGTTTGCAGGAGTTTGTAAACCCTTTCTGAGAAGAAGCGGAAAACGCATTTTCCAGCCAAATCCAAGCATTTCAGGAATAGCTGGAAATCTCCGTCTAAAACTCAAAACGAACGTATGATTCAGACTGCTCTGCTGTGTGTTCGCTTACATAACGGAGTTTAATCTGCCTTGAGATTCAGAGTGAGAAGCGCGTTTCTTATAGGTGCTGCGTTTGGATAGTCCAGAGTAAACGGGAGTTCACGCTGTATTGAGAAATATCTGCTTCTAAAACCAAAACGGAGCAATCTAACAGAACGGCCTTCAATGTGTGCGTTCAACTTACAGAGTTAAACTGATGTGTGTTAGCAGGAGTTTGAAAACCCTTTCTGTGAAGAAGCGGAAAACGCATTTTTCCAGCCAAATCCTAGCATTTCAGAAATAGCTGGTCATCTCCGTCTGAAACTCAAAACGAACGTATCCTTCAGACTGCTCTGCTGTGAGTTCGCCTATTTAAGGGGGTTGAATCTGCCTTGAGATTCAGAGAGTGAGCAGCCCGTTTCTGCTTGGAGCTGCGTTTGGATAGTCCAGAGTGAACGGGAGTTAACGATGTATTGAGAAATATCTGCTTCTAAAAGCAAAACGGAGCCACCTAACAGAACGGCCTTCAATGTGTGCGTTCAACTTACAGAGTTAAACTGATGTCTGTTTGCAGGAGTTTGTAAACCCTTTCCGTGAAGAAGCGGAAAACTTATTTTTCAAGCCAAATCCAAGCATTTCAGAAATAACTGGAAATCTCCGTCTAAAACTCAAAACGAACCTATCCTTCAGACTGCTCTGCTGTGTGTTCGCTTACCTAAGGGAGCTGCATCTGCCTTGAGTTTCAGAGAGTGAGAAGCGAGTTTCTTCTAGGAGCTGCGTTTGGATATTACAGAGTGAATGGGAGTTAACGCTGTATTGAGAAATATTTGCTTGTAAAACCAAAACGGAGCAACCTAACAGAACGGCCTTCAATGTGTGCGTTCATCTTACAGAGTTAAACTGATGTGTGTTTGCAGGAATTTGTAAACCCTTTCTGTGAAGAAGCGGAAAACGCATTTTTCCAGCCAAATCCAAGCATGTCAGAAATAGCTGGAAAATTCCGTCTAAAACTCAAAACGAATGTATCATTCAGACTGCTCTGCTGTGTGTTCGCTGACCTAAGGGAGTTGAATCTGCCTTGAGATTCAGAGAGTGAGAAGCGCGTTTCCTCTAGGAGCTGCGTTTGGATATTTCAGAGTGAATGGGAGTAAACGCTGTATTGAGAAATATCTGCTTCTAAACTCAAAACAAAGCAACCTACCAGAGAGGCCTTCGATGTGTGCGTTCCACTTACAGAGTTAAACTGATGTGTGTTCGCAGGAGTTTGTTAACCCTTTCTGAAAAGAAGGGGAAGACGCATTTTCCAGTCAAATCCAAGCATTTCAGGAATAGCTGGAAATCTCCGTCTAAATCTCAAAACAAACGTACACTTCAGACTGCTCTGCTGTGTGTTCGCTTACCTAAGGGAGTTGAATCGGCCTTGAGATTCAGAGAGTGAGAAGCGCGATTTTTCTAGGAGCTGCGTTTGGATATTTCAGAGTGAATGAAAGTAAACGCTGTATTGGGAAATATCTGCTTCTAAAACCAAAACGGAGTAACCTAACAGAACGGCCTTCAATGTGTGCGTTCAACTTACAGAGTTAAACTGATGTGTGTTTGCAGGAGTTTGTAAATTTTCTTCTGAGAAGAATCGGAAAACGCATTTTCCAGCCAAATCCAAGCATTTCAGGAATAGCTGGGTATCTCCGTCTAAAACTCAAAACAAACCTATCCTTCAGACTGCTCCGCTGTGTGTTCTCTTAGCTAAGGCAGTTGAATCTACCTTGAGATTCAGAGAGTGAGAACCGCGTTTCTTCTAGGAGCCGGGTTTGGATATTCCAGAGTGAATGGGAGTAAACGCTGTATTGAGAAATATCTGCTTCTAAAACCCAAACGGAGCAACATAACAGAACGGCCTTCAATGTGTGCGTTCAACTTACAGAGTTAAACTGATGTGTGTTTGCAGGAGTTTGTAAACCCTTTCTGTGAAGAAGCGGAAAACGCATTTTTCCAGCCAAATCCAAGCATTTCAGAAATAGCTGGACATCTCCGTCTGAAACGCAAAACGAACGTATCCTTCAGACTGCTCTGCTGTGAGTTCGCTTATTTAAGGGGGTTGAATCTGCCTTAAGATTCAGAGAGTGAGAAGCGCGTTTCTTCTTGGAGCTGCGTTTGGATAGTCCAGAGTGAACGGGAGTTAACGATGTATTGAGAAATATCTGCTTCTAAAACCAAAACGGAGCAACATAACAGAACGGCCTTCAATGTGTCCGTTCAACTTACAGAGTTAAACTGATGTGTGTTTGCAGGAGTTTGTAAACCCTTTCTGTGAATAAGCAGAAAACGCATTTTTCCAGCCAAATCCAAGCATTTCAGAAATAGCTGGAAATCTCCGTCTAAAATTCAAAACGAACGTATCCTTCAGATTGCTCTGTTGTGTGTTCTCTTAGCTAAGGCAGTTGAATGTACCTTGATTCAAAAATGAGAACCGCGTTTCTTCTAGGAGCTGCGTTTAGATATTCCACAGTGAATGGGAGTAAACGCTGTATTGAGAAATAACTGCTTCTAAAACCAAAACGGAGCAACCTAACAAAACGGCCTTCAATGTGTGCGTTCAACTTAAAGCGTTAAACTAATGTGTGTTTGCAGGAATTTGTAAACCCTTTCTGTGAAGAAGCGGAAAACGCATTTTGCCAGCCAAATCCAAGCATTTAGAGATAGCTGGAATTTTTAGTCTAAAACTCAAAACGAACGTACACTTCAGACTGCTCTGCTGTGTGTTGGCTTACCTAAGGGAGTTGAATCTGCCTTGAGATTCAGAGAGTGAGAAGCGCGTTTTTTCTAGGAGCTGCGTTTGGATATTCCAGAGTGAATGAAAGTAAACGCTGTATTGAGAAATATCTGCTTCTAAAACCAAAACGGAGCAACCTAACAGAACGGCCTTCAATGGGTGCGTTCAAATTACAGAGTTAAACTGATGTGTGTTTGCAGGAGTTTGTAAACCCTTTCTGTGAAGAAGCGGAAAACGCATTTTTCCAGCCAAATCCAAGCATTTCAAGAATAGCTGGAGATCTCCGTCTAAAACTCAAAACAAACGTATCCTTCAGACTGCTCTGCTGTGTGTTCTCTTAGCTAAGGCAGTTGAATCTACCTTGAGATTCAAAAAGTGAGAACCGCGTTTCTTCTAGGAGCTGCGTTTTTATATTCAAGATTAAGTGAAAGTAAACGCTGTATTGAGAAATATCTGCTTCTAAAACCAAAACGGAGCAACCTAACAGAACGGCTTTCAATGTGTGCGTTCAACTTACAGAGTTAAACTGATGTGTGTTTGCAGGAGTTTGTAAAACCTTTCTGTGAATAAGCAGAAAACGCATTTTTCCAGCCAAATCCAAGCATTTCAGAAATAGCTGGAAATCTCTGTCTAAAACTCAAAACGAACGTATCCTTCAGATTGCTCTGTTGTGTGTTCTCATAGCTAAGGCAGTTGAATCTACCTTGAGATTCAAAAATGAGAACCACGTTTCTTCTAGGAGCTGCGTTTAGATATTCCAGAGTTAATGGGAATAAACGCTGTATTGAGAAGTAACTGCTTCTATAACCAAAATGGAGCAACCTAAGAAAACGGCCTTCAATGTGTGCGTTCAACTTAAAGCGTTAAACTGATTTGTGTTCGCAGGAATTTGTAAACCCATTCTGTGAAGAAGCGGAAAACGCATTTTGCCAGCCAAATCCAAGCATTTCAAAAATAGCTGGAAATCTCCGTCTAAAACTCAAAACGAACGTATCCTTCAGACTGCTCTGCTGTCTTTTCGCTGAGCTAATTGAGCTGAATTTGCCTTGAGATTCAGAGAGTGAGAAGCCCGTTTCTTCTAGGAGCTGCGTTTGGATATTCCAGAGTGAATGGGAGTAAACTCTGTATTGAGAAATATCTGCTTCTAAAACCAAAACGGAGCAACCTAACAGAACGGCCTTCAATGTGTGCGTTCAACTTACAGAGTTAAACTGATGTGTGTTTGCAGGAGTTTGTAAATTTTCTTCTAAGAAGAATCGGAAGACGCATTTTTCCAGCCAAATCCAAGCATTTCAGGCATAGCTGAAAATCTCCGTCTAAAACTCAAAACGAACGTATCCTTCAGACTACTCTGCTGTGTGTTCTCGTACCTAAGGGACCTGAATCTGCCTTGAGATTCAGAGAGTGAGAAGTGCGTTTCTTTTAGGAGCTGCGTTTAGATATTCCAGAGTGAATGAAAGTAAACGCTGTATTGAGAAATATCTGCGTCTAAAACCAAAACGGAGTAAGCTAACAGAACGGCCTTCGATGTGTTCGTTCCACTTACAGAGATAAACTGATGTGTGTTTGCAGGAGTTTGTAAACCATTTCTGTGAAGAAGCGGAACACGCATTTTTCCAGCCAAATTCAAGCATTTCAGAAATAGCTGGAAATCTTTGTCTAAAACTCAAAACGAACGTATCTTTCAGACTGCTCTGCTGTGTGTTCTCTTAGCTAAGGCAGTTGAATCTACCTCGAGATTCAACAAGTGAGAACCGCGTTTCTTCTAAGAGCTGCGTTTAGATATTCCAGAGTGAATGGGAGTAAACGCTCTATTGAGAAATATCTGCTTCTAAAACCAAACCGGAGCAACCTAACAGAACGCCTTCAATGTGTTCGTTCAACTTACAGAGTTAAACTGATGTGTGTTTGCAGGAGTTAGTAAACCCTTTCTGTGAAGAAGCGGAAAACGCATTTTTCCAGCGAAATCTAAGCATTTCAGAAATAGCTGGACATCTCCGTCTAAAACTCAAAACGAACGTATCCTTCACACTGCTCTGCTCTGTCTTCGCTTAGCTCAGGGAGCTGAATCTGCCTTGAGATTCAGAGAGTGAGAAGCGCGTTTCTTCTAGGAGATGCGTTTGGATATTCCAGAGTGAATGGGAGTAAACGCCGTATTGAGAAATATCGACATCTAAAAGCAAAACGGAGCAACTTACAGAGCGGATATAAATGTGTGCGTTCAACTTAAAGAGTTAAACTCGTGTGTTTGCTGGAGTTTGTAAACACTTTCTGTGAAGAAGCGGAAAACGCATATTTCCTGACTAATCCAAGCATTTCAGAAATAGCTGGAAATCTCCGTCTAAAACCCAAAACGAACCTATCCTCCAGACTGCTCTGCTGTGTGTTCGCTTAGCTAAGGAAGTTGAATCTGCTTTGAGATTCAGAGTGAGAACCGCGTTTCTTCTAAAAGCTGCGTTTCGATATTCCAGAGTGAATGGGAGTAAACGCTGTATTGAGAAATATCTGCTTCTAAAACCAAACCGGAGCAACCAAACATAACGCCTTCAATGTGTTCGTTCAACTTACAGAGTTAAACTCATGTGTGTTTAAAGGAATTTGTAAACCCTTTCTGTGAAGAAGAGGAAATCACAATTTTCCAGCCAAATACATGCATTTCAGAAATAGGTGGAAATCTCCGTCTAAAACTCAAAACGAACGTATCCTTCAGACTGCTCTGCTGTGTGTTCGCTTACATAACGGAGTTGAATCTGCCTTGAGATTCAGAGAGTGAGAAGCGCGTTTCTTATAGGTGCTGCGTTTGGATATTCCAGAGTAAATGGGAGTAAACGCTGTATTGAAAAATATCTGCTTCTAAAACCAAAACAGAGCAACCTAACAGAACGGCCTTCAATGCGTGCATTCAACTTAAAGAGTTAAACTGATGTGTGTTTGCAGGAGTTTGTAAACCCTTTCTGTGAAGAAGCGGAAAACGCATTTTTCAAGCCAAATCCAAGCATTTCAGAAATAGCTGGACATCTCCGTCTAAAACTCAAAACGAACGTATCCTTCAGACTGCTCTGCTGTGTGCTCTCTTAGCTAAGGCAGTTGAATCTACCTTGAAATTCAAAAAGTGAGAACCGCGTTTCTTTTAGGAGCTGCGTTTAAATATTCCAGAGTCAATGGGAGTAAACGCTATATTGAGAAATATTTGCTTCTAAAACCAAAACGGAGCAACCTAACAGAACGGCCTTCAATATGTGCGTTCAACTTACAGAGTTAAACTGATGTGTGTTTGCAGGACTTTGTAAACCCTTTCTGTGAAGAAGCGGAAAACGCATTTTTCCATCCAAATCCAAGCATTTCAGAAATAGCTGGACATCTCCGTCTAAAACTCAAAACGAACGTATCCTTCAGACTGCTCTGCTCTGTGTTCGCTAACCTAAGGGAGTTGAATCTGCCTTGAGATTCAGAGAGTGAGAAGCGCATTTCTTTTAGGAGCTGCGTTTGTATACTCAAGAGTGAATGGGAGTTCACGCTGTATTGAGAAATATCTGCTTCTAAAACCCAAACGGAGCAACCTAACAGAACGGCCTTCAATGTGTGCGTTCATCCTAAAGAGTTAAACTGATGTGTGTTTGCAGGAGTTTGTAAACCCTTTCTGTGAAGAAGCGGAAAACGCGTTTTTGCAGCCAAATCCAAGCATTTCAGAAATAGCCTGAAATCTCCGTCTAAAACTCAAAACGAACGTATCCTTCAGACTGCCCTGTTCTGTGTTCGCTTACCTAAGGGAATTGAATATGCCTTGAGATTCAGAGATTGAGAAGCGCGTTTCTTCTAGGAGCTGCGTTTGTATAGTCAAGAGTGAATGGGAGTTAACGCTGTATTGAGAAATAACTGCTTCTAAAACCAAAACGGAGCAACCTAACAAAACGGCCTTCAATGTGTGCGTTCAACTTAAAGCGTTAAACTAATGTGTGTTTGCAGGAATTTGTAAACCCTTTCTGTGAAGAAGCGGAAAACGCATTTTGCCAGCCAAATCCAAGCATTTAGAGATAGCTGGAATTTTTAGTCTAAAACTCAAAACGAACGTACACTTCAGACTGCTCTGCTGTGTGTTGGCTTACCTAAGGGAGTTGAATCTGCCTTGAGATTCAGAGAGTGAGAAGCGCGTTTTTTCTAGGAGCTGCGTTTGGATATTCCAGAGTGAATGAAAGTAAACGCTGTATTGAGAAATATCTGCTTCTAAAACCAAAACGGAGCAACCTAACAGAACGCCTTCAATGTGTTCGTTCAACTTACAGAGTTAAACTGATGTGTGTTTGCAGGAGTTAGTAAACCCTTTCTGTGAAGAAGCGGAAAACGCATTTTTCCAGCGAAATCTAAGCATTTCAGAAATAGCTGGACATCTCCGTCTAAAACTCAAAACGAACGTATCCTTCAGACTGCTCTGCTCTGTGTTCGCTTAGCTCAGGGAGCTGAATCTGCCTTGAGATTCAGAGAGTGAGAAGTGCGTTTCTTCTAGGAGCTGCGTTTGTATAGTCAAGAGTGAATGGGATTAAACGCTGTATTGAGAAATATCTGCTTCTAAAACCAAAACAGAGCAACCTAACAGAACGGCCTTCAACGTGTGCGTTCAACCTACAGAGTGAAACTGATGTGTGTTTGCAGGAATTTGTAAACCCTTTCTGTGAAGAAACGGAAAACGCATTTTGCCAGCCAAATCCAAGCATTTCAGGAATAGCTGGAAATCTCCGTCTAAAACTCAAAACGAACGTATCCTTCAGACTACTCTGCTGTGTGTTCGCTTACCTAAGGGAGTTGAATCTGCCTTGAGATTCAGAGTGTGAGAAGCGCGTTTCTTTTAGGAGCTGCGTTTGGATATTCCAGAGTGAATGGGAGTAAACGCTGTATAGAGAAATATCTGATTCTAAAACCAAAACGGAGCAACCTAACAGAACGGCCTTCAATGTGTGGGTTCAACCTAAAGAGATAAACTGATTTTTGTTTGCAGGAGTTTGTAAACCCTTTCTGTGAAGAAGCGGAAAACGCATTTTTCCAGCCAAATCCAAGCATTTCAGAAAGAGCTGGAAATCTCCGTCTACAACTCAAAACGAACATATCCTTCAGAATGCTCTGCTGTGTGTTCGCTTAGGTAAGGGAGCTGAATCTGCCTTGAGTTTCAGAGAGTGAGAAGCGTGTTTCTTCTAGGAGCTTCGTTTGGATATTCCAGAGTGAATGGGATTAAACGCTGTATTGAGAAATATCTGCTTCTAAAACCAAAACGGAGCAACTTAACAAAACGGCCTTCAATGTGTGCGTTCAACTTACAGAGGTAAACTGATGTGTGTTTGCAGGAGTTTGTAATCCCTATCTGTGAAGAAGCGGAAAACGCATTTTTCAAGCCAAATCCAAGCATTTCAGAAATAGCTGGACATCTCCGTCTAAAACTCAAAACGAACGTATCCTTCAGAATGCTCGGCTGTGTGTTCGCTTACCTAAGGGAGTTGAATCTGCCTTGAGATTCAGAAAGTGAGAAGCGCGTTTCTTATAGGAGCTGCGTTTGTATAGTCCAGAGTGAATGGGAGTTTACGCTGTATTGAGAAGTATCTCCTTCTAGAACCAAAGCGGAGCAACTTAACAAAACAACCTTCAATGTGTGCGTTCAACTTACAGAGTTAAACTGATGTGTGTTTGCAGGAGTTTGTAAACCCTTTCTGAGAAGAGGGGGAAAACGCATATTCCAGCCAAATCCAAGCATTTAGGGATAGCTGGAATTCTCAGTCTAAAACTCAAAACGAACGTACACTTCAGACTGCTCTGCTGTGTGTTAGCTTACCTAAGGGAGTTGAATCTGCCTTGAGATTCAGAGAGTGAGAAGCGCGTTTGTTCTAGGAGCTGCGTTTGGATATTCCAGAGTGAATGAAAGTAAACGCTGTATTGAGAAATATCTGCTTCTAAAACCAAAACGGAGCAACCTAACAGAACGGCCTTCAATGGGTGCATTCAACTTACGGAGTTAAACTGATCTGTGTTTGCAGGGATTTTTAAACCCTTTCTGTGAAGAAGCGGAAAACGCATTTCTCCAGCCAAATCCAAGCATTTCAGGAATAGCTGGAGATCTCCGTCTAAAACTCAAAACAAACGTATCCTTCAGACTGCTCTGCTGTGTGTTCTCTTAGCTAAGGCAGTTGAATCTACCTTGAGATTCAAAAAGTGAGAACCGCGTTTCTTCTAGGAGCTGCGTTTTTATATTCAAGATTAAATGGGAGTAAACGCTGTATTGAGAAATATCTGCTTCTAAAACCGAAACGGAGAAACCTAACAGAACGGCCTTCAATGTGTGCGTTCAACTAACAGAGTTAAACTGATGTGTGTTTGCAGGAGTTTTTAAACCCTTTCTGTGAAGAAGTGGAAAACGCATTTTCCAGCCAAATCCAAGCATTTCACGAATAGCTGGAAATCTCAGTCTAAAACTCAAAACGAACGTATACTTCAGACTGCTCTGCTGTGTGTTCGCTTAGTTAAGGGACCTGAATCTGCCTTGAGATTCAGAGTGAGAAGCACGTTTCTTCTAGGAGCTGCGTTTAAATATTCCAGAGTGAATGGGAGTAAACGCTGTATTGAGAAATATCTGCTTCTAAAACCCAAACGGAGCAATCTAACAGAACGGCCTTCAATGTGTGCGTTCAACTTACAGAGTTGAACTGATGTGTGTTTGCAGGAGTTTGTAAACCCTTTCTGAGAAGAAGCGGAAAACGCATTTTCCAGCCAAATCCAAGCATTTCAGGAATAGCTGGAAATCTCCGTCTAAAACTCAAAACGAACGTATGATTCAGACTGCTCTGCTGTGTGTTCGCTTACATAACGGAGTTTAATCTGCCTTGAGATTCAGAGTGAGAAGCGCGTTTCTTATAGGTGCTGCGTTTGGATAGTCCAGAGTAAACGGGAGTTCACGCTGTATTGAGAAATATCTGCTTCTAAAACCAAAACGGAGCAATCTAACAGAACAGCCTTCAATGTGTGCGTTCAACTTACAGAGTTAAACTGATGTGTGTTAGCAGGAGTTTGAAAACCCTTTCTGTGAAGAAGCGGAAAACGCATTTTTCCAGCCAAATCCTAGCATTTCAGAAATAGCTGGTCATCTCCGTCTGAAACTCAAAACGAACGTATCCTTCAGACTGCTCTGCTGTGAGTTCGCCTATTTAAGGGGGTTGAATCTGCCTTGAGATTCAGAGAGTGAGCAGCCCGTTTCTGCTTGGAGCTGCGTTTGGATAGTCCAGAGTGAACGGGAGTTAACGATGTATTGAGAAATATCTGCTTCTAAAAGCAAAACGGAGCCACCTAACAGAACGGCCTTCAATGTGTGCGTTCAACTTACAGAGTTAAACTGATGTCTGTTTGCAGGAGTTTGTAAACCCTTTCCGTGAAGAAGCGGAAAACTTATTTTTCAAGCCAAATCCAAGCATTTCAGAAATAACTGGAAATCTCCGTCTAAAACTCAAAACGAACCTATCCTTCAGACTGCTCTGCTGTGTGTTCGCTTACCTAAGGGAGCTGCATCTGCCTTGAGTTTCAGAGAGTGAGAAGCGAGTTTCTTCTAGGAGCTGCGTTTGGATATTACAGAGTGAATGGGAGTTAACGCTGTATTGAGAAATATTTGCTTGTAAAACCAAAACGGAGCAACCTAACAGAACGGCCTTCAATGTGTGCGTTCATCTTACAGAGTTAAACTGATGTGTGTTTGCAGGAATTTGTAAACCCTTTCTGTGAAGAAGCGGAAAACGCATTTTTCCAGCCAAATCCAAGCATGTCAGAAATAGCTGGAAAATTCCGTCTAAAACTCAAAACGAATGTATCATTCAGACTGCTCTGCTGTGTGTTCGCTGACCTAAGGGAGTTGAATCTGCCTTGAGATTCAGAGAGTGAGAAGCGCGTTTCCTCTAGGAGCTGCGTTTGGATATTTCAGAGTGAATGGGAGTAAACGCTGTATTGAGAAATATCTGCTTCTAAACTCAAAACAAAGCAACCTACCAGAGAGGCCTTCGATGTGTGCGTTCCACTTACAGAGTTAAACTGATGTGTGTTCGCAGGAGTTTGTTAACCCTTTCTGAAAAGAAGGGGAAGACGCATTTTCCAGTCAAATCCAAGCATTTCAGGAATAGCTGGAAATCTCCGTCTAAATCTCAAAACAAACGTACACTTCAGACTGCTCTGCTGTGTGTTCGCTTACCTAAGGGAGTTGAATCGGCCTTGAGATTCAGAGAGTGAGAAGCGCGATTTTTCTAGGAGCTGCGTTTGGATATTTCAGAGTGAATGAAAGTAAACGCTGTATTGGGAAATATCTGCTTCTAAAACCAAAACGGAGTAACCTAACAGAACGGCCTTCAATGTGTGCGTTCAACTTACAGAGTTAAACTGATGTGTGTTTGCAGGAGTTTGTAAATTTTCTTCTGAGAAGAATCGGAAAACGCATTTTCCAGCCAAATCCAAGCATTTCAGGAATAGCTGGGTATCTCCGTCTAAAACTCAAAACAAACCTATCCTTCAGACTGCTCCGCTGTGTGTTCTCTTAGCTAAGGCAGTTGAATCTACCTTGAGATTCAGAGAGTGAGAACCGCGTTTCTTCTAGGAGCCGGGTTTGGATATTCCAGAGTGAATGGGAGTAAACGCTGTATTGAGAAATATCTGCTTCTAAAACCCAAACGGAGCAACATAACAGAACGGCCTTCAATGTGTGCGTTCAACTTACAGAGTTAAACTGATGTGTGTTTGCAGGAGTTTGTAAACCCTTTCTGTGAAGAAGCGGAAAACGCATTTTTCCAGCCAAATCCAAGCATTTCAGAAATAGCTGGACATCTCCGTCTGAAACGCAAAACGAACGTATCCTTCAGACTGCTCTGCTGTGAGTTCGCTTATTTAAGGGGGTTGAATCTGCCTTAAGATTCAGAGAGTGAGAAGCGCGTTTCTTCTTGGAGCTGCGTTTGGATAGTCCAGAGTGAACGGGAGTTAACGATGTATTGAGAAATATCTGCTTCTAAAACCAAAACGGAGCAACATAACAGAACGGCCTTCAATGTGTCCGTTCAACTTACAGAGTTAAACTGATGTGTGTTTGCAGGAGTTTGTAAACCCTTTCTGTGAATAAGCAGAAAACGCATTTTTCCAGCCAAATCCAAGCATTTCAGAAATAGCTGGAAATCTCCGTCTAAAATTCAAAACGAACGTATCCTTCAGATTGCTCTGTTGTGTGTTCTCTTAGCTAAGGCAGTTGAATGTACCTTGATTCAAAAATGAGAACCGCGTTTCTTCTAGGAGCTGCGTTTAGATATTCCACAGTGAATGGGAGTAAACGCTGTATTGAGAAATAACTGCTTCTAAAACCAAAACGGAGCAACCTAACAAAACGGCCTTCAATGTGTGCGTTCAACTTAAAGCGTTAAACTAATGTGTGTTTGCAGGAATTTGTAAACCCTTTCTGTGAAGAAGCGGAAAACGCATTTTGCCAGCCAAATCCAAGCATTTAGAGATAGCTGGAATTTTTAGTCTAAAACTCAAAACGAACGTACACTTCAGACTGCTCTGCTGTGTGTTGGCTTACCTAAGGGAGTTGAATCTGCCTTGAGATTCAGAGAGTGAGAAGCGCGTTTTTTCTAGGAGCTGCGTTTGGATATTCCAGAGTGAATGAAAGTAAACGCTGTATTGAGAAATATCTGCTTCTAAAACCAAAACGGAGCAACCTAACAGAACGGCCTTCAATGGGTGCGTTCAAATTACAGAGTTAAACTGATGTGTGTTTGCAGGAGTTTGTAAACCCTTTCTGTGAAGAAGCGGAAAACGCATTTTTCCAGCCAAATCCAAGCATTTCAAGAATAGCTGGAGATCTCCGTCTAAAACTCAAAACAAACGTATCCTTCAGACTGCTCTGCTGTGTGTTCTCTTAGCTAAGGCAGTTGAATCTACCTTGAGATTCAAAAAGTGAGAACCGCGTTTCTTCTAGGAGCTGCGTTTTTATATTCAAGATTAAGTGAAAGTAAACGCTGTATTGAGAAATATCTGCTTCTAAAACCAAAACGGAGCAACCTAACAGAACGGCCTTCAATGGGTGCGTTCAACTTACAGAGATAAACTGATGTGTGTTTGCAGGGATTTTTAAACCCTTTCTGTGAAGAAGCGGAAAACGAATTTTTCCAGCCAAATCCAAGCATTTCAGGAATAGCTGAAAATCTCAGTCTAAAACTCAAAACGAACGTATCCTTCAGACTGCTCTGCTGTGTGTTCGCTTAGTTAAGGGACCTGAATCTGCCTTGAGATTCAGAGTGAGAAGCACGTTTCTTCTAGGAGCTGCGTTTGGATATTCCAGAGTGAATGGGAGTAAACGCTGTATTGAGAAATATCTGCTTCTAAAACCCAAACGGAGCAACCTAACAGAACGGCCTTCATGATGTGCGTTCAACTTACAGAGTTAAACTGATGTGTGTTTGCAGGAGTTTGTAAACCCTTTCTGTGAAGAAGCGGAAAACGCATTTTTCCAGCCAAATCCATGCATTTCAGAAATAGCTGGAAATCTCCGTCTGAAACGCAAAACGAACGTATCCTTCAGACTGCTCTGCTGTGAGTTCGCTTATTTAAAAGGATTGAATCTGCCTTGAGATTCAGAGAGTGAGAAGCGCGTTTCTTCTTGGAGCTGCGTTTAAATAGTCCAGAGTGAACGGGAGTTAACGATGTATTGAGAAATATCTGCTTCTAAAACCAAAACGGAGCAACATAACAGAACGGCCTTCAATGTGTCCGTTTAACTTACAGAGTTAAACTGATGTGTGTTTGCAGGAGTTTGTAAAACCTTTCTGTGAATAAGCAGAAAACGCATTTTTCCAGCCAAATCCAAGCATTTCAGAAATAGCTGGAAATCTCTGTCTAAAACTCAAAACGAACGTATCCTTCAGATTGCTCTGTTGTGTGTTCTCATAGCTAAGGCAGTTGAATCTACCTTGAGATTCAAAAATGAGAACCACGTTTCTTCTAGGAGCTGCGTTTAGATATTCCAGAGTTAATGGGAATAAACGCTGTATTGAGAAGTAACTGCTTCTATAACCAAAATGGAGCAACCTAAGAAAACGGCCTTCAATGTGTGCGTTCAACTTAAAGCGTTAAACTGATTTGTGTTCGCAGGAATTTGTAAACCCATTCTGTGAAGAAGCGGAAAACGCATTTTGCCAGCCAAATCCAAGCATTTCAAAAATAGCTGGAAATCTCCGTCTAAAACTCAAAACGAACGTATCCTTCAGACTGCTCTGCTGTCTTTTCGCTGAGCTAATTGAGCTGAATTTGCCTTGAGATTCAGAGAGTGAGAAGCCCGTTTCTTCTAGGAGCTGCGTTTGGATATTCCAGAGTGAATGGGAGTAAACTCTGTATTGAGAAATATCTGCTTCTAAAACCAAAACGGAGCAACCTAACAGAACGGCCTTCAATGTGTGCGTTCAACTTACAGAGTTAAACTGATGTGTGTTTGCAGGAGTTTGTAAATTTTCTTCTAAGAAGAATCGGAAGACGCATTTTTCCAGCCAAATCCAAGCATTTCAGGCATAGCTGAAAATCTCCGTCTAAAACTCAAAACGAACGTATCCTTCAGACTACTCTGCTGTGTGTTCTCGTACCTAAGGGACCTGAATCTGCCTTGAGATTCAGAGAGTGAGAAGTGCGTTTCTTTTAGGAGCTGCGTTTAGATATTCCAGAGTGAATGAAAGTAAACGCTGTATTGAGAAATATCTGCGTCTAAAACCAAAACGGAGTAAGCTAACAGAACGGCCTTCGATGTGTTCGTTCCACTTACAGAGATAAACTGATGTGTGTTTGCAGGAGTTTGTAAACCATTTCTGTGAAGAAGCGGAACACGCATTTTTCCAGCCAAATTCAAGCATTTCAGAAATAGCTGGAAATCTTTGTCTAAAACTCAAAACGAACGTATCTTTCAGACTGCTCTGCTGTGTGTTCTCTTAGCTAAGGCAGTTGAATCTACCTCGAGATTCAACAAGTGAGAACCGCGTTTCTTCTAAGAGCTGCGTTTAGATATTCCAGAGTGAATGGGAGTAAACGCTCTATTGAGAAATATCTGCTTCTAAAACCAAACCGGAGCAACCTAACAGAACGCCTTCAATGTGTTCGTTCAACTTACAGAGTTAAACTGATGTGTGTTTGCAGGAGTTAGTAAACCCTTTCTGTGAAGAAGCGGAAAACGCATTTTTCCAGCGAAATCTAAGCATTTCAGAAATAGCTGGACATCTCCGTCTAAAACTCAAAACGAACGTATCCTTCACACTGCTCTGCTCTGTCTTCGCTTAGCTCAGGGAGCTGAATCTGCCTTGAGATTCAGAGAGTGAGAAGCGCGTTTCTTCTAGGAGATGCGTTTGGATATTCCAGAGTGAATGGGAGTAAACGCCGTATTGAGAAATATCGACATCTAAAAGCAAAACGGAGCAACTTACAGAGCGGATATAAATGTGTGCGTTCAACTTAAAGAGTTAAACTCGTGTGTTTGCTGGAGTTTGTAAACACTTTCTGTGAAGAAGCGGAAAACGCATATTTCCTGACTAATCCAAGCATTTCAGAAATAGCTGGAAATCTCCGTCTAAAACCCAAAACGAACCTATCCTCCAGACTGCTCTGCTGTGTGTTCGCTTAGCTAAGGAAGTTGAATCTGCTTTGAGATTCAGAGTGAGAACCGCGTTTCTTCTAAAAGCTGCGTTTCGATATTCCAGAGTGAATGGGAGTAAACGCTGTATTGAGAAATATCTGCTTCTAAAACCAAACCGGAGCAACCAAACATAACGCCTTCAATGTGTTCGTTCAACTTACAGAGTTAAACTCATGTGTGTTTAAAGGAATTTGTAAACCCTTTCTGTGAAGAAGAGGAAATCACAATTTTCCAGCCAAATACATGCATTTCAGAAATAGGTGGAAATCTCCGTCTAAAACTCAAAACGAACGTATCCTTCAGACTGCTCTGCTGTGTGTTCGCTTACATAACGGAGTTGAATCTGCCTTGAGATTCAGAGAGTGAGAAGCGCGTTTCTTATAGGTGCTGCGTTTGGATATTCCAGAGTAAATGGGAGTAAACGCTGTATTGAAAAATATCTGCTTCTAAAACCAAAACAGAGCAACGTAACAGAACGGCCTTCAATGCGTGCATTCAACTTAAAGAGTTAAACTGATGTGTGTTTGCAGGAGTTTGTAAACCCTTTCTGTGAAGAAGCGGAAAACGCATTTTTCAAGCCAAATCCAAGCATTTCAGAAATAGCTGGACATCTCCGTCTAAAACTCAAAACGAACGTATCCTTCAGACTGCTCTGCTGTGTGCTCTCTTAGCTAAGGCAGTTGAATCTACCTTGAAATTCAAAAAGTGAGAACCGCGTTTCTTTTAGGAGCTGCGTTTAAATATTCCAGAGTCAATGGGAGTAAACGCTATATTGAGAAATATTTGCTTCTAAAACCAAAACGGAGCAACCTAACAGAACGGCCTTCAATATGTGCGTTCAACTTACAGAGTTAAACTGATGTGTGTTTGCAGGACTTTGTAAACCCTTTCTGTGAAGAAGCGGAAAACGCATTTTTCCATCCAAATCCAAGCATTTCAGAAATAGCTGGACATCTCCGTCTAAAACTCAAAACGAACGTATCCTTCAGACTGCTCTGCTCTGTGTTCGCTAACCTAAGGGAGTTGAATCTGCCTTGAGATTCAGAGAGTGAGAAGCGCATTTCTTTTAGGAGCTGCGTTTGTATACTCAAGAGTGAATGGGAGTTCACGCTGTATTGAGAAATATCTGCTTCTAAAACCCAAACGGAGCAACCTAACAGAACGGCCTTCAATGTGTGCGTTCATCCTAAAGAGTTAAACTGATGTGTGTTTGCAGGAGTTTGTAAACCCTTTCTGTGAAGAAGCGGAAAACGCGTTTTTGCAGCCAAATCCAAGCATTTCAGAAATAGCCTGAAATCTCCGTCTAAAACTCAAAACGAACGTATCCTTCAGACTGCCCTGTTCTGTGTTCGCTTACCTAAGGGAATTGAATATGCCTTGAGATTCAGAGATTGAGAAGCGCGTTTCTTCTAGGAGCTGCGTTTGTATAGTCAAGAGTGAATGGGAGTTAACGCTGTATTGAGAAATAACTGCTTCTAAAACCAAAACGGAGCAACCTAACAAAACGGCCTTCAATGTGTGCGTTCAACTTAAAGCGTTAAACTAATGTGTGTTTGCAGGAATTTGTAAACCCTTTCTGTGAAGAAGCGGAAAACGCATTTTGCCAGCCAAATCCAAGCATTTAGAGATAGCTGGAATTTTTAGTCTAAAACTCAAAACGAACGTACACTTCAGACTGCTCTGCTGTGTGTTGGCTTACCTAAGGGAGTTGAATCTGCCTTGAGATTCAGAGAGTGAGAAGCGCGTTTTTTCTAGGAGCTGCGTTTGGATATTCCAGAGTGAATGAAAGTAAACGCTGTATTGAGAAATATCTGCTTCTAAAACCAAAACGGAGCAACCTAACAGAACGCCTTCAATGTGTTCGTTCAACTTACAGAGTTAAACTGATGTGTGTTTGCAGGAGTTAGTAAACCCTTTCTGTGAAGAAGCGGAAAACGCATTTTTCCAGCGAAATCTAAGCATTTCAGAAATAGCTGGACATCTCCGTCTAAAACTCAAAACGAACGTATCCTTCAGACTGCTCTGCTCTGTGTTCGCTTAGCTCAGGGAGCTGAATCTGCCTTGAGATTCAGAGAGTGAGAAGTGCGTTTCTTCTAGGAGCTGCGTTTGTATAGTCAAGAGTGAATGGGATTAAACGCTGTATTGAGAAATATCTGCTTCTAAAACCAAAACAGAGCAACCTAACAGAACGGCCTTCAACGTGTGCGTTCAACCTACAGAGTGAAACTGATGTGTGTTTGCAGGAATTTGTAAACCCTTTCTGTGAAGAAACGGAAAACGCATTTTGCCAGCCAAATCCAAGCATTTCAGGAATAGCTGGAAATCTCCGTCTAAAACTCAAAACGAACGTATCCTTCAGACTACTCTGCTGTGTGTTCGCTTACCTAAGGGAGTTGAATCTGCCTTGAGATTCAGAGTGTGAGAAGCGCGTTTCTTTTAGGAGCTGCGTTTGGATATTCCAGAGTGAATGGGAGTAAACGCTGTATAGAGAAATATCTGATTCTAAAACCAAAACGGAGCAACCTAACAGAACGGCCTTCAATGTGTGGGTTCAACCTAAAGAGATAAACTGATTTTTGTTTGCAGGAGTTTGTAAACCCTTTCTGTGAAGAAGCGGAAAACGCATTTTTCCAGCCAAATCCAAGCATTTCAGAAAGAGCTGGAAATCTCCGTCTACAACTCAAAACGAACATATCCTTCAGAATGCTCTGCTGTGTGTTCGCTTAGGTAAGGGAGCTGAATCTGCCTTGAGTTTCAGAGAGTGAGAAGCGTGTTTCTTCTAGGAGCTTCGTTTGGATATTCCAGAGTGAATGGGATTAAACGCTGTATTGAGAAATATCTGCTTCTAAAACCAAAACGGAGCAACTTAACAAAACGGCCTTCAATGTGTGCGTTCAACTTACAGAGGTAAACTGATGTGTGTTTGCAGGAGTTTGTAATCCCTTTCTGTGAAGAAGCGGAAAACGCATTTTTCAAGCCAAATCCAAGCATTTCAGAAATAGCTGGACATCTCCGTCTAAAACTCAAAACGAACGTATCCTTCAGAATGCTCGGCTGTGTGTTCGCTTACCTAAGGGAGTTGAATCTGCCTTGAGATTCAGAAAGTGAGAAGCGCGTTTCTTATAGGAGCTGCGTTTGTATAGTCCAGAGTGAATGGGAGTTTACGCTGTATTGAGAAGTATCTCCTTCTAGAACCAAAGCGGAGCAACTTAACAAAACAACCTTCAATGTGTGCGTTCAACTTACAGAGTTAAACTGATGTGTGTTTGCAGGAGTTTGTAAACCCTTTCTGAGAAGAGGGGGAAAACGCATATTCCAGCCAAATCCAAGCATTTAGGGATAGCTGGAATTCTCAGTCTAAAACTCAAAACGAACGTACACTTCAGACTGCTCTGCTGTGTGTTAGCTTACCTAAGGGAGTTGAATCTGCCTTGAGATTCAGAGAGTGAGAAGCGCGTTTGTTCTAGGAGCTGCGTTTGGATATTCCAGAGTGAATGAAAGTAAACGCTGTATTGAGAAATATCTGCTTCTAAAACCAAAACGGAGCAACCTAACAGAACGGCCTTCAATGGGTGCATTCAACTTACGGAGTTAAACTGATCTGTGTTTGCAGGGATTTTTAAACCCTTTCTGTGAAGAAGCGGAAAACGCATTTCTCCAGCCAAATCCAAGCATTTCAGGAATAGCTGGAGATCTCCGTCTAAAACTCAAAACAAACGTATCCTTCAGACTGCTCTGCTGTGTGTTCTCTTAGCTAAGGCAGTTGAATCTACCTTGAGATTCAAAAAGTGAGAACCGCGTTTCTTCTAGGAGCTGCGTTTTTATATTCAAGATTAAATGGGAGTAAACGCTGTATTGAGAAATATCTGCTTCTAAAACCGAAACGGAGAAACCTAACAGAACGGCCTTCAATGTGTGCGTTCAACTAACAGAGTTAAACTGATGTGTGTTTGCAGGAGTTTTTAAACCCTTTCTGTGAAGAAGTGGAAAACGCATTTTCCAGCCAAATCCAAGCATTTCACGAATAGCTGGAAATCTCAGTCTAAAACTCAAAACGAACGTATACTTCAGACTGCTCTGCTGTGTGTTCGCTTAGTTAAGGGACCTGAATCTGCCTTGAGATTCAGAGTGAGAAGCACGTTTCTTCTAGGAGCTGCGTTTAAATATTCCAGAGTGAATGGGAGTAAACGCTGTATTGAGAAATATCTGCTTCTAAAACCCAAACGGAGCAATCTAACAGAACGGCCTTCAATGTGTGCGTTCAACTTACAGAGTTGAACTGATGTGTGTTTGCAGGAGTTTGTAAACCCTTTCTGAGAAGAAGCGGAAAACGCATTTTCCAGCCAAATCCAAGCATTTCAGGAATAGCTGGAAATCTCCGTCTAAAACTCAAAACGAACGTATGATTCAGACTGCTCTGCTGTGTGTTCGCTTACATAACGGAGTTTAATCTGCCTTGAGATTCAGAGTGAGAAGCGCGTTTCTTATAGGTGCTGCGTTTGGATAGTCCAGAGTAAACGGGAGTTCACGCTGTATTGAGAAATATCTGCTTCTAAAACCAAAACGGAGCAATCTAACAGAACGGCCTTCAATGTGTGCGTTCAACTTACAGAGTTAAACTGATGTGTGTTAGCAGGAGTTTGAAAACCCTTTCTGTGAAGAAGCGGAAAACGCATTTTTCCAGCCAAATCCTAGCATTTCAGAAATAGCTGGTCATCTCCGTCTGAAACTCAAAACGAACGTATCCTTCAGACTGCTCTGCTGTGAGTTCGCCTATTTAAGGGGGTTGAATCTGCCTTGAGATTCAGAGAGTGAGCAGCCCGTTTCTTCTTGGAGCTGCGTTTGGATAGTCCAGAGTGAACGGGAGTTAACGATGTATTGAGAAATATCTGCTTCTAAAAGCAAAACGGAGCCACCTAACAGAACGGCCTTCAATGTGTGCGTTCAACTTACAGAGTTAAACTGATGTCTGTTTGCAGGAGTTTGTAAACCCTTTCCGTGAAGAAGCGGAAAACTTATTTTTCAAGCCAAATCCAAGCATTTCAGAAATAACTGGAAATCTCCGTCTAAAACTCAAAACGAACCTATCCTTCAGACTGCTCTGCTGTGTGTTCGCTTACCTAAGGGAGCTGCATCTGCCTTGAGTTTCAGAGAGTGAGAAGCGAGTTTCTTCTAGGAGCTGCGTTTGGATATTACAGAGTGAATGGGAGTTAACGCTGTATTGAGAAATATTTGCTTGTAAAACCAAAACGGAGCAACCTAACAGAACGGCCTTCAATGTGTGCGTTCATCTTACAGAGTTAAACTGATGTGTGTTTGCAGGAATTTGTAAACCCTTTCTGTGAAGAAGCGGAAAACGCATTTTTCCAGCCAAATCCAAGCATGTCAGAAATAGCTGGAAAATTCCGTCTAAAACTCAAAACGAATGTATCATTCAGACTGCTCTGCTGTGTGTTCGCTGACCTAAGGGAGTTGAATCTGCCTTGAGATTCAGAGAGTGAGAAGCGCGTTTCCTCTAGGAGCTGCGTTTGGATATTTCAGAGTGAATGGGAGTAAACGCTGTATTGAGAAATATCTGCTTCTAAACTCAAAACAAAGCAACCTACCAGAGAGGCCTTCGATGTGTGCGTTCCACTTACAGAGTTAAACTGATGTGTGTTCGCAGGAGTTTGTTAACCCTTTCTGAAAAGAAGGGGAAGACGCATTTTCCAGTCAAATCCAAGCATTTCAGGAATAGCTGGAAATCTCCGTCTAAATCTCAAAACAAACGTACACTTCAGACTGCTCTGCTGTGTGTTCGCTTACCTAAGGGAGTTGAATCGGCCTTGAGATTCAGAGAGTGAGAAGCGCGATTTTTCTAGGAGCTGCGTTTGGATATTTCAGAGTGAATGAAAGTAAACGCTGTATTGGGAAATATCTGCTTCTAAAACCAAAACGGAGTAACCTAACAGAACGGCCTTCAATGTGTGCGTTCAACTTACAGAGTTAAACTGATGTGTGTTTGCAGGAGTTTGTAAATTTTCTTCTGAGAAGAATCGGAAAACGCATTTTCCAGCCAAATCCAAGCATTTCAGGAATAGCTGGGTATCTCCGTCTAAAACTCAAAACAAACCTATCCTTCAGACTGCTCCGCTGTGTGTTCTCTTAGCTAAGGCAGTTGAATCTACCTTGAGATTCAGAGAGTGAGAACCGCGTTTCTTCTAGGAGCCGGGTTTGGATATTCCAGAGTGAATGGGAGTAAACGCTGTATTGAGAAATATCTGCTTCTAAAACCCAAACGGAGCAACATAACAGAACGGCCTTCAATGTGTGCGTTCAACTTACAGAGTTAAACTGATGTGTGTTTGCAGGAGTTTGTAAACCCTTTCTGTGAAGAAGCGGAAAACGCATTTTTCCAGCCAAATCCAAGCATTTCAGAAATAGCTGGACATCTCCGTCTGAAACGCAAAACGAACGTATCCTTCAGACTGCTCTGCTGTGAGTTCGCTTATTTAAGGGGGTTGAATCTGCCTTAAGATTCAGAGAGTGAGAAGCGCGTTTCTTCTTGGAGCTGCGTTTGGATAGTCCAGAGTGAACGGGAGTTAACGATGTATTGAGAAATATCTGCTTCTAAAACCAAAACGGAGCAACATAACAGAACGGCCTTCAATGTGTCCGTTCAACTTACAGAGTTAAACTGATGTGTGTTTGCAGGAGTTTGTAAACCCTTTCTGTGAATAAGCAGAAAACGCATTTTTCCAGCCAAATCCAAGCATTTCAGAAATAGCTGGAAATCTCCGTCTAAAATTCAAAACGAACGTATCCTTCAGATTGCTCTGTTGTGTGTTCTCTTAGCTAAGGCAGTTGAATGTACCTTGATTCAAAAATGAGAACCGCGTTTCTTCTAGGAGCTGCGTTTAGATATTCCACAGTGAATGGGAGTAAACGCTGTATTGAGAAATAACTGCTTCTAAAACCAAAACGGAGCAACCTAACAAAACGGCCTTCAATGTGTGCGTTCAACTTAAAGCGTTAAACTAATGTGTGTTTGCAGGAATTTGTAAACCCTTTCTGTGAAGAAGCGGAAAACGCATTTTGCCAGCCAAATCCAAGCATTTAGAGATAGCTGGAATTTTTAGTCTAAAACTCAAAACGAACGTACACTTCAGACTGCTCTGCTGTGTGTTGGCTTACCTAAGGGAGTTGAATCTGCCTTGAGATTCAGAGAGTGAGAAGCGCGTTTTTTCTAGGAGCTGCGTTTGGATATTCCAGAGTGAATGAAAGTAAACGCTGTATTGAGAAATATCTGCTTCTAAAACCAAAACGGAGCAACCTAACAGAACGGCCTTCAATGGGTGCGTTCAAATTACAGAGTTAAACTGATGTGTGTTTGCAGGAGTTTGTAAACCCTTTCTGTGAAGAAGCGGAAAACGCATTTTTCCAGCCAAATCCAAGCATTTCAGGAATAGCTGGAGATCTCCGTCTAAAACTCAAAACAAACGTATCCTTCAGACTGCTCTGCTGTGTGTTCTCTTAGCTAAGGCAGTTGAATCTACCTTGAGATTCAAAAAGTGAGAACCGCGTTTCTTCTAGGAGCTGCGTTTTTATATTCAAGATTAAGTGAAAGTAAACGCTGTATTGAGAAATATCTGCTTCTAAAACCAAAACGGAGCAACCTAACAGAACGGCCTTCAATGGGTGCGTTCAACTTACAGAGATAAACTGATGTGTGTTTGCAGGGATTTTTAAACCCTTTCTGTGAAGAAGCGGAAAACGCATTTTTCCAGCCAAATCCAAGCATTTCAGGAATAGCTGGAGATCTCCGTCTAAAACTCAAAACGAACGTATCCTTCAGACTGCTCTGCTGTGTGTTCGCTTACCTAAGGGAGTTGAATCTGCCTTGAGATTCAGAGAGTGAGAAGCGCGTTTCTTCTAGGAGCTGCGTTTGGATAGTCCAGAGTAAATGGGAGTTAACGCTGTATTGACAAATATCTGCTTCTAAAACCAAAACAGAGCAACCTAACAGAACGGCCTTCAATGTGTGCGTTCCACTTACAGAGTTAAACTGATGGGTGTTTGCAGGAATTTGTAAACCCTTTCTGTGAAGAAGCGGAAAACGCATTTTTCCAGCGAAATCCAAGCGTTTCAGGAATAGCTGAAAATCTCCGTCTAAAACTCAAAACGGACGTATCCTTCAGACTGCTATGCTGTGTGTTCGCTTAGCTAAGGGACCTGAATCTGCCTTGAGATTCAGAGAGTGAGAACCGCGTTTCTTCTAGGAGCTGCGTTTGGATATTCCAGAGTGAATGGGAGTAAACGCTGTATTGAGAAATATCTGCTTCTAAAACCAAAACGGAGCAACCTAAGAGAACGGCCTTCAATGTGTGCGTTCATCCTAAAGAGTTAAACTGATGTGTGTTTGCAGGAGTTTGTAAACCCTTTCTGTGAAGAAGCGGAAAACGTATTTTTCCAGCCAAATCCAAGAATTTCAGAAATAGCTTGAAATCTCCGTCTAAAACTCAAAACGAACGTATCCTTCAAACTGCTCTGCTGTGTGTTCGCTTAGCTAAGAAAGCTGAATCTGCCTTGAGATTCAGAGAGGGAGAAGCGCGTTTCTTCTAGGAGCTGCGCTTGGATATTCCAGAGTGAATGAGAGTTAACGCTGTATTGAGAAATATCTGCTTCTAAAACCAAAACGGAGCAACCTAACAGAACGGCCTTCAATGTGTGCGTTCAACTTAGAGAGTTAAACGGATCTGTGTTTGCAGGAGTTTGTCAACCCTTTCTGTCAATAAGCGGAAAACGCATTTTTCCTGCCAAATCCAAGCATTTCAGAAATAGCTGGAAATCTCCGTCTAAAACTCAAAACGAACGTATCCTTCGGACTGCTGTGCTGTGTGTTCGCTTAGCTAAGTGAGCTGAATCTGCCTTGAGATTCAGAGAGTGAGAAGCCCGTTTCTTCTAGGAGCTGCGTTTGGTTATTCCAGAGTGAATGGGATTAAACGCTGTATTGAGAAATATCTGCTTCTAAAACCAAAACGGAGCAACATAACAGAACGGCCTTCAAGGTGTGCGTTCAACTTACAGAGTTAAACTGATGTGTGTTTGCAGGAGTTTGTAAACCCTTTCTGAGAAGAAGCGGAAAACGCATTTTCCAGCAAAATCCAAGCATTTTAGAAATAGCTGGACATCTCCGTCTAAAACTCAAAATGAACGTATCCTTCAGACTGCCCTGCTGTGTGTTCGCTTACCTAAGGGAGTTGAATCTGCCTTGAGATTCAGAGAGTGAGAAGCGCGTTTTTTCTAGGAGCTGCGTTTGGATATTCCAGAGTGAATGAGAGTTAACCCTGTATTGAAGAATATCTGCTTCTAAAACAAAAACGGAGCAACCTAACAGAACGGCCTTCAATGCGTGCGTTCAACTTACAGAGGTAAGCTGATGTGTGTTTGCAGGAGTTTGTAAACCCTTTCCGTCAAGAAGCGGAAAACGCATTTTTCCTGTCATATCCGTCCATTTCAGAAATAGCTGGAAATCTCCGTCTAAAACTCAAAACGAACGTATCTTTCAGACTGCTCCACTGTGGGTTCGCTTAGCTAAGTGAGCTGAATCTGCCTTGAGATTCAGAGAGTGAGAAGCGCGTTTCCTCTAGGAACTTCGTTTGGATATTCCAGAGTGTATGAAAGTAAACGCTGTATTGAGAAATATCTGCTTCTAAAACCAAAACAGACCAACCTAACAGAACGGCCTTCAATGTGTGCGTTCAACATACAGAGTTAAACTGATGTGTGTTTGCAGGAGTTTGTAAACCCTTTCGGAGAAGAAGCGGAAAACGCAATTTCCAGCAAAATCCAAGCATTTCAGAAATAGCTGGAAATCTCCGTCTAAAACTCAAAACGAACGTATCCTCCATACTGCTCTGCTGTGTGTTCTCATAGCTAAGGGACCTGAATCTGCCTTGAGATTCAGAGTGTGAGAAGCCCGTTTCTTATAGGACCTGCGTTTGGATATTCCAGAGTGAATGGGAGTAAACGCTGTATTGAGAAATATCTGCTTCTAAACCCAAAACAAAGCAACCTACAAGAGAGGCCTTCGATGTGTGCGTTCCACTTACAGAGTTAAACTGATGTGTGTTTGCAGTAGTTTGTTAACCCTTTCTGAAAAGAAGGGGAAAACCCATTTTACAGCCAAATCCAAGCATTTCAGGAATAGCTGGAAATCTCCGTCTAAAACTCAAAACTAACGTACACTTCAGACTGCTCTGCTGTGTGTTCGCTTACCTGAGGGAGTTGAATCGGCCTTGAGATTCAGAGAGTGAGAAGCGCGTTTTTTCTAGGAGCTGCGTTTGGATATTCCAGAGTGAATGAAAGTAAACGCTTTATTGAGAAATATCTGCTTCTAAAATTAAAACGGAGCAACCTAACAGAACGGCCTTCAATGGGTGCGTTCAACTTACAGAGTTAAACTGATGTGTGTTTGCAGGAGTTTGTAAATTTTTTTTCTGAGAAGAAGCGGAAAACGCATTTTCCAGCCAAATCCAAGCATTTCAGGAATAGCTGGATATATCCGTCTAAAACTCAAAACGAACGTATCCTTCAGACTGCTCTGCTGTGTGTTCGCTTAGATAAGGGACCTGAATCTGCCTTGAGATTCAGAGAGTGAGAAGCGCGTTTCTTCTAGTAGCTGCGTTTTTATATTCAAGATTGAATGGGAGTAAACGCTGTATTGACAAATATCTGCTTCTAAAACCAAAACGGAGCAACCTAACAGAACGGCCTTCAATGTGTGCGTTCAACTTACAGAGTTAAACTGATGTGTGTTTGCAGGAGTTTGTAAACCCTTTCTGAGAAGAAGCGGAAAACGCATTTTCCAGCCAAATCAAAGTATTTCAGGAATAGCTGGATATCTCCGTCTAAAACTCAAAACGAACATATCCGTCAGACTGCTCTGCTGTGTGTTCGTTTACCTAAGTGAGTTGAATTTGCCTTGAGATTCAGACAGTGAGAAACGCGTTTCTTTTAGGAGCTGCGTTTGGATATTCCAGAGTGAATGGGAGTAAACGCTGTATTGAGAAATATCTGCCTCTAAAACCAAAACGGAGCAACCTAACAGAACGACCTTCAATGTGTGCGTTCAACCTACAGAGTTAAACTGATGTGTGTTTGCAGGAATTTGTAAACACTTTCTTTGAAGAAGCGGAAAACGCATTTTTCAAGCCAAATCCAAGCATTTCAGAAATAGCTGGACATCTCCGTCTAAAACTCAAAACGAACGTATCCTACATACTGCTCTGCTGTGTTTTCTCTTAGCTAAGGCAGTTGAATCTAACTTGAGATTCAAAAAGTGAGAACCGCGTTTCTTCTAGGAGCTGCGTTTGGATATTCCAGAGTGAATGGGAAGTAAACGCTGTATTTAGAAATATCTGCTTCTAAAACCAAAACGGAGATAACTAACAGAGCGGCCTTCAATGTGTGCGTTACACTTAAAGAGCTAACTGAGGTGGGTTTGCAGGAGTTTGTAAACCCTTTCTGAGAAGAAGCGGAAAACGCATTTTCCAGACAAATACAGCATTTCAGGAATAGCTGGAAATCTCCGTCTAAAACTGAAATGAACGTATGCTTCAGATTGCTCTGCTGTGTGTTCGCTTACCTAAGGGAATTGAATCTGCCTTGAGATTCAGAGAGTGAGAAGCGCGTTTCTTTTATGAGCTGCGTTTGGATATTCCAGAGTGAATGAAAGTAAACGCTGTATTGAGAAATATCTGCTTCTATAACCAAAACGGAGCAACCTAACAGAACGGCCTTCAATGTGTGCGTTCAACTTACAGAGTTAAACTGATGTGTGTTTGCAGGAGTTTGTAAACCCTTTCCGACAAGAAGCAAAAAACGCATTTTTCCTGCCAAATCCAAGCATTTCAGAAATAGCTGGAAATCTCCGTCTAAAATTCAAAACGAACTTATCCTTCAGACTGCTCTGCTGTGTGTTCGCTTAGCTAAGGGAGTTGAATCTGCCTAGAGTTTCAGAGAGTGAGAAGCGCGTTTCTTCTAGGAGCTGCGTTTAGATATTACAGAGTGAATGGGAGTAAACGCTGTATTGAGAAATATCTGATTCTAAAACCAAAACGGAGCAACTTAGCAGAACGGCCTTCAATGTGTGCGTTCAACTTACAGAGTTAAACTGATGTGTGTTTGCAGGAGGTTGTAAACCCTTTCTGAGAAGAAGTGGAAAACGCATTTTCCAGCAAAATCCAATCATTTCAGCAATAGTTGGAAATCTCCGTCTAAAGCTTAAAACGAACGTATCTTTCAGACTACTCTGCTGTGTGTTCGCTTACCTAAGGGAGTTGAATCTGCCTTGAGATTCGGAGAGTCAGAAGCGTGTTTCTTCTAGGAGCTTCGTTTTGATAGTTCTGAGTGAATGGGAGTTAACGCTGTATTGAGAAATATCTGCTTCTAAAACCAAAACGGAGCAACCTAACAGAACGGCTTTCAATGTGTGCGTTCAACTTACAGAGTTAAACTGATGTGTGTTTGCAGGAGTTTGTAAACCCTTTCTGTGAAGAAACGGAAAACGCATTTTTCCAGCCAAATCCAAGCATTTCAGGAATAGCTGGAAATCTCCGTCTAAAACTCAAAACGAACGTATCCTTCAGACTACTCTGCTGTGTGTTCGCTTATATTAGGGACCTGAATCTGCCTTGAGATTCAGAGAGTGAGAAGCGCGTTTCTTCTAGGAGCTGCGTTTTCATATTCAAGATTGAATGGGAGTAAACGCTGTATTGAGAAATATCTGCTTCTAAAACCAAAACGGAGAAACCTAACAGAACGGCCTTCAATGTGTGTGTTCAACTTACAGAGTTAAACTGATGTGTGTTTGCAGGAATTTTTAAACCCTTTCTGTGAAGAAGTGGAAAACGCATTTTCCATCAAATCCAAGCATTTCAGGAATAGCTGGAAATCTCCGTCTAAAACTCAAAACGATCGTATCCTTCAGACTGCTCTGCTGTGTGTTCGCTTAGCTAAGGCAGCTGAATCTGCCTTGAGATTCAGAGAGTGAGAAGCGCATTTCTTCTAGGAGCTGCGTTTGGATATTCCAGAGTGAATGGGAGTAAACGCTGTATTTAGAAACATCTGCTTCTAAAACCAAAACGGAGCAACCTAACAGAACCGCCTTCAATGTATGCATTCAACTTAAAAAGGTAAACTGATGTGTGTTTGCAGGAGTTTGTAAACCCTTTCTGTGAAGAAGCGGAAAACGCATTTTTCAAGCCAAATCCAAGCATTTCAGAAATACCTGGACATCTCCGTCTAAAACTCAAAATGAACGTATCCTTCAGACTGCTCTGCTGTGTGTTCTCTTAGCTAAGGCAGTTGAATCTACCTTGAGATTCAAAAAGTGAGAACCGCGTTTCTTCTAGGAGCTCCGTTTAAATATCCCAGAGTCAATAGGAGTAAACGCTATATTGAGAAATATTTGCTTCTGAAACCAAAACGGAGCAACCTAACAGAACGGCCTTCAATATGTTCGTTCAACTTACAGAGTTAAACTGATGTGTGTTTGCAGGAGGTTGTAAACCCTTTCTGTGAAAAAGCGGAAAACGCATTTTTCCATCCAAATCCAAACATTTTAGAAATAGCTGGAAATCTCTGTCTAAAACTCAAAACCAACGTATCCTTCAGACTGCTCTGCTGTGTGTTCGCTTACCTAAGGGAGTTGAATCTGCCTTGAGTTTCAGAGAGTGAGAAGCGCGTGTCTTTTAGGAGCTGCGTTTGGATATTCCAGAGTGAATGGGAGTAAACGCTGTATTGAGAAATATCTGCTTCTAAAACCAAAACGGAGCAACCTAACAGAACTGCCTTCAATGTGTGCGTTCAACTTACAGAGTTAAACTGATGTGTGTTTGCAGGAGTTTGTAAACCCTTTCCGTGAAAAAGTGGAAAACACATTTTTCCAGCCAAATCCAAGCATTTCAATAAGCGCTGGAAATCTCCGTCTAAAACTCAAAACGAACCTATCCTTCAGAATGCTCTGCTGTGAATTCGCTTTGCTAAGGGAGCTGAATCTGCCTGGAGTTTCAGAGAGTGAGAGGCGTGTTTCTTCTAGGAGCTGCGTTTGGATATTCCAGAGTGAATGAGAGTTAATGCTGTATTGAGAAATATCTGCTTCTAACACCAAAACGGAGCAACCTAACAGAACGGCCTTCAATGTGTGCGTTCAACTTACAGAGTTAAACTGATGTGTTTGCAGGAGTTTGTAAACCCTTTCTGTCAAGAAGCGAAAAACGCATTTTTCCTGACATATCCGTGCATTTCAGAAATAGCTGGAAATCTCCGTCTAAAACTCAAAACGAACGTATCCTTCAAACTGCACTTCTGTGTGTTTGCTTAGCTAAGGGAGCTGAATCTGCCTTGAGATTCAGAGAGTGAGAAGCGCGTTTCTTCTAGGAGCTGCGTTTCGATATTACAGAGTGAATGGGAGTAAACGCTGTATTGAGAAATATCTGATTCTAAAACCAAAACGGAGCAACATAACAGAACGGCCTTCAATGTGTCCATTTAACCTACAGAGTTAAACTGATGTGTGTTTGCAGGGGTTTGTAAACCCTTTCGTTGAAGAAGCGAAAAACGCATTTTTCCAGCCAAATCCAAGCATTTCACAAATAGCTGGATATCTCCGTCTAAAACTCAAAACGAACGTATGCTTCAGACTGCTCTGCTGTGTGTTCGCTTACATAACGGAGTTGAATCTGCCTTGAGATTCAGAGAGTGAGAAGCGCGTTTCTTGTAGGTGCTGCGTTTGGATATTCCAGAGTAAATGGGAGTAAACGCTGTATTGAAAATTATCTGCTTCGAAAACCAAAACAGAGCAACCTAACAGAACGGCCTTCAATGTGTGCATTGAACTTAAAGAGTTAAACTGATGTGTGTTTGCAGGAGTTTGTAAACCCTTTCTGTGAAGAAGCGGAAAACGCATTTTTCAAGCCAAATCCAAGCATTTCAGAAATAGCTGGACATATCCGTCTAAAACTCAAAACAAACGTATCCTTCAGACTGCTCTGCTGTGTGTTCTCTTAGCTAAGGCAGGTGAATCTACCTTGAGATTCAAAAAGTGAGAACCGCGTTTCTTCTAGGAGCTGGGTTTAAATATTCCAGAGTCAAAGGGAGTAAACGCTATATTGAGAAATATTTGCTTCTAAAGCCAAAACGGAGCAACCTTACAGAACGGCCTTCAATATGTGCGTTCAACTTACAGAGTTAAACTGATGTGTGTTTGCAGGAGTTTGTACACCCTTTCTGTGAAGAAGCGGAAGACGCATTTTTCCATCCAAATCCAAGCATTTTAGAAATAGCTGGACATCTCCGTCTAAAACTCAAAACGAACGTATTCTTCAGACTGCTCTGCTGTGTGTTCGCTTACCTAAGGGAGTTAAATCTGCTTGAGATTCAGAGAGTGAGAAGCGCGTTTCTTCTAGGAGCTGCGTTTGGATAGTCCAGAGTAAATGGGAGTTAACGCTGTATTGAGAAATATCTGCTTCTAAAACCAAAACGGAGCAACCTAACAGAACGGCCTTCAATGTGTGCGTTCCACTTACAGAGTTAAACTGATGGGTGTTTGCAGGAATTTGTAAACCCTTTCTGTGAAGAAGCGGAAAACGCATTTTTCCAGCGAAATACAAGCATTTCAGAAATACCTGGAAATCTCCGTCTAAAACTCAAAACGGACGTATCCTTCAGACTGCTATGCTGTGTGTTCGCTTAGCTAAGGGACCTGAATCTGCCTTGAGATTCAGAGAGTGAGAACCGCGTTTCTTGTAGGAGCCGCGTTTGGATATTCCAGAGTGAATGGGAGTAAACGCTGTATTGAGAAATATCTGCTTCTAAAACCAAAACGGAGCAACCTAACAGAACGGCCTTCAATGTGTGCGTTCATCCTAAAGAGTTAAACTGATGTGTGTTTGCAGGAGTTTGTAAACCCTTTCTGTGAAGAAGCCGAAGAAGCATTTTTCCAGCCAAATCCAGGCATTTCAGAAATAGATAGACATCTCCGTCTAAAACTCAAAACGAACGTATCCTTCAGACTGCTCTGCTGTGTGTTCGCTGACCTAAGGGAGTTGAATCTGCCTTGAGATTCAGAGAGTGACAAGCCCGTTTCTTCTAGGAGCTGCGTTTGTATAGTCAAGAGTGAATGGGAATTCACGCTGTATTGAGAAATATCTGCTTCTAAAACCAAAACGGAGCAACCTAACAGAACGGCCTTCAATGTTAGCGTTTATCCTAAAGAGTTAAACTGATGTGTGTTTGCAGGAGTTTGTAAACCCTTTCTGTGAAGAAGCGGAAAACTTATTTTTCCAGCCAAATACAAGCATTTCAGAAATAGCTGGAAATCTCCGTCTATGACTCAAAACGAACGTATCCTTCAGACTTCCCTGCTGTGTGTTCGCTTACCTAAGGGAATTGAATCTGCCTTGAGATTCAGAGAGTGAGAAGCGCGTTTGTTCTAGAAGCTGCGTTTGGATATACCAGAGTGAATGAGAGTTAACGTTGTATTGAGAAATATCTGCTTCTAAAAGCAAAACGGAGCCACCTAACAGAACGGCCTTCAATGTGTGCGTTCAACTTACAGAGGTAAACTGATTTGTGTTTGCAGGAGATTGTAAACCCTTTCTGTGAAGAAGCGGAAAACGAATTTTCCAGCCAAATCCAAGCATTTCAGGAATAGCTGGAAATCTCCGTCTAAAAGTGAAATGAACGTATAGTTCAGACTGCTCTGCTGTGTGTTCGCTTACCTAAGGGAATTGAATCTACCTTGAGATTCAAAAAGTGAGAACCGCGTTTCTTTTATGATCTGCGTTTGGATATTCCAGAGTGAATGAAAGTAAACGCTGTATTGAGAAATATCTGCTTCTAAAACCAAAACGGAGAAACCTAACAGAACGGCCTTCAATGTGTGCGTTCAACTTACAGAGTTAAACTGATGTGTGTTTGCAGGAATTTGTAAACCCTTTCTGTGAAGAAGTGGAAAACGCATTTTCCAGCCAAATCCAAGCATTTCAGGAATAGCTGAAAATCTCAGTCTAAAACTCAAAACGAACGTATCCTTCAGACTGCTCTGCTGTGTGTTCGCTTAGTTAAGGGACCTGAATCTGCCTTGAGATTCAGAGTGAGAAGCACGTTTCTTCTAGGAGCTGCGTTTGGATATTCCAGAGTGAATGGGAGTAAACGCTGTATTGAGAAATATCTGCTTCTAAAACCCAAACGGAGCAACCTAACAGAACGGCCTTCATGATGTGCGTTCAACTTACAGAGTTAAACTGATGTGTGTTTGCAGGAGTTTGTAAACCCTTTCTGTGAAGAAGCGGAAAACGCATTTTTCCAGCCAAATCCAAGCATTTCAGAAATAGCTGGAAATCTCCGTCTGAAACGCAAAACGAACGTATCCTTCAGACTGCTCTGCTGTGAGTTCGCTTATTTAAAAGGATTGAATCTGCCTTGAGATTCAGAGAGTGAGAAGCGCGTTTCTTCTTGGAGCTGCGTTTAAATAGTCCAGAGTGAACGGGAGTTAACGATGTATTGAGAAATATCTGCTTCTAAAACCAAAACGGAGCAACATAACAGAACGGCCTTCAATGTGTCCGTTTAACTTACAGAGTTAAACTGATGTGTGTTTGCAGGAGTTTGTAAAACCTTTCTGTGAATAAGCAGAAAACGCATTTTTCCAGCCAAATCCAAGCATTTCAGAAATAGCTGGAAATCTCTGTCTAAAACTCAAAACGAACGTATCCTTCAGATTGCTCTGTTGTGTGTTCTCATAGCTAAGGCAGTTGAATCTACCTTGAGATTCAAAAATGAGAACCACGTTTCTTCTAGGAGCTGCGTTTAGATATTCCAGAGTTAATGGGAATAAACGCTGTATTGAGAAGTAACTGCTTCTATAACCAAAATGGAGCAACCTAAGAAAACGGCCTTCAATGTGTGCGTTCAACTTAAAGCGTTAAACTGATTTGTGTTCGCAGGAATTTGTAAACCCATTCTGTGAAGAAGCGGAAAACGCATTTTGCCAGCCAAATCCAAGCATTTCAAAAATAGCTGGAAATCTCCGTCTAAAACTCAAAACGAACGTATCCTTCAGACTGCTCTGCTGTCTTTTCGCTGAGCTAATTGAGCTGAATTTGCCTTGAGATTCAGAGAGTGAGAAGCCCGTTTCTTCTAGGAGCTGCGTTTGGATATTCCAGAGTGAATGGGAGTAAACTCTGTATTGAGAAATATCTGCTTCTAAAACCAAAACGGAGCAACCTAACAGAACGGCCTTCAATGTGTGCGTTCAACTTACAGAGTTAAACTGATGTGTGTTTGCAGGAGTTTGTAAATTTTCTTCTAAGAAGAATCGGAAGACGCATTTTTCCAGCCAAATCCAAGCATTTCAGGCATAGCTGAAAATCTCCGTCTAAAACTCAAAACGAACGTATCCTTCAGACTACTCTGCTGTGTGTTCTCGTACCTAAGGGACCTGAATCTGCCTTGAGATTCAGAGAGTGAGAAGTGCGTTTCTTTTAGGAGCTGCGTTTAGATATTCCAGAGTGAATGAAAGTAAACGCTGTATTGAGAAATATCTGCGTCTAAAACCAAAACGGAGTAAGCTAACAGAACGGCCTTCGATGTGTTCGTTCCACTTACAGAGATAAACTGATGTGTGTTTGCAGGAGTTTGTAAACCATTTCTGTGAAGAAGCGGAACACGCATTTTTCCAGCCAAATTCAAGCATTTCAGAAATAGCTGGAAATCTTTGTCTAAAACTCAAAACGAACGTATCTTTCAGACTGCTCTGCTGTGTGTTCTCTTAGCTAAGGCAGTTGAATCTACCTCGAGATTCAACAAGTGAGAACCGCGTTTCTTCTAAGAGCTGCGTTTAGATATTCCAGAGTGAATGGGAGTAAACGCTCTATTGAGAAATATCTGCTTCTAAAACCAAACCGGAGCAACCTAACAGAACGCCTTCAATGTGTTCGTTCAACTTACAGAGTTAAACTGATGTGTGTTTGCAGGAGTTAGTAAACCCTTTCTGTGAAGAAGCGGAAAACGCATTTTTCCAGCGAAATCTAAGCATTTCAGAAATAGCTGGACATCTCCGTCTAAAACTCAAAACGAACGTATCCTTCACACTGCTCTGCTCTGTCTTCGCTTAGCTCAGGGAGCTGAATCTGCCTTGAGATTCAGAGAGTGAGAAGCGCGTTTCTTCTAGGAGATGCGTTTGGATATTCCAGAGTGAATGGGAGTAAACGCCGTATTGAGAAATATCGACATCTAAAAGCAAAACGGAGCAACTTACAGAGCGGATATAAATGTGTGCGTTCAACTTAAAGAGTTAAACTCGTGTGTTTGCTGGAGTTTGTAAACACTTTCTGTGAAGAAGCGGAAAACGCATATTTCCTGACTAATCCAAGCATTTCAGAAATAGCTGGAAATCTCCGTCTAAAACCCAAAACGAACCTATCCTCCAGACTGCTCTGCTGTGTGTTCGCTTAGCTAAGGAAGTTGAATCTGCTTTGAGATTCAGAGTGAGAACCGCGTTTCTTCTAAAAGCTGCGTTTCGATATTCCAGAGTGAATGGGAGTAAACGCTGTATTGAGAAATATCTGCTTCTAAAACCAAACCGGAGCAACCAAACATAACGCCTTCAATGTGTTCGTTCAACTTACAGAGTTAAACTCATGTGTGTTTAAAGGAATTTGTAAACCCTTTCTGTGAAGAAGAGGAAATCACAATTTTCCAGCCAAATACATGCATTTCAGAAATAGGTGGAAATCTCCGTCTAAAACTCAACACGAACGTATCCTTCAGACTGCTCTGCTGTGTGTTCGCTTACATAACGGAGTTGAATCTGCCTTGAGATTCAGAGAGTGAGAAGCGCGTTTCTTATAGGTGCTGCGTTTGGATATTCCAGAGTAAATGGGAGTAAACGCTGTATTGAAAAATATCTGCTTCTAAAACCAAAACAGAGCAACCTAACAGAACGGCCTTCAATGCGTGCATTCAACTTAAAGAGTTAAACTGATGTGTGTTTGCAGGAGTTTGTAAACCCTTTCTGTGAAGAAGCGGAAAACGCATTTTTCAAGCCAAATCCAAGCATTTCAGAAATAGCTGGACATCTCCGTCTAAAACTCAAAACGAACGTATCCTTCAGACTGCTCTGCTGTGTGCTCTCTTAGCTAAGGCAGTTGAATCTACCTTGAAATTCAAAAAGTGAGAACCGCGTTTCTTTTAGGAGCTGCGTTTAAATATTCCAGAGTCAATGGGAGTAAACGCTATATTGAGAAATATTTGCTTCTAAAACCAAAACGGAGCAACCTAACAGAACGGCCTTCATTGTGTGCGTTCAACTTACAGAGTTAAACTGATGTGTTTTTCGAGGAGTTTGTAAACCCTTTTCCATGAAGAAGCGGAAAACGCATTTTTCCATCCAAATCCAAGCATTTCAGAAGTAGCTGGAAATCTCCGTCTAAAACTCGAAACGAACCTATGCTTCAGACTGCTCTGCTGTGTGTTCGCTAAGGTAAGGGAGCTGAATCAGCCTTGAGTTTCAGAGAGTGAGAAACGCGTTTCTTCTAGGAGCTTCGTTTAAATATTCCAGAGTGAATGGGAGTAAACGCTGTATTGAGAAATATCTGCCTCTAAAACCAAAACGGAGCAACATAACAGAACGGCCTTCAATGTGTGCATTCAACCTACAGAGTTAAACTGACGTGTTTTTGCAGGAGTTTGTAAACCCTTTCTGTGAAGAAGCGGAAAACGCATTTTTCCAGCCAAACCCAAGCATTTCAGAAATAGCTGGAAATCTCCGACTAAAACTCAAAACGAAGGTATTCTTAAAACTGCTCTGTTGTGTGTTCGCTTACCTAAGGGAGTTGAATCTGCCTTGAGATTCAGAGAGTGAGAAGCGCGTTTCATGTAGAAGCTGCGTTTGGATATTCCAGAGTGAATGAGAGTTAAGGCTGTATTGAGAAATATTTGCTTCTAAAAGCAAAACGGAGCAACCTAACAGAACGGGCTTCAATGTGTTCGTTCAACTTACAAAGTTAAACTGATGTGTGTTTGCAGGAGTTTGTAAACCCTTTCCGTGAAGAAGAGGAAGACGCATTTTTCCAGCCAAATCCAAGCATTTCCGAAAGAGCTGGAAATCTCCGTCTAAAACTCAAAACGAACGTATCCTTCAGAATGCTCTGCTATGTGTTCGCTTAGCTAAGGGAACTGAATCTGTCTTGAGATTCAGAGAATGAGAAGCGTGTTTGTTCTAGGAGCTGCGTTTGCATATTCCAGAGTGAAAGGGAGTAAACGCTGTATTGAGAAATATCTGCTTCTAAAACCAAAACGGAGATACCTAACAGAAAGGCCTTCAATGTGTGCGTTCAACGTACAGAGTTAAACTGATGTGAGTTTGCAGGAGATTGTAAACACTTTCTGTAGAGAAGCAGAAAACGCATTTTTCCAGCCAAATCCAAGCATTTCAGAAATAGCTGGAAATCTCCGTCTAAAACTCAAAAGGAACGTATCCTCCATACTGCTCTGCTGTGTGTTCTCATAGGTAAGGGACCTGAATCTGCCTTGAGATTCAGAGAGTGAGAAGCCCGTTTCTTTTAGGAGCTGCGTTTGGATATTCCAGAGTGAATGGGAGTAAACGCTGTATTGAGAAATATCTGCTTCTAAACCCAAAAGAAAGCAACGTACCAGAGAGGCCTTCAATGTGTGCATTCCACTTACAGAGTTAAACTGATGTGTGTTTGCAGGAGTTTGTTAACCCTTTCTGAAAAGAAGGGAAAAACGCATTTTCCAGCCAAATCCAAGCATTTCAGGGATAGCTGGAAATCTCCGTCTAAAACTCAAAACGAACGTATCCGTCAGACTGCTCTGCTGTGTGTTCGCTTAACTAAGTGAGTTGAATCTGCCTTGAGATTCAGAGAGTGAGAAGCGCGTTTCTTCTAGGAGCTGCGTTTGGATATTCCAGAGTGAAAGGGAGTAAACGCTGTATTGAGAAATATCAGCTTCTAAAACCAAAACGGAGGAACCTAACAGAACGGCCTTCAATGTGTGCGTTCAACTTACAGAGTTAAACTGATGTGAGTTTGCAGGAGATTGTAAACACTTTCTGTAGAGAAGCGGAAAACGCATATTTTCTGCCAAATCCAAGCATTTCAGAAATAGCTGGAAATCTCTCTCTAAAACTCAAAACGAACGTACACTTCAGACTGCTCTGCTGTGTGTTCGCTTACCTAATGGAGTTGAATCTGCCTTGAGATTAAGAGAATGAGAAGCGCGTTTCTATTACGAATTGGGTTTGGATATCCCAGAGTGAATAAAAGTAAACGCTGTATTGAGAAATATCTGCTTCTAAAACCAAAACGGAGCAACCTAACAGAACGGCGTTCAATGGGTGCGTTCAACTTACAGAGTTAACCTGATGTGTGTTTGCAGGAATTTTTAAACCCTTTCTGTGAAGAAGCGGAAAACGCATTTTTCCAGCCAAATCCAAGCATTTCACGAATAGCTGGAAATCTCCGTCTAAAACTCAAAACGAACGTATCCTTCAGACTGCTCTGCTGTGTGTTTGCTTAGATAAGGGACCTGAATTTGCCTTGAGATTCAGAGAGTGAGAAGCGCGTTTCTTCTAGGAGCTGCGTATTCATATTCAAGATTGAATGGGAGTACACGCTGTATTGAGAAATATCTGCTTCTAAAACCAAAACGGAGCAACCTAACAGAACGGCCTTCAATGTGTGCGTTCAACTTACAGAGTTAAACTGATGTGTGTTTGCAGGAGTTTGTAAACCCTTTCTGAGAAGAAGCGGAAAACGCATTTTCCAACCAAATCCAAGCATTTCAGGAATAGCTGGAAATCTCCGTCTAAAACTCAAAACGAACGTATCCTTCAGACTGCTCTAGTGTGTGTTCGCTTACCTAAGGGAGTTGAACCTGCCTTGAGATTCAGAGAGTGAGAAGCGCGTTTCT
Organism: Callithrix jacchus; assembly: GCF_049354715.1. Classification (NCBI taxonomy): domain Eukaryota; kingdom Metazoa; phylum Chordata; class Mammalia; order Primates; family Cebidae; genus Callithrix; species Callithrix jacchus. The sequence goes on from NC_133506.1 coordinate 60,919,652, forward strand.
TCTAGGAGCTGCGTTTGGATATTCCAGAGAGAATGAGAGTTAATGCTGTATTGAGAAATATCTGCTTCTAAACCCAAAACGGAGCAACCTAACAGAACGGCCTTCAATGGGTGCGTTCAACTTACAGAGTTAAACTGATGTGTTTTTTCAGGAGTTTGTAAACCCTTTCCGTGAAGAAGCGGAAATCGCATTTTTCCAGCCAAATCCAAGCATTTCAGAAGTAGCTGGAAATCTCCGTTTAAAACTCAAAAGGAACCCATCCTTCAGACTGCTCTGCTGTGTGTTCGCTTACCTAAGGGAGCTGAATCTGCCTTGAGATTCAGAGAGTGAGAAGCGTGTTTCTTCTAGGAGCTTCGTTTGGATATTCCAGAGTGAATGGGAGTAAACGCTGTATTGAGAAATATGTGCTTCTAAAACCAAAACGAAGCAACCTAACAGAACGGCCTTCAATGTGTGCGTTCAACCTACAGAGTTAAACTGATGTGTGTTTGCAGGAGTTTGTAAACCCTTTCTGTGAAGAAGCGGAAAACGCATTTTTCAAGCCAAATCCAAGCATTTCACGAATAGCTGGAAATCTCCGTCTAAAACTCAAAACGAACGTATGTTTCAGACTGCTCTTCTGTGTGTTCTCTTAGCTAAGGCAGTTGAATTTACCTTGAGATTCAAAAAGTGAGAACCGCGTTTCTTCTAGGAGCTGCGTTTAAATATTTTAGAGTGAATGGAAGTAAACGCAGTATTGAGAAATATCTGCTTCTAAAACCAAAACGGATCAACCTACAAGAGGGGCGTTCAATGTGTGCGTTCAACTTACAGTGTTAAACTGATGTGTGTTTGCAGGAGCTTGTAAACCCTTTCTGTGAAGAAGCGGAAAACTTATTTTTCCAGCCAAATCCAAGCATTTCAGAAATAGCTGGACATCTCTGTCTAAAACTAAAAACGAACGTATCCTTCAGACTGCTCTGCTGTGTGTTCGCTTACCTAAGGGAGTTGAATCTGCCTTGAGATTCAGAGAGTGAGAAGCGCGTTTCTTCTAGGAGCTGCGTTTGGATAGTCCAGAGTAAATGGGAGTTAACGCTGTATTGACAAATATCTGCTTCTAAAACCAAAACAGAGCAACCTAACAGAACGGCCTTCAATGTGTGCGTTCCACTTACAGAGTTAAACTGATGGGTGTTTGCAGGAATTTGTAAACCCTTTCTGTGAAGAAGCGGAAAACGCATTTTTCCAGCGAAATCCAAGCGTTTCAGGAATAGCTGAAAATCTCCGTCTAAAACTCAAAACGGACGTATCCTTCAGACTGCTATGCTGTGTGTTCGCTTAGCTAAGGGACCTGAATCTGCCTTGAGATTCAGAGAGTGAGAACCGCGTTTCTTCTAGGAGCTGCGTTTGGATATTCCAGAGTGAATGGGAGTAAACGCTGTATTGAGAAATATCTGCTTCTAAAACCAAAACGGAGCAACCTAAGAGAACGGCCTTCAATGTGTGCGTTCATCCTAAAGAGTTAAACTGATGTGTGTTTGCAGGAGTTTGTAAACCCTTTCTGTGAAGAAGCGGAAAACTTATTTTTCCAGCCAAATCCAAGCATTTCAGAAATAGCTTGAAATCTCCGTCTAAAACTCAAAACGAACGTATCCTTCAAACTGCTCTGCTGTGTGTTCGCTTAGCTAAGAAAGCTGAATCTGCCTTGAGATTCAGAGAGGGAGAAGCGCGTTTCTTCTAGGAGCTGCGCTTGGATATTCCAGAGTGAATGAGAGTTAACGCTGTATTGAGAAATATCTGCTTCTAAAACCAAAACGGAGCAACCTAACAGAACGGCCTTCAATGTGTGCGTTCAACTTAGAGAGTTAAACGGATCTGTGTTTGCAGGAGTTTGTCAACCCTTTCTGTCAATAAGCGGAAAACGCATTTTTCCTGCCAAATCCAAGCATTTCAGAAATAGCTGGAAATCTCCGTCTAAAACTCAAAACGAACGTATCCTTCGGACTGCTGTGCTGTGTGTTCGCTTAGCTAAGTGAGCTGAATCTGCCTTGAGATTCAGAGAGTGAGAAGCCCGTTTCTTCTAGGAGCTGCGTTTGGTTATTCCAGAGTGAATGGGATTAAACGCTGTATTGAGAAATATCTGCTTCTAAAACCAAAACGGAGCAACATAACAGAACGGCCTTCAAGGTGTGCGTTCAACTTACAGAGTTAAACTGATGTGTGTTTGCAGGAGTTAGTAAACCCTTTCTGAGAAGAAGCGGAAAACGCATTTTCCAGCAAAATCCAAGCATTTTAGAAATAGCTGGAAATCTCCGTCTAAAACTCAAAATGAACGTATCCTTCAGACTGCTCTGCTGTGTGTTCGCTTACCTAAGGGAGTTGAATCTGCCTTGAGATTCAGAGAGTGAGAAGCGCGTTTTTTCTAGGAGCTGCGTTTGGATATTCCAGAGTGAATGAGAGTTAACCCTGTATTGAAGAATATCTGCTTCTAAAACAAAAACGGAGCAACCTAACAGAACGGCCTTCAATGCGTGCGTTCAACTTACAGAGGTAAGCTGATGTGTGTTTGCAGGAGTTTGTAAACCCTTTCCGTCAAGAAGCGGAAAACGCATTTTTCCTGTCATATCCGTCCATTTCAGAAATAGCTGGAAATCTCCGTCTAAAACTCAAAACGAACGTATCTTTCAGACTGCTCCACTGTGGGTTCGCTTAGCTAAGTGAGCTGAATCTGCCTTGAGATTCAGAGAGTGAGAAGCGCGTTTCCTCTAGGAACTTCGTTTGGATATTCCAGAGTGTATGAAAGTAAACGCTGTATTGAGAAATATCTGCTTCTAAAACCAAAACAGACCAACCTAACAGAACGGCCTTCAATGTGTGCGTTCAACATTCAGAGTTAAACTGATGTGTGTTTGCAGGAGTTTGTTAACCCTTTCTGAAAAGAAGGGGAAAACCCATTTTACAGCCAAATCCAAGCATTTCAGGAATAGCTGGAAATCTCCGTCTAAAACTCAAAACTAACGTACACTTCAGACTGCTCTGCTGTGTGTTCGCTTACCTGAGGGAGTTGAATCGGCCTTGAGATTCAGAGAGTGAGAAGCGCGTTTTTTCTAGGAGCTGCGTTTGGATATTCCAGAGTGAATGAAAATAAACGCTTTATTGAGAAATATCTGCTTCTAAAATTAAAACGGAGCAACCTAACAGAACGGCCTTCAATGGGTGCGTTCAACTTACAGAGTTAAACTGATGTGTGTTTGCAGGAGTTTGTAAATTTTTTTTCTGAGAAGAAGCGGAAAACGCATTTTCCAGCCAAATCCAAGCATTTCAGGAATAGCTGGATATATCCGTCTAAAACTCAAAACGAACGTATCCTTCAGACTGCTCTGCTGTGTGTTCGCTTAGATAAGGGACCTGAATCTGCCTTGAGATTCAGAGAGTGAGAAGCGCGTTTCTTCTAGTAGCTGCGTTTTTATATTCAAGATTGAATGGGAGTAAACGCTGTATTGACAAATATCTGCTTCTAAAACCAAAACGGAGCAACCTAACAGAACGGCCTTCAATGTGTGCGTTCAACTTACAGAGTTAAACTGATGTGTGTTTGCAGGAGTTTGTAAACCCTTTCTGAGAAGAAGCGGAAAACGCATTTTCCAGCCAAATCAAAGTATTTCAGGAATAGCTGGATATCTCCGTCTAAAACTCAAAACGAACATATCCGTCAGACTGCTCTGCTGTGTGTTCGTTTACCTAAGTGAGTTGAATTTGCCTTGAGATTCAGACAGTGAGAAACGCGTTTCTTTTAGGAGCTGCGTTTGGATATTCCAGAGTGAATGGGAGTAAACGCTGTATTGAGAAATATCTGCCTCTAAAACCAAAACGGAGCAACCTAACAGAACGACCTTCAATGTGTGCGTTCAACCTACAGAGTTAAACTGATGTGTGTTTGCAGGAATTTGTAAACACTTTCTTTGAAGAAGCGGAAAACGCATTTTTCAAGCCAAATCCAAGCATTTCAGAAATAGCTGGACATCTCCGTCTAAAACTCAAAACGAACGTATCCTACATACTGCTCTGCTGTGTTTTCTCTTAGCTAAGGCAGTTGAATCTAACTTGAGATTCAAAAAGTGAGAACCGCGTTTCTTCTAGGAGCTGCGTTTGGATATTCCAGAGTGAATGGGAAGTAAACGCTGTATTTAGAAATATCTGCTTCTAAAACCAAAACGGAGATAACTAACAGAGCGGCCTTCAATGTGTGCGTTACACTTAAAGAGCTAACTGAGGTGGGTTTGCAGGAGTTTGTAAACCCTTTCTGAGAAGAAGCGGAAAACGCATTTTCCAGACAAATACAGCATTTCAGGAATAGCTGGAAATCTCCGTCTAAAACTGAAATGAACGTATGCTTCAGATTGCTCTGCTGTGTGTTCGCTTACCTAAGGGAATTGAATCTGCCTTGAGATTCAGAGAGTGAGAAGCGCGTTTCTTTTATGAGCTGCGTTTGGATATTCCAGAGTGAATGAAAGTAAACGCTGTATTGAGAAATATCTGCTTCTATAACCAAAACGGAGCAACCTAACAGAACGGCCTTCAATGTGTGCGTTCAACTTACAGAGTTAAACTGATGTGTGTTTGCAGGAGTTTGTAAACCCTTTCCGACAAGAAGCAAAAAACGCATTTTTCCTGCCAAATCCAAGCATTTCAGAAATAGCTGGAAATCTCCGTCTAAAATTCAAAACGAACTTATCCTTCAGACTGCTCTGCTGTGTGTTCGCTTAGCTAAGGGAGTTGAATCTGCCTAGAGTTTCAGAGAGTGAGAAGCGCGTTTCTTCTAGGAGCTGCGTTTAGATATTACAGAGTGAATGGGAGTAAACGCTGTATTGAGAAATATCTGATTCTAAAACCAAAACGGAGCAACTTAGCAGAACGGCCTTCAATGTGTGCGTTCAACTTACAGAGTTAAACTGATGTGTGTTTGCAGGAGGTTGTAAACCCTTTCTGAGAAGAAGTGGAAAACGCATTTTCCAGCAAAATCCAATCATTTCAGCAATAGTTGGAAATCTCCGTCTAAAGCTTAAAACGAACGTATCTTTCAGACTACTCTGCTGTGTGTTCGCTTACCTAAGGGAGTTGAATCTGCCTTGAGATTCGGAGAGTCAGAAGCGTGTTTCTTCTAGGAGCTTCGTTTTGATAGTTCTGAGTGAATGGGAGTTAACGCTGTATTGAGAAATATCTGCTTCTAAAACCAAAACGGAGCAACCTAACAGAACGGCTTTCAATGTGTGCGTTCAACTTACAGAGTTAAACTGATGTGTGTTTGCAGGAGTTTGTAAACCCTTTCTGTGAAGAAACGGAAAACGCATTTTTCCAGCCAAATCCAAGCATTTCAGGAATAGCTGGAAATCTCCGTCTAAAACTCAAAACGAACGTATCCTTCAGACTACTCTGCTGTGTGTTCGCTTATATTAGGGACCTGAATCTGCCTTGAGATTCAGAGAGTGAGAAGCGCGTTTCTTCTAGGAGCTGCGTTTTCATATTCAAGATTGAATGGGAGTAAACGCTGTATTGAGAAATATCTGCTTCTAAAACCAAAACGGAGAAACCTAACAGAACGGCCTTCAATGTGTGTGTTCAACTTACAGAGTTAAACTGATGTGTGTTTGCAGGAATTTTTAAACCCTTTCTGTGAAGAAGTGGAAAACGCATTTTCCATCAAATCCAAGCATTTCAGGAATAGCTGGAAATCTCCGTCTAAAACTCAAAACGATCGTATCCTTCAGACTGCTCTGCTGTGTGTTCGCTTAGCTAAGGCAGCTGAATCTGCCTTGAGATTCAGAGAGTGAGAAGCGCATTTCTTCTAGGAGCTGCGTTTGGATATTCCAGAGTGAATGGGAGTAAACGCTGTATTTAGAAACATCTGCTTCTAAAACCAAAACGGAGCAACCTAACAGAACCGCCTTCAATGTATGCATTCAACTTAAAAAGGTAAACTGATGTGTGTTTGCAGGAGTTTGTAAACCCTTTCTGTGAAAAAGCGGAAAACGCATTTTTCAAGCCAAATCCAAGCATTTCAGAAATACCTGGACATCTCCGTCTAAAACTCAAAATGAACGTATCCTTCAGACTGCTCTGCTGTGTGTTCTCTTAGCTAAGGCAGTTGAATCTACCTTGAGATTCAAAAAGTGAGAACCGCGTTTCTTCTAGGAGCTCCGTTTAAATATCCCAGTCAATAGGAGTAAACGCTATATTGAGAAATATTTGCTTCTGAAACCAAAACGGAGCAACCTAACAGAACGGCCTTCAATATGTTCGTTCAACTTACAGAGTTAAACTGATGTGTGTTTGCAGGAGGTTGTAAACCCTTTCTGTGAAAAAGCGGAAAACGCATTTTTCCATCCAAATCCAAACATTTTAGAAATAGCTGGAAATCTCTGTCTAAAACTCAAAACCAACGTATCCTTCAGACTGCTCTGCTGTGTGTTCGCTTACCTAAGGGAGTTGAATCTGCCTTGAGTTTCAGAGAGTGAGAAGCGCGTGTCTTTTAGGAGCTGCGTTTGGATATTCCAGAGTGAATGGGAGTAAACGCTGTATTGAGAAATATCTGCTTCTAAAACCAAAACGGAGCAACCTAACAGAACTGCCTTCAATGTGTGCGTTCAACTTACAGAGTTAAACTGATGTGTGTTTGCAGGAGTTTGTAAACCCTTTCCGTGAAAAAGTGGAAAACACATTTTTCCAGCCAAATCCAAGCATTTCAATAAGCGCTGGAAATCTCCGTCTAAAACTCAAAACGAACCTATCCTTCAGAATGCTCTGCTGTGAATTCGCTTTGCTAAGGGAGCTGAATCTGCCTGGAGTTTCAGAGAGTGAGAGGCGTGTTTCTTCTAGGAGCTGCGTTTGGATATTCCAGAGTGAATGAGAGTTAATGCTGTATTGAGAAATATCTGCTTCTAACACCAAAACGGAGCAACCTAACAGAACGGCCTTCAATGTGTGCGTTCAACTTACAGAGTTAAACTGATGTGTTTGCAGGAGTTTGTAAACCCTTTCTGTCAAGAAGCGAAAAACGCATTTTTCCTGACATATCCGTGCATTTCAGAAATAGCTGGAAATCTCCGTCTAAAACTCAAAACGAACGTATCCTTCAAACTGCACTTCTGTGTGTTTGCTTAGCTAAGGGAGCTGAATCTGCCTTGAGATTCAGAGAGTGAGAAGCGCGTTTCTTCTAGGAGCTGCGTTTCGATATTACAGAGTGAATGGGAGTAAACGCTGTATTGAGAAATATCTGATTCTAAAACCAAAACGGAGCAACATAACAGAACGGCCTTCAATGTGTGCATTTAACCTACAGAGTTAAACTGATGTGTGTTTGCAGGGGTTTGTAAACCCTTTCGTTGAAGAAGCGAAAAACGCATTTTTCCAGCCAAATCCAAGCATTTCACAAATAGCTGGATATCTCCGTCTAAAACTCAAAACGAACGTATGCTTCAGACTGCTCTGCTGTGTGTTCGCTTACATAACGGAGTTGAATCTGCCTTGAGATTCAGAGAGTGAGAAGCGCGTTTCTTGTAGGTGCTGCGTTTGGATATTCCAGAGTAAATGGGAGTAAACGCTGTATTGAAAATTATCTGCTTCGAAAACCAAAACAGAGCAACCTAACAGAACGGCCTTCAATGTGTGCATTCAACTTAAAGAGTTAAACTGATGTGTGTTTGCAGGAGTTTGTAAACCCTTTCTGTGAAGAAGCGGAAAACGCATTTTTCAAGCCAAATCCAAGCATTTCAGAAATAGCTGGACATATCCGTCTAAAACTCAAAACAAACGTATCCTTCAGACTGCTCTGCTGTGTGTTCTCTTAGCTAAGGCAGGTGAATCTACCTTGAGATTCAAAAAGTGAGAACCGCGTTTCTTCTAGGAGCTGGGTTTAAATATTCCAGAGTCAAAGGGAGTAAACGCTATATTGAGAAATATTTGCTTCTAAAGCCAAAACGGAGCAACCTTACAGAACGGCCTTCAATATGTGCGTTCAACTTACAGAGTTAAACTGATGTGTGTTTGCAGGAGTTTGTACACCCTTTCTGTGAAGAAGCGGAAGACGCATTTTTCCATCCAAATCCAAGCATTTTAGAAATAGCTGGACATCTCCGTCTAAAACTCAAAACGAACGTATTCTTCAGACTGCTCTGCTGTGTGTTCGCTTACCTAAGGGAGTTAAATCTGCTTGAGATTCAGAGAGTGAGAAGCGCGTTTCTTCTAGGAGCTGCGTTTGGATAGTCCAGAGTAAATGGGAGTTAACGCTGTATTGAGAAATATCTGCTTCTAAAACCAAAACGGAGCAACCTAACAGAACGGCCTTCAATGTGTGCGTTCCACTTACAGAGTTAAACTGATGGGTGTTTGCAGGAATTTGTAAACCCTTTCTGTGAAGAAGCGGAAAACGCATTTTTCCAGCGAAATACAAGCATTTCAGAAATACCTGGAAATCTCCGTCTAAAACTCAAAACGGACGTATCCTTCAGACTGCTATGCTGTGTGTTCGCTTAGCTAAGGGACCTGAATCTGCCTTGAGATTCAGAGAGTGAGAACCGCGTTTCTTGTAGGAGCCGCGTTTGGATATTCCAGAGTGAATGGGAGTAAACGCTGTATTGAGAAATATCTGCTTCTAAAACCAAAACGGAGCAACCTAACAGAACGGCCTTCAATGTGTGCGTTCATCCTAAAGAGTTAAACTGATGTGTGTTTGCAGGAGTTTGTAAACCCTTTCTGTGAAGAAGCCGAAGAAGCATTTTTCCAGCCAAATCCAGGCATTTCAGAAATAGATAGACATCTCCGTCTAAAACTCAAAACGAACGTATCCTTCAGACTGCTCTGCTGTGTGTTCGCTGACCTAAGGGAGTTGAATCTGCCTTGAGATTCAGAGAGTGACAAGCCCGTTTCTTCTAGGAGCTGCGTTTGTATAGTCAAGAGTGAATGGGAATTCACGCTGTATTGAGAAATATCTGCTTCTAAAACCAAAACGGAGCAACCTAACAGAACGGCCTTCAATGTTAGCGTTTATCCTAAAGAGTTAAACTGATGTGTGTTTGCAGGAGTTTGTAAACCCTTTCTGTGAAGAAGCGGAAAACTTATTTTTCCAGCCAAATACAAGCATTTCAGAAATAGCTGGAAATCTCCGTCTATGACTCAAAACGAACGTATCCTTCAGACTTCCCTGCTGTGTGTTCGCTTACCTAAGGGAATTGAATCTGCCTTGAGATTCAGAGAGTGAGAAGCGCGTTTGTTCTAGAAGCTGCGTTTGGATATACCAGAGTGAATGAGAGTTAACGTTGTATTGAGAAATATCTGCTTCTAAAAGCAAAACGGAGCCACCTAACAGAACGGCCTTCAATGTGTGCGTTCAACTTACAGAGGTAAACTGATTTGTGTTTGCAGGAGATTGTAAACCCTTTCTGTGAAGAAGCGGAAAACGAATTTTCCAGCCAAATCCAAGCATTTCAGGAATAGCTGGAAATCTCCGTCTAAAAGTGAAATGAACGTATAGTTCAGACTGCTCTGCTGTGTGTTCGCTTACCTAAGGGAATTGAATCTACCTTGAGATTCAAAAAGTGAGAACCGCGTTTCTTTTATGATCTGCGTTTGGATATTCCAGAGTGAATGAAAGTAAACGCTGTATTGAGAAATATCTGCTTCTAAAACCAAAACGGAGAAACCTAACAGAACGGCCTTCAATGTGTGCGTTCAACTTACAGAGTTAAACTGATGTGTGTTTGCAGGAATTTGTAAACCCTTTCTGTGAAGAAGTGGAAAACGCATTTTCCAGCCAAATCCAAGCATTTCAGGAATAGCTGAAAATCTCAGTCTAAAACTCAAAACGAACGTATCCTTCAGACTGCTCTGCTGTGTGTTCGCTTAGTTAAGGGACCTGAATCTGCCTTGAGATTCAGAGTGAGAAGCACGTTTCTTCTAGGAGCTGCGTTTGGATATTCCAGAGTGAATGGGAGTAAACGCTGTATTGAGAAATATCTGCTTCTAAAACCCAAACGGAGCAACCTAACAGAACGGCCTTCATGATGTGCGTTCAACTTACAGAGTTAAACTGATGTGTGTTTGCAGGAGTTTGTAAACCCTTTCTGTGAAGAAGCGGAAAACGCATTTTTCCAGCCAAATCCAAGCATTTCAGAAATAGCTGGAAATCTCCGTCTGAAACGCAAAACGAACGTATCCTTCAGACTGCTCTGCTGTGAGTTCGCTTATTTAAAAGGATTGAATCTGCCTTGAGATTCAGAGAGTGAGAAGCGCGTTTCTTCTTGGAGCTGCGTTTAAATAGTCCAGAGTGAACGGGAGTTAACGATGTATTGAGAAATATCTGCTTCTAAAACCAAAACGGAGCAACATAACAGAACGGCCTTCAATGTGTCCGTTTAACTTACAGAGTTAAACTGATGTGTGTTTGCAGGAGTTTGTAAAACCTTTCTGTGAATAAGCAGAAAACGCATTTTTCCAGCCAAATCCAAGCATTTCAGAAATAGCTGGAAATCTCTGTCTAAAACTCAAAACGAACGTATCCTTCAGATTGCTCTGTTGTGTGTTCTCATAGCTAAGGCAGTTGAATCTACCTTGAGATTCAAAAATGAGAACCACGTTTCTTCTAGGAGCTGCGTTTAGATATTCCAGAGTTAATGGGAATAAACGCTGTATTGAGAAGTAACTGCTTCTATAACCAAAATGGAGCAACCTAAGAAAACGGCCTTCAATGTGTGCGTTCAACTTAAAGCGTTAAACTGATTTGTGTTCGCAGGAATTTGTAAACCCATTCTGTGAAGAAGCGGAAAACGCATTTTGCCAGCCAAATCCAAGCATTTCAAAAATAGCTGGAAATCTCCGTCTAAAACTCAAAACGAACGTATCCTTCAGACTGCTCTGCTGTCTTTTCGCTGAGCTAATTGAGCTGAATTTGCCTTGAGATTCAGAGAGTGAGAAGCCCGTTTCTTCTAGGAGCTGCGTTTGGATATTCCAGAGTGAATGGGAGTAAACTCTGTATTGAGAAATATCTGCTTCTAAAACCAAAACGGAGCAACCTAACAGAACGGCCTTCAATGTGTGCGTTCAACTTACAGAGTTAAACTGATGTGTGTTTGCAGGAGTTTGTAAATTTTCTTCTAAGAAGAATCGGAAGACGCATTTTTCCAGCCAAATCCAAGCATTTCAGGCATAGCTGAAAATCTCCGTCTAAAACTCAAAACGAACGTATCCTTCAGACTACTCTGCTGTGTGTTCTCGTACCTAAGGGACCTGAATCTGCCTTGAGATTCAGAGAGTGAGAAGTGCGTTTCTTTTAGGAGCTGCGTTTAGATATTCCAGAGTGAATGAAAGTAAACGCTGTATTGAGAAATATCTGCGTCTAAAACCAAAACGGAGTAAGCTAACAGAACGGCCTTCGATGTGTTCGTTCCACTTACAGAGATAAACTGATGTGTGTTTGCAGGAGTTTGTAAACCATTTCTGTGAAGAAGCGGAACACGCATTTTTCCAGCCAAATTCAAGCATTTCAGAAATAGCTGGAAATCTTTGTCTAAAACTCAAAACGAACGTATCTTTCAGACTGCTCTGCTGTGTGTTCTCTTAGCTAAGGCAGTTGAATCTACCTCGAGATTCAACAAGTGAGAACCGCGTTTCTTCTAAGAGCTGCGTTTAGATATTCCAGAGTGAATGGGAGTAAACGCTCTATTGAGAAATATCTGCTTCTAAAACCAAACCGGAGCAACCTAACAGAACGCCTTCAATGTGTTCGTTCAACTTACAGAGTTAAACTGATGTGTGTTTGCAGGAGTTAGTAAACCCTTTCTGTGAAGAAGCGGAAAACGCATTTTTCAAGCCAAATCTAAGCATTTCAGAAATAGCTGGACATCTCCGTCTAAAACTCAAAACGAACGTATCCTTCACACTGCTCTGCTCTGTCTTCGCTTAGCTCAGGGAGCTGAATCTGCCTTGAGATTCAGAGAGTGAGAAGCGCGTTTCTTCTAGGAGATGCGTTTGGATATTCCAGAGTGAATGGGAGTAAACGCCGTATTGAGAAATATCGACATCTAAAAGCAAAACGGAGCAACTTACAGAGCGGATATAAATGTGTGCGTTCAACTTAAAGAGTTAAACTCGTGTGTTTGCTGGAGTTTGTAAACACTTTCTGTGAAGAAGCGGAAAACGCATATTTCCTGACTAATCCAAGCATTTCAGAAATAGCTGGAAATCTCCGTCTAAAACCCAAAACGAACCTATCCTCCAGACTGCTCTGCTGTGTGTTCGCTTAGCTAAGGAAGTTGAATCTGCTTTGAGATTCAGAGTGAGAACCGCGTTTCTTCTAAAAGCTGCGTTTCGATATTCCAGAGTGAATGGGAGTAAACGCTGTATTGAGAAATATCTGCTTCTAAAACCAAACCGGAGCAACCAAACATAACGCCTTCAATGTGTTCGTTCAACTTACAGAGTTAAACTCATGTGTGTTTAAAGGAATTTGTAAACCCTTTCTGTGAAGAAGAGGAAATCACAATTTTCCAGCCAAATACATGCATTTCAGAAATAGGTGGAAATCTCCGTCTAAAACTCAACACGAACGTATCCTTCAGACTGCTCTGCTGTGTGTTCGCTTACATAACGGAGTTGAATCTGCCTTGAGATTCAGAGAGTGAGAAGCGCGTTTCTTATAGGTGCTGCGTTTGGATATTCCAGAGTAAATGGGAGTAAACGCTGTATTGAAAAATATCTGCTTCTAAAACCAAAACAGAGCGACCTAACAGAACGGCCTTCAATGCGTGCATTCAACTTAAAGAGTTAAACTGATGTGTGTTTGCAGGAGTTTGTAAACCCTTTCTGTGAAGAAGCGGAAAACGCATTTTTCAAGCCAAATCCAAGCATTTCAGAAATAGCTGGACATCTCCGTCTAAAACTCAAAACGAACGTATCCTTCAGACTGCTCTGCTGTGTGCTCTCTTAGCTAAGGCAGTTGAATCTACCTTGAAATTCAAAAAGTGAGAACCGCGTTTCTTTTAGGAGCTGCGTTTAAATATTCCAGAGTCAATGGGAGTAAACGCTATATTGAGAAATATTTGCTTCTAAAACCAAAACGGAGCAACCTAACAGAACGGCCTTCATTGTGTGCGTTCAACTTACAGAGTTAAACTGATGTGTTTTTCGAGGAGTTTGTAAACCCTTTTCCATGAAGAAGCGGAAAACGCATTTTTCCATCCAAATCCAAGCATTTCAGAAGTAGCTGGAAATCTCCGTCTAAAACTCGAAACGAACCTATGCTTCAGACTGCTCTGCTGTGTGTTCGCTAAGGTAAGGGAGCTGAATCAGCCTTGAGTTTCAGAGAGTGAGAAACGCGTTTCTTCTAGGAGCTTCGTTTAAATATTCCAGAGTGAATGGGAGTAAACGCTGTATTGAGAAATATCTGCCTCTAAAACCAAAACGGAGCAACATAACAGAACGGCCTTCAATGTGTGCATTCAACCTACAGAGTTAAACTGACGTGTTTTTGCAGGAGTTTGTAAACCCTTTCTGTGAAGAAGCGGAAAACGCATTTTTCCAGCCAAACCCAAGCATTTCAGAAATAGCTGGAAATCTCCGACTAAAACTCAAAACGAAGGTATTCTTAAAACTGCTCTGTTGTGTGTTCGCTTACCTAAGGGAGTTGAATCTGCCTTGAGATTCAGAGAGTGAGAAGCGCGTTTCATGTAGAAGCTGCGTTTGGATATTCCAGAGTGAATGAGAGTTAAGGCTGTATTGAGAAATATTTGCTTCTAAAAGCAAAACGGAGCAACCTAACAGAACGGGCTTCAATGTGTTCGTTCAACTTACAAAGTTAAACTGATGTGTGTTTGCAGGAGTTTGTAAACCCTTTCCGTGAAGAAGAGGAAGACGCATTTTTCCAGCCAAATCCAAGCATTTCCGAAAGAGCTGAAAATCTCCGTCTAAAACTCAAAACGAACGTATCCTTCAGAATGCTCTGCTATGTGTTCGCTTAGCTAAGGGAACTGAATCTGTCTTGAGATTCAGAGAATGAGAAGCGTGTTTGTTCTAGGAGCTGCGTTTGCATATTCCAGAGTGAAAGGGAGTAAACGCTGTATTGAGAAATATCTGCTTCTAAAACCAAAACGGAGATACCTAACAGAAAGGCCTTCAATGTGTGCGTTCAACGTACAGAGTTAAACTGATGTGAGTTTGCAGGAGATTGTAAACACTTTCTGTAGAGAAGCAGAAAACGCATTTTTCCAGCCAAATCCAAGCATTTCAGAAATAGCTGGAAATCTCCGTCTAAAACTCAAAAGGAACGTATCCTCCATACTGCTCTGCTGTGTGTTCTCATAGGTAAGGGACCTGAATCTGCCTTGAGATTCAGAGAGTGAGAAGCCCGTTTCTTTTAGGAGCTGCGTTTGGATATTCCAGAGTGAATGGGAGTAAACGCTGTATTGAGAAATATCTGCTTCTAAACCCAAAAGAAAGCAACGTACCAGAGAGGCCTTCAATGTGTGCATTCCACTTACAGAGTTAAACTGATGTGTGTTTGCAGGAGTTTGTTAACCCTTTCTGAAAAGAAGGGAAAAACGCATTTTCCAGCCAAATCCAAGCATTTCAGGGATAGCTGGAAATCTCCGTCTAAAACTCAAAACGAACGTATCCGTCAGACTGCTCTGCTGTGTGTTCGCTTAACTAAGTGAGTTGAATCTGCCTTGAGATTCAGAGAGTGAGAAGCGCGTTTCTTCTAGGAGCTGCGTTTGGATATTCCAGAGTGAAAGGGAGTAAACGCTGTATTGAGAAATATCAGCTTCTAAAACCAAAACGGAGGAACCTAACAGAACGGCCTTCAATGTGTGCGTTCAACTTACAGAGTTAAACTGATGTGAGTTTGCAGGAGATTGTAAACACTTTCTGTAGAGAAGCGGAAAACGCATATTTTCTGCCAAATCCAAGCATTTCAGAAATAGCTGGAAATCTCTCTCTAAAACTCAAAACGAACGTACACTTCAGACTGCTCTGCTGTGTGTTCGCTTACCTAATGGAGTTGAATCTGCCTTGAGATTAAGAGAATGAGAAGCGCGTTTCTATTACGAATTGGGTTTGGATATCCCAGAGTGAATAAAAGTAAACGCTGTATTGAGAAATATCTGCTTCTAAAACCAAAACGGAGCAACCTAACAGAACGGCGTTCAATGGGTGCGTTCAACTTACAGAGTTAACCTGATGTGTGTTTGCAGGAATTTTTAAACCCTTTCTGTGAAGAAGCGGAAAACGCATTTTTCCAGCCAAATCCAAGCATTTCACGAATAGCTGGAAATCTCCGTCTAAAACTCAAAACGAACGTATCCTTCAGACTGCTCTGCTGTGTGTTTGCTTAGATAAGGGACCTGAATTTGCCTTGAGATTCAGAGAGTGAGAAGCGCGTTTCTTCTAGGAGCTGCGTATTCATATTCAAGATTGAATGGGAGTACACGCTGTATTGAGAAATATCTGCTTCTAAAACCAAAACGGAGCAACCTAACAGAACGGCCTTCAATGTGTGCGTTCAACTTACAGAGTTAAACTGATGTGTGTTTGCAGGAGTTTGTAAACCCTTTCTGAGAAGAAGCGGAAAACGCATTTTCCAACCAAATCCAAGCATTTCAGGAATAGCTGGAAATCTCCGTCTAAAACTCAAAACGAACGTATCCTTCAGACTGCTCTAGTGTGTGTTCGCTTACCTAAGGGAGTTGAACCTGCCTTGAGATTCAGAGAGTGAGAAGCGCGTTTCTTCTAGGAGCTGCGTTTGGATATTCCAGAGAGAATGAGAGTTAATGCTGTATTGAGAAATATCTGCTTCTAAACCCAAAACGGAGCAACCTAAAAGAACGGCCTTCAATGGGTGCGTTCAACTTACAGAGTTAAACAGATGTGTTTTTTCAGGAGTTTGTAAACCCTTTCCGTGAAAAAGCGGAAATCGCATTTTTCCAGCCAAATCCAAGCATTTCAGAAGTAGCTGGAAATCTTTGTTTAAAACTCAAAAGGAACCCATCCTTCAGACTGCTCTGCTGTGTGTTCGCTTACCTAAGGGAGCTGAATCTGCCTTGAGATTCAGAGAGTGAGAAGCGTGTTTCTTCTAGGAGCTTCGTTTGGATATTCCAGAGTGAATGGGAGTAAACGCTGTATTGAGAAATATGTGCTTCTAAAACCAAAACGAAGCAACCTAACAGAACGGCCTTCAATGTGTGCGTTCAACCTACAGAGTTAAACTGATGTGTGTTTGCAGGAGTTTGTAAACCCTTTCTGTGAAGAAGCGGAAAACGCATTTTTCAAGCCAAATCCAAGCATTTCACGAATAGCTGGAAATCTCCGTCTAAAACTCAAAACGAACGTATGTTTCAGACTGCTCTTCTGTGTGTTCTCTTAGCTAAGGCAGTTGAATTTACCTTGAGATTCAAAAAGTGAGAACCGCGTTTCTTCTAGGAGCTGCGTTTAAATATTTTAGAGTGAATGGAAGTAAACGCAGTATTGAGAAATATCTGCTTCTAAAACCAAAACGGATCAACCTACAAGAGGGGCGTTCAATGTGTGCGTTCAACTTACAGTGTTAAACTGATGTGTGTTTGCAGGAGCTTGTAAACCCTTTCTGTGAAGAAGCGGAAAACTTATTTTTCCAGCCAAATCCAAGCATTTCAGAAATAGCTGGACATCTCTGTCTAAAACTAAAAACGAACGTATCCTTCAGACTGCTCTGCTGTGTGTTCGCTTACCTAAGGGAGTTGAATCTGCCTTGAGATTCAGAGAGTGAGAAGCGCGTTTCTTCTAGGAGCTGCGTTTGGATAGTCCAGAGTAAATGGGAGTTAACGCTGTATTGACAAATATCTGCTTCTAAAACCGAAACAGAGCAACCTAACAGAACGGCCTTCAATGTGTGCGTTCCACTTACAGAGTTAAACTGATGGGTGTTTGCAGGAATTTGTAAACCCTTTCTGTGAAGAAGCGGAAAACGCATTTTTCCAGCGAAATCCAAGCGTTTCAGGAATAGCTGAAAATCTCCGTCTAAAACTCAAAACGGACGTATCCTTCAGACTGCTATGCTGTGTGTTCGCTTAGCTAAGGGACCTGAATCTGCCTTGAGATTCAGAGAGTGAGAACCGCGTTTCTTCTAGGAGCTGCGTTTGGATATTCCAGAGTGAATGGGAGTAAACGCTGTATTGAGAAATATCTGCTTCTAAAACCAAAACGGAGCAACCTAAGAGAACGGCCTTCAATGTGTGCGTTCATCCTAAAGAGTTAAACTGATGTGTGTTTGCAGGAGTTTGTAAACCCTTTCTGTGAAGAAGCGGAAAACTTATTTTTCCAGCCAAATCCAAGCATTTCAGAAATAGCTTGAAATCTCCGTCTAAAACTCAAAACGAACGTATCCTTCAAACTGCTCTGCTGTGTGTTCGCTTAGCTAAGAAAGCTGAATCTGCCTTGAGATTCAGAGAGGGAGAAGCGCGTTTCTTCTAGGAGCTGCGCTTGGATATTCCAGAGTGAATGAGAGTTAACGCTGTATTGAGAAATATCTGCTTCTAAAACCAAAACGGAGCAACCTAACAGAACGGCCTTCAATGTGTGCGTTCAACTTAGAGAGTTAAACGGATCTGTGTTTGCAGGAGTTTGTCAACCCTTTCTGTCAATAAGCGGAAAACGCATTTTTCCTGCCAAATCCAAGCATTTCAGAAATAGCTGGAAATCTCCGTCTAAAACTCAAAACGAACGTATCCTTCGGACTGCTGTGCTGTGTGTTCGCTTAGCTAAGTGAGCTGAATCTGCCTTGAGATTCAGAGAGTGAGAAGCCCGTTTCTTCTAGGAGCTGCGTTTGGTTATTCCAGAGTGAATGGGATTAAACGCTGTATTGAGAAATATCTGCTTCTAAAACCAAAACGGAGCAACATAACAGAACGGCCTTCAAGGTGTGCGTTCAACTTACAGAGTTAAACTGATGTGTGTTTGCAGGAGTTAGTAAACCCTTTCTGAGAAGAAGCGGAAAACGCATTTTCCAGCAAAATCCAAGCATTTTAGAAATAGCTGGAAATCTCCGTCTAAAACTCAAAATGAACGTATCCTTCAGACTGCTCTGCTGTGTGTTCGCTTACCTAAGGGAGTTGAATCTGCCTTGAGATTCAGAGAGTGAGAAGCGCGTTTTTTCTAGGAGCTGCGTTTGGATATTCCAGAGTGAATGAGAGTTAACCCTGTATTGAAGAATATCTGCTTCTAAAACAAAAACGGAGCAACCTAACAGAACGGCCTTCAATGCGTGCGTTCAACTTACAGAGGTAAGCTGATGTGTGTTTGCAGGAGTTTGTAAACCCTTTCCGTCAAGAAGCGGAAAACGCATTTTTCCTGTCATATCCGTCCATTTCAGAAATAGCTGGAAATCTCCGTCTAAAACTCAAAACGAACGTATCTTTCAGACTGCTCCACTGTGGGTTCGCTTAGCTAAGTGAGCTGAATCTGCCTTGAGATTCAGAGAGTGAGAAGCGCGTTTCCTCTAGGAACTTCGTTTGGATATTCCAGAGTGTATGAAAGTAAACGCTGTATTGAGAAATATCTGCTTCTAAAACCAAAACAGACCAACCTAACAGAACGGCCTTCAATGTGTGCGTTCAACATACAGAGTTAAACTGATGTGTGTTTGCAGGAGTTTGTTAACCCTTTCTGAAAAGAAGGGGAAAACCCATTTTACAGCCAAATCCAAGCATTTCAGGAATAGCTGGAAATCTCCGTCTAAAACTCAAAACTAACGTACACTTCAGACTGCTCTGCTGTGTGTTCGCTTACCTGAGGGAGTTGAATCGGCCTTGAGATTCAGAGAGTGAGAAGCGCGTTTTTTCTAGGAGCTGCGTTTGGATATTCCAGAGTGAATGAAAATAAACGCTTTATTGAGAAATATCTGCTTCTAAAATTAAAACGGAGCAACCTAACAGAACGGCCTTCAATGGGTGCGTTCAACTTACAGAGTTAAACTGATGTGTGTTTGCAGGAGTTTGTAAATTTTTTTTCTGAGAAGAAGCGGAAAACGCATTTTCCAGCCAAATCCAAGCATTTCAGGAATAGCTGGATATATCCGTCTAAAACTCAAAACGAACGTATCCTTCAGACTGCTCTGCTGTGTGTTCGCTTAGATAAGGGACCTGAATCTGCCTTGAGATTCAGAGAGTGAGAAGCGCGTTTCTTCTAGTAGCTGCGTTTTTATATTCAAGATTGAATGGGAGTAAACGCTGTATTGACAAATATCTGCTTCTAAAACCAAAACGGAGCAACCTAACAGAACGGCCTTCAATGTGTGCGTTCAACTTACAGAGTTAAACTGATGTGTGTTTGCAGGAGTTTGTAAACCCTTTCTGAGAAGAAGCGGAAAACGCATTTTCCAGCCAAATCAAAGTATTTCAGGAATAGCTGGATATCTCCGTCTAAAACTCAAAACGAACATATCCGTCAGACTGCTCTGCTGTGTGTTCGTTTACCTAAGTGAGTTGAATTTGCCTTGAGATTCAGACAGTGAGAAACGCGTTTCTTTTAGGAGCTGCGTTTGGATATTCCAGAGTGAATGGGAGTAAACGCTGTATTGAGAAATATCTGCCTCTAAAACCAAAACGGAGCAACCTAACAGAACGACCTTCAATGTGTGCGTTCAACCTACAGAGTTAAACTGATGTGTGTTTGCAGGAATTTGTAAACACTTTCTTTGAAGAAGCGGAAAACGCATTTTTCAAGCCAAATCCAAGCATTTCAGAAATAGCTGGACATCTCCGTCTAAAACTCAAAACGAACGTATCCTACATACTGCTCTGCTGTGTTTTCTCTTAGCTAAGGCAGTTGAATCTAACTTGAGATTCAAAAAGTGAGAACCGCGTTTCTTCTAGGAGCTGCGTTTGGATATTCCAGAGTGAATGGGAAGTAAACGCTGTATTTAGAAATATCTGCTTCTAAAACCAAAACGGAGATAACTAACAGAGCGGCCTTCAATGTGTGCGTTACACTTAAAGAGCTAACTGAGGTGGGTTTGCAGGAGTTTGTAAACCCTTTCTGAGAAGAAGCGGAAAACGCATTTTCCAGACAAATACAGCATTTCAGGAATAGCTGGAAATCTCCGTCTAAAACTGAAATGAACGTATGCTTCAGATTGCTCTGCTGTGTGTTCGCTTACCTAAGGGAATTGAATCTGCCTTGAGATTCAGAGAGTGAGAAGCGCGTTTCTTTTATGAGCTGCGTTTGGATATTCCAGAGTGAATGAAAGTAAACGCTGTATTGAGAAATATCTGCTTCTATAACCAAAACGGAGCAACCTAACAGAACGGCCTTCAATGTGTGCGTTCAACTTACAGAGTTAAACTGATGTGTGTTTGCAGGAGTTTGTAAACCCTTTCCGACAAGAAGCAAAAAACGCATTTTTCCTGCCAAATCCAAGCATTTCAGAAATAGCTGGAAATCTCCGTCTAAAATTCAAAACGAACTTATCCTTCAGACTGCTCTGCTGTGTGTTCGCTTAGCTAAGGGAGTTGAATCTGCCTAGAGTTTCAGAGAGTGAGAAGCGCGTTTCTTCTAGGAGCTGCGTTTAGATATTACAGAGTGAATGGGAGTAAACGCTGTATTGAGAAATATCTGATTCTAAAACCAAAACGGAGCAACTTAGCAGAACGGCCTTCAATGTGTGCGTTCAGCTTACAGAGTTAAACTGATGTGTGTTTGCAGGAGGTTGTAAACCCTTTCTGAGAAGAAGTGGAAAACGCATTTTCCAGCAAAATCCAATCATTTCAGCAATAGTTGGAAATCTCCGTCTAAAGCTTAAAACGAACGTATCTTTCAGACTACTCTGCTGTGTGTTCGCTTACCTAAGGGAGTTGAATCTGCCTTGAGATTCGGAGAGTGAGAAGCGTGTTTCTTCTAGGAGCTTCGTTTTGATAGTTCTGAGTGAAGGGGAGTTAACGCTGTATTGAGAAATATCTGCTTCTAAAACCAAAACGGAGCAACCTAACAGAACGGCTTTCAATGTGTGCGTTCAACTTACAGAGTTAAACTGATGTGTGTTTGCAGGAGTTTGTAAACCCTTTCTGTGAAGAAACGGAAAACGCATTTTTCCAGCCAAATCCAAGCATTTCAGGAATAGCTGGAAATCTCCGTCTAAAACTCAAAACGAACGTATCCTTCAGACTACTCTGCTGTGTGTTCGCTTATATTAGGGACCTGAATCTGCCTTGAGATTCAGAGAGTGAGAAGCGCGTTTCTTCTAGGAGCTGCGTTTTCATATTCAAGATTGAATGGGAGTAAACGCTGTATTGAGAAATATCTGCTTCTAAAACCAAAACGGAGCAACCTAACAGAACGGCCTTCAATGCGTGTGTTCAACTTACAGAGTTAAACTGATGTGTGTTTGCAGGAATTTTTAAACCCTTTCTGTGAAGAAGTGGAAAACGCATTTTCCATCAAATCCAAGCATTTCAGGAATAGCTGGAAATCTCCGTCTAAAACTCAAAACGATCGTATCCTTCAGACTGCTCTGCTGTGTGTTCGCTTAGCTAAGGCAGCTGAATCTGCCTTGAGATTCAGAGAGTGAGAAGCGCATTTCTTCTAGGAGCTGCGTTTGGATATTCCAGAGTGAATGGGAGTAAACGCTGTATTTAGAAACATCTGCTTCTAAAACCAAAACGGAGCAACCTAACAGAACCGCCTTCAATGTATGCATTCAACTTAAAAAGGTAAACTGATGTGTGTTTGCAGGAGTTTGTAAACCCTTTCTGTGAAGAAGCGGAAAACGCATTTTTCAAGCCAAATCCAAGCATTTCAGAAATACCTGGACATCTCCGTCTAAAACTCAAAATGAACGTATCCTTCAGACTGCTCTGCTGTGTGTTCTCTTAGCTAAGGCAGTTGAATCTACCTTGAGATTCAAAAAGTGAGAACCGCGTTTCTTCTAGGAGCTCCGTTTAAATATCCCAGAGTCAATAGGAGTAAACGCTATATTGAGAAATATTTGCTTCTGAAACCAAAACGGAGCAACCTAACAGAACGGCCTTCAATATGTTCGTTCAACTTACAGAGTTAAACTGATCTGTGTTTGCAGGAGGTTGTAAACCCTTTCTGTGAAAAAGCGGAAAACGCATTTTTCCATCCAAATCCAAGCATTTTAGAAATAGCTGGACATCTCCGTCTAAAACTCAAAACGAACGTATCCTTCAGACTGCTCTGCTGTGTGTTCGCTTACCTAAGGGAGTTGAATCTGCCTTGGGATTCAGAGTGAGAAGCGCATTTCTTCTAGGAGCTGCGTTTGGATAGTCCAGAGTAAACGGGAGTTAACGCTGTATTGAGAAATATCTGCCTCTAAAACCAAAACGGAGCAACCTAACAGAACGGCCCTCAATGTGTGCGTTCCACTTACAGAGTTAAACTGATGGGTGTTTGCAGGAATTTGTAAACCCTTTCTGTGAAGAAGCGGAAAACGCATTTTTCCAGCGAAATCCAAGCATTTCAGGAATAGTTGGAAATCTCCGTCTAAAACTCAAAACGGACGTAACCTTCAGACTGCTATGCTGTGTGTTCGCTTAGCTAAGAGACCTGAATCTGCCTTGAGATTCAGAGAGTGAGAACCGCGTTTCCTCTAGGAGCCCCGTTTGGATATTCCAGAGTGAATGGGAGTAAACCCTGTATTGAGAAATATCTGCTTCTAAAACCAAAACGGAGCAACCTAACAGAACGGCCTTCAATGTGTGCGTTCAACTTACAAAGTAAAACTGATGTGTCTTTGCAGGAGTTTGTAAACCCTTTCTGTGAAGAAGCGGAAAACGCATTTTTCCAGCGAAATCCAAGCATTTCAGGAATAGCTGGAAATCTCCGTCTAAAACTCAAAACGGACGTATCCTTCAGACTGCTATGCTGTGTGTTCGCATAGCTAAGGGACCTGAATCTGCCTTGAGATTCAGAGAGTGAGAAGTGCGTTTCTTTTAGGAGCTGCGTTTAGATATTCCAGAGTGAATGAAAGTAAACTCTGTATTGAGAAATATCTGCTTCTAAAACAAAAACGGAGCAACCTAACAGAACGGCCTTCTATGTGTTCGTTCCACTTACAGAGATAAACTGATGTGTGTTTGCAGGAGTTTGTAAACCCTTTCTGTGAAGAAGCGGAAAACGCATTTTTCCAGCCAAATTCAAGCATTTCAGAAATAGCTGGAAATATCCGTCTAAAACTCAAAACGAACGTATCTTTCAGACTGCTGTGCTGTGTGTTCTCTTAGCTAAGGCAGTTGAATCTACCTTGAGATTCAACAAGTGAGAACCGCGTTTCTTCTAAAAGCTGCGTTTAGATATTTCAGAATGAATGGGAGTAAACGCTGTATTGAGAAATATCTGCTTCTAAAACCAAAACGGAGCAACCTAACAGAACGCCTTCAATGTGTTCGTTCAACTTACAGAGTTAAACTGATGTGTGTTTGCAGGAGTTAGTAAACCCTTTCTGTGAAGAAACGGAAAACGCATTTTTCCAGCGAAATCTAAGCATTTCAGAAATAGCTGGACATCTCCGTCTAAAACTCAAAACGAACGTATCCTTCAGACTGCTCTGCTCTGTGTTCGCTTAGCTCAGGGAGCTGAATCTGCCTTGAGATTCAGAGAGTGAGAAGTGCGTTTCTTCTAGGAGCTGCGTTTGTATAGTCAAGAGTGAATGGGATTAAACGCTGTATTGAGAAATATCTGCTTCTAAAACCAAAACAGAGCAACGTAACAGAACGGCCTTCAACGTGTGCGTTCAACCTACAGAGTGAAACTGATGTGTGTTTGCAGGAATTTGTAAACCCTTTCTGTGAAGAAACGGAAAACGCATTTTGCCAGCCAAATCCAAGCATTTCAGGAATAGCTGGAAATCTCCGTCTAAAACTCAAAACGAACGTATCCTTCAGACTACTCTGCTGTGTGTTCGCTTACCTAAGGGAGTTGAATCTGCCTTGAGATTCAGAGTGTGAGAAGCGCGTTTCTTTTAGGAGCTGCGTTTGGATATTCCAGAGTGAATGGGAGTAAACGCTGTATAGAGAAATATCTGATTCTAAAACCAAAACGGAGCAACCTAACAGAACGGCCTTCAATGTGTGGGTTCAACCTAAAGAGATAAACTGATTTTTGTTTGCAGGAGTTTGTAAACCCTTTCTGTGAAGAAGCGGAAAACGCATTTTTCCAGCCAAATCCAAGCATTTCAGAAAGAGCTGGAAATCTCCGTCTACAACTCAAAACGAACATATCCTTCAGAATGCTCTGCTGTGTGTTCGCTTAGGTAAGGGAGCTGAATCTGCCTTGAGTTTCAGAGAGTGAGAAGCGTGTTTCTTCTAGGAGCTTCGTTTGGATATTCCAGAGTGAATGGGATTAAACGCTGTATTGAGAAATATCTGCTTCTAAAACCAAAACGGAGCAACTTAACAAAACGGCCTTCAATGTGTGCGTTCAACTTACAGAGGTAAACTGATGTGTGTTTGCAGGAGTTTGTAATCCCTTTCTGTGAAGAAGCGGAAAACGCATTTTTCCAGCCAAATCCAAGCATTTCAGAAATAGCTGGACATCTCCGTCTAAAACTCAAAACGAACGTATCCTTCAGAATGCTCGGCTGTGTGTTCGCTTACCTAAGGGAGTTGAATCTGCCTTGAGATTCAGAAAGTGAGAAGCGCGTTTCTTATAGGAGCTGCGTTTGTATAGTCCAGAGTGAATGGGAGTTTACGCTGTATTGAGAAGTATCTCCTTCTAGAACCAAAGCGGAGCAACTTAACAAAACAACCTTCAATGTGTGCGTTCAACTTACAGAGTTAAACTGATGTGTGTTTGCAGGAGTTTGTAAACCCTTTCTGAGAAGAGGGAGAAAACGCATATTCCAGCCAAATCCAAGCATTTAGGGATAGCTGGAATTCTCAGTCTAAAACTCAAAACGAACGTACACTTCAGACTGCTCTGCTGTGTGTTAGCTTACCTAAGGGAGTTGAATCTGCCTTGAGATTCAGAGAGTGAGAAGCGCGTTTGTTCTAGGAGCTGCGTTTGGATATTCCAGAGTGAATGAAAGTAAACGCTGTATTGAGAAATATCTGCTTCTAAAACCAAAACGGAGCAACCTAACAGAACGCCTTCAATGTGTTCGTTCAACTTACAGAGTTAAACTGATGTGTGTTTGCAGGAGTTAGTAAACCCTTTCTGTGAAGAAGCGGAAAACGCATTTTTCCAGCGAAATCTAAGCATTTCAGAAATAGCTGGACATCTCCGTCTAAAACTCAAAACGAACGTATCCTTCAGACTGCTCTGCTCTGTGTTCGCTTAGCTCAGGGAGCTGAATCTGCCTTGAGATTCAGAGAGTGAGAAGTGCGTTTCTTCTAGGAGCTGCGTTTGTATAGTCAAGAGTGAATGGGATTAAACGCTGTATTGAGAAATATCTGCTTCTAAAACCAAAACAGAGCAACCTAACAGAACGGCCTTCAACGTGTGCGTTCAACCTACAGAGTGAAACTGATGTGTGTTTGCAGGAATTTGTAAACCCTTTCTGTGAAGAAACGGAAAACGCATTTTGCCAGCCAAATCCAAGCATTTCAGGAATAGCTGGAAATCTCCGTCTAAAACTCAAAACGAACGTATCCTTCAGACTACTCTGCTGTGTGTTCGCTTACCTAAGGGAGTTGAATCTGCCTTGAGATTCAGAGTGTGAGAAGCGCGTTTCTTTTAGGAGCTGCGTTTGGATATTCCAGAGTGAATGGGAGTAAACGCTGTATAGAGAAATATCTGATTCTAAAACCAAAACGGAGCAACCTAACAGAACGGCCTTCAATGTGTGGGTTCAACCTAAAGAGATAAACTGATTTTTGTTTGCAGGAGTTTGTAAACCCTTTCTGTGAAGAAGCGGAAAACGCATTTTTCCAGCCAAATCCAAGCATTTCAGAAAGAGCTGGAAATCTCCGTCTACAACTCAAAACGAACATATCCTTCAGAATGCTCTGCTGTGTGTTCGCTTAGGTAAGGGAGCTGAATCTGCCTTGAGTTTCAGAGAGTGAGAAGCGTGTTTCTTCTAGGAGCTTCGTTTGGATATTCCAGAGTGAATGGGATTAAACGCTGTATTGAGAAATATCTGCTTCTAAAACCAAAACGGAGCAACTTAACAAAACGGCCTTCAATGTGTGCGTTCAACTTACAGAGGTAAACTGATGTGTGTTTGCAGGAGTTTGTAATCCCTTTCTGTGAAGAAGCGGAAAACGCATTTTTCAAGCCAAATCCAAGCATTTCAGAAATAGCTGGACATCTCCGTCTAAAACTCAAAACGAACGTATCCTTCAGAATGCTCGGCTGTGTGTTCGCTTACCTAAGGGAGTTGAATCTGCCTTGAGATTCAGAAAGTGAGAAGCGCGTTTCTTATAGGAGCTGCGTTTGTATAGTCCAGAGTGAATGGGAGTTTACGCTGTATTGAGAAGTATCTCCTTCTAGAACCAAAGCGGAGCAACTTAACAAAACAACCTTCAATGTGTGCGTTCAACTTACAGAGTTAAACTGATGTGTGTTTGCAGGAGTTTGTAAACCCTTTCTGAGAAGAGGGGGAAAACGCATATTCCAGCCAAATCCAAGCATTTAGGGATAGCTGGAATTCTCAGTCTAAAACTCAAAACGAACGTACACTTCAGACTGCTCTGCTGTGTGTTAGCTTACCTAAGGAAGTTGAATCTGCCTTGAGATTCAGAGAGTGAGAAGCGCGTTTGTTCTAGGAGCTGCGTTTGGATATTCCAGAGTGAATGAAAGTAAACGCTGTATTGAGAAATATCTGCTTCTAAAACCAAAACGGAGCAACCTAACAGAACGGCCTTCAATGGGTGCATTCAACTTACGGAGTTAAACTGATCTGTGTTTGCAGGGATTTTTAAACCCTTTCTGTGAAGAAGCAGAAAACGCATTTCTCCAGCCAAATCCAAGCATTTCAGGAATAGCTGGAGATCTCCGTCTAAAACTCAAAACAAACGTATCCTTCAGACTGCTCTGCTGTGTGTTCTCTTAGCTAAGGCAGTTGAATCTACCTTGAGATTCAAAAAGTGAGAACCGCGTTTCTTCTAGGAGCTGCGTTTTTATATTCAAGATTAAATGGGAGTAAACGCTGTATTGAGAAATATCTGCTTCTAAAACCGAAACGGAGAAACCTAACAGAACGGCCTTCAATGTGTGCGTTCAACTAACAGAGTTAAACTGATGTGTGTTTGCAGGAGTTTTTAAACCCTTTCTGTGAAGAAGTGGAAAACGCATTTTCCAGCCAAATCCAAGCATTTCACGAATAGCTGGAAATCTCAGTCTAAAACTCAAAACGAACGTATACTTCAGACTGCTCTGCTGTGTGTTCGCTTAGTTAAGGGACCTGAATCTGCCTTGAGATTCAGAGTGAGAAGCACGTTTCTTCTAGGAGCTGCGTTTAAATATTCCAGAGTGAATGGGAGTAAACGCTGTATTGAGAAATATCTGCTTCTAAAACCCAAACGGAGCAATCTAACAGAACGGCCTTCAATGTGTGCGTTCAACTTACAGAGTTGAACTGATGTGTGTTTGCAGGAGTTTGTAAACCCTTTCTGAGAAGAAGCGGAAAACGCATTTTCCAGCCAAATCCAAGCATTTCAGGAATAGCTGGAAATCTCCGTCTAAAACTCAAAACGAACGTATGATTCAGACTGCTCTGCTGTGTGTTCGCTTACATAACGGAGTTTAATCTGCCTTGAGATTCAGAGTGAGAAGCGCGTTTCTTATAGGTGCTGCGTTTGGATAGTCCAGAGTAAACGGGAGTTCACGCTGTATTGAGAAATATCTGCTTCTAAAACCAAAACGGAGCAATCTAACAGAACGGCCTTCAATGTGTGCGTTCAACTTACAGAGTTAAACTGATGTGTGTTAGCAGGAGTTTGAAAACCCTTTCTGTGAAGAAGCGGAAAACGCATTTTTCCAGCCAAATCCTAGCATTTCAGAAATAGCTGGTCATCTCCGTCTGAAACTCAAAACGAACGTATCCTTCAGACTGCTCTGCTGTGAGTTCGCCTATTTAAGGGGGTTGAATCTGCCTTGAGAGTCAGAGAGTGAGCAGCCCGTTTCTTCTTGGAGCTGCGTTTGGATAGTCCAGAGTGAACGGGAGTTAACGATGTATTGAGAAATATCTGCTTCTAAAAGCAAAACGGAGCCACCTAACAGAACGGCCTTCAATGTGTGCGTTCAACTTACAGAGTTAAACTGATGTCTGTTTGCAGGAGTTTGTAAACCCTTTCCGTGAAGAAGCGGAAAACTTATTTTTCAAGCCAAATCCAAGCATTTCAGAAATAACTGGAAATCTCCGTCTAAAACTCAAAACGAACCTATCCTTCAGACTGCTCTGCTGTGTGTTCGCTTACCTAAGGGAGCTGCATCTGCCTTGAGTTTCAGAGAGTGAGAAGCGAGTTTCTTCTAGGAGCTGCGTTTGGATATTACAGAGTGAATGGGAGTTAACGCTGTATTGAGAAATATTTGCTTGTAAAACCAAAACGGAGCAACCTAACAGAACGGCCTTCAATGTGTGCGTTCATCTTACAGAGTTAAACTGATGTGTGTTTGCAGGAATTTGTAAACCCTTTCTGTGAAGAAGCGGAAAACGCATTTTTCCAGCCAAATCCAAGCATGTCAGAAATAGCTGGAAAATTCCGTCTAAAACTCAAAACGAATGTATCATTCAGACTGCTCTGCTGTGTGTTCGCTGACCTAAGGGAGTTGAATCTGCCTTGAGATTCAGAGAGTGAGAAGCGCGTTTCCTCTAGGAGCTGCGTTTGGATATTTCAGAGTGAATGGGAGTAAACGCTGTATTGAGAAATATCTGCTTCTAAACTCAAAACAAAGCAACCTACCAGAGAGGCCTTCGATGTGTGCGTTCCACTTACAGAGTTAAACTGATGTGTGTTCGCAGGAGTTTGTTAACCCTTTCTGAAAAGAAGGGGAAGACGCATTTTCCAGTCAAATCCAAGCATTTCAGGAATAGCTGGAAATCTCCGTCTAAATCTCAAAACAAACGTACACTTCAGACTGCTCTGCTGTGTGTTCGCTTACCTAAGGGAGTTGAATCGGCCTTGAGATTCAGAGAGTGAGAAGCGCGATTTTTCTAGGAGCTGCGTTTGGATATTTCAGAGTGAATGAAAGTAAACGCTGTATTGGGAAATATCTGCTTCTAAAACCAAAACGGAGTAACCTAACAGAACGGCCTTCAATGTGTGCGTTCAACTTACAGAGTTAAACTGATGTGTGTTTGCAGGAGTTTGTAAATTTTCTTCTGAGAAGAATCGGAAAACGCATTTTCCAGCCAAATCCAAGCATTTCAGGAATAGCTGGGTATCTCCGTCTAAAACTCAAAACAAACCTATCCTTCAGACTGCTCTGCTGTGTGTTCTCTTAGCTAAGGCAGTTGAATCTACCTTGAGATTCAGAGAGTGAGAACCGCGTTTCTTCTAGGAGCCGGGTTTGGATATTACAGAGTGAATGGGAGTAAACGCTGTATTAAGAAATATCTGCTTCTAAAACCCAAACGGAGCAACATAACAGAACGGCCTTCAATGTGTGCGTTCAACTTACAGAGTTAAACTGATGTGTGTTTGCAGGAGTTTGTAAACCCTTTCTGTGAAGAAGCGGAAAACGCATTTTTCCAGCCAAATCCAAGCATTTCAGAAATAGCTGGACATCTCCGTCTGAAACGCAAAACGAACGTATCCTTCAGACTGCTCTGCTGTGAGTTCGCTTATTTAAGGGGGTTGAATCTGCCTTAAGATTCAGAGAGTGAGAAGCGCGTTTCTTCTTGGAGCTGCGTTTGGATAGTCCAGAGTGAACGGGAGTTAACGATGTATTGAGAAATATCTGCTTCTAAAACCAAAACGGAGCAACATAACAGAACGGCCTTCAATGTGTCCGTTCAACTTACAGAGTTAAACTGATGTGTGTTTGCAGGAGTTTGTAAACCCTTTCTGTGAATAAGCAGAAAACGCATTTTTCCAGCCAAATCCAAGCATTTCAGAAATAGCTGGAAATCTCCGTCTAAAATTCAAAACGAACGTATCCTTCAGATTGCTCTGTTGTGTGTTCTCTTAGCTAAGGCAGTTGAATGTACCTTGATTCAAAAATGAGAACCGCGTTTCTTCTAGGAGCTGCGTTTAGATATTCCACAGTGAATGGGAGTAAACGCTGTATTGAGAAATAACTGCTTCTAAAACCAAAACGGAGCAACCTAAGAAAACGGCCTTCAATGTGTGCGTTCAACTTAAAGCGTTAAACTAATGTGTGTTTGCAGGAATTTGTAAACCCTTTCTGTGAAGAAGCGGAAAACGCATTTTGCCAGCCAAATCCAAGCATTTAGAGATAGCTGGAATTTTTAGTCTAAAACTCAAAACGAACGTACACTTCAGACTGCTCTGCTGTGTGTTGGCTTACCTAAGGGAGTTGAATCTGCCTTGAGATTCAGAGAGTGAGAAGCGCGTTTTTTCTAGGAGCTGCGTTTGGATATTCCAGAGTGAATGAAAGTAAACGCTGTATTGAGAAATATCTGCTTCTAAAACCAAAACGGAGCAACCTAACAGAACGGCCTTCAATGGGTGCGTTCAAATTACAGAGTTAAACTGATGTGTGTTTGCAGGAGTTTGTAAACCCTTTCTGTGAAGAAGCGGAAAACGCATTTTTCCAGCCAAATCCAAGCATTTCAAGAATAGCTGGAGATCTCCGTCTAAAACTCAAAACAAACGTATCCTTCAGACTGCTCTGCTGTGTGTTCTCTTAGCTAAGGCAGTTGAATCTACCTTGAGATTCAAAAAGTGAGAACCGCGTTTCTTCTAGGAGCTGCGTTTTTATATTCAAGATTAAGTGAAAGTAAACGCTGTATTGAGAAATATCTGCTTCTAAAACCAAAACGGAGCAACCTAACAGAACGGCCTTCAATGGGTGCGTTCAACTTACAGAGATAAACTGATGTGTGTTTGCAGAGATTTTTAAACCCTTTCTGTGAAGAAGCGGAAAACGCATTTTTCCAGCCAAATCCAAGCATTTCAGGAATAGCTGGAGATCTCCGTCTAAAACTCAAAACGAACGTATCCTTCAGACTGCTCTGCTGTGTGTTCGCTTACCTAAGGGAGTTGAATCTGCCTTGAGATTCAGAGAGTGAGAAGCGCGTTTCTTCTAGGAGCTGCGATTGGATAGTCCAGAGTAAATGGGAGTTAACGCTGTATTGACAAATATCTGCTTCTAAAACCAAAACAGAGCAACCTAACAGAACGGCCTTCAATGTGTGCGTTCCACTTACAGAGTTAAACTGATGGGTGTTTGCAGGAATTTGTAAACCCTTTCTGTGAAGAAGCGGAAAACGCATTTTTCCAGCGAAATCCAAGCGTTTCAGGAATAGCTGAAAATCTCCGTCTAAAACTCAAAACGGACGTATCCTTCAGACTGCTATGCTGTGTGTTCGCTTAGCTAAGGGACCTGAATCTGCCTTGAGATTCAGAGAGTGAGAACCGCGTTTCTTCTAGGAGCTGCGTTTGGATATTCCAGAGTGAATGGGAGTAAACGCTGTATTGAGAAATATCTGCTTCTAAAACCAAAACGGAGCAACCTAAGAGAACGGCCTTCAATGTGTGCGTTCATCCTAAAGAGTTAAACTGATGTGTGTTTGCAGGAGTTTGTAAACCCTTTCTGTGAAGAAGCGGAAAACTTATTTTTCCAGCCAAATCCAAGCATTTCAGAAATAGCTTGAAATCTCTGTCTAAAACTCAAAACGAACGTATCCTTCAAACTGCTCTGCTGTGTGTTCGCTTAGCTAAGAAAGCTGAATCTGCCTTGAGATTCAGAGAGGGAGAAGCGCGTTTCTTCTAGGAGCTGCGTTTGGATATTACAGAATGAATGGGAGTTAACGCTGTATTGAGAAATATTTGCTTGTAAAACCAAAACGGAGCAACCTAACAGAACGGCCTTCAATGTGTGCGTTCATCTTACAGAGTTAAACTGATGTGTGTTTGCAGGAATTTGTAAACCCTTTCTGTGAAGAAGCGGAAAACGCATTTTTCCAGCCAAATCCAAGCATGTCAGAAATAGCTGGAAAATTCCGTCTAAAACTCAAAACGAATGTATCA
This sequence comes from Callithrix jacchus, assembly GCF_049354715.1. Classification (NCBI taxonomy): domain Eukaryota; kingdom Metazoa; phylum Chordata; class Mammalia; order Primates; family Cebidae; genus Callithrix; species Callithrix jacchus. Next base: position 60,951,760 of record NC_133506.1, read on the forward strand.
TTCAGACTGCTCTGCTGTGTGTTCGCTGACCTAAGGGAGTTGAATCTGCCTTGAGATTCAGAGAGTGAGAAGCGCGTTTCCTCTAGGAGCTGCGTTTGGATATTTCAGAGTGAATGGGAGTAAACGCTGTATTGAGAAATATCTGCTTCTAAACTCAAAACAAAGCAACCTACCAGAGAGGCCTTCGATGTGTGCGTTCCACTTACAGAGTTAAACTGATGTGTGTTCGCAGGAGTTTGTTAACCCTTTCTGAAAAGAAGGGGAAGACGCATTTTCCAGTCAAATCCAAGCATTTCAGGAATAGCTGGAAATCTCCGTCTAAATCTCAAAACAAACGTACACTTCAGACTGCTCTGCTGTGTGTTCGCTTACCTAAGGGAGTTGAATCGGCCTTGAGATTCAGAGAGTGAGAAGCGCGATTTTTCTAGGAGCTGCGTTTGGATATTTCAGAGTGAATGAAAGTAAACGCTGTATTGGGAAATATCTGCTTCTAAAACCAAAACGGAGTAACCTAACAGAACGGCCTTCAATGTGTGCGTTCAACTTACAGAGTTAAACTGATGTGTGTTTGCAGGAGTTTGTAAATTTTCTTCTGAGAAGAATCGGAAAACGCATTTTCCAGCCAAATCCAAGCATTTCAGGAATAGCTGGGTATCTCCGTCTAAAACTCAAAACAAACCTATCCTTCAGACTGCTCCGCTGTGTGTTCTCTTAGCTAAGGCAGTTGAATCTACCTTGAGATTCAGAGAGTGAGAACCGCGTTTCTTCTAGGAGCCGGGTTTGGATATTACAGAGTGAATGGGAGTAAACGCTGTATTGAGAAATATCTGCTTCTAAAACCCAAACGGAGCAACATAACAGAACGGCCTTCAATGTGTGCGTTCAACTTACAGAGTTAAACTGATGTGTGTTTGCAGGAGTTTGTAAACCCTTTCTGTGAAGAAGCGGAAAACGCATTTTTCCAGCCAAATCCAAGCATTTCAGAAATAGCTGGACATCTCCGTCTGAAACGCAAAACGAACGTATCCTTCAGACTGCTCTGCTGTGAGTTCGCTTATTTAAGGGGGTTGAATCTGCCTTAAGATTCAGAGAGTGAGAAGCGCGTTTCTTCTTGGAGCTGCGTTTGGATAGTCCAGAGTGAACGGGAGTTAACGATGTATTGAGAAATATCTGCTTCTAAAACCAAAACGGAGCAACATAACAGAACGGCCTTCAATGTGTCCGTTCAACTTACAGAGTTAAACTGATGTGTGTTTGCAGGAGTTTGTAAACCCTTTCTGTGAATAAGCAGAAAACGCATTTTTCCAGCCAAATCCAAGCATTTCAGGAATAGCTGGAAATCTCCGTCTAAAACTCAAAACGAACGTATCCTTCAGACTACTCTGCTGTGTGTTCGCTTACCTAAGGGAGTTGAATCTGCCTTGAGATTCAGAGTGTGAGAAGCGCGTTTCTTTTAGGAGCTGCGTTTGGATATTCCAGAGTGAATGGGAGTAAACGCTGTATAGAGAAATATCTGATTCTAAAACCAAAACGGAGCAACCTAACAGAACGGCCTTCAATGTGTGGGTTCAACCTAAAGAGATAAACTGATTTTTGTTTGCAGGAGTTTGTAAACCCTTTCTGTGAAGAAGCGGAAAACGCATTTTTCCAGCCAAATCCAAGCATTTCAGAAAGAGCTGGAAATCTCCGTCTACAACTCAAAACGAACATATCCTTCAGAATGCTCTGCTGTGTGTTCGCTTAGGTAAGGGAGCTGAATCTGCCTTGAGTTTCAGAGAGTGAGAAGCGTGTTTCTTCTAGGAGCTTCGTTTGGATATTCCAGAGTGAATGGGATTAAACGCTGTATTGAGAAATATCTGCTTCTAAAACCAAAACGGAGCAACTTAACAAAACGGCCTTCAATGTGTGCGTTCAACTTACAGAGGTAAACTGATGTGTGTTTGCAGGAGTTTGTAATCCCTTTCTGTGAAGAAGCGGAAAACGCATTTTTCAAGCCAAATCCAAGCATTTCAGAAATAGCTGGACATCTCCGTCTAAAACTCAAAACGAACGTATCCTTCAGAATGCTCGGCTGTGTGTTCGCTTACCTAAGGGAGTTGAATCTGCCTTGAGATTCAGAAAGTGAGAAGCGCGTTTCTTATAGGAGCTGCGTTTGTATAGTCCAGAGTGAATGGGAGTTTACGCTGTATTGAGAAGTATCTCCTTCTAGAACCAAAGCGGAGCAACTTAACAAAACAACCTTCAATGTGTGCGTTCAACTTACAGAGTTAAACTGATGTGTGTTTGCAGGAGTTTGTAAACCCTTTCTGAGAAGAGGGGGAAAACGCATATTCCAGCCAAATCCAAGCATTTAGGGATAGCTGGAATTCTCAGTCTAAAACTCAAAACGAACGTACACTTCAGACTGCTCTGCTGTGTGTTAGCTTACCTAAGGAAGTTGAATCTGCCTTGAGATTCAGAGAGTGAGAAGCGCGTTTGTTCTAGGAGCTGCGTTTGGATATTCCAGAGTGAATGAAAGTAAACGCTGTATTGAGAAATATCTGCTTCTAAAACCAAAACGGAGCAACCTAACAGAACGGCCTTCAATGGGTGCATTCAACTTACGGAGTTAAACTGATCTGTGTTTGCAGGGATTTTTAAACCCTTTCTGTGAAGAAGCGGAAAACGCATTTCTCCAGCCAAATCCAAGCATTTCAGGAATAGCTGGAGATCTCCGTCTAAAACTCAAAACAAACGTATCCTTCAGACTGCTCTGCTGTGTGTTCTCTTAGCTAAGGCAGTTGAATCTACCTTGAGATTCAAAAAGTGAGAACCGCGTTTCTTCTAGGAGCTGCGTTTTTATATTCAAGATTAAATGGGAGTAAACGCTGTATTGAGAAATATCTGCTTCTAAAACCGAAACGGAGAAACCTAACAGAACGGCCTTCAATGTGTGCGTTCAACTAACAGAGTTAAACTGATGTGTGTTTGCAGGAGTTTTTAAACCCTTTCTGTGAAGAAGTGGAAAACGCATTTTCCAGCCAAATCCAAGCATTTCACGAATAGCTGGAAATCTCAGTCTAAAACTCAAAACGAACGTATACTTCAGACTGCTCTGCTGTGTGTTCGCTTAGTTAAGGGACCTGAATCTGCCTTGAGATTCAGAGTGAGAAGCACGTTTCTTCTAGGAGCTGCGTTTAAATATTCCAGAGTGAATGGGAGTAAACGCTGTATTGAGAAATATCTGCTTCTAAAACCCAAACGGAGCAATCTAACAGAACGGCCTTCAATGTGTGCGTTCAACTTACAGAGTTGAACTGATGTGTGTTTGCAGGAGTTTGTAAACCCTTTCTGAGAAGAAGCGGAAAACGCATTTTCCAGCCAAATCCAAGCATTTCAGGAATAGCTGGAAATCTCCGTCTAAAACTCAAAACGAACGTATGATTCAGACTGCTCTGCTGTGTGTTCGCTTACATAACGGAGTTTAATCTGCCTTGAGATTCAGAGTGAGAAGCGCGTTTCTTATAGGTGCTGCGTTTGGATAGTCCAGAGTAAACGGGAGTTCACGCTGTATTGAGAAATATCTGCTTCTAAAACCAAAACGGAGCAATCTAACAGAACGGCCTTCAATGTGTGCGTTCCACTTACAGAGTTAAACTGATGTGTGTTAGCAGGAGTTTGAAAACCCTTTCTGTGAAGAAGCGGAAAACGCATTTTTCCAGCCAAATCCTAGCATTTCAGAAATAGCTGGTCATCTCCGTCTGAAACTCAAAACGAACGTATCCTTCAGACTGCTCTGCTGTGAGTTCGCCTATTTAAGGGGGTTGAATCTGCCTTGAGATTCAGAGAGTGAGCAGCCCGTTTCTTCTTGGAGCTGCGTTTGGATAGTCCAGAGTGAACGGGAGTTAACGATGTATTGAGAAATATCTGCTTCTAAAAGCAAAACGGAGCCACCTAACAGAACGGCCTTCAATGTGTGCGTTCAACTTACAGAGTTAAACTGATGTCTGTTTGCAGGAGTTTGTAAACCCTTTCCGTGAAGAAGCGGAAAACTTATTTTTCAAGCCAAATCCAAGCATTTCAGAAATAACTGGAAATCTCCGTCTAAAACTCAAAACGAACCTATCCTTCAGACTGCTCTGCTGTGTGTTCACTTACCTAAGGGAGCTGCATCTGCCTTGAGTTTCAGAGAGTGAGAAGCGAGTTTCTTCTAGGAGCTGCGTTTGGATATTACAGAATGAATGGGAGTTAACGCTGTATTGAGAAATATTTGCTTGTAAAACCAAAACGGAGCAACCTAACAGAACGGCCTTCAATGTGTGCGTTCATCTTACAGAGTTAAACTGATGTGTGTTTGCAGGAATTTGTAAACCCTTTCTGTGAAGAAGCGGAAAACGCATTTTTCCAGCCAAATCCAAGCATGTCAGAAATAGCTGGAAAATTCCGTCTAAAACTCAAAACGAATGTATCATTCAGACTGCTCTGCTGTGTGTTCGCTTACCTAAGGGAGTTGAATCTGCCTTGAGATTCAGAGAGTGAGAAGCGCGTTTCTTCTAGGAGCTGCGATTGGATAGTCCAGAGTAAATGGGAGTTAACGCTGTATTGACAAATATCTGCTTCTAAAACCAAAACAGAGCAACCTAACAGAACGGCCTTCAATGTGTGCGTTCCACTTACAGAGTTAAACTGATGGGTGTTTGCAGGAATTTGTAAACCCTTTCTGTGAAGAAGCGGAAAACGCATTTTTCCAGCGAAATCCAAGCGTTTCAGGAATAGCTGAAAATCTCCGTCTAAAACTCAAAACGGACGTATCCTTCAGACTGCTATGCTGTGTGTTCGCTTAGCTAAGGGACCTGAATCTGCCTTGAGATTCAGAGAGTGAGAACCGCGTTTCTTCTAGGAGCTGCGTTTGGATATTCCAGAGTGAATGGGAGTAAACGCTGTATTGAGAAATATCTGCTTCTAAAACCAAAACGGAGCAACCTAAGAGAACGGCCTTCAATGTGTGCGTTCATCCTAAAGAGTTAAACTGATGTGTGTTTGCAGGAGTTTGTAAACCCTTTCTGTGAAGAAGCGGAAAACTTATTTTTCCAGCCAAATCCAAGCATTTCAGAAATAGCTTGAAATCTCTGTCTAAAACTCAAAACGAACGTATCCTTCAAACTGCTCTGCTGTGTGTTCGCTTAGCTAAGAAAGCTGAATCTGCCTTGAGATTCAGAGAGGGAGAAGCGCGTTTCTTCTAGGAGCTGCGTTTGGATATTACAGAATGAATGGGAGTTAACGCTGTATTGAGAAATATTTGCTTGTAAAACCAAAACGGAGCAACCTAACAGAACGGCCTTCAATGTGTGCGTTCATCTTACAGAGTTAAACTGATGTGTGTTTGCAGGAATTTGTAAACCCTTTCTGTGAAGAAGCGGAAAACGCATTTTTCCAGCCAAATCCAAGCATGTCAGAAATAGCTGGAAAATTCCGTCTAAAACTCAAAACGAATGTATCATTCAGACTGCTCTGCTGTGTGTTCGCTGACCTAAGGGAGTTGAATCTGCCTTGAGATTCAGAGAGTGAGAAGCGCGTTTCCTCTAGGAGCTGCGTTTGGATATTTCAGAGTGAATGGGAGTAAACGCTGTATTGAGAAATATCTGCTTCTAAACTCAAAACAAAGCAACCTACCAGAGAGGCCTTCGATGTGTGCGTTCCACTTACAGAGTTAAACTGATGTGTGTTCGCAGGAGTTTGTTAACCCTTTCTGAAAAGAAGGGGAAGACGCATTTTCCAGTCAAATCCAAGCATTTCAGGAATAGCTGGAAATCTCCGTCTAAATCTCAAAACAAACGTACACTTCAGACTGCTCTGCTGTGTGTTCGCTTACCTAAGGGAGTTGAATCGGCCTTGAGATTCAGAGAGTGAGAAGCGCGATTTTTCTAGGAGCTGCGTTTGGATATTTCAGAGTGAATGAAAGTAAACGCTGTATTGGGAAATATCTGCTTCTAAAACCAAAACGGAGTAACCTAACAGAACGGCCTTCAATGTGTGCGTTCAACTTACAGAGTTAAACTGATGTGTGTTTGCAGGAGTTTGTAAATTTTCTTCTGAGAAGAATCGGAAAACGCATTTTCCAGCCAAATCCAAGCATTTCAGGAATAGCTGGGTATCTCCGTCTAAAACTCAAAACAAACCTATCCTTCAGACTGCTCTGCTGTGTGTTCTCTTAGCTAAGGCAGTTGAATCTACCTTGAGATTCAGAGAGTGAGAACCGCGTTTCTTCTAGGAGCCGGGTTTGGATATTACAGAGTGAATGGGAGTAAACGCTGTATTGAGAAATATCTGCTTCTAAAACCCAAACGGAGCAACATAACAGAACGGCCTTCAATGTGTGCGTTCAACTTACAGAGTTAAACTGATGTGTGTTTGCAGGAGTTTGTAAACCCTTTCTGTGAAGAAGCGGAAAACGCATTTTTCCAGCCAAATCCAAGCATTTCAGAAATAGCTGGACATCTCCGTCTGAAACGCAAAACGAACGTATCCTTCAGACTGCTCTGCTGTGAGTTCGCTTATTTAAGGGGGTTGAATCTGCCTTAAGATTCAGAGAGTGAGAAGCGCGTTTCTTCTTGGAGCTGCGTTTGGATAGTCCAGAGTGAACGGGAGTTAACGATGTATTGAGAAATATCTGCTTCTAAAACCAAAACGGAGCAACATAACAGAACGGCCTTCAATGTGTCCGTTCAACTTACAGAGTTAAACTGATGTGTGTTTGCAGGAGTTTGTAAACCCTTTCTGTGAATAAGCAGAAAACGCATTTTTCCAGCCAAATCCAAGCATTTCAGGAATAGCTGGAAATCTCCGTCTAAAACTCAAAACGAACGTATCCTTCAGACTACTCTGCTGTGTGTTCGCTTACCTAAGGGAGTTGAATCTGCCTTGAGATTCAGAGTGTGAGAAGCGCGTTTCTTTTAGGAGCTGCGTTTGGATATTCCAGAGTGAATGGGAGTAAACGCTGTATAGAGAAATATCTGATTCTAAAACCAAAACGGAGCAACCTAACAGAACGGCCTTCAATGTGTGGGTTCAACCTAAAGAGATAAACTGATTTTTGTTTGCAGGAGTTTGTAAACCCTTTCTGTGAAGAAGCGGAAAACGCATTTTTCCAGCCAAATCCAAGCATTTCAGAAAGAGCTGGAAATCTCCGTCTACAACTCAAAACGAACATATCCTTCAGAATGCTCTGCTGTGTGTTCGCTTAGGTAAGGGAGCTGAATCTGCCTTGAGTTTCAGAGAGTGAGAAGCGTGTTTCTTCTAGGAGCTTCGTTTGGATATTCCAGAGTGAATGGGATTAAACGCTGTATTGAGAAATATCTGCTTCTAAAACCAAAACGGAGCAACTTAACAAAACGGCCTTCAATGTGTGCGTTCAACTTACAGAGGTAAACTGATGTGTGTTTGCAGGAGTTTGTAATCCCTTTCTGTGAAGAAGCGGAAAACGCATTTTTCAAGCCAAATCCAAGCATTTCAGAAATAGCTGGACATCTCCGTCTAAAACTCAAAACGAACGTATCCTTCAGAATGCTCGGCTGTGTGTTCGCTTACCTAAGGGAGTTGAATCTGCCTTGAGATTCAGAAAGTGAGAAGCGCGTTTCTTATAGGAGCTGCGTTTGTATAGTCCAGAGTGAATGGGAGTTTACGCTGTATTGAGAAGTATCTCCTTCTAGAACCAAAGCGGAGCAACTTAACAAAACAACCTTCAATGTGTGCGTTCAACTTACAGAGTTAAACTGATGTGTGTTTGCAGGAGTTTGTAAACCCTTTCTGAGAAGAGGGGGAAAACGCATATTCCAGCCAAATCCAAGCATTTAGGGATAGCTGGAATTCTCAGTCTAAAACTCAAAACGAACGTACACTTCAGACTGCTCTGCTGTGTGTTAGCTTACCTAAGGAAGTTGAATCTGCCTTGAGATTCAGAGAGTGAGAAGCGCGTTTGTTCTAGGAGCTGCGTTTGGATATTCCAGAGTGAATGAAAGTAAACGCTGTATTGAGAAATATCTGCTTCTAAAACCAAAACGGAGCAACCTAACAGAACGGCCTTCAATGGGTGCATTCAACTTACGGAGTTAAACTGATCTGTGTTTGCAGGGATTTTTAAACCCTTTCTGTGAAGAAGCGGAAAACGCATTTCTCCAGCCAAATCCAAGCATTTCAGGAATAGCTGGAGATCTCCGTCTAAAACTCAAAACAAACGTATCCTTCAGACTGCTCTGCTGTGTGTTCTCTTAGCTAAGGCAGTTGAATCTACCTTGAGATTCAAAAAGTGAGAACCGCGTTTCTTCTAGGAGCTGCGTTTTTATATTCAAGATTAAATGGGAGTAAACGCTGTATTGAGAAATATCTGCTTCTAAAACCGAAACGGAGAAACCTAACAGAACGGCCTTCAATGTGTGCGTTCAACTAACAGAGTTAAACTGATGTGTGTTTGCAGGAGTTTTTAAACCCTTTCTGTGAAGAAGTGGAAAACGCATTTTCCAGCCAAATCCAAGCATTTCACGAATAGCTGGAAATCTCAGTCTAAAACTCAAAACGAACGTATACTTCAGACTGCTCTGCTGTGTGTTCGCTTAGTTAAGGGACCTGAATCTGCCTTGAGATTCAGAGTGAGAAGCACGTTTCTTCTAGGAGCTGCGTTTAAATATTCCAGAGTGAATGGGAGTAAACGCTGTATTGAGAAATATCTGCTTCTAAAACCCAAACGGAGCAATCTAACAGAACGGCCTTCAATGTGTGCGTTCAACTTACAGAGTTGAACTGATGTGTGTTTGCAGGAGTTTGTAAACCCTTTCTGAGAAGAAGCGGAAAACGCATTTTCCAGCCAAATCCAAGCATTTCAGGAATAGCTGGAAATCTCCGTCTAAAACTCAAAACGAACGTATGATTCAGACTGCTCTGCTGTGTGTTCGCTTACATAACGGAGTTTAATCTGCCTTGAGATTCAGAGTGAGAAGCGCGTTTCTTATAGGTGCTGCGTTTGGATAGTCCAGAGTAAACGGGAGTTCACGCTGTATTGAGAAATATCTGCTTCTAAAACCAAAACGGAGCAATCTAACAGAACGGCCTTCAATGTGTGCGTTCAACTTACAGAGTTAAACTGATGTGTGTTAGCAGGAGTTTGAAAACCCTTTCTGTGAAGAAGCGGAAAACGCATTTTTCCAGCCAAATCCTAGCATTTCAGAAATAGCTGGTCATCTCCGTCTGAAACTCAAAACGAACGTATCCTTCAGACTGCTCTGCTGTGAGTTCGCCTATTTAAGGGGGTTGAATCTGCCTTGAGATTCAGAGAGTGAGCAGCCCGTTTCTTCTTGGAGCTGCGTTTGGATAGTCCAGAGTGAACGGGAGTTAACGATGTATTGAGAAATATCTGCTTCTAAAAGCAAAACGGAGCCACCTAACAGAACGGCCTTCAATGTGTGCGTTCAACTTACAGAGTTAAACTGATGTCTGTTTGCAGGAGTTTGTAAACCCTTTCCGTGAAGAAGCGGAAAACTTATTTTTCAAGCCAAATCCAAGCATTTCAGAAATAACTGGAAATCTCCGTCTAAAACTCAAAACGAACCTATCCTTCAGACTGCTCTGCTGTGTGTTCGCTTACCTAAGGGAGCTGCATCTGCCTTGAGTTTCAGAGAGTGAGAAGCGAGTTTCTTCTAGGAGCTGCGTTTGGATATTACAGAGTGAATGGGAGTTAACGCTGTATTGAGAAATATTTGCTTGTAAAACCAAAACGGAGCAACCTAACAGAACGGCCTTCAATGTGTGCGTTCATCTTACAGAGTTAAACTGATGTGTGTTTGCAGGAATTTGTAAACCCTTTCTGTGAAGAAGCGGAAAACGCATTTTTCCAGCCAAATCCAAGCATGTCAGAAATAGCTGGAAAATTCCGTCTAAAACTCAAAACGAATGTATCATTCAGACTGCTCTGCTGTGTGTTCGCTGACCTAAGGGAGTTGAATCTGCCTTGAGATTCAGAGAGTGAGAAGCGCGTTTCCTCTAGGAGCTGCGTTTGGATATTTCAGAGTGAATGGGAGTAAACGCTGTATTGAGAAATATCTGCTTCTAAACTCAAAACAAAGCAACCTACCAGAGAGGCCTTCGATGTGTGCGTTCCACTTACAGAGTTAAACTGATGTGTGTTCGCAGGAGTTTGTTAACCCTTTCTGAAAAGAAGGGGAAGACGCATTTTCCAGTCAAATCCAAGCATTTCAGGAATAGCTGGAAATCTCCGTCTAAATCTCAAAACAAACGTACACTTCAGACTGCTCTGCTGTGTGTTCGCTTACCTAAGGGAGTTGAATCGGCCTTGAGATTCAGAGAGTGAGAAGCGCGATTTTTCTAGGAGCTGCGTTTGGATATTTCAGAGTGAATGAAAGTAAACGCTGTATTGGGAAATATCTGCTTCTAAAACCAAAACGGAGTAACCTAACAGAACGGCCTTCAATGTGTGCGTTCAACTTACAGAGTTAAACTGATGTGTGTTTGCAGGAGTTTGTAAATTTTCTTCTGAGAAGAATCGGAAAACGCATTTTCCAGCCAAATCCAAGCATTTCAGGAATAGCTGGGTATCTCCGTCTAAAACTCAAAACAAACCTATCCTTCAGACTGCTCTGCTGTGTGTTCTCTTAGCTAAGGCAGTTGAATCTACCTTGAGATTCAGAGAGTGAGAACCGCGTTTCTTCTAGGAGCCGGGTTTGGATATTACAGAGTGAATGGGAGTAAACGCTGTATTGAGAAATATCTGCTTCTAAAACCCAAACGGAGCAACATAACAGAACGGCCTTCAATGTGTGCGTTCAACTTACAGAGTTAAACTGATGTGTGTTTGCAGGAGTTTGTAAACCCTTTCTGTGAAGAAGCGGAAAACGCATTTTTCCAGCCAAATCCAAGCATTTCAGAAATAGCTGGACATCTCCGTCTGAAACGCAAAACGAACGTATCCTTCAGACTGCTCTGCTGTGAGTTCGCTTATTTAAGGGGGTTGAATCTGCCTTAAGATTCAGAGAGTGAGAAGCGCGTTTCTTCTTGGAGCTGCGTTTGGATAGTCCAGAGTGAACGGGAGTTAACGATGTATTGAGAAATATCTGCTTCTAAAACCAAAACGGAGCAACATAACAGAACGGCCTTCAATGTGTCCGTTCAACTTACAGAGTTAAACTGATGTGTGTTTGCAGGAGTTTGTAAACCCTTTCTGTGAATAAGCAGAAAACGCATTTTTCCAGCCAAATCCAAGCATTTCAGAAATAGCTGGAAATCTCCGTCTAAAATTCAAAACGAACGTATTCTTCAGATTGCTCTGTTGTGTGTTCTCTTAGCTAAGGCAGTTGAATGTACCTTGATTCAAAAATGAGAACCGCGTTTCTTCTAGGAGCTGCGTTTAGATATTCCACAGTGAATGGGAGTAAACGCTGTATTGAGAAATAACTGCTTCTAAAACCAAAACGGAGCAACCTAACAAAACGGCCTTCAATGTGTGCGTTCAACTTAAAGCGTTAAACTAATGTGTGTTTGCAGGAATTTGTAAACCCTTTCTGTGAAGAAGCGGAAAACGCATTTTTCCAGCCAAATCCAAGCATGTCAGAAATAGCTGGAAAATTCCGTCTAAAACTCAAAACGAATGTATCATTCAGACTGCTCTGCTGTGTGTTCGCTTACCTAAGGGAGTTGAATCTGCCTTGAGATTCAGAGAGTGAGAAGCGCGTTTCTTCTAGGAGCTGCGATTGGATAGTCCAGAGTAAATGGGAGTTAACGCTGTATTGACAAATATCTGCTTCTAAAACCAAAACAGAGCAACCTAACAGAACGGCCTTCAATGTGTGCGTTCCACTTACAGAGTTAAACTGATGGGTGTTTGCAGGAATTTGTAAACCCTTTCTGTGAAGAAGCGGAAAACGCATTTTTCCAGCGAAATCCAAGCGTTTCAGGAATAGCTGAAAATCTCCGTCTAAAACTCAAAACGGACGTATCCTTCAGACTGCTATGCTGTGTGTTCGCTTAGCTAAGGGACCTGAATCTGCCTTGAGATTCAGAGAGTGAGAACCGCGTTTCTTCTAGGAGCTGCGTTTGGATATTCCAGAGTGAATGGGAGTAAACGCTGTATTGAGAAATATCTGCTTCTAAAACCAAAACGGAGCAACCTAAGAGAACGGCCTTCAATGTGTGCGTTCATCCTAAAGAGTTAAACTGATGTGTGTTTGCAGGAGTTTGTAAACCCTTTCTGTGAAGAAGCGGAAAACTTATTTTTCCAGCCAAATCCAAGCATTTCAGAAATAGCTTGAAATCTCTGTCTAAAACTCAAAACGAACGTATCCTTCAAACTGCTCTGCTGTGTGTTCGCTTAGCTAAGAAAGCTGAATCTGCCTTGAGATTCAGAGAGGGAGAAGCGCGTTTCTTCTAGGAGCTGCGTTTGGATATTACAGAATGAATGGGAGTTAACGCTGTATTGAGAAATATTTGCTTGTAAAACCAAAACGGAGCAACCTAACAGAACGGCCTTCAATGTGTGCGTTCATCTTACAGAGTTAAACTGATGTGTGTTTGCAGGAATTTGTAAACCCTTTCTGTGAAGAAGCGGAAAACGCATTTTTCCAGCCAAATCCAAGCATGTCAGAAATAGCTGGAAAATTCCGTCTAAAACTCAAAACGAATGTATCATTCAGACTGCTCTGCTGTGTGTTCGCTGACCTAAGGGAGTTGAATCTGCCTTGAGATTCAGAGAGTGAGAAGCGCGTTTCCTCTAGGAGCTGCGTTTGGATATTTCAGAGTGAATGGGAGTAAACGCTGTATTGAGAAATATCTGCTTCTAAACTCAAAACAAAGCAACCTACCAGAGAGGCCTTCGATGTGTGCGTTCCACTTACAGAGTTAAACTGATGTGTGTTCGCAGGAGTTTGTTAACCCTTTCTGAAAAGAAGGGGAAGACGCATTTTCCAGTCAAATCCAAGCATTTCAGGAATAGCTGGAAATCTCCGTCTAAATCTCAAAACAAACGTACACTTCAGACTGCTCTGCTGTGTGTTCGCTTACCTAAGGGAGTTGAATCGGCCTTGAGATTCAGAGAGTGAGAAGCGCGATTTTTCTAGGAGCTGCGTTTGGATATTTCAGAGTGAATGAAAGTAAACGCTGTATTGGGAAATATCTGCTTCTAAAACCAAAACGGAGTAACCTAACAGAACGGCCTTCAATGTGTGCGTTCAACTTACAGAGTTAAACTGATGTGTGTTTGCAGGAGTTTGTAAATTTTCTTCTGAGAAGAATCGGAAAACGCATTTTCCAGCCAAATCCAAGCATTTCAGGAATAGCTGGGTATCTCCGTCTAAAACTCAAAACAAACCTATCCTTCAGACTGCTCTGCTGTGTGTTCTCTTAGCTAAGGCAGTTGAATCTACCTTGAGATTCAGAGAGTGAGAACCGCGTTTCTTCTAGGAGCCGGGTTTGGATATTACAGAGTGAATGGGAGTAAACGCTGTATTGAGAAATATCTGCTTCTAAAACCCAAACGGAGCAACATAACAGAACGGCCTTCAATGTGTGCGTTCAACTTACAGAGTTAAACTGATGTGTGTTTGCAGGAGTTTGTAAACCCTTTCTGTGAAGAAGCGGAAAACGCATTTTTCCAGCCAAATCCAAGCATTTCAGAAATAGCTGGACATCTCCGTCTGAAACGCAAAACGAACGTATCCTTCAGACTGCTCTGCTGTGAGTTCGCTTATTTAAGGGGGTTGAATCTGCCTTAAGATTCAGAGAGTGAGAAGCGCGTTTCTTCTTGGAGCTGCGTTTGGATAGTCCAGAGTGAACGGGAGTTAACGATGTATTGAGAAATATCTGCTTCTAAAACCAAAACGGAGCAACATAACAGAACGGCCTTCAATGTGTCCGTTCAACTTACAGAGTTAAACTGATGTGTGTTTGCAGGAGTTTGTAAACCCTTTCTGTGAATAAGCAGAAAACGCATTTTTCCAGCCAAATCCAAGCATTTCAGGAATAGCTGGAAATCTCCGTCTAAAACTCAAAACGAACGTATCCTTCAGACTACTCTGCTGTGTGTTCGCTTACCTAAGGGAGTTGAATCTGCCTTGAGATTCAGAGTGTGAGAAGCGCGTTTCTTTTAGGAGCTGCGTTTGGATATTCCAGAGTGAATGGGAGTAAACGCTGTATAGAGAAATATCTGATTCTAAAACCAAAACGGAGCAACCTAACAGAACGGCCTTCAATGTGTGGGTTCAACCTAAAGAGATAAACTGATTTTTGTTTGCAGGAGTTTGTAAACCCTTTCTGTGAAGAAGCGGAAAACGCATTTTTCCAGCCAAATCCAAGCATTTCAGAAAGAGCTGGAAATCTCCGTCTACAACTCAAAACGAACATATCCTTCAGAATGCTCTGCTGTGTGTTCGCTTAGGTAAGGGAGCTGAATCTGCCTTGAGTTTCAGAGAGTGAGAAGCGTGTTTCTTCTAGGAGCTTCGTTTGGATATTCCAGAGTGAATGGGATTAAACGCTGTATTGAGAAATATCTGCTTCTAAAACCAAAACGGAGCAACTTAACAAAACGGCCTTCAATGTGTGCGTTCAACTTACAGAGGTAAACTGATGTGTGTTTGCAGGAGTTTGTAATCCCTTTCTGTGAAGAAGCGGAAAACGCATTTTTCAAGCCAAATCCAAGCATTTCAGAAATAGCTGGACATCTCCGTCTAAAACTCAAAACGAACGTATCCTTCAGAATGCTCGGCTGTGTGTTCGCTTACCTAAGGGAGTTGAATCTGCCTTGAGATTCAGAAAGTGAGAAGCGCGTTTCTTATAGGAGCTGCGTTTGTATAGTCCAGAGTGAATGGGAGTTTACGCTGTATTGAGAAGTATCTCCTTCTAGAACCAAAGCGGAGCAACTTAACAAAACAACCTTCAATGTGTGCGTTCAACTTACAGAGTTAAACTGATGTGTGTTTGCAGGAGTTTGTAAACCCTTTCTGAGAAGAGGGGGAAAACGCATATTCCAGCCAAATCCAAGCATTTAGGGATAGCTGGAATTCTCAGTCTAAAACTCAAAACGAACGTACACTTCAGACTGCTCTGCTGTGTGTTAGCTTACCTAAGGAAGTTGAATCTGCCTTGAGATTCAGAGAGTGAGAAGCGCGTTTGTTCTAGGAGCTGCGTTTGGATATTCCAGAGTGAATGAAAGTAAACGCTGTATTGAGAAATATCTGCTTCTAAAACCAAAACGGAGCAACCTAACAGAACGGCCTTCAATGGGTGCATTCAACTTACGGAGTTAAACTGATCTGTGTTTGCAGGGATTTTTAAACCCTTTCTGTGAAGAAGCGGAAAACGCATTTCTCCAGCCAAATCCAAGCATTTCAGGAATAGCTGGAGATCTCCGTCTAAAACTCAAAACAAACGTATCCTTCAGACTGCTCTGCTGTGTGTTCTCTTAGCTAAGGCAGTTGAATCTACCTTGAGATTCAAAAAGTGAGAACCGCGTTTCTTCTAGGAGCTGCGTTTTTATATTCAAGATTAAATGGGAGTAAACGCTGTATTGAGAAATATCTGCTTCTAAAACCGAAACGGAGAAACCTAACAGAACGGCCTTCAATGTGTGCGTTCAACTAACAGAGTTAAACTGATGTGTGTTTGCAGGAGTTTTTAAACCCTTTCTGTGAAGAAGTGGAAAACGCATTTTCCAGCCAAATCCAAGCATTTCACGAATAGCTGGAAATCTCAGTCTAAAACTCAAAACGAACGTATACTTCAGACTGCTCTGCTGTGTGTTCGCTTAGTTAAGGGACCTGAATCTGCCTTGAGATTCAGAGTGAGAAGCACGTTTCTTCTAGGAGCTGCGTTTAAATATTCCAGAGTGAATGGGAGTAAACGCTGTATTGAGAAATATCTGCTTCTAAAACCCAAACGGAGCAATCTAACAGAACGGCCTTCAATGTGTGCGTTCAACTTACAGAGTTGAACTGATGTGTGTTTGCAGGAGTTTGTAAACCCTTTCTGAGAAGAAGCGGAAAACGCATTTTCCAGCCAAATCCAAGCATTTCAGGAATAGCTGGAAATCTCCGTCTAAAACTCAAAACGAACGTATGATTCAGACTGCTCTGCTGTGTGTTCGCTTACATAACGGAGTTTAATCTGCCTTGAGATTCAGAGTGAGAAGCGCGTTTCTTATAGGTGCTGCGTTTGGATAGTCCAGAGTAAACGGGAGTTCACGCTGTATTGAGAAATATCTGCTTCTAAAACCAAAACGGAGCAATCTAACAGAACGGCCTTCAATGTGTGCGTTCAACTTACAGAGTTAAACTGATGTGTGTTAGCAGGAGTTTGAAAACCCTTTCTGTGAAGAAGCGGAAAACGCATTTTTCCAGCCAAATCCTAGCATTTCAGAAATAGCTGGTCATCTCCGTCTGAAACTCAAAACGAACGTATCCTTCAGACTGCTCTGCTGTGAGTTCGCCTATTTAAGGGGGTTGAATCTGCCTTGAGATTCAGAGAGTGAGCAGCCCGTTTCTTCTTGGAGCTGCGTTTGGATAGTCCAGAGTGAACGGGAGTTAACGATGTATTGAGAAATATCTGCTTCTAAAAGCAAAACGGAGCCACCTAACAGAACGGCCTTCAATGTGTGCGTTCAACTTACAGAGTTAAACTGATGTCTGTTTGCAGGAGTTTGTAAACCCTTTCCGTGAAGAAGCGGAAAACTTATTTTTCAAGCCAAATCCAAGCATTTCAGAAATAACTGGAAATCTCCGTCTAAAACTCAAAACGAACCTATCCTTCAGACTGCTCTGCTGTGTGTTCGCTTACCTAAGGGAGCTGCATCTGCCTTGAGTTTCAGAGAGTGAGAAGCGAGTTTCTTCTAGGAGCTGCGTTTGGATATTACAGAGTGAATGGGAGTTAACGCTGTATTGAGAAATATTTGCTTGTAAAACCAAAACGGAGCAACCTAACAGAACGGCCTTCAATGTGTGCGTTCATCTTACAGAGTTAAACTGATGTGTGTTTGCAGGAATTTGTAAACCCTTTCTGTGAAGAAGCGGAAAACGCATTTTTCCAGCCAAATCCAAGCATGTCAGAAATAGCTGGAAAATTCCGTCTAAAACTCAAAACGAATGTATCATTCAGACTGCTCTGCTGTGTGTTCGCTGACCTAAGGGAGTTGAATCTGCCTTGAGATTCAGAGAGTGAGAAGCGCGTTTCCTCTAGGAGCTGCGTTTGGATATTTCAGAGTGAATGGGAGTAAACGCTGTATTGAGAAATATCTGCTTCTAAACTCAAAACAAAGCAACCTACCAGAGAGGCCTTCGATGTGTGCGTTCCACTTACAGAGTTAAACTGATGTGTGTTCGCAGGAGTTTGTTAACCCTTTCTGAAAAGAAGGGGAAGACGCATTTTCCAGTCAAATCCAAGCATTTCAGGAATAGCTGGAAATCTCCGTCTAAATCTCAAAACAAACGTACACTTCAGACTGCTCTGCTGTGTGTTCGCTTACCTAAGGGAGTTGAATCGGCCTTGAGATTCAGAGAGTGAGAAGCGCGATTTTTCTAGGAGCTGCGTTTGGATATTTCAGAGTGAATGAAAGTAAACGCTGTATTGGGAAATATCTGCTTCTAAAACCAAAACGGAGTAACCTAACAGAACGGCCTTCAATGTGTGCGTTCAACTTACAGAGTTAAACTGATGTGTGTTTGCAGGAGTTTGTAAATTTTCTTCTGAGAAGAATCGGAAAACGCATTTTCCAGCCAAATCCAAGCATTTCAGGAATAGCTGGGTATCTCCGTCTAAAACTCAAAACAAACCTATCCTTCAGACTGCTCTGCTGTGTGTTCTCTTAGCTAAGGCAGTTGAATCTACCTTGAGATTCAGAGAGTGAGAACCGCGTTTCTTCTAGGAGCCGGGTTTGGATATTACAGAGTGAATGGGAGTAAACGCTGTATTGAGAAATATCTGCTTCTAAAACCCAAACGGAGCAACATAACAGAACGGCCTTCAATGTGTGCGTTCAACTTACAGAGTTAAACTGATGTGTGTTTGCAGGAGTTTGTAAACCCTTTCTGTGAAGAAGCGGAAAACGCATTTTTCCAGCCAAATCCAAGCATTTCAGAAATAGCTGGACATCTCCGTCTGAAACGCAAAACGAACGTATCCTTCAGACTGCTCTGCTGTGAGTTCGCTTATTTAAGGGGGTTGAATCTGCCTTAAGATTCAGAGAGTGAGAAGCGCGTTTCTTCTTGGAGCTGCGTTTGGATAGTCCAGAGTGAACGGGAGTTAACGATGTATTGAGAAATATCTGCTTCTAAAACCAAAACGGAGCAACATAACAGAACGGCCTTCAATGTGTCCGTTCAACTTACAGAGTTAAACTGATGTGTGTTTGCAGGAGTTTGTAAACCCTTTCTGTGAATAAGCAGAAAACGCATTTTTCCAGCCAAATCCAAGCATTTCAGAAATAGCTGGAAATCTCCGTCTAAAATTCAAAACGAACGTATTCTTCAGATTGCTCTGTTGTGTGTTCTCTTAGCTAAGGCAGTTGAATGTACCTTGATTCAAAAATGAGAACCGCGTTTCTTCTAGGAGCTGCGTTTAGATATTCCACAGTGAATGGGAGTAAACGCTGTATTGAGAAATAACTGCTTCTAAAACCAAAACGGAGCAACCTAACAAAACGGCCTTCAATGTGTGCGTTCAACTTAAAGCGTTAAACTAATGTGTGTTTGCAGGAATTTGTAAACCCTTTCTGTGAAGAAGCGGAAAACGCATTTTGCCAGCCAAATCCAAGCATTTAGAGATAGCTGGAATTTTTAGTCTAAAACTCAAAACGAACGTACACTTCAGACTGCTCTGCTGTGTGTTGGCTTACCTAAGGGAGTTGAATCTGCCTTGAGATTCAGAGAGTGAGAAGCGCGTTTTTTCTAGGAGCTGCGTTTGGATATTCCAGAGTGAATGAAAGTAAACGCTGTATTGAGAAATATCTGCTTCTAAAACCAAAACGGAGCAACCTAACAGAACGGCCTTCAATGGGTGCGTTCAAATTACAGAGTTAAACTGATGTGTGTTTGCAGGAGTTTGTAAACCCTTTCTGTGAAGAAGCAGAAAACGCATTTTTCCAGCCAAATCCAAGCATTTCAAGAATAGCTGGAGATCTCCGTCTAAAACTCAAAACAAACGTATCCTTCAGACTGCTCTGCTGTGTGTTCTCTTAGCTAAGGCAGTTGAATCTACCTTGAGATTCAAAAAGTGAGAACTGCGTTTCTTCTAGGAGCTGCGTTTTTATATTCAAGATTAAGTGAAAGTAAACGCTGTATTGAGAAATATCTGCTTCTAAAACCAAAACGGAGCAACCTAACAGAACGGCCTTCAATGGGTGCGTTCAACTTACAGAGATAAACTGATGTGTGTTTGCAGGGATTTTTAAACCCTTTCTGTGAAGAAGCGGAAAACGCATTTTTCCAGCCAAATCCAAGCATTTCAGGAATAGCTGGAGATCTCCGTCTAAAACTCAAAACGAACGTATCCTTCAGACTGCTCTGCTGTGTGTTCGCTTACCTAAGGGAGTTGAATCTGCCTTGAGATTCAGAGAGTGAGAAGCGCGTTTCTTCTAGGAGCTGCGTTTGGATAGTCCAGAGTAAATGGGAGTTAACGCTGTATTGACAAATATCTGCTTCTAAAACCAAAACAGAGCAACCTAACAAAACGGCCTTCAATGTGTGCGTTCCACTTACAGAGTTAAACTGATGGGTGTTTGCAGGAATTTGTAAACCCTTTCTGTGAAGAAGCGGAAAACGCATTTTTCCAGCGAAATCCAAGCGTTTCAGGAATAGCTGAAAATCTCCGTCTAAAACTCAAAACGGACGTATCCTTCAGACTGCTATGCTGTGTGTTCGCTTAGCTAAGGAACCTGAATCTGCCTTGAGATTCAGAGAGTGAGAACCGCGTTTCTTCTAGGAGCTGCGTTTGGATATTCCAGAGTGAATGGGAGTAAACGCTGTATTGAGAAATATCTGCTTCTAAAACCAAAACGGAGCAACCTAAGAGAACGGCCTTCAATGTGTGCGTTCATCCTAAAGAGTTAAACTGATGTGTGTTTGCAGGAGTTTGTAAACCCTTTCTGTGAAGAAGCGGAAAACTTATTTTTCCAGCCAAATCCAAGCATTTCAGAAATAGCTTGAAATCTCTGTCTAAAACTCAAAACGAACGTATCCTTCAAACTGCTCTGCTGTGTGTTCGCTTAGCTAAGAAAGCTGAATCTGCCTTGAGATTCAGAGAGGGAGAAGCGCGTTTCTTCTAGGAGCTGCGTTTGGATATTACAGAATGAATGGGAGTTAACGCTGTATTGAGAAATATTTGCTTGTAAAACCAAAACGGAGCAACCTAACAGAACGGCCTTCAATGTGTGCGTTCATCTTACAGAGTTAAACTGATGTGTGTTTGCAGGAATTTGTAAACCCTTTCTGTGAAGAAGCGGAAAACGCATTTTTCCAGCCAAATCCAAGCATGTCAGAAATAGCTGGAAAATTCCGTCTAAAACTCAAAACGAATGTATCATTCAGACTGCTCTGCTGTGTGTTCGCTGACCTAAGGGAGTTGAATCTGCCTTGAGATTCAGAGAGTGAGAAGCGCGTTTCCTCTAGGAGCTGCGTTTGGATATTTCAGAGTGAATGGGAGTAAACGCTGTATTGAGAAATATCTGCTTCTAAACTCAAAACAAAGCAACCTACCAGAGAGGCCTTCGATGTGTGCGTTCCACTTACAGAGTTAAACTGATGTGTGTTCGCAGGAGTTTGTTAACCCTTTCTGAAAAGAAGGGGAAGACGCATTTTCCAGTCAAATCCAAGCATTTCAGGAATAGCTGGGTATCTCCGTCTAAAACTCAAAACAAACCTATCCTTCAGACTGCTCTGCTGTGTGTTCTCTTAGCTAAGGCAGTTGAATCTACCTTGAGATTCAGAGAGTGAGAACCGCGTTTCTTCTAGGAGCCGGGTTTGGATATTACAGAGTGAATGGGAGTAAACGCTGTATTGAGAAATATCTGCTTCTAAAACCCAAACGGAGCAACATAACAGAACGGCCTTCAATGTGTGCGTTCAACTTACAGAGTTAAACTGATGTGTGTTTGCAGGAGTTTGTAAACCCTTTCTGTGAAGAAGCGGAAAACGCATTTTTCCAGCCAAATCCAAGCATTTCAGAAATAGCTGGACATCTCCGTCTGAAACGCAAAACGAACGTATCCTTCAGACTGCTCTGCTGTGAGTTCGCTTATTTAAGGGGGTTGAATCTGCCTTAAGATTCAGAGAGTGAGAAGCGCGTTTCTTCTTGGAGCTGCGTTTGGATAGTCCAGAGTGAACGGGAGTTAACGATGTATTGAGAAATATCTGCTTCTAAAACCAAAACGGAGCAACATAACAGAACGGCCTTCAATGTGTCCGTTCAACTTACAGAGTTAAACTGATGTGTGTTTGCAGGAGTTTGTAAACCCTTTCTGTGAATAAGCAGAAAACGCATTTTTCCAGCCAAATCCAAGCATTTCAGGAATAGCTGGAAATCTCCGTCTAAAACTCAAAACGAACGTATCCTTCAGACTACTCTGCTGTGTGTTCGCTTACCTAAGGGAGTTGAATCTGCCTTGAGATTCAGAGTGTGAGAAGCGCGTTTCTTTTAGGAGCTGCGTTTGGATATTCCAGAGTGAATGGGAGTAAACGCTGTATAGAGAAATATCTGATTCTAAAACCAAAACGGAGCAACCTAACAGAACGGCCTTCAATGTGTGGGTTCAACCTAAAGAGATAAACTGATTTTTGTTTGCAGGAGTTTGTAAACCCTTTCTGTGAAGAAGCGGAAAACGCATTTTTCCAGCCAAATCCAAGCATTTCAGAAAGAGCTGGAAATCTCCGTCTACAACTCAAAACGAACATATCCTTCAGAATGCTCTGCTGTGTGTTCGCTTAGGTAAGGGAGCTTAATCTGCCTTGAGTTTCAGAGAGTGAGAAGCGTGTTTCTTCTAGGAGCTTCGTTTGGATATTCCAGAGTGAATGGGATTAAACGCTGTATTGAGAAATATCTGCTTCTAAAACCAAAACGGAGCAACTTAACAAAACGGCCTTCAATGTGTGCGTTCAACTTACAGAGGTAAACTGATGTGTGTTTGCAGGAGTTTGTAATCCCTTTCTGTGAAGAAGCGGAAAACGCATTTTTCAAGCCAAATCCAAGCATTTCAGAAATAGCTGGACATCTCCGTCTAAAACTCAAAACGAACGTATCCTTCAGAATGCTCGGCTGTGTGTTCGCTTACCTAAGGGAGTTGAATCTGCCTTGAGATTCAGAAAGTGAGAAGCGCGTTTCTTATAGGAGCTGCGTTTGTATAGTCCAGAGTGAATGGGAGTTTACGCTGTATTGAGAAGTATCTCCTTCTAGAACCAAAGCGGAGCAACTTAACAAAACAACCTTCAATGTGTGCGTTCAACTTACAGAGTTAAACTGATGTGTGTTTGCAGGAGTTTGTAAACCCTTTCTGAGAAGAGGGGGAAAACGCATATTCCAGCCAAATCCAAGCATTTAGGGATAGCTGGAATTCTCAGTCTAAAACTCAAAACGAACGTACACTTCAGACTGCTCTGCTGTGTGTTAGCTTACCTAAGGAAGTTGAATCTGCCTTGAGATTCAGAGAGTGAGAAGCGCGTTTGTTCTAGGAGCTGCGTTTGGATATTCCAGAGTGAATGAAAGTAAACGCTGTATTGAGAAATATCTGCTTCTAAAACCAAAACGGAGCAACCTAACAGAACGGCCTTCAATGGGTGCATTCAACTTACGGAGTTAAACTGATCTGTGTTTGCAGGGATTTTTAAACCCTTTCTGTGAAGAAGCGGAAAACGCATTTCTCCAGCCAAATCCAAGCATTTCAGGAATAGCTGGAGATCTCCGTCTAAAACTCAAAACAAACGTATCCTTCAGACTGCTCTGCTGTGTGTTCTCTTAGCTAAGGCAGTTGAATCTACCTTGAGATTCAAAAAGTGAGAACCGCGTTTCTTCTAGGAGCTGCGTTTTTATATTCAAGATTAAATGGGAGTAAACGCTGTATTGAGAAATATCTGCTTCTAAAACCGAAACGGAGAAACCTAACAGAACGGCCTTCAATGTGTGCGTTCAACTAACAGAGTTAAACTGATGTGTGTTTGCAGGAGTTTTTAAACCCTTTCTGTGAAGAAGTGGAAAACGCATTTTCCAGCCAAATCCAAGCATTTCACGAATAGCTGGAAATCTCAGTCTAAAACTCAAAACGAACGTATACTTCAGACTGCTCTGCTGTGTGTTCGCTTAGTTAAGGGACCTGAATCTGCCTTGAGATTCAGAGTGAGAAGCACGTTTCTTCTAGGAGCTGCGTTTAAATATTCCAGAGTGAATGGGAGTAAACGCTGTATTGAGAAATATCTGCTTCTAAAACCCAAACGGAGCAATCTAACAGAACGGCCTTCAATGTGTGCGTTCAACTTACAGAGTTGAACTGATGTGTGTTTGCAGGAGTTTGTAAACCCTTTCTGAGAAGAAGCGGAAAACGCATTTTCCAGCCAAATCCAAGCATTTCAGGAATAGCTGGAAATCTCCGTCTAAAACTCAAAACGAACGTATGATTCAGACTGCTCTGCTGTGTGTTCGCTTACATAACGGAGTTTAATCTGCCTTGAGATTCAGAGTGAGAAGCGCGTTTCTTATAGGTGCTGCGTTTGGATAGTCCAGAGTAAACGGGAGTTCACGCTGTATTGAGAAATATCTGCTTCTAAAACCAAAACGGAGCAATCTAACAGAACGGCCTTCAATGTGTGCGTTCAACTTACAGAGTTAAACTGATGTGTGTTAGCAGGAGTTTGAAAACCCTTTCTGTGAAGAAGCGGAAAACGCATTTTTCCAGCCAAATCCTAGCATTTCAGAAATAGCTGGTCATCTCCGTCTGAAACTCAAAACGAACGTATCCTTCAGACTGCTCTGCTGTGAGTTCGCCTATTTAAGGGGGTTGAATCTGCCTTGAGATTCAGAGAGTGAGCAGCCCGTTTCTTCTTGGAGCTGCGTTTGGATAGTCCAGAGTGAACGGGAGTTAACGATGTATTGAGAAATATCTGCTTCTAAAAGCAAAACGGAGCCACCTAACAGAACGGCCTTCAATGTGTGCGTTCAACTTACAGAGTTAAACTGATGTCTGTTTGCAGGAGTTTGTAAACCCTTTCCGTGAAGAAGCGGAAAACTTATTTTTCAAGCCAAATCCAAGCATTTCAGAAATAACTGGAAATCTCCGTCTAAAACTCAAAACGAACCTATCCTTCAGACTGCTCTGCTGTGTGTTCGCTTACCTAAGGGAGCTGCATCTGCCTTGAGTTTCAGAGAGTGAGAAGCGAGTTTCTTCTAGGAGCTGCGTTTGGATATTACAGAATGAATGGGAGTTAACGCTGTATTGAGAAATATTTGCTTGTAAAACCAAAACGGAGCAACCTAACAGAACGGCCTTCAATGTGTGCGTTCATCTTACAGAGTTAAACTGATGTGTGTTTGCAGGAATTTGTAAACCCTTTCTGTGAAGAAGCGGAAAACGCATTTTTCCAGCCAAATCCAAGCATGTCAGAAATAGCTGGAAAATTCCGTCTAAAACTCAAAACGAATGTATCATTCAGACTGCTCTGCTGTGTGTTCGCTGACCTAAGGGAGTTGAATCTGCCTTGAGATTCAGAGAGTGAGAAGCGCGTTTCCTCTAGGAGCTGCGTTTGGATATTTCAGAGTGAATGGGAGTAAACGCTGTATTGAGAAATATCTGCTTCTAAACTCAAAACAAAGCAACCTACCAGAGAGGCCTTCGATGTGTGCGTTCCACTTACAGAGTTAAACTGATGTGTGTTCGCAGGAGTTTGTTAACCCTTTCTGAAAAGAAGGGGAAGACGCATTTTCCAGTCAAATCCAAGCATTTCAGGAATAGCTGGAAATCTCCGTCTAAATCTCAAAACAAACGTACACTTCAGACTGCTCTGCTGTGTGTTCGCTTACCTAAGGGAGTTGAATCGGCCTTGAGATTCAGAGAGTGAGAAGCGCGATTTTTCTAGGAGCTGCGTTTGGATATTTCAGAGTGAATGAAAGTAAACGCTGTATTGGGAAATATCTGCTTCTAAAACCAAAACGGAGTAACCTAACAGAACGGCCTTCAATGTGTGCGTTCAACTTACAGAGTTAAACTGATGTGTGTTTGCAGGAGTTTGTAAATTTTCTTCTGAGAAGAATCGGAAAACGCATTTTCCAGCCAAATCCAAGCATTTCAGGAATAGCTGGGTATCTCCGTCTAAAACTCAAAACAAACCTATCCTTCAGACTGCTCTGCTGTGTGTTCTCTTAGCTAAGGCAGTTGAATCTACCTTGAGATTCAGAGAGTGAGAACCGCGTTTCTTCTAGGAGCCGGGTTTGGATATTACAGAGTGAATGGGAGTAAACGCTGTATTGAGAAATATCTGCTTCTAAAACCCAAACGGAGCAACATAACAGAACGGCCTTCAATGTGTGCGTTCAACTTACAGAGTTAAACTGATGTGTGTTTGCAGGAGTTTGTAAACCCTTTCTGTGAAGAAGCGGAAAACGCATTTTTCCAGCCAAATCCAAGCATTTCAGAAATAGCTGGACATCTCCGTCTGAAACGCAAAACGAACGTATCCTTCAGACTGCTCTGCTGTGAGTTCGCTTATTTAAGGGGGTTGAATCTGCCTTAAGATTCAGAGAGTGAGAAGCGCGTTTCTTCTTGGAGCTGCGTTTGGATAGTCCAGAGTGAACGGGAGTTAACGATGTATTGAGAAATATCTGCTTCTAAAACCAAAACGGAGCAACATAACAGAACGGCCTTCAATGTGTCCGTTCAACTTACAGAGTTAAACTGATGTGTGTTTGCAGGAGTTTGTAAACCCTTTCTGTGAATAAGCAGAAAACGCATTTTTCCAGCCAAATCCAAGCATTTCAGAAATAGCTGGAAATCTCCGTCTAAAATTCAAAACGAACGTATTCTTCAGATTGCTCTGTTGTGTGTTCTCTTAGCTAAGGCAGTTGAATGTACCTTGATTCAAAAATGAGAACCGCGTTTCTTCTAGGAGCTGCGTTTAGATATTCCACAGTGAATGGGAGTAAACGCTGTATTGAGAAATAACTGCTTCTAAAACCAAAACGGAGCAACCTAACAAAACGGCCTTCAATGTGTGCGTTCAACTTAAAGCGTTAAACTAATGTGTGTTTGCAGGAATTTGTAAACCCTTTCTGTGAAGAAGCGGAAAACGCATTTTGCCAGCCAAATCCAAGCATTTAGAGATAGCTGGAATTTTTAGTCTAAAACTCAAAACGAACGTACACTTCAGACTGCTCTGCTGTGTGTTGGCTTACCTAAGGGAGTTGAATCTGCCTTGAGATTCAGAGAGTGAGAAGCGCGTTTTTTCTAGGAGCTGCGTTTGGATATTCCAGAGTGAATGAAAGTAAACGCTGTATTGAGAAATATCTGCTTCTAAAACCAAAACGGAGCAACCTAACAGAACGGCCTTCAATGGGTGCGTTCAAATTACAGAGTTAAACTGATGTGTGTTTGCAGGAGTTTGTAAACCCTTTCTGTGAAGAAGCGGAAAACGCATTTTTCCAGCCAAATCCAAGCATTTCAAGAATAGCTGGAGATCTCCGTCTAAAACTCAAAACAAACGTATCCTTCAGACTGCTCTGCTGTGTGTTCTCTTAGCTAAGGCAGTTGAATCTACCTTGAGATTCAAAAAGTGAGAACCGCGTTTCTTCTAGGAGCTGCGTTTTTATATTCAAGATTAAGTGAAAGTAAACGCTGTATTGAGAAATATCTGCTTCTAAAACCAAAACGGAGCAACCTAACAGAACGGCCTTCAATGGGTGCGTTCAACTTACAGAGATAAACTGATGTGTGTTTGCAGGGATTTTTAAACCCTTTCTGTGAAGAAGCGGAAAACGCATTTTTCCAGCCAAATCCAAGCATTTCAGGAATAGCTGGAGATCTCCGTCTAAAACTCAAAACGAACGTATCCTTCAGACTGCTCTGCTGTGTGTTCGCTTACCTAAGGGAGTTGAATCTGCCTTGAGATTCAGAGAGTGAGAAGCGCGTTTCTTCTAGGAGCTGCGTTTGGATAGTCCAGAGTAAATGGGAGTTAACGCTGTATTGACAAATATCTGCTTCTAAAACCAAAACAGAGCAACCTAACAGAACGGCCTTCAATGTGTGCGTTCCACTTACAGAGTTAAACTGATGGGTGTTTGCAGGAATTTGTAAACCCTTTCTGTGAAGAAGCGGAAAACGCATTTTTCCAGCGAAATCCAAGCGTTTCAGGAATAGCTGAAAATCTCCGTCTAAAACTCAAAACGGACGTATCCTTCAGACTGCTATGCTGTGTGTTCGCTTAGCTAAGGGACCTGAATCTGCCTTGAGATTCAGAGAGTGAGAACCGCGTTTCTTCTAGGAGCTGCGTTTGGATATTCCAGAGTGAATGGGAGTAAACGCTGTATTGAGAAATATCTGCTTCTAAAACCAAAACGGAGCAACCTAAGAGAACGGCCTTCAATGTGTGCGTTCATCCTAAAGAGTTAAACTGATGTGTGTTTGCAGGAGTTTGTAAACCCTTTCTGTGAAGAAGCGGAAAACTTATTTTTCCAGCCAAATCCAAGCATTTCAGAAATAGCTTGAAATCTCTGTCTAAAACTCAAAACGAACGTATCCTTCAAACTGCTCTGCTGTGTGTTCGCTTAGCTAAGAAAGCTGAATCTGCCTTGAGATTCAGAGAGGGAGAAGCGCGTTTCTTCTAGGAGCTGCGCTTGGATATTCCAGAGTGAATGAGAGTTAACGCTGTATTGAGAAATATCTGCTTCTAAAACCAAAACGGAGCAACCTAACAGAACGGCCTTCAATGTGTGCGTTCAACTTAGAGAGTTAAACGGATCTGTGTTTGCAGGAGTTTGTCAACCCTTTCTGTCAATAAGCGGAAAACGCATTTTTCCTGCCAAATCCAAGCATTTCAGAAATAGCTGGAAATCTCCGTCTAAAACTCAAAACGAACGTATCCTTCGGACTGCTGTGCTGTGTGTTCGCTTAGCTAAGTGAGCTGAATCTGCCTTGAGATTCAGAGAGTGAGAAGCCCGTTTCTTCTAGGAGCTGCGTTTGGTTTTTCCAGAGTGAATGGGATTAAACGCTGTATTGAGAAATATCTGCTTCTAAAACCAAAACGGAGCAACATAACAGAACGGCCTTCAAGGTGTGCGTTCAACTTACAGAGTTAAACTGATGTGTGTTTGCAGGAGTTTGTAAACCCTTTCTGAGAAGAAGCGGAAAACGCATTTTCCAGCAAAATCCAAGCATTTTAGAAATAGCTGGACATCTCCGTCTAAAACTCAAAATGAACGTATCCTTCAGACTGCCCTGCTGTGTGTTCGCTTACCTAAGGGAGTTGAATCTGCCTTGAGATTCAGAGAGTGAGAAGCGCGTTTTTTCTAGGAGCTGCGTTTGGATATTCCAGAGTGAATGAGAGTTAACCCTGTATTGAAGAATATCTGCTTCTAAAACAAAAACGGAGCAACCTAACAGAACGGCCTTCAATGCGTGCGTTCAACTTACAGAGGTAAGCTGATGTGTGTTTGCAGGAGTTTGTAAACCCTTTCCGTCAAGAAGCGGAAAACGCATTTTTCCTGTCATATCCGTCCATTTCAGAAATAGCTGGAAATCTCCGTCTAAAACTCAAAACGAACGTATCTTTCAGACTGCTCCACTGTGGGTTCGCTTAGCTAAGTGAGCTGAATCTGCCTTGAGATTCAGAGAGTGAGAAGCGCGTTTCCTCTAGGAACTTCGTTTGGATATTCCAGAGTGTATGAAAGTAAACGCTGTATTGAGAAATATCTGCTTCTAAAACCAAAACAGACCAACCTAACAGAACGGCCTTCAATGTGTGCGTTCAACATACAGAGTTAAACTGATGTGTGTTTGCAGGAGTTTGTAAACCCTTTCGGAGAAGAAGCGGAAAACGCAATTTCCAGCAAAATCCAAGCATTTCAGAAATAGCTGGAAATCTCCGTCTAAAACTCAAAACGAACGTATCCTCCATACTGCTCTGCTGTGTGTTCTCATAGCTAAGGGACCTGAATCTGCCTTGAGATTCAGAGTGTGAGAAGCCCGTTTCTTATAGGACCTGCGTTTGGATATTCCAGAGTGAATGGGAGTAAACGCTGTATTGAGAAATATCTGCTTCTAAACCCAAAACAAAGCAACCTACAAGAGAGGCCTTCGATGTGTGCGTTCCACTTACAGAGTTAAACTGATGTGTGTTTGCAGTAGTTTGTTAACCCTTTCTGAAAAGAAGGGGAAAACCCATTTTACAGCCAAATCCAAGCATTTCAGGAATAGCTGGAAATCTCCGTCTAAAACTCAAAACTAACGTACACTTCAGACTGCTCTGCTGTGTGTTCGCTTACCTGAGGGAGTTGAATCGGCCTTGAGATTCAGAGAGTGAGAAGCGCGTTTTTTCTAGGAGCTGCGTTTGGATATTCCAGAGTGAATGAAAGTAAACGCTTTATTGAGAAATATCTGCTTCTAAAATTAAAACGGAGCAACCTAACAGAACGGCCTTCAATGGGTGCGTTCAACTTACAGAGTTAAACTGATGTGTGTTTGCAGGAGTTTGTAAATTTTTTTTCTGAGAAGAAGCGGAAAACGCATTTTCCAGCCAAATCCAAGCATTTCAGGAATAGCTGGATATATCCGTCTAAAACTCAAAACGAACGTATCCTTCAGACTGCTCTGCTGTGTGTTCGCTTAGATAAGGGACCTGAATCTGCCTTGAGATTCAGAGAGTGAGAAGCGCGTTTCTTCTAGTAGCTGCGTTTTTATATTCAAGATTGAATGGGAGTAAACGCTGTATTGACAAATATCTGCTTCTAAAACCAAAACGGAGCAACCTAACAGAACGGCCTTCAATGTGTGCGTTCAACTTACAGAGTTAAACTGATGTGTGTTTGCAGGAGTTTGTAAACCCTTTCTGAGAAGAAGCGGAAAACGCATTTTCCAGCCAAATCAAAGTATTTCAGGAATAGCTGGATATCTCCGTCTAAAACTCAAAACGAACATATCCGTCAGACTGCTCTGCTGTGTGTTCGTTTACCTAAGTGAGTTGAATTTGCCTTGAGATTCAGACAGTGAGAAACGCGTTTCTTTTAGGAGCTGCGTTTGGATATTCCAGAGTGAATGGGAGTAAACGCTGTATTGAGAAATATCTGCCTCTAAAACCAAAACGGAGCAACCTAACAGAACGACCTTCAATGTGTGCGTTCAACCTACAGAGTTAAACTGATGTGTGTTTGCAGGAATTTGTAAACACTTTCTTTGAAGAAGCGGAAAACGCATTTTTCAAGCCAAATCCAAGCATTTCAGAAATAGCTGGACATCTCCGTCTAAAACTCAAAACGAACGTATCCTACATACTGCTCTGCTGTGTTTTCTCTTAGCTAAGGCAGTTGAATCTAACTTGAGATTCAAAAAGTGAGAACCGCGTTTCTTCTAGGAGCTGCGTTTGGATATTCCAGAGTGAATGGGAAGTAAACGCTGTATTTAGAAATATCTGCTTCTAAAACCAAAACGGAGATAACTAACAGAGCGGCCTTCAATGTGTGCGTTACACTTAAAGAGCTAACTGAGGTGGGTTTGCAGGAGTTTGTAAACCCTTTCTGAGAAGAAGCGGAAAACGCATTTTCCAGACAAATACAGCATTTCAGGAATAGCTGGAAATCTCCGTCTAAAACTGAAATGAACGTATGCTTCAGATTGCTCTGCTGTGTGTTCGCTTACCTAAGGGAATTGAATCTGCCTTGAGATTCAGAGAGTGAGAAGCGCGTTTCTTTTATGAGCTGCGTTTGGATATTCCAGAGTGAATGAAAGTAAACGCTGTATTGAGAAATATCTGCTTCTATAACCAAAACGGAGCAACCTAACAGAACGGCCTTCAATGTGTGCGTTCAACTTACAGAGTTAAACTGATGTGTGTTTGCAGGAGTTTGTAAACCCTTTCCGACAAGAAGCAAAAAACGCATTTTTCCTGCCAAATCCAAGCATTTCAGAAATAGCTGGAAATCTCCGTCTAAAATTCAAAACGAACTTATCCTTCAGACTGCTCTGCTGTGTGTTCGCTTAGCTAAGGGAGTTGAATCTGCCTAGAGTTTCAGAGAGTGAGAAGCGCGTTTCTTCTAGGAGCTGCGTTTAGATATTACAGAGTGAATGGGAGTAAACGCTGTATTGAGAAATATCTGATTCTAAAACCAAAACGGAGCAACTTAGCAGAACGGCCTTCAATGTGTGCGTTCAACTTACAGAGTTAAACTGATGTGTGTTTGCAGGAGGTTGTAAACCCTTTCTGAGAAGAAGTGGAAAACGCATTTTCCAGCAAAATCCAATCATTTCAGCAATAGTTGGAAATCTCCGTCTAAAGCTTAAAACGAACGTATCTTTCAGACTACTCTGCTGTGTGTTCGCTTACCTAAGGGAGTTGAATCTGCCTTGAGATTCGGAGAGTCAGAAGCGTGTTTCTTCTAGGAGCTTCGTTTTGATAGTTCTGAGTGAAGGGGAGTTAACGCTGTATTGAGAAATATCTGCTTCTAAAACCAAAACGGAGCAACCTAACAGAACGGCTTTCAATGTGTGCGTTCAACTTACAGAGTTAAACTGATGTGTGTTTGCAGGAGTTTGTAAACCCTTTCTGTGAAGAAACGGAAAACGCATTTTCCCAGCCAAATCCAAGCATTTCAGGAATAGCTGGATATCTCCGTCTAAAACTCAAAACGAACGTATCCATCAGACTGCTCTGCTGTGTGTTCGTTTACCTAAGTGAGCTGAATCTGCCTTGAGTTTCAGAGAGTGAGAAACGCGTTTCTTTTAGGAGCTGCGTTTGGATATTCCAGAGTGAATGGGAGTAAACTCTGTATTGAGAAATATCTGCTTCTAA
The DNA here is from genome assembly GCF_049354715.1 of Callithrix jacchus. NCBI lineage: Eukaryota > Metazoa > Chordata > Mammalia > Primates > Cebidae > Callithrix > Callithrix jacchus. Next base: position 60,983,754 of record NC_133506.1, read on the forward strand.
AACCAAAACGGAGCAACCTAACAGAACGGCCTTTAATGTGTGCGTTCAACCTATAGAGTTAAACTGATGTGTGTTTGCAGGAATTTGTAAACCCTTTCTGTGAAGAAACGGAAATCGCATTTTTCCAGCCAAATCCAAGCATTTCAGAAAGAGCTGGAAATCTCCCTCTAAAACTCAAAACGAACATATCTTTCAGAATGCTCTGCTGTGTGTTCGCTTAGGTAAGGAAGCTGAATCTGCCTCGAGTTTCAGAGAGTGAGAAGCGTGTTTCTTCTAGGAGCTTCGTTTGGATATTCCAGAGTGAATGGGCGTAAACGCTGTATTGAGAAATATCTGTTTCTAGAACCAAAACGGAGCAACTTGACAAAACGGCCTTCAATGTGTCCGTTCAACTTACAGAGGTAAACTGATGTCTGTTTGCAGGAGTTTGTAATCCCTTTCTGAGAAGAAGCGGAAAACGCATTTTTCCAGCCAAATCCAAGCATTACCGGAATAGATGGAAATCTCCGTCTAAAACTAAAAACGAACGTATCCTTCAGACTGCTCTGCTGTGTGTTCGCTTAGCTAAGGGACCTGAATCTGCCTTGAGATTCAGAGAGTGAGAAGCACGTTTCTTCTAGGAGCTGCGTTTGGATATTCCAGAGTGAAAGGGAGTAAATGCTGTATTGAGAAACATCTTCTTCTAAAACCAAAACGGAGAAACCTAACAAAACAGCCTTCAATGTGTGCGTTCACCTTACAGAGTTAAACTGATGTGTGTTTGCAGGAGTTTGTAAACCCTTTCTGAGAAGAGGGGGAAAACGCATATTCCAGCAAAATCCAAGCATTTAAGGATAGCTGGAAATCTCTGTCTAAAACTCAAAACGAACGTACACTTCAGACTGCTATGCTGTGTGTTCGCTTACCTAAAAGCGTTGAATCTACCTTGAGATTCAGAGAGTGAGAAGCGCGTTTTTTCTAGGAGCTGCGTTTGGATATACCAGAGTGAATGAAAGTAAACGCTGTATTGAGAAATATCTGCTTCTAAAACCAAAACGGAGCAACCTAACAGAACGGCCTTCAATGGGTGCGTTCAACTTACAGAGTTAAACTGATGTGTGTTTGCAGGAATTTTTAAACCCTTTCTGTGAAGAAGCGGAAAACGCATTTTTCCAGCCAAATCCAAGCATTTCAGGAATAGCTGGAAATCTCCGTCTAAAACTCAAAACGAACATATCCTTCAGACTGCTCTGCTGTGTGTTCGCTTACATAACGGCGTTGAATCTGCCTTGAGATTCAGAGAGTGAGAAGCGCGTTACTTATAGGTGCTGCGTTTGGATATTCCAGAGTAAATGGGAGTAAACGCTGTATTGAAAAATATCTGCTTCTAAAATCAAAACAGAGCAACCTAACAGAACGGCCTTCAATGCGTGCATTCAACTTAAAGAGTTAAACTGATGTGTGTTTGCAGGAGTTTGTAAACCCTTTCTGTGAAGAAGCGGAAAACGCATTTTTCAAGCCAAATCCAAGCATTTCAGAAATAGCTGGACATCTCCGTCTAAAACTCAAAACGAACGTATCCTTCAGACTGCTCTGCTTTGTGTTCTCTTAGCTAAGGCAGTTGAATCTACCTTGAGATTCAAAAAGTGAGAACCGCGTTTCTTTCAGGAGCTGCGTTTAAATATTCCAGAGTCAATGGGAGTAAACGCTATATTGAGAAATATTTGCTTCTAAAACCAAAACGGAGCAACCTAACAGAACGGCCTTCAATAGGTGCGTTCAACGTACAGAGTTAAACAGATGTGTGTTTGCAGGAGTTTGTAAACCCTTTCTGAGAGGAAGCGGAAAACGCATTTTCCAGCAAAATCCAAGCATTTCAAGAATAGCTGGAAATCTCCGTCTAAAACTCAAAACGAACGTATCCTTCATACTGCTCTGCTGTGTGTTGTCTTAGCTAAGGCAGTTGAATCTAACTTGAGATTAAAAAAGTGAGAACCGCGTTTCTGCTAGGAGCTGCGTTTGGATATTCCGGAGTGAATGGGAGTAAACGCTGTATTGAGAAATATCTGCTTCGAAAACCAAAACGGAGATAACTAACAGAGCGGCCTTCAATGTGTGCGTTACACTTAACGAGTTAAACTGAGGTGGGTTTGCAGGAGTTTGTAAACGCTTTCTGAGAAGAAGCGGAAAACGCATTTTCCAGCCAAATACAGCATTTCAGGAATAGCTGGAAATCTCCGTCTAAAATTGAAATGAACGTATACTTCAGACTGCTCTGCTGTGTGTTCGCTTACCTAAGGGAATTGAATCTGCCTTGAAATTCAGAGAGTGAGAAGCGCGTTTGTTTTATGAGCTGCGTTTGCATATTCCAGAGTGAATGAACGTAAACGCTGTATTGAGAAATATCTGCTTCTAAAACCAAAACGGAGCAACCTAACAGAACGGCCTTCAATGTGTGCGTTCAACTTACAGAGTTAAACTGATGTGTGTTTGCAGGAGTTCGTAAACCCTTTCCGACAAGAAGCGGAAAACGCATTTTTCCTGCCAAATCCAAGCATTTCAGAAATAGCTGGAAATCTCCGTCTAAAATTAAAAACGAACGTATCCTTCATACTGCTCTGCTGTGTGTTCGCTTAGCTAAGGGAGTTGAATCTGCCTTGAGTTTCAGAGAGTGAGAAGCGCGTTTCTTCTAGGAGCTGCATTTCGATATTTCAGAGTGAATGGGAGTAAACGCTGTATTGAGAAATATCTGATTCTAAAACCAAAACGGAGCAACATAGCAGAACGGCCTTCAATGTATGCTTTCAACATACAGAGTTAAACTGATATGTGTTTGCAGGAGTTTGTAAACCCTTTCTGAGAAGAAGCGGAAAACGCATTTTCCAGCAAAATCCAAGCATTTCAGCAATAGTTGGAAATCTCCGTCTAAAGCTTAAAACGAACGTATCCTTCAGACTACTCTACTGTGTGTTCGCTTACCTAAGGGAGTTGAATCTGCCTTGAGATTCGGAGAGTGAGAAGCGTGTTTCTTCTAGGAGCTTCGTTTTGATAGTTCTGAGTGAATGGGAGTTAACGCTGTATTGAGAAATATCTGCTTCTAAAACCAAAACGGAGCAACCTAACAGAACGGCTTTCAATGTGTGCGTTCAACATACAGAGATAAACTGATGTGTCTTTGCCGGAGTTTGTAAATCCTTTCTGTGGAGAAGCGGAAAACGCATTTTTCCAGCCAAATCCAAGCATTTCAGAAATAGCTGGAAATCTCCGTCTAAAACTCAAAACGAACGTATCCTTCAGACTGCTGCGCTGTGTGTTCGCTTAGCTAAGTGAGCTGAATCGGCCTTGAGATTCAGAGTGAGAAGCCCGTTTCTTCTAGAAGCTGCGTTTGGTTATTCCAGAGTGAATGGGATTAAACGCTGTATTGAGAAATATCTGCTTCTCAAACCAAAACGGAGCAACATAACAGAACGGCCTTCAATGTGTGCGTTCAACTTACAGAGTTAAACTGATGTGTGTTTGCAGGAGTTTGTAAACCCTTTCCGTCAATAAGAGGAAAACGCATTTTTCCTGCCAAATCCAAGCATTTCAGAAATAGCTGAAAATGTCCGTCTAGAACTAAAAACGAACGTATCCTTCAGACTGCTCTGCTGTGTGTTCGCTTAGCTAAGGAAGTTGAATCTGCCTTGAGATTTAGAGAGTGAGAAGCGCGTTTTCTCTAGGAGCTGCGTTTGGATATTCCAGAGTGTATGGGAGTAAACGCTGTATTGAGAAATATCTGCTTCTAAAACCAAAACGGACCAACCTAACAGAACGGCCTTCAATGTGTGCGTTCAACTTACAGAGTTTAACTGACGTTTGTTTGCAGGAATTTGTAAACCCTTTCTGTGAAGAAGGGGAAGACGCATTTTTCCAGCCAAATCCAAGCATTTCAGGCATAGCTGGAAATCTCCGTCTAAAACTCAAAACGAACGTATCCTTCAGACTGCTCTGCTGTGTGTTCTCTTAGCTAAGGCAGTTGAATCTACCTTGAGATTCAAAAAGTGAGAACCGTATTTCTTTTAGTAGCTGCGTTTAAATATTCCAGAGTCAATGGGAGTAAACGCTATATTGAGAAATATTTGCTTGTAAAACCAAAACGGAGCAACCTAACAGAACGGCTTTCAATGTGTGCGTTCAACATACAGAGATAAACTGATGTGTCTTTGCCGGAGTTTGTAAATCCTTTCTGTGGAGAAGCGGAAAACGCATTTTTCCAGCCAAATCCAAGCATTTCAGAAATAGCTGGATATCTTCGTCTAAAACTCAAAACGAACGTATCCTTCAGACTGCCCTGTTCTGTGTTCGCTTACCTAAGGGAATTGAATCTGCCTTGAGATTCAGAGATTGAGAAGCGCGTTTCTTCTAGAAGCTGCGTTTGGATATACCAGAGTGAATGAGAGTTAACGTTGTATTGAGAAATATCTGCTTCTAAAAGCAAAACGGAGCCACCTAACAGAACGGCCTTCAATGTGTGCGTTCAACTTACAGAGTTAAACTGATGTCTGTTTGCAGGAGTTTGTAAACCCTTTCTGAGAGGAAGCAAAGAACGCATTTTCTAGCAAAATCCCAGCATTTCAAGAATAGCTGGAAATCTCCGTCTAAAACTCAAAACGAACGTATCCTTCATACTGCTCTGCTGTGTGTTCTCTTAGCTAAGGCAGTTGAATCTAACTTGAGATTCAAAAAGTGAGAACCGCGTTTCTTCTAGGAGCTGCGTTTGGATATTCCAGAGTGAATGGGAGTAAACGCTGTATTGAGAAATATCTACTTCAAAACCAAAACGGAGATAAATAACAGAGCGGCCTTCAATGCGTGCGTTCATCCTAAAGAGTTAAACTGAGGTGGGTTTGCAGGAGTTTGTAAACCCTTTCTGAGAAGAAGCGGAAAACGCATTTTTTAACCAAATACAGCATTTCAGGAATAGCTGGAAATCTCCGTCTAAAACTGAAATGAACGTATACTTCAGACTGCTCTGCTGTGTGTTCGCATACCTAAGGGAATTGAATCTGCCTTGAGATTCAGAGAGTGAGAAGCGCGTTTCTTTTATGAGCTGCGTTTGGATATTCCAGAGTGAATGAAAGTAAACGCTGTATTGAGAAATATCTGCTTCTAAAACCAAAACGGAGCACCCTAACAGAACGGCCTTCAATGTGTGCGTTCAACCTAGAGAGTTAAACTGATGTGTGTTTGCAGGAATTTGTAAACCCTTTCTGTGAAGAAACGGAAAACGCATTTTTCCAGCCACATCCAAGCATTTCAGGAATAGCAGAAAATCTCCGTCTAAAACTCAAAACGAACGTATCCTTCAGACTACTCTGCTGTGTGTTCGTTTACCTAAGTGAGTTGAATCTGCCTTGAGATTCAGAGAGTGAGAAGCGCGTTTCTTTTAGGAGCTGCGTTTGGATATTCCAGAGTGAATAAGAGTAAACGCTGTATAAAGAAATATCTGCTTCTAAAACCAAAACGGAGCAACCTAACAGAACGGCCTTCAATGTGTGCGTTCAACTTACAGAGGTAAACTGATCTGTGTTTGCCGGAGTTTGTAATCCCTTTCTGTGAAGAAGCGGAAAACGCATTTTTCCAGCCAAATCCAAGCATTTCAGAAATAGCTGGACATCTCCGTCTAAAACTCAAAACGAACGTATCCTTCAGAATGCTCTGCTGTGTGTTCGCTTACCTAAGGGAGTTGAATCTGCCTTGAGATTCAGAGAGTGAGAAGCGCGTTTCTTCTAGGAGCTGCGTTTGTATAGTCCAGAGTGAATGGGAGTTAACGTTGTATTGAGAAATATCTCCTTCTGCAGCCAAAACGGAGCAACTTAACAAAACAACCTTCAAGGTGTGCGTTCAACGTACAGAGTTAAACTGATGTGTGTTTGCAGGAATTTGTAAACCCTTTTTGTGTAGAAGCGGAAAACGCATGTTTCCAGCCAATTACAAGCATTTCCGGAATAGATGGTAATCTCCGTCTAAAACTCAAAACGAACGTATCCTTCAGACTGCTCTGCTGTGTGTTCGCTTAGCTAAGGGACCTGAATCTGCCTTGAGATTCAGAGAGTGAGAAGCGCGTTTCTTCTAGGAGCTGCGTTTGGATATTCCAGAGTGAAAGGGAGTAAACGCTGTATTGAGAAATATCTGCTTCTAAAACCAAAACGGAGCAACCTAACAGAACGGCCTTCAATGTGTGGGTTCAACTTACAGAGTTCAACTGATGTGCGTTTGCAGGAGTTTGTAAACCCTTTCTGAGAAGAAGCGGAAAAGGCATTTTCCAGCCAAATGCAGCATTTCAGGAATACCTAGAAATCTCCGTCTAAAACTGAAATGAACGTATACTTCAGACTGCTCTGCTGTGTGTTCGCTTACCTAAGAGAAGAAGCGGAAAAGGCATTTTCCAGCCAAATGCAGCATTTCAGGAATACCTAGAAATCTCCGTCTAAAACTGAAATGAACGTATACTTCAGACTGCTCTGCTGTGTGTTCGCTTACCTAAGAGAATTGAATCTGCCTTGAGATTCAGAGAGTGAAAAGCGTGTTTCTTTTATGAGCTGCGTTTGGATATTCCAGAGTGAATGAAAGTAAACGCTGTATTGAGAAATATCTGCTTCTAAAACCAGAACGGAGCAACCTAAGAGAACGGCCTTCAATGTGTGCGTTCAACTTACAGAGTTAAACTGATGTGTGTTTGCAGGAGTTTGTAAACGCTTTCCGACAGGAAGCGGAAAACGCATATTTTGCCAAATCCAAGCATTTAAGAAATAGCTGAAAATCTCCGTCTAAAATTCAAAACGAACGTATCTTTCAGACTGCTCTGCTGTGTGTTCGCTTAGCTAAGGGAGTTGAATCTGCCTTGAGTTTCAGAGAGTGAGAAGCGCGTTTCTTCTAGGAGCTGCGTTTCGATATTCCAGAGTGAATGGGAGTAAACGCTGTATTGAGAAATATCTGATTCTAAAACCAAAACGGAGCAACTTAGCAGAACGGCCTTCAATGTGTGCGTTCAACTTACAGAGTTAAACTGATGTGTGTTTGCAGGAGTTTGTAAACCCATTCTGAGAAGAGGCGGAGAACGCATTTTCCAGCAAAATCCAAGCATTTCAGCAATAGCTGGAAATCTCCGTCTAAAGCTTAAAACGAACGTATCCTTCAGACTATTCTGCTGTGTGTTCGCTTACCTAAGGGAGTTGAATCTGCCTCGAGATTCGGAGAGTGAGAAGCGTGTTTCTTCTAGGAGCTTCGTTTTGATAGTTCTGAGGGAATGGGAGTTAACGCTGTATTGAGAAATATCTGCTTCTAAAACCAAAACGGAGCAACCTAACAGGACGGCTTTCAATGTGTGCGTTCAACTTACAGAGTTAAACTGATGTGTCTTTGCAAAAGTTTGTAAATCCTTTCTGTGGAGAAGCGGAAAACGCATTTTTCCGGCCAAATCCAAGCATTTCAGCAATAGCTTGAAATCTCCGTCTAAAACTCAAAACGAACGTATCCTTCAAACTGTTCTGCTGTGTGTTCGCTTAGCTAAGGAAGCTGAATCTGCCTTGAGATTCAGAGAGTGAGAAGCACGTTTCTTCTAGGAGCTGTGCTTGGATATTCCAGAGTGAATGAGTGTTAACGCTGTATTGAGAAATATCTGCTTCTAAAACCAAAACGGAGCAACCTAACAGAACGGCCTTCAATGTGTGGGTTCAACTTACAGAGTTCAACTGATGTGTGTTTGCCGGAGTTTGTAAACCCTTTCTGTGAAGAAGCGGAAAACGCATTTTTCCAGCCAATTACAAGCATTTTAGAAATAGCTGGACATCTCCGTCTAAAACTCAAAACGAACGTATCCTTCAGACTGCTCTGCTGTGTGTTCGCTTACCTAAAAGAGTTGAATCTTCCTTGAGGTTCAGAGAGTGAGAAGCGCGTTTCTTCTAGGAGCTGCATTTGGATATTCCAGAGTGAATGAGATTTAACCCTCTATTGAGAAATATCTGCTTCTAAAACCAAAACGGAGCAACATAACAGAACGGCCTTCAATGTGTGCGTTCAACTTAAAGAGTTAAATTGATGGGTGTTTGCAGGAGTTTGTAAACCCTTTCCGTCAAGAAGCGGAAAACGCATTTTTCCTGCCGTATCCGTGCATTTCAGAAATAGCTGGAAATCTCTGTCTAAAACTCAAAACGAACGTATCCTTCAGACTGCTCCGCTGTGTGTTCGCTTAGCTAAGTGAGCTGAATCTGCCTTGAGATTCAGAGAGTGAGAAGCCCTTTTCTTCTAGGAGCTGCGTTTGGATATTCCAAAGTGAATGGGATTAAAGGCTGTATTGAGAAATATCTGCTTCTAAAACCAAAACGGAGCAACTTAGCAGAACGGTCTTCAATGTGTGCGTTCAACTTACAGAGTTAAACTGATGTGTGTTTGCAGGAGTTTGTAAACCCTTTCTGAGAAGAAGCGGAAAACGCATTTTCCAGCAAAATCCAAGCATTTCAGAAATAGCTGGAAATCTTTGTCTAAAGCTCAAAACGAACGTATCCTTCCAACTGAACTGCTGTGTGTTTGCTCAGCTCAGGGAGCTGAATCTGCCTTGTGATTCAGAGAGTCTGAAGCGCGTTTCTTCTAGGAGCTGCGTGTGGATATTCCAGAGTGTATGGGAATAAACGCTGTATTGAGAAATATCTGCTTCTAAAACCAAAACGGACCAACCTAACAGAACGGCCTTCAATGTGTTCGTTCAACTTACAGAGGTAAACTGATGTGTATTTGCCGGAGTTTGTAAACCCTTTCTGTGAAGAAGCGGAAAACGCATTTTTCCATCCAAATCCAAGCATTTTAGAAATAGCTGGACATCTCCGTCTAAAACTCAAAACGAACGTATCCTTCAGACTGCTCTGCTGTGTGTTCGCTTACCTAAAGAAGTTGAATCTGCCTTGAGATTCAGAGAGTGAGAAGCGTGTTTCTTCTAGGAGCTGCGTTTGGATAGTCCAGAGTAAATGGGAATTAACGCTGTATTGAGAAATATCTGCTTCTAAAACCAAAACGGAGCAACCTAACAGAACGGCCTTCAATGTGTGCGTTCCACTTACAGAGTTAATCTGATGGGTGTTTGCAGGAATTTGTAAACTTTTTCTGTGAATAAGCGGAAAACGCATTTTTCCACCGAAATCCAAGCATTTCAGGAATAGCTGGAAACCTCCGTCTAAAACTCAAAACGGACGTATCCTTCAGACTGCTATACTGTGTGTTCGCTTAGCTAAGGGACCTGAATCTGCCTTGAGATTCAGAGAGTGAGAACCGCGATTCTTCTTAAAGCTGCGTTTGGATATTCCAGAGTGAATTGGAGTTCACGCTGTATTGAGAAATATCTGCTTCTAAAACCCAAACGGAGCAACCTAACAGAACGGCCTTCAATGTGTGGGTTCATCCTAAAGAGTTAAACTGATGTGTGTTTGCAGGAGTTTTTAAACCCTTTCTGTGAAGAAGCCGAAAAAGCATTTTTCCAGCCAAATCCAAGCATTTCAGAAATAGCTGGACATCTCCGTCTAAAATTCAAAACGAACGTATCCTTCAGACTGCTCTGCTGTTTGTTCGCTGACCTAAGGGAGTTGAACCTGCCTTGAGATTCAGAGAGTGACAAGCGCGTTTCTTCTAGGAGCTGCGTTTGTATAGTCAAGAGTGAATGGGAGTTCACGCTGTATTGAGAAATATCTGCTTCTAAAACCCAAACGGAGCAACATAATAGAACGGCCTTCAATGTGTGTGTTCATCCTAAAGAGTTAAACGGATGTGTGTTTGCAGGAGTTTGTAAACCCTTTCTGTGAAGAAGCGGAAAACTTATTTTTCCAGCCAAATCCAAGCATTTCAGAAATAGCTGGAAATCTCCGTCTAAAACTCAAAACGAACGTATCCTTCAGACTGCACTGCTGTGTGTTCGCTTAGCTAAGGGAGTTGAATCTGCCTTGAGATTTAGAGAGTGAGAACCGCGTTTCTTCTAGGAGCTGCGTTTGGATATTCCAGAGTGAATGAGAGTTAACGCTGTATTGAGAAATATCTGCTTCTAAAACCAAAACGGAGCAACATAACAGAACGGCCTTAAATGTGTGCGTTCAACTTACAGAGTTAAACTGATGTGTGTTTGCAGGAGTTTGTAAACCCTTTCTGAGAAGAAGCGGAAAACGCATTTTCCAGCCAAATCCAAGCATTTCAGGAATAGCTGGATATCTCCGTCTAAAACTCAAAACGAACGTATCCTTCAGACTGCTCTGCTGTGTGTTTATTTACCTAAGTGAGCTGAATCTGCCTTGAGATTCAGAGAGTGAGAAACGCGTTTCTTTTAGGAGTTGCGTTTGTATATTCCAGAGTGAATGGGATTAAACGCTGTATTGAGAAATATCTGCTTCTAAAACCAAAACGGAGCAACCTAACAGAACGGCCTTCAATGTGTGCGTTCAACCTAGAGAGTTAAACTGATGTGTGTTTGCAGGAATTTGTAAACCGTTTCTGTGAAGAAACGGAAAACGCATTTTTCCAGCCACATCCAAGCATTTCAGGAATAGCAGGAAATCTCAGTCTAAAACTCAAAACGAACGTATCCTTCAGACTACTCTGCTGTGTGTTAGTTTACCTAAGGGATTTGAATCTGCCTTGAGATTCAGAGAGTGAGAAGCGCGTTTCTTTTAGGAGCTGCGTTTGGATATTCCAGAGTGAATGGGAGTAAACGCTGTATAGAGAAATATCTGCTTCTAAAACCAAAACGGAGCAACCTAACAGAACGGCCTTCAATGTGTGCGTTCAACTTACAAAGTTAAACTGATGTGTGTTTGCAGGAGTTTGTAAACCCTTTCCGTGAAGAAGCCTAAAACGCATTTTTCCAGCCAAATCCAAGCATTTTAGAAAGAGCTGGAAATCTCCGTCTAAAACTCAAAACGATCCTATCCTTCAGAATGCTCTGCTCTGTGTTCGCTTAGCTAAAAGAACTGAATCTGTCTTGAGATTCAGAGAGTGAGAAGCGTGTTTGTTCTAGGAGCTGCGTTTGGATATTCCAGAGTGAAAGGGAGTAAACGCTGTATTGAGAAATATCTGCTTCTAAAACCAAAACGAAGATACCTAACAGAAAGGCCTTCAATGTGTGCGTTCAACTTACAGAGTTAAACTGATGTGAGTTTGCAGGAGATTGTAAACACTTTCTGTAGAGAAGCAGAAAACGCATTTTTCCAGCCAAATCCAAGCATTTCAGAAATAGCTGGAAATCTCCGTCTAAAACTCAAAACGAACGTATCCTCCATACTGCTCTGCTGTGTGTTCTCATAGGTAAGGGACCTGAATCTGCCTTGAGATTCAGAGAGTGAGAAGCCCGTTTCTTTTAGGAGCTGCGTTTGGATATTCCAGAGTGAATGGGAGTAAACGCTGTATTGAGAAATATCTGCTTCTAAACCCAAAACAAAGCAACCTACCAGAGAGGCCTTCAATGTGTGCGTTCCACTTACAGAGTTAAACTGATGTGTGTTTGCAGGAGTTTGTTAACCCTTTCTGAAAAGAAGGGAAAAACGCATTTTCCAGCCAAATCCAAGCATTTCAGGGATAGCTGGAAATCTCCGTCTAAAACTCAAAACGAACGTATCCGTCAGACTGCTCTGCTGTGTGTTCGCTTAACTAAGTGAGTTGAATCTGCCTTGAAATTCAGAGAGTGAGAACCGCGTTTCTTCTAGGAGCTGCGTTCTGATATTCCAGAGTTAAAGGGAGTAAACGCTGTATTGAGAAATATCTGCTTCTAAAACCAAAACGGAGGAACCTAACAGAACGGCCTTCAATGTGTGCGTTCAACTTACAGCGTTAAACTGATGTGAGTTTGCAGGAGATTGTAAACACTTTCTGTAGAGAAGCGGAAAACGCATATTTTCTGCCAAATCCAAGCATTTCAGAAATAGCTGGAAATCTCTCTCTAAAACTCAAAACGAACGTACACTTCAGACTGCTCTGCTGTGTGTTCGCTTACCTAATGGAGTTGAATCTGCCTTGAGATTAAGAGAATGAGAAGCGCGTTTCTATTACGAATTGGGTTTGGATATCCCAGAGTGAATAAAAGTAAACGCTGTATTGAGAAATATCTGCTTCTAAAACCAAAACGGAGCAACCTAACAGAACGACCTTCAATGGGTGCGTTCAACTTACAGAGGTAACCTGATGTGTGTTTGCAGGAATTTTTAAACCCTTTCTGTGAAGAAGCGGAAAACGCATTTTTCCAGCCAAATCCAAGCATTTCAGGAATAGCTGGAAATCTCCGTCTAAAACTCAAAACGAACGTATCCTTCAGACTGCTCTGCTGTGTGTTCGCTTAGATAAGGGACCTGAATCTGCCTTGAGATTCAGAGAGTGAGAAGCGCGTTTCTTCTAGGAGCTGCGTTTTCATATTCAAGATTGAATGGGAGTACACGCTGTATTGAGACATATCTGCTTCTAAAACCAAAACGGAGCAACCTAACAGAACGGCCTTCAATGTGTGCGTTCAACTTACAGAGTTAAACTGATGTGTGTTTGCAGGAGTTTGTAAACCCTTTCTGAGAAGAAGCGGAAAACGCATTTTCCAGCCAAATCCAAGCATTTAAGGAATAGCTGGAAATCTCCGTCTAAAACTCAAAACGAACGTATCCTTCAGACTGCCCTACTGTGTTTTCGCTTACCTAAGGGAGTTGAACCTGCCTTGAGATTCAGAGAGTGAGAAGCGCGTTTCTTCTAGGAGCTGCGTTTGGATATTCCAGAGAGAATGAGAGTTAACGCTGTATTGAGAAATATCTGCTTCTAAAACCAAAACGGAGCAACTTAACAAAACGGCCTTCAATGTGTGCGTTCAACTTACAGAGTTAAACTGATGTGTTTTTGCAGGAATTTGTAAACCCTTTCTGTGAAGAAGCGGAAAACGCATTTTTCCAGCCAAATCCAACCATTTCGGGAATAGCTGGAAATCTCCGTCTAAAACTCAAAAGGAACGTATCCTTCAGCCTGCTCTGCTGTGTGTTCTATTAGCTAAGGCACTTGAATCCAACTTGAGATTAAAAAAGTGAGAACCGCGTTTCTTTTAGGAGCTGCGTTTAGATATTCCAGAGTGAATGGGAGTAAACGCTGTATTGAGAAATATCGGCTTCTAAAACCAAAACGGAGCATCCTAACAGAACGGCCTTCAATGTGTGCGTTCAACTTACAGAGTTAAACTGATGTGTGTTTGCAGGAGATTGTAAACCCTCTCTGAGAAGAAGCGGAAAAAGCATTTTCCAACCAAATCCAAGCATTTCAGGAATAGCTGGAAATCTCCGTCTAAAGCTCAAAACGAACGTATCCTTCAGACTGCTCTGCTCTGTGTTCGCTTAGCTCAGGCAGCTGAATCTGTCTTGAGATTCAGAGAGTGAGAAGTGCGTTTCTTCTAGGAGATGCGTTTGGATATTCCAGAATGAATGGGAGTAAACGCCGTATTGAGAAATATCGGCTTCTAAAACCAAAACGGAGCAACTTACAGAACGGATATCAACGTGTGCGTTCAACGTAAAGAGTTAAACTCGTGTGTTTGCAGGAGTTTGTAAACTGTTTCTGTGAAGAAGTGGAAAACCCATATTTCCTGACTAATCCAAGCATTTCAGAAATAGCTGGAAATCTCCGTCTAAAACCCAAAACGAACGTATCCTCCAGAAGCTCTGCTGTTTGTTCGCTTACCTAAGGAAGTTGAATCTGCTTTGAGATTCAGAGTGAGAAGCGCGTTTCTTCTAGGATCTGCGTTTGGATATTCCGGAGTGAAGGGGAGTAAACGCTGTAGTGAGAAATATCTGCTTCTAAAACCAATACGGAGCAACATAACAGAACGGCCTTCAATGTGTGGGTTCAACTTACAGAGCTAAACTGATGTGTGTTTGCAGGAGTTTGTAAACCCTTTCGGTCAAGAAGCGGAAAACGCATTTTTCCTGCCATATCCGTGCATTTCAGAAATAGCTGGAAATCTCCGTCTAAACCTCAAAACGAACGTATCCTTCAGACTGCATCGCTGTGTGTTCGCTTAGCTAAGTGAGCTGAATCTGCCTTGAGATTCAGAGAGTGAGAAGCCCGTTTCTTCTATGAGCTGCGTTTGGATATTCAAAAGTGAATGGGACTAAAGGCTGTATTGATAAATATCTGCTTCTAAAACCAAAACGGAGCAACTTAGCAGAACGGCCTTCAATGTGTGCGATCAGCTTACAGAGGTAAACTGATGTGTGTTTACAGATGTTTGTAAACCCTTTCTGAGAAGAAGCGCAAAACGCATTTTCCAGCAAAATCCAAGCATTTCAGAAATAGCTGGAAATCTCCGTCTAAAGCTCAAAACGAACGTATCCTTCAAACAACACTGCTGTGTGTTCGCTTAGCTAAGGGAGCTGAATCTGCCTTGAGATTCAGAGAGTCTGAAGCGCGTTTCTTCTAGGAGCTGCGTGTGGATATTCCAGAGTGTATGGGAGTAAACGCTGTATTGAGAAATATCTGCTTCTAAAACCAAAACGGAACAACTTATCAGAGCGGCCTTCAATGTCTGCGTCCAACTTACAGAGATAAACTGATGTGTGTTTGCAGGAGTTTGTAAACACTTTCTGAGAATAAGCGGAAAACGCATTTTCCACCCCAATCCAAGCATTTCAGGAATAGCTGGAAATCTCCGTCTAAAACCCAAAACGAACGTATGTTTCAGACTGCTCTGCTGTGTGTTCTCTCAGCTAAGGCAGTTGAATTTACCTTGAGATTCAAAAAGTGAGAACTGCGTTTCTTCTAGGAGCTGCGTTTAAATATTCCAGAGTGAATGGGAGTCAACGCTGTATTGAGAAATATCTGCTTCTAAAACCAAAACCGAGCAACCTAACAGAACGGCCTTCAATGTGTGCGTTCAACTTACAGAGCTATACTGATGTGTGTTTGCAGGAATTTGTAAACCCTTTCTGAGAAGAAGCGGAAAACGCATTTTCCAGCCAATTACAAGCATTTCAGGAATAGCTGGAAATCTCCGTCTAAAACTCAAAACCAACGTATCCTTCAGACTGCTCTGCTGTGTGTTCGCTTACCTAAGGGAGTTGAATCTGCCTTGAGTTTCAGAGAGTGAGAAGCGCGTGTCTTTTAGGAGCTGCGTTTGGATATTCCAGAGTGAATGGGAGTAAACGCTGTATTGAGAAATATCTGCTTCTAAAACCAAAACGGAGCGACCTAACAGAACTGCCTTCAATGTGTGCGTTCAACTTACAGAGTTAAACTGATGTGTGTTTGCAGGAGTTTGTAAACCCTTTCCGTGAAAAAGTGGAAAACACATTTTTCCAGCCAAATCCAAGCATTTCAATAAGCGCTGGAAATCTCCGTCTAAAACTCAAAACGAACCTATCCTTCAGAATGCTCTGCTGTGGGTTCGCTTTGCTAAGGGAGCTGAATCTGCCTGGAGTTTCAGAGAGTGAGAGGCGTGTTTCTTCTAGGAGCTGCGTTTGGATATTCCAGAGTGAATGAGAGTTAACGCTGTATTGAGAAATATCTGCTTCTAACACCAAAACGGAGAAACCTAACAGAACGGCCTTCAATGTGTGCGTTCAAATTACAGAGTTAAACTGATGTGTGTTTGCAGGAGTTTGTAAATTCTTTCCGTCAAGAAGCGAAAAACGCATTTTTCCTGCCATATCCGTGCATTTCAGAAATAGCTGGAAATCTCCGTCTAAAACTCAAAACGAACGTATCCTTCGAACTGCACTTCTGTGTGTTTGCTTAGCTAAGGGAGCTGAATCTGCCTTGAGATTCAGAGAGTGAGAAGCGCGTTTCTTCTAGGAGCTGCGTTTCGATATTACAGAGTGAATGGGAGTAAACGCTGTATTGAGAAATATCTGATTCTAAAACCAAAACGGAGCAACATAACAGAACGGCCTTCAATGTGTGCATTTAACCTACAGAGTTAAACTGATGTGTGTTTGCAGGAGTTTGTAAACCCTTTCTGTGAAGAAGCGGAAAACGCATTTTTCAAGCCAAATCCAAGCATTTCAGAAATAGCTGGACATATCCGTCTAAAACTCAAAACAAACGTATCCTTCAGACTGCTCTGCTGTGTGTTCTCTTAGCTAAGGCAGTTGAATCTACCTTGAGATTCAAAAAGTGAGAACCGCGTTTCTTCTAGGAGCTGGGTTTAAATATTCCAGAGTCAAAGGGAGTAAACGCTATATTGAGAAATATTTGCTTCTAAAGCCAAAACGGAGCAACCTTACAGAACGGCCTTCAATATGTGCGTTCAACTTACAGAGTTAAACTGATGTGTGTTTGCAGGAGTTTGTACACCCTTTCTGTGAAGAAGCGGAAGACGCATTTTTCCATCCAAATCCAAGCATTTTAGAAATAGCTGGACATCTCCGTCTAAAACTCAAAACGAACGTATCCTTCAGACTGCTCTGCTGTGTGTTCGCTTACCTAAGAAAGTTGAATCTGCCTTGAGATTCAGAGAGTGAGAAGCGCGTTTCTTCTAGGAGCTGCGTTTGGATAGTCCAGAGTAAATGGGAGTTAACGCTGTATTGAGAAATATCTGCTTCTAAAACCAAAACGGAGCAACCTAACAGAACGGCCTTCAATGTGTGCGTTCCACTTACAGAGTTAAACTGATGGGTGTTTGCAGGAATTTGTAAACCCTTTCTGTGAAGAAGCGGAAAACGCATTTTTCCAGCGAAATACAAGCATTTCAGAAATACCTGGATATCTCCGTCTAAAACTCAAAACGGACGTATCCTTCAGACTGCTATGCTGTGTGTTCGCTTAGCTAAGAGACCTGAATCTGCCTTGAGATTCAGAGAGTGAGAACCGCGTTTCTTGTAGGAGCCGCGTTTGGATATTCCAGAGTGAATGGGAGTAAACGCTGTATTGAGAAATATCTGCTTCTAAAACCAAAACGGAGCAACCTAACAGAACGGCCTTCAATGTGTGCGTTCATCCTAAAGAGTTAAACTGATGTGTGTTTCCAGGAGTTTGTAAACCCTTTCTGTGAAGAAGCCGAAAAAGCATTTTTCCAGCCAAATCCAGGCATTTCAGAAATAGATAGACATCTCCGTCTAAAACTCAAAACGAACGTATCCTTCAGACTGCTCTGCTGTGTGTTCGCTGACCTAAGGGAGTTGAATCTGCCTTGAGATTCAGAGAGTGACAAGCCCGTTTCTTCTAGGAGCTGCGTTTGTATAGTCAAGAGTGAATGGGAATTCACGCTGTATTGAGAAATATCTGCTTCTAAAACAAAAACGGAGCAACCTAACAGAACGGCCTTCAATGTTAGCGTTTATCCTAAAGAGTTAAACTGATGTGTGTTTGCAGGAGTTTGTAAACCCTTTCTGTGAAGAAGCGGAAAACTTATTTTTCCAGCCAAATACAAGCATTTCAGAAATAGCTGGAAATCTCCGTCTATGACTCAAAACGAACGTATCCTTCAGACTTCCCTGCTGTGTGTTCGCTTACCTAAGGGAATTGAATCTGCCTTGAGATTCAGAGAGTGAGAAGCGCGTTTGTTCTAGAAGCTGCGTTTGGATATACCAGAGTGAATGAGAGTTAACCTTGTATTGAGAAATATCTGCTTCTAAAACCAAAACGGAGCCACCTAACAGAACGGCCTTCAATGTGTGGGTTCAACGTACAGAGGTAAACTGATTTGTGTTTGCAGGAGATTGTAAACCCTTTCTGTGAAGAAGCGGAAAACGAATTTTCCAGCCAAATCCAAGCATTTCAGGAATAGCTGGAAATCTCCGTCTAAAAGTGAAATGAACGTATACTTCAGACTGCTCTGCTGTGTGTTCGCTTACCTAAGGGAATTGAATCTACCTTGAGATTCAAAAAGTGAGAACCGCGTTTTTTTATGATCTGCGTTTGGATATTCCAGAGTGAATGAAAGTAAACGCTGTATTGAGAAATATCTGCTTCTAAAACCAAAACGGAGAAACCTAACAGAACGGCCTTCAATGTGTGCGTTCAACTTACAGAGTTAAACTGATGTGTGTTTGCAGGAATTTGTAAACCCTTTCTGTGAAGAAGTGGAAAACGCATTTTCCAGCCAAAGCCAAGCATTTCAGGAATAGCTGAAAATCTCAGTCTAAAACTCAAAACGAACGTATCCTTCAGACTGCTCTGCTGTGTGTTCGCTTAGTTAAGGGACCTGAATCTGCCTTGAGATTCAGAGTGAGAAGCACGTTTCTTCTAGGAGCTGCGTTTGGATATTCCAGAGTGAATGGGAGTAAACGCTGTATTGAGAAATATCTGCTTCTAAAACCCAAACGGAGCAACCTAACAGAACGGCCTTCAAGATGTGCGTTCAACTTACAGAGTTAAACTGATGTGTGTTTGCAGGAGTTAGTAAACCCTTTCTGTGAAGAAGCGGAAAACGCATTTTTCCAGCGAAATCTAAGCATTTCAGAAATAGCTGGACATCTTAGTCTAAAACTCAAAACGAACGTATCCTTCAGACTGCTCTGCTTTGTGTTCGCTTAGCTCAGGGAGCTGAATCTGCCTTGAGATTCAGAGAGTGAGAAGTGCGTTTCTTCTAGGAGCTGCGTTTGTATAGTCAAGAGTGAATGGGATTAAACGCTGTATTGAGAAATATCTGCTTCTAAAACCAAAACAGAGCAACCTAACAGAACGGCCTTCAACGTGTGCGTTCAACCTACAGAGTGAAACTGATGTGTGTTTGCAGGAATTTGTAAACCCTTTCTGTGAAGAAACGGAAAACGCATTTTGCCAGCCAAATCCAAGCATTTCAGGAATAGCTGGAAATCTCCGTCTAAAACTCAAAACGATCGTATGCTTCAGACTGCTCTGCTGTGTGTTCGCTTAGCTAAGGCAGCTGAATCTGCCTTGAGATTCAGAGAGTGAGAAGCGCATTTCTTCTAGGAGCTGCGTTTGGATATTCCAGAGTGAATGGGAGTAAACGCTGTATTTAGAAACATCTGCTTCTAAAACCAAAACGGAGCAACCTAACAGAACCGCCTTCAATGTATGCATTCAACTTAAAAAGTTAAACTGATGTGTGTTTGCAGGAGTTTGTAAACCCTTTCTGTGAAGAAGCGGAAAACGCATTTTTCAAGCCAAATCCAAGCATTTCAGAAATACCTGGACATCTCCGTCTAAAACTCAAAATGAACGTAACCTTCAGACTGCTCTGCTGTGTGTTCTCTTAGCTAAGGCAGTTGAATCTACCTTGAGATTCAAAAAGTGAGAACCGCGTTTCTTCTAGGAGCTCCGTTTAAATATCCCAGAGTCAATAGGAGTAAACGCTATATTGAGAAATATTTGCTTCTGAAACCAAAACGGAGCAACCTAACAGAACGGCCTTCAATATGTTCGTTCAACTTACAGAGTTAAACTGATGTGTGTTTGCAGGAGGTTGTAAACCCTTTCTGTGAAAAAGCGGAAAACGCATTTTTCCATCCAAATCCAAGCATTTTAGAAATAGCTGGACATCTCCGTCTAAAACTCAAAACGAACGTATCCTTCAGACTGCTCTGCTGTGTGTTCGCTTACCTAAGGGAGTTGAATCTGCCTTGGGATTCAGAGTGAGAAGCGCATTTCTTCTAGGAGCTGCGTTTGGATAGTCCAGAGTAAACGGGAGTTAACGCTGTATTGAGAAATATCTGCCTCTAAAACCAAAACGGAGCAACCTAACAGAACGGCCCTCAATGTGTGCGTTCCACTTACAGAGTTAAACTGATGGGTGTTTGCAGGAATTTGTAAACCCTTTCTGTGAAGAAGCGGAAAACGCATTTTTCCAGCGAAATCCAAGCATTTCAGGAATAGCTGGAAATCTCCGTCTAAAACTCAAAACGGACGTAACCTTCAGACTGCTATGCTGTGTGTTCGCTTAGCTAAGAGACCTGAATCTGCCTTGAGATTCAGAGAGTGAGAACCGCGTTTCCTCTAGGAGCCCCGTTTGGATATTCCAGAGTGAATGGGAGTAAACCCTGTATTGAGAAATATCTGCTTCTAAAACCAAAACGGAGCAACCTAACAGAACGGCCTTCAATGTGTGCGTTCAACTTACAAAGTAAAACTGATGTGTCTTTGCAGGAGTTTGTAAACCCTTTCTGTGAAGAAGCGGAAAACGCATTTTTCCAGCGAAATCCAAGCATTTCAGGAATAGCTGGAAATCTCCGTCTAAAACTCAAAACGGACGTATCCTTCAGACTGCTATGCTGTGTGTTCGCATAGCTAAGGGACCTGAATCTGCCTTGAGATTCAGAGAGTGAGAAGTGCGTTTCTTTTAGGAGCTGCGTTTAGATATTCCAGAGTGAATGAAAGTAAACTCTGTATTGAGAAATATCTGCTTCTAAAACAAAAACGGAGCAACCTAACAGAACGGCCTTCTATGTGTTCGTTCCACTTACAGAGATAAACTGATGTGTGTTTGCAGGAGTTTGTAAACCCTTTCTGTGAAGAAGCGGAAAACGCATTTTTCCAGCCAAATTCAAGCATTTCAGAAATAGCTGGAAATATCCGTCTAAAACTCAAAACGAACGTATCTTTCAGACTGCTGTGCTGTGTGTTCTCTTAGCTAAGGCAGTTGAATCTACCTTGAGATTCAACAAGTGAGAACCGCGTTTCTTCTAAAAGCTGCGTTTAGATATTTCAGAATGAATGGGAGTAAACGCTGTATTGAGAAATATCTGCTTCTAAAACCAAAACGGAGCAACCTAACAGAACGCCTTCAATGTGTTCGTTCAACTTACAGAGTTAAACTGATGTGTGTTTGCAGGAGTTCGTAAACCCTTTCCGACAAGAAGCGGAAAACGCATTTTTCCTGCCAAATCCAAGCATTTCAGAAATAGCTGGAAATCTCCGTCTAAAATTAAAAACGAACGTATCCTTCATACTGCTCTGCTGTGTGTTCGCTTAGCTAAGGGAGTTGAATCTGCCTTGAGTTTCAGAGAGTGAGAAGCGCGTTTCTTCTAGGAGCTGCATTTCGATATTTCAGAGTGAATGGGAGTAAACGCTGTATTGAGAAATATCTGATTCTAAAACCAAAACGGAGCAACATAGCAGAACGGCCTTCAATGTATGCTTTCAACATACAGAGTTAAACTGATATGTGTTTGCAGGAGTTTGTAAACCCTTTCTGAGAAGAAGCGGAAAACGCATTTTCCAGCAAAATCCAAGCATTTCAGCAATAGTTGGAAATCTCCGTCTAAAGCTTAAAACGAACGTATCCTTCAGACTACTCTACTGTGTGTTCGCTTACCTAAGGGAGTTGAATCTGCCTTGAGATTCGGAGAGTGAGAAGCGTGTTTCTTCTAGGAGCTTCGTTTTGATAGTTCTGAGTGAATGGGAGTTAACGCTGTATTGAGAAATATCTGCTTCTAAAACCAAAACGGAGCAACCTAACAGAACGGCTTTCAATGTGTGCGTTCAACATACAGAGATAAACTGATGTGTCTTTGCCGGAGTTTGTAAATCCTTTCTGTGGAGAAGCGGAAAACGCATTTTTCCAGCCAAATCCAAGCATTTCAGAAATAGCTGGAAATCTCCGTCTAAAACTCAAAACGAACGTATCCTTCAAACTGCTCTGCTGTGTGTTCGCTTAGCTAAGGAAGCTGAATCTGCCTTGAGATTCAGAGAGTGAGAAGCGCGTTTCTTCTAGGAGCTGCACTTGGATATTCCAGAGTGAATGAGAGTTAACGCTGTATTGAGAAATATCTGCTTCTAAAACCAAAACGGAGCAACCTAACAGAACGGCCTTCAATGTTTGCGTTCAACTTACAGAGTTAAACGGATGTGTGTTTGCAGGAGTTTGTAAACCCTTTCCGTCAATAAGCAGTAAACGCATTTTTCCTGCCAAATCCAAGCATTTCAGAAATAGCTGGAAATCTCCGTCTAAAACTCAAAACGAACGTATCCTTCAGACTGCTGCGCTGTGTGTTCGCTTAGCTAAGTGAGCTGAATCGGCCTTGAGATTCAGAGTGAGAAGCCCGTTTCTTCTAGAAGCTGCGTTTGGTTATTCCAGAGTGAATGGGATTAAACGCTGTATTGAGAAATATCTGCTTCTAAAACCAAAACGGAGCAACATAACAGAACGGCCTTCAATGTGTGCGTTCAACTTACAGAGTTAAACTGATGTGTGTTTGCAGGAGTTTGTCAACCCTTTCCGTCAATAAGAGGAAAACGCATTTTTCCTGCCAAATCCAAGCATTTCAGAAATAGCTGAAAATGTCCGTCTAGAACTAAAAACGAACGTATCCTTCAGACTGCTCTGCTGTGTGTTCGCTTAGCTAAGGAAGTTGAATCTGCCTTGAGATTTAGAGAGTGAGAAGCGCGTTTTCTCTAGGAGCTGCGTTTGGATATTCCAGAGTGTATGGGAGTAAACGCTGTATTGAGAAATATCTGCTTCTAAAACCAAAACGGACCAACCTAACAGAACGGCCTTCAATGTGTGCGTTCAACTTACAGAGTTTAACTGACGTTTGTTTGCAGGAATTTGTAAACCCTTTCTGTGAAGAAGGGGAAGACGCATTTTTCCAGCCAAATCCAAGCATTTCAGGCATAGCTGGAAATCTCCGTCTAAAACTCAAAACGAACGTATCCTTCAGACTGCTCTGCTGTGTGTTCTCTTAGCTAAGGCAGTTGAATCTACCTTGAGATTCAAAAAGTGAGAACCGTATTTCTTTTAGGAGCTGCGTTTAAATATTCCAGAGTCAATGGGAGTAAACGCTATATTGAGAAATATTTGCTTGTAAAACCAAAACGGAGCAACCTAACAGAACGGCTTTCAATGTGTGCGTTCAACATACAGAGATAAACTGATGTGTCTTTGCCGGAGTTTGTAAATCCTTTCTGTGGAGAAGCGGAAAACGCATTTTTCCAGCCAAATCCAAGCATTTCAGAAATAGCTGGATATCTTCGTCTAAAACTCAAAACGAACGTATCCTTCAGACTGCCCTGTTCTGTGTTCGCTTACCTAAGGGAATTGAATCTGCCTTGAGATTCAGAGATTGAGAAGCGCGTTTCTTCTAGAAGCTGCGTTTGGATATACCAGAGTGAATGAGAGTTAACGTTGTATTGAGAAATATCTGCTTCTAAAAGCAAAACGGAGCCACCTAACAGAACGGCCTTCAATGTGTGCGTTCAACTTACAGAGTTAAACTGATGTCTGTTTGCAGGAGTTTGTAAACCCTTTCTGAGAGGAAGCAAAGAACGCATTTTCTAGCAAAATCCCAGCATTTCAAGAATAGCTGGAAATCTCCGTCTAAAACTCAAAACGAACGTATCCTTCATACTGCTCTGCTGTGTGTTCTCTTAGCTAAGGCAGTTGAATCTAACTTGAGATTCAAAAAGTGAGAACCGCGTTTCTTCTAGGAGCTGCGTTTGGATATTCCAGAGTGAATGGGAGTAAACGCTGTATTGAGAAATATCTACTTCAAAACCAAAACGGAGATAAATAACAGAGCGGCCTTCAATGCGTGCGTTCATCCTAAAGAGTTAAACTGAGGTGGGTTTGCAGGAGTTTGTAAACCCTTTCTGAGAAGAAGCGGAAAACGCATTTTTTAACCAAATACAGCATTTCAGGAATAGCTGGAAATCTCCGTCTAAAACTGAAATGAACGTATACTTCAGACTGCTCTGCTGTGTGTTCGCATACCTAAGGGAATTGAATCTGCCTTGAGATTCAGAGAGTGAGAAGCGCGTTTCTTTTATGAGCTGCGTTTGGATATTCCAGAGTGAATGAAAGTAAACGCTGTATTGAGAAATATCTGCTTCTAAAACCAAAACGGAGCACCCTAACAGAACGGCCTTCAATGTGTGCGTTCAACCTAGAGAGTTAAACTGATGTGTGTTTGCAGGAATTTGTAAACCCTTTCTGTGAAGAAACGGAAAACGCATTTTTCCAGCCACATCCAAGCATTTCAGGAATAGCAGAAAATCTCCGTCTAAAACTCAAAACGAACGTATCCTTCAGACTACTCTGCTGTGTGTTCGTTTACCTAAGTGAGTTGAATCTGCCTTGAGATTCAGAGAGTGAGAAGCGCGTTTCTTTTAGGAGCTGCGTTTGGATATTCCAGAGTGAATAAGAGTAAACGCTGTATAAAGAAATATCTGCTTCTAAAACCAAAACGGAGCAACCTAACAGAACGGCCTTCAATGTGTGCGTTCAACTTACAGAGGTAAACTGATCTGTGTTTGCCGGAGTTTGTAATCCCTTTCTGTGAAGAAGCGGAAAACGCATTTTTCCAGCCAAATCCAAGCATTTCAGAAATAGCTGGACATCTCCGTCTAAAACTCAAAACGAACGTATCCTTCAGAATGCTCTGCTGTGTGTTCGCTTACCTAAGGGAGTTGAATCTGCCTTGAGATTCAGAGAGTGAGAAGCGCGTTTCTTATAGGAGCTGCGTTTGTATAGTCCAGAGTGAATGGGAGTTAACGTTGTATTGAGAAATATCTCCTTCTGCAGCCAAAACGGAGCAACTTAACAAAACAACCTTCAAGGTGTGCGTTCAACGTACAGAGTTAAACTGATGTGTGTTTGCAGGAATTTGTAAACCCTTTTTGTGTAGAAGCGGAAAACGCATGTTTCCAGCCAATTACAAGCATTTCCGGAATAGATGGTAATCTCCGTCTAAAACTCAAAACGAACGTATCCTTCAGACTGCTCTGCTGTGTGTTCGCTTAGCTAAGGGACCTGAATCTGCCTTGAGATTCAGAGAGTGAGAAGCGCGTTTCTTCTAGGAGCTGCGTTTGGATATTCCAGAGTGAAAGGGAGTAAACGCTGTATTGAGAAATATCTGCTTCTAAAACCAAAACGGAGCAACCTAACAGAACGGCCTTCAATGTGTGGGTTCAACTTACAGAGTTCAACTGATGTGCGTTTGCAGGAGTTTGTAAACCCTTTCTGAGAAGAAGCGGAAAAGGCATTTTCCAGCCAAATGCAGCATTTCAGGAATACCTAGAAATCTCCGTCTAAAACTGAAATGAACGTATACTTCAGACTGCTCTGCTGTGTGTTCGCTTACCTAAGAGAAGAAGCGGAAAAGGCATTTTCCAGCCAAATGCAGCATTTCAGGAATACCTAGAAATCTCCGTCTAAAACTGAAATGAACGTATACTTCAGACTGCTCTGCTGTGTGTTCGCTTACCTAAGAGAATTGAATCTGCCTTGAGATTCAGAGAGTGAAAAGCGTGTTTCTTTTATGAGCTGCGTTTGGATATTCCAGAGTGAATGAAAGTAAACGCTGTATTGAGAAATATCTGCTTCTAAAACCAGAACGGAGCAACCTAAGAGAACGGCCTTCAATGTGTGCGTTCAACTTACAGAGTTAAACTGATGTGTGTTTGCAGGAGTTTGTAAACGCTTTCCGACAGGAAGCAGAAAACGCATATTTTGCCAAATCCAAGCATTTAAGAAATAGCTGAAAATCTCCGTCTAAAATTCAAAACGAACGTATCTTTCAGACTGCTCTGCTGTGTGTTCGCTTAGCTAAGGGAGTTGAATCTGCCTTGAGTTTCAGAGAGTGAGAAGCGCGTTTCTTCTAGGAGCTGCGTTTCGATATTCCAGAGTGAATGGGAGTAAACGCTGTATTGAGAAATATCTGATTCTAAAACCAAAACGGAGCAACTTAGCAGAACGGCCTTCAATGTGTGCGTTCAACTTACAGAGTTAAACTGATGTGTGTTTGCAGGAGTTTGTAAACCCATTCTGAGAAGAGGCGGAGAACGCATTTTCCAGCAAAATCCAAGCATTTCAGCAATAGCTGGAAATCTCCGTCTAAAGCTTAAAACGAACGTATCCTTCAGACTATTCTGCTGTGTGTTCGCTTACCTAAGGGAGTTGAATCTGCCTCGAGATTCGGAGAGTGAGAAGCGTGTTTCTTCTAGGAGCTTCGTTTTGATAGTTCTGAGGGAATGGGAGTTAACGCTGTATTGAGAAATATCTGCTTCTAAAACCAAAACGGAGCAACCTAACAGGACGGCTTTCAATGTGTGCGTTCAACTTACAGAGTTAAACTGATGTGTCTTTGCAAAAGTTTGTAAATCCTTTCTGTGGAGAAGCGGAAAACGCATTTTTCCGGCCAAATCCAAGCATTTCAGCAATAGCTTGAAATCTCCGTCTAAAACTCAAAACGAACGTATCCTTCAAACTGTTCTGCTGTGTGTTCGCTTAGCTAAGGAAGCTGAATCTGCCTTGAGATTCAGAGAGTGAGAAGCACGTTTCTTCTAGGAGCTGTGCTTGGATATTCCAGAGTGAATGAGTGTTAACGCTGTATTGAGAAATATCTGCTTCTAAAACCAAAACGGAGCAACCTAACAGAACGGCCTTCAATGTGTGGGTTCAACTTACAGAGTTCAACTGATGTGTGTTTGCCGGAGTTTGTAAACCCTTTCTGTGAAGAAGCGGAAAACGCATTTTTCCATCCAAATCCAAGCATTTTAGAAATAGCTGGACATCTCCGTCTAAAACTCAAAACGAACGTATCCTTCAGACTGCTCTGCTGTGTGTTCGCTTACCTAAAAGAGTTGAATCTTCCTTGAGGTTCAGAGAGTGAGAAGCGCGTTTCTTCTAGGAGCTGCATTTGGATATTCCAGAGTGAATGAGATTTAACCCTCTATTGAGAAATATCTGCTTCTAAAACCAAAACGGAGCAACATAACAGAACGGCCTTCAATGTGTGCGTTCAACTTAAAGAGTTAAATTGATGGGTGTTTGCAGGAGTTTGTAAACCCTTTCCGTCAAGAAGCGGAAAACGCATTTTTCCTGCCGTATCCGTGCATTTCAGAAATAGCTGGAAATCTCTGTCTAAAACTCAAAACGAACGTATCCTTCAGACTGCTCCGCTGTGTGTTCGCTTAGCTAAGTGAGCTGAATCTGCCTTGAGATTCAGAGAGTGAGAAGCCCTTTTCTTCTAGGAGCTGCGTTTGGATATTCCAAAGTGAATGGGATTAAAGGCTGTATTGAGAAATATCTGCTTCTAAAACCAAAACGGAGCAACTTAGCAGAACGGTCTTCAATGTGTGCGTTCAACTTACAGAGTTAAACTGATGTGTGTTTGCAGGAGTTTGTAAACCCTTTCTGAGAAGAAGCGGAAAACGCATTTTCCAGCAAAATCCAAGCATTTCAGAAATAGCTGGAAATCTTTGTCTAAAGCTCAAAACGAACGTATCCTTCCAACTGAACTGCTGTGTGTTTGCTCAGCTCAGGGAGCTGAATCTGCCTTGTGATTCAGAGAGTCTGAAGCGCGTTTCTTCTAGGAGCTGCGTGTGGATATTCCAGAGTGTATGGGAATAAACGCTGTATTGAGAAATATCTGCTTCTAAAACCAAAACGGACCAACCTAACAGAACGGCCTTCAATGTGTTCGTTCAACTTACAGAGGTAAACTGATGTGTGTTTGCCGGAGTTTGTAAACCCTTTCTGTGAAGAAGCGGAAAACGCATTTTTCCATCCAAATCCAAGCATTTTAGAAATAGCTGGACATCTCCGTCTAAAACTCAAAACGAACGTATCCTTCAGACTGCTCTGCTGTGTGTTCGCTTACCTAAAGAAGTTGAATCTGCCTTGAGATTCAGAGAGTGAGAAGCGTGTTTCTTCTAGGAGCTGCGTTTGGATAGTCCAGAGTAAATGGGAATTAACGCTGTATTGAGAAATATCTGCTTCTAAAACCAAAACGGAGCAACCTAACAGAACGGCCTTCAATGTGTGCGTTCCACTTACAGAGTTAATCTGATGGGTGTTTGCAGGAATTTGTAAACTTTTTCTGTGAATAAGCGGAAAACGCATTTTTCCACCGAAATCCAAGCATTTCAGGAATAGCTTGAAACCTCCGTCTAAAACTCAAAACGGACGTATCCTTCAGACTGCTATACTGTGTGTTCGCTTAGCTAAGGGACCTGAATCTGCCTTGAGATTCAGAGAGTGAGAACCGCGATTCTTCTTAAAGCTGCGTTTGGATATTCCAGAGTGAATTGGAGTTCACGTTGTATTGAGAAATATCTGCTTCTAAAACCCAAACGGAGCAACCTAACAGAACGGCCTTCAATGTGTGGGTTCATCCTAAAGAGTTAAACTGATGTGTGTTTGCAGGAGTTTTTAAACCCTTTCTGTGAAGAAGCCGAAAAAGCATTTTTCCAGCCAAATCCAAGCATTTCAGAAATAGCTGGACATCTCCGTCTAAAATTCAAAACGAACGTATCCTTCAGACTGCTCTGCTGTTTGTTCGCTGACCTAAGGGAGTTGAACCTGCCTTGAGATTCAGAGAGTGACAAGCGCGTTTCTTCTAGGAGCTGCGTTTGTATAGTCAAGAGTGAATGGGAGTTCACGCTGTATTGAGAAATATCTGCTTCTAAAACCCAAACGGAGCAATATAATAGAACGGCCTTCAATGTGTGTGTTCATCCTAAAGAGTTAAACGGATGTGTGTTTGCAGGAGTTTGTAAACCCTTTCTGTGAAGAAGCGGAAAACTTATTTTTCCAGCCAAATCCAAGCATTTCAGAAATAGCTGGAAATCTCCGTCTAAAACTCAAAACGAACGTATCCTTCAGACTGCACTGCTGTGTGTTCGCTTAGCTAAGGGAGTTGAATCTGCCTTGAGATTTAGAGAGTGAGAACCGCGTTTCTTCTAGGAGCTGCGTTTGGATATTCCAGAGTGAATGAGAGTTAACGCTGTATTGAGAAATATCTGCTTCTAAAACTAAAACGGAGCAACATAACAGAACGGCCTTCAATGTGTGCGTTCAACTTACAGAGTTAAACTGATGTGTGTTTGCAGGAGTTTGTAAACCCTTTCTGAGAAGAAGCGGAAAACGCATTTTCCAGCCAAATCCAAGCATTTCAGGAATAGCTGGATATCTCCGTCTAAAACTCAAAACGAACGTATCCTTCAGACTGCTCTGCTGTGTGTTTATTTACCTAAGTGAGCTGAATCTGCCTTGAGATTCAGAGAGTGAGAAACGCGTTTCTTTTAGGAGTTGCGTTTGTATATTCCAGAGTGAATGGGATTAAACGCTGTATTGAGAAATATCTGCTTCTAAAACCAAAACGGAGCAACCTAACAGAACGGCCTTCAATGTGTGCGTTCAACCTAGAGAGTTAAACTGATGTGTGTTTGCAGGAATTTGTAAACCGTTTCTGTGAAGAAACGGAAAACGCATTTTTCCAGCCACATCCAAGCATTTCAGGAATAGCAGGAAATCTCAGTCTAAAACTCAAAACGAACGTATCCTTCAGACTACTCTGCTGTGTGTTAGTTTACCTAAGGGATTTGAATCTGCCTTGAGATTCAGAGAGTGAGAAGCGCGTTTCTTTTAGGAGCTGCGTTTGGATATTCCAGAGTGAATGGGAGTAAACGCTGTATAGAGAAATATCTGCTTCTAAAACCAAAACGGAGCAACCTAACAGAACGGCCTTCAATGTGTGCGTTCAACTTACAAAGTTAAACTGATGTGTGTTTGCAGGAGTTTGTAAACCCTTTCCGTGAAGAAGCCTAAAACGCATTTTTCCAGCCAAATCCAAGCATTTTAGAAAGAGCTGGAAATCTCCGTCTAAAACTCAAAACGATCCTATCCTTCAGAATGCTCTGCTCTGTGTTCGCTTAGCTAAGGGAACTGAATCTGTCTTGAGATTCAGAGAGTGAGAAGCGTGTTTGTTCTAGGAGCTGCGTTTGGATATTCCAGAGTGAAAGGGAGTAAACGCTGTATTGAGAAATATCTGCTTCTAAAACCAAAACGAAGATACCTAACAGAAAGGCCTTCAATGTGTGCGTTCAACTTACAGAGTTAAACTGATGTGAGTTTGCAGGAGATTGTAAACACTTTCTGTAGAGAAGCAGAAAACGCATTTTTGCAGCCAAATCCAAGCATTTCAGAAATAGCTGGAAATCTCCGTCTAAAACTCAAAACGAACGTATCCTCCATACTGCTCTGCTGTGTGTTCTCATAGGTAAGGGACCTGAATCTGCCTTGAGATTCAGAGAGTGAGAAGCCCGTTTCTTTTAGGAGCTGCGTTTGGATATTCCAGAGTGAATGGGAGTAAACGCTGTATTGAGAAATATCTGCTTCTAAACCCAAAACAAAGCAACCTACCAGAGAGGCCTTCAATGTGTGCGTTCCACTTACAGAGTTAAACTGATGTGTGTTTGCAGGAGTTTGTTAACCCTTTCTGAAAAGAAGGGAAAAACGCATTTTCCAGCCAAATCCAAGCATTTCAGGGATAGCTGGAAATCTCCGTCTAAAACTCAAAACGAACTTATCCGTCAGACTGCTCTGCTGTGTGTTCGCTTAACTAAGTGAGTTGAATCTGCCTTGAAATTCAGAGAGTGAGAACCGCGTTTCTTCTAGGAGCTGCGTTCTGATATTCCAGAGTTAAAGGGAGTAAACGCTGTATTGAGAAATATCTGCTTCTAAAACCAAAACGGAGGAACCTAACAGAACGGCCTTCAATGTGTGCGTTCAACTTACAGCGTTAAACTGATGTGAGTTTGCAGGAGATTGTAAACACTTTCTGTAGAGAAGCGGAAAACGCATATTTTCTGCCAAATCCAAGCATTTCAGAAATAGCTGGAAATCTCTCTCTAAAACTCAAAACGAACGTACACTTCAGACTGCTCTGCTGTGTGTTCGCTTACCTAATGGAGTTGAATCTGCCTTGAGATTAAGAGAATGAGAAGCGCGTTTCTATTACGAATTGGGTTTGGATATCCCAGAGTGAATAAAAGTAAACGCTGTATTGAGAAATATCTGCTTCTAAAACCAAAACGGAGCAACCTAACAGAACGACCTTCAATGGGTGCGTTCAACTTACAGAGGTAACCTGATGTGTGTTTGCAGGAATTTTTAAACCCTTTCTGTGAAGAAGCGGAAAACGCATTTTTCCAGCCAAATCCAAGCATTTCAGGAATAGCTGGAAATCTCCGTCTAAAACTCAAAACGAACGTATCCTTCAGACTGCTCTGCTGTGTGTTCGCTTAGATAAGGGACCTGAATCTGCCTTGAGATTCAGAGAGTGAGAAGCGCGTTTCTTCTAGGAGCTGCGTTTTCATATTCAAGATTGAATGGGAGTACACGCTGTATTGAGACATATCTGCTTCTAAAACCAAAACGGAGCAACCTAACAGAACGGCCTTCAATGTGTGCGTTCAACTTACAGAGTTAAACTGATGTGTGTTTGCAGGAGTTTGTAAACCCTTTCTGAGAAGAAGCGGAAAACGCATTTTCCAGCCAAATCCAAGCATTTAAGGAATAGCTGGAAATCTCCGTCTAAAACTCAAAACGAACGTATCCTTCAGACTGCCCTACTGTGTTTTCGCTTACCTAAGGGAGTTGAACCTGCCTTGAGATTCAGAGAGTGAGAAGCGCGTTTCTTCTAGGAGCTGCGTTTGGATATTCCAGAGAGAATGAGAGTTAACGCTGTATTGAGAAATA
This sequence comes from Callithrix jacchus, assembly GCF_049354715.1. NCBI lineage: Eukaryota > Metazoa > Chordata > Mammalia > Primates > Cebidae > Callithrix > Callithrix jacchus. Next base: position 61,015,141 of record NC_133506.1, read on the forward strand.
TCTGCTTCTAAAACCAAAACGGAGCAACTTAACAAAACGGCCTTCAATGTGTGCGTTCAACTTACAGAGTTAAACTGATGTGTTTTTGCAGGAATTTGTAAACCCTTTCTGTGAAGAAGCGGAAAACGCATTTTTCCAGCCAAATCCAACCATTTCGGGAATAGCTGGAAATCTCCGTCTAAAACTCAAAACGAACGTATCCTTCAGCCTGCTCTGCTGTGTGTTCTATTAGCTAAGGCACTTGAATCCAACTTGAGATTAAAAAAGTGAGAACCGCGTTTCTTTTAGGAGCTGCGTTTAGATATTCCAGAGTGAATGGGAGTAAACGCTGTATTGAGAAATATCGGCTTCTAAAACCAAAACGGAGCATCCTAACAGAACGGCCTTCAATGTGTGCGTTCAACTTACAGAGTTAAACTGATGTGTGTTTGCAGGAGATTGTAAACCCTCTCTGAGAAGAAGCGGAAAAAGCATTTTCCAACCAAATCCAAGCATTTCAGGAATAGCTGGAAATCTCCGTCTAAAGCTCAAAACGAACGTATCCTTCAGACTGCTCTGCTATGTGTTCGCTTAGCTCAGGCAGCTGAATCTGTCTTGAGATTCAGAGAGTGAGAAGTGCGTTTCTTCTAGGAGATGCGTTTGGATATTCCAGAGTGAATGGGAGTAAACGCCGTATTGAGAAATATCGGCTTCTAAAACCAAAACGGAGCAACTTACAGAACGGATATCAACGTGTGCGTTCAACGTAAAGAGTTAAACTCGTGTGTTTGCAGGAGTTTGTAAACTGTTTCTGTGAAGAAGTGGAAAACCCATATTTCCTGACTAATCCAAGCATTTCAGAAATAGCTGGAAATCTCCGTCTAAAACCCAAAACGAACGTATCCTTCAGACTGCTCTGCTGTCTGTTCGCTGAGATAATTGAGCAGAATTTGCCTTTAGATTCAGAGAGTAAGAAGCCCGTTTCTTCTAGAAGCTGCGTTTGGATATTCCAGAGTGAATGAGAGTTAACGTTGTATTGAGAAATATCTGCTTCTAAAAGAGAAACGGAGCCACCTAACAGAACGGCCTTCAATGTGTGCGTTCAACTTACAGAGTTAAACTGATGTGTGTTTGCAGGAGTTTGTAAACCCTTTCCGTGAAGAAGCGGAAAACGAATTTTTCAGCCAAATTTAAGCATTTCAGAAATAGCTGGAAATCTTCGTCTAAAACTCAAAACGAACCTATCCTTCTGACTGCTCTGCTGTGTGTTCGCTTACCTAAGGGAGCTGAATCTGCCTTGAGTTTCAGAGAGTGAGAAGCGCGTTTCTTCTAAGAGCTGCGTTTGGATATTACAGAGTGAATAAGAGTCAACGCTGTATTGAGAAATATCTGGTTCTAAAACAAAAACGGAGCCACCTAGCAAAACGGCCTTCAATGTGTGCGTTCAACTTACAAAGTTAAACTGATGTGTGTTTGCAGGAGTTTGTAAACCCTTTCCGTGAAGAAGAGGAAGACGCATTTTTCCAGCCAAATCCAAGCATTTCAGAAAGAGCTGGAAATCTCCGTCTAAAACTCAAAACGAACCTATCCTTCAGAATGCTCTGCTGTGTGTTCGCTTAGCTAAGGGAACTGAATCTGTCTTGAGATTCAGAGAATGAGAAGCGTGTTTGTTCTAGGAGCTGCGTTTGCATATTCCAGAGTGAAAGGGAGTAAACGCTGTAATGAGAAATATCTGCTTCTAAAACCAAAACGGAGATACCTAACAGAAAGGCCTTCAATGTGTGCGTTCAACTTACAGAGTTAAACTGATGTGAGTTTGCAGGAGATTGTAAACACTTTCTGTAGAGAAGCAGAAAACGCATTTTTCCAGCCAAATCCAAGCATTTCAGAAATAGCTGGAAATCTCCGTCTAAAACTCAAAACGAATGTATCCTCCATACTGCTCTGCTGTGTGTTCTCATAGGTAAGGGACCTGAATCTGCCTTGAGATTCAGAGAGTGAGAAGCCCGTTTCTTTTAGGAGCTGCGTTTGGATATTCCAGAGTGAATGGGAGTAAACGCTGTATTGAGAAATATCTGCTTCTAAACCCAAAACAAAGCAACATACCAGAGAGGCCTTCAATGTGTGCATTCCACTTACAGAGTTAAACTGATGTGTGTTTGCAGGAGTTTGTTAACCCTTTCTGAAAAGAAGGGAAAAACGCATTTTCCAGCCAAATCCAAGCATTTCAGGGATAGCTGGAAATCTCCGTCTAAAACTCAAAACGAACGTATCCGTCAGACTGCTCTGCTGTGTGTTCGCTTAACTAAGTGAGTTGAATCTGCCTTGAGATTCAGAGAGTGAGAAGCGCGTTTCTTCTAGGAGCTGCGTTTGGATATTCCAGAGTGAAAGGGAGTAAACGCTGTATTGAGAAATATCAGCTTCTAAAACCAAAACGGAGGAACCTAACAGAACGGCCTTCAATGTGTGCGTTCAACTTACAGAGTTAAACTGATGTGAGTTTGCAGGAGATTGTAAACACTTTCTGTAGAGAAGCGGAAAACGCATATTTTCTGCCAAATCCAAGCATTTCAGAAATAGCTGGAAATCTCTCTCTAAAACTCAAAACGAACGTACACTTCAGACTGCTCTGCTGTGTGTTCGCTTACCTAATGGAGTTGAATCTGCCTTGAGATTAAGAGAATGAGAAGCGCGTTTCTATTACGAATTGGGTTTGGATATCCCAGAGTGAATAAAAGTAAACGCTGTATTGAGAAATATCTGCTTCTAAAACCAAAACGGAGCAAACTAACAGAACGGCCTTCAATGGGTGCGTTCAACTTACAGAGCTAACCTGATGTGTGTTTGCAGGAATTTTTAAACCCTTTCTGTGAAGAAGCGGAAAACGCATTTTTCCAGCCAAATCCAAGCATTTCACGAATAGCTGGAAATCTCCGTCTAAAACTCAAAACGAACGTATCCTTCAGACTGCTCTGCTGTGTGTTTGCTTAGATAAGGGACCTGAATTTGCCTTGAGATTCAGAGAGTGAGAAGCGCGTTTCTTCTAGGAGCTGCGTATTCATATTCAAGATTGAATGGGAGTACACGCTGTATTGAGAAATATCTGCTTCTAAAACCAAAACGGAGCAACCTAACAGAACGGCCTTCAATGTGTGCGTTCAACTTACAGAGTTAAACTGATGTGTGTTTGCAGGAGTTTGTAAACCCTTTCTGAGAAGAAGCGGAAAACGCATTTTCCAACCAAATCCAAGCATTTCAGGAATAGCTGGAAATCTCCGTCTAAAACTCAAAACGAACGTATCCTTCAGACTGCTCTACTGTGTGTTCGCTTACCTAAGGGAGTTGAACCTGCCTTGAGATTCAGAGAGTGAGAAGCGCGTTTCTTCTAGGAGCTGCGTTTGGATATTCCAGAGAGAATGAGAGTTAACGCTGTATTGAGAAATATCTGCTTCTAAACCCAAAACGGAGCAACCTAACACAACGGCCTTCAATGTGTGCGTTCAACTTAAAGAGTTAAACTGATGTGTTTTTTCAGGAGTTTGTAAACCCTTTCCGTGAAGAAGCGGAAATCGCATTTTTCCAGCCAAATCCAAGCATTTCAGAAGTAGCTGGAAATCTCCGTCTAAAACTCAAAAGGAACCCATCCTTCAGACTGCTCTGCTGTGTGTTCGCTTACCTAAGGGAGCTGAATCTGCCTTGAGATTCAGAGAGTGAGAAGCGTGTTTCTTCTAGGAGCTTCGTTTGGATATTCCAGAGTGAATGGGAGTAAACGCTGTATTGAGAAATATGTGCTTCTAAAACCAAAACGAAGCAACCTAACAGAACGGCCTTCAATGTGTGCGTTCAACCTACAGAGTTAAACTGATGTGTGTTTGCAGGAGTTTGTAAACCCTTTCTGTGAAGAAGCGGAAAACGCATTTTTCAAGCCAAGTCCAAGCATTTCACGAATAGCTGGAAATCTCAGTCTAAAACTCAAAACGAACGTATGTTTCAGACTGCTCTTCTGTGTGTTCTCTTAGCTAAGGCAGTTGAATTTACCTTGAGATTCAAAAAGTGAGAACCGCGTTTCTTCTAGGAGCTGCGTTTAAATATTTTAGAGTGAATGGGAGTAAACGCAGTATTGAGAAATATCTGCTTCTAAAACCAAAACGGAGCAACTTAACAAAACGGCCTTCAATGTGTGCGTTCAGCTTACAGAGTTAAACTGATGTGTTTTTGCAGGAATTTGTAAACCCTTTCTGTGAAGAAGCGGAAAACGCATTTTTCCAGCCAAATCCAACCATTTCGGGAATAGCTGGAAATCTCCGTCTAAAACTCAAAACGAACGTATCCTTCAGCCTGCTCTGCTGTGTGCTCTATTAGCTAAGGCACTTGAATCCAACTTGAGATTAAAAAAGTGAGAACCGCGTTTCTTTTAGGAGCTGCGTTTAGATATTCCAGAGTGAATGGGAGTAAACGCTGTATTGAGAAATATCGGCTTCTAAAACCAAAACGGAGCATCCTAACAGAACGGCCTTCAATGTGTGCGTTCAACTTACAGAGTTAAACTGATGTGTGTTTGCAGGAGATTGTAAACCCTCTCTGAGAAGAAGCGGAAAACGCATTTTCCAACCAAATCCAAGCATTTCAGGAATAGCTGGAAATCTCCGTCTAAAGCTCAAAACGAACGTATCCTTCAGACTGCTCTGCTCTGTGTTCGCTTAGCTCAGGCAGCTGAATCTGTCTTGAGATTCAGAGAGTGAGAAGTGCGTTTCTTCTAGGAGATGCGTTTGGATATTCCAGAGTGAATGGGAGTAAACGCCGTATTGAGAAATATCGGCTTCTAAAACCAAAACGGAGCAACTTACAGAACGGATATCAACGTGTGCGTTCAACGTAAAGAGTTAAACTCGTGTGTTTGCAGGAGTTTGTAAACTGTTTCTGTGAAGAAGTGGAAAACCCATATTTCCTGACTAATCCAAGCATTTCAGAAATAGCTGGAAATCTCCGTCTAAAACCCAAAACGAACGTATCCTCCAGAAGCTCTGCTGTTTGTTCGCTTACCTAAGGAAGTTGAATCTGCTTTGAGATTCAGAGTGAGAAGCGCGTTTCTTCTAGGATCTGCGTTTGGATATTCCGGAGTGAAGGGGAGTAAACGCTGTAGTGAGAAATATCTGCTTCTAAAACCAATACGGAGCAACATAACAGAACGGCCTTCAATGTGTGGGTTCAACTTACAGAGCTAAACTGATGTGTGTTTGCAGGAGTTTGTAAACCCTTTCGGTCAAGAAGCGGAAAACGCATTTTTCCTGCCATATCCGTGCATTTCAGAAATAGCTGGAAATCTCCGTCTAAACCTCAAAACGAACGTATCCTTCAGACTGCATCGCTGTGTGTTCGCTTAGCTAAGTGAGCTGAATCTGCCTTGAGATTCAGAGAGTGAGAAGCCCGTTTCTTCTATGAGCTGCGTTTGGATATTCAAAAGTGAATGGGATTAAAGGCTGTATTGATAAATATCTGCTTCTAAAACCAAAACGGAGCAACTTAGCAGAACGGCCTTCAATGTGTGCGATCAGCTTACAGAGGTAAACTGATGTGTGTTTACAGATGTTTGTAAACCCTTTCTGAGAAGAAGCGCAAAACGCATTTTCCAGCAAAATCCAAGCATTTCAGAAATAGCTGGAAATCTCCGTCTAAAGCTCAAAACGAACGTATCCTTCAAACAACACTGCTGTGTGTTTGCTTAGCTAAGGGAGCTGAATCTGCCTTGAGATTCAGAGAGTCTGAAGCGCGTTTCTTCTAGGAGCTGCGTGTGGATATTCCAGAGTGTATGGGAGTAAACGCTGTATTGAGAAATATCTGCTTCTAAAACAAAAACGGACCAACCTAACAGAACGGCCTTCAATGTGTGCGTTCAACCTACAGAGTTAAACTGATGTTTGTTTGCAGGAGTTTGTAAACTTTTTCTGTGAAGAAGCGGAAAACGGATTTGTCCAGCCAAATTGAAGCATTTCAGAAATAGCTGGAAATCTCCGTCTAAAACTCAAAACGAACGTATCCTTCAGACTGCTCTGCTGTGTGTTCGCTGACCTAAGGGAGTTGAATCTGCCTTGAGATTCAGAGAGTGAGAAGCGCGTTTTTCTGGGAGCTGCGTTTGAATATTCCAGAGTGAAGGAGAGTTAACGCTGTATTGAGAAATATCTGCTTCTAAAACCAAAACGGAGCAACCTAACAGAACGGCCTTCAATGTGTCCGTTCAACTTACAAAGTTAAACTGATGTGTGTTTGCAGGAGTTTGTAAACCCTTTCTGAGAAGAAGCGGAAAATGCATTTTCCAGCCAAATCCACGCATTTCAGAAATAGCTGGAAATCTCCGTCTAAAGCTCAAAACGAACGTATCCTCCAGACTGCTCTGCTGTGTGTTCGCTTACCTAAGTGAGTTGAATCTGCCTTGGGATTCAGAGAGTGAGAAGCGCGTTTCTTCTAGGAGCTGCGTTTTGATAGTCCAGAGTGAATGGGAATTAACGCGGTATTGAGAAATATCTGCTTCTAAAACCAAAACGGAGCAACCTAATAGAACGGCTTTCAATGTGTGCGTTTAACTTACAGAGTTAAACTGATATGTATTTGCAGGAGTTTGTAAATCCTTTCTGTGGAGAAGCGGAAAACGCATTTTTCCAGCCAAATCCAAGCATTTCAGAAATAGCTGGAAATCTTCGTCTAAAACTCAGAACGAATGTATCCTTCAGACGGCTCCGCAGTGTGTACTCTTAGCTAAGTGAGCTGAATCTGCCTTGAGATTCAGAGAGTGATAAGCCCGTTTCTTCTAGGAGCTGCGTTTGGATATTCCGGAGTTAATGGGATTAAACGCTGTATTGAGAAATATCTGCTTCTAAAACCAAAACGGAACAACTTATCAGAGCGGCCTTCAATGTCTGCGTCCAACTTACAGAGTTAAACTGATGTGTGTTTGCAGGAGTTTGTAAACACTTTCTGAGAATAAGCGGAAAACGCATTTTCCACCCCAATCCAAGCATTTCAGGAATAGCTGGAAATCTCCGTCTAAAACTCAAAACGAACGTATGTTTCAGACTGCTCTGCTGTGTGTTCTCTCAGCTAAGGCAGTTGAATTTACCTTGAGATTCAAAAAGTGAGAACTGCGTTTCTTCTAGGAGCTGCGTTTAAATATTCCAGATTGAATGGGAGTCAACGCTGTATTGAGAAATATCTGCTTCTAAAACCAAAACCGAGCAACCTAACAGAACGGCCTTCAATGTGTGCGTTCAACTTACAGAGCTATACTGATGTGTGTTTGCAGGAATTTGTAAACCCTTTCTGAGAAGAAGCGGAAAACGCATTTTCCAGCCAATTACAAGCATTTCAGGAATAGCTGGAAATCTCCGTCTAAAACTCAAAACCAACGTATCCTTCAGACTGCTCTGCTGTGTGTTCGCTTACCTAAGGGAGTTGAATCTGCCTTGAGTTTCAGAGAGTGAGAAGCGCGTGTCTTTTAGGAGCTGCGTTTGGATATTCCAGAGTGAATGGGAGTAAACGCCGTATTGAGAAATATCTGCTTCTAAAACCAAAACGGAGCAACCTAACAGAACGGCCTTCAATGTGTGCGTTCAACTTACAGAGTTAAACTGATGTGTGTTTGCAGGAGTTTGTAAACCCTTTCCGACAAGAAGCAAAAAACGCATTTTTCCTGCCAAATCCAAGCATTTCAGAAATAGCTGGAAATCTCCGTCTAAAATTCAAAACGAACTTATCCTTCAGACTGCTCTGCTGTGTGTTCGCTTAGCTAAGGGAGTTGAATCTGCCTAGAGTTTCAGAGAGTGAGAAGCGCGTTTCTTCTAGGAGCTGCGTTTAGATATTACAGAGTGAATGGGAGTAAACGCTGTATTGAGAAATATCTGATTCTAAAACCAAAACGGAGCAACTTAGCAGAACGGCCTTCAATGTGTGCGTTCAACTTACAGAGTTAAACTGATGTGTGTTTGCAGGAGGTTGTAAACCCTTTCTGAGAAGAAGTGGAAAACGCATTTTCCAGCAAAATCCAATCATTTCAGCAATAGTTGGAAATCTCCGTCTAAAGCTTAAAACGAACGTATCTTTCAGACTACTCTGCTGTGTGTTCGCTTACCTAAGGGAGTTGAATCTGCCTTGAGATTCGGAGAGTGAGAAGCGTGTTTCTTCTAGGAGCTTCGTTTTGATAGTTCTGAGTGAAGGGGAGTTAACGCTGTATTGAGAAATATCTGCTTCTAAAACCAAAACGGAGCAACCTAACAGAACGGCTTTCAATGTGTGCGTTCAACTTACAGAGTTAAACTGATGTGTGTTTGCAGGAGTTTGTAAACCCTTTCTGTGAAGAAACGGAAAACGCATTTTTCCAGCCAAATCCAAGCATTTCAGGAATAGCTGGAAATCTCCGTCTAAAACTCAAAACGAACGTATCCTTCAGACTACTCTGCTGTGTGTTCGCTTATATTAGGGACCTGAATCTGCCTTGAGATTCAGAGAGTGAGAAGCGCGTTTCTTCTAGGAGCTGCGTTTTCATATTCAAGATTGAATGGGAGTAAACGCTGTATTGAGAAATATCTGCTTCTAAAACCAAAACGGAGAAACCTAACAGAACGGCCTTCAATGTGTGTGTTCAACGTACAGAGTTAAACTGATGTGTGTTTGCAGGAATTTTTAAACCCTTTCTGTGAAGAAGTGGAAAACGCATTTTCCATCAAATCCAAGCATTTCAGGAATAGCTGGAAATCTCCGTCTAAAACTCAAAACGATCGTATCCTTCAGACTGCTCTGCTGTGTGTTCGCTTAGCTAAGGCAGCTGAATCTGCCTTGAGATTCAGAGAGTGAGAAGCGCATTTCTTCTAGGAGCTGCGTTTGGATATTCCAGAGTGAATGGGAGTAAACGCTGTATTTAGAAACATCTGCTTCTAAAACCAAAACGGAGCAACCTAACAGAACCGCCTTCAATGTATGCATTCAACTTAAAAAGTTAAACTGATGTGTGTTTGCAGGAGTTTGTAAACCCTTTCTGTGAAGAAGCGGAAAACGCATTTTTCCAGCGAAATCCAAGCGTTTCAGGAATAGCTGAAAATCTCCGTCTAAAACTCAAAACGGACGTATCCTTCAGACTGCTCTGCTGTGTGTTCGCTTACCTAAGGGAGTTGAATCTGCCTTGAGTTTCAGAGAGTGAGAAGCGCGTGTCTTTTAGGAGCTGCGTTTGGATATTCCAGAGTGAATGGGAGTAAACGCTGTATTGAGAAATATCTGCTTCTAAAACCAAAACGGAGCAACCTAACAGAACTGCCTTCAATGTGTGCGTTCAACTTACAGAGTTAAACTGATGTGTGTTTGCAGGAGTTTGTAAACCCTTTCCGTGAAAAAGTGGAAAACACATTTTTCCAGCCAAATCCAAGCATTTCAATAAGCGCTGGAAATCTCCGTCTAAAACTCAAAACGAACCTATCCTTCAGAATGCTCTGCTGTGGGTTCGCTTTGCTAAGGGAGCTGAATCTGCCTGGAGTTTCAGAGAGTGAGAGGCGTGTTTCTTCTAGGAGCTGCGTTTGGATATTCCAGAGTGAATGAGAGTTAATGCTGTATTGAGAAATATCTGCTTCTAACACCAAAACGGAGCAACCTAACAGAACGGCCTTCAATGTGTGCGTTCAACTTACAGAGTTAAACTGATGTGTTTGCAGGAGTTTGTAAACCCTTTCCGTCAAGAAGCGAAAAACGCATTTTTCCTGACATATCCGTGCATTTCAGAAATAGCTGGAAATCTCCGTCTAAAACTCAAAACGAACGTATCCTTCAAACTGCACTTCTGTGTGTTTGCTTAGCTAAGGGAGCTGAATCTGCCTTGAGATTCAGAGAGTGAGAAGCGCGTTTCTTCTAGGAGCTGGGTTTCGATATTACAGAGTGAATGGGAGTAAACGCTGTATTGAGAAATATCTGATTCTAAAACCAAAACGGAGCAACATAACAGAACGGCCTTCAATGTGTGCATTTAACCTACAGAGTTAAACTGATGTGTGTTTGCAGGGGTTTGTAAACCCTTTCGTTGAAGAAGCGAAAAACGCATTTTTCCAGCCAAATCCAAGCATTTCACAAATAGCTGGATATCTCCGTCTAAAACTCAAAACGAACGTATGTTTCAGACTGCTCTGCTGTGTGTTCGCTTACATAACGGAGTTGAATCTGCCTTGAGATTCAGAGAGTGAGAAGCGCGTTTCTTGTAGGTGCTGCGTTTGGATATTCCAGAGTAAATGAGAGTAAACGCTGTATTGAAAATTATCTGCTTCGAAAACCAAAACAGAGCAACCTAACAGAACGGCCTTCAATGTGTGCATTCAACTTAAAGAGTTAAACTGATGTGTGTTTGCAGGAGTTTGTAAACCCTTTCTGTGAAGAAGCGGAAAACGCATTTTTCAAGCCAAATCCAAGCATTTCAGAAATAGCTGGACATATCCGTCTAAAACTCAAAACAAACGTATCCTTCAGACTGCTCTGCTGTGTGTTCTCTTAGCTAAGGCAGGTGAATCTACCTTGAGATTCAAAAAGTGAGAACCGCGTTTCTTCTAGGAGCTGGGTTTAAATATTCCAGAGTCAAAGGGAGTAAACGCTATATTGAGAAATATTTGCTTCTAAAGCCAAAACGGAGCAACCTTACAGAACGGCCTTCAATATGTGCGTTCAACTTACAGAGTTAAACTGATGTGTGTTTGCAGGAGTTTGTACACCCTTTCTGTGAAGAAGCGGAAGACGCATTTTTCCATCCAAATCCAAGCATTTTAGAAATAGCTGGACATCTCCGTCTAAAACTCAAAACGAACGTATTCTTCAGACTGCTCTGCTGTGTGTTCGCTTACCTAAGGGAGTTAAATCTGCCTTGAGATTCAGAGAGTGAGAAGCGCGTTTCTTCTAGGAGCTGCGTTTGGATAGTCCAGAGTAAATGGGAGTTAACGCTGTATTGAGAAATATCTGCTTCTAAAACCAAAACGGAGCAACCTAACAGAACGGCCTTCAATGTGTGCGTTCCACTTACAGAGTTAAACTGATGGGTGTTTGCAGGAATTTGTAAACCCTTTCTGTGAAGAAGCGGAAAACGCATTTTTCCAGCGAAATACAAGCATTTCAGAAATACCTGGAAATCTCCGTCTAAAACTCAAAACGGACGTATCCTTCAGACTGCTATGCTGTGTGTTCGCTTAGCTAAGGGACCTGAATCTGCCTTGAGATTCAGAGAGTGAGAACCGCGTTTCTTGTAGGAGCCGCGTTTGGATATTCCAGAGTGAATGGGAGTAAACGCTGTATTGAGAAATATCTGCTTCTAAAACCAAAACGGAGCAACCTAACAGAACGGCCTTCAATGTGTGCGTTCATCCTAAAGAGTTAAACTGATGTGTGTTTGCAGGAGTTTGTAAACCCTTTCTGTGAAGAAGCCGAAAAAGCATTTTTCCAGCCAAATCCAGGCATTTCAGAAATAGATAGACATCTCCGTCTAAAACTCAAAACGAACGTATCCTTCAGACTGCTCTGCTGTGTGTTCGCTGACCTAAGGGAGTTGAATCTGCCTTGAGATTCAGAGAGTGACAAGCCCGTTTCTTCTAGGAGCTGCGTTTGTATAGTCAAGAGTGAATGGGAATTCACGCTGTATTGAGAAATATCTGCTTCTAAAACCAAAACGGAGCAACCTAACAGAACGGCCTTCAATGTTAGCGTTTATCCTAAAGAGTTAAACTGATGTGTGTTTGCAGGAGTTTGTAAACCCTTTCTGTGAAGAAGCGGAAAACTTATTTTTCCAGCCAAATACAAGCATTTCAGAAATAGCTGGAAATCTCCGTCTATGACTCAAAACGAACGTATCCTTCAGACTTCCCTGCTGTGTGTTCGCTTACCTAAGGGAATTGAATCTGCCTTGAGATTCAGAGAGTGAGAAGCGCGTTTGTTCTAGAAGCTGCGTTTGGATATACCAGAGTGAATGAGAGTTAACGTTGTATTGAGAAATATCTGCTTCTAAAAGCAAAACGGAGCCACCTAACAGAACGGCCTTCAATGTGTGCGTTCAACTTACAGAGGTAAACTGATTTGTGTTTGCAGGAGATTGTAAACCCTTTCTGTGAAGAAGCGGAAAACGAATTTTCCAGCCAAATCCAAGCATTTCAGGAATAGCTGGAAATCTCCGTCTAAAAGTGAAATGAACGTATAGTTCAGACTGCTCTGCTGTGTGTTCGCTTACCTAAGGGAATTGAATCTACCTTGAGATTCAAAAAGTGAGAACCGCGTTTCTTTTATGATCTGCGTTTGGATATTCCAGAGTGAATGAAAGTAAACGCTGTATTGAGAAATATCTGCTTCTAAAACCAAAACGGAGAAACCTAACAGAACGGCCTTCAATGTGTGCGTTCAACTTACAGAGTTAAACTGATGTGTGTTTGCAGGAATTTGTAAACCCTTTCTGTGAAGAAGTGGAAAACGCATTTTCCAGCCAAATCCAAGCATTTCAGGAATAGCTGAAAATCTCAGTCTAAAACTCAAAACGAACGTATCTTTCAGACTGCTCTGCTGTGTGTTCGCTTAGTTAAGGGACCTGAATCTGCCTTGAGATTCAGAGTGAGAAGCACGTTTCTTCTAGGAGCTGCGTTTGGATATTCCAGAGTGAATGGGAGTAAACGCTGTATTGAGAAATATCTGCTTCTAAAACCCAAACGGAGCAACATAACAGAACGGCCTTCATGATGTGCGTTCAACTTACAGAGTTAAACTGATGTGTGTTTGCAGGAGTTTGTAAACCCTTTCTGTGAAGAAGCGGAAAATGCATTTTTCCAGCCAAATCCAAGCATTTCAGAAATAGCTGGAAATCTCCGTCTGAAACGCAAAACGAACGTATCCTTCAGACTGCTCTGCTGTGAGTTCGCTTATTTAAAAGGATTGAATCTGCCTTGAGATTCAGAGAGTGAGAAGCGCGTTTCTTCTTGGAGCTGCGTTTAAATAGTCCAGAGTGAACGGGAGTTAACGATGTATTGAGAAATATCTGCTTCTAAAACCAAAACGGAGCAACATAACAGAACGGCCTTCAATGTGTCCGTTTAACTTACAGAGTTAAACTGATGTGTGTTTGCAGGAGTTTGTAAAACCTTTCTGTGAATAAGCAGAAAACGCATTTTTCCAGCCAAATCCAAGCATTTCAGAAATAGCTGGAAATCTCCGTCTAAAACTCAAAACGAACGTATCCTTCAGATTGCTCTGTTGTGTGTTCTCATAGCTAAGGCAGTTGAATCTACCTTGAGATTCAAAAATGAGAACCACGTTTCTTCTAGGAGCTGCGTTTAGATATTCCAGAGTGAATGGGAGTAAACGCTGTATTGAGAAGTAACTGCTCCTATAACCAAAATGGAGCAACCTAAGAAAACGGCCTTCAATGTGTGCGTTCAACTTAAAGCGTTAAACTGATTTGTGTTCGCAGGAATTTGTAAACCCATTCTGTGAAGAAGCGGAAAACGCATTTTGCCAGCCAAATCCAAGCATTTCAAAAATAGCTGGAAATCTCCGTCTAAAACTCAAAACGAACGTATCCTTCAGACTGCTCTGCTGTCTTTTCGCTGAGCTAATTGAGCTGAATTTGCCTTGAGATTCAGAGAGTGAGAAGCCCGTTTCTTCTAGGAGCTGCGTTTGGATATTCCAGAGTGAATGGGAGTAAACTCTGTATTGAGAAATATCTGCTTCTAAAACCAAAACGGAGCAACCTAACAGAACGGCCTTCAATGTGTGCGTTCAACTTACAGAGTTAAACTGATGTGTGTTTGCAGGAGTTTGTAAATTTTCTTCTAAGAAGAATCGGAAGACGCATTTTTCCAGCCAAATCCAAGCATTTCAGGCATAGCTGAAAATCTCCGTCTAAAACTCAAAACGAACGTATCCTTCAGACTACTCTGCTGTGTGTTCTCGTACCTAAGGGACCTGAATCTGCCTTGAGATTCAGAGAGTGAGAAGTGCGTTTCTTTTAGGAGCTGCGTTTAGATATTCCAGAGTGAATGAAAGTAAACGCTGTATTGAGAAATATCTGCGTCTAAAACCAAAACGGAGTAAGCTAACAGAACGGCCTTCGATGTGTTCGTTCCACTTACAGAGATAAACTGATGTGTGTTTGCAGGAGTTTGTAAACCATTTCTGTGAAGAAGCGGAACACGCATTTTTCCAGCCAAATTCAAGCATTTCAGAAATAGCTGGAAATCTTTGTCTAAAACTCAAAACGAACGTATCTTTCAGACTGCTCTACTGTGTGTTCTCTTAGCTAAGGCAGTTGAATCTACCTCGAGATTCAACAAGTGAGAACCGCGTTTCTTCTAAGAGCTGCGTTTAGATATTCCAGAGTGAATGGGAGTAAACGCTCTATTGAGAAATATCTGCTTCTAAAACCAAACCGGAGCAACCTAACAGAACGCCTTCAATGTGTTCGTTCAACTTACAGAGTTAAACTGATGTGTGTTTGCAGGAGTTAGTAAACCCTTTCTGTGAAGAAGCGGAAAACGCATTTTTCCAGCGAAATCTAAGCATTTCAGAAATAGCTGGACATCTCCGTCTAAAACTCAAAACGAACGTATCCTTCAGACTGCTCTGCTCTGTCTTCGCTTAGCTCAGGGAGCTGAATCTGCCTTGAGATTCAGAGAGTGAGAAGCGCGTTTCTTCTAGGAGATGCGTTTGGATATTCCAGAGTGAATGGGAGTAAACGCCGTATTGAGAAATATCGACATCTAAAAGCAAAACGGAGCAACTTACAGAGCGGATATAAATGTGTGCGTTCAACTTAAAGAGTTAAACTCGTGTGTTTGCTGGAGTTTGTAAACACTTTCTGTGAAGAAGCGGAAAACGCATATTTCCTGACTAATCCAAGCATTTCAGAAATAGCTGGAAATCTCCGTCTAAAACCCAAAACGAACCTATCCTCCAGACTGCTCTGCTGTGTGTTCGCTTAGCTAAGGAAGTTGAATCTGCTTTGAGATTCAGAGTGAGAACCGCGTTTCTTCTAAAAGCTGCGTTTCGATATTCCAGAGTGAATGGGAGTAAACGCTGTATTGAGAAATATCTGCTTCTAAAACCAAACCGGAGCAACCAAACATAACGCCTTCAATGTGTTCGTTCAACTTACAGAGTTAAACTCATGTGTGTTTAAAGGAATTTGTAAACCCTTTCTGTGAAGAAGAGGAAATCACAATTTTCCAGCCAAATACATGCATTTCAGAAATAGGTGGAAATCTCCGTCTAAAACTCAAAACGAACGTATCCTTCAGACTGCTCTGCTGTGTGTTCGCTTACATAACGGAGTTGAATCTGCCTTGAGATTCAGAGAGTGAGAAGCGCGTTTCTTATAGGTGCTGCGTTTGGATATTCCAGAGTAAATGGGAGTAAACGCTGTATTGAAAAATATCTGCTTCTAAAACCAAAACAGAGCAACCTAACAGAACGGCCTTCAATGCGTGCATTCAACTTAAAGAGTTAAACTGATGTGTGTTTGCAGGAGTTTGTAAACCCTTTCTGTGAAGAAGCGGAAAACGCATTTTTCAAGCCAAATCCAAGCATTTCAGAAATAGCTGGACATCTCCGTCTAAAACTCAAAACGAACGTATCCTTCAGACTGCTCTGCTGTGTGCTCTCTTAGCTAAGGCAGTTGAATCTACCTTGAAATTCAAAAAGTGAGAACCGCGTTTCTTTTAGGAGCTGCGTTTAAATATTCCAGAGTCAATGGGAGTAAACGCTATATTGAGAAATATTTGCTTCTAAAACCAAAACGGAGCAACCTAACAGAACGGCCTTCAATATGTGCGTTCAACTTACAGAGTTAAACTGATGTGTGTTTGCAGGACTTTGTAAACCCTTTCTGTGAAGAAGCGGAAAACGCATTTTTCCATCCAAATCCAAGCATTTCAGAAATAGCTGGACATCTCCGTCTAAAACTCAAAACGAACGTATCCTTCAGACTGCTCTGCTCTGTGTTCGCTAACCTAAGGGAGTTGAATCTGCCTTGAGATTCAGAGAGTGAGAAGCGCATTTCTTTTAGGAGCTGCGTTTGTATACTCAAGAGTGAATGAGAGTTCACGCTGTATTGAGAAATATCTGCTTCTAAAACCCAAACGGAGCAACCTAACAGAACGGCCTTCAATGTGTGCGTTCATCCTAAAGAGTTAAACTGATGTGTGTTTGCAGGAGTTTGTAAACCCTTTCTGTGAAGAAGCGGAAAACGCGTTTTTGCAGCCAAATCCAAGCATTTCAGAAATAGCCTGAAATCTCCGTCTAAAACTCAAAACGAACGTATCCTTCAGACTGCCCTGTTCTGTGTTCGCTTACCTAAGGGAATTGAATATGCCTTGAGATTCAGAGAGTGAGAAGCGCGTTTCCTCTAGGAACTTCGTTTGGATATTCCAGAGTGTATGAAAGTAAACGCTGTATTGAGAAATATCTGCTTCTAAAACCAAAACAGACCAACCTAACAGAACGGCCTTCAATGTGTGCGTTCAACATACAGAGTTAAACTGATGTGTGTTTGCAGGAGTTTGTAAACCCTTTCGGAGAAGAAGCGGAAAACGCAATTTCCAGCAAAATCCAAGCATTTCAGAAATAGCTGGAAATCTCCGTCTAAAACTCAAAACGAACGTATCCTCCATACTGCTCTGCTGTGTGTTCTCATAGCTAAGGGACCTGAATCTGCCTTGAGATTCAGAGTGTGAGAAGCCCGTTTCTTATAGGACCTGCGTTTGGATATTCCAGAGTGAATGGGAGTAAACGCTGTATTGAGAAATATCTGCTTCTAAACCCAAAACAAAGCAACCTACAAGAGAGGCCTTCGATGTGTGCGTTCCACTTACAGAGTTAAACTGATGTGTGTTTGCAGTAGTTTGTTAACCCTTTCTGAAAAGAAGGGGAAAACCCATTTTACAGCCAAATCCAAGCATTTCAGGAATAGCTGGAAATCTCCGTCTAAAACTCAAAACTAACGTACACTTCAGACTGCTCTGCTGTGTGTTCGCTTACCTGAGGGAGTTGAATCGGCCTTGAGATTCAGAGAGTGAGAAGCGCGTTTTTTCTAGGAGCTGCGTTTGGATATTCCAGAGTGAATGAAAGTAAACGCTTTATTGAGAAATATCTGCTTCTAAAATTAAAACGGAGCAACCTAACAGAACGGCCTTCAATGGGTGCGTTCAACTTACAGAGTTAAACTGATGTGTGTTTGCAGGAGTTTGTAAATTTTTTTTCTGAGAAGAAGCGGAAAACGCATTTTCCAGCCAAATCCAAGCATTTCAGGAATAGCTGGATATATCCGTCTAAAACTCAAAACGAACGTATCCTTCAGACTGCTCTGCTGTGTGTTCGCTTAGATAAGGGACCTGAATCTGCCTTGAGATTCAGAGAGTGAGAAGCGCGTTTCTTCTAGTAGCTGCGTTTTTATATTCAAGATTGAATGGGAGTAAACGCTGTATTGACAAATATCTGCTTCTAAAACCAAAACGGAGCAACCTAACAGAACGGCCTTCAATGTGTGCGTTCAACTTACAGAGTTAAACTGATGTGTGTTTGCAGGAGTTTGTAAACTCTTTCTGAGAAGAAGCGGAAAACGCATTTTCCAGCCAAATCAAAGTATTTCAGGAATAGCTGGATATCTCCGTCTAAAACTCAAAACGAACATATCCGTCAGACTGCTCTGCTGTGTGTTCGTTTACCTAAGTGAGTTGAATTTGCCTTGAGATTCAGACAGTGAGAAACGCGTTTCTTTTAGGAGCTGCGTTTGGATATTCCAGAGTGAATGGGAGTAAACGCTGTATTGAGAAATATCTGCCTCTAAAACCAAAACGGAGCAACCTAACAGAACGACCTTCAATGTGTGCGTTCAACCTACAGAGTTAAACTGATGTGTGTTTGCAGGAATTTGTAAACACTTTCTTTGAAGAAGCGGAAAACGCATTTTTCAAGCCAAATCCAAGCATTTCAGAAATAGCTGGACATCTCCGTCTAAAACTCAAAACGAACGTATCCTACATACTGCTCTGCTGTGTTTTCTCTTAGCTAAGGCAGTTGAATCTAACTTGAGATTCAAAAAGTGAGAACCGCGTTTCTTCTAGGAGCTGCGTTTGGATATTCCAGAGTGAATGGGAAGTAAACGCTGTATTTAGAAATATCTGCTTCTAAAACCAAAACGGAGATAACTAACAGAGCGGCCTTCAATGTGTGCGTTACACTTAAAGAGCTAACTGAGGTGGGTTTGCAGGAGTTTGTAAACCCTTTCTGAGAAGAAGCGGAAAACGCATTTTCCAGACAAATACAGCATTTCAGGAATAGCTGGAAATCTCCGTCTAAAACTGAAATGAACGTATGCTTCAGATTGCTCTGCTGTGTGTTCGCTTACCTAAGGGAATTGAATCTGCCTTGAGATTCAGAGAGTGAGAAGCGCGTTTCTTTTATGAGCTGCGTTTGGATATTCCAGAGTGAATGAAAGTAAACGCTGTATTGAGAAATATCTGCTTCTATAACCAAAACGGAGCAACCTAACAGAACGGCCTTCAATGTGTGCGTTCAACTTACAGAGTTAAACTGATGTGTGTTTGCAGGAGTTTGTAAACCCTTTCCGACAAGAAGCAAAAAACGCATTTTTCCTGCCAAATCCAAGCATTTCAGAAATAGCTGGAAATCTCCGTCTAAAATTCAAAACGAACTTATCCTTCAGACTGCTCTGCTGTGTGTTCGCTTAGCTAAGGGAGTTGAATCTGCCTAGAGTTTCAGAGAGTGAGAAGCGCGTTTCTTCTAGGAGCTGCGTTTAGATATTACAGAGTGAATGGGAGTAAACGCTGTATTGAGAAATATCTGATTCTAAAACCAAAACGGAGCAACTTAGCAGAACGGCCTTCAATGTGTGCGTTCAACTTACAGAGTTAAACTGATGTGTGTTTGCAGGAGGTTGTAAACCCTTTCTGAGAAGAAGTGGAAAACGCATTTTCCAGCAAAATCCAATCATTTCAGCAATAGTTGGAAATCTCCGTCTAAAGCTTAAAACGAACGTATCTTTCAGACTACTCTGCTGTGTGTTCGCTTACCTAAGGGAGTTGAATCTGCCTTGAGATTCAGAGAGTCAGAAGCGTGTTTCTTCTAGGAGCTTCGTTTTGATAGTTCTGAGTGAAGGGGAGTTAACGCTGTATTGAGAAATATCTGCTTCTAAAACCAAAACGGAGCAACCTAACAGAACGGCTTTCAATGTGTGCGTTCAACTTACAGAGTTAAACTGATGTGTGTTTGCAGGAGTTTGTAAACCCTTTCTGTGAAGAAACGGAAAACGCATTTTCCCAGCCAAATCCAAGCATTTCAGGAATAGCTGGATATCTCCGTCTAAAACTCAAAACGAACGTATCCATCAGACTGCTCTGCTGTGTGTTCGTTTACCTAAGTGAGCTGAATCTGCCTTGAGTTTCAGAGAGTGAGAAACGCGTTTCTTTTAGGAGCTGCGTTTGGATATTCCAGAGTGAATGGGAGTAAACTCTGTATTGAGAAATATCTGCTTCTAAAACCAAAACGGAGCAACCTAACAGAACGGCCTTTAATGTGTGCGTTCAACCTATAGAGTTAAACTGATGTGTGTTTGCAGGAATTTGTAAACCCTTTCTGTGAAGAAACGGAAATCGCATTTTTCCAGCCAAATCCAAGCATTTCAGAAAGAGCTGGAAATCTCCCTCTAAAACTCAAAACGAACATATCTTTCAGAATGCTCTGCTGTGTGTTCGCTTAGGTAAGGAAGCTGAATCTTCCTCGAGTTTCAGAGAGTGAGAAGCGTGTTTCTTCTAGGAGCTTCGTTTGGATATTCCAGAGTGAATGGGCGTAAACGCTGTATTGAGAAATATCTGTTTCTAGAACCAAAACGGAGCAACTTGACAAAACGGCCTTCAATGTGTCCGTTCAACTTACAGAGGTAAACTGATGTCTGTTTGCAGGAGTTTGTAATCCCTTTCTGAGAAGAAGCGGAAAACGCATTTTTCCAGCCAAATCCAAGCATTACCGGAATAGATGGAAATCTCCGTCTAAAACTAAAAACGAACGTATCCTTCAGACTGCTCTGCTGTGTGTTCGCTTAGCTAAGGGACCTGAATCTGCCTTGAGATTCAGAGAGTGAGAAGCGCGTTTCTTCTAGGAGCTGCGTTTGGATATTCCAGAGTGAAAGGGAGTAAATGCTGTATTGAGAAACATCTTCTTCTAAAACCAAAACGGAGAAACCTAACAAAACAGCCTTCAATGTGTGCGTTCACCTTACAGAGTTAAACTGATGTGTGTTTGCAGGAGTTTGTAAACCCTTTCTGAGAAGAGGGGGAAAACGCATATTCCAGCAAAATCCAAGCATTTAAGGATAGCTGGAAATCTCTGTCTAAAACTCAAAACGAACGTACACTTCAGACTGCTATGCTGTGTGTTCGCTTACCTAAAAGCGTTGAATCTACCTTGAGATTCAGAGAGTGAGAAGCGCGTTTTTTCTAGGAGCTGCGTTTGGATATACCAGAGTGAATGAAAGTAAACGCTGTATTGAGAAATATCTGCTTCTAAAACCAAAACGGAGCAACCTAACAGAACGGCCTTCAATGGGTGCGTTCAACTTACAGAGTTAAACTGATGTGTGTTTGCAGGAATTTTTAAACCCTTTCTGTGAAGAAGCGGAAAACGCATGTTTCCAGCCAAATCCAAGCATTTCAGGAATAGCTGGAAATCTCCGTCTAAAACTCAAAACGAACATATCCTTCAGACTGCTCTGCTGTGTGTTCGCTTACATAACGGCGTTGAATCTGCCTTGAGATTCAGAGAGTGAGAAGCGCGTTACTTATAGGTGCTGCGTTTGGATATTCCAGAGTAAATGGGAGTAAACGCTGTATTGAAAAATATCTGCTTCTAAAATCAAAACAGAGCAACCTAACAGAACGGCCTTCAATGCGTGCATTCAACTTAAAGAGTTAAACTGATGTGTGTTTGCAGGAGTTTGTAAACCCTTTCTGTGAAGAAGCGGAAAACGCATTTTTCAAGCCAAATCCAAGCATTTCAGAAATAGCTGGACATCTCCGTCTAAAACTCAAAACGAACGTATCCTTCAGACTGCTCTGCTTTGTGTTCTCTTAGCTAAGGCAGTTGAATCTACCTTGAGATTCAAAAAGTGAGAACCGCGTTTCTTTCAGGAGCTGCGTTTAAATATTCCAGAGTCAATGGGAGTAAACGCTATATTGAGAAATATTTGCTTCTAAAACCAAAACGGAGCAACCTAACAGAACGGCCTTCAATAGGTGCGTTCAACGTACAGAGTTAAACAGATGTGTGTTTGCAGGAGTTTGTAAACCCTTTCTGAGAGGAAGCGGAAAACGCATTTTCCAGCAAAATCCAAGCATTTCAAGAATAGCTGGAAATCTCCGTCTAAAACTCAAAACGAACGTATCCTTCATACTGCTCTGCTGTGTGTTGTCTTAGCTAAGGCAGTTGAATCTAACTTGAGATTAAAAAAGTGAGAACCGCGTTTCTGCTAGGAGCTGCGTTTGGATATTCCGGAGTGAATGGGAGTAAACGCTGTATTGAGAAATATCTGCTTCGAAAACCAAAACGGAGATAACTAACAGAGCGGCCTTCAATGTGTGCGTTACACTTAACGAGTTAAACTGAGGTGGGTTTGCAGGAGTTTGTAAACGCTTTCTGAGAAGAAGCGGAAAACGCATTTTCCAGCCAAATACAGCATTTCAGGAATAGCTGGAAATCTCCGTCTAAAATTGAAATGAACGTATACTTCAGACTGCTCTGCTGTGTGTTCGCTTACCTAAGGGAATTGAATCTGCCTTGAAATTCAGAGAGTGAGAAGCGCGTTTGTTTTATGAGCTGCGTTTGCATATTCCAGAGTGAATGAACGTAAACGCTGTATTGAGAAATATCTGCTTCTAAAACCAAAACGGAGCAACCTAACAGAACGGCCTTCAATGTGTGCGTTCAACTTACAGAGTTAAACTGATGTGTGTTTGCAGGAGTTCGTAAACCCTTTCCGACAAGAAGCGGAAAACGCATTTTTCCTGCCAAATCCAAGCATTTCAGAAATAGCTGGAAATCTCCGTCTAAAATTAAAAACGAACGTATCCTTCATACTGCTCTGCTGTGTGTTCGCTTAGCTAAGGGAGTTGAATCTGCCTTGAGTTTCAGAGAGTGAGAAGCGCGTTTCTTCTAGGAGCTGCATTTCGATATTTCAGAGTGAATGGGAGTAAACGCTGTATTGAGAAATATCTGATTCTAAAACCAAAACGGAGCAACATAGCAGAACGGCCTTCAATGTATGCTTTCAACATACAGAGTTAAACTGATATGTGTTTGCAGGAGTTTGTAAACCCTTTCTGAGAAGAAGCGGAAAACGCATTTTCCAGCAAAATCCAAGCATTTCAGCAATAGTTGGAAATCTCCGTCTAAAGCTTAAAACGAACGTATCCTTCAGACTACTCTACTGTGTGTTCGCTTACCTAAGGGAGTTGAATCTGCCTTGAGATTCGGAGAGTGAGAAGCGTGTTTCTTCTAGGAGCTTCGTTTTGATAGTTCTGAGTGAATGGGAGTTAACGCTGTATTGAGAAATATCTGCTTCTAAAACCAAAACGGAGCAACCTAACAGAACGGCTTTCAATGTGTGCGTTCAACATACAGAGATAAACTGATGTGTCTTTGCCGGAGTTTGTAAATCCTTTCTGTGGAGAAGCGGAAAACGCATTTTTCCAGCCAAATCCAAGCATTTCAGAAATAGCTGGAAATCTCCGTCTAAAACTCAAAACGAACGTATCCTTCAGACTGCTGCGCTGTGTGTTCGCTTAGCTAAGTGAGCTGAATCGGCCTTGAGATTCAGAGTGAGAAGCCCGTTTCTTCTAGAAGCTGCGTTTGGTTATTCCAGAGTGAATGGGATTAAACGCTGTATTGAGAAATATCTGCTTCTCAAACCAAAACGGAGCAACATAACAGAACGGCCTTCAATGTGTGCGTTCAACTTACAGAGTTAAACTGATGTGTGTTTGCAGGAGTTTGTAAACCCTTTCCGTCAATAAGAGGAAAACGCATTTTTCCTGCCAAATCCAAGCATTTCAGAAATAGCTGAAAATGTCCGTCTAGAACTAAAAACGAACGTATCCTTCAGACTGCTCTGCTGTGTGTTCGCTTAGCTAAGGAAGTTGAATCTGCCTTGAGATTTAGAGAGTGAGAAGCGCGTTTTCTCTAGGAGCTGCGTTTGGATATTCCAGAGTGTATGGGAGTAAACGCTGTATTGAGAAATATCTGCTTCTAAAACCAAAACGGACCAACCTAACAGAACGGCCTTCAATGTGTGCGTTCAACTTACAGAGTTTAACTGACGTTTGTTTGCAGGAATTTGTAAACCCTTTCTGTGAAGAAGGGGAAGACGCATTTTTCCAGCCAAATCCAAGCATTTCAGGCATAGCTGGAAATCTCCGTCTAAAACTCAAAACGAACGTATCCTTCAGACTGCTCTGCTGTGTGTTCTCTTAGCTAAGGCAGTTGAATCTACCTTGAGATTCAAAAAGTGAGAACCGTATTTCTTTTAGGAGCTGCGTTTAAATATTCCAGAGTCAATGGGAGTAAACGCTATATTGAGAAATATTTGCTTGTAAAACCAAAACGGAGCAACCTAACAGAACGGCTTTCAATGTGTGCGTTCAACATACAGAGATAAACTGATGTGTCTTTGCCGGAGTTTGTAAATCCTTTCTGTGGAGAAGCGGAAAACGCATTTTTCCAGCCAAATCCAAGCATTTCAGAAATAGCTGGATATCTTCGTCTAAAACTCAAAACGAACGTATCCTTCAGACTGCCCTGTTCTGTGTTCGCTTACCTAAGGGAATTGAATCTGCCTTGAGATTCAGAGATTGAGAAGCGCGTTTCTTCTAGAAGCTGCGTTTGGATATACCAGAGTGAATGAGAGTTAACGTTGTATTGAGAAATATCTGCTTCTAAAAGCAAAACGGAGCCACCTAACAGAACGGCCTTCAATGTGTGCGTTCAACTTACAGAGTTAAACTGATGTCTGTTTGCAGGAGTTTGTAAACCCTTTCTGAGAGGAAGCAAAGAACGCATTTTCTAGCAAAATCCCAGCATTTCAAGAATAGCTGGAAATCTCCGTCTAAAACTCAAAACGAACGTATCCTTCATACTGCTCTGCTGTGTGTTCTCTTAGCTAAGGCAGTTGAATCTAACTTGAGATTCAAAAAGTGAGAACCGCGTTTCTTCTAGGAGCTGCGTTTGGATATTCCAGAGTGAATGGGAGTAAACGCTGTATTGAGAAATATCTACTTCAAAACCAAAACGGAGATAAATAACAGAGCGGCCTTCAATGCGTGCGTTCATCCTAAAGAGTTAAACTGAGGTGGGTTTGCAGGAGTTTGTAAACCCTTTCTGAGAAGAAGCGGAAAACGCATTTTTTAACCAAATACAGCATTTCAGGAATAGCTGGAAATCTCCGTCTAAAACTGAAATGAACGTATACTTCAGACTGCTCTGCTGTGTGTTCGCATACCTAAGGGAATTGAATCTGCCTTGAGATTCAGAGAGTGAGAAGCGCGTTTCTTTTATGAGCTGCGTTTGGATATTCCAGAGTGAATGAAAGTAAACGCTGTATTGAGAAATATCTGCTTCTAAAACCAAAACGGAGCACCCTAACAGAACGGCCTTCAATGTGTGCGTTCAACCTAGAGAGTTAAACTGATGTGTGTTTGCAGGAATTTGTAAACCCTTTCTGTGAAGAAACGGAAAACGCATTTTTCCAGCCACATCCAAGCATTTCAGGAATAGCAGAAAATCTCCGTCTAAAACTCAAAACGAACGTATCCTTCAGACTACTCTGCTGTGTGTTCGTTTACCTAAGTGAGTTGAATCTGCCTTGAGATTCAGAGAGTGAGAAGCGCGTTTCTTTTAGGAGCTGCGTTTGGATATTCCAGAGTGAATAAGAGTAAACGCTGTATAAAGAAATATCTGCTTCTAAAACCAAAACGGAGCAACCTAACAGAACGGCCTTCAATGTGTGCGTTCAACTTACAGAGGTAAACTGATCTGTGTTTGCCGGAGTTTGTAATCCCTTTCTGTGAAGAAGCGGAAAACGCATTTTTCCAGCCAAATCCAAGCATTTCAGAAATAGCTGGACATCTCCGTCTAAAACTCAAAACGAACGTATCCTTCAGAATGCTCTGCTGTGTGTTCGCTTACCTAAGGGAGTTGAATCTGCCTTGAGATTCAGAGAGTGAGAAGCGCGTTTCTTATAGGAGCTGCGTTTGTATAGTCCAGAGTGAATGGGAGTTAACGTTGTATTGAGAAATATCTCCTTCTGCAGCCAAAACGGAGCAACTTAACAAAACAACCTTCAAGGTGTGCGTTCAACGTACAGAGTTAAACTGATGTGTGTTTGCAGGAATTTGTAAACCCTTTTTGTGTAGAAGCGGAAAACGCATGTTTCCAGCCAATTACAAGCATTTCCGGAATAGATGGTAATCTCCGTCTAAAACTCAAAACGAACGTATCCTTCAGACTGCTCTGCTGTGTGTTCGCTTAGCTAAGGGACCTGAATCTGCCTTGAGATTCAGAGAGTGAGAAGCGCGTTTCTTCTAGGAGCTGCGTTTGGATATTCCAGAGTGAAAGGGAGTAAACGCTGTATTGAGAAATATCTGCTTCTAAAACCAAAACGGAGCAACCTAACAGAACGGCCTTCAATGTGTGGGTTCAACTTACAGAGTTCAACTGATGTGCGTTTGCAGGAGTTTGTAAACCCTTTCTGAGAAGAAGCGGAAAAGGCATTTTCCAGCCAAATGCAGCATTTCAGGAATACCTAGAAATCTCCGTCTAAAACTGAAATGAACGTATACTTCAGACTGCTCTGCTGTGTGTTCGCTTACCTAAGAGAAGAAGCGGAAAAGGCATTTTCCAGCCAAATGCAGCATTTCAGGAATACCTAGAAATCTCCGTCTAAAACTGAAATGAACGTATACTTCAGACTGCTCTGCTGTGTGTTCGCTTACCTAAGAGAATTGAATCTGCCTTGAGATTCAGAGAGTGAAAAGCGTGTTTCTTTTATGAGCTGCGTTTGGATATTCCAGAGTGAATGAAAGTAAACGCTGTATTGAGAAATATCTGCTTCTAAAACCAGAACGGAGCAACCTAAGAGAACGGCCTTCAATGTGTGCGTTCAACTTACAGAGTTAAACTGATGTGTGTTTGCAGGAGTTTGTAAACGCTTTCCGACAGGAAGCGGAAAACGCATATTTTGCCAAATCCAAGCATTTAAGAAATAGCTGAAAATCTCCGTCTAAAATTCAAAACGAACGTATCTTTCAGACTGCTCTGCTGTGTGTTCGCTTAGCTAAGGGAGTTGAATCTGCCTTGAGTTTCAGAGAGTGAGAAGTGCGTTTCTTCTAGGAGCTGCGTTTCGATATTCCAGAGTGAATGGGAGTAAACGCTGTATTGAGAAATATCTGATTCTAAAACCAAAACGGAGCAACTTAGCAGAACGGCCTTCAATGTGTGCGTTCAACTTACAGAGTTAAACTGATGTGTGTTTGCAGGAGTTTGTAAACCCATTCTGAGAAGAGGCGGAGAACGCATTTTCCAGCAAAATCCAAGCATTTCAGCAATAGCTGGAAATCTCCGTCTAAAGCTTAAAACGAACGTATCCTTCAGACTATTCTGCTGTGTGTTCGCTTACCTAAGGGAGTTGAATCTGCCTCGAGATTCGGAGAGTGAGAAGCGTGTTTCTTCTAGGAGCTTCGTTTTGATAGTTCTGAGGGAATGGGAGTTAACGCTGTATTGAGAAATATCTGCTTCTAAAACCAAAACGGAGCAACCTAACAGGACGGCTTTCAATGTGTGCGTTCAACTTACAGAGTTAAACTGATGTGTCTTTGCAAAAGTTTGTAAATCCTTTCTGTGGAGAAGCGGAAAACGCATTTTTCCGGCCAAATCCAAGCATTTCAGCAATAGCTTGAAATCTCCGTCTAAAACTCAAAACGAACGTATCCTTCAAACTGTTCTGCTGTGTGTTCGCTTAGCTAAGGAAGCTGAATCTGCCTTGAGATTCAGAGAGTGAGAAGCACGTTTCTTCTAGGAGCTGTGCTTGGATATTCCAGAGTGAATGAGTGTTAACGCTGTATTGAGAAATATCTGCTTCTAAAACCAAAACGGAGCAACCTAACAGAACGGCCTTCAATGTGTGGGTTCAACTTACAGAGTTCAACTGATGTGTGTTTGCCGGAGTTTGTAAACCCTTTCTGTAAAGAAGCGGAAAACGCATTTTTCCAGCCAATTACAAGCATTTTAGAAATAGCTGGACATCTCCGTCTAAAACTCAAAACGAACGTATCCTTCAGACTGCTCTGCTGTGTGTTCGCTTACCTAAAAGAGTTGAATCTTCCTTGAGGTTCAGAGAGTGAGAAGCGCGTTTCTTCTAGGAGCTGCATTTGGATATTCCAGAGTGAATGAGATTTAACCCTCTATTGAGAAATATCTGCTTCTAAAACCAAAACGGAGCAACATAACAGAACGGCCTTCAATGTGTGCGTTCAACTTAAAGAGTTAAATTGATGGGTGTTTGCAGGAGTTTGTAAACCCTTTCCGTCAAGAAGCGGAAAACGCATTTTTCCTGCCGTATCCGTGCATTTCAGAAATAGCTGGAAATCTCTGTCTAAAACTCAAAACGAACGTATCCTTCAGACTGCTCTGCTGTGTGTTCGCTTACCTAAAGAAGTTGAATCTGCCTTGAGATTCAGAGAGTGAGAAGCCCTTTTCTTCTAGGAGCTGCGTTTGGATATTCCAAAGTGAATGGGATTAAAGGCTGTATTGAGAAATATCTGCTTCTAAAACCAAAACGGAGCAACTTAGCAGAACGGTCTTCAATGTGTGCGTTCAACTTACAGAGTTAAACTGATGTGTGTTTGCAGGAGTTTGTAAACCCTTTCTGAGAAGAAGCGGAAAACGCATTTTCCAGCAAAATCCAAGCATTTCAGAAATAGCTGGAAATCTTTGTCTAAAGCTCAAAACGAACGTATCCTTCCAACTGAACTGCTGTGTGTTTGCTCAGCTCAGGGAGCTGAATCTGCCTTGTGATTCAGAGAGTCTGAAGCGCGTTTCTTCTAGGAGCTGCGTGTGGATATTCCAGAGTGTATGGGAATAAACGCTGTATTGAGAAATATCTGCTTCTAAAACCAAAACGGACCAACCTAACAGAACGGCCTTCAATGTGTTCGTTCAACTTACAGAGGTAAACTGATGTGTGTTTGCCGGAGTTTGTAAACCCTTTCTGTGAAGAAGCGGAAAACGCATTTTTCCATCCAAATCCAAGCATTTTAGAAATAGCTGGACATCTCCGTCTAAAACTCAAAACGAACGTATCCTTCAGACTGCTCTGCTGTGTGTTCGCTTACCTAAAGAAGTTGAATCTGCCTTGAGATTCAGAGAGTGAGAAGCGTGTTTCTTCTAGGAGCTGCGTTTGGATAGTCCAGAGTAAATGGGAATTAACGCTGTATTGAGAAATATCTGCTTCTAAAACCAAAACGGAGCAACCTAACAAAACGGCCTTCAATGTGTGCGTTCCACTTACAGAGTTAATCTGATGGGTGTTTGCAGGAATTTGTAAACTTTTTCTGTGAATAAGCGGAAAACGCATTTTTCCACCGAAATCCAAGCATTTCAGGAATAGCTGGAAACCTCCGTCTAAAACTCAAAACGGACGTATCCTTCAGACTGCTATACTGTGTGTTCGCTTAGCTAAGGGAACTGAATCTGTCTTGAGATTCAGAGAGTGAGAAGCGTGTTTGTTCTAGGAGCTGCGTTTGGATATTCCAGAGTGAAAGGGAGTAAACGCTGTATTGAGAAATATCTGCTTCTAAAACCAAAACGAAGATACCTAACAGAAAGGCCTTCAATGTGTGCGTTCAACTTACAGAGATAAACTGATGTGAGTTTGCAGGAGATTGTAAACACTTTCTGTAGAGAAGCAGAAAACGCATTTTTGCAGCCAAATCCAAGCATTTCAGAAATAGCTGGAAATCTCCGTCTAAAACTCAAAACGAACGTATCCTCCATACTGCTCTGCTGTGTGTTCTCATAGGTAAGGGACCTGAATCTGCCTTGAGATTCAGAGAGTGAGAAGCCCGTTTCTTTTAGGAGCTGCGTTTGGATATTCCAGAGTGAATGGGAGTAAACGCTGTATTGAGAAATATCTGCTTCTAAACCCAAAACAAAGCAACCTACCAGAGAGGCCTTCAATGTGTGCGTTCCACTTACAGAGTTAAACTGATGTGTGTTTGCAGGAGTTTGTTAACCCTTTCTGAAAAGAAGGGAAAAACGCATTTTCCAGCCAAATCCAAGCATTTCAGGGATAGCTGGAAATCTCCGTCTAAAACTCAAAACGAACGTATCCGTCAGACTGCTCTGCTGTGTGTTCGCTTAACTAAGTGAGTTGAATCTGCCTTGAAATTCAGAGAGTGAGAACCGCGTTTCTTCTAGGAGCTGCGTTCTGATATTCCAGAGTTAAAGGGAGTAAACGCTGTATTGAGAAATATCTGCTTCTAAAACCAAAACGGAGGAACCTAACAGAACGGCCTTCAATGTGTGCGTTCAACTTACAGCGTTAAACTGATGTGAGTTTGCAGGAGATTGTAAACACTTTCTGTAGAGAAGCGGAAAACGCATATTTTCTGCCAAATCCAAGCATTTCAGAAATAGCTGGAAATCTCTCTCTAAAACTCAAAACGAACGTACACTTCAGACTGCTCTGCTGTGTGTTCGCTTACCTAATGGAGTTGAATCTGCCTTGAGATTAAGAGAATGAGAAGCGCGTTTCTATTACGAATTGGGTTTGGATATCCCAGAGTGAATAAAAGTAAACGCTGTATTGAGAAATATCTGCTTCTAAAACCAAAACGGAGCAACCTAACAGAACGACCTTCAATGGGTGCGTTCAACTTACAGAGGTAACCTGATGTGTGTTTGCAGGAATTTTTAAACCCTTTCTGTGAAGAAGCGGAAAACGCATTTTTCCAGCCAAATCCAAGCATTTCAGGAATAGCTGGAAATCTCCGTCTAAAACTCAAAACGAACGTATCCTTCAGACTGCTCTGCTGTGTGTTCGCTTAGATAAGGGACCTGAATCTGCCTTGAGATTCAGAGAGTGAGAAGCGCGTTTCTTCTAGGAGCTGCGTTTTCATATTCAAGATTGAATGGGAGTACACGCTGTATTGAGACATATCTGCTTCTAAAACCAAAACGGAGCAACCTAACAGAACGGCCTTCAATGTGTGCGTTCAACTTACAGAGTTAAACTGATGTGTGTTTGCAGGAGTTTGTAAACCCTTTCTGAGAAGAAGCGGAAAACGCATTTTCCAGCCAAATCCAAGCATTTAAGGAATAGCTGGAAATCTCCGTCTAAAACTCAAAACGAACGTATCCTTCAGACTGCCCTACTGTGTTTTCGCTTACCTAAGGGAGTTGAACCTGCCTTGAGATTCAGAGAGTGAGAAGCGCGTTTCTTCTAGGAGCTGCGTTTGGATATTCCAGAGAGAATGAGAGTTAACGCTGTATTGAGAAATATCTGCTTCTAAAACCAAAACGGAGCAACTTAACAAAACGGCCTTCAATGTGTGCGTTCAACTTACAGAGTTAAACTGATGTGTTTTTGCAGGAATTTGTAAACCCTTTCTGTGAAGAAGCGGAAAACGCATTTTTCCAGCCAAATCCAACCATTTCGGGAATAGCTGGAAATCTCCGTCTAAAACTCAAAACGAACGTATCCTTCAGCCTGCTCTGCTGTGTGTTCTATTAGCTAAGGCACTTGAATCCAACTTGAGATTAAAAAAGTGAGAACCGCGTTTCTTTTAGGAGCTGCGTTTAGATATTCCAGAGTGAATGGGAGTAAACGCTGTATTGAGAAATATCGGCTTCTAAAACCAAAACGGAGCATCCTAACAGAACGGCCTTCAATGTGTGCGTTCAACTTACAGAGTTAAACTGATGTGTGTTTGCAGGAGATTGTAAACCCTCTCTGAGAAGAAGCGGAAAAAGCATTTTCCAACCAAATCCAAGCATTTCAGGAATAGCTGGAAATCTCCGTCTAAAGCTCAAAACGAACGTATCCTTCAGACTGCTCTGCTCTGTGTTCGCTTAGCTCAGGCAGCTGAATCTGTCTTGAGATTCAGAGAGTGAGAAGTGCGTTTCTTCTAGGAGATGCGTTTGGATATTCCAGAATGAATGGGAGTAAACGCCGTATTGAGAAATATCGGCTTCTAAAACCAAAACGGAGCAACTTACAGAACGGATATCAACGTGTGCGTTCAACGTAAAGAGTTAAACTCGTGTGTTTGCAGGAGTTTGTAAACTGTTTCTGTGAAGAAGTGGAAAACCCATATTTCCTGACTAATCCAAGCATTTCAGAAATAGCTGGAAATCTCCGTCTAAAACCCAAAACGAACGTATCCTTCAGACTGCTCTGCTGTCTGTTCGCTGAGATAATTGAGCAGAATTTGCCTTTAGATTCAGAGAGTAAGAAGCCCGTTTCTTCTAGAAGCTGCGTTTGGATATTCCAGAGTGAATGAGAGTTAACGTTGTATTGAGAAATATCTGCTTCTAAAAGCGAAACGGAGCCACCTAACAGAACGGCCTTCAATGTGTGCGTTCAACTTACAGAGTTAAACTGATGTGTGTTTGCAGGAGTTTGTAAACCCTTTCCGTGAAGAAGCGGAAAACGAATTTTTCAGCCAAATTTAAGCATTTCAGAAATAGCTGGAAATCTTCGTCTAAAACTCAAAACGAACCTATCCTTCTGACTGCTCTGCTGTGTGTTCGCTTACCTAAGGGAGCTGAATCTGCCTTGAGTTTCAGAGAGTGAGAAGCGCGTTTCTTCTAAGAGCTGCGTTTGGATATTACAGAGTGAATAAGAGTCAACGCTGTATTGAGAAATATCTGGTTCTAAAACAAAAACGGAGCCACCTAGCAAAACGGCCTTCAATGTGTGCGTTCAACTTACAAAGTTAAACTGATGTGTGTTTGCAGGAGTTTGTAAACCCTTTCCGTGAAGAAGAGGAAGACGCATTTTTCCAGCCAAATCCAAGCATTTCAGAAAGAGCTGGAAATCTCCGTCTAAAACTCAAAACGAACCTATCCTTCAGAATGCTCTGCTGTGTGTTCGCTTAGCTAAGGGAACTGAATCTGTCTTGAGATTCAGAGAATGAGAAGCGTGTTTGTTCTAGGAGCTGCGTTTGCATATTCCAGAGTGAAAGGGAGTAAACGCTGTAATGAGAAATATCTGCTTCTAAAACCAAAACGGAGATACCTAACAGAAAGGCCTTCAATGTGTGCGTTCAACTTACAGAGTTAAACTGATGTGAGTTTGCAGGAGATTGTAAACACTTTCTGTAGAGAAGCAGAAAACGCATTTTTCCAGCCAAATCCAAGCATTTCAGAAATAGCTGGAAATCTCCGTCTAAAACTCAAAACGAATGTATCCTCCATACTGCTCTGCTGTGTGTTCTCATAGGTAAGGGACCTGAATCTGCCTTGAGATTCAGAGAGTGAGAAGCCCGTTTCTTTTAGGAGCTGCGTTTGGATATTCCAGAGTGAATGGGAGTAAACGCTGTATTGAGAAATATCTGCTTCTAAACCCAAAACAAAGCAACATACCAGAGAGGCCTTCAATGTGTGCATTCCACTTACAGAGTTAAACTGATGTGTGTTTGCAGGAGTTTGTAAACCCTTTCTGAGAAGAAGCGGAAAACGCATTTTCCAACCAAATCCAAGCATTTCAGGAATAGCTGGAAATCTCCGTCTAAAACTCAAAACGAACGTATCCTTCAGACTGCTCTACTGTGTGTTCGCTTACCTAAGTGAGTTGAATCTGCCTTGAGATTCAGAGAGTGAGAAGCGCGTTTCTTCTAGGAGCTGCGTTTGGATATTCCAGAGAGAATGAGAGTTAACGCTGTATTGAGAAATATCTGCTTCTAACCCAAAACGGAGCAACCTAACAGAACGGCCTTCAATGTGTGCGTTCAACTTAAAGAGTTAAACTGATGTGTTTTTTCAGGAGTTTGTAAACCCTTTCCGTGAAGAAGCGGAAATCGCATTTTTCCAGCCAAATCCAAGCATTTCAGAAGTAGCTGGAAATCTCCGTCTAAAACTCAAAAGGAACCCATCCTTCAGACTGCTCTGCTGTGTGTTCGCTTACCTAAGGGAGCTGAATCTGCCTTGAGATTCAGAGAGTGAGAAGCGTGTTTCTTCTAGGAGCTTCGTTTGGATATTCCAGAGTGAATGGGAGTAAACGCTGTATTGAGAAATATGTGCTTCTAAAACCAAAACGAAGCAACCTAACAGAACGGCCTTCAATGTGTGCGTTCAACCTACAGAGTTAAACTGATGTGTGTTTGCAGGAGTTTGTAAACCCTTTCTGTGAAGAAGCGGAAAACGCATTTTTCAAGCCAAGTCCAAGCATTTCACGAATAGCTGGAAATCTCAGTCTAAAACTCAAAACGAACGTATGTTTCAGACTGCTCTTCTGTGTGTTCTCTTAGCTAAGGCAGTTGAATTTACCTTGAGATTCAAAAAGTGAGAACCGCGTTTCTTCTAGGAGCTGCGTTTAAATATTTTAGAGTGAATGGGAGTAAACGCAGTATTGAGAAATATCTGCTTCTAAAACCAAAACGGAGCAACTTAACAAAACGGCCTTCAATGTGTGCGTTCAGCTTACAGAGTTAAACTGATGTGTTTTTGCAGGAATTTGTAAACCCTTTCTGTGAAGAAGCGGAAAACGCATTTTTCCAGCCAAATCCAACCATTTCGGGAATAGCTGGAAATCTCCGTCTAAAACTCAAAACGAACGTATCCTTCAGCCTGCTCTGCTGTGTGTTCTATTAGCTAAGGCACTTGAATCCAACTTGAGATTAAAAAAGTGAGAACCGCGTTTCTTTTAGGAGCTGCGTTTAGATATTCCAGAGTGAATGGGAGTAAACGCTGTATTGAGAAATATCGGCTTCTAAAACCAAAACGGAGCATCCTAACAGAACGGCCTTCAATGTGTGCGTTCAACTTACAGAGTTAAACTGATGTGTGTTTGCAGGAGATTGTAAACCCTCTCTGAGAAGAAGCGGAAAACGCATTTTCCAACCAAATCCAAGCATTTCAGGAATAGCTGGAAATCTCCGTCTAAAGCTCAAAACGAACGTATCCTTCAGACTGCTCTGCTCTGTGTTCGCTTAGCTCAGGCAGCTGAATCTGTCTTGAGATTCAGAGAGTGAGAAGTGCGTTTCTTCTAGGAGATGCGTTTGGATATTCCAGAGTGAATGGGAGTAAACGCCGTATTGAGAAATATTGGCTTCTAAAACCAAAACGGAGCAACTTACAGAACGGATATCAACGTGTGCGTTCAACGTAAAGAGTTAAACTCGTGTGTTTGCAGGAGTTTGTAAACTGTTTCTGTGAAGAAGTGGAAAACCCATATTTCCTGACTAATCCAAGCATTTCAGAAATAGCTGGAAATCTCCGTCTAAAACCCAAAACGAACGTATCCTCCAGAAGCTCTGCTGTTTGTTCGCTTACCTAAGGAAGTTGAATCTGCTTTGAGATTCAGAGTGAGAAGCGCGTTTCTTCTAGGATCTGCGTTTGGATATTCCGGAGTGAAGGGGAGTAAACGCTGTAGTGAGAAATATCTGCTTCTAAAACCAATACGGAGCAACATAACAGAACGGCCTTCAATGTGTGGGTTCAACTTACAGAGCTAAACTGATGTGTGTTTGCAGGAGTTTGTAAACCCTTTCGGTCAAGAAGCGGAAAACGCATTTTTCCTGCCATATCCGTGCATTTCAGAAATAGCTGGAAATCTCCGTCTAAACCTCAAAACGAACGTATCCTTCAGACTGCATCGCTGTGTGTTCGCTTAGCTAAGTGAGCTGAATCTGCCTTGAGATTCAGAGAGTGAGAAGCCCGTTTCTTCTATGAGCTGCGTTTGGATATTCAAAAGTGAATGGGATTAAAGGCTGTATTGATAAATATCTGCTTCTAAAACCAAAACGGAGCAACTTAGCAGAACGGCCTTCAATGTGTGCGATCAGCTTACAGAGGTAAACTGATGTGTGTTTACAGATGTTTGTAAACCCTTTCTGAGAAGAAGCGCAAAACGCATTTTCCAGCAAAATCCAAGCATTTCAGAAATAGCTGGAAATCTCCGTCTAAAGCTCAAAACGAACGTATCCTTCAAACAACACTGCTGTGTGTTCGCTTAGCTAAGGGAGCTGAATCTGCCTTGAGATTCAGAGAGTGAGAAGCGCGTTTTTCTGGGAGCTGCGTTTGAATATTCCAGAGTGAAGGAGAGTTAACGCTGTATTGAGAAATATCTGCTTCTAAAACCAAAACGGAGCAACCTAACAGAACGGCCTTCAATGTGTCCGTTCAACTTACAAAGTTAAACTGATGTGTGTTTGCAGGAGTTTGTAAACCCTTTCTGAGAAGAAGCGGAAAATGCATTTTCCAGCCAAATCCACGCATTTCAGAAATAGCTGGAAATCTCCGTCTAAAGCTCAAAACGAACGTATCCTCCAGACTGCTCTGCTGTGTGTTCGCTTACCTAAGTGAGTTGAATCTGCCTTGGGATTCAGAGAGTGAGAAGGGCGTTTCTTCTAGGAGCTGCGTTTTGATAGTCCAGAGTGAATGGGAATTAACGCGGTATTGAGAAATATCTGCTTCTAAAACCAAAACGGAGCAACCTAATAGAACGGCTTTCAATGTGTGCGTTTAACTTACAGAGTTAAACTGATATGTATTTGCAGGAGTTTGTAAATCCTTTCTGTGGAGAAGCGGAAAACGCATTTTTCCAGCCAAATCCAAGCATTTCAGAAATAGCTGGAAATCTTCGTCTAAAACTCAGAACGAATGTATCCTTCAGACGGCTCCGCAGTGTGTACTCTTAGCTAAGTGAGCTGAATCTGCCTTGAGATTCAGAGAGTGATAAGCCCGTTTCTTCTAGGAGCTGCGTTTGGATATTCCGGAGTTAATGGGATTAAACGCTGTATTGAGAAATATCTGCTTCTAAAACCAAAACGGAACAACTTATCAGAGCGGCCTTCAATGTCTGCGTCCAACTTACAGAGATAAACTGATGTGTGTTTGCAGGAGTTTGTAAACACTTTCTGAGAATAAGCGGAAAACGCATTTTCCACCCCAATCCAAGCATTTCAGGAATAGCTGGAAATCTCCGTCTAAAACCCAAAACGAACGTATGTTTCAGACTGCTCTGCTGTGTGTTCTCTCAGCTAAGGCAGTTGAATTTACCTTGAGATTCAAAAAGTGAGAACTGCGTTTCTTCTAGGAGCTGCGTTTAAATATTCCAGAGTGAATGGGAGTCAACGCTGTATTGAGAAATATCTGCTTCTAAAACCAAAACCGAGCAACCTAACAGAACGGCCTTCAATGTGTGCGTTCAACTTACAGAGCTATACTGATGTGTGTTTGCAGGAATTTGTAAACCCTTTCTGAGAAGAAGCGGAAAACGCATTTTCCAGCCAATTACAAGCATTTCAGGAATAGCTGGAAATCTCCGTCTAAAACTCAAAACCAACGTATCCTTCAGACTGCTCTGCTGTGTGTTCGCTTACCTAAGGGAGTTGAATCTGCCTTGAGTTTCAGAGAGTGAGAAGCGCGTGTCTTTTAGGAGCTGCGTTTGGATATTCCAGAGTGAATGGGAGTAAACGCTGTATTGAGAAATATCTGCTTCTAAAACCAAAACGGAGCGACCTAACAGAACTGCCTTCAATGTGTGCGTTCAACTTACAGAGTTAAACTGATGTGTGTTTGCAGGAGTTTGTAAACCCTTTCCGTGAAAAAGTGGAAAACACATTTTTCCAGCCAAATCCAAGCATTTCAATAAGCGCTGGAAATCTCCGTCTAAAACTCAAAACGAACCTATCCTTCAGAATGCTCTGCTGTGGGTTCGCTTTGCTAAGGGAGCTGAATCTGCCTGGAGTTTCAGAGAGTGAGAGGCGTGTTTCTTCTAGGAGCTGCGTTTGGATATTCCAGAGTGAATGAGAGTTAACGCTGTATTGAGAAATATCTGCTTCTAACACCAAAACGGAGAAACCTAACAGAACGGCCTTCAATGTGTGCGTTCAAATTACAGAGTTAAACTGATGTGTGTTTGCAGGAGTTTGTAAATTCTTTCCGTCAAGAAGCGAAAAACGCATTTTTCCTGCCATATCCGTGCATTTCAGAAATAGCTGGAAATCTCCGTCTAAAACTCAAAACGAACGTATCCTTCGAACTGCACTTCTGTGTGTTTGCTTAGCTAAGGGAGCTGAATCTGCCTTGAGATTCAGAGAGTGAGAAGCGCGTTTCTTCTAGGAGCTGCGTTTCGATATTACAGAGTGAATGGGAGTAAACGCTGTATTGAGAAATATCTGATTCTAAAACCAAAACGGAGCAACATAACAGAACGGCCTTCAATGTGTGCATTTAACCTACAGAGTTAAACTGATGTGTGTTTGCAGGAGTTTGTAAACCCTTTCTGTGAAGAAGCGGAAAACGCATTTTTCAAGCCAAATCCAAGCATTTCAGAAATAGCTGGACATATCCGTCTAAAACTCAAAACAAACGTATCCTTCAGACTGCTCTGCTGTGTGTTCTCTTAGCTAAGGCAGTTGAATCTACCTTGAGATTCAAAAAGTGAGAACCGCGTTTCTTCTAGGAGCTGGGTTTAAATATTCCAGAGTCAAAGGGAGTAAACGCTATATTGAGAAATATTTGCTTCTAAAGCCAAAACGGAGCAACCTTACAGAACGGCCTTCAATATGTGCGTTCAACTTACAGAGTTAAACTGATGTGTGTTTGCAGGAGTTTGTACACCCTTTCTGTGAAGAAGCGGAAGACGCATTTTTCCATCCAAATCCAAGCATTTTAGAAATAGCTGGACATCTCCGTCTAAAACTCAAAACGAACGTATCCTTCAGACTGCTCTGCTGTGTGTTCGCTTACCTAAGAAAGTTGAATCTGCCTTGAGATTCAGAGAGTGAGAAGCGCGTTTCTTCTAGGAGCTGCGTTTGGATAGTCCAGAGTAAATGGGAGTTAACGCTGTATTGAGAAATATCTGCTTCTAAAACCAAAACGGAGCAACCTAACAGAACGGCCTTCAATGTGTGCGTTCCACTTACAGAGTTAAACTGATGGGTGTTTGCAGGAATTTGTAAACCCTTTCTGTGAAGAAGCGGAAAACGCATTTTTCCAGCGAAATACAAGCATTTCAGAAATACCTGGAAATCTCCGTCTAAAACTCAAAACGGACGTATCCTTCAGACTGCTATGCTGTGTGTTCGCTTAGCTAAGGGACCTGAATCTGCCTTGAGATTCAGAGAGTGAGAACCGCGTTTCTTGTAGGAGCCGCGTTTGGATATTCCAGAGTGAATGGGAGTAAACGCTGTATTGAGAAATATCTGCTTCTAAAACCAAAACGGAGCAACCTAACAGAACGGCCTTCAATGTGTGCGTTCATCCTAAAGAGTTAAACTGATGTGTGTTTGCAGGAGTTTGTAAACCCTTTCTGTGAAGAAGCCGAAAAAGCATTTTTCCAGCCAAATCCAGGCATTTCAGAAATAGATAGACATCTCCGTCTAAAACTCAAAACGAACGTATCCTTCAGACTGCTCTGCTGTGTGTTCGCTGACCTAAGGGAGTTGAATCTGCCTTGAGATTCAGAGAGTGACAAGCCCGTTTCTTCTAGGAGCTGCGTTTGTATAGTCAAGAGTGAATGGGAATTCACGCTGTATTGAGAAATATCTGCTTCTAAAACCAAAACGGAGCAACCTAACAGAACGGCCTTCAATGTTAGCGTTTATCCTAAAGAGTTAAACTGATGTGTGTTTGCAGGAGTTTGTAAACCCTTTCTGTGAAGAAGCGGAAAACTTATTTTTCCAGCCAAATACAAGCATTTCAGAAATAGCTGGAAATCTCCGTCTATGACTCAAAACGAACGTATCCTTCAGACTTCCCTGCTGTGTGTTCGCTTACCTAAGGGAATTGAATCTGCCTTGAGATTCAGAGAGTGAGAAGCGCGTTTGTTCTAGAAGCTGCGTTTGGATATACCAGAGTGAATGAGAGTTAACGTTGTATTGAGAAATATCTGCTTCTAAAAGCAAAACGGAGCCACCTAACAGAACGGCCTTCAATGTGTGCGTTCAACTTACAGAGGTAAACTGATTTGTGTTTGCAGGAGATTGTAAACCCTTTCTGTGAAGAAGCGGAAAACGAATTTTCCAGCCAAATCCAAGCATTTCAGGAATAGCTGGAAATCTCCGTCTAAAAGTGAAATGAACGTATAGTTCAGACTGCTCTGCTGTGTGTTCGCTTACCTAAGGGAATTGAATCTACCTTGAGATTCAAAAAGTGAGAACCGCGTTTCTTTTATGATCTGCGTTTGGATATTCCAGAGTGAATGAAAGTAAACGCTGTATTGAGAAATATCTGCTTCTAAAACCAAAACGGAGAAACCTAACAGAACGGCCTTCAATGTGTGCGTTCAACTTACAGAGTTAAACTGATGTGTGTTTGCAGGAATTTGTAAACCCTTTCTGTGAAGAAGTGGAAAACGCATTTTCCAGCCAAATCCAAGCATTTCAGGAATAGCTGAAAATCTCAGTCTAAAACTCAAAACGAACGTATCTTTCAGACTGCTCTGCTGTGTGTTCGCTTAGTTAAGGGACCTGAATCTGCCTTGAGATTCAGAGTGAGAAGCACGTTTCTTCTAGGAGCTGCGTTTGGATATTCCAGAGTGAATGGGAGTAAACGCTGTATTGAGAAATATCTGCTTCTAAAACCCAAACGGAGCAACATAACAGAACGGCCTTCATGATGTGCGTTCAACTTACAGAGTTAAACTGATGTGTGTTTGCAGGAGTTTGTAAACCCTTTCTGTGAAGAAGCGGAAAATGCATTTTTCCAGCCAAATCCAAGCATTTCAGAAATAGCTGGAAATCTCCGTCTGAAACGCAAAACGAACGTATCCTTCAGACTGCTCTGCTGTGAGTTCGCTTATTTAAAAGGATTGAATCTGCCTTGAGATTCAGAGAGTGAGAAGCGCGTTTCTTCTTGGAGCTGCGTTTAAATAGTCCAGAGTGAACGGGAGTTAACGATGTATTGAGAAATATCTGCTTCTAAAACCAAAACGGAGCAACATAACAGAACGGCCTTCAATGTGTCCGTTTAACTTACAGAGTTAAACTGATGTGTGTTTGCAGGAGTTTGTAAAACCTTTCTGTGAATAAGCAGAAAACGCATTTTTCCAGCCAAATCCAAGCATTTCAGAAATAGCTGGAAATCTCCGTCTAAAACTCAAAACGAACGTATCCTTCAGATTGCTCTGTTGTGTGTTCTCATAGCTAAGGCAGTTGAATCTACCTTGAGATTCAAAAATGAGAACCACGTTTCTTCTAGGAGCTGCGTTTAGATATTCCAGAGTGAATGGGAGTAAACGCTGTATTGAGAAGTAACTGCTCCTATAACCAAAATGGAGCAACCTAAGAAAACGGCCTTCAATGTGTGCGTTCAACTTAAAGCGTTAAACTGATTTGTGTTCGCAGGAATTTGTAAACCCATTCTGTGAAGAAGCGGAAAACGCATTTTGCCAGCCAAATCCAAGCATTTCAAAAATAGCTGGAAATCTCCGTCTAAAACTCAAAACGAACGTATCCTTCAGACTGCTCTGCTGTCTTTTCGCTGAGCTAATTGAGCTGAATTTGCCTTGAGATTCAGAGAGTGAGAAGCCCGTTTCTTCTAGGAGCTGCGTTTGGATATTCCAGAGTGAATGGGAGTAAACTCTGTATTGAGAAATATCTGCTTCTAAAACCAAAACGGAGCAACCTAACAGAACGGCCTTCAATGTGTGCGTTCAACTTACAGAGTTAAACTGATGTGTGTTTGCAGGAGTTTGTAAATTTTCTTCTAAGAAGAATCGGAAGACGCATTTTTCCAGCCAAATCCAAGCATTTCAGGCATAGCTGAAAATCTCCGTCTAAAACTCAAAACGAACGTATCCTTCAGACTACTCTGCTGTGTGTTCTCGTACCTAAGGGACCTGAATCTGCCTTGAGATTCAGAGAGTGAGAAGTGCGTTTCTTTTAGGAGCTGCGTTTAGATATTCCAGAGTGAATGAAAGTAAACGCTGTATTGAGAAATATCTGCGTCTAAAACCAAAACGGAGTAAGCTAACAGAACGGCCTTCGATGTGTTCGTTCCACTTACAGAGATAAACTGATGTGTGTTTGCAGGAGTTTGTAAACCATTTCTGTGAAGAAGCGGAACACGCATTTTTCCAGCCAAATTCAAGCATTTCAGAAATAGCTGGAAATCTTTGTCTAAAACTCAAAACGAACGTATCTTTCAGACTGCTCTACTGTGTGTTCTCTTAGCTAAGGCAGTTGAATCTACCTCGAGATTCAACAAGTGAGAACCGCGTTTCTTCTAAGAGCTGCGTTTAGATATTCCAGAGTGAATGGGAGTAAACGCTCTATTGAGAAATATCTGCTTCTAAAACCAAACCGGAGCAACCTAACAGAACGCCTTCAATGTGTTCGTTCAACTTACAGAGTTAAACTGATGTGTGTTTGCAGGAGTTAGTAAACCCTTTCTGTGAAGAAGCGGAAAACGCATTTTTCCAGCGAAATCTAAGCATTTCAGAAATAGCTGGACATCTCCGTCTAAAACTCAAAACGAACGTATCCTTCAGACTGCTCTGCTCTGTCTTCGCTTAGCTCAGGGAGCTGAATCTGCCTTGAGATTCAGAGAGTGAGAAGCGCGTTTCTTCTAGGAGATGCGTTTGGATATTCCAGAGTGAATGGGAGTAAACGCCGTATTGAGAAATATCGACATCTAAAAGCAAAACGGAGCAACTTACAGAGCGGATATAAATGTGTGCGTTCAACTTAAAGAGTTAAACTCGTGTGTTTGCTGGAGTTTGTAAACACTTTCTGTGAAGAAGCGGAAAACGCATATTTCCTGACTAATCCAAGCATTTCAGAAATAGCTGGAAATCTCCGTCTAAAACCCAAAACGAACCTATCCTCCAGACTGCTCTGCTGTGTGTTCGCTTAGCTAAGGAAGTTGAATCTGCTTTGAGATTCAGAGTGAGAACCGCGTTTCTTCTAAAAGCTGCGTTTCGATATTCCAGAGTGAATGGGAGTAAACGCTGTATTGAGAAATATCTGCTTCTAAAACCAAACCGGAGCAACCAAACATAACGCCTTCAATGTGTTCGTTCAACTTACAGAGTTAAACTCATGTGTGTTTAAAGGAATTTGTAAACCCTTTCTGTGAAGAAGAGGAAATCACAATTTTCCAGCCAAATACATGCATTTCAGAAATAGGTGGAAATCTCCGTCTAAAACTCAAAACGAACGT
Source organism: Callithrix jacchus (assembly GCF_049354715.1). Taxonomy (NCBI): domain Eukaryota; kingdom Metazoa; phylum Chordata; class Mammalia; order Primates; family Cebidae; genus Callithrix; species Callithrix jacchus. Next base: position 61,057,555 of record NC_133506.1, read on the forward strand.
ATCCTTCAGACTGCTCTGCTGTGTGTTCGCTTACATAACGGAGTTGAATCTGCCTTGAGATTCAGAGAGTGAGAAGCGCGTTTCTTATAGGTGCTGCGTTTGGATATTCCAGAGTAAATGGGAGTAAACGCTGTATTGAAAAATATCTGCTTCTAAAACCAAAACAGAGCAACCTAACAGAACGGCCTTCAATGCGTGCATTCAACTTAAAGAGTTAAACTGATGTGTGTTTGCAGGAGTTTGTAAACCCTTTCTGTGAAGAAGCGGAAAACGCATTTTTCAAGCCAAATCCAAGCATTTCAGAAATAGCTGGACATCTCCGTCTAAAACTCAAAACGAACGTATCCTTCAGACTGCTCTGCTGTGTGCTCTCTTAGCTAAGGCAGTTGAATCTACCTTGAAATTCAAAAAGTGAGAACCGCGTTTCTTTTAGGAGCTGCGTTTAAATATTCCAGAGTCAATGGGAGTAAACGCTATATTGAGAAATATTTGCTTCTAAAACCAAAACGGAGCAACCTAACAGAACGGCCTTCAATATGTGCGTTCAACTTACAGAGTTAAACTGATGTGTGTTTGCAGGACTTTGTAAACCCTTTCTGTGAAGAAGCGGAAAACGCATTTTTCCATCCAAATCCAAGCATTTCAGAAATAGCTGGACATCTCCGTCTAAAACTCAAAACGAACGTATCCTTCAGACTGCTCTGCTCTGTGTTCGCTAACCTAAGGGAGTTGAATCTGCCTTGAGATTCAGAGAGTGAGAAGCGCATTTCTTTTAGGAGCTGCGTTTGTATACTCAAGAGTGAATGAGAGTTCACGCTGTATTGAGAAATATCTGCTTCTAAAACCCAAACGGAGCAACCTAACAGAACGGCCTTCAATGTGTGCGTTCATCCTAAAGAGTTAAACTGATGTGTGTTTGCAGGAGTTTGTAAACCCTTTCTGTGAAGAAGCGGAAAACGCGTTTTTGCAGCCAAATCCAAGCATTTCAGAAATAGCCTGAAATCTCCGTCTAAAACTCAAAACGAACGTATCCTTCAGACTGCCCTGTTCTGTGTTCGCTTACCTAAGGGAATTGAATATGCCTTGAGATTCAGAGAGTGAGAAGCGCGTTTCCTCTAGGAACTTCGTTTGGATATTCCAGAGTGTATGAAAGTAAACGCTGTATTGAGAAATATCTGCTTCTAAAACCAAAACAGACCAACCTAACAGAACGGCCTTCAATGTGTGCGTTCAACATACAGAGTTAAACTGATGTGTGTTTGCAGGAGTTTGTAAACCCTTTCGGAGAAGAAGCGGAAAACGCAATTTCCAGCAAAATCCAAGCATTTCAGAAATAGCTGGAAATCTCCGTCTAAAACTCAAAACGAACGTATCCTCCATACTGCTCTGCTGTGTGTTCTCATAGCTAAGGGACCTGAATCTGCCTTGAGATTCAGAGTGTGAGAAGCCCGTTTCTTATAGGACCTGCGTTTGGATATTCCAGAGTGAATGGGAGTAAACGCTGTATTGAGAAATATCTGCTTCTAAACCCAAAACAAAGCAACCTACAAGAGAGGCCTTCGATGTGTGCGTTCCACTTACAGAGTTAAACTGATGTGTGTTTGCAGTAGTTTGTTAACCCTTTCTGAAAAGAAGGGGAAAACCCATTTTACAGCCAAATCCAAGCATTTCAGGAATAGCTGGAAATCTCCGTCTAAAACTCAAAACTAACGTACACTTCAGACTGCTCTGCTGTGTGTTCGCTTACCTGAGGGAGTTGAATCGGCCTTGAGATTCAGAGAGTGAGAAGCGCGTTTTTTCTAGGAGCTGCGTTTGGATATTCCAGAGTGAATGAAAGTAAACGCTTTATTGAGAAATATCTGCTTCTAAAATTAAAACGGAGCAACCTAACAGAACGGCCTTCAATGGGTGCGTTCAACTTACAGAGTTAAACTGATGTGTGTTTGCAGGAGTTTGTAAATTTTTTTTCTGAGAAGAAGCGGAAAACGCATTTTCCAGCCAAATCCAAGCATTTCAGGAATAGCTGGATATATCCGTCTAAAACTCAAAACGAACGTATCCTTCAGACTGCTCTGCTGTGTGTTCGCTTAGATAAGGGACCTGAATCTGCCTTGAGATTCAGAGAGTGAGAAGCGCGTTTCTTCTAGTAGCTGCGTTTTTATATTCAAGATTGAATGGGAGTAAACGCTGTATTGACAAATATCTGCTTCTAAAACCAAAACGGAGCAACCTAACAGAACGGCCTTCAATGTGTGCGTTCAACTTACAGAGTTAAACTGATGTGTGTTTGCAGGAGTTTGTAAACTCTTTCTGAGAAGAAGCGGAAAACGCATTTTCCAGCCAAATCAAAGTATTTCAGGAATAGCTGGATATCTCCGTCTAAAACTCAAAACGAACATATCCGTCAGACTGCTCTGCTGTGTGTTCGTTTACCTAAGTGAGTTGAATTTGCCTTGAGATTCAGACAGTGAGAAACGCGTTTCTTTTAGGAGCTGCGTTTGGATATTCCAGAGTGAATGGGAGTAAACGCTGTATTGAGAAATATCTGCCTCTAAAACCAAAACGGAGCAACCTAACAGAACGACCTTCAATGTGTGCGTTCAACCTACAGAGTTAAACTGATGTGTGTTTGCAGGAATTTGTAAACACTTTCTTTGAAGAAGCGGAAAACGCATTTTTCAAGCCAAATCCAAGCATTTCAGAAATAGCTGGACATCTCCGTCTAAAACTCAAAACGAACGTATCCTACATACTGCTCTGCTGTGTTTTCTCTTAGCTAAGGCAGTTGAATCTAACTTGAGATTCAAAAAGTGAGAACCGCGTTTCTTCTAGGAGCTGCGTTTGGATATTCCAGAGTGAATGGGAAGTAAACGCTGTATTTAGAAATATCTGCTTCTAAAACCAAAACGGAGATAACTAACAGAGCGGCCTTCAATGTGTGCGTTACACTTAAAGAGCTAACTGAGGTGGGTTTGCAGGAGTTTGTAAACCCTTTCTGAGAAGAAGCGGAAAACGCATTTTCCAGACAAATACAGCATTTCAGGAATAGCTGGAAATCTCCGTCTAAAACTGAAATGAACGTATGCTTCAGATTGCTCTGCTGTGTGTTCGCTTACCTAAGGGAATTGAATCTGCCTTGAGATTCAGAGAGTGAGAAGCGCGTTTCTTTTATGAGCTGCGTTTGGATATTCCAGAGTGAATGAAAGTAAACGCTGTATTGAGAAATATCTGCTTCTATAACCAAAACGGAGCAACCTAACAGAACGGCCTTCAATGTGTGCGTTCAACTTACAGAGTTAAACTGATGTGTGTTTGCAGGAGTTTGTAAACCCTTTCCGACAAGAAGCAAAAAACGCATTTTTCCTGCCAAATCCAAGCATTTCAGAAATAGCTGGAAATCTCCGTCTAAAATTCAAAACGAACTTATCCTTCAGACTGCTCTGCTGTGTGTTCGCTTAGCTAAGGGAGTTGAATCTGCCTAGAGTTTCAGAGAGTGAGAAGCGCGTTTCTTCTAGGAGCTGCGTTTAGATATTACAGAGTGAATGGGAGTAAACGCTGTATTGAGAAATATCTGATTCTAAAACCAAAACGGAGCAACTTAGCAGAACGGCCTTCAATGTGTGCGTTCAACTTACAGAGTTAAACTGATGTGTGTTTGCAGGAGGTTGTAAACCCTTTCTGAGAAGAAGTGGAAAACGCATTTTCCAGCAAAATCCAATCATTTCAGCAATAGTTGGAAATCTCCGTCTAAAGCTTAAAACGAACGTATCTTTCAGACTACTCTGCTGTGTGTTCGCTTACCTAAGGGAGTTGAATCTGCCTTGAGATTCAGAGAGTCAGAAGCGTGTTTCTTCTAGGAGCTTCGTTTTGATAGTTCTGAGTGAAGGGGAGTTAACGCTGTATTGAGAAATATCTGCTTCTAAAACCAAAACGGAGCAACCTAACAGAACGGCTTTCAATGTGTGCGTTCAACTTACAGAGTTAAACTGATGTGTGTTTGCAGGAGTTTGTAAACCCTTTCTGTGAAGAAACGGAAAACGCATTTTCCCAGCCAAATCCAAGCATTTCAGGAATAGCTGGATATCTCCGTCTAAAACTCAAAACGAACGTATCCATCAGACTGCTCTGCTGTGTGTTCGTTTACCTAAGTGAGCTGAATCTGCCTTGAGTTTCAGAGAGTGAGAAACGCGTTTCTTTTAGGAGCTGCGTTTGGATATTCCAGAGTGAATGGGAGTAAACTCTGTATTGAGAAATATCTGCTTCTAAAACCAAAACGGAGCAACCTAACAGAACGGCCTTTAATGTGTGCGTTCAACCTATAGAGTTAAACTGATGTGTGTTTGCAGGAATTTGTAAACCCTTTCTGTGAAGAAACGGAAATCGCATTTTTCCAGCCAAATCCAAGCATTTCAGAAAGAGCTGGAAATCTCCCTCTAAAACTCAAAACGAACATATCTTTCAGAATGCTCTGCTGTGTGTTCGCTTAGGTAAGGAAGCTGAATCTTCCTCGAGTTTCAGAGAGTGAGAAGCGTGTTTCTTCTAGGAGCTTCGTTTGGATATTCCAGAGTGAATGGGCGTAAACGCTGTATTGAGAAATATCTGTTTCTAGAACCAAAACGGAGCAACTTGACAAAACGGCCTTCAATGTGTCCGTTCAACTTACAGAGGTAAACTGATGTCTGTTTGCAGGAGTTTGTAATCCCTTTCTGAGAAGAAGCGGAAAACGCATTTTTCCAGCCAAATCCAAGCATTACCGGAATAGATGGAAATCTCCGTCTAAAACTAAAAACGAACGTATCCTTCAGACTGCTCTGCTGTGTGTTCGCTTAGCTAAGGGACCTGAATCTGCCTTGAGATTCAGAGAGTGAGAAGCGCGTTTCTTCTAGGAGCTGCGTTTGGATATTCCAGAGTGAAAGGGAGTAAATGCTGTATTGAGAAACATCTTCTTCTAAAACCAAAACGGAGAAACCTAACAAAACAGCCTTCAATGTGTGCGTTCACCTTACAGAGTTAAACTGATGTGTGTTTGCAGGAGTTTGTAAACCCTTTCTGAGAAGAGGGGGAAAACGCATATTCCAGCAAAATCCAAGCATTTAAGGATAGCTGGAAATCTCTGTCTAAAACTCAAAACGAACGTACACTTCAGACTGCTATGCTGTGTGTTCGCTTACCTAAAAGCGTTGAATCTACCTTGAGATTCAGAGAGTGAGAAGCGCGTTTTTTCTAGGAGCTGCGTTTGGATATACCAGAGTGAATGAAAGTAAACGCTGTATTGAGAAATATCTGCTTCTAAAACCAAAACGGAGCAACCTAACAGAACGGCCTTCAATGGGTGCGTTCAACTTACAGAGTTAAACTGATGTGTGTTTGCAGGAATTTTTAAACCCTTTCTGTGAAGAAGCGGAAAACGCATGTTTCCAGCCAAATCCAAGCATTTCAGGAATAGCTGGAAATCTCCGTCTAAAACTCAAAACGAACATATCCTTCAGACTGCTCTGCTGTGTGTTCGCTTACATAACGGCGTTGAATCTGCCTTGAGATTCAGAGAGTGAGAAGCGCGTTACTTATAGGTGCTGCGTTTGGATATTCCAGAGTAAATGGGAGTAAACGCTGTATTGAAAAATATCTGCTTCTAAAATCAAAACAGAGCAACCTAACAGAACGGCCTTCAATGCGTGCATTCAACTTAAAGAGTTAAACTGATGTGTGTTTGCAGGAGTTTGTAAACCCTTTCTGTGAAGAAGCGGAAAACGCATTTTTCAAGCCAAATCCAAGCATTTCAGAAATAGCTGGACATCTCCGTCTAAAACTCAAAACGAACGTATCCTTCAGACTGCTCTGCTTTGTGTTCTCTTAGCTAAGGCAGTTGAATCTACCTTGAGATTCAAAAAGTGAGAACCGCGTTTCTTTCAGGAGCTGCGTTTAAATATTCCAGAGTCAATGGGAGTAAACGCTATATTGAGAAATATTTGCTTCTAAAACCAAAACGGAGCAACCTAACAGAACGGCCTTCAATAGGTGCGTTCAACGTACAGAGTTAAACAGATGTGTGTTTGCAGGAGTTTGTAAACCCTTTCTGAGAGGAAGCGGAAAACGCATTTTCCAGCAAAATCCAAGCATTTCAAGAATAGCTGGAAATCTCCGTCTAAAACTCAAAACGAACGTATCCTTCATACTGCTCTGCTGTGTGTTGTCTTAGCTAAGGCAGTTGAATCTAACTTGAGATTAAAAAAGTGAGAACCGCGTTTCTGCTAGGAGCTGCGTTTGGATATTCCGGAGTGAATGGGAGTAAACGCTGTATTGAGAAATATCTGCTTCGAAAACCAAAACGGAGATAACTAACAGAGCGGCCTTCAATGTGTGCGTTACACTTAACGAGTTAAACTGAGGTGGGTTTGCAGGAGTTTGTAAACGCTTTCTGAGAAGAAGCGGAAAACGCATTTTCCAGCCAAATACAGCATTTCAGGAATAGCTGGAAATCTCCGTCTAAAATTGAAATGAACGTATACTTCAGACTGCTCTGCTGTGTGTTCGCTTACCTAAGGGAATTGAATCTGCCTTGAAATTCAGAGAGTGAGAAGCGCGTTTGTTTTATGAGCTGCGTTTGCATATTCCAGAGTGAATGAACGTAAACGCTGTATTGAGAAATATCTGCTTCTAAAACCAAAACGGAGCAACCTAACAGAACGGCCTTCAATGTGTGCGTTCAACTTACAGAGTTAAACTGATGTGTGTTTGCAGGAGTTCGTAAACCCTTTCCGACAAGAAGCGGAAAACGCATTTTTCCTGCCAAATCCAAGCATTTCAGAAATAGCTGGAAATCTCCGTCTAAAATTAAAAACGAACGTATCCTTCATACTGCTCTGCTGTGTGTTCGCTTAGCTAAGGGAGTTGAATCTGCCTTGAGTTTCAGAGAGTGAGAAGCGCGTTTCTTCTAGGAGCTGCATTTCGATATTTCAGAGTGAATGGGAGTAAACGCTGTATTGAGAAATATCTGATTCTAAAACCAAAACGGAGCAACATAGCAGAACGGCCTTCAATGTATGCTTTCAACATACAGAGTTAAACTGATATGTGTTTGCAGGAGTTTGTAAACCCTTTCTGAGAAGAAGCGGAAAACGCATTTTCCAGCAAAATCCAAGCATTTCAGCAATAGTTGGAAATCTCCGTCTAAAGCTTAAAACGAACGTATCCTTCAGACTACTCTACTGTGTGTTCGCTTACCTAAGGGAGTTGAATCTGCCTTGAGATTCGGAGAGTGAGAAGCGTGTTTCTTCTAGGAGCTTCGTTTTGATAGTTCTGAGTGAATGGGAGTTAACGCTGTATTGAGAAATATCTGCTTCTAAAACCAAAACGGAGCAACCTAACAGAACGGCTTTCAATGTGTGCGTTCAACATACAGAGATAAACTGATGTGTCTTTGCCGGAGTTTGTAAATCCTTTCTGTGGAGAAGCGGAAAACGCATTTTTCCAGCCAAATCCAAGCATTTCAGAAATAGCTGGAAATCTCCGTCTAAAACTCAAAACGAACGTATCCTTCAGACTGCTGCGCTGTGTGTTCGCTTAGCTAAGTGAGCTGAATCGGCCTTGAGATTCAGAGTGAGAAGCCCGTTTCTTCTAGAAGCTGCGTTTGGTTATTCCAGAGTGAATGGGATTAAACGCTGTATTGAGAAATATCTGCTTCTCAAACCAAAACGGAGCAACATAACAGAACGGCCTTCAATGTGTGCGTTCAACTTACAGAGTTAAACTGATGTGTGTTTGCAGGAGTTTGTAAACCCTTTCCGTCAATAAGAGGAAAACGCATTTTTCCTGCCAAATCCAAGCATTTCAGAAATAGCTGAAAATGTCCGTCTAGAACTAAAAACGAACGTATCCTTCAGACTGCTCTGCTGTGTGTTCGCTTAGCTAAGGAAGTTGAATCTGCCTTGAGATTTAGAGAGTGAGAAGCGCGTTTTCTCTAGGAGCTGCGTTTGGATATTCCAGAGTGTATGGGAGTAAACGCTGTATTGAGAAATATCTGCTTCTAAAACCAAAACGGACCAACCTAACAGAACGGCCTTCAATGTGTGCGTTCAACTTACAGAGTTTAACTGACGTTTGTTTGCAGGAATTTGTAAACCCTTTCTGTGAAGAAGGGGAAGACGCATTTTTCCAGCCAAATCCAAGCATTTCAGGCATAGCTGGAAATCTCCGTCTAAAACTCAAAACGAACGTATCCTTCAGACTGCTCTGCTGTGTGTTCTCTTAGCTAAGGCAGTTGAATCTACCTTGAGATTCAAAAAGTGAGAACCGTATTTCTTTTAGGAGCTGCGTTTAAATATTCCAGAGTCAATGGGAGTAAACGCTATATTGAGAAATATTTGCTTGTAAAACCAAAACGGAGCAACCTAACAGAACGGCTTTCAATGTGTGCGTTCAACATACAGAGATAAACTGATGTGTCTTTGCCGGAGTTTGTAAATCCTTTCTGTGGAGAAGCGGAAAACGCATTTTTCCAGCCAAATCCAAGCATTTCAGAAATAGCTGGATATCTTCGTCTAAAACTCAAAACGAACGTATCCTTCAGACTGCCCTGTTCTGTGTTCGCTTACCTAAGGGAATTGAATCTGCCTTGAGATTCAGAGATTGAGAAGCGCGTTTCTTCTAGAAGCTGCGTTTGGATATACCAGAGTGAATGAGAGTTAACGTTGTATTGAGAAATATCTGCTTCTAAAAGCAAAACGGAGCCACCTAACAGAACGGCCTTCAATGTGTGCGTTCAACTTACAGAGTTAAACTGATGTCTGTTTGCAGGAGTTTGTAAACCCTTTCTGAGAGGAAGCAAAGAACGCATTTTCTAGCAAAATCCCAGCATTTCAAGAATAGCTGGAAATCTCCGTCTAAAACTCAAAACGAACGTATCCTTCATACTGCTCTGCTGTGTGTTCTCTTAGCTAAGGCAGTTGAATCTAACTTGAGATTCAAAAAGTGAGAACCGCGTTTCTTCTAGGAGCTGCGTTTGGATATTCCAGAGTGAATGGGAGTAAACGCTGTATTGAGAAATATCTACTTCAAAACCAAAACGGAGATAAATAACAGAGCGGCCTTCAATGCGTGCGTTCATCCTAAAGAGTTAAACTGAGGTGGGTTTGCAGGAGTTTGTAAACCCTTTCTGAGAAGAAGCGGAAAACGCATTTTTTAACCAAATACAGCATTTCAGGAATAGCTGGAAATCTCCGTCTAAAACTGAAATGAACGTATACTTCAGACTGCTCTGCTGTGTGTTCGCATACCTAAGGGAATTGAATCTGCCTTGAGATTCAGAGAGTGAGAAGCGCGTTTCTTTTATGAGCTGCGTTTGGATATTCCAGAGTGAATGAAAGTAAACGCTGTATTGAGAAATATCTGCTTCTAAAACCAAAACGGAGCACCCTAACAGAACGGCCTTCAATGTGTGCGTTCAACCTAGAGAGTTAAACTGATGTGTGTTTGCAGGAATTTGTAAACCCTTTCTGTGAAGAAACGGAAAACGCATTTTTCCAGCCACATCCAAGCATTTCAGGAATAGCAGAAAATCTCCGTCTAAAACTCAAAACGAACGTATCCTTCAGACTACTCTGCTGTGTGTTCGTTTACCTAAGTGAGTTGAATCTGCCTTGAGATTCAGAGAGTGAGAAGCGCGTTTCTTTTAGGAGCTGCGTTTGGATATTCCAGAGTGAATAAGAGTAAACGCTGTATAAAGAAATATCTGCTTCTAAAACCAAAACGGAGCAACCTAACAGAACGGCCTTCAATGTGTGCGTTCAACTTACAGAGGTAAACTGATCTGTGTTTGCCGGAGTTTGTAATCCCTTTCTGTGAAGAAGCGGAAAACGCATTTTTCCAGCCAAATCCAAGCATTTCAGAAATAGCTGGACATCTCCGTCTAAAACTCAAAACGAACGTATCCTTCAGAATGCTCTGCTGTGTGTTCGCTTACCTAAGGGAGTTGAATCTGCCTTGAGATTCAGAGAGTGAGAAGCGCGTTTCTTATAGGAGCTGCGTTTGTATAGTCCAGAGTGAATGGGAGTTAACGTTGTATTGAGAAATATCTCCTTCTGCAGCCAAAACGGAGCAACTTAACAAAACAACCTTCAAGGTGTGCGTTCAACGTACAGAGTTAAACTGATGTGTGTTTGCAGGAATTTGTAAACCCTTTTTGTGTAGAAGCGGAAAACGCATGTTTCCAGCCAATTACAAGCATTTCCGGAATAGATGGTAATCTCCGTCTAAAACTCAAAACGAACGTATCCTTCAGACTGCTCTGCTGTGTGTTCGCTTAGCTAAGGGACCTGAATCTGCCTTGAGATTCAGAGAGTGAGAAGCGCGTTTCTTCTAGGAGCTGCGTTTGGATATTCCAGAGTGAAAGGGAGTAAACGCTGTATTGAGAAATATCTGCTTCTAAAACCAAAACGGAGCAACCTAACAGAACGGCCTTCAATGTGTGGGTTCAACTTACAGAGTTCAACTGATGTGCGTTTGCAGGAGTTTGTAAACCCTTTCTGAGAAGAAGCGGAAAAGGCATTTTCCAGCCAAATGCAGCATTTCAGGAATACCTAGAAATCTCCGTCTAAAACTGAAATGAACGTATACTTCAGACTGCTCTGCTGTGTGTTCGCTTACCTAAGAGAAGAAGCGGAAAAGGCATTTTCCAGCCAAATGCAGCATTTCAGGAATACCTAGAAATCTCCGTCTAAAACTGAAATGAACGTATACTTCAGACTGCTCTGCTGTGTGTTCGCTTACCTAAGAGAATTGAATCTGCCTTGAGATTCAGAGAGTGAAAAGCGTGTTTCTTTTATGAGCTGCGTTTGGATATTCCAGAGTGAATGAAAGTAAACGCTGTATTGAGAAATATCTGCTTCTAAAACCAGAACGGAGCAACCTAAGAGAACGGCCTTCAATGTGTGCGTTCAACTTACAGAGTTAAACTGATGTGTGTTTGCAGGAGTTTGTAAACGCTTTCCGACAGGAAGCGGAAAACGCATATTTTGCCAAATCCAAGCATTTAAGAAATAGCTGAAAATCTCCGTCTAAAATTCAAAACGAACGTATCTTTCAGACTGCTCTGCTGTGTGTTCGCTTAGCTAAGGGAGTTGAATCTGCCTTGAGTTTCAGAGAGTGAGAAGTGCGTTTCTTCTAGGAGCTGCGTTTCGATATTCCAGAGTGAATGGGAGTAAACGCTGTATTGAGAAATATCTGATTCTAAAACCAAAACGGAGCAACTTAGCAGAACGGCCTTCAATGTGTGCGTTCAACTTACAGAGTTAAACTGATGTGTGTTTGCAGGAGTTTGTAAACCCATTCTGAGAAGAGGCGGAGAACGCATTTTCCAGCAAAATCCAAGCATTTCAGCAATAGCTGGAAATCTCCGTCTAAAGCTTAAAACGAACGTATCCTTCAGACTATTCTGCTGTGTGTTCGCTTACCTAAGGGAGTTGAATCTGCCTCGAGATTCGGAGAGTGAGAAGCGTGTTTCTTCTAGGAGCTTCGTTTTGATAGTTCTGAGGGAATGGGAGTTAACGCTGTATTGAGAAATATCTGCTTCTAAAACCAAAACGGAGCAACCTAACAGGACGGCTTTCAATGTGTGCGTTCAACTTACAGAGTTAAACTGATGTGTCTTTGCAAAAGTTTGTAAATCCTTTCTGTGGAGAAGCGGAAAACGCATTTTTCCGGCCAAATCCAAGCATTTCAGCAATAGCTTGAAATCTCCGTCTAAAACTCAAAACGAACGTATCCTTCAAACTGTTCTGCTGTGTGTTCGCTTAGCTAAGGAAGCTGAATCTGCCTTGAGATTCAGAGAGTGAGAAGCACGTTTCTTCTAGGAGCTGTGCTTGGATATTCCAGAGTGAATGAGTGTTAACGCTGTATTGAGAAATATCTGCTTCTAAAACCAAAACGGAGCAACCTAACAGAACGGCCTTCAATGTGTGGGTTCAACTTACAGAGTTCAACTGATGTGTGTTTGCCGGAGTTTGTAAACCCTTTCTGTAAAGAAGCGGAAAACGCATTTTTCCAGCCAATTACAAGCATTTTAGAAATAGCTGGACATCTCCGTCTAAAACTCAAAACGAACGTATCCTTCAGACTGCTCTGCTGTGTGTTCGCTTACCTAAAAGAGTTGAATCTTCCTTGAGGTTCAGAGAGTGAGAAGCGCGTTTCTTCTAGGAGCTGCATTTGGATATTCCAGAGTGAATGAGATTTAACCCTCTATTGAGAAATATCTGCTTCTAAAACCAAAACGGAGCAACATAACAGAACGGCCTTCAATGTGTGCGTTCAACTTAAAGAGTTAAATTGATGGGTGTTTGCAGGAGTTTGTAAACCCTTTCCGTCAAGAAGCGGAAAACGCATTTTTCCTGCCGTATCCGTGCATTTCAGAAATAGCTGGAAATCTCTGTCTAAAACTCAAAACGAACGTATCCTTCAGACTGCTCTGCTGTGTGTTCGCTTACCTAAAGAAGTTGAATCTGCCTTGAGATTCAGAGAGTGAGAAGCCCTTTTCTTCTAGGAGCTGCGTTTGGATATTCCAAAGTGAATGGGATTAAAGGCTGTATTGAGAAATATCTGCTTCTAAAACCAAAACGGAGCAACTTAGCAGAACGGTCTTCAATGTGTGCGTTCAACTTACAGAGTTAAACTGATGTGTGTTTGCAGGAGTTTGTAAACCCTTTCTGAGAAGAAGCGGAAAACGCATTTTCCAGCAAAATCCAAGCATTTCAGAAATAGCTGGAAATCTTTGTCTAAAGCTCAAAACGAACGTATCCTTCCAACTGAACTGCTGTGTGTTTGCTCAGCTCAGGGAGCTGAATCTGCCTTGTGATTCAGAGAGTCTGAAGCGCGTTTCTTCTAGGAGCTGCGTGTGGATATTCCAGAGTGTATGGGAATAAACGCTGTATTGAGAAATATCTGCTTCTAAAACCAAAACGGACCAACCTAACAGAACGGCCTTCAATGTGTTCGTTCAACTTACAGAGGTAAACTGATGTGTGTTTGCCGGAGTTTGTAAACCCTTTCTGTGAAGAAGCGGAAAACGCATTTTTCCATCCAAATCCAAGCATTTTAGAAATAGCTGGACATCTCCGTCTAAAACTCAAAACGAACGTATCCTTCAGACTGCTCTGCTGTGTGTTCGCTTACCTAAAGAAGTTGAATCTGCCTTGAGATTCAGAGAGTGAGAAGCGTGTTTCTTCTAGGAGCTGCGTTTGGATAGTCCAGAGTAAATGGGAATTAACGCTGTATTGAGAAATATCTGCTTCTAAAACCAAAACGGAGCAACCTAACAAAACGGCCTTCAATGTGTGCGTTCCACTTACAGAGTTAATCTGATGGGTGTTTGCAGGAATTTGTAAACTTTTTCTGTGAATAAGCGGAAAACGCATTTTTCCACCGAAATCCAAGCATTTCAGGAATAGCTGGAAACCTCCGTCTAAAACTCAAAACGGACGTATCCTTCAGACTGCTATACTGTGTGTTCGCTTAGCTAAGGGAACTGAATCTGTCTTGAGATTCAGAGAGTGAGAAGCGTGTTTGTTCTAGGAGCTGCGTTTGGATATTCCAGAGTGAAAGGGAGTAAACGCTGTATTGAGAAATATCTGCTTCTAAAACCAAAACGAAGATACCTAACAGAAAGGCCTTCAATGTGTGCGTTCAACTTACAGAGATAAACTGATGTGAGTTTGCAGGAGATTGTAAACACTTTCTGTAGAGAAGCAGAAAACGCATTTTTGCAGCCAAATCCAAGCATTTCAGAAATAGCTGGAAATCTCCGTCTAAAACTCAAAACGAACGTATCCTCCATACTGCTCTGCTGTGTGTTCTCATAGGTAAGGGACCTGAATCTGCCTTGAGATTCAGAGAGTGAGAAGCCCGTTTCTTTTAGGAGCTGCGTTTGGATATTCCAGAGTGAATGGGAGTAAACGCTGTATTGAGAAATATCTGCTTCTAAACCCAAAACAAAGCAACCTACCAGAGAGGCCTTCAATGTGTGCGTTCCACTTACAGAGTTAAACTGATGTGTGTTTGCAGGAGTTTGTTAACCCTTTCTGAAAAGAAGGGAAAAACGCATTTTCCAGCCAAATCCAAGCATTTCAGGGATAGCTGGAAATCTCCGTCTAAAACTCAAAACGAACGTATCCGTCAGACTGCTCTGCTGTGTGTTCGCTTAACTAAGTGAGTTGAATCTGCCTTGAAATTCAGAGAGTGAGAACCGCGTTTCTTCTAGGAGCTGCGTTCTGATATTCCAGAGTTAAAGGGAGTAAACGCTGTATTGAGAAATATCTGCTTCTAAAACCAAAACGGAGGAACCTAACAGAACGGCCTTCAATGTGTGCGTTCAACTTACAGCGTTAAACTGATGTGAGTTTGCAGGAGATTGTAAACACTTTCTGTAGAGAAGCGGAAAACGCATATTTTCTGCCAAATCCAAGCATTTCAGAAATAGCTGGAAATCTCTCTCTAAAACTCAAAACGAACGTACACTTCAGACTGCTCTGCTGTGTGTTCGCTTACCTAATGGAGTTGAATCTGCCTTGAGATTAAGAGAATGAGAAGCGCGTTTCTATTACGAATTGGGTTTGGATATCCCAGAGTGAATAAAAGTAAACGCTGTATTGAGAAATATCTGCTTCTAAAACCAAAACGGAGCAACCTAACAGAACGACCTTCAATGGGTGCGTTCAACTTACAGAGGTAACCTGATGTGTGTTTGCAGGAATTTTTAAACCCTTTCTGTGAAGAAGCGGAAAACGCATTTTTCCAGCCAAATCCAAGCATTTCAGGAATAGCTGGAAATCTCCGTCTAAAACTCAAAACGAACGTATCCTTCAGACTGCTCTGCTGTGTGTTCGCTTAGATAAGGGACCTGAATCTGCCTTGAGATTCAGAGAGTGAGAAGCGCGTTTCTTCTAGGAGCTGCGTTTTCATATTCAAGATTGAATGGGAGTACACGCTGTATTGAGACATATCTGCTTCTAAAACCAAAACGGAGCAACCTAACAGAACGGCCTTCAATGTGTGCGTTCAACTTACAGAGTTAAACTGATGTGTGTTTGCAGGAGTTTGTAAACCCTTTCTGAGAAGAAGCGGAAAACGCATTTTCCAGCCAAATCCAAGCATTTAAGGAATAGCTGGAAATCTCCGTCTAAAACTCAAAACGAACGTATCCTTCAGACTGCCCTACTGTGTTTTCGCTTACCTAAGGGAGTTGAACCTGCCTTGAGATTCAGAGAGTGAGAAGCGCGTTTCTTCTAGGAGCTGCGTTTGGATATTCCAGAGAGAATGAGAGTTAACGCTGTATTGAGAAATATCTGCTTCTAAAACCAAAACGGAGCAACTTAACAAAACGGCCTTCAATGTGTGCGTTCAACTTACAGAGTTAAACTGATGTGTTTTTGCAGGAATTTGTAAACCCTTTCTGTGAAGAAGCGGAAAACGCATTTTTCCAGCCAAATCCAACCATTTCGGGAATAGCTGGAAATCTCCGTCTAAAACTCAAAACGAACGTATCCTTCAGCCTGCTCTGCTGTGTGTTCTATTAGCTAAGGCACTTGAATCCAACTTGAGATTAAAAAAGTGAGAACCGCGTTTCTTTTAGGAGCTGCGTTTAGATATTCCAGAGTGAATGGGAGTAAACGCTGTATTGAGAAATATCGGCTTCTAAAACCAAAACGGAGCATCCTAACAGAACGGCCTTCAATGTGTGCGTTCAACTTACAGAGTTAAACTGATGTGTGTTTGCAGGAGATTGTAAACCCTCTCTGAGAAGAAGCGGAAAAAGCATTTTCCAACCAAATCCAAGCATTTCAGGAATAGCTGGAAATCTCCGTCTAAAGCTCAAAACGAACGTATCCTTCAGACTGCTCTGCTCTGTGTTCGCTTAGCTCAGGCAGCTGAATCTGTCTTGAGATTCAGAGAGTGAGAAGTGCGTTTCTTCTAGGAGATGCGTTTGGATATTCCAGAATGAATGGGAGTAAACGCCGTATTGAGAAATATCGGCTTCTAAAACCAAAACGGAGCAACTTACAGAACGGATATCAACGTGTGCGTTCAACGTAAAGAGTTAAACTCGTGTGTTTGCAGGAGTTTGTAAACTGTTTCTGTGAAGAAGTGGAAAACCCATATTTCCTGACTAATCCAAGCATTTCAGAAATAGCTGGAAATCTCCGTCTAAAACCCAAAACGAACGTATCCTTCAGACTGCTCTGCTGTCTGTTCGCTGAGATAATTGAGCAGAATTTGCCTTTAGATTCAGAGAGTAAGAAGCCCGTTTCTTCTAGAAGCTGCGTTTGGATATTCCAGAGTGAATGAGAGTTAACGTTGTATTGAGAAATATCTGCTTCTAAAAGCGAAACGGAGCCACCTAACAGAACGGCCTTCAATGTGTGCGTTCAACTTACAGAGTTAAACTGATGTGTGTTTGCAGGAGTTTGTAAACCCTTTCCGTGAAGAAGCGGAAAACGAATTTTTCAGCCAAATTTAAGCATTTCAGAAATAGCTGGAAATCTTCGTCTAAAACTCAAAACGAACCTATCCTTCTGACTGCTCTGCTGTGTGTTCGCTTACCTAAGGGAGCTGAATCTGCCTTGAGTTTCAGAGAGTGAGAAGCGCGTTTCTTCTAAGAGCTGCGTTTGGATATTACAGAGTGAATAAGAGTCAACGCTGTATTGAGAAATATCTGGTTCTAAAACAAAAACGGAGCCACCTAGCAAAACGGCCTTCAATGTGTGCGTTCAACTTACAAAGTTAAACTGATGTGTGTTTGCAGGAGTTTGTAAACCCTTTCCGTGAAGAAGAGGAAGACGCATTTTTCCAGCCAAATCCAAGCATTTCAGAAAGAGCTGGAAATCTCCGTCTAAAACTCAAAACGAACCTATCCTTCAGAATGCTCTGCTGTGTGTTCGCTTAGCTAAGGGAACTGAATCTGTCTTGAGATTCAGAGAATGAGAAGCGTGTTTGTTCTAGGAGCTGCGTTTGCATATTCCAGAGTGAAAGGGAGTAAACGCTGTAATGAGAAATATCTGCTTCTAAAACCAAAACGGAGATACCTAACAGAAAGGCCTTCAATGTGTGCGTTCAACTTACAGAGTTAAACTGATGTGAGTTTGCAGGAGATTGTAAACACTTTCTGTAGAGAAGCAGAAAACGCATTTTTCCAGCCAAATCCAAGCATTTCAGAAATAGCTGGAAATCTCCGTCTAAAACTCAAAACGAATGTATCCTCCATACTGCTCTGCTGTGTGTTCTCATAGGTAAGGGACCTGAATCTGCCTTGAGATTCAGAGAGTGAGAAGCCCGTTTCTTTTAGGAGCTGCGTTTGGATATTCCAGAGTGAATGGGAGTAAACGCTGTATTGAGAAATATCTGCTTCTAAACCCAAAACAAAGCAACATACCAGAGAGGCCTTCAATGTGTGCATTCCACTTACAGAGTTAAACTGATGTGTGTTTGCAGGAGTTTGTAAACCCTTTCTGAGAAGAAGCGGAAAACGCATTTTCCAACCAAATCCAAGCATTTCAGGAATAGCTGGAAATCTCCGTCTAAAACTCAAAACGAACGTATCCTTCAGACTGCTCTACTGTGTGTTCGCTTACCTAAGTGAGTTGAATCTGCCTTGAGATTCAGAGAGTGAGAAGCGCGTTTCTTCTAGGAGCTGCGTTTGGATATTCCAGAGAGAATGAGAGTTAACGCTGTATTGAGAAATATCTGCTTCTAACCCAAAACGGAGCAACCTAACAGAACGGCCTTCAATGTGTGCGTTCAACTTAAAGAGTTAAACTGATGTGTTTTTTCAGGAGTTTGTAAACCCTTTCCGTGAAGAAGCGGAAATCGCATTTTTCCAGCCAAATCCAAGCATTTCAGAAGTAGCTGGAAATCTCCGTCTAAAACTCAAAAGGAACCCATCCTTCAGACTGCTCTGCTGTGTGTTCGCTTACCTAAGGGAGCTGAATCTGCCTTGAGATTCAGAGAGTGAGAAGCGTGTTTCTTCTAGGAGCTTCGTTTGGATATTCCAGAGTGAATGGGAGTAAACGCTGTATTGAGAAATATGTGCTTCTAAAACCAAAACGAAGCAACCTAACAGAACGGCCTTCAATGTGTGCGTTCAACCTACAGAGTTAAACTGATGTGTGTTTGCAGGAGTTTGTAAACCCTTTCTGTGAAGAAGCGGAAAACGCATTTTTCAAGCCAAGTCCAAGCATTTCACGAATAGCTGGAAATCTCAGTCTAAAACTCAAAACGAACGTATGTTTCAGACTGCTCTTCTGTGTGTTCTCTTAGCTAAGGCAGTTGAATTTACCTTGAGATTCAAAAAGTGAGAACCGCGTTTCTTCTAGGAGCTGCGTTTAAATATTTTAGAGTGAATGGGAGTAAACGCAGTATTGAGAAATATCTGCTTCTAAAACCAAAACGGAGCAACTTAACAAAACGGCCTTCAATGTGTGCGTTCAGCTTACAGAGTTAAACTGATGTGTTTTTGCAGGAATTTGTAAACCCTTTCTGTGAAGAAGCGGAAAACGCATTTTTCCAGCCAAATCCAACCATTTCGGGAATAGCTGGAAATCTCCGTCTAAAACTCAAAACGAACGTATCCTTCAGCCTGCTCTGCTGTGTGTTCTATTAGCTAAGGCACTTGAATCCAACTTGAGATTAAAAAAGTGAGAACCGCGTTTCTTTTAGGAGCTGCGTTTAGATATTCCAGAGTGAATGGGAGTAAACGCTGTATTGAGAAATATCGGCTTCTAAAACCAAAACGGAGCATCCTAACAGAACGGCCTTCAATGTGTGCGTTCAACTTACAGAGTTAAACTGATGTGTGTTTGCAGGAGATTGTAAACCCTCTCTGAGAAGAAGCGGAAAACGCATTTTCCAACCAAATCCAAGCATTTCAGGAATAGCTGGAAATCTCCGTCTAAAGCTCAAAACGAACGTATCCTTCAGACTGCTCTGCTCTGTGTTCGCTTAGCTCAGGCAGCTGAATCTGTCTTGAGATTCAGAGAGTGAGAAGTGCGTTTCTTCTAGGAGATGCGTTTGGATATTCCAGAGTGAATGGGAGTAAACGCCGTATTGAGAAATATTGGCTTCTAAAACCAAAACGGAGCAACTTACAGAACGGATATCAACGTGTGCGTTCAACGTAAAGAGTTAAACTCGTGTGTTTGCAGGAGTTTGTAAACTGTTTCTGTGAAGAAGTGGAAAACCCATATTTCCTGACTAATCCAAGCATTTCAGAAATAGCTGGAAATCTCCGTCTAAAACCCAAAACGAACGTATCCTCCAGAAGCTCTGCTGTTTGTTCGCTTACCTAAGGAAGTTGAATCTGCTTTGAGATTCAGAGTGAGAAGCGCGTTTCTTCTAGGATCTGCGTTTGGATATTCCGGAGTGAAGGGGAGTAAACGCTGTAGTGAGAAATATCTGCTTCTAAAACCAATACGGAGCAACATAACAGAACGGCCTTCAATGTGTGGGTTCAACTTACAGAGCTAAACTGATGTGTGTTTGCAGGAGTTTGTAAACCCTTTCGGTCAAGAAGCGGAAAACGCATTTTTCCTGCCATATCCGTGCATTTCAGAAATAGCTGGAAATCTCCGTCTAAACCTCAAAACGAACGTATCCTTCAGACTGCATCGCTGTGTGTTCGCTTAGCTAAGTGAGCTGAATCTGCCTTGAGATTCAGAGAGTGAGAAGCCCGTTTCTTCTATGAGCTGCGTTTGGATATTCAAAAGTGAATGGGATTAAAGGCTGTATTGATAAATATCTGCTTCTAAAACCAAAACGGAGCAACTTAGCAGAACGGCCTTCAATGTGTGCGATCAGCTTACAGAGGTAAACTGATGTGTGTTTACAGATGTTTGTAAACCCTTTCTGAGAAGAAGCGCAAAACGCATTTTCCAGCAAAATCCAAGCATTTCAGAAATAGCTGGAAATCTCCGTCTAAAGCTCAAAACGAACGTATCCTTCAAACAACACTGCTGTGTGTTCGCTTAGCTAAGGGAGCTGAATCTGCCTTGAGATTCAGAGAGTGAGAAGCGCGTTTTTCTGGGAGCTGCGTTTGAATATTCCAGAGTGAAGGAGAGTTAACGCTGTATTGAGAAATATCTGCTTCTAAAACCAAAACGGAGCAACCTAACAGAACGGCCTTCAATGTGTCCGTTCAACTTACAAAGTTAAACTGATGTGTGTTTGCAGGAGTTTGTAAACCCTTTCTGAGAAGAAGCGGAAAATGCATTTTCCAGCCAAATCCACGCATTTCAGAAATAGCTGGAAATCTCCGTCTAAAGCTCAAAACGAACGTATCCTCCAGACTGCTCTGCTGTGTGTTCGCTTACCTAAGTGAGTTGAATCTGCCTTGGGATTCAGAGAGTGAGAAGGGCGTTTCTTCTAGGAGCTGCGTTTTGATAGTCCAGAGTGAATGGGAATTAACGCGGTATTGAGAAATATCTGCTTCTAAAACCAAAACGGAGCAACCTAATAGAACGGCTTTCAATGTGTGCGTTTAACTTACAGAGTTAAACTGATATGTATTTGCAGGAGTTTGTAAATCCTTTCTGTGGAGAAGCGGAAAACGCATTTTTCCAGCCAAATCCAAGCATTTCAGAAATAGCTGGAAATCTTCGTCTAAAACTCAGAACGAATGTATCCTTCAGACGGCTCCGCAGTGTGTACTCTTAGCTAAGTGAGCTGAATCTGCCTTGAGATTCAGAGAGTGATAAGCCCGTTTCTTCTAGGAGCTGCGTTTGGATATTCCGGAGTTAATGGGATTAAACGCTGTATTGAGAAATATCTGCTTCTAAAACCAAAACGGAACAACTTATCAGAGCGGCCTTCAATGTCTGCGTCCAACTTACAGAGATAAACTGATGTGTGTTTGCAGGAGTTTGTAAACACTTTCTGAGAATAAGCGGAAAACGCATTTTCCACCCCAATCCAAGCATTTCAGGAATAGCTGGAAATCTCCGTCTAAAACCCAAAACGAACGTATGTTTCAGACTGCTCTGCTGTGTGTTCTCTCAGCTAAGGCAGTTGAATTTACCTTGAGATTCAAAAAGTGAGAACTGCGTTTCTTCTAGGAGCTGCGTTTAAATATTCCAGAGTGAATGGGAGTCAACGCTGTATTGAGAAATATCTGCTTCTAAAACCAAAACCGAGCAACCTAACAGAACGGCCTTCAATGTGTGCGTTCAACTTACAGAGCTATACTGATGTGTGTTTGCAGGAATTTGTAAACCCTTTCTGAGAAGAAGCGGAAAACGCATTTTCCAGCCAATTACAAGCATTTCAGGAATAGCTGGAAATCTCCGTCTAAAACTCAAAACCAACGTATCCTTCAGACTGCTCTGCTGTGTGTTCGCTTACCTAAGGGAGTTGAATCTGCCTTGAGTTTCAGAGAGTGAGAAGCGCGTGTCTTTTAGGAGCTGCGTTTGGATATTCCAGAGTGAATGGGAGTAAACGCTGTATTGAGAAATATCTGCTTCTAAAACCAAAACGGAGCGACCTAACAGAACTGCCTTCAATGTGTGCGTTCAACTTACAGAGTTAAACTGATGTGTGTTTGCAGGAGTTTGTAAACCCTTTCCGTGAAAAAGTGGAAAACACATTTTTCCAGCCAAATCCAAGCATTTCAATAAGCGCTGGAAATCTCCGTCTAAAACTCAAAACGAACCTATCCTTCAGAATGCTCTGCTGTGGGTTCGCTTTGCTAAGGGAGCTGAATCTGCCTGGAGTTTCAGAGAGTGAGAGGCGTGTTTCTTCTAGGAGCTGCGTTTGGATATTCCAGAGTGAATGAGAGTTAACGCTGTATTGAGAAATATCTGCTTCTAACACCAAAACGGAGAAACCTAACAGAACGGCCTTCAATGTGTGCGTTCAAATTACAGAGTTAAACTGATGTGTGTTTGCAGGAGTTTGTAAATTCTTTCCGTCAAGAAGCGAAAAACGCATTTTTCCTGCCATATCCGTGCATTTCAGAAATAGCTGGAAATCTCCGTCTAAAACTCAAAACGAACGTATCCTTCGAACTGCACTTCTGTGTGTTTGCTTAGCTAAGGGAGCTGAATCTGCCTTGAGATTCAGAGAGTGAGAAGCGCGTTTCTTCTAGGAGCTGCGTTTCGATATTACAGAGTGAATGGGAGTAAACGCTGTATTGAGAAATATCTGATTCTAAAACCAAAACGGAGCAACATAACAGAACGGCCTTCAATGTGTGCATTTAACCTACAGAGTTAAACTGATGTGTGTTTGCAGGAGTTTGTAAACCCTTTCTGTGAAGAAGCGGAAAACGCATTTTTCAAGCCAAATCCAAGCATTTCAGAAATAGCTGGACATATCCGTCTAAAACTCAAAACAAACGTATCCTTCAGACTGCTCTGCTGTGTGTTCTCTTAGCTAAGGCAGTTGAATCTACCTTGAGATTCAAAAAGTGAGAACCGCGTTTCTTCTAGGAGCTGGGTTTAAATATTCCAGAGTCAAAGGGAGTAAACGCTATATTGAGAAATATTTGCTTCTAAAGCCAAAACGGAGCAACCTTACAGAACGGCCTTCAATATGTGCGTTCAACTTACAGAGTTAAACTGATGTGTGTTTGCAGGAGTTTGTACACCCTTTCTGTGAAGAAGCGGAAGACGCATTTTTCCATCCAAATCCAAGCATTTTAGAAATAGCTGGACATCTCCGTCTAAAACTCAAAACGAACGTATCCTTCAGACTGCTCTGCTGTGTGTTCGCTTACCTAAGAAAGTTGAATCTGCCTTGAGATTCAGAGAGTGAGAAGCGCGTTTCTTCTAGGAGCTGCGTTTGGATAGTCCAGAGTAAATGGGAGTTAACGCTGTATTGAGAAATATCTGCTTCTAAAACCAAAACGGAGCAACCTAACAGAACGGCCTTCAATGTGTGCGTTCCACTTACAGAGTTAAACTGATGGGTGTTTGCAGGAATTTGTAAACCCTTTCTGTGAAGAAGCGGAAAACGCATTTTTCCAGCGAAATACAAGCATTTCAGAAATACCTGGATATCTCCGTCTAAAACTCAAAACGGACGTATCCTTCAGACTGCTATGCTGTGTGTTCACTTAGCTAAGAGACCTGAATCTGCCTTGAGATTCAGAGAGTGAGAACCGCGTTTCTTGTAGGAGCCGCGTTTGGATATTCCAGAGTGAATGGGAGTAAACGCTGTATTGAGAAATATCTGCTTCTAAAACCAAAACGGAGCAACCTAACAGAACGGCCTTCAATGTGTGCGTTCATCCTAAAGAGTTAAACTGATGTGTGTTTCCAGGAGTTTGTAAACCCTTTCTGTGAAGAAGCCGAAAAAGCATTTTTCCAGCCAAATCCAGGCATTTCAGAAATAGATAGACATCTCCGTCTAAAACTCAAAACGAACGTATCCTTCAGACTGCTCTGCTGTGTGTTCGCTGACCTAAGGGAGTTGAATCTGCCTTGAGATTCAGAGAGTGACAAGCCCGTTTCTTCTAGGAGCTGCGTTTGTATAGTCAAGAGTGAATGGGAATTCACGCTGTATTGAGAAATATCTGCTTCTAAAACAAAAACGGAGCAACCTAACAGAACGGCCTTCAATGATAGCGTTTATCCTAAAGAGTTAAACTGATGTGTGTTTGCAGGAGTTTGTAAACCCTTTCTGTGAAGAAGCGGAAAACTTATTTTTCCAGCCAAATACAAGCATTTCAGAAATAGCTGGAAATCTCCGTCTATGACTCAAAACGAACGTATCCTTCAGACTTCCCTGCTGTGTGTTCGCTTACCTAAGGGAATTGAATCTGCCTTGAGATTCAGAGAGTGAGAAGCGCGTTTGTTCTAGAAGCTGCGTTTGGATATACCAGAGTGAATGAGAGTTAACCTTGTATTGAGAAATATCTGCTTCTAAAACCAAAACGGAGCCACCTAACAGAACGGCCTTCAATGTGTGGGTTCAACGTACAGAGGTAAACTGATTTGTGTTTGCAGGAGATTGTAAACCCTTTCTGTGAAGAAGCGGAAAACGAATTTTCCAGCCAAATCCAAGCATTTCAGGAATAGCTGGAAATCTCCGTCTAAAAGTGAAATGAACGTATACTTCAGACTGCTCTGCTGTGTGTTCGCTTACCTAAGGGAATTGAATCTACCTTGAGATTCAAAAAGTGAGAACCGCGTTTCTTTTATGATCTGCGTTTGGATATTCCAGAGTGAATGAAAGTAAACGCTGTATTGAGAAATATCTGCTTCTAAAACCAAAACGGAGAAACCTAACAGAACGGCCTTCAATGTGTGCGTTCAACTTACAGAGTTAAACTGATGTGTGTTTGCAGGAATTTGTAAACCCTTTCTGTGAAGAAGTGGAAAACGCATTTTCCAGCCAAAGCCAAGCATTTCAGGAATAGCTGAAAATCTCAGTCTAAAACTCAAAACGAACGTACCCTTCAGACTGCTCTGCTGTGTGTTCGCTTAGTTAAGGGACCTGAATCTGCCTTGAGATTCAGAGTGAGAAGCACGTTTCTTCTAGGAGCTGCGTTTGGATATTCCAGAGTGAATGGGAGTAAACGCTGTATTGAGAAATATCTGCTTCTAAAACCCAAACGGAGCAACCTAACAGAACGGCCTTCAAGATGTGCGTTCAACTTACAGAGTTAAACTGATGTGTGTTTGCAGGAGTTAGTAAACCCTTTCTGTGAAGAAGCGGAAAACGCATTTTTCCAGCGAAATCTAAGCATTTCAGAAATAGCTGGACATCTTAGTCTAAAACTCAAAACGAACGTATCCTTCAGACTGCTCTGCTCTGTGTTCGCTTAGCTCAGGGAGCTGAATCTGCCTTGAGATTCAGAGAGTGAGAAGTGCGTTTCTTCTAGGAGCTGCGTTTGTATAGTCAAGAGTGAATGGGATTAAACGCTGTATTGAGAAATATCTGCTTCTAAAACCAAAACAGAGCAACCTAACAGAACGGCCTTCAACGTGTGCGTTCAACCTACAGAGTGAAACTGATGTGTGTTTGCAGGAATTTGTAAACCCTTTCTGTGAAGAAACGGAAAACGCATTTTGCCAGCCAAATCCAAGCATTTCAGGAATAGCTGGAAATCTCCGTCTAAAACTCAAAACGATCGTATGCTTCAGACTGCTCTGCTGTGTGTTCGCTTAGCTAAGGCAGCTGAATCTGCCTTGAGATTCAGAGAGTGAGAAGCGCATTTCTTCTAGGAGCTGCGTTTGGATATTCCAGAGTGAATGGGAGTAAACGCTGTATTTAGAAACATCTGCTTCTAAAACCAAAACGGAGCAACCTAACAGAACCGCCTTCAATGTATGCATTCAACTTAAAAAGTTAAACTGATGTGTGTTTGCAGGAGTTTGTAAACCCTTTCTGTGAAGAAGCGGAAAACGCATTTTTCAAGCCAAATCCAAGCATTTCAGAAATACCTGGACATCTCCGTCTAAAACTCAAAATGAACGTAACCTTCAGACTGCTCTGCTGTGTGTTCTCTTAGCTAAGGCAGTTGAATCTACCTTGAGATTCAAAAAGTGAGAACCGCGTTTCTTCTAGGAGCTCCGTTTAAATATCCCAGAGTCAATAGGAGTAAACGCTATATTGAGAAATATTTGCTTCTGAAACCAAAACGGAGCAACCTAACAGAACGGCCTTCAAT
This sequence comes from Callithrix jacchus, assembly GCF_049354715.1. NCBI lineage: Eukaryota > Metazoa > Chordata > Mammalia > Primates > Cebidae > Callithrix > Callithrix jacchus. The sequence goes on from NC_133506.1 coordinate 61,083,200, forward strand.
ATGTTCGTTCAACTTACAGAGTTAAACTGATGTGTGTTTGCAGGAGGTTGTAAACCCTTTCTGTGAAAAAGCGGAAAACGCATTTTTCCATCCAAATCCAAGCATTTTAGAAATAGCTGGACATCTCCGTCTAAAACTCAAAACGAACGTATCCTTCAGACTGCTCTGCTGTGTGTTCGCTTACCTAAGGGAGTTGAATCTGCCTTGGGATTCAGAGTGAGAAGCGCATTTCTTCTAGGAGCTGCGTTTGGATAGTCCAGAGTAAACGGGAGTTAACGCTGTATTGAGAAATATCTGCCTCTAAAACCAAAACGGAGCAACCTAACAGAACGGCCCTCAATGTGTGCGTTCCACTTACAGAGTTAAACTGATGGGTGTTTGCAGGAATTTGTAAACCCTTTCTGTGAAGAAGCGGAAAACGCATTTTTCCAGCGAAATCCAAGCATTTCAGGAATAGCTGGAAATCTCCGTCTAAAACTCAAAACGGACGTAACCTTCAGACTGCTATGCTGTGTGTTCGCTTAGCTAAGAGACCTGAATCTGCCTTGAGATTCAGAGAGTGAGAACCGCGTTTCCTCTAGGAGCCCCGTTTGGATATTCCAGAGTGAATGGGAGTAAACCCTGTATTGAGAAATATCTGCTTCTAAAACCAAAACGGAGCAACCTAACAGAACGGCCTTCAATGTGTGCGTTCAACTTACAAAGTAAAACTGATGTGTCTTTGCAGGAGTTTGTAAACCCTTTCTGTGAAGAAGCGGAAAACGCATTTTTCCAGCGAAATCCAAGCATTTCAGGAATAGCTGGAAATCTCCGTCTAAAACTCAAAACGGACGTATCCTTCAGACTGCTATGCTGTGTGTTCGCATAGCTAAGGGACCTGAATCTGCCTTGAGATTCAGAGAGTGAGAAGTGCGTTTCTTTTAGGAGCTGCGTTTAGATATTCCAGAGTGAATGAAAGTAAACTCTGTATTGAGAAATATCTGCTTCTAAAACAAAAACGGAGCAACCTAACAGAACGGCCTTCTATGTGTTCGTTCCACTTACAGAGATAAACTGATGTGTGTTTGCAGGAGTTTGTAAACCCTTTCTGTGAAGAAGCGGAAAACGCATTTTTCCAGCCAAATTCAAGCATTTCAGAAATAGCTGGAAATATCCGTCTAAAACTCAAAACGAACGTATCTTTCAGACTGCTGTGCTGTTTGTTCTCTTAGCTAAGGCAGTTGAATCTACCTTGAGATTCAACAAGTGAGAACCGCGTTTCTTCTAAAAGCTGCGTTTAGATATTTCAGAATGAATGGGAGTAAACGCTGTATTGAGAAATATCTGCTTCTAAAACCAAAACGGAGCAACCTAACAGAACGCCTTCAATGTGTTCGTTCAACTTACAGAGTTAAACTGATGTGTGTTTGCAGGAGTTCGTAAACCCTTTCCGACAAGAAGCGGAAAACGCATTTTTCCTGCCAAATCCAAGCATTTCAGAAATAGCTGGAAATCTCCGTCTAAAATTAAAAACGAACGTATCCTTCATACTGCTCTGCTGTGTGTTCGCTTAGCTAAGGGAGTTGAATCTGCCTTGAGTTTCAGAGAGTGAGAAGCGCGTTTCTTCTAGGAGCTGCATTTCGATATTTCAGAGTGAATGGGAGTAAACGCTGTATTGAGAAATATCTGATTCTAAAACCAAAACGGAGCAACATAGCAGAACGGCCTTCAATGTATGCTTTCAACATACAGAGTTAAACTGATATGTGTTTGCAGGAGTTTGTAAACCCTTTCTGAGAAGAAGCGGAAAACGCATTTTCCAGCAAAATCCAAGCATTTCAGCAATAGTTGGAAATCTCCGTCTAAAGCTTAAAACGAACGTATCCTTCAGACTACTCTACTGTGTGTTCGCTTACCTAAGGGAGTTGAATCTGCCTTGAGATTCGGAGAGTGAGAAGCGTGTTTCTTCTAGGAGCTTCGTTTTGATAGTTCTGAGTGAATGGGAGTTAACGCTGTATTGAGAAATATCTGCTTCTAAAACCAAAACGGAGCAACCTAACAGAACGGCTTTCAATGTGTGCGTTCAACATACAGAGATAAACTGATGTGTCTTTGCCGGAGTTTGTAAATCCTTTCTGTGGAGAAGCGGAAAACGCATTTTTCCAGCCAAATCCAAGCATTTCAGAAATAGCTGGAAATCTCCGTCTAAAACTCAAAACGAACGTATCCTTCAAACTGCTCTGCTGTGTGTTCGCTTAGCTAAGGAAGCTGAATCTGCCTTGAGATTCAGAGAGTGAGAAGCGCGTTTCTTCTAGGAGCTGCACTTGGATATTCCAGAGTGAATGAGAGTTAACGCTGTATTGAGAAATATCTGCTTCTAAAACCAAAACGGAGCAACCTAACAGAACGGCCTTCAATGTTTGCGTTCAACTTACAGAGTTAAACGGATGTGTGTTTGCAGGAGTTTGTAAACCCTTTCCGTCAATAAGCAGTAAACGCATTTTTCCTGCCAAATCCAAGCATTTCAGAAATAGCTGGAAATCTCCGTCTAAAACTCAAAACGAACGTATCCTTCAGACTGCTGCGCTGTGTGTTCGCTTAGCTAAGTGAGCTGAATCGGCCTTGAGATTCAGAGTGAGAAGCCCGTTTCTTCTAGAAGCTGCGTTTGGTTATTCCAGAGTGAATGGGATTAAACGCTGTATTGAGAAATATCTGCTTCTAAAACCAAAACGGAGCAACATAACAGAACGGCCTTCAATGTGTGCGTTCAACTTACAGAGTTAAACTGATGTGTGTTTGCAGGAGTTTGTCAACCCTTTCCGTCAATAAGAGGAAAACGCATTTTTCCTGCCAAATCCAAGCATTTCAGAAATAGCTGAAAATGTCCGTCTAGAACTAAAAACGAACGTATCCTTCAGACTGCTCTGCTGTGTGTTCGCTTAGCTAAGGAAGTTGAATCTGCCTTGAGATTTAGAGAGTGAGAAGCGCGTTTTCTCTAGGAGCTGCGTTTGGATATTCCAGAGTGTATGGGAGTAAACGCTGTATTGAGAAATATCTGCTTCTAAAACCAAAACGGACCAACCTAACAGAACGGCCTTCAATGTGTGCGTTCAACTTACAGAGTTTAACTGACGTTTGTTTGCAGGAATTTGTAAACCCTTTCTGTGAAGAAGGGGAAGACGCATTTTTCCAGCCAAATCCAAGCATTTCAGGCATAGCTGGAAATCTCCGTCTAAAACTCAAAACGAACGTATCCTTCAGACTGCTCTGCTGTGTGTTCTCTTAGCTAAGGCAGTTGAATCTACCTTGAGATTCAAAAAGTGAGAACCGTATTTCTTTTAGGAGCTGCGTTTAAATATTCCAGAGTCAATGGGAGTAAACGCTATATTGAGAAATATTTGCTTGTAAAACCAAAACGGAGCAACCTAACAGAACGGCTTTCAATGTGTGCGTTCAACATACAGAGATAAACTGATGTGTCTTTGCCGGAGTTTGTAAATCCTTTCTGTGGAGAAGCGGAAAACGCATTTTTCCAGCCAAATCCAAGCATTTCAGAAATAGCTGGATATCTTCGTCTAAAACTCAAAACGAACGTATCCTTCAGACTGCCCTGTTCTGTGTTCGCTTACCTAAGGGAATTGAATCTGCCTTGAGATTCAGAGATTGAGAAGCGCGTTTCTTCTAGAAGCTGCGTTTGGATATACCAGAGTGAATGAGAGTTAACGTTGTATTGAGAAATATCTGCTTCTAAAAGCAAAACGGAGCCACCTAACAGAACGGCCTTCAATGTGTGCGTTCAACTTACAGAGTTAAACTGATGTCTGTTTGCAGGAGTTTGTAAACCCTTTCTGAGAGGAAGCAAAGAACGCATTTTCTAGCAAAATCCCAGCATTTCAAGAATAGCTGGAAATCTCCGTCTAAAACTCAAAACGAACGTATCCTTCATACTGCTCTGCTGTGTGTTCTCTTAGCTAAGGCAGTTGAATCTAACTTGAGATTCAAAAAGTGAGAACCGCGTTTCTTCTAGGAGCTGCGTTTGGATATTCCAGAGTGAATGGGAGTAAACGCTGTATTGAGAAATATCTACTTCAAAACCAAAACGGAGATAAATAACAGAGCGGCCTTCAATGCGTGCGTTCATCCTAAAGAGTTAAACTGAGGTGGGTTTGCAGGAGTTTGTAAACCCTTTCTGAGAAGAAGCGGAAAACGCATTTTTTAACCAAATACAGCATTTCAGGAATAGCTGGAAATCTCCGTCTAAAACTGAAATGAACGTATACTTCAGACTGCTCTGCTGTGTGTTCGCATACCTAAGGGAATTGAATCTGCCTTGAGATTCAGAGAGTGAGAAGCGCGTTTCTTTTATGAGCTGCGTTTGGATATTCCAGAGTGAATGAAAGTAAACGCTGTATTGAGAAATATCTGCTTCTAAAACCAAAACGGAGCACCCTAACAGAACGGCCTTCAATGTGTGCGTTCAACCTAGAGAGTTAAACTGATGTGTGTTTGCAGGAATTTGTAAAGCCTTTCTGTGAAGAAACGGAAAACGCATTTTTCCAGCCACATCCAAGCATTTCAGGAATAGCAGAAAATCTCCGTCTAAAACTCAAAACGAACGTATCCTTCAGACTACTCTGCTGTGTGTTCGTTTACCTAAGTGAGTTGAATCTGCCTTGAGATTCAGAGAGTGAGAAGCGCGTTTCTTTTAGGAGCTGCGTTTGGATATTCCAGAGTGAATAAGAGTAAACGCTGTATAAAGAAATATCTGCTTCTAAAACCAAAACGGAGCAACCTAACAGAACGGCCTTCAATGTGTGCGTTCAACTTACAGAGGTAAACTGATCTGTGTTTGCCGGAGTTTGTAATCCCTTTCTGTGAAGAAGCGGAAAACGCATTTTTCCAGCCAAATCCAAGCATTTCAGAAATAGCTGGACATCTCCGTCTAAAACTCAAAACGAACGTATCCTTCAGAATGCTCGGCTGTGTGTTCGCTTACCTAAGGGAGTTGAATCTGCCTTGAGATTCAGAAAGTGAGAAGCGCGTTTCTTATAGGAGCTGCGTTTGTATAGTCCAGAGTGAATGGGAGTTTACGCTGTATTGAGAAGTATCTCCTTCTAGAACCAAAGCGGAGCAACTTAAAACAACCTTCAATGTGTGCGTTCAACTTACAGAGTTAAACTGATGTGTGTTTGCAGGAGTTTGTAAACCCTTTCTGAGAAGAGGGGGAAAACGCATATTCCAGCCAAATCCAAGCATTTAGGGATAGCTGGAATTCTCAGTCTAAAACTCAAAACGAACGTACACTTCAGACTGCTCTGCTGTGTGTTAGCTTACCTAAGGGAGTTGAATCTGCCTTGAGATTCAGAGAGTGAGAAGCGCGTTTGTTCTAGGAGCTGCGTTTGGATATTCCAGAGTGAATGAAAGTAAACGCTGTATTGAGAAATATCTGCTTCTAAAACCAAAACGGAGCAACCTAACAGAACGCCTTCAATGTGTTCGTTCAACTTACAGAGTTAAACTGATGTGTGTTTGCAGGAGTTAGTAAACCCTTTCTGTGAAGAAGCGGAAAACGCATTTTTCCAGCGAAATCTAAGCATTTCAGAAATAGCTGGACATCTCCGTCTAAAACTCAAAACGAACGTATCCTTCAGACTGCTCTGCTCTGTGTTCGCTTAGCTCAGGGAGCTGAATCTGCCTTGAGATTCAGAGAGAGAGAAGTGCGTTTCTTCTAGGAGCTGCGTTTGTATAGTCAAGAGTGAATGGGATTAAACGCTGTATTGAGAAATATCTGCTTCTAAAACCAAAACAGAGCAACCTAACAGAACGGCCTTCAACGTGTGCGTTCAACCTACAGAGTGAAACTGATGTGTGTTTGCAGGAATTTGTAAACCCTTTCTGTGAAGAAACGGAAAACGCATTTTGCCAGCCAAATCCAAGCATTTCAGGAATAGCTGGAAATCTCCGTCTAAAACTCAAAACGAACGTATCCTTCAGACTACTCTGCTGTTTGTTCGCTTACCTAAGGGAGTTGAATCTGCCTTGAGATTCAGAGTGTGAGAAGCGCGTTTCTTTTAGGAGCTGCGTTTGGATATTCCAGAGTGAATGGGAGTAAACGCTGTATAGAGAAATATCTGATTCTAAAACCAAAACGGAGCAACCTAACAGAACGGCCTTCAATGTGTGGGTTCAACCTAAAGAGATAAACTGATTTTTGTTTGCAGGAGTTTGTAAACCCTTTCTGTGAAGAAGCGGAAAACGCATTTTTCCAGCCAAATCCAAGCATTTCAGAAAGAGCTGGAAATCTCCGTCTACAACTCAAAACGAACATATCCTTCAGAATGCTCTGCTGTGTGTTCGCTTAGGTAAGGGAGCTGAATCTGCCTTGAGTTTCAGAGAGTGAGAAGCGTGTTTCTTCTAGGAGCTTCGTTTGGATATTCCAGAGTGAATGGGATTAAACGCTGTATTGAGAAATATCTGCTTCTAAAACCAAAACGGAGCAACTTAACAAAACGGCCTTCAATGTGTGCGTTCAACTTACAGAGGTAAACTGATGTGTGTTTGCAGGAGTTTGTAATCCCTTTCTGTGAAGAAGCGGAAAACGCATTTTTCAAGCCAAATCCAAGCATTTCAGAAATAGCTGGACATCTCCGTCTAAAACTCAAAACGAACGTATCCTTCAGAATGCTCGGCTGTGTGTTCGCTTACCTAAGGGAGTTGAATCTGCCTTGAGATTCAGAAAGTGAGAAGCGCGTTTCTTATAGGAGCTGCGTTTGTATAGTCCAGAGTGAATGGGAGTTTACGCTGTATTGAGAAGTATCTCCTTCTAGAACCAAAGCGGAGCAACTTAACAAAACAACCTTCAATGTGTGCGTTCAACTTACAGAGTTAAACTGATGTGTGTTTGCAGGAGTTTGTAAACCCTTTCTGAGAAGAGGGGGAAAACGCATATTCCAGCCAAATCCAAGCATTTAAAGATAGCTGGAATTCTCAGTCTAAAACTCAAAACGAACGTACACTTCAGACTGCTCTGCTGTGTGTTAGCTTACCTAAGGGAGTTGAATCTGCCTTGAGATTCAGAGAGTGAGAAGCGCGTTTGTTCTAGGAGCTGCGTTTGGATATTCCAGAGTGAATGAAAGTAAACGCTGTATTGAGAAATATCTGCTTCTAAAACCAAAACGGAGCAACCTAACAGAACGCCTTCAATGTGTTCGTTCAACTTACAGAGTTAAACTGATGTGTGTTTGCAGGAGTTAGTAAACCCTTTCTGTGAAGAAGCGGAAAACGCATTTTTCCAGCGAAATCTAAGCATTTCAGAAATAGCTGGACATCTCCGTCTAAAACTCAAAACGAACGTATCCTTCAGACTGCTCTGCTCTGTGTTCGCTTAGCTCAGGGAGCTGAATCTGCCTTGAGATTCAGAGAGAGAGAAGTGCGTTTCTTCTAGGAGCTGCGTTTGTATAGTCAAGAGTGAATGGGATTAAACGCTGTATTGAGAAATATCTGCTTCTAAAACCAAAACAGAGCAACCTAACAGAACGGCCTTCAACGTGTGCGTTCAACCTACAGAGTGAAACTGATGTGTGTTTGCAGGAATTTGTAAACCCTTTCTGTGAAGAAACGGAAAACGCATTTTGCCAGCCAAATCCAAGCATTTCAGGAATAGCTGGAAATCTCCGTCTAAAACTCAAAACGAACGTATCCTTCAGACTACTCTGCTGTGTGTTCGCTTACCTAAGGGAGTTGAATCTGCCTTGAGATTCAGAGTGTGAGAAGCGCGTTTCTTTTAGGAGCTGCGTTTGGATATTCCAGAGTGAATGGGAGTAAACGCTGTATAGAGAAATATCTGATTCTAAAACCAAAACGGAGCAACCTAACAGAACGGCCTTCAATGTGTGGGTTCAACCTAAAGAGATAAACTGATTTTTGTTTGCAGGAGTTTGTAAACCCTTTCTGTGAAGAAGCGGAAAACGCATTTTTCCAGCCAAATCCAAGCATTTCAGAAATAGCTGGAAATCTCCGTCTACAACTCAAAACGAACATATCCTTCAGAATGCTCTGCTGTGTGTTCGCTTAGGTAAGGGAGCTGAATCTGCCTTGAGTTTCAGAGAGTGAGAAGCGTGTTTCTTCTAGGAGCTTCGTTTGGATATTCCAGAGTGAATGGGATTAAACGCTGTATTGAGAAATATCTGCTTCTAAAACCAAAACGGAGCAACTTAACAAAACGGCCTTCAATGTGTGCGTTCAACTTACAGAGGTAAACTGATGTGTGTTTGCAGGAGTTTGTAATCCCTTTCTGTGAAGAAGCGGAAAACGCATTTTTCAAGCCAAATCCAAGCATTTCAGAAATAGCTGGACATCTCCGTCTAAAACTCAAAACGAACGTATCCTTCAGAATGCTCGGCTGTGTGTTCGCTTACCTAAGGGAGTTGAATCTGCCTTGAGATTCAGAAAGTGAGAAGCGCGTTTCTTATAGGAGCTGCGTTTATATAGTCCAGAGTGAATGGGAGTTTACGCTGTATTGAGAAGTATCTCCTTCTAGAACCAAAGCGGAGCAACTTAACAAAACAACCTTCAATGTGTGCGTTCAACTTACAGAGTTAAACTGATGTGTGTTCGCAGGAGTTTGTTAACCCTTTCTGAAAAGAAGGGGAAGACGCATTTTCCAGTCAAATCCAAGCATTTCAGGAATAGCTGGAAATCTCCGTCTAAATCTCAAAACAAACGTACACTTCAGACTGCTCTGCTGTGTGTTCGCTTACCTAAGGGAGTTGAATCGGCCTTGAGATTCAGAGAGTGAGAAGCGCGATTTTTCTAGGAGCTGCGTTTGGATATTTCAGAGTGAATGAAAGTAAACGCTGTATTGGGAAATATCTGCTTCTAAAACCAAAACGGAGTAACCTAACAGAACGGCCTTCAATGTGTGCGTTCAACTTACAGAGTTAAACTGATGTGTGTTTGCAGGAGTTTGTAAATTTTCTTCTGAGAAGAATCGGAAAACGCATTTTCCAGCCAAATCCAAGCATTTCAGGAATAGCTGGGTATCTCCGTCTAAAACTCAAAACAAACCTATCCTTCAGACTGCTCTGCTGTGTGTTCTCTTAGCTAAGGCAGTTGAATCTACCTTGAGATTCAGAGAGTGAGAACCGCGTTTCTTCTAGGAGCCGGGTTTGGATATTACAGAGTGAATGGGAGTAAACGCTGTATTGAGAAATATCTGCTTCTAAAACCCAAACGGAGCAACATAACAGAACGGCCTTCAATGTGTGCGTTCAACTTACAGAGTTAAACTGATGTGTGTTTGCAGGAGTTTGTAAACCCTTTCTGTGAAGAAGCGGAAAACGCATTTTTCCAGCCAAATCCAAGCATTTCAGAAATAGCTGGACATCTCCGTCTGAAACGCAAAACGAACGTATCCTTCAGACTGCTCTGCTGTGAGTTCGCTTATTTAAGGGGGTTGAATCTGCCTTAAGATTCAGAGAGTGAGAAGCGCGTTTCTTCTTGGAGCTGCGTTTGGATAGTCCAGAGTGAACGGGAGTTAACGATGTATTGAGAAATATCTGCTTCTAAAACCAAAACGGAGCAACATAACAGAACGGCCTTCAATGTGTCCGTTCAACTTACAGAGTTAAACTGATGTGTGTTTGCAGGAGTTTGTAAACCCTTTCTGTGAATAAGCAGAAAACGCATTTTTCCAGCCAAATCCAAGCATTTCAGAAATAGCTGGAAATCTCCGTCTAAAATTCAAAACGAACGTATCCTTCAGATTGCTCTGTTGTGTGTTCTCTTAGCTAAGGCAGTTGAATGTACCTTGATTCAAAAATGAGAACCGCGTTTCTTCTAGGAGCTGCGTTTAGATATTCCACAGTGAATGGGAGTAAACGCTGTATTGAGAAATAACTGCTTCTAAAACCAAAACGGAGCAACCTAACAAAACGGCCTTCAATGTGTGCGTTCAACTTAAAGCGTTAAACTAATGTGTGTTTGCAGGAATTTGTAAACCCTTTCTGTGAAGAAGCGGAAAACGCATTTTGCCAGCCAAATCCAAGCATTTAGAGATAGCTGGAATTTTTAGTCTAAAACTCAAAACGAACGTACACTTCAGACTGCTCTGCTGTGTGTTGGCTTACCTAAGGGAGTTGAATCTGCCTTGAGATTCAGAGAGTGAGAAGCGCGTTTTTTCTAGGAGCTGCGTTTGGATATTCCAGAGTGAATGAAAGTAAACGCTGTATTGAGAAATATCTGCTTCTAAAACCAAAACGGAGCAACCTAACAGAACGGCCTTCAATGGGTGCGTTCAAATTACAGAGTTAAACTGATGTGTGTTTGCAGGAGTTTGTAAACCCTTTCTGTGAAGAAGCGGAAAACGCATTTTTCCAGCCAAATCCAAGCATTTCAAGAATAGCTGGAGATCTCCGTCTAAAACTCAAAACAAACGTATCCTTCAGACTGCTCTGCTGTGTGTTCTCTTAGCTAAGGCAGTTGAATCTACCTTGAGATTCAAAAAGTGAGAACCGCGTTTCTTCTAGGAGCTGCGTTTTTATATTCAAGATTAAGTGAAAGTAAACGCTGTATTGAGAAATATCTGCTTCTAAAACCAAAACAGAGCAACCTAACAGAACGGCCTTCAATGTGTGCGTTCCACTTACAGAGTTAAACTGATGGGTGTTTGCAGGAATTTGTAAACCCTTTCTGTGAAGAAGCGGAAAACGCATTTTTCCAGCGAAATCCAAGCGTTTCAGGAATAGCTGAAAATCTCCGTCTAAAACTCAAAACGGACGTATCCTTCAGACTGCTATGCTGTGTGTTCGCTTAGCTAAGGGACCTGAATCTGCCTTGAGATTCAGAGAGTGAGAACCGCGTTTCTTCTAGGAGCTGCGTTTGGATATTCCAGAGTGAATGGGAGTAAACGCTGTATTGAGAAATATCTGCTTCTAAAACCAAAACGGAGCAACCTAAGAGAACGGCCTTCAATGTGTGCGTTCATCCTAAAGAGTTAAACTGATGTGTGTTTGCAGGAGTTTGTAAACCCTTTCTGTGAAGAAGCGGAAAACTTATTTTTCCAGCCAAATCCAAGCATTTCAGAAATAGCTTGAAATCTCTGTCTAAAACTCAAAACGAACGTATCCTTCAAACTGCTCTGCTGTGTGTTCGCTTAGCTAAGAAAGCTGAATCTGCCTTGAGATTCAGAGAGGGAGAAGCGCGTTTCTTCTAGGAGCTGCGCTTGGATATTCCAGAGTGAATGAGAGTTAACGCTGTATTGAGAAATATCTGCTTCTAAAACCAAAACGGAGCAACCTAACAGAACGGCCTTCAATGTGTGCGTTCAACTTAGAGAGTTAAACGGATCTGTGTTTGCAGGAGTTTGTCAACCCTTTCTGTCAATAAGCGGAAAACGCATTTTTCCTGCCAAATCCAAGCATTTCAGAAATAGCTGGAAATCTCCGTCTAAAACTCAAAACGAACGTATCCTTCGGACTGCTGTGCTGTGTGTTCGCTTAGCTAAGTGAGCTGAATCTGCCTTGAGATTCAGAGAGTGAGAAGCCCGTTTCTTCTAGGAGCTGCGTTTGGTTTTTCCAGAGTGAATGGGATTAAACGCTGTATTGAGAAATATCTGCTTCTAAAACCAAAACGGAGCAACATAACAGAACGGCCTTCAAGGTGTGCGTTCAACTTACAGAGTTAAACTGATGTGTGTTTGCAGGAGTTTGTAAACCCTTTCTGAGAAGAAGCGGAAAACGCATTTTCCAGCAAAATCCAAGCATTTTAGAAATAGCTGGACATCTCCGTCTAAAACTCAAAATGAACGTATCCTTCAGACTGCCCTGCTGTGTGTTCGCTTACCTAAGGGAGTTGAATCTGCCTTGAGATTCAGAGAGTGAGAAGCGCGTTTTTTCTAGGAGCTGCGTTTGGATATTCCAGAGTGAATGAGAGTTAACCCTGTATTGAAGAATATCTGCTTCTAAAACAAAAACGGAGCAACCTAACAGAACGGCCTTCAATGCGTGCGTTCAACTTACAGAGGTAAGCTGATGTGTGTTTGCAGGAGTTTGTAAACCCTTTCCGTCAAGAAGCGGAAAACGCATTTTTCCTGTCATATCCGTCCATTTCAGAAATAGCTGGAAATCTCCGTCTAAAACTCAAAACGAACGTATCTTTCAGACTGCTCCACTGTGGGTTCGCTTAGCTAAGTGAGCTGAATCTGCCTTGAGATTCAGAGATTGAGAAGCGCGTTTCCTCTAGGAACTTCGTTTGGATATTCCAGAGTGTATGAAAGTAAACGCTGTATTGAGAAATATCTGCTTCTAAAACCAAAACAGACCAACCTAACAGAACGGCCTTCAATGTGTGCGTTCAACATACAGAGTTAAACTGATGTGTGTTTGCAGGAGTTTGTAAACCCTTTCGGAGAAGAAGCGGAAAACGCAATTTCCAGCAAAATCCAAGCATTTCAGAAATAGCTGGAAATCTCCGTCTAAAACTCAAAACGAACGTATCTTTCAGACTGCTCCACTGTGGGTTCGCTTAGCTAAGTGAGCTGAATCTGCCTTGAGATTCAGAGAGTGAGAAGCGCGTTTCCTCTAGGAACTTCGTTTGAATATTCCAGAGTGTATGAAAGTAAACGCTGTATTGAGAAATATCTGCTTCTAAAACCAAAACAGACCAACCTAACAGAACGGCCTTCAATGTGTGCGTTCAACATACAGAGTTAAACTGATGTGTGTTTGCAGGAGTTTGTTAACCCTTTCTGAAAAGAAGGGGAAAACCCATTTTACAGCCAAATCCAAGCATTTCAGGAATAGCTGGAAATCTCCGTCTAAAACTCAAAACTAACGTACACTTCAGACTGCTCTGCTGTGTGTTCGCTTACCTGAGGGAGTTGAATCGGCCTTGAGATTCAGAGAGTGAGAAGCGCGTTTTTTCTAGGAGCTGCGTTTGGATATTCCAGAGTGAATGAAAATAAACGCTTTATTGAGAAATATCTGCTTCTAAAATTAAAACGGAGCAACCTAACAGAACGGCCTTCAATGGGTGCGTTCAACTTACAGAGTTAAACTGATGTGTGTTTGCAGGAGTTTGTAAATTTTTTTTCTGAGAAGAAGCGGAAAACGCATTTTCCAGCCAAATCCAAGCATTTCAGGAATAGCTGGATATATCCGTCTAAAACTCAAAACGAACGTATCCTTCAGACTGCTCTGCTGTGTGTTCGCTTAGATAAGGGACCTGAATCTGCCTTGAGATTCAGAGAGTGAGAAGCGCGTTTCTTCTAGTAGCTGCCTTTTTATATTCAAGATTGAATGGGAGTAAACGCTGTATTGACAAATATCTGCTTCTAAAACCAAAACGGAGCAACCTAACAGAACGGCCTTCAATGTGTGCGTTCAACTTACAGAGTTAAACTGATGTGTGTTTGCAGGAGTTTGTAAACCCTTTCTGAGAAGAAGCGGAAAACGCATTTTCCAGCCAAATCAAAGTATTTCAGGAATAGCTGGATATCTCCGTCTAAAACTCAAAACGAACATATCCGTCAGACTGCTCTGCTGTGTGTTCGTTTACCTAAGTGAGTTGAATTTGCCTTGAGATTCAGACAGTGAGAAACGCGTTTCTTTTAGGAGCTGCGTTTGGATATTCCAGAGTGAATGGGAGTAAACGCTGTATTGAGAAATATCTGCCTCTAAAACCAAAACGGAGCAACCTAACAGAACGACCTTCAATGTGTGCGTTCAACCTACAGAGTTAAACTGATGTGTGTTTGCAGGAATTTGTAAACACTTTCTTTGAAGAAGCGGAAAACGCATTTTTCAAGCCAAATCCAAGCATTTCAGAAATAGCTGGACATCTCCGTCTAAAACTCAAAACGAACGTATCCTACATACTGCTCTGCTGTGTTTTCTCTTAGCTAAGGCAGTTGAATCTAACTTGAGATTCAAAAAGTGAGAACCGCGTTTCTTCTAGGAGCTGCGTTTGGATATTCCAGAGTGAATGGGAAGTAAACGCTGTATTTAGAAATATCTGCTTCTAAAACCAAAACGGAGATAACTAACAGAGCGGCCTTCAATGTGTGCGTTACACTTAAAGAGCTAACTGAGGTGGGTTTGCAGGAGTTTGTAAACCCTTTCTGAGAAGAAGCGGAAAACGCATTTTCCAGACAAATACAGCATTTCAGGAATAGCTGGAAATCTCCGTCTAAAACTGAAATGAACGTATGCTTCAGATTGCTCTGCTGTGTGTTCGCTTACCTAAGGGAATTGAATCTGCCTTGAGATTCAGAGAGTGAGAAGCGCGTTTCTTTTATGAGCTGCGTTTGGATATTCCAGAGTGAATGAAAGTAAACGCTGTATTGAGAAATATCTGCTTCTATAACCAAAACGGAGCAACCTAACAGAACGGCCTTCAATGTGTGCGTTCAACTTACAGAGTTAAACTGATGTGTGTTTGCAGGAGTTTGTAAACCCTTTCCGACAAGAAGCAAAAAACGCATTTTTCCTGCCAAATCCAAGCATTTCAGAAATAGCTGGAAATCTCCGTCTAAAATTCAAAACGAACTTATCCTTCAGACTGCTCTGCTGTGTGTTCGCTTAGCTAAGGGAGTTGAATCTGCCTAGAGTTTCAGAGAGTGAGAAGCGCGTTTCTTCTAGGAGCTGCGTTTAGATATTACAGAGTGAATGGGAGTAAACGCTGTATTGAGAAATATCTGATTCTAAAACCAAAACGGAGCAACTTAGCAGAACGGCCTTCAATGTGTGCGTTCAACTTACAGAGTTAAACTGATGTGTGTTTGCAGGAGGTTGTAAACCCTTTCTGAGAAGAAGTGGAAAACGCATTTTCCAGCAAAATCCAATCATTTCAGCAATAGTTGGAAATCTCCGTCTAAAGCTTAAAACGAACGTATCTTTCAGACTACTCTGCTGTGTGTTCGCTTACCTAAGGGAGTTGAATCTGCCTTGAGATTCGGAGAGTCAGAAGCGTGTTTCTTCTAGGAGCTTCGTTTTGATAGTTCTGAGTGAAGGGGAGTTAACGCTGTATTGAGAAATATCTGCTTCTAAAACCAAAACGGAGCAACCTAACAGAACGGCTTTCAATGTGTGCGTTCAACTTACAGAGTTAAACTGATGTGTGTTTGCAGGAGTTTGTAAACCCTTTCTGTGAAGAAACGGAAAACGCATTTTTCCAGCCAAATCCAAGCATTTCAGGAATAGCTGGAAATCTCCGTCTAAAACTCAAAACGAACGTATCCTTCAGACTACTCTGCTGTGTGTTCGCTTATATTAGGGACCTGAATCTGCCTTGAGATTCAGAGAGTGAGAAGCGCGTTTCTTCTAGGAGCTGCGTTTTCATATTCAAGATTGAATGGGAGTAAACGCTGTATTGAGAAATATCTGCTTCTAAAACCAAAACGGAGAAACCTAACAGAACGGCCTTCAATGTGTGTGTTCAACTTACAGAGTTAAACTGATGTGTGTTTGCAGGAATTTTTAAACCCTTTCTGTGAAGAAGTGGAAAACGCATTTTCCATCAAATCCAAGCATTTCAGGAATAGCTGGAAATCTCCGTCTAAAACTCAAAACGATCGTATCCTTCAGACTGCTCTGCTGTGTGTTCGCTTAGCTAAAACAGCTGAATCTGCCTTGAGATTCAGAGAGTGAGAAGCGCATTTCTTCTAGGAGCTGCGTTTGGATATTCCAGAGTGAATGGGAGTAAACGCTGTGTTTAGAAACATCTGCTTCTAAAACCAAAACGGAGCAACCTAACAGAACCGCCTTCAATGTATGCATTCAACTTAAAAAGGTAAACTGATGTGTGTTTGCAGGAGTTTGTAAACCCTTTCTGTGAAGAAGCGGAAAACGCATTTTTCAAGCCAAATCCAAGCATTTCAGAAATACCTGGACATCTCCGTCTAAAACTCAAAATGAACGTATCCTTCAGACTGCTCTGCTGTGTGTTCTCTTAGCTAAGGCAGTTGAATCTACCTTGAGATTCAAAAAGTGAGAACCGCGTTTCTTCTAGGAGCTCCGTTTAAATATCCCAGAGTCAATAGGAGTAAACGCTATATTGAGAAATATTTGCTTCTGAAACCAAAACGGAGCAACCTAACAGATCGGCCTTCAATATGTTCGTTCAACTTACAGAGTTAAACTGATGTGTGTTTGCAGGAGGTTGTAAACCCTTTCTGTGAAAAAGCGGAAAACGCATTTTTCCATCCAAATCCAAGCATTTTAGAAATAGCTGGAAATCTCTGTCTAAAACTCAAAACCAACGTATCCTTCAGACTGCTCTGCTGTGTGTTCGCTTACCTAAGGGAGTTGAATCTGCCTTGAGTTTCAGAGAGTGAGAAGCGCGTGTCTTTTAGGAGCTGCGTTTGGATATTCCAGAGTGAATGGGAGTAAACGCTGTATTGAGAAATATCTGCTTCTAAAACCAAAACGGAGCAACCTAACAGAACTGCCTTCAATGTGTGCGTTCAACTTACAGAGTTAAACTGATGTGTGTTTGCAGGAGTTTGTAAACCCTTTCCGTGAAAAAGTGGAAAACACATTTTTCCAGCCAAATCCAAGCATTTCAATAAGCGCTGGAAATCTCCGTCTAAAACTCAAAACGAACCTATCCTTCAGAATGCTCTGCTGTGGGTTCGCTTTGCTAAGGGAGCTGAATCTGCCTGGAGTTTCAGAGAGTGAGAGGCGTGTTTCTTCTAGGAGCTGCGTTTGGATATTCCAGAGTGAATGAGAGTTAATGCTGTATTGAGAAATATCTGCTTCTAACACCAAAACGGAGCAACCTAACAGAACGGCCTTCAATGTGTGCGTTCAACTTACAGAGTTAAACTGATGTGTTTGCAGGAGTTTGTAAACCCTTTCCGTCAAGAAGCGAAAAACGCATTTTTCCTGACATATCCGTGCATTTCAGAAATAGCTGGAAATCTCCGTCTAAAACTCAAAACGAACGTATCCTTCAAACTGCACTTCTGTGTGTTTGCTTAGCTAAGGGAGCTGAATCTGCCTTGAGATTCAGAGAGTGAGAAGCGCGTTTCGTCTAGGAGCTGCGTTTCGATATTACAGAGTGAATGGGAGTAAACGCTGTATTGAGAAATATCTGATTCTAAAACCAAAACGGAGCAACATAACAGAACGGCCTTCAATGTGTGCATTTAACCTACAGAGTTAAACTGATGTGTGTTTGCAGGGGTTTGTAAACCCTTTCGTTGAAGAAGCGAAAAACGCATTTTTCCAGCCAAATCCAAGCATTTCACAAATAGCTGGATATCTCCGTCTAAAACTCAAAACGAACGTATGCTTCAGACTGCTCTGCTGTGTGTTCGCTTACATAACGGAGTTGAATCTGCCTTGAGATTCAGAGAGTGAGAAGCGCGTTTCTTGTAGGTGCTGCGTTTGGATATTCCAGAGTAAATGGGAGTAAACGCTGTATTGAAAATTATCTGCTTCGAAAACCAAAACAGAGCAACCTAACAGAACGGCCTTCAATGTGTGCATTCAACTTAAAGAGTTAAACTGATGTGTGTTTGCAGGAGTTTGTAAACCCTTTCTGTGAAGAAGCGGAAAACGCATTTTTCAAGCCAAATCCAAGCATTTCAGAAATAGCTGGACATATCCGTCTAAAACTCAAAACAAACGTATCCTTCAGACTGCTCTGCTGTGTGTTCTCTTAGCTAAGGCAGGTGAATCTACCTTGAGATTCAAAAAGTGAGAACCGCGTTTCTTCTAGGAGCTGGGTTTAAATATTCCAGAGTCAAAGGGAGTAAACGCTATATTGAGAAATATTTGCTTCTAGAGCCAAAACGGAGCAACCTTACAGAACGGCCTTCAATATGTGCGTTCAACTTACAGAGTTAAACTGATGTGTGTTTGCAGGAGTTTGTACACCCTTTCTGTGAAGAAGCGGAAGACGCATTTTTCCATCCAAATCCAAGCATTTTAGAAATAGCTGGACATCTCCGTCTAAAACTCAAAACGAACGTATTCTTCAGACTGCTCTGCTGTGTGTTCGCTTACCTAAGGGAGTTAAATCTGCCTTGAGATTCAGAGAGTGAGAAGCGCGTTTCTTCTAGGAGCTGCGTTTGGATAGTCCAGAGTAAATGGGAGTTAACGCTGTATTGACAAATATCTGCTTCTAAAACCAAAACGGAGCAACCTAACAGAACGGCCTTCAATGTGTGCGTTCCACTTACAGAGTTAAACTGATGGGTGTTTGCAGGAATTTGTAAACCCTTTCTGTGAAGAAGCGGAAAACGCATTTTTCCAGCGAAATACAAGCATTTCAGAAATACCTGGAAATCTCCGTCTAAAACTCAAAACGGACGTATCCTTCAGACTGCTATGCTGTGTGTTCGCTTAGCTAAGGGACCTGAATCTGCCTTGAGATTCAGAGAGTGAGAACCGCGTTTCTTGTAGGAGCCGCGTTTGGATATTCCAGAGTGAATGGGAGTAAACGCTGTATTGAGAAATATCTGCTTCTAAAACCAAAACGGAGCAACCTAACAGAACGGCCTTCAATGTGTGCGTTCATCCTAAAGAGTTAAACTGATGTGTGTTTGCAGGAGTTTGTAAACCCTTTCTGTGAAGAAGCCGAAAAAGCATTTTTCCAGCCAAATCCAGGCATTTCAGAAATAGATAGACATCTCCGTCTAAAACTCAAAACGAACGTATCCTTCAGACTGCTCTGCTGTGTGTTCGCTGACCTAAGGGAGTTGAATCTGCCTTGAGATTCAGAGAGTGACAAGCCCGTTTCTTCTAGGAGCTGCGTTTGTATAGTCAAGAGTGAATGGGAATTCACGCTGTATTGAGAAATATCTGCTTCTAAAACCAAAACGGAGCAACCTAACAGAACGGCCTTCAATGTTAGCGTTTATCCTAAAGAGTTAAACTGATGTGTGTTTGCAGGAGTTTGTAAACCCTTTCTGTGAAGAAGCGGAAAACTTATTTTTCCAGCCAAATACAAGCATTTCAGAAATAGCTGGAAATCTCCGTCTATGACTCAAAACGAACGTATCCTTCAGACTTCCCTGCTGTGTGTTCGCTTACCTAAGGGAATTGAATCTGCCTTGAGATTCAGAGAGTGAGAAGCGCGTTTGTTCTAGAAGCTGCGTTTGGATATACCAGAGTGAATGAGAGTTAACGTTGTATTGAGAAATATCTGCTTCTAAAAGCAAAACGGAGCCACCTAACAGAACGGCCTTCAATGTGTGCGTTCAACTTACAGAGGTAAACTGATTTGTGTTTGCAGGAGATTGTAAACCCTTTCTGTGAAGAAGCGGAAAACGAATTTTCCAGCCAAATCCAAGCATTTCAGGAATAGCTGGAAATCTCCGTCTAAAAGTGAAATGAACGTATAGTTCAGACTGCTCTGCTGTGTGTTCGCTTACCTAAGGGAATTGAATCTACCTTGAGATTCAAAAAGTGAGAACCGCGTTTCTTCTAGGAGCTGCGTTTGGATATTCCAGAGTGAATGAAAGTAAACGCTGTATTGAGAAATATCTGCTTCTAAAACCAAAACGGAGAAACCTAACAGAACGGCCTTCAATGTGTGCGTTCAACTTACAGAGTTAAACTGATGTGTGTTTGCAGGAATTTGTAAACCCTTTCTGTGAAGAAGTGGAAAACGCATTTTCCAGCCAAATCCAAGCATTTCAGGAATAGCTGAAAATCTCAGTCTAAAACTCAAAACGAACGTATCTTTCAGACTGCTCTGCTGTGTGTTCGCTTAGTTAAGGGACCTGAATCTGCCTTGAGATTCAGAGTGAGAAGCACGTTTCTTCTAGGAGCTGCGTTTGGATATTCCAGAGTGAATGGGAGTAAACGCTGTATTGAGAAATATCTGCTTCTAAAACCCAAACGGAGCAACCTAACAGAACGGCCTTCATGATGTGCGTTCAACTTACAGAGTTAAACTGATGTGTGTTTGCAGGAGTTTGTAAACCCTTTCTGTGAAGAAGCGGAAAACGCATTTTTCCAGCCAAATCCAAGCATTTCAGAAATAGCTGGAAATCTCCGTCTGAAACGCAAAACGAACGTATCCTTCAGACTGCTCTGCTGTGAGTTCGCTTATTTAAAAGGATTGAATCTGCCTTGAGATTCAGAGAGTGAGAAGCGCGTTTCTTCTTGGAGCTGCGTTTAAATAGTCCAGAGTGAACGGGAGTTAACGATGTATTGAGAAATATCTGCTTCTAAAACCAAAACGGAGCAACATAACAGAACGGCCTTCAATGTGTCCGTTCAACTTACAGAGTTAAACTGATGTGTGTTTGCAGGAGTTTGTAAACCCTTTCTGTGAATAAGCAGAAAACGCATTTTTCCAGCCAAATCCAAGCATTTCAGAAATAGCTGGAAATCTCCGTCTAAAATTCAAAACGAACGTATCCTTCAGATTGCTCTGTTGTGTGTTCTCTTAGCTAAGGCAGTTGAATGTACCTTGATTCAAAAATGAGAACCGCGTTTCTTCTAGGAGCTGCGTTTAGATATTCCACAGTGAATGGGAGTAAACGCTGTATTGAGAAATAACTGCTTCTAAAACCAAAACGGAGCAACCTAACAAAACGGCCTTCAATGTGTGCGTTCAACTTAAAGCGTTAAACTAATGTGTGTTTGCAGGAATTTGTAAACCCTTTCTGTGAAGAAGCGGAAAACGCATTTTGCCAGCCAAATCCAAGCATTTAGAGATAGCTGGAATTTTTAGTCTAAAACTCAAAACGAACGTACACTTCAGACTGCTCTGCTGTGTGTTGGCTTACCTAAGGGAGTTGAATCTGCCTTGAGATTCAGAGAGTGAGAAGCGCGTTTTTTCTAGGAGCTGCGTTTGGATATTCCAGAGTGAATGAAAGTAAACGCTGTATTGAGAAATATCTGCTTCTAAAACCAAAACGGAGCAACCTAACAGAACGGCCTTCAATGGGTGCGTTCAAATTACAGAGTTAAACTGATGTGTGTTTGCAGGAGTTTGTAAACCCTTTCTGTGAAGAAGCGGAAAACGCATTTTTCCAGCCAAATCCAAGCATTTCAAGAATAGCTGGAGATCTCCGTCTAAAACTCAAAACAAACGTATCCTTCAGACTGCTCTGCTGTGTGTTCTCTTAGCTAAGGCAGTTGAATCTACCTTGAGATTCAAAAAGTGAGAACCGCGTTTCTTCTAGGAGCTGCGTTTTTATATTCAAGATTAAGTGAAAGTAAACGCTGTATTGAGAAATATCTGCTTCTAAAACCAAAACAGAGCAACCTAACAGAACGGCCTTCAATGTGTGCGTTCCACTTACAGAGTTAAACTGATGGGTGTTTGCAGGAATTTGTAAACCCTTTCTGTGAAGAAGCGGAAAACGCATTTTTCCAGCGAAATCCAAGCGTTTCAGGAATAGCTGAAAATCTCCGTCTAAAACTCAAAACGGACGTATCCTTCAGACTGCTATGCTGTGTGTTCGCTTAGCTAAGGGACCTGAATCTGCCTTGAGATTCAGAGAGTGAGAACCGCGTTTCTTCTAGGAGCTGCGTTTGGATATTCCAGAGTGAATGGGAGTAAACGCTGTATTGAGAAATATCTGCTTCTAAAACCAAAACGGAGCAACCTAAGAGAACGGCCTTCAATGTGTGCGTTCATCCTAAAGAGTTAAACTGATGTGTGTTTGCAGGAGTTTGTAAACCCTTTCTGTGAAGAAGCGGAAAACTTATTTTTCCAGCCAAATCCAAGCATTTCAGAAATAGCTTGAAATCTCTGTCTAAAACTCAAAACGAACGTATCCTTCAAACTGCTCTGCTGTGTGTTCGCTTAGCTAAGAAAGCTGAATCTGCCTTGAGATTCAGAGAGGGAGAAGCGCGTTTCTTCTAGGAGCTGCGCTTGGATATTCCAGAGTGAATGAGAGTTAACGCTGTATTGAGAAATATCTGCTTCTAAAACCAAAACGGAGCAACCTAACAGAACGGCCTTCAATGTGTGCGTTCAACTTAGAGAGTTAAACGGATCTGTGTTTGCAGGAGTTTGTCAACCCTTTCTGTCAATAAGCGGAAAACGCATTTTTCCTGCCAAATCCAAGCATTTCAGAAATAGCTGGAAATCTCCGTCTAAAACTCAAAACGAACGTATCCTTCGGACTGCTGTGCTGTGTGTTCGCTTAGCTAAGTGAGCTGAATCTGCCTTGAGATTCAGAGAGTGAGAAGCCCGTTTCTTCTAGGAGCTGCGTTTGGTTTTTCCAGAGTGAATGGGATTAAACGCTGTATTGAGAAATATCTGCTTCTAAAACCAAAACGGAGCAACATAACAGAACGGCCTTCAAGGTGTGCGTTCAACTTACAGAGTTAAACTGATGTGTGTTTGCAGGAGTTTGTAAACCCTTTCTGAGAAGAAGCGGAAAACGCATTTTCCAGCAAAATCCAAGCATTTTAGAAATAGCTGGACATCTCCGTCTAAAACTCAAAATGAACGTATCCTTCAGACTGCCCTGCTGTGTGTTCGCTTACCTAAGGGAGTTGAATCTGCCTTGAGATTCAGAGAGTGAGAAGCGCGTTTTTTCTAGGAGCTGCGTTTGGATATTCCAGAGTGAATGAGAGTTAACCCTGTATTGAAGAATATCTGCTTCTAAAACAAAAACGGAGCAACCTAACAGAACGGCCTTCAATGCGTGCGTTCAACTTACAGAGGTAAGCTGATGTGTGTTTGCAGGAGTTTGTAAACCCTTTCCGTCAAGAAGCGGAAAACGCATTTTTCCTGTCATATCCGTCCATTTCAGAAATAGCTGGAAATCTCCGTCTAAAACTCAAAACGAACGTATCTTTCAGACTGCTCCACTGTGGGTTCGCTTAGCTAAGTGAGCTGAATCTGCCTTGAGATTCAGAGATTGAGAAGCGCGTTTCCTCTAGGAACTTCGTTTGGATATTCCAGAGTGTATGAAAGTAAACGCTGTATTGAGAAATATCTGCTTCTAAAACCAAAACAGACCAACCTAACAGAACGGCCTTCAATGTGTGCGTTCAACATACAGAGTTAAACTGATGTGTGTTTGCAGGAGTTTGTAAACCCTTTCGGAGAAGAAGCGGAAAACGCAATTTCCAGCAAAATCCAAGCATTTCAGAAATAGCTGGAAATCTCCGTCTAAAACTCAAAACGAACGTATCTTTCAGACTGCTCCACTGTGGGTTCGCTTAGCTAAGTGAGCTGAATCTGCCTTGAGATTCAGAGAGTGAGAAGCGCGTTTCCTCTAGGAACTTCGTTTGAATATTCCAGAGTGTATGAAAGTAAACGCTGTATTGAGAAATATCTGCTTCTAAAACCAAAACAGACCAACCTAACAGAACGGCCTTCAATGTGTGCGTTCAACATACAGAGTTAAACTGATGTGTGTTTGCAGGAGTTTGTTAACCCTTTCTGAAAAGAAGGGGAAAACCCATTTTACAGCCAAATCCAAGCATTTCAGGAATAGCTGGAAATCTCCGTCTAAAACTCAAAACTAACGTACACTTCAGACTGCTCTGCTGTGTGTTCGCTTACCTGAGGGAGTTGAATCGGCCTTGAGATTCAGAGAGTGAGAAGCGCGTTTTTTCTAGGAGCTGCGTTTGGATATTCCAGAGTGAATGAAAATAAACGCTTTATTGAGAAATATCTGCTTCTAAAATTAAAACGGAGCAACCTAACAGAACGGCCTTCAATGGGTGCGTTCAACTTACAGAGTTAAACTGATGTGTGTTTGCAGGAGTTTGTAAATTTTTTTTCTGAGAAGAAGCGGAAAACGCATTTTCCAGCCAAATCCAAGCATTTCAGGAATAGCTGGATATATCCGTCTAAAACTCAAAACGAACGTATCCTTCAGACTGCTCTGCTGTGTGTTCGCTTAGATAAGGGACCTGAATCTGCCTTGAGATTCAGAGAGTGAGAAGCGCGTTTCTTCTAGTAGCTGCCTTTTTATATTCAAGATTGAATGGGAGTAAACGCTGTATTGACAAATATCTGCTTCTAAAACCAAAACGGAGCAACCTAACAGAACGGCCTTCAATGTGTGCGTTCAACTTACAGAGTTAAACTGATGTGTGTTTGCAGGAGTTTGTAAACCCTTTCTGAGAAGAAGCGGAAAACGCATTTTCCAGCCAAATCAAAGTATTTCAGGAATAGCTGGATATCTCCGTCTAAAACTCAAAACGAACATATCCGTCAGACTGCTCTGCTGTGTGTTCGTTTACCTAAGTGAGTTGAATTTGCCTTGAGATTCAGACAGTGAGAAACGCGTTTCTTTTAGGAGCTGCGTTTGGATATTCCAGAGTGAATGGGAGTAAACGCTGTATTGAGAAATATCTGCCTCTAAAACCAAAACGGAGCAACCTAACAGAACGACCTTCAATGTGTGCGTTCAACCTACAGAGTTAAACTGATGTGTGTTTGCAGGAATTTGTAAACACTTTCTTTGAAGAAGCGGAAAACGCATTTTTCAAGCCAAATCCAAGCATTTCAGAAATAGCTGGACATCTCCGTCTAAAACTCAAAACGAACGTATCCTACATACTGCTCTGCTGTGTTTTCTCTTAGCTAAGGCAGTTGAATCTAACTTGAGATTCAAAAAGTGAGAACCGCGTTTCTTCTAGGAGCTGCGTTTGGATATTCCAGAGTGAATGGGAAGTAAACGCTGTATTTAGAAATATCTGCTTCTAAAACCAAAACGGAGATAACTAACAGAGCGGCCTTCAATGTGTGCGTTACACTTAAAGAGCTAACTGAGGTGGGTTTGCAGGAGTTTGTAAACCCTTTCTGAGAAGAAGCGGAAAACGCATTTTCCAGACAAATACAGCATTTCAGGAATAGCTGGAAATCTCCGTCTAAAACTGAAATGAACGTATGCTTCAGATTGCTCTGCTGTGTGTTCGCTTACCTAAGGGAATTGAATCTGCCTTGAGATTCAGAGAGTGAGAAGCGCGTTTCTTTTATGAGCTGCGTTTGGATATTCCAGAGTGAATGAAAGTAAACGCTGTATTGAGAAATATCTGCTTCTATAACCAAAACGGAGCAACCTAACAGAACGGCCTTCAATGTGTGCGTTCAACTTACAGAGTTAAACTGATGTGTGTTTGCAGGAGTTTGTAAACCCTTTCCGACAAGAAGCAAAAAACGCATTTTTCCTGCCAAATCCAAGCATTTCAGAAATAGCTGGAAATCTCCGTCTAAAATTCAAAACGAACTTATCCTTCAGACTGCTCTGCTGTGTGTTCGCTTAGCTAAGGGAGTTGAATCTGCCTAGAGTTTCAGAGAGTGAGAAGCGCGTTTCTTCTAGGAGCTGCGTTTAGATATTACAGAGTGAATGGGAGTAAACGCTGTATTGAGAAATATCTGATTCTAAAACCAAAACGGAGCAACTTAGCAGAACGGCCTTCAATGTGTGCGTTCAACTTACAGAGTTAAACTGATGTGTGTTTGCAGGAGGTTGTAAACCCTTTCTGAGAAGAAGTGGAAAACGCATTTTCCAGCAAAATCCAATCATTTCAGCAATAGTTGGAAATCTCCGTCTAAAGCTTAAAACGAACGTATCTTTCAGACTACTCTGCTGTGTGTTCGCTTACCTAAGGGAGTTGAATCTGCCTTGAGATTCGGAGAGTCAGAAGCGTGTTTCTTCTAGGAGCTTCGTTTTGATAGTTCTGAGTGAAGGGGAGTTAACGCTGTATTGAGAAATATCTGCTTCTAAAACCAAAACGGAGCAACCTAACAGAACGGCTTTCAATGTGTGCGTTCAACTTACAGAGTTAAACTGATGTGTGTTTGCAGGAGTTTGTAAACCCTTTCTGTGAAGAAACGGAAAACGCATTTTTCCAGCCAAATCCAAGCATTTCAGGAATAGCTGGAAATCTCCGTCTAAAACTCAAAACGAACGTATCCTTCAGACTACTCTGCTGTGTGTTCGCTTATATTAGGGACCTGAATCTGCCTTGAGATTCAGAGAGTGAGAAGCGCGTTTCTTCTAGGAGCTGCGTTTTCATATTCAAGATTGAATGGGAGTAAACGCTGTATTGAGAAATATCTGCTTCTAAAACCAAAACGGAGAAACCTAACAGAACGGCCTTCAATGTGTGTGTTCAACTTACAGAGTTAAACTGATGTGTGTTTGCAGGAATTTTTAAACCCTTTCTGTGAAGAAGTGGAAAACGCATTTTCCATCAAATCCAAGCATTTCAGGAATAGCTGGAAATCTCCGTCTAAAACTCAAAACGATCGTATCCTTCAGACTGCTCTGCTGTGTGTTCGCTTAGCTAAAACAGCTGAATCTGCCTTGAGATTCAGAGAGTGAGAAGCGCATTTCTTCTAGGAGCTGCGTTTGGATATTCCAGAGTGAATGGGAGTAAACGCTGTGTTTAGAAACATCTGCTTCTAAAACCAAAACGGAGCAACCTAACAGAACCGCCTTCAATGTATGCATTCAACTTAAAAAGGTAAACTGATGTGTGTTTGCAGGAGTTTGTAAACCCTTTCTGTGAAGAAGCGGAAAACGCATTTTTCAAGCCAAATCCAAGCATTTCAGAAATACCTGGACATCTCCGTCTAAAACTCAAAATGAACGTATCCTTCAGACTGCTCTGCTGTGTGTTCTCTTAGCTAAGGCAGTTGAATCTACCTTGAGATTCAAAAAGTGAGAACCGCGTTTCTTCTAGGAGCTCCGTTTAAATATCCCAGAGTCAATAGGAGTAAACGCTATATTGAGAAATATTTGCTTCTGAAACCAAAACGGAGCAACCTAACAGATCGGCCTTCAATATGTTCGTTCAACTTACAGAGTTAAACTGATGTGTGTTTGCAGGAGGTTGTAAACCCTTTCTGTGAAAAAGCGGAAAACGCATTTTTCCATCCAAATCCAAGCATTTTAGAAATAGCTGGAAATCTCTGTCTAAAACTCAAAACCAACGTATCCTTCAGACTGCTCTGCTGTGTGTTCGCTTACCTAAGGGAGTTGAATCTGCCTTGAGTTTCAGAGAGTGAGAAGCGCGTGTCTTTTAGGAGCTGCGTTTGGATATTCCAGAGTGAATGGGAGTAAACGCTGTATTGAGAAATATCTGCTTCTAAAACCAAAACGGAGCAACCTAACAGAACTGCCTTCAATGTGTGCGTTCAACTTACAGAGTTAAACTGATGTGTGTTTGCAGGAGTTTGTAAACCCTTTCCGTGAAAAAGTGGAAAACACATTTTTCCAGCCAAATCCAAGCATTTCAATAAGCGCTGGAAATCTCCGTCTAAAACTCAAAACGAACCTATCCTTCAGAATGCTCTGCTGTGGGTTCGCTTTGCTAAGGGAGCTGAATCTGCCTGGAGTTTCAGAGAGTGAGAGGCGTGTTTCTTCTAGGAGCTGCGTTTGGATATTCCAGAGTGAATGAGAGTTAATGCTGTATTGAGAAATATCTGCTTCTAACACCAAAACGGAGCAACCTAACAGAACGGCCTTCAATGTGTGCGTTCAACTTACAGAGTTAAACTGATGTGTTTGCAGGAGTTTGTAAACCCTTTCCGTCAAGAAGCGAAAAACGCATTTTTCCTGACATATCCGTGCATTTCAGAAATAGCTGGAAATCTCCGTCTAAAACTCAAAACGAACGTATCCTTCAAACTGCACTTCTGTGTGTTTGCTTAGCTAAGGGAGCTGAATCTGCCTTGAGATTCAGAGAGTGAGAAGCGCGTTTCGTCTAGGAGCTGCGTTTCGATATTACAGAGTGAATGGGAGTAAACGCTGTATTGAGAAATATCTGATTCTAAAACCAAAACGGAGCAACATAACAGAACGGCCTTCAATGTGTGCATTTAACCTACAGAGTTAAACTGATGTGTGTTTGCAGGGGTTTGTAAACCCTTTCGTTGAAGAAGCGAAAAACGCATTTTTCCAGCCAAATCCAAGCATTTCACAAATAGCTGGATATCTCCGTCTAAAACTCAAAACGAACGTATGCTTCAGACTGCTCTGCTGTGTGTTCGCTTACATAACGGAGTTGAATCTGCCTTGAGATTCAGAGAGTGAGAAGCGCGTTTCTTGTAGGTGCTGCGTTTGGATATTCCAGAGTAAATGGGAGTAAACGCTGTATTGAAAATTATCTGCTTCGAAAACCAAAACAGAGCAACCTAACAGAACGGCCTTCAATGTGTGCATTCAACTTAAAGAGTTAAACTGATGTGTGTTTGCAGGAGTTTGTAAACCCTTTCTGTGAAGAAGCGGAAAACGCATTTTTCAAGCCAAATCCAAGCATTTCAGAAATAGCTGGACATATCCGTCTAAAACTCAAAACAAACGTATCCTTCAGACTGCTCTGCTGTGTGTTCTCTTAGCTAAGGCAGGTGAATCTACCTTGAGATTCAAAAAGTGAGAACCGCGTTTCTTCTAGGAGCTGGGTTTAAATATTCCAGAGTCAAAGGGAGTAAACGCTATATTGAGAAATATTTGCTTCTAGAGCCAAAACGGAGCAACCTTACAGAACGGCCTTCAATATGTGCGTTCAACTTACAGAGTTAAACTGATGTGTGTTTGCAGGAGTTTGTACACCCTTTCTGTGAAGAAGCGGAAGACGCATTTTTCCATCCAAATCCAAGCATTTTAGAAATAGCTGGACATCTCCGTCTAAAACTCAAAACGAACGTATTCTTCAGACTGCTCTGCTGTGTGTTCGCTTACCTAAGGGAGTTAAATCTGCCTTGAGATTCAGAGAGTGAGAAGCGCGTTTCTTCTAGGAGCTGCGTTTAGATAGTCCAGAGTAAATGGGAGTTAACGCTGTATTGACAAATATCTGCTTCTAAAACCAAAACGGAGCAACCTAACAGAACGGCCTTCAATGTGTGCGTTCCACTTACAGAGTTAAACTGATGGGTGTTTGCAGGAATTTGTAAACCCTTTCTGTGAAGAAGCGGAAAACGCATTTTTCCAGCGAAATACAAGCATTTCAGAAATACCTGGAAATCTCCGTCTAAAACTCAAAACGGACGTATCCTTCAGACTGCTATGCTGTGTGTTCGCTTAGCTAAGGGACCTGAATCTGCCTTGAGATTCAGAGAGTGAGAACCGCGTTTCTTGTAGGAGCCGCGTTTGGATATTCCAGAGTGAATGGGAGTAAACGCTGTATTGAGAAATATCTGCTTCTAAAACCAAAACGGAGCAACCTAACAGAACGGCCTTCAATGTGTGCGTTCATCCTAAAGAGTTAAACTGATGTGTGTTTGCAGGAGTTTGTAAACCCTTTCTGTGAAGAAGCCGAAAAAGCATTTTTCCAGCCAAATCCAGGCATTTCAGAAATAGATAGACATCTCCGTCTAAAACTCAAAACGAACGTATCCTTCAGACTGCTCTGCTGTGTGTTCGCTGACCTAAGGGAGTTGAATCTGCCTTGAGATTCAGAGAGTGACAAGCCCGTTTCTTCTAGGAGCTGCGTTTGTATAGTCAAGAGTGAATGGGAATTCACGCTGTATTGAGAAATATCTGCTTCTAAAACCAAAACGGAGCAACCTAACAGAACGGCCTTCAATGTTAGCGTTTATCCTAAAGAGTTAAACTGATGTGTGTTTGCAGGAGTTTGTAAACCCTTTCTGTGAAGAAGCGGAAAACTTATTTTTCCAGCCAAATACAAGCATTTCAGAAATAGCTGGAAATCTCCGTCTATGACTCAAAACGAACGTATCCTTCAGACTTCCCTGCTGTGTGTTCGCTTACCTAAGGGAATTGAATCTGCCTTGAGATTCAGAGAGTGAGAAGCGCGTTTGTTCTAGAAGCTGCGTTTGGATATACCAGAGTGAATGAGAGTTAACGTTGTATTGAGAAATATCTGCTTCTAAAAGCAAAACGGAGCCACCTAACAGAACGGCCTTCAATGTGTGCGTTCAACTTACAGAGGTAAACTGATTTGTGTTTGCAGGAGATTGTAAACCCTTTCTGTGAAGAAGCGGAAAACGAATTTTCCAGCCAAATCCAAGCATTTCAGGAATAGCTGGAAATCTCCGTCTAAAAGTGAAATGAACGTATAGTTCAGACTGCTCTGCTGTGTGTTCGCTTACCTAAGGGAATTGAATCTACCTTGAGATTCAAAAAGTGAGAACCGCGTTTCTTCTAGGAGCTGCGTTTGGATATTCCAGAGTGAATGAAAGTAAACGCTGTATTGAGAAATATCTGCTTCTAAAACCAAAACGGAGAAACCTAACAGAACGGCCTTCAATGTGTGCGTTCAACTTACAGAGTTAAACTGATGTGTGTTTGCAGGAATTTGTAAACCCTTTCTGTGAAGAAGTGGAAAACGCATTTTCCAGCCAAATCCAAGCATTTCAGGAATAGCTGAAAATCTCAGTCTAAAACTCAAAACGAACGTATCTTTCAGACTGCTCTGCTGTGTGTTCGCTTAGTTAAGGGACCTGAATCTGCCTTGAGATTCAGAGTGAGAAGCACGTTTCTTCTAGGAGCTGCGTTTGGATATTCCAGAGTGAATGGGAGTAAACGCTGTATTGAGAAATATCTGCTTCTAAAACCCAAACGGAGCAACCTAACAGAACGGCCTTCATGATGTGCGTTCAACTTACAGAGTTAAACTGATGTGTGTTTGCAGGAGTTTGTAAACCCTTTCTGTGAAGAAGCGGAAAACGCATTTTTCCAGCCAAATCCAAGCATTTCAGAAATAGCTGGAAATCTCCGTCTGAAACGCAAAACGAACGTATCCTTCAGACTGCTCTGCTGTGAGTTCGCTTATTTAAAAGGATTGAATCTGCCTTGAGATTCAGAGAGTGAGAAGCGCGTTTCTTCTTGGAGCTGCGTTTAAATAGTCCAGAGTGAACGGGAGTTAACGATGTATTGAGAAATATCTGCTTCTAAAACCAAAACGGAGCAACATAACAGAACGGCCTTCAATGTGTCCGTTTAACTTACAGAGTTAAACTGATGTGTGTTTGCAGGAGTTTGTAAAACCTTTCTGTGAATAAGCAGAAAACGCATTTTTCCAGCCAAATCCAAGCCTTTCAGAAATAGCTGGAAATCTCCGTCTAAAACTCAAAACGAACGTATCCTTCAGATTGCTCTGTTGTGTGTTCTCATAGCTAAGGCAGTTGAATCTACCTTGAGATTCAAAAATGAGAACCACGTTTCTTCTAGGAGCTGCGTTTAGATATTCCAGAGTGAATGGGAGTAAACGCTGTATTGAGAAGTAACTGCTTCTATAACCAAAATGGAGCAACCTAAGAAAACGGCCTTCAATGTGTGCGTTCAACTTAAAGCGTTAAACTGATTTGTGTTCGCAGGAATTTGTAAACCCATTCTGTGAAGAAGCGGAAAACGCATTTTGCCAGCCAAATCCAAGCATTTCAAACATAGCTGGAAATCTCCGTCTAAAACTCAAAACGAACGTATCCTTCAGACTGCTCTGCTGTCTTTTCGCTGAGCTAATTGAGCTGAATTTGCCTTGAGATTCAGAGAGTGAGAAGCCCGTTTCTTCTAGGAGCTGCGTTTGGATATTCCAGAGTGAATGGGAGTAAACTCTGTATTGAGAAATATCTGCTTCTAAAACCAAAACGGAGCAACCTAACAGAACGGCCTTCAATGTGTGCGTTCAACTTACAGAGTTAAACTGATGTGTGTTTGCAGGAGTTTGTAAATTTTCTTCTAAGAAGAATCGGAAGACGCATTTTTCCAGCCAAATCCAAGCATTTCAGGCATAGCTGAAAATCTCCGTCTAAAACTCAAAACGAACGTATCCTTCAGACTACTCTGCTGTGTGTTCTCGTACCTAAGGGACCTGAATCTGCCTTGAGATTCAGAGAGTGAGAAGTGCGTTTCTTTTAGGAGCTGCGTTTAGATATTCCAGAGTGAATGAAAGTAAACGCTGTATTGAGAAATATCTGCGTCTAAAACCAAAACGGAGTAAGCTAACAGAACGGCCTTCGATGTGTTCGTTCCACTTACAGAGATAAACTGATGTGTGTTTGCAGGAGTTTGTAAACCATTTCTGTGAAGAAGCGGAACACGCATTTTTCCAGCCAAATTCAAGCATTTCAGAAATAGCTGGAAATCTTTGTCTAAAACTCAAAACGAACGTATCTTTCAGACTGCTCTGCTGTGTGTTCTCTTAGCTAAGGCAGTTGAATCTACCTCGAGATTCAACAAGTGAGAACCGCGTTTCTTCTAAGAGCTGCGTTTAGATATTCCAGAGTGAATGGGAGTAAACGCTCTATTGAGAAATATCTGCTTCTAAAACCAAACCGGAGCAACCTAACAGAACGCCTTCAATGTGTTCGTTCAACTTACAGAGTTAAACTGATGTGTGTTTGCAGGAGTTAGTAAACCCTTTCTGTGAAGAAGCGGAAAACGCATTTTTCCAGCGAAATCTAAGCATTTCAGAAATAGCTGGACATCTCCGTCTAAAACTCAAAACGAACGTATCCTTCAGACTGCTCTGCTCTGTCTTCGCTTAGCTCAGGGAGCTGAATCTGCCTTGAGATTCAGAGAGTGAGAAGCGCGTTTCTTCTAGGAGATGCGTTTGGATATTCCAGAGTGAATGGGAGTAAACGCCGTATTGAGAAATATCGACATCTAAAAGCAAAACGGAGCAACTTACAGAGCGGATATAAATGTGTGCGTTCAACTTAAAGAGTTAAACTCGTGTGTTTGCTGGAGTTTGTAAACACTTTCTGTGAAGAAGCGGAAAACGCATATTTCCTGACTAATCCAAGCATTTCAGAAATAGCTGGAAATCTCCGTCTAAAACCCAAAACGAACCTATCCTCCAGACTGCTCTGCTGTGTGTTCGCTTAGCTAAGGAAGTTGAATCTGCTTTGAGATTCAGAGTGAGAACCGCGTTTCTTCTAAAAGCTGCGTTTCGATATTCCAGAGTGAATGGGAGTAAACGCTGTATTGAGAAATATCTGCTTCTAAAACCAAACCGGAGCAACCAAACATAACGCCTTCAATGTGTTCGTTCAACTTACAGAGTTAAACTCATGTGTGTTTAAAGGAATTTGTAAACCCTTTCTGTGAAGAAGAGGAAATCACAATTTTCCAGCCAAATACATGCATTTCAGAAATAGGTGGAAATCTCCGTCTAAAACTCAAAACGAACGTATCCTTCAGACTGCTCTGCTGTGTGTTCGCTTACATAACGGAGTTGAATCTGCCTTGAGATTCAGAGAGTGAGAAGCGCGTTTCTTATAGGTGCTGCGTTTGGATATTCCAGAGTAAATGGGAGTAAACGCTGTATTGAAAAATATCTGCTTCTAAAACCAAAACAGAGCAACCTAACAGAACGGCCTTCAATGCGTGCATTCAACTTAAAGAGTTAAACTGATGTGTGTTTGCAGGAGTTTGTAAACCCTTTCTGTGAAGAAGCGGAAAACGCATTTTTCAAGCCAAATCCAAGCATTTCAGAAATAGCTGGACATCTCCGTCTAAAACTCAAAACGAACGTATCCTTCAGACTGCTCTGCTGTGTGCTCTCTTAGCTAAGGCAGTTGAATCTACCTTGAAATTCAAAAAGTGAGAACCGCGTTTCTTTTAGGAGCTGCGTTTAAATATTCCAGAGTCAATGGGAGTAAACGCTATATTGAGAAATATTTGCTTCTAAAACCAAAACGGAGCAACCTAACAGAACGGCCTTCAATATGTGCGTTCAACTTACAGAGTTAAACTGATGTGTGTTTGCAGGACTTTGTAAACCCTTTCTGTGAAGAAGCGGAAAACGCATTTTTCCATCCAAATCCAAGCATTTCAGAAATAGCTGGACATCTCCGTCTAAAACTCAAAACGAACGTATCCTTCAGACTGCTCTGCTCTGTGTTCGCTAACCTAAGGGAGTTGAATCTGCCTTGAGATTCAGAGAGTGAGAAGCGCATTTCTTTTAGGAGCTGCGTTTGTATACTCAAGAGTGAATGGGAGTTCACGCTGTATTGAGAAATATCTGCTTCTAAAACCCAAACGGAGCAACCTAACAGAACGGCCTTCAATGTGTGCGTTCATCCTAAAGAGTTAAACTGATGTGTGTTTGCAGGAGTTTGTAAACCCTTTCTGTGAAGAAGCGGAAAACGCGTTTTTGCAGCCAAATCCAAGCATTTCAGAAATAGCCTGAAATCTCCGTCTAAAACTCAAAACGAACGTATCCTTCAGACTGCCCTGTTCTGTGTTCGCTTACCTAAGGGAATTGAATATGCCTTGAGATTCAGAGATTGAGAAGCGCGTTTCTTCTAGGAGCTGCGTTTGTATAGTCAAGAGTGAATGGGAGTTAACGCTGTATTGAGAAATAACTGCTTCTAAAACCAAAACGGAGCAATCTAATAAAACGGCCTTCAATGTGTGCGTTCAACTTAAAGCGTTAAACTAATGTGTGTTTGCAGGAATTTGTAAACCCTTTCTGTGAAGAAGCGGAAAACGCATTTTGCCAGCCAAATCCAAGCATTTAGAGATAGCTGGAATTTTTAGTCTAAAACTCAAAACGAACGTACACTTCAGACTGCTCTGCTGTGTGTTGGCTTACCTAAGGGAGTTGAATCTGCCTTGAGATTCAGAGAGTGAGAAGCGCGTTTTTTCTAGGAGCTGCGTTTGGATATTCCAGAGTGAATGAAAGTAAACGCTGTATTGAGAAATATGTGCTTCTAAAACCAAAACGGAGCAACCTAACAGAACGCCTTCAATGTGTTCGTTCAACTTACAGAGTTAAACTGATGTGTGTTTGCAGGAGTTAGTAAACCCTTTCTGTGAAGAAGCGGAAAACGCATTTTTCCAGCGAAATCTAAGCATTTCAGAAATAGCTGGACATCTCCGTCTAAAACTCAAAACGAACGTATCCTTCAGACTGCTCTGCTCTGTGTTCGCTTAGCTCAGGGAGCTGAATCTGCCTTGAGATTCAGAGAGAGAGAAGTGCGTTTCTTCTAGGAGCTGCGTTTGTATAGTCAAGAGTGAATGGGATTAAACGCTGTATTGAGAAATATCTGCTTCTAAAACCAAAACAGAGCAACCTAACAGAACGGCCTTCAACGTGTGCGTTCAACCTACAGAGTGAAACTGATGTGTGTTTACAGGAATTTGTAAACCCTTTCTGTGAAGAAACGGAAAACGCATTTTGCCAGCCAAATCCAAGCATTTCAGGAATAGCTGGAAATCTCCGTCTAAAACTCAAAACGAACGTATCCTTCAGACTACTCTGCTGTGTGTTCGCTTACCTAAGGGAGTTGAATCTGCCTTGAGATTCAGAGTGTGAGAAGCGCGTTTCTTTTAGGAGCTGCGTTTGGATATTCCAGAGTGAATGGGAGTAAACGCTGTATAGAGAAATATCTGATTCTAAAACCAAAACGGAGCAACCTAACAGAACGGCCTTCAATGTGTGGGTTCAACCTAAAGAGATAAACTGATTTTTGTTTGCAGGAGTTTGTAAACCCTTTCTGTGAAGAAGCGGAAAACGCATTTTTCCAGCCAAATCCAAGCATTTCAGAAAGAGCTGGAAATCTCCGTCTACAACTCAAAACGAACATATCCTTCAGAATGCTCTGCTGTGTGTTCGCTTAGGTAAGGGAGCTGAATCTGCCTTGAGTTTCAGAGAGTGAGAAGCGTGTTTCTTCTAGGAGCTTCGTTTGGATATTCCAGAGTGAATGGGATTAAACGCTGTATTGAGAAATATCTGCTTCTAAAACCAAAACGGAGCAACTTAACAAAACGGCCTTCAATGTGTGCGTTCAACTTACAGAGGTAAACTGATGTGTGTTTGCAGGAGTTTGTAATCCCTTTCTGTGAAGAAGCGGAAAACGCATTTTTCAAGCCAAATCCAAGCATTTCAGAAATAGCTGGACATCTCCGTCTAAAACTCAAAACGAACGTATCCTTCAGAATGCTCGGCTGTGTGTTCGCTTACCTAAGGGAGTTGAATCTGCCTTGAGATTCAGAAAGTGAGAAGCGCGTTTCTTATAGGAGCTGCGTTTGTATAGTCCAGAGTGAATGGGAGTTTACGCTGTATTGAGAAGTATCTCCTTCTAGAACCAAAGCGGAGCAACTTAACAAAACAACCTTCAATGTGTGCGTTCAACTTACAGAGTTAAACTGATGTGTGTTTGCAGGAGTTTGTAAACCCTTTCTGAGAAGAGGGGGAAAACGCATATTCCAGCCAAATCCAAGCATTTAGGGATAGCTGGAATTCTCAGTCTAAAACTCAAAACGAACGTACACTTCAGACTGCTCTGCTGTGTGTTAGCTTACCTAAGGGAGTTGAATCTGCCTTGAGATTCAGAGAGTGAGAAGCGCGTTTGTTCTAGGAGCTGCGTTTGGATATTCCAGAGTGAATGAAAGTAAACGCTGTATTGAGAAATATCTGCTTCTAAAACCAAAACGGAGCAACCTAACAGAACGGCCTTCAATGGGTGCATTCAACTTACGGAGTTAAACTGATCTATGTTTGCAGGGATTTTTAAACCCTTTCTGTGAAGAAGCGGAAAACGCATTTCTCCAGCCAAATCCAAGCATTTCAGGAATAGCTGGAGATCTCCGTCTAAAACTCAAAACAAACGTATCCTTCAGACTGCTCTGCTGTGTGTTCTCTTAGCTAAGGCAGTTGAATCTACCTTGAGATTCAAAAAGTGAGAACCGCGTTTCTTCTAGGAGCTGCGTTTTTATATTCAAGATTAAATGGGAGTAAACGCTGTATTGAGAAATATCTGCTTCTAAAACCGAAACGGAGAAACCTAACAGAACGGCCTTCAATGTGTGCGTTCAACTAACAGAGTTAAACTGATGTGTGTTTGCAGGAGTTTTTAAACCCTTTCTGTGAAGAAGTGGAAAACGCATTTTCCAGCCAAATCCAAGCATTTCACGAATAGCTGGAAATCTCAGTCTAAAACTCAAAACGAACGTATACTTCAGACTGCTCTGCTGTGTGTTCGCTTAGTTAAGGGACCTGAATCTGCCTTGAGATTCAGAGTGAGAAGCACGTTTCTTCTAGGAGCTGCGTTTAAATATTCCAGAGTGAATGGGAGTAAACGCTGTATTGAGAAATATCTGCTTCTAAAACCCAAACGGAGCAATCTAACAGAACGGCCTTCAATGTGTGCGTTCAACTTACAGAGTTGAACTGATGTGTGTTTGCAGGAGTTTGTAAACCCTTTCTGAGAAGAAGCGGAAAACGCATTTTCCAGCCAAATCCAAGCATTTAAGGAATAGCTGGAAATCTCCGTCTAAAACTAAAAACGAACGTATGATTCAGACTGCTCTGCTGTGTGTTCGCTTACATAACGGAGTTTAATCTGCCTTGAGATTCAGAGTGAGAAGCGCGTTTCTTATAGGTGCTGCGTTTGGATAGTCCAGAGTAAACGGGAGTTCACGCTGTATTGAGAAATATCTGCTTCTAAAACCAAAACGGAGCAATCTAACAGAACGGCCTTCAATGTGTGCGTTCAACTTACAGAGTTAAACTGATGTGTGTTAGCAGGAGTTTGAAAACCCTTTCTGTGAAGAAGCGGAAAACGCATTTTTCCAGCCAAATCCTAGCATTTCAGAAATAGCTGGTCATCTCCGTCTGAAACTCAAAACGAACGTATCCTTCAGACTGCTCTGCTGTGAGTTCGCCTATTTAAGGGGGTTGAATCTGCCTTGAGATTCAGAGAGTGAGCAGCCCGTTTCTTCTTGGAGCTGCGTTTGGATAGTCCAGAGTGAACGGGAGTTAACGATGTATTGAGAAATATCTGCTTCTAAAAGCAAAACGGAGCCACCTAACAGAACGGCCTTCAATGTGTGCGTTCAACTTACAGAGTTAAACTGATGTCTGTTTGCAGGAGTTTGTAAACCCTTTCCGTGAAGAAGCGGAAAACTTATTTTTCAAGCCAAATCCAAGCATTTCAGAAATAACTGGAAATCTCCGTCTAAAACTCAAAACGAACCTATCCTTCAGACTGCTCTGCTGTGTGTTCGCTTACCTAAGGGAGCTGCATCTGCCTTGAGTTTCAGAGAGTGAGAAGCGAGTTTCTTCTAGGAGCTGCGTTTGGATATTACAGAGTGAATGGGAGTTAACGCTGAATTGAGAAATATTTGCTTGTAAAACCAAAACGGAGCAACCTAACAGAACGGCCTTCAATGTGTGCGTTCATCTTACAGAGTTAAACTGATGTGTGTTTGCAGGAATTTGTAAACCCTTTCTGTGAAGAAGCGGAAAACGCATTTTTCCAGCCAAATCCAAGCATGTCAGAAATAGCTGGAAAATTCCGTCTAAAACTCAAAACGAATGTATCATTCAGACTGCTCTGCTGTGTGTTCGCTGACCTAAGGGAGTTGAATCTGCCTTGAGATTCAGAGAGTGAGAAGCGCGTTTCCTCTAGGAGCTGCGTTTGGATATTTCAGAGTGAATGGGAGTAAACGCTGTATTGAGAAATATCTGCTTCTAAACTCAAAACAAAGCAACCTACCAGAGAGGCCTTCGATGTGTGCGTTCCACTTACAGAGTTAAACTGATGTGTGTTCGCAGGAGTTTGTTAACCCTTTCTGAAAAGAAGGGGAAGACGCATTTTCCAGTCAAATCCAAGCATTTCAGGAATAGCTGGAAATCTCCGTCTAAATCTCAAAACAAACGTACACT
This sequence comes from Callithrix jacchus, assembly GCF_049354715.1. NCBI lineage: Eukaryota > Metazoa > Chordata > Mammalia > Primates > Cebidae > Callithrix > Callithrix jacchus. The sequence continues at coordinate 61,121,692 of NC_133506.1, forward strand.
TCAGACTGCTCTGCTGTGTGTTCGCTTACCTAAGGGAGTTGAATCGGCCTTGAGATTCAGAGAGTGAGAAGCGCGATTTTTCTAGGAGCTGCGTTTGGATATTTCAGAGTGAATGAAAGTAAACGCTGTATTGGGAAATATCTGCTTCTAAAACCAAAACGGAGTAACCTAACAGAACGGCCTTCAATGTGTGCGTTCAACTTACAGAGTTAAACTGATGTGTGTTTGCAGGAGTTTCTAAATTTTCTTCTGAGAAGAATCGGAAAACGCATTTTCCAGCCAAATCCAAGCATTTCAGGAATAGCTGGGTATCTCCGTCTAAAACTCAAAACGAACCTATCCTTCAGACTGCTCCGCTGTGTGTTCTCTTAGCTAAGGCAGTTGAATCTACCTTGAGATTCAGAGAGTGAGAACCGCGTTTCTTCTAGGAGCCGGGTTTGGATATTCCAGAGTGAATGGGAGTAAACGCTGTATTGAGAAATATCTGCTTCTAAAACCCAAACGGAGCAACATAACAGAACGGCCTTCAATGTGTGCGTTCAACTTACAGAGTTAAACTGATGTGTGTTTGCAGGAGTTTGTAAACCCTTTCTGTGAAGAAGCGGAAAACGCATTTTTCCAGCCAAATCCAAGCATTTCAGAAATAGCTGGACATCTCCGTCTGAAACGCAAAACGAACGTATCCTTCAGACTGCTCTGCTGTGAGTTCGCTTATTTAAGGGGGTTGAATCTGCCTTAAGATTCAGAGAGTGAGAAGCGCGTTTCTTCTTGGAGCTGCGTTTGGATAGTCCAGAGTGAACGGGAGTTAACGATGTATTGAGAAATATCTGCTTCTAAAACCAAAACGGAGCAACATAACAGAACGGCCTTCAATGTGTCCGTTCAACTTACAGAGTTAAACTGATGTGTGTTTGCAGGAGTTTGTAAACCCTTTCTGTGAATAAGCAGAAAACGCATTTTTCCAGCCAAATCCAAGCATTTCAGAAATAGCTGGAAATCTCCGTCTAAAATTCAAAACGAACGTATCCTTCAGATTGCTCTGTTGTGTGTTCTCTTAGCTAAGGCAGTTGAATGTACCTTGATTCAAAAATGAGAACCGCGTTTCTTCTAGGAGCTGCGTTTAGATATTCCACAGTGAATGGGAGTAAACGCTGTATTGAGAAATAACTGCTTCTAAAACCAAAACGGAGCAACCTAACAAAACGGCCTTCAATGTGTGCGTTCAACTTAAAGCGTTAAACTAATGTGTGTTTGCAGGAATTTGTAAACCCTTTCTGTGAAGAAGCGGAAAACGCATTTTGCCAGCCAAATCCAAGCATTTAGAGATAGCTGGAATTTTTAGTCTAAAACTCAAAACGAACGTACACTTCAGACTGCTCTGCTGTGTGTTGGCTTACCTAAGGGAGTTGAATCTGCCTTGAGATTCAGAGAGTGAGAAGCGCGTTTTTTCTAGGAGCTGCGTTTGGATATTCCAGAGTGAATGAAAGTAAACGCTGTATTGAGAAATATCTGCTTCTAAAACCAAAACGGAGCAACCTAACAGAACGGCCTTCAATGGGTGCGTTCAAATTACAGAGTTAAACTGATGTGTGTTTGCAGGAGTTTGTAAACCCTTTCTGTGAAGAAGCGGAAAACGCATTTTTCCAGCCAAATCCAAGCATTTCAGGAATAGCTGGAGATCTCCGTCTAAAACTCAAAACAAACGTATCCTTCAGACTGCTCTGCTGTGTGTTCTCTTAGCTAAGGCAGTTGAATCTACCTTGAGATTCAAAAAGTGAGAACCGCGTTTCTTCTAGGAGCTGCGTTTTTATATTCAAGATTAAGTGAAAGTAAACGCTGTATTGAGAAATATCTGCTTCTAAAACCAAAACGGAGCAACCTAACAGAACGGCCTTCAATGGGTGCGTTCAACTTACAGAGATAAACTGATGTGTGTTTGCAGGGATTTTTAAACCCTTTCTGTGAAGAAGCGGAAAACGCATTTTTCCAGCCAAATCCAAGCATTTCAGGAATAGCTGGAGATCTCCGTCTAAAACTCAAAACGAACGTATCCTTCAGACTGCTCTGCTGTGTGTTCGCTTACCTAAGGGAGTTGAATCTGCCTTGAGATTCAGAGAGTGAGAAGCGCGTTTCTTCTAGGAGCTGCGTTTGGATAGTCCAGAGTAAATGGGAGTTAACGCTGTATTGACAAATATCTGCTTCTAAAACCAAAACAGAGCAACCTAACAGAACGGCCTTCAATGTGTGCGTTCCACTTACAGAGTTAAACTGATGGGTGTTTGCAGGAATTTGTAAACCCTTTCTGTGAAGAAGCGGAAAACGCATTTTTCCAGCGAAATCCAAGCGTTTCAGGAATAGCTGAAAATCTCCGTCTAAAACTCAAAACGGACGTATCCTTCAGACTGCTATGCTGTGTGTTCGCTTAGCTAAGGGACCTGAATCTGCCTTGAGATTCAGAGAGTGAGAACCGCGTTTCTTCTAGGAGCTGCGTTTGGATATTCCAGAGTGAATGGGAGTAAACGCTGTATTGAGAAATATCTGCTTCTAAAACCAAAACGGAGCAACCTAAGAGAACGGCCTTCAATGTGTGCGTTCATCCTAAAGAGTTAAACTGATGTGTGTTTGCAGGAGTTTGTAAACCCTTTCTGTGAAGAAGCGGAAAACTTATTTTTCCAGCCAAATCCAAGCATTTCAGAAATAGCTTGAAATCTCTGTCTAAAACTCAAAACGAACGTATCCTTCAAACTGCTCTGCTGTGTGTTCGCTTAGCTAAGAAAGCTGAATCTGCCTTGAGATTCAGAGAGGGAGAAGCGCGTTTCTTCTAGGAGCTGCGCTTGGATATTCCAGAGTGAATGAGAGTTAACGCTGTATTGAGAAATATCTGCTTCTAAAACCAAAACGGAGCAACCTAACAGAACGGCCTTCAATGTGTGCGTTCAACTTAGAGAGTTAAACGGATCTGTGTTTGCAGGAGTTTGTCAATCCTTTCTGTCAATAAGCGGAAAACGCATTTTTCCTGCCAAATCCAAGCATTTCAGAAATAGCTGGAAATCTCCGTCTAAAACTCAAAACGAACGTATCCTTCGGACTGCTGTGCTGTGTGTTCGCTTAGCTAAGTGAGCTGAATCTGCCTTGAGATTCAGAGAGTGAGAAGCCCGTTTCTTCTAGGAGCTGCGTTTGGTTATTCCAGAGTGAATGGGATTAAACGCTGTATTGAGAAATATCTGCTTCTAAAACCAAAACGGAGCAACATAACAGAACGGCCTTCAAGGTGTGCGTTCAACTTACAGAGTTAAACTGATGTGTGTTTGCAGGAGTTTGTAAACCCTTTCTGAGAAGAAGCGGAAAACGCATTTTCCAGCAAAATCCAAGCATTTTAGAAATAGCTGGACATCTCCGTCTAAAACTCAAAATGAACGTATCCTTCAGACTGCCCTGCTGTGTGTTCGCTTACCTAAGGGAGTTGAATCTGCCTTGAGATTCAGAGAGTGAGAAGCGCGTTTTTTCTAGGAGCTGCGTTTGGATATTCCAGAGTGAATGAGAGTTAACCCTGTATTGAAGAATATCTGCTTCTAAAACAAAAACGGAGCAACCTAACAGAACGGCCTTCAATGCGTGCGTTCAACTTACAGAGGTAAGCTGATGTGTGTTTGCAGGAGTTTGTAAACCCTTTCCGTCAAGAAGCGGAAAACGCATTTTTCCTGTCATATCCGTCCATTTCAGAAATAGCTGGAAATCTCCGTCTAAAACTCAAAACGAACGTATCTTTCAGACTGCTCCACTGTGGGTTCGCTTAGCTAAGTGAGCTGAATCTGCCTTGAGATTCAGAGAGTGAGAAGCGCGTTTCCTCTAGGAACTTCGTTTGGATATTCCAGAGTGTATGAAAGTAAACGCTGTATTGAGAAATATCTGCTTCTAAAACCAAAACAGACCAACCTAACAGAACGGCCTTCAATGTGTGCGTTCAACATACAGAGTTAAACTGATGTGTGTTTGCAGGAGTTTGTAAACCCTTTCGGAGAAGAAGCGGAAAACGCAATTTCCAGCAAAATCCAAGCATTTCAGAAATAGCTGGAAATCTCCGTCTAAAACTCAAAACGAACGTATCCTCCATACTGCTCTGCTGTGTGTTCTCATAGCTAAGGGACCTGAATCTGCCTTGAGATTCAGAGTGTGAGAAGCCCGTTTCTTATAGGACCTGCGTTTGGATATTCCAGAGTGAATGGGAGTAAACGCTGTATTGAGAAATATCTGCTTCTAAACCCAAAACAAAGCAACCTACAAGAGAGGCCTTCGATGTGTGCGTTCCACTTACAGAGTTAAACTGATGTGTGTTTGCAGTAGTTTGTTAACCCTTTCTGAAAAGAAGGGGAAAACCCATTTTACAGCCAAATCCAAGCATTTCAGGAATAGCTGGAAATCTCCGTCTAAAACTCAAAACTAACGTACACTTCAGACTGCTCTGCTGTGTGTTCGCTTACCTGAGGGAGTTGAATCGGCCTTGAGATTCAGAGAGTGAGAAGCGCGTTTTTTCTAGGAGCTGCGTTTGGATATTCCAGAGTGAATGAAAGTAAACGCTTTATTGAGAAATATCTGCTTCTAAAATTAAAACGGAGCAACCTAACAGAACGGCCTTCAATGGGTGCGTTCAACTTACAGAGTTAAACTGATGTGTGTTTGCAGGAGTTTGTAAATTTTTTTTCTGAGAAGAAGCGGAAAACGCATTTTCCAGCCAAATCCAAGCATTTCAGGAATAGCTGGATATATCCGTCTAAAACTCAAAACGAACGTATCCTTCAGACTGCTCTGCTGTGTGTTCGCTTAGATAAGGGACCTGAATCTGCCTTGAGATTCAGAGAGTGAGAAGCGCGTTTCTTCTAGTAGCTGCCTTTTTATATTCAAGATTGAATGGGAGTAAACGCTGTATTGACAAATATCTGCTTCTAAAACCAAAACCGAGCAACCTAACAGAACGGCCTTCAATGTGTGCGTTCAACTTACAGAGTTAAACTGATGTGTGTTTGCAGGAGTTTGTAAACCCTTTCTGAGAAGAAGCGGAAAACGCATTTTCCAGCCAAATCAAAGTATTTCAGGAATAGCTGGATATCTCCGTCTAAAACTCAAAACGAACGTATCCGTCAGACTGCTCTGCTGTGTGTTCGTTTACCTAAGTGAGTTGAATTTGCCTTGAGATTCAGACAGTGAGAAACGCGTTTCTTTTAGGAGCTGCGTTTGGATATTCCAGAGTGAATGGGAGTAAACGCTGTATTGAGAAATATCTGCCTCTAAAACCAAAACGGAGCAACCTAACAGAACGACCTTCAATGTGTGCGTTCAACCTACAGAGTTAAACTGATGTGTGTTTGCAGGAATTTGTAAACACTTTCTTTGAAGAAGCGGAAAACGCATTTTTCAAGCCAAATCCAAGCATTTCAGAAATAGCTGGACATCTCCGTCTAAAACTCAAAACGAACGTATCCTACATACTGCTCTGCTGTGTTTTCTCTTAGCTAAGGCAGTTGAATCTAACTTGAGATTCAAAAAGTGAGAACCGCGTTTCTTCTAGGAGCTGCGTTTGGATATTCCAGAGTGAATGGGAAGTAAACGCTGTATTTAGAAATATCTGCTTCTAAAACCAAAACGGAGATAACTAACAGAGCGGCCTTCAATGTGTGCGTTACACTTAAAGAGCTAACTGAGGTGGGTTTGCAGGAGTTTGTAAACCCTTTCTGAGAAGAAGCGGAAAACGCATTTTCCAGACAAATACAGCATTTCAGGAATAGCTGGAAATCTCCGTCTAAAACTGAAATGAACGTATGCTTCAGATTGCTCTGCTGTGTGTTCGCTTACCTAAGGGAATTGAATCTGCCTTGAGATTCAGAGAGTGAGAAGCGCGTTTCTTTTATGAGCTGCGTTTGGATATTCCAGAGTGAATGAAAGTAAACGCTGTATTGAGAAATATCTGCTTCTATAACCAAAACGGAGCAACCTAACAGAACGGCCTTCAATGTGTGCGTTCAACTTACAGAGTTAAACTGATGTGTGTTTGCAGGAGTTTGTAAACCCTTTCCGACAAGAAGCAAAAAACGCATTTTTCCTGCCAAATCCAAGCATTTCAGAAATAGCTGGAAATCTCCGTCTAAAATTCAAAACGAACTTATCCTTCAGACTGCTCTGCTGTGTGTTCGCTTAGCTAAGGGAGTTGAATCTGCCTAGAGTTTCAGAGAGTGAGAAGCGCGTTTCTTCTAGGAGCTGCGTTTAGATATTACAGAGTGAATGGGAGTAAACGCTGTATTGAGAAATATCTGATTCTAAAACCAAAACGGAGCAACTTAGCAGAACGGCCTTCAATGTGTGCGTTCAACTTACAGAGTTAAACTGATGTGTGTTTGCAGGAGGTTGTAAACCCTTTCTGAGAAGAAGTGGAAAACGCATTTTCCAGCAAAATCCAATCATTTCAGCAATAGTTGGAAATCTCCGTCTAAAGCTTAAAACGAACGTATCTTTCAGACTACTCTGCTGTGTGTTCGCTTACCTAAGGGAGTTGAATCTGCCTTGAGATTCGGAGAGTCAGAAGCGTGTTTCTTCTAGGAGCTTCGTTTTGATAGCTCTGAGTGAAGGGGAGTTAACGCTGTATTGAGAAATATCTGCTTCTAAAACCAAAACGGAGCAACCTAACAGAACGGCTTTCAATGTGTGCGTTCAACTTACAGAGTTAAACTGATGTGTGTTTGCAGGAGTTTGTAAACCCTTTCTGTGAAGAAACGGAAAACGCATTTTTCCAGCCAAATCCAAGCATTTCAGGAATAGCTGGAAATCTCCGTCTAAAACTCAAAACGAACGTATCCTTCAGACTACTCTGCTGTGTGTTCGCTTATATTAGGGACCTGAATCTGCCTTGAGATTCAGAGAGTGAGAAGCGCGTTTCTTCTAGGAGCTGCGTTTTCATATTCAAGATTGAATGGGAGTAAACGCTGTATTGAGAAATATCTGCTTCTAAAACCAAAACGGAGAAACCTAACAGAACGGCCTTCAATGTGTGTGTTCAACGTACAGAGTTAAACTGATGTGTGTTTGCAGGAATTTTTAAACCCTTTCTGTGAAGAAGTGGAAAACGCATTTTCCATCAAATCCAAGCATTTCAGGAATAGCTGGAAATCTCCGTCTAAAACTCAAAACGATCGTATCCTTCAGACTGCTCTGCTGTGTGTTCGCTTAGCTAAGGCAGCTGAATCTGCCTTGAGATTCAGAGAGTGAGAAGCGCATTTCTTCTAGGAGCTGCGTTTGGATATTCCAGAGTGAATGGGAGTAAACGCTGTATTTAGAAACATCTGCTTCTAAAACCAAAACGGAGCAACCTAACAGAACCGCCTTCAATGTATGCATTCAACTTAAAAAGTTAAACTGATGTGTGTTTGCAGGAGTTTGTAAACCCTTTCTGTGAAGAAGCGGAAAACGCATTTTTCAAGCCAAATCCAAGCATTTCAGAAATACCTGGACATCTCCGTCTAAAACTCAAAATGAACGTATCCTTCAGACTGCTCTGCTGTGTGTTCTCTTAGCTAAGGCAGTTGAATCTACCTTGAGATTCAAAAAGTGAGAACCGCGTTTCTTCTAGGAGCTCCGTTTAAATATCCCAGAGTCAATAGGAGTAAACGCTGTATTGAGAAATATTTGCTTCTGAAACCAAAACGGAGCAACCTAACAGAACGGCCTTCAATATGTTCGTTCAACTTACAGAGTTAAACTGATGTGTGTTTGCAGGAGGTTGTAAACCCTTTCTGTGAAAAAGCGGAAAACGCATTTTTCCATCCAAATCCAAGCATTTTAGAAATAGCTGGACATCTCCGTCTAAAACTCAAAACGAACGTATCCTTCAGACTGCTCTGCTGTGTGTTCGCTTACCTAAGGGAGTTGAATCTGCCTTGGGATTCAGAGTGAGAAGCGCATTTCTTCTAGGAGCTGCGTTTGGATAGTCCAGAGTAAACGGGAGTTAACGCTGTATTGAGAAATATCTGCCTCTAAAACCAAAACGGAGCAACCTAACAGAACGGCCCTCAATGTGTGCGTTCCACTTACAGAGTTAAACTGATGGGTGTTTGCAGGAATTTGTAAACCCTTTCTGTGAAGAAGCGGAAAACGCATTTTTCCAGCGAAATCCAAGCATTTCAGGAATAGCTGGAAATCTCCGTCTAAAACTCAAAACGGACGTAACCTTCAGACTGCTATGCTGTGTGTTCGCTTAGCTAAGAGACCTGAATCTGCCTTGAGATTCAGAGAGTGAGAACCGCATTTCCTCTAGGAGCCCCGTTTGGATATTCCAGAGTGAATGGGAGTAAACCCTGTATTGAGAAATATCTGCTTCTAAAACCAAAACGGAGCAACCTAACAGAACGGCCTTCAATGTGTGCGTTCAACTTACAAAGTAAAACTGATGTGTCTTTGCAGGAGTTTGTAAACCCTTTCTGTGAAGAAGCGGAAAACGCATTTTTCCAGCCAAATTCAAGCATTTCAGAAATAGCTGGAAATATCCGTCTAAAACTCAAAACGAACGTATCTTTCAGACTGCTGTGCTGTGTGTTCTCTTAGCTAAGGCAGTTGAATCTACCTTGAGATTCAACAAGTGAGAACCGCGTTTCTTCTAGGAGCCGGGTTTGGATATTCCAGAGTGAATGGGAGTAAACGCTGTATTGAGAAATATCTGCTTCTAAAACCCAAACGGAGCAACATAACAGAACGGCCTTCAATGTGTGCGTTCAACTTACAGAGTTATACTGATGTGTGTTTGCAGGAGTTTGTAAACCCTTTCTGTGAAGAAGCGGAAAACGCATTTTTCCAGCCAAATCCAAGCATTTCAGAAATAGCTGGACATCTCCGTCTGTAACGCAAAACGAACGTATCCTTCAGACTGCTCTGCTGTGAGTTCGCTTATTTAAGGGGGTTGAATCTGCCTTAAGATTCAGAGAGTGAGAAGCGCGTTTCTTCTTGGAGCTGCGTTTGGATAGTCCAGAGTGAACGGGAGTTAACGATGTATTGAGAAATATCTGCTTCTAAAACCAAAACGGAGCAACATAACAGAACGGCCTTCAATGTGTCCGTTCAACTTACAGAGTTAAACTGATGTGTGTTTGCAGGAGTTTGTAAACCCTTTCTGTGAATAAGCAGAAAACGCATTTTTCCAGCCAAATCCAAGCATTTCAGAAATAGCTGGAAATCTCCGTCTAAAATTCAAAACGAACGTATCCTTCAGATTGCTCTGTTGTGTGTTCTCTTAGCTAAGGCAGTTGAATCTACCTTGATTCAAAAATGAGAACCGCGTTTCTTCTAGGAGCTGCGTTTAGATATTCCACAGTGAATGGGAGTAAACGCTGTATTGAGAAATAACTGCTTCTAAAACCAAAACGGAGCAACCTAACAAAACGGCCTTCAATGTGTGCGTTCAACTTAAAGCGTTAAACTAATGTGTGTTTGCAGGAATTTGTAAACCCTTTCTGTGAAGAAGCGGAAAACGCATTTTGCCAGCCAAATCCAAGCATTTCAAAAATAGCTGGAAATTTCCGTCTAAAACTCAAAACGAACGTATCCTTCAGACTGCTCTGCTGTCGGTTCGCTGAGCTAAGTGAGCTGAATTTGCCTTGAGATTCAGAGAGTAAGAAGCCCGTTTCTTCTAGGAGCTGCGTTTGGATATTCCAGAGTGAATGGGAGTAAACTCTGTATTGAGAAATATCTGCTTCTAAAACCAAAACGGATCAACCTACAAGAGGGGCGTTTAATGTGTGCGTTCAACTTACAGAGTTAAACTGATGTGTGTTTGCAGGAGTTTGTAAACCCTTTCTGTGAAGAAGCGGAAAACGCATTTTTCAGTCCACATCCAAGCATTTTAGAAATAGCTGTACATCTCCATCTAAAACTCAAAACGAACGTATCCTTCAGACTGCTCTGCTGTGTGTTCGCTTACCTAAGGGAGTTGAATCTGCCTTCAGATTCAGAGAGTGAGAAGCGCGTTTTTTCTAGGAGCTGCGTTTGGATAGTCCAGAGTAAATGGGAGTTAACGCTGTATTGAGAAATATCTGCTTCTAAAACCAAAACGGAGCAACCTAACAGAACGCCTTCAATGTGTTCGTTCAACTTACAGAGTTAAACTGATGTGTGTTTGCAGGAGTTAGTAAACCCTTTCTGTGAAGAAGCGGAAAACGCATTTTTCCAGCGAAATCTAAGCATTTCAGAAATAGCTGGACATCTCCATCTAAAACTCAAAACGAACGTATCCGTCATACTGCTCTGCTGTGTGTTCTCTTAGCTAAGGCAGTTGAATCTAACTTGAGATTCAAAAAGTGAGAACCGCGTTTCTTCTAGGAGCTGCCTTTGGATATTCCAGAGTGAATGGGAGTAAACGCTGTATTGAGAAATATCTGCTTCTAAAACCAAAACGGAGATAAATAACAGAGCGGCCTTCAATGTGTGCGTTACACTTAAAGAGTTAAACTGAGGTGGGTATGCAGGAATTTGTAAACCTTTTCTGAGAAGAAGCGGAAAACGCATTTTTTAGCCAAATACAGCATTTCAGGAATAGCTGGAAATCTCCGTCTAAAACTGAAATGAACGTATACTTCAGACTGCTCTGCTGTGTGTCCGCATACCTAAGGGAATTGAATCTGCCTTGAGATTCAGAGAGTGAGAAGCGCGTTTCTTTTATGAGCTGCGTTTGGATATTCCAGAGTGAATGAAAGTAAACGCTGTATTGAGAAATATCTGCTTCTAAAACCAACACGGAGAAACCTAACAGAACGGCCTTCAATGTGTGCGTTCAACTTACAGAGTTAAACTGATGTGTGTTTGCAGGAGTTTGTAAACACTTTCTGAAAAGAAGCGGAAAACGCATTTCCCACCCAAATCCAAGCATTTCAGGAATAGCTGGATATCTCCGTCTAAAACTCAAAACGAACGTATCCATCAGACTGCTCTGCTGTGTGTTCGTTTACCTAAGTGAGCTGAATCTGCCTTGAGTTTCAGAGAGTGAGAAGCGCGTTTCTTCTAGGAGCTGCGTTTGGATATTCCAGAGTGAAAAAGAGTAAACTCTGTATTGAGAAATATCTGCTTCTAAAACCAAAACGGAGCAACCTAACAGAACGGCCTTTAATGTGTGCGTTCAACCTATAGAGTTAAACTGATGTGTGTTTGCAGGAATTTGTAAACCCTTTCTGTGAAGAAACGGAAATCGCATTTTTCCAGCCAAATCCAAGCATTTCAGAAAGAGCTGGAAATCTCCCTCTAAAACTCAAAACGAACATATCTTTCAGAATGCTCTGCTGTGTGTTCGCTTAGGTAAGGAAGCTGAATCTGCCTCGAGTTTCAGAGAGTGAGAAGCGTGTTTCTTCTAGGAGCTTCGTTTGGATATTCCAGAGTGAATGGGCGTAAACGCTGTATTGAGAAATATCTGTTTCTAGAACCAAAACGGAGCAACTTGACAAAACGGCCTTCAATGTGTGCGTTCAACTTACAGAGGTAAACTGATGTCTGTTTGCAGGAGTTTGTAATCCCTTTCTGAGAAGAAGCGGAAAACGCATTTTTCCAGCCAAATCCAAGCATTACCGGAATAGATGGAAATCTCCGTCTAAAACTAAAAACGAACGTATCCTTCAGACTGCTCTGCTGTGTGTTCGCTTAGCTAAGGGACCTGAATCTGCCTTGAGATTCAGAGAGTGAGAAGCGCGTTTCTTCTAGGAGCTGCGTTTGGATATTCCAGAGTGAAAGGGAGTAAATGCTGTATTGAGAAACATCTTCTTCTAAAACCAAAACGGAGAAACCTAACAAAACAGCCTTCAATGTGTGCGTTCACCTTACAGAGTTAAACTGATGTGTGTTTGCAGGAGTTTGTAAACCCTTTCTGAGAAGAGGGGGAAAACGCATATTCCAGCAAAATCCAAGCATTTAAGGATAGCTGGAAATCTCTGTCTAAAACTCAAAACGAACGTACACTTCAGACTGCTATGCTGTGTGTTCGCTTACCTAAAAGCGTTGAATCTACCTTGAGATTCAGAGAGTGAGAAGCGCGTTTTTTCTAGGAGCTGCGTTTGGATATACCAGAGTGAATGAAAGTAAACGCTGTATTGAGAAATATCTGCTTCTAAAACCAAAACGGAGCAACCTAACAGAACGGCCTTCAATGGGTACGTTCAACTTACAGAGTTAAACTGATGTGTGTTTGCAGGAATTTTTAAACCCTTTCTGTGAAGAAGCGGAAAACGCATTTTTCCAGCCAAATCCAAGCATTTCAGGAATAGCTGGAAATCTCCGTCTAAAACTCAAAACGAACATATCCTTCAGACTGCTCTGCTGTGTGTTCGCTTACATAACGGCGTTGAATCTGCCTTGAGATTCAGAGAGTGAGAAGCGTGTTACTTATAGGTGCTGCGTTTGGATATTCCAGAGTAAATGGGAGTAAACGCTGTATTGAAAAATATCTGCTTCTAAAATCAAAACAGAGCAACCTAACAGAACGGCCTTCAATGCGTGCATTCAACTTAAAGAGTTAAACTGATGTGTGTTTGCAGGAGTTTGTAAACCCTTTCTGTGAAGAAGCGGAAAACGCATTTTTCAAGCCAAATCCAAGCATTTCAGAAATAGCTGGACATCTCCGTCTAAAACTCAAAACGAACGTATCCTTCAGACTGCTCTGCTGTGTGTTCTCTTAGCTAAGGCAGTTGAATCTACCTTGAGATTCAAAAAGTGAGAACCGCGTTTCTTTCAGGAGCTGCGTTTAAATATTCCAGAGTCAATGGGAGTAAACGCTATATTGAGAAATATTTGCTTCTAAAACCAAAACGGAGCAACCTAACAGAACGGCCTTCAATAGGTGCGTTCAACGTACAGAGTTAAACAGATGTGTGTTTGCAGGAGTTTGTAAACCCTTTCTGAGAGGAAGCGGAAAACGCATTTTCCAGCAAAATCCAAGCATTTCAAGAATAGCTGGAAATCTCCGTCTAAAACTCAAAACGAACGTATCCTTCATACTGCTCTGCTGTGTGTTGTCTTAGCTAAGGCAGTTGAATCTAACTTGAGATTAAAAAAGTGAGAACCGCGTTTCTGCTAGGAGCTGCGTTTGGATATTCCGGAGTGAATGGGAGTAAACGCTGTATTGAGAAATATCTGCTTCGAAAACCAAAACGGAGATAACTAACAGAGCGGCCTTCAATGTGTGCGTTACACTTAACGAGTTAAACTGAGGTGGGTTTGCAGGAGTTTGTAAACGCTTTCTGAGAAGAAGCGGAAAACGCATTTTCCAGCCAAATACAGCATTTCAGGAATAGCTGGAAATCTCCGTCTAAAATTGAAATGAACGTATACTTCAGACTGCTCTGCTGTGTGTTCGCTTACCTAAGGGAATTGAATCTGCCTTGAAATTCAGAGTGAGAAGCGCGTTTGTTTTATGAGCTGCGTTTGCATATTCCAGAGTGAATGAACGTAAACGCTGTATTGAGAAATATCTGCTTCTAAAACCAAAACGGAGCAACCTAACAGAACGGCCTTCAATGTGTGCGTTCAACTTACAGAGTTAAACTGATGTGTGTTTGCAGGAGTTCGTAAACCCTTTCCGACAAGAAGCGGAAAACGCATTTTTCCTGCCAAATCCAAGCATTTCAGAAATAGCTGGAAATCTCCGTCTAAAATTAAAAACGAACGTATCCTTCATACTGCTCTGCTGTGTGTTCGCTTAGCTAAGGGAGTTGAATCTGCCTTGAGTTTCAGAGAGTGAGAAGCGCGTTTCTTCTAGGAGCTGCATTTCGATATTTCAGAGTGAATGGGAGTAAACGCTGTATTGAGAAATATCTGATTCTAAAACCAAAACGGAGCAACATAGCAGAACGGCCTTCAATGTATGCTTTCAACATACAGAGTTAAACTGATATGTGTTTGCAGGAGTTTGTAAACCCTTTCTGAGAAGAAGCGGAAAACGCATTTTCCAGCAAAATCCAAGCATTTCAGCAATAGTTGGAAATCTCCGTCTAAAGCTTAAAACGAACGTATCCTTCAGACTACTCTACTGTGTGTTCGCTTACCTAAGGGAGTTGAATCTGCCTTGAGATTCGGAGAGTGAGAAGCGTGTTTCTTCTAGGAGCTTCGTTTTGATAGTTCTGAGTGAATGGGAGTTAACGCTGTATTGAGAAATATCTGCTTCTAAAACCAAAACGGAGCAACCTAACAGAACGGCTTTCAATGTGTGCGTTCAACATACAGAGATAAACTGATGTGTCTTTGCCGGAGTTTGTAAATCCTTTCTGTGGAGAAGCGGAAAACGCATTTTTCCAGCCAAATCCAAGCATTTCAGAAATAGCTGGAAATCTCCGTCTAAAACTCAAAACGAACGTATCCTGCAAACTGCTCTGCTGTGTGTTCGCTTAGCTAAGGAAGCTGAATCTGCCTTGAGATTCAGAGAGTGAGAAGCGCGTTTCTTCTAGGAGCTGCACTTGGATATTCCAGAGTGAATGAGAGTTAACGCTGTATTGAGAAATATCTGCTTCTAAAACCAAAACGGAGCAACCTAACAGAACGGCCTTCAATGTTTGCGTTCAACTTACAGAGTTAAACGGATGTGTGTTTGCAGGAGTTTGTAAACCCTTTCCGTCAATAAGCAGTAAACGCATTTTTCCTGCCAAATCCAAGCATTTCAGAAATAGCTGGAAATCTCCGTCTAAAACTCAAAACGAACGTATCCTTCAGACTGCTGCGCTGTGTGTTCGCTTAGCTAAGTGAGCTGAATCGGCCTTGAGATTCAGAGTGAGAAGCCCGTTTCTTCTAGAAGCTGCGTTTGGTTATTCCAGAGTGAATGGGATTAAACGCTGTATTGAGAAATATCTGCTTCTAAAACCAAAACGGAGCAACATAACAGAACTGCCTTCAATGTGTGCGTTCAACTTACAGAGTTCAACTGATGTGTGTTTGCCGGAGTTTGTAAACCCTTTCTGTGAAGAAGCGGAAAACGCATTTTTTCAGCCAAATCCAAGCATTTAAGAAATAGTTGGAAATCTCCGTCTAAAACTCAAAACGAACGTATCCTTCTGAATGATCTGCTGTGTGTTGGCTTACCTAAGGGAGTTGAATCTGCCTTGAGATTCAGAGAGTGAGAAGCGCGTTTCTTCTAGGAGCTGCGCTTGGATATTCCAGAGTGAATGAGAGTTAACGCTGTATTGAGCAATATCTGCTTCTAAACCCAAAATGGAGAAACCTAACAGAACGGCCTTCATTGTGTGCGTTCAACTTACAGAGTTAAACTGATGTGTTTTTCGAGGAGTTTGTAAACCCTTTTCCATGAAGAAGCGGAAAACGCATTTTTCCATCCAAATCCAAGCATTTCAGAAGTAGCTGGAAATCTCCGTCTAAAACTCGAAACGAACCTATGCTTCAGACTGCTCTGCTGTGTGTTCGCTAAGGTAAGGGAGCTGAATCAGCCTTGAGTTTCAGAGAGTGAGAAACGCGTTTCTTCTAGGAGCTTCGTTTAAATATTCCAGAGTGAATGGGAGTAAACGCTGTATTGAGAAATATCTGCCTCTAAAACCAAAACGGAGCAACATAACAGAACGGCCTTCAATGTGTGCATTCAACCTACAGAGTTAAACTGACGTGTTTTTGCAGGAGTTTGTAAACCCTTTCTGTGAAGAAGCGGAAAACGCATTTTTCCAGCCAAATCCAAGCATTTCAGAAATAGCTGGAAATCTCCGACTAAAACTCAAAACGAAGGTATTCTTAAAACTGCTCTGTTGTGTGTTCGCTTACCTAAGGGAGTTGAATCTGCCTTGAGATTCAGAGAGTGAGAAGCGCGTTTCATGTAGAAGCTGCGTTTGGATATTCCAGAGTGAATGAGAGTTAAGGCTGTATTGAGAAATATTTGCTTCTAAAAGCAAAACGGAGCAACCTAACAGAACGGGCTTCAATGTGTTCGTTCAACTTACAAAGTTAAACTGATGTGTGTTTGCAGGAGTTTGTAAACCCTTTCCGTGAAGAAGAGGAAGACGCATTTTTCCAGCCAAATCCAAGCATTTCAGAAAGAGCTGGAAATCTCCGTCTAAAACTCAAAACGAACGTATCCTTCAGAATGCTCTGCTGTGTGTTCGCTTAGCTAAGGGAACTGAATCTGTCTTGAGATTCAGAGAATGAGAAGCGTGTTTGTTCTAGGAGCTGCGTTTGCATATTCCAGAGTGAAAGGGAGTAAACGCTGTATTGAGAAATATCTGCTTCTAAAACCAAAACGGAGATACCTAACAGAAAGGCCTTCAATGTGTGCGTTCAACGTACAGAGTTAAACTGATGTGAGTTTGCAGGAGATTGTAAACACTTTCTGTAGAGAAGCAGAAAACGCATTTTTCCAGCCAAATCCAAGCATTTCAGAAATAGCTGGAAATCTCCGTCTAAAACTCAAAAGGAACGTATCCTCCATACTGCTCTGCTGTGTGTTCTCATAGGTAAGGGACCTGAATCTGCCTTGAGATTCAGAGAGTGAGAAGCCCGTTTCTTTTAGGAGCTGCGTTTGGATATTCCAGAGTGAATGGGAGTAAACGCTGTATTGAGAAATATCTGCTTCTAAACCCAAAAGAAAGCAACGTACCAGAGAGGCCTTCAATGTGTGCATTCCACTTACAGAGTTAAACTGATGTGTGTTTGCAGGAGTTTGTTAACCCTTTCTGAAAAGAAGGGAAAAACGCATTTTCCAGCCAAATCCAAGCATTTCAGGGATAGCTGGAAATCTCCGTCTAAAACTCAAAACGAACGTATCCGTCAGACTGCTCTGCTGTGTGTTCGCTTAACTAAGTGAGTTGAATCTGCCTTGAGATTCAGAGAGTGAGAAGCGCGTTTCTTCTAGGAGCTGCGTTTGGATATTCCAGAGTGAAAGGGAGTAAACGCTGTATTGAGAAATATCAGCTTCTAAAACCAAAACGGAGGAACCTAACAGAACGGCCTTCAATGTGTGCGTTCAACTTACAGAGTTAAACTGATGTGAGTTTGCAGGAGATTGTAAACACTTTCTGTAGAGAAGCGGAAAACGCATATTTTCTGCCAAATCCAAGCATTTCAGAAATAGCTGGAAATCTCTCTCTAAAACTCAAAACGAACGTACACTTCAGACTGCTCTGCTGTGTGTTCGCTTACCTAATGGAGTTGAATCTGCCTTGAGATTAAGAGAATGAGAAGCGCGTTTCTATTACGAATTGGGTTTGGATATCCCAGAGTGAATAAAAGTAAACGCTGTATTGAGAAATATCTGCTTCTAAAACCAAAACGGAGCAACCTAACAGAATGGCGTTCAATGGGTGCGTTCAACTTACAGAGTTAACCTGATGTGTGTTTGCAGGAATTTTTAAACCCTTTCTGTGAAGAAGCGGAAAACGCATTTTTCCAGCCAAATCCAAGCATTTCACGAATAGCTGGAAATCTCCGTCTAAAACTCAAAACGAACGTATCCTTCAGACTGCTCTGCTGTGTGTTTGCTTAGATAAGGGACCTGAATTTGCCTTGAGATTCAGAGAGTGAGAAGCGCGTTTCTTCTAGGAGCTGCGTATTCATATTCAAGATTGAATGGGAGTACACGCTGTATTGAGAAATATCTGCTTCTAAAACCAAAACGGAGCAACCTAACAGAACGGCCTTCAATGTGTGCGTTCAACTTACAGAGTTAAACTGATGTGTGTTTGCAGGAGTTTGTAAACCCTTTCTGAGAAGAAGCGGAAAACGCATTTTCCAACCAAATCCAAGCATTTCAGGAATAGCTGGAAATCTCCGTCTAAAATTCAAAACGAACGTATCCTTCAGACTGCTCTAGTGTGTGTTCGCTTACCTAAGGGAGTTGAACCTGCCTTGAGATTCAGAGAGTGAGAAGCGCGTTTCTTCTAGGAGCTGCGTTTGGATATTCCAGAGAGAATGAGAGTTAACGCTGTATTGAGAAATATCTGCTTCTAAACCCAAAACGGAGCAACCTAACAGAACGGCCTTCAATGGGTGCGTTCAACTTACAGAGTTAAACTGATGTGTTTTTTCAGGAGTTTGTAAACCCTTTCCGTGAAGAAGCGGAAATCGCATTTTTCCAGCCAAATCCAAGCATTTCAGAAGTAGCTGGAAATCTCCGTTTAAAACTCAAAAGGAACCCATCCTTCAGACTGCTCTGCTGTGTGTTCGCTTACCTAAGGGAGCTGAATCTGCCTTGAGATTCAGAGAGTGAGAAGCGTGTTTCTTCTAGGAGCTTCGTTTGGATATTCCAGAGTGAATGGGAGTAAACGCTGTATTGAGAAATATGTGCTTCTAAAACCAAAACGAAGCAACCTAACAGAACGGCCTTCAATGTGTGCGTTCAACCTACAGAGTTAAACTGATGTGTGTTTGCAGGAGTTTGTAAACCCTTTCTGTGAAGAAGCGGAAAACGCATTTTTCAAGCCAAATCCAAGCATTTCACGAATAGCTGGAAATCTCCGTCTAAAACTCAAAACGAACGTATGTTTCAGACTGCTCTTCTGTGTGTTCTCTTAGCTAAGGCAGTTGAATTTACCTTGAGATTCAAAAAGTGAGAACCGCGTTTCTTCTAGGAGCTGCGTTTAAATATTTTAGAGTGAATGGAAGTAAACGCAGTATTGAGAAATATCTGCTTCTAAAACCAAAACGGATCAACCTACAAGAGGGGCGTTCAATGTGTGCGTTCAACTTACAGTGTTAAACTGATGTGTGTTTGCAGGAGCTTGTAAACCCTTTCTGTGAAGAAGCGGAAAACTTATTTTTCCAGCCAAATCCAAGCATTTCAGAAATAGCTGGACATCTCTGTCTAAAACTAAAAACGAACGTATCCTTCAGACTGCTCTGCTGTGTGTTCGCTTACCTAAGGGAGTTGAATCTGCCTTGAGATTCAGAGAGTGAGAAGCGCGTTTCTTCTAGGAGCTGCGTTTGGATAGTCCAGAGTAAATGGGAGTTAACGCTGTATTGACAAATATCTGCTTCTAAAACCAAAACAGAGCAACCTAACAGAACGGCCTTCAATGTGTGCGTTCCACTTACAGAGTTAAACTGATGGGTGTTTGCAGGAATTTGTAAACCCTTTCTGTGAAGAAGCGGAAAACGCATTTTTCCAGCGAAATCCAAGCGTTTCAGGAATAGCTGAAAATCTCCGTCTAAAACTCAAAACGGACGTATCCTTCAGACTGCTATGCTGTGTGTTCGCTTAGCTAAGGGACCTGAATCTGCCTTGAGATTCAGAGAGTGAGAACCGCGTTTCTTCTAGGAGCTGCGTTTGGATATTCCAGAGTGAATGGGAGTAAACGCTGTATTGAGAAATATCTGCTTCTAAAACCAAAACGGAGCAACCTAAGAGAACGGCCTTCAATGTGTGCGTTCATCCTAAAGAGTTAAACTGATGTGTGTTTGCAGGAGTTTGTAAACCCTTTCTGTGAAGAAGCGGAAAACTTATTTTTCCAGCCAAATCCAAGCATTTCAGAAATAGCTTGAAATCTCCGTCTAAAACTCAAAACGAACGTATCCTTCAAACTGCTCTGCTGTGTGTTCGCTTAGCTAAGAAAGCTGAATCTGCCTTGAGATTCAGAGAGGGAGAAGCGCGTTTCTTCTAGGAGCTGCGCTTGGATATTCCAGAGTGAATGAGAGTTAACGCTGTATTGAGAAATATCTGCTTCTAAAACCAAAACGGAGCAACCTAACAGAACGGCCTTCAATGTGTGCGTTCAACTTAGAGAGTTAAACGGATGTGTGTTTGCAGGAGTTTGTCAACCCTTTCTGTCAATAAGCGGAAAACGCATTTTTCCTGCCAAATCCAAGCATTTCAGAAATAGCTGGAAATCTCCGTCTAAAACTCAAAACGAACGTATCCTTCGGACTGCTGTGCTGTGTGTTCGCTTAGCTAAGTGAGCTGAATCTGCCTTGAGATTCAGAGAGTGAGAAGCCCGTTTCTTCTAGGAGCTGCGTTTGGTTATTCCAGAGTGAATGGGATTAAACGCTGTATTGAGAAATATCTGCTTCTAAAACCAAAACGGAGCAACATAACAGAACGGCCTTCAAGGTGTGCGTTCAACTTACAGAGTTAAACTGATGTGTGTTTGCAGGAGTTTGTAAACCCTTTCTGAGAAGAAGCGGAAAACGCATTTTCCAGCAAAATCCAAGCATTTTAGAAATAGCTGGAAATCTCCGTCTAAAACTCAAAATGAACGTATCCTTCAGACTGCTCTGCTGTGTGTTCGCTTACCTAAGGGAGTTGAATCTGCCTTGAGATTCAGAGAGTGAGAAGCGTGTTTTTTCTAGGAGCTGCGTTTGGATATTCCAGAGTGAATGAGAGTTAACCCTGTATTGAAGAATATCTGCTTCTAAAACAAAAACGGAGCAACCTAACAGAACGGCCTTCAATGCGTGCGTTCAACTTACAGAGGTAAGCTGATGTGTGTTTGCAGGAGTTTGTAAACCCTTTCCGTCAAGAAGCGGTAAACGCATTTTTCCTGTCATATCCGTCCATTTCAGAAATAGCTGGAAATCTCCGTCTAAAACTCAAAACGAACGTATCTTTCAGACTGCTCCACTGTGTGTTCGCTTAGCTAAGTGAGCTGAATCTGCCTTGAGATTCAGAGAGTGAGAAGCGCGTTTCCTCTAGGAACTTCGTTTGGATATTCCAGAGTGTATGAAAGTAAACGCTGTATTTAGAAATATCTGCTTCTAAAACCAAAACAGACCAACCTAACAGAACGGCCTTCAATGTGTGCGTTCAACATACAGAGTTAAACTGATGTGTGTTTGCAGGAGTTTGTAAACACTTTCGGAGAAGAAGCGGAAAACGCAATTTCCAGCAAAATCCAAGCATTTCAGAAATAGCTGGAAATCTCCGTCTAAAACTCAAAACGAACGTATCCTCCATACTGCTCTGCTGTGTGTTCTCATAGCTAAGGGACCTGAATCTGCCTTGAGATTCAGAGTGTGAGAAGCCCGTTTCTTTTAGGACCTGCGTTTGGATATTCCAGAGTGAATGGGAGTAAACGCTGTATTGAGAAATATCTGCTTCTAAACCCAAAACAAAGCAACCTACAAGAGAGGCCTTCGATGTGTGCGTTCCACTTACAGAGTTAAACTGATGTGTGTTTGCAGTAGTTTGTTAACCCTTTCTGAAAAGAAGGGGAAAACCCATTTTACAACCAAATCCAAGCATTTCAGGAATAGCTGGAAATCTCCGTCTAAAACTCAAAACTAACGTACACTTCAGACTGCTCTGCTGTGTGTTCGCTTACCTGAGGGAGTTGAATCGGCCTTGAGATTCAGAGAGTGAGAAGCGCGTTTTTTCTAGGAGCTGCGTTTGGATATTCCAGAGTGAATGAAAGTAAACGCTTTATTGAGAAATATCTGCTTCTAAAATTAAAACGGAGCAACCTAATAGAACGGCCTTCAATGGGTGCGTTCAACTTACAGAGTTAAACTGATGTGTGTTTGCAGGAGTTTGTAAATTTTTTTTCTGAGAAGAAGCGGAAAACGCATTTTCCAGCCAAATCCAAGCATTTCAGGAATAGCTGGATATATCCGTCTAAAACTCAAAACGAACGTATCCTTCAGACTGCTCTGCTGTGTGTTCGCTTAGATAAGGGACCTGAATCTGCCTTGAGATTCAGAGAGTGAGAAGCGCGTTTCTTCTAGTAGCTGCGTTTTTATATTCAAGATTGAATGGGAGTAAACGCTGTATTGACAAATATCTGCTTCTAAAACCAAAACGGAGCAACATAACAGAACGGCCTTCAATGTGTGCGTTCAACTTACAGAGTTAAACTGATGTGTGTTTGCAGGAGTTTGTAAACCCTTTCTGAGAAGAAGCGGAAAACGCATTTTCCAGCCAAATCAAAGTATTTCAGGAATAGCTGGATATCTCCGTCTAAAACTCAAAACGAACGTATCCGTCAGACTGCTCTGCTGTGTGTTCGTTTACCTAAGTGAGTTGAATTTGCCTTGAGATTCAGACAGTGAGAAACGCGTTTCTTTTAGGAGCTGCGTTTGGATATTCCAGAGTGAATGGGAGTAAACGCTGTATTGAGAAATATCTGCCTCTAAAACCAAAACGGAGCAACCTAACAGAACGACCTTCAATGTGTGCGTTCAACCTACAGAGTTAAACTGATGTGTGTTTGCAGGAATTTGTAAACACTTTCTTTGAAGAAGCGGAAAACGCATTTTTCAAGCCAAATCCAAGCATTTCAGAAATAGCTGGACATCTCCGTCTAAAACTCAAAACGAACGTATCCTACATACTGCTCTGCTGTGTTTTCTCTTAGCTAAGGCAGTTGAATCTAACTTGAGATTCAAAAAGTGAGAACCGCGTTTCTTCTAGGAGCTGCGTTTGGATATTCCAGAGTGAATGGGAAGTAAACGCTGTATTTAGAAATATCTGCTTCTAAAACCAAAACGGAGATAACTAACAGAGCGGCCTTCAATGTGTGCGTTACACTTAAAGAGCTAACTGAGGTGGGTTTGCAGGAGTTTGTAAACCCTTTCTGAGAAGAAGCGGAAAACGCATTTTCCAGACAAATACAGCATTTCAGGAATAGCTGGAAATCTCCGTCTAAAACTGAAATGAACGTATACTTCAGATTGCTCTGCTGTGTGTTCGCTTACCTAAGGGAATTGAATCTGCCTTGAGATTCAGAGAGTGAGAAGCGCGTTTCTTTTATGAGCTGCGTTTGGATATTCCAGAGTGAATGAAAGTAAACGCTGTATTGAGAAATATCTGCTTCTATAACCAAAACGGAGCAACCTAACAGAACGGCCTTCAATGTGTGCGTTCAACTTACAGAGTTAAACTGATGTGTGTTTGCAGGAGTTTGTAAACCCTTTCCGACAAGAAGCAAAAAACGCATTTTTCCTGCCAAATCCAAGCATTTCAGAAATAGCTGGAAATCTCCGTCTAAAATTCAAAACGAACTTATCCTTCAGACTGCTCTGCTGTGTGTTCGCTTACCTAAGGGAGTTGAATCTGCCTTGGGATTCAGAGTGAGAAGCGCATTTCTTCTAGGAGCTGCGTTTGGATAGTCCAGAGTAAACGGGAGTTAACGCTGTATTGAGAAATATCTGCCTCTAAAACCAAAACGGAGCAACCTAACAGAACGGCCCTCAATGTGTGCGTTCCACTTACAGAGTTAAACTGATGGGTGTTTGCAGGAATTTGTAAACCCTTTCTGTGAAGAAGCGGAAAACGCATTTTTCCAGCGAAATCCAAGCATTTCAGGAATAGCTGGAAATCTCCGTCTAAAACTCAAAACGGACGTAACCTTCAGACTGCTATGCTGTGTGTTCGCTTAGCTAAGAGACCTGAATCTGCCTTGAGATTCAGAGAGTGAGAACCGCGTTTCCTCTAGGAGCCCCGTTTGGATATTCCAGAGTGAATGGGAGTAAACCCTGTATTGAGAAATATCTGCTTCTAAAACCAAAACGGAGCAACCTAACAGAACGGCCTTCAATGTGTGCGTTCAACTTACAAAGTAAAACTGATGTGTCTTTGCAGGAGTTTGTAAACCCTTTCTGTGAAGAAGCGGAAAACGCATTTTTCCAGCGAAATCCAAGCATTTCAGGAATAGCTGGAAATCTCCGTCTAAAACTCAAAACGGACGTATCCTTCAGACTGCTATGCTGTGTGTTCGCATAGCTAAGGGACCTGAATCTGCCTTGAGATTCAGAGAGTGAGAAGTGCGTTTCTTTTAGGAGCTGCGTTTAGATATTCCAGAGTGAATGAAAGTAAACTCTGTATTGAGAAATATCTGCTTCTAAAACAAAAACGGAGCAAACTAACAGAACGGCCTTCTATGTGTTCGTTCCACTTACAGAGATAAACTGATGTGTGTTTGCAGGAGTTTGTAAACCCTTTCTGTGAAGAAGCGGAAAACACATTTTTCCAGCCAAATTCAAACATTTCAGAAATAGCTGGAAATATCCGTCTAAAACTCAAAACGAACGTATCTTTCAGACTGCTCTGCTGTGTGTTCTCTTAGCTAAGGCAGTTGAATCTACCTTGAGATTCAACAAGTGAGAACCGCGTTTCTTCTAAAAGCTGCGTTTAGATATTTCAGAATGAATGGGAGTAAACGCTGTATTGAGAAATATCTGCTTCTAAAACCAAAACGGAGCAACCTAACAGAACGCCTTCAATGTGTTCGTTCAACTTACAGAGTTAAACTGATGTGTGTTTGCAGGAGTTAGTAAACCCTTTCTGTGAAGAAGCGGAAAACGCATTTTTCCAGCGAAATCTAAGCATTTCAGAAATAGCTGGACATCTCCGTCTAAAACTCAAAACGAACGTATCCTTCAGACTGCTCTGCTCTGTGTTCGCTTAGCTCAGGGAGCTGAATCTGCCTTGAGATTCAGAGAGTGAGAAGTGCGTTTCTTCTAGGAGCTGCGTTTGTATAGTCAAGAGTGAATGGGAGTTCATGCTGTATTGAGAAATATCTGCTTCTAAAACCAAAACGGAGCAACCTAACAGAACGGCCTTCAATGTGTGCGTTCAACTTACAGAGTTAAACTGATGTTTGTTTGCATGAATTTGTAAACCCTTTCTGTGAAGACGCGGAAGACGCATTTTTCCAGCCAAATCCTAGCATTTCAGGCATAGCTTGAAATCTTCGTCTAAAACTCAAAACGAACGTATCCTTCAGACTGCTCTGCTCTGTGTTCGCTTAGCTCAGGGAGCTGAAACTACCTTGAGATTCAGAGAGTGAGAAGTGCGTTTCTTCTAGGAGATGCGTTTGGATATTCCAGAGTGAATGGGAGTAAACGCCGTATTGAGAAATATCTGCTTCTAAAACCAAAACGGAGCAACATACAGAACGGATATCAATGTGTGCGTTCAACTTAAAGAGTTAAACTCGTGTGTTTGCAGGAGTTTGTAAACCCTTTCTGTGAAGAAGTGGAAAACGCATATTTCCTGACTAATCCAAGCATTTCAGAAATAGCTGGAAATCTCCGTGTAAAACCCAAAACGATCGTATCCTTCAGACTGCTCTGCTGTGTGTTCGCTTAGCTAAGGCAGCTGAATCTGCCTTGAGATTCAGAGAGTGAGAAGCGCATTTCTTCTAGGAGCTGCGTTTGGATATTCCAGAGTGAATGGGAGTAAACGCTGTATTTAGAAACATCTGCTTCTAAAACCAAAACGGAGCAACCTAACAGAACGGCCTTCAATATGTTCGTTCAACTTACAGAGTTAAACTGATGTGTGTTTGCAGGAGGTTGTAAACCTTTTCTGTGAAAAAGCGGAAAACGCATTTTTCCATCCAAATCCAAGCATTTTAGTAATAGCTGGACATCTCCGTCTAAAACTCAAAACGAACGTATCCTTCAGACTGCTCTGCTGTGTGTTCGCTTACCTAAGGGAGTTGAATCTGCCTTGGGATTCAGAGTGAGAAGCGCATTTCTTCTACGAGCTGCGTTTGGATAGTCCAGAGTAAACGGGAGTTAACGCTGTATTGAGAAATATCTGCCTCTAAAACCAAAACGGAGCAACCTAACAGAACGGCCCTCAATGTGTGCCTTCCACTTACAGAGTTAAACTGATGGGTGTTTGCAGGAATTTGTAAACCCTTTCTGTGAAGTAGCGGAAAACGCATTTTTCCAGCGAAATCCAAGCATTTCAGGAATAGCTAGAAATCTCCGTCTAAAACTCAAAACGGACGTAACCTTCAGACTGCTATGCTGTGTATTCGCTTAGCTAAGAGACCTGAATCTGCCTTGAGATTAAGAGAGTGAGAACCGCGTTTCCTCTAGGAGCCGCGTTTGGATATTCCAGAGTGAATGGGAGTAAACCCTGTATTGAGAAATATCTGCTTCTAAAACCAAAACGGAGCAACCTAACAGAACGGCCTTCAATGTGTGCGTTTAACTTACAAAGTAAAACTGATGTGTGTTTGCAGGAGTTTGTAAACCCGTCCTGTTCGCTGAGCTAAGTGAGCTGAATTTGCCTTGAGATTCAGAGAGTGAGAAGCCCGTTTCTTCTAGGAGCTGCGTTTGGATATTCCAGAGTGAATGGGAGTAAACGCTGTATTGAGAAATATCTGCTTCTAAAACCAAAACGGATCAACCTACAAGAGAAGCGTTCAATGTATGCGTTCAACTTACAGAGTTAAACTGATGTGTGTTTGCAGGAGTTTGTAAACCCTTTCTGTTAAGAATCGGAAAACGCATTTTTCCATCCAAATCCAAGCATTTTAGAAATAGCTGGACATCTCCGTCTAAAACTCAAAACGAACGTATCCTTCAGACTGCTCTGCTGTGTGTTGGCTTACCTAAGGGAGTTGAATCTGCCTTGAGATTCAGAGAGTGAGAAGCGCGTTTCTTCTAGGAGCTGCGTTTGGATATTCCAGAGTGAATGGGAGTAAATGCTGTATTGAGAAATTTCTGCTTCTAAAACCAAAACGGAGCAACCTAACAGAACGGCCTTCAATGTGTGCATTCATCCTAAAGAGTTAAACTGATGTGTGTGTGCAGGAGTTTGTAAACCCTTTCTGTGAAGAACCGAAAAAGCATTTTTCCAGCCAAATCCAAGCATTTCAGAAATAGCTGGACATCTCCGTCTAAAACTCAAAACGAACGTATCCTTTAGACTGCTCTGCTGTGTTTTCGCTGACCTAAGGCAGTTGAATCTGCCTTGAGATTCAGAGAGTGACAAGCGCATTTCTTCTAGGAGCTGCCTTTGTATAGTCAAGAGTGAATGGGAGTTCACGCTGTATTGAGAAATATCTGCTTCTGAAACCCAAACGGAGCAACCTAACAGAACGGCCTTCAATGTGTGCGTTCATCCTAAAGAGTTAAACTGATGTGTGTTTGCAGGAGTTTGTATACACTTTCTGTGAAGAAGCGGAAAATTTATTTTTCCAGCCAAATCCAAGCATTTCAGAAATAGCTGGAAATCTCCGTCTAAAACACAAAACGAACGTGTCCTTCCGACTGCCCTGCTGTGTGTTCGCTTACCTAAGGGAATTGAATCTGCCTTGAGATTCAGAGAGTGAGAAGCGCGTTTCTTCTAGAAGCTGCGTTTGCATATACCAGAGTGAATGAGAGTTAACGTTGTATTGAAAAATATCTGCTTCTAAAAGCAAAACGGAGCCACCTAACAGAACGGCCTTCAATGTGTGCGTTCAACTTAAGGAGTTAAACTGATGTGTGTTTGCAGGAGTTTGTAAACCCTTTCCGTGAAGAAGCGGAAAACGAATTTTCCAGCTAAATACAAGCATTTCAGAAATAGCTGGAAATCTCCGTCTAAAACTCAAAACGAACCTATCCTTCAGACTGCTCTGCTGTGTGTTCGCTTACCTAAGAAAGCTGAATCTGTCTTGAGTTTCAGAGAGTGAGAAGCGCGTTTCTTCTAGGAGCTGCGTTTGGATATTACAGAGTGAATGGGAGTCAACACTGTATTGAGAAATATCTCGTTCTAAAACAAAAACGGAGCCACCTAGCAGAACGGCCTTCAATGTGTGCGTTCAACTTACAGAGTTAAAGAGATGTGTGTTTGCAGGAGTTTGTAAACCCTTTCTGAGAGGAAGCGGAAAACGCATTTTCCAGCAAAATCCAAGCATTTCAAGAATAGCTGGAAATCTCCGTCTAAAACTCAAAACGAACGTATCCTTCATACTGCTCTGCTGTGTGTTGTCTTAGCTAAGGCAGTTGAATTTAATTAGAGATTCAAAAAGTGAGAACCGCGTTTCTTCTAGGAGCTGCGTTTGGATATTCCAGAGTGAATGGGAGTAAACGCTGTATTGAGAAATATCTGCTTCTAAAACCAAGACGGAGATAACTAACAGAGCGGCCTTCAATGTGTGCGTTACACTTAAAGAGTTAAACTGAGGTGGGTTTGCAGGAGTTTCTAAACCCTTTCTGAGAAGAAGCGGAAAACGCATTTTCCAGCCAAATACAGCATATCAGGAATAGCTGGAAATCTCCGTCTAAAACTGAAATGAACATATACTTCAGACTGCTCTGCTGTGTGTTCGCTTACCTAAAAGAATTGAATCTGCCTTGAGATTCAGAGAGTGAGAAGCGCGTTTCTTTTATGAGCTGCGTTTGGATATTCCAGAGTGAATGAAAGTAAACGCTGTATTGAGAAATATCTGCTTCTAAAACCAAAACGGAGCAACCTAACAGAACGGCCTTCAATGTGTGCGTTCAACTTCCAGAGTTAAACTGATGTGTGTTTGCAGGAGTTTGTAAACCCTTGCCGACAAGAAGCGGAAAACGCATTTTTCCTGCCAAATCCAAGCATTTCAGGAATAGCTGGAAATCTCCGTCTAAAACTCAAAACGAACGTATCCTTCAGACTGCTCTGCTGTGTGTTCGCTTAGCTAAGGGAGTTGAATCTGCCTTGAGTTTCAGAGAGTGAGAAGCGCGTTTCTTCTAGAAGCTGCGTTTCGATATTACAGAGTGAATGGGAGTAAACGCTGTATTGAGAAATATCTGATTCCACAACCAAAACGGAGCAACTTAGCAGAACGGCCTTCAATGTGTGCGTTCAATTTACAGAGTTAAACTGATGTGTGTTTGCAGGAGTTTGTAAACCCTTTCTTAGAAGAAGCGGAGAACGCATTTTCCAGCAAAATCCAAGCATTTCAGCAATAGCTGGAAATCTCCGTCTAAAGCTTAAACCGAACGTATCCTTCAGACTACTCCGCTGTGTGTTCGCTTACCTAAGGGAGTTGAATCTGCCTTGAGATTCGGAGAGTGAGAAGCGTGTTTCTTCTAGGAGCTTCGTTTGGATAGTTCTGAGAGAATGGGAGTTAACACTGTATTGAGCAATATCTGCTTGTAAAACCAAAACGGAGAAACCTAACAGAACGGCTTTCAATGTGTGCGTTCAACTTACAGAGTTAAACGGATGTGTGTTTGCAGGAGTTTGTAAACCCTTTCCGTCAATAAGCGGAAAACGCATTTTCCAGCAAAATCCAAGCATTTCAGCAATAGCTGGAAATCTCCGTCTAAAACTCAAAACGAACGTATCCTTCAGACTACTCTGCTGTGTGTTCTCATACCTAAGGAACCTGAATCTGCCTTGAGATTCAGAAAGTGAGAAGCGCGTTTCTTTTAGGAGCTGCGTTTAGATATTCCAGAGTGAATGAAAGTAAACGCTGTATTGAGAAATATCTGCTTCTAAAACCAAAACGGAGCAACCTAACAGAACGCCTTCAATGTGTGCGTTCAACTTACAGAGTTAAACTGATGTGTGTTTGCAGGAGTTTGTAAACCCTTTCTGAGAAGAAGCGGAAAACGCATTTTCAAGCAAAATCCAAGCATTTCAGCAATAGCTGGAAATCTCCGTCTAAAACTCAAAACGAACGTATCCTTCAGACTACTCTGCTGTGTGTTCTCATACCTAAGGGACCTGAATCTGCCTTGAGATTCAGACAGTGAGAAGCGCGTTTCTTTTAGGAGCTGCGTTTAGATATTCCAGAGTGAATGAAAGTAAACGCTGTATTGAGAAATATCTGCTTCTAAAAGAAAAACGGAGCAACATAACAGAATTGCCTTCTATGTGTTCGTTCCACTTACAGAGATAAACTGATGTGTGTTTGCAGGAAATTGTAAACCCTTTCTCTGAAGAAGCGGAACACGCATTTTTCCAGACAAATTCAAGCATTTCAGAAATAGCTGGAAATCTCCGTCTAAAACTCAAAACGAACGTATTTTTCAGACTGCTCTGCTGTGTGTTCTCTTAGCTAAGGCAGTTGAATCTACCTTGAGATTCAACAAGTGTGAACCGCGTTTCTTCCAAAAGCTGCGTTTAGATATTCCAGAGTGAATGGGAGTAAACGCTGTATTGAGAAATATCTGCTTCTAAAACCAAACCGGAGCAACCTAACAGAACGCCTTCAATGTGTTCGTTCAACTTACAGAGTTAAACTGATGTGTGTTTGCAGGAGTTAGTAAACCCTTTCTGTGAAGAAGCGGAAAACGCATTTTTCCAGCGAAATCTAGGCATTTCATAAATAGCTGGACATCTCCGTCTAAAACTCAAAACGAACGTATCCTTCAGATTGCTCTGCTCTGTGTTCGCTGAGCTCAGGGAGCTGAATCTGCCTTTAGATTCAGAGAGTGAGAAGTGCGTTTCTTCTAGGAGATGCGTTTGGATATTCCAGAGTGAATGGGAGTAAACGCCGTATTGAGAAATATCTGCTTCTAAAACCAAAACGGAGCAACTTACAGAACGGATATCAATGTGTGCGTTCAACTTGAAGAGTTAAACTCGTGTGTTTGCAGGAATTTGTAAACACTTTCTGTGAAGAAGTGAAAAACGCATATTTCCTGACTAATCCAAGCATTTCAGAATTAGCTGGAAATCTCCGTATAAAATTCAAAACGAACGTATCCTCCAGACTGCTCTGCTGTGTGTTCGCTTAGCTAAGGAAGTTGAATCTGCTTTGAGATTCAGAGTGAGAAGCGCGTTTCTTCTAGGATCTGCGTTTGGATATTCCGGAGTGAAGGGGAGTAAACGCTGTAGTGAGAAATATCTGCTTCTAAAACCAAAACGAAGAAACCTAATAGAACGGCCTTCAATGTGTGCGTTCAACTTACAGAGTTCAACTGATGTGTGTTTGCCGGAGTTTGTAAACCCTTTCTGTGAAGAAGCGGAAAACGCATTTTACCAGCCAATTCCAAGCATTTCAGAAATAGCTGGAAATCTCCGTCTAAAACTCAAAACGAACGTATCCTTCAGACTGCACTGCTGTGTGTTCGCTTAGCTAAGAAAGTTGAATCTGCCTTGAGATTTAGAGAGTGAGAAGCGCGTTACCTCTAGGAGCTGCGTTTGGATATTCCAGAGTGAATAAGATTAAACGCTGTATTGAGAAATATCTGCTTCTAAAACCAAAACGGACCAACCTAACAGAATGGCCTTCACTTTGTGCGTTCAACTTACAGAGTTAAACTGACGTGTGTTTGCAGGAGTTTGTAAACCCTTTCTGAGAAGAGGGGGAAAACGCATTTTCCAGCAAAATCCAAGCATTTAGGGATAGCTGGAAATCTCAGTCTAAAACTCAAAACGAACGTACCCTTCAGACTGCTCTGCTGTGTGTTCGCTTACCAAAGGGAGTTGAATCTGCCTTGAGATTCAGAGAGTGAGAAGCGCGTTTTTTCTAGGAGCTGCGTTTGGATATTCCACAGTGAATGAAAGTAAACGCTGTATTGAGAAATATCTGCTTCTAAAACCAAAACGGAGCAACCTAACAGAACGGCCTTCAATGGGTTCGTTCAACTTACAGAGTTAAACTGATGTGTGTTTGCAGGAATTTTTAAACCCTTTCTGTGAAGAAGCGGAAAACGCATTTTTCCAGCCAAATCCAAGCATTTCAGGAATAGCTGGAAATCTCCGTCTAAAACTCAAAACGGACGTATCCTTCAGACTGCTCTGCTGTGTGTTCTCTTAGCTAAGGCAGTTGAATCTACCTTGAGATTCAAAAAGTGAGAACCACGTTTCTTCTAGGAGCTGCGTTTAGATATTCTAGAGTGAATGGGAGTAAACGCTGTATTGAGAAATATCTGCTTCTAAAACCAAAACGGAGCAACCTAACAGAACGGCCTTCAATGTGTTCGTTCAACTTACACAGTTAAACTGATGTTTGTTTGCAGGAATTTGTAAACCCTTTCTGTGAAGAAGAGGAAGACGCATTTTTCCAGCCAAATCCAAGCATTTCAGGCATAGCTGGAAATCTCCGTCTAAAACTCAAAACGAACGTATCCTTCAGACTACTCTGCTGTGTGTTCTCATACCTAAGGGACCTGAATCTGCCTTGAGATTCAGAGAGTGAGAAGTGCGTTTCTTTTAGGAGCTGCGTTTAGATATTCCAGAGTGAATGAAAGTAAACGCTGTATTGAGAAATATCTGCTTCTAAAAGAAAAACGGAGCAACCTAAAAGAATGGCCTTCTATGTGTTGGTTCCACTTACAGATATAAACTGATGTGTGTTTGCAGGAGATTGTAAACCCTTTCTGTGAAAAAGCGGAACACGCATTTTTCCAGCCAAATTCAAGCATTTCAGAAATAGCTGGAAATCTCCGTCTAAAACTCAAAACGAACGTATCTTTCAGACTGCTCTGCTGTGTGTTCTCTTAGCTAAGGCAGTAGAATCTACCTTGAGATTCAACAAGTGAGAACCGCGTTTCTTCCAAAAGCTGCGTTTAGATATTCCAGAGTGAATGGGAGTAAACGCTCTATTGAGAAATATCTGCTTCTAAAACCAAACCGGAGCCACCTAACAGAACGCCTTCAATGTGTTCGTTCAACTTACAGAGTTAAACTGATGTGTGTTTGCAGGAGTTAGTAAACCCTTTCTGTGAAGAAGCGGAAAACGCATTTTTCCAGCGAAATCTAAGCATTTCAGAAATAGCTGGACATCTCCGTCTAAAACTCAAAACGAACATATCCTTCAGACTGCTCTGCTCTGTGTTCGCTGAGCTCAGGGAGCTGAATCTGCCTTGAGATTCAGAGACTGAGAAGTGCGTTTCTTCTAGGAGATGCGTTTGGATATTCCAGAGTGAATGGGAGTAAACGCCGTATTGAGAAATATCTGCTTCTAAAACCAAAACGGAGCAACTTACAGAACGGATATCAATGGGTGCGTTCAACTTAAAAAGTTAAACTCGTGTGTTTGCAGGAGTTTGTAAACACTTTCTGTGAAGAAGTGGAAAACCCATATTTCCTGACTAATCCAAGCATTTCAGAAATAGCTGGAAATCTCCGTCTAAAACCCAAAACGAACGTATCCTCCAGACTGCTCTGCTGTGTGTTCGCTTAGCTAAGGAAGTTGAATCTGCTTTGAGATTCAGAGTGAGAAGCGCGTTTCTTCTAGGATCTGCGTTTGGATATTCCGGAGTGAAGGGGAGTAAACGCTGTAGTGAGAAATATCTGCTTCTAAAACCAAAACGAAGCAACCTAATAGAACGGCCTTCAATGTGTGCGTTCAACCTACAGAGTTAAACTGATGTGTGTTTGCAGGAGTTTGTAAACCTTTCTGTGAAGAAGCGGAAAACGCAATTTTCCAGCCAAATACATGCATTTCAAAAATAGCTGGAAATCTCCGTCTAAAACTCAAAACGATCGTGTCCTTCAGACTGCTCTGCTGTGTGTTCGCTTAGCTAAGGGAGCTGAATCTGCCTTGAGATTCAGAGAGTGAGAAGCGCATTTCTTCTAGGAGCTGCGTTTGGATATTCCAGAGTGAATGGGAGTAAACGCTGTATTGAGAAATATCTGCTTCTAAAACCAAAACGGAGCAACCTAACAGAACCGCCTTTAATGTGTGTGTTCAACTTACAGAGTTGAACTGATTTTTGTTTGCAGGAGTTTGTAAACCCTTTCTGAGAAGAAGCGGAAAAGGCATTTTCCAGCCAAATCCAAACATTTCAGGAATAGCTGGAAATCTCCGTCTAAAACTCAAAACGAACGTATGCTTCAGACTGCTCTGCTGTGTGTTCGCTTACATAACGGAGTTGAATCTGCCTTGAGATTCAGAGAGTGAGAAGCGCGTTTCTTATAGGTGCTGCGTTTGGATATTACAGAGCAAATGGGAGTAAACGCTGTATTGAAAAATATCTGCTTCTAAAACCAAAACAGAGCAACCTAACAGAACGGCCTTCAATGTGTGCATTCAACTTAAAGAGTTAAACTGATGTGTGTTTGCAGGAGTTTGTAAACCCTTTCTGTGAAGAAGCGGAAAACGCATTTTTCAAGCCAAATCCAAGCATTTCAGAAATAGCTGGACATCTCCGTCTAAAACTCAAAACGAACGTATCCTTCAGACTGCTCTGCTGTGTGTTCGCTTACCTAAGGGAGTTGAATCTGCCTTGAGATTCAGAGAGTGAGAAGCGCGTTTCTTCTAGGAGCTGCGTTTGGATTGTCCAGAGTGAACGGGAGTTAACGCTGTATTGAGAAATATCTGCTTCTAAAACCAAAACGGAGCAAACTAACAGAACGGCCTTCAATGTGTGCGTTCCACTTACAGAGGTAAACTGATGTGTGTTTGCAGAAATTTGTAAACCCTTTCTGTGAAGAAGCGGAAAAAGCATTTTTCCAGTGAAATCCAAGCATTTCAGGAATAGCTGGAAATCTCCGTCTAAAACTCAAAACGGACGTATCCTTCAGACTGCTCTGCTGTGTGTTCGCTTAGCTAAGGGACCTGAATCTGCCTTGAGATTCAAAGAGTGAGAACCGCGTTTCTTCTAGGAGCTGCGTTTGGATATTCCAGAGTGAATGGGAGTAAACCCTGTATTGAGAAATATCTGCTTCCAAAACCAAAACGGAGATAACTAACAGAGCGGCCTTCAATGTGTGCGTTACACTTAAAGAGTTAAACTGAGGTGGGTTTGCAGGAGTTTGTAAACCCTATCTGAGAAGAGCGGAAAACGCATTTTCCAGCCAAATACAGCATTTCAGGAATAGCTGGAAATCTCCGTCTAAAACTGAAATGAACGTATACTTCAAATTGCTCTGCTGTGTGTTCGCTTAGCTAAGGGACCTGAATCTGCCTTGAGATTCAGAGAGTGAGAAGCGCGTTTCTTCTAGGAGCTGCGCTTGGATATTCCAGAGTGAATGAAAGTTAACGCTGTATTGAGAAATATCTGCTTCTAAAACCAAAACGGAGCAACCTAACAGAACGGCCTTCAGTGTGCGCGTTCAACTTACAGAGTTAAACTGATGTGTGTTTGCAGGAGTTTGTAAACCCTTTCAGTCAAGAAGCGGAAAACGCATTTTTCCTGCCCAATCCAAGCATTTCAGAAATAGCTGGAAATCTCCGTCTAAAACTCAAAACGAACATATCCATCAGACTGCTCTTCTGTGTGTTCGCTTACCTAAGGGAGTTGAATCTGCCTTGAGATTCAGAGAGTGAGAAGCGCGTTTCTTCTAGGAGCTGCGTTTGGATATTACAGAGTGAAAGAGAGTTAACGCTGTATTGAGAAATATCTGCTTCTAAAACCAAAACGGAGCAACCTAACAGAACGGCCTTTAATGTGTGCGTTCAACTTACAGAGATAAACTGACGTGTGTTTGCAGGGGTTTTTAAACCCTTTCCGTCAAGAAGCGGAAAACGCATTTTTCCTGCCATATCCAAGCATTTTAGAAATAGCTGGAAATCTCCGTCTAAAACTCAAAACGAACGTATCCTTCAGACTGCTCCGCTGCGTGTTCGCTTAGCTAAGTGAGCTGAATCTGCCTTGAGATTCAGAGAGTGAGAAGCCCGTTTCTTCTAGGAGCTTCGTTTGGATATTCCAAAGTGAATGGGATTAAAGGCTGTATTGAGAAATATCTGCTTCTAAAACCAAAACAAAGCAACTTAGCAGAACGGCCTTCAATGTGTGCGTTCAACTTACAGAGTTAAACTGATGTGTGTTTGCCGGAGTTTGTAAACCCTTTCTGTGAAGAAGCGGAAAACGCATTTTACCAGCCAATTCCAAGCATTTCAGAAATGGCTGGAAATCTCCGTCTAAAACTCAAAACGAACGTATCCTTCAGACTGCACTGCTGTGTGTTCGCTTAGCTAAGGGAGTTGAATCTGCCTTGAGATTTAGAGAGTGAGAAGCGCGTTACCTCTAGGATCTGCGTTTGGATATTCCAGAGTGAATGGGATTAAACGCTGTATTGAGAAATATCTGCTTCTAAAACCAAAACAGACCAACCTAACAGAACTGCCTTGAATGTGTGCGTTCAACTTACAGAGTTAAACTGATGTGTGTTTGCAGGAGTTTGTAAACCCTTTCTGAGAACAAGCGAAAAACGCATTTTCCAGCAAAATCCAAGCATTTCAGAAATAGCTGGAAATCTCTGTCTAAAACTCAAAACGAACGTATCCTTCAGACTGCTCCGCAGTGTGTTCGGTTAGCTAAGGGAGTTGAATCTGCCTTGATGTTCAGAGAGTGAGAAGCGCGTTTTTTCTAGGAGCTGCGTTTGGATATTTCAGAGTGAATGAGAGTTAACGCTGTATTGAGAAATATCTGCTTCTAAAACCAAAACAGAGCAACCTAACAGAACGGCCTTAAATGCGTGCGTTCGACTTACAGAGTTAAACTGATGTGTGTTTGCAGGAGTTTGTAAACCCTTTCCGTCAAGAAGCGGAAAACGCATTTTTTCTGCCATATCCGTGCATTTCAGAAATAGCTGGAAATCTCCGTCTAAAACTCAAAACGGACGTATCCTTCAGACTGCTCTGATGTGTTCTCTTAGCTAAGGCAGTTGAATCTACCTTGAGATTCAAAAAGTGAGAACAGCGTTTCTTCTAGGAGCTGCGTTTAGATATTCCAGAGTGCATGGGAGTAAACGCTGTATTGAGAAATATCTGCTTCTAAAACCAAAACGGAGCAACCTAACAGAACGGCCTTCAATGTGTGCGTTCAACTTACAGAGTTAAACTGATATGTGTTTGCAGGAGATTGTAAACCCTTTCTGAGAAGAAGCGGAAAACGCATTTTCCAGCCAAATCCAATCATTTCAGGAATAGCTGGAAATCTCCGTCTAAAACTCAAAACGAACGTATCCTTCAGACTGCTCTGCTGTGTGTTCGCTTAGATAAGGGACCTGAATCTGCCTTGAGATTATAAGAGTGAGAAGCCCGTTTCTTCTAGGAGCTGCGTTTTCATATTCAAGATTGAAAGGGACTAAACGCTGTATTGAGAAATATCTGCTTCTAAAACCAAAACAAAGCAACCTAACAGAACGGCTTTCAATTTGTGCGCTCAACTTACAGAGTTAAACTGATGTGTGTTTGCAGGAGTTTGTAAACCCTTTCTGAGAAGAAGCGGAAAACGCATTTTCCAGCCAAATCCAAGCATTTCAGGAATAGCTGGATATCTCCGTCTAAAACTCAAAACGAACGTATCCGTCAGACTGCTCTGCTGTGTGTTCATTTACCTAAGTGAGTTGAATCTGCCTTGAGATTCAGAGAGTGAGAAACGCGTTTCTTTTAGGAGTTGCGTTTGTATATTCCAGAGGGAATGGGAGTAAACGCTGTATTGAGAAATATCTGCTTCTAAAACCAAAACGGAGCAACCTAACAGAACGGCCTTCAATGTGTGCATTCAACCTAGAGAGTTAAACTGATGTGTGTTTGCAGGAATTTGTAAACCCTTTCTGTGAAGAAACGGAAAACGCATTTTTCCAGCCACATCCAAGCATTTCAGGAATAGCTGGAAATCTCAGTCTAAAACTCAAAACGAACGTATCCTTCAGACTACTCTGCTGTGTGTTCGCTTACCTAAGGGATTTGAATCTGCCTGGAGATTCAGAGAGTGAGAAGCGCGTTTCTTTTAGGAGCTGCGTTTGGACATTCCAGAGTGAATGGGAGTAAACGCTGTATAGAGAAATATCTGCTTCTAAAACCAAAACGGAGCAACCTAACAGAACGGCCTTCAATGTGTGCGTTCAACCTAAAGAGATAAACTGATTTATGTTTGCAGGAGTTTGTAAACCCTTTCTGTGAAGAAGCGGAAAACGCATTTTTCCAGCCAAATCCAAGCATTTCAGAAATAGCTAAAATCTCCGACTAAAACTCAAAACAAAGGTATTCTTAAAACTGCTCTGTTGTGTGTTCGCTTACCTAAGGGAGTTGAATCTGCCTTGAGATTCAGAGAGTGAGAAGCGCGTTTCATGTAGAAGCTGCGTTTGGATATTCCAGAGTGAATGAGAGTTAAGGCTGTATTGAGAAATATTTGCTTCTAAAAGCAAAACGGAGCAACCTAACAGAACGGGCTTCCATGTGTGCGTTCAACTTACAAAGTTAAACTGATGTTTGTTTGCAGGAGTTTGCAAACCCTTTCCGTGAAGAAGCCTAAAACGCATTTTTCCAGCCAAATCCAAGCATTTCAGAAAGAGCTGGAAATCTCCGTCTAAAACTCAAAACGAACCTATTTTTCAGAATGCTCTGCTGTGTGTTCGCTTAGCTAAGGGAACTGAATCTGCCTTGAGATTCAGAGAGTGAGAAGCGTGTTTGTTCTAGGAGCTGCGTTTGGATATTCCAGAGTGAAAGGGAGTAAACGCTGTATTGAGAAATATCTGCTTCTAAAACCAAAACGGAGATACCTAACAGAAAGGCCTTCAATGTGTGCGTTCAACTTACAGAGTTAAACTGATGTGAGTTTGCAGGAGATTGTAAAAACTTTCTGTAGACAAGCAGAAAACGCATTTTTCCAGCCAAATCCAAGCATTTCAGAAATAGCTGGAAATCTCCGTCTAAAACTCAAAACGAACGTATCCTTCTTACTGCTCTGCTCTGTGTTCTCATAGGTAAGGGACCTGAATCTGCCTTGAGATTCAGAGAGTGAGAAGCCCGTTTCTTTTAGGAGCTGCGTTTGGATATTCCAGAGTGAATGGGATTAAACGCTGTATTGAGAAATATCTGCTTCTAAACCCAAAACAAAGCAACCTACCAGAGAGGCCTTCAATGTGTGCGTTCCACTTACAGAGTTAAACTGATGTGTGTTTGCAGGAGTTTGTTAACCCTTTCTGAAAAGAAGGGAAAAACGCATTTTCCAGCCAAATCCAAGCATTTCAGGGATAGCTGGAAATCTCCGTCTAAAACTCAAAACGAACGTATCCGTCAGACTGCTCTGCTGTGTGTTCGCTTAACTAAGTGATTTGAATCTGCCTTGAGATTCAGAGAGTGAGAAGCGCATTTCTTCTAGGAGCTGCGTTTGGATATTCCAGAGTGAAAGGGAGTAAACGCTGTATTGAGAAATATCTGCTTCTAAAACCAAAACGGAGGAACCTAACAGAACGGCCTTCAATGTGTGCGTTCAACTTACAGAGTTACACTGATGTGAGTTTGCAGGAGATTGTAAACACTTTCTGTAGAGAAGCGGAAAACGCATATTTTCTGCCAAATCCAAGCATTTAAGAAATAGCTGGAAATCTGTCTCTAAAACTCAAAACGAACGTACACTTCAGACTGCTCTGCTGTGTGTTCGCTTACCTAATGGAGTTGAATCTGCCTTGAGATTAAGAGAATGAGAAGCGCGTTTCTATTACGAATTGGGTTTGGATATCCCAGAGTGAATAAAAGTAAACGCTGTATTGAGAAATATCTGCTTCTAAAACCAAAACGGAGCAACCTAACAGAACGGCCTTCAATGGGTGCGTTCAACTTACAGAGTTAACCTGATGTGTGTTTGCAGGAATTTTTAAACCCTTTCTATGAAGAAGCAGAAAACGCATTTTTCCAGCCGAATCCAAGCATTTCAGGAATAGCTGGAAATCTCCGTCTAAAACTCAAAACGAACGTATCCTTCAGACTGCTCTGCTGTGTGTTCGCTTACCTAAGGGAGTTGAACCTGCCTTGAGATTCAGAGAGTGAGAAGCGCGTTTCTTTTAGGAGCTGCGTTTGAATATTCCAGAGAGAATGAGAGTTAACGCTGTATTGAGAAATATCTGCTTCTAAACCCAAAACGGAGAAACCTAACAGAACGGCCTTCATTCTGTGCGTTCAACTTACAGAGTTAAACTGATGTGTTATTTCAGGAGTTTGTAAACCCTTTCCGTGAAGAAGCGGAAATCGCATTTTTCCAGCCAAATCCAAGCATTTCAGAAGTAGCTGGAAATCTCCGTCTAAAACTCAAAACGAACCCATTTTTCAGACTGCTCTGCTGTGTGTTTGCTTACCGAAGGGAGCTGAATCTGCCTTGAGATTCAGAGAGTGAGAAGCGTGTTTCTTCTAGGAGCTTCGTTTGGATATTCCAGAGTGAATGGGAGTAATCGCTGTATTGAGAAATATGTGCTTCTAAAACCAAAACGAAGCAACCTAACAGAACGGCCTTCAATGTGTGCGTTCAACCTACAGAGTTAAACTGATGTGTTTTTGCAGGAGTTTGTAAACCCTTTCTGTGAAGAAGCGGAAAACGCATTTTTCAAGCCAAATCCAAGCATTTCACGAATAGCTGGAAATCTCCGTCTAAAACTCAAAACGAACGTATGTTTCAGACTGCTCTGCTGTGTGTTCTCTTAGCTAAGGCAATTGAATTTACCTTGAGATTCAAAAAGTGATAACCGCGTTTCTTCTAGGAGCTGCGTTTAAATATTTTAGAGTTAATGGGAGTAAACGCTGTATTGAGAAATATCTGCTTCTAAAACCAAAACGGAGCAACTTAACAAAACGGCCTTCAATGTGTGCGTTCAACTTACAGAGTTAAACTGATGTGTGTTTGCAGGAATTTGTAAACCCTTTCTGTGAAGAAGCGGAAAACGCATTTTTCCAGCCAAATCCAACCATTTCGGGAATAGCTGAAAATCTCCGTCTAAAACTGAAAACGAACGTATTTTTCAGCCTGCTCTGCTGTGTGTTCTATTAGCTAAGGCAGTTGAATCCAACTTGAGATTAAAAAAGTGAGAACCGCGTTTCTTTTAGGAGCTGCATTTAGATATTCCAGAGTGAATGGGAGTAAACGCTGTATTGAGAATTATCGGCTTCTAAAACCAAAACGGAGCATCCTAACAGAACGGCCTTCAATGTGTGCGTTCAACTTACAGAGTTAAACTGATGTGTGTTTGCAGGAGATTGTAAACCCTCTCTGAGAAGAAGCGGAAAACGCATTTTCCAACCAAATCCAAGCATTTCAGGAATAGCTGGAAATCTCCGTCTAAAGCTCAAAACGAACATATCCTTCAGACTGCTCTGCTCTGTGTTCGCTTAGCTCAGGCAGCTGAATCTGTCTTTAGATTCAGAGAGTGAGAAGTGCGTTTCTTCTAGGAGATGCGTTTGGATATTCCAGAGTGAATGGGCGTAAACGCCGTATTGAGAAATATCGGCTTCTAAAACCAAAACGGAGCAACTTACAGAACGGATATCAACGTGTGCGTTCAACGTAAAGAGTTAAACTCGTGTGTTTGCAGGAGTTTGTAAACTGTTTCTGT
Source organism: Callithrix jacchus (assembly GCF_049354715.1). Taxonomy (NCBI): domain Eukaryota; kingdom Metazoa; phylum Chordata; class Mammalia; order Primates; family Cebidae; genus Callithrix; species Callithrix jacchus. Next base: position 61,162,559 of record NC_133506.1, read on the forward strand.
GAAGAAGTGGAAAACCCATATTTCCTGACTAATCCAAGCATTTCAGAAATAGCTGGAAATCTCCGTCTAAAACCCAAAACGAACGTATCCTTCAGACTGCTCTGCTGTGTGTTCGCTTACCTAAGTGTGTTGAATCTGCCTTGGGATTCAGAGAGTGAGAAGCGCGTTTCTTCTAGGAGCTGCGTTTTGATAGTCCAGAGTGAATGGGAATTGACGCGGTATTGAGAAATATCTGCTTCTAAAACCAAAACGGAGCAACCTAACAGAACGGCTTTCAATGTGTGCGTTTAACTTACAGAGTTAAACTGATATGTATTTGCAGGAGTTTTTAAATCCTTTCTGTGGAGAAGCGGAAAACGCATTTTTCCAGCCAAATCCAAGCATTTCAGAAATAGCTGGAAATCTTCGCCTAAAACTCAGAACGAATGTATCCTTCAGACGGCTCCGCAGTGTGTACTCTTAGCTAAGTGAGCTGAATCTGCCTTGAGATTCAGAGAGTGATAAGCCCGTTTCTTCTAGGAGCTGCGTTTGGATATTCCGGAGTTAATGGGATTAAACTCTGTATTGAGAAATATCTGCTTCTAAAACCAAAACGGAACAACATATCAGAGCGGCCTTCAATATGTGCGTCCAACTTACAGAGTTAAACTGATGTGTGTTTGCAGGAGTTTGTAAACACTTTCTGAGAATAAGCGGAAAACGCATTTTCCACCCCAATCCAAGCATTTCAGGAATAGCTGGAAATCTCCGTCTAAAACTCAAAACGAACGTATGTTTCAGACTGCTCTGCTGTGTGTTCTCTCAGCTAAGGCAGTTGAATTTACCTTGAGATTCAAAAAGTGAGAACCGCGTTTCTTCTAAAAGCTGCGTTTAAATATTCCACAGTGAATGGGAGTAAACGCTGTATTGAGAAATATCTGCTTCTAAAACCAAAACCGAGCAACCTAACAGAACGGCCTTCAATGTGTACCTTCAACTTACAGAGCTATACTGATGTGTGTTTGCAGGAATTTGTAAACCCTTTCTGAGAAGAAGCGGAAAACGCATTTTCCAGCCAATTACAAGCATTTCAGGAATAGCTGAAAATCTCCGTCTAAAACTCAAAACCAAAGTATCCTTCAGACTGCTCTGCTGTGTGTTCGCTTACCTAAGGGAGTTGAATGTGCCTTGAGTTTCAGAGAGTGATTAGCGCGTGTCTTTTAGGAGCTGCGTTTGGATATTCCAGAGTGAATGGGAGTAAACGCTGTATTGAGAAATATCTGCTTCTAAAACCAAAACGGAGCAACCTAACAGAACGGCCTTCATTGTGAGCATTCAACCTAAGGAGTTAAACTGATGTGTGTTTGCAGAAGTTTGTAAACCCTTTCTGTGAAGCAGCGGAAATCGCATTTTAAAGCCAAATCCAAGCATTTCAGGAATAGCTGGAAATCTCCGTCTAAAACTCAAATCGAACGTACCCTTCAGACTGCTCTGCTGTGTGTTCGCTTACATAACGGAGTTTAATCTGCCTTGAGATTCAGAGAGTGAGAAGCGCGTTTCTTATAGGTGCTGCGTTTGGATATTCCAGAGTGAATGAGAGTTAACGCTGTATTGAGAAATATCTGCTTCAAAAACCAAAACGGAGCAACCTAACAGAACTGCCTTCAATGTGTGCGTTCAACTTACAGAGTTAAACGGATGTGTGTTTGCAGGAGTTTGTAAACCCTTTCCGTGAAGAAGCGGAAAACACATTTTTCCAGCCAAATCCAAGCATTTCAATAAGGGCTGGAAATCTCCGTCTAAAACTCAAAACGAACCTATCCTTCAGAATGCTCTGCTGTGTGTTCGCTTTGCTAAGGGAGCTGAATCTGCCTGGAGTTTCAGAGAGTGAGAGGCGTGTTTCTTCTAGGAGCTGCGTGTGGATATTCCAGAGTGTATGGGAGTAAATGCTGTATTGAGAAATATCTGCTTCTAAAACAAAAACGGACCAACCTACCAGAACGGCCTTCAATTTGTGCGTTCAACCTACAGAGTTGAACTGATGTTTGTTTGCAGGAGTTTGTAAACCCTTTCTGTGAAGAAGCGGAAAACGGATTTTTCCAGCCAAATCGAAGCATTTCAGAAATAGCTGGAAATCTCCGTCTAAAACTTAAAACGAACGTATCCTTCAGACTGCTCTGCTGTGTGTTCGCTGACCTAAGGGAGTTGAATCTGCCTTGAGATTCAGAGAGTGAGAAGCGCGTTTCTGCTAGGAGCTGCGTTTGGATATTCCAGAGTGAAGAAGATTTAATGCTGTATTGAGAAATATCTGCTTCTAAAATTAAAACGGAGCAACGTAACAGAACGGCCTTCAATGTGTGCGTTCAACTTACAAAGTTAAACTGATGTGTGTTTGCAGGAGTTTGTAAACCCTTTCTGAGAAGAAGCGGAAAACGCATTTTCCAGCCAAATCCAAGCATTTCAGAAATAGCTGGAAATCTCCATCTAAAGCTCAAAACGAACGTATCCTTCAGACTGCTCTGCTGTGTGTTCGCTTACCTAAGTGAGTTGAATCTGCCTTGGGATTCAGAGAGTGAGAAGCGCGTTTCTTCTAGGAGCTGCGTTTTGATAGTCCAGAGTGAAACAGAGTTAACACGGTATTGAGAAATATCTGCTTCTAAAACCAAAACGGAGCAACCTAACAGAACGGCTTTCAATGTGTGCGTTCAACTTACAGAGATAAACTGATATGTCTTTGCAGGAGTTTGTAAATCCTTTCTGTGGAGAAGCGGAAAACGCATTTTTCCAGCCAAATCCAAGCATTTCAGAAATAGCTCGTAATCTCCGTCTATAACTCAATACGAACGTATCCTTCAAACTGCTCTGATGTGTGTTCGCTTAGCTAAGGAAGCTGAATCTGCCTTGAGATTCAGAGAGTGAGAAACGCGTTTCTTCTAGGAGCTGCGTTGGGATATTCCAGAGTGAATGGGAGTAAACGGTGTATTGAGAAACATCTGCTTCTAAAACCAAAACGGAGCAACCTAACAGAACGGCCTTCAATGTGTGCGTTCAACTAACAAAGTTAAACTGATGTGTGTTTGCAGGAGTTTGCAAACCCTTTCTGAGAAGAACCGGAAAACGCATTTTCCAGCCAAATACAAGCATTTCAGAAATAGCTGGAAATCTCCGTCTAAAACTCAAAACGAATGTATCCTTCAGACGGCTCCGCAGTGTGTACTCTTAGCTAAGTGAGCTGAATCTGCCTTCAGATTCAGAGAGTGAGAAGCGCGTTTCTTCTAGGAGCTGCGTTTCGATATTACAGAGTGAAAGGGAGTAAACGCTGTATTGAGAAATATCTGATTCTAAAACCAAAACGGAGCAACATAACAGAACGGCCTTCAATGTGTGCATTTAACCTACAGAGTTAAACTGATGTGTGTTTGCAGGGGTTTGTAAACCCTTTCTTTGAAGAAGCGAAAAACGCATTTTTCCAGCCAAATCCAAGCATTTCACAAATAGCTGGATATCTCCGTCTAAAACTCAAAACGAACGTATGCTTCAGACTGCTCTGCTGTGTGTTCGCTTACATAACGGAGTTGAATCTGCCTTGAGATTCAGAGAGTGAGAACCGCGTTTCTTGTAGGTGCTGCGTTTGGATATTCCAGAGTAAATGGGTGTAAACGCTGTATTGAAAAATATCTGCTTCGAAAACCAAAACAGAGCAACCTAACAGAACGGCCTTCAATGTGTGCATTCAACTTAAAGAGTTAAACTGATGTGTGTTTTCAGGAGTTTGTAAACCCTTTCTGTGAAGAAGCGGAAAACGCATTTTTCAAGCCAAATCCAAGCATTTCAGAAATACCTGGACTTATCCGTCTAAAACTCAAAACGAACGTATCCTTCAGACTGCTCTGCTGTGTGTTCTCTTAGCTAAGGCAGTTGAATCTACCTTGAGATTCAAAAAGTGAGAACCGCGTTTCTTCTAGGAGCTGCGTTTAAATATTCCAGAGTCAATGGGAGTAAACGCTATATTGAGAAATATTTGCTTCTAAAGCCAAAACGGAGCAACCTAACAGAACGGCCTTCAATATGTGCGTTCAACTTACAGAGTTAAACTGATGTGTGTTTGCAGGAGTTTGTAAACCCTTTCTGTGAAGAAGCGGAAGACGCATTTTTCCATCCAAATCCAAGCATTTTAGAAATAGCTGGACATCTCCGTCTAAAACTAAAAACGAACGTATCCTTCAGATTGCTCTGCTGTGTGTTCGCTTACCTAAGGGAGTTGAATCTGCCTTGAGATTCAGAGAGTGAGAAGCACGTTTCTTCTAGGAACTGCGTTTAGATAGTCCAGAGTAAATGGGAGTTAACGCTGTATTGAGAAATATCTGCTTCTAAAACCAAAACGGAGCAACCTAACAGAACGGCCTTCAATGTGTGCGTTCCACTTACAGAGTTAAACAGATGGGTGTTTGCAGGAATTTGTAAACCCTTTCTGCGAAGAAGCGGAAAACGCATTTTTCCAGCGAAATACAAGCATTTCAGGAATACCTGGAAATCTCCGTCTAAAACTCAAAACGGACGTATCCTTCAGACTGCTATGCTGTGTGTTCGCTTAGCTAAGGGACCTGAATCTGCCTTGAGATTCAGAGAGTGAGAAGCGCGTTTCTTCTGGGAGCTGCGTTTTCATATTCAAGATTGAATGGGAGTAAACGCTGTATTGAGAAATATCTGCTTCTAAAACCAAAAGGGAGCAACCTAACAGAACGGCCTTCAATGTGTGCGTTCAACTTACAGAGTTAAACTGATGTGTGTTTGCAGGAGTTTTTAACTCTTTCTGAGAAGAAGCGGAAAACGCATTTTCCAGCCAAATCCAAGCATTTCAGGAATAGCTGGATATCTCCGTCTAAAACTCAAAACGAACGTATCCGTCAGACTGCTCTGCTGTGTGTTTGTTTACCTAAGTGAGTTGAATCTGCCTTGAGATTCAGAGAGTGAGAAACGCGTTTCTTTTAGGAGCTGCGTTTGGATATTCCAGAGTGAATGGGAGTAAACGCTGTAGTGAGAAATATCTGCTTCTAAAACCAAAACGGAGCCACTTTGCAGAACGGCCTTCAATGTGTGCGTTACACCTACAGAGGTAAACTGATGTGTGTTTGCAGGAATTTGTAAACCCTTTCTGTAAAGAAACGGAAGACGCATTTTTCCAGCCACATCCAAGCATTTCAGGAATAGCTGGAAATCTCAGTCTAAAACTCAAAACGAACATATCCTTCAGACTACTCTGCTGGGTGTTCGCTTACCTAAGGAAGTTGAATCTGCCTTGAGATTCAGAGAGTGAGAAGCGCGTTTCTTTTAGGAGCTGCGTTTAGATATTCCAGAGTGAATGGGAGTAAACGCTGTATAAAGAAATATCTGATTCTAAAACCAAAACGGAGCAACCTAACAGAACGGCCTTCAATGTGTGCGTTGAACCTAAAGAGTTAAACTGATTTTTGTTTGCAGGAGTTTGTAAACCCTTTCTGTGAAGAAGCGGAAAACGCATTTTTCCAGCCAAATCGAAGCATTTCAGAAATAGCTGGAAATCTCCGTCTAAAACTCAAAACGAACGTATCCTTCAGACTGCTCTGTTGTGTGTTCGCTTACCTAAGGGAGTTGAATCTGCCTTGAGATTCAGAGTGAGAGGCGCGTTTCATCTAGAAGCTGCGTTTGGATATTCCAGAGTGAATGAGAGTTAACGCTGTATTGAGAAATATTTGCATCTAAAAGCAAAACGGAGCCACCTAACAGAACGGCCTTCAATGTGTGCGTTCAACTTACAGAGTTAAACTGATGTGTGTTTGCAGGAGTTTGTAAACCCTTTCCGTGAAGTAGCCTAAAACGCATTTTTCCAGCCAAATCCAAGCATTTCAGAAAGAGCTGGAAATCTCCGTCTAAAACTCAAAACGAACCTATTTTTCAGAATGCTCTGCTGTGTGTTCGCTTAGCTAAGGGAACTGAATCTGCCTTGAGATTCAGAGAGTGAGAAGCGCGTTTCTTCTAGGAGCTGCGTTTGGATATTCCAGAGTGAAAGGGAGTAAACGCTGTATTGAGAAATATCTGCTTCTAAAACCAAAACGGAGCAACCTAACAGAACGGCCTTCAATGTGTGCGTTCAACTTACAGAGTTAAACTGATGTGAGTTTGCAGGAGATTGTAAACACTTTCTGTAGAGAAGCGGAAAACGCATTTTTCCAGCCAAATCCAAGCATTTCAGAAATAGCTGGAAATCTCCGTCTAAAACTCACAACGAACGTATCCTCAATACTGCTCTGCTGTGTGTTCTCATAGCTAAGGGACCTGAATCTGCCTTGAGATTCAGAGAGTGAGAAGCCCGATTCTTTTAGGAGCTGCATTTGGATATTCCAGAGTGAATGGGAGTAAACGCTGTATTGAGAAATATCTGCTTCTAAACCCAAAACAAAGCAACCTACCAGAGAGGCCTTCAATATGTGCGTTCCACTTACAGAGTTAAACTGATGTGTGTTTGCAGGAGTTTGTTAACCCTTTCTGAAAAGAAGGGAAAAACGCATTTTCCAGCCAAATCCAAGCATTTCAGGAATAGCCGGAAATCTCCGTCTAAAACTCAAAACGAACGTATCCGTCAGACTGCTCTGCTGTGTGTTCGCTTACCTAAGTGAGTTGAATCTGCCTTGAGATTCAGAGAGTGAGAAACGCGTTTCTTTTAGGAGCTGCGTTTGGATATTCCAGAGTGAATGGGAGTAAACGCTGTATTGAGAAATATCTGCTTCTAAAACCAAAACGGAGCAACCCAACAGAACGGCCTTCAATGTGTGCGTTCAACTCGTTCAACTTACAGAGTTAAACTGATGTGTGTTTGCAGGAGTTTGTAAACCCTTTCTGAGAAGAAGCGGAAAACGCATTTTCCCGCCAAATTCAAGCATTTCAGGAATAGCTGTATATCTCCGTGTAAAATTCAAAACGAACGTATCTGTCAGACTGCTCTTCTGTGTGTTCATTTACCTAAGTGAGTTGAATCTGTCTTGAGATTCAGAGAGTGAGAAACGCGTTTCTAGGAGCTGCGTTTGGATCTTCCAGAGTGAATGGGAGTAAACGCTGCATTGAGAAATATCTCCTTCTAAAACCAAAACGGAGCAACCTAACAGAACGGCCTTCTATGTGCTCGTTCAACTTACAGAGTTAAACTGATGTGTGTTTGCCGGAGTTTGAAACCCTTCCTGTGAAGAAGCGGAAAACGCATTTTTCCAGCAAAATCCAAGCATTTCAGAAATATCCGCAAATCTCCGTCTAAAACTCAAAACGAACGTATCCGTCAGACTGCTCTGCTGTGTGTTCGCTTACCTAAGTGAGTTGAATCTGCCTTGAGATTCAGAGAGTGAGAAACGCGTTTCTTTTAGGAGCTGCGTTTGGATATTCCAGAGTGAATGGGAGTAAACGCTGTATTGAGAAATATCTGCTTCTAAAATCAAAACGGAGCAACCTAACAGAACGGCCTTCAATGTGTGCGTTCAACTCGTTCAACTTACAGAGTTAAACTGATTTGTGTTTGCAGGAGTTTGTAAACCCTTTCTGAGAAGAAGCGGAAAACGCATTTTCCAGCCAAATTCAAGCATTTCAGGAATAGCTGGATATCTCCGTCTAAAACTCAAAACGAACGTATCCGCCAGACTGCTCTTCTGTGTGTTCGTTTACCTAACTGAGTTGAATCTGTCTTGAGATTCAGAGAGTGAGAAACGCGTTTCTTTTAGGAGCTGCGTTTGGATCTTCCAGAGTGAATGGGAGTAAACGCTGTATTGAGAAATATCTGCTTCTAAAACCAAAACGGAGCAACCTAACAGAACGGCCTTCAATGTGTGCGTTCAACCTACAGAGTGAAACTGATGTGTGTTTGCAGGAGTTTGTAAACCCTTTCTGTGAAGAAGCGGAAGACGCATTTTTCCATCCAAATCCAAGCATTTTAGAAATAGCTGGACATCTCCGTCTAAAACTTAAAACGAACATATCCTTCAGATTGCTCTGCTGTGTGTTCGCTTACCTAAGGGAGTTGAATCTGCCTTGAGATTCAGAGAGTGAGAAGCACGTTTCTTCTAGGAACTGCGTTTGGATAGTCCAGAGTAAATGGGAGTTAACGCTGTATTGAGAAATATCTGCTTCTAAAACCAAAACGGAGCAACCTAACAGAACGGCCTTCAATGTGTGCGTTCCACTTACAGAGTTAAACAGATGGGTGTTTGCAGGAATTTGTAAACCCTTTCTGCGAAGAAGCGGAAAACGCATTTTTCCAGCGAAATACAAGCATTTCAGGAATACCTGGAAATCTCCGTCTAAAACTCAAAACGGACGTATCCTTCAGACGGCTCTGTTGTGTGTTCGCTTACCTAAGGGAGTTGAATCTGCCTTGAGATTCAGAGAGTGAGAAGCGCGTTTCATCTAGAAGCTGCGTTTGGATATTCCAGAGTGAATGAGAGTTAACGCTGTATTGAGAAATATGTGCTTCTAAAAGCAAAACGGAGCAACCTAACAGAACGGGCTTCAATGTGTGTGTTCAACTTACAGAGTTAAACTGATGTGTGTTTGCAGGAGTTTGTAAACCCTTTCCGTGAAGAAGCCTAAAACGCATTTTTCCAGCCAAATCCTAGCATTTCAGAAAGAGCTGGTAATCTCCGTCTAAAACTCAAAACGAACCTATCTTTCAGAATACTCTGCTGTGTGTTCGCTTAGCTAAGGGAACTGAATCTGCCTTGAGATTCAGAGAGTGAGAAGCGCGTTTCTTCTAGGAGCTGCGTTTGGATATTCCAGAGTGAAAGGGAGTAAACGCTGTATTGAGAAATATCTGCTTCTAAAACCAAAACGGAGCAACCTAACAGAACGGCCTTCAATGTGTGCGTTCAACGTACAGAGTTAAACTGATGTGAGTTTGCAGGAGATTGTAAACACTTTCTGTAGACAAGCGGAAAACGCATTTTTCCAGCCAAATCGAAGCATTTCAGAAATAGCTGGAAATCTCCGTCTAAAACTCAAAACGAACGTATCCTTCAGACTGCTCTGTTGTGTGTTCGCTTACCTAAGGGAGTTGAATCTGCCTTGAGATTCAGAGAGTGAGAAGAGCGTTTCATCTAGAAGCTGCGTTTGGATATTCCAGAGTGAATGAGAGTTAACGCTGTATTGAGAAATATGTGCTTCTAAAAGCAAAACGGAGCAACCTAACAGAACGGGCTGCAATGTGTGAGTTCAACTTACAGAGTTAAACTGATGTGTGTTTGCAGGAGTTTGTAAACCCTTTCTGGGAAAAAGCGGAAAACGCATTTTCCAGCCGAATCCAAGCATTTCAGGAATAGCTGGAAATCTCCGTCTAAAACTCAAAACGAACGTATCCTTCAGACTGCTCTGCTGTGTGTTCGCTTACCTAAGTGAGTTGAATCTGCCTTGGGATTCAGAGAGTGAGAAGCGCGTTTCTTCTAGGAGCTGCGTTTTGATAGTCCAGAGTGAAACAGAGTTAACACGGTATTGAGAAATATCTGCTTCTAAAACCAAAACGGAGCAACCTAACAGAACGGCTTTCAATGTGTGCGTTCAACTTACAGAGATAAACTGATATGTCTTTGCAGGAGTTTGTAAATCCTTTCTGTGGAGAAGCGGAAAACGCATTTTTCCAGCCAAATCCAAGCATTTCAGAAATAGCTCGTAATCTCCGTCTATAACTCAATACGAACGTATCCTTCAAACTGCTCTGATGTGTGTTCGCTTAGCTAAGGAAGCTGAATCTGCCTTGAGATTCAGAGAGTGAGAAACGCGTTTCTTCTAGGAGCTGCGTTGGGATATTCCAGAGTGAATGGGAGTAAACGGTGTATTGAGAAACATCTGCTTCTAAAACCAAAACGGAGCAACCTAACAGAACGGCCTTCAATGTGTGCGTTCAACTAACAAAGTTAAACTGATGTGTGTTTGCAGGAGTTTGCAAACCCTTTCTGAGAAGAACCGGAAAACGCATTTTCCAGCCAAATACAAGCATTTCAGAAATAGCTGGAAATCTCCGTCTAAAACTCAAAACGAATGTATCCTTCAGACGGCTCCGCAGTGTGTACTCTTAGCTAAGTGAGCTGAATCTGCCTTCAGATTCAGAGAGTGAGAAGCGCGTTTCTTCTAGGAGCTGCGTTTCGATATTACAGAGTGAAAGGGAGTAAACGCTGTATTGAGAAATATCTGATTCTAAAACCAAAACGGAGCAACATAACAGAACGGCCTTCAATGTGTGCATTTAACCTACAGAGTTAAACTGATGTGTGTTTGCAGGGGTTTGTAAACCCTTTCTTTGAAGAAGCGAAAAACGCATTTTTCCAGCCAAATCCAAGCATTTCACAAATAGCTGGATATCTCCGTCTAAAACTCAAAACGAACGTATGCTTCAGACTGCTCTGCTGTGTGTTCGCTTACATAACGGAGTTGAATCTGCCTTGAGATTCAGAGAGTGAGAACCGCGTTTCTTGTAGGTGCTGCGTTTGGATATTCCAGAGTAAATGGGTGTAAACGCTGTATTGAAAAATATCTGCTTCGAAAACCAAAACAGAGCAACCTAACAGAACGGCCTTCAATGTGTGCATTCAACTTAAAGAGTTAAACTGATGTGTGTTTTCAGGAGTTTGTAAACCCTTTCTGTGAAGAAGCGGAAAACGCATTTTTCAAGCCAAATCCAAGCATTTCAGAAATACCTGGACTTATCCGTCTAAAACTCAAAACGAACGTATCCTTCAGACTGCTCTGCTGTGTGTTCTCTTAGCTAAGGCAGTTGAATCTACCTTGAGATTCAAAAAGTGAGAACCGCGTTTCTTCTAGGAGCTGCGTTTAAATATTCCAGAGTCAATGGGAGTAAACGCTATATTGAGAAATATTTGCTTCTAAAGCCAAAACGGAGCAACCTAACAGAACGGCCTTCAATATGTGCGTTCAACTTACAGAGTTAAACTGATGTGTGTTTGCAGGAGTTTGTAAACCCTTTCCGTGAAGAAGCGGAAGACGCATTTTTCCATCCAAATCCAAGCATTTTAGAAATAGCTGGACATCTCCGTCTAAAACTAAAAACGAACGTATCCTTCAGATTGCTCTGCTGTGTGTTCGCTTACCTAAGGGAGTTGAATCTGCCTTGAGATTCAGAGAGTGAGAAGCACGTTTCTTCTAGGAACTGCGTTTAGATAGTCCAGAGTAAATGGGAGTTAACGCTGTATTGAGAAATATCTGCTTCTAAAACCAAAACGGAGCAACCTAACAGAACGGCCTTCAATGTGTGCGTTCCACTTACAGAGTTAAACAGATGGGTGTTTGCAGGAATTTGTAAACCCTTTCTGCGAAGAAGCGGAAAACGCATTTTTCCAGCGAAATACAAGCATTTCAGGAATACCTGGAAATCTCCGTCTAAAACTCAAAACGGACGTATCCTTCAGACTGCTATGCTGTGTGTTCGCTTAGCTAAGGGACCTGAATCTGCCTTGAGATTCAGAGAGTGAGAAGCGCGTTTCTTCTGGGAGCTGCGTTTTCATATTCAAGATTGAATGGGAGTAAACGCTGTATTGAGAAATATCTGCTTCTAAAACCAAAAGGGAGCAACCTAACAGAACGGCCTTCAATGTGTGCGTTCAACTTACAGAGTTAAACTGATGTGTGTTTGCAGGAGTTTTTAACTCTTTCTGAGAAGAAGCGGAAAACGCATTTTCCAGCCAAATCCAAGCATTTCAGGAATAGCTGGATATCTCCGTCTAAAACTCAAAACGAACGTATCCGTCAGACTGCTCTGCTGTGTGTTTGTTTACCTAAGTGAGTTGAATCTGCCTTGAGATTCAGAGAGTGAGAAACGCGTTTCTTTTAGGAGCTGCGTTTGGATATTCCAGAGTGAATGGGAGTAAACGCTGTAGTGAGAAATATCTGCTTCTAAAACCAAAACGGAGCCACTTTGCAGAACGGCCTTCAATGTGTGCGTTACACCTACAGAGGTAAACTGATGTGTGTTTGCAGGAATTTGTAAACCCTTTCTGTAAAGAAACGGAAGACGCATTTTTCCAGCCACATCCAAGCATTTCAGGAATAGCTGGAAATCTCAGTCTAAAACTCAAAACGAACATATCCTTCAGACTACTCTGCTGGGTGTTCGCTTACCTAAGGAAGTTGAATCTGCCTTGAGATTCAGAGAGTGAGAAGCGCGTTTCTTTTAGGAGCTGCGTTTAGATATTCCAGAGTGAATGGGAGTAAACGCTGTATAAAGAAATATCTGATTCTAAAACCAAAACGGAGCAACCTAACAGAACGGCCTTCAATGTGTGCGTTGAACCTAAAGAGTTAAACTGATTTTTGTTTGCAGGAGTTTGTAAACCCTTTCTGTGAAGAAGCGGAAAACGCATTTTTCCAGCCAAATCGAAGCATTTCAGAAATAGCTGGAAATCTCCGTCTAAAACTCAAAACGAACGTATCCTTCAGACTGCTCTGTTGTGTGTTCGCTTACCTAAGGGAGTTGAATCTGCCTTGAGATTCAGAGTGAGAGGCGCGTTTCATCTAGAAGCTGCGTTTGGATATTCCAGAGTGAATGAGAGTTAACGCTGTATTGAGAAATATTTGCATCTAAAAGCAAAACGGAGCCACCTAACAGAACGGCCTTCAATGTGTGCGTTCAACTTACAGAGTTAAACTGATGTGTGTTTGCAGGAGTTTGTAAACCCTTTCCGTGAAGTAGCCTAAAACGCATTTTTCCAGCCAAATCCAAGCATTTCAGAAAGAGCTGGAAATCTCCGTCTAAAACTCAAAACGAACCTATTTTTCAGAATGCTCTGCTGTGTGTTCGCTTAGCTAAGGGAACTGAATCTGCCTTGAGATTCAGAGAGTGAGAAGCGCGTTTCTTCTAGGAGCTGCGTTTGGATATTCCAGAGTGAAAGGGAGTAAACGCTGTATTGAGAAATATCTGCTTCTAAAACCAAAACGGAGCAACCTAACAGAACGGCCTTCAATGTGTGCGTTCAACTTACAGAGTTAAACTGATGTGAGTTTGCAGGAGATTGTAAACACTTTCTGTAGAGAAGCGGAAAACGCATTTTTCCAGCCAAATCCAAGCATTTCAGAAATAGCTGGAAATCTCCGTCTAAAACTCACAACGAACGTATCCTCAATACTGCTCTGCTGTGTGTTCTCATAGCTAAGGGACCTGAATCTGCCTTGAGATTCAGAGAGTGAGAAGCCCGATTCTTTTAGGAGCTGCATTTGGATATTCCAGAGTGAATGGGAGTAAACGCTGTATTGAGAAATATCTGCTTCTAAACCCAAAACAAAGCAACCTACCAGAGAGGCCTTCAATATGTGCGTTCCACTTACAGAGTTAAACTGATGTGTGTTTGCAGGAGTTTGTTAACCCTTTCTGAAAAGAAGGGAAAAACGCATTTTCCAGCCAAATCCAAGCATTTCAGGAATAGCCGGAAATCTCCGTCTAAAACTCAAAACGAACGTATCCGTCAGACTGCTCTGCTGTGTGTTCGCTTACCTAAGTGAGTTGAATCTGCCTTGAGATTCAGAGAGTGAGAAACGCGTTTCTTTTAGGAGCTGCGTTTGGATATTCCAGAGTGAATGGGAGTAAACGCTGTATTGAGAAATATCTGCTTCTAAAACCAAAACGGAGCAACCCAACAGAACGGCCTTCAATGTGTGCGTTCAACTCGTTCAACTTACAGAGTTAAACTGATGTGTGTTTGCAGGAGTTTGTAAACCCTTTCTGAGAAGAAGCGGAAAACGCATTTTCCCGCCAAATTCAAGCATTTCAGGAATAGCTGTATATCTCCGTGTAAAATTCAAAACGAACGTATCTGTCAGACTGCTCTTCTGTGTGTTCATTTACCTAAGTGAGTTGAATCTGTCTTGAGATTCAGAGAGTGAGAAACGCGTTTCTAGGAGCTGCGTTTGGATCTTCCAGAGTGAATGGGAGTAAACGCTGCATTGAGAAATATCTCCTTCTAAAACCAAAACGGAGCAACCTAACAGAACGGCCTTCTATGTGCTCGTTCAACTTACAGAGTTAAACTGATGTGTGTTTGCCGGAGTTTGAAACCCTTCCTGTGAAGAAGCGGAAAACGCATTTTTCCAGCAAAATCCAAGCATTTCAGAAATATCCGCAAATCTCCGTCTAAAACTCAAAACGAACGTATCCGTCAGACTGCTCTGCTGTGTGTTCGCTTACCTAAGTGAGTTGAATCTGCCTTGAGATTCAGAGAGTGAGAAACGCGTTTCTTTTAGGAGCTGCGTTTGGATATTCCAGAGTGAATGGGAGTAAACGCTGTATTGAGAAATATCTGCTTCTAAAATCAAAACGGAGCAACCTAACAGAACGGCCTTCAATGTGTGCGTTCAACTCGTTCAACTTACAGAGTTAAACTGATTTGTGTTTGCAGGAGTTTGTAAACCCTTTCTGAGAAGAAGCGGAAAACGCATTTTCCAGCCAAATTCAAGCATTTCAGGAATAGCTGGATATCTCCGTCTAAAACTCAAAACGAACGTATCCGCCAGACTGCTCTTCTGTGTGTTCGTTTACCTAACTGAGTTGAATCTGTCTTGAGATTCAGAGAGTGAGAAACGCGTTTCTTTTAGGAGCTGCGTTTGGATCTTCCAGAGTGAATGGGAGTAAACGCTGTATTGAGAAATATCTGCTTCTAAAACCAAAACGGAGCAACCTAACAGAACGGCCTTCAATGTGTGCGTTCAACCTACAGAGTGAAACTGATGTGTGTTTGCAGGAGTTTGTAAACCCTTTCTGTGAAGAAGCGGAAGACGCATTTTTCCATCCAAATCCAAGCATTTTAGAAATAGCTGGACATCTCCGTCTAAAACTTAAAACGAACATATCCTTCAGATTGCTCTGCTGTGTGTTCGCTTACCTAAGGGAGTTGAATCTGCCTTGAGATTCAGAGAGTGAGAAGCACGTTTCTTCTAGGAACTGCGTTTGGATAGTCCAGAGTAAATGGGAGTTAACGCTGTATTGAGAAATATCTGCTTCTAAAACCAAAACGGAGCAACCTAACAGAACGGCCTTCAATGTGTGCGTTCCACTTACAGAGTTAAACAGATGGGTGTTTGCAGGAATTTGTAAACCCTTTCTGCGAAGAAGCGGAAAACGCATTTTTCCAGCGAAATACAAGCATTTCAGGAATACCTGGAAATCTCCGTCTAAAACTCAAAACGGACGTATCCTTCAGACGGCTCTGTTGTGTGTTCGCTTACCTAAGGGAGTTGAATCTGCCTTGAGATTCAGAGAGTGAGAAGCGCGTTTCATCTAGAAGCTGCGTTTGGATATTCCAGAGTGAATGAGAGTTAACGCTGTATTGAGAAATATGTGCTTCTAAAAGCAAAACGGAGCAACCTAACAGAACGGGCTTCAATGTGTGTGTTCAACTTACAGAGTTAAACTGATGTGTGTTTGCAGGAGTTTGTAAACCCTTTCCGTGAAGAAGCCTAAAACGCATTTTTCCAGCCAAATCCTAGCATTTCAGAAAGAGCTGGTAATCTCCGTCTAAAACTCAAAACGAACCTATCTTTCAGAATACTCTGCTGTGTGTTCGCTTAGCTAAGGGAACTGAATCTGCCTTGAGATTCAGAGAGTGAGAAGCGCGTTTCTTCTAGGAGCTGCGTTTGGATATTCCAGAGTGAAAGGGAGTAAACGCTGTATTGAGAAATATCTGCTTCTAAAACCAAAACGGAGCAACCTAACAGAACGGCCTTCAATGTGTGCGTTCAACGTACAGAGTTAAACTGATGTGAGTTTGCAGGAGATTGTAAACACTTTCTGTAGACAAGCGGAAAACGCATTTTTCCAGCCAAATCGAAGCATTTCAGAAATAGCTGGAAATCTCCGTCTAAAACTCAAAACGAACGTATCCTTCAGACTGCTCTGTTGTGTGTTCGCTTACCTAAGGGAGTTGAATCTGCCTTGAGATTCAGAGAGTGAGAAGAGCGTTTCATCTAGAAGCTGCGTTTGGATATTCCAGAGTGAATGAGAGTTAACGCTGTATTGAGAAATATGTGCTTCTAAAAGCAAAACGGAGCAACCTAACAGAACGGGCTGCAATGTGTGAGTTCAACTTACAAAGTTAAACTGATGTGTGTTTGCAGGAGTTTGTAAACCCTTTCTGGGAAAAAGCGGAAAACGCATTTTCCAGCCGAATCCAAGCATTTCAGGAATAGCTGGAAATCTCCGTCTAAAACTCAAAACGAACGTATCCTTCAGACTGCTCTGCTGTGTGTTCGCTTAGATAAGGGACCTGAATCTGCCTTGAGATTCAGAGAGTGAGAAGCGCGTTTCTTTTAGGAGCTGCGATTGGATATTCCAGAGTGAATGGGAGTAAACGCTGTATAGAGAAATATCTGCTTCTGAAACCAAAACGGAGCAACCTAACAGAACGGCCTTCAATGTGTGCGTTCAACCTACAGAGTTAAACTGATGTGTGTTTGCAGGAATTTGTAAACGCTTTCTGTGAAGAAACGGAAAACGCATTTTTCCAGCCACATCCGAGCATTTCAGGAATAGCTGGAAATCTCAGTTTAAAACTCAAAACGAACGTATCCTTCAGACTACTCTGCTGTGTGTTCGCTTACCTAAGAAAGTTGAATCTGCCTTGAGATTCAGAGAGTGAGAAGCGCGTTTCTTATAGGATCTGCGTTTGGATATTCCAGAGTGAATGGGAGTAAACGCTGTATAGAGAAATATCTGCTTCTAAAACCAAAACGGAGCAACCTAACAAAACGGCCTTCAATGTTTGCGTTCAACCTAAAGAGTTAAACTGATTTTTGTTTGCAGCAGTTTGTAAACTTTTTCTGTGAAGAAGCGGAAAACGCATTTTTCCAGCCAAATCGAAGGATTTCAGAAATAGCTGGAAATCTCCGTCTAAAACTCAAAACGAACGTATCCTTCAGACTGCTCTGTTGTGTGTTCGCTTACCTAAGGGAGTTGAATCTGCCTTGAGATTCAGAGAGTGAGAAGCGCGTTTCATCTAGAAGCTGCGTTTGGATATTCCAGAGTTAATGAGAGTTAACGCTGTATTGAGAAATATGTGCTTCTAAAAGCAAAACGGAGCAAACTAACAGAACGGGCATCAATGTGTGTGTTCAACTTACAGAGTTAAACTGATGTGTGTTTTCAGGAGTTTGTAAACCCTTTCCGTGAAGAAGCCTAAAACGCATTTTTCCAGCCAAATCCTAGCATTTCAGAAAGAGCTGGTAATCTCCGTCTAAAACTCAAAACGAACCTATCCTTCAGAATACTCTGCTGTGTGTTCGCTTAGCTAAGGGAACTGAATCTGCCTTGAGATTCAGAGAGTGAGAAGCGCGTTTCATCTAGAAGCTGCGTTTTGATATTCCAGAGTGAATTAGAGTTAACGCTGTATTGAGAAATATGTGCTTCTAAAAGCAAAACGGAGCAACCTAACAGAACGGGCTTCAATGTGTGAGTTCAACTTACAGAGTTAAACTGATGTGTGTTTGCAGGAGTTTGTAAACCCTTTCTGAGAAAAAGCGGAAAACGCATTTTCCAGCCGAATCCAAGCATTTCAGGAATAGCTGGAAATCTCCGTCTAAAACTCAAAACGAACGTATCCTTCAGACTGCTCTGCTGTGTGTTCGCTTAGATAAGGGACCTGAATCTGCCTTGAGATTCAGAGAGTGAGAAGCGCGTTTCTTTTAGGAGCTGCGATTGGATATTCCAGAGTTAATGGGAGTAAACGCTGTATAGAGACATATCTGCTTCTGAAACCAAAACGGAGCAACCTAACAGAACGGCCTTCAATGTGTGCGTTCAACCTAAAGAGTTAAACTGATGTGTGTTTGCAGGAATTTGTAAACCCTTTCTGGGAAGAAGCGGAAAACGCATTTTTCCAGCCAAATCGAAGCATTTCAGAAATAGCTGCAAATCTCCGTCTAAAACTCAAAACGAACGTATCATTCAGACTGCTCTGTTGTGTGTTCGCTCACCTAAGGGAGTTGAATCAGAGAGTGAGAAGCGCGTTTCATCTAGAAGCTGCGTTTGGATATTCCAGAGTGAATGAGAGTTAACGCTGTATTGAGAAATATTTGCTTCTAAAAGCAAAACGGAGCAACCTCACAGAACGGCCTTCAATGTGTGCGATCAACTTACAGAGTTAAACTGATGTGAGTTTGCAGGAGATAGTAAACACTTTCTGTAGAGAAGCGGAAAACGCATTTTTCAAGCCAAATCCAAGCATTTCAGAAATAGATGGAAATCTCCGTCTAAAACTCAAAAGGAACGTATCCTCCATACTGCTCTGCTGTGTGTTCTCATAGCTAAGGGACCTGAATCTGCCTTGAGATTCAGAGAGTGAGAAGCGCGTTTCTTTTACGATCTGCGATTGGATATTCCAGAGTGAATGGGAGTAAACGCTGTATTGAGAAATATCTGCTTCTAAACCCAAAACAAGGCAACCTACCAGAGAGGCCTTCAATGTGTGCGTTCCACTTACAGAGTTAAACTGATGTGTGTTTGCAGGAGTTTGTTAACCCTTTATGAAGAGAAGGGGAAAACGCATTTTCCAGCCAAATCCAAGCATTTCAGGAATAGCTGGAAATCTCCGTCTAAAACTCAAAACGAACGTATCCGTCAGACTGCTCTGCTGTGCGTTCGCTTACCTATGTGAGTTGAAACTTCCTTGAGATTCAGAGAGTGAGAAACGCGTTTCTTTTAGGAGCTGCGTTTGGATATTCCAGAGTGAATGGGAGTAAACGCTTTATTGAGAAATATCTGCTTCTAAAACCAAAACGGAGCAACCTAACAGAACGGCCTTCAATGTGTGCGTTCAACCTAAAGAGGTAAACTGATTTGTGTTTGCAGGAGTTTGTAAACCCTTTCCGTCAAGAAGCGGAAAACGCATTTATCCTGCCAAATACAAGCATTTCAGAAATAGCTGGATATCTCCGTCTAAAACTCAAAACGAACGTATCCTTCAGACTGCTGCGCTGTGTGTTCGCTTAGCTAAGTGAGCTGAATCTGCCTTGAGATTCAGCGAGTGAGAAGCGCGTTTCTTCTCGGAGCTGCGTTTGGATATTCCAGAGTGAATGGGATTAAACGCTGTATTGAGAAATATCTGCTTCTAAAAACAAAACGGAGCAACTTAGCAGAACGGCTTTCAATGGGTGCCTTCAACTTACAGAGCTAAACTGATGTGTGTTTGCAGGAGTTTGTAAACCCTTTCTGAGGAGAAGCGGAAGACGCATTTACCAGCCAAATCCAAGCATTTCAGGAATAGTTGGAAATCTCTGTCTAAAACCCAAAACGAACGTATCCTTCAGACTGCTCTGCTGTGTGTTCGCTTACCTAAGGGAGTTGAATCTGCCTTGAGATTCAGAGAGTGAGAAGCGCGTTTTTTCTAGGATCTGCGTTTGGATATTCCAGAGTGAATGAAAGTAAACGCTGTATTGAGAAATATCTGCTTCTAAAACCAAAACGGAGCAACCTAACAGAACGGTCTTCAATGGGTGCGTTCAACTTAGAGTTAAACTGATGTGTGTTTGCAGGGATTTTTAAACCCTTTCTGTGAAGAAGCGGAAAACGCATTTTTCCAGCCAAATCCAAGCATTTCAGGAATAGCTGGAGATCTCCATCTAAAACTCAAAACAAACGTATCCTTCAGACTGCTCTGCTGTGTGTTCTCTTAGCTAAGGCAGTTGAATCTACCTTGAGATTCAAAAAGTGAGAACCGCGTTTCTTCTAGGAGCTGCGTTTTTATATTCAAGATTAAATGGGAGTAAACACTGTATTGAGAAATATCTGCTTCTAAATCCACAACGGAGAAACCTAACAGAACGGCCTTCAATGTGTGCGTTCAGCTTACAGAGTTAAACTGATGTGTGTTTGCAGGAATTTGTGAACCCTTTCTGTGAAGAAGTGGAAAACGCATTTTCCAGCCAAATCCAAGCATTTCAGGAATAGCTGGAAAACTCAGTCTAAAACTCAAAACGAACGTATCCTTCAGACTGCTCTGCTGTGTGTTCGCTTAGTTAAGAAACCTGAATCTGCCTTGAGATTCAGAGAGTGAGAAGCGCGTTTCTTTTACGATCTGCGATTGGATATTCCAGAGTGAATGAAAGTAAACGCTGTATTGAGAAATATCTGCTTCTAAAACCAAAACGGAGCAACCTAACAGAACGGCCTTCAATGTGTCCGTTCAACTTACAGAGTTAAACTGATGTGTGTTTGCAAGAGTTTGTAAACCCTTTCCGACAAGAAGCGGAAAACGCATTTTCCAGCCAAATCCAAGCATTTCAGAAATAGCGGGAAATCTCAGTCTAAAACTCAAAACGAATGTATCCTTCCGACGGCTCCGCAGTGTGTACTCTTAGCTAAGTGAGCTGAATTTGCCTTGAGATTCAGAGAGTGAGAAGCGCGTTTCTTCTAGGAGCTGCGTTTCGATATTACAGAGTGAATGGGAGTAAACGCTGTATTGAGAAATATCTGATTCTAAAACCAAAACGGAGCAACATAACAGAACGGCCTTCAATGTGTGCATTTAACCTAGAGAGTTAAACTGATGTGTGTTTCCAGGGGTTTTTAAACCCTTTCTTTGAAGAAGCGAAAAACGCATTTTTCCAGCCAAATCCAAGCATTTCACAAATAGCTGGATATCTCCGTCTAAAACTCAAAACGAACGTATGCTTCAGACTGCCCTGCTGTGTGTTCGCTTACATAACGGAGTTGAGTCTGCCTTGAGATTCAGAGAGTGAGAAGCGCGTTTCTTGTAGGTGCTGCGTTTGGATATTCCAGAGTAAATGGGAGTAAACGCTGTATTGAAAAATATCTGCTTCGAAAACCAAAACAGAGCAACCTAACAGAACGGCCTTCAATGTGTGCATTCAACTTAAAGAGTTAAACTGATGTGTGTTTGCAGGAGTTTGTAAACCCTTTCTGTGAAGAAGCGGAAAACGCATTTTTCAAGCCAAATTCAAGCATTTCAGAAATAGCTGGAAATATCCGTCTAAAACTCAAAACGAACGTATCCTTCAGACTGCTCTGCTGTGTGTTCTCTTAGCTAAGGCAGTTGGATCTACCTTGAGATTCAAAAAGTGAGAACCGCGTTTCTTCTAGGAGCTGCGTTTAAATATTCCAGAGTCAATGGGAGTAAACGCTATATTGAGACATATTTGCTTCTAAAGCCAAAACGGAGCAACCTAACAGAACGGCCTTCAATATGTGCGTTCAACTTACAGAGTTAAACTGATGTGTGTTTGCAGGAGTTAGTAAACCCTTTCTGTGAAGAAGCGGAAGACGCATTTTTCCATCCAAATCCAAGCATTTTAGAAATAGCTGGACATCTCCGTCTAAAACTCAAAACGAACGTATCCTTCAGACTGCTCTGCTGTGTGTTCGCTTACCTAAGGGAGTTGAATCTGCCTTGAGATTCAGAGAGTGAGAAGCGCGTTTCTTCTAGGAGCTGCGTTTGGATAGTCCAGAGTGTATGGGAGTAAACGCAGTATTGAGAAATATCTGCTTCTAAAACCAAAACGGAGCAACCTAACAGAACGGCCTTCAATGTGTGCGTTCCACTTACAGAGTTAAACTGATGGGTGTTTGCAGGAATTTGTAAACCCTTTCTGTGAAGAAGTGGAATACGCATTTTTCCAGCGAAATACAAGCATTTCAGAAATACCTGGAAATCTCCGTCTAAAACTCAAAACGGACGTATCCTTCAGACTGCTATGCTGTGTGTTCGCTTAGCTAAGGGACCTGAATCTGCCTTGAGATTCAGAGAGTGAGAAGCGCGTTTCTTCTAGGAGCTGCGTTTGGATATTTCAGAGTGAATGAGAGTTAACGCTGTATTGAGAAATATCTGCTTCTAAAACCAAAACAGAGCAACCTAACAGAACGGCCTTAAATGCGTGCGTTCGACTTACAGAGTTAAACTGATGTGTGTTTGCAGGAGTTTGTAAACCCTTTCCGTCAAGAAGTGGAAAACGCATTTTTCCTGCCATATCCGTGCATTTCAGAAATAGCTGGAAATCTCCGTCTAAAACTCAAAACGGACGTATCCTTCAGACTGCTCTGATGTGTTCTCTTAGCTAAGGCAGTTGAATCTACCTTGAGATTCAAAAAGTGAGAACAGCGTTTCTTCTAGGAGCTGCGTTTAGATATTCCAGAGTGCATGGGAGTAAACGCTGTATTGAGAAATATCTGCTTCTAAAACCAAAACGGAGCAACCTAACAGAACGGCCTTCAATGTGTGCGTTCAACTTACAGAGTTAAACTGATATGTGTTTGCAGGAGATTGTAAACCCTTTCTGAGAAGAAGCGGAAAACGCATTTTCCAGCCAAATCCAATCATTTCAGGAATAGCTGGAAATCTCCGTCTAAAACTCAAAACGAACGTATCCTTCAGACTGCTCTGCTGTGTGTTCGCTTAGATAAGGGACCTGAATCTGCCTTGAGATTATAAGAGTGAGAAGCCCGTTTCTTCTAGGAGCTGCGTTTTCATATTGAAGATTGAAAGGGACTAAACGCTGTATTGAGAAATATCTGCTTCTAAAACCAAAACAAAGCAACCTAACAGAACGGCTTTCAATTTGTGCGCTCAACTTACAGAGTTAAACTGATGTGTGTTTGCAGGAGTTTGTAAACCCTTTCTGAGAAGAAGCGGAAAACGCATTTTCCAGCCAAATCCAAGCATTTCAGGAATAGCTGGATATCTCCGTCTAAAACTCAAAACGAACGTATCCGTCAGACTGCTCTGCTGTGTGTTCATTTACCTAAGTGAGTTGAATCTGCCTTGAGATTCAGAGAGTGAGAAACGCGTTTCTTTTAGGAGTTGCGTTTGTATATTCCAGAGGGATTGGGAGTAAACGCTGTATTGAGAAATATCTGCTTCTAAAACCAAAACGGAGCAACCTAACAGAACGGCCTTCAATGTGTGCATTCAACCTAGAGAGTTAAACTGATGTGTGTTTGCAGGAATTTGTAAACCCTTTCTGTGAAGAAACGGAAAACGCATTTTTCCAGCCACATCCAAGCATTTCAGGAATAGCTGGAAATCTCAGTCTAAAACTCAAAACGAACGTATCCTTCAGACTACTCTGCTGTGTGTTCGCTTACCTAAGGGATTTGAATCTGCCTGGAGATTCAGAGAGTGAGAAGCGCGTTTCTTTTAGGAGCTGCGTTTGGACATTCCAGAGTGAATGGGAGTAAACGCTGTATAGAGAAATATCTGCTTCTAAAACCAAAACGGAGCAACCTAACAGAACGGCCTTCAATGTGTGCGTTCAACCTAAAGAGATAAACTGATTTTTGTTTGCAGGAGTTTGTAAACCCTTTCTGTGAAGAAGCGGAAAACGCATTTTTCCAGCCAAATCCAAGCATTTCAGAAATAGCTAAAATCTCCGACTAAAACTCAAAACAAAGGTATTCTTAAAACTGCTCTGTTGTGTGTTCGCTTACCTAAGGGAGTTGAATCTGCCTTGAGATTCAGAGAGTGAGAAGCGCGTTTCATGTAGAAGCTGCGTTTGGATATTCCAGAGTGAATGAGAGTTAAGGCTGTATTGAGAAATATTTGCTTCTAAAAGCAAAACGGAGCAACCTAACAGAACGGGCTTCCATGTGTGCGTTCAACTTACAAAGTTAAACTGATGTTTGTTTGCAGGAGTTTGCAAACCCTTTCCGTGAAGAAGCCTAAAACGCATTTTTCCAGCCAAATCCAAGCATTTCAGAAAGAGCTGGAAATCTCCGTCTAAAACTCAAAACGAACCTATTTTTCAGAATGCTCTGCTGTGTGTTCGCTTAGCTAAGGGAACTGAATCTGCCTTGAGATTCAGAGAGTGAGAAGCGTGTTTGTTCTAGGAGCTGCGTTTGGATATTCCAGAGTGAAAGGGAGTAAACGCTGTATTGAGAAATATCTGCTTCTAAAACCAAAACGGAGATACCTAACAGAAAGGCCTTCAATGTGTGCGTTCAACTTACAGAGTTAAACTGATGTGAGTTTGCAGGAGATTGTAAAAACTTTCTGTAGACAAGCAGAAAACGCATTTTTCCAGCCAAATCCAAGCATTTCAGAAATAGCTGGAAATCTCCGTCTAAAACTCAAAACGAACGTATCCTTCTTACTGCTCTGCTCTGTGTTCTCATAGGTAAGGGACCTGAATCTGCCTTGAGATTCAGAGAGTGAGAAGCCCGTTTCTTTTAGGAGCTGCGTTTGGATATTCCAGAGTGAATGGGATTAAACGCTGTATTGAGAAATATCTGCTTCTAAACCCAAAACAAAGCAACCTACCAGAGAGGCCTTCAATGTGTGCGTTCCACTTACAGAGTTAAACTGATGTGTGTTTGCAGGAGTTTGTTAACCCTTTCTGAAAAGAAGGGAAAAACGCATTTTCCAGCCAAATCCAAGCATTTCAGGGATAGCTGGAAATCTCCGTCTAAAACTCAAAACGAACGTATCCGTCAGACTGCTCTGCTGTGTGTTCGCTTAACTAAGTGATTTGAATCTGCCTTGAGATTCAGAGAGTGAGAAGCGCATTTCTTCTAGGAGCTGCGTTTGGATATTCCAGAGTGAAAGGGAGTAAACGCTGTATTGAGAAATATCTGCTTCTAAAACCAAAACGGAGGAACCTAACAGAACGGCCTTCAATGTGTGCGTTCAACTTACAGAGTTACACTGATGTGAGTTTGCAGGAGATTGTAAACACTTTCTGTAGAGAAGCGGAAAACGCATATTTTCTGCCAAATCCAAGCATTTAAGAAATAGCTGGAAATCTGTCTCTAAAACTCAAAACGAACGTACACTTCAGACTGCTCTGCTGTGTGTTCGCTTACCTAATGGAGTTGAATCTGCCTTGAGATTAAGAGAATGAGAAGCGCGTTTCTATTACGAATTGGGTTTGGATATCCCAGAGTGAATAAAAGTAAACGCTGTATTGAGAAATATCTGCTTCTAAAACCAAAACGGAGCAACCTAACAGAACGGCCTTCAATGGGTGCGTTCAACTTACAGAGTTAACCTGATGTGTGTTTGCAGGAATTTTTAAACCCTTTCTATGAAGAAGCAGAAAACGCATTTTTCCAGCCGAATCCAAGCATTTCAGGAATAGCTGGAAATCTCCGTCTAAAACTCAAAACGAACGTATCCTTCAGACTGCTCTGCTGTGTGTTCGCTTACCTAAGGGAGTTGAACCTGCCTTGAGATTCAGAGAGTGAGAAGCGCGTTTCTTTTAGGAGCTGCGTTTGAATATTCCAGAGAGAATGAGAGTTAACGCTGTATTGAGAAATATCTGCTTCTAAACCCAAAACGGAGAAACCTAACAGAACGGCCTTCATTCTGTGCGTTCAACTTACAGAGTTAAACTGATGTGTTATTTCAGGAGTTTGTAAACCCTTTCCGTGAAGAAGCGGAAATCGCATTTTTCCAGCCAAATCCAAGCATTTCAGAAGTAGCTGGAAATCTCCGTCTAAAACTCAAAACGAACCCATTTTTCAGACTGCTCTGCTGTGTGTTTGCTTACCGAAGGGAGCTGAATCTGCCTTGAGATTCAGAGAGTGAGAAGCGTGTTTCTTCTAGGAGCTTCGTTTGGATATTCCAGAGTGAATGGGAGTAATCGCTGTATTGAGAAATATGTGCTTCTAAAACCAAAACGAAGCAACCTAACAGAACGGCCTTCAATGTGTGCGTTCAACCTACAGAGTTAAACTGATGTGTTTTTGCAGGAGTTTGTAAACCCTTTCTGTGAAGAAGCGGAAAACGCATTTTTCAAGCCAAATCCAAGCATTTCACGAATAGCTGGAAATCTCCGTCTAAAACTCAAAACGAACGTATGTTTCAGACTGCTCTGCTGTGTGTTCTCTTAGCTAAGGCAATTGAATTTACCTTGAGATTCAAAAAGTGATAACCGCGTTTCTTCTAGGAGCTGCGTTTAAATATTTTAGAGTTAATGGGAGTAAACGCTGTATTGAGAAATATCTGCTTCTAAAACCAAAACGGAGCAACTTAACAAAACGGCCTTCAATGTGTGCGTTCAACTTACAGAGTTAAACTGATGTGTGTTTGCAGGAATTTGTAAACCCTTTCTGTGAAGAAGCGGAAAACGCATTTTTCCAGCCAAATCCAACCATTTCGGGAATAGCTGAAAATCTCCGTCTAAAACTGAAAACGAACGTATTTTTCAGCCTGCTCTGCTGTGTGTTCTATTAGCTAAGGCAGTTGAATCCAACTTGAGATTAAAAAAGTGAGAACCGCGTTTCTTTTAGGAGCTGCATTTAGATATTCCAGAGTGAATGGGAGTAAACGCTGTATTGAGAATTATCGGCTTCTAAAACCAAAACGGAGCATCCTAACAGAACGGCCTTCAATGTGTGCGTTCAACTTACAGAGTTAAACTGATGTGTGTTTGCAGGAGATTGTAAACCCTCTCTGAGAAGAAGCGGAAAACGCATTTTCCAACCAAATCCAAGCATTTCAGGAATAGCTGGAAATCTCCGTCTAAAGCTCAAAACGAACATATCCTTCAGACTGCTCTGCTCTGTGTTCGCTTAGCTCAGGCAGCTGAATCTGTCTTTAGATTCAGAGAGTGAGAAGTGCGTTTCTTCTAGGAGATGCGTTTGGATATTCCAGAGTGAATGGGCGTAAACGCCGTATTGAGAAATATCGGCTTCTAAAACCAAAACGGAGCAACTTACAGAACGGATATCAACGTGTGCGTTCAACGTAAAGAGTTAAACTCGTGTGTTTGCAGGAGTTTGTAAACTGTTTCTGTGAAGAAGTGGAAAACCCATATTTCCTGACTAATCCAAGCATTTCAGAAATAGCTGGAAATCTCCGTCTAAAACCCAAAACGAACGTATCCTTCAGACTGCTCTGCTGTGTGTTCGCTTACCTAAGTGTGTTGAATCTGCCTTGGGATTCAGAGAGTGAGAAGCGCGTTTCTTCTAGGAGCTGCGTTTTGATAGTCCAGAGTGAATGGGAATTGACGCGGTATTGAGAAATATCTGCTTCTAAAACCAAAACGGAGCAACCTAACAGAACGGCTTTCAATGTGTGCGTTTAACTTACAGAGTTAAACTGATATGTATTTGCAGGAGTTTTTAAATCCTTTCTGTGGAGAAGCGGAAAACGCATTTTTCCAGCCAAATCCAAGCATTTCAGAAATAGCTGGAAATCTTCGCCTAAAACTCAGAACGAATGTATCCTTCAGACGGCTCCGCAGTGTGTACTCTTAGCTAAGTGAGCTGAATCTGCCTTGAGATTCAGAGAGTGATAAGCCCGTTTCTTCTAGGAGCTGCGTTTGGATATTCCGGAGTTAATGGGATTAAACTCTGTATTGAGAAATATCTGCTTCTAAAACCAAAACGGAACAACATATCAGAGCGGCCTTCAATATGTGCGTCCAACTTACAGAGTTAAACTGATGTGTGTTTGCAGGAGTTTGTAAACACTTTCTGAGAATAAGCGGAAAACGCATTTTCCACCCCAATCCAAGCATTTCAGGAATAGCTGGAAATCTCCGTCTAAAACTCAAAACGAACGTATGTTTCAGACTGCTCTGCTGTGTGTTCTCTCAGCTAAGGCAGTTGAATTTACCTTGAGATTCAAAAAGTGAGAACCGCGTTTCTTCTAAAAGCTGCGTTTAAATATTCCACAGTGAATGGGAGTAAACGCTGTATTGAGAAATATCTGCTTCTAAAACCAAAACCGAGCAACCTAACAGAACGGCCTTCAATGTGTACCTTCAACTTACAGAGCTATACTGATGTGTGTTTGCAGGAATTTGTAAACCCTTTCTGAGAAGAAGCGGAAAACGCATTTTCCAGCCAATTACAAGCATTTCAGGAATAGCTGAAAATCTCCGTCTAAAACTCAAAACCAAAGTATCCTTCAGACTGCTCTGCTGTGTGTTCGCTTACCTAAGGGAGTTGAATGTGCCTTGAGTTTCAGAGAGTGATTAGCGCGTGTCTTTTAGGAGCTGCGTTTGGATATTCCAGAGTGAATGGGAGTAAACGCTGTATTGAGAAATATCTGCTTCTAAAACCAAAACGGAGCAACCTAACAGAACGGCCTTCATTGTGAGCATTCAACCTAAGGAGTTAAACTGATGTGTGTTTGCAGAAGTTTGTAAACCCTTTCTGTGAAGAAGCGGAAATCGCATTTTAAAGCCAAATCCAAGCATTTCAGGAATAGCTGGAAATCTCCGTCTAAAACTCAAATCGAACGTACCCTTCAGACTGCTCTGCTGTGTGTTCGCTTACATAACGGAGTTTAATCTGCCTTGAGATTCAGAGAGTGAGAAGCGCGTTTCTTATAGGTGCTGCGTTTGGATATTCCAGAGTGAATGAGAGTTAACGCTGTATTGAGAAATATCTGCTTCAAAAACCAAAACGGAGCAACCTAACAGAACTGCCTTCAATGTGTGCGTTCAACTTACAGAGTTAAACGGATGTGTGTTTGCAGGAGTTTGTAAACCCTTTCCGTGAAGAAGCGGAAAACACATTTTTCCAGCCAAATCCAAGCATTTCAATAAGGGCTGGAAATCTCCGTCTAAAACTCAAAACGAACCTATCCTTCAGAATGCTCTGCTGTGTGTTCGCTTTGCTAAGGGAGCTGAATCTGCCTGGAGTTTCAGAGAGTGAGAGGCGTGTTTCTTCTAGGAGCTGCGTGTGGATATTCCAGAGTGTATGGGAGTAAATGCTGTATTGAGAAATATCTGCTTCTAAAACAAAAACGGACCAACCTACCAGAACGGCCTTCAATTTGTGCGTTCAACCTACAGAGTTGAACTGATGTTTGTTTGCAGGAGTTTGTAAACCCTTTCTGTGAAGAAGCGGAAAACGGATTTTTCCAGCCAAATCGAAGCATTTCAGAAATAGCTGGAAATCTCCGTCTAAAACTTAAAACGAACGTATCCTTCAGACTGCTCTGCTGTGTGTTCGCTGACCTAAGGGAGTTGAATCTGCCTTGAGATTCAGAGAGTGAGAAGCGCGTTTCTGCTAGGAGCTGCGTTTGGATATTCCAGAGTGAAGAAGATTTAATGCTGTATTGAGAAATATCTGCTTCTAAAATTAAAACGGAGCAACGTAACAGAACGGCCTTCAATGTGTGCGTTCAACTTACAAAGTTAAACTGATGTGTGTTTGCAGGAGTTTGTAAACCCTTTCTGAGAAGAAGCGGAAAACGCATTTTCCAGCCAAATCCAAGCATTTCAGAAATAGCTGGAAATCTCCATCTAAAGCTCAAAACGAACGTATCCTTCAGACTGCTCTGCTGTGTGTTCGCTTACCTAAGTGAGTTGAATCTGCCTTGGGATTCAGAGAGTGAGAAGCGCGTTTCTTCTAGGAGCTGCGTTTTGATAGTCCAGAGTGAAACAGAGTTAACACGGTATTGAGAAATATCTGCTTCTAAAACCAAAACGGAGCAACCTAACAGAACGGCTTTCAATGTGTGCGTTCAACTTACAGAGATAAACTGATATGTCTTTGCAGGAGTTTGTAAATCCTTTCTGTGGAGAAGCGGAAAACGCATTTTTCCAGCCAAATCCAAGCATTTCAGAAATAGCTCGTAATCTCTGTCTATAACTCAATACGAACGTATCCTTCAAACTGCTCTGATGTGTGTTCGCTTAGCTAAGGAAGCTGAATCTGCCTTGAGATTCAGAGAGTGAGAAACGCGTTTCTTCTAGGAGCTGCGTTGGGATATTCCAGAGTGAATGGGAGTAAACGGTGTATTGAGAAACATCTGCTTCTAAAACCAAAACGGAGCAACCTAACAGAACGGCCTTCAATGTGTGCGTTCAACTAACAAAGTTAAACTGATGTGTGTTTGCAGGAGTTTGCAAACCCTTTCTGAGAAGAACCGGAAAACGCATTTTCCAGCCAAATACAAGCATTTCAGAAATAGCTGGAAATCTCCGTCTAAAACTCAAAACGAATGTATCCTTCAGACGGCTCCGCAGTGTGTACTCTTAGCTAAGTGAGCTGAATCTGCCTTCAGATTCAGAGAGTGAGAAGCGCGTTTCTTCTAGGAGCTGCGTTTCGATATTACAGAGTGAAAGGGAGTAAACGCTGTATTGAGAAATATCTGATTCTAAAACCAAAACGGAGCAACATAACAGAACGGCCTTCAATGTGTGCATTTAACCTACAGAGTTAAACTGATGTGTGTTTGCAGGGGTTTGTAAACCCTTTCTTTGAAGAAGCGAAAAACGCATTTTTCCAGCCAAATCCAAGCATTTCACAAATAGCTGGATATCTCCGTCTAAAACTCAAAACGAACGTATGCTTCAGACTGCTCTGCTGTGTGTTCGCTTACATAACGGAGTTGAATCTGCCTTGAGATTCAGAGAGTGAGAACCGCGTTTCTTGTAGGTGCTGCGTTTGGATATTCCAGAGTAAATGGGTGTAAACGCTGTATTGAAAAATATCTGCTTCGAAAACCAAAACAGAGCAACCTAACAGAACGGCCTTCAATGTGTGCATTCAACTTAAAGAGTTAAACTGATGTGTGTTTTCAGGAGTTTGTAAACCCTTTCTGTGAAGAAGCGGAAAACGCATTTTTCAAGCCAAATCCAAGCATTTCAGAAATACCTGGACTTATCCGTCTAAAACTCAAAACGAACGTATCCTTCAGACTGCTCTGCTGTGTGTTCTCTTAGCTAAGGCAGTTGAATCTACCTTGAGATTCAAAAAGTGAGATCCGCGTTTCTTCTAGGAGCTGCGTTTAAATATTCCAGAGTCAATGGGAGTAAACGCTATATTGAGAAATATTTGCTTCTAAAGCCAAAACGGAGCAACCTAACAGAACGGCCTTCAATATGTGCGTTCAACTTACAGAGTTAAACTGATGTGTGTTTGCAGGAGTTTGTAAACCCTTTCTGTGAAGAAGCGGAAGACGCATTTTTCCATCCAAATCCAAGCATTTTAGAAATAGCTGGACATCTCCGTCTAAAACTAAAAACGAACGTATCCTTCAGATTGCTCTGCTGTGTGTTCGCTTACCTAAGGGAGTTGAATCTGCCTTGAGATTCAGAGAGTGAGAAGCACGTTTCTTCTAGGAACTGCGTTTAGATAGTCCAGAGTAAATGGGAGTTAACGCTGTATTGAGAAATATCTGCTTCTAAAACCAAAACGGAGCAACCTAACAGAACGGCCTTCAATGTGTGCGTTCCACTTACAGAGTTAAACAGATGGGTGTTTGCAGGAATTTGTAAACCCTTTCTGCGAAGAAGCGGAAAACGCATTTTTCCAGCGAAATACAAGCATTTCAGGAATACCTGGAAATCTCCGTCTAAAACTCAAAACGGACGTATCCTTCAGACTGCTCTGCTGTGTGTTCGCTTAGCTAAGGGACCTGAATCTGCCTTGAGATTCAGAGAGTGAGAAGCGCGTTTCTTCTGGGAGCTGCGTTTTCATATTCAAGATTGAATGGGAGTAAACGCTGTATTGAGAAATATCTGCTTCTAAAACCAAAAGGGAGCAACCTAACAGAACGGCCTTCAATGTGTGCGTTCAACTTACAGAGTTAAACTGATGTGTGTTTGCAGGAGTTTTTAACTCTTTCTGAGAAGAAGCGGAAAACGCATTTTCCAGCCAAATCCAAGCATTTCAGGAATAGCTGGATATCTCCGTCTAAAACTCAAAACGAACGTATCCGTCAGACTGCTCTGCTGTGTGTTTGTTTACCTAAGTGAGTTGAATCTGCCTTGAGATTCAGAGAGTGAGAAACGCGTTTCTTTTAGGAGCTGCGTTTGGATATTCCAGAGTGAATGGGAGTAAACGCTGTAGTGAGAAATATCTGCTTCTAAAACCAAAACGGAGCCACTTTGCAGAACGGCCTTCAATGTGTGCGTTACACCTACAGAGGTAAACTGATGTGTGTTTGCAGGAATTTGTAAACCCTTTCTGTAAAGAAACGGAAGACGCATTTTTCCAGCCACATCCAAGCATTTCAGGAATAGCTGGAAATCTCAGTCTAAAACTCAAAACGAACATATCCTTCAGACTACTCTGCTGGGTGTTCGCTTACCTAAGGAAGTTGAATCTGCCTTGAGATTC
Source organism: Callithrix jacchus (assembly GCF_049354715.1). Lineage (NCBI taxonomy): Eukaryota > Metazoa > Chordata > Mammalia > Primates > Cebidae > Callithrix > Callithrix jacchus. The sequence continues at coordinate 61,194,576 of NC_133506.1, forward strand.
AGAGAGTGAGAAGCGCGTTTCTTTTAGGAGCTGCGTTTACATATTCCAGAGTGAATGGGAGTAAACGCTGTATAAAGAAATATCTGATTCTAAAACCAAAACGGAGCAACCTAACAGAACGGCCTTCAATGTGTGCGTTGAACCTAAAGAGTTAAACTGATTTTTGTTTGCAGGAGTTTGTAAACCCTTTCTGTGAAGAAGCGGAAAACGCATTTTTCCAGCCAAATCGAAGCATTTCAGAAATAGCTGGAAATCTCCGTCTAAAACTCAAAACGAACGTATCCTTCAGACTGCTCTGTTGTGTGTTCGCTTACCTAAGGGAGTTGAATCTGCCTTGAGATTCAGAGTGAGAGGCGCGTTTCATCTAGAAGCTGCGTTTGGATATTCCAGAGTGAATGAGAGTTAACGCTGTATTGAGAAATATTTGCATCTAAAAGCAAAACGGAGCCACCTAACAGAACGGCCTTCAATGTGTGCGTTCAACTTACAGAGTTAAACTGATGTGTGTTTGCAGGAGTTTGTAAACCCTTTCCGTGAAGTAGCCTAAAACGCATTTTTCCAGCCAAATCCAAGCATTTCAGAAAGAGCTGGAAATCTCCGTCTAAAACTCAAAACGAACCTATTTTTCAGAATGCTCTGCTGTGTGTTCGCTTAGCTAAGGGAACTGAATCTGCCTTGAGATTCAGAGAGTGAGAAGCGCGTTTCTTCTAGGAGCTGCGTTTGGATATTCCAGAGTGAAAGGGAGTAAACGCTGTATTGAGAAATATCTGCTTCTAAAACCAAAACGGAGCAACCTAACAGAACGGCCTTCAATGTGTGCGTTCAACTTACAGAGTTAAACTGATGTGAGTTTGCAGGAGATTGTAAACACTTTCTGTAGAGAAGCGGAAAACGCATTTTTCCAGCCAAATCCAAGCATTTCAGAAATAGCTGGAAATCTCCGTCTAAAACTCACAACGAACGTATCCTCAATACTGCTCTGCTGTGTGTTCTCATAGCTAAGGGACCTGAATCTGCCTTGAGATTCAGAGAGTGAGAAGCCCGATTCTTTTAGGAGCTGCATTTGGATATTCCAGAGTGAATGGGAGTAAACGCTGTATTGAGAAATATCTGCTTCTAAACCCAAAACAAAGCAACCTACCAGAGAGGCCTTCAATATGTGCGTTCCACTTACAGAGTTAAACTGATGTGTGTTTGCAGGAGTTTGTTAACCCTTTCTGAAAAGAAGGGAAAAACGCATTTTCCAGCCAAATCCAAGCATTTCAGGAATAGCCGGAAATCTCCGTCTAAAACTCAAAACGAACGTATCCGTCAGACTGCTCTGCTGTGTGTTCGCTTACCTAAGTGAGTTGAATCTGCCTTGAGATTCAGAGAGTGAGAAACGCGTTTCTTTTAGGAGCTGCGTTTGGATATTCCAGAGTGAATGGGAGTAAACGCTGTATTGAGAAATATCTGCTTCTAAAACCAAAACGGAGCAACCCAACAGAACGGCCTTCAATGTGTGCGTTCAACTCGTTCAACTTACAGAGTTAAACTGATGTGTGTTTGCAGGAGTTTGTAAACCCTTTCTGAGAAGAAGCGGAAAACGCATTTTCCCGCCAAATTCAAGCATTTCAGGAATAGCTGTATATCTCCGTGTAAAATTCAAAACGAACGTATCTGTCAGACTGCTCTTCTGTGTGTTCATTTACCTAAGTGAGTTGAATCTGTCTTGAGATTCAGAGAGTGAGAAACGCGTTTCTAGGAGCTGCGTTTGGATCTTCCAGAGTGAATGGGAGTAAACGCTGCATTGAGAAATATCTCCTTCTAAAACCAAAACGGAGCAACCTAACAGAACGGCCTTCTATGTGCTCGTTCAACTTACAGAGTTAAACTGATGTGTGTTTGCCGGAGTTTGAAACCCTTCCTGTGAAGAAGCGGAAAACGCATTTTTCCAGCAAAATCCAAGCATTTCAGAAATATCCGCAAATCTCCGTCTAAAACTCAAAACGAACGTATCCGTCAGACTGCTCTGCTGTGTGTTCGCTTACCTAAGTGAGTTGAATCTGCCTTGAGATTCAGAGAGTGAGAAACGCGTTTCTTTTAGGAGCTGCGTTTGGATATTCCAGAGTGAATGGGAGTAAACGCTGTATTGAGAAATATCTGCTTCTAAAACCAAAACGGAGCAACCTAACAGAACGGCCTTCAATGTGTGCGTTCAACTCGTTCAACTTACAGAGGTAAACTGATTTGTGTTTGCAGGAGTTTGTAAACCCTTTCTGAGAAGAAGCGGAAAACGCATTTTCCAGCCAAATTCAAGCATTTCAGGAATAGCTGGATATCTCCGTCTAAAACTCAAAACGAACGTATCCGCCAGACTGCTCTTCTGTGTGTTCGTTTACCTAACTGAGTTGAATCTGTCTTGAGATTCAGAGAGTGAGAAACGCGTTTCTTTTAGGAGCTGCGTTTGGATCTTCCAGAGTGAATGGGAGTAAACGCTGTATTGAGAAATATCTGCTTCTAAAACCAAAACGGAGCAACCTAACAGAACGGCCTTCAATGTGTGCGTTCAACCTACAGAGTGAAACTGATGTGTGTTTGCAGGAGTTTGTAAACCCTTTCTGTGAAGAAGCGGAAGACGCATTTTTCCATCCAAATCCAAGCATTTTAGAAATAGCTGGACATCTCCGTCTAAAACTCAAAACGAACGTATCCTTCAGATTGCTCTGCTGTGTGTTCGCTTACCTAAGGGAGTTGAATCTGCCTTGAGATTCAGAGAGTGAGAAGCACGTTTCTTCTAGGAACTGCGTTTGGATAGTCCAGAGTAAATGGGAGTTAACGCTGTATTGAGAAATATCTGCTTCTAAAACCAAAACGGAGCAACCTAACAGAACGGCCTTCAATGTGTGCGTTCCACTTACAGAGTTAAACAGATGGGTGTTTGCAGGAATTTGTAAACCCTTTCTGCGAAGAAGCGGAAAACGCATTTTTCCAGCGAAATACAAGCATTTCAGGAATACCTGGAAATCTCCGTCTAAAACTCAAAACGGACGTATCCTTCAGACGGCTCTGTTGTGTGTTCGCTTACCTAAGGGAGTTGAATCTGCCTTGAGATTCAGAGAGTGAGAAGCGCGTTTCATCTAGAAGCTGCGTTTGGATATTCCAGAGTGAATGAGAGTTAACGCTGTATTGAGAAATATGTGCTTCTAAAAGCAAAACGGAGCAACCTAACAGAACGGGCTTCAATGTGTGTGTTCAACTTACAGAGTTAAACTGATGTGTGTTTGCAGGAGTTTGTAAACCCTTTCCGTGAAGAAGCCTAAAACGCATTTTTCCAGCCAAATCCTAGCATTTCAGAAAGAGCTGGTAATCTTTGTCTAAAACTCAAAACGAACCTATCTTTCAGAATACTCTGCTGTGTGTTCGCTTAGCTAAGGGAACTGAATCTGCCTTGAGATTCAGAGAGTGAGAAGCGCGTTTCTTCTAGGAGCTGCGTTTGGATATTCCAGAGTGAAAGGGAGTAAACGCTGTATTGAGAAATATCTGCTTCTAAAACCAAAACGGAGCAACCTAACAGAACGGCCTTCAATGTGTGCGTTCAACGTACAGAGTTAAACTGATGTGAGTTTGCAGGAGATTGTAAACACTTTCTGTAGACAAGCGGAAAACGCATTTTTCCAGCCAAATCGAAGCATTTCAGAAATAGCTGGAAATCTCCGTCTAAAACTCAAAACGAACGTATCCTTCAGACTGCTCTGTTGTGTGTTCGCTTACCTAAGGGAGTTGAATCTGCCTTGAGATTCAGAGAGTGAGAAGAGCGTTTCATCTAGAAGCTGCGTTTGGATATTCCAGAGTGAATGAGAGTTAACGCTGTATTGAGAAATATGTGCTTCTAAAAGCAAAACGGAGCAACCTAACAGAACAAGCTGCAATGTGTGAGTTCAACTTACAGAGTTAAACTGATGTGTGTTTGCAGGAGTTTGTAAACCCTTTCTGGGAAAAAGCGGAAAACGCATTTTCCAGCCGAATCCAAGCATTTCAGGAATAGCTGGAAATCTCCGTCTAAAACTCAAAACGAACGTATCCTTCAGACTGCTCTGCTGTGTGTTCGCTTAGATAAGGGACCTGAATCTGCCTTGAGATTCAGAGAGTGAGAAGCGCGTTTCTTTTAGGAGCTGCGATTGGATATTCCAGAGTGAATGGGAGTAAACGCTGTATAGAGAAATATCTGCTTCTGAAACCAAAACGGAGCAACCTAACAGAACGGCCTTCAATGTGTGCGTTCAACCTACAGAGTTAAACTGATGTGTGTTTGCAGGAATTTGTAAACGCTTTCTGTGAAGAAACGGAAAACGCATTTTTCCAGCCACATCCGAGCATTTCAGGAATAGCTGGAAATCTCAGTTTAAAACTCAAAACGAACGTATCCTTCAGACTACTCTGCTGTGTGTTCGCTTACCTAAGAAAGTTGAATCTGCCTTGAGATTCAGAGAGTGAGAAGCGCGTTTCTTATAGGATCTGCGTTTGGATATTCCAGAGTGAATGGGAGTAAACGCTGTATAGAGAAATATCTGCTTCTAAAACCAAAACGGAGCAACCTAACAGAACGGCCTTCAATGTTTGCGTTCAACCTAAAGAGTTAAACTGATTTTTGTTTGCAGCAGTTTGTAAACTTTTTCTGTGAAGAAGCGGAAAACGCATTTTTCCAGCCAAATCGAAGCATTTCAGAAATAGCTGGAAATCTCCGTCTAAAACTCAAAACGAACGTATCCTTCAGACTGCTCTGTTGTGTGTTCGCTTACCTAAGGGAGTTGAATCTGCCTTGAGATTCAGAGAGTGAGAAGCGCGTTTCATCTAGAAGCTGCGTTTGGATATTCCAGAGTTAATGAGAGTTAACGCTGTATTGAGAAATATGTGCTTCTAAAAGCAAAACGGAGCAACCTAACAGAACGGGCATCAATGTGTGTGTTCAACTTACAGAGTTAAACTGATGTGTGTTTTCAGGAGTTTGTAAACCCTTTCCGTGAAGAAGCCTAAAACGCATTTTTCCAGCCAAATCCTAGCATTTCAGAAAGAGCTGGTAATCTCCGTCTAAAACTCAAAACGAACCTATCCTTCAGAATACTCTGCTGTGTGTTCGCTTAGCTAAGGGAACTGAATCTGCCTTGAGATTCAGAGAGTGAGAAGCGCGTTTCATCTAGAAGCTGCGTTTTGATATTCCAGAGTGAATGAGAGTTAACGCTGTATTGAGAAATATGTGCTTCTAAAAGCAAAACGGAGCAACCTAACAGAACGGGCTTCAATGTGTGAGTTCAACTTACAGAGTTAAACTGATGTGTGTTTGCAGGAGTTTGTAAACCCTTTCTGAGAAAAAGCGGAAAACGCATTTTCCAGCCGAATCCAAGCATTTCAGGAATAGCTGGAAATCTCCGTCTAAAACTCAAAACGAACGTATCCTTCAGACTGCTCTGCTGTGTGTTCGCTTAGATAAGGGACCTGAATCTGCCTTGAGATTCAGAGAGTGAGAAGCGCGTTTCTTTTAGGAGCTGCGATTGGATATTCCAGAGTGAATGGGAGTAAACGCTGTATAGAGACATATCTGCTTCTGAAACCAAAACGGAGCAACCTAACAGAACGGCCTTCAATGTGTGCGTTCAACCTAAAGAGTTAAACTGATGTGTGTTTGCAGGAATTTGTAAACCCTTTCTGGGAAGAAGCGGAAAACGCATTTTTCCAGCCAAATCGAAGCATTTCAGAAATAGCTGCAAATCTCCGTCTAAAACTCAAAACGAACGTATCATTCAGACTGCTCTGTTGTGTGTTCGCTCACCTAAGGGAGTTGAATCAGAGAGTGAGAAGCGCGTTTCATCTAGAAGCTGCGTTTGGATATTCCAGAGTGAATGAGAGTTAACGCTGTATTGAGAAATATTTGCTTCTAAAAGCAAAACGGAGCAACCTCACAGAACGGCCTTCAATGTGTGCGATCAACTTACAGAGTTAAACTGATGTGAGTTTGCAGGAGATAGTAAACACTTTCTGTAGAGAAGCGGAAAACGCATTTTTCAAGCCAAATCCAAGCATTTCAGAAATAGATGGAAATCTCCGTCTAAAACTCAAAAGGAACGTATCCTCCATACTGCTCTGCTGTGTGTTCTCATAGCTAAGGGACCTGAATCTGCCTTGAGATTCAGAGAGTGAGAAGCGCGTTTCTTTTACGATCTGCGATTGGATATTCCAGAGTGAATGGGAGTAAACGCTGTATTGAGAAATATCTGCTTCTAAACCCAAAACAAGGCAACCTACCAGAGAGGCCTTCAATGTGTGCGTTCCACTTACAGAGTTAAACTGATGTGTGTTTGCAGGAGTTTGTTAACCCTTTATGAAGAGAAGGGGAAAACGCATTTTCCAGCCAAATCCAAGCATTTCAGGAATAGCTGGAAATCTCCGTCTAAAACTCAAAACGAACGTATCCGTCAGACTGCTCTGCTGTGCGTTCGCTTACCTATGTGAGTTGAAACTTCCTTGAGATTCAGAGAGTGAGAAACGCGTTTCTTTTAGGAGCTGCGTTTGGATATTCCAGAGTGAATGGGAGTAAACGCTTTATTGAGAAATATCTGCTTCTAAAACCAAAACGGAGCAACCTAACAGAACGGCCTTCAATGTGTGCGTTCAACCTAAAGAGGTAAACTGATTTGTGTTTGCAGGAGTTTGTAAACCCTTTCCGTCAAGAAGCGGAAAACGCATTTATCCTGCCAAATCCAAGCATTTCAGAAATAGCTGGATATCTCCGTCTAAAACTCAAAACGAACGTATCCTTCAGACTGCTGCGCTGTGTGTTCGCTTAGCTAAGTGAGCTGAATCTGCCTTGAGATTCAGCGAGTGAGAAGCGCGTTTCTTCTCGGAGCTGCGTTTGGATATTCCAGAGTGAATGGGATTAAACGCTGTATTGAGAAATATCTGCTTCTAAAAACAAAACGGAGCAACTTAGCAGAACGGCTTTCAATGGGTGCCTTCAACTTACAGAGCTAAACTGATGTGTGTTTGCAGGAGTTTGTAAACCCTTTCTGAGGAGAAGCGGAAGACGCATTTACCAGCCAAATCCAAGCATTTCAGGAATAGTTGGAAATCTCTGTCTAAAACCCAAAACGAACGTATCCTTCAGACTGCTCTGCTGTGTGTTCGCTTACCTAAGGGAGTTGAATCTGCCTTGAGATTCAGAGAGTGAGAAGCGCGTTTTTTCTAGGATCTGCGTTTGGATATTCCAGAGTGAATGAAAGTAAACGCTGTATTGAGAAATATCTGCTTCTAAAACCAAAACGGAGCAACCTAACAGAACGGTCTTCAATGGGTGCGTTCAACTTAGAGTTAAACTGATGTGTGTTTGCAGGGATTTTTAAACCCTTTCTGTGAAGAAGCGGAAAACGCATTTTTCCAGCCAAATCCAAGCATTTCAGGAATAGCTGGAGATCTCCATCTAAAACTCAAAACAAACGTATCCTTCAGACTGCTCTGCTGTGTGTTCTCTTAGCTAAGGCAGTTGAATCTACCTTGAGATTCAAAAAGTGAGAACCGCGTTTCTTCTAGGAGCTGCGTTTTTATATTCAAGATTAAATGGGAGTAAACACTGTATTGAGAAATATCTGCTTCTAAATCCACAACGGAGAAACCTAACAGAACGGCCTTCAATGTGTGCGTTCAGCTTACAGAGTTAAACTGATGTGTGTTTGCAGGAATTTGTGAACCCTTTCTGTGAAGAAGTGGAAAACGCATTTTCCAGCCAAATCCAAGCATTTCAGGAATAGCTGGAAAACTCAGTCTAAAACTCAAAACGAACGTATCCTTCAGACTGCTCTGCTGTGTGTTCGCTTAGTTAAGAAACCTGAATCTGCCTTGAGATTCAGAGAGTGAGAAGCGCGTTTCTTTTACGATCTGCGATTGGATATTCCAGAGTGAATGAAAGTAAACGCTGTATTGAGAAATATCTGCTTCTAAAACCAAAACGGAGCAACCTAACAGAACGGCCTTCAATGTGTCCGTTCAACTTACAGAGTTAAACTGATGTGTGTTTGCAAGAGTTTGTAAACCCTTTCCGACAAGAAGCGGAAAACGCATTTTCCAGCCAAATCCAAGCATTTCAGAAATAGCGGGAAATCTCAGTCTAAAACTCAAAACGAATGTATCCTTCCGACGGCTCCGCAGTGTGTACTCTTAGCTAAGTGAGCTGAATTTGCCTTGAGATTCAGAGAGTGAGAAGCGCGTTTCTTCTAGGAGCTGCGTTTCGATATTACAGAGTGAATGGGAGTAAACGCTGTATTGAGAAATATCTGATTCTAAAACCAAAACGGAGCAACATAACAGAACGGCCTTCAATGTGTGCATTTAACCTAGAGAGTTAAACTGATGTGTGTTTCCAGGGGTTTTTAAACCCTTTCTTTGAAGAGGCGAAAAACGCATTTTTCCAGCCAAATCCAAGCATTTCACAAATAGCTGGATATCTCCGTCTAAAACTCAAAACGAACGTATGCTTCAGACTGCCCTGCTGTGTGTTCGCTTACATAACGGAGTTGAGTCTGCCTTGAGATTCAGAGAGTGAGAAGCGCGTTTCTTGTAGGTGCTGCGTTTGGATATTCCAGAGTAAATGGGAGTAAACGCTGTATTGAAAAATATCTGCTTCGAAAACCAAAACAGAGCAACCTAACAGAACGGCCTTCAATGTGTGCATTCAACTTAAAGAGTTAAACTGATGTGTGTTTGCAGGAGTTTGTAAACCCTTTCTGTGAAGAAGCGGAAAACGCATTTTTCAAGCCAAATTCAAGCATTTCAGAAATAGCTGGAAATATCCGTCTAAAACTCAAAACGAACGTATCCTTCAGACTGCTCTGCTGTGTGTTCTCTTAGCTAAGGCAGTTGGATCTACCTTGAGATTCAAAAAGTGAGAACCGCGTTTCTTCTAGGAGCTGCGTTTAAATATTCCAGAGTCAATGGGAGTAAACGCTATATTGAGACATATTTGCTTCTAAAGCCAAAACGGAGCAACCTAACAGAACGGCCTTCAATATGTGCGTTCAACTTACAGAGTTAAACTGATGTGTGTTTGCAGGAGTTAGTAAACCCTTTCTGTGAAGAAGCGGAAGACGCATTTTTCCATCCAAATCCAAGCATTTTAGAAATAGCTGGACATCTCCGTCTAAAACTCAAAACGAACGTATCCTTCAGACTGCTCTGCTGTGTGTTCGCTTACCTAAGGGAGTTGAATCTGCCTTGAGATTCAGAGAGTGAGAAGCGCGTTTCTTCTAGGAGCTGCGTTTGGATAGTCCAGAGTGTATGGGAGTAAACGCAGTATTGAGAAATATCTGCTTCTAAAACCAAAACGGAGCAACCTAACAGAACGGCCTTCAATGTGTGCGTTCCACTTACAGAGTTAAACTGATGGGTGTTTGCAGGAATTTGTAAACCCTTTCTGTGAAGAAGTGGAATACGCATTTTTCCAGCGAAATACAAGCATTTCAGAAATACCTGGAAATCTCCGTCTAAAACTCAAAACGGACGTATCCTTCAGACTGCTATGCTGTGTGTTCGCTTAGCTAAGGGACCTGAATCTGCCTTGAGATTCAGAGAGTGAGAAGCGCGTTTCTTCTAGGAGCTGCGTTTGGATATTTCAGAGTGAATGAGAGTTAACGCTGTATTGAGAAATATCTGCTTCTAAAACCAAAACAGAGCCACCTAACAGAACGGCCTTAAATGCGTGCGTTCGACTTACAGAGTTAAACTGATGTGTGTTTGCAGGAGTTTGTAAACCCTTTCCGTCAAGAAGCGGAAAACGCATTTTTCCTGCCATATCCGTGCATTTCAGAAATAGCTGGAAATCTCCGTCTAAAACTCAAAACGGACGTATCCTTCAGACTGCTCTGATGTGTTCTCTTAGCTAAGGCAGTTGAATCTACCTTGAGATTCAAAAAGTGAGAACAGCGTTTCTTCTAGGAGCTGCGTTTAGATATTCCAGAGTGCATGGGAGTAAACGCTGTATTGAGAAATATCTGCTTCTAAAACCAAAACGGAGCAACCTAACAGAACGGCCTTCAATGTGTGCGTTCAACTTACAGAGTTAAACTGATATGTGTTTGCAGGAGATTGTAAACCCTTTCTGAGAAGAAGCGGAAAACGCATTTTCCAGCCAAATCCAATCATTTCAGGAATAGCTGGAAATCTCCGTCTAAAACTCAAAACGAACGTATCCTTCAGACTGCTCTGCTGTGTGTTCGCTTAGATAAGGGACCTGAATCTGCCTTGAGATTATAAGAGTGAGAAGCCCGTTTCTTCTAGGAGCTGCGTTTTCATATTCAAGATTGAAAGGGACTAAACGCTGTATTGAGAAATATCTGCTTCTAAAACCAAAACAAAGCAACCTAACAGAACGGCTTTCAATTTGTGCGCTCAACTTACAGAGTTAAACTGATGTGTGTTTGCAGGAGTTTGTAAACCCTTTCTGAGAAGAAGCGGAAAACGCATTTTCCAGCCAAATCCAAGCATTTCAGGAATAGCTGGATATCTCCGTCTAAAACTCAAAACGAACGTATCCGTCAGACTGCTCTGCTGTGTGTTCATTTACCTAAGTGAGTTGAATCTGCCTTGAGATTCAGAGAGTGAGAAACGCGTTTCTTTTAGGAGTTGCGTTTGTATATTCCAGAGGGAATGGGAGTAAACGCTGTATTGAGAAATATCTGCTTCTAAAACCAAAACGGAGCAACCTAACAGAACGGCCTTCAATGTGTGCATTCAACCTAGAGAGTTAAACTGATGTGTGTTTGCAGGAATTTGTAAACCCTTTCTGTGAAGAAACGGAAAACGCATTTTTCCAGCCACATCCAAGCATTTCAGGAATAGCTGGAAATCTCAGTCTAAAACTCAAAACGAACGTATCCTTCAGACTACTCTGCTGTGTGTTCGCTTACCTAAGGGATTTGAATCTGCCTGGAGATTCAGAGAGTGAGAAGCGCGTTTCTTTTAGGAGCTGCGTTTGGACATTCCAGAGTGAATGGGAGTAAACGCTGTATAGAGAAATATCTGCTTCTAAAACCAAAACGGAGCAACCTAACAGAACGGCCTTCAATGTGTGCGTTCAACCTAAAGAGATAAACTGATTTTTGTTTGCAGGAGTTTGTAAACCCTTTCTGTGAAGAAGCGGAAAACGCATTTTTCCAGCCAAATCCAAGCATTTCAGAAATAGCTAAAATCTCCGACTAAAACTCAAAACAAAGGTATTCTTAAAACTGCTCTGTTGTGTGTTCGCTTACCTAAGGGAGTTGAATCTGCCTTGAGATTCAGAGAGTGAGAAGCGCGTTTCATGTAGAAGCTGCGTTTGGATATTCCAGAGTGAATGAGAGTTAAGGCTGTATTGAGAAATATTTGCTTCTAAAAGCAAAACGGAGCAACCTAACAGAACGGGCTTCCATGTGTGCGTTCAACTTACAAAGTTAAACTGATGTTTGTTTGCAGGAGTTTGCAAACCCTTTCCGTGAAGAAGCCTAAAACGCATTTTTCCAGCCAAATCCAAGCATTTCAGAAAGAGCTGGAAATCTCCGTCTAAAACTCAAAACGAACCTATTTTTCAGAATGCTCTGCTGTGTGTTCGCTTAGCTAAGGGAACTGAATCTGCCTTGAGATTCAGAGAGTGAGAAGCGTGTTTGTTCTAGGAGCTGCGTTTGGATATTCCAGAGTGAAAGGGAGTAAACGCTGTATTGAGAAATATCTGCTTCTAAAACCAAAACGGAGCAACCTAACAGAACGGCCTTCAATGTGTGCGTTCAACTTACAGAGTTAAACTGATGTGAGTTTGCAGGAGATTGTAAAAACTTTCTGTAGACAAGCAGAAAACGCATTTTTCCAGCCAAATCCAAGCATTTCAGAAATAGCTGGAAATCTCCGTCTAAAACTCAAAACGAACGTATCCTTCTTACTGCTCTGCTCTGTGTTCTCATAGGTAAGGGACCTGAATCTGCCTTGAGATTCAGAGAGTGAGAAGCCCGTTTCTTTTAGGAGCTGCGTTTGGATATTCCAGAGTGAATGGGATTAAACGCTGTATTGAGAAATATCTGCTTCTAAACCCAAAACAAAGCAACCTACCAGAGAGGCCTTCAATGTGTGCGATCCACTTACAGAGTTAAACTGATGTGTGTTTGCAGGAGTTTGTTAACCCTTTCTGAAAAGAAGGGAAAAACGCATTTTCCAGCCAAATCCAAGCATTTCAGGGATAGCTGGAAATCTCCGTCTAAAACTCAAAACGAACGTATCCGTCAGACTGCTCTGCTGTGTGTTCGCTTAACTAAGTGATTTGAATCTGCCTTGAGATTCAGAGAGTGAGAAGCGCATTTCTTCTAGGAGCTGCGTTTGGATATTCCAGAGTGAAAGGGAGTAAACGCTGTATTGAGAAATATCTGCTTCTAAAACCAAAACGGAGGAACCTAACAGAACGGCCTTCAATGTGTGCGTTCAACTTACAGAGTTACACTGATGTGAGTTTGCAGGAGATTGTAAACACTTTCTGTAGAGAAGCGGAAAACGCATATTTTCTGCCAAATCCAAGCATTTAAGAAATAGCTGGAAATCTGTCTCTAAAACTCAAAACGAACGTACACTTCAGACTGCTCTGCTGTGTGTTCGCTTACCTAATGGAGTTGAATCTGCCTTGAGATTAAGAGAATGAGAAGCGCGTTTCTATTACGAATTGGGTTTGGATATCCCAGAGTGAATAAAAGTAAACGCTGTATTGAGAAATATCTGCTTCTAAAACCAAAACGGAGCAACCTAACAGAACGGCCTTCAATGGGTGCGTTCAACTTACAGAGTTAACCTGATGTGTGTTTGCAGGAATTTTTAAACCCTTTCTATGAAGAAGCAGAAAACGCATTTTTCCAGCCGAATCCAAGCATTTCAGGAATAGCTGGAAATCTCCGTCTAAAACTCAAAACGAACGTATCCTTCAGACTGCTCTGCTGTGTGTTCGCTTACCTAAGGGAGTTGAACCTGCCTTGAGATTCAGAGAGTGAGAAGCGCGTTTCTTTTAGGAGCTGCGTTTGAATATTCCAGAGAGAATGAGAGTTAACGCTGTATTGAGAAATATCTGCTTCTAAACCCAAAACGGAGAAACCTAACAGAACGGCCTTCATTCTGTGCGTTCAACTTACAGAGTTAAACTGATGTGTTATTTCAGGAGTTTGTAAACCCTTTCCGTGAAGAAGCGGAAATCGCATTTTTCCAGCCAAATCCAAGCATTTCAGAAGTAGCTGGAAATCTCCGTCTAAAACTCAAAACGAACCCATTTTTCAGACTGCTCTGCTGTGTGTTTGCTTACCGAAGGGAGCTGAATCTGCCTTGAGATTCAGAGAGTGAGAAGCGTGTTTCTTCTAGGAGCTTCGTTTGGATATTCCAGAGTGAATGGGAGTAATCGCTGTATTGAGAAATATGTGCTTCTAAAACCAAAACGAAGCAACCTAACAGAACGGCCTTCAATGTGTGCGTTCAACCTACAGAGTTAAACTGATGTGTTTTTGCAGGAGTTTGTAAACCCTTTCTGTGAAGAAGCGGAAAACGCATTTTTCAAGCCAAATCCAAGCATTTCACGAATAGCTGGAAATCTCCGTCTAAAACTCAAAACGAACGTATGTTTCAGACTGCTCTGCTGTGTGTTCTCTTAGCTAAGGCAATTGAATTTACCTTGAGATTCAAAAAGTGATAACCGCGTTTCTTCTAGGAGCTGCGTTTAAATATTTTAGAGTTAATGGGAGTAAACGCTGTATTGAGAAATATCTGCTTCTAAAACCAAAACGGAGCAACTTAACAAAACGGCCTTCAATGTGTGCGTTCAACTTACAGAGTTAAACTGATGTGTGTTTGCAGGAATTTGTAAACCCTTTCTGTGAAGAAGCGGAAAACGCATTTTTCCAGCCAAATCCAACCATTTCGGGAATAGCTGAAAATCTCCGTCTAAAACTGAAAACGAACGTATTTTTCAGCCTGCTCTGCTGTGTGTTCTATTAGCTAAGGCAGTTGAATCCAACTTGAGATTAAAAAAGTGAGAACCGCGTTTCTTTTAGGAGCTGCATTTAGATATTCCAGAGTGAATGGGAGTAAACGCTGTATTGAGAATTATCGGCTTCTAAAACCAAAACGGAGCATCCTAACAGAACGGCCTTCAATGTGTGCGTTCAACTTACAGAGTTAAACTGATGTGTGTTTGCAGGAGATTGTAAACCCTCTCTGAGAAGAAGCGGAAAACGCATTTTCCAACCAAATCCAAGCATTTCAGGAATAGCTGGAAATCTCCGTCTAAAGCTCAAAACGAACATATCCTTCAGACTGCTCTGCTCTGTGTTCGCTTAGCTCAGGCAGCTGAATCTGTCTTTAGATTCAGAGAGTGAGAAGTGCGTTTCTTCTAGGAGATGCGTTTGGATATTCCAGAGTGAATGGGCGTAAACGCCGTATTGAGAAATATCGGCTTCTAAAACCAAAACGGAGCAACTTACAGAACGGATATCAACGTGTGCGTTCAACGTAAAGAGTTAAACTCGTGTGTTTGCAGGAGTTTGTAAACTGTTTCTGTGAAGAAGTGGAAAACCCATATTTCCTGACTAATCCAAGCATTTCAGAAATAGCTGGGAATCTCCGTCTAAAACCCAAAACGAACGTATCCTTCAGACTGCTCTGCTGTGTGTTCGCTTACCTAAGTGTGTTGAATCTGCCTTGGGATTCAGAGAGTGAGAAGCGCGTTTCTTCTAGGAGCTGCGTTTTGATAGTCCAGAGTGAATGGGAATTGACGCGGTATTGAGAAATATCTGCTTCTAAAACCAAAACGGAGCAACCTAACAGAACGGCTTTCAATGTGTGCGTTTAACTTACAGAGTTAAACTGATATGTATTTGCAGGAGTTTTTAAATCCTTTCTGTGGAGAAGCGGAAAACGCATTTTTCCAGCCAAATCCAAGCATTTCAGAAATAGCTGGAAATCTTCGCCTAAAACTCAGAACGAATGTATCCTTCAGACGGCTCCGCAGTGTGTACTCTTAGCTAAGTGAGCTGAATCTGCCTTGAGATTCAGAGAGTGATAAGCCCGTTTCTTCTAGGAGCTGCGTTTGGATATTCCGGAGTTAATGGGATTAAACTCTGTATTGAGAAATATCTGCTTCTAAAACCAAAACGGAACAACATATCAGAGCGGCCTTCAATATGTGCGTCCAACTTACAGAGTTAAACTGATGTGTGTTTGCAGGAGTTTGTAAACACTTTCTGAGAATAAGCGGAAAACGCATTTTCCACCCCAATCCAAGCATTTCAGGAATAGCTGGAAATCTCCGTCTAAAACTCAAAAGGAACGTATGTTTCAGACTGCTCTGCTGTGTGTTCTCTCAGCTAAGGCAGTTGAATTTACCTTGAGATTCAAAAAGTGAGAACCGCGTTTCTTCTAAAAGCTGCGTTTAAATATTCCACAGTGAATGGGAGTAAACGCTGTATTGAGAAATATCTGCTTCTAAAACCAAAACCGAGCAACCTAACAGAACGGCCTTCAATGTGTACCTTCAACTTACAGAGCTATACTGATGTGTGTTTGCAGGAATTTGTAAACCCTTTCTGAGAAGAAGCGGAAAACGCATTTTCCAGCCAATTACAAGCATTTCAGGAATAGCTGAAAATCTCCGTCTAAAACTCAAAACCAAAGTATCCTTCAGACTGCTCTGCTGTGTGTTCGCTTACCTAAGGGAGTTGAATGTGCCTTGAGTTTCAGAGAGTGATTAGCGCGTGTCTTTTAGGAGCTGCGTTTGGATATTCCAGAGTGAATGGGAGTAAACGCTGTATTGAGAAATATCTGCTTCTAAAACCAAAACGGAGCAACCTAACAGAACGGCCTTCATTGTGAGCATTCAACCTAAGGAGTTAAACTGATGTGTGTTTGCAGAAGTTTGTAAACCCTTTCTGTGAAGAAGCGGAAATCGCATTTTAAAGCCAAATCCAAGCATTTCAGGAATAGCTGGAAATCTCCGTCTAAAACTCAAATCGAACGTACCCTTCAGACTGCTCTGCTGTGTGTTCGCTTACATAACGGAGTTTAATCTGCCTTGAGATTCAGAGAGTGAGAAGCGCGTTTCTTATAGGTGCTGCGTTTGGATATTCCAGAGTGAATGAGAGTTAACGCTGTATTGAGAAATATCTGCTTCAAAAACCAAAACGGAGCAACCTAACAGAACTGCCTTCAATGTGTGCGTTCAACTTACAGAGTTAAACGGATGTGTGTTTGCAGGAGTTTGTAAACCCTTTCCGTGAAGAAGCGGAAAACACATTTTTCCAGCCAAATCCAAGCATTTCAATAAGGGCTGGAAATCTCCGTCTAAAACTCAAAACGAACCTATCCTTCAGAATGCTCTGCTGTGTGTTCGCTTTGCTAAGGGAGCTGAATCTGCCTGGAGTTTCAGAGAGTGAGAGGCGTGTTTCTTCTAGGAGCTGCGTGTGGATATTCCAGAGTGTATGGGAGTAAATGCTGTATTGAGAAATATCTGCTTCTAAAACAAAAACGGACCAACCTACCAGAACGGCCTTCAATTTGTGCGTTCAACCTACAGAGTTGAACTGATGTTTGTTTGCAGGAGTTTGTAAACCCTTTCTGTGAAGAAGCGGAAAACGGATTTTTCCAGCCAAATCGAAGCATTTCAGAAATAGCTGGAAATCTCCGTCTAAAACTTAAAACGAACGTATCCTTCAGACTGCTCTGCTGTGTGTTCGCTGACCTAAGGGAGTTGAATCTGCCTTGAGATTCAGAGAGTGAGAAGCGCGTTTCTGCTAGGAGCTGCGTTTGGATATTCCAGAGTGAAGAAGATTTAATGCTGTATTGAGAAATATCTGCTTCTAAAATTAAAACGGAGCAACCTAACAGAACGGCCTTCAATGTGTGCGTTCAACTTACAAAGTTAAACTGATGTGTGCTTGCAGGAGTTTGTAAACCCTTTCTGAGAAGAAGCGGAAAACGCATTTTCCAGCCAAATCCAAGCATTTCAGAAATAGCTGGAAATCTCCATCTAAAGCTCAAAACGAACGTATCCTTCAGACTGCTCTGCTGTGTGTTCGCTTACCTAAGTGAGTTGAATCTGCCTTGGGATTCAGAGAGTGAGAAGCGCGTTTCTTCTAGGAGCTGCGTTTTGATAGTCCAGAGTGAAACAGAGTTAACACGGTATTGAGAAATATCTGCTTCTAAAACCAAAACGGAGCAACCTAACAGAACGGCTTTCAATGTGTGCGTTCAACTTACAGAGATAAACTGATATGTCTTTGCAGGAGTTTGTAAATCCTTTCTGTGGAGAAGCGGAAAACGCATTTTTCCAGCCAAATCCAAGCATTTCAGAAATAGCTCGAAATCTCCGTCTATAACTCAATACGAACGTATCCTTCAAACTGCTCTGATGTGTGTTCGCTTAGCTAAGGAAGCTGAATCTGCCTTGAGATTCAGAGAGTGAGAAACGCGTTTCTTCTAGGAGCTGCGTTGGGATATTCCAGAGTGAATGGGAGTAAACGGTGTATTGAGAAACATCTGCTTCTAAAACCAAAACGGAGCAACCTAACAGAACGGCCTTCAATGTGTGCGTTCAACTAACAAAGTTAAACTGATGTGTGTTTGCAGGAGTTTGCAAACCCTTTCTGAGAAGAACCGGAAAACGCATTTTCCAGCCAAATACAAGCATTTCAGAAATAGCTGGAAATCTCCGTCTAAAACTCAAAACGAATGTATCCTTCAGACGGCTCCGCAGTGTGTACTCTTAGCTAAGTGAGCTGAATCTGCCTTCAGATTCAGAGAGTGAGAAGCGCGTTTCTTCTAGGAGCTGCGTTTCGATATTACAGAGTGAAAGGGAGTAAACGCTGTATTGAGAAATATCTGATTCTAAAACCAAAACGGAGCAACATAACAGAACGGCCTTCAATGTGTGCATTTAACCTACAGAGTTAAACTGATGTGTGTTTGCAGGGGTTTGTAAACCCTTTCTTTGAAGAAGCGAAAAACGCATTTTTCCAGCCAAATCCAAGCATTTCACAAATAGCTGGATATCTCCGTCTAAAACTCAAAACGAACGTATGCTTCAGACTGCTCTGCTGTGTGTTCGCTTACATAACGGAGTTGAATCTGCCTTGAGATTCAGAGAGTGAGAACCGCGTTTCTTGTAGGTGCTGCGTTTGGATATTCCAGAGTAAATGGGTGTAAACGCTGTATTGAAAAATATCTGCTTCGAAAACCAAAACAGAGCAACCTAACAGAACGGCCTTCAATGTGTGCATTCAACTTAAAGAGTTAAACTGATGTGTGTTTTCAGGAGTTTGTAAACCCTTTCTGTGAAGAAGCGGAAAACGCATTTTTCAAGCCAAATCCAAGCATTTCAGAAATACCTGGACTTATCCGTCTAAAACTCAAAACGAACGTATCCTTCAGACTGCTCTGCTGTGTGTTCTCTTAGCTAAGGCAGTTGAATCTACCTTGAGATTCAAAAAGTGAGAACCGCGTTTCTTCTAGGAGCTGCGTTTAAATATTCCAGAGTCAATGGGAGTAAACGCTATATTGAGAAATATTTGCTTCTAAAGCCAAAACCGAGCAACCTAACAGAACGGCCTTCAATATGTGCGTTCAACTTACAGAGTTAAACTGATGTGTGTTTGCAGGAGTTTGTAAACCCTTTCTGTGAAGAAGCGGAAGACGCATTTTTCCATCCAAATCCAAGCATTTTAGAAATAGCTGGACATCTCCGTCTAAAACTAAAAACGAACGTATCCTTCAGATTGCTCTGCTGTGTGTTCGCTTACCTAAGGGAGTTGAATCTGCCTTGAGATTCAGAGAGTGAGAAGCACGTTTCTTCTAGGAACTGCGTTTAGATAGTCCAGAGTAAATGGGAGTTAACGCTGTATTGAGAAATATCTGCTTCTAAAACCAAAACGGAGCAACCTAACAGAACGGCCTTCAATGTGTGCGTTCCACTTACAGAGTTAAACAGATGGGTGTTTGCAGGAATTTGTAAACCCTTTCTGCGAAGAAGCGGAAAACGCATTTTTCCAGCGAAATACAAGCATTTCAGGAATACCTGGAAATCTCCGTCTAAAACTCAAAACGGACGTATCCTTCAGACTGCTATGCTGTGTGTTCGCTTAGCTAAGGGACCTGAATCTGCCTTGAGATTCAGAGAGTGAGAAGCGCGTTTCTTCTGGGAGCTGCGTTTTCATATTCAAGATTGAATGGGAGTAAACGCTGTATTGAGAAATATCTGCTTCTAAAACCAAAAGGGAGCAACCTAACAGAACGGCCTTCAATGTGTGCGTTCAACTTACAGAGTTAAACTGATGTGTGTTTGCAGGAGTTTTTAACTCTTTCTGAGAAGAAGCGGAAAACGCATTTTCCAGCCAAATCCAAGCATTTCAGGAATAGCTGGATATCTCCGTCTAAAACTCAAAACGAACGTATCCGTCAGACTGCTCTGCTGTGTGTTTGTTTACCTAAGTGAGTTGAATCTGCCTTGAGATTCAGAGAGTGAGAAACGCGTTTCTTTTAGGAGCTGCGTTTGGATATTCCAGAGTGAATGGGAGTAAACGCTGTAGTGAGAAATATCTGCTTCTAAAACCAAAACGGAGCCACTTTGCAGAACGGCCTTCAATGTGTGCGTTACACCTACAGAGGTAAACTGATGTGTGTTTGCAGGAATTTGTAAACCCTTTCTGTAAAGAAACGGAAGACGCATTTTTCCAGCCACATCCAAGCATTTCAGGAATAGCTGGAAATCTCAGTCTAAAACTCAAAACGAACATATCCTTCAGACTACTCTGCTGGGTGTTCGCTTACCTAAGGAAGTTGAATCTGCCTTGAGATTCAGAGAGTGAGAAGCGCGTTTCTTTTAGGAGCTGCGTTTAGATATTCCAGAGTGAATGGGAGTAAACGCTGTATAAAGAAATATCTGATTCTAAAACCAAAACGGAGCAACCTAACAGAACGGCCTTCAATGTGTGCGTTGAACCTAAAGAGTTAAACTGATTTTTGTTTGCAGGAGTTTGTAAACCCTTTCTGTGAAGAAGCGGAAAACGCATTTTTCCAGCCAAATCGAAGCATTTCAGAAATAGCTGGAAATCTCCGTCTAAAACTCAAAACGAACGTATCCTTCAGACTGCTCTGTTGTGTGTTCGCTTACCTAAGGGAGTTGAATCTGCCTTGAGATTCAGAGTGAGAGGCGCGTTTCATCTAGAAGCTGCGTTTGGATATTCCAGAGTGAATGAGAGTTAACGCTGTATTGAGAAATATTTGCATCTAAAAGCAAAACGGAGCCACCTAACAGAACGGCCTTCAATGTGTGCGTTCAACTTACAGAGTTAAACTGATGTGTGTTTGCAGGAGTTTGTAAACCCTTTCCGTGAAGTAGCCTAAAACGCATTTTTCCAGCCAAATCCAAGCATTTCAGAAAGAGCTGGAAATCTCCGTCTAAAACTCAAAACGAACCTATTTTTCAGAATGCTCTGCTGTGTGTTCGCTTAGCTAAGGGAACTGAATCTGCCTTGAGATTCAGAGAGTGAGAAGCGCGTTTCTTCTAGGAGCTGCGTTTGGATATTCCAGAGTGAAAGGGAGTAAACGCTGTATTGAGAAATATCTGCTTCTAAAACCAAAACGGAGCAACCTAACAGAACGGCCTTCAATGTGTGCGTTCAACTTACAGAGTTAAACTGATGTGAGTTTGCAGGAGATTGTAAACACTTTCTGTAGAGAAGCGGAAAACGCATTTTTCCAGCCAAATCCAAGCATTTCAGAAATAGCTGGAAATCTCCGTCTAAAACTCACAACGAACGTATCCTCAATACTGCTCTGCTGTGTGTTCTCATAGCTAAGTGACCTGAATCTGCCTTGAGATTCAGAGAGTGAGAAGCCCGATTCTTTTAGGAGCTGCATTTGGATATTCCAGAGTGAATGGGAGTAAACGCTGTATTGAGAAATATCTGCTTCTAAACCCAAAACAAAGCAACCTACCAGAGAGGCCTTCAATATGTGCGTTCCACTTACAGAGTTAAACTGATGTGTGTTTGCAGGAGTTTGTTAACCCTTTCTGAAAAGAAGGGAAAAACGCATTTTCCAGCCAAATCCAAGCATTTCAGGAATAGCCGGAAATCTCCGTCTAAAACTCAAAACGAACGTATCCGTCAGACTGCTCTGCTGTGTGTTCGCTTACCTAAGTGAGTTGAATCTGCCTTGAGATTCAGAGAGTGAGAAACGCGTTTCTTTTAGGAGCTGCGTTTGGATATTCCAGAGTGAATGGGAGTAAACGCTGTATTGAGAAATATCTGCTTCTAAAACCAAAACGGAGCAACCCAACAGAACGGCCTTCAATGTGTGCGTTCAACTCGTTCAACTTACAGAGTTAAACTGATGTGTGTTTGCAGGAGTTTGTAAACCCTTTCTGAGAAGAAGCGGAAAACGCATTTTCCCGCCAAATTCAAGCATTTCAGGAATAGCTGTATATCTCCGTGTAAAACTCAAAACGAACGTATCTGTCAGACTGCTCTTCTGTGTGTTCATTTACCTAAGTGAGTTGAATCTGTCTTGAGATTCAGAGAGTGAGAAACGCGTTTCTAGGAGCTGCGTTTGGATCTTCCAGAGTGAATGGGAGTAAACGCTGCATTGAGAAATATCTCCTTCTAAAACCAAAACGGAGCAACCTAACAGAACGGCCTTCTATGTGCTCGTTCAACTTACAGAGTTAAACTGATGTGTGTTTGCCGGAGTTTGAAACCCTTCCTGTGAAGAAGCGGAAAACGCATTTTTCCAGCAAAATCCAAGCATTTCAGAAATATCCGCAAATCTCCGTCTAAAACTCAAAACGAACGTATCCGTCAGACTGCTCTGCTGTGTGTTCGCTTACCTAAGTGAGTTGAATCTGCCTTGAGATTCAGAGAGTGAGAAACGCGTTTCTTTTAGGAGCTGCGTTTGGATATTCCAGAGTGAATGGGAGTAAACGCTGTATTGAGAAATATCTGCTTCTAAAACCAAAACGGAGCAACCTAACAAAACGGCCTTCAATGTGTGCGTTCAACTCGTTCAACTTACAGAGTTAAACTGATTTGTGTTTGCAGGAGTTTGTAAACCCTTTCTGAGAAGAAGCGGAAAACGCATTTTCCAGCCAAATTCAAGCATTTCAGGAATAGCTGGATATCTCCGTCTAAAACTCAAAACGAACGTATCCGCCAGACTGCTCTTCTGTGTGTTCGTTTACCTAACTGAGTTGAATCTGTCTTGAGATTCAGAGAGTGAGAAACGCGTTTCTTTTAGGAGCTGCGTTTGGATCTTCCAGAGTGAATGGGAGTAAACGCTGTATTGAGAAATATCTGCTTCTAAAACCAAAACGGAGCAACCTAACAGAACGGCCTTCAATGTGTGCGTTCAACCTACAGAGTGAAACTGATGTGTGTTTGCAGGAGTTTGTAAACCCTTTCTGTGAAGAAGCGGAAGACGCATTTTTCCATCCAAATCCAAGCATTTTAGAAATAGCTGGACATCTCCGTCTAAAACTCAAAACGAACGTATCCTTCAGATTGCTCTGCTGTGTGTTCGCTTACCTAAGGGAGTTGAATCTGCCTTGAGATTCAGAGAGTGAGAAGCACGTTTCTTCTAGGAACTGCGTTTGGATAGTCCAGAGTAAATGGGAGTTAACGCTGTATTGAGAAATATCTGCTTCTAAAACCAAAACGGAGCAACCTAACAGAACGGCCTTCAATGTGTGCGTTCCACTTACAGAGTTAAACAGATGGGTGTTTGCAGGAATTTGTAAACCCTTTCTGCGAAGAAGCGGAAAACGCATTTTTCCAGCGAAATACAAGCATTTCAGGAATACCTGGAAATCTCCGTCTAAAACTCAAAACGGACGTATCCTTCAGACGGCTCTGTTGTGTGTTCGCTTACCTAAGGGAGTTGAATCTGCCTTGAGATTCAGAGAGTGAGAAGCGCGTTTCATCTAGAAGCTGCGTTTGGATATTCCAGAGTGAATGAGAGTTAACGCTGTATTGAGAAATATGTGCTTCTAAAAGCAAAACGGAGCAACCTAACAGAACGGGCTTCAATGTGTGTGTTCAACTTACAGAGTTAAACTGATGTGTGTTTGCAGGAGTTTGTAAACCCTTTCCGTGAAGAAGCCTAAAACGCATTTTTCCAGCCAAATCCTAGCATTTCAGAAAGAGCTGGTAATCTCCGTCTAAAACTCAAAACGAACCTATCTTTCAGAATACTCTGCTGTGTGTTCGCTTAGCTAAGGGAACTGAATCTGCCTTGAGATTCAGAGAGTGAGAAGCGCGTTTCTTCTAGGAGCTGCGTTTGGATATTCCAGAGTGAAAGGGAGTAAACGCTGTATTGAGAAATATCTGCTTCTAAAACCAAAACGGAGCAACCTAACAGAACGGCCTTCAATGTGTGCGTTCAACGTACAGAGTTAAACTGATGTGAGTTTGCAGGAGATTGTAAACACTTTCTGTAGACAAGCGGAAAACGCATTTTTCCAGCCAAATCGAAGCATTTCAGAAATAGCTGGAAATCTCCGTCTAAAACTCAAAACGAACGTATCCTTCAGACTGCTCTGTTGTGTGTTCGCTTACCTAAGGGAGTTGAATCTGCCTTGAGATTCAGAGAGTGAGAAGAGCGTTTCATCTAGAAGCTGCGTTTGGATATTCCAGAGTGAATGAGAGTTAACGCTGTATTGAGAAATATGTGCTTCTAAAAGCAAAACGGAGCAACCTAACAGAACAAGCTGCAATGTGTGAGTTCAACTTACAGAGTTAAACTGATGTGTGTTTGCAGGAGTTTGTAAACCCTTTCTGGGAAAAAGCGGAAAACGCATTTTCCAGCCGAATCCAAGCATTTCAGGAATAGCTGGAAATCTCCGTCTAAAACTCAAAACGAACGTATCCTTCAGACTGCTCTGCTGTGTGTTCGCTTAGATAAGGGACCTGAATCTGCCTTGAGATTCAGAGAGTGAGAAGCGCGTTTCTTTTAGGAGCTGCGATTGGATATTCCAGAGTGAATGGGAGTAAACGCTGTATAGAGAAATATCTGCTTCTGAAACCAAAACGGAGCAACCTAACAGAACGGCCTTCAATGTGTGCGTTCAACCTACAGAGTTAAACTGATGTGTGTTTGCAGGAATTTGTAAACGCTTTCTGTGAAGAAACGGAAAACGCATTTTTCCAGCCACATCCGAGCATTTCAGGAATAGCTGGAAATCTCAGTTTAAAACTCAAAACGAACGTATCCTTCAGACTACTCTGCTGTGTGTTCGCTTACCTAAGAAAGTTGAATCTGCCTTGAGATTCAGAGAGTGAGAAGCGCGTTTCTTATAGGATCTGCGTTTGGATATTCCAGAGTGAATGGGAGTAAACGCTGTATAGAGAAATATCTGCTTCTAAAACCAAAACGGAGCAACCTAACAGAACGGCCTTCAATGTTTGCGTTCAACCTAAAGAGTTAAACTGATTTTTGTTTGCAGCAGTTTGTAAACTTTTTCTGTGAAGAAGCGGAAAACGCATTTTTCCAGCCAAATCGAAGCATTTCAGAAATAGCTGGAAATCTCCGTCTAAAACTCAAAACGAACGTATCCTTCAGACTGCTCTGTTGTGTGTTCGCTTACCTAAGGGAGTTGAATCTGCCTTGAGATTCAGAGAGTGAGAAGCGCGTTTCATCTAGAAGCTGCGTTTGGATATTCCAGAGTTAATGAGAGTTAACGCTGTATTGAGAAATATGTGCTTCTAAAAGCAAAACGGAGCAACCTAACAGAACGGGCATCAATGTGTGTGTTCAACTTACAGAGTTAAACTGATGTGTGTTTTCAGGAGTTTGTAAACCCTTTCCGTGAAGAAGCCTAAAACGCATTTTTCCAGCCAAATCCTAGCATTTCAGAAAGAGCTGGTAATCTCCGTCTAAAACTCAAAACGAACCTATCCTTCAGAATACTCTGCTGTGTGTTCGCTTAGCTAAGGGAACTGAATCTGCCTTGAGATTCAGAGAGTGAGAAGCGCGTTTCATCTAGAAGCTGCGTTTTGATATTCCAGAGTGAATGAGAGTTAACGCTGTATTGAGAAATATGTGCTTCTAAAAGCAAAACGGAGCAACCTAACAGAACGGGCTTCAATGTGTGAGTTCAACTTACAGAGTTAAACTGATGTGTGTTTGCAGGAGTTTGTAAACCCTTTCTGAGAAAAAGCGGAAAACGCATTTTCCAGCCGAATCCAAGCATTTCAGGAATAGCTGGAAATCTCCGTCTAAAACTCAAAACGAACGTATCCTTCAGACTGCTCTGCTGTGTGTTCGCTTAGATAAGGGACCTGAATCTGCCTTGAGATTCAGAGAGTGAGAAGCGCGTTTCTTTTAGGAGCTGCGATTGGATATTCCAGAGTGAATGGGAGTAAACGCTGTATAGAGACATATCTGCTTCTGAAACCAAAACGGAGCAACCTAACAGAACGGCCTTCAATGTGTGCGTTCAACCTAAAGAGTTAAACTGATGTGTGTTTGCAGGAATTTGTAAACCCTTTCTGGGAAGAAGCGGAAAACGCATTTTTCCAGCCAAATCGAAGCATTTCAGAAATAGCTGCAAATCTCCGTCTAAAACTCAAAACGAACGTATCATTCAGACTGCTCTGTTGTGTGTTCGCTCACCTAAGGGAGTTGAATTAGAGAGTGAGAAGCGCGTTTCATCTAGAAGCTGCGTTTGGATATTCCAGAGTGAATGAGAGTTAACGCTGTATTGAGAAATATTTGCTTCTAAAAGCAAAACGGAGCAACCTCACAGAACGGCCTTCAATGTGTGCGATCAACTTACAGAGTTAAACTGATGTGAGTTTGCAGGAGATTGTAAACACTTTCTGTAGAGAAGCGGAAAACGCATTTTTCAAGCCAAATCCAAGCATTTCAGAAATAGATGGAAATCTCCGTCTAAAACTCAAAAGGAACGTATCCTCCATACTGCTCTGCTGTGTGTTCTCATAGCTAAGGGACCTGAATCTGCCTTGAGATTCAGAGAGTGAGAAGCCCGTTTCTTTTAGGAGGTGCGTTCGGATATTCCAGAGTGAATGGGAGTAAACGCTGTATTGAGAAATATCTGCTTCTAAACCCAAAACAAGGCAACCTACCAGAGAGGCCTTCAATGTGTGCGTTCCACTTACAGAGTTAAACTGATGTGTGTTTGCAGGAGTTTGTTAACCCTTTATGAAGAGAAGGGGAAAACGCATTTTCCAGCCAAATCCAAGCATTTCAGGAATAGCTGGAAATCTCCGTCTAAAACTCAAAACGAACGTATCCGTCAGACTGCTCTGCTGTGCGTTCGCTTACCTATGTGAGTTGAAACTTCCTTGAGATTCAGAGAGTGAGAAACGCGTTTCTTTTAGGAGCTGCGTTTGGATATTCCAGAGTGAATGGGAGTAAACGCTTTATTGAGAAATATCTGCTTCTAAAACCAAAACGGAGCAACCTAACAGAACGGCCTTCAATGTGTGCGTTCAACCTAAAGAGGTAAACTGATTTGTGTTTGCAGGAGTTTGTAAACCCTTTCCGTCAAGAAGCGGAAAACGCATTTATCCTGCCAAATCCAAGCATTTCAGAAATAGCTGGATATCTCCGTCTAAAACTCAAAACGAACGTATCCTTCAGACTGCTGCGCTGTGTGTTCGCTTAGCTAAGTGAGCTGAATCTGCCTTGAGATTCAGCGAGTGAGAAGCGCGTTTCTTCTCGGAGCTGCGTTTGGATATTCCAGAGTGAATGGGATTAAACGCTGTATTGAGAAATATCTGCTTCTAAAAACAAAACGGAGCAACTTAGCAGAACGGCTTTCAATGGGTGCCTTCAACTTACAGAGCTAAACTGATGTGTGTTTGCAGGAGTTTGTAAACCCTTTCTGAGGAGAAGCGGAAGACGCATTTACCAGCCAAATCCAAGCATTTCAGGAATAGTTGGAAATCTCTGTCTAAAACCCAAAACGAACGTATCCTTCAGACTGCTCTGCTGTGTGTTCGCTTACCTAAGGGAGTTGAATCTGCCTTGAGATTCAGAGAGTGAGAAGCGCGTTTTTTCTAGGATCTGCGTTTGGATATTCCAGAGTGAATGAAAGTAAACGCTGTATTGAGAAATATCTGCTTCTAAAACCAAAACGGAGCAACCTAACAGAACGGTCTTCAATGGGTGCGTTCAACTTAGAGTTAAACTGATGTGTGTTTGCAGGGATTTTTAAACCCTTTCTGTGAAGAAGCGGAAAACGCATTTTTCCAGCCAAATCCAAGCATTTCAGGAATAGCTGGAGATCTCCATCTAAAACTCAAAACAAACGTATCCTTCAGACTGCTCTGCTGTGTGTTCTCTTAGCTAAGGCAGTTGAATCTACCTTGAGATTCAAAAAGTGAGAACCGCGTTTCTTCTAGGAGCTGCGTTTTTATATTCAAGATTAAATGGGAGTAAACGCTGTATTGAGAAATATCTGCTTCTAAATCCACAACGGAGAAACCTAACAGAACGGCCTTCAATGTGTGCGTTCAGCTTACAGAGTTAAACTGATGTGTGTTTGCAGGAATTTGTGAACCCTTTCTGTGAAGAAGTGGAAAACGCATTTTCCAGCCAAATCCAAGCATTTCAGGAATAGCTGGAAATCTCAGTCTAAAACTCAAAACGAACGTATCCTTCAGACTGCTCTGCTGTGTGTTCGCTTAGTTAAGAAACCTGAATCTGCCTTGAGATTCAGAGAGTGAGAAGCGCGTTTCTTTTACGATCTGCGATTGGATATTCCAGAGTGAATGAAAGTAAACGCTGTATTGAGAAATATCTGCTTCTAAAACCAAAACGGAGCAACCTAACAGAACGGCCTTCAATGTGTCCGTTCAACTTACAGAGTTAAACTGATGTGTGTTTGCAAGAGTTTGTAAACCCTTTCCGACAAGAAGCGGAAAACGCATTTTCCAGCCAAATCCAAGCATTTCAGAAATAGCGGGAAATCTCGGTCTAAAACTCAAAACGAATGTATCCTTCCGACGGCTCCGCAGTGTGTACTCTTAGCTAAGTGAGCTGAATTTGCCTTGAGATTCAGAGAGTGAGAAGCGCGTTTCTTCTAGGAGCTGCGTTTCGATATTACAGAGTGAATGGGAGTAAACGCTGTATTGAGAAATATCTGATTCTAAAACCAAAACGGAGCAACATAACAGAACGGCCTTCAATGTGTGCATTTAACCTACAGAGTTAAACTGATGTGTGTTTCCAGGGGTTTTTAAACCCTTTCTTTGAAGAAGCGAAAAACGCATTTTTCCAGCCAAATCCAAGCATTTCACAAATAGCTGGATATCTCCGTCTAAAACTCAAAACGAACGTATGCTTCAGACTGCCCTGCTGTGTGTTCGCTTACATAACGGAGTTGAGTCTGCCTTGAGATTCAGAGAGTGAGAAGCGCGTTTCTTGTAGGTGCTGCGTTTGGATATTCCAGAGTAAATGGGAGTAAACGCTGTATTGAAAAATATCTGCTTCGAAAACCAAAACAGAGCAACCTAACAGAACGGCCTTCAATGTGTGCATTCAACTTAAAGAGTTAAACTGATGTGTGTTTGCAGGAGTTTGTAAACCCTTTCTGTGAAGAAGCGGAAAACGCATTTTTCAAGCCAAATTCAAGCATTTCAGAAATAGCTGGAAATATCCGTCTAAAACTCAAAACGAACGTATCCTTCAGACTGCTCTGCTGTGTGTTCTCTTAGCTAAGGCAGTTGGATCTACCTTGAGATTCAAAAAGTGAGAACCGCGTTTCTTCTAGGAGCTGCGTTTAAATATTCCAGAGTCAATGGGAGTAAACGCTATATTGAGACATATTTGCTTCTAAAGCCAAAACGGAGCAACCTAACAGAACGGCCTTCAATATGTGCGTTCAACTTACAGAATTAAACTGATGTGTGTTTGCAGGAGTTAGTAAACCCTTTCTGTGAAGAAGCGGAAGACGCATTTTTCCATCCAAATCCAAGCATTTTAGAAATAGCTGGACATCTCCTTCTAAAACTCAAAACGAACGTATCCTTCAGACTGCTCTGCTGTGTGTTCGCTTACCTAAGGGAGTTGAATCTGCCTTGAGATTCAGAGAGTGAGAAGCGCGTTTCTTCTAGGAGCTGCGTTTGGATAGTCCAGAGTGTATGGGAGTAAACGCAGTATTGAGAAATATCTGCTTCTAAAACCAAAACGGAGCAACCTAACAGAACGGCCTTCAATGTGTGCGTTCCACTTACAGAGTTAAACTGATGGGTGTTTGCAGGAATTTGTAAACCCTTTCTGTGAAGAAGTGGAATACGCATTTTTCCAGCGAAATACAAGCATTTCAGAAATACCTGGAAATCTCCGTCTAAAACTAAAAACGGACGTATCCTTCAGACTGCTATGCTGTGTGTTCGCTTAGCTAAGGGACCTGAATCTGCCTTGAGATTTAGAGAGTGAGAACCGCGTTTCTTCTAGGAGCTGCGTTTGGATATTCCAGAGTGAATGGGAGTAAACGCTGTATTGAGAAATATCTGCTTCTAAAACCAAAACGGAGCAACCTAACAGAACGGCCTTCAATGTGTGCGTTCATCCTAAAGAGTTAAACTGATGTGTGTTTGCAGGAGTTTGTAAACCCTTTCTGTGAAGAAGCCGAAAAAGCATTTTTCCAGCCAAATCCAAGCATTTCAGAAATAGCTGGACATCTCCGTCTAAAACTCAAATCGAACGTATCCTTCAGACTGCTCTGCTGTGTGTTCGCTGACCTAAGGGAGTTGAATCTGCCTTCAGATTCAGAGAGTGACAAGCCCGATTCTTCTAGGAGCTGCGTTTGTATAGTCAAGAGTGAATGGGAGTTCACGCTGTATTGAGAAATATCTGCTTCTAAAACCAAAATGGAGCAACCTAACAGAACGGCCTTCAATGTGTGCGTTCATCCTAAAGAGTTAAACTGATGTGTGTTTGCAGGAGTTTGTAAACCCTTTCTGTGAAGAAGCGGAAAACTTATTTTTCCAGCCAAATCCAAGCATTTCAGAAATAGCTGGAAATCTCCGTCTAAAACTCAAAACGAACGTATCCTTCAGACTGCCCTGCTGTGTGTTCGCTTACCTAAGGGAATTGAATCTGCCTTGAGATTCAGAGAGTGAGAAGCGCGTTTGTTCTAGAAGCTGCGTTTGGATATACCAGAGTGAATGAGAGTTAACGTTGTATTGAGAAATATCTGCTTCTAAAAGCAAAACGGAGCCACCTAACAGAACGGCCTTCAATGTGTGCGTTCAACGTACAGAGGTAAACTGATTTGTGTTTGGAGGAGTTTGTAAACCCTTTCCGTGAAGAAGCGGAAAACGAATTTTCCAGCCAAATCCAAGCATTTCAGGAATAGCTGGAAATCTCCGTCTAAAAGTGAAATGAACGTATACTTCAGACTGCTCTGCTGTGTGTTCGCTTACCTAAGGGAATTGAATCTGCCTTGAGATTCAGAGAGTGAGAAGCGCGTTTCTTTTATGATCTGCGTTTGGATATTCCAGAGTGAATGAAAGTAAACGCTGTATTGAGAAATATCTGCTTCTAAAGCCAAAACGGAGCAACCTAACAGAACGGCCTTCAATGGGTGCGTTCAACTTACAGAGTTAAACTGATGTGTGTTTGCAGGAGTTTGTAAACCCTTTCTGACAAGAAGCGGAAAACGCATTTTTCCTGCCAAATCCAAGCATTTCAGAAAAAGCTGGAAATCTCCGTCTAAAATTCAAAACGAACGTATCCTTCAGACTGCTCTGCTGTGTGTTCGCTTAGGTAAGGGAGTTGAATCTGCCTTGAGTTTCAGAGAGTGAGAAGCGCGTTTCTTCTAGGAGCTGCGTTTCGATATTACAGAGTGAATGGGAGTAAACGCTGTATTGAGAAATATCTGATTCTAAAACCAAAACGGAGCAACATAGCAGAACGGCCTTCAATGTGTGCGTTCAACTTACAGAGTTAAACTGATGTGTGTTTGCAGGAGTTTGTAAACCCTTTCTGAGAAGAAGCAGAAAACGCATTTTCCAGCAAAATCCAAGCATTTCAGCAATAGTTGGAAATCTCCGTCTAAAGCTTAAAACGAACGTATCCTTCAGACTACTCTGCTGTGTGTTCGCTTACCTAAGGGAGTTGAATCTGCCTTGAGATTCGGAGAGTGAGAAGCGTGTTTCTTCTAGGAGCTTCGTTTTGATAGTTCTGAGTGAATGGGAGTTAACGCTGTATTGAGAAATATCTGCTTCTAAAACCAAAACGGAGCAACCTAACAGAACGGCTTTCAATGTGTGCGTTCAACATACAGAGATAAACTGATGTGTCTTTGCCGGAGTTTGTAAATCCTTTCTGTGGAGAAGCGGAAAACGCATTTTTCCAGCCAAATCCAAGCATTTCAGAAATAGCTTGAAATCTCTGTCTAAAATTCAAAACGAACGTATCCTTCAAACTGCTCTGCTGTGTGTTCGCTTAGCTAAGGAAACTGAATCTGCCTTCAGATTCAGAGTGAGAAGCGCGTTTCTTCTAGGAGGTGCGCTTGGATATTCCAGAGTGAATGAGAGTTAACGCTGTATTGAGAAATATCTGCTTCTAAAACCAAAACGGAGCAACCTAACCGAACGGCCTTCAATGTTTGCGTTCAACTTACAGAGTTAAACGGATGTGTGTTTGCAGGAGTTTGTAAACCCTTTCCGTCAATAAGCGGAAAACGCATTTTTCCTGCCAAATCCAAGCATTTCAGAAATAGCTGGAAATCTCCGTCTAAAGCTCAAAACGAACGTATCCTTCAAACTGCACTGCTGTGTGTTTGCTTAGCTAAGGGAGCTGAATCTGCCTTGAGATTCAGAGAGTCTGAAGCGCGTTTCTTTTAGGAGCTGCGTGTGGATATTCCAGAGTGTATGGGAGTAAACGCAGTATTGAGAAATATCTGCTTCTAAAACCAAAACGGACCAACCAAACAGAACGGCCTTCAATGTGTGCGTTCAACTTACAGAGTTAAACTGACGTTTGTTTGCAGGAATTTGTAAACCCTTTCTGTGAAGAAGCGGAAGACGCATTCTTCCAGCCAAATCCAAGCATTTCAGGCATAGCTGGAAATATCCGTCTAAAACTCAAAACGAACGTATCCTTCAGACTACTCTGCTGTGTGTTCTCGTACCTAAGGGACCTGAATCTGCCTTGAGATTCAGAGAGTGAGAAGCGCGTTTCTTTTAGGAGCTGCGTTTACATATTCCAGAGTGAATGAAAGTAAACGCTGTATTGAGAAATATCTGCTTCTAAAACCAAAACGGAGCAAGCTAACAGAACGGCCTTCGATGTGTTCGTTCCACTTACAGAGATAAACTGATGTGTGTTTGCAGGAGTTTGTAAACCCTTTCTGTGAAGAAGTGGAACACGCATTTTTCCAGCCAAATTTAAGCATTTCAGAAATAGCTGGAAATCTTCATCTAAAACTCAAAACGAACGTATCTTTCAGACTGCTCTGCTGTGTGTTCTCTTAGCTAAGGCAGTTGAATCTACCTTGAGATTCAACAAGTGAGAACCGCGTTTCTTCTAAGAGCTGCGTTTAGATATTCCAGAGTGAATGGGAGTACACGCTCTATTGAGAAATATCTGCTTCTAAAATCAAACCGGAGCAACCTAACAGAACGGCCTTCAATGTGTGCGTTCAACTTACAGAGTTAAACTGATGTGTGTTTGCAGTAGTTTGTAAACACTTTCCGTCAAGAAGCGGAAAACGCATTTTTCCTGCCAAATCCAAGCATTTCAGAAATAGCTGGAAATCTCCGTCTAAGTCTCGAAACGAACGTATCCTTCAGACTGCTCCGCTGTGTGTTCGCTTAGCTAAGTGAGCTGAATCTGCCTTGAGATTCAGAGAGTGAGAAGCCCGTTGTTTCTAGGAGTTGAGTTTGGATATTCCAGAGTGAATGGGATTAAACTCTGTATTGAGAAATATCTCCTCCTGGAACCAAAACGGAGCAACTTAAAAAAACAACCTTCAATGTGTGCGTTCAACTTCCAGAGGTAAACTGATGTGTGTTTGCAGGAGATTGTAAACCCTTTCTGAGAGAAAGCGGAAAACGCATTTTCCAGCCAAATCCAAGCATTTCAGGAATAGCTGGAAATCTCCGTCTAAAACTCAAAACGAACGTATCCTTCAGACTGCTCTGCTGTGTGTTCGCTTAGATAAGGGACCTGAATCTGCCTTGAGATTAAGAGAGTGAGAAGCGCGTTTCTTCTGGGAGCTGCGTTTTCATATTCAAGATTGAATGGGAGTAAACGCTGTATTGAGAAATATCTGCTTTCAAAACCAAAAGGGAGCAACCTAACAGAACGGCCTTCAATGTGTGCGTTCAACTTACAGAGTTAAACTGATGTGTGTTTGCAGGAGTTTTAAACCCTTTCTGAGAAGAAGCGGAAAACGCATTTTCCAGCCAAATCCAAGCATTTCAGGAATAGCTGGATATCTCCGTCTAAAACCCAAAACGAACGTATCCGTCAGACTGCTCTGCTGTGTGTTCGATTACCTAAGTGAGTTGAATCTGCCTTGAGATTCAGAGAGTGAGAAACGCGTTTCTTTTAGGAGCTGCGTTTGGATATTCCAGAGTGAATGGGAGTAAACGCTGTAGTGAGAAATATCTGCTTCTAAAACCAAAACGGAGCCACTTTGCAGAACGGCCTTCAATGTGTGCGTTCCACCTACAGAGTTAAACTGATGTGTGTTTGCAGGAATTTGTAAACCCTTTCTGTAAAGAAACGGAAAACGCATTTTTCCAGCCACATCCAAGCATTCCAGGAATAGCTGGAAATCTCAGTCTAAAACTCAAAACGAACATATCCTTCAGACTACTCTGCTGGGTGTTCGCTTACCTAAGGAAGTTGAATCTGCCTTGAGATTCAGAGAGTGAGAAGCGCGTTTCTTTTAGGAGCTGCGTTTGGATATTCCAGAGTGAATGGGAGTAAACGCTGTATAAAGAAATATCTGATTCTAAAACCAAAACGGATCAACCTAACAGAACGGCCTTCAATGTGTGCGTTGAACCTAAAGAGTTAAACTGATTTTTGTTTGCAGGAGTTTGTAAACCCTTTCGGTGAAGAAGCGGAAAACGCATTTTTCCAGCCAAATTGAAGCATTTCAGAAATAGCTGGAAATCTCCGTCTAAAACTCAAAACGAACGTATCCTTCAGACTGCTCTGTTGTGTGTTCGCTTACCTAAGGGAGTTGAATCTGCCTTGAGATTCAGAGAGTGAGAGGCGCGTTTCATCTAGAAGCTGCGTTTGGATATTCCAGAGTGAATGAGAGTTAACGCTGTATTGAGAAATATTTGCTTCTAAAAGCAAAACGGAGCCACCTAACAGAACGGCCTTCAATGTGTGCGTTCAACTTACAGAGTTAAACTGATGTGTGTTTGCAGGAGTTTGTAAACCCTTTCCGTGAAGTAGCCTAAAACGCATTTTTCCAGCCAAATCCAAGCATTTCAGAAAGAGCTGGAAATCTCCGTCTAAAACTCAAAACGAACCTATCCTTCAGAATGCTCTGCTGTGTGTTCGCTTAGCTAAGGGAACTGAATCTGCCTTGAGATTCAGAGAGTGAGAAGCGCGTTTCTTCTAGGAGCTGCGTTTGGATATTCCAGAGTGAAAGGGAGTAAACGCTGTATTGAGAAATATCTGCTTCTAAAACCAAAACGGAGTAACCTAACAGAACGGCCTTCAATGTGTGCGTTCAACTTACAGAGTTAAACTGATGTGAGTTTGCAGGAGATTGTAAACACTTTCTGTAGAGAAGCGGAAAACGCATTTTTCCAGCCAAATCCATGCATTTCAGAAATAGCTGGAAATCTCCGTCTAAAACTCACAACGAACGTATCCTCAATACTGCTCTGCTGTGTGTTCTCATAGCTAAGAGACCTGAATCTGCCTTGAGATTCAGAGAGTGAGAAGCCCGTTTCTTTTAGGAGCTGCATTTGGATATTCCAGAGTGAATGGGAGTAAACGCTGTATTGAGAAATATCTGCTTCTAAACCCAAAACAAAGCAACCTACCAGAGAGGCCTTCAATATGTGCGTTCCACTTACAGAGTTAAACTGATGTGTGTTTGCAGGAGTTTGTTAACCCTTTCTGAAAAAAAGGGAAAAACGCATTTTCCAGCCAAATCCAAGCATTTCAGGAATAGCCGGAAATTTATGTCTAAAACTCAAAACGAACGTATCCGTCAGACTGCTCTGCTGTGTGTTCACTTACCTAAGTGAGTTGAATCTGCCTTGAGATTCAGAGAGTGAGAAACGCGTTTCTTTTAGGAGCTGCGTTTGGATCTTCCAGAGTGAAT
Source organism: Callithrix jacchus (assembly GCF_049354715.1). Taxonomy (NCBI): domain Eukaryota; kingdom Metazoa; phylum Chordata; class Mammalia; order Primates; family Cebidae; genus Callithrix; species Callithrix jacchus. The sequence goes on from NC_133506.1 coordinate 61,229,911, forward strand.
GGGAGTAAACGCTGTATTGAGAAATATCTGCTTCTAAAAGCAAAACGGAGCAACCTAACAGAACGGCCTTCAATGTTTGCGTTCAACCTAAAGAGTTAAATTGATTTTTGTTTGCAGCAGTTTGTAAACCCTTTCTGTGAAGAAGCGGTAAACGCATTTTTCCAGCCAAATCGAAGCATTTCAGAAATAGCTGGAAATCTCCGTCTAAAACTCAAAACGAACGTATCCTTCAGACTGCTCTGTTGTGTGTTCGCTTACCTAAGGGAGTTGAATCTGCCTTGAGATTCAGAGAGTGAGAAGCGCGTTTCATCTAGAAGCTGCGTTTGGATATTCCAGAGTGAATGAGAGTTAACGCTGTATTGAGAAATATGTGCTTCTAAAAGCAAAACGGAGCAACCTAACAGAACGGGCTTCAGTGTGTGTGTTCAACTTACAGAGTTGAACTGATGTGTGTTTGCAGGAGTTTGTAAACCCTTTCCGTGAAGAAGCCTAAAACGCATTTTTCCAGCCAAATCCTAGCATTTCAGAAAGAGCTGGTAATCTTTGTCTAAAACTCAAAACGAACGTATCCTTCAGACTGCTCTGCTGTGTGTTCGCTTAGATAAGGGACCTGAATCTGCCTTGAGATTCAGAGAGTGAGAAGCGCGTTTCTTTTAGGAGCTGCGATTGGATATTCCAGAGTGAATGGGAGTAAACGCTGTATAGAGAAATATCTGCTTCTGAAACCAAAGCGGAGCAACCTAACAGAACGGCCTTCAATGTGTGCGTTCAACCTAAAGAGTTAAACTGATGTGTGTTTGCAGGAATTTGTAAACCCTTTCTGGGAAGAAGCGGAAAACGCATTTTTCCAGCCAAATCGAAGCATTTCAGAAATAGTTGCAAATCTCCGTCTAAAACTCAAAACGAACGTATCATTCAGACTGCTCTGTTGTGTGTTCGCTCACCTAAGGGAGTTGAATCAGAGAGTGAGAAGCGCGTTTCATCTAGAAGCTGCGTTTGGATATTCCAGAGTGAATGAGAGTTAACGCTGTATTGAGAAATATTTGCTTCTAAAAGCAAAACGGAACAACCTAACAGAACGGCCTTCAATGTATGCGATCAACTTACAGAGTTAAACTGATGTGAGTTTGCAGGAGATTGTAAACACTTTCTGTAGAGAAGCGGAAAACGTATTTTTCCAGCCAAATCCAAGCATTTCAGAAATAGCTGGAAATCTCCGTCTAAAACTCAAAAGGAACGTATCCTCCATACTGCTCTGCTGTGTGTTCTCATAGCTAAGGGACCTGAATCTGCCTTGAGATTCAGAGAGTGAGAAGCCCGTTTCTTTTAGGAGCTGCGTTTGGATATTCCAGAGTGAATGGGAGTAAACTCTGTATTGAGAAATATCTGCTTCTAAACCCAAAACAAGGCAACCTACCAGAGAGGCCTTCAATGTGTGCGTTCCACTTACAGAGTTAAACTGATGTGTGTTTGCAGGAGTTTGTTAACCCTTTATGAAAAGAAGGGGAAAACGCATTTTCCAGCCAAATCCAAGCATTTCAGGAATAGCTGGAAATCTCCGTCTAAAACTCAAAACGAACGTATCCGTCAGACTGCTCTGCTGTGCGTTCGCTTACCTATGTGAGTTGAATCTTCCTTGAGATTCAGAGAGTGAGAAACGCGTTTCTTTTAGGAGCTGCGTTTGGATATTCCAGAGTGAATGGGAGTAAACGCTGTATTGAGAAATATCTGCTTCTAAAACCAAAACGGAGCAACCTAACTGAACGGCCTTCAATGTGTGCGTTCAACCTAAAGAGGTAAACTGATTTGTGTTTGCAGGAGTTTGTAAACCCTTTCCGTCAAGAAGCGGAAAACGCATTTATCCTGCCAAATCCAAGCATTTCAGAAATAGCTGGATATCTCCGTCTACAACTCAAAACGAACGTATCCTTCAGACTGCTGCGCTGTGTGTTCGCTTAGCTAAGTGAGCTGAATCTGCCTTGAGATTCAGCGAGTGAGAAGCGCGTTTCTTCTCGGAGCTGCGTTTGGATATTCCAGAGTGAATGGGATTAAACGCTGTATTGAGAAATATCTGCTTCTAAAAACAAAACGGAGCAACTTAGCAGAACGGCTTTCAATGGGTGCCTTCAACTTACAGAGCTAAACTGATGTGTGTTTGCAGGAGTTTGTAAACCCTTTCTGAGGAGAAGCGGAAGACGCATTTACCAGCCAAATCCAAGCATTTCAGGAATAGTTGGAAATCTCTGTCTAAAACCCAAAACGAACGTATCCTTCAGACTGCTCTGCTGTGTGTTCGCTTACCTAAGGGAGTTGAATCTGCCTTGAGATTCAGAGAGTGAGAAGCGCGTTTCTTTTACGATCTGCGATTGGATATTCCAGAGTGAATGAAAGTAAACGCTGTATTGAGAAATATCTGCTTCTAAAACCAAAACGGAGCAACCTAACAGAACGGCCTTCAATGTGTCCGTTCAACTTACAGAGTTAAACTGATGTGTGTTTGCAAGAGTTTGTAAACCCTTTCCGACAAGAAGCGGAAAACGCATTTTCCAGCCAAATCCAAGCATTTCAGAAATAGCGGGAAATCTCGGTCTAAAACTCAAAACGAATGTATCCTTCAGACGGCTCCGCAGTGTGTACTCTTAGCTAAGTGAGCTGAATTTGCCTTGAGATTCAGAGAGTGAGAAGCGCGTTTCTTCTAGGAGCTGCGTTTCGATATTACAGAGTGAATGGGAGTAAACGCTGTATTGAGAAATATCTGATTCTAAAACCAAAACGGAGCAACATAACAGAACGGCCTTCAATGTGTGCATTTAACCTACAGAGTTAAACTGATGTGTGTTTCCAGGGGTTTGTAAACCCTTTCTTTGAAGAAGCGAAAAACGCATTTTTCCAGCCAAATCCAAGCATTTCACAAATAGCTGGATATCTCCGTCTAAAACTCAAAACGAACGTATGCTTCAGACTGCTCTGCTGTGTGTTCGCTTACATAACGGAGTTGAGTCTGCCTTGAGATTCAGAGAGTGAGAAGCGCGTTTCTTGTAGGTGCTGCGTTTGGATATTCCAGAGTAAATGGGAGTAAACGCTGTATTGAAAAATATCTGCTTCGAAAACCAAAACAGAGCAACCTAACAGAACGGCCTTCAATGTGGGCATTCAACTTAAAGAGTTAAACTGATGTGTGTTTGCAGGAGTTTGTAAACCCTTTCTGTGAAGAAGCGGAAAACGCATTTTTCAAGCCAAATTCAAGCATTTCAGAAATAGCTGGACATATCCGTCTAAAACTCAAAACGAACGTATCCTTCAGACTGCTCTGCTGTGTGTTCTCTTAGCTAAGGCAGTTGGATCTACCTTGAGATTCAAAAAGTGAGAACCGCGTTTCTTCTAGGAGCTGCGTTTAAATATTCCAGAGTCAATGGGAGTAAACGCTATATTGAGACATATTTGCTTCTAAAGCCAAAACGGAGCAACCTAACAGAACGGCCTTCAATATGTGCGTTCAACTTACAGAGTTAAACTGATGTGTGTTTGCAGGAGTTAGTAAACCCTTTCTGTGAAGAAGCGGAAGACGCATTTTTCCATCCAAATCCAAGCATTTTAGAAATAGCTGGACATCTCCGTCTAAAACTCAAAACGAACGTATCCTTCAGACTGCTCTGCTGTGTGTTCGCTTACCTAAGGGAGTTGAATCTGCCTTGAGATTCAGAGAGTGAGAAGCGCGTTTCTTCTAGGAGCTGCGTTTGGATAGTCCAGAGTGTATGGGAGTAAACGCAGTATTGAGAAATATCTGCTTCTAAAACCAAAACGGAGCAACCTAACAGAACGGCCTTCAATGTGTGCGTTCCACTTACAGAGTTAAACTGATGGGTGTTTGCAGGAATTTGTAAACCCTTTCTGTGAAGAAGCGGAATACGCATTTTTCCAGCGAAATACAAGCATTTCAGAAATACCTGGAAATCTCCGTCTAAAACTCAAAACGGACGTATCCTTCAGACTGCTATGCTGTGTGTTCGCTTAGCTAAGGGACCTGAATCTGCCTTGAGATTCAGAGAGTGAGAACCGCGTTTCTTCTAGGAGCTGCGTTTGGATATTCCAGAGTGAATGGGAGTAAACGCTGTATTGAGAAATATCTGCTTCTAAAACCAAAACGGAGCAACCTAACAGAACGGCCTTCAATGTGTGCGTTCATCCTAAAGAGTTAAACTGATGTGTGTTTGCAGGAGTTTGTAAACCCTTTCTGTGAAGAAGCCGAAAAAGCATTTTTCCAGCCAAATCCAAGCATTTCAGAAATAGCTGGACATCTCCGTCTAAAACTCAAATCGAACGTATCCTTCAGACTGCTCTGCTGTGTGTTCGCTGACCTAAGGGAGTTGAATCTGCCTTCAGATTCAGAGAGTGACAAGCCCGTTTCTTCTAGGAGCTGCGTTTGTATAGTCAAGAGTGAATGGGAATTCACGCTGTATTGAGAAATATCTGCTTCTAAAACCAAAATGGAGCAACCTAACAGAACGGCCTTCAATGTGTGCGTTCATCCTAAAGAGTTAAACTGATGTGTGTTTGCAGGAGTTTGTAAACCCTTTCTGTGAAGAAGCGGAAAACTTATTTTTCCAGCCAAATCCAAGCATTTCAGAAATAGCTGGAAATCTCCGTCTAAAACTCAAAACGAACGTATCCTTCAGACTGCCCTGCTGTGTGTTCGCTTACCTAAGGGAATTGAATCTGCCTTGAGATTCAGAGAGTGAGAAGCGCGTTTGTTCTAGAAGCTGCGTTTGGATATACCAGAGTGAATGAGAGTTAACGTTGTATTGAGAAATATCTGCTTCTAAAAGCAAAACGGAGCCACCTAACAGAACGGCCTTCAATGTGTGCGTTCAACGTACAGAGGTAAACTGATTTGTGTTTGGAGGAGTTTGTAAACCCTTTCCGTGAAGAAGCGGAAAACGAATTTTCCAGCCAAATCCAAGCATTTCAGGAATAGCTGGAAATCTCCGTCTAAAAGTGAAATGAACGTATACTTCAGACTGCTCTGCTGTGTGTTCGCTTATTTAAGGGGGTTGAATCTGCCTTAAGATTCAGAGAGTGAGAAGCGCGTTTCTTCTTGGAGCTGCGTTTGGATAGTCCAGAGTGAACGGGAGTTAACGATGTATTGAGAAATATCTGCTTCTAAAACCAAAACGGAGCAACCTAACAGAACGGTCTTCAATGGGTGCGTTCAACTTAGAGTTAAACTGATGTGTGTTTGCAGGGATTTTTAAACCCTTTCTGTGAAGAAGCGGAAAACGCATTTTTCCAGCCAAATCCAAGCATTTCAGGAATAGCTGGAGATCTCCATCTAAAACTCAAAACAAACGTATCCTTCAGACTGCTCTGCTGTGTGTTCTCTTAGCTAAGGCAGTTGAATCTACCTTGAGATTCAAAAAGTGAGAACCGCGTTTCTTCTAGAAGCTGCGTTTTTATATTAAAGATTAAATGGGAGTAAACGCTGTATTGAGAAATATCTGCTTCTAAAACCAAAACGGAGAAACCTAACAGAACGGCCTTCAATGTGTGCGTTCAGCTTACAGAGTTAAACTGATGTGTGTTTGCAGGAATTTGTGAACCCTTTCTGTGAAGAAGTGGAAAACGCATTTTCCAGCCAAATCCAAGCATTTCAGGAATAGCTGGAAATCTCAGTCTAAAACTCAAAACGAACGTATCCTTCAGACTGCTCTGCTGTGTGTTCACTTAGTTAAGAAACCTGAATCTGCCTTGAGATTCAGAGAGTGAGAAGCGCGTTTCTTTTACGATCTGCGATTGGATATTCCAGAGTGAATGAAAGTAAACGCTGTATTGAGAAATATCTGCTTCTAAAACCAAAACGGAGCAACCTAACAGAACGGCCTTCAATGTGTCCGTTCAACTTACAGAGTTAAACTGATGTGTGTTTCCAAGAGTATGTAAACCCTTTCCGACAAGAAGCGGAAAACGCATTTTCCTGCCAAATCCAAGCATTTCAGAAATAGCGGGAAATCTCGGTCTAAAACTCAAAACGAATGTATCCTTCAGACGGCTCCGCAGTGTGTACTCTTAGCTAAGTGAGCTGAATTTGCCTTGAGATTCAGAGAGTGAGAAGCGCGTTTCTTCTAGGAGCTGCGTTTCGATATTACAGAGTGAATGGGAGTAAACGCTGTATTGAGAAATATCTGATTCTAAAACCAAAACGGAGCAACATAACAGAACGGCCTTCAATGTGTGCATTTAACTTACAGAGTTAAACTGATGTGTGTTTCCAGGGGTTTGTAAACCCTTTCTTTGAAGAAGCGAAAAACGCATTTTTCCAGCCAAATCCAAGCATTTCACAAATAGCTGGATATCTCCGTCTAAAACTCAAAACGAACGTATGCTTCAGACTGCTCTGCTGTGTGTTCGCTTACATAACGGAGTTGAGTCTGCCTTGAGATTCAGAGAGTGAGAAGCGCGTTTCTTGTAGGTGCTGCGTTTGGATATTCCAGAGTAAATGGGAGTAAACGCTGTATTGAAAAATATCTGCTTCGAAAACCAAAACAGAGCAACCTAACAGAACGGCCTTCAATGTGTGCATTCAACTTAAAGAGTTAAACTGATGTGTGTTTGCAGGAGTTTGTAAACCCTTTCTGTGAAGAAGCGGAAAACGCATTTTTCAAGCCAAATTCAAGCATTTCAGAAATAGCTGGACATATCCGTCTAAAACTCAAAACGAACGTATCCTTCAGACTGCTCTGCTGTGTGTTCTCTTAGCTAAGGCAGTTGGATCTACCTTGAGATTCAAAAAGTGAGAACCGCGTTTCTTCTAGGAGCTGCGTTTAAATATTCCAGAGTCAATGGGAGTAAACGCTATATTGAGACATATTTGCTTCTAAAGCCAAAACGGAGCAACCTAACAGAACGGCCTTCAATATGTGCGTTCAACTTACAGAGTTAAACTGATTTGTGTTTGCAGGAGTTAGTAAACCCTTTCTGTGAAGTAGCGGAAGATGCATTTTTCCATCCAAATCCAAGCATTTTAGAAATAGCTGGACATCTCCGTCTAAAACTCAAAACGAACGTATCCTTCAGACTGCTCTGCTGTGTGTTCGCTTACCTAAGGGAGTTGAATCTGCCTTGAGATTCAGAGAGTGAGAAGCGCGTTTCTTCTAGGAGCTGCGTTTGGATAGTCCAGAGTGTATGGGAGTAAACGCAGTATTGAGAAATATCTGCTTCTAAAACCAAAACGGAGCAACCTAACAGAACGGCCTTCAATGTGTGCGTTCATCCTAAAGAGTTAAACTGATGTGTGTTTGCAGGAGTTTGTAAACCCTTTCTGTGAAGAAGCCGAAAAAGCATTTTTCCAGCCAAATCCAAGCATTTCAGAAATAGCTGGACATCTCCGTCTAAAACTCAAATCGAACGTATTCTTCAGACTGCTCTGCTGTGTGTTCGCTGACCTAAGGGAGTTGAATCTGCCTTCAGATTCAGAGAGTGACAAGCCCGTTTCTTCTAGGAGCTGCGTTTGTATAGTCAAGAGTGAATGGGAGTTCACGCTGTATTGAGAAATATCTGCTTCTAAAACCAAAATGGAGCAACCTAACAGAACGGCCTTCAATGTGTGCGTTCATCCTAAAGAGTTAAACTGATGTGTGTTTGCAGGAGTTTGTAAACCCTTTCTGTGAAGAAGCGGAAAACTTATTTTTCCAGCCAAATCCAAGCATTTCAGAAATAGCTGGAAATCTCCGTCTAAAACTCAAAACGAACGTATCCTTCAGACTGCCCTGCTGTGTGTTCGCTTACCTAAGGGAATTGAATCTGCCTTGAGATTCAGAGAGTGAGAAGCGCGTTTGTTCTAGAAGCTGCGTTTGGATATACCAGAGTGAATGAGAGTTAACGTTGTATTGAGAAATATCTGCTTCTAAAAGCAAAACGGAGCCACCTAACAGAACGGCCTTCAATGTGTGCGTTCAACGTACAGAGGTAAACTGATTTGTGTTTGGAGGAGTTTGTAAACCCTTTCCGTGAAGAAGCGGAAAACGAATTTTCCAGCCAAATCCAAGCATTTCAGAAAAAGCTGGAAATCTCCGTCTAAAATTCAAAACGAACGTATCCTTCAGACTGCTCTGCTGTGTGTTCGCTTAGGTAAGGGAGTTGAATCTGCCTTGAGTTTCAGAGAGTGAGAAGCGCGTTTCTTCTAGGAGCTGCGTTTCGATATTACAGAGTGAATGGGAGTAAACGCTGTATTGAGAAATATCTGATTCTAAAACCAAAACGGAGCAACATAGCAGAACGGCCTTCAATGTGTGCGTTCAACTTACAGAGTTAAACTGATGTGTGTTTGCAGGAGTTTGTAAACCCTTTCTGAGAAGAAGCAGAAAACGCATTTTCCAGCAAAATCCAAGCATTTCAGCAATAGTTGGAAATCTGCGTCTAAAGCTTAAAACGAACGTATCCTTCAGACTACTCTGCTGTGTGTTCGCTTACCTAAGGGAGTTAAATCTGCCTTGAGATTCGGAGAGTGAGAAGCGTGTTTCTTCTAGGAGCTTCGTTTTGATAGTTCTGAGTTAATGGGAGTTAACGCTGTATTGAGAAATATCTGCTTCTAAAACCAAAACGGAGCAACCTAACAGAACGGCTTTCAATGTGTGCGTTCAACATACAGAGATAAACTGATGTGTCTTTGCCGGAGTTTGTAAATCCTTTCTGTGGAGAAGCGGAAAACGCATTTTTCCAGCCAAATCCAAGCATTTCAGAAATAGCTTGAAATCTCCGTCTAAAATTCAAAACGAACGTATCCTTCAAACTGCTCTGCTGTGTGTTCGCTTAGCTAAGGAAACTGAATCTGCCTTCAGATTCAGAGTGAGAAGCGCGTTTCTTCTAGGAGGTGCGCTTGGATATTCCAGAGTGAATGAGAGTTAACGCTGTATTGAGAAATATCTGCTTCTAAAACCAAAACGGAGCAACCAAACAGAACGGCCTTCAATGTGTGCGTTCAACCTACAGAGTTAAACTGATGTGTGTTTGCAGGAATTTGTAAACCCTTTCTGTGAAGAAACGGAAAACGCATTTTTCCAGCCACATCCAAGCATTTCAGGAATAGCTGGAAATCTCAGTTTAAAACTCAAAACGAACGTATCCTTCAGACTATTCTGCTGTGTGTTCACTTACCTAAGGGAGTTGAATCTGCCTTGAGATTCAGAGAGTGAGAAGCGCGTTTCTTATAGGAGCTGCGTTTGGATATTCTAGAGTGAATGGGAGTAAACGCTGTATTGAGAAATATCTGCTTCTAAAACCAAAACGGAGCCACCTAGCAGTACGGCCTTCAATGTGTGCGTTCAACTTACAGAGTTAAACTGATGTGTGTTTGCAGGAGTTTGTAAACCCTTTCTGAGAAGAAGCGGAAAACGCATTTTCCAACCAAATCCAAGCATTTCAGAAATAGCTGGAAATCTCAGTCTAAAACTCAAAACGAACGTATCCTTCAGACTGCTGTGCTGTGTGTTCGCTGACCTAAGAAAGTTGAATCTGCCTTGAGATTTAGAGAGTGAGAAGCGCGTTTCTTCTAGGAGCTGCGTTTGGATATTCCAGAGTGAATGGGAGTAAACGCTGTATTGAAGAATATCTGCTTCTAAAACCAAAACGGAGCAACATATAAGAACGGCCTTCAATGTGTGCGTTCAACATACAGAGTTCAACTGATGTGTGTTTGCAGGAGTTTGTAAACCCTTTCTGTGAAGAAGCGGAAAATGCATTTTTCCAGCCAAATCCAAGCATTTCAGAAATAGCTGGAAATCTCCGTCTAAAACTCAAAACGAACGTATCCTTCAGCCTGCTCTGCTGTGTGTTCTATTAGCTAGGGCAGTTGAATCCAACTTGAGATTAAAAAAGTGAGAACCGCGTTTCTTTTAGGAGCTGCGTTTAGATATTCCAGAGTGAATGGGAGTAAACGCTGTATTGAGAAATATCTGCTTCTAAAATTAAAACGGAGCAACCTAACAGAACGGGCATCAATGTGTGTGTTCAACTTACAGAGTTAAACTGATGTGTGTTTGCCGGAGTTTGTAAACCCTTTCTGAGAAGAAGCAGAAAACGCATTTTCCAGCCAAATCCAAGCATTTCAGGAATAGCTGGAAATCTCCGTGTAAAACTCAAAACGAACGTATCCTTCGGACTGCTCTGCTGTGTGTTCGCTTAGATAAGGGACCTGAGTCTGCCTTGAGATTCAGAGAGTGAGAAGCGTGTTTCTTCTAGGAGCTGCGTTTTCATATTTAAGATTGAATGGGAGTAAACGCTGTATTGAGAAATATCTGCTTCTAAAACCAAAACGGAGCAACCTAACAGAACGGCCTTCAATGTGTCCGTTCAACTTACAGAGTTAAACTGATGTGTGTTTGCAGGAGTTTGTAAACCCTTTCTGAGAAGAAGCGGAAAACGCATTTTCCAGCCAAATCCAAGCATTTCAGAAATAGCTGGATATCTCCGTCTAAAACTCAAAACGAACGTATCCGTCAGACTGCTCTGCGGTGTGTTCGTTTACCTTTGAATCTGCCTTGAGATTCAGAGAGTGAGAAACGCGTTTTTTTTAGGAGCTGCGTTTAAATATTCCAGAGTGAATGGGAGTAAACGCTGTATTGAGAAATATCTGCTTCTAAAACCAAAACGGAGCAACCTAACAGAACGGCCTTCAATGTGTGCGTTCAACCTACAGAGTTAAACTGATGTGTGTTTGCAGGAATTTGTAAACCCTTTCTGTGAAGAAACGGAAAACGCATTTTTCCAGCCACATCCAAGCATTTCAGGAATAGCTGGAAATCTCAGTTTAAAACTCAGAACGAACGTATCCTTCAGACTACTCTGCTGTGTGTTCGCTTACCTAAGGGAGTTGAATCTGCCTTGAGATTCAGAGAGTGAGAAGCGCGTTTCTTATAGGAGCTGCGTTTGGATATTCCAGAGTGAATGGGAGTAAACGCTGTATAGAGAAATATCTGCTTCTAAAACCAAAACGGAGCAACCTAACAGAACGGCCTTCAATGTTTGCGTTCAACCTAAAGAGTTAAACTGATTTTTGTTTGCAGCAGTTTGTAAACCCTTTCTGTGAAGAAGCGGAAAACGCATTTTTCCAGCCAAATCGAAGCATTTCAGAAATAGCTGGAAATCTCCGTCTAAAACTCAAAACGAACGTATCCTTCAGACTGCTCTGTTGTGTGTTCGCTTACCTAAGGGAGTTGAATCTGCCTTGAGATTCAGAGAGTGAGAAGCGCGTTTAATCTAGAAGCTGCGTTTGGATATTCCAGAGTGAATGAGAGTTAACGCTGTATTGAGAAATATGTGCTTCTAAAAGCAAAACGGAACAACCTAACAGAACGGGCTTCAATGTGTGTGTTCAACTTACAGAGTTAAACTGATGTGTGCTTGCAGGAGTTTGTGAACCCTTTCCGGGAAGAAGCCTAAAACGCATTATTCCAGCCAAATCCAAGCATTTCAGAAAGAGGTGGAAATCTCCGTCTAAAACTGAAAACGAACCTATCCTTCAGAATGCTCTGCTGTGTGTTCGCTTAGCTAAGGGAACTGAATCTGCCTTGAGATTCAGAGAGTGAGAAGCGCGTTTCTTCTAGGAGCTGCGTTTGGATATTCCAGAGTGAAAGGGAGTAAACGCTGTATTGAGAAATATCTGCTTCTAAAACCAAAACGGAGCAACCTAACAGAACGGCCTTCAATGTGTGCGTTCAACTTACAGAGTTGAACTGATGTGAGTTTGCAGGAGATTGTAAACACTTTCTGTAGAGAAGCGGAAAACGCATTTTTCCAGCCAAATCCAAGCATTTCAGAAATAGTTGGAAATCTCCGTCTAAAGCTCACAACGAACGTATCCTCCATACTGCTCTGCTGTGTGTTCTCATAGCTAAGGGACCTGAATCTGCCTTGAGATTCAGAGAGTGAGAAGCCCGTTTCTTTTAGGAGCTGCATTTGGATATTCCAGAGTGAATGTGAGTAAACGCTGTATTGAGAAATATCTGCTTCTAAACCCAAAACAAAGCAACCTACCAGAGAGGCCTTCAATGTGTGCGTTCCACTTACAGAGTTAAACTGATGTGTGTTTGCAGGAGTTTGTTAACCCTTTCTGAAAAGAAGGGAAAAACGCATTTTCCAGCCAAATCCAAGCATTTCAGGAATAGCCGGAAATCTCCGTCTAAAACTCAAAACGAACGTATCCGTCAGACTGCTCTGCTGTGTGTTCGCTTACCTAAGTGAGTTGAATCTGCCTTGAGATTCAGAGAGTGAGAAACGCGTTTCTTTTAGGAGCTGCGTTTGGATCTTCCAGAGTGAATGGGAGTAAACGCTGTATTGAGAAATATCTGCTTCTAAAACCAAAACGGAGCAACCTAACAGAACGGCCTTCAATGTGTGCGTTCAACTTACAGAGTTAAACTGATGTGTGTTTGCAGGAGTTTGTAAACCCTTTCTGAGAAGAAGCGGAAAACGCATTTTCCAGCCAAATTCAAGCATTTCAGGAATAGCCGGATATCTCCGTCTAAAACTCAAAACGAACTTATCCGTCAGACTGCTCTGCTGTGTGTTCGTTTACCTAAGTGAGTTGAATCTGTCTTGAGATTCAGAGAGTGAGAAACGCGTTTCTTTTAGGAGCTGCGTTTGGATCTTCCAGAGTGAATGGGAGTAAACGCTGTATTGAGAAATATCTGCTTCTAAAACCAAAACGGAGCAACCTAACAGAACGGCCTTCAATGTGTGCGTTCAACCTACAGAGTTAAACTGATGTGTGTTTGCAGGAATTTGTAAACCCTTTCTGTGAAGAAACGGAAAACGCATTTTTCCAGCCACATCCAAGCATTTCAGGAATAGCTGGAAATCTCAGTTTAAAACTCAAAACGAACGTATCCTTCAGACTATTCTGCTGTGTGTTCACTTACCTAAGGGAGTTGAATCTGCCTTGAGATTCAGAGAGTGAGAAGCGCGTTTCTTATAGGAGCTGCGTTTGGATATTCTAGAGTGAATGGGAGTAAACGCTGTATTGAGAAATATCTGCTTCTAAAACCAAAACGGAGCCACCTAGCAGTACGGCCTTCAATGTGTGCGTTCAACTTACAGAGTTAAACTGATGTGTGTTTGCAGGAGTTTGTAAACCCTTTCTGAGAAGAAGCGGAAAACGCATTTTCCAACCAAATCCAAGCATTTCAGAAATAGCTGGAAATCTCAGTCTAAAACTCAAAACGAACGTATCCTTCAGACTGCTGTGCTGTGTGTTCGCTGACCTAAGAAAGTTGAATCTGCCTTGAGATTTAGAGAGTGAGAAGCGCGTTTCTTCTAGGAGCTGCGTTTGGATATTCCAGAGTGAATGGGAGTAAACGCTGTATTGAAGAATATCTGCTTCTAAAACCAAAACGGAGCAACATATAAAAACGGCCTTCAATGTGTGCGTTCAACCTAAAGAGGTAAACTGATTTGTGTTTGCAGGAGTTTGTAAACCCTTTCTGTGAAGAAGCGGAAAATGCATTTTTCCAGCCAAATCCAAGCATTTCAGAAATAGCTGGAAATCTCCGTCTAAAACTCAAAACGAACGTATCCTTCAGCCTGCTCTGCTGTGTGTTCTATTAGCTAGGGCAGTTGAATCCAACTTGAGATTAAGAAAGTGAGAACCGCGTTTCTTTTAGGAGCTGCGTTTAGATATTCCAGAGTGAATGGGAGTAAACGCTGTATTGAGAAATATCTGCTTCTAAAACCAAAACGGAGCAACCTAACAGAACGGCCTTCAATGTATGCGTTCAACTTACAGAGTTAAACTGATGTGTGTTTGCCGGAGTTTGTAAACCCTTTCTGAGAAGAAGCAGAAAACGCATTTTCCAGCCAAATCCAAGCATTTCAGGAATAGCTGGAAATCTCCGTCTAAAACTCAAAACGAACGTATCCTTCGGACTGCTCTGCTGTGTGTTCGCTTAGATAAGGGACCTGAGTCGGCCTTGAGATTCAGAGAGTGAGAAGCGCGTTTCTTCTAGGAGCTGCGTTTTCATATTTAAGATTGAATGGGAGTAAACGCTGTATTGAGAAATATCTGCTTCTAAAACCAAAACGGAGCAACCTAACAGAACGGCCTTCAATGTGTCCGTTCAACTTACAGAGTTAAACTGATGTGTGTTTGCAGGAGTTTGTAAACCCTTTCTGAGAAGAAGCGGAAAACGCATTTTCCAGCCAAATCCAAGCATTTCAGAAATAGCTGGATATCTCCGTCTAAAACTCAAAACGAACGTATCCGTCAGACTGCTCTGCGGTGTGTTCGTTTACCTTTGAATCTGCCTTGAGATTCAGAGAGTGAGAAACGCGTTTCTTTTAGGAGCTGCGTTTAAATATTCCAGAGTGAATGGGAGTAAACGCTGTATTGAGAAATATCTGCTTCTAAAACCAAAACGGAGCAACCTAACAGAACGGCCTTCAAGGTGTGCGTTCAACTTACAGAGTTAAACTGATGTGTGTTTGCAGGAGTTTGTAAACCCTTTCTGTGAAGAAGCGGAAAACGCATTTTTCCAGCCAAATCCAAGCATTTCAGGCATAGCAGGAAATCTCCGTCTAAAACTCAAAACGAACGTATCCTTCAGACTGCTCTGCTGTGTGTTCTCTTAGCTAAGGGACCTGAATCTGCCTTGAGATTCAGAAAGTGAGAAGTGCGTTTCTTTTAGGAGCTGCGTTTGGATATTCCAGAGTGAATGAAAGTAAACGCTGTATTGAGAAATATCTGCTTCTAAAAGAAAAACGGAGCAACATAACAGAACGGCCTTCTATGTGTTCGTTCCACTTTCAGAGATAAACTGATGTGTGTTTGCAGGAGTTTGTAAACCCTTTCTGTGAAGAAGCGGAAAACGCATATTTCCTGCCAAATTCAAGCATTTCAGAAATAGCTGGGGATCTCCTTCTAAAACTAAAAACGAACGTATCCTTTAGACTGCTCTGCTGCGTGTTCGCTTAGCTAAGGAAGTTGAATCTGCCGTGAGATTCAGAGAGTGAGAAGCGCGTTTCTTCTAGGATCTGCGTTTGGATATTCCGGAGTGAAGGGGAGTAAACGCTGTATTGAGAAATATCTGCTTATAAAACCAAAACGGAGCAACTTAATAGATCGGCCTTCAATGTGGGCGTTCAACTTACAGAGTTAAACTGACGTGTGTTTGCAGGAGTTTGTAAACCCTTTCTGTGAAGAAGCGCAAAACGAATTTTTCCAGCCAAATACATGCATTTCAGAAATAGCTGGAAATCTCCGTCTAAAACTCAAAACGAACGTATCCTTCAGACTGCTCTGCTGTGTGTTCTCTTAGCTAAGGCAGTTGAATCTACCTTGAGATTCAAAAAGTGAGAACCGCGTTTCTTCTAGGATCTGCGTTTAGATATTCCAGAGTGAATGGGAGTAAACGCTGTATTGAGAAATATCTGCTTCTAAAACCAAACTGGAGCAATCTAACAGAACGCCTTTAATGTGTTCGTTCAACTTACAGAGTTAAACTGATGTGTGTTTGCAGGAGTTAGTATACCCTTTCTGTGAAGAAGCGGAAAACGCATTTTTCCAGCCAAATCCAAGCATTTCAGAAATAGCTCGAAATCTCCGTCTAAAACTCAATACGAACGTATTCTTCAAACTGATCTGCTGTGTGTTCGCTTAGCTAAGGAAGCTGAATCTGCCATGAAATTCAGAGAGTGAGAAACGCGTTTCTTCTAGAAGTTGCGTTTAGATATTCCAGAGTGAATGGGAGTAAACGATGTATTGAGAAATATCTGCTTCTGAAACCAAAACGGAGCAACCTAAAAGAACGGCCTTCAATTTGTGCGTTCAACTAACAAAGGTAAACTGATGTGTGTTTGCAGGAGTTTGCAAACCCTTTCTGAGAAGAAGCGGAAAACGCATTTTCCAGGCAAATCCAACTATTTCAGAAATAGCTGGAAATCTCCGTCTAAAACTCAAAACGAATGTATCCTTCAGACGACTCCGCAGTGTGTACTCTTAGCTAAGAGAGCTGAATCTGCCTTGAGATTCAGAGTGATAAGCCCGTTGCTTCTAGGAGCTGCGTTTGGATATTCCAGAGTGAATGAGAGTTAACGCTGTATTGAGAAATATCTGCTTCTAAAACCAAAACGGAGCAACCTAACAGAACGGCCTTCAATGGGTGCGTTCAACTTACAGATTTAAACTGATGTGTGTTTGCAGGAATTTTTGAACCCTTTCTGTGAAGAAGGGGAAAACGCATTTTTCCAGCCAAATCCAAGCATTTCAGGAATAGCTGGAAATCTCCGTCTAAAACTCAAAACGAACGTATCCTTCAGACTGCTCTGCTGTGTGTTCGCTTAGATAACGGACCTGAATCTGCCTTGAGATTCAGAGAGTGAGAAGCGCGTTTCTTCTAGGAGCTGCGTTTTCATATTCAAGATTGAATGGGAGTAAACGCTGTATTGAGAAATATCTGCTTCTAAAACCAAAACGGAGCAACATAACAGAACGGCCTTCAATGTGTGCGTTCAACTTACAGAGTTAAACTGATGTGTGTTTGCAAGAGTTTTTAAACCCTTTTTGAGAAGAAGCGGAAAACGCATTTTTCACCCAAATCCAAGCATTTCAGAAGTAGCTGGAAATCTCCGTCTAAAACTCAAAACGAACGTATCTTTCAGACTGCTCTTCTGTGTATTCTCTTAGCTAAGGCAGTTGAATTTACCTTGAGATTCGAAAAGTGAGAACCGCGTTTCTTCTAGGAGCTGCGTTTAAATAATTTAGAGTGAATGGGAGTAAACGCTGTATTGAGAAATATCTGCTTCTAAAACCAAAACGGAGCAACTTAACAAAACGGCCTTCAATGTGTGCGTTCAACTTACAGAGGTAAGCTAATGTGTGTTTGCAGGAATTTGTAAACCCTTTCTGTGAAGAAGCGGAAAACGCATTTTTCCAGCCAAATCCAAGCATTTCGGGAATAGCTGGAAATCTCCGTCTAAAACTCAAAACGAACGTATCCTTCAGCCTGCTCTGCTGTGTGTTCTATTAGTTAAGGCAGTTGAATTTAACTTGAGATTAAAAAAGTGAGAACCGCGTTTTTTTTAGGAGCTGCGTTTAGATATTCCAGAGTGAATGGGAGTAAACGCTGTATTGAGAAATATCTGCTTCTAAAACCAAAACGGAGCAACCTAACAGAACGGCCTTCAATGTGTGCGTTCAACTTACAGAGTTAAACTGATGTGTGTTTGCAGGAGATTGTAAACCCTTTCTGAGAAGAAGCGGAAATAGCATTTTCCAGCCAAATCCAAGCATTTCAGGAATAGCTGGAAATCTCCGTCTAAAACTCAAAACGAACGCATCCTTTAGACTGCTCTGCTGTGTGGTCGCTTAGATAAGGGACCTGAATCTGCCTTGAGATTCAGAGAGTGAGAAGCGCGTTTCTTCTAGGAGCTGCGTTTAGATATTCCAGAGTGAATGGGAGTAAACCCTGTATTGAGAAATATCTGCTTCTAAAACCAAAACGGAGCAACCTAACAGAACGGCCTTCAATGTGTGCATTCAGCCTACAGAGTTAAACTGATGTTTGTTTGCAGGAGTTTGTAAACCCTTTCTTTGAAGAAACGGAAAACGCGTTTTTCCAGCCAAATCCAAGCATTTCAGTAATAGCTGGAAATCTCCGTCTAAAACTTAAAACGAACGTATCTTTCAGACTGCTCTGCTATGTGTTCGCTTACCATAGGGAGTTGAATCTGCCTTGAGATTCAGAGAGTGAGAAGCGCGTTTCTTTTAGGAGCTGCGTTTGGATATTCCAGAGTGAATGGGACTAAAAGCTGTATTGAGAAATATCTGCTTCTAAAATTAAAACGGAGCAACCTAACAGAACGGTCTTCAATGTGTGCGTTCAACCTAAAGAGGTAAACTGATTTGTGTTTGCAGGAGTTTGTAAACCCTTTCCGGCAAGAAGCGGAAAACGCATTTATCCTGCCAAATCCAAGCATTTCAGAAATAGCTGGATATCTCCGTCTAAAACTCAAAACGAACGTATCCTTCAGACTGCTGCGTTGTGTGTTCGCTTAGCTAAGTGAGCTGAATCTGCCTTGAGATTCAGCGAGTGAGAAGCGCGTTTCTTCTAGGAGCTGCGTTTGGATATTCCAGAGTGAATGGGATTAAACGCTGTATTGAGAAATATCTGCTTCTAAAACCAAAACGGAGCAACTTAGCAGAACGGCCTTCAATGGGTGCGTTCAACTTACAGAGCTAAACTGATGTGTGTTTGCAGGAGTTTGTAAACCCTTTCTGAGGAGAAGCGGAAAACGCATTTACCAGCCAAATCCAAGCATTTCAGGAATAGTTGGAAATCTCTGTCTAAAACTCAAAACGAACGTATTTTTCAGACTGCTCTGCTGTGTGTTCGCTTACCTAAGGGAGTTGAATCTGCCTTGAGATTCAGAGACTGAGAAGAGCGTTTCTTTTACGAGCTGCGTTTGGATATTCCAGAGTGAATGAAATTAAACGCTGCATTGAGAAATATCTGCTTCTAAAACCAAAACGGAGCAACCTAACAGAACGGCCTTCTATGTGCGCGTTCAACTTACAGAGTTAAACTGATGTGTGTTTGCCGGAGTTTGAAACCCTTCCTGTGAAGAAGCGGAAAATGCATTTTTCCAGCCAAATCCAAGCATTTCAGAAATAGCTGGAAATCTCCGTCTAAAACTCAAAACGAACGTATCCTTCAGACTGATCTGCTGTGTGTTCTATTAGCTAAGGCAGTTGAATCCAACTTGAGATTAAAAAAGTGAGAACCGCGTTTCTTTTAGGAGCTGCGTTTAGATATTCCAGAGTGAATGGGAGTAAACGGTGTATTGAGAAATATCTGCTTCTAAAACAAAAACGGAGCAACCTAACAGAACGGCCTTCAATGTGTGCGTTCAACTTACAGAGTTAAACTGATGTGTGTTTGCAGGAGTTTGTAAACCCTTTCTGAGAAAAAGCGGAAAACGCATTTTCCAGCCGAATCCAAGCATTTCAGGAATAGCTGGAAATCTCCGTCTAAAACTCAAAACGAACGTATCTTTCAGACTGCTCTGCTGTGTGTACGCTTAGATAAGGGACCTGAATCTGCCTTGAGATTCAGAGAGTGAGAAGCGCGTTTCTTTTAGGAGCTGCGATTGGATATTCCAGAGTGAATGGGAGTAAACGCTGTATAGAGAAATATCTGCTTCTGAAACCAAAACGGAGCAACCTAACAGAACGGCCTTCAATGTGTGCGTTCAACCTAAAGAGTTAAACTGATGTGTGTTTGCAGGGATTTGTAAACCCTTTCTGGGAAGAAGCGGAAAACGCATTTTTCCAGCCAAATCAAAGCATTTCAGAAATAGCTGCAAATCTCCGTCTAAAACTCAAAACGAACGTATCATTCAGACTGCTCTGTTGTGTGTTCGCTTACCTAAGGGAGTTGAATCTGCCTTGAGATTCAGAGAGTGAGAAGCGCGTTTCATCTAGAAGCTGCGTTTGGATATTCCAGAGTGAATGAGAGTTAACGCTGTATTGAGAAATATTTGCTTCTAAAAGCAAAACGGAGCAACCTCACAGAACGGCCTTCAATGTGTGCGATCAACTTACAGAGTTAAACTGATGTGAGTTTGCAGGAGATTGTAAACACTTTCTGTAGAGAAGCGGAAAACGCATTTTTCCAGCCAAATCCAAGCATTTCAGAAATAGCTGGAAATCTCCGTCTAAAACTCAAAAGGAATGTATCCTCCATACTGCTCTGCTGTGTGTTCTCATAGCTAAGGGACCTGAATCTGCCTTGAGATTCAGAGAGTGAGAAGCCCGTTTCTTTTAGGAGCTTCGTTTGGATATTCCAGAGTGAATGGGAGTAAACGCTGTATTAAGAAATATCTGCTTCTAAACCCAAAACAAAGCAACCTACCAGAGAGGCCTTCAGTGTGTGTGATCCACTTACAGAGTTAAACTGATGTGTGTTTGCAGGAGTTTGTTAACCCTTTATGAAAAGAAGGGGAAAACGCATTTTCCAGCCAGATCCAAGCATTTCAGGAATAGCTGGAAATCTCCGTCTAAAACTCAAAACGAACGTATCCGTCAGACTGCTCTGCTGTGCGTTCGCTTACCTATGTGAGTTGAATCTTCCTTGAGATTCAGAGAGTGAGAAACGCGTTTCTTTTAGGAGCTGCGTTTGGATATTCCAGAGTGAATGGGAGTAAACGCTGTATTGAGAAATATCTGCTTCTAAAACCAAAACGGAGCAACCTAACAGAACGGCCTTCAATGTGTGCGTTCAACCTAAAGAGGTAAACTGATTTGTGTTTGCAGGAGTTTGTAAACCCTTTCCGTCAAGAAGCGGAAAACGCATTTATCCTGCCAAATCCAAGCATTTCAGAAATAGCTGGATATCTCCGTCTAAAACTCAAAACGAACGTATCCTTCAGACTGCTGCGCTGTGTGTTCGCTTAGCTAAGTGAGCTGAATCTGCCTTGAGATTCAGCGAGTGAGAAGCGCGTTTCTTCTCGGAGCTGCGTTTGGATATTCCAGAGTGAATGGGATTAAACGCTGTATTGAGAAATATCTGCTTCTAATAACAAAACGGCGCAATTTAGCAGAACGGCTTTCAATGGGTGCCTTCAACTTACAGAGCTAAACTGATGTGTGTTTGCAGGAGTTTGTAAACCCTTTCTGAGGAGAAGCGGAAAACGCATTTACCAGCCAAATCCAAGCATTTCAGGAATAGTTGGTAATCTCTGTCTAAAACCCAAAACGAACCTATCCTTCAGACTGCTCTGCTGTGTGTTCGCTTACCTAAGGTAGTTGAATCTGCCTTGAGATTCAGAGACTGAGAAGAGCGTTTCTTTTACGAGCTGCGTTTGAATATTCCAGAGTGAATGAAAGTAAACGCTGAATTGAGAAATATCTTCTTCTAAAACCAAAACGGAGCAACCTAACAGAACGGCCTTCTATTTGCCCGTTCAACTTACAGAGTTAAACTGATGTGTGTTTGCCGGAATTTGTAATCCCTTCCTGTGAAGAAGCGGAAAACGCATTTTTCCAGCCAAATCCAAGCATTTCAGAAATAGCTGGAAATCTCTGTCTAAAACTCAAAACGAACGTATCCTTCAGACTGATCTGCAGTGTGTTCTATTAGCTAAGGCAGTTGAATCCAACTTGAGATTAAAAAAGTGAGAACCGCGTTTCTTATAGGATCTGCGTTTAGATATTCCAGAGTGAATGGGAGTAAACGCTGTATTGAGAAATATCTGCTTCTAAAACAAAAACGGAGCAACCTAACAGAACGGCCTTCAATGTGTGCGTTCAACTTCCAGAGTTAAACTGATGTGTGTTTGCAGGAGTTTGTAAACCCTTTCTGAGAAAAAGCGAAAAACGCATTTTCCAGCTTAATCCAAGCATTTCAGGAATAGCTGGAAATCTCCCTCTAAAACCCAAAACGAACGTATCCTTCAGACTACTCTGCTGTGAGTTCGCTTAGCTAAGGGAGGTGAATCTGCCTTGAGATTCAGAGAGTGAGAAACGCGTTTCTTTTAGGAGCTGCTTTTGGATATTCCAGAGTGAATGGGAGTAAACGGTGTATTGAGAAATATCTGATTCTAAAACCAAAACGGAGCAACCTAAGAGAACGGCATTCAATGTGTGCGTTCAACCTAAAGAGTTAAACTGATGTGTGTTTGCAGGAGTTTGTAAACCCTTTCCGTGAAGAAGCGGAAAACGCATTTTTCCAGCCAAATCCAAACATTTCAGAAAGAGCTGGAAATCTCCGTTTAAAACTCAAAACGAACGTACCCTTCAGACTCCTCTGCTGTGTGTTCTCTTAGCTAAGGGACCTAAATCTGCCTTGAGATTCAGAGAGTGAGAAGCGCGTTTCTTTTAGGAGCTGCGTTTGGATATTCCAGAGTGAATGAAAGTAAACTCTGTATTAAGAAATATCTGCTTCTAAGACAAAAACGGAGCAACATAACAGAACGGCCTTCTATGTGTTCGTTCCACTTACTGAGATAAACTGATGTGTGTTTGCAGGAGTTTGTAACCCTTTCTGTGAAGAAGCGGAAAACGCATATTTCCTGCCAAATCCAAGCATTTCAGAAATAGCTGGGAATCTCCGTCTAAAACTAAAAACGAACGTATCCTTCATTCTGCTATGCTGTGTGTTCGCTAAGCTAAGTGAGCTGAATCTGCCTTGAGATTCAGAGAGTGAGAAGCGCGTTTCTTGTAGGAGCTATGTTTGGATATTCCACAGTGAATGGGAGTAAACGCTGTATTGAGAATTATCTGCTTCTAAAACCAAAACGGAGCAACCTAACAGAACGGCCTTCAATGTGTGCGTTCAACTTACAAAGGTAAACTGATGGGTGTTTGCAGGAGTTTGTAAACCCTTTCTGTGAAGAAGCGTAAAACGCATTTTTCCAGCCAAATCAAAGCATTTCAGAAATAGCTGGACATTTCCGTCTAAAACTCAAAACGAACGTATCCTTCAGACTGCTCTGCTGTGTGTTCTCTTAGCTAAGGCAGTTGAATCTACCTTGACATTCAAAAAGTGAGAACCGCGTTTCTCCTAGGAGCTGCGTTTAAATATTCCAGAGTGAATGGGAGTATACGCTGTATTGAGAAATATCTGCTTCTAAAACCAAAACGGAGCAACCTAACAGAACGGCCTTCAATCTGTGCGTTCAACTTACAGAGGTAAACTGATGTGTGTTTGCAGGAGTTTGTAAACCCTTTCTGTGAAGAAGCGGAAAACGCATTCTTCCAGCCAAATACGTGCATTTTAGAAATAGCAGGAAATCTCCGTCTAAAACTCAAAACGAAAGTATCCTTCAGACTGCTCTGCTGTTTGTTCGCTTAGGTAAGGGAGTTGAATCTGCCTTGAGTTTCAGAGAGTGAGAAGCGCGTTTCTTCTAGGAGCTGCGTTTCGATATTACAGAGTGAATGGGAGTAAACGCTGTATTGAGAAATATCTGATTCTAAAACCAAAACGGAGCAACATAGCAGAACGGCCTTCAATGTGTGCGTTCAACTTACAGAGTTAAACTGATGTGTGTTTGCAGGAGTTTGTAAACCCTTTCTGAGAAGAAGCAGAAAACGCATTTTCCAGCAAAATCCAAGCATTTCAGCAATAGTTGGAAATCTCTGTCTAAAGCTTAAAACGAACGTATCCTTCAGACTACTCTGCTGTGTGTTCGCTTACCTAAGGGAGTTGAATCTGCCTTGAGATTCGGAGAGTGAGAAGCGTGTTTCTTCTAGGAGCTTCGTTTTGATAGTTCTGAGTGAATGGGAGTTAACGCTGTATTGAGAAATATCTGCTTCTAAAACCAAAACGGAGCAACCTAACAGAACGGCTTTCAATGTGTGCGTTCAACATACAGAGATAAACTGATGTGTCTTTGCCGGAGTTTGTAAATCCTTTCTGTGGAGAAGCGGAAAACGCATTTTTCCAGCCAAATCCAAGCATTTCAGAAATAGCTTGAAATCTCCGTCTAAAATTCAAAACGAACGTATCCTTCAAACTGCTCTGCTGTGTGTTCGCTTAGCTAAGGAAACTGAATCTGCCTTCAGATTCAGAGTGAGAAGCGCGTTTCTTCTAGGAGGTGCGCTTGGATATTCCAGAGTGAATGAGAGTTAACGCTGTATTGAGAAATATCTGCTTCTAAAACCAAAACGGAGCAACCTAACCGAACGGCCTTCAATGTTTGCGTTCAACTTACAGAGTTAAACGGATGTGTGTTTGCAGGAGTTTGTAAACCCTTTCCGTCAATAAGCGGAAAACGCATTTTTCCTGCCAAATCCAAGCATTTCAGAAATAGCTGGAAATCTCCGTCTAAAGCTCAAAACGAACGTATCCTTCAAACTGCACTGCTGTGTGTTTGCTTAGCTAAGGGAGCTGAATCTGCCTTGAGATTCAGAGAGTCTGAAGCGCGTTTCTTTTAGGAGCTGCGTGTGGATATTCCAGAGTGTATGGGAGTAAACGCAGTATTGAGAAATATCTGCTTCTAAAACCAAAACGGACCAACCTAACAGAACGGCCTTCAATGTGTGCGTTCAACTTACAGAGTTAAACTGATGTGTGTTTGCCGGAGTTTGTAAACCCTTTCTGAGAAGAAGCGGAAAACGCATTTTACCAGCCAATTCCAAGCATTTCAGAAATAGCTGGAAAACTCCGTCTATAACTCAAAACGAACGTATCCTTCAGACTGCACTGCTGTGCGTTCGCTTAGCTAAGGGAGTTGAATCTGCCTTGAGATTTAGAGAGTGAGAAGCGCGTTTCCTCTAGGAGCTGCGTTTGGATATTCCAGAGTGTATGGGAGTAAACGCTGTATTGAGAAATATCTGCTTCTAAAACCAAAACGGACCAACCTAACAGAACGGCCTTCAATGTGTGCGTTCAACTTACAGAGTTAAACTGACGTTTGTTTGCAGGAATTTGTAAACCCTTTCTGTGAAGAAGCGGAAGACGCATTTTTCCAGCCAAATCCAAGCATTTCAGGCATAGCTGGAAATATCCGTCTAAAACTCAAAACGAACGTATCCTTCAGACTACTCTGCTGTGTGTTCTCGTACCTAAGGGACCTGAATCTGCCTTGAGATTCAGAGAGTGAGAAGCGCGTTTCTTTTAGGAGCTGCGTTTAGATATTCCAGAGTGAATGAAAGTAAACGCTGTATTGAGAAATATCTGCTTCTAAAACCAAAACGGAGCAAGCTAACAGAACGGCCTTCGATGTGTTCGTTCCACTTACAGAGATAAACTGATGTGTGTTTGCAGGAGTTTGTAAACCCTTTCTGTGAAGAAGCGGAACACGCATTTTTCCAGCCAAATTCAAGCATTTCAGAAATAGCTGGAAATCTCCATCTAAAACTCAAAACGAACGTATCTTTCAGACTGCTCTGCTGTGTGTTCTCTTAGCTAAGGCAGTTGAATCTACCTTGAGATTCAACAAGTGAGAACCGCGTTTCTTCTAAGAGCTGCGTTTTGATATTCCAGAGTGAATGGGAGTAAACGCTCTATTGAGAAATATCTGCTTCTAAAACCAAACCGGAGCAACCTAACAGAACGCCTTCAATGTGTTCGTTCAACTTACAGAGTTAAACTGATATGTGTTTGCAGGAGTTAGTAAACCCTTTCTGTGAAGAAGCGGAACACGCATTTTTCCAGCCAAATTCAAGCATTTCAGAAATAGCTTGACATCTCCGTCTAAAACTCAAAACGAACGTATCCTTCAGACTGCTCTGCTCTGTCTTCGCTTAGCTCAGGGAGCTGAATCTGCCTTGAGATTCAGAGAGTGAGAAGTGCGTTTCTTCTAGGAGATGCGTTTGGATATTCCAGAGTGAATGGGAGTAAACGCCGTATTGACGAATATCTGCTTCTAAAACCAAAACGGAGCAACTTACAGAGCGGATATAAATGTGTGCGTTCAACTTAAAGAGTTAAACTCGTGTGTTTGCTGGAGTTTGTAAACACTTATTGTGAAGAAGTGGAAAACGCATATTTCCTGACTAATCCAAGCATTTCAGAAATAGCTGGAAATCTCCGTCTAAAACCCAAAACGAACTTATCCTCCAGACTGCTCTGCTGTGTGTTCGCTTAGCTAAGGAAGTTGAATCTGCTTTGAGATTGAGAGTGAGAACCGCGTTTCTTCTAAAAGCTGCGTTTCGATATTCCAGAGTGAATGGGAGTAAACGCTGTATTGAGAAATATCTGCTTCTAAAACCAAACCGGAGCAACCAAACATAACGCCTTCAATGTGTTCGTTCAACGTACAGAGTTAAACTGATGTGTGTTTCCAGGAGTTTGTAAACCCTTTCTGTGAAGAAGCGGAAATCGAAATTTTCCAGCCAAATACATGCATTTCAGAAATAGCTGGAAATCTCCGTCTAAAACTCAAAACGAACGTATCCTTCAGACTGCTCTGCTGTGTGTTCGCTTACATAACGGAGTTGAATCTGCCTTGAGATTCAGAGAGTGAGAAGCGCGTTTCTTATAGGTGCTGCGTTTGGATATTCCAGAGTAAATGGGAGTAAACACTGTATTGAAAAGTATCTGCTTCTAAAACCAAAACAGAGCAACCTAACAGAACGGCCTTCAATGCGTGCATTCAACTTAAAGAGTTAAACTGATGTGTGTTTGCAGGAGTTTTTAAACCCTTTCTGTGAAGAAGCGGAAAACGCATTTTTCCAGCCAAATTTAAGCATTTCAGAAATAGCTGAAACTCTCCGTCTAAAACTCAAAACGGACGTATCCTTCAGACTGCTCTGCTGTGTGTTCTCTTAACTAAGGCAGTTGAATCTACCTTGAGATTCAAAAAGTGAGAACCGCGTTTCTTCCAGGAGCTGCGTTTAGATATTCCAGAGTGCATGGGAGTAAACGCTGTATTGAGAAATATCTGCTTCTAAAGCCAAAACGGAGAAACCTAACAGAACGGCCTTCAATGTGTGCGTTCAACTTACAGAGTTAAACTGATGTGTGTTTGCAGGAGTTTTTAAACACTTTCCGTCAAGAAGCGGAAAACGCATTTTTCCTGCCAAATCCAAGCATTTCAGAAATAGCTGGAAATCTCCGTCTACGTCTCGAAACGAACGTATCCTTCAGACTGCTCCGCTGTGTGTTCGCTTAGCTAAGTGAGCTGAATCTGCCTTGAGATTCAGAGAGTGAGAAGCCCGTTGTTTCTAGGAGCTGAGTTTGGATATTCCAGAGTGAATGGGATTAAACTCTGTATTGAGAAATATCTCCTTCTGGAACCAAAACGGAGCAACTTAAAAAAACAACCTTCAATGTGTGCGTTCAACTTCCAGAGGTAAACTGATGTGTGTTTGCAGGAGATTGTAAACCCTTTCTGAGAAGAAGCGGAAAACGCATTTTCCAGCCAAATCCAAGCATTTCAGGAATAGCTGGAAATCTCCGTCTAAAACTCAAAACGAACGTATCCTTCAGACTGCTCTGCTGTGTGTTCGCTTAGATAAGGGACCTGAATTTGCCTTGAGATTAAGAGAGTGAGAAGCGCGTTTCTTCTGGGAGCTGCGTTTTCATATTCAAGATTGAATGGGAGTGAACGCTGTATTGAGAAATATCTGCTTCTAAAACCAAAAGGGAGCAACCTAACAGAACGGCCTTCAATGTGTGCGTTCAACTTACAGAGTTAAACTGATGTGTGTTTGCAGGAGTTTTAAACCCTTTCTGAGAAGAAGCGGAAAACGCATTTTCCAGCCAAATCCAAGCATTTCAGGAATAGCTGGATATCTCCGTCTAAAACCCAAAACGAACGTATCCGTCAGACTGCTCTGCTGTGTGTTCGTTTACCTAAGTGAGTTGAATCTGCCTTGAGATTCAGAGAGTGAGAAACGCGTTTCTTTTAGGAGCTGCGTTTGGATATTGCACAGTGAATGGGAGTAAACGCTGTAGTGAAAAATATCTGCTTCTAAAACCAAAACGGAGCCACTTTGCAGAACGGCCTTCAATGTGTGCGTTCCACCTACAGAGTTAAACTGATGTGTGTTTGCAGGAATTTGTAAACCCTTTCTGTAAAGAAACGGAAAACGCATTTTTCCAGCCACATCCAAGTATTCCAGGAATAGCTGGAAATCTCAGTCTAAAACTCAAAACGAACATATCCTTCAGACTACTCTGCTGGGTGTTCGCTTAACTAAGGAAGTTGAATCTGCCTTGAGATTCAGAGAGTGAGAAGCGCGTTTCTTTTAGGAGCTGCGTTTGGATATTCCAGAGTGAATGGGAGTAAACGCTGTATAAAGAAATATCTGATTCTAAAACCAAAACGGAGCAACCTAACAGAACGGCCTTCAATGTGTGCGTTGAACCTAAAGAGTTAAACTGATTTTTGTTTGCAGGAGTTTGTAAACCCTTTCTGTGAAGAAGCGGAAAACGCATTTTTCCAGCCAAATCGAAGCATTTCAGAAATAGCTGGAAATCTCCGTCTAAAACTCAAAACGAACGTATCCTTCAGACTGCTCTGTTGTGTGTTCGCTTACCTAAGGGAGTTGAATCTGCCTTGAGATTCAGAGAGTGAGAGGCGCGTTTCATCTAGAAGCTGCGTTTGGATATTCCAGAGTGAATGAGAGTTAACGCTGTATTGAGAAATATTTGCTTCTAAAAGCAAAACGGAGCCACCTAACAGAACGGCCTTCAATGTGTGCGTTCAACTTACAGAGTTAAACTGATGTGTGTTTGCAGGAGTTTGTAAACCCTTTCCGTGAAGTAGCCTAAAACGCATTTTTCCAGCCAAATCCAAGCATTTCAGAAAGAGCTGGAAATCTCCGTCTGAAACTCAAAACGAACCTATCCTTCAGAATGCTCTGCTGTGTGTTCGCTTAGCTAAGGGAACTGAATCTGCCTTGAGATTCAGAGAGTGAGAAGCGCGTTTCTTCTAGGAGCTGCGTTTGGATATTCCAGAGTGAAAGGGAGTAAACGCTGTATTGAGAAATATCTGCTTCTAAAACCAAAACGGAGTAACCTAACAGAACGGCCTTCAATGTGTGCGTTCCACTTACAGAGTTAAACTGATGTGAGTTTGCAGGAGAGTGTAAACACTTTCTGTAGAGAAGCGGAAAACGCATTTTTCCAGCCAAATCCATGCATTTCAGAAATAGCTGGAAATCTCCGTCTAAAACTCACAACGAACGTATCCTCAATACTGCTCTGCTGTGTGTTCTCATAGCTAAGGGACCTGAATCTGCCTTGAGATTCAGAGAGTGAGAAGCCCGTTTCTTTTAGGAGCTGCATTTGGATATTCCAGAGTGAATGGGAGTAAACGCTGTATTGAGAAATATCTGCTTCTAAACCCAAAACAAAGCAACCTACCAGAGAGGCCTTCAATATGTGCGTTCCACTTACAGAGTTAAACTGATGTGTGTTTGCAGGAGTTTGTTAACCCTTTCTGAAAAGAAGGGAAAAACGCATTTTCCAGCCAAATCCAAGCATTTCAGGAATAGCCGGAAATTTCCGTCTAAAACTCAAAACGAACGTATCCGTCAGACTGCTCTGCTGTGTGTTCGCTTACCTAAGTGAGTTGAATCTGCCTTGAGATTCAGAGAGTGAGAAACGCGTTTCTTTTAGGAGCTGCGTTTGGATATTCCAGAGTGAATGGGAGTAAACGCTGTATTGAGAAATATCTGCTTCTAAAACCAAAACGGAGCAACCTAACAGAACGGCCTTCAATGTGTGCGTTCAACTCGTTCAACTTACAGAGTTAAACTGATGTGTGTTTGCAGGAGTTTGTAAACCCTTTCTGAGAAGAAGCGGAAAACGCATTTTCCAGCCAAATTCAAGCATTTCAGGAATAGCTGGATATCTCCGTCTAAAACTCAAAACGAACGTATCCGTCAGACTGCTCTGCTGTGTGTTCGCTTACCTAAGTGAGTTGAATCTGCCTTGAGATTCAGAGAGTGAGAAACGCGTTTCTTTTAGGAGCTGCGTTTGGATATTCCAGAGTGAATGGGAGTAAACGCTGTATTGAGAAATATCTGCTTCTAAAATTAAAACGGAGCAACCTAACAGAACGGCCTTCAATGTGTGCGTTCAACTCGTTCAACTTACAGAGTTAAACTGATGTGTGTTTGCAGGAATTTGTAAACGCTTTCTGTGAAGAAACGGAAAACGCATTTTTCCAGCCACATCCAAGCATTTCAGGAATAGCTGGAAATCTCAGTTTAAAACTCAAAACGAACGTATCCTTCAGACTACTCTGCTGTGTGTTTGCTTACCTAAGGGAGTTGAATCTGCCTTGAGATTCAGAGAGTGAGAAGCGCGTTTCTTATAGGAGCTGCGTTTGGATATTCCAGAGTGAATGGGAGTAAACGCTGTATAGAGAAATATCTGCTTCTAAAACCAAAACGGAGCAACCTAACAGAACGGCCTTCAATGTTTGCGTTCAACCTAAACAGTTAAACTGATTTTTGTTTGCAGCAGTTTGTAAACCCTTTCTGTGAAGAAGCGGAAAACGCATTTTTCCAGCCAAATCGGAGCATTTCAGAAATAGCTGGAAATCTCCGTCTAAAACTCAAAACGAACGTATCCTTCAGACTGCTCTGTTGTGTGTTCGCTTACCTAAGGGAGTTGAATCTGCCTTGAGATTCAGAGAGTGAGAAGCGCGTTTCATCTAGAAGCTGCGTTTGGATATTCCAGAGTGAATGAGAGTTAACGCTGTATTGAGAAATATGTGCTTCTAAAAGCAAAACGGAGCAACCTAACAGAACGGGCTTCAATGTGTGTGTTCAACTTACAGAGTTAAACTGATGTGTGTTTGCAGGAGTTTGTAAACCCTTTCCGTGAAGAAGCCTAAAACGCATTTTTCCAGCCAAATCCTAGCATTTCAGAAAGAGCTGGTAATCTCCGTCTAAAACTCAAAACGAACCTATCCTTCAGAATACTCTGCTGTGTGTTCGCTTAGCTAAGGGAACTGAATCTGCCTTGAGATTCAGAGAGTGAGAAGCGCGTTTCTTCTAGGAGCTGCGTTTGGATATTCCAGAGTGAAAGGGAGTAAACGCTGTATTGAGAAATATCTGCTTCTAAAACCAAAACGGAGCAAACTAACAGAACGGCCTTCAATGTGTGCGTTCAACGTACAGAGTTAAACTGATGTGAGTTTGCAGGAGATTGTAAACACTTTCTGTAGACAAGCGGAAAACGCATTTTTCCAGCCAAATCCAAGCATTTCAGAAATAGCTGGAAATCTCCGTCTAAAACTCAAAACGAACGTATCCTTCAGACTGCTCTGTTGTGTGTTCGCTTACCTAAGGGAGTTGAATCTGCCTTGAGATTCAGAGAGTGAGAAGCGCGTTTCATCTAGAAGCTGCGTTTGGATATTCCAGAGTGAATGAGAGTTAACGCTGTATTGAGAAATATGTGCTTCTAAAAGCAAAACGGAGCAACCTAACAGAACGGGCTTCAAGGTGTGAGTTCAACTTACAGAGTTAAACTGATGTGTGTTTGCAGGAGTTTGTAAACCCTTTCTGAGAAAAAGCGGAAAACGCATTTTCCAGCCGAATCCAAGCATTTCAGGAATAGCTGGAAATCTCCGTCTAAAACTCAAAACGAACGTATCCTTTAGACTGCTCTGCTGTGTGTTCGCTTAGATAAGGGACCTGAATCTGCCTTGAGATTCAGAGAGTGAGAAGCGCGTTTCTTTTAGGAGCTGCGATTGGATATTCCAGAGTGAATGGGAGTAAACGCTGTATAGAGAAATATCTGCTTCTGAAACCAAAACGGAGCAACCTAACAGAACAGCCTTCAATGGGTGCGTTCAACCTAAAGAGTTAAACTGATGTGTGTTTGCAGGAATTTGTAAACCCTTTCTGGGAAGAAGCGGAAAACGCATTTTTCCAGCCAAATCGAAGCATTTCAGAAATAGCTGCAAATCTCCGTCTAAAACTCAAAACGAACGTATCATTCAGACTGCTCTGTTGTGTGTTCGCTCACCTAAGGGAGTTGAATCAGAGAGTGAGAAGCGCGTTTCATCTAGAAGCTGCGTTTGGATATTCCAGAGTGAATGAGAGTTAACGCTGTATTGAGAAATATTTGCTTCTAAAAGCAAAACGGAGCAACCTAACAGAACGGCCTTCAATGTGTGCGATCAACTTACAGAGTTAAACTGATGTGAGTTTGCAGGAGATTGTAAACACTTTCTGTAGAGAAGCGGAAAACGCATTTTTCCAGCCAAATCCAAGCATTTCAGAAATAGCTGGAAATCTCCGTCTAAAACTCAAAAGGAACGTATCCTCCATACTGCTCTGCTGTGTGTTCTCATAGCTAAGGGACCTGAATCTGCCTTGAGATTCAGAGAGTGAAAAGCCCGTTTCTTTTAGGAGCTTCGTTTGGATATTCCAGAGTGAATGGGATTAAACTCTGTATTGAGAAATATCTGCTTCTAAACCCAAAACAAGGCAACCTACCAGAGAGGCCTTCAATGTGTGAGTTCCACTTACAGAGTTAAAC
The DNA here is from genome assembly GCF_049354715.1 of Callithrix jacchus. Lineage (NCBI taxonomy): Eukaryota > Metazoa > Chordata > Mammalia > Primates > Cebidae > Callithrix > Callithrix jacchus. The sequence continues at coordinate 61,261,839 of NC_133506.1, forward strand.
TGATGTGTGTTTGCAGGAGTTTGTTAACCCTTTATGAAGAGAAGGGGAAAACGCATTTTCCAGCCAAATCCAAGCATTTCAGGAATAGCTGGAAATCTCCGTCTAAAACTCAAAACGAACGTATCCGTCAGACTGCTCTGCTGTGCGTTCGCTTACCTATGTGAGTTGAATCTTCCTTGAGATTCAGAGAGTGAGAAACGCGTTTCTTTTAGGAGCTGCGTTTGGATATTCCAGAGTGAATGGGAGTAAACGCTGTATTGAGAAATATCTGCTTCTAAAACCAAAACGGAGCAACCTAACTGAACGGCCTTCAATGTGTGCGTTCAACCTAAAGAGGTAAACTGATTTGTGTTTGCAGGAGTTTGTAAACCCTTTCCGTCAAGAAGCGGAAAACGCATTTATCCTGCCAAATCCAAGCATTTCAGAAATAGCTGGATATCTCCGTCTAAAACTCAAAACGAACGTATCCTTCAGACTGCTGCGCTGTGTGTTCGCTTAGGTAAGTGAGCTGAATCTGCCTTGAGATTCAGCGAGTGAGAAGCGCGTTTCTTCTCGGAGCTGCGTTTGGATATTCCAGAGTGAATGGGATTAAACGCTGTATTGAGAAATATCTGCTTCTAAAAACAAAACGGAGCAACTTAGCAGAACGGCTTTCAATGGGTGCCTTCAACTTACAGAGCTAAACTGATGTGTGTTTGCAGGAGTTTGTAAACCCTTTCTGAGGAGAAGCGGAAGACGCATTTACCAGCCAAATCCAAGCATTTCAGGAATAGTTGGAAATCTCTGTCTAAAACCCAAAACGAACGTATCCTTCAGACTGCTCTGCTGTGTGTTCGCTTACCTAAGGGAGTTGAATCTGCCTTGAGATTCAGAGAGTGAGAAGCGCGTTTTTTCTAGGAGCTGCGTTTGGATATTCCAGAGTGAATGAAAGTAAACGCTGTATTGAGAAATATCTGCTTCTAAAACCAAAACGGAGCAACCTAACAGAACGGTCTTCAATGGGTGCGTTCAACTTAGAGTTAAACTGATGTGTGTTTGCAGGGATTTTTAAACCCTTTCTGTGAAGAAGCGGAAAACGCATTTTTCCAGCCAAATCCAAGCATTTCAGGAATAGCTGGAGATCTCCATCTAAAACTCAAAACAAACGTATCCTTCAGACTGCTCTGCTGTGTGTTCTCTTAGCTAAGGCAGTTGAATCTACCTTGAGATACAAAAAGTGAGAACCGCGTTTCTTCTAGGAGCTGCGTTTTTATATTCAAGATTAAATGGGAGTAAACGCTGTATTGAGAAATATCTGCTTCTAAAACCAAAACGGAGAAACCTAACAAAACGGCCTTCAATGTGTGCGTTCAGCTTACAGAGTTAAACTGATGTGTGTTTGCAGGAATTTGTGAACCCTTTCTGTGAAGAAGTGGAAAACGCATTTTCCAGCCAAATCCAAGCATTTCAGGAATAGCTGGAAATCTCAGTCTAAAACTCAAAACGAACGTATCCTTCAGACTGCTCTGCTGTGTGTTCGCTTAGTTAAGAAACCTGAATCTGCCTTGAGATTCAGAGAGTGAGAAGCGCGTTTCTTTTACGATCTGCGATTGGATATTCCAGAGTGAATGAAAGTAAACGCTGTATTGAGAAATATCTGCTTCTAAAACCAAAACGGAGCAACCTAACAGAACGGCCTTCAATGTGTCCGTTCAACTTACAGAGTTAAACTGATGTGTGTTTGCAAGAGTTTGTAAACCCTTTCCGACAAGAAGCGGAAAACGCATTTTCCAGCCAAATCCAAGCATTTCAGAAATAGCGGGAAATCTCGGTCTAAAACTCAAAACGAATGTATCCTTCAGACGGCTCCGCAGTGTGTACTCTTAGCTAAGTGAGCTGAATTTGCCTTGAGATTCAGAGAGTGAGAAGCGCGTTTCTTCTAGGAGCTGCGTTTCGATATTACAGAGTGAATGGGAGTAAACGCTGTATTGAGAAATATCTGATTCTAAAACCAAAACGGAGCAACATAACAGAACGGCCTTCAATGTGTGCATTTAACCTACAGAGTTGAACTGATGTGTGTTTCCAGGGGTTTGTAAACCCTTTCTTTGAAGAAGCGAAAAACGCATTTTTCCAGCCAAATCCAAGCATTTCACAAATAGCTGGATATCTCCGTCTAAAACTCAAAACGAACGTATGCTTCAGACTGCTCTGCTGTGTGTTCGCTTACATAACGGAGTTGAGTCTGCCTTGAGATTCAGAGAGTGAGAAGCGCGTTTCTTGTAGGTGCTGCGTTTGGATATTCCAGAGTAAATGGGAGTAAACGCTGTATTGAAAAATATCTGCTTCGAAAACCAAAACAGAGCAACCTAACAGAACGGCCTTCAATGTGTGCATTCAACTTAAAGAGTTAAACTGATGTGTGTTTGCAGGAGTTTGTAAACCCTTTCTGTGAAGAAGCGGAAAACGCATTTTTCAAGCCAAATTCAAGCATTTCAGAAATAGCTGGACATATCCGTCTAAAACTCAAAACGAACGTATCCTTCAGACTGCTCTGCTGTGTGTTCTCTTAGCTAAGGCAGTTGGATCTACCTTGAGATTCAAAAAGTGAGAACCGCGTTTCTTCTAGGAGCTGCGTTTAAATATTCCAGAGTCAATGGGAGTAAACGCTATATTGAGACATATTTGCTTCTAAAGCCAAAACGGAGCAACCTAACAGAACGGCCTTCAATATGTGCGTTCAACTTACAGAGTTAAACTGATGTGTGTTTGCAGGAGTTAGTAAACCCTTTCTGTGAAGAAGCGGAAGACGCATTTTTCCATCCAAATCCAAGCATTTTAGAAATAGCTGGACATCTCCGTCTAAAACTCAAAACGAACGTATCCTTCAGACTGCTCTGCTGTGTGTTCGCTTACCTAAGGGAGTTGAATCTGCCTTGAGATTCAGAGAGTGAGAAGCGCGTTTCTTCTAGGAGCTGCGTTTGGATAGTCCAGAGTGTATGGGAGTAAACGCAGTATTGAGAAATATCTGCTTCTAAAATCAAAACGGAGCAACCTAACAGAACGGCCTTCAATGTGTGCGTTCCACTTACAGAGTTAAACTGATGGGTGTTTGCAGGAATTTGTAAACCCTTTCTGTGAAGAAGCGGAATACGCATTTTTCCAGCGAAATACAAGCATTTCAGAAATACCTGGAAATCTCCGTCTAAAACTCAAAACGGACGTATCCTTCAGACTGCTATGCTGTGTGTTCGCTTAGCTAAGGGACCTGAATCTGCCTTGAGATTCAGAGAGTGAGAACCGCGTTTCTTCTAGGAGCTGCGTTTGGATATTCCAGAGTGAATGGGAGTAAACGCTGTATTGAGAAATATCTGCTTCTAAAACCAAAACGGAGCAACCTAACAGAACGGCCTTCAATGTGTGCGTTCATCGTAAAGAGTTAAACTGATGTGTGTTTGCAGGAGTTTGTAAACCCTTTCTGTGAAGAAGCCGAAAAAGCATTTTTCCAGCCAAATCCAAGCATTTCAGAAATAGCTGGACATCTCCGTCTAAAACTCAAATCGAACGTATCCTTCAGACTGCTCTGCTGTGTGTTCGCTGACCTAAGGGAGTTGAATCTGCCTTCAGATTCAGAGAGTGACAAGCCCGTTTCTTCTAGGAGCTGCGTTTGTATAGTCAAGAGTGAATGGGAGTTCACGCTGTATTGAGAAATATCTGCTTCTAAAACCAAAATGGAGCAACCTAACAGAACGGCCTTCAATGTGTGCGTTCATCCTAAAGAGTTAAACTGATGTGTGTTTGCAGGAGTTTGTAAACCCTTTCTGTGAAGAAGCGGAAAACTTATTTTTCCAGCCAAATCCAAGCATTTCAGAAATAGCTGGAAATCTCCGTCTAAAACTCAAAACGAACGTATCCTTCAGACTGCCCTGCTGTGTGTTCGCTTACCTAAGGGAATTGAATCTGCCTTGAGATTCAGAGAGTGAGAAGCGCGTTTGTTCTAGAAGCTGCGTTTGGATATACCAGAGTGAATGAGAGTTAACGTTGTATTGAGAAATATCTGCTTCTAAAAGCAAAACGGAGCCACCTAACAGAACGGCCTTCAATGTGTGCGTTCAACGTACAGAGGTAAACTGATTTGTGTTTGGAGGAGTTTGTAAACCCTTTCCGTGAAGAAGCGGAAAACGAATTTTCCAGCCAAATCCAAGCATTTCAGGAATAGCTGGAAATCTCCGTCTAAAAGTGAAATGAACGTATACTTCAGACTGCTCTGCTGTGTGTTCGCTTACCTAAGGGAATTGAATCTGCCTTGAGATTCAGAGAGTGAGAAGCGCGTTTCTTTTATAATCTGCGTTTGGATATTCCAGAGTGAATGAAAGTAAACGCTGTATTGAGAAATATCTGCTTCTAAAGCCAAAACGGAGCAACCTAACAGAACGGCCTTCAATGGGTGCGTTCAACTTACAGAGTTAAACTGATGTGTGTTTGCAGGAGTTTGTAAACCCTTTCTGACAAGAAGCGGAAAACGCATTTTTCCTGCCAAATCCAAGCATTTCAGAAAAAGCTGGAAATCTCCGTCTAAAATTCAAAACGAACGTATCCTTCAGACTGCTCTGCTGTGTGTTCGCTTAGGTAAGGGAGTTGAATCTGCCTTGAGTTTCAGAGAGTGAGAAGCGCGTTTCTTCTAGGAGCTGCGTTTCGATATTACAGAGTGAATGGGAGTAAACGCTGTATTGAGAAATATCTGATTCTAAAACCAAAACGGAGCAACATAGCAGAACGGCCTTCAATGTGTGCGTTCAACTTACAGAGTTAAACTGATGTGTGTTTGCAGGAGTTTGTAAACCCTTTCTGAGAAGAAGCAGAAAACGCATTTTCCAGCAAAATCCAAGCATTTCAGCAATAGTTGGAAATCTCCGTCTAAAGCTTAAAACGAACGTATCCTTCAGACTACTCTGCTGTGTGTTCGCTTACCTAAGGGAGTTGAATCTGCCTTGAGATTCGGAGAGTGAGAAGCGTGTTTCTTCTAGGAGCTTCGTTTTGATAGTTCTGAGTGAATGGGAGTTAACGCTGTATTGAGAAATATCTGCTTCTAAAACCAAAACGGAGCAACCTAACAGAACGGCTTTCAATGTGTGCGTTCAACATACAGAGATAAACTGATGTGTCTTTGCCGGAGTTTGTAAATCCTTTCTGTGGAGAAGCGGAAAACGCATTTTTCCAGCCAAATCCAAGCATTTCAGAAATAGCTTGAAATCTCTGTCTAAAATTCAAAACGAACGTATCCTTCAAACTGCTCTGCTGTGTGTTCGCTTAGCTAAGGAAACTGAATCTGCCTTCAGATTCAGAGTGAGAAGCGCGTTTCTTCTAGGAGGTGCGCTTGGATATTCCAGAGTGAATGAGAGTTAACGCTGTATTGAGAAATATCTGCTTCTAAAACCAAAACGGAGCAACCTAACCGAACGGCCTTCAATGTTTGCGTTCAACTTACAGAGTTAAACGGATGTGTGTTTGCAGGAGTTTGTAAACCCTTTCCGTCAATAAGCGGAAAACGCATTTTTCCTGCCAAATCCAAGCATTTCAGAAATAGCTGGAAATCTCCGTCTAAAGCTCAAAACGAACGTATCCTTCAAACTGCACTGCTGTGTGTTTGCTTAGCTAAGGGAGCTGAATCTGCCTTGAGATTCAGAGAGTCTGAAGCGCGTTTCTTTTAGGAGCTGCGTGTGGATATTCCAGAGTGTATGGGAGTAAACGCAGTATTGAGAAATATCTGCTTCTAAAACCAAAACGGACCAACCTAACAGAACGGCCTTCAATGTGTGCGTTCAACTTACAGAGTTAAACTGATGTGTGTTTGCCGGAGTTTGTAAACCCTTTCTGTGAAGAAGCGGAAAACGCATTTTACCAGCCAATTCCAAGCATTTCAGAAATAGCTGGAAATCTCCGTCTAAAACTCAAAACGGACGTATCCTTCAGACTGCTATGCTGTGTGTTCGCTTAGCTAAGGGACCTGAATCTGCCTTGAGATTCAGAGAGTGAGAACCGCGTTTCTTCTAGGAGCTGCGTTTGGATATTCCAGAGTGAATGGGAGTAAACGCTGTATTGAGAAATATCTGCTTCTAAAACCAAAACGGAGCAACCTAACAGAACGGCCTTCAATGTGTGCGTTCATCCTAAAGAGTTAAACTGATGTGTGTTTGCAGGAGTTTGTAAACCCTTTCTGTGAAGAAGCCGAAAAAGCATTTTTCCAGCCAAATCCTAGCATTTCAGAAATAGCTGGACATCTCCGTCTAAAACTCAAATCGAACGTATCCTTCAGACTGCTCTGCTGTGTGTTCGCTGACCTAAGGGAGTTGAATCTGCCTTCAGATTCAGAGAGTGACAAGCCCGTTTCTTCTAGGAGCTGCGTTTGTATTGTCAAGATTGAATGGGAGTTCACGCTGTATTGAGAAATATCTGCTTCTAAAACCAAAATGGAGCAACCTAACAGAACGGCCTTCAATGTGTGCGTTCATCCTAAAGAGTTAAACTGATGTGTGTTTGCAGGAGTTTGTAAACCCTTTCTGTGAAGAAGCGGAAAACTTATTTTTCCAGCCAAATCCAAGCATTTCAGAAATAGCTGGAAATCTCCGTCTAAAACTCAAAACGAACGTATCCTTCAGACTGCCCTGCTGTGTGTTCGCTTACCTAAGGGAATTGAATCTGCCTTGAGATTCAGAGAGTGAGAAGCGCGTTTGTTCTAGAAGCTGCGTTTGGATATACCAGAGTGAATGAGAGTTAACGTTGTATTGAGAAATATCTGCTTCTAAAAGCAAAACGGAGCCACCTAACAGAACGGCCTTCAATGTGTGCGTTCAACGTACAGAGGTAAACTGATTTGTGTTTGGAGGAGTTTGTAAACCCTTTCCGTGAAGAAGCGGAAAACGAATTTTCCAGCCAAATCCAAGCATTTCAGGAATAGCTGGAAATCTCCGTCTAAAACTCAAAACGAACGTATCCTTCAGACTGCTCTGCTGTGTGTTCGCTTAGATAACGGACCTGAATCTGCCTTGAGATTCAGAGAGTGAGAAGCGCGTTTCTTCTAGGAGCTGCGTTTTCATATTCAAGATTGAATGGGAGTAAACGCTGTATTGAGAAATATCTGCTTCTAAAACCAAAACGGAGCAACATAACAGAACGGCCTTCAATGTGTGCGTTCAACTTACAGAGTTAAACTGATGTGTGTTTGCAAGAGTTTTTAAACCCTTTTTGAGAAGAAGCGGAAAACGCATTTTTCACCCAAATCCAAGCATTTCAGAAGTAGCTGGAAATCTCCGTCTAAAACTCAAAACGAACGTATCTTTCAGACTGCTCTTCTGTGTATTCTCTTAGCTAAGGCAGTTGAATTTACCTTGAGATTCGAAAAGTGAGAACCGCGTTTCTTCTAGGAGCTGCGTTTAAATAATTTAGAGTGAATGGGAGTAAACGCTGTATTGAGAAATATCTGCTTCTAAAACCAAAACGGAGCAACTTAACAAAACGGCCTTCAATGTGTGCGTTCAACTTACAGAGTTAAGCTAATGTGTGTTTGCAGGAATTTGTAAACCCTTTCTGTGAAGAAGCGGAAAACGCATTTTTCCAGCCAAATCCAAGCATTTCGGGAATAGCTGGAAATCTCCGTCTAAAACTCAAAACGAACTTATCCTTCAGCCTGCTCTGCTGTGTGTTCTATTAGTTAAGGCAGTTGAATTTAACTTGAGATTAAAAAAGTGAGAACCGCGTTTTTTTTAGGAGCTGCGTTTAGATATTCCAGAGTGAATGGGAGTAAACGCTGTATTGAGAAATATCTGCTTCTAAAACCAAAACGGAGCAACCTAACAGAACGGCCTTCAATGTGTGCGTTCAACTTACAGAGTTAAACTGATGTGTGTTTGCAGGAGATTGTAAACCCTTTCTGAGAAGAAGCGGAAATAGCATTTTCCAGCCAAATCCAAGCATTTCAGGAATAGCTGGAAATCTCCGTCTAAAACTCAAAACGAACGCATCCTTTAGACTGCTCTGCTGTGTGGTCGCTTAGATAAGGGACCTGAATCTGCCTTGAGATTCAGAGAGTGAGAAGCGCGTTTCTTCTAGGAGCTGCGTTTATATATTCCAGAGTGAATGGGAGTAAACCCTGTATTGAGAAATATCTGCTTCTAAAACCAAAACGGAGCAACCTAACAGAACGGCCTTCAATGTGTGCATTCAGCCTACAGAGTTAAACTGATGTTTGTTTGCAGGAGTTTGTAAACCCTTTCTTTGAAGAAACGGAAAACGCGTTTTTCCAGCCAAATCCAAGCATTTCAGTAATAGCTGGAAATCTCCGTCTAAAACTCAAAACGAACGTATCCGTCAGACTGCTCTGCTGTGCGTTCGCTTACCTATGTGAGTTGAATCTTCCTTGAGATTCAGAGAGTGAGAAACGCGTTTCTTTTAGGAGCTGCGTTTGGATATTCCATAGTGAATGGGAGTAAACGCTGTATTCAGAAATATCTGCTTCTAAAACCAAAACGGAGCAACCTAACAGAACGGCCTTCAATGTGTGCGTTCAACCTAAAGAGGTAAACTGATTTGTGTTTGCAGGAGTTTGTAAACCCTTTCCGTCAAGAAGCGGAAAACGCATTTATCCTGCCAAATCCAAGCATTTCAGAAATAGCTGGATATCTCCGTCTAAAACTCAAAACGAACGTATCCTTCAGACTGCTGCGCTGTGTGTTCGCTTAGCTAAGTGAGCTGAATCTGCCTTGAGATTCAGCGAGTGAGAAGAGCGTTTGTTCTAGGAGATGCGTTGGGAGATTCCAGAGTGAATGGGATTAAACGCTGTATTGAGAAATATCTGCTTCTAAAACCAAAACGGAGCAACTTAGCAGAACGGCCTTCAATGTGTGCGTTCAACTTACAGAGTTAAACTGATGTGTGTTTGCAGGAGTTTGGAAACCCTTTCTGAGAAGAAGCGGAAAACGCATTTCCAGCCAAATCGAAGCATTTCAGTAATAGCTGGAAATCTCCGTCTAAAACTCAAAACGAACGTATCCTTCAGACTGCTCTGCTGTGTGTTCGCTTATCTAAGAAAGTTGAATCTGCCTTGAGATTCAGAGACTGAGAAGCGCGTTTCTTTTACGAGCTGCGTTTGGATATTCCAGAGTGAATGAAAGTAAACGCTGCACTGAGAAATATCTGCTTCTAAAACCAAAACGGAGCAGCCTAACAGAACGGCCTTGTATGTGCGCTTTCAACTTACAGAGTTAAACTGATGTGTGTTTACCAGAGTTTGTAAACCCTTCCTGTGAAGAAGCGAAAACGCATTTTTCCAGCCAAATCCAAGCATTTTACAAATAGCTGGAAATCTCCGTCTAAAACTCAAAACGAACGTATCCTTCAGACTGCTCTGCTGTGTGTTCTCTTAGCTAAGGCAGTTGGATCCACCTTGAGATTCAAAAAGTCAGAACCGCGTTTCTTCTAGGAGCTGCGTTTAGATATTCCAGAGTGAATGGGATTAAACGCTGTATTGAGAAGTATCTGCTTCTAAAACCAAAACGGAGAAACCTAACAGAACGGCCTTCAATGTGTGCGTTCCACCTACAGAGGTAAACGGATGTGTGTTTGCAGGAGTTTGTAAACCCTTTCTCTGAAGAAGTGGAAAACGCATTTTTCCAGCCAAATGCAAGCATTTCAGAAATAGCTTGACATCTCGGTCTAAAACTCAAAACGAACGTATCCTTCAGACTGCTCTGCTGTGTGTTCGCTTACCTAAGGGTGTTGAATCTGCCTTGAGATTCAGAGAGTGAGAAGCGCGTTTCTTCTAGGAGCTGCGTTTGGATATTCCAGAGTGAATGGGAGTAAGCGCTGTATTGAGAAATATCTGCTTTTAAAACCAAATGGGAGCAACCTAACAGAACGGCCTTCAATGAGTGTGTTCAACTTACAGAGTTAAACTGATGTGTGTTGGCAGGAGTTTGTAAACCCTTTCTGTGAAGAAGCGGAAAACGCATTTTTCTAGCCAAATCCAAGCGTTTCACAAATAGGTGTAAATCTCCGTCTAAAACTCAAAACGAACGTATCCTTCAGAGTGCTCATCTGTGTGTTCTCTTCGCCAAGGCAGTTGAATCCACCTTGAGATTCAAAAAGTGAGATCCGCGTTTCCTCTAGGAGCTGTGTTTATATATTCCAGAGTGAATTGGATTAAACCCTGTATTGAGAAATATCTGCTTCTAATAACAAAACGGAGCAACTTAGCAGAACGGCTTTCAATGGGTGCCTTCAACTTACAGAGCTAAACTGATGTGTGTTTGCAGGAGTTTGTAAACCCTTTCTGAGGAGAAGCGGAAAACGCATTTACCAGCCAAATCCAAGCATTTCAGGAATAGTTGGAAATCTCTGTCTAAAACCCAAAACGAACGTATCCTTCAGACTGCTCTGCTCTGTGTTCGCTTAGCTCAGGGAGCTGAATCTGCCTTGAGATTCAGAGAGTGAGAAGTGCGTTTCTTCTAGGAGATGTGTTTGGATATTCCAGAGTGAATGGGAGTAAACGCCGTATTGAGAAATATCTGCTTCTAAAACCAAAACGGAGCAACTTACAGAACGGCCTTCAATGTGTGAGTTCAACTTAAAGAGTTAAACTCGTGTGTTTGAGGGAGTTTGTAAACCCTTTCTGTGAAGAAGTGGAAAACCCATATTTCCTGACTAATCCAAGCATTTCAGAAATAGCTGGAAATCTCCGTCTAAAACCCAAAACGAACGTATCCTCCAGACTGCTCTGCTGTGTGTTCGCTTAGCTAAGGAAGTTGAACCTGCTTTGAGATTCAGAGAGAGAAGCGCGTTTCTTCTAGGATCTGCGTTTGGATATTCCGGAGTGAAGGGGAGTAAACGCTGTAGTGAGAAATATCTGCTTCTAAAACCAAAACGGAGCAACATAACAGAACGGCCTTCAATGTGTGCGTTCAACTTACAGAGTCAAACTGATGTGTGTTTGCAGGAGTTTGTAAACCCTTTCCGTCAAGAAGCGGAAAACGCATTTTTCCTGCCATATCCGTGCATTTCAGAAATAGCTGGAAATCTCCGTCTAAAACTCAAAACAAACGTATCCTTCAGACTGCTCCGCCTGTGTGTTCCCTTTGCTAAGTGAGCTGAATCTGCCTTGAGATTCAGAGAGTGAGAAGCCCGTTTCTTCTAGGAGCTGCGTTTGGATATTCCAAAGTGAATGGGATTAAAGGCTGTATTGAGAAATATCTGCTTCTAAAACCAAAACGGAGCAACTTAGCACAACGGCCTTCAATGTGTGCGTTCAACTTACAAAGTTAAACTGATGTGTGTTTGCAGGAGTTTGTAAACCCTTTCTGAGAAGAAGCGGAAAACGCATTTTCCAGCAAAATCCAAGCATTTCAGAAATAGCTGGAAATCTCCGTCTAAAGTTCAAAACGAACGTATCCTTCAGACTGCACTGCTCTGTGGTTGCTTAGCTAAGGGAGCTGAATCTGCCTTGATATTCAGAGAGTCTGAAGCGCGTTTCTTCTAGGAGCTGCGTGTGGATATTCCAGAGTGTATGGGGGTAAACGCTGTATTGAGAAATATCTGCTTCTAAAACCAAAACGGACCAACCTAACAGAACGGCCTTCAATGTGTGCGTTCAACTTACAGAGTTAAACTGATGTGTGTTTGCCGGAGTTTGTAAACCCTTTCTGTGAAGAAGCGGAAAACGCATTTTACCAGCCAATTCCAAGCATTTCAGAAATAGCTGGAAATCTCCGTCTAAAACTCAAAACGAACGTATCCTTCAGACTGCTCTGCTGTGTGTTCGCTTAGCTAAGGGAGTTGAATCTGCCTTGAGATTTAGAGAGTGAGAAGCGCGTTTCCTCTAGGAGCTGCGTTTGGATATTCCAGAGTGAATGGGAGTAAACTCTTTATTGAGAAATATCTGCTTCTAAAACCAAAACGGAGCAACCGAACAGAACGGCCTTCAATGTGTGCGTTCAACTTACAGAGTTAAACTGATGTGTGTTTGCAGGAGTTTGTAAACCCTTTCTGAGAAGAAGCGGAAAACGCAATTTCCAGCAAAATCCAAGCATTTCAGAAATAGCTGGACATCTCCGTCTAAAATTCAAAACGAACGTATCCTTCAGACTGCTCTGCTGTGTGTTCGCTTACCTAAGGGAGTTGAATCTGCCTTGATATTCAGAGAGTGAGAAGCGCGTTTCTTCTAGGAGCTGCGTTTGGATATTCCAGAGTGAATGAGAGTTAACGCTGTATTGAGAAATATCTGCTTCTAAAACCAAAACGGAGCAACCTAACAGAACGGCCTTCAATGTGTGCGTTCAACTTACAGAGTTAAACTGATCTGTGTTTGCAGGAGTTTGTAAACCCTTTCCGTCAAGAAGCGGAAAACGCATTTTTCCTGCCATATCCGTGCATTTCAGAAATAGCTGGAAATCTCCCTCTAAACCTCAAAATGAACGTATCCTTCAGACAGCTCCGCTGTGTGTTCGCTTAGCTAAGTGAGCTGAATCTGCCTTGATTTTCAGAGGGTGAGAAGCCCGTTTCTTCTAGGAGCTGCGTTTGGATATTCCAAAGTGAATGGGATTAAAAGCTGTATTGAGAAATATCTACTTCTAAAACCAAAACGGAGCAACTTAGCAGAACGGCCTTCAATGTGTGCGTTTAGCTTACGGAGTTAAACTGATGTGTGTTTGCAGGAGTTTTTAAACCCTTTCTGAGAAAAAGAGGAAAACGCATTTTCCAGCAAAATCCAAGCATTTCAGAAATAGCTGGAAATCTCCGTGTAAAGCTCAAAACGAACGTATCCTTCAAACTGCACTGCTGTGTGTTTGATTAGTTAAGGGAGCTGAATCTGCCTTGAGATTCAGAGAGTCTGAAGCGCGTTTCTTCTAGGAGCTGCGTGTGGATATTCCAGAGTGTATGGGAGTAAACGCTGTATTGAGAAATATCTGCTTCTAAAACAAAAACGGACCAAACTAACAGAACGGCCTTCAATGTGTGCGTTCAACTAACACACTTAAACTGATGTGTGTTTGCAGGAGTTTGCAGACCCTTTCTGAGAAGAACCGGAAAACGCATTTTCCAGCCAAATCCAAGCATTTCAGAAATAGCTGGAAATCTCCGTCTAAAACTCAAAACGAATGTATCCTTCAGTCGGCTCCGCAGTGTGTACTCTTAGCTAAGTGAGCTGAATCTGCCTTGAGATTCAGAGAGTGATAAGCCCGTTTCTTCTAGGAGCTGCGTTTGGATATTCCAGAGTTAATGGGATTAAACGCTGTATTGAGAAATATCTGCTTCTAAAACCAAAACGGAGCAACCTATCAGAGCGGCCTTCAATGTGTGCGTCCGACTTACAGAGTTAAACTGATGTGTGTTTGCAGGAGTTTGTAAACCCTTTCTGTGAAGAAGCGGAAAACGCAATTTTCCACCAAATCTAAGCATTTCAGAAATAGCTGGAAAACTCCGTCTACAACTCAAAACGAACGTATCCTTCAGACTGCTCTGCTTTGTGTTCGCTTACCTAAGGGAGTTAAATCTGCCTTGAGATTCAGAGAGTGAGAAGCGCGTTTCTTCTAGGAGCTGCGTTTGGATATTCCAGAGTCAATGGGAGTAAACGCTGTACTGAGAAGTATCTGATTCTAAAACCAAAACGGAGCAACCTAACCGAACGGCCTTCAATGTGTGCGTTCAACTTACAAAGTTAAACTGATGTGTGTTTGCAGGAGTTTGAAAATCCTTTCCGTCAAAAAGCGGAAAACGCATTTTTTCTGCCAAATCCAAGCATTTCAGAAATATCTGGAAGTCTCCGTCTAAAACTCAAAACGAACGTATCCTTCAGACTGCTCTGCTGTGTGTTCGCTTAGCTAAGGAAGCTGAATCTACCTTGAGATTCAGAGAGTGAGAAGCGCGTTTCTTCTAGGAGCTGTGTTTGGATATTCCACAGTGAATGGGAGTAAACGCTGTATTGAGAAATATCTGCTTCTAAAACCAAAACGGAGCAACCTAATATGGGAAGCCCATTTCTTCTGGGAGCTGCGTTTGGTTATTCCAGAGTGAATGGGATTAAACGCTGTATTGAGAAATATCTGCTTCTAAAACCAAAACGGAGCAACATAACAGAACGGCCTTCAATGTGTGCGTTCAACTTTCAGAGTTAAACTGATGTGTGTTTGCAGGAGTTTGTAAATCCTTTCTGTGAAGAAGCGGAAACGCATTTACCAGCCAAATCCAAGCATTTCAGGAATAGCTGGAAATCTCCGTCTAAAACTCAAAACGAACGAATCTTTCAGACTGCTCTGCTGTGTGTTCGCTTACCTATAAGAGGTGAATCTTCCTTGAGATTCAGAGAGTGAGAAGCCCGTTTCTTCTAGGAGCTGCGTTTGGATATTCCAGAGTGAATGAAAGTAAACGCTTTATTGAAAAATATCTGATTCTAAAACCAAAACGGAGCAACCTAACAGAACGGCCTTCAATGAGTGCGTTCAACTTACAGAGTTAAACTGATGTGTGTTTGCCGGAGTTTGTAATCCCTTCCTGTGAAGAAGCGGAAAACGCATTTTTCCAGCCAAATCCAAGCATTTCACAAATAGCTGGAAATCTCCGTCTAAAACTCAGAACGAACGTATCCTTCAGACTGCTCTGCTGTGTGTTCGCATAGATAAGGGACCTGAATCTGCCTTGAGATACAGAGAGTGAGAAGCGCGTTTCTTCTAGGAGCTGCGTTCGGATAGTCCAGAGTGAATGGGAGTTAACGCTGTATTGAGAAATATCTGCTTTTAAAACCAAATCGGAGCAACCTAACAGAACGGCCTTCAATGAGTGTGTTCAACTTACAGAGTTATAGTGATGTGTTTTTGCAGGAGTTTGTAAACCCTTTCTGTGAAGAAGCCGAAAACGCATTTTTCCAGCCAATTCCAAGTATTTCAGAAATAGCTGCAAATCTCCGTCTAAAACTCAAAACGAACGTATCCTTCAGACTGCTCTGCTGTGTGTTCGCATAGATAAGGGACCTGAATCTGCCTTGAGATACAGAGAGTGAGAAGCGCGTTTCTTCTAGGAGCTGCGTTTGGATATTCCAGAGAGAATGGGAGTAAACTCTGTATTGAGAAATATCTGCTTCTAAAACCAAAACGGAGCAACCTAACAGAACGGCCTTCAATCTGTGCGTTCAACTTACAGAGTTAAACTGATTTGTGTTTGCAGGAGTTTGTAAACCCTTTCTGTGAAGAAGCGGAAAACGCATTTTCCAGCCAAATCCAAGCATTTCAGGAATAGCTGGAAATCTCCGTCTAAAACTCAAAACGAACGTATCCTTCAGACTGCTCTGCTGTGTGTTCGCATAGATAAGGGACCTGAATCTGCCTTGAGATACAGAGAGTGAGAAGCGCGTTTCTACTAGGAGCTGCGTTCGGATAGTCCAGAGTGAATGGGAGTTAACGCTGTATTGAGAAATATCTGCTTTTAAAACCAAATCGGAGCAACCTAACAGAACGGCCTTCAATGAGTGTGTTCAACTTACAGAGTTATAGTGATGTGTTTTTGCAGGAGTTTGTAAACCCTTTCTGTGAAGAAGCCGAAAACGCATTTTTCCAGCCAATTCCAAGTATTTCAGAAATAGCTGCAAATCTCCGTCTAAAACTCACGACGAACGTATCCTTCAGACTGCTCTGCGGTGTGTTCGCTTAGCTAAGGGAGCTGAATCTGCATTGAGTTTGCGAGACTGAGATGCGCGTTTCTTCTAGGAGCTGCGTTTGGATATTCCAGAAGGAATGAGAGTTAACGCTTTATTGAGAAATATCTGCTTCTAAAAGAAAAACGGAGCAACATAACAGAACGGCCTTCAATGTGTGCATTCAACTTACAGAGTTAAACTGACGTGTGTTTGCAGGAGTTTGTAAACCCTTTCTGGGAAGAAGCGGAAAACGCATTTTTCCAGCCAAATCCAATCATTTCAGAAATAGCTGGAAATCTCCGTCTAAAACTCAAAACGAACTTATCCTTCGGACTGCTCTGCTGTGTGTTCGCTTACCTAAGGGAGTTGAATCTGCCTTGAGATTCAGAGAGTGAGAAGCACGTTTCTTCTAGGAGCTGCGTTTGGATATTCCAGAGTGAATGGGAGTAAACGCTGTATTTGGAAATATCTGCTTTTAAAACCAAATCGGAGCAACTTAACAAAACGGCCTTCAATGTGTGCGTTCAACTTACAGAGTTAAACTGATGTGTGTTTGCAGGAATTTGTAAACCCTTTCTGTGAAGTAGCGGAAAACGCATTTTTCCAGTCAAACCCAAGCATTTCAGAAATAGCTGGAAATCTCCGTCTAAAACTCAAAACGAATGTATCCCTCAGACTGCTCTGCTGTGTGTTCTCTTAGCTAAGGCAGTTGAATCTACCTTGAGATTCAAAAAGTGAGAACCGCGTTTCTTCTAGGAGCTGCGTTTAGATATTCCAGAGTGAATGGGAGTAAACGCTGTATTGAGAAATATCTGCTTCTAAAACCAAAACGGAGCAACCTAACAGAACGGCCTTCAATGTGTGCGTTCAACATTCAGCGTTAAACTGATGTGTGTTTGCAGGAGTTTGTAAACCCTTTTTGTCAAGAAGCGGAAAACGCATTTTTCCATTCAAATCCAAGAATTTCAGAAATAGCTGGAAATCTCCGTCTAAAATTAAGAACGAACCTATCCTTCAGACTGCTCCGCTGTGTGTTCGCTTAGCTAAGTGAGCTGAATCTGCCTTGAGATTCAGAGAGTGAGAAGCGTGTTTCTTCTAGAAGATGCGTTTGGAGATTCCAGAGTGAATGGGATTAAACGCTGTATTGAGAAATATCTGCTTCTAAAACCAAAACGGAGCAACTTAGCAGAACGGCCTTCAATGTGTGCGTTCAACTTACAGAGTTAAACTGATGTGTGTTTGCAGGAGTTTGGAAACCCTTTCTGAGAAGAAGCGGAAAGCGCATTTCCAGCCAAATCCAAGCATTTCAGGAATAGCTAAATATCTCCGTCTAAAACTCAAAACGAACGTATCCTTCAGACTGCTCTTTGTGTTCGCTGAGCTAAGTTAGCTGAATCTGCCTTAAGATTCAGAGAGTGAGAAGCCCGTTTCTTCTAGGAGCTGCGTTTTGATATTCCAGAGTGAGTGGGAGTAAACGCTGTATTGAGAAATATCTGCTTCTAAAACCAAAACGGAGAAACCTAACAGAACGGCCTTCAATGTGTGCGTTCCACCTACAGAGTTAAACTGATGTGTGTTTGCAGGAGTTTGTAAGCCCTTTCTGTGAAGAAGCGGAAAACGCATTTTTCCAGCCAAATCAAAGCATTTCAGAAATAGCTGCAAATCTTCGTCTACAACTCAATACGAAGAAGTTTGTAAGCCCTTTCTGTGAAGAAGCGGAATACGCATTTTTCCAGCCAAATCGAAGCATTTCAGAAATAGCTGGAAATCTCCGTCTAAAACTCAAAACGAACGTATCCTTCAGACTGCTCTGCTTTGTGTTCGCTTACCTAAGGGAGTTGAATCTGCTTTGAGATTCAGAGAGTGAGAAGCGCGTTTCGTCTAGGAGCTGCGTTTGGATATTTTAGAGTGAATGGGAGTAAACCCTGTATTGAGAAATATCTGCTTCTAAAACCAAAACGGAGAAACCTAACAGAACGGCCTTCAAGGAGTTTGTTCAACTTACAGAGGTAAACTGATGTGTGTTCGCAGGAGTTTGTAAACCCTTTCTGTGAAGAAGCGGAAAACGCATTTTTCCAGCCAAATCCAAGCATTTCAGAAATAGCTGGAAATCTCCATCTAAAACTCAAAGCGAACGTATCCCTCAGACTGCTCTGCTGTGTGTTCTCTTAGCTAAGGCAGTTGAATCTACCTTGAGATTCAAAAAGTGAGACCGCGTTTCTTCTAGGAGCCGCGTTTAAATATTCCAGAGTGAATGGGAGTAAACGCTGTATTGAGAAATATCTGCTTCTAAAACCAAAACGGAGCAACCTAACAGAACGGCCTTCAAGGTATGCGTTCAACTTACAGAGTTAAACTGATGTGTGTTTGCAGGAGTTTGTAAACCCTTTCTGTGAAGAAGCGGAAAACGCATTTTGCAAGCCAAATCCAAGCATTTCAAAAATAGCTGGAAATATCCGTCTAAAATTCAAAACGAACCTATCCTTCAGACTGCTCTGCTGTGGGTTCGCTGAGCTAAGTGAGCTGAATCTGCCTTGAGATTCAGAGAGTGAGCAGCCCGTTTCTGCTAGGAGCTGCGTTTGGATATTCCAGAGTGAATGGGAGTAAACGCTGTATTGAGAAATATCTGCTTCTAAAACCAAAACGGAGCAACCTAACAGAACGGCCTTCAATGTGTGCGGTCAACTTACAGAGTTAAACTGATGTGTGTTTTCAGGAGTTTGTAAACCCTTTCTGAGAAGAAGCGGAAAACCCATTTTCCAGCCAAATCCAAGCATTTCATAAATAGCTGGAAATCTCCGTCTAAAAGTTCATACGAACGTATCCTTCAGACTGCTCTGCTGTGTGTTCGCTGAGCTAAGTGAGCTGAATCTGCCTTGAGATTCAGAGAGTGAGAAGACCGTTTCTTCTAAAAGGTGTGTTTGGATATTCCAGAGTGAATGGGAGTAAACACTGTATTGAGAAATATCTGGTTCTAAAACCAAAACGGAGCAACCTAACAGAACGGCCTTCAATGTGTGCGTTCAACTTACAGAGTTAAACTGATGTGTGTTTGCAGGAGTTTGTAAAACCTTTCTGTGAAGAAGCGGAAAACGCATTTTTCCAGCCAAATCCAAGCGTTTCAGAAATAGCTGGACATCTCCGTCTAAAACTCAAAACGAACGTATCCTTCAGACTGCTCTGCTGTGTGTTCGCTTACCTAAGGGAGTTGAATCTGCCTTGAGATTCATAGAGTGAGAAGCGCGTTTCTACTAGGAGCTGCGTTTGGATAGTCCAGAGTGAATGGGAGGTAACCCTGTATTGAGAAATATCTGCTTCTAAAACCAAGACAGAGCAACCTAACAGAACGGCCTTCAATGTGTCCGTTCAACTTACATAGGGAAACTGATGTGTGTTTGCAGGAGTTTCTCAACCCTTTCTGTGAAGAAGCCGAAAACGCATTTTTCCAGCCAAATCCAAGCCTTTCAGAAATAGCTGGAAATCTCCGTCTAAAACTCAAAACGAACGTATCTTTCAGACTGCTCTGCTGTGTGTTCGCTTACCTAAGGGAGTTGAATCTGCCTTGAGATTCAGAGAGTGAGAAGCACGTTACTTCTAGGAGCTCCGTTTGGATATTCCAGAGTGAATTGGAGTAAACGCTGTATTGAGAAATATCTGCTTCTAAAACGAAAACGGAGCAACCTAACAGAAAGGCCTTCAATCTGTGCGTTCAACTTACAGAGTTAAACTGATGTGTGTTTGCAGGAGTTTGTAAAGCCTTTCTGTGAATAAGCGGAAAACGCATTTTTCCAGCCAAATCCAAGCATTTTAGAAATAGCTGGATATCTCCGTCTGAAACTCAAAACGAACGTATCCTTCAGACTGCTCTGCTGTGTGTTCGCTTAACTAAGGGAGTTGAATCTACCTTGAGATTCAGAGTGAGAAGCGCGATTCTTCTAGGAGCTGCGTTTAGATATTCCAGAGTGAATGGGATTAAACGCTGTATTGAGAAATATCTGCTTCTAAAACCAAAACGGAGCAACCTAACACAGCGGCCTTCAATGTGTGCGTTCGACTTACAGAGTTAAACTGATGTGTGTTTGCAGGATTTTGTAAACCCTTTCTGTGAAGAAGCGGAAAACGCATTTTTCCAGCCAAATCCAAGCATTTCAGAAATAGCAGGAAATCTCCGTCTGAACGTCAAAACGAACGTATCCTTCAGACTGCTCTGCTGTGTGTTCGTTTAGCTAAGGGGGCTGAATCTGCCTTGAGATTCAGAGAGTGAGAAGCGCGTTTCTTCCAGGAGCTGTGTTTGGATATTTTATAGTGAATGGGAGTAAACGCTGTATTGAAAAATATCTGGTCTAAAACCAAAACGGAGCAACCTAACAGAACGGCCTTCAATGTGTGCGTTCAACTTACAGAGTTAAACTGATGTGTGTTTGCAGGAGTTTTTAAACGATTTCTGTAAAGAAGCCGAAATCGCATTTTTCCAGCCAAATCCAAGCATTTCAGGAATAACTGGAAATCTCCGTCTAAAACTCAAAACGAACGTATTCTTCAGACTTCTGTGCTGTGTGTTCGCTTGCCTAACGTAGTTGAATCTGCCTTGAGATTCCCAGAGTGAGAAGGGCGTTTCTTCTACTAACTGCGTTTGGACATTCCAGAGTGAATGGGAGTAAACGCTGTATTGAGAAATATCTGCTTGTAAAACCAAAACGGAGCAACCTAACAGAACGGCCTTCAATGTGTGCGTCCATTGTACAGAGTTAAACTCATGTGTGTTTGCAGGAGTTTTAAACCCTTTCTGAGAAGAAGCGGAAAACCCATTTTCCAGCCATATCCAAGCATTTCATAAATAGCTGGAAATCTCCGTCTAAAACTCCATACGAACGTATCCTTCAGACTGCTCTGCTGTGCGTTCGCTTAGCTAAGGGAGCTGAATCTGCCTTGAGATTCAGAGAGTGAGAATCGCATTTCTTCTAGGAGCTGCGGTTGGATATTCCAGAGTGAATGGGAGAAAACGCTGTATTGAGAAATATCTGCTTCTAAAACCAAAAAGGAGCAAGCTAACAGAAAGGCCTTCAATGTGTGCGTTCACCTTACAGAGTTAAACTGATGTGTGTTTGCAGGAGTTTGTAAACCCTTTCTGTAAAGAAGCGGAAAACGCTTTTTTCCAGCCAAATCCAAGCATTTCAGACATAGCTGAAAATCTCCGTCCAAAACTCAAAACGAACGTATCCTTCCGACTGCTCTGCTGTGTGTTCGCTTACCTAAGGGGCCTGAATCTGCATTGAGATTCAGAGAGTGAGAAGTGCGTTTCTTCTAGGAGCTGCGTTTGGATATTCCAGAGTGAATGGGACTAAAGGCTGTATTGAGAAATATCTGCTTCTAAAACCAAAACGGAGCAACCTAACAGAACGGCCTTCAATGTGTGCGTTCAACTTAGAGAGTTAAACTGATGTGAGTTTGCAGGAGTTTGTAAACCCTTTCTGTGAAGAAGCGGAAAACGCATTTTTCCAGCCAAATCCAAGCATTTCAGGAATAGCTGGAAATCTCCCTCTAAAACTCAAAACGAAAGTATTTTTCAGACTGCTCTGCTGTTTGTTCGCTTAGGTAAGGGAGCTGAATCTGCCTTGAGATTCACAGACTGAGTAGCGCGTTTCTTGTAGGAGCTGCGTTTGGATATTCCAGAGTGAATGGGAGTAAACGCTGTATTGAGAAATATCTGCTTCTAAAACCAAAACGGAACAACCTAACAGAACGGCCTTCAATGTGTGCGTTCAACATACAGATTTAAACTGATGTGTGTTTGCAAAAGTTCGTAAACGCTTACTGTGAAGAAGCAGAAAACGCATTTTACCATCCAAATCCAAGCATTTCAGGAATAGCTGGAAATCTCCGTCTAAAAGTAAAAACGAACGTATCCTTCAGACTGCTCTGCTGTGTGTTCGCTTAGCTAAGGGAGTTGAATCTTCCTTGCACTTCAAAAAGTGAGAACCGCGTTTCTTCTAGGAGCTGCGTTTGGATATTCCAGAGTGAATGGGAGTAAACGCTGTATTGAGAAATATCTGCTTCTAAAACCAAAACGGAGCAACCTAACAGAACTGCCTTCAATGTTTTCGTTAAACTGACAGAGTTAAACTGATGTCTTTTTCCAGGAGTTTGTAAACCCTTTCTGTGAAGAAGCAGAAAACGCATTTTTTCAGACAAATTTAAGAATTTCAGGAATAGCTGGAAGTCTCCGTCTAAAACTCAAAACGAACGTATGCTTCAGACTGCTCTGCTGTGTGTTCGCTTACCTAAGGGAGTTGAATCTGCCTTGAGATTCACAGAGTGAGAAGCGCGTTTCTTCTAGGAGCTGCGTTTTGGTATTCCAGAGTGAATGGGAGTAAACGCTGTGTTGAGAAATATCTGCTTCTAAAACCAAAACGGAGCGACCTAACAGAACGGCGTTCAATGTGTTCGTTCAACTTACAGAGTTAAACTGATGTGTGTTTGCAGGAATTTGTAAACCCTTTGTGTGAAGAAGCGGAAAACGCATTTTTGAACCAAATCCAAGCATTTCAGAAATAACTGGAAATCTCCGTCTAAAACTCAAAACGAACGTATCCTTCAGACTGCTCTGCTGTGTTTTCGCTTATCTAAGAGAGTTTAATCTGCCTTAAGATTCAGAGAGTGAGAAGCGCGTTTTTTCTAGGAGCTGCGTTTTGATATTCCAGAGTGAATGGGAGTAAACGCTGTATTCAGAAATATCTGCTTCTAAAACCAAAACGGAGCAACCTAACAGAACGGCCTTCCATGTGTGTGTTCAACGTACAGAGGGGAACGGATGTGTGTTTGCAGGAGTTTCTAAACCCTTTCTGTGAAGAAGCAGAAAACGCAATTTTCCAGCCAAATCCAAGCATTTCCTAAATAGCTCTAAATCTCCGTATAAAACTCAAAACGAACGTATCCTTCAGACTGCTCTGCTGTGTGTTCACTTACCTAAGGGAGTTGAATTTGCCTTTAGATTCAGAGAGGGAGAAACCCGTTTCTTCTAGGAGCTGCGTTTTGATATTCCCGAGTGAATGGGATTAAACGCTGTATTGACAAATATCTTCTTTTAAAACGAAAACGGAGCAACCTAAGAGATCGGCCTTAAATGTGTGCGTTCAACTTACAGAGTTAAACAGATGTGTGTTTGCAGGAGTTTGTAAACCCTTTCTGTGAAGAAGCGGAAAACGCATTTTTCCAGCGAAATCCAAGCATTTCAGAAATAGTTGGAAATCTCCGTCTAAAACTCAAAACGAACGTATCCTTCAGACTGCTCTGCTGTGTGTTCTCTTAGCTAAGGGAGTTGAATCTGCCTTGAGATTCAGAGAGTTAGAAGCGCGTTTCTTCTAGGTGCTGCGTTTGGATATTCCAGAGTGAATGGGATTAAACGCAGTATTGAGAAATATCTGCTTCTAAAACCAAAACGGAACAACCTAACAGAACGGCCTTCAATGTGTGCGTTCAACTTACAGAGTTAAACTGATGTGTGTTTGCAGGAGTTTGTAAACCCTTTCTGTGAAGAAGCGGAAAACGCATTTTTCCAACCAAATCCAAGCATTTCAGAAATAACTGGAAATCTCCGTCTAAAACTCGAAACGGACGTATCCTTCATACTGCCCTGCTGTGTGTTCCCTTAGCTAAGGGAGTTGAATCTACCTTGAGATTCAGAGAGTGAGAAGCGCGTTTCTTCTAAGAGCTGCGTTTGAATATTCCAGAGTGAATGGGAGCAAAGGCTGTATTGAGAAATATCTGCTTCTAAAACCAAAACGGAGCAACCTAACAGAACGGCCTTCAATGTGTGCGCTCTACTTAGAGAGTTAAACTGATGTGTGTTTGCAGGAGTTTGTAAACCCTTTCTGTGAAGAAGCGGAAAACGCATTTTTCCAGCCAAATCCAAGCATTTCAGGAATAGCTGGAAATCTCCCTCTAAAACTCAAAACGAACGTATTTTTCAGACTGCTCTGCTGTTTGTTCGCTTAGCTAAGGGAGCTGAATCTGCCTTGAGAATCAGAGAATGAGTAGCGCGTTTCTTGTAGGAGCTGCGTTTGGATATTCCAGAGTGAATGGGAGTAAACGCTGTATTGAGAAATATCTGCTTCTAAAACCAAAACGGAACAACCTAACAGAACGGCCTTCAATTTGTGCGTTCAACATACAGAGTTAAACTGATGTGTGTTTGCAGGAGTTTGTAAACGCTTACTGTGAAGAAGCAGAAAACGCATTTTACCATCCAAATCCAAGCATTTCAGGAATAGCTGGAAATCTACGTCTACAACTCTAAACGAACGTATTCTTCAGACTGCTCTGCTGTGTGGCCGCTTACCTAAGGGAGTTGAATCTGCCTTGAGATTCAGAGAGTGAGAAGGGTGTTTCTTCTAGGAGCTGCGTTTGGATATTTCAGAGTGAAAGGGAGTAAACGCTGTATTTAGAAATATCTGCTTCTAAAACCAAAACGGAGCAACCTAACAGAACGGCCTTCAATGTGTGCGTTCAACATAGAGTTAAACTGATGTGTGTTTGCAGGAGTTTGTAAACCCTTCCTGTGAAGAAGCGGAAAACGCATTTTTCCAGCCAAATCCAAGTATTTCAGAAATGGTTAAAAATCTCGGTCTAAAACTCAAAACGAACGTATCCTTCAGACTGCTCTGCTGTGTGTTCGCTTAGCTAATGCAGTTGAATCTGCCTTGAGTTTCAGAGAGTGAGCCGCGCGTTTCTTCTAGGAGCTGCGTTTGGATATTCCAGAGTGAATGGGGGTAAACCCTGTATTGAGAAATATCTGCTTCTAAAACCAAAATGTAGCAACCTAACAGAATGGCCTTCAATGTGTGGGTTCAACTTACAGAGTTAAACTGATGTGTGTTTGCAGGAGTTTGTAAACCCTTTCTGAGAAGAAGCGGAATGCGCATTTTCCAGCCAAATCCAAGCATTTCAGGAATAGCTGGAAATCTTTGTCTAAAACTCAATAAGAACGTATCCTTCAGACTGCTCTGCTGTGTGTTCGCTTAGCTAAGGGAGCTGAATCTGCCTAGAGATTCAGAGAGTGAGAAGCGCATTTTTTCTAGGAGCTGCGTTTGGATATTTTAGAGTGAATGGGAGTAAACGCTGTATTGAGAAATATCTACTTCTAATACCAAAACAAAGCAACCTAACAGAACAGCCTTCAATGTGTGCGTTCAACTCAAAGAGTTAAACTGATTTGTGTTTGCAGGAGTTTGTAAATTCTTTCTGTGAAGAAGCGGAAAACGCATTTTTCCAGCCAAATCCAAGCATTTCGGAAATGGCTAAAAATCTCGGTCTAAAACTGAAAACGAACGTATCCTTCAGACTGCTCTGCTGTGTGTTCGCTTACCTAAGGGAGTTGAATCTGCCTTGAGATTCAGAGTGAGAAACGCGTTTCTTCTAGGGCTGCATTTGGATATTCCAGAGTGAATGAGAGTAAAGGCTGTATTGAGAAATATGTGCTTGTAAAACCAAAAGGGATCAACCTAACAGAACGGCCTTCAATGTGTGCGTTCAACTTACAGAATTAAACTGATGTGTGTTTGCAGGAGTTTGTAAAGCCTTTCTGTGAAGAAGCGGAAAACTCATTTTTCCAGCCAAATCCAAGCATTTCAGAAATAGCTGGATATCTCCGTCTAAAACTCAAAACGAACGTATCCTTCAGACTGCTCTGCTGTGTGTTCGCTTAACTAAGGGAGTTGAATCTACCTTGAGATTCAGAGTGAGAAGCGCGATTCTTCTAGGAGCTGCGTTTAGATATTCCAGAGTGAATGGGATTAAACGCTGTATTGAGAAATATCTGCTTCTAAAAGCAAAACGGAGCAACCTAACAGAACGGTTTTCAATGTGTGCGTTCGACTTACAGAGTTAAACTGATGTGTGTTTGCAGGATTTTGTAAACCCTTTCTGTGAAGAAGCGGAAAACGCATTTTTCAGCCAAATTTAAGCATTTCAGAAATAGCAGGAAATCTCCGTCTGAACGTCAAAACGAACGTATCCTTCAGACTGCTCTGCTGTGTGTTCGCTTAGCTAAGGGAGCTGAATCTGCCTTGAGATTCAGAGAATGAGAAGCGCGTTTCTTCTAGGAGCTGCGTTTGGATATTCCATAGTGAATGGGAGTGAACGCTGTATTGAAAAATATCTGGTCTAAAACCAAAACGGAGCAACCTAACAGAACGGCCTTCAATGTGTGCGTTCAACTTACAGAGTTAAACTGATGTGTGTTTGCAGGAGTTTTTAAACGCTTTCTGTAAAGAAGCCGAAATCGCGTTTTTCCAGCCAAATTCAAGCATTTCAGGAATAACTGGAAATCTCCCTCTAAAACTCATATGAACGTATCCTTCAGACTGCTCTGCTGTGTGTTCGCTTACCTAACGTAGTTGAATCTGCCTTGAGATTCCCAGAGTGAGAAGGGCGTCTCTTCTACTAACTGCGTTTGGATATTCCAGAGTGAATGGGAGTAAACGCTGTATTGAGAAATATCTGCTTCTAAAACCAAAACGGAGCACCCTAAGAGAACGGCCTTCAATGTGTGCGTTCAACTTACAGAGTTAAACTGATGTGTATCTGCAGGAGTTTGTAAACGCATTGTGTGAAGAAGGAGAAAATGGATATTTCCAGCCAAATCCAAGCATTTCAGAAATAGCTGTTAATCTCCGTCTAAAACTCAAAACGAACGTATGCTTCAGATGTCTCTCCTGTGTGTTCGCTTACAGAAGGGAGTTGAATCTGCCTTGAGATTCAGAGAGTGAGAAGTGCGTTTCTTCTAAGAGCTGCGTTTTGATATTCCAGAGTGAATGGGAGTAAACGCTGTATTGAGAAATATCTGCTTTGAAAACCAAAACGGAGAAACCTAAAAGAACGGCTTTCAATGTGTCCGTTCAACTTACAGAGCTAAACTGATGTGTGTTTGCAGGAGTTCGTAAATCCTTCCAGTGAAAAAGCGGAAAAAGCATTTTTCCAGCAAATTCCAAGCATTTCATAAATAGCTGTAAATCTCAGTCTAAAAGTCAAAACGTAGGTATCCTTTAGACGGGTCTGCTGTGTGTTCGCTTACCTAAGGGAGTTGAGTCGGCCTTGAAATTCAGAGAGTGAGAGGCGCGTTTCTTCTAGGAGCTGCGTTTTTATATCCCGGAGTGAGTGGAAGTAAACGCTGTATTGAGAAATATCTGCTTCTAAAACCAAAACGGAGCAATGTAACAGAACGGCCTTCAATGTGTGCATTCAACTTACAGAGTTAAACTGAAGTGCGTTTGCAGGAGTTTTTAAACGCTTTCTGTAAAGAAGCCGAAATCGCATTTTTCCAGCCAAATCCAAGCATTTCAGGAATAACTGGAAATCTCCGTCTAAAACTCAAAACGAACGTATGCTTCATACTGCTCTGCTGTGTGTTCGCTTACCTAAGGGAGTTGAATCTGCCTTGAGATTCAGAGTGAGAAACGCGTTTATTCTAGGAACTGCGTTTTGGTATTCCAGAGTGAATGGGACTAAACGCTGTATTGAGAAATATCTGCTTCTAAAACCAAAACGGAACAACCTAAGGGAACGGCCTTCAATGTGTGCGTTGAACTTACAGAGTTCAGCTGAAGTCGGTTATCAGGAGTTTGTAAACCCTTTCTGTGAAGAAGCAGAAAACGCATTTTTCCAGGCAAATCCAAGCTTTTCAGAAACAGCTGTAAATTTCCTTCTAAAACACAAAACGAACGTATCCTTCAGACTGCTCTGCTGTATGTTCGCTTACCTAAGGAAGTTGAATCTGCCTTGGGATTCAGAGAGTGAAAATCGCGTTTCTTCTAGGAGCTGCGTTTTGATATTCCACAGTGAAAAGGAGTAAACCCTGTATCGAGAAATATCTGCTTCTAAAACCAAAACGGAGCAACCTAACAGAACGGCCTTCAATGTGTGCCTTCAACTTACAGAGTTAAACTGATGTTTGTTTTCGGTAGTTTGTAAGCTTTTTCTGTGAAGTAGCGGAAAATGAATTTTTCCAGCCAAATGCAAACATTTAAGAAATAGATGTAAACTCGTTCTAAAAGAACAAACGAAGGTATCTCTCAAACTGCTCTGCTGTGTGTTCGCTTAACTAAGGGAGTTGAATTTGCCTTTAGATTCAGAGAGTGAGAAACACGTTTCTTCTAGGAACTCCGTTTTGATATTCCAGAGTGAATGTCAGTAAACGCTGCATTGAGAAATATCTGCTTCTAAACTCAAAACAGAGGTACCTAACCAAACGGTCTTCAATGTGTGCATTACACTTACAGAGTTAAACTGATGTGTGCTTGCAGTAGTTTGTAAACCTTTTCTGTGAAGAAGCAGAAAACGCATTTTCCCAGCCAAATCCAAGCATTTAAAAATAGCTGTAAATTTCCGTCTAAAACAGCAAACGAACGTATACCTCCAACTGCTCTGCTTTGTGTTCGCTTAACTAATGGAGTTGAATCCACCTTTAGATTCAGAGAGTGAGAAGCACGTTTCTTCTAGGAACTGAGTTTTGATCTTCCAGAGTGAATGGCAGTAAACGCTGTATTGAGAAATATCTGCTTCTAAACCCAAAACGGAGCTACCTAACAGAACGGTCTTCAATGTGTGCATTCACCTTACAGAGTTATACTGATGTGTGTTTGCAGTAGTTTGTAAACCCTTTCTGTGAAGAAGCGGAAAACGCATTTTCCCAGTCAAATCCAAGCATTTAAGAAATAGCTGTAAATCTCCTTCTAAAACAGCAAAGGAACGTATATCTCAAACTGGTCTGCTGTGTGTTCGCTTAACTAAGGGAGTTGAATCCGCCTTTAGATTCAGAGAATGAGAAATACGTTTCTTATAAGAGCTGCGTTTTGATATTCCAGAGTGAATGGCAGTAAACGCTGCATTAAGAAATATCCGCTTCTAAACCCAAAACGGAGATAGGTAAAAGAACGGTCTTCAATGTGTGCACTCACCTTACAGAGATTTACTGATGTGTGTTTGAAGTAGTTTGTAAACCCTTTCTGTGAAGAAGCGGAAAACGCATTTTCCCAGCCAAATCCAAGCATTTTAGAAATAGCTGTAAATCTCCGTCTAAAACAGCAAACGGACGTATATCTCAAACTGCTCTGCTGTGTGTTCGCTTAACTAAGGGAGTTAAATCCGCCTTTACACTGAGACAGTGAGAAGCACGTTTCTTTTAGGAGCTGCGTTTTGATATTTTAGAGTGAATGGCAGTAAACGCTGTATTGAGAAATATCTGCTTCTAAACCCAAAACGGAGCTACCTAACAGTACGGTCTTGAATGTGTGCATTCAACTTACAGAGTTAAACTGATGTGTGTTTGAAGTAGTTTGTAAACCCTTTCTGTGAAGAAGCGGAAAACGCATTTTCCCAGCCAAATCCAAGCATTTTAGAAATAGCTGTAAATCTCCGTCTAAAACAGCAAACGGACGTATATCTCAAACTGCTCTGCTGTGTGTTCGCTTAACTAAGGGAGTTAAATCCGCCTTTACACTGAGACAGTGAGAAGCACGTTTCTTTTAGGAGCTGCGTTTTGATATTTTAGAGTGAATGGCAGTAAACGCTGTATTGAGAAATATCTGCTTCTAAACCCAAAACGGAGCTACCTAACAGTACGGTCTTGAATGTGTGCATTCAACTTACAGAGTTAAACTGATGTGTGTTTGCTGTAGTTTGTAAACCGTCTCTGTGAAGAGGCAGAAAGCGCATTTTTCCAGCCAAATCCAAGCATTTAAGAAATAGCTGTAAATCTCCGTCTAAAACAGCAAACGAACGTATCTCTCAAACTGCTCTGCTGTGTGTTGGCTTACCTAAGGGAGTTGAATCCGCCTTTACATTCAGAGAGTGAGAAGCACGTTGCTTTTAGGAACTGCGTTTTGATATTCCAGAGTTAATGGCAGTAAACGCTGCATTCAGAAATATCTAATTCTAAACCCAAAACGGAGCTACCTAGCAGAACGGTCTTCATTGTGTGCATTCAACTAACAAAGTTAAACTAATGTGTGTTTGCAGTAGTTTGTAAACCCTTTCTGTGATGAAGCAGAAAAGGCATTTTCCCAGCCAAATACAAGCATTTAAGAAATAGCTGTAAATCTCCGTCTAAAGCCGCAAACGAAAATATCTCTGAAACTGCTCTGCTGTGTTTTCGCTTAACTAAGAAAGTTTAATCCGCCTTTAGATCCAGAGAATAAGAAGCACGTTTCGTCTAGGAGCTGAGTTTTTATATTTTAGAGTGAATGGCAGTAAACGCTGTATTGAGAAATATCTGCTTCTAAACCCAAAACGGAGCTACATAACAGAACGGTCTTCAATGTATGCATTCAGTTAACACAGGTAGACTGATGTGTGTTTGCAGTAGTTTGTAAACCGTTTCTGTGAAGAGGCAGAAAACGCATTTTCCCAGCCAAATCCCAGCACTTCAGAAATAGTTGTAAATCTCCGTCTAAAACAGCAAACGAACGTATCTCTCAAACTGCTCTGCTGTGTTCGCTTAACAAATGGATTTGAATCCGCCTTTAGATTCAGATAGTGAGAAGGACGTTTCTTCTAGGAACTGCGTTTTGTTATTCCAGAGTGAATGGCAGTAAACGCTGCATTCAGAAATATCTGCTCCTAAACCCAAAACGGAGCTACCTAACAGAACTGTCCTCAATGTGTGCATTCAACTTACAGAGTTAAACTGATGTGTGTTTGCCGTAGTTTGTAAACCGTTTCTGTGAAGAGGCAGAAAATGCATTTTCCCAGGCAAATCCAAGCATTTAAGAAATAGCTGTAAATCTCCGTCTAAAGCCGCAAACGAACGTATCTCTGAAACTGCTCTGCTTTGTTTTCGCTTAACTAAGGGAGTTTAATCAGCCTTTAGATTCAGAGAGTGAGAAGCACGTTTCTTCTAGGAGCTGCGATTTGATATTCCAGAGTGAATGGCAGTAAACGCTGCATTGAGAAATATCTGCTTCTAAACCCCCAAAAAAGCCACATAACAGAACGGTCTTCAATGTGTGCATTCAACTTACAGAGTTAAACTGATGTGTTTGCAGTAGTTTGTAAAGCCTTTCTGTGAAGAAGTGGAAAACGCCTTTTCTCAGCCAAATCCAAGCATTTAAAGTATAGCTGTAAATCTCCGTCTAAAACAGCAAACGAACGTATCTCTCAAACTGCTCTGCTGTGTGTTCACTTAACTAAGGGAGTTGAATCCGCCTTTACATTCAGAGAGGGAGAAGCACATTTGTTCTACGAACTCCGTTTTGGTATTCCGGAGTGAATGGCAGTAAACGCTGCATTGAGAAATATCTGCTTCTAAACCCAAAACGGAGCTACCTAACAGAACGGTCTTCAATGTGTGCATTCAATTTACAGAGGTAAACTGATGTGTGTTTCCAGTAGTTTGTAAACCGTTTCTGTGAAGAGGCAGAAAATGCATTTCCGCAGCCAAATCCAAGCATTTCAGAAATAGTTGTAAATCTCCGTCTAAAACAGCAAACGAACGTATCTCTTAAACTGCTCTGCTGTGTTCGCTTAACGAATGGAGTTGAATCCGCCTTTAGATTCAGAGAGTGAGAAGCACGTTTCTTCCAGGAACTGCGTTTTGATATTCCAGAGAGAATGGCAGTAAATGCTGCATTCAGAAATATCTGCTTCTAAACCCAAAACCGAGCTACCTAACAGAACGGTCTTCAATGTGTGCATTCAACTCACAGAGTTAAACTGATGTGTGTTTGCAGTAGTTTGTAAACCCTTTCTGTGACGAAGCGGAAAACGCATTTTCCAAGCCAAATCCAAGCATTTAATAAATAGCTGTAAATCTCCGTCTAAATCAGCAAACGAACGTATCTCTCAAACTACTCTGCTGTGTGTTCGCTTAACTAAGGGAGTTGAATCCGCCTTTACATTCAGATAGTGAGAAGCACGTTTCTTCTAGGTGCTGCGTTTTGATATTCCAGAGTGAATGGCAATAAACGCTGCATTGAGAAATATCTGCTTCTATCGGAGCTACCTAACACGGTCTTCAATGTGTGCATTCAACTTACAGTGTTAAACTGATGTGTGTTTGCAGTAGTTTGTAAACCCTTTCTGCGAAGAAGCGAAGTATGCATTTTTCCAGCCAAATCCAAGCATTTAAGAAATAGCTGTAAATCTGCGTCTAAAACAGCAAACGAACGTATCTCTCAAACTGCTCTGCTGTGTGTTTGCTTACCTAAGGGAGTTGAATTCGCCTTTACATTCAGAGAGTGAGAAGCACGTTTCTTCTAGGAGCGTCGTTTTTATAATCCGGAGTGAATGGCAGTAAACGCTGCATTGAGAAATATCTGCTTCTAAACCCAAAACAAAGCTACCTAACAGAACGGTCTTCAATGTGTGCATTCAACTTAGAGAGTTAAACTGATGTGTGTTTGCAGTAGTTCGTAAACCCTTTCTGTGAAGAAGCAGAAAACGCATTCTCCCAGCCAAATCCAAGCATTTAAGAAATAGCTGTAAACCTCCGTCTAAAACAGCAAAGGAACATATCTCTCAATCTGCTCTGCTGTGTGTTCGCTTAACTAAGAGAGTTGAATCCGCATTTACATTCAGAGAGTGACAAGCACGTTTCTTCTAGGAGCTGCGTTTTGATATTCAAGAGTGAACGGCAGTAAACGCTGCATTGAGAAATATCTGCTTCTAAACCCAAAGCAAAGCTGCGTAACAGAACAGTCTTCAATGTGTACATTCAACTTACAGAGTTAAACAGATGTGTGTTTGCATTAGTTTTTAAACCGTGTCTGTTAAGAAGCGGAAAACGCCTTTTCTCTGCCAAATCCAAGCATTTAAGAAATAGCTGTAAATTTCCGCCTAAAACAGCAAACAAACGTATCTCTCAACCTGCTCTGCTGTGTTTTCACTTAACTAAGGAAGTTGAATCCGCCTTTACATTCAGAGAGTGAGAAGCACGTTTCTTCTAGGAGCTGCGTTTTGATATTCCAGAGTGAATGGCAGTAAACGCTGTATTGGGAAATATCGGCTTCTAAACCGAAAACGGAGCTACCTAGCAGAACGGTCTTGAATGTGTACATTCAACTTACGGAGTTAAACTGATGTGTGTTTGCAGTAGTTTGTAAACCCTTTCTGTGAAGAGGCCGAGAACGCATTTTCCCAACCACATCCAAACATTTCAGAAATAGTTGTAAATCTCCGTCTAAAACAGCAAACGAACGTATCTCTCAAACTGCTCTGCTGAGTTCGCTTAACTAAGGGAGTTGAATCCGCCTTTATATTCAGAGAGTGAGAAGCACGTTTCTTCTAGGAGCTGCGTTTTGATATTCCAGAGTGAATGGCAGTAAACACTGCATCGAGAAATATCTGCTTCTAAACCCAAAACAAAGCTACCTAACAGAACGGTCTTCAATGAGTGCATTCAACTTACAGAGTTAAACTGATGTGTGTTTGCAGTACTTTGTAAACCCTTGCTGTGAAGATGTGGAAAACGCCTTTTCCTAGCCCAATCCAAGCATTTAAGAAATAACTGTAAATCTCCGTCTAAAAAAGGAAACGAACGTATTTTTCAAACTGCTCTGCAGTGTGTTCGCGTAACTAAGGGAGTTGAATTCGCCTTTAGATTCATAGAGTGAGAAGCACGTTTCTTCTACGAGCTGCGTTTTGATATTCCAGAGTGAATGGCAGTAAACGCTGTATTGAGAAATATCTGCTTCTAAAACCAAAACGGAGCCACCTAACAGAACGGTGTTCAATGTGTTCATTCAACTTACCGAGTTAAACTGATCTGTGTTTGCAGTAGTTTGTAAACCGTTTCTGTGAAAAAGTAGAAAACGCATTTTCCCAGCCACATCCAAGCATTGAAGAAATAGCTGTAAATCTCCGTCTAAAACAGCAAACGAACGTATCTCTCAAACTGCTCTGCTGTGTGTTCGCTTAACTAAGGGAGTTGAATCCGCCTTTAGATTCAGAGAGTGAGAAGCACGTGTCTTCTAGGAGCTGCGTTTTGATATTCCAGAATGAATGGCAGTAAACACTGCATTGAGAAGTATCTGCTTCAAAACCCAAAACGAAGCTACCTAACAGAACGGTCTTCAATGTGTGCATTCAACTTACAGAGTTAAACTGATGTGTGTTTGCGGTAGTTTGTAAACCCTTTCTGTGAAGAAGTGGAAAACGCCTTTTCCCAGCCAAATCCACGCATTTAAGAAATAGCTGGATGAATCTGGAGAACGTCATCCTCAGCAAACTGAAACAAGAACAGAAATTGAAACACCGCATATTCTCACTCATACGCGGTGGATGAAAAATGGGAACACATGGACACAGAAAAGGGAGTACTAAACACTGGGGTCTATTGGGGGGAAAAGGGGAGGGCCAGTGGGAGGGGGAGGCGGGGAGGCATAGCCTGGGGAGAAATGCCAAATGTGGGTGAAGGGGAGAAGGAAAGAAAAGCACACTGCCATGTGTGTTCCTACGCGTGTCCTTTTTTTTTATTTTTAAATATATATATATTTTTAATTTTTTATTGGAATATAGGTTTTGGGGTACATGAGCATAGCATGCAAGACAGTTGCGTAGGTACACACATGGCAGTGTGCTTTGCTTTTCTTCTCCCCTTCACCCACATTTGGCATTTCTCCCCAGGCTATCCCTCCCCACCTCCACCTCCCACTGGCCCTCCCCTTTTCCCCCCAATAGACCCCAGTGTTTAGTACTCCCCTTTCTGTGTCCATGTGTTCTCATTTTTCATCACCCACCTATGAGTGAGAATATGCGTTGTTTCTTTTTTTGTTCTTGTGTCAGTTTGCTGAGGATGATGTTCTCCAGATTCATCCATGTCCCTACAAACGACACAAACTCATCATTTCTGATTGCTGCATAATATTCCATGGTGTATATGTGCCACATTTTCCCAATCCAGTCTATCATCAATGGGCATTTGGGTTGATTCCAGGTCTTTGCTATTGTAAACAGTGCTGAAATGAACATTTGTGTACATGTGTCCTTATAGTAGAACGATTTATAGTCTTTTGGATATATACCCAGTAATGGGATTGCTGGGTCAAATGGAATTTCTATTTCTAAGGCCTTGAGGAATCGCCACACTGTCTTCCACAATGGTTGAACTAATTTACACTCCCACCAACAGTGTAGAAGTGTTCCTTTTTCTCCACATCCTCTCCAGCATCTGTTCTCTCCATATTTTTTAATGATCGCCATTCTAACTGGCGTGAGATGGTATCTCAATGTGGTTTTGATTTGCATCTCTCTGATGACCAGTGACGATGAGCATATGATTGTTGGCCTCATATATGTCTTCTTTCATAAAGTGTCTGTTCATATCCTTTGCCCACTTTTGAATGGGCTTGTTTGTTTTTTTCCTGTAAATCTGTTTGAGTTCTTTGTAAATTCTGGATATCAGCCCTTTGTCAGATGGGTAGACTGCGAAATTTTTTTCCCATTTTGTTGGTTGCCGATCCACTCTAGTGACTGTTTCTTTTGCCGTGCAGAAGCTGTGGAGTTTGATTAGGTCCCATTTGTCTATTTTGGCTTTTGTTGCAAATGCTTTTGGTGTTTTGTTCATAAAGTCCTTGCCTACTCCTATGTCCTGGATAGTTTTGCCTAGATTTCCTTCTAGGGTTTTTATGGTGCCAGGTCTTATGTTTAAGTCTTTAATCCATCTGGAGTTAATATTAGTGTAAGGTGTCAGGAAGGGGTCCAGTTTCTGCTTGCTGCACATGGCTAGCCAGTTTTCCCAACACCATTTGTTAAACATGGAATCCTTTCCCCATTGCTTGTTTTTGTCAGATTTATCAAAGATTGTATAGTTGTATGTATGTTGTGTTGCCTCCGGTGCCTCTGTTTTGTTCCATTGGTCTATATCTCTGTTTTGGTACCAGTACCATGCTGTTTTGATTACTGTAGCCTTGTAGTATAGTTTGAAATCCGGTAGTGTGATGCCCCCCGCTGTGTTCTTTTTGCTTAGAATTGACTTGGCTATGCGGGCTCTCTTTTGGTTCCATATGAAGTTCATGGTGGTTTTTTCCAGTTCTGTGAAGAAAGTCAGTGGTAGCTTGATGGGGATAGCGTTGATTCTGTAAATTACTTTGGGCAGTATAGCCATTTTCACAATATTAATTCTTCCTAACCACGAACATGGAATGTTTCTCCATCTGTTTGTGTCCTCTCTGATTTCGTTGAGCAGTGGTTTGTAGTTCTCCTTGAAGAGGTCTCTTACGTTCCTTGTGAGTTGTATTCCAAGGTATTTTATTCTTTTTGCAGCAATTGCGAATGGCAGTTCGCTCTTGATTTGGCTTTCTTTAAGTCTGTTGTTGGTGTAGACGAATGCTTGTGATTTTTGCACATTGATTTTATATCCTGAGACTTTGCTGAAGTTGCTTATCAGTTTCAGGAGTTTTTGGGCTGAGGCAATGGGGTCTTCTAGGTATACTATCATGTCGTCTGCAAATAGAGACAATTTGGCTTCCACCTTTCCTATTTGAATACCCTTTATTTCTTTTTCTTGCCTAATTGCTCTGGCTAGAACTTCCAGTACTATATTGAATAGGCGTGGTGAGAGAGGGCATCCTTGTCTAGTGCCAGATTCTAAAGGGAATGCTTCCAGTTTTTGCCCATTCAGTATGATATTGGCTGTTGGTTTGTCATAAATAGCTTTTATTACTTTGAGATACGTTCCATCGATACCGAGTTTATTGAGGGTTTTTAGCATAAAGGGCTGTTGAATTTTGTCAAATGCCTTCTCTGCATCGATTGAGATAATCATGTGGTTTTTGTTTTTGGTTCTGTTTATGTGGTGAATTACGTTGATAGACTTGCGTATGTTGAACCAGCCTTGCATCCCTGGGATGAATCCTACTTGATCATGATGAATAAGTTTTTTGATTTGCTGTTGAAATCGGCTTGCCAATATTTTATTGAAGATTTTTGCATCT
Organism: Callithrix jacchus; assembly: GCF_049354715.1. Lineage (NCBI taxonomy): Eukaryota > Metazoa > Chordata > Mammalia > Primates > Cebidae > Callithrix > Callithrix jacchus. The sequence continues at coordinate 61,298,421 of NC_133506.1, forward strand.
ATGTTCATCATGGATATTGGCCTGAAGTTTCCTTTTCCCGTTGGGTCTCTGCCGGGTTTTGGTATCAGGATGATGTTGGTCTCATAAAATGATTTGGGAAGGATTCACTCTTTTTGGAATGTTTGAAACAGTTTTAGAAGGAATGGTACCAGCTCCTCCTTGTGTGTCTGGTAGAATTCGGCTGTGAACCCGTCTGGACCTGGGCTTTTTCTGTGTGGTAGGCTGTTAATTGCTGCCTCAACTTCAGACCTTGTTATTGGTCTATTCATAGTTTCAGCTTCCTCCTGGTTTAGGCTTGGGAGGACACAGGAGTCCAGGAATTTATCCATTTCTTCCAGGTTTACTAGTTTATGCGCATAGAGTTGTTTGTAATATTCTCTGATGATGGTTTGAATTTCTGTGGAATCTGTGGTGATTTCCCCTTTATCATTTTTTATTGCATCTATTTGGTTGTCCTCTCTTTTATTTTTAATCAATCTGGCTAGTGGTCTGTCTATTTTGTTGATCTTTTCAAAAAACCAGCTCTTGGATTTATTGATTTTTTGAAGGGTTTTTCGTGTCTCAATCTCCTTCAGCTCAGCTCTGATCTTAGTTATTTTTTGTCTTCTGCTGGGTTTTGAGTTTTTTTGATCTTGCTCCTCTAGCTCTTTCAATTTTGACGATAGGGTGTCAATTTTGGATCTCTCCATTCTCCTCATATGGGCACTTATTGCTATATACTTTCCTCTAGAGACTGCTTTAAATGTGTCCCGGAGGTTCTGGCACGTTGTGTCTTCATTCTCATTGGTTTCGAAGAATTTCTTTATTTCTGCCTTCATTTCATTGTTTACCCAGTCAACATTCAAGAGCAAGTTGTTCAGTTTCCATAAAGCTGTGCGGTTCTGGGTCGGTTTCTGAATTCTGAGTTCTAACTTGATTGCACTATGGTCTGAGAGGTTGTTTGTTATGATTTCAGTTGTTTTGCATTTGTTGAGCAGTGCTTTACTTCCAATTATGTGGTCAATTTTAGAGTAGGTGTGATGTGGTGCTGAGAAGAATGTGTATTCTGTGGATTTGGGGTGGAGAGTTCTGTAAATGTCTATCAGGTTTGCTTGCTCCAGGTCTGAGTTCAAGCCCTGGATATCCTTGTTGATTTTCTGTCTGGTTGATCTGTCTAGTGTTGACAGTGGAGTGTTAAAGTCTCCCACTATTAGTGTGTGGGAGTCTAAGTCCTTTTGTAAGTCATTAAGAACTTGCCTTATGTATCTGGGTGCTCCTGTATTGGGTCCATATATGTTCAGGATCGTTAGCTCTTCTTGTTGTATTGATCCTTTTACCATTATGTAATGGCGTTCTTTGTCTCTTTTGATCTTTGTTGCTTTAAAGTCTATTTTATCAGAGATGAGAATTGCAACTCCTGCTTTTTTTGCTTTCCATTAGCTTGGTAAATCTTCCTCCAGCCCTTTATTTTGAGCCTTTGTGTATCCTTGCATGTGAGATGGGTTTCCTGGATGCAGCACACTGATGGGTTTTGGATTTTTATCCAATTTGCCAGTCTGTGTCTTTTGATTGGTGCATTTAGTCCATTTACATTTAGGGTTAATATTGTTATGTGTGAATTTGATACTGCCATTTTGATGCTAAGTGGCTGTTTTGCCTGTTAGTTGTTGTAGATTCTTCATTATGTTGAAGCTCTTTAGCATTCAGTGTGATTTTGGAATGGCTGATACTGGTTGATCCTTTCTATGTGTAGTGCCTCTTTTAGGAGCTCTTGTAAAGCAGGCCTGGTGGTGACAAAACCTCTGAGTACTTGCTTGTTCGCAAAGGATTTTATTTTTCCTTCACTTCTGAAGCTCAGTTTGGCTGGATATGAAATTCTGGGTTGAAAGTTCTTTTCTTTAAGGATGTTGAATATTGGTCCCCACTCTCTTCTGGCTTGTAGTGTTTCTGCCGAGAGATCTGCTGTGAGTCTGATGGGCTTCCCTTTGTGGGTGACCCGACCTTTCTCTCTGGCTGCCCTTAGTATTCTCTCCTTTATTTCAACCTTGTTGAATCTGACGATTATGTGCCTTGGGGTTGCTCTTCTTGCGGAATATCTTTGTGGTGTTCTCTGTATTTCCTGCAATTGAGTGTTGGCCTGTCTTGCTAGGTGGGGGAAATTTTCCTGGATGATGTCCTGAAGAGTATTTTCCAGCTTGGATTCATTCTCTTTGTCCCCTTCTGGTACACCTATCAAATGTATGTTAGGTCTTTTCACGTAGTCCCACATTTCTTGGAGACTTTGTTCATTCCTTTTTGCGCTTTTTTCTCTGATCTTGGTTTCTCGTTTTATTTCATTGAGTTGGTCTTCGACTTCAGATATTCTTTCTTCTGCTTGGTCAATTCGGCTATTGAAACTTGTGTTTGCTTCGCGAAGTTCTCGTATTGTGTTTTTCAGCTCCTTTAATTCATTCATATTCCTCTCTAAGTTATCCATTCTTGTTATCATTTCCTCGAATCTTTTTTCAAATCTTTTTTCAAGGTTCTTAGTTTCTTTGCATTGATTTAATACATGATCTTTTAGCTCACAAAAGTTTCTCATTATCCATCTTCTGAAATCTAATTCCGTCATTTCGTCACAGTCATTCTCCGTCCAGCTTTGTTCCCTTGCTGGTGAGGAGTTTTGGTCCTTTCTAGGAGGCGAGGTGTTCTGGTTTCGGGTGTTTTCCTCCTTTTTGCGCTGGTTTCTTCCCATTTTTGTGGATTTGTCCGCTGGTCGTCTGCGTAGTTGCTGACTTTTCGATTGGGTCTCTGAGTGGACACCCAGAATGTTGATGATGAAGTATTTCTGTTGCTTGGTTTTCCTTCTACCAGTCTAGCCCCTTTGCTGTATGACTGCTGAGGTCCGCACCAGACCTTGCTTGTCTGGGGTGCACCTCTAGCAGCTCTGGCACAGCGAGGGATGCTACCAGTTTCTTTTTCTGCTATCTTTGTCCCAGGATGATGCCTGCCTAATATCAGTCTTTTGGATATAGAGGGGTCAGGGAGCTGCTTGAGGAGGCAGTTTGTACTTTATAGGGGTTTAATTGCTGAGCTGTGCGCTCTGTTGTTCCTTCAGGGCTGTTAGGCTGCTATGTTTGATTCTGCTGCAACAGAGCTCATTAAAAAACCCTGTTTTTTTCTCAAATGCTCTGTGTTGAGGGGTTTGGGCTTTATTTTTGGATGTTCGATGAGGTGTCCTGCCCAGCTAGAAGGCAGACTAGCCACTGTTTGGTTGCCAGGCTCTGCCCTGCTGTTGTGTGATTCGCCCTGTTCCTGCAGGCTCTGCTGTGGTCTCCACCACGCCCTGCGGTGGAGTCTCTTTGTTGTAGCGTGTTGCCTCAGCAACGGCAGGCTGCGTCAGCAGTGGGCGTGTATCTCTGTAGAGACGGGTTGCCTCGGCAACGGCTGGCTGTGTCAGCAGTGGGCGTGTATCTCAGTTGGGGCGGGTTGCCTCGGTAGTGGTGGACGCCCCTCCCCCACAGAACGTCTCTGGCCGTCTGCTTGGGATAGTTTGAAATCGCGGTTTTTTTCGTCCCACTGGGTATCCCAAACGATCTGTCCCTGCAATCCCCTGGGCTGGGCTACTGTGCAAGTCTCGTTCAGTCTGAAGTCCAGCCCTCTCAAGTCTCAGGTTGCCGGTTCAACAAGGCACCCGGACAAGCGCGCCCTGTGGGGATTGCTGGGTAGGGCCGGCCGCCGCTGCCCCGGCTGCCGGCTTTGCCAGGCAGACCTAATGCCTGGCGTCCCGTGTCTTTTTATACTTGGGAGTTTCCCCGTTCTGTGGGCAACAAAGATCAGTCTGGAAATGCAGCACTGACTCACCGTTTGCGGATTCAACGCGGGCTCCAATCCTGGGTTGTTCTCACAGCGCCATCTTGAGTCCCCTCTCGCAAGTGTCTTGCATGCTCTGCTCATGTACCCCAAAACCTAAAATCCAATATAAAATTTTAAAAAAAGTAAAATAAAATAAAACAGCAAACGAACGTATTTCTCAAACTACTCTGCTGTGTGTTCGCATAACTAAGGGAGTTGAATCCGCCTTTACATTCAGAGAGTGAGAAGCACGTTTCTTCTAGGAGCTGCATTTTCATATTCCAGAGTGAATGGCAGTAAACGCTGTATAAAGAAATATCTGCTTCTGAACTCAAAACGGAGCTACCTAACAGAATGGTCTTCAAAGTGTGCATTCAACTTACAGAGTTAAACTGATGTGTGTTTGCAGTAGTTTGTAAACCCTTTCTGTGAAGAAGTGGAAAACGCATTTTCCCAGCCAAATCCAAGCATTTAAGAAATAGATGTAAATCTCCGTCTAAAACACAAACGAATGTATCTCTCAAACTGCTCTGCTGTGTGTTCGCTTAACTAAGGGAGTTGAATCCGCCTTTACATTCAGAGAGTGAGAAGCACGTTTTTCTATGAGCTGCGTTTTGATATTCCAGAGGGAATGGCAGGAAAGGCTGTTTTGAGAAATATCTGCTTCTAAACCTGAAACAAATCTACCTAACAGAACGGTCTTCAATGTGTGCATTCAACTTACAGAGTTAAACTGATGTGTGTTTGAAGTAGTTTGTAAACCCTTTCTGTGAAGAAGCGGGAAATGCATTTTCCTAGCCAAACCCAATCTTTTAAGAAATAGCTGTAAATCTAAGTTTAAAACACCAAACGAACGTATCACTCAAACTGCTCTGCTTTTGTGTTCGCTTAACTAAGGGAGTTGAAGCCGCTGTTAGATTTAGAGAGTGAGAAGCACGTTTCTTCTAGGAGCTCCGTTTTGATATTCCAGAGTGAATGGCAGGAAATGTTGTATTGAGAAATATCGGCTTCTAAACCCAAAACGGAGCAACCCTACAGTACGGTCTTCAATGTGTGCATTCAACATACAGATTTAAACTCATGTGTGTTTGCAGTAGTTTGTAAGCCCTTTCTGTGAAGAAGTGGAAAACGCATTGTGCAAGCCAAATCAAAGCATTTAAGAAATAGCTGTAAGTCTCCGTATAAAACACAAAAAGAACGTATCTCTCCAACTGCTCTGCTTTGTGTTAGCTTACCTAAGGGAGTTGAATCCGCCTTTGGATTCAGAGAGTGTGGAGCACGTTTCTTCTAGGAGCTGCGTTTGGATATTCCAGAGTGAATGTCAGTAAACGCTGTATTGAGAAATATCTGCTTCTAAACCCAAAACGGAGCTACCTAACAGAACGGTCTTCAATGTGTGCATTCAACTTACAGAGTTACATTGATGTGTGTTTGCAATAGTTTGTAAACCCTTTCTGTGAAGAAGCGGGAAACGCATTTTCCTAGCCAGATCAAAGCTTTTAAGAAATAGCTGTAAATCTAAGTCTAAAACACCACACGAACGTATCTCTCAAACTGCTCTGCTGTGTGTCCGCTTAACAAAGGGAGTTGCATCCGCCTTTAGATTAAGATGGTTAGAAGCACGTTTCTTCTAGGAGCTGTGTTTTGATATTCCAGAGTGAATGGCAGTAAACACTGTATTGAGAAATATCTGCTTCTAAACACAATACGGAACTACCTAACAGAACGGTCTTCAATGTGTGCATTCAACTTACAGAGTTAAACTGATGTGTGTTTGCAGTAGTTTGTAAACCCTTTCTGTGAAGAAGAGGAAAACTCATTTTCGTAGCCAAATTTAAGCATTTAAGAAATAGCTATAAATCTTTGTCTAAAACACTAAACGAACTTATGTTTTAAACGGCTCTGCAGTGTGTTCGCTTCACTAAGGATGTTGCATCCCCATTTACAGTCAGATATTGAGAAGCACGTTTCTTCTAGGAGCTACGTTTTGATATTAAAGAGTGAATAGGAGAAATGCTGTATTAAGACATATCTGCTACTAAACCCAAAAGGGAGCTACCTAATAGAAAAGACTTCAATGTGTGCATTCAACTTACAGTGTTAAACTGATGTGTGTTTTCAGTACTTTGTAAAACCTTTTTGTGAAGAAGCGGAGAATACATTTTCCCAGCCAAACAAAGCATTTAAGAAATACGTATGAATTTCCGTCTAAAACACCAAAGGAACGTATCTTTCAAACTGCTCTGCTGTGTGTTTGCTTCACTCAGCAAGTTGAATTCGCATTTAGTTTAGAGAGTGAGAAGCACGTTTCCTCTAGGAGCTGCGTTTTGATATTCCAGAGTGAATGGGAGTAAACGCTGCATTGAGAAATATCTGCTACTAAAGCCAAAACGGAGCTACTTAACAGAACGGTATTCAATGTGTGCGTTCAACTTACAGAGTTAAACTGACGTGTGTTTGCCGTAGTTTGTAAACCCACTTGGTGAAGAAGCAGAAAACGCATTTTCCCAGCCAAATCCAAGCATTTAATAAGTAGCTGTAAATCTCGGTCTAAATCACCTATTGAACGTATCTTTCAAACTGCTCTGCTGTGTGTTCTCTTCACTAAGGAAGTTAAATCCGCGTTTACATTCAGAGAGTGAGAAGCACGTTTCTTCTAGGAGCTGCGTTTTGATATTCCAGAGTGAATGGGAGTAAACGCTGTATTGAGAAATATATGCTACAAAATCCAAAACGGAGCCACGTAACAGAACGCTCTTCAATGTGTGCATTAGACTTACAGAGTTAAACTGGTTTTTATTTGCAGTAGTTTGTCAACCCTTTCTGTGAAGAAGCGGAAAATGCGTTTTATAAGTCAAATCGAAGCATTTAAGAAACAGCTATAATTTTCTTTCTAAAACACCGAACGAACGTATGTCTCAAACTGCTCTGCTGTGTGTTCGCTTCACTAAGGAAGTTGAATCCGCATTTAGTTTAGTGAGTGAGAAGCACGTTTCCTCTAGGAGCTGCGTTTTGATATTCCAGAGTGAATGAAATAAACGCTGTATTGAGAAATACCTGCTACTAAACCCAAAACGGAGCTACGTAACAGAACGGTCTTCAATGTGTGCATTCAGCTGACATAGTTAAACTGATGTGTGTTTGCAGTAGTTTGTAAACTCTTTCTTTGAAGATGCGCAAAATGCATTTTCCAAGCCAAATAAAAGCATTAAAGAAATAGCTGTAAATTTCCGTCAAAACAGCAAACGAACGTATCTTTCAAACTGCTCTGATGTGTGTTTACTAAACTAAGAAAGTTGAATCCGCGTTTACATTCAGAGAGTGAGAAGCACGTTTTTTCTAGAAGCTGCGTTTTGATATCCTAGAGTGAATGGGAGTAAACGCTGAATTGAGAAATATCTGCTACTAAACCCAAAATGGAGATACCTAACAAAACAGTCTTCAATGTGTGTATTCAACTTACAGAATTAAACTGATGTGCGTTTGCTGTAGTTTGTAAACCCTTACTGTGAAGAAGCAGAAAATGCATTTTTCCAGCCAAATTCAAGCATTTCGGAAGTCGCTGTATATCTCGGTCTAAAACACCAAAGGAACGTATCTTTCAAACTGCTCTGCTGTGTGTTCGCTTCACTAAGGGAGTTGAATCCACGTTTATATTCAGAGAGTGAGAAGCACGTTTCTTCTAGGAGCTGCGTTTTGATATTCCAGAGTGAATGGGAGTAAACGCTGTATTGAGAAATATCTGCTACTAAACCCAAAACGGAGCTACCTAACAGAACGGTCTTCAATGTGTGCATTCAGCTTACAGAGTTAAACTGATGTGTTTTTGCAGTAGTTTGTAAACCCTTTCTGTGAAGAAGCGGAAAATGCTTTTTCCCAGTTAAATCCAAGCATTTAAGAAACAGCTTTAAATCTCCATCTAAAACACCAAACGAACGTATCTTTCGACCTGCTTTGCTGTGTGTTCGCCTCACTAAGAAAGTTGAATATGCGTTTAAATTCAGAGAGTGAGAAGCACGTTTCTTCTAGGAGCTTCGTTTTGATGTTCCAGAGTGAATGGGAGTAAATGCTGTATTGAGAAATATCTGCTGCTAAAACCAAAAGGGAGCTACCTAACAGAACGGTCTTCAAAGTGTGCATTCAACTTACAGAGTTAAACTGATGTGTTTTTCAGTTGTTTGTAAACCCTTTCTGTGAAGAAACGGAAAACGCATTTTCACAGCCAAATACATGCATTTAAGAAATAGCTGTAAATCTCTGTCTAAAACACCAAACAAACCTGTCGTTCAAGCTGCTCTGCTGTGTGTTCGCTTCAGTAAGGGAGTTGAATACGCGTTTACATTCAGACAGTGAAAAGCACGTTTCTTCTAGGAGCTTCGTTTTGATGTTCCAGAGTGAATGGGAGTAAACGCTGTATTGAGAAATATCTGCTACTAAACCCAAAATGGAGCTACCTAACAGAACGGTCTTCAATGTGTGCATTCAACTTACAGAGATAAACTGATGTGGGTTTGCAGTAATTTGTAAACCCTTTCTGTAACGAAGCCGCAAACGCAATTTCCCAGCCAAACGCAAGCACTTTAAAAGAGCTGTACATCTTTGTCTAAAACACCAAACCATCCTATCGTTCAAACTGCTCTGCTATGTGTTCGCTTTACTTAGGGAGTTGAATCCCCGTTTACATTCAGAGAGTGAGAAGCACGTTTCTTCTAGGAGCTGCGTTTTGATATTCCAGAGTGAATGGGAGTAAACGCTGTATTGAGAAATATCTGCTACTAAACCCAAAACGGAGCTACCAAACAGAACGGTCTTCAATGTGTGTATTCAACTTACAGAGTTAATCTGATGTGCGTTTGCCATAGTTTGTAAACCGTTTTGGTGAAGAAGCGGAAAACGCATTTTCCCAGCCAAATACAAGCATTTAACAAATAGCTGTAAATCTCGGTCTAAAACACCAAACGAACGTATCTTTCAAACTGCTCTGCTGTGTGTGCGCTTCACTAAGGGAGTTGAATCCGAGTTTACATTCAGAGAGTGAGAAGCAAGTTCCTTCTATGAGCTGTGTTTTGATATTTTACAGTGAATGAATTAAACGCGGTATTGAGAAATATCTGCTACTAAACCCAAAACGGAGCTACATAACAGAACCGTCTTCAATGAGTGCAGTCAACTTACATAGCTAAAGTGATGTGTGTTTGCAGTAGTTTGTAAACCCTTTCTGTGAAGACGCGCAAAACGCATTTTCCAAGCCATATACAAGCATTTAAGAAATAGCTGTAAATCTGCGTCTAAAACAGCAAACGAATGTATCTTTCAAACTGCTCTGCTGTGTGTTCGCTAAACTATGAACGTTGAATCCGCATTTACATTCAGAGAGTGAGAAGCACGTTTCTTCTAGGAGGTGCGTTTTGATATTCCAGAGTGAATGGCAGTAAATGCTGTATTGAGAAATATCTGCTACTAAAGCCAAAACAGAGCTACATAACAGAAGAGTCTTCAATGTGTGCATTCAACTTACAGTGTTAACTGATGTGTGTTTACAGTAGTTTGTAAGTCCTTTCTATGAAGAAATGGAAAACGAATTTTCCCAGCCAAATCCAAGCATTTAAGAAATAGGTATGAATCTCCGTCTAAACACCAAAGGAACTTATCTTTCAAACTGCTCTGCTGTGTGTTTGCTTCACTAAGGGAGTTGAATCCGCATTTACATTCAGACAGTGAAAAGCACGTTTCTTCTAGGAGCTGCGTTTTGATATTCCAGAGTTAATGGGAGAAAATGCTGTATTGAGAAATATCTGCTACTAAACCCAAACCGGATCTACCTAGCAGAATGGTCATTAGAGAGATGCAAATCAAAACCACATTGAGATACCATCTCATGCCAGTTAGAATGGCGATCATTAAAAAATCTGGAGACAACAGATGCTGGAGAGGTTGTGAAGAAATAAGAACACTTTTATACTGTTGGTGGGAGTGTAAATTAGTTCAACCATTGTGGAAGACAGTGTGGCGATTCCTCAAGGCCTTAGAAATAGAAATTCCATTTGACCCAGCAATCCCTTTACTAGGTATATATCCAAAGGACCATAAATCGTTCTACTATAAGGACACATGCACACCAATGTTTATTACTGCACTGTTTACAATAGTAAAGACCTGGAATCAACCCAAACGCTCACTGATGATAGACTGTATTGGGAAAATGTGGCACATATACATCATGGAATATTATGCAGCAATCAGAAATGATGAGTTTGTGTTGTTTGTAGGGACATGGATGAATTTGGGGAACATCATTCTCAGCAAACTGACACAAGAACAGAAAATGAAATAGGGACATGGATGAATTTGGGGAACATCATTCTCAGCAAACTGACACAAGAACAGAAAATGAAATACCGCATATTCTCACTCATAGGCGGGTGATGAAAAATAAGAACACATGGACACAGGGAAAAGAGTACTAAACACTGGGGTCTCTTGTGGAGAAAAGGGGAGGGCCAGTGAGGCGGGGAGCTGGGGAGGGATAGCCTGGGGAAATATGCCAAATGTGGGTGAAGGGGAGAAAGGAAGCAAAACACAGTGCCATGTGTGTACCTATGCAACTATCTTGCATGTTCTGCACATGTAACCCAAAACCTAAAATGCAATGAAAAATTTAAAAAAAGAAATGTCTTCAATGTGTGCATTCAACTTAACAGTTCAACTGATGTGTGTTTGCAGCAGTTTTTAAACACTTTCTGTAAAGAACCAGAAAACAAATATTTCGAGCCAAATCCAAGCATTTAAGAAATAGCTTTTAAGCTGCCTCTAAAACACAAGACAAACGTATCTTTTAAACTGCTCTGCTGTATATTAGTTCAACTTGGAATCAAATTTATGTTTAGATTCAGAGAGTTAGAAACACTTTTCGTCCAGCAGCTGCGTTCTGATATTCCAGAGTGAATGGGAGTACACGCTGTATTGACTAATATCTGGTTCTAAAACAAAAACAGAGCTGCATAAACGAATGGTCTTCAATGTGTGCATTCAACTTACAGAGATAAAATGATGTGTGTTTGCAGTAGTTTGTAAACCTTTTCTGCAAAGAATCAGAAAACGGATATCTCCAGCCAAATCCAAGCACCTAAGGAATACCTGTGAAACTGCGTCTGAAACACAAAAAAATGTGTCTTTCAGACTGCTCTGCTGTATGTTCGTTTAGCTATGAGAGTCGAACCTACGTTTTGATTTAGAGAGTTAGAAACACGTTTCGTCTAGGCGTTGCCTTTGGATATTTCAGAGTGATTGGGAGTACCCGATGTATTGAGAAATATCTGGTTAAAACGGAGGTATTTAACAGAATGGACTTCAATGTGGGCCCTCAACTTACAGAGTTAATCTGATGTGTGGTTTCAGCAGTTTGTAAATATTTTCTGTAAAGAATCAGAAAACGGATATTTCCAGCCATATCCAAGTATTTCAGAAATAGCTGTGAAACTGCGCCTAAAACACAAAACAAACGTATCCTTTAAACTGCTCTGCTGTATGTTCGTTCAACTAAAGAGTTCAATAAACATTTAGATTCAGAGAGTTAGAAACACGTTTTGTCTAGGAGCTCCGTTTTGATATTCCATAGTGAATTTGAGTACACACTGTATTGAGAAATTCTAAAACGAAAACAAAGCTACCTAACAGAATGGTCTTCAATGTGTACATTCAACTTACAGAGGTAAACTGATGTGTGTTTGCATCAGTTTTTAAACCCTTTCTGTAAATAATCAGAAAACGGATATTTCCAGCCAAATCCAAGCACTTGAGAAATAACTGTGAAAAAGGGGATTTAAGATGGCGCCATAAAAACAACTCAGGATTGCAGCTCTCAGTGAATGCGCAGAGGGTGAGTCAAAGCCACATTTCCAGACAGATGTCTGTTGCTCACGGAATGGGGGAATTCCCAGGTGTAGGAGAGACACGGGATGCCATCACACCTGTTTTGGCTGGTATGGCTGCTTCAGCCAGTGTCCCAGTGCAGGGGCACTCTGCAACACTCTGTACAAAACACAGAGGTTTGGGTGCCCTGTTAAACCGGCAATCTGAGATTTGGGAGAACAAATTAGCATATCCATCTGCTTAAACGGGACTTGGACAGTGAGCCAGACGAGGAGATTCCTGAAAAGTGACATTTGAGCCAGCGCAGTGGGTAACTGCATGGGAAATCACACAGATCTTGGTGCCCTAACAGCAGGTGACTGAAACACCTGGAAGAGAGCCAACCGTTCACTTAAAAGAAAAATGTGCTCTGAGGCAGGGAGACAGGTGATCCGACTCTGTGGGTTTCACCCCCACAGGGACAAAACAAAAAACAGCCATTCTAAACTCTATGGGTGGAGAGTTTCACTGCGGCCAAAACTGAACCCAGAATGGTGCAGCTCAGTGGGGGAGGGCGTCTGCCATTACCAAGGCAATCCGCTTCTACTGAGGTACACTCCCATTGCTGATGCAGCCTGCCATTGCCGAGGCAACCCACCATAACAGAGAGACTCTGCCACAGGGTGGAGCCTGTGGCAGGAGGCCAGAGACCATGGCTACAGGGCGGAGCCTGCAGCAACAGGGCGGACCCCATACCAGCAGGGCGGAGCCTCGGATGGCAAATAGTGACTAGACTGCCTCCTAGCTGGGCAGAATAGTGCAAGGGACACTCATAAAGTAAGCCCCACCTCCCCAAGACAGAGCATCTGAGGAAAAAAAAGGGGTTTTATGAGTTCTGCTGCAGCAGACTTAAACGCAGCAGCCTAACAGCCCTGAATGAAAAACGAAGCTCACAGCTCAGCACTTGAGCTTCTGTAAAGTATAGACCGTCTCCTCAAGCAGCTCCCCGACCCCTGTATATCCAAAGAGTCACCCCCAAAAAAACTGATCAGACTGACATTTGGCGGGCATCATTCTGGGACAAAGAGAGCAGCAGAAGAAACTGGCAGCATCCCTCACTGTTCCACAGCTGCTACAGTTGTACCCCAGACAAGGAGGGCCTGGATTGGAACTCAGCATTCGTACAGCAGAGGGGCTAGACTGGCAGAAGGAAAATCAAATAACAGAAATACCTCATCATCAACAATCTGGGCGTCCACTCAGAGACCCAATCGAAAAGTCAGCAACTACTCAGACGACAGAGGGATAAATCCACAAAGATGGGAAGAAATCAGCGCAAATTGGAGGAAAACACCCCAAACCAGAACACCTCTTCTCCTACAAAGGATTAAAACTCCTCACCAGCAAGTGAACAAAGCTGGATGGAGAATGATTGTGGCAAAATGACGGAATTAGACTTCAGAAGGTGGGTGATGAGAAACTTCTGTGAGCTAAAATAACATGTTCTAAATCAATGCCAAGAAACTAAGAACCTTGAAGAAAATTTGATAAAAGATTCTAGGAAATTATAACAAGAATGGATAACTTCAAGAGGAATATAAATGAACTGCAGGAGCTGTGTGTTTGCAGCAGTTTGTAAACCCATTCTGTAAAGAATCTAAAAACTAATATTTCCCGCAAAATTCAAACATTTAAGAAATAGCTGTGAGACTGCATTTAAAACACACAAAGAGTATCTATCAAACTTCTCTGCTGTGTGTTCGTTCACCTAAGAGAGTTGAACTTTTGTTAAGATTCAGAGATTTAGAAAGACGTTTCTTCTAGGAGCTGCATTTTGGTATTCCAGAGTGAATGGGACTACATGCTGTATTGAGAAATATCTGGTTCTAAAACGAAAACGGAGCTGCCTAACACAAAAATCTTTAATGTGTGCATTCAACTTTCAGAGTTAAACTGATGTTTTTGCAGCAGTTTGTAAACTCTTTCTGTAAAGAATCTAAAAATTGATATTTCCAGTCAAATTCAAGCATTTAAGAAATACCTGTAATGCTGTGTCTAAAACACAAAACAAATGTATCTTTCAAACTGCTCTGCTCTGTGTTAAACTAAGAGGGTTGAATCAATGTTTAGATTTAGTGAGGTAGAAACACGTTTCTTCATGGAACTGTCTTGATATTACAGAATGAATGGGAGTACATGCTGTATTGAGAAATATCTGGTTCTAAAACAAAAACAGAACTACATAAAAGAATGGTGTTCGATATGTGCATTCAACTTTCAGAGATAAACTGATGTGTGTTTGCAGCAGTGTGTAAACCCTTTCTATAAAGAATCTGAAAACGGATATTTCCACCAAAATCCCAGCTTTGAAGGAATTGTCTTAATACAGCATGTGAAATAAAAACAAACATATCTTTCTAACTGCTCTGCTATGTGTTCGTTCAACAAAGACAGTTGAATTTATGTTTTGATTCAGAGAGTTAGAAACACGTTTCTTCCAGGAGCTGCGTTTTGATATTCCACAGTGAATAGAAGTACATGCTGTATTGAGAAATATATGGTACTAAATAGAAAATGGAGATACCTAACAGTGGGCTTCAATGTGTGCATTCAACTTACATAGTTAAACTGATGCGTGTTTGTAGCGGATTGCAAACTCTTTCTGCAAAGAATCTAACAACAGATATTTCCATCCAAATCAAAGCATTTAAGAAATAGCAGTAAAGCTGCGTGTAAAACCCAAAACAAACGTATCTTTCAAACTTCTCTGCTGTGTGTTCATTCAATTAAGAGTCTTGAATCTATGTTTAGATTCAGAGAGTTAGAAACACGTTTCTTCTAGGAGCTGCGTTATGATATTCCAGAGTGTATGGGAGTACATGCTGTATTGAGACATATCTGGTTCTAAAATGAAAATAGAACTACCTAAACATAATAGTCTTCGTTTTGTGCATTCAACTTACAGAATTAAACCGATGTCTATTTGCAGCATTTTGTAATTTTTTTCTGGAAAGAACCTAACAACAAATATTTGCAGCCAAATCCAAGCATTTAAGACATAGCTATAAGACTTCGTCTGAAACACAAAATAAACCTTTCTGTCAAACTGCTCTGCTGTGGGTTGGTTCAACTAAGAGAGTTGAATCTGTTTAAATTCAGAGAGTTAGAATCACGTTTCTTCTAGGGGCTGTGTTATGGTATTCCAGAGTGAGTGGGTTTATATACTGTACTGAGAAATATCTGGTTCTAAAACAAAAACGGAGCTACATAACAGAATGGTCTTCAATGTGTGCATTCAACTCACACAGTTAAACTGAGGTGTGTTTGCATCAGTTTGTAAATCCTTTTTGTAAAGAATCAGAGAACGGATATTTCCAAGCAAATCCAAGCATTTAAGAAATAGCTGTAAGACTTCCTCTAAAACACAAATCAAACTTATCTTTCAAACTGCTCTTCTGTGTTCATTCAAGTAAGAGAGTTGAACTTATATCTAGATTCAGAGAGTGATAATTAACGTTTCTTCCATGAGCTCCGTTTTGATATTCTAGAGTGAACTGGAGTACATGCTGTATTTAGAAATATCTGGTTCTAAAATGTAAACGGAGCTACCTAACAGAATGATCTTCAATGTGTGCATTCAATTTACAGAGTTAAACTGATGGCTGTTTGTAGCAGTTTGTAATACCTTTCTGGAAAGAATTTAACAACGGACATTTCCAGCCAAATCCAAGCCTGTAAGGAATAGCTGTCAGACTGCATCTGAAACACAAAAGAAACGTATTTCCCAAACTGCTCTGCTGTGTGTTCTTTCAACCAAGAGAGTTGAATCTGTGTTTAGATTCAGAGAGTTAGAAACACGTTTCTTCTAGGAGCTGCATTTAGATATTCAAGAATGAATTACATGCTGTGTGGAGAAATGTCTGGTTCTAATATAAAAACGGAGCTTCCTAACAGAATGATTTTCAGTATGTGCCTTTAACTTATAGAGTTAAACTGAGGTGTGTTTGTATCCGTTTGTAAACTTTTTCTGTAAAGAATCTAAAAACGAATATATCCAGCCAAACCCAATATTTAAGAAATAGCTGTAAGACTGCATCGAAAACACAAAACAAATGTATCTTTCAAACTGCTCTTCTGTGCTCGTTCACCTAGGAGAGTTGAATCTTTGTTAAATTCATGTATTTTGAAAGACATTTCTCCTAGGAGCTGCGTTTTGATATTCCAGAGTGAATGGGAGTACAAGCTGTATTGAGAAATATCTGGTTCTAAAACGAAAACGGAGCTACCTAACAGAATAATCTTCAATGTGTGCGTTCAACATACAGTTAAACTGATGTGGGTTTGCAGCAGTTTGTAAAAACTTTGTAAAGAATCTAAAAACGGATATTTCAAGCCAAATTTAAGCATTTAAAAAATAGCTGTAAGACTGTGTCTAAAACACAAAACAAACATATTTTACAATCTACTTTTTTGTGTATTCGTTCAACTAAGAGAGTTAAATTTATGTTTAGTTTTAGCGTGTTCGAAACCTGTTTCTTTTTTAAGTTGCGTTTCTGTATTCCAGAGTTAATGGGAGTACATGCTATATTGAGAAATATCTTATTCGAAAACGAAAACGGAGCTACCTAACAGAATGGTCTTCAGTGTGTGCATTCAACACACAGAGTAAAGCTGATGTGCATTGGCAGCAATTTGTAAATTCTTTTTGTTCAGAATCTAAAAACAAAAATTTCCAGCCAAATCCATGCATTTAAGAAATAAGTGTAACACTGCGTCGAAAACACAAAACAAACGTATCTTTCAAACTGTTCTGCTGTGTGTTCGCTCAACTAAGAGAGATAAATCTATGTTTAGATTCAGAGAGTTAGAAACACGTTTTGTCCAGGAGCTGCGTTTTGATATTCCAGAGTGAATGGGAGCACATGCTGTGTTGAGAAATATCTGGTTCTAAAACGAAAACGGAGCTACCTAACAGAATGGTCTTCAATGTGTGCATTCAACTTACAGAGATAAACTGATGTGTGTTTGCAGTAGTTTTTAAATTCTTTCTGTAAAGAATATAAAAACCGATATTTTCAGCCAAATACCAGCATTTAAGAAATAGAAGTAAGACTGCGTGTAAAACACAAAACAAACGTATATTCCAAACTACTTTGCTGTGTGTTCATTCAACTAAGAGAGTTAGCAAGTTAGAAACACGTTTCTTCTAGAAATTGCGTTTTGATATTCCAGAGCTAATGGAAATACATACTTTTTTGAAAAATATCTGTTCCTAAAACAAAAACGAAACTTTCTAACAGAATGCTCCTTAAGGTGTGCTTTCAACCTGCAGACATAAACTGATGTTTGTTTTCAGCAGTTTGTAAACCCTTTCGGTAAAGAATATAGAAATGGTTATTTCCAGCCAAATATCAGCGTTTAAGAAATAGCAATAAGACAGCGTGTAAAACACAAAACAAACTTATTTTTCAAACTCCTGTGCTGTGTGTTTGTTCAACTAAGAGAGGAGAATCTATGTTTAGATTCAGCGAGTTAGAAACACATTTCCTTTTGGAGCTACCTTTAGATATTCCAGAGTGAATGGGATTACATGATGTATTGAGAATTATCTGGTTCTAAAACAAAAACGAAACTACCTAACATAATGGTATTCCATGTGTTTTTTCAACATACAGAGTTAAATTGATGTGTGTTTGCAGAAGTTTGTAAACACTTTTTGTAAAGAATTTGAAAACAGACATTTTAAAGCCAAATGTTGGCATCTAAGAAATAGCAGTAACACAGCGTTTAAAACACGAAACAAATGTATCTTTCAAACAGTTCTGGTGTGTGTTCATTCAACTAAGTGCGTTGAATTTATGTTTAGATTCAGCGAGATAGAAACACGTTTCCTCTAAGAGCTGCGTTTTGGTATTCCAGCATGAATGGGAGTACATGTTGTACTGAGATATATCTGGTCCTAAAAGTAAAATGGAGGTATCCAACACAATGGTCTTCATTGTGTGCATTTAGCTAACAGAGTTAAAGTGATAGTGTTTGCAGCAGTTTGTAAACCATGCCTGTAAAAAATCTAAAAACGGATATTTCCTGGCAAATACCAGCATTTAAGAAAGAGCAGTAAGACTGCATTTAAAACAGAAAAAAAATGTATCTTTCAAACGGTTCTGATGTGTTTACGTTTAACTAAGTGAGTTGAATCCGTTTACATTCGGCGAGTTAGAAACATGTTTCTTCTAGGAGTTGCATTTGGATATTCCAGAGTGAATGGGAGTACATGCCACATTGAGAAATATCTGGTTCTAATATAAAATGAAAATGGAGCTACCAAACCGAGTGGTTTTCAATGTGCGCTTTCAACATATACTGTTAAACTGACGTGTGTTAGCAGCAGTTTGTAAACAATTTCGGTAAGGAATTTGAAAATGGACATTACCCGACAAATTTCAGCATCTAAGAAATAGCAGTAAGACAGCGTGTAAAACACAAAACAAATGTATATTTTAAACTGCTCTGCTGTGTGTTCGTTCAACTAAGATAGTTGAATCTATGGTTAGATTCAGCAAGTTAGAAACATGTTTCTTCTATGAGCTGCGTTTTGATATTCCAGAGGAAATGGAAGTACATCCTGTTTTGAGCAATATCTGGTTGTAAAAAAAAACAGAGCTACCTAACAGAATGGTCATCAATATGTGCACTTAACTTACAGAGTTGAAGTGATGAGTGTTTGCAGCAGTTTGTAAACCATTTCTGCAAAGAATCTAAAAACGGATATTTCCAGCTAAATATCAGCATTTAAGAAAGAGCACTAAGAGTGTAAAACACACACAAAAAACGTCTGTTTCAAACTGCTCTGCTGTGTGTCCGTTCAACTAAGAGATTTGAACCTGTGTTTAGATTCAGCGAGTTCCAAACACGTTTCTTCTGAGAGGTGAGTTTTGATATTCCAGAGAGAAAGGGAGTACTTGATGTATAGCGAAATATCTGGTCCTTAAATGAAAATGGAGCTACCTAACAGAATGTTATTCCATGTGTGCTTTCAACTTACAGAGTTAAACTGATGTGTGTTTGCAACAGTTTGTAAACGCTTTCTGTTATACATTTGAAAACAGAGATTTCCAGCTAAATGCCAGCATCAAAGAAATATCAGTAAGACAGCATGTAAAACACAAAACAAATGTATCTTTCAAACTGCTGTTCTGTGTGTTCGTTCAACTAAGAGAGTTGAATCTATGTTTAGACTTAGCGAGTTAGAAACACGTTTCTTCTAGGAGATGCATTTTAATATTCCAGCGTGAATGGGAGTAAATGCTGTAAAAATAAATATCTGCTTCTAAACGAAAACGGAGCTACCTAACAAAAGGGTATTCAATGTGTGCATTTAAATGACAGAGATGAACAGATGTGTGTTAGCAGCAGTTTGTATACTCTTTCTGTAAAGAATCTAAAAACTTATATTTCCAGTCAAATACCAGCATTTACTAAATAGCAGTGTTACAGCATCTAAACCACAAAACAAATGTATCTTTCAAACTGCTTTGCTGTGTGTTCATTCAACTAGGAGAGTTTAATCTATGTTTAGATGCAGTGAGATACAAACACGTTTCTTTTAAGAGCTGCATTTTGATATTCCAGAGTGAATGGGAGTACATACTCTATTGACGAATATATGGTTCTAAAATGAGAATGGAGCTACATAACAAAATTGTCTTCAATGTGTGCTTTCAACATACAGAGTTAAACTGAGGTGTGTTTGCAACAGTTTGCATACCCTTTCTGTAAATAATTTGAAAACTGATATTTGCAGCCTAATCCCAGCATCTAAGAAATAGCAGTAAGAGAGCACGTAAAACATACAAAAAATGTAACTTTCAAATTTCTCTGCTGTGCGTTTGTTCAACTATGAGAGTTGAATGCATGCTTACATTCAGCGAGTTATAAACACGTTAGTTTTTGGAATGGCGATTTGATATTCCAGAGTGAATGCGAGTACATGCTGTATTTAGAAATATCTGGTTATAAAACGGAAACGGAGCTATTTAAAAGAATAGTCATCAATGTGTGCATTTAACTTACAGAGGAAAACAGATGTGTGTTTGCAGCCATATGTAAACCCTTTTTGTAAAGAATCTAAAAATGGATATTTCCAGCCAAATACCAGCATTTAAAAAATAGCAGTAAAACTGCTTGTAAAACACAAAACAAACGTATTTTTCAAAGTGCTCTGCTGTGTGTTTGTTCAACTAAGAGAGTGAAACCTGTGTTTAGATTCAGCGAGTTAGAAGCACGTTTCTTCAAGGAGCTGCCTTTAGATATTCCAGAGTAAAGGGGAGTACATGCTGTATTCAGAAATATTTGGTTCTAAAATGAAAATGGAGGTACCTAACAGAATGGTCTTCAGTTTGTGCATTTAACTTACAGAATTAAACTGATGTGTGTTCCTAGCAGTTTGTAAACACTTTCTGTAAAGAATGTTAAAACGATTATTTCCAGCCAAATACCAGTATTTAAGAAATAGGAGTAAGACAGCATCTAGAACACAAAACAAATGCATCGTCCAAAAAGGTCTGCTGTGTATTCGTTCAACGAAGAGACTTGAATCTATGTTTAGATTCAGCGATTTAGAAACACGATTCTTTTTAGAGCTGCGTTTTGATATTCCAGAGTGAATGGGAATACATGCTGTATTGACAAATATGTGGCTCTAAAACGAAAACGGAGCTACCTAACAAAACGGTCTTCAGTGTGTGTTTTCAACTTACAGAGTTAAACTGTGGTGTGTTTGCATCGTTTCTATACACTTTCTGTAAAGAATTTGAAAACGGATATTTCCAGCCTAATCCCAGCATCTAAGAAACAGCAGGAAGACAGCGTGTAAAACACAAAAAAATGTAAATTTCAATTTGCTCTGCTGTGTATTCATTCAACTAAGAAATTTGAATCTATGTTTAGATTCAGCGAGTTAGAAACACGTTTCTTCTGGGAGTTGCGTTTTGATATTCCAGAGTGAATGGGAGTACATGCTGTATTGAGAAATATCTGGTTCTAAAACAAAAACGGAGCTGCCTAACAGAATGGTCTTCAATGTGTGCATTTAACTTACAGAGTTAAACAGATATGTGTTTGCAGCAGTTTGTAAACCCTATCTGTAAAGAATCTAAAAACGGATATTTCCAGCCAAATACCAGTATTAAAGAAATAGCGGTAAAAGTGCTTCTAAAACACAAAACAAACGTATCCTTCAAAGTGCTCTGTTGTGTGCTCTTTCAACTAAGAAAGTTGAATATATATTTAGCTTCAGGAATTTAGAAACACGTTTTTTCTAGGAGATTGGTTTTGATATTCCAGAGTGAATGGGAGTACATGCCGTATTGAGAAATGTCAGGTCCTAAAACGAAAACAGAGCTACCTAACAGAATGTTATTCAATGTGTGCATTCCACATACAGAGTTAAACTGATGTGTGTTTGTAGCAGTTTGTAAATTCTTTCTGTAAAAAATCTAAAACGGACATTTCCAGCCAAATCTCAGTATCTAAGGAATAGCAGTAAGTGAGCGTGTAAAACACAAAACAAATGTATCTTTCAAACTGCTCTGCTGTGTGTTCATTTAACTAAGAGTGTTGAATCTATCTTTAGATTCAGCGAGTTAGAATCACGTTTTTTATAGGAGCTGCGTTTTGATATTCCAGCGTGAAAAGTATATGCTGTATTGAGAATATCTGGTTATAGAATGAAAACGGAACTACCTAACAGAATAGTCTTCAATTTGTGCGTTGAATTTATAGAGTTAAACTGACCTGTGTTCGCAGCAGGTTGTAAACCCTTTCTGTAAAGAATCTAAAAACGGACATTTCTGGCCAAATCCCAGCATCTAAGAAATAGCAGTAAAACAGCATTTAAAAAACAAAACGAATGTACCTTTCAAGCTACTCTGCTGTGTGTTCATTCAAGTAAGAGATTTGAATCTATGTTTAGTTTCAGAGCGGTAAAAACACGTTTCTTCTAGGAGCTGCATTTTGATATTCCAGTGTTAATGGGAGTACATGCTGTATTGAGAAATATCTGGTTCTAGAACAAAAACGGATCTACCAAGAAGAATGATCTTCAATGTGTGCCTTCAACTTACAGAGTTCAACTGATATGTGTTTGCAGCAGTTTCTAAACCACTTATGTAAATAATCTGAAAACGGACATTTCCAGACAAATTCCAGCATCTAAGAAATAGCAGTGAGATAGCGTGTAAAACACAAAACAAATGTATTTTTCAAACTGCTCTGCTGTTTGTTTGTTAAACTAAGAGAGTTGAATCTATGCTTAGATTCAGCGTGTTTGAAACACCTGCCTTCTAGGAGCTGCAGTTTGATATTCCAGAGTGAATGAGAGTACATGCCTTATTTAGTAATATGTGGTTGTAAAACGAAAACGGAGCAACCTAACAGAATGGACTTCAATGTTTGAATTCAACATACAGAGTCAAACTGATGCGTGTTTGCAGCAGTTTGTAAACCTTTTCTGTAAAGAATCTAAAACAGACATTTCCAGCCAAATACCAGCATTTAAGAAATAGCAGAAGATGGCGTGTAAAACACAAAAAAATGTATTTTTCCATTTGCTCTGCTGTGTGTTCGTTCAGCTAAGAGGGTTGAATCTATGTTTAGATTCAGCTAGTTAAAACCACGTTTCTTCTAGTAGCTGCGTTTTGATATCCTAGCGTGAATGGGAATACATGTTGTATTGAGAAATGTCTGGTTCTAAAATGAAAACGGAAATACCTAACAGAATGGCTTTCAGTTTGTCTGTTTAACTTAAAGAGTTAAACTGATTTTTTTTGCAGCAGTTTGTAAATTCTTGATGTAAAAATCTACAATTACATATTTGCAGCCAAATACCAGCATTTAAAAAGTAACAGTAACACAGCCTGTAATACACAAAACAAATATACCTTTCAAACTGCTCTGCTGTGTGTTCTTTCAAGTAAGAGAGTTGAGTCTATGTTTTGTTTCAGAGAGGTAGAAACACGTTTCTCCTAGGAACTGAGTTTTGATATTCCAGCATGAATGGGAGTACATGCTGTTTTGAGAAATATCTGGTTCTAGAACAAAAACGGAGCTACCTAACAGAATGGTCTTCACTGTGTGTATTCAACATACAGAGCTAAACTGATGTGTGTTTGCAGCAGTTCGTAAACCATTTCTGTAAATAATCTAAAAACAAGCATTTCCCTCCAAACCAAAGTATCTAAGACATAGCAGTAAGACAGCTTGCCTTGTCTTGTTTCGCCTTGTCTGGAATTGCCTTGCTTCGAATAAACTTGCCTTGCATTTTCTCACCTGGAATTGCCTTGCCTAGAATTGCCTTGCCTTGCCTTGCCTTTCCTTGGCTGGTATTGCTTTTCCTGGAAATGTCATTCCCAGCCTTGTCTTGCCTTGCCTTGCCTGTTATTACCTTACCAGAAATTGCATTGCCTGAAATTGCCTTGCGTTGCATTGGCAGGAATTGCCTTGCCTTTCATTCCTTTTCCTTGCATCTAATTGCTGTGCCTAGTATTGCATTGCCTTGCCTTACCTTGCCTAGTCTGGAATTATCTTTCCTGGAGTTACGTTTCCTTGCCTTGCCTGGAATTGCCTTGCCTTGCTGTGCCTAAAATTGCCATGCCTTGAATTGCACTTTTTTGAATTGTTGTGCCTTGCCTCGAATTGCCTTGCTTGGAATTTTTCTGTCTTGCCTTGACTCTAATTGCCTTGCCTGGAATTACCCTGTTTTGGGTTGCCTTTTTTTTTACCCCAAATTGTTTTGCTTGGAATTGGCCTGCCTTGTATTGTTTTGCCTTGCCTTGAATTCCCTTGCCTGGATTTTTTTTTGCCTTGCTGGGAATTTTCTTGCATGGTCTTTCTTTGCCTATCCTGGAATTGCCCTGTCTAGAATTACCTGGCGGTGGCTTGCCTTTCCTTGCTTGGAATTGCCTTGCTTAGAATTGTCTTGCCTTGCCTTGTGTTGCCTGGAATTGCCCTGCCTGAAATTGCCCTGCCTTGCCATTCCTTGCCTTTTTTTATTGCCTGAAATATCCATGACTGCAATTGCTTTGACTTGACTTGCCTTGCCTGGAATTGCCTTGCCTGGAATTTTTATGCTTTGCTGGGAATTTTCTCGTATTGCCTTTCATTGCATAGCCTGGAATGGCCCTGTCTGGAATTGCTTTTCTTTGGCTTGCCTGGAATTGCCTTGTTTTGAACTGTCTTGCCTTGTCTTGCGTTGTCTGGAATTGCCCTGCTTGGAATTGCCCTCCCTTGCCATGCCTTGCCTGAAATTGCCCTGACTGAAATTGTTCTACCTTTTTTTGCCTTGCCTAGAATTTTCTTGCCTTGCCTGGATTTGCCTTGCCGAGACTTGCCTCGAATTTACTTGCCTGAAATTGCCTTGCATTGACATGTTTTGCCAGGAATTTTCTTGCCTGGAATTGCCTTGTCTTGCCTTTTCTGAAACTGAATTGACTTTCCTGACCTTGCCTGGAATTGCCGTTCTGAAATTGCTCTGCCTTGCCTGAAATTGCATAGTCTGAAATTGCCTTACCTTTCTTTTCCTGGAGTGACCTTGCTTGGAACTTCCTTGCATTGCCTTGCCTCGATTTGCCTTTCTTGGAATTGCCCTGCCTTTCATTATGTAAATTTGCCTTGCCTGAAATTTCCTTGTCTTGCCTTGACTGGATTTGCCTTGCCTTGCTTTGCCTTGCCTTGCTTTGCCTGGATTTGCTTTTCCTGGAATTCTCCTGCCTTACCTTACATGGAATTGCCTTGCCTGGAATTTCCTTTCCTGCAATTTCCTAGTCTGAAATTGTTGTGCTTTGCTTTGCCTTGTCTGGAACTGTGTTGCCTGGTTTTGTCTTGCCTTTCCTTACCTGAAATTTACTTTCCCGCAATTGCCTTGAATTGCGTTGCCTTTTCTTGCATGGGATTGCCTTGACTGGAATTGTCTTGCCTGGAATTGCCTTGTCTTGCCTTGCCTAAAAATGCCTAGCCTGGAATTGGCTTGTCTTGCCTGTAATTGCCTTGCCTGAAATTGCCTCTTTTTGCCTTGCCGTGCCTGGTCTGGCCTGGCCTTGCCGAGCCTAAAATGGACTTTCCTGAAATTGCCTTGCATGGCCTTGCTTTGCCTATAAGAGCCTTGACTAGAATTGCCCTACATTGCCTTGCCCTGCCTTGCCTGGAATTGCCTTGACTAGAATTTCACTGCATCCCATTGCCTTCCCTTGAATAGCTGAGAATTGCCTTGCCTGGAGTTGTCTTGCCTTGCCTTGCCTTCCCTGGAATTTCCTTGCTTGGAATTGCCTTGCATTGCATTGCCTTGCCCTGCCTTGCTGTTCCTTGCCTGAAATAGCAAGGCAGGGCAATTCCAAAGGGAATAATTTCAGGCAAAATAATGCAAGGCAAGGCAATTATAGGAAAGGCAATTCCAGGCAGGCAAAGTAATACAAGGCAAGGCAAGGAAAGGCAAGGCAAATAAAGTCAAGACAAGAAAAGGCAAGGCAATTCCAGTCAAGGCAATTTCAGGGGAAGACAAGGCAAGGCAATTGGAAAGGCAATTCCAGGCAGGCAAAGCAATACAAGGCAAGGCAAGGAAAGGCAAGGCAAATAGAGTCAAGACAAGAAAAGGCAAGACAATTCCAGGCAAGGCAATTTCAGCAAGGCAATTCTAGGCAAAAGGCAAGGCAAGGCAAGGCAAGGCAAGGCAAGGCAAGGCAAGGCAAGGCAAGGCAAGGCAAAAGGCAAGGCAAGGCAAAACAAGGCAAGACAAGGCAAATCCAGGCAAGGCCGTTCCAGGCATGGCAAGGCAAGCCAATTCCAGGCTAGGCAATTTCAGGAAAGGAGAATCCAGGCAAGGCAAGGCAAAAAAAGGCAATTCCAAACTAGGCAATTCCAGGCAAGACAAGGCAAGAAAATTCCAGGAAAGGCAATTTCAGGCAAGGTCAGAAAAATAAAGGCAATTTCAGACAAGGCAAGACAAGGCAAGGCAAGGTACGGCAATTTCAGGCAAGAAAATTCCTGGCAAGGCAAGTCAACGCAAGGCAATGCCAGGCGAGTAAACGTCAGGCAAGTCTAGGCAAGGAAATTGCAGGCAAAGCAAATACAGGCAAGGCAAAGCAAGGCAATTCCAGGCAAGGTAAGGCAAGGCAGGGCAATTGCAAGCAGGGAAATTTCAGGCAAGGCAAGGCAGAGAAATTCCCAGCAGGGCATTTCCAGACAACGCAAGGCAGGTAAGCAATTCTATGCAAGGCAATTCCAAGAAAGGCAAGGCAAGCTACAGCAAGGCAATTCCAGACAGGGCAATTCCAGGCTAGGCAAGGAAAGGCAATGCAAGAAAATTCCCAGCAAGGCAAAAAATTTTCAGGCAAGGGAATTCAAGGCAAGGCAAAACAAGGCAAAACAGGCCAATTCAAGGCAAGGCAATTCTAGGTGATGAAGGGCAACGCAAAGCAGGGAAATTCCAGGAGAGGTAATTTGGACAAAACATGGCAGGAAAATTCCAAGCAAGGAAATTAGAGGCAAGACAAGGCAAAAAAGGGAAATTTCAGGCAAGGCGATTTCAGGCAAGGCAAGTCAAGGTAATTCCAGGAAAGGCAATT
Source organism: Callithrix jacchus (assembly GCF_049354715.1). NCBI lineage: Eukaryota > Metazoa > Chordata > Mammalia > Primates > Cebidae > Callithrix > Callithrix jacchus. The sequence goes on from NC_133506.1 coordinate 61,324,703, forward strand.
CAATTCCAGGAAAGGCAAGGCGATGCAAGGCAAGAAAACTACAGGCAAGGCAATTTCAGGCAATACAATTCCTGGCAATGCAAGGCAAGGCAATTCTAGGCAAGGCAAGGCAAGACAAGGCAGGGAAATTTATTACCAGGTAAGGCAATTCCAGCTAATGCAAGGCAAGACAATTCCAGGCAAGGCAATTCCAGTCAAGGCAATGCAAGGCAACGCAAGGCAAGGCAATTCTAAGCAAGGCAATCCCAGGCAAGGAAAGCAATGCAAGGCAATTTGAAGAAAGGCAGGCAAGACGAAGCAATTCCAGACAAGGCTATTCCACGGAAGGCAAGGCAGGACAATTCCAGGCAAAAAAAGGAAGGCAATTCAAGGCAATTCCAGGCAAGGCAATTCCAGGTAAGGCAAGGCAAGACCATTCCAGGCAAAGCAATTTCAGGCAAGGCAATTCTAGGCAAGGCAAGGCAATCCAGGCAACAAAAATTCTGGCAAGGCAAGTCAATGAAAGGTAATTCCAGGCAAGTAAATTCCAGGCAAGGCTAGGCAAGGAAATTCCAGGCAAGGCTAGGCAAGGAAATTGCAGGCAAGGCAAATCCAGGCAAGGCAAGGCAAGAAAAGGCAATTTCAGGCAAGGCAAGGCAGGGCAATTTTAGGCAAGGCAATACAAGGTAGGGCAATTCCAGGCAGGGCAATTCCAGACAATGCAAGTCAAGGCAAGGCAAGACAGTTCTAACCATGGCAATTCCAGGCAAGGCAAGGAAACGCAAGGCAAGGTAATTCTAGGCAAGACAATTCCAGGTGAGGAAAGCCAAGGAAAGGCAATTCAAAGCAAAACAATTCCAGTCAAGGCAAGGCAAGACAAAGCAATTTCAGGCAAGGATATTTCAGGGAAGGCAAGGTAGGGAATTCCAGGCAAGGAAAAGGAAAAGAATGTAAGGGAATTTCAGGCAAGGCAATTTCAGGTAAGGCAAGGAAAGACAATTCCAGTCAAGGCAATTCCAGGCAAGGCAAAACTAGGCAAGGCAAGGCAAGACAAGGAAAGACAAGGCAATGCCAGGCAAGGAAATTCCAGGCAAGGCAAGGCAAGGGAAGGCAAGATAAGTCAATGAAATTCTAGGCAAGGCAATTGCAAAAAAAGTATTCCAGGCAAGGCAGAGAAAGACAATTCCAGGCAAGATAATTTTAGGTAATGTAAGGTAAAGCAATTTCAGGAAGGCAACTCCAGACAATGCAAGGCAGGGCAATTCTAGGCACGGTAATTGTTGGAAAGTCAATTCCAGGAAAAGAGAAGGCAGGGAAAGGCAATTCGAGGCATGGCAATTCCAGGTAAGGCAAGGAAATGCAATTCCAGTGAAGGCAACTCCAGACAAGGCGAGGCAAGACAATTCCAGGCAAGTCAAGACAACGCAGGACAAGGCAATTCCAATCAAGCAAGGCAAGACAAGGCTATTTCAGGCAAGGCAATTCCAGGCAATGCAAGGCAAGGAAAGACAAAAAAATTCCAGGTAAGGAAATTCCAGGTAAGGCAAGACAAGGCAAGGACATTATAGACAAGGCAATTTCAGGAAAGGCAAGGCAACGCAATGCAAGCCAGTTCCAAGCCACAAAATTCCAGGCAAGGCAAGGTAAGGCCAGGCACGGCAGGGCAATTCTAAGCAAGGCAATTCCAGGAATGGCAGGGCAAGGGAATGTAGGGCAATTCCAGGAAAGGCTCTTTTAGGCAAGGCAAGGCAATGCAAGGAAATTTCAGGAAAGTCAATTTTAGGCACGCCAAGGCAAGGCAATTCAAGGAAATTCCAGGAAAGTAAAGGCAAGGCAGAGCAATTTCAGACAGGGCAATTTTAGACAAGGCAAGGCAAGTCAATTTTAGGCAAGGCAATTCCAGGTAAGGCAAGGCAGGCCAAGGCAAAGACAATTTCACTCGGGGCTATTCCAGGCTAGGCAAGGCAAGACAATGCAAGTAAATTTCCAACAAGGCATGGACGAAAATTCCAAGCAAGGCAATTTCAGGCAAGGCAAGGCAATTCCAGAAAAGGTATTTCTAGGCAAGACAAGAAGATGCAATTCACGGCAAGGCAATTCCAGTGAAGGCAAGGTAAGGCAAGGCAATGCAATTCTAGGCAAAGCAATTCCAGGCAAGGCAAGGCAATGTAAGGCAAGGCAATGTAAGGCAAGGCAATTTTTGGCAATGCACGCCCAGGAAATTTTAGGCAAGGCAATTGATGGATAGGCAATTCCAGGCAAGGAAAGGCAACACAAGGCAGGGAAAGGCAATTCGCGGCAAGGCAATTCCAGGGAAGTCAACTCCAGGCAATGCAAGGCAGGGCAATTCCAGGAAAGGCAATTGCTGGAAAGGCAATTCCAGGAATATTAAGGCAAGAGAAGGCACAGAAAGGCAATCCCAGGCAAGGCAGTTCCAGGTAAGGAAAGGCTAGGCAATTCCAGAAAAGGCAACTCCAAACAAGGCAAGGCAAGGAAGTTCCAGGCCAGGCAATTCCAGGTAAGGAATGACAACTGAGGACAAGGCAATTTCATTCAAAACAAGACAAGGCAAGGCTATTCCAGGCAAGGCAATTCAAGGCAATGCAAGGCAAGGCAAGGCAAGGCAAAAAAAAATCAGGTAAGTAAATTTCAGGCAAGTCAAGGAAAAGCAAGGCAAAGCAAAAACGTTCCAGGAAAGGCAAATTTAGGCAAGGCAAGGCAATGCAATGCAAGGCAATTCCAGGCAAGGAAATTTCCAGAAAGGCAATTCCAGGCAAGGCAAAGCAAGACAAAGCAGGGAAAGGTATTTCAAGCAAGGCAATTCCAGCTAAGGCAAGGCAAAACAATTCCAGGCAAGGCAATTCCAGTCAAGGCAAGGCAAGGCAACACAAGGCAAGGCAATTCTTGCCAAGGCAATTCCAGGCGAAGAAAGGCAAGGCAAGGCAATTCGAAGCTAGGCAATTCCAGTCAAGGCAAGGCAAGACAAGGCAATTCCAGGCAAGGCTATTCCAGGGAAGGCAAGGCAGGGCAATTCCAGGCAAGGAAATACAAGGCAAGGCAAGGCAAGGCAATGCAATGCAAGGCAATTCGAAGCAAGAAAATTCGAGGCAAGGCAAAGCAAGAGAATTCCAGGCAAGGCAATTCTAGGCTATGCAAGGCAAGGCAGGGGAATGCAGCACTATTTTAGGCAAGGCTCTTTTAGACAAGGCAAGGCAGAGCAAGGAAATTTCAGGAAAGTCAATTTTAGGCACGGCAAGGCACAGCAAGTATAGGAGAGTCAATTCCAGGCAGGGCAATTCCAGGCAAGGCAAGGCAAAGCAATTTTAGGCTTGGCAATTCCAGGCAACACAAGGCAAAAAAAGGCAAGGCAAAGCAAGGCAATTCCAGGCAAGGCAAGGCAAGGAAAGCAAAAGCAAGGCAATTCCAGACACAGCAATTCAGGCTAGGCAAAGAAAGGCAATAAAAGAAAATTCCAGCAAGGCAAAAAAATTCCAGGCAAGGGAATTCAAGACAAGGCAAACAAGGCAAGGCAGGCCAATTCGAGGCAAGGCAATGTGAGGTAAAGAAAGGCAAGGCATAGCAGGGCAATTTTAGGCAAGGCAATTGGAGGCAAGCAAGGCAAGGCAATTCCAAGCTAGGCAATTCAAGGCAACGGAAGGCAACTCAAGGCAACGCAAGGCAATTCCAAGTAAGACAATTCTAGGCTAGGCAAGGCAAGGCAAGAGAATGCAGCGCAATTCTAGGCAAGACAATCCCAGGCAAGGCAGGGCAAGGCAATGTAGGGCAATTCCAGGTAAGGCTCATTTAGGCAAGGCAAGGCAATGCAATGCAATTTCAGAAAGTCAATTTTAGGCACAGCAAGGCAAGGCAAGGCACAAAGAGTCAATTCCAGGCAAGGCAAGGCAAGACAATTTCAGGCTAGGCAATTCAAGGCAATGGAAGGGAACGCAAGGCAAGCAAGGCAATTCTAGGCAATACAATTTGAGGCAAGGCAATACCATGCAAGGAAAGGCAAGGAAACGCAAAGGAATTTCAGGCAAGACAGTTTCATGCATGCCAATTCCAGACAAGGCAATTCCAGGCTAGGAAAATGAAGGCAAGGTAATTTGAAGACAGAAAATTCCAGTCAAGGCAAGGCGAGACAGAATAATTCCACACAAGTCTATTCCAGGAAAGGCAAGGCAGGAAAATTCCAGGCAAGGAGAAGCAAGGCAATGCAAAGCAATGCAAGGCAAGGCAATCCCAGGTATGGCAAGGCAAGACAATTCCAAATAAGGCAATTCCAGGCAAGGCTTTTCTACGCAAAGCAAGGCAAGGCAAGGCATGGCAAGGTAAGACAAGTCACGAGAAAGCAATGCCAGGCAAGGCAATACCAGGCAAAACAAAACAAGGGAAGGTAAGGCAAGGCAATGCAATTCTAGGCAAGGCAATTGCAAAAAAGGCAATTCTAGACAATGCAAGGCAAGAAAAGGCAGAGAAAAACAATTCTAGGCAAGGCAATTTTAGGAAAAGCAAGGTAGAGAAATTCCAGGGAAGGCAACTCCAGGCAATGCAAGGCAAGGCAATTGAAGTAAAGGAAATTTCTGGAAAAATAATTTCAGAAAAATTAAAGCAAGAGAAAGCAGGGAAAGGAAATCCCACTCAAGGCAATTCCAGGTAAGGTAAGTCAAGGCAATTCCAGGGAAGGCAACTCTAGACATGGCAAGGCAAGGCATGGCAATTCTAGGAAAGGCAAAGAAAGGCAAAGCAAGACAAGACAAGGGAAGGCAATTCCAAACAGGGCCATTCCAGGCTAAGCAGAGCAAGGCAATGCTAAAACATTTCCAAGAAGGATTAAAAATTCCATGCAAGGCAATTTCAGGCAAGGCAAGGAAAAGAAAGGCAAGGCAAGGAAACGCAAGACAAGGCAAGCCAATGAAGGCAAGGCAAGGTAAGGCAAGGCAAGGTAAGGCAAGGCAAGGTAAAACAAGGCAAGAAAAAACAAGGCAAATTCAGGCAAGGCAAGGAAAGGCAAAGCAAAGAAAGTCAAGTCAAGGCAAGTCAAGGTAAGGCAAGGCCAGGAAAGGCAAGGCAAGGCATGCAAGACAAGGCAAGGCAAGACCAGGTCAGCCCAGGCAAGGAAAGACCAGGTCAGGCGAGGCAAGGCAAGGCAAGGCAAGACAAAACAAGGAAAGGCAAGGCAAAGGAAGGCAAATCCAGGCAAGTCAAGGCAAGGCAAAGCAAGGAAAGAAAAGAGAAATGCACTCAAGGCAAGGCAAGACAAGGCAAGGCAAAGAAAGGCAAGGCAAGGCAAAGCAAAACAAAGCAAAACTAGGAAAAGTCAATCCAGGCAAGGCACGGCATGGCAAATCCAGGCAAGGCAAATACAAACTAGGCAAGGCAAACCCAAGCAAGACAAATACAGAAAAGGCAAAACAATTAAATCCAGGCAAGGCAAATCCAGGCAGAGCAAGGAAAGAAAAATATAGGCAAGCCAAATCCAGGCAAAACAAAACACTGCAAATCCAGGCAAGGCAATGCAAAACAAGGCAAATCCAGCAAGGCAAGGAAACGCAAGGCAAGACAAAGTAAATTTTGGCAAGGCAAGGCAACGTCAAACGAGGCAAGGCAAGGCAAGGCAAACCCAGGCAAGGCAAGGCAAAACAAGAAAAGGCAAATTTAGGCAAGGCAAATTGAGGCAAGGCAATGAAAGGTAAAGCAAAGCCAATCCTGGAAAGGCAAGGTTAGGGAAAGCAAGACAAATCAAGGCCAGGAAAGGTAAGGAAAAAAAACTCATGGCAAATCTAGGCAAGGCAAGGCAAGGGAAATCCAGGCAAGGCAAATCCAGGCAAGGCAAAACAGGCAAATCCAGGCAAGGCAAATCCAATCAAAGGGAAACAAGGCAAATCCAGGCAAAGCAAATTCAGGCAAAGAAAGGCAAGGCGAATCCAGGCAAGGGAAATCCAGGAAATGCAAGGCAAGGCAAGGCATGGCAGAGCAAGGTAATGCAAGGAAAGGCAAGGCAACGCAAATCCAGGCAAAGAATATGCAGGCAAGGCAAGGCAAGGCAAATCCAGGCAAGGCAAGGCAAGGCAGAAGAAATCCAAGCACACAAATCCAGGCATGGCAAAGTAATGCAAATCCAGGCAAGGCAAACTCAGGCAAAATAATTCAAAGCAAATTTAGGAATAGCAAATTCAGGAAAGGCAAGGCAAGGCAAATCCAGTCAAGGTAAGGCAAGGCAAATCCAGGCAGGGCAAGGCAAGGTAAGGAAGGCAAATTCAGGCAAAGCAAGGTGAGGGAAATCCAGGCAAGGAAAGGCAAAGCTAATCCAGGCAAGGCAAATTCATTCAAAATGAGGCAAGACAAATCCAGGCAAAGTAAGGCAAAGAAAATGCAGGCAATGCAAGGCAAGGCAAAACAAAGCATGGCAAGGCAAGGTAAATGCAGGTAAGCAAATCCAGGCAAGAAAAGGCAAGGCAGGTTTAATGAAGGCAAATCCAGGCAAGCAAGGCAAAATAAATCCAGACAAAGCTAATCCAGGCAAGACAAAGCAAGGAAAATAAGGCAAAGCATATCCAGGAGAGAAAATCCAAGCAATGCAAGGCAATTCAAATCCAGGAAAGGCAAGGACAGGGAAGGCAAAACAAGTCTAAGCAAGGCAAAACAAACCAATGAAAGGCAAGGCAAGGCATGGTAAATCCAGAAAAAAACTAGGCAAGGCAAAGCAAGGCAAAAAAAGGAAAATGCACACAAGACAAGGCAAGGCACAGAAAAGAAAAACAAATAAAGGCAAATCCTGGCAAGGCAAGGCAGGGAAAGGCTAATCCAGGCAAGGCAAGACAAGGCAAATTTAGGGGAAAAAATTCCCGGCAAGGCAAGGTCAGGTAAATTCAGGCAGGAGATATCCAGTGAATGCAAGTAGAAGCAAATCCAAGCAAGGCAACGCAAGGCAAATCCCAGAAAGGCAAGGCAGGTCATATCAAGGAAAGGTAAATCCAGGCAAGACAAGGCAAGGCAAATCAAAAGAAGGCAAATCCATGCAAGGCAAGGAAAGGCAAGGCAAGGCAAGGCAAGACAAGTCATATTCAGGGAAGGTAAATCCAGGCAAAACAAGGCAAGGCAAAACTAGGAAAGCCAAATCCAAACAATGCAAGGCAAGGCAAAGCAAGGCAAATCCTGGCAATGCAAGGCAAGCCAAGCCACGGCAAGGCAAGGCAAAAGCAGGCAAGACAAGGCAAGGCAAGGCCAATCCAAGCAAGGTAAATACAGGCAAGGCAAATACAGGCAAGGGAAAGCAAGACAAAACCAGGCCAAGAAAACCCAGGCAAGGCTAGGTAAGGCAAACCCAAAAGAGTCAAGGTAAGGAAAATCCAGAGAAGGCAAATCTAGGAAAGACGAGGCAGGGCAAATCCAAGCAAGGCAATGCAAGGAAAGCCAAGGCAGGCAAAGGAAAAAAAATCCAGGAAATTCAAGACATGGCAAGCAAAGGCAAGACAAATCCAGAATAAACAAGCCAAGGCAAGGCAAGGCAAAGGAAGGCAAGAAAAATTCAGGCAAGGCAAGGAAAGGTAAGGAAAGGCAAATCAAGGCAAACCTAGGTGAGGCAAGGCAAGGTAAATCCAGGCATAGAAAGGCAAAGAAAGGAAAATTCAGTAAAGGCAAGTCGAGGCACTGCAAGGCAAAACAAATCCAGGGAAGACAAGCAAAGGCAAATTCAAGCAAGGCAAATATAGGCAAGAGAAGGCAAGGCAAAGTCAGGGAAGGGAAATACATGCAAAAAGGGCTAGGAAAATCCAGGCAAGATAAAGCAAGGCAAAACCAGAGAAGGCAAATCGAGGCAAGGCAAGGCAAGGCAAATCCAGACAAGGTAAGGCTAGACAAACCCAGGCAAGGCAAATCCATGGAATGAAAGACAAGACAAATCTAGTCAAGGCAAATCCATAATTGGAAAGCGAATGCAAATCCAAGAAAGGCAAATCCAGGCAAGGCAAGGCAAGGCAAGGCAAGGCAAGGCAAACACAGACAAGGCAATTCCAGGTAAGTCAAATCCAGGCAAGGCAAGGCAAGCAAGGCAATCCAGGCAAGGCAAATCAAAGCAAGGCAATGGAAGCAAATCCAGGCAAGGCAAGTGCCAGCAAATCAAGGCAACCCAAATCCAGGCAAGGCTTATCCAGGCATGAAAAGGCAAAGCAAATACAGGCAAGTCTTGGAATAAACAGGCAAGACAAGGCAATAAAAGGCAATGCTAGGCAAGGCAAATCCATGCAAGGCAAGGTAAGAAAAATCCAGGCAAGGGAATGCAAAGCAAGAAAATTAAAGGCAAATCCAGGCATGGCAAGGCAAGGAAAGAAAAATACAGCAAGGCAATTCCAAGCAAGACAAATTTAGGCAAGGCAAATTCATGCAAGGCAAATGCAGAAAAGGCATGGCAAGACAAATCCAAGAAGGCAAATTTAGGTAAGGCATGGCAAGATAAATCAAATCCAGGCAAGGCATGGCAAGATAAATCAAATCCAGGCAAGGCACATCCAGGCAAAACAAGGCAAGTCAAATTCAGGCAAGGCAAATCCTGTCAAGGCAAGGCACAGCAAATCCAGACAAGGCAAGTCAAGGCAAATCTCAGAAAGGCATATTCTGGCAAGGCAAGGCAAGGCAAATTCAAGCAAGCAAAAAAAGGCAAATCCAGGCAAGACAAATACGGGTAAGGTAATGGAAAACAAATGCAAGGAAGGAAAGGCAAAATAATCCAGACAAGGAAAATACTGTCAAGGCAAATCCAGTCAAGGCAAAAAAAAGCGAATTCAGGCAAGGGAAATAAAGGCAAGGCAAGGCAAGAAAAATGCAGGCAAGGCAAATCTAGGCAAGACAATCCAGGCAAGGCCAATCCAGGAAAGTAAAATCCACAAAAGGCAAATCAAAACTAATCCCACCAAGGCAATTCCAGGAAAGGCAAGTGAATGCAAGGCAAATTCAGGAAAGGCACGGCAAGGCAAATCCAGGAAAGGCAAAGCAAGGCAAATTCAGGCAAGAAAAGGCAAGGAAGATCCAGGCAAGGCAAATCCAGGCAAGGCAAATCCACGCAAGCAAAAACAGGGAAAATCCAGGCACAGAAAAACAAAGCCAATCCCAGCAAGGCATCCAGGCAAGGCAAGACAAGGCAAACCCAGGCAAGACAAATTTAGGCAAGGCTGAACCACCGAAGGCAAATCCATGCAAGACAAAACAAGGCAAATTTAGGCAAGTCAAATCCAGCGAAGGCGAATCAAGGCAAATCCCAGCAAAGCAAATCCAGGCAAGAAAAGGCAATGCAAATTCAGGTAAGCAAGGCAAGGCAAATGCAGGTAAGCAAATCCAGGTAAAGCAAGGCAAGGCAAATCCAGACCATGCAAGGCAAAAAAATCCATGCAAGGGAAATACAGGCAAGGCAAATCTAGGCAAGAAAAATACAGGCAAGGCAAAGCAAGGCGAATCCAGGCAAGGCAAATCGAGGCAAATCCAGGCAAGACAAATCCAGGGAAGGCAAAAGAAGCCAAATTCAGGCAAGGCAAGGCAAGGCAAGCAAAATCCAGGCTAGGCAAATACAGGCAAGGCAAATCTATTCAGAGAAAATCCAGGCAAGGCAAATCCATCAAGGAAAAGCAAGAGAAATCCAGGCAAGGCAATTCCAGGCAAGTAAAGGGAAGTCAAAGCAAATCCAGGCAAAGCAAAACCAGCCAAGGCAACGCAAAGTAAAGGAAAGTCAAAGAAAATCCAGGAGAGGCAAATCCCGGCAAAGAAAGGCCAGAAATATCCAGGCAAGGTGAGGCCAGACAAATTTAGGAAAGGCAAGCAAGACAAATGCAGGCAAGCCAAATCCAGGCAGTGCAAAACAAGGCAAAGTCAGGCAAGGCAAATTCAGGCAAGGAAAGACTAGGAAAATCCAGACAACGCAAATCCAGGCAAAACAAGGCATGGCAACCCAAGACAAGGCAAATCCAGGCAAGGCAAATCCAGAAAAGGTAAAGCAAGGCAAATCCAGGGAAGGCAAATCCAAAAAGAAAAAAAGACACAAAAAAATCATGAAAAGGCAATTTTAGGCAAGGCAAGGCAAGACAAATACAGGCAAGGCAAATACAGGCAAGGATAATCCAGGTAAGGCAAATCCAGGCAAGGCAAGGCAAGGCAAGGCAAGGCAGATTTAGGCAACACAAATTTAGCCAAGACAAGGCAAGGCAAATTCAGGCAAGGCAAGTCAAACCAAACAAGGCAAATCCTGGAAAGGGAAAGCCAGGCAAATCAAGGCAAGGCAATGCAAGGTAAGGCAAATCCAGCCAAGGTTAAACAAGGCAAATCCAGGCAAGGCAAGGCAAGGCAAAGCAAATCCAAAAAAGGCAATTTTAGGCCACGAAAAACAAGGCAAATCCAGAAAAGGCAAATACAGGCAAGGAATATCCAGGCAAAAATAATCCGGGCAGGGAAAATCCAGGCAAGGCAAGGCAAGGCAAGGCAAGGCAAGGCAAGGCAAGGCAAGGCAAATCCAGAGAAGGCGAATCCAGGCAAGACAAATTCAGGCAAGGAATATTCACGCAAGGCAAAACAGAAAAGATTCGGGCAAGGAAAGGAAAGGCAAAGAAAATCCAGGCAGGGCAAATCAAGTCATGGCAAGGCAAGGTAAATCCAGGCAAGCAAAATTTATGCAAGGCAAAACAAGTCAAATTCAGGCAAGTCAAGCCCAAAAAAAAACAAGGCAAAACAAATTCCAGCAAGGCAAATCCAGGCAAGCGAAGGCAATTCAAATTCAGACAAGCAACGCAACACAAATCACGGCAAGGCATATCAAGGTGAGACAAGGCAAGGCAAATCCAGGCAAGAAAAGGCAAGGAAAATCCAGGCAAAAAATCCAGGCAAAAAAATCTAGGCAAGGAAAATACAGGCAAGGCAAATCCTGTCAAGGCAACGAATGGCAAATCCAGGCATGGCAAATCGAGGCAAATCATGGCAAGGCAAATCTAGCCAAAGCAATGCAAGGCAAATCCAGGGACGGCAAATTTAGGCAAGGCTAATGCAGCCAAGGCAAGCCAAGGCAAACCCAGGCAAGGCAAGGCAAGACAAGGTAAATCCAGGCAACGGAAATCCCAGAAAGGCAAATGTAGGTAAAACAAGGCAAGGCAAGTCCAGGCAAGGAAAATGCAAGCAAAGCAAATACAAAAATAACAAATCTAGGCAAGGCAAATTCGGTCAAGACAAGGTAAAGAAAATCCCGGCAAGGCAAATCCAGGCAAGGCAAGGAAAGGCAAATGCAGGCAAGGCAAATCCATGCAAGACCAATCAAGACAAGTCAAATCCACGAAAGGCAAGACGAGGCTTATCTCACCAAGGCAAGTCCGGAAAAAACAAGGAAAGGCAAGGCAAATTCAGGCAAGGTAAAGCAAAAAAAAATCCAGGTAAGACAAAACCAGGGAAGGCAAGGCAAAGCAAATCCAGGAAAGGCAATTTTAGGCAAGGCAAGGCAAAGCAAATCTAGGCAAGGTAAATCAAGGCAAGGATAATCCAGGCAAGGATAATCCAGACAAGGCAAATTCAGGAAACTCATGGCAAGGCAAATTCAGGCAAGGCAAACAAGGCAAGGCAAATCCAAGCGACACAAATCCAGCCAAGGCAAGGCAAGGAAGATCCAGGAAAGACAAATTAAGGCAAGGCAAGGCAAATGCAGACAAGGCAAGTCAAATCCAGGAAAGGCAAATCCTGGCAAGGCAAGGCCAGGCAAATCAAGGCAAGGCAATGCAAGGTAAATTCAGCCAAAATAAACATGGTAATTCGAGGAAAGGCAAGGCAAAGCAAGTTCAGGAAAAGCAATTTTAGGCAAGGCAAATTCAGGCAAGGATAATCAAGGAAAGGCAAATCCTGGCAAGGCAACGCATGGCAAATTCAGGCAAGGCAAATCGAAGCAAATCATGCCAAGTCAAATTTAGGCAAGGCAAGGCAAGGGAAATCTGAGCAAGGCAAATCCAGGCAAGGCAAATCCAGCCAAGGTAAAGCAAGACAAATCTAGGTACGGCAAATACAGAAAAGGCAAGGCAAAGCAAATCCAGGAAAGGCAATTTTAGGCGAAACAAGGCAAAGCAAATCCAGGCAAGGAAAATTTAGCAAGGCAAATCGAGGCAAGTCAAGGCAAGGCAAATTCAGGCAACACAAATCCAGCCAAGGCAAGGCAAGGCAAATCCAGAAAAGGCAAATGAAGGCAAGGCAAGGCAAATACAGAGAATGCAAGTCAAATCCAAGCAAGGCAAATTTTGGCAAGGCAAAACCAGGCAAATCAAGGCAAGGTAACGCAAGGCAAGGAAAATCCAGACAAGGCAAATTCAGCCAAAATTAACAAGGCAATTCAAGGAAAGGCAAGGCAAGCAAGTCCAGGAAAGGCAATTTTAGGCAAGGCAAGACAAGTCAAATTCAGGCAAAAAAAAATCCAGGCAAGGAAAATACAGGAAAGGTAAATTCAGGCAAGGATAATCCAGGAAAAACAAATCCTGGAAAGCAACGCATGGCAAATCCAGGCAAGGCAAATCGAAGCAAATCAAATTTAGACAAGGCAAGGCAAGACAAGGGAAATCTAAGCAAGGCATATCTAGGCAAGGCAAATCCCAGAAATGCAAATCCAGGCAAATCAAGGCAAGTCAAGGCAATTCCAGGCAAGGCAATGCAAGGCACGGAGAGGGAAATCCAGGCAATGAAGCGCAATGCAAATTTAGGCAAGGCAACGCAAGACAAATCCAGGCAAGGCAAATCCGGAAAGGCATATCCAGGCCAAACAAGGTAAGGCAAGTCCAGGCAAAACTAATCCTGGCCAAGGAAGGCAAAGCAAGCCAAGGCAAATCCACGCAAGGCAAATCCAGGTGAGGAAACGTAACGCAAGACAAATCCAGGCAAGGCAACTTTAGCCAAGGCAAAGCAAGGCAAATCCAGGCAAGGCAAATCCAGACAAGGCAAGGCAAGGCAAATGCAAGCAAAGCAAATCCAGGCAAGGCCAATCCATGTAAGGCAAATCCAGGCAAGGTAACATAAGGCAAATCCAGGCAATTCAAATCCACGATAGGCACTTCAAGGCTAATCCCACCAAGGCAAATCCAGGCAAGGCAAAGCAAGGCAAATCCAGGAAAGGGAAGGCAAGGCAAGGAAAATACATGCAAGTCAAGGCAAGGCAAATCCAGGTAAAGCAAATCCAGCCAAGACAAGGCAAGTCAAATCCAGGCAAAGGCTAATCCTTGCAAGGCAAGCAAGAAAAATCAAGGCAAGACAACGCAAAGAAAGGCAAATCCAGCCAAGGTAAAGCAAGGCAAATCCAGGCAAAACAAATCCGGGAAAGGCAAGGCAAAGAAAATCCAGGAAAGGCAATTTTGTGGAAGGCAAGGCAAGGCAAATGCAGGCAAGGAAAATTCAGGCAAGGCAAATCCAGGCAAGGCAAATCTTGGCAAGAATAATACAGGAAAGGCAAGGCAAGGCAAATCCACGTAAAAAAGGCAACACAAATCCAGGCGAGGAAAGGCAAGAAAAATACAGGCAAAGAAATCTAGCCAAGGAAAATCCAGGCAAGACAAATCCTGGCAAGGTAACGCATGGCAAATCCAGGCATGGCAAATCCAGGCAAATCATGGCAAGGCAAATCCAGCCAAAGCAAGGCAAGGCAAATCCAGGCAAAGCAAATCCAGGCAAGGCAAATCCAGGCAAAGCAAGGCAAGACAAGTCCAGGCAAGGCAAATCCAGGCAATGCAAATCCAGGGAGGGCGAATCCAGGCAAGAAAAATAAAGGCAAGGAAAATACAGGCAAGGAAAATTCAGGCAAAAATAATTTAGGCAAGGCAAATCCAGGCAAGGCAAGTCAAGACAAATCTAGGCAAGGCAAGGCAAGGCAAATCCAGGCAAGAAACAACAAGGGTAATCCAGGCAAGGAAAATACAGGAAAAGAAATCTAGGCAAGGAAAAATCATGCAAGGCAAATCCTGGAAAGACAACTCATGGCAAATCCTGGCTAGGCAAATCGAGGCAAATCATGACAAGGCAAATCCAGCCAAAGCAAGGCAAGGCAAATCCAGCCAAGGCAAATCCAGGCAAGGCAAGGCAAGGCAAATCCAGGCAAGGCAAATCCAGGCAAGACAAGGCAAGACAAGGCAAATGCAGGGAAAGAAAATCCCAGAAAGACAAATCCAGGCAAAACAAGGCAAGGCAAGGCAAGGCAAGGCGAGGCGAGGCGAGGCGAGGCGAGGCGAGGCGAGGCGAGGCGAGGCGAGGCGAGGCGAGGCGAGGCGAGGCGAGGCGAGGCGAGGCGAGGCGAGGCGAGGCGAGGCGAGGCGAGGCGAGGCGAGGCGAGGCGAGGCAAGGCAAGGCAAGGCAAGGCAAGGCAAGGCAAATACAGGCAAGGCAAGGCAAGGCAAGGCAAGGAAAATACAGGCAAGGCAAGGCAAGACACAGCAAATACAAGCAATGTAACGCAATGCAAATCCAGGCAAGGCAAATTCAGCCAAGGCAAAGCAAGGCAAATGCAGGCAAGACAAATACAAAAATAACAAATCCAGGCAAGGCAAATCCAGTCAAGGCAAGGTAAAGAATATCCCGGCAAGGCAAATCTAGGCAAGAAAAGGAAAGGCAAATGCAGGCAAGAAAAATTCACGCAAGGCCAATTAAGGCAAGTCAAATTTACGAAAAGTAAGTCAAGGCTTATCCCAAAAAGGCAAGACGAAAAAAGGCAAGGCAAGGCAGGGCAAATCCAGGCAAGACAAATCCAGGCAAGGCAAAGCAAGTCAAATCCAGGCAAAAAAAATCAAGGAAAATTCACGCAAGGTAAATCTAGGCAAGGCAAATTCAGACAAGAAAAATCCAGGCAAGGCAAATCCAGGAAAGTCAAAGCAAGGCAAATCCAGGCCAGGAAAATTCAGGCAAGGCTAATCCAGCAAAAGCAAGGCAAGTCAAATCCAGGCAAGGTAAATCCAGGCAAGGCAAGGCAAATCCAGGCAAACCAAATCCAGCCAAGGCAAGGCAAATCTAAGCAAGGCAAATCCAGGCCAGGAAAATTCAGGCAAGACTAATCCAGCAGAAGCAAGGCAAGTCAAATCCAGGCAAGGTAAATCCAGGCAAGGCAAGGCAAGGCAAATCTAGGCAAGCAAAATCCAGCCAAGGGAAGGCAAGTACAATCCAGGCAAAGGCAAATGTTGGCAAGACAAAACCAGGCAAAGCAAGGCAAGGCAATGCAAGGCAAGGAAAATCCAGACAAGGCAAATCCAGCCATAGTAAGGCAAAACAAATCTAGGCTAGGTAAATCCAGGAAAGGCAAGGCAAATCAAATCCAGGAAAGGCAAGGCAAGGTAAATCCAAACAAGGAAAATTTAGGCATGGATAATCCAGGCAAGAAAAGGCAAGGCAAATTCAGGCAAAAAAAGGTAAGAATACTCCAGGCAAGGAAAATCCAGGCAAGGAAATCTAGGCAAGAAAAATCCAGGCAAGGCAAATTCTGGCAAGGCAATGCATGGCAAATTCAGACAAGGCAAATTGAAGCAAATCATGGCAAGTCAAATCCAGGCAAGGCAAGGCAAGACAAGGCATAACCAAGCAAGGCAAATCTAAGCAAGGCAAATCCAGGCAAATCAAGACAAGGCAAGTCCAGACAAAGCAAATCCAGGCAAGGCAATGCAAGGCACGGCAAGGCAGATTTAGGCAAAGAAACGCAAAACAAATCCAGGCATGGCAACGCAAGATAAATCCAGGAAAGGCAAATCCAGGCAAAACAAGGTAAGGCAAGTCCAGGCATGGCAACGCAAGATAAATCCAGGAAAGGCAAATCCAGGCAAAACAAGGTAAGGCAAGTCCAGGCAAGGCAAATCCAGGTAAGAAAAAGCAATGCAAGACAATTCCAGGCAAGGCAACTTTAGCCAAGGCAAAGCAAGAAAAATCCAGGCAAGGCAAATACAGGCAAGTCAAGGCAAGGCAACTGCAGGCAAGGCAAATCCAGGCAAGGACAATCCATGCAAGGCAAATCCAGGCAAGGCAAAACAAGGCAAATCCAGGCAAGTCAAATTTACGATAGGCACTTCAAGGCTAATCCCGCCAAGTCAAATCCAGTCAAGGCAAGAAAAATTCAGCCAAGGCAAGGCAAGGCAAAAAACATCCAGGCAAGTCAAGGCAATGCAAGGCAATGCAAATGCAGCCAAGGCAAGGCAAGTCAAATTCAGGCAAACTCAAATTCTGGCAAGACAAGGCCAGGCAAATAAACGCAATGCAATGCAAAGCAAGGCAAATCAAGGCAAGGCAAATACAGACAAGATAAAGCAAGGCAAATCCAGGCAAAACAAATCCAGAAAAAGCAAGGCAAAGCAAATTCAGAAAAGGCAATTTTAGGAAAAACAAGGCAAGGCAAATCCAGGCAAGGCAAGGCAAAACAAATCCAGGCAAGGAAAGGCAAGCATAATCCAATCAAGGAAAATATAGGCAAGGAAATCTAGCCAAGGAAAATCCTGGAAGGACAACGCATGACAAATCCAGGCATGGCAAATAAAGGCAAATTATGGCAAGGCGAATCCATCCAAAGCAAGGCAAGGCAAATAAAGGCAAGGCTAATTTAGGGAAGGCTAGGCAAGGCAAATCCAGTCAAGGCTAATCCAGGCAAGGCAAGGCAAGACAAGACAAATCCAGGCAACAGAAACCCAGAAAGACAAATTCAGTCAAAACAAAGCAAGGCAATCCTAGGCAAGAAAAATTCAGGCAAGGCAAGGCAAGGCAAGGCAAGGCAAGGCAAGGCAAGGCAAGGCAGGGCAAGGCAGGGCAAGGCAGGGCAAGGCAGGGCAAGGCAAGGCAAGGCAAGGCAAGGCAAGGCAAGGCAAGGCAAGGCAAGGCAAGGCAAGGCAAATTCAGCCAAGGCAAAGCAAGGCAAACCGAAAAATAAAAAATCCAGGCAAGGCAAATTCAGTCAAGGCAAGGAAAGCCAAATGCAGGCAAGGCAAGTCCACGCAAAACCAATCAAGGCAAGTCAAATCCACGAAAGGCAAGTGAAGGCTTATCCCACCAAGGCAACACCAGAAGAGGCAAGGGAAGGCAAGGCAAATTCAGGCTAGGCAAGGCAAGGAAAATCCAGGCAAGGCAAATCCAGGCAAGAAAATTTCAGGCAAGGCAAATCCAGGGAAGGTGAGGCAAGGCAAATCCAGCCAAGGCAAGGTAAGACAAATCCAGGCTATACAAATCCAGGCAAGGCAAGGCAAACAAAATTTAGGTAAGGCAAATCCAGGCAAAGCAAGGTAAGTCAAATTCAGGCAAAGGCAAATCCTGGAAAGTCAAGGCCAGGCAAATCAAGCCAAGGCAAATCCAGGCAAGGTAAGGCAAAGAAAATAAAAAAAAGGCAATTTAATGCAACTCCAGGCAAGGCAACTCCAGGCAAGGCAAATCCAGGTAATGCAAATTTAGGCAAGCATAATCCAGGCAAAAAAAATCCAGGCAAGTCAAGGCAAGGCAAATTCAGGCAAGGCAAGGCAAGGCAAGGCAAGAAATATCCATGCAACACAAGTTCAGCCCAGGCAAGGCAAGGGATATCCAGGCAAGGCAAATCAAGTCAAGGCAAGGCAAGGCAAATCCAGACAATGCAAGTCAAATCCAGGCAAGGCGAATTCTGGCAAGGCAAAACAAGGCAAATCAAGGCAAGGAAAAGCAAGGCAAGGCAAATCCAGCCAAAGTCAAGCAAGGCAAATCGAGGCAAGACAAATCCAGGAAAGGCAAGGCAAAGAAAATCCAGAAAAGCCAATTTTAGGAAAGACAAGGCAAGAAAAGTCCAGGCAACACAAATTCAGCCAAGACAAGGCAAGGCAAATCAAGGCAAGGCAAGGCAAGGCAAATCCAGAGAAGGCAAGTTAAATCCAGGCAAGGCAAATCCTGGCAAGGCAAGGCCAGGCAAATCAAGGCAAGGCAACGCAAGAGAAGGCAAATTCAGGCAAGGCCAATCCATGCAAGGCAAATCCAGGCAAGGCAAAACAAGGCAAATCCAGGCAAGTCGAATCCACGACCAGCATGTCAAGGCTAATCCTGCCAAGAAAAATCCCGACAAGATAAGGCAAGGCAAATTCAGGCAAGGCAAGTAAAATCCAGGCAAGGCAAGGCAAATCCAGCCAAGGGAAGGCAAGTCAGATCCAGGCAACGCAAATCGTGGCAAGACAAGGCAACACAAGGCAAGGCAAACCAAAGCAAGGTAAAGCAAGGCAAATTCAGGCAAAACAAATCCAAAAAAGGCAAGGCAAAGCAAATCCAGAAAAGGCAATTTTAGGTAAGGCAAGGCAAAAAAAAAATCCAGGCAAGGAAAATCCAGGCAAAGCAAATCCAGGCAAGGATAATCCAGTAAGGCAAATCCAGGCAAGGCAAGGCAAGGCAAGGCAAATCCAGGCAAGGCAAGGCAAAACAAGGCAAATTCAGGCAACACAAAACCAGCCAAGGCAAGGCAAGGCAAGGCAAGGCAAGGCAAATCCAGACAAGGCAAGTCAAATCCAGGCAAGGCAATTCCTGGCAAGGCAAGGCAACGCAAAGCAAGGCAAATCCAGGCAATGCAAATCCAGGCAAGGCAAGGTAATGCAAATTCAGACAAGCAAGACAAGGCAAATCCAGGCAAGGAAAAATATGCAGGGATAATCCAGTCAAGGCAAATCCATGAAAGAAAAAACAAGACAGATCCAGGCAAGGCAATTCCAGTCAAGTCAAGAAAAGTCAAGGCAAATCCAGGCAAAGAAAAACAAACCAAGGCAATGCAAGGCAAATCCAGGAGAGGCAAATCCTGGCAAGGCAAGCCAGACAAATCCAGAAAAGGCAAGCAAGGCAAATGCAGGCAAGGCAAATCCAGGCAAGGCAAAACCAGGCAAGGAAACACTAGGAAAATCCAGACAAGGCAAATTTAGGCAAAACAAACCAAGTAAGTCCAGGCAAGGCAAATCCAGCCCAAGCAAGGCAGGGCAAGTTAAGGCAAATTCAGAAAATGTAGCACAACGCAAGATAAATTTAGGCAAGGCAAATCCAGGCAAGGCAAGGCAGTGCAATGCAGGCAACGCACATCCAGGCAAGGCCAATCCTTGCAAGGCAAAACAAGGCAAATCCACGCAAGTCAAATCGACAATAGGCATGTCAAGTCAAATCCCGCCAAGGCAAATCCAGGAAGGAAAGGCAAGGCAATTTCAGGCAAGGCAAGGCAAATCCAGGAAAGGCAAGGCAAGGCAAGTAAAATCCAGGCAAGTCAAATTTAGCCAAGGTAAACCAAGGCAAATTCTGGCAAGGCAAATCCAGGAAACGCAAGGCAAAGCAAATCCAGGAAAGGCAATTTTAGGAAAGGCAAGTCAAGGCAAATCCAGGTAAGGAAAATGCAGGCAAGGCAAATCCAGGCAAGGATAATCTAGGCAAGGCAAATCCAGGCAAGTCAAGTCAAGCCAAATCCAGGCAAGGCAAGGCAAGGCAAGGTAAATCCAGAAAAGGCAAGGCAAAATCAGGCAAGGAGAATCCAGCCAAGGAAAGGAAAGGAAAGGAAAGGCAAATCCAGGCAAGGCAATTCCAGGCAAGGTAAATCCAGGCAATGCAAATTTAGGTAAGGCAAGGCAATGGAAATTTAGGCAAGGTAATTCCAAGCATGGCAAGGCAAGGCAAATCCAGGCAAGACCAATACAGACAAGGCATATCCACGCAAGGCAAAACAGGGAAAATCCAGGGATAAAAGGGAAAAAAAATCAAGGCAGGGCAAATCAAGGCAAGGCAAGGCAAGACAAATCCAGGCAAGTCAAATCCATGCAAGGAAAAACAAGGCAAATTCAGTCAAGTCAAGTCCAGGCAAAACAAAGCAAGGCAAATCCAGGCAAAAAAAGGCAATTCAAGTTCAGGCAAGCAACGCAAAGCAAATCCAGGCAAGGTAAATCCAGGTAAGGCAAGGCAAGGAATAATTAGGAAAGAAAAGGCAAGAAAAATAAAGGCAAGGAAAATCCAGGCAAGACAAATCCAGGCAAGACAAAGCAAGGCAAATCCAGGCAAGGCAAATCCAGCCAAAGCAAATCCAGCCAAAGCAAGGCAAGGCAAATTCAGGCAAGGCAAATCCAGGCAAGGGAAGGCAAGGCAAATTCTGGCAAAGCAAAGCAAGGCAAGGCAAGGCAAATGCAGCCACGGCAAGGCAAGGCAAGTCAAAGCAAATGCAGGCAAAGAAAATCCAGCCAAGCCAAGGCAAGAAAAATCCAGGCAAGGAAAATCCAGGCAAGAAAAATGCAGGCAAGGCACATAAAAAAACGCAAATCTAAGCAAGGCAAATCCACTCAATGCAAGGCAAAGAAAATTCAGGAAAGTGAAATTCAGGCAAGGCAAGTGAAGTCAAATGAGGCAAGACAAATCCAGGCAACGGAAATCTATGCAAGGCAAAGCAAGGCAAATCCAGTCAAGTAAAGTCCAGGCAAAGCAAAGCAAGGGAAGCCAAATTCAGCCAAGGCAAGGCAAGGAAAATCTAAGCAAGGCAAATCCATTCAAGGCAAGGCAAAGGAAATCAAGGCAAGGCAAGGCAAGGCAAATGCAGGCAAGGCCAATTCAGGCGAGGCCAATCTAGGCAAGTCAAATTCATGAAAGGCAAGTCAAGGCAAATCCCGCCAAGGGACATTCAGGTAAGTCAAGGAAGGCAAGGCAAATTCAGAAAAGCAAATCCAGGAAAGGCAAATGCAGGCGAAGCAAACCAAGGCAAATCCAGGCAAGGAAAGTCAAGAAAAATCCAGGAAAGGCAAATCCAGGCAAGGCAAATCTAGGAAAGGTAAATCCAGGCAAGGCAAGGAAAGGCAAATCCAGGCAAGACAAATCCAGCCAAACAAGACAAGGCAAATTCAGGCAAAACAAATCTAGAAAAGACAAATCGAGGCAAGGTAAATAGAGGCAAGTCAAGGTAAGGTAAATCCCATCAAGGCAAGGCAAGGCAAGGCAAATTCAGCCAAGGCAAGACAAAAAAATCCAGGAAAGGCAAAAACAGGCAAGGCTAATCTAGGCAAGAAAAATTCAGGTGGGCAAATTCTGTCAAGGCAAGGCAAGGCAAATCCAGGTAAGACAAATCGAGGCAAATTCAGGCAAGTCAAATCCAGGTATGGCAAGGCAAGACAAGGCAATGCAAAACAAGGCAAGGCATATCCTGGTAAGGCAAGGCAGTGCCAGGCAAATTTAGGCAAGGCAAATCCAGCCAAGGCAAAGCAAGACAAATACATGCAAGGCAAATCCAGGAAAAACAAACATAGGTAAGGCAAATTCAGGTAAAAAAAATCCAGGCAAGGCAAATCCAGGCAAGGCAAAACAAGGCAAATCCAGGCAAAGCAAACCCAGCTAAGGCAAGACATGGCAAATCCAGGGGAGGCAAATCCATGCAAGACAAAGCAAAGCAATCTAAATCCAGGCAAGGCAAGGCAAGGCAAAATACACAAAGGCAAGGCAATTTTAGGCAAGGTAAGGCAAGGCAAATCCAGACAAGGCAAGGCAAGACAAGGCAAATGCAGGTAAGGTCAATTTAGGCAAGGCAAATCCAGGCAAAACAAAACATGGCAAATTCATGCAAGTCAAATCCAGGCAAGGGAAATCCAGACAAAACAAATCCAGGCAAGGCAAAACATGGAAAATCCAGGCAAGGCAAATCCAGGCAAGACAAGACAAGGCAAGGCAAATTCATGTAAGGAAATCCAGCCAAGGCAACTTAAGGTAAATCCAGCCAAGGACAATCCAGACAAGGCAAATCCAGGCAAGGGAAGTCAAGGAAAGGCAATCCAGGCAAGGCAAGTGCAGCCAAAGCAAGGCAAAGCAAATCTAGGCAAGGCAAATCCAGCCAAGGCAAGGCAAGGCAAACCCAGGCAAGGCAAATCCAGGCAATGCAAATTCAGCCAAGGTAAGGCAGTGCAAATCCATGCAAGGCAAATTCTTTCAAGGCAAATCCAGGCAAGGCAATTCCAGGCAACGCAAAGCAAGGCAAGGCAAATCCAGCCAAGGCAACGCAAGAAAATTCAAGCATGGCAAAGCCATTCAAAGCAAAACCAGGCAAGGCAATTTCAGGCACAGCAAGGCAATGCAAATCCAGGCAAGGCAAATTCGGGCAAGGCAATGCAAAGCAAATCTAGGCAAAATAAATATAGGCAAGGCATATCCAGGCAAAGAAAATCCACGGAAGGCAAGGCAAGTCAAATCCAGGCAAGGCAAATTTAGGTAAGGCAAACCCAGGCAAAACAAGGGAAAGCAAATCCAGGCAAGGCAAGACAAGGCAAGGCAAATCCAGGCAATTCAGATCAAGACAAGGGAAATCCAGGCAAGGCAAGGCAAAGGAAATCCAGGCAAGGCAAATGCTGGCAAGGCATGGCAAGGCAAATGCAGGCAACACAAATCCAGGCAAGGCAAATCCAGGCAAAGCAAAACCACACAAGGCATAACAACGCAAATCCAGCCAAGTCAAATCCATGATACGCCAGTCAAGGCTAATCTAGCCAAGGCAAATTTAGGCAAGGCAAGGCATGGCAAGTTCAGGCAAGGCAAGGCGAGGCAAATCTAGGCAAGTCAAGCCCTGGCAAGGGAAATCAAGGCAAATCCCAGCAAGGCAAATCCAGGCAAGGCAAGGCAATACAAATTCAGGCAAGGGACACAAGGAAAATCTAGGCAAGGCAAATCCAGGTAAGGCAATGCAAGGTACATAAAATCCAGGCAAGGCAAATACAAACAAGGCAAATCTAGGCAAGGAAAATTCAGGCAAGGCCAGTCCAGGCAAAGCACAGCAAGAAAAATCCAGGCAAATCCAGGCAAGGCAAAACAAGGTAAATTCAGGAAAGTCAAATTCACGAAAGACAAGTAAAGGCTAATCCTGCCAAGGCAATCCACGCAAGCCAAAACAAAAAAAATCCAGACAAGATAAGGCAAACAAATACAGGCAAGACAAAATCAGGCAAGGCAAGGCAAGGCAAGGCAAATCCAGGAAGGAAAATCCAGGTAAGGCAAATACAGAAAAGGCAAATCCAGGCAAAATAAATCCAGCCAATGCAAGGCAAAGGAAATCCAGGCAAGGCAAATCCAGGCAAGGCAAGGCAAGGCAAGGCAAATTCAGGCACAGCAAATCCAGCCAAGGCAAGGCAAGGGAAATCCACGCAAGGCAAATCCACGGAAAGCAAATCCACGCAAGGAAAATCCAGGCAAGGCAAATGCAGACAATGCAAGGCAAAGCAAATACAGGAAACACAATTTCAGGCAAAAGAAGGCAAGTCAAATCCAGGAAAGGCAAATCCAGGCAATACATATCCAGGTAAGACAAATCCACGCAAGGCAAAACAAAGAAAAGCCAGGCAAGGCAAGGAAAAGCAAACCCAGTCAAGGGAAACTCAGGCAAGACAAATCCAGGCAAGGCAGATTCATCCAATGCAAAACAAAGAAAATCCAGGGAAGGCAAGTCAAGGCAAAACAAGTCAAGGCAAATCCCAGCAAGTCAAATCCAGGCAAAGGAAAACAATGCAAATTCAGGCAAGGCAAGGTAAAAAAAATCCAGGCAAGGCAAATAGAAACAAAGCAAATCTCGGCAAGGAAAATCCCAGCAAGGTAAATTCTGGCAAAACAAGGCAAGGAAAATCCATGTAAGGCAAATCAAGGAAATCCAGGCAATGCAAATCCAGGCAGAACAAGGCAAGACAAGACAAAACAAAGCAAGGCAAGGCAAATCCAGGCAAGGCAAATCCCGGAAAGGCAAATTTAGGCAAATCAAGGCAAGCAAGTCCATACAATTCAAATCCAGGCAAGGCAAGTCAAGGCAAGGCATGGCAAATCCAGGCAAGCAACGCAAGGCAAATCCAGGCAAAGCAAAGCAAGTCAAATCCAGGCAAGGCAAAAACAGAAAAGGCAAATCCAGGCAAGGCAAGTCCAGTCACGACAAGGAAAAGGAAATGCAGGGAAGGCAAATTCAGGCAAGGCAAGGTAAGGCAAAGGAAGAAAAGGCAAATCAAGGAAAGGCCTATCCAGGAAAGTTAAATCCACGAATAATATGAGTCAAGGCAAATCCCGACGAGGGAAGTCCAGGCAAGGAAAGGGAAGGCAACGCAAATTCAGGCAAAGCAAGCAAGGCAAATTTATGCAAAGCAAGGCAAGACAAATTTAGGCAAGGCAAATCAAAGCAAGGCAAATCCAGGCAAGGAAAGGCAAGAAAAATCCAGCAAGGCAATTACAGGCAAGGAAATCCAAGAAAATCCAGGCAAGGCAAATGCAGACAAAGCAAATCCAGGCTAGGCAAGGCAAAACAAGGCAAATCCAGACAATGCAATTGCACCCAAGGCAAGGCAAGTCAAATAAAGGCAAGGGATATCCAGACAAAGCAAGGCAGGGCAAATCAAGGCAAGTAAAAGCAAGAAAAATCCAGGCAAGGCAAGGCAAATCCAGGCAAGCAAAGGCAAGAAAAATCCAGGCAAGGCAAATATAGGCAAGGAAAAATCAGGAAAGGAAAATCCAGGCAAGGAAAATTCAGGCGAGGCAAGGCAAGGTAAATCCAGGCAAGGCAAGTAAACGAAAAGCAAGTCAAAGTAAATCCAGGCAAGACAAGGGAAGGCAAGGCAGATCTAGGCAAGGCAAATTGAGCCAAGACAAGGCAACGCAAATCCAGAAAAGGGAAACCAAGGCAAAACAAGGCAAGGCAAATCCAGGCAAGGCAAGACAAGACCAGACAAATCCAGGCAAGGCAAATCCAGCCCAGGCTAGGCAAGGCAAATCCAGGCAAAAAAAAATTAGGCAAAAAAAAATTCAGGCAAGGCAAGGCAAAGCAAATACAGGCAAGGCAATTAAAGGCAAGGCATAGCAAGGCAAATCCATTTTAGGCAAATCCAGGCAAGGCAAGGCAAATCCAGCCAAGACAAGGCAAGACAAATATAGGCAAGGCAAATTCAGGCAAAGCAAAGCAAGGCTAGGCAAATCCAGGCAAGGCAAATACAGCCAAGGCAAGGCAAGGCAAATCCAGGCAAGGCAAATCCAGTCAAGGCAAAGTAAGGCAAATCCAAGCAAGGCAAAGTCAGCGAAAACAAGGAAAGGCAAATCCAAGCAAGGCAATTCAAGGCAAGGCAAATCAAAACACGGCAAGGCAAGGCAAGGCAATGCAAATCCAGACAAGGCAAATCCAACCGAAGCAACGTCAGGCAAATTCAAGCATAGCAAATCCAGGCTAAGGAAATTCAGGCAAGGCAATTCCAGGCACGGAAAGGCAATGCAAATCGAGGGAAGGCGAAATCAGGCAAGTCAAATTCAGGCAAGGCAAATCCACGAAAGGCAAAAGAGGGTAAATCCAGAAATGGCAAGGCAAAGCAAATCCAGGCAAGGCAAATTCAGTCAAGGCAACCCAAGGCAAATAAAGAAAGGCAAATAAAGGCAAAACAAGGCAAAAGAAATTGAGACGAAGCAAATCCACCCAAGACAAGGCAAGGTAAATCCAGGCAAAACAAATCCAGGCAAGGCAAAGAAAGGCAAATCTAGGCAAGGCCAATGCAGTCAAGGGAAGTCATGGCAAATGCAGGCAAGGCAAGACGAATTCAGGCAAGGCAAATCCTGGCAAGGAAAGGCAAGACAAATCTAGGCAAGGAAAATCCAGTCAAGGCAAGGCAAGGCAAATCTATGTAAGGCAAATCCAGGCAAGGCAAATCCAGGCAATACAAGGCAAATGCAGGCAAGTCTAAGCAAGGCAAATCTAGGAAAAGCAAATACAGACAAGGCAAGGCAAGGCAAATTCGGCCAAGGCAAATACAGTCAAGGCAATGCAAATCCTGGCAAGACAAGGCAAGTCATATTTAGGTAAGGCAAATACAGGGAAGGCAAGGCAAGGCAAATCTAGGGAAGGCAAGGTAAGGCTAATTCAGCAAAGAGGAATCCAGGTAAGGCAAAGCAAATCCAGGCAAGGCGAGGGAAGGCAAATATAGGCAGGGCACATTTAATGATAACAAGGCAAGTCAACTCTGGCCCAGGCAAATCTAGGCAAGGCAAGGCAAGGCAAGGCAAGTTCAGAAAAGGCAAATCCAGGCAAAGCAAGGAAAGACAAGTTTAGGCAAGGAAAATCCAGGCAAGGCAAGGCAAGGCAAGGCAAATCCAGGCAAGGCAAGGCAAGGCAAATCCAGGCAAGGCAAGGGAAGTCAAATTCACACAAGGAAAATCAGGCGAGGCAAGGCAAGGCAAGGCAAGGCAAATCTAGGCAAGGCACGGCAAGGCAAATACAGGCGAAACCAATCTAGGCAATGCAAGGCAAGGCAAATCCAGGCAAGGCACAACAAGGCAAACCCAGGCAAGGGTAATCCAGGCACAGCAATGCAAAGCAAATCCCGGCAAGGCAAGACAAGTGAAATCCAGGCAAGACAATACAAGGTAAATTTAGGCAAGGCAAATCAAGAAAGGCAAGGACAGAGAAATACAGGCTAGGCAATTCCAGACCCAGTGAGGCAAGGCAAATCCAGGCAAGACAAAGAAAAACAATTCCATGCAAGGCAAATCCAGGCATTTCAAGGCAAGGCAAATTTAGGCAAGTCAAGGCAAGGTAAATCCAGGCAAGGCAATTCAAAGCAAATAAAAGGAAGGCAAATCAAGACAAAACAAGGTAAGGGAAACCGAGTCAAGGAAAATCCACGCAAGGCAAGACAAGGTAAATCCATGCAAGGCAAATCGAGGCAATGCAAATGCAGGCAGGGCAAGGAAAGGAAAATGCAGTCATGGAAATTTCAGGCAAGACAAGGCAAGGCAAATTGAGGCAATTTCCAGGCAAGGCAAAGCAAGGCAAATCCAGTCAACACAAATGCAGGCAAGGCAAAGAAAGGCAAATTCAGTCAACGCAAGGCAAGGCAAATCCAGACAAAGGAAAACAAGGCAAATTTAGGCAAGGCAAATCCAGGCAAATGAGAGCAAGGCAAATATAGGCAGGGCACATTCAGGGATAACACGGCATGGCAACTTTGGCCCAGGCAAATCCAGGCAAGGCAAATCCAGAAAAGACAAATCCAGGCAAAGCAGAGAAGTGCAAACCCAGGCAAGGCAAGGAAAGGCAAATCCAGGCAAGGCAAATCCAGGCAAGGTAAATCCAGGCAAGGCAAATAAAGGGAAGAAAAATCTAGGCAAAACATGGCAATGGAAATTGAGGCAAGGCAAATCTATTCAAGGCAAGGCAAGGAAAAACCAAGAGGGGCAAGGCAAGGCAAGACAAATCCAGAAGATAAAAATTCAGGCAAGGATATGCAAGACAAATCTAGATAAGGAAAATTCAGGCAAGGAAGGACAAGGCAAATCTAGTTGAGGCAAATTCAGGCAAGGCAAAGAAAGGCAAATCCAGGCAAGACAAATCCAGGCAAGGGAAGGGAAGGCAAATCCAAGCGAGGAAAATCCAGGCAAAACAAGGCAAGACAAATCCAGGCCAGCAAATCCAGTCAAGGAAAGGCAAGACAAATATAGTCAAGTGAATTCCTGGCAAGGAAAGGCAAGGCAAATCTAGGTAAAGCAAATCCAGACTAGACAAAAAAAGGCACATCTTGGCAAGGCAAATAAAAACAATGCAATGCAGAACAAATGCAGGGAAGTCTAGGACAGGCAAGCCCAGGGAAGGCAAATCCAGACAAGCAAGGCCAGGCAAATACAGCCTAGCCAATCCAGGAAAGGCAAGGCAAATCCAGGAAAGGCAAGGGAAGGCAAATTCAGGAAAGACAAATACAGGCCAGGCAAGGCAAGGCAAATCGAAGCGAGGTAAATTCTGGAAAAACAAGGTAAGGCAAATACAAGCAAGGCAAGGCAAGGCAAATTTATGCAGGGAAATAGAATGCAAATTTAAGCAGGGATCATCCAGGCAAGGCAAAGCACGGCCACCCTGGCAAGACAAATCCAGGTAAGGCAAGGCAAGGCAAATACAGGCAAAGCAAGGGGAGAAATATCCAGGCAATTCAATTCAAGGCAAATCTAGGCAAGGCAAAACAAAGCAAATCGAGGCAAAAAGAAACCAGAGAAGGCAAGGCAAGGCCAATCCTGGCAAGGCACATCCAGTAAAGGCAATGCAAGGCAAATGCAGGAAGGCAAATCTTGGAAATGCCAGGCAAGGCAAATACAGGCAAGGCAAATCCATGCAAGGCAATGCAAGGCAAATCCAGGCAAAGCAAGGCAAGGCAAATTTAGGCAATTCAAGTCAAGGCAAATCCAGGCAAGGCCAAACAAAGCAAATCCAGGCAAAAAGAAACCAGGGAAGGCAAGGCAAGGCACATCAAGTAAAGGCAATTCAAGGCAAATGCAGGCAAGGAAAATTTTGGAAAAGCAAGGCAAGGCAAATACAAGCAAGGCAAATCCATGCAAGTCAAGACAAGGCAAATCCAGGGAAGGCAAATCCTGGCAAGGCAAAACAAGTCAAATCCAGGCAAGGCACATCCAGTAAAGGTAATGCAAGGCAAATGCAGGAAGGCAAATCTTGGAAATGCCAGGCAAGGCAAATACAGGCAAGGCAAATCCATGCAAGGCAATGCAAGGCAAATCCAGGCAAAGCAAGGCAAGGCAAATTTAGGCAATTCAAGTCAAGGCAAATCTAGGCAAGGCAAATCCAGGCAAGGCCAAACAAATCAAATCCAGGCAAAAAGAAACCAGGGAAGGCAAGGCAAGGCACATCAAGTAAAGGCAATTCAAGGCAAATGCAGGCAAGGCAAATTTTGGAAAAGCAAGGCAAGGCAAATACAAGCAAGGCAAATCCATGCAACGCAAGACAAGGCAAATCCAGGGAAGGCAAATCCTGGCAAGGCAAAACAAGTCAAATCCAGGCAAGGAAATCCAGGCATAGCAATGCAAAGCAAATGCAGGCAAGGCAAATCTTGGAAACGCAAGGCAAGGCAAATACAAGCAAGGCAAATCCATGCAAGGCAAGGTAAGGCATATCCCGGCAAGGCAAATCCAGGCAAGGTAAAACAGAAATCCAAACAAAATAAACCAGGGAAGACAAAGCAAGGCCAATTCAGGCAAGGAACATCCCGTAAAGGCAATGCAAGGCAAATGCAGGCAAGGCAAATCTTGGAAACGCAAGGCAAGGCAAATACAGGCAAGGCAAATCCATGCAAGGCAAGGCAAGGCAAATATAGGGAAGGCAAATGCAGGCAAGGCAAGGCAAGGCAAGGCAAATTGAGACATAGCAAATAAGTCAAGAAAAGGCAACACAAATATTGGCAAGGCAAATCCAAGCATGGCAAGTCAAGACAAATCCAGGCAAGGCAAATCCAGGCAAAATAAGACAGGGCTAATCCAGGCAAGGCCAGGAAAGGCAAAAAAAGGGAAAACAAATCCGGGCAAAACAAGGCAAGACAAATGCAGGCAAGGCAAACCCAGGCAAGGAAAATCCTGGCAAGGCAAGGCAAATCTAGTCAAGGTAAATCATGGTAAGGCAAGGAAAGGCAAGTCCAAGAAAGGCAAATCCAGGCAAGGCTAAGCAAGGCAAATCCAGGCAAATAAAGAAAAAGCAAATCCAGAAAAGGCAAACCCAGAAATGGCAAGGCATGGATAATCCAGGCAAGGCAAGGCAAGGCAAATCAGGGCAAAGCTAATCCAGGCAAGACAATGCAAGAAAAATCCAGGCAAGGGAAATACATGCAAGACAAAGCAAGCCAAATCCAGGCAAGGCAAATCCACGCAAGGGAAGGCAAGGAAAATCTACGCAGTGCAAATTCAGGTAAGGAAAGGCACGGCAATTTCTGGCAAGGCAAGTCCATGCAAGGCAAGGCAATGCAAATCCAGGAAAGGCAAATCCAGGCAAGGAAAGGCAAGGAAAGGCAAATCCAGGCAAGGGAAATTTAAGAAAGGCAATGCAAGGCAAATCCAGGCACAGCAAGTCAAAGCAAATCTAGGCAAGAAAAATCCAGGTAAGGTAAGGCAACGGAAATTCAGGAAAGGTAAGCAAGGCATACTCAGGCAAGGTAAATCCAGGCAAAGCAAAGCAAGGCGAATACAGGCAAGGCAAATAATTGCAAGGGAAGGAAAGGCAAATCCAGGCAATGAAAATCCAGGCAAGGCAATGCAAGGCAAATTCAGGCAAGGCAATTTCAGAATAGGCCAGACAAGACAAATACAGGCAAGGCAAGGCGAGGCAAACCAAGGCAAGGGAAATCCAGGCAAGTCAAATCCAGACAGGTCAGGGCAAGACAATTCAGGCAAGGCAAATCCAGGCAAAACAAGGCAAGGCAAATCCTGGCAAGGCAAATCCAGGCAATGAAAGGCAAGGCAAATCCAGACAAGGCAAATTCAGGCAAGGCATGGCATGTTAATGCAAATCCAGGCAAGGGAAATCCAGGAAAGGCAAATTCAGGCAAGGCAAGGCAAGGCAAATCAAGGCAAGGCAAGGCAAATGCAGGCAAGGCAAATTTGGGAAAGGCAAGGCAAGGTAAAAACAGGCAAGGCAAATCCAGGCAAGGCAAACCCTGGCAAGGCAAAACAAGGCAAATCCAAGCAAGGCAAATCGAGGCATGGCAATGCAAAGCAAATCCAGGTAAGGAAAAACAGGGCAAATCCAGCCAACGCAAATCCTGGCAAGGCAAGACAAGTCAACTCCAGGCAAGGCAAGACAAGGCAAATTTTGGCAAGGCAAATCAAGGAAGGCAAGGCAAGGCAAATCCAGGAAAGACAATTCCAGGCCAGGCAAGGCAAGGCAAATCAGGCAATACAAAGAAAGGCAAATCTACTAAAGGCAATTCCAGGCAAGGCAAGGCAAGGCAAATCTAGGCAAAAGAATTCCAGGAAATAGAAATTCCCTTCCAGGAAAGGCATGGAAAAACAATTCCAAGGAAGACACATCCAGGCAAGGCAAGGAATGTCAAATCCAGGCACGTGAAATCCAGGCAAGAAAAGGAAAGAAAACTTTAGGAAAAGTAAATCCAGGCAAAGCAAGGCAAGGCAAGTCAAGTTCACACAAAGCAAATAAGGCAAGGCAATTCAAGGCAAATTTAGGCAAGGCAAGGCAAGGCAAATTTATGCAAGTCAAATGAAGGAAAGCAAGGCAAGGCAAATTTTGCCAAGGAAATTCCAGGCATGGCAAGGCAAGGCAAATCCAGGCAGGGCAAATCCAGGCAGGGCAAAGCAAGGCAAGGCAAATACAGGCTAAGTAAGGCAACGCAAATTCAGGCAAGGTAAATTCAGGCACCACAAGTCAAGGCAAAAGAAGGAAAGACAAATTTAGGCAAAACAAGGTCAGTAAAATAGAGGAAAGGCAAATCCATGCAAGGCAAGGAAAGGCAAATCCAGGCAAGGACAGGGAAGACAAATCCCGAAAATGCAAATTCAGGCAAGAACAGGCAAGACAAATCTAGGAAAGGGAAATCCAGGCAAAAAAAATGGCAAGGCAAAGCCAAAATAGACAAATGGGACCTAATGAAACTCCACAGCTTCTGCACGGCAAAAGAAACAGTCACTAGAGTGGATCGGCAACCAACAGAATGGGAAAAAAATTTCGCAGTCTACCCATCTGACAAAGGGCTGATATCCAGAATTTACAAACAACTCAAGCAGATTTACAGGAAAAAAACAAACAAGCCCATTCAAAAGTGGGCAAAGGATATGAACAGATACTTTACGAAAGAAGACATATATGAGGCCAACAATCATATGAAAAAATGCTCATCGTCACTGGTCATCAGAGAGATGCAAATCAAAACCACATTGAGATACCATCTCACGCCAGTTAGAATGGCGATCATTAAAAAATCTGGAGACAACAGATGCTGGAGAGGATGTGGAGAAAAAGGAACACTTTTACACTGTTGGTGGGAGTGTAAATTAGTTCAACCATTGTGGAAGACAGTGTGGCGATTCCTCAAGGCCTTAGAAATAGAAATTCCATTTGACCCAGCAATTCCATTACTGGGTATATATCCAAAAGACTATAAATCGTTCTACTATAAGGACACATGTACACGAATGTTCATTGCAGCACTGTTTACAATAGCAAAGACCTGGAATCAACCCAAATGCCCATTGATAATAGACTGGATTGGAAAAATGTGGCACATATACACCATGGAATATTATGCAGCAATCAGAAATGATGAGTTCGTGTCGTTTGTAGGGACATGGATGAATCTGGAAAACATCATCCTCAGCAAACTGACACAAGAACAGAAAATGAAACACCGCATATTCTCCCTCATAGGTGGGTGATGAAAAATGAGAACACATGGACACAGAAAGGGGAGTACTAAACACTGGGGTCTATTGGGGGGAAAAGGGGAGGGCCAGTGGGAGGGGGAGGTGGGGAGGGATAGCCTGGGGAGAAATGCCAAATGTGGGTGAAGGGGAGAAGAAAAGCAAAGCACACTGCCATGTGTGTACCTATGCAACTGTCTTGCATGCTCTGCTCATGTACCCCAAAACCTATAATCCAATAAAAAATTAAAAAAAAAAATGACAAGGCAAATCTAGGTAAGGCAAATCAAGGCAAGGCTAATCCAGGCAAGGGAAGGCAAGGCAAATCCATGCAGGAAACATCCAGGCAAGGCACGGCAAGACAAATCCAGGCCCGGGAAATACAGGAAAAGAAAGGCAAGACAAATCTAGGCAAGGAAAATACAGGCAAGGAAAGGCAAGACAAATCCAGTCAAGGGAAATCCAGGCAAGAAAAGGCAAGGCAAATCTAGGTAAGTCAAATCTATGCAAGACAAAGAAAGGCTAATCCAGGCAAGGCAAATCCAGTCAAGGCAAGGCAAGGCATGTGCAGGCAAGTCTAGGAAAGGCAAATCCAGAAAAGTCAAATCCAGACAAGGCAATTCAAGCCAAATCTAGCCAAGGCAATTCCAGGCAAAGTAAGGCAAATACAGGAAAGACAAGGCAAGTCAAATTCAGGTAAAACAAATCCAGGCAAGGCAAATCCAGGGAAAGCAAGGTAGGGCAAATTCAGGAAAGAAAAATTCAGGCAAGGCAACGCAAGGCAAATCCAGGCAAGGCAAGGAAAGACAAATTCAGGCAAGGCAAATCCAGGCAAGTCAAGGCAAGGCAAATCCAGGAAAAACAAGAAAAGGCAAATCCAGGTGAGGCAATAGAAGGCAAGTTTAGGCAGTGTTCATCCAGGCAAAACAAAGCATGGCCACTCTGTTCAAGGAAAATCCAGGAAAGGCAAGGCGATGCAAATGCAGGCAAAGCAAATCTAGGCAAGGCATGGTAAGGCAAATACAGGCAAAACAAATTCAGGCAATGCAAGGTAAGATAAATCCAGAAAGTTGAAAAAAGGCAAATCTAGGTAAGGCAAATCGAGGCATGGCAAAGAAAGGCAAGTCCAGCCAAAGCAATTCCAAGGAAGGCAAGGTAAGAATAATTCAAAAAAGACAAATCAAGGCAAGGGAATGCAAGGCAAATCCAAGCAAGACAATGAAGGCAAATTCAGGCAAGGAAAGGCAAGCAAATCCAGCCAAGGCAAAACCAGGCAAAGCAAAGCAAGGCAAAGCAAGGCAAGGAAAATCCAGGCAAGGCAAAGCCAGGCAAAGCAAAGCCAGGCAAGTAAAGGATAGGCAAATCCAAGATAACAAAGGCAAGGCAAATCCTGGCAAGGCAAAACCAGGCTAGGCAAGGCAAGGCTAATCCAGGTAAGGCAAATCCAGGAAAGGCAATGAAAGGCAAATCCAGGCAAGGCAAAGCAAGGCAAATTCAGGCAAGGCAAATACTGGCAAGGCAAGGCATGAAAAATCCTGGCAAGGCAAATTTAGGCAAGGCAAGGCAAGGCAAATCCAGGCAACGTCAATCCAGGCAAAAAAAGGCAAGGCAAATATAGGCAAGGCCAATCCAGGCAAGGCAAATCTAAGGAAGGGAAGGCAAGACAAATTTAGGCAAGGCAAAACCAGGCAAGGCAAAGCAAGGCAAATCCAGGCAAGGTAAGAAAAAACAAACACAGGCAAGGGAAATCCATGCAAGACAAGGCAAGGCAAACAAAAAGAAGGCTAAAAATGGGAGCACAAATACAGGCCAAACAAGGCAAGGCATATTCAGGCAAGGCCATGCAAAGCAAATCCACGTAAGGCAAATCCACGAAAGATAGGCAAGACAAATAAAGAAAAGGCAAATCTAGGCAAGACAAGTAAAGGCAAATATAAAAAATACATATACAGGCTAAACAAAGCAAGACAAATCCAGGCATGGCAAGGCAAGTCAATTCCATACAAGGCAACCCAAGAAAAATCCAGGCAAGGCACACCAGGCAAGGCAAGGCAAGGCAAATACAGAAAAGGCAAATCTAGGTGAAACAAAGCAATGCAAATAAAGGCAAGGCAATTCCAGACAAGGCAAGGCAAGGCCAATCCAGGCAAGGCAAATCAAGGCAAGTCAAGGAAAAACAAATTTAGGCAAAGCAAATCCAGGCTAGACAAGGCAAGGCAAATACAGGCAAGGAAATCCTGGAAAGAAAACACGAGGCAAACCAAGCCAAGGCAAATCCAGGCATGGCAATGCAAAGCAAATCCAGGCAAGGCAAGGCAAGGCAAGGCAAATCGAGGCAATGCAAATACAGGCAAGACAAAGCAAGGCAAATACAGGCAAGGCAAATCCAGAAAAGGTAAGGCAAGGAAAATCGAAGCAAGGCAAGGCAAATTCAGGCAAGGCAAATTCATGCAAGGCAAGGCAAGGCAAGGCAAATTCAGGCAAAAGAAGGCAAAGCAAATCCAGACAAGGAAAATACTGGCAAGGTAAATACAAGCAAGGCAATTCCAGGCATGGCAATGCCAAGCAAATCCAGGCAAGGCAAAGGAAGGTAAATCCATGCAAGGCAAGGCTTGAAAAATTCAGACAAGGAAGACAAGGGAAATTTAGGCAAGGCAAATCAAGGAAGGCAAGCCAAGGCAAATACAGACAAGGCAAATTCAGGCAAATCAAAGAAAGGCAAATCTACACAAGGAAAATCCAGGGAAAGCAAGGCAAGGAAAATCCAGGAGAGGCAAGTCAAGGAAAACCAATGCAAGGGAAATCCAGGCAAGGCAAGGCAAGGCAAATCAAGGCAAGGCAAATTTACAAAAGGCAAGTGAAGGTAAATTAAGGCATGCCAATTCCAGGCAAGACAAAATCAGGGAAGGCAAGAAAAGACAAATCCAGGAAAAATATTTCAGGCAAGGCAAGGCAAAGCAAATCCAGGCAAGGCAAATTTAGGAAGGCAAATCTAGGAAAGGCAAGGAAAGAAAAATCCAGGCAAGGCAAATCCTGGGAAGGCAAAACAGAGCAAATCCAGGCAAAACAAATCAAGGCATGGTAATGCAAAGTAAATCCAGGAAAGGCAAATCCAGGCATGACAATGCACGGCAAATCCAGGCAAGGCACAGCACACAAATCTAGGAAACAGAAGGCAACGCAAATGCAGTCAATGCAAATCCACGCAAGGCAAGGCAAGGCAAATCCAGGCAAGGCAAGGCAGGGCAAATTAAACAAGAAAAATCAAAAAAGGCAAGGCTAGGCAAATCCAAGCAAGGCAATTCCAGGTATGGCAAAACAAGACAAATCCAGGCAATGCAAATCCAGGCAAGGCAAAGAAAATCAAATCCAGGAAAGTCAAATCCAGGCACGGAAAGGCAAGGAAAATCCAGGCAATGAAATGTAAGGGAAATCTAGGCAAGGAAAGGCAAGGCAAATCTAGGCAAGAAAAGGGGGTCAAATCTAGGCAATTTAAGGCAAGGCAAATAAAAAGAAAGCAAATCCAGGCAAAACAAGGAAAGGAAAATTGAGACAAGGCAACCCAAGGCAAATCCAGGCAAGGCAATTCCAGGCAAGGCATACCAGGCAAGGCAAGGCAAGGCAAATAACGAAAAGGCAAGTCCAGGCAAAACAAGGCAATGAAAATAAAGATGAGACAATTTCAGACAAGGCAAGGCAAAGCTAATCCAGGTAAGGCAAATCAAGGAAAGTCAAGGAAAAACAAATCCAGGAAAAGCAAATCCAGGCTAGGCAGGGCAAAGGATATACAGGCAAGGCAAGACAAGTCAAATTTGGCAAGGTATATCCAGTCAAGGCAAAGCAAGCCAAATCCTGGAAAGGAAAATGCTGGATAGGAAACACAAGGCAAATCCAGGCATGGCAATGCAAGGCAAATACAGGCAAGTCAAGGCAAGGCAAATCCAGGCAATGCAAATACAGGCAAGAAAACGCAAGGCAAATACAGACACAGCAATGCAATGCAAATCCAGGCAAGAAAAAGCAAAGCAAGGCAAATCCAGGCAATGGAAGGCCAGAAAAATCCATGCAAGGCAAATCCAGGCAGGGCAAGGGAAGGTAAATCAAGGCAAGGCAAATCCAGGCACAAGAATGCAAAGCAAATCCAGGCAAGGCAAAGAAGGCAAATCCAGGCAAGGCAAAGCAAGGCATATCCAGGCAAGGCAAGACGGCAAATCCAGGCAAGGTGAGACAGGGCAAATTTCCGCAAGGCAAATCAAGAAAGGCAAGCCAAGGCAAATCCAGGCAAGACAAAAAAAAGCAATCAAAGCAAAGGCGAATCCAGGCAAGGGAAAACAAGCCAAATCCAGGCAAGACAAGGAAAGGCTAATTTAGGCAAGGCAAATCCAGGCAAGGCAAGTCAACACAAATCTAGGCAAGACAAATCCAGGCAAAGCAAGGCAAGTCAAATCCAGGAAAGGAAACCCACAGCAAATCCAGGCAAGGCAATTCCAGCCAGGGTAAACCAGACAAGGCAAGGCAAGGCAAATAAAGAAAAGGCAAATCCAGGTGAAACAAGGCAAAGCAAATCCAGGCAAGGCAAATCCAGACAAGGCAATGCAAGGCCAATCCAGGCAAGGCAAATCAAGGCAAGTCAAGGAAAAACAAATTCACACAGGGCAAATCGAATATAGGCAAGGCAAAGCAAATACAGGCAAGGCAAGGCAAGGCAAATCCAAGCAAGGCAAATTCAGGCAAGGCAAAGCAAGGCGAACCCAGGCAATACAAATCCTGGAGAGGCAAAGCAAGGCAAATCCAGGCATGACAATGCAATGCAAATTGAGGCAAGGCAAGGCAAGGAAAATCTAGGCAACTAAAGGCAACGCAAATGCAGGCAAGGCAAATCCAGGCAATGCATATTTAGGCAAGGCAAGGCAGGGCAAATTTAAACAAGGTAAATCATAAAAGGCAAGGCTAGGTATATCCAGGCAAGGCAATTCCAGGCACAGCAAGGCAAGGCAAATTTAGGCAATGCAAATCCAGGCAAGACAAAGAAAATCAAATACAGGCAAGTCAAATCCAGGCAAGAAAAGAAAAGGGAAATCCAGGCAATGCAAAGCAAGGCAAATCCAGGCAAGGAAAGGCAAGGCAAATCTAGGAAATTTAAGGCAAGGTAAATTAAAAAAAGCAAATCCAGGCAAAACAATGCATGGTAAATTGAGAAAAGGCAACCCAAGGCAAATCCAGGTAAGGCAATTCCAGGCAAGGCACACGAGGCAAGGCATGACAAGGCAAAGAAAGAAAAGGCAAATCCAGGCGAAACAAGGCAATGCAAATAAAGGAAAAACAATTCCAGACAAGCCAAGGCAAGGCCAATCCAGGCAAGGCAAATCAAGGCAAGTCAAGGAAAAACAAATCCAGGCAAGGCAAATCCAGGCTAGGCAAAGTAAAGCAAATACAGGCAAGGTGAGGTGAGGCAAATCCAGGCTAGGCAAATCCAGGCAAGGCAAAGCCAGCCAAATCCAGGAAAGGCAAATTCTGGAAAGGAAACACAAGGCAAATCTAGCCAAGGAAAATCCAGGCATGGCAATGCAAGGCAAATCCAGACAAGGCAAGGCAAGGAAAATCCAGGCAACGCAAATACAGGCAAGACAAAGCAAGGCAAATACAGGCAAGGAAAATACAGGCAAGGCAAATTCAGAATAGGCAAGGCAAGGCAAGGAAAATTTAGGCAAGGCAAATCCAGGCAAAACAAAGAAAGGCAAATCCAGGCAAACAAAGAAAGGCAAATTCAGGTAAGGCAAATCCAGGCAAAACAAGGCAAGGCAAATCTAGGCAAGGTAACACAAGAAAAATCCAGGCACCTAAGGCAAGGCAAATAAAAGAAAGGAAAATCCAGGCAATCCAAGGCAAGTCTAATGCAGGCAAGGCAAATTCAAGAAAGGCAAGGCAATTCAAATCCAGGAAAGGGAAATCCAGGCAAGGCAAGGCAAATCCAGTCGAAGCAAATCAAGGCAAGTCAAAGCAAGGAAAATCCAGGCAAGGCAAAGCAAGGCAAATATAGACAAGGCAAGGTAAAGCAAATCCTGGCCAAGCAAATTCCAGCAAGACAATTAAAAACAAATAGACGGAAGGCAAATTTAGGCAAAAAAACTCAACGCAAATACAGGCAAGGAAAATCCAGCCAAGGCAAGGCAAGGCAAATTTAGGCAGGGCAAATTCAGGAAAGGCAAGGCATGGCAACTCCTGGCAAAGAAAATCCAGGCAAGGCAAGGCAAGAGAAATCCAGAAAAGGCAAATCCCGGTAAGGCAAGGCAAATTCAGGCAAGGAAAAGAAAAAGAAATTGAAGAAGGCAAATCCAGGCAAGGCAAGTCAAGGCAAGGCAAATCTAGGCAAAGCAAACCCAGGCAAGACAAGGCAAAGGAAATAAAGGGAAGGCAAATACAAAAAAAAGAACGCAAGGCATATTAAGGCAAGAAAAATACAGGCAAGGCAAAGCAAAACAAATCCAGGCAAGGCTAATTGAGGAAAGGCAAATCTAGGCAAGGCAAGGGAAGGCTAATTTAGGCAAGGCAAAGCAAGCCAAACCCAGAAAAGGCAAATCCTGGAAAAAATAAAACACAAGGCAAATCCAGCCAAGGCAAATCCAGGCATGGCAATGCAAGTCAAATCCAGGCAAGGAAAGGCAAGGAAAATCAAGGCAACTGAAGGCAACAAGAATGCAGACAAGGAAAATTCAGGCAAGGCAAGGCAACCCAAGGTCAATCCAGGCAAGGAAACTCCAGTCAAGACAGGGCAAAGCAAATCCAGGCAAGGCCAATCCAGAAAAGGCAAATTAAGGCTAATCCAGGCAAGGCACATCAAGGCAATGCAAGGCAAGGCAAATCCTGTTCAGGCAAATACAAGCAAGGCAAGACGACGAAAATTCAGGCAATGCAAGGCAAGGCAAATCCAGGCAAGGCAAATCCTGTCAAGGCAAAGAAAGGCGAATCTAGGCAAGGCAAGGTAAGGCAAATTCAGGAAAAGTAAATCTAGGCAAGACAAGAAAAGGCAAATAAAGGGAAGGCAAATCCAGGCAAAACAACTCATGGCAAATCCAGGCAAAGCAAATTCAGGCAAGGCAAATCCAGGAAAGGCAAGGTAAGGCAAATCCCAGCAAGGCAAATTCAGGCAAGGCAAGGCAAGGCAAATTTAGGCAGGGAAAATTCAGGCAAGGCAAGGCAAGGCAAATTCAGGCAAGGCAAATCCATGCAAGACAAAGAAAGGCCAATCCAGGCAAGGCAAAGAAAGGCAAATTCAGGCAAGGCAAATCCAGGCAAGGCAAAACAAGGCAAATAAAGGGAAGGCAAATCCAGATAAAACAAGGGAAGACAAATCCAGGCAAGGCAAGGAAAGTCAAATCCAGGCAAGGAAGATCCAAGCAAGGCAAAGAAAGGCAAATCTAGGCAAGACAAGGCAAGGCAGATTCAGGCAAAGCAAATCCAAGCAAGACAAGGAGAGGCAAATAAAGGGAAGAAAAATCCAGGGAAAACAACGCATGGCATATCCAGGGAAGGCAAATCCAGGCACGACAAGGCAAAGCAAATTCAGGCAAGGCAAGGCCAATACAGGCAAGACACATAAAGGCAATGTATGGCAAGGCAAATCCCGGCCAGGCAAATCCAGGCAATGCAAGGCAAATTCAGGCAAGGAAATTCCAGACAACTCAAGGCCAATCCAGGCAGGTGAATTCTGGCTAGGCAAAACAAGGTAAATCCAGCCAAAGCAAATGCAGGCATGGCAATCCAAAGCAAATCCAGGCAAGACAAATCTAGAAAAGGCAAGGCAAGGTAAATCTAGGCAAGGCAAAACCAGGAAAATCCAGAAAAAAGAAATCCAGGCAATTCAAATCCAGGCAAAACAAGACAAGGGAAATCCAGGCATGGAAAGGCAAGGCAAATTTAAACAGGGCAAATCAAGAAAGGCGAGGTGAAGCAAATCCAGTCCAGGCAATTCCAGGCACGGAAAGGCAAGGCAAATCCATTCAATGCAAATCCAGGCAAGAGAAAAAAAATGAAAGCCAGGCAAGGCAAATTCAGGCAAGCGAAGGCAAGGCAAATCCAGGCAATGCAAAGTGAGGAAAATCCAGGCAAGGCAAGGCAGGGCCAATACAGGCAAGGTAAGGCAAGGCAAATAAAAAGAAAGCAAATACAGGCAAAAAAACGCAAATCGAGGCAAGGCAAATCCAAGTATGCAAATCCTGACAGGGACAGTCAAGGCTAATTTAGACAGGGAAAATCCAGGAAGGCAAGGCATGGCAACTCTGGGCAAGGCAAATCCAGGTAAGGCAAGGCAAGGAAAGGATAATCCAGAAAAATCAAATCCAGGCAAGGCAATGCAAGGCAAATTCAGGCAAGGAAAAGATAGGCAAATCCAGGATGAGAAAGTCAAGGCAAATTCAAGTAAGGCAAATCCAGGCTAGGCAAGGAAAGGCTAATCTAGGCAAGGCAAATCTAGGTAAGATAAGGCAAGTCAAAACAAATCCAGGCAAGGCAAATCCAGGCAATGTAAAGCAAGGCAAATTCAGGCAAGGCAAGGAAAAAAAATTTAGGCAACGCATATTCGATCAAGGCAAAGCAAGGCAAATTCAGCCAAGCTAATAATGGCAAGGGAAGGCAAGGCAAATCCAGGCAAGAAAAATCCCGCCAAGGCAATGCAAGGCAAATCCAGGCAAGGCAAATCCATGCAAGGCAAGGAAAGGCAAATACAGACAAGGAAAGGCGAGGCAAATTCAGGAAAGGCAAGGCAAGGCAAATCCAGGCAAGGCAAGGCAAGGCAAATAAAAGCAAAACAAATTCAGGCAACTGAAGGCAAGACAAATCCAGGCACAGCAAATCCAGGCAAGGCAAGGCAAGTTAATAAAAATTCAGGCAAGGCAAGGCAAGGCAAATCCAGCCAAGGCCAAACAAGGCAAATCCAGACAAGACCAACACAGGAGAGGCAAGTTAAGGAAAATCCAGGCAAGACAATTCCAGACAAGGCAAGGCAAGGTAAATAAAGACAAGGGAAATCCAGGTAAGGTAAGGCAAGGCCAATCCAGGGAAAGCACATCCAGGCAAGGCAAGGCAAGGCAAAGCAAATGCTGGCAACGCAAATCTAGGCCAGGCAAGGCAAAGCAAACCCAGGCAAGGCAAATCCAGGAAAGGCAAGGCAAGGCAAATCCAGGCAAGGCAAGACAAGGCAAATTTAGGCAAGGCAATTCAAAAAAGGCAAAGCAAGAAAAACCCAGGCAAGACAATCAAAGAAAAATCCACACAGGCAAATCCAGGCGAAGAAAGGCAAGGCAAAAAAAAAAAAAAAAAAGGCAAATCCAGGCAAAAGAAATCCTGGGAAGGCAGAATAAGGCAAATCCAGGCAAGGCAAATCAAGGCACGGCAATGCAAAGCAAATCCAAAAAAGGCAAATCCAGCCATCACAATGCGAGGCAAATTTAGGCAAAGCAGGGCAAGACCAATGCAGGCACGGCAAAGCAAGGCAAACCAGAGCAATGCAAATCCAGGCAAGACAAAGAAAATCAAATCCAGGCAAGGCAAATCCAGGCAAGGGAAGGCAAAACAAATCCAGACAATGTAAGGCCAGGCAAATCCAGGCATGGCTAGGCAAGGAAAATCTAGGCAAGGTAAGGCAAGGCAAATATAAAGAAGGCAAATCCAGGTACAACAAAGTAAGGCTTAACGAGGCATGGCAAATCCACGCAAGGCAAGGCAAGACAAATTCAAGCAAGGCATATCCAGGCAAGGCAAGTAAAAACAAATCTGGGCAGGGCAAATCCAGGAAGGCAAGGCATCGCAACTCCGGGCAAGGAAAATCCAGGAAAATCAAATCCAGGTAAGGCAAGGCAAGGCAAATCCAGGCAATAAAAAATATGCCAATCCAGGATAAAAAGGCAAGGCAAATCCAGGCAAAGAAAATCTAGGCTAGGCAAGGCAAGGCAAATCGAAGAAAGGCAAGGCAAGGTAAATCCAGGAAAGACAAAGAAAGGGAAATCCAGTAAAGGGAAATCCAGGCAAGTCAATGCAAGGCAAATTTAGGCAGGGCAAATCCAGGAAGGGCAAAGCATGGCAACTCCAGTCAAGGCAAATTTAAGCAAGGTATATCCAGAATAGGCAAATAAAGGCAAGGCACGGCAAGAAAAACCCAGGCAAGGCAAATCCAGGCAAGGCAAGAGAAGCCAAACCCAGGCAAGTCGTATCCAGGCAACGTAAAGCAAGGCAAATTCAGGCAAGGCAAATTTAGGCAAGGCAAATCCAGGGAAGGCAAGTTAATGCAAACTCAATAAAGATAAATCCAGGTGAGGCAAGGCAAGGCAAGGCAAGGCAAGGCAAATCCAAGCAAGGCAAATACAGGTTAGCCAAGAAAAGGCAAATTCAGGCAGGGGAAACACAGGAAAGGCAAAGCAAGGCAACTCCTGGCAAGGCAAATCCAAGCAAGGCAAGCAAGGCATATCCAGAATAGGCAAATGCAGGCAAGGCAAGGCAAGGAAAACCCAGGCAAGGCAAATCCAGGCAAGGCAAGAGAAGCCAGCCCAGACAGGTCTAATTCAGGCAACGTAAAGCAAGGCAAATTCAGGCAAGGCAAACTTAGGCAAGGCAAATCCAGGGAAGGCAAGGTAATGCAAACTCAAGGAAAACAAATCGAGGTAAGGCAAGGTAAGGCAAGGCAAATCCAAGCAAAGCAAATCCAGGTTAGGCAAGGCAAGGCAAATCCAGGAAAGGCAAGTAAGGCAAATCCAGGCAATGAAAGGCAAGCTAATCCAGGCAAGGCAAATCCGGGCACAGCAAGGCAAGGCAAATTTAAAAAAGGCAGATTCAGGAAAGGAGATTCAAGGCAAATCTAGGCAAGGCAAATTCAGGCAAGGCAAGGCAAGGCAAATCCAGGCAAGGCAAAGAAAGGCAAATCCAAGCAAGGCAAATCCAGGCAAGGCAAAGGAAGGTAAATATAGGCAAGGCAAGGCAAGGTAAATCCAGGCAATTCATATCCAGGCTAGACAAGGGAAGGCAAATAAAAGGAAGTCAAATACAGGAAAACAAGGCAAGGAAATCCATGCAAGGCATACCCAGGCAAGAAAAGGCAAGGCAAATCCAGGAAAGGCAAATCTAGGCAAAGCAAGGCAAAACGAGGCAAAGCAATTCGTGGCAAAAAAAATCAACACAAATCCAGGCTAGGCAAATCCAGGCACTTCAATGCAGGCCAAATCCAGGCAAGAGAAATCCAGGTAAGGCATGGCAATGCAAATCAAGTCAAGGCAAGGCAAATCCAGGCAAGGCAAAGAAAGGCAAATAGGATCAAGGCAAACCCAGGAAGGCAAGGCCGGGCAAGGCAAATCTAGGTGAGGCAAGACAACGCAAAACCAGGCAAGGCAAATCCATGCTAGACAAGGTAAGGCAAATGAAGGGAAGGCAAATCCAGGCATCAAAAGGTAAAACAAATAAAGGCAAGGCAAATACAGGCAAAACAAGGCAAGGCAAATGCAGGAAAGGGAAATCCAGGCAAGGCAAGGAGAGGCAAATGCAGGCAAGGCAAAGCAAGTTATGTCTAGGAAAGGCAAATCCTGGTAAGACAAATCAAGGCAAATCCAGGCAATTCAATGCAAGTCAAATCCAGGCAAGGCAAATCCAGGCTAGGAAAATGCAGACAAGAAAAAGCAAGGAAAATCCTGGTAATGCAAGGCAAGGCAAATCCAGCCAACGCAAATACAGGCAAGGCACAGATGATCCATGCAAGGCAAGCAAAGTCAAATCCAGGCACGACAAATGCAGGCAAGGCAAATCCAGAGGAGGCAAGACAACTCCAGGCAAGGCAAGGCAGAGCAAATCCAGGCAAGGCACAGCAAGGCAAGGCAAATCTAGGCAAGGCAATTCCAGACAAGGCAAATCCAGGGAAAGCAAGACAAGGCAAATAAAGAAAAAGAAAATCCAGGCGAAATAAGGCAAGGCAAATCCAGTTAAGGAAAATCCAGAGAAGGCAAAACAAGGCCAATTCAGGCAAGGCGAATCAAAGCAAGACTAGAAAAAACAAATCCAGGACAGGCAAACCCAGGCTAGGCAAGGCAAGGCAAATTCTATCACGGCAAGGAACGGCAAATTCAGCCAAGGCAAACCCAGGCAAGTTAAGTCAAGGCAAGTCAAATCCAGGCAAGGCAAATTTTGGCAAGGGAAAACAAGGCAAATCCAGAAAAGGCAAATTCAGGCACAGCAATGCAAAGAAAATACAGGTAATACAAATCCTAGCAAGACAAGGAAAGCCAATACAAGGCAAAGCAAGGCCAGGCAAATCCAGGCAAAAAAAATTCCAGGCAAGACAACGCAAGGCAAACCCAGGCAAGGCAAATCCAGGCAAGGCAAGGCAAGGCAAGG
Source organism: Callithrix jacchus (assembly GCF_049354715.1). Classification (NCBI taxonomy): domain Eukaryota; kingdom Metazoa; phylum Chordata; class Mammalia; order Primates; family Cebidae; genus Callithrix; species Callithrix jacchus. Next base: position 61,369,163 of record NC_133506.1, read on the forward strand.
GAAATCCAAGCAAGTCTAATCCAGGCAACGTAAGGCAAGGCAAATTCAGGAAAACCAAGGCAAGGCAAAACCAGGCAAGAGAAACCCAGGCACGGCAAGGCCAAGTAAATCCAGGCAAAGCAAATCCAGGCAGGGTAAAGCAAGGCAAATTCAGGCAAGGCAAGGCAAGACAAATTCAGGCAAGGTAAATCCAGGCAAGGCAATGCTAGGTAAATCCAATTAAGGCAAATCCATGCTAAGCGAGGCAAGAAAAATACTGGCAAGGCAGGGCGAGGCAAACGCAGGCAAGGTAAATCAAGGCAATGAAAGCAAGGCAAATTCAGGCAAGGCAACGCAAGACAAATTCAGGCAAGGCAAACAAAAGCAAGGAGAATCCAGGCAAGGCAAGGCAAGACAAAACCAGACAAGGCAAATCAAGGCAAGGAAAGGCAAGGTAATGAACATCCAGGCAAAACAAATTCAGTCAGGTTATGGCAATTCAAATCCAGGCAAGGTAAGACAAGGCAAATCTAGGCAAGACAAATCCAGCCAAACAAGGGAAGGCAAATCCAGGCAAGGCAAAGAAAGGCAAAGCCAAGCAAGAAAAATCTCAGCAAGGCAAGGAAAGGCAAATCTAGAAAAAACAAAAAAAGGCAGATCCAGGCAAGGCAAATCCAGGGAAGACAAGACAAGGCAAATAAAGGGAGAGCAAATCCAGGCAAAATAAGGCAAGGCAAATCCAAACAAGGCAAGGAAAACAAATCCTGGCAGGCAAGGAAGGCAGTCCCAGGCAATGCAAATTCTGGCAAGGAATAAAAAGGCAAATCCAGGCAAGGCAAAGGAAGGCCATTGCAGGCACAACAAGGCCAGGCAAATCCAGGGAAGGCAAAGAAAGGCAAATCCAGGCAAAGAAAATCCATGCAAGTCAAGGCAAGGCAAATACAGGTAAGGAAATCCAGGCAAGGCAAAAAAAAAAAAAGGCAAATCCAAACAAGAAAAATCCAGGCAAGAATAGTTAAGGCAAATCTAGGCAAGGCAGAACAAGGCAAATCCAGGCAAGGCAAATCTAGGGAAGACAAGCAAGGCAAATACAGGGGGGACAATTTCAGGCAAAAAAAGGCAAGGCAAATACAGGCAAGGCAAGGCAAGGAAAATCCAGAGATGAAAAATTCAAACAATGCAAGGCAAGGCAAATTCAGGCAAGGCAAGGCAAGGAAACTCCAGGGACTGCAAATCCAGGCAAGCCTAGGCAAGGCAAATTTAGGAAAGGCAAAGAAGGCAAATAAAGGCAAGGCAAATCCTGGCAAGGAAAAACAAGGCAAATCAAGGCATGGCAATGCAAAGCAAATCCAGGAAGGCAAATCCAGGCAAGGCAAAACAAGGCAAGGCAAGGCAAGGCAAGGCAAGGCAAGGAAAATCTAGGCAAGGCAAGGCCAGACAAATACAGACAAGGCAAAAAAAGGCAAATCCAGGCAAGGCAAATCCAGGCAAGACAAGGCAAACAAATTCAGGCAAGGCAAGGCACGGAACATTTCAGCAAGGCAAATCCCGGAAGGCAAGGCAAGGAAAATCGAGGCAATAAAATTCCAGGCATGGGAAGGCAAGGCAAATCCAAGCAAGGGAAAGAAAGGCAAATCCAGGCAATGCAAGACAAGGCAAATCCAGGCAAAGCAAGGAAAGGCAAATTCAAGCAAGGAAAGACTATGCAAATCCAGACAAGGAAGGCAAGGCAAATCCAAAGAAGGAAAATCCAGGCAAGGCAAGGCAAGGCTAATCCAGGTATCACAAAGTGAGGATACACAAGGCAACGTAACTCCAGGTAAGGCAAATCCAGGCAAAGCCAGGTAACACAAATACAGGCTAAGCAAATCCAGGCAAGGCAACACAAGACAAGGCAAGGCAATTCCATACAAGGCAACGCAAGGGAAATCCATGCAAGGCAATTTGAGACAAGGCAAATCAAGTCTAGTTATGCCAACGCAAATCCAGGCAAGGAAACAACCCAAATCCAGGCAAGGAAAAACAAGCAAATCCACGGAAGGCAAATCCCGGCCATGCAAGGAAAGTAAAATCCAAGCAAGGCAAATCAAGGCAAGGCATGGCAAGGCAAATCTAGGCAAGGCAAAGCAAGGCAAAGCCACGCAAGGCAAGAAAAATCCAGGCAAGGCAAGGCAAATTTAGGCAAAGCAAATAGAGGCAAGGCAAATCCAAGCAAGGCAAGACAAGGCAAATCCAGACAATGCAATTCCAGTCAAAACAAGGCAAGGCAAATCCAGGAAAAGCAAAGCCAGGGGAAAAAAGGAATGGACAAAACAGGCAAGGCATATCAAGGCAAAGCAAGGCAAGGCAAATCCAGGAAAGGCAAATTCAAGCAAGGCAAGGCAAGGTAAATACAGGCAAAACAAGGCAAGACAAATTCACGCAAGGCAAATCCAGGCAAGCTAAGGCAAATGCAGGTAATGCAAACCTAGGCAAGGCAAGGAAAGAAAAATCCAGGCAAGGCAAATCATGGCAAGGGAAAACAAGGCAAATCCAGGAAAAGCAAATCCAGGAAAGGTAAGGCAAGGAAAATCCAGACAAGGCAAATCCAGGCAAGGCACACCTAGGCATGACAAAGCGAGGCAAATCCAAACAAGACAAATCCAGACAAGGCAAGGGAAGGCAAATTTAGACAGGGATAATCCAGGCAAGGCATAGCACGGCCACTCCGGGCAAGGCAAATCCATGTAAAGCAAGGCATGGCAAATCCAGGTAAGACAAGTAAGGCAGGTTCAGGAAACGCAAGGCAAGCAAATCCAGGCAAGGCAAATTCAGACAAGGCAAGGTAAGGCAAAGGCAGGCAAGGTAAAGCAAGACAAACCCAGGAAAGGCAAATTCTGGCAAGAAAAATCAAGAAAAATTTAGGCAAGGCAAATCCAGGCAATTCAATTCAAGACAAATTCAGGCAAGGCAAATCCAGGCAAGGCAAGGCAAGAAAAATGCAGGCAAAGAATGGCAAGGCAAATGCAAAAAAGGCAAGGTAAGCCTAATCCAGCCAAGGCGTATTTAGGCAAGGCAAGGAAAATACATGCAAGGCAAATTCATGCAAGGCAAGGGAAGTAAAATCCGGGCAAAGCAAATTCAGGCAAGGCAAATACAGGGAAGGCAAGGTAAGGCAAATTTAGATAAAACAAATCCAGGCAAGACAACGCAAGGCAAATCCAGGCAAGGCGAGGCAAGACAAATCCAAGCAAGGCAAATCCAGGCAAGGCAAGGCAAAACAAATCCAGGGAAGGCAGATCCAAGAAAAACAAGGAAAGGCAAATCCAGTCAAGACAAATCCAGACAAGGAAAGGCAAGGCAAATCCAGGCAAGGCAAATCCAGGCAAGGCAAGAGAAGGCAAATTTAGGAAGGGGTAATCCAGACAAAACATAGCACAGCCACTTCGGGAAGGCAAATCCAGGTAAGGCAAGGCAAGGCAAATCCAGGTAACACAAGAGAAGGCAAATTTAGGCAGGGATAATCCAGGCAAGGCATAGTACGGCCACTCCAGGCAAGGCAAATCCAGACAAGGCAATGCAAGGTTAATCCAGGCAAGGAAAATCCAGGCAAGGCAACGCAAGGAAAATACAGGCAAGGCAGGGCGAGGCAAACCCAGGCAAAGCAAATCAACGCAAGAAAAGGCAAGGCAAATTCAGGCAATGCAATGCAAGGAAAATTCTGGCAAGGCAAACAAAAGCAAGGCAAATCCAGACAAAGAAATCTAGGCAAGGCAACGCAAGGTAATGCAAATCCAGGCAACGCAATTCCAGGCATGGCAAGGCAAGGCAAATCCAGTCAATGGAAATCAAGGCAAGACAAAGAAAAGCAAATCCAGGCAAGGCAAATACAGGAAAGGGAAGGCAAAGCAAATCCCGGCAATGCAGTACAAGGGAAATGCAGGCAAGGTAAGGCAAGGCAAATAAAGGGAAGGAATATCCAGGCAAAACAAGGCAAGGCAAATGCACGGAAGGCAAGGCATAGCAAATCCAGGCAATCAACTCCAGGGAAAACAAAGCAAGGCAATTTTTGGCAGGGCAAATCCAGGGAAGGCAAGGTATGGCAAGGCAAGGCAAATCTAGGAAAATCAAATCCAGGCAAAGAAAGGCAAGGCAAATACAGGCTAGAAAAGGCAAGGCAAATTCAGGCAAGGAAAAGCCAGGCAAGGCAAGGCAAGGAAAATCCAGGAAAGGCAAATCCAGGCAAGGCAAAACCAAACAATGTAAAGAAAGGCAAATCCATGGAAGGCAAATCCAGGCAAGGCCAGGCCAGGGAAGGTAAGGCAAGGCAAATCCATGGAAGGCAAATCCAGGGAAGGCCAGGCCAAGCAAGGCAAGGCAAGGCAAATCCATGGAAGGCAAATCCAGGCAAGACAAATAAAGGCAAATTGAGGCTAGGCAAATACACCCAAGGTAAAAAAAGACAAATCCAGGCAAGGCAACGCAAGGCAAATCCAGAAAAAACAAATCCAAGCAAGGCAATTTCAGGCAAGGCACGGCAAGGCAAATAAAGTGAAGGCAAATCCAGGTAAAACAAGGGAAGACAAATGCAGGCAAAGCAAATCCATGCAAGGCAAGGAAAGGCAAAACCAGTCAAGGAATATCAAGGCAAAGAAGAAAAGGCAAATCCAGGTAATGCAAGTCAAACCAAATTTAGGTAAGGCTAATTCAGGCATGGCAAAAAAAGAAAATTCAGACGAGGCAAATACAGGGATGCCAAGGTGAGGCAAATTTAGCCAAGGCATGGCAAGGCTATTTCAGGCAATAAAAATTCTGGCAAGGCAAGGCAAGATAAATCTAGGCAAGGCAAATCCAGACAATGCAAAGCAAGGCAAATCCAGAAAAGGCAAATCTAGGCAGACAAAGAAAGGCAAATCCAAGCAGGGCAAATACAGTATACACAAGGCAAGGCAAATCTTGGCAAGGCAACGCAAGGCAAACCCAGAAAAGGCAAATCCATTCAAGGCAAAGCCAGGCAAATCCAAGAAAGGCAAATCCAGGCAGGGAAAGGCAAGGCAAATCCAGGAAAGGCTAATTCAGGCAACTTAAGGCTTGGCAAATCCAGGCAAGGCAAATGCATGCAAGGCAAGGGAAGACAAATCCAGGCAAGGCAAATCGAGGCAGTGTAAGGCCAGGCAATTCAAGGCAAGTCAAATGGAGGCTGGGTAAGTCTAGGCAAATCAACGTAAGGCAATGCAATGCAAATCCACCAAAGGACAAGCAAGGTAAATCCAGGCAAGGCAGTGCAAGGCAAATCCGGAGAAGGGAAATCCAGGCCATGTAAGGCAAAAAAACTACAGGCAAGGCAGGGCGAGGCAAACCGAGGCAAGGAAAGGCAAGATAATGCAAATCCAGTCAAGGCAAATCCAGTTAAGAAAAGGCAAGACAAATCCAGGAAATGCAAATACAGACAGGGCAAGGCATGACAAATCCAGGCAAGGCAAGGCAAGGCAAATTCAGGCAAGGCAAATTTTGGAATAGCAAGTCAAGACAAATCCAGGCAAGGCAATTTTAGGCAACACAAGGCCAGGCAAACCCAGGCAAGGCAAATCCAGGCAAGACAAGTCAAGACAAATCCAGGCAAGGCATGGCGAGGCAAATACAGGCAAGACAAATCCAGGAAGACAAAGAAAGGCAAATTCAGGCAAGGCAAATCCAAGTAAGGCAAGGCAAGACAAATCCAGGCAATTCAACACAAGGCAAATACAGGCAAGGCAAGAGAAGGCAAATTTAGGCAGGGATAAACAAGGCAAGGCATAGCACAACCACTCCTGTAAAGGCAAATTCAGGTAAGCAAGGCAAGTCAAATCCAGGCAAGGCAAGCAAGGGAAATCCAGGCAAGGAAAGGCAAGCAAATCCAGTCAAGGCAAATCCAGGCAAAGCTAGGAAAGGCTAATCCAGGCAAGGCTAATCCAGGCAAGACAAGGCAAGAAAACTAGGCAAGGCAAATCCAGGCATGGCAAGGGCAAGTAAATCCAGGCAAAACAAATTCAGGCAAGGTAGAGCAATTCAAATCCAGGAAAGGCAAGTGAAAACAAAGTCAGGCAAGGCAAATCCAGACAAGACAAATCCTGGAAAAGAAAGGCAAGGCCCAACCAGACAAGGCAAATCAAAGCAAGACAATAAGAAACAAATCAAGGCAAGGCAAATCTAGGCTAGGTAAGGCAAGGCAAATCCAGGCAAGGCAAGCAAAGCAAATCCAGGCAAGGAAAGGCAAGCAAATCCAGGCAAAGCTAGGAATGGCTAAACCAGGCATGCCAAATCCAGGCAAGGCAAGGCAAGGCAAGGCAAACCAAAGCAAGGAAAATCCAGGCAAGGCAATGGAAGGTAAATCCAGGCAAGGCCAATCCAGGCAATGCAAAAATAGGCAAATCCAAGCAAGGCAAATCAAGGCAAGGCAAATCTAGGCAAGGCAAGACAAATCCAGGATATGCAAGGCAAAACAAATTCAGGCAAAGAAAATTCAGACAAGGCAAATTTATGTAAGGGAAGGCGAGGCAAATCTGGGCAAGGCAATTCCAGACAAGACAAAACAAGGCAAATCCAGGCAAGGAAAACCAAGGCAAATCCAGGCAAGACAAAACAAGGCAAATCCAGGCAAGGAAAACCAAGGCAAATCCAGGCAGGACAAACATAGGGAAGGCAAGGCAAGGCAAATCCAGGCAAGGCAAATCCTGGCAAGGGAAAACAAGGCAAATTCAGGAAAGGCAAATCCAGGCAAGGCAATGCAAGGCAAATCCAGGAAGGTGTATTCAGGCAAGGAATGGCAAGGCAAATCCGGATTTGCAAGGCAAATCCATGCAAGGCAAATCCACAGAAGGCAAGGTAAGGGAATCTCAGGAAAGTCAAATACAGGCAAGGCAGGGGAAGGCAAATTTAGGCAAGGTAAGGCAAAGCAAATCCAGGAAAGGCAAATCCAGGTTAAACAATGTAAGGCAAATCCACGCAACGCAAGGCAAGGCAAATCTAGGCAAGGCAAATGCAGGCGAAACAAGGGAAGGCAAATTTAAGCAGGGATAATCCAGGCAAGGCATAGCACGGCCATTCTGGAAAAGTCAAGCCCAGGTAATGCAAGGCAAGGTAAATCCAGGCAAAGCAAGGCAAGGCAAATCCAGGGAAGGCAAACCCAGGCAAGGTAAAGCAAGGCAAATCCAGGCAAGGCAAATCCAGGCAAGGCAAGGCAAGGCAAGGCAAATCCAGGAAAGGCAAAGACAGGGAAATCCAAGCAAGACAAATTCAGGCAAGTCAAGGCAAGGCAAATCTAGGCAAGGCAAATCCAGACAAGACAAGGCAAATCCAGGGAAGGCAAGGCAAAACAAATTCAGGCAAAGCAAATTCAGGAAAGGCAAATCCAAGCAAGGAAAGGCGAGGCAAATTCAGGTAAGACCATTCCAGGGAAGACAAGGCAAGGCAAAACCAGGCACGGCAAATCCAGGGAAAGAAAGGCATGGACAACCAAGTCAAGGCATATTCAAGCAAAGCAAGGCAAGGCAAAATAAATCCAGGCAAGGAAAGGCAAGGCAAATTCAGGCAAGGCAAGGCAAGGCAAATCCAGGCAAGGCAAGGCAAGGCAAATCCAGGCAGTGCAAATACTGCCAAGGGGAAACAAGGCAAACCAGGAAATGCCAATCCAGGCACAGCAATGCAAAGAATATACAGACAAAACAAATCCTGGAAGAAAAGACAATGCAAATCAAGGGAAGGCAAGACCAGGCAAATCCAAGCAAGAAAAATCCAGGCAAGACAATGCAAGGCAAATCCAGGCAAAGCAAATACAGGCAAGGCAAGGCCAGGCAAATCCAAGCAAGTATAATCCAGGCAACGTAAGGCAAGGCAAATCCAGGAAAGGGAAGGCAAGGCAAATCCAGGGAAGGCAAAGCAGGCAAGGCAAGGCCACGTAAATCCAGGCAAAGCAAATTCAGGAAGGGTAAGGCAAGGCATATCCAGGCAACGCAAGGCAAAGCAAATTCAGGCAAGGCAAATCAAGATAAGGCAATGCAAGGTAAATACAGGCAAGGAAAATCCAGGCTAGGCAAGGCAAGAAAAATACAGGCAAGGCAGGGCGAGGCAAATCCAGGCAATGCAAATCAATGCAAGGCAAGGCAAGGCCAATTCAGGAAAGGTAACGCAAGGCAAATCCAGGCAAGGCAAACAAAAGCAAGGCAAATCCAGGCAAGGCAAACAAAAGCAAGGCAAATCCAGGCAAGGCAAAACAAGACTAATTCAGACAAGGCAAATCCAGGCAATGGAAGGGAAGGCAAGTCCAGGAAAGGCAAATCCAGGGAGAGCAAAGAAAGGCAAATCCAAGCAAGGCAAATCAAGTCAAGGCAAATTGAGGCAAAGGAAATCAGGAAAGGCAAATCCAAGCAAGGCAAGGCGAGGCAAATTCAGGCAAAGCAATTCCAGGCAAGACAAGGCAAGGCAAATCCAGGCCAGGCAAATCCAGGGGAAGCAAGGCATGGACAATCCAGCCAAAACACATCCAGGCAAAGGAAGGCAAAGCAAATCCATTGACAGAAAATCCAGGCAAGGAAAGGCAAGGCAAATCAAGTCAAGGCAAGGCAAGGCAAATTTAGGGAAGGCAAATCCAGGAAAGGCAAGGCAAGGCAAACCTAGTCAAGGCAAGGCTAGTCTAATCCAGGCAAGGCAAATCCTGGCAAGGGAAAACAAGGCAAATCCAGGCACAATAATGAAAAGATAAAACAGGCAGAACAAATCCCCCCAAGACAAGGCAAGGCAAATCAAGGCAAGGCAAGACCAGTCAAATCCAGGCAAGGCAACTCCAGGCAAGGCAATGCAAGGCAAATCCAGGCAAGGCCAGGCCAGGCAAATTCAGACAAGTCTAATTCTGGCCACGTAAGGCAAGGCAAATCCAGGGAAGGCAACACAAGGCAAATCCAGACACAGCAAGGCCAAGTAAATCCAGGCAAAACAAATCCACGCAGGGTAAGTCTAGGCAAATCCACGCAAAGCAAGGCAAGGCAAGGCAAGTAAAATGCAGGCTAGGCAGGGCGTGGCAAACCCAGGCAAGGCGAACCACGAAAGGCAAGACAATGCAAATTCAGGCAAGGTAATGCAAGGCATATCCAGGCAAGGCAAGTAAAAGCGAGGCAAATCCAAGAAAGCAACGCAAGGCAAACCCACACAAGACAAATTCATGCAAGGCAAGGGAAAGAAAATCCAGGCATGGGACGATAAGGTAAATCCAGAAATGGCAAGGCCAGGCAAATAAAAGCAAGGCAAATCCAAAAAAGACAAGGCAAGACAAATTCAGGAAAGGGAAATCCAGGCAAGGAAAGGTAAGGTAATGCAAATCCAATCAATACAAATTTAGGCAAGGCAAGAAAAGGCGAACACAAAAAAGGAAAATCCAGGAAAGAAAAGGAAAGGCAAATAAAGGCAAGGCAAATACATGCAAGTCAAGGCAAGGAAAATCAAGGCAAGGCAAATCCAGGCAAGGCAATGCGAGGCAAATCCAGGCAAGGCAAGATAAGGCAAATTTAGGCAAGGCAAGGCAAGGCAAATCCAGGCAAGGCAAGGCATAAAAAATCCAGACAGGACAAATCCAGGAAATGCAACGAAAGGCATATTTAGGAAAGGCAAATCCAGGCAAAACAAGGCAAAAGAAATCCAGGGAAGGCAAATCCAGGCAAGGCAAGGCAGCACAAATCCAGGTCAGCTAAATTTAGGAAAGGAAATAAAGGCAAATCCAGAAAAGGCAAATCTAGAAAAAAAACAAAGCAAGGCAAGTCAAGACAAGGCAAAGCAAGGCAAATCAAGGCAAGGCAAATCCAGGCAAGGCAAGGCAAATCCAGGCAAAACAAATCCAGGCAAGGCAAGGCAAATCCAGGCAAGACAAATCCATTCAAAGCAAGTGAAGGCAAATCCATACAAGGCAAATCCAGGCAAGGCAAATGCAGGCAAGGGAAATCCAGGCAAGACAAGGGAAGGTGAATCCACGCAATTCGAGAAAAGGCACATCCAGGCAGGTACCTCCATTCAAAGAAAGGTGAGGCTAATCCAGGAAAGATAATGCAAGGCAAATCCATGGAAGACAAATCCAGGAAAGGTAAGGCAAGAAAAATCTAGGAAAGGAAAGTCAAGGCAAACCCAGGCAAGGCAATTTCATGCAAGCCAAGGCAAGGTAAATCCAAGCAAGGCAAATCCAGGCAAGGGAAGGCAAGAAAAATTCAGGCAAGGTAAACCCAGGCAATGTTAAGGGAAGGCAAGAAAAATCCAAGCAAGGAAAATCCAGGCAAGGAAAGGTAAGAAAAATCCATGCAAACACAAAAGGCAAATTCTGGCAATGCAATTCATCACAAGGCAAATCCAGGGAGGGCAAATCCAAGCAATACAAGGCAAGACAAATCCAGGCAAGGCAAGGCAAGAAAAATCCAGGCAAGGCAAGGCAAGGTAAGGCAAATTCAGGCAAGGCAATTCAAATCAAATTTACACAAGGCAAATTGAGGCAAGGCAAGGCAAGGCAACATCAAGCAAGGCAATAAAGGCAAGGCAACGCAAGAAAAAATCCGGGCAAGGCAAAACCAGGTAAGGCAAAACAAGAAAAATCCATCCAATGTATGCAAGGCAAATCCAGGAAAGGCAAGGCAAGCCAAATACAAGCCAGGCAATCCAGGCAAGGCAGGGCAAGACAACTTCGGGCAAGGCTAATACAGGCAAGGCAAGGCAAGGCAGATACAGGCAACAAAAAAAGAAGACAAGTCCAGGCAAGGCAATGCAAGGCAAATGCAGGCAAGGCAAACCCAGGCCAGGCAAGACAAGGCAAATTAAGTAAAAGCAAATTTAGGCATGGCAAGGAAAGGCAAACCCAGACAAGGCAAGGCGAGGAAAATCCAGGCAAGAAAAATCCAAGCAAGGCAAATCAAGGCAAGAAAAATCTAGGCAAGGCAAGCCAAGGCAAATGGACGTAAGGCAAATCCAGGTAAGGCAAGGCAAGGCAAATTCAGGCAAGGCATATCCAGGCAAGGGAAGGCAAGGCAAGTCAAGGTAAGGTAAGGCAAGGCAAATCCATGCAAGGCAAATCCAGTTAAGGCAAGGCAAGGCATCCAGGCAATGCAAAACAAGTCAAATACACACAAGGCAAGAAAATGCAAATCCAGGCAAGGCAAATCTTGGCAATGCAAGGAAAGGCAAATTCAGGTAAGACAAATGCAGGTAAGACAAGGCAAGACAAATCTAGGCAAGGCAAGGCAAGGCAAGGCTAATCCAGGGAAAGAAAGGTGAGGTAAGGCATGGCATATACAGGCAAGGCAAGGCAAATCCACGCAAGACAAATCCAGCCAAGGCAAGGCAAGGGAAATCCAGGCAAGGGAAGGCAATGCAAATCAATGCAAGACAAATCCAGGCAATGCAAGGGATGGCAAATCCAGGCAAGGCAAGGGAAGGCAAATTCAGGCAAGGCAAATCCAGGCAAAGCAGGTCAAGGAAAACCGAGGCAAGACAATTGCAGGCAAGCAAAGCAAGGCAAATCCGGGCAAGTCAAATTGAGGCAAGGCAAATCCAGAAAAGGCAAGACAAGGCAAATTCCAAAAAATCCAGACAAGGCAAATCCAGACAAGGCAAATCCTGGGAAGGCAAGAAAAGGCAAATACAGGTAAGACAATGCAGGCAAGGCAAGGCAAGGCAAATCCAGGCAAGGCAAGACAAGGCAAGTCTAATCCAGGGAAAGAAAGTGAGGTACGGCAAGCAAATACAGGCAAGGCAAGGCAAATCCATGCAAGGCAAATACAGCCAAGGCAATGCAAGGCAAATCCAGGCAAGAGAAGGCAATGCAAATCAAAGCAAGGCAAGGAAAGGCAAATCCAGGCAAAACAAGTCAAGGCAAGTCAAGGCAAATCAAGGCAAGACAATTCCAGGCAAGACGAAATAAGAAAAATTTAGGAAAGTCAAATTCTGGCAAGGCAAAACAAGGCAAATCACAGGCAAGACAAATCCAGGTAGGCAATGCAAGGCAAATCCAGGAAAAGCAAGCCAAGGCAAATCCAGAGAAATACACGCAAGGCAAATCCAGGCAAGGCAATGCAAGGCAAATCCCGGAAAGGCAAGGCAAGGCAAATCCAGGTAAATTTATGCAAGGCAAATTCAGGTAAGGCAAGGCAAGCCAAATCCAGGAAATGCAAGAAAAGGCAAGGCAAAACCAGTCAAGGCAAGACAAGTCAAATCCAGTCAGAGCAAAACCAGGCAAGACAAGGCATGACAAATCCAGGCAAGACAAATCCAAAGTTGGCAAGGTAAGGCAAATTTAGGCAAGGCAAATCCAAGGAAGGCAAATCGAGTCAAGTCAAATTCTGGCAAGGCAAAACAAAACAAATCCAGGCAAGGCAAATCCAGGGAAGGCAAGGAAAGGCAAATTCAGGCAAGAAAAATACAGGCAAGGCAAGGCAACGCAAATCTGGACGAGGCAAATCCAGGCAAGAAAAGGCAAGGCAAATCCACGCAAGGCAGAACAAGGCAAATACAGCTAAGGCAAATCCACGTAAGGCAAGGCAAGCAAATCCAGGCAAGGCAAAGCAAATTTAGGCAAGGTATATCCAGGCAAAACAAGAAAAGGCAAGGCAAAGCAAGACAAGGCAAATCCAGCAAGGCAAGGTAAGAAATGACAAGGCAAATCCTGGCAAGGCAAGGCAAATCCACGCAAAGCAAATCCAGCCAAGGCAAGACAAGGCAAATCCAGGCAAGAAAAGGCAAGGCAATTTCAGGTAAAGCAAATCCAGGCAAGGCAAAGCAAGGCAAATCCATGGAGGGCAAATCCAGGCAAGGGAAACCCAGGGAAGGCAGGGTAAGGCTAATCCAGGCAAGGTAAATTTAGGCAAGGCAAGGAAAGGCACATCTAGTTAACGCAAATTCAGGAAAGGCAATGTGAGGAAAATCCAGCCAAGGCAAGGCAAGGCCAATCAAGTCAAATCAAATCCAGACAAGGCAAAGCAATGCAAATCCAGGAAGGCATATGCAGGCCAGGCAAGGCAAGGCAAATCCAGGCAATGCAGGGCAAGGGAAATCTAGGCAAGGCTAATTCAGGTAAGCCAAGGCAAGAAAAATCCAGGCAAGGGAAGGCAAGAAAAACCCAAGAAAGGCAAACACAGGCAAGGTAAGGGAGGTCAAGGCAAATCCAAGCAAGGGAAATCCAGGCAAGGAAAAGCAAGGCAAATCAAGAAAAGGCAAATTCAGGCAAAGAAAGGCAAGGCGAATCAAGGCAAGGCAAATCACGGCAAGGCAATTCCAGGCAAGGCAAGGCAAGGCAATGTAGATCTGCGCAAGGAAAGGAAAGGCAAATCCAGGCAAGGCAAATGCACTCATGACAAGGCAAAGCAAATTCACGCAAAAGAAATCAAGGCCATGCAAGGCAAGGCAACTTCAACCAAGGCAAATAAAGGCAATGCAACGCAAGAAAAATCTGGGCATGGCAAAACCAGGCAAGGCAAAACAAGAAAAAATCATGCAATGCATGCAAGGCAATCCAGGGAAGGAAAGGCAAGCCAAATCCAAGCCAGAAAAATCCAGGCAAGGCAGAGAAAGGCAACTTTGGGCAAGAAAAATCCAGGAAAGACAAGGAAAGAGAAATCAGGCAAGGAAAATCCAGGCAAGGCCAGGCAAGGCAAATTCAGGCCAGGGAAGCCCAGATAAATTAAGGAAAAGCAAATCCAGGCAAAGCAAGGCAAGGCAAATCCAGGCAAAGAAAGGCGAGTCAAATCTAGTCAAGAATAATCCAAGCGAGACAAATGCAGATTAAGAAAATCTAGGCAAGGCAAGCCACGGCAAATGCAGGTAAGGATAACCAAGTAAGGCACGGCAAAGCAAATTTAGGCAAGGCAAGGCAAGGAAAGACAAGGCACATCTAGGCAAGGCATATCCAGGCAAGGGAAGGCATGGAAAGGCAAGGCAATGCAAATACAGGCAAGTCAAGGTAAGGTAAGGCAAGGCAAATACAGGCAAGGCAAGGCAAATCCATGCAAGGCAAAGCAAGGCAAATCCAGGCAAGGAAAATCCAGCCAAGGCAAGGCAAGGCAAATCCGGGCAATGCAAAACAAGTCAAATACACGCAAGGCAAGGAAAGGCAAATCCAGGCAAGGCAAATTCTGACAAGGCAAGAAAAGGCAAATACAGGCGAAGCAAAACCAGGCAAGACAAGGCATGAAAAATCCAGGCAAGAAAAATCCAGGGAAGGCAAGGTAAGGGAAATTCAGGCACAGCAAATCCAAGCAAGGCAAAGCAAGGCAAATCCAGGAAAGTCAAATTCTGGCAAGGCAAAACAAGGCAAATCCAGGCAAGGCAAGGCAAGGCAAACCCAGGCAAGGCATATTCTGGCAAAGCACAAAAAGGCAAGGCAAGGTAAATCCAGCAAGGCAAAATAAGGTAAGGCAAGGCAAAGCAAATCCAGGCAAGGCATATTCTGGCAAAGCAAAAAAAGGCAAGGCAAGGTAAATCCAGTAAGACAAAATAAGGTAAGGCAAGGCAAAAGCACGCATGGCAAATACAGGCAAAAGAAGGCAAGGCAATTCCAGGCAAGGCAAGGCAAGGCAAATCGAGGCAAGGCAAATCCATGCAATGCAATGCAAGCCAAACCCAGGAAAGGCAAATCCAGGCAAAGCAAGGCAAGTCAAATCAAGACAAGGCAAATTCAGGCAAGAAAAGGTAAAATAAATCCAGGCAAGGCAAATCCAGGAAAGGTAAGGCAAGGCAAATCCAGGCAAGGCAAAACAAGGCAAATACAGGCAATGTAAATCAACACATGGCAATGCAAGGCAAATCCAGGCAGGGCAGATCCACGCAATGCAATGCAAACCAAAACCAGGAAAGGCAATTCCAGGCAAAGTAAGGCAAGTCAAATTCAGAGAAGGCAAATCCCAGCAAGAATAGTTAAGGCAAATCCAAGCAAGGCAAATCCAGACAAGGCAAGGCAAGGCAAATTCGGCCAAGGTAAGGAAAGTCAAATCCAGACTAGGCAAGGCAAGGTAAATCCAGGCTAGGCAAATGCAGGCAAGGCAAGGCAAAGCAAATCCAGGCAAGGCAAATCTAGTTAAGGCAAAACAAGGCAAATCGAAGCATTGAAAGCAAGGCAAATCCAGGCAAGGCAAGGCAAGGCAAATCCAGGCCAGGCAAGAAAAGTCAAATTCAGACAATGCAAATCAACTCAAATACTGGCAAGGGAAGACAAGGCAAATCCAGGCAAGGCAAGACAACTCCAGGTAAGGCAAATCCAGGTAACGCAAGGCAAGACAAATCCAGGCAAGGCAAGGAAAAACAAATTCAAATAAGGCATATACAGGTAAGGCAAGGCAAAACAAGGCAAGGCAAGGTAAGGAAAGGCAAGGACAATACAAGGAATGCAAGACAAATCCAGGCAAGGCAAATCCAAGAAAGGCAATCCAAGGCAAATCCAGAATGGCAAGCCAAGGCAAACCCAGGGAAAGCAAGGCAAATCTAGGCAAGGAAAAGCAACGCAAATTCAGGCAAGGCAAGGGAAAGCAAATCCAGGCAAGTGAAATCCCGGCATGCAAAGCAGGAAAAATCTAAGCAAGGCAAACCTGGGCAAGATAAAATAAGGCAAGGCAAATCCAGGAAAGGAAAGAAAAGGCAAATCCAAGCAAGACAAAACAAAGCAAATTCAGCCCAGGTAATAAAGACAAGGCAATGCAAGGCCAATCCCAGCAAGTCAAATTCACACAAGGCAAGGCAAGGCAAAACAAGACAAATTCAGTAAGGCAAATCCAGGCACAGCAATGCAGAAAAATACCGGCAAGGCAAATATAGGCAGGGAAAGGCAAGGCAAATCCAAGCAAGGCAAGGTAAGGCACATGCAGGCATGGCAAATTCAGGCAAGGAAGGGCAAGGCAACATCGGGTAAGACAAATCCCTACAAGGCAAGGCAAGGCAAAAAGCAAGGAAGGCAAATACAGTGAAAACAAATCCAGGCAGAACAAGGCAAGGCAAATCCAGGCTAGGCAAATCAAGGTAAGGCAAGGCAAGGCAAACCCAGGCATGGCAAGGCAAATCGAGGGAAGAAAAATCCAGGCAACGCAATGCACGGGAAATCTAGGCCAAGCAAGACAAAATAAGTCCTGCCATGGCAAAATCAGGAAAGGCAATTTAAGGCAAATCCAGGCAAGGCAAGGCAAGGAAAATTCGGCCAAGGCACGGCAAGGGAAATTTATGCAAGGCAAATCCAGTGAAGGAAACACAATGTAAATCCAGACAAGGCAAGGCAAGGTAAATCCATGCAAGGCAAATCCAGGCAAGGCGAGGCAAAGCAAATCCAGGCAAGAAAAATCCAGGCAAGGCACGGCAATGCAAATCCACGGCAGGGAAAGGCAACTTCATGAAAGACAAAGGCAAGAAAACCCAAGGCAAACCCGAGCAAGTCAAATTCCAGCAAGGCAACTTAAGGCAAATCGAGGCAAGGCAAATCCAGGCAATTCAAGCAAAGCAAATCCAGGCAAGGCAAGGCAAGGCAAGGCAAATCCCGGCCAGGTAAATTCAGGAAAGGCAGGGAAAGGCAAATTCTAACAAGGCAAATCCAGGCAAGGCAAGACAGGGAAAATCCGGGCAAGGCAAATTCAGGCGAGGCAAGGCAAGGCAAATACAGGCAAGGCAAAGCAAGTCAAATCCAGGCAATGCAAAACAAGTCAAATAAACAAGGCAAGACAAGACAAATCCAGACAAGGTAAATCCATGTAAGGCAAGGCAAGGCTAATCCAGGTAAGGCACATTCAGGTCAGGCAAGGCAAGACAAATTTATGCATGGCAAGACAAGGCAAATCCGGGCTAGGCAAATCCAGGCAAGGCAAGGCAAGGCATATTCACGCAAGACACATCCAGGCAAGGCAAGGCAAGGCAAGGCAAATACAGGCAACAGAAAGCAGAGCAAATCCAGGCAAGGCAAGGAAAGAAATCCAGGCAAGCAAATACAGGCCAGGTAAGGCAAGGCAAATTAAGGCAAACAAAATCCAGGGAAGAAAATGCAAGGCAAATCCAGGCAAGGCAAGGCAAGTCAAATCCAGACAATGCAAAACAAGTCAAACAAAGGCAAGTCAAGGTAAGGCAAATCCAGGGAAGGCAAATCCACGGAAGGCCAATCCATAAGGCAAGGCAAGACAAATCCAGGCAAGGAAAGGCAAGGTAATGTAAATACAGGCAAAGCAAATCCAGGCAAGGCTAGGCAAAGTAAATCCAGAAAAGGCAAATCTAGGAAATAAAAGGCAAATCAAATAAAGGCAAGGCAAATACAGGCAATGCAAGAAGAGGCATGGCAAATCCATGCAAGACAAATCCAGGCAAGACAAGGCTAGGCAAATCCAGGCAAGGCAAAGCAAGGCAAATCCAGGCAAGGCAAGTCAAGGCAATTCCAGGCACGGCAATTTCAGGCAAGTAAAGGCAAGGCAAATCCAGGCAAAAGAAGGCCAGAGAAATCCAGGCAAGGCCAAACCATACAAAGTAATGTAAGGCAAGGGAAATCCAAGCAAGGCAAATCCAGGCAAGGAAAGGCAAGGCAAATCCAGGCAAGGAAAGGCAAGGCAAATCCAGGGAAGGCAGGAAAGGCAAATACTGGCAATGCAAATCAACACAAGGCAGCACAAGGCAAATCCAGGCAGGGCAAATTCAGGCAAGGCAAGGCAAGGCAAGTCAAATCCAGGCAAGGCAAGGCAAGGAAAATCCAGGCAAGGCAAGGCAAGGAAAATCCAGGCAAGGAAAATCCAGGGAAGGAAAGGAAATGTAATGTAAATACAGGCAAAGGAAATCCCGGCAAGACAAGGCAAAGCAAATCCAGAAAAGACAAATCCAGGAAAGGAAAAGCAAGTCAAATAAAAGCAAGGCAAATCCAGGCAATGCAAGGAAAGGCAAGGAAAATCCATGCAAGACAAATCCAGACAAGCCAAGTCAAGGCAAATCCAGGCAAGACAAAGCAAGGAAAATCAAGGCAAGTCAAATCCTGGCAAAACAAAACAAGGCAAATTTAGGCAAGGCAAATACAGGCAAGACAATGCAAGGCAGATCCAGGCAAGGCAGAAACAGACAAGGCAAGGCAAGGCAAATCCAGACAATGCAAGGCAAGGCAAATCCAGGCAGGGTAATGCAAGACAAATCCAGGCAAGGCAAGGCAAGTCAAATCCAGGAAATGTAAATACAGGCAAGGCAAGGCAAGGCAAGGCAAGACAAATAAAGGCAAGGCAAATTCAGGCATGGCAAGGCGAGGAAAATCCAGGGAAAACAAATTTAGGCAAGACAAGTCAAGGCAAATCCAGGCAAGGCAAATCAAGGCAAGGCAAGGCAAGGCAAATCCACGGAAGGCAAATCCAGGCAAGACAATGCAAGGCAAATTTAGGCAAGGCAAAGGAAGGCAAATTCAGGCAAGGCAAGGGGAGGCAAATCTATGCAAGGCAAATCCAGGGACGGCAGCTTAAGGCAAATCCAGATAAGGCAAATCTAGGCAAGGCAAAGCAAGTCAAGTCAAGTCAAGACAAGTCAATGCAAGGCAAGTCAAGGCAAATCCAGGCAAGGTAATTCCAGTCAATGGAAGGTAAGTCAAATCCAGGCAAGAGAAACTCAGACAAGGTAAGAGAAGTCAAGGTAAATCCAAGCAAGGCAAATGAAAGCAAGGGAAGGCAAGGCAAATCCAGGAAAGGCAAATCCAGGCAAGACAAGGCAAGACAAATCTAGGCAAGGCAAATAGAGGCACAGCAATGCAAGGCATATTCAGGGAAGCCATATTCAGGCAAAACAAGGCTGGGTAAATCCAGTCAAGACAAATCCAGGCAAGACGAGGCAAGGCAAATCCAGGCGAGGCAAGGCAAATTCAGACAAGGCAAGGCAAGGCAAATGCAGACAAGGCAAATGCAGACAAGGCAAATCCAGGCAAGACAAGGCAAAATAAATCCAGGCAATTCAAGGAAAGGAGCATCCAGGCAGGCACATGCAGGCAAAAAAAGGCGAGGCAAATTCAGGAAAAATATGGAAAGGCAAATCCAGGCAAGGCAAGGCAAGGCATGGAAAACACAGGGAAGGCAAATTTAGGCAAGGCATGGAAAAAGAAATCTGGGCAAGGCAAATCCAGGCAAGGCAATTCAAGGCAAAATCAGGCAATGCAATTTCAGGCAAGAGAAGGCAAGGCAAATCCAAGCAAGGCAAATACAAGCAAGGGAAAGCAAGAGAAATCCAGGCAAGGCAAACCTACACAAGGAAAAGGGAAAGCAAGGGGAATACAAGCAAGACAAATCCAGGTAAGGAAAGGCAAGGAAGATCCAGGGAATGAAGAAAAGGCTAACACTGGCAACGAAATCAACACAAGGCAAGGAAAGGCAAATCCAGGCAAGGCCAGGCAAGGCAAAGCAAATTCAGACAAGGCAAGGCAAGGCAAATTTAGAAAAGGAAAGGCAAGGTAATGGAAATACAGGCAAAGTAAATCCAGGCAAGGCAAAGCAAAGCAAATACAGAAAAGACAAATCCAGGAAAGGAAAGGAAAGGCAAATAAAGGCAAGGCAAATCCAGGTAAGACAAGGAAAGGCAAGGCAAATCCATGCAAGAAAAATCCAGGCAAGACAAGGCAAGACAAATCCAGGAAAGGAAAGGAAAGGCAAATAAAGGCAAGGCAAATTCAGGCAAGACAAGGAAAGGCAAGGCAAATCCATGCGAGACAAATCCAGGCAAGACAAGGCAAGACAAATCCAGGAAAGGCAAAGCAAGGCAAATCCAGGCAAGTCAAATCCTGGCAAAACAAAACAAGGCAAACCCAGTCAAGGCAAATCCAGGTAAGGCACAACCAGGCAAGGCAAAGCAAGGCAAATCTAAATAAAACAAGGCAAGGCAAATCCAGGCAAACCTAATCCAGGCAAGGCAATGCAAGACAAATCCAGGCAACGAAAACGCAGGCAAGGCAAGGAAAGGCAAATCTAGGCAAGGCAAGTGAAATCCAGGGAACGTAAATCCAGGCAAGGCAAGGCAAGACAAATAAAGGCAAGGCAAATTTAGGCATGGCAAGGCAAAGCATATCCAGGGAAAATAAATCCAGGCAATACAAGTTAAGGCAAATCCAGGCAAGGCAAATCAAGGCAAGGCAAGGCAAATGCAGGCAAGGCAAATCAAGGCATGGCAATACAAATCCACGGAAGGCAAATCCAGGCGAGTCATTGCAAGGCAAATCCAGGCAAAACAAGTCTAGGCTAATCCATGCAAGGCAAAATCAGGCAAGGCAAGGCAAGGAAAACCTGGCCAAGGCAAGGCAAGGGAAATCCAGGCAAGGCTAATTCAGGTAAGGCAAGGAAATGCAAATCCAGGCAAGGCAGGTAAATCCAGGCAAGCCAAATCAAGACAAGGCAAGGCAAAGCAAAACCAGGAAACAATCCAGGCAATGCAAGGCAAGACAAATCCAGGCAAGGCAGGGAAAGGCAAATCCGAGCAAGTCACATCCTGGCAAGGCAACTCAAGGCAAATCCAGGCATGGCAAGGCAAGGCAAGTCCAGGCCATGCAAGCAAGGAAATTCATAAAAGGCACGGCAAGGCAAATCCCGGCCAGGCAAATCCAGGTAATGCAGGAAAAAGCAACTTCAAACAAGGCAAATTCAGGCAAGGCAAAACAAGGCAAGGCAAATTTGGGCAAGGCAAATCCAGGCAAGGCAAGGGAAGGCAAATTTGGGCAAGGTAAATCCAGGCAAGGCAAGGGAAGGCATATCCAGGCTTGGCAAATCCAGGCAAGGCAAGGCAAGCAATTTCAGGCATCAAAAAGCAAGGTCAATCCAGGCAAGGCAAGGTAAGGCAAATCCAGTCCAGGCAAGGCAAGGCAATTTAAGGCAAAAAAAATTCAGGCAAGGCAAGGCAACGCAAATCCAGGCATGGCAAATCCAGGTAAGGCAAATCCAGGCAAGGCAAGGCAAAGCAAATCTATGCAATGGTAAACAAGTCAAATAAAGGCAAGACAAGGCAAGGCAAATCCAGGCTAGGCAAATCTAGAAAAGGCAAGGCGAGGCAAATCCAGGTAAATTAAATCTAGGTAATGCAGGGAAAGACCAATCCAGGCAAGGAAAGTCAAGGCAAATCCAGGCCACACGTATCCAGGCAATGCAAGGCAAAACAAGGCAAAGCAAGGTAAGGTAGGCAAGGCAAGGCAAATCCAGGCAAGGCAAAGCGAGGTAAATTCAGGCAAGGCAAATCCAAGCAAGGCAAGGCAAGGAAAATCCAGGCAAGGCAAATTCAGGGAAGTCAAGGTAAGGCAAATTCAGGCAAGGCAAATACAAGCAAGGCAAGGCAAGGCAAGGCAAGGCAAATGCAAGAAAGGTAAATTCAAGCAAGGCAAATCCAAGCAAGGCAAGTCAAGGCAAATAAAGGGAAGGCAAATCCAGGCAAAGCAAGACAAGGCAAATTCAGGCAAGGCAATGCAAGGTAAATCCAGGCAAGACCAATCCAGGCAAGGCAAAGGAAAACAAATCCAGGCAAGGCAACGGGAGGAAAATCTAGGCAAGGCAAATCCAGGCAAGAAAAGGCATGGCAAATCCAGGCAAGTTAAATCCAGAGAAGGCTCAGTAAGGCAAATCCAGATAAAGCAAATCCAGGCAAGGCAAAACAAGGCAAATCCCATCAAGGCAATTAAAGGCAAGGCAAGGCAAATCCAGGCAAGGTAAATTCAGTATAGGAAGTCAAGTCAAATCCAGGCAAGGCAAACAGAGACAAGGTAAGAGAAGTCAAGGTAAATCTAAGCAAGACAAATCCAGGCAAGGCAAGGCAAGGAAAGTCCAGGCAAGGCAAGGCGAGACAAATCTAGGCAAGGCAAATAGAGGCACAGCAAGGCAAGACAAATGCAGGAAAGGCATATTCAGGCAAAACAAGGCTAGGTAAATCCAGTCAAGGCAAATTCAGGCAAGGGAAATTTAATCAAGGCAAATCCAGGAAAGGCAAGGCAAGACAAATCCAAACAAGTCAAATCCAGGCAAGGCAAGGCAAGTCAAATCCAGGCAAGGCAAGGCAAGGTAAATCCTGGCAAGCCAAATCCAGACAATACAAGGCAATGCAAATTCAGACAATTCAAGAAAGCACATCCAGGCAGGCACATCCAGGCAAAGTAAGGCGAGGAAAATGCAGGAAAGGTAAGGCAAGGCAAATCCAGGCAAGGAAAATCCAGGCAGGGCAAGGCAAGGCAATTACAGGGAAGGCAAATCCAGGCAAGGTAAGGCAAGGGAAATCCATGCAAGGCAAATTCAGGCAAGGCAAGGGAAATCCAAGCAAGGCAAGTCAAGGCAAACTCAGGCAAGGCAATTTCAGGTAAGCCAAGTTAAGGCAAATCCAGGCAAGGGAAGGCAAGAGAAATTCAGGCAAGGCAACCCAAGACAAAATAAAGGGAAGGAAAGGGAATTCCAAGCAAGAAAAATCCAGGCAAGGAAAGGCAAGGAAAATTCAAGGAAGGCAGAAGAGGCCAATACTGGCAACAAAATCAACACAAGGCCATGCAAAAAAATCCAGGCAGGGCAAATCCAGGCAAGGCAAGGCAAGGCAAACCCAGGCAAGGTAAGGTAAAGCAAGGCAAGGCAAGGCAAATCCAGGCAAGGGAAATCCATGGAAGGAAAGGCAAGGTAATGGAAATACAGGCAAAGCAAATCCAGGCACAGCAAAACAAAGAAAATCCAGAAAATGCGAATCCAGGGAAGAAAAGGCAAGGCAAATAAAGGCAAGGCAAATCCATGGGGAAGAGGGGCAAGGTAATGGAAATACCGGCAAAGAATCCAGGCAAGGCAAGGCAAAGTAAATCCAGAAAATGCAAATCCAGGAAAGAAAAGGCAAGGCAAATAAAGGCAAAGCAAATCCAGGCAAGGCAAGGCAAGGAAAATTCATGCAAGGCAAAGCAAGGCAAATCCAGGCAAGTCAAATCCTGGCCAAACAAAACAAGGCAAATCCAGGCAAGGCAAATTTAGACAAGGCAATGCAAAGCAAATCCAGGCAAGGCACAAACAGGCAAGGCAAGGCAAAGCAAGGCAAATCCAGGAAAGGCAAGTCAAATTTAGTAAACATAAATGCAGGCAAAACAAGGCAAGACAAATAAAGGCAAGGCATATTCAGGAATGGCAAGGCAAGGAAAAACCATGAAAAACAAATCCAGGCAATAAAAGTCAATGCAAATTAAGGGAAGGCAAATCCAGGCAAGGCAATATCAGGCAAATCCAGGAAAGGCAAATCCAGGCAAGGCAAGGCAAGGCAAAACAAATCCAGGCAAGACACAATCATCAGGCAAGGCAAGGTAAGGCAAATCCAGGCAAGGTAAATCCAGGCAAGGCAAGGAAAGTATAATCTGACCAAGGCAAGTAAAGGAAAATCCAGGCAAGGGAAATACAGGCAAGGCAAGGCAAGATAAATCCAGGCAAGGCAAATCCAGACAAAACAAGGCAAAGCAAATGCAGGCAAAGAAAATCCAGGCAACGCATGGCAAAACAAATCCAGTCAAAGCAGGGCAAGGCAAATGTGATTAAGGCAAATTCCGGCAAGGCACGTCAAGAAAAATCCAGGTAAGGCTAATCTAGGCAATGCAAGCAAGGCAAATCCAGACAGGGCAAGCCAAGGAAAATCCCATCCAGGCAAATCCAGGTAAGGCAGGGCAAGCCAATGTCGGGCAAGGCAAATCAAGGCATGGCAAGGCAAGGCTAATTCGGGCAAGGCAAATGCAGGCAAGGCAAAGCAAAACAAATCCAGGCAACAAAACGCAAGGCAAATCTTGGCAAGGGAAGGCAAGGCAAATTCAGGCAAAAGAAATTCAGGCAAAGAAATCCAGGAAAGGCAAGGCAAGGCAAATCCAGGCAATGCAAAACAAGTCAAATAAAGGCAAGGCAATGCAAGGGAAATCTAGGCAAAGCAAGGCAAAGCAAATCCAGGAAAAAACAAGGAATGGCAAATCCATGCCAGCCAAATTCAGGCAAAGCAAGGCAAGGCAAATACAGGCATGGCAAAACACAACAATTCCAGCAAAGGCAAATCCAGGCAATGCGAAACAAGGGAAATTCAGGCAAACAAAGGCAAGGCTAGGCAAATCAGGGCAAGGCGAATCCAGGCAAGGCAAGGCAATGCATATCCAGGTTAGGCAAATCCAGGCAAGGCAACAAAAAGCAAGGCAAATTTTGGAGGGCAAGGCAAATCCAGGCATGGCAAATCCAGGCCAGGTTAGCCAAGGCAAATTAAGGTAAAAAAAATCCAGGCAAGACAAGGCAAGGCAAATGCAGGCAAGCAAATCCAGTCAAGGCAAGGCAAGTCCAAACAAGGCAATGCAAAAAAAAGTCAAATTAAGGCAAGGCAATGCAAGGGAAATTCAGGCAAGACAAATCCAGGAAAGGCAAGGCAAGTCAAATACAGGAAAGGCAAGGAAAGGCAAACCCAGGCCAGCCAAATCCAGGGAAGGCAAGGCAAGGCAAATCCTGACAAGACAAAACAAAACAAATCGAGACAAGGCAAATCCAGATAATGCAAAGCAAGGCAAATCCAGGCGAGGCAATGCGACGCAAATCCAGTCAAAGCAGGGCAAAACAACTTCGAGGAAGCCAAATCCAGGCAAGGCAAGCAAGGGAAATATGGGCAGGGGAGATCCAGGCAAGGCAAGGAAAATCCAGGCAAGGGAAGGCAAGGCTAATAAAGTCAAGGCAAATTCAGGCAAGGCAAATCCATGCAAGACAAGGCAAGGCCTATTTATGCAAGGCAAACACAGGCAAAACAAATCCAGACAAGACAAATCCAGGCAAGGCAAATATAGAAGAGGCAAATGCAGAAAAGGAAAACCTAGGAAATCCAAAATTAGGCAAGGCAAATACAGGGAAAGCAAGGCAAGGAAAATTCATGCAAAAAAAATCCAGGCAAAACAAGACAAGGCAATCCCAGGCAAGAAAAGGCAAGGCAAATCCAGGGAATGCAAATCCAGGCAAGGAGAATCCAGACAAGGGAAATCTATACAAGGCAAGGCAAGGTAAATTCAGGCAAGGCAAATCCAGGGAAGGCAAGGAAAGGCAAGGCAAATCCAGGAAAGGCAAATATAGGCAAGAAAAATCCCTGTAAAGCAAGGCAAGGCAAGTACAAACAAAGCAAATTTAAGCAAGGCAAGACAAATACAGGCAAGGCACATACAGGCAAGACTAATTCAGAAAAGGCAAGGAAAGGCAAGCCAATCCAGGCAAGGAAAATCCAGGTAAGGCAAATTGAGGCAAGGCAAATCCAGGCAAAAAAGTTAGAGGCAAGACAAATTCAGAAAAGGCAAGTCAAGGCAAGGCAAATTCAGGAAATTCAAGACAAGGCAAGGCAAGCCCAATCAAGTCAAGGCAAGGCAAGGCACGACAAATTAAGGCAAGAAAAATCCAGGCAAAAAAACACAAGGCAAGTGCAGAGAAGGCAAATCCAGGAAAGGCAAGAAAATGCAAATCCAGGAAAGGCAAGAAAATGCAAATCCAGGGAAGGCAAATTCAGGCAATGCAAGGCAAGGCAAATCCATGCAAGGCATATCCAGGGAAGGCAAAGAAATGGCAAGGCAAATCCAGGCAAGGCTAATCCAGGCAAGGCTAATCCAGGCAAGGCTAATCAGGTAAGGCAAGGAAATCCAAGCAATGCAAATCCAGGAAAGGCAAGGAAAGGAAAGGCAAATCCAGGAAAGGCAAATGTAAGCAAGGCAAATGCAGGCAAGGCAAAAGAAGGCAAAAGCAAACACGACAAATTTAGCCAAGGCAAGGCAAATTCAGGCAAGGCACGTACAGGCAAAGCAAATTCAGAAAAGACAAGGCAAAGCAAGCCAATCCAGGCAAGAAAAATCCAGGCAAGGCAAATTGAGGCAAGACAAATCAAAGCAAGTCACGACAAGGCAAGGCAAACTAAGGCAAGGCAAGGCAAGGCCAATCCAAGTAAGGCAAAACAAAGCACAGCAAATCAAGGCAAAGGCAGGGAAGGCAAATCCAGGCAAGGCAAATTTAAAGTAGGCAAAAAAAAGCCAAGGCCAATTCAGGCAAGAAATATCCAGTGAAGGCAAGTTTAGACAAGGCAAATCCATGCAAGGAAAGACAAGGCAAGTCCAAACAAGGCAATTCCAGGCAAGGCAAGGCAAATCTAGGCAAGGCAAGACAAGGCAAGGCAAACCCAGGCAAGTCAAGGCAAGGAAAGGCAAGGTCAATTCACGCAAGGCAAATCCAGGCAAGACAAAACAAAGGAAATTCAGGAAAGACATTTACACGCAAGGCAAAGCAAGTTAAATCCAGGCAAGGCAAATCCACGCAAGGCAAGGCAATGCCAATCCAGGCAAGGCAAACACAGGCAAAGAACATCCAGGCAAGGCAAATCTAGACAAGGCAAATATAGAAGAGACAAAAGCCAAAAAGGCAAATTCAGGAAAGTCAAAACCAGGCAAGGCACATCCAGGCAAAGAAAAAAAAAATCCAGACCAAACAAATCCGAGCAAAACAAGGCAAGGCAATTTCAGGCAAGGCAAATCCAGGCAAGCCAAATTCAGGCAAGTCAAATTCAGAAAAGGCAAGGCAATGCAAGCCAATCCAGGCAAGGCAAATCAAGGCAAGGCAAACTCAGGCAAGGCAAATTAAGGAAGGCAAGACAAGGCAAAACAAACCGAGGCAAGGCAAGGCAAGGTAAGGCAAATCCAGGTAAGGCAATTCCAGGGAAACAAATTAAGGCCAATAAAGGCAAGGCAATCCAGGCAACGTAAATCCAGGGAAGGCAAATCCAGGCAAGGCAAAACAAGGGAAATCCAAAAATGGCAAGGTAAGGCAAGGCAAATCAAGGCAAGGAAATTCAGGCAAAAAAAAATCCAGGCAAAAATAACCCAGGCAAGGCAAGGCAAATCCAGAAACAGCAAAAAAAGGCAAGGCAAATCCAGGCGAGGCAAATCAAGTCAAGTTAAATTTAGGCAAGGCAAATCCTGGCAAAGCAATACCAGGCAAATGCAGGCAAAACAAACCCTGGCAAGGCAATTTCAGACAACGCATGGAAAAGCAAGGCAAGTCCAGGCAAGTCAAATCCCGTCAAGGCAAATTCAGGAAAGGCAAAACAAACAAACAAAAAAAGCCAATCCAGACAAGGCAAATCCAGAAAAAGCAAATCAAGACAAGGCAAGGCAAATCTAGGCAAGGCAAGGAAAAGCAACGCAAATCCAGGCAAGGCAAATCCAGGCAAATGCAGGCAAGGCAAATCCAGGCAAGACAAGGCAATGCAAGGCCAGGCAAGGCAAATTCAAGCAATGCAAGGCAAAACAAGACAAATCCATGCAAGCCAAATGCCAGCAAGGCAAATCCAGGCAAGGCAAATGAAGAAAACAAAAAACCAGGGAAGGCAAATCCAGGAAAAGCAAATCCAGTCAAGGCAAATCAAGGCAAGGAAAAACAAAACAAGGCTAATCCCGGCAATGCAAATGCAGGCAAAAGAAAACCACTCAAGGCAAATTCAAGCAACGCAAATCTGGACAAGGCAAATCCAGGCAAAACTAGGCAAGAATACTCCAGGCAGAAAAATGCAAGGCAAGACAAAGCAAGGCAATCCTAGGCAAGTCAAGGCAATGCAAGGCAAATTCAGGCAAGGCAAATCCAGCCAAAGCAAAACAAGGCAAATGCAGGCAAGGCAAACCCAGGCAAGGCAAATTCAGGAAAGTCAAGGCAAGGCAAGTTCAAGCAAGGTAAATCCAGGCAAAACAAATTTAGGAGAGGCAAGGAAACGTAATGACAATCTAGGGAAGGATAATCCAGAAAACGCAAATCCAAACAATGCAAATCCAGGAAAGGCAAGACAAGGAAAGGCAAATCCAGGAAAGGCAAGACAAGGAAAGGCAAATCCAGGCAAGACCAATTAATGCAAAACAAATTCAGGCAAGGCAAATACAGACATGGCTATTCCAGGCAAGGCAAATTCAGAAAAAGCAAGGCAAGACAATGCAAATTCAGGCAAGGCAAATCCAGGCAATGCAAGCCAAGGTAAAGCAAGGCAAAATCAATCAATGCAAGCCAAAAGAAAACAAGAAAAATCCAGGCAAGCCAAATCCATGCAAAGGAACACAAGGCAAATTCAGGGAAAAAAAATCTAGGCAAGGCAAGGCAAGGCAAATCAAAACAAGTCAAGACAAGGCAAGGCAAACTGAGGCAAGGCAAGACAAGGCAAGGAAAATCCAAACAAGGCAAATCCAGGCAAACAACCCAAGGCAAATACAGGCAAGGCAATACAGGCAATGCAGATCCAGGTAAGGCAAATCCAGGCAATGCAAGGGAAGGCAAATCTAGGGAATGCAAGGAAAAGCAAGTAAAATCAAGGCAAGGCAAATCCAGGCAAGAAAAATCCACGCAAGGCAAATCCAGGCAAGGCAAGGCAAGACAAATCCAGAAATGGCAAGAAAAGGCAAGGCAAATCCAGGAAGAAAATATCAAGTCAAGGAAAATTTAGGCAAGGCAAATCCAGGCAAGGCAAGGTAAGGGAAATCCAAACAAAGCAAATACAGGCAAGGCAAGGCAAGGCAAGTCCAAACAAGGCAATTCCAGGCAAGGCAAGGAAAGGCAAGGCAAGGCAAGTCCAAACAAGGCAATTCCAGGCAAGGCAAGGCAAGGCAAATCCAGGAAAGGGAAATGCAGAAAAGGCAAGGCAAGGTAAAGCAAATTTAGGCAAAACAAACATAGGCAAGGCAAATTCAGGCAATGCAAGACAAGGCAAGGCAAGCCCAGGCCAATCAAGGCAAGGCAAGCCCAGGCCAATCAAGGCAAGGCAAGGCAAGGCAAGGCAAGGCAAAACAAATCCAGCGAAGGCAAATCCAGGCAAAGCAAAACAAGGCGAATGCAGGCAAGGCAAACCAAGGCATGGCAAATCCAGGGAAGGGAAATCCAGGCCACGCAAGGTAAGGCATATCCAGGCAAAGCAAATTCAGAAAAGGCAAGGCAAGCCAATGCCAATCTGGGAAAGGCAATTGAAGATAAGTCAAATCCAGGCAAGGCAAAAAAGGACAACGCAAATCCAAGCAAGGCAAGGCAAAACAACGCAAATCCAGGCAAGGAAAATCTAGGTAATGCAAGGCAAGGCAAATACAGGCAAGGCAAGGCAAATCCAGGAAAGGCAAATGCAGGGAAGGCTAGGAAAGGCAAGGCAAATTTAGGCAAGGCAAATCCAGTCAAGGCAAATTTAGTCAAGGCAAATCTAGGCAAGGCAAGGCAAGTCAAAACAAGGCAAATCCAGGCAAGGCATATTTATAAAAGGCAAGGCAAAGCAAGGCAAATCCAGGCACAGCAAATCCAGGTGAGACAAATCCAGGCATGGCAAATCTAGGTAAGGCAAACCCAGGCAACGCAAGGCAAGGAAAGGCAAGACAAATCCAGGCATGGCAAATCCAGGTAAAGCTAAACAAAGCAAATCCAGGCAAGGCAAATCCAGGCAAGGCAAGGCAAGGCAAATCCAGGCTAGGCAAATTCTGGAAAGGCAAAACAAGGCAAGGACAATACAGGCAAGACAAATCCAGACAAGGCAAACACAGGCAAAGCAAGGCATGGCAAGACAAGGAAAGTGAAGGTAAATCCAGGCAAGGCAAATCCTGGCAAGAAATATCCAGGCAAGGAAAATCCAGGCGAGTGAAATCCAGGCAAGGCAAATCCAGGCAAGGCAAACAAGGCTAGGCAGATCCAGGCGAGGCAAATTCAGGCAACGTAAGACAAAGAAAAAAAGTCCAGACAAAAAAAATCCAGGCAAGGCAAGGCAAGGCAAGGCAAACCCATGCAAGTCAAGGCAATGCAAGGCAAGGCAAATTTAGGCAAGGCAAAACCAGGCAAAAACAACAAGGCAAATGCAGGCAAGGCAAACCCAGGCAAAGCAAATCCAGGCAAGGCAAGGAAAGTCCAGGCAAGGCAAATTCAGGAAAGGGAAGGCAAAAAAAGGCCAACCCTGGCAAGACAAACCCAGACCAGGCAAATTCAGGCAACGCAAATCCAGGCAAATTCAGGCAACGCAAATCAAGGCAAGGCAAGACAAGGCAAGGCAAATCCAGGCAAGGCAAGGCAAAGCAATGCAAATCCAGGCAAGAGAAATCCAGGCAAAGCAAGGCAAGGCAAATGCAGGCAAGAAAAATTTAGGCAAGACAAGGCAATGCAAGGCCAGGCAAGGCAAATTCAAGCAATGCAACGCAAAACAAGGCAAATCCATTCAAGGCAAATTCCAGCAAGGAAAATCCAGGAAACGAAAAACCAGGCAAGGCAAATCCAGGCAAGGCAAATCCAGGCGAAGCAAATCCAGTCAGGGAAGCCAACGCAAATCCAGTCAAGGAAAATTTTGGCAAGGCAAGGCAAATCCAGGAAAGGCAAATGAAGGCCAAAAAAAAAAAAAAACACGCAAAGCAAATTCAGGCAATGCAAATCCGGGCAAAGAAAATCCAGACAAAACAAGACAAGGCCATTTCAGGCATGCAAAAACAAGGCAAATCCGGGCAAGGCAAATCAAGGCAAAACAAAAAAAGAAAATTCCAGACAAGGAAAGGAAAGGCAAATCCAGGCAAGGTAAATAGAGACAAAACAAGGCAAGGCAATTTCAGGCAAGAAAAGGCAAGGTAAATTCAGGCAAGGCAAATCCTGGAAAGGCAAATCCAGGCAAGGCACATTCAGGCAAAACAAATCAAATTCAAGCAAAGCAAATCCAGGGAAGGCAAAGAAAGAAAATGCAAATCTAGGAAAGACAAATATAGGCAAGGCAAATCCAGGTATTGGCCAGGGTTTGCCAATCCAGGCAAGTCAAATTAAGAAAAGGCAAGGCAAATCAAGGCAAGGCTAAATCAGGCAAAACAAATCAAAGCAAGGCAAGACAAGGCAAGGCAAATCTACGCAAGTCAAGTCCAGGCAAACAAACGAAGGCTAATACACGCAAGGCAATCCAGGCAATGCAAATCCTTGGAAAACAAATTCTGGCAAGGCAAGGAAAGGCAATGAAATACAAGAAAAATCCAGGCAAGGCAAATCGAGGTAAGGCAAGAAAAAACAAACCCAAAACGGCAAGGCAAGGAAAGGCAAATCCAGGCAAGACAAATCAAGTCAAGGCAAATTTAGGCAAGGGAAATTCAGGCAAGTCAAGGCAAGGCAAGTCCAAACAAGGCAAATTCAGGCAAGTAAAGCTAAAGCAAGGCAAGACAAATCCAGACAAGGCAAACCCAGGCTAAGCAACGAAAGACAAATGCAGGTAAGGCAAATCCAGGCAAGGAAAATCTGGTCAAGGCAATGAAAGGTAAATCCTGGCAAGGAAAATCCAGGGAAGGCAAGGCAAATCCAGAAAAGGAAAATATAGGCAAGGCAAGGCAAGTACAAACAAGGCAAATCCAGGCAAGGCAAGGCAAATCCAGGAAAGGCACATGCAGGCAAATAAAATTCAGAAAAGGCAAGGCAAATTCAGGCAAGGCAAATTGAGAAAAGGCAAATCAAAACAAGGCACGACAAGGCAAGGCAAAGCAAGGCAAGGCAAATCCAGCTAAGGCAAACCAAGGCATAGCAAAACAAGGCAAATGCAGGCAAGACAAATCCAGGGGAGGCAAGGAAAGGCAAGGCAAATCCAGGCAAGGCAAGGCAAGTCCAAACAATGAAAATCCAGGGAAGGCAAGAAAAGGCAAGGAAAATCCAGGGAAGGCAAATATAGGCAAGGCAAACCCAGGCAAGGCAAATTTAGGCAAGGCAAATTGAGGCAATGCAAATCAAAGCAAGGTACGACAAGGCAAGACAAACCCAGGCAAGGAAAGGCAAGGCAAGGAAAATCTAGGTAAGGCAAACCCAGGCACAGCAAAACAGAGCAAATGAAGGCTAGGCAAATCCAGGGAAGGCAAGGCAAGAAAAGGCAAATCCAGGAAGGACATATCCAGTGAAGGCAGGTTTAGGCAAGGCAAATCCATGCAAGGCAAGACAAGTCCAAACTGAGGGATCTGTGGGGATTGCTCCCGTGTGAGGCCCCTAGAAAATGGGCCTCGTCATATGTTGAGCTTGAGCCCGGACACAGATCCCCAGTTTGGGGAGTCGAGCTGAGGGAAAGCAGGAACCGAGAAAGGGACTATGCTATTCAAAATAATTAGCAGACATTACTTTATGGATATGAGCACTTGGGATACATTGTGTCCACTATCAGTTTCTTATGGTTTATTGCTTGATTGTATTCATTTTGGACCCTTGTTACCTTCGTTGTAAAACATTAACTTAAGTATTTACACATGGTAACTTACTTATCCTAACTTACTGGGTGTAACTGTAACTTACCATAACTTACTGGGCATAACTGTAACTTGCTTACAATTGTTAAGTACTTACTGGGCATAACTTACTTGCTCAACGTAACTTACTTACTGTAACTTACTGGGCGTTCCTGACTTACTGGGATTAACTTACTTACTGGGTGTAACTTAGTGGGTGTAACTTGCTTACTGTAACTTAAGTATGTTGATCTGGCGTAAACAACATTAACTTCAGAAAAGTATATAATGGAACATATTACAAAAATAAAATTGCTGCTTGGACATAGCCTAAGCCAGCCCTCCAGACTCCGCTTTACTATTTTCTTTCACTTCCGCGCACTCTCTCCCTCAGGTTGAACGAGAAATCTACGTTGAGGGTCTCGGAGACTCCCGCAGGTCGGTAGCCCCCCGGCAGATGTGCCGGACCCCAACACCAAACAAGAAAAATCCAGGTAAGGCAAGGCAAATCCAGGAAAGACAAATCCAGCTAAGGCAAATTCAGAAAAGGCAAGGCAAGGCAAATCAAGGTAAGGCAAATGCTGGCAAGGCAAATCCAGGCAAGGCAAGACAAGGCAAGGCAAACGCAGGCAAGTTAAGGCAAGGCAAGGCATGGCAAATTCAGGATAGGCAAACCCAGACAAGTAAAGGAAAGGCAAGGCAAGGCAAATTTAGGCAATGCAAAACCAGGCAAAGCAAAAACAAGTCAAATGCAGGCAAGGCAAATCCAGGCAAGGCAAAACAGGGAAGGCAAACCAACGCAAGTCAAGGCAAGACAAGGCAAGGCAAATTTAGGCAAGAAAAATCCAGGCAAAGCAAAACAAGCCAAATGCAGGCACAAGGCCAGGCAAATTTAGGCAAGAAAAATGCAGGCAAAGCAAAACAAGGCAAATGCAGGCAAGGCAAACCCAGCCAAGGCAAGACAAGGGAAATCCAGGCAAGGAATTCCAGGCAAGGCAAGACAAGGCAAGGCAAATACAGGCTAGGCAAGGTAATGCAACGCAAATCCAGGCAAGGCAAATCCAGGCAAAGCAAGGAAAGGCAAATGCAGGCAAGGCAAATCCAGGAAAGGAAAATTCAGAAAAGGCAAGGGAAGGAAGGCAAATCCAGGCGAGACAAATCCAGGCATGGCAAATCCAGGCAAGGCAATTCAAGGCAAAACAAACCCAGGCAACGCAAGGCAAAGCAAGGCAAGACAAATCCAGGCAAAGCAAAACAAAACAAATGTAGGCAAAGCAAATCCAGGCAAGGCAAGACAAGAATAGGCCACCTGAGGCAAAACGAGGCAAGACAAAGCAAGTCAAGGCAAGGTAAATCCAGGCAAGGCAAATTCAGAAAAGGCAAGGCAAGGCAAGACACATGCAGGCGAGACAAATCTAGGCATGGCAAATCCATGCAAGGCAAACCCAGGCCACACAAGGAAAAACAAGGCAAGACAAATCCAGGGAAAACAAGGCAAAGCTATTTCAGGCAAAGAAAGGCAAGACAAATACAGACAAGGTAAATCCAGGCGAATCAAATTTAGGCAAGGCAAATCCAGGCAAGGCAAATCCAGGGAAAAAAAGGCAAGGCAATTTAAGGCACGGAAAGGCAAGACAAATTCAGGCAAGGCAAACCCAGGCAAAGCAAGGCAAGGCAAATACCTGCTAGGCAAATTCAGGAAAGGCAAATCCAGAAAAGGAAAAACCAGGCAAGGCAAATCCAGGCAAAGCAAATACAGTCAAAACAAGCCAACGCAAATCCAGTCAAGGCAAATCCAGGCAAGGCAAAACAAGGCAAGGCAAATCTAGGCAAGACAAATGCAGGCAAGGGAAAATTACGCAAGGCAAATTCAGGCAACGGAAATTTGGGCAAAGCAAATCCAGGCAAAACTAGCCAAGACTTTTCCAGGCAGGAAAAGGCAAGGCAAATCCAGGCAAAACAAAAAAAGGCAATTACAGGCAAGAAAAGGCAAGGCAAATGTAGGCAAGGCAAATGTAGGCAAGGCAAATGTAGGCAAGGCAAATCCAGGCAAGGCAAGGCAAGGCAAATCCACGTAAGGCAAATACAGGCAAAACAAGGCAAGGCAATTTCAGGCAAGGAAAGGCAAGACAAATTCAGGCAAGGCAAACCTAGGCAAGGTAAGGGAAGGCAAGGCAAGGCAAATCCAGGCAAAAGAAGGCAAGGGAATTTCAGGCAAGGAAAGGTAAGACAAATTCAGGCAAGGCAAATCCAGGCAAGGCAAGACAAGGCAAGGCAAGGCAAGTCCAGGCAAGGTAAATTCAGGAAAGGCAAGTCAAGGTAAGGCCAATCCAGGCAAGGCAAATCCAGACAAGGCAAATCCAGGCAAGGCAAATACAGGCCAGGCAAATCCAGAAAAGGCAAATTCAGGCAAGGCAAATCTAGGCAAAGCAAGGCAAGGCAAATGCAGGCAAGGCAAATCCAGGCAAGGCAAATTCAGAAAAGGCAAGGCAAGGCAAATCCAGGCGAGACTAATCCATGCACGTCAAATCCAGACAAGGCAAGACAAGGTAAGGCAAACCCAGGCAATGCAAGCAAGGGAAGGGAACAAAAATCCAGGCAAGGCAAATCCAGGAAAGCAAAACAAGACAAATGCAGGCAAAACAAATCCAGGCAAGGCACAGCAAGGCTAGTCCAGGTAAGGCAAATCCAGGCTAGGCAAACTCAAGATAGGCAAGACAAGGCAAGGTCAATACAGGCAAGACAAACCCAGGAAAGGCAAACCCAGGAAAGGCAAGTCAATGCCAGGCAAATCCTGGCAAGACAAATCCAGGAAGAAAACTTCAGGAAAGGCAAATTTAGGCAAAACAAATCTAGGAAAGGCAAGGTAAGCAAGGAAAATCCAGGCAAGGCAAATCCAGAAAAGGCGAATCCAGGCAAAGAAAATCCAGAAAAGGCTAGGAAAGGAAAAGCAAATCCAGGCAAGACAAATCCAGTCTAGGAAAATTTAGTCAAGGCAAATGTAGGCAAGGCAATGCAAGGCAAGTCCAAACAAAACAAATCCAGGCAAGGCAAATTCAGGCAAAACAAGGCTAGGAAATTTCAGAGAAGGAAAGGCAAGGCAAATCCAGCCAAGGCAAGGCAAGGCAATTCCAGGCAACACAAATCCAGGCAATACAAGGCAAGGCAATTTCAGGCAAAAAAGGGCAAGAAAAATTCAGGCAAGGCAAATCCAGACAAAACAAATTCAGGCAAGTCAATTTCAGAAAAGGCAAGGCAAGGCAAGGGAAGCCAATCCAGGCAAGAAAAATCAAGGCAACGAAAATTCAGGAAAGGCAATTCAAAGCAAGGCAAGACAAGGTAAGGCAAACTGAGGCAAGGCCAGGCAAGGCAAGGGAAATCCAGGCAAACAAACCAAGGCAAATACAGGCAAAACAATCCAGGCAACGAAAATCCAGGGAAGGAAAATCCAGGCAAGGCAATGGAAGAAAAATCTAGGGAAGACAAGGAAAGGCAAGTCAAATCAAGGCAAGGCAAATCCAGGCAAGGCAAGGCAAGGCAAGGCCAATCCAGAAACGGCAAGGAAACCCTAGGCATATCCAGGCAAGGCAAATCAAGTCAAGGCAAATTTAGGCAAGGCAAATTGCGGCAAAGCAATGCAAAGCAAATACAGGCAAGGCAAACCCAGGCAAGGCAAATCTTGGCAAGGCAAGGCAATGCAAGTCCAGGCAAGGCAAATTTAGGCAATACAATTTCAGGAAAGGCAAGGCAAGTTAAGGCCAAACCAGGCAAGGCAAATCCAGGCAAGGCAAATCCAGGCAAGGCAAATCCAGGCAACGTAAGAGGAAACAAGGCAAATCCAGGCAAGGCAAGGCAAAGCAACGCAAATCCAGGCAAGGCAAATTTAGGCAAAGCAAGGTAAGGCAATTGCAGTCATAAAAAATCCAGGCAAGACAAGGCAATGCAAGGCCAGTCAAGGCAAATTCAAACAATGCAAAGCAAAACAAGGCAAATCCATGCAAGGCAAATGCCAGAAAGGTAAATTCAGGCAAGACAAATCCAGGAAACAAAAACCAGGCAAGGCAAATCCAGGCAAAGCAAATTCAGTCAAGGCAAGCCAACGCAAATACAGTCAAAGCAATTAAAGGCAAGGCAAGGCAAGGCAAATCCAGGCAAGGAAAATGCAGGCAAGGAAAAACCAAGCAAGGCAAATCCAGGCAATGCAAATCCGGGCAAGGCAAATCCAGGCAAAACAAGGCAAGGCTATTCCATTTAGGAAAAGGCAAGGCAAATTCAGGCAAGGCAAATCCAGGCAAAGCAAAACAAGGCAAATCCTGAAAAGGCAAGGCAAGGCACGTCCAGGCAAGGCAAGTCCAGGCAAAACAAATCCAGGCAAGACAAATTCAGGAAAGGCAAGGCATGGTAAGGCCAATTTTGGCAATGCAAATCCAAACAAGGCAAATACAGGCAAGTCAAATACAGGCAATACAAGACAAGGCAAGTAAAATCCAGGAAAGGCAAGGCAATGCAAGGCAAAACCAGGCAAGGCGAATCCAGGCCAAGCAAGGCAAGGAAAATGCAGGCAAGGCAAATTTAGAAAAGGCAAGGCAAAGCAAATTCAGGCGATACAAATCCAGACATGGCAAATCTAGGCAAGGCAAGGCAAGGCAAGGGAAACCCAGGCAATGAAGGCAAGGCAAGGCAAGACAAATCCAGGCCTGGCAAATCCAGGAAAAGCAAAACCAGGCAAATGAAGGCAAAACCAATCAAGGCAAGGAAAGAAAAGGCAAGTTCAGGCAAGGCAAATCCACACTTGGCAAATTTCAGAAAGACAAGGCAAGGCAAATACAGGCAAGACAGATGCAGGAAAGGCAAATCCAGGGAACACAAACCAAGGCAAGGCAAGGAAAGGCAAATCCAGGCAAATTAAATTCAGAAAAGGCAAGGCAAGGCAAGCCAATTTAGGCAAGGCAAATCAAGGCAAGCCAAATTCAGGCAAAGCAAATCAAAGCAAGGCAAGACAAGGAAAGGGAAACAGACACAAGGCAAGGCAAGGCAAGGCAAATCCATGGAAGGCTAGGTAAGGCAAGGAAAATTAAGTCGAGGCAAATCTAGTCGAGGCAAATATAGTCAAGGCAAATCTAGGAAAGACCAGGCCAGACACGTCCAAACAAGTCAAATCCAAGCAAGACGAATCCATGCAAGGCAAACACAGGCAACGCAAAGGAAGGCAAGGCAAGGCAAATCCAGGCAAGGCAAATCCAGGCAAAAGAAGGCAGGGCAATTTTAGGCAAGGAAAGGCAAGACAAATTCAGGCAAGGCAAATCCAGGCAAGGCAAGACAAGGCAAGGCAAATTCAGGCAAGGCAAGGTAAAGCAACACAAATTCAGGCAAGGCAAGGCAAAGCATCACAAATCCAGGGAAGGCAAATCCAGGCAAGAACAATCCATGCAAAACAAATCCAGGCAAGGCAAATCCAGGCAAGGCAATTTCAGGCAAGACAAATTCAGAAAAGCCAAGGCAAGGCAAGGCAAATTCAGGCAAGGCAAATCCAGGCAATGCAAGACAAAAAAAGGCAAACTTAATTAAGGAAAGGCAAAAAAAGGCAAGACAAACCCAGGCAAGGCAAATCCAGGCAAAGAAACACAAGGCAAATGCAGGGAAGGCAAATCCAGGTAACGCAAGGAAAGGCAAATTTAGGCAAAACAAATCCAGGCAAAACAAATCCAGGCAAAAGAAGGCAGTGCAAATCCAGAAAAGGCAATTCAAAGGAAGGCAAAAAATAGGCAAGGCAAATCCAGTAAAAGCAAATATAGGCAAGGCAAATTCAGGCAAGGCAAGACAAGGCAAGGCAAATTTAGGCAAGGCAAGGCAATGCAACGCAAATCCAGGCAAGGCAAATCCATGCAAAGCAATGCAAGGCAAATGCAGGCAAGGGAAATTCAGAAAAGTCAAGGTAAAACATGGCGAATCCAGGCAAGGCAAATCCAGGCGAGACAAATCAAGGCACAGCAAATCCACGCTAGGCAAATCCAGGCAAGGCAAGACAAGGCAAGGCAAACCAAGGCAATGCAATGCAAGGCAAGGCAAGGCAAAAGAAATCCAGGCCATGCAAATTCAGGCAAAGCAAAACAAGAAAAATCCAGGCAAGGCAAGGCAAAACAATTCCAGGCAAGGCAAATCCAGGCTAGGCAGGTTCAGGAAAGACAAGGCAAGAGATGACCAATACAATCAAGACAAATCCAGGAGAGGCAAATCCAGGCTAGGCAGGTTCAGGAACGACAAGGCAAGAGATGACCAATACAATCAAGACAAATCCAGGAAAGGCAAATCCAGGAAAGGCAAACCCAGGCAAGGCAAGGCACGGCAAGGCCAGGAAAGGCAAATCCAGGCAAGGCAAGTCACGGCAAGGCAAATCCCAGCAAGACAAATCCAGGCAAGGGAACACCAGGCAAGGCAAATTCGGGCTAGGGAAATTCAGGCAAGACAAGCAAGGCCAGGTAAATCCAGGTAAGGTAAATCCAGGCAAGGCAAATCCAGGGAAGGCTAAATGGCAAGGAAAACCCAGGCAAGGCAAATCCAGTCAAGGCAAATTTAGTCAAGGCAAATCTAGGCAAGGCAAGGCAAGGCAAGATCAAACAAGGCAAATGCAGGCAAGACAAATACAGGCAAGGCAAATTGATAAAAGGCAAGGCAAGGCAAGACAAATGCAGGCGAGACAAATCCAGGCACAGCAAATCCATGCAATGCAAACCCAGGCAACGCAAGACAAGGCAAGGCAAGGAAAACCCAGGCAAGGCAAATTTCAGGCAAGGAAAGACAAGACAAATCCAGGCAAGGCGAATTCAGGCAAGACAAGGCAACGCGAGGAAAATTCAGGCAAGGCAAGGCAAAGCAACGCAAATCCAAACAAGGCAAGGCAAGACACGGCAAGGCAAATCCAGGCAAGTAAATGCAAAGCAACGCAAATTCAGGCAAGGCAAATCCAGGCAAAGCAAGGCCAGTCAAATGCAGGAAAGGCAAATCCAGGTAAGAAAAGGCAATGCAAGGCCAGGCAAGGCAAATTCAAGCGATGCATAAAACAAAAACAAAAAAACAAGGCAAGTTTCTGCAAGGCAAATGCCAGCAAGGCAAATCCAAGCAAGGGAAATCCAGACCAAGCAAGTCCAGTCAAGGCAAGCCAACGCAAATCGAGTCAAGGCAGATCCAGGCAAGGAAAACAAGGCAAGGCAAATCCGGACAAGGCAAATGCAGGCAAGCGATAACCATGCAAACAAGTTAAGGCGACGCAAATCTGTGAAAGGCAAATCCAGGCAATACTAGGCAAGGCAATACCAGGCTAAGAAAGGTAAAGCTAATCCAGGCAAGGCAAATCCAGGCAAGGCAAGGCAAGGCAAGGCAAGGCAAGGCAAGGCAAGGCAAGGCAAATCCAGGCAAGGCAAGGCAAGGCAAATCCAGGCAAGGCAAATTCAGGCATGACAAGGCAAGGCAATTTCAGGCAAGAAAAGACAAGACAAATTCAGGAAAGGCAAATCCAGGCAAGGCAAGGCAAGGCAAATTCAGGCAAGGAAAATTCAGGGATGACAAGGCAAGGCAATTTCAGGGAAGGAAAGACAAGACAAATTGAGGAAAGGCAAATCCAGGCAAGGCAAATGCAGTCAAGGCAAATCCAGGGAAGGCAACAAAAAAAAAAATAGGCAAATCCAGGAAAAGTAAATATAGGTAGGGCAAATCCAAGCAAGGCAAATCCTGGCAATTCAAATTCAGAAAAGGCATGGCAAAACTAGGCAATCCAGGCAAGGCATATCTAGGCAAGGCAAATTCAGGCAAGGAAAACAGAGGCAAGGCAAGGCAAATCCAGGTAAGGCAAATGCCGGAAAGAAAATTCCAGGCAAGGCAAATCCAGGAATCAAAAAACCAGGCAAAGCAAATCCAGGCAAAGCAAATCCAGTCAAGGCAAGCCAAAGCAAATTCTGTCAAGGCAAATCCAGGCAAGAAAAAACAAAGCAAGGAAATTCCAGGAAAGGCAAATGCAGAAAGGGAAAATCATGTAAGGCAAATTCAGGCATCGCAAATCTGGACAAGGCAAAAACAGGCAAAACTAGGCAAGGCTATTCCAGGCAGCGAAAGGCAATGCAAATCCAAGCAGAACAAGGAAAGGCAATTCCAGGCAAAAATAGGCAAAGAAAATCCAGGTAGAGCTAATTCAGGCAAGGCTAATCCAGGCAAAACAAGACAAGGCAATTTCAAGCAAGGAAAGGCGAGACAAATTCAGGCAAGGCAAATCCAGGCAAGGCAAATCCTAGCAAGGCAAGGCAAGTCAAATTCAAGC
Source organism: Callithrix jacchus (assembly GCF_049354715.1). Taxonomy (NCBI): domain Eukaryota; kingdom Metazoa; phylum Chordata; class Mammalia; order Primates; family Cebidae; genus Callithrix; species Callithrix jacchus. The sequence continues at coordinate 61,409,620 of NC_133506.1, forward strand.
AAAGGAAATCCAGGAAAGGTATATATAGGCAAGATAAATCCAGGCAAGGCAAATTCAGAAAAGGTAAGGCAAGACACGGCAATCCAGGCAAGGCAAATCAAGGCCAGGCAAATTCAGTCAAGGCAAATCAAAGAAAGGCAAGAATAGGCAACGCAAACCGAGGCAAGGAAAGGCAAGGCAAGACAACGCAAATCCAGCAAGGCAAATCCAGGCAAACAAACCAAGGCAAATCCATGTAAGTCCATCCAGGCGATACAAATCCAGGGAAGGCAAATCCAGGGAAGGCAAGCGAAGGAAAATCTACGGAAGGCAAGGAAAGGCAAGAGAATTATAGGCAAGGAAAATCCAGAAACGGCAAGGCAAGGCAAGGCAAATCTAGGCAAGGAAAATCAAGTCAAGGAAATTTAGGCAAGACAAATCCAGGCAAGGAAATGCAAGGCAAGTCCAAACAAGTCAATTTCAGGAAAGGCAAGGCAAGTTAAAACAAGGCAAATCTAGACAAGCAAACTCAGGCAAAGAAATGAAATGCAAATGCAGGCAAGGCAAATCCAGGGAAGGCAAGGAAAGGAAAGGAAAGGCAAATCCAGGAAAGGCAAATCCAGTAAAGGCAAATATAGGACAGACAAATCCAGTCAAGGCAAATTCAAGGAAGGCAAATCCAACAATAGAAGGCAAGGCAAGGCAAGTCCAGGCGAGGCAAATCCAGACAAGGCAAGGCAAGGCAAGGCAAGGCAAGGCAAGGCAAGGCAAGGCAAGGCAAGGCAAGGCAAGGCAAGGCAAGGCAAGGCAAGGCAAGGCAAGGCAAGGCAAGGCAAGGCAAGGCAAGGCAAGGCAAGGCAAGGCAAGGCAAGGCAAGGCAAGGCAAGGCAAGGCAAGGCAAGGCAAGGCAAGGCAAGGCAAGGCAAGGCAAGGCAAGGCAAGGCAAGGCAAGGCAAGGCAAGGCAAGGCAAGGCAAGGCAAGGCAAGGCAAGGCAAGGCAAGGCAAGGCAAGGCAAGGCAAGGCAAGGCAAGGCAAGGCAAGGCAAGGCAAGGCAAGGCAAGGCAAGGCAAGGCAAGGCAAGGCAAGGCAAGGCAAGGCAAGGCAAGGCAAGGCAATTCTACCAAGGCAATTCCAGGCAAGGCAGGGCAAGGGTGTGTTGAGTAATTCCAGTCAAGGCTATTTTAGGCAAGCCAAAACAATGCAAGGCAATTTCAGGAAAGCCAATTTTAGAAACCGCAAGGCAAGGCAAGACAAGGCAAGACAATTCCAGGAAAGGCAAGGGCAAGGCAGGACAAGTGTATGTGGAGTAATTTTAGGCAAGTCTCTTTTAGGCAAGCCAAAACAGTGCAAGGCAATTTCAGGACAGTCAATTTTAGAAACGGCAAGGCAAGGCAATTCCAGGAAAGGAAAGGGCAAGGCAGGACATTTCCAGGCAGGAAAATTTCAGGCAAGGCAAGGAAACACAAGGCAGGGCAATACCAGGCAGGGCAATTCCAGACAATGCAAGGCAAGGAAAGGCAATTCCAGGCAAGGAAAGGGAAGACAAGCAAGGCAATTCCAGACAAGGTAATTCCATGCAAAACAAAAAAAGCTATTCGAGGCAAGGCAAGACCAGGGAAGGCAAGGTAAGGCAAGGCAATGCAATTCTAGCAAAGCAAGGCAATTCCAGTCAAGGCAAGGTAAAACAACACAAGGCAAGGCAATTCTATTCAAATCAATTACAGGCGAGGAAAGGCAAGGCAAGGCAATTAGAAACAAGGCAACTCCAGTCAAGGAAAGGCAAGACAAGGCAATTACAGGCAAGGCTATTCCAGGGAAGGCAAGGCAGGGCAATTCCAGTCAAGGGAAAGCAAAGCAAGATAAGGCAAGGCAATGCAGAGGGATTCCAAGCAGGGAAATTCCACGCAAGGCAGGGTAAGGCAATTCCAGGCAAGGCGATTCTAGGCTAGGCAAGGAATTTCTAGTCTAGGCAAGGCAAGGCAATAAAATGCAGTGTAATTCTAGAAAAGGCAATTTTGGCAATGCAGGGTAAGGCAATGTAGAGCAATTCCAGACAAGGCAATGCAATTTCAGGCAAGGCAATTTCTGGCAATTTCAGGCAAGGCAATTCCGGGCAATGCAATTACTGGAAAGGCAATTCCAGGCAAGGCAAGGCAAAACAAGGCAGGGAAAGCTATTTCCAGGCAAGGCAATTCCAGCTAAGGCAAGGCAGGACAATTCCAAGCAATTCACTTTCAGTCAAGGCAAGGCAAGTCAATGTAAGGCAAGGCAATTCTAGGCAAGGCAATTCCAGGCGAGGAAAGTCAAGGCAAGGCAATTCAAATCCAGGCAATTCCAGTCAAAACAAGATAAGACTAGGCAATTCTGCCAAAGGCTATTTCAGGGAAGACAAGGCAGGGAACATCTAGAAAAGGAAAAGTAAGGCAATGCAAAGCAATTCCAGGTAAGTCAAGGCAAGGCAAAAAGAGACAATTCCAGGAAATTCAAGGCAAAGCAATTCCAGGCTAGGCAATTCCAGGCAATGCAAGGCATGGCAAGGCAATGCAAAACAATTCCAGGAAAGACAACTCCAGGCAAGGCAATCCCATGCATGGAAAGGCAAGGCAATGCAAGGCTATTCCAGAAAAGTCAATTCCAGGCTTGGTAAAACAAGGCAATAGCAGGCAAGGCAGGGCAATTTCAGGAAGGAAAATGTCAGGCAAGGTAAAGCAAGTCAGGTCTGTTCCAGACAAGACAAAGCAAGGCAATTATAGGCAAGGCAAATCCAGGAAAGGCAAGGCAAGCCAAGGGAAAACAATTCCAGGCAGCGCAATTCCAAGCTAGGCAAAGCAAGACAACACAAAAAAATTTCAGGCAAGGCAAGGCAATTCCAGGCAAGGCAATTTCAGTCAAGGCATTCGAGACAAGGCAAGGCAAGGCAAGAAAGAGAAAGGCAAGGAAAGAAAAGGAAAGGCAAGGAAAGGCAAAACAAGGCAAGACAAGGCAAATCCAGGCAAGGCAGTTTCAGGCAAGGTCTGGCAATTCCAGGCTAGGCAATTGCTGGAAAGCCAATTCAGGCTAGGCAAGGAAAGACAAGGCAATTCAAGGCAAGGCTGTTCCACGTAAGGAAAGGCAGGGCAATTCCAGGAAAGGCAAATCCAGGCAAAGCAAGGCAAGTCAAATTCAGGCAAGGCAAGACAAGGCAGTTCCAGGCAAGGCAAGATAAATCAAGGCAAGGCAAGGGAATTCAAGGCGAGAAAATTCCTGGCAAGGCAATTCAATGCAAGACAATTCCAGGCAAGTAAATTTCAGGCAAGGCAAGGCAAGGAAATTCCAGGCAAGTCAAGGCAAGTCAGAGCAATTGCACACAGGGCAATTTTAGGCAAGACAAGGCAAGTCAGGGTAATTTCAGGCAGCACAATTCCAGGCAAGACAAGGCAAGTCAGGGTAATTCCAGGCAGCACAATTCCAGGCAACACAAGGCAAGGCAAAACAATTCTAGGCAAAGCAATTTCAGGCAAGGCAAGGCAAGCCAAAGCAAGGCAATTCCAGACAGGGAAAACCCAGGCTAGGCAAGGAAAGACAATGCAAGAAAATCCCCAGTAAGGTAAAAGAATTTCAGGAAAGGGAATTCAAGGCAAGGTAAGCCAATTACAGGCAATGCAATTCGAGGTAAGAACAGGCAAGACAAAGCAGGGCAATTCTTGGCAAGGGAATTCGAGGCAAGGCAAAGTAGAAAAATTCCAAGCAAGGAAATTCGAGGCAAGGAAAGGTGAGGCAGAAAAGGGCAATTCCAGACAAGGCGATTTCAGGCAAGGCAATGCTAGGCAATTTCGGGCAAGGCAAAACAAAACAAGGCAAGGGAATTTCAGACAAGAAAATTCCAGGCAAGGTAACGAAAGGCAATTCCAGGGAAGGCAAGGTAAGGCAAAACAATGCAATTCTAGGCAAGGCAATTCTAGCCAACGCAAGGCAATTTCAGGCAAGGCAATTTCAGGCAAGTAAATACGTAGCAAGGCAAGGCAGGAAAATTCCAGGCAAGGGAATTGCCAGAAAAGCAATTTTAGGCAAGACAAGGCAAGACAAGGCAGGGAAAGGTATGTCCAGGCAAGGCAATTCCAGCTAACGAAAGGCCAGATAATTCCAGGCAAGGCAATCCCAGTCATGGCAAGGCAAGGCCAAGCAAGGCAAAGCAATTCCAGGCTAGGCAATTTTAGGAAAGGCAATTCCAGGTAAGGCAAGGAAAGACAAGGCAATTCTAGGTAAGGGAATTCGACGTAAGGCAAGGCAGGACAATTCAAGGAAAGGAAAATCCAGGAAAGGCAAAGCATAGCAATTCCAGGCTAGGCAATGCCAGGCTAGGCAATTCCAAGAAAGGCAAGGCAAGGCAAGGAAATTCCAGGAAAGGCATTTCCAGGCAAGGCAAAGCAAGGCAATTCCAGTCAAGAAAATTCCTGGCAAGGCAAGTCAATGCAAGAAAATTTCATGAAAAAAATTCCTGGCAAGGCAAGTCAATGCAAGGCAATTCCTGGCAAGTAAATTCCAAAAGAGGCTAACCAAGGGAATTGCAGAGAAGGCAAATCCAAGCAAGGCAAGGCAAAGCAAGAAAATTCCAGGCAAGGCAAGAAATGTCAGGGCAATAGCATGCAGGGCATTTTTAGGCAAGGCAAAGCAAGGCAAAAAAGTTCCAGGCAGACCAATTCCAGACAATGCAAGGAAAGACAAGACAATTCTAGCAAGGCAATTCCAGGCGAGGCAAGGCAAGCGAAAGGAAGGCAATTTCAGACAGGCCGATTCCAGACTAGGCAAGCAAAGGCAATTCAAGAAAATTCCTCGCAAGACAAAAAGATTTCAGGCAGGGAATTTATGGCAAGGCAAAACAGGGCAAGGCAGGCCAATTCCAGGCAAGGCAATTCGAGGAAAGACAAGGCAGGAAAATTCAAAGCAAGGCAATTCCAGGCAAGGCAAGACAAGGCAAAAAAAGGCAATTGCAGGCAAAACAATTTCAGGCAAGGCAAGGCAAGGCAATTCCAGGCAAGGCAAGACAAGACAAGGCCAGACAATTACAAACAAGAGAATTCCACGCAGGGCAACGAAAGGCAATCCCAGGCAAGACAATGTAAGGCAAGGGAATGGAATTCTAAAGAACGCAATTCCAGGCAAGGCAATACAATTCTAGAGAAGGCAATGTAATGCAAGGCAAGGCAATTTCAGGCAAGCAATTTTAGTCAGGGCAATTCCTGGCAATGCAAGGAACGTCAATTCTAGGCAGGACAATTGCAAGAGGGGCAATTCCAGGCAAGGCAAGGCAAGGCAGGGAAAGTTTTTTCCAAGCAAGGTAATTCCAGCTAAGGCAAGCCAAGAAAATTCCTGGCAAGGCAATTCCAGTCAAGGCAAGGCAAGGCAATAAAAGGCAAGGCAATTCTAGGAAGGCAATTCCAAGTTAGGAAAGGCAAGGCAAGACAATTTGAAACAAGGCAATTCTAGTAAAGACAAAGCAAGACAAGGCAATTCCAGGCAAGGCTATCCCAGAGAAGGCAAGGCAGGCCAATTCCAGGCAAGGAAAACAAGGCAAGCCAAGGCAATACATTGCAAGGCAATTCCAAGCAAGGAAATTCCAGGCAAGGAAAGCAAGGCAATTCCAGGCAAGACAATTCTAGGATAGGCAAGGCAAGACAAGGGAAGGCAGTGCAATTCTAGGTAAGGCAATTCCATGCAAAGCAGGGCAAGGCAATGTAGGAAAATTCCAGGCAAAGCTCTGTAAGGCAACGCAAGGCAACGCAAGGCAATTTCAGGAAAGTTAATTTTAGGCACCACAAGGCAAGGCAAGGCAAGGAGAGTCAAATTCAGACTAGACAATTCCAGGCAACCCAAGAAAACGCAAGGCAAGGCAAGGCAAGGAAATTCCAGGCAAGGCAATCCCATGAAAGAAAAAGCAAGGCAGTGCAAGGCAATTTCAAAAAACTCAATTCCAGGCAAGGAAAGGCAAGGCAATTCCAGGCAAGGCAAGGCAATGCAAGGCAATTACAGGCAGCAAATTTCAATCAAAATAATGCAAGGCAGGTCAGTTCCGGGAAAGACAAGGCAAGGCAATTACAGAAAAGGCAATTCCAGGCAAGGCATTGCAAGCCAAGGCAAAACAATTCCAGTCAGGGCGATTCCAGGCCAGGCAAAGCAAGGCAATGCAACAAAATTTCAGGCCAGGCAAAGTAATACCAGAAAAGGCAAGGCAAGGCAAGGCAAATAAAGTCAAGGCAAGAAAAGGCAAAGAAATTACAGGTAAGGCAATTCCAGGCAAGTCAATTCTAGGCAAGGCAGGACAAGGCAACTCCAGGAAAGGCAAGGCAAGAAAAGGCCACTCCAGGCAAGACAAGGCCATTCTAGGCAAGGCAATTCCACGTAAGGCAAGGCAGGGAAATTCCAGAAAAGGCAAATCCAGGCAAGGCCAGGCAAGGCAATCCCAGGCCAGGCAATACCAGGCAAGGCAATTCCAGGCAAGGACAGGAAAGTCACGTCAATTCCAGGCAAGGCAACACAAGGCACGTCAACACAAGGTAATCCCAGGCAAGGCAAGGCAAGACAAGGAAAGGCAATTCCAGACAAGGTAATTTCAGGCAAGGCAAAAAAAGATAATTCGAGTCAAGACAATCCCAGGGATGGCGATGGAAGGCAAGGCAATGCAATTCCAGGCAAGGTAATTTCTGTCAAGACCAGGCAATGCAAGGCAAGGCAATTCCAGTCAAGGCAAGGTAAGGCAACACAATTCAAGGCAATTCTAGGCAAATCAATTCCAGACGAGAAAAGGCAGGCAAGCCAATTCGAAACAAGGCAACTCCAGTCAAGGCAAGGCAAGACAAGGCAATTCCAGGCAAGGCTATTCCAGGGAGAACAAGGCAGGGCAACTCCAGGAAAAGAAAAGAAAAGAAAGGCAAGGAAAGGAAATGCAATGCAAGGCATTTCCAAGCAAGGAAAATCCAGGCAAGGCAAGGCAAGGCAATTCTAGGCTAGGCAAGGCAAGGTGAGGGAAGGCAGTGAAATTCTAGGCAAGGCAATTCCAGGCACGGCAGGGCAAGGCAAGGTAGGGCAATTCTAGGCAAGACAATGAAATGCAAGGCAAGGCAATTTCAGGCAATGCAATTGCTGGCAATTCCAGGCAAGGCAATTCCAGGAAATGCAATTACCAGAAAGGCAATTCCCGGCAAGGCAAGGCAAGACAAGGCAGAATAAGTTATTTCCAGGCAAGGCAATTCCAGCTAAGACAAGGCAAGACAATTCTAAGCAAGTCAATTCCAGTTAAGGCAAGGCAAGGCAACGGAACGCAACGAAGGCAATTATAGACCAGGCAATTCCAGGCGAGGTAAGGCAAGGCAATTAAAAGCCAGGCAATTTCATTCAAGGCAAGGCAAGACAAGGTAATTCCACGCAAGGCTATTTCAGGGAACGGAAGGCAGAGCAATTCCCGGAAAGTAAAAGCAAGGCAATGCAAGACAATTTCAGGCAAGGCAATTCTAGGCAACGCAAGGCTAGGCAAGGCAAGGGTAGGCAAGGCAAGGCTAGGCAAGGCAAGGCAAGACAAGGCAATGCCAGGCAAGGCAATGCCAGGCAAGGCAATGCCAGGCAAGGCAAGGCAAGGCAAGGCAAGACAAGGCAATGCCAGGCAAGGCAATGCCAGGCAAGGCAAGGCAAGGCAAGGCAAGGCAATAAAATTCTAGGCAAGGCAATTCCAGGCAAGGCAAGGCAAGGCAAGGCAGAGAAAGGCAATTGCAGGCAAGGCAAGGCAATGCAGGGCAAGGCAACTCCAAACAAGGCAAGGCAAGGCAAGGCAAGGCAAGGCAAGGCTATTCCAGGCAAGGCAATTCCAGCCAATGCAAGGCAAGGCTAGACAAGGCAAGGCAAAAAAAATTCAGGTATAAAAATTAAAGGCAAGGGAAGGCAAGGACATTCCAAACAAGGCAACGTCAGGCAAGGCAAGGCAAGGCAAGGCAATGCAATGCAACGCAATTCCAAGAAAGGAAATTTCAGGCAAGGCAAGGCAAGGCAAGGAAAGAAAAGAAAAAGTAAGGCGAGACAAGGCAAGGCAGGGCAATTTTAAGCAAGGCAATTCCAGACAAAGCAGGGCAATTGCAGGCAGGGCAATTTCAGGCAAGGCAAGGCAAGGCAGTTCAACGCAAGATAGGGCAATTCCAGACAAGGCAAGGCAAGAATAGGGGATTCTAGATAAGGCATTTCTATGCAAGACAAAGGAAGCCAAGGCAAGGCAATTCCAGACGGCTATTCCGGGTTTGGCAAGACAAGGCAAAGCAAGAAAATTCTAAACAAGGCATGGAAACTCCAAGTAAGGCAATTTCAGGCAAGGCAAGGCAAGGCAAGGCAATTCCAGGCAAGGTATTTCCAGGCATGGCAAAGAAAGGCAATATGAGGCAAGGCATTTCCAGTCAAGGCAATGCAATTCTAGGCAAATCAATTCCAGGCAAAACAAAAATATGCAAGGCAAGGCAATTCCAGGAAAGGCAATTTTTGGCAGTGCAAGGCAGGGCAGTTACAGGCAAGGCAATTGCTGGAAAGGCAACTCAAGGCAAGGCAAAGCAAGTCAAGTCAGGGAAAGGCAATTCCATGCCAGGCAAGACAAAGCAATTCCAGGCAAGGCAAGCCAAGGCAACGCAAGGCAAAGCAAATCTTGGCAAGGCAATTCCAGGCAAGGAAAGGCAAGGCAAGGCAACTCAAAACAAGGCAACTCCAGTCAAGGCAAGGAAAGACAAGGCAATTTCAGGCAAGGCTATTCTAGGGAAAACAAGGCACGGCAACACCAGGCAAGGAAATGCAAAATAAGGCAAGGGAATACAATGCAATTTAATTCCAAGCAATAAAATTCCAGGAAAGGCAAGGCAATTCCAGATAAGGCAATTGTAGGCTAGGCAAGGCAAGGCAAGGGAATGCAGTGCAATTCTAGGCAAGGCCATTACAGTCAAGGCAGAGCAAAACAATATAGGGCAATTCTAGGCAAGGTTCTTTTAGGCAAGGCAAAGAAACGCAAGGCAATTTCAGGAATGTCAATTTTAGGTACGGCAAGGAAACAAAAGGCTAGGCAAGGCAAGGCATAAAGAAGCAATTCCAGGCAAGGCAATTCCAGGCAATTCAAGGCAAAGCAATTCCAGGCCAGGCAAGGCATGGCAAGGCAAATCCAGGCAAAAGAATTCTAGGCAAGGCAATTCCATGCAAGAAAAGGAAAGGCAAATCCAGGCCAGGCAAGGCAAGGTAATTCCAGGCAAGCCAGAAAAGGCAATTCTAACCCATGCAATTCTAGGCAAGGCAAGGCAATGCAAGGCAATTCCAGGCAAGGCAAATCCAGTTAAGGCAATCTCTTGCAAGGGAAAAAAAGGTAATGCAAGGCAATTCCGGGAAAGTACATTCCATGCCAGGAAAGGCAACGCAATACCAGGCAAGGCAGGGCAATTTCAGGAACGGAAATTTCAAGCAAAGTAATGCAAGGCAGGTCAGTTCCGGGCAAGACAAACAAGGCAATTATAGGTAAGGCAATTTCAGGCAAGGGAAGGGAAGCCAAGGCAAAACAATTTCAGGCAACTCAAAGCACTTCCAGGCAAGGCAAGGAAAGGCAAGGTATAGAAAGTCAAAGCAAGGTAATTTCAGGCAAGGCAATTCCAGGTAAGGCAATTCTAGTCAAGGCAAGGCAAGCCAAGGCAAGGCAAAAAGAGGCAATTCCAGGCAAGGCAATTCCAGGCAATTCAAGGCAAAGCAATTCCAGGCTAGGCAATACCAGGCAAGGCAAGGCAAGAATACCCAAGGCATGGCAAGGCAATTCCAGGCAAAGGAATTCCAGTCAAGGCAATCCCATGCAAGAAAAGGCAAGGCAAATCATGGCAAGGCAAGGCAAAACAATTCCAGGCAAGCAAGGAAAGGCAAATCCAAGCTAGACAATTTCAAGCAACACAAGGCAACGCAAGGCAGGGCAAGGCAATTCGAGGCAAAACAAATCCAGGTAAGGCAACGCAAGGCAGGGCAAGACAATTCCAGGCAAGACAAATCCAGGTAAGGCAATCCCATGCAAGGAAAGGAAAGGCAATGAAAGGCAATTCCGGAAAAGTCAGTTCCATGCCAGGCAAGGCAACGCAATTCCAGGCAAGGCAGGGCAATTTCAGGAAGGGAAATTTCCAGCAAGGTAATGCAAGGCAGGTCAGTTCTGGGCAAAACAAAGCAAGGCAATTATAGGCAAGGTAATTCCAGGCAAGACAAGGCAAATTAGGCAAGGCAAGGGAAGGAAAGGCAAGGCCTGGCAACTCAATGTAAGGCAATTGCAGGAAAGGCAATTGAATGAGTGGCAATATGAAATAACCTAATCAGTATTCCCCTGGTGTGTATTACTCACTGAGGCTCTAAAAGAGTGTCCATATGAAAGAGAAACCTGTCTATTCCCAAGGTGTGCATTATTCATTTTGGCTCTGAATCACAGGTCATATGGAAAAAGATACTGATTATTCCCCAGGCGTGTATCATTCACTGAGGCTCTGAATGAGTGGCCATATGATATAGAGCCTTGAACATTCCCCATGTGTGTATTATTCACTGAGGCTCTGGATGAGGGGTCATTTGAAATGGAATTCTCAGTACTCCCCAGGCGTTCATTACTCACTGCGGCTCTGAATGAGTGGAAATATGAAATAGACTCCTGACTATTCCACAGGTGTGTACCATTCAGTGAGGCTCTGAATGAGTGGCCATATAAAAGAGAATTCTGACTATTCTAAACGTGTGCATTACTCAGTGAAGGTCTAAATGAGTGACCATAAGACATAGAATCCTGACTATTCACCAGGTGCATTATTCACTGAGGTGCTGAATGAGTGGCCATATAAAATACATTGCTGAGTACTCACCAGGTATGCATTATTCCTAAAGGTTGTGAATCAGTGGCCATGTGAAATAGACTTCTGAATATCCCCTATGTGTGCATTATTAAGGGAGGTTCTGAAAAATTATTCCTATGAAATAGATTGCTGAGTATTCCCCAGGAGTGGATTATTCACTGAGGCTATGAATGGGAGGCAATGTGAAATAAACTCCTGATTATTTTCCAGGTGGGTTTTATTCACACGGGCACTGAATGAGGGGCCACGTGCAATAGACTCTTGTTTATTCCACAAGTGTGTATGATTCTCTGAGGTTCTCAATGTGTGGCCAAACGAAATAGACACCTGGCTACTCCACATATGTACATTATTCACCGAGGCTCTGAATGAATGGCCATATGAAAGAGACTCCAAATTTTTCTCCAGGTATGCATTATTCAATGAGGCTCTGAAGGAGGTGCCATAAGAAATAGACTTCTGACAATTCCCCAGGTGTGTATTACTCAGTGAGACTCGGAAGGAGGGGCGATATGAAATAGACTCCTCACTATTCTACAGGTATAGGTTATTCAGTGAGTCTCAAAATGGGTGTCCATATTAAATAGAATCCAGACTATTCGCAAGGTGTGTATTATTCAGTTTGGCTCTCAATACTGGTCGTATGAAATAGAATCCTAAGTATTCCCCAAGTGTGTGTCATTCACTGAGGCTCTGAATGAGTGATCATGTGAAAGAGACCCGTTACTATTCCCTGGGTGTGTATTTTTCACTGAGGCTTTGAATGAAGGGTCATTTGAAATAAAATTCTCAGTACTCCTCAGGCGTTCATGATTTACTGAGGCTCTGAATGAGTGGCTATACAAAATAGTCTCCTGACCATTCCACAGGTGTGTACCATTCAGTGAGGCTCTGAATGAGTGGCCATATGACACAGTATCCTCACTATACCAAACGTGTGCATTATTCAGTGAAGGTCTGAATGAGTGTTCATAAGAAATAGAATCCTGACTATTCCCCTGGTGTGCATTATTCGCTGAGGTGAGGAATGAGTGGCCATATGAAATAGATTGCTGAGTACTCCCCAGGTATAGTATGCATTATTTACTAAGGCGTTGAATCAGTGGCAATATGCAATAGACACCTAAATATCCCCAAGCTGCATATTACTCAGAGAGGCTCTGAATGAGTAGCTATATCAATAAGGCTCCTGACTATTCCACAGGACTGCATTATTCAATGAAGCTCTGAGTGAGAGGCCAGATGAAATTGACTCCTGATCCTTCCCCAGTTGTGTATAATTCTCTGAACATCTTAGTGTGTGCTTAACTGAAATTCACTCCTGAGTATTCCCCAGATGTGTCTTATTCACTGAGGTTCTGTATGAGTTGCCATATGAAATAGACTCCTGACAATTCCCCAAGTGTGCACTATTTTCTGGGAGTCTCAGTGAGTAGCCATGAGAAACAGATTCCTGACTGTCCCCGATGTGTGTATTATTCAGGGAGGCTCTGAAACAGAGTCCATATGAAATAGACTCCTGACAATATCCCAGGTGTGCAATATTCATTGAGGCTCTGAATAAGTGGCAATATATAATAAATTCCTGACTATTCCCCAGGTGTGTATTATTCACTCAGCCTCTGAATGAGGGGTCTTATGAAATAGACTCCTGACTATACCACAGGTGTGTATTATTTACTGATGTTCTGAATGTGTGGCCAAAGCAAATAGACACCTGGACAGTCCACAGGTGTGCATTCTTTACTGTTGCTCTGAATGAATGGCAATATGAAAGACACTCCAAATTTTTCTCCAGGTATACATTATTCAATGAGTCTCTGAAGAAGGGGCCATACGAAATTTACTCCTTACAATTCCAAGTGTTAATTTTTCCGTTAGACTTGGAAAGGGGGTTGATAGGAAATAGACTCCTCAGGATTCCAAGGCATACATAATTCAGCAAGGATCATAATGGGTGTTCATATTAAATCGAATCTTGACTATTACCCACGTGTGTATCATTCACTGAGGTGCTGAATGAGTAGCCATATGAAATAGACTCCTGAGTACCCAACAGGTGTGCATTGTTCAGTGAGGCTTTGAATGAGAGGGCCTATGTAGTAGACTCCTGAGTATTCCCCAGGTGTGTATTATTCACTGAGGCTCTGAAGGAGTGTTCATATGACATAGCCTCGTGATTAATGTCCGGGTGTGCATTATTCAATGAGGCTCTCAATCAGTGGTCATATGAAATAGAGTCCTGACTATTTCAAAGGTGTGCATCATTTAGTAATGCTCTGATTGAGTAGCCATATGGCAAGGACTCTGACTATTCCCCAGGTGTGTATTATTCAGTGGGGTTATTTCATACTGTCACTCGTTCAGGGCCTTAATTAATAATACACCCCTGGGAAATAGTCAAGAGTCTACTTCAAAAGGACTTTTCTGAAATTGCCTTGTCTTAGCTGAAATTGCTTTGTTTAGAAATACCTTTCCCTGCCCTGCCTTGCCTTTCCTTGCCTGGAATTGCCTTTCTGGCAATTGCCTTGACTGGAATTACATTGCCTGGCATTGCCAGGTATCGCTTTGCCTGAAATTGCCTTGCCTTGAGTTGCCTTGCCTTGCCTGGAATTGCCTTGCCTTGAGTTGCCTTTCCTTTCCTTGCCTGAAATTGGCTTGCCTTGTCTTTTCTTGCCTTGCCTATAATTGCCTTGCCTTGCCTTGCCTGAAATTGCCTTGCCTGGAATTACCCTTTTTTGCCTTGCCTTGCCTTGTCTTGCCTCGAATTGCCTTGCTTGGAATTTCTCTGTCTTGCCTTGCCTCGAATTGCCTTGCCAGGAATTGCCCTGCTTTGCCTTTTTTTTTCTTACCTCGAATTGCCTTGCCTGGAGTTGGCCTGCCTTTCCTTATTTGCCTTGCCTTGAATTCCCTTGCCTAGAATTTTGGTGCCTTGCTGGGAAATTTTTTTTATTGCCTTTCCATGCCTAGCCTGGAATTGCCCTGTCTGGAATTGCCTTGCTTTTGCTTGCCTTGCGTTTCCTGGAAGTGCCTTGGCTAGAATCGTCTTGGCTTGCCTTGCGTTTTCTGAAATTGCCCTGCCTTGCCTTGCCTGAAGCTGCCCTACCTGCAATTTCCCTGCCTTGCCTTGCCTGGAATTGCCTTGCCTAACCTTGCCTTGCCTGGAATTGCCTTGCCTAATCTTGCCTTGCCTGGAATTGCCTTGCCTGCAATTTCCTTGCCTAGTTTTTTCCTGGAATTTACTTGCCTGAAATTGCCTTGGATTGACTTGCCTTGCCAGGGATTCTCTTGCCTGGAATTGCCTTGCCTTGCCTTGTCTTGCCTTGCGTGGAATTGCCTTGACTTTTCTGGTCTTGCTTGGAATTGCCTTGCCTTGTCTTGCCTGGAGTTGTCTTTCCTGGTATTGCTTAGCCTTTCCTTACGTGGAATTGCCTTGCCTGGAATTGCCTTGTCTTGCCTGGCCTTGCCTTGAATTGCCTTTCCTGAAATGGCCTAGTCTGGAATTGTTTTCCCTTGCCTTGCCTTGTCTGGAACTGTCTTACCTTGCCTTGCCTTGTTTTGCCTGAAATTGCCTTGCCTTTTCTTGCCTTGCCTTTCTTTACCTTGCCTTTCCTTGCCTTGCCTGGTATTGCCTTGCCTTGCCTGCAATTTTTTTTCATTACCTTGCTTTTTCTAGCCTGTAATTGCGCTGCCTGGAATTGTTTTTCCTTTGTTTCCCTTGCCTTGCCTGGTATTGTCTTGCCTATAATTGCCCTTTTTTGTCTTCTCCAGAACTGACCTGCCTTGCATTACGTTCCCTGAAATTTCTCTGCCTGGAATTGCACTGCCTTTTCTTGCCTTGACTGGGATTGCCTTGCTTTTCTTTGCCTGGAATTGACTTTTCTGAAATTGCCTTGCTTTGCCTTGCCCCTTTTTTTGCATGAGATTGCCTTGCATGTAATTGTCTTGACTGGAATTTTCTTGCCTGGCATTGCCTTGCTTTGCCTTGTGTTGCCTACCCTGAAATTGCCTTGCCATGCATTGCCTGGAATTGTCTTGCCTGGAATTTTCTCACTTTGCTGTGCCTAAAATTAAAAATCCTGAAATTGCCTTGCGTTGCCTTGCCTTGCTTAAAAGAGCCTTGTCTGGATGCCCTACATACACTTTCTCTGCCTTGCCTGGAATTTTCTTACTTAAAATTGCCCTACCTTACCTTGCCTGTCATTTCCTTGCCTTGCCTTGCCTTGCCTTGCCTTGCCTTGCCTTACCTTGCCTTGCTTGCCCACAATTTTTTTGCCTGCAGTTGCCTTGCCTGAAATTGTCTTCCCTTGCCATACCTGGAATTGCCTTGCCTGGAATTTTCTTGCATTGCCTTGCTTTTCCTTGCTGGAATTGCCCTGCCTTACGTTCTCTGGAATAGCCTTGGGTGGAATTGCCTTTTCTTGCCTTGCCTTGCCTTGACTGGAATTGCCTTGCTTCAAATTGCCCGGCCTTGCCTTGCCTTTCCTCACCTGGAATTGCTTTGCCTAGAATTGCCTTGTCTTGTGTTGCCTTGCCTTGCCTTGACTGGAATTGCCTTGCCTGGAAATACATTTCCCTGCCTTGTCTTGCCTTGCCTTGCCTGGAATTTCCTTTCTGACAATTCCCATTCCTGGAATTGCCTTTCCTTCCTTTCATTGCCAGGAATTGCTTTGTCTAAAATTGCCTTGTCTCTCATTGTTCTGCATAGAATTCCATTGCCTTGCCTTACCTTGCCTTACCTCGAATTGCCTTGCCTGCAATTGCCTTTCCTTGCCTTGCCTGGAATTACCTTGTCTCGAATTGCCTTGCCTTGTCTTATCTTGCCTTGTCTAGAATTGCGTTGCCTGGTCTTACCTGAAATCGCCTTGCCTGTAATTGCTCTTTTTTGCCTTGCCTTGCCTTGCCTCGAATTGTCTTGTTTGGAATTCTCCTGCCTTTTCTTTCCTCGAATTACCTTTCCTGGAATTGCCCTGCTTTGCGTTGCCTTTCCTCACCTCGAATTACCTTTCGTGGAGTTGGCTTGTCTTGCCTCATTTTGCTTTGCCTGGAATGCCCGTGCCTGGAATTGCCATGGCTTGCTTTGCCTTAAATTGCCGTGCCTGAAATTCTTTTTCCTTGCTGGGAGTTTCCTTTCATTGCCTTGCCTTGCCTAGGCTGAAATTGCCCTGTTTGTAATTGCCTTGTCTTGGCTTGGCTTGCCTTTCCTGGAATTGCCTTGCCTAGAATTGCCTTGCCTTTCCTTATCTAAAATTGCCCTGCCTGGAATTGCCTTGCCTAGAATTGCCTTTCCTGGAATTGCCATGCCTTGCTTTGCCTGAAATTGCCTTGCCTACAATTTCTCTGCCTTGCCTGGCTCTGCCTTGCCTGGAATTGCCTTGCCTTGCCTTGCCTTGCCTTGCCTGAAATTGCCTTGCTTGGTATTTCCATGCCTTGCTGAAAATTGTCTTGCATTGCCTTGCCTCACCTAGCCTGGAATTGCCCTGTCTGGAATTGTTTTCCCTTGCCTGGAATTGCCTTGCCTTTTCTTCCCTTGCCTGAAATTGCCCTGCCTGAACTTGCCTTGCCTTGCCTTGCCTTTCTTGGAATTGCCATGCCTTGCCTTTCTTGATGTGCCTAAAATTGACTTTCCCGAAATTGCCTTGCATTGCCTTGCTTTGCATAAAAGAGCCTTGCCTGGAATTCCCTTACATATTCTTGCCCTGTCTTGCCTGGAATTGCCTTGGTTAGAATTGCCCTGCCTTGCACTGCCTAGCCTTGCCTTGCCATTTTTTTCCTGGAATTTCCTTCCGTGAAATTGCATTGCATTGCATTGCATTGCATTGTTTTGACTGAAATTGCCTTGCGTGTAATGTCCTTGCCTTCCTGGCTTTTTCTTGCCTTGCCTGGAATTGCCTTAACTGGAATTTATTTTGCCTTGCCTTGCCTTGCCTGAGTAGTCTTGCCTTGCCTTGCCTGAATAGCCTTGCCTTGCCTTGCCTTGGTTGGAATTGCCTTGCCTGGCATTGTCTTGCCTTGCCTGGAATTGCCTTACCTGGAATTACTTTGCCTTCCCTTGTCTGGAGTTTCCTTCCCTAGAATTGCCTTGCCTTGTTTTACCTGGAATTGCCTTGCCTGGGATTGCCTTTCCCTGCCTTTTCTTGCCTTAATTTTCCTGGAATTGACTTTCTGGCAATTGCCTTTTCTGGAATTGCCCTGCCTTACATTTCCTGAAATTGCCTTCCCAGGAATTGCCTTGCCTTGCCTTCCCTATAATTGCCTTGCCTGGAATTGCCTTTCTCTGCCTTATCTTGCCTTGTCTTGCCTGGAATTGCCTTTCCTGCAATTGTCTTGCCTAGATTTGCATTGCCTTGCCTTGCCTTTCCTGGCATTGCTTTTTATTGCCTTGCTTGACTTGCCTTTCCTTGCTTTGCCTAGAATTGCCTTGCATAGAATTGCCTGGCTTGGAATTGTCTTGCCTTGCCTTACCTGGAATTGCCTTGCATTGCCTTGCTTTTCCTTGCCTGGAATTGCCCTGCATTGCCTTCTCTGGAATAGCCTTGCATGGAATTGCCTTGCCTTGCCTTGCCTTGCCTTGCCTTGACTCGAATTGCCTTGGTTTGAATTGCCTTGCCTTGCCTGTCCTCACCTGGCATTGTCTTGCCTAGAATTGCCTTGACTTGCATTGCCTTTCCCAGAATTGACTTGCCTTGCATTAGCTGGAATTGCATTGCCTCTTACTACCTTTCCCTTCCTTGTCTTGTCTTGCCTTGCCTGGAATTGCCTTTTCGGCAATTGCCTTGGTTAGAATTGCCTTGCCTTGCATTGCCAGGAATTGTTTTGTCTGAAATTGCCTTGCCTTGCCTGGAATTGCATGGCCTTGGCTTACTTTGACTTGCCTGGAATTGCCTTTCCTTGCCTTGCCTGGAATTTCCTTGTCTGGAATTGTCTTGCCTTGTCTTGTCTTGCCTTGCCTTGCCTTGCCTGAAGTCGCCTTGCCTAGAGTTTCCCTTTTTTGGCTTGCATTGCCTTGCGTCGAATTGCCTTTCTTGGAATTTCTTTGCCTTGTTTTGCCTCGAATTGCCTAGCCTGGAATTTCTCTGCCTTGCATTACCTGAAGTTGCCTTCCCCGGAATTGCCTCGCCTTGCCTTACCTAAAATTGCCTAGCCTGGAATTGCCGTGTCTTGCCTTGCCTGAAATTGTCTTGCCTGGTATTTCCATGCCTTGCTGAAAATTGTCTTTCATTGCCTTGCCTGGCCTAGCCTGGAATTGCCCTGTCTGGAATTGCCTTGCCTAGAGTTGCCTTGCCTTGCCTGAAATTGCCCTGCCTGAAATTGCCCTGCCTTTCCTTTCCTTTCCTGGAATTGCCTTGCCTTCCCTTCCTTGATGTGCCTAAAGTTGACTTTCCCGAAATTGCCTTGCATTGCCTTGCCTTGCATAAAAGAGCCTTGCCTGGAATTCTCCTACATATTCTTGCCATGCCTTACCTGGAATTGCCTTGGTTAGAATTGCCCTGCCTTGCCTTGCCTTGCCTTGCCTTGCCTTGCCTTGCCTTGTTTTGCCTGGAATTTCCTTCCTTGGAATTGCATTGTATTGCATTGCATTGCCTTGCCTGAAATTGCATTGCCTGGAATGTCCTTGCCCTGCCTTGCTTTTTCTTGCCTTAACTGGAATTTTTATTGCCTTGCCTTGCCTTGCCTTGCCTTGCCTTGCCTTGCCTGGAATAGCCTTGCCTTTCCTTGCCTTGATTGGAATTGCCTTGCCTGGTGTTGTCTTGCCTTGCCTGGAATTGACTTTCCTGGAATTGCCTTGCCTTCCCTTGTCTGGAGTTTCCTTCCCTGGAATTGCCTTGCCTTGTTTTACCTGGAATTGCCTTTCCCAGGATTGCCTTTCCCTGCCTTCTCTTGCCTTAATTTTCCTGGAATTGCCTTTCTGGAAATTGCCTTTTCTGAAATTGCCCTGCCTTGCATTTCCTGGAGTTGCCTTCCCAGGAATTGGCGTGCCTTGCCTTCCCTATAATTGCCTTGCCTGGAATTGCCTTTCTCTGCCTTATCTTGCCTTGCCTTGCCTGGAATTGTTTTTCCTGAGATTGTCTTGCCTAGATTTGCATTGCCTTGCCTTGCCTTGCCTTCCCTTGCCTTGCCTTTTCTGGAATTGCCTTGCCTGGCATTGCTCTGTCTTGCCTCGTTTGCCTTTCCTTGCCTAGAATTGCCTTTCCTGGAATTTCCTGGCTCGGAATTGCCTTGCCTGAAATTGCCTTGCATTGCCTTGCTTGTCCCTGCCTGGTATTGCCCTGCCTTGCCTTCTCTGGAATAGCCTTCCGTGGAATTGCCTTGTCTTGCCTTGCCTTGACTCGAATTGCCTTGCTTTAAATTGCCTTGCCTGGCATATCCTCGCCTGGAATAGCCTTGCCTAGAATTTCCTTGACTTGCATTGCCTTTCCTGGAATTTTCTTGCCTTGCATTAGCTGGAATTACATTGCCTTTTAATTCATTTCCCTGCCTTGTCTTGCCTTCCGCTGCCTGGAATTGCCTTTCTGGCAATTGCCTTGCTTAGAATTGTCTTGCCTTGCATTTCCAGGAATTGTTTTGCCTGACATTGTCTTGCCTGAAATTGTGTTGCCTTGCCTAGAATTGCCTTGCCTGGAATTGCATTGCCTTGGCTTACTTTGCCTTGCCTGAAATTGCCTTTTCTTGCCTTGCCTGGAATTTTCTTGTCTGGAATTGCCTTGCCTTGTCTTGTCTTGTCTTGCCTGGAATTACCTTGTTTGCCTTTCCTGAAATCGCCTTGCCAAGAATTGTCCTTTTTTGTCTTGCATTGCCTTGTGTCGAATTGCCTTGCTTGGAATTTTTCTGCCTTGTTTTGCCTCGAATTGCCTTGCCTGGAATTTTCCTGCCTTGCCTTTCCTGAAGTTGCCTTCCCTGGAGTTGTCTCACTTTGCCTTACCTAAAATTGCCTTGCTTGGAATTGCTTTGTCTTTTCTTGCCTGAAATGTCCTTGCTTGGAATTTCCATGCCTTGATGGAAGTTCTTTTGCATTGCGTTGCCTGTCCTAGCCTGAAATTGACCTTTCTGGAATTGCCTTGTCTAGGCTTGCATTGCCTTGCCTGGAATGGCCGTGCCTAGCCTTGTCTGGAATTGCCCCGCCTTGCTTTGCCTTGCCTGAGATTGTCCTGCCTGGAATTGTCCTGCCTTTCCTTGCCTTTCCTGGAATTGCCTTGCCTTGCCTTGCCTAAGAGAGACTTGCCTGGAATTGTTCTACATACCCTTGCTCTGCCTTGCCTGAAATTGTCTTGCTTAGAATTGCCGTGCCTTGCCTTGCCTTGCCTGGAATTTCCTTGCTTGCAATTGCTTTGCATTGCATTGCATTGCCTTGCCTAAAATTGCCTGCCCTGGAATGTCATTTCCTTTCCTTGCCTTGCCTTGCCTGGAATTTTCTTACCTGGAATTATTTTGATTTGCCTTGCCTTGCATTGCCTGGAATTCCCTTGCCTGGAATAGCCCTGTTTTGACTTGCTTTAATTGGTATTTCCTTGCCCTGCGTTGTCTTACCTTGCCTGGAATTTCCTTGCCTGGATTTGCCTTGCTGTGAGGTGCACTCCATTGTGAGATGCCTAGTAAATTGGGTCTCACCTTGCGGTGAGTTTGAGCTCAGGCACAGAGTCTCCAGTTTGAGAAAGTTGAGCTAAGAAAAGCAGGAACAAAAGAGGTTTTGGGCTAAAGATAAACTACTGTGGACAATCACTAATGGCCATGCAGCCTTGAGTGCAATGTGACCTAATGGTTAGCAGTCATGTGTAGCAGTATGTTCATTTTCACAAGCATATTCTTTGTTCTGTCAAGACAGTAGTGATTTACTGTCATAGCTTAAGAGAACCTTCTGTGTAGTGAGATGATGAATCTGAACTTTTATTGAATAGATAACAAGACCCACCGTCTGGGTTCCATTGTGTATCTGATCTTTCTATTGTAACCACCTGATTTATGTTGTAACTTGCCGTTTCACTGTAAAACTTTCTGTTCCTCTTGACCTCACGGAAAAATCTATTGAACTGACGCAAGTGAAGTTTCCAGAATGTATATAAACTGACCCTGAGTTAAATAAAGTTGTGGTAAAGCATAGACTTCTCAACACTCCAGACCTTGGCTGTCTATCATCTGTGTCTTCCACGCACCCCCCTATCCAGGTTGGAACCCTCTTGCTGGACAAGAGTTTCTAGTAGACATGCCCCCCAGACCTTGCCTTACATTGTCTGGAGTTGCCTTCCCTGGAATTGCCTTGCCTTGCCTTGCCTTATCTGGAATTGCCTTGCCTGAAATTGCCTTTCCTGGAATTGCCTTGCCTTCTCTTGTCTGGAATTTCCTTCCCTGGAATGGCCTTGCCTTGTCTTGCCTTGCCTGGGATTGCCTTTTTCTGCCTTCTCTTGCCTTAATTTTTCTGTAATTACCTTTCCAGCAATTGCCTTGCCTGGAATTGCCATGCCTTGAATTGCCTGGAGTTGCCTTCCATGGAATTGCCTCGCCTTGCTTTACCTAAAGTTGCCTTGCCTGGAATTGCCTTTTTCTGTCTTGTCTTGCCTTGCCTAGCCTGGAATTGGCTTTCCTGAAATTGTCTTGCCTAGAGTTGCATTGCCTTGCCTTGCCTTCCCTTGTCTTGCGTTGCCTGGAATTGCCTTGTCTGGCATTGCCTTGTCTTGCCTTGCCTTGCCTGGGATTGTGTTGTTTTGCTTTACCTGGAATTGCCTTGCCTGGAATTGCCTTGCATTGTTTTGATTTTCCTTGCCTGTAATTGCCCTTCCTTGCCTTCCCTGGAATAGCCTTGCACGAAATTGCATTGTCTTGCCTTGCCTTGACTGGAATTGTCTTGCTTCGAATTGCCTGGCCCTTACCTTTCCTCGCCTGGAATAGCCTTGCCTTGTATTGCCTTGCCTTGCCTTGCCTGGACTGTAATTGCCTTGCCTGGAATTGTTTTGCCTCACCTTAGCTGAAATTCCTTGCCTGAAAATACCTCCTCCTGCCTTGTCTTGCCTTGCATTACCTGAAATTGCATTTCCAGCAATTGCCTTGCCTGAAGTTGCCTTGCTTTGCATTGCCAGGAATTGCCTTGCCTGAAGTTGCCTTTTCTGAAATTGCCTTATTTTGCCTGGAATTGCCTTGCCTAGAATTGCATTGCCTTGCCTTATTTGCTTTGCCTGGAAGTTCCTTGCCTCAAATTGCCTTTCTTTGCCTTTCCTGGAATTACCTTGTCTGGAATTCCCTTGCCTCGTCTTGTCTCTCCTTATCTGGAATTTTCTTGTCTTGCCTTGCCTGAAATAGCCTTGCCTAGAATTGCCCTTGTTTGCCTTTCCTTGCCTTGCCTCGAATTGCCTTGTTTGGAATTTCCCTTTATTGCCTTGCATCGAATTGCCTTTTCTGGAGTTGCCCTGCTTCGCCTTGCCTTTTCTTACCTCTAACTGCCTTGCCTGGAATTGGCCTGCCTTGCCTTGTTTTGCCTTTCCTGGAATGCCCTTGCCTGGACATGCCATGTTTTGCCTTCACTGAAATTTCCGTGCCTAAAATTTTCTTCCCTTGTGGGAGGTTTTTGGCATTGCCTTGCCTTGCATGGCCTGAAATTGCCCTGTCTGGAATTGCCTTCCCTTGGCTTGCCTGAAATTTCTTTGCCTTTTATTGTCTCAAATTGCCCTGCCTGGAATTACCCTGCCTTGCCTTGCCTTGCCTGGAATTGCCTTGTTTTTCCTTGCCTTGACTTGCTTGGAATGGCCTTGCCTAAAATTGCATTGCCTTATATTACCTTGCCTTGCCTGAAATTGCCATTCCTTGTCTTGCCTCTTATTACCTCGTCTGGAGTTGTGTTGCCTTTAATTGCCTTGACTTACCTTGCCTGAAATTGCCTTACTGGAATTGCCCTTTTTTCCTTTCTGAGCCTTGCCTCAATTGATTCGATTGGAATTTCCCTGTCTTGCCTTGCCTCGAATTGCTTTCCCTGGAATTGCCCTGCTTTGTTTTGCCTTTTTTTTTACCTTGAATTATCTTGCCTGGAATTGGTCTGCCTTGCCTTCTTTTGCCTTGCCTCGAATTGCCTTTCCTGGAATTACCATACCTTTTCTTGCCTAAAATTGTCTTGACTAGAATTGCCCTGCCTTGTCTGGCTTTGTCTTGCCTGGAATTGCCTTGCCTGGAATTGGCTTGCCTTGCCTTACCTGGAGTTGCTTTGCCTGGAATTGCCTTGCATTGCCTTGCTTTCTCCTGCCTGGAATTGCCCTACCTTGCCTTCCCTGGAATAGCCTTGCATGGAATTGCCTTGTCTTTCCTTGCCTTGACTGCAATTTCCGTGATTCAAATTGCCTTGCCTGGCCTTTTTTTCACTGTAATTGCCTTGCCCAGAATTGCCTTGCCTTGAGTTGCCTTGCCTTGCCTTGAGTGGAATTGCCTTTCCTGGAATTATGTTGTCTTGCCTTAGCTGAAAGTGCCTTGCCTGTAAATACCTTTCCTTGCCTTGTTTTGCCTTAACTTGCCTGGAATTGCCTTTCTGGAAATTGCCTTGCCCCGAATTGCCTTGCTTTGCATTGCCAAAAATCACCTTGCCTGAAATTGTTTTACCTTGCATTGCATTGACTTTCCTGAATTGCCTTGCCTAGAATTGCATTGCCTTGCTTTAGCTTGCCTTGCCTGAAATTGCCTTGCCTAAAATGGCCTTGTTTTAAATTGATCTTTTGTGCCTTCCCTTGCCTTGATTCGTATTGCCTCGTTTGGATTTTCCCTGCCTTGCCTTGTCTCGAATTGCCTTGCCTGGAATTGCAATGCTTGCCTTGCCTTTTCTTGCCTCGATTACTTTCCAGGAACTCGGTCCCTTGCCTTGGATTCCCTTGCCTGGAATTCTTTTGTCTTGCTGGGAATTTTCTTGCATTGCATTTACTTGCCTAACCTGGAATTGCCCTGTATGGAATTGCCTTGCTTTGGCTTGCCTTGCCTTGCATGATATTGCTTTGCCTTGAATTGTCTTGCTTCGCCTTGTGTTGTCTGGAATTGCCCTGCCTGGAATTGCCCTGCCTTGAGTTTCCTGGCCTGGAGTTTCCTTGCCTTGATTTGCCTTGCCTGCAATTTCCTCGCCTAGGCTTGCCTGGAATTGACTTGCATTGACTTGCCTTGCAAGAAATTTTCTTGCCTGGAATGACCTTGCCTTGCCTTAACTTGCCTTGCCTTACCTTGCCTTGCCTGACCTTGCCTTGCCTGTAAATGCCTTACCTGGAATTGCCTTGAATGGAATTTTTTTGCCTTGCCCTACCTGGAATTGCCTTACCCGGAATTGCCTTGCACTGCCTTTCTTTTCCTTGCCTGAATTTGTTCTGCCGTGCCTTCCCTGGAATAGGCTTGCATGGAATTGCCTTGTCTTGCCTTGTTTTGACTGGAATTGCCTTGTTTCAAATTACCTTGCCTTGCCTATCCTCATCTGGAATTGCCTTGCCTAGAATTGCGTTGTGTTGCATTGCCTTGCCTTGCCTTCATTGGTATTGCCTTGAGTGGAATTGTCTTGCCTTGCCTTAGCTAAGATTGCCTTGCCTGGAAATACCTTTCCCTGCCTTGCCTTGCCTTGCCTTGCCTTGCCTTGCCTTGCCTTGCCTTGCCTCGCCTCGCCTCGCCTCGCCTCGCCTCGCCTCGCCTCGCCTCGCCTCGCCTCGCCTCGCCTCGCCTCGCCTCGCCTCGCCTCGCCTCGCCTCGCCTCGCCTCGCCTCGCCTCGCCTCGCCTCGCCTCGCCTCGCCTCATCTTGTCTTGCCTTGCCTTGCCTGGAATTGGCTTGCCTTGCCTGGAATTGGCTTGCCTTGCCTTGCCTTGCCTGAAATCGCCTTGCCTGTAATTTCCCTTTTTTGACTTGCCCTGCTTTGCCCCAAATTGCCTGCTTGGTATCTCCCTGCCTTGCCTTGCCACCAATTGCATTGTCTGGCATTGTCGTGCTTTGCCTTGCCTTTCCTTACCTCGAATTTCATTGCCTTGAATTGGCCGGTCTTGCCTTGTTTTGACTTGCGTTGAATTCCGTTGCCTAAAATTTTGTTGCCTTGCTGGTAATATTTTTGCATTGCCTTTCCTTTCCTAGCCTGAAATTTCCCTGTCTGTAATTGCCTTGCTTTGGCTTGCCTTGCCTGGAGTTGCCTGGCCTAGAATTGTCCTGTCTTGCCTTGTGTTGTCTGGAATTGCCCTGCCTTGCCTTGCCTTGTTTAAAATTGCTCTGCCTGCAATTTCCCTGCCTTGCCTGGTCTTGCCTGGAATTCCCTTGCCTTGCCTTGCCTTGCCTGAATTTCCCTTGCCTGCAATTACCTTGCCTAGACTTGTCTGAAATTTACTTGCCTGAAATTGCCTTGCATTGACTTGCCTTGCCAGGAATTTTCTTGCCTGGAATTGCCTTTCCTTTTTTTTTTTGCCTTGCCTTTCCTAGAATTGCCTTTCCTGGAAATGCCTAGCTTGGGAATGGCTTGTCTTGCCTTACCTGGAGTTGTTTTGCCTGGAATTTCTTTGCATTGCCTTGCATTTCCTTGCCTGAAATTGCCCTGCCTTGCCTTCCGAGAAATTGCCTTCTCTTTCCTTGCCTTGACTGCAATTGCCATGCTTTAAATTGCGTTGCCTTGCCTTTTCTCGCCTGGAATTGCCTTGCCTAGAATTGCCTTTCCTTGCGTTGCCTTGCCTTGACTGGAATTGCCTTGCCTGAGCTGGAAGTGCCTTGCCTGGAAATGTGTTTCCCTGCCTTGTCTTGCCCTGCCTTGCCTTGCCTGCAATTGACTTTCTGGCAATTGCCTTGCCTGGAATTGTCTTGCCTTGCATTGCAAGGAATTATTTTGCCTAAAATTGCTTTGCTTTGCATTGCATTGCCTTGTCTGGAATTGCCTTGCTTAGAATTGCATTGCCTTGCCTTATTTTGTCTTGCTTGGAATTGCCTTGCCTTGCCTTGAGTGAAATCGCCTTGCCTGGAATTGGTTTGCTTGGAATTGCCTTGCATTTAATTGACTTTCCTTGCCTTGTCTGGAGTTGCCTTTCCTGGAATTCCATTGCCTTGCCTTCTCTGTAATTGCCTTGCCTGGGTTGCCTTTTCTTGCCTTCTCTTGAATTAATTTTCCTGAAATTGCCTTTCTGGCTATTCCCTTTCCCCGAATTGCTTTGCCTTGCATTTCCTGGAGTTAACTTTATTGGAATTTCTTTGCCTTACCTTACCTAAAATTGCCTTGCCTGGAATTGTCTTTCTCTGATTTGTCTTTTTGTGCCTTGCCTGGAATTGCCTTTTCTGCATTTGCCTTGCCAAAAGTTGCATTGCCTTCCCTTGCCTTCCCTTGCCTTGACTTGCCTAGAATTGCCTTGCCTGGAATTACCTTACCTGAAATTGTCTTGCCTTGTTTTACCTGAAATTTTATTGCCTGGAATTCCCTGGCATTGCCTCGCACTTCCTTGCCAGAAATTTCCCTGCCTTTCCTTCTGTGGAAAAGCCTTGCATGAAATTGCCTTGTCTTGCCTTGCCTTGACTGCAATTCCCTTGCTTCAAATTGCCTTGCCTTTTCATTCCTCGCCGGGAATTGCCTTGCCTAGAATTGCCTTGCCTTGTGTTGCCTTACCTTTCCTTGACTGGAATTTTCTTCACTTGTCTTATCTGTAATTGCCTTGCCTGGAAATACCTTTTCCTGCCTTGTCTTGTCTTGCCTTGCCTGGAATTGCCTTGCCTTGCCTTGCTTTGCCAGAAATTGCCCTGCCTTGCCTGGAATTGCCTTTTTAGAATTGCATTGCCTTGCATTTCCTTGCCTTGCCTGGAATCGCCTTGCCTGGATTTGTTTCTCCTTGCCTTACCTGGAATTTCCTTGTCTGGAATTGCTTTGCCTTGCCTTGTCTTGTTTTGCCTCGCCTGGAATTGCCTTGCCTTGCCTGAAATAGCCTTGCCTGAAATTGCCCTTTTTTGACTTTCCTTGCTTTGCCTCAAATTGCCTTGCTTGGAATTTCCCTGCCTTGCCTTCCCTGGAATAGTCTTCTGTGGACTTGCCTTCTCTTTCCTAGCCTTGACTGCAATTTCCGTGCTTAAAATTGCCTTGCCTTGCCTTTTCTCGCCTGGAATTGCCTTGCCTAGCGTGGCCTTGCTTGGCCTTGACTTGAGTTGCCTTGCCTGGAATTGTCTTGCCTTTCCTGAGCTGGAAGTGCCTTGCCTGGAAATGCGTTTTCCTGCCTTGTCTTGCCTTGCCTTGCCTGGAATTGCCTGGTCTTGCCTTGCCTTGTCTGGATTTGCCTTGCCTGCAATTTCCTTGCCTAGCCTTGCATGAAATTTACTTGCCTGAAATTGCCTTGCATTGACTTACCTGCCAGGAATTTTTTCTGTCTGGAATTGCCTTGCCTTGCCTTGCCTTGCCTAGAAATGCCTTACCTGGAATTGCCCTGAATCGAATGTTCATGCCTTGCCCTACCTGTAATTGCCCTGAATGAAATTTTTATGCCTTGCCCTACCTGGAATTGCCTTGCCTAGAATTGCCTTGCATTGTCTTGCTTTCCCTTGCCTGGAATTGCCCTCCCTTGCCTTCCCTGGAATAGCCTTGCGTGGTATTTTTTGTCTTGCCTTGCCTTGACTGGAATTGTTTTGCTTCAAATTGCCTTGCCTTGCATATCCTTGGCTGCAATTGCCTTGCCTAGAATTGCCTTGCCTTGCGGTCCTTTGCCTTGCCTTGGCTGGAATTGCCTTGAGTGGAATTTTCTTGCCTTGTCTTAGCTAAAATTGCCTTGCCTGAAAATACATTTCCCTGCCTTGTCTTGCCTTGCATTGCCATGAATTGCCTTTCCGGCAGTTGCCTTGCCTGGAAGTGCCTTGCCTGACATTGCCAAGAATTGCCTTGCCTGACATTGCCTTGCCCTGCATTGCCTTGCTTTGCCTGGAATTGCCTTGCCTAGAATTAAATTTCCTTGCCTTATCTTGCCTTGCTTGGAGTTGCCTTGCCTACAATTGCCTTTTCTTGCCTTGCCTGGAAATTCCTTGTCTGGAATTGCCTTGCCTTGTCTTGTCTTGCCTTGCCTGGAATTGCCTTGCCTTGTGTTGCCTGACATCACCTTTCCTGGAGTTGCCCTTTTCTGCTTTGCCTTTCCTCGAATTGCCTTGCCTATAATTTCCCTGCCTTGCCTTGCTTCAAATTGTTTTTTTTGGAATTTCCCTTCTTTGCCTTGCATTTCCTTACCTCAAATAGCCTTGCCTGGAATTGGCCTGCCTTGTTTTGTTTTGCATTGTCTTGAATTCCCTTGCCTGGAAATTTTTGCAGTGCTGGGAATTTTCTTGCATTACCTTTTCTTGCCTAGCCTTGAATTTCCCTGTCTGAAATTGCTTTGCTTTGGCTTGCCTTGCCTTGACTTGCCTGGTATTTCCTTGCCTAGAATTGTCTTGCCTTGCCTTGCATTGTCTGGAATTGCCCTGCCTGGAATTGCCCTACCTTGCCTTGTCTTGCCCGAAATTGCACTGCCTTCAATTGCCCTGCCTTGCTTGCCTTGCCTGGAATTGTCTTGCCTTCCCTTGCCTTGCCTGGATTTGCCTTGCCTCCAATTTCCTTGCCTAGCCTTGCCTGGAATTTACTTGCCTGAATTTGCCTTGCAGTGACTTGCCTTGCCAGGAATTCTCTTGCCAGGAATTGCGTTGCCTTGACTTACCTTGCCTAGAATTCCCTTGCCTGAAATTGCCTTGCCTGGAATTTTTTTGACTTTTCTTACCTAGAATTGCTTTGCCTGGAATTTCCTTGAGTGTAATTTCCTTGTCTGGCTTCGAATTGCCTTGCCTAGCCTTACCTCGCCTGGAATTGTCTTGTAGAATTGCCTTGTTTTGCCTTGCCTTGCCTTGCCTTGCCTTGCCTTGACTGGAATTTCCGTTCCTGGAATTGTCTTGCCTTCAATTAGCTGAAATTGCCTTGCCTGGAAATACCTTTCCCTGCCTTGCCTTGCCTTGCCTTGCCTTGCCTGGATTTGCCTTGCCAGTAATTTCCTTTTTTAGCCTTGCACGGAATTTATTTGCCTGGAATTGCCTTGCGTTGCCTTGCCTTGCCAGGAATTTCCTTGTCTTGCCTTGCCTAGAATTGCCTTGCCTGGCATTGTTTTGCCTTTCCTTACCTGGAATTTTCTTGATTGATATTTCCTTGCTTTGCCTTGCTTTTCCTTGCCTGGAATTGCCCTGCCTTGCCTTCCCTGGAATAGCCTGGTGTGGAATTGCCTTGTCTTGCCTTGCCTTGATTATAATTGCATTGCTTCAAATTGCGTTGCCTTGCTTTTTCTCGCCTGGAATTGCCTTGCCTTGAATTACCTTGCCTTGCTTTGCCTTTCCTTGCCTTGACTGGAATTGCCATTCCTGAAATTGTCTTGCCTTTAATTAGCTGAAATTTCTTTGCCTGTAAATACCTTTCCCTACCTTGTCTTGCCTTGCCTTGCCTGGAATTGCCTTTCTGGAAATTGCTTTGCCTGGAATTGCTTTCCCTTGCATTGCCAGGAATTCGCTTGTTTTGCATTGCTTTGCCTTGCCTGGAATTGTCTGGCCTAGAATTGCTTTGCCTTGCTTTACTTTGCCTTACCTGGATTTGCCTTTCCTGAAATTTTTTGTCTGGAATTGCCTTGCTTTGTCTTGTCTTGCCTTGCTTTGTCTTGTATTGCCTTGCCTGGAATAGCCTTTTTTGCCTCTCCTTGCCTCGAATTCCCTTCCTGGAACTTTTTTGCCTTTCCTTACCTGGAATTGCCTTGCCTGAAATTGCCTTGTGTTGCCTTCCTTTTCCTTGCCTGGAATTGCCCTGCTTTGCCTTCCCTGGAATAGCCTTGTCTGGAATTGCCTTGTCTTGAATTGCCTTGACTGGAATTGCCTTGCTTCAAATTGCATTGCCTTGCCTTTACTCGCCTGGAATTGCCTTGCCTAGAATTGCCTTGCCTTGCTTTGCCTTACGTTACCTTGACTGGAATTGCCTTGCCTGGAATTGTCTTGACTTGCCTCAGCTGGAATTGCCTTGTCTGGAAATATATTTCCCTGCCTTCTCTTGCCTTGCCTTCCTGGAATTGCCTTTCTGGACATTGCCTTGCCTGGAATTTCCTTGCCTTGTCTTGCTTTGCCTTGCTTGGAATTGCATTGCCTTTTCTTGCCTGAAATTGCCATTCTTAAATTGCCTTTCCTGAAATAGCCTTGCCTGGAATTGCCTTGCCTTTCCTTGCCTGGAATTGACATTTCCACAATAGCTTTTCATTGCCATGCCTTTTCTTTAATGGGATTGCCTTGCCTGAAAATCTTGCCTCGAATTGCCTTGCCTTGCCTTGGGTTGCCTTGCCTGGAATTGCCTAGCCTGGAATTGCATTGCCATGCCTTCCCTTTTATTCCTTTGCCTTGCCTGAAAGTGGCTACTCTGAGATTGCCTTGCCCTGTTTTTTTCGGAATTGCCTTGCCTAGAATGGAGCTGCATTCCCTTGCCTTGCCTTTTCTAGCTTAAAATTGCCTTGCCTGGAATAGCCTTGCCTTGCCTTTCCTGAAAATTTCTTGCCTGAAATTGCTTTGCATTGCATTGCCTTGCCTTGCCTTGTTTTTCCTTGCCTGGAATTGCCCTGTTTGCCTTCCCTGGAATAGTCTTGCCTGGAATTGCCTTGTCTTGCCTTGCCTTGACTGAAGTTGCCTTGTCTCAAATTGGTTTCCTTGACTTTCCTCGCCTGGAATTCCCTTGTCTAGAATTGCCTTGCCTTGCATTGCCTTACCTTGCCTTGACTAAAATTGCCTTGACTTACATAGCCTTGCCTTGCTTGGAATTGCATTGCCTAGAATTGCATTCCCTTGCCCTACCTTTCCTTTCCTGGAATTGTCTTCTTTCGGATTGCCTTTCACTGCCTTGACTGGAATTGCCATGCCCTGACTTGCCTTTAATTTTCTTGCTTGGAATTACCTTGCATTGCCTTGCCTAGCTTTTACTTGCCTGAAATTTCCCTGCCTTGCCTTCCCTGGAATAGGCTTGCCTGCAATTGCCTTGTCTTGCCTTGCCTTGACTGGAGTTTCTTTGTTTCAAATTGCCTTGCCTTGCCTTTCCTCACCTGGAATTGCCTTGCCTTGCGTTGCCTTGCCTTGCCTTGACTGGAATTGCCTTGCCTGGAATTGCCTTCCCTTGCCTTAGCTGGAATTGCCTTTCCTTTTCTTGCTTTGCCTTGTCCTGTCTTGCCTTGCCTGGAATTGCCTTTCCCTGCCTTATTTTGCCTTGCCGTTCCTGAAATTGCCTTTTCCGCAATTGCCTTGCCTACAATTGCTCTGCATTGCATTGCCAAAAATTGCCTTGCCTGTAATTGCCTTCCCTTACACAACCTTGCCTTGCATGGAATTGCTTTGCCTAGAATTGCATTACCTTTTTTAACCTTGTTTTGACTGAAATTGCTCTGACTCAAATTGCCTTTCCTTGCCTTGCCTGGGATTGGCCTGCCTTGTCTCTTTTTCTTTTTTTTGCCTGAATTGCCCTTGCCTGGTATTGCTATGCATTGCCTTGCCTGAAATTTTCTTGCCTTGCCTGGAATTTCTTGTATTGCCTTGCCTTGCATAGACTGGAATTACCCTGTTTGGAATTGCCTTGCCTTGGCTTGACTTGTTTTGCCTGGAGTTGCCTTGCCTAGAATTGCCTTGCCTTTACTTGTCTGAAATTGCCCTACCTGGAATTGCCCTGCCTTTTCTTGCCTTGCCTGAAATTTGCCTGCCTGGAATTGCCTTCCTTGCCTTACCTTTCCTGAAATTGCTGTGTTTTGCGTTGCCTTGCCTTGCCTGGAATTGCCTTCACTAGAATTGCATTGCCTCACCTTACCTTGCCTTGCCTGGAATTGCCTTTTCTTGCATTCCCTGGAATTACGTTGTCTGGAGTTGTCTTGTTTTTAATTGCCTTGACTTGCCTTGCTTGAAATCGCCTTGACTGGAATTGACATTTTTGCCTTTTCTTGCCTTGCCTCGAATTGCCTTGCTTGGAATTTCCCTGCCTTGTGTTACCTCGAATTGTTTTGCCTGGAATTGCCCTGCTCTGCCTTGTTTTTCCTTACCTCAAATTACCTTGCCTGGAATTGGCCTGCCTTGCCTTGTTTTGTCTTTTCTGGAATTGTCTTGCCTGGAATTGCCATGCCTTGCCTTGTCTGTAATTGTTTTCCCTTATATTGCCCTGCCTTGCCTGGCTTTCCCTTGACTGGAATTGCCTTACCTGGAATTGACTTGCCTTGACTTGCCTGAAATTGCCTTGCTTGAAATTTCCATGCCTCCCTGAAAATTTTCTTGCATTGACTTGCCTTGCCTAGCCTGGAATTGCCTTGTCTGGAATTGCCTTGCCTGGGCTTGCCTTGCCTTGCCTGAAATTGCCTTGCCTTAAATTGCCTTGGCTTACCTTGTCTGGAATTGCCCTACCTGGAATTGCCCTGTCTTGCCTTGTTTTTTTCTGGAATTGACTTCCCTTGCCTTGCAGTGCCTAAAATTGACTTTCCTGAAATTACCTTGCATTGCCTTGCCTTGCCAAAAAGAGGCTTTCCTGGAATTGCCCTACATACCCCTTCCCTGGCTTGCCTGGAATTGCCTTGCTTAGTATTGCCCTGCCTTGCCTTGCCCTGCCTTGCCTTGCCTTGCCTTGCCTGGAATTTCCTTGCTTGGAATTGGCTTGCATTGCATTGCCTTGCGTTGCCTTAAATTGCTTTGCCTGGAATGTTCTTTCTTTGCCTTGTCTTTTTTTGCCTTGCCTGGAATTTCCTTACCTGAATTTTGTTGCCTTGCTTTTTTTTGCATTGCCTGGAGTTTCCTTGCCTGGAATAGTCATGCCTTGCCATGTCTTGTCGTGATCAGAAATGCCTTGCCCTGCGTTGTCGTGCCTTGCCTGGAATTGCCTTACCTTACCTTGTCTGCCTTGCCTTACCTGAAATTTCCTTGGCTGGGATTGTTTTATCCTGCCTTATCTAGCCTTAATTTTCCTAGAATTGCATTTCTGGCAAGTGCCTTGCCTGGAATTGCTCTGCCTTTCGTTTTCTAGAGTTGTCTTTCCTGGAATTGCCACGCCTTGCCTTACCTAAATTGCATTGCCTGGAATTGCTTTTCTCTGCCTTGTCTTGCCTTGCCTTGGCTTGCCTAGGATTGCCTTTCTGGCAATTGCCTTACCTGAAATTGACTTGCCTTGCATTGCCAGAAATTGTCTTGCCTGAAATTGCCTTGCCTTGCCTAGAATTGCATTGCCTTGCCTTACCTTGCCTTTCCTGGAATTACCTTGCCTGGAATTGACTTGCCTTGCATTGCCAGGAATTGCCTTGCATTGCAGTGCCTTGCGTATAATTGCATTGCTTTGCCTTTCCTTGCCTTGCCTGGAATTTCCTTGTCTGGAATTGCCTTGCCTTGTCTTGTTTTCTCTTGCCTTGCCTGAAATTACCTTGCCTGGAATTGCCCTTTTTTGCCTTGCCTTGGCTTGAATTGCATTGTTTGAAATTTCCCTGCCTTGCCTTGCCTCAAATTGCCTTGCCTGAAATTGCCCTGCTTTGAATTGCCTTTCCTTACCTCAAATCTCCTTGCCTGGAATTGGCCTGCCTTGCCTTGTTTTGCATTACATTGAATTCCCTTGCCTGGAATTGTTTGGCCTTGCTGGGAATTTTCTTTCATTGCCTTTCCTCGCCTAGCCTGAAATTGCTCTGTCTGGAATTGCGTTGCTTTGTCTTGCCTTGCCTTGCCTAGAATTGTCTTGCCTTGCCTTGAGTTTTATGGAATTGCCCTGCCTGGAATTTCTCTGCCTTGCCTTGCCTTGACTTGAATTGCCTGGATTTGCCTTGCTGCAGTTTTCTTGCCTAGACTTGCCTGAAATTTACTTGCCTGTAATTGCCTTGCATTGACTTGCCTTGCCAGAAAATTTCTTGCCTGGAATTACCTTGCAATGCTTTGTCTTGCTTAGAATTGCCTTGCCTGCATTTGCCTTGCCTAGAGTTGTCTTGCCTTGCCTTGCGTTGTCTGGAATTACCATGCCTGGAATTGCCCTGCCTTGCCTGGCCTTGCCTAAAATTGTGCTGCCCGCAATTGCCCCGACTTTCCTTGCCTTGCCTTTCATTTCCTTGGCTGGATTTGCCTTGCCTGCAATTTCCTTGCCTAGCCATGCCTGGAATTTACTTGCCTGGAATTGCCTTGCATTGACTTGCCTTGCCAGAAATTTTCTTGCCAGGAATTGACTTGTCTTGCCTTGCCTTACCTAGAATTGCCTAGCATGAAATTGTCTTGCCTGGAACTGCTTAGCTTTTATCTACCTGGAATTGCCTTTCCTGAAAGTGCCTTGCATTTCCGTGCTTTTCCTTGCCTGGAATTGTCCTTCCTTGCTTTCCCTGGAATAGCCTTGCATGGAATTGTTTTTCTTTGCCTTGCCTTGACTGAAATTTCCTTGCTTTGAATAGCCCTTCCTTGCCTTGCATCGCCTGGAATTGCCTCGCCTAGAATTGCCTTTCTTTGCATTGCCTTGCCTTGCCTTGACTGGAATTACCTTGCCTGAAATTATCTTGCCTTGCCTTAGCTGGAATTCCTTTGCCTCCAAAATTCTTTTTCTGCCTTGTCTTGCCTTGCCCTTCCTGGTATTGCTTTTCTGGCAATTGCCTTGCCTAGAATTGCCTTGCCTTGAATTGACAAGAATTGCCTTGCCTGCAATTGCCTTGCCTTGCATTGCCTTGCCATGCCTGAAATTGGCTGGCCTAGA
Source organism: Callithrix jacchus (assembly GCF_049354715.1). NCBI lineage: Eukaryota > Metazoa > Chordata > Mammalia > Primates > Cebidae > Callithrix > Callithrix jacchus. The sequence continues at coordinate 61,444,123 of NC_133506.1, forward strand.
ATTGCATTGTCTTGTCTTACCTTGCCTTTTCTGAAATTACCTTTCCTTGCCTTGGCTGTAATTTCCTTGTCTGGAATTGCCTTGCCTTGCCTTGTCTTGTCTTGCCTTGCCTGGAATTGCCTTGCCTTTCTTGCCTGAAATCGCCTTGCCTAGAATTGCCCTGTTTTGCCTTGCCTTTCCTTACCTCGAATTGCCTGGCCTGCAATTGGCCTGCCTTGCATTGTTTTGCCTTGTTTTGAATTCCCTTGCCTGGAATTTTTCGCATTGCTGGGAATTTTCTTGCATTGTTTTTCCTTGCCAAGCCTGGAATTTCTGTCTGGAATTGCCTTGCTTTGGCTTGCCTTGCCTTGCCTGAAATTGCCTTGCCTAGAAAAATCTTGTCTTGACTTGCGTCGTCTGGAATGGTTCTGCCTAAAATTGCCCTGCCTTGCCTTGCTTTGCCTGTAATTGCCCTGCCTGCAATTGCCCTGCCTTGCCTTGCCTTGCCTAAAATTGCCTTGCCTTGCCTTCCTTGCCTGCAATTTTCTTGCTGGGAATTTTTTTGCCCAGCCGTACCTAAAGTTAACTTCCCTGGAGTTGCCTTGCATTGCCTTGCCTTGCCTGAAATTGCCTTGCCTAGAAAAATCTTGTCTTGACTTGCGTTGTCTGGAATGGTTCTATCTAAAATTGCCCTGCCTTGCCTTGCTTTGCCTGTAATTGCCCTGCCTGCAATTGCCCTGCCTTGCCTTGCTTTGCCTAAAATTGCCTTGCCTTGCCTTCCTTGCCTGCAATTTTCTTGCTGGGAATTTTTTTGCCCAGCCGTGCCTAAAATTAACTTCCCTGGAGTTGCCTGGAATTGCCTTGCCTTGCCTGGAATTGCTTTGCCTGGAAATGTTTTGCCTTTCCTTATCTGGAATCGCCTTGCCTGGAATTGCCTCGCATTGCTTTGCTTTTTTTGTGTGTGTGGAATTGCCCTGCCTTGCCTTCCCTGGAATAGCCTTGCGTGAAATTGCATTCTCTTGCGTTGCCTTGACTGGAATTGCCTTGATTTGAAATACCTTGCTTTTCCTTTTCTCGCCTGGAATTGCCTTGCCTTGCCTGAAATTGCCTTGTGTTGCATTGCCTTGCCTGGAATTTCCTTGCTTAGAATTGCCTTGCATTGCATTGCCTTGTCTTGCCTTGTTTTTTCTTGCATGAAATTGTTCTTCCTTGCCTTACCTGGAATAGCCTTGCCTGGAATTGTCTTGTCTTGCCTAGCCTTGAATGGCATTACCTTGTTTCGAATTGCCTTGCCTTGCCTTACTTCACCGGGAATTGCCTTGCCTAGAATGCATTGCCCTTCCTTACTTTGCCTTCCCTGGAACTACCTTGCCGTGAATTGCCTTTCTTTGCCTTGCCTGGAATCACCTTGTCTGGAATTGCCTTGCCTTAGCTTGCCTTGCCTGAAATTGCCTTGGCTTCCCTTGCCTGAAATCGCCTTGCCTGGAGTTGCCTTTCCTGCAATTGTCTTGCCTGAAATTGCCTTGCCTGGAATTGCCATGCCGTTCCTTGCCGGGAATAGTCTTTTCTTCAATTGCCTTACATTGCCTTGCCTCCTCTTGCATGGGATTGCCTTGCTTGTAATTGCCTTGCCTTGCCTTGCATTGCGTAGCCATGTCTTGCATTTTTGTGCCATGCCTAAAATTGCCTACCGTGAAATTGCCTTGCCTTTCCTTGACTGGAATTTCCTTGCCTGGAGTTGCCTCTTTTAGCCTTGCCATGTCTTGCTTTGTGATGCATTGCCATGACTAAAATTGACTTTCCTGAAATTGCCTTGTGTTGCCTCGCCTTGCCTAAAAGAGCCTTGTCTACAATTGCCCTACATTGCCTTGCCCTGCCTTGCCTGGAATTGCCTTGCCTAGCCAAAAATTGCCTTGCCTGGAATTGCCGTGCCTTTCCTTTTCTTGCATGGAATTTCCTTGCCTGAAATTTTCTTGCTTGGAATTGCTTTGCATTGCATTGCATTGCCTTGCCTTGCCTTGCCTTGCTTTTTCTTGCCTGGCATTGCACTGCTTGCCTTCCCTAGAATAGCCTTGTCTGGAATACCCTTGTCTTGCCTTGACTTGACTGGAGATCCCTTGTTTCGAATTGCCTTGCCTTGCCTTTCCTCGCCTGGAATGGCATTGCTTAGATTGCCTTACCTTGCGTTGCCTTGACTGGAATTTCCTTTCCTTGCCTTGCCTGAAATCGCCTTGCCTGGAGTTGCCTTTCTGGCCATTGCCTTGCATGGAATTGGCTTGCCTTGGCTTGCCGGGATTTAGCTTGCCTTTTCTTGCATGGAATCGACTTTTCCGCAATTGCCTTGCATTGCATTGCATTTTCTTACATGGGATTGCCTTGCCTTGCGTTGCCTGGAATTGCCTCGCCTTGCCTTGCCTGGAATTTCCGTGCTTGTAATTGCCTTGCATTGCATTGCCTTGTCTTTCCTTGCTTTTCCTTGCCTGGAATTGCCCTGCCTTGTTTTTCCTGGAATAGCCTTGCCTGGAATTGCCTTGTCTTGCCTTGCCTTGACTGGAGTTGCCTTGTTTTGAATTGCCTTGCCTTGCCTTTTCTCGCCTGGAATTGCCTTGCCTAGAATTGCGTTGCCTTGCATTGCCTTGCCTTACTTGACTGAAATTGCCTCGTCTTTCCTTGAATTTCCTTTCCTGGAATTACCTTGCGTTGCATTGCCTTGCTTTACCTTGTTTTTCCTTTCCTGAAATTGCCCTGCCTTGCCTTCCCTGGTATAGTCTTACCTGAAAATGCCTTGTCTTGCCTAGCCTTGACTGTCATTGCCTTGTTTCGAATTGCCTTTCCTTGCCTTTTCTCACCTTTAATTGCCTTACCTAGAATTGCCTGGCTTTTCATTGCCTTGCCTTGACTTGACTGGAATTTTCTTGCCTTGCCTTGCCTTGCCTGAGATTGCTTTGCCTGGAATGACCTTTCCTGCAATTGCCTTGCCTGGAATTGCCTTAACTTGCCTTGCCTTGATTAGATTTGCCTTGCCTTTCCTTGCCTTGAATTTACTTTTCTGCAATTTCCTTGCATTGCCTTGCCTTTTCTTGCATGGGATTGCCTTGCCTCGAATTGTCTTCTGTAATTGCCATGGCATGCCTTGGGTTGCCTTGCCTTGCTTTGCCTGAAATTGCCTAGCCTGGCATTGCCTTGCTCTGCCTTGCCTGGAATTTTCTTTCTTGAAATTGCCTTGCCTTGCCTTGCCTTGCCTTGCCTTGCCTTGCCTTGCCTTGCCTTGCCTTGCCTTGCCTTGCCTTGCCTTGCCTTGCCTTGCCTTGCCTTGCCTTGCCTTGCCTTGCCTTGCCTTGCCTTGCCTTGCCTTGCCTTGCCTTGCCTTGCCTTGCCTTGCCTTGCCTTGCCTTGCCTTGCCTTGCCTTGCCTTGCCTTGCCTTGCCTTGCCTTGCCTTGCCTTGCCTTGCCTTGCCTTGCCTTGCCTTGCCTTGCCTTGCCTTGCTTTTTCTTGCCTGGAATTGCCCTGCCGGCCTTCCCTGAAATAGGTTTGCTTGTAATTGCCTTGTCTTTCCTTGCCTTGACTGAAGTTGCCTTGTTTTGAGTTGCCTTGCCTTGCCTGGAATTGCCTTGCCTAGAATTGCCTTGTCTTGCGTTGCCTTGCCTTGCCTTGCCTTGACTGGAATTGCTTTGCCTTAAATTGCCTTGCATTGCTTTACCTGGAATTTCCTTGTTTGGAATTGCCTTGCATTGCGTTGCCTTTCCTTGTCTTGCTTTTTCTTGCCTGGAATTGCCCTGCCTTGCCTTCTCTGGAGTAGCCCTGCCTGGAATTGCCTTGTCTTGCCTAGCCTTGAAGGGCGTTGCCTTGTTTTGAATTGCCTTGCCTTGCCTTACTTGGCCAGGAATTGCCTTGCCTGGAATTGCATTGCCTTGCCTTACCTTGCCTTCCTTGGAATTGCCTTTCCCGGAATTGCCTTTCCCTGCCTTGCCTGGAATTACCTTGTGTGAAGTTGACTTGCCTTGGCTTGCCTTGCTTTGCCTGGAATTGCCTTGGCTTCCCTTGCCTGAAATCACCTTGCCTGGAGTTGCCTTTCCTGTAATTGTCTTGCCTGAAATCACCTTGCCAGGAATTGCCTTGCTGTTCCTTGCCTGGAATTGAATTTTCTGCAACTGCCTTGCATTGCCTTACCTTTTTTTGCATGGGATTGCCTTGCTTGGAATTGCCTTGCCTGAAATTGCCTTTCCTTGCCTGGCCTTGCATTGCCTTGACATGCCTTGCCTTGCTATGCCCTGCCTAAAATTGCCTAGCCTAAAATTGCCTTGCCTTTTCTTGCCTGAAATTGCCTTGCCTGGAATTGCCTCTTTTAGCCTTGCCATGCCTTGCCTTGCCTTGCCTTGCGTTGCTGTGCCTAAAATTGACTTTTTTTGAAATTGCCTTGGGTTGCCTCGCCTTGCATAGAAGAGCCTTGTTTAGAATTGTCCTACATTGCCTTGCCCTGCCTTGCCTGGGATTGCCTTGCAAAGAATTGCACTGCATTCCCTTGCCTTGCTTTGCCTAGCCGAGAATTGGGTTGCCTGGAATTTCTGTGTTTTGCCTTGCCTTGCCTGGAATTTCCTTGCTTGGAATTGCCTTAATTGCATTTACTTTCCTTGCCTTGCTTTCCCTTGCCCGGAATTGCCCTGCCTTGCCTTCCCTGGAATAGCCTTGCCTGGAATTGCCTTGTCTCGCCTTGCCTTGACTGGAATTTCTTTGTTCCTAATTGCCTTTCCTTGCCTTTTCTCACCTGACATTTTTTTGCTACAATTGCTTTGCCTTGCTTTGCCTTGCCTTGCCTTACCTGGAATTGTCTTGCCTGGAATTGCCTTGCCTTGCCTTAGGTAAAATTGCCTTGTCTGGAATTGCCTTTGCCTGCCTTGTCTTTCCTTGCCTTGCCGGGAATTACCTCGCCTTGCCTTGCCTGAAATCGCCTTGTCTGGAATTGCCCTTTTTTGACTTGCCTTGCTTTGCCTCTAATTGCCTTGCTTGGAATTTCCCTGTTTTGCCTTGCCTCCAATTGCATTTTCTGGCATTGTCGTGTTTTGCCTTGCCTTTCCTTACCTCGAATTCCATTGCCTGGATTTGGCCTGCCTTGCCTTGCTTTGACTTGCGTTGAATTCCCTTGCCTAAAATTTTGCTGCCTTGCTGGTAATTTTCTTGCATTGCCTTTCCTTTCCTAGCCTGAAACTTCCCTGTCTGTAATTGCCTTGCTTTGGCTTGCCTTGCCTGGAATTGCCTGGCCTAGAGTTGTCCTGTACTGCCTTGCATTGTCTGGAATTGCCCTGCCTTGCCTTGCCTTGTTTGAAATTTCCCTACCTGCAATTTCCCTGCCTTGCCTGGTCTTGCCTGGAATTCCCTTGCCTTTCCTTGCCTGAATTTCCCTTACCAGCAATTACCTGGCCTAGACTTGTCTAGAATCTACGTTCCTGGAATTGACTTACATTGACTTGCCTTGCCAGGAATTTTCTTGCCTGGAATTGTCTTTCCTTTCCTTTTTTTGCCTTGCCTTTCCTAGAATTGCATTTTCTGGAATTGCCTTGCCTGGGATTGGCTTGTCTTGTCTTACCTGGAGTTGTTTTGCCTGAAATTTCTTTGCACTGCCTTGCATTCCCTTGCCTGGAATTGCGGTGCCTTGCCTTCCCTGGAATAGCCTTGCGTGGAATTGCCTTCTCTTTCCTTGCCTTGACTGCAATTGCCATGCTTCAAATTGCCTTGCCTTGCCTTTTCTCGCCTGGAATTGCCTTGCCTTGCATTGCCTTGTCTTACCTTGACTGGAATTGCCTTGCCTGGAATTGTCTTGCATTGCCTTAGCTGGAAGTGCCTTGCCTGGAAATACGTTTCTCTGCCTTGTCTTGCCCTGCCTTGCCTTGCCTGGAATTTTCTTTCTGGCAATTGCCTTGCCTGGAATTGTCTTGCCTTGCATTGCAAGGAATTATTTTGCCTTAAATTGCTTTGCTTTGCATTGCATTGCCTTGTCTGGAATTGCCTTGCTTAGAATCGCATTGCCTTGCCTTACCTTGCCTTGCTTGGAATTGCCTTGCCTTGCCTTGTGTGAAATTGCCTTGCCTGAAATTGCCTTGCTTAGAATTGCCTTGCATTTCATAGTCTTTCCTTGCCTTGTCTCGAGTAGCCTTTCCTGGAATTCCCTTGCCTGCCTTGCCTTCTCTGTAATTGCCTTGCCTGGGGTTGCCTTTTCTTGCCTTCTCTTGAATTAATTTTTTTGAAATTGACCTTCTGGCAATTCTTTTTCCCCGAATTGCCCTGTCTTGCATTTCATGGAGTTGCCTTTCTTGGAATTTCCTTGCCTTGCCTTACCTAGTATTGCCTTGCCTCGAATTGCCTTTCTCTGCCTTGTTTTTCCGTGCCTTGCCTGGAATTGACTTTTCTGCATTTGCCTTGCCAAAAATTGCCTTGCCTTTCTTTCCCTTCTGTTGCCTTGACTTGCTTGGAATTGCCTTGCCTTGCCTTGCCTTGCCTAGAATTGCCTTGCTTGGAATTGCCTTGCCTTGTCTTACCTGTAATTTCCTTGCTTGGAATTGGCTTGCATTGCATTGCCTTGTTTTGCATTGCTTGTTCTTACCTATAATTGCCCTGTTTTGCTTTCCCTGGAATAGCCTTGCCTGAAATTATCTTTTCTGTCCTTGCCTTGACTGAAATTTTCATGTTTTTAATTGTCTTGCCTTGCGTTTTTTCGCCAGGAATTGCCTTGCCTAGAATTGCCTTGCCTTGCGTTGCCTTGCCTTGCGTTGCCTTGACTCGAATTGCATTTTTTGGAATTGTGCTCCCTTGTCTTATCTGTAATTGCCTTGCCTGGAAATACCTTTCCCTGCCTTGTCTTGCCTTTCCTTGCCTGGAATTGCCTTGTTTTGCCTTGCCGTGCCAGGAATTGCGTTGCCTTGCATAGACTTGCCTTGCCTGAAATTGCCTTTTGTAGAATTGCATTGCCTTGTCTTTTCTTGCCTTGCCTGGAATCGCCTTGCCTGGATTTGCCTTTCCTTGCCTTGCCTGGAATTTTCTTGTCTGGAATTGCCTTGCCTTGCCTTGTCTTGTCTTCCCTCGCCTGGAATTGCCTTGCCTTGCCTGAAATCGCCTTGCCTGGAATTGCCTTTTCTTACTTGCCTTGGTTTGCCTCAAATTGCCTTGCTTGGAATTTCTCTGACTTGCCTTGCCTCCAACTGCCTTGTCTGGCATTGTCCTGCTGTGCCTTCCCTTTCCTTACCTCAAATTCCATTGCCTGGCATTGGCCAGCCTTGCCTTGTTTTGACTTGCGTTGAATTCCATTGCCTAAAATTTTGTTGCCTTGCTGGTAATTTTTTGCATTGCCTTTCCTTCCCTAGCCTGAAATTTCCCTGTCTGTAATTTCCTTGCTTTGGCTTTCCTTGCCTTGCCTGGAATTGCCTGGCCTAGAATTGTCCTGTCTTGCCTTGCATTGTCTGGAATTGCCCTGCCTTGCCTTGCCTTGCTTGAAATTATCCTGCCTGCAATTGCCCTGCCTTGCCTGGTCTTGCCTGGAATCCCCTTGCCTTGCCTTGCCTGAATTTTTCTTGCCTGTAATTACCTTGCCTATACTTGTCTGGAATTTATTTTCCTACAATTGCCTTGCATTGACTTGCCTTGCCATGAATTTTCTTGCCTGGAATTGCCTTTCCTTTCCTTTTTTTCCCTTACCTTTTCTAGAATTGCGTTTCCTGGAATTGCCTTGCCTGGGATTGGCTTGTCTTGCCTTACCTGGAGTTGTTTTGCCTGAAATTGCCTTGCACAATCTTGCATTCCCTTGCCTGGAATTGCCCTGCCTTGCCTTCCCTGGAATAGCCTTGCGTGGAATTGCCTTCTCTTTCCTTGCCTTGACTGAAATTGCCGTGCTTCAGATTGCCTTGCCTTGCCTTTCCTCACCTGGAATTGCCTTGCCTTGCGTTGCCTTGCCTTGCCTTGCCTTGCCTTGACTGGAATTGCTTAGCCTGGAATTGTTTTGCCTTGCCTCAGTTGGAAGTGCCTTGCCTGGAAACATGTTTCCCTGCCTTGTCTTGCCTTGCCTTGCCTGGAAGTGCCTTGTGCAGAATTGCATTGCCTTGCCTTACCTAAAATTGCCTTGTGCAGAATTGCATTGCCTTGCCTTGCCTGGAATTGCCTTGCTTTGCATTGCCTTGCCTTTCCTAAAATTTCCTTGCCTTTAATTACCTTTTCTTGCCTTGCCTGGTATTTTCTTGTCTGGAAATGCCTTGCCTTGTCTTTTCTTGACTTGCCTGAAATTGCCTTGCCTTGCCTTGCCTGAAATCGCCTTTTCTGGAATTGTTTTCTTTTTGCCTTGCCTCGAATTGCCTTGCATGGAATTTCCCTGTCTTGATTTGCCTTAAATTGCCTTGCCTAGAATTGCACTACTTTGCCTTGTCTTTCCTTACCTTGAATTGCCTTGCATGGAATTGGCCTGCCTTGCCTTTTTTTGTTTTGTCTTGAATTCCCTTGCCTGGAACTTTTTTGCTTTCCTGGGAATTTTCTTGCCTTGCCTTTGCTTGCCTATCCTGGTATTGCCATGTCTGGAAATGCCTTGCTTTTTCTTGCCTTGCTTTGCCTGGAATAGCCTTGCCTAAAATTGTCTTGCCTTGCCTTGCGTTGTCTTTAATTGTTCTGCCTGGATTTGCACTGCTTTGCCTTGCCTTTCCTGAAATTGCCCAGTGTAAAATTTCCCTTCCCTGCCTTACCTTGCCTTGCCCATAATTGTTTTGCCTTTCCTTGCCTTGCCTGCATTTGCCTTGCCTGCAATTTCCTAGCCTAGCCTTGCCTGGAATTTATTTGCCTGCTATTGCCTTGCCTTGAGTTGCCTTGCCTGGAATTTCTTTGCCTGTAATTTCCTTGCCTTGCTTTGCCTTGGCTTGCCTTGCCTGGAATTGCTTTGACTTTGCTGGTCTTGCCTGGAATTGCCTTGCATTGACTTGCCTTGCCAGGAATTTTCTTGCCTGAAATTGCCTTGCCTTGCGTTGCCTGGAATTGCCTTGACGTTTCTGGCCTTGCCTGCAATTGCTTTCCTGGAATTTCCTTGCCTTGACTTTTTTTTGCCTGGAATTGCCTAGCCTGAAATTCCCTTGCCTTGTGTTTACTGGTGTTGCCTTGCCTGGAGTTGCCTTGCCTGGAATTGCCTTGCCTTTTCCTGCCTGGATTTGCCTATCCTGGAATTGCCCTGCCTTGACTTAGGTGGAATTGCCTTGTCTTGCCTTGCCTTGCCTGGAGTTGCCTTTCCTGCAATTGTCTAGTATGCAATTGCCTTGCTTTGCCTTACCTTGGCTTGCCTGGAACTGCCTTGCCTGGATTTGCCTTCTCTTGCCTTTTCTTGCTTTACCTTGCCGTTCCTTTTGTTGCCTTGCCTTGAATTGCTTTGCCTGTAAATGCCTTGCCTGAAATTGCCTTTCCTTTCCTTGTCTTAACTTTCTTTGCCTTGCCTTTTCTTGTCTTGTCTGGTATTGCCTTGCCTTGCCTGGAATTTTTTTATGTTGCCTTGCTTTGCCTAGCCTGAAATTGCCCTGCCTGAAATTGCCTTGACTTGGCTTGCCTTGCCTTGCCTGGAATTGGCCTGCCTATAATTGTCTTGCCTTGTCTTGCCAGGAACTGACCTGCCTTGCATTACATTGCCTGAAATTTCTCTGCCTGAAATTGCCCTGTTTTGCATTTCCTGGAGTTGCCTTCTTTGGAAATGCCTTGCCTTGCCTTACCTAAAATTGTCTTGCCTGAAATTCTTTTTATCTGCCTTATCTTAGCTTGCCTTGCCTGGAATGGACTTTCCTACAATTGCCTTTTCTAGAATTGCATTGCCTTGACTTGCCTTCCCTTGCCTTTCCTTGTCTGGAATTGAATTGGCTGATATTGCCTTGTCTTGCCTCGCCTCGCCTCGCCCCGCCTTGCGTTGCCTTGCCTTGTCTTGCCTAGAATTGCCTTGCCTGGAATTGCCTTGACTAAAATTGTCTTCCATTGCCTTACCTAAAATTGCCTTGCCTGGAATTTTATTGCATTGCATTGCTTTTTCCCCCCCTGGAATTGCCCTGGCTTGCCTTCCCTGGAAGAGCCTTGCCTGGAATTGTTTTGTCTTTCCTTGCCTTGACTGGAATTGTTTTGCTTTGAATTGCCTTTTCTTTCCTTTCCTCGCCTGGAACTTCCTTTTCTAGAATTGCCTTGCCTTGCCTTGCCTTGACTGGAATTGCCTTGCCTGAAATTGTCTTGCCTTGCTGTAGCTGAAATTGCCTTGCCTGGAAATACCTTTTCCTGTCTTGTCTTGCCTTGCCTTGCCATGCCTATAATTGCCTTTCTGGCAGTTTCCTTGTCTTGCATTGCCAGAAATTGCCTTGCCTGAAATTGCCTTGCCTTGCCTTGCTTTGCCTGGCCTGGAATTGCCTTGCCTAGAATTGCATTGTCTTGCCTGGAATTGCCTTGCCTGGAATTGCCTTTCCCAGCCTTGACCAGAATTTCCTTTTCTGGAATTGCTTTGCCTTGTCGTGTCTTGCCTTGCCTGAAATTGCTTTGCCTTATCTTGCCTGAAATCGCCTTGTCTTGTCTGAAATTTCCTTGCCTGAAATCGCCCTCTTGTGCCTTGCCTTGAATTGCCTTGCTTAGATTTTTCTACCTTGCCTTGCCTGGAATTGCATTGCCTGGAATTGCCATGCTTTGCCTTGAGTTACAAAACCTTTAATTGCCTTGTCTGGAATTGAACTGTTTTACCTAGCCTTGCCTGAAATTGCCCTGCTTGGAATGGTACTGCCTTGCCTTGCATTTCCTTGGAATTGCCTTGTCTGTCCTTGCCCTGACGTGCCTTAAATTGAGTTTACTAAAATTGCCTTGCATTTCCTTGCCTTGCCTAAAACAGTCTTGCCTGGAGTTGACCTACATATCCTTGACCAGCCTTACCTGGAATTGTCTTGCTTAGAATTGCCCTGCCTTGTCTTGCCTCGTCTTGCCTTGTCTTGCCTTGCCTTTCCTTGCCTGGAATTTCCTTATCTGGAAGCTGTTTTACCTTGCCTTTCCTTGCATTGCCTGGAGTTGCCTTGCCTTGAATAGATTTGCCTAGAATGGCCTTGTCTTGCCTTGTCTTGATTGAAATTGCCTTGCCTTGCATTGTCTTTCCTTGCCTGGAATTACCTTGCCGAGAATTGCCTTGCCTTGCATTACCTGGAATTGCCTTGCCTGAGATTATCTTTCCCTGCTTTCTCTTGCCTTAATTTTCCTGGAATTGCCTTTCCAGCAATTGCCTTGCCTGGAATTGCCCTGCCTTGCAGTGGCTGAAATTATATTCTTTGAAATTGCCTTGCCTTGCCTTACCTAAAATTGCCTTGCCTGGAATTGCCTTTTTTTGCCTTGCCTTGCCTTGCCTTGCGTTGCCTTGCCGTGCCTAAAACTGACTTTCCTGAAATTGCCTTGCTTTGCCTTGTTCTGCCTAATAGAGCATTGCCTAGAATAGCCCTACATTGTCTTGCCCTGCCTTGACTGGAATTGCCTTGCCTAGAATTGCACTGCCTTTCCTTGCCTTGCATTGCATAGCCTAGAATTGCCTTGCCTGGAACTTCCTTGCCTTGCCTTGCCTGAAATTTTGTTGCTTGGAATTGCCTTGCATTACATTGCCTTCCCTTGCCTTGCCTTGCTTTTTCTTGCCTGGAATTGCCCTGCCGTGCCTTCCCTGAAATAACCTTACCTGGAATTGCCTTTTCTTTAATGCCCTTGCCTTGAATTTTTATGCCTTGCCTGAGCTAAAATTGCCATGCCTTAAATTTTCCTGCCTTGCCGGGAGTCTTCTTGCATTGCCTTGCCTTCCCTAACCTGGAATTGCCATGTCTGGAATTGCCTTGCCTTGCCTGGAATTGCCTTGCCTAGCATTGCCTTGCTTACAACTGCCTTGCCTTTCCTAGTCTGAAATTGCCCTGCCTGGAATTGCTGTGCCTTGCTTTGACTTGCCTGAAATTGCCCTACCTGGAATTGACCTGCCTTTTCTTTCCTTCTCTTGCCTGGAATTGCCTTGCCTAGAATTGCATTGCCTTATCTTCCCTCTCCTTGCCTGGAATTCCCTTTCCTTGCCTTGCTTGGAATTACCTTGTTTGGAGTTTTATCGCTTTTAATTGCCTTGACTTGCCTTGCCTGAAATCGCCTTGCCTGGAATTGCCCATTTTTGCCTTTTCTTGTTTTTCCTCAAATTGCCTTGCTTGGAATTTCCCTGCCTTGCCTTTCCATGAGTTCCTTTGCATGGCATTGCCCTGATTTGCCTCGCCTTTCCTTACCTCGAATTACCTTGCCTGGAATTGACATGCCTTGCCTTGTTTGGAATTGCCTTGCTTAGAATTGCCCTGCCTTGCCTGGCTTTGCCTTCCATGGAATTCCCTTGCCTGGAATTTACTTTCCTTTTTTGCCTGGATTTGCCTTGCCTAGGCTTGCCTGGAATTTACTTGCCTGGAAATGCCTTGCAGTGGCTTGATTTGCCAAAAATTTTCTTACGTGTAATTGCGTTACCTGGAATTTTCTAGCTTGGAGTTGCCTTTCCTTGCTTTAACTGTAGTTGCCTTGCCTGAAATTGCCTTGCTTAGAATTGTGTTCCCTTGCTTTGCCTTGTCTGTAATTGCCCTGCCTTGACTTGACTTTCCTCAAATTGCCTTGCCTTGCATTGCATTTCCGTGCCTAAAATTTACTTTCCTGAAATTCTCTTGCCTTGCCTTGCCTTGCTGTAATAGCCTTGCCTTGCTGTAATAGCCTTGCCTTGCCTTGACATGATTGGAATTGCCTTGCCTGCAATTTCCTTGCTTAGCCTTGCCTGAAATTTACTTGCCTGAAATTGTCTTGCATTGACTTGCCTTGTCAGGAATTTTTTTGTTTGGAATTGCCTTACCTTGCCTCTTCTTGCCTTGCTTAGAATTTCCTGGCTTGATATTGCCTTGCCTGGAATTGTCTTGCCTTGCCTTATCTGGAATTGCCTTGCCTAAAATTGCCTTGTTTTGCCTTGTCTAGAGTTGCCTTCCCTGGAATTGTCTTGCCTTGCCTTACCTGGAATTGCCTTGCCTGGGATTGCCTTTCCCTGCCTTCTCTTGTGTTAATTTTTCTGGAATTGCCTTTCTGAAAATTGCCTTGCCTGAAATTGCCTGGCCTTGAATTGCTTAGATGCCTTCTCTGGAATTGCCTTGTCTTGCCTTATCTAAAATTGCCTTGCCTGGAATTGACTTTCTCTGCCTTGTTTTGCCTGGCCTTGCCTGAAATTGCCTTAAATAAAATTGCCTTGCCTAGAATTGCATTGCCTTGCCTTGTTTTCCCTTGCCTTGCCTTGCCTAGAATTGCCTTGCCTGGCATTGCCTTGTCTTGCCTTGACTTGAATTGCCTAGAATTGCATTTTCTGGAATCGCCCTTATTTGCCTTGTCTTGCCTTGCTTGGAATTTTCCTGCCTTGCCATGCCTAGAATTGTCTTGCCTGGATTGGCCTTGCTTCGCCTTGCCTTTCCTTACCTCTAATTGCCTTGCCTGGAATTGGCCTGCCTTGCCTTGTTTTGCCATGCCTTGAATTCTCTTGCCTGGAACTTTTTTGCCTTTCCGGGAATTTTCTTGCATTGCCTTTCCGTTCCTAGCCTGGAATTGCCCTGTCTGGAATTGCCTTGCTTTGGCTTGCCTTGCTTTGGCTTGTCTTGCCTTGCCTGGAATTGCCTTGCCTCGTCTTGCCTGGGAATGACCTGCCTTGCATTATCGTGCCTGAAATTTTTCTGCCTGGAATTGCACGGCCTTACCTTTCCTTGCCTGGAATTGCCTTGCCTTCCCTTGCCTGGAATTGACTTCCCTGTAATTGCCTTGCATTGCCTTGCCTTTTCGTGCACAGGATTGCTTGGCCTGGAGTTGTCTTTACTGGAATTGCCTTGCCTTGCCTTGCCTTGTCTTGCCTTGTGTTGCCTGAAATTGCCTAGCCTAAAATTGCCTTGCCTGTAATTGCCATGCCTGAAGTTGCCTCTCCTTTCCTTGCCTTGACTTGTCATGCCTAAAATTGACTCTCCTGAAATTTCCTTGTGTTGCCTTTCCTTGCCTTAAAGAGCCTTGCCTGGAATTGACCTACATTGCCTTGCCCTGCCTTGCCTGGAATTGCCTTGCCTAGAATTGCACTGCCTTCGCTTGCCTTGCCTTGCCTAGCCTAGAATTGTCTTGTCTGTCATTTCCTTGCCTTGCGTAGCCTTGCCTTGTCTTGCATGAAATTTTCTTGCTTGAAATTCCCTTGCACTGCCTTGCCTTGCCTTGCGTTGCTTTCTGTGCCTAGAATTGCCCTGTCTTGCCTTCCCTGGAATAGCCTTACCAGGAATTGCCTTGTCAGGCCTTGACTTCGCTGTAATTTCCTCGTTTTGAATTGCCTTGTCTTGCATTTTCTTGCCTGGAATTGCCTTTCCTAGAATCGCCTTGCCTTGCCTTACCTTGCCTGAACTGGAATTGCGTTGCCTGGAATTGCCTTGTCTTGCCTTAGCTGGAATTGCCTTGTCTGGAATTGCCTTTGCCTTTTTTGTCTTACCTTGCCTTGCCTGGAATTGCTTTGTTTTACATTGCCTTGCCTTGCCTGGAATGCCTTGCCTACTATTGCATTGCCTTGCCTTACCTCACCTTGTCTGGAATTGCCCTGCTTTGCCTTGCCTGTCTTTACTTCAAATTGCCTTTCCTGGAATTGGCCTGCCTTGCCTTGTTTTGCCTTGCCTGGAACGCCCTTGCCTGGAATTGCCATGCCTTCCCTTGCTTGAAATTGCCATGTTTGAAATTTTCATACCTTGCTGAGAGTCTTCTTGCATTGTGTTGCCTTGCCTAGCCTCAGATTACCCTGTCTGGAATTGCCTTACCTTGGCTTGCCTTGCCTTGCCTTGCCTAAAATTGCCTTGTCTAGAATTGCCTTATTTTTCCTTGTCTGAAACTGCCCTACCTGGAATTGCCCTGCCTTTCCTTGCCTTGCCTGAAATTTCCCTGCCTGGAATTGCCCTGTCTTGCCTTGCCTTGCCTAGAATTGCCTTGTTTTGCCTTGCCTTGCCTTGCCTGGACTGCCTTGCCTTGCCTGGGCTACCTTGCCTAGAGTTGCATTGCCTCACCTTACCTTGCCTTGCCTGGAATTGCTTTTCCTGCAATTGCCTAGCCTGGAATTGCCATGCCTTGCCTTGCCTTGTTTTGCCTGGAACTGCCTTGCCTTGATTTGCCTTGTCTTACCTTGTCTTGTCTTGCCTTGCCTTGTCTGGAATTGCTGTGATTGGAATTGCCTTGCCTTTCCTTGTCTTGACTTTTTTGCCTTGCCTTTCCTTGCCTTGCCTGGTATTGCCTTGCCTTGCCTTGCGTGTAATTTTATTGCATTGCCTCGCTTTGCCTAGCCTGAAATTGTTCTGCCTATATTGCCTTGCCTTGGCTTGACTTGTCTTGCCTGGAATTGCCTTGCCTATAATTGCCTTGTCTTGTCTTGCCTCGAACTGACCTGCCTTGCATTGTCTTGCCTAATATTTTCCTGCCTGGAGTTGTACTGCCTTGCCTTGCCTTGCCTGGAATCACCTTGTCTGGAGTTGTCTTGCCTTTAATTGCCTGAAATTGCCTTGCCTAGAATTGCCTTTTTTGCCTTTCCTTGCATTGCTTTGAATTGCCTGGCTTGCAAATTTTCAGTCTTCCCTTGCCTCGAATTGCTTTGCTTGGAATTGCCCTGCTTTGTTTTGCCTTGCCTTACCTAGAATTACCTAGCCTTGAATTGGCCTAACTTGCCCTGTTTTGCCTTGCTTGGAACTGCCTTGACTAGAATTGCCCTGCTGTGCCTGGATTTGCCTTGCCTGGAATTGCCTCGCCTGCAGTTGCCCTGTTTTGCCTGGCTTTTTTTTTGCCTTTCCTTGCCGTGCCTAAGATTGACTTTCCTGAAATTGCATTGCATTGCCTTGCCTTGCCTTGCCTAAAAGAGTCTTGCCTGGAATGGCCCTACATACCCTTGCCCTGCCTTGCCTTGCATTGCATTGCTTAGATTTGCCCTGCCTTGCCTTGCCTTGCCTTGCCTTGCCTTGCCTTGCCTTGCCTTGCCTTGCCTTGCCTTGCCTTGCCTTGCCCTGCCCTGCCCTGCCCTGCCCTGCCCTGCCCTGCCCTGCCCTGCCCTGCCCTGCCCTGCCCTGCCCTGCCCTGCCCTGCCCTGCCTTGCCTTGCCTTGCCTTGCCTTGCCTTGCCTTGCCTTGCCTTGCCTTGCCTTGCCTTGCCTTGCCTTGCCTGGCGTTGTGTTGCCTGGAATAGCCTTGCCTTGCCTTGCTTTGATTGAAATTGCCTTGCCCTGCGTTGTCTTGACTTGTTTGGAATTGTCTTGCCTGGAATTACCTTGTCTTGTCTTGCTGATGTTGCCTACCCTGGAATTGCCTGCCTTCCCTAACCTGGAATTTTCTTGCCTGGGATTGCCTTTACCTGTTTTCTCTTGCCTTAAATTTTCTGGAATTACCTTTCTGGCAATTGCCTTGCCTGGAATTGCCCTTTCTGACATTTCCTGGTGTTACTTGCCCTTTCTGACATTTCCTGGTGTTACCTTCCCTGGAATTTCCTTGCCTTGCCTTGCCTTACTTAAATTGCCTTGCCTGCAATTGCGTTTCGCTGTCTTGTCTTACCTTCCCTTGCCTGGAATTGCATTTCACGCAATTGCCTTGCCTAGAATTTCCTTGCCTTCCCTTGGCTTGCCTTGCCTAGAATTGCTGTGCCTGGAATTGATTTGCCTTGCCTTACCTGGAATTGCCTTGCCTGAAATTCACTTGCATTGCCTTGCTTTTTTTCCTCTGGGATTGCCCTGCCTTGTCTTCCCTGGAATATTCCTGAGTGGAGTTGCCTCGTCTTGCCTTTCTTTGACTGGAATTGCCTTGCTTAAAATTGCCTTGACTTGCTTTGTCTTGCCTTGCCATAACTGGAATTGTCTTGTCTTGCCTTGCCTTAGCCGGAATTGCCTCGCCTGAAAATACCTTTTTCTGCCTTGTCTTGCCTTGCATTGCCTGGAATTGCCTTTCTGGCAATTGCCTTGCCTGGAATTGCCTTGTCTTGCATTGCTAGAAATTGTCTTGCCTGAAATTGCCTTGCCTTGCATTTCCTTGCCTGGCCTGGAATTTTCTTGCCTAGAATTGCACTGCCTTGCCTAGCCTGGAATTTTCTTGTCTGGAATTGCTTTGCCTTGTCTTGTCTTGCCTTGCCTGGAATTGCCTTGCCTTGTGTTGCCTAAAATCGCCTCACCTGGAATTGCTCTTTTCTGCCTTGCCTGGATTTGCCTTGCCTGTAATTTGCCTGCCTTACCTTATGTGGAATTGCCTTACCCAGAATTGCCTTGCCTTGCCTTATCTGAAATTGCCCTGCCTGGAATTGCCCTACCCTGCCGTGCATTTCCTGGAATTGCCTTGCCTTGACTTGCTGTGCCATGCCTAAAATTCACTTTCCTGAAATTGCCTTGCGTTGTTTTGCCTTGCCTAAAAGAGCCTTTCTTGGAATTGATCTACATAACCTTCACTTGCCTTGCCTGGAATTGCCTTCCTTGATATTGCCTTGCATTGCATCGCCGTGCCTTACCTGAAATTGCCTTGCCTGGAATGTCTTTGCTTTGCCTTGCCTTTCCTTGCCTTGCCTTCAGTTTCCTTACCTGGAATTCTTTTGCCTTGCCTTGCCTTGCATTGCGTGGATGTGCCTTGCCTGGAATAGCCTTGCCTTGCCTTGCCTTGATTGGAATTGCATTGCCCTGCGTTGTCTTGCCTTGCCTGGAATTTGCTTGCCTGAAATTGCCTTGCTTTGTCTTCCCTGGAATTTCCTTATCTGAATTTGCCTTGCCTTGTTTGTCTTGCCTTGACTGGAATTGCCTTGCCTAGAATTGCATTGACTTGCCTTACCTTATCTTGCCCAGAATTGCCTTGCCTGGAATTTCCTTTCCTTGCCTTGACTGGAATGTCCTTCTCTGGAATTGCCTTGCCTTGTCTTGTCTTGCCTTGCCTGCAATTGCCTTGCCTTGCCTTTCCTGGAATCACCTTGTATGGAATTGCCCTTTTTTTTTCCTTGTCTTGCCTTGCCTCGAATTTCATTACTTGAAATTTTCTTGTTTTGCCATGCCTCGAATTGCCTTGCCTGGAATTGCCCTATTTAGCCTTGCCTTTCCTTACCTCGAATTGTCTTGCCTGGAACTGGCCTGCCTTGCCATGTTTTTCATTCCCTTGAATTCCCTTGCCTGAATCTTTTTTGCCTCGCTTAAAATTTTCTTACATTGCCTTTTCTTGCCTAGCCTAATATTTCCCTGTCTGGAGTTGCCTTGCTTTAGCTTGCATTGCCTTGCCGGAAATTGCCTTGCCTAGAATTGCCTTGCCTTGTCTTGCCCGGAACTGACCTGCCTTCCATTACCTTGCCTGAAATATTCCTGCCTGGAACTGCACAGCCTTGTCTTGCATTGCCTGGAATTGTCTTGCCTGCAATTTCTCTGACTTGCCTTGGCTTGCCTGAAATTGCCCTGTCTGCAATTGCCCTGACTTGCCTTGCCTTTCCTGGAATTTTCATGCCTTCCCTTGCCTTCCTTTGCCTTCCCTGGATTTGCGGTGCCTGGAATTTTCTTACCTAGCGTTGCCTGGAATTTTCTCGCCTGGAATTGCCTTGCCTTGCCTTGTTTTGTCTTGCCTTGCCTGGAATAGCCTTGTCTTGCCTTGCCTTGCTTTGTCTGGGTTTGCCTTTCTTGGAATTGCTCTGCCTTGCCTTACACAGAACTGCCTTGCTTGGAATTGCCTTGTCTAGCCTTGCCTTGCCTGGAATTGCCTTTCCTACAATTGCCTAGCCTGGAGTTGCCGGGACTTGTCTTGCCTTGCCTGGAACTTCCTTGCCTTGTCTTGCCTTGTTTTGCCTTGCTTTGACTCATATTGCCTTCCCTGGAATTGCCTTGCCTTTCCTTACCTTGAATTTCCTTGCCTTGCCTTGCCAGGAATTTTTATTGGGTTTCCTTGCTTTTCCTAGCCTGGAATCACCCTGCCTGGAATTGTTTTGCCTTGGCTTGCCTTGCCTTGCCTGAAATTGCCTTGCCTATAATTGCCTTGCTTTGTCTTTTCCAGAACTGACCTGCCTTGCTTTACCTTGCCTGACATTTCCCTTCCTGTAATTTCCCTGCCTTGCCTGGAATTGTCTTGCTTTTCCTGGCCTGGAATTGACTTTCTCAGAATTGCCTTGCATTTCCTTGCCTTCCCATGAATGGGATTGCCTTGCCTGGAGTTGTCTTTCCTGGAATTGTTTTGCATTGCCTTGCCTTGCCTTGCCTTGCATTGCCTGGAATTGCCTAGCCTGGAATTGTCTTTCCTTGCTTGCCTGGCATTGCCTTGCCTTGCCTTGCCTGAATTTGCCTTGCCTTTCCGTGCCTGGTATTGACTTTCCCACAATTGTTTTGCCTTGCCTTGCGTTGTCTGAAATTGCCCTGCTTGGAATTGCCCTGCCTTGCTTTGCCTTACCTGGATTTGCCTGGCCTGCAATTTCCTTGCCTAGCCTTGCCTGGAATTTACTTGCCTAGAATTGCCTTGCCTTGGCTTGCCTTGTCTTTCCTTACCTGGAATTGCCTTGACATTCCTGGCATTGCCTGGAATTGCCTTTCCTGGAATTTTTTTCTTGCCTTGCCTTGTCTGGAATTGCCTAGCCTGGAATTGCCTTGCCTTGCCTTGCCTGGAGTTGCCTTGCCTGGAATTGCCTTTCCTTTTCTTGCCTCGATTTGCCTTTCCTGGAATTGCCCTGCCTTGCCATACGTGGTATTGTCTTGATTAGAATGGCCTTACCTTCCCTTGCCTTGCCTGGAATTGTCTTGCCTTGCTTTTCCTTTCCTTTCCTAGAACTGCCTTGCATGGATTTGCCTTGTCTTGCCTTTCCTTTCCTTGCCTAGAATTGCCTAGAATTGCCTTTCCTGCAATTGCCTTGCCTAGAATAGCACTGCCTTGCCTTGCCTTCCCTTGTCTTGCCTTGTCTTGCCTTGTCTTGCCTTGCCTTGCCTTGCCTTGCCTGAAATTGTCTTGCCTGGCATTGCCTTGTCATGTCTTCTTTTCCCTTGCCTTGCCTTACCTGGAATTGCCTTGCCTGGAATTGCCTTGCATTGCCTTGGTTTTCCTTGCCTAAAATTGCCCTGCCTTGCCTTCCCTGGAATAACCTTGCGTGGAATTGGCTTCTTTTGCCTTTTCTTGACTGGAATTGCCTTATTACAAATTGCCTTGCCTTGCTTTCTCTCGCCTGAAATTGCCTTGCCTAAAATTGCCTTGCCTTGCCTTGACTGGAATTGCCTTGCCTGGAATTGTCTTGCCTTGGATTAGCTGAAATTACCTTGCCTGGAAATACCTTTTTCTGTATTGTCTTTCCTTGCCTTGCCTGTAATTTCCCTTCTAGCAATTGCCCTGCCTGGAATTGCCTTTCCTTGCATTGCCAGAAATTGTTCTGCCTGAAATTGCCTTGCCTTGCATTGCATTGCCTTGCCTAGAATTACATTGCCTTGACGTACCGTGCCTTGCCTTTAATTGCCTTGCTTTGCCTTGCCTGAATCTCCTTATCTGGAATTGGCTGGCCTTGTTTGTCTTGTCTTGCCTGGAATTGCTTTGCCTGGAATTTTCCTGCCTTTTCTTGCCTCAAATTACCTTGCCTGGAATTGGCTTGCCTTGCCTGGTTTTGCCTTGAAATGAATTCCCTTGTCTGAAATTATTTTGCCTTGTGGGGGATTTTCTGGCATTGCCTTTTCTTGCCTAGCCTGGAATTGCCTTGTGTGGAATTGTCTTGTTTTGGCTTGCCTTGCCTCGCCTGGAATTTCCTTGCCTAGAATTCTCTTGCCTTGCTTTGCGCTGTCTGTAATTGCCCTGACTGGAACTTCCCTGCATTGCTTTGCCTTGCGTGAAATTGCGCTGCATTTCATTGCCCTGACGTGCCTTGCCTTGCCATGCCTTGCCTGGAATTTCCTTGCTCTGCCTTGTTTTGCCTGGATTTGCCTTTTCTGCAATTCCCTTGGCTAGCCTTGCCTGGAATTTACTTGCCTGGAATTGCCTTGCATTGACTTGCCTTCCAGGAATTTTCTTGCCTGGAATTGTCTTGCCTTGCCTGGAATTGCCTTGACTTTCCTGTCCTTGCCTGGAATTGCCTTTTCTGGAATTGCCTTGTCTGGAGTTTCCTTGCCTGGAATTGTTTTGCCTTGCCTTGCCAGGATTTGCCTTTTTTGGAATTGCCCTGCCTTGCCTTACATGAAATTGTTTTGCCTCCAGTTGTCTTGTCTCTCCCTGTCTTGCCTGGAATTGCCTTACATGGAATTGCCTATTCTGAAAATGCCTTGCTTTGCCTTGCCTTGAGTTGCCTTGCCTGGCCTTGCCTGTAACTGCCTTTCCTGGGTTTGCCTTGTCTTGCATTCTCTTGCCTTTCCTTGTTTACAATAGCCTATCCTGGAATTGCCTTGCCTTTCTTTGCCTTGCCTTTTATTGCCTTAACTTTCTTTAGCTTGCCTTTCCTCGCCTTGCCTGAAATTGCCTTTCCTGAAATTGTTATGCGTTGCATTGCCTTGTCTTGCCCTTTCTGGAATTCCCATGCCTTCTTTTGCCTTTTCTTGCATTGCCTGGAATTGCCTTCACTTTCCTGGCCTTACCTGGAATTGCATATTCTGGACTTACATTGCCTTGCCTTGCCTGAAATTTCCTAGCCTTGAATTGCCTTTCCTTCCCTTACCTGAAATTGCCTTTCCTGCAATTGCCTAGCCTGAAATTGCTTTGTCTTGCCTTGCCTGGTCTGGAACTGCCTTGCCTGGATTTGCCTTTCCTTGACTTACCTTGCCTTACCTTGCCTTGCCTTGCCTAGAATTTCTTTGTCTGGCATTGCCTTGCCTTATCTTGCCTTGCCTTTTTTTTCTTTAACTTTCCTTTCCTTGCCGGAAATTGCCTTTCCTGGATTTGCCGTGCATTGCCTTGCCTTGTCTTGCCTTTACTGGAATTGCCTTGCCTTGCCTGAAATTGCCTTTATTTTCCTGGCCTTGCATGGAATTACTTTTCCTGGAATTGCCTTGCCTTGCCTTGCCTGGAATTTACTAGCCTGGAATTGCCTTGCCTTGCCTGAAATTTCCTTTCCTGAAATTGTGTAGCCTAGAATTGCCTTGCGTTGCCTTGCCTTGCCTAGTCTGGAAATGCCTGGCCTGGATTTGCCTTGTCTTGCTTGTCTTGCCCTGCCTCGCCTTTCCTTTTCTTGCCTAGCCTAGAATTTCCTTGCATGGAATTTCCTTGTCTTTCCTTGCCTTGGCTTTCTTTGCCTTTCCTTTCCTTGCCTTGTCTGGAATTGCCTTGGCTTGCCTGGAATTATTTTGTGTTGCCTTGTTTGCTTAGCCTGAAATTACCCTGCATGGAATTGCTTTGCCTTGGCTTGCCCTGCCTTGCCTGGAATTTCCTTGCCTAGAATTGTGCTGCATTCTTTTGCCTTGCCTTTCGTTGCCTAGTCTAGAATTGCCTTGCCTTTCATTGCCTAGTCTAGAATTGCCTTTCCTGGAATTTCCTTGCCTTGCCTTTCCTGAAATTTCCTTGCTCAGAATTGCCTTGCATTGCATTGCTTGCATTGACTTGCTTTTCCTTGCCTGGAATAGCCCTACCTTGCCTTCGCTGGAATAGACTTCCCTGGAATTGCCTTGTCTTGCATTGACTTGACTAGAGGCGCCTTGTTTGAAGTTTCCTTTCCTTGCCTTTCCTCGCCTCGAATTTCCTGGAATAGAATTGCCTTGCCTTGCGTTGCCTTACCTTTCATTGACTGGAATTGCCTTGCCTGGAGTTCCCTTGCCTTGCCTTAGCTGGAATTGCATTGCCTGAAATTGTTTTTCCCTGCCTTATCTTCCCTTGCCTTGCCTGGAATTGCCTTCCGGCAATTACCTTGCATCGAATTGTCCTGCCTTGCATTTTCAAAAATTGCCTTGTTTGGTATTGTTTTGCCTTACATCACCTTGCCTTGCCAGTAGTTTTTCTGCGTAGAATTGCACTGCCTTTCTTTACCTTGCCTTGACTGGAATTCCCTTGCCTCAAATTTCCTTTTTCTTTTTTGCCTGGAAATATCTTGTCTAAAATTGCCTTGGCTTGCCTTGCCTGAAATTGTCTTGTTTGAAATTTCCATGCCTTGTTGGAAATTTTTTCGCATTGCTTTGCCTTGCCCAGCCTGGAATTCCCCTGTCTGAAATTGCCTAGCATCGGCTCCCCTTGCCTTGCCTGGAATTGCCTTGCCTATAACTGCCTTGCCTTGTCTGAAATTGCCCTGACTGGAATTGTTCTGCCATGCCTTGCCTTGACTGAAATTGCGCTGCCTTGTTTTGCCTTTCCGGAATTGCCTTGCTTTGCCATGCCTTGCCGTGCTTAAAGTTGACTTTCTTGAAATTGCCTTGCATTGCGTTGCCTTGCCTAAAAGAGCCTTGCCTGGAATTGCCCTACGTATCCTTTCTCTGCCTTGCCCGGAATTGTCTTGCTTAAAATTGCCCTGCCTTCCCTTGCTTAATTTTCTTGCTTGGAATTGCCTTTAATTTCATTGCCTTACCTTGCCTGAAATTGCCTTGGCTGGAATGTCCTTTTCTTGCCTTGATTTTCCTTGACTTGCCTGAAATTTTCTTCCCTGAAATTCTTTGCCTTCCCTTGCCTTGCATTACACTGAATTGTCTTGTCTTGCCTTGCCATGTCTGAAGTTGCCTTCCCTGGAATTGCCTTGCCTTGCCTTACCTGAAATTGCCTTGCCTTGGATTACCTTTCCCTGCCTTCTCTTGCCTTAATTTTTCTGGAGTTGCCTTTTTAGCAATTGAATTGCCTGGCATTGCCCTGCCTTGTATTGTCTGGGGTTGTCTTCCCTGGAATTGCCTCATCTTTCCTAAACTAAAATGGCCTTGCTGGAATTGCTTTTCTTTGCCTTGTCTTGCCTTGCCTTCCTAAAATTCCCTTAGATTTCTCAATATTCCCCATGTGTGCGTTATTAAGAGAGGTTCTGAAAAATATCTCTATATAAAAATTACTGACAATTTCCCAGGTTTTGATTATTCACTGAGGCTCTGAATAGGAGGCAATGTAAACTAGACTCCTGATTATTTTCCAGGTGGGTTTTATTCACAGGGGCATTGGAAAAGGGGCCGTGTGAAATAGATTCCTCTCTATTCCTCAGCTGTGTACGATTCGCTGAGGTTCTCAATGTGTGGACAAAGGAAATATACACCTGGCTACTGCACATGTGTACATTATTCACCGACACTCTGAATGAATGTCCATATGAAAGAGAATCCAAATTTTTCTCCAGGTATGCATTATTCAATCAGGCTCTGAATGCAGGCCATACGAAATAGACTTCTGACAATTGCCCAGATGTGTATTACAGAGTGAGACTCGAAAAAAGGGGCGGAATGAAATAGATTCCTCACTATTCTACAAGTATAGGTTATTCAGTGAGTCTCAAAATGGGTGACCATATTAAATAAAATCCCAACTATTCCCCACGTGTGTATCATTCACTGAGGTGCTGAATGAGTGGCCATATGACATACATTCCTGAGGACTCAGAAGGTGTTCATTGTTCACTTAGGCTTTGAATGAAAAGCAATATCAAGCAGACTCCTGACTATGTCCAAGGTGTGTATAATTCACTGAGCCTCTAAATGATTGGCTTGAAGAAATAAACTCCTGGCTATGACCCAGGTGTGTATTATTCAGTGAGGCTCAAAATGAGTGGCCATATAAAAAATACCTCTCAGTACTAAAAAGGGGTGAGTTATTCACTCAGACTCTGAAAGAGTGGGCATAAGAAATAGACTCCTGGGGGAGGACTCAAGATGGCGCTGTGAGAACAACCCAGGATTGGAGCTCTCGTTGAATCCGCAAAGAGGTGAGTCCGAGCTGCATTTCCAGACGGATCTTTGTTGCCCACAGAACAGGGAAACTCCCAAGTATAGAAAAGACACGGAACGCCAGGCAGTAAGTCTGCCTGGCGAAGCCGGCAGCTGGGGTGGCGGCGGCCGGCCCTACCCAGCAATCCCCACAGGGCGTGCTTGTCCGGGTGCCCTGTTGAACCGGCAACCTGAGACTTGAGAGGGCTGGACTTGAGACTGAATGAGACTTGGACAGTAGGCCAGCCCAGGGGATTGCAGGGACAGAGCGTTCAGGATACCCAGTGGGACGAACAAAACCGCGATTTCTAACTATCCCGAGCAGACGGTCCGAGACGCTCTGTGGGGGAGGGGCGTCCACCACTACCGAGGCAACCCGCCCCAACTGAGATACACGCCCACTGCTGACCCAGCCAGCCATTGCCGAGGCAACCTGTCCCTACTGAGATACACACCCACTGCTGACGCAGCCTGCTGTTGCCGAGGCAACACGCTACAACGAAGAGACTCCGCGGGAGGGCTTGGCGGAGACCACAGCAGAGCCTGCAGGAACAGGGCGAATCACACAACAGCAGGGCGGAGACTCGGCAGGCAAACAGTGGCTAGTCTGCCTCTTGGCTGGGCAGGACACCTCAAAGGACATCGAAAAATAAAGCCAGAACCCCCCAACACAGAGCATTTGAGAAAAAAAGGGTTTTATTAATGAGCTCTGTTGCAGCAGAATCTAACATAGCAGCCTAACAGCCCTGAATGAACAACAGAGCTCACAGCTCAGAAATTGAGCTCCTAAAAAGAACAGACTGTCTCCTCAAGCAGCTCCCTGACCCCTCTATATCCAAAAGACTGACATTTGGCAGGCATCATCCTGGGACAAAGATAGGAGAAAAAGAAACGGGTAGCATCCCTCGCTGTGTGACAGCTGCTAGAGGTGCACCCCAGACAAGCAGGACCTAGAGTGCACCTCAGCAGTCGTACAGCAAAGAGGCTAGGCTGGTAGAAGTAACAGAAATACTTCCTCATCAACAATCTGGGTGTCCACTCAGAGACCCAATCAAAAAGTCAGCAACTACGCAGACGACAAGCGGATAAACCCACAAAGATGGGAAGAAACCAGCGAAAAAAGGAGGAAAACACCCGAAACCAGAACACCTCGCCTTTTAGAAAGGACCAAAACTCCTCACCAGCAAGGGAACAAAGCTGGACGGAGAATGACTGTGACGAAATGACGGAATTAGACTTCAGAAGGTGGATAATGAGAAACTTTTGTGAGCTAAAAGATCATGTATTAAATCAATGCAAAGAAACTAAGGAACTTAAAAAAAGATATGAGGAAATGATAAAAAAAAATGGATAACTTAGAGAGGAATATGATTCAATTAAAGGAGCTGAAAAACACAATACGAGAACTTCGCGAAACATGCACAAGTTTCAATAGCCGAATTGACCAAGCAGAAGAAAGAATATCTGAAGTCGAAGACCAACTCAATGAAATTAAACGAGAAACCAAGATTAGAGAAAAAAGCGCAAAAAGGAATGAACAAAGTCTCCAAGAAATGTGGGACTATGTGAAAAGACCTAATCTACGTTTGATAGGTGTACCAGAAGGGGACGAAGAAAATGAATCCAAGCTGGAAAATACTCTTCAGGACATCATCCAGGAAAACTTCCCCCACCTAGCAAGACAGGCCAACACTCAAATGCAGGAAATACAGAGAACACCACAAAGATATTCTGCAAAAAGAGCAACCCCAAGGAACATAATCGTCAGACTCAACAAGGTTGAAATAAAGGAGAAAATACTAAGGGCAGCCAGAGAGAAAGGTCGGGTCACCCACAAAGGGAAGCCCATCAGACTCACAGCAGATCTCTCGGCAGAAACACTACAAGCCAGAAGAGAGTGGGGGCCAATATTCAACATTCTTAAAGAAAAGAACTTTCAACCCAGAATTTCATATCCAGCCAAACTGAGCTTCAGAAGTGAAGGAAAAATAAAATCCTTTGCGAACAAGCAAGTACTCAGAGACTTTGTCACCACCAGGCCTGCTTTACAAGAGCTCCTAAAAGAGGCACTACACATAGAAAGGAACAACCAGTACCAGCCATTCCAAAATCATATTAAATGCTAAAGAGCATCAACATAATGAAGAATCTACAACAACTAACAGGCAAAACAGCCACTTAGCATCAAAATGGCAGTATCAAATTCACACATAACAATATTAACCCTAAATGTAAATGGACTAAATGCACCAATCAAAAGACACAGACTGGCAAATTGGATAAAAATCCAAAACCCATCAGTGTGCTGTATCCAGGAAACCCATCTCACATGCAAGGATACACAAAGGCTCAAAATAAAGGGATGGAGGAAGATTTACCAAGCAAATGGAGAGCAAAAAAAATCAGGAGTTGCAATTCGCATCTCCGATAAAATAGACTTTAAAGCAACAAAGATCAAAAGAGACAAAGAAGGCCATTACATAATGGTAAAAGGATCAATAAAACAAGAAGAGCTAACGATCCTAAACATATATGGACCCAATGCAGGAGCACCCAGATACATAAGGCAAGCTCTTAATGACTTACAAAGAGACTTAGACTCCCACACAATAATAGTGGGAGACTTTAACACTCCACTGTCAATAATAGACAGATCAACCAGACAGAAAATCAACAAGGATATCCAGGGCTCGAACTCAGACCTGGAGCAAGCAAACCTGATAGACATTTACAGAACTCTCCACCCCAAATCCACAGAATATACATTCTTCTCAGCACCACATCACACCTACTCTAAAATTGACCACATAATTGGAAGTAAAGCACTGCTCAGCAAATGCAAAACAACTGAAATCATAACAAACAGCCTCTCAGACCATAGTGCAATCAAGTTAGAACTCAGAATTCAGAAACCGACCCAGAACCGCACAGCTTCATGGAAACTGAACAACTGGCTCTTGAATGTTGACTGGGTAAACAACGAAATGAAGGCAGAAATAAAGAAGTTCTTCGAAACCAATGAGAACGAAGACACAACGTGCCGGAACCTCTGGGACACATTTAAAGCAGTCTCTAGAGGAAAATATATAGCAATAAGTGCCCATATGAGGAGAATGGAGAGATCCAAAATTGACATCCTATCGTCAAAATTGAAAGAGCTACAGGAGCAAGATCAAAAAAACTCAAAACCCAGCAGAAGACAAGAAATAACTAAGATCAGAGCTGAACTGAAGGAGATAGAGACACGAAAAACCCTTCAAAAAATCAATAAATCCAAGAGCTTGTTTTTTGAAAAGATCAACAAAATAGACAGACCACTAGCCAGATTGATTAAAAAGAAAAGAGAGAACAACCAAATAGATGCAATAAAAATGATAAAGGGGAAATCACCACAGATTCTACAGAAATTCAAACCATCATCAGAGAATATTACAAACAACTCTATGCACATCAACTATTAAACCTGGAAGAAATGGATAAATTCCTGGACTCCTGCATCCTCCCAAGCCTAAACCAGGAGGAAGCTGAAACTATGAATAGACCAATAACAAGTTCAGAAGTCGAGGCAGCAATTAAGAGCCTACCACACAAAAAAAGCCCAGGTCCAGACGGGTTCACAGCCGAATTCTACCAGACACACAAAGAGGAGCTGGTACCATTCCTTCTAAAACTATTTCAAACAATCCAAAAAGAGGGAATACTTCCCAAATCATTTTATGAGACCAACATCATTCTGATACCAAAACCCGGCAGAGACCCAACAAGAAAAGAAAACTTCAGGCCAATATCCATGATGAACATAGATGCAAAAATCTTCAATAAAACATTGGCAAGCCGAATGCAACAGCAAATCAAAAAACTTATTCATCATGATCAAGTAGGATTCATCCCGGGGATGCAAGGCTGGTTCAACATACACAAGTCTATAAACGTAATTCACCACATAAACAGAACCAAAAACAAAAACCACATGATTATCTCAATTGACGCAGAGAAGGCATTTGATAAAATTCAGCAGCCCTTTATGCTAAAAACCCTCAATAAACTCGGTATCGATGGAATGTATCTCAAAGTAATAAAAGCTATTTACGACAAACCAACAGCCAATATCATACTTAATGGGCAAAAACTGGAAGCATTCCCTTTGAAATCTGGCACTAGACAAGGATGCCCTCTTTCACCACTCCTATTCAATATAGTTCTGGAAGTTCTAGCCAGAGCAATCAGGCAAGAAAAAGAGATAAAGGGTATTCGAATAGGAAAGGAGGAAGCCAAATTGTCTCTATTTGCAGACGACATCATAGTATACCTAGAAGACCCCATCGCCTCAGCCCAAAAACTCCTGAAACTGATAAGTAACTTCAGCAAAGTCTCAGGATATAAAATCAATGTGCAAAAATCACAAGCATTCCTCTACACCAATAACATACTTAAAGAAACCCAAATCAAGAACGAACTGCCATTCACAAGTGCTACAAAAAGAATAAAATACCTTGGAATACAACTCACAAGGAACATAAGGGACCTCTTCAAGGAGAACTACAAACCACTGCTCAACGAAATCAGAGAGGACACAAACAGATGGAGAAACATTCCATGTTCATGGTTAGGAGGAATTAATATCGTGAAAATGGCTATACTGCCCAAAGCAATTTACAGAATCAACGCTATCCCCATCAAGCTACCATTGACTTTCTTCACAGAACTGGAAAAAACCACCATGAACTTCATATGGAACCAAAAGAGAGCCCGCATAGCCAAGTCAATTCTAAGCAAAAAGAACACAGCGGGGGGCATCACACTACCGGATTTCAAACTATACTACAAGGCTACAGTAATCAAACCAGCATGGTACTGGTACCAAAACAGAGATATAGACCAATGGAACAAAACAGAGGCACCGGAGGCTGCACAACATACCTACAACTATACAATCTTTGATAAACCTGACAAAAACAAGCAAGGGGGAAAGGATTCCCTGTTTAACAAATGGTGTTGGGAAAACTGGCTAGCCATGTGCAGAAAGCAGAAACTGGACCCCTTCCTGACACCTTACACTAAAATTAACTCCAGATGGATTAAAGATGTAAACATAAGACTTGGCACCATAAAAACCGTAGAAGGAAATCTAGGCAAAACTATCCAGGACATAGGAGTAGGCAAAGACTTCATGAACAAAACACCAAAAGCATTGGCAACAAAAGCCAAAATAGACAAATGGGACCTAATCAAACTCCACAGCTTCTGCACGGCAAAAGAAACAGTCACTAGAGTGGATCGGCAAGCAACAGAATGGGAAAAAGTCTTTGCAGTTTACCCATCTGACAAAGGGCTGATATCCAGAATTTTCAAAGAACTCAAATGGATTTACAGGAAAAAAACAAACAAGCCCATTCAAAAGTGGACAAAGGATATGAACAGATACTTTACGAAAGAAGACATATATGAGGCCAACAATCATATGAAAAAATGCTCATCGTCACTGGTCATCAGAGAGATGCAAATCAAAACCACATTGAGATACCATCTCACGCCAGTTAGAATGGAGATCATTTAAAAATCTGGAGACAACAGATGCTGGAGAGGATGTGGAGAAAAAGGAACACTTTTACACTGTTGGTGGGAGTGTAAATTAGTTCAACCACTGTGGAAGACAGTGTGGCGATTCCTCAAGGCCTTAGAAATAGAAATTCCATTTGACCCAGCAATCCCATTACTGGGTATATATCCAAAAGACTATAAATCGTTCTACTATAAGGACACATGTACACGAATGTTCATTGCAGCACTGTTTACAATAGCAAAGACCTGGAATCAACCCAAATGCCCATTGATAATAGACTGGATTGGAAAAATGTGGCACATATACACCATGGAATATTATGCAGCAATCAGAAATGATGAGTTTGTGTAGTTTGTAGGGACATGGATGAATCTGGAAAACGTCATCCTCAGCAAACTGACACAAGAACAGAAAATGAAATACCGCATATTCTCACTCATAGGCGGGTGATGAAAAATGAGAACACATGGACACAGAAAGTGGAGTACTAAACACTGGGGTCTATTGGGGGGAAACGGGGAGGGCCAGTGGGAGGGGGAGGTGGGGAGGGATAGCCTGGGGAGAAATGCCAAATGTGGGTGAAGGGGAGAAGGAAAGAAAAGCACACTGCCATGTGTGTACCTACGCAACTGTCTTGCATGCTCTGCTCATGTACCCCCAGACCTAAAATCCAATAAAAAATTAAAAAAAAAAAAGAAATAGACTCCTGACTATGCCACGGGTGTGCATTATTCACTGAGTCTCTGAATGAGTGACCATTCTAAATAAACTCCTGACAGTTCCCCAAACTTGCACTACTTGGAAAGGCTGTGAATGAGGGGCAATATTAAAAAGACTCCCCACTCTTCTCAAGGTGTGCATTATTCACTTTGGCTCTCAATACTGGTTGTATGAAATAGAATCCTGATTATTCCTCAAGTGTGTGTCATTCACTGAGGCTCTGAATGAGTGCCCATATGAAATAGACCCTTGACTATTCCCCAGGTGTGTATTATTCACTGAGGCTTTGAATAAAGCGTCATTGGAATTAAAATACTTCTTAGGCGTGCATGTTTCACTGAGGCTCTGAATGAGTGGCTATCTAAAATGGTCTCCTGACCATTCCCCAGGTGTGTACCATTCAGTGAGACTCTGAATGAGTGGCCATATGAAACAGAATCCTCACTAACCAAATGCGTGCATTATTCAGCGAAGCTCTGAAGGAGTATCCATAAGAAATAGAATCCTGACTATTCCCCTGGTGTGCATTACTCACTGAGGTGAGGAATGAGTGACCATATAAAATCGATTGCTGAGCACTCCCCAGGTGTGGTATGCATTATTTACTAAGGCGTTGAATCAGTGGTAATATGAAATAGACACCTAAAGATCCCCGAGGTGCACATTATTCAGAGAGGCTCTGAATGACTACCTATATCAATTAGGTTCCTGACTATTCCACAGGAGTGCTGTGGAATTCAAGGAAGCCCTGAGTGAGAGGCCAGATGAAATTGACTTCTGATCCTTCCAGAGTTGTGTATAATTCATTGAGCCTCTTAGTTTGTGCTTAATTGAAATACACTCCTGACTCTTCCCCAGGTGTGTCTTAATCGCTGAGGTTCTGTATGAGTTGCCATATGAAATAGACTCCTGAAAATTCCCCAAGTGTGCACTATTACCTGGGATTCTGAGCGAGTGGCCATAAGAAACAGATTCTTGACTCTCCCCAATGAGTGTATTATTCAAGGAGGCTCTGAAAGAGTGTCCATATGAAATAGACTTCTGACTATTTTCCAGGTTTGCATTATTCACTGAGGCTCTGAATAAGTGGCAATATATAATAGATTCCAGACTATTGTCAATGCGTGTATTATTCACTCAGCCTCTGAATGAGGAGCCTTATGAAATAGACTCCTGACTATACCAGAAGTGTGTATTATTCACTGATGTTCTGAATGTGTGGCCAAAGCAAATAGACACCTGGCCACTCCACAGGCATGCATTGCCTACCGATGCTCTGAATGAATGGCCATATGAAAGAGACTCCAAATTTTTCTCCAGGTATACATTATTCAATGAGGCTCTGATGGAGAGGCCTTACGAAATTTACTCCTTACAATTTCAAATGTTTTAATTTTTCTGTTAGACTCAGAAAGGCAGTCTATAGGAAAAAGACTCCTCAGGATTCCAAGGCATACATAATTCAGCGAGGCTTGTAATGGGCGATCATATTAAATAGAATCCTGACTATTCCCCACTGTGTATCATTCAGTGAGGTACTGAATGAGTGGCCAAATGAAATAGACTCCTGAGTACCCAACAGCTGTGCATTGTTCAGTGAGGCTTTGAATGAGAGGGCCTACGTACTAGACTCCTGAATATTTCCTAGGTTTGTATTATTTACTGAGGCTCTGAATGAGTGTTCATATGACATGGCCTCCTGATTACTGCCCAGGTGTGCATTATTCAATAAGGAGCATAATCAATGTTTATATGAAATACAATCCAGACTATTTCCTAGGTGCGCATCATTAAGAAATGCTCTGATTGAAGGGCAATATGACATAGACTCTGATTATTCCCCAGGTAAGGCAAGGCAAGGCAAGGGAATTTCAGGAAAGGCAATTTCAGGCAAGGCCAGGAAAGTCAAGGAAATTCCTGGCAAGGCAAGACAAGGGAAGGCAAGGCATGGCAATTCCAGAAAAGGCAAGAAAAGGCAAAACAAGGCATGGCAATTCCAGGCAAGGCAATTTCAGGCAAGAAAATTCTAGGCAAGCAAGGCAAGGCAAGACAAGGCAAGGCAAGTCAAATCCAGGCAAGGCAGTTCCAGGCAAGACATTTCTAGGCAAAGCAAGTCAAGGCAAGACAAGACACAGCAATTCCAGGCTAGGCAATTGCAGGAAAGGCAATTCCTAGCAAAGCAAGGAAAGTCAAGGTAAAAAAGTCAAGGCAAGGAAAAATAAGGCAAAGAAAGGCAAGGCAATTTTAGGCAAGGCTATTCTAGGCAAGGAAAGGCAAGGAAAGGCAAATAAAGGCAAGACAAAATAGGGCAAGGCAAATAGAGGCATGGCAGTTTCAGACAAGGCATTGCAAGGCAAAGCAATTCCAGGCTAGGCAATTGCAGGAAAGGCAATTCCCAGCAAGGCAAGGAAAGTCAAGGTAAAGAAAGTCAAGGCAAGGATAGGTAAGGCAAAGAAAGGCAAGGCAATTCTAGGCAAGGCAAAGAAAGGAAAGGAAAGGAAAGGCAAGGAAAGGCAAATCCAGGCAAGGTAGCTTCAGGCATGGGAAGGAAAGGAAAGGCAATTTCAGGGTAGGCAATTGCATGGAAGGTAATTACAGGCAAGGCAAGGCAGGACAAGGCAATTTCTGTCAAGGCAATTCCAGGTAAGGCAAGGCATGGCAATTCCAGGAAAGGCAAATCCCGAACAAGGCAAGGCAAACCAATTCCAGGCAAGAAAACTCCAGGCAAGGCAAGGCAATTCCAGATAAGGAAATTCCAGGCAAGGCCAGGAAAGTCAAGGTAATTCCAGACAAGGCAAAGACAGCCACGGCAGGGCAATTCTGACCAAGGCAATTCCAGACAAGTCAAGACATGGCAATTCCAGGGAAGGCAAAACATGGCAAGGCAGGCAAATTCCAGGCAAGGTAATTTGTGATAAGGAATGTCAAGGCAATGCAGAGCAATCCCAGGCAACACAATTAGAGGCAAGGTAAAAAAGGGAAATTCCTAGCGAGGCAATGAGAGCCAAGTAAAGAAAAGGCAAAAAAAAAGCAGTTCCAGGCAAGGTGATTTGAGGTAAGGCAAGTCAAAATAATTAAGGCAATAAAACTCCAGACAAGGTAATTGCAGGCAAGTAAAGGAAAGGCAATTGCTGGCAAGTCAAGGTAAGGTAAGGCAATGCAATTCTCGGCAAGGCAAATCCAGGCAAGGCAAGGCAAAACAAGGCAATTCCAGGCAAGGCAAGGCAAGGCAAGGCAAGGCTGGGCAATTTCATGCAAGGCAAGGTAAGGGAAGCCAATTCTAGGTAGGGAAATTTCAGACAATGAAAGGCAAGGCAACTCTAGGCAAGGCAATTCCAGGCAAGGCAAGGAAAGCAAAGGCAAGGCAATTTTAGACAGAAAAATTTCAGGCTAGTCAAGGAAAGGCAATGCGAGAACACTGCCAGAAAGGCAAGAAAATTTCAGGTTTGGTAATTTCAGGCAAGTCAAGACATGGAAATACCAGGCAAGGGCATTTCAAGCAAGGGAAAACAAGGCAAGGAAGGCCAACTCCAGGCAAGACATTTCAAGGTAAGGAAAGGCAAGCCAAATCAGGTAAACTCCAGAAAACGCAATTCAAGCCAAGGAAAGGCATAGAAATTTTAAACAAGGCAATTGGAGTCAAGGCAAGGCCAGGCAAAAAAGGACAATTCCAGGCAAGGCTATTTGAGGTAAGGCAAGGCAAGGCAAAACAATTCCCGGCAAGGCAAGGCAAGGCAATTCCAGACAAGGTAATTCCAGGCGAGGCAAGAAAAGGCAATTCAAGGCAAGGGAATTCCAGGCCAAGCAAGGTAAGACAAGGCAATGCAATTCTAGGCAAGGCAATTCCAGGCATAAAAAGGCAATGTGAGGGAAGAAAATCTCAGTCAAGGCAAGGTAAGGCAACGCAAAACAAGGCAATTTTAAATAAGGCAATTTCAGGTGAGAAAAGGCAAGGCAAGGCAATTCGAAACAAGGCCACTCCAGTCAAGGCAAGGCAAAACAAGGCAATTACTTGCAAGACTATTCCAGGGAAGGCAAGGCAGGGAAATTCCAGGCAATGAAAAGCAAGGCAAGGCAAGACAATGCAATGCAAGGCAACTCCAAGCAAGGAAACTCCAGGCAAGGCAAGGCAAGGCAATTCCAAAAAGGAAATCACTGGCAATGCAAGGCAGGGCAATTCCAGGCAAGGCAATTGCCAAAAAGGCAATTTCAAGCAAGGCAAGGCAAGACAATGCAGGGAAAGGCAATTCTAGGCAAGGCAATTTTAGGTAAGACAAGGCAAGGTAAGGCATGAGCAATTCTAATCAAGGTAATTCCAGGCAAGGCAGGGCAGAGGTATGTAAGGCAATTCCAGGCAAGGCTCTTTTAGGGAAGGCAAGGCAATGCAAGGCAATTTTAGGAAAGTCAATTTTAAACACGGCAAGGCAAGGCAATTCCAGGAAATGCAATGCAAGAAAACGCAAAGCAATACAATTCCAGGCAAGGCAATTCCTGGAAATACAAGGCAGATCAATTCCAGGCAAAGTAATTGCCAGAAAGGCAATTTAAGGCAGGGAGAGGATAGACAAGGCATAAAAAGGCAATTCGAGGCAAGGCAATTCCAGCTAAGGCAAGGCAAGTCAATTCAAGACAAGACAATTCCAGGTAAGGCAACGGAAGGCAACGCAAGGCAAGCCAACGCAAGGCAAGGCAAGAGAATGCAATGCAAGGCAATTCCAAGCAAGGGAATTCCAGACAAGGCAAGGAAAGGCAATTCGAGGCAAGGCAATTCCAGGCAAGGCAATTCTAGGCAAGGCAACGGAAGGGAAGGCAGCGCAATTCTAGGCAAGGCAATTTCAGGCAAGGCAGGGCAGGGCAAAGTAGGGCAATTCCAGGTAAGACTCTTTTAGGCAAGGCTAGTCAACGCAAGGCAAATTCAAGAAAGTTAATTTTTGGCATGGAAAAGCAAGGCAAGACAAGGAGAGGCTAGTCCAGGCAAGGCAATTCCAGACAAGGCAAAGGAAGGCTATTCCAGGCTAGGCAATTCCAGGCAACGCAAGTTAATGCAAGGCAAGGCAAAGCAATTCCACGCTAGGCAATTACATGCAAGGCAATCCCATGCCAGAAAAGGCAAGGCAAATAAAGGCAATTTCAGAAAAGCCATTTCCAGGCAGGAAAGGGCAAGGCAATTCCAGTTAAGACTATTCTAGGCAAGGCAAAGCAAGGAAAGGCAAAAAAAAAGAAAAGAAAAACAAGGCAAGGCAAATCCAAGCAAGACGGTTCCATACAAGGCAAGGCAAGGCAATTTCAGGCTAGGCAATTGCATGGAAGGCAATTTCAGGCAAGGCAGGGCAAGACAAGGCAATTGCAGGCAAGGCAATTTCATGTAAAGAAAGGCAGGGCAATTCCAGAAAAGGCAAATTCTGGCAAGGCAAGGCATAACAATTCCATGGAATGCAACTTCAGGCAAGGCAAGGCAATTCCAGGAAAGGCAATTCCAGGCAAGGCCATGAAATTCAAGGCAATTTCAGGCAAGGCAAGATAAGGCAAGGCAAGGCAATTCCAGGCAAGAAAATTTCTGGCAAGGCAGGTAAATGCAAGGCAGTTCCAGGCAAGTGAATTTCAGGCAAGACTAGCCAAGTGACTTGAAGAAAAGGAAAATCCAGGCAAGGCAAGGCTAATCAAGAAAATTCCAGGCAAGGCTAGGCAAGTAAGGGCACTAGCATGCAGGGAAATTTCAGGCAAGACAAAGCAAGGCAGGGCAATTCCAGGCAGGGCAATTCGAGACAATGTAAGGCAAGGCAAGACAATTCTAGGCAAGACAATTCCATGCGAGGCAAGGCAAGCCAAAGCAAGAATATTCCAGACAGGGTAATTCCAGGCTAGGCAAGAAAATGCAATGCAAGAAAATTCCCCGCAAGGCATAAGAATTTCAGGCAAATAAATACATGGTAAGGCAAAACAAGGCAAGGCAGGCCAATTCCAGGCAAAACGATTTCATGCAAGGCAAGTCAGGGCAATTCTAGACAAGGCAAGACAAGACAATGGCAGGCAATTCCAGACAAGAAAATTTCAGGGAAGGCAAAAAAGGCAATTTCAGGCAAGGCAATTCCAGGCAAGGTAAGGTAAGACAACGCAATTCCAGGCAAGGCAACGCAATGCAAAACAAGGCAATTTCAGGCAAAGCAATTTCAGGCAGGGCAATATTGGGCAATGCAAGGAAAGGCAATTTCAGGCAAGGAAAATCAAGGCAACGCAAGGAAATTCCAGGCAAGGCAATTCCAGGTAAGGGAAGGCAAGACAATTACACACAAAGCAATTTCAGGCAAGGCAATTTTAGGCAAGGCAATGCAATATTAAGCAAGGAAATTGCAGGAGAGGCAAGACAAGGCAGAGAAAGGCAATTCAAGGCAAGAAAATTCCTAAAAAGGCAAGTCAATGCAAGGCAATTACAGGCATGTAAATTCGAGGCAAGTCTTGGGAAGAAAATTGCAGGAAAGGCAAATTCAGGAAAGGCAAATTCAGGCAAGGCAAGTACAGACAAGACAAGGCAAGGCAAGGCAAGGCAGGGCAATTCCAGGCAGGAAAATTTTAGACAACGCAAGGCAAGGCAAAACAATTCTAGGCAAGGCATTTTCAAGCAAGGCAAGGCAAGCCAAGGCAAGGCAATTACAGAGAGGGTAATTCCAGGCAAGGCAAGGTAAGGCAATGCAAAAAATTTCCAACAAGGCATGGAAATTCCAAGTTAGGCAACTTCAGGCAAGGCAAGGCAACACAATTTCAGACAAGGTATTTCCAGGCAAAGGAAATAAAGTCAATTTGAGGCAAGGTAACTCCAGTCAAGGCAAGGTAAGGCAAGGCAATGCAATTCTAGTCAAGGCAATTCCAGGCAAGGCAAGGCAATGTAAGGCAAGGCAATTCCAGGCAAATAAATTTGGCAATGCAAGGCAGAGCAATTCCAGGCAAGGCAATTACCAGAAAGGCAATTCCAGGGAAGGCAAGGCAAGACAAGGCAGGGAAAGGCAACTCCAGGCAAGACAACTCCACCTGAGGCAAGGCAAGGAAATTCCAGTCAAGGCAAGGCAAGACAATGCAAGGCAACGCAATGTAAGGCAAGGCAATTCCAGGCACAAAATATTTTGGCAATGCAAGGCAGAGCAATTCCAGCAAGGTAATTACCAGAAAGGCAATTCCAGGGAAGACAAGGCAAGACAAGGCTGGGAAAGGCAATTCCAGGCAAGACAACTCCACTTGAGGCAAGGCAAGGCAATTCCAGTCAAGGCAAGGCAAGGCAACACAAGGCAAGGCAATTCTAGGCAAGGCAATTCCAGGCGAGGAAAGGCAAGGCAAGGCAATTCAAAACAAGGCAATTCCAGGCAAGGCAAGGAAAGACAAGGCAATTCCACGCAAGGCTATTCCTGGGAAGGCAAGGCAGGGCAATTCCAGGCAAGGAAAACCAGTCAAAGCAAGGCAGTTCCAGGAAATGCAATTGCAGGGAAGGCAAGGTAAGACAATTCCACGCAAGGCAATTCCAGGCAAGACTATTCCAGGGAAGGCAAGGCAGGGCAATTCCAGAAAAGGAATAGCAAAACATGTCAAGGCAATGCAATGCAAGGCAATTCCAAGCAAGAAAATTCCACGCAAGGCAAGGCAATTTTAGGAAAGGCAATTCTAGGCTAAGCAAGGCAAGACAGGGGAAGGCAGCGCAATTCTGGGCAAGGCAATTTCAGGCAAGCCTTGGAAAGTCAATGTAGGGTAATTCCAGGCAAAGCTCTCTAAGGCAAGGCAAAGCAACG
Source organism: Callithrix jacchus (assembly GCF_049354715.1). Taxonomy (NCBI): domain Eukaryota; kingdom Metazoa; phylum Chordata; class Mammalia; order Primates; family Cebidae; genus Callithrix; species Callithrix jacchus. The sequence continues at coordinate 61,482,996 of NC_133506.1, forward strand.
CAAGGCAATTTCAGGAAAGTCAATTTTAGGCACTGCAAGGCAAGGCAAGGCAAGGAGAGTCAATTCCCAGCAAGACAATTCCAGGCAAGGCAATCCCATGCAAGTAAAGGCAAGGCAGTGCAAGGCAATTTCGGGAAACTCAATTCCAGGAGAAAAAAGGCATGCAATTTCAGGAGAGGTAAGGAAATGCAGTGCAATTCCAGGCAGCAAATTTCAATCAAGGTAATGCAAGACAGGGAGTTCCGGGAAGACAAGGGAAGGCATTTATAGAAAAGACAATTCCAGGCAAGGCATGACAAGCCAAGGCAAAACAATTCCAAGAAGGGCAATTCCAGGCTAGGCAAAGCCAGGCAAAGAAAAAATATTCCCGGCAAGGCAAGGCAATACCAGGCAAGACAAGGAAAAGCAAGGTAAAAAAAATTAAGGCAAGGAAAGGCAAGGCAGTTCCAGGCAAGGCAATTCTAGGCAAGGCAAGGCAAGACAAGGCAAGACAAGGCAAATCCAGGAAGTGCAGTTCCAGGCAAGACCAGACAAGGCAACTCCAGGCAAGGCAATAGGACTAGGCCATTCGAGGCAAGGCAATTCCAAGTAAAGCAAAGCAGCGTAATTCCAGGAAACGCAAATCCAGGCAAAGCAAGGTAATTCCAGGCAAGGCAACTCCAGGCAAGGCAAGGCAAGGCAATTCCAGGGAAGGCAATTCTAGGTAAGGCAAGGCAAGGGAAGGCAGCGCAATTCTAGGCAAGGCAATTCCAGAAAAGGCAGGGAAAGAAAAAGTAGGGCAATTCCAGGCAAGGTTCTTTCAGGCAAGGCAAGGCAACGCATGGCAATTTCAAGAAAGTCAATTTAACGCACAAGAAGGCAACGCAAGTCAATGCAAGGCAAGGCAATTCCAGGCTAGACAATTCCTTGCAAGGCTATCTTATGCCAAAAAAGGCAAGGCAAAGCAAGGCAATTTCGGGAAAGTCAATTCCAGGCAATTCCAGGCAAGGCAAGGCAAGTCAGTGCAATTCCAGGCAGGGAAATTTCAGGCAAGGTAATGCAAGTCAGGTCAGTTCCGGGTAAGAAAAGGCAAGGCAATTATAGGAAAGGCAATTCCAGGCAAGGCAAGGCAAAACAATTCCACGCAGAGCAATTTCAGGCTAGGCAAACAAGGCAACACAAAAAAATTCCAGGCAAGGCAAGGCAAGGAAAGGCAAAGAAAGGCAAGGCATGGAAAGGCAAAGAAAGGCAAGGCATGGAAAGGCAAAGAAAGTCAAGACAAGGAAAGGCAAGGCAATTATAGGCAAGGCAAGGCAAGGGAAGGCAAGACAATCAAGACCAGGCAAATTCAGGCCAGGCATTTCCAGACAAGGCAAGGCAAGGCAACACAAGACAATTCGAGGCTACACAATTGAAGGAAAGTCATTTCCAGGCAAAGTAAGGCAAGACAAGGCAATTCCACATAAGGCAATGCAGGGCACTTCCAGAAATGGCAAAACCAGGAAAGGCCAGGAAAGTCAAGGCAATTACAGGCAAGGAAATACAAGGCAAGGCATGGAAATTTCTGAAAAGGTAAGACAAGGCAATTCCAGGCAAGGCAATTCCACATAAAGCAAGGCAGAGCAATTCAAGAAAAGGCAAATCCAGGCAAGGCAAGGCAAAACAATTCCAGTCTAGGTAATTTCAGGCAAGGCAAGGCAAGCCAAGACAAGGCAATTCCAGAGAAGGCAATTTGAGACAAGGCCAGAACAGTGAATGCAATTCCAGACAAGTCAAGACACACCAAAACAAGGCATGGCAAATCCAGAAAAGGCAAATCCTGGCAAAGCAAAAAAAGGCAAGGTAAAGAAAGTCAAGGCAAGGAAAGAAAAGGCCAAAAAAGGCAAGGAAATTTCAGGCAAGGCTATTCTAGGCAAGGCAAAGCAAAGAAAGGCAAGGAAATGCAAGACAAGGTAAGTCAAGGAAAATCCAGGCAAGGAAGTTTTAGACAAGGCAAGGCAAGGCAATTTCACGATAGGCAATTGCATCGACAATTCCAGGCAAGGCAGGGCAAGACAGGGCAATTGCATGCAAGGCAATTCTACATAAGAAAAGGCAGGGCAAATCCAGAAAATTCAAATCCGGAAAAGGCAAGCAAAACAATTCCAGGAAAGGCAACTCCAGGTAAGGCAAGGCAATTTCAGGAAAGGCAATTCCAGGCAAGGCCAGGAATGGCAAGGCAATTCCAGGCAAGGCAAGGCATGGAAATTCCAGGCAAGGCAAGGCAAGACAATTTCAGGAAAGGCAATTCCAGGCAAGGACATGAAAGTCAAGGCAATTCCAGGCATGGCAAGATATGGCAAAGCAAGGCAAGGCAAGGCAATTCCAGGCAAGAAAATTCCTGGCAAGGCAAGTCAATGCAAGGTAGTTCCAGGCAAGTAAATTTTAGGAAAGGCTAGCCAACGGAATTGCAGAAATGGCAAATCCAGGCAAGGCAAGGCAAAGCAAGAAAATTCCAGGCAAGGCAAGGCAAGTCAGGGCAATAGCATGAAGGGCAATTTCAGGTAAGGCAAAGCAAGGCAGGGCAATTCCAGACAACTAAAGGCAAGGCAAGACAACTCTAGGCAAGGCAATTCCAGGTGAGGCAAGGCAAGTCAAAGCGAGGCAATTCCAGACAGGACAGCTCCAGGCAAGCAAGGCAAGGCAATGCAAGAAAATTTCTGAAAAGGCATGGAAATTCCAAGCAAGGCAATTTTAGGCAAGACAAGGCAGGCAATTCCAGACAAGGTATTTCCTGGCAAGACAAGGAAAGGCAATTCGAGGCAAGGCAATTCCAGGCAAGGCAATTCTAGGCAAGGCAACGGAAGGGAAGGCAGCGCAATTCTAGGCAAGGCAATTTCAGGCAAGGCAGGGCAGGGCAAAGTAGGGCAATTCCAGGTAAGACTCTTTTAGGCAAGGCTAGTCAACGCAAGGCAAATTCAGGAAAGTTAATTTTTGGCATGGAAAAGCAAGGCAAGACAAGGAGAGGCTAGTCCAGGCAAGGCAATTCCAGACAAGGCAAAGGAAGGCTATTCCAGGCTAGGCAATTCCAGGCAACGCAAGTTAATGCAAGGCAAGGCAAAGCAATTCCACGCTAGGCAATTACATGCAAGGCAATCCCATGCCAGAAAAGGCAAGGCAAATAAAGGCAATTTCAGAAAAGCCATTTCCAGGCAGGAAAGGGCAAGGCAATTCCAGTTAAGGCTATTCTAGGCAAGGCAAAGCAAGGAAAGGCAAAAAAAAAGAAAAGAAAAACAAGGCAAGGCATATCCAGGCAAGACGGTTCCATACAAGGCAAGGCAAGGCAATTTCAGGCTAGGCAATTGCATGGAAGGCAATTTCAGGCAAGGCAGGGCAATTCCATGCAAGGAATATCAAGACAATGCACGGCATTTCCACACAAGGCAATTCCAGGGAAGGCAAGCAAGACAATTTCAGGAAAGACAATTTCAGGAAAGGCAATTCTAGGCAAGGCAAGGCAACATAAGGCAAGGCAAGGCAAAGCAACGCAAGACAAGACAATGCCAGGCAAGGCAATTCCAGGCAAGGCAGAGAAATTCTAAGCAAGGCAATTCCAGGCAAGGCAGGGCAAGGGTATGTAGGGCAATTCCAGGGAAGCCTTTTTAAGGCAAGGCAAGGCAAGGCAATTCCAGGAAAGGTAATTTCAGGCAAGGCAATTCAAAGAAAGGCAATGTAAGGCAGGGCAATGCAATTCAAGGAAAGGCGATTCCAGGCAAGGCAAGGCAATGTAAGGCAAGGCAATTTCAGTCAAGGCAAAGTAAGGCAACAAAAGGCAAGGAATTCTAAACAAGACAATTTCAGGTAAGGAAAGGCAAGGCAAGACAAGGTAATTCCAGGCAAGGCTAATTCAGGGAAGGCAAGGCAGGGCTATTCCAGGCAAGGAATAGCAAGACAAGGCAAGGCAAGGCAATGTAATGCAAGGCAATTCCAGGCAAGGAAATTCCAGGCAAGGCAAGGCCATTCCAGGCAAGGCAGTTCTAGGCTAGGCAAGGCAAGACAGGGGAAGGAAGTGCAATTCTAGGCAAGGCAATTCCAGGTCATGGCAGAGCAACGCAATGTAGGGCAATTCCAGGCAAAGCTTTTTAAGGCAAGGCAAGGCAACGCAAGGAAATTTCAGGAAAGTCAATGTTAGAAACGGCAAGGCAAGGCTATGCAAGGAGAGTCAATTCCAGGCAAGGCGATTTCAGGCAAGGCACGGCAAGGTAAGGCAAGGCAACTTCAGGCTAGACATTTCCAGGCAAAGCTTATTAAGGCAAGGCAACACAAAGCAAGGAAATTTTAGGAAAGTCAATTTAGGCATGGCAAGACAAGGCAATGCAAGGAGAGTCAATTCCAGGCAAGGCGATTTCAGGCAAGGCAAGGCAAGGCAACTTCAGGCTAGACATTTCCAGACAACGCAAAAAAACGCCTTCAAGGCAAGGCAATTCCAGGCAAGGCAAACCCATGCAAGAAAAGGCAAGGCAGTGCAAGGCTATTTCGGAAAACTCAATTCCAGGCAAAGAAAGTCATGGCAATTCCAGGCAAGGCAAAGGAATGCAGTGCAATTTCAAGCAGAAAATTTTAATCAAGGTAATGCAGGGAAAGTCAGTTCTTGGCAAGACAAAACAAGGCAATTATAGGAAAGGCAATTTCAGGCAAGGCATGGCAAGCCAAGGCAAAACAATTCCAGTCAGGGCAATTCCAGGCTAGGCAAAGCAAGGCAATGCAAAAAAATTCCAGGCAAGGCAAGCAATACCAGGCAAGAGAAAAAAAGGCAAGGCAAGGAAAGTCAAGGCAATTCCAGACAAGCTATTCTAGGCAAGGCAACGCAAGGCAAGGCAAGACAACGCACGACGAGGCAAATCCAGGCAAGTCAGTTCCAGGCAAGGCAAGGCAAAGCAAGATAAGGTAAGGCAAGGCAAGGCAGTTTCAGGCAAGGAAAGGCAAGGCAGGGAAATTGCAGGTAAAACAATTTTCAGCAAGGCAAGACAAGGCAAGGTAGGGCAATTCCAGACAACACAGGGCTAGGCAAGACAATTATAGGCAAGACAATTCCAGGCAACGCAAGGCAACAAAAAGCAAGGCAATTACAGACAGGGCAATTCCAGGCTAGGCAAGGAAGTGCAATGCAGAAAAATTCCCAGCAAGGCAAAAAAATCCAGGCAATAGAACTCAAGGGAAAGCAAAACAAGGCAAAACAGGACAATTCCAGGCAAGGCAATTCGAGGTAAGGAAAGGCAAGGCAAAGCAGGGCAATTCCAGGCAAGGCAATTCGAGGCAAGGAAAGGCAGGGAACCTCCAAGCAAGGCAATTCAAGGCAAGTCAAAAAAAGGCAAAAAAGGGAAATTCCAGGCAAGACGATTTCAGGCTAGGCCAGGCAAGGCAATTTCAGGCAAGGCATGACAAATCAAGGCAAAACAATCCCAGACAAAAAAATTCCTGGCAAGGCAAGGGAAAGCAAATCAAGGCAAAGCAACTACAGGCAAGGGAAGATAAGGCAAGGCAATGCAATTCTATGCAAGGCAATTCCAGGCAAGGCAAGTCAAGGAAATGCAAGGCAAGGCAATTTCAGGCAAGGCGATTCCTGGCAATGCAAGACAAGGCAATTCCAGAAAAGGCAATTTCCAGAAAGGCAATTTCAGGCAAGACAAGGCAGGGAAAGTATTTTCAGGCAAGGCAATTCCAGCTAAGGCAAGGCAAGGCAATTCCATGCTACTCAATTCCAGTCAAGCCAAGGCAAGGAAATGCAAAATAAGGCAATTCTAGGCAAGGCAATTCCAGGCGAAAAACGACAAAAAAAGGCAATTTGAAGCAAGACAATTCCAGTCAAGGCAAACAAAGTTAAGGCAATTCTATGCAAGGAAAGGCAGGGAACCTCCTTGCAAAGTTATTCCAAGGAAGGCAAAACAGGGCAATTCCAGGCAAGAAAGAGCAAGGCAATGCAAGGCAATTCCAGGCAGGACAATTCCAGAAAAGGCAAGGCAAGACAATTCCAGGCAAGGCAATTCTAGGCAACGCAAAAGAAGATAAGGCAAGGGAAGACAAAACAATGCCAGACAAGGCAATTCCATGCAAGGCAAGGCAAGTAAATGTAGGGCAATTCCAGGCAAGGCAATGCAATTTCAAGCAAGGCAATTTCAGGCAAGGCAATTCCTGGCAATGCAAGGCAAGGCAATTCCAGGCAATGCAAGGCAAGGCATTTCCAGACAATGCAATTACCAGAAAGGCAATTCCAGGCAAGACAAGGCAAGTTTTTGCCAGGCAAGGCAAGTCAATTCCAAGCCAGTCAATTTTCCTCAAGGCAAGGCAATACAAGGCAATGCTAGGCAAGGCAATTACAGGCAAGGCACGGCAAGGGAAGGAAGGCAAGGCAATGCAATTCTAGGCAAGGCAATTGCAGAAAAGACAACTCCAGGCAATACAAGGCAGAGAAAGGCAATTCCAAGGAAAGCAACTTTGTGTAACGCAAGGCAAGGCAATTCCAGGGAAGGCAACTCCAGACAATGCAAGGCAGGGCAATTCAAGGCAAGTCAATTGCCCGAACGGGAATTTCACAAACATTAAGGCAGGAAAAGGCAGGGAAAGGCAATTAAAGACAAGACAATTTCACGTAAGTCAAGGCAAAACAATTCCAGAGAAGGCAACGCCAGACAAGGTGAGGCAAGGCAATTTCAGGCAAGGCAAGTCAATGTAGGGCAAGGCAATTCCAATCAAGGCAAGGCAAGGCAATTCCAGGCAATGCAATTACAGGCTAGGCAAGGCAAAATAATTCCAGGTACAGAAATTCCAAGGAAGGCAAGGAAAGGCAAGGACATTCCAGGCAATGCAATATCAGGCAAGGCAAGGCAATGCAATGCAAGGCAATTCCAAGAAAGGAAATTTCAGGCAAGGCAAGGCAAGGCAAGGCAGGCAAAGCAAGGCAAGCCAAAGCAAGGAAAGGCAAGGTAAGGTAAAGAAAGGCAATGCAGGGTAATTCTAAGAAAGCCAATTCTAGGTAAGACAGGGCAAGGCAGCGCAATTGCAGGCAAGGCAATTTCAGGCAAGGCAAGGCAAGTCAGGGCAATTAAAGGCAGGGCAATTTTAGACAAAACAAGGCAAGGCAATGCAATGCAAGGCATGGCAAGGCAAGGCAGGAAAATTTTACGAATGACAATTGCAGGCAAGGGAGGGCAAGGGTATGTGGGAAAATTTCAGGCAAGACTCTTTTAGGCAAGCCAAGGCAATGCAAGGCAATTTCAGGAAAGTCAATTTTAGGCACAGAAGGGCAAGGCAAGGCAATTCCAGAAAAGACAAGGCAAGGCAGGGCAATTCCAGGCAGGGCAATTTCAGGCAAGTCAAGGCAAGGCAGGGCAATTCCAGGCCGGGCAATTCCAGAAAAGGCAAAGAAATCCAAGGCAATTCTAGGCAAGGCAATTCCAGACAAGGCAAGGCAAGCCAAGGCAAGGCAATTCCAGACAGGGCAATTTCATGTCAAGCATGGCAAGGCAATGTAAGAAAATGTCCAACATGGCATGGAAATTGCAAGCAAGGCTATTTCAGGCAAGGCAAAACAAGGCAATGGCAGATAAGTTATTTCCAGGCAAGGCAAGGAAAGGTAATCTGAGGCAAGGCAATTCAAGTCTAGGCAAGGCAAGGCAAGGCAATGCAATTCTAGGGAAAACAAATCCAGGAAAGAAAAGGCAACTCCAGGCAAGGCGATTTTTGGCAATGCAAGACAGAGTAATTCCAGACAAGGCAATTGCCAGAAAGACAATTCCAGGCAAGGTAAGGCAAGACAAGGCAGGGAAAGGCAATTCCAACTAAGACAAGGAAAGGCAATTCCTGGCAAGGCAATTTCAGTCAAGGCAAGCCAAAGTAATGCAAGGCAAGACAATTCTAGGCAAGGCCATTCCAGGTGAGGAAAGGCAAGGCAAGGCAATTCAAAACAAGGCAACTCCAGTTAAGGCAAGGCAAGACAAGGCAATTTTGGGCAAGGCTATTCCAGGGAAGGCAAGGCAGGGCAATTCCAGGCAAGGAAAAGCAAGGCAAGGCAAGGCAATGCAATGCAATGGGCAACAATTCCAAGCAAGAAAATTCCAGACAAAGAAAAGCAAAGCAATTCCAGGAAAGGCACTTCTCAGCTAGGCAAAGCACAACAAGGGAAGGCAGCTCAATTCTAGGCAAGGCAATTCGAAGAAAGGCAGTGCAGGGCAATTCTAGAAAAGGTTCTTTCAGGCAAGGCAAAGCAACGCAAGACACTTTCAGGAAAGTCAATTTTAGGCACAGCAAGGCAAGACAAGGCAGGGAGAGTTAATTCCAATCAAGGCGATTCCAGGCAAGGCAAGGCAATTTGAGGCTAGGCATTTCCAGGCAATGCAAGGCAACCCTAGGCAAGGCAAGGCAATTCCCGGCAGACGATCCCAGGCAATGCAATCCCACGCGAGGAATGGCAAGGCAATTCTGAGAAAGTCAATACCAGGCAAGAAAAGGAAAGGCAATTTCAGGGAAGGAGAGGCAAGGCAGTGAAATTCCAGGCAAGAAAATTTTAGGCAAGGTAATGCATGGCAGATCAGTTCCAGGCAAGAAAAGGCAAGCAAATTATAGGCAATAAAATTCCAGGCAAGGCAAGGCAATACCAGGCAAGGCAAGAAAATGCAAGGGAAAAAATCAACACAAGGAAAGGCAAGGCAATTACTGGCAAGGCGATTCCAGGGAAAACAAGGAAAGGAAAGGCAATTTCAGGCTAGGCAACTCCAGGCAATGCAAGGCAAGGAAAGGCAATTCCAGGCAATGCAATCCCATGTGAGGAAAGGCAAAGGAATGCAAGGCAATTCCAAGAAAGTCAATACCAGGCAAGGAAAGGAAAGGCAATTCCAGGCAAGGCAAGGCAAGGCAGTGCAATTCCGGGAAAGAAAATTTCAGGTAAGGTAATGCAAGGCAGTACAGCTCTGGGCATGACAAGGCTAGGCAATTATAGGCAAGGCAATTCCAGGCAAGGCAATGCTAGCCAAGGTGAGGCAATTCCAGGCAGGGCAACTCCAGGCTAAGCAAAGCAAGTCAATGCAAAAAAAATTCCAGGCAAGGCGAGAAAATGCAAGAAAAAAAAATGTCAAGACAAAGTAAGGCAAGGCAATTCCTGGCAAGGCAATTCCAATCAAGACAATTCCAGGCAAAGCAATTCTAGGCAAGGCCACGCAAGACAAGGTAAGACAAGACAAATCCAGGCAAGGCAGTGCCAGGCTAGGCAAGGCAAGGCAAGGCAAGTCAAAGCAAGAAAATGCCAGGCTAAGCAATTGCTGGAAAAGAAATTCCAGGCAAGGCAAGGCAAGACAAGGCAATTCCAGACAAGACAATTCCATGTACAGCAACACAAGGAAATTCCAGGAAAGACAAATCCAGGCAAGTCAAGGCAAGGCAAATCGAAGCAAAGCAAAACAAGACAATTCCAGGCAAGGCAATTCCACTTAAGGCAAGGTAGAGCAATTCCAGAAAAGGCAAATCCAGGCAAGGCAAGGCAAGCCAATTCCAGGCAAGGCAACTCCACGCAAAGCAGGGTAAGGCAATTTCAGGCTAGAAAATTCCAGGCAAGGCAAGGGAAAGCAAGGCAAGGCAAGTCAAGGCAATACTATACCAGGAAAGGCAATTCCAAGCAAGACAAGACAAGGCAATTCCAGGCAAGAAAACTTTTCACAAGGCAAGTCACTGCAAAGCAACTCCAGGCAAGTAAATTCCAGGCAACGCCAGCCAAGGGAATTGTAGGAAAGGCAAATCCAGGCAAGGAAGGGAAAGGCAGAGCAATTGCAGGCAAGGCAATTTCAGGAAAGGCAAGGCAAGCCAGGGCAATTGCAGACAATGCACGGCAAGGCAAGACAATTGTAGGCCAGGCAATTCCAGGCAAAGGAAGGCAAGCTAAAGAAAGTCAATTCCAGACAGGGCAATTCCAGGCTAGGCAAGGAAAGGCAATGCAGGAAAATTTCCAGTGTGACAAAAAAATTTAGGCAAGGAAATTCAAGGCAAGACAAAACAAGGCAAGGCAGGCCAATTCTAGGCAATGCAGTTCCAGTCAAGGCAAAGCAAGGCAACGCAAGGTAAGGCAATTCCAGGCGAGAAAAGGCAAGGCAAGGCAATTCCACGCAAGGATATTCCAGGGAAGTCAAGTCAGCGCAATTCCAGGCAAGGAAAAGCATGGCAATGAAAGTCAATTCCAGGCACCGCAATTCCAGGTAAGGGAAGGCAGGACAATTCCTATCAAGGCTATTCCAGGCAAGGCAATTCTAAGCAAGGCAAGGCAAGGCAAGGCAAGGCAAGGCAAGGCAAGGAAAGAAAAAAGGAAAGACAAGGCAATTCAAGGCAAGGTCATTCCAGGCTTGGCAAGGCAAGAAAAGGCAAGGCACTGCAATGCATTTCTAGGCAAGGCAATTGCATGAAAGGCAATTCCAATCAAGGCAAGGCAAGAAAAGGCAGAGAAAGTCAATTTCAGGCAAGGTAATTTTAGGTAAGGAAAGGCAAGGCAAGGCAATTTCAGAGAAGGCAACTGCATGTAATGGAAGGCAGGGCAATTCCTGGCAAGACTATTGCTGGAAAGGCAATTTCAGGAAAATTAAGGCAAGAGAAGGCATAAAAAGGGAATCTAAGCAAAACAATTCGAGGGAAGGCAATGCAAGGCAATTCCAGGGAAGGCAACTCCAGACAGAACAAGGCTCAGCAATTCCAGGCAAGGCAATTTCAGGCAAGGCAAGACAAGACAATGCAGAAAAGGCAATTCCAATGAAGGCAAGGCAAGGCAATGCAAGATAAGGCAAGGCAAAAAAATTTCAGGTAAGGAAATTTCACGAAAGGCAAGGAAAGGCAAGGAAAGGGAAGGATATTCTAGGCAAGGCAATTTCAAGCAAGGCAAGGCAATACCATGCAAGGCTATTCCAAGAAAGAAAATTCCAGGCAAAGCAAAAAAAAATACAAGGCAAGGCAAGACAGGGAAATTCCAGGCAAGGCTCTTTTAAGCCAGGCAAAACAATGCAAGGCAATTTCAGGAAAGTCAATTTTAGGCACGACAAGTCAAGGCAAGGCAAGGAAATTCCGGGAAAGGCATGGCAAGGCAGGGCAATTCCACGCAGGGCAATTTCAGGCAAGGTAAGGCAAGGCAAGGCAATTCCAGGCAAGGAAATTCCAGACAAGGCAAGGCAACACACCGCAATTATAGGCAAGGCAATTCCAGGCAAGGTAAGGCAATTCCAGGCAAGGCAATTCCAGACGGGGCAATTTCAGGCTAGGCAAGGCAAGGCATTGCAAGAAGACTCCTGGCAAGGCAAGAAAATTTTACGTATGGCAATTTCAGGCAAGGCAAGGCATGGCAATTCCAGGCAAGCCCATTTTAGGCAAGGCAAAACAATGCAAGGCTGACCAATTTTAGGCAAGGCAATTCGACCTAAGAAAAAGCAAGACAAAACAGGGAAACTCCAGACAAGGCAATTCGAGGCAAGGCAAGGCAGGGAAATTGCAAACAAGGCAATTCGAGGTTAGGAAAGGAAAGGCAAAAAATTGCAATTCCAGGCAAGGCTATTTCAGGAAAGGCAAGGCAAGGCAAGACAAGGCAAGGCAATTCCAGACAAGGTAATTCCAGGCAAAGCAAGGAAAGGCAATTCAAGGCAAGGGAATTCCAAGCAAGGCAAAGGAATGTAAGTCAAGTCAATTCCAGGTAAGGCAACTCCTGGCAATGCAAGAAAGGGCAATTTCAGGCAAGGGAATTGCCACAATGGCAATTCCAGGCAAGGCAAGGCAAGACAAAGCAGAAAAAGGTAATTTCAGACAAGGCAACTCTAGCTAAGGCAAGGCAAGACAATTCTAGGTAAAGCAAGACAAGGCAACGTGAGGCAAGGCAATTCTAGCAAGGCAATTCCAGGCGAAAAAAGGCAAAGGATGGCAGTTCGAAGCAAGGCAATTTTAGTCAAGGCAAGGCAAAACAAAACAATTCCAGGTAAGGCTATTCCAGGGAAGTCAAGGCAAAACAATTCCAGGCAAGGAAAATCAAGGCAAGGCAATGCAAAGCAATTCCAAGAAAAGATATTCCAGGCAAGGCAAGGAAAGGTAATTCCACGCAAGGCAATTCTAGGCTAGGCAAAGCAAGTGAAGGCAGCGCAATTCTAGGTAAGACAATTCCAGGCAAGACAGGGCAAGGCAATGTAGGGCAATTCCAGGCAAGGCTTCTTGGGCAAGGCAAGGCAACTCAAGGTAATTACAGGAAAGTCAATTTTAGGCACAGCAAGTCAAGGAAAGTTGAGGAGAGGCAATTGCAGGCAAGTCTATTTCAGGCAATTCAAGGCAAGGCAAATCAATTTTAGGCAATTCAAGGCAAGGTAAATCAATTCCAGACTAGGCAATTCCAGGCAACACAAGGCAAGGCAAGGCAAGACAAGGCAATTCCAGGCAAGACAACTTCAGACAAGGCAGTCCCATGCAAGGAAAGGCAAGGCAATGCAAGGAAATTATGAAAAAGTAAATTCCAGGCAAGTAAAGACAAGGCAATTCCACGCAATGCAAGGCAAAACTGCAATTACAGGCAGCAAACTTTCAGGCAAGATAATGGATGGCAGGTGAGTTCTGGGCAAGACAAGGCAACTCTAGACAAGGCAATTCCAAGCAAGGCAAGGCAAGCCAAAGCAAGGCAATTCCAGACAGGGTAATTTCAGGCTAGGCAAGGAAAGGCAATGTAAGTAAATTCCCAGCGAGGGGGTCCCAAAAAGGGTCCAGGCAAAGGGAATTCAAGGGAAGGCAAAATATGGCAAGGCAGGCCAATTCCAGGCAAGGCAATTCGAGGTAAGGAAAGGCAAGGCAAAGCAGGGCATTTCCACGCAAGGCAATTCGAGGCATGGCAAGACAGGGAAATTCCAAGCAAGGCAATTCGAGGCCAAGCAAAAAAAGGCAATTCCAGGCAAGGTGATTTCATGCAAGGAAAGGTAAGGCAATTGCAGGCAAGATAAGACAAGACAAGGCAAAGCAATTCCAGACAAGGAAATTTCAGGCAAGGAAAGAAAAGGCAATTCCAGGCAAGGTTATTTAAGGCAAGGCAATGCAATTCTAGGCAAGGCAATTTCAGGCAAGGCAAGAAAAAACAAGGCAAGTCAATTTCAGACACGGAAATTCCAGGGAAGACAAGGGAAGGCAATTCCAGGCAAGGCAAGAAAAAACAAGGCAAGGCAATTTCAGACATGGAAATTCCAGGGAAGGCAAGGGAAGGCAATTTAGGCAAGGCAAGACAACGCAGGGAAAGACAATTCCAATCAAGGCAAGGCAAGGCAAGGCAAGGCTATTCCAGGTAAGGCAAATCCAGGCGATGCAAGGCAAGACAAGGCAATATAATTCCAGGTAAGGAAACGCAAGGCAAGGAAAGGCAAAACAAGGCAAGGACATTCCAGGCAAGGCAATTTCAGAAAAGGCAAGACATCGCAGGGCAAGGCAATTCCAATCAAGGAAAGGCAAGATAAGGCTATTTCAGGCAAGGCAAATCCAGGCAAAGCAAGGCAAGGCAAGGCAAGGGAAAATAATTCCAGGTAAGGAAACAAGGCGAGGCAAGGAAAGGCAAAACAAGGCAAGAACATTCCAGGCAAGGCAATATCAGGCAAGGCAAGGCAAGGCTATGCAAAACAATCCCAAGCAAATATTTCCAGGCAAGGCAAGGCAAGGCAAGGCAAGGCAATTCTACACAAGGCAATTCCAGACAAGGCAGTACAAGGGTATGTAGGGCAATTCCAGGCAAGGCTCTTTTAGGCCAGGCAAAATAATACAAGGCAATTTCAGGAAAGTTAATTTTATGCACGGCAAGGCAAGGCAATTCCAGGAAAGGCAAGGCAAGGCAGGGCAATTCCAGGCAGGAGAATTTCAAATAAGGCAAAGCAAGGCAATTCCATGTAAGGTAAAACAGGACAATTCCAGAAAAGGCAAATCCAGGCAAGGCAAGGCAAGGCAGAAAAGAGCAATTCCAGGCAAGGCGATTTCAGACAAGGCAAGGCAACAAAATTCCAGGCAAGGCAAGACAAGACAAGGCAAAGCAATTCCAGACAAGCAAATTTTAGGCAAGGCAAGGCAATGCAATTCTAGGCAAGACAATTCCAGGAAAGGCAATTTCCTGGCAATGCAACACAAGGCAATTCCAGGCAAGGCAATTGCCAGAAATGCAATTCCAAGCAGGACAATGCAAGACAAGCCAGGGAAAGGTATTTACAGGTAAGGCAATTTCAGCTAAGACAAGGCAGAACAATTCCAGGCAAGGCAATTCCAGTCAAGGCAAGGCAAGGCAATTCTAGGCATGGCAATTCCAGGCAAGGAAATGCAAGGCAAGGCAATTCTAAGTAGGGCAATTCCAGTCAAGGCAAGGCAAGACAAGGCAATTCCACGCAAGGCTATTTCAGGGAAGACAAGGCATGGCAATTCCAGGCAAGGAAAAGCAAAGCAATGCAAGGCAATTCCAGGCAAGGCAATAAAATGTAGGGCAATTCCAGGAAGGGTAATTTCAGGAAAGGCAAGGCAAGACATGGCAATTCCAGGAAGAACAATTTCAGATAAGGAAATTCAAGGCAAGGCATGGAAATTCCAGGAAGAACAATTTCAGACAAAAAAAAGGCAAAGGAATTCTAGGCAAGGCAATTCCAGGCAAGGCAAGGAAAGCCAAGCTAAGGCAATTCCAGACAGAGCAATTTCAGGCTAGACAAGGCAAGGCAATTCAAGAAGACTCCCAGCAAGGTAAGAAAATTTTAGACATGGCAACTTTAGGCAAGGCAAGGCATGGCAATTCCAGGCAAGGGCATTCCACACAACGCAAAACAAGGCAAGGCAGGCCAAATCCAGGCAAGACAATTCGAGTTAAGGAAAGGCAAGATGAAGCAGGTCAAATCCAGACAAGGCAGGTAAGGCAAAGCAATGAAATTCTAGGCAAGGCAATTCCAGCGAAGGCAAGGCAAGGCAAGGCAAGGCAAAACAATTTCATCAAAGGCAAATCCAAACACAGTAATAAAAGGCAAGTCAGGACAATTTCAGGCAAGTCAAGGTGATGCAGGGCAATTTCAGGCAGGGAAATACCAGGCAAGGCAAGGCAAGGCAATTCCAGGCAGGGACACTCCAGGCAAGGCAAGAAAAGGGAATTCAAAGCATGGGAATTCCAGGCAAGGCAAGGCAAGCCAAGGCAACTCAACTTTAGGCAGGGAAATTCCACACTAAAAAGACAAGGCAACGGAAATAAATTCCAGGCAAGTGAAGGAAATTTCAGGCAAGGCAGTATTAGTCAAAAAAGGCAAGTCAAGGCAAGGCAATCCTAGGCAATGCAAGGCAAGTCAAGGAAAGGGAATTTCAGGCTAGGCAATTTCAGGCACAGCAAGGGAAGACAATTCCAGGCTAGGCAATTCCAGGCAAAGCAAGAAAAACACAAGCTAAGGAAAGGCAGCCCAGGCAAGACAATTTCAGGCAAGGCAATTCCATATACAAAAAGGCAAGGCAATGCAAGTCAATTTTTGGAGAGTCAATTCCAGGCAAGGCTAGGCAAGGCAATTCCAGGCAAGGCAAAGCAAGGCAGTGCAATTCCAGGAATGGCAATTTCAGGCAAGTCAAGGCAATGCAAAGCAAATCCAGGCAGGGAAATTCCGGACAGGGCAGGGCAAGGCAATTCCAGGCAGGGCAATTGCAGGCTAGTCAAAGCAAGGCAACGCAAGAAAAATTCAGGCAATGCAAGGCAATCCAGGCAAGACAATTCCATGTAAGCAAGAAAAGGCAAGGCAATTACAGGCAAGGTAATTCCAGGCAAGGCAAGGAAAGACAAGACAAATCGAGGCAAGGCAGTTTCAAAAAAGAAAAGGCAAGGCAAGGCAATTACAGACTAGCCAATTTCAACAAAGGCAATTCCAGGCAGGTCAAGACAAGACAAGGCAATTCCACCCAAGGCAATTTCGAGTATGGCAAGGCAAGAAAATTCCAGGGAAGACAATTCCAGTAAGGCAAGATAAGAAAATTCCAGGCAAGGCAACTTCAGGCAGGCAAGGCAAGGCAATTCCAGGTAAGGCAATTCCAAGCAAAGCAAAGAATGGCAACGCAAGGCAATTCCAGGCAAGGCAAGGCAAGGCAAAACAATTTTAGACAAGGCAAATCCAGACACTGCAAGGAAAGGCAAGGGAAAGCAATTCCAGGCAAGGCAAGGCAATGCAGGGCAATTTCACGCAGAGCAATTCCAGGCAAGGCAAGGCATTTCTACACATGGGAATTAGAGGCAAAGTAAGGCAAGCAAAGACAACGCAATTCAAGCAGGGAAATTCCAGATGAGGCAAGGCAAGGCAAGGCAACACAAAAAAATTCCAGGCAAGGGAAGGCAATTTCAGGCAAGGTAATTTTCGGCAAAGAAGGCAAGGCAAGGCAATTCCAGGCAACACAAGGCAATGCAAGGCAAAGCAAGGTAAGGCAAGGCAATTCAAGGCAAGACAATTTTAGGCAAGGCAATTCCATGTAAGGAAAGGCAAGGCAATGCAGGGCAATTTTGGAAAAGGCATCTCCAGGCAAGGCAATGCTGGGCAATTTTTGGAAAGGCAACTCCAGGCAAGGCAAGGTAATTCCAGTAAAGGCAAGGCAAGGCAGTGCAATTCCAGGCTGGACAATTTCAGGCAAGGCACGGCAAGGCAGGGCAATTCCGGGAAAGACAAGACAAGGAAATTCTAGGCAAGGCAAGACAAGGCAAAAAAAAAAAAACAAGGCCAGCCAAACAAGGCGAATCCAGGCAAAGCAATTCCAGAGAAGAAAATGCAAAGTAATGCAATTGAAGGCAACACAAGGCAAGGTAAAGAAGACGAGGGAAGGCAATTCCATGCTGGGCATTTCCAGGCAAGGCAAGGCAATGCAAGGCAATTCCAGGCTAGGCAATTCCAGGCACCACAAGGTAAGGCAAGACCATTCCAGGAGACAATTCCAGGCAAGGCAATCCCATGTAAGGCAAGGCAAGGGAATGAAATGCAATTTTGGGGAAGTCAATTCCAGGCAAGTCTAGGCAAGACAATTCCATGCAGGGCAAGGCAAGGCAGTGCAATTCCAGTTATGGCAATTTCAGGCAAGGCAAGGCAAGGCAGAGCAACTTTAGGCTGGGAAATTCCAGGCAATGCAGGGCAAGGCTTTTCTAGGCAAGGCAATTCCAGGCAAAACAAGGCAAGTCAGGGAAAGGCAATTCCAGGCAGGGCAATTCCAAGCTAGGCAAAGCAAGCAACACAAGAATATTCCAGGCAAGGCAAGGAAATTCCAGGCAAGAAAATTCCAGGAAAAACAAAAAAGGTAAGACAATTTAAGGCAAGGCAATTACAGGCAAGGAAATTTTAGGCAAAGCAAAGCAAGGCAAGGCAAGGCAATGCAAGACAAGGAAAATCCAGGATAGACAATACCAGGCAAGATAATTCCAGGCTACCCAATTGCAAGAAAGGCAATTCAAGGAAAAACATGGAAAGACAAGGCAATTACAGGTAAGGCAATTCCAGGCAAAGCCAGGAAATGCAACTCAAGGCAATTCCAGGCAAGTCAAGGCACGGAAAGGCAAGGCAAGGCAAAAGAATGTCAGAAAAGGCAAATCCAGACATGGCAAGAAAAGGCAAGGCAAGGAAATTCCACGCCAGGCAAGGCAATGCAGGGCAATTTCAGGTAGGGCAATTCCAGGCAAGGCAGAGCAAGCCAAGACAATGCAATTCCAGGCAGGGAAATTCCAGACTAGGCAAGGCAAGGCAACGCAAAGAAATTCCAGGCAAGGGAAGACAATTACAAGGAATGCAATTTCCGGCAAGGAAAGGCAATTACACACAATGCAAGGCAAGGCAAGGCAATTTATGGCTAGGCAATTCCAGGCTTGTCAAGGGAAGGCAATTCCACGCTAGGCAATTCCAGGCAACAAAAGGAAATGCAAAATAAGGCAAGGCAATTCCAGCAAAGACAGTTCCAGGCAAGACAATCCCACGTAAAAAAGGCAAGGCAATGCAAGGCAATTTTGGGAAAGTCAATTTCAGGCAAGGCAAGGCAAGGCAACTCCAGGCAAGGAAAGGCAAGACAGTGCAATTCCAGTCAGGGCAACTTCAGACAAGGCAAGGCAATGCAGAACAATCCCAGGCAGGGCAATTTCAGGTAAGGCAAAACAAGTCAATTGTAGACAAGGCCAGGAAAAGCAAGAAATGGCAAGTCAAGGAAAGTAAAGGCAAATACAGGCAAAGCATTTCCAGGCAAGAAAAGACAAGGCAATGCTATTCCAGGCAATGCAAGGCAAGGCAAAGCAAGGCGAGGGAAGGCAATTCCAGGCTAGGCAATTCCAAGTAAGGTAAGGCAAGGCAATTCTAGGCAAGACAATCCCATGTAAGGAAAGGCCAGGCAATGCAAGGAAATTTTGGTAAAGTAAATTCCAGGCAAGGCAAGGCAAGGCAAGACAATTCCAGACAAGGCAAGGCAGTCCAATTTCAGGCAGGGCAATTTCAGGCAAGGCAAGGTATAACAAGGCAATTCCAGGCAGGGCAATACTGGGCAAAGCAAGGCAAGGCAATTCTGTGCAATTTAAAACAAGAAAGAAAAAACATGCAAGGCAAGACAAGGCAAATCCAGGCAAAGCAATTCAAGGCAAAAAAAGGCAAGGCGATGCAATTTCAGGCAATGCAAGGCAAGGCTGAACAAGGCGAGGGAAGGCAATTACAGGCTATGCAATTCCAGGCAAAAAAAGGCAAGGTAATTCCAGGCTAAACAATTCCAGGCAATGCAAAATAAGGCAAGGCAATTCCAGGCAAGGCAATCTTATGTAAGAAAAGGCAAGGCAATGCAAGGCAAACTTGGGCAAGTCAATTCCAGGCTGGGCAAAATAAAGCAATTCCAGGCAAGGATAGGCAAGGCAGTGAAATTCCAGTCAGGGAAATTTCAGGCAAGACAAGGCAAGGGAGAACACCTTCAGGGTGTGCACGGCACAATAATTATAGGCAAGGCAATTCCAGGCAAGACAAGTCAAGCCAGCACAAGGAAATTCCAGGCAAGGCAAGGCAATTCCAGACAAGGCAATTCCAGGCAAGGCAATCCTAGGCAAGGTAAGGCAAGGCAAACCCAGGCAAAGCAATCACTGGCTAAAAAGGCAAGGCAAGGCAATTTCAGGCTAGGCAATTGCAGGAAAGGCAATTCTAGGCAAAGCCATGCAATTTCATATATGGCAAGGCAAGGCAATTCCAGGCAAGGCAAGGCAAGGCAAATCCAGAGAAGGCAATTTCAAGCAAAGCAAGAAAAGGCAACTCAAAGCAATTCCAGGCAAGGCAAGGAAATTCCAAGCAAGGCAAGACAAGGCAGGGCAAGGCAAGGCAAGGCAACTCCAGGCAAGAAAATTCCTGACAAGGCAATTCAATGCAAGACCATTCCAGGAAAGTAAATTCCAGGCAAGGCGAAGCCAGGAAATTTCAGGCAAGGCATATCCAGGCACAGCAAGGCAAAACTAGGCAAGGCAGTTCCAGGAAAGGCAAGGCAAGGCAGGACAATTTCAGGCAGGGCAATTTCATCAAGGCAAGGCAAGACAGAACAATTCCAGGAAGGGCAATTCCAGACAAGGCAAGGCAATTCTAGGCAAGGCAATTCCAGGCGAGGAAAGGCAAGGCAAATTAATTCGAAACAAGGCAATTCCACTCAAGGCAAGGCAAGCAAGCAAGCAAGCAATCCCAGGCAAGTCTATTCCAGGAAAAACAAGGCAAGGCAATTCCATGCAAGGCAATTCCAGGCAAGGAAAAAAAAAGGCAGGGAAAGGCAATTCTATGCAAGGCAATGCTAGGCAGGACAAGACAATGCAATTCCAGACAAAAAAAATTCAGGCAAGTCCAGGTAAGGCAAGGCAATGCAATTCTAGGTAGGACAGTTTTTGGCAGGGGAATGCAATGCAAGGCAATTCCAGGCAAGGCAAGGCAATGCAGAGCAATTACAGGCAGGGCAATTACAGGCAAGGCAAGGCAAGGCAAGGCAAGGCAAGGCAAGGCAAGGCAGGGCAATTCAAGGCAGGGCAACTACAAGTCAAGTCAAGGCAATACTAGGCATGGAAATTCAAGGCAAGGCAAGGCAAACCAAGGCAACGCAATTCCAGACAGGGTAATTCCAGAGAACGCAAGGCAAGGCCAAACAAAGAAATTCCAGGCCAGGCAATTTCCGGCAAGGAAAGGTAAGGCAAGGCAATTCCAGGAAATGCAAGGCAAGGCAATCAAGACAAGTCAAGACAGTTCAAGGCTAAGCAATTCCAGGAAACGAAAGGCAAGGTAATTCCAGGATAGGAACTTCCAGGCAACGCAATGTAATGCAAGATAAGGCAAGGCAACTCCAGTCAAGGCAATCCCATGTAAGGAAAGATAAGGCAATGCAAGGCAATACTGGGTAAGACAATTCCAGGAAAGGCAAGGCATGGCTATTCCAGTCAAGGCAAGGCACAGCAGGGCAAGGCTATTCCATGCAAGGCAATTCCAGGAAAGAAAAGACAACACAATTCCAAGCAATAAATTTCAGGCAAGTCCAGTTAAGGAAAGGAAATAGAATTCTAGGCAGGGCAGTTTAAGGCAAGAGAAGGCAATGCAAGGCAAGGCAATTTCAGGCAAGGCAAGGCAAAACAAGGCAAAACAATTTCAGACAAGGCAAATGCAGACATTGTAAAAAAAAGGCAAGGCAATTTCTGACATGGCAAGTCAATGCAGTGCAATTTTAGGAAGGGCAATGCCAGGCAAGGCAGGGCAAGGCAAGGCAAGGCAAGACACCTCCAGGCAAGGCAATCCCATGTAAGGAAAGGCAAGGCAATGCAAGGCAATATTGGTTAACTCAATTCTAGGGAAGGTAAGGCAAGGAAAGGCAAGGCAGTGCAATTCCAGTCAGGAAAATTTCAGGCAAGGCAAGGCAAAGCAGGACAATATGTCACAGGACAATTTCGGGCAGGGCAGTGGAAGGCAATTCTAGTCAAGGCAATTCCAGGCAAAGCAAAGCAAGCCAAGGCAAGGCAATTACAGGAAAGAAAATTCCAGGCTAGGCAAAGCCAAAAAACGCAAGAAAACCTTAGGCAAGGAAATTCAATTCCAGGCAAGGAAATTCCAGGCAAGTCCAGGTAAGGCAAGGCAATAAAATTATAGGCAGGGCAGATTTAGGCAATGGAAGGCAATGCATGGCAAAACAATTTCAGACAAGGCAAACCCAGACATTGCAAGGAAAATCAAGGCAAGGCAATTTCAGGCAAGGCAATTCTGGCAAGGAAAGGCAAGGCAGGGCAATTCAAGGCAGGGCAACTCCAAGCAAGGCAAGGTAAAGCAATTCAAGGCATAGGAAATCCAGGAAAGGCAAGCCAAGGCAATGCAATTCCAGGCAAGGAAATTCCACACTAGGAAGGCAAGGCAACGCAAAGGAATTTCACGCAAGAGAAGGCAGTTCCAAGCAAGGTAATATTAGAAAAGAAAGGAAATGCAAGGCAATTCCAGGCAATGCAAGGCAGGGAAATTCAAGGCAGGGAAACTCCAGGCAAGGCAAGGCAAAGCAATTCAAGGCATAGAAATTCCAGATAAGTCAAGGCAAGCCAAGGCAATGTAATTCCAGGCAGGGAAATTTCACACTAAGAAGGCAAAGCAACGCACAGAAATTTCAGGCAAGAGAAAGCAACTCCAGGCAAGGCAATTTTTAAAAGAAAGGCAATGCAAGGCAATTCCAGGTCAGGCAAGACAAGGCAAGGCAATTTTAGGCAAGGCAACTCCAGGCAAGGCAAGGCAAGGCAAGGCAATTCCAGGCACGACAAGACAACGCAATTCCAGGTTAGGCAATTCCAGGCAATGCAACGTAAGGCAAGGCAATTCCAGGCAAGGTAATGCAAGATGGTGCAATTCCAGACAGGGAAATACCGGGCAATGCAAGGCAAGGTAATTTTAGGCAAGGCAAGGCAAAAAACGGAAAGGCAAGGCAAGGCAAGACAAGGCAAATTCAGGCAAAGCAATTCCAGAGAAAAAAAGACAAGGCAATAAAGTTCCAGGAAATGCAAGGCAAGGGAAAGCAAGGTGAGGAAAGGCAATGCCAGGCTATGCAATTCCAGGCAAGGCAAAACAATTTCAGGCATGGCAATTCCAGACCAAGCAAGAAAGGCAACTCAGGGAAATTCCAGGTTAGGCAAGGCAGGCAAGGTAACACTAGGAAAGACAAGTCAATGCAAGGCACAACAATTTCAGACAAGGCAAAATCAGACATGGCAAGGAAGGGGAAGGCAATGCAATTCCAGCCAAGGCAAGGCAATGCAGAGCAATTCCATGCAGGGCAATTCAGGCAAGGCAAGGCATAACAAGGCAAAGCAAGGCATAACGGGGGAATTCAAGGCAGGGCAATTCCAGGTAAGGCAAGGTAAAGCAATTCTAGGCATGGGAATTCCAGGCAAGAAAAGGCAAGCCAAGGCAACGCAATTCCAGGCAGGGCAATGCCAGACTAGGCAAGGCAAGGCGACGCAAAGAAATTCCGGGCAAATAAAGGAATTCCAGGAAAGACAATTTCTGGCAAGGAAAGGCAAGGCAAGGCAATTCCAGGCAATGCAACACAAGGCAAGGCAAGGCAAAGCAAGGCAAAACAAGGCAATTCCAGGCACGACCAGAAAACGCAATTTCACGCTAGACAATCACAGACAACGCAAGGTAAGTCAAGGCATTTCTGGGTAAGGCAATGGAAGACGGTGCAATCCCAGGCAGGGCGACTTCAGGCAAGGCAAAACAAAGAAATTACAGGCAGGGAAATCCCAGGCAAAGCAAGGCAAGGCAAGGCAAAAAAAAAATGCACGACAAGGTAAGACAAGTCAAATCCAGGCAAAGCAATTCCAGGCAAGAAAAGGCAAGGCAATGCAATTCCAGGCAATGCAAGGCAAGGGAAATCAAGGTGAGAACGAGCAATTCCAGGCTAGGCAATTCCAGACAAGGCAAAGCAAGGAGAGGCAATTCAAGGCTAGGCTATTCCAGGCAAAACAATCCCATGTAAGTAAATGCCAGGCAAGGAAAAACAATTTTGAAAAAGTCAATTCCAGGCAAGTCTAGGCAAGGCAATTCAATGAAAGGGAAGGCAAGGCAAGGCAGTGCAATTCCAGGCATGGAAATTTCAGACAAGGCAAGGCCAGGCTGGACAATTCCAGGCAGGGCAATTCCAGGCAGAAGAAGCAAGGCAATTCCAGACAGGGCAATTGCAGGTTAGGCAAAGCAAGCCAATGCAAAAAAAAAAATCTAGGCAAGGCAAGGCAATTTCAGGCAAGACATTTTCAGGCAAGGCAAGAAAAAGCCAGGCAATACCAGGCAAGATAATTCTAGGCAAGGCAAGGCAAAGCAAGGCAAGACAAGGCAAATCCAAGCAAGGCAATTTCAGGCAAGAAAAGGAAAGGCAAACACCACAAGGCAATTCGAGGCAAGGCAATTTCAGCTATGGCCAGACAACCACATTCCAGGGAAGGCAACTCCAGGAAAGGTAAGACAAGGAAAAGCAATTCCAGACAAGGCAAGGCAACTCCAGGGAAGGCAAGGGAAGGCAAATCAAGGCAAGGCAATTCCATGCAAGCAAGGAAAGGCAACTCAAGGCAATTCCAGGTAAGGTAATGCAAGGCTGAGCAAGGCAACGGAACTCCAGGCAAAACTATTTCTGGTGAGGCAATTCAATGCATGGCAATTCCAGGCAAGAAAATTCCAGGCAAGGCTATGGCAGGCAATTGCAGGCAAAAGAATTCCAGGCACTGCAAGGCAAACAAAGGCAAGGCAATTCCAGGCAAGCAAGGCAAGGAAGGGCAATTCCAGGCAGGGAAATTTCAGGCAAGGCAAAACAAGGCAATTCTAGGGAAGGCAATTCCAGGCGAAAAAAGGCAAGGCAGATTAATCGGAAACAAGGCAATTACACTCAAGGCAAGGCAAGCAATTTCAGGCAAGGTTATTCCAGGGAAGGCAAGGCAAGGCAATTCCAGGCAAGGCAATTCCAGGCAAGACAAAACTAGGCAGGGCAAGGCAATTCCATGCCAGGCAATTTTAGGCAACACAAGACAACACAATTCCAGGAAAGAAAATTTTACACGGTCAGATTTAGGCAAGGGAAGGCAATGCAAAGCGAGGCAATTTCTGGGAAGGCAATTCCAGGCAAGGCAAGACAAGGAAAGGCAATTCCTGGCATGGCAAGGCACGGCAACTCAAGGCAAGGCAAGGCCAGGTAGGGCAATTCCAGGCAGAGAAATACCAGAAAAGGCAAGGAAAGGCAATTCCAGGCAAAGCAAGGCAAGACAAGACAAATATAGGCAAAGCAATTCCAGGAAAGAAAAGGAAAGACAAAGCAATTCCAGCAATGCAAGGCAAGGCAAAGTAAGGCGACAGAAGGCAATTCCAGGCTAGGCAATTCCAGGCAAGGCATGGCAAGGCAATTTCAGGCATGGTAATTCCAGGCAAGGCAAGAAAGGCAAGGTAACGCTAGAAAAGGCAATTCAAGGCAAGTCTAAACAATTTCAGACAAGGCAAATCTAGAAATGAAAATAAAGGAAAGGAAAGGAAAGAAAAAAGAAAAGGAAAGGTAGGAAAGGAGAAGAAAGGAAAGGCAATTCCAGGCAAGGCAAGGCAATGCAGGGCAATTCCAGACAGGGCAATTCCGGATAGGGCAGAACAAGGAAATTCCAGGCAGGGCAATTGCAGGCTAGGCAAAGCAAGGCAACGCAAAAAATTCCAGGCAAGGCAAGACAATTCCAGGCAAGACAATTCCAGGCAAGGCAAGGCAAGAAAAGGAAAATCCAGGGAAGGCAATTCCAGGCAAGTAAACGCAAGGCATTTCCAGTCTAGGAAATTGCAAAAAAGGCAATTCCAGGAAAGGAAAAACAAGACAAGGCAATTCAAGGCAAGGCAATTTCAGCTATGGCCAGGCAAGGCCATTCCAGGGAAGACAATTCCTGGAAAGGCAAGACAAGTAAAGGCAATTCCATGCAAGGCAAGGCAAGGCAACTCCAGCAGAGGCAAGGCAAGGCAAGGTAACGCTAGGAAAGGCAAGGCAAAACAGTTTCAGACAAGGCAAATCCAGACATGGCAAGGAAATGAATGGCAAGGCAATTCCAGGCAAGGCAAGGCAATGCAGGGTAATTCCAGACAGGGAAATTCAGGGAAGGGCAGGGCAAGGCAATTCCAGGCAGGGCAATTGCAGGCGAGGCAAACCAAGGCAACACAGGAGCATTCCAGGCAAGGCAAGGCAATTCCAGGCAAGATAATTCCAGGAAAGGCAAAGAACGTTAAGGCAATTCCAGGGAAGGCAATTCTAGGCAAGTCAAGGCAAGGCAAGACAAGGCAAATCCAGGCAAGGCAATTCCAGGCTAGGCAATTGCAAGAAAGGAAATTTCAGGCAAGGCTCATCAAGACAAGGCAATGCAAGGCAAGGCTATTTCAGCTGTGGCCAGGCAAGGCCATTCCAGGGAAGGCAATTCCAGGCAAGGCAAGACAAGGAAAGGCAATTCCAGGCAAGACAAGGCAAGGCAAGGCAAATACAGGCAAGGCAATTCCAGGCAAAGCAAGGAAAGGCAACTCAAGGCAATTACAGGCAAGGCAAGGCAAGACAAGGCAGGGCAAGCCAAGGCAACTACAGGCAAAAAAATTCCTGGTAAGGCAATTCAATTCAATGCAAGGCAATTCCAGGCAAGGCTATGCAAGGCAAATGCAGGCAAAGAAAATCCAAGCACAGCAAGGCAAAGCAAGGCAAGAAAAGGAAGGGCAATTCAAGGTAGGGCAAATCCAGGCAAGGTAAGGCAAGGCAGGGCAATTCCAGACAGGGAAATTCCATACCAGGCAAGGCAAGGCAATTTTAGGCGAGGAAAGGCAAGGCAAATTAATCCAAAACAAGGCAATTAGACTCAAGGCAAGGCAAGCAAGCAATTTCAGGCAAGGCTATTCCAGACAAGGCAAGGCAAGGCAATTTCAGGCAAGGAAATTCCATGAAAGGCAATTCCAGGCAAGACAAGGCAAGGCAATTCCAGGCAGGCAAGCCCAGGGAAGGCAAGGCAATGCAATTTTAAGCAGGCAGTTTTAGGCAAGGGAAGGCAATGCAAGGCAAGGCAATTCCTGGAAAGGCAATTCCAGGCAATTCAAGACAAGGAAAGGCAATTCCAGGCAAGGCAAGACAAGGAAAGACAATTCCAGGCAAGGCAAGACAAGGCAAGTTTAGGGAAGGCAAGGCAAGGCAAATCAAGGCAAGGCAATTCCAGGCAAAGCAAGGAAAGGCAACTCAAGGCAATTCCAGGTAAGGCAAAGCAAGGCAGGGAAAGGCAAGGCAAGGCAACTCCACGCAAAAAAATTCCTGGTAGGCAATTCAATGCAAAGCAACTCCAAGCAAGTAAATTGCAGGCAAGGCTATGACAGGCAATTGCAGACAAAAATATCCAGGCACTGCAAGGCAAAGCAAGGCAAGACAACTCAAGGCAAGGCAAAACGAGGCAGGACAATTCCAGGCTGGGTAAATTCTGGCAAGGCAGCATGAGGCAGGGCAATTCCAGGCAAGGCAAGGCAAGGCAATTCTAGGCAAGTCAATTCCAGATGGAAAAGGCAAGGCAAATTGATTTGAAAAAAACAATTTGACTCAAGTCAAAGCAAGCAAAGAAATCCAGGCAAGGTTTTCCAGGCAAGGCAAGTCAAGACAATTTCAGGCAACGCAATGCCAGGCAAGGCAAGGCAATCCCATGCAAGGCAATTCCAGGCAAGACAAGACAATGCAATTCCAGACAAGGGAATTTCAGGCAACTCCAAGTAAGGCAAGGCAATGCAACTATAGCCAGGACAGTTTTAGGCAAAGTAAAGCAATGCAAGGCAAGGCAATTCCTGGAAGGCTATTCCAGGCAAGGCAGGGCACGGCAACTCCAGGCAAGGCAAGGCAAGAAAGGGAAATTCCAGGAAGAGCAATTTCAGGAAAGGCAAGGGAATGTAGGGCAATTCCAGCCAGTGTAATTCCAGGCAAGGCAAGGCAATTCCAAGCGAGGAAAAGCAAAGAAAATTAATCTGAAACATGGCAACTCCACTCAAGGCAAGGAAAGCAAGCAATTCCAGGCAAGGTTATTTCAGAAAAGACAAGGCAAGGCAATTCCAGGCAAGGCAAGTCCAGGCAAGGCAAGGCAAGCCAAGGCAGGGCAGGCAATTCCATGCAAGGCAATTCCAGGCAAGACAAGACAACGCAATTGCAGCAAGTCCAGGTAAGGCAAGGCAATGCAATTTTAGACAGGCAGTTTTAGGCAAGGGAAGGCAATGCAAGGCAAGGCAATTCCAGGCAAGAAAAGACAAGAAAAAGCAATTCCAGGCAAGGTGAGGCGTGGCAACTGTAGGCAAGGCTAGGCAAGGCAGGGAAATTCCAGGCAGAGCAATATCAGGCAAGGCAAGGCAAGACAAATCAAATCTAGGCAAAGCAATTCCAGGCAAGAAGAGGCAAGACAATGGAATTCGAAGCAATGTAAGGCAAGGCAAAGCAAGGCGAGGGAAGGCAATTCCAGGATAGGCAGTTTCAGGCAAGGCAAGGCAATTTCAGGCATGGCAATTCCAGGCAAAGCAAGGAAAGGCAACTCAAGGCAATTCCAGGCAAGTCAAGAAAGGCAAGGTAACGCTAGGAAAGGCAAGGCAAGGCAAAAAAATTTCAAATAAGGCAAATTCAGACATGGCAAGGAATGGGGAGGCAAGACAATTCCAGACAAGGCAAGGCAATAAAGGGCAATTGCAGGCAGGGCAATTCAAGGCAGGGCAATTCCAGGTAAGGAAAGACAAGGCAATTCTAGGCATGGGATTTCCAGGCAAGGCAAGGCAAAGCAATTCCAGGCAGGGCAACTCCAGACTAGACAAGGTAAGAAAACGCAAAGAAATTCCAGACGAATAAAGCAATTCCAGGCAAGGCAATTTCTGGCAAGCAAAGGCAAGGCAAGGCAATTCCAGGCAATTCAACCCAAGGCAAGGCAACGCAAAGTAAGGAAAAACAAGGCAATTCCAGTCTAGGCAATTCCAGGCACGTCAAGAGAAAGCAATTCCACTCTAGGCAATTCCAGGCAACACAAGGTAAGGTAAGGCAATTACAGGCAATGCAATGCAAGACGGTGCAAATCCAGGCAGGGCAATTTCAGCCAAGCAGAGGGAAGGCAGGGAAATTCCAGGCAGGGAAATTCCGGGCAAGGCAAGGCAATTTCAGGCAAGGCAATAAAAGGAAAGGCAAGGCAAAAAAAGACAAGGCCAATCCAGGCAAAGCAATTGCATGCAAGAAAAGGCAAGGCAAGGCAATTCCATCCAATGCAAGGCAAGAAAACGCAAGGTGAAAAAGGCAATTCCAGGCTAGGCCATTACAGGCAAGACAAGCAAGGCAAGCCAATTTCAGGCTAGGCAATTGCAGACAATGCAAGGTAGGCAAGGGAATTCCCGGCAAGACAATCCCATGTAAGTAAAGGCCAGGCAATGCAAGGTAATTTTGGGAAAGTCAATTCCAGGCAAGTATAGGCAAAGCAAGTCTAGGCAAGACAAGGCAAGGCAGTGCAATTCCAGGCATGGGAATTTCAGACAAGGCAAGGCCAGGCAGGGAAATTCCAGACAGGGAAATTCCAGGCAGGGCAGGACAATTGAAGGCTAGGCAAAGCAAGGCAATGCAAGAAAATTCCAGGCAAGACAAGGCAATTCCAGGTAAGACAATTCCAGGCAAGACAATTCCAGGCAAGGCAAGCAAAGAAAAGGAAATTCCAGGCAAGGCAATTTCAGGCAAGGCAATTCTAGGCAAGGCATGTCAAAGCAAGGCAAGGCAAGGCAAGGCAAGGCAAGACAAGGCAAGGCAAGGCAAATCAAGGAAAGGAAATTTCAGGCAAGAAAAGGCAAGGCAAAGCAATTCCAGGCTAGGAAATTGAAAGAAAGGGAATTTCAGGCAAGGCAAAACAAGACAAGGTAATTCAAGACAAGGCAATTTTAGCTATGTACAGGCAAGGCCATTCCAGGGAAGGCAATTCCAGGCAAGGAAGGAAAGGCAACTCCAGGAAAGGTAAGGCAAGGCAAATAAAGGCAAGGCAATTCCAGGCAAAGCAAGGAAAGGCAACTCAAGGCAATTCCATGTAAGGCAAAGCAAGGCAGGGAAAGGCAAGGCAACTCCAGGCAAAAAAAATCCCAGTAAGGCAATTCAATGCAAGGCAACTCCAGGAAAATAAATTCCAGGCAAGGCTATGACAGCCAATTGCAGGCAATAGAAATCCAGTAACAGCAAGGCAAAGCAAGGCAAGGCAAGGCAACTCCAGGCAAGGCAAGGCAAGGCAGGCCAATTGCAGGCAGGGAAAATTCAGGCAAGGTAAAACAAGGAAGGGCAATTCCAGGCAAAACAAAGCAAGGCAAGGCAATTCTAGGCAAGGCAATTAAAGACGGAAAAAGGCAAGGCAAATTGATTTGAAACAAGGCAATTCGAATGAAGGCAAGGCAAGCAAACAATTCCAGGCAGGGCTTTTCAGGCAAGGCAAAGCAAGGCAATTCCAGACATGGCAATGCCAGGCAAGGCAAGGTAATTCCCGTGCAAGGCAATTCCAGTCAAGACAAGACAATGCAATTCCAGACTAGAAAATTCCAGGCAAGTCCAGGTAGGGCAAGGCAATGCAATTCTAGGCAGGGCAGTTTTAGGCAAGGGAAGGCAATGCAAGGCAAGGCAATTCCTGGGAAGGCAATTCCAGGCAAGGCAAGACAAGGAAAGGCAATTCCAGGCAAGGCAAGGCACGGCAACTCCAGGCAAAGCAAGGCAAGAAAGGGCAATTTCAGGCAGGGCAATTTTAGGCAAGGCAAAAAAAAGGGAGGGCAATTCCAGGCAGGTTAATTCCAAAAATGGCAAGGCAAGACAATTGTAGGCAAGGCAATCCCGGCGATGAAAGGCAAGACAAATTACTTCAAAACAAGGCAATTCCACTTAAGGCAAGGCAAGCAAGCAATTCCAGGCAAGGCTATTCCACGGAAGACAAGGCAAGGCAGGACAAGGCAATTCCAGGCAAGACCATTCCAGGCAAGACAAAACAACACAAGTCCACGCAAGCCCAGGTAAGGCAAGGCAATGCAATTTTAGGCAGGCAGTTTTAGGCAAGGGAAGGCAATGCAAGGCAAGACAATTCCTGGTAAGGCAATTCCAGGCAAGTCAAGGCAAGGCAATTCCAGGCAAGTCAAGGCAAGGCAATTCCAGGGAAGGCAAGGCAAGGCAAGGCAATTCCAGGCAAACCAAGAAAAGGCAACTCAAGGCAATTCCAGGTAAGGCACAGCAAGGCAGGGAAATGCAAGGCAACTCCAGGCAAAAAAAAAATCCTGGTAAGGCAATTCAATGCAAGGCAACTCCAGGCAAGTAAATTCCAGGCAAGGCTATGACAGGCAATTGCAGGCAAAAAATAATCCAGGCACAGCAAGGCAAAGCAAGGCAGGGCAGTTCCAGGCAGGGCAAATTCAGGCAATGCAAGGCAAGGCAGGGCAATTTCAGGCAGGGCAATTCCAGACAAGGCAAGGCAAGGCAATTCTAGGCAAGGCAATTCCAGACGGAAAAAGCCAAGGCAAATTGATTTAAAACAAGGCAATTCTACTCAAGGCAAGGCAAGCAAACAATTCCAGGCAAGACTTTTCCTCGCAAGGCATGGCAAGGCAAGGCAAGGCAAGGAAGGCAAGGCAAGGCAAGGCAAGGCAAGGCAGGGCAAGGCAATTCCATGCCAGGCAAGGCAAGCCCATGCAAGACAATTACAGGCAAGACAAGACAACGAATTCCAGGCAAGGAAATTCCAGGCAAGTCCAGGTAAGGCAAGGCTATGCAATTCTAGCCAGGGCAGTTTTAGGCAAGAAAAGGCAATTCATGGCAAGGCAATTTCAGGCAAGGCAAGACAAGGAAACGCAATTCCAGTCAAGGCAAGGCATGGCAAGTCCAGGCAAAACAAGGCAAAAAACGGCAATTCCAGGCAGGGCAATTTCGGGCAAAACAAGGGAAGGGAGGGCTATTCCAGGCAGGGAAATTCCAGGCAGAACAAGAAAAGGGAGGACAATTCCAGGCAGGGCAATTCCGGGCCAAACAAGGGAAGGGAGGGCAATTCCAGGCATGGTAAGGCAAGGCAATTCCAGGCGAGGATAAGCAAGGCAAATTAACCTGAGACAAGACAATTTCACTTAAGGCAAGGCAAGTAAGAAATTCCAGGCAAGGCTATTCCAGGGAAGGCAAGGCAAGGCAATTCCAGGCAAAGAAAGGCAAGGCAAGGAAAGGCAGAACAAGGAAATTTCATGCAAGGCAACTCCAGGCAAGACAAGACAAACCAATTTCAGGCAAGCCCAGGTAAGGCAAGGCAATGCAATTTTAGGCAGGCAGTTTTAGGCAAGGGAAGGCAATTCCAGGCAAGGCAAACAAGGAAAGGCAATTACAGGCAAGGCGAGGCATGGCAACTTTTGGCAAAGCAAGGCAAGGCAGGGAAATTCCAGGCAGAGAAATATCAGGAAAGGCAAGGAAAGGCAAGGAAAGGCAATTCTAGGCATGGCAAGGCAAGGCAAGGCAAAGCAAGGCAAGGCAAGACAAGACAAGGCAAATCTAGGCAAAGCAATTTCAGGCAAGAAGAGGAAGACAATACAATTCCAGGCAATGCAAGGCAAGGCAAAGCAAGGCAAGGGAAGGCAATTCCAGGCTAAGCAATTCCAGGCAAGGCAACGCAAGGCAATTTCAAGCATGGCAATTCCAGGCAAAGCAAGGAATGGCAACTCAAGGCAATTCCAGGCAAGGTAAGAAAGGCAAGGTAACAATAGGAATGGCAAGTAAAGGCAAGCAAAACAATTTCAGACAAGGCAAATCCAGACATGTCAAGGAAAGGGAAGGCAAGGCAATTCCAGGCAAGGCAATGCAATGCAGGGCAATTTCAGGCAGGGCAATTATAGGAAAGGCAAGGCATAACAGGGCAATTCCAGGTAAGGCAAGGCAAGGAAATTCTAGGCATGGGAATTCCAGGCAAGGAAAGTCAAGCCAAGGCAACGCAATTCGAGTCAGGCCAACTCCAGACTAGGCAAGGCAAAGAAACGCAATGAAATTCCAGGAAAATAAAGAAATTCCAGGCAAGGAAATTTCTGGCAAGGATAGGCAAGGCAAGGCAATTCCAGGCAATGCAACGCAAGGTATGGCAAGGCAAAGAAAGGCAAAAGAAGGCAATGCCAGGCTAGGCAATTCCAAGCAACGCAAGGTAAGGCAAGGCAACTCCAGGCAATGCAATGCCAGACGGTGCAAATTCAGGCAGGGCAATTTCAGACAAGAAAAGGCAAAGCAGGAAAATTCCAGGCTGAGCAATTCTGGGCAAGGCAAGGCAATTCTAGGCAAGGCAAGGCAAAAAATGAAAAAGCACGGAAAGAAAAGACAAGGCCAATCCAGGCAAAGCAATTCCAGGCAAGAAAAGGCAAGGCAATGCAATTCCAGGCAATGCAAGGCAAGGGAAAGCAAGGCGAGAAAGAGTAATTCCAGGATAGGCAAAACAAGGCAAGGCAATTCCTGGAAAGTCAATTCCATGAAAGGCAAGACAAGGAAACACAATTTCAGGCAAACCAAGGTACGGCAACTCCAGGCAAGGGAAGGCAAGGCAGGGCAATACCAGGCAGAGCAATACAGGGAAAGAAAAGTCAAGACAATTCTAGGCAAGGCAAGGCAAAGAAAGTAAATGCAAGGAGAGTCAAGACAAGGCAAATATAGGCAATTCCAGGCAAGAAAAGGCAAGGCAATGCAATTCCAAGCAATGCAAAGGAAAGGAAAGCAAGGTGATGAAAGGCTATTCCAGGCTAGGCAATTCCAGGCAAGGAAAGGCAAGGCAAGGCAAGCAAATTACAGGCTAGGCAATTCCAGGCAATGCAAGGTAAAGAAAGGCGATTCCAGGCAAAACAATCCCATGTAAGTAAAGGCCAGGCAATGTAAGGCAATTTTGGGCAACTCAATTCCAGGCAAGTCTAGGCAAGGCAATTCCAGGCAAGGCAATTCCAGGCAAGGCAAGGTAAGGCAAGCCAGTGTAATTCCAGGCATGGCAATTTCAGACAATGCAATTCTTCGTAAGGCAATTCAATGCAAGGCAATTCCAGGTAAGCAAATTCCACGCAAGTCTATGCCAGGCAATTGCAGGCAAAAATAATCCAGGCACAGCAAGGTACAACAAGGCACGGAAAAGAAGGGCAATTCCAGGCAGGGCAAATTCAGGAAAGGCAATGCAGAGCAATTCCAGGCAGAGCAATTCCGGGAAGGGCAGGGCAAGACAATTACAGGCAGGGCAATTGCAGAGATAACAACGCAAGGCAACACAAGAAAATTCCAGACAAGGCCAGGAAATTCCAGGCAAGATAATTCCAGGCAAGGCAAGGCAAGACAAGGCAAATGCAGGCAAGGCAATTCCAGGTAAGAAAAGGCAAGGCAAGGCAATTCCAGGCTAGGCAATTGCAAGAAAGGCAATTACAGGCAAGGCAAAACAAGACAAGGCAATTCAGGTCAAGGCAATTTCAGCTATGGCCAGGCAAGGCCATTCCTGGGAAGACAATTCGAGGCAAGGCAAGACAAGAAAAGGCAATTCCAGGCAAGGCAAGGTAAGGCAACTCCAGGTAAAGTAATTTCAGGCAAAGCAAGAAAAGGCAACTCAAGACAATTCCACACAAGGCTAAACAAGGAGACTTCAGGCAAAGAAATTCCTGGTAAGACAATTCAATGCAAGGCGATTCCACACAACTAAATTCCAGGCAAGGCTATGCCAGGCAATTGCAGGCAAAAAACTCCAGGCACATCCAGGCAAAAAAGGCAAGGCAATTCCAGGAAAGGCAAGGCAAGGCAAGGCAGGGCAATTCTCGGCAGGGAAATTCCAGACAAGGCAAGGCAAAGCAATTCTAGACAAGGCAATTTTAGACAAAAAAAGACAAGGCAAATTTATTTAAAACAAGGCAATGCGACTCAAGGCAAGGCAAGCAAGCAATTTCAGGCAAGCCTATTCCAGGCAAGGCAATGGCAGGCAAGGCAAGGCAAGGCAAAGCAATCCCATGCAAGGCAATTTCAGGCAAGACAAGACAACGCAATTCCAGGCAAGGTAAGACAACGCAATTCCAGGCCAGGAAATTCCAGGCAAGTACAGGTAAGGCAATGCAATGCAATTCTAGCCAGGGCAGTTTTAGACGGAGGAAGGCAATGCAAGGCAAGGCAATTCCAGGCAAGGCAAGACAAGGAAAGGCAATTTCAGGCAAGGCAAAGTACGGCAACTCCAGGCAAGGCAAGGCAAGGCATGGAAACTCCAGGCAAGACAAGGCAAGGCAAGGCAATTCCAGGCAAAACAAGTAAAGGCAGCTCAAGGCAATTACAGGCAAGGCAAGGAAAGGAAAGGAAAGGTAGGAGAGGCAAGTCAAGGTAAGGCAAAATAATTTCAGACAAGATAAATCTAGACATGGCAAGGAAAGGGAAGTCATGGCAATTCCAGGCAAGGCAAGATAATGCAGAGCAATTCCAGGCAGGGCAATTCCAGGTAAGGCAAGGCAAGGCAATTTTAGGCATGTGAACTCTGGGCAGGGAAAGGCAAGCCAAGGCAACACAATTCCAGGCAAAGCAATTCCAGACTAGGCAAAACAAAGCAACGCAAAGAAATTCCAGGCAAATAAAGCAATTCCAGGCAAGACAATTTCTGGCAAGGAAAGGCAACAAAAGCCAATTCCAGGCAATGCAAAGCAAGTAAAACAAGCAATTCCATGCTAGGCAATTCCACACAATGCAAGGCAATGCAAGGTAAGGCAAGGCAAGGCAAGACACTGCAATTCCAGGCAGGGAAAATTTAGGCAAGGCAACCCAAGACAGGGAAATTACAGGCATGGCAATTTCAGGAAAGAAAAAACAAGGCAATTCTAGGTAAGGCAAGGCAAGGAAAGTAAAGGCACAACAAAGAAAGACAAGTCAAATCCAGGCAAAGCAATTCCAGGCAAGAAAAGGCAAGGCAATGTAATTCCAGGCAATGCACAGCAAGGCAAAGCAAGGTGACGGAAGGCAATTCCAGATGAGCAAATTCCAAGAAAGGCAAGGCAAGGCAATTTTAGACTAGACAATTCCAGGCAACGCAAGGTGAGGCAAAATAAATCCAGGCAAGACAATCCCATGTAAATAAAGGCCAGGCAATGCAAGGCAATTTTGCGAAAGACAATTCCAGCCAAGTCTAGGCAAGGCAATTCCAGGCAAGGCAAAGCAAGGCAGTGCAATTCCAGGCATGGCAATTTCAGACAAGGCAAGGCCAGGCAGGGCAATTCCAGGCAGGGGAACTCTGGGGAGGGCAGGGCAAGGCAATTCCAGGCAGGGCAATTTAGACTAGGCAAAGCAAGGCAACACAAGAATATTCCAGGCACGGCAAGGCAATTACAGGCAAGACAATTCCAGGCAAGGAAAGACAAGGAAAGGCAATTCCAAGCAAGGCAATTCCAGGAAAGACAATTCTAAGCAAGGCAAGGCAAGGCAAGACAAGACAAGGCAAATTCAGGCAAGGAAAGGCAAGGCAAGGCAATTACAGGCTAAGCACTTGCAAGAAAGGCAATTTCAGGCAAGGCAAGGCAAAATAAGGCAATTCAAAACAAGGCAATTCCACGCAAGGCAAGGCAAATCAAGGCATGGCAATTCCAGGCAAAGCAAGGAAAGGCAACTCAAGGCAATTCCAGGCAAAACAAAAAAAGGCAGGGCAAGGCAAGGCAACTCCAGGCAAAAGAATTCCTGGTAAGGCAATTCAATGCAATGCAATTCCAGGCAAGCAAATTCCAGGCAAGGCTATGTCAGGCAATTTCAGGCAGGGCAAATCCAGGCAAAGCGAGGCAGAGCAACACCAGGCAAGGCAGGGCAATTCCAGGCAGGGCAAATTCAGACAAAACAAGGCAAAACAAGGCAGGGCAATTTCAGAAAGTGCAATTTCAGACAAGGCAAGGCAAGGCAATTCTAGGCAAAGGAAGTGCAGGCTAGGAAAGGCAATGCAAATTGATTCAAAACAAGGCAATTTCACTCAAGGCAAGGCAAGAATGCAATTCCAGGCAAGGCTATTCCACGCAAGGCAATTCCAGGCAAGGCAAGGCAAGGCAAGGCAATTCCAGGTAAGGCAAGGCAAGCCAGGGCAAGAAAATTCAATGCTAGGCAATTCCAGGGAAAACAAGACAACACAATTTCAGGCAAGGAAATTCCAGGAAACAGGTAAGGCAAGGCAATGCAATACTAGTCAGGGAAATATGAAGCAAGGGAAGCCAATGCAAGGCAAGACAATTCCTGGCATGGAAATACCAGGCAAAAAAAGAAGAGAAAAGGCAGTTCCAGGCCAGGCAAGGCACAACAACTCCAGGCAAGGCAAGGCAAGGAAGGGCAATTCCAGGCAGGGAAATTTCAGGCAAGGCAAGGGAAGAAAGGGCAATTTCTGGCAGGGCAATTCCAGGCCAAAAAAGGCAAGGCAATTCTAGGCAAGGCAATTTCAGGCAAAGCAAATTGATTTGAAACAAGGCAATTCGACTCAATGCAAGGCAAGAAAGCAATTCCAGGCCAGGAAATTTCAGCCAAGTCCAAATAAGGCAAAGCAATGCAGTTCTAGCCAGAGCAGTTTTCGGCAAGGGAAGGCAATGCAAGGCAAGGCAATTTATGGGAAGGCAATTCCAGGCAAGGCAAGGCACGGCAACTTCAGGCAAGGCAAGGCAAGGCCAGGTAATTCCAGGTAGGGAAAATTCAGGCAAGGCAAGGTAATGCAGGGAAATAGCAGACAGGGCAATTCCAGACAAGACAAGGCAAGGCAATTCTAGGCAAGGCAATTCCAGGCAATGAAAGGGAAGGCAAATTGATTTAAAACAAGGCAATTCGACTCAAGGCACAGCAAGCAAGTAATGCTTTGTCTTTACTTGCAAGGGAGGGCAAGGCAATTTCATTCAAGGCAATTCCAGGGAAGACAAGACAACGCAATTCCAGGCAAGGAAATTCCAGGCACGTCCAGGTAAGACAAAGCAATGCAATTCTAGGCAGGGCTGTTTTAGGTAAGGGAAGGCAATGCAAGGCAAGGCAATTCCTGGGAAAGCAACTCCAGGGAAGGCAAAACAGGGACAGGCAATTCCAGGCAAGGAAAGGCACGACAACTCCAGGCAAGGCAAGGCATGTCAGGGCAATTCCAGGCAGAGCAATACTGGACAAGGCAATGCAAGGCAATTCTAGAAAAGACAAGGCAAAAAATGGAAAGGCTTAGCAAGGAAAGGCAAGGGAAATTCAGGAAAAGCAATTCCAGGCAAGACAATGCAAGACAATGCAATTCCAGGCAATGCAAGGTAAGTGAAAGCAAGGTGAGAAAACGCAATTCCAGGCAAGACAAGGAAAGGCAAGGCAATTCAAGGTTAGGCAATTCCAGGCAACGCAAGGTAAGGCAAGGTAATTCCAGACAAGACAATCCCACGTAAGAAAAGGCCAGGCAATGCAAGAAAAATTTGGAAAAGTCAATTCCAGGCAAGTCTAGGCAAACCAATTCCAGGAAAGGCAAGTCAAAGCAGTGCAATCCCAGGCATGGCAATTTCAGACAAGGCAAGTCCAGGCAGGGAAATTCCAGGGAAAAGCAATTTCGGGAAGGCAGGACAAGGCAATTCCAGGCAGGTCAATTGCAGGCTAGGCAAAGCAAGGCAACGCAAGAAAATTTCAGGCAAGGCAAGGCAATTCCAGGAAAGCCAATTCTAGGCCAGGCAAGGCGAGGAAAGGCAATTCCAGGAAAGGCAATTCCAGGCAAGGCAAGGCAAGGCAAGGTAAGGCAAGACAAAGCAAATCCAAACGAGGCAATCCCAGGTAAGAAAAAACAAAGCAAGACAATTCCAGAATAGACAATTGCAAAAATGACAACTCCAGGCAAGGCAAGGCAAGACAAGGCAATTAAAGGCAAGACAATTTCAGCTATGTCCAGGCAAGGCCATTTTAGGGAAGGAAATTCCAAGAAAGGCAATTTCAGGCAAGGCAATTTCAAGCAAGGCAAGGCAACTCCAGGGAAGGAGAGGCAAGGCAAATCCAGGCAACGCAATTCCAGACAATTCAAGAAAAGACAACTCAAGGCAATTTCAGGCAAGGCAAGGCAAGGTAGGGCAAGACCAAACAACTACAGGCAAAAATATCCTGGTTAGGCATTTTAATGCAAGGCAATTCCAACCAAGCAATTTCAGGCAAGGCTATGTCAGGCAATTGCAGGCAAAAAAAAATTCAGGCACAGCAAGGCAAAGCAAGGCAAGGCAAGGAAGGGCAATTCCGTGCAGGGAAAATTCAGGCAAGACAAGGCAAGGCAGAGCAATTCCAGGTAGGGCAATTCCAGGCAAGGCTATTCCAGGAAAAGCAAGGCAAGGCAATTCCAGGCAAGGCAAGGCAAGGCATAGCATGGAAATTTGATGAAATGTAATTCCAGGCAAGACAAGGCAACGCAATTCTAGGCAAGGAAATTCAAGGCAAGCCCAGGTAAGGCAAGGCAATGCAATTTTTGGCAGGCAGTTTTAGACAAGGGAAGGCAATGCAAGGCAAGGCAATTCCTGGGAAGGCAATTCCAGGAAAGGCAAGACAAGAAAAGGCAATTCCAGGCAAGGCAAGGCACGGCAACTCCAGGCAAGGCAAGAAAAAATAGGGCAATTCCAGGCAGAGCAATACCGGGAAAGGCAAGGCAATGCAATTTTAGGCAGGGCAAGGCAAATAACAGAAAGGCAACGCAAGGCAAGACAAGGCAAATTTAGGCAAAGCAATTCCAGGCAATGCAAGGCAAGACAAAGCAAGGCGAGGGAAGGCCATTACAGGCTAGGCAATTCCAGGCAATGCAGGGAAGGCAAGGCAATTTCAGGCATTGCAATTCCAGGCAAAGTAAGGAAAGGCAACTCAAGGCAATTCTAGGCAAGCCAGGAAAGTCAAGGTAACACTAGGGAAAGGAAGTCAAGGCAAGGCAAAACAATTTTAGACAAGGCAAATTCAGATATGTCAAGGAAAGGGAAGGCAAGGAAATTCCAGGCAATGCAAGGCAATGCAGGGCAATTTCAGGAAAGGCAATTCTAGAAAAGGCAAGACAAGATAATTCAATTCAAGGCAGGGCAATTTCAGATAAGGTAAGGGAAAGCAATTTTAGACATTGGAATTCCAGGCAAGGATAGGCAAGCCAAGGGAACGCAATCCCAGGCAGGGCAATTCCCGACTAGGCAAAGCAAGGCAAATCAACGCAAAGAAATTCCAGGCAAATAAAGTGATTAAAGGCAAGACAATTTCTGTCAAGGAAAGGCAAGACAAGGCAATTTCAGGCAATGCAATGCAAGGCAAGGCAAGGCAAAGCAAGGCAAAACAAGCCTCAATTCCAAACTAGGCAATTCCAGGCATGGCAAGACAATGCAATTCCATGCTAGGCAATTCCAGGCAACGCAAGGAAAGTCCAGGCAAGGCAATGCAAGACAGTACAATTACAGGCAGGGCAATTTCAGGCAAGGCAAGGCAAGGCAAAGCAGAGAAATTCCAGGGAATGCAATTTTGGGCAAGGCAAGGTAGAAAAATTCTAGTCAAGGCAAGGCAAAAAAGAAAAGGCACAGCAAGGCAAAAAAGACCAATCAAGGGAAAGAAATTCCAGGCAAGAAAACGTAAGGCAATGAAATCCTAGGCAATGCATGGCAAGGGAAAGCAAGGTGAGGAAAGGCAATTCCAGGCAAGGCAAGGCAAGGCAATTCCAGTCTAGGCAATTCCAGGCAACACAAGGTAGGGCAAGGAAATTCCAGGAAAGACAATCCCATATAAGTAAGGGCCAGGCAATACAAGGCAATTTTGGGAAAGTCAGTTCCAGGCAAGTCCAGGAAAGGCAATTCCAGGCAAGGCAAGGCAGTGCAATTCCAGGCATGGAAACTTCAGGCAAGGCAATTGCAAGAAAGGCAATTCCAGGCAAGGCAAGGCAAGGCAAGGCAAGGCAAGGCAAGGCAAGGCAAGGCAAGGCAAGGCAAGGCAAGGCAAGGCAAGGCAAGGCAAGGCAAGGCAAGGCAAGGCAAGGCAAGGCAAGGCAAGGCAAGGCAAGGCAAGGCAAGGCAAGGCAAGGCAAGGCAAGGCAAGGCAAGGCAAGGCAAGGCAGGGCAAGGCAGGGCAAGGCAGGGCAGGGCAGGGCAGGGCAGGGCAGGGCAGGGCAGGGCAGGGCAGGGCAGGGCAGGGCAGGGCAGGGCAGGGCAGGGCAGGGCAAGGCAAGGCAATTTCAGCTATGGCCAGGCAAGGTTGTTCCAGGGAAGGCAATTCCAGGCAAGGCAAAACAAGGAAAGGCAATTCCAGGCAAGGCAAGTTAAGGCAACTTCAGGGAAGACAAGGCAAGTCAAATCCAGGCAAGGCAATTTCAGGCAAGAGAAGGCAAGGCAAGAAAATTTCAAGCTAAGCAATTGCAAGAAAGGCAACTTTAGGCAAGGAAAGGCAAGACAAGGCAATTCAAGGCAAGGCAATCTCAGCTATGGCGAGGCAAGGCCATTCCAGGGAAGGCAATTCCAGGCAAAGAAAGACGAGGGAAGGCAATTCCAGGCAAGGCAAGCCAGCGCAACTCCAGGGAAGGCAAGGCAAGGCAAATCCAGATAAGGCAATTCCAGGCAAAGCAAGGAAAGGCAACTCAAGGCAATTCTAGGCAATAAAAGCCAAGGCAACGCAATTTCAGGCAAGGCAAGACAAGGCAGGGCAAAGTAAGGCAAATCCAGGCAGAAAAGTTTTTGGTAGGCAATTCCCGGCAATGCAATTCCAGGCAAGGAAATTCAAGGCAAGGCTATAGCAGGGAATTGCAGGCAAGACAAATCCAGGCACAGCAAAGCAAAGCAAGCCGTGGCAATTCCATGCAAGGCAGAGCAATTACACACAGGGCAATTTCAGGCAAGGCAAGGCAAGGCGGTGCAATTCCAGGCAGGGCAATTCCAGACACAGCAAGGCAAAGGCAATTCTAGGCAAGGCAATTCCAGTAAAGTAAAGGCAACGCAAATTCATTCAAAACAAGGCAATTCGACTCAAGGCTAGACAAGCAAGCAACTCCAGGCAAGGCTATTCCGGGCAAGGCAAGGCAAGACAATTCCAGGCAAGGTAATTCCAGGCAAGGCAATTCCAGGCAAGACAAGACAACGCAATTCAAGGCCGGTAAATTCCATGCAAGTCCTAGTAAGGCAAGGCAATGAAATTTTGACCAGGGCAGTTTTAGGCAAAGGAAAGCAATGTAAGGCAAGGCAATTCCTGGGAAGGCAATTCCAGGCAAGGTAAGACAAGGAAAGGCAATTCCAGGCAAGGGAAGGCACAGCAACTACAGGCAAGGCAAGGCAAGAAAGAGCAATTCCAGGCAGGGCAATTACAGGCAAGGCAAGAAAAGGAAGGGCAATTCCAAGAAGGGGAATTCCAGGCAAGACAAGGCAACGCAATTCCTGGCAAGACAATTCCAGGCGAGGAAAGGCAAGGCAAATTAATTCAAAACAAGGCAATTCGACTCAATGCAAGGCAAGCAAGCAATTCCAGGCAAGGCTATTCCAGGGAAGGCAAGGCAAGGCAATTCCATGCAAGGCAAGGCAATTCCAGGCGAGAAAAGGGATGGCAAATTAATCTGAAACAAGGCAATTCCACTCAAGGCAAGGCAAGCAAGCAATTCTAGGCAAGGCTATTTCGGGAAAGGCATGGCAATGCCATTCCAGGGAAGGCAAGGCAAGGCAGGGCAAGACAATTCCATGCAAGACCATTTTAGGCAAGACAAGACAACGCTATTCCAGGCAAGCAAATTCCAGGCAAGTTCAGGTAAGGCAAGGCAATACAATTTTAGGCAGGCAGTTGTAGGGAAGAAAAGGCAATGTAAGGCAATGCAATTCCAGGCAAGGCAAGACAAGGAAAGGCAGTTCCAGACAAGGCAAAGCACGGCAACTCCAGGCAAGGCAAGGCAAATCAGGGCAATTCGAGCTATGGCAATTATAGACAAGGCAAGGCCAGCCAGGGAAATTCCAGACAGGGCAATTCCAGGCAGAGCAATTGCAGGCTAGGCAAAGCCAGTCAACGCAAGAAAATTCCAGGCAAGGCAAGACAACTCCAGGCAAGACAATTCCATGCAAGGCAAGGAAAGTTAAGGCATTTCCAGGAAAGGAAATGAAAGTGAAGGAAATTCCAGGCAAGG
Organism: Callithrix jacchus; assembly: GCF_049354715.1. Lineage (NCBI taxonomy): Eukaryota > Metazoa > Chordata > Mammalia > Primates > Cebidae > Callithrix > Callithrix jacchus. Next base: position 61,525,075 of record NC_133506.1, read on the forward strand.
AAATTCCAAGCAAGGCAATTCTAAGCAAGGCAGGCAAGGCAAGGCAAGGCAAGAAAAGGCAAATCCAGGCATGGCAATTCCAGAAAATGAATGGCAAGGCAAAGCAATTGCAAGAAAGGCAATTCCAGGCAAGGCAATATCAGCTATGGCCAGGCAAGACCATTCCAGGGAATGCAATTCCAGGGAAGGCAAGACAAGAAAAGGCAATTTCAGGCAAGGCAAGGCAAGGCAAGGCAACTCCAGGGAAGGCAAGGCATGTCAAGGCAAACCCAGGCAAGGCAATTCCAGGCAAGAATATACAAGGCAATTCCAGGCTAGGCAATTTAAGAAAGGCAATTCCAGGCAAGGCAAGGCAATACAAGGCAATTCAAGAAAAAGCAATTTTAGCTATGGCCAGGCAAGACTATTCCAGGAAAGGCAATTCCAGGCAAGGCCAGGCAAGGAAACTCCAGGGAAGGCAAGTCAAAGCAAGTCCAGGCAAGGCAATTCCAGGCAAAGTAAGGAAAGGCAACTCAAGGCAATTCCAGGCAAGGCAAGAAAGGCAAGGTAACGCCAGGTAAGGCAAGTCAAGGCAAAGCAAAACAGTTTCAGACAAGGCAAATCAAGACATGGCAAGGAAAGGGAAGGCAAGTCAATTCTAGGCAAGGCAAGACAGGTCAGGGCTATTCCAGGCAGGGCAATTCCAGGCAAGGCAAGGCAAGACAAGGCAAGAAAGGGTAATTCAACACAGGGCAATTCCAGGTAAGGCAAGGCAAGGCAATTCTAGGCATGGGAATTCCAGGCGAGGAAAGGCAAGCCAAGGCAATGCAATTCCAGCCAAGGCAATTTCAGACTAGGCAAGGCAAGGCAATGCAAAGAAATTCCAGGATAATAAAGCAATTCCAGGCAAGGCAATTTCCGGCAAGGCAAGGCAAGGCAACAAAAGGCAATTGCAGGCACTGCAATGCAAGTCAAGGCAAGGAAAAGCAAGGCAAAACGAGACAACTCCAGGCTAGGCAATTCCAGGCATGGCAAGACAAGGCAATTCCAAGCTAGGCAATTCCAGGCAAAGAAGGCAATGCAAGGTAAGGCAGGGCATTTTCAGGCAAGGCAATGCAAGACAAAGAAATACCAGGCAGGACAATTCCGGATAGAGAAAGGCATGGCAATTCTAGGCCAGGCAATGCAAGAAAAGAAAAGGCATGGCAAGACAAGACAAAGCTAATCCAGGCAAAGAAATTCCAGAAAAGACAAGGTAAGGCAATGCAATTCCAGGAAATGAAAGGCAAGGCAAAGCAAGGTGAGTGAAAGCAATTACAGACTATGAAATTCCAACCAAGGCAAGGCAAGGCAATACCAGACTAGGCATTTCCAGGCAAGGCGATGCCAATCAAGACAATTCAGGGCAAGACGAACCCATGCAAGTAAAGGCCAGGCAATGCAAGGCAATTTTGGGAAAGTCAATTCCAGGCAAATCTAGGCAAGGCAAGGCAGTGCAATTTCAAGCATGGCAATTTCAGGCAAGGCAAGGCCAGGCAGGGAAAGGCAAGGCTATTCCAGGCAGGGCAATTGCAGGCTAGGCAAAGCAAGGCAACGTAAAAACATGCCAGGCAAGGCGAGGCAATTTCAGACAAGACAATTCCAGGAAAGGAAAGGAAAGGAAAGGAAAGGAAAGGAAAGGAAAGGAAAGGAAAGGAAAGGAAAGGAAAGGAAAGGAAAGGAAAGGAAAGGAAAGGAAAGGAAAGGAAAGGAAAGGAAAGGAAAGGCAATCCCAGGCAAGGCAATCCCAGGCAAGGCAATTCCAAGCAAGGCAAGGCAAGGCAAGACAAGGCAAATCCAGACAAGGCAATTCCAGGCAAGAAAAGGCAAGGCAAGGCAATTACATGCTAGGCTATTGCAAGAAAGGCAATTCCAGGAAAGGAAAGGCAAGACAAGGCAATTCAAGGCAAGACCGTTTTAGGTATGGCCAGGCAAGGCCATTACATGGAAGGCAATTCCAAGCAAGGCAAGACGAGGAAAGGCAATTTCAGGCAAGACAAGGCAAGGCAACTCCAGGGAAGGCAAGGCAAGGTAAATTCAGGCAAGACAATTCCAAGCAAGGAAAGGCAACTCAAGGCAATTTTAGTCAAAGCAAGGCAGGGCAAGGCAAGGCGACTCCACACAAAAGAATTCGTAATAAGGCAATTCAATGCAAGGCAATTCCAGGTAAGGAAATTCCAGGCAAGCCCAGGTAAGGCAAGGCAATGCAATTTTAGGCAGGCGTTTTTAGGCAAGAGAAGGCAATCCAAGGCAAGGCAATTCCTGGGAAGGCAATTCCAGGAAAGGCAAGCAAAGGAAAGGAAATTCCAAGCAAAGAAAAACACGGCAACTCCAGGCTAGACAAGGCAAGGCAGGGCAATTCCAGGCAGAGCAATTCTGGGCAAGGCAAGGCAAGGCAATTCTAGGCAAGACAAGGAAAGGAAAGACAAGGCAAGGCAAGACACGGCAAATTCAGGCAAAGCAATTCCAGGCAAGAATATGCAAATCAAAGCAATTCTGTGCAACGTAAGGGATGGCAAAGCAAGGCGAGGGAAGGCAATTCCAGGCTAGGCAATACAAGGCAAGACAAGGCAAGGCAGGGGAAGGCAATTTCATGCAAGGCAATCCGAGGCAAGACAAGGAAATTCCAGGCAAGTCCAGGGAAGGCAAGGCAATGCAATTCTAGCCAGGGTAGTTTTAGGCAAGGGAAGGCAATGCAAGGCAAGGCAATTCCTGGGAAGGCAATTCCGGGCAAGGCAAGACAAGGAAAGGCAATTCCAGGCAAGGCAAGGCATGACAACTCCAGGTAAGGCAAGGCAAGGCAAGGAAGGGCAATTTCAGGCAAGGCAAGGAAAGAGAGGGCAATTCCAGGCAGGGCAATTTCAGGCAAGGCAATTCCAGGCAAGGCAAGGCAAGGCAATTCTAGGAAAGGCAATTTCAGGCAAGGCAACGCAATTTTTCAGGCAAAACAAGACAAAGCAAGGCAAGGCAAGGCAATTCAACTCCAGGCAAAATATTTTTGGTAAGGCAATTCAATGCAAGGCAATTCCAGGCAAGTAAATTCCAGACAAGGCTAAGCCAGGCATTTTCAGGGAAGGCAAATCCAGGCACAGTAAGGCACAGTGAGGCAAAGCAAGGCAAGGCAAATCCAGGCAAGGCTGTGCTATTCCAGGAAGGGCAATTCCAGAAAAGGCAAGGCAAGGCAATTCTAGGCAAAGCAATTCCAGACAAGGAAAGGCAAGGCAAATTAATCTGCAACAAGGCAATTCCCCTCAAGGCAAGGAAAGCAAGCAATTCCAGGCAAGGTTATTTCATAAAAGACAAGGCAAGGCAATGCAGGGAAGGCAATTCCATGCAAGGCAATTCCAGGCAAGACAAGACAATGCAATTCAAGGCAAGAAAATTTCAGGCAAGCCCAGGTAAGGCAAGGCAATGCCATTTTTGGCAGGCAGTTTTAGGCAAGGGAAGCCAATGCAAGGTGAGGCAATTCCTGGGAAGGCAATTCCAGGCAAGGCAAGAAAGAAAAAGGCAATTCCGGGGAAGGCAAGACAAAAAAAGGCAATTCCAGAAAAGGCATGGCACGGCAACTCCAGGCAAGGCAAAGCACGGCAGGGCAATTTCAGGCAGATCAATACCAGGCAAGGAAAGGGAAGGCAAGGCAATTCTAGGCAACGCAAGGCAAAAAAGGAAGGCAAGGCAAGACAAGGCAAATTCAGGCAAAGCAATTTCAGGGAAGAAAAGGCAAGGCAATGCAATCCCAGGAAATGCAGGGCAAGGCAAGGCAAGGCAAAGCAAGACGAGGGAAGGCAATTCCAGGCTAGGCAATTCCAGTCAAGGCAAGGCAAGGAAAGGGATGGCAATTTCAGGCAAAGCAAGGAAAAGCAAATCAAGACAATACCAGCTAAAGCAAGAAAGGCAAGGAGACTCTAGGAAAGGCAAGTCAAGGCAAGGCAAAACAATTTCAGACAAGGCAAATCTAGACATGGCAAGGAAAAGGAAGGCAAGGCAATTCCAGGCAAGGCAAGGCAATACAGGGCAATTTCAAGCATGGCAATTCCAGGCAAGGCAAGACAAGATAGAGCAATTCAGGCAGGGCAATTCCAGGTAAGGCAAGGCAAGGCAATTCTAGGCATGGGAATTCCAGATAGAAAAAACAAGCCAAGACAACGCAATTCCAGGCAGGGCAATTTCAGACTAGGAAAGGCAAGGCAATGCAAAGAAATTCTAGGTAAATAAAACAATTCCAGGCAAGGCAATTTCCAGCAAGGAAAGGCAAGGCAATGCAATTCCAGGCAATGCAATGCAATGCAATGCAAGGCAAGGCAAAGCAAGGAAAAACAAGGCAATTTCAGGCCAGACTATTTCAGGCACGGCAAGACAATGCAATTCCATGCTAGGCAACTCCAGGCAATGCAAGGTAAGGCAAGCCAATTCCAGGCAAGGCAATATAAGATGGTGCAATTCCAGGCAGGGCAATTTTAGGAAAGGCAATGCAAGGGAAAGAAATTCTAGGCAGGGCAATTATGGGCAAGGCAAGGCAATTCTAGGTAAGGCAAGGCAAAAAAAGGAAAGCCATGGCAAAGCAAAACAGGACAAATTCAGGCAAAGCAATTCCAGGCAAAAAAGGCAAGGCAATGCAATTCCAGGCAATGCAAGACAAGGGAAAGCAAGGTGAGGAAAGGCAATTCCAGGCTAAGCAATTCCAAGCAAGGCAAGGCAAGGCAATTCAAATCTAGGCAATTCCAGTCAACACAAGGTAGGGCAAGGCAATTCCAGGCAACACAATCCCATGTAAGTAAAGGCCAGGCAATGCAAGGAAATTTTGGGAAAGTCAATTCCAGGCAAGTTTAGGCAAGGCAATTCCAGGCAATGCAAGGCAAGGCAGTGCAATTCTAGGCATGGTAATCTCAGACAAGGCAGGGAAAGGAAAGGCAACTCCAGGCAAAAAAAATTTGGTAAGGCAATTCAATGCAAGGCAATTTCACGCAAGTAAATTCCAGGCAAGGCTATGCCAGGCAATTGCAGGGAAGGCAAATCAAGGCACAGCAAGGCAAGGCAACTCCAGGCAAGACAAGGAAATTCCAGTCAGGGCAAATTCAGGCAAGGCAAGGCAAGGCAAGGCAAGGCAAGGCAATTCCTGGCGAGGAAAGGCAAGGCAAATTAATCTGAAACAAGGCAATTCCACTCAAGGCAAAGCAAGCAAGCAATTCCAGGAAAAGCTATTCCATGGAAGGCAATGCAACGCAATTCCAAGCAAGGCAAGGCAAGGCATGGCAAGGCAATTCCAGGCAAGACAAGACAACGCAATTCCAGGCAAGGAAATTCCAGCCAATCCTAGGTAAGGCAATGCAATGCAATTATAGGCAGACACCTTTAGGCAAGGGAAGGCAATGCAAGGCAAGGCAATTTCTGGGAAACAATCCCAGGCAAGGCAAGACAATAAAAAGCAACTCCAGGCAATGCAAGGCATGGAAACTCCAGGCAAGACCAAACAAGGCAGGGCAATTCCAAGTAGAGCAATACCGGACAAGAAAAGGCAATTCTAGGCAAGGAAAGGCAAAAAAGGCAAGGCAAGACAAGGAAAACTTAGGCAAAGCAATTTTAGAGAATAACAGGCAAGGCAATGCAATTCCAGGCAAGGCAAAGCAAGGCGAGGGAAGGCAATTCCATGCTAGGCAATTCCAGGCAAGGCATGGCAAGGCAATTCCAGGCAAGAAAATATCAGACAATCCTAGGTAAGGCAAGGCAATGAAATTTTAGGCAGGTACTTTTAGGCAAGAGAAGGCAATGCAAGGCAAAGCACTTCCTGGGAAGGCAATTCCAGGCAAGGCAAGACAAGAAAAAAATAATTCTAGGAAACCCAAGGCATGGCAACTCCAGGCAAGGCAAAACAAGGCAGGGCAATTCCAGGCAGAGCAATACCAGGCAACAACAAAAAAAGCAAGGCAATTCTAGGCAAGGCACAGCAAGTCAAAAAAGGCAAGGCAAGGCAAGGCAACTCCAGGGAAGGCAAGACAAGGCAAATCCAGGCAAGGCAATTCCAGGAAATAAAAGGCATGGCAAGGCAATTCCAGGCTAGGCAATTGCAAGAAAGGCAATTCCAGACAAGGCAAGGTAAGACAAGGCAACTGAAGGAAACACAATTTCAGCTATGGTCAGTCAAGACCATTTCAAGGAAGGCAATTCCAGGCAAAGGAAGACAAGGAAAGGCAATTCTAGGCAAGGCAAAGCAATGCAAATCCAGGAAAGGCAAGGCAAGGCAATTCCAGGCAAAGCAAGAAAAGGCAACTCAAGGCAATTCCAGGCAAGGCAAGAGAAGGCAGAGCAAGGCAAGGCAACTCCAGGCAAAAAAAATTTTGGTAACGCAATTAAATTCAAGGCAATTTCAGACAAGTAAATTCCAGGCATGGCTATGCCAGGCAATTGAAGGGAGGGCAAATCCAGGCACAGGAAGGCAAGGCAAGGCAACTCCAGACAAGGCATGGCAATTCCAGGCAGGGCAAATTTAGGCAATGCAAGGCAAGGCAAAACAACTCTAGGCAAGGCAATTCTAGTCAAGGCAATTGCAGGCAAGGAAAGGCAAGGCAAATTAATCTGAAACAAGGTAATTCCACTCAAGTCACAGCAAGCAAGCAATTCCAGGCAAGGCTATTCCAGGGAAGGCACGGCAATTCCAGGCAAGAAAATATCAGACAATCCTAGGTAAGGCAAGGCAATGCAATTTTAGGCAGGCACTTTTAGGCAAGAGAAGGCAATGCAAGGAAAAGCACTTCCTGGGCAATTCTGTGCAAGGCAATTCCAAACAAGACAAGACAATTCAATTCCCGGGAAAAAAATTCCAGGCTATCCCAGGTAAGGTAAGGCAATGCAATTTTAGGCAGGCAGTTTTAGGCAAGGGAAAACAATGCAAGGCTAGGAAATTCCCGGGAAGGCAATTCCAGGCAAGGCAATACAAGGAAAGGCAATTCCAGGCTAGGCAAGACACGGCATCTCCAGGCAAGGCAAGAAAAAATAGAGCAATTCCAGGCAGAGCAATACTGGGCAAGGCAAGGCAAGGCAAGGCAAGGCAAGGCAAGGCAAGGCAAGGCAAGGCAAGGCAAGGCAAGGCAAGGCAAGGCAAGGCAAGGCAAGGCAAGGCAAGGCAAGGCAAGGCAAGGCAAGGCAAGGCAAGGCAAGGCAAGGCAAGGCAAGGCAAGGCAAGGCAAGGCAAGGCAAGGCAAGGCAAGGCAAGGCAAGGCAAGGCAAGGCAAGGCAAGGCAAGGCAAGGCAAGGCAAGGCAAGGCAAGGCAAGGCAAGGCAAGGCAAGGCAAGGCAAGGCAAGGCAAGGCAAGGCAAGGCAAGGCAAGGCAAGGCAAGGCAAGGCAAGGCAAGGCAAGGCAAGGCAAGGCAAGGCAAGGCAAGGCAAGGCAAGGCAAGGCAAGGCAAGGCAAGGCAAGGCAAGGCAAGGCAAGGCAAGGCAAGGCAAGGCAAGGCAAGGCAAGGCAAGGCAAGGCAAGGCAAGGCAAAAAAGGAAAGGCAAGGCAAGGCAAGGCAAGGCAAGGCAAGGCAAGGCAATTCTAGGCAAGGCAAGGCAAAAAAGGAAAGGCAAGGCAGGGCAAGACAAGGCAAATCAAGGCAAAGCAATTCCAGGGAAGAAAAGACAAGACAATGCAATTCCAGGCAATGCAAGGCAAGGCAAAGCAAGGCGAGGGAAGGCATTCCAGGCTAGGCAATTCCAGGCAAGGCAAGGAAAGGCAATTTCAGGCATGACAATGCCAGGCAAAGAAAGGAAAGGCAACTAAGGGCAATTCCAGGCAAGGCAAGAAAGGAAAGGTAAAGCTAGGAAAGGCATGTCAAGGCAAGTTAAAACAATTTCAGAAAAGGCAAATACAGATATGGCACGGAATGAGAAGGCAAGGCAATTCATGGCAAGACAAGGCAATGTAGGGAAATTACAGGCAGGGAAAATCCAGGTAATTTAAGACAAAATAGGGCAATTCAAGGCAGGGTAATTACAAGTAAGGCAAGGCAAGGCAATTCTAGGCATGGAAATTCCAGGCAAGGAAAGGCAAGCCAAGGCAACGCAATTTCAAGCATGGCAATTCCAGACTAGGCAAGGCAAGGCAACGCAAAGAAACTCCAGGCAACTAAAGCAATTCCAGGCAAGGCAATTTCTGGCAAGGAAAGGCAAGCCAAGGCAACTCCAGGCAATGCAACACAAGGCAAGGCAAGGCAAGGCAAAGCAAGGAAAAACAAGGCAATTCCAGGCTAGGTAATTCCAGGCACGTCGAGACAACGCAATTCCACGACAGGCAATTCCAGGCAATGAAAGGTAAGGCAAAACAATTCCAGGCAAGGCAATGCAAGATGGGGAAATTCCAGGTAGGGCAGTTTCAGGCAAGGCAAGGCAAGGCAGAAAAATTCCAGAGAGGGCAATTCCAGGCAAGGCAAAGCAAAAAATGAAAGGCATGGCAAGGCAAGACAAGGCAAATCCAGGCAGAGCAATTCCAGGCAAGAAAATACAAGGCAATGCAATTCCAGGCAATGCAAGGCAAGGAAAAGCAAGGTGTGGAAAGGCAATTTCAGGCTAGGCAATTCCAGGCAAGGCAAGGCAATTCCAGGCCAGGAAATTCCAGGCAATGCAAGGTAAGGCAAGGCAATTCCAGGCAAGACAATCCCATGTAAGTAAAGGTCAGGCAATGCAAGGCAATTTTCAGAAAGTCAATTCCAGGTAAGTCTAGGCAAAATAATTTCAGGCAAGGCAAGGCAAGGCAGTGCAATTCCAGGCATGGCAATTTGAGACAAGGCAAGGCCAGCCAGGAAAATTCCGGACAGTGCAATTACAGGAAGGGCAGGGCAAGATAATCCAGGCAGAGCAATTGCAGGATAGGCAAAGCAAGGGAACACAAGAAAATTCCAGGCAAGGAAAGGCATCTCCAGGCAAGACAATTCCAGGCAAGGCAATAAACGTTAAGACAATTCCAGGCAAGGCAATTCCAGGCAAGGCAATTCTAGGCAAGGCAAGGAAAGGAAAGGAAGAACAAGACAAGGCAAATACAGGCAAGGCAATTCCAGGAAAGAAATGGCAAGGCAAAGCAAAGCAATTCCAGGCTAGGCAATCGCAAGAAGGGCAATTCCAGGCAAGGTATGACAATACAAGGCAATTTAAGGCAAGGCAATTACAGCTATGGCCAGGAAAGGCCATTCCAGAAAAGGCAATTTCAGGCAAGGCAATTTCAGGCAAGGCAAGGCAAGGCAACTCCAGGAAAGGCAAGGCAAGGCAAATTTAGGCAAGGCAATTCCAGGCAGGAAAAGGCAAAACAAGTCAATTCCAGGCTAGGAAATTGCAAGAAAGGCAATTCCAGGTAAGGCAAGGCAAGACGAGGCAATTCAAGGAAAGGCAATTTCAGCTATGGCCAGGCAAGGCCATTCCAGGGAAGGCAATTCCAGGCAAGGCAAGATGAGGAAAGGCAACTCCCTGCAAGGCAAGGCAAGGCAAGGCAATTCCAGGCAAGGCAAGGCAAGGCAAGACAAGGAAGGGTAAGTCATGGCAACTCGGAGCAAAAAAAATTTTGGGTAATGCAATTCAATGCAAGGCAATTCCAGGAAAGTAAATTCCAGGCAAGGCTATGCCAGGCAATTGCAGGTAAGCCAAATCGAGGCACAGCAAGGCAAGGCAAGCCAAGGCAATTCTAGGAAAGTCAAAGCAAAAAAAGGAAAGGAAAGACAAGGCAAATCCATGGAAAGCAATTCCAGGCAAGAAAAGGCAAGGCAATGCAATTCCAGGTAATGCAAGGCAAGGCTAAGCAAGGCAAGGGAAGGCAATACTAGGCTAGGCAATTCCAGGCAAGGCAAGGCAAGGCAATTTCAGGCATGGCATTTCCAGGCAAAGCAAGGAAAAGCAATGCAAGGCAATTCCAGGCAAGACAAGAAAGTCAAGGTAACGCTAGAAAGGGCAAGTCAAGGCAAGTCAAGGCAAGTCAAAACAATTTCAGGCAAGGCAAATCCAGACATGACAAGGAAAGGGAAGTCAAGGCAATTCTGGGCAAGACAATGCAATGCAGGGTAAGGCAATTTCATTCAAGGCAATTCCAGGCAAGACAAGACAACGCAATTCGAGGCAAGGAAATTTTAGGCAAGCCCAGGTAAGGCAAGGCAATGAAATTTTAGGCACCCAGTCTTTAGCAAGGGAAAGCAATACAAGGCAAGGCAATTCCTGGGAAGGCAATTCCAGGTAAGGGAAGACAAGGAAAGGCAATTCCAGGCAAGGCAAGGCAAGGCAACTCCAGACCAGGCAAGGCAAGGCAGGGCAAAACAATTTCAGACAAGGCAAATCCAGACATGGAAAAAAAGGGAAGGCAAGGGAATTCCAGGCAAGGCAAGACAAGATAAGGCAATTTAAGGCAGGGCAATTACAGGTAAAACAAGGCAAGGCAATTCTAGGCATGGAAATTCCAGGCAAGGAAAGGCAAGCCAAGGCAACGCAATTCCAGGCTAGGCAAGGCAAGGCAACGCAAAGAAATTCCAGGAAAATAAAGCAATTTCAGGCACGGCAATTTCTGGCAAGGAAAGGCAAACCAAGGCAATTCCAGGCAATGCAACGCAAGGCAAGGTAAAGCAAAAAAATTCCAGGCTAGGCAATTCCAGGCATGACAAGACAACGGAATTCCAAGCTGGGCAATTCCAGGCAAAGCAAGGTAAGGCAAGGCAATTCCAGGCAAGTCAATGCAAGATGGTGCAATTTTAGGCAGGGCAACTTCAGGCAAGGCAAGTAAAGGCAGGGAAATTCCGTGCAGGAAATTCCACGCAAGGAAAGGCAAGGCAATTCTAGGCAACGTAAGGCAATAAAAGGAAAAGCATGGCAAGCAAGACGAGACCAACCCAGGCAAAGCAATTCCAGGCAAGAAAAGGCAAGGCAATGCAATTCCAGGCAATGCAAGACAAGGGAAAGCAAGGTGAGAAAGGACAATTCCAGGCTAGGCAATTCCAGGATAGTCAAGGCAAGGCAAGGCAATTCCAAACTAGAAAATTTCAGGCAACACAAGGTAAAGCAAGGCAATTCCAGGCAAGACAATCCCATGTAAGTAAACATCAGGCAATGCTAGGCGATTTGGGGAAAGTCAATTCCAGACAAGTCTAGGCAAGGCAATTCCAGGCAAGGCAAGGCAGTACAATTCCAGGCATGGCAATTTCGGACAAGGCAAGGCCAGCCAGGGAAATTCCAGACATGGCAATTCCTGGAAGGGCAGGTCAAAGCAATTTCAGGCAGAGCAATTGCAGGCTAGGCAAAGCAAGGCAACGTAAAAGAACTCAAGGCAAGGCAAGGCAACTCCAGGCAAGATAATTCCAGACAAGGCAAGGAAGGTTAAGGCAATTTCAGACAAGGCAATTACAGGCTAGGCAATTCTAGGCAAGGAAAGGCAAGACAAGGCAAATCCAGGCAAGGCAATTCCAGGCAAGAAATGGCAAGGTAAAGAAATTCCAGGCTGGGCAATTGCAAATAAGGCAAATCCAGGCAAGGCAAGGCAAGACAAGGCAATTTAAGGCAAGGCAATTTCAGCTAAGGCCAGGCAAGGCCATTTCAGGGAAGGCAATTCCAGGCAAGGCAAGACTAGGAAAGGCAATTTCAGTCAAGGCAAGGGAAGGCAACTCCAGGGAAGGCAATGCAAGATGGTGCAATACCAAGCAGGGAAATTTCAGGCATGGCAAGGCAAGGCAAGGCAAGGCAAGGCAAGGAAATTTCAGGGAGGACAATTCCTTTTAAGACAATGCAAGGCAATTCTAGGCAATGCAAGGCAGAAAAGGAAAGTCACAGAAAGGCAAGACAAGGCAAATCCAGGCAAAGAAATTCCAGGCAAGGAAAGACAAGGCAATGCAATTCCAGGCAATGCAAGGCAAGGGAAAGAAACGTGAAAAAAAGCAATTCCAGGCGAGGCAATTCCAGGCAAGGCAAGGCAAGACAATTCCATGCCAGGCAATTCCAGAAAATGCAAGGTAAGGCAAGGCAATTCCAGGCAAGACAATTTCATGTAAGTAAAGGCCAGGCAATGTAGGCAATTTTTGAAAAGTCAATTCCAGGCCAGTCTAGGCAAGGCAATTCCAGGAAAGGCAAGGCAAGGCAGTGTAATTCCAGGCATGGCAATTTCAGGCAATGCAAGGCCAGCTAGGGAAATTCCAGACAGGAAAATTCCAGGCAGAGCAAGACAAGGCAATTTCAGGCAGAGCAATGGCAGGCTAGGCAAAGCAAGTGAACACAAGAAAATTCCAGGCAAGGAAAGGCAACTCCAGGCAAGGCAAGTCCAGGCAAGGCAATTCCAGGCAAGGCAAGGCAAGACAAGGCAACTCAAGGCCAGGCAAGTTCAGCTATGGCCAGGCAAGGCCATTCCAGGGAAGGCAATTCCAGGCAAGGCAAGAAAAGGAAAGGCAATTGCAGGCAAGGCAAGGCAAGGCAACTTTAGGGAAGGCAAGGCAAGGCAAATCCAGGCAAGGCAATTCCAGGCAAGAAAAGGCTAGGCTAGGCAATTGCAAGAAAGGCAATTCCATGTAAGGCAAGGCAAGACGAGACAATTCAAGGCAAGGCAATTTCAGCTATGGCCAGAAAATGCCACTCCAGAAAAGGCAATTCCAGGCAAAGCAAGAAGAGGAAAGGCAATTTCAGGTAAGGCAAGGCAAGTCAAGGCAACTCCAGGGAAGGCAAGGCAAGGCAATTCCAGGAAAAGCAAGGAAAGACAACTCAAGGTAATTTCAGGCAAGGCAACACAAAGCAACGCAACGCAAGTTGAGGCAAAGCAAGACAAGTTAGGGCAATGTAAGGCAACTCAAGGCAAAAAAAATTTTGGTAAGGCAATTTAATGCAAGGCAATTTCTGGCAAGTAAATTCCATGCAAGGCTATGCCAGGCAATTGCAGGAAAGGCAAATTCAGGCACAGCAAAACAAAGCAAGGCAAGGCAACTGAAGGCAAGGCAGGGCAATTACAAGCTGAGAAATTCAGGTAAGACAAGGAAAAGCAGGGCAATTCCAGACAAGGCAAGGCAAGGCATTTATAGGCAAGGCAATTCCAGGCGTGTAAAGGCAAGGCAAATTAATTTGAAACAAGGCAATTCCACTTAATGCAAGGCAAGAAAGCAATTCCAGGCAAGGGAAGGCAAGGCAGGGCAAGGCAATTGCATCCAAGACAATTCCAAGAAAGACAAGACAATGCAATTCCAGGCAAGAAAATTCCTGGCAATTCCAGATAAGGCAAGGTAATGCAATTTTAGGCAGGCAGTTTTAGGCAAGAGAAGGCAATGCAAAACAAGGCAATTTCTGGGAAGGCAATTCCACGCAAGGCAAGACAACAAAATGCAATTCCAGGCAAGGCACAGCAGCTCTAGGGAAGGCAAGGCAAGGCAGCGCAATTCCACGCAGACCAATACCAGGCAAAGAACGGCAAAGCAAGGCAATTCCATGAAAGGCATGGCCAAAAAGGAAAGGCAAAACAAGGCAAGACAAGACAAATCCAGGCAAAGCAATTCCGGGCAACAAAAGGCAAGGCAATGCAATTCCAGGTAATGCAAGGCAAGGCAAAGCAAGGTGAGGGAAGGCAATTCCAGTCTAGGCAATTCCAGGCAAGGCAAGCCAAGGCAAGGCAATTTCAGGCATGGCAATTTCAGGCAAAGCAAATAAAGGCAAGGTAACGCTAGGAAAAACAAGTCAAGGCAAGGCAAAAGAATTTCAGACAAGGCAAATCTAGACATAGCAAGGAAAGGGAAGGCAAGGTAATTTCAGGCAAGGCAAGGCAGTGCAACGCAATTTTAGGCAAGGCAAGACAAGGCAGGGCAAGGAAAGGCAACTCCAGGCAAAAATATTTTTGTAAGGCAATTTAATGCAAGGCAATTCCAGGCAAGTAAATCCCAGGCAAGGCTATTCTAGGCAATTGCAGGGAAGGCAAATCCAGGCACGGCAAGGCAAGGCAACGCAACGCAATTCTAGGCAAGGCAAAGCAAAAAAGGAAAGGCAAGTCAAGGCAAGACAAGATAGATCCAGACAAAACAATTCCAGGCAAGGAAAGGCAAGGCAATGCAATTACAGGTAATGCAAGGCAAGGCAAAGCAAGGCGAGGGAAGGAAATTTCAGGCTAGTCAATTCCAGGGAAGGCGAGGCAACGCAAGGCAATTTCAGGCATGGAAATTCCAGGTGAAGCAAGAAAATGCAACTCAAGGCAATTCCAGGCAAGGCAAGCAAGGCAAGGTAACGCATAGAAAGGCAAGTCAAGGCAGATCAAAACAATTTCAGACAAGGCAAATCCAGACATAGAAAGGAAAGGGAAGGCAAGAAAATTCCAGGCAAGGCAAGGAAATGCAGGGCAATTCCAGGCAGGGTAATTTCAGGAAAGCCAAACAAGGCAATTCTAGGCATGGGAATTCTAGGCAAGAAAATGCAAGCCAAGGCAATGCAATTCCTGGTATGCAATTCCAGACTAGGCAAGGCAAGGCAACAAAATTCCAGGCAAATAAAGCAATTTCAGGCAAGCCAATTTCTGGCAAAAAACGGTAAGGCAATTCCAGGCAATGAAACGCAAGGCAAGGCAAGGCAAAGCAAGGCAAAACAAGGCAATTCCAGGCTAGGCAATGCACGACGGTGCAATTCCAGGCAGGGAAATTTTAGGCAAGGCAAGGCAAAGCAGGGATATTCCAGGGAGGGCAATTCTGGGCAAGGCAAGGCAAGGCAAAAAAGGAAGGGCATGGCAAGGCAAGACAAGGCTAATTCAGGCCAAGCAATTCCATGCAAGAAAAGGCAAGGCAATGCAATTCCAGGCATTGCAAGGCAAGGGAAAGCAAGGTGAGGAAAGGCAATTTCAGGCTAGACAATTACAGGCAAGGCAAGGGAAGGTACGGTAAATTAATTCCAAGTTAGGAAATTCCAGGCAACGCAAGGTAAGGCAAATCAATTCTAGGCAAGACAATCCCTTGTAAGTAAAGGCCAGGCAATGCAAGGCTATTTTGGGAAAGTCAATTCCAGGCAAGGCAATTCCAGGCAAGGCAAGGCAAGGCAAGGCAGTGCAATTCCAGGCAAGGTAATTTCAGACAAAGCAAGGCCAGCCAGGGAAATTCCGGACAGTGCAATTATGGGCAGGGCAGAACAAGACAATTCCAGGCAGAGCAATTGCAGGCTAAGCAAAGCAAGGCAACGCAAGAAAATTCCAGGCAAGGCAAGGCAACTCCAGGCAAGACAACTCCAGGCAATACAAGGAAAATTAAGGCAATTCTAGGCAAGGAAATTCCAGGCAAAGAAATTCTAGGCAAGGCAAGGCAAGAGAAGACAAGGCCAATCCAGGCAAGGCAATTCCAGAAAAGAACTGGCAAGGCAAAGCAATTCCAGGCCAGGCAATTCCAAGCTTGGCAATTCCAGGCAAGGCAAGGCAATTCCAGGCAACGCAAGGTAAAGCCAAACAATTCCAGGGAAGACAATTCCAGGCAAGGCAATCCCATGTAAGTAAAGGCCAGACAATGCAAAGCAATTTTGGGAAAGTCAATTCCAGGCAAGTCTAGGCAAGGCAATTCCAGGCAAGGCAAGGCAAGGTAGTGCAATTACAGGCATGGCAATTTCAGACAAAACAAGGCCAGGCAGGGCAATTCCAGGCAGGGCAATTCCAGGCAGGGCAGGGTAAGGCAATTCCAGACAGGGCAATTACAGTCTAAGCAAAGAAAGGCAACACAAGAAATTTCCAGGCAAGGCAAGGCAAGGCAGGCCAAGGCAAGGCAACTCCAGGCAAAAAAATTTCTGGTAAGGCAATTCAATGCAAGGCAACTCTAGGCAAGTCAATTCCAGGCAAGGCTATGCCAGGCAATTGCAGGAAAGAAAAATCCAGGCACAGCAAAGCAAAGCAAGAAAGGCAACTCCAGGCAAGGCAGAAAAATTCCAGGCAGGGCAAATTCAGGCAAGGCAAGGCAAGGAAGGGCAATTCCAGACAAGGCATGGCAAGGTAATTATAGGCAAGGCAATTCCAGGCGAGAAAAGGTAAGGCAAATTGATTTGAAACAAGGCAATTCGACTCAAGGAAATGCAAGGCAGGGAAATTTCAGACAAGGCAAGGCAATTCCAGGTGAGAAAAGGCAAGGCAAATTGATTTGAAACAAGGCAATTCGACTCAAAGCAAGGCAAGCAAGCAATTCCAGGCAACGCTATTCCAGGCAAGGCAAGGCAAGGCAATTCTGAGCAAGGCAATGCAAGGCAGGGCAAGGCAATTCCATGCAAAGCAATTCCAGACAAGACAAGGCAACACAATTCCAGACAAGGAAATTCCAGGCAAGTCCAGGTAAGGCAAGGCAATGCAATTCTAGGTAGGGCACTTTTAGGCAAGGGAAGGCAATGCAATGAAAGGCATTTCCTGGGAAGGCAAATCCAGGCAAGACAAGAGAAGGAAAGAGAATTTCAGGCAAGAAAAGGCATGGCAACTCCAGGCAAGGTAAGACAAGAAAGGGCAATTCCAGGCAGGGCAATTCCCGGCAAGGAAAGGCAAGGCATTTCTAGGCAAGGTAATTCCTTGCGGGAAAAGGCAAGGCAAATTAATTTAAAACAAGGCAATTCCACTCAAGGCAAGGCAAGCAAGCAATTCCAGGCAAGGCTATTCCAGGGAAGGCAAGGCAAGGCAATTCCAGGCAAGGCAATTCCAGGCAAGGCATATCTATGCAATTCAATTCCAGGCAAGACAAGTCAATGCAATACCACGCAAGGAAATTTCAGGCAAGCCCAGGTAAGGCAAGGCAATGCCATTTTAGGCAGGCAGGTTTAGGCAAGGGAAGGCAATGCAAGGCAAAGCAATTCCTGGAAAGGCAATTCCAGGCAAGGCAAAACCAGGAAAGGCAATTCCAGGCAAGGCAAGGCACAGAAACTCCAGGCAAGGCAAGGCAAGGCTGGTCAATTTCACGCAGAGCAATACCAGGCAAGGCAAGGCAAAAGAAAGAAAAGGCACGACAAGGCAAACCCTGGCTATGCAATTCCAGGCAAGAAAAGGCAAGGCAATGCAATTTCAGGCAATGGAAGACAAGGGAAAGCAAGGTGAGGAAAGGCAATTTCAGGCTAGGCAATTTCAGGCAAGGCAAGGCACAGCAACTCCAGGCAAGGCAAGGCAAGTCAGGGCAGTTCCAGGCAGGGCAACTTCAGGCAAGGCAAGGGGAGGTAATTCTAGGCAAGGAAATTCCAGGAGAAGAATGGTAAGGCAAATTAATCTGAAACAAGTTCATTTCATTCAAGGCAAGGCAAGCAAGCAATTTCAGGCAAGGCTGTTCCAGGGAAGGCAAGGCAAGACAATTCCAGGCAAGGCAATTTCAGGCAATGCAAGGCAAGACAGGGCAATGCAATTCCAGGAAAGGCAATTCCAGGTAAGAAAATTTCAAGCAAGTCCAGGTAAGGCAAGGCAGTGCAATTCTAGGCAGGTAGGTTTAGGCAAAGGAAAGCAATGCAAGGCAAGCAATTCTAGGCAAGGCAAGGAAACGCAAGGCAAAGCAAGGTGAGGCAAAACAATTTCAGACAAGGCAAATTCAGATACGGCAAAGAAAGGCAATTCCAGCAAGGCAAGGCAAGGCAGGGCAATTCCAGGCAAGGCAAGGCAAAACAGGGCAATTCAAAGCAGGGCAACTCCAGGAAAACCAATACAAGACAATTCTAGTCATGGGAATTCGAGGCGAGGCAAAGCAAGCCAATGCAATGCAATTCCAGGCAGGGCAATTTCAGGCTATGGAAGAAAAGGCAACGCAAAGAAATTCCAGGCAAGGGAAGGCAATTCCAGGCAAGGCAATTTTCGGCAATAAAACGCAGTGCAAGGCAATTCCAGGCAAGGAAAAACAAGGCAATTCCCAGCAAAAAAGGCAATGCAAGGCAATTCCAGGCAATGCAATGCAACGCAAGGCAAGGCAAGGCAAGGCAATACAGGGCAAAAAAAAAAAGGCAAATCCAGGCAAGGCAATTCCAGGCAAGAAAAGGCAAGGCAAGGCAATTTCAGGCTAGCCAGTTGCAAGAAAGGCAATTCCAGGCAAGGCAAGGCAAGAAAAGGCAATTCCAGGCAACACAATTTCAGGTATATTAAGGAAACGCACTTTCAGGGAAGGCAATTCCAAGCAAGGCAAGGCAAGGCAACAATAGGAAAGGCAACTTCAGGCAAAACAAGTCAAGGCAATTCCAGACAAGGAAATTGCAGGCAAAGCAAAAAAAGGCAACTCAAGGCAATTCCAGGCAAGGCATGGTAATGTAAGGCAAGGCAAGGCAATGCAAGTCAAGGCAAGGCGAAACAATTTCAGACAAGGCAAATCCAGACACGGCAAGGAAAGAAAAGTTAAGGCAATTTCAGGCAAGGCAAGGCAATGCAGGGCATTTAGACGCAGGGCAATTCCAGGCAAGTAAAGGCAAGGCAATTCTAGGCATTGGAATTTCAAGGAAGGCAAGGTAAGCCAAGACAAAACAATTGCAGGCAGGGTAATTTCAGATGAGGCAAGGCAAGGCAAAGCAAACAAATTTTAGGCAAGGGAAGGCAATTCCATGCAAGGCAATTTCCGGCAAGAAAAGGCAAGGCAAGGCAATTAAAGGCAACGCAAGGCGAGGCAATTACAGGCTTGGAAATTTCAGGCACGACAAGGCAAGGCAAGTCCAGGCTAGGAAATTCCAGGCAACCCTAGGTAAGGCAAGGCAATACCAGGCAAGGCAATTCCATTCAAGGCAATCACATGTGAAAAAAGCCAAGGCAATTCAAGGCAATTTTGGGAAAGTCAATGCAGGTAAGGCAAAGCAAGACAATTCCAGGCAAGGCAAGGCAAGACAGTGAATTTCCAGGCATGGCAATTTCAGGCAACGCAAGGCAATGCAGGGCAATTACAGGCAGGGGAATTCCGGACAAGGCAAGGCAAGGAAAGGAAAGGCAAAACAAGGCAAATCCAGGCAAATCAATTCCAGGCAAGAATAGACAAGGCAATACAATTCCAGATAATGCAAGGCAAGGCAAAACAAGGTGAGGTAAGGCAATTCTGGGTTAGGAAATTCCAGGGAAGGCAGAGCAGGGAAATTCCAGGCTAGGCAATTCCAGGCAATGCAAGGTAAGGCAAGGCAATTCCAGGCAAGACAATTCCAGGAGAGAGAATAAATGTAAAAAAAAAAGGCAAGTCAATGCAAGGAAAATTTGGGAAAGTCAAATCCAGAAAAGGAAAGAAAAGGTAATTCCAGGCAAGGCAAGCCAAGGCAGTGCAAATCCAGGCAGTGAAATTCCAGGCAAGGCAAAGCAATGCAAGGCAATTCTAGGCAAGGCAATTCCAGGTAAGGCAATTCGAGGCAAGGCAATTCTAGGCGATGCATGGCAAGGCAAGGCAAGGCAAACAAGGAAAATACAGACAAGTCAATTCCAGGCAAGAAAAGGCAAGGCAAGGCAATTCCAGTCTAGGCAAGTGCAAGATAGGCAACTCCAGGCACGGCAAGACAAGACAATTCCAGGCAAGGCAATTTCAGGTACAGCAAGGCAAGGCAAGTCCAACGAAGGCAATTCCAGGCAAGGCAAGCCAAGGCAACTCCAGGCAAGGCAAGGCAAGGCAATTCCATGCAAGACAATTCTAGGCAAAGCAAGGAAACAGAGCTCAAGGCAATTCCAGGCAAGGCAAGGCAAGGCAAGGCAATTACATGCAAGGCAAGGCAAGGTAAGGCAAGGCAAGGCAAGGAAACTCCAGGCAAGAAAATTCCTGACAAGGCAAATAAATGCAAGGCAATTCCAGGTAAGCAAATTTCAGGCAAGGCTAAGCCAGGCAATTCCAGGCAAGGAGAATTCAGGCACAGCAAAACAAAGGAATTCAAGGCAATTCCAGGCGAGGCAAGGCAGGGCAATTCCAGGAAGGGCAATTCCAGGCAAGGCAAGGCAATTTCAGGCAGGGAAATTCCAGACAAGGCTAGGCAAGGCAAGACAAGGTAATTCCATGCAAGGCAATTCCAGGCGAGACAAGACAAAAAAATTCCAGGCAAAGAAATTCCAGGCAAGTCAAGGAAAGGCAAGGCAATGCAATTCTAGACAGGGCAGTTTAAGGCAAGTAAAGGCAATGCAAGGCAAGGAAATTACCGGCAAGGCAAGGCAAATCAAGGCAAGATTTTAAAAAAACAATTTTAGACAAGGCAAATCCAGATACGGCAATTAAAGGAAATGAAAGGGAATTCCAGGCATGGTAAGGCAAAGCAAAGAAATTCCAGGCAAAGGAAGGCAAATCTAGGCAAGGCAATTTCCGGCATAGAGTCAAGGTAAGGCAATACCAGGCAATTCAAGGAAAGTCAAGGCAAGGCAGAGCAAGGCAGGGTAAGGAAAATCCAGGCTTGGCAATTCCAGGCAAGGCAAGGCAAATCAAGGCAATGTTAGGTTAGAAAATTTTAGGCAGTGCAAGACAATGCAAGGTAAGGCAAGGCAATTCCAGGCAAGGGAATCCCATGAAAGGAAATGCAAAGCAATGCAAGGCAATTTTGGGAAAGTCAATTCCAGGCAAGTCTAGGCAAGGCGAGGCAGGGCAATTCCAGGCAAGGCAAGGCAAGGCAAGGCAAGGAAATGAAAGGTAAGGCAAGGCAAATCAAGGCAAATCCAGGCAAAGCAATTTCAGAAAAGGAAAGGCAAGGCAATGCAATCTTAGGCAAGGCAAAGTTAGGCGAGGGAAGACAATTCAGGCTAGACAATTCAAGGCAAGGCAAGGCAAGGCAAGGCAATTCCAATCTAGGCAATTACAGGCACCGCAACATAAAACAAGGCAACTCCAAGGAAGACAATTCCAGGCAAGGCAATCCTATGTAACGAATGGCAAGGCAATGCATGGTAATTTTGGGAAGGTCATTTCCTGGCAAGGCAAGCCAAGACCATTCTAGCAAGGCAAGGCAAGGCAGTGCAATTCCATGCAAGAAAATTTCAGGCAAGATAAGGCAAGGCAAGGCAATTTCAGGCAGGGCAATTCCGGGCAAGGCAATGAAGAGCAATTCTAGGCAAGGCAAAGCAAGGCAAGAAAAGGAAAGGCAAACCAAGGCAAGGAAAAACAAGGCAAATCCAGGCAAAGCAATCCCAGGCAAGAATAGGAGAGCAATGTATTTCCAGGCAATGCAAGGCAAGGCAATGCAAGGCGAGGGAAGGCAATTCGAGGCTAGGCAATTCCATGCAAGGCAATTCGGGGAAATTGCAGGCTAGGCAATTCCAGGCAACACAAGAAAAGGAAAGGCAATTTCAGGCAAGACAATTCTAGGCATGGAAATCCCATGTAATGAAAGGCAAGGCAATGAAAGGCAATTTTGGAAGAGTCAATTCCAGGCAAGGCAACGCAAGGCCATTCCAGACAAGACAATTCCAGGCAAAGCAATTCCATGTAAGGAAGGACAAGGCAATGCAAAAAAAATTTGGGAATGTCAAATCCAGGCAAGACAGGGAAACGCAATTTCAGGCAAGCTAAGGCAAGGCAGTGCAATTCCAGTCAGGGCAATTTCAGGCAAGGCAAGGCAAAACAGGGCGATGCCAGTCAGGGCAATTACGGCAAGGCAAAGCAAGGCAATTCCAGGAAAGGCAAGGCAAGCCAAGACAAGGCTATTTCACACATGGCAATTCAAGGCTTGGTGAAGCAAGGCAATGCAAGAAAATTCCAGGCAAGGCAAGGCAATTCCAGGCAAGACAATTCCAGGTAAGTCAAAAAAAGGCAAGGCAACTCCAGGCAAGACAATTTCAGGCAAGGCAATTCTAGGCAAGGCAAGGCAAGAAAAAAAAGGCAAGGCAAGACAAGGCAGATCAAGGAAAGGCAATTACAGGCAAGAAAAAGCAAGGCAAGCCATTTTCAGGCTAAACAACTGCAAGAACGGCAATTTCTGGCAAATCAAGGCAAGACAAGGCAATTCGAGGCAAGGCAATTTCAGGTATGGAAAGGCAAGGCAATTGCAGGCTAGGCAAGGCAACTCCAGGCTTGGCAATTCCAGGCAAGGCAGAGCAAGGCAATCCTAGGCAAGGCGAGGCAAGACAAGGAAAGGCAAGAAAAGGCAAATCCAGGGAAAGCAATTGCAGGCAAGGAAAAGCAAGGCAATGCAATTACAGGCAATGCAAGGCAAGGCACAGCAAGGAGAGCAAAGGCAATTCCAGGCTAGGCAATTCCAGGCAAGGCAAGACAAAGCAATTTAAGCCTAGGCAATTCCAGGAAATGCAAGGTAAATCAAGGCAATTCCAGGCAAGAAAATTCCAGGCAAGGCCATTTCATGTAATGAAAGGCAATACAGTGCAAGATAACTTTGGAAAAGTCAATTCTATTCAAGTCAAGGCACAGCAATTCCAGGCAGGGCAAGGCAAGGCATGGCAATTCCAGGCATGGCAATTTCAGGCACGGCATGGAAAAACAAGGCAAATTCAGGCGGTTCAATTCCGGGCAAGGCAAGGCAAGGCAAGGCAATTCCAGGCAGGGCAATACCAGCCTAGGCAAAGCAAGGCAATGCAAGAAAATACCAGGCAAGGCATGGCAATTTCAGGTAAGACAATTCCAGGCAAGGCAAGGAAAGGCAAGAAAATTCCAGGCAAGGCAATTCTAGCAAGGCAACACAAGGCCAATCCAATCAAGGCAATTCCAGGCAAGAAAAGGAAAGAAATGCAACTCCAGGCTAGCCAATTGCAAAAATGGTGATTCCATGTAAGGAAAGGAAAAGCAAGGCAATTTCAGGCAAGGCAATTTCTGGTATGGCAAGTCAAGGCATTTGCAGGCAAGGCAAGGGAAGGCAATTCCAGGCTTGGAAATTTCAGGCAACACAAGGTAAGGCAAGGCAATTCCTGGCAAGACAATTTTATGCAAGGAAATCTCATGTAAGAAAAGGAAAGGCAATGCAAGGCCATTTGGGGAAAGTCAATTCCAGGCAAGGCAAGGAAGGCAAGTCAATTCCAGGCAATGCAAGGAAAGTAAGTGCAATTCCCTGCAGGGAAATTTCAGGCAAGACAATTTAAGGCAGGGCAATTCTGGGCAAGGACAGGCAGGTAAATTCTAGGCAATTCAAGACAAGGAAAAGAAAGGCAATGCAAGGCAAGACAAGGCAAATACAGGCAAAGTAATTCCAGGAAAATAAAGGCAAGGCAATTCAAGGCAATGCATGGCAAGGCAAAGCCAGGTGAGAGAAGGCAATTCCAGGCTAGGCAATTTCAGGTAAGTCAAGGAAAGGCAATTACAGGTAAGGCAATTTCAGGTATGGAAAGGTAAAAACTTTCCAGGGAAGGCAATTCCAGGCAATCCAAGGTAAGGCAAGCCAACTCCAGGCAAGGCAAGACAAGGCAACTCCAGGCAAGGCATTCCAGGCAAAGCAAGGAAAGGCAACTCACAGCAATTCCAGGCTAGGAAAATCAAGGCAACGCAAAAAGATTCCAGGCAAGGCAAGGCAATTCCAGAAAAGACAATTCCAGGCAAGGCAATTCCAGGCAAGGCAATTCCAGGTAAGGCAATTCCAGGCAAGACAATTCCAGGCGAGGCAAGACAAGGCAATACCAGGCTAGGCAATTCCAGGCAACGCAAGGTAAGGCAAGGCAATTCCAGGCAATACAATTCCCGGCAAGGCAACTCCATGTAAGGAAAAGCAAGGCAATGCAAGTAAAATTTGGGAAAGTCAATTCCAGGCAAGGCAAGGCAAGGCAATTCCAGGCAAGGCAAGGCAAGGCAATTCTAGGCAAGAAAATTCCAGGAAAGACAAGGCAAGGCAATTCCAGGCAGTGCAATTCCAGGCTAGGCAAAGCAAGGCAATACACGAAAATTCCAGACAAGTCAAGGCAATTCCAGGCAACACAATTCCAGGCAAGAAAATTCCAGCCAGGGCAACTCCAGCAAGGCAATTCCAGCCAAGGCAATTCTAGGCAAGGCAAGGCAGGCAAGGCAAGGTAAGGTAAGGCACGGCAGGGCAAGGCAAGGCAAATCCAGGCAAGGCAATTCCAGGCTAGGCAACTGAAAGAAAGGCAATTCCAGGCAAGGCAAGGCAAGACAAGGCAATTTCAGGCAAGGCAATTTTAGGTATGGAAAGGCAAGGCAATTCCAGTCAAGCCACGGCAAGGCAATGCAATTCCAGGCAAGACAAGGCAATGCAGGGAAATTCCAGGCAGGGCAATTCCAGGCAAGGTAAGGCGGGGAAGGGCAATTCAAGCCGGGAAACTGCAGGCAATGCAAGGCAAGGAAATTCTAGGCATGGGAATTCCCGGCAAGGCAAGGGAAGCAAAGGCAATGCAATTCCAGGCAGAACAATTTCAGACTAAACAAGGCAAGGCAAGGCAAGGCAAAGAAATTCCAGGCAAAGGAAGGCAATTCCAGGCAAGGCAAGGCAATTCCAGCCAAGAAAAGATAACGCAATCGCAGCCAAGGAAATTTCAGGAAAGTCCAGGTAAGGGAAGGCAATGCAATTCTAGGCAGGGAAGTTTTAGACAAGGGAAGGCAATGCAAGGCAAGGCAATTCCAGGCAAGGCAATTCCAGGCAAGGCAATACAAGGAAAGGCAATTCCAGGGAAGACAAGGCACAGCAACTCCAGCAAGGCAAGGCAAGGCAGGGCAATTCCAGGCAGGGCAATTTCAGGCAAGTCAAGGGGAGGTAATTCTAGGCAATGCAATTGCAGGCAAGACAGGACAACCCAATTCCAGGCAAGGATATTCCACCAAGCCCAGGTAGGGCAAAACAATGCAATTCTAGGCAGGGCAGTTTTAGGCAAGGGAAGGCAATGGAAGCCAAGGAAATTCCTGGGAAGGCAATTCCAGGCAAGGCAAGAGCAGAAAAGGCAATTCCAAGCAAGGCAAGACAAGAAAAGGCAAGACAAGGCAGGGCAATTCCAGGCAGAACAATTTCAGGCAAGGCTATTGAAGGCAGGGCAATTCCAGGCAAGACAAGGTAGGGAAATTCCAGGCAAGGCAAGGCAAGGAAAGACAAGGAAAGGCAAGACAAGGAAAATCCAGGCAAAGCAATTTCTGGCAAGAAAATGCAAGACAATGCAATTCCTGGCAATAAAAGGCAAGGCAAAGCAAGACAAGGGAAGGCAATTCCAGGCTAGGCAATTCTTGGAAACACAAGGTAAGGCAAGGCAATTTCAGGCAAGGCAATTTCATCTAAGGAAAGGCAAGGCAATGCAAGGCAATTTTGGGAAAGTCAATTCCAGTCAAGGCAAGGCAAGAAAGGTCAAGGCAGTGAAATTCTGTGCAGGGCAATTTCAGGCAAGACAAGGCAAGTAAGGATAATGCCAGGCAGGGCAATTCCGGGCAAGGTAAGGCAAGGCTGTGCAAATCCAGTTAGGGCAATCTCAAGCAAGGCAATTCTAGGCAAGGCAATCAGAGGCAAGGAAAGTAAAGACAAGTCAAGTCAATTCCACTCAGGGACATTCCAGGCTTGGCAAAGCATGGCAATGCTGAAAAATTTCAGGCAAGTTATGAAAAGTCCAGGCAAGACAATTCCAGGCAAAGCAAGTAAAGGCAAGGCAATTCCAGGCAAGACAATTCCAGGCAAAGCAATACTAGGCAAGGTAAGACAGGCAAGGCAAATCCAGGCTAGGCAATTGGAAGAAAGGCAATTACAGGCAAGGCAAGGCAAGACAAGGCAATTCCAGGCAAGGCAATTTCAGGCAAGGTAAGGCAAGGCAGGGCAATTCATGGCTGGGCAACTCCAGGCAATGCAAGGCAAGGCAATTTTAGGCATGGGAATTCCCGGCTAGGCAAGCGAAGCAAAGGCAACGCAATTCCAGGCAGGGAAATTCCAGATTAAACAAAGCAAGGCAAGGCAAAGAAATTTCAGGCAAGGGAAGGCAATTCCAGGCAAGGCAAGGCAAGGCAAGGCAACGCAAGGCCAGGCAAGGCAAGGCCAGGCAAGGCAAGGCAATTCTAGGCAAGGCAATCCAGCCAAGATAAGACAACGCAATCCCAGGCAAGGAAATTTCAGGAACGTCCAGGTAAGGCAAGGGAAATGCAATTCTAGGCAGGAAAGTTTTAGGCAAGGAAAGGCAATGCAAGGCAAGGTAATTTCTGGGAAGGCAATTCCAGGCAAGGCAAGGCAAGGCAGGGCAAGGAAATTTCATGCAAGGCAATGGCAGGCAAGGCAAGACAACGAAAATCCAGGCAAGGAAATTCCAGGCAAGCCCAGTTAAGGCAAGGCAATGCAATTATAGGCAGGGCAGTTTTAGGCAAGGGAATAAAATGCAAGCCCAGGCAATTCCTGGGAAGGCAAGACCAGGAAAGACAATTCCAGGCAAGACAAGACAAGGAAAGGCAACTCCAGGCAAGGTAAGGCAAGGCAGGGCAATTCCATCCAGGGCAATTTCCGGCAAGGCAATTGAAGGCTGGGAAATTCCAGGCAGGAAAATTCCAGGCAAGGCGAGGCAAATTCAGGCAAAGCAATTTCAGTCAAGAAAATGCAAAGCAATGCAATTTCAGGCAATATAAGGCAAGGTAAAGCAAGGCGAGAAAAGGCAATTTCAGGCGAGGCAATTCTAGGCAACGCAATTCCAGGCAAGACAGTTCCAGGCAAGGCAATTCCATGTGAGGAAAGACAAGGCAATGCAAGGCAATTTTGGTAAAGTCAATTCCCGGCAAGGCAAGGCAAGACAAGGAAATTCCAGGCAAAAAAAGGCAAGGCAGTGAAATTCCAGGCAGGGCAATTTCAGGCTAGACAAGCAAAGGCAGGGCAATGCTAGCCAGGAAAATTCAGGGCAAGGTAAGCCAAGGCAGTGCAAATCCAATCAGGACAATCTCAGGCAAGGCAAGGCAAAACAAGGCAATTCCAGGCATGGCAATTCCGGACAAGGCAAGGCAATTCTAGGCAAGGCAATCACAGGCAAGGAAAGCCAAAACAAGGCAAGGGAATTCCACTAAGAGAAATTTCAGGCTTGGCAAAGCAAGGCAACGCATAAAAATTTAAGGCAAGTCATGGCAATTCCAGGCAAGACTATTCCAGGCAAAGCAAGGAAACACAAGGCAATTCCAGGCAAGACAATTCCAGGCAAGGCAATTCTAGGCAAGGCAAGGCAGGCAAGGCAAGGCAAGGCAAGGCAAATCCAGGCAAGGCAATTCCAGGATATGCAATTGAGAGAAAGACAATTCCAGACAAGGCAAGTCAAGGCAAGACAAGGCAATTCCAGGCAAGACAATTTTAGTTATGAAAAGGCAAGGCAATTCCAGGCAAGCCAAGGCAAGTCAATGCAGTTTCAGGCAAGACAAGGCAATGCAGGGCAACTCCAGGCAGGCAATTCCAAGCAAGGTAAGGCAAGGCAGGACAACTCAAGGCTGGGCAACTCCAGGCAATGCAAGGCAAGGCAATTCTAGGCATGGGAATTCCCGGCAAGGCAAAACAAGCAAAGGCAACGCAATTACAGGCAGGGCAATACCAGACTAAACAAGGCAAGGCATCGCAAACAAATTCCAGGTAAGGGAAGGCAATTTCAGGCAAGGAAAGGCAAGGCAAGGCAACTCCAGGCAAGGCAATGTAAGGCAAGGCAAGGCAATTGCATGCTAAGCAATTCCAGGCAACCCAAGGCAATGCAAGGTAAGGCAAGGCAATTCCAGGCAAGACAATCTTATGTAAGAAAAGCCTAGGCAATTCAAGTTAATGGGAATGTAAACTTCAGGCAAGGCGAGGTAGTGCAATTTCAGTCAGGGCAATTTCAGGTAAGGCAAGGCAAAGTAGGAAAATTTCAGGCAGGAAAAATACAGACAAGGTAAGGCAAGGCAGGGCAATTTCAGGCAGGGCAATTCCGGGCAAGGCAAGGAAGGGCAATTATAGGCAAGGCAAGGAAAGGAAAGGCAAGACAAGGAAAATCCAGGCAAAGCAATTCCAGGCAAGAATAGGCAAGGCAATGCATTTCCAGGCAATGCAAGACAAGGCAATGCAAGGCGAGGGAAGGCAATTCCATTATAGGCAATTTCAGGCAAGGCAACACAAGGCAATTTCAGGCTAGGCAATTCCGGGTAATGCAAGAAAAGGCAAGGAAATTCCAGGAAAGGCAATTCCAGGCTTAGAAATCCCATGTAACGAAAGGCCATGTAATGAAAGGCAAGGCAATGAACAGTCAATTCCAGGCAAGGCAACGCAAGGCAATTCCAGACAAGACAATTCCAGGCAAAGCAATTGAATGTAAGGAAAGACAAGGCAATGCAATTCCAGGCAAGGTAAGGCAAGGCAGTGTAATTACTGTCAGGGCAATTTCAAGCAAGGCAAGGCAAAACATGCAATTCCAGTCAGGGAAATTCTGGGCAAGGCAAGGCAAGGCAAGGCAACCCCAGGCAAGGCAAGGCAAGGCAAGGCCATTTCACACATGGAAATTCCAGGCTTGGCAAAGCAAGGCAACCAAGAAAATTCCAGGCAAGGCAAGGCAATTCAAGGCAAGACAATTCCAGGTAAGACAAGGAAAGGAAAGGCAACTCCAGGCAGACAAGTCCAGGCAAGGCAACTCTAGGCAAGTCAAGGCAAGACAAGGAAATAAAGGCAAAGCAAGGCAATGCAAGACAAGACAGGGCAGATCAAGGCAAGGCAATTACAGGCAAGAAAATGCAGGGTAAGACATTTCCAGGCTAGGCAATTGCAAGAAAGGCAATAGCTGGCAAATCAAGGCAAGACAAGGCAATTTCAGGCAAGGCAAGGCAATTTCAGGCTTGGCCATTACGGGCACGGCAAGGCAAGGCAATCCTAGGCAAAGCAAGACAAGACAAGGCAAGGCAAGGCAAGGCAAGACAAGGCAAGGCAAGGCAAGACAAGGCAAGACAAGACAAATCCAGAGAAAGCAATTGCAGGCAAGAAAAAGAAAGGAAATGCAACTCCAGGCAATGCAAGGCAAGGCAATTCAAGGCTAGGCAATTCCAGGCAATGCAAGGTATGGCAAGGCAATTCCAAGCAAGAAAATTCCAGGCAAGGCAATCCCATATAAGGAAAGGCAATACAATGCAAGGCAACTTTGGGAAAGTCAATTCCATTCAAGTCTAGGCACAGCAATTCCAGGCAGGATAAGGAAAGGCACTGCAATTCCAGGCATGGTAATTTCAGGCAAGGCAAGGCATGGCAATTCCAGGCAGGTCAATTCCGGACAGGGAAGGGCAAGACAATCCCAGGCAGAGCAATTGCAGGCTAGGCAGAGCAAGGCAACGCATGAAAATTCCAGGCAAGGCATGGCAATTCCAGGTAAGGCAATTCCAGGCAAGGCAAGGAAAGGCAGGACAATTCCAGGCAAGGCAATTCTAAGCAAGACAATACAAGACAAATACAGGCAAGGAAATTTCAGGCAAGAAAGGAAAGGAAAGGCAATTCCAGGCTAGCCAATTGCAAGTATGGTAATTCCAGGCAAGGCAAGGCAAGTCAAGGAAATTTTAGGCCAAGCAATTCCAGGCATGGCAAGGCAAGGCAATGGTGGGCAAGGCAAGGCAAGCAATTCCATGCTTAGCAACTCCAGGCAACACAAGGTAAGGCAAGGCAATTCCAGGCCAGACAATTCCATTCATGGCAATCTAATGTAAGGTGAGGCAAGGCAATGCAAGGTAATTTTTGGAAAATCAATTCCAGGCAAGGCAAGGCAAGGCAATTTCAGGCAAGGCAAGGCAAGTCAGTGCAATTCCTGACAGGGCGATTTTAGGCAAGGCAAAAAGAGCAAGGTAATTTCAGGCAGGGGAATTGCAGGCAAGGACAGGCAGGGCAATTCTAGGCAAGGCAAGGCAAGGGTAGACAAGGCAAATTCAGACAAAGCAATTCCAGGAAAGAAAAAGCAAGGCAATGCAATTCCACACAATTCAAGGCCAGGCAAAGCAAGGCGAGCGAAGGCAATTCCAGGCTAGACAATTCCAGGTAAGGCAAAGCAAGGCAATTCCAGGCAAGGCAATTTCAGGTATGGAAAGGCAAAACAATTAAGGGGAAGGCAATTCCAGGCAATCCAAGGTAAGGCAAGGGAACTCCAGGCAAGGAAATTCCAGGGAAAGCAAAAAAAGACAACTCACAGCAATTTCAGGCTAGGAAAATCCAGGCAACGCAAAAAAATTTCAGGCAAGGCAAGGCAAGGCAATTCCAGGCAAGACAATTCCAGGCGAGCAATTCCAGGCAAGACAATTGCAGGCAAGGCCAGTCAAGGCAAGGCAAGGCAAGACAAGGCTAGGTAATTCAAGAAAACGCAAGGTAAGGCAAGGCAATTCTAGGCAATACAATTCCAGGTAAGGCAATTCCATGTAAGGAAAGGAAAGGCAATGCAAGTCAAATTTGGGAAAGTCAATTCCAGGCAAGGCAAGGCAATTCCAGGCAAGGCAAGGCAAGGCAATTCTAGGCAAGAAAATTCCAAGAAAGGCAAGGCAAGCCAAGGCAAGCCAAGGCAAGGCAATTCCAGGCAGGGGAATTACTGGCTAAGCAAAGCACGGCAACGCAAGAAAATTTAGGCAAGTCAAGGTAATTCCAAGAAACACAATTCCAGGCAAGGAAATTCCAGGTAGGGCAATTCCAGCAAGGCAATTTTAAGCAAGGAAATTCTAGGCAAGGCAAGGCAATGCAAGGCAAGGCAAAGCAAGAAAAATCTAGGCTAGGCAATTCCAGGCAAGAAAATGGCAAGACAAGGCAATTCCAGGCAAGGCAATTTCAGGTATTTCAAGGCAAGGCAATTCCAAGAAAGGCAATTCAAGGCAAGGCAAAATACGTCAATTCCAGACAAGGCAATAAAAGTTAATTCCAGGGAAAGCATGGAATGGCAACTCAAGGCAATTCCAGGCAAGGCAAGGCAAGGCAGGGCAATTCCAGACTAGGGAAGACAAGGCAGGGCAAGGCAAGGCAACTCCAGGCAAGAAAATTTCTGGCAAGGCTATGCCAGGCAACTGCAAGCAAGTCAAATCCAGGCAAGGCAAGGCAAAGCAATGCAAGGCAACTCCAGGCAAGGAAAGGCAAGGCAATGCAATTCTAGGCTGGGAAATTTCAGTCAAAGCAAGGCAAGTCAGGGCAATTCCAGGCAGGACAATTCCAGGCAAGACAATTACAGGCAAGGCAAAACAAGGGAGGGCAAGGAAATACAATGCAAGGCAATTCTAGGCAAAACAAGACAACGCAATTCCAGGCAAGGAAATTCCAGGAAAGTCCAGGTAAGGCAAGGCAATGCACTTCTAGGCAGGGCAGTTTCAGGCAAGGAAAAGCAATGCAAGGCAAGGCAATTCCAGGCAAGGCAAGGCAAGGCAAAACAATTTCAGACAAGGAAAATTTAGACATGGCAAGGCAAGGCAATGCAGGGCAATTCCAGGCAGGGCAATTCCAAGCAAGACAAGGCAAAGCAGGGCAATTCAAGGCAGAGCAACTCCAGGCAAGGCAAGTCAAGGCAATTTAAGACATGGGAATTCCAGGCAAGGCAAGGCAAACCAAGGCAATGCATTTCCAGGCAGGGCAATTCCAGACCAGGCAAGGCAAGGCAAAGCAATGAAAAAAAAATTAAAGGCAAAAAAGGCAATTCCAGGCAAGGCAATTTCAGGCAACAAAAGGCAAAGCAAGGAAATTTCAGGCAATCAAAGGCCAGGCAAGTCAAGGCAATTACAGGCTAGGCAATTCCAGGCAACGCAAGGTAATGCAAAACAATTCCAGGGAAGGCAATTCAATGTAAGGAAAGACAAGGCGATGCAATGCAAATATGGGAAAGTCCATTACAGGTAAGGCAAGGCAATTTAAGGCAAGGCAATTTAAGGCAAGGCAAGGCAAGGCAGTGCAATTTTAGTCAGGGCAATTTCAGTCAAGGCAAAGCAAGGCAGGGAAATTTTAGGCAGGGCAATTCCAGGCAAAGCAGGGCAAAGGAATTTCAGACAAGTCAATTCCAGGCAAGCTAAGGCTAGGCAATTCCAGGAAAGAAAAGGCAAAGCAATTCCAGGCAAGACAATTCCAGGCAAGACAATCGCATGTAAGAAAACACAAGGAAATGCAAGGCAATTTTTAGCAAGAGAATTCCAGGCAAGGCTTGGCAAAGCAATTCAAGGCAAGGCAAAGCAAGGCAGTGCAATTCCAGGCAGGGCAATTTCAGGCACAGCAAGTCAAGGCAGAAAAATTTCAGGCAGGGCAGTTCCGCAAAAGACAGGGCAAGGCAATTTTAGGCAAGGGAATTCCGGAGAAAGCAAGGTAAGCCAAGGCAAGGCAATTCCATGCACGGTAATTTCAGACTAGCCAAAGCATGGCAACGCAAGAAAATTCCAGGCAATGCACAGCAATTCCAGGTAAGAAAATTCCAGGTAAAGTAAAAAAAAGGCAAGGCAATTCCAGGCAAAGCAATCTCAGGCAAGGCAGTTCTAGGTACGTTAAGGAAAGGCAAGGCAAGGCAAAGCAAAGCAAATCCCAACAAGGCAATTCCAGGCAAGAAAAGGCAAGACCAGGCAATTCCAGGCTAGGCAATTGAAAGAAAGGCTATCCCAGGCAAGGCAAGGCATGACAAGGCAATTTCAGGCAAGAAAATTTTAGGTATGGAAAGGCAAGGCAATTAAAGGGAAGTCAATTCAAGACAAGGAAAGGCAAGGCAATTCCAGGAAAGGCAACTCCAGGAAAGGCAAGGCAACACAAATTTAGGCAAGGCTATTCCAGGCAAATCAAGGAAAGGCAACTCAAGGCAATTCCAGGCAATGCAAGGCAAGGAAAGCAAGGCAAGGCAAGGCAAGGTAAAACAATTTCAGACAAGCAAATCCAGACACGGCGAGGCAAGACAAGGCAATTCCAGGCAAGGCAAGGCAAGACAGGACAATTCCAGGCTTGGCAATTTCAGGCAAAGAAAGTCAAAATGGCAAATCAAGGCAGGGAAATTCCACACAAGGCAAGTCAAGGCAATTCTAGGCATGGGAATTACAGGCAAGGCAAGGCAAGCCAAGTCAATGCAACTCCAGGCAGGGCAATTCAAGGCATCGCAAAGAAATTCCAAGCGGTTGTGTCTGCGGAGAGGTGAGTCTGAGCTGCATTTCCAGACTGAACTTTGTTGCCCACGGAACGGGGAAATTCCCAAGTGAAGAGCAGACGCCAGACGCCAGGCAGATATTCCACCTGGTGAAGCTGGCAGCCGGGCTGGCGGCGGCCGGCCCTACCCAGCGCTCCCCACAGGGCTCACTTGTCCGGGTGCCCCATTGAACCGGCAACCGGAGACGTGAGAGGGCAGGACTTGAGACTGAGCTAGACTTGGACAGTGGGCCAGCCCAGGGGATTGCAGGAACAGAGCGTTAGGATTGGCCCAGTAAGACGAACAAAACTGCGATTTCAAACAAGCTCCGTGAAGACGGCCCGAGACGCTCTGAGGGGGAGGGGCGGCATCCATTACCGAGGCAACCCGCCCCAACTGAGATACACGCCCATTGCTGACACAGCCAGCCGTTGCCGAGGCAACCCGTCCCTACTGAGATACACGCCCACTGCTGACGCAGCCAGCCATTGCCGAGGCAACACGCTACAACAGAGAGACTCCACCGCAGGGCGTGGTGGAGAACAGCAGAACAGCGGAGCCAGGGCGAGCCTCACAACAGCAGGGCGGAGCCCCGGCAGGCAAACAGTGGCTAGTCTGCATCCTAGCTGGGCAGGACCTCAACGGACATCGAAAAATAAAGCCAAAACCCCTCAACACAGAGCATTTGAGAAAAAAAGGGTTTTTTTTAATGAGCTCGGTTGCAGCAGAATCAAACATAGCAGCCTAACAGCCCTGAATGAACAACACAGCTCACAGCTCAGCAATTAAACCCCTATAAAGTACAAACTGTCTCCTCAAGCAGCTCCCTGACCCCCCTATATCCAAAAGACTGACATTAGGCAGGCACCATTCTGGGACAAAGATAGCAGAAAAAGAAACTAGAAGCATCCCTCGCTGTGCCACAGCTGCAAGAGGTGCACCCCAGACAAGCAGGGTCTGGAGAGGACCTCAGCAGTCATACAGCGAAGGGGCTAGACTGGTAGAAGGAAAACCAAGCAACAGAAATACTTCATCATCAACATTCAGGGTGTCCACTCAGAGACCCAATCGAAAAGTCAGCAACTACGCAGACGACCAGCGGACAAATCCACAAAGATGGGAAGAAACCAGCGCAAAAAGGAGGAAAACACCCGAAACCAGAACACCTCGCCTCCTAGAAAGGACCAAAACTCCTCAACAGCACGGGAACAAAGCTGGACGGAGAATGACTGTGACGAAATGACTGAATTAGACTTCAGAAGACGGATAATGAGAAACTTTTGTGAGCTAAAAGATCATGTATTAAATCAAGGCAAAGAAACTAAGAACCTTGAGAAAAGATTTCAAAAAAGATTTGAGGAAATGATAACAAGAATGGATAACTTAGGAATATGAATGAATTAAAGGAGCTGAAAAACACAATACGAGAACTTTGTGAAGCATGCACAAGTTTCAATAGCCGAATTGACCAAGCAGAAGAAAGAATATCTGAAGTCGAAGACCAACTCAATGAAATAAAACGAGAAATCAAGATTAGGAAAAAAAATGCAAAAAGGAATGAACAAAGTCTCCAAGAAATGTGGGACTATGTGAAAAGACCTAACCTACGTTTGATAGGTGTACCAGAAGGGGACGAAGAGAATGAATCCAAGCTGGAAAATACTCTTCAGGACATCATCCAGGAAAATTTCCCCCACCTAGCAAGACAGGCCAACACTCAATTGCAGGAAATTCAGAGCACACCACAAAGATATTCCAAAAGAAGAGCAACCCCAAGGCACATAATCGTCAGATTCAACAAGGTTGAAATAAAGGAGAGAATACTAAGGGCAGCCAGAGAGAAAGGTCGGGTCACCCACAAAGGGAAGCCCATCAGACTCACAGCAGATCTCTCGGCAGAAACACTACAAGCCAGAAGAGAGTGGGGGCCAATATTCAACATTCTTAAAGAAAAGAACTTTCAACCCAGAATTTCATATCCAGTCAAACTGAGCTTCAGAAGTGAAGGAAAAATAAAATCCTTTGCGAACAAGCAAGTACTCAGAGATTTGGTCAACACCAGGCCTGCTTTACAAGAGCTCCTAAAAGAGGCACTACACATAGAAAGGAACAACCAGTACCAGCCATTCCAAAATCACACTAAATGCAAAAGAGCATCAACATAATGAAGAATCTACAACAACTAACAGGCAAAACAGCCACTTAGCATCAAAATGGCAGTATCAAATTCACACATAACAATATTAACCCTAAATGTAAGTGGACTAAATGCACCAATCAAAAGACACAGACTGGCAAATTGGATAAAAAGCCAAAACCCATCAGTGTGTTCTATCCAGGAAACCCATCTCACATTCAAAGATACACAAAGGCTCAAAATAAAGGGATGGAGGAAGATTTACCAAGAAAATGGAAAGCAAAAAAAATCAAGAGTTGCAATTCTCATCTCCGATAAAATAGACTCTAAAGCAACAAAGATCAAAAGAGACAAAGAAAGCCATTACATAATGGTAAAAAATCGATACAACAAGAAGAGCTAACAATCCTAAACATATATGGACCCAATGCAGGAGCACCCAGATACATAAGGCAAGTTCCTAAGGACTTACAAAAGGACCTAGACTCCCACACAATAATAGTGGGAGACTTTAACACTCCACTGTCAATACTAGACAGATCTACCAGACAAAAAATCAACAAGGATATCCAGGGCTTGAACTCAGACCTGGAGCAAGCAAACCTGATAGACATTTACAGAACTCTCCACCCCAAATCCACAGAATACACATTCTTCTCAGCACCACATCACACCTACTCTAAAACTGACCACATAATTGGAAGTAAAGCACGGCTCAACAACTGAAATCATAACAAACAGCCTCTCAGACCATAGTGCAATCAAGTTAGAACTCAGAATACAGAAACAGACCCAGAACCGCACAGCTTCATGGAAACTGAACAACTGACTCTTGAATGTTGGCTGGGTAAACAACGAAATGAAGGCAGAAATAAAGAAGCTCTTCGAAACCAATGAGAACGAAGACACAACGTGCCAGAACCTCTGGGACACATTTAAAGCAGTCTCTAGAGGAAAGTATATAGCAATAAGTGCCCATATGAGGAGAATGGAGAGATCCAAAATTGACACCCTATCGTCAAAATTGAAAGAGCTAGAGGAGCAAGATCAAAAAAACTCAAAACCCAGCAGAAGACAAGAAATAACTAAGATCAGAGCTGAGCTGAAGGAGATTGAGACACGAAAAACCCTTCAAAAAATCAATAAATCCAAGAGCTGGTTTTTTGAAAAGATCAACAAAATAGACAGACCACTAGCCAGATTGATTAAAAAGAAAAGAGAGAACAACCAAATAGATGCAATAAAAAATGATAAAGGGGAAATCACCACAGATTCCACAGAAATTCAAACCATCATCAGAGAATATTACAAACAACTCTATGCGCATAAACTAGTAAACCTGGAAAAAATGGACAAATTCCTGGATTCCTGTGTCCTCCCAAGCCTAAACCAGGAGGAAGCTGAAACTATGAATAGACCAATAACAAGGTCTGAAGTTGAGGCAGCAATTAAGAGCCTACCACACAAAAAAAGTCCAGGTCCAGACGGGTTCACAGCCGAATTCTACCAGACACACAAAGAAGAGCTGGCACCATTTCTTCTAAAACTATTTCAAACAATCCAAAAAGAGGGAATCCTTCCCAAATCATTTTATGAGACCAACATCATTCTGATACCAAAACCCGGCAGAGACCCAACAAGAAAAGAAAACTTCAGGCCAATATCCATGATGAACATAGATGCAAAAATCTTCAATAAAATATTGGCTAGCCGATTGCAACAGCAAATCAAAAAACTTATTCATCATGATCAAGTAGGATTCATCCCGGGGATGCAAGGCTGGTTCAACATACGCAAGGCTATAAATGTAATTCACCACATAAACAGAACCAAAAACAAAAACCACATGATTATATCAATTGACACAGAGAAGGCATTTGACAAAATTCAACAGCCCTTTATGCTAAAAACCCTCAATAAACTCGGTATCGATGGAACGTATCTCAAAGTAATAAAAGCTATTTATGACAAACCAACAGCCAATATCATACTGAATGGGCAAAAACTGGAAGCATTCCCTTTGAAATCTGGCACTAGACAAGGATGCCCTCTCTCACCACTCCTATTCAATATAGTACTGGAAGTTCTAGCCAGAGCAATCAGGCAAGAAAAAGAAATAAAGGGTATTCAAATAGGAAAGGCGGAAGCCATATTGTCTCTATTTGCAGACGACATGATAGTATACCTAGAAGACCCCATTGCCTCAGCCCAAAAACTCCTGAAACTGATAAGCAATTTCAGCAAAGTCTCAGGATATAAAATCAATGTGCAAAAATCACAAGCATTCGTCTACACCAATAACAGAGTTAAAGAAAGCCAAATCAAGAGCGAACTGCCATTCGCAATTGCTACAAAAAGAATAAAATACCTTGGAATACAACTCACAAGGAACGTAAGAGACCTCGTCAAGGAGAACTACAAACCACTGCTCAACGAAATCAGAGAGGACACAAACAGATGGAGAAACATTCCATGTTCATGGTTAGGAGGAATTAATATCGTGAAAATGGCTATACTGCCCAAAGTAATTTACAGAATCAACGCTATCCCCATCGAGCTACCATTGACTTTCTTCACAGAACTGGAAAAAACCACCATGAACTTCATATGGAACCAAAAGAGAGCCCGTATAGCCAAGTCAATTCTAAGCAAAAAGAACACAGTGGGGGGCATCACACTACCGGATTTCAAACTATACTACAAGGCTACAGTAATCAAAACAGCATGGTACTGGTACCAAAACAGAGATATAGACCAATGGAACAAAACAGAGGCACCGGAGGCAACACAACATACATACAACTATACAATCTTTGATAAACCTGACAAAAACAAGCAATGGGGAAAGGATTTCATGTTTAACAAATGGTGTTGGGAAAACTGGCTAGCCATGTGCAGAAAGCAGAAACTGGACCCCTTCCTGACACCTTACACTAAAATTAACTCCAGATGGATTAAAGACTTAAACATAAGACCTGGCACCATAAAAACCCTAGAAGGAAATCTAGGCAAAACTATCCAGGACATAGGAGTAGGCAAGGACTTCATGAAGAAAACACCAAAAGCATTGGCAACAAAAGCCAAAATAGACAAATCGGACCTAATGAAACTCCACAGCCTCTTCATGGCAAAAGAAACAGTCACTAGAGTGGATCGGCAACCAACAGAATGGGAAAAAATTTTTGCAGTTTACCCATCTGACAAAGGGCTGATATCCAGAATTTACAAAGAACTCGAACAGATTTACAGGAAAAAAACAAACAAGCCCATTCAAAAGTGGGCAAAGGATATGAACAGATACTTTACGAAAGAAGACATATATGAGGCCAACAATCATATGAAAAAATGCTCATCGTCACTGATCATCAGAGAGATGCAAATCAAAACCACATTGAGATACCATCTCACGCCAGTTAGAATGACGATCATTAAAAAATCTGGAGACAACAGATGCTGGAGAGGATGTGGAGAAAAAGGAACACTTTTACACTGTTGGTGGGAGTGTAAATTAGTTCAACCATTGTGGAAGACGGTGTGGCGATTTCTCAAGGCCTTAGAAATAGAAATTCCATTTGACCCAGCAATCCCATTACTGGGTATGTATCCAAAAGACTATAAATCGTTCTACTATAAGGACACATGTACACGAATGTTCATTGCAGCACTGTTTACAATAGCAAAGACCTGGAATCAACCCAAATGCCCATTGATAATAGACTGGTTTGGAAAAATGCGGCACATATACACCATGGAATATTATGCAGCAATCAGAAATGATGAGTTTGTGTCGTTTGTAGGGACATGGATGAATCTGGAGAACATCATCCTCAGCAAACTGACACAAGAACAGAAAATGAAACACCGCATATTCTCACTCATAGGCGGGTGATGAAAAATGGGAACACATGGACACAGAAAGGGGAGTACTAAACACTGGGGTCTATTGGGGGGAATAGGGGAGGTCCAGTGGGAGGGGGAGGTGGGGAGGGATCGCCTGGGGAGAAAAGCCAAATGTGGGTGAAGGGGAGAAGAAAAGAAAGCACACTGCCATGTGTGTACCTACGCAACTGTCTTGCATGCTCTGCTCATGTACCCCAAAACCTATAATCCAATAAAAAATTTAAAAAAATAAAATTAAATTAAAAAAAATAAAATAAATAAAAATAAAAAAAAAAGAAATTCCATGCAAGGGAATTCAATTCCACGCAAGGCAATTTACGGAAAGAAAGACAGGGGAAGGCAATTGCAGGCAATGCAAGGCAAGGCAAAACAAGGAAAGGCAAGGCAATGCAAGGCAATTCCAGGCTGGGCAATTCCAAGCACAGCAAGGCAAGGCAAGGGCAAGGCCATGCAGAGCAATTCCAGTCAGGGCAATTTCAGGCAAGGCAAGGCAAGGCAGGGCAATTCCAGGCAATTCCAGGCAATTCCGGGCAGGGTAGGTTATGGCAATTTTAGGCAAAGCAATTTAGGCAAGGCAAGGCAAGCCTAAACAAGGCAATTTCAGGCACTGCAATTCCAGGCTAGGCAAAGCAAGGTAAGGCAAGGCAAAACAAGGCAAATCCAGGCAAGGCAATTTCAGGATAGGCAATTGCAAGAATGAAATTCCAGGCAAAGCAATGCAAGAGAAGGCAATTCCAGGCAAAGCAATTTTACGTATAGCAAGGCAAGGCAATTCCAGGGAAGGCAATTCCAGTCAAGGCAAGACAAGAAAAAGCAATTCTAGGCAAGGCAAAAGAGGTCAACTCCAGGCAAGACAAGACAAGGCAAATCAGGAAATGCCATTCCAGGCAAAGCAGGGAAAGGCAATTCCAGGCAAGGCATGGCAAGGTAAGGCAATTACAGGGAAGGTAAGACAAGGCAGGGCAATGCAAGGCAACTTCAGGCAAAAAAAATCGTCACAAAGAAATTCAATGCAAGGCAATTCCAGGCAAGAAAATACCAATCAAGGCTAGGCCAGGAAATTGCAGGCAAAGATAATCCAGGCACAGCAAGGCAAAGCAAGGCACAGCAACTCCAGGCATGGCAAGGCAAGACAGGGCAATTCCAGGCAGGGCAAATTCAGGTAAGGCCAGGCAAGGCAGGAAAATTTCAGAAAAGGAAAGGCAAGACAATTCCAAGCGAGAAAAGGCAAGGCAAATTAATTCGAAACAAGGCAATTCCACTCAAGACAAAGCTAGCAAGCTATTCCAGGAAAGGGTACTCCAGAGAAGGAAAGTCAAGTCAATTCCAGGCAAGGCAAGGCAAGGCAGGGTAAGGCAAATTCTTGTAAGGCAATTCCATTCAAGACAAGACAATTCCAGGCAAGGAAAATTCAGGCAAGTCCAGTTTAGGCAAGTCAATGCAATTCTAGGCAGGGCAGTTTACGCAAGGGAAGGCAATGCAAAGAAAGCAATTTTTGGGAAGGCATGGCGAGGCAAAGCAAAGCAAGGCAAGGTAAGGAAAGGCAAAACAATTTCAGACAAAACAAATCCAGACACGGAAAAGATATGCAAGGCAAGGCAATTCCAGGCAAGCCAAGATAATGCAGGGAAACTCCAGGCAAGGCAAGGCAAT
Organism: Callithrix jacchus; assembly: GCF_049354715.1. NCBI lineage: Eukaryota > Metazoa > Chordata > Mammalia > Primates > Cebidae > Callithrix > Callithrix jacchus. Next base: position 61,565,605 of record NC_133506.1, read on the forward strand.
GCAGTTCAATTTCAAGCAAGGCAAGACAAAACAGGACAATTCAAAGCAAGTAAACTCTAGGCAAGGCAAGTCAAGGCAATTCTATGTATGGGAATTCAAGGCAACTTAAGACAAGCCAATGCAACGCAATTCCAGGCAGGGCAATTCCAGGCTAGACAAGGCAAGGCAATTTTAGGCATGGGAATTACAGGCAAGGCAAGGCAAGCCAAGCCAACGAAATTCCAGGCAGGGCAATTCCAGACTAGGGAAGGTAAGCCAACACAAAGAAATTCCAGGCAAGGGAAGGCAATTCCAGGCAAGGCAATTTTTGGAAAGAAACACAAGGCAAGGCAATTCCAGGCTAGGCAATGCCAAGCATGGCACAGCATGGCAAGGCAAGGCAATTCCAGGCAAGGCAATCCCATGCAAGAAAAGGCAAGGCAATGCAAGGGAATTGTGGGAAAATTAATTCCAGGGAAGAAAAGCCAAGGCAATTTTAGGCATGGAAAGGCAAGGAAGGGCAATTTTAGTCAGGGCATTTCCAGGCATGGCAGGGCACAGCAATTTTAGGCAAATCAATTCCAGGCAAGGCAAGGAAAGACAAGGCAAGGCAATTCCTGGCTAGGCAAAGCAGGCAACGCAAGAAAACTCCAGCCAAGATAAGGCAATTCCAGGCTAGACAATTCCAGGCAAGCAAGGCAAGGCAATTCAATTCCAGGCAAGGTAATATCCAGACGAGGCAATTCTAGGCAAGGCAAGGCAAGGCAAACAAGGCAAATCCAGGCAAGGCAATTCCAGGCAAGAAAAGGTAAAGAAAGGCAATTCCAGGCAAGGCAAGGCAATTCCAGGTCAAGGCAATTTCAGGATGGCAAGACAAGGCAATTCCAGAGAAGGTAATTCCAGGCAAGGCAAGGCAAGGAAACTCCAGGCAAGGCAATTCCATGCAAGGCAATTCTACACAAAGAAAAGAAAGGCAACTCAAGGCAATTCCAGGCAAGGCAAGACAAGGCAGGACAAGGAAAGGCAACGCCAGACAAGAAAATTCCTGGGAAGGCAATTCAATGCAAGGAAATTCCAGTCAAGTGAGTTCCAGGCAAGGCTAGGCCAGGCAATATCAGGCAAGGAAAATCCAGGCACAGCAAGGCAAAGCAAGGCAAGGAAATTCCAGGTAAGAAGAAGGCAAGGCAGGGCAATTCCTGGAAGGGTAATTTCAGGCAAGGCAAGGCAATTCCAGGAAGGGAAATTCCAGACAAGGCAAGGCAAGGCAGGGTAAGGCAAGGCAGGGCAAGGCAATTTCATACAAGGCATTTCCAGGCGAGACAAGACAAAGCAAATCTAGGCAAAGAAATTCCAGGCAAGTCCAGCTAAGGCAAGGTAATGCGCTTCTAGGCAGGGCAGTTTTAGGCAAGAAAGTCAATTCAAGACAAAGCAATTACAGGCAAAGCAAGGCAAGACAAGGCAAGGTTAAACAATTTCAGACAAGGCAAATCCAGACAAAGCAAGGAAAGGAAAGTTAAGGCAATTCCAAGCAAGGCAAGGCAATGCAGGGCAATTCCAGGCAAGGCAGGGAAAATCCAGGCAAGGCAAGGCATGTCAAGGCCATGCAATTTCAGGCGTTGCAATTCCAGACTAGGAAGGCAAGGCAACGCAAAGAAATTCCAGGCAAGAGAAGGCAATTTTAGTCAAGGAAAGGTAACACAAGGCAATCCCAGGAAATGCAAGGCAAGGCAAAGCAAGCTGTTCCAGGCTGGGCAATTTCAGACACGGGAAGGCCAGGTAATTCCAGGCTAGGCAATTCCAGCCAACGCACGGCAATGCAAGGTAAGGCAAGGCAAGGCAATTCCAGGAAAGTCAATTCCACGTGAAAAAAAAGGCAAGGCAGTGCAAGGTAATTTTGTAAAAGTCAATTCCAGGCAAGACTAGGCAAGACAATTCCAGGCAAGGCAAGGCAGTGAAATTGCAGGCATGGCATTTTTAGGCAAGGCAAGGCAAGGCAGGGAAATTCCAGGCAGGGCAATTCCAGGCAGGGTAGGGCAAGGAAATTCCAGGCAAAGCAAAACAAGCTGAAGCAAGGCAATTCCAGGCAGCGCACTTCCAGGCTAGGCAAAGGAAGGCAACAAGCAAGGCAAAACAATTTCATGCAAGACGATTCGAGGAAAGGCAAGGAAAGGAAAGGCAATTCCAGGAAGAACCATTCCAGGCAAGGCAAGGCAACGCAATTCTAGGCAGTACAAGGAAAGGAAAGGTAATACAAGGCAAATCCAGGCAAAGAAATTCCAGGCAAGAAAAGGAAAGGCAATTCAATTGCAGGCAATGCAAGGCCAGGCAAACAAGGCGAGGGAAGGCAATTCCAGGCTAGGCAATCCCAGGCAAGGCAAGGCAAGGAAATTTCAGGCTAGGCAATTCCAGGCAAGAAAATTCCAGGCAAGAAAATTCCATGAAAGGGAAGGCAAGGCAGTGCAATTTCAGTCAGGACAACTTCAAGCAAGCCAAGTCAAGGCAGGGAAATACCAGGCAGGGCAATTCCAGTCAAGCCAAGGCACGACTTCTAGGCACAGCAACTTTAGGCAAGGCAAGGCAAGCCAAGGCTAGACAATTTCAGGCACGGCAATTCCAGGCTAGGCAAAGCAAGGAAACAAAAGAGAATTCCAGGCAAAGCAAGGTAATTTCAAGCAAGGCAAGGAAAGGAAAAGCAATTCCAGGCAAGGCAATTCCAGGAAAGGCAATTTTAGGCAAGGCAAGGCAAGGCAAAACAAGGTAAATTCAAGCAAGGCAATTACAGGCAAGAAAAGGCAAGGCAAGGCAATTCCAACCTATGCAATTGAAAGAATGGCAAACCAAGACAAGACAAGGCAAATTCAGGGGTGGCAAAGCAACGCAATTCCAGGCAAGGAAATTCCAGGCAAGGCTAGGCAAGGCAAGGCAATTCCAGGCAAGGCAAGACAAGGCAGGTCCAGGCAAGGCAACTCCAGGCATAAAAATTCCTGACTAGGCACTTCAACGCAAGGCAATTCCAGGCAAGTAAATTCCAGGGAAGGGTAGGTGAGGCAATTTCAGGCAAGGCAAATCCAGGCACAACAAGGCAAAGCAAGGCAAGGCGACTTAAGGTCAGTCAAGGCAAGGCAGGGCAATTCCAGGCAGAAAAATTTCAGGTAAGGCAAGGCAAGGCAATTCTAGGCAAGGCAATTCCAGGAGAAAAAAGGCAAGGCAAATTAATTCGAAACAAGGGAATTCCACTCAATGCAAGACAAGCAAGCAATTCCAGGCAAGGCTATTCCAGGGAAGCAAGGTAAGGCAATTCCAGGCAAGGCAATTCTAGGCAAGGCAAAGCAAGGCAAGTCAAGGCAAGGCAAACAAATCCAGGCAAGGCTACTTCAGGCAATAAAAGGCAAGGCAAGACAATTTCAGGCTAGGCAATTGCAAGAAAGGAAATTCCAGGCAAGGCAAGGCAAGCCAAGGCAAGGCAATTTCAGGTATGGCAAGGCAAGGAAATTCCAGGGAAGAAAATTTCAGGCAAGGCAAGACAAGCAAAGGCAATTCCAGGCAAGACAAGTCAAACAAACTCCCGGCAAGGCAAGACAATGCAAATTTAGGCAAGACAATTCCAGGCAAAGCAAGAAAAGGCGGGGCAAGACAAAGCAATTCCAGGCAAAAAAAAATTCCTGGCAAGGCAATTCAATTCAAGGCAATTCCAGGCAAGTAAATTCCAGGCAAGGCTAGGCCAGGCAATTGCAGGCAAGGCAAATCCAGGCAAAGCAAGGCGAGGCAACTCCAGGCAAGGCAAGGCAGGGCAATTTCAGGCAGGACACATTTAGTCAAGGAAAAGCAAGGCAGGGCAATTCCAGACAGGGCAATTCCAGACAAGGCAAGCCAAGGAAGGGCAATTTCAGACTGGGCAATTCCAGACAAGGCAAGCAAAGGCAGGGAAATTCCAGGCTAAGCAAGGCAAGCCAAGGCAAGACAATTCAAGGCAGGGAAATTCCAGGCAAGGCAAGAAAAGGCAATTCTAGGCCTGGGAATTCCGGGCAAAGCAAGACAAGCCAAGGCAACGCAATTCCAGGCAGGACAATTCAAGAATAGGCAAGACAATTTCAGACAAGGAAATTCTAGGCAAGGCAAGGCAAGGCAAGACGAGGCAAGACAAGGCAAATGCAGGCAAGGTAATTCCAGGCAAGAAAGGGCAAGACAAGGAAACTCCAGGATAGCCAATTGCAAGAAAGGCAATTCGAGGCAAGTCAAGGCAAGATAAGGCAATTCCAGGAAAGTGAATTGTAGATATGGCAAGGTAAGGCAATTCCAGGGAACGCAATTCCAGTCAAGGAAAAGCAAGGTACCTTCAGGCAAGGCAAGGCAAGGCAATTCCAGGCCAGGAAATTCCAGACAAAGCAAGGAAAGGCAAATAAAGGCAACTCCAGGCAATGCAAGGTAAGTCAATGCAATGCAAAGCAACGCAAGGCAAGGCAAGGCAAGGCAAAACAATTTCAGGCAAGCAAATCCAGACATGGCAAGGCAAGGCAAGGCAACTCCAGGCAAGGCAAGGTAATGGAGGGCAAATTCAAGCAGGACAATTCCAAGCAAGGCAAGGCAAGGCAGGGAAGTTCCAGGCAAGGCAAGGCATGGAAATTCCAGGAAAGGAAAGGCAAGCTAAGGCAACGCAATTCGAAGCCGGGCAATTTCAAACTAGGCAAGGCAAGGAAACGCAAATAAATTCCATGCAAGGGAAGGCAATTCCATGCAAGGCAATTTCCGGAAAGGAAAGATAAGACAAGGCAATTTCAGACAATGCAATGCAAGGCAAGGCAAGGCAAGGCAAAACCAGGCTAGGCAATTCCAGGCACAACAAGGCAAGCAGTTCCAAGATAGGCAATGCAAGGCAACACAAGGTAAGGCAAGGCAATTGCAGGAAGACCATTCCAAGCAAGGCAATCCCATGCAAGGAAAGTAAAGGCAAGGCAATGCAAGGCAATTTTGGAAAAGTCAATGCTAGGCAAGGCAAGGAAAGGCAAGGCAAGACAAGACAAGGCAAGTCCAGGCAAATCAATTCCAGGCAAGGCAAGGCAATTCCAGGCAAGGCAAGGCAATAAAGGGCAATTTCAGGCAGGGCAATTTCAGGCAAGGCTAGGCAAGCCAGAGCAATTCAAAGTAGGACAATTTCAGACAATGCAAGGAAAGGCAATTCTAGGCTTGGAAATTCCACGCAAGGCACAGAAAGCTAAGGCAACGCAATTCCAGGCAGTGCAATTCCAGACTAGGCAAGGCAAGTCAGCGCAAAGAAATTTCAAGCAAGAGAACACGATTACAGGCAAGGCAATAAAAGGCAAGGCAATTTCAGGCAAGATAATTCTAGGCAAGGTAAGGCAAGGTAAGGCAAATTCAGGAAAGCAATTCAAGGTAAGATAAGGCAAGGCAAGGCAATTCCAAGATAGGCAATTGCAAAAAAGGCAATTCTAGGCAAGGAAAGGAAAGACAAGGCAATTCCAGGCAAGGCAATTTGAGGTATGGCAAGAAAGGCAATTGCAGGGAAGACAATTCCAGGCAAGATAAGGCAAGGCAAGACAAGACAAGGCAATTACAGGTATGGCAAGGCAAGGCAATTTCAGGGAAGAGAATTCCAGGCAAGGAAACGCAAGGCAATACCAACCAAGGCAGCTCTAGACAAGGCAAGGCAAGGCAAGACAATTCCAGGCAAGTCAGGGAAAGTAAATTGTAGGCATGGAAATTCCAGGCTAGGCAAGGTAAGCCAAAGTAATGCAATTCGAGGCAGGGCAATTTCAGACTAGGTAAGGCAAGAAAATGCAAAGAAATTCCATTCAAGGTAAGGCAGTTCCAGGTAAAGGGAAATTTCGGAAAGGAAAGGAAAGGAAAGAAAGGAAAGGAAAGGAAAGGAAAGGAAAGGAAAGGAAAGGAAAGGAAAGGAAAGGAAAGGAAAGGAAAGGAAAGGAAAGCAATGGAAAGGAAAGGAAAGGAAGAAAAGGAAAGGAAAGGAAAGGGAAGAAAAGGAAAGGAAAGGAAAGGAAAGGAAAGAAAAGGAAAGGAAAGAAAGGCAATTCCAGACAATTCAAGGTAAGGCAAGGCAAGGAGAGGGAAGAAAATTTCAGGCTAGGCAATTCCAGGCATAGCAAGGCAAGGCAATATTAGGATAGGCAATTCCAGGCAATGCAAGGTAAGGCAAGGCAATTCCAGAAAGACAATTCCAGGCAAGGCAATTCCATGGAAGGAAAGGCAAGGCAATGCAATGCAAGGCAATTTTGGAAAAGTCAATTCCAGGCAAGGCAAGGCAAGAAAAGGCAATACAAGGCAAGACAAGGCAATTTTAGGCATGGGAATTTCACGCAAGGCAGAGAAAGCCAAGGCAACACAATTACAGGAAGGGCAATTTCAGACTAGGCACGGCAAGACAACGCAAAGAAATTCCAGGCAAAAAAGGTGATTACAGGCAAGGCAAGGAAAGGCCAAGCAATCCGAAGAAATGCAATTTCAGGCAAGGCAATTCTAGGCAAATAAGGCAAGGCAAGACAAGGCAAATCCAGGCAAGGCAATTCCAGGCAAGAAAAAGCGAGGTAAGAAAATTCCAGGCTAGGCAATTGCAAGAAAGGCAATTCCATGCAAAGCAAGATAAGACAAGAAAATTCCAGGAAAGGCAATTTCAGGTATGGCAAGAAAGGCAATTTCAGGGAAGACAATTCCAGGCAAGTCAAGGCAAGTCAAGGCAAGACAAGGCAAGTCCAGGCAAGGTAATTGTAGGTATGGCAAGGCAAGGCAATTCTAGGGAAGGCAATTCCAGGCAAGAAAATGCAAGGAAATTCCAGGCAAGTCAACTCTAGGCAAGGCAAGGCAACGCAAGGCAATTCCAGGCAAGGCAATTTCAGGCAAAGCAAGGAAAGGTAACTCAAGGCAATTCCAGGCAAGGCAAGGTAAGGCAATGCAATGCAAAGCAACGCAAGGCAAGGCAAGTCAAGGCAAGGCAAAACAATTTCAGACAAGCAAATTTAGACACGGCAAGGAAAGGCCAGGCAAGACAATTTCAGACAAGGCAAGGTAAGGCAATCCTAAGCATGGGAATTTCAGGCAAGGCAAGGCAAACCAAGGCAACGCAATTCCATTCAGGGCAATTCGAGACTAGGCAAGATAATTTCAGGCAAGGCAAGGAAAGCAAGGCAATGCAAGACAAATTTGGGAAAGTCAATTCCAGGTAAGGTAAGGCAAGGCAAGGCAATTCTGGGCAAGGCAAGGCAAGGCAGTTCTAGGCAACAAAATTCCAGGCAAGCAAGGCAAGCCAAGGCAGGGGAATTACAGGCAGGGAAATTCCAGGCTCGGCAAAGCAAGGCAACACAATGAAATTCCAGGCAAGTCAAGGCAATTCCAGGCAAAGCAAGGAAAGACAAGGTAATTCCAGGCTAGGCAATTCCATGCAAGGCAATTTTAGGCAAGGCAAGACAAGGCAAGGAAAAAAAGGCAAATCCAGGCAAGGCAATTCCAGTAAAGAAAAGGCAAGGCAAGGCAATTCCAGGGAAGGCAATTCCAGGGAAGACAATTCCAGGCAAGGCAAGGAAAAACAATTCTAGGCAAGGCAACTACAAGCAAGGCAAAATAAGGCAATTACAGGCAAGGCAATTACAGGCAAAGGAAGGAAAGGCAACTCAAGGCAATTCCAGGCAAGTCAAGGTCAGGCAAGGCAAAACAGTTTCAAACAAGGCAAATCTAGACAAAACAAGAGAAGGCAAAGCAACTAAATTCCAGGCAAGGCAAAAGAATGCAGGGCAATTTCAGGCAGGGCAATTCCAGGCAAGGCAAGGCAAAGCAGGGCAATTCAAGGCAGGGCATAGGAATTCCAGGAAAGTCCACGCAAGCCAAGGCAACGCAATTCCAGGCAGGGTAATTCCAGACAAGGCAAGGCAAGGCAACGCAAAATATTCGAGACAAAGGAAGAATATTCCAGGCAAGGTAATTTCCTGAAAGGAAAGGCAAGGCAAGGCAAATCCAGGCAATGTAAGACAAGGCAAGGTAAGGCAAGGCAATTCCAGATTAGGCAATTCCAGGCACGGCAAGGCAAGGCAATTCTAAACTAGGCAATGCCAGGCAACGCTAGGCAATGCAAGGTAAGGCAAGGCAATTCCAGGCAAAATAATTCCAGGAAGGAAAAAGCAAGAAAATTCAATTCCAGGCAACGAAAGGCAAGACACAGCAAGGAGAGCGAAGGAAATTCCAGGCTATGCAATTCCAGGCAAGACGGAGCAAGGCAATTCAGGTTAGGCAATTCCAGGCAATGCCATGTAAGTCAAGGCAATTCCAGCAAAATGATTTCAGGCAAGGCAATTCCATGTAAGGAAAGGCAAGGCAATGCAAGGCAAATTTGTGAAAGTCAATTCCAGAAAAGGCAAGGCAAGGCAATTCCAGGCAAGGAAAGGCAAGGCAGTGCCATTCCAGTCAGGGCAATTTTAGGCAAGGCAAGGCAAGGCAATTCCAGGTAAGGCAAGGCAAGCCAAAGCAAGGCAATTCCAGATAGGGAATTCCCAGGCTGGGCAAACCAAGGCAAGGCAAGAAAATTCCAGGCAAGGCAAGGCAATTCCAGACAAGGCAAGGAAAAGCAAGGCAATTTCAGGCAAGGCAATTCCAGGCAAGGCAATTTCAGGTATGGCAAAACAATTTTAGGTATGGCAAGGCAAGGAAATTCCAGCGAAGGCAACTCCAGGCAAGGCAAGGCAACTCCAGGCAAGGCAAGGCAAGGCAATTCCAGGCAAGACAATTTCAGGCAAGGCAATGAAAGGCAACTGAAGGCAATTCCAGACAAGGCAAGACAAGGCAGGGTAAGGCAAGACAAGGCAGGGTAAGGCAAGGCAACTCCAGGCAAGAATATTCCTGACAAGGCAAGGCAAGGCAGTGCAATTCAAGTCAGAGCAATTCCAGACAAAGCAAGGCAAGTAAATTCCAGGCAAGAGTAGACAGGCAATTGCAGGCAAGGCAAACCCAGACACGGCAAGGCAAACCCAGGCAAGGCAAGGCAAGCAAGGCTGGGTAATTCCAGGCAGGGCAATTCCAGACAAAGCAGGCAAGACAATTCTAGGCAAGGCAATTCAAGGCGAGGATAGCAAGACGAATTAATTCAAAACAAGGCAATTCTAATCAAGGCAAGGCAAGGCAAACATGCAATTTCAGGCAATTCTATCCCAGGGAAGTCAAGGCAAGGCAATTCTAGGCTAGGCAATTCCAGTCAAGGCAAGGCAAGGCAGGGTAAAGCAATTTTATGCAAGGCAATTCCAGGCAGGACAACACAACGCAATTGCAGGCAAGAAAATTCGAGGCAAGTCCAGGTATGGCAAGGCAATGCAATTTTAGGCAAAGCAGTTTTAGGCAAGGGAAGGCAATGCAAGGCAGGAAAATTCCATGCAAGGCAAGCCAAGACAAGGCAAGACGAAACAATTTCAGACATGGCAAATTCAGACGCGGCAAGGAAAGGAAAGAAATGCCAATTCTAGGCAAAGTAAGGCAAGGCAGGGAAAGTCCCAGCAGGGCAATTCAATGCAGCGCAACTCCAGACAATGCAAGGTAAGACAATTCTAGGCATAAAAATTCCAGGCAAGGCAAGGCAAGCCAAGGCAACACAATTCCAGGCAGGGCAATTCCAGACTAGGCAAGGCAAAACAAGGCAAAGAAATTACAGGCTGGGGAAGGCAATTCCAGGCAAGTCAATTTCAGGCAAGAAAAGGCAAGGCAAGGCTATTCCAGGCAATGCAAGGCAAGGCAAGGAATTCCAGTCTTTGCAATTCCAGGCAAGAAAATTCAAAACAATTTCAAGCTAGGCAATTCCAGGCAATGCAAGGCAATGCAAGGTAAGGCAAAGAAATTCCAGGAAAGTCAATTCCATACAAGGCAATTCCATGTAAGTAAAGGCAAGGCAATGCAAGGAAATTTTGGGAAAGTCAATTCCATGCAAGGCAAGGAAAGGCAATTACAGGCAAGGCAAAGCAAGACAGTGCAATTCCAGGCAAGGGAATGCAAGGCAGAGCAATTTCAGACAGGCAATTCCAGACAAGGCAAGAAAAGTCAATTCCAGGCAAGGCAATTCCAGGCGAGGACATGCAAGGCAAATTAATTCAAAACAAGGCAATTCCACTCAAGGCAATGCAAGCAAGCAATTCCAGGCAAGGGTATTCCAGGCGAGGCAAGGCAGGGCAAGTCCATTCCGTCCAAGGCAATTCGAAGCAAGACAAGACAACGCAATTTCAGGCAAGGAAATTCCAGGCAAGTCCAGGTAAGACAAGGCTATGCAATTTTAGGCAGGGCAGTTTTACGCAAGGGAAGGCAATACATGGCAAGGCAATTACAGGCAAGGCAATTACAGGCAAGGCAAGTCAAGTCAAGGCAAGGCAAGGCAAAACAACTTCAGACTAGGCAAATCCAGATATGGCAAGGAAAGGAAAGGCAAGACAATTCCAGGCAAGGCAAGGCAAGGCAATTCTAAGCCTAAAAAATCCAGGAAAGGCAAGGTAAGCCAAGGTAACGCAGTTCCAGGCAGGGCAATTCCAGACTACGAAGGCAAATCAATGCAAAGAAACCCTAGGCAAGAGAAGGAAATTTCAGACACGGGAATTTTAGGCAAGGAAAGGCAACACAAGGCAATCCCAGGCAATGCAACGCAAGGCAAGGCAGGCAGTTTCAAACTAGGCAATTTCAGGCATGGCAAGGCAAGTCAATTCCAGGCAAGACAATTTCAGACAAGGGGATCTCATGTAACGAAAGGCAAGGAAATGCAAGGCAATTTTAGGAAAGTCAATTTCAGGCAAATCTAGGAAAGGCAGGACAAGGCAGCACAATTCGAGACATGGCAAATTCAGGCAAGGCAAGGAACGGCAGCACAATTCATGGCAGGGCAATTCTGGGCAGAACACGGAAAGGCAATTCTATGCAAGGCAAGTCCAGGCAAGGCAAGGCAATACCAGGCAGGGCAATTTCAGGCCAGGCAAAGAAAGGCAGCACAAGAAAATTCTAGGCAAGGCAAGGCAATTCCAGGCAAGGCAAGGAAAGGCAAGTCAACTCCAGGCAAGGCAATTCTAGGCAAGGGAAGACAAGGCAAATTCAGGCAAGGCAATTCGAGGCAAGAAAAGGCAAGGCAAGGCAATTTTGGACTAGCCAATTGCAAGAAAGGCAATTACATGCAAGGCGAAGAAAGAGAAGGCAATTCCAGGAAACGCAATTTCAAATATGGTAAGGCAAGGAAATTCCAGGCAAGGCAAGGCAATGCAGGACAATTCTAGACAAGGCAAGTCAAGGCAGGGGAATTCCAGGAAAAAGAATTTCAGATATGGGAAAACAAGGTAATTCCAGTCAAGGCAAGCAATGCATTGCAACTCAGGGCAGAGCAATTCCAGGCAAGGCAAGGCAAAGCACTGCAACTTAAGGCATGGCAATTACAGGCAAGGAAATGCAAGGCAGGGCAATTCTGGGCAGGGCAAGACAAGGCAATTCCAGGCAGGGCAATTCTAGGCTAGGTAAAGCAAGGCAAGGCAAGAAAATGCAAGGCAAGAAAAGGCAAATCCAGGCAAGGTAACTCCAGGTTAGGCAATTGCAAGAAAGGCAATTCCAGGCAAGGCAAGGCAAGATGAGGCAATTCCAGGACATGCGATTTCAGTTATGGCAAGAAATGGCAATTTCATGGAAGGCAAAATCAGGCAAGGCAATTCCAGGCAAGGCAACTCCAGGAAAGGCAACTAAAGACAATTCCAGTAAAGGCAATTCCAAGAAAAGCAAGAAAAGGCAACTCAAGGCAATTCCAGGCTAATTGATGCAAGGCAAGGCAAGGGAAGGCAAGGGAAGGCAAGGCAAAACAATTTCAGAAAAGGCAAATCTAGACACGTCAAGGAAAGGAAATTCCACGCAAGGCAAGGCAATGCAGGGCAACTACAGACAGGGCAATTCCAGGCAAGACAAGCCAAGGCAGGGCAATTCAGGGTAGGGAAACTCCAGGCAAGGCAAGGCAATTCTAGGCATGGGAATTCCAAGCGAGCAAGGCAAGCCAAGGCAACGCAATTCCAGGAAGGGAAATTCCAGACTAGGCAAGGCAAGGCAATGCAAAGAAATTCCTGGCTAGGGAAGGCAATGCCAGGCAAGGCAACTTCCGGCAAGGTAAGGCAATTCCATAAAACGCAAGGCAACGCAAGGTAAGGCAAGGCAATTCCAGGCAAGTCAATTTCAGGCAAGGCAATCCCATGTAAGGAAAGGCAAGAGAATGAAATGCAATTTTGGGAAAGTCAATTTTAGGCAAGACAAGGCAAAGAAAGAGAAGGCAAGGTAAGGCAAGATAAGGCAAACCCAGGCAAGGCAATTCCTGACAAGGCAAAGCAAGACAATTCCAGACAAGGCAACCTCAGGCAAGGCAAGACAATACAATTCCTGGCAAGACAATTCCAGACAAAGCAAGGAAAGGCAACTCAAGGCAATTCTAGGCAAGGCAAGGCAAAACAATTACAGACGAGACAAATTCAGACATGGTGATAAATGGTAAGGCAAGGCAATTCCCGGCAAGGCAATGCAAATCAAGTCAACAAAATTCCAGGAAAGAAAATTCGTGGCAAGGCAATTCAATGCAAGGCAGTTCCAGGCAAGTAAATTACAGTCAAGGTTAGGCAGGAAATTGCAGGCAAAACAAATCCAGGCAATGCAACACAAATTCAGCCAAGGCGAGGCAAGGCCAGGCAATTCCAGGCAGGGCAATTTCAGACATGGCAAGGCAAAAACAAGGCAGGGCAATTCCAGGCAGGGCAATTTCAGACAAGGCAAGGCAAGACAATTCTAGGCAAGGCAATTCCAGGCAAGAAAAAAAAAGGCTAATTAATTTGAAACAAGACAATTCCACCCAAGGCAAGGCAAGCAAGCTATTCCAGGCAAGGCTATTCCAGGAGAGGCAAGGCAAGGGAATTTCAGGCTACGCAATTCCAGGCAAGGCAAGGCAAGGCAGGACAAGGCAATTCCGTGCAGGGAAATTCCAGGCAAGACAAGACAATGCAATTCTAGGCAAGGAAATTGCAGGCAATTCCAGTTATGGCAAGGCAATGCAATTCTAGGCAGGGCAGTTTTAGGCAAGGGAAGGCAATTCAAGGCAAGAAAATTCCAGGCAAGACAAGGAAAGGCAAAGCATGAAAATTTTAGACGAGGCAAATTTAGACACGGCAAGGAAAGGTAAGACAAGGCAATTCCAGGCAAGGCAGGGCAATGCAGAGCAATCCCATGCAGGGTAATTCCAGGCAAGGCAGGACAAGGTAGGGCAATTACAGGCAAGGTAAGGGAAGGCAATTCTAGGCATGGGAATTCAAGGCAAGGCAAGGCAAGCCAAGGCAATGCAATTCCAGGCAGGGTAATTCCAGACTAGGCAAGGCAAGGCAACGCAAAGAAATTTCAGGCAAGGGAAGGCCATTCCAGGCATGGCAGTTTCCAGCAAGGAAAGGCAAGGCAAGGCAAAGCAAGGGAAGAGAATTCCTGACTAGGAAATTCCAGGCAAAAAAACGCAAGGCAATTCCAGGCTAGAAAATTCCATGCAACGCAAGGTAAGGCAAGGCAATTCTAAAAAGACAATTTCAGGCAAGGCAATCCCATGTAAGGAAAGGTAAGGAAATGCAAGGCAATTTTGGAAAAGTCAATTCCAGGCAAGGCTAGTCAAGGCCATTCCAGGCAAGGCAAGGCAAGGTAGGGGAATTCCAGCAAGGGCAATTCTGGGAAGTGCACAGCAAAGAAATTTTAAGCAAGGCAATCCCAGGCAAGGCAATATAAGCCAAGGCAAATCAATTCCAGGTAGGGTAATTCCAGGCTAGGCAAAGCAAGGCAATGCAAGAAAATTTTAGGCAAGGCAAGGCAATTCCAGGTAAGACAATTCCAGGCAAGGCAAGGAAAGGCAAAATAATTCCAGAAAAGGCAATTCCAGGCAAGACAATTCTAGGCAAGGCAAGGCAATTTAAAGCAAGGCAAGGCAAGGCAAGAAAAGGCCAATTCAGGCAAGGTAATTCCAGGCAAAAAAAGGCAAGGCAAGCCAATTCCAGGCAAGGCAAAACAAGGCAAGACAAGACAATTCCAAGCAAGGGAATTTCAGGTATGGGGGGGTCAAGCCAATTCCAGAAAAGGCAATTCCAGGCAAGGCAAAGCAAGGCAAGGCACTTCCAGACCAGGCAACTCTAGGCAAGGCAAGTGAAGACAATTGTAGACAAGGCAATTCTAGGCAAAGCAAGAAATGGCAACTCAAGGCAATTCCAGGCAAGGCAATGAAAGTCAAGGCAAGACATGGCAAGGGAAAACAATTTCAGACATGGCAAATCCAGACATTGCAAGGAAAGGCAAGGCAAAGCAAGGCAATTCCAGGGAAGGCAACGCAACGCAAGGAAATTGCAGGCAAAACAAGAAAAATCCAGGCAAATCAATTTCCTGAAAGAAAGGCAAGGCAGGGTAATTCCAGGCAGGAAAATTCCGTGCAATGCAAGGCAAGGAAATTTTAGGCAAGGCAATTCCAGACAAGACAAGACAATCCAAGGAAAGGCAATCCACTCAGGACAATTCCAGGCTTGGCAAAGCAAAATAAGGCAAAAAAATTCCAGACAAGGCAAGGCAATTCCATGCAAGACAATTCCAGGCAAGGCAAGGAAAGGCAAGGCAATTCCACGCAAGGCAATTTCAGAAAAGGCAATTCTAGGAAAGGCAAGGTAAGGCAAGGCAAGACAAGGCAAATCCAGGCAAGGCAATTACAGGCAAGAAAAGGCAAGGCAAGGCAATTCCAGGCTAGAGAATTGCAAGAAAGGCACTTTCAGCCAAGGCAAGGAAGAAAAGGCAATTCCAAACAAGGCAATTTCAGGTATGGCAAGGCAAGGCAATTCCAGGCAAGAAAAGGCAGTTCCGGGGAAGGCAATTCCAGGCAAGAAAATGCAGTCCCAGACAAGGCAACTCCAGGCAATGCAATGCAAGACAATTCCAGGCCAGGAAATTCCAGGCAAAGCAAGGCAAGGCAACTCCAGGCAAGGTAAGGCAAAGCCGGGCAATTTCAGGCAAGGCAGGGCAATTCCAGACAAGGCAAGGCAAGGCAATTCTAGGCAAGGCAAATCCAGTTGAGAAAACCCAAAGCAAATTAATTCAAAACAAGGCAATTGCACTCAAGGCAAGTCAAGCAAGCAATTCCATTAAAGGCTATTCCAGAAAAAAAAGGCCAGGCAATTTCAGACAATGCAAGGCAAGGCAAGGCAATTCCAGGCTATGCAATTCCATGCAAAAAAAAGGAAAGGAAATTCCAGGCTGTGCAATTCCAGCAATGCAAGGCAATGCAAGGTAAGGCAAAGCAATTCCAGGCAAGACAATTCCAGGCAAGGCATTCCCATGTATGGAAAGAAAAGGCAATGCAAGACAATTTTTGAAAGTCAATTCCAGGCAAGTCAATGCAAGGCAATTCCAGGCATGGCAAGGCAAGGCAGTATTTTCCAGACAGGGCAATATCAGGTAAGGAAAGGCAAGGCAGAGCTATTGCAGGCAGAGCAATTCCGGTCAGGGAAGGGCAAGGCAATTCCAGGCAAGGCAAGATAAGTCAAGACAAGGCAATTCCAGGCAGGGAAACTCCAGGCTAGGCATAGCAAGGCAATTTCAGGCAAGAAAATTCAAGGCAAGGCACAGCAATTCCAGGTAAGACAATTCCAGGCAAGGCAATTCCTGGAAAAACAATTCCAGGCAAGGCTATTCTAGGCAAGGCAAGGCAAGGCCAATTCACGCAAGGCAATTTCAGGCTAACAATGGCAAAAAAGGCAACTCCAGGCAAGGCAAGGAAAGACAAGGCAATTCCCGGCTATACAATTTCATTTATGGCAAAAAATGCCAATTCCAGGGAAGACAATTTCAGACAAGGGAAGGCAAGGAAATTTCAGGCAAGGCAAGACAATGAAAGGCAAGACAAGGCAATTTCAGGCTAGGCAATTCCAGGCACGGTAAGGCAAGGAAATTCCAGGCAATACAATTCCAGGCAAGACAATCCCATGTAAGAAAAATCAAGACAATGCAAGGCAATTTTGGGAAAGTCAATTGCAGGCAAGGCAAGGCAAGGCAATTCCAAGAAAGGCAAGGCAAGATAGTGCAATTTGAGGCCGGGCAATTTCAGGCAAGGCAAGGCAAGGCAAAACAATTCCAGTAAGGGCAATTCCGGCCAATGCAAAGCAAGGCAATTCTAGAAAAGGAAAGGCAAGGCAAGGCAAGGCAAATTCAGGCAAAGCAATTCCAGGCAAGAAAGGCAAGGCAATGCAAATCCAGACAATGCAAGGTAAGGCAAAGCTAAATGAGGGAAGGCAATTTCAGGCTTGGCAATTCCAAACAAGGCAAGGCAAGGCAAGGCAATTCCAGGCTAGGAAATTCCATGCCAGGAAATTCCAGGCAAGGCAATTCCATGTAAGGAAAGGCAAGGCAGTGCAATTCCTGGTAGGGCTATTTTAGTCAAGGCAAGGCAATGCCAGGCAATGCATGGCAAGCCAAGGCAAAACAATTCCAGGCAGGGCAATTACAGGCTAGGCAAAGCAAGGGAACATAAGAGAATTCCAGGCAAAGCAAGGCAATTTCAGGCAAGTCAAGGAAATTTTAGAGAAGAGAATTCCAGGAAAGGCAAGGAAAGGAAAGGCAATTTCAGGCAAGGCAATTCCATGCAAGGCAATTGTAGGCCAGGCAATTCTAGGCAAGGCAAGGCAAGGCAAGCAAGGCAAATCCAGGCAAGGAAATTCCAGGCATGAAAAGGCAAGGCAAGGCAATTCCAGGCTAGGCAATTGCAAGAACGGCAATTCCAGGAAAGGGAAGGCAAGACAAGGCAATTCCAGGCAAGGCAATTTCAGGTATGACAAGGCAAGGCAATTCCATGCAAGGCAAGGCAATGCAGGGCTATATCAGGCAGGGCAATTCCAGGGCAAACCAGGCAAGGCAGGGCAATTCCAGGCATGCCAATTTTAGGTATGTTAAGGCAAGGCAATTCCAGGCAAGGAAAAACAATGCACTGCAATTCAGGGCATGGTAATTCCAGGTGAGGCAAGGCAAAACAATTTTAGGCATCGAAATTCCAGGCAAAACAAGGCAAAGCAAGTCAAGGCAAGGCAATACAATTCCATACAGGGCAATTCCAGACTAGGGAAGGCAAGTCAATCCAAAGAAATTCCAGGATAGGTAATAAAAGGCAAGGCAAAGCAAGACAAGACAAAGCAAATCCAGACAAGGCAATTCCAGGCAAGAGAAGGCAAGGCAAGGCAATTCCAGGCTAGGCCATAGCAAGAATGGCAATTCCAGGCTAGGCAATTTCAGGTATAACAAGTCAAGGCAATTCCAGGGAAGGCAACTACAGACAAGGTAAGGCAAGGCACTTCCAGACAAGGCAACTCCAGGCAAGGCAAGGGAAGAAAATTCTAGGCAAGACAATTCTAGGCGAAGCAAGAAAAGGCTACTCAAGGCAATTCCAGGCAAGGCAAAACAATTTTAGACAAGGTAAATCCACACATGAAAAGCAAAAGCAAGAAAAGGCAATTCCAGTCAAGGCAAGGCAATACAGGGCAATTCCAGGCAGAACAATTACACGTGAGGCAAGGAAAGGCAGGGCAATCAAGCCAGGAAAACCCCAGGGAAGGCAAGTCAAGGCATTTCTAGGAATAAGAATTCCAGGCAAAGCAAGTCAAAGCAAGGCAAGCCAAGGAAACGCAGGGCAATTCCAGACTAGGGAAGGCAAGGCAACGGAAAGAAATTCCAGGCTAGGGAAGGCCATTCTAGGCAAGGCAATTTCCGGCAAAGAAAGGCAAGGCAAGGCAATTTCAGGCTAGGCAATTCCAGGCAACGCAAGGCAACGCAAAATAAAGCAAGGCAATTCCAGGCAAGACAATTCCATGCAAGGCAATACCATGTAAGAAAAGGGAAGGCAATGCCAGGCTATTTTGAGAAAGTCAATTCCAGGCAAGGCAAGGCTAGGAAAGGAAAGGAAAGGAAAGGAAAGACAAGGCAAATCCAGGCAAGGCAAGGCAATTCCAGGCAAGGCAGCCCCAGGCAAGGCAAGGAAAGGCAATTCCAGGCAAGGAATTCCAGGAAAAGCAAGGAAAGGCAGCTTAATGCAATTCCGGATAAGGCAAGGAAAGGCAAAGAAAATTCCAGACAAGGCAAATCCAGACATCGCAAAAAAAAAAGGCAAGGCAAGAAAATGAAGAGCCAATACAGGCATGGCAATTTCAGGCAAGGCAAAGCAAACCAGGGCAATTCAAGACAGGGCAATTTCAGGCAAGGCCAGGCAAGGCAATTCTAGGCATAAAAATTCCAGGCAACGCAAGGCAAGCCAAGGCAACACAATTTCAGGCAGGGCAATTCCAGACTAGGGAAGGCAAGGCAACGCAAAGAAATTTCAGGCAAGGGAAGGCAATTTTAGGCAAGGCAATATTTGGCAAGGGAAACAAGGCAAGGCAATTCCAGGCAATGCATGGCAAGGCAAGGTAATTCCAGGCTATGCAATTCCATGCAAGGAAAGACAAGGCAATTCCAGGCTAGGGAATTCCAGGCAACACAAGACAACACAAGGTAAGGCAAGGCAATACCAGACAAGACAATTTCAGGCAAGGCAATTTCATGTAAGAAAGGCAATTCAATGCAAGGCAATTTTGGGAATGTCAATTCCAGTCAAGGCAAGGCAAGGGAAAGCAAGGCAGTGCAATTTCAGTCAGGGAAAATTGAGGCAAGGCAAGACAAGACAGGGCAATTCCAAGCATGGAAATTAGGGTCAAGGCTAGGCAAGGCAGTTCTAGTCAAGGCAATTCCAGGCAAGGCAAGGCAAGTCAAGCTAAGGCAATCCTCAGCTAGGAAAAGAAAAGCAATGCAAAAAAATTCCAGGCAAGGCAAGGCCATTCCAAGGAAGACAATTCCAATCAAGGCAAGGATAGGAAAGGCAATTACATGCAAGGCAATTCTAGGCAAGGTAAGGCAAGGCAAGGCACAGCAAGACGAGGAAAATCCAGGCAAGACAATTACAGGCAAGACAATTACAGGCTAATTACAGGCTAAGCAATTGCAAGAAAGGCAATTCAAGGCAAGGCAAGGCAAGACAAGGCAACTCCAGGTGAGGCAATTTTAAGTATGGCAAGGCAAGGCAATTCCAGGCAAAAAATTTCAGGTATGGCAAATTAAAGCAACTCCAGTCAAGGCAAGGCAAGGCAATTCCAGGCAAAGAAATTCCAGGCAAAGCAAGGAAAGGCAACTCAAGGCCATTAAACGCAAGGCAAGGCAATTCCAGGCAAGGTAAGACAAGGGAGGGCAAGGAAAGGCAACTCCAGGCAAGAAAATTCCTGAAAAGGTAATTCAATGCAAGGCCATGCGATGCAAGTAAATTCCAGGCAAGTCAAGGCCAGGCAATTGCAGGGAAGGCAAATCCAGGCATAAAAAGGCAAAGCAAGGAAAGGCAACTCAAGACAAGGCAAGGCAAGGCAGGCAATTCAAGGCAGGGAAATTTCAGGCAAAACAAGGCAAGGCAGGGCAATTCCAGACAAGGCAAGTCAAGGTAATTCTAGGCAAGGCAATTCCAAGCGAGGAAAGGCAAGGCAAATTAATTCGAAACAAGGCAATTCCACTCAAGGCAAGGCAAGCAAGCAAGCAATTTCAGGCAAGGTTATTCCAGGGAAGACAAGGCAAGGCAATTCCATGCAAATCAATAACAGGCAAGACAAGACAACAGAAGGCAATGCAAGGCAAGACAATTCCAGGCAAGACAAGGCAAGGCAAGGCAAAACAATTTCAGACAAGGAAAATACAGACACTACAAAGAAAGGCAAGGAAAGGTCATTCCAGGCAAGGCAGGGCAATGCAGAGCAATTACATGAAGGGCAATTCCGGTTAAGGCGAGGAACGTCAGAACAATTAAAGGCAGGGCAATTTCAGGAAAGGCAATTTTAGGCATGGGAATTCCAGGAAAGGCAAGGCAAAACAAGAAAACACAATTCCAGGCAGGACAATTCCAGACTAGGCAAGGCAAGAAAATGCCAAAAAATTGCAGGCAAGCAAAGGCAAGGCAATTCTAAGCTAGGTAATTACAGGCAAGAAAATTCCAAGCAAGGAAATTCCAAGCAAGGCAATTCCATATAAAAAAGGCAAGGCAATGCAAGGCAAATTTGGGAAAGTCATTTCCAGAGAAGGCAAGGCAAGGAAATACCAGGCATGGCAAGACAAGGCAGTGCATTTCCAGTCAAGGCAAATTCAGGCAAAGAAAAACAAGGCAGGGCAATACTGTGCCAGGCAAGGCAAGGCAATTCCAGGCTAGGCAATTCCAGGCAAGGCAATTTCAGGCAAAGCAATTCCAGGTAAGGTAATTCCATGCAAGAAAAGGCAAGGCAATGCAAGGAAAATTTGGGAAAGTCAATTCTAGGTAAGGCAAGGCAAGGCAGTGCAATTCCAGTCAGGCTAAATTCAGCCAAGGCAAGGCAAGGCAGGGAAGTTCCACACTGTGCAATTCCGGGCAAGGCAAGGCAAGGAAATTCCAGGCAAGGCAAGGCAAGGCAAGGCAAGGCAAGGCAAGGCAAGGCAAGGCAAGGCAAGGCAAGGCAAGGCAAGGCAAGGCAAGGCAAGGCAAGGCAAGGCAAGGCAAGGCAAGGCAAGGCAAGGCAAGGCAAGGCAAGGCAAGGCAAGGCAAGGCAAGGCAAGGCAAGGCAAGGCAAGGCAAGGCAAGGCAAGGCAAGGCAAGGCAAGGCAAGGCAAGGCAAGGCAAGGCAAGGCAAGGCAAGGCAAGGCAAGGCAAGGCAAGGCAAGGCAAGCTAAGTCAATTCCAGGCTAGGCAAAGCAAGGCAACGCAAAGCAAGGCAACGCAAGAAAATTTCAGGCAAGGCAAGGCCATTCCAGGCAAGACAATTCGAGGCAAGGCAAGGAAAGGAAAGGCAATTCCAGGGAGGGCAATTACAGAGAAGGCAAGTCAAGGCAATTCTAGTCAAGACAATTCTAAGCGGGAAAGGCAAGGAAAATTAATTTGAAACAAGGCAATTCCACTCAAGGCAATGCAAGGCAAGCATGCAATTCCAGGCAAGGCTATTTCAGGACAAACAAGGCAAGGCAATTGCATGCAAGGCAATAACAGGCAAGACAAGACAATGCAATTCTAGGTAAGTCCAGGTAAGGCAAGGCAATGCAATTCTAGGCAGGGCAGTTTAGGCAAGGGAAGGTAATACAATGCAAGGCAATTCCAGGCAATTCCAGGCAAGATAAGGCAAGGCACGGCAAGGCAAAACAATTTCAGAAAAGGCAAATACAGACACGTCAAGAAAATTCAATTCCAGGCAAGGCAGGGCAACACCATGCAGCACAATTCCAGGAAAAACTAGAAAATTCAGGGCAATTAAAGGAAGGGCAATTCCTGGCAAGGCAAGGCAAGGCAATTCCAGGTGTGGAAATTCCAGGCAAAGCAAGGCAAGCCAAGGCAACGCAATTCCAGGCAAAAAATTTCAGACTAAAGAAGGCAAGGCTATAAAAAGAAATTCCAGGCAAGGAAAGGCAATTCCAGGCAAGGCAATTTTCGGCAAGGCAAGGCAAAATAAGGCAGGGCAAGGCAATTCCAGGCTAGGCAATTCCAGGCAAGAAAAGGCAAGGCAATTACAGGCTAGGCAATTTCACGCAACGCAAGGTAAGGCAAAAGAATTCCAGGCAAGACAATTCTAAACATGGCAATTTTATGGAAGGAAAGGCAAGGTACGGCAATGCAGGGCAATTTTGGTAAAGTCAATTCCAGGCAAGGCTAAGCAAGGCAATTCCAGGCAAGACAAGGGAAGGCAGCACAATTCCAGGCAGGGAAATTTCAGACAAGGCAAGGCAAGGCATGGCAGGGCAGTTCCAGGCAGGGCAATTCCAGGCAAGGCAGGGAAAGGCAATTTTAGCCAATGCAATTCCAGGCAATGCAAGGCAAGGCAACGCAAGGCAATTCCAGACAGGAAAATTTCAAACTAGGCAAAGCAAGGTAATGCAAGAAAATTCCAGGCAAGGCAAGGCAAGACCAGGAAAGACAATTCCAGAAAAGGAAAAAAAAGACAAGACAATTCTAGTCAAGGCAATTCCAGAAAAATAATTCTAGGCAAGGCAAGGCGAAACAAGGCAAGGCAACGCAAGACAAGGCAAACCCAGGCAAGGCAATTCCAGGCAAAAAAAGCAAGGCAAGGCAATTTCAGGTTAGGCCATTGCAGGAAAGGCAATTCCAGGCAAGGCAAGGCAAGAAAAGGCAATTCCAGGCAAGACAATTTCAGGTATGGCAAGGCCAGAAAATTCCAGGGAAGGAAAATCCAGGCAAGGAAAGCCAAGGCAACTCCAGGGAAAACAAGGCAATGCAATTCCAGGCAAGACAATTCCAGACAAAGCAAGGATAGGCAATTTTAGGCAAGGAAAGGCAAAACATGGCAATTCCAGGCAAGGAAATGCAAGGCAGGGCAAGGAAAGGCAACTTTGGGCAGGAAAATTCCTGGCAAGGCAATTCAATGAAAGGAAATTTCTGGCAAGTAAATTACAGGCATGGCTAGGCCACGCAATTGCAGGCAAGATGAATCCAGGCATGGCAAGGTAAATCAAGGCAAGGCAACTTCAGCCAAGGCAAAGCAAGCCAGGGCAATTTCAGGCAAGGCAATTCCAGACAGGACAAGGCAAAGCAATTCTAGGCAAGGCAATTCCAGATGAGGAAAGGCAAGGCAAATTAATTCAAAACAAGGCAATTCCACTCAAGGCAATGCAAGCAAGCCATTCCAGGCAATGGTATTTTAGGGAAGGCAAGGCAAGGCAAGGCAATTCAAAGCAAGGCAAGGCAAGGCAAGGCAATGAAGGGCAAGACAATTTCAGGCAAGACAAGACAGCGCAATTCCAGGCAAGGAAATTACAGACTAGGCAATTCAAGGCAAGTCAATTCCATGTACGGAAAGTCAAAGCAATGCAAGGCAAATTTGGGAAAGTCCATTCCAGCCAAGGCAAGGCAAAGCAATTCGAGGCGAGGCAAGCCAAGGAAGGACAGTGCAATTACAGTAAGGTAAATTTCAGGCAAGGGAAGGCAAAGTAGGGCAATTCCAAGCAGGGCAATTCTGGGCAAGGTAAGGCAAGGGCCATTCTAGGCAAGGCAAGAGGAGGCAGGGCAAGGCAAGGAAAATCCAGGCAAGGCAATTCCAGGAAGGGAAGATAAAGCAGGGCAAAGCAAGGCAAATCCAGGCAAGAAAAGGCAAGGCAAGGCAATTCTAGGCTAGACCATTGCAAGAAAGCCAATTCCAGGCAAGGCAAGGCAAGGCAATTTCAGGCACGGCAATTTCAGGTATGGCAAGGCAAGTCAACTTCAGGAAAGGCAAGGCAATGCAGAGAAATTTCAGGCAGGGCAATTCTAGGCAAGGCAAGGCGAGGCAGGGCAAATCAAGGCAGGGCAATTTTAGGAAAGGCAAGGCAAGGCAATTCCATGCAAGGCAAGACAAAGCATGGCAACGCAAGGAAATTTCAGGCAAGAAAATTGCTGGCAAGGCAATTCAATGCAAGGCAATTCCAGGCTAGTAAATTCCAGAAAAGGCTAAGCCAGGCAATTTCAGGCAAGGTGAATCCAGGCACGGCAAGGCAAATCAAGGCAATGGAAATTCAGGCAAGGCAAGGCAAGGCAATTCCAGGCAGGGAAATTCAGGCAAGGCAAGGCAAGACAAGGCAAATCCAGACAAGGCAATTTCAGGCAGGAAAGGCAAGGCAAGGCAATTCCAGGCTAGACAATTGCAAGATAGACAACTCAAGGCAAGGTAAGGCAAAACAAGGCAATTCCAGGCAACACAATCTCACGTATAGCAAGGCAATGCAACTCCAGGCAAGGCAAAGCAATGCAGGGCAATTCCAGTCAGGGCAATTCTATGCAAGGCAAGACAAGGCAAAGCATTACAAGGCAGGGCAATTACAGGCAAGGCAAATCAATCCAAGGCAACACAATTCCATGCAGGACAATTCCAGACTAGGCAAAGCAAGGCAAAGAAAGGAAATTCCAGGCTAGGGAAAGCAATTCCAGGCAAGGCAATTTCCAGCAAGGCAAGGCAAGGCAATTCCAGTCAACAAAACGCAAGGCAATTCCAAACTAGGCAATTCGAGGCAAGGCAATTCCAAACTAGGCAATTCGAGGCAAGGAAATTCCAGGCAAGGCAATTCCATGTAAGGAAAGGAAAGGCAATGCAAGGCCAATTTGGGAAAGTGAATTCCAGGCTAGGTAAGACAAGGCAATGCCGGGCCAGGGAAGGGAAAGCCATTTAATTTTAGTCAGGGAAAATTCAGGCAAGGCAAGGCAAGGCAGGACAATAATATGCAAGGCAAGGCAAGGCAATTCAAGGCAAGGAAAAGCAAGGCAAGACAAGGCAAATCCAGGCAAGGCAATTCCATTCAAAAAAAGGCAAGGCAAGGCAATTCCAGGATAGGCAATTGCAAGAAAGGCAATACCAGGCAAGGCAAGACAAGACAAGGCAATTCCAGGCAATGCAATCTCAGGTATGGCAAGGAAAGGCAATTCCAGACAAGGAAAATTCAGGTACAGCAAGGCAGGGCAACTCCAGGCAAGGCAAGGCAAGGCAATTACAGGCAAAGAAAAGAAAGACAATTCAAGACCATTAAAGGCAAGGCAAGGCAATTTCAGGCAAGGCAAGACAAGGGAAAGCAAGACAAGGCACCTCCAGGGATGAAAATTCCTGGCAAGGCAATTCAATGCAAGACAATGCCAGGCAAGTAAATTCCAGGCAAGGCTAGGCCACACAATTGCAGGCAAGGTAAGGCAAGGCAAGGCAGGGAAATTCCAGGCAGGGCAATTTCAGGCAAGACAGGGCAAAGCAGGGCAATTCCAGGCAGGGCAATTTTAGACAAGGGAAGTCAAGGCAATTTCAGGCAAGGCAAGACAAGGCAGGGAAAGACAGGAAAACTCCAGGTAAGAAAATTCCTTTCAAGGCAATTCAATGCAAGACAATGTCAAGCAAGTAAACTCCAGGCAAGTCTAGTCCAGGCAATTGCAGGCAAGGCAAATCCAGGCACAGCAAGGCCAGGCAACTTCCAGCAAGAAAGGGCAAGGCAGGGCAATTCCAGGCAGGGCAATTTCAGGCAAGGCAAGGCAACGCAGGGCAATTCCAGGCATGGCAATTCCAGACAAGGCAAGTCAACGCAATTCTACACAAGGGAATTCCACCTAAAAAAAAAAGCCAAGGCAAATTAATTCGAAACAAGGCAATTCCACTCAAGGCAAGGCAAGCAAGCAATTCCAGGCAAGGCTATTCCAGGGAAGGCAAGGCAAGGCAATTGCATTCAAGGCAATAACAGGCAAGACAAGAAAACACAATTCCAGGCAAGGAAATACCAGGCAAGGCCAGGTAAGGCAAGACAATGCAATTCTAGGCAGGGCAGTTTAGGCAAAGGAAGGCAATGCAAGGCAAGGCAATCCAGGCAAGGCAAGGCAAGGCAAGGCAAGGCAAGGCAAGGCAAGGCAAGGCAAGGCAAGGCAAGGCAAGGCAAGGCAAGGCAAGGCAAGGCAAGGCAAGGCAAGGCAAGGCAAGGCAAGGCAAGGCAAGGCAAGGCAAGGCAAAAGAATTTCAGACAAGGCAAAGACAGACACAGCAAGGAAAGGAAAGACCATTCCAGGCAAGGCAGGGCAATGCAGGGCAATTCCAGGTGGGGCAATGGCAATTCCAGGCAAGGTGAAGAAAGTCAGCACAATTCAAGGAAGTACAATTCCAGGGAAGGTAAGGCAAGGCAATTTTAGAAACGGGAATCTTAGGAAAAACAAGGCAAGCCAAGAAAACGCAATTCCAGGCAGATAAATCCCAGACTACAAAAGGCAAGGCAACGCAAAAATATTCCAGACAAGGGAAGGCAATTCCAGGCAAGGCAATTTTCGGTATGAAAAGGTAAGACAAGGCAATTCCAGGCAATGCAAGGCAAGGCAAAACAAGACCAGGTAAGACAATTCCAGGCTAGGCAATTCCAGGCAACGCAAGGCAACGCCAGGTAAGGTAAGGGAACAAGTCAATTTTGGGAAAGTCAATTCCAGGCAAGGCTAGGCAAGGCAATTTCAGGCAAGGCAAGGCAAGACAGTGCAATTACAGGCAGGGCAACGTCAGGTAAGGCAAGGCAAGGCAGAGCAATTTCAGGCAGGTCAATTCCAGTCAGGGCAGGGCAAGGCCATTCTAGGAAAGGCAATTCCAGGCAAGGCAAGGCAAGCCAAGGCAAGGAAAGGCAATTCCAGGAAGGGCAATTCCAGGCAAGGTAAAGCAAGGAAACGCAGGAAAATTCCAGACAAAACAAGGGAATTCCAGGCAACTCAAGGCAATTCCAGGCAAGACAATTCCAGGCAAGGCAAGGAAAGGCAATGCATTTTCAGAAAGGCAATTCCAGGCAAGGTAAGTCTAGGCAAGGCAAGGCAAGGCAAGACAAGGCAAGACAAGAGAAGGCAAATTTAGGCAAGGAAATTCCTGGCAAGAAAAGGAAAGGCAAGGCAATTCCAGGCTAGGCAATTGCAAGAATGGCGATTTCAGGCGAGGCAAGGCAAGACAAGGCAATTCCAGGCAAGACAATTGCAGATATAACAAGGCAAAGAAATTTCAGGCATGGCAAGGCAATGCAGGGCAATTCCAGGCAAGGCAATTCCAGGCAAAACAAGGCAAGGAAGGGAAATTCAGGGCATGGCAATTTCAGGCAATGCAAGGCAAGGCAATTCTAGGCATAAGAATTCCAGGCAATGCAAGGCAAGCCAAGGCAATGCAATTCCAGGCAGGGCAATTCAAGACTAGGCGAGGCAAGGCAACGCAAAGAAATTTCAAGCTAGAGAAGGCAATTCCAGGCAAGGCAATTTCCAGCGAGGAAAGGCAATTCCAGGCAATGCAAGGCAAGGCAAGGCAAGTCCAGTCAAGAAATTTCCTGGCACAGCAATTCAATGCAAGGCAATTCTAGGCAAGTCAGTTCCAGGCAACGCTAGCCAAGACAATTGCAGGCAAGGCAAATCTAGGCACTGCAAGGCAAAGCAAAACAAGGCAACTCCAGACAAGAAAATTCAAAGCAAGAAAAAGCAAGGCAATTACAGGCTAGGCAATTGCAAGAAAGGCAATCTCAGGCAAGGTAAGGAAAGACAAGGCAATTCCAGGCAAGGCAATTCCAGGCAAGGCAAGACAAGGCAGGGCAAGGCAAGGCAACTCCAGGCAAGAAAATTTAGGCAAGGGAAGGCAATTTTAGGTAAGGCAATTTCTGGGAAATAAATGCAAGGCAAAACAAATCCAGGCAATGCAAGGCAAGACAAAATAAGACAAGGAAAGGCAATTCCAGGCTTGGCAATTCCAGGCACGGCAAGGCAAAACAATTCCAGGCTAGGCAATTCCAGGCAACACATGGCAATGCAAGGTAAGGCCAGGCAATTCCAGGCAAGACAATTATAGGCAAGGCAATTCCATGTAAGTTAAAACAAGGCAATGCAAGGTAATTTTGGGAAAGGCAATTCCAGGCAATTTCAGGCAAGGCAATTCCAGACAAGGCAAGATAAGGCAGTGCAATTCCAGGCAGGGCAATTTCAGGCAAGGTAAGGCAAGGCAAGGAAGGGTAAATCCAGGCAGGGCAATTCTGGACAGGGCAGGGCAAGGCAATTCTAGGCAAGGCAATTCCAAGCAAGGCAAACCAAGACAAGGCAATTCCAGGCAGGGAAATTCCAGACTATGCAAAGCAAGGCAATGCAAAAAAAATTACAGGCCAGGCAAGTCAATTCCAGGCAAAGTAAGGAAAGGAAAGGCAATAACAGGCAGGGCAATTTCAGGCAAGAAAATTCTAGGCAACGCAAGTCAAGGAAAGGCAAGGCAAGGCAAGCAAGGCAGATCCAGGCAAGGCAATTCCAGACAAGAAAAGAAAAGGCAAGGCAATTCCAAGCTAGGCAATTGCAGGAAAGGTAATTGCAGGCAAGAGGCAAGGCAAGACAAGGCAATTCCAGGCAAGGCAATTTCAGGTGTGGCTAGGCAAGGCAATTACAGGGAAGACAATTACAGGGCAGGTAATTCAAGGCAAGGCAAGGTAAGGCAGTTCCAGGCAAGGCAACTCCAGGCAAGGCAAGGCAAGGCAATTCCAGGCAAGGTAAGGCAAGGCAATTCCAGGCAAGACAAGACAAGGCAAGGCAAGGCAAGGCAACTCCAGGCAAGAAAATTCCTGCCAACGCAATTCCAGGCAAAATAATTCCAGGGAAGGCTATGCCAGGCAATTTCAGCCAGGGAGAATTCAGTCATGGCAAGCCAAATCAAGGCAAGGCAAATTTAGGCAAGGCAAGGCAAGGCAAGGCAAGTCAGGGCAATTCCAGGCAGGGCTATTCAGGCAAGGCAAGACAAGGCATGACAAGACAAGGCAAGGCATGGCAAGACAAGGCATGGCAAGACAAGGCAAATCCAGGTAAGGTAATTTCAGGCAAGAAAAGGCAACGCAAGGCAATTCCAGGCTGGCAGTTGCAAGAAAGGCAATTCCAGGCAAGGCAAGGCAAGACAAGGCAATTCCAGGCAAGGTAATTTCACGTATGGCAAGGCAAGGCAAGGCAAGGCAAGTCAGAGCAATTCAAGGCAGGGCAATTCTAAGCAAGGCAAGGCAAGGCAATTCTAGGCATGCGAATTTCAGGCAAGGAAAGGCAAGGCAATACAAGGCAACGCAATTCGAGGCAGGGCAGTTCTAGACTAGGCAAGGAGAAGCAAAGAAAAGAAATTCCAGGCTAGGGAAGGCAATTTCAGGCAAGCCAATTTCTGGCAAGAAAACGCAAGGCAAGGCAAGGCAAGCCAAGCCAAGCAGAGCCAAGTCAAGACAAGGAAATTCCAGGCAAGGCAATTCCATTTAAGGAAAGACAAGGCAATGCAAGGCAAATTTGGGAAAGTCAATTCCAGTCAAGGCAAGGCAAGGAAAGGGAATGCCAGGCAAGGCTAGGCAAGGCAGTACAATTCCAGTCAGGGCGAATTCAGGCAAGGCAAGGCAGGGCAGGGCAATTCCAGGCAGAACAATTTAGGCAACGCAAGGCAAGGAAATTCTAGGCAAGGCAATTCCAGGAAAGGGAAGGCAAGCCAAGGAAAGGTAATTACAGGCTAGGCAAAGCAAGGCAAAGCAAGAAAATTCCAGGCAAGGCAAGGCCATTCCAGGCAAGGCAATTGCAGGCAAGGCAAGACAAGGCAGGGCAAGGCAAGGCATCTCCAGACAAGAAAATTTCTGGCAAGGCAATCCAATGCAAGGAAATTCCAGGCAAGTAAATTTCAGGCAAGACTAGAACAGGCAATTGCAGGAAAGGCAAATCCAGGCACAGCAAGGCAAAGCAAGGCAAGGCAAATCCAGGAGAGGCAAAGCAAGGCAGGAAATTCCAGGCAAAGCAATTCAGGCAAGGCAAGGCAATTCTAGGCATGCGAATTCCAGGCAAGGTAAGGCAATTCAAGGCAACCCAATTCCAAACTAGACAACGCAAGGCAATGAAAATAAATTCCAGGCCAGTAAAGGGAATTCTAGGCAAAGCAACTACCGGCAAGGAAAGGCAAGGCAATTCCAGCCTAGGCAATTCCTAGCAAGGAAATTCCAGGCAAGGCAATTCAGGTAAGGCAATTCCATGTAAGGAAAGGCAAGGCAATGCAAGGCAATTTTGGTAAAGTCAATTCCAGGCAAGGCTAGGCAAGACCATTCCAGGCAAGGCAAGGCAAGGCAGTGCAATTCCAAACAGAGCAATTTTAGGTAAGGCAAGGCAAGGTAGGGCAATTCCAGGCAGGGCAGTGCAAGGCAATTCTAGCCAATACAATTTCAGGCAAGGCAAGGCAAGGCAAGGCAATTCCAGACAGGGCAATTTCAGGCTAGGCAAAGCAAGGCAATGCAAGAAAATTCCAGGCAAGTCAAGGCAAGACCAGGCAAGACAATCCCAGAAAAGACAAGCAAAGGCAAGGCAAGGAAAGATAAGGCAATTCCAGGAAGGAAATTTCAGGTATGGCAACGCAAGGAAATTCCAGGGAAGGCAAATCCAGGTAAGGAAAGGCAAGGCAACTCCAGGCAATGCAACTCCAGAAAAGGAGAGGCAATGCAATTTCAGGCAAGGCAATTTCAGGCAAAGCAAAAAAAGGCAATTCAAGGAAATTCCATTCAAAGAAAGGGAAGGCAAGGCAATTTCAGGCAGAGCAAGTCAAGGCAGGGCAAGACAAGGTGACCCGGGCAGGAAATTTTCTGGAAAGGCAATTCCAGACAAGTAAATATCAGACAAGGCTAGGCCACGCAATTGCAGAAAAGGTGAATCGAGGCACACAAGGTAAATCAAGGCAAGGAAACTCCAGCGAAGGCAAGGCAAGGCAGGGCAATTCCATGCAGGGCAATTTCAGACAAGGAAAGGCAATACAATTCTAGGCAAGGCCATTCTAGGCAAGGTAAGGCAAGGCAAGGCAAGGCAAGACAAGACAAGAAAATTCCAGACAAGGCAATTCCAGGCAAGGCAATTTTAGGAAAGGCAATTCCAGTCAAAGAAATGCAAGACACTGCAGCACAATACAATTCGAGGCAAGTCAAAGCAAGGCAATTTCAGACAAGGCAAGGCAAAACAATTCAAGGCAAGGCAATTTCAGGAAGTAAATTTAAGGTAAGACAAGGCAAGTCAAGGTAAGGAAATTCCAGACAAGGCAATTCCAGACGAGGCAAGGGAAGGCAAGGCAAGGAGAGTCAAGGAAAGGACATTCTAGGCAAAGCAAATCAAGGCAAGGCAATGCAATTCCAAGTAAAGCAAATCTAGGCAAAGCAAGGGAAGACAAGTCAAGGCAAAACAATTCCAGGCAAGGCAATTCCAGGCAAAGCAATTTCAGGCAAGGCAAGGCAATCTCAGACAAGGCAAGGCAAGGCAAAGCAATTTCAGGCAAGGCAAAGCAATTCCAAGCAAGTTAATTCCAGGCAAAGGAAACCAATTCCAGGAAAGGCAATTGCAGGCAAGGCAAGGCAAGGCAATTCAATCCCAGGCAATTCCAGGCAAGGCAAGGCAATTTCAGTCAAGGCAAGGCAAGGCAATTTCATGCAAGACAATTCCAGGCAAGATAAAAAAAAGGCAAGGCAATTCCAACCAAGGGAATTTCAGGCATGGCAATTTTAGGCAATGCAAAACAAGAAACGAAGGCAATTCCAGGCAAGGAAATTCCAGGGAAGGCAAGGTATAACAATTTCAGGCAAGGCAAGGTAAGAAAAAACAATGCAATTCTAGGCAAAACAATTCCAGGCAAGGCAAGGCAATTCCAGTAAGGGCAATTCCAGGCTAGGCAAAGCAATGCAATTCAAGAAAATTCCAGACAAGGCAAAGCAATTCCAGGTAAGACAATTTCGGGTGAGACAAGTAGAGGGAAGGTAATTTTAGGCAAGGCAGAACAAGGCAAGGCAAGGCAAGACAAAGCAAATCCAGGCAAGGAAATTCCAGGCAAGACAAGGCAAGGCAATTCCAGGCCAGGCAACTCCAGGCAAGGCAAGGCAATACAATTCCAGGCAAGGCAATTCCAGGTAAAACAAGGCAACACAAGGCAATTCCAGGCAAGGCAAGGCAAGGTAAGGCAATGCAAAAAATTTCAGGCAAGGCAATTCAATTCCAGACAAGACAATTCCAGGCAAGGTAAGAAAAGGCAAGGCAATTCCAGGCAAGGAAATTCTAGGCAAGGGAAGGCAAGGCAAAATAATTCCAGACAAGGCAAATCCAGGCATGGCACGGAAAGGCAAGTCAAGGCAATGCAAGGTAATTCCAGGCAAGGCAAGGAAAGGCAGGGTAATTCAAGGCAGGGCAATTCCAGGCAGTGCAAACCAAGGCTATTCTAGGCAAGGGAATTCCAGGCAAGGCAAGGAAAGCCAAGGCAACGCAATTCCAGGCAGGGCAATTCCAGACTAGACAAGGCAAAACAAGGCAAAGAACTTCCAGGTAAAAGAAGGCAATTCCAGGCAACGCTATTTCAGGCAAAAATAGTCAAGGCAAGGCAATTCTTGGCAAGGCAAGGTAAGGCAAGGCAAGGCAAGGCAAGGCAATTCCAGGCTAGGTAATTCCAGGCAAGGCAAGGCCAAAATTTCATGCTAGGCAATTCCAGGCAATGCAAGGCAAGGCAAGGCAATTCCAGGCAAGACAATTACAGGGTAGGCAATCCCATGCAAGGAAATGAAAAGCAATGCAAGGCAATTTGGAATATGTCAATCCCAGGCAAGGCAAGGCAAGGCAATTCCAGGCAAGGAAAGGCAAGGCAGTGCAATTCCGGACAGGGCAATTTCAAGCAAGGCAAGGCAAGGCAGGGCAATTCCAGGTAGGGAAATTTCAGGCAAGGCAATGCAAGGTAATTCTAGGCAAGACAATTTCAGGCAAGGCAAGGAAAGCCAAGGCAAGGCAATTCCAGGCAGGCAATACCAGGCTAGGCAAAACAAGGCAACGGAAGAAAATTCCAGGCAAGGAAACGAAAGGCAGGGCAATTCCAGGCAAGGCAAGGCAAATCCAGGCTAGGCTATTCCAGGCAAGGCAAGGAAAGGAAATTCCAGGCTAGGCAATTCCAGGCAATGCAAGGCAAGGAAAGGCAGTTCCAGGCAAGACAATTACAGGCAAGGCAATCCCATGCAAGAAAAGGCAAGGCTATGCAAGACAATTCCGGGAAAATCTATTTCAGGCAAGGCAAGTTAATTCCAGGCAAGAAAAGGCAAAGCAGCGCAACTCCAGGCAGGGCTATTTCAAGCAAGGGAAGGCAATTCTTGACAAGCAATTCCAGGCAATGCAAGGCAAGACAAGGCAAGGCAATGCCAGGCAGGGCAATACCAGGCTAAGCAAAGAAAGACAACGCAGAAACTTTCAAGCAAGGCAATTTCAGGCATGGCAATCCCAGATAAGGGAATTCTAGGCAAGGCAAGGCAAGACAAAACAAGGTAAATCGAGGCAAGGCACTTCCATTCCAGGTGAGGCATGGCAAGGCAATTGCAAGCCAAGCAATTGCAAGAAAGGCAATTCCAGGCAAGGCAAGGCTAGACAAGAAAATTCCAGGCAAGTCAATTCCAGGGAAGGCAATTCCAGACACGTCAACACAAAGCAAGGGAAAGTAAGGCAAGGTAATTCGAGGCAAGGCAAATTCATGAAAGGCAATTTTATTCAAGGCAACTCCAGGCAAGGCAATTCTAGGCAAGTCAAGGCAAGGCAATTCCAGGCAAGGCATGGCAAGGCAAGGTAATTCAAGGCCAGGCAATTTTAGGCAAGGCAAGGCAATTCGAAGCAAGGCAAGGGAAGGCAATATATGGCTAGGCAATTCTAGGCAAGGCAACTCCAGGCAATGCCATGTAAGGTAATTGCTGGAAAGGCGATTTCAGGCAAGACAAGGCAGGGAAAGTCAAGACAAGGCAGATAAAGGCAAGAAAAGAGGGAATGGCAATTCCAGGCAATGCACTTTCAGCTAAGGCAGGGCAAAGCAAGGCAACTCCAATCAAAGCAAGGCAAGGCAAGACAAGGCAATTGCAGGCAGACTATTCCAGGTAAGGCAAGAAAAGGCACTTCCATTCAAGGCAATTCCAGGCAAGACAAGGCAAGGCAAGACAGGGCAAGGCAATTCTATGCAAGGAAATTCCAGGCAAAACAAGACAAGGAACGAAAGACAAATCCAGGCAACTACATTCCAGGCAAGACAAGACAAGGCAATTCCAGGCAGGGAATTCCAGACAAGGCAAGGTTAGGCAAGGCAATGCAATTCTAGGCAGGGCAGTTTTAGGCAAGGGAAGGCAAGGAAAAATATTTCCAGGCAAGGCAATTCCAGGCAAGACAAGGAAAGGCAAGGAAATGCAATTACAAACAAGGAAAGACAAGACAATTTCAGGCAAGGCAAGGCAAGGAAAAAAATTTCCAGGCAAGGCAATTCCAGGCAAGACAAGGAAAGGCAAGGAAAGGCAATTACAAACAAGGAAAGTCAAGACAATTCTAGGCAAAGAAAGGCAAGGCAAGGCAATTCCTAGCAAGGCAATTCCAGGCAAAGCAGGGCAATTCAATGCAAGGCAACTCTATACAAGGCAAGGCATGCAATTCCAGGCAAGGCAATTCCAGGGAAAACAAGACAAAAAAGGCAAGGAAATTCCAGTCACGGGAATTCCAGGCAAGGCAAGGCAATTCCAGACAAGGTAATTCCAGGCAAGGCAAGGAAAGGCAATTCCAGAAAAGGTAATTCCAGGAAAGGTAAGGTAATTCAAGGCAATGCAATTCTAGTCCAAACAATTCCAGGCAAGGCAAGGCAATGGAAGGCATGGCAATTCCAGGCAAGGTAAGGTAATTCAAGGCAATGCAATTCTAGTCCAAACAATTCCAGGCAAGGCAAGGCAATGGAAGGCATGGCAATTCCAGGCAAGGTAATTCCTGGCAATGCAATGAAAGGAAATTTTAGGCAAGACAATTGCCAGAAAGGCAATTCCAGGCAAGGCAATTTCCAGAAAGGCAATTCCAGGCGAGGTAAGGCAAGACAAGGCAGGCAAAGGCAATTCCAGACAAGACAATTTCAGCTAAGGGAAGGCAAGATAATTTCAGGCAAGGCAATTTCAGTCAGGACAAGGCAAGGCAACGCAAGGCAAAGCAATTCCAGGCAAGGCAAGGTAAGGTAAGGTAAGGTAACTTGAAAGAAGGCAATTCCAGTCAATGCAAGGCAGGACAAGGCAATTCCAGGAAAGGCTATTCCAGGGAAGGTGACACAGGGCAATTCCAGGCAAAGACAAGCAAGGCAATGCAAGAAAATTCCAGGCAAGGCAATTCCACGTAAGACAATTCCAGGAAAGACAAGGCAAGACATGGCATGGAAAGGCAATTTCAGACAAGGCAAATTCAGATAAGTCAATACAAGGTAATTCCAGGAAAGGCAATTCCAGTCAAGGCAAGGCAATGCAAGGCAAAGAAATTCCAGGCAAGTAAAGTTAAGGCAAGGTAATTTGAAACAAGGCAATTCCAGTAAAGGCAAGATAAGGCAATTCCAGGCAAGGCTATTCCAGGGAAGGTGAGGCAGAGCAATTTCAGGCAAGGAGAAGTAAGGCAATGGAAGGCAATTGCAGGCAAGGCAATTCCAGGCAAGGCAATTCCAGGTAAGAAAAGGCAAGGCATTTCAAGGGAAGGCAACTCCAAGCAAATCAATGCAAGACAATTCCAGGGAAGGCGGCTCCAGGCAAAGCAAGGCAAGACCATTCCAAGAAAGGGAAGGCAATGAAGAACAAGGCTATTCCAGACAAGACAAGGCAAGGCAAGGCAATGCTATTCCAGGCAAGGCAATTTCAGGCAATGCAAGAGAAGGTAAGGCAAAAAAATTTCAGCCAGAAAAATTCCAGGCAAGGCAAGTCAAGACAAGTAAATTCCAGGCAAGGCAATTCCAAGCAAGGCAAGGCATGGCAAGGCAATGCAATTCCAAGAAAGGTAATTGCCGAAAGCAATTCCAGGCAAGGCAAGGCAAGACAAGGCAGAAAAAGGCAATTCCAGGCAAGGAAATCTCAGGTAAGGCAAGGCAAGGCAAGGCAATTCCAGGGAAGGCAACTACAGTCAAGGCAAGACAAGGCAATTCCAGGCAAGGCAATTCCAGGCAAGACAAGGCAACGCAGAACAAGGCAATTCCAGGCAAGGCAAGGCAAAGAAAGGCAAGGGAAGGGTATTCCAGGCAAGGAAATTTCAGGCAATGCAAGGCAAGGTAAGGCAAAGAAATTCCAGGCGAGGAAATTTTTGGGAAAGCAAGGAAAGGCAAGGCGATTCCAGGCAAGGCAAGGCAAGGCAATGCAACGCAAGGCAATTCCAAGCAAGGAAATTCCAGGCAAGGCAAGGCAGGGCAAGGCAGGGCAATTCTAGCCAAGACAATTTTAGGCAAGGTAGGGCAAGGCAATGTAGGGCAATTCCAGGCAAGGCTCTTTTAGGCAAGGCAAGGCAACGCAAGGCAAATTTGGGAAAGTCAACTTTAGGCACAGCAAGGCAAGGCTAAGCAAGGAGAGGCAATTCCAAGCAAGACAATTCCAGGCACGGCAAGGCAATTACAGTACAGGCTATTCTGGGCAAGATAATGTAAGGCAAGGCAATGCCATTCTAGACGAAACAATTGCCAGAAAGGCAATGTAGGGCAATTCCAGGAAAGGCTTTTTTAAGCAAAGGAAGGCAATGCAAGCCAATTTCAAGAAAGTCAATTTTAGGTATGGCAAGGCAAGGCAAAGCAAGGAGAGGCAATATCAAGCAAGACAATTTGAGGCACAAAAATTCCAAGGCAAGGCAATTCCAGTCAAGGCAATTGCCAGAAAGACAATTCCAGGCAAGACAAGGCAAGACAAGGCACTGAAGGGCAATTTCAGATGAGGCAATTCCAGCTAAGGGAAGGCAAGATAATTCCAGGCAAGGTAATTCCGGTCAAGGCAAGGCAAGGCAATGCAAGGCAAGGCACTTCCAGGAAAGAATAGGTAAGGCCAGGTAATTCAAAACAAGGCAATTCCAGTCAAGGTAAGGCAAGGAAAGGCAATTCTAGGCAAGGTTATTCCAGGGAAGAAAAGACAAAGCAATTACAGGCAAGGAAAAGCAAGACAATTCAAGGCAATTGCAGGCAATGTAATTCCACATAAGGCAAGGCAAGGCAATTCCAGGCTAGGCAATTCTAGGCAAGACAAGGCAAGGAATTTCAAGACAAGGCAATGCCAGGCAAGGTAATTCCAGGTAAAGCAAGTCAAAGCAAGAAAAGGAAAGGAAAGGCAATGCAATTACAGGCAAGGTAATTGCAGAGAAGGCAACTTCAGGCATGGCAAGGAAAGACAAGTCAGGGAAAGGCAATTCCAGGCAAAGCTATTCCAGCTAAGGCAAGGAAAGGCAACTCCAGGCAAGGCAATGCAATGCAGAACAAGGCAATTCGGCAAGGCAAGGCAAGGCAAGGCAAGGCAAGGCAAGGCAAGGCAAGGCAAGGCAAGGCAAGGCAAGGCAAGGCAAGGCAAGGCAAGGCAAGGCAAGGCAAGGCAAGGCAAGGCAAGGCAAGGCAAGGCAAGGCAAGGCAAGGCAAGGCAAGGCAAGGCAAGGCAAGGCAAGGCAAGGCAAGGCAAGGCAAGGCAAGGCAAGGCAAGGCAAGGCAAGGCAAGGCAAGGCAAGGCAAGGCAAGGCAAGGCAAGGCAAGGCAAGGCAAGGCAAGGCAAGGCAAGGCAAGGCAAGGCAAGGCAAGGCAAGGCAAGGCAAGGCAAGGCAAGGCAAGGCAAGGCAAGGCAAGGCAAGGCAAGGCAAGGCAAGGCAAGGCAAGGCAAGGCAAGGCAAGGCAAGGCAAGGCAAGGCAAGGCAAGGCAAGGCAAGGCAAGGCAAGGCAAGGCAAGGCAAGGCAAGGCAAGGCAAGGGTATTCCAGGAAAGGCAATTCCAGGAAATGCAAGGCAAAGTAAGGCAAAAAAATTTCAGGCAAGGCAAGGCAAAGCAAGGCCATTCCAGGCAAGGCAATTTCAGGCAAGACAAGGTAATGAAATGCAAGGCAATTCCAAGCAAGTAAATTCCAGGCAAGTCAAGGCAGGGCAAGGCAGGAAAATTGTAGCCAAGGCAATTTCAGGCAAGGCTGGGAAAAGCAATGCTGGGCAATTACAGGCAATACCCTTTTAGGCAAGGGAAGACAACACAAGGCAATTTCAGGAACCTCAATTTTAGGCACAGCAGAGAAAGGGAAGGCAAGGCAACAGGCAATTCCAGGCAAGGCAATTCCAGACAAGGCAAGGCAATGCAATTTCAGGCTAGGCAATTCCAGGAAATTCCAGGCAAGGCAAGGCAAAGCAAGGCAATTCCAGCCATGGCAAGGCAAAGCAATTCCAGGCAAGAAAATTGCAGGAAAAAAATTGCAGGAAAGGCAATTTCAGGTAAGGCCAGGCAAGTCAATTCCAGGCAAGGCAAGGCAAGGCAATGCAATTTCAGGCAAGGCAATTCCAGAAAAGGCAAGGCAGGGCAAAGTAATTCGAGGTATGGCAATTCCAGGCAAGGAAAGTCCACTCAAGCAAGGCAAGACATGGCAATTCCAGGCAAGGCAATTCCAGAAAAATGCAAGGCAGAGAAATTCTATGCAAAACCATTCCAGGCAAGTCAAGGCAAACCAAGGCAATGTCAGGCAAGACAAGGCAAGGCAACTTCAGGCTAGACAATTTCAGGCAATACAAGGCAAGGCAATTCCAGGCAAGACAATTCGAGGCAAGGCAATTCCATGCAAGGAAAGGCAAGACAATGCAAAGCAATATCGGGGAAGTCAATTCCAGGCAAGGCAAGGAAAGGCAATTACAGTCAAAGCAATTTTAGACAAGGCAAAACAAGGAAGGAAAATCCAGGCAGGAATATTCTGGGCAAGGCAAGGCAAGACCATTCCAGGCAGAGCAATTTCAGGCTCAGCAATGCAAGGCAACGCAAGAAAATTTCAGGCAAGGAAAGGCAATTCCAAGCAAGGCAAAGAAGGCAATGCAAGTAAAGACAAGGCAATTCCAGGCAAGGAAATTCTAGGCAATGCAAGGCAAGAAAAGCCAAAGCAAGGCAAGGCAAGGCAAGGCAAAACAAGGCAAATCCAGGCAAGGCAAGGCAATTCCAGGCTAGGCAATTGCAGGAAAGGCAATTCCAGGCAAGGCAATTCCAGGTAAGGCAAGGCAAGGCAATTTCAGGAAAGGCAACTCAAGGCAATTTCACACAAGACATGGCAAGGCAAGGCAAGGCAATTCCAGGAATGGCACGGAAAGGCAACTCAAGACAATTCCAGGCAAGGCAAGTCAAGGCAATTCCAGGCAAGGCAATTCCACATAAGGCGAAGCAAGGCAATTTCAGATAAGGCAATTCTAGGCAAGACAAGGTAAGGCAAGGCAGGGAAAGGCAAGACAAGGCAATGCCAGACAAGGCAACTCCAGGCACGGCAAGGCAAGACAATGCCAGGCAAGCTAAGGCAAAACAGGGCAATTCCAGGCAGGACAATTTTAGGCAAGGCAACAAAAGGCTGGACAATTTCAGACAAGGCAACGCAATGCAATTCTAGGCAGGGCAGTTTTAGGGAAGGGAAGGCAATATCAGGCAAGGCAATTCCAGGCAAGGCAAATCAAGAAAAGGCAATTGCAATGAAAACAATTCCAGGCAAGGCAAGGCAAGACAAGACAAGAAAATGAAATTTCAGGCAAGGCAATTCCAGGTAAGGCAAGGCAGGGCAATCCCAGTCAAGGAAATTCCAGGCAAGGCAAGGCAAGACAAAACAATTCCAGGCAAGGAAATTTAAGGCAACGTCATTTTACAGAAGGCAAGGCAAGGCAATTCCAGGCAAGTCAATTCCAAGCATGTCAGGGAAACACAAGACATGGATAGGAAATTCCAGGCAAGGCAATATCAGGCAAGGCAGGAAAAGGCAAGGCAATTTCAGGCAAGAATATTCCAGGAAAGATGAAGAAAGGC
This sequence comes from Callithrix jacchus, assembly GCF_049354715.1. NCBI lineage: Eukaryota > Metazoa > Chordata > Mammalia > Primates > Cebidae > Callithrix > Callithrix jacchus. The sequence continues at coordinate 61,604,940 of NC_133506.1, forward strand.
AACTCAAGGCAATTCCAGGCAAAGCAAGGCAAGGCAAGATAATTCCAGGCATGGAAGTTTTATGCAAGGCAAGGTGAGGCAAGGCAAGGCAATTCCCAGCAAAAAAAGGCAAGACAAGTAAAAGCAATTCCAGGCAATGCAAGTGAATTCCAGGCAAGGCAATTTCAGGAAAGGCAAGGCAAGGCAATTCCATGCAAGGTAATTCCAGGCAAGACAAGACAAGAAAGGCAAGGTTATTCCAGGTAAGGCAATTCCAGGCAAGGCAAGGCAATTCCAGGGAAGGCAATTTGAGGCAAGGCAAAGCATGTCAAAGCAAGGCAGTTTCAGACAAGGCAAGGCAAGACAAGTCAAGGCAACGCAATTGCAGGCAAGGCAATTGCAGGTAAGGCAAGGCAAGTCAGGGCAATTCCAATAAAGGCAATTTTAGAAAACGCTGCCAAGGTAAGGCAAGGAAATTCAAGGCAAGGCAAAACAAGGCAATGCAATACAAGGCAATTCCTAGCAAGGCAATATCAGGCAAAACAATTTCAGGCAAGGACAGGTAAGTCAGGGCAAGGCAATGCCATGCGAGGCAATTTCAGACAAGACAAGACAAGACAAAGAAGGCAAGGCAATTCCAGGCAATGCCATTCCAGGCAAAACAAGACAAGGCAATTCCAGGCAACGCAATTTCAGGCAATTCAAGGGAAGGCAATTTCAGGCAAGGCGAGGCAATGTAAAGCAAGACAAAACCGGGAAAGGCAATTTAAGACACGTCAATTCCAGCTAAGGCAAGGCAAGACAATTCCAGGCAAGGAAATTCCAGTCAAGGCAAGGCAAGGCAATGCAAGGGAAGGCAACTTCAGGCAAGGAAAAGTAAGGCAAGATAATTCAAAACAAGACAATTTTAGTCAAGGCAAGGCAAGGCAAGACAAGGCAATTCCAGGCAAGCCTATTCCAGGGAAGGCAAGGTCGGACAATTCCAAGGCAAAGAAAAGCAAGGCAATGAAAGGCAATTTCAGGAAAACCAATTCCACGTAAGGCAAAGCAAGGCAATTCCAGGCAAGAAAATTCTAGGCAATAAAATGCAAGGCAATTCCAGGCAAGGTAATTCTGGGAAATGCAAGCAACGCAAGGCAAGGCAATTTCAGAAAATGCAAGGCAAGGCAATTCCAGGCAAGGAAAGGGAAGGCAAGGCATGACAATTCCAGGCATGGCAATTCCAGGTAAGGCAAGGCAAGGCATAAAAGGCAATTCCAGGCAAGGAAAGGCAAGACAATTCCAGGCAAGGCAAGGCAATTCTATACAAGGCAATTCCAAACAAGGCAATTTTAGAAAAGGCAAGGCAAGGCAATTCTTTGCAAGGCAATTCCAGGCAAGGCAAGACAAGGAAGACAAGGCAACTCCAACCAAGGAAATTCCAGTCAAGGCAAGGCAATTCTATGCAAGGCAATACCAGGCAAGCCAAGTCAAGAAAAGGAAGGCAATTCTAGGTAAGGCAATTCCAGGCAGGGCAATTTTATGCATGGCAAGGCAGGGCAAGGCAACGCAAGGCAAGGCATGGCAAAGCAATTCCAGGAAGGCAATAGCAGGAAAGGCAATTCCAGGCAAAGCAAGGCAAGAAAAGGCAGGGAAAGGGAATTCCAGGAAAGACAATTCCAGGTAAGGCAAGGCAAGACATAGCAAAGCAATTCCAGAAAAGCAATTGCAGGAAAGGCAATTCCAGGCAAGGCAAGGCAAGACAAGGCAGGGAAAGGGAATTCCATGAAAGACAATTCCAGGTAAGGCAAGGCAAGGCAATTCCAGGCCATGCAATTCCAGGCAAGGCAAGGCATGGCAAGACAAGGACATTTCAGGCAAGACAAGAGAAGGCAAGAGAAGTTAAGGCAAGGTAATTCAAGGTAAGGCAATTTCAGGCCAGGCAATTCTATGCAAAAAAAAAGACAAGGCAAGACAAGGAAATTCCAGGCAAGGCATAGCAAGGCAAGGTAATTCGAGGCAAGGCAATTTCAAGCAAAACAAGAAAGACAAGTCATGGCCAGGGAATTCCAGACTATGTAAGGAAAGGCAAAGCAAGACAATACCAAGCAAGGAAATTCCAGGCAAGGCAGGAAAGACAAAGCAATTCAAGGCAAAACAAGGCATTGCAAAACAATTCCAGGCAAGACAATTAAAGCCAAGGCAAGGCAAGGCAATTCCATGCAAGGCAAGGCAATGCAATGCTAGTCAATTCTGGGTAAGTCAATTCCACGCAAGAAAAGACAAGGCAAGGCAAGGCGAGGCATGGCAAGGCAAGGAAAAACAATTCAAGACAAGGCAAATCCAGACACAACAAAGCAAGGCAAGGCAAGGCAATTCCAGGCAAGGCAAGGTAATGCAGGGCAATTCCAGGTAAGGCAAGGCAAGGCAAGACAGGGCAGTTCAAGGCAGGGCAATTCCAGACAAGGCAAGGCACAGCAATTCTAGGCAAGGGAATTCCAGGCAAGGCAAGGTAAGCCAAGGCAACGCAATTCCAGGCAAGGCAATTTCAGGCAAGAAAAGGCAAGGAAAGTCAATTCCAGAAGGGAAAACAAGGCAAGGCAATTCCAGGCTAGGAAATTTCAGGAAGGGCAAGCCAAGGCAATTCCAGGCTAGGCAATTCCAGACAATATAAGGCAACACATGGCAAGGAAAGGAAAGGCAATTCCGGGCAAGACAATTACAGGCAAGGCAATTCCTTGCAAGGAAAGGCACGGTAATTCAAGGCAATTCCAGGCAAGGCAAGGCAGGGAAATTCCAGGCTAGGCAAGGCAAGGCAGTGCAATTCCAGGCAGGGCAATTTCAGGCAAGGCAAGGCAAGTCAAAGCAGGGCAATTTTAGGCAAGGCAAGGCAAGGAAATTCTAGGCAAGGCAATTTCAGGCAAGGAAAGGCAATTCCAGGCAAGGCAAGGCAATTCCAGGCAGGGCAATTCCAGGCTTGGCAAAGCAAGGCAACGCAAGAAAATTCCAGGCAAGGCAAGAAAAAGCAAGGCAGTTCCAAGTGAGGCAATTCCATGCAAGGCAATTCCATGCAAGGCAAGGCAATTCTAGACAAAACAAGGCAAGGAAAGGCAATTCCAGTTTAGGCAATTGCAAGAAAGTCAATTTCAGGCAAGTTAAGGCAATACAAGGAAATATCAGGCAAGGCAACTTCAGGTAGGGCAATTCCAGGCAAGGCAAGGAAAGACAACTCAATGCAATTTCAGGTAACTCAAGGCATGACAAGGTAAGGCAAGGCAAAACAAGGCAAGGCAATCCCAGGCAAGAAAATTTCTGGCAAGGGAAGTGAATGCAAGGCAATTCCATTCAAGTAAATTTTAGGCAAGGCTAGGCAAAGCAATTGCAGGCAAGGCAAATCCAGGCATGGCAAGGCAAGGCAAGACAATTCCAGGCAAGGCAAGGCAAGGCAGGGAAATTACAGGCAGGGCAATTTCAGGCAAGGCAAGGAAAGGCAGGGAAATTACAGGCAGGGCAATTTCAGTCAAGGGAAGGCAAGGCAAGGCAATTCTAGGCAAGGCAATTCCAGGCAACGCAAAAAAAGGAAAGACAGGCCAATTCCAGGCAAGGTAATTCGAAGTAAGGAAAAGCAAGGCAAAGCAGGGCAATTACAGGCAAGACAATTCGAAACAAGGGAAGGCAGGGAAATTCCAAGCAAGGCAATTCGAAGCAAGGCAAGGCAAGGCAAAAAAAAGAAAATCTAGTCAAGGCGATTTTAGGCAAGGCAAGGTAAGGCAATACCAGGAAAGGAAAGGCAAGGCAAGGCAATTCCAGACAAGATAATTACATGTAAGACAAGAAAAGACAATTCCAGGCAAGGTAATGTAAGGCAAGGCAATGCAATTCTAGACCAAACAATTCCAGGCAAGTCATGGCAATTCCAGGCAAGGCAATTGCCAGAAAGGCAATTCCAGGCAAGGAAAGGCAAGACAAGTCAGGGAAAGGCAATTCCAGACAATGCAATTCCAGCTAAGACAAGGCTAGGTAATTCCAGGCAAGTAATTCCAGTCAAGGCAATGCAAGGTAAGGCAATTCCAGGCAAGGAAAGGTACGTAAGGCAATTTGAATCGAGGCAATTCCAGTCAAGGCAAGGGAAGACAAGGCAATTTCAGTCAAGGCTATTCCAGGGAAGGCAAGGCAGGGCAATTCCAGGCAAGGAAAAGCAAGGCAATGCAAGGCAATTCCAGGCAAGGCAAGGCTAGCCAAGGCAATGCAATTCCAGGCAGAGCAATTCCAGACTAGGAAAGGCAAGTCAACGCAAAGAAATAACATGCAAAACAAGGCAATTCCAGGCAAGGCAATTTCAGGCAAGGAAAGGAAAGTCAAGGCAATTCCCAGCAAAACAGGGTAAGGTAAGGCAAGACAAGGGAATTCTAGGCAAGGAAATTTCAGGCATGGCAAGGCAAGGCAATTCCAGCCTAGGAAATTTCAGAAAAGGCAAGGCAACACAAGGCAAGGAAAAACAAGGCAATTCCAGGCAAGAAAATTACAGGCAAGGCAATCACATGCAAGGCAAGGCAAGGCAGTGCAAGGCAATTTCGGGAAATACAATTCCAGACAAGGCAAAGCAAGGCAATTCCAGGCAAGGCAAGGCAGTGCAATTTTAGGCAGGGCAGTTTCAGGCAAGGCAAGGCAAGTTAGGGCAATTCCAGGTAGGGAAATTCTGGGCAAGGCAAGGCAAGGCAAGACAATTCTAGGCAAGGCAATTCCAGGCAAGGCAAGGCAAGCCAAGGCAAGGCAATTCCAGGCAGGGCAATTCCAGGCTAAACAAAGCAAGGCAGGGCAAGAAAATTACAAGCAAAACAAGGGAATTCCAGGCAAGGCAATTCCAGGCAAGGCAATTCCAGGTAAGGCAATTCCAGGTGATGCAATTCCAGGCAAAGCGATTCTAGGCAAGGCGAGGCAAAACAAGACAAAGTCAGGCAAGGCAATTCTAGGAAAGGCAAGGCAAGGCAATTCCAGGCTAGGCAATTGCAAGAAAGGCAATTACAGGCAAGGCAAGTCAAGACAAGGCAATACCAGGCAAGACAATTCCAGGTAAAGAAAGGCAAGGCAATTCCAGGGAAGGCAATTCCAGGCAAGGCAAGGCAATTACAGGCAGGGAAACTCCAGGCAAGACAATACAAGGCAATTCCAGCGTGTTTTTCCAGGCAATTCCAAAGTGTTCCTCAAGGAACACTTTAATTACAGTATTGCCACTGTACCTATTCCTACGTCTCCACTATACTTCTCTTATTAATGAGAAGAAATTACTTTAGACCTGTTGACTGAAAATGAATAAAATTGGTGATGGTTTACAGGCAGCTCCACACATGGTTGTCAGCAACCAGAAAAGATGCTGGAGAAACTCAGCCTCCAGTTCAGTAGTGGCCTGAAGGAAAGTGAAGAAAGGTAAATTCTTGTGGTAAATGTAGCTCCATTTCATGGTCTGTTTGTTTGGAAATTATAAGCACCTGCATTATTTTACATACTAAGCTTCATTCCCATTGGAAATTTTCATGAAAATATTGATTTGACCATCTCATAAAAATTTGTTGATAGAAATAACACTAAATATAATTATTTATAATTGAGTTGATGTTATACAGTAGATTGAAGGTAACTAAACGCATGGCTTTATTTATCTTTTATAATTCCAGCAAATATTTTGATCTTGGCATTCACTGAAAAAATTTAACCATTATGTTTAATTTTAACAATTTTATTGAAGATATATGTGAGTATAATGGTACTTTAAAACTATTACCTTTATCTACATAATTTATAATAGAAAAAGGTTCAATATTACTTATATCTCAGCTATATTTTCAAATATTTGACATGATAGCAGAAAGTACAAATATAAAATAAACAAGAGCCAGATTATGAGGGTTAACAATGACAAAATTTTACCCAATAAAAATACTGCAGTTTTAAAAGGTTACCAGAGAACAATTGTTTTTGAAAAGGTGATCCACCATGGAAAAATAAGTACATGAATCCATTAGTCAGTTTTAATATAATTCACTCTTGTTCAAAATAGAAAACAATTTTTAGAATTTTAGACCAAAGAACATTCTTTCAATTCTCAATATGAAAAAATAGAATTATTTGTTCTTATTAAACTTGGATTGTTAAGACAGAAATATTCATAGTGTATTATTATAAGGCACCTCAGGGGTATTTCCAACATACCAACAACAGAATAAACTTATTTTTCTTGCTTCTGGCTTCTGTGTTACATTCCCATAGAAGCAAATAAAAAGGTTTCAAATCATTTGTTTCTCAGAATTCATTCAGCCTATTTTCATAAACCATATATATAAAATCATATACCTTTAAACTCATGAAGAAAACCCTTCCACATCTTTATGTAGGTCTCGGAAGGAAAGGAATCTATTTTTGTCCTAAGTGAACAATTGTTTTATTTCTTTAATATAACTGCTCTTACACTCACAATGTGCAGTAAGCTATGGAATTAAACACAGGTTTTGATCACTGGCATATATACTAATAGTCTCATATTCAAGTGTTACATTTGGTTAAGACATAATCACAATTCAAGCAGAGAGAATAAAGAAAATCTCTGAGAGATGATAGTATTGTCTAGTTGCTAAGTGAGCAAGCCTGGGAGCTAGAATTTCTGAGTTCCATTCTCTCCCCACTACCATTCAGCTTCTTTAGTTTAGGCAAGTCTTTTATTCTAAAGTAGAAAAAATAATAGCCCTTACCTCAAAGGGTTTTCATGAGGATTCAGTGGGTTAATGTGTATTAGGAAGTTGAGACAGAGATCAATACATAAGTGTGTTTGGTTGGCTATTAAATTCTGTAGAATGATATTAAAAAGAAGAAACTAAGCTATCATTTAAAAAATCTGTATGTGTCAGCATGCCATCTGAAGACTCTGATCTAAATACTGTATAATAATAAATTTATACTATCTTAATTCTGAGGTTTTCTGTAAAAAATTAAAATTTTAAGTCCTTGTGGTGTTATGAGCATGCTTAGTTTAAAATTTTGCTGAATTATTCATGATCATTTGAAATTGTTGATGTTTTGCTAAAATAAGAATGCATACTAGTTCTACAGTAACCAGTACAGTTTTGTTATTTATTAATAAACACATAAAATGACAAACTTTGAATTCATTGAGCCAATAAACCAAAACAAGACAAATTAAATAATAGATTTATTGCAGATTTTGTCATCCTCAAGATTGTGTCATCTTGAGGATGATGCAAATATTACTATGCCAAATATTACTACATAGATGGGAATGATTTCATATAGGCCTGCTTTTATTATCTGGATATACTCTTTACTGAGAATTTTATTTTTATGTAGATGCCTGATTATATTTATTTTATGCATATATATGTATATATACATCTATATTTATAGGTATACAGTCACAAGGTTGAGGACATGTTCTGAGAAATGCATCCTTAGGTGACATCATCACTATATAAACATCACAGAGTATATTTACACAAACCTAGATGGCAGAGCCTACTACATACCTGGGCTATATGGTATAGCATTATTGCTCCTAGGCTACAAACTCGTACAGTAGATTACTATGCTTAACACTATAGGAAATTGCAACATCATGGTGAACATTTGTTTATCTAAGCATGAAAATATACAGTAAGAGTATGGTGTTATAATCTTAAGGGACCACTGTCATTCATGCACCCCATCCTTGACCAAACATCATGATGTGGTGTATGACTCTATATATAAAGGGGATATTCATCCTATACATATCTTTTCCAAGTGTATGTGCTTATTTAGTTTTAGGAGTAGAAAGAGGGCAGTGTAATTTCATTGGGATGGAAGGAGATTAATAAAGAGCTTGTGGTTGCCAATAATCTTTGATAAACAATATTCAGAGTGGAAAACCTTACGTACATTCTTATCTTCTCAACTACCATTGTGTGAAGTCTATCAGAGCTCACAACATCAATGCTGCTATACTTGGGACACTTTGGAGGTGTTAGCATTCGGTAATAGCTAACTTCTAAGAACAATGATTACAGTAGGCTCTATGTTGTTTTAGGAGTAATTTAGATATATTAGTTTGTGGAGAGAAAACCTGTCTTGAGTCTAACTTGTTCAAGTGAGAAAAAAATTGTAGAATGGCTTTGAGGACTAATAGGGCTCACTGTGAATTGTAACATGACTAAAATTCCATCTATCTTCTATATGCTCCCATTGGAATTTATGAGAAGAGTAGCTTTTATTAGTCCCTTGATATAATTATTTTTAAAGCACAATCTAATTACTTTCTAATTTTCTATTTGTCCTATTTCATTGGCCAAAAAAGACTGAATATGTAAAATATAGTATATAGTGGCATGTTATCTTGTCTCTTCCTTCAATGAGAAAAATTGTGGTATTTCTTAAAGATTCTGGTAGATATCATTTGCAGGAAGATGGTATCTATCTATTCTAAAAGTGGTACACTGTTGAATAATTTTAAAAGCGTTGTTATACTTTCTTGTCACAGCAATCTGCATAATTACCCCTAATTTCCAGATGAAAAAATTGAGACTCAGACAGATTATGATGAACATCAAGATTATTAAACTAGTTAGTGGGGTTTGAAATCAAGCCAAGGGACAAGAAGTTCATGAACTTTGAGTATAGTACAAAACTTCTTACTCCATCTTTCTATTTGCTATTGTCACTCATTATTACAATTTTACATCTGCCCATGCACTGCAAGTACTTTAGTCCCTTGCTTCTTACTGCTTCTAGCTTTCAATAGTATTTGCCCATTGGTTATTTATATATCTAGAGATAGACACTGCCATGACAGAGTTTTTACATAAATCCTGTTCATATCTTCTCAGGTCCTTTGAGAACTCACCCATCACCATCTCTGTTAGTCTGTTTGAACACTGCTGACAAAGACATGTCTCTGACTGGGTAATTTGTAAAGAAAAAGTGGCTTAATGGACTCACAGTTCCATGTGGCTTGGAAGGCCTCACAATCATTGTGTAAGGTAAAAAGCACATCTTATGTGATGGCAAACAAGAGAGAATGAGTACCAAGTGAAAGGGGTTTCCCTATTTTTTTCTACTTCAACTCTATTTTAATATATTTTTTTCTTATTTTTTATTGCATTTTAGGTTTTGGGGTACATGTGCAGAGCATGCAATACAGATGCATAGGTACACACATGGCAGTGTGTTCTGTTTGCTTTCACCACTTCACCCATATTTGGCGTTTCTCCCCAGGCTATCCCTCCCCACCTACCCCTCCCACTGGCCCTCCCCTTTCCCCCCCAATAGACCCCAGTGTTTAGTACTTCCCTTTCTCTGTCCATGTGTTCCCATTTTCATCACCCGCCTATGAGTGAGAATATGCGGTGTTTCATTTTCTGTTCTTGTGTCAGTTTGCTGAGAATGATGTTCTCCAGATTCATCCATGTCCCTACAAACGACACAAACTCATCATTTCTGATTGCTGCATAATATTCCATGGTGTATATGTGCCACATTTTCCCAATCCAGTCTATCATCAATGGGCATTTGGGTTGATTCCAGGTCTTTGCTATTGTAAACAGTGCAGCAATGAACATTCGTGTGCATGTGTCCTTATAGTAGAATGATTTATAGTCCTTTGGGTATATACCCAGTAATGGGATTGCTGGGTCAAATGGAATTTCTATTTCTAAGGCCTTGAGGAATCGCCACACTGTCTTCCACAATGGTTGGACTAATTTACACTCCCACCAACAGTGTAAAAGTGTTCTTTTTTCTCCACATCCTTTCCAGCATCTGTTGTCTCCAGATTTTTTAATGATCGCCATTCTAACTGACGTGAGATGGTATCTCAATGTGGTTTTGATTTACATCTCTCTGATGACCAGTGACGAAGAGCATTTTTTCATATGATTGTTGGCCTCATATATGTCTTCTTTCGTAAAGTGTCTGTTCATATCCTTTGCCCACTTTTGAATGGGCTTGTTTGTTTTTTTTCTTGTAAATCTGTTTGAGTTCTTTGTAAATTCTGGATATCAGCCCTTTGTCAGATGGGTAAACTGCAAACATTTTTTCCCATTCTGTTGGTTGCCGATTCACTCTAGTGACTGTTTCTTTTGCCGTGCAGAAGCTGTGGAGTTTGATTAGGTCCCATTTGTCTATTTTGGCTATTGTTGCCAATGCTTTTGGTGTTTTGTTCATGAAGTCCTTGCCTACTCCTATGTCCTGGATAGTTTTGCCTAGATTTCCTTCTAGGGTTTTTATGGTGCCAGGTCTTATGTTTAAGTCTTTAATCCATCTGGAGTTAATTTTAGTGTAAGGTGTCAGGAAGGGGTCCAGTTTCTGCTTTCTGCACATGGCTAGCCAGTTTTCCCAACACCATTTGTTAAATAGGGAATCCTTTCCCCATTGCTTGTTTTTGTCAGGTTTATCAAAGATTTTATAGTTGTAAATATGTTGTGTTGCCTCCGGTGCCTCTGTTTTGTTCCATTGGTCTATATCTCTGTTTTGGTACCAGTACCATGCTGTTTTGATTACTATAGCCTTGTAGTATAGTTTGAAATCCGGTAGTGTGATGCCCCCCGCTGTGTTCTTTTTGCTTAGAATTGATTTGGCTATGCGGGCTCTCTTTTGGTTCCATATGAAGTTCATGGTGGTTTTTTCCAGTTCTGTGAAGAAAGTCAATGGTAGCTTGATGGGGATAGCGTTGATTCTGTAAATTACTTTGGGCAGTATAGCCATTTTCACGATATTAATTCTTCCTAACCATGAACATGGAATATTTCTCCATCTGTTTGTGTACTCTCTGATTTCGTTGAGCAGTGGCTTGTACTTCTCCTTGAAGAGGTCTCTTACGTTCCTTGTGAGTTGTATTCCAAGGTATTTTATTCCTTTTGTAGCAATTGTGAATGGCAGTTTGTTCTTGATTTGGCTTTCTTTAAGTCTGTTATTGGTGTAGACGAATGCTTGTGATTTTTGCACATTGATTTTATATCCTGAGACTTTGCTGAAGTTGCTTATCAGTTTCAGGAGTTTTTGGGCTGAGGCAATTGGGTCTTCTGGTATACTATCATGTCGTCTGCAAATAGAGACCATTTGGCTTCCACATTTCCTATTTGAATATCCTTTATTTCTTTTTCTTGCCTGATTGCTCTGGCTAGAACTTCCAGTACTATATTGAATAGGAGTGGTGAGAGAGGGCATCCTTGTCTAGTGCTGGATTTCGAAGGGAATGCTTCCAGTTTTTGCACATTCTGTATGATATTGGCTGTTGGTTTGTCATAAATAGCTTTTATTACTTTGAGATACGTTCCATTGATACCGAGTTTATTGAGGGCTTTTAGCATAAAGGGCTGTTGTATTTTGTCGAATGCCTTCTCTGCATCAGTTGAGATAATCATGTGGTTTTTGTTTTTGGTTCTGTTTATGTGGTGAATTACGTATATAGACTTGTGTATGTTGAACCAGCTATGCATCACCGGGAAGAATTCTACTTGATCGTGATGAATAAGCTTTTTGATTTGCTGTTGCAATCGGCTTGCCAATATTTTATGGAAGATTTTTTCATCTATGTTCATCATGGATATTGGCCTGAAGTTTTCTTTTCTTGTTGGGTCTCTGCCTAGTTTTGGTATCAGGATGATGTTGGTCTCATAAAATGATTTGGGAAGGATTCCCTCTTTTTGGATTATTTGGAATAGTTTTAGAAAAAATGGTACCAGCTCCTCTTTGTGTGTCTGGTAGAATTCGGCTGTGAACCCGTCTGGACCTGGGCTTTTTTTGTGTGGTAGGCTCTTAATTGCTGCCTCGACTTCTGACCTTGTTATTGGTCTATTCAGAGTTTCAGCTTCCTCCTGGTTTAGGCTTGGGAGGACACAGGAGTCCAGGAATTTATCCATTTTTTCCAGGTTTACTAGTTTATGTGCATAGAGTTGTTTGTAATATTCTTTGATGATGGTTTGAATTTCTGTGGAGTCTGTGGTGATTTCCTCTTTATCATTTTTTATTGCATCTATTTGGTTGTTCTCTCTTTTTTTTTTAATAAGTCTGGCTAGTGGTCTGTCTATTTTGTTGATCTTTTCAAAAAACCAGCTCTTGGATTTATTGATTTTTGAAGGGTTTTTCGTGTCTCAATCTCCTTCATTTCAGCTCTGATCTTAGTTATTTCTTGTCTTCTGCTGGGTTTTGAGTTTTTTTGATCTTGCTCCTCTAGCTCTTTCAATTTTGAAGATAGGGTGTCAATTTTGGATCTCTCTGTTCTCCTCATATGGGCACTTATTGCTATATACTTTCCTCTAGAGACTGCTTTAAATGTGTCCCAGAGATTCTGGCATGTTGTGTCTTCGTTCTCATTGGTTTCAAAGAACTTCTTTATTACTGCCTTCATTTCATTGTTTACCCAGTCCACATTCAAGAGCCAGTTGTTCAGTTTCCATGAAGGTGTGCGGTTCTGGGTTGGTTTCTGAATTCTGAGTTCTAACTTGATTTCAGTATGGTCTGAGAAGCTGTTTCTTATGATTTCAGTTGTTTTGCATTTGTTGAGCAGTGCTTTACTTCCAATTATGTGGTCAATTTTAGAGTAGGTGTGATGCGGTGCTGAGAAGAATGTATATTCAGTAAATTTGGGGTGGAGAGTTCTGTAAATGTCTATCAGGTTTGCTTGCTCCAGGTCTGAGTTCAAGCCCTGGATATCCTTGTTGATTTTCTGTCTGGTTGATCTGTCTAATATTGACAGTGGAGTGTTAAAGTCTCCCACTATTATTGTGTGGGAGTCTAAGTCTCTTTGTAAATCGTTAAGAACTTGCCTTATGTATATGGGTGCTCCTGTATTGGGTCCATATACGTTTAGGATTGTTAGCTCTTCTTGTATCAATCCTTTTAACATTATGTAATGGCCTTCTTTGTCTCTTTTGATCTTTGTTGCTTTAAAGTCTATTTTATCAGAGATGAGAATTGCAACTCCTGCTTTTTTTTGCTCTCCATTTGCTTGGTAAATCTTCCTCCATCCCTTTATTTTGAGCGTTTGTGTATCCTTGCATGTGAGATGGGTTTCCTGGATACAGCACACTGATGGGTTTTGGATTTTTATTCAATTTGCCAGTCTGTGTCTTTTGATTGGTGCATTTAGTCCATTTACATTTAGGGTTAATATTGTTATGTGTGAATTTGATACTGCCATTTTGATGCTAAGTGGCTGCTTTGCCCGTTAGTTGTTGTAGATTCTTCATTATGTTGATGCTCTTTAGCATTTAGTGTGATTTTGGAATGGCTGGTACTGGTTGTTTCTTTCTATGTGTAGTGCCTCTTTTAGGAGCTCTTGTAAGTCAGGCCTGGTGGTGACAAAATCTCTGAGTACTTGCTTGTTCGCAAAGGATTTTATTTTTCCTTCACTTCTGAAGCTCAGTTTGGCTGGATATGAAATTCTGGGTTGAAAGTTCTTTTCTTTAAGAATGTTGAATATTGCCCCCCACTCTCTTCTGGCTTGTAGTGTTTCTGCCGAGAGATCTGCTGTGAGTCTGATGGGCTTCCCTTTGTGGGTGACCCGACCTTTCTCTCTGGCTGCCTTAGTATTTTCTCCTTCACTTCAGCCTTCTTGAATCTGACGATTATGTGCCTTGGGGTTGCTCTTCTTTTGGAATATCTTTGTGGTGTTCTCTGTATTTCCTGCATTTGAGTGTTACCTGTCTTGCTAGGTGGGGGAAATTTTTCTGGATGATGTCCTGAAGAGTATTTTCCAGCTTGGATTCATTCTCTTCGTCCTTTTCTGGTACACCTATCAAACGTAGGTTAGGTCTCTTCACATAGTCCCACATTTCTCAGAGACTTTTTTCATTCCTTTTTGCGCTTTTTTCTCTGATCTTGGTTTCTCGTTTTATTTCAATGAGTTGATCTTCGACTTCAGATATTCTTTCTTCAGCTTGGTCAATTCGGCTATTGAAACTTGTGCTTGCTTCGCGAAGTTCTCGTATTGTGTTTTTCAGCTTCTTTAGTTCATTCATATTCCTCTCTAAGTTATCCATTCTTGTCATCATTTCCTCAAATCTTTTTTCAACGTTCTTAGTTTCTTTGCATTGATTTAGAACATGTTCTTTTAGCTCATGGAAGTTTCTCATTATCCATCTTCTGAAGTCTATTTCCGTCATTTCATCACAGTTATTCTCCATTCAGCTTTGTTCCCTTGCTGGTGAGGAGTTTTGATCCTTTCTAGGAGGCAAGGTGTTCTGGTTTCTGGTGTTTTTCTCCTTTTTGCGCTGGTTTCTTCTCATCTTTGTGGATTTATCCACTTGTCATCTGCGTAGTTGCTGACTTTTCGATTGGGTCTCTTAGTGGACACCTAGATTGTTGGTGATGAAGTATTTCTGTTACTTGGTTGTTCTTCTACCAGTCTAGCCCCTTCGGTGTACGACTGCTGAGGTCCACTCCAGGCCCTGCTTGTCTGGGGTACACGTATAGCAGCTGCGGAACAGTGAGGGATGCTACCATTTTTTTTCTGCTATCTTTGTTCCAGGATGATGCCTGCCAAATGTCAGTCTTTTGGATATAGAGGGTTCAGGGAGCTGCTTGAGGAGACAGTCTGTACTTTATAGGAGCTCAATTGCTGAGCTATGAACTCTGATGTTCATTCAGGGCTGTTAGGCTGCTATGTTTGATTCTGCTGCAACAGAGCTCATTAGAAAACCCCTTTTTTTCTCAAATGCTCTGTCTTGGGGGTTGGGGCTTTGTTTTTGGATGTCTGTTGAGGTGTCCTGCCCAGCTAGCAGGCAGTCTAATCGGTATTTGACTGCCGAGGCTCCGCCCTGCTGTTGTGAGGCTCGTCCTGTTGCTGCAGGCTCTTGCTGTTCTGCTGCGTTCTCCACCACGGGCTACGCCATGCAGTGGAGTCTCTCTGTTGTAGCGGGTTGCCTCGGCAACAGCAGGCTGCAGCAGTGGGCGTGTATCTCAGTAGTGGCGGGTTGCCTTGGCAACTGCAGGCTGCGTCAGCAGTGGGCATGTGTCTCAGTCGGGGCGGGTTGCCTCCGTAATGGTGGATGCCCCTCCCCCACGGAGTGCCTCAGGGACGGTCTCCACGGCGAGTGTTTGGAATCACCGTTTTGTCTGTCCCACTGCGCTATCCCACATGCTGTGTCCCTGCAATCCCCTGGCCTGGCCCACTGCCCAAGTCCATTTCGGTCTCGACTTCAGCTCTCTCAAGTCTCAGGTTGCCATTTCAAAGGGCACCCAGACAAGCGTACCCTGTGGGGATCGCTGGGTAGGGCTGGCCGCCACCACCCCGGCTGCCGGCTTCTTTAGGCAGAGCCTCTGCCTGGTGTCCCGCATCTTCTTTATACTTTGGAATTTCCCCGTTCTGTGGGCAACAAAGATCAGTCTGAAAATGCAGCTTTGACTCACCTCTCCGCGGATTAACCGAGAGCTTAAATCCTGGGTTGTTGTCAAAGCACCATCTTGAGTCTTAATATCGGGGGTTTCCCTTTATAAAATCGCCAGATGGCATGAGACTTATTAACTACCATGAGAACAGTTTGGTGGTGGCTGCCTTTGTGATTCAATTATCTCCCCCCAAGTCCCACTACATGTGGGAATTATGGGAGCTACGATTCGAGATGAAATTTCATTGGGGACACAGGCAGGCAAACCATATCACCACCCAACAAAAACAATACTCAGGATTAGAATCAGAGAATTGTAAAGTATACACATAGCATGCTTAGCGTTCCTAAATATTGTCAAGGATTCCTTTTCTTCACAGACTTGTCATCAGGAGGTTGTATCCACATTACTTTCATATATTAACTTGCACTTTGTTCTGATCACTTAGAAAGTTTGCACAGCTATTTGGAATATTACTTTTGTAAAGTTCCCATTTATAAAGATTCATTTTTTTTTTAATTTTTTATTGGATTATAGGTTTTGGGGTACATGAGCAGAGCATGCAAGACAGTTGCATAGGTACACACATGGCAGTGTGCTTTCTTTTCTTCTCCCCTTCACCCACATTTGGCTTTTCTCCCCAGGCTATCCCTCCCCACCTACCCCTCCCATTGGCCCTCCCCTTTTCCCCCCAATAGACCCCAGTGTTTAGTACTCCCCTTTCTGTGTCCATGTGTTCTCATTTTTCATCACCCGCCTATGAATGAGAATATGCGGTGTTTCATTTTCTGTTCTTGTGTCAGTTTGCTGAGGATGATGTTCTCCAGATTCATCCATGTCCCTACAAACAACACAAACTCATCATTTCTGATTGCTGCATAATATTCCATGGTGTATATGTGCCACATTTTTCCAATCCAGTCTATTATCAATGGGCATTTGGGTTGATTCCAGGTCTTTGCTATTGTAAACAGTGCTGCAATGAACATTCGTGTACATGTGTCCTTATAGTAGAACGATTTATAGTCTTTTGGATATATACCCAGTAATGGGATTGCTGGCTCAAATGGAATTTCTATTTCTAAGGCCTTGAGGAATCGCCACACCGTCTTCCACAATGGTTGAACTAATTTACACTCCCACCAACAAAACACCAAAAGCATTGGCAACAAAAGCCAAAATAGACAAATGGGAGCTAATGAAACTCCACAGCTTCTGCACGGCAAAAGAAACAGTCACTAGAGTGGATCGGCAACCAACACAATGGGAAAAAATTTTTGCAGTTTACCCATCTGACAAAGGGCTGATATCCAGAATTTACAAAGAACTCAAACAGATTTACAGGAAAAAAACAAACAAGCCCATTCAAAAGTGGGCAAAGGATATGAACAGATACTTTACGAAAGAAGACATATATGAGGCCAACAATCATATGAAAAAATGCTCATCGTCACTGATCATCAGAGAGATGCAAATCAAAGATTCAGTTTTTATTTGTGTGTGTGTGTAGAGAAATCTGCCTTTTTATTATCTTGTTGGTGCTTTAGAGTTCTCATTTAAGAAGTTTCTCCAGTCTTTGTTGACAAAAGAAAATTCCCATTGTTTTCTATCATCTTATTATATCTTGCATCTTCATGGCATCAACACTTGCCAAGTACACTATTATTTGGAATAAATTGGTAACATAGTTGTACTCTCCTCTGTAGAAAGAGTTGCTATTTTTCTTAACACTATTTTCCATGTGGCCCAGTCTTTCCCATTTGTTAAAAATCATTTTCTATTATCTCTCTCTTACATACAATGTGTATTTTGTGCCTTTCATTTCATTATTTTAGTCAAATTTTTTGTTCTTGCACCAGTACTAAACTGTGCAAGCACTATGGTTTCTTAGTACTTTCAGTATCTGTCAGTGAAATCACCATAATCCTCTTTAACAAAGTCAATTTTTATACATTTTAAAACAAGAAACTGCTACATTAAGGTACATTGGGAAGACTACAACATCTGCATCCAAATACTCTTACATCCAAGCTAGCATAAGATTGTCAAATGACTCAGGGTACCCAGCTGGAAAACCTACCTTGATTGCACTAATAATATGCATTATTTTGGAGGAAGTAAGCATGTTAGATATAAAATGTAGCTATCCATCCTGTACATGGTATACTTTTTCATTTACTTAAATCTATTTCTGTTACTTTATGATAATTCAGTTTTCTCTGTAACAATGCTAGCTCTTTATCTCACTTTCTAAGTATTTTAATTTTTGGTGTTAATATGAGTGCATTTCTGTTTTAGTTTTATCCTTCTTCTCCAATAATCTGTTAAACATTAGAGGGAGTAGTAAAGTTTCACTGATAATGTATTAAGCTAAATACGTTAATAGAAATCCTCCCAAAGTATTTTTATTATGTACATTATTTGCTTTATCTTTCAGTGATATATATTTTCCAACATTATATACCATATATTCCTAGTATTTATAAATTATTTTTATTTAATCATATTTAACAAGTTAATAAAATTAGTTGAACAGATTTTCCACTTTTTATTTTTTCCCATAGTTAAACTCTTGGCCAGACACGGTGGCTCATGCCTGTAATCTCAGCACTTTGAGAGACTGAGGCAGGTGGATCACAAGGTCAGGAATTCAAGACCAGCCTGGCCAACATAGTTAAAACCTGTCTCTACTAAAAATACAAAAACAATTAGCCAGACATGGTAGTGGACACCTGTAATCTCAGCCTCCAGGAGGCAGAGGTAGCAGTGAGCTGAGATCGTGCCATTGCACTCCAGCCTGGTGACAGAGTGAGTATCTGTCTCAAAAAATAATAATAATAATAATCAAATAATCCAGCTATAAAACTTTAGGCAATAGCTATATATAGAACTATATCAAAGCAGAAAATGCACATTTGCATTAAGTACCAATGAAAATTTTAATGTTTACCTCAAAATAATCTACAAAATATGTCTATTTTTCTCAAAGAATCAACAACATACAACATATGACCTTTATTTACAATGTACTTAAAACAGAAGTTAACAAGTTTTTAAAATACTTCAAAGAATTATAACATTTCTGCAAAGTAAGTAAAATGCAATTTACTATTTGGTTAAAAGAGCAAGTTATAAGGGAAATTAAAAATACAGCTAAATGGCAATGAAAACATAAGATGTCAAAATCTGCATTTAGAAAATACATAGAATTTCGTAGCTTAGAAACGTGAGAAAACAGATTAGAGAAAATATAAATAATAAACTAGCAAGCATTTAAGCTGGAAAAAGAATAGAGAAAGCTAAAACAAGGAATAAAATAATAGAAATTATAAACATTAATAATATAAAATTAGACAATATGTAAATAAGACAGAATCAACAGCAGGTTTTTGAGAAGATTAATAGAAGGGTAAACTAGTAGTGTTGATGGAGAATAAGAAAGGAGAAAATTGAATAAAAAGAACTAAATATTTACTAAAAATAAATGTTTAAAGCAATCATTACAAAATAATATAAATATCTACATGCTAATTAATTTTGTAACATAAAGAAAATGGAGGAATTTTTAGAAAAATATAATTTGCTAAAACAGTGCAAAGAAAATTGGGAAGCTTGTATAGGCAGATGTACACTAAATAATATAAAATGAAATAAAAGATTTCTCTCTTTATTTTCTTCAATATAATTTGATACATGCAACCCATGGTAGGCAGAATAATGGCCTCCAAAGATGTCCAAGACTGAAATACCAGAACCTGTGAATTTGTTACTTTATATTGCAAAAGAGCATTGTTTGCTAATCAGCTGACCTTCAGATATGGAGACTATGCTCCATCATTCAGTGGGTCCAATGAAATCAAATGGGCCTATGAAAGTGGAAGAGGAGAAATAGGCCTCAATTAGAAGCAACAATGAAAGAAAAAAAAGAAAAGATTCTAAATTTGAGAGGAACATGGCCCACCATTTCTGGCTTTGAAGCTGGAAAGACATCATGTGTCAGGGACTGTCAGCAGCCTCTAGAACTGACAGGCAGCAAGAAAACAGGGAACAACAGTCTCACAACTGCAAGAAACTGCTGTCTGCCAGAAATTCACGGGAGCAAGGCTGCCATAGAGCCTCCACAAAAGAAAGTAGCCCAGCCAAAATTTTAAAGTTAGCCTCATGAAAACTGTTGGATTTCTGAACTACAAAATTTTAAGATAATAAATTTGCATTGTTTTATTAAGTTTATAGAAATGCCAAATGTGGGTGAAGGGGAGAAGGAAAGAAAGCACACTGCCATGTGTGTACCTACGCAACTGTCTTGCATGCTCTGCTCATGTACCCCAAAACCTATAATCCAATAAAAAATTAAAAAAAAAAGTTTATAGTAATAGAATGTAGCAGCAATAACAAACTAATATATGATCTAAACTTCTTTCAGCCTTTATATCCTGCCTTTCCGTAAAAGTTCTGTGCTCCAACTATGTAACCTACTTGCAGTTTCACAGGTACCTCAGAGATCATACACTTTTAAGACTGAATGCATTTTAAAAATTTCTCTTTCTCTTTTTTTTTTTGAGACGGAGTTTCACTCTTGTTACCCAGGCTGGAGTGCAATGGCGCGATCTCGACTCACCACAACTTCCGCCTCCTGGGTTCAGGCAATTCTCCTGCCTCAGCCTCCTGAGTAGCTGGGATTACAGGCACACGCCACCATGCCCAGCTAATTTTTTGTATCTTTAGTAGAGACGGGGTTTCACCATGTTGACCAGGATGGTCTCGATATCTTGACCTAGTGATCCACCCGCCTCGGCCTCCCAAAGTGCTGGGATTACAGGCTTGAGCCACCGCGCCCAGCCTCTCTTATTTTTTTATTTATTATACTTTAAATTCTGGGGTACTTGTGCAGAACGTGCAGGAGGTTTGTTACATGGGTATCACGTGCCATGGTGGTTTGCTGCATCCATCCCCACATTATCTACTTTAGGTATTTCTCCTAATGTTATCCCTCCCCAATCTTCCCACACCCTGCTATTTCTCCCCTAGCCCTCCACCTCACACAGGCCCTGGTGTGTGATGTTTCTTTCTCTGTATCCATGTGTTCTCACCCACTTATGAGTGAGAACATGCAGTGTTTGATTTTCTGTTCTTGTATTTGTTTGCTGAGAATGATGGTTTATCTTCTCCTTCTCTTCCGAATGAGTCCTATTCAATTATCAAAACAAGACAAAAAAGACTCTTCTGTGTAAAGTCTTCCCTTTCTTCTCTAGATCTTTACTGAATACTCTTTAGTAAATCATACTTAGATTGATTTCCAGAAGACAATGACTGTGTTTTTACCAAACTTTATATTTCTGGCCCAGAATCACATTGAGAAAGAAATAACAAGCACTTGTTTTGTGAATGAATATCACATTGGCAGGAAATCCCTTGATCTGATGAATTTAAAAAGTCACCCGCCATGTGAAAGAGTAAATAAATTTAGGATACTTTGAAACTAAAAGAAATATAGAAATAAAGCTTTAGAAATTGTGTGTAACTATCCAATGCTGAAAAAAATGAAGAAAAAGATAATGCCTGGATGTGTACTTTCCACCCTCGAAATTGTCTTTTAGTTGATCCATGCTTCAGTCAATTCACTTTGACTAATAACCTACAACATCTATACTGACATATCACTAAACTCTGGTGCACATTTTGGGCCAGAGGTAACACCTTTGAAATTATTTCCAAGGTTGCCTGACTGCCAACATGTCCTCATCTTTTAATTATTTCATTTTTGGTGTCTGCACAAATGTTATCTGTCTTACAAAGGAAAATTCTCAAGGGAAAACATCAGGCCTATATTTGATTTACCTCACAATACTTCTTTTTTAATAGTATGTAGCAGAGTATTCTGCACGTTATATACACTCAAATGTTCTAAATCTTTTTTAAAAATTAGAAAATGAAATAAACATAATTTCACTCTTCACTAGATGTTCTATTATTAGGCAACTGGATCAATCTGTCTCTCTCTGTGCAGTGCACCTGTGTACATGAACTAACAATCATTGTTCATGACTCAGAGCATTCCAGATGGCTTTCCAATTCTGAACCTGCAACCAGAAGAGTAGGCTTGGGCTCATCTCTCAGTTAAACTTGATTCTGGACTGCTAAGATATTCAAAATGACTGAGTGTTGCACAACACTACCTTGATATATATCATGCACTTTATTTTTTAATAGTCATATACTATTTTGTAAAGTAACACTTTGGTTGGAATACAGAAGAATTAATATTAAGCTGAAAATTATCTGAATTTCTTCCTCCAAGTAATTTTCTCCTGATCAAAAAGATTTGAATGTATTCAACACATCACTAAATAATAAACTGATAAAGAAAAAACCCAATTTTTAATTTGTTAAATATGCAAAAATGAATTGAAAACAAAGTACTATTGATTTCAAGTGAAACCGCTGATCTTACATGAACTATCACATTAAAAACTTATATTGTCTAACTTTCCCTGACCATATCAAACTCAGAATTTAGTACAACAGCACAGCACTAATCAATCTTTGATTTTTTTCATATTGTCTTAACATGCTATAATATTAGAGCTTGAGCAATACCTCAATTTGTATAACATAAAAATAGCTATTTTAGGTTTTTATGATAACATGAAAAAGCAATTATTATAAGACTCATTAAACATATTTAACTAGTTGCTGTTGTTATTCGTTTTTTGGAAATGGGAAAATTGAGGCTTACAGAGGTTAATTTACTGACTGCTAGCATTGCCATGTAGCTAACATCTCTATTTTAGAGACTTAAGAACACTGAACTAAAAGAGCTAAGTTCCCCTAAGATCATAGAGACGGTAAATGGGAGAGGAAGAATTTGAAAGAAAATGTGTTTCTTGATCTATTTAGTAGTGTTACCAAACCAAACCTGCCACTATCTGCACAAAGTTCAATATAATAGCATCATGAAACATTCTTCTCAGAACATGAGCATCCTAATAGCAAAATATACAGTCACCCTAATGATGCTCTGATGCTTAATGAAATCTTCTTGATATTACTAAAACAAATTTCTCTCTCTGAAGAGATTGCACAGCTAATCTACTGACCCCAGGAACTTTGTGCAAGAACATATTATTTACTTTTGTGTATCTGTCATGTCACTAGTATTACATAGGTTAAAATGTTAACTTTTATTTGTGCAAAACTGTGTAGCTTTCAAAATCTGTTAACAATTTCACATAGTTTTTTATTGAATCCATACAGCAATCATGTAAAAAAACACTTATGAGAGGAGACAAAAAATATTTTGCTGCATTTATTAATTAAATAATGTGAGAGAAGATAGACAATATGCACAATTACAACAGCTATTAAGTGGCAGAGTAGCAATTATATCCAGTCTTTCATGTGGTTCTCCTGGTTTTCTTTCACTACATTCTCCTGAAAAACTTCTCCCGACTCATCTCAATTCACTCCCGCTTAGTTTACAGCTGCACAAAATGTAATAAGCTTGCTCATAAACAGGTGATTGAGCTCTAGCAGGTATTTAACATTGTCTTCTTCTCAAAATTCTAACTTTTCTTTTTATATAAAACATTCTATTATATGAGAGAAAGAATAAAAAATTTTCAAAATCTTTTTGTCATTAATCACTCCATACTCATTACAAAATAAATATTTGGTAAAGCATGCTTAAATTTTGATGGAAAAAAAATCTCTTCTATGAAGTAATAATGGCAACTGTGGACATTGCTGGTATTGTTTCCTTTTATTGTAAATTATTTTCCAACTATAATATTAAATATGAGACCACACTATTTTATTCATTTCATAGTAGCATGAAAGGTGAAATTGCTAAGAAAAATGGTATCTAATTATCATATCCTAACTTGTGGTCTAATAGACTTCTTGTCTCACTATCATTTAATCTATTAGTCTTACTTTCAGAATTATTGACATTTTCAGTTTTGAATTTAAGTACATTGAATGTCTTTTATCTTCAAAAGAAAAGCCTGTGATTTAAACTTAGTGTGATGCCATTTGACTTTTATATTGATACTCGTATTACACCACATTTTGAAAAAGTAGGAAAAAATTGTGTGTGTCAATTGGCTACTGTTTGATTAAATTTCACTCATTTAAAATGTCAAAAGTAAAAGAAGCAGTTAATCTAAAATGTGAAGTTAAATTCAAACACCTAATGAGACATAATGTGATATTATTTAGAAAAAAGTTTTATTATATAAATCTATAAAACTTTCTGCCATGATTTTTAGAAGCTTTATTTTAAAATATATGATGTTTTAATTTCATTAATTCTCGGGTGGCATATTTTAAAAAGACCAAAAATCTCTTTCTAGTAATAAAAAATCATATCCTTTCAACTTAAAAGTTTTTTTTTCACCAGCCTCCATAATTAAGCCTCCAAGAACGTATGTAGGCCCACGTAGGTTGACTACATGTTCTTTACAATTCGGATCAGCCATTTAACAATGAAAATGCATTCTGAGAAATGTATCCTTAGGTGATTTTGTTGGTGTTCAGGGGTTCAGGGGAGCCCTCAGCTCCCCTGAGAAGACGTTTCTCCAGGTTCTTGGTCTATCACTCTCTCAAGAATGGGAGAGGAGACCACAGCACAGTGCACTCATAAAGTAAATACCAGACCCCAAAAAGAGTTTGCAGAGATCTATTTAGAGAAAGAGAAAAAGAGGAAGAGAGAGAGTTTGCCCACTTGGTGGAAGGGGACCCTAGAGGGAAAAACCAGGATAGAAAAAGGCAGTTTCCATGAGAGAGTTCCTGGAAGGAGATCCAAATATGGAGTCCAAAGGGGTGTGGAATAAGGGGACTTTTAACTTGGGAGGAATCCCCACCTTCTCCAAGACCCCTGGCCAATGAAAAAAGTTCCTTAGAATTTCCGCTGGAGTGATTGACTTTTGACCCTTTCCCTATGCTGGAAAATTGAAACAGAGACCATTAAATCTCCCAGATGGAGAGAGACGGGAGGTGGGCATGGTGCTGGAAAGTTGTTGCCCTTAAAACTACGCCACCTTATGGACCAGAAAAGAGAACACATTCCCTCAATTTTATCTTTACTCAAACATCATAGAGTGCACTTACACAAACCTAGATGATGTAGTTTACTAGACACCCAGGTGAAATGCCATAGCTCCCTGGCTACAAACCTGTACAGCAGGTTATACTGTACTGAATACTGAAGGCAATTAAAACACAATGGTAAGTATTTGCATATTTAAACACATCTTAAAATAGAAAAGGTACAATAAAAATATGGTATAAAAGATTAAACGAGGTACATCTGTATGCAGAACTTACCACGAATAGAGCTTGTGGGACTGGAAATTTCTCAGGATGTCAGTGAATGAATGGTGAATGCATATGAAGGCTTTGGGCATTACTGTTTACTGCCGTATAATTTATATACAGTGTACATGTAGACCACATTGAATTTATAAAGCAATATTTGTCTTCAGTAACAAGTTAACCTTACCTTACTATAACTTTTTCACTTTATAAACCTTTTTTAAACTTTTTGACTCCTCTTTAATAATAAAGAACCTAAAAAAAAAAATGCACATCTTTACAAAATGATTTTCTTCCTTTATGTCCTTATTCTATACGCTTTTTTTAATTTTCAAATTTGCACTTATTTATTTATTTTTGCTTTTTCAACTTTTTGTTATAGATAAAAACACAAACATACACATTATCTAAGGCCTACAGAGTGTCAGAATTATCAGTATCACTGTCTTCCACCTCCATATCTTGTCATATTGGAAAGATTTTATGGTCATAGCATTCATGGAGCTGTCATGTCTTATTATAACAATACCTTCTTCTGAAACACCTCTTGAAGTAACAGCCTAAGGCTGTTATATGATTAACTATTATTTATCAGTAGTAGGAGTAGACCCTGAAAAAATATTTAAATATATATTACATTAAATAAATAAGCCAGTAAAACATTCATTCATTATCAAGTATTATGTCTTGTACATAATTATATGTGCTACACTTTTATGAAACTAGCAACACAGTAGGTTTGTTTACACCAGCATCACCACAAACATGAGGAATGTATTGTGCTAAAATGTCACTAGCTGATAGGAAGTTTTCAATTCCATTACAACCTTCTGGGATCAACATCTTACACATAGATCACCATTGACTAAAACTTCATTATGCAGACCATGACTGCATCTGTTTTTCCAGTTCTTGCTATGGTTGCCCAAAATCTAACCATGTATTCCATTCTCAAGTTTCTCACTAACTGTAATTTAAGATTGAAGGTTAAAATGCCATGAGATATTAATTGAGCTATAGTATTTTAAAAGTGCTGTTATGGTTTGTTACTCATATAATTTTGTTTTCCTTTTTGAAACAGTGCCTTCCGGTATCACCCAGACTGAGTGCAGTAGCATCATACAGATCAGTGCAGCCTCGAACTCCATGGCTGAAGCAAACCTCCAGCCTCAGCCTCCTGAGTTGCTGAGACTACAAGCACATGCCATCACGCCCAGCATGAAGTCTCACTGTGTGGTCCAAGCTGGTCTCAAACTCCTAGGCTCAACCAATCCTCCTGCCTCAGCCAACAAAAGTGCTGTAATTATAGATGTGAGCCACCACACTTAGTCCTCATATATTTTTTATTATACTTTAAGTTCTGGGGTACATGTGCAGAATGTGCAGGTTTGTTACATAGGTATACACATGCCATGGTGGTTTGCTGCATCCATCACCCCGTCATCTACATTAGTTATTTCTTTTAATGCTATTCCTCCTCTATCCCTTCCACCCCCTTCTATTTCTCCTCTAGCCTCCCATCCCCTGACAGGCCCCAGTGTGTGATGTTCCCTTCCCTGTGTCCACATCTTCTCATTATTCAACATCCACTTATGAGTGAGAACGTGGAGTGTTTGGTTTTCCGTTCTTGTGTTAGTTTGCTGAGAATAATGGTTTTCAGCTTCATCCATGTCCCTGCAAAAAACATGAACTCATCTTTTTTATGACTGCATAGTATTCCATGGTGTATATGCACCACATTTATTTGTTCACCCAGGTGAAATGCCATAGCATATTGCTCCCAGGTACAGACATGTACAGCAGGTTATACTGTTTGTATGGGCATTTGGGTTGGTTCCAGGTCTTTGCTATTGTGAACAGTGCCACAATAAACATGTGTGTCTGTGTCTTTATAATAGAATAATTTATA
The DNA here is from genome assembly GCF_049354715.1 of Callithrix jacchus. NCBI lineage: Eukaryota > Metazoa > Chordata > Mammalia > Primates > Cebidae > Callithrix > Callithrix jacchus. The sequence goes on from NC_133506.1 coordinate 61,631,491, forward strand.
ATCCTTTGGGTATACACTCAGCAATGAGACTGCTAGGTCAAATGGTATTTCTAGTTCTAGATCCTTGAAAAATCACCATACTGTCTTCTGCAATAGTTGAACTAATTTACACTCCCACCAACAGTGTAAAAGCATTTGTATTTCTCCATATGCTTTCCAGCATCACTTGTCTCTTGACTTTTAATGATCGCCATTCTTACTGGTGTGACACAGTATCTCAATGTGGTTTTGATTTGCATTTCTCTAACGACCAGTGATAATGAGCTTTTTTTCATATGTTTGTTGGCTTCATACATGTCTTCTTTTGAGAAGTGTTAGTTCATATTCTTCATCCACTTTTTTTTATGCTTTTATTTATTTATTTATTTATTTATTTTTTTTTTAATTTTTTATTGGATTATAGGTTTTGGGGTACATGAGCAGAGCATGCAAGACAGTTGCGTAGGTACACACATGGCAGTGTGCTTTGCTTTTCTTCTCCCCTTCACCCACATTTGGCATTTCTCCCCAGGCTATCCCTCCCCACCTCCCCCTCCCACTGGCCCTCCCCTTTTCCCCCCAATAGACCCCAGTGTTTAGTACTCCCCTTTCTGTGTCCATGTGTTCTCATTTTTCATCACCCACCTATGAGTGAGAATATGCGGTGTTTCATTTTCTGTTCTTGTGTCAGTTTGCTGAGGATGATGTTTTCCAGATTCATCCATGTCCCTACAAACAACACGAACTCATTATTTCTGATTGCTGCATAATATTCCATGGTGTATATGTGCCACATTTTTCCAATCCAGTCTATTATCAATGGGCATTTGGGTTGATTCCAGGTCTTTGCTATTGTAAACAGTGCTGCAATGAACATTCGTGTACATGTGTCCTTATAGTAGAACGATTTATAGTCTTTTGGATATATACCCAGTAATGGGATTGCTGGGTCAAATGGAATTTCTATTTCTAAGGCCTTGAGGAATCGCCACACGGTCTTCCACAATGGTTGAACTAATTTACACTCCCACCAACAGTGTAAAAGTGTTCCTTTTTCTCCACATCCTCTCCAGCATCTGTTGTCTCCAGATTTTTTAATGATCGCCATTCTAACTGGCGTGAGATGGTATCTCAATGTGGTTTTGATTTGCATCTCTCTGATGACCAGTGACGATGAGCATTTTTTCATATGATTGTTGGCCTCATATATGTCTTCTTTCGTAAAGTATCTGTTCATATCCTTTGCCCACTTTTGAATGGGCTTGTTTGTTTTTTTCCTGTAAATCTGCTTGAGTTGTTTGTAAATTCTGGATATCAGCCCTTTGTCAGATGGGTAGACTGCGAAAATTTTTTCCCATTCTGTTGGTTGCCGATCCACTCTAGTGACTGTTTTTTTTGCCGTGCAGAAGCTGTGGAGTTTCATTAGGTCCCATTTGTCTATTTTGGCTTTTGTTGCCAATGCTCTTGGTGTTTTGTTCATGAAGTCCTTGCCTACTCCTATGTCCTGGATAGTTTTGCCTAGATTTCCTTCTAGGGTTTTTATGGTGCCAGGTCTTATGTTTAAGTCTTTAATCCATCTGGAGTTAATTTTAGTGTAAGGTGTCAGGAAGGGGTCCAGTTTCTGCTTTCTGCACATGGCTAGCCAGTTTTCCCAACACCATTTGTTAAACATGGAATCCTTGCCCCATTGCTTGTTTTTGTCAGGTTTATCAAAGATTGTATAGTTGTATGTATGTTGTGTTGCCTCCGGTGCCTCTGTTTTATTCCATTGGTCTATATCTCTGTTTTGGTACCAGTACCATGCTGTTTTGATTACTGTAGCCTTGTAGTATAGTTTGAAATCCGGTAGTGTGATGCCCCCCGCTGTGTTCTTTTTGCTTAGAATTGACTTGGCTATGCGAGCTCTCTTTTGGTTCCATATGAAGTTCATGGTGGTTTTTTCCAGTTCTGTGAAGAAAGTCAATGGTAGCTTGATGGGGATAGCGTTGATTCTGTAAATTACTTTGGGCAGTATAGCCATTTTCACGATATTAATTCTTCCTAATCATGAACATGGAATGTTTCTCCATCTGTTTGTGTCCTCTCTGATTTCGTTGAGCAGTGGTTTGTAGTTCTCCTTGAAGAGGTCCCTTACGTTCCTTGTGAGTTGTATTCCAAGGTATTTTATTCTTTTTGTAGCAATTGTGAATGGCAGTTCATTCTTGATTTGGCTTTCTTTAAGTCTGTTATTGGTGTAGACGAATGCTTGTGATTTTTGCACATTGATTTTATATCCTGAGACTTTGCTGAAGTTGTTTATCAGTTTCAGAAGTTTTTGGGCTGAGGCGATGGGGTCTTCTAGGTATACTATCATGTCGTCTGCAAATAGAGACAATTTGGCTTCCACCTTTCCTATTTGAATACCCTTTATTTCTTTTTCTTGCCTGATTGCTCTGGCTAGAACTTCCAGTACAATATTGAATAGGAGTGGTGAGAGAGGGCATCCTTGTCTAGTACCAGATTTCAAAGGGAATGCTTCCAGTTTTTGCCCATTCAGTATGATATTGCCTGTTGGTTTGTCATAAATAGCTTTTATTACTTTGAGATACGTTCCATCGATACCGAGTTTATTGAGGGTTTTTAGCATAAAGGGCTGTTGAATTTTGTCAAATGCCTTCTCTGCGTCAATTGAGATAATCATGTGGTTTTTGTTTTTGGTTCTGTTTATGTGGTGAATTACGTTGATAGACTTGCGTATGTTGAACCAGCCTTGCATCCCCGGGATGAATCCTACTTGATCATGATGAATAAGTTTTTTGATTTGCTGTTGCAATCGGCTTGCCAATATTTTATTGAAGATTTTTGCATCTATGTTCATCATGGATATTGGCCTGAAGTTTTCTTTTCTCGTTGGGTCTCTGCCGGGTTTTGGTATCAGGATGATGTTGGTCTCATAAAATGATTTGGGAAGGATTCCCTCTTTTTGGATTGTTTGAAATAGTTTTAGAAGGAATGGTACCAGCTCCTCCTTGTGTGTCTGGTAGAATTCGGCTGTGAACCCATCTGGACCTGGGCTTTTTTTGTGAGGTAGGCTCTTAATTGCTGCCTCAACTTCAGACCTTGTTATTGGTCTATTCATAGTTTCAGCTTCCTCCTGGTTTAGGCTTGGGAGGACACAGGAGTCCAGGAATTTATCCATTTCTTCCAGGTTTACTAGTTTATGTGCATAGAGTTGTTTGTAATATTCTCTGATGATGGTTTGAATTTCTGTGGAATCTGTGGTGATTTCCCCTTTATCATTTTTTATTGCATCTATTTGGTTGTTCTCTCTTTTATTTTTAATCAATCTGGCTAGTGGTCTGTCTATTTTGTTGATCTTTTCAAAAAACCAGCTCTTGGATTTATTGATTTTTTGAAGGGTTTTTCGTGTCTCAATCTCCTTCAGCTCAGCTCTGATCTTAGTAATTTCTTGTCTTCTGCTGGGTTTTGAGTTTTTTTGATCTTGCTCCTCTAGCTCTTTCAATTTTGACGATAGGGTGTCAATTTTGGATCTCTCCATTCTCCTCATATGGGCACTTATTGCTATATACTTTCCTCTAGAGACTGCTTTAAATGTGTCCCAGAGGTTCTGGCACGTTGTGTCTTCATTCTCATTGGTTTCGAAGAACTTCTTTATTTCTGCCTTCATTTCGTTGTTTACCCAGTCAACATTCAAGAGCCAGTTGTTCAGTTTCCATGAAGCTGTGCGGTTCTGGGTCGGTTTCTGAATTCTGAGTTCTAACTTGATTGCACTATGGTCTGAGAGGCAGTTTGTTATGATTTCTGTTGTTTTGCATTTGTTGAGCAGTGCTTTACTTCCAATTATGTGGTCAATTTTAGAGTAGGTGTGATGTGGTGCTGAGAAGAATGTGTATTCTGTGGATTTGGGGTGGAGAGTTCTGTAAATGTCCACCAGGTTTGCTTGCTCCAGGTCTGAGTTCAAGCCCTGGGTATCCTTGTTGATTTTCTGTCTGGTTGATCTGTCTAGTATTGACAGTGGAGTGTTAAAGTCTCCCACTATTATTGTGTGGGAGTCTAAGTCCTTCTGTAAGTCATTAAGAACTTGCCTTATGTATCTGGGTGCTCCTGTGTTGGGTCCATATATGTTTAGGATCGTTAGCTCTTCTTGTTGTATTGATCCTTTTACCATTATGTAATGGCCTTCTTTGTCTCTTTTGATCTTTGTTGCTTTAAAGTCTATTTTATCAGAGATGAGAATTGCAACTCCTGCTTTTTTTTGCTTTCCATTAGCTTGGTAAATCTTCCTCCATCCCTTTATTTTGAGCCTTTGTGTATCCTTGCATGTGAGATGGGTTTCCTGGATACAGCACACTGATGGGTTTTGGATTTTTATCCAATTTGCCAGTCTGTGTCTTTTGATTGGTGCATTTAGTCCATTTACATTTAGGGTTAATATTGTTATGTGTGAATTTGATACTGCCATTTTGATTCTAAGTGGCTGTTTTGCCTGTTAGTTGTTGTAGATTCTTCATTATGTTGAAGCTCTTTAGCATTCAGTGTGATTTTGGAATGGCTGGTACTGATTGATCCTTTCTATGTGTAGTGTCTCTTTTAGGAGCTCTTGTAAAGCAGGCCTGGTGGTGACAAAATCTCTGAGTACTTGCTTGTTCGCAATGGATTTTATTCTTCCTTCACTTCTGAAGCTCAGTTTGGCTGGATATGAAATTCTGGGTTGAAAGTTCTTTTCTTTAAGAATGTTGAATATTGGCCCCCACTCTCTTCTGGCTTGTAGTGTTTCTGCCGAGAGATCTGCTGTGAGTCTGATGGGCTTCCCTTTGTGGGTGACCCGACCTTTCTCTCTGGCTGCCCTTAGTATTCTCTCCTTTATTTCAACCCTGTTGAATCTGACGATTATGTGCCTTGGGGTTGTTCTTCTTGCAGAATATCTTTGTGGTGTTCTCTGTATTTCCTGCAATTGAGTGTTGGCTTGTCTTGCTAGGTGGGGGAAATTTTCCTGGATGATGTCCTGAAGAGTATTTTCCAGCTGGGATTCATTCTCTTCGTCCCCTTCTGGTACACCTATCAAACGTAGGTTAGGTCTTTTCACATAGTCCCACATTTCTTGGAGACTTTGTTCATTCCTTTTCGCGCTTTTTTCTCTGATCTTGGTTTCTCGTTTCATTTCATTGAGTTGGTCTTCGACTTCAGATATTCTTTTTTCTGCTTGGTCAATTCGGCTATTGAAACTTGCGTTTGCTTCGCGAAGTTCTCGTATTGTGTTTTTCAGCTCCTTTAATTCATTCATATTCCTCTCTAAGGTATCCATTCTTGTTATCATTTCCTCGAATCTTTTTTCAAATCTTTTTTCAAGGTTCTTAGTTTCTTTGCATTGATTTAATACATGATCTTTTAGCTCACAAAAGTTTCTCATTATCCATCTTCTGAAGTCTAATTCCGTCATTTCGTCACTGTCATTCTCCGTCCAGCTTTGTTCCCTTGCTGGTGAGGAGTCTTGGTCCTTTCTAGGAGGCGATGTGTTCTGGTTTCGGGTGTTTTCCTCCTTTTTGCGCTGGTTTCTTCCCATCTTTGTGGATTTGTCCGCTGGTCGTCTGCGTAGTTGCTGACTTTTCGTTTGGGTCTCTGAGTGGACACCCAGAATGTTGATGATGAAGTATTTCTGTTGCTTGGTTTTCCTTCTACCAGTCTAGCCCCTTCGCTGTACGACTGTTGAGGTCTGCTCCAGACCCTGCTTGTCTGGGGTGCACCTCTAGTAGCCGTGGCACAGCGAGGGATGCTACCAGTTTCTTTTTCTGCTCTCTTTGTCCCAGGATGATGCCTGCCTAATGACAGTCTTTTGGATATAGAGGGGTCAGGGAGCTGCTTGAGGAGACAGTTTGTACTTTATAGGGGTTTAATTGCTGAGCTGTGCACTCTGTTGTTCATTCAGGGCTCTTAGGCTGCTATGTTTGATTCTGGTGCAACACAGCTCATTAAACAACCCTTTTTTTTTCTCAAATGCTCTGTGTTGAGGGGTTTGGGATTTATTTTTGGATGTCCGATCAGGTGTCCTGCCCAGCTCAAAGGCAGACTAGCCACTGTTTGGCTGCCGAGGCTCCGCCCTGCTGTTGTGTGTTTCGCGCTGTTCCTGCCGGCTCTGCTGTGGTCTCCGCCACGCCCTGTGGCGGAGTCTCTTCGTTGTAGCGTGTTGCCTCAGCAACGGCAGGCTGCGTCAGCAGTGGGCGTGTATCTCAGTAGGGACGGGTTGCCTCGGCAACGGCTGGCTGCGTCAGCAGTGGGCGTGTATATCAGTTGGGGCAGGTTGCCTCCGTAGTGGTGGACGCCCCTCCCCCACAGAGCATCTCGGACCGTTTGCCTGGGATAGTTTGAAATCGCGGTTTTGTTCGTCCCACTGGGTATCCCAAGTGATCTGTCCCTGCAATCCCCTGGGCTGGGCTACTGTGCAAGTCTCGTTCAGTCTCAAGTCCAGCCCTCTCAAGTCTCAGGTTGCCGGTACAACAAGGCACCCAGACAAGCGCGCCCTGTGGGGATTGCTGGGTAGGGCCGGCCGCCGCCGCCCCGGCTGCCAGCTTCGCCAGGCAGACCTACTGCCTGGCGTCCCGTGTCTTTTTATACTTGGGAGTTTCCCCGTTCTGTGGGCAAAAAAGATCAGTCTGGAAATGCAGCACTGACTCACCGTTTGCGAATTCAACGCGGGCTCCAATCCTGGGTTGTTCTCCTTCATCCACTTTTTGATGGGATTTTTTTTCTTGTAAATTTGTTTAAGTTCTTTATAGATTCTGGATTTAGCCCTTGGTCAGATGGGTAGATTGCAAAAGTTTTTTCCCATCTGCTGGTTGCTGGTTCACTCTTATCATAGTTTCTTTCATTGTGTAGTTCTTTAGTTTAATTAGATCCCATTTGTCTATTTGGGCTTTTGTTGCATTGTGTTTTGTGTTTCAGTCATGAAGTCCTTGCCCCTGCCGGTGTCCCAAATGATATTGCCTAGATTTTCTTCTAGTTTTTTAGGTGTTACGTCTTACATTTAAATCTCTAATAGATCTAGAGTTAATTTTTTCATAAGGTGTAAGGAAGGGATCCAGTTTCAGCTTTCTGCATATGGCTAGTCAGTTTTCCCAACATTATTTTTTAAATGAGAATCCTTTCCCCATTGCTTGTGTTTGTCAGGTTTGTCAAAGATCTGATGAATGGAGACACGTAGCATTATTTCTGAGGCCTCTGTTCTGTTCCATTCATTTGTATCTCTGTTTTGGTACCAGTACCATGCTGTTTTGATTACTGTAAACTTTTAGTATATTTTGAAGTCGTGTAGTGTGATGCGTCCAGCTTTGGTTTTGTTTTTCTCCTTTTTTTTTTGTTAGAATTCTCTTGGCTATGTGGGCTTTTACTTGGTTCTATATAAAAATTTTTTTATTGCATTTTACATTTTGGGGTACATGTGTAGAACGTTAGTTGCACGGGTACACACATAGAAGTGTGTTTTGCTGCCTTCCTCCCCTTCACCCACAATTGGCATTTCTCCCCAGGCTATCCCTCCCCAGCTCCCGCCCCACTGACCCTCCCCTATTCCCCCCAATAGACCCCAGGGTGTAGTACCCCCTTCCCTGTGTCCATGTGTTCTTTTTTCTCACCCACCTATGAGTGAGAATATGCGGTATTTCATTTTCTGTTCTTGTGTCAGTTTGCTGAGAATGATGTTCTCCAGATTCATCCACGTCCCTACAAAGGACACAAATTCATCATTTCTGATTGATGCATACTATTCTATGGTGTATATGTGCCACATTTTCCCTTTCCAGTCTATCACTGATGGGCATTTGGGTTGGTTCCAGGTCTTTGCTATAGTAAACAGTGCTGCAATGAACATTCATGTGCATGTGTCCTTATAGGAGAATGATTTATAGTCCTTTAAATATATACCCAGTAATGGGATGGCTGGATGAAATAAAATTTCTATTTCTAAGGCCTTGAGGAATTGCCACACTGTCTTCCACAATGGTTGAACTAATTTACACTCCCACTAACAGTGTAAAAGTGTTCCTATTCCTCCACATCCTCTCCAGCATCTGTTGTCTCCAGATTTTTTAACAATTGCCATTCTAACTGGCATGAGATGCTTTCTAAATGTGGTTTTGATGTGCATCTCTCTAATGACCAGTGATGATGAGCATTTTTTCATATCTTTGTTGGCCTCATGTATGTCTTCTTTTGTAAAGTGTCTGTTCATATTCTTTGCCAGTGGGCTAGTTTGGATGGGCTAGTTTGTTTTTTTCCTGTAAATGTGTTTGAGTTCTTTGTAAATTCTGGATATCAGCCCTTTGTCAGATGGGTAAACAGAAAAATTATTTCCCATTCTGTTGGTTGCCGATTCACTCTAGTGACTGTTTCTTTTGCCATGCAGAAGTGGTGGAGTTTGATTCGGTCCCATTTGTCTATTTTGGCTTTTGTTGCCAATGCTTTTGGTGTTTTTGTCATGAAGTCCTTGCCTACTCCTATGTCCTGAATCGTTTTGCCTAGATTTTCCTCTAGGGTTTTTATGGTGCCAGGTCTTATATTTAAGTCTTTAATCCATCTGGAGTTAATTTTAGTGTAAGGTATCAGGAAGGGGTCCAGTTTCTGCTTTCTGCACATGGCTAGCCAGTTATCCCAACACCATTTGTTAAACAGGGAATCCTTTCCCCATTGCTTGTTTTTGTCAGGTTTATCAAAGATTGTATGGTTGTAGATAAGTTGTGTTGCCTCCGATGCCTCCATTCTGTTCCATTGGTCGATATCTCCGTTTTAGTACCAGTACCATGCTGTTTTGATTACTGTAGCCTTGTAGTATAGTTTGAAATCTGGTAGTGTGATACCTCCCGCTGTGTTCTTTTTGCTTAGAATTGACTTGGCTATCCGGGCTCTCTTTTTGTTCCATATGAAGTTCATGGTGATTTTATCCAGTTCTGTGAAGAAAGTCAATGGTAGCTTGATGGGGATAGCGTTGATTCTGTAAATTACTTTGAGCAGTATAACCATTTTCACGATATTGATTCTTTCTAACCACAAACATGGAATGTTTCTCCATCTGTTTGGGTCCTCTCTTATTTCATTGAGCAACGGTTTGCAGTTTTCCTTGAAGAGGTTTCTTACGTTTTTTGTAAGTTGTATTCCTAGGTATTTTATTCTTTTTGTAGCAATTCTGAATGGCAGTTCTTTCTTGATTTGGCTCTCTTTAAGTCTCTTATTTGTGTATAGGAATGCTTGTAATTTTAGCACATTGATTTGATATCCTGAGACTTTGCTGAAGTTGCTTATCCGTTTCAGGAGTTTTTGGGCTGAGGCAATGGGGTCTTCTAGGTATACTATCATGTCGTCTGCAAATAGAGACAATTTGGCTTCCACCTTTCCTATTTGAATATCCTTTATTTCTTTTTCTTGCCTGATTGCTCTGGCTAGAACTTCCAGTACTATATTGAATAGGAGTGGTGAGAGAGGGCATCTTTGTCTAGTGCCGGATTTTAAAGGGAATGCTTCCAGTTTTTGCCCATTCAGTATGATATTGGCTGTTGGTTTGTTGTAAATAGATTTTATTACTTTGAGATACATTTCATCGATACCGAGTTTATTGAGGGTTTTTAGCATAAAGGGCTGTTGAATTTCGTCAAATGCCTTCTCTGCATCAATTGAGATAATCATGTGGCTTTTGTTTCTGGTTAGGTTTATGTGGTGAATTACGTTTATAGACTTGCATATGTTGAACCAACCTTGCATCCCCGGGATGAATCCTACTTGATCATGATGGATAAGATTTCTGATTTGCTGTTGCAATCGGTTTGCTAGTATTTTATTGAAGATTTTTGCATCTATGTTTATCATGTATATTGGCCTGAAGTTTTCTTTTCTTGTTGAGTCTCTGTCGGGTCCTATATGAAATTTAAGATGGTAGATTCCAGTTCTGTGAAGAAAGTCAGTGGTAGCTTGACAAAAATAGCATTGTATCTATAAATTACTTTGGGCAGTATGACCACTCTCATGATAATGATTCTTCCTACCAATGAGCATAGAATAAAGAAATGTAATGTTTTTTCATTTTTTTATGTCCTCTCTTATTTTTTTGAGCAATGGTTTTTAATTCTCCTTGAGGAGGTCCTTCACATACCTTGTAAGTTTTATTCCTAGATATTTGATTTTCTTTGTAGCAATTGTAAATGGGAGTTCACTCATGATTTAGCTCTCTGTTTGTCTTTTATTGGTGTAAAGGAATGCTTGTGATTTTTGCACTTTGATATTATATTATGAGACTTTACTGAAGTTTCTTATCAGCTTAGGAAGATTTTGGGCTGAGACAATGAATGTTCTAAATATACCATCATGTCATCTGCAAATAAAGACAATTTGACTTCTTCTTTTTCTAATTAATACTCTTTATATCTTTTTCTTGCCTGATTGCTCTGTCTAGAACTTCCAATACTCTATTGAATAGGAGTGCTGAGAGAGCACATACTTGTCTAGTGCCAGATTTCAAGGGAGTGCTTCCAATATTTGCCCAGTCAGTATGATATTGGCTGTGTGTTTGTCATAAATACCTGTTATTATTTTGAGATGTTTGTTATAAATAGCTGTTATTATTATGGAGACATAGTTTATTGAGAGTTTTTAGCATAAAGGGCTATTGAATTTTGTCAAAGGTCTTCTCTAAAGCTATTGAGATAATCATGTAATTTTCTTTGGTTCTGTTTATGTAATAGATTACGTTTATTGATTTGCATACATTGAGCCGGACTTGCATCTCTGGATGAAGACAACTTGGTCATGATGCATTAGCTTTTTGATGTGCTGTTGGATTTGGTTTGCCAGTATTTTACTGAGGATTGTCACATCACTGATCATCATGCATATTGGCTTGAAATTTTCTTTTTCAGTTGTGTATCCAGGTTTTGGCATCAGGATGATATTGGTCTCACAAAATGAGTTAGAGAGGATTCCCTCTTTTTGTATTATTTGTAATAGTTTCAGAATAAATGGTACCAGCTACTCTTCATACCTCTGGTAGATTTGGCTGTAAACCTGAAAGAAATATTTGATTTATACATAATACAAGGTAGAATAACAAAGCCCGAGGTACCTACATCCAGGTTTACTAAACATTTGCCATATTTGGTCAAAACCTCTTCACAAAACATATACTGACATAGTTGAAATTTTGTGTAATAATTCACAAGAAACTTATTCTTGCTAATTTTTATTTTCATTAACAAGTTATTTTCAGAAGATGGTGCATTATTTCTGTTTATGTAGTTTATAATTATATTACATTTACATAGGTTCACCAAGAGAATATGCCATTATTAGTGTGTTTTCAAAGTTTACATATGTTGTATCTGTGCTGTTATGTTAAATTTGCTTTTTTTCTAGAACCATTGCTTCAGATTCATCCGTTTGTTATAAATAACACTAATTTATTCTTTTCTACTTTTCCGTTTATTCAATTATGCAAAATATAAGCTCATAACTAAGCTACTCTTTTATTACTTTGCTTAGAAATATTCTTAGCTCAATAGCCAACTTTATTATTCACAAGTTATACATTTCCTAAAAGTTACAGAGCCACTTCCGTATTTTTAGGTATTTGTTACAGCATTACTCCATTTCTCAGTACCAAATTTTGTTTAGTCAGCTCAAGCTACCACAACAAAGTACCATAGACTGGGTGATTCAAACAAGATACATTTATTTCCTCACAGGCTGGAAGGTTCTGGCAAGAGCTATCATCATGGCTTATAGACAATGGCCTTCTCACTGTGTCCTCACTGTACAGAGAGAGAGAGAGAGAGAGAGAGAGAGAGAGAGAGAGAGAGAGAACCCTCAAGTTCCACAGATGTTTTTTATGAAAGTAGGATTCTCAGCTAAACATAATTATCTCCCATAGAGATAATTATTCCCCATTTCCAAATATCATCACATTGGGGGTTGGGCTTCAATATATAAATTTTGGTGTGACACATTTGGTCCATAGTACTGAGAATGAGTAATGGAAAATAATTAGACTTTTTTGGAGTTGTTGTATATTTTCTATATATTTACACAAATTTTGGAAGACCAAAACACTACCTTGGTGTACTTGTCAGAGGAAGAACAGATGACATTTGAGACATCAATTTTTAGTTAAGATTTCTCTACCTTGCATTTCTTAACCTATCCTGTGTCAAATACATCTCTTGATCTGTCCTGTGATTATCTCAGTTCTGAAATGCTTGATAGAAATATATATGCACATTAACTGTCACAATTCTTATATTAGTGCCTCAATGTATAGCATGTGAGTTAATGTTGTAGCAAAAAAAAAGAAAACCATAAGATCTTTCTTAATTTACAAAAATAATAAATCTAAGCACTTGCATTTCTGGGAAAAATATGTAGTATTAGTGCTACTGCTAAAACTTAAAAGAAGCAAGTGATGGTGATTCCTGCCACATTCACACTTAACATAACTTTTTGAACAATGCAAAAGGGAGATGTATCTTGGATAATAATAGTTAATTATTGTAAACTTAACAGGTGATGACTTTACCTATCTGTGGTGCCAGAGATAGTTTCATTGCTGGAACAAATCAATACATTATTTTGCACATATATGCAACTTCTAAATAGAAAAAAATTTTTTTCCCTATAGCTGTAAGTAAATGTCAGGAGGCAATTTTGTCAGCTCACACGGCCATGAATGTACCTTCATTATTTTGTCTTGGGGTTGTGTCAATAGTCCAGTCTATTGACATAATTTAGTCATAAAAATACATATCGTTTCTCCATTCTAGAAGATATCAACTTGCTTCATTAAATTAATTATATGCTTTTCATCTCGTGAGCAGAAAGTAACAACTACATAAATAAATTGGTAAAACGTGTGAATGTCAGAAGGTATAAAATAAATCCCACAAAATTCAATGGCTTGTCACTGGGTAAAATTTCTAGGTGTCCAGTGGTCTAGGGCAGGGTTTGGCAAACAATTTTTAAAGAGACAAACATTTTAAGTTGTATCATACATCTCTATCACAACTACTCAACTGTGTCATTGAAACATAAAATAATCACAGTAAACATGTGAACAAACAAATGTGGCTGTTTTCCAGTAAAACTTTATCTATAAAATAAGAAATGGAGTGGGTTTGCCCCATAAGCTATAGTTACTGAGACTTGGTGTAGGGCATATTGTCATATCACTTCTAAAATTAAAAAAAAAAGTTGCTAAATCTTGTCCATCCTACATCTAAGGAAGACATACAAGAACATATAACCTCTTTGCAATTTTGGGGGCAAGGTTCAACTTATTTGGGCAAATTTCTATGACCATTTTGTTGAGTTACCTGAGTAGCATCTAGATTTGAGGAGGCACAGTAGGAGAGTTTTGCTTTAGTTCCACAGTGCCATGAAATCTGCTTGGCCACTTGGACCATGTGACTCAGTAGATTCAATGATGCCTAAAGTTTACACTGCAAATAAGAACGCCATGGAGCCTTTGGAAATACCCTGTAGTGAATCACAGCTCAGCACAACTTCTTAAGGTTTTCGAATATGGTGATTCTATCCTCTGCAGTTAACTCCTCTCCTATTGAGAAGGCTTCATACCTTGGCAGAGACTGAAGACATGGCCTGGTGATAATAGACCACTATGCAACCTGAGTTGGCCATCATTAATTGAGTAATATCTTACCTACTGAGCCATAAATCTTGGCATATACCACGGCATAACATTATTAAATGAGTGCAGATATATAAGAATGGCATCAAGTGTGTCCTAAATAAATGTGTTTTATGACCAAGTGACAAAGATGAGATTCAACAGGTAAAAGATGCCTTCCAGACCAAAAAAAAATCATATGTTTGATTTTGATATTGGTGGTAGTGATTATGGTATTTTGTGATAATTTACTAAAACAGAATGAGATCGTGTCTTTGCAAGGACATGGATTAAGTTGGAAGCCATTATCCTTAGCGAAATAACATGGTAACAGAAAACCAAATAACTATGTTTTCACTTACAAGTGGGAGCTATATGATGAGAACACATAAACACATAAAGAGGAAAAACACACACTGGAGGACGGTGGTTTGGAAGAGGGAGAGGATCAGAAAAAACAAAGAATGGGTACTAGGCTTAATACCAAAGTAATGAAACAGTCAGTACAATAAAACCCCATGACAAGTTTACCTATGCAACAAAACTGCACGTGAACCACTGAACTTAACATAAAAGTTAAAAAAAGAATTGAATGACTAAGGTTACATGATATCTTATATTACATGTATAGCTGGTGGTGGACTTGGAATTTTAAATAGTTTTTCTTACTTGAGATCTTTTATTATTTTCACAGTAACAAAACTATATCTGTGCTAATATAAGTTAAGATTTAGAGAAGAGGTCATTTTAATACACTCTCAAATAAAGATTTATGTTTTAGGCTTTATCTTATAGATTATTCTGATATTTGTATTTAGCTATAAAATAGATTGAGAATTAACTGAGCTATATTGCTCACCATCAATTTATTGTTTAACTTTTGCAGTGACGCCACCAATCTTTTGTTGTTGTTGTTGTTATTGCATTTTAAATTTTGAGGTACATGTGCAGATCATGCAAGATATTTGCATAGGTACACACTTGGCCGTGTGTTTTGCTGCCGTCTTACTTTTCACTCACATTTGGCATTTCTCCCCAGGCTATCCCTCCCCTCTTCCCCCCCACTGTCCCTCCCCTATTCCCCCCAGTAAACTCCAGTGTGTAGAACTCCCTTCCCTGTGTCCATGTGTTCTCTTTTTTCATCACCCGCCTATGAGCGAGAATATGCGGTATTTCATTTTCTGTTCTTCTGTCAGTTTGCTGAGAATAATGTTCTCCAAATTCATCCATGTCGCTACAAAGGACACAAACTCATCCTTTTTGATTGCTGCATAATATTCCATGGTGTATATTTGCCACATTTTCCCAATCCAGCCTATCGTGGATGGGCATTTGGGTTGGTTCCAGGTCTTTGCTATTGTACACAATGCTGCAATGAACATTCGTGTGCATGTGTCCTTATAGTAGAAGGATTTATAGTTTTTTGGATATATACCCAGTAATGGAATTGCTGGGTCGAATGCAATTTCTATTTCTAAGGCCTTCAGGAATAGCCACACTGTCTTCCACAATGATTGAAATAATTTACACTCCCATCAACAGTGTAAAAGTGTTTCTATTCCTCCACATCCTCTCCAGCATCTGTTGTCTCCAGATTTTTTAATGATCGCCATTCTAACTGGCGTGAGATGGTATCTCAATGTGGTTTTGATTTGCATCTCTCTAATGACCAGTGATAATGAGCATTTTTTCATATATTTGTTGGCCTCATGTAGGTCTTCTTTGTAAAGTGTCTGTTCATATCCTTTGCCTATTTTTGAATGGGCTTGTTTGTTTTTTTCTGTAAATCTGTTTGAGTTCTTTGTAAATTCTGGATATCACCACTTTGTCACATGGGCAAACTGCAAAAATTATTTCCCATTCTGTTGGTTGCTGATTCACTCTAGTGACTGTTTCTTTTGCCATGCAGAAGCTGTGGAGTTTGACTAGGCCCCATTTTTCTATTTTGGCTATTGTTGCCAATGCTTTTGATGTTTTGTTCATGAAGTTCTTGCCTACTCCTATGTCCTGAATGGTTTTGTCTAGATTTTCCTCTAGGGTTTTTATAGTGCCAGGTCTTATATTTAAGTCTTTAATCCATCTTGAGTTAATTTTAGTGTAAGGTATCAGGAAGGGGTCCAGTTTCTGCTTTCCGCACATGGCTAGCCAGTTTTCCCAACATCATTTATTAAACAGGGAGTCCTTTCTCCATTGCTTGTTTTTGTCAGGTTTATCAAAGATTGTATGGTTGTAGATACGTTGTGTTGCCTCCGATGCCTCTGTTCTGTTCCATTGGTCTATATCTCTGTTTTGGTACCAGTACCATGCTGTTTTGATTACTGTAGCCTTGTAGTATAGTTTGAAATCCGGTAGTGGGATGCCTCCCACTGTGTTTTTTTTGCTTAGAATTGACTTGGTTATGCGGGCTCTCTTTTGGTTCCATATGAAGTTCATGGTGGTTTTATCCAGTTCTGTGAAGAAAGTCAATGGTAGCTTGATGGGGATAGCATTGAATCTATAAATTACTTTGAGCAGTATAGCCATTTTCACGATATTGATTCTTCCTAACCATGATCATGGAATGTTTCTCCATCTGTTTGGGTCCTCTCTTATTTTTTTGAGCAGTGATTTGTAGTTTTCCTTGAAGAGATCTCTTACGTACCTTGTAAGTTGTATTCCTAGGTATTTTATTCTCTTTGTAGCAATTGTGAATGGCAGTTTGTGCTTGATTTGGCTCTCTTTCAGTCTGTTATTTGTGCATAGGAATGCTTGTGATTTTTGCACATTGATTTTATATGCTGAGACTTTGCTTTAGTTGCTTATCACTTTCAGGAGTTTTTGGGCTGAGGTGATGGGGTCTTCTAGGTATACTATCATGTCGTCTGCAAATAGAGACAATTTGGCTCCCTCCTTTTTTATTTGAATACCTTTTATTTCTTTTTCTTGCCTGATTGCTCTGGCTAGAACTTCCAGTACTATATTGAATAGGAGTGGTGAAAGAGGGCATCCTTGTCTAGTTCCAGATTTCAAAGGGAATGCTTCCAGTTTTTGCCCGTTCAGTATGATATTGGCTGTTGGTTTGTTGTAAGTAGCTTTTATTACTTTGAGATATGGTTCATCGATAGCGAGTTTATTGAGGGTTTTTAGCATAAAGGGCTGTTGAATTTTGTCAAAGGCCTTCTCTGCATCAATTGAGATAATCATGTGGTTTTTGTTTTTGGTTCTGTTTATGTGGTGAATTACATTTATAGACTTGCTTATGTTGAACCAGCCTTGTATCCCCGGGATGAATCCTACTTGATCATGATGGACTAGTTTTTTGATGTGCTGTTGCAATCGGCTTGCCAGTATTTTATTGAAGATTTTTGCTCCTTAGGCTTGGGAGAACACAGGTGTCCAGGAATTTATCCATTTCTTTCAGGTTTACTAGTTTATGTGCATAGGGTTGTTTGTAATATTCTCTGATGATGGTTTGAATTCCTGTGGAATCTGTGGTGATTTCCCTTTATTGCTTTTTATATCTACTTGGTTGTTCTCTTTCTTCTTTTTTATCAATCTGGCTAGTGGTCTGTCTATTTTGTTGATCTTTTCAAAACACCAGCTCTTGGATTTATTGATTTTTGAAGGGTTTTTCATGTCTCTATCTTCTTCAGTTCTGCTCTGATCTTAGTTATTTCTTGCCTTCTGCTAGGTTTTGAGTTTTTTTGATCTTGCTCCTCTATCTCTTTCAATTTTGATGATAGGGTGTCAATTTTGGATCTCTCCACTCTTCTCATATGGGCACTTATTTCTAGATATTTTCCTCTGGAGACTGCTTTAAATGAGTCTCAGAAATTCTGATATGTTGTGTCTTTGTTCTCGTTGGTTTCAAAGAACTCCTTTATTTCTGCCTTCATTTTATTTTTTATCCATTCAACATTCAAGAGCCAGTTGTTCAGTTTCCATGAAGCTGTGTGGTTCTGAGTTAGTTTATGAATTCTTAGTTCTAAATTTATTGCACTATGGTCTTAGAGACTGTTTGTTACTATGTCAGTTGCTTTGTATTTGCTGAGGAGTGTTTTACTTCCAATTATGTGGTCAATTTTAGAGTAGGTGTGATGTGTTGCTGAGAAGTATGTATATTCTGTGAATTTGGGTGGAGATTTCTGTAAATGTCTGTCAGGTTTGCTTGTTCCAGGTCTGAATTCAAGTCCTGGATTTCCTTGTTGATTTTCTGTCTGGTTGATCTGTCTAATATTCACAGTGGAGTGTTAAAGTCTCCCATTATTATTGTGTGGTAGTCTAAGTCCTTTTGTAGATTGTTAAGAACTTGCCTTATATATCTGGGTGCTCCTGTATTGGGTCCATATATATTTAGGAGTGTTAGCTCTTCTTGTTGTATCGATCCTTTTACCATTATGTAGTGACCTTCTTTGTCTCTTTTGATTCTCGTTACTTTAAAGTCTATTTTATCAGAGATGAGAATTGCAACTCCTGCTTCTTTTGCTCTTCATTTGCTTGGTAAATCTTTTTTCATCCCTTTATTTTGAGGTTTTGTGTATCCTTGCGTGTGAGATGGGTTTCCTGGATACAGCACACTGATGGGTTTTGGCTTTTTATCCAATTTGCCAGTCTGTGTCTTTTGATTGGTGCATTTAGTCCATTTACATTTAGGGTTAATATTGTTATGTGTGAATTTGATACTGCCATTTTGATGCTAGCTGGCTGTTTTGCCCATTAGTTGGTGCAGATTATTATTTTTTTTTATGCTCTTTAGTATTTGGTATGTTTTTGGAATGGCTTGTACTGGTTTTTCCTTTCTATGCGTAGTGCCTCTTTCAGGAACTCTTGTAAAACAGGCCTGGTGGTGACAAAATCTCTGAGTATTTGCTTGTTTGCAAAGGGTTTTATTGTTCCTTCACTTATGAAGCTCAGTTTGGCTGGATATGGAATTCTGGGTTGAAAGTTCTTTTCTTTAAGGATTTTGAATATTTGCCCCCACTCTATTCTTGCTTGTAGATTTTCTGCTGAGAGATCTGCTGTGAGTCTGATGGGCTTTCCTTTGTTGGTGACCCTACTTTTTTCTCTGGCTGCCCTTAGTATTTTCTCCTTCATTTCAACCCTGTTAAATCTGACTATTATGTGCCTTGGGGTTGCTCTTCTTGTGGAGTATCTTTGTGGTGTTCTCTGTATTTCCTGGACTTGAGTATTGGCTTGGCTTGCTAGGTTGGGGAAATTTTCCTGGATAATATCCTGAAGAGTATTTTCCAGCTTGAATTCATTCTCTTCATCACATTCTGGTACACCTATCAAATGTAGGTTAAGTCTCTTCACATAATCCCACATTTCTTGGGGACTTTGTTTATTCCTTTTTGTGCTTTTTTCTCTAATCTTGGTTTCTCATTTTATTTCATTGAGTTGATCTTCAACTTCTGATATGCTTTCTTCTGCTTGGTCAGTTCGGCTGTTGAAGCTTGTGCATGCTTCGCGAAGTTCTCATGTTGTGTTTTTCAGCTCTTTCAATTCATTTATATTATTCTCTACGTTGTTTATTCTTGTTATCATTTCCTCTAATCTTTTTTCAAATCTTTTTTCAGGGTTCTTAGTTTCTTTGCATTGATTTAGAACATGTTCTTTGAGCTCACGGAAGTTTCTCATTACCCACCTTCTGAAGTCTGATTTCGTCATTTCATCACCCTCATTCTCCGTCCAGCTTTGTTCCCTTGCTGGTGAGGAGTTTTGGTCCTTTGTAGGAGGCGAGGTGTTTTGGTTTCTGGTGTTTTTCTCCTTTTTGCACTGGTTTCTTCCCATTTTTGTGGGTTTATCCTCTTGTGGTCTGAGTAGTTGCTGACTTTTCAGTTGGTTCTCTGAGTGGACGCCCAGATTGTTGATGGTGAAGTATCTCTGTTGCTTAGTTTTTCTTCTAACAGTCTAACCCTTTTTCTATATTACTGCTGAGGTCCACTCCAGGCCCTGCTTGTCTGGGGTACACCTGTAGCAGCTGCGAAACAGTGAGGGATGCTACCAGTTTCTTCTTCTGCTATCTTTGTCCCAGAATGATGCCCACCAAATATCGGTCTGATCAGTTTTTATTTGAGGTGACTCTGGATATTCAGGGATCAGGGAGTTGCCTGAAGAGATAGTCTATACTTTATTGGAGCTCGAGTGCTGAGCTGTGAGCTCCGTTGTTTATTGAGGACTGTTGGGCAGATACTTTTAAGTCTGCTGTAGCAGAGCTCATAAAATTTTTTAATTTTTCATCAGATGCTCCGTCTCGGGGCACTAGGGCTTTCTTTATGAGTATCTGTTGCAGTTTCCTGCCCATCTAGGGGGCAGTCTAGTCACTATTTGCCTGCCCAAGCTCTGCCCTGTTGGCATTGGCTCTGCCCTAGTGTGGTGGGTTCTGCTCTGTTTCCTTGGGCTTTGCCCTGTTGCTGAAGGCTCCGCCCTGCTGTCATGTGCTCCACTCTGTTGCCTCTGTATTGGCGGAGCCTCTTTGTTATGGCGGATTGCCTTGGCAATGGCAGGATGTGACAGCAGTGGGAATATACTTCGGTAGGGGCAGATTGCCTCTGCAATGGGGGACGCCCCTCCCCCACCGAGCTGTGCCGTCCCGGGCTCAGTTACATCCGCTGTGAAACTCTCAAGCCCGGGCATATGGAATCGCTGCCCTGCTTTTCCCTGTTGGGGTGGGACCTGCCAAGCCTGGTCACCTGGCTCGCCACCTCAGTGCTCCTCTTTTTCCCTTTCCTAAGTTGAAAGATTGACTCTCTTCCAGTTATTTCAGTCACCTGCTGATTGGGGACCGAGATTCGTGCAATTTCCCATGCAAGCAACCCACTGTGCCAGCACAAATGTCGCCTCCCGGGAATCTCCTGGTCTGGGTCACTGTCCAAGATCCGTTCAATCAGATGGATATGCTAATCTGCCCTCCCAAATCTCAGATTGCCGGTTTCACAGGGCATCCAGACCAGTGTGCCTTATGTGGAGTGCCGCTGCACTGCTGCACCGGCCACAACGGCAGTGTCAGCCAAAACAGCCGCAGCGGCACTCCGTGTCTCTCCTCCACCT
Source organism: Callithrix jacchus (assembly GCF_049354715.1). Taxonomy (NCBI): domain Eukaryota; kingdom Metazoa; phylum Chordata; class Mammalia; order Primates; family Cebidae; genus Callithrix; species Callithrix jacchus. Next base: position 61,652,153 of record NC_133506.1, read on the forward strand.
GGGAATCCCCCCGTTCTGTGGGCAACAAAGATCCGTCTGAAAATGCGGCTTGAACTCACCCTCTGAGCCTTCACTGAGAGCTGCAACCCCGAGTTGCTGCAACCCCGAGATGCTCCTACCCCAACATCTTGAAGAGTTAACCCCACCAATCTTAAGGTGTACATTCCAATCCAGCTCTCAGCCACCTGGGATGTGTGTTTGTGTGTGCATGTATGTGAGTGTGTGTATAAACATATACCTAATTGATTTATGTACCTGCCTTTTATAAAACAATTAAGGCATGTGTGGTAAAATTTCAGGGTAATTAATCATTACAAACTATGAAACTATTAAGTTACATAAAATTTTCTGACTTAAATTTATTTTGCTTAAAATTCTAGTGATTTAGATAACATAGAAAGACTTCTCTAATTTTATTATATGTCTATTTAGTTGTTCTTTTGAGAACTTAGTGATTACATAAGTTGTTATTTATTATTAAGTTTTAAAGTTTTCTTTATAGCACAGTTTTGATTACATCCATCTTTCTATTTATTTTTGCTGTGACATGGTGGTCTTCTGTTTCTATTTTCTTCATTTTCTTTTTACCACCATCAATATACATCTCCTGTTTACACTTGTATTGTTTATTCAAATCTTGTTTGTAACCTTGCTATCATTTTATCTTTACAAATAATCTTGGGCTTTCACTATTTTTACAAATTTCTTTATGAAAAAACAATTAAATCATTTTCTTTTTGATTTCTATTGTAGCACACTTCCAGAGTTATGTTTCTTCCCACTGAGTTTATTGTGCCTTCAAAATGACATACTGGTCCCATTTCTGCAGCATTTTTTTCCCATAAACCACATTCTTAGAAGCAATCTACCTAGAATCAGTGTTTCAACGGAAAGGGAATGTGGACTTTCCTTGGCTTCATTACCTATGTTTTTGAGTGATGTTTTAATTCACTTCTTGGATTTAAACTTTGATATATACAATTCTCTGTACAATTCTCATTAACCAGTAACCATTTATCAAGCACTGCCTGATTTTACTGACATTTCTGGGATCTTTGCATCTTCACAATATTTGGATCTTTCTCAGAGCATTATAGATTTTATGTGGATGTTAAAATCCCAGAATTTTTTAGATATTGATTTTTTCTCTTTATAGCTTGCTTTCAACATTTCACTTAGGTGGAGGGAATGTGGAATATTGAATGCAAAGCACTGTGCCCTCGACTACCCCTTGCTTTTGTTTATTGCACTATTGCTTTGTAAAGTTTGATCTTCAAAAGTTTCTTAATATAGCACAGCTGACATGATTATACTTTCTTTGGAAGCAACACCTATCAATTAAGGATATGTTTTTTGCTTTTCTGGTTGATTACACACAAGATTTGAGAGTCTAAAAACAGAGCATGTGCATGAAGTGAAGGTGGGGATGTGGATAGAAAATACCTTTACTTTCTTTATCTCCTCCCATGTGTGTAGTGTTTCAATATGTCTTCATCAAGATAGAAACTAGCATTTAATCTGTACTGTCACCTCATGAGATTTATGGGCATTAAAATTACTCTTAGATCCTAAGAAAGATGCATGACCAACATAATTGCCAAGTCTCAGTCATAATCTGATTTGAGTTTTCAGCAGCATTTGTCACAGTATCTTAACCACTTACCTCTAGAGCTTTTTTTTTCAGGCTAAGATTCCAGACATCTTTTTTTTCAGCATTTCTGCCTTATTTGTTGTTTCTTCTCAGTACATTCCGCTTGTTTACCTTCTATTTATGACTTGTAATTTTAGATTTCACCGGGATTAGTTCACATGCCATTCCTTTTCTCTCTGTACCTTAAATCTTAATGTAATTTTTATCCTAATGACTTTAATATTACTCATACATTTAGAATTCCCTATGCATAGCTCTAGTCCTATTTTCTACCTTTAAATCTTATATTATATATAGGTATATATGTTATATATATACACACATATATTTTCTACCTTAAACTCTTATATATATGTTGCATATATATACACACATGCATATTTTCTACCCTTAACTCTTATGTTTTATATATAGAGATGCAATATATATATTGCATGTATACACACACATACATTTCTACAGGAAAGCTTTAAATAACATTGTGGTGAATGCTTTTAACTTTATTTTGCTTCAGCATCCATTCTGAGTGCACGTTTATTTTTCTCACCACTGCCTTTAGTAGGATGATTCAGGCATTTTTCCACAAATTTAAATTGACTCACACTTCATTTCCCACCATATATTGAGAGTGGCCTCTTCTCTCTCTGAGAAGCACAGGCTCTATTGAACTCGTTTGTGGCCTCCAGGCATGATGTACATTCTCCATGGTCTATATGTATTAAAAACTCAAACTTTCACACTATGGTGGTGTCATTGAAGCCTTGTTCCTAGTTTGACTCCTGGTGGTGAGGCTACCATGAGGGAACTGGGGCAGGTGAATGAGTTTTATTCAAAACAGACATCTAGTCGTTATTTCCAATATAAAATACTGTTGTCCTAATTTTTTTCAATGAGTTGCTCTATTTGAATGAAGCCAATTGCATATTTTGGTTCATCCTTAACCTTTTTATAAAGTCACACCACCATCCAATAAGTTAACAAACATTGAGTTTTACCTTCAAGATACATCCAGAATTTAAAGAAAATGTGACATGTATACACAATAGAATGGTATTCAGCCATAAAAAATGCATTGCTGTAATTCACAGCAACATGGATGAGCCTGAAGTCTCCTTATGTTAAGTGAAATAAGTCAGGAAAGAAAGACAAATACCATATGTTCTCACTTATATGCAGAAGTTAAAAATGCTGATCTCATAGAGAAGTATAGAGTAGAATGGCTGTTACTAGAGATTAGAAAAGGTAGTGAGGAGAAAGAAATAGGAAGAAACTGGTTAAAGAAAACAAAACTACAGACGTGTAGAAGGCATTATTTCTAGCATAGCCTGTAGAATGACTATAGTTAACAGTAATTTATTATAAATTGTCAAGTAGTGAAAAGAGAAAACTGAATATTTCTGTTACAAGAATTGATAAATATTTGAGGTCATGAATATGTTAATTATTCTTATTTTATCACAATATATTGTATGTATCAAACATAACTATGTACCCTATAAATATGTACTATTATTGTATGTCAATGAAAAATAAATTAAGAAGAGATACATTCAGAATCAACAATTTTCATTATCTTTAACATTATTATTCTATGCCAAGCCTTTCACATCAATTAATGAAATAACTTTCTAAATAATCGTCCCTATCCTCATGGAAATTCTCCACCCAGTAGCCTGAGTGTTTTATTTGTTTTAATGTAAGCCACAATACATCCCTTCTCTGACAAAACTCTCTAATTATTTTCCATCTCACTCAGTATATTATAATGTATATATTTGGCTTTTAACAGTCTATTAGTACCCACATTTTACCACTTCAAATGAAGTTTGGAAACCTCACCTCCATTTAGGTTCCTATACTTTATCAAATCTTAAATATCACCGGCTTTAGGATTACATAATCTAATTTGTATTTAGGTCATTAAGTATTAATTATAAACAATCTATTTATTTTATTTACCTTTTTAAATACAGGGTCTTGTTCTGTCACCTAGGTTAGAGTACAGTGGTGCAGCCTCAATTCATTGCAACCTCTGCCTCCTGGGCTCAAACAATGCTCTGGCCTCAGCTTCCCAAGTGGCTTGAACCACAGGTGTATGCCACCATGCCTGGCTAATTAGTTTTCTTTGTGGAGATGAGGTTTCACTGCCTTGTCCAGGCTGGTCTCAAACTCCTGGGCTCAAACGATCCCCCTGCTTTAGCCTCACAAGATGCTGGGATTACAGATGTGAGCCACTGCATCCAGCCAATATATTTACACACTCATATGTAAATTCATTGGATTACATTATATAAATACTCATGTAAAAACTCATAAGTAAAAGAATAATGTATTGCATGAATCCATATTTCTGTTCTTTCCATTGTTCATTCTTTCTCCCTGATGCTCCAATATTTACTCTTTTATCATTTTCTTTGTTTGAAGAACTTCATTTAGTCAGTTTTTAAGAGTAAGCCCATTCATTACAAAATTATCTTAATTTTCCTTTGTGTGTGAATGTTCTTTACTTTTTGTTTTTGAAAAATAATTTTACCAGGTATAAAATTCATGGTTGACAAATCTTTTATTTTGGCACTTAAAAAAATGTATCATACCACTTTCTTCTGGCCTCCATGGTTTTAGATGAGAAATTTATTTGAATTGGTATTTCCCTACAGGTAATTTGTCATTTCTCCTTAACTGCTTACAAGATTATATGTTTTATATTTAGTTTTTAAAAGTGTAATTATGATGTATTTTGGCATGGACTTTGGGGGTTATTCTGTTTATTTTATAAGTTATGAAGATGTTATTTGCTAGGGAACTACCAATGTATAATAAAAACACAATGGGTTTGATAGAAAAAGGAAAATAAAAATGGTAATAGGAAGATCAAAAAGGTCTTCAAGAGGCAACTTGATATATTAAAATGTAATAAACTTTATATGAATAAAATAGTTCACTAAAGAGCAAGAGGTATTTCAAAATTACTGGCTAAAAGAGAAATGTGGAAAGGGAAGTCTAAATAAAAAAATAGATGGCATGGACAGATATTTCTATCTTATAATAAACAAGTTGGTTAATGATCCTCCTGGTTCTTGGGAAAAAAGCCTCTAAATCTTTGGAGTTTTAAAATTATTAATACTGTCTGTGTTAGTCATAATGTGCCCTAATAATTTATGCTAATAAAGTGACTGCTGGTGGGCCCTTAGGTAATTTATGCTAATGAGACTCAGGAGGATGAAGGTTGACCATGTCAGAAAGAAGAACCAAATTATTAGACAGTGGGGCTTTCAGATATGAAATTATCAGTCTGACGTCCTGGGAGTGAAGCAGGCTGGAGATTGAGTTAAATCTTGTGGCTAATAACTCAATCAGTTATGCCTACATGATGAAACCCCAGTAAATGCTCTGGACCCTAAAACTTGAATGAGCTTTGCTGGAAACCATATTCTGTGGGTATTGTAACCCACTGATGTGCCAGAAAGGTGACATGTTCTTGAAGATACACAAACTTTACATTTGGGACCTTTCTAGAACTCACCCTCTGACTCTTCTTTTGACTTGTTTAATTTGCAACCTTTTGCTACAATGAAACTGCATTTATAAGTGTAATATTTTCAGTGCTCTCTGTGGGTCTTTGTAGCAAACAATTAAACCTAAAAGTGTAGGGGGAGACTGGAAATTTGTAGCCAGAAGATTAGAGGTGTTGGTATCCCAGAATCCCTGAACATGCAGCTATTGTCTGAAGTGAGAGGAGACTTGAAGAAAAAAGTCCTCTTTTTTTCGGTCTTTTTCTTTTTCACTGATTTTTTAAAATATTGTTTTATTGTACTTTAGGTTCTGGGGTACCTGTGCAGATCATCAAGTAATGTTGCATAGATGCATACATGGCAATGTGGTTTGCTGCCTCCATTCCCCATCACTATATCTGGCATTTGTCCTCATGTTGTCCCTCCCCAACCTCCCTACCCCCGCTATCCCTCCAATAGTCCTTACAACAGATCCCAGTGTGTCATGCTCTTCTCCCTGTGTCCATGTGTTCTCATTGTTCAACACTCACCTATAAGTGAGAATATGCAGTGTTTTATTTTCTGTTCTTGTGTCAGTTTGCTGAGAATGATGGTTTCAAGATTCAGCTATGTCTCTATGAAGGACAAGAATTCATTGTTTTTTATGGCTGCATAGTATTCTATGAAGGACAAGAATTCATTGTTTTCTATGGCTGCATAGTATTCCATGGTATATATGTGCCACATTTTCTCTATCCAGTCTATCATCAGTGGGCGTTTGGGTGTGTTCCAGGTCTTGATATTGTAAACAGTGTTGCAATAAACATGCATGTGCATGTGTCTTCATGATAGAACCATTTATAACCCTTTGGGTATATATCCAGTAATGGGATTGCTGGGTCAAATGGAATTTCGATTTCTCGGTCCTTGAGGAATCTCCACAGTGTCTTCCACAATGGTTGAACTAATTTACACTCCCATCAACTGTATAAAAGTGTTCCTATTTCTCCACATCGTCTCCAGCATCTGCTGTCTCCAGATTTTTAATGATCTTCATTCTAACTGGTGTGAGATGGCATATCAATGTTGTTTTGATTTGCATTTTTCTAATGACCAGTGATGATAAGCATTTTTATATGTTTTTTGGCCTCATATACATCTTCTTTTGAAAAGTGTCTCTGTTCATATGCCTCGCCCACTTTTGAATGGGTTTGTTTGTTTTGTTCTTGTAAATGTGTTTTAGTTCTTTGTAGAATCCGGTTATTAGCCCTTTGTCAGATGGGTAGATTGCAAAAATTTTTTCCCATTCTCTTGGTTGCCACTTCACGCTAATGTTTGTTTCTTTTGCTGTACAAAAGCTCTGGAGTTTCATTAGATCTCACTTGTCTATTTTGGCTTTTGTTGCCAATGCTTTTGGTGTTTTAGTCATGAAGTCCTTGCCTATGCCTATGTCCTCAATGGTTTAGCCTAGGTTTTCTTCTAGGGTTTTTATGATGTTAGGCTTATGTTTAAGTCTTTAATCCATCTGGAGTTAATTTTAGTGTAAGGTGTCAAGAAGTGGTCCAGTTTCTACTCTCTGCCTATGACTATCCAGTTATCCCAACATCATTTTTTAAACAAGGAATCTTTTCCCCATTGCTTGTTTTTCTCAGATTTGTCAAAAGTCAGATGGTTGTAAATGTGTGGTGTTGCCTCCAAGGCCTCTGTTCTGTTCCATTGATCTATATTTCTGTTTTGATACCACTACCATGCTGTTTTGATTACTGTATCCTTGTAGTATAGTTTGAAGTCAGGTAACATGATGCCTCCAGATTTGTCCTTTATGTTTAGGATTTTCTTGGCTATGTGGGCTCTCTTTCGGTTCCATATGAAGTTTAAGGTGGTTTTTCCAGTTCTGTAAAGAGGGTCATAGGTAGCTTGATGGGATAGCACTGAATCTATAAATTACTTTCTGCTGTATGGTCACTTTCGCAATATTGATTCTTCCTAACTATGAGAGTGGAATGTTTCTCCATCTGTTTGTGTCCTCTCTTATTTCATTGAGCAGAGGTTTGTAGTTCTCCTTGAAGAGGTCCTTTACATCCTTTGTTAGTTGTATTCCTAGGTATTTTATTCTCATGAGAGTTCACTCATGATTTGGCTCTCTTTTAGTCTGTTATTGGTGTATGGGAACACCTGTGATTTTTGCACCTTGATTTTGTATTCTGATACTTCGCTGAAGTTGCTTATCCGTTTCAGGAGATTTGGGGCTGAGACGATGGGGTCTTCTAAATATACTATTATGTCATCTGCAAATAGAGACAATTTGACTTCCTCCTTTCCTAATAGAATACCCTTTATTTCTTTTTCTTGCCTAATTGCTCTGGCTAGAATTTCCAATCATATATTGAATAGGAGTGGTAAGAGAGGTCATCCTTGTCTAGTGCCAAATTTCAAAGGGAATGCTTGTAGTTTTTGCCCATTCAGTATGATATTGGCTGTAGATTTTTGGTAAATAGCTTTTATTATCTTGAGATATGTTCCATTGTTATCTAATTTATTAGATATTTAGCCTAAAAGGCTGTTGAATTTTGTCCAAGGATTTCTCTGCATCTATTGAGATAATCATGTGGTTTTTGTCTTTGGTTCTGTTTATGTGGTGAATTACATTTATAGACTTGCATATGTTGAATCAGCCTTGCAAACCCAGGATGAAGCCTACTTGGTCATGACGGATAAGCTGTTTGATGTGTTGTCATCAATTTGCCAGTATTTTATTGAAGATTTTTGCATCTATGTTCACCATGGATATTGTTCTGAAGTTGTCTTTATTTGTTGAGTCTCTGCCACGTTTTGGTATTGCTGCCTCAACTTCAGCCCTAGTTATTGGTGTATTCAAGGTTTCAAATTCTTCCTTGTTTAGGTTTTGCAATGTGCAAGTGTCCAGAAATTCATCCATTTCTTCCAGGCTTACTGGTTTATGTGCATAGAGTTGTTTGTAGTAATCTCTAATGGTAGTTTTTATTTCTGTGGAATCTGTGGTGATATCCCCTTTATTGTTTTTCATTGCATCTATTTGATTTTTCTCTCTTTTCTTTTGATTAATCTGGCTAGTGATCTGTCCATTTTGTTGATCTTTTCAAAAAACAAGCTCCTGAATTTATTAATTTTTTGAAGTTTTTTTTGTGTCTCTATCTCCTTCATTTCTGCTCTGATCTTAGTTATTTCTTGTCTTCTGCTGCTTTTGATTGTTTTGGATCTTGCTCCTCTAGCTCTTTCAATTTTGAGGATAGGGTTTCTATTTTAGATCTTTCCTTGCTTCTCATATGGGCATTTATTTCTATACATTTCCCTCTAGACACTGCTTTAAATGTGTCCCAGAGATTATGGTACATTGTATATTCATTCATTGGTTTAGAAGAACATCTTTATTTCTGCCTTCATTTCATTGTTTATCCACTCAACATTCAAAAGCCAGCTCTTCAGTTTCCGTGAAGTTGTGCAGTTCTGAGTTAGGGTCTTAATCCTGAGTTCTAATTTGATTGCCCTGTGGTCTGAAAGATGGTTTGTTATGATTTCTGTTCTTTTGCATTTGTTGAGGAATGATTACTTCCAATTATGTGGTCAGTTTTAGAGTAGGTGTGATGTGTTCTGAGAATGTATATTTCGTGAATTTGGGTGGAGAGTTCTGTAGATGTTTATTAGGCTTGCTTGGTCCAGATCTTAGTTCAAGTGCTGGATATTCTTTTTAATTTTCTGTCTTATTTATCTGTCTAATATTGAAAGCGGAGTGTTAAAGTCTCCTATTATTAGTGTGTGGGAATCTAAGTCTCTTTGTAGGTTGTAAAGGACTTGCTTTATGCATTTGGGTGCTCCTGTATTGGGTGCATATATATTTAGGATTGTTAGCTCTTCTTGATGTATTGATTATTTTACCATGTAATGTTCTTCCTTGTCTCTTTTGATCTTTGTTGGTTTAAAGTCTGTTTTATCAAAGACTTAGATTGCAACTCATGACTTTTTTGCTCCCATTTGCTTGATCAATCTTCCTCCATTCCTTTATTTTGAGCCTATGTGTGTCCTTGCATGTGAGATGAACTTCCTGAATACACCACACAAATGGGTATTGACATTTTATCCAATTTGCCAGTCTGTATCTTTTGATTGGGTCATCCAGCCCATTTATATTTAAGGTTAATATTGTTATGTGTGAAGTTGATCCTGCCATTTTGATGCTGTCTGGTTATTTTGCCAGTTAGTTTATTCGTTTTCTTCATTGTGTCAATTGTCTTTTCTATTTGGTACATTTTTGGAGTGGATCATACTGGTTGTTCCTTTCTTTGTTTAATGCTTCTTTCAGGAGCTCTTGTGAGGCAGGCCTGGAGGTGATGAAATCTCTCAGCAATTGCTTGTCCATAAAGTATTTTATTTCTGCTTCACTTACGAAGCTTAGTTTGGCTGGATAGGGAGTTCCAGATTAAAATTTCTTTTCTGAAGGATGTTGAGTATTGGCTCCCACTCTTCTGGCTTGTAGGGTTTCTGCTGAGGGATCTGCTGTGAGTCTGATTGGCTTCCCTTTGTGGGTAACCTGACCTTTCTCTCTGGCATTTTTTCCTTCATTTCAACCCTAGTGAATCTGACAATTATGTGTCTTGGAGTGACTCTTCTTGAGCAATACCTTTGTGGTGTTATCTGTATGTCATGGACTTCAATGTTTGCCTGCCTTACTAGGTTGGGAAAGTTCTCCTGGATAATATCCTGAAGGGTGTTTTCCAGCTTGGATTCATTCTCTCTGTCATATTCAGGTACAGCTATCAAATGCAGATTAAGACTTTTCACATAATCTCATATTTCTTGGAGGCTCTGTTCATTTCTTTTCACTGTTTTTTTTTCCCTCTAATCTTGCCTTCTCATTTTATTTATTGAGTTATTCTTCAATCTCTGATATCCTTTCTTCTGCTTGGTCGATTCAGCTATTGAAACCTGTGTATGCTTCGCAAAGTTCTCATCTTGTATTTTTCAGCTCTGTCAATTCATTTATATTATTCTCTAAGCTGTTTATTCTTGTTAGCATTTCGTCTAAGCTTTTTTTCAAGGTTCTTAGTTTCTTTGCATTAGGTTAGAACATGTTCTTTTAGCTCAAAGAAGTTTGTTATTACCCACCTTCTGAAACCTGTTTCTGTCAATTTATCAGACTTTTTCTCCATCTAGCTTTGTTTCCTTGCTGGTGAAGAGTTGTGCTCCCTTGGAGTGGGATAGGCATTCTGGTTTTTGGTGGTTCATCCTTTCTGCACTGATTTTTTCCCATCTGTGTGGATTTATCTACCTGTGGTTTTGTAGTTGATGACTTTTGGTCTCTGATGAGACATTCTTTTTCTTGATATTGAAGTTATTTCTTTCTGTTTCTTAGTTTTCCTTCTAAAAGTCAGACTCCTCTGCTGTAAAACTGCTGGAGGTTTACTCCAGACTCTGCTTGCCTGGGAATCACCTGCAGCAGCTGCAGAACAGTAAGAGTTGCTGCCAGTTTCTTCTTCTGTTAAATTCATTCCAGAAGGGTACCCACCAGATATCAGCCTGAGCTCTCCTTTATGAGGTGTCTCTTTGGATATAGGGTGGGTCAGAAAGCTGTTTGAGGAGACAGTCTGTTCCTTATAGAAGCTTAAGTGCTGAACTGGGCGCTCTCTTGTTCAATTTAGAACTCTGGGCAGGTACATTTAAGTCTCCTGCAGCAGAACTCATAACTGTCTTTTTACCCAGGTGCTCTGTCCTTGGAAGGTTGGGCTTATTTATAAGTTCCTGATGTGCTGCTGCCTTTATTCAGAGATGCCCTGCTCAGCAATGAGATAGTCTAGCCACAGTATGCCAGCAGAGGCATTACTGTAGTGCCATGGCCTCCACACAGCTGCTGTGTAAACTTCCTTGTGGTTTTGTTTACAGAGGTACAGTTAGAAATGCCTCAGTAATGGTGAACTGCCTCAGTAAAGGCTGACAGTCTGGTAAAGGCAGACTGCCTCTGTAAAGGTGGACTACCTTGGTATAGGTGGATTGCCTCAGTAATGAGGAATGACTCGATAATGGCAGACTGCCTTGGTAGTAATGGACTGCCTCAGTAATGGCAGACACCCTTCCCCCAACCAAGCTGGACAGACCTGGCTCCAGCTGCACTTGCTGTGAAACTCAATCCAGAGCATTTCAGATTGCTGATCTCTGTGGAGGTAGGACTCACTGAGCCAGATCACCTGGTTTCCTGTTTCAGCCCCCTATTCTTTTTTTATTGCATTTTAGGTTTTTGGGTACATGTGCAGAACATGAAAGATAGTTGCATAGGTACACACGTGGCAGTGTGCTTTGCTGTCTTCCTCCCCTTCACCCACAACTGGCATTTCTCCCCATGCTATCCCTCCCCAGCTCCCCCACCTGCTGTCCCTCCTCAATTCCCCACAATAGACCCCAGTGTCTAGTGCTCCGCTCTCTGTGTCCATGTGTTCTCATTGTTCATCACCTGCCTATGAGTGAGAATATGCGATGTTTAATTTTCTGTTCTTATGTCAGTTTTCTAAGAATAATGTTTTGCAGATACATCCATGTCCCTATAAAGGAAACAAACTCATCGTTTTTGATGGCTGCATAATATTCCATGGTGTATATCTGCCACACTTTCCCAGTCCAGTCTATCATCGATGGGCATATGTGTTGGTTCCAGGTCTTTGCTATTGTAAACAGTGCTGCAATGAACATTCGTGTGCATGTGTCCTTATAGTAGAATGATTTATAGTCCTTTGGATATATACCCAGTAATGGGATTGCTTGGTCAAATGGAATTTCTATTTCTAGGTTCTTGAGGAACCGCCACACTGTCTTCCACAATGGTTGAACTAATTTACACTCACACCAGCAGTGTAAAAGTGTTCCTATTTCTCCACATCCTTTCCAGCATCTGTTGTCCCACATTTTTAAATGATCGCCATTCTAACTGGCGTGAGGTGGTATCTCAATGTGGTTTTGATTTGCATCTATCTGATGACCAGTGACGATGAGCATTTTTTCATATGTTTGTTGGCCTCATGTATGTCTTCTTTGTAAAGTGTCTGTTCATATCCTTTGCCCATTTTTGAATGGGCTTGTTTCTTTTTTTCCTGTAAATCTGTTTGAGTTCTTTATAAATTCTGGATATTAGCCCTTTGTCAGATGGGTAAACTGCAAAAATTGTTTCCCATTCTGTTGGTTGCTGATTCACTCTAGTGACTGTTTCTTTTGCCATGCAGAAGCTGTGGAGTTTGATTAGGTCCCATTTGTCTATTTTGGCTTTTGTTGCCAATGCTTGTGGTGTTTTGGTCATGAAGTCCTTGCCTACTCCTATGTCCTGAATGGTTTTTCCTAGATTTTCTTCTAAGGTTTTTATGGTGGCAGGTCTTATGTTTAAGTCTTTAATCCACCTGGAGTTAATTTTAGTGTAAGGTGTCAGGAAGGAGTCCAGTTTCTGCTTTCGGGACATGGCCAGCCAGTTATCCCAACACCATTGATTAAACAGGGAATCCTTTCCCTATTGCTTGTTTCTGTCAGCTTTATCAAAGATCGTATGGTAGTAGATATGCCGTGTTGCCTCTGATGCTTCGGTTTTGTTCCATTGGTCTATATCTCTGTTTTGGTACCAGTACCATGCTGTTTTGATCACGTAGCCTTGTAGTATAGTTTGAAGTCCGGTAGTGTGATGCCCCCACTGTGTTCTTTTCGCTTAGAATTGACTTGGCTATGCAGGCTCTCTTTTGGTTCCATATTAAGTTCAAGGTTGTTTTCTCCAGTTCTGTGAAGAAGGTCATTTTTAGCTTGATGAAGATAGCGTCGATTCTGTAAATTACTTTGGGCAGTATGACCATTTTCACGATATTGATTCTTCCTAACCATTAACATGGAATATTTCTTCTTTTATTTGTGTCCGCTCTTATTTCATTGAGCAGCGGTTTGTAGTTCTTGAAGAGGTCCTTCACGTTCCTTGTAAGTTGTATTCCTAGGTATTTTATTTTCTTTGTAGCAATTGTGAATGGCAGTTCTTTTTTGATTTGGCTTTCTTTAATTCTGTTATTAGTGTATAGAAATGCTTGTGATTTTTGCACATTGATTTTGTATCCTGAGACTTTGCTGAAGTTGCTTACCCGTTTTAGGAGTTTTTGGGCTGAGACGATGGTGTATTCTAGATATACTATCATGTCGTCTGCAAATAGAGACAATTTGGCTTTTACCTCTTTTATTTGAATACCCTTTATTTCTTTTTCTTGCCTAATTTCTCTGGCTAGAACTTTTAGTACTATATTGAATAGGAGTGGTGAGGAAGGGTATCCTTGTCTAGGTCCAGATTTCAAAGGGAATACTTCCAGTTTTTGCCAATTCAGTATGATATTGGCTTTTGGTTTGTCATAAATAGCTTGTATTACTTTGAGATACATTCCATCAATACCTAGTTTATTGAGGGTTTTTAGCATAAAAGTTTGTTGAATTTTGTCAAAGGTCTTCTCTGCATCAATTGCCTTAACCCAGGAGGCAGAGGTTGTGGTGAGCCAAGATCATGCCATTCCACTCCAGCCTGGGTAACAAGAGTGAAACTCCATCTCAAAAAAAAATTCTAGTACTAGTAGACCATTTTCTTAGAAGCCTTTTGCATTTAATAGAGGCATGTTGCATTTCATCTAACATTAGTTCTATTTTCTTTGCCATTGCTCAGATGTTATCACACAGGAAGATGGCCAACGGGCAGACAGAGCGAGAAGGAGAAAGGAGGAATGGACAAATCATAAAATGGATAATTAACCTTTGAATTAATCCAAAATTGACAGTTGTGAATAAATGATAGTCTTGTTACAGTCAGAGACACTAAACACTTTAAGAGTTTAATAAACAATTTAGACACCTTTCTTGCATAATATTTCAGTAATAACTATTCAAGCACAGAGCAGGTGGTATTTGATGTAAGTAAAATATTTATATCTACTCAATTGTGACTTAATCTTAACACTTTAACAATGTAATTAGGAAAGAAGCAATTCAGCTTCTACACTTAAAAGATTCTAATTCTGTTACCAGACACAGCAAGTATTTCTGATTTACCCACTTTGAGACAAGTTTTCCATTTATTTAAATTGTAGTACTGGCATTCTTCCCACTAGTAAATCAAGGTGAAATTAATAAAGAACGTAGTTAATCAAAATTGCACAAAGACAGAAAATGAAAAAAAAAAGAGAGGGAATAAATGAAAATGTGACATGGTGCTGACACATCTTAAATACCAACAGTATAAAATCATACATTATAACCATCATGTATTCTATTATATGTAGTTTTGGATGCACAATATGATGGTTTATAAAGAATTTTCAAGCAGAGAAGCTATTCCTTTTTAATTTTTTACATCAGGTAAGTTGAGGTAGTTAAGGCACCAGAACTTCTTACTTCCTTATATTTGCCTTCCAAGTGACTCAGCTGTAGCACGTTAGCAACATGGAAAATGACTGAGTTTTAAAATAAAATAGGATTACATTGAATTTAATTGAGGCATTATATGGGATCGATTATAGAAAAGGAATAGATACATTTTAGAGTAATAATTTGGGAATACTGATGAAGACTCTGGAGTGAGATGTATGATCCTTTCACTTCAGGCTCTTCTTTCAGATTTTTCAGAGATGTATATTTTAGAGAACTGTCACAATTAATCGGACAACTCAAATGCCAAATAATTGTTTTCTAAGTTAAAACAAAACAACATTTTATATATAATTAAGATGAAAAATAAATTGCAGAATGTTTTTGCTTCACCTCCTTCATGCCTTCAACCCCCCATCTAAACAAAATGAAGCAAACCAACAAAAATAATGGAAGAATGACAAATTCTCATGGGCAGGAGACTAGCAACACTTTAACATGAAGGGGAATAGGAAAGCAAGCGTCCATGAATTATTGAGTTGTTAGGTAAGATAATATATGCACACACCTTGTCCTGATTCTCATGTAGCATTTAGGAGAATTTAAGAGAACAGTTGAACTCATGAGGAGAAAGTCATATAATTTATTTTATTATTTTACATTATTTTATTTTATTCTCTCAATTTTATTCACTTCTCTGTAATATAGGACTTAAAAACTCAGAAGAATTAATTATTGTTATAGTTTGGTGGAATACAATATATGATGCATGAGATGCATTTATCAAAAAAACATTAAAAAGGAGAAATAGACATTGTCCACTACTGATCAATAAATCAAAGAACAGCATTACAGGGAGGCACGATGTCAGGTGTCTGATTCCAGTGTCAGGTATGAAGGAAAAAGAATGAGCTTGTCTAACACTCTATTTGGAACTGTAGGTAGAACCTGCTACCCATGGCTTACAAGTAGCAAGATGTGGCATTGACAGCCACCTAGAAATGACAGATGATGCTGATAGGGTAGGGCCTCCATGATCCTGGTGGTGGTGATGCAGAAAGGGAATAGAGGACAATCCCAATTTCATCTGCTTTGACTTCAGCAGTCTTTGGATGTACAACTGATATTCACAAATTGCTAACTAGGCCCAGAAATTATAACATGACAAAATGGACACTAACCATATAGGTCTTACCCTTAGTTATCTTACATCCAGTCTTCTTATGAAATAAGAATAAAGAGAAAAATTCTGTAATATTGCATATTTACCCAGAAGAAACTGAGTGGCTTAAAGTGGAAATAATTACAGACAGGAAATAAAATTTACTTGTTAAGATTAACTTTTCTTCTAGTCAGCCCTTGTTCTATTATATTTTCACTGCACTTCAGAATAAATAACATTGCAAAACAGCATATTATACTTAATAAAATAATGGGCTCTGGGACTTCTGACTGCACATGGAAGATTAACCATCTGTATTTATCCTTTTCCTCCCTAAACATTCATAAAACAACCAAATAAAATTTAAAAGGTATAAAACTACAAATTCAGATAAAACAGGAGAAGTAAATAAGAGATGTTAATTGTGTTTCACAAGATAAAAAGAAGATGGGGCTGGGTGTGGTGGCTCAGGCCTATAATCCTAGCACTTTAGGAGGCCACGGAAGGAATATCACTTGAGGACAAGAGTTCAAGACCAGCCTGGGCAAAAAAGCAAGGATTAGTAATTTTCAAGGTCTAAGGCAATATTTAGACCTAATGATTTTTGTACATAAAGAGTCATATAAAATATTTAAGATTTACTTAACTATCAGTTTTGTTCCATTTAGTTTATATGAATACATATCTGTCAGACTCAGGCCTTCAGAATTAGTCTTTAAAGACTTTGCAGTAGTAGCCTTTAACTTATTTTAACGGTGTCACAATATATACATTTCATTGATTTTTTTTCTATGATGTTTTATTTTCTAAATCTGGATTACATTTGCTATTGCAAAGATCAAATGGATGCATATACAAATGGGGAGCTGTGCCCTTTCTTCTTCACACAAACAGAAATAGAAATAAAAAAATAGTAAATATAACTTCCAAATTTTAAGTTTAGTCAATACGTCTGTACAGATAATTAAGAAAGTATATTTTATAGTAATCCTGAAAATTTCTTTGTTAAGGAAACCCAAAGATGCATGTAATAAAGACTTAAATGTAAGACCTAAAATCATAAAAACCCTAGAAGAAAACCTAGGCAATAGCATTCAGGAAATAGGCATGGGCAAAGATTTCATGACAGAAAGCAATGTCAGCAAAAGCCAAAACTGACAAATGGGGTATGATTAAACTAAAGAGCTTCTGCACAGCAAAAGAAACTATCATCAGAGTGAACAGGCAACCTACAGAATGGGAGAAAATTTTTGCAATCTATCCATCTGACAAAGAGCTAATATCCAGAATCTACATGTAACTTAAACAAACACAACAACAAACAAACAATTCCATCAAAAAATAGGTAAAGAATATGAACAGACACTTCTCAAAATAAGACATTTATGTGGCTAACAAACATATAAAAAAAAAGCTCATCATCACTGTCATTACAGAAATGCAACTCAAAACCACATTGAGATACCATCTCATGCTGGTTAGAATGGTGATCATTAAAAAGTCAGGAAATGACAGATCCTGGAGAGAATGTGGAGAAATAGGAACACTTTTACACTGTTGGTGGGAGTGTAAAATAGTTCAACCACTGTGGAAGATGGCATGGCAATCTTTGAAGGGTCTAAAACCAGAAACACCATTTGACACAGCAATCTCATTACTGAATATATACCCAAAGGATTATAAATCATTTTTCTATAAAGACACATGCGCACATGTGTTTATTGTGGCACTGTTTACAACAGCAAAGACTTGGAACCCACCCAAATGCCCATCAATGATAGACTAGATAAAGAAAAGGTGGCACATATCCACCATGCAATATATGCAGCCATAAAAAAATGATGGGTTTGTGTCGTTTGCAGGGACATGGATGAAGCTGGCAACCATCATTCTCAGCAAAATAACACAGGAACAGAAAACCAAACACCACATGTTCTCACTTGTAAGTGGGAGATGAACACTAAGAGCACATGGACTCAGGGAGGAGAACATCACACATCATGGCCTGTCAAGGGTTGGGAGGCTAGGGGAGGGATGGCATTAGGAGAAATACCTAATGTAGATGATGAGTTGATGGGTGCAGTACACCATAGGTATACATGGCACGTGTATACCTATGCAACAAATCTGCACGTTTTGCACATGTATCCCAGAACTTAAAGTGTAATTTTTTAAAAAAGATAGACATATAGTTTATTTCAGAATAATAAAATAAAGTTAGGATAGCTTATAGAAGGTTGAGTGTGTATTACATAAATCTTCTGTGAAAATAGTAAATGATTATCATTGGAATTATAGACAACAGAAATTTTTTAAAAAGCAACTCATACATCGCAGGAGAGTCTGAAGATACTTGTGTAACAGTGATTGAGACAAAACAGTCCAGACTGGAGAAGAAAGAGAGAAAGATGAAGTATCAAGAGAAGAATATTTCTGGGAAAGGGAGGAGGCACAATTAATAAATCAAGAAAAATAAGTCTACTCACACAGATTACAAAATAAGTGAAAGATTTTAAAACTTCGATAAGTTTAAAAGAAAAGTAATCATTCATGGTATATCAGTGTTTTGGGGAATGTAAATTCGTACAGATACTATGAAAAACAGTATGAAAATTTCTGAGAAATATCAAAATAAATAGAACTACTATACTACCCGGCAATTCTACTGCTGGATATTTACACAAAAAAAGAAATCAGTATATCAAAGTGGTATTTGCACCACCGTGTTAATCACAGCACTATTCACAATGGTGAAGCTATGGAATCAACCTAAGTGTTCATCAATGGATGAATGTATAAAGAAACAGTGTTATATAATTTCCATTTTATTTACACAATGGAATACTATTCAGTCATATAAAAGAATAAAATTCTGTGATTCACAGCAACCTGGATGTGCCCAGAGGACATTATATTAAGTGGAATAAGCCAAGCTCAGAAAGACAAATATCACATACTTTTACTCACACATGTGAGCTAAGAAAGTGAATCCTATATGGAGGTAGAGAGTAGAATGGTAGACACCAGAGGCTAGAAAGTGTTTATGTATGTGGGGGATCATGGGGAGGGAATAAAGAGATATTGATTAATGGGGATAAGTACACAATTAAATAGAAGAAACAAATTATAATGTTCAGTACCAGAGTAGAGTAGCATGACTATAATTAACAACAACGTATTGTGTATTTCAAAGTAGCTAAAAGAGAAACTTTAAATGTTCCAAACTCATAGAAATTCTACATACTCCAGGGAATGAACATTCAAAGTACTCTGACTTGATCATTACTTAGTCTGTGCTTGTAACAACATATTACATGAATCCTATAAATTTGTAAAAATATTATATAGCAATGAAAAAATTAAAAAATTATTTATAGTATATTATTTAATCTACAATGAATAATATTTATATAACAATGCTAATACTTTATACTTAATAGAATTATCTAGATAGAGGTTACCTTTATTGGAAAGATGGATGAAGGGAAGTGGCAAGATGAGTTAACAGAATTAAATTCTCAGGAATCCCCAGACATGATGTAATAAACATATGTAATGTATTACATATGTCATATAATACATGCACTCCTAACATACCATGGCAGTAAGTAAAAGTAGATAAGGTCTAAAATGTTCAAATGAAGAAATAGCAACATAAACATAATATTGTTCACTAGTATATAGTAAAGCATAATGTTCTTCATTGAGACATAAAAAACAAACCCAAAGAAAGAAAGAAAAAATCAGCTAAGAGATAAAATCTGCTGCCTTAATATGAAGTGAGCTATAAAGATGTCCTGTTAGCATGAGAGGAGGAGAAAAAGTTCAGTCTGTGTTCTTTCTCTCTTACACACACACACACACACACACACACACACACACACACACACACACAGAAAGCAGCTATATATTCTAATTTGAGCAACTACCCTTTATTATCTAACCATTCCAACTGAGTTTCTGAATATGTCAGCTATGGAGCAAGGCAAAGATATATCAAACCAAATAATTCTGATTAGAAGTTGAGAATGCAGAATTATTTAATTCTAATTCTGATTAGAAGTTGAGAATGCAAAAAGCAACATGTTCGAATTAAGTATATATATTTTACAAACTGGCAAATACATATGCTATATATTAATAAAGATACTGTAGAATTATATTAGATTGGAGTAAAATAATAAATATGTATATGTGAAGGGTTGTACAAATGTTTTAAAGTAATTAAGCAATTACTTTTTATTGTCTGAAAAAGTAATATGTACATATATAAAGACTTGTACAAATTAAGATTCTTAATGTTACTTACTTTATATTTGATCATACTTTTATGGATCTGTGAGAAACAAAAGCTATCAATTATATAATTGATGACTAAGTATTTCTATAAAATGATATTAATAATAATGATAATCGCTATAGCCAATTATGTTATTTAATGCTTAAAACAACTCTGAAATGTAGAGAAAACATTATTCCCATTTTTACAGATGAGAAAACTGAGGCACAGAATTTGAGAGACTTGCCAATTGTTTCATAAATAGTAAATAAGTGGTGGAGCCAGCATTCAAATCTTGGGAATCTAGATGAAGAAGTGACAATCCAATACACTGGGCACTGTGCCTGGAACTCTGTAAGTATAAATCTGAACATCACTTCTCTGAAAACTCTTTCTTCCACGTTCTTTGCCTGCAAAATCCTGGAAGACAAGGTTACTGACTGATTTCAGACTCATCATCTGTTTCCTCCGTGCTCCTCCGGATACTGACTATCTTCAGTTTGTCCTCGTTCCCTTTGCCTTTACCACCTTTCACCTTCACTTGTGAGCCACCTCATACTCATTCCTTATCTCTCCATTTCTGATCCAGCCTCTTTGCTGACACTAGAATTAGCCCCCTCATGTGTCCTCTTTGCTGACATTAGAATTAGCCCCCTCATGTGACTTCATTTCTCATTTTGTCTTTGCTTATATTATTATTCTATTTGTGAGAAGTTTTTTGTTTTTTTTGAGACGGAGTCTCACTCTGTCTCTCAAGCTGGAGTGCACTGGTGCGATCTCGGCTCACTGCAACCTCTCCTTCCCGGTTTCAAGCGATCCTCCTGCCTCAGCCTCCCAAGTAGCTGAAATTACAGGCATGCGCCACCATGCCCAGCTAATTTTGTATTTTTAGTAGAGACAGGGGTCTCATCATGTTGGCCAAGCTGATCTCGAACTCCTGATCTCAAATAATCCACCTGTCTCAGCCTCCCAAACTACTGAGATTACAGGCATGAACCAATTCACTCGACCTTATTATTATTTTTAATTGACATACAATAGTTGAACATATTTATGAGTACCATGTGATATTTTGATACACGTATATAATGTGAAATTATTGGATCAGGTCACTCTTTTGACTTGAAGGATACAGTCTCCTCAATCTTTCCTATCCTAACTCCCACATAACTTTACACCAGGACCATCAAAACGCTGGATGCCACACAAACACACCATGCATTTCAATGTCTTTATACTGTGGTTTACTGATTCTCTTGGTTAGAAAGCCATTTTTCCACTTGTGCTTTGAAAATCCCACCCATCCTTCAAAGGCCAGGTCAAATATTGCTAATATATTTTTTTGAAACTCTCTTTAATTAAGTGCTTAATGATAAATTTTCTTTTAAATTGGTTTCCTTTGTGTGTATGCGTTATGAAATCACAGTATGATCTATTAGTTTTATACAGTAAAGTTTAATAATAGTAAAGTTTTCCTACTTTTACTAACATACTTTCTCCTCTAGCTCATTTTACATTTAGTTTTATGTGCAGCTTGAAAACGTGTTCATCAAATATTTTGGGGCAAGGAGCAGAGTTGACTGGCAAGTACTGCTGTGAGCCTTCTGTATCAGCTTTCTGAAGCCATATTTCCCCCAGGTTGTTAACAGCCAATGACTGAGTACATAGGCCAATTCCTCTGAGATGAGGGATTTGTTTAATGGACAGCTTTGGGCTGCCCAAAGTCTGTAATTGTCCTTCCTTGATCCTTCTTTCTTCCCTTTCAATTTCACAGAAAGGTCAGATGTGCATTTACCTTCTCTGTCTCTCTCTTCACTTTCCTGCCTAGGCATTTCCTCCAAATAAACTTTTTAGGTCTAATTCTGTTATGACACCTGCTTCTTGGAGAACTCCAATAATACACTGTTATCTTGAGACAAGTGTTTTCTGTTTAAATTTTGTTCCCTAGGACAAATTTTGGTAGTTTGCCTTTAAGGAGCACTTGACAAATATCATCAAACACTGTATCCTAGAAAAATTGAGAACAGGGTATTACTGAAGTTTAGATTTATTTAGGTATTTATTGGGTATGTCATAGGCCATTTGTAGTGTAATAACAGAATACCTGAGACTGGGTATTTTTTTCCTTTTTTAGAAACACAGTTTTGCCCTGTCACCCAGGCTGGAGTGCAGTTGGGCCATCATGACTCACTACAGCATTGACCTCTTGGGCTCAGGTGATCCTCCCACTTCAGCCTCTGAGTAGCTGGGACAATAGGCACGCATCACCATGCCTGGCTAATGTTTTAACTTTTTGTAGAGAAGGGGTCTTAATATGTTACCTACATGGTTCTCGACCTCCTGGACACAGGCAATATTTTCACTTCAGCCTTCTGAGATTCTGGGATTACAGGTGTGAGGCACCATGCCTGGCTTTGGGTAATTTTTTTATGATACACAGATGTTTTTATTGTTGGAAGAAAAACCCATGCATTAAGTCAATAACAAACTAAAATATAAATTGCATTTTATCCTCACTGGGCCAACTTCATATGATAATTAAACATTTCAAATAACTATTAATATTAACCTCTTTGCTCACCTCATCATTTTCATTGCCACTCAAACTCTTCGTCATTGATGTATACTTAAAAAAATTAAAACACATAATTTATTTTCCTTTGAACATATAAATTCTCTAGTAAATTATGTATGAGGTTCTTTCATGTTTTGGTAGCTTTATTAAATTACCTGATATCAAATTTAAGTATATAACAAGTGTAAAAATAGTCCTACCACTAATAACTAAAAAATATAATGCTCTCCATGGGCAAGACATTTTTATAACAAGTACTTTACACATAACAAGTAACATTTCTTTCTTAAGCCAAACTATTTCCCATTCATTAAGGTGGGCAATCTGAGAGCTGTCTTAGAATTTTCCTTTTCCAATGAGAACACATGGACACAGAAAGGGGAGTACTAAACACTGGGGTCTATTGGGGGAAAAGGGGAGGGCCAGTGGGAGGGGGAGGTGGGGAGGGATAGCCTGGGGAGAAACGCCAAATGTGGGTGAAGGGGAGAAGAAAAGCAAAGCACACTGCCATGTGTGTACCTACGCAACTGTCTTGCATGCTCTGCTCATGTACCCCAAAACCTATAATCCAATAAAAAATTTAAAAAAAAAAAAAAAGAATTTTCCTTTTCCTTAATTCAGTATTTCCAACATGTCATCAAGTCAATTCTTTTTTGTAATCTCTCTCAGACTTACCTCTTCAGATTTCTCACAACTACCACGCTTTTCCAGGCCCTCGTTATCTTACACCTGGTCTATAATCTCACCATTCTAAGATGTCATCTGTTACTAAGAAACCTACTGCTTTCAGCTTTAAAAACACTACATTAAATGTATCTATTGATTGTTTAATAATTATAATGATGATGAAAGTTAATGCTTGCATTAGTGCTTGCTATAAGCCAGGAATTTACTTAAACGTCTTTACATGTATTTACCCATTTAATCTTCTTAACAACCCTACTACATAAGAACTATGTTTATATGTGAAAAAACACTTCTTACGATCAAGAAAATACAATAAGACAATCACTGGAATTCTTACTTCTGATTCCTCTTCACTGCAAATGATTCTGAAAATCAGTGGCAGATTAACCTTCCATTTACAAATCATGGCTGTGCTGTTGAAAAACCTACTAACTTTCTGATTATGTCCAAACTTCTTTGCCTGGCATTCAAGGTTCTATTTAATGGTCCCCTTTACATATGCAGCATTATCCTCTATAACCCTTGAAAAAATAGATAACTGACCTGATAACCACAAACTGAAGGGTGAGCTGTATTAGGGATAATAAATACATGACATATTGTTCCTCCACTGTCTCTCCTATGACAACTATCACTAATCTAGCAGCATGCCCTTTCCAGAAGGTCTCATACAGAACCTCAATATACCTTCAACCCAGTGTACCAGAAAGCCACTGAATGAAATTGGCATGTGTGAAAATATCCTTTTTATCAGGCAAGACAATCACTGAAGTCACTTATTTTTTGTTTTAATCTGTATGTCAATGAAACAGTGATATTTGAGTGAATATGCTAATATTTATTAAGTGGTTCCTCTGTGGCAAGTGTAATACTAAGTACTTTTATTATTTTTTATTGAATTTTAGGTTTTGGGATATATGTGCAGAACATGCAAGATAGTTGCATAGACACGTGGCAGTGTGCTTTGCTCCCTTCCTCACCTTCACCCACATCTGGCATTTCTCCCCATGCTATCCCTCCCCAACTACCCCCATGCGCTGTCCCTCCCCTATTCCCCCCAATAGACCCCAGTGTGTAGTGCTCTTTTCCCTGTGTGCATGTGTTCTCATTGTTCATCACCCGCCTATGAGTGAGAATATGCGGTGTTTCATTTTCTGTTCTTGTGTCAGTTTGCTGAGGATGATGTTCTCCAGATTCATCCATGGCCCCTCAAAGAACAGGAACTCATCATTTTTTATTGCTGCATAATGTTCCATGGTGTATATGTGCCACATTTTCCCAGTCGTCTATCATCGATGGACATTTGGGTTGGTTCCAGGTCTTTGCTATTGTAAACAGTGCTGCAGTGAACATTTGTGTGCACGTGTTCTTATAATAGAATGATTTATAGTCCTTTGGACATACACCCAGTAATGGGATTGCTGGGTCAAATGGAATTTCTATTTCTAGGTTCTTGAGGAACCGCCACACTGTCTTCCATAATGGTTGAATTAATTTACACTCCCACCAGCAGTGTAAAAGTGTTCCTATTTCTCCACATCCTCTCCAGCATCTGTTGTCTCGAGATCTTTTAATGATCACCATTCTAACTGGCATGAGATGGTACCTCAATGTAGTTTTGATTTGCATCTCTCTAATGACCAGTGATGATGAGCATTTTTTCATATATTTGTGGGCCTCATGTATGTCTTCTTTTGTAAAGTGTCTGAATGGGCTTGTTTGTTTTTTTCCTGTAAATCTGTTTGCTTTCTTTGTAAATTCTGGATATCAGCCCTTTGTCAGATGGGTAAACTGCAAAATTTTATCCCCATTCTGTTGGTTGCTGATTCACTCTAATGACTGCTTTTTTTTTTTTTTTTTTTTTTTGCTGTGCAGAAGCTGTGGGGTTTTATTAGGTCCCATTTGTCTATTTTGGCTTTTGTTGCCAATGCTTTTGGTGTTTTGGTCATGAAGTCCTTGCCTACTCCTATATCCTGAATGGTTTTCCCTAGATTTTCTTCTAAGGTTTTTATGGTACCAGGTCTTATGTTTAGGTCTTTAATCCATCTGGAGTTAATTTTAGTGTAAGGTGTCAGGAAGGGGTCCAGTTTCTGCTTTCTGCACATGGCTAGCCAGTTAACACAACATCATTGATTAAACAGGGAATCCTTTCCCCATTGCTTGTTTTTGTCAGGTTTATCAAAGATTGTATGGTTGTAGATATGTTGTGTTACCTCCGATGCCTCTGTTCTGTTCCATTGGTCTATATCTCTGTTTTGGTACCAGTACCATGCTGTTTTGATTACTGTCGCCTTGTAATATAGCTTGAAGTTGGGTAGTGTGATGCCTCCTGCTGTGTTCTTTTTGCTTAGAATTGACTTGTCTATGCGGGCTCTCTTTTTGTTCCATATGAAGTTCATGGTGGTTTTTTCTGGTTCTGTGAAGAAAGTCAATGGTAGCTTGATGGGTATAGCGTTGATTCTGTAAGTTACTTTGGGCAGTATGGCCACTTTCATGATATTGATTCTTCCTAAGATGAAGATGGAATGTTTCTCCATCTGTTTGTGTCCTCTCTTATTTCGTTGAGCAGTGGCTTGTAGTTTTCCTTGAAGAGGTCCTTTACATTCCTTGTAAGTTGTATTCCTAGGTATTTTATTCTCTTTGTAGCAATTGTGAATGGCAGTTCGTTCTTGATTTGGCTCTCCTTAAGCCTGTTATCAGTGTATAAGAATGCTTGTGATTTTTGCACATTGATTTTATATACTGAGGCTTTGCTGAAGTTGCTTATCACTTTCAGGAGTTTTGGGGCTGAGACAATGGGGTCTTCTAAATATACTATTATGTCATCTGCAAATAAAGACAATTTGACTTCCTCCTTACCGTTTGAATACCTTTATTTCTTTTTCTTGCCTGGCTAGAACTTCCAGTACTATATTGAATAGGAGTGGTGAGAGAGGGCATCTTTGTCTGGTGCCGGATTTCAAAGGGAATGCTTCCAGTTTTTGCCCATTCAGTATCATATTTGATGTTAGTTTGTCATAAATAGCTTTTGGTATTTTGAGATACGTTCCATCAATACCGAGTTTATTGAGGGTTTTTAGCATAAAAGGCTGTTGAATATTGTCAAAGGCCTTCTCTGCATCAATTGAGATAATCATGTGGTTTTTGTTTTTGGTTTTGTTTATGTGGTGAATTACATTTATAGACTTTGGTATGTTGAACCAGCCTTGCATCCCCAGGATGAATCCTACTTGATCATGATGGATAAGCTTTTTGATGTGCTGTTGCGATCGGCTTCAAGTATTTTATTGAAAGTTTTTGCGTCTATGTTCATCATGGATATTGACCTGAAGTTTTCTTTTCTTGTTGATTCTCTGCTGGGTTTTGGTATTAGAATTATGTTGGTCTCATAAAATTATTTGGGAAGGATTCCTTCTTTTCAGATTATTTGAAATAGTTTCAGAAGGAATGGTACCAACTCCTCTTTTTGTGTCTTGTAGAATTCGGCTGTGAACACATCTGGACATGGGCCTTTTTTGTGTGGTAGGCTCTTAATTGCTGCCTCAACTATAGACATTGTTATTGGTCTATTCATAGCTTCGGCTTTCTCCTCATTGATGTTTGGGAGGACACAAGTGTTCAGGAATTTATCTATTTCTTCCAGGTTTACTAGTTTATGTGCATAGAGTTTTTGTCATATTCTCTGATGATGGAATAAATTTCTGTGGAATCTGTGGTGATTTCCCTTTATTGTTTTTTATTGCATCTACTTGGTTGTTCTCTTTTCTTTTTTATTAGTCTGGCTAGTGGTCTGTCTATTTTGTTGATCTTTTCAAAAAACCAGCTCTTGGATTTATTCATTTTTTAAGGGTTTTTTATGTCTCTATCTCCTGCAGTTTTGCTCTGATCTTAGTTATTTCTTGTCTTCTGCTAGGTTTTGAGTTTTTTTGATCTTGCTCCTCTAGCTCTTTCAATTTTGACAATATGGTGTCAATTTTGGATCTATCCACTCTTCTCATATGGGCACTTACTGTTATATATTTTCCTCTAGAAACTGCTTAAAATGTGTCCCAGAGATTCTGGTATGTTGTGTCTTCGATCTCATTGGTTTCAAAGAACATCTATATTTCTGCCGTTATTTCATTGTTTATTCAGTCAACATTTAAAAGCCAGTTGTTCAGTTTCCATAAAGCTGTGTGGTTCTGAGTTAGTTTCTAAATTCTTAGTTCAAACTAGATTGCACTATGGTCTGGAAGACTGTTTGTTATGATTTCAGTTGTTTTGCATTTGCTGAGGAGTGATTTACTTCCAATTTTGTGGTCAATTTTAGAGTAGGTGTGATGTGGTGCTGAGAAGAACATATATTCTGTGGATTTGGGGTGGAGAGTTCTGTAAAAGTCTATCAGGTTTGCTTGTTCCAGGTCTGAGTTCAAGCCCTGGATATCCTTGTTAATTTTCTGTCTGGTTGATCTGCCTAATATTGACAGCGGAGTGTTAAAGGATCCCACTATTATTGTGTGGGAGTCTAAGTCTCTTTATAAGTCGTTAAGAACATGCCTTATATATCTGGGTGCTCCTGTATTGGGTCCGTATATATTTAGGGTTGTTAGCTCTTCTTCTTGTATTGATTCTTTTACCATTATGTAATGAACTTCTTTGTCTCTTTTTATCTTTGTTACTTTAAATTCTATTCTATCAGAGATGAGAATGGCAACTTCTGCTTTTTTTTGCTCTCCACTTGTTTGGTCATTCTTCCTCCATCCATTTATTTTGAGCCTTTGTGTATCCTTGCATGTGAAATGGGTTTCCTGAATACAGCACACTGATGGGTTTTGGCTTTTTATCCAATTTGCCAGTCTGTGTTTTTTGATTGGTGCATTTAGCCCTTTTACATTTAGGGTTAATATTGTTATGTGTGAATTTAATACTGCCATTTTTATGCTAGCTGGCTGTTTTGCCTGTTAGTTGATGCAGATTCTTCATTTTGTTGATGCTCTTTAGCATTTGGTATGTTTTTGGAATGGCTAGTACTGGTTGTTCTTTTCTATGTGTGGCATCTCTTTCAGGAGCTCTTGTAAATCAGGCCTTTTGGTGACAAAATCTCTGAGTACTTGCTTGTTTGCAAAGGATTTAATTTTTCCTTCACTTGTGAAGCTCGGTTTGGCTGGATATGAAATTCTGGGTTGAAAGTTCTTTTCTTTAAGGATGTTGAATATTGACTCCTGCTCTTTTCTGGCTTGCAGGGTTTCTGCTGAGAGATTTGCTGTGAGTCTGATGGGCTTCCCTCTGTGGGTGACCCTACCTTTTTCTCTGGCTGCCCTTAGCATTTTCTTTTTCATTTGAACCCTGGTGAATCTGACAATTATGTGCCTTGGGGCTGCTCTTCTTGCAGCATATCTTTGTGGTTTCTGTATTTCCTGGACTGGAATATTGGCCTGCCTTGCTAGGTTGGGGAAATTTTTCTGGATAATATACTGAAGAGTATTTTCCAGCTTGGATTCATTCTCTTCGTCACATTCAGGTACACCTATCAAACGTAGATTAGGTCTCTTCACATAGTCCTACATTTCTTGGAGACTTTGTTCATTCCTTTTTGTGCTTTTTTTCTCTAATCTTGCCTTCTCCTTCTATTTCATTGAGTTTATCTTCGACTTCTGGTATCCTTTCTTCTGCTTGGTCAGTTTGGCTGTTGAAACTTGTGCATGCTTCACGAAGTTCTCGTGTTGTGTTTTTCAGCTCCTTCAATTCACTCATATTCCTCTCTAAGTTGTCCATTTTTGTTATTATTTCCTGAAATTTTTCTTCAAGATTCTTAGTTTCTTTGCATTGATTTAAAACATGTTCTTTTAGCTCACGGAAGTTTCTCATTACCCACCTTCTGAAGTCTGATTCTGTCATTTCATCACACTCATTCTCCATCCAGCTTTGTTCCCTTGCTGGTGAGGAATTGTGGTTCCTTGTAGGAGGTGAGGTGTTCTGATTTTGAGTGTTTTCCTCCTTTTTGTGCTGGTTTCTTCTCATCTTTGTGGATTTATCCACCTGTCATCTGAGTAGTTGTTGATTTTCTGATTGGGTCTCTGAGTGGACATCTAGATAGTTGATGATAAAGTATTTCTGTTTCTTAGTTTTTCTTCTTACAGTATGGCCCCTTTTCTGCAGGACTGCTGAGGTCCACTCCAGGCTCTGCTTGCCTGGGGAACTCCTGTAGC
Organism: Callithrix jacchus; assembly: GCF_049354715.1. Taxonomy (NCBI): domain Eukaryota; kingdom Metazoa; phylum Chordata; class Mammalia; order Primates; family Cebidae; genus Callithrix; species Callithrix jacchus. The sequence goes on from NC_133506.1 coordinate 61,681,582, forward strand.
AGCTGTGTAACCGTGAGGGTTACTACCAGATTTTTCTGCTGCTATCTTTTTCCCTGAATTATGCCCACCAAATGTCAGTCTGATCAGTTTTATTTTGAGGTGACTCTTTGGATATATGGGGGTCAGGGAGCTGGTTAAGGAGACAGTCTGTACTTTAGAGGAGCTCAAGTGCTGAGCTGTGAGCTCCATTGTTCATTCAGGGCTGCTGGGAAGGTACGTTTAAGTTTGCTGCAGCAGAACTCATAAAGCCCCTTTTTTTTCCTCAGGTGCTCTGTCCCGGAGAGTTAGGGCTTTATTTATGAGTATCCATTGCACTGTCCTGCCCACTGAGGAGGCAGTCTCATCACTGCCTGCCTGTAGTGGTTATGCTGAGCTGCCATGGGATCCACCCTGTTGCCATGGGCTCCACCCTGCTGCCATGGTTTCTGCCCTGCTGCCATGGGCTCTGACCTGCTGTTGTGGGCTCCACCCTGCTGCTGTGTGTAATTCCCTATAGTCCTGTTTATATGGGTGTTGTTAGAACTGCTGTGGTGATGGTGGCCCACCTCTGTAGTGGCAGACTCTCTCTGCTATGGTGGGTTGCCTCGGCAATGGCAGGTTGCATCAACAATGGCAGAGTACCTCCATAGGGGTCGAGTGCCTCAGTCATGGTGGACACTTCTCCCCCACCGAGCTGCCCTGTCCTGGGTTCAGCTGTGCTTGCCATGAAACTCAACCCCAAGTGTTTCCAATTGCTGTTTTGTTTGTTTTTGTGGAGATGGGACCTGCCGAGCCTGATCACCTGGCTCGCTGTTTCAGAGCCCTTATTTTTTATAAGTTGAATGGTTGACTCTCTCCCAGGTGCTCCAGTCACCCGCTGAAAGGGCACCAGGATCTGTGTGATTTCCTGTGCAGTGACCCACTGAACCAGCTTGAACAACATTGCTTCCCAGGAATCTCCTGGCCTGGCTTTCTGTTTAAGTCTTATTTAATCAGATGAATGTGCTAATCTGCCTTTCAAAATCTTCAATTGCTGGTTCAACAGGGCAACCACACCAGTGTATTTTGTACAGAGTGCCACTGCACTGTGGCCCTTTCCCAAACAGCCGTGCCAGCCCAAACAGCCGTGCCAGCCCAAACTGCTGCACTGGCGGCCCATGGGGCTCCTACACCTGGGAATCTCCTGGTCTGTGGGCAATAAAGATCCGTCTGGAAATGCAGGGTCCTCTCACCCTCTGTGATTTCACTGGGAGCTGCAATCCTGAGTTGGTCCTACAGCGCTATCTTCCCAAACCCCCAGCTTTGGATAATTTTTAAAGAACAGAAATGCATTTTTTGCAGTTCTAAAGAAATTTGGACTTTGGAAATTTCAAAATTCAAGGCACTGGTAAATTCAGTGTCTGATGAAGGATCTTGTGTCTCCTGAGGAGGTGCCTTTTTGCTGCATCCCTTAGAGAGGACAAACACTGTGCACAATGTGGCCAGAAGGACAGAAGGGCATGTGAACACCACTTTCAAAGTCAAGTTCTTTTATAATTGTACTAATCCTACTCAAGCAAGTGTAAACCTAATTACTTAATCACTGCTGAACAGCCACACTTCTTGATACTGTTGCATTGGGGATTAAATTTCAACATGAGTTTTGGGGAGGATATCCTTATTAAAACCATACCATGAACCAAAGTATTTCAGTTTTCTCTTAAAAGTATTTATTTTGGAGGGGACTCAAGATGGCGCTGTGAGAACAACCCAGGATTGGAGCCCGCGTTGAATTCGCAAACGGTGAGTCAGTGCTGCATTTCCAGACTGATCTTTGTTGCCCACAGAACGGGGAAACTCCCAAGTATAAAAAGACACGGGACGCCAGGCAGTAGGTCTGCCTGGCGAAGCCGGCAGCCGGGGCGGCGGCGGCCGGCCCTACCCAGCAATCCCCACAGGGCGCGCTTGTCCGGGTGCCTTGTTGAACCGGCAACCTGAGACTTGAGAGGGCTGGACTTGAGACTGAACGAGACTTGCACAGTAGCCCAGCCCAGGGGATTGCAGGGACAGATCGTTTGGGATACCCAGTGGGACGAACGAAACAGCGATTTCAAACTATCCCGGGCAGACAAACCAAGACGCTCTGTGGGGGAGGGGCGTCCACCACTACAGAGGCAACCTGCCCCAAATGATATACACGCCCACTGCTGAGGCAGCCAGCCGTTGCAAAGGCAACCCGCCCCAACTGAGATACACGCCCATTGCTGACGCAGCCAGCCGTTGCCGAGGCAACCCGTCCCTACTGAGATACACGCCCACTGCTGACGCAGCATGCCGTTGCTGAGGCAACACACTACAACGAAGAGACTCCGCCGCAGGGCGTGGCGGAGACCACAGCAGAGCCGGCAGGAACAGCGCGAATCACACAACAGCAGGGCAGAGCCTCGGCAGCCAAACAGTGGCTAGTCTGCCTTTGAGCTGGGCAGGACACCTGATCGGACATCCAAAAATAAAGCCCAAACCCCTCAACACAGAGCATTTGAGAAAAAAAAAAGGGTTGTTTAATGAGCTGTGTTGCAGCAGAATCAAACATAGCAGCCTAACAGCCCTGAATGAACAACAGAGTGCACAGCTCAGCAATTAAACCCCTATAAAGTACAAACTGTCTCCTCAAGCAGCTCCCTGACCCCTCTATATCCAAAAGACTGTCATTAGGCAGGCATCATCCTGGGACAAAGAGAGCAGAAAAAGAAACTGGTAGCATCCCTCGCAGTGCCACGGCTACTAAAGGTGCACCCCAGACAAGCAGGGTCTGGAGCGGACCTCAACAGTCGTACAGCGAAGGGGCTAGACTGGTAGAAGGAAAACCAAGCAACAGAAATACTTCATCATCAACATTCTGTGTGTACACTCAGAGACCCAAACGAAAAGTCAGCAACTACGCAGACGACCAGCGGACAAATCCACAAAGATGGGAAGAAACCAGCGCAAAAAGGAGGAAAACACCCGAAACCAGAACACATCGCCTCCTAGAAAGGACCAAAACTCCTCACCAGCAAGGGAAAAAAGCTGGACGGAGAATGACTGTGACGAAATGATGGAATTAGACTTCAGAAGATGGATAATGAGAAACTTTTGTGAGGTAAAAGATCATGTATTAAATCAATGCAAAGAAACTAAGAAACTTGAAAAAAGATTTGAAAAAAGATTCGAGGAAATGATAACAAGAATGGATACCTTAGAGAGGAATATGAATGAATTAAAGGAGCTGAAAAACACAATACGAGAACTTCGCGAAGCAATCGCAAGTTTCAATAGCCGAATTGACCAAGCAGAAGAAAGAATATCTGAAGTCGAAGACCAACTCAATGAAATAAAACGAGAAACCAAGATCAGAGAAAAAAGCGCAAAAAGGAATGAACAAAGTCTCCAAGAAATGTGGGACTATGTGAAAAGACCTAACCTACGTTTGATAGGTGTACCAGAAGGGGACGAAGAGAATGAATCCAAGCTGGAAAATACTCTTCAGGACATCATCCAGGAAAATTTCCCCCACCTAGCAAGACAAGCCAACACTCAATTGCAGGAAATACAGAGAACACCACAAAGATATTCCAAAAGAAGAGCAACCCCAAGGCACATAATCGTCAGATTCAACAGGGTTGAAATAAAGGAGAGAATACTAAGGGCAGCCAGAGAGAAAGGTTGGGTCACCCACAAAGGGAAGCCCATCAGACTGACAGCAGATCTCTCGGCAGAAACACTACAAGCCAGAAGAGAGTGGGGGCCAATATTCAACATTCTTAAAGAAAAGAACTTTCAACCCAGAATTTCATATCCAGCCAAACTGAGCTTCAGAAGTGAAGGAAGAATAAAATCCTTTGCGAACAAGCAAGTATTCAGAGATTTTGTCACCACCAGGCCTGCTTTACAAGAGCTCCTAAAAGAGGCACTACACATAGAAAGGATCAATCAGTACCAGCCATTCCAAAATCACACTGAATGCTAAAGAGCTTCAACATAATGAAGAATCTACAACAACTAACAGGCAAAACAGCCACTTAGAATCAAAATGGCAGTATCAAATTCACACATAACAATATTAACCCTAAATGTAAATGGACTAAATGCACCAATCAAAAGACACAGACTGGCAAATTGGATAAAAATCCAAAACCCATCAGTGTGCTGTATCCAGGAAACCCATCTCACATGCAAGGATACACAAAGGCTCAAAATGAAGGGATGGAGGAAGATTTACCAAGCTAATGGAAAGCAAAAAAAAGCAGGAGTTGCAATTCTCATCTCTGATAAAATAGACTTTAAAGCAACAAAGATCAAAAGAGACAAAAAAGGCCATTACATAATGGTAAAAGGATCGATAAAACAAGAAGAGCTAACGATCCTAAACATATATGGACCCAACACAGGAGCACCCAGATACATAAGGCAAGTTCTTAATGACTTACAGAAGGACTTAGACTCCCACACAATAATAGCGGGAGACTTTAACACTCCACTGGCAATACTAGACAGATCAACCAGACAGAAAATCAACAAGGATACCCAGGGCTTGAACTCAGACCTGGAGCAAGCAAACCTGGTGAACATTTACAGAACTCTCCACCCCGAATCCACAGAATACACATTCTTCTCAGCACCACATCACACCTACTCTAAAATTGACCACATAATTGGAAGTAAAGCACTGCTCAACAAATGCAAAACAACTGAAATCATAACAAACAGCCTCTCAGACCATAGTGCAATCAAGTTAGAACTCAGAATTCAGAAACCGACCCAGAACCGCACAGCTTCATGGAAACTGAACAACTGGCTCTTGAATGTTGACTGGGTAAACAACGAAATGAAGGCAGAAATAAAGAAGTTCTTCGAAACCAATGAGAATGAAGACACAACGTGCCAGAACCTCTGGGACACATTTAAAGCAGTCTCTAGAGGAAAGTATATAGCAACAAGTGCCCATATGAGGAGAATGGAGAGATCCAAATTGACACCCTATCGTCAAAATTGAAAGAGCTAGAGGAGCAAGATCAAAAAAACTCAAAACCCAGCAGAAGACAAGAAATTACTAAGATCAGAGCTGAGCTGAAGGAGATTGAGACACGAAAAACCCTTCAAAAAATCAATAAATCCAAGAGCTGGTTTTTTGAAAAGATCAACAAAATAGACAGACCACTAGCCAGATTGATTAAAAATAAAAGAGAGAACAACCAAATAGATGCAATAAAAAATGATAAAGGGGAAATCACCACAGATTCCACAGAAATTCAAACCATCATCAGAGAATATTACAAACAACTCTATGCGCATAAACTAGTAAACCTGGAAGAAATGGATGAATTCCTGGACTCCTGTATCCTCCCAAGCCTAAACCAGGAGGAAGCTGAAACTATGAATAGACCAATAACAAGGTCTGAAGTTGAGGCAGCAATTAAGAGCCTACCTCACAAAAAAAGCCCAGGTCCAGATGGGTTCACAGCCGAATTCTAACAGACACACAAGGAGGAGCTGGTACCATTTCTTCTAAAACTATTTCAAACAATCCAAAAAGAGGGAATCCTTCCCAAATCATTTTATGAGACCAACATCATCCCGATACCAAAACCCGGCAGAGACCCAACGAGAAAAGAAAACTTCAGGCCAATATCCATGATGAACATAGATGCAAAAATCTTCAATAAAATATTGGCAAACCGATTGCAACAGCAAATCAAAAAACTTATTCATCATGATCAAGTAGGATTCATCCCAGGGATGCAAGGCTGGTTCAACATACGCAAGTCTATCAACGTAATTCATCACATAAACAGAACCAAAAACAAAAACCACATGATTATCTCAATTGACGCAGAGAAGGCATTTGACAAAATTCAACAGCCCTTTATGCTAAAAACCCTCAATAAACTCGGTATCGATGGAACGTATCTCAAAGTAATAAAAGCTATTTATGACAAACCAACAGCCAATATCATACTGAATGGGCAAAAACTGGAAGCATTCCCTTTGAAATCTGGTACTAGACAAGGATGCCCTCTCTCACCACTCCTATTCAATATAGTACTGGAAGTTCTAGCCAGAGCAATCAGGCAAGAAAAAGAAATAAAGGGTATTCAAATAGGAAAGGTGGAAGCCAAATTGTCTCTATTTGCAGACGACATGATAGTATACCTAGAAGACTCCATCGCCTCAGCCCAAAAACTCCTGAAACTGATAAACAACTTCAGCAAAGTCTCAGGATATAAAATCAATGTGCAAAAATCACAAGCATTCCTATACACAAATAACAGACTGAAAGAGAGCCAAATCAAGGACAAACTGCCATTGGCAATTGCTACAAAAAGAATAAAATACCTTGGAATACAACTCACAAGGAACGTAAGGGACCTCTTCAAGGAGAACTACAAACCACTGCTCAACAAAATCAGAGAGGACACAAACAGATGGAGAAACATTCCATGTTCATGGTTAGGAAGAATTAATATCGTGAAAATGGCTATACTGCCCAAAGTAATTTACAGAATCAACGCTATCCCCATCAAGCTACCATTGTCTTTCTTCACAGAACTGGAAAAAACCACCATGAACTTCATATGGAACCAAAAGAGAGCCCGCATAGCCAAGTCAATTCTAAGGAAAAAGAACACAGCGGGGGGCATCACACTACCGGATTTCAAACTATACTACAAGGCTACAGTAATCAAAACAGCATGGTACTGGTACAAAAACAGAGATATAGACCAATGGAACAAAACAGAGGCACCGGAGGCAACACAACATACATACAACTATACAATCTTTGATAAACCTGACAAAAACAAGCAATGGGGAAAGGATTCCATGTTTAACAAATGGTGTTGGGAAAACTGGCTAGCCATGTGCAGAAAGCAGAAACTGGACCCCTTCCTGACACCTTACACCAAAATTAACTCCAGATGGATTAAAGACTTAAACATAAGACCTGGCACCATAAAAACCCTAGAAGGAAATCTAGGCAAAACTATCCAGGACATAGGAGTAGGCAAGGACTTCATGAACAAAACACCAAGAGCATTGGCAACAAAAGCCAAAATAGACAAATGGGACCTAATGAAACTCCACAGTTTCTGCACGGCAAAAAAAACAGTCACTAGAGTGGATCGGCAACCAACAGAATGGGAAAAAATTTTCGCAGTCTACCCATCTGACAAAGGGCTGATATCCAGAATTTACAAACAACTCAAGCAGATTGACAGGAAAAAAACAAGCCCATTCAAAAGTGGGCAAAGGATATGAACAGATACTTTACGAAAGAAGACATATATGAGGCCAACAATCATATGAAAAAATGCTCATCGTCACTGGTCATCAGAGAGATGCAAATCAAAACCACATTGAGATACCATCTCACACCAGTTAGAATGGCGAACATTAAAAAATCTGGAGACAACAGATGCTGGAGAGGATGTGGAGAAAAAGGAACACTTTTACACTGTTGGTGGGAGTGTAAATTAGTTCAACCATTGTGGAAGACAGTGTGGCGATTCCTCAAGGCCTTAGAAATAGAAATTCCATTTGACCCAGCAATCCCATTACTGGGTATATATCCAAAAGACTATAAATCGTTCTACTATAAGGACACATGTACACGAATGTTCATTGCAGCACTGTTTACAATAGCAAAGACCTGGAATCAACCCAAATGCCCATTGATAATAGACTGGATTGGAAAAATGTGGCACATATACACCATGGAATATTATGCAGCAATCAGAAATGATGAGTTCATGTCATTTGTAGGGACATGGATGAATCTGGAGAACGTCATCCTCAGCAAACTGACACAAGAACAGAAAATGAAACACCGCATATTCTCACTCATAGGCGGGTGATGAAAAATGAGAACAGATGGACACAGAGAGGGGAGCACTAAACACTGGGGTCTATTGGGGGGAAAAGGGGAGGGCCAGTGGGAGGGGGAGGTGGGGAGGGATAGCCTGGGGAGAAATGCCAAATGTGGGTGAAGGGGAGAAGAAAAGCAAAGCACACTGCCATGTGTGTACCTACACAACTGTCTTGCATGCTCTGCTCATGTACCCCAAAACCTATAATCCAATAAAAAATTAAAAAAAAAAAGTATTTATTTTGTGTTTGTGTGAAAAATAGTCATCATAAAGGATAAGTAATTATTGAATGCTGTTCAGTTATTGTTTCCAGTGAGTAGCATTCTCTCCTACCTAAGAATAAGAATACCTAATTTAAAATGGTTCTTTGAAAATTATTAAATAAATGAATTAGCTCACACACATGAAAAATCTAGAGATGTCATTGGGCAGAGCTGCATTTAGATGTTCATATAAATTCATCTAGACCTAGTTTTCAAGTTTTCATGTATAAATTCTATTTTCTTATTGGTTCTGATATTTCCTCTGATCCTTGGTATATTTTTACAAACATCATGGACATGTATCGGCAGCAGATCTGGGCTAACATCCTTTCTTCCGAACAACTATCAGGGGCAGAAAGTGAAGAGGATTCATAGGGTTAGTGAAATAGAGAAGGAGAAAAATTAAAAAGAGAGATCAGGCAAATTATAGTATGGCTAAGAATAAGTTCTGATTGTGCCAACTTAGGTTATCCACTAAATGTGCAGACCAGCATTTGTGGCTGGGGAAATTAAATATTCTGTGTTTCTGATTTTTATCATATCTGAATATATCAGTTAATTCAACTTCTCCAGGATTACATAGACCTTATGTCAGATAAATGAAACAAATAAAAATTAGCATAAACTGAAAATACCAGATTTTTCACTTTTGGAAGTAATAGCATCAACAACATTTAGTAAATAAAAATAAAATATGTGTAAAATTGTAGTGATTATATTTATTACTATATAAATCTTACATATTATATGATTAAAATATTATACTGAAATAATTTCATGTGAAGAATGTAGTTCCACCACATTACATAACATACATTATTTTACTTGAGTGAATATATATATACATACATATATATATGGAGAATTAATGATACTGTTCTAGACACAGAAAAGTTAATTTTATTCACACTAGAATAGTTTACTTATAGATACCTAATGACACCCATCTGAAATACACATCATCTTAATCTTTATGATATACCTATATCTTGTAATTTAAAAAGAGGAGAATAATAATGTGGAGTTTCCATATTGTCTGAACAACCCTTTAAAAAAATGGAAGCATGGACAAATAAATCAACAATTTATAGCTAAATAGACCTAGTGTCATCTATGCAGCTAAACAGCTGCCTCAAAGACTAGGAAAACCTTGTAATATCAAGGATCAGAGCCATCAAGCATTGGGGATATTTGAAAAAAATTTACTCACAAGACATAAAAAAGGAAGCATTCATAAAAATTTAAACATAGCATAAAATGGACCATTATGCTTTATTTAGTCCTGTTTAATAAATGGCAAGTTTTGTAAGGTCAGCAGTATGTTACTGGCTTTCATCAGTACTTATGTTGGCTACGGGCTTTCCTCTGATCCATGGAGCTTAGGGCTCCACTGGACATCTGCCAGAGAGAACTGTTACTGATTCCACTCATCTATTTGTTCTTCCAAGAAACTAACGTGTTCATAGTTTAGTGTGTTCTTCATCTTTCTCACAGCCTTATTTTTCTGTTTTTACTTATATCTTAATATAAAAATTAAAATTCTGAGTAGTATAGGTCAAAAGTAGCTTGAAAATTTTATCAACTTGTGTGTTATTATGATTTGGTTTAAAATTAATATTAGAAGTCAATGCAAGGAAGACTTTTTTTTAATGCTTGCAAAATCTCTGGCAATGAACGCTGATCACTCAACCACAGTTGTTCTTGTCCATCAGAGCCAAAAATAAATCCTCCTTTTCAGGACCAAAATGAACCTTCTGATTCCACTCTAATCAACCACCATTGATTTGGATTCTCCAGACCTCCATCAAAATTTGGAGAAAAGGACAAAATGCAGACTGGTGAGTCATCTGCTCTGCTTTGAAAGAATGAAGTAAACCTGGGAGAAAAATGCTTGTGTATTTAATTTTCATTCTTTTTCTCAACCGAGAAAGAGACAAATTTAGGGAGGGAGAAGAGAGAAAAAATTTTTAAAAGGCAGAGAATGAAAAGGGATAATTGCTTGAATCTGAGAGGTGGAGATTGCAGTGAGCCAAGATTGAGCCATTGCACTCCAGTTTGGGTGACAGAGTGAGACTCCATCTCAAAAAAAAACAAAACAAAACAAAAAGACCAAAACAATAAGAAGTTATTACTGAATTAAAAGATAGTTATTCATTCCCAAATGTAGTCTTAATTATATTATTTTTTCTAATAGCATTAATTAAAACTGCCTAAGCAAGTATATATAATTTACATATGTCCTGATATTTTGCTGACATAGAGACTAAATAAAGTTGCAACTTATTCAATTGTTAAAAAAATTACAATAGAAAGTAGAGATAATTTTGTAAGTATTGCTTAACTTAAGTAACTGGCACTGTGCAAACAGTGTGCTTTGTTTAAAGCTCTTTATCCAAAGCTGCAGCCCAAAATAAAAAGGTTTGTAGTTTTTAATATATTTGTTTGAGTCATAAAAAAGATTAAACGCCAAAAATGAGCAAATCACTTACTAAAATGAATTATAAACAGAAATTAAATAAAAATTATGCATTAAACTGTGAAGCAACTAAATACATAAATATTAAAGAATAAGAAAGAAGAGACAGATTGCAATACAATAATGGTAGGGGACTTCAATTTACCACTTTCAATAGTGGACAGATTACCTAGACAAAAATTAACAAGGAAACATTAGCCTAGAATACTGGCTTAGATCAAATGCATTTCACAGACATAAACAGAACATTTAATACAATAGAAACAGACTATACATTCCTCTCAAGCATAGACAGAAAAAAAAATTCCAGGATAGATTATGTTAGGACAAAAGACAAGTCTTAACAAATTTTATAAGATTAAATTGTTAATTGTTAATAAGATTAAATTTGTATCAAGTAAATGGTGTTAAGAAAACTAGTTATCAATATAAAAGGAATAAAGTTGGACTCGTATCTCATACCATATACTCAAAAGTTTTTAATATCAACCCAAAATACATTAAAGACTCAAACATTAGACTTCAAGCTATAAGAGGAGTACAACAAAGAAACATAGGGAAAAATACATAAAATTGGGGTGAGCAATGATTTTTTTAGGTTTGACACAAAAAGTGCAGGCAATGAAAGCAAAAGTAGACAAATGAGAATACAACAAAATCTGAAACTTTCGCACAACAAAGGAAACAATGAATTATTGATGAGACAATCTGCAAATTGGAAGAAAATATTTGTAAGCTATAGAGCTGATGAGATTAATATACAAAATGTGTAAGAACTCAAACTACTCTATAGAAATAAATAATCTGACTTGGAAATGGAGAAGCTCTTATACTTAGAAAATGCTAAATACTCTTCTGAAAATGCCTAGATTTGATAAATTTATTAAGTACACTTTTAGTATACAAAATCAACATGCAAAATCAATGATATTTCAATACTCCAATAACAATAAAGCTAAGCTTATAACCAAATCAAGAAAGTAATCCCATTTACAATAGCAACAAAGAAATTATATACCTAGGAATATATTTAACTAAGAAGATAAAAATCTTTACAAGGAAAACTGCGAAATGCTGGTGGAAGAAATCATAGATGACAAATAAATAAACAAACATCTCATGCTCAAGGATTAAGAGAATTAATATAATTAAAATGACGATGCTGCCCAAAAAAATATACAAATTTAATACAATCTTTATTAAAATACCAACATAATTTTTCACAGAATTAGAACCAAAAAGGTGCCCAAATAGCCAAAGCAATTCTAAGCAAAAGAATGAAGCTGCAGACATCATATTACCTGATCTCAAATTATACCACAAGGATATATTAGCCCAAGTAGTATGATACTGGCATAAAAACAGAAGCAAAGTTGAATAGAACCAAATAAAAAACTCAGAAGAGTAAAAAGCCTATCATCTACAACCAACTGTTCTTTGAAAATGTCAACAAGAACATATACTGGGGAAAGGGCACCCTTTTCAATAAATGGTGGTGAAAAAATTAAATTACTATATGCAGAAGAATAACACTGGACTCCTGTCTCTCACTACATACAAGTATCAATTCAATGGATACGACTCAAATGTAAGATCTGAAATTATAAAAATACTGAAGAAAATCTGGACATTGGTCTAGGCAAATAATTTATAGCTAAAAGAAAAACCTCAGAAGCACAAGCAATCAAAATGAAAGTGGAGCCTTAATTAAACTAAAAGTCTTCTGCATAGCAAAATAAACAAATAACAGATCGAACAGGCAACCTACAGAAAGGGAGGAAATATTTGCAAACTACACATGTAACAAAAAACTGATATCTAGAATTTATAAGTCAATTCCCACAACTTAAAAGCAACAACAACAAAAGTTTGGTAGCTGAAATAAAGAGTGAGCAAAGGACATGAATAGACATATTTCAAAAGAAGACACACCAAAAGCTAAGTATTTGTAAAAATGCTCCACATAACAAATCATCAGAGAAATTCAAATTAAAACCACAATGAGATATCTTACACCCGTTATAATGCCTATTATAAAAACACACACACAAACAGATGACAGTGAGGATGTGAGGGAAAGGGAATGTTTACACATTGTTGGTGAAAAGTAAATTAATACAACCTCTATAAAAAACAATATAGAAAATTTTCAAAGAACTAAAATATAGAACTAGCACCCAACCGAGCAATCCTATTACTGAGCATCTACCCAAAGGCAAATAAATATTTATATCAAAAAGATACCTGCACCAGTATGTGTATCGCAACACTGTTTACAATAGCAAAGATATAGAATCAACCTAAGTGTCCATCAATGGATGATTGGATAAAGAAAATATAAAGACTAGTCAACAGTAAAAAAGGATGAAATAATGTCTATTGCAACAACAGGGATGGAGCTCAAGGCCATTATTTCAGTGAAATAACTCAGAATGAGGACATTAAATACAGCATGTTCTCACTTATAAGTGGTAGCTTAGTAATGTGTACACATGAATATACGGTGTGGAATAATAGTTGTTGGAGACTTACAATTGTGGGTGGGTGGGAGGAAGGTGAGGAATGGGAAATTACTTAATTGGTACAATGTGTATTATTTCAGTGATTGTAATACTGAAAGCCAAGACTTCACCATTGCAGAATATGTCTGTGTAAGAAAACTTCACTTGTACCCTTTAAATTTATACAAATAAATAAATAATTTGAAAATGAGCAAGAATGAATAGACATTTCTCAAAAGAAGACACAGAAATGACAATATACATGAAGAAAATGCTCCACATTGCTAGTCTTTTGGGAGAGACAAATTGAAATCAGAATGAGATAGCACTTCACACCTATTAGAATATTATCCATAAAATAAAAAATAAGAAGTTTTGCTGAGAATGTAAAAAAAAGAAACCCTTGTGTACTGCTGGGCAAAATGAAAATTAGGACAGCCATTATTGAAAACAATATGGAGTTTCCTCCAAAAATTAAAATATAATTACTATAAGATGGAGCAATTCCATTTCTGGGTACTTTACCAAAAGATCTGAAATCAGTATATCAAAGAGATACCTGCACTTCCATGTTAGTCGCAGCACTGTTGAAAATAGACAAGGTATGAAATCAACTCAGTGTCCATCAATGAATAAATACTTAAACCTAAGACCTGAAACTATAAAAATTCTTGAAGATAACCTTGGAAAAATCCTTCTAGACATGGGCTTAGGCAAGGATTTCATGACAAAGAACCCAAAAGCAAATGCATTAAAAATAAAGATAAATAGCTGGGACCTAATTAAACTGAAGAACTTTTGCATGACAAAAGGAACAGCAGAGAAAACAGACAATCCACAGAGTGGGAGAAAATCTTCACAATCTATGCATATGACAAAGGACTAATATCCAGAATCTACCACACAAACAAATCAATTAAAAAACACACACACACAAACAATCCCATCAAAAAGTGGGCTAAGACATGAATAGACAATTCTCAAAAGAAAATATACAAATGGACAGCAAACATATGAAAAAATGCTTAACATCAGTAATGATCAGGGTAATGCAAATCAAAACCGCAATGAAATACCACTTCACTCCTGCAAGAATGGCCATAAACAAAAAATGAAAAAAACAGATGTTGGCGTGGATGTAGTGAACAGGGAACACTTCTACACTGCTGGTGGGAATGTAAACTAGTACCGCCACTATGGAAAATGGTGTGAAGATTCCTTAAAGAACTAAATGTAGAACTACCATTTGATACAGCAATCCCACTATTGAGTACCCATACAGAAGAAAAGAAGTCATTATTCAAAAAAAGGTACTTGCACATGCGTGTTCACAGCAGCACAATTTACAATTGTACAATTATGGAACCAACCCAAATGCCCATCAATCAATGAGTAAATAAAGAAACTGGTATATATATATATATATATATATATATATATATATATATATATATATATGATGGAATACTACACAGCCATAAAAGGAAATAAATTAACAGCATCTGCAATGACCTGGATGAGACTGAAGACTATTATTCTAAGTGAAGTAACTCAGGAATGGAAAAGCAAACATTGTATGTTCTCACTGACATGTGGGAGCTAAGCTATGAGGAAACAAAGGCATAAGAATGACACAGTGGACTTTGGAGACTTAAGGGTGAAGAGGGAGTTGGGAGAAAAAATAAAAGACTGCAAATATGGTTCTGTGTATACTGCTCAGGTAATGCTTGCACAAAAATCTCACAAATCACCACTAAAGAACTTACTCATGGCTGGGTGTGGTGTTACACACCTGTAATCTCAGGACTTTAGGAAGTCAAGGTGGGTGGATCACCTGAGGTCAGGAGTTTGAGACTAGCCTGACCAACATGGTGAAACCTTGTCTCTACTAAATACAAAAAATTAGTTGGGCGTGCTGGTCCATGTCTGTAATCCAAGCTACTCAGGAGGCTGAAGCAGGAGAATCCCTTGAACCTGGGAGGCGGAGGTTGTAGTCAGCTGAGATTGCACCATTGCACTCCAGCCTGGGCAACAGGAGAAAACCCTGTCACAAAAAAAAAAAGAAATTTCTCATGTAACCAAATACCACCCGTAATGCAATAACTAAAGGAAACATATAATAATAAAATTAAACTAAATTAAGGGGTGAATGAACTTCAAAATAGATGTATAATTTTAAAAATCTGATTTAAGTCCTCCTTCTTAAGTTGAGTTTTCTGTTTAGGAGCGTCTAGGCAAGATAAACATATCCCTGTGAAACAATGTGACTATTATCCTCCATCAAGGCCCACATCTAGTCCCACGGTTCTTTAAACAATCTCTAAATTACATACTTGTAGAAATACTCAAAATATTTCAGAGATGGTCTTCATGGAAACCATTAGATTTCTCATTAAATAATTATTAATATTTATTAATAATGAACTAATATTTAATTAATATTAATTAAATTAATAAAATATATTTGAAAAGTTTCAAAATACATGCATTAATCTGTGATCTCCACAGAAACAGAAGAAAAATATGTGTATACACATTTACATATGTATATACGAGAGAGAGAAATATTTGTTATAAGGTATTAGAATGCACTATAATCTGTAATGCAGGCTGTCCTATGATGCAGTCATGAAGATGGAGATGTAAGAGAACAGATGATATAGTTGCAGTCCAATTCCAAAGGACTGAGAGCCAGCATAGCTTGTGCATGTTCCAGAGTCCAAAAGGCAGAAGATTGATGTCTCACTTGGAAGACAGTCAAGTAGTGAGAGTGAATCTTCTCTTACTCTGCCTTTCATTCCATTCAGGCCTCCAGTGGATTAAAAGAGAAGCACCCACATTGAGAAAGGTAATATGCTTTACTCAGTCTACTGATTACAATGTTAGTCTCATCCAGAAACACCCTGACAGACATACTTAGAATAATCTTTAACCAAATATCTGGGCATCCTGTAGCCCAGTCAAACTGACACATCAAGTTATCCATCATAATAGATACATTTTTGTTTCCTCTAAAATTCCTATCACTCAAATGTCTTGTTTGTATACATATATGACATAAAATGTCTATGGCATATTGTAACAAACAGTTCATGCTAAACAAAAGTTAAGTCTTTCCCAATAAGTAATAATATTTGTTTTTATTTAATGAGACCTAAGAGATTAAACAGGTTGAATTTAACATTGAGAGCCATACTCCTATAAACAAAAGTTGTCTTTCCCAAAAAGAAATAGTTGTTTTTTTAATTAGACCTGAGTGATTAAACAGGTTTGAATTTAATATTAAGAGCCCTAGTCATATAAAAATATCCAGCCTTAATGTAAAAGCACTACCTCTTATAAGGCCTGAATGGTTTCTCTCTAAGGGTAGTGTGGATATTCTAGAATTTTGCCTGCCTCCTAGATGTTTGGTCTTGTAATTGTTCAAATAAAACCTTTCCATACTTATTTTTGTTTAATATTTTGGTAATTGATGAAGTGTATTTGGTATAATAAATCTGGATATTGCTAATGTTCTTATCTCAGGGGATTTAAAATATAATAAAAAGATAATTTGGGTAACAAATATTAATTATCTTATAAGGAAATGTATAATCTGTAGATTTTTTTCTTGGAAATCAACAGTCTTGTGTGTGTGTTTTTTAACAAATAAATCTTTTATCCATATTGGCAATAAATCCAACTTTACTAAAAACTGTTTTACGTTGGTAAATCTTTAGAATATTGCTTAACCTTCCCTCTCAGATGTGCTTTGAAGAAAGAGAGGTTTTTAGGCAGTAACATAAAGGTTTATATCAAAGTGAGGTAAAAAAAAATGATGATTTTATATCCTGAGACTTTGCTGAAGTTTGTAGGGACATGGATGAATCTGGAGAACATCATCCTCGGCAAACTGACACAAGAACAGAAAATGAAACACTGCATATTCTCACTCATAGGTGGGTGATGAAAAATGAGAACACATGGACACAGAAAGGGGAGTACTAAACACTGGGGTCTATTGGGGGGAAAAGGGAAGGGCCAGGGGGAGGGGGAGGTGGGGAGGGATAGCCTGGGGAGAAATGCCAAATGTGGGTGAAGGGGAGAAGAAAAGCAAAGCACACTGCCATGTGTGTACCTACGCAACTGTCTTGCATGCTATGCTCATGTACCCCAAAACCTATAATCCAATAAAAAAATTTGAAAAAATGTTGATTTTAATATACAGGATGAAATATACAGCATATTAGATATATATATTTTCTTTTATTGGTGCTTTTGTTGGTAACTGAAGTGAGATCCTCTTTCTAATTAGGCACAAATCAGACTTCATTGGCTCAACTCCCCAGACTGCAAACCTAGAATCATGACTTGGTCATGATTTGGTCATGATTCTCAGCCAAATGTGCTAGTGTCAGTGTGCATTTATATTGAGGTGTTCAAGAGAACTACTAAATTTTCCAGAACATATAATGTCCCAATAGTGCAAGAGTCAGGAAAGATTAGAAATATGGCATCAGGGTTTTTACAGATGGTGTGGTCTTTACAGGAAATTGCATTCATGATAGACTGAAAGCTCATGGTGACCTTTGGCAAGAGAGATATAATTAGGTTTAGGTCGCAACTATCTCTTCAGTCATTGTTTGTACAGTGATAACTGCAGAATGTATTATGTAAGTCTTAAAAAGAAACATGTAGAGTTTCAAAACTTGGTGCTTCTAGCTTTTTAAGTGGGAGATTATTTTCTTCTAATTATATTTACATTAATCTTAATAGTAACTGTAAGTTACTAATGGGATTTATAAGAATTCTTTTGAGCTTTCATTTTTAACATTGGTTTTATGTGAGCTTTCATTTTACTCTCTTTTCCATTCATCTGCCATATTATTTTCCAAAATCACTTCATAAGGGGCAACCATTTCTAAAAAGATAGAATGAATATAAAATATTTTACTTTCACCTCTGACACTGGTAGCTCTCAGCCAAGAAGAGAGTAGTAGAAATTAGGACTTTTATATTACTTTTCTACTTCAGTTAAACTCAGGTTACTGATTATCCAAGAAGAGTGCATGTCTATAATGTCCAACAGGGCCACAACCTCTACAATTTTAGGTCCGCATTGATGAGTACTGCTTACAGATTTACAAACAATTTATATATTGAGAAAGAGGGAAAAGGGCATGTCTAAAATGACTACAAAATTGAAAAAATATGAGCTAATATATTACTTTCAGAAAAAATTTTAATAAGCCATTATATGGTAATAAAGAATATTATTACTGGTTTTAATAAACTAATAATTTAAAAATTATACAGGCATCTATGCTGAAATAATAAAAAATATCAGAATAAAAAATGATGTTCTCAAAAAAATAGAAAAGTGTTAACTGATTCTTATTCAAAAATACTTCACAATATGCTAGATTTTCTGTTTTATTCTAAGGTCTAAAATATAGATCAGAGTGCTTAGCAGCCCATGGTGATGTTGTTTTTTCCTTTCTTTTGATGTTTTTGACGTCTTTTCAGTGGCACTATGAGAGCTTGAAAGCAAAAAATAAAATGAAATTAAAATTGTTTTAAATATTATTGATCTGAGTGAATTGCTTGATATCAAATTATATGTCCTACTTTCAAAAATAATTTTTTCTTCTCTATAAAATATTAGCCTGATTTATCCTTCTCTGGAATCTGTTTTGAATTTAATTGGAATGCAAATCAGTTGGGTTTCTAGGTTCTAGTGAAAATGTAAGTCCCAGTACTCAACTTTTTGTCTGTACTTACTTCCTATTCTGTGTTTTGAACACTTCTGTGCTTGATTTCTAACTCTACATGTATGACCAAAAATCCTGCCCCTTTTACCTCTGCTTCTACTCTTCCAAATATTTTCTAGACAAGAGTGTCCCACAGCATTCAAACTCATTCTGAGCTAAATCAAACTTCTCATGTGGAATGCACAATCCAGGTTATCGCACTAGGGCTGCCTGATAAATCCATCCCAATGCCTGCTTTTCGGCAGCCTGTGGGCTAACAGTGTTTTTGTGTATTTTCAACTGGTTAAGAGAAAAAAGAATCAACAGAGAAATAGTATTCCATGGTGTATTCATGAAAATTATATATAATTAAATTTTAGTGTCCATAAACAAAAATTTAACTGAAAAATCTACATGCTGCATTGTCGGCTGATTTAGTACTACAAAGGTAGAGACCTATGCCCATGGAAACCTAAATACTTGCTATCTGTACCTTTACAATAGATATTTGAGGACCACTGATATTGAATACAAGGTACCTGAATGCAAGGATTTCTTTGACATTGTATGTTATTGTCTCCCAGCACCATGAAGGGGGGCATTGTCCCTTTTGGCACTCAAAAGTACTTGTTCAAATAAAAAAATAGACACGACAAAATCTTGTTTTCTTTCTAATCTCTATTTTATATTCCAGTCTAAATTTTAGTCTAAATTATAGAATTTTTGTTTTTTTAAACTTCAAGCCTTGCTAGTTTTATCTCTGCTTCTTATCTCAGTTTTCCTTTCAAGCTTCCATTTCCATTGCCCCTGCTGTAGCCAGGCCTTCATTACATCACACCTATAATGTAGTCACTAAATACCACTGCAGCCATTTACTATTGCCATCAATCTTCCCTTCATTCTGCTGCTCTCTGATATTCTTGTGCTAATTACTGCACAACTCACTGCACCCACAGAACAAGAAAACATAAAAGAAGGGGGAAAGGCAGCAATGGGAGAAGAAAAGGGTACAGAGATGGAGATCTGCTAATCTTTGAGCCCTGGCTAAGTGCTTGCCATTGTCTCTATTCTTCATAAAAGTTCACAGGGTAAACACTCTGAGCCCTGTTTTTCAGGTGGTAAAAATTTAGTCTAAAAAAAGTGCTGTTTGCAAAACATTGTGTATCATATAAACAGGTTTTTCACAATTTATAACTAATCCTTAGCCAAGCTTTTACTTAGTTTCTCAAAAAGACAGAAATGAGAACCCTCGACTCAAGATGGCGCTGTGAGAACAACCCAGGATTGGAGCCCGCATTGAATCCGCAAACGGTGAGTCAGTGCTGCATTTCCAGACTGATCTTTGTTGCCCACAGAACGGGGAAACTCCCAAGTATAAAAAGACATGGGACGCCAGGCAGTAGGTCTGCCTGGCGAAGCCGGCAGCCGGGGCAGCGGCGGCAGGCCCTACCCAGCAATCCCCACAGGGCGCGCTTGTCCGGGTGCCTTGTTGAACCGGCAACCTGAGATTTGAGAGGGCTGGACTTGAGACTGAACGAGACTTGCACAGTAGCCCAGCCCAGGGGATTGCAGGGACAGATCGTTTGGGATACCCAGTGGGACGAACAAAACCGCGATTTCAAACTATCCCAAGCAGAAGGCCCGAGACAATCTGTGGGGGAGGGGCGTCCACCACTACCGAGGCAACCCGCCCCAACTGATATACACGCCCACTGCTGACACAACCAGCCGTTGCCGTGGCAACCCGCCCCAACTGAGATACACGCCCACTGCTGACGCAGCGAGCCATTGCCGAGGCAACCCATCCCTACTGAGATACACGCCCACTGCTGACGCAGCCTGCCGTTGCTGAGGCAACACGCTACAACGAAGAGTCTCTGCCACAGGGCGTGGCAGAGACCACAGCAGAGCCTGCAGGGACAGGGCGAATCACACAACAGCAGGGCGAAGCCTGGCAACACAACAGTGGCTAGTCTGCCTTCTAGCTGGGCAGGACACCTCATCGAACATCCAAAAATAAAGCCCAAACCCCTCAACACAGAGCATTTGAGAAAAAAAAAAGGGGTTTTTCAATGAGCTCTGTTGCAGCAGAATCAAACATAGCAGCCTAACAGCCCTGAAGGAACAACAGAGTGCACAGCTCAGCAATTAAACCCCTATAAAGTACAAACTGTCTCCTCAAGCAGCTCCCTGACCCCTCTATATCCAAAAGACTGTTATTAGGAAGGCATCATCCTGGGACAAAGATAGCAGAAAAAGAAACTGGTAGCATCCCTCGCTGTGCCACAGCTGCTAGAGATGCACCCCAGACAAGCAAGGTCTGGAGCAGACCACAGCAGTCGTACAGCGAAGGGGCTAGACTGGTAGAAGGAAAACCAAGCAACAGAAATACTTCATCATCAACATTCTGGGTGTCCACTCAGAGACCCAATCGAAAAATCAGCAACTACACAGACAACCAGCGGACAAATCCACAAAGATGGGAAGAAACCAGTGCAAAAAGGAGGAAAACACCCAAAACCAGAACACCTCGCCTCTTATAAAGGACCGAAACTCCTCACCAGCAAGGAAACAAAGCTGGACGGAGAATGACTGTGACGAAATGATGGAATTAGACTTCAGAAGATGGATAATGAGAAACTTTTGTGAGCTAAAAGATCATGTATTAAATCAATGCAAAGAAACTAAGAACCTTGAAAAAAGATTTGAAAAAAGATTCGAGGAAATGATAACAAGAATGGATACCTTAGAGAGGAATATGAATGAATTAAAGGAGCTGAAAAACACAATACGAGAACTTTGCGAAGCAAACACAAGTTTCAATAGCCGAATTGACCAAGCAGAAGAAAGAATATCTGAAGTCGAAGACCAACTCAATGAAATAAAACGAGAAACCAAGATCAGAGAAAAAAGCGCAAAAAGGAATGAACAAAGTCTCCGAGAAATGTGGGACTATGTGAAAAGACCTAACCTACGTTTGATAGGTGTACCAGAAGGGGACGAAGAGAATGAATCCAAGCTGGAAAATACGCTTCAGGACATCATCCAGGAAAATTTCCCCCACCTAGCAAGACAGGTCAACACTCAATTGCAGGAAATACAGAGAACACCACAAAGATATTCCGCAAGAAGAGCAACCCCAAGGCACATAATCATCAGATTCAACAGGGTTGAAATAAAGGAGAGAATACTAAGGGCAGCCAGAGAGAAAGGTTGGGTCACCCACAAAGGGAAGCCCATCAGACTGACAGCAGATCTCTCAGCAGAAACACTACAAGCCAGAAGAGAGTGGGGGCCAATATTCAACATTCTTAAAGAAAAGAACTTTCAACCCAGAATTTCATATCCAGCCAAACTGAGCTTCAGAAGTGAAGGAAAAATAAAATCCTTTGTGAACAAGCAAGTACTCAGAGATTTGGTCACCACCAGGCCTGCTTTACAAGAGCTCCTAAAAGAGGCACTACACATAGAAAGGATCAACCAGTACCAGCCATTCCAAAATCACACTGAATGCTAAAGAGCTTCAACATAATGAAGAATCTACAACAACTAACAGGCAAAACAGCCACTTAGCATCAAAATGGCAGTATCAAATTCACACATAACAATATTAACCTTAAATGTAAATGGACTGGACTCAAGATGGCGCTGTGAGAACAACCCAGGATTGGAGCCCGCGTTGAATTCGCAAACGGTGAGTCAGTGCTGCATTTCCAGACTGATCTTTGTTGCCCACAGAACGGAGAAACTCCCAAGTATAAAAAGACACGGGACGCCAGGCAGTAGGTCTGCCTGGCGAAGCCGGCAGCTGGGGCGGCGGCAGCCGGCCCTACCCAGCAATCCCCACAGGGCGCGCTTGTCCAGGTGCCTTGTTGAACCCACAACCTGAGACTTGAGAGGGCTGGACTTGAGACTGAACGAGACTTGCACAGTAGCCCAGCCCAGGGGATTGCAGGGACAGATCGTTTGGGATACCCAGTGGGACGAACAAAACCGCAATTTCAAACTATCCCGGGCAAACGGTCCGAGACGCTCTGTGGGGGAGGGGCGTCCACCACTACAGAGGCAACCTGCCCCAACTGATATACACGCCCACTGCTGAGGCAGCCAGCCGTTGCCGAGGCAACCCGCCCCAAATGAGATACACGCCCACTGCTGACACAGCCAGCCGTTGCCGAGGCAACCCGTCCCTACTGAGATACACGCCCACTGCTGACGCAGCCTGCCGTTGCTGAGGCAACACGCTACAACGAAGAGACTCCGCTGCAGGGCGTGGCGGAGACCACAGCAGAGCCGGCAGGAACAGCGCGAATCACACAACAGCAGGGCGGAGCCGCGGCAGCCAAACAGTGGCTAGTCTGCCTTTGAGCTGGGCAGAACACCTGATCGGACATCCAAAAATAAAGCCCAAACCCCTCAACACAGAGCATTTGAGAAAAAAAAGGGTTGTTTAATGAGCTGTGTTGCAACAGAATCAAACATAGCAGCCTAACAGCCCTGAAGGAACAACAGAGTGCACAGCTCAGCAATTAAACCCCTATAAAGTACAAACTGTCTCCTCAAGCAGCTCCCTGACCCCTCTATATCCAAAAGACTGTCATTAGGCAGGCATCATCCTGGGACAAAGAGAGCAGAAAAAGAAACTGGTAGCATCCCTCGCCGTGCCACGGCTACTAGAGGTGCACCCCAGACAAGCAGGGTCTGGAGCGGACCTCAACAGTCGTACAGCGAAGGGGCTAGACTGGTAGAAGGAAAACCAAGCAACAGAAATACTTCATCATCAACATTCTGGGTGTCCACTCAGAGACCTAAACGAAAAGTCAGCAACTACGCAGACGACCAGCGGACAAATCCACAAAGATGGGAAGAAACCAGTGCAAAAAGGAGGAAAACACCCGAAACCAGAACACATCGCCTCCTAGAAAGGACCAAAACTCCTCACCAGCAAGGGAAAAAAGCTGGACGGAGAATGACTGTGACGAAATGACGGAATTAGACTTCAGAAGATGGATAATGAGAAACTTTTGTGAGCTAAAAGATCATGTATTAAATCAATGCAAAGAAACTAAGAACCTTGAAAAAAGATTTGAAAAAAGATTCGAGGAAATGATAACAAGAATGGATACCTTAGAGAGGAATATGAATGAATTAAAGGAGCTGAAAAACACAATACGAGAACTTCGCGAAGCAATCGCAAGTTTCAATAGCCGAATTGACCAAGCAGAAGAAAGAATATCTGAAGTCGAAGACCAACTCAATGAAATAAAACGAGAAACCAAGATCAGAGAAAAAAGCGCAAAAAGGAATGAACAAAGTCTCCAAGAAATGTGGGACTATGTGAAAAGACCTAACCTACGTTTGATAGGTGTACCAGAAGGGGACGAAGAGAATGAATCCAAGCTGGAAAATACTCTTCAGGACATCATCCAGAAAAATTTCCCCCACCTAGCAAGACAAGCCAACACTCAATTGCAGGAAATACAGAGAACACCACAAAGATATTCCACAAGAAGAGCAACCCCAAGGCACATAATCGTCAGATTCAACAGGGTTGAAATAAAGGAGAGAATACTAAGGGCAGCCAGAGAGAAAGGTCGGGTCACCCACAAAGGGAAGCCCATCAGACTGACAGCAGATCTCTCGGCAGAAACACTACAAGCCAGAAGAGAGTGGGGGCCAATATTCAACATTCTTAAAGAAAAGAACTTTCAACCCAGAATTTCATATCCAGCCAAACTGAGCTTCAGAAGTGAAGGAAAAATAAAATCCTTTGCGAACAAGCAAGTACTCAGAGATTTTGTTACCACCAGGCCTGCTTTACAAGAGCTCCTAAAAGAGGCACTACACATAGAAAGGATCAATCAGTACCAGCCATTCCAAAATCACACTGAATGCTAAAGAGCTTCAACATAATGAAGAATCTACAACAACTAACAGGCAAAACAGCCACTTAGAATCAAAATAGCAGTATCAAATTCACACATAACAATATTAACCCTAAATGTAAATGGACTAAATGCACCAATCAAAAGACACAGACTGGCAAATTGGATAAAAATCCAAAACCCATCAGTGTGCTGTATCCAGGAAACCCATTTCACATGCAAGGATACACAAAGGCTCAAAATAAAGGGCTGGAGGAAGATTTACCAAGCTAATGGAAAGCAAAAAAAAGCAGGAGTTGCAATTCTCATCTCTGATAAAATAGACTTTAAAGCAACAAAGATCAAAAGAGACAAAGAAGGCCATTACATAATGGTAAAGGGATTGATACAACAAGAAGAGCTAACGATCCTAAACATATATGGACCCAACACAGGAGCACCCAGATACATAAGGCAAGTTCTTAATGACTTACAGAAGGACTTAGACTCCCACACAATAATAGTGGGAGACTTTAACACTCCACTGTCAATACTAGACAGATCAACTAGACAGAAAATCAACATGGATACCCAGGGCTTGAACTCAGACCTGGAGCAAGCAAACCTGGTGAACATTTACAGAACTCTCCACCCCAAATCCACAGAATACACATTCTTCTCAGCACCACATCACACCTACTCTAAAATTGACCACATAATTGGAAGTAAAGCACTGCTCAACAAATGCAAAACAACTGAAATCATTACAAACAGCCTCTCAGACCATAGTGCAATCAAGTTAGAACTCAGAATTCAGAAACCGACCCAGAACCGCACAGCTTCATGGAAACTGAACAACTGGCTCTTGAATGTTGACTGGGTAAACAACGAAATGAAGGCAGAAATAAAGAAGTTCTTCGAAACCAATGAGAATGAAGACACAACGTGCCAGAACCTCTGGGACACATTTAAAGCAGTCTCTAGAGGAAAGTATATAGCAACAAGTGCCCATATAAGGAGAATGGAGAGATCCAAAATTGACACCCTATCGTCAAAATTGAAAGAGCTAGAGGAGCAAGATCAAAAAAACTCAAAACCCAGCAGAAGACAAGAAATTACTAAGATCAGAGCTGAGCTGAAGGAGATTGAGACACGAAAAACCCTTCAAAAAATCAATAAATCCAAGAGCTGGTTTTTTGAAAAGATCAACAAAATAGACAGACCACTAGCCAGATTGATTAAAAATAAAAGAGAGAACAACCAAATAGATGCAATAAAAAATGATAAAGGGGAAATCACCACAGATTCCACAGAAATTCAAACCATCATCAGAGAATATTACAAACAACTCTATGCACATAAACTAGTAAACCTGGAAGAAACGGATAAATTCCTGGACTCCTGTGTCCTCCCAAGCCTAAACCAGGAGGAAGCTGAAACTATGAATAGACCAATAACAAGGTCTGAAGTTGAGGCAGCAATTAAGAGCCTACCTCACAAAAAAAGCCCAGGTCTAGATGGGTTCACAGCCGAATTCTACCAGACACACAAGGAGGAGCTGGTACCATTTCTTCTAAAACTATTTCAAACAATCCAAAAAGAGGGAATCCTTCCCAAATCATTTTATGAGACCAACATCATTCCGATACCAAAACCCGGCAGAGACCCAACGAGAAAAGAAAACTTCAGGCCAATATCCATGATGAACATAGATGCAAAAATCTTCAATAAAATATTGGCAAGCCGATTGCAACAGCAAATCAAAAAACTTATTCATCATGATCAAGTAGGATTCATCTCGGGGATGCAAGCCTGGTTCAACATACGCAAGTCTATCAATGTAATTCACCACATAAACAGAACCAAAAACAAAAACCACATGATTATCTCAATCGACGCAGAGAAGGCATTTGACAAAATTCAACAGCCCTTTATGCTAAAAATCCTCAATAAACTCGGTATCGATGGAACGTATCTCAAAGTAATAAAAGCTATTTATGACAAACCAACAGCCAATATCATACTGAATGGGCAAAAACTGGAAGCATTCCCTTTAAAATCTGGCACCAGACAAGGATGCCCTCTCTCACCACTCTTATTCAATATAGTACTGGAAGTTCTAGCCAGAGCAATCAGGCAAGAAAAAGAAATAAAAGGTATTCAAATAGGAAAGGTGGAAGCCAAATGTCTCTATTTGCAGACGACATGATAGTATACCTAGAAGACCCCATCACCTCAGCCCAAAAACTCCTGAAACTGATAAGCAACTTCAGCAAAGTCTCAGGATATAAAATCAATGTGCAAAAATCACAAGCATTCGTCTACACCAACAACAGACTTAAAGAAAGCCAAATCAAGAGCGAACTGCCATTCGCAATTGCTACAAAAAGAATAAAATACCTTGGAATACAACTCACAAGGAACGTAAGAGACCTCTACAAGGAGAACTACAAACCACTGCTCAACGAAATCAGAGAGGACACAAACAGATGGAGAAACATTCTGTGTTCATGGTTAGGAAGAATTAATATCGTGAAAATGGCTATACTGCCCAAAGTAATTTACAGAATCAACGCTATCCCCATCGAGCTACCATTGACTTTCTTCACAGAACTGGAAAAAACCACCATGAACTTCATATGGAACCAAAAGAGAGCCCACATAGCCAAGTCAATTCTAAGCAAAAAGAACACAGCGGGGGGGCATCACACTACCAGATTTCAAACTATACTACAAGGCTACAGTAATCAAAACAGCATGGTACTGGTACCAAAACAGAGATATAGACCAATGGAACAAAACAGAGGCACCGCAGGCAACACAACATACATACAACTATACAATCTTTGATAAACCTGACAAAAACAAGCAATGGGGAAAGGATTCCATGTTTAACAAATGGTGTTGGGAAAACTGGCTAGCCATGTGCAGAAAGCAGAAACTGGACCCCTTCCTGACACCTTACACTAAAATTAACTCCAGATGGATTAAAGACTTAAACATAAGACCTGGCACCATAAAAACCCTAGAAGGAAATCTAGGCAAAACTATCCACGACATAGGAGTAGGCAAGGACTTTATGAACAAAACACCAAAAGCATTGGCAACAAAAGCCAAAATAGACAAATGGGACCTAATCAAACTCCACAGCTTCTGCACGGCAAAAGAAACAGTCACTAGAGTGGATCGGCAACCAACAGAATGGGAAAAAATTTTCGCAGTCTACCCATCTGACAAAGGGCTGATATCCAGAATTTACAAAGAACTCAAACAGATTTACAGGAAAAAAACAAACAAGCCCATTCAAAAGTGGGCAAAGGATATGAACAGACACTTTACGAAAGAAGACATATATGAGGCCAACAATCATATGAAAAAATGCTCATCGTCACTGGTCATCAGAGAGATGCAAATCAAAACCACATTGAGATACCATCTCACGCCAGTTAGAATGGCGATCATTAAAAAATCTGGAGACAACAGATGCTGGAGAGGATGTGGAGAAAAAGGAACACTTCTACACTGTTGGTGGGAGTGTAAATTAGTTCAACCATTGTGGAAGACGGTGTGGCGATTCCTCAAGGCCTTAGAAATAGAAATTCCATTTGACCCAGCAATCCCATTACTGGGTATATATCCAAAAGACTATAAATCGTTCTACTATAAGGACACACGTACACGAATGTTCATTGCAGCACTGTTTACAATAGCAAAGACCTGGAATCAACCCAAATGCCCATTGATAATAGACTGGATTGGAAAAATGTGGCACATATACACCATGGAATATTATGCAGCAATCAGAAATGATGAGTTTGTGTCATTTGTAGGGACATGGATGAATCTGGAGAACATCATCCTCAGCAAACTGACACAAGAACAGAAAATGAAACACCACATATTCTCACTCATAGGTGGGTGATGAAAAATGAGAACACATGGACACAGAAAGGGGAGTACTAAACACTGGGGTCTATTGGGGGGAAAGTGGAGGGCCAGGGGGAGGGGGAGGTGGGGAGGGATAGCCTGGGGAGAAATGCCAAATGTGGGTGAAGGGGAGAAGAAAAGCAAAGCACACTGCCATGTGTGTACCTACGCAACTGTCTTGCATGCTCTGCTCATGTACCCCAAAACCTAAAATCCAATAAAAAATTAAAAAAAAAAAGACAGAAATGAATGGGGACACCCTTCTTTTATGTGAACTACATCAATTCCTGGAAGAATAACTGGCATCAATGTGCAGAGTCATGACTGTCAGGACACAACAGAGTCAGAAAGAAACCCAGAGGGACACTGAGAGATGAACCTTAGGAGGAGTGGATCGGAATATGCCTTGTGTAACACAAAGACTTTCAAATCAAATGTTACAGCCACTGCCAGCAAAGGTCGGTCACCACATATTCAAGGATAGGACAAGTGAAAGGAGGAAAAACACGATTACACAGCCACAGGGAAGCTGGAGAAAAGGTTAAAGCATTTGGCAAATGTATGAAATCCTCTGTAATTACAAGGAAAAAAATTGCCAAACTAATGGAAAAAGGCAAACAGATACTTTTAAATAATTATGACAATCTCCTCCTTTAGTTTTTATGTTCCAAATCATTACATGTTGTTCAAGTTATGATGCATATGTTTACTGTCTATTAAATTACAGTTTATTTGGTCATTTTGCCAACTTTCTTAACACCTCTATACATCTTTCAACATCTGTAAAATGCTGATGTTTAGTTAACTATTCTATAAGGCAGTTCCCAGGTTTTATTTCAATGATTTTGTGGGTTTTGAAGTTCTGATGTGAATGACTACTTTCATAAGAAAACAATTGTTATGGATATGATAATATCAGCATTCTGCACGTGAGTGTGTGTGTGAGTAAAAATAGCAATTAGATTATGATACCTATGTATTATATTCAAATATAACTTATTTTTTCAGCTACATACACTATAATAGCATGCACTCTCTAAACTTAACCATCCTGTTCAAATTCCTTCATAGTTCATTTTTTTCTCAAATGACTAATATTAGCAGCATTATAAGTAATTCCTTCTGCCCACAAGATGACAGTTTAGTATATTGTAGTTGATTTTGTCCATTTAAGCTGCTTTAACAAAATATCATACAGTAGGTATGAGGTCTGACCATGCAGTGGATGGCATGGTGACCCCGTGACCCACATGTGACCCTCTGGAGGGCCTTCCAGAATTAGAAAACCTGAAGTAGCTGGAAGGAAGAACTATCAACCCCTGTGGTGCCTAACTAACCTGTGACATTTTTCTATTGTTTCTTATTCCCAACTAAATTAACAAGGCCATTGGCCTTTGTAAGGAACCTTGGTCAATCTTGTGACTCCTCACTCTACAACCCCCTCCCAGCTTGCAAACCTACAAACCCCTCCTATCTTGCAAAAAGGATGCTAAACTTACTTCTGTAACTTTCCATTGTTTACCCCAAACCTATTAAACCAACTCCTATCCCTCCACCCTCTGCTGACTCCATTTTTGGACTCAGCCCAACATAACCCCAATGAATGAACGGCCGTGTTGCTCACACAAAGCCTGTTTGGGAGACTCTTCATTCAGAGCGTAGATTTTAACACTAGGTAACTAATAAATGACAGAAAATCTTTTTATCACAATTCTGGACACTCGGATGTCCAAGAGCAAGGCACTAGCAGATTTAATGTCTGGTGAGGGCTCACTTTCTCTTTCATAGGTAGTACTTTCTCACTGTTTTCACATGGTGAAAGGGGCAAAACAGTTCTCTGGGGTCTGCTTACTAAGCAAACTAATCTTATTTAGAAGAGTTCCACCCTCCTAAGGGCCTTACCTGATAATACTGTCACATTAATGAGTTAATTAAAATGTATAAATTTTGGCGGTACACAAACTTTCAGACCATAAGTAGTCTAACCTCAGCAAATTTAATAAACACATGTAATAAAATTACTGTTTTTATAACATAACAACCGTGTTTCTCCTAAGTATTCTTTCTTATGCTTCTAAACAAAATAATTATAGATAAGATTACAAACATATAATATAATCAGTCTTCTCAATTTCCCAAGGGATAAACATTTATTGAAATATAAGATGCTTTATCTACTCTTTTGTAATTCAGGGAAAGTCACTTGCCTGAGTACATGCCTAGTTTGATTCTGGTGAGGTTAGAAAAGTGCTAGATTATTTCTTTATGAGATAGTTTTTATGAGAAATTCTAAAATTAATGTAACTATTCTTACCTTAGAAAAGATCAAGCATTTTTAAAGTGAATTCTATATGTATTGTATGTGGATTGACTAGAAAAATTATAAAAGATAAAAAGTCTACAATCATCAAATATGAACATAAAATCCTGTACAGTAGTTTGATTAATACCTCTTTATTTCTAAATGTCATCTCTGAAGAGATAAGCACTTTTGAATTAGGTTATGCCAACTTTTGACACCTCAGAAGTAAATGCTTTAAAATAAAAAATTTAATAAAATGTTTTATTAGGCCTATTTAGTTTATCAATGTATTCTGTTTTTTCTGTGAGCTCAACACTTGGAGTTTAGTCTATGAGGCAGACATAATAAAACATTTCAAATCAGCATTGTAGGTTCTATAATATGCCCAGTTTTCTGAAGG
Source organism: Callithrix jacchus (assembly GCF_049354715.1). Lineage (NCBI taxonomy): Eukaryota > Metazoa > Chordata > Mammalia > Primates > Cebidae > Callithrix > Callithrix jacchus. The sequence goes on from NC_133506.1 coordinate 61,712,906, forward strand.
CCCACTAGAAGAAAAGTTGGTTTGCTATTTGTTGTTTGTCTGTTTTTCAGATTCTAATTTATTCCTAAAGATAGTATGTTGTCTAAAGCTATCCCATTTAACCCAGCATTCTCACCTGTGAGGCTGTGTTAACAGAAGGTGAGTATCAGAATAACTGGTACATTTTTCATTCAACAAACAACTGGCCTCTTTTGAACTTCTAACCATTCAATCCTAACTAACTCTAGGGATATGCACTTTGCCAAAATCTTTCTGTGTGTCTTTAATAGGATAGCCCCTAGCTGAGAATCCATTACCCTAAACTTGAAACACAGAAAGAAAATGCCTTGGACTTGAAGGATAGAAAATTATTTGCTGTTTATGTTCTAAGGCATAAAGCTAATAGTATCCATTCATTTATCCTTTCTTTTATTACACTATGTGCTGAAAACTATGCTCTGGTCCCATTTTGTGCTGTCTTATGCAGGACTTCTCTATAAAGGGAAAGCTAATTATCTGCCTACCTGTCTCCTAAAGTTATCTTCTTTGGTGTCACTTTTCTCCAAAATGTGCACACTTTCTGTTCAAATTCTGCTTATTTGCCTAGTACACTAGCAAGTTTAAGAAAAGATAAACATACACTCATTAGTGAAATTAAACCCATAGCCATAGGTACTCACATGACCCTCGCCCCTGGCTGTGGGTGCAGTGACAGAGGCAAGGAGGCTGGCAATCTGCAGAATATGTCACCACAGCCTCTGTGCACACCACACACTGTCCATACTCGGGAAACCACCTGATCTCAACTCCACAACCACCGTGGCTCTCTGGGGAATTGTGAGTGACAGCCTTCAACAATATGCAGATTTCATATTCTGTGCAGGTCCCCACTTTCAATAATTTAGTGACATCATTTGCTATCCAAACAACAACTCTCCTTTTCTATCAATAGGGAAAAACTTCAGGTTTTCGTATTAAACTCACCATTCCTGCTCAAAGAAGAAAGTTTGGAAATTTTTATTTTGTGTACATCGGATATTTGTAAAGCGTGAGGTGCATACACATTTGCATTATGACTTGGTTTTACCAGTTAAGGCACTAACAACCCTACCCAGAGTTTAATGTAAACTTTCCTTTTTAAATATTCATTTGTTGTCAGTTAAGATAAAATGTACCTTAGAACCTGTAGAAAAGAAAAGTAGATTCTCAATTATTGGGACCATACTAAATAATTCTGTTAATTAATGGTAGTTTCTTAAAGTGTTAATTGTATTACAATAAACATGTTTATGTACTATGGTTACTAGACAGATCCCTGCCTCAAGAACAAGAGAAATATATTAGATCATATTGCTATGCAATTTTTCTTGCTGACAGGGGCCATTTTTCAGGCACAGTATTACATATAGAACAGCAACATAATGGGAGGAGAAAACAGATGCTAAAAATCAGTCAGACATTAATCTCTTTCCCTTTATCTTCTTTACAATACAGAGATAATGAGAAGAAAAACAAATAGCTAAGAGAATAAATATTAATGATGGGTGTTTCAAGGGAATTTAATACCCCAATATTGAGATCATATATACAAAATTGACTCCTGGAAAACTAAATGATGTTCAGTGTAATAAGAGGACAATAATTAAATATTTGGCATTTTTTCTTCAAATACCAACATATAACAAGCACAGGAATGGAATGATACTTTTTTATTTCTGTTAACCTCTTCAGACATGTAATTATTCAAGTTCCTGTCTAGATATTCACTCATGTAACTTATGCATTGGAAAATCTTTACATTCATTATATCAGTTAGAATTTATTATATACCTCATATTGGACTTCAACAAAATTTTATATTTTGCAAATGCTAATATTGTCTCTCTGAGATCACTCTAATACTTACCCTTTTCATTTGTATATTTTCGTATTGGATCACAAGATCAAAGGTCCTAAGATATAACCTTGCTTTCTGCATGAACCCTTGTTCCAATATTCTGTTCTACACTGATCTTTCTCTCCTCTGAACTCTGATTAAAATTATAATCATCTATCACACAGCTGAGCCAAAATCAATTCCTATTTTATTTGAATGTAGCTTTCACTCCCCAACAACCTTTAACTTCCCATGCTGTTGGAAGCAAGTATTCATTTCAAACCATTTTTTTAATTTAATACTCACCAAATATCCAAAACAATGGAGAATGCATGTCAATGTTACTGGATCCTTAAGGTGTCAACCTCTGTGGCCAGCAAAATTTTGCCTGAATTTTGCTCTGCCCCATTGGGCTCATTCTGCCCACTCAGCCTGGCAGACTGCACTGGCTCCCACTAGTGGCCCAGATCCCACACCTGCCAAGGGTGAGCCAGATGCAGAGTGGCAAGTGTTGTGTGAGCATTTATAGGGTCCAGCCACTACATGCAGCCCAGACATGCTGACTGCAGTGGGATGGACAACTTCAGGCCATGGCTGGAGGTGACACATTTGGTGCCAGCTCCCTGCAAGGCTGTGGCTGGACCAGGCATACCATAAGCAGCTTCCATTGCTGACACTGGGAAATGCAGTGGCGCCTGAAAGCTTGGAGAAACCAAGAACCACAGAGCCCTACAGAGGTTGTCACAGCCATGACTTGAAGAGGTCCTAGGTCTGGGATCCCCAAAGGGCTGCAGCTCTTCTTTCCTTTCCTCTTCTCTCCTTCTTGTCACTCACAATATGGCAAGCAAAGGGCATGCTTCAGCCCTGTTTGTGTTACAGCTCTTTTAGCCACGCCTTTGGTGGGTCCCAAGTTCTTTTCTTGTGTCCAGGAAGAATTAGGTATGCAGACAACTGGAGGGTGAGCAAGATGAAGAGGACCTTTACTGAGTGATAGAAATGCTCAGAGGTGACCCACAGTGGGTAGCTCCTCTCCATAAGCAGGATGTACTGATGAGTGTTCAGCTCTTTGCAAAACGGGTAGCTCTTCTCTTCTATGCAGGTCAACTGGCCTCTTCAGCTCTCAGCAGAGAGGGTAGCTCCTCTCTGTAACTGGTCATCCCATTGTCTCTCCATCCTCTCCTCCTCCTCCTCTCTCTCTCTGTCTCTCTGTCTCTCTCTCTCTCTCTCTATATATATATATATATATATATATATGTGTGTGTGTGTGTGTGTGTGTGTGTGCGTGTGTATAATATATATATAAAATGTATGGAAAGTGATCTACATATGATAGAGTGAGAGACTGTCTCAAAAAAAAATAAGAGAAACAAAGGGGATGTTGTGTTATCTTATTTTACAGATGGGAAAATGAGGCCCAGTAAAGTAAATGAACTGTTCAAAGATACACAGCTAAAAATGGCAGAGGCAGGCTTGAACCCACACACTGCCCAGTTTCAAAGCTTGTTCACTATGCCATAACTGCCTTTATTTGTTTCAGGTTCTCCTCCTATGTCTTGCTTTTTGTTCTCTCTCTCTCTCTCTCTCTCTCTCTCTCTCTCTCTCTCTCTCTCTCTCTCTCTCTCTCTCTCTCTCCTCTCACTGTCTCTTTATGTCTCTGGGTTTATTTGACTCCGTCTTTCTCATCCATCTTTCTCATTCATTTTTCCAACAAGCATCCTTACTCAGGTCTCTGTGTCTGTCTCACACAGTTTTTTTTAAACATAAAATCTCTTTCTGATAAAATTAGCCATGCATGTTCAGTGGATAAAGCTTGAAAAATACACAGAAGCATAAAAGAAAGAAAAATCACCTATAACTTCACCATCCTCCTCTCATCCTTCATCCCACTTCTGGAACAATTTGTCCCAATACATAGGAATTTCCATGTGTTTTATTTGTGCATGTTTCCTGACTACCAAAGTAACACTTGGTTTTGTAAAAGATTTCATCAATACGGAAACATACAACTTGGAGAGTTAAAGTAAGTCTTGTATTTCACCTCCAGGAGGTAAATATATTTTAACAATTTGTCACTGTTCCTCCTTTTGCTTTCCTTTCTATGAGCAATTTCACCCAAATTGGAATGATGCTGTATACAGTTTGATAGCCAGCTTTTAATGTCTTACCCTTGTCTCTCATTTGCATGCTTTCACATCTTTAATTATAGTGTATCAGTTAGGGCCCAGCAGGAAACAGATGGCCCCATCAATTTAGATAATTTGAGGTGGGGTTGATACCAGAAGCCTTTATTAAGCAATTGGATAGTGAAGGCAATGACAAGAGCTAGTGCAATCTCCTGGTGCCAGCATGGCTGAGGGGTCTCATCCACAGGCCTGAAGGAAAGGGAGAGAGTTGAGGGTGTGCATGTGGTCACCTGACTTGGGGAGAAGTCACTTAGATTCATGGAGGAAACAGCCAAATTTTAGTGGTCCCCACCATAAGGAGGAGCCCTGGGAAACAAACACCCTGACCTTCTGTCCCCTCTACCTGGGTCCCAGAGCAGGGTGGAGAAGGGGCAGTAGATAAGGAGGGACAAATGGAAGACATCCACCACTGCCACACCACTATTAACATTTCCATTCCAGCAGGATCATTTGGTAACCAACCCCTGATTTCTAGGGTGGTAGATTTTTCATTCTCTCAACAGTGCCTTTTGCAGAGCAGAGGTCACTTTTTGTTTTTGTTTTTTTGGACATGGTCTCACTCTGTAACCCAAGCTGAGGCATAGTAGTGGCACAATCACCACTCACTGCAGCCTTCATCTCCCCAGTTAAAGCCATCCTCCCACCTCAGCATCCCAAGTAGCTGGATGACAGCGACCTGTCATAGGCACATGCCACCAGGCCTGGCTAATTTTCCTTTCTTCCCCAGACAGGTGGTCTCACTTTGTTACCCAGGCTGGTATGTTTCCATTTCAACATTCTTGATATTAAAAAAATTATAGAAATAGAGAGCAGATTAGTGGTTGCCAGAGTTTAAGGGAGAGGAGTGGATGTGGCTATTGAAAGGGTAATATGAGGGATCTTGTGGTATGGTGGAGTGTTTTGTATCTCATCTGTATCAGTGTGATCTGGCTAGGCTTTGTGCCCCTGGTGAAATCTCATCTTGAATTGTAATCCCCAGGTGTTGAAGGAGAGACCTGGTGGGAAGCAATTGGATTGGACTGTGGCAGCAATTCCCCCATGCTATTCTCATGATAGTGAGTGAGTTCTCACAAGATCTGATGTTTTTTTAAGTATTTGGAAGTTCCTCTGTCTTCTTTCACTCTCTCTCTCTCCTGCTGCCAGGTAAGTGGTGACTGCTTTCCTTTCTGTCATGACTGTAAATTTTCTGAGGCCTCCCCAACCATGCAGAACTGTGAGTCGATTAAACTTCTTTTCTTTATAAATTACCCAGTCTCAGGTAGCATCTTTATAGCAGTGTGAAAATGGACTAACACAAAATGTCAATATTCTGGATGTGATATAGTACCATAGTTTTTGCAAGATGTTACCATTAGGGAAAACTGCGTAAAGGGTAACCAGTGTCTGTCTGTCTCCCTCCCTCCCTCCCTCCCTTCCTTCCCTCCCTCCCTCCCTCCCTCCTTCACTTCTTACCCTTCCTCTCCTCCCTTACTTCCTTCTCTTCCTTTCCTTCCTTCCTTTCTCTCTCTCAATTTCTTTCTTTTCTTTTCACATTTCATTTGTTTGTTGACTTCCACCTGATTACTCCATAAAGTAATTACTTTAGATGCTTAAGATGGGGGGTGATTTCAGCATTGCCCACCTTCCCCTATGACAAAAGACCTCTGATCATGTACAGTAAGACACAGTCACATCTTGGAGACCTCTCTGCAGGTGAACTGCAGGGCCCCAGCCTTGTGCTGGTTAAAATAATGAAGCAACAGCCACTTACCTAAGCCAGAGTGGGCCAAGCTACTTCCACACAGATTGTAAAACAGGTTTTAAGTTTCTCTCTTCTTAGATGAGAGGCCAAGTGTCTTCCCTATCTGCCTGCTTTTCTAGTGGCTCATGGACCATCATCACCTGGCTGACCTGGAGGGGCTTAGCCACAGCGGATCATGTGGCAACCAGGGCTGTCAGGGGCAGCCTCCATTTCCATTCTGTCTCATAAGCAACCTGGAAGATATGGGCCTAAGCTTTGGTGAGGATGAGAGTCTGTCTTGGAATTGGGTCCTACAGGGGTGAGTCCAGAGGCGGGGCCGGGAAAAGAAGGTCAATTGGTAACATCATTCAAAGACCTGCTGCCTCCAGAGCACACCTCCTGCAACGCCTTATCAAGTGAGCAAGCTGACAGAATGGCCACACAGCCCAGGCCTGACCTGGCAGAAGACAGGAACCATTAGCAAATAAGTGACTTTTCCAAAAAACAAGATCTTGTTCAGGGCTGGGGCCTTGAGAGGCTTTTTGATGTTTCAGTCACCATGCCCTGCCTTCCTGTCTCAACATCCAGGGCTCTAAATCCATGGTAGAATGGCCAGTGTGTGGCCTTAGTGCCATGGCCATATGGGGTGGATGTGGGCTGCCCACCTAGTGACCCTGGGAGGCAGAAGTTTCTTTGCCTTTAGGGACAAACTTCAGTGAGCTGCTGAACATTCACCCAGAATCTGGACTGCCATAGCTTGGTGCCACATTCAGAAACTCGTGGCTCAACACATTGCCACACTTTCCACAGGACACCTTCAAGGCTTCAGGACAACTGTGCTCTGGGTGCTTGGCCATGCTGTTGGAAAGGATGGTCTTGGTGAATGACAGGGGAATGAGTGTGCATACTACAAGAGGCTGGAGAAGAGCTCATGATCACAGTTGGCACACACATAGATGCCTGGCTCAAAGTGATTCTGGAAAACCTCACCCCTGAAGAAGCTGCAGAACAACAGGAAGCCACTGGGACCACTGCGTGCTTGCCCCCTCTGACAGACCCAAAGCTGCCCACTCCACGACCACCAGAACTCACGCCCACTTCCCCACCCCTCCCATGAACCTATCTCTTTGCATTATCTCTTACCATTGCACGTGAATCCACAATTATGTCAAAGTAAAATGTCTAGTTAAAACAATCAAACAGATTTCCTTGGGAGCTATACATGTATTATGCAAATATGTAAAACATGGGTAATATATAAAATGTTTAAAAATGTATGAAACAGTGCCCAAGGATGTGTCCTAAATTGATTAATAGTGAGTTTGTTATCACTGGAGAGAGCATTGGGAACTGAGAAGATGATGGTTGGAATATTTAAATTTATCAATATTTTAATTTCTTTTTCTTTCTTTCGCTCTGTGGCCCAGGCTGGAGTGCAGTGGCACAATCTTGGCTCACTGCAACCTCCACCTCCACCATGCCTAGTTAATATTTGTATTTCTAGTAGAGACAGCCTTTCACTGTGTTGGCCAAGCTGGTCTTAAACTTCTGACCTCAGGTGACCTACCTGCCTCAGCCTCCCAAAGTGCTGGGATTACAGGCATGAGCCACTGCACCTGGCCATATTTTAATTTCTTACAAGGAGAATGAATTCTACCTAACTAAACATTAAAACAAAACAAACTCACTGGATAGGATGGAAAAGGTAGCTCACTGCTTCTTCAGTTGCTGGTAGGGTAGATCATTTGTGAGACTTTCTTAAAACGTACATGATTCCAACCTCCAAAGCTTTTTTTTTGAGACATAGTCTCACTTTGTCACCCAAGATAGAACTCAGTGGTGCAATGTCAACTTACTGCAGCCCCTGCCTCCTAGGCACAAGCAATCCTGATACCTCAGCCTCCTGAGTAGCTAGGATTACAGTGCCTGCTACCACACCTAGCTAATTTTTGTCTTTTTAGTAGAGATGGAGTTTTGCCATGTTGGCCAGGCTAACTCCTGGAACTCCTGACCTCAAGTGTGATCCACCCACCTTGGCCTCCCAAAGTGCTGGGACTGTAGGCGTGAGAGTCCCTGTACCAGGAGAGAATGGCCTCTGGAGCTTCTGATAGTGGCTTTGTAAAACGTTGTCCTTATCCTCTGCCACTTTGTCGCTGTGCTGGTATTCTCCACTGACCTCTCCTGATCAGTGCTAATGGCACCTCTGAGGCTTGGCTGCCCTCTGGCTTATGGTTGTGTTTAGCCAGTGGAGGTGCCGGCAGGAGACTAAGAGAGAGCAGAGAGCAGGGTGGGGGTATTTATTCTCCTATTTGCTGGCTCCCCCTGCAAGTCTGGAGTTTGACAGTGGCTGTAACCCTCTATCTACAGCCACAATCTTTGTCCTGTCATGCCTAGGAGTGCTAACAGCTTGCCCTGTTACTGGCCTCTGGGTGCATCACCACCTCTTGTTTCTTCCTTAACCCTGCCCACTTTTCCCCTATTTCAACATTTGAGGAGCTCATCTGCTTCCTGAAGATTTCTATATTTCCCCCCCTTAGTTTTCTTAATAAAAATATTGGAGACTGAGGCCATTAAAGGCTCACATGTTGTTATAAGCAAAAATTTAGGCTAGGCTTGATGGCTCATGCCTATGATCCCAACATTTTGGTATACCAAGGCAGGAGGATTGTTTGAGACCAGGAGTTTGAGGCCAGCCTGAGCAACATAACAAGAGACCATCTCTACACACAAGATACAAAAATTATCCAGGTGTGGGGGTGTCCACCGGTAGTTCTAACAACTCAGGGGGCTGAAGTGGAAGGATTGCTTGAGTCTGGGAGGTGGAGTGTCATCATAATGCCACTGCACTCCAGTCTGGTGTCAGAATGAGACCTGTCTCAAAAAGAAAGAAATAATAGAGATACTATGCACCCTTTATCCAGTTTTCCCCAATGATAATGTCTTAAAAATGCTAGTCCAATACCACAACCAGATACTGAGATTAATACAGTCCACCCATCTTATTCAAATATCTGAGTTTTACTTGCATTGAGTGTGGGTTGTTTTTTTTTTGAGATGGAGTTTCCCTCTTGCTACCCAGTCTGGAGTGCAATGATGCGATCTCAGCTCACCACCACCTCCGCTTCCTGGGTTCAGAAAATTCTCCTGCCTCAGCCTCCTGAGTAGCTGGGATCACAGGCATGTGCCACTGTGCCCAGATAATTTTTTTTTTTTTTGCATTTTTAGTAGAGACGGGTTTCACTATGTTGACCAGGATGGTCTCAATCTCTTGACCTCGTGATCCACCCGCCTCGGTCTCCCAAAGTGCTGGGATTACAGGCTTGAGCCACCATGCCTGGCCTGCATTGAGTGGGTTTTTGTATGCCTGTGTGTGTGTTTAACCATACAGTTTACTGTATGCAATTTAGTTATATAATTTCATCACATGCCTAGGTTCATGTATGCATCACCACAGTAAAGAGGAAAGAGTTCCATCACCATGAGCATCCTTGGGGCCATTTTTTTTAAATGGAGTCTTGCTCTGTCACCCAGGTTGGAGTGTAGTGGCACAATCTTAGTGCACTGCAACCTCCACCTCCTGGGTTTAAGTAATTTTAGTAGAGAAGGGGTTGTTGATCAGGCTGTTCTTGAACTCCTGACCTAGTGATCTGCCCTCCTCGACCTCCCAAAGTGCTGGGATTATAGGTATGAACCACTATGCCTGGCTGGGGGCCATTTTTTTAATAACCACACCCACCTTCCTCCCTCCACCATCTTTCTCTAACTCCTTGCAACAACTACTTTATCCTCCACTTTCAAATGTTTCTCATTTCAAAAATAGTATATAGCTTGGGTGCAGTGGCTCATGCCTGTAGTCCCAGCACTTTGGAAGGCTGAGATGGGAGGATCACTTAGAGCCCGGGAATTCAAGACAAGCCTGGACAACTTAGGGAGACCCTGTCTCTACAAAAATATTTAAATTTGGCCAGGCACGGTGACATGTGCCTGTGATCTCAGCAACTCTGGAGACTGAAGTGAGAGAATTGCTTGAGCCCAGGAGGTCAAGGCTGCCAGTGAGCCATGATTTCGCAACTGTACTCCAGCCTGGGTGAGAGAGCAATACTCTAAATTTAAAAAAAATTTATATATATAAAATTTTATATATATATATATCATATATATGATCATGAAGTAGTATGTAACCTTTTGGGATGGGCTTTTACCACTCAGCATAATTCTCTGGATATTCATTCAAGTTGTTGCATATATCAATAGTTCATTCCTATTTGATGGTATATATTTGCCAGAATTTGTGTGACCATGCACCCCTAAAGGTACAACTGGGCTTTCTAGTTTTGGCTATTACAAATGAAGTTGCTATAAACATTTGCAAAGCAAATAGCTGTTATTGCACAGACATAAGTTTTCGTTTTTCTTGAGTAAATATTCAGGCATATTTTTCTGGGCTGACTAGGAGTTGCATATTTCACTTTACAGGAAACTGCTGAACTGTATTTTAGAATGGCTGCTCCACTTTTCCATTCCCACCAGGAATGTATGTGTGACCCAGTTCCTAGATCATGTTTGAGTTATACTCATGAATATGTTCTCCAAAGCTTTTTGTTATTTCTTAAACTCCCGAAGTAGTGTTTGCAACAGACTAGGAGTCTCAAGCAGTGAGTCACAAGACACTTTTCTATTGGAACAGCATTCAGTTGAATTTTTTTTAATTTGTTGCATTTTAGGTTTTGGGGTACATGTGCAGAACATGCAAGATAGTTGCATAGGTACACACATGGCAGTGTGTTCTGCTGCCTTCCTCCCCTTCACCCACATTTGGCATTTCTCCCCAGGCTCTCCCTCCCCAGCTCCCCCCAACCGCTGTCCCTCCCCTATTCCCCCCAATAGACCCCAGTGTGTAGTACTCCCCTCCCTGTGTCCATGTGTTCTCATTTTTCATCACCCACGTATGAGTGCTAATATGCAGTTTTTCATTTTCTGTTCCTGTGTCAGATTGCTAAGAATGATGTTCTCCAGATTCATCCATGTCCCTACAAACGACATGAACTCATTGTTTTTGATTGCTGCATAGTATTCCATGGTGTATATGTGCCACATTGTTCCAGTCCAGTCTATCATTGATGGGCATATGTGTTGGTTCCAGGTCTTTGCTATTGTAAACAGTGCTGCAATGAACATTCGTGTGCATGTGTCCTTATAGTAGAATGATTTATAGTCCTTTGGATATATACCCAGTAATGGGATTGCTGGGTCAAACGGAATTTCAATTTCTAAGGACTTCAGGAATCACCACACTGTCTTCCACAATGGTTGAACTAATTTACACTCACACCAGCAGTGTAAAAGTGTTACTATTTCTCCACATCCTCTCGAGCATCCGTTGTCCCAGATTTTTTAATGATCGCCATTCTAACTGGCGTGAGATGGTATCTCAATGTGGTTTTGATTTGCATCTCTCTAATGACCAGTGATGATGAGCATTTTTTCATATCTTAGTTGGCCTCATTTAGGTCTTCTTTTGTAAAGTGTCTGTTCATATCCTTTGCCCATTTTTGAATGGGCTTTTTGTTTTTTTTCTGTAAATCTGTTTGAGTTCTTTGTAAATTCTGGATATCAGCCCTTTGTCAGATGGGTAAACTGCAAAAATGTTTTCCCATTCTGTTGGTTGCCGATTCACTCTAGTGACTGTTTCTTTTGCCATACAGAAGCTGTGGAGTTTGATTAGGTCCCATTTGTCTATTTTGGCTTTTGTTGCCAAGGCTTTTGGTGTTTTGGTCATGAAGTCCTTGCCTACTCCTATGTCCTGAATGGTTTTGCCTAGATTTTCTTCTAGGTTTTTTAAAATGCCAGGTCTTATGTTTAAGTCTTTAATCCATCTGGAGTTAATTTTAGTGTAAGGTGTCAGGAAGGGGTCCAGTTTCTGCTTTCTGCACATGGCTAGCCAGTTTTCCCAACACCATTGATTAAACAGGGAATCCTTTCCCCATTGCTTGTTTTTGTCAGGGTTATCAAAGATTGTATGGTTGTAGATACGTTGTGTTGCCTCCGATGCCTCTGTTCTGTTTCATTGGTCTGTATCTCTGTTTTTGTACCAGTACCATGCTGTTTTGATTACTGTAGCCTTGTAGTATAGTTTGAAGTCCGGTAGTGTGATGCCTCCTGCTGTGTTCTTTTTGCTTAGAATTGACTTGGCTATACGGGCTCTCTTTTGCTTTCATAAGAAGTTCATGGTGCATTTTTCCAGTTCTGTGCAGAAGGTCATTGGTAGCTTCATGGGGATAGCATTGATTCTGTAAATTACTTTGGGCAGTATAGCCATTTTCACGATATTGATTCTTCCTAACCATGAACATGGAATGTTTCTTTATCTGTTTGCATCCTCTCTTATTTCGTTGAGCAGTGGTTTGTAGTTTTTCTTGAAGAGGTCCCTTACATTCCTTGTAAGTTGTATTCCTAGGTATTTTATTCTTTTTGTAGCAATTGCGAATGGCAGTTTGTCCTTGATTTGGCTCTCTTTCAGTCTGTTATTTGTGTATAGGAATGCTTGTGATTTTTGCACATTGATTTTATATCCTGAGACTTTGCTGAAGTTGCTTATCAGTTTCAGGAGTTTTTGGGCTGAGGTGATGGGGTCTTCTAGGTATACTATCATGTCGTCTGCAAATAGAGACAATTTGGCTTCCACCTTTCCTATTTGAATACTCTTTATTTCTTTTTCTTGCCTGATTGCTCTGGTTAGAACTTCCAGCACTATATTGAATACGAGTGGTGACAGAGGGCATTTTTGTCTAGTGCCAGATTTCAAAGGGAATGCTTCCAGTTTTTGCCCATTCAGTATGATATTGGCTGTTGGTTTGTCATAAATAGCTTTTATTACTTTGAGATACGTTCCGTGAATACCGAGTTTATTGAGGGTTTTTAGCATAGAGGGCTGTTGAATTTTGTCAAATGTCTTCTCTGCGTCAATTGAGATAATCATGTGGTTTTCGTCTTAATTCTGTTTATGTGGTGAATTAAGTTTATAGACTTGGGTATGTTGAACCAGCCTTGCATCCCTGGGGTGAATCCTACTTGATCATGATGGATAAGTTTTTTGATGAGCTGTTGCAATCAGTTTGTCAGTATTTTATTGAAGATTTTTGCATCTATGTTCATCATGGATATTGTCCTGAAATTTTCTTTTCCTGTTGAGTGTCTGCCGCATTTTGGTATCAGGATGATGTTGGTCTCATGAAATGATTTGGGAAGGATTCCCTCTTTTTGGATTATTTGGAATAGTTTCAGAAGGAATGGTACCAGCTCCTCTATGTGTGTCTGATAGAATTCGGCTGTGAACCCATTTGGACCTGGGCTTTTTTTGAGTGGTAGGCTCTTAATTGCTGCCTTGACTTCAGACCTTGTTTTTGGTCTATTCATAAGTTCAGCTTCCTCCTGGTTTAGGCTTGGGAGAACACAGGTTTCCAGGAATTTATCCATTTCTTTTAGGTTTACTAGTTTATGTGCATAGAGTTGTTTGTAGTATTCTCTGATGATGGTTTGAATTTTGTCGAATCTGTGGTGATTTTCCTTTATTGTTTTTTATTGCATCTACTTGGTTGTTCTCTCTTTTCTTTTTTATCAATCTGGCTAGTGGTCTGTCTATTTTGTTGATCTTTTCAAAAAACCAGCTCTTGGATTTATTGATTTTTTGAAGGGTTTTTCGTGTCTCTATCTCCTTAAGTTCTGCTCTGATCATAGTTATTTCTGGTCTTCTGCTAGGTTTTGAGTTTTTTTGATCTTGCTTCTCTAGCTCTTTCAATTTTGACTATAGGGTGTCAATTTTGGATCTCTCCACACTTCTCATATCGGCACTTATTGCTATATATTTTCCTCTGGAGACTGCTTTAAATGTGTCGGGTATGTTGTGTCTTCGCTCTCGTTGGTTTCGAAGTACTTCTTTATTTCTGCCTTCATTTCATTGTTTATCCAGTCAACATTCAAGAGCCAGTTGTTCAGTTTCCATGAAGTTGTGTGGTTCTGAGTTAGATTCTGAATTCTGAGTTCTAGTTTGATTTTACTATGGTCTGAGAGACTGTTTGTTATGATTTTAGTTGTTTTGCATTTGCTGAGGAGTGATTTACTTCCAATTATGTGGTCAATTTTAGAGTAGGTGTGATGTGGCGCTGAGAAGAATGTATATTCTGTGGATTTGGGGTGGAGAATTCTGTAAAAGTCTATCAGGTTTGCTTGTTCCAGGTCTGAGTTCAAGCCCTTGATATCGTTGTTAATTTTCGGTCTGTTTGATATGTCTATTATTGACAGTGGAGTGTTAAAGTCTCCCACTATTATTGTGTGGGAGTCTACGTCTTTTTGTAAGTCGTTAAGAACTTGCCTTATATAACTGCGTGCTCCTGTATTGGGTCCATATATATTTAGGATCATTAGCTCTTCTTGTTGTATCGATCCTTTTACCATTATGTAATGGCCTTCTTTGTCTCTCTTGATGTTTGTTGCTTTAAAGTCTATTTTATCAGAGATAAGAATTGCAACTCCTGCTTTTTTTTTTTCTCTCCATTTGCTTGGTAAATCTTCCTGCATTTGTTTATTTTGAGCCTTTGTGTATCCTTGCCTGTGAGATGTGTTTCCTGGATACAGCACACTGATGGGTTTTGGTTTTTTATTTAATTTGCCAGTCTGTGTCTTTTGATTGGTACATTTAGCCCATTTACATTTAGGGTTAATATTGTTATGTGTGAATTTGATACTGCCATTTTGATACTAGCTCGCTGTTTTTCGCATTAGTTGATGCAGATTCTTCATTTTGTTGATGCTCTTTATCATTTGGTATGTTTTTGGAATGGCTGGTACTGGTTGTTCCTTTCTATGTGTACACCTCTTTCAGGAGCTCTTCTAAAGCAGGCCTGGTGGTGACAAAAATCTCTGAGTACTTGCTTGTTTGAAAAGGATTTTATTTTTCCTTCACTTATGAAGCTCAGTTTGGCTGGATATGAAATTCTGGGTTAAAATTTCTTTTCTTTAAGGATGTTCAATATTGGCCCCCACTCTTTTCTGGCTTGTAGCATTTCCGCCAAGAGATCTGCTGTGAGTCTGATGGGTTTCCCTTTGTGGGTGACCCGACCTTTCTCTCTGGATGCCCTTAGCATTTTCTCTTTCATTTCAACCCTGGTGAATTTGATGATTATGTGCCTTGGAGTTCCTCTTCTTGCAGAACATCTTTGAGGTATTCTCTCTATTTCCTGGACTTAACTATTGGCCTGCCTTGTTAGATTGGGGAAATATTACTGCATAATATTCTGAAGAGTATTTCCCTGCTTGGATTCATTCTCTTCATCACATTCTGGTACACCTATCAAATGTAGTTTAGGTGTCTTCACATAGTCCCACGTTTCTTGGAGACTTTGTTCATTCCTTTTTGCGCTTTTTTCTCTAATCTTGGTTTCTCGTTTTATTTCATTGAGTTGATCTTTGACTTCTGATATTCTTACTTTTGCGTGGTCAATTCAGTTGTTGAAACTTGTGCCTGCTTCGCGAAGTTCACGTGTTGTGTTTTTCAGCTCCTTCAATTCATTTATATTCCTCTCTAAGTTGTTCATTCTTCTTATCATTTCCTTGAATTTTTTTTCAAATCTTTTTTCAAGTTTCTTAGTTTCTTTGCATTGATTTAGAACATGTTCTTTTAGCTCACAGAAGTTTCTCATTACCCATTTTCTGAAGTCTGATTCCATCATTTTATCACACTCATTCTCCGTCCAGTTTTGTTCTCTTGCTGGTGAGGAGTTTTGGTCCTTTGTAGGAGGCGAGGTGTTTTGGTTTTGGGTACTTTCCTCCTTTTTGCGCTGGTTTCTTTTCATTTTTGTGGGTTTATCCACCTGTCGTCTGAGTAGTTGCTGACTTTTCTATTGGGTCTCTGAGTGGGCACCCAGATTGTTGATGATGAAGTATTTCTGTTACTTAGTTTTCCTTCTAACAGTCTATCCCCTCTGCTGTATGACTGCTGAGGTCCTCTCCAGGCCCTGCTTGTCTGGGGTACACCTGTAGCAGCTGCAGAACAGTGAGGGGTGCTAAAAGTTTCTTTTTCTGCTATCTTTGTCCCAGAATGATGCCCGCCAAATATCTCTCTGATTAGTTTTTTTTGAGGTGACTCTCTGGATATACAGGGTCAGTGAGCTGCTTGAGGAAGCAGTCTGTACTTTATAAGAGTTCAAGTGCTGAGCTATGAACTCCGTTGATCATTCAGGGCAGTTAGGCCAGTAGGTTTAAGTCTGCTGCTGCAGAACTCATAAAACCCCTTTTTTTCCTCAGATGCTCTGTCTCGGGTAGTTAAGGCTTTCTTTGTGAGTATCCATTCCACCTCCCTGCTCAGCTAGGAGGCAGTCTAGTCACTATTTGCCTGTCGAGCCTCTGCCCTGCTGCCGCTGGCTCCGCCTTGTTGGCAGAGTATCTCTGTTATGGTGGGTTGCCTCAGCAATGGCAGGCTGCATCAGCAATGGGAGTGTACCTCAGTAGGGGTGGAATGCCTCAGTAATGGCGGACGCCCCTCCCTTACTGAGCTGCACCATCCTGAGCTGCACCATTCTGGGTTCAGCTGTGCCTGCAGTGAAACTCTCAACTCCGAGCGTTTTGAATCACCATTTTGTTTGTCCCTGTGTGGGTGGGACCCGCCGAGCCTGATCACCTGGCTCCCTGCCTCAGCCCCTTCTTTTTTTTTTTTCTTAAGTAGAACAGTTGACTCTCTCCCAGGTGTTTCAGTCGGCTGCTGATACGGCACTGGGATCTGTGTGATTTCCCATGCAGCACCCCACCGCGCTGGCTCAAACATCTCTTCCCAGTAATCTCCTGGTCTGGCTCACTGTCCAAGTCCCGTTTAATCAGATGGATATGCTAATCTGCCCTCCCACATCTCAGATTGCCAGTTTAACAGGGCATCCAGACCAGTGCATTCTGTGCAAAGTGCCACTGCATTGTGGCGCCAGCCAAAGTGGCTGCGTGAGCCTTAACAGCTGCACTGGTGTCCCGTGTCTCTCCTAAACCGGGGAATTTTTCCGTTCTGTGGGCAACAAAGATCCTTCTAACAGGAAATGCAGATAGAACTCACCCTCTGCGTCTTCACTGAGAGCTGCAATCCTGATTTGCCTCTACCGTGCCATCTTGGCAGTCCCCTCCCTCAATTGAATTTTTTATTGCACATAACTCAAGCTCAATAATCTGCATTGTGGTGCTCAGAGCTGAATCAGTGATTATCAGTAATTTGCATCTGGCACTTTCCTCCAACCAATCCATGGCACTCTATTCTTCCTGCCATTACTAATTTTCCTTCTAGTTCTTCAGTCTTTGGAGACACATAATTTTATTTCAGCCTAATGGTATCTATCAGTTAGACACTTTTGGTGGTAAATAACCAAAAACTCAACTCATGCTGGCTTGAGCAATGGAGAATTTATGAGCTTAAAAAACTGAGAAGTCTAGGGCTAGTGGTAAGGCTTCAGGTTAAGTTTGATCTAGCAGCTTAAGACATCAGTAACCTCTTAGTTGGTTTTCTTTCTTTTTTTTGAGATGAACTATTTCTCTGTCATGCAGGCTGGAGTGCAGTGGCATGATCTCAGCTCACTGCAACCTCCACCTCTCAGGTTCAAGTGATTCTTCTGCCTCAGCCTCCCAAGTAGCTGGGATTACAGGTGTGCACCACCATGCCTGGCTAATTTTTGTATTTCTGATAGATATGGGGTTTCACCATGTTCCCCAGGGTGGTCTCTAACTCCTAACATCAGGTTATCTGCCTGCCTCAGCCTCCCAAAGTGCTGGGATTACAAGCGTGAGCCACCAAGCCCAGCCTTAGGTTTTTTGTTTTTTTAATATTTCAGGTCTCCATTCTGCTGATGAGATAGCATGTTTGCTCTTGTAAATCCAAAACAGGTCTAGCAGCATCCCAGGCTTCAGGCTTCAGACTTCACTTTTCTCCAGTAGAAAGAAAACCAGCATCTTTTTACCAAGTTGTTCAGGACTGAGGATCATTCTGATTGAACTGAATTAGGTTACATGCCCATAACAAACCAATCGCTGTGGCTAAAAAGACAAACTGATGGAAATGGCTACATCCAGATTACAGACCCCATCCCAGGGATGGGGAGGGGCTTGAATCATTTAGATTCCCAATTGAAATGGGGGATGCCAGGAAAGATTTGGAAGAGGTGACAGAAGCTTGGAAAGTACACTTTATGGACACTTTTTGGAATCTTTTTCTTTTATTTATTTTTGAGACAGGGTCTGGCTCTGTCACCCAGGCTGGAGTACAGTGGTACAATCTCGGCTCACTGCAACCTTCACCTTCCAGGTTCAGGCAGTTCTCCTGCCTCAGCCTCCTGAGTAGCTGGTATTACAGGCACATGCCACCCAATTCTCTAATTTTTGTATTTTTAGTAGAGACCGGGTTTCTCCATGTTTGCCAAGTTTTGCTGGTTGTTAAAACCTCTATGTTTTTGAGTAGGAAAATATGCACAGGCAACTCATATCATGATTTTCTCATACTAAGGAAGACATATAACCATGAAAAAGTCACTACTTACCCATAATATTATAAATTATAAATTTATAAACAAACCTAATTACAATGAATTAAAAGTGGTCTCATGTAGGAAGTGTGCCTGACTTACTCAAAACTTACCTAGGGTTGGGTGCAGTGGCTCACACCTGTAATTCCAACACTATGAGGCCAAGGCAGGAGGATTGCTTGAGACTGAGTTTGGACCAGCCTGGGCAACATACCAAGATCCTGCCTCTACAAATACTAGCTGGCAGTGTGGTGCATGCCCGTAGTCCCAGCTAGTTGGGAGGCTGAGGTGGGAGGACCACTTGAGCCCAGGAGGTCAAGGCTGCAGTGAGCTGTGATCATACCACTACACTCCGACCTGGGAACATAGTGAGACTGTATCTCAAAAACAAACAAAAATATGTGTAGGTTATTCTGTATGGGATAGATCAGTCATACAAAAACATATGTAGGGTATTCTGTATGGGATAGATGAGAGATGGCAGAGCATTTCCAGTGATAACCCAGGGAGCCTGGGATCAAATTCCCATTCCACATCTACACGTTGTGTGAGCTCATGTTTCATTCATAACCTCTCTGTGCTGCAGTTCTTTCATTCATAAAATGTCAGCCAATAACCAGTCAACTACCTAACAGAGTTGCTAGGGAGAAAAAATAAAAACAGATATTGACATGAGAAGAGCTTAAAATGGTGCCAGAAAGTGCTGAGTATATATTAGCTATAAATTATATACATATATATGTGTGTGTGTGTGTGTGTGCTATTATTAGCAGTAGTTAAGAAAAACATGTAATTGCAATTTTTCAACAGTAAACTAACAATACCTTATTAAGTGGTAAATTAATAAATATCATATTAATATAACAATATGAAAGCTAGAGACCGCTCACCTGAGGCACTAGAGACAGCTCATCTGAGGCACGGATGAACAAAAAACAGAGAAAGGGGGCCAGGTGCAGTGGCTCACACCTGTAATACCAATGTTTTGAGAGGCCAAGGGTGGATGACAGCTTGAGGCCAGGAATTTAAGACCAGCCTGGGCAACACAGTGAGACTCCCATCTCTAAAACAAAACAAAACAAAAAGAATTATTTATGCATGGTGGGGGGTGCCTGCAGCTCTAGTTACTTAGGGACTACTCAAAGCTGAAGCAGGAGAATCCTTGGTGCCCACAGGATTGAGGTTACAGTGAACTGTCATGTCACCACTACACTCCAGCCTTAGCCCAGAGACAGTGACACCCTGTCTCTAAAAAAGAAAATTAAAAAAAGAGAGAAGGGGTAATACTCAGGGTGTAAACCAAAAATAAAATTCTAAGAACCCCCACAACCATCTGAATGGACCCCGTCCTCTCTTCCAAGGTCATTCCAAAGTTAACCTGAAAAACTAGTTCAGGCCATAATCACAAGAGGGAGTAGGACATGCGTCATCATACCCTCCTTCCTTTTGGAATTACTGATAGAACAGACATTGAAGTCTGATTTAAAAAAAAATGTTTGCAATCTATTTTCTCTGAAGTCTGCTATCTGAACACAGCCAATAGAAGAAAAACAGGATATCTGAATACAATGGGTGGACAGTATCAATATCAATATTCCTGGTTGTGGTATTGGACTGGAGCTTAGTAAGATGTTACTATTTGGGGAAACTGGGTAGAGTCCACAGGATCTCTCTGCATTTTCTTCCCTTCCTTCCTTTCTTTGTCTCCACAACCCCTTATGGTAACCCAGACATTCCTCTCTATTGATAATAACTCAACCAATTGCCCATGAGAAACTCTTTGAATCCCCCTATGACTTGGAAACACTCCATGGCTTCCATGTGTCCTGCCTTTCTGGGTGGAACTACTGTACATCTTACATGTACCAACTGATACCTTACGTCTCCCTAAAGTGTATAAAACCAAGTGGTGGGCCAGGTGCTGTGGCTCATGCCTGTAATCCCAGCACTTTGGGAGGCCGAGGCTGGTGGATCACCTGAGATCAGGAGTTTCACACCAGCCTAGCACACATGGCAAAACCCTGTCTCTACTAAAAAGGGAAAAATTAGTTGAGTGTAGTGGTGCATGCCTATAGTCCCAACTATTCAGGAGGCTGAGGCAGGAGAATCACTTGAACTTGGGAGGTGCAGTGAGTGGAGATCACAACACTGCACTCCAGCTCGAGGGATACAGCGAGACTTCATCTCAAGAAAAAAAAGTTGTGGCCTGGCAACCTTGGGCACATATTCTCCGGATCTCCTGTGGGCTGTGTCATGGGCCATCAGTCACTCACATTTGGCTCAGAATAAATTTCTTCAGATGTTTTACAGAGTTTGACCCTGTTCATTAATTGAGAAGTTAAAGAAAAATATGAAGACAGGGACAAACAGAAATGTAATGAGAAAGGAGACAAAGACGAAGTGGACAGCACTGGAAAGCCAGGTGTGAATACTTGAGGGCAGGCATTTAAATGATTCGATAGCTCTGCCAAGCCTGTAGCTTCAAAGAGAAGGAACAAGTGTCTTAGTTCATTCCTAGAGTACAGAAGAGAGATGAGACAGGCAAAGAAAGAAAAACAAATGTCCAGAAAACAGACATAGGCTGTTGGTTCAGGATAGAGGGTTGGAAGCCAGCCGTCCCTGGCACAGGCCAACCTTGGGTTGAAGTCCTCACACCCAGCTGGGATCCCAAAGGCCTGCCAAAGAAGGGCAGATGGCTTGAGCTCAGGAGTTAGAGACCAACCCGGGCAATGGGGCAAAACCAGGTTTCTACAAAAATGGTGGTGGCGCCCACTGGTAGTCCCAGCTACTTTGGGAGATGGAGGTGGGAGGACTGCTTGAACCTAGGAGGTTGAGTCTGCAGTGAGCTGTGACTGTGCCACTACTACAATCTGGGCAATAAAGCAAGACCCTGTCTCTACAGTGAAATAAAAGAAGCTTTCTCTTTCTCAGCTACACCTGCAGGGCTGCCCTGGTAAAAAATATGAGATGATTTGTCTGTGTCAATTACATAGAAGAGGGACTGATGCACAGTCTATATAAGGGCTGCTTGTGATGGCAGAAAGAAGATAAGGGCAACCGGGATGAAGCAAAGCAAGAGGAAACAGACAGTAGAGACAGGGACACAGATGATTTGGAAACCAAGGGTTGGAGGCCAGCCATCCCTGGCACAGGCCAATCTTGGGTTGAAGTCCTCACCCCCGACTGGGATCCCAAAGGCCTGCAGCCAGCAGTGATGTTCTGAAAGCCTGCCCAGGATGGGGAAGCCCAGTTGCAAACTCTTTCTCAGCCCTGCACATAAAAGCCAGCATGGGTTGTCGAGGCTCTGTTGCCCAAGTGGAGACTGCTCTGGATGCCTCCCAGGAAACAGTGGACCACACCACCTGCCACAGCACAAAGCTCAGAGGGTGCACTGCAGGGAGCAGTGAGAGCAGAGGCTGAGGCGAGGGGACTGCCCCAGCTTTCTCTCCCCCTGCGTTTGCTGCGCCATTGAGCTCTGAGCATTGCCTCTCCTTGCGAGCCTGACCCAAGGCTGAGGTTGGACCTGTGGGCCCCTCTTTGGCCTCCCTGACGTCCCTCGCCTCCTGCAGGAGGAGAGATGTGGTCGACTGTCAGGGCTGTGGTGGATGCGGGGCTGTGGGTCCTGTTTACAGTGGGCGTGTGGCTGTGGGTCATCTTTATGATGGGCGCGGGGCTGTGGGTCTCGTGCACAGTGGGCGTGGCAGTCTTGGCACTGCCTGCTCTCACACTACTGCTCGCTGAAGCCCCGGACCCTGGCGGCGGCCAAGGCGTTGAGGGACCGCTACATGAGTGACTACCCAGCCCCTGCATCCCTGGGTCCCCATGGGCTCCCACACGTCCGTCCCTGTCTGAAGGGGTCCTGCGTCCCAGTGCCCAGCAGGTTCTACCTCCTAGCACCTCACATATGTCAGAGCCCATAAATCCCACCACTAGAGCCCCAAAGGCCCTGTCATCAGCACGAATGCAGGCTCAGGGCAAGTCACAGAAGGCGCCTTTGTGGGCAGACTCGACTCCAGGTTGGGGTGCAGGGCTTTGCTTGGGGAGCGCAGGGTACAATTCAACCCCGGTTCATGCCTTCAGTGAGCTCATGGTTCAGTGTACGACATGCACAACCGTATTCAGACAGTCCCCATTCATGTCCAGGAATCCCAGACAGTTAGGGGCCCTGGCGAGGGGGCCCATCTGTATCCAATATGTGCCGCTTGTCCCGCAGGAGAAAGAGGCGCTGAGCTGGGGCCACGCAACTGCTTCTTTCGCCCCAGGAGGGATCCTCCGCGGTTTTTGTTGAGGTCCCGGACAGGAGGCGGGGGAGGCATGGTAGATCACAGCCCCCTCTAACGTCCACGCGTCCCCCGCAGTCCTGTGCTTGGCTCTGACATGTGGCCTGAGGCATCGCGGACGCCCAGGCCATGCTTAGCTTCCTGCACTGCCCTGAGTCGCTCCCCGGCGCTGGTGGGATCCTGGAGCTACTGGCAGCTGCAGGGAGTGACGTGGTGGCCTCTGTGAGTGGCAGCCGTGCCCCGCCACCCCTCACCCAGCCGGCTTCTCTGCATCCTCAGGCCCACAACGAGCCCCAGCACTTTGTGAGTCTGTCCTGCTTAGCGGAAAAACCCGTCCAGGCCCGGGTTGGGTCCTCTGGGTATCCAAAAACCAGGGCCCGGTCTGCGGCTGGGGTGCCACTGGCAGATGCAGAGGGAGTGAGGGGCTCCATCCTTCGTTTTCTCCATTTGCCCCGTGTCCCCCCTCTGGCTCTAGCTGGCCTGACCCAGCTCCTCCAGGAAAGTCCCCAGGGCTGAGAAGGCGTCACGAGCCGCAGAGAGCTGTAAGTGCAGCTGGCGGGACAGGCTTAGCCTGCAAGGAGGAGCGGGCAAGGCAGACACTGGCGGGACTGGAGGGGGCTCCTTGGGAGGGAAGAGCCTGGCTCAGCCCAACCTGCGCTCCCTCCTCGGCTCATGAAAGTTTGTCCTGAAACAGACTTTCCCTACACAGCTAAGTAGCGGCTTCTGTCATGTAACTCTTGAAGATAACAGCATCAATTAAAAAAAATAAATAAAGTTGAAATAGGCCATAAGTTTGAGACCAGCATGAGCAACTGAGCAACATGGGAAGGGAACCCCGAGATAAGAAAAAAAAATCAGGCAGCCGATGGGGGACACTGAGCCAGAGACATCAGCCAGGACGTGGATCAGGAAAGTGCTGTCAGTTAGCATGTAAGCTTCTCCCATGGAAATCCCACCATGAATGCCTTGGGAGGCTGAGGTGGAAGAATCCCAAGGTCAAGAGATGAAGACCATCGTGGTTCAAATGGTGAAACCCCGTCTCTCCTAAATATAGGAAAACTAGCCAAGCATGTTGGCAGGTGACTTGTAGTCCCAGATATTGGGGAAGCTGTGGCAGGAGGAATGCTTAGTAATGGTAGGTGGGGGTTCCAGTGAGCTGAGATCCCACCACTGCACTCCAGCCTGTCATCGCAGCAATCTGAAAGGTCGAAGTGGGAAGATCTCTGGAGCCCAAAAGGTTGAGATTGTTTCGAGATGTCAGATCACACCACCTCCATCTGTGGTCCAAGCTACCCTGGAGGGTGAGTTGGAAGAATTGCTTGAACCCAGGAGGCAGAGGTTGCAGTTAGCCAGGATTGCACCACTGTTCTCCAGCAATTCTCCATGACTGGGGAAGCATCAGCCGGAGCCCAGCAGCCTGCCCAAAAAAACCCAAAAGCCTGAATTCAGTAAACTCAAGAAGTTACCCCAGCCTGAGCTAAGCGAACACCCCAAGAAGCCCCCGCAGCCTGAGTTTGGTGCAGTGTCCTTGAAGCCCCTGCAGCCTGAGTTCCCTGACCTCCCCAAGAAGGCCCTGCAGCCTGAGGACCCTGACCTCCCCAAGAAGCCCCTGCAGCCTGAGGTCCCTGATCTCCCCAGGAAGCCATCCAATGAGTTGACTGAACTCTCCAGGAAGTTCCCACAGCTGGAGGCCACTTCATTTGCAAGGAAGCCCCTGCAGCCTGAGGCCAGTGAGGCCTCTTTGAAGGCCTTGATGCTGGAGTGCAGTACGCCGGCCCAGAAAGCCCTGCAGCCTGAGCTCAGCCACCCTTCCATAGCCCCCTCCAATTCCAAATCCAGCACATTTTCCAGGAAGTACTGGCAGCCCGAGGTCTGCAAGACTACCCTGAAGGCCTCGCAGCCTGAGTTTAGTTAGTACCATTCCCAAGAAGCCTCTGCAGCCTGAGTTCAATGTGCACCCCAGAAAGCCCCCACAGATTGGGCTCTCAGGTTGGTGGCCTCCCTAAGGAGTCCCTGCCACAGGCTGAGTTCAGTGAGGTTCCTCAGACAACCCCCTGCAAGCATGAGTCTAGTGACTCCCTCCCCCACTCCCCAAAACCCAACTTCAGCACCCTTCCCAAGAAGCCCCTGCAACCTGAGTTCAGTGTGTACCCCAGAAAGCCCCCTCAGCCTCAGGTCAGTGGCTTCCCTAAGAAGTTTCTGCCTGAGTTCAATGAGGCTGCTCAGACACCCTTCTGGAAGCCTGAGTCCAGTAAGCCAAAGCCTGACTTAAATGTCTTTCCCAAAAAGCCATCCCAGCCTCAGCTAAATGACTTTCCCAAGAAGCCCCTGCAGCCTAAGCTTGGGGACCTCCCCAGGACATCCTCAGAGCCCAAAGTAAGCATGTTTTCCAAGAGGCTGCAGCAGCCCAAATTCAAAGTGCTCTCCAAGAAACCTCCACAGCCTGAGCCAGGTGGCCTCCCCAGGAAATCCGCAGAGCCCAACTCAATCCCCAGGAAGTTACTGCACCCTGAGTGCCAGGGGCCACCCCACAAGTTCTCACAGCCAGCCTCAGTCTGAGTTCCTCGGTGATCACCCCCGAAAGCCTCCACTCCCCAGCTCTGCTTCTGAGAGTTCACTGCCAGTGGCCATGGCAGGCTCCAGCTCAGGGTGCCTGCTCAACCCTGGGTTTGGAGTGGCTGGGAAACCCCACTGGAGGCCAGGAGGCCTTGTTCACAGTGGAAGGTCCAGGCCAGGCCTCGAACCCAGCCATCTACCCCAGCAGAGTTCTCTGCCCCCTGCCAGCAGCCTGGGACACCCTCCTGTCAAGCCCCCACTGCCCCCATGCCCCATGGATATACAGAGCTTTTGGAGACTCTCGGCAGCCTCCACAGAGCTACGGAGGACCCGCTTGGCTGCTGGGCTCCACTTCCAGGCCGGAGAGCCTGAAGATACCCCACAGGACCCAGGTGAGATCTATGAGCTGTATGACAGTGAGGAGCCTGGAGATGACTCCAGCCCAAGCCCCAAGGGCAGAGGTTTGTCAGTGGCCTGTCCAGATGAAGTGCCCTTGGTTCAGCAAGCTGCCAGGAGGCCACCACAAGACCCAGCACTCAGAAAGGAAAAGGATCCCCAGCCACAGCAGTTGCCACCCATGGACCCAAAGTTGCTGAAGCAGATGAGGAAGGCAGAGAAGGCTGATAGGGAGTTCCGTAAGAAGTCCAAGGGGAGATTGTGGTGCACACGAAGATGATGATCAACCCCAATGCCAAATGCATCACGGGGTGGCAAGCACCTTGGGATCTGGTGTGGGGAGATCCTGAAAGTGATCGAGTTCACTAGCAAGCACAAGATGCTGTGCCAGGATCCCAAGGGCAAGTGTGAGTGTACCTCGCCCCACAGCCCCAGGAGGCCACCCTGCCACCCTGGGCCTGAGAACCCACCCTGCCCGTTCTCTCCACAGATGGCTATGTACCCAGAACAGCGCTCCTGCCCCTGGAGATGGAGGTGTATGATGATGTTGACTTCTTGGGTTCTCTCAGCCACCTCTGGTGACTCACACTTAACCACACTGCACCCCTTGGACTACCCATTCTCCATCTTGATGTTGACATATAGCACGTGGCCTGCACAGGGAGGGAAGAAGGAACCATCAGGCAAACCCAGAGCTCAGCCTGTCTAGGCTCCACTCAGTCCCCATCACCTGATGGATTCTGATGGACAGAGTCAAAAAGGAGAGGCCCCAGGAAGCAGTGACTGTGGCCCTGGGCCCACACTGCCATATTCTGCTAACAGAGCCTGCCCCTGCCCCGGGAAAAGCCTACAAAAAAACACAAAGCTTCCCCAGGCCGGGGGGGGTCCCTCTTCCTTCCAGACTTCGCCTCTGCTGGCTCTGCAGCTGAGTGACACCCAGCAATGACCAGTCGGGGAGTGGTAGAAGCAACCAAGTGGACAGGTGTGTGCTGAGGACAGGGCAGTAGGAGAGGGCCCATGTGCCCTGGGGGAGCCAGGAGAACTCTTGAAATCTCCATTTTTGATTCCATCAAAATCACGTCTGGTTTCCACAAAGCTGAGTTGTGTCATGGGGCAGGTTTATGTCAATAGCCCCTCTCTCTGCTCCTCTGCTCCCAAGTGTCTTCCTGGCCTGACTCCCTTTCACCTGATGTACTTGCTATATCTCAGGATGACATTTTCTATGATGGGACACCAAATATAAAACTACATAAAGAAATAATGTATGGTCAGTTCCCTATGGTTTCTGTAAGTCATCATCATCTTGTAAATTCCCCACAAAGCTGTTCACAGCCACTGGGAGGAGGGGCCGGAGCCTGGTGGGGCCAGGTTCTCATGGAGGGAGGAGGTGGCCTCCTTTGTCCCCTGGAGCCTGGTCAGCCAGTTGGTGCTACTGCCGTGGCCAGCTGGCAGGCTTCCTTTAGACCACCGGCCTCAGCTCCGGCACCCCTGTTGGGTGTCAGTCAGCCTGAGAGTCGCTACTGTGCATCAGAACCTGCTTTGCATGTTGTGGGTATCTGTGAACCTGGAAGGGTTACTTATTTTGACAGATATATCACTTCGGGTCCTTTTACATTAAGTTTCTTTTCTTTAAAGAATGGCAAAAAACACCCCACAGCTCCCACGGTGAGCCAGTGATACTGCTGTGCCCCTGGCAACAGGGCATATCGATGACACCAGGCAACTGTCACAGGCTAGTATTTGCCTCATTCTGATCTGAGCCCCTGCATGCTGGGCCTTCAGAATTAATGGCCAGCAGTGGCAGGGACGATCCTCTCAGCCTGGGCACAGGCCTGGCTCACAGCCCTGTGCACCTGCAGCCTGGGGAGCTTCAGCCAGGCAGCAAGTCATGCCCTGCCTACTGCCCCTCCCATGCCCCACCTGGCCAAGGTGATGCTTCAGGGGGCATTGGGTAAAGAATTAGGAATGGTCAAAACCAAACAATACCTGCTCATTTACATTGAGGATTCCTAGCAGGAGACAGGAGCCTTAGGGTCCTGTTAAACCAGACGGTTATGAACCAAATGTCATAACAGGGAAAGGTGCCTGCTGTCTGCCTGGGTGCTTAGGAAAGTTCCCCATCACCCCTGCCACTCTATGATAGGTGCCCTGCTTCCTCCTTCACTCCAGATGCTCAGTCTCAAAGATGCTGGCACAGCCTGGCCATCTGAGGCACCAGACACACACACCTGCAGGCCCCTCAGAGGGACAGCAGTGGCCAAGAAGTTAGGAGTGGCCCTGGGAGATTCTACCGGTGCCATGCTCCTCCCCGTGTCTTGTACAAAAGGGTTGGCTGTGTGTCTTCATCCCCCACAGGAGCCCCATAGGTGTGCACTGTAGGACAGCAGCCCCAGGGTGAAAGCCTGGCTAGGGGGCTGCCATGTAGGTCTTCCTTTCCCCCATCCCCTGCCATGTAGCCAGATGTGTTCTGAGTGGGCAGCAAGGTCCCATGCCAGAGTGACTCTGCACTCTTCTTTCACAGTGGGCTCCTGGGGGAGCCTGAAGAAACTCCCTTAGGTACCCATGCAGGGCAGTGGAAGGCAGGGCAGGGAGGTACCCATGCAGGGCCATGGAAGGCAGGGCAGGGAAGGGCATGCACAGCTTCAGCACCCAGGCCTTTTTGTCAGACCCTGTCACCTGCAATGACTACTACTGTTAGGAAGAAAAACATTGACATAGAAGAATCTGGCTGGTTTTTAAATCAGGTTTTTTGATGAATCTTTTGCCCCCACACCTCCACCCTGCCAGCCCCCAGGTCCTCGCAACCTTCGTACCATTGGGATGTGTCTACTCAGGCCCTTGTGTGGCCGCGGTTGGGGGCAGCATCCTGCCCCTGAGCTGGGGGGTGGCTTTCGATGGTGTGGGCATCACTAGCAGGGTTGGGTTGGGGAGGGGTCCTTTGCAGTGAGCTATGTTTACATGACACAGTGTGCCAAAGTGACTTACTGTGGTTGCGTTATTTTTTAGTCATTGGGACTGTCCCACCCTCCCACTCCTGTTTTTAAAACTCACAATTTTTTCCTAAGAGCCCTTTGAACAAAGTGTGCCAAAGTTAGTTGTCTTCTCTGTAGTGGTCCTTTCTTATGTCTTCATAAAAGCTCAAATGATGGTATCTGTAAGTATATTTTGCAAATTCAAAATATACGTTGTTAATTTTTATTCCAGTTGATTTTTTAAAAGAACTGCTGTACAGAGCTTGTACTTTGTCCATTTTATAGATGGGAACCATCCTTGAAAATTGTCACTTTTTAAAAAAATAAAGGCCTTTTATTTGGTTTTTCTATGCCAGTACAGGACCTTCTGGACAACACTCTTGAGCCTGGACAGGCTCATGACCACACCCACGTCTGCTGCATGGACTGTCTGCTGAGGAGCTGAACCATTGAGATGCAGTAGCCAGGCCCTTCTGAGGGCTCCAGAAGCTCTAGGTTATGGGGTCACCTTCTTGTAGGTGACATGAAGATGTTGAGTCATTGGCTGTGTAGTGGTTGCCATGGAGACTGTCTGTTCAAGTTTGCCTTCAGAATTCAGCCTGAACTTCCAGGTAAACTGTTCCACATGGGGTTCCTTGGCAAAGGAGATCCTGGCGATGGAGTGGGATGTGATGCACAGCTCCTGCTCATTCACCTCACCCTCCTCCACCTCTACCACACATGTGTTCTGGGTGCTGACAAAGGCCACCTTGTTGGTATCGGGCTTGAGGCGGATGAAGCCACATTCTTTTTGCTTGTGTGTGTCGAGGTGGAAGGAGTTGAACAAGAAGCTCAGCATGGGCTGGGCCACATGCAAGATATGCATCTCCTCCAGGTACTGGAAGGGCTGCAGTGTGGGGTAGGTCCCAGCTCTGGGAGGGTCAGACAGCCAGGTGCCCAGCATCCAGGACAGTGGCTCCACCACCGGTTTCATCTTGGGGGGCTCCATCCCTAAGTTTTCTAAACTTCAGACACTCCTCAAGGTTCCTCAAGGTTGTTTTCTGCCAATTTCTTCTGAGAATTTTACTTCTTCTTATGTGTGGATGTTAGATGCAGAATATTTGGCTGATATTGAAGATGCTGTGGATTGGAGATATAGAAATGTTGAAAGTCTTTGTGTAATGGAAACAGCATCCAACTTTAGTTGTTCCACCTCTGGTTGTTATAATAAGAATATTGTTGGACTAAGGACTAGTATCTATTGTCAGCAGCATTGTGCTTCTCCAGCCTTTGCATATTTTGGTCACTCATTTTGTTGTACAGGGACAGCTTTAAGAACTATGTCAGCACTCCCGGAGTCTTTGGTAACGTGTAGAAAAGCATCAAGTACTAGATTGCCTAGGGAAAAAGACTTAATTTACTTTGGGAGTTAAAAATATGATCAGGAGACTGGCCATGTACTTCTGTTTCTCAGTTTACCTGGATGTTATCAGGTCACAGACCATGGTCTCAGGGTTTTGACTCTGGGAGTAGGGCTGCCTTATTTGTAGCACCTTAATCTCTCTGGTTATCTTACTATAACTGGTGCAGACCTGCAGTATTTAATTTCAGCATTTCCTTCTCTGAATGATGAACACTTTTACTACTGTGACTACATTAATGGTCCTCATGCTGATACCGCCAGTGGCTACCAGAATTTGCAGTGTGGTTTTTGAGCCTGCTGCCACTCTGACGAATGACCCTTGACTTCTGACCTTTGTCTACTTCATTTAGCTGAGCAGGCTTCCTTTCATGCACTTTACTCAGCACATTCTTGTGTTAACCATCCCTTTTTGAGCGTGACTTGTTTTGACCCCATTTCTTACAACCTCAGAAATCTTCATTTACTAGTGAATTGTGATGTTGTTTCTCTTGCAAATTATACTTTTGTTTTAGAAAGGGATTATGTCTTTTCAGAAGGGTGAGAATGGTCTTAATCAGATTTCTTTTAAATAAAATGCTTTAAAAAAAGGTTGCTAATGCCATGTCATTTAAAGTATTTCATAGAGTATTTTGGGTTTTAAAATCCATGGGGGTTGTTACTTCTCTTCATAAATTAACACTGTACCAAGCTTTGCAGATCTTTTTGGACATACATTTCTGAAGACTTATTTTCAAAGATAGCACATTTTGGAAACCAATCTTTTTTTCCATATAAATTTCCTTTTATTTGAACAGTTCTCAGAAGGCCAATTCAAACAAACCCACATTTAATATTCTTTAGGATTATAAAAAAACTATCTTCTGCATATTATCTCAGTGAGCTAGGAAAGCATCAATCCATAATTATTTTCTTCAAGGATACCTTGTTCTCACCACTGTCCCTATATCATCAGATTTGGGAGAGATTTTTAAAAATACCACAATCATTTGAAGAAATGTATAAATAAAATCTACGTTGAGGACTTTACCAAGTTAAAAAAAGTGACACTTTTTAAAAATACTTTTTTTAAAATACATAAATAAGTATTTTAAAAAAGCCCTCTATCCACATGGCCCTGGCTCACCTGTATGGAGGCTGACAACACCACAGCTCCTTACAGCCCTTCAAAAGGAAAAATGTGAGGTGACCTCAAAGGCCCATATTGGGTCTGGGAACCCCAGCCCTTTCCCCAGCTTGACTCCTTAAAAAAGAATTTTAGGACAACTTTTTATTGTTACCAGAGGCTTTTATCATCAGTACACAGTACTGACTGCAATACCTTTTTCAGACTGCAAAGGGAGCTCAGGATCCAGAAGTCATTAAGAGATATAGGTATGCCAGGGAGGTAGGGGGAGTAAGTTCTAATAGCTTAACATAAAACTGGGGTACTTAATTTAGTTATGACATGTTACAGACTCAAATCGTAGAGCTGCCCCAACATCTAGACAGTCTCTCTTACTGATTATAAATGAGTGAAAACTAATCAGTTACAAAAATTTAATTTCAGTTGTTACGTATATGTTTCTTTGGTCAGCACCAGGATATATTAACTTTCTCACAAATTCTTTGATACAAGTGTCAAAAATGCTTTCAACAAATCTAAGTGTCATAATTACATGCAACTTTTAAGCATCACTTTAAGGTAAACAAAAATGAATACCATAATTTTAAATTAAAATTTGAAATGAGACACAAAATCAATCTGGTAATACAGGAAATTTTTCTGTTGCTCTCATTAATATGGGACAATATCAAAGTACCCTTTTCAAACTAATTGGAACTTGAATCATGGCTGTCACACTGAAATAATTTGCTCATTCAATTGCTAAAAAAATAATTTTGGGGTTTCCTATTCAGTGAAAATCAGAATACAGATCAACATGCATAAAGTTCACTAACTATTAAATGGAGAAGCAAACAAAAGCAATGGAAAAATTAAATCAGGATGCTGAGGGGGAAACAGGTTTGCTGGCTATGAATTTCAACTCAGTTTTTGACGGGGCAAGCTACTTTACATTATGGCAGAAAAAAAAAGTGCAACCGACATACCACAAAGTGATTTTTTAAGTTTTTTTTTTTTTTTTTTTTTTTGAGACGGAGTTTCGCTCTTGTTACCCAGGCTGGAGTGCAATGGCGCGATCTCGGCTCACCGCAACCTCCACCTCCTGGGTTCAGGCAATTCTCCTGCCTCAGCCTCCCGAGTAGCTGGGATTACAGGCACGCACCACCATGCCCAGCTAATTTTTTTGTATTTTTAGTAGAGACGGGGTTTCATCATGTTGACCAGGATGGTCTCGATCTCTCGACCTCTTGATCCACCCGCCTCGGCCTCCCAAAGTGCTGGGATTACAGGCTTGAGCCACCGCGCCCGGCCGATTTTTTAAGTTTAAAAAAAGGTTTGGATCTTTGGATTTTTTTTTGGTCTTTATGTGCTTAAATAATGTTGAATTATAATTAACCACACAAATAATGATAGTTTTTTTTTTCTGGCTTACTCCAAATCAGCCTGTTAAGGTATATTCCTTCTACAGCCTTTGCTCATTTTTCATGTTCTCATTTCCAGAGTAGTCTTACCTTAGTTTACACTTAGTGTACACTCAAAGGTAACTCTTGTTGAAACTACATGACAGAAAAAGGCTGCAAAGGTGGACAAGGAGAAGCATGTCCCTGTTATCTCAATATATCAGTGCCACTTTTTTTTTCTTCGAGGACTTTTTTTTTAATGCTTAAATTAGGATGTATTCATTCAAGCCATTCACTCTCTGTCTCAGATAAGAGTCAAGAATCAATGTTTGTTTCAACAATATACTCTATTTCAGCACAATTAGAATATCTAAACCAGCCAGGTGTGGTCGCTCACATCTGTAATCCCAGATTTGGGAGGTGAGGCAGGTGGATCAATGGAGCCCAGGAGTTCAAGATCAGTCTGGGCAACATGGGGAAACCTTGTCTCAAGAAGCCCCATGTTCTCTGCTTTCAGTGTCTGTGAAATTAAAGTCCAAAAACATATCTTTGTAGATTCGACCAACTAGGCTATACATATCTGAAGCAACTTGTCCTTCACTTTGCACCATGGGAAACATAATAACAAGAGCTTTAGCTCTGTCTCCAGGGAGATTTTGCCTATTCAGGCAAATGCATAATGAAACTTCACATGGTGATGGGAGGTCAAATCAAAGGTTGGCAGTTTTTCTAAATTCTCTACCAGCTTCACAATAGAATCATAATCCTAGATATCTCTGTAGAAAAGTAACAGCTTTATCACAATATCTGCTGTCAAGACTTCTATATTATCTACTCTCCGCAGAATTCTTGCCAACTCAGCTGACAGTTCCTTACCAGTGTATAAATTATGAGTTTTTCCGATATCATTGAGTACTGACTCTCAGAAATACTAGCTGGAACTTGCTTGTGCCACCTTCAAACAATCCATAAGAAGTAAGCAGCTGGGTCCAAGAAGCAGCTTTAAGTTCGGTTGCATGAGCTCCGTCAACCCCTTCATGAAGCTGCGGTCACAGCAGTAGACCTTGTTATGTGCAGTGATTATGTAAGGAACAAAGGTGTAGTTCCCAGTGCACATAGTATTCTTCTAGCAAATGAGTTCCTTCAGTGACTGCAGAGAGTCTGAATATCACAGTAGAGGATGATGTTGTTGGCCATGCTGAAACTTTCTCTCACCCCCAGGTAGTAAAACAAGGATGGCTGCCGGAAAGCATCACTCATCTCCACCACCATGATATCTGCATTGTAAAAGCGGTCAAAAACTGTGGTTTCTCCAAAGTCGAGTTCTCAAAATGCAGGGTCTCCAAGGTGGTACCCACTGCCTCACACACCTCCCACAGCTTCTGCAGGACCTTGCTATAAGCCACCACCAGTTGCCCCTGACTCGGTTTGCTGATCACATATGCCACCATGGTCCGTAGGCTGCCTCCACCACCAGAGCTGCCCCAGCACCAGGTGGCACTGCTCGAGCAGGAGGCTGCAGGACACCTGATGCCAGGGGCAGTGGAGCTCTCCACATTCGAGAAGCTGCCTGGCGGCAGCAGCAACTAATACTCCTCATCCTCACCTACTGTTGCTGCTCCTCCCCTCCTGCAGATGCTGCCCTCAGGAATAGTGCAGAACCTCGAGGGGGCAAAGGGTGGCCTGGAAAAAGTGATGCCTTGCCCGCCTCCATGCTGGCACTGTTGGGCGCTTGTGTCAGCGCTGAGCCCACTGGGACCGCTGTCCCGAGCAGAGCTGCCCATGCCTGGATTGCCATGCCTTCGAGTTCATGCAGTGAGCCCTGCAGGACCTGCGGAAGACAGCCTGCAGCCTGGATGCCCGGATGGAGACCCTCCTGCTGCAAGCCAAGCGCCATGCTCTGTGTGCCTCCTGGCTGGCCGGGTGCGAAGACCATACTGCTCCCTGTCAATAAATGCCTGGCGGCAAAAAAAAGGATGAGCGGGTCCCTCCGCCCAGCGGCGGCAGCTCTGCTCCACTGGGGGCGTGGCACGGGCGGCAGTGGCCTTTGGGTGTGTGGGCAGCAGACTCAGGCACGGGTGGTGGTGGCTTGGCAGAGCAGCTGGACATGCTGGTGAAGGACAAGGTGGTGGTCTTCCTCAAGGGGACGCCGGAGCAGCCCCAGTGAGGCTTCAGCAATGCCATGGTGCAGATCCTGAGGCTGCACGGCAACCCAACTATGCGACCTACAAGGTGCTGGACGACCTGAAGTTCTGACAAGGCTTTAATGCCTATTCCAGCTGGCCCACAATCCCACAAGTGTACCTGAACAGCGAGTTTGTGGGGGGCTGTGACATTCTTCTGCAGATGCACCAGAATGAGGTCCTGGTGGAGGAACTGAAAATGTTGGGGATCCACTCAGCCCTTTTAGATGAAAAGAAAGACCATGCCTCCTGCAGGCTCTGCAGGACCTTGCTTGTGCACCTAGGGGCCTGACAGACTGTGCAACGGCATAGAGGAGGGACCAGCGGGGCCAGGGGTGTGGCTCCTCTGAGGGAGGGCTTGCCCTCCACCTCAGCTGCATGGCTTTCCTGGCACTAATGGGCTGGGTACATTGCCACCATGGCCCCGGCCCTGCCCGAGCTCAGCTGAGCCCCCAGGTGGGGCTCTGGGCCCCGGGCACCTGCGGGTCAGGACGCCTCCTGATGAGGCTCGGGGGCAGCTACATTGCAGGGCGCCTGAGAGATGGCGCCAAAGCCAGGGTCACAAGGTCACGGGGCAAGAAGGGGGAGCAGGAGAAGAGGGCAAAATTTGGTGCCCGCCACAGGTGCTTTCACACTGCAGGCATCGCCAGCCTGGCTTTGGCACCTGGGGCACAAAGCAGGGGCACAAACTCTGCCTAAGGCAGCGATGGCTGCAGTCAGGGTTCACCCAGAAGATGCTAGGTGCCCGCGATGGCCCAGCTGCCTGGACCTCTCCCTGGGGTGCTCTCCCAGCCCAAGGCAACCATCTTGAGTGCTGAGTTGGATACTGGAGTAGGTGTTTCTAAGAAGCCAGTGTGCTGAGCCGTGCCAAGCCACCAGAAGAATTGGAGAGAAGAGGAGGAGGGGGAGGCAGAGGAGGTGGAAGAGGAGAATAAAAGAGGAGGAGCAGAGTGGAAGGAGGAGCCACCGGCCTTGGACCCAGCATGTGCAATGTTCTCCAAGCGTGAGCCTAGCCCAGCCCCAGCTCTGCCTCCCAGTCAGCAGGTGCCCCGTGGGCCCTAGTCCCAAACTACCCTTATGGTCTCTTCCTTGGGACCATTAGAAGGGGGATCTGGGGCTCTGAGGACTAATTCAAGACTTGAGTTTGAAGGACCCACACCCAAGGAACATAGTAGGCAGGGTGGGCTGGGAGGGCCCCATCCCATGCTCAGCAGAGAAGGGCATGAAGGCATGCTCTTGGCTCCTAGCAGCCCCACAGGGGACTTAAAAACAGGGGAAGAGATGAGGAGCCCTGGAGTCATGGCAGAAGGAGGGGCAGAAAAATAAATTAAAGGGGAAGGGAAATGGAGGGCCTTCAGCACTGTGTTGGCTGACAGATTGTCGATACACTGTGCCCCGGGCTGGGAGGTGGTTGGGGAACACTGGAGGAAGCTGGGTACTCAGAGACCCCCACCCAGTACTGCAGGAAAATCCCTGATTGGACAACACTGCCCTGTCCTGCCCCTCTAGTCTCTCCCTGTCCCCAGAGTACAGCAGGACCTGAAAGGAGCCTGGACAGATAGACACGTCCAAACTCTCCATGTCTGGTCAAATGGCATTCATCGACGTGGGCTCCTTGAGATGAGGTAAATTCTGTGCATCAACTTCCTTTACTCTCGGCAGGAGAGTGGCAAGTGGGAAACTGGGTCCTGCCCATCACAGGAGGAAAGTAAGAAAAAAAAGTCAAAACCATTATTTGCATCAATTATACTATATTTTGCACAATAACTTATACTTGAGAAAATTTTCCACAAAAATATAATTATGACATTCACATTGATAACTTTTAAAAAGACAAAGCTTAAGGGAACATTCCATCTGAAGCAGTCATCACATCCCAAACCATACCTGCCAAGGCACCTAATTCTTGATATGTTAAAAAGTCTTCACATAAATAACAACAAACCACTTCACTTTTTAAAGCTAAGTAATTTCTTATATTTACATCATTGCAAAGACAGTGTAATGAAAAAAATGTGGTTTCCTTATGCAGGAAGCCACAACAAAGGCAGTCAAGGACAGCTACCACTTTTCCCCCATCAAATGAAAATGATCTTCCCCTGCCCCTTGGGGAGAAAGCCCAGTTCAGCTGCTGTGATGATCTCAAGTGATTCTTCAGTTCTGTAAGACCATTCAGTGTTAGGAACCATGTAAGGGGATAGTGCAGAATACAGATCAAGGCCTGACACTGGTGGCCCGCTTGCCATGCTATGTAAGAATTAGCATCAAGCTTCCAAATGCTGCCAGAAGGGATAAGGCTATTTTTTTCTTACAAGAGATACAGACCTTCTGGCAGGGCAAGAAATGCACTGCAGCAATTGCCTGCTGCTTCTGTTACAGGAAGTCTTGAGGGAAGCAAGGAGAACCTAAAGCTTCAGCTCATACCTTAGTGTAGGCTGACTACTTTTCTTAATGCCAAATTTCAGGGTCTTTATTGCCAGTGGCCACAGAGGACTGGCGTCTCTCCAATCCGTGGCCCTGAAATGAGGGTGTCAAGACATTTTATACCTGTAACATGACCTCGGGAGTGAGGGTGAGGGGCAGGGGTGGGGGTGAGGGGCAGAGGTGGGGGCGAGGGGCTCAGACATTCTGAGGGCTAGTGGATTCTGTAAATCACCTCCTGGGTGGAGATGAGGGTGAGGGGCTCTGGACATTCCAGTGTATTCCTGGGCCAAGATGAGAGTGGAGGCTCCGGACACTCTGAGGGCCAGGGGACTTTTGACATTCTGATTGTTACTTAAGTGGTTCACAGAAGTCAAGATTAGCATTGTCTGAGTAGGGTGGAAATTACAGTTCTTAATTACTTATTCACATTTGGGTTATAGACAGCAGTTTCAACAGAAAGCTTAGGTATGTTTGAGGTATGCAGTTTTATGGGGCTTTTACCATGTCACATTCCCCCCTTGTTTTATTTACAGGAATTAAATTATTGATTCCTCCAACAGCCTAGTATTGTTTGTTGGTTCTAAGGGCTCATATCGAGACCTTAATATCATTATCTATGTTTTTGCAGTACCCTGGTATAGTGGAGATAGTTTCACAACCCCAGTCAGGGCAAAATAATTCATTTCAGTCTCCAGAATTCCTTCATTTTTCGGGGGGAGAGGCTGGATTCTGGGCACAGATAGTTGTTGCTCTGCCCCTGAACTGCCACACCCAGCTAAACCTCCATTTGTTCTGAAATTTAGGTTGGGGCCCAGAAGGGCTTAGAGGTCTAGGGAGAATGTAATGGGGTTCTTTGGAATATACTCCAGGGTTAAGTTGACTAGAGTGGATCCCTTCCCAGTTATGGAACTAACATATTCTCCAGTGGCACCCTCAGTGAAGACCCATTGAACCTCAGTGGGTTCTAGAGGGGGTTTGCTATAGGGATTTACAGCACTGATTAGGGTGGTGAGGGTGGTGACTTCAAAGAGTGCACAAGTCTTAGCTTAAATGAATCAGGGGATGAGTGTTTGATGCTCCATTGTCCTTCCGGTTGGGCAGTCTTGACGTGGGTGTGATAAATCCAGGCTATTAGTCCATCCACTTTGAGTGTGGTGGGTGTAGTCAGGATAACCATGTAGGGTCCTTTCCAATGGGGGCAGGGTGAGGCCGAAGGCGGTGAATCTTTTAACAAGGACAGAGCCTCCAGGCTGGAAGAGGTGTGTTGGCTGCTCTGCGAGGTCCAATAGGGTGGGACGGGTGTCCTTAATGAGCTGGTGTACTCCAGATTGAACAGACTGAAGTGCCTGTAAGGACTTAAGGAGTGTATAGTTATGGACTTCAGCATACACGGTATCCGTGGGTCTGGGGAGTAAGGGAGGGGGCATACAGAACATAATTTCAAAAGGGGAGAAATCTTTTTGATAGGGTGTGCATTGGACACAGAGGAGAAGAAAAGGAAGCAGGTTGACCCAGTTTTCACTGGTCTCTGGATAAACTTTGTCAGGGTTTCTTTTAAGGTCCGGTTCATTTGTTTTTGTTTGGTTTTATGTTTTTTTTTCTTTTTATTTTTTGAGGACCGGGCTTCAGAATTGGCCTGGGCTAAGGGGAGGAGCCTGGGGTAAAGTGGCTGGGGCTGCTTGCTGAGCAGGGGTCTGGAGAGGGTGGTGCCCGGGAGGAAGAGGGCGGGATTTCCAGATTTGGCCCAGGCTACAGTGGGGAGTCTGAAGGGGTAGAGGACAAGGAAAGCAGGTACAATCCTGAGGCAGAGCTGGGGTGTGGCCTGGGCTACTGCAGGAACTCTAGATGGGTTGTGGATAACAAACAGGGTGGGGTCTGTGGGGCAGGGCCCAGGTGGAAAGAGGGCGGGGTCCTGTAGGAAGAGGGCTGGGCTTCAGGATGGGCCTGGGCTACTGGGAGGAACCTGGGGGAGAGGAGCAAGGAAAGGAGGCAGGGCTGCTCATTGAGCTGGGGGGGGGTCAGGGTGGATCTTCCAGATGGGCTTGGGCTACAGGGCAGAGACTGAAGATAGGGGACATGGAATGGGGACTGGGCATGCGAGGGGTGCCCTAGGGGGCCAGGGCAGGGGCAGGCTCAGAATAGAGATGGTCTTTGGTGAGGGCAAGGTTCTTGAGGCCTTAGACCAAGAAGGTGGGTGGAGTCTATGGGGTTCTGGCCAGGGACTAGGGCGAGGCCTGTGAAGGGAAGCAGGGAGGCTGGAGGAGGGGCAAGAACTGGGTAGTTGATTACACAGTGAGGGCGGGGCCAGAACCTATGCCAAGGTGGGATTTGGCTGGCTACCGAGCTTGGGAGGGGGGCCTTCACCACGCTAGTCAAGAGAGTCCAGGTCTCCACCACCTAATGTCTGTCATACATCCATGCAGATCTGAGACCCAGAGAAACGGACACTGCCCGCCCTCTTCACCACCTTGAGGGGTGGTCCCAGGACCCTCACAGGTGTTGTAGGCCTTCTTGTAAGACAGGATCTCCACCACCTCCTTCTTCTGGGAGGGTTCGGGCCCCGGCACTGGCTCTGGAAAGGAAATAGCAGGTTTCTGGGTGCTGAAGTGGAGCTCCAGATAGAGGTATTTCACCATGTCACTCAGCTTATTGCAGTCAGAGTCTTCCCCAAGCTGACCCCAGATGGTGCCTTCTGAGTTCTCCACCTGCTCCCACTGCAAGCGTTTGACACTCATGTGGCTGGTCTCTGCACCAGTGGCCCAGGCCCTGGGACAGCATGGGGGACGCACAGGACACAGGTGGGGCAGGGGCGGTGGGGGCAAATTGGATGAGGGGCTTGGCAAGCACCCGAGAAGGGCCCTGGGAACCATCAGAGCTGCGGGAGCTGGACTTGGGGTCATGAAAAATCAGCGGTGGTGGGATGTGGTCAGAGATGGAGAAGTAGGTCAGGGAGCTGCTTTCTTCACTGCTGCTGATGCAGTCCCTGGCACTGCTCCGCTCACAAAGAAAAATGTGGTTTAGATGGTTTTATGTGCATAGGGGAAACTGGGAGACTTAGCATGTTTTTAGGATCTTAAAAAACCATGTAATAAAAACTTTGAAGGTAGAAATGGGAGACAGTAAGAGGAATCAGATTTGGGAGCACAACAAGCTTGAAGGCTTTCTGGAGACAGACAATTTTGAGTCAGCCCTCAGCGTTAGCCAGGACCTGGTGGCAGGCTGGTCCAACGGATCTGAGGGGCACTCCCAGTGGAAACAGTGAGCCAGGGGATTGTCTCCCCAGGAACGGGCAAGGCCTGTGCCGTGAACTGGCTGACTCTTGGAGATGTGGCTGCTGTAGAAGCCACTTGAGCTGGGCCATGGTCACAGTTCACCTCAGGCCCAACATTCAACAAAAATGTACTAAGTTCTCAGCCACTAGAGGTGATTTTATGGTTACAAAGAGAAGGCAAAAATGGGTTCTGCTGCCCAATGCACTCAAGGTTCACATATGTGGCTTCACAGTTTACAAAGTGCTGCCTGTGCTGCAGCAGCCTGGCCTTACCCAAAGCAGGGCTCCTTTCTCCATGGCATGAGGCAGAGTGACCTCCTGACTTGCCAAGGTCACAGTTGGGGTGGGGCTCCATACAATGGGATCCCTTGTCTGGCTGCTCCCAGGCTGCCTGAGTTCTAGCACCAGCTACATTGCCATCCACCTCCTCCTGCAACCTCCCTATCAAGGGACAGGGCCAGAATATGGACTGGATCCATGAAGAGAATTAGAAAACCTATTCTAATGGCAGTCTGAATGCTAACTATGGCAAGAGAGGCTTGCCATGCCAGGCCCCAGGCTTCTTTATGCCCACAGGATTCTAGCTAACTCCTTTACCTTTTGGGCTCAGTAGTATTTATAGCTATAAGTCCTCCAGCCAGGGTCCCAGGAGCTTCTTCCGTGTGTACATTCTGCTGATGGGGCACCTTTTGGAGAATGCGCGACTGAAGGGAGAGTTTTCAGCAGTGGAGGGAAATACGTCTACATCCTCATCTCTGGGGTCTTGGCTCTGAGAGAAAGGTGTTTTACCCTGGAACAGCAGCGGAGACTGGGTAGAGTCTGGAGGGCTCTGGTAGAGAGGTCTTTTTTTTTAATCAGTGAATTAAAACTCGTGATGATGTCAGTCGTCCCACATTGGACTTTATCATATAGTCAAGTTACTTACTTAAAAAAACACATTTTGGCAATTTTTTTTACAGTGAACAATTCTATATACACATTATAAACATAGTTTGATATAAAACAGTATCTGCAATCTACTTACATTTAATTAACCTGTGACTCCTAGTTCATCTGCGATTAATTTGTCAGGTCAGTTTCTCTGCTTGAATTAAAAGCTACTATCCCCTTAACAGCTTGGTCAAATAGGTATTAAGTGATAGTGCAAAACAAGCATTTAAGATTCTTATCAACTATATCACTGACAAAATGAACATACATCTTTTAGACAAGAGCTCTGAAATGGCTTTGGATTTAAGACAGCAGTAAAAGAACGTCATATAAAAGAATGTTTTTCTTTTAAAATATTCCAGGCCTGCCTAAACATAGGCCCCTCTGGATTTGGGGTACCCTTTTGCCTTACTATTAAGTGGGAGATATACAGATACAGAAAAGTCATTCAAGAAGGTCCTATTAAAACCTTTAAAGCTATAACTTAAAAATTTAAGAGAAAGTTCAAAATTACTTTTTCATAAATAGAAATAACTTACTTTTTCTTAAAACAGGGATGAATTGAATCACTGTTATGTCACTTTATCAAAACAACCTAAGTTCAGTACATAAAATATTTGTTAAGTCAAAATTAAGGTAGGTTTGTTAACTGAGCAGTGCACCAATTATTTTAGGTTTCCAGGACACGAGAAAATTGATTCCTTTTCTTATATAACCTTCAAGTTCTTCTATGAAGATTTTCTGTATCCAAATATTAT
Organism: Callithrix jacchus; assembly: GCF_049354715.1. Lineage (NCBI taxonomy): Eukaryota > Metazoa > Chordata > Mammalia > Primates > Cebidae > Callithrix > Callithrix jacchus. Next base: position 61,754,886 of record NC_133506.1, read on the forward strand.
TCCTAAATCGAGTTTTCTGAACATGCCAATGCCAGTGGTCATCATCTATCATTAAAATATCCTTTATCACCCTCAATGTCCACTTCCTGATCCGAATCCTCTGAAATCTCTGAATCAAGGTCTTCCTAAGAGGCAGGGGAGGGCGAACACTGAGAGCTATCTAAAGAAGCACATTTATTCTGTTCACTGGGCAAATCTTGCCTCTGGTCACAGGAATTGTCCAAACTTTCCAGTTCTTCATTTTTTATTGCTTTGAGGGTTCTCCTGTTTTAGTCTCCTCCATTTAGCATGTCGATTCTTAAACCAGGTTTTGACCTGTCTCTTGCTAAGCTGCAGCATCTTGGCCAGATGCTTTCTCTCGGGCAGAGAGAGGTATTTCTGCATCTCGAACTTCTCCAGCTTGATGGTCTGGTCGTTGGAGAACCTCACCTGGCCTCCTTTCCTTTTATGCAGAGACTTCTGCAAGAAGGAGCTCCAAAGTAGAGGTTTCTGCAGGGGGTCATGGCAGAGCAGGGCATGCATGACCCAAGTGGAAGCAAGAAGAAGCCCAAATACTCTTACAAGACTGTGGAAAAGTTGAAGACCAAGGGCAGGATTAGCAAGAAGCTCACTGCTCCCCAGAAGGAGCTTTCTCAAGTCAAGGTTATACACATGACAGGCAGGAGCAGAAGGTCTATTACAGCTACAGTCAGATCAGCCACAAGCACAACGTTCCCAATGATGGGCTGCAGTCCCAACAGCTGCCACAGTCTGGCAAGGAGGCCAAAGCCCAGGGCTTTGCGTTGCCCGAGCTGGAGCACGACCTGCAGCTGCTCATCGACCTCACCTAGCAGGAGATCATCCAGAATGCCCGGCAGCTACAGTATGAGCAGGACATGGTGGTCAACCTCTTCCATGAGCTGGAGAAGATGACCGAGGTCCTGGACCATGAGGAGCGTGTCATCTCCAACCTCAGCAAGGTCTTGGAGACGGTGGAGGAGTGTGAGCAGCAGATGCAGCCCGACTGCAGCAATCCCATCACACTGGACGAGTGTGCCCACATCTTTGAAACCCTGCAGGACAAGCACTATGAGGAATACAGGATGTCTGACCATGTGGACCTCACCATGGCTATTATCTATCCACTCATGAAGGAGTACTTCAAGGAGTCGGTTCCCCTCAAAGACTGCATATATGGCACTGAGATCATCTCCAAATGGAAAAGCCTCCTAGAGAATGACCAGCTCTTGTCCCATGGCAGACAGGACCTCTGAGCAGATGCCTTTCACAGATTGATATGGGAAATCTGGATGCCTTTTGTTCAAAGTATTGTTACCCAGTGGCAGCCAAGAAACTGTGACCTGATGGTGGACTTTCTGGATAGTTGGGTGCATATTATCCCTGTGTGGATCTTAGATAACATACTGGACCAACTCATCTTACCCAAGCTGTAGAAGGAGGTGGAAAACTGAAACCCACTCACGGACACTGTTCCCATCCACTCTTAGATCCACCCATGGCTGCCCCTCATGCAGGCATGGCTGGAGCCACTATATTCCCCCATCCATAGCTGTCCAGCACCCTGCAGAAGTGGCACCCCAGTGACTCCTCTGCCAAGCTCGCCCTCCAGCCCTGGAAGGATGTCTTCTTTCCTGGCTCCTGGGAAGCATTCATGGTCAAGAACATAGTGCCCAAGCTGGGGATGTGTCTTGGTGAGCTAGTCATCAGCCACCAGCAGCACCTGGATGCTTTCTACGGGGTGATGGACTGGGAAGGGATGATCTTTGTCTCTAGCCTGGTGGGACTTCTTGAAAAGCACTTCTTCCCCAAGTGGCTGCAGGTGCTGTGCTCCTGGCTCAGTAACAGCCCAAATTATGAGGAGATCACCAAGTGGTACCTGGGGTGGAAGTCTATGTTCTCAGACTAAATGCTGGCACATCCATCTGTCAAGGACAAGTTTAACAAAGCACTTGATATCATGAATTGGGTGTCCTCTAATGTTGGGGCCTACATGCAGCCAGGAGCATGGGAGAACATGGCTTATCTCACCCACATGGAGCAGAGGAAGGACTTCCAGTATGAGGCCATGCAGGAGAGGTGGGAGGCCAAGAACATGGCACAGAAGGGCATTGATGTGGCCACCAGCTCTGTGCCCATGAACTTTAAGAACCTCATTGAGACTAAGGCCAAGGAGTACAACATTGTCTTCATGCCCATCACTGGGAAGCGACATGAAGGGACATGAAGGGAAGCAGCTTTACACCTTTGGCCACATTGTGATCTACATTTACTAGAAAGTGGTCTTTGTCCAAGGCGAGAAGACCTGGGTGCCCACCTCTCTGCAGAGCCTGATTGATACGGCCAAGTGAACTGTTGCAGGTTTAGAGACTTGTACCTGAGAGGGATGTGTTGTGAATAAACAATATTTTAGATCACCTTAAAAAGGGGCCTTTTTAAATACTAAGTTTTATTGTGTGCTGCTGCCAGTGTACATAAAACAATTACCCTTGTGAAATAGAAATTCATGAAAGTTCAGAGAGGTAGATATCAAGGACTGACAGAAATATAAGTTTGTATATTATGGTACAAGTGTTACAGGGATAAGCTTTTGTACAGGCTTCAAATGGTGCTCTTTTGAATATTCACTGGACCATAAGAAGTGGTTTGGGAAACCTATGAAAGATTTATTTTACTAGAAAAAGGAACAGACTTTCTGGGGTCTGAACGGATTTGTACTTGAAGACACTCCAGTCAGCAGAGGAGCATGTTGAGCATTCTGCAAACAGAAATGTTTCAACTATGTAGTTGCCTGGGAAACTTTTACGTGGTTGAGCCCGGCCTCCAGCCAGGGCTGCCGAACCACTTTCTTCATAGCGGCGATATTGGAGGAGCCAGACACGGTATACTAGTGGGCTGGGCCAATTCGTGGGTTGGTAGGTCCTTTTTTAATTTTTTTCCCTTAAGTCATTTTAATGTTAATGTCATTAATATTGGTTTTTTTTCTAAACATTGTGTAAGGGGAGACTGACTTGCAGTTATACTTCCCAGGAGCACTGAAAGTATGGGAGAGGAAGGCAATCTTATGAATGTTAATAAACTTTTACATTTAATGAGGAAGTGGCCCACAGAGATGGCACTCTGAGAAGATGTTAACCCTACAGACCAAAGCCCTGGAGCCTTAGGAGATACCTGGGAGGAGGCACCTAGCTCCCAGATGGGACTTTCTGTAGGGTGTAAGGCTGATTTCCATTGCTGGGTAGATTTGATGATTTTTCAGGCATGTTTGATGTCATTCTTTTTTGTCAAGCTTCTACTCATGAATGAAGACCTGGTCTAACATCACTTCCTGAAGATGCCTTCCTAATTCTCCCAATTGGAAGAGCCCTCTGTTGTCTGCATCTCCTGGGCATTGGGTACCTTCCTCTACTAGGATCATTACCATATCAGTTGTTTTATGTGTCTATTCCTCCCACTGGACAGGGTAGAAATGTTGTCACATTCAACTTTTTTTTAATCCCTGCCATCTGGAACAATGCCTGGAAATTAACAATTTCTTAATAAATGTATGCCAAGTGTGTGAATGTGTGAACTGAAGGAAGATCTTACTTTCTAAACGAGGATTGTGTGTTTGCTTTTCAGTCATGTCGTCGAGTCCCACTGTTGGATCCTCCAGTACATCCTCCACCATCCATTTTCCTTTTCAGTTTTTCCTGCTGTCAAACAGAAGAGTGCCTTTGCCCCTGTCATCAGGCTCCAAGGCTCCCCTTCACCTGCCTGCTCCAGTGGCAATGGAAGTGGATTCAGAGGTAGGTGAGGGTTCTACTTTGGGAATACACATGACACAGTGTGCCCTAGTGTTGGCAAAGTAGGAGCCAACAGTACATCATTGTATAGCTCCAGCCATTTATCTCTGAAGAGATGCTTTGCTCTTCTCATCATGGGACATGAATGATTCACACAGCCAGGCAAGGGCTCTGTCTAAAAGCAAGATGGCACCAGGTGTGATGACTCATGCCCGTAATCCCAGCACTTTGGGAGGCCAAGGCCGATGGATCACTTGAAGATCAGGAGTTCAAGACCAGCCTGGCCAGGACTGGGGGGAGTTTTTTTGTTTTTTGTTTTTACTTTAAAAGCCATATATATATTTTAAAGATCATATGTATAATTAGTAAATTACATAGTAAAGAAACATCAAAGTAGATAAATAAAAAGGCACACTAGAAAAATTAAAAATTTGAGAGCAGAAAGGACAGTTCTTTCTGTTTTGTTTCTAATGTTGGAAGAAAGAGATACATTAAAATTAATCTTTTCAAGGGAAGGTTTCTGTCTTCATCAGACCGGAAAACTGGCAGACGGGCCCACACAGCTGGGAAGCAGCAGTCTGGAGACAGTGCCAGCATGCCTGACAGCAGCGCCCACTCCCTGACATTAGGGTGCCAGAGCTCTCAGATAGCGACCCACATGGGAAGAGCCACTGCCTGAGAAAAGCCAGGATCTCTCATGGCAAAGCCCTGCTGAGCGAATGTGTGCCCTCATGGTCAGCAGGTAGCAGTCCAAGGTACCCAAAATCTGAGAAGACTGCAGAGAGAAAAACCTTACACAGAGCACATCCCTTAGCTAACTTAGCCTCCTTCCCCTGAGGCTACTTTTTAAAATTATTATTCTGTTTTTGGAGACAGGGTCTCTCTCTTTTGTCCAGGCTGCAGGGCAGTGTTGTGATCTCAGCTCACTGCAGGCTCAACCTACCCACGCTTGGAAAAATAAAAAAGAGAGTTTTTTCCCCTTACTCATCTGCATTTTATCAGAAGTGTTGGCTGTCACCCTTGTGAGTGAAAACGTACCATATTTTTCCGCCCCATGATGCTAACAGTACAGAGACCTCAGGTGTCTAACAGCTGCTTGGCAATGCTAAGGGGCAGGTGAAGCAGTGCATGGAATTCACAAGGTGTCTACGAAGGTGGCATCCAGCAGGGCACAGTATGTGTACAGTTGAGAGCCCATGACAAACTAGAAAGCACAGACTGGAGCCTGAGCCACCCTGAGGCACGGGCAGGGCTGAGCTTTTTCCTCCCAGCCCTCACGCACAGCCCTCCATTGAACAAAGACCCCTTTCTCCACAAGCAGACTGCAGCAACTTTGTGCCACAGTGGGTGGTGGGTGCAATGGCCGAAGGAGCCTAGGCTGCCAGCTATAAAACCATGTTTAGAAAATTCACATCTACTCTCAGGACTTTGTGTTTCTGACTCCATCGCTGTAGTCAAATGAGGGTCTCCAAAAGGTGTGTGCAAGCTATAACCCCTAGAGCAAGCAGAGGCGACCTGGCATACTGTCCTTTTATACTCTCTTGTAAAGTATATACACTGTCTAGATGTACTGTTTTATAAAAAATACTACAATTCTATTTTTATTTAGTTATAAAAAATATACATAATCTGTTGGTACCCCAGTCTACAAAACCAAAAAAAAAGAACACTCAAAGTACTCTGTTATAAAAAATATACAATGTTTTTTCTACTCTCTTATAAGGTATATACACCATCTAGATGTACTGTCTTATAAAAAATATCAAAATTCTATTTTTACTCGGTTATAAAAAATATACATAATCTGTGAAACACTATATGTAATATAAAAACGCTAAAAATACTGTTATAAAAAATATACAATGTTCTTTTATACTCTTTTATAAAGTATATACACTGTCTAGATGTACTGTCTTATATATAATAATAAAATTCTATTATTACTCGGTTATAAAAAATATGCATACTTTCTTTGTGAAACGCTGTACATAATACAAAAAACACTCAAAATACTCTGTTATAAAAATATGAAATGTTCTTTTCTATTCTCTTATAAAGTACATACACCATCTAGATTTATTTTCTTATATAAAATATTAAAATTATATTTTTACTTGGTTATAAAAAAATATATCCTGAAGCAGAGAGGCGGGGACTCAAGATGGCGCTGTGAGAACAACCCAGGATTGGAGCCCACGTTGAATCCGCAAATGGTGAGTCAGTGCTGCATTTCCAGACTGATCTTTGTTGTCCACAGAACGGGGAAACTCCCAAGTATAAAAAGACACGGGACTCCAGGCAGTAGGTCTGCCTGGCGAAGCCGGCAGCCGGGGCTGCGGCGGCAGGCCCTACCCAGCAATCCCCACAGGGGGGGCGTGTCCGGGTGCCTTGTCGAACCGGCAACCTGAGACTTGAGAGGGCTGGACTTGAGACTGAACGAGACTTGCACAGTAGCCCAGCCCAGGGGATTGCAGGGACAGATCGTTTGGGATACCCAGTGGGACGAACAAAACCGCGATTTCGAACTATCCCAAGCAGACGGCCTGAGACGCTCTGTGGGGGAGGGGCGTCCACCACTACCGAGGCAACCCGCCCCAACTGAGATACACGCCCACTGCTGATGCAGCCAGCCGTTGCCGAGGCAACCTGTCCCTACTGAGATACACGCCCACTGCTGACGCAGCCTGCCATTGCAGAGGCAACACGCTACAATGAAGAGACTCTGCCACAGGGCGTGGTGGAGACCACAGCAGACCTTGCAACAGGACGAATCACACAACAGCAGGGCGGAGCCTGGCAACCAAACAGTGGCTAGTCTCCCTTCTAGCTGGGCAGGACACCTCATCGAACATCCAAAAATAAAGCCCAAACCCCTCAATACAGAGCATTTGAGAAAAAAAAAAGGGTTTTTCAATGAGCTCTGTTGCAGCACAATAAAACATAGCAGCCTAACAGCCCTGAAGGAACAACAGAGCGCACAGCTCAGCAATTAAACCCCTATAAAGTACAAACTGTCTCCTCAAGCAGCTCCCTGACCCCTCTATATCCAAAAGACTGATATTAGGCAGGCATCATCCTGGGACAAAGATAGCAGAAAAAGAAACTGGTAGCATCCCTCGCTGTGCCACAGCTGCTAGAGGTGCACCCCAGACAAGCAAGGTCTGGAGCGGACCTCAGCAGACGTACAGCGAAGGGGCTAGACTGGTAGAAGGAAAACCAAGCAACAGAAATACTTCATCATCAACATTCTGGGTGTCCACTCAGAGACCCAATCAAAAAGTCAGCAACTACGCAGACGACCAGCGGACAAATCCACAAAGATGGGAAGAAACCAGCGCAAAAAGGAGGAAAACACCCGAAACCAGAACACCTCGCCTCCTAGAAAGGACAAAAACTCCTCACCAGCAAGGGAACAAAGATGGACGGAGAATGACTGTGACGAAATGACGGAATTAGACTTCAGAAGATGGATAATGAGAAACTTTTGTGAGCTAAAAGATCATGTATTAAATCAATGCAAAGAAACTAAGAACCTTGAAAAAAGATTTGAAAAAAGATTTGAGGAAATGATAACAAGAATGGATAACTTAGAGAGGAATATGAATGAATTAAAGGAGCTGAGAAACACAATACGAGAACTTCGCGAAGCAAACACAAGTTTCAATAGCCGAATTGACCAAGCAGAAGAAAGAATATCTGAAGTCGAAGACCAACTCAATGAAATAAAACGAGAAACCAAGATCAGAGAAAAAAGTGCAAAAAGGAATGAACAAAGTCTCCAAGAAATGTGGGACTATGTGAAAAGACCTAACCTACGTTTGATAGGTGTACCAGAAGGGGACGAAGAGAATGAATCCCAGCTGGAAAATACTCTTCAGGACATCATCCAGGAAAATTTCCCCCACCTAGCAAGACAAGCCAACACTCAATTGCAGGAAATACAGAGAACACCACAAAGATATTCCGCAAGAAGAGCAACCCCACGGCACATAATCGTCAGATTCAACAGGGTTGAAATAAAGGAGAGAATACTAAGGGCAGCCAGAGAGAAAGGTCGGGTCACCCACAAAGGGAAGCCCATCAGACTCACAGCAGATCTCTCGGCAGAAACACTACAAGCCAGAAGAGAGTGGGGGCCAATATTCAACATTCTTAAAGAAAAGAACTTTCAACCCAGAATTTCATATCCAGCCAAACTTAGCTTCAGAAGTGAAGGAAAAATAAAATCCATTGCGAACAAGCAAGTACTCAGACATTTTGTCACCACCAGGCCTGCTTTACAGGAGCTCCTAAGAGAGGCACTACACATAGAAAGGATCAACCAGTACCAGCCATTCCAAAATCACACTGAAAGCTAAAGAGCTTCAACATAATGAAGAATCTACAACAACTAACAGGCAAAACAGCCACTTAGCATCAAAATGGCAGTATCAAATTCACACATAACAATATTAACCCTAAATGTAAATGGACTAAATGCACCAATCAAAAGACACAGACTGGCAAATTGGATAAAAAGCCAAAACCCAGCAGTGTGCTGTATCCAGGAAACCAATCTCACATGCAAGAATACACAAAGGCTCAAAATAAAGGGATGGAGGAAGATTTACCAAGCTAATGGAAAGCAAAAAAAAGCAGGAGTTGCAATTCTCATCTCTGATAAAATAGACTTTAAAGCAACAAAGATCAAAAGAGACAAAGAAGGCCATAACATAATGGTAAAAGGATCAATACAACAAGAAGAGCTAACGATCCTAAACATATATGGACCCAATGCAGGAGCACCTAGATACATAAGGCAAGTTCTTAATGACTTAAAAAAGGACTTAGACTCCCACACAATAATAGTGGGAGACTTTAAAACTCCACTGTCAATACTACACAGATCAACCAGACAGAAAATCAACAAGAATATCCAGGGCTTGAACTCAGACCTGGAGCAAGCAAACCTGATAGACATTTACAGAACTCTCCACCCCGAATCCACAGAATACACATTCTTCTCAGCACCACATCACACCTACTCTAAAATTGACCACATAATTGGAAGTAAAGCACTGTTCAACAAATGCAAAACAACTGAAATCATAACAAACAGCCTCTCAGACCATAGTGCAATCAAGTTAGAACTCAGAATACAGAAACCGACCCAGAACCGCACAACTTCATGGAAACTGAACAACTGGCTCTTGAATGTTGACTGGGTAAACAACGAAATGAAGGCAGAAATAAAGAAGTTCTTCGAAACCAATGAGAACGAAGACACAACGTGCCAGAACCTCTGGGACACATTTAAAGCAGTCTCTAGAGGAAAGTATATAGCAATAAGTGCCCATATGAGGAGAATGGAGAGATCCAAAATTGACACCCTATCGTCAAAATTGAAAGAGCTAGAGGAGCAAGATCAAAAAAACTCAAAACCCAGCAGAAGACAAGAAATAACTAAGATCAGAGCTGAGCTGAAGGAGATTGAGACACGAAAAACCCTTCAAAAAATCAATAAATCCAAGAGCTGGTTTTTTGAAAAGATCAACAAAATAGACAGACCACTAGCCAGATTGATTAAAAATAAAAGAGAGAACAACCAAATAGATGCAATAAAAAATGATAAAGGGGAAATCACCACAGATTCCACAGAAATTCAAACCATCATCAGAGAATATTACAAACAACTCTATGCGCATAAACCAGTAAACCTGGAAGAAATGGATAAATTCCTGGACTCCTGTGTCCTCCCAAGCCTAAACCAGGAGGAAGCTGAAACTATGAATAGACCAATAACAAGGTCTGGAGGTGAGGCAGCAATTAACAGCCTACCACACAAAAAAAGCCCAGGTCCAGACGGGTTCACAGCCGTATTCTACCAGGCACACAAGGAGAAGCTGGTACCATTCCTTCTAAAACTATTTCAAACAATCCAAAAAGAGAGAATCCTTCCCAAATCATTTTATGAGACCAACATCATCCTGATACCAAAACCCGGCAGAGACCCAACGAGAAAAGAACACTTCAGACCAATATTCTTGATGAACATAGATGCAAAAATCTTCAATAAAATATTGGCAAGCCGATTGCAACAGCAAATCAAAAAACTTATTCATCATGATCAAGTAGGATTCATTCCAGGGATGCAAGGCTGGTTCAACATACGCAAGTCTATCAACATAATTCACCACATAAACAGAACCAAAAACAAAAACCACATGATTATCTCAATCGACGCAGAGAAGGCATTTGACAAAATTCAACAGCCCTTTATGCTAATAATCCGCAATAAACTCGGTATCGATGGAACATATCTCAAAGTAATAAAAGCTATTTATGACAAACCAACAGCCAATATCATACTGAATGGGCAAAAACTGGAAGCATTCCCTTTAAAATCTGGCACTAGACAAGGATGCCCTCTTTCACCACTCCTACTCAATATAGTACTGGAAGTTCTAGCCAGAGCAATCAGGCAAGAAAAAGAAATAAAAGGTATTCAAATAGGAAAGGTGGAAGCCAAATTGTCTCTATTTGCAGACGACATGATAGTATACCTAGAAGACCCCATCGCCTCAGCACAAAAACTCCTGAAACTGATAAGCAACGTCAGCAAAGTCTCAGGATATAAAATCAATGTGCAAAAATCACAAGCATTCGTCTACACCAACAACAGACTTAAAGAAAGCCAAATCAAGAGCGAACTGCCATTCGCAATTGCTACAAAAAGAATAAAATACCTTGGAATACAACTCACAAGGAACGTAAGAGACCTCTTCAAGGAGAACTACAAACCACTGCTCAACGAAATCAGAGAGGACACAAACAGATGGAGAAACATTCCATGTTCATGGTTAGGAAGAATTAATATCGTGAAAATGGCTATACTGCCCAAAGTAATTTACAGAATCAACGCTATCCCCATCAAGCTACCACTGACTTTCTTCACGGAACTGGAAAAAACCACCATGAACTTCATATGGAACCAAAAGAGAGCCCGTATAGCCAAGTCAAATCTAAGCAAAAAGAACACAGCGGATTTCAAACTATACTACAAGGCTACAGTAATCAAAACAGCATGGTACTGGTACCAAAACAGAGATATAGACCAATGGAACAAAACAGAGGCACCACAGGCAACACAACATACATACAACTATACAATCTTTGATAAACCTGACAAAAACAAGCAATGGGGAAAGGATTCCATGTTTAACAAATGGTGTTGGGAAAACTGGCTAGCCATGTGCAGAAAGCAGAAACTGGACCCCTTCCTGACACCTTACACTAAAATTAACTCCAGATGGATTAAAGACTTAAACATAAGACCTGGCACCATAAAAACCCTAGAAGGAAATCTAGGCAAAACTATCCAGGACAAAGGAGTAGGCAAGGACTTCATGAACAAAACACCAAAAGCATTGGCAACAAAAGCCAAAATAGACAAATGGGACCTAATGAAACTCCACAGCTTCTGCATGGCAAAAGAAACAGTCACTAGAGTGGATCGGCAACCAACAGAATGGGAAAAAATTTTCGCAGACTACCCATCTGACAAAGGGCTGATATCCAGAATTTACAAAGAACCCAAGCAGATTTACAGGAAAAAAACAAACAAGCCCATTCAAAAGTGGGCAAAGGATATGAACAGATACTTTACGAAAGAAGACATATATGAGGCCAACAATCATATGAAAAAATGCTCATCGTCACTGGTCATCAGAGAGATGCAAATCAAAACCACATTGAGATACCATCTCACGCCAGTTAGAATGGCGATCATTAAAAAATCTGGAGACAACAGATGCTGGAGAGGATGTGGAGAAAAAGGAACACTTTTACACTGTTGGTGGGAGTGTAAATTAGTTCAACCATTGTGGAAGACAGTGTGGCGATTCCTCAAGGCCTTAGAAATAGAAATTCCATTTGACCCAGCAATCCCATTACTGGGTATATATCCAAAAGACACATGGACACAGAAAGGGGAGTACTAAACACTGGGGTCTATTGGGGGGAAAAGGGGAGGGCCAGTGGGAGGGGGAGGTGGGGAGGGATAGCCTGGGGAGAAATGCCAAATGTGGGTGAAGGGGAGAAGAAAAGCAAAGCACACTGCCATGTGTGTACCTACGCAACTGTCTTGCATGCTCTGCTCATGTACCCCAAAACCTATAATCCAATAAGAAATTAAAAAAAAAAGGATACAATGTCCTTTTCTACTCTCTTATTAAGTATATACACCATTTACATGTACTGTCTTATAAACAATATTAAAATTCTACTTTTACTGGGTTATAAAAAATATACATACTCTGTTTGTACCACAGTATAATAAACAAAAATACACTCAAAATTTTCTGTTATAAAAAATATACAATATTTTTCTACTCTCTTATAAAGTATACACACCATCTAGATGTACCGTCTTATACAAAAATTAAAATTTTATTTTTACTCTGTCACAAAAAATATACATACTCTATTTGTACCCCAGAATGCAAAACCAAAAAAACACTCAAAATACCCTTTTATAAAAAATATACAATGTCTTTTTCTACTCTCTTACAAACTATATACACCAGCTAGATATACTGTATTATTAAAAATATTAAAATTTTACTTTTGCTCTGTTATAAATAATATACATACTCTGTGAAACAGTATATGTATTATTAAAATTCTCAAAATAGTCTGTTATAAAAAATATACAATTTCCTTTTCAACTCTCTTTTAAATTATATACACTGTCAAGATATATTCTTTTTTTTCTTATTTTTTTATTGCATTTTAGGTTTTGGGGTAGATGTGCAGAGCATGCAATAAAGTTGCATAGGTACACACATGGCAGTATGTTCTGTTTGCTTTCACCCCTTCACCCACATTTGGCGTTTCTCCCCAGGCGATCCCTCCCCACCTCCCCCTCCCACTGGGGTTCCACTTTTCCCCCAATAGACCCCAGTGTTTAGTACTCCCTTTCTGTGTCCATGTGTTCTCATTTTTCATCACCCGCCTATGAGTGAGAATATGCAGTGTTTCATTTTCTGTTCTTGTGTCAGTTTGCTGAGAATGATGTTCTCCAGATTCATCCATGTCCCTACAAACGACACGAACTCATCATTTCTGATTGCTGCATAATATTCCATGGTGTATATGTGCCACATTTTTCCAATCCAGTCTATTATCAATGGGCATTTGGGTTGATTCCAGGTCTTTGCTATTGTAAACAGTGCTGCAATAAACATTCGTGTTCATGTGTCCTTATAGTAGAATGATTTATAGTCGTTTGGGTATATACCCAGTAATGGGATTGCTGGGTCAAATGGAATTTCTATTTCTAAGGCCTTGAGGAATCGCCACACTGTCTTCCACAGTGGTTGAACTAACTTACACTCCCACCAACAGTGTAAAAGTGTTCCGTTTTCTCCACATCCTCTCCAGCATCTGTTGTCTCCAGATTTTTTAATGATCGCCATTCTAACTGGCGTGAGATGGTATCTCAATGTGGTTTTGATTTGCATCTCTCTGATGACCAGTGACGATGAGCATTTTTTCATATGACTGTTGGCCTCATATAAGTATTCTTTCGTAAAGTGTCGGTTCATATCCTTTCCCCAATTTTGAATGGGCTTGTTTGTTTTTTTCTTGTAAATCTGTTTGAGTTCCTTGTAAATTCTGGATATCAGCCCTTTGTCAGATGGGTAAACTGCAAAAATTGTTTCCCATTCTGTTGGTTGCCGATTCACTCTAGTGACTGTTTCTTTTGCCGTGCAGAAGCTGTGGAGTTTCATTAGGTCCCATTTGTCTATTTTGGCTTTTGCTGCCAATGCTTTTGGTGTTTTGTTCATGAAGTCCTTGCCTAGTCCTATGTCCTGGATAGTTTTGCCTAGATTTCCTTCTAGGGTCTTTATCGTGCCAGGTCTTATGTTTAAGTCTTTAATCCATATGGAGTTAATTTTAGTGTAAGGTGTCAGGAAGGGGTCCAGTTTCTGCTTTCTGCACATGGCTAGCCAGTTTTCCCAACACCATTTGTTAAACATGGAATCCTTTCCCCATTGCTTGTTTTGTCAGGTTTATCAAAGATTGTGTAGTTGTAGATATGTTGTGTTTCCTCCAGTGCCTCTGTTTTGTTCCATTGGTCTATATCTCTGTTTTGGTACCAGTACCATGCTGTTTTGATTACTGTAGCCTTGTAGTATAGTTTGAAATCCGGTAGTGTGATGCCCCCCGCTGTGTTCTTTTTGCTTAGAATTGATTTGGCTATGTGGGATCACTTTTGGTTCCATATGAAGTTCATGGTGGTTTTTTCCAGTTCTGTGAAGAAAGTCAATGGTAGCTTGATGGGGATAGCATTGATTCTGTAAATTACTTTGGGAAGTATAGCCATTTTCACTATATTAATTCTTCCTAACCATGAACATGGAATGTTTCTCCATCTGTTTGTGTCCTCTCTTATTTCATTGAGCAGTGGCTTGTAGTTCTCCTTGAAGAGGTCTTTTACGTTCCTTGTGAGTTGTATTCCAAGGTATTTTATTCTTTTTGTAGCAATTGTGAATGACAGTTCGTTCTTGATTTGGCTTTCTTTAAGTCTGTTATTGGTGTAGACGAATGCTTGTGATTTTTGCACATTGATTTTATATCCTGAGACTTTGCTGAAGTTGCTTATCAGTTTCAGGAGTTTTGGGGCTGAGGCGATGGGGTCTTCTAGGTATACTATCATGTCGTCTGCAAATAGAGACAATTTGTCTTCCACCTTTCCTATTTGAATACCCTTTATTTCTTTTTCTTGCCTGATTGCTCTGGCTAGAACTTCCAGTACTATATTGAATAGGAGTGGTGAGAGAGGACATCCTTGTCTGGTGCCGGATTTCAAAGGGAATGCTTCCAGTTTTTGCCCACTCAGTATGATATTGGCTGTTGGTTTGTCATAAATAGCTTTTATTACTTTGAGATACGTTCCATCGATACCGAGTTTATTGAGGGGTTTTAGCATAAAAGGCTGTGGAATTTTGTCAAATGCCTTCTCTGCGTCAATTGAGATAATCATGTGGTTTTTGTTTTTGGTTCTGTTTACGTGGTGAATTACGTTGATAGACTTGCGTATGTTGAACCAGCCTTGCATCCCCGGGATGAATCCTACTTGATCATGATGAATAAGATTTTTGATTTGCTATTGCAATCGATTTGCCTATATTTTACTGAAGATTTTTGCATCTATGTTCATCATGGATATTGGCCTAAGGTTTTCTTTTCTTGTTGGGTCTCTGCCGGGTTTTGGTATCAGGATGATGTTGGTCTCATAAAATGATTTGGAAAGGATTCCCTCTTTTTGGATTATTTGGAATAGTTTTAGAAGGAATGGTACCAGCTCCTCTTTGTGTGTCTGGTAGAACTCGGCTGTGAACCCGTCTGGACCTGGGCTTTTTTTGTGTGGTAGGCTCTTAGTTACTGCCTCGAATTCTGCCCTTGTTATTGGTCTATTCATAGTTTCAGCTTCCTCCTGCTTTAGGCTTGGGAGGACACAGGAGTCCAGGAATTTATCCATTTCTTCCAGGTTTACTAGTTTATGTGCATAGAGTTGTTTGTAATATTCTCTGATGATGGTTTGAATTTCTGTGGAGTCTGTGGTGATTTCCCCTTTATCATGTTTTATTGCATCTATTTTGTTTTTCTCTCTTTTATTTTTAATCAATCTGGCTAGTGGTTTGTCTATTTTTTTGATCTTTTCAAAAAAACCAGCTCTTGGGTTTATTGACTTTTTAAAGGGTTTTTCGTGCGTCAATCTCCTTCAGTTCAGCTCTGATCTTAGTTATTTCTTGTCTTCTGCTGGGTTTTGAGTTTTTTTGATCTTGCTCCTCTAGCTCTTTCAATTTTGATGATAGGGTGTCAATTTTGGATCTCTCCATTCTCCTCATATGGGCACTTATTGCTATATACTTTCCTCTAGAGACTGCTTTAAATGTGTCCCAGAGATTCTGGCATGTTGTGTCTTCGTTCTCAATGGTTTTGAAGAACTTCTTTATTTCTGCCTTCATTTCATTGTTTACCCAGTCCACATTCAAGAGCCAGTTGCTCAGTTTCCATGAAGCTGTGCGGTTCTGGGTTGGTTTCTGAATTCTGAGTTCTAACTTGATTGCACGATGGTCTGAGAGGCTGTTTGTTATGATTTCAGATGTTTTGCATTTGCTGAGCAGTGCTTTACTTCCAATTATGTGGTCAATTTTAGAGTAGGTGTGATGTGGTGCTGAGAAGAATGTGTATTCTGTGGATTTGGGGTGGAGAGTTCTGTAAATGTCTATCAGGTTTGCTTGCTCCAGGTCTGAGTTCAGGCCCTGGATGTCTTTGTTGATTTTCTGTCTGGTTGATCTGTCTAATATTGACAGTGGAGTGTTGAAGTCTCCCACTATTTTCGTGTGGGAGTCTAAGTCTCTTTGTAAGTCATTAAGAACTTGCCTTATGTATCTCGGTGCTCCTGCATTGGGTCTATATATGTTCAGGGTCGTTAGGTCTTCTTGTTGTATCGATCCTTTTACCATTATGTAATGGCCTTCTTTGTCTCTTTTGATCTTTGTTGCTTTAAAGTCTATTTTATCAGAGATGAGAATTGCAACTCCTGCTTGTTTTGCTCTCCATTTGTTTGGTAAATCTTCCTCCATCCCTATATTTTGAACCTTTGTGTATCCTTGCATGTGAGATGGGTTTCCTGGATACAGCACACTGAAGGGTTTTGGATTTTTATTCAATTTGCCAGTCTGTGTCTTTTGATTGGTGTATTTAGTTCATTTACATTTAGGGTTAGTATTGTTATGTGTGAATTTGATACTGCCATTTTGATGCTAAGTGGCTGTTTTGCCTGTTAGGTGTAGGTTTTTCATTATGTTGATGTTCTTCAGCATTTAGTGTGATTTTGGAATGGCTGGTACTGGTTGTTGCTTTCTATGTGTAGTGCCTCTTTTAGGAGCTCTTGTAAAGCAGGCCTGGTGGTGACAAAATCTCTGAGTACTTGCTTGTTCTCAAAGGATTTTATTTTTCCTTCACTTCTGAAGCTCAGTTTGGCTGGATATGAAATTCTGGGTTGAAGGTTCTTTTCCTTAAGAATGTTGAATATTGGTCCCCACTCTCTTCTGGCTTGTAGTGTTTCTGCCGAGAGATCTGCTGTGAGTCTGATGGGCTTCCCTTTGTGGGTGACCCGACCTTTCTCTCTGCCTGCCCTTAGTATTTTCTTTTTTATTTCAACCTTGTTGAATCTGACGATTATGTGCCTTGTGGTTGCTCTTCTTGCGGAGTATCTTTTTGGTGTTCTCTCTATTTTCTGCATTTGAGTGTTGGCCTGTCTTGCTAGGTGGGGGAAATTTTCCTGGATGATGTCCTGAAGAGTATTTTCCAGCTGGGATTCATTCTCTTCGTCCCCTTCTGGTACACCTATCAAATGTAGGTTAGGTCTTTTCACATAGTCCCACATTTCTTGGAGACTTTGTTCATTCCTTTTTGCGCTTTTTTCTCTAATCTTGGTTTCTCATTTTATTTCATTGAGTTGGTGTTCGACTTCAGATATTCTTTCTTCTGCTTGGTCAATTCGGCTATTGAAACTTGTGCATGCTTCGCGAAGTTCTCGTATTGTGTTTTTCAGCTCCTTTAATTCATTCATATTCCTCTCTAAGTTATCCATTCTTGTTATCATTTTCTCGAATCTTTTTTCAAGTTCCTTAATTTCTTTGCATTGATTTAATACATGATCTTTTAGCTCACAAAAGTTTCTCATTATCCACCTTCTGAAGGCTAATTCCGTCATTTCGTCACAGTCATTCTCCGTCCAGCTTTGTTCCCTTGCTGGTGAGGAGTTTTGGTCCTTTCTTGGAGGCGAGATGTTCTGGTTTTGGGTGTTTTCCTCCTTTTTTCGCTGGTTTTTCTCCATCTTTGTAGATTTATCCGCTTGTCATCTGCATAGTTGCTGACTTTTCGATTGGGTCTCTGAGTGGACACCCAGATGGTTGATGATGAAGTATTTCTGTTACTTGGTTTTCCTTCTAACAGTCTAGTTCCTTCGCTGTACGACTGCTGAGTTCCACTCCAGGCCCTGCTTGTCTGGGGTGCACCTCTAGCAGCTGTGGCACAGTGAGGGATGCTACCAGTTTCTTTTTCTGCTATCTTTGTCCGAGGATGATGCCTGCCAAATGTCAGTCTTTTGGATATACAGGGGTCAGAGAGCTGCTTGAGGAGACAGTCTGTACTTTATAGGAGCTCAATTGCTGGGCTGTGAGCTCTGTTGTTCATTCAGGGCTGTTAGGCTGCTATGTTTGATTCTGCTGCAACGGAGCTCATTAAAACAACCCTGTTTTTCTCAAATGCTCTGTGTTGCGGGGTTCGGGCTTTATATTTGGATGTCCGTTGAGGTGTCCTGCCCAGCTAGGAGGCAGACTAGCCACTGTTTGCCTGCCGAGGCTGTGCCCTGCTATTGTGAGGTTCACCCTATTGCTGCAGGCTCTGCTGTTCTGCTGTGGTCTCCGCCACGCCCTGTGGCAGAGTCTCTCTGTTGTAGCCTGTTGCCTTGGCAATGGCAGTCTGTGACAGCAGTGGTCATGCATCTCAGTAGGGACGGGTTGCCTTGGCAACGGCTGGCTGCGTCAGCAGTGGGCGTGTATCTCAGTTGGGTCGGGTTGCCTCGGTAATGGTGGACGCCCCTCCTCCATAGAGCGTCTCGGACTGTCTGCTTGGGATCGTTTGAAATTGAGGTTTTTTTTCGTCCCACTGGGCTATTCCAAACGCTCTGTCCCTGCAATCCCCTGGGCTGGCCCACTGTCCAAGTCTCATTCAGTCTCAAGTCCAGCCCTCTCAAGTCTCAGTTTGCCTGTTCAACAGGGCACCCGGACATGTGCACACTGTGGAGAGTGCTGGGTAGGGCCGGCCGCCACCACCCCAGCTGCCGGCTTCACCAGGCAGAGGTACTGTCTTGCGTCCCACGTCTCTTTTATACTTGGGAATTTCCCCGTTTTGTGGGCAGCAAAGATCAGTCTGGAAATGCAGCTCCAACTCACCTCTCCGCGGATTCAACGAGAGCTCCAATCCTGGGCTGTTCACCAAAAATTTAAAAATCTTTAAAACAAATCTTTATTCCTCGCTACTCTGTGGGTTAGAAACACTTTTGTGGACTAGCATATTAACCTACCATTTGTAACAGTATGGAAAAATATATCAAAAATTCTAAAATGCATTTTTTTTGAGGCGGAGTCTCTCTCTGTTGCCAGGCTGGAGTGCAATGGCACGATCTTGGCTCACTGCAACATCTGCCTCCAGAATTCAAGCAATTCTCTGGCCTCAGCCTTGAGAATAGCTGGGACTACAGGCACGCACCACCATGCTCAGCTTATTTTTGTACTTTTACTAGAGACAGGATTTCACCATATTGGCCAGGATGGTCTCAATCTCTTGACCTCATGACCCACCCACCTAAGCCTCTCAAAGTGTTGCAATTATAGGTGTGAGCCACTGTGTCCAGCTAAAATTTTAAAACAAACTTTTAGAATATAATTTGTTTGTAAATTGTGTTTTTTTTTTTTTTTGCAAATATAAAGCAGAAAACTCCTAGCAATCTATAAACCATTGCAAAGATATATTTGTCTCTTCGGTGGGGAACTGATAAATTTTGAAACATAATATGTGAGTCAGATATCTTCTGAAAATTAGAAATTAAAGAAGAGAATTTTAAAAGCAATATCTTATTTTCCTTTTTCCTCTCTTAAAGGAAACCTTATCCTTTTCATGAGGAATAAAACTCCACTTTACCTAAGGATGTACTATGCAAATAGTTTTATTACATTGTAAAATCTTAAGGCAAAACATTCTATGTCTATTTGAAATAGACATTCTTAAATTCAAATATCATTTGAATTTAAGAAATAATACCATAGATTTTAGAAATGATAAATAACTACTTAATTCAGCATGCACATTTGTTATCCGACAGGTATATTTTATACAACCACTTCCTGAAAACATCTAATAATAATTTTGCAAGTTTTTCTTTAGCTACTTTTATAATATTATAATGTCTTAATTATCTTCAGTCTTCTGATTTACTATCAGTTTCTAATTTACCATTTCACAAATAAAAGTTTAAGTTTTAATTCCTTACATTTCAGGAAGAGGATTAGAAATAACAAGTAGCTATAAATAAATATTTAGCTTGCCATTATTTCCATTTCCTATATCAAAAAGCACATCTTTATGTCATTATAGCAGATTTCAAAATATCACTCTCAGGTTACAGAATTTCCTAGTAATTGACATTTTAGTTATCTTCAAGAAAGTCAAAAACTAAAAGAAATATAGAGATTAAATATAGAAAAATGCTTCCTAATCTACTGAGAAAATTAAGGCTATAGTCATCTGCCTATTAATAAAAGAAAATACTCTAAAACCCAATTAAAAAGTTAAAGATAATACAAATATAACCCCTTTAAAAATTAGTCAAGATTCCCCTCCCTCTCATGCCCGGGATGCTAGGTCCACCCTCAAGAGCCCCCCCCCACCTCTGAAAAAAAAAATTAATCAAGATTATGAAATTTTTATCTGTATTCAAATAAAAAATTTTTTTTTCTTGGAGATGAAATTTTATAGAACATGCTACAAATCGCAGATGTATTACCAGTGAATGAATAGCATTTTATGTTCTTCCTTAAGGCAAAAACAAAATTTTAGAAGGAAATAAAAATTATGGTCATAATACAGTTAAATCACAAACCATAGTACTCAACATGCAGTCAGTGTAACTGATACAATATATAACATTCAGGCACCAGAAAAACATAAACCCTTTTTGTTGTTTTGTTTTGTTTTCCGAGACACAGTCTGGGTCTGTCACTAGGCTAAAGGGCAATAGTGGGATCTCAGCTCACTGCAACCTCTACCTCCTGAGTTCAAGTGATCTTCCTACCTTAGTCTCCCGAGTAGCTGGGGCTACAGGTACATTCCATCATGCCCAGCTAATTTTTTGTATTTTTAGTAGAGATAGGGTTTTGCCATGTTGGCCAGCATGGTCCCTATCTTTTAACATCATGATCTGGCCACCTCGGCCTCCCAAAGTGCTGGGAGTACAGGTGTGAGCCACCTTGCCTGTTCTATAAATATTTTATCCTTTTAAGTGATGTAGAGTCATTGATACTCCATGAAGTCATCCTTTTCAGATGATGTCTCCCTACAGTATCTCTCATTAATGAGGGTACAGATGTGTCAACATCCTTAGGATTTTTTTTATTATGATTAAACTAACTATAACCATCTCTTGGGTCTCTTCTTTGCAAATCTGCATTTCTCCCTTTCCTCCATTATCCACAGTGTTAGTAATGCTTAGAACTAAAACAGACAATTATAGTACCTTTCAAATAGGTACTAAATATAGGTTTTTGTTCAGTCAACTGTGATTGTCTATGAATTACAGGAGTATTTAAAACAAAATGAGAAAAATTAAAAATAAAAAAAAGAAGGCCAGTCGTGGTGGCTTATGCCTGTAATCTAAGCACTCTGGAGGCCAAGGCGGGCAGATCACCTATGGTTGAAAGTTCAAGACCAGCCTGACTAACATGGTGAAACCCTATCTTAAAAAAAAAATAAGGGGGAGGACTCAAGATGGCGCTGTGAGAACAACCCAGGATTGGAGTTCTCGTTGTGTCTGCGGAGAGGTGAGTCTGAGCTGCATTTCCAGACTGATCTTTGTTGCTCACGGAACGGGGAAATTCCCAAGTGAAGTGGAGACGCGGGACGCCAGGCAGATATTCCGCCTGGCGAAGCCGGCAGCCGGGGTGGCGGCGGCCGGCCCTACCCAGCTCTCCCCACAGGGCGCACTTGTCCGGGTGCCCCGTTGAACCGGCAACCGGAGACGTGAGAGGGCTGGACTTGAGACTGAGCTAGACTTCAACAGTGGGCCAGCCCAGGGGATTGCAGGAACAGAGCGTTAGGATTGGCCCAGTGGGACGAACAAAACCGCGATATCAAACAAGCCCCGTGCAGATGGCTGAGACGCTCTGAGGCGGAGGGGCGGCTACCATTACCGAGGCAACCCGCCCCAGCTGAGATACACGCCCATTGCTGACGCAGCCAGCCGTTGCTGAGGCAACCCGTCCCTACTGAGATACACGCCCACTGCTGATGCAGCCAGCCATTGCCGAGGCAACACGCTACAACAGAGAGACTCCGACGCAGGGCATGGCAGAGAACAGCAGAACAGCGGAGCCAGGGCGAGCCTCACATTAGCAGGGCGGAGCCGCAGCAGGCAAACAGTGGCTAGTCTGCATCCTAGCTGGGCAGGACCTCAACGGACATCCAAAAATAAAGCCCAAACCCCTCAACACAGAGCATTTGAGAAAAAAAGGGTTTTTTTAATGAGCTCCGTTGCAGCAGAATCAAACATAGCAGCCTAACAGCCCTGAATGAACAACACAGCTCACAGCTCAGCAATTAAACCCCTATAAAGTACAAACTGTTTCCTCAAGCAGCTCCCTGACCCCTCTATATCCAAAAGACTGACATTAGGCAGCCACCATCCTGGGACAAAGATAGCAGAAAAAGAAACTGGTAGCATCCCTCGCTGTGCCACAGCTGCTAGAGGTGCACCCCAGACAAGCAGGGTCTGGAGCGAACCTCAGCAGTCGTACAGCGAAGGGGCTAGACTGGTAGAAGGAAAACCAAGCAACAGAAATACTTCATAATCAACATTCAGGGTGTCCACTCAGAGACCCAATCAAAAAGTCAGCAACTACGCAGACGACCAGCGGACAAATCCACAAAGATGGGAAGAAACCAGCGCAAAAAAGAGGAAAACAACCGAAACCAAAACACCTCGCCTCCTAGAAAGGACCAAAACTCCTCACCAGCAAGGGAACAAAGCTGGATGGAGAATGACTGTGACGAAATGACGGAATTAGACTTCAGAAGATGGATAATGAGAAACTTTGGTGAGCTAAAAGATCATGTATTAAATCAATGCAAAGAAACTAAGAACCTTGAGAAAAGATTTCAAAAAAGATTTGAGGAAATGATAACAAGAATGGATAACTTAGATAGGAATATGAATGAATTAAAGGAGCTGAAAAACACAATACGAGAACTTCGCGAAGCATGCACAAGTTTCAATAGCCGAATTGACCAAGCAGAAGAAAGAATATCTGAAGTCGAAGACCAACTCAATGAAATAAAATGAGAAACCAAGATTAGAGAAAAAAACGCAAAAAAAAATGAACAAAGTCTCCAAGAAATGTGGGACTATGTGAAAAGACCTAACCTACGTTTGATAGGTGTACCAGAAGGGGACGAAGAGAATGAATCCAAGCTGGAAAATACTCTTCAGGACATCATCCAGGAAAATTTCCCCCACCTAGCAAGACAGGCCAACACTCAATTGCAGGAAATTCAGAGAACACCACAAAGATATTCCGCAAGAAGAGCAACCCCAAGGCACATAATCGTCAGATGCAATAGGGTTGAAATAAAGGAGAGAATACTAAGGGCAGGCAGAGAGAAAGGTCGGGTCACCCACAAAGGGAAGCCCATCAGACTCACAGCAGATCTCTCGGCAGAAACACTACAAGCCAGAAGAGAGTGGGGGCCAATATTCAACATTCTTAAAGAAAAGAACTTTCAACCCAGAATTTCATATCCAGCCAAACTGAGCTTCAGAAGTGAAGGAAAAATAAAATCCTTTGAGAACAAGCAAGTACTCAGACATTTTGTCACCACCAGGCCTGCTTTACAAGAGCTCCTAAAAGAGGCACTACACATAGAAAGGATCAACCAGTACCAGCCATTCCAAAATCACACTGAATGCTAAAGAGCATCAACATAATGAAGAATCTACAACAACTAACAGGCAAAACAGCCACTTAGCATCAAAATGGCAGTATCAAATTCACACATAACAATATTAACCCTAAATGTAAATGGACTAAATGCACCAATCAAAAGACACAGACTGGCAAATTGGATAAAAAGCCAAAACCCAGCAGTGTGCTGTATCCAGGAAACCCATCTCACATGCAAGGATACACAAAGGCTCAAAATAAAGGGATGGAGGAAGATTTACCAAGCAAATGGAAAGCAAAAAAAAGCAGGAGTTGCAATTCTCATCTCCGATAAAATAGACTTTAAAGCAACAAAGATCAAAAGAGACAAAGAAGGCCATTACATAATGGTAAAAGGATCGATACAAGAAGAGCTAACGATCCTAAACATATATAGACCCAATGCAGGAGCACCCAGATACATAAGGCAAGTTCTTAAGGACTTACAAAAGGACTTAGACTCCCACACAATAATAGTGGGAGACTTTAACACTCCACTGTCAATACTAGACAGATCTACCAGACAAAAAATCAACAAGGATATCCAGGGCTTGAACTCAGACCTGGAGCAAGCAAACCTGATAGACATTTACAGAACTCTCCACCCCAAATCCACAGAATACACATTCTTCTCAGCACCACATCACACCTACTCTAAAACTGACCACATAATTGGAAGTAAAGCACTGCTCAACAAATGCAAAACAACTAAAATCATAACAAACAGCCTCTCAGATCATAGTGCAATCAAGTTAGAACTCAGAATTCAGAAACAGACCCAGAACCGCACAGCTTCATGGAAACTGAACAACTGGCTCTTGAATGTGGACTGGGTAAACAATGAAATGAAGGCAGAAATAAAGAAGTTCTTCGAAACCAATGAGAATGAAGACACAACGTGCCAGAACCTCTGGGACACATTTAAAGCAGTCTCTAGAGGAAAGTATATAGCAATAAGTGCCCATATGAGGAGAATGGAGAGATCCAAAATTGACACCCTATCATCAAAATTGAAAGAGCTAGAGGACCAAGATCAAAAAAACTCAAAACTCAGCAGAAGACAAAAAATAACTAAGATCAGAGCTGAGCTGAAGGAGATTGAGACACGAAAAACCCTTCAAAAAATCAATAAATCCAAGAGCTGGCTTTTTGAAAAGATCAAAAAAATAGACAGACCACTAGCCAGATTGATTAAAAAAAAGAGAGAGAACAACCAAATAGATGCAATAAAAAATGATAAAGGGGAAATCACCACAGATTCCACAGAAATTCAAACCATCATCAGAGAATATTACAAACAACTCTATGCGCATAAACTAGTAAACCTGGAAGAAATGGACAAATTCCTGGATTCCTGTGTCCTCACAAGCATAAACCAGGAGGAAGCTGAAACTATGAATAGACCAATAACAAGGTCTGAAGTTGAGGCAGCAATTAAGAGCCTACCACACAAAAAAAGCCCAGGTCCAGACGGGTTCACAGCCGAATTCTACCAGACACACAAGGAAGAGCTGGCACCATTTCTTCTAAAACTATTTCAAACAATCCAAAAAGAGGGAATCCTTCCCAAATCATTTTATGAGACCAACATCATTCTGATACCAAAACCAATGGAACAAAACAGAGGCACCGGAGGCAACACAACATACATACAACTATACAATCTTTGATAAACCTGACAAAAACAAGCAATGGGGAAAGGATTCCATGTTTAACAAATGGTGTTGGGAAAACTGGCTAGCCATGTGCAGAAAGCAGAAACTGGACCCCTTCCTGACACCTTACACTAAAATTAACTCCAGATGGATTAAAGACTTAAACTTAAGACCTGGCACCATAAAAACCCTAGAAGAAAATCTAGGCAAAACTATCCAGGACATAGGAGTAGGCAAGGACTTCATGAACAAAACACCAAAAGCATTGGCAACAAAAGCCAAAATAGACAAATGGGACCTAATCAAACTCCACAGCTTCTGCACGGCAAAAGAAACAGTCACTAGAGTGGATCGGCAACCAACAGAATGGGAAAAAATTTTTGCAGTTTACCCATCTGACAAAGGGCTGATATCCAGAATTTACAAAGAACTCAAACAGATTTACAGGAAAAAAACAAACAAGCCCATTCAAAAGTGGGCAAAGGATATGAACAGATACTTTACGAAAGAAGACATATATGAGGCCAACAATCATATGAAAAAATGCTCATCGTCACTGATCATCAGAGAGATGCAAATCAAAACCACATTGAGATACCATCTCACGCCAGATAGAATGGCGATCATTAAAAAATCTAGAGACAACAGATGCTGGAGAGGATGTGGAGAAAAAGGAACACTTTTACACTGTTGGTGGGAGTGTAAATTAGTTCAACCATTGTGGAAGACGGTGTGGCGATTCCTCAAGGCCTTAGAAACAGAAATTCCATTTGACCCAGCAATCCCATTACTTGGTATATATCCAAAAGACTATAAATCGTTCTACTATAAGGACACAGGTACACGAATGTTCATTGCAGCACTGTTTACAATAGCAAAGACCTGGAATCAACCCAAATGCCCATTGATAATAGACTGGATTGGAAAAATGTGGCACATATACACCATGGAATATTATGCAGCAATCAGAAATGATGAGTTTGTGTTGTTTGTAGGGACATGGATGAATCTGGAGAACATCATCCTCAGCAAACTGACACAAGAACAGAAAATGAAACATCGCATATTCTCACTCATAGGTGGGTGATGAAAAATGAGAACACATGGACACAGAAAGGGGAGTACTAAACACTGGGGTCTATTGGGGGGAAAAGGGGAGGGCCAGTGGGAGGGGGAGGTGGGGAGGGATAGCCTGGGGAGAAAAGCCAAATGTGGGTGAAGGGGAGAAGAAAAGAAAGCACACTGCCATGTGTGTACCTACGCAACTGTCTTGCATGGTCTGCTCATGTACCCCAAAACCTATAATCCAATAAAAAATTAAAAAAATAAATAAATAAAATAAATAAATAAATAAAATTTAAAAATGCATTAAGATTCTATTAAATTATTGCTGGGACTTAGGCCCAGTGCATTGGCTTATGCCTGTAATCTCAGCACTTTGGGAGGCCAAAGTGGGTGGATTACTTGAGATTGGGAGTTCAAGATCAGCCTGACCAGCATGAAGAAACCCATCTCTTCTAAAAATACAAAAAATTAGCTGGGCATAGTGGTGCAGGCCTGTAACCCTAGCCACTTGGGAGGCTGAGGCAGGAGAATGCCTTGAATCTGGGAGGCAGAGGTTGTGGTGAGCCAAGATTATGCCATGGCACTTCAGCCTATGCAACAAGAGTGAAACCCTGTTTCAAATAATAAAATACAATAAAATAAAAAAAAAATAAAACTTATTGCTGGGACTTAAGCTTTTTATGTAGGTATTTATAATACAAAGGCAATTTATATTTGGAGAATAAATGATACTTTTAACAAACTGAACTTTGTTCTGCCACATCAGTATCAAACTGGCAGTACTCAAAACCCTGAGATTGACAAGTATAGTATATATATTGTGCCCATTCATTTTGAAACAAGAAAAAGCATTGCTTCTGTAAGGGCCAGGCAAAAAAAGATCAACCCAAACTTGAGACCTAATAGTTTCAGCCAAGATCAAGTGGAAATCCTCTGACTCACTTTTTGTACATTTCTCAAAGTGTCAGTCTGTGCTTTCTTTCATTGGTTCTTTTCCCTGAACTTTCCTTTTTCCTTCCTTCAGAAACCTAGATGCCTGCCACTAATTAGATACATTAATATGGACACAAATACAATATGCTAGTTAACATAGAATATATGTTACTTAGTTATTGAATTATTTGGTGAATAATGTTCTGTTTTTCAGGCTCATTATAATAATTTACTAGTCTAAAAGAACCTAGAAAGTAAGTCTTTCAAACCTTCCATATTTGTATTTACAATTATCCAAGTAAGGGAAATTACATTGTTATTAGAAATAATGTTTTTATGAGTTAAGAGGACACACTCCAAATTAAAGAGAGGTTGCCTCTTACAGGAAGAGAGGGAATAGAAAATGGGGCAGGAGGGAAGAAGATAAAGGCTACTTTGAAGGCTTTTTGTATTACTTTTATATAAAATATTTATATTTGAAAATTTTTCAAAATAAAAATGTAATTAAAAAAACTGTAGACACTCAAATATGATTTCCTCACAGCCAACCAGTTTCCTCTGTATATTCTCTACAAATAATTGCAATGTGAAGAGTTTCCAGTGGTGATATACTAGTAACTTTCTTTCTTACATCTTTAAAAGTCCCAATTATTGGCTGGGTGAGGTGGCTCATGCCTGTAATTCCAGCGTTTTGGGAGGCTGAAGTGGGTGGATGACGAGGTCAGGAGTTCCAGACCAGCCTGGCCAAGATGGTGAAACCCTGTCTCTACTAAAAGTACCAAAAATTAGCTGAGTGTAGTGGTGGGCACCTGTAATCCCAGCTACTCAGTACGCAGCAAGTTGAGGCAGAGAATTGCTTAAATCTAGGAGGTGGAGGTTGAAATGAGCCAATATCGGGCCACTGCACTACAGCCTGGGTGGTAAGAGGCTCAAAAAAATAAAAAAGACCCAATTTTCCAATAAGTCATGGAGAAAATGACCAATCTTTCTGAGGTAGTCCAGATCAGGTTATCATTTCTCAAAAGACCCCATAAGTATATATTACCATTATAACTGATACATCTTTGAAGTCCAGAATCCAGTTGTACCTGTATAACAAGACCTTCACAAAGATATCTTACAGTATAAACATAATTCATCTTATATTCTCAGACATGAAATATTTTCATCTGCAAAGATTTCTGTAACTATTAGACTCTTCAAATCTCTCAACGCTACATGAATATATTCTTCCATAAAATTATAAAACATTAATCATTTTTATTTGTTCTTCAGTAGTGAGAGATGAGAGGATATATAAATGGACAACGACCAGACCGTATATGAAGACAGAACTCTGACCTACAATCTCTTCAGCAACCAGCCTGGAAACCCAAATTATAATCTTGGCAGCAATCACCCCAGGACAGTGAGGATTTCATTAATGACTACCAGCTTCCCTATTTTTGTGCCCCAGCCCCTACATCCTTTCAACTTAGGGCCAACCAAAGACAGCCAACTATGTTTCCTCAATTAATTCCCAAGATACTCTGCTTTTAGATAGTTGGCCTTCAACTTTCCCATGCCAACAACCTCCAATCAGAGCACACCTTAGTGTCTTTTCTTTTTTCACTATAAAACTTACCTAACTTCTTTTTGAGTCTACCCAATGAAAGTGACATTGGCTGACTTCCTTGTTAAAGCAAGATTTGAATAAATTAATTATGCTGGTTCTCATTTGGGTGGCCTTTGTTTATTTTCATAGTAGTGTAAAAATCACGCAAAAAGAAAATTAACACTAGGCTGGGCATGGTGGTTCACACCTGTAATCCTAGCACTTTGGGAGGCTAAGGCAGGCAGATTGCTTGAGCTCAGAGTTCAAGACCAGCCTGTGGCAAAACCCCAGCTCTGCAAAAAATACAAAAATTATCCAGCATGGTGGCGGGGACCTGTAGTCCCATCTACTTGTGGGGGCTGAGGGAGGAGGAGTCACTTGAGCCTGGGAGATCAAGACTGCAGTGAGCTAAGATTGTGCCACTGCACTCCAGCCTGGGTGACAAGTGAGACACACACACACACCACACAAATTAATACTATGAGTGTTTTGAGCATTTTATTCTTCTCCAACCAAGATCATGTTTCAGTCTTGCTACCTCTACAACAGTCTTATAGCTCTTGTTCTGTTTGCCAGCTAGCCCACCTGAACAAACTTGCTTCATTAGATACATGATTTTCCACTGCTTAGAAAATAAATTTTGTATTCTTCACTGTTTGATATTTTAGACTCAAATTGGTGTAATTTCTTCTTTGGGAACTGTGATCATTTTAAAACAAAGAAAAGATTCTGCTTTATTTTAGAAAAGCATGAATCCTGATGGCATAACATAGAACTAAATAGTGCAATAAAATATTT
The DNA here is from genome assembly GCF_049354715.1 of Callithrix jacchus. NCBI lineage: Eukaryota > Metazoa > Chordata > Mammalia > Primates > Cebidae > Callithrix > Callithrix jacchus. Next base: position 61,784,524 of record NC_133506.1, read on the forward strand.
GCTATCAATCTGTGGATATATATGCAGCAAACATCAGAGGGTAATCCCTAAGTTTCATTGATATTAAAGAGATAAATCATACCAACTTACAGAGTTACTAAAATTTATCTATATTACGTTGAAGTTGTTTTGAATAAAATGTGAGCTTAGGCCTATGATGGTGTGAAATTAAACAATTCAAATTTAAAGCTGTCAGAATTTTAAATAATTTTGAGCCCTGAGAGGACTGTGGTTATGTGACCTGACTCAGTAGCATGCAGCTAGCTGCAACTCCTGATTTTCCTGGTAAATGACTAGGAAAAGCCTTGCAGCTCCACAAATCTCTTTAGATTATCACCCTGCTCAACTAATGTTAAATCAAGCTTCCTTGAAATGCTAACAGGCTTTAACCAATCACTATAATACATGCAATGACCTTGTTTGAAAAAATGTTACAACCATGTTAACTGCCTATGTCAGTGAAACCTTAAGTTCCCCACTTTAGAACACTCACCCCCATGTGCTTGGAGTCTGTTTTTCCTGGATGGCTGTCATTTTTAATTTGTTTTTAGTAGGAAGAGAGTGAAGGATATACAAATGAACAACGACCGGACGATATATGAAGACAGAACTCATTCAACTATCAAAGTGCTGGGATTATAGGCATAAGCCATTGTGCCTGGCCAGACTTTTTTTTTTTTTAATACAAAATCCTTTTCATTTAATGCAATAATGTTCAACATTACCACTTGCCAATGAAAGAAAAGGAAGAGCTAGTGGATTATTTACACATGATTTCAACTGTTGCAAAATTCTGAACGACTTTGAAAAAGGTTTTGTATTTTTTTTCTTATTTTTTTATTGCATTTTAGGTTATGGGGTACATGTGCAGAGCATGCAATAAAGTTGCATAGGTACACACATGGCAGTGTGTTCTGTTTGCTTTCACCCCTTCACCCACATTTGGCATTTCTCCCCAGGCTATCCCTCCCCACCTCCCCCTCCGACTGGCTCTCCCCCTTTCCCCCCAATAGACCCCAGTGTGTAGTACTCCCCTCTCTGTGTCCATGTGTTCTCATTTTTCATCACCCGCCTATGAGTGAGAATATGCGGTGTTTCATTTTCTGTTCTTGTGTCAGTTTGCTGAGAATGATGTTCTCCAGATTCATCCATGTCCCTACAAACGACATGAACTCATCATTTCTGATTGCTGAATAATATTCCGTGGTGTATATGTGCCACATTTTCCCAATCCAGTCTATCATCAATGGGCATTTGGGTTGATTCCAGGTCTTTGCTATTGTAAACAGTGCTGCAATGAGCATTTGTGTGCATGTGTCCTTATAGTAGAGTGATTTATAGTCCTTTGGGTATATACCCAGTAATGGGATTGCTGGGTCAAATGGAATTTCTATTTCTAAGGCCTTGAGGAATCGCCACACCATCTTCCACAATGGTTGAACTAATTTACACTCCCACCAACAGTGTAAAAGTGTTCCTTTTTTTCCACATCTTCTCCAGCATCTGTTGTCTCCAGATTTTTTAATGATTGCCATTCTAACCGGCGTGAGATGGTATCTCAATGTGGTTTTGATTTGCATCTCTCTGATGACCAGTGACAATGAGCATTTTTTCATATGATTGTTGGCCTTATATATTTCTTCTTTCGTAAAGTGTCTGTTCATATCCTTTGCCCACTTTTGAATGGGCTTGTTTGTTTTTTTCCTGTAAATCTGTTTGAGTTCTTTGTAAATTCTGGATATCAGCCCGTTGTCAGATGGGTAAACTGCAAACATTTTTTCCCATTTTGTTGGTTGCTGATGCACTCTAGTGACTGTTTCTTTTGCCGTGCAGAAGCTGTGGAGTTTCATTAGGTCCCATTTGTCTATTTTGGCTTTTGTTGCCAATGCTTTTGGTGTTTTGTTCGTGAAGTCCTTGCCTACTCCTATGTCCTGGATAGTTCTGCCTAGATTTCCTTCTAGGGTTTTTATCGTGCCAGGTCTTACGTTTAAGTCTTTAATCCATCTAGAGTTAATTTTAGTGTAAGGTGTCAGGAAGGGGTCCAGTTTCTGCTTTCTGCACATGGCTAGCCAGTTTTCCCAACACCATTTGTTGAACAGGGAATCCTTTCCCCATTGCTTGTTTTTGACAGGTTTATCAAAGATTGTGTGGTTGTAGATATGTTGTGTTGCGTCTGTTGCCTCTGTTCTCTTCCATTGGTCTATATCTCTGTTTTGGTACCAGTACCATGCTGTTTTGATTACTGTAGCCTTGTAGTATAGTTTGAAATCCGGTAGTGTGATGCCCCCCGCTGTGTTCTGTTTGCTTAGAATTGACTTGGCTATGCGGGCTCTCTTTTGGTTCCATATGAAGTTCATGGTGGTTTTCTCCAGTTCTGTGAAGAAAGTCAATGGTAGCTTGATGGGGATAGCATTGATTCTGTAAATTACTTTGGGCAGCATAGCCATTTTTACGATATTAATTCTTCCTAACCATGAACGTGGAATCTTTCTCCATCTGTTTGTGTCCTCTCTGACTTCGTTGAGCAGTGGTTTGTAGTTTTCCTTGAAGAGGTCCCTTACGTTCCTTGTGAGTTGTATTCCAAGGTATTTTATTCTTTTTGTAGCAATTGCGAATGGCAGTTCATTCTTGATTTGGCTTTAAGTCTGTTATTGGTGTAGAGGAAGGCTTGTGAGTTTTGCACATTGATTTTATATCCTGAGACTTTGCTGAAGTTGCTTATCAGTTTCAGGAGTTTTTGGGCTGAGGCGATGGGGTCTTCTAGGTATACTATCATGTCGTCTGCAAATAGAGACAATTTGGCTTCCTCCTTTCCTATTTGAATACCCTTTATTTCTTTTTCTTGCCTGATTGCTCTGGCTAGAACTTCCAGTACTATATTGAATAGGAGTGGTGAAAGAGGGCATCCTTGTCTAGTGCCAGATTTCAAAGGGAATGCTTCCAGTTTTTGCCCATTCAGTATGATATTGGCTGTTGGTTTGTCATAAATAGCTTTTATTACTTTGATATACGTTCCATTGATACCGAGTTTATTGAGGGTTTTTAGCATAAAGGGCTGTTGAATTTTGTCAAATGCCTTCTCTGCGTCAATTGAGATAATCATGTGGTTTTTGTTTTTGGTTCTGTTTATGTGGTGAATTACGTTGATAGACTTGCGTATGTTGAACCAGCCTAGCATCCCCAGGATGAATCCAACTTGATCATGATGGATAAGTTTTTTGATTTGCTGTTGCAATCGGCTTGCCAATAAGTTCCTTTTAATTAATTAATTTTTTTTTTAAGATTGAGTCTCGCTCTGTCGCCAGTCTGGAGTGTAGAGGCACGATCTTGGTTCACTGCAACAATCTCCACCTCCCAGGTTCAAATGATTCTCCAGCCTCAGCCTCCCAAGTAGCTGGGACTACAGGCGCATGCCACCATGCCCAGCCAATTTGTATTTTTCAGTAGAGATGGGGTTTCACTATGTTGGCTAGTATGGTCTCGATCTCTTGACCTTGGAATCCACCTGCCTCAGCCTCCCAAAGTGCTGGGATTACAGGCATGAGCCACCATGCCCAGCCTGAAAAAGTTCTTATTATTTACTTATTTTTAGAGTCATGGTCTCACTTTGTCACCCAGGCTAGGGTACAGTGGCATGATCATAACTCATTGTAACTTCCAATTCCTGGGCTCAAAGGATCATCCTGCCTCAGCCTCCTGGCAAGAGCCACTGCACCTGGCTGAAAAAGTTCTTTTTAAAAGGGTATATTACATTCCCAAAAGTACCAAATATAAAGGTCCATAGAATAACCAAAATATTATAAAACCTATGTCTAATACACACATTACAACTAGTTCACTTAGCAACTTTAACACCATTAAAAACAGATTAAACAATTCTCTAGAAATAATCCGGCTGGGCGCAGTTGCTCATGCATGTAATCCCAGCACTTTGGGAGGCTGAGGCAAGTGGGTCACTTGAGGTCAGGAGTTGGAGACCATCCTGGCGAACATGGTGAAACCCTGTCTCTACTATAAATACAAAGATTAGCTGGGCATGGTGGCACATGCCTGTAGTCCAGCTACTCCAGAGGCTGAGACAGGAGAATCTCTTGAACCTGGGAGGCAGAGGTTGCAGTGAGCCAAGATCGTGCCACTGAACTCCAGCCTGGCAACAGAGTAACACTCCATCTCTGGAAAAAAAAAAAAAGGGAATAATCCTGACAGGTAGAATTTCTATCTCTGCTAAAGTAGTACTCATTTTTAAACAACTCAAAATAGCACCAGAAGAAACAAAAGGAAGAATATTTTTTATTTCTTTAAAAAATAAAAATGTATAGCTTCTTAAAACATTCACTGATGTTTTCCCTATTATAATAATGTGTGATAATTTAATGACAAAAGAAATGTCACCAATAATGCCACTATCCACAGATACCAACAGATACCAGTCTTCTCTCTCTCTATATATATATATATCCATATCTATATCTATATATACATATATATGTAAATGAAATTAGGATCAGAATGCGCATAACATTTTATATCTTACTTTTTGTCATTTTTAATATTGGCATTTCCTCATCTCATTCAGATTTATTTGAAGACATTATTTTATTTTATTTTATTTTATTTTATTTTATTTTTTATTGGATTATAGGTTTTGGGGTACATGAGCAGAGCATGCAAGACAGTTGCGTAGGTACACACATGGCAGTGTGCTTTGCTTTTCTTCTCCCCTTCACCCACATTTGGCATTTCTCCCCAGGCTATCCCTCCCCACCTCCCCCTCCCACTGGCCCTCCCCTTTTCCCCCCAATAGACCCCAGTGAAGACATTATTTTAAATGACTTTAAATACACATCTTATATGAACATATCATTGTTATCATTCCCTTTCATGATTTAGATCATTTTCAATTTATTATAAACAATGTTGTAAAGAAAACATTTATGTCAAACAAAACATGTCTAAGACTTTTCTGCATTTATTTTTTATAATAAAGAATTAAAAGTGAAACAACCAAATCAAAGAGTGTGAAAATTTATTAGGTTCTAAACAAGTGTTTCCATATTCCTCTCAAACTGTGTTTCACTATAGCAAGGTGCTCCTTTCTGAGTTAAGACCTTGGGCTGATTTTGAAATTAGGAGGCAAAATAAAAACCAACCAAGTCAACAAACAACAATAATGCCCACAAATATTAGTATAATCTTCAAGTAGGTATAGTGATATAAGAATTATCACACAATCCTTCTGTGTCATATTTGCATAACCATGGTACTGGAAACAAAGACATCAGCTGATCTATCATAACATATAACATAAGCACCAATTACCAACCTGCCATCATTGCTGATTAGACCTTGACAGTCAACTAAAATTTAAATTTTTCTGCCAAGTAGAGGAAATATTGTTGCTTTGTATAAATTAATACATTGTAATTTTTAAGTTCTGGACTTGAGTGAAGAAAAAAGGCAAGTGACAGGCAAAGGAAACAAACCTACTTCTGTTTGTATTAAATGTTTTATTAACATTTAATAGAAAAAGAAAAGAAAGATAACAAAATAGTTATTAAGCTGCCAAGGCTCATATGGATCCAATTTGGCAGACACAAAGATTCATGAAATATAATTCCAGCTACTTTCCTATCTCAGAGAGCAAGATTTTAAAAAGAAAATCACAGGAAATGAAAAAACTGCATCAGCCTTAATTTTTCCTTTTATGTTTGTGTTGCTTCAGCATCATAGTAATGTGAGAACTTAATACCTTACTTGATTTTGCTACAGAAATAGCTGCTGCTGCTATTGTTGTTACAAAACAGCTTTATTGAGAGATAATTTTTAATAGTATTTTCTTTTTTCTTTTTTTTCAAAAGATGGAGTTTCACCATGTTGGTCTTGAACTCCAGACCTCAGATGATCCGCCTGCCTTGGCCTCCAAAGTGCTTGGATTACAGTTGTGAGCCACTGCACCCGGCCTTCTTTTTTCTTTTTTAAGAGACAGTCTCACTATGTCTGTCACCCAGGCTAGTCTCAAACTCCTGGTCTCAAGCAATCCTGCCACATCCACCTCCCAAAGAGCTGGATTACAGGCATGAGCTACCGTGCCAAGCCTAATCATTTTCTTTTTTTGCTTATATGTTTATAGAATAACTCTGGAAGGTCATACAAAAGACTGACTTCCTTGCCTTCATGGAAGGGAACTGAGTATCTGGGATACAAGGATAAGAAGGACATTTTTATTTTCCCAATCCTGAACCATGTGAATGCATTACCTATTCAAAGAACATAAAATAGTTCCCTTTCTGTTGCAAATTTGTGCACTACTCTAATCTACCAGAGATATAATTAGAAATATATCAGAAATTCTCCTTTTCTAACAGAACCATGACGGTGTTTGTTTTGTTTTTAAAATCTCACTGACTCTCCAGAAATGCCCTTCACCTCTAGGTTGAAGAGCATATTAAAGTCAGGAATGCAGACATGTTTGTCCTCCATTTTCCTGTGCATATTTTTGATGGCATGGATTGATGTCTCATAATAAAGCTGGGGTCTCCTGAGGAGGGGGAAGTCTTTTACCCAGCTGCAGCAAATCTCATGTAGTTTACTGAAGACAGAATGGGCCAATTTCACTGTCTCAATCTCTGTGAAAGAAACACAGAAACCCCTAATGAAGAGCCTTGTAAAACTGCTTTTCACTTCTCTGCTTGCTAAAGACAGAAGTAGGTCACCTTAATCAAGTTCCTTCTTAATAGAAGAAAGTCATCCTTCTCAAGAAAAATGAAATGTTGCTTCTGAAGAGAGAAAAATCACAACCTATTTAGTAGAAAATCATCAGCCTGCAGCTGCCACTAAATATTCTTGTCATGAGGAGAAAACCTTTGGCCAGGGCTGGACCTATTCCTGGCTTGACTTCCAGCTGAAGAAGTGCTCTTGCCACACTGCTCCCTAGTTCCCAGCACCAGTTTCTTTTTGGTTGTCTGCTATGGTTATCACCGGGAAAGCCATGCTTAGAAAAATAAGTAGTGATTAACACTGCTTCCATAGTCCAATTAGCTGGATATACAGTGTTTATTAGGATATGAAAGGCCTATGAAAACAGCTCACAATCTACAGAAATAAGAAGAGTTTACCTTGCTTACCATTTGTCTTCATTCTCTTTCTTCCTGACTTCTTCCTTTAAATCCAGTACCCTTTTTTCTCCTATAAATGAGCATCATTTGTAACTGAATTGTGTGTGTGTGTGTTTTCTTTCTTTTCTTTTCTTTTAAATTAAGACAGATGTTCACTCTTGTTGCCCAGGCTGCAGTGCAATAGTGTGATCTTGGCTCACTGCAACCTCTGCCTCCTGGGTTCAAGTGATTCTCCTGCCTCAGCCTCCTGAGTAGCTGGGATTACAGGTGCCTGCCACTATGCCTGGCTAATTTTTTGTATTTTTAGTAGAGATGGAGTTTCACCATTTAGCCAGGCTGGTCTCAAATTCCTGATCAGGTGATCCACCCATATTGGCATCCCAAAGTGCTGAGATTACAGGCATGAGCCACCATGTTCAGCCTGTCTTTTCTGTTTAATGTATTTGTTTATTAAAGTTTTAGGCAGTAGTTTAAATAGTTTAGCCAATAGGTTAGCAAATGAGTTAAAACTTTTATATTATTCTAAGGAAAAATGTACCTAAACTCTGTCTATTCGTGTGACCTTAGATAGAAAAAGAGAGAGAGCAACCAGAGAAGCAATACCAACAAAACTCTTGACCCTATGCCTACTGCTTCATCTGTGTCTACTACTTCACCTATTGGCTCGAATTGGCAAGCTTACTTCTGAGGCAGACATATACCCTCAGTAGATGGACAGATATGTAAGCCTTTTAAGCCAACACTGAATGGTACTGAAGAGATTGTATTTCCTATCACTGAACCCTCCACTCAAAGTGTCCTCCACTTAAGCTGAGCTACTGAAATACCAAAGAGAGATTAGGTTTTCTCAGGCCAGTATTTTAGAAGTTCCTCCTACATCTCAGGTTAAAAAAAATTGAACTTAAATTTTCTTTCTACTTAACTAAATCAGATACAGCTTGAAAGCCTGAGAAAATAAGTGTCAGATGGCAATGGCTACACAGGCTTCCTCCAATCTAGAATACAAATCCCAAAGAAGAAACTATATGTTCTAGAACAGCCCAGGATGTCAACTCTCAACTTCTCAGTCCTGTCTTTGCCTTAATCTGTGACTACATTTACCTTTATCCTTATTCAAAATTATTTTTAAAATGACTATATTCAAAAAGTTGACCTGAAGTTTTTTCTCATTTCCTTTTTTTCCTCATTAGCATAGCAAAGGGTGATAAATCCCATATCGTGGCTTTGTCTCCTTTAATTTTCTTTTCCCCACAAAACAGAAGTCTTGCTCTGTCACCCAGGCTGGAACGCAGTGGCGTAATCTCAGCTCACTGTAATCCCACCTTCCAGGTTCAAGCAATTCTCCTACCTCAGCCTCCCAAGTAGCTGGGATTATAGGTGCCTGCCACGATGCCCAGCTGATTTTTTGTATTTGTAGTAGAGACGGGGTTTCACCATATTGGCCAGGCTGGTTTTGAACTGGCTTGTCTTGAACTCCTGATCTTGTAATCTGCCTGCCTTGGCCTCCCAAAGTGCTGGGATTACAGGCATGAGCCACCACACCTGGCCAATTTATTTTAATTTTTTTAATAAGAGGGTCTCTCTCTGTTGCCCAGGCTGGAGTGGAGTGATGCAATCATAGCTCACTGTGGCCTACAATTCCTGGGGTCAAGGAATCATTTTGTTTTAGCCTCTCAAGTAGCTGAGATCACAGGTACATGTCACCACCAATGGCTAATCAAAAGAAAATATTTTTTTCCTGACGAATCTGCAAGGAAAAAGAAAACTATATATTAAAGAAAAGAATTTTTTTTTTCTAGAGATTGGGTCCCACTATATTGCTCAGGCTCATCTTAAACTCCTGGCCTCAAGTGATCCTCCCACCTCAGCCTCCCAAAATACTGGGATTACAGGCATGAGCTACTATGCCTCTCCCCACTGTTAGCATTTTTATATAACTGAAAATCAAAGGTAAATTTAAAAGAGAAAAGACAAAGAGCAAAAACAGCCTATGGCAGTATATACAAGAAGAAAACTAAAGCCAACAGACAATCCAACATTTTGATTGTTTTGAGCAACTTCAATTTTCATTTAAGCACTAGCCACCAGAGACTATTTCTTTCAGCCAGCAATTACCTACTTGTATCACTGCAACCTATCTGGTCTCTGCAGCAGTATAGGTCCCCAAATGCAGACCCTGGGATTGGCGTGTCCTCATCTGACACAGCCATAACAGAGGATTACAAAACAATCTAGTGAATTCAGAAACTTTCAGGGAGAGTGGGGTAGGGTGAAACAACATATCAGCTATCAGGATAGTTACAAAATAATAATATAAACTATTATACCATTCTTTGGTTTTTGTATTACTCTTATTATATAGATCTGCACTGTTTAGTACAGGAGTTATTAACTACATGTGGTTATTTAAATTAATCAGTAGGGTGAAGTGGTCTCAGTGTGCATGCAGTCCCAGCTACTTGTGAGGCTGAAATGGGAGGATTGCTTGAGCTCAGGGGTTTGAGGCTGTAGTATGATATGATTGTGCCTGTGAATAGCCACCACTGCACTCCAGCCTGGACAACATAGCAAGACCCCATCTAAAAAAGTTAAAATTAAATAAAATTTAAAATCAGTTTTTTGGTCATATTAGTTATATTTCTTTTACTTTTTTTTTTTTTGAGACTGAGTTTCGCTCTTGTTACCCAGTCTGGAGTGCAATGGTGCAATCTCGGCTCACCACAACCTCCATCTCCTGGGTTCAGGCAATTCTCCTGCCTCAGCCTCCTGAGTAGCTGGGATTACAGGCACGCGCCACCATGCCCAGCTAATTTTTTGTAATTTTAGTAGAGACGGGGTTTCACCATGTTGACCAGGATGGTCTCGATCTGTTGACCTCATGATCCACCCGCCTCGGCCTCCCAAAGTGCTGGGATTACAGGCTTGAGTATTTCTTTTTCTTTGAGACAGAGTCTTACTCTGTTGCCCAGGCTGGAGTGCAGTGGCACAATCTCGACTCACTGCAACCTCAACTGCCCAGGTTCAAGTGATTCCCCTGCCTCAGCCTCCTAGGTAGCTGGGACTACAGGCACATACCACAACGCCAGGCTAATATATATGTATCCCTGGAAAATTAAAACAATTAATTCAATATATTTTTATTTTTAAATTTATTATTTTTTTTTGAGACAAAGTTTCACTCTTGTTGCCCAGGCTGGAGTGCAGTGGTACAATCTGGGCTCACTGCTACCTCCATCTCTTGGGTCCAAGTGATTCTCCAGCCTCAGCCTCCAGAGTAGCTGGGATTACAGGCGCCGGCAACCATGCTCAGCTAATTTTTTCCATTTTCAGTGGAGATAGGATTTCACCATGTTGACCAGGCTGGTCTTGAATTCCTGACCTCAGGCAAACCTCCCACCAAACTCTTCCAAAGTGCTGGAATTACAGGCATGAGCCACTGTGCCCGGCCATTTTTTTTGTGTTTTAGCAAAGACGGGGTTTTTCACCATGTTGGCCAGGATGGTCTCAATCTCTTTACCTCATGATCTACCCACCTCAGCCTCTCAAAGTGTTGGAATTACAGGCATGAGCCACTGTGCCTGGCCATATTAACTATATTTCAGTTGCTCAATAAACATGTGTGGCTAGTGGCTGCCACATTCAGCAACACAGGGAACATTTCCATCACTGCACTGTCCATTGGACAGAGCTGGTATAGACAGATTAAATTGGTTAGAGGAAGTAATACCAGTTTCCTCTAACATTTGGTAAATCATTAGATCTGTTCATACCACTCCCAGTTGCTCCTTCCCATGTGTTCCCATTATACTTTGTTCATACTGTCTATTAAAGCTCTTAACCACTTTTGGTAATAATAGATAACATTAATTAGGCTGGGCATGGTGGCTCATGTCTGTAATCCCAGAACTTTGGGAGGCCGAGATGGGTGGATCACAAGGTTAGGAGTTCAAGACCAGCCTGACCAACATGGTGAAATCCCGTCTCTAAAAAAAAAGTTAAAAAAAAAAAAAACTTTTATTGAGTATTTGCTAATTCTATGCCTCTAGAACATTTGACAAATAGGCAAAATCATTCTTAATCCTAGGTCTGTCTGACTCCAAAGTCCATGTGCTTTATCCCCAAATTGGACTGCAGATAGAGACTGTCTTAATTGCCCTTGACAAGCCATTGCATAGTACCTAGCAGATAGCAGGGCCTCATTACACGCTTGTTGAAAAATAAATATGCAAACTATTAAATAACCATTAAAATATTAAATATGCAGAGAATCAATTTTTTAATTAAAAAAGATGAACAAAAAATAAAACAAAATAAAATATTAAATAAACATTGATATGCTTCTTGACCATGTTCTGCTTCACTCATTTCAGCATCTATTTTTATAAGTTATTCTCTATAAGTTATCATAACTTTAAAATGTTTTAATAGCAGGAGGACTAGTTTTCCTACCTATTACTCTTAATTTTAAAGGATGTCACTTGGGTACTTTCATGTTTATTTTTCCAGGTGAAATTTCTAAACATTTTGACAAGATTGGGCAGAAAAATCTGTTGCTATTGTGTTCAGGATCACATAGAACTTGTAGATTGGAAAAAACATATATCATTTTCATACGGAGTCTTTGCTTTTTTTTTTTTAATTTTTTATTGCATTTTAGGTTTTGGGGTACATGAGCAGAACATGCAAGACAGTTGCATAGGTACACACATGGCAGTGTGTTTTGCTTCCTTTCTCCCCTTCACCCACATTTGGCATGTCTCCCCAGGCTATCCCTCCCCACCTCCCCCTCCGACTGGCCCTCCCCTTTTCCCCCCAATAGACCCCAGTGTTTAGTACTCCCCTCCCTGTGTCCATGTGTTCTCATTTTTCATCACCCGCCTATGAGTGAGAATATGCGGTGTTTCATTTTCTGTTCTTGTGTCAGTTTGCTGAGGATGATGTTCTCCAGATTCATCCATGTCCCTACAAATGACACAAACTCATCATTTCTGATTGCTGCATAATATTCCATGGTGTATATGTGCCACATTTTTCCAATCCAGTCTATTATCAATGGGCATTTGGGTTGATTCCAGGTCTTTGCTATTGTAAACAGTGCTGCGAGTCTTTTCTAAGAACAAATTATATTGCTTTTAAACTTAAATTTTTTTTATGTTGCTCAATAGTTTTAACATAAATCCTTCACATTTCTTCATTTATTCCTGGTTATTTATTTGCCATTTTGAATCAGATTTTTTTTGTTGTAATTATTTTTCTTTTCCTTTTTTTTTTTTTTTTTCTTTTTTGAGTTGGAGTCTTGCTCTGTAGCCCAAATTGGAGTGCAGTGGTGAAATCTCATTTCACTGAAACCTTTACCTCCCGGGTTCAAGGGATTCTCATGCCTCAGCCTCCTGAGTAGCTGGAATTACAAGGGCATACCACCACGTCTGGCTAATTTTTGTATTTTTAGTAGAGACAGAATTTCACCATTTTGGCCAGACTGGTCTTGAACTCCCGACCTCAAGTGATCCACCTGCCTTAGCCTTTCAAAGTGCTGAGATTACAGGCATAAGCCACCAGTGCTGGCCAGAACTTTAATTGTTATTTAAAACTAGCAAACATTGCTCTTTCTTCCAGTAACAATTCCTTCTTTCTTTTCTCTCAGACTTTGTGATTCACTTTTAGCCAGGTAGAGAATCCCACTCCTTTGACAAGTGATTAGTTCAGGAATGGGAAACCATCCAAGTTGGGCCAATTAGAGTAAATCCTGTGGCTTATGTAAGAACAACTGAGAAAATCTACTCTTGTTTTCCTGCTCAACTTCAATATGGACAGATGAACACCTGGGTTCCTAGCAAGTCATACTGCTACCTCATGGAGTCTGAAAATGAAATCAAAATTAAAGAAGGTACAGCTGAGAGTTGGATAAATGCCAGATCCTGTTGAGCTCGTTTGAAGCCTTGAATCTACCTGTGTATCCCTTATTCTGGAAGACGGTCCATACATTCTGTTTTGCTGAAGATAACTGAAGCTGTGTTTGTAGTCATGTACAACTGACAAATTCTAGAATATATATTAAGCATAAATGTGGCATCCAAGATATATCCATCTAGGCCTTCTTTACAATAAATATTTTAGAAATTAGGAATATTAAGTTTTATCAGATGTTTCTTTTGGCATCTTAAGAGATTATTTTTCTTTTGCCCTATTAATAGATTAGTTCTGCTACAGACTTCCCAATATTTCATTCTTGATGTTTTTTATTCACTGCTGTTTCCCCAGTATAATAAGCATCTATAGTAGGTCCTCAATAAAACATTCACTGAATGAATTAACTGCTGCACTCAATATTCAAATATCTTAGTTAAGATGTTTGTTTGTTTGTTTTTGAGATGGAGTCTTGCTCTGTTGCCCAGACTAGAGTGCAATGGTATGATCTCAGCTCACCGCAACCTCTGCCTCCTGGGTTCAAGCAATTCTCCTGCCACAGCCTCTCGAGTAGCTGGGATTACAGGCACCCGCCACCACGTCCAGCAAATTTTTGTATTTTTAGTTGAGATGTGGTTTCACCATGTTGGCCAGGTTGGTCTGGAACTCCTGATTTCAGGTGATCTGCCTGCCTTGGCAACCCAAATTGCTGGGATTACCGGCATGATCCACCACACCCGGCCTACTAAGTTTTTTCATGTTGATCACTAAGACTGGTCTCTCATTTCCTTTTTCAGTCTTGGGTAGATTTTGGTATCAGTGTTATGTTATGCAAATTTTCCTTCTTTTTCCATGCAACTGGAGCATTCATTTTAAAAAGGATTGGGGCCAGGCACAGTGGCTCATGCCTGTAATCCTCTGGGAGGTACAGGTTTAGTGGGCAACTTGAGGTCAGGAGTTTGAGATCAGCCTGGCCAACATAACAAAATCTGTCTCTACTAAAAGTACAAGAATTACCCGGGTGTGGTGGTGCACACTTGTAATCCCAGCTACTCAGAAGGCTGAGGCAAAAGAATTGCTTGAACCCAGGAGGCAGGGGCTGCAGTAAGCTGAGATCATGCCACTGCACTCCAGTGTAGATGACAGAGCAAGATTCTGTTTCAAAAAATAACAAATAAATATATAATTAAAAAAAATAAAAAGTATTCCAATTATCTGCCTTTCTTTGATCACCTAAAAATGTTCACCTCACCTGCACAGTCACCAACTCCATGGCCTTTTGGGGGACAGTTCCTCGATAATTTTCTCAATCTCTTTCTTCTTAGACAAACTTTGTTAATTAATTAATTTTTTTCTAGAAAACATCCAGGTTTTCAAATTTACTTACAAAAAATTTTTATTATTCTTTAATTTCCTCTGTATTAGTGATTATTTTCCCTTCTTGTTTTTAATTTTTACAGTAGGCTGGGCTTAGAGGCTCATGATTATAAACCCAGCACGTCAAGAGGGCAAGGCAGGAAAATCACTTGAGCCCAGGAGTTCAAGACCAGCCTGGATAACATGGCAAGACCCTGTCTACAAAAAATACAAACATTAGCCAAGCATGGTGATGCATGCCTGTAGTCTCAGCTATTCATGAGGCTGAGTTGCAAGGATTGTTTGAGCATGGGAGGTAGATGCTTCAGTGAGCTGTAATTATGCCACAGCACTCCTGGGTAACAGAGTGACACCATCTCTCTCAAAATAATAATAATAATTTTTACACTGTGATATTTCAAATTGTTTTTCTGGGTTGTTGTTTTTGTCATTGTTTGAGACAGGGTCTCACTCTGTTGCCCAGGCTGTAGCACATAGCTCACTGTAACCTTAAACTCCTGGGCTTAAGTGATTCTCCCACCTCAGCCTACCAAGAAGCTGAGACTCTGGGTGCATGCCACCATGCCCAGCTAATTTTTAATTTTTTTGTAGAAATAGTGTCTCACTATATTGCCCAGGCTGGTTCTCAAACTCCTGGCCTAAAGTGATTCTCCTGCCTTGGCCTCCCAAAGCACTGGCATTACAGGCATGAGCCATCATACTTGGCCCTCAAATTGGTTTTAGTTTGGACAAAAGCTGTAAAAACCAAACTAAATTTGTACCAAGTGAGATAACCAAGGTCACTTAGCAAACATTCTGTTAGGGATAATGTAAACATGAAAATAGGCCAGGCGTAGTGGCTCACACCTGTAATCCCAGCACTTTGGGAGGCTGAGGCGGGTGGATCACAAGGTCAAGAGATTGAGACCATCCTGGTCAACATGGTGAAACCCCGTCTCTACTAAAAATACAAAACATTAGCTGGGCATGGTGGCATGTGCCTGTAATCCCAGCTACTCTGGAGGCTGAGGCAGGAGAATTGCCTGAACCAGGAGGCAGAGGTTGCGGTGAGCCAAGATCACGCCGTCTCAAAAAAAAAAAAAGAATAAACTTTAAGGATTTTTTTTTAAGTCTATTTTTGGAAACAACCAAGAAGAGAGACAAAAGGCACTTCAGTGAGGACTTTAAGGCAGTGACAGCAGGCCTTATTCAGTATGTTCATTTCCTGCTTTGATGTATGAATAAACACAATATGCCCCATAGAGATTCTCTGTGGTGCAGTTCACACTGAGTGATTTTGGTTAAATAAAGGTTTAGAATAATAGTAGATCAGTCTGAATCACAGCAGTTGAATGGAGAGATTACTAGGTAATCTCTTGAAAAAATTAAAAATCAGAATAACCAATTATGTTCACCAAAAGAAAACCTTTCATTTCACTTTTGCTATCTCATAGGGATCAAAAGATTCTTCCAAAGTAGGCATGTAGGGCAACACTCTTATCTTTCTAGATTAAGTATTCTTCTTTTGCAGGAAATAGTGTAAGACCTCAGTATATAAATACTTGCTGCTTGAAATGAAAAAATACAAAAAGGATGCAAAAAAGTGAAAACTGTCCAAGGTAGCAGTCCACCCCCTCACAGCTGTAAATTACTCATCAGTCATTAATGTCATTGTTCTGAGCTGGAGCTGAATCAGCTGTTACCCTGGCTGGAGTGAAGCAGAATTTCATCTAACTTTTCATTATGAGGCTTTTACTCTATGCATCAGTAGCAGAGAAAAGATCAGTAGTTTTTAGCAAAAATTCTATACAACTTGACTCTGGAAAAATTTGATTCTAGATGAATCAGTTACTCTCAGTAAAAACAAGAAAAGTAATTCCCTCCTTGCCAATTTTCTATCACAAAAAATCTACAGAGATAAAGAACAGAAATGTTTACTTTTATAGCTGCCTCACATTCTCTGGAATCCAGCTACTCAAATTCATTTATATATGCTTTGCTCCATATATACCATGTTTAAAGGCAAATGCTTTAAATAAAACAAATCGTATGAAATGTTAAATTTTTTTAACAATTTTTGAGTAGTAATTCTCTAACTTTTTATTTTTGTGAGACAGAGTCTTGCACTGTTGCCCAGGCGGGAGTGCAGCTGTGCAATCTTGGCTCATTGCAACCTCTGACTTCCAGGTTCAAGTGATTCTCCTGCCTCAGCCTCCCAAGGAGCTAGGATTACAGGCACACACCACCATGCTCAGCTAATTTTTGTATTTTTAGTAGAGATGGAATTTCACCATGCTGATCAGGCTGTTTTCAAACTCCTGACTTCATGATCCGCCCGCCTCAGCCTCCCAAAGTGCTGAGATTACAGGTGTGAGCCACCGTGCTTGGCCATAATTCTCTAATTTTTATACAAAACTTTTCTTTAGATCCTGTCAAATACATATAAGCCTAAGACAATAAAAATAACTTATTTAAGAAATAGAGCCTCATACTTTCCCTGGAAAAGAAATGTGCAATGATCTATGCAATTAAATAACATTTGCATATGTATCATAAAGAGCTCTCTTTACTGGTAGATATAATTTTTTTTGAGATGGAGTCTTGCTCTTCTACCCAGCTGGAGTGCAGTGGCATGACCTCTGCTCACTGCAACCTCTGCAGCCTGGGTTCAAGTGATTTTCCCGCCTCAGGCTTCTAAGTAGCTGGGACTACAGGTGTGCACCACCACGCCTGGCTAATTTTTTTGTATTTTAGTAGGTAAAACCCTGTGGATGGTATCGATCTCCTAACCTTGTGATCCGCCCATCTTGGCCTCCCAAAGTGCTGGGATTACAGGCATGAGCCATCGTGCCCGGCCGATATAAAATTTATTTATTTATTTATTTATTTATTTATTTATTTATTTATTTTGAGACAGAGTTTCGCTGTTGTTATTTAGGCTGGAGTGCGATGGCACGATCTTGGCTCACCGCAACCTCTGCCTCCTGGGTTCAGGCAATTCTCCTGCCTCAGCCTCCCGAGTAGCTGGGACTACAGGCATGTGCCACCATGCCCAGCTAATTTTTTTATAGAGACGGGGTTTCACCACGTTGACCAGGATGGTCTCAATCTGTTGACCTCGTGATCCACCCACCTTGGCCTCCCAAGGTGCTGGTATTACAGGCGTGAGCCATCGTGCCCGGCTGATAAAAAATTTAATATACTTACTTAGTGAGAAGTTGTGTTGCAACTTATTTCTTGAATATCTGTATCTTTTAACTTGGACTTTTTTTTTTTTTTAAACAGAATCTCGCTCTGCTGTCTAGGCTGGAGCGCAGTGGTGTGATCTCAGCTCACTGCAACCTCCACCTCTCTGGGTTCAACCAATTCTGCTGGCTCGGCCTCCCAAACAACTGAGACCACAGGTATGCACCACCATGCCTAGCTAATTTTTGTATTTTTTTTTAGTAGAGATGGGGTTTCACCAGGTTGGCCAGGCTGGTCTCAAACTCCTGACCTTGGGTGATCTGCCCACCTCGGCCTCTCAAAGTGCTGGGATTATAGGCATGAGCCTCGGTGCCTGGCCTAAGTTGGATTTTTTAAGGTAACATAAACATTTCAAGTAGGTTTTGCTCAAATTCTCCCTCCCTCCCTCACTCATCTTTTTTATCTTCACATTCCTCACTTTAATCTTCCCATTTATCTAGATATCACTTATGAATATCTCCTGTTGCTCCAGTTACCTTCTATATACTACTCTACCTTTTTCAAAATATACTTGTATTTTTCTCCTTGCCCCTCCTTTTATTGATTTGGAAAAAAATAGCAAATTTTTTCTCCTGCTACCACTATATAAATAACCAGTAGGTAAATGTAATTAAATTAAGTATCTTGCAGGTATTTTCTGTGGACAACTACACAGAGAAGATTCTAGTATTTTTAAACAAATAATGTACGAAGGTACTAACCCACAGTCCCTTCTGTGCCACCTGTTTCCTTTGAAATATAATGTGCAGAAAGATCACTCTGAAGGACTTCATCTGATGTGGCTCTGGCTAAAGCAGCAGCCAAAAAGGAAGGACAGTTACTGCAAGAAAAAAGGTAAAAGGCTATTTTCAGCAAAAGAATTAGGAGGTAATACATTTAACATTATTAATAATTACATGTATTTAAAATAATTACATATTAATTATAACATTGTCTCAAAACAAAATTACACCTTTAGACAATATTTAATATTTATTGATTAGGTACCATGAGCACTGGGTATATATTGATGTATAACACAGACATGGCTCCTTACCTAGTGGAACTAGTGACAGATGACAAACCAATAGTATATAACTTAAAAGCGGGATAAGTTTTATACAGAAAACAAACAGGATACAACAACAGAGAATGATAAAGGGGGGTACACACTTATTAGATAGAATGGTCAGAAATGCAATATCTTAAAGGATGAAAAAGACTCAGTTATGTGGGAGTGGGAAGTTAGGAGAGAATACTCCAGGCAGAGGGAATAAAATTTATACAGAACTTTTTATTTTTGACTCAGTCTCGCTCTGTTGCCCAGACTGGAGTGCAGTGTGGTGCAATCTTGGCTCATTGCAATCCCTGCTTCCCAGGTTGAAGCTATTTTCCCATGCCTCACCTTACAGAGTAGTTGGGACTATAGGTGTGTGCTAATTTTTGTATTTTTACTAGAGATGGGGTTTTACTATGTTGGCCAGGCTAATCCTGACCTAAGATGATCCATCCGCCTTGGCCTCCCAAAGTGCTGGGATTACAGGTGTGAGTCACTGTACTCAGTGATACAGGACCTTTTTGAGAGCTTGTTATATGTAAGGAACGGAAAAAGCCCAGAGGAAGTAAAGCGTAGTGGGTGAGGGGAAAGTGGCACAGAATAAAATCAGAGGAATAGGCAAAGACCAGATATACAAGCTTTTTAGACTATACTAAGGAATTTGAATTCTCTTCAAGGGGTAATGTGAATTCACAGAAGATTATGAGCGAGAGAGTACTCATAATTTCTCTACATCAGACATATGAATTAAATTATTGCTTTGACTGATGTAACAAAGGAAATTAGAAGGAAGCAAGAATGAAGGATGGTAACCAATAAAGAAGTTGTTATAACCTAGGTGAGAAAAAATATAGAACTTGTTGATGACTGGATGTAGCAGTGAAAAAGGGAGAGAAAATAATTAAGTCTGATCCTGGGTTTTGGTCTGAGCAAGTAGGTGAATGGTAGAATCATCTGCCAAGATGGGGAAACCAGGAAAAGAACAAGTTTGTGAAGGAAGTGGGGTAACGAAGAAATCAATAGTTCATTTTAACAATTTTTTAAATTAAAGACAGAGTTTCACCATGTTGGCCAGGCTAGTCTTGAACTCCTGACCTCAGGTGATCCACCCACCTTGGCCTCCCAAAGTGCTGGGATTATAGGTGTGAGTCATGGCGCCCGGCCCATTTTAACACGTTAAGACGAAAATACAGCTCGGCACAATGGCTCATGACTGTAACCCCAGCACTTTGGGAGGCCAAGATGGGTGGACCACCTGAGGTTAGGAGTTCAAGACTGGCCTGGCCAACATGGTGAAACCCCGTTTCTACTAAAAATACAAAAATGTTAGCCAGGTATGGTGGTGCATGCCTATAATCCCAACTACTCAAGAGGCTGCGGCAGGAGAATTGTTTAAACTCGGAAGGTGGAGATTGCAGTGAGCCAATATCATGCCATTGCACTCCAGCCTAGGCAACAAAAGGGAAAATTTCATTTAAAAAAAAAAGATGGAAATACTTGAGATGTCCTAGTCAAGGTATCAAGTGGTTAACTGGATATTGTAATCTGGTATTTTGAGATGTTATAAAATTTGGAAATTGCAAACATATGGATGGTATTTAAAGCTATGGAAATAGAAAAGAACTCCTGAGCTCAAGCAATTCACCCACCTCAGCATTTCACATTCCTGAAATCATAGGTGTGAGCCACCACACCTGGCTGACCTGCTCTATTTCTGACCTGAGCTGGTTCATATCTCCTTAAGCAACCTGATGGTTCTCTGCTCCCAGAAGATCACCATATTGATACCAAACTTAGTGTAGACATTGGATTAGCATGGCACACTATAGGCCAGCCCTTTTGGACTCAAGCAATCCTCCTGCTGCAGCCTCCCAAGTAGCTGGGACTATAGGCATGAGCCATTACATGTGGCTGAAAATAATCATCTTAAGAAAATGCAATCAGATACAAGAGAATACATACAGACCAGTTAACAAAAATAAGAGAAATTCAATAGAGAGATATCACAAAACAAGAAACAAACAGGAATCTTAGAGCTAAAGCATTCATTGAATGAAATAAAAAATACAATAAAGAGCTTTAACAGAAGACTAGCCTAAAAAGAAAAAAAAAAAGTTTTGAACTTCAAGACAGATCTTTATAAAAAATCTTAGGCAGAAAATAAAAAAAGAAAAAATAATGTAATAATGTGATTCTTAAGATCGATTACTCTTAGGAATGCTATCATAAAATTCTAAAGTATTCAGTTAAGGCTGCTTTAAAAAAAAACTTATTTATTTTGGAGATTACCTCACCAGCTGAATCAGAATGATTAGTCTTGATTTCATATTCCAGTCTGTATTGAATGTAATCCAGATCAGACTCAGCTTTCTGGAACCAAAGATTAGCACAAATCATAATTGTGTAAACAAAAAGACTAATAGTAATCATGATACTTTATTCTTTTTTCTCTTTACATTTGTTAGTATTTCAACAATAAGTGACACATACTCATTTGAATCTGTGAAAATAAAAAGTATATAAAATATTCATTATCCATAATAACTATGATCTATTAAAAATTTAAAAACTAAGGCTGGGTGTGGTGACTCATACCTGTAATCCTAGCTAGCACTTTGGGAGGCTGAGGAGGGTGGATCACCTGAGGTCAGAAGTTCAAGACCAGCCTGGTCAACGTGATGAAACCCCATTTCTACTAAAAATACAAAAAAATTAGCCCAGGATGATGACACATGCCTGTAGTCCCAGGTACTTGGGAGGCTGAGGCAGGAGAAATGCTTGCACCC
The DNA here is from genome assembly GCF_049354715.1 of Callithrix jacchus. Taxonomy (NCBI): domain Eukaryota; kingdom Metazoa; phylum Chordata; class Mammalia; order Primates; family Cebidae; genus Callithrix; species Callithrix jacchus. Next base: position 61,805,970 of record NC_133506.1, read on the forward strand.
CGGATGGGGAGGTTGCAGTGAACCAAGATCATACCACTACATTCCAGGCTGGGTGACAGAGTGAGACTCTGTCTCAAAATAAATTAAAAATTAGCTAACATTTTAAAGTCATTTCTCTATGCCTCTCTCTTACATTTTAAGCCAAAGTTAAAATAAGTGGGCAAAGGATATGAACAGACACTTTACGAAAGAAGACATATATGAGGCCAACAATCATATGAAAAAATGCTCATCGTCACTGGTCATCAGAGAGATGCAAATCAAAACCACATTGAGATACCATCTCACACCAGTTAGAATGGCGATCATTAAAAAATCTGGAGACAACAGATGCTGGAGAGGATGTGAAGAAAAAGGAACACTTTTACACTGTTGGTGGGAGTGTAAATTAGTTCAATCATTGTGGAAGACAGTGTGGCGATTCCTCAAGGCCTTAGAAATAGAAATTCCATTTGACCCAGCAATCCCATTACTGGGTATATATCCAAAAGACTATAAATCGTTCTACTATAAGGACACATGTACACGAATGTTCATTGCAGCACTGTTTACAATAGCAAAGACCTGGAATCAACCCAAATGCCCATTGATAATAGACTGGATTGGAAAAATGTGGCACATATACACCATGGAATATTATGCAGCAATCAGAAATGATGAGTTCGTGTCGTTTGTAGGGACATGGATGAATCTGGAGAACATCATCCTCAGCAAACTGACACAAGAACAGAAAATGAAACACCGCATATTCTCACTCATAGGCGGGTGATGAAAAATGAGAACACATGGACACAGAAAGGGGAGTACTAAACACTGGGGTCTATTGGGGGGAAAAGGGGAGGGCCAGTGGGAGGGGGAGGTGGGGAGGGATAGCCTGGGGAGAAATGCCAAATGTGGGTGAAGGGGAGAAGGAAAGAAAAGCACACTGCCATGTGTGTTCCTACGCAACTGTCTTACATGCTCTGCTCATGTATCCCAAAACCTAAAATCCAATAAAAAATAAAAAAAAGATACTGAATAGCCATTGCCAGATATTAATACAAAAAACTAATAATGACTTCAAGAATTCCCTAGGGTCACTGATGCTCTCATCAGTTAGGCAGTGTTTTTGTATATCTGGCAGAAAATATAGTTTTAAGTTAAAACACAGAAGAAATCTGTTTCAGGAATATTTACATTGTTACCTTTATTAGCAATCCCATTGATCAAACAGTTCCAGCTATGCACCACCAAAATTAAGAGGGCTGCCACCAAAATTAAGAGGGCTTAAAGAATCACAGAATTCAAAGAAAAGCTACATATGGTATAGAAGTAACAGTTTAAATAACCCCAATTTATTGAATCTGGGTGCCAGCATTGGAACTTGACCTGTAGTAAACCTCCAAGGAAGAAAAAAAAGGAGAACTGCTACCCTGAAGCCATTATAGATATAGGATGCCTGAATTAAAGCAAAAAGTTACATTCAAAAATACCAGTATTGGACTAGCCCGCTGGCTCGTGTCTGTAATCCCAGAACTGTGTGAAGCTGAGGTAGGCAGATCACCTGAGGTCAGAAGTTCCAGACCAGACTGGCCAACACAGCAAAACCACTTCTACTAAAAATACAAAAATTAGCTAAGCATGGTGACATGGGCCTGTAATACAAGCTACTTGGGAGGGTGGGCACAGTGACATGTATTTGTGTAGCTGAGGCACTAGAATCAGTTGAACCAAAAGGGCAGAAGTTGCAGTGAGCCAAGATCGGCCACTGCAGTCCTGTCTGGGTTGCAATGAGCCACGATCAGCCACTGCATTCCTGCCTGTGTGACAAAGCAAAACTCTATCTCATGAATAAATAAATAAGTAACAATATTTGTAATACCATGCCATTACTGAAAATGATGGTATACAAAATAACACTTAAGGGAAGGCTTTTATATTTCATTCTATGTATTCCTGTAGTATTTTAATAAGAAGTTATTTAACTTCAAAAAGGGCAGTGTTTTTTAAGATAATGTGTCGACAGATTTGACATGACACTGTATTTACGATGCGTTAAATACAAAACCAGCCTTCAGCATGGCCTCTTTTTGTAATAGAAATGTGTAAATCAATGTGCAAAAATCACAAGCATTCCTATACACCAATAACAGACTGAAAGAGAGCCAAATCAAGAACAAACTGCCATTCACAATTGCTGCAAAGAGAATAAAATACCTAGGAATACAACTAACAAGGAACGTTAAAAACCTCTTCAAAAAGAACTACAAACCACTGCTCAACGAAATAAGAGAGGACACAAACAGATGGAGAAACATTCCATGTTCATGGTTAGAAAGAATCAATATCGTGAAAATGGCAATACTGTCCAAAGTAATTTACAGACTCAACACTATCCCCATCAAGCTATCAATGACCTTCTTCACAGAACTGGAAAAAACCACCTTAAACTTCATATGGAACCAAAAGAGAGCCTGCATAGCCAAGTCAATTCTAAGCAAACAGAACACAGCGGGAGGCATCACACTACCGGATTTCAAACTATACTACAAGGCTACAGTAATCAAAACAGCATGATACTGGTACCAAAACAGAAATATAGACCAATGGAACAGAACAGAGGCATCGGAGCCAACACAGCATATCTACAACCATACAATCCTTGATAAACCTGACAAACACAAGCAATGGGGAAAGGACTCCCTGTTTAATAAATGGTATTGGGAAAACTGGCTAGCCATGTGCAGAAAGCAGAAACTGGACTTCCTCCTAAAACGTTACACTAAAATTAACTCCAGATGGATTAAAGACTTAAACATAAGACCTGGCACCATAAAAACCCTAGAAGAAAATCTAGGCAAAACCATTCAGGACGTAGGAGTAGGCAAAGGCTTCATGACCACAACACCAAAAGCATTGGGAAAAAAAGCAAAAATAGACAAACAGGACCTAATCAAACTCCACAGCTTCTGCACGGCAAAAGAAACAGTTATTAGAGTGAATCAGCAACCAACAGAATGGGAAAAAAATTTTGCAGTTTACCCATCTAAACAAAGGGCTGATATCCAGAATTTACAAAGAACTCAAACAGATTTAAAAAAAAAAAAAAAAAAAAAAAAAAAAAAAAAAAAAAAAAAAAGCCCATTCAAAATTGGGCAAAGAATATGAACAGACACTTTACAAAAAGATACATACATGAGGCCAACAAACATATGAAAAAATGCTCATCACTGCTCATTACAGAAATTCAAATCAATACTACATTGAGATACCATCTCATGCCAGTTAGAATGGCAATCATTAAAAAATCTGGAGACAACAGATGCTGGAGAGGATGTGGAGAAATAGGAACCCTTTTACACTGCTGGTGGGAGTGTAAATTAGTACAACCATTGTGGAAGACAGTGTGGCGATTTCTCAAGGACCTAGAAATAGAAATTCCATTTGACCCAGCAATCCCATTACTGGGTATATATCCAAAGGACTATAAATCGTTCTACTATAAGGACACATGCACACGAATGTTCATTGCAGCACTGTTTACAATAGCAAAGACCTGGAACCAACCCAAATGCCCATCTATGATAGACTGGACTGGGAACATGTGGCACATATACACCATGGAATATTATGCAGCCATCAAAAACGATGAGTTCTTGTCCTTCGTAGGGACATGGATGAATCTGAAGAACATCATTCTCAGTAAACTGACACAAGAACAGAAAATGAAATACCACATCTTCTCACTCCCAGGCGGGTTATGAACAATGAGAACACATGGACACAGGGAGGGGAGCACTACACACAGGGGTCTATTGGGGGGAATAGTAGAGGGACAGAGGTGGGGGAGCTGGGGAAGGATAGCATGGGGAGAAATGCCAATGTAGGTGAAGGGAGGAAGGTAGCAAACCACACTTCCATGTGTGTACCTATGCAACATTCTTGCATGTTCTGCACATGTACCCCAAAACCTAAAATGCAATTAAGAAAAGGAAAGTTGAGAAGGATATATGACATGTTAAAAAGAAGTTTTTCTTTTTTATGAGACAGGATATTGCTCTATAGCCCAGGCTGAAGTGTTGTGGTACCATTGCAGCTCACTCCAGTGTCAAACTCCTGGGCTCATGGAATCTTCCCTCCTCTTTCCCAGTGCACCTGGAACTACAGGCACATGCAACGATACCCAGGTCATTTCTTATTTTTTGTAGAGATAGGATCTCATTATGTTGCCCAGGCTAGGCTCAAGCAATCCTCCCGCCTCAGCCTCCCAAAGTGCTGTGATTACAGGTGTAAGCCACTATGTCCAGCATAAAAGGGGTTTTTTGCCAGGCACGGTGGCTCACGCCTGTAATCCCAGCACTTTGGAAGGCTGAGGTGGGTGGATCACAAGGTCAAGAGATTGAGACCATTCTGGCCAACATGGTGAAACCCCGTCTCTACTAAATACAAAAAAAAAAAAAATTAGCTGGGCATGGTGGCACATGCCTGTAATCCGAGCTACTTGGGAGGCTGAGACAGGAGAATCGTTTGAACTCAGGAGGCGGAGGTTGTGGTGAGCCGAGATTGCGCCATTGCACTCCAGCCTGGGTAACAAGAGTGAAACTCCGTCTCAATAAAAAGTGGTTTCTTTCTGCAAGTGGTATAATCAATGAATTATTCTTAACTTCTTGAAATTTTGCATCTTTTACAGGATCTTAAAGCATATATTGCCTTGAGTTCATCAAGGATATAACCATGGTTCTTAGAGTTTACTACAGAAAGGAAAACATGATTTCCACAGGCATGGTCTCCTATTCCTAGCCCAAAACACAGGAGACTGTTTGCAGGGAGGTTGCTATTCTTACTATGAACTTTATCACTGAACTAAAGATTGATTCTCAAAATTCTGAAGCCTTAGTGGAAGGGCAAACACTGTTAAAAGCAGTTCTCAAGTCTAATAAGAAATGATGTACAGTTATTTTTAGTATATAAAAGATACTATTAGGACCTTTCGAATGTAGAGTAAGACAAAATGGCTGTCAGAAGTGAAAATGCTTCTAAAGTCAGAAGCTATTATCATTGAACAGAATTTCAGAAATAAACTACTTCCCATCACTAATAATTTTTCTCATTATTGACCTAAATTGGAATGAAAAACTCTGCAATGACCAAAATTCTATCTGTATAGGCAAAACTTGGGGGAAGAGGGTCAGGTACAAATAGAAAAAAGAGAAAGTTTTTGTTTTTAAATATATTTTCCAGGTCAATATCTGACTTCCATCTCTAACATCAGGGAGTTGCTCTAAGCCTGAAAAATTAATGTTGGGTACATAATTACAACGTGCGTTTAAAATAATTTCCAGCCAGGCGCGGTGGCTCACACCTATAATCCCAGCACTTTGGGAGGCTGAGGCAGGTGGATCACGAAGTCAAGAGATCAAGACCATCCTGGTCAACAAGGTGAAACCCTGTCTGTACTAAAAGTACAAAAATTAGCTGGGCATGGTGGTGCGTGCCTGTAGTCCCAGCTACTCGGGAGGCTGAAACAGGAGAATTGCTTGAACCCAGAAAGCAGAGGTTGCAGTGAGCTGAGATCATGCCATTGCACTCCAGTCTGGGTAACAACAACAAAACTTCATCTCAAAAAAATAAAAAATAAAATAAAATAGAAACTCTTCAAAATGGTGGGGTAGGAGCAGCTCAGGGTTGCAGCTCTCAGTGAAGGCTCAGAGGGTGAGTTCAAGCCACATTTTCAGATGGATATTTGTTGCCCACAGAATGGAGGGATTCCCAGGTGGAGGAGAGACATGAGCGCCGCCATGGCTGTTTTGGCCGGCACTGCTGTTGCAGCCAGCGCAGCAGTGCAGCAGCACTCCGCACAAGGCGCACTGGTCTGGATGCCCTGTTAAACCGGCAATCTGAGATTTGGGAGGGCAGATTAGCATATCCATCTGACTGAACAATACTTGGACAGTGACCCAGACCAGGAGATTCCCAGGAGGCGACATTTGAGCCAGCGCAGTGGGTTGCTGCATGGGAAATCGCACGGATCCTGATTCCCCAATCAGCAGGCGACTGAAATACCTGAGAGAGTGTTGGGGTCTGGCACGTCTGCCGGGGGACTACCGACCTGCAGGAGTCCCCAAGACTGCCAACGTAGATGTCTCATTCAACCTGAGAGAGAAAGTGCACGGAAGTGAAAGGAAATAGAAAAGCGGAGTCTGGAGGGCTGGCTTAGGCTATGTCCAAGCAGCAATTTTATTTTTGCAATCTGTTTCATTATATACTTTTCTGAAGTTAAAGTTGTTTATTCCAGATCAACATACTTAAGTTACAGTAAGCAAGTTAGGCCCACGTAGTTATGCCCAGTAAATAAGTTAAGCCCCGTGAGTTACACCCAGCAAGTAAGTTATGCCCAGTAAGTACTTAACAATTGTAATCAAGTTACAGTTACACCCTGTAAGCTATGGTAAGTAAGTTACAGTTACACCCAGTAAGTTATGGTAGGTAAGTTACCAAGTGTAGATACTTAAGTTAATATTTTACAATGAAGGTAACAAGGGTCCAAAAGGAACACAATCAAGCAATAGACCATAAGAAGCCGAAAGTGGGAGAGGAGGACTCAAGATGGCGCTGTGAGAACAACCCAGGATTGGAGCTCTCGTTCAATCTGCGGAGAGGTGAGTCGGAGCTGCATTTCCAGACTGATCTTTGTTGCCCACAGAACGGGGAAATTCCCAAGTATAAAGGAGACACGGGAAGCCAGGCAGTACCTCCGCCTGGCGAAGCCAGCAGCCGGAATGGCGGCGGACGGCCCTACGCAGCACTCCCCACAGGAGGCGGTTCTCCACGTGCCCTGTTGAACCGGCAACCTGAGACTTGAGAGGGCTGGACTTGAGACTGAACGAGACTTGGACAGTGGGCCAGTCCAGGGGATTGCAGGGACAGAGCGTTTGGGATAGCCCAGTGGGACGAACAAAACCGCGATTTCAAACGATCCCGAGCAGACGGTCCGAGACGCTCTGTGGGGGAGCAGCGTCCACCATTACCGAGGCAACCTGCCCCAAATGAGATACACCCCCACTGCTGACGCAGCCAGCCGTTCCCAAGGCAACCCGTCCCTACTGAGATACACGCCCACTGCTGACACAGCCTGCTGTTGCCGAGGCAACCTGCTACAACAGAGAGACTCCACTGCAGAACGAGTCAGAGACCACAGCAGAACAGCAGAGCCTGCAGCAATAGGGCGAACCTCACAACAGCAGGGCTGAGCTTCAGCATTCAAACAGTGGCTAGTCTGCCTCCTAGCTGGGCAGGACACCTCAATGGACATCCAAAAATGAAGCCCGAACACCCCAACACAGAGCATTTGAGAAAAAAGGGTTTTATTAATGACCTCTGTTGCAGCAGAATCAAACATAGCAGCCTAACAGCCCTGAATGAACAACAGAGCTCACAGCTCAGCAATTGAGCTCCTATAAAGTACAGACTGTCTCCTCACGCAGCTCCCTGACCCCTCTATATCCAAAAGACTGACATTTGGCAGGCATCATCCTGGGACAAAGATAGCAGAAAAAGAAACTGGTAGCATACCTCCTGTGCTACAGCTGCTAGAGGTGCACCCCAGACAAGCAGGGCCTGGAGTGGACCTCAGCAGTCGTACAGCAAAGGAGCTACACTGGTAAAAGGAAAACCAAGTAACAGAAATACTTCATCATCAACAATCTGGGTGTCCACTCAGAGACCCAATCGAAAAGTCAGCAACTACGCAGACGACAAGCTGATAAATCCACAAAGATGGGAAGAAACCAGCGAAAAAAGGAGGAAAACACCCAAAACCAGAACACCTCACCTCCTAGAAAGGACCAAAACTCCTCACCAGCAAGGGAACAAAGCTGGACGGAGAATGACTGTGACTAAATGACGGAATTAGACTTCAGAAGGTGGATAATGAGAAAGTTTTGTGAGCTAAAAGGACATGTATTAAATCAATGCAAAGAAACTAAGGAACTTGAAAAAAGATATGAGGAAATAATAACAAGAATGCATAACTTAAAGAGGAATATGAATGAATTAAAGGAGCTGAAAAACACAATAAGAGGACTTCGCGAACCATGCACAAGTTTCAATAGGCGAATTGACCAAGCAGAAGAAAGAATATCTGAAGTCGAACACCAACTCAATGAAATAAAATGAGAAACCAAGATTTTAAAAAAACACGCAAAAAGGAATGAACAAAGTCTCCAAGAAATGTGGGACTATGTGAAAAGACCTAACCTACGTTTGATAGGTGTACCAAAAGGGGACGAAGAGAATGAATTCCAGCTCGAAAATACTCTTCAGGACATTATCCAGGAAAATTTCCCCCACCTAGCAAGACAGGCCAACACTCAAATGCAAAAAATACAGAGAACACCACAAAGATACTCTGCAAGAAGAGCAACCCCAAGGCACATAATCGTCAGATTCAACAAGGTTGAAATAAAAAAGAAAATACTAAGGGCAGCCAGAGAGAAAGGTCGGGTCACCCACAAAGGGAAGCCCATCAGACTCACAGCAGATCTCTCAGCAGAAACACTACAAGCCAGAAGAGAGTGGGGGCCAATGTTCAACATTCTTAAAAAAAAGAAATTTTAACCCAGATTTTTCATATCCAGCCAAACTGAGCTTCAGAAGTGAAGGAAGAATAAAATCCTTTGTGAACAAGCAAGTACTCAGAGATTTTGTCACCACCAGGCCTGCTTTACAAGAGCCCCTAAAGGAGGCACTACACATAGAAAGGAACGACCAGTACCAGCCATTCCAAAATCACACTAAATGCTAAAGAACATCAACATCATGAAAAATCTACAACAACTAACCGGCAAAACAGCCACTTAGCATCAAAATGGCAGTATCAAATTCACACATAAGAATATTAACCCTAAATGTAAATGGACTAAATGCACCAATCAAAAGACACAGACTGGCAAATTGGATAAAAATCCAAAACCCATCAGTGTGCTGTATCCAGGAAACCCATCTCACATGCAAGGATACACAAAGGCTCAAAATAAAGGGATGGAGGAAGATTTACCAAGCAAATGGAGAGCAAAAAAAAGCAGGAGTTGCAATTCTCATCTCTGATAAAATAGACTTTAAAGCAACAAAGATCAAAAGAGACAAAGAAGGCCATTACATAATGGTAAAAGGATCGATACAACAAGAAGAGCTAACGATCCTGAACATATATGGACCCAATGCAGGAGCACCCAGATACATAAGGCAAGTTCTTAATGACTTACAAAGAGACTTAGACTCCCACACGATAATAGTGGGAGACTTTAACACTCCACTGTCAATATTGGACAGATCAACCAGACAGAAAATCAACAAGGATATCCAGGGCTTCAACTCAGACCTGGAGCAAGCAAACCTGATAGACATTTACAGAACTCTCCACCCCAAATCCACAAAAGACACATTCTTCTCAGCACCACATCACACCTACTCTAAAATTGACCACATAATTGGAAGTAAAGCACTCCTCAACAAATGCAAACCAACTGAAATAACAAACAGCCTCTCAGACCATACTGCAATCAAGTTAGAACTCAGAATACAGAAACTAACCCATAACCGCACAGCTTCATGGAAACTGAACAACTGGCTCTTGAATGTTGACTGGGTAAACAAAGAAATGAAGACAGAAATAAAGAAGTTCTTCGAAACCAATGAGAACGAAGACACAACATGCCAGAACCTCTGGGACACATTAAAAGCAGTCTCTAGAGGAAAGCATATAGCAATAAGTGCCCATATGAGAAGAATGGAGAGATCCAAAATTGACACCCTATCGTCAAAATTGAAAGAGATAGAGGAGCAAGATAAAAAAAAAAACTCAAAACCCAGCAGAAGACACGAAATAACTAAGATCAGAGCTGAACTGAAGGAGATTGAGACACGAAAATCCCTTCAAAAAATCAATAAATCCAAGAGCTGGTTTTTTGAAAAGACCAACAAAATAAACAGACCACTAGCCAGATTGATTAAAAATAACAGAGAGAACAACCAAATAGATGCAATAAAAAATGATAAAAGGGAAATCACCACAGACTTCACAGAAATTCTAACCATCATCAGAGAATATTACAAACAACTCTATGCACATAAACTAGTAAACCTGGAAGAAATGGATAAATTCCTGGACTCCTGTGTCCTCCCAAGCCTAAACCAGGAGGATGCTAAAACTATGAATAGACCAATAACAAGGGCAGAAGTTGAGGCAGCAATTAAGAGCCTACCACTCAAAAAAAGCCCAAGTCCAGACGGGTTCACAGCCGAAATCTACCAGACACACAGAGAGGAGCTGGTACCATTCCTTCTAAAACTATTTCAAACAATCCAAAAAAAGGGAATCCTTTCCAAATCATTTTACGAGACCAACATCATTCTGATACCAAAACCCGGCAGAGACCCAACGAGAAAAGAAACCTTCAGGCCAATATCCATGATGAACATAGATGCAAAAATCTTCAATAAAATATTGGCAAACCGATGGCAACAGCACATCAAAAAACTTATCCATCATGATCAAGTAAAATTCATCCCGGGGATGCAAGGCTGGTTCAACATACGAAAGTCGATAAATGTAATTCACCACATAAACAGAACCAAAAAAAAAAAAAAACCACATGATTATCTCAATTGAGGCAGAGAAGGCCTTTGACAAAATTCAACAGCCCTTTATGGTAAAAACCCTCAAAAAATTCGGTATCGATGGAATGTATCTCAAAGTAATAAAAGCTATTTATGACAAACCAACAGCCGATATCATACTGAATGGGCAAAAACTGGAAGCATTCCCTTTGAAATCTGGCACTAGACAAGGATGCCCTCTTTCACCACTCCTATTCATTATAGTACTGGAAGTTCTAGCCAGAGCAATCAGGCAAAAAAAAAAAAAAAGGGTATTCAATTTGGAAAGGTGGAAGCCAACCTGTCTCTATTTGCAGATGACATAATAGTATACCTAGAAGACCCCATCGCCTCAGCCCAAAAACTCCTGAAACTGATAAGCAACTTCAGCAAAGTCTCAGGATATAAAATCAATGTGCAAATATCACAAGCATTCGTCTACACCAATAACAGACTTAAAGAAAGCCAAATCAAGAACGAAGTGCCATTCACAATTGCTACAAAAAGAATAAAATACCTTGGAATACAACTCACATGGAACGTAAGGGACCTCTTCAAGGAGAACTACAAACCACTGCTCAACGAAATCAGAAAGGACACAAACAGATGGAGAAACATTCCATGTTCATGGTTAGGAAGAATTAATATCGTGAAAATGGCTATACTGCCCAAAGTAATTTACTGAACCAATGCTATCCCCATCAAGCTACCATTGACTTTCTTCACGGAACTGGAAAAAACCACCATGAACTTCATATGGAACCAAAGGGGAGCCCACATAGCCAAGTCAATTCTAAGCAAAAAGAACACAGCGGGGGGCATCACACTACCGGATTTCAAACTATACTACAAGGCTACAGTAATCAAAACAGCATGGTACTGGTACCAACACAGAGATATACACCAATGGAACAAAACAGAGGCACCGGAGGCAACACAACATATCTACAACTATACAATCTTTGATAAACCTGACAAAAACAAGCAATGGGGAAAGGATTCCCTGTTTAACAAATGGTGTTGGGAAAACTGGTTAGCCATGTGCAGAAAGCAGAAACTGTACCCCTTCCTGACACCTCACACTAAAATTAACTCCAGGTGTATTAAAGACTTAAACATAAGACCTGGCACCATAAAAACCCTAGAAGGAAGTCTAGGCAAAACTATCCAGGACATAGGAGTAGGCAAGGACTTCATGAACAAAACACCAAAAGCATTGGCAACAAAAGCCAAAATAGACAAATGGGACCTAATGAAATTCCACAGCTTCTTCATGGCAAAAGAAACAGTCACTAGAGTGGATCGGCAACCAACAGAATGGGAAAAAATGTTTGCAGTTTACCCATCTGACAAAGGGCTTATATCCAGAATTTACAAAGAACTCAAACAGATTTACAGGAAAAGAACAAACAAGCCCATTCAAAAGTGGGCAAAGGATATGAACAGACACTTTACGAAAGAAGACATATATGAGGCCAACAATCATATGAAAAAATGCTCATCGTCACTGGTCATCAGAGAGATGCAAATCAAAACCACATTGAGATACCATCTCACGCCAGTTAGAATGGCGATCATTAAAAATCTGGAGACAACAGATGCTGGAGAGGATGTGGAGAAAAAGGAACACTTTTACACTGTTGATGGGAGTGTAAATTAGTTCAACCACTGTGGAAGACAGTGTGGTGATTCCTCAAGGCCTTAGAAATAGAAATTCCATTTGACCCAGCAATCCCATTACTGGGTATATATCCAAAAGACTATAAATCGTTCTACTATAAGGACACATGTACACGAATGTTCATTGCAGCACTGTTTACAATAGCAAAGACCTGGAATCAACCCAAATGCCAATTCATAATAGACTGGATTGAAAAAATGTGGCACATATACACCATGGAATATTATTCAGCAATCAGAAATGATGAGTTCGTGTCGTTTGTAGGGACATGGATGAATCTGGAGAACATCATCCTCAGCAAACTGACACAAGAACAGAAAATGAAACACCACATATTCTCACTTATAGGCGGGTGATGAATAATGAGAACACATGGACACAGGGAGGGGAGTACTAAACACTGGGGTCTATTGTGGGGAAAAGGGGAGGGCCAGTGGGAGGGGGTGGTGGGGAGGGATAGCCTGGGGAGAAATGCCAAATGTGGGTGAAGGGGAGGAGGAAAGCAAAGCACACTGCCATGTGTGTACCTATGCAACTGTCTTGCATGCTCTGCTCATGTACCCCAAAACCTAAAATCCAATAAAACACTAAAAAAAAAAAAAGAAGCCGAAAGTGGACACAATGCTTTCCATGTCCTCATATTCATAAAGTAATGTCTGTTAATTGTTTTGAATAACGTAGTCCCTCTTTTGGTGTCTGCTTTCCCTCAGCTCAACTCCCCCAACCAGGGATCTGTGTCCGGGCTCAAGCTCACCGTATGGGGAGGCCCATTTCCTGGGGGCCTCACACGGAAGCGATCCCCACAGATTTCCTCAGGAGAGAGTCAACCTTCCAACTTAGGAAAGGGAAAAAGCGGGGCTCTAAGGCAGCTAGCCAGGTGACCAGGCTCGGCAGATCCCACCCCCACAGAGACAAAAAGGGGTGCAATTTCATATGCACGGAGTTGAGAGCTTCACTGCGGATTCAACTGAGCCTGGAATGGTGCAGCTCGGTGGGAAAGGGGCATCCCCCATTGCCGAGGCAATCCACCCCTTCAAAAGTATACTCCCATTGCTGTCGCACCCTGCCATATCTGAGGCAACCCGCCATAACAGAGAGACTCCGCCAATACAAAGGCAACAGAGTGGAGCCCTTAGCAACAGGGCAAAGCCCAAGGCACCAAAACAGAACCCACCACAGTAGGGCAGAGCCAACGCCAACAGGGCGGAGCCTCAGCAGGCAAATAGTGACTAGACTGCCCCCTAGCTGGGCAGGAAAGTGCAACAAATACTCTGCCCAGAGACAGAGCAACTGACGGAAAAAAAGGGTTTTATGAGTTCTGCTGCAGCAGACTTAAAAGTATCTGCTGAACAGTCCTCAATGAACAACAGAGCTCACAGCTCAGCACTCGAGCGCCTATAAAGTACAGACAGTCTCCTCAAGCAGCTCCCTGACCCCTGAATATCCAAAGAATCACCTCAAAAAGAATTGATCAGACTGATATTTGGTGGGCATCATTCTGGGACAAAGATAGCAGAAAAAGAAACTGGTAGCATCCCTCGCTTTTCTGCAGCTGCTACAGGTGTACCCCAGGCAAGCTGGGCCTGAAGTGGACTTCAGCAGTCATACAGCAGAGGTTTTAGACTGTTAGAAGGAGAACTAAGCAACAGAAATACTTCACCATCAACAATCTGGGCGTCCACTCAGAAAACCAACCGAAAAGTCAGCAACTACTCAGACCACAGGAGGATAAACCCACAAAGATGGGAAGAAACCAGCGCAAAAAGGAGGAAAACAGCCAAAACCAAAACACTTCACCTCCTACAAAAAACAAAAACTTTTCGCCAGCAAGGGAACAAAGCTGGACAAAGAATGAGGGTGATGAAATGACGGAATCAGACTTCAGAAGGTGGATAATGAGAAACTTCTGTCAGCTAAAAGAACATGCTCTGAATCAATGCAAAGAAACTAAGAACCTTGAAAAAAGATTTGAAAGAAGATTCGAGAAAATGATAACAATGGAAAACTTAGAGAAAAATATAAACGAATTGAAGAAGCTGAAATACAAGACGCAAGAAATTCGCAAAGCATGCACAAGCTTCAACAGCAGAATTGACCAAGCAGAAGAAAGCATATCAGAAGTCGAAGATCAACTTAATGAAACAAAACGAGAAACCAAGATTAGAGAAAAAAGTGCAAAAAGGAATGAACAAAGGCTCCAAGAAATGTGGGATTCTGTAAAGAGACCTAACCTACGTTTGATAGGTGTACCAGAATGTGATGAAGAGAATGAATCCAAGCTGGAAAATACTCTTCAGGTTATTACCCTAGAAAATTTCCCCAACCTAGCAATCCAGGCCAATACTCAAGTCCAGGAAATACAGAGAACACCACAAAGATATTCCGCAAGAAGAGCAACCCCAAGGCACATAATCGTCAGAATCACCAGGGTTGAAATGAAGGAGAAAATACTAAGGGCAGCCAGAGAGAAAGGTCAGGTCACCCACAAAGGAAAGCCCATCGGACTCACAGCAGATCTCTCGGCAGAAACTCTACAAGCCAGGAGAGAGTGGGAACCAATATTCAACATCCTTAAAGAAAAGAACTTTCAACACAGAATTTCATATCCAGCCAAACTGAGTTTTGTAAGTGAAGGAAAAAATAAAATCCTTTGCGAACAAGCAAGTACTCAGAGATTTTGTCACCACCAGGCCTGCTTTACAAGAGCTTCTGAAAGAGGCACTACACATAGAAAGGAACAACCAGTACCAGCCATTCTAAAAACATACCAAATGCTAAAGAGCATAGAAAGAAAAAAGAATAATCTGCACCAACTAACTGCATCAAAATGGCAGTATCAAATTCACACATAACAAAATTAACCCTAAATGTAAATGGGCTAAATACAGCAATCAAAAGACACAGACTGGCAATATATGAACCCAATACAGGAGCACCCAAATATATAAGGCAAGTTCTTAACAATCTACAAACAGACTTCCACACAATAATAGTGGGAGACTTTAACACTCCACTGTAAATATTAGACAGATCAACCAGACAGAAAATTAATAAGAAAATCCATGACTTGAACTCAGACCTGGAACAAGCAAACCTGATAGACATTTACAGAACTCTCCACGCCAAATCCACAGAATATACATATTTCTCAGAACCAAATTACACCTACTCTAAAATTGAACACATAATTGGAAGTAAAGCACCCCTCAGCAAATGCAAAACAACTGAAATCATAACAAACAGTCTCTCAGACCATAGTGCAATCAAGTTAGAACTCAGAATTTAGAAAATAACTCAGAACCGCACAGCTTCATGGAAACTGAAAAACTGGCTCTTGAATGTTGACTGGGTAAACAATGAAATGAAGGCAGAAATAAAGAAGTTCTTCAAAACCAAGGTGAACTAAGACACAACATACCAGAATCTCTGGGACTCATTTAAAGCAGTCTCCAGAGGAAAATATATACCAATAAGTGCCAATATCAGGAGTTTGAAGAGATCCAAAACTGACAACCTATCATCAAAATTGAAAGAGCAAGAGGAGCAAGATCAAAAAAACTCAAAACCTAGCGGAAGGCAAGAAATAACTAAGATCAAAGCTGAACTGAAGGAGATTGAGAAACGAAAAACCCTTCAAAAAATCAATAAATCAAAGAGCTGCTTTTTAGAAAAGATCAACAAAATAGACAGACCACTAGCCAGACTGATAAAAAAAAAAAAACAGAGAACAACCAAATAGATGCAATAAAAAATGATAAAGGAAAAATCACCACATATTCCACAGAAATTCAAACCATCATCAGAGAATATTTAGAACAACTCTATGCACATAAACTAGTAAACCTGGAAGAAATGGATAAATTCCTGAACACTTGTGTCCTCCCAAGCCTAAACCAGGAGGAAGCTGAAACTATGAATAGACCAATAACAAGGTCTGAAGTTAATTAAGAGCCTACCACAAAAAAAAAGCCCAGGTCCAGATGGGTTCACAGCTGAATTCTACCAGACACACAAAGAGGATCTGGTACCATTTCTTCTAAAACTATTCCAAATAATCCAAAAAAAAAGAATCCTTCCCAAATCATTTTATGAGACCAACATCATCCTGATACCAAAACCCAGCAGAGAGCCAACAAGAAAAGAAAACTTCAGACCAATATCCATCATGAACATAGATGCAAAAATCTTCAATAAAATACTGGCAAGCCAATTGCAACAGCACATCAAAAAACTTATCCATCATGATCAAGTAAAATTCATCCCGGGGATGCAAGGCTGGTTCAACATACGAAAGTCTATAAATGTAATTCACCACATAAACAGAACCAAAAAAAAAAAAAACCACATGATTATCTCAATTGAGGCAGAGAAGGCCTTTGACAAAATTCAACAGTCCTTTATGCTAAAAACCCTCAATAAACTCGGTATTGATGGAACACATCTCAAAGTAACAAAAGCTATTTACGACAAACCAACAGCCAATATCATACTGAATGGGCAAAAACTGGAAGCATTCTTTTTGAAATCCGGCACTACACAAGGATGCCCTCTTTCACCACTCCTATTCAATATAGTACTGGAAGTTCTAGCCAGAGCAATCAGGCAAGAAAAAGAAATAAAGGGTATTCAAATAGAAAAGGAGGAAGCCAAATTGTCTCTATTTGCAGACGACATGATAGCATATCTAGAAGACCCCATCGCCTCAGCCCCAAAACTTCTGAAACTGATGAGCAACTTCAGCAAAGTCTCAGGATACAAAATCGATGTGCAAAAATCACAAGCATTCATCTACACCAATAACAGACTTAAAGAGAGCCAAATCAAGAATGAACTGCCATTCACAATTGCTACAAAAAGAATAAAATACCTAGAAATACAACTCACAAGGAACGTAAGAGATCTCTTCAAGAAAAACTACAAACCACTGCTCAACGAAATCAGAGAGGACACAAACAGATGGAGAAACATTCCATGTTCATAGTTAGGAAGAATCAATATCGTGAAAATGGCTATACTGCCCAAAGTAATTTACAGATTCAACGCTATCCCCATCAAGCTACCATTGACTTTCTTCACAGAACTGGAAAAACCACCATGAACTTCATATGGAACCAAAAGAGAGCCCGCATAGCCAAGTCAATTCTAAGCAAAAAGAACACAGCGGGAGGCATCACACTACCGGATTTCAAACTATACTACAAGGCTACAGATATCAAAACAGCATGGTACTGGTACCAAAACAGAGATATAAATCAATGGAACAAAACAGAGGCATCAGAGGCAACACAACATATCTACAACCATACAATCTTTGTTAAACCTGACAAAAACAAGCAATGATGAAAGGACTCCCTGTTTAACAAATGGTGTTGGGATAACTGGCTAGCCATGTGCAGAAAGCAGAAACTGGACCCCTTCCTGACACCTTACACTAAAATTAACTCCAGATGGATTAAAGACTTAAACAAAAGACCTGGCACCATAGAAACCCTAGATGGAAATCTAGGCAAAACCATTCAGGACACAAGAGTAGGCCAGGACTTCATGACCAAAACACCAAAAGCATTGGCAACAAAAGCCAAAATAGACAAATGGGACCTAATCAAACTCCACAGCTTCTGCACAGCAAAAAAAAAAAAAAAACAGTCACTAGAGTGAATCAGCAACCAACAGAATGGGAAAAATTTTTTGCAGTTTACCCATCTGACAAAGGGCTGATATCCAGAATTTACAAAGAACTCAAACAGATTTACAGGAAAAAACAAACAAACCCATTCAAAAATAGGCAAAGAATATGAACAGATACTTTTCAAAAGAAGACATATATGAGGCCAACAAAGATATGAAAAAATGCTCATCATCACTGGTCATTAGAGAGATGCAAATCAAAACCACATTGAGATACCATCTCACACCAGTTAGAATGGCGATCATTAAAATATCTGGAGACAACAGATGCTGAAGAGGATGTGGAGGAATAGGAACACTTTTACACTGTTGGTGGGAGTGTAAATTAGTTCAACCATTGTGTAAGACAATGTTGTGATTCCTCAAGGCCTTAGAAATAGAAATTCTATTTGACCCAGCAATCCCATTACTGGTTATATATCCAAAAAACTATGAATCATTCTACTATAAGGACACATGCACACAAATGTTCATTGCAGCACCGTTTACAATAGCAAAGACCTGGAACCAACCCAAATGCCCATCCACGATAGATTGGATTGGGAAAATATGGCACATATACACCATGGAATATTATGCAGCAATCAAAAAGGATGAGTTTGTGTCCTTTGTAGGAACATGGATGAATTTGGAGAACATCATTCTCAGCAAACTGATACAAGAAGAGAAAATGAAATACTGCATATTCTCGCTCATAGGCAGGTGATGAAAAAAGAGAACACATGGACACAGGGAGGGGAGTATTACACACTGGGGTCTACTGGGGGGAATAGGGGAGGGACAGTGGGGGGATGGGGAAAGGATAGCCTGGGGAGAAATGCCAAATGTGGGTTAAGGGGAAGACGGCAGCAAAACACACTGCCATGTGTGTACTTATGCAACTATCTTGCATGATCTGCACATGTACCCCAAAACCTAAAATGCAATAAAATAAATAAATAAAATAATTTCCAAAATGTGGAGGTTTTTCATTTGTCCTTTTGTTAGATTAGATGTCATGATTGAATTAATTAATAATTACACTCCCTTAAAAATACTAATGTGTGTGTGTACTAAGATATTTTTATTGGCATAATTTATCATATTAGGATATACTTAGGGATTATCTTCTCCTAGAAATAAGTACACTAACCCATCAAACATGTGGATGGAGAGAATGAGAAAAGGCCAGGGGCCAGAGCAAATCAAAGTTAACAAAGGTCATAAGTACTCAAAATCTGATTTCTTGTTTGTCTTAATTACTGAACAGACCACAATTCCATAGCTTTATTCAATGAGTTACATAACATTCTTAAGCACAACTTTAAAGAAGAGTCTTTCAAGCTTGTTTTATTCATTTAATTCACCATAAATTATGGAATTTGTGGCTCCAGAAATTCCTTATACAGAATATTTATTCAAGGAGCCCTTAATATGTTCATGAAATAATTTTTTTACAGATTTAAAAACTTGATATTTCAGTCCTGTTTGAAGTTTAGCATAATCTCATGTAGTTCATTGAACATTAACTTCTTTTTTTTTTTTTTAGACAGAGTCTTGCTCTGTCACCCAGGCTGAAGTGCAGTGGTGGCATCTCAACTCACTGCAACATCTGCCTCCTGCGTTTAAGCAATTCTCCTGCCTCAGCCTCCTGAGAGCTGGGACTACAGGCATAAATTGTCCTAAATTTGGCAAGTGAGAGCTCCAAGATTTGGAAGATATTTATAATAATCAAATGTATATATCACAAAACATGATGAGTTTGGGGGACATAAAACTCTAAAATGTAGACTATATAAATATATATACATTGTATATTTTATTTCATTTTCTTTTTTCTTTTCTTTTTGGAGATAGGGTCTCACTCTGTCACACAGGCTGGAGTGCAATGGCAGAATCTCGGCTCACTGCAACTTCCACCTCCCAGGCTCAAGTGATCCTCCCATTCCTACCTCAGCCTCCCAACTAGCTGGGACTATAGGTACATGCCACCATGCCCAGGTTAATTTTTGCATTTTTAGTAAAAACAGGCTTTCACCATGTTGGCCAGGCTGGTCTTGAACTCTTGACTTCGTGTGATCAGCCTGCCTTGGCCTCCCAAAGTGCTGGGATTACAGGTGTGAGTCACCGGCCTGGCCTCTTTTCAAGAGAGTGGTTTTAGCTATGATTTCCTGTAATACCTGGGGGCCAAAAATGTGTTAATCATCAAATGGTACCAAAAAGAAGTGGTTTCTACTTTTAAATAACCTATATTTTAAGATGATACCAAAGAGTACCCTTCTAATAAATGGTCTGATAAAGTCAACTAAACTGTCAATTTTTGTTTTTGAGACAGAGTTTCACTCTTTTTACCCAGGTTGGATTGCAATGGTGCAATATTGGCTCACCGCAACCTCTGCCTCCTGGGTTCAGGCAATTCTCCTGCCTCAGCCTCCTGAGTAGCTGGGATTACAGGCACACGCCACCGTGCCCAGCTAATTTTTTGTATTTTTAGTAGAGACGGGGTTTCACCATGTTGACCATAATGATCTTGATCTCTTGACCTCATGATCCACCCACCTCTGCCTCCCAAAGTGCTGGGATTACAGGCTTGAGCCACCACGCCTGGCCCTGTCAAATTTTTTTTAAGATGGAGTCTCACTCTTTCCTCTATCATCCAGGCTGTAGATGCAGTGGCTCAATCTTGGCTCACTGCAACCTCCACCTCCTGGGTTCAAGCAATTCTCCTGCCTCAGCCTCCCAAGTAGCTGAGATTACAGGCACGCACAACTACACCAAGCTAACTTTTGTATTTTAGCAAAGATGGGGTTCACTGTGTTGCCCAGACTGGTCTCAAACTCATGACCTCAAGTGATCTGCCATCCTTGGCCTCCCAAAGTTCTGGGATTACAGGCGTGGTCCACCAGCCCCAGCCTAAACTGTCAAGATTTTTTGCAAGACAATTATTAAAAACAGCCATCATTACAAATTAAATTATAGCTGGGCATGGTGGCTGAAAAAATATTTTCTACCACCCCCAGCCTGAAAAAAAAATTATTTTTATACTGCTTTAAATGTGTCCCAGAGATTCTGGTATGTTGTGTCTTCATTCTCGTTGGGCTTTTTATTTTTTCTCTGATTTCTTTATTTTTTTTTTAAGAAAAAAATAAGAGAAGGAGATGAAGAACGAGGAAGAAAAAGAGGGATAGAAAACAGAAATATTGCTTTATTCTAAAATTGGTTATTAATAATGGCTGATCAATATTTTGTGTATTTAAAGTGGAGAGCTCTATAAATATTTATTAAGTTTACTTGTTCCGGATCTGAGTTCAAGTCCTGGATATCCTTATTAATTTTCTGTCTCGTTGAGTCTAAATCTCTTTATGGGTCTTATGTATCTGGGTGTTAGGATCGTTAGCTCATATTATTGCATTGATCCTTTTATCACTGTATCTTTGTTGCTTTGAAATCTATTTTATCAAATGCAAGAATTGCAACTCCTGCTTTTTGTTTATTTATTTTTGCTCTCCATTTGGTTGGTAAATCTTTCTCCAACTCTTTGTTTTGAGTTTTTGTGTATCTTGGGATATAAAATGGGTCTGGATGTAGTATACTGTTAGGTTTTGGCTGTATCTTTTGATTGGGGGATTTAGTCAATTTAAATTTAGGGTTACTGCCATTTGATGTTAACTGGCTATTTTATCCATTTGTTGATGTAAATTCTTCTTTATGTTGATGTTCTTTACTTTTTGGTATATTTTTAGAAAGGCTAATGCTGGTTGTTCCTTTCTGTGTGTAATGCTTCTTTCAGAAGTTTTTGTAAAGCAGGCCTGGTGGTAATAAAATCTCTAAGTACTTGCTTGTTCCTAAAAGATTTTATTTTTCCTTCAATTGTGAAGCTTAGTTTGGCAAGATATGAAATTCTGGGCTGAAAGTTCTGTTCTTTAAGGATGTTGAATATGGACCCCCACTCTCTTTTGGCTTGTAGGGTTTCTGCTGAGAGATCTGCTGTAATTCTAATAGGCTTCCCTTTATGGGTAACCTGACCTTTCTCTCTGGCTGCCCTTAGTATTTTCTCCTTCGTTTCAACCCTGGTGAATCTGATGATTATGTGCTTTGGGGTTGCTCTTCTTGAGGAATATCTTTGTCGTGTTCTCTGTATTACCTGGGGTTGAATAGTGACCTGCTTTGCTAGATTGAAAAAATTCTCCTGGATGATATCATGAAGAGTATTTTCCAGCTTGGATTCATTCTCTCCGTCGCATTCAGGTACACCTATCAAACGTAGATTAGGTCTTTTCACATAGTCCCATATTTCTTGGAGACTTTGCTCATTCCTTTTTATCCTTTTTCTCTATTCTTGTCTCTCATTTATTTCATTAAGTTGGTCTTTGACCTCTGATATCCTTTCTTCTGCTTGAACAATTCAGCTATTCAAACTTGTGCATATTTCACTAAGTTCTCATGTTGTATTTTTCACCTCCGTTAGTTCATTTATATTCCTCTCTATATTGTCTATTCTTTTTAGCATTTCATCAAACCTTTATTCAAAATTCTTAGTTTCTTTACATTGGGTTAGAACAAGTTATTTTAACTCCCAAAAGTTTCTTATCATCCATCTTCTGAAGCCTACTTCAGATAATGAAACACAGTTCTTTTCCATCAGGACTTGTTCCATCGCTGATGAGGAACTGCAATCCCCTGTAGATGGAGAGGAGTTCTGATTTGGGGTATTCTCAGCCTTTTTAGGCTGGTTTCTTCCCTTCATTATGAATTTATCCATCTGTTGTCTTTACAATTACCGCCTTTCTAATTAGGTTTCTGAGTGGATGTCCAATTTATTGATTCCCAGTGCTGGAATCTGAGCAACCCACTGCACCGGCCAAAACAGCAGCGATAAGACTGATGGTGCTCTTCTGCACAGGAATCTCTGGTCTGGCTTCCTTCTTGAGTCTGTAACAAGTGGCCCTGCCTTCCCAGAGCTCCAAGCATTGGTCAGTAGGGGAACCAATCCCGTTTACTCTGCACGAAGAGCTGCCATGCCGAGGCGCTCACAAAACCGCTGTGCCAGCCACAAGAGTCATGCTGGCGACCCATGGGGCTCCTCCACTGAAAATCTTCTGGTCCATGAGTGATGAAAATTCATCTGAAACTGTGGTGTCTTCTCATTCTCTGGGCTTTCACTGGGAGCTACAATCCTGAGAAAAAAATATTTTTTAAAAGGACAAGAAAAACAGCTTGTGCTAGGTTTGATGTGTACCTGTAGTCTCAGTTACTTAAAAAGCTGAGGCAGGAGGATTGCTGGAGCACTGGAGTTCAAGGCTGCAGTGTGTTATAATCTCTCCTGTGAATCATCACTGCACTACAGCCTGGGCAATATAGTCAGACCCCATCTCAAAAACAAAGGGAGGAAGGAAGAAAAGAAAACAGCTTGTAGGTAGAATGTTATCCTCTATGGAAAACTGTATAAGAACATCTTATAATAATACACAAGGGCAGTACTGGCTTTTTTTTTCTTCTTCTTCTTTTTTTGACATGGAGTTTCACTTGTCACAGGCTGGAATGCAGTGACTGGATCTTGGCTCACTGCAACCTCTGCTTCCCGAGTTCAAGCAATTCTGCCTCAGCCTCCCTAATAGTTGGGACTACAGGCAACCACCACCATGCCCAGCTCATTTTTGTATTTTTAGTAGAGGCGGGGTTTCACCATGTTGGGAAGGGTGGTCTCAAACTCCTGATCTTAGGTGATCCACCCCCCTCAGCCTCCCAAAGAGCTAGGATTACAGGCGTGAGCCACCATGCCTGGCCAGTACTGGCTTATTAGTAAAGTCAGTGGGCTACAGAATAAGCAAGGAGCAAAAAGGATGCCAAAGAAATGATGAAAGATAGAAAAATAATCTTAAGGCCAGGCACGGTGGCTCATGCCTGTAATCCCAGCACTGTAGGAAGCCAAGATGGGATGATCACAAAGTCAAGAGATCAAGACCATCCTGGCTAACATGGTGAAACCCCACCTCTACTGATAATACAAAAATTAGCTGGGCATGATGGCACTGGCCTGTAGTCCCAGCTACTTGGGAGGCTGAAGGAGGAAAATCACAGTCACCAAGCTGGTGAGTGGCAATGCAGGAAAAGAGCCCAGGTTTGGCTGACTCCAAAGCCTGTGCTCTTCCAACAGTGCCACTGTGCTCCTTAGAAGGGCCAGTGAGAGAATAATGGAAAGACAGGAGAAAAGAGAATGAGCCAGAAACAGAGCGATAGCTAGGAAAGTAAGGCCAGAAAACATCAGGTCAGAGAGAAAGAGAAGAGAACCCCAAATTTTTATATACTTTTTATTTTTTGAGGCATCATCTCACTCTGTCACCCAAGCTGGAGTGCAGTGGCATAATCTCGGCTCACTGCAACGTCTGACTCCTGGGTTCAAGTAATTCCCATACCTCAGTCTCCTAAGTAGTTGGAACTACAGGTGCACATCACCAAGCCCAGCTAATTTTTGTATTTTTAGTAGAAACAGAGTTTTACTATGTTGGCCAGGCTGGTCTTGAACTCCTGACCTCACATGATCTGCCCTGCCTTGGCCTCCCAAAGTGCTGGGATTACAGGCATGAGCCACCATGCCCAGCCTTCAACTTTTTTAAAGACATGATCAAGGAGAGCTTTGGAATAATCCCACCTTGAACTTCACATGGATTTTAGCTTAGGAGTAGGAGAACAATACAGAAACTCACGTTGATGACAGAGTCCTTGAATTTGATATGCAGCCGGTAGTTAGAAATGGCAATGAGGGCATCGGCTGCCCGGCCCAGGAACTCTACTCCCTCACCCTGCAGCACTGTGAAGGGGACCTCTCAAGGGGCAGAGAGACCCTCAGTCCAGAAGTGAGTGACCGCCTCATTCTCCTCTACAGCCTCTGCTCTGTGGAATCACCTCTGGAAAAGCTCTGGAAATTGTGGACCAAGGCAGGAGAGGAGAGTACTCTCCACAGTGAGAGCACCAGGCAACAGCTGTAGAGGAAAGGTGCCTTTCCTTCCATGTGGCCAACAGCTCCAGGATATACAGAAAAACCCTCCTCCTCCTGAGACCACAGAGCAGGAAGCCAGAGCTCCAGTACCAGATCCCCTTGAAGATATTTGAGGAAAGGGAGAATGTTTCTTTAACTGGACAGGAAGCCCCATCTATCCTGGCCCCCAACTTTTTTTTACCTGAAGATTCTCCTCCTCCTTCACTAGTTCCTTGTGGGGGGAACAGATCCTTGGCTTGGAAGTACTCCAGGCTGCAGGGCCCCTCTCACCCTGTAGGAAGGCCACAGTTCTAAGTCACCAAGCTCTGCTTAGCCCATGAGGTCCATTCTGCTCCTCTCCCCCACCAAGAAATCCACAATCACACATACACCTCTAAAGGTTCTGGTCACCAGAGGAGGGAAAAGAGACCTGCCTTGGTTGGAGACAGGTAAGCGTGAAATGGAGAGAGTACTCAAGCCTATTAAGCCTAAGGAAAGAGTGAGGCCCCAGGAGGAACTGGGAACCTGCACTCTTCAAAGGACTCTCCTATACAACCAACATTTCAAAAATGGAGGAGAGAAAACTAAGAAAAAGAGAGACTCCTTTCCTTAGACCCATGTAAGGGTAAGGCAGGAATGGGGATGGGAAAGTGCTGTCCTGAGGAAAAGGAGCCAGGTGTGGCAGCCGGTTATAGAAAGAAGGGAAATCAGGCCCCTGTAGCCACTGAAGCTTCGATCTGGTGGGTGAGGAAGACAAAGAGGAGTGGGTGGGGGGATTCAGTCCCACACCTCTAGAGGGCCTTCACTGATGCTTTCAAAAGGAAGATGTGTTTGGGAGCTGGGCTTATCTTCTTGTTAGGCCCACACTGCTGACAAGCCCCCATTACCTGCCAAGTAACCTACTCTGCCTGCTAATCAGAAGGGAATTCCTGAGGAATACCCATGGCAAGAAGAAGGAACTCCCCCCGCCCAACCACCAGGGAGGGGACCCGAGGGGATCCCCGGGCCTGGGAGGAGCCAGGAGACCCAAGGATAGCCAAGGAAGAGAAAGAGAGAGGAGGCCTGGAAGACACCCACGGGGAAGGCAGGGACAGCTGAGAGGACAGATGGGGGAAGGTGGGAAGGAGCATCAGCCAGCGTGGGAGGAGGGAAGGACCGGGAATGATGCAGAGGTAAGGAACCCTGCAGAGGCAGGGAAGATGGAGACAAGAGGCTGTCTAGGGGACAGTCAAGAAGAAAAGGCTGGCATGTCAGGTGAGGGATGGAGTGGTGGAAGAGAGAAGGGACTGGAGCCCCAAGCCAGCTCACAGAACATCTTACGCTCCCTGACCAGTGCCCCCAACATCCCTTGCAGCCTACTGGCCACATCCCACATCCGCAAGCAAGGATACAGTGGGTGTGACAAAGATGGAGAGGCGAAGGTAAAGGGATGTACCCCTGTAGGGCAGGGCCTGGAGATCTGCAGTCAAGGGCAGTGGCTGCGGGGCCGGGATGGACCACAGAATTTCCATTCCTGGCCTTCAACCATCCCCTTCTCCCAAAGATTGAAGCAAGTCCAAGAAATAAGAGTTAACCCAACTTCCCTGCCCCTAAACGTTTGGGGTTGGGCCAGAGGCAGGGGCGGGGTGGCTCCAGGAGCCCCACCCACAGCCCCAGGCTCCTCCCTCCTCACGGACCCTGGGCCTTGTCTAAGGGCGTACCCTACTCCAGGGACCTTTAGGGGCTTTCAAGAATCTGGGCTATGGGACCGCCCAGAGAGATGGCCTGGAGCAGAAAACTAGACCGCCTACATCTTCTCATTTACCTTTTTTCCAGGTGGGCCACCATATGCCCTCTTAGAAACCCATCCCCATGCCCTCCCCTCCTCTCTTAAGTTCCCCCGACACCTGCTCTGGATCCCAAGGTGGAGCTCACCAACCCACAACCCATTTGCTTCCACCTTTCACTCCAAAACCACTACCCTCCATGCCCCTGCCCATCAGGGTCTTTCAATCCTGTGACTTGGCTAAACCCTTCTTTTCCCTTAGAATGGTGCCAGGTTAGTCATTCCATGCTCCTGGAAAGGGAAATGAGCTTTTTATTCCAATACCCCTACCAAAACCAACTCCTTCAGCTCCATCTCTCCCTTGTTTCACATTCTGATCTCTGGGTAAGAAAGTCCTTCTTCAAGGAGAAAGGATTTCTTAGCCTGGGAAAGAGAAGAGCTGGAAGTATGGACCACAGAAGTTATACAAAAACAAAACTTGAAACTCAGGAGCAGGGGAGTAGAGAGAGTTGGGTAGAGGGCCAAGGAATAAGGAGCAGGAAGAAGGGGCTCAAAATATCACCAAGAGTCACAGAGGGAGCTTGCTGGAACCCCAAACTTCCTGCACCTGGTAACTTTCAGACACCAGGGCTTTTGTCTTGTCTGGGGGAGAAGGGAGGAACAAAAGAAAACCTGACATTTTATTAAGCATCTACAATGAGCCAGGCAGTTTCTAACTACCTCATTAAAACTTTTTGAGCCCTCAAGAAGGAAACCTTATCCTGTCGTACTGCTGAGACTTAAACTTCGAGAGAAAGTATTCAATTTACCTAAGTGGTGTGCTAGGATTTGAAATTAGATGAAGCTGACTCTGAAGCCAATGCTCTTTTCATGGTATCCCAGAAGAGAAAAGAGGAGCAATCTGTTGGTGGGAGCCCAAACCAGCAGGCTCTTTGAGAAGAGACTGAACCAATAATGCACACACCAAACCCACATCTCTATGGAAGAAAGGGAGGGAAGGAGGAAATCCTCTCATCTACTGAATTCTTTAACCTGCTGCTAAGCACAAAGGACACCTAAAAGAAACTGAAAAGATACCACCAGGTTAAGGGCCTGGTCTGAGCCAGTGCCTATAGCTCTCTAGGCCTTTCCCATCTCACTGCCTCCTCCTAGCTCTCAGTAATTATGGCGTTCCCTGGACTTGGGGTGAGAGAAGGGCAGTTACAATTAATGGAAAATTCACAGGATCATTGTAAACTACTTCTAGTGATATTCTGGGCACCCTGAAGATGCTATCCTGATAGATATTCAGTCAGCTGTCACCTGTAGTGGCTTAACAGCAGCACCCTGGAGCTGGAGAAGCCCCACAGTTTTGGTGGAGTCACTCCTGATATAGCATCGACAATATTCAAAGGACCCACCAGAAGTCCAAGGATCCTGAGATAAAGAAGGCCTGGCTTTTCAGACCAGAACACAGAGATCCTACCGGGGATGCAAGAAAAAGAGGAGGGCTGTTATGAAGGGTTAATAGAGCCAGTGTGGGCAGGTAGTGTCAGGAAAGTGTGAGGCATAGCACATGCAGAAAAAGATTTCTAGAAGCTTCCAGTTCCAGTGCTGAATACTGGCTAATGTTTTGCAATCTGAAGAAACCCTAATTTATCTCCAGGGCAGATGAACCTGTTTAGGAGCTGAACAGGGTAGCCTGGAGCTCAAGGTCTAGGAGAGGTGGCGCATCTTCACAGAGAAAAACACAGGGATTACAGAAAACACAATGGCCTGAGGAAAGAACGAGTACTCACCATTCTACCGTGGCAAGGGTCCTGGCTGCCTGCTTCTCACTATAAGAAGACAGAGGAACATAAAAGTAAAGAGCCCCATCAACATTACCATAGAATCAACAAATGCTACCCATCTACCTCTCATCTTCTCTAGAACATATTCTTCTCCCTTGCAGAGACCCTAGTCTCTCCACAAGTCACCATACCAGAGAGAGGCAATGGGAGCTACGTAGGGAGAAAGAAACAAGTGATTCTACAGGGCATAAAGTCAGCCACGAAGTTCTGGAGCAGGAATGAGTGTCTTCCAAGATTATTTACCAAAACTCAGGAGTCCTGATCCCCAGATGCAGAGGGAGAACACTTCTTTGTGGGACAGCAGAACTGCCAACTCTGAAGAGACAAAGGCTGCCCAACTGGGGCTCATTTTGGGCTCTGAATCTTTGGGAAAAGTGGCAGTGGCTGAAGGGACATGAATCCACAGGAATGTTTTGCCACTCTCTGAGTCTCGGAGTAGTACCTACCTGACCTGTTTACTGGGGGCAGAGTCCAAAGTGGGACAAGCGTGGGGTGGGGGGAAACCACAACCTGTGATTAGAGGGCAGCAGGGCTGCACAGGCATAGGTCCTGCTGAGTGTACTTGACACCAAGTTGGGTGGAGGTTATGGAGAGGAGCCCACACAACAGGAATAGAATCAGGCCAATTCAGGCCTTGGAGTCAGCATCTGTCCAGTGAGCCCAAGTAACAGGGATTTCAGGATGGGGCCTCCTAGGCTTACTTAGAAAGTCAGGCCCAGGTTTCACTGACACTTTCCTTCTTGCCTGCTATCCTCAGGGGCAGTACAGCAGAGCCCTATGGGAGACTGCGGGGATAAAAGCCTCCATCTGTGGTCCTGCCCACCTCCCTGTTCACAGTACCCTCTTCCCTAGACCACTTTCCCTCATGGGGGAACCCACAAGAGGCAAGCCAGAGGTGCTGCCTCACCGCCCACTGGCACGGAGCCCCAGGGAAGGAAGGGAGTGTAGGAAAGACAAGGATCAGGCCTGAGAGGCCCAGGGTTTTCAGGCCTAGGAGATCTGGTCCCCAGGGCGGGCCAGGTTGGCAAGGGAGCCCAGGTGCTTAGGTTCTAGGGGCGGAGCCTAAAGACTCGGAGGCAGAGCCCCAAATAACAGAAGGCAGGACTCAGGAAAGCCGGTGGGGGCCAGGGCAGAGCCAGGCAAGACGTGGTCGCTGTGGTTCCCAGGCTCGAAGTGCAAGGTGACTCACCGAGGTGGCGTCCGCCTGACCCTCCAAGGCCACGCTCTAGCCACTTCCGTCTCCTGCAGCTGCTGAGGCTGGCTGTCCTGACCCCACCACGGTGCTCTTCTCCTCAACCAATTATATTTCTAGTCTGTGCCCGCCAGGGCCAATAGCCACACCAAGTCCCGCCCTGCGTCCCCATCATACAGCTGCTGCCCTCACTCTTGACGCCACTCATTGGTCGAGAGGGGCAGACGCCCTCCCAGCCTTTAGCCAATTGGATGTCGGAAGACAAGACTATACCTGGAGGGAGGAGGCGCGGCACCAGAGAGGAGACTTGACCAATGGGAAATCACAGCGCATCCTTGCAGTAGCCAATAGGAGAGCATTAAAGAGGGGGCTGCCAGCTACAGCTCTGGGGACTGGAAGTGGGGGTGGCTAGTCGCCTACTGGTAGCACAATTAGAGGCGGGCATTGTAGGGTACAGGCCTTAAGCCACTTCCGGCGATGGACCCGCCCTGGAGTTCCTTCTCAAACAGATCCCCAGTGGCACCTCAGTTTATCCATTCCCGTTTTGGTTTCGCTGCTGTCATCCGGTCCCAATGCCAGAATAGGAGAAAAACCTGCAGGCTAGGAGAGAACGGAGGGCTAGGCCTGAGGTTCCGTCTTGGTCAACTCCATCTGGTTGGGTTCCTCCAACACTCACTTTGTGTCGATAAACGACCCTGCCGTTCTTCACAACCTGCATTGTGCTGCTAGTCCTGAGTGAAGAACTCTCATCCGAGAGATGGAAAATCTGGATCTGAGACTGCCAGTAACTAGCTGCGGCCTCCTAGTCTGTAAAGGGAAGGGAGACCAGGACCCTTCCAAGGACCCGACTTATCACCCCTCCCTTTCTTTCTTTCCCGGGGACACAGAACAGACCACAAGACGGAGGGTGGCCGCTGGAGGTCGCCATGGACACGCGATACCACCAACCGACAGAATTGGAAAACAGTTGATTCAGATTCTCAGCTAATATTCTCAGGTCTGGAGTGGGCCTGAGCGCTTTAATACCAAGCCCCGGGGCCAATGGGTCCTCACCTCTCTTTGTTTATAGAACACTGAAACTTCAGTACAGTCGGTAAGTTCCAGGAAGACGAGAACTCTGCACTACTTTAACTCCAGGGTCCAGAACAGTCTGCAATCTAGCAGATGCTGTAAAATTTTTAATTAAACACTGAACTCCTGTAGGACAATGATTGTGTTTTTATTCATTCCTAGCACTTACTATAGTGTGGTGATTACAGTGGCTGCATTTGTTTAAAGCTCTTTCACAGGTTTTTTACAGTGTAGAGCTTAACCTGCCTATTCCTTTTCCCAGATCAGGAGAAACAGAAAGTCAGGAAGTTGCACAGAGTTAATACCTTGCGTTTTCCCAAGGGCAGGTATGAAATCCAAAACTGCTGCAGAATTAAAGGTATGTATGTGGGAAAGATGGAGAGAGACCCAAACCCCAGATAATAAAGGCAGGATAGATGTGGTCATTAAGATGGAGAAGCCAGACTGGATTCTAAGCAAGAACTAAGAAGGGGAAACAAATTGGAAAGTTTCCCCCACTCTCCCTTCCCTACTTAAAGCCAGAAGCCAACATCTACCATTAGCCTTTCAAAACTGGGTCCCAGGATCTTGGTCTCCAGGAGGCCATAAAGATACACACAGGGACACCAGAAGCCACCTACAGATTTATTAAACTTTATTTCCTCTGAGTCTCTGGGCAGTCAGCAGGGATGTAAGGCGAAGTGGCAATAGCTGAAGAGGCCTGAGCAGAGCTGGTGCTGGGAGGGTCCCACATGGACAGGAAGAGGAAGAGATTTAAATATCCAGGGCTGAAAGCTCTGGGTCTCCTTCATCTGTTTTTGTATTTTGTGTAGCATCTCCTGCATCCACCAGAGCTGGAATAGGCATAGGCATCAAAATGGGCCTTTTTGGAGAGTCCTTTAGTATTGGGGAGGTGCCCCAAATTTCTAATCCCTTAAGCCAGGACCTTGGTAGCCCTGAGGTATGATGGAGACTCTGGACAGAACCACCTATTGACCTATCCAGGACCCAAACAGGCAGAAGAGCCAGGGATCTTTCTATTAACAAACCAAGAGATACCAATGTTGATGATCAAACAGGGGACCTCCCCTATACCCCATACTGTTCTCACCTCCTCGTCTTTCTCTCACATAAGCTTCTCAGTTTCTGGGTCTGTCCATGGTGGGACAGCAGGGATGGGGAAGTCGGTACCACTCTCTCGAGTCAGTTTGCTAAGAGGAGAGAAGGGTTGGTAAGGCTAGGAGGACCCCAGTACCCACTTAGATTGGGCCTATAGAAGAACAAAAGAAAGGTTTGGTCTCACCCAAGGCTAGGCTTGGGATCCCCCCTGCCACCTTTGTCCTGGCTTCTGGTCATACTTGCGATTCCGTTCCTTCACCACCAGGTGGGTCATGTTCTGGATGCACTGTGCCCGATAGTTCTCATAATGTGTCTCCCGCATCACATCCTTCAGGTGGGTACGCACCAGCATTGTCCTCAGCTTCACAAAGGCGCAGGTTTTCCACTGCATAGCAAGTCTAGGGGTCAGCCAGAAGCATAGGTAGGGGAGAGCCACTGAGGGACAAGGAGATACCCTGGTCACAGGCTCAGTGCTTTACCTTCCACGATGCCCCAGAAGTAGAGTCGACCCTGAACTCGCTGCCCTCTGGCCTCTACTACAGTGTTGCTGCCAATGACTTCAAATGGGATGCTTTCCTAGAAGAGGTTAGGGGTGACTGTCAACACCCTCTGTTCTCACCTGTTTCTTTCCACCTGTATCGTCATCTTCTCTGCTTCATTCTGGGAAGCCAGGGTCCTTTCCCACCCTGATAGCCTGGATATAGAATTCTATTCCCTTGTTCCACCCAGAAGAAACAAGATGGGAAGGGGATGCCCTAGAGTGGCCCCACCTTTAGGGCTTGACCCTGCAATTTGAAGTCCTCATCCTCATCAGAGTCACAGTCTGGGAATTAATAGATCTTAATTCCAAAGTGCTCAATCTCCTCCTGGATCTGGCAAACAGATGAAGGGCCCACAGCTATTGGAACCACATCCTTTCTAGAAGCTCACCTGATCCCCTCCCATCACCAGCTTCCCTCACTTTGCATTTCTTGCAGTCCACTTCAGGAGGCGTCAGTGTGTCTGCCTTAGCCAGGATAGGCACAGTGTTGACCCGCTGATGCAGGGCCTTCATGAATTCAACATCCAATGGCCACAGCCTGGAGAACAGGAATCTGTGACCACCTGCTAGTGGCATCCCTGCCCCTAGGCTCTTGGTCTGTTCCCTTGACAGCACCCAGTGGTGCCAGGAGCCTCAGGCTTGGACCATACCCGTGGCCAAAGGGTGAGATGAAGTACAGGCAGCAGTGCACCCTGTTGTCTTGGATGTTCTTTCGGTTCAGGCCACTCTCATCTCGGAAATACTGCTCAAACTGCTGATCAATGTATTCTGCCACAGGCTTCCAGCTCGGGCAAAGACAGACATGCAGAGAAATTGTGAGAGTGGACGCCACCTAGTGAGCTTTGGGACTACAGAGAAGTAGCCCACTCCCTGAGCAGTGTTTTCAAGACATTGTTATTCCCTGGCTTGCTTTACCAAATCTTCAGGGAAATTCCTGAATGGGATGGTGTATATTTCATGTCTTAATACAAAAGCCTGAGTACTCAGGCAGAGTTTAATAAATACTAGTTTGATGACAGGAAAAGGGCCCAGGTGATCAAACAAAAGAGTAAGAATACGCTTAGTGTGGTGGCTCACGCCTGTAATCTCAGCACTTTGGGAGGCCAAGGAGGGCGGATTACTTGAGGTCAGGAGTTTGAGACCAGCCTGACCAACATGATGAAACCCTGTCTCCACTAAAAATACAAAAATTAGCTGGCTGTGGGTGGTGTGCACCTATAGTCCCAGCTACTTGGGAGTCTGAGGCAGGAGAATCACTTGAATCCAGTAGGTGGAGGTTGCAGTGAGCCAAGATCATGCCACTCCAGCCTGGGAAATGGAGTTAGACTGTCTCAAAAAAAAATAGCAACGTAGGGCTGCAAGCAAACACCAACTGGAAGCCAGGGAAACCCTAAGTCAGTGTTTCCAGTCTAACCTCAGAGCCTTTTTGCTCATGTGTTTCTACCCTCTCCTTTACCTCTACAAATCCATTCTATCCCTCAAAGCCATAAGAACCATCTCTTGAACAATAGTGAGCAGGAGAAAGACTCAAGATGGCGCGGTGAGAACAACCCAGGATTGGAGCTCTCATTGTGTCCACGGAGAGGTGAGTCTGAGCTGCATTTCCAGACTGATCTTTGTTGCCCATGGAACGGGGAAATTCCAAAGTGAAGAGGAGACGCGGGACGCCAGGCAGAACCTCCGCCCGGCGAAGCCGGCAGCCGGGGTGGCGGCAGCCGGCCCTACCCAGTGCTCTCCACAGGGCGCCCTTGTCCGGGTGCCCCCTTGAACCGGCAACCGGAGATGTGAGAGGGCTGGACTTGAGACTGAGCTAGACTTGAACAGTGGGCCAGCAAGGGGATTGCAAGGACAGAGCGTTAGGGGTGGCCCAGTGGGACGAACAAAACCGTGATTTCAAACAAGCCCCGTGCAGACCGCCTGAGATGCTCTG
The DNA here is from genome assembly GCF_049354715.1 of Callithrix jacchus. Classification (NCBI taxonomy): domain Eukaryota; kingdom Metazoa; phylum Chordata; class Mammalia; order Primates; family Cebidae; genus Callithrix; species Callithrix jacchus. The sequence goes on from NC_133506.1 coordinate 61,840,361, forward strand.
AGGGGGAGGGGCGTCCACCATTACCAAGGCAACCGGCCCCAACTGAGATAAACGCCCATTGCTGATGCAGCCAGCCGTGGTCGAGGCAACCCGTCCCTACTGAGATACACGCCCACTGCTGACGCAGCCTGCCATTGCCGAGGCACCCCGCTACAACAGAGAGACTCCACCGCAGGGCATGGCGGAGAACACAGCAGAACAGCAGAGACAGGGTGAGCCTCACAACATCAGGGCGGAGCCTTGGCAGGCAAACAGTGGCTAGTCTGCGTCCTAGCTGGGCAGGACCTCAACGGACATCCAAAAATAAAGCCCAAACCCCTCAACACAGAGCATTTGAGAAAAAAAAGGGTTTTTTTAATGAGCTCTGTTGCAGCAGAATCAAACATAGCAGCCTAACAGCCCTGAATGAACAACAGAGCTCACAGCTCAGCAATTAAGCTACTATAAAGTACAAACTGTCTCCTCAAGCAGCTCCCTGACCCCTCTATATCCAAAAGACTGACATTAGGCAGGCATCATCCTGGGACAAAGATAGCAGAAAAAGAAACTGGTAGCATCCCTCGCTGTGCCACAGCAGCTAGAGGTGCACCCCAGACAAGCAGGGTCTGGAGCGGACCTCAGCAGTCATACAGTGAAGGGGCTAGACTGGTAGAAGGAAAACCAAGCAACAGAAATACTTCATCATCAACATTCAGGATGTCCACTCAGAGACCCAATCAAAAAGTCAGCAACTACGCAGACGACCAGCGGACAAATCCACAAAGATGGAAAGAAACCAGCGCAAAAAGGAGGAAAACACCTGAAACCGGAACACCTCGCCTCCAGAAAGGACCAAAACTCCTCACCAGCAAGGGAACAAAGCTGGACGGAGAATGACTGTGACGAAATGACGCAATTAGACTTCAGAAGATGGATAATGAGAAACTTTTGTGAGCTAAAAGAACATGTATTAAATCAATGCGAAGAAACTAAAAACCTTGAAAAAAGATTTGAAAAAAGATTCGAGGAAATGATAACAAGAATGGATAACTTAGAGAGGAATATGAATGAAATAAAGGAGCTGAAAAACACAATACGAGAACTTCGTGAAGCATGCACAAGTTTCAATAGCCGAAAGTAGCAGGAGTTGCAATTCTCATCTCTGATAAAATAGACTTTAAAGCAACAAAGATCAAAAGAGACAAAGAAGGCCATTACATAATGGTAAAAGGATCGATAAAACAAGAGGAACTAACGATCCTGAACATATATGGACCCAATGCAGAAGTACACAGACACATAAGGCAAGTTCTTAACGACTTAAAAAGAGACATAGACTCCCACACAATAATACTGGGAGACTTTAACACTCCACTGTCAATATTAGACAGATCAACCAGACAGAAAATCAACAAGGATATCCAGGGCTTCAACTCAGACCTGGAGCAAGCAAACCTGATAGACACTTACAGAACTCTGCACCCCAAATCCACAGAATATACATTCTTCTCAGCACCACATCACACCTACTCTAAAATTGACCACATAATTGGAAGTAAAGCACTGCTCAACAAATGCAAAACAACTGAAATCATTACAAACAGCCTCTCAGACTATAGTGCAATCAAGTTAGAACTCAGAATTCAGAAACCGACCCAGAACCGCACAGCTTCATGGAAACTGAACAACTGGCTCTTGAATGTTGACTGGATAAACAATGAAATGAAGGCAGAAATAAAGAAGTTCCTCGAAACCAATGAGAACGAAGACACAACATGCCAGAACCTCTGGGACACATTTAAAGCACTCTCTAGAGGAAAGTATATAGTAATAAGTGCCCATATGAGGAAATGGAGAGGTCCAAAATTGACACCCTATCGTCAAAATTGAAAGAGCTAGAGGAGCAAGATCAAAAAAACTCAAAACGCAGCAGAAGACAAGAAATAACTAAGATCAGAGCGGAGCTGAAGGAGATTGAGACACGAAAAACCCTTCAAAAAATCAATAAATCCAAGAGCTGGTTTTTTGAAAAGATCAACAAAATAGACAGACCACTAGCCAGATTGATTAAAAAGAAAAGAGAGAACAACCAATTAGATGAAATAAATCATGATAAAGGGGAAATCACCACAGATTCCACAGAAATTCAAACCATCATCAGAGAATATTACAAACAACTCTATGCACATAAACTAGTAAACCTGGAAAAAATGGATAAATTCCTGGACTCCTGTGTCCTCCCAAGCCTAAAGCAGGAGGAAGCTGAAATTATGAATAGACCAATAACAAGGTCAGAAGTCGAGGCAGCAATTAAGAGCCTACCACACAAAAAAAGCCCAGGTCCAGACGGATTCACAGCCGAATTCTACCAGACACACAAAGAGGAGCTGGTACCATTCCTTCTAAAACTATTTCAAACAATCCAAAAAGAGGGAATACTTCCCAAATCATTTTACGAGACCAACATCATCCTGATACCAAAACCCGGCAGAGACCCAACAAGAAAAGAAAACTTTAGGCCAATATCCATGATGAACATAGATGCAAAAATCTTCAATAAGATATTGGCAAGCCGATTGCAACAGCAAATCAAAAAACTTATTCATCATGATCAAGTAGGATTCATCGTGGGGATGCAAGGCTGGTTCAACATATGCAAGTCCATCAATGTAATTCACCACATAAACAGAACCAAAAAAAAACCACATGATTATCTCAATTGACACAGAGAAGGCATTTGACAAAATTCAACAGTCCTTTATGCTAAAAACCCTCAATAAACTCGGTATCGATGGAACGTATCTCAAAGTAATAAAAGCTATTTATGACAAACCAACAGCTAATATCATACTGAATGGGCAAAAACTGGAAGCATTCCCTTTGAAATCTGGCACTAGACAAGGATGCCCTCTTTCACCACTCCTATTCAATATAGTACTGGAAGTTCTAGCCAGAGCAATCAGGCAAGAAAAAGAAATAAAGGGTATTCAAATAGGAAAGGTGGAAGCCAAATTGTCTCTATTTGCAGACGACATGATAGTATACCTAGAAGACCCCATCGCCTCAGCCCAAAAACTCCTGAAACTGATAAGCAACGTCAGCAAAGTCTCAGGATATAAAATCAATGTGCAAAAATCACAAGCATTCGTCTACACCAATAACAGACATAAAGAAAGCCAAATCAAGAACAAACTGCCATTCACAATTGCTACAAAAAGAATAAAATACCTTGGAATACAACTCACAAGGAACGTAAGGAACCTCTTCAAGGAGAACTACAAACCACTGCTCAACAAAATCAGAGAGGACACAAACAGATGGAGAAACATTCCATGTTCATGGTTAGGAAGAACTGATATCGTAAAATGGCTATACTGCCCAAAGTAATTTACAGAATCAACGCTATCCCCATCAAGCTACCATTGACTTTCTTCACAGAACTGGAAAAAACCACCATGAACTTCATATGGAACCAAAAGAGAGCCCGCACAGCCAAGTCAATTCTAAGCAAAAAGAACACAGCGGGGGGCATCACACTACCGGATTTCAAACTATACTACAAGACTACAGTAATCAAAACAGCATGGTACCGGTACCAAAACAGAGATATAGACCAATGGAACAAAACAGAGGCACCAGAGGCAACACAACATATCTACAACTATATAATCTTTGATAAACCTGACAAAAACAAGCAATGGGGAAAGGATTCCCTGTTTAACAAATGGTGTTGGGAAAACTGGCTAGCCATGTGCAGAAAGCAGAAACTGGACCCCTTCCTGACACGTTACACTAAAATTAACTCCAGATGGATTAAAGACTTAAACATAAGACCTGGCACCATAAAAACCCTAGAAGGAAATCTAGGCAAAACTATCCAGGACAGAGGAGTAGGCAAAAACTTCATGACCAAAACACCAAAAGCATTGGCAACAAAAGCCAAAATAGACAAATGGGACCTAATGAAATTCCACAGCTTCTGCATGGCAAAAGAAACAGTCACTAGAGTGCATCGGCAACCAACAGAATGGGAAAAAAATTTTGCAGTTTACCCATCTGACAAAGGGCTGATATCCAGAATTTACAAAGAACTCAAACAGATTTACAGAAAAAGAACAAACAAGCCCATTCAAAAGTGGGCAAAGGATATGAACAGACACTTTACGAAAGAAGACATATATGAGGCCAACAATCATATGAAAAAATGCTCATCATCACTGGTCATCAGAGAGATGCAAATCAAAACCACATTGAGATACCATCTCACGCCAGTTAGAATGGCGATCATTAAAAAATCTGGAGACAACAGATGCTGGAGAGGATGTGGAGAAAAAGGAACACTTTTACAATGTTGGTGGGAGTGTAAATTAGTTCAACCATTGTGGAAGACGGTGTGGCGATTCCTCAAGGCCTTAGAAATAGAAATTCCATTTGACCCAGCAATCCCATTACTGGGTATATATCCAACAGACTATAAATCGTTCTACTATAAGGACACATGTACACGAATGTTCATTGCAGCACTGTTTACAATAGCAAAGACCTGGAATCAACCCAAATGCCCATTGATAATAGACTGGATTGGAAAAATGTGGCAGATATACACCATGGAATATTATGCAGCAATCAGAAATGATGAGTTTGTGTCATTTGTAGGGACATGGATGAATCTGGAGAACGTCATCCTCAGCAAACTGACACAAGAACAGAAAATGAAACACCGCATATTCTCACTCATAGGCGGTTGATGAAAAATGAGAACACATGGACACAGAAAGGGGAGTACTAAACACTGGGGTCTATTGGGGGGAAAAGGGGAGGGCTAGTGGGAGGGGGAGGTGGGGAGGGATAGCCTGGGGAGAAATGCCATACGTGGGTGAAGGGGAAAAGGAAAGCAAAGCACACTGCCGTGTGTGTACCTATGCAACTTTCTTGCATGCTCTGCTCATGTACCCCAAAACCTAAAGTCCAATAAAAAAAAATCTGGAGACAACAGGTGCTGGAGAGGATGTGGAGAAAAAGGAACACTTTTACACTGTTGGTGGGAGTGTAAATTAGTTCAACCATTGTGGAAGACGGTGTGGCGATTCCTCAAGGCCTTAGAAATAGAAATTCCATTTGACCCAGCAATCCCATTACTGGGTATATATCCAAAAGACTATAAATCATTCTACTATAAGGACACAGGTACACGAATGTTCATTGCAGCACTGTTTACAATAGCAAAGACCTGGAATCAACCCAAATGCCCATTGATAATAGACTGGATTGGAAAAATGTGGCACATATACACCATGGAATATTATGCAGCAATCAGAAATGATGAGTTTGTGTCGTTTGTAGGGACATGGATGAATCTGGAGAACATCATCCTCAGCAAACTGACACAAGATCAGAAAGTGAAACACCGCATATTCTCACTCATAGGCGGGTGATGAAAAATGAGAACACATGGACACAGGGAGGGGAGTACTAAACACTGGGGTCTATTTGGGGGAAAAGGGGAGGGCCAGCGGGAGGGGGAGGTGGGGAGGGATGGCCTGGGGAGAAATGCCAAATGTGGGTGAAGGGGAGAAGGGAAGCAAAGCACACTGCCATGTGTGTACCTATGCAACTGTCTTGCATGTTCTGCTCATGTACCCCAAAACCTAAAATGCAATAAAAAATTTTTTAAAAAAATAAATAAATAAATGTCTGACAAAATGAGTATATATGGAGGTGCACTTTAAACTGTGAGGTGCCTGGAAAATGAAGTTATTTGTATTATAAAAGGTAAGAGACAGTAGGTAAACTGATTTAAGAAGATCATTTGCTGAAGATCATGAAGTTACTAAATGCCAATCAAGATCTGAACTCTTTGTGTAGGGCTCTTAGCACCACCTGCCTAACTTCTTCATCAAAGGTATCACCTTTTCTCCTGTCAATCTCATCAATTCCCCTCTTCATCTACTCACTTAGGTCATACCATTAGCTAAGCATCCCTCTAGCACCTGAAAAATAAAAAAGCCCAAATGATATGAGGTTGTGGTAAAGCCAGCTTTTCTTTCACCATGTAGCCTAGAAGGTACCTGGAGTTTAAACAAAGTTCTATCATTTTTCCCCTTTGTCTATTCTTCCTCACCTTTACCCTCCCTCCATGCATGACCAGCCCTTCAACATTTAGGTACCCTTGTTTGTGGCACCTAGACTGTTGCTAGTGAAAGGAAAAAGTGTGAGTTTATTGAGCATCTACTATGTAATCAAACTCTGTCCTACATGTTTTCACACTTCACATGTGTTTCCTTTTTGAGGCTCTTCTTTCTTATCTGTTTTTTTTTTTTTTTCCTTTTTTCTTTGGTCTCACTCTGTCTTCCAGGCTGAGTGCAGTGGTGTGATCACGGCTCACTACAGCCTCGACCTCCTGAGCTCAGTGATTCTCCTGCCTCAGCCTCCCCAGTAGCTGAGACTACAGGCCCATGCCACCATGCCCAGCTAATTTTTTAAACTTTTGTAGAAATGGCATCTCACTATGTTGCCCAGGCTGGACTTGAACTCCTGGCCTCAAATGATCCTTCTGCCTCAGCCTCTTCTTTCTTATGTCCCTACCCCATTAAAGAATCATAGGGCAGAACTGGAACATTAGAGGAACATTAGAAGTCACCTATTCCCATTCTTTTCCTCTTACTTTATAAAGGAGGGGGTGGCTGTCAAGTAAGGGAAGTTACATGCTCAAGGTCATAGACCTCTTCCTCCTGCTAAGTATGAATATATCTGGGCCTATATGTTTATCTGTGTGTGTATGGAGAAGGGTGGCTCAGGGGCAGCTGGAATTGTGCTTAGTCAGACATACCACTCTGTATTGTTGACTGCATCCCCAGACCCTGGTGTGTCCACAATGGTGAGCCGCAGCCTTACACCCTTCTCTTCTATGTCCACTGCATGCTTAGTGATCTCCATGGTTTGCATGATCCACTCTGGAGAAGGGGGTAAATGAGGCCTGGGCAAGGGCAGGAACCTGACCAGTCAGGATGAACCACCCACCCCAAACAGCTTCGTTGCCCAGACTGCTTCATCCACATTGCCCTCTCCACCCCGAAGCTACCTGGGGGACTGTTCCCTGGGAACCAGCAAGGAGTACATTTCCCAACTCAGGAAATGCCGGTGGCTGTTGGCTCTGGCCCCAGCCCCTTTTCTGATCTTGTTTTTTTTTTCTTGGATTCCTGGAATCCTTGGGGGTCAGAGACTCATTCAGAGAGCAAGACTCTGGTCCCTGCCCTGCTTCAGCACCCAAATCTTCAGGGAGCTGCCAGGCAGATAGGCCTATGGAGAGCTGCTGTCAGTCTCTCTAGGAAGCCATCATTTCCAGCATGTGGGGGAGAGTCCCATTCCCCCAGACTCTGGAGTGAGTTTAATTTCCCAAGACAAGTCTGCGTGATTGTCCTCTCCTTTCCTTACCTTCAGCACCAAGGAGTTTCTAGTCCCAGTACATATCTGTAAGGAAGAGGCTATTGACAAATGTAGATTTGCCCAGGCCAGACTCTCCTGAGAGGAGAGAGGACAGAGGCACCAAATCAGAAGGTAAGATCTATAGCCAAAAAGCAACTCCACTGGATTAAGGTTTAGAGGAAACTGCTTTCTTATCTATTCGTAACTAGACTAACTATAGTATTTTAGAGCTTGAAGGATGCACAGAGATTGGCTTGGGAGAGCAAGAGATTGCTCAAGATCACACAAAAAGAGGCAAATACTAGAAAACTGTTGGTCAAATGTTCTTTGCAACCAATTTGTACCCCCACCCCCACCCAACCCCACATACATACACTCTCAGAGGCCAAGAACTCCTGGCTATTTGGCAAAGAGACACAGCCACTTACTGCTTGCTCCTTTCAACCTATACTCCCTTTCCACTCATGGACGCACACACCATCCCCCCCTGAAACACACCCTGCCAAACCCAGCCCTGCCCCTTGTCTACCTGCCACCATAAGAGTAAAGTCAAAGCCTTTCTTCATGGACTTTCGGTGGACTTGGTTGGGGAGAGTTGCTAAGCCCACATACTCCTTGTCATCCTAGCAGACAGGAAGGCAGAATGCATCAAGACAAGAAGCTGAAGGGGCCCTGGCACCCAGCACTGATCTCTCCCTTTCAGGTCTTTGCCCCAGCCTTTAAGAAGCAGTGCAAGACTCCTGTGAGTTCCTATTTCAGGCCACCAACTGGGCCTCCTGCCATTGCTGAAACTGTTAGTTTCCAATGCCCTTGAGGGCAGATATCACAGAGCTAGGACTAACAAAGGACTGAAAGAGGTCCCAGATACACACACACACACACACACACACACACACACACCACCCCGGTCTTCCTGCAGCAGCCCACTGAAAGGCAAAGGCAGGGCTGGGGGCTCTACCTCAGAAGAATCATAGGGATCAAGCTTGCCCCATGGGCTGCGGGGCCTAGCAGATGGGCTGACAGGGGCTGGGGCACAGTAGTACTGCTGGCTGTCAGAGGACTGGGGCCACGAGGGGGTTCTGAACTCCAGGTCATCATCATAGAGGTCTGGGGCCTGGGGCCTTGGCTCCAGGACTTGGGGCCTGGATGCCTAGGTCTTAGCCTCTGGTGGGTGGCAGCTCTCACTTCCTGAGAAATCCTTCACGAACTTGCTCAGTTCTCCATCATCTGTGGTGTCCTTCAGGAAATGCTTGATCTGGGGGAAGTGGGGTGGGTGGAGTAGGTAGGAGGTGATGGGAAGGGAAGAATGAGGAAGGAGATGGAAGACAGGAGAAGGCAAGAGGGAAAGGGAAAGCACTTGTGGTTAGAAGAGAAAGAAACTGCAGCCCAGCCAGAGGAATTGCTCACCATCCCTCCCTCAGCTGCTCACAAGCCTCCCCCATCCAAGATGCCAGGAAGGGCCCCAGGGTCCAAGAAGAGCCCTGGGCACCCCCAAATCCCTGGCAACTGCTCTTGAGAACTGAGGAACTCCAGTTCCAGTCTCCTTCTCAGCAGCATGTTTTTTGAGGCTGCCTTTCCTGGGGTTCTGGCCTAGCCAGAGACTGTCTCAGGCCAGCAAGTAAAGCCAGACTGATTAAGATAGAGCAGACAGAGGCATTACACCCAAAAGGAGAGTACAGAGCGTCAGAATGGGGCAGGGGATGAGGGAAGTAGGTAGGAAAAAAAAGAGCTGCCTGTGCCAGGCAGGTCAACCAGCAGGGGGTTCTGTGCCTCCTGTCACTACTGGTCAGTGAGCTCAATATAGCTGATCCTACCCCTTACTTCAGACACTGAGCCACACCCGAATCTGACCCTGGGCCCTGGGAGAGGAGTAACCTGCCAGTGGATGCTGACTGTGGGTAGAAGGCAGCTGGGAGGGACCAGCTAAGGGATGATGGAAGAGCCTGGTGAAGGCTGAAGGACAACTGGGCCTCCGGAGCTTCTGACAGCCCCCACCTGTGAGGGACATATCAGGGGAAGCACCCTCAGTTGTTTCCTTACCCCTCTTCCCAGAGCCAGCAGTACAGGAGAGGGTCTGGCCTAAACCATGACCCACAGGGGGTGGTAGGCAGAGAATGGTCTGACTCCTCTGTAGAAGACTGTTCTACCCTATCCCCAGCTCAGAAGAGGGACCATTTCCCCCAACTCTCATGGTCATCTCTAGAAAAGATTCTCCTCTCCTTTTGGGGTCAGCCTCCTTTGTGGGGTGCCTGGCAGTGCTGGGTTCAGCTCTGCTTCACAGTACCCACGTGCCACCCCCAGACAATGGACAAGGGCCAGCTGCAGAAACTGACTCACTCTCTGGGGGTTAGCCAAGCTAGTGGGGACTACCCCAGACCACTGTGGAGTCACAGCTGGAGTTGGGGAGATAAGATGGCCACAGTCTTCCTGCAAAGGGAAGACTTGAGGGAGGCGGATATGCACACTGACAGGTATATGCTAGAGGGAAGAGGTTGAGATAGTGAGGTTAGAAGAAAAAGTCTGCTAGGAGCTCCTTCCAGCTGTCGCCTCTCAAGTCCTCACACCTGCTTACAGCCATAGTGCTCACCTGGACAGAGGGGAGGAAAAAGCTGGAACCCAAAACTGGAACCAGCATGTGGAGGCTAGGTGTCCTGAGACCAACCTAACCCAGGGCTTTTCTTACCTATGATATTTGTGAGGTCCAGTGGCGACCATAGATCCCAGTTTATGCCTGTTGTCCTGACATCATGATTAACTGTGCCCTTTTACTCTCAAAAATGTCCCAGCTTAGACAATTAATTATATGGCAACAGAAAAAGGGTGGACTTTGGGGCAGCAGCTCTTGTTGTCTGGCAGCTAATATGTCTGGGAAATTCCAAGAAATCCTGCCTCTCTGCACAAATCCACAATGACCCAGCAGTTGGTCTGGGGATCAGGACAAGGGTGGGAGAGAGAAAGCTGTGCTTCACCTGGTTTCACTCAGGGACACTGAATGGAGAGGCAGGGAAGGGAGAAAGAAAGGCACTAATGAAGATCCCTAGCCCCCACAATCTTCCAGCAGAGCCTCCAGGAATCCAGCACCATCCTCATCTCTGCCAGCCCTGGATGCTCATCCACATGGAGTAGGCCACAGGGGCTCTAGACTAGGAGTCAGGATGCTAGTGTCCTCACCTCCTGCCTGTGCATCCCCACCACCAGCTCTGCCAGTGACCAAATCATTTTCTGACTTTGAGCCCCAATCCCATCCAAGGCAGGGAGAGTACAGGTCAGGTCCACCCATCTCCCAGAGCAGTACCTTACCCCAGCTTCAGTCCTGTCCTCAGGGACAGAATTCCCTTGCCATCCCAGTGAATGGTCCATGTCCCACACTTCAGACTCCCTGTCAGCAAGCTCTAGGTCTAATTTTATCTCCCAGGCAAAGTTCCTCATACAAAGAAATAGCCTTGTTTTGATGCTCTTGTTGTCTGGCTTCCTGGCTTGCTCCTTTCCTTTTCTCTTTGACCCCCTTCTGTCTCTGGCAGGGGCCAAAAAAGCCTGTGGAATGTCCTTCCCCACCCCCTTTCCTCCTCCCCTTCCCTTGGCTCCCACCCTCGAAGAACAGCTCAGCTGCACCAGGATCACTTGGTTCCTCTGCAGTCCCCTTCTCCTCTGATTGGCTGCTCCATGATGCCTGCCCACTGCCTACCCTGGTGGGCACAGCACCAACCTCCCAATGTCTGCCTGCAGCACAAGCTCTTGATCCATTTGACCTCTCCTGTTAACCCCCAAGGACACCGTGGTCTGCCTGAGGACTATGAGCTGTCCCCAAGCAACCGAGCCCATCAGCACTTGAGGACAGCCACCCAGGATACCCATTCCCAAAGGATTTCAATCCCCCAATCTCTTTCTTTCACCTTAGCTTTAAGCAGTGCTGGAGTAGGACGAGATGCCCTATAATCCCCTGTATAGATTTTTGTGGGAATGGCCCCACACTTCTTCCCAAGTGTCCCTTTCTTTTTTTCCAGTGGGGAACCTCACTGTCTTTAGAAATCTGCTCCTAGATTTCCCTGCAGGGAGCCCCACCACAGAGGGGACTTTGCTCAAGAGACTCCCCTTACCCTAGGACACCTCACCTCCTACTCATAGCAACCTATATCAATTCCACCATTCAATCGCTTCCATAGCATCAACAGGCGAGATGTTAGCACTTGGTCTCTGAGGAGCATGGGTTCAAGATAGTGGGAGGCTGGCAGTCCAGAAACTTCAGAGCTGCCATTTAAGTGGGAGACAAATTAAGAGGCCTGGTTAGAAGTGTGCACTCAACTAGGAGTCAGGGGACCACTGTTTCTGGTTGGAAGGAAACATCTTTTATGCGTCTGGATACTATCTTAATTTCAGGACCTTAATGATCAGTTGTGAATGGCCCTTCCTTGCCTCCCAGAGAGGCTGGGGAGAGAAAGCACTCACAGATGTGAGTGTGTTGAACCTGAAAAGAGAAGGTGCATCTCAAGTCACAGAATGGTCATTAATGTTGACCTGTCATTCTTTTTGCATGTAAATTTCAACTCCCTGGGGCATCTGGGTTGGGGAGGTCTTCCCCACTGATTCCTGGGACACTGATGTCCTTGGACAAACAGACCCTCATAAAAGAGTCTGATCTGAACCAGTCAGCCTAAGAACTTGGCTGGCTTGAGAGCAGGGGCCTGAGGATGGGGACTTTGGTGGTGGTGGTAGGGGTGGGGGTGTCTTTAATTAGAGAAGAACAGGGTGGCCTTAGACAAGCTGAAAGCACAAAGACCTCAGCTGAACTGAACTTAGTGTGTGGCAGAAAAAGCCCCTCTAGCCCCTGCTGGGCTTGGCACTGGGGACAATCAGTGCTTCCCCAGGCTTCCATCCCTAGAACAATCAGTCCCTCCATCCCCCATGTGGGGAAAAGTGGGGGACAGGAATAAGGACAGGCCTCTCCCAGGAACCCCCTTTGGGGAAGGTCACAGGGTCACCAAGACTTCCTGGCCAAGGCTTGGGCCTCTGCCTGGACACAGCTTGAGACACAAGAGCCCAAAAGTTGGCCCTTCCAGACCTGAAAGCTTGTGATCCCAGGAGGCCCAGGGAGTTCCCTTCTGGAGGCTGCCCACAGCCAACATCGCACCCCACAGGCTGGTTAGGGGCCTGAGGATGCTATAAACAGTTTTTGCCCCCAGTGCAGAGGGCAAAGGCTGTAGGGCATCCAGACTGGGAGGAAAGGATGGTGTGAGGCCTGGAGGTCCTGACAGCCTTACGTTATTTATGACAGACTCCGGCAACAATGTCTGGCAGAGAGAAGAGGAGAAGAGAAGACATCTTAAGCCAAGCATCAAAACTTCCTACCTGGGCACCTCCAGGGAGGCTGGCTGGAGTTACTGCTTCTTTTCCCACTAGAGGCAGGTGGCAGGAATGGGTGCCGCCACCTCCACACACTGCAGAGGGACCTTGATGGTGGAGAGGGAGGAGGTAGGTGCAGCAGGAGGAAGCTTTCCATTGGTTCCTGACTCGGGGGCAAAGAGATACAGCTAATCCCACAGAGCAGGACGGTAGGCTGGGCCTCCTCTCAGGAGTCTCTTTGGAAAAGCCTCAGGGACTGCCCCTTGTCAGGCTGAGGGAAGGAGGTGCCAAGCATCTCACAATCCCTCTTAGGGAGGCAGACAGTGTTTATGGGCCTCCTCTGTGTTTTCCAGAGGAAGTTGATACGGGCCCCGGCGCCCAGGGTAGGTGGGTGAGGAGGGGTTACTCAGGTAAAAGCTGACCCAGGCGAGCATGGGGACCCTCGCCTCAGCTCATCACTGACGCGCCTTCCCCAGCCCAACATGCGCCTCCCGCCGGCGGACACCTCCCTCAGCACGGACCTACCCCTTCGTTCAAGACCTCAGGCATCACCCAGGGGTCGGGACCCACTCTGTGGCTGCTCAGAGGGAAAACTTGGGAGCCGCGACGCAGCGCCGCCTGGCAGCAGTGTCAGCCTCTGCCCGGGGCCGGCGACGCCGCCTCCCATCCCGCACAGCCGCGACTGCGGTGCCGCGGGTCCCCTTGGAGCAGCCCGGGAGCTGCCTGTCCTGCTCACCCCGGCCCTGCCCCGCGCCCACCTGCCTGCCTTACCATGGCTGCAGCCTGGGCGGGGCCTGCTCCACCAGGACAGCGCCCGAGCGACCCGCGGCGGGAGCTGCGCGCCGACCTCGCAGCAACGCTGTCCTCCGTCCGCCTCCCCGAGTGCGGACCGCTGGGGGCGGGACGGGGACGGGGGCGGAGCGAACCGGCCTCTGGGCGGGGCCTGCACCACAGCGGTTAGGGGTGCCGGCGCCAGCGGGGCCAGGGTGCCCACCTGGGGGCCGGCCTCGCAGCCCTTGACCCCCGGAGGCATAGGGTATGGAGAGACAGCTAGGGCAGAGCGGAGAGCCTCAGCTCCTCGTCCCCGGGCTGCGCTGGACATCTGGCTCTTCTTTACTCAGCTCCAGAAGTACCGCGGGGGCTTGAACCAGTTCCCAAAGAAAAAAGAATGGCCCACCTGACATCCCCATAAGGAGATGCCTTTGGAAGGGAGGGGGAGTTGCTACATGACTTGGAGATAAACCGTTAGTTACCCCAGAGATTCAGCAAGGTTTTCATAAAGTGAAGCCGACTGATACCCGTTACTGATCACCACACCTCTTAAGAGGAATGTCAGATATTCTCCACCTCCACCTGAGCTGTGAAGACGCAGGTTGAAGACAGGCTCCCTTCATGCAGTACCACAGATTAAAGAAGAAAGAGGATTTGCTGCACAAATTATCCAGGGATCATCTGCTGGAAGGATGGAAGGGAGAGGCTGAGTGGCTTTAACAGGATGGTGGAGCTTTGCCTGTGGCTGAGGAGAGTGGAGGGGGCCTCAGGAGAGGCCTGCATGACCCAGGCCCAGTTGGGCCACTCTTCCTCTGAAAAGCAGGTGAGATGCTGAGGGGACAGATGCCTCAGCAGCTTTAGAGGTATTAGAGGCTCAGAAGGGTAAAAGCAGCAGCTAGGGGAAGGTAGATGCTTGGTGAGTTGGGTGTTGGTGAGAGATTTCCTGAGCTAAGTAGGGTCTGAGCTGGTCAGGCTCCTGCAAGTTTCCAGAGCCATGTCCTTTCCTGACCCCCAAGACCCCACTCTCAATGGCAAGCTGACTGGCTTCTCCCTGAATACGCTCTGGACAAAACTGAGACCCACAGGCCTGGCCCTCTCTGTTGGTAGAAGTGCCAGAGGCCTGCCTGCCTTATTTTAGTCTAATCTGTGAACCAGTAGCAGTGGTTGAGACCAGTCAGAATTCAGTCAGAGGAGGGAAGAGGGCCTGGGGCAGCAGGTATGATCAGGCTGAGAAAAAAAATGGGGCTGCTACTGGAGATATTATTGGCTGTTTGGCACTGGTGAACTGGAAGATGGCAGGGTGTTCATGAGCCACCAGGTTGAGGAGAAAGAAGACATATATGAGGCCAACAATCATATGAAAAAATGCTCATCGTCACTGGTCGTCAGAGAGACGCAAATCAAAACCACATTGAGATACCATCTCACGCCAGTTAGAATGGCAATCATTAAAAAATCTGGAGACAACAGATGCTGGAGAGGATGTGGAGAAAAAGGAACACTTTTACACTGTTGGTGGGAGTGTAAATTAGTTCAACCATTGTGGAAGACAGTGTGGCGATTCCTCAAGGCCTTAGAAATAGAAATTCCATTTGACCCAGCAATCCCATTACTGGGTATATATCCAAAGGACTATAAATCGTTCTACTATAAGGACACATGTACACGAATGTTCATTGCAGCACGGTTTACAATAGCAAAGACCTGGAATCAACCCAAATGCCCATTGATAATAGACTGGATTGGAAAAATGTGGCACATATACACCATGGAATATTATGCAGCAATCAGAAATGATGAGTTCGTGTCGTTTGTAGGGACATGGATGAATCTGGAGAACATCATCCTCAGCAAACTGACACAAGAACAGAAAATGAAACACGGAAAAGGGGAGGGCCAGTGGGAGGGGGAGGTGGGGAGGGATAGCCTGGGGAGAAATACCAAATGTGGGTGAAGGGGAAAAGGAAAGCAAAGCACACTGCCATGTGTGTACCTACGCAACTGTCTTGTATGCTCTGCTCATGTACTCCAAAACCTAAAATTCAGTAAAAAATTTAAAAGAAAAAAAAAAGATTATTTTCATTATGGTCAAACAGCTCCCTGAGTCTCTATTTGTTTTTTTTGGGGGGGGTCTGATTTATCTGTGTTATCCAGGTGAGATGATTTCTCCTGGTCCATATTCCAGTTCACAGATTCTTTCCTCTGTGCCCTCCATTCTGTGTTTGAGGCTCCTCTTTATATTTTCTATTTCTTTGCTGAGGCTTTCCACTTTTTCTTTGGTTTCAAATGTGTTTGTAACATTTCTGCCAGTCTGGACAATATGGCAAGACACCATCTCTACAAAAAATATACAAAAATTAGCTGAGCATGGTGGCATGTACCTGTAGTCCCATTTGCTCAGGAAACTGAGGTGAGAAAATCACTGAAGAATAGCTGGAGGTGGAAGGTCAAGACTGCAGTAAGCCAAAATTGTATCACTGCACTAAAGCCTGAGTGATCTCTAAACAAAACAAAACCAACAACAACAACAACAATTTCCGTTATGTAGCTTTTGGCGTCTATTGATTGCCTTTTCATTTGGTTTGAGATCTTCCTGGTTTTTGACCATGTGATTTTCAGAGGTTTTTTTTGTTTGATTTTTTTTTCAGGGTCTCACTCTGTCACCTGGGCTGGAATGCAGTGGCACTGTCAGAGCTCACTACAGCTGTGACTTCTCAGGCCCTAGCAACCTCCTGCCTCAGCCTCCTGAGTAGCTGAGACCACAGACATGTACTGCAACACCTGGCTACTTTTTAAATTTTTTTATATAGTTTCTCACCATGTTGTCCAGGCTGGTCTGAAACTCCTGAACTCAAGTAATCCACCCATCTCAGCCTCCCAAAGTGCTGGGATTGCAGGTGTGAGTGGCCACACTGGGTCCCATGGATGATTTTCTATTGAAACCTGGAAATTGTGGGTATTCTGTTACAAGAGCACTGTATCTTATGAAACCTGCTTTAGCTAATTGCCTCTGATGCTGCATCAGCAGGGGAAGTGAGGATGCTGCCCCACTGCTGCCAGGTGGGGTTAGAAATCCAAGTTCTCAGCCATGCCGGGTGACTCATGCCTGTAATCCCAGCTCTTTGGGAGGCCAAGATGGGTGGATCACCTGAAGTCAGGAGTTCAAGACCAGCCTGGCCAACCAGAAGAATCACTTGATCCCAGGAGACAGAAATTGCAATGAGCTGAGATCTTGCCACGGCACTCTAGCCTAGGGGATAGAGCAACACTCTGTCTCACAAAAGGAGAAAAAAAAGAAATCCATGTTCTCCACTTGGCCTTTGTTGGTGGATGAGCTGGGGGAGTGCTTTGTTATTGCTCAGGTGGGATGAAAGTCCCAGCTTTGTACTTGGCCTTCTCTGATGGTGCCCTCGCAGGGAGGTTGGAGAACCTTGTTGTAACCTGCTGAGAGCTGATGTCTAGGCTCTCCAGTCGGCCTTTGCTGGCATGGGTACAGCCACAGATTTTTCTGAGGTGCTTGGCTAGAGTAGAATAATTATTGTCTGAAAATTTTCTGTCTTGTCAAGCTGCCTCGGTTCTGATGCTTTGGCAAGAAAGCAGGTCTTTGTGGGGTTTTTAAAAAATGACTATGCCCTTTGGTGTTCTGGCTGCTGGCATCTTTAGCTCAAAGTCTAGGATGCAGGAGGCAAATTCAAACAAAGGAACAAAATCCCAGCAAGCTTACCACATGGTGTTCCCTGGGTCCTGGGGCCTGAGGAGATCTGCCTTCTTCTTCCCTCCTTTCAGCTCTCCTCCTGCTTGTCTTATGTATCATGCCTAGAGTTTTACATTATGCTTGGTGGGAGGCAGCATCTATTACATCTTCCCAGTAGCAGTCAACTTTTAAATTTGTTTACATTTTTATCTCTTGTGAAGATTGTTGAGATAATTTTATTCCTTGGCTCATAGTACACTTTCATTGTTCATTCAAAGCCTTCCTTTATTTTATATAAACTAAACAAGTGAGCCGGGTGCAGTGGCTCATGCCTCTAATCCCAGCACTTTGAGAGGCTAAGGTGGGAGGATCACCTGCACCTGGGAGGGAGAATGTTGCAGTGAGCTGAGATCTTGCCACTATACTCCAGCTAAGACCCTGACTCAAAAGAAAATAAAACAAAGCAAAACAAAAGAGCAATATAGGTGTATGAATTTTTTAAAAATCTCTTAATTCCTGTTTCAAACTTCCATTCCTCCCAGACACCCCACACAAAAGCTTCCACTCTAATGTACTCAATATGTGCCCCAAATCTGTGTGTATCCTCAACAAGTGTATAGCTTTCTGCTTTTGTTGTGTGTGCATTTTAAATTTACACAAATATTATGTCAGACATCCCATTTTATTTCTCTCTCTTTTTACTAAAAACCAAGTCTTTTTTTTTTTTGAGACAGATTCTTACTCTGTCACCAAAGCTGGAGTGCAGTGGCACAATCTTGGCTCACTGCAACCTCCACCTCCCAAGTTCAGGCAATTCTCCTGCCTCAGCCTTCCCAGTAGCTGAAATTACAGACATGCACCTCCATGTCCATCTAATTTTTGTATTTTTAGTAGAGATGGGGTTTCACCATGTTGTCCAGGCTGGTCTCTAACTCCTGACCTCAGGAAGTCTGCCTCCCTTGGCCTCCCAAAGTGCTGGGATTACAGGCATGAGCCACCACACCCAGCCTCAGAACTAAGTGTTTTTGGTTTGACCCATGCTGCCCTGCAGACCTCAGGGCCTCCTCTCACTACGTGTGTCTGCACCACTTTTTACTCATCCTAGAGGGGGCCTCTGGGTTGCCTCCAACCCTCGGCTGCTGCAGGAACACCTTGGGCATGCTCCCTTGTATATCTGGGTGCAATGTGCTTTGAGGTTTATGCCAGTGAGTGGGGGCTGCTGGGTTGTGGGCACCTGCTTTCATCATTGCTCCAAGCTCTGGCAAATTGCTTTCTGAGAGGGAAGTTCCACATTACACTCCAGCCAGCAGTGTCTGGGAAATCCTCCTGGGAAGATGAATTAAAATAACTGTGGGAATTTCTTTGGTAAAGGAAAAATTTTTTTGGCAAAATGAGCAACTGCCCCCAAGCCACATCTGGGCTTGTGAATCACAAGGTAGTAAAACCAAAGATGGGCCTGGATTTCTCCTGGTGATCAGGAGGGTGTCCTGGCCAGTCCCACAGTGGGGCACTGAGGTATGGGGTAGGGAAACATTTAGAAGCAGAGAGGGATTCGAACCTCAGTGAGCTCAGGAGAGCAATAGGGTGCTGGGGATTTGGCATGAGTGGAAGGCAAAAGAGAGAGCTTCTAGTAGAGAGGCCAGCACATAGTAGGTGCTCAATTAATATTTATCAACAAAATGAAGGAAGGCAGGAAAGAATGCTTGGCCTGGTGCTCTGAGCACTTGCTGGGAATCCCAACCTCTGTTTTCCACATTGGCTCAGCCAGCTGGAGGCACACACCTGTGAAGACAACCAGTGTCTAGAGGCCCTCAAAGCACCCCCTTTTTTTCATCATTCATTCATAAAAGGCTGCCAGACACCTAACTGGGCCAGGCCCTGTGCTAAGCTCCTGGGGATTGAGAAAGGAATGATCCAGTCTGTGACCGCAGGAAATTCACAGTTTAGCATTCTTAAGTCAGTGTGGATCCCTCAGCCTGGGGAGTTCCTCCCATTCTTGGCCTTGCTCCTCTTTGATCCCTGGATCTCTGCACTGGATGTGCTCCCCTATCTTCCAGCATAAACAAGCACCTTCCACCTCCCCATATCCTGAATTCTCCTCCAGTGGATTGCCTGGACTTTGCTTTTGAAGTCTTTAGCACAATTTGTCAGTATCTATTTATTTTTGTGATATAAATATTTTTAATTTAATTTGTCGACTTATGACCGTTTATTTACAACTTCATGTGTCTCTCTGGCATATAACCAGTACTCCCTGAGTACTGGTGAAATGACTGCCACATGAATAGGGGCTGAAATTGAGGTGCATCTGGTTTCCCAAAGAGAAAGTGACCACACCTCTGTCTGGGGCCTGGAGGGAGCACTTCCTGGTGGCCATGACCCCAGAGCAGATTGTCAATTGGATACGGAAGTTCCAGGCAGAAGGAATTGCATGGCATGCCCAGAGAACTGGCGGTCATTCTGGAAGGTGTGTGGATATGATAATGTTGAAGATAAGTGGGTCAGAACTTGCACTGAGACACGTAGGGGTTTTCTTTTTAACTTTTTATTAAAGGGTAACATATGTGGCCAGGCATGGTGGCTCACACCTATAATTCCAGCACTTTGGAAGACTGAGGCAGGCTGATCACCTGAGGTTGGGTGTTCAAAACCAGCCTGACCAACATGGTGAAACCTCATCTCTACTAAAAACACAAAATTGGCCCGGTGTGGTGGCTCACGCCTGTAATCCCAGCACTTTGAGAGGCTGAGGCGGGTGGATCATGAGGTCGAGATCGAGACCATCCTGGTCAAAATGGTGAAACCCAGTCTTTACTAAAAATACAACAAATTACCTGGGCATGGTGGTGTGTGACTGTAATCCCAGCTACTCAGGAGGCTGAGGCAGTAGAATTGCCTGAACCCAGGAGGCGGAGGTTGAGGTGAGCTGAGATTGCGCCATTGCACTCCAGCCTGGGTAACAGGAGCGAAACTCCATCTCAAAAAAAAAAAAAACAAAAACACAAAATTAGCCAAGCGTGGTAGTGCACACCTGTCATCCCAGCTACTGGGGAGGCTGAGGCAGGGGAATTGCTTGAACCTGGGAAGCAGAGGTTGCAGTGAGCCCAGATGGTGCCACTGAACTCTACCCTGGGTGACAGAAAGAGAGAGGCTACAGCTCAAAAAAAAGAGTAACATATACAAAGAAAAGGAGTCATATGTTGTCTCCAGCTGGATGAATTTCCACCAGTTAAACACAGCTGTGAAACCACTGCCCAGATCCAGAGGCAGGATGGTACCAGTCCCTAAGAAATCCTCCCATGCCACCCCAGGCACTATTCTTTCTTTCCCCTCAAGAATAACCACTATCCTGATTTCATCTGTTTTTCAAGTTTATATAAATGGAATCACACAATTTGTGCAATTTTCTTTGTTAGTCTGTTGCATTTTCATAAAGAAATACCCAGGCCAGTTACCATAACTCATACCTGTAATCCCAGCACTTTTGGAGGCCAAGGCAGGAGGATCACTTGAATCCAAGAGTTGGAGACCAGCCTGGGCAACAAAGTGAGACCTGTCTCTACCAAAAATACAAAAATTAACCGGGTGTGGTGGCGTGTGCCTGTAGTCCCAACTACTCAGGAGGCTGAGGCAAAAGGACCCCTTGAGCCCAGGAGGTTGAGGCTGAAGGGATCCATGTTCATGCCACTGCACTCCAGACTGGGTGACAGAGTAAGACCAAAAGAAAGAGAGAGAGAGAGAGAGAGAGAAGAAATACCTAAGGCTGGATAATTTATAAACAGGTTGAATTGGCTCACAGTTCTGCAGGCTATGCCAGCATGGTGCCGGCATCTGCTTGGCTTCTTTTGTTATTTTTACTTTTTGAGCAGGGTCTCACTCTGTTGCCCAGGCTAAAGTGCAATGGCATGATCATAGCTTACTGTCATCTTGAACTCCTGGATTCCAGTGATTCTCCCACCTCAGCCTCCCAAGTAACTGGAATTACAGGTGTGTGCCATGCCACCACAACTGGCTAATTTTTTTTTTTAATTTTTTATTGCATTTTAGGTTTTGGGGTACATGAGCAGAGCATGCAAAACAGTTGCGTAGGTACACACATGACAGTGTGCTTTGCTTTTCTTCTCCCTTTCACCCACATTTGGCATTTCTGCCCAGGCTATCCCTCCCCACCTCCCCCTCCCACTGGCCCTCCCCTTTTCCCCCCAATAGACCCCAGTGTTTAGTACTCCCCTTTCTGTGTCCATGTGTTCTCATTTTTCATCACCCACCTATGAGTGAGAATATGCGGTGTTTCATTTTCTGTTCTTGTGTCAGTTTGCTGAGGATAATGTTCTCCAGATTCATCCATGTCCCTACAAACGACACAAACTCATCATTTCTGATTGCTGCATAATATTCCATGGTGTATATTTGCCACATTTTTCCAATCCAGTCTATTATCAATGGGCATTTGGGTTGATTCCAGGTCCTTGCTATTGTAAACAGTGCTGCAATGAACATTCGTGTACATGTGTCCTTATAGTAGAACGATTTATAGTCTTTTGGATATATACCCAGTAATGGGATTGCTGGGTCAAATGGAATTTCTATTTCTAAGGCCTTGAGGAATCGCCACACTGTCTTCCACAATGGTTGAACTAATTTACACTCCCACCAACAGTGTAAAAGTGTTCCTTTTTCTCCACATCCTCTTCAGCATCTATTGTCTCCAGATTGTTTAATGATCACCATTCTAACTGGCGTGAGATGGTATCTCAATGTGGTTTTGATTTGCATCTCTCTGATGACCAGTGATGATGAGCATTTTTTCATATGATTGTTGGCCTCATATATGTCTTCTTTCGTAAAGTATCTCTTCATATCCTTTGCCCACTTTTGAATGGGCTTGTTTGTTTTTTTCCTGTAAATCTGTTTGAGTTCTTTGTAAATTCTGGATATCAGCCCTTTGTCAGATGGGTAGACTGCGAAAATTTTTTCCCATTCTGTTGGTTGCCGATCCACTCTAGTGACAGTTTCTTTTGCCGTGCAGAAGCTGTGGAATTTGATTAGGTCCCATTTGTCTATTTTGGCTTTTGTTGCCAATGCTTTTGGTGTTTTGTTCATGAAGTCCTTGCCTACTCCTATGTCCTGGATGGTTTTGCCTAGATTTCCTTCTAGGCTTTTTATGGTGCCAGGTCTTATGTTTAAGTCTTTAATCCATCTGGAGTTAATTTTAGTGTAAGGTGTCAGGAAGGGGTCCAGTTTCTGCTTACTGCACATGGCTAGCCAGTTTCCCAACACCATTTGTTAAACATGGAATCCTTTCCCCATTGCTTGTTTTTGTCAGGTTTATCAAAGATTGTATAGTTGTATGTATGTTGTGCTGCCTCCGGTGCCTCTGTTTTGTTCCATTGGTCTACATCTCTGTTTTGGTACCAGTACCATGCTGTTTTGATTACTGTAGCCTTGTAGTATAGTTTGAAATCAGGTAGTGTGATGCCCCCCGCTGTGTTCTTTTTGCTTAGGATTGACTTGGCTATGCGGGCTCTCTTTTGGTTCCATATGAAGTTCATGGTGGTTTTTTCCAGTTCTGTGAAGAAAGTCAATGGTAGCTTGATGGGGATAGCGTTGATTCTGTAAATTACTTTGGGCAGTATAGCCATTTTCACGATATTAATTCTTCCTAACCATGAACATGGAATGTTTCTCCATCTGTTTGTGTCCTCTCTGATTTCATTGAGCAGTGGTTTGTAGTTCTCCTTGAAGAGGTCCCTTACGTTCCTTGTAAGTTGTATTCCAAGGTATTTTATTCTTTTTGTAGCAATTATGAATGGCACTTAGTTCTTGATTTGGCTTTCTTTAAGTCTGTTATTGGTGTAGACGAATGCTTGTGATTTTTGCACATTGATTTTATATCCTGAGACTTTGCTGAAGTTGCTTATCAGTTTCAGGAGTTTTTGGGCTGAGGCGATGGGGTCTTCTAGGTATACTATCATGTCGTCTGCAAATAGAGACAATTTGGCTTCCACCTTTCCTATTTGAATACCCTTTATTTCTTTTTCTTGCCTGATTGCTCTGGCTAGAACTTCCAGTACTATATTGAATAGGAGTGGTGAAAGAGGGCATCCTTGTCTAGTGCCAGATTTCAAAGGGAATGCTTCCAGTTTTTGCCCATTCAGTATGATATTGGCTGTTGGTTTGTCATAAATAGCTTTTATTACTTTGAGATACGTTCCATCCATACCGAGTTTGTTGCGGGTTTTTAGCATAAAGGGCTGTTGAATTTTGTCAAATGCCTACTCTGTGTCAATTGAGATAATCATGTGGTTTTTGTTTTTGGTTCTGTTTATGTGGTGAATTACGTTGATAGACTTGCGTATGTTGAACCAGCCTTGCATCCCCGGGATGAATCCTACTTGATCATGATGAATAAGTTTTTTGATTTGCTGTTGCAATCGGCTTGCCAATATTTTATTGAAGATTTTTGCATCTATGTTCATCATGGATATTGGCCTGAAGTTTTCTTTTCTTGTTGGGTCTCTGCCGGGTTTTGGTATCAGAATGATGTTGGTCTCATAAAATGACTTGGGAAGGATTCCCTCTTTTTGGATTGTTTGAAATAGTTTTAGAAGGAATGGTACCAGCTCCTCTTTGTGTGTCTGGTAGAATTCTGCTGTGAACCCGTCTGGACCTGGGCTTTTTTTGTGTGGTAGGCTCTTAATTGCTGCCTCGACTTCTGACCTTGTTATTGGTCTATTCATAGTTTCAGCTTCCTCCTGCTTTAGGCTTGGGAGGACACAGGAGTCCAGGAATTTATCCATTTCTTCCAGGTTTACGAGTTTATGCACATAGAGTTGTTTGTAATATTCTCTGATGATGGTTTGAATTTCTGTGGAATCTGTGGTGATTTCCCCTTTATCATTTTTTATTGCATCTATTTGGTTGTTCTCTCTTTTATTTTTAATCAATCTGGCTAGTGGTCAGTCTATTTTGTTGATCTTTTCAAAAAACCAGCTCTTGGATTTATTGATTTTTTGAAGGGTTTTTCGTGTCTCAATCTCCTTCAGCTCCGCTCTGATCTTAGTTATTTCTTGTCTTCTGCTGGGTTTTGAGTTTTTTTTATCTTGCTCCTCTAGTTCTTTCAATTTTGACGATAGGGTGTCAATTTTGGATCTCTCCATTCTCCTCATATGGGCACTTATTGCTATATACTTTCCTCTAGAGACTGCTTTAAATGTGTCCCAGAGGTTCTGGCACGTTGTGTCTTCGTTCTCATTGGTTTCGAAGAACTTCTTTATTTCTGCCTTCATTTCATTGTTTACCCAGTCAACATTCAAGAGCCAGTTGTTCAGTTTCCATGAAACTGTGCGGTTCTGGTTTGGTTTCTGAATTCTGAGTTCTAACTTGATTGCACTATGGTCTGAGGGGCTGTTTGTAATGATTTCAGTTGTTTTGCATTTGTTGAGCAGTGCTTTACTTCCAATTATGTGGTCAATTTTAGAGTAGGTGTGATGTGGTGCTGAGAAGAATGTGTATTCTGTGGATTTGGGGTGGAGAGTTCCTTAAATGTCTATCAGGTTTGCTTGTTCCAGGTCTGAGTTCAAGCCCTGGATATCCTTGTTGATTTTCTGTCTGGTTGATCTGTCTAGTATTGACAGTGGAGTGTTAAAGTCTCCCACTATTATTGTGTGGGAGTCTAAGTCCTTTTGTAAGTCGTTAAGAACTTGCCTTATATATCTGGGTGCTCCTGCATTGGGTCCATATATGTTTAGAATCGTTAGCTCTTCTTGTTGTATTGATCCTTTTACCTTTATGTAATGGCCTACTTTGTCTCTTTTGATCTTTGTTTCTTTAAAGTCTATTTTATCAGAGATGAGAATTGCAACTCCTGCTTTTTTTTTTTTTGCTTTCTGTTTGCTTGGTAAATCTTCCTGCATCCCTTTATTTTGAGCCTTTGTGTATTCTTGCATGTGAGATGGGTTTCCTATATACAGCATACTGATGGGTTTTGGATTTTTATCCAATTTGCCAGTCTGTGTCTTTTGATTGGTGCATTTAGTCCATTTACATTTAGGGTTAATATTGTTATGTGTGAATTTGATACTGCCATTTTGATGCTAAGTGACTGTTTTGCCTGTTAGGTGTTGTACAATCTTCATTATGTTGATGCTCTTTAGCAATCATTGTGATTTTGGAATGGCTGGTACTGGTTGATCCTTTCTATGTGTAGTTCCTCTTTTAGGAGCTCTTGTAAAGCAGGCCTGGTGGTGACAAAATCTCTGAGTACTTGCTTGTTCGCAAAGGATTTTATTTTTCCTTCACTTCTGAAGCTCAGTTTGGCTGGATATGAAATTCTGGGTTGAAAGTTCTTTTCTTTAAGAGTGTTGAATATTGGCCCCCACTCTCTTCTGGCTTGTAGTGTTTCTGCCGAGAGATCTGCTGTGAGTCTGATGGGCTTCCCTTTGTGGGTGACCCGACCTTTCTCTCTGGCTGCCCTTAGTATTCTCTCCTTTATTTCAACCCTGTTGAATCTAACGATTATGTGCCGTGGGGTTGCTCTTCTTGTGGAATATCTTTGTGGTGTTCTCTGTATTTCCTGCATTTGAGTTTTGGCCTGTCTTGCTAGGTGGGGTAAGTTTTCCTGGATGATGTCCTGAAGAGTATTTTCCAGCTTGGATTCATTCTCTTCGTCCCCTTCTGGTACACCTATCAAACGTAGGTTATGTCTCTTCACATAGTCCCACATTTCTTGGAGACTTTGTTCATTCCTTTTTGCGCTTTTTTCTCTGATCTTGGTTTCTCGTTTAATTTCATTGAGTTGGTCTTCGACTTCAGATATTCTTTCTTCTGCTTGGTCGATTCGGCTATTGAAACTTGTGCATGCTTCGCGAAGTTCTCGTACTGTGTTTTTCAGCTCCTTTAATTCATTCATATTCCTCTCTAAGTTATCCATTCTTGTTATCATTTCCTCGAATCTTTTTTCAAATCTTTTTTCAAGGTTCTTAGTTTCTTTGCATTGATTTAATACATGATCTTTTAGCTCACAAAAGTTTCTCATTATCCATCTTCTGAAGTCTAATTCCATCATTTCGTCACAGTCATTCTTCGTCCAGGTTTGTTCCCTTGCTCATGAGGAGTTTTGGTTTTTTCTAGGAGGCGAGGTGTTCTGGTTTCGGGTGTTTTCCTCCTTTTTGCGCTGGTTTCTTCCCATCTTTACGGATTTGTCCGCTGGTCGTCTGCGTAGTTGCTGACTTTTCGATTGGGTCTCTGAGTGGACACCCCAAATGTTGATGATGAAATATTTCTGTTGCTTGGTTTTCCTTCTACCAGTCTAGCCCCTTCGCTGTACGACTGCTGAGGTTCACTCCAGATTCTGCTTGTCTGGGGTGCACCTCTAGCTGCTGTGGCACAGCGAGGGATGCTACCAGTTTCTTTTTCTGCTATCTTTGTCCCAGGATGATGCCTGCCTAATGTCAGTCTTTTGGATATAGAGGGGTCAGGGAGCTGCTTGAGGAGACTGTTTGTACTTTTTAGGGGCTTAATTGCTGAGCTGTGAGCTCTGTTGTTCATTCAGGGCTGTTAGGCTGCTATGTTTGATTCTGCTGCAACAGAGCTCATTAAAAAAACCCTTTTTTCTCAAATGCTCTGTGTTGAGGGGTTTGGGCTTTATTTTTGGATGTCCGTTGAGGTCCTGCCCAGCTAGGACGCAGACTAGCCACTGTTTGCCTGCCGAGGCTCTGCCCTGCTGTCGTGAGGCTCGCCCTGGCTCCGCTGTTCTGCTCTGTTCTCCGCCACGCCCTCCAGTGGAGACTCTCTGTTGTAGCGGGTTGCCTCGGCAATGGCAGGCTGCGTCAGCAGTGGGCGTGTATCTCAGTAGGGACGGGTTGCCTTGGCAACGGCTGGCTGCGTCAGCAATGGGCGTGTATCTTAGTTGGGGCGGGTTGCCTCGGTAATGGTGGATGCCCCTCCCCCACAGAGCGTCTCGGGCCGTCTGCACGGGGCTTGTTTGAGATCGCGGTTTTGTTCGTTTCACTAGGCCACCCCTAACGCTCTGTCTCGGCAATCCCCTGGGCTGGCCCACTGTCCAAGTCTAGCTCAGTCTCAAGTCCAGCCCTCTCACGTCTCCGGTTGCCGGTTCAACAGGGCACCCGGACAAGCGCGCCCTGTGGGGAGCGCTGGGCAGGGCCGGCCGCCGCCATCCCTGCTGCCTGCTTCACCAGGTGGAGTTTCTGCCTGGCGTCCCGTGTCTCCTCTTCACTTGGGAATTTCCCCGTTCCATGGGCAACAAAGATCAGTCTGGAAATGCAGCTCAGACTCACCTCTCCGCGGACACAACGCAAGCTCCAATCCTGGGTTGTTCTCACAGCGCCATCTTGAGTCTCCCTCCTGGCTAATTCTTAAATTGTTTGTAGACATGGAATCTCGCTATGTTGGCCAGGCTGGTTTTGAACTCCCACCCTCAAGAGATCCTCCCTCCTTGGCTTCCAGAAGTGCTGGGATTTCCTGCATAAGCTATTGTCCCAGTGTGTCACATGACAGACAGGGAGCAACGTGGACTAGCTTTGCCTTCTGCCATGAGTAAAAACTCCCTGAAGCTTCACCAGAAGCTGAGCAGGGCCTGGTAACAATGGCTCAAACTATGCCCAGCCTGTATTCAGCAATTCTACTTCTGGGTGTACATCCAATGCATGCATATGTTCATCCAAAGACATGCACAGGAACACTGACAGCAGCTTCATTCACACCTTCCAACAAGTAGAAACAATCAAATGTCCATCAGTAGCAGAATGGACTGGGAATGAGTGAGGTTTGTAAAGCACAGGTGCACACAGTGACATGGGTATATCTCACATCATGTCGAGAAGAAACTAGACATAAGGTGCTGTGGTTTGGATATGCTGTGGTGTGTCCTCTCCAAATTGCATGCTGAAATATAGTCGTTGGCTGGGCTTGGTGGCTCACACCTGTAATACTGGAACTTTGGGAGGTCTTGATGGGTGGATCACTTGAGGCTGGGAGTTTGAGGCCAATCTGATCAACATGGTGAAACCTCATCTCTACTAAAAATACAAAATTAGCCAGGCATGATAGTAAATGCCTGTAATCCCAGCTACTCAGGAGGCTGAAGCAGGAGAATCGCTTTAGCCTAGGAGGTGGAGGTTACAGTAAGCCACAATTGTGTCATTGTGCTCCAGCCTGCATGGCAGAGTAACACACTGTCTCAAAAAAATTAAACAATACAAGAAATGTCATCCCCAATGTTAGCAGCAGGACATGGTGGGAAGTGATTGGATCCTGGGTGGAGCCTTCGTGAAGGTGCTTAGCATGAACCTCTTGGTATTAAGTGGGTCCTTGCTCAGTTTATGTGAAATCTGGTTGTTTAAAAGTGTGAGGTGGGCATAGTTTGAGCTTTAGTGCATAATAACAAACAATTTTCCAAAGTATTTGCACTAATATGCACCCCCATCAGAAGCAGTGTGCTGAGAGTTCCAGTTGCTCCATATTCTCACCAACACTTGACATTTTTTATGATTTTTGTTTGAGCAATTTTGGTGTGTGTGTAGTGGTAATTTTGGTGGGTGTGTAGTGGATGTGGCTTTATTTTACATTATTCTGATGAATAATAACACTTTTACATATTTATAAGCCATTTGGAGAACTTTTCTTTTTTGAGATGGACTCTCACTCCATCACCCAGGCTGGAGTGCAGTGGCACAACTTCAGCTCACTGCAACCCCTGCCTCTTGGGTTCAAGAGATTCTCCTGCCTCAGCCTCCCAAGTAGCTGGAATTACAGGCACATACCACCATGCCTGGCTAATTTTTGTATTTTTAGTAGAGATGGGAAATTTTTGTATTTTTGCCATATTGGTCAGGCTGGTCTCAGATTCTTGGCCTCAAGTGATCTGCCTGCTTCAGCTTCTCAAAGTGCTGGGATTACAGGTGTGAGCCACCTCACCCAGCCTGGAGAAACTTTTTTGTGAAGAATCTGCTCAAAGTCTCTTAACCCCTTTCTACTGGTTGTCTCTGTTTTTCTTATTGTTTTGTAGAAGTTCTTTACATATTCAGGATATGAAACCTTTGTCAGGTACCGGTTTTGCAAATATTTCCAGAAAGATTCCAAGCCAGGGACTGATGTGCTTGAACTGCATATCTGAAAGCTCCCTCTGGCTGCAGTGTGCATCACAGACTGACTGTGAGACCAGGAAGCCTTGATGGTGGTGACCAGGGCAGCGGCTATAGGAGTGGACAGAAGGGACCAGTGGCAGAGCTGACAAGAAACATCTGCCACATCATGTTATGACAAGAAACAAGATATACATGGTGACAAGGGAGGGGGCCAGCAAGGCTGACTTCCAGGCCTCTCTGACTGGCTGCTGAGCTGACTCACACTCTGTCACCTGGCCACCCACAGCCAAAGCCTGCTTTGTCTCTGCAAACCCCACCCAAGCCTGCTAGTGGGGTTGCTCTGGAGTCACCATCAGGACACTGGAGAGAGTGCCCACTGTTGAATCTGAGTCTCCAGTGGCAACTGGGAAACTGATAGCCTCCCACAGGGCAGGTGGGTCCCCAGAAGACCCTGTTCCCATGGGTTAACATCTGTGGGATCTGGACACAGCAAGGCTGGACAATGACCTCCTTTCTGCAGCCTCATTATGCCTGCTGAGCCCAGGCTCAGGGTATGGGCGTCCTGTTCTGGTGCCTAGGGAAAGTGTGGGATCAGCACCTGGGTTCCTGCTGAGTAGCAAGAACAGCACTCAAGCTCCTGAGCCCCTGGTTAATTTATTGGAAAACTCTTTCTTCCCCTACTCTGGTTTTCAGCATTTATTTGAAAGGATCTATAGAACCTCAGCTTCTCAAAGCATTGGGTTCACATGTACGGTAGCATTTCTGCCATGGTGTGGTAACTAAGCATCAAACACCTTCCTTCCTTCCTTCCTTCCTATGAGAAATGTCATATTTATCCTGTGCCCTGGTGTACTAACTGTTTTGTTTTATGGAGTCTCTCTCTGTTGCCTAGGCTGGAGTACAGTGGCACAGTCTTGGCTCACTGAAATCTCCGCCTCTCAGGTTCAAGCAATTCTCCTGCCTTAGCCTCCAGAGTAGCTGGGATTACAGGTGCCTGCCACCATGCCTGGCTAATTTTGGTACTTTTAGTATAGACAGGGTTTCACCATCTTGGCCAGGCTGTTAGTGAACTCCTGACCTTGTGATCCACCTGCTTTGGCCTCCCAAAGTGCTGGGGTTACAGGCCAGAGCCACCATGCCTGGCCAGTGCTAGCTGTTTTATATGTGTGATGTCAGTCACTTCCCACATTTTGTTTCTTACCATTCCTGCTAAGGAAAGGGTCGGTTTCTTCATTTTGCAAATGAGGATGCTGACTTGCCCAAGTTCACCTGGCCAGAGTGGGGGAGGCAGGACTTGAACTTGGGCCACTTGGAACCAGAGCCCCTTTCCTGTCCACTCCCCTGCCTCTCCAATAGTGGAAGCCATGTGGATTGGAATGTCCTCCCCAGCAGTAGTGACAGGAGCCTCATTGTCACCATCATCACCTTGCTCCAGGAGTGGGCACAGGCATGGCTCAGCTCGGCTGCCATGGAGCAGGGTTCTGGGAAATCTCGGGCTGATACCCTGGCTTCACCCCACCATATGGTGACCTTGAGTGGGCCACTTTTCTCAGGGTCTCAGCCTCCCTGTCGTAACAAGAGAGTCATCTCTACTGAGCCATGCTCTGGGAGGCAGTGGAGGAGGAAGCCTGCTGATGTGGAACACAGCCAGGATCAAATGAAAGGGTCATCTGCTTTTGTTATGTGCTGTTCATTTGGATTCCTCCTGGTGCCTAGGTTGACCCTTTCTGTTCCCTTTTTTGGTGTTAAGGAAGAGTCAGATCACTTCCCCACCCCAGTCTTCTCCAGCCTGTGCTTTTCCCAGGTTAATCAGTCTCCAGCTGCCCAAGCATCCCAGGCAGGCCCTGGGTTCCTGCCTACAGTGGCTGTCTGCATCCCAGGGCTCCAGGCCAGGCAAGATGAGCAGCTGATACTGGTGGCTGGAAATAGCCCTGATGGGAGACTGACTCCCCCCTTTCTGGTGCTCAACCACTTCCTCTCTGACAGAGCACACAGGCTCCAGAAGGTTCTACTGGGTGGAGCCAGGGACACACTTTGGGTCTTCATCCATCCCTTCCTCTATCCCAGCAGGACCAGGTGTCTCCCAGTCCAGGGTGGGGTAGATTCTGCACAGCTCCAGATGGGCCCTTATTGGCCTAAGACAATTACTATATCCCATCTGGTGGCCACTGCCACTGCAATTGGATCAGGGATGGATACAAGGCTGAAGTCAGACCAATCAGAGCAAAGATATCTGAGCTTCTCAAGAAGAGGACTCTCTCTCTCTCTCTCTCTCTCTCTCTCTCTCTCTCTCTCTCTCTCTCTCTCTCTCTTTACTGAACATGGAGAGAAACACAACATCTAGATCAACTGGATCCTGAGCAACATGGCAAAACCCTATCTCTACAGAAAAATTAGCCAGGCTCTGTGGCCTGAGCCTATAGTTCCAGCTACTCTGGAGGCTGAGGCAGGAGAATCGCTTGAGCCTGAAGGTAGAAGTTGTGGTGGGCTGAGATCACACCACTGCACTCCAGCCTGGGTGACAGAGAGAACTTGTCTCTAAAAAAATAAATAAATATATAAAGATCTAGACTGATTGAGAGCCACCTGAGATCCCCATGGGAGAGCCAGCCTTGGAGAGGAGCCAAGAGAGTAAGGCAAAGAAACAGCTCCTGTTACCATGTCTTCATGACTGGATCAAACTTTGCTTAAATCCTCAAATACCCCCATGCTTTTTGGTTGCTCAGTAGCTCAAATCCTTTCCATGTGCAGGGGCTAGTTGGGTTCCCTCACCACATGGCAGCTCAGTGGCTCACACATTCCAGTTGTTAAAGCCACCATGAGGTGGGTTTCCTCTTCCTTTGAACCTAAGAATCTTGAGCAGAACCTATCAGGAAATGAGGGCCAGATCTCTAGGGCTCTTCCTGCATCTCCAGCCACCAGGATGGAGTGCAGGGCTCAGCCCAGCATCTGTTCCTACCACAAGCAATGCATGTGTGGAAATATGGCCCAAACTGTCCCTTTCCTGTCTAGTCTCAGAGCTAGAAGCCCACTTAGAGACCTGAAGTCCAATGCCTCCTTTTTTTCAGGTACAATGAGGCTCATCACTCTCCACCCCTCTCCTAGTACATTGGCTGTATGTCTAGGGAAGAGGCTGAAGGCCCAACTATGCCCAGAGTCCCCATGCCTCAGACCTGTAGCCAGGCTTTCTAGGGAGACCACTCTCGTCCCCATACCCAGTTCATCTGAGGATGGAGGCTGTATTCTGTGTTGCTAAACCCAGAGTGAGCCCAACCCATGCACAGAAGCTAACAGCTCTCACTGAGGGACCATCAGTAGCTCCTGGTTACCTATGGCGTTAAGTCCACACAACTTAACCTGACACATTAGACCCAATCCCCTCTACCTTTTCTCCTCCATTCTCTCTCTCCTCCCTTGTGGCAAGGAGGGGAAGCCTACAGCAACTGTGAAGCCTCTTGTTCCTGCAGAAATGTGTTAGATATCACGGCTAAAAAGGAGTGTTACTTTAAATTCACAACCACAAATCTGTTTGGTCCTTGACATTTATTCCAATTAGCTATTTCTGCATAATAAAGTAAAGGCTTAAGACAATAATACTTTTATTATCTCTCATGAATTCTGTGGAGAGGCTCAGCTGGGTTGTTCAGGGTCTCACAGAGTGGCAAGCACATGGTGGCTAGAGCATTTCTCTCTTCAGGTACTCCCAGGGCCTTTCCATGTGCAGGGGCTAGTTGGGCTTCCTCACAGCATGGCAGCTCAAGGCACC
Organism: Callithrix jacchus; assembly: GCF_049354715.1. Taxonomy (NCBI): domain Eukaryota; kingdom Metazoa; phylum Chordata; class Mammalia; order Primates; family Cebidae; genus Callithrix; species Callithrix jacchus. The sequence continues at coordinate 61,873,443 of NC_133506.1, forward strand.
AGCCCGAGTACCCCATAAGGCAAAAGCTTTGATAACCAAGACTCAAAAGTGATGCAATGTCACATCTGCTGCAGTCCATTGGTAACACAGTGAGTCACAAGCCTGCTTAGGTTCTAGGGCAGGCGAGATCAGACTCTACCTCTTGGTGGAGGAGCAAAATGTTTTGTAATAATTTGTGGGGTGGGAGATGTTGTTGCAGCCGTCTTGGAAAGACCAATTTCTCAGAGTGCTGCTGGGCAATGCAGCTGCATTTCCAGGGTCTACGTGCTCCCCTCCATCTGACAGGGCTCTTTCATGCCTTCTCACTGCTCAGACCTCCAGGGCCTTGCTGCCTTTTCACTGAGAAAGCAGAAGTGGTCCTGGGGAACCTCCCTATGCTCACGCCTCCCTCCTGTGCCCACTGACACTGCTTCCCACTGCCACTATGATGGAGAATCTGTGTCTCAAGGCAGGTGGACCCATCCCTCCTGCAGTGCATACCCACCTCCTGCTCCCCCAGTGTTGGTTCTTCAGGGTCATTCCCCAGGAGAGAGTTCTCATTCTCCTTTTTTCTTAAAAACAGCAACTGCTGGCTGGGCATGGTGGCTTATGCCTGTAATCCCAGCACTTTGGGAGGCTGAGGTGGGTGGATTGCCTGAGGTCAGGAGTTTGAGACCAACCTGGCCAACATGGTGAAACCTTGTCTCTAGAAAAAATACAAAAAATTAGCCAGATGTTGTGGCTGGCCATTGGAATCCCAACTACTTGGGAGGCTGAGATTAGGGGAATCATTTGAACCTGGGAAGTGGAGGTTGCAATAAGTCGAGATCGTACCACTGCATTCCAACCTGGGTGACAGAGCCAGACTCTGTCTCAAACAAACAAACAAAACCCCAGCAGGCACCAAAACCTAAACCAAAACAAAACAACACAAAAAATCCTCTCCCTTCATCTCTCCCCTCAATCCATCTGCTCCCAGCTCAACCCTAACACGTGCCAGGCTCAGGCCCAGAGTGTAGATGGAGGCCTGCGTGTTCTGAGGCTAAATATCAAGGTGGTATAAACTTGTGAACAAACTGTTAAATCAAGTATGCGCTCTTCCTACTCGCTAAGTAGATCTTCTCAATGAGAGCTGGATTTAGAATTCCCAGACTCCTGGGACCTGGCTCTGTGAGGAGAGCCAGCCTTGGCCTTGTCCTTGCTCCACAGCACCCCCTTTCTTTTCTGCTCCCCAGCTCTCATCCATGCTTTGAATTGCCTGGACCACTGGTTCATGAGCACCCAGACCACACTTTTACCCACAGCAAACAGCCATCTCTTGGTCACCCTTGGGATGGGCAATCATGTGGACCAGGGTAGAGCACTGGAGTCTCTGAGGGATTTAGGACAGCCCTACCACTCCCTGTATGGCCACACTCCTGGGGAGAGTTCTTTCTCCTTGCCTTACTTTTATTGTTGTTTTGAGATGGATTTTTGTTCTTGTCACCCAAGTTGGAGTGCAGTGACACTATCTCCATCTACCAGGTTCTAGTGATTCTCCTGCCTCAGCCTTCCAAGTAGGTGGGAGTATAGGCATGTATCACCATGCCCAAGTAATTTTTTTTTTGCCTTCCATGTAGCTTGGATTACAGGTGCCCACCACTATGCCTGTCTAATTTTGTGTGTGTGTGTGTGTGTTTTTAGTAGAGATGGAGTTTCACCATGTTGGACAGCCTGGTCTTGAATTCCTGACCTCAGGTGATCTGCCTGCTTTGGCCTCCCAAAATGCTGGCATTACAGGCATGAGCCACCATGTCTGGCTAATTTCTTTTGCATTTTGGTTATACTATGTTGGCCAGGCTGGTCTCAAACTGCAGACCTCAGGTGATCCACCTGCTTCAGCCTCCCAAAGGGCTGGAATTACAGGCATGAGCCATAGCAGCTGGCTTCTCCTTCCCTTTTAATGTCCTCTCTCCTGTCCTTTTTGCAGGTCTTCCTCCCCATCTGGCTGTCACCTATGGCTCTTCAGGAGCCTCATTTGTGACTGGTCCATCTGCTGCCTGCAGACACCTCAGCTAAGGCCCCCCCTTCCTGGGCCTCCCTCTTTCCAACTGCTTCTTCTCAGCCCCCCGTGTCACTCTCCTCATCTCTAAATGTTGGGGGTGCCTGAGGCTCAATCCTTGGAAGTCTTCTTTGTCTACATCCCTCCCTAGGGTGGTCTCATCTTGCTCTAGGGGCTGATCGCCACCCACGAGCCAGTGATATCCCATGAGTGTTCCCAGCTGGGCCCAGCCTGCTCAGCTCTGCCCCGTGGAAGTCTCGGATTTATAAGTGAGCATCACAACCTTGACCTGTCCAGCCTCAGCACCTGGTCTCCCTGTTCCCATCCCACCCCACACCTGCCCTTCCCAGCTGGCCCCATCAGTTATGGTAGCTCTGTCCTTCCACCTGCAAGGGTCCAAACCTTGGAAGAGGCCTTGACCTTCTCTTTCCTTCACTGCCCCCCTTCATCAAATATGCCACATTGCTGTTGGCTCCACCTTCTGTTTCTCACCTTCTCCATGGCCGCTGGCCCAGCCTAGCCCCACCAGCTTAAGGTTACAGCCTAATTCAGATCACGCGCTTCTCCTCTCTCAGACCCTCCCTGGCTCCCACTCTGGTTTTCACTCAGCCGCAGCTCAGGTCCTTACAAAAGGCCCTCAAGGACCTATGGGGTTTTACCCTGAGTCTGTCCATGCTGGGCCACCTCTGCCGACAGCCCTCCTCCAGCAGGCCCAACCTCAGTGGGCTCACTTCCTCACTTCCTGTAGTCTGTGAGGCCCTCCCTGGCCACCCCACACAAAACTACCTCCCCCCACCTCTGGTCCCTACTCCATCCTTCCTCCTCACAGCTCTGATTTCTATTCCCTTTACTCATTAGTTGCTTTCTGTCCATTTCCCTGCATTTGAATGGAAGCTGCACAGTGCCTAGCATGTGTTTGATATTCAAGAAGTAGTTGTTGAATTGAATAAATGAATGAGTGAATGAATGGTCGATCAATCCCTGTGTTCTTTCCTGAAGAATGTGCACTTGCCTAAGAATCTCTCTCTACCTGGCACTCTAGACTTGCAGGGAGTTGAAGCCAGCCTGTCTTCCCTACTTTATACTTAAACTGTGCTCCTGTGACCAGCAGACCCTCCAACCACCTGCCGTATTTACCACCAGGACTACATTCCCTCTCCCCGCCTCTGTGTGAGCAGTCACCTCCTCTCTGAAGGTCTTCTGATTCATCCATGTCTCCCTCTTTTTCATGGGTGCCCTCCCAAGGGGTACCATGTCCTACCTGTGTCTGTGGGCCTTGTGACTGGTGACCCTCCCACCCTCTGATGGATGGCAAACTCAGCAGGAGCTATGTCTCCTTCATTTCTGTAACCCAGGAACTCAGCAGAGCCTCAGCACACAGCAGGTGCCCACTCAGTGTTTGCTAACTGGAGTTGAACATTTGCTTTAGTTTTATGTTTAGTCTTTTCCATTGGCCTTATTTTCTTTAGGTTTTTTTTTTCTTTTTTAGACAGGGTCTCACTATGTTGCCCAGGCTAGTCTCAAACCCCAGACTCAAGTGATCCTCTTGCCCCAGCCTCCTGAGTAACAGGATTAAAGATGTGAGCCACTGTGCCCAGTGAGCTTATTTTATTTTTATCATGTTCATTTGTTTTCTAGTTCATCTTTGTTTTTTTACAACACATATTCTCCTTTTTCTGATTACAAAACTAACGTGCCCATTGTAAAAAACACTGAAAATACACAAGTATAAAGGAAATAGATTGCTCATAAATTACAAAGCCAGAGGTCACTGTGATTAGCCTTTGATGGGTCACTTTTCCTTCTTCAAATGGTGCATTTTTCCTTTTACTAAATCTTATATTGTGACCATTTCTTATGTCCTCACTCTTCTTTAAAGCCATTCATATTTGATGGCTGCATAATATTGCATTTTATCATTTTATTATTATTTAACCAAGAAAGCCACACACAAATGATCCTGACACCCCCTGTGCCATCCTCCTCAACAGACACAACCGCCCCCCCATGCCCCTGCATCTGCAAACACACCCAGCTAGTGAGGCAATGGCTCCTAAGCCTCACAATTGAGGTGATTTCCCAGAGGAGGCTGAACAATGGCCTGGACGTGTGGACTCAGCAGGGTGGGGTTCCAGCTCTTTCCTCCTACTGTTCCTCAGATGGACAGAGAAACAGACAAATGGCCGGCCAGCCAGACAGGCAGACAGAACAGGCAGGCAGGACAGGCAGGCAGGAGGCACCAGGGGAAGGCGGAGGCAATAGCACTGGGGTTGCCTGGCCTTTCAGAGGGATTGACTGATGGGAAGTGGGGTCATTGGGAGCAGGGCGGTGGCCTGGATGAGACCTGTGCACTGCAGGGTGAGCCTTACAGAAAGACAGGTGACAGGAAGGTGCTTCCTCTGTTTAATCATCTCAAGGACATGCAAAGGGTAGTGACTGATGGTATCAGAACCAAAAAGCTGAATTTCAGAATCCTGGGACCACAGAGGGATAATGGAGCTGGCCCCAGGGACCACGTCCTTTAACCATGTGATGGTCCAGTGAAGGGCAGAGGCCCAGGGACTTTTCAAGGCTCTGGACTCCAGCAAAGAGCTGCTCCTGCTTCTTGCTGTGGCCTGGACCAGGTTGCTCTGGTCTCTGTCCCCAGAGCCACTGTGAGCTGCTGAAGTGGGAAACAGGGCTTGCTATACAGATGGAGCTGAAGTTTCCAGGACTGGACAGGGGCTTGGGGTGGTCCTCGAGCCAGTAGGAGAGGGGAGGGAGAGGGTGGAGGTCAAGATGCTGGCAGCCTAGATGCATCCACCCCACCGCAGCCCCTCCTACCTGCCCCTCTGGACTCTGTAAGACCCCTCCAGACTCCCTAAGTGCAGAGGACAGCACAGGGAGAGACAGAGGGGCCAGCGTGTGGGGCCACCTGCTCACAGGCTTGGTCTCCTGCAGAAGGGAAGTCTCTGAAGCCACTAGCTCCCGGCTTCTCCCCAGACTGCTCTGGGCCTGAAACTAGGGGCCATTTGCAGAAAAGCATGGAAAGGAATAACCCTAGTTTATAGTGGTTTTGCGGAACAGCAAGTCCCTGGATTCCCGAGTCAGTTTGACTGAGCTAGCTGTGAGATCTTGGACAAGGACCCCTATCCACCTAGGTCCCCAAAGAAACTCCCAGGGTGAGGGCTCCAGAGCCTGACTGCCCCCAGGCCATCCCCTCTGAATATTCAGATCCTGCAGATGGTGGCTGCATGGCAGTGGAAACCGCTGTGACCCACCAGGCCCAGCCCAGTGCAGAGAAGGGATGGGCGCCTGCCCTTGGTCAGAGGCACAGGCTCTGCAGAGAGGCAGTGATGATGCTATAGATTGTGACAAGGGTTGCAGTTGCCCAAAGCAGGGAGCAAAGCCTCCCATCTTGCGGATAGAGACACTGAGTCCCAGAGAGGAAAAGTGGCCGTCATGGGCACTGGCGACTGGAAGCCAGGAGTCTTCTCCCTCTCCCTTCTTCCTCTTCCGATGCTGACCCTCAGAGCTTCCCTGGGGAAAGTAGGTGGTCTTGGAAGCCCCATATGGTAGAACTGAAAGCAGAAACCTCTGTTAACTGACTCCTCCCACAGCCCCTGAATCTCTGCTTCTAGGCTTGTGGTTCATTTGCTTTTGTGATAGTCTGCAATGGGTGAGGCTGAAACAAGAGGGGTCCCTATCACCCCAAGTCCAAAGGGCACCCCAAGTGGGGTGCTGCTGTGCTGTGTTGGGTCAGTGTGGCAGTAGGCCAGGGCCCCCAGCAGCGCTGAGGCAGCTGGACAGGGCAGCCATGAAGAATGCCAGGAATGCAGAGTGGCCACGTTCTTCTCACTCCTCTTCCTCCCCCTCTCCCCATGCCCAGCGCAGAGCAGGATATTCCCTGTCCAGGGAAACCCAGGTCCAGTCCCTTTATGGGAAAACCATGGGACATCTGGTAGCACCATTCCTGCACTGGGATGGGGCATTCAGCATGGGGGAGCTGGAGAGGGAACATGGGGTGCCACTGGGGAGGATGCAGGGATCTGAGGTGCTGGCTCTGTGTGGGCTCAACACACATGAGGGCCTACTACGTGCTAAGGATGTCATGTGAATTAACTCACTCAGTCTCACATCAACCCTGGGAACTTCTGCTTTGCAGATCAGGAAACTGAAGCTTGCAGAGGCTAAGGAGCTTGCCCGAAGGCCCCAGCTAGCCAGCAGCAAAGCCAGGCTGGAGCCTAGGCAAGTCAGACTCTGATGCCCAGACTCTCAGCCATGGGCCAGGTGGCCCCAACTCAACTGTGGGCATGGAGGCCATAGCCTGTGCCCTCACATGACACCAGTGGGGGAAGGGCACACTGTTTGTAGCTGGTCCATTTCAAAGGTGGCAAAGGTTTGTCTCAGAGATGCAGGGTCTGGCCCTGCCCCCAGGGCTGTTCTTGCAGATCCTAGCACTGTGGACTCCCAGAGTTTGAACAGGATACAGACTGTTGGCACCATAAGGGGTTCCTCTGGACCCTCCCTTATAAGCAGTGGAGGCCATCACTCTGGGTGTCCCGGGATAGGAGGTGGGGCTCTGGGAGAGCTGAAGGGGAGACACAGTCCAGGAGTGGGGAACACAAGGGAATAGCTGCACTGACTCCAGATCCTAGGGGTGCCATGCCTTGTCCTGGGCTCCTCCCTTCAAGGCCAGCCTGCCACAGCCCTTTGGTTTAGCTACAGGCCTGGGGCATTACCCTAGTGGGGTCAGGTGCAGCCAGACAGAGATGTAAAGGCCCAGCCTTGGATCAGGCCCTTGGCAGGTAGAGAACAAAGAAAACACAGAGGCACAGGCTGTGCTGAGGCTCTCTCAACCTCCAAAACCACCCTAAAGTGACTGGAGACCAAGGGACCATTTACACGAGAAATTCTCCCCATTTAGAAATAGGGGCAACTGAGACACGGAGGAGCCACATGGCTTGCTCAAAGTCATAGAGCTGTCATCTAGTGAAGCTGTGATTTGAATCCTGGTCTTTCTCTCTGGCCCCCACCTAGGGGCCCCTCACCATCCCTCCCTTCTCCGCTAGCCTCCCAAAGCCTGCTGGTTCTGTTCCAGTGCATTGGAGTGAAAGTCTCCGCAAGCGATTCTCCTCCTTGTGCCTCAGTTTCCCCATATGTAACAGGAGGGCATCTGACCCCAGGCAGGGGCAGCAGGCAAGCCTGATGCTTATGAATGTGGGTCTGTTGGGGCTGGACCGTCTGGGCTTAATCCTGGCTCCAGTGGCCACGCAGACAGGTCCCATGGTGAGCGCCTTCAGAAAACAGGATGTGCCCCAACCTGCAGGTGTGCAAATGTCTGGGCTCCATCACTCCACAGCTGAGTGGCTTTGCAAGACTCTCAGGGTTCTCTTCTGTTTTTCCATGACACACCCATCATCCACGGCCCTCCTCCCTGTACTGCAGATGGTGGACACTTAGGCAGGGAAAGCAATTAAGGCAAGTTCCCTCGAAGACCTGCTGTGTGTCCTGCATGCTCTGCTTCTGGCTTCCCTAGGGCTCCATCCACCCAACACTCAGGAAAGGGGAGACTGAGCACTGGGCAGCCAGACGCTGGGGTCCTGGGGCCACCTGGTGGACAGAGAGAGTCCTGCTGTCCTCCAGGGCTCTGGATGAGGATTGGGCACCAGGCATCCTGTAGCCATTCCTCTCTTATTTTTTATTTAACCTGAGCTGACCTTTTTACGATTTTAAATTTAATTTTTTGGCTGGGTGTGATGGCTCACACCTGTCATCCCAGCACTTTGGGAGGCCAAGGTGGGAGGATCACGAGGTCCGGAGTTTAAGACCAGCCAAACATGGTGAAACCCTGTCTCTACTAAAAACACAAAACATAGTTGGGCATGGTGGTGGGCACCTATAATCTCAGCTACTAGGGAGGCTGAGGCAGGAGGTTGCTTGAACGTGGAAGGTGGAAGTTGCAGTGAGCCAAGATCATGCCACTACACTCCAGCCTGGGCAACAGAGTAAAATTCCATCTAAAAAATAAAATAAAATAAAATTTTAAATTAAATTTTTTAAGGAATGGCGTCTTGCTGTGTTGCCCTGGCTGGTCTTGAACTCCTAGGCTCAAGCAATTCTCCCGCCTGTAGCTGGGTCTACAGGGCACCTCTGTAACAGCTTTTCCCACTTCCGCTGTGCAACCCCATCTTTTGCCCCCTCTCTGCACTTTCTGCAGACCAGCCCCTCACTGGGACTTTGTCTATTCAAACACAGAACCCCTGTTGTTTGTATGGCCCCAAGCAGAACACCGTAAAGGTGACTGAATCAGGCAGTTCCCTGTCCCTCCCAGAGGAGCTCCCAGGCTGCTGTGGGAGACATGCAGACCACAGTAGGACCAGGGCTGTGGCTGAGGGGAGCCCAGAAGTTTTGCTGGTGGAAGGCAGAGAGGTAGTCAGGGGAGGCTGTGGAGGAGGAGCTGGTCAGCCTTCATTTTGACAGCTGGAAGCAATAGTGCTGGTGTAAGCATTTAGTAAGCAGAGAGGGGGTGGGAGGTGTGCCAGTGCAGAACAGCCCTGAGCTGAGAGCCATGGAGGGGTTGTTCTAGGGAGTAATGTGGTCACACCACTGCCAGTGCGGGATGGTGGAGGTGGATGAAGTGAGAGATACTGGTGGCTGCATCTTGGAGGGTAAGTGGTGGTTATAGAGGTTGGGAGACAGGGATGGTGAGAGACGGAGGGAGGTGAGCCAGAGGAGGACTTGGAACACTCCTTGGGTACCTGGCTTGGCTGGCTCAGTTCACCTGGACAGGTAGGTCCTTGAAAAAGGGGAGAGGGAGGAGAAGGAAAAAGGGGTAGGAGGAGGAGCAGGAGGAAGAGATGACCTGGGAGAAAAAGAGGGCAGGGCGTTCAGGTCTGCGTATGTTCAGTCTGAGAGGTCATGGGGCTTCCAAGTGGGACATGCAATGTAACTACGGAAGAAGTCACAGTACCTGATGACCTGTGAGTTAGGGAAAAACAGTCTAGAATATTCCCATGGTATAGCCTAAGATGGTGCTTCTCACAAATGAATGTGCACCTGAGTCCCCTGGGGGTCCGGCTAAACTGCAGGTTCTGTCTCAGTGGGTGTGGGGTGGCACCTGGGAATCTGCATTTCTGACAAGCTCCTGAGTCAGGTTGATGCTGTGTCTCTGACCATGCTTTGAGGATAGATGACCTAAGACACTCAGAGGATGGTGGAAGTTAACCTTGAGATCAGGAACCCAGACAGAGGTGGAGGTGAGTCTGAGAGTTGAGGTTTTTGTTTTTTGTTGTTTTTTTTTTTTTGAGACAGAGTCTCTCTCCATCATCAGGCACCAGGTTGGAGTGCAGTGGCACGATCTCGGCTGACTGCAACCTCCACCTTCTGGGTTCAAGCAATTCTCCTGTCTGAGCCTCCTGAGTAGCTGGGATTACAGGCGTGCACCACCACACCCAGCTAATTTTGTAGTTTTAGTAGAGACAGGGTTTTACCATGTTGGCCAGGATGGTCTCAATCTCTTGACATTATGATCCATCTGCCTCAGCCTCCCAAAGTGCTGGGATTACAAGCATGAGCCACCGCGCCTGGCCTCTCATGACTTCTTATTTGTTCTACTTCATCTTTTTGGTGGCAAAATTCTTCCATAGCTTCCTGAGAAAGAGTGCCTGGGCAATAAAATTGTGGAGACACTTGTGTGCCTGAAGCGTTTTTGTGCCCCTGCTCATACTTTATTGGTAGTTTGGTTAGATATAGAATCCTACATTGAAATGAGGTTCTTCCAGGAATGTGAAGGCATTCCTGTATCATCCTCCTACTTCTACTGTCTCTACTGAGCAGTCTGAGGCCATTTTTGTATATGATCTGTTGGTTTCTTTTTTTTTTTTAAGCTTGTAGGATTTTCTTTTTGTTTCCAGTGTTCTGAAATCTGAATATCATGCGTCTTATTGTGGAGCTATATTTATTAAAAGGTTACCAGGTGCAGTGTCTCATGCCTATAATCCCAGCACTGTGGGAGGCCAAGTCAGGTGGATCGCTTGAGTTCAAGCATTTGAGACCAGGCTGGGCAATATGACAAAACCCTATCTCAACAAAAAATACATAAGTTAGCCAGGAGTGGTGGTGTGCATCTTTAGTCTTAGCTACTCAGAAGGCTGAGGTGGGAGAATTACTGAGCCTGGGAAATCAAGGCTGCAGTGAGCCACGATCATGCTGCTGCACTCCAGCCTGGGTGAAAGAGTGAGACCCTGTCAAAAAAAAAAAGAGAAAAAGAAAGAAGGAAAGAAAGAGAGAGAAAAAAAAGAAAAAAAGAAAAATAAGAAAGGAAGAAAGAGAAAGGAAGAGAAAGAAAGAAAATTAAAAGGCAAGGGAGTCTTGGTGAAAATATTTGCTGAACATATAATATATGTTCAGCAAATACAGAATATATAAAGAAGTCTTTTTGTTTTTTTGACATGGAGTCTTGCTCTGTCACCCAGGCTGGAGTGCAGTGGTGTCATCTTTGTTCTTTTCCATTGATCTAGATGTGTATTTGCACCAATAACATAAATACCATAGTTACTATTGCTTTGTTAATAAACCTTGAAACCCAAGTATTGTATGTCCTCCAACTTTTTCTTTTTCAAAGTCATTTTAGCTATTCTAGGTCTAGTGCATTTCTATATACATTTTAAATTTAATATGTGCTTTCTAAAAAAATTCTGCTAGAATTTTCATTATAATTGCATTGGATTTATCAATCAGTTTTTTGAGAATTGACTTACTAACAATACTGAAATCCAGGAATGCTGTATATCTCCCCATTTGCTTCTTTAGTTCCTTTTTTTCGTTTTTCTGTTTAGTTTTTCTCATTTTTTTACTGACATTTGGTGGTTTTCATCCTGTACATTTTTTTCTCAAATTTATCCCTAAGTATATTTTTTAGTGCTATTATAAATAGTATTTTAAATTAAGTACATGAAACGATGTTCATCATTAACCATTGGAAAAGGTAAATTAAAACCACAATTAGATACCACTCCACTAAGGTTTCTCAGCTTAAGCACTGTTGACATTTTGAGCCTCACAATATTTCCTTGGTTGCAGGGAGGTGGGGGTTGGGGTGCTTGTCTTGTGTATTGTAGGATGTTTAGCTGCATCCCTGATCTCTATCCACCAAATGGCAGTATGATTTCTTCCCTTCCTCAAACTGTAAGAACCAAAATGTCTCCAGATATTGCAAAATATGCCCTTGGAAGCATCCATTCACTACTATGGTTAAAATTAAAGAAAAAAACTATTTTCAGGACTATACAGCAACTGAAACTTACACATGCTGCTGTTGAGAATGTAAAACAGTTACAACTACTTTGCAAACAGCTTGGCAGTTTCTTTTTAGAATTTTTCTTTCAATTGACACTTAATTATCCACATTTATGGGGGTACTCTGTGATATTTGCAAACATGTATGCATTGTGCAATGATGAAATGATGGTATTTAAAATATTACCTCAGTTTTTTGTGGTAAGAATATTTAGAATCCTCTCTTCTAGTTATTTTGAAATATACATTATGATGTTTTTACGATTGTCTTCCTACTATCCGACAGGACACCAGAATTTATCCTTTCCAACTATAATTTTGAACTCATTGAACAATCTCTCCTCTAGCTTCCTTCTCCCCTCCCCTGCCTCTACAAACCACTATTCCACTCTGTACTTCTATGAGATTGGCTTTTTTAGATTCCACAAATATGTGAACTCATGTGTTACTTGTCTTTCCATGCCTGTCTTGTTTCACTTAATATAATGTCCTCCAGGTTCATCCATGTTGCTACTGCAAAATGACAGGATTACATTTTTTTATGGCTGAATAGTATTTCATGGTGGTGTGTATGTGTATGTGTGTGTGTATCACATTTTCTATATATTTTCTATACATCACATATATCTCATATATAATATATTTAAAATGTGATATATATAAAATATGATCATATATATATAATATTTATTGGTTTATAGCCACTTAGGTTGATTTCATATCTTTGCAATTGTGAATAATGCTGCATTAAGACTGGGAGTGCAGATATCTCTTCAACATACTGATTTTATTTACTTTGAATAATACATAGTAATGGAATTATTGGATCATATGGTACTTTTCTTTTTAATTTTTTAAGTTAACACCCCATACAGTTTCTATAATGGCTGAACTAATATACATTTCTACCAACAGTGTGTAAGCTTCCCTCTGTTTCACATCTATACCAGCATTTATTGATGATATGGTGTATCATTGTGGATTCTAATCCTAATTGGGATGACATGGTATATCATTGTGGTTTTGATTTGCATTTTCCTAATGATTACTGACATCAAACATTTAAAAATATTTTTTGGCCATTTGTATGTCTTCTTTTAAGAAATGTCTATTCAAGTCCTTTGCCCAATTTTTAAATGGAGTATAGCAGTTTCTTAAAATGTTAAGACTAAACCTACCACATAATCTAGCTAGTCTTTCAGGTATTTACACAAGAGAAAATAAATAACATGACCAGAGAAATGTTCATGAAGATTTGTTGCAGCTTTATTTGTAATAGCCAAAACCTGGGAACAATTTCAAATGTCCACGCACAGGTAAATAGATAAACACATTGTAGTATATCCATACAGAGAAATACTACTCAGCAATAAAAATGAATGAACAATTGACACAGACAACACCATAGATTCATCTATGAGATTAGAGATTCATTATAATTACACTGAGTGAAAGAAGCCAGACCAAAAGAGTACATATTTTATGAATCTATTTATATAACATCCTAGAAAATGAAAGCAAGAGGCTGGGGCAGGAGAATTGCTTGAAACAGAAAGTCAAAGCTATAATGAGGAAAGGGATAGATTAGGAAAAGGCAAAAGAGGAAACATTGGGGTGTAGTGGATGTAATGATTGTCTTAATTCTGGTTATGGTTTTATGGAAATATATATGTAAAAATATATATGTAAAATTGTTAAGTTGTATAATTTTTTTTGAGACAGAGTCTTGCTCCGTCCTCCAGGCTGGAGTGCAGTGGTGTGATCTCGGCTCACTGCAACCCAGCCTCCAAGGTTCAAGTGAGTCTCCAACCTCAGCCTCCTGATAGCTGGGACCACAGGAGTGAGCCACCATAACTGGCTGATTTTTGTGTTTTAGTAGAAACAGGGGTTTCATCATATTGGCCAGGCTTGTCTTGAATTCCTGACTTCAAGTGATCCACCCATCTTGGCCTCCCAAAGTGCTGGGATTACAGGTGTGTGCCACAGCACTTGACCTAAGTTGTGCAGTTTAAATATATATGGCTTTTTGGTATGTCAATTTTATCTCAAAGCTATTTAGAAATTATAATACAAATAAGAAATGGGTGGAGAGAACATTTTAACAAATAGAGAAAGGCTCTGTAATGGTCTATATTTACACAGAATACTTATGGCATTGATGGAAATCACAGTGAAATTCCCATATATCATCCAGCTGTGAAAAAAGGTTAACAAGAATTCAAGCTCATTCTGCTCCTGCTTTAAGAAACTTAGAAATGCAGCTTTCCATTTTCCCCACTCCAGCTGTATTAAGCCTGGAGTGCAGATATTTCTTCAACATACTGATTTTATTTAGTTCAAATAATGCACAGTAGTGGATTTGCTGGATCATATGGTAGTTCTATTTTCATTTTTTAAAGGAAATTCCCCATACTTCTTTCTATAATTGCTGTACCAATATACATTCTACCAACAGTGTGTAAGGTTCCCTTTCTTTCGTATCCATACCTACCAATCATAATGGTGACTATTTTCCCTGTAGACAAAGATGATTAGTCAGTTAAACATGGCATATGATTTTAAATTAAAAACTATTCAGAAAAATGTCTATCTTCTTTCAGATATTCAGTAATTTTAAATGACATAAAACCATGCTAATAAAAAATAGGAGAGAAAAGTTAATATCTCCCCACAGTCTAAAGATGCAGTGAATTACTGAATGTTTCTCTAGAAAGGTCTGGTCTTTTAAAGCATTTGGAATGACAGGAAGCAATACATGGCCTGTTACTAAATTTTTTGTGAACTTCTCTGATGGCAGACATTTTCTAGATTCAGAATTAAATTTCTGTGGTTATCCTTGCTCAAAAATCAGATTGTTAAGAATTACTGTGAGTAAATCTAGGATCCCAATTTTTTCAGTTTTTTTTAATCACTTTGTATGATGATATGGTCAGCAAGCCAGGAAGGAGCATGACTTGCAAGAAATCCCACATTTTAATTCAAAAAACAAGGAAAGCTAAAAATAATCAGGTGGTGGTACAGGGAAATGAAGGTATATATTTTGTATAAATTTCTGGTAAATGATAGTCAAAACAATGATTTAAGAGGCATAATTCCCTTCAATATGAGAAAGAAATGAATAAATGTATTGATTTTTTCAGAATTTTTAGGTAACAGTGTGATACCTTCAAATGATCAATAATTGTGTACTATAACTAATCTGCCTCTACAGAGAGAAAAGAAGTAATGGGCCAGGGGCGGTGGCTCAAGCCTGTAATCCCAGCACTTTGGGAGGCTGAGGTGGGTGGATCACGAGGTCAAGAGATTGAGACCATCCTGGTCAACATGGTGAAATCCCGTCTCTACTAAAAATACAAAAAATTAGCTGGGCATGGTAGTGCATGCCTGTAATCCCAGCTCCTCAGGAGGCTGAGGCAGGAGAATTGCCTGAACCCAGGAGGCAGAGGTTGCAGTGAGCCAAGATTGCACCATTGCACTCCAGCCTGGGTAACAAGAGCAAAACTCCGTCTCAAAAAAAAAAAAAGTAATGGTCCCTCATGTCTTTTTTAGATTATTCAGCCAGGAATATGGTGTTCCATTGGAGCAAACAGGCCATTCTCCACCTAATTTGCATTTACAGTATTCTTGGGTTTAACTTTGCTTCATTGTCCCTAGCCTCTGCTTACACTACAATTTTGTTAGAAAAATTATTAGTGAGTTGAACATTTCATGATTTGCATGTAATGTGTGTACCCCTTGCACGTGTGTGTGTGTGTGTGTAATAATTTTGAAGTGGTTTCTTTAATTCGCCAGTGATCTAATAAATAAATTAAAATGTAAAATCTGGTCTAGTCCAAAGCAATAAGAAATGTCTAAGAGGCTTCTGTTTGGTTTAGCCAGGTTATTGGCATGCTAAAATCCAAGACACTCTAAAGCCAAGTATACATGATTAGCATTTTGAGCTTCTTTATCAGATCTTAATAATTGAAGTCCTTTTGGAGAGCATTTTCGGAATCCTGTATCTGGTCTCTGTGGAAACACAGTTCAGATACAAGAACTTATAAGAACCTCATGCCTCTTACTTGCATAGAAAACCTTTCTTCTGATTATTCGGAGAGGACTCAAGATGGCGCTGTGAGAACAACCCAGACTTGGAGCTCTCATTGAAACCGTGGAGAGGTGAGTCGGAGCTGCATTTCCAGACTGATCTTTGTTTCTCACATAACGGGGAAATTCCCAAGTATAAAGGAGATGCGGGACGCCAGGCAGTACCTCTGCCTGGTGAAGCCAGCAGCCGGGGTGGTGGCGGCTGGCCCTACCCAGCACTCCCCACAGGGCGCGCTTGTCCGGGTGCCCTGTTGAACCGGCAATCTGAGACTTGAGAGGGCTGGACTTGAGACTGAACGAGACTTGGACAGTGGGCCAGCCCAGGGGATTGCAGGGACAGAGTGTTTGGGATAGCCCAGTGAAACGAACAAAACTGTGATTTCAAACAATACCAAGCAGATGGTCAGAGACGCTCTGTGGGGGAGGGGCGTCCACCATTACCGAGGCAACCCACCCCAACTGAGATACACGCCCACTGCTGACGTGGCCAGCCATTGCCAAGGGAACCCGTCCCTACTGAGATACATGCGCACTGCTGACGCAGCCTGCCATTGCTGAGGCAACCCGCTACAACAGAGAGACTCTGCCGCAGGGCGTGGCGGAGACCATAGCAGAACAGCAGAGCCTGCAGCAATAGGGTGAACCACACAACAGCAGGGCGGAGCCTCGGCAGGCAAACAGTGGCTAGTCTGCCTCCTAGCTAATCAGGACACCTCAACGAACATCCAAATATAAAGCCCAAACCCCCCAAAACAGAGCATGTGAGAAAAAAAGAGCTTTTTTAATGAGCTCTGTTGCAGCAGAATCAAACATAGCAGACTAACAGCCCTGAATGAACAACAGAGCTCACAGCTCAGCAATTGAACTCCTATAAAGTACAGTCTATCTCCTCAAGCAGCTCCCTGACCCCTCTATATCCAAAAGACTGACATTTGGCAGGCATCATCCTGGGACAAAGATAGCAGAAAAAGAAACTGGTAGCATCCCTCGCTGTGTCACAGCTGCTAGAGGTGCACCCCAGACAAGCAGGGCCTGGAGTGGACCTAAGCAGTCGTTCAGTGAAGGAGCTACACTGGTAGAAGGAAAACCAAGTAACAGAAATACTTCATCATCAACAATCTGGGTGTCCACTGAGAGACCCAATGGAAAAGTCAGCAACTATGCAGACGACAAGCAGATAAATCCACAAAGATGGGAAGAAACGAGCGAAAATAGGAGGAAAACACCCGAAACCAGAACATCTCGCCTCCTAGAAAGGACCAAAACTCCTCACCAGCAAGGAAACAAAGCTGGACGGAGAATGACTGTGACAAAATGACAGAATTCGACTTCAGAAGGTGGATAATGAGAAACTTTTGTGAGCTAAAAGAACATGTATTAAATCAATGCAAAGAAACTAAGGAACTTGAAAAGAGATATGAGGAAATGACAACAAGAATGGATAACTTAAAGAGGAATATGAATGAATTAAAGGAGCTGAAAAACACAATAAAAGAACTTCGCGAAGCATGCACAAGTTTCAATAGCTGAATTGACCAAGCAGAAGAAAGAATATCTGAAATCGAAGACCAACCCAATGAAATAAAACGAGAAACCAAGATTAGAGAAAAAAGCGCAAAATAAAATGAACAAAGTCTCCAAGACATGTGGGACTATGTGAAAAGACCTAACCTACGTTTGATAGGTGTACCAGAAGGGGACAAAGAGAATGAATGCAAGCTGGAAAATACTCTTCAGGACATCATCCAGGAAAATTTCCCCCACCTAGCAAGACAGGCCAACCCTCAAATGCAGAAAATACAGAGAACACCACAAAGATATTTCACAAGAAGAGCAACCCCAAGGCACATAATCGTCAGATTCAACAAGGTTGAAATAAAGGAGAAAATACTGAGGGCAGCCAGAGAGAAAGGTCGGGTCACCCACAAAGGGAAGCCCATCAGACTCCCAATAGATCTCTCGGCAGAAACACTACAAGCCAGAAGAGTGGGAGCCAATATTCAACATTTTTAAAGAAAAGAACTTTCAACCCAGAACTTCATATCCAGCCAAACTGAGCTTCAGAAGTGAAGGAAAAATAAAATCCTTTGCAAACAAGCAAGTACTCAGAGATTTTGTCACCACCAGGCCTGCTTTACAAGAGCTCCTAAAAGAGGCACTACACATAGAAAGGAACAACCAGTACCAGCCATTCCAAAATCACACTAAATGCTAAAAAGCATCAACATAATGAAGAATCTACAACAACTAACAGGCAAAACAGCCACATAGCATCAAAATGGCAGTATCAAATTCACACATAACAATATTAACCCTAAATGTAAATGGACTAAATGCACCAATCAAAAGACACAGACTGGCAAATTGGATAAAAATCCAAAACCCCTCAGTGTGCTGTATCCAGAAAACCCACCTCACATGCAAAAATACACAAAGGCTCAAAATAAAGGGATGGAGGAAGATTTACCAAGCAAATGGAGAGCAAAAAAAAAGCAGGAGTTGCAATTCTAATCTCTGATAAAATAGACTTTAAAGCAACAAAGATCAAAAGAGACAAAGAAGGCCATTACATAATGGTAAAAGGATCGATACAAGAAGATCTAATGATCCTGGAAATATATGGACCCAATACAGGAGCACCCAGATACATAAGGCAAGTTCTTAACGACTTACAAAGAGACTTAGACTCCCACACAATAATAGTGGGAGACTTTAACACTCCACTGTCAGTATTAGACAGATCAACCAGACAGAAAATCAACAAGGATATCCAGGGCTTGAACTCAGACCTGGAGCAAGCAAACCTGATAGACATTTACAGAACTCTCCACCCCAAATCCACAGAATATACATTCTTCTCAGCACCACATCACACCTACTCTAAAATTGACCACATAATTGGAAGTAAAGCACGGCTCAGCAAATGCAAAACAACTGAAATCATAACAAACAGCCTCTAAGACCATAGTGCAATCAAGTTAGAACTCAGAATTCAGAAACCAACCCAGAACTGCACAGCTTCATGGAAACTGAACAACTGGCTCTTGAATGTTGACTGGGTAAACAATGAAATGAAGGCAGAAATAAAGAAGTTCTTCGAAACCAATGAGAACGAAGACACAACGTGCCAGAACCTCTGGGACACATTTAAAGCAGTCTCTAGAGGAAAGTATATAGCAATAAGTGCCCATATGAGGAGAATGGAGAGATCCAAAATTGACACCCTATCGTCAAAATTGAAAGAGCTAGAGGAGCAAGATCAAAAAAACTCAAAACCCAGCAGAAGACAAGAAATAACTAAGATCAGAGCTGAGCTGAAGGAGATTGAGACACGAAAAACCCTTCAAAAAATCAATAAATCCAAGAGCTGGTTTTTTGAAAAGATCAACAAAATAGACAGACCACTAGCCAGATTGATTAAAAATAAAAGAGAGAACAACCAATTAGATGAAATAAAAAATGATAAAGGGGAAATCACCAGAGATTCCACGGAAATTCAAACCATCAACAGAGAATATTACAAACAACTCTATGCACATAAACTAGTAAACCTGGAAGAAATGGATAAATTCCTGGACTCCTGTGTCCTCCCAAGCCTAAAGCAGGAGGAAGCTGAAACTATGAATAGACCAATAACAAAGACAGAAGTCGAGGCAGCAATTAAGAGCCTACCACTCAAAAAATCCCAGGTCCAGACGGGTTCACAGCCCAATTCTACCAGACACACAAAGAGGAGCTGGTACCATTCCTTCTAAAACCATTTCAAACAATCCAAAAAGAGGGAAGCCTTCCCAAATCATTTTACGAGACCAACATCATTCTGATACCAAAACCCGGCAGAGACCCAACAAGAAAAGAAAACTTCAGGCCTATATTCATGATGAACATAGATGCAAAAATCTTCAATAAAATATTGGCAAGCCGATTGCAATAGCAAATCAAAAAACTTATTCATCATGATCAAGTAGGATTCATCTCGGGGATGCAAGCCTGTTTCAACATACGCAAGTCTATAAACGTAATTCACCACATAAACAGAACCAAAGACAAAAACCACACGATTATCTCAATTGACGCAGAGAAGGCATTTGACAAAATACAACAGCCCTTTATGCTAAAAACCCTCAATAAACTCGGTATCCATGGAACGTATCTCAAAGTAATAAAAGCTATTTATGACAAACCAACAGCCAATATCATACTGAATGGGCAAAAACTGGAAGCATTCCCTTTGAAATCTGGTACTAGACAAGGATGCCCTCTCTCACCACTCCTATTCAATATAGTACTGGAAGTTCTAGCCAGAGCAATCAGGCAAGAAAAAGAAATAAAGGGTATTCAAATAGGAAAGGTGGAAGACAAATTGTCTCTATTTGCAGACGACATGATAGTATACCTAGAAGACCCCATCGCCTCAGCCCAAAAACTCCTGAAACTGATAAACAACTTCAGCAAAGTCTCAGGATATAAAATCAATGTGCAAAAATCACAAGCATTCGTCTACACCAATAACAGACTTAAAGAAAGCCAAATCAAGAGCGAACTGCCATTCGCAATTGCTACAAAAAGAATAGAATACCTTGGAATACAACTCACATGGAACGTAAGGGACCTCTTCAAGGAGAACTACAAACCACTGCTCAACGAAATCAGAGAGGACACAAACAGATGGAGAAACATTCCATGTTCATGGTTAGGAAGAATTAATATCGTGAAAATGGCTATACTTCCCAAAGTAATTTACAGAATCAACGCTATCCCCATCAAGCTACCATTGACTTTCTTCACAGAACTGGAAAAAACCACCATGAACTTCATATGGAACCAAAAGAGAGCCCGCATAGCCAAGTCAATTCTAAGCAAAAAGAACACAGCGGGGGGCATCACATTACCGGATTTCAAACTATACCACAAAGCTACAGTAATCAAAACAGCATGGTACTGGTACCAAAACAGAGATATAGACCAATGGAACAAAACAGAGGCACCGGAGGCAACACAACATACATACAACTATACAATCTTTGATAAACCTGACAAAAACAAGCAATGGGGAAAGGATTCCATGTTTAACAAATGGTGTTGGGAAAACTGGCTAGCCATGTGCAGAAAGCAGAAACTGGACCCCTTCCTGACACCTTACACTAAAATTAACTCCAGATGGATTAAAGACTTAAACATAAGACCTGGCACCATAAAAACCCTAGAAGGAAATCTAGGCAAAACTATCCAGGACATAGGAGTAGGCAAGGACTTCATGAACAAAACACCAAGAGCATTGGCAACAAAAGCCAAAATAGACAAATGGGACCTAATGAAACTCCACAGCTTCTGCACGGCAAAAGAAACAGTCACTAGAGTGGATCGGCAACCAACAGAATGGGAAAAAATTTTCGCAGTCTACCCATCTGACAAAGGGCTGATATCCAGAATTTACAAACAACTCAAGCAGATTTACAGGAAAAAAACAAACAAGCCCATTCAAAAGTGGGCAAAGGATATGAAGAGATACTTTACGAAAGAAGACATATATGAGGCCAACAATCATATGAAAAAATGCTCATTGTCACTGGTCATCAGAGAGATGCAAATCAAAACCACATTGAGATACCATCTCACGCCAGTTAGAATGGCGATCATTAAAAAATCTGGAGACAACAGATGCTGGAGAGGATGTGGAGAAAAAGGAACAC
This sequence comes from Callithrix jacchus, assembly GCF_049354715.1. Classification (NCBI taxonomy): domain Eukaryota; kingdom Metazoa; phylum Chordata; class Mammalia; order Primates; family Cebidae; genus Callithrix; species Callithrix jacchus. The sequence continues at coordinate 61,894,521 of NC_133506.1, forward strand.
TTTTACACTGTTGGTGGGAGTGTAAATTAGTTCAACCATTGTGGAAGACAGTGTGGCGATTCCTCAAGGCCTTAGAAATAGAAATTCCATTTGACCCAGCAATCCCATTACTGGGTATATATCCAAAAGACTATAAATCGTTCTACTATAAGGACACATGTACACGAATGTTCATTGCAGCACTGTTTACAATAGCAAAGACCTGGAATCAACCCAAATGCCCATTGATAATAGACTGGATTGGAAAAATATGGCATATATACACCATGGAATATTATGCAGCAATCAGAAATGATGAGTTCGTGTTCTTTGTAGGGACATGGATGAATCTGGAAAACATCATCCTCAGCAAACTGACACAAGAACAGAAAATGAAACACCGCATATTCTCACTCATAGGTGGGTGATGAAAAATGAGAACACATGGACACAGAAAGGGGAGTACTAAACACTGGGGTCTATTGGGGGAAAAGGGGAGGGCCAGTGGGAGGGGGAGGTGGGGAGGGATAGCCTGGGGAGAAATGCCAAATGTGGGTGAAGGGGAGAAGAAAAGCAAAGCACACTCCCATGTGTGTACCTACGCAACTGTCTTGCATGCTCTGCTCATGTACCCCAAAACCTATAATCCAATAAAAAATTAAATAAATAAATAAATAAATAAATAAAATTAAAAAAAAAAAAAAACTCCTGAAACTGATAAGCAACTTCAGCAAAGTCTCAGGATATAAAATCAATGTGCAAAAATCACAAGCATTCATCTACACCAATAACAGACTTAAAGAAAGCCAAATCAAGAACGAACTGCCATTCACAATTGCTACAAAAAGAATAAAATACCTTGGAATACAACTCACAAGGAACGCAAGTGACCTCTTCAAGGAGAACTACAAACCACTGCTCAACGAAATCAGAGAGGACACAAACAGATGGAGAAACATTCCATGTTCATGGTTAGGAAGAATTAATATCGTGAAAATGGCTATACTGCCCAAAGTAATTTACTGAATCAATGCTATCTCCATCAAGCTACCATTGACTTTCTTCACGGAACTGGAAAAAACCACCATGAACTTCATATGGAACCAAAGGGGAGCCCACATAGCCAAGTCAATTCTAAGCAAAAAGAACACAGCGGGGGGCATCACACTACCGGATTTCAAACTATACTACAAGGCTACAGTAATCAAAACAGCATGGTACTGGTACCAGAACAGAGATATACACCAATGGAACAAAACAGAGGCACCGGAGGCAACACAACATATCTACAACTATACAATCTTTGATAAACCTGACAAAAACAAGCAATGGGTAAAGAATTCCCTGTTTAACAAATGGTGTTGGGAAAACTGGCTAGCCATGTGCAGAAAGCAGAAACTGGACCCCTTCCTGACACCTTACACTAAAATTAACTCCAGATGGATTAAAGACTTAAACATAAGACCTGGCACCATAAAAAGCCTAGAAGGAAATCTAGGCAAAACCATCCAGGACATAGGAGTAGGCAAGGACTTCATGAACAAAACACCAAAAGCATTGGCAACAAAAGCCAAAATAGACAAATGGGACCTAATCAAACTCCATAGCTTCTGCACGGCAAAAGAAACAGTCACTAGAGTGAATCAGCAACCAACAGAATGGGAAAACATTTTTGCAGTTTACCCATCTGACAAAGGGCTGATATCCAGAATTTACAAAGAACTCAAACAGATTTACAAGAAAAAAACAAACAAGCCCATTCAAAAGTGGGCAAGGGATATGAACCGACACTTTACGAAAGAAGAAATATATGAGGTCAACAATCATATGAAAAAATGCTCATCGTCACTGGTCATCAGAGAGATGCAAATCAAAACCACATTGAGATACCATCTCACGCCAGTAAGAATGGCGATCATTAAAAAATCTGGAGACAACAGATGCTGGAGAGGATGTGGAGAAAAAGGAACACTTTTACACTGTTGGTGGGAGTGTAAATTAGTTCAACCATTGTGGAAGACGGTGTGGCGATTCCTCAAGGCCTTAGAAATAGAAATTCCATTTGACCCAGCAATCCCATTACTGGGTATATATCCAAAAGACTATAAATCGTTCTACTATAAGGACACATGTACACGAATGTTCATTACAGCACTGTTTACAATAGCAAAGACCTGGAATCAACCCAAATGCCCATTTATCATAGACTGGATTGGAAAAATGTGGCACATGTACACCATGGAATATTATGCAGCAATTAGAAATGATGAGTTTGTGTCGTTTGTAGAGACATGGATGAATCTGGAGAACGTCATCCTCAGCAAACTGACAGAAGAACAGAAAATGAAACACCACATATTCTCACTCATAGGCGGGTGATGACAAATGAGAACACATGGACACAGAAAGGGGAGTACTAAACACTGGGGTCTATTGGGGGGAATAGGGGAGGGCCAGTGGGAGGGGGAGGTGGGGAGGGATAGCCTGGGGAGAAATGCCAAATGTGGGTGAAGGGGAGAAGCAAAGCAAAGCACACTGCCATGTGCGTACCTATGCAACTGTCTTGCATGCTCTGCTCATGTACCCCAAAAGCTAAAATCCAATAAAAAGATTAAAAAAAAAAAAAGCATGAGCCACTGCGCCTGGCCTATTTTATTTTATTTTGTTAAACAACTTTAATCTGGGTCTTCACAGCTTCTCTACACAGTAATAAATATCTCACATGATCAACATGTTTTATTCTGGAAAAAGGAGCAAGGGCAGGGGGACTTGCCTTCTTAGAAAGTCCAATCAAAGTTGGGAGGGGGCAGAGGGTGGGGAGAAAACCCTTCCTGTGCCTGTGGCAAAGTGCAGGAGCCACCCTCCCCAAACTAACCTGAGTCTAGCCCCACTGGGGAAGAAAGGGGTACGTGAACTCCCCCTATTCCTCAGGCACCTCCCTGAAGCCCAAGGCCAGCACAACCCTCCAGCTTGCAGCCCTGGCAGGGTTTTGGATTTTTATCCAATTTGCCAGTCTGTGTCTTTTGATTGATGCATTTAGCCCATTTACATTTAGGGTTAATATTGTTATGTGTAAATTTGATACTGTCATTTTGATGCTAGCTGGCTGTTCGTTATTTGTTGTAGATTCTTCATTATGTTGATGCTCTTTAGCATTTAGTGTGATTTTGGAATGGCTGGTACTGGTTGTTCCTTTCTATGTGTAGTGCCTCTTTTAGGAGCTCTTGTAAAGCAGGCCTGGTGGTGACAAAATCTCTGAGTACTTGCTTGTTCGCAAAGGATTTTATTTTTCCTTCACTTCTGAAGCTCAGTTTGGCTGGATATGAAATTCTGGGTTGAAAGTTCTTTTCTTTAAGAATGTTGAATATTGGCCCCCACTCTCTTCTGGCTTGTAGTGTTTCTGCCGAGAGATCTGCTGTGAGTCTGATGGGCTTCCCTTTGTGGGTGACCCGACCTTTCTCTCTGGCTGCCCTTAGTATTTTCTCCTTTATTTCAACCTTGCTGAATCTGACGATTATATGCCTTGGGGTTGCTCTTTTTGCGGAATATCTTTGTGGTGTTCTCTGTATTTCCTGCATTTGAGTGTTGGCCTGTCTTGCTAGGTGGGGGAAATTTTCCTGGATGATGTCCTGAAGAGTATTTTCCAGCTTGGATTCATTCTCTTCGTCCCCTTCTGCTACACCTGTCAAACGTAGGTTAGGTCTCTTCACATAGTCCCACATTTCTTGGATACTTTGTTCACTCCTATTTGCACTTTTTTCTCTGATCTTGTCTTCTGGTTTTATTTCATTGAGTTGATCTTCAACTTCTGATATTCTTTCTTCTGCTTGGTCAATTAGGTTATTGAAACTTGTGCATGCTTCGCGAAGTTCTCGTATTGTGTTTTTCAGCTCCTTTAATTTATTCATATTTCTCTCTAAGTTATCCATTCTTGTTATCATTTCCTTGAATCTTTTTTCATATCTGTTTTCAAGGCTCTTAGTTTCTTTGCATTGATTTAAAACATGTTCTTTTAGCTCACAAAAGTTTCTCATTATCCACCTTCTGAAGTCTAATTCTGTCATTTCGTCACAATCATTCTCCGTCCAGCTTTGTTCCCTTGCTGGCGAGGAGTTTTGGTCCTTTCTAGGAGGCGAGGTGTTCTGGTTTCAGGTGTTTTCCTCCTTTCTGTGCTGGTTTCTTCCCATCTTTGTGGATTTATCCACCTGTCGTCTGTGTAGTTGCTGACTTTTTGATTGGGTCTCTGAGTGGACGCCCAGATTGTTGATGATGAAGTATTTCTGTTACTTGGTTTTCCTTCTACCAGTCTAGCCTCTCCACTGTACGACTGCTGAGGTCCACTCCAGGCCCTGCTTGTCTGGGGTGCACCTCTAGCAGCTGTGGCACAGTGAGGGATGCTACCAGTTTCTTTTTCTGCTATCTTTGTCCCAGGATGATGCCTGCCAAATGTCAGTCTTTTGGATATAGAGGGGTCAGGGAGCTGCTTGAGGAGACAGTCTGTACTTTATAGGAGCTCAAGTGCTGAGCTGTGAGCTCTGTTGTTCATTCAGGGCTCTTAGGCTGCTATGTTTAATTCTGCTGCAGCAGAGCTCATTAAAAAAACCTTTTTTCCTCAGATGCTCTGTCTCGGGGGGTTGGGGCTTTCTTTGTGAGTGTCTGTTGCACTGTCCTGCCTAGCTAGGAGGTAGTCTAGTCACTATTTGCCTGCCGAGGCTCCGCCCTGCTGGTGTGAGGTTTGCCCTGTTGCTGCAGGCTCTGCCCTTCTGCTGAGGTCTCCGCCCTGCTGCCACAGGCTATGCCCTGTGGCAGAGTCTCTCTGTTGTGGCGGGTTGCCTCGGCAATGGCAGGCTGCATCAGCAATGGGCGTGTACCTCAGTAGGGGCGGATTGCCTCAGTAATGGTGGACGCCCCTCACCCACGGAGCTTCATCATCCTGGGTTCAGCTGTGCCCACAGGGATCCTCTCCATCCGGAGCATTTGGAATCGCCATTTTGTTTGTCCCACTGCGCTACCCCAAATGCTGTTTCCCTGGAATCTCCTGGCCTGGCTCACTTTCCAAGTCCCATTCAGTCTCAAGTTCAGCCCTCTCAAGTCTCAGATTGCTGGTTCAACAGGGCACCCAGACCAGTGCACTTTGTGAGGAGTGCTGTGGAGTGCCGCTGCGCTGCAGCGCTGGCTGCCGGCTGCACCAGCTGCCGGCTGCACCAGCCAAATCCTCTGCCTGGTGTCCCACGTCTCTTTTATACCTGGGAATTTCCCCATTCTGTGGGCTACAAAGATCCGTCTGGAACTGCAGCCCTGACTCACCCTCCACGCATTCACCAAGAGCTTCAATTCTGGGTTGTTCTCACCATGCCATCTTGAGTCCCTTCTTTGTCTAGGAGCTTTTAAATGTAAATACCAGCAGCTGTACCTGGAAGCTGGGTGCATTCAATATGGCTTCTCTCTTTCTCTTTTACTTCTCACCACATGTGCCAGTGTCATGTCAGCCTTCGGCTAAAACTGTGTACAGGCATGGAGCCTGCCAAGTGGAGGCTGCATTTGCATAATAAAAGACTAGGTTGGTAGGACCAATCATTTTGCAGGGTATGTAAATGGCACACCTGGTCAAATCAATACCCTGAGTCCTGTGTAAATCAATCACCACCTCAAGCCTCTGTATAAAATGGATCCCCATTATGCCATAAACCTGAGATCCTCTCTTGGTTAACCCACTTTCTCAGCATGAGGCAGCCTTTACTCTCTTATTCTTTTTCTGTCTATTAAACTTTCTGCTCCTAAACCTAGTCCTGTGTGTCTGTGTCCTGAACTCTTTCTTGTCCATGTCAAAAATCAGGGTATACACCCCAGACAAGACAGCCATTTCACCAGGTGTCTACTGCCAGAGTGAGCAGTCCTCCAGTCCTTTCACCCATGCCTAGGATTCAGAAAGCAGCCATAGCATTCAAGCACACCAGGCAGGATTCCCAGTTTCCTCCATTGCCAGCCTTTGGATCTGTGTCTTCTTTCCAACCAATTTCAGGTTTTCTCTCCAAAGATCTGTTCAAATTATGTTGGTATAGTCAAAATGGAGGTCTCTGTAAAAGAGACATTTAGTCTCATTTAGGCTCATCTAGTCATCAATCATAGCCCTAATTCTCCTGTATCTACCCAGCCAGCTGTCAGAGCCTGGGAATTGGGAAGTGGTTTATTCTAAGGTTGGTGAAAATAATTTACCAACAAAAGTATAGGTTTGAAAAGAAAAGTTTGTTAGAAAGAAAAAATGCTGTGAAAGGGTGCAGCAGAGCACCTCAGCTGGAGAACTGAGCTCACCACAGGTGGATTTTCCTGAGGGTTATTTATGGACTTTAACAAAGGAGCTTTGGGTTGTAAAATCTAAATGAGTTTAGGCATGGCATTCCAGAAACAAATTAAAATGTTAGTTACTTACAGTAAAAGTTGAAGGAGTTCTGAAATTACGTGCTGTCTTTAGATATTAGGAAAATTTGATTCCATATTCCCAGGTAAGGATTTTTGCCTCTTGGATGGCCTACTGATCATCAACAAATGGTCTTTGCTCCCTTTTCAATTCCTAAGATAAGAATTTTTTTTCCTTGTGTAGTCTGTTTTATGGTTACCAGATGAGTTCCTCTCTTGTCAGTATCCAGATTGAGGTGGCAGTTGCCTGAATTGACAACTGAATAACTTAAAATAGAACCACCCTCCCATACACACAACCACACACGTTTCCACACACATTGTACCAATTTCGGATTCCTCTTAACTTGTGTACTGGAATTATGCAAAATTATTTAAAACGTAGCCTTTGGGGAAATACGTGTAAATGTACAGCGAATATGTCTGCATTATCTCTGCAACTTTGCATTAATCTATCATTATGAAAACTTTAACAGTCACCAGGAATGTATACACTTACATACATATTCCTCTAATATACATGAAGAGGAAGATAACCAGTTAAACAGATAGATGTTTATTAGCCGCATAGGTAAAACAAAATCCAAACATTTTTATTTGGTCTTTAAGAGAGAAGTGCTAATTGTAACATGTAAAAGTAAGGTAATCATTTTTCATTTTCAAGGTTGATAAATATAGGCTTGAATAAAACCTCACAAAAAGATATGGAATGTATAGTATTTTATTACAAAGATGTATTTTGACATTATCAGCTGTCATTTAAATTTTGTTGGATCATGGAAAGTTTTTAGAACTTTTGTAAACAACAAATGAAGACTAAGAAGTTGTTTGTAGAAAACAACTTCTTAAAGAAATAGACATTTGACAAGTGGACATCCAAACCAAATGAGAACCAGTTAGGTACACTTTTTCACATGTCCAGAATTATGGAATTACATATGACCTTCAGCAGTCATATGTATTACATATGTTTCAGTAAAACAAATGAGGGCTAAATAAACCTGTGACTACACAGCAACTACAAAGAGTGGTATAGGATCTAAAGTTGGAATATTTTTTATAAAAATGTAAAATATGTAAAGTAAGTTTAAATGTATAAATGCAATACATGAAATTTGACCTCTGGGCTTTTTGTGAGTGTGTGATTCTTGTGCAGTTCTAATAGCTTCATGGCATTAGATGCCATTTTTATTGTACACAGATCTGTATACTCTGTGCATTTGTGTGTTACCAGTAATTTTTTAACAAGCTTCATAATTATTTTGTCCTGTCTATTAACTGACAAATAGTTATGAACACCTATTTATAATCTTGTAAAAATTGTGTCAGTGTAAGCCTGCTGTGGTAGCTCATGCCTGTAATCCCAGCACTTTGGGAGGCCAAGGTGGGAGGATGACATGAGGTCCTGAGTTTGAAACTAGCCTGGCCTACAGGGTGAGGCCCTATCTGTTTCTACTACATATCCAGAAATTACCTGGGTGTGGTTGTAGAGCCTATAATCCCAGCTACTTGGGAGGCTGAGGCAAGAAAATGGCTTGATCCCAGGAGGTGGATGATGCAATGAGCCAAGAGAGCACCATTGCACTCCAGCCTGGGCAAGAAGAGCAAAACTTGATTCTGTTGCAAAAAAAAAAAAAAACATTGTGTCAGTGGTCAGTGTAATACAATTTTTTGGTGTGGTTCTTATTCCTTATTTCTCACTCTCTCTTGCTCTCATTTTTTTTTTTTTACATCCACAGGTAACACTGTATGATTTTATTCTGTATGAGATGATGTTTGATGTACAAAAGCAGTGTCAAATAGTCAAATCCAGAGAATTAATAAATGCATTTTCTCACAGTTATTATTTCTTTTTGGTAAGAGCAAATTAACATCCACACTGAACAAATTTCAACAATATACCTTCACTAACTATAGTTACCCTGCTACACAATGGATCCCTTTAAATTTATTACACCTGTCTGACTGTAATTACAAATCCTTTGATAAAACTCTTCCCATTATTTTTTTTTTTCACCTAAAGACTCCAGTCTCTGGTAAAAATCATTTTACTCTATAACTCTATAGAGTGTTCTATTTTTTCCTTTTAAGCTTTCTCATAAGAGTGACACCATGTAGTATTTGTCTTTGTGTACCTGATATAATTCACTCAACATAATGTCCTCCAAGTTTATGCCTGTTGCTGCAGATGAGAGTTTCATTTTTTTATAGCTGAATGCTATTTCATTGCATATATGTATCACATTTTCCTTATGTATTCACTAATTGACACTTGAGTTTATTACATAGCTTGGCTAATGTGAATAATGCTGAAATAAACATGGGAATGCATAGATCTTTTTGACATTCTGGATTCAATTCCTTTTGATATATACCCAAAAGTGGAATTTCCAGATAATATATTTGTCCTATATTTTAATTTTTTAGGAAGCTTCAAACTGTTCATGGAGTATAATGGGTATAGTGATGTAAATGGTATACTAATTTACATTTGCATCTGCAGTGTGCAAGGGTTTTCTTTCCTCCATAGTCTTAGTTTTTTGTTTCTTCTTTTCCTTATTTTGTTCTTTAAATAGTGATTATTCCAACTGAAATGTGGTGATGCCTCATTGTGGTTTTGATTTGCATGCTTTTTTTTGAGACAGAGTTTTATTCTTGTCGCCCAGGCTGGAAGGCAATGGTGTGATCTAAACTCACTGCAACCACCACCTCCCAGGTTGAAGCGATTCTCCTACCTCATCCTCCTGAGTAGCTGGGATTATAGAAGTGTGCCACCATGTCCAGATAATTTTTGTATTTTTAGTAGAATGGGTTCCATTATGTTGGCCAGGCTGGTCTCGACCTCCTGACCTCAGGGGGTTAGACTGCCTCGGTTTTCCAAAGGGCTGGGATTACAGATGTGAGCTATGAAGCTGACCATATGTCTTCTTCTGAATAATGCCTTTTGAGGAAAGCCTATTAAGAGACCTAATTTTTTATACAGAGTTATTTTTTTTTAATTTCAAAGTTTAACTTTTATTTTAGGTTCAGGGGTACATATGCAGGTTTGTTATACAGGTAAACTCATGTGATGGAGGTTTGTTATACAGATTATTTCATCACCCAGGTATTAAGGCTAGGGCCCATTAGTTGTTTTCCCTGATTCTCTCCCTCCTAACACTCTCTACCCTTTGACAGACCACTGTGTGTTTTTCCCCTCTATATGTCCATGTGTTCCTATCATTTAGCTCCCAATTATAAGTGAGGTTATGGAGTATTTGTTTGCTTGCTTGCTTTTGAATTTGTTTTTAATTCCTTATATATTTCGTTTAATCCCTTTCTGATGTATAGTTTTACTCTCATTATTTTACTCTGGTTATTACTATTTTTTTCTGTATGAAAGCTTTATAGAATGATGTAACCTCATTTGTCTGGTTTTTATGCTTGTACTTTTGAGGTCTGATCCAAGAAAATTCTTTCCAAGACCAAGGTCATTAAGCGTGTTTGTGTTTTATTCTAGTAGTGTGAGTTTGGGGTTTTCATTACATCTTTATTTTCATTGTTTATTAAAATGCATTTTTACAGATGAGGTCTCATTATATAGCCTAGGCCAGAGTGCAGTGGCATGAGTGTGGCATTCTACAGCGTTGAACTTCCAGACTCAAGTGACCCCCCAAGTAGGTAGAACTATAGGTGACAACACTGTATAGGCATTTTAATCCATTTGAGTAAATTTTAATATGTGGTAAGAGATAGGGTTCTAATTTCATTTTTCTGTGTATAGGTCTTTTGTTTTACTAGCACCACTTATTGAAGAGACTAACCTTTTCTTATTTTGTGTTCTTATCACCTCTGTAGAATATCAGCTGGCTATACATATGTGGATTTATTTTGCTCAGTGTTCTGTTGTATTGGTTTATAGCACTGCGATGCCTCCAGCTTTGTGGGTTCACTCCCCAACCCCACTATCGTCTTCTGTATTGCTTTGGGTATTCAGGGGTTTTTTGTGTGTGCATTTTAATATTAATTTATGATTTTTTTATTTCTGTGAAAAATGTCATTAATGTTTTAATAGAGATTGCATTGAATCTGTAGACCTTTTGGGGTCATATAAACATTTAAACCATATTACTTGTTCCAGTCGGTGAACATAAATAACTTTCAATTTTTTTATGCTATTTTAATTTTTTGCTAATGTTTCCTAGTTTTCAGAATGGATTTTTTATACCTCCTTGGCTAAATTTACTTTTAAGGTTGTTTTGTTTTTTTCCCAAAGCTATTGTAAATGGCATTGTTTCCTTGAGTTTCTTTTTTTATAAATATTTTGCTATTCGTGTATGAAATGCTACTTAATTTTGTATATTGATTTTGTTAACTGAAACTTTATTGATTTTCTGAATTAGTTCTACCTGCTTTATAGAGGCATTTTTAGAAATTTCCACATTATGTCAAAATTATGGATAATTTTACGTCTTTCTTTCCAATTTGGGTACCTATTTTTAAATTTCTCTTGTCTAAATGCTCTTGCTAAAAATTTCCAGTGTTATGTTTATAAAAAAAACTTTCAGTATTATATTTAACCAGTTAAAATGAACATCCTGGTGCTCTTTCAGATCTTTGCAGAAAACTTTTCTACTTTTAACTCTCATTGAGTGTGAAGTTAGCTGTGGGTATTTCGTGTATTGAATTATTTGGTTATTCTTGTCTATGTTATTTGTTAGGTGGAGTTAAAATTATTCTATGCATAAGTTCTTAAGAGATGTTGTTTTTAAAAGATGTTACATTTTCTCAAATGCTTTTTTACTTATTGAAATGACTGCCTAGATTTTCTTTTTCTTTTATTTTTTCATGTAATGTATGACATTTAATGATTCTTGTGTATTAAACCATTCCTGCATTCCTGTCATGTCTCTTGATGTTGGTGAAGGATTCTAAATGTGCATTATAAGTCAGTTTCCCAGTATTTTGATGAGGATTTTTACATTACGTTATTCGGGAATATTGGCCTGTAGTTTTTTGTCTTTTTTGTTGTGTCCTTGTCTGTTTTTGAAATCAGCATGACCCATCCCATGGAATGAAACAGTTCACATATCTTCTTCTTCTTTTTTTTCACCTAGATTAAAAAGAATTGGCAGGAGTTCTATTTCAGGGATATGTAGAATGCAGACTGAATCCATTGGGTTCCTAGGCTATTCTTTAAAAGGTGACTTTTTATTGCTGATTTGATTTTTTACCATGAATTTGTTTCTGGGTACCAGGTAAGATATCTCCTTTTTGTCTCTAATTATATTTTGTAGGGACTTTTCTTTTTTTTTTTAACTTTTGATTTTAGCTTTTTGTTTTTCTAATTCCTTGATTGAATCAACAAGTTTTGTATTTAATTTGTCTTTTTTAAATACTATGTTTTTGAGAGGACTCAAGACGGCACTGTGAGAACAACCCAGGATTGAAGCTCTCGCTGAATCCGCAGAGAGGTGAGTCAGAGCTGCATTTTCAGACTGATCTTTGTTGCCCACAGAACAGGGAAATTCCCAAGTATAAAGGAGACGTGGGATGCCAGGCGGAGGCTTGGCCTGGTGAAGCCAGCAGCTGGGGTGGCAGTGGCCGGCCCTACCCAGCGCTCCCCACAGGGTGTGCTTGTCCGGGTGCCCTGTTGAACCAGCAACCTGAGACTTGAGAGGGCTGAACTTGAGACTGAATGGGTCTTGGACAGTGGGCCAGCCCAGGGGATTGCATGGACACAGCGTGTGGGGTAGCACAGTGAGACGGACAAAAGGGCGATTCCAAACACTCCCCATGGAGACAGTCCCTGAGACGCTCTGTGGGGGAGGGGTGTCCACCATTACCGACGAAACCCGCTCCTACTGAGATACACTCCAACTGCTGACGCAGCCTGCCATTGCTAAGACAACCCATTACAACAGAGAGCCGCCGCCACAGGGCGTAGCCCATGGCAGAGACCGCAGCAGAAGAGTAGAGCCTGCAGCAACAGGGCGAACCTCACAACAGCAGGGCAGAGCCTCGGCAGGCAAATAGTGACTAGACTGCCTCCTAGCTGGGCAGGACACCTCAAGGGACATCCAAAAACAAAGCCCCAAACCCCCAAGAGAGAGCATTTGAGAAAAAAAGGGTTTTTTAATGAGCTCTGTTGCAGCAGAATCAAACATAGCAACCTAACACCCCTGAATGCACAACAGAGCTCACAGCTCAGCAATTGAGCTCCTATAAAGTACAGACTTTCTCCTCAAGCAGCTCCCTGACCCCTCTATATCCAAAAGACTGACATTTGGCAGGCATCATCCTGGGACAAAGATAGCAGAAAAAGAAACTGGTAGCATCCCTCACTGTTGCGCAGCTGCTATAGGTGCACCCCAGACAAGCAGGGCCTAGAGTGGACCTCAGAAGTCATACAGCAAAGGGGCTAGACTGGTAGAAGGAAAACCAAGTAACAGAAATACTTCATCACCAACAATCTGGGTGTCCACTCAGAGACCCAATCGAAAAGTCAGCAACTACGCAGACAACAAGTGGAGAAATCCACAAAGATGGAAAAAAACAGCGCAAAAAGGAGGAAAACACCCGAAACCAGAACACCTCGCCTCCTAGAAAAAACCAAAACTCCTCACCAGCAAGGGAACAAAGCAGGACGGAGAATGACTGTGATGAAATAACGGAATTACACTTCAGAAGGTGGATAATGAGAAACTTTTGTGAGCTAAAAGAACATGTATTAAATCAATGCAAAGAAACTACGAACCTGGAAAAAAGATATGAAAAAAGATTTGCGGAAATGATAACAAGAATGGATAACTTAGAGAGGAATATGAATGAATTAAAGGAGCTGAAAAACACAATACGAGAACTTCACGAAGCATGTACAAGTTTCAATATCCGACTTGACCAAGCAGAAGAAAGAATATCTGAAGTCGAATATCAACCCAATGAAATAAAATGAGAAACCAAGATCAGAGAAAAAAGCGCAAAAAGGAATGAACAAAGTCTCCGAGAAATGTGGGACTATGTGAAAAGACCTAACCTACATTTGATAGATGTACCAGAAGGGGACGAAGAGAATGAATCCAAGCTGGAAAATGCTCTTCAGGACATCATCCAGAAAAAATTCCCCCACCTAGCAAGACAGGTCAACACTCAAATGAAGGAAATACAGAGAACACCACAAAGATATTCCGCAAGAAGAGTAACCCCAAGGCACGTAATTGTCAGATTCAAAAAGGTTGAAATAAAGGAGAAAATACTAAGGGCAGCCAGAGAGAAAGGTTGGGTCACCCACAAAGGGAAGCCCATCAGACTCACAGCAGATCTCTCGGCAGAAACTCTACAAGCCAGAAGAGAGTGGGGGCCAATATCTAACATACTTAAAGAAAATAACTTTCAACCCAGAATTTCACATCCAGCCAAACTGAGCTTCAGAAGTGAAAGGAAAATAAAATCCTTTGCGAACAAGCAAGTACTCAGAGATTTTGTCACCACCAGGCCTGCTTTACAAGAGCTCCTAAAAGAGGCACTACACATAGAAAGGAACAACCAGTACCAGCCATTCCAAAATCACACTAAATGCTAAAAAGCATCAACATAATGAAGAATCTACAACAACTAACGGGCAAAACGGCCACCTAGCATCAAAATGGCAGTATCAAATTCACACATAACAATATTAACCCTAAATGTAAACGGACTAAATGCACCAATCAAAGACACAGACTGGCAAATTGGATAAAAAGCCAAGACCCATCAGTGTGCTGTATTCAGAAAACCCATCTCACATGCAAGGATACACAAAGGATCAAAATAAAGGGGTGGAGGAAGGTTTACCACGCAAATGGAGAGCAAAAAAAAAGCAGGAGTTGCAATTCTCATCTCTGATAAAATAGACTTTAAAGCAACAAAGACCAAAAGAGATAAAGAAGGCCATTACGAAGCTCTCGGTTAATCTGCGGAGAGGTGAGTCAAAGCTGCATTTTCAGACTGATCTTTGTTGCCCACAGAATGGGGAAATTCCCAAGTATAAAGGAGACACGAGACACCAGGCAGAGGCTCTGCCTGGAGAAGCCAGCAGCCGGGGTGGCGGCGGCCGGCCCTACCCAGCGATCCCCACAGGGCGCGCTTGTCCAGGTGCCCTGTTGAAACAGCAACCTGAGACTTGAGAGGGCTGAACTTGAGACTGTAAGGGACTTGGGCAGTGGGCCAGCCCAGGGGATTGCAGGGACACAGCGTGTGGTGGGACAGACAAAATGGTGATTCCAATCGCTCACGGTGGAGACCGTCCCTGAGGCGCTCCGTGCGGGAGGGGTGTCCACGATTACCGAGGCAACCCGCCCCGACTGAGACACACGCCCACTGCTGACGCAGCCTGCAGTTGCCGAGGCAACCCGCCCCTACTGACATACATGCCCACTGCTGACGCAGCCTGCCGTTGCCGAGGCAACCCGCTACAACAGAGAGACTCCACTGCAGGGCGTAGCCCGTGGTAAACAACGCAGCAGGACAGCAAGAGCCTGCAGCAACAGGGCGAGCCTCACAACAGCAGGGCGGAGCCTTGGCCATCAAATAGTGATTAGACTACCTCCTAGCTGGGCAGGACACCTCAACGGACATCCAAAAACAAAACCCCAACCCCCAAGACAGAGCATTTGAAAATAAAGGGGGTTTTTTAATGAGCTCTGTTGCAGCAGAATCAAACATAGCAGCCTAACAGCCCTGAATGAACAACAGAGCTCACAGCTCAGCACTTGAGCTCCTATAAAGTACAGACAGTCTCCTCAAGCAGCTCCCTGACCCCTCTATATCCAAAAGACTGACATTTGGCAGGCATCATCCTGGGACAAAGATAGCAGAAAAAGAAACTGGTAGCATCCCTCACTGTTCTGCAGCTGCTATAGGTGTACCCCAGACAAGCAGGGCCTGGAGTGGACCTCAGCAGTTGTACAGTGAAGGGGCCAGACTGGTAGAAGAAAAACCAAGTAACAGAAATAATTCATCACCAACAATCTGGGTGTCCACTCAGAGACCCAATCGAAAAGTCAGCAACTACGCAGATGACAAGTGAATAAATCCTCAAAGATGGGAAGAAACCAGCGCAAAAAGGAGGAAAACACCCAAAACCAGAACACCTCGCCTCCTAGAAAAGACCAAAACCCCTCACCAGCAAGGGAACAAAGCTGGACAGAGAATGACTGTGATAAAATGACGGAATTAGACTTCAGAAGATGGATAATAAGAAACTTCCATGAGGTAAAAGAACATGTTCTAAATCAATGCAAAGAAACTAAGAACCTTGAAAAGAGATTTGAGAAAATGATGACAAGAATGGATAACTTAGAGAGGAATATGAATGAACTAAAGAAGCTGAAAAACACAATATGAGAATTTCCAAAAGCATGCTAAAGTTTCAATAGCCGACTTGACCAAGCAGAAGAAAGAATATCTGAAGTTGAAGATCAACTCAATGAAATAAAATGAGAAACCAAGATCAGAGAAAAACGCGCAAAAAGGAATGAACAAAGTCTCCAAGAAATGTGGGACTATGTGAAAAGACCTAACTTACGTTTGACAGGTGTACCAGAAGGGGACGAAGAGAATGAATACAAGCTGGAAAATACTCTTCAGGACATCATCCAGGAAAATTTCCCCCACCTAGCAAGAGAGGTCAACACTCAAATGCAGGAAATACAGAGAACACCACAAAGATATTCCACAAGAAGAGCAACCCCAAGGCACATAATCGTCAGACTCAACAAGGTTGAAATAAAGGAGAAAATACTAAGGGCAGCCAGAGAGAAAGGTCGGGTCACCCACATCAGACTCACAGCAGATCTCTCGGCAGAAACACTACAAGCCAGAAGAGAGTGGGGGCCAATATTCAACATTCTTAAAGAAAAGAATTTTCAACCCAGAATCTCACATTCAGCCAAACTGAGCTTCAGAAGTGAAGGAAAAATAAAATCCTTTGCGAACAAGCAAGTACTCAGAGATTTTGTCACCAGGCCTGCTTTACAAGAGCTCCTGAAAGAGGCACTACACATAGAAAGGAAGAACCAGTACCAGCCATTCCAAAATGACACTAAATGCTAAAGAACATCAACATACTGAAGAATCTAGAACAACTAACGGGCAAAACAGCCACTTAGCATCAAAATAGCAGTATCAAATTCACACATAACAATATTAACCCTAAATGTAAATGGACTAAATGCACCAATCAAAAGACACAGACTGGCAAATTGGATAAAAATCCAAAACCCATCAGTGTGCTGTATTCAGAAAACCCATCTCACATGCAAGGATACACAAAGACTCAAAATGAAGGGAGGGAAGAAGATTTACAAAGCAAATGGAGAGCAAAAAAAAAAAATAAGTTGCAGTTCTCATCTATGATAAAATAGACTTTAAAGCAACAAATATCAAAAGAGACAAAGAAGGCCATTACATAATGGTAAAAGGATCAATACAACAAGAAGAGCTAACGATCCTAAACATACATGGACCCAATACAAGAGCACCCAGATACATAAGGCAAGTTCTTAATAACTTACAAAGAGGCTTGGACTCCCACACAATAATACTGGGAGACTTTAACACTCCACTGTCAATATTAGACAGATCAACCAGACAGAAAATCAACAAGGATATCCAGGGCTTGAACTCAGACCTGGAGCAAGCAAACCTGATAGATATTTACAGAACTCTCCACCCCAAATCCACAGAATATACATTCTTCTCAGCACCACATCACACCTACTCTAAAATTGACCACATAATTGGAAGTAAAGCACTGCTCAGCAAATGCAAAACAACTGAAATCATAACAAACAGCCTCTCAGACCATAGTGCAATCAAGTTAGAACTCAGAATTCAGAAACCGACCCAGAACCACACAGCTTCATGGAAACTGAACAACTGGCTCTTGAATGTTGACTGGGTAAACAATGAAATGAAGGCAGAAATAAAGAAGTTCTTCGAAACCAATGAGAACGAAGACACAACCTGCCAGAATCTCTGGGACACATTTAAAGCAGTCTCTAGAGGAAAGTACATAGCAGTAAGTGCCCATATGAGAAGAATGGAGAGATCCAAAATTGACACCCTATCGTCAAAATTGAAAGAGCTAGAGGAGCAAGATCAAAAAAACTCAAAACGCAGCAGAAGATGAGAAATTACTAAGATCAGAGCTGAGCTGAAGGAGATTGAGACACGAAAAACCCTTCAAAAAATCAATAAATCCAAGAGCTGGTTTTTTGAAAAGATCAACAAAATAGACAGACCACTAGCCAGATTGATTAAAAAGAACAGAGAGAACAACCAAATAGATGCAATAAAAAATGATAAGGGGAAATCACCACAGATTCCACAGAAATTCAAACCATCATCAGAGAATATTACAAACAACTCTATGCGCATAAACAAGTAAACCTGGAAGAAATGGACAAATTCCTGGACTCCTGTGTCCTCCCAAGCCTAAACCAGGAGGAAGCTGAAACTATGAATAGACCAATAACAAGGTCTGAAGTTGAGGCAGCAATTAAGAGCCTACCACACAAAAAAAGCCCAGGTCCAGACGGGTTCACAGCCGAATTCTACCAGACACACAAGGAAGAACTGGCCCCATTTCTTCTAAAACTATTTCAAACAATCCAAAAAGAGGGAAGCCTTCCCAAATCATTTTATGAGACCAACATCATTCTGATACCAAAACCCGGCAGAGACCCAACAAGAAAAGAAAACTTCAGGCCAATATCCATGATGAACATAGATGCAAAAATCTTCAATAAAATATTGGCAAGCCGATTGCAACAGCAAATCAAAAAACTTATTCATCACGATCAAGTAGGATTCATCCCGGGGATGCAAGGCTGGTTCAACATACGCAAGTCTATCAATGTAATTCACCACATAAACAGAACCAAAAACAAAAACCACATGATTATCTCAATGGACGCAGAGAAGGCATTTGACAAAATTCAACAGCCCTTTATGCTAAAAACCCTCAATAAACTCGGTATCGATGGAACGTATCTCAAAGTAATAAAAGCTATTTATGACAAACCAACAGCCAATATCATACTGAATGGGCAAAAACTGGAAGCATTCCCTTTGAAATCTGGCACTAGACAAGGATGCCCTCTTTCACCACTCCTATTCAATATAGTACTGGAAGTTCTAGCCAGAGCAATCAGGCAAGAAAAAGAAATAAAGGGTATTCAAATAGGAAAGATGGAAGCCAAATTGTCTCTATTTGCAGACGACATGATAGTATACCTAGAAGACCCCATTGCCTCAGCCCAAAAACTCCTGAAACTGATAAACAACTTCAGCAAAGTCTCAGGATATAAAATCAATGTGCAAAAATCACAAGCATTCATCTACACCAATAACAGACTTAAAGAAAGCCAAACCAAGAGCGAACTACCATTCGCAATTGCTACAAAAAGAATAAAATACCTTGGAATACAACTCACAAGGAACGTAAGGGACCTCTTCAAGGAGAACTACAAACCACTGCTCAACGAAATCAGAGAGGACACAAACAGATGGAGAAACATTCCATGTTCATGGTTAGGAAAAATTAATATCGTGAAAATGGCTATACTGCCCAAAGTAATTTACAGAATCAACGCTATCCCCATCAAGCTACCATTGACTTTCTTCACAGAACTGGAAAAAACCACCATGAACTTCATATGGAAGTAAAAGAGAGCCCGCATAGCCAAGTCAATTCTAAGCAAAAAGAACACAGCGGGGGGCATCACACTACCGGATTTCAAACTATACTACAAGGCTACAGTAATCAAAACAGCATAGTACTGGTACCAAAACAGAGATATAGACCAATGGAACAAAACAGAGGCACCGGAGGCAACACAACATACATACAACTATACAATCTTTGATAAACCCGACAAAAACAAGCAATGGGGAAAGGATTCCATGTTTAACAAATGGTGTTGGGAAAACTGGTTAGCCATGTGCAGAAAGCAGAAACTGGACCCCTTCCTGACACCTTACGCTAAAATTAACTCCAGATGGATTAAAGACTTAAACGTAAGACCTAGCATTATAAAAACCCTAGAAGAAAATCTAGGCAAAACTATCCAGGACATAGGAGTAGGCAAGGACTTCATGAACAAAACACCAAAAGCATTGGCGACAAAAGCCAAAATAGACAAATGGGACCTAATGAAACTCCACAGCTTCTGCACGGCAAAAGAAACAGTCACTAGAGTGGATCGGCAACCAACAGAATGGGAAAAAATTTTTGCAGATTACCCATCTGACAAAGGGCTGATATCCAGAATTTACAAAGAACACAAACAGATCTACAGGAAAAAAACAAACAAACCCATTCAGAAGTGGGCAAAGGATATGAACAGATACTTTACGAAAGAAGACATATATGAGGCCAACAATCATATGAAAAAATGCTCATCGTCACTGATCATCAGAGAGATGCAAATCAAAACCACATTGAGATACCATCTCACGCCAGTTAGAATGGCGATCATTAAAAAATCTGGAGACAACAGATGCTGGAGAGGATGTGGAGAAAAAGGAACACTTTTACACTGTTGGTGGGAGTGTAAATTAGTTCAACCATTGTGGAAGACAGTGTGGCGATTCCTCAAGGCCTTAGAAATAGAAATTCCATTTGACCCAGCAATCCCATTACTGGGTATATATCCAAAAGACTATAAATCGTTCTACTATAAGGACACATGTACACGAATGTTCATTGCAGCACTGTTTACAATAGCAAAGACCTGGAATCAACCCAAATGCCCATTGATAATAGACCGGATTGGAAAAATGTGGCACATATACACCATGGAATATTATGCAGCAATCAGAAATGATGAGTTTGTGTCGTTTGTAGGGACATGGATGAATCTGGAGAACATCATCCTCAGCAAACTGACACAAGAACAGAAAATGAAACACCGCATATTCTCACTCATAGGTGGGTGATGAAAAATGAGAACACATGGACACAGAAAGGGGAGTACTAAACACTGGGGTCTATTGGGGGGAAAAGGGGAGGGCCAGTGGGAGGGGGAGGTGGGGAGGTCTAGCCGGGGGAGAAAAGCCAAATGTGGGTGAAGGGGAGAAGAAAAGAAAGCACACTGCCATGTGTGTACCTACGCAACTGTCTTGCATGCTCTGCTCATGTACCCCAAAACCTATAATCCAATAAAAAATTAAAAAAATAAATAAATAAAAATAAAAATAATAAAAGAGAGAACAACCAAATAGATGCAATAAAAAATGATAAAGGGGAAATCACCACAGACTCCACAGAAATTCAAACCATCATCAGAGAATATTACAAACAACTCTATGCACATAAACTAGTAAACCTGGAAGAAATGGATAAATTCCTGGACTCCTGTGTCCTCCCAAGCCTAAAGCAGGAGGAAGCTGAAACTATGAATAGACCAATAACAAGGGCAGAAGTCGAGGCAGCAATTAAGAGCCTACCACACAAAAAAAGCCCAGGTCCAGACGGGTTCACAGCCGAATTCTACCAGACACGCAAAGAGGAGCTGGTACCATTCCTTCTAAAACTATTCCAAATGATCCAAAAAGAGGGAATCCTTTCCAAATCATTTTATGAGACCAACATCATCCTGATACCAAAACCCGGCAGAGACCCAACGAGAAAAGAAAACTTCAGGCCAATATCCATGATGAACATAGATGCAAAAATCTTCAATAAAATATTGGCAAGCCCATTGCAACAGCAAATCAAAAAACTTATTCATCACGATCAAGTAGGATTCATCCCGGGGATGCAAGGCTGGTTCAACATACTCAAGTCTATCAATGTAATTCACCACATAAACAGAACCAAAAACAAAAACCACATGATTATCTCAATTGACGCAGAGAAGGCATTTGACAAAATACAACAGTTTTTAGCATAAAGCTAAAAATCCTCAACAAACTCGGTATCGATGGAACGCATCTCAAAGTAATAAAAGCTATTTATGACAAACCAACAGCCAATATCATACTGAATGGGCAAAAACTGGAAGCATTCCCTTTGAAATCCGGCACTAGACAAGGATGCCCTCTTTCACCACTCCTATTCAATATAGTACTGGAAGTTCTAGCCACAGCAATCAGGCAAGAAAAAGAAATAAAGAGTATTCAAATAGGAAAGGTGGAAGCCAAATTGTCTCTATTTGCAGACAACATGATAGTATACCTAGAAGACCACATCGCCTCAGCCCAAAAATTCCTGAAACTAATAAGCAACTTCAGCAAAGTCTCAGGATATAAAATCAATGTGCAAAAATCACAAGCATTCGTCTACACCAATAACAGACTTAAAGAAAGCCAAATCAAGAGCGAACTGCCATTCGCAATTGCTACAAAAAGAATAAAATACCTTGGAATACAACTCTCAAGGAACGTAAGGGACCTCTTCAAGGAGAACTACAAACCACTGCTCAACGAAATAAGAGAGGACACAAACAGATGGAGAAACATTCCATGTTCATGGTTAGGAAGAATTAATATCATGAAAATGGCTATACTGCCCAAAGTAATTTACAGAATAAATGCTATCCCCATCAAGCTACCATTGACTTTCTTCACAGAACTGGAAAAAACCACCATGAACTTCATATGGAAGCAAAAGAGAGCCTGCATAGCCAAGTCAATTCTAAGCAAAAAGAACACAGCGGGGGGCATCACACTACCGGATTTCAAACTATACTACAAGGCTACAGTAATCAAAACAGCATGGTACTGGTACCAAAACAGAGATATACACCAATGAAACAAAACAGAGGCACCGGAGGCAACACAACGTATCTACAACCATACAATCTTTGATAAACCTGACAAAAACAAGCAATGGGGAAAGGATTTCCTGTTTAACAAATGGTGTTGGGAAAACTGGCTAGCCATGTGCAGAAAGCAGAAACTGGACCCCTTCCTGACACCTTACACTAAAATTCACTCCAGATGGATTAAAGACTTAAACATAAGACCTGGCACGATAAAAACCCTAGAAGGAAATCTAGGCAAAACCATTCAGGACATAGGAGTAGGCAAGGACTTCATGAACAAAACACCAAAAGCATTGGCAACAAAAGCCAAAATAGACAAATGGGACCTAATCAAACTCCACAGCTTCTGCACGGCAATAGAAACAGTCACTAGAGTGGATCGGCAACCAGCAGAATGGGAAAACATTTTTGCAGTTTACCCATCTGACAAAGGGCTGATATCCAGAATTTACAAAGAACTCAAGCAGATTTACAGGAAAAAAGCAAACAAGCCCATTCAAAAGTGGGCAAAGGATATGAACAGACACTTTACGAAAGAAGACATATATGAGGTCAACAATCATATGAAAAAATGCTCATCGTCACTGGTCATCAGATAGATGCAAATCAAAACCACATTGAGATACCATCTCACGCCAGTTAGAATGGCGATCATTAAAAAATCTGGAGACAATAGATGCTGGAGAGGATGTGGAGAAAAAGGAACACTTTTACACAGTTGGTGGGAGTGTGAATTAGTCCAACCATTGTGGAAGACAGTGTGGTGATTCCTCAAGGCCTTAGAAATAGAAATTCCATTTGACCCAGCAATCCCATTACTGGGTATATATCCAAAGGACTATAAATCATTCTACTATAAGGACACATGCACACGAATATTCATTGCAGCACTGTTTACAATAGCAAAGACCTGGAATCAACCCAAATGCCCATTTATCATAGACTGGATTGGGAAAATGTGGCACATATACACCATGGAATATTATGCAGCAATCAGAAATGATGAGTTTGTGTCGTTTGTAGGGACATGGATGAATCTGGAGAACATCATTCTCAGCAAACTGACACAAGAACAGAAAATGAAACACCACATATTCTCACTCATAGGCGGGTGATGAAAAATGAGAACACATGGACACAGGTAGGGGATTACTAAACACTGGGGTCTTTTGTGGGGGAAAGGAGAGGGCCAGTGGGAGGGGCAGGTGGGGAGGGATAGCCTGGGGAGAAATGCCAAATGTGGGTGAAGGGGAGAAAGGAAGCAAAATACACTGCCATGTGTGTACCTACGCAACTCTCTTGCATGTTCTGTTCATGTACCCCAAAACCTAAAATGCAATAAAAAATTTAAAAAAAAAAAGTTCTGCTCTAGTGTACCACCAAGCTGACTGGCATCTTAACTCTGTCTCTCTGCAAGCAGGGGCGCTGCTGGAGACTCTCTACCTCTTGAGATTGTTAGAACTTGGACAATCGTGATGACCTATAGGAAAGTGCTCTGAGAGGTCTAACAACTGCACAGATGCTCACTATAATTCCTCCTGGCCTCTGCTGTGACCGCTGTTTTTCCTTCCTGTTGCAGGAAGGGGGATCAATCTTAAGCAAACGTGATGTATGCATGTGCCTTCTAAGGTGTGAACTTCATGCAAGTAATCTCATGAGATCCTTATGACCACCCTGTACCCATAAGGAAAATAAACATGAGATGGGCTTCAAGATCACACAGATGGTAGCTGAACCACAATGTAAATCCATGTTAACCTCCCTTTTAAAATCTCGAGGCTCATTCTCCTCCCTATCCCATGCAAACTGTAATTCTTCTTGCAATGCCCCTTTAGGTTTCCATTTCCCTGTCATCCCTCTCCATCATTCTCTTCCACCCCTCATCTTACCCTCATTAAAAAAAAAAAAAACTCTCTTCAAACACTTTAACACAGGAGGCCGTGGTTGCAGTAAGCCAAGATGGCGCCACTGCACTCCAGCCTGGATGACAGAGTAAGACTGTCTTAGAAAAAAAAAAAAAAAATGCTCTCTTCCCTTACACTTCCCTTCCTAGACCAGTGACTTCTACTTAATTTGGTGGAATATTCTTTGCCAGTCTGCCAGCTGAATGCTGCCATTCTTTTCTCCCCACCCAGGTATATAATTATTTTAATGGGAGCTTTGTGGAAAAACATGTGATACTCTCAAATCCCACCAGTTATTACCCATTTGCCCCACCTCCACTGGGAGTTGCCCTGAGCAACCATGCTGTTGGACACAAGGGTGCTTGCAAGAGTGAAGCCAGGAGGTTCCGCTCAGTGGCATTTCTTCAAGGAGGTGACTGCAGAACAGGGTTAGAAAGTAGAGGGTACAGTAAGGAGTGACTGGGAGATTCTGAGGGCATATACAGGATCAAATAAATTATCATGTGTTGTAGTTGGAGAACTAGCTTTACTTGGACAGAACAGAGGGACCAAGGAAAACACAAGTCCCTTCTTTGGAAAGCCTGTATTCTCTCCCTTCCCAGTTCTCTATTTAAACCCTTCCTGGTCAGAGAGGCAGCTCTTGGGGCTATGAGTCACAGGTGGCTACTAAGAGGTGATGTTTGATCTACCTCTAAGTTCCAGGCAGGAAAGAGGTGGCGGACAAAGCTTCACCCGAGAGTTTTGTCATGAATTCACTTGCAAGAGGGGGTTGATGCCACATTATCACACTCAGGAGGTATCTTCTAAGACTGCAGCAGAGATAATGACTAGGAGGCGCTGTGTTTCAGCACAGGAAGTATATGCCCAGCACCAAAGCTGCACCTCATTTTGCATCTATTCTCTCTCTCATAAACACACACAGACACACACACACACACTACAGAAATTGGGAGCAGGTGGACAGTGACTTATTATTGCTAGATACCATAGAGAGACAAAAGTCCAGAAAAAGTGATGTTACACTTTATAAATTTAGCAAGATGTCAGTGCCGCTGCTTGTTGCCTGCCTGCTATAGCATTGCTCAAGCCCTCCTGGTCTCCTTTCCCACTCACACCTGCAGTCGGCAGTGAGGCCCTTCAAGAGATGCCTGGTCTGTGAGGTTATTTAAGTCAGGAAACATTAATCTAATGAAATGCTTTGAAGCAGAGGCTAGGGTGTGCAAGTCTTCCCACTTACTGGAGTTGCTGTTATCTTTAAGATTTAATTAAAAGAGGTTCAAAAATCTCCATCCCCTCTGCAGTGGAAAAGGTGTCCTCCTGACAATATCACTGCAGTCTCTCAGTCCCTAGATCCTGCTTGTGCTGAATTCTTCCTCTATCTCCTGTTCCCTCCTGACTTTGCTCTCACCTTTCCTGAAGGAATCACCCCCACTGGACACCCCCACATCTTGTCATCTCTTCACTCCCTAATTGCTGCCACCTCCAGGCTCTGTGTTAAGCAGACATTTCTGGATGGACAGGCAACAGAAAGAAGTAACACCATTCTACTGCTCAGTAAATAACGTAAGACTGAATATTATACATTCCAGTTTTTAAATTCTCCTTGAGCCATTGCTGCCACTGAAGAGGTTTTACTGACTTCCTTTCTCATTGGTTTAGTCACTAACACCTTGCAATACCTCTGGCCCTTTGCCCCCAACCTCTCATCCTTTCCTTGCTAGTCATATTGCCCCACCCAGTAAAATTTCTACACTTTTTAGACAGTTATCCTATTGTTTTGTTGGTTCCTGAAATTGATTTTTGTTGGAGTGTGCTGAGAACACTTAAAATCCAATCCATTGGTACTTTTCAAGTTCAGAACACATTATTACCAAGGATAGCCACCATGAGGTACATGGATCACTTGAACTTATTCCTCCTAACTGAAATGTTGTGTCATTTTTCCTTGTGTGTGCATGACAGGGTCTCATTCTGTTGCACAGGCCAGAGTGCAGTTTTGCAATCAGCTCATGGCAGCCTTCGCCTCTGGGTTCAAGCCATTCTCCTGCCTCAGCCTTCCAAGTAGCTGGGACTACAGGTGTGCACCACCATGCACAGTTAATTGTTTATAGTTTTGGAGAGACAGGGTTTTGTCATGTTGCCCAGGCTGGTCTCAAACCCTTGGACTCAAACGATTGGCCTGCCTCTGCCTCCAAAGTGCTGGGATTGCTGGCATATGCCACCACTGCCACCCCCATGTCTCTGACTCAGCCCAGGCTGAGTCCTCCATTCCTTCCTTCCTCCCTCCCACCCTCCCTCCTTTCCTTCTTTCCTTCCTTCCTTCCTTCTCTTTCCTTCCCTTATTCTCCATCCTTCCTTCCTCCCTCTCCCTCCCTCCTTCCCATCTCCCTTTCTTTCTTTCTCTCTCTTTCTTTCTCTCTCTTTCTTTCTCCCTTCTCCCTTCCTCTCTTTCTTTTTCTTTCTTTCTCTTTCTCTCTTCCATCTCTCCTTTCCTCCCTTCTTCTCTCCCTCCCTCATTTCCTTCCTTCTTTCCTTCCTTCCTTTTTTCTTCCTTCTCCTTCCTTCTTTCATTCTCCTTCCTTCCTCCCCTTCCCTCCCTCCCATCTCTCTTTTTCTTTCTTTCTTTCTTCTTTCCTCGCTCTCTCACCCCCTCCCTCCCTTCCCTCCTTCCTTCTTTTTCCTTCTTTTTTCTCTCCTCTTTTTCTTTCTTTTTTCTTCTTTATTTTGAGATGGAGTCCTGCTCTGCCACCCAGGCTGGAGTGCAGTGGCGCAATCTCAGCTCACTGCAACCTCTGCCTCTCAGGTTTAAGTGATTCTCCTGCCTCAGCCTCCCAAGTAGCTGGGATTACAGGCACTCACCACCACACCCAGCTAATTTTGTATTTTTAGTAGTGACAGGGTTTCTCCTTGTTGGTCAGCTTGTCTCCAATTCCTGACTTCAGGTGATCCACCCACCTTGGCCTCCCAAAGTGCTGGGATTACAGGCATCAACCACCACTCCCATCCAGAATTGTTTTCTTTAAAACAACTTTTCCGTACTGGGCACGGTGGGTAACACCTGTAATCCCAGCACTTTGGGAGGTCAAATCTAGTGGATTACTTGAGCTCAGGAGTTTGCGACTTGCCTGGGTAACATGGTGAAATCCTTGGCATGGTGGCTCATGCCTGCAATCCAAGCTACTGGGGAGGCTGACGTGAGAGGATCACTTGAGTTCAGGATGTCGAGGCTACAATGAGCCATGATCACATCACTGCCCTCCAGCCTAAATGACAGAGTGAGACTGTATCTCAAATAAATAAGTAAATAAATAAATATAAATAGATTTTCTGTTTCTGTTTTCTTTCCTTTTTCAGTCCTCTTTACTTGAAAGTTTATATCTTGTTCAGAAAATAAATATGGCTCAGGCATGGTGGCTCATGCCTATAAACCTAGCAATTCAGGAGGCTGAGGCAGGAGGATCATTTGAGCCCAGGAGTTGGAGATCAGTCAGGGCAAAATAGTGAGACCCCATGTCTTTTTCTTTTTTTTCAGATGGAGTCTCCCTCTGTCACCCAGGCTGGAGTGCAATGGCGCGATCGCATATCACTGCAACCACCTCCTCCCAGGTTCAAGCCATTCTCCTGCCTCAACCTCTTGAGTAGCTGGAATTACAGGTACCCACCAGGCATGAGCCTGGCTAATTTTTGTATTTTTGGTAGAGACAGGTTTCATCCTGTTGGCCCAGATTGTCTCCATCTCTTGACCTCATGATCTGCCTGCCTTGGCCTCCCAAAGTGCTAGAATTACAGGCCTGAGCCACCATGCCCTGCCTGACCCTGTACCTTTTTAAAGAAAAAAGAAGAAAAGAAAAGAAGCATGATATTCTTTCTCCCTAATGCCAGTTCTTCATCTAAGAGCCTGTTCTCTGCACCATCTCTCCATCTCCTGGGTGATCATCTCCCTCTTCTCAGACTCTAGCTTTAATGTTCATATTTTTAATCTTATAATCCCAGACTTGAGGCATTGATTGTCTGTCTTCTTAAATCACATTTATTTTGTCACTTTGTTTTATCATTATTTTAAACCTCTTAACTTTTATCTCTTGTGGAGAGTAACTTCTAAGCCCAACTTCAGAGCTTTTTATTTGAATTGTGTATTTGCTGATTTTAACTTTGTGTTACATGTTAGCCTTCTCATTTAGAAAGTTTTCATCTTATTGGTGCTAGTCTTTCTTTTTTTTATTGAGATGGAGTTTCAAGTTTCGCTCTTGTTACCCAGGCTGGAGTGCAATGGCGTGATCTCGGCTCACTGCAACTTCCACCTCCTGGGTTCAGGCAGTTCTCCTGCCTCAGCCTCCCGAGTAGCTGGGATTACAGGCATGCGCCACCGTGCCCAGCTAATTTTTTGTATTTTTAGTAGAGACGGGGTTTCACCATATTGACCAGGATGGTCTCAATCTCTTGACCTCGTGATCCACCCACCTCAGCCTCCCAAAGTAGTCTTTTATATTTAGTTTTTAATTTTTAATTTTTTGGGGATGGAATCTTGCTCTATCAAGAGGCTGGAGTACACTGGCACAATCTCAACTCACTGCAACCTCCGCCTCCCAGTTGAAGTGATTCTCCTGCCTCAGCCTCCCAAAGCACTGGAATTAGAGGCATGAGCCACCATGCCCGGCGATGCTAGTCTTTTAAGTTCTTTCATCTTAACTACTTTTCATGATTTAAAAAAAACTCTTGATTTTTTTTTTTTTTTAATTCTGTTTGGGCTCTAGGGTACATGTGCACAACTTGCATCCTTCGGAAACGTTGCATAGGTACATACATGCCATGGTGGTTTGCTGTCTCCGTCCCCCCCGTCACCACCGTTACCTACATCAGGCATTTCTCCAGGTGTTATCCCTCCTCCGCCTCCCCACCCCCCACCCTGTTGTGCTCCCCTCCCCTCCCCTTCAGCCCCCCACCTAGCCCACTATGTGATGCTCCCTTCCCTGTGCCCAAGTGTTCTCATCGTTCATTATCCACCTATGAGTGAAAATATGCAGTGTTTGATTTTCTATTCTTGTGTCAGTTTGCTGAGAATGATGGTTTCTAGTTTCATCCATGTCTCTACAAAGGACATGAACTCATCATTTCTTATGGCTGCATAGTATTCCATGGTGTATATGTGCCACATTTTCCCTGTCCAGTCTATCATTGATGGGCATTTGGGTTGGTTCCAGGTCTTTGCTATCATAAACAGTGCCGAAATGAACATACATGTGCATATGTCTTTATGATAGAATGATTTATAATCCTTTGGATACATACCCAGCAATGGGATTGCTGGGTCAAATGGAATTTATATTTCTAGGTCCTATTTGCTGGCTTTTTTTTTTTTTTTTGACAGAATCTCACTCCATCACTTAGGCTGAAGTGCAGTGGCATGATCTTGGTTCATTGCAACCTCTGCCTCCTGGGTTCAAGCAATTCTCCTTCCTCGACCTTTGACATAGCTGGGACTACAGGCATGTACTTCCACATCAGCTAATTTTGGTATTTTTAGTAGAGGTGGTATTTCACCATGTTGGCCAGGCTGGTCTCCAACTCCTGACCTCAAGTGATCAGCCCGCCTCAGCCTCCCAGTGCTGGGATCACCGGCAGGAGCCACCATGACTGGTCTGGCTCTTTCATTTCTCTCAGCCTAAAAGTCCTTATTTTTCTCAATGATTACTTAACCTTCTGGGCATTCAATCCTCACAAAACTCTATGTGGTCAGCCTGTTTGCATGTTGTCATTTTATTTTTTTAGAGACAGGCCCTCACTCAGCTGCCCAGGCTGGAGTGCAGTGGTGGAGGCTGCAGAGCTATGATCATCACTCTGCAGCCTCCACCTCCAGGGTTTAAGCAATTCTCCTGCCTCAGCCTCTACAGTAGCTGGGATGACAGGCACGCACCACCACGAACAGCTAATTTTTAAATTTTCGGCCAGGTGCAGTGGCTCATACCTGTAATCCCAGTGCTTTGGGAGGCCGAGATGGGAGAATCATTTGAGCCCAGGAGTTCAAAGCCAGCCTTAGGACATGCCAAGACCCCAGCCTCTACCAAAAAAAAAAAAAATACATATATATATATATATACACACACACATATATACAATATTAAATATATAAATATATAAAAATTATATTAAATACTTACAATTATATATAATTATTTTATTTTATTTTTATTTTATATATAACTTTTTTTAGATGGAGTCTCACTCTGTTGCCCAGGCTGGAGTACAGTGGTGCAATCCCAAGCTATTCATTTTGTATTTTTAGTAGAGACAGGGTTTCACCAAGTTGGCCAGGTTGGTCTTGATCTCTTGCCCTCATGATCCGGCCACCTTGGCCTCCCAAAGAGCTGGGATTACAGGCATGAGCCACTGCACCCTGCTGATAATGTTGTAACTTTCTGTAGAGATGCTTCCTCTGTGTCTCAGGGTCTGCCACCATGTCCCACTTGAAGCAGGTGCCCTGTGTGATGCTAATGGAGACATGGACCTGAGAGGCAAAGTGACTTCAGATCCCCAAATGCTGTATGGAGCAGCAGCAGTCACTTCAGCCCACACAAGGAAATCCCGGGGAAGGAGTCAGGGGCCACAAATGGAAGACCACACAGTCCCTGCCTGGGGGAGTGCCCTGCAGAGGAAAAGTGTCACCACCCACTGGCCAGCCACCATTCCTGTGTCCAGCACACATGGAGTTATGAAGGTCCTCCTATGTGTTGGAAATGAACCTGTAATCCCAGCACTTTGGGAGGCTGTGTCGGGAGGATCGCTTGAGTTCAGGAGTTTGACACCAGCCTGGACAATGTAGCAAGACCCTATATCTAAAACAAATAATATTTATTTTATTTTATTTTAATTTTTTGAGACAGAGTCTGGCTCTTTTTGCCCAGGCTGGAGTGCAATGGTATGATCCCACCTCACTGCAACCTCTGCCTCCCAGGTTCAAGCAATTCTCCTGCCTCAGCCTCCCAAGTAGCTGGGATTACAGATATTGACCACCACCACACCCAGCTAATTTTGTATTTTTTAGTAGAGATGGGGTTTCTCCATGTTGCTCAGGC
Organism: Callithrix jacchus; assembly: GCF_049354715.1. Classification (NCBI taxonomy): domain Eukaryota; kingdom Metazoa; phylum Chordata; class Mammalia; order Primates; family Cebidae; genus Callithrix; species Callithrix jacchus. Next base: position 61,925,682 of record NC_133506.1, read on the forward strand.
TGGTCTTGAACTCCCGACCTCAGGTGATGTGCCTGTCGGGATTACAGAGTGCTGGGATTACAGGCGTGAGCCACTGCACCCAGCCAATAATAAATTTTTAAAAAAGAAAAGGGAGGTATTCAGGGGCCGCCAGTCCTCTTTGCCCAGGTCTGTGCTAGGCCACAAATGGGACTGGGGCAGGGGGGCTGAGAAAGAAAGGGACTCGGCTGGGTGCAGTGGCTGAAACCTGTCATCCCAGCACTTTGGGAGGCAGAGGTGAAGGGACTGCTTGAGGCCAGGATTTTGAGACCAGCCTAAGCAACACAGTGAGATCCATATCTACAGAAAACAAAAATGTCGATGGTGTGCACCTCTGGTCCTAGCTACAGAGCAAGACAGTCAAGAAAAAGAGAGAGAGAGAAGAAAAAAGGGAGGGAGGGAAAGAGGGAAGAAGGGAAGGAGGGAGGGAAGGAAATAAGAAGGAAGGAAGAGAGGAAGGGAGGGAGGAACAAAGGGAAGGATGAATGGAGGGAGCGAGGGCGGAAGAAATTCATCCTAACTCTTCCTAACTTTTTTGTTTCTTTTCTTGAAATAGAATTCACTCTGTCACCCAGGCTGAAGTGCAGTGGCCCCACCTTGGCTCACTGCAACCTCTACCTCTCAAGTTCAAGTAAATCTTGTGCCTCAGTCTCCTGAGTAGCTGAGATTACAGGCATGCATCACCATACCCAGCTAAATTTTTTTTGTAGAGACAGGGTTTCATCATGTTGGCCAGGCTGGTCTTGAACTCCTGACCTCCAGCAATCCACCTGCCTTGGCCTCCAAAAGTGCTGGGATTATAGGAGTAAACCATCATGGCTGGCTGCTTCTTTTTTTTAAAAAACTGAGATGGGAGTCTTGCTATGTTTCCCAGGCTGATCTGAAACTCCTGGGCTCAAGCAATTCTCCCACCTTGACCTCCCAAAGTACTGGGATTATAGGCATAAGCCACTGTGCCCAGCCTCCATCCCAACTCTTGATGAAGCCACAGTCCAGGGAGGGAGAAAGGAGCATCCTGGGAGAAGGGAACCACCTGAGAGGCTCACATGGTCAATGCAGACAGGAAGGGAGGAAGTAGCTCAGAGAAGCAAGAAATCTGGGAAGACTTCCTGGAGAAGGCAGGTTGTGGCTGAGACCTGGAGAAGAGAAAGGAAATGTTTCCTGGCAGATCACAGCCCTGACTGGCCCCACTTTTCCTCTTATTGTACACCCATGAGGAACTTCTCTCCCCTAATACTCCAGGAGATCAAAAAGTCTTCCTGATTCTGCTGTGTGAGATGCAGGGAGGAGGTCTAATTCCAGCACAGCAGCCCTGAATGGCCTCTGGCAAATCTCTCCCCTTCTCTGAGTCTTCGTGTCCTCATCTGTTAAAGGGGCTCATCATTCACCTTACCCTTACACATTTGTTGTCAGGCTAAGGAGATCATGTGTGGTTTCTGAGTCAGAGGTGAGCAAAACTCCGTAGTAATCACACCACCCAGCCCCTTAACTAACTGATGGGGAAACGAAGGCCCAGAGAGGCAAAGGCCACAGGGAGAGATATGGCATCTTTTAAGGCAGGGCTCAAAGGCATTTTCTGGTGCCTCAAAGCCAAGCTAGTTGTTTCTAGCTTTGCTGTTTTTGTTGTTATTTTGAGACAGAGTCTTGCTCTTTCACTCAGGCTAGAGTGCAGTGGTGAGATCTCAGCTCACCGCAACCTCTGCCTCCCAGGTTCAAGTGATTCTCCTGGACTCAATCAGGTTCTACAAACTGTACCTGTGGCTGAGCCTTCAGGGTGAAGGGAGTGTGCATCTCTCCGGGGAAGCTAGGTTCCTCCTCCCAGAGTTGGTGGTGGAAGGTGGGAGTGTGCGGTGGGGGGGGAGTTGGGGAACTGGGTCCCAATTTGGGGAGGAGAAGTTGCTGTCTTCTTTGGCACCTTGGAAATGTTAATTGAGGGAAATTATGCAAAGGAGTCCAGATTGGAAATGCTCATCTGAATTTCAACAAGGTGGCTATATTAAAAATAGCAGGGGGGGCTGGGCACGGTGGCTCACACCTGTAATTCCAGCACTTTGGGAGGCCGAGGTGGGTGGATCGCTTGAGCCCTGGAGTTTGAGACCAGCCCGGGCAATAGGGTGAAAACCCATCTATACTAAAAATTAGCTGGGTGTGTTGGTGCACATCTGTAATCCCAGCTAACTCTGGAGGCTGAGGCAGGAGAATCACTTGAACCAGGGAGGCAGAGGTTGTGGTGAGCTGAGATTGTGCCACTGCACTCCAGCCTGGGTGACAGAATGAGTCTCTCTCTCTATATATATATATATGAGAGAGAGAGAGAGAGAGAGAGAGAGAAAGGAGTTCAGTTTGGGATTGGAGAGAGGATGCCAGGCACTGTGTCCTAAGAGGACAAGGTCCCTGGAGACCTGGAGGGTCGTCAAGCCTCAGGGCCTGAGTGTAGACTCTGGCTCTAACAGTCTGCATCCCCACTGTCCTCCTGCCCCTGGTAGTTCCTGCAGAATAGCCCTTTCTTATGCTAGACACCCAAGCAACAAATCTAAAGATCAGATTGGGAGCTGACACCTGTCATCCCAGCACTTTAGGAGGATCACTTGAGGCCAGGAATTCAAGACCAGCCTGGGCAACAGAGACCCCCTGTCTTTACAAAATAAAATACAAAAATTAGCAGGTGTGGTAGTAAGTATGTGTATTCTCAGCTACTTGGGAGTCTGAGGCCAGAGGATCACTTGAGCCCAGGAGGTTGAGGCTTCATTGAGTTCAGATCACACCACTGCACTCTAGCCTGGGTGACAGAGCAAGACTCTGTCTCATATAAAAATATTTTTAGAAAAATTTTAAAATCAGAACTGACCATGTCAGTCCTCTGTATATAACCTGCTAAGGCTCCCCATTGCCCTCAGGACAAAGCCAGGCCTCTTAGTCCTGCACTCAAGGCCTGTCCTGCCTGGTCTGTTAGCCTCATCTCCCACCATATCTCAACACTACCAGGAGCTCCATCTGCCAGCACTTACCTGACTTCAATCCCCCAGCCTCACCCTGACTCTGAGCCTTAACACAGGCCATTCCTGCCGCCTGCCTGGAACAGCAGCTCCTCTTTGTCACCATGACAGCTACATCATCTTTCAAGTCCCTGCTCAAAGGCACTTTCTGGCCTCCAGGCCATGCTGGTTCCTTCTGGCTTTACTGGTTTGGTTTTGTTTTTTGACAGAGTCTCGCTCTGTCACACAGGCTAAAGTGCAGTGGCACAATCTTGGCTCATGGCAACCTCCACCTCCCGAGTTCAAGTGATTCTCCTACTTCAGCCTTCCAAGTAGCTGGGACTACAAGTTTGTGCCATCATACTTGGCTAATGTATGTATGTACGTGTGTGTGTGTGTATATATATATATATATATGTATTTTAAATAGAGACAAGTTTTTTCCATGTTGTTCAGGCTGATCTTGAACTCCCACCCTCAGGTGATCCTCCTGCCTCAGTCTCACAAAGTGCTGGGATTTCAGGCATGAGCCATGGTGCCTGGACCATTTTTCTATTTTCTAGCAGTGACAGGTTTTACCATATTGGCCAGGCTGCTCTCGAACTCCTGATTTTGTGATTCTGTCTGCCTCAGCCTCTCAAAGTGTTGGGATTACAGGCGTGAGCCACTGTGCCTGGACTTTTTTTGGCTGTTGTTTTTGAGATATAGTCTTGTTCTGTCACCCAGTCTGGAGTGCAGTGGTGGGATCTCAGCTCACTGCAACCTCCACCTCCTGGGTTCAAGTGATTCTCCTGCCTCAGCCTCCCAAGTAGCTGGGATTATAGGCATGCACCACTATACATAGCTAATTTTTGTATTTTTTTTTTTTTTTGAGATAGAGTCTGGCTCTGTCACCTAGACTGGAGTACATTGGTGCTATATCCACTCACTGCAACTTCTGCCTCCTGGATTCTCCTGCCTCAGCCTCCTGAGTAGCTGGGATTACTGGCATGCACCACTATGCCCAGCTAATTTTTTTTCCAATTTTTAGTAGAGACAGGCTTTACCATGTTGGCCAGGCTGGTCTCTAACTCCCAGCCTCAGTGATCTGCCCACCTTGGCCTCACAAAGTGAGGATCATAAATGTGATTTATAAATGTGATTATAAATATGATTTATAAATTGATTATAAATGTAAACCACCACACCCAGCCTGGGTTTGCTAATTCTCCAGCACCTTTCAGAGGCTTTTCCTGTAGCACATGCTCTTGGAATTGAGGTGACTGTGGGTTTGGATGTCTTTGACTACGTCTTCCCTGAGGTCAGAAGCTGTATCCAGGACATCACCTGGGCCTGGCCCAGCTGAAAGCCAGCTGCTCCTCCTGTCCAAAGTCTGGGGCATCTGATGGCAGATGACCCCAGGGGTGCCTCCCCATGCTGTACCCATACTCTTCCTTCAGAGACAGCTGAACCAGGTGCTGGTGACTTGTGCCTCCTCCCCACCAACCTCGTCCTGTCCTCAAGTGTGCTTGGGGGATGGCAGGGGCATGTGGAGAGAGGCTGGTTATTCATTAAAAAGCAAGTCATAAACATAAGACCTGGCACGATAAAAACCCTAGAAGGAAATCTAGGCAAAACTATCCAGGACATAGGAGTAGGCAAGGACTTCATGAACAAAACACCAAAAGCATTGGCAACAAAAGCCAAAATAGACAAATGGGACCTAATGAAACTCCACAGCTTCTGCATGGCAAAAGAAACAGTCACTAGAGTGGATCGGCAACCAACAGAATGGGAAAAAATGTTTGCAGTTTACCCATCTGACAAAGGGCTGATATCCAGAATTTACAAAGAACTCAAACAGATTTACAGGAAAAAAACAAATAAGCCCATTCAAAAGTGGGCAAAGGATATGAACAGACACTTTACGAAAGAAGACATATATGAGGCCAACAATCATATGAAAAAATGCTCATCGTCACTGGTCATCAGAGAGATGCAAATCAAAACCACATTGAGATACCATCTCACGCCAGTTAGAATGGCGATCATTAAAAAATCTGGAGACAATAGATGCTGGAGAGGATGTGGAGAAAAAGCAACACTTTTACACTGTTGGTGGGAGTGTAAATTAGTTCAACCATTGTGGAAGACAGTGTGGCGATTCCTCAAGGCCTTAGAAATAGAAATTCCATTTGACCCAGCAATCCCATTACTGGGTATATATCCAAAAGACTATAAATCATTCTACTATAAGGACACATGTACACGAATGTTCATTGCAGCACTGTTTACAATAGCAAAGACCTGGAATCAACCCAAATGCCCAACTGGATTGGAAAAATGTGGCACATATACACCATGGAATATTATGCAGCAATCAGAAATGATGAGTTTGTGTCGTTTGTAGGGACATGGATGAATCTGGAGAACGTCATCCTCAGCAAACTGACACAAGAACAGAAAATGAAACACCACATATTCTCACTCATAGGCGGGTGATGAAAAATGAGAACACATGGACACAGAAAGGGGAGTACTAAACACTGGGGTCTATTGGGGGGAATAGGGGAGGGCCAGTGGGAGGGGGAGGTGGGGAGGGATAGCCTGGGGAGAAATACCAAATGTGGGTGAAGGGGAGAAGGGAAGCAAAGCACACTGCCATGTGTGTACCTACGCAACTGTCTTGCATGCTCTGCTCATGTACCCCAAAACCTAAAATCCAATAAAAAATTTAAAAAAAAAAAAAGCAAGTCATTCCTGGATCCTGCTTCATTCCAATAAAAACCATCAAGGGTATTAATTACCAGATCTGGAGATAGACGTGAGTTAGGTTAACTCAGCCCTGCTAAGGATCCTGGTGGCCAGAATATCAGTGAACACCCAGACTCTGCGGCTTGGAGCCCTGGGCTGAGCATGGGCTGGGCAGATGTGGGGCACCTTGGGGAGGATGAATTGTGATGAAAATAACATCGACACCACTAAATGTCTCTCGTCCAGCATGTCCCGAGTTCCAGACAGGGGCCACATACCATGGCTACACACCTGATGTCATCTCACTCCCAAAAACCTTGTGAAACAGATTCTATTTTTACCCCCACTTTGCAGCTAAGAATAGTTGGGCACAAAGAGGTTTTGTAATTTGATGTGGTCACATAGCTGGCAAGGGGCAGTGGTGGGATACCAGCCTGAGCTCTTTTTATTATTGTTATTTTAACTTTTGTTTTTTTAGGATAGGATCTTGCTTTGTCATGCAGGCTGGAGTAGAGTGGCACGATCACAGCTCATTGCAGTCTCAAACTCCTGGGCTCAAGTGATTCTCCTGTCTCTGCCTCATGGGTAGCTGGGACTACAGGGACATGCCATCATGGTCACCTAACTTTTTTAGTAGAGATGGGGGTCTTGCTATGTTTCACAGGCTGGTATCAAACTCCTGCCCCCAAGTGATCCTCCCACCTCAGCCTCCCAAAGTGCTGGAATTACAGATATCAGACACTATGCCTAGCAGTCTGTGCTCTCAAGGTCCCAGAGGAGTTGGGCTGCCTCATCAAAGCAAACCTTCCATGGACAAATGGGAAAACTGAGGCAGGAGGGGACATTGCTTGCCAAAATCATACCCTACTCTGTAGAAATGTCGACCATATCCCCTGAGGCCCAGTACAGGCCTCTTTCTCCTCCTTACTAGACTAAGTGTGTGTATGTGGGAGTGGGGACCCTTGCCAGAAAGGAGTGCGGCTGGGCACGGTGGCTCATGCCTGAAATTCCAGCACTTTGGGAAACTGAAGCAGGTGAATCACCTGAGGTCAAGAGTTCGAGATCAGCCTGGTCAACATGGTAAAACCAGCTCTCTACAAAAAATACAAAAATTAGCTGGGCATGGTGGTGGGCACCTATAATCCCAGCTACTCAGGAGGCTGAGGCAAGAGAATCACTTGAAACTGGAAGGTGGAGTGAGCTGAGATCACACCAGTGTGCTCCAGCCTGGGCAACAGAGTGAGACTATGTCTCAAAAAAAAAAAAAAAAAAAAAAAAAACAAGAAAAGAAAAAGAAAAAAGAAAGGGAGAGGATGTAGGGGGCCCAGATAGGCCAGGATTTGGGGGTGAAGGCCGCCTGCCACTTCCTGCCACCCTCCTTCCCTCATCCATCCATCCTCTCCAAACCCTCAGCATCCCACCTGGGCTGAACCAACCTAACACTCCTCTGTGTCAACCCTGGAAGGCACTCTCAGCCTGGCACATGTCCCCATTGGCATTAAAATAGGCCTGTCCTAAATAGAAGCACAATGCCAGCTCTGAAAACACAGCTGTGTCAGCAGAAACTCCACCTGGGTAGGGAAAAAAATGCACTTTGGGATTAATGCCATCCCCCGACCCCAGGAAGAGGTCTGGGCTGCCCCCGGCCAGGGCCACCTACAGGACATTAAGCACCAACAATTCCCTAAATGTAGCCAAGTGTGACAAAGGGGCAGATGAGAGAAAAGGACTCTGCTTCTGTGCCCTGGCAGATGGAGAGCTCACAAGAGGGTCAGGTAGCCCTCAGCAACCACTGCTGTCATTCTGGGGAAACTGAGTCTTTGAGAATGGAGGTGGTTACCTGAGGTGGCACAGCTTATAAAGAGCAGGAGTGGGGAGGCATTTGATTTTCAGGCAGGAAGAGAAGGACAGCAAACAGGCTCCTAATGCAGAAGCTTGAGCCTGTGACTCAAAATAGTATTAGGTAAATGTTTTCTGTCAGGAGGCCATTCATGCCCATAATCCCAGCATCTTGGAAGGATGAAGTGGGGGATCATTTGAGGTCAGGAGTTCAAGACCAGACTGGCCAACATGTTGAAATTCCTTTTGTACTAAAAATACAAAATAATTAGCCTAGTATGGTTACGCACACATGTAATCCCAGCTACTTGGGAGGCTGAGGCACAAAAATGGTTTGAACCTAGGGTGTGGAGGTTGCAGCGAGCTGAGGCTGTGCCACTGCACTGCAGGATGAGACTGTCTCAAAACAACAACAAAGGCCATTGACAGCTTTGAAGACCTCACTTTTTTTTTTTTTTTTTGAGATAGGGTCTCGCTCTGTCACCCAGGCTGGTGTGCAGTACTACAATCATTGTTCACTGCAGCCTCAGACTCCTGGGGTCAAGTAATCATTGAAAATCAGCCTTCTCAGCAGCTGGCACTACAAACACATGCTACCACACCCAGCTAATTTTCTGTAATTTTTGTAGGGACAAGGTCTCTCTATGTTGCTCAGGCTGGTCTCAAACTCATGGCCTGAAGCAACTCTCCCACCTCTGCCTCCCAAAGTGCTGGGATTACAGGCATGAAACACTGCACCCAGCCAAGCTCTGGTTTGAACACCTGTAATCCCACCGTTTTAGAAGGCTGAGGTGGGTGGATCACCTGAGGTCAGGAATTCAAGACCAGCCTGGCCAATATGAAACTCCATTTCTACTAAAAATATAAAAAATTAGCCAGACATGGTGATGAACACCTGTAATCCCAGCTACTCAGGAGGCTGAGGCAGCTGAATCACTTGAACCTGGAAGGTGGAGGCTGCAGTGAGCCAAGATTGTGCCATTTTACCAAGAGTGAAACTGTGTCTCAAAAAATAAAATAAAATAAACCAAAACTTGCTTGGCATACAGAAAGCAGTGGTGCTTTCAGAAACCCAAAGGGCCATAGGACCCCATCATATTCTTTGCTACTGGTTATTTCCATATCAGCCAAACACACAGAAAATGATGGCACCGAGGAAAGGAAAGACAGGGCAGGTCTCAGTTCTTTTCCTTTCATTCCCTCCTTTTGCATCATAGGCCAAAGATAGAGAGATGTTAAACATTTGCATATCAAGAAGTGAAAGTGGCCAGGCACAGTGGCTCATGCCTATAATCCCAGCACTTTGGGAGGCCAAGGCAGGTGGATTATTTAACCTAGCAGTTTGAGACCAGTTTAGGCAACATGGTGAAACCCCGTCTCTACAAAAGATGCAAAATTAGCGTGCATGGTGGTATAAACCTGTAGTCCCAGTTAGGAGGCTGAGATGGGAGGATCTGCTTGAGCCTTGCAGTTTGAGGCTGCAGTGAGCCGTGATGGCATCATTGCACTCCAGCCTGGGTGATAGAGCAAAATCCTCTCTCCAAAAAAGAAAAAAAATGTGACATAAAAACAGTTGAGTTCATTTTGTACCATGTTGTATAATAGTAAGAATGAGGCCAGGCATGCTGGCTCACACCTGTAATCTCAGCACTTTGGGAGGTGGATTACCTGAGGTCAGGAGTTTTAGACCAGCCTGACTAACATGGTAAAATCCCATCTCTACTAAAAATACAAAAAATTAGCTGACTGTGGTGGCAGGTGCCTACAATCCCAGCTACTTGGGAGACTGAGGCAGGAGAATCACTTGAACCTGGGAGGCAGAGGGAGCCTGGGCAACAGCCAGACTCCATCTCAAAAAAAAGAAAGAAATACATTATTTGCACTCAAGGCACAGTATGAATTGTGTAGATTCAGCGATTTTGCTCACGAGTAAAATGCTCTTATAGCTGCACTTAAAGCCATCATTGAATGACATAAAAATAAATGGTAAAGAATGAAAAGGTAAAAGACTAATCATTTAGCATTTTAATGCTTTCTTACTAAGAACAACATTAAATAGCAAATATTTTCAAAATCATGATGTCAGGAGATAGCCCAAATACGAAAGGAAAAATTTTGTATTTTAGTACCTTCAAGGACACATTTTTCTTACCTTTTTTTTTTTTTGAGATGGAGTCTTGCTTTGTCCCTGAGGCTGAAGTGTAGTGACATGATCTTGGCTCATTACAACCTCCACCTTCCAGGTTCAAGCAATTTTTCTGCCTCAGTCTCCTCAGTAACTGGGATTACAGGCTTATGCCACCATGCCAGGCTAATTTTATTTAGTTATTATTTATTAATTTATTGAAACAGAGTCTTGCTCTGTCACCCAGGCTGGAGTGCAGCGGAGCAATCTTGGCTCACTGCAAACTCTGCCTTCTGGATTCAAGCTATTCTCCTGCCTCAGCCTCCCAAGTAACTGGGACTATAGGCACACGCCATCATGCCCAGCTAATTTTTGTATTTTCAGTAGAGACAGGGTTTCACCTTATTAGTCAGGCTGGTCTTGAACTCTTGATCTCGTGATCTGCCCACCTCAGCCTCCCAAAATGCTGGGATTACAGACATGAGCCACTTCATCTGGCCTTTTTTAGTGCTTTTAATAGAGATGAGGTTTCACCATGTTAGCCAGGCTGGTCTTGAACTACTGACCTCGTGATCCACCCACCTTGACCTCCCAAAGTGTTGGGATTACAGGTGTGAACCACTATACCCAACTTTTCCTTCCTCTCGTGGTGATGTAACCAGCCCTGGGCCTGGGCCTGCACCATTGAGAGTAGTAAGAGAGAAGCATGTCTTTGGTAATTTCTTCTTCCTTCTTTCTTCTTCTCCTCCTCCTCTTCCTCCTCCTCCTCCTCCTCCTCCTCTTCCTCCTCTTCCTCCTCCTTCTCTTTCTCCTTCTCCTTCTTTCTTTTTTTTGGAGACAGAGTTTTGCTCTTTTGCCCAGGCTGGAATGCAGTGGCACAATCTCAGCTCACTGCAACCTCTGCCTCCCAGGTTCAAACAATTCTCCTGCCTCAGCCTGCTGAGTAGCTAGGATTACAAGTGTGTGCCACCATGCCCAGCTAAGTTTTGTAATTTTAATGGGGATGGGTTTTCACCACATTGGCCAGTCTGCTCTTGAACTTCTGACCTCATGATCCACCCACCTTGACCTTCCAACGTACTGGAATTATAGGTATGAGCCACCACACCTGGCTTTTTTTTCTTTTTTTGAGACAGAGTCTTGCTCTGTCACCCAGGCTGGAGTTCAGTGCCAAGATCTTATCTCAAATCCTGGATTCAAACTATTCTCCTGCCTCAGCCTCCTGAATAGCTGGGATTACAGGTGCCTGCCACCACACCTGGCTAATTTGTGTATTTTAATAGGGATGGGGTTTTGCTGTGTTGGCCAGGCTGGTCTTTAACTCCTTACTTTAAGTGATCCACCTGCCTCAACCTCTCAAAGTGTTGGGATGATAGGCATGAGCCTCCATGCCCAGCTGGGTGGTTTTCTTTATTCAGTTCTTGGCAAAATAGAATAAGGAGGGGCCTCCTGCCCCCAGACCCACCCTATCCTGAGGCTTGTAGTGGAGAGGTGGCAAATTTTCTGCTACATTTGACATAGGCTGTGATTCTGGGCACCAGGGAACACAGATGTGAGTGCAGCAGAGCCGAGGCTGGCTGAGGAGGAAGGGCTCTGTTCTCTTTGCAAAGGAACCTCATTCTCCTGGTTGTGTGGCTTGTCCACCTGACAATCCCTAGAGATGGGACAACCAACCCCACGTTCAGTATAGGAAACTGAGGTTTGAGGACCAGGTGCGGGTCTCATGCCTATAATCCCAGCATTTTGGGAGGCCATGATGGAAGGGCCACTAGAGCCAAGGATTTCAAGACCAGCCTGGACAACCTAGTGAGACCCTATCTCTACAAAAAAATTATCTGGGCACACACTTGTAGTTCAGCCACTCAGGAGACTGAAGTGGGAGGACCACTTGAGCCTAAGAGGTGGACCCTACAGTGAGCTATGATTGAGCCACTTCACTCCAGCCTGGGTGACAGAGTAAGACCCTGTCTCTAAATAAATAAATGAATGAATAAAGAAACTGAGGTATGGGCAGGGAAGGTGATGGCAGAAAATCCCATGACTGTGTCAGATATGCAAATGTACATACACAGGGGTGACTCCATCTAACCCAGCACCTTTCATGGTGGTGGCCCTGTTAGGGAGCCCAGCCAGGTAACACCAAGCATGTGAGGGCCAGGGCCACTGGGAAACTGAGCCTGTAGAACCACGGGGCTTCTGAGAGGCCAGCCTGGGAAGGTGAGTGTGGCTGGTAAGCATTCCTAGGAGTTGTGCCTGACTTTATATGTTTGTTTTGTTTTGAGATAGTGTTGCCCTTGTCACCAAGGCTGGAGGGCAACAGTGTGATTTCGGCCCACCACAACCTCCACCTCCAGGTTCAAGTGATTCTCCTGCCTCAGCCTCCCAAATAACTAGAATTATAGGCACTCACCACAATGCCTGGCTAATTTTTGTATTTTTAGTAGAGATGGGGTTTCACCATGTTGTTGCCCAGGCTGGTCTTGAACTCCTGACCTCAGGTGATCTGCCCACCTTGGCCTCCCAAAGTGCTAGGATTACAGGCATGAGCCATGGCTCCTGACCTAATTTTTAATTTTTAAATAGAGACAGGGAGAACAGCGACTCTTACTAAGGTGTTCCAGGGAGGAAGCTGAGCTGGATGGCAGTGGAGACAGCTCCTGGACAGCAGTCTCCCTACAGGCCTTTTGGGTTGTTTCTCCTGAGTGGACACCAGGAGCTGAGAGGCAGAGCCCAGCCTTGGGTGTCCCTCCCAAGCCCCCAGACCCTTCACCCTCCTGTCCTCAGTCACTTGCTTCAGCAAAGCCTGGCAGCCTCAGTCTCTGGGTCAGGCTGTCTACTGGATGTAAGGACTCAGAGAACCCTCAGACAGGGACCCTGCTGGTGAGAACCTCATTCTCCAATGGGGAAGACAGATGGATTCAAAGCGCTGTGTGCTTGGGAGGCCCAGATTGGCACCTGACCAGCCTGAGATCAGGGCCTCCTTCCTTGAGGAAGTGACCTGGGAGCTGAGCCCATATAGGTGAACAGAGCACTGCCAGGCAGACAAGAAGGTGGGGAGGGCACCTACCCAGGTGGCCACTGTCTAGAACCCTCAGGGTTCTCTGAGTGCTGGCTGGTGCTGACATGTATATCTGCCCAAAGCATCTCCAGGACCAGCCCCAGGTGACCCATGGAAGATCATGCTTCCCTGGCACTCTGGGTTCAGGCTGTTTGTGCTGCTGTAATAAAATGCCTGGGGCTGGGCACAGTGGCTAACACCTGTAATCTCAGCACTTTGGGAGGCCCTGAAGTTTGAGACCAGCCTGGGCAGAAACCCATCTCTACCAAAAACTTAGCCTGGCGTGATGGTGCATGCCTATAGTCCCAGCTACTTGGGAGGCTGAGGTTGGAGGATTCCTAGAGGCAGGGACTGGGAAGTTGCAGTGAGCTGAGATCATGCCACTGCACTCCAGCCTGGGTGACAGAGTGAAAGCCCATCTCATAAAAGTTAAAAAAAAATTATATTTTAAAAAAACACAAAAGTAAAAACAAAAAATAAAAAATATTTTAAAAGACAAAATGCCACCAGTTATTGTGGCTCACACCTGCAATCCCAGCACTTTGTGGGGGTGAATCAGGCAGATCACGAGGTTGGGAGGTCAAGACCAGCCTAACATGATGAGACCCCCATCTCTACTAAAAATACAAAAATTAGCTGCCATGGTTGTGTGTGCCTGTAATCCCAGCTACTCAGGAGGCTGAGGCATGAGAATCACTTGAACCCGGGAGGTGGAGGTTGCAGTGAGCTAAGGTCATGCCACTGCACTCCAGCCTGGACAACAGAGCAAGACTTTGCCTCAAAAAAAAAAAAGAAAGAAAGAAAAGAAAAAGAGAAAAAAGAAAAAAATACCTGGAACTGGGGAATTTATAAAGAACAGAAATTTATTTTCTCATGGTTCTAGAGGCTAAGAAGTCCAAGATCAAGGCACCAGTAGGTTCACTGTTTGGGGATGGCTCCAGTCTCTGCTTCCAAGATGGCACCTTCTGGTTGCATGCTGCATGGGTGATGAACTCTGCCCACGCATGGCAGAAGGTGGAAAGGCAAAGAGGCCTAAGCTTGCTCCCCCCAGCCCTTTCATAAGGCACTAATCTGTAGGTTCATACTCTAATGACCTAATTACTTCGCAAAAAGGCCCCACCTCTCAATATCACCACCACAATGAGTACATCTCACATGAATTTTGGAAGGGGCATCATCATTCAAACCATAGCATTCTGCTCCTGGGCCCCCAAAACTCATGTCCTATTCACACATAATATACATTAATTCCAGCCAGGCACAAAGGCCTGTACTCCCAACACTTTAGGAGGCCAAGGTGGGAGGATTACCTTAGCCCAGGAAGTCAAGGCTGCAGTGAGCCATGATTGTGCCACTGAACTCTAACTGGGCAATAGAGTAAGAAATAGAGTTTTGTCTCAAAACAAAACAAAACATACTACTCATTTTATCCCAGTAGCCCTGAGAATTCTTAACTGATTTTAGCATGAACTTTAAAGTCCAAGTCTCATCTAAATATTATCTACCTCAGATATGGGTAAGTCTCTTGGGTGTGTGTCATCCTGAGACAAATTTTCTCCAGCTGAGTCTATGAAATCAGACAAGTGAAGTGCTTCCAAAAGACAACAGTGGACCATACACAGGACAGCTGTTTCCATTCCAAAAGGGAAAAGTAGGAAAGAAGAAAATGATTGAAAAAAAAATAGAACAAGGAAAGAAGGAAAGGATAACAGATCCCAAGTAAGCCCCACAGCCAACAGGAGAAACAACATTAAATTTTCCTGCTCTGTCACCCAGGCTGGAGTGCAATGGTGCTATCATAGTTCACTGCAGCCCCAACCTCCTGGACTCAAGTAGTCCTTCTGCCCTGAGTGACTGAAATCACAAGAAAATGCCACCATGCCCAATTAAATTTGTTTTTGTAGCTATGAGGTCACACCACGTTGCCCAAGCTGGTCTTGAAATCCTGGGCTCAAGCAATCCTCCCAGCTCAGCCTCCAGAGCAGCTGGCACTACAGGCATGTGCCACCACACCTGGATAATTTATTTCTGAGACAGAGTCTCTCTCTATTTCCCAAGCTGGAGTGTAGTGGGGCAATCTCAGCTCACTGCAACCTCCACTTCCCAGGCTGAAGTAATTGTTGTGCCTCAGCCTCCTGATTAACTGGGATTACAGGCATGAGCCACCACACTCTGCTAATTTTTGTATTTTTAGTAAAGACAGAGTATTTCTGTGTTGCACAGGTTGGTCTCAAACTCCTGGGCTCAAGTGATCCTTGGCCTCTCAAAGTACTGGGATTACGAGTGTGAGCCACCCGTGCTTGGCCTCTTACTAATCTTATTACCCTCGATATTTTCTCTTAAACACATTTTTATAACCTGGCCTACCTGAGAATTTTTCAAATCTTTATTCTGCCTCCTTTTTTATTATAAAGTCTGTCTTTAGTTAACTTCTCTCTTCTTGTATTTTACTATCAGCAGTTAAGAGAAGCCATGTAGCACCCAGAACACTTTGCTCAGAGATTTCTTCCAACAAATATCCTAGTTTCTTAAATTCTTGATCTTAAATTCTACTTTCCACAGAGTACTAGGACATGGAAAAAATTCAGACAAGTTCTTCACAATTTTGTAACAAAGATAACCGTTTTTCTTGTTTCCAATAAAAATATTTCTCATTTCTGTTTAAGACCTCATCAGAATTGCCTTTACCATCCATATGTTTACCACCTTCTGATTGTGATCACACAAGTAATCTCTAAGAACATTAAGGCTGTCCCTGTAGCTTTTCTTTTCTTCTGAGCCTTCACCAGAATAGCCCTTTACAGTCCAGCCTCTTCCTATTGGCCAGTTTCAAAGCTGCTTTCACGTTGTTAGGTGTTGGTTATGCAAACACCCCACTCCTGGTACCAATTTCTGTCTCACTCTGTGCTGCTATAATACAATACATGAGACTGGGTAATCTATATAAATAATAGAAATTTATTTCTAATAGTATGTAAGCTGGGAATGCAAAGATCAGGGCAGCTTCAGTGCCTGGGGAGGGCCAAAGTCTTTGCTTCCAAGATGATGCCTTGAACACCATGTCCCCACATGGCAGAAGGGCTTGATGGGCAATAAAGGGCCTAAGCTGGTTCTTTCCAGGCCTTTCATAAAGCTCTAATTCAGATCACCTGAGGTCAGGAGTTAGAGACAGGGTGCGGTGGCTCACGCCTATAATCTCAGCACTTCGGGAGGCCAAGGCAAGTGGATCACCTGAGGTCGGGAGTTTGAGACCAGCCTGACCAACATGGAGAAACCCCATCTCTACCAAAAATACAAAATTAGCCAGGCATGGTTGCACACACACCTGTAATCCCAGGCTGAGGCAGGAGAATTGCTTGAACCTGGGAGGCAGAGGTTGAGGTGAGCCGAGATCATGCCATTGCACTCCAGCCTGGGTAACAAGAGGGAAACTCCAAAAATAAAAAAAGAAAGAAAGAAAGAAAAATTCTAGCATGTGGCATGAGCTGAAAATAGAAAAAATATATTCGAGCATGAGCTGAAACTCCTGGCCCAGTGGGTCTCTGGCGTGGAGGGGAGGGCAGCATTGAGTTGGTTCATTATTCCCAGGGGGCTGGAGGGACATGGCCTTGGCATTCCCCACTCCCTCCCCAAGCTGAATAGGGGTTCCTTCTCTGGCTTCAGTGCCCAGAACCCCTTCATCACTGCATGCACCCCACCTGCTGACCCAGAATTCCCAGGGGCAAGGACTGGGTCTACATGATGCCCAGCACAAAGAGGGTACTTTGGTGGAATCACATCTCAGGGCCAGTGTGGCCCAGCCAATGCCAGGCCTGGCTGCTAGTCTGGGCCTGAGCAGCCAGTGACAGAGAAGCTGGTACTGGGAGCTCAATGGCTGAGGAGATGTGGCCCCAGTAGACATGGCTGTGGGCTGGTGCTGCACAAATGTCAGCCTAAATGGCCCTCCAAGAATATGAAGGGCCATGTACCCCAAACTTCTATGTACATCAGAAAAATCTGGAGACTGTTTTATTTTATTTTTTATTTTAATTTTAACTTGAATTTATTTATTGAGATGGAGTCTCACTTTATATCCCAAGTTGGAGGGCAGTGGTGCAATCTCTGCTCACAGCAACCTCTGCCTCCCAAGTTCAAGCAATTCTCCTGCCTCAGCCTCCTGAGTAGCTGGGATTACAGGCATGCACCACCATCTCTGGCTAATTTTTGCATTTTCAGGGAAGACAGAGTTTCAAGTTGGTCAGACTGGTCTCGAACTACTGACCTCGTGATTTGCCTGCCTTGGCCTCCCAAAGTGCTGGGATTATAGGTGTGAGCCACCGTGCCCAGCCTATTTTATTATGTTATTGAGGCAAGGTTTTGCTCTGTTGCTTAGGCTGGAGGATAGTGGTAGTTCACTGCAGCCTGGAACCCCTGGGCTCCAGCAATCCTGCCACCTCAGCCTCCCAAGTGGCTGGGACTACAGGTATGTGTCACTATAACCAACTTTTTTTTTTTTTTAATATTTTGGGGTCAGGCATGGTGGCTTACACCTGTAATCCCAGAACTTTGGAAGGCTGAGGCAGGAGGATCACTTGAAGTCAGGAGTTTGACATTATCCTAGCCAACATGGTGAAACCCCTGTCCTACTAAAAATACAAAAAATTAGCCAGGAATGGTGGTGAAAACTGTAATACCAGCTACTTGGGAGGCTGAGGCAGGAGAATCACATGGGCCTGGGAGGTGGAGGTTGCAGTGAGCTAAGATTGTGCCACTGCATCCAGCTGGGGTGAAACTCTGTCTCCAAAAAGAAAAAAAGAAATTTCATATAGACATGTGGTCTCACTGTGTTGCCCAGCCTGGTCTCAAATGCCTGGCTTCAAGTAATCCTCCCACGTGTCAGTATTCCAAAGTGCTGGGATTACAGGTATGACTCACCGTGCCTGGCCTGCTCATGAGGATAATGTGAGGAGCAATGACTTTGCTCCCTGCTTGTCCCAGCTCATCCTGGCTCAGGCACCTCTCCAAGCCTCTACCTTCCTCAGTATAGACATGATACTGTCAGGTCCTCATTGGAGATTCATTGAGATAATACATGTCAAGTTTCTTTGTTTTGCTTTTGAGATGGAGTTTCACTCTTGTCACCCAAGCTGGAGTGCAGTGGTGAGATCTTGTCTCACTGCAACCTCTACCTCCTAGATTCAAGCAATTCTCCTGCGTCAGCCTCCCTTGGAGCTGGGACTGCATGCACACCACCATGTCTGGCTAAAATATAGATAGATAGATAGATAGATAGATAGATAGATAGATAGATAGATATAGATATAGATTTTTTTTTTTATTTTGTAGTAGAGACAGGGTTTCACCATACTGGCCAGGCTGGTCTCAAACCCCTGACCTCAGGTGATCCACCCACCTTGGCCTCTCAAAGTTCTGGGATTACAGGCATGATCACCATGCCCGGCCTCATGTCAAGTTTTTAGCCACGATAAATTAGAGTCAGCATTCAATAACTGTCCATTGTTATTATTAGCATTTTCTTTTCTTTCATTGTCTTTTAAGATAGGGTCTTACCCTGTTGCCTAGGCTGGAGTGTAGTGGTGCGATCACAGCTCACTGCAGACTTGAACCCTGGGCTCAAGCCATCCTCCTGCCTTAGTTTCTTGAGTAGCTGGGACTCCAGGCATGTGCCACCACACCCAGTGAACTTTTTTGATTTTTTTTTCTTTGTAGAGATGGGGTCTCACTATGCTGCCCAGGTTGGTTGTGAATTTCTGGCTTCAAATGATCCTCTCACCTTGGTCTCCCAAAGTGCTGAGCTTACATGTGTGAGCCACCACTCTCAGCCTCAAGACTTATTTTTGAAAAATAAATAGGCCAAACATGGTGGCTCATGCCTGTAATCCCTGCACTTTGGGAGGCCAAGGTGGGGGAATCACCTGAGGTCAGGAGTTCAAGGCCAGCCTGGTCAACATGATAAAAACATGTCTCTATTAAAAATACGAAAAATAGCTGAGCATGGTGGTGGACACCTGTAATCCAAGACACTTGGGACGCTGAGCCAGGAGAATTGCTTGAAGCTGGGTGGCAGAGATTGCACTGAGCTGAGATTGTGCTACTCCAGCCTGGGTAACAAAGAGTAAAACTTCATCTCAAAAAAAAAAGAAGAAGAAATAGCAATGTATCAGATAAACTGTTTGTCCTGAAAATACAGGGGAAGCCAGAGAGAGAGAGGAAAAAGGGACAGCAGGTGTCTTGCCAGTAGCCTCCAGGTCCACACGCTGCCTCCACACACTCCTGGACTGCTGTGGTTTTGCCCTGCTTTGGGGGTACTGCAGTTTGCTTCCTCTGAGGGCATTGGGTTCCCCCTCCTCACCTTTGGCCCTTTGTGGTTACACCTGGGGCAGCAAAGCCCCAGGTTCCCTCTGAAGTTGTCCCCAGTTCCAGAGAATGGTTACCTTGTTTGGGATGACAGGGCAGTCCCTCTTCCTTTCGTCAGTGCCCTTGGCATCTTACTTTCAAGGAACCAAGTGAGAGGTGGGAGAAGTGATCCAGGATTAGGGGAAATAAAGTGATGTTTACGGGAGGTCAGGGACCCGGGCATGAGCCCAAATGCCAGGGGAACAGAAGGCTAGGTTCATAGGGATATCGCTTCCTGGTGGCCAGTTCTACACTGGGCCAGGAGGAACAGGCCTAGTGCCTTAGGGGTTCTTTGGCTGATAGAGAGACAGAACACCCAGGTACACACTCCCTTCTGCAAATGACTTGGGTCCTGTGTTCCCATCTGTGAAAAGGGATAGTCCCACCCACCGGCCAGAGCGTGGTCAGTAAGGTTCAGTGAACAAGGGCATGGATGGCAAAAGCTCTGCCAGGCCTCAGTTCCTGTGACTGCGAGGCAGTGATGAGGAAGGTGCGAGTGGGGCCTCAGTTTCCATATTTTTGTAGTGAGGGGAACTGGCCAGGTCTGGAAGGGGATGATGAGGCAGGGTCCACAGGAGAAGAGCTGGGGCCTGTGAGGGGCAGATGTGATTGGAGTCTGGTGACGTGGGGTTCTTTGAGGAAAGGGGGCTTGACAAAAGGAAAATCTCCTATGGATGGGGAAGAGCCACTGGCAAGAATTTCTCTTTTTTTTTTTGGAGACAAGGTCTCACTCTGTTGCCCAGGTTAGAGCACAGTAGTGCAATCACAGCCCACAGTCACTGCAGCGTTGACTTCCCCAAGCCCAGGTGATGCTGTCACTTCAGCCTCCTAAATAGCTGGGACTACAGGCATGCACTACCACACCTCACCTGGCTAATTTTTAAAATTCTTGTAGAGACAAGGTCTTGCTATGTTGCCCAGGCTGATGTTAAGCGAGTCTCTTGCCTTGGTCTCCTAAAGTGCTGGGATTACAGGTATGAGCCACTGTGCTGTCCAGAACACCTCATCTTACCTCACCTCACCTTAACTTACCTGAACTTACCTTACCTTTCCTCTTTTATTCCTTTCCTTTCCTTCTTTTCTCTCTCCTAGCTTCCTTTCCCCTTCCTTCCTTCCCTTCCCTTCCCTTCTGCTTCATTCCTTCCTTCCCTTCCCTTCCCCTTCCTTCCTTCCTTCCTTCCTTCCTTCCTTCCTTCCTTCCTTCCTTCCTTCCTTCCTTCCTTCCTTCCTTCCTATTTCTTTCATTGACAAGGTCTCACTATGTTGCCTAGGCTGGTCTAAAATGCCTATGCTCAAACAATCCTCCCACCTCAGCCTCTTAAAACTCTGGGATTACAGGTATGAGCCACTGCACCCAGCCAGTTTCACCTCTCTTCTCTTCTCTCCTCTCCTCTCCTCTTCTCTCCTCGCCCCTTTCCCTCCCCTCTTCTTCCTCCCTCTCTTTCTCTCTCCCTTTCTTCCTTCCCTCCTTCCTTCCTTTCTATTCCTCCCTCCCTGCCTCCTTCCTTCCTTCCTTTCTTTCTATACTTCCTAAGAGCCAAACAGCCAGCCTGACCCTCAGCCAGCCTCCCTCCCTCCCTCCCTTCCTCTCCCTTCCTTCCTTTCCTCTCTCTCTCCCTCCTTCTGTTCTCTCTCTCTCTCTCTCTCTCTCTCTCTCTCTCTCTCTCTCTCTCTCTCTCTCTCTCTCTCTGTCTCTCTTAGAAACACAGTCTCACTATGTTGCCTAGGCTGGTCTCAAACTCCTGGGCTCAAGCAATCCTGCCTTGGCCTCCTAAAGTGTGTAAGCCACTGCACCCAGCAGTGTTTGCTACAGTGGAGAACAGTGACAGAACATTTTTCAACTAAACTCCTCTCTCTGTGAAGGAAGCTGCTGTTGTCCTTCTCAGGAGAAAGAAATGAACTTGACAACAATGTAAATAATCTTCACCTTGTCCTTAGGAAGAGCAATTCAAGTGAAAACCCTGAATTGGTCTTAGTTACTAGATGAAACCTACCAATAAAACAATCGAGAACTATCCTTATTCACTTATGATTCACCAGACACTACACGAAACATTTTTCCTCCATTGTGTGTCATTTGACCCTCACAGCAATCTTACAAAGCCAGCTTCATTTTACATATGCAGAAGCTGAAGCCCCAGAGAGGCTGGTTGACTTGGTCTAGGATGTACAGCACATGTGGAGCCAGATGTCATTCCCAGATGTGGCCGAGTGGGGCCTGGATGTGCCAGCCCTGTGCCACACTGCCCCCTACTGTCTTCCCGGGTGAGGCTGAGGGTCAGGCTAGCTGTTTCGCTCTCAGGAGCAGAGAGGTCTCCCAGAGAGAGCACTGCCTTGGATCAACCCTGTTCTGGATTCTACCTGCAGAGGGCAGTATTGAGCACACACTGATGCTTTCCTACCAAGCCTCAGTTCCTCCAAGCCCTGGAGGGCAGGACTTGTGGTCAGGGAAACATTTTGCTTTGAAACCAACTGGGCCCACAGAGGACACACCTTAGTCTTGAACCATGCCAGCCAGTGCAGACATCACGAGGTGTACAGCAGCTCTATCCGTTCACACAGACCCAGCAGCATCACTGACAAAGCTGTGTCTCTTTATTTTTTGGAAACAGAGTCTCACTCTCTCACCCAGGCTGGAGTGCAGTGGTGCAATCTTGGCTCACTCCAACCTCCGCTTCCTGGGTTCAAGCAATTCTTCCGCCTCATCCTCCTGAGCAGCTGGGTTTACAGGTGCCCGCCACCATGCCTGGCTAATTTTTGTATGTTCAGTAGAATCAGGGTTTTGCCATGTTGACCAGGTTGGTCTCGAACTCCTGACCTCAGGTGATCCATCCATCTCAGGCTTTTAAAGTACTGGGATTACAGGCATGAGCAACCATGCCCAACCAGGGCTGTATGTCTTTAAACATGTGACTTTACCCCATTGTAACATAAGGCCAATAGTACCCACCTTGGAGGCTTAGCACAAGGCTTAGAGAACTTAAATGCAATAAACCCAGCACCTAGAAGATGCTTGACAAGCAGGAGCGAATCACCAGTGTTATCTACCATGGAGACACACTGTGATCCAATGAGAAGCTGCAGGAGGAGGGAAGTGGAGACTCACAGAAGAAAACTGACTTGCCAAAGGTCACACAGGTGATTAGAGAAAGAGGCAGGGGCTGGACATGGTGGCTCACACTTGTAATCCCAGCAATTTGGGAGGCCAAGGTCGGTGGATCATGAGGTCAGGAGTTCAATACCAGCCTGGCCAACGTGGTGAAATCCTGTCTCTACTAAAGATTAAAAAAATAGCCAGGTGTAGTGGCAGGCACCTGTAATCCCAGCTACTTGGAAGGTTGAGGCAGGAGAATTGCTTGAACCCGGGAGGCGGAGGTTGCAGTGAGCCAAGATTGTGCCACTGCACTCCAGCCTGGGCAACAGGGTGACAGTTCGTTTCAAAAAAAAAGAATAAGAGGCAGGGTGTGAGGGAACCTGAGTCTCAGAGGGCCACAGAAGAGGGTGCCTTCAGGTGTCCCCAGGCCTCCTTATGACCAGAGGCCTCCTCCACTGATGGAGGAGGCATCAGTGACCTCTTTCACAACCCTGACACTGCCCAACCTCTCTGTGGGTATGAGGGCCCCTCTGTGCCCTGCCTTGTGCTGGGCACTGCAGACGTGGTCTGCCTGGAAGGAGTTCTCAGTCTGACGGGCTTGTGGGTTTCCCAGAGGAGACCTGGTCAGCCAAAGCTAACCCTCACCAAGGGCCTGGTGTATGTCCAAGAGGAACCCCAGTGTAATCACCTGATGGGTTCTTCCTGCCACTGCACAGGAAGAATTTACTGAGACCATGGAATTGTAGCAGAAAAATAGTTTTATTTTATGTTTTTTAATTTTTGAGACAGAGTCTTACTCTGTCGCCCAGGCTGGAGTACAGTAGCTTTATCTCGGCTCACTGCAACTTCTGCCTCCTGGATTCAAGAGACTCTTACGCCTCAGCCTCCTCAGTAAGTGGAATTGCACGTGCCTGCCACCACTCCTGGCTAATTTTTGTATTTTTAGTAGACACAGGGTTTCAATGTGTTGGCCAGGCTGGTCTTGAATTCCTGACTTCAAGTGAGCCATTTACCTCAACCTCCCAAAGGGTTGGGATTACAGGCATGAGCCACCATACCTGTCCTAATTTTTGAGACAAGTCTCACTTTGTCACCCAGGCTGGAGTGCAGTGGCTTAATCTCGGCTAACTGCAACCTGTACCTCCTCCTGGGTTCCAGCATTTCTCATGCATCAGCCTCCTGAGTAGCTAGGATTACAGGCATGTGCCACCATGCCCAGCTAATTTCTGTATTTTTAGTGACAGGGTTTTGCTGTGTTAGCCAGGCTGTTCTTGAACTCCTGACCTCAAGTAATCCACTCACCTTGGCCTCCCAAAGTGCTGAGATTATAGGCATGAGCCACTGAGCCCAGCCGAGAGAGTTTTATGAATGCAGAGCTAGCCAAGCAATAGGACCAGAATTATTACTCAATGGAATCTCCCCAAGAACTCAGAGGCTAGGGTTTTTATGGATAATTTGGTGAGCAAGGGCCCAGGGAATGGGTACTCCTTATTGGTTGAGGAGGAAATCACAGGGTGTGGCAAGCAGTCCTTATGTTCTGAGTCTGTCTCTGAGTGGGGGCCACTGGATGGGCTGAGTCATGAGTCACAGGTCCAGGTCAGTCAGTTACTAGAATTCAAACGTCTGAAAAACATCTGAAAAGAACCATCTCCGTCTCCACGAGAGAGATGGTATCTATAGGAGGAAGAGGAGAACTCACAAACCTTGCGATCTCTGGCCACATGACTCCTGCTCAGTCAAAGATTATAAGAACATGCCTAGGTTTTAGCAGAATCTAGGCCCCTCCCATAATCCTAATCTCATGGCCTTTTTTTTTTTTTTTTTGAGAGGGAGTTTTGCCCTTGTTGCCCAGGCTGGAGTGCATGTGAGATCTTGATTCACTGCAACCTCCACCTTGTGGGTTCAAGCAAATCTTCTGCCTCGGCCTCCCGAGTAGTTAGGATTACAGGCATGTGCCACCACGCTTGGCTAATTTCGTATTTTTAGTACAGACGGGGTTCCTCCATGTTGGTCAGGCAAGTCTCGAGCTCCTGACCTCAGGACTTGCCTTGGCTTCCCAAAATGCTGGGATTATAGGTGTGAGCCACAGCACCTGGCTCTTATGGCCTTTCATTAGTTTTACAAAGGTGTCTTTGGTCTCTGAGTAAAGAGCAGGTTAGGTTTAAGGAGTAACTAGTATCATCCTTGCTTCAAAGTTGAACTATAAACTAAATTCCTCCCCTCATTAGCTTGGCCTATGCCCCAGAAGGAGTGAGGACAGCCAGCCTCAGAGGCTGGAAGCAAGATGGAGTCAGTAGTTTTGGACTTCACTCACTGTCATAATATTTGCAAAGGCAGTTTTGCCAGGAGGCTGTGGGGAGACCTTGTGGGTTTGCCAGGACCTGGGAGATTCTCAATCTGTTTGGCTGTCCTTCTAAGCCAGAAGCTCCTGTGGTGGGGGCCTGCCTGGGGTGAGTCTCTCCCTCCCTGCCATGCCCAGCCTAGCCAAGGCCTAGTTCAGGGCTCAGGACACCATTTGGGGGAAGGAGTGAGGCCCTTGTGTTGAATTAGGATTTATGGTTTTGGGGCCGGTGGGAGGTGTGAGCTCTGATTCAGTAGGAGCACTGCTATGGGGTGTGTGTGTGTGTGTGTGTGTGGTTTGGGAGGGGCAGAACAGGGGTAAAAGCCTATCAGAGGGAGGTCCCATAAGACAAGGTGGGACCAAGAGTCCAGCTGGCTCTGCTGTGACTTTCAGTGTGTCACTGCCTTCCTGCACATCTCAGGGGCGGGAGGGGGACAAAGGCTGGAAGGGGTACCTGGCCCAGGCATTAGACTAGAATCCAGGCCAGGTGGGAGTGACCAGCCAGAACACTCAGAGCCTCACATGCGTTATAGCTGGGTGACCTTGACCCTCCAACCCCAGCCCCCTGTGCCCCGCAGCTCTCCCAGTAGTGGGGAGGGCGATGGGGGTAGGCAGGGATGCACGCAGGCTTCGGTGCAGTGTGCTCTCTCCACTGCAGTGCCAGGTCCCCTCCCCCGGGCACAGGGGAGCCGAGTAGCAAGCGGGGGAGTGGGGGACGCAGGGGCATGGGGCATGGGGTGGACTAATCCCCTATGTAAATGGAAGCCAATGGAGGGTGGTGTTGCGGGGGGGCTGGGAGTAGGGGGCCTGGGTGAATGGCTGGCAATTTTACTGGGATTACAAAACAAAGAGCCTCGTCTTACCCTTCTCTGCTCTGCTCCCCACCCTGACCCGCCCTCCGAAGCAGCGTCCCCCCGCCCCGCCCTCCGTGCCTCCTCCCCACGCCTCCTTCCCCGCCCTCGCCGCTTCGAGGTCCTCACCTCCTTCTGCCTCTCCCCAATGCTCCCAGATTAAGGAGGCAGCAGCAGGAGGCTGAGTCCTGGGCTGGCCGGCCGGGGTGCTACTGACAGGAGTGCTTGGGGATCCTCCATGGTATTGCAGCAAAGAAAGGTAGGCTCACTGCAACCTCGGCCTCCTGGTTCAAGGGATTCTTATGCTTCAGCTTCCTGAGTAGCTGGAATTACAGATGCTTGCCACCATTCCCAGCTAATTTTTGTATTTTTAGTAGAGACAGGGTTTCACCGTGTTGACCAGGATGGTTTTGATCTCCTGACCTCTGATCTGCCCACCTTGGCCAGGATTATAGACACACTGCCATCACTCCCCACTAATTTTTGTATTTTTGGAAAAGATGGAGTTTCTTCTTGTTGGTCAAGCTGGTCTTGAACTCCTGACTTCAAGAGATCACCCCTTTGGCCTCCCAAAGTGCTGGGATTACAGGCATGAGCCACCATGCCTGATGGAATTTTTATTTTATTCTATATTTTGAGACACAGTCTCACTTTGTTGCCCAGGCTGGAGGGCAGTGGTGTGATCCTAGCTCACTGCAGCCTCCAACTCCTGGGCTCAATGTGATCCTCCCACCTCAGCCTCTGCAAGTGTGTACCACCTCACCTAGATAATTAAAAATTTTTGGCCTGGCAAGGTGGTTCACTCCTGTAATCCCAGCATTTTGGGAAGCTGAGGTGAGCAGATCACCTGAGGCCAGGAGTTTGAGACCAGCCTGACCAACATGGTGAAGCCTCTTCTCTACTAAAAATACAAAAATTAGCTGGGTGGGTGGTGCATGCCCATAATCCCAGCTACTTGGGAGGCTGAGGCAAGAGAATTGCTTGAACCCAGGAGATGGAGGTTGCAGTGGGCCAAGATCATGCCATTGCACAGAGTGAGACGCTGTCTCAAAAAAAAATTCTTTTTTTTTTAAGAGATGAAGTCTTACTATGTTGCCCAGGCTAGTCTCAAGCTCCTGGCCTCAAGCGATCCTCCTGTTTCAGCTTCCCAGAATACTGGGATCACAGGCACTATCCTTCTAATATCCTTGGTCAGGCTTTCTCCAGCCTGCAGCCTGAGGGTCTGGATCTCCTACTGGCCCAGGTGGCATGGAAGGTGTAGTCTAGGCAGTCAAGGGGTGCCCAGGGATCCCCAGTTTGGGAAGTCCTTGTCTTCAGGGATTTCAATGTGGTCCATATGGTGGCCAATGTGGTACATATGGTGTATTCAGAGATGCTGGGAGGAGAGGGCGGGAACTTGCTGGAAACACCATATTAGACACCAAGTAAGATTTTCATTTAGGAGTGGCAAGGCCCGAGCGCTGGGAAAGCATCTGCAATGCCTCCCTTTCAAGGCCTGGAGACTCCATCATGGGGGCAGTTATGGACTTGAGGGCTGACCCCATAGCTCAGAGGCTTCTGGGAATTCCTGCACTCAAGGCAGGTTCCCAGCACCTGTTCTGCAGCCCCTGGGGTGGGGGGCATGGTGGGAAAGAGAGGGGCCAGGGTCATGGGGTCCACTTCTGCCTTCTGCATGCCTGGGAAGTTTGCTCGGATATAAAAGGGAGATGGCTCTTCCTGACCTGCCTGGGCCCTAGGGTGGTGCTATTAGTCCAAGGGACTCAGCGTGATCCCATGGGGACTCCGCAGCGTGAGTGTGTGGACCCCCTGGAGGCAAGTCTGTGGCGGAGACAGGGTAGGAGGGCCTGATTGAAGGCTTGAGGATGCAGAAAAGGCTGCATGGTTGGGAAAGGCAGGTGAGTGGGGGCAGCTTGGCACTTTCCCCTCCTGTTCCCCTTAGCAGGGGGAGAACCCTCTAGGTTGCTTGGCTCCTAGATGGTCGGCCGAGGATAGGCCTCTTTTCTGGCTGGCAGTGGCCTAGCAGAGTCTCACGGGGCATTTTCTGGCTACTGGCAGAACCAACATAAAAGCAAGTCTCTGCTTTTTGGGGTTTTTTGTTTTGTTTCGTTTTTTGGGGTTTTTTTGGAGACAGAGTTTTGCTCTTTGTTGCCAGGCTGGAGCACAGTGGTGCATCTTGGCCCACTGCAACCTCCACCTCCCGGGTTCAAGTGATTCTCCTGTCTCAGCCTCCTGAATAGCTGGGATTATAAGTGCCTACAAGCATGCCTGGCTAATTTTTTTGTAGTTTTTTAGTAGAGACAGGGTTTCACCATGTTGGCCAGGCTGGTCTCTGACTCCTGACCTCAGGTGATCCGCCTGCTTGGTAATCCCAAAGTGCTGGGATTACAGGTGTGAGCCACCACACTAGGCCAAGTCTGTAACTTTTTGTCCATCTGTCGGTCATTCCACAAGCCAGTGAAAACCTTGGAGGGGCGTCAGGCCTGAGGGGGTCTCATCAGGTCCTGGTCCCCAGCCCCTGACCAGCACATGAGAAGGGTCCACTTTATATTTTATTCTATTTTATTTTATTTATTTATTTGAGATGGAGTCTCACTCTGTCACCCACGTCACCAGTTGCACAATCTCAGCCCACTGCAATCTCCACCTCCTGTGTTCAAGCGATTCTCTGGCCTCAGCCTCCCATGTTACCTGAGATTATGGGTGCATGCCACTGCTAATTTTTGTATCTTTACTAGAGACAGGTTTTCACCATGTTAGCCAGGCTGGTTTTGAATTCCTGACCTCAGGTGATCCACCTGCCTCGGCCTCTTGAAGTGGTGGGATTACAGATGTGAGCCACCAAACCTGGCTCCACTTTATATTTTATTATAAATATCGTCTAGGAGTGAAGCCTATACTATACCAGGAACTTGCCTGACTAACACCCTCATGTCATCCAATCCCTATCAAGACATAGTCCTTTGGGAGGCTGAGGCAGGAGAATGGCTTGAGGCTAGGAGTTTGAGACTAACCTAGACAACACAGCAAAATCCCCATCTCCAAAAGAAATTTAAAAAAATAGCCAGGCAAGGTAACTACAGACATAGTCCCAGCTGCTCTGGGGGCTGAGGCAAGAGGATCTCTTGAGGCCAAGAGTTTGAGACCAGCCTGGGTAACATAGCAAAACCCCATCTCTTAAAAAAAAATTAGCTGGGTGTGGTGATGTGTGCCTGTAGTCCCAGCTACTTGGGAGGCTGAGGCAAGAGGATTGCTTGAGCCCAGGAGTTAGAACAATCTCTTAACCCCCAAAAGTTTTTTGAAGCCTATTTGTTCATCCTTATCTCTTATCCCAGCCACCACAGATCTGTCTTCTGTATATGGCTTTGAATTTGTAGAATGTAACATAAATGGAATCAGAGTCCACAGCCTCTGAATCTAGCTTCACACAGCATGATGCATTTATCCACATTGGTGGGTACAAGGGAAGCTGCTTCCTTCTGGTCCCTGAGTAGTGTTCCATGGTGTGGATATGCCACATACTTCTAGCCACTCTCTTTTCTAGGCAAATCTAGCAAACCAGCTTGGCTGGCCCTGCATCAGCTGGAGACTCCCCAGAAGAAGGTTGTTCCTCTTTCTCATTTTCACAAAGGCATCATCTGACTGGCAGGAGGTCAGTGACCTGCACCCCATCACTACACCCCCGACCCCCATGGAGAGCTGACCCCAAGCCAGGGGAGCTGCTCACCTTCGTCCTCAGAGCTGGAATTTCATCCTCTGTTTCTGGTGAATCATACCATTATCCCTGAGATGAAATCACACCTGCCCACCACTGCCCTTAGAGCCTCTGGTCCCATGTGATCCTCCTGCTGCCATCCAGGTGGGCTCTGGAGTAATTGAGGCTGCTGGGCCAGGACAGCTGGAGGTGGAGGGCGGGGCCAGGGAGGGGAGCTCTCTGTGCCCTGGGATGTCTTGCCGGTCTCTTAGGTACCCCCACCCTCTGGGAGTCTAGAGGTTCTTGGTGATGCATCTCTGGTCTTCACTCCTACAGCCTTGGGGCAGAAAAACATGTTAATGTTTGCATGAAATAAGAGTAGGACTTCTGAAGGTAGGGAAGGAGGGTGGTGGGGCCCTGTTGCAGGCAGGAGCATGAGTTAGGGTCAAACAGAACAGGGCTGGCTGAGTGATGTCACATCTCTGGACTTTGGCTTGTTCATCTTTTTATTATTATTATTATTATTATTTTGAGACAGGGTCTTGCTCTCGCCCAAGCTGGAGTGCAGTAGCACAATCATAGCTTGCTGCAGTCTTGAATTTCTAGGCTCAAATGATTCTCCCTCAGCCTCCTCAGTAGCTGGGCTTTCAGGCATGTGCCACTACACCCAGCTAATTTTTTTATTTTATAGAGATGGGGTCTCACTATGTTGCCCAGGCTAGTCTCAAACTCCTGTGCTCAAGTGATCCTTCCACCTTGGCCTCCCAAAGTGTTGGGATTAGAGGAGTGAGACACCACACCAGCCTGTTTATCATTAAATGGGTGAACAGAACTCTAGGCTTGCAGGACTGTGAGACTCAGCTGGGGTAATGTGAGCATGTGAATTTCCAGAGCCCTGAAGGGCCCCAGGGAACACCAAGCAGCAGGAGGTGGGGACATGTGAGGCTCAAGCCTCCTTTGCCCCTTTGGGCCAGAGTAGGACCATTTTTATTTATTTATTTATTTTTTTGAGACAGAGTCAGTCTCACTCTGTTGCCCAGGCTGGAGTTCAGTGGTGCGAACATGGTTCATCGCAACCTCTACCTCCCTGGTTCAAGTGATTCTCCTGCCTCAGCCTTTCGAGTAGCTGAGATCACAGGCACGTGCTACCATACCCAACTAATTTTTGTATTTTTAGTAGAGGCAGGGTTTCACCATGTTGGCCAGGCTGATCTTGAGCTCCTGACCTAAAATGATCCACCCACCTTAGCCTCCCAAAGTGCTGAGATTACAGGTGTGAGCCACTGCGCCCAGGCCTAAGATCACTTTTACTGGAGTTACCTGTGAGAGCTCTAAATACAATTCTAGTTGCTAAATGTTTGGAACCCACTGCTACCTGTGGTCAGCCATGTGTGAATAGTGGCCGTTTTGGTGAATGTGTGTGTGGCCAACGCCTAGATTATTGTGGTTCGCAGACTCCAGCCTGTCGCTTCCTGAGGCTGAGCCTCAGTTTGATCATCAAGGAAATGGAACCACAGCAGGTATGTCCACAGGGTTGCCAGGTGGGCATAAATGAGGCAGGGGACCCCAGCAAGAGCATGTGAGTTTTCCATTGGCAAATCCATAAATTTCCCAGAGCTACCTGCTTCCTAAGGAAATGGAGCTCCCTGGTTGATCACATAGTCGGTGTGGGTGTCTTGAGAGATTTGGGGGGGAGGAGTTTACTTTGTTTTTTGTTGTTGTTTGTTTTTGAGACAGAGTCTCCCTCTGTTGCCCAGGCTGGAGTGCACTATTGTGCTTATGGCTCATTGCAGCCTTTGCCTCCCTGGTTCAACCAATTCTCCTGTGTCAGCTTTCTGAATAGCTGGGATTACAGGCACCTGTCACCATGCCCAGCTAATTTTTGTGTTTTTAGTAGAGACTGGTTTTCGCCATGTTGGCCAGGCTTATCTCGAACTCCTGGGCTCAAGTGATCACCCGTCTCAGCCTACCAAAGTGCTGGGATTACAGACCATGCCCAGATGGTTTTTACTTCGTTATTTAATCTGTTATTTGTGAAATCATTGTGACCCTTCTCTGATGAGGGTTACCCCAAACACCTTTCCCCTGCACCCCACCCTTGCCTCTACACCTACAGAGTCCCTTAAAGTCCTCAAAGGCGGGACCCTGGGGCCAGCACTTGGTGGGAAATCTGTGAAGAGTTTAGCCCTGTGTAGGAAGGAAGTCCCTTGGGTACTCTTGGGTGGCTCCCTGTAGCAGAGAAGACCTCTGCCCACCCACCCACCCAGCTCCAGGGTGGTCCTGGCAGCACTGAGGCAGCTCTCTGTCTGATGTTTCTCTCATGTTTATCCAGGAGCTGGTTTTTCAGGCATGGCCACTTCTTGCTGAGAGGCCCAAGGTGGGAGAGGCAGGGGTCACCCCTGCTCCCCATGCACACCCTGGCTCCCAGCTGTGGGTGCAGCCCTCTGGGCAGGTGGGCAAACCACGTCTTCCCTATTTGATCCTGGCCCACCCACCCACCTACCCCAGGTCAGCAGCTCCCTGAGATATTCTCTTCTCAGCACACTCACAGGAGAGATGCTATTGGTGGCCCTGGGTCAGAAGCCAGGGCTCCCTCACTTCACAGCAGGATACAGTGGAACTATCAGGGTCTTTGAAGGCAGACACACATAGGTTCAAATCCCAGCCTGACCGCTGAGCTGCTGTGCGACACAGGCAAGTGACTGTACCTCTCTGAGCCTCATCTGAACAAACAAAGATAGTTCTCTTACACAGAATGGCTGGGTTCTTGGGAAAATCAGTGTATTCTCAGGGAGTTAGCTGCTATCTCATTGAAAAGCACTTTTTTCAGTTTGTCATGTGATGACCCCAGAAGCTGGCTCTATAGGAGCCCCATGCCCCTGGACAGCAAACCCTGGACCCCATCATTCCAAGATCTGTTCTTTTATTTTCAATGGAGACAGCCTCTGTCACCAGGAGTGCAGTGGCGTGATCTCAGCTCACTGCAACCTCTGACTCCTGGGTTCAAGCAACTCTCCTGCCTCAGTCTCCTGAGTAGCCGGGATTACAGGCACATGCCACAATACCCGGCTAATTTTTGTATTTTTAGTAGAGATGGGGTTTCACCATGTTGGCCAGGCTGGTCTCAAACTCCTGACCTCATGATCCATGCCCCCCAGGCCTCCCAAAGTGCTGGGATTACAGGCATGAGCCACCACACCAGGCTGCAAGATCTGTTCTTATCTTCTGCCTGTCCAGGATACACCCCTCTGTCCATGGGGTGTGGAGTATAGCATGCCTCAGTTTCTTTTTTTTAAAGACAGAGTCTTGCTATCTTACTCAGGCTGGAGTGCGGTGACAGGATCTTAGCTCACTGCAACCTCTACCTACTGGGTTCAAGTGATTCTCCTTCCTCAGTCTCCTGAGTAGTGGGGATTACGGGTGCCCAACACCACACCTGGCTAATTTTTTGGATTTTTAGTAGAGACAGGGTTTCACCATGTTGCCCAGGCTGGTCTCAAACTCCTGACCTCGTGTTCTCCCCACCTCGGCCTCCCAAAGGGCTGGGATTACAGGCATGAGCCACCATGCCTGGCCAGCATGCCTCGGTTTCTGCTTCTGCAAATTGGGAAAACCTCAAAGGTAGAACTGGTTGGTGTGAGGCATGCCATACCCCACACCCTACCCTTTACCCCTTGGGGTCACAGCCATTCTATTTGTTAGAGGCCAGGCCCTGTTCTTGGGTGGGGGCTACCTGTGGCTCTTTATAGGATGGGAGATCCTGGTTTTATATTTTGTAAAAATACAAAACAGTAGCTGGGCATGGTGAGGGGCTGTCTATAATCTCAGCCTCTCTGGAGGCTGAGGCAGGAGAATTGCTTGAACTGGGAGGTGGAGGTTGCAGTGAGCTGAGATCATGCCATTCCACTGGGCAACAAGACTGACACTCCATCTTTATTTTAAAAAATAAAAGTAATTTTTTCAAAAAAATGCCACTCCCAGCTGTGGTTGATGGCAGCCTGCAGGAGAAATGGCTTTCTGCATGGCCATGGAGGATGGGTGAATTCGGACACAGGCACAGGACCAGAGACAGGACATGGCAGTGAGGCTGCTGCATCCATTCTGGGTAAAGTTTTCTATCAGGCCAGGTGCAATAATTCATGCCTGTAATCCCAGCACTTTGGAAGCCTGAGGTGGATGGATCACCTGAGATCAGGAGTTCAAGACCAGCCTGGCCAACATGCAGAAACCCTGTCCGTACTAAAAATACAAAAATAGCCAGGCATGGTGGTGCATGCCCATAATCCCAGCTGCTTGAAAGGCAGGAGAATCACTTGACCCCGGGAGGCGGAGGTTATGATGAACTGAGATTGTGGCATCGTACTCCAGCCTAGGCAACAAGAGCTAAACATTGTCTTAAAAAAAAAAAAAAAATCTATCTGATGGCCTGACACCCAGTCATCTCAGGGCTTCCTATGGCTCCTGGAAAAGCTGCAGACTGGACATGGCTAGGCCCTGCCTGCAACTCTCTGTGCCAGCCATGATGAGCTTCATCGTTTCTAGAACATACCGTGCTTCATCTCACTTCCCATAACACTGTTGCCTCTCCCTAAAGAGTATGTAATGCTCCCTGTCTGTGTCTCTGGGCTGATTCCTCATTGTAGGTCTCAGCTGGGATGTCACTTCTGACTGCAAAGCTTCCCTGATCTGGTCTCCCTCCGGGTCATGTTAGATGCCTCTCATCTGTGTCCCCAGCCACAGCCTGCATTACAAACAA
Source organism: Callithrix jacchus (assembly GCF_049354715.1). NCBI lineage: Eukaryota > Metazoa > Chordata > Mammalia > Primates > Cebidae > Callithrix > Callithrix jacchus. Next base: position 61,959,559 of record NC_133506.1, read on the forward strand.
GACTCTAATTGCCCTTGCACTTGTCTGTCACCTTCACAGACAGAGTGTCACTGCCAGTGGGTCAGGGCCCGTCAAGGTGGTGTCCTCAACATCCCCGTCCTTCTTAGCACCCTGCTTGGTGTGGAGTGGGCATCCTGTGCAACCTTGTAAAGTGAATTAGCAGCAAGTTTGATGCTGGGGGCAGTGGCTCCCACCTGTAATCCCAGCACTTTGGAAGGCTGAGGAAGGTGGATCAACTAAGGCTGGGAGTTCAAGACCAACCTGGCCAATATAGTGAAACCCTGTCTCTACTAAAAATATACAAAATTAGCTGGGAGTGTTGGCACATGCTTGTAATCCTAGCTACTCTGGAGGCTGAGGCAGGAGAATTGCTTGAACCTGGGAGGCAGAGGTTGCCAAGATTATGCCATTGCACTCCAACATGGGCAACGAGCAAAACTCAATCTCAAAAAACAAAAACAAAAAAAAGCAAGATCAGGTGGGAGCACCCCCCTGCCACCTTCCTTTTCTTTCTTTTTTTTGGGGGGGCGGGGGAGACAGAGTCTCAATCCATTGCCCAGGCTAAAGTTCAGTGGTGCGATCTCATCTCATTGCAACCTCTGCCTCCTGGATTCAAGCAATTCTGCCTTAGCCTCCCCAGCAGCTGGAACTACATGCACCTGCCACCACACCTGGCTAATTTTTGTATTTTTAGTAGATATGGGTTTTCACCATGTTGGCCAGGCTGGTCTCGAACTCCTGATATCAAGTGATCTGCCCACATTGGCCTCCCAAAGTGTTGGGATTACAGGCATGAGCCCTTGCACCTGGTCCCCCTTCATCCTTCAATCTCAGCTCTTGTTGTTGCACCTCCACCCACCCCAGAAGCTGCCTCTGCCAGCTTGGCAGTGGTGTTCAGAAGCATGCAGAGGGCAGAGAGCAGTGTCAATGGCAGTGGGGGCACCTTGTCTCTCTGAGCTAGGTACAGCCCTACTTGAGGGTTTTACTTCCAGGAAAGGCAGCTGATGTGTGCAGACAGCACAACTGTGAAATGCCAGAAGAGTTTATCCTCTGGGCTATTTATTTATTTATTTGTTTGTTTTGTTTTGTTTTTGAGATGGAGTCTTGCTCTGTCACCCATGCTGGAGTGCAGTGGCACAATCTTGGCTCACTGCAACCTCCACCTCCCAGGTTCAAGCAATTCTCCTGCCTCAGACTCCCGAGTAGCTGGGGTTACAGGCATGTAGCACCACACCCAACTAATTTTTGTATATATTTTTTAAATTTTTTATTTTGAGTCAGAGTCTTACTCTGTCACCCAGGCTGGAGTGTAGTGGCATAATCTTAACTTACTGCACCTCCGACTCTCAAATTTAAGTGATTCTCCTGCCTCTGCCTCCTGAGTAGCTGCGATTACAGGTGCCCACCACTGCTCCTGGCTAATTTTTGTATTTTTAGTAGAGATAGGGTTTCACCATGCAGACCAGACTGGTCTTCAGGTGATCACCTCTGGGCTACTTAGACACACATGTTTGTGTGCATACATGGGTGTGTATATGCATATATATGTGACATTCCTGAGGCCACCGGTGGTGAGAAAGCCTGAGTACTTAATGTTCCACTGAATCTTGACTGCCAGCCTGGAGCTTTACTCCCTAGCATACAGAGCCCCCCCAATTCCTGGTCAGTGGCAAAGAGGGGACTATCCACTGTCACTTAGGGCTGCATTTAGCTACAGGTAACAAAAATCTCCACTGTAAATGTAGTAAATATTAAACCAGGCCAGGTGTGGTGAGGTGACTCAGGCATGTAATTTTAGCACTTTGGGAGGCCGAGATGGGCAGATTGCTTGAGCTTAGGAGTTCGAGGCCAGCCTGGGCAATATAGTGACACCCTGTTTCTACAAAACATAAAAATATTTTTTAAAAAACATACATGTGATTGATTGTCGGAGGGGACTCAAGATGGCGCTGTGAGAACAACCCAGGATTGGAGCTCTCCTTGAATCCGCGGAGAGGTGAGTCTGAGCTGCATTTCCAGACTGATCTTTATTGCCCACAGAATGGGGAAATTCCCAAGTATAAAAAAGATGCGGGATGCCTGGCAGTACCTCTGCCTGGTGAAGCCGGCAGCCGGGGTGGCGGCGGCCGGCCCTACCCATCGCTCCCCAAAGGGCGCGCTTGTCCGGGTGCCCTGTTGAACCGGCAACCTGAGACTTGAGAGGGCTGGACTTGAAACTGAACGAGACCTGGACAGTGGGCCAGAGCGTTGGGGCTAGCCCAGTGGGACGAACAAAACCGTGACTTCAAACGATCCCCGTGCAGTCGGTCTGAGACGCTCTGAGGGAAAGGGGCGTCCACCATTACCGAGGCAACCCACCCCAACAGAGATATACGCCCACTGCTGACGCAGCCTGCCGTTGCCGAGGCAACCTGTTACAACAGAGAGACTCCGCCTCAGGGCATGGCCGAGTCCACAGCAGAACAGCAGAGCCGGCCCAGCAGGGCGAGCCTCACAAAAGCAGGGCGGAACCTTGGCAGGCAAACAGTGACTAGTCTGCCTCCTAGCTGGGCAGGACACCTCAACGAACATCCAAAAATAAAGCCCGAACCCCCCAACACAGAGCATTTGAGAAAAAAAAAGGGTTTTTTTAATGAGCTCTGTTTCAGCAGAATCAAACATAGCAGCCTAACAGCCCTGAATGAACAACAGAAATCACAGCTCAGCAATTGAGCCCCTATAAAGTACAGACTGTCTCCTCAAGCAGCTCCCTGACCCCTCTATATCCAAAAGACTGACATTTGGCAGGCATCATCCTGGGACAAAGATAGCAGAAAAAGAAACTGGTAGCATCCCTCGCTGTGCCACAGCTGCTAGAGGTGCACCTCAGAGAAGCAGGGCCTGGAGTGGACCTCAGCAGTCGTACAGCGAAGGGGCTAGACTGGTAGAAGGAAAACCAAGTAACAGAAATACTTCATCATCAACAATCTGGGTGTCCACTCAGAGACCCAATCGAAAAGTCAGCAACTATGCAGGCGACAGGTGGATAAATCCACAAAGATGGGAAGAAACCAGCACAGAAAGGAGGAAAACACCCGAAACCAGAAGCCTCCTAGAAAGGACCAAAACTCCTCACCAGCAAGGAAACAAAGCTGAACGGAGAATGACTGTGACGAAATGACGGAATTAGACTCCAGAAGGTGGATAATGAGAAACTTTTGTGAACTAAAGAACATGTATTAAATCAATGCAAAGAAACTAAGGAACTTCAAAAAAGATATGAGGAAATGATAACAAAAATGGATAACTTAGAGAGGAATATGATTGAATTAAAGGAGCTGAAAAACACAATACGAGAACTTCGCGAAGCATGCACAAGTTTCAATAGCCGAATTGATCAAGCAGAAGAAAGAATATCTGAAGTCGAAACCAACTCAATGAAATAAAACGAGAAACCAAGATTAGAGAAAAAAGTGCAAAAAGGAATGAACAAAGCCTCCAAGAAATGTGGGACTATGTGAAAAGACCTAACCTACGTTTGATAGGTGTACCAGAAGGGGACGAAGAGAATGAATCCAAGCTGGAAAATACTCTTCAGGACATCATCCAGGAAAATTTCCCCCACCTAGCAAGACAGGCCAACACTCAAATACAGGAAATACAGAGAACACCACAAAGATATTCCGCAAGAAGAGCAACCCCAAGGCACATAATCGTCAGATTCAACAAGGTTGAAATAAAGGAGAAAATACTGAGGGCAGCCAGAGAGAAAGGTCGGGTCACCCACGAAGGGAAGCCCATCAGACTCACAGCAGATCTCTCGGCAGGAACACTACAAGCCAGAAGACAGTGGGGGCCAATATTTAACATTCTTAAAGAAAAGAACTTTCAACCCAGAATCTCATATCCAGCCAAACTGAGCTTCAGAAGTGAAGGAAAAATAAAATCCTTTGCGAACAAGCAAGTACTCAGAGATTTTGTCACCACCAGGCCTGCTTTACAAGAGCTCCTAAAAGAGGCACTACACATAGAAAGGAACAACCAGTACCAGCCATTCCAAAATCACACTAAATGCTAAAGAGCATCAACATAATGAAGAATCTACAACAACTAACGGGCAAAACAGCCACTTAGCACCAAAATGGCAGTATCAAATTCACACATAACAATATTAACCCTAAATGTAAACGGACTAATCAAAAGACACAGACTGGCAAATTGGATAAAAATCCAAAACCCATCAGTGTGCTGTATCCAGGAAACCCATCTCACATGCAAGGATACACAAAGGCTCAAAATGAAGGGATGGAGGAAGATTTACCAAGCAAATGGAGAGCAAAAGAAAGCAGGAGTTGTAATTCTCACCTCTGATAAAATAGACTTTAAAGCAACAAAGATCAAAAGAGACAAAGAAGGCCATTACATAATGGTAAAAGGATCGATACAACAAGAAGAGCTAACGATCCTGAACATATATGGACCCAATGCAGGAGCACCCAGATACATAAGGCAAGTTCTTAATGACTTACAAAGAGACTTAGACTCCCACACAATAATAGTGGGAGACTTTAACACTCCACTGTCAATATTAGACAGATCAACCAGACAGAAAATCAACAAGGATATCCAGGGCTTGAATTCCGACCTGGAGAAAGCAAACCTGATAGAGATTTACAGGACTCTCCACCCCAAATCCACAGAATACACATTCTTCTCAGCACCACATCACACCTACTCTAAAATTGACCACATAGTTGGAAGTAAAGCACTGCTCAACAAATGCAAAACAACTGAAATCATAACAAACAGCCTCTCAGACCATAGTGCAATCAAGTTAGAACTCAGAATACAGAAACCGACCCAGAACCGCACAGCTTCATGGAAACTAAACAACTGGCTCTTGAATGTTGACTGGGTAAACAATGAAATGACGACAGAAATAGAGAAGTTCTTCAAAACCAATGAGAATGAAGACACAACAAGCCAGAACCTCTGGGACACATTTAAAGCAGTCTCTAGAGGAAAGTACATAGCAATAAGTGCCCATATGAGGAGAATGGAGAGATCCAAAATTGACACCCTATCGTCAAAATTGAAAGAGCTAGAGGAGCAAGATCAAAAAAACTCAAAACCCAGCAGAAGACAAGAAATAACTAAGATCAGAGCTGAACTGAAGGAGACTGAGACACGAAAAACCCTCCAAAAAATCAATAAACCCAAGAGCTGGTTTTTTGAAAAGATCAACAAAATAGACAGACCACTAGCCAGATTGATTAAAAATAAAAGAGAGAACAACCAAATAGATGCAATAAAAAATGATAAAGGGGAAATCACCACAGACTCCACAGAAATTCAAACCATCATCATAGAATACTACAAACAACTCTATGCACATAAACTAGTAAACCTGGAAGAAATGGATAAATTCCTGGACTCCTGTGTCCTCCCAAGCCTAAACCAGGAGGAAGCTGAAACTATGAATAGATCAATAACAAGGTCAGAAGTCGAGGCAGCAATTAAGAGCCAACCACTCAAAAAAAGCCCAGGTCCAGATGGATTCACAGCCGAATTCTACCAGACACACAAAGAGGAGCTGGTACCATTCCTTCTAAAACTATTTCAAACAATCCAAAAGGAGGGAAGCCTTCCCAAATCATTTTACGAGACCAACATCATTCTGATACCAAAACCCGGCAGAGACCCAACAAGAAAAGAAAACTTCAGGCCAATATCCATGATGAACATAGATGCAAAAATCTTCAATAAAATTTTGGCAAGCCCATTGCAACAGCAAATCAAAAAACTTATTCAGCATGATCAAATAGGATTCATCCCGGGGATGCAAGGCTGGTTCAACATACGCAAGTCTATCAATGTAATTCACCACATAAACAGAACCAAAAACAAAAACCACATGATTATCTCAATTGATGCACAGGAGGCATTTGACAAAATTCAACAGCCCTTTATGCTAAAAACCCTCAATAAACTCGGTATCGATGGAACGTATCTCAAAGTAATAAAAGCTACTTATGACAAACCAACAGCCAATATCATACTGAATGGGCAAAAACTGGAAGCATTCCCTTTGAAATCTGGCACTAGACAAGGATGCCCTCTTTCACCACTCCTATTCAATATAGTACTGGAAGTTCTAGCCACAGCAATTAGGCAAGAAAAAGAAATAAAGGGTATTCAAATAGGAAAGGTGGAAGCCAAATTGTCTCTATTTGCAGACGACATGATAGTATACCTAGAAGACCCCATCGCCTCAGCCCAAAAACTCCTGAAACTGATAAGCAGCTTCAGCAAAGTCTCAGGATATAAAATCAATGTGCAAAAATCACAAGCATTCGTCTACACCAATAACAGACTTAAAGAGAGCCAAATCAAGAACGAACTGCCATTCACAATTGCTACAAAAAGAATAAAATACCTTGGAATACAACTCACAAGGAACGTAAGGGACCTCTTCAAGGAGAACTACAAACCACTGCTCAACGAAATCAGAGAGGACACAAACAGATGGAGAAACATTCCATGTTCATGGTTAGGAAGAATTAATATTGTGAAAATGGCTATATTGCCCAAAGTAATTTACAGAATCAATGCTATCCCCATCAAGCTACCATTGACTTTCTTCACAGAACTGGAAAAAACCACCATGAACTTCAGATGGAACCAAAAGAGAGCCCGCATAGCCAAGTCAATTCTAAGCAAAAAGAAGACAGCGCGGGGCATCACACTACCGGATTTCAAACTATACTACAAGGCTACAGTAATCAAAACAGCATGGTACTGGTACCAAAACAGGGATATACACCAATGGAACAAATCAGAGGCACCGGAGGCAACACAACATATCTACAACTATACAATCTTTGATAAACCTGACAAAAACAAGCAATGGGGAAAGGATTCCCTGTTTAACAAATGGTGTTGGGAAAACTGGCTAGCCATGTGCAGAAAGCAGAAACTGGACCCCTTCCTGACACCTTACACTAAAATTAACTCCAGATGGATTAAAGACTTAAACATAAGACCTGGCACGATAAAAACCCTAGAAGGAAATCTAGGCAAAACTATCCAGGACATAGGAGTAGGCAAGGACTTCATGAACAAAACACCAAAAGCATTGGCGACAAAAGCCAAAATAGATAAATGGGACCTAATGAAACTCCACAGCTTCTGCATGGCAAGAGAAACAGTCACTAGAGTGAATTGGCAACCAACAGAATGGGAAAAAATTTTTGCAGTTTATCCATCTGACAAAGGGCTGATATCCAGAATTTACAAAGAACTCAAACGGATTTACAGGAAAAAAAACAAACAAGCCCATTCAAAAGTGGGCAAAGGATATGAACAGACACTTTACGAAAGAAGACATATATGAGGCCAACAATCATATGAAAAAATGCTCATCGTCACTGGTCATCAGAGAGATGCAAATCAAAACCACATTGAGATACCATCTCACGCCAGTTAGAATGGCGATCATTAAAAAATCTGGAGACAATAGATGCTGGAGAGGATGTGGAGAAAAAGCAACACTTTTACACTGTTGGTGGGAGTGTAAATTAGTTCAACCATTGTGGAAGACAGTGTGGCGATTCCTCAAGGCCTTAGAAATAGAAATTCCATTTGACCCAGCAATCCCATTACTGGGTATATATCCAAAAGACTATAAATCGTTCTACTATAAGGACACATGTACACGAATGTTCATTGCAGCACTGTTTACAATAGCAAAGACCTGGAATCAACCCAAATGCCCATTGATAATAGACTGGATTGGAAAAATGTGGCACATATACACCATGGAATATTATGCAGCAATCAGAAATGATGAGTTTGTGTCGTTTGTAGGGACATGGATGAATCTGGAGAACGTCATCCTCAGCAAACTGACACAAGAACAGAAAATGAAACACCGCATATTCTCACTCATAGGCGGGTGATGAAAAATGAGAACACATGGACACAGAAAGGGGAGTACTAAACACTGGGATCTATTGGGGGGAATAGGGGAGGGCCAGTGGGAGGGAGAGGTGGGGAGGGATAGCCTGGGGAGAAATGCCAAATGTGGGTGAAGGGGAGAAGCAAAGCAAAGCACACTGCTATGTGCGTACCTATGCAACTGTCTTGCACGCTCTGCTCATGTACCCCAAAACCTAAAATCCAATAAAAAATAAAAAATAAAGAAAAAAAACATACATGTCTGTCTATCTATATATATACACACATATATATATCTACAGTCTTCCAGACTATATATATATATAGTCTTCCAGAGTCTGGAAGACTGTAGATACTAAACCTGACAGTTAAGCAAAGTGGAGTTTATTTCTTCCTCATAAGAAAATATGTAGTTGGGCATGGTGGCGTGCACCTGTTGTCCCAGCTACTGCTGAGGCAGGAGAATCACTGGTACTCAAAAGGCAGAGGTTGCAGTGAGCCGAGATCACACCACTGCCCTCTAGCCTGGCGACAGAGCGAGACTCCATCAAAAGAAAGAGAGAGAGAGAGAGAGAGAGAGAGAGAGAGAGAGAGAGAGAGAGAGAGAGAGAAAGAAGAAAGAAGAAAGAAGAAAGAAGAAAGAAGAAAGAAGAAAAGAAGAAAGAAAGAAAGAAAGAAAGAAAGAAAGGAAGGAAGGAAGGAAGGAAGGAAGGAAGGAAGGAAGGAAGGAAGGAAAGAAAGAAAAAAGAAAAAATATGGAAGGTATTTGGAGGATGGTATATGGGTGTGTATTTGAAGGCTGAGGTAGGAGCTTAGTGACACTTTTGGTGGTTCAGTGATGTCTCTGGGCACTTGATTCTGTTCTTCTCTACCATGTTGGGTTTTTGTTTTTGTAAGCTTATTTTAAAATGATTCATTTAAAGTGTATAATTTAGTGTTTTTTAAACTATATTCACAGAGTTGTGCAGCATTCATCACTGCCTAATTTCAGAGCTTTTTTTATCATCCCAAGAATGTCCATCCATTAAGCAGTCAGCCCTCATTCCCTCCTCCCCCATCCCTTGGCAACCACAAATTTACCTTTCTTCTCTGTATATGTGCCTGTTCTGGGCATTTCATATAGATTAAATCATATAATATGTGGTCTTGTGTGTCTGGCCTTTTCTCAGCGAGTATTATGTGTTCAAGGTTCATCCACACTGTAGCATGAGTCAATGTTCCTTTCTTTTTATTGCCAAATAATATTTCATTTAATGGATATACCATATTTTGTTTTGTTTATCTGTTCATCAGTTATGGACATAGGGGTATTTCTACTTTTTTTGGTTTGTTTTTGACAAAGTCTTGCTCTGTCACCAAGGCTGGAGTGCAGTAGTGGGATCACGGATCACTGAAGCCTCAAACTCCTGGGCTCAAGGGATCCTCCTGCCTCAGCCTCCCAAGTAGCTGGGACTGCAGGTCTCATGCCACCATACCTGATTAATTTTTAATTTTTCTTTTTTGTAGAGACAGGGCATATGTATTAGCAAGACCCCGTCTCTACCAAAAAAAATTAATTATTGTATTCCAATCTCATTACACCATACAATTCACCATTTTATTTATTTAGCTTTTAGAGACAGGGTCTTGCTCTGTTGGCCAGGCTGGAGTACAGTGATGCAATCATGGCTTGCTGCAATCTCCATCCCCCAGGCTCCTGCTATCCTCCAGACTCAGCCTCCTGAGTAGCTGGGACTACAGGTGAGTGCCACCATGCCCGGTTAATTATTGTATTTTTTGAGAGATGGGGTTTTGCTGCCTAGTCTGGTCTTGAACTCCTGGACTCAAGTGATCCACCCACCTGGGCCTCCCAAAGTGCTGAGATATGTAAGCATAAGCTACCACATGCGGCCAAATTTACTATTTTAACGTGTGCAATGTATGGTTTTTTGTGTCTTCATCAAGTTGTGCAACCATCGCCACCATCTAATTCTGAACATTTTCATCACTCTGAAAGGAAGTCCCTAACCTCATTAGCAGTCTCTCCACTCCCCAGCACCCCTCACTCCAGCCCCTGGTACTTGCTAATGATTGTCTTTATGTGCTTTTGGTGACTTCTTTATAGAGTTAAGCCTTCATCTACCATATGACTAGGTATTTACCCATGAGAAATGAAAGCTCGGGTTCACATAAAAACCTGAAGAGGAATATCTGTAGTTGCTTTATTCATAATTGCCCAAAAGGAGAAACAATTCAGATGTCCAAATACTGGACATCTGTACTATGGAATACTAGTCAGCAATGAAAAAGGATGAATGATGGGTACCACACCACCATGAGCAAATCTCACGTCCCAAGGGAAGAAAGCAGACTGGAAAGGCTACTTCCAGCTGGTTCTGTTCATATGTGGGTTTCCTTTTTTTTTTGAGATGGAGTCTTCTTCTGTTTTTTAGACTGGGATGCTGTATTGTGATCTCAGTTCACTGCAACCTCTGCCTCCTGGGTTTAAGCAATTCTCCTGCCCCAGCCTTCCAAGTAGCTGAGACTACAGGAACCCACTACCACACCTGGTTGGTTATTTATTTATTTATTTATTTGCATTTTTAGTAGAGATGGGGTTTCACCATGTTGGCCAGGCTGGTCTTGAACTCCTGACCTCAGGTGATCCTCCCACCTTGGCCTCTCAAAGTGCTAGAATTACAGGCAAAAGCTGCTGCTCCCAGCCTCTGGCTTTATTAATATGATGTTCTGGAAAATGCAAGATTAGGGACAGGGAGTGGATGAGGGTTTGCCTGAGAGTGAGGGAGTTTTTTGGAGGGATGGAACTAAAACATGTTTTGATTATGGTGACAATTACTTGATTGCATGCATTCGTGAAAACTCATAGAAATATGACAAGAGGTGATGGCTCATGCCTGTAATCCCAGAACTTTGAAAGAGGTAAGAGGATTCTTTGAGGTCAGGAATCTGAGACCAGCTTAGACAGCAAAAAAATTAGCCAGGTGTAATGGCACACAGCTGTAGTACCAGCGACTCAGGAGGCTGAGGTGGGAGGATTGCTTGAGGCTGGGAGTTCAAGGCTGCAGTGAGCTATGATGATGCCATTACACTCTAGCCTGTGAAACAGAGTGAGATCCCCATCTCTACAAAATATTGAAAATTAGCCAGACACAGTGGCATGCACTTGTAGTCCCAGCTACTCAGGAGGCTGAGGTGGGAGGATGGTTTGAGACCAAACTATGTTGCCTGGGTAACATAGCAAGACCCCTGTCTATCTTTTAAAAAAATTTTTTTTAAAAAGGCCAAATGCAGTGGCTGACATCCCAGCACTTTGAGAGGCTGAGGCAGGCAGATCACAAGGTCAGGAGATCGCGACCATCCTGGCCAACATAGTGAAACCCCGACTCTACTAAAAATACAAAAATTAGCCAGACGTGTTGGTGCGTCCCTGTAGACCAAGCTACTTGGAAGGCTGAGGCAGGAGAATCACTTGAACCTGGCAGGCAGAGGGTGCAGTGAGCTGAGATCATACCATTACACTCCAGCCTGGGTGACATAGCAAGAGTCTGTCTCAAAAACAAACAAACAAACAAAAACCCCAAAAACATACAGAACTGTATGTCAGAAAGAATTAATTTTATTGCATATATATTATACCCCAAGTAAAAAGGGGCCTGGGCTTGGAAATGGCCTTTCCAGAGTAACTCCATTTGGACTTCACCATCTCATTTGTTCTAGTTGGTGCTACCTTTCCTTCTATGGATAGTAAGTTTTGGTCTGTCAAGTTGGCCAACCTGACTTGTACCTAGGGTGGAGGCCAGGGGCTGCAGGGGGGTGCCCCTCTTTTCCCTTCCTTGGGCATCCTAACCCCTCTGAATTTCCTAAGCCTCTTGGATGGAGGGAACCACAAAATGTTAGAAAAGGAAATGTTAGAACCTCAGAATACACTGGCCTCTTCTCTTTTTCAGATGGGGAAACTGAGGCCCAGGGCTGGGAAGATACTTGACTAAGGTTCTGGAGTTATGAGGAGCAAGATCTAAAGCCACATCTGGCTGGGCGTGGTGGCTCACGCCTATAAACCCAGCACTTTGGGAGGCCGAGGCAGGAGAATCACTTGATGTTGGGAGTTTGAGACCAGCCTGGGCAACATAGTGAAACCTGTCTCTATTAAAACTAAAAAAATTAGCCAGGCATGGTGGTAGGTGCCTGTAGTCCCAGCTACTTGGGAGGTTGAGACATGGGAATTGCTTGAACCTGGTAGGCAGAGATTGCAGTGAGCCGAGATTGCACCACAGCACTCCAGCCTGGCCAACAGAGTGAGACTCTTGTCTCAATAAGTAAATAAACAATCAGCCAATTACCCCACATCCATGATTCTTGGTCTGGGCCTCCTTGCCCTCCTGAAGGTGCCCCTGGAGCCTCCCTGATCTCCTGCCCCCGGTTTTGGAGGCTGGATGGGCTCATGCTGGCCCCACAGCTGGTGGGAGGCTTTGCAGCGGTGTACACTGCATGTGGTAGAGGGAAGTAGGGAAGGGAGAGTGGTCAGGGCATCTCTTTTTGCCTGGCCTGGCATGGCCTGGCCTTACCTTTTGGCCTGGCTTTTTGGCCTTGCCTGGCCTTTTGGCCTGGCCTTACCTTTTGGGCTGGCCTGGCCTCACCTTGCATTTTGGCCTGGACTTTTGGCCTGGCCTGGGCTTTTGGCCTCTCCATTTCCACTAAGAATACAAAAATTATTTGGGTGTGGTGGTGTGAGCCTGTATTCCCAGCTACTCGGGAGGCTGGGGCAGGAGAATGGCTTGAACCTGGGAGGTGGAAGTTAGAGTGAGCCAAGATGGAGTTACTGCACTCCAGTCTGGGTAACAGAGCAAAACTCTGTCTCAGAGAGAGAGAGAGAGAGAATGTTCTGGAATATATAGCAAGGTCTGTCTGACTCCAGAGTTTGTGCCCTAAAATTATCCTATACTCACACAGCCCTTTCCATATGCTGGGCTCTGTTTACAAATACTATCTCATTTAACTCCAATAACATCAGTGACATGGCTACTGTTACTCTCCCACCACTTTTCAGATGAGGAAAACTGAGGCCCAGAGAGGACTAGCACCTTGCTCAGGGTTGCACAGCCCATCAGAGGGCAGAGATGGGATTGGAACGCAGGCCATCTGGCCCCAGAGTTCAGGCTTTCATCTCTAACTGCTGTCCCTGGTTTTTTGTTTTTGTTTTGAGACAGTTTTACTCTTGTTACCGAGACTGGAGTGCAATGGCGCGATCTCAGCTCACCGCAACCTCTGCCTCCTGGGTTCAGGCAATTCTCCTGCCTCAGCATCCTGAGTAGCTGGGATTACAGTCATGCGCCACCATGCCCAGCTAATTTTTTGTATTTTTAGTAGAGACAAGGTTTCACCGTGTTGACCAGATGGTCTTGATCTCCTGACCTCATGATCCACCTGCCTCAGCCTCTCAAAGTGCTGGGATTACAGGCGTGAGCCACCGTGCCCAGCCCTGCTGTCCCTGTTTTTGTCCCTCACAGGATGGAAGACTGTAGATGATGTCTGGGTGGTGAGCCCTGTTTGGCCGGAGGACGTACCTCTAGGGATGGGAGCCACTTTCCTCCAGAAGCCTACGTTTTGCCACCTTGGCTGCTGTGACCAGACACTGATCGGGCCTGGGTGGGGAGTTGGGTGGGTCCTGACTCCCCTGTTGTCCAGAGACCCCATGTAAGTTGCATGCACCTCTATGGAGCTGGGGCAGCTGTCCCTTCCTAGAGAGGTGGGAGTCCTGGCTGGCTGTGGAGGAAGCAGGCACAGAGTGACACAGGGCGGGCCTCTGCTGGCATGGCCCCACCCTCTGCACAGCACTGATCAAGCAAGGTGCCTGTAGGGCTTCTGGAATCAAGAGCCTTAAACTGTGGCTCCGTGGACTTTGCATGTCTGCTGGGGGTGCCCCTGGACTGCCTGCTTTCCTGCCTACCCCTCAAGGACATCGCCAGCCTTCCGTCAGCAAAGTGGACACAACCATCATGACACTACTCACCAGTAGGTGGCATTGGGGGACTTTTCTTCTGAGCCCCACACTGAGAATTGGTCTGAAGCTGGCTCCTGCTTCATGGCTCAAGGAGTGTGACCCAGGGTCCCCTCGTGTTTCAGTTTCCCAGCCTGGCACCATCTTATCTGGGAAGAGGAGACGTGCTAAAATTCATGCCTCCCAGCTAGGACAGATGATAATCTGCAAGAGCCCACAGACTTGCCAGTTCCTTCCCTCTTTCCTTCCTTTCTTTCCCTTCTTTTATTTATTGAATCATAATTTATTGAGCATCTACTATGTCCCAGGCTCTTTTCTCAGTGATGAAGAAACAGGCGTGAATGAGACAGAGATCCCTGCCCTCACGGGTCTGACATTCTAAACAAAGAGTTGGAAAAAAATACACAAAAAATAAGTTGGTTAAATAGCAATTCATGCTCAGAAAACACAGGGACGGTGAGGGAGCTGTTGGAATTTTCAGGGGGATCTCACTGAGAGGGAAACCTCTGGGGAAAGAGCGTTCCAGGCAGAGGAACAGCAGTGGAAAGGCCCCCTTTAAAAAATTTAAAAAATAAAAATAAAAAAACTTGCTCATTGTCTGTCTACACCCTCAAGGCTAAGTTTGTGAGGGTAGTGACCGTGAATTCGACACCTCTGCCAAATCCTCCCAGGCCCCTTCTCGGGCTGGGGTGGGAACTCTGGGCTCCCCCAACTCCAGTCCTTCCTACTCCAGGCCATCAGTCTCTGGGGATGGGTCTCTCTGACTCTCCCACTGTACTTTGACCTCAGAAGGACGGGGCCCAGAGCTGCATCCCATCATTGCCCAGCACAAGATAGATGTGTAATAAATATCTATTGCCCTAATAAAGGCCACCACATGTCAGGCTTCCAGCTGGGCAATGCCAGGAGCAGTAATTAATGAGCTACAGCCATGCCCTCTGGGAGCTTGCAGGCAGGTGGGGAAACACGGTTATGCAACACAAGTGATGAGCGCTGAGAGGGCCGGGCCATGACCAGGAGGTCACAGGCTGGATAGTCATGGAGTGCCATGGCCACCAACTGAGCTGGTGCCCTGTGTGGGCCTGGCATGCTCTGTCCCCAGCTGGGTGAGGCTGTGGACATGTCAGGAGCTGGCAACCTCCACAGAGGGCAGAGGTCGGACACCGGGGTCAAACAGAAACTGGTTCATATCCCAGCTCCGCCACTTCCTGTGTGACCATGGGCAAGTCAGCAACCCTCTCTGAACCTCTGTTTCTTCATCTCTAATCAAAGAATAATAATACTCCATGATGCTGCCTTGGAATTAAATGAGATTGAAAGCCTTTGGATGGATCTTGACTCTTCTTTTGCTCATGCTACACACCTGAGTATCTAGAAATCCTGTTTGCTTGAAATTGATCTAGACTCTTTTTATTTTTTTAAAGGAGTTTTGACCCTGTTGCCCATGTTGGAGCACGGTGGAGTGATCTCAGCTCACTGCAACCTCTGGATTCAAGTGATTCTCCTGCCACAGCCTCCCAAGTAGCTGGGATTATAGGCGTACACCACCACACCAGGCTAATTTTTATATGTTTAGTAGAGACAGGGTTTCACCATGTTGTCCAGGGTGGTCTTGAACTTCTGACCTTAGGTGATGCACCTGCCTTGGTGTCTCAAAGTATTGGGATTAAAGGCCTGAGCCACAGTGCCTGGCTCAATCTAGACTCTATACTTCTGCCACCCCAAAAGCCCCCACCCTTGTCCTGTCTGCACTCATTTTCTACAGACCCCTTGGACTCCCTGCTCCCTCCTGCTCCCTGGGGTCCATTCCCCACACACAACCAAAGCAGACACAGGGTTTTACCATGTTGGCCAGGCTGGTCTCGAACTCCTGACCTCAAGTGATCCTGCATCAGATCACGCCCGCCCCTGCTCGCAGCTCTCCGTGGCTCTGTCTTAGGCCCATGAGGCCCCAAACAATCTGTCCCTGTCACCCCCTCCAATCACCCGCTCACCCACCCTGCTGTGGCCACACTGGCCTCTGCATTGGGCTCCCTGCCCACTTTTGCACTGGGAGTTCCCTCTGCTGGGGACACTCTTCCCCAAGGGATCTGCGTGGCTCCCGTTCTCCCTCCCTCAGGTGCCACCCTCAGTGCCATCCTCTCTGACCCTCTTGTTCAAAACAGCTACACTCAACTGGAGGTCATCCGTTTCAGGGAAATAAGTCAGACACAGGAAGACAAACCTAGCATATTCTCACTCATTTGTGAAAACTAAAAATCAAAACAGTTGATCTCACGGACACAGAGGGTAGGAGGTGACCAGAGGTTGGGAAGGGGGGTAGGGGCTGCAGGGGTGGGCTTTTTATGTTGTGGTTTTGTTGTTTTTCGAGGTGGAGTCTTACTTTGTCTCCCAGGCTGGAGTGCAATGGCAAGATATTGGCTCACTGCAACCTCTGCCTCCTGGGTTCAAGCGATTCTCTTGCCTCAGCCTCCTGAGTATCTGGCATTATAGGCATCTGCTACCACATCTGACTCATTTTTGTATTTTTAGCAGAGGCAGGGTTCTGCCATGTTGGTGCCGGGCTGGTCTCAAACTCCTGACCTCAAGTGATCCACCTGCCTCGGCCTCTGAAAGTGCTGGGATTACAGGCCTGAGCCACCACACCCAGCTGAGGCAGTTGCTAACTGTCTCTCTAAAATAATAGTTGGCCACAGTCAGCATGGGGGAAAGACAGTCTCCCAATAGACAGAAACACCTGAGCAGGCTGTGGTGGCTCATGCCTATCATCCCAGCACTTTGGAAGGCCCAGGCAGGTGAATCACCTGAGCTCAGGAGTTTGAGACCAGCCTGGCCAACATGGTGAAACTCCATCTCTACTAAAAATGTAAAACTTAGCCAGGCATGGTGGCACACACCAGCTACATGGGAGGCTGAGGCAGGAGGAGAATTGCTTGAACCTGGGAGGTGGAGGTTGCAGTGAGCTGAGATTGTGCTACTGCACTCCAGCCTGGCGACAGAGTGAGACTGTCTCAAAAAAAAAAAATGCCCGGCGCGGTGGCTCATGCCTGTAATCCCAGCACTTTGAGAGACCAAGGTGGGCAGATCACAGGTCAAGAGATCAAGACGATCCTGGCCATGGTGAAACCCTGTCTCTACTAAAAATACAAAAATTAGCTGGGCATAGTGGCACGCGCCTGTGGTCCCAGCTACTCAGGAGGCTCAGGCAGAAGAATTGCTTGAACCCAGGAGGTGGAGGTTGCAGTAAGCTGAGATTGTGCTACTGCACTCCAGCCTGGCGACAGAGCAAGACTGTCTCAAAAAAAAAGGTCAAGTATGGTGGTTCACGCCTGTAATCGCACACTTTGGAAGACTGAGGCAGACTTGGCCAACATGGTGAAACCCTGTCTCTACTAAAAATACAAAAATTAAGCAGGCATGGTGGCAAGGGTGCCTGTAGTCCCAGCTACTCTGAAGGCTGATGCAGGAGAATTGCTTGAACTTGGGAGGAGGAGGTTGTAGTGAACCGAGATTGCGCCACTGCACTCCAGCTTGGGTGACAAGAGCAAAATTCCATCTCAAAAAAAAAAAAGTAGACTGAGCTCCGTAGCTCACGCCTGTAATCCCAGCACTTTGGGAGCCTGAGGAGGGTGGATCCAAGGGTCAAGAGATCGAGACCATCCTGTCCAACATGGTGAAACCCCGTCTCTACTAAAAATACAAAAATTAGCACAGCATGGTGGCACGTCCATAGTCCCAGCTTCTTGGGAGGCTGAGGCAGGAGAATCGCTTGAACCTGGGAGGTGGAGGTTGAAGTGAGCCAATATTGTGCCACTGCACTCCAGCCTGAGGACAGAGCGAGACTCCAGCTTAGAAAAAAACCCAAGTCAAAGGTCAAACTGTGCACCTGGTCTCTGAGGTTGCCCACACGGCCCTCTCCCCAGTGTCCCTTGCTTCCTTTCACTCCTGCTCAAAAAATTTGTCTCTCACTCTGCCTCACTCCCCTCCGTCAAATTCTTTCTTGGAAGGAGACAAGAATTGAGGTTGCTGCTGACCTGCATGGATTTGTCACCAGTGACATACTCAGGGGCCGGAGTGACGCAGATACGGTCCCCAGTGCTACATTTCTACCCTCAGGATCCTCCCCCCCATGCAGGAAGAGATGCCAAGTTTCTGCCACTGCTGAGGGTGTCGATTCCCGTGGAATTCTCGGGATGGGTCTACATTCAGACAGACGCAGGGCTAACTAGCATTCATCACCTGACCCCAAAGCCTCTCTCTGAGCTGTGCCATGACAACCTGGGTTCTCAGGAATGTGATGGCCCAAGTGTGTGTCCAGTAATCCCTCATGGAGTGGGTGTTTCTTTCTAGTTTTACTAATAAATCCCTGGGAAGAAGACTCCCAGGATGTGGCTGTGGTCATCCTGCAAGGTTGCCTCCCTCTCAGGGGTGCCTAGGTTTCCCTTCCATGAGGCACTGCCCCTGAGCCACCTCTGAGAGAGCTCATGTGAGGGGCAGGGGCTCAAACCAGGCCTTTGTTCATGAGGGCTGGAATTTTCTTTTTAGTCCTTTTATTTTCATTTTATTGTATTTTTTTGAGATGGAGTCTCGCTCTGTAGCCCAGGCTGGAGTGCAGTGGAGTGGTCCCAGCTCATGGCAATCTCTGCCTCTTAGGTCCTGGTTCAAGCAATTCTCTTACCTCAGCCTCCCAAGTAGCTGGAATTACAGGTGTGAGCCACCATGCGCAGCTAATTTTTGTATTTTTTAGTAGAGATGGGGGTTTCACCATCTTGGCCAGTCTGGTCTTAAACTCCTGACCTCATGGTCTGCCCGCCTCGGCCTCCCAAAGTGCTGGGATTACAGGTGTGAGCCACAGCACATGGCCTCCTTTCTTTTTTTTTGAGACGGTCTCGCTCTATCCCCCAGGCTGGAGTGCGATGGCAGGATCGCAGCTCACTGCAACTTCTGCCTCTCAGGTTCAAGCATTCTGCCTCAGCCTCCCGAGTAGCTGGGATCACCACACAGTGATTTCTTGTATTTTTAGTAGAGACAGGGTTTCATCATGTTGGCCATGCTGGTCTCAAACTCCCTGCCTCAAGTGATCTGCTCACCTCCCTCTTCGAAGGGAGGGGATTAGAGGCGTGAGCCACCGCTCTGAGCCTGGAATTTTCTTGACCATACTTCTTACGCAGTAGCTTCGGGGGCTGCCCCTCTGTTGGCCCAAGGGTCCCCTGAGCAGGTAACCCCACCAGGGGCTGCTTGGGAGAGACCCTGACAATGTCATCACCCTGCTGCCTAGTGAGGTGTCTGGCCTTCTCGACCTTGGTCACCCCTAGCTGCACTTCTTTGAGAGCAGGGGGCCCCTGGCTGTGCCTGCATCCCTGCACCCTGAGAGGATGGCCCTGAGGGCCTGTGAAGGTGCTGGCCCTGTAGCAGTTACAAATTTCAAGGCTTTGGCAGGAAGGGTCTCCTGAGAGAGGCTGGGCAGCTTCAGTCCCTGAGTCCTCTGAGTTCCTTTCTCTGCATGATGTCCAGGGATTTCTGGCACTGGAACCATGTTTCAGGAACTGCTCTGTGTGTAGCTTCCAGGAATCTGGCCCAGCAGCAGCCAGAGGGACCCTGGGCTGCCAGGTGGCTCAGTTGATCAGACTCCGCGGCTGCCGCAAAAGACCCACCCATTGTCCGGGTCTGCCTCTCGGAACTCATCCTGCACGTGTTCTGTGGGGTCTGTTGACATAAACTCAGTGTCCTGCCATTCTCAGGTGCCCAGTCTTGCCCTCGGCTATGACTGTGGGTGTGTTGGGCCCTGACTCTGCCAGGTCAAGGGCTGAGCTGGGTAGGGGTTCTTGGGAATTGGGGCTTGAGGTCCCCAGTTATTGAATTTATCCCGTGAATGGCTCTGCATTCCCTGGCTCTCCAGTGACAAGAAAGGAGATGTGTGGTCACAGCAGCTCCTACCCGCCCCAGGATGAGCACTCAGGAGCCTGAGCTCACCCTCTCCTTCTTCATGTGGACTGGCTATACTCGAAAAACCCACCCACCGCAGAGTTCCTGAAGGGACCCCTCATGTCTCCCACCATCCACGGCAGGGGACAGTCGGTTCCCACAGCCTCCCCTGAGCATGTCACCACTGGGGACCACAGGTGATCATCTGATCACAGGGGCTTCAAGGTCTGAGCATGCCACCTCACTGTCCCTGAGCTCCCGTGAGTGCACAGGGCCCAGCCACATGTGCAACAGGTAGTCAGCCCCTCCTCTGGAAGGGTCGTTATGACTTAAACCAGAGATGATGAGAAGGAAACTGGGTCATTTGTAAAACTGATAGGTTCGGCCAGGTGTGGTGGCTCACGCCTGTAATCCCAGCACTTTGGGAGGCCAAGGCAGGTGGATCACTGAGGTCGGGAGTTGGAGACCAGCCTGGCCAACATGGAGAAAACCCATCTCTACTAAAAGTACAAAAACCAGCCAGGCATGGTGGTAGGCGCCTGTAATCCCAGCTGTTTGGGAGGTTGAGGATGGAGAATCACTTGACCCTGGGAGGTAGAGGTTGCAGTGGATGGTGCCACTGTACTCCAGCCTGGGCAACAAGAGAGAGACTCTGTCTCAAAAAAAAAAAACAAAACCAAAACAAAAACTGATAGGTTCAGGTCTAGTAAGACTCAGGGCATGGCCAGCTAGTGCTGCAGGGGCTGTCTGCTGGGGAACCCCGTGGCGATGAGATGGCATGCCACACAGCAGCTCCAGCCCAGCCTGTCTCCCCTTTATGACGTGCATGCCAGGCTTGCACATGTGGACCCAGCTTCCCCATGGCTGTGGACGAGGGAAAGCGACTCATCCCACCTCTGCCCTCCAGAACAGTACTGTGACCCTGAGTGGCTAAAACATGACAAACGTTCAATAACTTAAAAAATGAAATTGAGGCTGAGCACGGAGGCTCACATCTGTAATCTCGGCACTTTGGGAAGCCAAGGCGGGAGGACTGCTTGACTTCAGGAGTTTGAGACCAGCCTGGACAATATAGTGAGATCCCATCTCTGAGAAAATTTTTAAAAACTTAGCCAGGTGTGGCGATGTGCACCTGTACTCTCAGCATTTGGGGAGTCAACGTGGGAGGAGGGTTTGAGCCCAGAAGGTCGAGGCTGTAGTGATTTATGATTGGACCACTGCACTCCGGCCTGGGAGACAAACGGAGAGACGCTGTCTCTAAAAAATAATAATAATAATAATAAAACAGCGGGGCACAGTGGCGCACGCCAGTAATCCCAGCACTTTGGGAGTCTGAGGTGGATGGATTACCTGAGGTCAGGAGTTCGAGACCAGCCTGGCCAATAAGGTGAAACCCCATCTCTACATGGTAAAAGTAGCCAGGCATGGTTGTGGCACATGCCTGATATCCCAGCTACTTGAGAGGCTGAGGCAGGAGAATTGCTTGAACCTGTGGGGCAGAGGTTGCAGTGAGCTGAGATTGCACCATTTCACTCCAGCCTGGGTGAGAGAGTGAGACTCCATTTCAAAATAAATAAATAAATAAATAAATAAATAAATAGGCCAGGCAGAGGGGCTCGCACCTGTAATTCCAGCACTTTGGGAGTCCCAGGCAGGTGGATCACTTGAGCTCTGTCTGCCTGGGTCTCTCAAAATGCTGGGATTACAGGAGTTCAAGACCAGCCTGGGCACCATGGTGAAATGCTGTCTCTCCAAAAAAAAAAAAGAAAGAAAAGAAACTGTTTCCCAGCACTGTACCTTCCCAAAGCTGGCCTCTCCCTAGCTGAGGAGTGGTAGTGGCAGTGGTCAGGGAGACCCATGCAGACTTAGACCTAAGGCTGGACCAGAGTAAGTGGTCCAGAGGCGGCGCTGGAAGGAGATGGGGAGTCTTTTGCAGGGCTGCGTGTTGGGCCCTCTGGGACTCCTCAACACTTTTGGGTGGACAGGAGGATGTCTGTGGGAATCTCAGAGTTGGCACCGAGGAGGAGACTTCTGAGTGGGCGGAGGGTGGTGCCTGCCAGGCTCAAGCCTTCCTGTGGGTGGTCCCCACAGCCCCCGCAGTGCCCTGTTCTCGGAGTGGCCCCCCAAATGCCCTGTTCTGGGAGCGGCCCCTGCAGCCCCTACAGTGCCCTGTTCTGGGAATGGCAGTTCTGCTGGCAGGGGCATGGTTGTCTGCTTGTCCCAGTCTTCTACACTGCCATTGCCAACAGGAGCTTGGACTAGGCATGCCAGCCTCCTGGCACCCAGAGCCCACGCTCTGCCCATGCATGTTACTGGATGGTCCTCGTGACTCCTGGGATGGTCCTGGGGAGCAGCGCAGGATGCCTCATGTGGCACAAGACACTCCTGTGTCCAGAATGGCCTGTATTTGTCGTCAGGGGCAGGGGAGGGAAGCTTCTTGGTGGAGGGGACAGGCTGACGGATGAACAGCTGGGCCGGATGAACAGGGGACCCAGGAGGGTGTAGACTTCTCCAGGAAGCCCTCTGTTGGGCCGGCTCCATGCCTCTGTCTTGGAAAGTGATGCACTTGGTTGCCTCATGCCGACTGGGGTCTGTCACAGATCCTGGTTTTTCCCAGGAGTTCTGGAGGCCCAGAGTCTGGTTGTGGCTCCCGGTTCACTGGGGAGGGGCCTGGGTGCTGCCCCCTCCTCCTGGCTGGGCTTCACCGGGCTAAGCTCTCATCTGGGGTTGCGGAAGTGAGCCAGAGTGGGGACAAAGTCCCGGCTGGTGGGTCTGGGCCAGTTCCAGATACAGGGCCCAGATCCTCCCACTCCAGGAGGAGGGAGCTCCCTCTTCAAAGTCATCTGGCTCTGGGAAGGACCATCGCTTCCAGGCTCCCTGGGGTCTCTTCCTGGCCTAAGACGGAGCCTGCAACCTGGCCCAGAAGGTTCTTCCTCCCGCTGGGTCCACAGGGGCCAGCCTGGGCCTCCAGCTTGCTGCTGTGCAGAGGGCCGGAGAGCAGAGGGGTTTCTGAAACAGCGGCAGAAAGTCCTGGCATCGAGGGACTGGATTCCGCACTGGGCTGCAGCCCCCAGTCACCGTCACGGGGTGGAGTGGGTGGTCGTTTCTCTGTAGGCCCAGGGTGGAGGGGCGCCTGGGCTGCCACACAGACCCTGGGCTGGGTCGGGAACAGTGCCCGCCTCACCCTCAGCTCAGGACCACAAGAGCTTTGGCCCTGGACGCTCAGGGTGGTGGGAGGGGCAGGCCAGTCCTATGGTCTCAGGATACGGGGCTAGGGAAGGGTTTCCTGGTGAAAGGCTGTCCGCGGCTGTGACCCCTTCGCCCAGGGCTCCTTCGGCGCCGCCCTCCCGGTCCTGGCCCATCTGGGACAAACAAGGCCCCGGCCGTGGAGCCACCCTGCGCAGCGCTCACGGGTGAAGCCGCACGTGTGCGCCTGCATGGCTGCCCCTTTTGCAGTGACCACCAGGAGTGTCCCACGAACGGGCTCGCTGCCCGTAGTACCAGCAACGACGATGGAGGCGGCCGTACTGCGCATGCGAGTACCCACCTGGGGCCACGCCCTTCCCGCGGGGTACGCGGGCGGCATTGCCAGCCCTACGCGGCCCCGGGACGCGAACCCGCTGCCCCAGCGGCTCCGCCTGCAGTGTCCGCCTGTAGGGGGCGCCCCCGCGCCTGCCTCAACCAGCTCGTCCCCGTGCCACGGACGCGCGCTGCCTCACGCGACGGACTCACCGCTGCTGTGCTTCTCCGGAAGCGTGCGTGTGCATGCATGCGGGTGCGGGCGTCGTCCGTGCGCGCGCCCGGTGGACCAGAAAGCGACACTCGGAGCCTGAGGTGGAGGTGGTTTGCCGGCTCCCCGGCGGCTTCTCCGTGGCCAGTACAGCGCCCGAGCTCTCCGCTTCCTACTCCCCGCGCTCCTCCGCCCGGACCCGCCAGCCGAGGCCGCTCCCCAGCGCCGGAAGATGCCGGCCGTTTCCAAGAGGGATGGGATGCGGAGCCTGGCGGTCTTCATCTGGGATATCTGCAACTGTGAGTGGCGCGGGCGGCGCGGGGCAGGGGCCGCAGGTAGAGACGGTCTGCGAACGGGGGCTCGAGGCGGGGTTGCAGGCGGGCCCGGGGTCTGGCAGTGTAGGCTGGGATGAGGGGAGGCCTGCGGTCTGGGGGTGCGGGCGGCGTTCGCGGTCTGGGGGTACCAGGTCTCGGGGTGCAGGCCAGGGTGCGGGGCCTGGCCCTGGGTCTGAGGGTGCGGGCGACACTTGGAGTCTTGGGGTGCCAAGTCTGGGGGTGTAGGCCAGAGTTCGGGGTGGGGTACAGGGTCTGGGGGTGGGGGCGTGGGGGTTCAGGGCACGGTCCTTCATCCACATGCGCATTCCCGGTCGCTGGGCTGCGCGGTGGCTGCGGCACCACGGAGGGGGTTCTGGGCCCAGACGCCCCTCCCCAGCATGATGTCACCTTGGTCTTTTTGGTAGTGGAGCGTTTAACCCAGCCTTTCCCAAAACGGCGTGGGTTTTAGCTTTGGGAGCAGAAATCTGGAAATCAGCGTCTTCCCAGGAAACAGCTTTGTGACCTGGCTTCTGGCGGGTTATTATTATCCCCTGACTAGATCTCACCCACGACGATTAAAATGACTCATTCCTGGAGGGAATCCGGACACTAGCTGTTGTCGGGGTGTGGGTTGGCTGCTGCTAGCTGCTTCAATCACCGACCTCGTTCTCAGCCACATGGGTGTCCCCTCCGGGTGGAACCAAACGGTGAAACAGGCCAGGAAGGTTTGAACCGTTAAGGACTTGGAAGGGGGTGCAGGGTGCAGGGTGGGCCTCCGGTCCACCAATTAATTTGACTTATGTGTGCAGAACCTCCTCTTGGCTTTTGGAGGCTGCCCCTTGTATTTAATTTAAGGGAGGAGAAAAGCTAGTTTCCTCTCTGGTGTGTTTTTTTTCCTTGTTGTCTACCAAATAGTTGACTTAATGGTTTTCTTTTTTTTTTTGAGGAGGAGGAGTCTTGCTCTGGCACCCAGTGCAGTAGTGCCATCACGGTGCACTCAACCTCCCCAGCTCAAGTGATCCTACCACCTCAGTCTCCCAAGACACCTGGACTGTAAGTCTCCCAGACACTGGGACTGTAGTCCCGGGACTATAAGCATGCACCACCACCACACCTGGCTAATGCTCGTGTTTTTTGTAGAGATGGGGTCTCACTATGTTGCCCAGGCTGGTCTTGAAGTCCTGAGCTCAAGTGATCCACCTGCCTTGGCCTCCCAAAGTGCTGGGGTTACAGGCACCTGCCACCACACCCAGCTAATTTTGTAGTTTTGTAGAGACGAGGTTTCTCCATGTTAGTCAGGCTGGTCTTGAACTCCTGACCTCAGGTGATTCACGTGCCTTGGCCTCCCAAAGTGCTGGGATTCCACGTGTGAGCCACTGTGTTGGCACAAGTCGACATTTCCTGAGCTGTTTGCATTTTCAGAGTGAATAGCTATCGTTTATTTTAAATATTTGTGGGAGAACATCTTTATGTAACTTAAGTCTTCTTTCAAAAAGTGTGAGTGACTGAATCCCTAGTGCTTGTGCTGGGATGGTAACAGGCTGCCTGATGCTTTGAGATGGACCCCTTGTGTCCTGGGGTCTGAAGACCCTGCAGATGCTATGGGTGTCTGTTGAGATGTGGCATGGCTCAGTTAGGGGCTGCAGCTCCTGAACCTGAGGAGACAGGTGGTGCCAGACCAGCTTCTTATGTGGTCTACCTGGCCTTCCCAGCAACAGGAGGTGTGGGCACAGCACACGCTGGTGTTAGCCCCTTGGGGTTTTTGTTTTGTTTTGTTTTGTTTGAGATAGAGTCTCACTCTGACACCCAGGCTAGAGTGCAGTGTGCAATCTTGGCCTCCCGGGTTCAAGAGATTCTTCTGCCTCAGCCTCTTGAGTAGCTGAGATTATAGGCTGCACCATCACATCCACCTAAATTTTGTATTTTCAGTAGAGATAAGGTTTCACCATGTTGGCTAGGCTGGCCTCAAACTCCTGACCTCAAGCAGTCCGCCTGTCTGGGCCTCCCAGACTGCTAGGATTGCAGGCATCACCATCGCAATTGGCTTCTTTGTGATTTAAATGTACATTTTCCTGATTATCATTGAGGTTGAGAAACTTTGCATGTTGATTGGCTGTTTGGGTATCTTGTTTTGTGGAGGGCCTGAGACTCTTACCCATTTTTACCCTGGGTTGTCCTTTTTTTGTGTCAGGTATTTCACCGTTAGGTATGATGTCTGCTCTAGAATTTTTTGTTGTTGGCACTCTTGATCACATTAAAGAAGTTCCTTTCTCTAGTTTGCCAAACGGTTTTTATCATTAACTGGTAAAACCATTTGAATTTGGAGTTTTCTTTGTGGGAAACTTTCTGATTATGAATTCAGTTTATTTTATAAGTTGAGAAATGTGTGTATTTTCTTCTTCTTTTTCTCTTTTTTTGAGTCAGCGTCTTGCTCTGATGCCCAGCCTGGAGTGCAGTAGCATAATCTCGGCTCACTGCAACCTCCACCTGGGTTCAAGTGATTCTCCTGCCTCAGCCTCCCAAGTAGATGGGATTACAGGCACCCCCCAACACCATCTCCAGCTAATTTTTATATTTTTAGTAGAGACAAGGTTTCGCCATGTTGGCCAGGCTGGGTCTTGAACTCCTGACCTGAGGTGATCCGCCTGCCTTGGCCTCCCAAAGTGCTGGGATGACGGGCACAAGCCACCGTTCTCAGCCTCCTTTCCTTTGGGTTAATTTGTTAGTTGCTTTTTAAACCCTTGAGATGAATTTTTGTTGCTTTTCTCTTTATATTTGTTTCAAATACGTACATTTAAGGCTATAAATTTTTCTGTGAGCTGCATATGTGTTTGAGAGACAACTCACACTGGCTGCATCACTCATATAAGTGCTGTGATTCTTGCCTTTTCTGCTTTGCATTTGTGCCTTTCAGCCCTCTCTTTGACAGACAGCCTAGAGCTCACTTCCCTGCAGCAGGTGTCTGTGACCCATGTCTGGGATGGCATCTTGCAGCTTAGGGCAGGAGTCAGGGTGAACTTTTCTGGATAGGTTCACCTAAAGCCTAAAAGTGTCTCACATGTGAGCTTTGTAGGAAGGGAGGAAGTACCCTGACCTCCTGGAAACAGGAGTCACCGGGCTGTCAGTGGAAATGGATGGAGGTTGTAGTGATAGTCGTTTGTTCATGAGGTTGATGGAGGATCTGCCAAGCCAAGGGCCCGTTGGACAGAGAGATGGGATGTGAGTGAGGCAGACAGATGCCTCCTCAAGCTCAGCGCCTGGGCGGCCTGTGGGGGACCATGGGGCTGTGGGGTTGGGTCAGGGTGCTGGCTTCTTAGGGGTATACTTCTTTCTTCTGAGGGGTCCATCGCGCTCTCTCTCTTGAGTTTCTTTTTTTTTTTTGAGATAGAATAATTGGTCCATCGCCAGGTTCCAGGCTGGAGTGCAGTGCCTCGATCTCAGCTCACTGCAACCTCCACCTCCCAGTTCAAGCAATTCTCCTGCCTCAGCCTCCCGAGTAGCTGGGACTACAGGTGTGCACCACCACACCCAACTAATCTTTTTATTTTTGGTAGAGATGAGGTTTCACCATGTTGGCCAGGATAGTCTCAATCTCTTGACCTCGTGATCCACCCACCTCAGCCTCCCAAAGTGCTGGGATTATAGGCGTGAGCCACCACGCCCGGCCCTGGACCCCTTTCTTTCTCTGCAGCCAGCCCCTCCTGCTCTGAGCTCAGGGGATTGCTTAGCTTACTGTGGTCTCATCCCTGACGGGCCTTCTCCTCCTTCCCTGAGCATCCCCACTCCTGATGGGCCTCTCGTGTGATGGAACAGAGAGGAGACAGGGAGGGTGGGAGGTCTGCGCACACGTGTCCTGTGGCTTTGCTGGGCGTGAAGCTGCACTTGGTGGGTCCAGGGTGCCAGAGCAATGCCGGAGACAACCACGTCCATCCACGCAGAGCAGAGACACAGGGAGGGTGGTTGCAGTGCAAGCTGGAGGGTCTGCTTCCTCTACCCCCATGCCTTTTCTGCTCAGCTCCTGCGATGCTGTGCTTGTGGTCTGGCATGGGGCTGGTGTGTGTTGCTGTGCTTTAGGGTCCTGTGAGAATGAAATGGCAGCTACCAGCAGGCTCCCGATAACCAGGGAACATGCCAAGCTGTGGACAGAGGCTCTCTACAGCCAGTGGGTACCACCCATCGGCTACTGTAGCATTTTTACAAATGTAGTTTTCCATGACGAAAATGCAGTCTAAGAGTCATGCTTCAGAATTGGGAGCTATTAAAACTGAAATTTCCCATTTTAGAGAAAGCTCTGTTGTTACACAAGGAGAAGCCACATCCTAAGGAGACAATAGAGTCAGGGTGGCAGCCACCTTCCACACCTCCTCAGCCTTTTCTCTGCCCTGGGCTGCTGCCTCTGGCTGACAGGCCATTGCGGGTCACAGCTTGACTGGCTTCCCATGGGCCTGATGCAGATTGAGGCTCAGGAGGTGCTGGGAAGGCTCCGGTGGATGCACGGGCTGCGACTCTCACTGTGGGGGGGCACAGAATGGACACAACACAGATGTCATGGGTAGGGGTCGGGCGTCCGCATTCGGGGATTCCCACCTGAGCAGCATGGTGGCAGTGAGTGTGGTGTGACCTTGCCGTCTGCCATCTGGGCCCATCAGGGAATGCGGGTTCTGTCCAGTTTGTGTCACATGTGTTGAGGAAACCTCCCCTCACTTCCCCTCCCTCCACACAGTGAGCCAAACCTGCTCATCCCTGCCTGCAACCAGCTGGGCCAGTTCCTGCAGCACCTGGAGAACAACCTGCGCTACCTGGCCCTGGAGAGCATGTTCATGCTGGCCAGCTCTGAGTTCTCCCACAAGGCCGTCAAGACCCACATCGAGACCATCATCAATGCCCTGAAGGCAAGTCCCTGTCCTCGGGGTCTGCTCACTCACTGCACAGGTGCTATGGGTCTTCCCCTGAAGGCTGGGGGATGCAGTGCTTCCTGGCTCCCCACAGAGATGGAGGTGGTGTTGGAGCTGTTGGCCTCCACCTGACATCTGCTCTCAGGAGGGCATGCCACTGTTCAGGGCCATGCCACCTCCTGGCTAGGTTGAGTGCAGGGAGAGGGCTGCCATGGGCAGGCCCCCGTGTGCCATTCTGCATGTGCACAGTCCCGACAAGTAGAAATGGTTCTTCTTGGTAGAAAGATTAAATTTTTTTACCTTACCTCCAAGAAAACCCCTCTTTTGCAAAGGAAACACTTTTTTCGAGGATTAAAATTTCAGAGTTGAAAGAGCCCAGTTGAGGTTGTCTATTGCCAGCTTTTGTGAGTCTCCAGAGCGGCCCCTGAGGGTTTACTCCATGTAACGTCACCCGAGGCATGTCCACCACATTCCCCGTCTGGGCCAGCCTTGGGCTGTGGCAGGGCTGCTCCCACTGCCCCTGTGTGTCTGCATATAGCTCACAGGCGTCCCAGGTGGCATACAAGGACTCATGGTGGCATTTGGTCTTCTGGATTCTTCTTGGTCTTGGTTGGTGTGTGTTTTATTCACTCCCTGTTGTCAGAAAGGCTGACACTCATTTGTACATGGCCAACACTAGGGCTGCTGGTGGCCACTACCCTGTCCTTTGCAGGTAACAGAGCTGTGCAGGCCTCAGGCTTTCTCATGCTGTAGATCCTCTGGGGGCTCATCAGCTCAGGCTCCGGGGTGGGGTATGAGAACCTGGGACAGCTACATGGCGGTGCCAGAGGCAGTGAGGTCTTCGGCCACATGGAGGAGAGGCCTTGATGGCCCGCACCAAGCAGTGCGCTCGGTCCTAGTGAAGCTGGCTTGTGCGGAGGGAGGAGTCAGCGAGGGCACTGGGCTCGATTCTGGGCTGTCCAGACCCATGCGCCCCAGTGCAGGGAGTGGGAGGGGCCGGTGCGTTGGGGAGGGAGGACTGTGCGTGGCTGGAGCCTGTTGTGCTCCCTGGACTGGGATGTGTGTGTGAGTGAAGCTCAAAGTGGGCATTGAGACATGGTGCCAGGACTGTCCCCCAGCCTGGGCCTTGCTTCTGCGGCCTCTTACTCTGTGCCTTGTTCCCCAGAACGAGCGGGACATGAGCGTGCGGCAGCAGGCCATGGACCTCCTCTATGCCATGTGCAACCACAGCAATGCCCCACAGATCATGGCCAAAATGCTGAGCTATCTGGAGATGGCCAACTACTCCATCCGAGATGAGATTGTGAGTTCTGGTGGCCTCTTGAGTCCTCTCCTGCCACAGACGTGAATCTCACTGCGGGATTTCCTTAGTGCTCTGTGATTCTGTCCAGGAGGGCTTGACTGAGAATCTGTGAGATGCTGGATACAAGGCTCCTCTGCCTCTGTGTTTTAGTTCACATTTTCAAGCTGGGTATGGTCCCAGCTTACAGAGGCTGAGGCAGGAGGATCACCTGAGGCCAGGAGGTTGAGGCTGCAGTGAGCTGAGATCATGTCAATGCACTCCAGACTGGGGAACACAGTGAGACCCTGTCTTAAAAAAATTAGCATTTTTGGTGGAGTCATTTGGTCTTGAAGGTAACTAAAATGCTGCCCTGTGCGGCTTATCTGGCCTGCCTGTCCTTTTGGTGGTGGCACTGCAGCCCCAGGTCTGAGTGAGGCTGCAGGGCCTATGCTGGGGCTGCACAAATCTAGACTTCTCTGGGCAGAATTCTTCTTAATTGTGTTGCATTCGAGCCCCTGAATTAATCCTTTGTGGCTTGGCTTTTGTGTGTGTGTGTCTCTTGATCCTTGGAGGGATGTGATCTAGGCCATAGCTTAGTTTCCCGTTTTGTTTTTATCACAAAGTAGGTGTACACACCTGCCAGATGGCTGAAGGCTGAGCATGACTGAAAACCTGAGGGCAGAAACCCTTGTGGAGGCCACATGGTCAGCAGAGAAGAGGGCCTGAGGCCTCCGCCATGCTCACAGGCCTCTCAGGCTCACTGTGTCTGTGGATGGTGGGGTTAAAGGGGGCCCATGTGTCCTCATGGGAGGCTGGCTGCTGTCACCAGCCAGGACCACAGCCTCTGGTTGAGGCTGAGAAAGTGCCTCCATTGTATAGGAAGCGCTTTGTTATTTGTCTTTTTGGGCAAAGTGCAGCTTGAGGCTTCCTTGGGAGCTTTGCCAAGAGTCAGGGTTGGAGCTGGTGGCAGGTGACAGGGTTGCCCTGGGCAGGTGTGCGTGGTCATGCCCAGGTGAGATACTCCTAGGTTTTCAGGAATCTTTGAGTGAACAGAGGGGCCGGGGTGCCGAGGGTGAAATGACCACAGGCTGAGCTTCAGTGAGGCACTGAACCTACAGAGAGCAGGGGCCAGGAGGCGGCTCTCCCGCTGGACTGTCCCCCCTCCAGGACAGTGGGCCTGGGAGGGTGAGGGGGACAGGAGAGGGGTGGGCTGACTCCTGGCAGGAGGCCCCAAGGGCAGGACCCATGGGGTGGGTTTGGTGTAGGGCAGGGCTGAGCAGGTCCTGTTTGTGGAGTAGCCAGGCAGGTGCTTGTTGACTATGGCTGGGTCCCTCTCTGGCCTGGCTGGGGCAGTGTGGCCTGGTCTCAACACCTGTGGTGGGGTGGGGCTGGCTCTGGGGGCGGCTGTCACAGGAGCCTCATTCCTGATCATCCTGAGTGTTTTGAGCAGACAGAAGCAGTGTGCGTCTGAGTGCTATTGTGCAGATTTTGAGGACCCAGGCATTCATCAGCCCAGTGTCTGCTCTCGCCCCTCTATGTGATGAGCGGCAATCCTGAGCTGGCTCCTGCTGTGGGTAGTAAGACACGTGTGATGAGTGACCTCAGCTGCTCCTGCCGTGAGGAGTAAGACAGGTGTGATGAGTGGTGACCTCATGGCTCCTGCTGTGGGGAGTAAGACAGGTGCTGCGTCTCGGCCCAAGTGGTGCTCCCCACACCCCATTCCTTCAGCCAGGCATGGCAGAGCGTGTTATCTGTGGCTGTGCTAGGTGCTGGGTGTCCACACCGGACCTGGCCCACTCCTCCTACTCTGCACCTTCCCATCTGTGGAGGGGCATGGATTAAGAGCAGGGCCAAGGGTCGCTGTGCTGTAGGTGGGATGGCTGGAGGAAGTGCCCCATGTTCCAGGGCCTCAGGGGGCATTACACTCTGGGGGCGCTGTGTGGACTTCTGCAGGAGGTGGGAGGGGCCTGGTCTGGAGAGGATGATGCTGCAGGGGCCACCGGGAGGGCAGAGCAGCAGTTTGTGGAGGGGTGGTGGGTGGCTCAGCACAGGGTGGGGAGCAGGGCATGTGAGACAGGTAGAGGGGTGCATGGGGACCCTGCCAGTGAGGTGTGAGGGCCCTTGTGCACAGCCCCGGGCTGAGGCAGGGCTTAGAGGCAATGCATTTTGGAATGATGCTCTGGAAGTATCATGGAGTTTGGGGTCCAAGCTCCAGGGAGGGACTCTGGGAAGGCACAGTCATCAGCCTCTGAGAGACCAGCAGCAGGGCGTGGTGGGGCGGCAGGGCATGGGAGGGGGTGTCAGGCCGTGGGAGGGGGTGGCAGGGTGTGGAAGGGGTTGGCAGGGCATTTGGGGGGTGTCCTCAGGAGGTGTGTGGTCTTGATGCCTGCCAGCATTGGTGTTGGCAGCTGGTGCTGTTGGAGGGGGCTTGGTGCAAGGCGAGGTGACTTTTGGAAGATGAATTTGGTGTTGGACAGCCTGGCAAAGCTCCATGTGTGTGGCTGCCACGTGGGTGTGGGCTGGGCAGGCACCTCCAGGTGCCTGGGGGTAAAGGAGTGGTGGGTCTCCCTTGAGAGTAAGCCAGAGAGGGGAAGAAGGGGGACCCTCAGGTGAGACTCACAGGAAAGATTGGCCAGAGCAGGAGGAAACCATCAGAGAAGCAGCTGCCAGGACCCCAGGGTGGCACGGTCACAGGGCACTGCGGCCAGGTGCTGGGGCTTTGGGAGAGGAGGGCCCAGGCGGGAGATGGCCTGGCTGCGGTCGTGGCCGCCTGTGCGCTGGGCTCTGCCTTTTCCTGGGATTCAGGCTGGCTTTACTTGCTTAAGTCAGGGAATGTTAAACTTTCTGGGCTCATGGCCTTTTTTTGAGAATCTAGTGCAAGCTCCTTGTGTGTCCCAGACTTTTGTAGACACATAGGTGCTTCTGAAACCCTCAATTTGACATTGGGTGATAGTTTGGTTTTGGGATTGCCATGGCCTGCGGGTGTCTGCCCTCAGCCACCAATCGCCTGCAGGCGCTGAAGGTCGCCATCCTGGCCGAGAAGTACGCAGTGGACTACACCTGGTACGTGGACACCATCTTGAACTTGATTTGAATCGCTGACAATTACGTGAGTGAAGAGATATGGTACCGAGTCATTCACATTGTCATCAACTGGGACGTGGTGCAGGGCTATGCGGCCAAGACTGTGTTCGAGGTATGGCCCACAGGACTGCCAGGAAGGGTGGGGTGGGGGGAGTTGTGGAAGGTGAGTAGTGGTCCCAGCCCACCTGGGTGAAGGTACCGGGGCTGTGGCTGATCCCTCATACCCCTCAGCTCTTCCCTGAGGCTCTGGCTCCTCTGCTGCTGGTGTCCCTGCCTGAGTCGGTTTCTTCTCACCCTGATTTTCAAACTGTGGCTCTCTGGGGCCACCTGAGAAAGCTGGCCTCCATGTGTGTGAGAGCATGCTCTGCCTGCAGGGTGGGGCATGCCTGTCCATGGAGAGGATTAGGCCACCGGGGCTGGTGTGCCATGAGGGTGCTAGCAGAACCTACCTGGCCACAGCCTGTTCAGGATGCTGCAGCTCCCTCCAGCGCAGGCCAGTGGGTGGCAGCCTCCGGCTCCTTGCTGCTGACACAGGACCTGAGAGTGCTGCAGGAAGGCGGGGGTGGGATGTGGGGGGGTGGGGGGGGTACGCTCGGACTGTGGTTTCCAGGAAGCTGAGGGCTGCTGCTGGCACGGGGTGCAGTCTGCCAGGAAGTGCCTGCCTCGCCTTCACTCTGGCCACTTGGCTGCCATGCCCCTCATTGTGTTTGTGGCTTCACAGGCTCTTCAGGCTCCCGTGTGCCATGAGAACCTGGTCAAAGTGGGTGGCTACATCCTGGGGGAATTTGGAAACCTGAGAGCAGGCGACCCAGGATCCAGGTGAGGGGCCCTGTGCA
Source organism: Callithrix jacchus (assembly GCF_049354715.1). NCBI lineage: Eukaryota > Metazoa > Chordata > Mammalia > Primates > Cebidae > Callithrix > Callithrix jacchus. The sequence goes on from NC_133506.1 coordinate 61,993,558, forward strand.
CGTCAGGGTTGTGTGCGCTCCAGTAGGCCAGGGTGGCTGGTGTCCTTGCTTGTCACCGGAACAGCCCTGAGGCAGGAGCCAGCTTTGTTGTGAGGCCCCGCAGAGCCGCTCCTACTCCAGGCACTGTCGTTTTGTTTTCCTTCAGGGGACAGAAAAGGCAGGGATTCTAGTGGGAAATAGAGAGACGGGGTCCACGGCTGACCTTGTGAATGGGCACCTTACAATGGGCTCTGGAGCTGGAAGAGGGGCGTCACCAGTGGCCTGTGGTGCAGGCGAGGGGGTCTGGTGGCCGTCCCTCCCTGCAAGGTCGTGCTGGAGGCCTGCAGGGCTGGACGGGTTCCCTGCTGTGCTCTCCCTGCCCCCAGCCCGTGATCCAGTTTATTCTAAGACTAAACCTACCATACAGATTCTTTCTCATATAAAACTTTTTAAACTTTCTTACAAAAAAAATTTTATTTCTCTAACTTTGTTTATATCTCTCTTATTTTCTCGCTCCATTTACCTTGTTTTATATAACCTTTAAGCTTTGAATTAGACAAAAATTGTTCGCCTTTTTTAAAAGGACTTTTTTTAAGATAGAATATTTTCTTACAAATACATTTTATTGGAAGATATCCAAATAATAAAATATGTATTTAGTTTAATATATATTTAGACTAAATTATGATTAGTTTATCTACATGTGTTTATCCCTCATTACATTTACCTAATTATTTTATTTTAACCATGTACATAGATTATTTATGAAAACTGCAATAATTATTATTTAAAGTTATAAAATCACAGTTGGACAGTTATAACTGAGACAGTGAAAAAAATCTGACCGAACTGACTCCATCTCGATTCTAACCTTCAAGCTGTACTTGTTCATTTTTGGTTGTAGGTCAAACTAACTTTGGGAGAAAGTTAGTTTTTAGTTTAGCTTTTCAACCAAGATGATATTAGTACCTTCCTAAAACAAACCTTACTTAAGCCTGTGGACTAGATCATATAATGATGCAAGATTAGAAATTATAGTAATCTTACTAAATTCAGGATATAGTTATTTGTATTAAACCTGCACTAATGTCTTATTTATTAAATATACAAAAAAAGAATATTCCGTTTTGGGCTGGGTTTACAATTTTGCAACTCTTATGCCAAATGACACCTTGCAGAATTTGGCAGAGATAAGTATAAAATTGCTTGATTAATAAATGCAAACAAAATTGTATGCTGGCAATTTGTAATACATTTCTAATATTACTTTACCAATAATTTTAAAGTTAGTTTATTTACTAAAACTTTTACTTGTTATATAAACTTGAAAAAACATTTTACTAGTCTTTTCTATTTTCCTGATATTTTATTCAAACACTTTTATTGTCTTAAGCCAATTAATTAGAGCTCTTTTATATGTTTTCAGTAGTGAAACATTGTGTACACAACACATAAATACATAGACGTGTTAGGCATACCAATAGAGGTACATCTTATAGATTCATTAAAAACCTTATTAATCCCATCTTAGACTTTCAAATTCTTGATAACCTGTTTCAATAGGTAATATGTATTAATTATTGGTAACCCTAGGCAGTTTTAAGCTAGATAGCCTTAAATTTGCTTGTTAAAGAAAACAATGAGAAAATCAAACAGCAAAATTTACATTATAAGGGAAGGAGAGAAAAATTTGGGAGAGGAGAATTAAAATGGATTTAATGACCAATTAAACATAAATTTTTAAAAAGTATAAAGGCCTTTAAAATGTATATACATATACACACAACAATCCTGTATCATTTACTTCAGAACTTTAGCCATTGAAACAACCTTTGCTAAATTATGACTGAGACAGTGAAAGAGACCTAAACTAACTGAATCCGTCTTGCGTCTATCCCTTAAGCTGTTCTTACTCTTTCCTGGATGTAGGGTGAACTATCTTTGAGAAAAACTTAGTTTATAGTCTACAACAAAGATGATAACAGCCCTTTCCCAAAACAAACCTCCTTCTTGTCTGAGTACTAGAGTGCTTTGTAGGACTAACAAATTAGCCAAAGGATTATAAATTATGGCCTAGAAGTCATGCAGCTGGAGGCTACAAGATTTTGATCCTCCCTAAGCTGCTTCTAAGAGCAGTGTGCAAGATATTTTGCAGACCCTGCACTTGATGAATTAGCTGACAACACCCAGATTGATTAGCTGGCTCATCTTACCTTGAAGACAAACCCAGCAAATGACTTAGCACAAGAGAACAGCTTCAACTTCCTATGATTTCAGTTTTAGCCCAACCAGTATTCACATTTGACTCATTGGCCTTTCCCCACCCACCAAATTACCCTTAAAAACTGTGATTCTCAAATGCTCAGGGACACTGATTTGAGTAATAATACAACTCTGATCTCCTGCACTGCTGGCTCTGTATGGATTACGCTGTCTATTACAATTCCCCTTTAATGCTGAGATTTCAAGGTAAAAGAATCCTTTGTCTTTTTTTGTGGAGAAAAGATTTAAACATGGAACGTTTTTAGGAAGAAGAGTTTTTGTTTGAAAAACCTGCCTTCCATGGCTGCACAGCAAATCTGAGGAATCTCTCCCTGGCCCTGGGTTTTAAATTTACATTACAAACAGAAGATTCACATTGCTGCTGGCAGAGAGTGGGCTTGTTCCATGATGGGGGTCACCCATGCTTGCAGGAGATGCTTAAGATCTGAGTGCTGCTCATACAGGCCCTGGAAAGACAGAGAGACTTCCTGCATGGAGATTACCACCTGGGGAAGCTGACCACCTGACCATCCCATGGGGAAACAGACTGTCACAGCAGGACAAGAGCCTGTGGGAGGGTGCACAAACCCTGGCAGCCCATCCTGGGGAAGGTGGTCTAGTCTGGGAAAAGGCTTCTCGGAGAAAGGGGCCTGTTTTATTTTTACTTTTTCATCGTAGAAAGAGTGCACAGTTTAAGTGTTCAGCCTGATGAACTTTTACCCATGGGTGTACTCAGGCTCAGACCAAGCTGGATGAAGACCAAGTTCATACCAAGCCCCTAGATGTCTTCTGTGTTCCCTCCCATCCAATACTCCCCCACAAGAAGTAACCATTCTTCTCAGCCCTTTTGTCATAGATTAATTCTGCTGCTTTTTGAGCTTCCTAGAAATGAAGGCATGTGGATGGTGCTCTTTTGAGTCCGTCATCTTCCCTCAACAATGACGCCTGTGAGATCCTCTCATATTGTTGCATGTGGTCATAGGTCATTATTTTTCATTGCTGTATAATATTTCATTGTATAAATACAGGGTCATTTGTTGATGTTTTCTGTTTATGGATATTTGGGTTGTGCTAGACAGTGATAGTTTTTGGCTGAGTAGACGTTACCTTGCTATGTGGAGGCAGATAGGATAGGGAGGAACATTTGGGAAGGTGGGAACAGCATGCACAAAGGCCTTTGGCAGGAGGGGGAGCCTGCCTGGGGTCCAAGGGCTGGTGCGGCTGAGGGGTATCCCTTCTTGTACCCTGCTTCTAGGCTGCTATGTGCTGAGCGCCTCCTGCTTTGGTCTGGTGCATGGCCCTCCACACCCATTCTCACCTCCTCCTGCTCCTTCCTGACCAGCAGGGGCTGGGAAACTGAAGCTGCATTTCCAGGTTCCATTGCAGCGGCTTCCAAGTGTGGGTTAGGATCCACCAGTAAACACACTCAGGTGAGACAAGGAGGAGGGATGGGGAGGCATATTCTCACAGCTCTGAACTGTGTTCTGCCACCCAGCAGGGTCACGGGAATGTGGAAGTGTCTAAAGCATGTTCCAGTGTCTGGTCTTGAGCTGCCCAGTGGTGCTGATCGCAGCTCCCTGCACCCTGCAAAGATAGTGGTGCTTCAGTGGTGCCCCTGATTCTCACCGCCTGGGCAGCTCCCTGGGCAGCTTGGTTCTGTCGGGCTCTGGGAGGCATGGGGTGGGGGCAACCCAAGATCCCTCCTCCAACTCATCCAGGGATTTTGTAAGTGCTAGATCAAATCCTAGCTGCTCAAACACCTGGAGATATCACTCATACCCATTGTGATGGCCACTGTAAAATCAAAAAATAAAATAAATCAATCAATCAAATGGCAAATGCTGGCAAGGATGTGGACAAATTGCAACGCTTGCATATTGTTGGTGTCAATATCAACTGGTGCAGGTGTTGAGGAAAACAGGATGAAGATTACACACACACACACACACACACACACACCCCAATTAAACAATTACCAAATGATCCAGGCATCCTACTTCCAGGAACATACCCAAAAGAACAGAGAGCAGGTCTCAAAGAGGTGCACACCCGTGTTCACTGCCACCTTATTCCCAGTGACTGAAGCAGGGAAGCAGTCCCACGTCCATCCACGATGAACGGAGAGGCACAGAGTGAGACGGCTGCATGGCGGAATGTTCTTAAGCCTTCAAAAGGAAGGAAATTCTGCCACATGCTGCCACATGGATGAACCTTGAGAATACAATGCTAAGCTAAATTAGCCAGTCACACAAAGACAAATCATTTATGATTCCACCTGGGTGAGGCACTAGAGTAGTCAGATCCTAGAGACAGAGTAGAATGGAGGTTGCCAGCAGTTGGGGAAAGGGGAAGAAAGTCAGTGTTTCTTTTTCTTATTTTAAGACAGGGTTTCACCATGTTGGGCAGGCTCGTCTCGAACTCCTGACCTCAGGTTGAACCACTCACCTCGGCCTCCCAAAGTGCTGGGATTACAGGCGTGAGCCACTGCACACAGCCAATTTTTTTCTTTAAAATCAGGCCAGTTGCAGTGACTCGGTTCTGTAATTCCAGCACTTTGGGAGGCTGAGGTTGGAGGACTGCTTGAGGCCAGGGGTTTGAGGCCAACCTGTGCGACAAGCAAGACCTTATCTCCTAAAAAGTTAAAAATTTAGCCAGGTATTGAGGTACACATCTGTAGCTACTTGAGAGGCTAAGGCTGGAGGTTCACTTGTGCCCAGAACATCAAGGCCTCCGTGAGCTGAGGTTGCAGGGGGTTTATGAGTGTGTGTGGGGAGGTGTGTATGTGTGGGGTGTGTGGGGGGGTGTATGTGGAGTGTATGTGTCGGGTGTGTGTGTGGGGAGGTGCATGAGTGGGGTGGGGGTGTGTGAATGTGTGTGGGGTGTGTGTGTGATGTGTGTGGGGTGTGAGTGTGTGTGGTGTATCTGTGGGGTGTGTGGTGTTTGTGGGGTGTGTTCACTCTGGATGACAGAACAGGACTCTGTCTCAAAAAAAAGCCCACAAAAATCAGAGCTGCTCTTGCCCTTGTGTTAACGGGCTCTCTCTCTATTACAACACCTACCTGGCTCTTGGGGGAACATGAGTTTGAGACCCCTACTCTAGATTCATGTTACCAAATCCCCTTCCAGAGAATGTGTAGTCAGTTATACCACCACTCGGGATCCAGGAGAGAAACATTTTCACCAAACCCTGCTCAACACATTGACTCTCACATTTCAGTGAGTAGGAGAGTGAGATTCAGAGATGTTAAGTGACTTGCTCCAGGTCACACAGCCAGTCAGGAAGAGCATAGGGACTGGAGCCCTGTTCATCTGATCCTGAGACCAGTGACCTGTCCTCTTGCCACACAGGTTTCCTACAGACGGTGAAGCCAAAACAGGGCTGGGAGCCTCATTCAAGGGCTCCGACTCTCAGAAACTCATCACAGCAAGGTGAGGGAAGAGAGGAGTTCAGGCCCCTGATCCTGGGAGCGACTGCCAGGGGTGGCTTCCAGCATCAGCGCAGTGAGCCTCTGGGCTATATCCAGGTGTGCGAGTGTGCACAGGGGGTGTATAAGTGGGGGGGGAGGTATGTGGGTGTACCTGTGGAGTGTGTGTGAGGGTGTATGCCTGTGGGGTGTGCATGTAGGGTGTGTGAGAATGAGTGTGAGCATCAGAATATGTGAAAGTGTGTGTGTATATGTGTGTGTGTCTTTGTGTGTGTGTACGTATGCCTGAGCTCTTTTGGCTAGAATGTTCTGGAGAGACATTCTGATGTGAAATTTGAGAGACCTGGCAGAAGCAGTGGGGTGGGGATATAACTGAGGATGATGGGAAAAGCATTCTGAGCAGAGGGAACAGCAGCTGCAAAGGTTGGGCTAGGTTGGAGAGAGCCAGCAGGGAGGTCAAAGGGGTGAGGGGCTGGGCAGGTGGGGCCTCCAGGCCAGCAGGGGCTGGTGAGCTTTATTCTGAGCAATGCTGTGCATTTCAGTCAGCCCATAAACACCTCCCGGAGACTCCAGGAGCTTAGAGGAAGGACAGGTGGCTTCCGGCTTGGGGTGGAGTGGAGGAGAGGGGCCAAGGTGGGCTGAAGACCACGGATGGGCTCGGAGGCAGGAGATGGCATTGAGAGAGTGCCTGTGGGCAGGGAGGCCCCTGAAGACCTTTCTGCCACCGGGTACCTGCCCCTGGGCACCTGTCCTTGATGTGTTGACCAAAGTGAGGCTGGGCTTCGCCCTCTGGCAGCTCAGTGCCTGCAGTGGAACTTTCTGGGAAGGTTGGAGATGGTCTGTGTTTGTGCTATCCAGAAGGCAGCCACAAGGCACAGGTGCACTGCTGAGCACTTGAAATGTACCTGGTGGGCTGAGAAGCAAGATTTTAAATTTAAATCTCCACGAGAGACTAGCAGCCACCACATTGGAGCATGCAAGCTACATGAACGGATTCTGCTGGATGGCTCCTCCTCCTTGGCCTTAGCCAGATAGCACTCAGGTGGGCGCTACCTACCCAGCAGGGCCTTGCCTCACTGGCCTCTGCCATGCCTGGAACCAGCTGTTTGGTCTGGGCCACACAAAGGCTTTACTGGTGACTCACCACACCACTCATCCCGAGTGAGTGGTCAGCAGATCTTTCCATTCCACTGAGAACATGAGTCTCTGTGTACACAGGAGTCTTGGTCTTGGCTGCTCAGTCAGTCACGTGGCTGCCCTAAACATCTGCTTCTCTTGTGCCAGGAGTGCAAGGAGCAGCTCAAAACCAAGCCCCATGCCACAGCAGATGGGCTCGCCTGAGATTACTTTCCACCAGGAGCCGAGAATACTCAGCTTGCTCATTTGAACCCATATGGTAACATTCTCTCTCTCTCTCTCTCTCTCTCCTCTCTCTTCTCTCCTCTCTCTCTCCTCTCTCTCTCTCTCTCCTCTCTCTCTCTCTCTCTCCTCTCTCTCTCCTCTCTCTCTCTACTCTCTCTCTCTCCTCTCCTCTCCTCCTCTCTCTCTCTCTCTCTCTCTCTCTCTCTCTCTCTCTCTCTCTCTCTCTCTCTCTCGGTATTTATTCTCTAATTTCAGTTTTCAAAAACAAAACCCTTTTGTTATACAAAGTTCTCAGACTGGGCACTGTGTGCATGAATTCCTTGTAAAACAAATACATTTTGCATGTGGTTGTATAAGTTGCATAACTCCTCCCGGAGAGAGTGGACAGCTGAGAAGGAGCTGGGGCCACATCAGTTTTGTTGTGGGGCTGTCCCACATGTCCTAGGATGGTTAGCAACATCCCTGGTCTCTACGCACTAGATGCCAGTAATAATCCCTCCCACCACCATCATTGACACTCCCCAGGCACAGCCACCTGTCTCCTGACAGTGGTGGCAGAATCACTTTGGTACAGAACTGTTGGTGTAGAGATGGCCTGATGAGAAGAAGAGAGGGATGAGAGGCTAAGGCCCCTGCGGTCTCCCCTCTCCGTGTCTCCAATCTGCTTTTGTGTTTTACATATGTAGGGAAGTGTTATGAACAGTGTCTAGTGCTATGTTGGGGTCTGTGTTTAAGATGTACTGACATGCACCCCTCTGACCCAGCTGTCTGCACTCTTAACTGCACAAGGTCATATCCTTGACCTGGTCTGTGATGCTCCATTACAAGATTACCCCTGTAGCTGTATCAGGCAGAGCCTGGGCAGGAAACAGTGGAGCACTCAGTGTGGAAAAGAGCTGAATGGACGGACTTTAGCAAGGTGTGGGCAGGGCTGACAAAAGCGGCACCACATCTTCCCAGGGTTCATGGTTTCAGATGCTGCTGCAGGGACTGCCTCTGCTCACAGCTTCTAGTGTCCATGTGCAGAAGTGTCTCCAAAGGCCCTAGTGAGGGGACTCACTGGTGCCAGGTTTTCCACAAACACCATGATGCCTCAAATCCAAAGGAGGCAGGGGATGACTCTTGATCTAGAAGTGAATGCACAAGGGAGTTTATCCTGAGCCACCTCCTTCTGGCAACTCACTCAAGGCTGGGGCTTCCTCATACAGTGCGTCCCCTACCATAGACAAAAGACTCCTGGGTTCGGCCTTAGCTCCCTCTCGTGGGCTGTGCCTGTGTTTCTCACTCATCTGGCCAACCCAGAGAAGTGGGGCAGAGCTGAGTCTGTGCCAGCTCTGGGGAGCATCTGACGAGTTACTGCAGAAGCGGCACTTTCTGCAGGAAGAACAGAAGTGTCTGCCTTTCTCTCACTTCCTTTTTGGGGCCAGGGAGGGTTGGCCTGTGAGTGGCCAGCTGCTATTTATGGGGCTCGGCTGCTCTGTGTGAAACCCTGGTCTCTCTTGAGAGGAAAGAGCAGTGGAAAGGGGTGGTGCCAGGTGACACTGCCCCTGGTCTGGGGTACAGTCAGCCCAGGTGCGGCGGTCACAACGTCAGAGTAGAGGGTGTAACGGGGTAGAGCATTTGACTGCACAACGTCAGGGTGAAACCCATCGAGGTAAGGATGGGCCTGATGGGTTTCCTAACAGGTAACTGTGTGTTCCTTGTATTTATAGATGCTCAGTGTATAGAGTGGGCTTTTTGCAGGGTGACCACATCCAATGCCCCTGATTTGGACAGAAGGGGAAACTGAGACCCACAGAGGCTAAGCATGTAGTCTGAGGTCACACACTGAGCTTGGGACATCAAGAGGACTAGAGTCCAGAGCCTGGACTCTCATTCTAGTGCTCTTCCTCTTCATGGGGGTGGCAGGGTATCCTGTTTGGAACAAAAATGAGATGAGTTTCAAGGGCCACTGAGCATCTTCCCAGCCCCAGCCATTCCCAGGGTCCTGGCAGAAGAACAGCTGTCTCCTGCACTGTGTTGAACCTCTGGGAATGGATGGGGCAGGGGATGGGAAGGGGCAGAGAAGGGGCTGTCCAAACATTACACATCTGGAGTCTCCACATCTGCCTCAGGGCTGAGGAGAAGAGCTGCCCTCTGCCGCCCGTTCATGGTGGCCTTTGGTCATCTTTAGTTTTGTACCGCCCTTGTTTTGGGTGTTCCTTGTAAGCTGTTTTCACTGGAATGAAATGGCGTGCTGCACTCCTCCCTTCCTCTTTCTCCCCTCCCTCTCCCTAGGAGGGGAGAAAGTGTACTGAGCCGGTGCTCTGTGCCCCTTGCCTTCTAGAAGAATGGCCAGAGCTGTCCTCATTGAGGACGCGAACAGTCACCCAAGCACACATCTGGGCAGAGAACATCCTGGCATCGGAGCAGCAGAGGGGACACTGTCAGCATCTGGCCTGGTGTGAGCAGGGAAGGGTGGCAGAGGGCTCAGGGGGAGAAGGCCCAGGGTCATTATAAGGATCCAGTGCTCAGGCAGAGCCGCTGGGCAGCGGCAGAGGGTCCTGGGCAGCAGCAGGCTCGGCTGTGGCTCAGGTGCTAACAGGGTACAGGGCACTTGGGGCCAGGGGCTGCTGAGGAGGGGCCGGTGGGGAGTGGCTTGAAGCAGGAATAAAGGTGGCCAGAAGTGGTCAGATGACCTTGGGCGTGTTTTGAAAGTCAAGCCAACAGTGTTTGCTAATGGATTGGTGGAAGGGAAGGGGACAGGGAGAGAAAGAGAAGTCAGGAATGACTCCAGGGATTTGGGGCCTGTCTTTGTCTTAGGCCCCAATCCCACAATTCTGTGGGGCAGTGCCTTCATGGGGGCTGTCCCTCCATGGCATTCTTTGAATTCATGTGGAGGCAGCCATACCCCCAAAGCTCTTGCACTCTGTGCCTGCAGAATCAGCACCACGTGCACCCTGCCAAGGCTCACAGCTTGCACCCTCTGCAGCAGCAGCTCAAGCCACACCTGGGCCCACTTGAGCCACAGCTGGGTTGGCCAAGGAGCACTGTGCCAAAACACAGGGAGCAGAGGCCCAAGGCAGCCCCTAGCCCCTCCCCCACCTCATTCTGCCCTCAAGCTCCAAGGTTTCTGGGCTTCCCAAGAGATGAGTCATCTGCAAGATCTCTCAGATGCCTTCCGTCTTTCTCTCGTGGTGTCGAAGAACAGCACCTAGCTTCTTTCCAGCCACACTCATCTCCTTATCACAGGGTCGCTTGGTCATTCACTTGGTGTTTTCTCCCAAACACACCTTTTTATTTGTCGGGGTCCGGCACGTCTGCCGGGGGACTAACGAACTGTGGGAGTTCCCGAGACCGCCAACGTAGATGTCTCGTTCAACCTGAGAGAGAGAGTGCGCGGAAGAGAAGGAATATAGAAAAGTAGAGTCTGGAGGGCTGTGTGAAGATTATGGTCAAAACGCAGCAAATTTATTCTTGTGGGTTACAGCTTTTACACCTTTGTTCTTGTTTACATTTACTTTACCCCAGTAGAAAGAAAAAAGAAGGGGTAAACAGAAAGGAAATAGAAACTCCATAAAAAATAGTTATCAGGGGCTTGTGATAACTGCTCAGAAAGCAGTTTAAGGGGGCTAGTGATAGTACTTTACATTTCAAAGATTTTACATTTCAAAGATACAATGGCGCCCTTAAGGTGGCTGGTTAAACCTGTTTTTCACCAGGAGCTAAAACAAAGGCTTGGCTCCAGGGAAAATATGGGCAGAGGTCTCTGCTCCTCTTAGGCATCTCAATTGCAGCAAGTTTATTGCTTACACAGAGACTGAAAGGGGGCATGGAAGCAGACAGCATAATGTCCTCATAAACTGCAGGCCTTTGCTTTGCATTCTGTTGTTGCTTTTAGTGACTCAACTTGCGGCCCTTTGTCTCACTCGACAGCCCTCGAGGTGGGGAAATGCAGACAGGTCCAGCAGCCAAACTGGGGCGAGTCAACTAGCTATCTCGAGCCCTTGGCGCGAACACCACATTTATTCTTTAAGCAGCCAGGCTGAGAATTTTCCAGATCTTTGTGTTCTGCTTCCTTTGTGGTTATAAATTCCATCTTTAATCCATTTGTCCTCTCGCATTTTATGATGAGCAATGAAGAGGGGGCATACAGCATCCTAAACACTTTGCTGCTTGGAGATTTTTTTTTTTTCTGTATATCTAGTTGATTACTTAAATATTTTTGTTTGTTTGTTTTTGGAGACAGAGTCTCCCTCTGTGACCCAGGCTGGAGTAGAGTGGTGTGACCATAGCTCACTATAGTCAAGTGTGACTTGGGTTCAAGTGCCCCTCCTGCCTCAGCGTCCTGAGTAGCTGGGTCTACAGACATATGCTACCATGCCTGCTAATTTTTAAAAAATTTTGTAGAGATGGAGTCTTTTTTTTTTTTTTTTTTTGAGATGGAGTCTCGCAGTTGTTACCCAGACTGGAGTGCAATGGCACGATCTTGGCTCGCTGCAACCTCCGCCTTCTGGGTTCAAGCAGTTCTCCTGCCTCAGCCTCCCAAGTAGCTGGGACTACAGGCGCACACTGCCATGCCCAGCTAAGTTTTGTATTTTTAGTAGAGATGGGGTTTCACCTTGTTGACCAGGATGGTCTCGATCTCTTGACCTTGTGATCCACCCACCTCGGCCTCCCAAAGTGCTGGGATTAAAGGCATGAACCGCGCCCAGCTGAGATGGAATCTTGTTATGTTGTCCAGGTTGGCCTCGAACTCCTAGCCTCAAATGATTCTCCTGTTTTGGCCTCCCAAAGTGCTGGGATTACAGGCTTGAGCCACTCTGTCTAGTCACCATTTATCACTCTGTTCTGCCTTCCATGAAGTCCTAGCACATGGACACAATTCAGCCAAGTTCTTCTCCAGTCTGGAACAACTATCACCTTCCCTCCTGTTTTTAATACCCTGTCTGTCATTTCCATCTGCGACCTCATCAGCATGGCCCGTACTGTCCATATTTCTACCAGCATTCTCTTCATGACTACCGAAGTAATCTCTGGGGAGATTCAGGCTTTCCCTACAGCTGTCCTCCTCTGAGCCCTCACCAGGAACACCCTTGGTGGCGGTTTATGGCAACACAGGCCTTTTCTGGCGTGCACTTCCATCCTGTTCCAGCCTCTGCCCAAGCTGAGTTCCAAAGCTGCTGTCACATTTTTAGGTGTTTGTTACAGCAGCCACACTCCTGGTACCAATGTTTGCTTGGTTCATTTTGTGCAGCTGTAACAGAATCCCTGAGATTGGGTAATTTACATAGAAATTTATTTCTTACTGTTCTAGAGGCTGAAAGTCCAAGATCAGCCACCAGCATTTGGTGTGGACCATCTTGCCGGACACTCATATGACAGCAGGTGGAAAGACAAAAGTGGATGAACTCAGTGCCCTTACATGGTGGAAGAGCAGGAGAATGGGGAACCCACGCCTGCAAGCCTTTTTATAGCAGCATTAATCCATTCTTGAGGGTGGTGCCCTCGTGACCTGACACCTCCCCAAACACCCCACCTCCTAACACTGTTGCATTGGAGGTTCGGTTTCCAACACATGAATTTTGGGGTGAATGCCAACTCCTGAGACCAGGATGGCTGAGACACGGCAGGTCACAGAGCTGAAGTCAGACGCCCACTTTGGTGAAGCTGTGCCAAGACTGAGCTGCCCACTAGGAATCCTAGAGGAGACACATAGGAGGCCAGTGGACCCTCAGTTCTGAAGCCCAGACTGTAGATAGGAATTTGGGTGCTGTCATTGAACACAGACCAACTGTATTAGGGTTCTCCTGAGAAACAACCAGTAGGGTGTGTGTGTGATAGAGAAACACAAAGAGAGATTGATTTTAAGGAATCGGCTCAGGTGACTGTGGGGCTGGTGGATCTGAAATCTGCAGGACAGGCCATCAGGCTAGCCACCGAGGGAAGAGCTGATACTGCAACTCGAGCCTGAAGGTGTTCTTGAGACAGAATTCCCTCTTCCCCGGGGGATCACAGGCCTTTTCCTTTTCATGAAAACCACAGGTTTTCATTAAAACCTTTAATGGCTGGATGAGGTCCACCCAGCTTTTGGGGCAATCTGCTGTTCTTAAAGTTGACTGATTTAAATGTTAACTTCATCTAAAAAATACCTTCACTGGGATATCTAAACTGGTATTTAATCAAATATCTGGGTACTGTGGCCTAGCTGAATTGACATAAAACTAACAATCACATCAGGAGAGGCAGAGGGCAGAAACATGGAACCAGGGAAGTAGGGAGCCCACAGGCCAGAGATCCAGGCAGAGTTCCCAGGAACATCTCTAGTGTCTTAGTTCCCTCCCCGGCTTGTCAAGATCTCAATACAGGTATTGGGTGCTCTGAAACCTAACAAAGGCCTCATACAACAAGGCTGCAAACAATGGACCAAGTGGTACCCTTTGAAACACAACACCATGAGTTACCCAGAAAAGTCTAGTTGCCGGCCGAGCACAGTGGCTCACACCTGTAATCCCAGCACTTTGCCAGAGCCAAGGCAGGAAGATCACCTAAGTTCAGGAGTTCGAGATCAGCCTGGTTAACATGGTAAAACCCCATTTCTACTAGAAATACAAAAAATTAGCCAGGCATGGTGTTATGCACATATAATCCCAGCTACTCTGGAGGCTGAGACAGGAGAATGGCTTGAACCCGGGAGGCAGAGGTTACAGTGAGTCAAGATCACGCCATTGCACTCCAGCTTGGGCAACAGAGCAAGACTGCCTCAAAAAAAGGAAAAGGTCTAATTGCCTTTTTTTTTCTTACCTCCTCCTACCTTAGATTCCCCTGACCTGATGGCCCAAGCAAGAGTTAAGTTTGAGTATTTTTATCTTGAGGTTTTTTTTTTTTTTTTTTGGATGAGTTCTTTTTCTCCAGCCCTAGGAATAGTGATGTCTCATCCTCTCAACCAGAGTGTGGATGTCTTCAGGCAGGAACTGTTTCACTGACAAGAGTTCACTCCGTAGCTGACACAGCCTTGAGCAGTGTTGGCTGGAGCAGCTCTTCCTCATCTCTTGGTGGGGCTGTGGAGTCCCTGCAGGACACCCCCCAGGGGCACGTGGGGACTGCCACGGAGCCTCCTCCTCTCCACAGTGTGCTGTGAGACAGATTCCAGGCCCTGCCTACCCTCCTCCCACCACCTCCCCATGGGGCCTGACTGACAGCCCTCAGTATTTGTCTTTAGTAACATGGTGAGCCTAGTCAAAGATCAGAGCCCTAATCCTGGCAAAGAATTTTTAAAGTTCATTTATTCAACAACTATTTAGTGACTTCCTACTATGTGCTAGACTGGGAATTCCAGCTATTAGGGACTGGGAATTAAATGAACGCCAAAGTGAACTCAATCATCTCAAGTCCCTCATGACTCCCCCTTGGCCTCGCTGCTTCACTGGGCCTCAGAAAACTCCCAAATGCCAGGAACCAGTTCATGCCATGTCTGTATCTCTGAGCCCGAGGATTCCCCCTAGAATTGTGGGAGGCTGCTATGCCTGCCTGCAGGGCAGGGCCAAAGTGCCAGGGTATTAATACACCCTAGGAGCAGCCTTCAACCAATGGGACAGGTGGGAACTGGTGAATAGCCACCCCACCCAGCCCCTGTGGGTGCGAGTCTTACACCACTTCCCAGTTTCCCCATGCGATAAAGCTCTAGCGGCTCGCTGCGGTAGCCAGCATCATAACACACCCTTTCTTGATGGCTTTCTTCTCCTTGTGTCACTTCCCCACCCCCAATACCAGCAATTCCTAAACAACTACCAGTATTTCATTTTCAGCACAGTGTCTGCTTATGGGGGAGCCCAAACCAAAACAGCCCTGGGCCTCACAGGACATCCATGTGGTGGGAAGGGGGATAACAAGGAAAGAATGATCAACAAATACACAGGTTGAAGTTGCAATAAGGGGTGTGAAGGAAGATCAGTCTGTTCATCCCGCCATATCTGAGGGGGATTGGTGCAAAGACCCCCTGCATATGCCAGAATCTGAGGCTGCTCCAGTCCCTGGTATAAAATGGCATGGTGTTTGCATATAACCTACACAGTCATCCTGTATACGTTCAATCATCTCTAGATTACTTGTAATACCAAATACAACAAAAATGCCCTAAATAGTTATTATACTATGTTGTTTAGGGAATAGTGACAGGAAAATGTTTACATGTGTTCAGTACAGACAATTTTTTAAAAACATTTTCAATGTGTGTTTGGTTAAATCCCTAGATGCAGAACTCATAGATAGAGAAGAGTGTGAGTACATCTTGAACACTTGAAAGTGTTAGGTGAGGGGTTGGCCTAATTCCGATGCAAGGTCAGGAAAGACAACTCAGAAGAAGTGACATTTAAACAGAGACTTGGAGGATGAGGTAAAGAAAATAGCATTCTAGACAGAGGGGCGAGCATACACAAAGGTCCTGGGGCATGAAGGAGGTTGACACATTCAAACAAAAAGAAGGACAAGATCTCACTGCAGTATAGTGAGCAAGGGGAGGGGTATGAATGAATCACAAAGGTAAGGCAGTATCTAAGTCATTTCTTGCCTGATAGAAAGGTCAGGATATTTTTTCATCATTCTGAAATAATGTTGGGGGGGTTGGTGCTCATTCAAAATTAATTTTTAAAAAGTGTTTCCAGGTATTAGAGAACCATCAAGGTCACAAGGAATTAGTGGAACTATGGGGCCATGATTTGGGAGAGTGTGGATGTCTAGAGTGGCCAGGCTGGGATAGACACCACTTTTCCCCTCGAGGTGATGACTGATTTGCAAACAGCATTGGAGAGGCTGAGAAGCTGGGCAAAGCTTTCATCAGACTTGTTGAGCTTGGGAGAAGGAAGGTACAAAACTTGGTGTTTAGAATCTGCCAAGAAGAAGGGATTTATTAAACGCCCAAGGCTTTAGTTTGGGATCCTTAGAAGCTACATTTGTAGAATAAAAATAAACAGGAAATAAACCCTTACAGGGATTGAACCTCAGCTTCAAGCCGTCTCAGTTCGTCTTTGGATTAGGTGATCTGGATCTGCCAGTGTTCCCAGACTAGATGCCTGTAAGAAGCAACAGTAAAGAGGAAGATTGCACAAATTCTCTCTACCATTTTTCCTGTTTAATGTCTATCTTTACAAGAATGTAACACCTGATCAGAATTCAGGGGGAAGAACACAAACAACGAAAACAGGCCAACGGGGGTCCAGATGGTGGGATTATCAGACAGTGACTTTGAAATCACTTTAATTATGTGGAGTTTGTGGTGTTGGTGTTGTTGTTTGTTTTTATGGAGTCTCCCTCTGTCCTTCAGGTTGGAGTGCAGTGGCACGATCTCGGCTCACTGCAACCTCCCGCCTCATGGGCTCAAGTGATTCTCCTGCCTCAGCCTCCCAAGTAGCTGGTACTATAGGCACATGCCACCATGCCTAGCTAATTTTTTTACATTTTTAGTTGAGATGGGGTTTCACTATGTTGGCCAGGATGGTCTCCATCTCTTGACCTCATGATCCACCTGCTTTGACCTCCCAAAGTGCTGAGATTATATGTGTAGCCACCAAGCCTGGCCTATTCCTTTTTTTTTTTTTTTGAGATGGACTTTTGGTCTTATTGCCCAAGTCGGAGTGCCATGGCACAGTCTTGTTGCATTGAACTCAGCACAGAAAGTCAACACCAGAACAAAAGTATACCAAATTGCAGGGTTTATTGCCGGCGACCACGGAGGACTCACTTCTCTCCAACCCGTGGCAGAGAAAGAAGAGTGACAAGACCTTTTTATACCCACAAAACCACCTTGGGAGTCGGGGCGAGGAACGGAGATGGGAATGAAAGCTGTCAATCACCTCCTAGGCTGAGAGGAGGGTGAGGGGGCTCCAGATATTCCAAGGCCAGGGGACTTTTGTCATTCCGATTGCCACTTAAGTGGTTTACAGAGGTCAAGGTAAACATTAGTTTATACATTATTTGGACAGGTGTGGGGTCCACATAATTTTAGGTTACTTGGCGCCAGGATGGAATTATCTGGGGGTGCTTACTTTGGTAAACAAAGGCCAGCAATTCTGGCAGTTACAGATAAGAGAAAGTATGCAGCTTGTCCTCTCTTTACATTTTGCAAGGTAATCTTAGTAGTTTACAGAAGCCATGGCTAGCAGTCATTGTGAGGAGAATGAAAACAGTTTTTCCATTTTAAAATGGCATTGTACTGGTTCTAATTCTAGGCCAGCTATATCACAGTCTCACCTCACTGCAACCTCGACCTCCCATGTTCAAGCTATTCTTCTGCCTCAGCCTCCCAAGTACCTGGGATTACAGGCACCCGCCACTGTGCTGGCTAATTTCCGTATTTTTAATAGACATGGAATTTCACCATGTTAGTCAGGCTGGTCTTAAACTCCTGACCCCAGGTGATCCACCCCGCCCCCTCGGCCTCCCAAAGTGCTGGGATGACGTGTGAACCACTGAACTCGGCCAAATATTTTTAAGTAAATGAAAGACATCGAGCCATGGGTTTCAGAAGGACTGTGAACACTTAGCCACATACATATAAAGAAAGTCACACTTAGGCACAATATAACATTACAGGAAATGAAAGACAGAGAAATCTTACAACTACATGAAGAAAAAAATAAAAGCAATGCAAAACCATCAGCGAGTTTTCAGTGAGGGCTGACCTGGTGTCTGACTTATGTTTTGAAAAGATCACCCGCCACTGCTGGAGGAGAATAGGTAATAGTAGCAGACCAGTTAGCGGCTCCACAGAGAGCCGACGGCGGGCACAGTGATGGTGATAGCAGTGGGAATGGAAGAGAGATAGCCATGTTGAGGAGATCCTGTGTTTGGGAAGGTAGAACAGATTAATTGGTGATGGGTAAGATGTGGGGGTAAGGCAAGGAAAGAATAAAGGGTCATCCCAGATTTCTGGTTTGAGCAATTTAGTACAGTAAGGGGTGGTGTCATTTACTGAAATGGGAAAGACTGGGGAAGGAAGTGGTTTGGGAAGTGTTACATTAGCAGGTAATTTACTCTCTCTGAGTCATATTTTCCTCATCTCTGGGGTGGGGCCACACTTACACCCACCTCATAGCTTTATTAGCATGATTAAAAGTTAGCTCCTGTTACTACATACATTTAAGTCAATGGCTCAGGCAGGCAGCTGGAAGCAGGATATTAACATTCCCACCCCTGGGCTCCTGTGTCCTTGGCCAGTTTGAATCCAGGGCTGAAGCCACCAGGCCAGCCCAGCCATGTGGTTTAGGGATCCCAGAGCTGGTTTAGTTCCTGTACCAGAGACTACTCCTCTTTTATCTGCAAAAAGGGAAAAATAGATGAGCCTTCAATAGTAATGGGAGATTAAGCTCATTCCTGCAACATAAAAGGTCTTAAGTGGGGCTGAGTGTAGTGACTCTTGCCTGTAATCCCAGCACTTTGGGAGACCCAGGCAGTGGTCTCCCTCAAGGGAGACTTGAGGTCAGCAGTTTGAGAACAGCCTGGCCAACAGGGTGAAACCCCGTCTCTACTAAAAATACCAAATAATAAAAATAATAATTGGCTGAACATGATGGCAGGTGCCTGTAATCCCAGCTACTCAGGAGGCTGAGGTGGGAGAATCACTGGAACCCAGGAGGCAGAGGTTGCAGATCATGCCACTGCACTCCAGCCTGGGTGACAGAATGAGACTCTATCTCAAAAAAGAAAAAGAAAAAAAAGATCTTAAGCAGGTGTTTGTCTTTTACCTGAAATGTTTAAGTTCTGCCTCTGCACCCTGCAATCTGAGAATTGCTAATCTGCTTTACTCCATCTGCATATATTGTTTTGGTTTGCTAAAACCAGGAGGTTCGCCTTCATTTATCCTCCTCCCTGAAGGAATTTTTTCTGTGAGACAGGCTGTACCAGAAATTGTTGTTTTGTTTTTGCCAAGCGGGGCACTGACCTGATCCAATCCCATTTATTGCAAATGTTTCTGGAGGGGCTTCTGTGTGCCAGGCACTAGGGGAGCCCAAGATGATATTTCAGTATTTGTTAGCTCAGTACCCATTTCAACCTTGCTTCCCACCCCCACTCCCACTGGCCTTCTCCACTAGTGTACTGAGTCCACTCTCTCCTAAATGCTCAGCTGCTGGGCAGCCCCTACCTGAGCTGCTGCAAGCTGGCTTCTCCTCCACAAAGAGGCTGCCTGACTTCCCTGCCAGGTTCCCAACCCTGGCTCTCCTGGCCCTGTGCCCTGACTGTCCCAGGGCAGACCAGTGTCTGCTTCCCACTCCTTTGCCTACTTCTTTGTTATGCCCCCTGTAGACTGTGAGCTCCCCCAGTGCAGCTTTGACTAAGCACTGCTCTATCTCCACACCCCTGCACACCATAGGTGCTCAATAAATGTTTGTGGACTGAGGCAGTGGACACTGTTTTTGGACCTGTCTGCTTTGAGAAGATAGGGGGTCCCTGATCAGAAAGAAGAACAACAGGGTCAGCAGGAAGTTGGGCTGCTATTCAGGGCTTGATGAAAATTGGTAAGAGCCTCAGCTGTTCAGTGCCCACTAGAAAGAGCCCAGTTGGGCTCTGGGGTCAGGATTTGTGGAAGCACATTTCAGTTCCCCACATCACAGGCTGGATGCAAAATGCTGTCTCTGTGGGCTTCAAGTCCCCTGTCTATAAAAAGGGGTTCATGACAGCATATGCCTTATTCTGAGGATGGAGTGATTTTTTAAATCAAGTTTGTGTCTGGCACATAGTAGGTGTTCAGCTCACTGTGGCCACCTATTGTTAGCCTAACATCTGCCGTGCACACACATGAATCCTCATCATCACCTTCACCATGAGCCATGCCTGCCTTTTCCAGCTGGGGCTCCTCAGTGCTCAGAGATAAAGGTTGCCAGAGGCGTCAGCATGGAGCTCAGTCCCAGCCTCTTTTCCTCTTGTTCTTCCACCAGCTGTCTCTTGAGTGCCTTCCCTGTGCCAGGCACAGCCCCAGATGCAGGGGACAGAGTGGCATGCAGATGAGGGAAGCAGATAGCCCACCAGTGGGCATGGGGACATGCCAAGTCAGTCTAAGCAGGAGCAAGTGCTCAGGAAATAAACCAGATGGGAGCAGTAGGGGGAGGTCAGGGTGGGGACTCTGGCCAGAGTATCCAGGAAGGCTTCTTTGAGGATGTGCTATTGGAACTAGCCTCAGTCCTTCAAAGAGCCAAGGGCTGAGCACCCCTGGCAGGGAAGCAGCAGGAGCAACAACCCTGAGCAGGGAATGGGCCTGGCTTGTCTCAAGACCAAGACGGCTGCTGCTGCAGTGGAGTGAAGGGGAGAGATGGCAGAGGAAAGCAGAAGGCAGGGGCTCGGTAGCCTGGGGCCTCATCCAGACTCTGAGCTTCTGTACTCCTCCCCCGACCCCTGGGACATCTGTGAGTCACTGAGCTGTGGACAGGGAGTGCTCAGAGTCACCCATGGCCTCACGGCGAGACCTGGCCCCATCTTCTCATTAAGGACCCAGTTCATTGATTCTCCTTCCTCAAAAGCTTGGGGGTTTTGTGCATTTAAGTTTCCAAACTTCTTGTTCAAATATTCACAAAATATATGTTATAAGCTGAATACTTTGCCAGGCTCTGTGGACCCATCAGGCACTTTGATGCCCTCAAGCAGCCCAGGAGCTAGAAGTTTCAATGCCTCTGCTTTGTCATCTGTAAACAGGCAGGCCAGACCTGAAGTCCTGAAAGCTCATCTGCCTGGAAGCCACCTCTCTCTGGAGTTCTGATGACACTGGAGAAGCCTGTACATATCTCTGCCCAATACCACATGTACCACAGAGGACTTTAACTGAAGCAAGTGAGACAGAGATTCTTTTTTCCCAACTTAGGATCTAAAAGTTTCTTGAATGTTCAGTTCTGTGGCTCCATTGCCCACCCAGATCTCCTGCCCTGGCTACAACCAATCCAAAAACTTTAAAGAGATTCCAAGTTCACCAACCCACCTTTCCTTCCTGAGCTGGAGTGAGAAAGAAGCACAGTCGTCCCTCAGTATCCACAGGGGATGTGGTCCAGGTCCTCAAGGATACAGAAATATGCAGATGCTCAAGTCTCTGATAAAAAATATGTAGTATTTGTACATAACCTATGCCCATCCTCCCATAGCGTTTAAATCATCTCTAGACTACTTATAATACCTAATACAATGTAAACGCTATAAAAATGGTTATACGGCATTGTCTTCATTTGTATTATTTTCTACTTTCTTTGTTTCTCTCTTTTTTTTTTTTTTTTAATGGAGTCTCGCTCTGTAACCCAGGCTGGAGTGCAATGGTGCAATCTCTGCTCACTGCAACTTCTGCCTCCCAGATTCAAGCGATTCCTGTGCCTCAGCCTCCCCAGTAGCTGGGATTACGTATGCCAGCCACCACACCCAGCTAATTTTTATATTTTTAGTAGAGAAGGAGTTTCATCATGTTGACCAGGCTGGTCTTGAACTCCTGACCTCAAGCAGTCCACCTTCTTCAGCCTCCCAAAATGCTGAGATTATAGGCATGAGCCACCACGCCCAGCCATTATTTTCTATTTTCTACTCATGGTTAGTTGAATCTGTGGAGGCAGAACCTGCAGATATGGAGGGCCAGCTGCACTATAACTGTGTGCTCTGCTTGTCTCCTACCCAGAAACCTGGACAAATGGGCTGGGAGCTATTTGCAAGGCTGTCATTTTTTATTAACAAACAACTTCTCTGCTCATAGCCATGGGAACCAGGGAAGGAGACAAGAAAGCCAGAACCGATCTTCTTTCAGTGTGAAACCACCTCTTATTTACCCTGGGAACTATCTGGGCACCTGGGAGGAGTGTGGAGGAGCATCACTGTACAGAGGGAAGGGATGGGCTCTGGAAACAGATCACTCACCAGCTCTATGACCCTAGACAGGTCACTGTACCTCCTTGACCCTCCATCTTCTTTTCAGCAAAATGGAAATATTAAATGAATTCCTAGGCCTGGCATGGTGGCTCACACATGTGATTCCAACACTTTGGGAGGCTGAGGTGGGAGGATCACTTGAGCATAAAAGTTTGAAACCAGCCTCTTCAACAAGTGAAACTGTGTCTCTACTAAGAATAATTTAAAAGTTCGATAGGCACGGTGGTCCACACCTGTGGTCCCAGCTACTCAAAAGGCTGAGGTGGGAGGATTGTTTGAGCCCAGGAGATCGAAGCTGCTATCTCAAAATAAATACATAAACAAAAATAAATGTCTGAGAGGATCAAATAAAGCCAGTAAAGTAATAAAGACCGGCACATAGAAAGTGTGACGAGCAGTATTATTTGTACAAATATAAGGACACTTGAGAATAATTTCATTCCCTTCTCGATAGCCACCTGATTGTTAGATGTACCTCAGCTGGCTGAGGGTGGGCTCTCTAGAGGAGAGACTGAGTATTCACTAGCAGCTCAGATCCGCAGAGCAGAGCATCACCCCGTGTCTCTCATGGAAGCACCCCTTCCCAGTGGCTGAGAAACATCTGTGCACAGCCTTGCTAGTAATTGGGAAATGCAAATTAAAGCAACAAATATCATTTCTCATCTATTAGTTTGGCAAAAGTATAATAGTCTGCACAGAGGCACGCACAGGTCTGCCCACTGTAGCATGGCTCCTAACAGGAAGGACTCAAAAACAGTCCACATGTTCCTCATGAGGAGGAATGGAAAAGTGTGTGTGGAATCCCCACAGCCACTAAAGGGGGATGAGCTCATTATATGAGCATCCATATGAGTTGAGCTCAAAGGTGTTGGGTGAGAAAAGAAGGGTGCACAATGGTAGCTATAGAATGCTATTAATATAAAATGTTTAAAAACAACTCATGCAAAATAGTGCTACATACTTTATTTTTCATGGCTAAAACATTCTGTACTGTATTCATAAAAGTACAAAAATGGACCTGGAAGATAGAGCCACATTTATGATGGTGAGCATAGGGTAGAAAATTAGGGGATTTCAAAGATTTCACTGTGATTTTTTTTTGTTATAAGAAAAAATTGAAGGTGAATATGCCAAAATTTTAACACAAATTCTGGGTGGTGAAAATATGGATGTTGGTTTTATTTTTCATGATTATTTTCTGCATATTTTTTTCCACAGGGGAAAAATAAAAAGAGAGCTCTATTTACAGAAAAACACCAGCTAAAAAATATAGAAGGAATGTAAAAGGTTTAGAAAGTTACCATCTTGCAAATGGAATATTTGTTTTAGCCAAAGATGCTAAAATGATCAACAGAAGCATCGTCCTTTCTGTTGGGAACAAGGCAGGTCACTCACAAGGCATTGCCCACAGGGGACACTAATTGCAAAAGGGACAGTGTGCCTCCACAGGGGGACAGCTGGCATCACCACCTTAACAAGGGATCTGACAGCATCACTGTGGGGAGGAAAAAGTTAACATCATGCACCTCCAGGAGCTCTCAGAGGATGGAGGAACACGTGAAACATCACCAGAAGGAAGCAGCCAGAGAGATCAGCCATGGGACATTCCACAAGACCTCAGTTAAAGCTCTTCACAAAGTCAACAGAAAACACCAAAAAAGGGAAAAGAAGATAAAAGAGAAGAAAAAGAGCAAAAGGGAGGAGACTGCTCTAAACAAAAAAAGACTAAACAGATACACTGACCAAATGCAATGTGTGGCCCCTAGTGGGATTCCGATACAAAAGATGCCACCATGGTAAACTTCTTTGGACCATCAGGCAATTTAAATGTGGCCTCGACGCCAGATGATCTTACTGAACTATGACTTTCTTAGATGTGATCATGACAGTCTGTGTGAGAGAGTGTCCATTTTCTTAGGTGTCTGTGGAAGCACTTTGGGAGTGCAGTGTTGGGATGTCTGCAAATTGCCTTCAGGGTCTCAGCAAGAAGGCAGGAAGCAAGAGACAGAGACACATGGAGCAACACAAACACCGAAGAGCTGCTGAATCTTGGTGGAGAGACCCTGAGTCTTCCTTATATTTTTAACTTTCTTGAAGTTTTGAATTTTTATAATAAAAAGTTAGGAGGAAAATATTTTAAGGCAGAGAAACTAGATCTTCCCACAGAACACTGGGGACCCTTATTATTATTATTTTTAAACCCTTTGTTTTATAAAGTGGGTTTTGCTAAAATAGTGGTATCTGGCATTTCTGAGAAATTAGCACAAAGGAACAGCTACATTAGCAACAAAGGAAATTCAGTGCATCTGAGTCATATATGTAAATGTCAATAATGAAAATGAGGGCTTTTGCAGCATGCCTAAGAAATGTCCTCTTTTGGAGACTTTTCCTTTTGTCTTACACCCAGAATTGTCTCAAAGGAGGTTTGACAGCAGGGCCTCAAGGGGCCAGGAGTGAGCGGCAGATGTGAGGAAGCTCAAAGAGACCACAGCACCTGCAGGGACGTGAGTCTTTAGAGCCAAAATGCCATGGACAAGCTAGGGCATTGCAACCATTTCCCTGGATGGAGATGGTCCAGGTTCCCAGTGGACCGTCTTTCTGGGAAATATTGATCAACAGGACAGTGTTCCCTTTCATCAAGCAATTGCACTTAAGGAAATTATGCCCTTCAAGGCCACACAAAGACAGTAAAATGTGAATTAAGTGAGCAGATGTTATGTGTTTAGAACAGTGCCCTAAGTTTTCCCTGTTGTGACCGTAGGAGTTCATTTAAAAAGATAAGAACTGTCTGGCAGGCTATACTAAATGGGAAAGGTAGCATGCTAAACAGCAAGCTTGATCTGTATAAGCTAGCAGTTGTGTAAAAAAAAAAAGGTATGGGGGCATAGGGGGAGGTGAAATACATCCTCTAGTGACACACACATGCTGGGAAATGCCTGTGTTCTGCTGGGAGGCTGTGTGAAAAAGGCCTACTGGGGGTTGCTGCCTTTGAGTAGAGACATGATCAGTCTAGTATAACTAGATGGGGGAGAAATTTACTTTTGTTATATTCTTTTACACTGCTTGAGTTTTTCTCTACTATGTATGCATTTTAACTCATTAATTATGCATATATAAGTAAACCAGGTCCAAAGCCTTGAGGTGTATGTGGTATCTCTTCTCTGGTTGTAAATCTCTTCTGTCACCTTGGCTGTGAAGCTTGAAATTAGAATCCTGCATCCTCTTGGGAAACAGTTCAAAAAAAGGCTAGTCTCAGAATGAGGCTTAGAAACCTCCAGCACCTGTTCTGAGGGAGCCAGTGCAGAGGCAGAATCTATTTTTGTGTTTCATGAAATGATTCCATTTGTATGTTTCCATTTACGCAAAGTGTGGGGAACAAGCAAAATGAATCTGGTGCTGGGAGTCAGAATCGTGGCTCTCTTGGGGATGGGGCCGGCTATGCTGGCTGGAAGGGGCGGTGAGGGGCCTTCTGAGGGACATGCCTGCTCTAAGTTGTGATCTGGGTTGTGGTTGCCTGGGTGCGCTCGTACACAAACACTCACTGAACTTCCCATTTTAGAAGGGTGCATTTCACTGTCTGTAAATTACCCCATCTAATTAAACAAAGCACATTAAATTCATTCTCTGTAAACTGCATTTGAGCAAAAGCCTTAACAAGCTGTGATTGGCAACGAGACATTAGGGAACCCTGCCATTTAATTCTCAGCCACACCCCATGTCAGGCTTGATTTTGTTTGTTTTCCATTTCATGCATAACAGGTATTGCCTTTCAAACTCCAAAGTGCTGCAAATGGACCAGGACAATATGTGTGGCTGCAGAGAGCAGCAGTCAGTCCCATAGAAGCAGTCTGCTCTCTGGACACAGCTGAACTTGCTGTCTTTTCTTCTTCTCCTTCCTCCTCCTCCTTCTCTTCACCTTCTTCTTTCTCCTCTGCCTCCTCCTTTTTTGCAGGAGAGTCTCATTCTGTAGCCCAGGCTGGAGTGCAGTGGTGCAATCATAGCTCACTGTAGCCTCGAACTCCTGAGCCCAGACCAGGATTGCAATCCCCCAGCCTCCCAAGTTGCTAGGACTACAGGTGGACACCACCACACCCAGCTAATTAAAAAAAAAAAAATGTAGACCAGGTGCAGTGCCTAACCCCTGTAATCCCAGCACTTTGGGAGGCTGAGACAGGTGGATCACCTGAGGTGAGGAGTTCAAGACCAACCTGGCCAACATGGTGAAACCCATCTATACTAAAAACACAAAAATTAGCTGGACATAGTGGCTCAAACCTATACACCTAGCTACTCAAGAGGCTGAAGAATGAGAATCACACCACACCCAGCCTGGGCAACAGAGTGAGACTCAAAAAAAAAAAAATTATAGAGTCAAGGTTGCTACATTGCCCAGGCTAGAGCTGAACTTTTTAACCATCAGAGCTATCCGCAGTGAGCCAGTTGCTCTGTGAGGTGATGACAGCCCTGACTCTGAAGGTGTGCAAACAGGAGGTGAGGTGGGACACAATGAGGGCATCCTGTAGTGACTCTGGGCTTGCTCATTTCTACAGGCAGAAAGTTCCTGGCAATGGGATCTCTTTCTTACCTCTCTCTTAGAAATCCACCTGCCAGAGCCCAGCTGTGGTTTTGTTACTGTTCACTGACACAAGTAATTAAACTTAAAAGTTAAAAATAGAGCTCAAGGGACGACGACTCAAGATGGCGCTGTGAGAACAACCCAGGATTGAGGCTCTCGCTGGATGCGCGGAGTAGGTGAGTCAGGGACGCATTTCCAGACGGACCTTTGTTGCCCACAAAACGGGGAAATGCCCAGATATAAAAAAAATGCGGGACGCCAGCCAGAGATCTTGACTGGTGTAGCCAGCAGCCGGTGCGGCTGCGGCCCGCGCCGGAGTGCAGAGGCGCTCCACAGAGGTCCGCACAAAAGCGCACTGTTCCAGGTGCCCTGCTGAACTGGCAACCTGAGACCTGAGAGCGCTGAACTTGAGACTGAATGGGATTGAACAGTGAGCCAGCCCAGGACAAAGCGTTAGGGGTAGCGCAGTGTGACAAACAAAACGGGATTCCAAACGCTCGCTGTTAGGAGGTTACCTTAAGGCGCAGCTCGGTGAGGGAGGGGCATCCGCCATTACCGAGAAAATCAGCCCCTACTGAGGTACACGCGCATTGCTGATGCAGCCTGCCATTGCCGAGGCAACCCGGTAAAACAGAGAGACTCCACCGCAGGGCGGAGCCCGCTGCTGCAGGGCGGAGACCGCAGAAGCAGGGTAAACCTCACACCAGCAGGGCGGAGCATCGGCAGTACAAGACTGCCTCCTAGCTGGGCAGGACAACCCCGCAGACACTCAAAAATAAAGCACCAACCCCTTCAGAAAGAGCAGCTGAGAAAAAAAGGGCTTTTTTTTTAGTTCTGTTGCAGCAGAACTAAACATAGCAGCCTAACAGCCCTGAATGAACATCAGAGCTCACAGCTCAGCACCTGAGCTCCTATAAAGTACAGACTGTCTCCACAAGCAGCTCCCTGACCCCTCTATATCCAAAAGACTGACATTTGGCAGACATCATTCTGGGACAAAGATAGCAGAAAAAGAAACTGGTAGCATCCCTACTGTTCCGCAGCTGATATAGGTGTACCCCAGACAAGCAGGGCCTGGAGTGGACCTCTGCAGTCGTACAGCAAAGGGGCTAGACTGGTAGAAGGAAAACCAAGTAACAGAAATACTTCATCATCAACAATCTGGGGGTCCACCCAGAGACCCAATCGAAAAGTCAGCAACCACACAGACGACAGGTGGATAAATCCACAAAGATGGGAAGAAACCAGCAAAAAAAGGAGGAAAACACCTGAAACCAGAACACCTCGCCTCCTAGAAAGGACCAAAACTCCTCACCAGCAAGGGAACAAAGCTGGATGGAGAATGACTGTGAGGAAATGACGGAATTAGACTTCAGAAGGTGGATAGTGAGAAACTTTTCTGAGCTAAAAGACCATGTTTCAAATCAATGCAAAGAAACTAAGAACCTTGAAAAAAGATTAGAGGAAATGATAACAAGAATGAATAACTTAGAGAGGAATATGAATGAATTAAAGGAGATGAAAAACACAATACGAGAACTTTGCGAAGCATGCACAAGTTTCAATAGCCGAATTGACCAAGCAGAAGAAAGAATTTCAGAAGTCGAAGCTCAACTCAATGAAATAAAACAAGAAACCAAGATCAGAGAAAAAAGCACAAAAAGGAATGAACAAAGTCTCCAAGAAATGTGGGACTATGTGAAGAGACCTAACCTACGTTTGTTAGGTGTACCAGAATGTGATGAAGAGAATGAATCCAAGTTGGAAAATACTCTTCAGGACATTATCCAGGAAAATTTCCCCCACCTAGGAAGACAGGCCAACACTCAATTGCAGGAAATACAGAGAACACCACAAAGATATTCTGCAAGAAGAGCAACCCCAAGGCACATAATCGTCAGATTCAACAAGGTTGAAATAAAGGAGAAAATACTAAGGGCAGCCAGAGAGAAAGGTCGGGTCACCCACAAAGGAAAGCCCATCAGACTCACAGCAGATCTCTCAGCAGAAACGCTACAAGCCAGAAGAGAGTGGGGGCCAATATTCAACATCCTTATAGAAAAGAACTTTCAACCCAGAATTTCATATCCAGCCAAACTGAGCTTCAGAAGTGAAGGAAAAATAAAATCCTTTGTGAACAAGCAAGTACTCAGAGATTTTGTCACCACCAGGCCTGCTTTACAAGAGCTCCTGAAAGAGGTACTACACATAGAAAGGAACAACCAGTACCAGCCATTCCAAAATCACACTAATTGCTAAAGAGCATCAACATAATGAAGAATCTACAACAACTAACAGGCAAAACAGCCAGCTAGCATCAAAATGGCAGTATCAAATTCACACATAACAATACTAACCCTAAATGTAAATGGACTAAATGCACCAATCAAACGACACAGACTGGCAAATTGGATAAAAATCCAAAACCCATCAGTGTGCTGTATCCAGGAAACCCATCTCACATGCAAGGATACACAAAGGCTCAAAATAAAGGGATGGAGGAAGATTTACCAAGCAAATGGAGACCAAAAAAAAAGCAGGAGTTTCTCATCTCTGATAAAATAGACTTTAAAGTAACAAAGATCAAAAGAGACAAAGAAGGACATTACATAATGGTAAAAGGATCGATACAACAAGAAGAGCTAACGATCCTAAACATATATGGACCCAACACAGGAGCACCCAGATACATAAGGCAAGTTCTTAAAGACTTACAAAGAGACTCAGACTCCCACACAATTATAGTGGGAGACTTTAACACCCCACTGTCAATATTAGACAGATCAACCAGACAGAAAATCAACAAGGATATCCAGGGCTTGAACTCAGACCTGGAGCAAGCAAACCCGATAGACATTTACAGAACTCTCCACCCCAAATTCACAGAATATACATTCTTCTCAGCACCACATCACACCTACTCTAAAATTGACCACATAATTGGAAGTAAAGCACTGCTCAGCAAATGCAAAACAACTGAAATCATAACAAACAGCCTCTCAGACCAAAGTGCAATCAAGTTAGGACTCAGAATTCAGAAACCAACCCAGAACCGCACAGCTTCATGGAAACTGAACAACTGGCTCTTGAATGTTGACTGCATAAACAACGAAATGAAGGCAGAAATAAAGAAGTTCTTTGAAACCAACGAGAACAAAGACACAACATGCCAGAATCTCTGGGACACATTTAAAGCAGTCTCTAGAGGAAAGTATATAGCAATAAGTGCCCATATGAGAAGAATGGAGAGATCCAAAATTGACACCCTATCATCAAAATTGAAAGAGCTAGAGGAGCAAGATCAAAAAAACTCAAAACGCAGCAGAAGACAAGAAATAACTAAGATCAGAGCTGAACTGAAGGAGATTGAGACACGAAAAACCCTCCAAAAAAATCAATAAATCCAAGAGCTGGTTTTTTGAAAAGATCAACAAAATAGACAGACCACTAGCTAGATTGATTAAAAAGAAAAGAGAGAACAACCAAATAGATGCAATAAAAAATGATAAAGGGGAAATCACCACAGATTCCACAGAAATTCAAACCATCATAAGAGAATATTACAAACAACTCTACGCACATAAGCTAGAAACCTGGAAGAAATGGATAAATTCCTGGACTCCTGTGTCCTCCCAAGCCTAAACCAGCAGGAAGCTGAAACTATGAATAGACCAATAACAAGGGCAGAAGTCGAGGCAGCAATTAAGAGCCTACCACACAAAAAAAGCCCAGGTCCAGACGGGTTCACAGCCGAATTCTACCAGACACACAAAGAGGAGCTGGTACCATTCCTTCTGAAACTATTCCAAATAATCCAGAAAGAAGGAATCCTTCCCAAATCATTCTATGAGACCAATATCATCCTGATACCAAAACCCAGCAGAGACCCAACAAGAAAAGAAAACTTCAGGCCAATATCCATGATGAACATGGATGCAAAAATCTTCAATAAAATATTGGCAAGCCGATTGCAACAGCAAATCAAGAAACTTATCCATCATGATCAAGTAGGATTCATCCCGGGGATGCAAGGCTGGTTCAACATACGCAAGTCTATAAACATAATTCACCACATAAACAGAACCATAAACCAAAACCACATGATTATCTCAATTGACGCAGAGAAGGCATTTGACAAAATTCAACAGCCCTTTATGCTAAAAACCCTCAATAAACTCGGTATTGATGGAACATATCTCAAAGTAATAAAAGCTATTTATGACAAACCAACAGCCAATATCATACTGAATGGGCAAAAACTGGAAGCATTCCCTTTGAAATCTGGCACTAGACAAGGATGCCCTCTTTCACCACTCCTATTCAATATAGTACTGGAAGTTCTAGCCATAGCAATCAGGCAAGAAAAAGAAATAAAGGGTATTCAAATAGGAAAGGAGGAAGCCAAATTGTCTCTATTTGCAGACGACATGATAGTATACCTAGAAGACCCCATCGCCTCAGCACAAGAACTCCTGAAACTGATAAGCAACTTCAGCAAAGTCTCAGGATATAAAATCAATGTGCAAAAATCACAAGCCTTCCTCTACACCAATAACAGACTTAAAGAAAGCCAAATCAAGAACGAACTGCCATTCACAATTGCTACAAAAAGAATAAAATACCTTGGAATACAACTCACAAGGAACGTAAGGGACCTCTTCAGGGAAAACTACAAACCACTGCTCAACGAAGTCAGAGAGGACACAAACAGATGGAGAAACATTCCATGTTCATGGTTAGGAAGAATTAATATTGTGAAAATGGCTATACTGCCCAAAGTAATTTACAGAATCAATGCTATACCCATCAAGCTACCATCGACTTTCTTCACAGAACTGGAGAAAACCACCATGAACTTCATATGGAACCAAAAGAGAGCCCGCATAGCCAAGTGAATTCTAAGCAAAAAGAACACAGTGGGGGGCATCACACTACCGGATTTCAAACTATACTACAAGGCTACAGTAATCAAAACAGCATGGTACTGGTACCAAAACAGAGATATAGACCAATGGAACAGAACAGAGGCAACAGACGCAACACAACATATCTACAACCACACAATCTTTGATAAACCTGTCAAAAACAAGCAATGGGGAAAGGATTCCCTGTTCAACAAATGGTGTTGGGAAAACTGGCTAGCCATGTGCAGAAAGCAGAAACTGGACCCCTTCCTGACACCTTACACTAAAATTAACTCCAGATGGATTAAAGACTTAAACATAAGACCCGGCACCATAAAAACCCTAGAAGGAAATCTAGGCAAAACTATCCAGGACATAGGAGTAGGCAAGGACTTCATGAACAAAGCACCAAAAGCATTGGCAACAAAAGCCAAAATAGACAAATGGGACCTAATGAAACTCCACAGTTTCTGCACGGCAAAAGAACCAGTCACTAGAGTGAATTGGCAACCAACAGAATGGGAAAAAATGTTTGCAGTTTACCCATCTGACAAAGGGCTGATATCCAGAATTTACAAAGAACTCAAACAGATTTACAGGAAAAAAACAAACAAGCCCATTCAAAAGTGGGCAAAGGATATGAACAGACACTTTACGAAAGAAGACATATATGAGGCCAACAATCATATGAAAAAATGCTCATCGTCACTGGTCATCAGAGAGATGCAAATCAAAACCACATTGAGATACCATCTCACGCCAGTTAGAATGGCGATCATTAAAAAATCTGGAGACAACAGATGCTGGAGAGGATGTGGAGAAAAAGGAACACTTTTACACTGTTGGTGGGAGTGTAAATTAGTTCAACCACTGTTGAGTCAGTGTGGCAATTCCTCAAGGCCTTAGAAATAGAAATTCCATTTGACCCAGCAATCCCATTACTGGGTATATATCCAAAAGGCTATAAGTCCTTCTACTATAAGGACACATGTACATGAATGTTCATTGCAGCACTGTTTACAATAGCAAAGACTTGGAATCAACCCAAATGCCCATTGATGATAGACTGGATTGGAAAAATGTGGCACATATACACCATTGAATATTATGCAGCAATCAGAAATGATGAGTTTGTGTCATTTGTAGGGACATGGATGAATCTGGAGAACATCATCCTCAGCAAACTGACACAAGAACAGAAAGCGAAACACCGCATATTCTCACTCATAGGTGGGTGATGAAAAATGAGAATGCATGGACACAGAGAGAAGAGTACTAAACACTGGGGTCTATTGGGGGGAAATGGGGAGGGCCAGTGGGAGGGGGAGGTGGGGAGGGATAGCCTGGGGAGAAATGCCAAATGTGGGTGAAGGGGAGAAAGAAAGCAAAACACACTGCCATGTGTGTACCTATGCAACTGTCTTGCATGTTCTGCACATGTACCCCCAAACCTAAAATTCAATAAAAAAAAAAAAATAGAGCTCAAGCCTCCTTTGACAGTCACACTCAGTCCTGGTTCCCTCTTGCCCCAGCAGATCAGAGCCGCCTTCATCATGCAAGTCCTTGCAGGCTTCTTACACTTCACAGTCATGTGTGCGTGATCACGGACCACTCAGCACTGTACTCTGTGTGTGTGTGTGTGATCACGGACCACTCAGCACTGTACTCTGTGTGTTTGTGTGTGCGTGATCGCGGACCACTCAGCACTGTACTCTGTGTGTGCACGTACGTTGTTTGGTTTTGGTTTTGTTTTACTAAAAGGCATCGTCACGCTATAAGGCTCCTGCTATAAACTACTTCCATTCACTCAGTGTCTGTCCTGAAAGCTTCTATATCTGTCTCATTGTTTTAACTGTGGTGTAGACTCCTGGCTCTGATGTGTGCATCCTGCATATTCAGGCATCCTCTGCTGCATGGAGTTTTACATTGTTTCCCATTTCTCACTGTCATTAAGAGACTCACTGAGGAGAATTATGTCTGAGGGGTGGGTTATGTCTGTGTTCTACATTTAACTGATTCTGGCCGGTTGCCCTCCAGAAGGCTGCTGCCAGCTCCCTCCTCCAGCAGAATATTGGTTCATGTTTCCGTAAATCACCCCCTGCCCTCAATGTTACCAACTTTAAAACTTTCCAACCTGATGTGTGAAAGTTACTTTTTCATTGTTCAGTTGTGTTTTCCTGAATTTGGGGAGACTGGGCATTTTCTGTGTTTGTGGACTGTCTGCATCCCCTCTCCTGCTCTGTGCACCATCCCCCTGCTCCAGCTGCTTCCTGGAGCCTCCCTCCTTCCTCTCCACCTGCCCGCTTCCTCCTCATCCTTCAGTTTCTTCCTAAGGGCCCATAGGCCTTATTTGGCTTTTACGTTCCTCTCACTCTGCCATTGGCAGCTGCTGGGCTTCCCATCCCCTGGGAGGTTTCAGAGGATCGGGAAGACACAGGAGAAAAGTTGCCATGTGGTGTAATACAGGCCATAGTGTTCATCGTCCACAGCCTTTGTTGAGGACTTACTATGTGCCAAGAACCTCCTCTAAGAACGTAACTGTGCTCCCTCACTTCATGCTCATAACCACCTGTGAGAGGGGCAATGTTTCTCATCCCCTTTTCCACAGAGAATATGGAGGCACAGAGGAGTCAAGACTGCGACAGAGTCAAGATTCAAACCCAGGCTGTCTGGCTCTGGGTTCAACCTCTCCAGTGCTCGGCTAGGTGTTGGACAGGGCCAAGGAGACACAGAGAATGAACACCACCTGACTTGGGCTGGGTCAGGGACAGCTTCCCGTAGGAAGTGACAACTCAACAGAGCGTTGAAGAGGACCAGGAGGAGCTGACCAGGCAATGAATAGAATAAGTATGTCCAAGAAAAGGGAAGGGCCTCCTCAGTGATGCTGGGAGGCTGGAGAGCTGGCCTGGCCCAGGGTGTGTGCCAGCAGGGCAGGAGATCGAGCCTAAGGGGTGGCCAGGGTCAGATCTAGAAGAGGCTGGGCCATTCCATAGTCAATACCTCATCCCAAGGCCAGGCAGGCCTTCCACTGCTCGGCATGCAACCACTGGGATGCCAGGAGACTAAGCCACTGCCACCCACCTGGGTTCCTGAGACCCAGTGCACAGGCACGGGGACAGGAGTGGGTGTGGCTGATTTACATCCAACAGGTTGAGGGGAAATCCCAGGAAGTACAGCCCAGGCACTAATCAAATCTAAGACTAATAATAAGCATCTTGAGTAATGAGTGGCCTGGGCCGGAGCAGGCGAGGTGGCTGGAGCCCGGCAGACCTGGAGGAGCAGTGTGAGTAGCCAGGCAGGACGGCAGGAGGGCAGGTGGGAGGAGGGTTGGGCTTGAGGGCTGGTGGAGATTGGCAGGGTCCAGTGGGTGCAGGGCCCCCAGCAGATCCACACACTGGGGCAGTCCCAGCCTCCTCAAGCCCCTGCACATGGAGAGCCCCGAATCTGAATGCCTCCGGGGTGTGGGGCTTGCCTTCTGGGAGAGAAGCCACCAAGGCTGCAGGGTTGGCCACACCAGCAGAAATCCCCTTTGTCACCATGCCCCCCTCACAGCCCCCATTTTCCCCTTACATCCCCTCTGGACTGTTTTAATGCTAATCTCAAGTATCACATTGTTTGAGTTGCAGAGATAGCAGGATTTATTCCCTAAGAACACAAACTCTAACAACAAAACAAAACCAAAAACGAAGCATCATACCCTCACCCCTGCTAAAATACAATTCCCAAACAGCATCGCACAGCCTGCCAGGGTTCAGACTGTCCTGGCTGCCTCATCAATGTCTGTCTCAGTTGATTTGTTCAAATCAGGATCCCAGCCTGGCGCACGTTAGACTTTTGGCTACATTTTAATATATAACAGTTTCCACCCATTTTTTTCTTGGTTATTTATTTGTTGAAGAAACTAGACTATTTATCCTACAGTTTTTTGTTTGGTTGTTTTTTGTGAGACAGGCTCCCTCTATTACCAATGGTGCAATCTCGGCTTGCTGCAACCTCCACCTCCAGGGTTTAAGTCATTCTCCTTTCTCAGCCTTCCAAGTAGCTGGGATTACAGATGCCCTCCATGCTTGGCTAATTTTTTCTATTTTTAGTAGAGATGAGGTTTCACCATTTTGGCCAGGCTGATCTCAAACTCCTGAACTCAGGGGATCTATCTGCCTCGGCCTCCCAAAGTGCTGGGATTATAGGTGTGAGCCACCACACCCAGTCCCTATAGTATTTAATCAGGGTGGGTTTCTAAGTTTTTATGAAAGGGCCCCAGGTCCTCACCGTGCAGTCAGAATCCAAGGCTGGGTGGACCCGGGGCAAAGCCTGGAGTCACAGCCTCTCCCCGATGCTCTGTCCCACACCCCAGGCAGGGAGCGAATCTGTTCTCTGATCATCTTTTGTGTCCAGTGACCATGTCCCCAGAATCCTCAGCCAGGGGCTCAAATACATCAAGTTTCTAAGAGAGTTGGACAAGGCAGTGACCAGAGGATGCCTCAACACAGGGTGAAATTGCCCAGTGCTCTGGGACCACGAGTGGGGACCCAGCCAGAACTGTGACCTGGTGCTGGCAGAGGCTGCCTGGTACTGCCAAATCAGCCCTGGCCAGTTGTTCACTGACCCACTCTGGGACGTTGGCTAAGCCATTTTCCCTCAGCTGTAAAATGGAGAAGATGATCTTTCCTATTGGATATCCCTCAAAAACACAAAAGTGCTTCGATGAACCTGCCAGACCCCCTATTGGAGAGTCACGAGGAAAGGCTCTGAGAAGGTCTGCAGTTAACCAAAAAAATGCCTTGACTTTCTTTAACCCAGCATTTTTCAAGCTAAGTTGACCACAGAGATCTTTCTTGGTGCAACACGCCTGTTAACCCCCCAAGCACGTGAGGAGATACAAGCAGAGGGCTCTGAGAATCACCCTCCTTGGCTGCTCTCTGGTCTCAGGGTGCATTGGAGAGCCTCTATCCCACATCTGAGTCTGCAGCAGACCGGGGTGTGAGCCCAGCCCGCAGAGCTAGTGTCAGAGTGGAGTTCTGCTTCTTCCATTTCCGTCAACGGAGCTTCCCTCTCAGGTTTCTATTCTGCCTGGCTGGTGTCAGTCTTGGGGTTTTTCTGCCCTCCTTTGACACTTGATGTTGGTTCTGGGATTTTAGTAGGTCCACATGGTGTAGAGGAAGGCCTTCAGGCCATCTGGTCAATTGGGCACTGTCTTTCCATCAGGTCCAGTGGCTTTGGTGGCTTCCAGGAAATGAATGGATCTTGGAACCTCACCAAGGCTGCCCTTGTCACATAGAGCCTGCTGCCCACCTTCCATTCAGCCAGCTCTTCACAGTGATATGCAGTGGGTGCTGGCTTTCTCCCTCTCTGCTCCCCCACCCAAAAGCAGGGAGAATCAGGGGTCTGTCTTTAATTTTGTTTGATCATTTGATTTTAGATCTGCTTTTGAATAGATAGAGTAGTCAGATGGTTTGAAACCCGGAAAGTATTGAAAGATTTATAACAGAAAGTCTTTCTCCCTCCTTGTCCTCCATCTGCCCAGGTCCTGCCTCCCCTAGAATAAGCAGTTTTGTTTAGATATAAGTTATATGCCTTGAAATTCACCTGTGTCAAGTGTATTTAGTATATTTGCACAGCAGAGTTGTGCGACCATCACCATAAGCTAGTTTTAGGACATTTTGAGAAAGCCAAAAGAAAGTTTGTCAGTCTTCACTCCTCCCCAGCCCCAGGCTACCGCTAAACTACTCTGCCCCTCTAGATTTGCCTATTTTTGACATATTCCGTAAATTGAATCACATATGGTGTATTGTGACTGGCTTCTTCCAGTTGGCATAATGTTTTCATCCATGCTGCAGCATGTGTCAGTATTTCCTTCGTTTTTGTAGCTAAATAACATTCTTTTTTTTTTTTTTTTGAGACAGAATCTCGCTTTTGTTACCCAGACTGGAGTGCAATGGTATGATCTTGGCTCACCACAACCTCTGCCTCCTGGGTTCAAGCGATTCTCCTCCCTCAGCCTCCCGAATAGCTAGGATTATAGGCATGTACAACCTTTCCGGCTAATTTTATATTTTCAGCAGAGACAGGGTTTCTCCATATTGGTCAAGCTGGTCTTGAACTCCCAACCTCAGGTGATCTGCCTGCCTGAGCCTCCCAAAGTGCTGGGATTACAGGTGTGAGCCACTGCGCCCAGCCAATAACATTCCGTTTTATGGATCTATCGCATGTGATTTATCCAATCAGCAGTGAATGGACATTTGTGTTGTTTCTACTTTTTGGCCACTCTGATTCTTAATAACACTTCCATGAACTTTTAGGTTCAAGTTTTGGATGGACATGTTTTCATTTCTTTTGAGTAGATGGATACCTCTAAGTGGAATTGCTGAGTCATATGATACATGTTATGTTTAACATTGTAAGGAACTGCCAAACTGCTTTCCAAAGTGGCTGCACTATTTTAAAATTCATTTCACGCACGAGGGTTCCGATTTCTCCATGTCCTCAATGACACTTGTCATTGACTGTCTTTCTCATTCTAGCCATCTCAGGGGGTGTGAGGTGGTATCTCAGTGTGGTTGGATTTGCATTTCCCTAATGACAAATGATGTTGAGCATCTTTTCATGTGCTTGTTGGCTATTTATGTCTTCTTTCAGGAAGAGGCCTAGTGAAATCTTTAGGCTGTATAAAAATTGGATTATTTGTCTTCTTTCATTATTCTAAGCATTCTTTATATGTTCTGGATACAAGCTTCTTATCAGTTATAAGATTTGTAAATATTTTCTCAAAGTTTGTGGAAAGTTTTTTTTTTTTTACTTTCTTCCTGTTCTTTGGAACACAAAAGTTTTTCATTTTAAGTCCAATTTTGATCAATCTTCTCTTCTATCACATGCACACTTGGTGTCATTGCCTATCCCCAAATCATGAAGATTTACTTCTGTGTTTTCTTCTATGAGTGCTATGGCTTTAGCTCTTACATGTGAGTCTGTGATCTACTTTCAGTTAATGTTTGTGCGTACTGTGAGATAGGGGTCCAAATTCATTCTTTTCTATATATTCATTTCTATATATTCATTCTTTTCTATTCATTCTGAATAGCCATTTGACCCAGCACCATTTGTTGAAAAGACTATTCTTTCTCCCATTGAATTGTTGGGTACCCTTGTTGAAAATCCATTGATCATAACTGCTGGGCTTTATTTTTGGACTCTCAATTATATTTCACTGATCTATGTCTATCCTGATGCCAGCACCACCCTGTCTTAGTTACCACTGCCTTGCAATAAGTTTTGATGTAGGAACCTCCTGAGTCTTCCATCTGTGTTTTCTTTTCTTCCTTTAGTTCATGAGCATGGGCTGTCTTTCCATTTATTTAAATCTTTCATTTCCTTGAACAATTTTTTTTAGTTTTTATGTATGTCTTGCACTCCTTTTATTAAATTTCTTCTTAAATATTTTCTTTAAAATAGTGTCATTGGTTTCTTATTTTCTAATGGGATTTCTTTATGCATATATGACCATTTACAAATATAGATTAGAACTTCCCCCTTTTTTTGAAAATAACCTTAAAAACAAAAACTGAGCCCATGAGCCATGCTATTTTGTTTTTATTTTTGTATTTTAGTTAATATGTCTTGCTGTTCTTTTCATAGCAACACACAGAGAGCTTCCTCATTCCTTGTGTTGATAGCTACGTAATAATCTAATATATAAATGTACTGTAACTTAGTCAATTCCCTGCTGATGAATGTTGGGTTACTTTTAATCTTCTGCTATTACAAATGTTGCTGCAATTGGCCAGGCATGGTGGCTCATGCCTGTAATCCCAGCACTTTGGGAGGCTGAGGCAGCCAGATCACCTGAGGTCAGGAGTTTGAGACCAGCCTGGCCAACATGGTGAAACCCCTTCTCTACTAAAAATACAAAAATTCGTCAGGCATGATGGTAGGTGCCTGTAATCCCAGCTACTCAGGGGGCTGAGGCAGGAGAATTGCTTCAACCCAGGTGGCGGCAGTTCCAGTGAGCCGATATCATGCCACTGCACTCCAGCCTGGGCAACAGAAAGAGACTCCATCTCAAAAAAAAAAAAAAAAAAAAATGGAAGAAGGAAAAAAGAAAAATTACAAAAAACTGTTGCTGCAATAAATTTATCATTTCACACTTCAGGATACATTTCAAAGTTTAATCATTGGGTCAGTGGGTAAATCTATTTGTAATTTTGACAAATGTTGCCAAATTACCCTCTATGGGGCTTACTTCTATTTACTATCCATCCATAATGAATAAGAGTGCCACTGTCACCACTGCCTTGCCAATACAAGATATTATTAAACTTTTTGAGTTTTAACCATCTCAGGGTGAAAACAGTATCAGTGTAGTTTGAATTTGCCTGTCTCTTTAAATGAGATCAAGCATCCTTATGTTGTATTTCCCTGTCTGTGAACTGCCTATTCGTGCCCTTTGCCAGTTTTTCTCATGGGTAGCTGATCTTTATTTTTCTGTTTATTCTTTAGATCTGAGTTGTAAAGGTTTTGTGCCTGTTTCTCATATGTCTTTGGACTTGAGTGTTTGTTATAAAGAAGTTTTGGGGTTTTTTGTTGTTATTGTTCTTCTTGTTGTTTGTTTTGTTTTTTTGAGACAGAGTCTTGATCTGCCACCGAGGCTGGAGTGCAGTGATGCTATCTCAGATCACTGCAACTTCCCCATGCCGGGTTCAAGCGATTCTCCTGCCTCAGCCTCCTGAGTAGCTGGGACTACAGGTACACGCCACGATGTCAGGCTAATTTTTATATTTTTAGTAGAGATGAGATTTCACCATATTCATTAGGCTGGTCTCAAACTCCTGACCTCAGTGATCCACCTGCCTCAGCCTCTTAAACTGCTGGGATTACAGGTGTGAGCCACCATGTCCAGCCACAAAAAAGTTTTATTTGTTTGCTTGTTGTTTCGTGGATTCTATGTTATGCATCTTTTCTTTTATGGATTTTGGGTCATAGTTAGAAAGGCCTTTCACACTTTGATGATGTAAAAATTATCAAATGGTTTCTTCTCTATTAAATGTATGTATTTTTATTCCTTTCCCATTTAAGTATGTTATTGGGTTGCTTTTTGATCTCAGGGAAATTGCTTCCCGTGCTCATTTCTGGCTCAGTCACTTTGTACCAGGAATCCTTTCTCCAAGGTGTCGAAAGCAAGAGCCAGGACTTTCCCCCTTCCCCACCAGGGCACCTCTCCCTGCATCCTCCCTGGGTGGAGATGCAGGCAGGGAAGGAGCTGCTCAGGAAACTCAATATGATTCCTGCCCAGCTGTCCATCAACACAGTGCAGGAATGCGGCTTGCTTTTCCTTCCACAAGTCTTTACTGAGGACAACTATGTACAAGGAATCCAGTCACTGAAAAGCATGTATCCAGCACATGCTGTGTGCCTGCTGTCATGGAAGGCACTGGATGCAGAGACGAATAAGACAGGAGGAGGTAGAATGGCTACACCCTGAAATGTCACATTACCAACAAGAAATGTCACTGAACAGGTGGTCCTAGGAGTTCAGGTTCTGGGGGTAGTTTACCCCCCAATCTCCTCACAGGGCACTAATTTTATGCTACTATCACTATTAGTGATTAACACTGGCTGGGCACAGGGACTCACACCTGTTGTCTTAGTTACTTGGGAGGCTGAGTGGGGAGAATTGCTTGAACCCGGGAGTTCAAGGCTGCAGTGAGCTATGACTACACTACTGTAATTTTGTAGGGACAGAGCAAAACCCTGTCTCTACAAAAGGAAATTTAATTATCACTAATGTTAAAATTATTTTATATTATTATAAAATGATAACTATTAGCCCATTATATTTTATACTATTTATAGCACAATAATAACTACTAGTAGGAGCAGCCATGTTTTGGGCTGTTATATGCTTGCTGTGTACACACCCTTGAGAAGATCTACAAAAGAGTCTAGAATCCCCATTTTACAGGAAAACTGAAGTTATGCACAGCCCAAGTTCTTCCCAAGATGACTCAGCCCTGCTTTCCCCACAATGGGCACTTCACTCCTGCACATGGTCACTGAACCATGGTGAATCCATTTTCAACATGAGCTGACAGGAGGTAAAAATTATGATGGGCATTTCATAAACAAAAACTGAGAAGGTAACTTGAACAGTTCTCCCGGGACCTAACTAAGTTCTTCTTCCTTTAGAACCAGCATGGGAGGCCGGGTGCAGTGGCTCACATCTGTAATCCCAGCACTTTGGGAGGCCAAGGTGGACGGATCACATGATGTCAGGAGTTTGAGACCAGCCTAGCCAACATGGCCAAACCCTGTCTCTAGTAAAAATACAAAAACTAGCCAGGTGTGGTGGTGCACACCTGTAATCACAGCTACTTGGGAAGCTGAGGCAGGAGAATCTCTTGAACCTGGGAGGCAGAGGTTGCAGTGAGCCAAGATCGCAACACTGCACTCCAGCCTGGGTGACAAAGCAAGACTCCATGTAGGAAAAAAAAAAAAAAGAAACAGATGGGGTTGGTTGACTCTCAATCCTGAAAATCTCTGAAGTTTCATTCTGCGTGGAAGTGGGAGTAGGCAGGGGGGGTGTTAGAACCATTTTCAGTATTTCAGAATAGCCTGGGGAAAAAACATACATAGCTCACAGAAACCAGAAGTCATCTTTCCCTCCTCCCGCTTCTTTCTCTTCCCTTCTATTTCCTGTCTTCCTCGTCTGTCTTCCTCTTTCACCCTTCTTCTCCTCTTCTGCCTCCTCCTCCTCCACATCCTACTTTTCCTCCTCCAGTTCCTCCTCCTCCTCCTTCCTGATTAGCAGAAGCCAGGTTGTAAGGTCACATTCCATTCCCATGCACGTCCCCCAGGTCTCAGCTGCAGCCTCATCCAGGCACACCCCTGTCTCTGCACACTGGAATCTTCTCCTGCCCTCACCCCACTGGTGAGCTCAGATCAGTGCCCAGCCCAAGTTTACACTCAGTGTTTGCTTGAATGATTGAATGAGAAATTCCTTCTATTACAAACCTACTGTTCCTCCTCTTCCAGTCACATCTACAGGTTTCCTTGGTGTGACTGCAAAGGGCAAGAATGAGAAGTCGACCTCTCCCCACAGCCCTGCTCCTTTACTCCTGCAAAGACCCCTCCCCACCAAGGAGGAAAAGAAGGAGTTGGCTCAGGCCAACAGTAATTGGCCCCTAAAAATTTTTTTTTCTCCATTCAGGTGTAGGTCTTGTCCAGCACAGCACTCCATATGGCAGGAAGTGCCAAATTAATAACGGCAGCAGCTCAGGGGGTTAAGCCTTTACTAATGTGCTCAGTACCACACTAGGTACCTGCCATGCATATGCTGCTCTCAATGACCCTGTGCATAAGCAACAGCTTCCACGTTTACAGGGGAGGATGCTGGCTCTCGAAGAGGGGAAGTAGTGCCCAGAGTTACACAGAAAGGAGTACCAGTCCTGTGATGCACACAGTCCAGAGTTCCCACACAGGACTGCCCTGTGGCTTTCCCCAGGTCATCCCCAAAGAGGCTCCTAACCGGTCCATTCCCCCTGCTGGTCCTTGGCTTGTCCATTTTAGATGCTCTGGATTGATTTTCCACTTTCTAAGGTAAGAACATAACTCTGACATCACTATCTGAATGCATGCAGCCTCCCCTCCCCAGCCCCCAGTGAAGGAGAAACATGTGGTCAGTTAGAGTCAAGATAGACACCTGCTGGCTGCCAGCTCTGTCCCAGAATGTCAACTCCTCTGCAGTTTTGCTCTCTTCTGTCTTCTTCCTCTCTCCTAGAAAGCCTGTTTTTGCCTTTGTTCTTTGACAATGGTCTAATGGCTCTCACAGTGAGTAAACTGTTTTACAGAAGGAATAATCCCACATCTCCACCTTACCCATTGACTCGGATGGCTCACTTATTTAAGACACTGTAAATATTCCCCACAGCTGAGCTATACAGGTCCTGTGATTACCTTTCTTTCCTTTCCTTTCCTTTTTTCTTTTTTTTTTTTTTGAGACAGTCTCACTCTGTGGCAAAGCCAGAGTGCAGTGGCAAGATCTTGGCTCACTGCAACCTCTGTCTCCTGGTTTCAAGCAATTCTCCTGTCTCAGCCTCTCAAGTAGCTGAGATTACAGGCATGCACCACTGCACCCAGCTAGTTTTTGTATTTTCAGTGAAGACAGGGTTTCACCATGTTGGCCAGGCTGGTCTCGAACTCCTGACCTCAAATGATCCACCTGCCTCAGTATCTCAAAGTGCTTGGATTACAGGCATGAGCCACCACACCTAGCCTACCTTTCTTTTCTTAGTGATGTGTTTTGTTTCCCTGGAGTTGATAACTCCTCTGTTTCCTATGCATGTAATTCATATCCAGCTCCGAGACAGATCCACCTTGTCAGTTGGTCAGACATTCTCACTTATCCAACACTTCTGTTTTCACCAGTGGCATTCCCCTCTCTTCCATCTTAGATGGGGTGGGGTACCCTCTAGACCTCCAAGCAGCTGTCACCTGGGACATCCTTCACCATCATGCTGAGAAGGTCCACCTTCCCTTCTCTGCTGTGAGAGGAGTCCTGTTCTTCACCACCCCTGGCTTTCTTTATTCACTTTCCAGATTCGATGGAGCACGTCCTCCAGTAGCTTTGAAGGCCATTCATGTCTGAGAGTCTTTATTCTCCCCCATACTTGATAGATAACAATGTTCTAGACTGAAAATCACTTTCTATCAATCATAAACTTTAAGGCACTCCTTCATTTTCTGCTTCCTTTCTGCTTTCTACTTCCACATTTTGCTGGTAAAATATATATAATGAAACTTTTACCATTTTAATCA
The DNA here is from genome assembly GCF_049354715.1 of Callithrix jacchus. NCBI lineage: Eukaryota > Metazoa > Chordata > Mammalia > Primates > Cebidae > Callithrix > Callithrix jacchus. The sequence goes on from NC_133506.1 coordinate 62,037,741, forward strand.
TTATGATGTGTTCAATTCAGTGGCATTATGTACATGCACAGGCACAACTATCTATACCCATAACTTTTTTTATAGACCCCGACAGAAATTCTGTACCCATTAATCAGTAACTCCTTCCTGGGCTAACCTCTATTCTACTCTCTAACTTTATGAATTTGCCTCTTCTACTTCTCTCATGGAAGCAGAATTGTACAATATTTGTCTCTATATGACTGTCTTATTTCACTTAGCATAGTATCTTCAAAGTTTATCCACACTGTAGCATGTATAAGTATTCCATGCATTTCAATAACATCATCGTATCTGCTGTGTACCTATAACACATTTTGTTTGTTCATTCATGTGCTGATAAACAATTGGGCCATTTCCACCTTTGGCTATTGTGAATATTCTGCTCTGAGTGTTGAAGCAAAAGTATCTGTTTACATCAGTGTTTCATTTCTTTTGTATATTTACTTAGGTGTGGAATTACTGGGTCATGTGGCAGTTTTATGTTTGACTTTTTGAGGAACTGCCAGGCTTTTCCACAGCTGTCGCACTGTTACACATTCCCATGAGCAGTGCCTCCAAATCCATCCTTCACATCTCCAACACCGGTTATTTTCCATTTTGTTATAATAGCCATCCTAATGGGTGTGAAATGATATCTCACTGCCATTTTGATTTGCATTTCCCTAATGACTGATGAGATTGAGCATCTTTTCATGTGCTTATTGACCACCTGAATGCTTTATTTGAAGAAATGTTGATTCAAGCCTTTTGCTCAGTTTTGACTTGAGTTGTTTGCTTTTTTTGTTGTTGAGTTTTAGGAGTTCTTTATATATTCTGGATATTAATCCCTTATCAGATATATGATTTGCATATATTTTCTCCCATTCTGTGAGTTGTCTTTTCAGTCTCTCAATAGTGTCCTTTGGTGCACAAAAGTTTTAAATTTTGATGAAGTCCAATTTATCTAATTTTCTTTCATTGCCTATGCTTTTAGTGCCATATCTAAGGTATCATTGCCAAGTTTAGCACATGAAGATTTCCCTCTATCTTTGCTTCTAAAAGTTTTATAGTTTTAGCCCTTAGTCCATTTTGAGTTAATTTTTGTATATGGTGTTAGGTAAGGGTTCAGCTTCATTCTCTTGCATGTGAATATCCAGTTTTCCCAGCATCATTTGTTGAAGAGACTGTCCTTTTCCCCATTTAATGGAATTGTTAGTGTTTTGTACATGTAAGATTTCTACATATAAGATGTTGTCTGTGAACAGAGATAATCTTATGCTCTCCTTTCCACGGTGGATACCTTTATTTCTTTTTCTTGTCTAAGTGCTCTGGCTAGTACTCCCAGTGCTATGTGGAAGAGAAGTGGCAAATGTGTCCATCCTGGTCTTGTTCCTGATCTTAGGGGAAAGCTTTCACTTTCACCATTGAGAACATTGTTAGCCGTGTGATTCTCAAATATGGCCTCTACCATGATAGGGAAGTTACTCTGTATCCCTAGTTTCTTGAGTGTTTTCATCATTAAAAAAAAGTTGGATTTAGTAAAGTGCTTTTTCTGCATCAATTGAGATGATCATTTAGTTTTGGTATTCATTCATTTAGTGTGGTGCATTTTACTGGTTGATAAAATGTATGTTAAACTACCATTGCACTCCAAAAATAAATCCCACTTGGTCATGGTGAGTAAACCTTTAAGGTGCCATTGGGTTCAATTTGTATACATATGGCATATTGGTGTGTAATTTTCTTTCCTTTTGACATCCTTGTTGTGATTTGGTATTAGTATAATGCTGACTTCATGAATGAGTTAGGAAGTGTTCCTTCCTCTTTGATTTTTGGGAAGAGTTTCAGAAGAATTAGTGTTCATTCTTTTTTAAATATTTTGGTAGAATTCACCAGTAAAACAATCTTGTCCTGAGCTTGTCACTGATAGGCTTCTGATTACTGACTCAGTCTCCTCACTAGTTATAGAAGTATTCAAATTTTCTATTTCTCCATTTGTCATTTTGGTAGATTGTGTGTTTCTAAGAATATGTTCATTTTACCTAGGTTATCCAATGTATTGATGTATCATTGTTCATAGTATTATTTTATAACCCTTTTTGTTTCTGTAAAATAAGTAATAATGTTCTCAATGTCATTTCTGATTTGAATAATACGAGTCATCTCTCTTTTTCATAGTCAGTCCACCTAAAGGTTTGTCAATTTTGTTGATCTTTTCGAAGAGCCAGCTTTTGGTTTTGGTGATTTTCTCTATTGTTTTTTCATTCTCTGTGTTATTGATCTCTGCTCTAGTCTTCATTATTTCTTCCCTTCTGTTATTTTTGGATTTGGTTTGCTCTTCTATTTTTATTTCCTCAAGGTGTATAATAGGTTATGATTTAGTTATGATCAGGTATGATTCTTCTTTTTCAGTGTATGCATTTACATAAATCTCCCTCTTTGCATTGCTTTTGTTGTATTTCACAACTTTGGTATGTTGTATTTTCTTCATTTGTCTCAAAATATTTTATAATTTCCCTTGTCATTTCTTCTTAAACCAATTTGTTGTTAAAGAATGTGTTAATTTCTATGTTTGTGAATTTTCTAGTTTTCCTTCTGTTATTGATGTGTACTTTTATATCATTATGATCAGAAAAGAAAATTTGAGTAATTTTAATTTTTAAAGATTAAAACATTTTAAATTTTAGCCTTATTTTGTGGCTGATAATTTATGCTGGAGAATGTTGCATGTGCACTTGAAAAGAATGTGTGTTCCACTGTTGTTGCCTTGAGTGTTGTCTATATGTCTGCTATGTAAGTCCTCTATTTTCTTTTTTTTTTTTTTTAAGTCCTCTATTTTCTTATTTATCTGTCTGGTTGTTCTGTCTTATTATTGAAAGTGAGGTACTGAAATATCCCAGTATTCGTGTAGGACTATGTATTTCGCCCATCATTTCTGTCAATTTTTTTTGTATCTTTTATGGCCCTGTCATTAGGTGTGTACATATTTATAATTGTTACATCTTCATGCTGTATCTCCTTTATTAATATATATTGTCCTTCTTTGTCTTTTGTAATCTTTTTGTGATTTAAAGTCTATTTTGTCTGACAATAATACAGCTGTCCCAACTCTCTTTTGGTTACTATTTGCATGAAATACCTTTTTCCATCCTTTTGCTTTCACCCTCTTTATATTTTTTTATCTAAAGTAAGTCTCTTATACACAGAATATACATGAAGCCTGTGGGTTTTTAAATCCAATCTCCCAATTTTTTTAAACTAGCAGAGCTTAGTTCATTTACATTTAATATGATTATTGATAAAGATTTACTTCAGCCATTTATATACTTGTTTTCTGTATGTCACGTGGTTTTCTTTCTTCAGTTACTCCATTTTCTCTATTTTTGTATTTTGTTAATTTTTTTGTAGTGGGCCATTTTGAGTCACCTTTCCTTTCTTTTTCTGTATATATTTTCGTTATTTTCTTGGGGATTATAATTAATACCTTAAACTTATGACACCCTAGTTTGAATAATACCAACTTAGTTTCAGTAGGACATAGAGCTTTGTTCCTTTTTGTCCCTGCCTTTTCCTTTCTATTGTTATTGTCACATATTGCACCTTCGCACACTCTGACCACTAACATAGGTTTATAATCACTGTTTTACTCGTTGCCTAATAAATCACATAGGAAAAAAATAGGAGTTACAAACCACGAAAAAAGTAAAATAATTCTGGCTTTTATATTTACTTTCTTAGTTATCTCTACCACTGTTTTTTATTTTTCTTATGGCTTCAAGGTGCTGACTAGAGTACTTTCATGTAAGCGTGAAAGACTCCCTTTAGCATTTCCTGTAGGGCAATCTGCTGATAATGCATTCTCAGGTTTTGTTTATCTGGAAATGTCTTAATTTTGCCCTCATTATTGAGAGGTTATTTAAAAGTACATACAATTCCTGGTTGGCAGCTTATTTTTTTCTTTGAGGATTTTGAATATATCATTACACTACCTTCTGGCTGCCAGTTTCTTAGGAGAAATCAGCTGTTACTATATTGAGGCTCCTTTGTGCATGAGAAATTGCTTCTCTCTTGCTGATTTATTTCACCATTCTCTCTGTCCTTGGGTTTCCTCAGTTTTTTGTAATATGTGTTAATGTGAGTTTCTTTGAGGTTTTCCTGCATCCAATTTCTTGAGATTCCCAAATGAGTATATTCACGTTTTCTCAGATTTGGGAAGTTTGGAGACATTATTCCTTCAAATACCTTTTCTTCCATTTAGTCTCTTCTCCTTCTGTAACTTTTGTGAGCAATGTTAGTACATTTGGCTCTGTTCAATTTTCCTCAATCTTTTTTCATTTTTGCTACATGGACGATTATTTTAATTGTCTTGTCTTTAAGTTCACCCATCCCTTCTTCCGCTTGTTTAAATTTGCTGGTAAACCCCTTCCATTAAGGTTTGTATTTCACTTTTTGGACTTTTCAATTCCAGAACTTCTGTATGGTTCAGAGAGAGAGAGAGAAAGAGAAAGTACGTTTAGAGCATTCTTAGGCTCACAGAAAAATTTGGCAAAAGTATAGACAGTTCCTACACACCCCTGTCCACACACCCCTGCACAACCTCCTTGACTATCAACATCCTCAACCAGATGGTGCATTTGTTACAATCAGTGAACCTACACTGACACATCATTATCATTTAAAGTCTGTAGTTTACATTGGGGTTCACACTCATATTGTACCTGGGTTTGAACAAATGTACACAGATGTGTCCACCATTGGAGTATATTACAGAATGGCTTTACTGCCTTAAAAATCTTCTGTGCTCCCCCTATGCATCCCCAACCCATGGGAATCACTGATCGTTTCACTATCTCCATAGTTTTTGACTTTTCCAGAATGTCATGGAGTTGAAATCAACTTCTTTTATCTCTGCAGTCAACCAAAGGCGTTTTTGCTTTTTTTCTCTCACTTAGTAGCTTGCATTTAAGGTTACTCCATGTCTTTTCATGCCTTGATAGCTCATTTTTCAGTATTGAATAACAGTCCATTGTTTGAATATACTGCACTTTATTTGTACATTTACCTACTGAGGGACGTTTTGGTTGCTTCCAAGTTTTGGTTCCTTTTTTGCCACTTCTGTCTCTTTACCATGTGCTCATTGTGTTCATACAACATTTTCCTGATTCATCTAGTTCTTTGTCTATGATTTCCTTAAGCTCATTAACGTATTTAAGCTAAATCTTGATTTAACACCTTTGACTAGTAATTCCAATCTGTAGACTTTCCTGGAAATGGTTTCCGTTATAGTCTGTATTTCCTGTAAATGTGGCAAAGCTGCTGCTGCTTTGTATGCTTTGTAATGTTCTTGAGACCTGGACATTTTGAGGGGTTATATTGTGGTGACTGGAAATCTAACCTCACCACTCCTCAGGGACTGCTGAACCTTGCCTGTTAAGGGCAGAAGCCATCTGTTTGTGACTTTTCCAAAGTTTTAGTTTTAAGCTTTCTTTTTTCCCCTTTAATTTTTTTTTTGCACAGCTTGTATTCCTTGTTGCATGTAGTCACTGATGTTTCTGTTCTTTATCTCTGCAGTCAACCAGTGACCTGAAAAGGATTTCCTTAAATGCTTGGCTCCCAGGCCAGAGAACGATACTGTCTCTTTAAATCTCCTGGAAGCCACTTGAGCCCTTGGGGGCTGAAACAATGTCCTCTGTGCTGACCCCTCAGTGGTCACAGGAAGCCGTCAGCAATCAGAACCCACAGCCCCAGTATTTGGAGGACAAGGGTCTTTCTTACTCATCCTGGCTCCAGCCAGTGGCACTGCTGTGGAATAGTAGCCACTGCCATGTCATAGGCTGAAATTCCTAAAATTTACCATCAAGCTCTCCTCTGGACAACTCCAGAGCTCCTAAATAGTGACTTCAGGCAGCAACTGCCGGCTTCATAGCTGTTGAGCAGGAGGCACAGATTCCCAGAGCCTGCTACTCCACTGCTTTCCTCCATGTCACTCCTCACATCCCAGGATTGCTTTCGAGATGTCCTGACTTCACAACTGACAGTTTTATGGGTAACCTGCTTGTTCTCGGGAAGGTTTTAGAATCAGCTCATAATCACTGGTGCTCCTACATTGCATGATAATGTATCCTAGTTTGTGTGACTGTACTGCACTGATGCTTGATTGACTCTTCCAATCTGGAGCCAGTGTCCCTCAAATCATTAGTCAGCCTTTGGAGCTCCTGAAATGATTCCATAATTGTATATCTTCTGTCTCCTATTTTCCAGACAATTTATTCAATTACATCTTCCAGCCCTTCTACTAAATGTTTTTATTCTGGCTATAAATTATAATTCTAACAATTATCATTTGTCCTGTGAATGTCCTTTACAAATAGTCCACCATTTTGTTCCATAGATACACAGTCCTCTCATATTTCTGGGGATCTCAGCTGCTGCTGCTGCTATTGTAAAATGTTCTTCAGTTTCCTGCATGTCTTCGTAGGCTCCAGGTGTTTGTCTTCTGTTTGGTTTGAGTTTACTTTCATGCTAGAGGCGGTGCTCCCATATCAGGTGACATTTGGCTGTTATTTCAGAAGTCAGACAGGCACTCACCACTGCCTGGAGCCCATAAAATGGGCTGTTTGATGTAGAAGCTTTACTCCAGTGGGATCAGGCAGGGACTTGGATATTTTCCTGAGAGAATCTCCCACTGTCAGTGCCTCTGGTTCTTTTCCTTTGGGTCTGTTTTCCCAGAGCAGAGACTTCTGATTTCCTGCCAGTTGCAGGGTAAGTAAGGAGGCATCTTTAAAAACCTGGTTGCTGCACTCTTTAGATAGAAACTGGGGTGGATAAACAGAGGGGAGACTGAGTGTCCAGAAAGAAGATTCTCACAATTCCCCTGTTGCCAGGAAAGACCACTTTTCTACCCTCAGCTGTGTCCAAGAAGACCCCAGTCATGCCTGAGTTGGTGAGAGACTAGCCTCAGCCTTGGAATGGGGATGTGCTGGGGTCACACCCTCTTTATGTAATTAAGTTTCCAGCCAATCCTCTTTCAGAGCTTCCTGCCTCCCACCCAGCCCCTGCTGTCAGAGAGACTTGGTGCCTCCAATTCTGGAGACTGCCTTGAGTTCTGTGACTCAGAACAACTTCCTTCCCCTGTAGGCATCATGATGAGATCCTCAAAGGCAGTCAGGCACTCCAGTCCTTCCAACTCCCAGAATGCTAGAGACATGCGTTCCCTGCTGTAGAAACCTCTGCCATTCCCTTGATCTCTGAAGACAATTGCACTTGACTGTCAGCTTAGCATGGTTTTGGGAGGGAAGGAAGATAAACCCCTGTGTTTAAGCTGCCGTGTTAAATGGGGGGCCCCTGATCTTTTTTCTTTCTCTTTTTTAGAGTGGATCTCACTCTGTTATCCAGGCTGGAATGCAGTGATGTGATCATAGCTCATCTCAGCCTTGAACTCCCAGGTTCAAGTCATCTCCCTGTCTCAGCCTCCTGAATAGCTGGGACTGCAGCACCTAGCTAATTTTTAAATCTTTTTGTAGAGACAGGGGCTCACTATGTTTCTCAGGCTGGTCTTGAACTCCTGGCTTCAAGGAATCTTCCCACCTCAACCTCCCAAAGTGCTGGGATTACAGGCATGGGCCATGGTGCCCAGCCACCTGTGGTCTTCCCTCAGCTTGGTTTCATTAAAGAATAAACACATGCCTTGCAAAATGCTTTTAAACATTTTGAGGAGAAGTTATTGGTGAAAGCAAAGGTCATGAAATCAGAAAAACAGAATTAATGCATGGACATAGTGGAAGACTCACAGTAACACAAAACCAGACACACAGAGAACACCCACATGGATGAGTGTCAGGCACCACGTGGAGAGACAAAACCAGACATGGAAGTTCCAGAAGGGGCAATATTAACCTATGGGGGTAACAACAGAATGGTAGCCACCTCTAGGAGTGGGCATCAGGTGGGAGGAAACCCCAGCGAGTCTTCAGGGGAGCAGGAAACATTCTGCATCTCATTGTGGGCTTTAATGACACAGATGCATACATACATTAAATTCCACCAAGCTGTATTCTTCAGCTTTTTGTGCACCTTACACAAATCGTTGTGGTTGTTTTATACTTCAGTAAAAAAAAAAAAAAAAGAAAAGGAAATTGACATGTCTTGTTTCTTGCTGTGTGCTAGACCCTGATTTGGTCTGCTCTTAAAAATTCATTCATTTCATGAGCACCTACTATGTCCTAAGTACTGTCTAGGTTCTGAGGACTCAGCAATGAACAAAAAAATTAGGCACAGTCCCTGCCAGATGGCGCTCACAGTTAGTGTTGGAGCCAGTGTCAAATAACCACATGCATGGAAGGAAAATGACCACGATGACAAGTGAAGGGCAGTGCAAGTGTGTAGAAGGACTGTGTCCTAGTCTAGGGGGCGAGTCAGAAACGCTTCCCTGAGAGATCAGGTTTAGACAGAGGTCTCAGGCTGAGGAGGAATAAGCAGCTGAGGGGGAGGGCTGCGGAGAAGGGCACATCATGCAAGGGAACAGCATGTGCAAAGACTGAGCCAGGGAGAGGCATGGCATGTTAAGGAGGGCAGGGAGTGAGGCCCAGCAGGGCATTGCTGATGTGAGAGAGCAGGGGGCCTGAAAACAACCATGTGGAGAGGGGAGGTGGCTGCCCCAGGCCCCCAGAAAGTGCAGTGGGGGTTGGAAGCCAGCTTTGTCTGCCCTCTCTGCTCCTGAGACAGAAAGGATGTCTGTGGGATTGTGAGCAGGAGAGGCTGTCTGGGTTTTCATCAGGAGCAAGAGGCCAGGCTGTGGCCGCCTACCAGCTGTGCTCACACTACTGGACTCTCAGCTCCACAGGACCCGTGGACAGGGCCAGCTATGAGATCCTGCCCTTAAGAGCGGTACTGGGATCCCCTGCTGAGCACCTGCATTTCCTGCAAAGCCATTTGCAACTGTCAGAGCCAGCTCACCTGTGCAGCCTTCTGCAGTGACTTCTGGGGCCTGACCCCAGGAGACAGTGGGCTCACCCCCGTCCTTTCCCTGCAGAGCACCCTCTGGCCCCACAGTCAGGTGGCTGAGGAAAGGGTGACAAGAGAAGGTGTACAGTGTGGCATCTCTTACCTCTCTACCTTTCTGCTCTGGTCACACAACCTCCTGAGGTTCACACACTCACCCAAGGTCAGGAGTTCCAGATCAGCCTGACCAACATGGAGAAACCCCGCCTCTACTAAAAATACAAAATTAGCCGAGTGCAGTGGCACACACCTGTAGTCCCAGCTACTCGGGAGGCTGAAGCAGGAGAATCGCTTGAACCGGGGAGGCAGAGGTTGCAGTGAGCTGAGATCGCACCACTGCACTCCAGCCTGGGCAACAAGAGTGAAACTCTGTCTCAAAAAAAAAATTATATGAGATCTTGGCTGTGCTTTAAAATATACAAGCCCCCCAAAAAATGTTTAGAAAAGTACAAGGCAGAATTTAAACAATTTGTGAAGCTGATGATCGGTGCAGAGGGCATCATTGTGCTGTCCTCTTTATGTACATGTGTGGTAAGTTCTGTAATAAAAAGTTTCAAAAGAAAGAAACAACAGACAGTGACAAGGGAGGGCCTAGTTCTACTGGATGGTCAGAGGAGACTCCTGACATTTGGGCTGAGATCTGAAGATTAGATAGGAGGGAGCCGAGAGAAGATTATAGAGGGAATGCATTCCAGGCAGTGAGAATAGCATGTGCTGTGGTGTTCGCGCCAAAGGCTCGAGACAGTTAGTTGATTCGTCTCAGTTTGGCTGCTGGACTTGTACTGCATTTCCTCACCTCGAGGGCTGTCGAGTGAGACAAAGCCGTAAGCTGACTCACTAAAAGCAACAACAGAATGCAAAGCAAAGGCCTGCAGTTTATGAGGACATTGTGCTGTCTGCTTCCATGTCCCCCTTCAGTCTCTGTGTAAGCAATAAACTTGCTGCAATTGAAATGTCTAAGAGGAGCAGAGACCTCTGCCCATATTTTCCCTGGAGCCAAGCCTTTGTTTTAGCTCCTGATGCAAAACAGGTTTAACCAGCCACCTTAAGGGTGCCATTGTATCTTTGGAATGTAAAATCATTGAAATGTAAACTACTACTACTAGCCCCCTTAAACTGCGTCCTGAGCAGGATATCAAGCCCCGGATATCTATTTTATGGAGTTTTTGTTTCCTTTCTGTTTTCCCCTTTGTTTCTTTCTGCTGAGATGACGTAAATGTAAACAAGACAAAAGGTATAAAAGCTGTAACCCACAAAAATAAATTTGCTGCGTTTTGGCCATAATCTTCACGCAGCCCTCCAGACTCTACTTTTCTATGTTCTTTCTTTTCCGCGCACTCTCTCTCTCTCAGGTTGAACGAGACATCTACGTTGGCGGTCTTGGGGACTCCCGCGGGTCGGTAGTCCTCCGGCAGACGTGCCGGACCCCGACATCTGGCGCCTTGGAACAGGGACCTGAGTACGAGAGGTGAATCTGGCACCTAGGAACAGGGACCTGAGTACGAGAGGTACAGTGACGCACCCCAAATCAAAGGAGACAAGGTAAAGCCGCGGTTCTTGTAGTTCTGGACTCAAAATTCATCTGGAGTAAAATGGGGCAGTCTGAGTCCAAAAATAAGTTAATGTTCACGAAGTTATTACATCAAATGTTAAGAAAGAGAGGTGTTGACGTAAAAAAGAAACATGTTTCTAAGTTTTTAGAGATTGTTTATGTATTGTGTCCGTGGGTCCCTGAGGAGGGATCGTTAGATGAATCGACGTGGAGTAAAATAGGAACTAAGATTGAGGAATATGCCGCCGCTCATCAATTTTCTCCGCAGGCAGAATTGCTTCTCTCGGTCTGGCCTCACCTGCGCCAGGCTGTCTGCCTGCCTCACTGCTCCCCTGGTGTTTCTCTTGCTTCTAGTTCCTCTTCTTTCTCTTGCAAATCTAACCCTGATGGTGGAGGGGGCGGCGGTAATTTACCACCTTGCAATCCTCTAAACGAGCCCGATTCCGCTCTCGGAGTCGGACCTGAAGCCAGAAATGGGGGAGCTCCGGACGAAAAGATCGAAGCCGGAGCAGAAATCAGCGCTTCAGAGAGTGCGCAGGTAAGGGCTTCAGCTGTGCCCTCAATTTCTACCCTCGAGGAATTATCCAGGCTTCTGGCTTCGCTTTCCAAACCTCAAGCTTTCCCTGTTGTTACTACGCTTTCCTCTAAGCCTGTGGTGTGCTCTACACCACGAGAACCTATCCTTGCAACTACTTATGCCTTTGAGTCTATGAAACAGGGATTTCCTGATTCTGACCTTCACCTCGTCTGTCCTGTTATAGAGGTGACCAATCAAAACGGCGAGATTGTTCGCCATTATGAACCTATTCCACCAAAATTCATGAAAGATTTCAAGGAGGCAGTGACTAATTATGGACCCACTGCACCTTATACTCTCTCTTTACTCGAAAATTTTGGTACTCAAGCCATGACCCCTGCAGATTGGCATCGCATCGCCAATGCCTGCCTTTCAGGTGGCGACTACTTATTGTGGAAAGCTTATTATGATGATGCCGCTTTTGAGTTGGCGGAAAAGAATGAGAGACAAAGAGTGGGAGTTAATTTACAGATGTTAAAAGGTACAGGTGATTATGAAAGTGTTCAGGCACAAGTTGCCCTCCCAGAAGCGGCATTTGGGCAGGTAAATGCTTTAGCTTTGCGTGCCTAGAGAAAGCTTCCCACTCATGGAGAATTTACTGATGAAATTACCAAAATTAAACAGGGAAATGAGGAACCCTACCAAAATTTTATCTCTCGATTAATGCAGGCAGTCAAATGGCAATTTGGAGATATCGAGTCAGCTCAATTATTTACAAAACAATTGGCCTATGAAAATGCTAATACTACTTGCCAGTCCATGGAATACTCCTATTTTTGTCATTAGAAAGAAATCTGGTAAATGGAGACTTTTACAAGACCTTAGGAAAGTGAATGAAATTATGGAAGTCATGGGACCACTGCAACCTGGTCTCCCTTCACCTGTTGTTCAAAATTGGGAATTACTAGTCATTGATTTGAAAGATTGCTTCTTTTCCATCCCCTTGGCACCTCAAGATTGCTGCAGGTTTGCCTTCAGTGTTCCTGCAACCAATTTTGACAGGCCTTTTGAGCGCTATGAGTGGACGGTTCTTCCTCAAGGTATGGCGAACAGCCCTACCTTGTGTCAGAAATTTGTCGCTCAGGTAATTGCACCCGTCCGTGAGCGCTATCCAGATGTCCTTTTGTTACGTTATATGGATGATCTCCTTTTGGCAGCTCCTTCCCCTGGCCTCCTACAGGAAGCCTTTCAGGATTTAAGCGACCTCCTTACAAATTCAAACTTAGTTATATCTCCTGACAAAGTCCAAAAGGTAACTCCTTTCCATTATTTGGGTCGCCTCATTGACTCCAATCAAGTGTCCTATAAGACTCCTGTCTTATCTACTGCCCATCTCAGTACGCTGAATGATTTCCAAAAGTTTTTGGGAGACCTTAACTGGATCAGGCCTAGTCTTAAATTAACTACTGGTCAGCTTAAGCCTCTTTTTGATATGCTCAGAGGCCACGCAGACCCAAAGTCTCCCCGGACACTTACTGTTGAAGCTAGACATGCCTTGCAATTGGTGCAAGATGCTCTCTCAGAACAAAAACTATACCGTGTCACTACTGGAGTGTCTTGGTGTTTATGCATTTTACGCACCTCTTACACCCCCACAGGTCTTTTCTGGCAAAAAGGAATCTTAGAGTGGCTCCATCTGTCTGCCAGTCGGCCTCGTATTGCCACTCCTTATCACGATTTAGTATCTATGCTAATCGCCAAAGGCCGCCTCAGGGCACTCACTCTCTTTGGCTCTGACCCACCTATTGTGATTGTTCCTTACACCACCCAAGAACAATCTTGGTTGTGGTCATTTTCTGACTCATGGCAATTAGCTCTTGCAAATTTCACAGGGCAGCTTTCCTGCCACTATCCCAAAGACAAAATACTGCATTTTTATTCCAGATGTAATCTTATTTTCCCCAAGACATGTTCTTTGCAGCCGATTTCTCAGGCCGCTTTGGCATTCACAGACGGTTCCTCAAACGGACTTGCTGCTGGACAAATTGATGATGTTCCCTTTTCTTTCCAGACACCTGAAACTTCCGCCCAAAGGGTAGAATTGCTTGCTGTTCAACATGTGCTCTCCACCTGTGGTCAATCAGTTAATATATACTCTGACAGTCAATATGTAGTTAACCTGATCAATCTGCTAGAGACAGCACCCTTGTCATTTTCTGACAGTTCTGCTATAATACACCTACTTCTTCCTTTACAGCAGACTATCTGCAAGCGGACTCATCAATTCTTTATTGGTCACATTCGTGCACATACTGATTTACCCGGTCCTCTCTCTGCAGGCAACAGGAATGCTGATGCTCTCACACGCCCAATGATCGCTTCTGCCCTCTCTCCTCTAAGACAGGCTGAGATGTCCCATGCCCTGCACCACCAGGGCTCCCGTAGCCTGCGACTGCAGTTTCAGATCACCAGAGAACAAGCTCGTGCCATTGTTAAGCAGTGCCCTGCTTGTGTGACTCATTTACCTCAACCCACACATACTGGAGTAAACCCTCATGGTCTACAACCTGGCCACATCTTTCAGATGGATGTCACCCATATTGCTTCTTTTGGTCGTTTAAAATATGTGCATGTAACTATTGACACTTTTTCTCATTTCATAATAGCTTCAGCCCATACAGGAGAGGCAGTCAAAGACGTGACTGCTCATTGTCTACTAGTGTTCTCCAACCTAGGTGCACCAAAAATTTTGAAGACTGATAATGCTCCAGCTTACACCAGCTCTTCATTCCAAACCTTTTGTTCTCAATTTCAGGTGATTCATAAAACAGGAATTCCCTATAATCCTCAAGGACAGGGAATTGTTGAACGTGCTCATGCCACCCTTAAAACTTTATTACTTAAACTAAATAATTCACCTCCTTCCTTTTACAAGTCTCCACATGATGTACTTCGACATGCTCTTTATGTTCTAAATTTTTTAACCCTTGATGCAGAAGGTCACTCAGCAGCTAATCGTTTCTGGCACCCAAAGGGCTCAGCCACGCCTATGGTGTTATAGAGAGATTTATTTTCTAATCAATGGAATGGCCCTGACCCTGTATTAGTTTGGGGCAGAGGTCACGTTTGTGTTTTTCCTAGGTCTGCCCCCTCACCTATCTGGGTGCCTGAGCGACACTTCAAGCATGCCCCGAAGAAGACAGTCCTCTCTAAGGCCAGTGACCAGCCCTCTTCCTCGACTGACATCTCCTCGTCAGCCGAGCCCTCAGATGACTTCACCAAACTCCCTTCCCCTGAGAATCCGATGTCTACGCCTGCGGAAGACGACATCCCGCCATGTCCATCGCCAGCGGCACCAGCTGACACCTCCTCAAAAGGTTCCAGTCCTGACCTGGACCCAGATGTGACACCTAGTGGCTGATGCGTCACACATTGTTCGTCAGCAAGGACATTCTCTTAATCCGGTTACTCTATTTTTAGCCATGCTAGCCATTTTTTCTTGTGATTCTATGTCGGCAATTATAGCCATTGTGTCTGTGATATCTTCTACAGCTACAGCTGCTGTTAGTCTTTCAAAATCTGTTAATACTACTGTATATGTGAATCATTTAGCCAAAAATGTTTCTATTGCTATGGGATCTCAAATGTCTATTGATGACAAGTTAGAAGCTAAACTGCATCATTTAAAGTTAGACAGTAAAATAGGCGTTAGCTAACATTTGAGGTGTTTGTACAAAAAAGAGGCACACAGAATGTCAGTCCTAGCAGAGGTGGCGGGCTCAAGCTGAAGAAATGTAGGTGCATGTGCTCCTCAGTGACATATAATCTAATATCACTTGCAAGGCCATTAGCCTCTAAAGATAATATTGACTATGATGCTGGACCTGAAGGGATGGCTGGTTAGTCAATGACGGGTAAGATCCTCAGGGGAGGACAACCTAAGACAGGCACAGCCGCAGTAAGGCCAGCATACACCGGGGATGTGCCCAGCCGGCAATCCCTCCTGAGGCTTTTGAGCATTACCCCACAATGCTGTAAATCTAGCTTGTCTTCCTAGTGAAGGTGACGGCTGCCACTGACTGCTGCTCGGACATGAAATTCCTGTGTGGTCTGTTTCAATGTACTACACCCTACATATTAATAATAGTAATGCTTAATGTTGTGCCTGCCATGTGTCTTCCATCTTGTGTTCTCCACCCTCCGAGAGATGCAACTGAAGCTGTTTACACTTCATTTGCAAAGTAAAAAAACGGGAGATGTGGTGTTCGCGCCAAAGGCTCGAGACAGTTAGTTGATTCGTCTCAGTTTGGCTGCTGGACCTGTACTGCATTTCCTCACCTCGAGGGCTGTCGAGTGAGACAAAGCCGTAAGCTGACTCACTAAAAGCAACAACAAAATGCAAAGCAAAGGCCTGCAGTTTATGAGGACATTGTGCTGTCTGCTTCCATGTCCCCCTTCAGTCTCTGTGTAAGCAATAAACTTGCTGCAATTGAAATGTCTAAGAGGAGCAGAGACCTCTGCCCATATTTTCCCTGGAGCCAAGCCTTTGTTTTAGCTCCTGATGCAAAACAGGTTTAACCAGCCACCTTAAGGGTGCCATTGTATCTTTGGAATGTAAAATCATTGAAATGTAAACTACTACCACTAGCCCCCTTAAACTGCTTCCTGAGCAGGATATCAAGCCCCGGATATCTATTTTATGGAGTTTTTGTTTCCTTTCTGTTTTCCCCTTTGTTTCTTTCTGCTGAGATGACGTAAATGTAAACAAGACAAAAGGTATAAAAGCTGTAACCCACAAAAATAAATTTGCTGCGTTTTGGCCATAATCTTCACGCAGCCCTCCAGACTCTACTTTTCTATGTTCTTTCTTTTCCGCGCACTCTCTCTCTCAGGTTGAACGAGACATCTACGTTGGCGGTCTTGGGGACTCCCGCGGGTCGGTAGTCCCCCGGCAGACGTGCCGGACCCCGACAATGTGCAAAGCACCTGAGGCAGGAAAGAATGTGACATGTTTGAGACATTGAAAACAGGTGAGTCCCTGACACGTAGTAAGTCCTTAATGAATACTTGTTGAGGGGAACTCAGAGAGGTTGCGTAACTTACCCAAGATCATACAGTGGAAAAGTGGAGATGCCACAGTGGCATCCCGGTTTGAACCCAGGACTCTGACCCTTAAATCATGGCCTGAACCACCATCCATTAATAAATTAGAACAATTCATTGATTCATCCCACAAACATAGATGGTGTGCTCTAGCCCAAAAGAAACAGGAATCTGGCATGGCTCTTCAGGGACAGTGTCACCTGATGGGAGAAATGACTATGTGTCAAGGTAGAAGGCCACAGTCAGAAGAGGCAACCTTCAGCTGATGGGCAGGGGAGCAGGGAGGTGTCCTTGGAGGAGGCACCATCAGAGTCAGGTTGTTAAGAGGCCACAGAATGCAGAAATCAGATGTGGGGAGGGTGCCTAGAAGAAAGGGCAGCATGAGCAGAGGCGCAGAGGTGGGAAACGCAGTGCAGAGGACCGAGTCCTGGGTGGGGGCGGGGCAGGGTGTGAGGTCAGGCAGGAGGGGCCTGGTCTGGGGCGCTCAGGCACCACCTGCAAAAGTGCCACCTCCAACAGTGAGGAGGTTACAGAAAGCCCCAAGGACACCACTGCTGGGCCAACCCTGTGTGACACAGAGTGGAAGTGTCGGTTTCTGTGCTGTTCAGTGGAGCCCTGGGGATAGGGCAGGGCCAGAGCAGGGGAGATCACTGGCCCCATGTGGGCCATCTGAGTTTTCCCCAAGTCCCCAATTTCGTGTTCTTTTAGGTCCTTCCTTTACTCTATCAAAGGCATAAAAAGGGGTCTGTATTGGCTTTGTGAAGAGGCTCAAATGAATATTCTACTCAAGCCTTCCATTAAGTGAGCATTTAGTATGTGCCAAGCACTACAACTCTGCCAACAACCCTAAGAAGAAGTCAGTGCAGTTATTTTCCCTATACTGGACATGAAGAAACTGAGTCATGGAAAGGCTAAGATCACATGTCTGCAAATGGTACAGCTGGGATGGCCTCAACGGAAATTTGGTTCTGAAATTTGGGTTCTTATCCGCCATCCTGCACTGCTTCTGAAATGTGTCCTTCACATATCTGTGTGAGCCACGTTTTCACATAAATACCTTATTCTAAAGACAAAGAAAACTTGCTTTTTTCATGTAAAAACTTTCATGTAGAAATATTCTGAGGCTAGGCTGGGCACAGTAGTCACGCCTGTAATCCCAGCACTTCGGGTGGCCACGGCAGATGGATCACCTGAGGTCAGAAGTTTGCGACCACCCTGGCCAACATGACAAAACCCCACCTCTACTAAAAATACAAAAATTAGCTGCATCTCATGGTGGGCACCTGTAATCCCAGCTATTCAGGAGGCTGATGCAGGGAAATTGCTTGAACCTGGGAGGCAGAGGTTGCAGTGAGCAGAGATCACACCATTGCACTCCAGCCTGGGTGACAAGAGTGAAACTCCCTTTCAAAAAAACTATTAAAAAAGAAATATTCTGAGGCTTTAGATAATTGATTGTTCAAACAGATTTCTTTACACTTTCAAAGTTGGGTCCACTGTGCTCTCTTAAGGCAGGTGTGATTGGGCTTTAGTTTCCTTGGCCTCTGTGCCTTGGCACTGATACCTGTGTAAGCTGCTCTAATTCTCATTTAGTCTTCAGATAGGAGAAATATTGTTCATGTGAACTTTTCTACTTTCCTTCCAGCTCCCTCCTCCAACTTGCCAAAGAGGATTCTGATTTTTCCCCTTCATTCCTTATGCTAGTTTGAAATATATTTCTCCCTGATAACGCTTGAAAAATGCAAGTAAAGGTCTTATGTAACAATGTAATCTAGACCTCAATTTTAAATCATAACTGAAATTCTTCATATGTTTGGAAACTAAGAAATGCACTTGTAAATAATCCGTAGGTCAAAGAAGAAATAATAACAAAAAATAAGTACATTTTGAACTAGATAGGGGAAAAATACCACACATCAAAATGTAATGCAGGTAAAATAGTACTTAGAGGACAATGCATAGTCTTCAATTTGTATATTGTAAAAGTACTTGGCTTACTCTGGGATTGCTTTCTGGAATTTTACCATGACTTTTTTTTAACTTTGATGACCTTTGTAGCCAAACCTAGAGCTCCTGCTGGTCTGTGTTACCCAGGAGTATCACACATTTCTGTCTCCCAGGGTTACTCAGCTGCCACAAGGAGCAAGGCAGGTTCTATGACCAACTCCTGAGGCACTGTGTCAGCTGTGCCTCCATCTGTGGACAGCACCCTAAGCAATGTGCATACTTCTGTGAGAACAAGCTCAGGAGCCCAGTGAACCTCCAACCAGAGCTCAGGAGATAGCGTAATGGAGAAGTTGAAAACAATTCAGACCAAGAATCAGAGCACAGAGGCTCAGAAGCAAATCCAGGTAAGCTATCTGGGGCAAACCTGCATAGTGCCATGCAGGGTCAGAAAGAATGGGAAGCCTGATGCCAGGCCTAGAACAGGAGAGTCCACGATGCATGAAGCCCAGAGTCCAAGCAAATGGCCAGAAGCCAGGGAGGTCATCCTAGGATAGAAAAACAAAAAACAATGTAGGTAACATTTCAGGAAGTCCGTGTGCAAGAAGAAAGCAGAAGAAAGGACCTGCCACATGAGGAAGAGCCTTGTACTGGAGGCTGCTGAGGCTGTGTGAGTTCTCAAAGCACAGGCACAAGTAAGCAGCAGACTCACCTGTGTGAGTAACAGCCACCACCTGCCCTCCACCAATGCTGCAGACTCCATTTATTTCTATTCTTATTTTGTTTATAATTTCAACTTTTATTTTAGATCTGGGAGTGCACATGTAGGTTTGTTACATGGGTATGTTGCTTGATGCTGAAGTCTGGGGTACAAATGGTCTTGTCACCCAGGTGCATAGTACCTGATAGGTAGTTTTTCAGCCCTTCTCCGCTCTCTTCCTCCCAGCTCTAGAAAGCCCCAGTGTCTGTTGTTCCTATCTTGATGTCCATCTGCAGGCAATGCTTAGCATTCCACTTATAAGTGAGAACATTTGGTATTTTCTGTTCCTGCTTTAATTCACTTTGGATAATGGCCTCCAGCTGCATCCATGTTGCTGCAAAGAACATGATTTTTTTTTCTTTGTATGGCTGTATAGTATTCCATGGTGTGTATGTACCACATTTTCCTTATCCATTCCACCATTGATGGGCACCTAGGTTGATTCCATGTCTTTGCTATTGTGATTAATGCTGTGATGAACATGCGTGTGTGTTTTTTTGTTTTCTTTTCCCTTGGGATACATACCCAGTAATGGGATTGCTGTGCTGAATGGTAACTCTGTTTTAAATTCTCTGGGGAATCTCCAAACTGCTTTCTACAGTGGATGAACTAATTTACATTCCACCAACAGTGTATAAGCGTTTCCTTTTCTCTGTACCCTCCCCAGCAATAGCCATTCTTACTGGTGTGAGATGGTCCCTCACTGTGGTTTTGATTTGCGTTTCTCTGATGATCGGTGATGTTGAGCATTTTCTCACGTTTGTTGGCTGTTTGCATGTCTTCTTTTGAAAAGTGTCTGTTCATATCTTCTGCCCACTTTTTAATGTGGTTATTTGGTTTTTGCCTTTTGAATTATTTAACTTCCTCATATATTAAGGATATTAGACCTTCACTGGGTGCATATTTTCTCTCATTCTGTAGGTTGCCTGTTTACACCATTGATAGTTTGTTTTGTGGTGCAGAAGCTCTTTAGTTTAATTAAGTCCCACTTGTCAATTTTTGTTTTTGTTGCAGTTGCCCTTGAGGACTTAGTCATAAATTCTTTCCCAGGATCAATATCCAGAATGGTGTTTTCTAGAGTTTCTCAAGGACTCTCATAGTTCAGGGTCTTCATTTAAATCTCAAATCCATCTTGCATGTATGCTCCTCAGGGATGTCGGCCTGTAGTTTTCTTTTTTGTTGTGTCTTTGCCAGGTTTTGGTAACAGAGTGAAGCTGGCTTTGCAGAATGAGTTAAAGAGGAGTCCCTACTCCTTGATTTTTCAGAACAGTTTCAGTAGAATTGGTATCAGCTCTTCTTTGTGTGTCTGGTGGAAGCTGGCTGTGAATCCATCAGATTTCATTTAGAGGCAAGGGAGAGGATGCTTCCTAAGAATGAGAAGGCAAAGATATTACTAAAAAAGTTTATGTGGTTCATTAGAGGAAAAAAATATTATAAAAAGGAAAAGAACTGGCACAGTGGCTCATGCCTGTAATCCCAGCACTTTGGGAGGCCAAGGTGGGCCAATCATTTGAGGTCAAGAGTCCAAGATCAGCCTGATCAACAAGGGAAGACCCCACCTGTACCAAAAATACAAAAGTTAGCCAGACATGGTGGTGTGCACCTGTAGTCCCAGCTACTTGGGAGGCTAAGGCAGGAAAATTGCTTGAACCCAAGAGGTGGAGGTTGCAGTGAGCCGAGATCATGCCACTGTACTCCAGCCTGAGAACAGAGTAAGATTGTGTCTCAAAAAAATAAAAATTAAAAAGAATAAAACATAAATAAAGAAAATGAAAAAACTTATGTCTGGAGATGGCCACTTCAGACATGGGAAGAAGTTTCCTGTTGAGCTGGGCATCTGCTGAGTGTCAGGCATTGGAGAGGATCCAATTAATCCTCCCAGCAAACACCTCTTGGTGCACCTGCCCTGCTCTGTGCCATCAGAAAGGATGGGAGGGGGATGCCATGTGGATCCATGAACACTCTCCAATGCCCCGCTCTCAGCCAGTGCAGGAGAGACAGCAGGCCTGCTCTTCTCAGTGGCTGATGGGTTCCTTCCCTTTGTAGTGACTTTCCTGTGATAACATGTTTCCATGAGGCCAGGCCCCAGGGCCAAGGTCCCAAGGACTGAGTCTATGTGCCTGATGATGTGGTTGCCCAGCATCCCACTGTCCCTGCTTAGCCTGGCATCTCCTGCTCTACAGCCAGTTAGCTGCTGCTGTGCAACAGCCATCCCCAAATGCAGAGGGGGTGTGCTTCCTCCTGAGTCAGAGGTTTGGCTGGGCTCAGCTGTACCCAGCTGGCTCTGCTCCATGTGCCTCTCATCCTCCTGGGACCAGTGGGCTGGCCAGGTGTGTCTGTCTCATGACGATACAGGAGTGCAGCAGACAGGAGCACACAGCCTCTCCCACCCCAGCTGGGAACTTGCATTTCATCACCTCTGCTGCCTCTTTTTCTAGTCACAGTTCCAGAGGATTGAGGGAAGGGGAAACAGACACCACCTCTTGGTGGCCAGAGCAAGCATGGGGAAGGAGTAATTTGTAGCCATGGTGAATTCCAAGGCTGTTTTTAATCTAACACAGCCTCTCCTGAGCGGAAGTGCAGATTCACATGGAGCGGGTGTGGATACAGAGTTGCTGACAAGCTCAGCCACAGAGGTGAGTGGCCGTGCCTACTGCCCTCCTGTCTGGCCACCCTCATGCTTTCCCTGAATCCAGTAAGGCATTTGAAACTTCCCGCCAAACTGGAACCTTGCCCACCTCTGATACAATAGACGCTCCTTCAGGTCGTTCCTACCCACCTCACAGATGGAGAGGCAGTCTCAAATTTGAAGTGACTTGCTGAGAGTTGCCCAGTGAGCGCGTGGCTAAGCTGGGATTTGAGCACAGTCTGGGGGTTCCAAAGTTTGCCCCCTCTGCAATAGCAAAATGACCCAGAGTAGCATCCACGGGACTATTGCTCCTTGTGGGGTGAACTATCACCCATGGGACAAGGTGTGACCACCAGCCAAGCCCCCTTCCCAAAGGGCACTGGGCAGAACCTCGGAGCCTCATCTTGGCTCCAGAGATGGAGCCCCAGGCTGTGAGCATTGGAGGCCATGTGAGGACATGTTGGTGCCACTGGGGTCGGCATTACCATGCCTCACCCCACCTCAGCTGCCACACTTCTGCCATGGCGCAGCTTTTGGTGGCATTGTGACTGTCAATGTGCACTGCCCTACCCTGCATCTCTCCAGGGGACCAGGGCTAAGGTCTGTTTTTTTCTGTCCTCTGATGCCTGCATGGGCTGGTGAGGCAGGAGAGGAGCTTGCTGTGGACCACAAACAGGAAGTACAGAGCTACATGGCCAGGGGAGGGACCCAGAGGTGGACCTATTTGAGGACAGGGAGCAGAGGACACCATGTAACCAAGTTGTCCAGCTGCACACAGTGAAAGGGCTGACCTGTCCTCTGCCCACTTCGTGGGCTCCCTGAATTCTACTGCCCCCTCTCCAGCCCTTCCAGACCCCACCTCACCCCACCTCCAGGTTTCTCCTGCATCCCATTCAGAACTGCCACTCCTTAGTGGGACCCAGGACTGTGGCAGGCTTGCTGTGCGTGGGGAGGGGAGCGAACAAGGCACATAGGTCCTGTCTCAGACCTATGGAGCTCACGGTCCTGCAAAAGGTCAGGCAGTGGACAGGCCAGGCAGATGACACATTCCTCTTAGTGCACGGGGGCCATGTAACACAGCCTCAGGGGAGAAAGAGACATAGAGGGCTTTCCCGAGGAGGAGCTTTAGTGCAGGCTGGGGCAGGGGTGTGGAGTGTGTAGCCAGACCCCTAGTTATGTCCCTCAAAAGCTGTGTGGTCTGGAGCTAGCTACCGACCCTCTCTGAGCCTCGGTTCTGTGAGGCTGCTGTTCACCTTCATAGAGTCACTGTGAGGATGATCTGGGAGGATACATTTTGCGGGAGCACATGTTGAAGCCACACAGTGGGAACAGGGGTCCCGGCAGAGGCAGCAGCATGTACAGGTGCTGCTAGGGGCAGGGAATGCTGTGAGGGGCTCTGGGCTGGAGGCTGGGCTAAATCCCTTCTCCGGGGCTCCCAGCCTGCGGGAGTGTGGTGGTCACTGCACAGAAGCAGGAGGGACCCCACCGCAGATCTGCTTTGAAGGTGGAGGCCGACGGCTCCTCCTGCTCACCAAGAGGACAGGGCAAGCCCTGCTGCTCCACGTGGGGCTTTGTGGGGAGAGCAGCACAGGCTCCCAAGCTGGACTGAAAACAGCCCGAGACATGAGCAGTAGAGGAGACGGGTGTGGGTTCTGTTGCGAGGACTCCAGGCTGACATGAGGAGCCCCCTGTCTGGGCCCCGGAGCAGGTGCAGGGAGTGTCTGCCTCTCCCAGAGGGGAGCAGGTGGCCAGGGAGCCTGCCCCAGTGGGTGGGGTACTCATCTGTCTGGCAGAGGAGGAGGAGGAGCACCAAGGGCAGGACTATGTCCCCCATGTGGGGGCTGCAGAGGATTGAGTTGGGAAGAGCAAGCATTCAGGAGCAGCTGGAAATGGCACCAGGAGGGACCAGATAGCAGGTGACAGTGGGTCCCATGTGCCAGGCTGGGAGGCCAATGTCTTGCTGGGGGCAGGGGCAGCCATGGGAGGAGGGTGTCAGAGCAAGGCTGTGGGGAGAGTGCCCTGTTGCCCCCGGATGATGCTGATGGCAGCAGGGGGCCTGTGAGAGGCTATTTCTGGCAATAAGGGGAACCAGAGATGACAAGGACCTGGGAGGGGGACAGAGGGACAGCACATTGGCATGAGATTGGAACTGCAGGGAGTGGTGATGGCCATGGAGCTGCTCAGCCTCTGTGTGCGGCAGACACTAGGGGCACCCATGACCCCTTTGGGAATAAGTTTCTGGAATGCATCAAAGCGCATAAGGTTAGGAAAAACCACTGGTGCTGAGATCTGAATGTTGAACGTTCTGTGACATCAGAATTAACCTAGGCGCATCTGGGCTACTCATGCCTTGCTGTCCTCACCTATAATGATCAGAATGGCTCTGATGTCACAGGGCTCTTGTAAAGCCTCAGTGACTTGGGGTTTGCCAAGTGTGCAGAGCCCTGCCCCCGACTGAAGACCTGGCTGGGTCGGTGCTGTCCTCGGATAGGCTGTATTTGCTTCCCGGGGCTGCTGTGACAGTGTGCACATGCTGGGTGCTTAAAAAAACACAAACTGGCCGGGCGTGGTGGCTCACATCTGTAATCCCAGCACTCTGAGAGGCCAAGGTGTATGGATCCCGAGGTCAGGAGTTTGAGACCAGCCTGGCCAATATGATGAAACCCCATCCATCTCTACTAAAAATACAAAAATTAGCTGGGCATGGTGGCATGCACCTGTAGTCCAAGCTACTTGGGAGCCTGAGGCAGGAGAATCACTTGAATCCAGGAGGCAAAAGTTGCAGTGAGCCAAGATCATGCCACTACAGTCCAGCCAGACAGAGTAAGACTCTGTCTAAAAACAAAAAACAAAAAACCATAAACTGATCCTTTGTCTTCTGGTCTGGAGGCCAGAAGTCAGATCCAAGCATCAGCAGGACCCTGCTGTCTCTGAAAACTCCAGCGGAGGATTCTTCCCGGCCTCCTCCAGCTCCTGGCAGCTGCCCCAGGCCTCCTGGGCTCCCATCTCTGCCTCTGTCTTCATGTGGCTTCTCTCCCGTGCCTTGTCTCCTCCCTTCTCTTCTTGTAGAAGGACACTTGCCACTATATCTGGAGCCCACCTTAATCCAGGGTGATCTCATTTCCAGATCCTTATCTTCATGTTGTGACTTTGCCTGGCTCTGTGGGGAGGTGGGGCTCAGCTGGGCGGGTCTTCTGGTGCTCTTGCTTGGGGTGTCTCCTGCAGTTGGTGCTGGGATAGAGCCATTGGAGGCTCAGCTCTGATGCTGGGATGTTCGGGCCTTGCTTCTCCTCCAGTTGATCTCAGGGCCTGCCCCTCTCCATGGGGCCTCTCCAGCTGGACTTCTCCAGTGGTGGCTCAGGGCTCCCAAGTGAGCAAACTCTGAGGCCATCAGGCCTTCTTGAGGCAGATGCCAGAGTGGCATAGCCTCGCCCCCATGGCACTCTCCTGGATAGAATGAGGCCCAGCCCAGATAGTCCACAATGGCATGGCATCAGGTGACTGCTCTGGGCATGGTCTCTGAATACTCAGATTTCAGAATCTCATGCTGAAACATTGAAATATGCATGAATGTTTGGTCTTCCTCCTTGAATCAATGCTGTTCATTTCCACCTAGTAACATCTTATAGCCGGGCATTCTGTCTGTGCTCTGAGGGCTGCCAGTGTCTCCCCTGCTGATGCCTCCAGGGCACTGTTTGCGTTTGATTCGGAATGTGTGGCACCAAGTTTGCAGGTCCTGGGGACTTTGCTTTCCTCCCTTAGGCCTCTCTGAGCTCTGGACACCAGACATGAAGGCCAGCCACGGGCTGCTGGAATGACACTAGCTCACCCTGAGTTCCCATCCCCCCTGTAAATGTCAGAGTGACACTTATGGCCCCTAAGAGTCCTGGCAGCTTTGTCACTTTATGAGATTCCTGAATCTAAGAGTGTGTGTGAGGAAGAGGAACAGTGCCAGCCCTGGGGCCCCTGTGTGGTCTGCTGGCTTGGAGCACCAGCCTGGGAGTTGGTCAGTCTGGCTCCTGGGTCCAGGTCTGAGACTAGGAACAATATTGTAGAGACTCAGTTTTGTCATCTGTAAAAAGAAGTGTGAAAGGTGGGATGCTGTGCAGAGCAGTCCAGCTGGTCCTCAAAAAATGAAACAGTTATCATGTTCCAAGACCAGCTCAGTCATGGAGACCCCAACCCAGGTGGCACTGAAGGAATTAAGAGTCAGACACAAGTTTACAGTGCAAAGTGGGCTCAAGGGGATGACAGCATTCCCAGCTGAGAGCCCAGAGCAGACTCTGATCACTTATTTATTCTTTGTGAACAAGTGATTATTTTTAACAAGCAGGTGTTCTCTGTTTTTTCATAGAATGAAGATAAACTAGGCAGGCAGCTAGTGCCTGTTCACTACTAATTAAAGATAAACTAGAAAGCATTTTTTACGAGGGAGCATTGGGGGCAGGGTCAAGTATCTTGTGTTTCAAGAACTGGTTTAACTATACCATGACATCTATCTATTGTTTACTTATTCTAGAATGCCCTGAGCAGTTTTCCACCTGGGGCCGGTTAGGTGTTCCTTGCCATCATTTCTCAGTAAACAATATAACCCATCACACACATCAAGATTTATTCTCATCGTGTTTCGCTTTCTTTTTCTGCAAAGCTAGGTAAGCAAACACAGCTTTATCTTAATGAGCTATTTCTCGAATGATTCAGGATCTGCACCTGCAGACTACACAAAGAGAAATCAGACAAATTAATAACACAGTCATAACAGCCACCATAGATCCTCCAAGTGATTCTACCCAGGTCACTGGATGCAGGGCTGCCCATCCATCAGCAGCTTCCTCAAGCACTTCCGTTCCTGGAATTAAAGTTAAATATGCTTGAGAAACCTGAAAAACTTGTTCTTTTAATTTTTTTTTCTTTTTTTTTTTATTGCATTTTAGGTTTTGGGGTACATGTGCAGAACATGCAATACAGTTGCATAGGTACACACATGGCAGTGTGTTTTGTTTGCTTTCTCCCCTTCACCCACATTTGGTATTTCTCCCCTGGCAATCCCTCCCCACCTCCCCCTCCCACTGGCCCTCCCCTTTCCCCTCTATAGACCCCAGTGTTTAGTACTCCCCTCTCTGTGTCCATGTGTTCACATTTTTCATCACCCGCCTATGAGTGAGAATATGCGGTGTTTCATTTTCTGTTCTTGTGTCAGTTTGCTGAGGATGACGTTCTCCAGATTCATCCATGTCCCTACAAACAACACGAACTCATCATTTCTGATTGCTGCATAATATTCCATGGTGTATATGTGCCACATTTACCCAATCCAGTCTATCATCGATGGACATTTGGGTTGATTCCAGGTGTTTGCTATTGTAAACAGTGCTGCAATGAATATTCGTGTGCATGTGTCCTTGTAGTAGAACGATTTATAGTCCTTTGGATATATACCCAGTAATGGGATTGCTGGGTCAAATGGGATTTCTATTTCTAAGGCCTTGAGGAATCGCCACACTGTCTTCCACAATGGTTGAACTAGTTTACACTCCCACCAACAGTGTAAAAGTGTTCCTATTTCTCCACATCCTCTCCAGCATCTGTTGTCTCCAGATTTTTTAATGATCGCCATTCTAACTGGCGTGAGATGGTATCTCAATGTGGTTTTGATTTGCATCTCTCTGATGACCAGTGACGATGAGCATTTTTTCATATGATTTTTGGCTTCATATATGTCTTCTTTCGTAAAGTGTCTGTTCGTATCCTTTGCCCACTTTTGAATGGGCTTGTTTGTTTTTTTCCTGTAAATCTGTTTGAGTTCTTTGTAAATTCTGGATATCAGCCCTTTGTCAGATGGGTAAACTGCAAAAATTTTTTCCCATTCTGTTGGTTGCCGATTCACACTAGAGACTGTTTCTTTTGCTGTGCAGAAGCTGTGGAGTTTCATTAGGTCCCATTTGTCTATTTTGGCTTTTGTTGCCAATGCTTTTGGTGTTTTGTTCATGAAGTCCTTGCCTACGCCTATGTCCTGGATGGTTTTGCCTAGATTTCCTTCTAGGGTTTTTATGGTGCCGGGTCTTATGTTTAAGTCTTTAATCCATCTGGAGTTAATGTTGGTGTAAGGTGTCAGGAAGGAGTCCAGTTTCTGCTTTCTACACATGGCTAGCCAGTTTTCCCAGCACCATTTATTAAACAGAGAATCCTTTCCCCATTGCTTGTTTTTGTCAGGTTTATCAAAGATTGTATGGTTGTAGATATGTTGTGTTGCCTCTGATGCCTCTGTTCTGTTCCATTGGTCTATATCTCCGTTTTGGTACCAGTACCATGCTGTTTTGATTACTGTAGCCTTATAGTATAGTTTGAAATCCGGTAGTGTGATGCCCCCCGCTGTGTTCTTTTTGCTTAGAATTGACTTGGCTATGCGGGCTCTCTTTTGGTTCCATATGAAGTTCATGGTGGTTTTTTCCAGTTCTGTGAAGAAAGTCAATGGTAGCTTGATGGGGATAGCGTTGATTCTGTAAATTACTTTGGGCAGTATAGCCATTTTGACGATATTAATTCTTCCTAACCATGAACATGGAATGTTTCTCCATCTGTTTGTGTCCTCTCTGATTTCGTTGAGCAGTGGTTTGTAGTTTTCCCTGAAGAGGTCCCTTACGTTCCTTGTGAGTTGTATTCCAAGGTATTTTATTCTTTTTGTAGCAATTGTGAATGGCAGTTCGTTCTTGATTTGGCTCTCTTTAAGTCTGTTATTGGTGTAGAGGAAGGCTTGTGATTTTTGCACATTGATTTTATATCCTGAGACTTTGCTGAAGTTGCTTATCAGTTTCAGGAGTTTTTTGGGCTGAGGCGATGGGGTCTTCTAGGTATACTATCATGTCGTCTGCAAATAGAGACAATTTGGCTTCCACCTTTCCTATTTGAATACCCTTTATTTCTTTTTCTTCCCTGATTGCTGTGGCTAGAACTTCCAGAACTATACCGAATAGGAGTGGTGACAGAGGGCATCCTTGTCTAGTGCCAGATTTCAAAGGGAATGCTTCCAGTTTTTGCCCATTCAGTATGATATTGGCTGTTGGTTTGTCATAAATAGCTCTTGTTACTTTGAGATACGTTCTATCGATACTGAGTTTATTGAGGGTTTTTAGCATAAAGGGCTGTTGAATTTTGTCAAATGCCTTCTCTGCATCAATTGAGATAATCATGTGGTTTTTGGTTTTGGTTCTGTTTATGTGGTGAATTACGTTGATAGACTTGCGTATGTTGAACCAGCCTTGCATCCCCGGGATGAATCCTACTTGATCATGATGAATAAGTTTTTTGATTTGCTGTTGCAATGGGCTTGCCAATATTTTATTGAAGATTTTTGCATCTATGTTCATCATGGATACTGGCCTGAAGTTTTCTTTTCTTGTTGGGTCTCTGCCGGGTTTTGGTATCAGGATAATATTGGTCTCATAGAATGATTTGGGTAGGATTCCTTCTTTTTGGATTATTTGGAATAGTTTCAGAAGAAATGGTACCAGCTCCTCTTTGTGTGTCTGGTAGAATTCAGCTGTGAACCCGTCTGGACCTGGGCTTTTTTTGTGTGGTAGGCTCTTAATTGCTGCCTCGACTTCTGCCCTTGTTATTGGTCTATTCATAGTTTCAGCTTCCTCCTGGTTTAGGCTTGGGAGGACACAGGAGTCCAGGAATTTATCTATTTCTTCCAGGTTTACTAGTTTATGTGCATAGAGTTGTTTGTAATATTCTATGATGATGGTTTGAATTTCTGTGTAATCTGTGGTGATTTCCCCTTTATCATTTTTTATTGCATCTATTTGGTTGTTCTCTCTTTTCTTTTTAATCAATCTGGCTAGTGGTCTGTCTATTTTGTTGATCTTTTCAAAAAACCAGCTCTTGGATTTATTGATTTTTTGGAGGGTTTTTCGTGTCTCAATCTCCTTCAGTTCAGCTCTGATCTTAGTTATTTCTTGTCTTCTGCTGGGTTTTGAGTTTTTTTGATCTTGCTCCTCTAGCTCTTTCAATTTTGACGATAGGGTGTCAATTTTGGATCTCTCCATTCTCCTCATATGGGCACTTATTGCTATATACTTTCCTCTAGAGACTGCTTTAAATGTGTCCCAGAGATTCTGGCACGTTGTGTCTTCGTTCTCATTGGTTTCGAAGAACTACTTTATTTCTGACTTCATTTCATTGTTTACCCAGTCAACATTCAGGAGCCAGTTGTTCAGTTTCCATGAAGCTGTGCGGTTCTGGGTTGGTTTCTGAATTCTGAGTTCTAACTTGATTGCACTATGGTCTGAGAGGCTGTTTGTTATGATTTCTGTTGTTTTGCATTTGTTGAGCAGTGCTTTACTTCCAATTATGTGGTCAATTTTTGAGTATGTGTGATGTGGTGCTGAGAAGAATGTATATTCTGTGGATTTGGGGTGGAGAGTTCTGTAAATGTCTATCAGGTTTGCTTTCTCCAGGTCTGAGTTCAAGCCCTGGATATCCTTGTTGATTTTCTGTCTGGTTGATCTGTCTAATATTGACAGTGGAGTGTTAAAGTCTCCCACTATTACTGTGTGGGAGTCTAAGTCTCTTTGTAAGTCATTAAGAACTTGCCTTATGTATCTGGGTGCTCCTGCATTGGGTCCATATATATTCAGGATCGTTAGCTCTTCTTGTTGTATCGATCCTTTTACCAGTATGTAATGGCCTTCTTTGTCTCTTTTGATCTTTGTTGCTTTAAAGTCTATTTTATCAGAGATGAGGATTGCAACTCCTGCTTTCTTTTGCTCTCCATTTGCTTGGTAAATCTTCCTCCATCCCTTTATTTTGAGCCTTTGTGTATCCTTGCATGTGAGATGGGTTTCCTGGATACAGCACACTGATGGGTTTTGGATTTTTATCCAATTTGCCAGTCTGTGTCTTTTGATTGGTGCATTTAGTCCATTTACATTTAGGGTTAATATTGTTATGTGTGAATTTAATACTGCCATTTTGATGCTACGTGGCTGTTTTTCCTGTTAGTTGTTGTAGATTCTTCATTATGTTGATGCTCTTTAGCATTTAGTGTGATTTTGGAATGGCTGGTACTGGTTGTTCCTTTCTATGTGTAGTGCCTCTTTCAGGAGCTCTTGTAAAGCAGGCCTGGTGGTGACAAAATCTCTGAGTACTTGCTTGTTCGCAAAGGATTTTATTTTTCCTTCACTTCTGAAGCTCAGTTTGGCTGGATATGAGATTCTGGGTTGAAAGTTCTTTTCTTTAAGAATGTTGAATATTGGCCCCCACTCTCTTCTGGCTTGTAGTGTTTCTGCCGAGAGATCTGCTGTGTCTGATGGGCTTCCCTTTGTGGGTAACTGGACCTTTCTCTCTGGCTGCCCTTAGTATTTTCTCCTTTATTTCAACCTTGTTGAATCTGACGATTATGTGCCTTGGGGTTGCTCTTCTTGCGGAATATCTTTGTGGTGTTCTCTGTATTTCCTGCATTTGAGTGTTGGCCTGTCTTGCTAGGTGGGGTAAGTTTTCCTGGATGATGTCCTGAAGAGTATTTTCCAGCTTGAATTCATTCTCTTCGTCCTCTTCTGGTACACCTGTCAAACGTAGGTTAGGTCTTTTCACATAGTCCCACATTTCTTGGAGACTTTGTTCATTCTTTTTTGTGCTTTTTTCTTTGATCTTGGTTTCTCGTTTAATTTCATTGAGTTGGTCTTCGACTTCAGATATTCTTTCTTCTGCTTGGTCAATTCGACTATTGAAACTTGTGCATGCTTCGCGAAGTTCTCGTATTGTGTTTTTCAGCTCCTTTAATTCATTCATATTCCTCTCTAAGTTATTCATTCTTGTTATCATTTCCTCATATATTTTTTAAGTTCCGCAGTTTCTTTGCATTGATTTAATACATGTTCTTTTAGCTCATGAAAGTTTCTCATTATCCACCTCCTGAAGTCTTATTCCGTCATTTCGTCACAGTCATTCTCCATTCAGCTTTGTTCCCTTGCTGGTGAGGAGTTTTGGTCTTTTCTAGGAGGCAAGGTGTTCTGGTTTTGGGTGTTTTCCTTCTTTTTTCGCTGGTTTCTTCCCATATTTGTGGGTTTATCCGCGTGTCGTCTGCGTAGTTGCTGACTTTTCGATTGGATCTCTGAGTGGACACCCAGATTATTGATGATGAAATATTTCTGTTACTTGGTTTTCCTTCTACCAGTCTAGCCCCTTCGCTGTACGACTGCTGAGGTCCACTCCAGGCCCTGCTTCTCTGAGGTGCACCTCTAGCAGCTGTGGCACAGTGAGGGATGCTACCAGTTTCTTTTTCTGCTATCTTTGTCCCAGGATGATTCCTGCCAAATGTCAGTCTTTTGGATATAGAAGGGTCAGGGAGCTGCTTGAGGAGACAGTCTGTACATTATAGGAGCTCAATTGCTGAGCTGTGAGCTCTGTTGTTCATTCAGGGCTGTTAGGCTGCTATGTTTGATTCTGCTGCAACAGAGCTCATTAAAAAAACCCTTTATTTCTCAAATGCTCTGTGTTGGGGGGTTCGGGCTTTATTTTTCAATGTCCGTTGAGGTGTCCTGCCCAGCTAGGGGGCACACTAGCCACTGTTTGCCTGCCGAGGCTCCGCCCTGCTGTTGTGTGATTCGCCCTGTTCCTGCAGGCTCTGCTGTGGTCTCCGCCACACACTGTGGTGGAGTCTCTTCGTTGTAGCGTGTTGCCTCGGCAACGGCAGGCTGCGTCAGCAGTGGGCGTGTATCTCAGGAGTGACGGGTTGCCTCGGCAACGGGAGGCTGCGTCAGCAGTGGGCGTGTATCTCAGTAGGGACGGGTTGCCTCGGCAACGGCTGGCTGCGTCAGCAGTGGGCGTGTATCTCAGTTGGGGCGGGTTGCCTCGGTAGTGGTGGACTCCCTCCCCCACAGAGCGTCTCGGACCGTCTGCTCGGTATAGTTTGAAATCGCGGTTTTGTTCGTCCCACTGGGTACGCCGAATGCTCTGTCCCTGCAATCCCCTGGGCTGGCCTACTGTCCAAGTCTCGTTCAGTCTCAAGTCCAGTCCTCTCAAGTCTCAGGTTGCCGGTTCAACAGGGCACCCGAACAAGCGCGCCCTGTGGGGATTGCTGGGTAAGGCCGGCTGCCCCCGCCCTGGCTGCTGGCTTCGCCAGGCAGACGTACTGCCTGGCATCCCGTGTCTTTTTTAAACTTGGGAGTTTCCCCGTTCTGTGGGCAACAAAGATCAGTCTGGAAATGCCGCTCTGACTCACCTCTTTGCGGATTCAACAAGAGCTCCAATCCTGGGTTGTTCTTACAGCGCCATCTTGGGTCCTCTCCGAAAGTTCTTTTCTTTAAGGATGTTGAATATTGGCCCCCACTCTCTTCTGGCTTGTAGAGTTTCTGCCAAGAGATCTGCTGTGAGTCTGATGGGCTTCCCTTTGTGGGTGACCCGACCTTTCTCTCTGGCTGCCCTTAGTATTTTCTTTTTTATTTCAACCTTGTTGAATCTGACGATTATGTGCCTTGGGGTTGCTCTTCTTGCCGAATATCTTTGTGGTGTTCTCTGTATTTCCTGCAATAGAGTGTTGGCCTGTCTTGCTAGGTGGGGGAAATTTTCCTGGATAATGTCCTAAAGAGTATTTTCCAGCTTGGATTCATTCTCTTCATCACATTCTGGTATGCCTATCAAACGTAGGTTAGGTCTCTTCATATAGTCCCACATTTCTTGGAGACTTTGTTCATTCCTTTTTGCACTTTTTTCTCTGATCTTGGTTTCTTGTTTTATTTCATTGAGTTGATCCTTGACTTCTGATATTCTTTCTTCTGCTTGGTCAATTCGGCTATTGAAGCTTGTGCATGTTTCGTGAAGTTCTCGTATTGTGTTTTTCAGCTCCTTTAATTCATTCATATTCCTCTCTAAGGTATCCATTCTTGTTATCATTTCCTCAAATCTTTTTTCAAGGTTCTTAGTTTCTTTGCATTGATTTAAAACATGTTCTTTTAGCTCACCAAAGTTTCTCATTATCCACCTTCTGAAGTCTAATTCCATCATTTCGTCACAGTCATTCTCTGTCCAGCTTTGTTTCCTTGCTGGTGAGGAGTTTTGGTCCTTTCTAGGTGGCGAGGTGTTCTGGTTTCGGGTGTTCTCCTCCTTTTTGCACTGGTTTCGTCCCATCTTTGTGGATTTATCCACCTGTCGTCTGTGTAGTCGCTGACTTTTTGATTGGATCTCTGAGTGGACACCCAGATTGTTGATGATGGAGTATTTCTGTTACTTGGTTTTCCTTCTACCAGTCTAGCCCCTTCGCTGTACGACTGCTGAGGTCCACTCCAGGCCCTGCTTGTCTGGGGTGCACCTGTAGCGGCTGTGGAACAGCAAGGGATGGTACCAGTTTCTTTTTCTGCTATCTTTGTCCCAGGATGATGTCTGCCGAATTTCAGTCTTATGGATATAGAGGGGTCAGGGAGTTGCTTGAGGAGACAGTCTGTACTTTGTAGGAGCTCAAGTGCTGAGCTGTGAGCTCTGTTGTTCATTCAGGGCTGCTAAGCTGCTATGTTTAGTTCTGCTGCAACCTAACTCATAAGAAAACCCCTTTTTTTCCTCAGATGCTCTGTCTGGGGGGGATTGGGGCTTTCCTTGTGAGTGTCCGCCTCTCTGTCCTGCCCAGCTAGGAGGCAGTCTAGTCACTTTTTGCCTACCGAGGCTCCGCCCTGCTGGTGTGAGATTCGCCCTTTTGCTGCAGGCTCTGCCTTTCTGCTGTGGTCTCCGCCCTGTTGCCACGGGCTACGCCCTGCGGCGGAGTCTCTCTGTTGTACCGGGTTGCCTCGGCAATGGCAGGCTGCGTCAGCAATGGGCGTGTACCTCAGTAGGGGCTGATTGCCTCGGTAATGGCTGACGCCCCTCCCCTGCAGAGCTGCGCTTTAAAAAAACCTTTTCACCAGTAGCGTTTGGAATCGCCGTTTTGTTTGTCGCACTGCACTCCCCCAAACGCTGAGTCCCTGGGATTTCCTGGGCTGGGTCACAGTTCAAGACCCATTCAGTCTCAAGTTCAGCCCTCTCAGGTCTTAGTTTGCCAGTTCAACAGGGCACCCGTAACAGTGTGCTTTTGTATGGAGCGCTGTGGAGCGCCTCTGCGCTCCGGCGCGGGCCGGAGCCCCACCGGCTGCCGGCTATGCCAGCGGAGACCTCTGCCTAGCGTCCCGCGTCTCTTTTATACCTGGGAATTTCCCTGTTCTGTGGGCAACTAAGATCCGTCTGGAAATGCTTCCCCGACTCACCCTCTTTGTGCGTCCAGTGAGAGCTTCAATCCTGGGTTTGTTCTTTTAATTTAAAATTATCCATAAATAAATTTCCAGCATGCCCTTCAAGGTGACACTTTATTCTTTCCAAGGTATGCTGTCTCATTATACGGATGAGGAGTAATACAATAATCAGAAGTATTTCTATCACAGTGTAATAGAATTCTATATTCTAGACTAACTACTCTGTCCCCTAACCAGTGGACTGCTTGCCTAAGATTATTAATCTGATTAGCTAGATTCCGATCTTTTTTTTTTTTTACAGAGTTTGACCCTTTTATTTATTTATTTATTTATTTTGGAAGGGAGAAAGGCAGGAAGGGAGGGAAGGAGGACGGTAGGGAGAAAGGAAGAGATGAAGATAAGAAGGGAGGAAAAGGGGAGGGAGGAAGGGAGGGAGGGAGGGAGGGAGGGAGGGAGGGAGGGAGGGAGGGAGGGAAGGAAATCCAGCAATGAGAGAGACATTGCCGACCTGGATCTAGAGGTTTACAAGTTGATTTCTTTTTTTTTGAGAGAAGGAAAGCAAAAAAAAATGAGTAAAGGAGAGGAAGAAAGAGGAAGAGAAAGAGGGAGAGTGAATGGAAATATTGCTTTATTCTGAAAAAAATTGGGTATTAATAATGGCCAATCAATGTTTCATTTAAACCTATGAGTAGGTGTGATGTGGTATTGACAAGAATGTATATTTTGTGTATTTGAAGTGGAGAGCTCTATAAATATTTATTAAGTTCACTTGTTCTGGATCTGAGTTCAAGTCCTTGATATCCTTATTAATTTTCTGTCTCATTGTGTCTAAGTCTCTATGTATCTGGGTGTTAGGATCTTTAGCTCTTGTTGTTGCATTGATCCTTTTACCACTATATCTTTGTTGCTTTAAAATCTATTTTATCCGATACGAGAATTGCAACTCCTGCTTTTTATTTATTTATTTATTTTTGCTCTCCATTTGGTTGGTAAATCTTTCTCCATCCCTTTGTTTTGAGTCTTTGTGTATCCTTGCATGTGAAACAGGTCTGGATGTAACATGCCATTGGGTTTTGGCTGTGTCTTTTGATTGGGGGATTTAGTCAATTTAAATTTAGGGTTACTGCCATTTGATGTTAAGTGGCTCTTTTATCCATTCATTGGTGTAAATTCTTCTTTATGTTGGTGCTCTTTACTTTTTGGTATATTTTTAGAAAGGCTAATACTGGTTGTTTCTTTCTGTGTGTAATGCTTCTTTCAGAAGTTCTTGTAAAGCAGGCCTGGTGGTAATAAAATCTCTGAGTTCTTGCTTGTTCATAAAAGATTTTATTTTTCCTTCAGTTGTGAAGCTTAGTTTGGCTGGATATGAAATTCTGGGCTGAAGGTTCTGTTCTTTGAGGATGTTGAATATTGGCCCCCACTCTCTTCTGGCTTATAGAGTTTCTGCTGAGAGATCTGCTGTAAGTCTGATAGGCTTGCCTTTGTGGGTAACATGACCTTTCTCTCTGGCTGCCCTTAGTATTTTCTCCTTCGTTTCAACCCTGGTGAATCTAACGATTATGTGCCTTGGGGTTGCTCTTCTTGAGGAATATCTTTGTGGTGTTCTCTGTATTACCTGGGGTTGAATATTGACCTGCTTTGCTAGTTTAGGAAAATTTTCCTGAATAATATCCTGAAGGGTATTTTCCAGCTTGGATTCATTCCCTCCGTTACATTCAGGTACACCTATCAAACGTAAATTTGGTCTTTTCACATAGTCCCACATTTCTTGGAGACTTTGCTCATTCCTTTTTATCCTTTTTTCTCTAATCTTTTCTTCACGTTTTATTTCATTAAGTTGGACTTTGACCTCTGATATCCCTTCTTCTGCTTGAACAATTCGAGTGTTTAAACCTGTGCATACTTCTCGGAGTTCCTGTATTGTATTCTTCAGTTCCATTAATTCACTCATACTCCTCTCTAAGTTGTCTATTCTCAATAGGATTTCATCAAACCTTTTTTCAAAGTTCCTAGTTTCTTTACATTGGGCTACAACATGTTCTCTTAACTCACCAAAGTTTGTGATTATCCATTCCCTGAAGTGTGATTCTGTCATCGGGATGCACTGGTTCTCCATCAAGCCTTGTTCCATTGTTGATGTGGAACTGTGATCTTCTTTAGGGGGAGAGGCGTTCTGACTTTGAGTATTCTCAGCTTTTTTACACTGGTTTCTTCCCGTCATTATAAGTTTATCCTCCTGCGGTCTTTGAATTTACCAACTTTCAGATTAGGTCTCTTGAATGGACGTCCAAGTTGTTAGTTCCCAGGGCCAGAACAGCAGCGTTAAGACTAACGGTGCTTTTCTGCCCAGGATTCTCCTGTCTGGCTTCCTTCTTGTGTCCATAATAGGCGACTCTGCCTTCCCGGGGCTCCAAACCTCGGTCAGAAGGGGAACCAGTCTCGTTTACTTTGCACCAAGAGCTGCCTCATTGAGGTGCCGTCACAGCCACTGTGCCGGCCTCAGGAGTTGTGCTGGGGACCCGTGGGGGTCCTCCAAATCTCGGTCAGAAGGGGAGCCAGCCCTGTTTACTCTGCTCCGAAAGCTGCCGCACCAAGGTGCCAGCGAATCTGCTGCGCTGGGCACAAGAGTCTCGCTGATGACCCATGTGACTCCTCCACTGGGAATCTTCTGTTCCGTGAGTGACCAGAATTTATCTGAAAGTGTGGTGTCCTCTAGTTCTCCATGACTTCACTGAGAGCTGCAATCCCAAGATGTTAGCGATAGGCCATCTTGGATCGTTCTGCCGATTCCGATCTATTTTTGTTTGAGAATTCCATAGCAAAGCGGAGTTCCTTTGCCAATTGTTGACAAACTCAGCGTTTTGTCTGGAGGATTGCAAGAATACTCACTCCAGCCACAGTTGCTGTGGCCATGACTGCAATCAGACCCATAACTAAAATTAAAGTTGCAATAAATCCTCAGGGTCATTTTAAAACCTTTTGTAAAATGTCAGTAAAAATGTGCACTGAGGGAGATGCTTCCCAGGGATGAGACAGATTTACAGGTAGCCAGATTCCCTCTCGGGCTCTAACTAACAATATATATAGATTGATGAGAGTTGAAAAGAGAAGGATTAATGCAAGAAAAGAATCTACAATTTTGACATGCCGATTTGGAGTTAACAAAGTTAATTTGTAGCTCTCCTACTACTACCAGGTAAGGAAGTTTAACACTGCTCCCAATCCATATAGTTTTGTTTCTTAAAAACTCCAAAGGATAAGAATTAGAACCCAATCCTCTACTATACTTTCCTTCCCAGACCTTCATTGGTTTTAAAGCCATAAACATCTTCCAACGCTGTTTTTGTTCAGTTCCCAATCTTGGCCAAATCATTCTTGATCGTGGTCCTGCCCTGCCCCCATTTCTCCAAATAATAGGGGCATTTGTCTCAGTGCGTAATGACTCAGAACAGTTATTATTTTTTACCTGCCACTGAAGTGATTCTGTGTCACAAGAGGGCTGACAGGTGCAATTAATGCTAACTATCCCCTTAGGGGACCAATCAATAACAGTTCCATGGAAATCATTGTAGAGCAGCTCAGCCTCTGCCGAAACACCATCTTCCCAGATTAATATTTTTAACTTAGAGGACCACTCTTTTTTTTTTTTTTTTTTTTTTCTTTTTCTGAGACAGAGTCTTGCTCTATTGCCAGGCACCAGGCTGGAGTGCAGTGACACAATCATAGCTCACCGCAACCTCCACCTCCTGGATTCAAGCAATTCTCCGGCCTCAGCCTCCTGAGTAACTGCAATGCCACCACGCCCAGCTATTTTTTGTATTTTTAGTAGAAACAAGGTTTCACCATGTTGGCCAGGATGGTCTCGACCACTTGACTTCGTAATCCACCCGCCATAGCCTCCAAAGTGCTGGGATTACAGGCGTGAGCCACCGCGCCCGGCTAGAGGAGCACTCTAGTTTGTCTGCCTGTAGGTTTGGGGGAGCAAAAACATAACTTTTATTTCCTGAATTATTATAAAAAATACTAAAGCCAGAGATCATATGTAACTGAGCTCAAGTGTGACTTTTTCCAGATATTATGGCTAGCCATACTTGAATTTTTGCTTTTAAACATCCTTCAGCTGCTCCTAGGCATATAGGTAGATGTTCAGAGCTGAGAGATTCATCAAAGTACCTTCTTTTGAGGATGAGACAGGCCCCAATTATCTATTGGCTCCACCGTCCACAAGCTCTCATTAGTATATACATCTAAGGGGGTACCTAACCATGTCACAGATCACAACAAAGGAGGGAAAGGAATATATGCCTAATATGTAAAACTTCCTTTCACTTCTGCCCCAACTCCAGGAATTCCCACTGCAGTGGTGATAACCGCCATCATAGCTACCATCAAATTACTTATAGTAACAGGCTGCCCTGCTCTTATATTTTGTCTGCAATCCTTTTTTATATGTCCCCTTTTTCCACAGTTAAAACAAGCTCCAGGGAAAGGCATACCTCCTTCATTTATTATTTTTTTAATTGCATTTTAGGTTTTGGGGTACATGTGCAGAACATGCAAGACAGTTGCATAGGTACACACATGGGAGTGTGTTTTGCTGCCTTCCTCCCCTTCACCCACATTTGGCATTTCTCCCCAGGCTATCCCTCCCCAGCGCCCCTGACTGTCCCTCCCCTCTTCCCCCGAATAGACCCCAGTGTTTGGTACTCCCTTCCCTGTGTCCATGTGTTCTAATTTTTCATCACCCATCTATGAGTGAGAATATGTGGTATTTCATTTTCTGTTCTTGTGTCAGTTTGCTGAGAATGATGTTCTCCAGATTCATCCATGTCCCTACAAATGACATGAACTCATCTTTTTTGATTGCTGCATAATATTCCATGGTGTCTATGTGCCACATTTTCCCAATCCAGTCTATCATCGATGGACATTTGGGTTGGTTCCAGGTGTTTGCTATTGTAAACAGTGCTGCAATGAACATTCGTGTGCATGTGTCCTTATAGTAGAACGATTTATAGTCCTTTGGATATATACCCAGTAATGGGATTGCTGGGTCAATTGGAATTTCTATTTATAAGGCCTTGAGGAATCGCCACACTGTCTTCCACAATGGTTGAACTAGTTTACACTCCCACCAACAGTGTAAAAGTGTTCCTATTTCTCCACATCCTCTCCAGCATCTGTTGTCCCCAGATTTTTTAATGATCACCATTCTAACTGGCGTGAGATTGTATCTCAATGTGGTTTTGATTTGCATCTCTCTAATGACCAGTGATTATGAGCATTTTTTCATATGTTTGTTGGCCTCTTGTATATCTTCTTTTGTAAAGTGTCTGTTCATATCCTTTGCCCATTTTTGAATGGGCTTGTTTGTTTTTTTTTTTCTTCTGTAAATCTGTTTGAGTTCTTTGTAAATTCTGGATATCAGCCCTTTGTCAGATGGGTAGACTAAAAATTTTTTCCCATTCTGTTGGTTGCTGATCCACTCTAGTGACTGTTTCTTTTGCCATGCAGAAGCTGTGGAGCTTCATTAGGTCCCATTTGTCTATTTTGGCTTTTGTTGCCAATGCTTTTGGTGTTTTGTTCATGAAGTCCTTGCCTACTCCTATGTCCTGAATGGTTTTGCCTAGATTTTCTTCTAGGGTGTTTATGGTGCCAGGTCTTATGCTTAAGTCTTAAATCCATCTGGAGTTAATTTTAGTGTAAGGTGTCAGGAAGGGGTCCAGTTTCTGCTTTCTGCACATGGCTAGCTAGTTTTCCCAACACCATTTATTAAACAGGGACTCCTTTCCCCATTGCTGGTTTTTGTCAGGTTTATCCAAGATTGTATGGTTGTAGATATGTTGTGTTGCCTCCGATGCCTCTGTTCTGTTCCATTGGTCTATATCTCTGTTTTGGTACCGGTACCATGCTGTTTTGATTACTGTAGTCTTGTAGTATAGTTTGAAATCCGGTAGTGTGATGCCCCGCGCTGTGTTCTTTTTGCTTAGAATTGACTTGGCTATGCGGGCTCTCTTTTGGTTCCATATGAAGTTCATGGTGGTTTTTTCCAGTTCTGTGAAGAAAGTCAATGGTAGCTTGATGGGGATAGCGTTGATTCTGTAAATTACTTTGGGCAGTATAGCCATTTTGACGATATTAATTCTTCCTAACCATGAACATGGAATGTTTCTCCATCTGTTTGTGTCCTCTCTGATTTCGTTGAGCAGTGGTTTGTAGTTTTCCCTGAAGAGGTCCCGTGCGTTCCTTGTGAGTTGTATTCCTAGGTATTTTATTCTTTTTGTAGCAATTGTGAATGGCAGTTCGTTCTTGATTTGGCTCTCTTTAAGTCTGTTATTGGTGTAGAGGAAGGCTTGTGATTTTTGCACATTGATTTTATATCCTGAGACTTTGCTGAAGTTGCTTATCAGTTTCAGGAGTTTTGGGGCTGAGGCAGTGGGGTCTTCTAGGTATACTATTATGTCGTCTGCAAATAGTGACAATGTGGCTTCCACCTTTACTCTTTGAATACCCTTTATTTCTTTTTCTTGCCTGATTGCTGTGGCTAGAACTTCCAGTACTATATTGAATAGGAGTGGTGACAGAGGGCATCCTTGTCTAGTGCCGGATTTCAAAGGGAATGCTTCCAGTTTTTGCCCATTCAGTATGATATTGGCTGTTGGTTTGTCATAAATAGCTTTCATTACTTTGAGATACATTCCACCGATACTGAGTTTATTGAGGGTTATTAGCATAAAGGGCTGTTGAATTTTGTCAAATGCCTTCTCTGCATCAATTGAGATAATCATGTGGTTTTTGGTTTTGGTTCTGTTTATGTGGTGAATTACATTTATAGACTTGCATATGTTGAACCAGCCTTGCATCCCCGGGATGAATCCTACTTGATCATGATGGATAAGTTTTTTGATGTGCTGTTGCAATCGGCTTGCCAATATTTTATTGAAGATTTTTGCATCTATGCTCATCATGGATATTGGCCTGAAGTTTTCTTTTCTTGTTGGATCTCTGCCGGGTTTTGGTAACAGGATGATGTTATTCTCGTAAAATGATTTGGGAAGGATTCCCTCTTTTTGGATTATTTGGAATAGTTTCAGAAGAAATGGTACCAGCTCCTCTTTGTGTGTCTGGTAGAATCCGGCTTTGAACCCATTTGGACCTGGGCTTTTTTTTGTGTGGTAGGCTCTTAATTGCTGCCTCAACCTCAGACCTTGTTATTGGTCTATTCACAGTTTCGGCTTCCTCCTAGTTTAGGCTTGGGAGGACACAGGAGTCCAGGAATTTATCCATTTCTTCCAGGTTTACTAGTTTATGTGCATAGAGTTGTCTGTAATATTCTCTGATGATGGTTTGAATTTCTGTGGAATCTGTGGTGATTTCCCCTTTATCATTTTTTATTGCATCTATTTGGTTGTTCTCTCTTTTTTAATCAATCTGGCTAGTGGTCTGCCTATTTTGTTGATCTCTTCAAAAAACCAGCTCTTGAATTTATTAATTTTTTGAAGGGTTTTTCATGTCTCTATCTCCTTCAGTTCTGATCTGATCTTAGTTATTTCTTGTCTTCTCCTAAGTTTTGAGCTTTTTTGATCTTGCTCCTCTAGCTCTTTCAATTTTGACAATAGGGTGTCAATTTTGCATCTCTCCACTCTTCTCATATGGGCACTTATTGCTATATACTTTCCTCTAGAGACTGCTTTAAATGTGTCCCAGAGATTCTGGTATGTTGTGTCTTCGTTCTCGTTGGTTTCAAAGAACTTTTTTATTTCTGCCTTCATTTCATTGTTTATCCAGTCAACATTCAAGAGCCAGTTGTTCAGTTTCCATGAAGCTGTGCGGTTCTGGGTTAGTTTCTGAATTCTGAGTTCTAACTTGATTGTACTATGGTCTGAGAGACTGTTTGTTATGATTTCTGTTGTTTTGCATTTGCTGAGGAGTGCTTTACTTCCAATTATGTGGTCAATTTTAGAGTAGGTGTGATGTGGTGCTGAGAAGAATGTATATTCTGTAGATTTGGGGTGGAGAGTTCTGTAAATGTCTATCAGGTTTGCTTGCTCCAGGTCTGAGTTCAAGCCCTGGATATCCTTGTTAATTTTCTGTCTGGTTGATCTGTCTAATATTGACAGTGGAGTGTTAAAGTCTCCCACTATTACTGTGTGGGAGTCTAAGTCTCTTTGTAAGTCATTAAGAACTTGCCTTATATATCTGGGTGCTCCTGTATTGGGTCCATATATATTTAGGATCGTTAGCTCTTCTTGTTGTATTGATCCTCTTACCATTATGTAATGACCTCCTTTATCTGTTTTGATCTTTGTTGCTTTAAAGTCTATTTTGTCAGAGATGAGAATTGCAACTCCTGCTTTCTTTTGCTCTCCATTTGCTTGGTAAATCTTCCTCCATCCCTTTATTTTGAGCCTTTGTGTATCCTTGTATGTAGATGGGTTTCCTGGATACAGCACACTGATCGGTTTTGGTTTTTATCCAATTTGCCAGTCTATGTCTTTTGATTGGTGCGTTTAGCCCATTTACATTTAGGGTTAATATTGTTATGTGTGAATTTGATACTGCCATTTTGATGCTAAGTGGCTGTTTTGCCTGTTAGTTAATGAAGATTCCTCATTTTGTTGATGCTTTTTAGCATTTAGTGTGTTTTTGGAGTGGCTGGTACTGGTTTTTCCTTTCTATGTGTAGTGCCTCTTTCAGGAGCTCTTGTAAAGCAGGCCTGGTGGTGACAAAATCTCTGAGTACTTGCTTCTTCGCAAAGGATTTTATTTTTCCTTCACTTATGAAGCTTGGTTTGGCTGGATATGAGATTCTGGGTTGAAAGTTCTTTTCTTTAAGGATGTTGAATATTTGCCCCCACTCTCTTCTTGCTTGTAGAGTTTCTGCCAAGAGATCTGCTGTGAGTCTGATGGGCTTCCCTTTGTGGGTGCCCCGATCTTTCTCTCTGGCTGCCCTTAGTATTTTCTCCTTCATTTCAACCCTGGTGAATCTGACGATTATGTGCCTTGGGGTTTCTCTTCTTGTGGAGTATCTTTGTGGTGTTCTCTGTATATCCTGCATTTGAGTGTTGGCCTGCCTTGCTAGGTTGAGGAAATTTTCCTGGATAATATCCTGAAGAGTATTTTCCAGCTTGAATTCGTTATCTTCGTCCCCTTCTGGTACACCTATCAAATGTAGGTTAGGTCTCTTCACGTAGTCCCACATTTCTTGGAGACTTTGTTCATTCCTTTTTGTGTTTTATTTCATTGAGTTGATCTTCGACTTCTGATATTCTTTCTTCTGCTTGGTCACTTCGGCTGTTGAAACTTGTGCATGTTTCGTGACGTTCTCGTGTTGTGTTTTCCAGCTCCTTCAATTCATTCATATTCCTCTCTAAGTTATCCATTCTTGTTATCATTTCCTCAAATCTTTTTTCAAGGTTCTTAGTTTCTTTGCATTGATTTAGAACATGTTCTTTTAGCTCACTGATGTTTCTCATTACCCACCTTCTGAAGTCTGATTCTGTCATTTCGTCACAGTCATTCTCCGTCCAGCTTTGTTCCCTTGCTGGTGACGAGTTTTGGTCCTTTGTAGGAGGCGAGGTGTTCTGGTTTCAGGTGTTTTCCTCCTTTTTTTGCTGGTTTCTTCCCA
Source organism: Callithrix jacchus (assembly GCF_049354715.1). Classification (NCBI taxonomy): domain Eukaryota; kingdom Metazoa; phylum Chordata; class Mammalia; order Primates; family Cebidae; genus Callithrix; species Callithrix jacchus. The sequence goes on from NC_133506.1 coordinate 62,082,081, forward strand.
TCTTTGTGGATTTATCCACCTGTCATCTGAGTAGTTGCTGACTTTTTGATTGGGTCTCTGAGTGGACGCCCAGATTGTTGATGATGAGGTATTTCTGTTAATTGGTTTTCCTTCTACCAGTCTAGACCCTCTGCTGTATGACTGCTGAGGTCCACTCCAGGCTCTGCTTGTCTGGGGTACACCTGTAGCAGCTGCAGAATAGTGACGGATGCTACCATTTCTTCTTCTGCTATCTTCGTCCCATAATGATGCCTGCCTAATGTCAGTCTGATCAGTCCTTTTTGAGGTGACTCTGGATATACAGAGGTTAGGGAGTTGCTTGAGGTGACGGTCTGTACTTTATAGGAGCTCAAGTGCTGAGCTGTGAGCTCCATTGTTCATTCAGGGCTGTTAGGCTGCTACATTTATGTCTGCTGCAGCAGACCTCTTAAAACCCCTTTTTTTCCTCAGATGCTCTGTCTCGGGGAGTTGGGGCTTTCTTTATGAGTGTCCGTTGCACTATCCTGCCCAGCTAGGAGGCGGTCTAGTCACTATTTGCCTGCCAAGGCTCTGCCCTGTTGATGTGGGGTCTGCCCTGTTGCTGCAGGCTCCGCCGTGGGCTCTGCACTGCTGCCACGGGCTCGGCCCTGTGGTGGAGTCTCTCTGTTATGGTGGGTTGCCTCGGCAATGGCAGGCTGCATCAGCAATGGGAGTGTACCTCACTAGGGGCGGATTGCCTCGGTAATGGAGGACGCCCCTCCCCCACCAAGCTGCACTGTCCTGGGTTCAGCTGTGCCAGCAGTGAAACTCTCCACCTGGAGCATTTCGAATTGCCATTTTGTTTGTCCCTGTGGGGGTGAAATCCACTGAGCCTGCTTGCCTGGCTCCCTGCCTCAGAGTGCCCCTCTTTTTTCTTTTTTTTAAGTTGAACGGATGGCTCTCTCCCAGGTGTTTCGGTCACCTGCTGTTAGAGCACCGGGATCTGTGTGATTTCCTGTGCAGCGACCCACTGCACTGGCTCAAACGCCACTTCCCAGGAATCTCCTGGTCTGGCTCACTGTCCAAGTCCCCTTTAATCAGATGGATATGCTAATCTGCCCTCCCAAATCTCAGATTGCCGGTTTAGTAGGGCACCCGGACCAGTGTGTTTTGAGCGGAGTGTTGCAGAGTGCTGCTGCGCTGCGGCGCCGGCCGAAGCGGCCGCAATAGCCAAAATGGCTGTGCTTGCGTCCTGTGTCTCTCCTACACCTGGGAATTTCCCCGTTCTGTGGGCAACAAAGATCGGTCTGGAAATGTGGCTTTGACTCACCCTATGCACATTCACTGAGAGCTGCGATCCTGAGTTGTTTTTACCGCGCCATCTTGAGGTGCATCCCCAAATTGAAATTCTCCTTCGTTTATTTTTAAACCTGCCATGACTTGAGCTAATAAAATAGCTTTGTGTAAATTTCCACCAATACCATCACAAGCTTTAAGGTACTCCATCAAATGAGCCTTTCCTTTAATATGTCATATGGCAGCCTGACATTCTGCATTTGTGTTGTCAAATGCTCAAAACTATGGTACTATGTCCTGAGCTTGTGTGTCTGCGATTGCCTTTCTCACTGTTTCTTGTAGTCTAGCTATGAAGTCTGCATATGGCTCCTCTGGCTCTTGTCTCACTGTACTAAAAGACGGAAATTTTTTACCTCCCGATGTAATCTTTTTCCAAGCTCTTAAACACCTTCCTAACCTGCTCTTTGGCCAAATCAGTCATAGCAGCCTGTGCATGTGAGGAGCCCATGCACCAATTCCTGTGAGCTGTTTCTGCAGAAATATTCATTGGAGGCTGAGCATTGGCATTCAGCTTAGCCTGAATATTAGCCTTGTCAGCCCACCAGGTCCTAAGCTGTAGGAATTGAGAAGGAAATAGGCAAGCTCAAGTTTAAGTGTCCCAGTCAGCAGAAATTAATCTATTAGAGGTGGTCACATTTTTTAACCATCCCATAACAAACAGAGATCCCGGGCCATATTGGCTAATTGCTTGTTTAAATTCTTTTAGAAGTTTACATGGAAAAGGATCAAATGTTCCCTGAAACTGTCCTTGTTGATTTGGGGGCTGTATTGTAACAGGAAACTGCCAAGCCTCTAAATCTCCATCCCTGTGAGCCTGTCGTATTCCAGCCTCTATAGACCCAATCCACAGGGGGGAATCTAACCATGTCATAGGTCACAACGAAGGAGGGAAAGGAATATATGCCCAATGGGTAATTTCCCAATTACTGCTGTGGAGGACATAAATACTACCACTGGAGTGGCAAGTGTCACTTTAGAAACAGCATCTGATTCCTCTAACGGAGGATGTCAGGTGGATCTAGCCACTCTTTGATTAAACACTGAGGAGGAGCTGACAGACTTCTTCTTTTTCCTCATTTTTTTTCTTTTTTTTTTTTTACCTGGGTTATCTTTAATTTCCTCATCCCAATTATATTATCCTTCTTCCGCTGAATCTTCCTCCTCATCATCAGTTTGAAATGGCTCTAATTCTGAATGCACCATTGCCCAAACTGACCATACTGGAATAGGAATATCCTCAGCTCCTCCTTTACATGCCTTTTTTAGAGTAGTACCCACTTTTTCCCATTCCTCTATATTCAAAGTTCCCTGCTCAGGAAACCAGGGGCAATATCTTTCAACTGCATTAAAAAGCTGTGTTAAGCAGCTACTACTACTTTAACTCCCCCTCTTCTAAGCAAATGATAAAGCAAGCTAAGGTCAGCTTTGCGTTTGCTTGAACCTTGTCCCATTGTTATCCTGATGCTTCCAAGTTCTGCCTAATTTACCTGGGAGGTTTTTTCAAGCATTCTCAGGTGTCCTTCAGCTTAGATTAGCTTCTCATTTCTCCATCGCTCAGGCAACCTTTCATCCTGGGTTTGATTTCCACATTTGGGCACCACTTACTGAGACCAGCATGGTCATGGGCCCAACCCAAGCAGCACTGAAAGAATTAAGAGTCAGACACAAGTTTAGAGTGCAAAGTGGGCTCAGGGGCTGACAGCGTTCCCAGCTGAAAGCCCAGAGCAGACTCTGACCCACATATTTACTCACTTGTGAATTTATTCAAGTGTGAACACTGATTATTTTTAACAAGCAGGTATTCTATGTATTTTCATAGAATAAAGACAAATTAGGCAGGCAGCTAGTGCCTGTTCACTACTATTTAAAAACAAACTAGAAAGCACTCTTTGCAAGAGAGCAATGGGGGCAGGGTTATGTATCCTGTGTTTTAAGAACTAGTTTAACTATTACATGACATCTATATATTGTTTACTTATTCTAGAAGGCCCTAAGCAGTTTTCCACCTGGGTATGGCTCAGTGTTCCTTGCCATCGTTTCTCAGTAAATAATATAATTCATCACACACATCAAGTTTCGTTCTCATCAATCATGTGACTCAGCCATTCTTTCTCCTAGCTATACATCCAAGAAAACGGAAAACATCCATCCACTCAAACACGTGGATGTGAATGTTCACAGCAGTGTCATGGACACAGAGGGACCACTATGGTTCGAGAGCAGAACAGGTGATATTACACTAATGGGACCAGGACAGCAGGTGCCAACTAGGAGGGCCTTGGGCAGCAGGGCACCTGGATGCCCTGTGACTCAGGACTTGTGCCTCCAGGTTTGGATGCCAGAGACAGACTCAGCCCAGGCAAAAGCCCTCCCCCTGGAAGTTCTCTTTATCCCAAGCTTTTCCCTGTCCCTGGAGTTAGGCATCCTCCAGGCTCTGGGTGGAAGGACAGATGAGCCAGGTTTAAGACAACACGTCTAGAACAGTGAGTCCCACTTTGTGTCGGGCACTTCCTCCACAGCATCCCCCTTAATCCTCCTGCTCTCATGAAGGACAATTAACCCCATTTAAAAAATCGAAGCAGAATTTGTATACCATCAAATTTGCCATTTTGATGTGTACACCCAGTGGTTTTTAGCACATCATAAGGTTATGCAGCCACAGCCACTATCTAGTTTGAGAACTTTTTTTCTTTTTGAGACAGAGTCTGACTCTGTTGCCCAGGCTGGAGTGCAGTGGTGTGATCTTGGCTCACTGTAACCTCCGCCTCCTGGGTTCAAGAGATTCTCCTACCCCAGTCTCCTGAGTAGCTGGGACTACAGGTGCCTGCCACCATGCCCAGCTAATCTTTTGTATTTTTAGTAGAGACAGAGTTTCACTGTGTTAGCCAGGATGGTCTCAATCTCCTGACCTTGTGATCTGCCCGCCTCAGCCTCCCAAAGTGCTAGGATTACAGGCATGAGCCACCGCACCCGGCCCAAGACCATTTTTATTACCAAACAGAAACCGTGTCTCATCAGCAGTCCACCAACAGTGGCTGGAAAATACTCAGGAAAGAAAATGGATAGTTGCATCTATACTGACTCTGCAGCCATTTTTTCTTGTCATTATTCCCTAAACAACACAGTATAGACCCATTTACATGGCTCTATATTGTATTTGGTATTGTAAGTAATCTAGAGATGAATCTAATTGTACAGGAGGATATGCATAAGAGGCCTTAAATAAGAGGCCATCTTATATAAGGCACTCGGGCATCTGTGGATTCTGGTATCTGTGGGGGATCCTGGAACCAAACCCCATGGATACTATACCAAGGGATGACTATAAACCCTCACCCAGGAAGGCTTCTCCATGGAGAAAGGGCCCAGTTCAGGATGCACAGGGACATGCTCCCTGGAGTGCCATCCATTCATCTGTTCACCCATCAGCCCATCTCTGGTGCTGTCCCAGTTACAGCCTTAGCAAGTGGAGACAAGAAGGCCCAGATGACGTTTCCAGCTTCGAGGTCTTGAGAAGCTGCTGCCAGGATGGAGGAGTGAATCAATTTCCTCCAGGATCCAGAGAGCATCCCAGCAGCCTCAGGGTCGGGAGAGGAGGCCAGCCTCTCCGGGAGCCAGACAGGCCAGCAGCAGGGTGGGTCAGACACATGTGAGTTGTGGGAGCCTAATGAGGGGAAGAGGAGAAGGCACTGCAGAGGGATCTCCTGCTGTCTTGCAGCTCTCCCAGGGCAGAAGCTGAGTGCGGATCAGCTGGCCCTGGTCTACAGCACGCTGGGGCTCTGCCTGTGCACCGTTGTATGCTGCTTCCTGGTGGCGGTGGTCTGTTTCCTCAAGAAGAAGGGGGATCCCTGCTCCTGCCAGGCCTGCACAAGGCCCTGTCATAATCCGGCCAAGTCTTCCCAGGGTGAGTGCATGGAACTGGGGTCCTTGCCCTTCTCGCTGCTTGGGTGACGAGCCTCAGGCCACCCCTCAGTCCTGTCACTGCCCCTGCTTCTAAGCAGAGAGGCCCGGGGCTCATCCCTGTTACCTGCTGTAGCTTGATAAGATCAGGTTAAGACATCGTGGAAGGCAGATATCTGGGTGAGGGGCACCCAGAAAGGGTGGGTGTGGGGTGCCGGCCTTCAGGCTTGCCTGGGCCTCGGGTCCTCAAGACGCAGGGCCATCAGGGCTAAGCACAGGAGGAGCATCCCCTTGGTGGGCATGGCAGACTTGGGGCTGGGCAGAAGTGAGAGCCAAGATTTGCCTGCCCACCCCTGCCCCAGCACAGGTTCTAGTCAGCAACTGGGGGACATTGACACTGGCCTGGGGGCATCCTAGGATGGTGGGTGATTGCCCTCAGTTCCTGGGCCAGGGAGAATGTGGCTGCACACACCGTCACTCCTACCCCAGTGCAGGGCCAGACCTGGCCCACACCCTCCACTCTCGCCTCTACAGATCACGCAATGGAAGCCAGAAGCCCCATGGGCACATCCCCCAAGCCAGTGGAGACTTGTAGCTTCTGCTTCCCCGAGTGCAGGGTGCCCACCCAGGAGAGCATGGTCATGCCTGAGACCCCTGACCCCACTTGCACTGGAGGGTGGGGATGCCATGCCAGGACCACAGTTCTGCAGCCCTGCCCACGTATCCCAGACAGCTACCTTGGCATCGTGTGTGTGCCTGCCCAGGAGGGGGGCCCGGGTGCATAAATGGGGGGCATAAAGGGAAAGGATGAGGGAGACAGATGGAGAGAGGGGGAGAGAGAGAGGTGAGAAGAGGGGAGAGAGCTAGGGAGAGAGATATGGGGAGAGAGAGGCAGAGGAGGCAGAGAGAGAGAGACACAGAGGGAGAGAGGCAAAGAGGGAAAGAGGCAGAGAGGCAGAGAGGGAGGGAAAGAGCAGGAGGTCCGGGCTCTCTGGGCCCCAGTTTCCAGTGCCGCCGTAGGTCGCCATCACCTGACCACACGTGATAAAGTCCTGGTGCTGCTGCTCACAGCCCCCAAGAGCCCCTCCTCCTGGAGAATAAAACCTGTGACGACTACCCTTCCTCACTGGGTTTTGGTTGTGTCTAATGAACGGAGACATTCCGCCTATCACGTTCTGGGCTCAAATCTCCACCAAACACTGCCCCCTCAGTTTGGGAGGACCTGTGGTGCCCCCATCTCACCAGGCTCCCAAGGAAGCTTGTGACTTTGGGTTAGGCCCTAAGCAGCCGAGTACCCACTGGGGCTCTGCCTCTCTCTTTCTCTAAGAGGGAGAAAGAGACCAAAGAATGGTCTGCAGAGAGGGCACCTGTGCAAACACCAAGGAACCAGAGGCTTCGGCTGTCTTCATTTCCTCATGGACACACATTCCCTTCCGTGCCTCCTTAGTGAAGGCATGAAGCATACCATGTGTGTATGTGCATGTGTGTGCATGCATTTCTGTGTATGTGTGTGTGCATGTGTGTGTGTGTGTGTGTGCATGTGTGTGTCTGTGCATGTATGTATGTACGTGTGTGTGTTGTAGGGGTGTGTAGTGGACAGGAAGGAGAGGGCAGCTCTAGCTCAAAGCTGCAAAAAAGATTGAAATTCCCTGGACCACAGCAAGAGAATGTTTTCATTTGCATCCACTTTTTAACATTTACAGCTGTATCTTGAGTAGCATGTAAACCTTAAGTTCTTTAACTATACTTAGAAGCATTTTCACAGTAAGATAAATCCATAATAATGTACAATGAAATTATGCACCCTGCACCCCCCAAAATTACCTTCCATACCTACACCCACCAAACGATCCCGCATCGCACTTCAGGAGGTATAGACAGCAAGCCAGGGGCTCCATCGTTCATTCTGTCTTTTCACCATCCGTGAGCTACAAGGCTGTGTTGGTCCGCTAGGGCTACCTTAAAGTATCACAGACTGGGCAGCTTCAGCAACAGAAACTCACTGTCTCACAGTCCTGGAGGCTGTAAGTTCAAGATTAAGGTGTTGGAAGGAAAGGTCCCTTTCCAGGGCGGTGCAGGAAGGCTGTTCCAGGTCTCTCTCCGGGCTTGTAGGTGGCCTTCCTGTGTCTCTTCACTCTGTCCAAATTTCCTCTTTACATAAGGACACCAGTCATATTGAATTGGGCACCCCCTATTGACCTTGTTTTTCATTGTTAATTTATTTCAAGATCACATTCTCAAGCACTGGGGCTTAGGACATCAACACAGAAATTTCGGGGAACAAACTCAACCCATCACACAGGCCTTCCCCGAGGCCATCTCTGAGTAAGTGTTGTCTACAGGCAAGTTCGCATCTAAAGAGTGTCTGTCCAAGACATGCATCTGGCCCCTGGTCCCGCCAGTCCACACGGCCAATGATGAGACCAGGTGGCATTGTTTCCTCACCGCCATGCCTCACGCACACAGCTGCCTTTTTATAACAGTGTGGACACAAATCCTGGCATTGGTGCAGACGCTTGCTGGTTGTGGGCAAAGCTGCCCTACATCAGTGTGCTGCAAAGATGTGGCTTAGAAGGTGCAGATTTCTATTCCTTCCGATCTGTGGCTGGCGCAGTGGCTCAAGCCTGTAATCCCAGCACTTTGGGAGTCCGAGGCGGGTGGATCACGAGGTCAAGATATCGAGACCATCCTGGTCAACATGGTGAAACCCCGTCTCTACTAAAAATACAAAAAATTAGCTGGGCACGGTGGCGCGTGCCTATAATCCCAGCTACTCAGAAGGCTGAGGCGGGAAAATTGCCTGAACCCAGGAGGCGGAGGTTGCGGTGAGCCGAGATCGCACCATTGCACTCCAGCCTGGGTAACAAGAGCGAAACTCCATCTCAAAAAAAAAAAAAAAAAAAGATTTGCTCATCTGAACTGAAGGGGCTCTGTAGGGTACCTCTGGAATAGCCGGTGTGTTAGGGGTGCTAAAAACAGGGTGCCCATGCTCAACCCCAGCTTCAACCACACAAATAATCTCATGGTGTTTCTTTGTCAGTTTTTTAAATTGATCTTTTGTACTTTTTTTTTCTAGAGAGGGAGCCTTTGGTAGAAAGAAAATTTGAAACTCTAAATACTGTCCACTTTATCTATGTACCATTGGTCCTACCCTCAAAATATATCCTGATTCCAGCCACTTGTCATAACCTCTTTAATCTGAGTTCCCATCATTTCTCACCTGGGTTACTGTACCAGCCTCCCCACTGGCCTCTTCGCTGCCACCTGGCCCCCTCCCCAGGGCTCAGCAAGATTTTTCTGCAAAGGACTTGGTAGTAAGCATCTTGGGCTTGGTGGACCCTGCGGTCTTTGTTGCGCTTACTTGACAATTCTTCAGCTCTGCGGCCGCAGCCCCAAGGCAGCCACAGACGAGAAATGAACACAGGGGAGGAACTGTGGCTCTAATAAACCTTTATTCACCATAAGGAGGGGGCTGCCTCTGGATTGTGGGCCATAGTTTCCCATCCCCTGCCTGACTTCATGGCAACACTGACCTTAGTATTTATGCTTCTTAAAAACACGTGTAAGCCAAGTGCAGTGGCTCTTGCCTGTAATCCTAACACTAAGAGGCCGAGGCTGGAGGATTGCTTGGGGCCAGGAGGTCCAGACCAGCCTGGACCTCCTGGCCTAGCAAGATCCCTTCTCTATAAGAAACCATTTCAAAAGCAACCAGGCATGGGGCCCACACATGTAGTCCCAGCTACTCAGGAGGCTGAAGTGGGAGAATCGCTTGAGCCTGGGAATTCAGGGCTGCAGTGAGCTGTGATTAGGCCACTGCACTTCAGCCCGGGTGACAGAGTAAGATCCTGTCTTTCTCTGCTCGCATGTGTATGTGTGGGGGTGGGGGGTTGTCTACAAGATATACCTTTAATTGATCACAGCCAACCCTCAAATAACATGCATAGTGTAGAAAACTTACAATGCTACACTCCCAACTTTTCCCCCCCTCAGATCCTGTGACCATCTTCCTCTTCTCATTGACTCTACATGAAGGGGATTTCTGGTGGGGGAGGGTGGCTGGTGAGAAGTGAGGTACCAACAAACTAGCAAAGGGTCTTCTGGCTATCTAGGGACAGCTCTTGTGTGGTCCCCCATCTAGTCTCAAGAGTTCTGGGCCAGTCACCCTGGGACCTCTGTGCTGTGTCTCTGGATCCAGCCTCCTTGGGAAGGACCCTGGGAGACCCAGCACAGCGGGGTGCCTGGCCTGACAAACATCCTCCTGTTCCTCTGGCTGTGTGGCTCAGGAATAGGCCCAGACAGTGTGTCCAGGTGTGCCAGGCCACGTCACTGCCCCCTTTGTGATGGGCCCAGAGGACCTTGTGGGGCGAGCATGAAGCTAGGCACCAGAGCCTGGAACCAAGTTCCTCTCCCTGTGTCCTGGAGTGGGGGTCCATTCCCGAGAAGACTCTCAAATGCCTGTGGGTCCTGATGAGGGAGGGAAGGGTCTGTGGACTGAGGGGCCCATTGGTAGAGGACTTTGAGCACCACGCCTCAGGGGTCTGATCAGTGGGGGTCTGGTCTGCAAAGGGTTGAACTCTGGGGCTCAGACACAGCAAACCTGGTCAGTGGAGGCCTGGCTAGAGGGGCCTGGCCAGCTGGCCACTAGGTGACCTTAGGCAGGGGTTTGTCCTTGGAGCCTCCTTTCCTCTGTCCATAGCAGGGAGGAGTTGTGGCACCCCAGAGGGTTACTGGGAGGAGGAGTGAGGAGGTATATGGGACCCGGCTCTGCCGCACAGATCTACCCCATTACACCCTAGCTGAGTCCCTGCTAAGGAAGGGGCACCGAGGCCCTCTGCCCTCAACCCTCAACCTTCAACTGTCAGCCCCTCACCTCCCTGTCTGCATCCCCAAGACTGGCCCAGATGGGGAGGTCTGAGATTGGGGAGCACACATAGATGTTCTGATGCTGGCTATGGGTCCCAGGGGTGGTGACAGTAACAAGGACCTGGGTGCACATGTGAGTGTGCCAGCCAGGCCTGGCCTGAGCAGTGACACATGCATGTAATCATCAGGGCACTCACATACATGCGCACACTCACCTGCACAAACACACCGCACACACGCATGTTGACACTTCAGGGGCTGGAGGGCGCTGACTCTGGGCCCTGATGACCCAGGCAGGGGCCCACTGTAATAGGTGCCGTGACCTTCAGTGTCACTGGTGCTGGGTACCTACCCACCTGCCCTCTCTCTGTCTGGAGCTCTTGGAGACAAGACACACAGTGGTGTGTAGTTCTGCACAGAGGGGGTTTTTCCTAAGTGAGAGGCACAGCTGGATCAGCAGACTCAGATGAGTGTGACCTGCTCTGTTCCCTCCCTGCTGACCTGGGACAGTCGCGACCTGGTGGGCAGTGCTGGCCTCTAGGCAGGAGCTGAGGAGGGTCATCCCTGAGCACTCACCGGGTGCCCATTCTGCACTAACTGTGTGGACAGTTTTCCTTCATCCTCACAGCAACTTGGTAGGGTGGGTGCTGCCCACAAATGTACCCATTTGACAAATGAGCTGTCTAGAGTCAGAGAAGCAGATCCTGGCCCGGGGACCCAGATGTGACCCTGGGATGTGCTCTCAGGCCTGCCATGTGCTGTGCTGGGCTCAAGCCCTGAACTCTGTGGCCTCCCTGTCCTGGATTTCAAATCTTCCTGGAGTTCTGGACTTCAGTGGGGCAGAGCCTGGCCCTGGAAGAGCCACTAAAATAGAGCCCCTATGGGTGGTGGGGAGGTGGGGGTTCTCAGTCCAATTTTGTGCCTTAAGCTGGAAGGAGGTCTCACCAACTCAGACTTCAGGTGCAGTCACTGACGGTTGCTGCGGGACCCACTGGACACATGGGGTCCTTCCTCTAGGAGAGGGGTAGGGAGCCCTTTGCCCTCAGTCAGTTGTGGAAAATGAAGAAGCTCTGGAGGGCTGCCTGGAGGGTGATGACTGTCCCTCGCTGTCAAAGGGGCTTGGGGACTGGGACCTTCCCCAAGCATACCTTTGTCTGATCCTCTGGAGGCCTTGCCCTTCTTTTGCCCCAAGTATTCCTGGGAGGGATGGCCCCCCTGGGTGTTCTCTGGGACCAAGGCCCCAGAGTTCTCTTGTTTCTTGGTGACCTGGGAAAATGAAGCCGCCTCCTATATTGACAGCTGGGAATTGTGGAGTCTGCTGTCCCTCCACCTGAGACGGGGTCTCCATGAGCACAGAGGCTGCTCAGGATTCAATAGATCATTTTTCCCCAAAAACCAAACATCCTCCTGGCTTGGCTGGCATTATTCCTAAAGTGGCTTCCCTTGCCAGAATGAGCGAGAATTGAAATAGAACAGAGCAGTCACCAGATGTCTTGCTTCCTACAGAAAACTGGGTATCTTCATGGAGATCGATCCTTTAGAGATATCCAGTTCCTGACCCCATCTGCCTCCAGGTTCCTGGAGCAGCTCATCGTGAGCCCTTCACCCTTGGCAGGTGGGGGCCAGTTGCCCTGCCAGTGCAGGTGTATGTCCATCTTGTTGCATTTGAGGACAATAGGCCTCTCTTTCCAGTTTGCCCTGTGCTCAAGTCCTCAGGGAGGAGCCCACCTCAGGTTGGAGGCGAGGACTCCAGAGACTGGGGCAGGAGTGGGGTCACTGGGTCTGGCCCCATGTCACCTGGAAGAGGTGGCAGAATGGGGCTCATCGGGTCGGAGGGTGTCTGGGGTACAGCAGGAGTGGTTTGGGTGTTTTCCGGAGCGCTCAGATACAGCAGAACCGTTGGATGACTTTGTCTCGCGGGATGGTGATGAATGAGGTCATGGATACCCTGCATGTGCATGGATAAGGGGACATTTTTGACAAGTAGGAGCAGGTACAGATCAGGCTGCTTTCTTGAGGGAGGTAGAGCCTCACCTCACCCACTGTGCCCTGGTCAGAGGGTCCAGGGCTCCCTAAGATCACAGGGCCGGGACAGGCTATCCATGCCCTCATGCCCCCAAGTCCCTACCTTGTGCCCCTCTCCCTGGCCCCCTCTAGGTCACAGGGATGTGGAGCCATGGACACGAAGCATGAGTGTGTTGACATTTGGAAATTCACCAATTGCCTCTGGATTGTGGCGTGAGTCCTCAGTCACCCCACCCACCAGTCTCACCTCAAGGATGTGTTTTGTTTTTAGAAAGGCCTCTCTGAGATTGGACATCTTTCCCTGGCTCACACCAACATTTTCTCCAGGGTCAAAACTCCTCCCTGCCTCTCCTGCAGGTCCAGCCCATGGTCAGGGTTAGCGCAGAGCCTCAAGACCCATTTAGGGAGCTCAGGAGAGCAGGTGGGAGAGAGGAGGCTGGGTCAGGCCCCTGAGCTCTCAGCACTAGGGGCTCCACAACAGCAGGAGAGAGAGGGCAGCCTGAGGGTCTGGCCCTGTCCCCTTAGGTCTGCCCTGGTGAGATCTGAGGGTGGTGGCTACATGACTAGGGGACACCTGGCCGGGCCTGTGGACAGTTGTGCCCCTCTGAAAGCTCGGGGAGCCCAGCTGAGACACCCTATAGGGAGTGGCATTGGGACATTAAGGACTGTGACCATGGGAGGCTGGGGGAGAAGGACAGGGCCTGGCCTGGGCATCTCAATGGTGAGGCCGGGGGCACAACAGAGAGTGCAGCTGAAGGCCCAGTGCTGGGAAGGGCTCTGGGCCTGGGAAGGGGAGCCCAGCCTGAAGCCAACCCCTCAGGACTCACAGGATAAAGAGAGGAGGAGCCTGGGGGAGGGGGGCAAGGTGAACCCTGAGACCTGCCCCTTCTGGGACGCACCTGAACCAAGCCAGCCCAGAGTGGAGCTGACAGTCTGGGGAGGACAACAGATGGGGTGGGCAGGAAACAGTGGCTGGGAAAAGGGCTGACGCAGACCTGCTTATCTGGCACAGGATGGGAGTTAACGGAAGACCATGCTCCCTGCTCAAAGCAAGGAAGACATCTCGGAAGCACCAGAATGTGGTCAGACTTGCTGGCTCCAGCCGCAACCTCTTCCAGTCTGTTTACCTATTGTATCTAGAGTAGAGCATGCTCTGTACCTTCAGAGGAAATGCCACACCGCCACAGCTACAGGTCACATGCTTCATGCTTTCCTTCTTTTCATCCCCCCATCCCTGAACACATGCTTCTTTGTTTAAACACTCAATAAATAGTGTGGGTCTCCAGTGCTCGGATCCTTCCCATCCTCCTGCTCGCTTCCGCCCCCTAGGAGCCTACCTCAATGCACTCTTACTCTTGTTTCTTAATTTCTTTGTCTCCGCCGACCTTTGTTACTTCCTAGGTTGTATCTGGTCCCTTAGTTACTTCCTAGGTTGTGTCTGGTAAGTCACCTGGGACCCCTCAGTGGGGGAATCGGTCAGTCCCCAAGGCTCTGTGTAGCCCTCCAGAGACTCTGCTTCCTGCTGGCTCAGTCAGCACTGCAGAGGGTGGATGGAGGGGCCAAGTTGGAGCAGGCAAGACAGTAGGGGGAAGACTGCCAGGCACCCCATATCCCGGCTGCTGCTGTTGTGGCTGGAAGGAGGCTGAGGGCTGAAGGCCGACTGCCCTGAGAGCTAGCTGAGGCTGGATGCAGATGGTGGGGCCAGCCCCATGCCTGCAGGGCCCATGGTCACCTTGTCATCCCAGGCTACTCCCCAGCAGAGCTGGGCAGCCCAGTGAGAGACCTGGGGGTCTCATTCTTAGGCTCTGACAGGAAGAGGGTCACAGAAGGACCAGGTTGGCTGGAGAGGGTCACAGTCTCACAGTCTCTGGGCCGGGCAGGAAGGGGAAGACAGGGAACAGCCAGGGTCAGTGGCCAGGGTTCAGGGAGAGGCAGGTGAACCCTGGGAAGTCAGACCCTGCAAGGCCCACTGTCAGGTGGGACAGGTTTAAGTGCATCCTCAGCGCCCTGTGCAGCTCTCAGGCCAGGCTCCCTGGACTCTGGTGGGTGATGTGGTCACTCCCAAGGCACTGCTGTCAGTCAGGGCTCAGCCACCACCCGGGTAGCACCCATCCTGTATCAGGACTGGACTTGCTCAGCTCCCACAGAGGGTGTTGCCTCCAGCCCAGGAAGGGCAGCCCCATTGTGCAGCCCGAGGCACCCCATGGGCCCCAAGTGCCCCCGCCAAGGCCAGCCTCGAGCTCCCTCTTCTTTAGGGTCCCAGTGCCTCTCAGGCAGTCAGCCCCACAGGGAGGCTCTTGCCTTCCTTCCCTGTGCCTTCTTCCAGGCTGAGACTTAGGGTGGATAGGGATGGGGCTGATCCTTCCCTGGGGTCCTCTCTGGGAGGGGGATGGACCCTGGCCTGGGCAGGCTCTCAGCTCTGCTTGGGTTGCCTTACAGTGAGACAGAGCTGTCCCCTGTCAGTGTCCTGGAGGTAAAGATAAGAGCCTGGGCCTGCTGTGTAGGAGGCTTGTCCAGGGACAGGGAATCAGGTAGGTGAGGCATTGGGGGTGGCCCACGGGCCCAGTTGGTGAATGGGCCACAGCTGTCACTGGGAGGGGCAGCCATTCCTGCTGGACCCTGTCCCCTGAGGGTTTCACCAGAACCCAAGAACTGCTGGCCCAGAGGTCACTGCCTGTTTGCACCAAGTCCCGAGCTAAAGCCTGGGACTGACCGTAACTCAGGGCTTCTGTGGCCTGAAGATGGTGTGTCCTGGCATCACCAGTCCAGACTGCCAGCTCCAGTTAGTTCAGAGGGTCTCAGCCCCTGGGGTCTGCCCTTTCCTGGCTCCTTCCGGTTGGGTCCCTTCAGGGCCCTGAAGCCCAAGACCCAGCATCCAGGGGCCACTACCAGAAGCCTGATGGCTCCGCTAACTCCATCATGGCACATTTCACAGCAAAGACGTCAGGAAATAACACAAATTAAGAAGTGGCTGAAGATGCTCAGAGACTGACAAAAATACAGGAACAGCGAGAAGGTACCACGGGGAGGGAGTGGCCCCTGTGACTGCTCTCTGCAGGGCCAGGAGACAGGCACCCATGGCTGTGACCTGGCAACACCTGCCTCTCAGTGGGTGGGTGGCACCCATCCTCACCATAGGACAGCAGCCCTGTTCACCAGCTTTCCTCACTGGGGCCACCCCATGTCCTGTCTTACTGGAGTCTTCTTCTGTCAGTAGCTGTCTCAAAGAGTGTAGAAAGGCATTCCCCTGGAGGTACGGGCCCGGGCATGGTCACTCTTGCTAGACATGGACAAAGTCAAGGCTGAGAACCCGGGGAAATATAGGGTAAGGCCCTCCCACACTCAGCCAGGGCAGGACAAACAGGCCAGGCCATGTCAGGAACCCAGGACTCCAGCTGGAGGGAACATGGAGCCCAGGTTGGGACTGTGGGGCTTCTGGTCAGATGCACATCCGGGCACAGATGGTGCCTCAGGCACCACAGGTGCGCTGGACTCTGCTGACCCTTCCTGGCTTCAGAAACAAGGCAAAAAGGAACTTTCTGCAGAAGGAAACCTTCCTCCTTTCCTTGCAGAAGTGCTGACTGTGGGATGACTGCCATTTGGAGCAGAGAGTCTTTTGTCTGTTCTGAGGTTGCTTCCTCCTCTTGGTCCTTCCCTACAGGTCATGAAGGAGAAGGGCAAGAGTTCCTCCAGGATCATCAGCTGCATCAAGCTAGATGTCAACCACACCCTCCAGAAGATGTTCATAGAAGGACTCGGGGTCAAGTAAGGCCTATGGGGGCTGTAGGGGTGCCAGGGAAGATGGAGCAATCCAGAGGAATGAGGGCTTCCCCAGGGCAGAGGCCAGGGTCACCCAGGAGGGGTGACAGCACCACTAAGGGTTCTCCAGCCGCAGGGAGCAGCCGACACCATGGACTGAGCACCTCCAGGGCTCTAAGTCCTGGGCCAGGCTAGGACATGTGAGGCCAGAACCCAGGTGGCTCCCAAGGAGACAGAAGGCAGCAAAAAAAAAAAAAAAAATCATACAGAATGGTGAAAAGTGCTCTCCATGGCCCACAATTACCTAGGGCAGGGTCCCACAGGAAGGTGGCGGGATGGTGGGGCTTGGGAGCCTTCCTGGGCAACACTAACAGCCCACAGTACCAGGGAGGACGCAGGGCCCCGGAAACTCTCATCCATGGCTGGTGGGAACATGACAGGGCACAGCCACTTTGGAAGTCAAATAGACCACGGCTCACGAAGCTCAGTGGCCTCGTGCTACATGTCCCCAGAGTGTCACAGATATTGACCACACTAATTTTAAACTAACATCCAAGTAAAACCCACATGCCACATTCACTGTGTAATTGTCACTCACACCCGGAGGCTACTGAGATGATCTTCAACACGGGAACTGGGGAGGAAGGGGTTCTGCTCTTCAGACAGAGACGACTCAGTGAGGACAAGCAACAAACCCCTGATGCCCGCAGGAACATGGCTGAAACTTAGATGCGTCTTGCTGAGGGAATGAAGCCAGACCCAGCAGGCCACACCGCTGCAGGATTCCAATTCCTAGGCCATTTGGAAAAGGGTCTAGACCATATTCAAAGACCACAGAGACAGAGAACAGATCAGGACGGCCAGGGGCTGACGGAGCTGGGAGAGGTCGGCTGCAAAGGGAACATGCTGGGGACTTGGAGGATGAAGGAGCTGCTCTGGGAGGGGCTGCAGTGGTGGACAGGAGGCCCTGCACATTAGTTCAGAACCGCGGAACTTCACTTCCCAAAGACTGGACTTCTGTGTGTGCAAACCGAGAAAAGAAGGAAGAAAAAAATCAACCAGAGTGAAAATGATCACTGATCCAACCGTACACTGCAATATTTGCATTGCAAGGCATGTGGATTCTACTGAAACAATTCCTAAAAACTCAGGTGTCCGGAAGAGCTCTCTGCTTATTTGGGGGATCACCCGAACCCAGAATTGTGTTTGTGGTCTGGGTTTGTAGACAAAATGAAACTGACAGCATCTGCACAAAACAAACAAAACTCTCTTTTCCCTCTTTTCCAGGCAGCAGGAATTATGTGCCATTCTCGTGGCCTACTCTGCCTATAACCCTGTGAGTATTCCCAGGCAGTGATATTCCTGGGCCATATTCCCATATTCACAGGCATGGGTTTCTCTCGGGAGTGTCGGCACTTCTTGAAAATTCAGTGTTCGTGACCCACCAGAATGTAGTAGGCGGGACTCAAGCTCACTACTGGCAGAAAAGGGTTGAGGCCCAAACTCCTGGTGTCACGTGGACCCAACCACCACGTCTCAGATGAAGAAATGACCCTCCCTTCCTGGTGTTGCCCCAAAGCTTGGGAGCTTGGCAGGGTCCCACGCAGGATGGCCCTCACAGGAGACAGGTTTGACAAGTTGCTGAGGTGCCTGATGGGCCAGGTTCTTGTCATAAAATGAGTCTGCATCCTGAGGAAACCTCTTCTTCACTGGAAACCTGGAAAGGATACAATTTCCTTTTTGCCCAAATCCCATAGGAGCACAGCAGATAGGGGAGGGGGTCACCCAGGTGGCTGCTCCTGCTTGGCCCCCACTTTCCAGACCATTCCAGGCAGGGAGAGCCGCTGAGCCAACTTCATGGGCTGCCCACACAGGGTCTGGACCCAGCCACCCTCCTGTGCCTGGCAGGCAGCCCCTGGGCTGTTGTTGCGGGACCTTTGTGGGGTGGTCAGTGCCCCGCCGCCTGCCCTCATGGCGGGTGTAGTTCACAGGTGCTGCCCCAGGCCTGTTACAGTGGCCTCTCTAGCCTGGCCCAGGGGAGGGGCATGAACAATCCCTGCCTGTGCCCTTTTGGGCCATGTGAGCTTGAATGCTCACGGCAGGAGTTCCCCCCAGGCTCCTTGTCCACCAAGTTATGTTTGACCTGCTCTGTCCTCATGCCCAGGGCCAGGGGAGGGGTGCAGCAGCTGCACCTCAAATCCCCTGAGGCCTGAGGCAGGTGTCCCTGAGGACCTCTGCCATCTCTGGTGACGCGAGCCCTCCCAGGTGACATCCTTCTACAGTGACTCTGGCTCTTGCAGGAGATGTGCTACCACAGGGACCTGAGCCGCATCACCGCAATCCTCCTCCTGTATCTGCCCAAGGAGGATGCATTCTGGGTGCTGACCCAGCTGCTGGTCAGTGAGGGGCACTCCCTGCAAGGTAGGTGAACATCTGTCCCTGGACACGGCCATGCCAGGGGACAACCACCCTGGCCAATGAGCCCAACTTCCAGGCAAGGCATCTTCCTTGCATGCCAGCTCATTTGGAGACTCCAGGACATCCCTGCTGAGGTCCTCTGACCTCAAGTCTGATGCCTTTCATCCCCAACAGCAGAGGACATCGATACCTCTCCCTAGCCACCCTCTGTCACCCAAAGCCAGCCCCAACTTTGTGCAGGTTCCGCTCACCTCCCCGAGTGTCCTCCTGCCTCCCAGCTGGCTGTGCTCCCAGCCACCTTCCCTCCCCATGGATGGGCCAACAAAGCCAAGATGCCAATGTCTGCCCGTCCCGTGTCCCCCAACCTGACCTTACATCCAAGAGATGCCCACATAGCCCTGAGCTCCCACCCTGTTCTCCCTGCTGGCACCTGCCTCATGGTGTCAAAGGCAGGCCTGCCCTCCTGGCACCTGGACCCAGGATGCCACTGGGCAGCACCTCCAGCCAGGACCCATCTCCCTAGGGCTAAGGCCGCATGAGGGGTCACCAGATGGGAGGGAGGGAGGCCTTGGGGTCCGGTGTCCCCTGCCCTGCCCAGCTTTTCCAGCTGATGCCTTCACATCTTGGGAGTGGGCTCTGATGGAGTAATGGGTGAGGGCTTCTCAGCATTCTACAGCCCAAATACAGCCCTGCTGCAGAAGCTCCTATCGCACCAGGAGCAGGTGTTGCACAAGTCCTTCCCCAAGATCATGAGACACCTGGTGAGTGGATGACACCCTCGGCTCCTTTCCAGAGGCCCTGGGTCCCTGGGCCAGGGGAGGCCCGAGCTCCTCATGGGGTTGGCAAGAGGCCAAGTCCCAGCAACAGCCTGACCAGGGATGAGCCTTCTCCATGGGTTCAGAGTTAGGTTTCCTTTTTCTGCCCTGGTGGAGGCAGAGGTGCTGGGACCAGGGCCAAGCCACAGCTGAGCAGGGCTGAGGGAAGCTCATTTGTACATGGGGCAGGTGTTAGAGCCCTGGCCACTCCCTGGGTTCTGTCCCTTAGGAAAGGGTCTGCAGAGGGGCCTGGAAGAGGGAGGATTTCAGGGAAACCCAGGGGTCCCTGAGCACCTCTGCTCCTTTCTTCATGGCAAGGAAGGGCTGTACATTGAGGGTTCCATGCTGACGAGGCTCCTCCAGTGTTTTGTTGACGGGGTAAGGAGGCACAGGGAGACCCAAGCCCAGGGACCCTCCTGCCCCAAAGTGTCTGGCTCCCTCAGCCCAGGGGTCTGGCTCCCCCAGGAGGACCCGGCTCACCCTCAGCCCACAGAAGGCACAGGCAGGTCCCTGCAGGGCACACAAGCCAGGCCCTGCCTGAGAGGGGAGATTTCATGACAGAGGCCAGGGCTCAGGCCCAGCCTTGTGGGCAGACTGGGTCAGGACCTGGCTGGGGAGGGCCCAGGGAAGCCCCAAGTCCTCAGGAAGCCCCTCCTCAGAAGCCACAGCACTGATGAGATG
This sequence comes from Callithrix jacchus, assembly GCF_049354715.1. Classification (NCBI taxonomy): domain Eukaryota; kingdom Metazoa; phylum Chordata; class Mammalia; order Primates; family Cebidae; genus Callithrix; species Callithrix jacchus. The sequence goes on from NC_133506.1 coordinate 62,101,856, forward strand.
AGTCCCCCATGAGGAGCTGCAGGACCTTGTCTGACCCAGCCTCATTGCGAGTCTCATCCCATGGAGAGGGGTCCCCAGCACTCCAGCAGACTGAAATCCCAGTAGGCCCTGCTCAGGCCACCAGCCCCAGCCTGGAAAAGCCAAGTCCTCCCACACCTGCTGTCCCTACAGAAATCCACAGGGTCACCCTGCGACTGTGGGATGTGCTCATCTTGAAGGGCGAGCGGGTACTGGCAGCATCATTCAAAATACACAGGAGTAAGTCACGCATGCCCGAGGGTGCCTGGGGGAACACACGGGATAGATCCCGGCTGGCCTGAGGGAAGTGTCCTTACACTGCCTGCTCCATCAGGTGGGGAGATCTGGCCTGATCGGCTAGGCAAGGCATGATGACACTGAGTCCACCCCCAACGTGACCCAGACGAAAGTCAGGAATGTGGTGCACTTCCCTGCACGGCCTTCCCCAGCTGTGGCCTCCCGTGCACAGCTTGACCTGGGGTGGCCAAAAAGGACCCAGCACTACCCAGTGGGAGGTGGGCCTGTTGGAAACAGGGTGCGGGCACCGACCCCTCCCAGGGAACCCTCCTGGCCTGATGCCCACCCTGTCCCTAGAGCACCTCATGAGCTTTCCTGGAACACCATCCGGGAAGTTCAGGAGCAGCTCTCTCAGAGCTGGGCCCTGGAGGACAACGCCATGCTCAGGAGCCTTCAAGCCTCCATGAAGGAACTCACAAGGACACACTGGGACCTGCCACCCCCAGGTGGCCTCCAGCACCAGGTCCCCATTCCAGGAATGACCTGAGGTTCCTTGAAAGCTCTCCACCCCAAACTGCACACAGCCCCTGCCCTGGGATCAGCTGCCTGCAGCGGCCTCCTCAGTGTCAGGCTAGGGGGCCACACGGAGACCCCGAGGACTCCAGAGAACCAGGCCTGTGGGGCATAGCCCTGAAGAGAACAGATGGCGGTGAGGATGCTGACCACTTCTGTTTCTTTTTTTCAGCTGAGCTCAAGCAAGTGTCCTCAAGAGTGTCCCCTGGCATTGGGAGTCTCTGTGAGAGGGGCAGACTGGCCCTGCCCACCCTTCCAGCTCAGCTCCAGGAGCTCACGCCATCAGTCTGCCTGCAACAAAAGCCTTGTCCTCTCCCAGCCTGGCTGGACAAGGCTGTCCCTAAGGCCAAGGTTGAGGCCCATCAGCACAAGGGGGCTTCCCAAGAACCCAGAGCCACAGGCTACACTCTGGGGGGCCCAGAGGCTCAAGGAGAGGGTAGCCTGTCCCCCAGCGAGATCAGGCTTTGCATTCCACGGAAACGCCCATTCAGGATTTCATGCCACTGCTCCACCCAGAACCACCCGTCATGGACCCATGTTTTCTGCACTGCCATTTCCAACACTGCTCCAGGGACTCTGTGGGGGTTTCTCCAGGACCTGGGGCCACACACTGCACTCTGAAGGGCCCAGAGGCTCAAGATGAGGGCCACCTGTTCCCCATTGAGGCCAGGCTTTGCATTCCACAGAAACACTCATCTGGGAGCTCCATGCCACAGAGGAGGGCAGGTCTCCACACAGACCTGCCCGCTGGGGACCCGTGTTTCCTACACTGCCATTTCCAACATGGCTCCTGGGACTCTGTCACTTCCACATCTTCCATGAACAGCCCTGGAACTACAAGACAGACCCCGCCCAGTGAGCCCAGTGGGACCCTAACACCAGGCCCTGCCTTGGCTTATGACAGAGAGGAGGCACTTCAAGAGAAACCCCAGCAACAAGGTTCCCCCTGCCTGCAACTCCCCTCGGTAGAAGAACAACATGGCATGGAAGGAGCCCAAGGGCCCTCTGCCCAGCTGCCTTGAAGACCCAGATGGCTGCTGGACCTTGTTTTCTACTGCCCTTCTATTTTTATTTTATGTTTTTTGCTTCTGGGCCTTGGGAAATACTGTACAATGAGAAACTTGGCCCCATCAAGGCCTGTGGAGGGAAGGCTGAGCATGGGGTTCCCGCAGCCCCAGCCAGCCAGCAGCATGCCCTGGGACCTCTGACCCCACCTGTGGGTCAGGGCCTCTCCCCCAGGGCCCAAGTTTCAGGCCAAGAGGGGCCTGGCTTCAGCCCAGGTCCTAGGTGGAGAGGGGCACAGCGGGTCCCCAGGTGACCATGCGGGGGACCAGGGCACTTCGAGCCCTGGGTGCTACGAGGATTCACATCAGAGAACCTATGCAAGCTGGCCCAGAAACGCTGAGCCTGTGCAGTGATGATATGGGTGTCTGGCACAGGGGTCAACAGCTGTGAACACTGCTGCCTCTTCCTGACGCCATCACTGCTGTGCGGGCAGCCTTCACCCAGAGCTTGGCCCAGCAGTGCTCCGAGTACCCCGGACTGCTATGCCAACATGCCACCTGGAAGCTTTGAGGCCCTGCCTGCCACAGCATTCCCCTTCTGAATGCTAGGGGAATTGTCCTGAAGCCAAGCCACTGCCGCAGCCACAGCAGGCACCACTGCCAAGCGTCTTCCAGCTGGGCTTCCCAGAAGGCAGAGGTGCCTCAGCAGCTCAGACTAGGAAGGTAGTTTCATCCACATTTCCATTGTTCCCACCAAAGAGATTCCCTTTGATGGGAACAGAGGATGCTCTTGATCAAAGGTGGGCAAAATGGCATGCCAGGTGGATGGAGTCAGCTCCTTTCCCTGGTCACCACATTAGGTTGGGGACAAAGTGGCCATCAGGCAGGCTTGGAACATGAGAGGCTCAGCATGCTGCATGTGGCCTGACCAAGGCTGGCCAGGCCAACACCACTGCCAAGCGCCCCATCTGCTGATGAGAGACTTGCTGTTGATCCCTGGGCTGGCGCTATTTCCCAGGAGGACCAGCTGGCCGCCTGTGGGTAGGATGCCACACTGTGGAGGGGGCTGAGATCAGCCTTCCCTGCAGGGAGCCCCTACCTGGATACAGACTTGCCTTGCCTGTCCTTTCTGTCACCATGATGGCAGCCCACATGGCATTGCTTTTGACCAGGTCATTTCATTCACAGCGAGGGACATGCAGCAGTAACCCCAGACCAAGGAACTAACTGTTCTCACTACATCACCCACCGCCTGGAAGCAAGTGGGCTTACAATCACTCAGTTATGCTGAATTTTATCCTTTCTGTTGGAAACCAGTAGATGGTGCTGACTCCCTCACAGCCAGAAGGTACAGGTCTGAGAGTCAACGTGTGAAAGTGGACAGTGTTCAGTATTACACTTCATCTCTCAGTCACAAAGTTTTCCTATTTCCATCCTGGAGAAACAGCTTTGCTGGTTGGAAGGACTTAGGACCCAGGCAGACTGAAGCTTCCCCCAGGGGAACACAACAATGGTTCTATTTAATGTGAAGAGACTGGACTAAGTCTGAAACCCGGGGCACTCTCTGGTGTTCTTGGTGTTTCCATGTGAAGAAAGTCAAATAACTTGCCACAAAGGTTTGCCACAGAGGCATCTGAAAAAAGAGGGGGCAGAACTATTCAGAACTCAGAGGCTTCAGAGTCAAAGATGAGGTTAAGAAGGAGAATTGTGACCCATTGAGGGCAGGGGAAGTATGGGGGTGGCTGGGAGATGCTGTCATAGAGGTCCACCCTGGCCTTGTGATCTGTCACAGAACCATGCACTAGAATAGCTGTGCACATTTTCTCTCCACTGATTATACTATTTCTTTCCATTTGCAACTCTCCAATTACTAAGGGAGCTAGCTACCAAACGCACATTGCTATACCACAGCCTGGGTCTTGCAATGCAAGCCTGGCAATGATTCCTTCATGTCAAGGGCCTCAGGTGACTTTCATGTACACCCAAGGACAGAGTCCTAGATGACACCTTCCTGCTCAAAAAAGAAGGAACGAGGGTCAAGAAATAGCGAGCCAGTCACGGAGAAGGATAAGATGTGAGTGTGTGGCCTTCCTGACACCCAGGCAAGACTTTGGGCACAAAGCTGGGCTGCAGCTCTGGCCACTGACTTGGACCAGGGATGCCCCCATGCAGGCCGGTCTGCCCTGGCTTCTCTTCTCTCTCCCGCCATCCTCTCTTCCACTGTCTGTGTTAGGAAGGGAGAAACTGCCGGTTTTCAGAAGAAAACGTAGCTTTGTTATGACATAGGAAAGACTGCAAGTTATTAGGGGAGGAGTAGTCAAACAGCTCCTGAAAATGAGGGGGAAAGTAGGTGTAAATATGCTGGTAATAAAGCCTGAAACCATAGCACAGTGATTAGAATGTTGTTATTACAATTTTTGTTTTTAAAGTTATAGTAAACAAAACAGTCTCTTGAATTGTCAAAAGTACAGCAATTTTACACAATGAAAAACATACACACCAACCCAGAATAAATTACACTTGGGTCTATATGTTGCAGTGGTGCTGGCACAGGAGGGAAAATCCAGGGAGGTTCCAGTGCCTGCCAGGGAGCCCAGACTCACAGAGGGCCCTGGGAACGGAGGGAGGTTGCATACCACTGAGCTTAAAGCACTCCATTCAGGCATCTGAAGACAGAAAGCCCATTTATCTTCCTGTGAAGCACTGAAACGACAGCCAGCATCTCAGAAATGCAGGTGATTTTTAATACACTGGTGTGAACGTGTTGGGGATCACCCAGGGGGTCCCTTAGTGGTCAGATACAGTTTGTCACAAACTGGTTTCCTGAATTTCATATTGGATAGGGAGCTAAAAGAAGAGATTCCCAAACCCATCAAGCAAATACTTGGTTGTAACAAAGTAAGATCACAAGAGCACATCAAACACAGGACCTGATGCCTAGGGCAGTTCCCAGGGCCGCTGCCCCCTTGGATGAGAAGTTCTTTAGCAGCAGGCACAGAGGTAATTAGAAAGGCAATGCCACAGTGAATAAAGGGGATTAACTTGGATACAAACATTTAGAATGATGCCTGAAAAAAATTAATGCGGCTCCACTTTTCTTCTGGATTCTAATGTTGCCAGAGCAGCAGCCACCCCTAAATGCAAATTGAGACACCATAGAGCCCAGGGGGAAGTGGGGAGGCAGAGCTTGGCCAAACCACAGGCAGCTGCCAGAGAGGCCCACACACCTGCCTTTCACACTCTGTGGTGGACACCCCAGGAAAGCAGGGGTGCCCCTGTAACTGCCAAACAGGTTCACCTTGCCTGCTGCCTAGACAGAGCCAATTTACTGAGACAGGGGAATTACAATAGAGAAAGAGTAATTCACGCAGAGCGAGCTGTATGAGAGGCCAGAATTATTAATTGAATCAGTCTCCTTTTGCATGATCCATCAGCGTTTGGGGATCAGAGTTTGGAAGGATAATTTGGTGGGTGATGGGAGAGGCCAGTGAGTCAGGAGTGCTGATTACTTGGGTCAGAGATTATATCATAGGGAGTCAAAGCTGCTTTGTTGAGCTGAGTCAGTTCCTGGGTAGGAGCCACAAAATGAGATGAGCCAGTTTATCAATCTGGGTGGTGCCAGTTGATCCATAAAGTGCAGGGTGGGTAAAATCTCTCAAGCACCTGTCTCAGGCTTTACGATAGTGATGTAATTCCATGGAGCAATTTGGGGAGGGTCAGAGTCTTGTAGCCTCCAGCTAAATGACTCCTAAACCATAATTTCTAGCCTTGTGACTAATTTATTAGTCTCACAAAGGCAGTCTAGTACCCAGGCCAAAAAAAAAAAAAAAGGTTTGTTTTGGGAAAGGGCTGTTATCATCTTTATTTTAAAGTTTAAACTATAAGTTGTGTGCAGTGGCTCACACCTGTAATCCCAGCACGTTGGGAGGCTGATGCAGGCAGATCACAAGATCAGGAGTTTGAGACTACCCTGACCGACTGATGAAACCACATCTCTACTAAAAATACAAAATTTAACCGTGCGTGGTGGCACGCACCTGTACTCCCAGCTACTCAGGAGGCTGAGGCAGAATTGCTTGAACCTGGGAGACAGAGGTTGCAGTGAGCTGAGATCGCACCACTGCACTCCAGCCTGGTCTGGAGTAAGAATCCACCTCTCAAAAAAAAAAAAAATAATAGCAATAATGTGCATTAAAAAGTTGCATGGGCTTGCGTGGGCCAAATCAAATTCAGCTAAAAGCCAAATTGGCTGTGATCCATCAGTTTGAAATCACTGATCAAGGAACTCAAAGATCTTGCCTCCCTTTCACTCAGAAATTCCATTTCTAGGGATCCACCCACAAGAAATAATGCAAAGAGTGGGCAAAATTTGACACATACACTTAAGTATCATTTTTATTTATTTATTTATTTTTTGTGAGACAGAGTTTCACTCCTATTGCCCAGGCTGGAGTGCAGTGGTGTGATCTCGTCTCACTGCAACCTACACTTCCAGGGTTCAAGTGATTCTGCTGCCTTAGCCTCCAGCGTAGCTGGGATTACAGGCACCTGCCACCACACCCAGCTAATTTTTGTATTTTTAGTAGATATAGGGGTTTCACTATGTTGGTCAGGCTGGTCTCGAACTCCTGACCTCAAGTGATCCACCCACCTCAGCCTCCCACAGTGCTGGGATTACAGGCATGAGCCACCTCACCCGGCGAGTATCACTTTTAAACCCCAAAGCTGGAAAGCCTCTGAATACCCAGCAATAGGGGAAACTTAATGAATGTTTTGTAGCCACTTAGAATGGCTTACAGGAAGACTGTGAAATGTCCTCAGTAGATATAGGTGACATAATTTTAACGATGGTTGTTCAATATCACCATCATTGTCATCTGCTATGAACATACACTTTTTTCTTGTGACAAAAAGAAGACAGGTTCCGCAAGCCCTCCTCTCCTGGCTGGGGTAGGGTGGCTCAAATAGGTCACCTCCCCAACTGCTCGCCTCTCCTCTATTTCCAAATTCGGAGTGATGTTCTGATATAACGTTTCTTGGCACTTCCCACGTTTGATTTGCATTTTAAGCACTTGACTCTCAGGAGTGCATCTCCGCACACCAGTTTCCCTTTGGCTGGCTGCGTGCTCGTCCACAGCCATTTGCCCTGCCGGTCACGTGGAGGAACTGCTTTGGGTAGAAATCCACCCCCTGTCCCACCCATCCCTGTTTTTCATAAGCACTTGAATCAAAACAATCTTGAACATCGTCTCTCACTTTGCTGGTCAGCAGGGACGCACCTGTCTCCAAGAATTCAACACCATGGACAATGGGATTCACTGTGCAGCCATTTTTGACTGTGGCCCTTTCTCTAAACAGCTAGGATCATAGCCTCTTCCATTCTTCCTTCTTGTGCATCTTGTCATGGAACAGACGCTACCCGCAGAAAACTGACAGTTCTTTCCAGGCTTCAACCTGGAAAACCTGACTCCATTTGGAGTATTCTAGGTGCTCACATCAATGACGGTGCCTGAAAACAACTAAATTCTGGCTGTAGAGTCCACAGCAAGTGGGGAGGTCACACCCCTACTGAATGCATGAATGACACTAGGATCAGGACAGCACAGGGCTGTGGGGCACAGAAAAGGAGCCCATTATCCGGCTCAGCCACCCCAGGAGATGCCGCTCAGCTGTGTACTGTGAGGTAGATGTAGAGAAAAAATGCTTCACAACCAGCAAGCCAGTGCAGTATGGCGCAGGCCCATCCAGTGGCCTGCAGTGCCTGCTGGGATCAGAGGACAGGGGATGCTACAGGGGGTGGGGCGGGGCTGCGTGGAGGGAGCCGTGTGTGAGCTGAGCCTCTGTGCTGAGTTCAGTAGCCACCTCCCCAAAAGTCATGTCCACCAAGCACCTGTGAAGGTGACCTGATGTGGAAACAGGGTCTCTGCAGACGTGATGAAGTGAAGACAAGGGCTTGCTGGATTAGGGAGGGCCCTCATTCAGTGACTGGTATCATTATAAGGCGGGGCATTTGCACAGAGACACAGGGAGGAAGCCACGTAAAGATGGAGGCAGAGGTTGCTGTGGTTTGTCCAGAGCCCAGGAGCACCGTGGAAAGCTGGCCACCAGCAGAAGCCAGGGAAAGGGGCCCAGAGGGGCAGCCATGACATTTATTTTACAGGGCCGACCATGACATTCTTAAGTCTCTCCTATTGCTGGGTATTCAGAGACTTTCCAGCTTGGGGTTTAAAAGTGATACTGGGCGCAGGGGCTCACTCCTGAAATCCCAGCACTTTGGGAGGGGGCGGGACTTGCCGACCCCTCAATCCTGGACTCTGGCCTCCAGAACCCTGACAGGATAAACTTCTGTTGTATTAAACCCGGTTTGTGACACTGTGTGATGGCTGCCAAAAGGCACCCCAGCAGCTTGAAGGAGACCTTGTCTAAAGGACCCTCAGCACCTGTGGGTGGGTGGCCACTCCTCTGGGGTGACAGCCCTTTCTGGGTGACAGCCCTGCTGGGTGACAGACCTCCTAAGTAAAAACCCTGCTGGGTGACAGCCCTCCTGAGTAACAATTCTCCTGGGCGACAGGTTTTCTGAGTAACAGCTCTACTGGGTGACAGCCCTCACTGCCCCTGAGTGGCTGCCTGGCATCCTGCAGAGAACCAGTCACCAGCACCTCCTGATCATCACCAGCAGGTGGCGCCCCTGACCTAGGCACTGGGCCCCTCTGCACCCTGGGTTCTGGGTGGAGCTGGGAGGGAGCCAGCTTGGGCGGGGTGGAGCCCTGGGCGCCTACCCTGGACCGAAGTCAGGTGGTGAGCACGAGCGGATCCGGCTTCTTTACCTTCCTGAGGCCTCAGTCAAGGGGCTGGCTGCCTGCCCTGTGCAGTTTAGAGGACTGTGTCCCTGGGGCAGTGGGTGCAATAAATTTCAGGACTCTGACCCAGGTACAGGGGGCACAGGAGGGTAAGGGCTCCCTTGCTCTCCCCTGGCAGTGGTCCCTCTTCACAATCTGGGAAAATGTCCAGAGGCTGTGCTGGGTGGGGAGTTTCGCAAACCGGTCCAGTGGGTCAAAACCAGTCCAGCCACTGCACTGAACACAGTCTTCTGCGGTGGGTCACACCTGCAATCCCATGGCTTGGAGAAGCTGAGGCCGGAGGATGGCTTGAGCCCAGGAGTTCGAGACTGCCCTCTGCACCCCAACCTGAATGACAGAGCAAAGCAAGACCCTGTTGTCTTTTTATTTTAAAAAACTTTTTTAAAGTAAGTTCTGGAGCCCAACTATCTGGTCCAACTCTGGCTTTGCCGCTGTTTTGGGCAGGGGAGAGTCAGACCCTGGGACAAGGATTCCAGAGCAAGTGCTTGGTTTGGGAGATGCAGGAAGCCCCAGGGGAGGGCGCAAGAGGCAGGGATGGGAAGAAGCCAGTAAATTGTGTGTTATCAAGGCAGTTACCAGTGAAGCTCCAGGCTCCCGGCTGTGGGAGCCCTGGGAGACAGTGTGCAGCAGGCCCCAGAAGTTGTCTCGCTGAGGAGCAAGGGGCTGGAGTAGTTGTTCACCACCCCCACAGCCACTGTTGGCCAAGAGCCTCTCCTAGGGCAGGGACTCCAGGCCTCCAGCTGTGGAGCCCGCCCACCCTTGCAGCTGGGAGAAGCAGCCCAAGGATCCTGCTGGGACATCCCAAGCTTAGACGTGAAGAGGTGAGTCCTGTGTGGGGAGGGTGGGTGACTGATGGATGGGACACCAGCTGTGTACTCTGCAGCCGCTGGGCAGCTATGTGACCTCAGGTAATTGCTTGGCTTCCCTGTGTCTTCTCATTCTCCTTTGGTAGGAGGCTACCTAGGTCCAGCGAAGGGAGAGGGCCTAGAACTGTGCCTGACACAGCGCTATGCATGCCAGGATCTCAGGAGCTCAAGAGGAAGTCCCATCACACCCCATTTCACAGAGGAGGATGCGGAGATCAGAGTGGCTGACACGCCAGCTCGATGCCACTGGGCATGAGGGGGCAGATGGGGCTGGGGAACCCTGATCCCACACTCACAGGACCCCTGTTCAGTGCACTCCTGTGGGTAGATCAAGGCAGTGCTGCCTCCAGGACCAGCCAGGCATCCCCCGGGCAAAGACCACAGCACCAAGGCCCCACCCTTAGCCAGGCCTTCCAGGTCCTCTCCAGAAGGTGTCGTGGCACCATCCTGTGGCATCAGCATCACACAGTGCTGAGATGAAAAATCTTATGCAGGTATCTTCGCACACCTGAGCAAACATTTCTACGGGAATATTCCCCCTAGCAGGATTCTTGGATCAAAGGGAAATGACATGTGATTCTTCTAGCAGTTGACAGGCATTGCCCAATTCATGCCCTCATCCACAGGGCTCTTTCCCCACATCCTTGGCAATACAAGGTTCTTGTTTTTAAATCTGTGCCGACCTGATGGTGAGAGAGTGGCACCTTGTCATGCCATCTCTTGCCTGTTTGATCCAAGATTTCGTGGACCGTGGATTTGACAGCTGCTGGCATTTCTGCACATTGCCTCTTTGTGTCCTTTTCCAGATTGCTATTTATTTTTCTTTTCTTTTCTTTTCTTTTTTTTTTTTTTTTTTTTTTGAGATGGAGTTTAACTCTTATTGCCCAGGCTGGAGCACAATGACATGATCTCAGCTCATTGCAACCTCCACCTCCCAAGTTCAAGCAATTCTCCTGCCTCAGCCTCTCAAGTAGCTGGGATTACAAGTGCCCGCCACCACGCCTGGCTAATTTTTTGCATTTTTAGTAGAGATGGGGTTTCACCATATTGGCCAGAATGGTTTCGAACTCCTAACCTCAGGTGATCCACCCACCTCAGCCTCCCAAAGCGCTGGAATTACGTGAGCCACCACACCCGTCCACCCAAACTGCTATTTCCTTGGGGTTTTTTTCTTAATGATTTTTAGGGTGCTTTAAAATAATATCCTTTGTCTGCCATGGTCTGCAGGTGACAAATATTTCTTCTCAGCTAATTGTTTTGCTTTCAGCTGTGTTGGTGGGGCCTTTGTGTTTGTTTTGTTTTTGTGATTGGTCTTTGGAAGTTGCTCATGTTTGTGTAATTGGATTTGTCATTCCTTCCCTTTGTCATTTCAGGATTTGTGTTTAATTCTCCCCTCTTCAACCCGGTCCTCCACCTCTCTCCGAAGACGGTCAGGCGTTCTCCCTGTATCTGCCTCTCCCTTCGTGCCATGCTCTCAGGCCCTTTGTGGTGAAGCCAGGTGGCCGTCCTCCTGCCCTGCCCCTGAAGTAGAAATCTCCAAGACCCTGCTGTGTTTCATGGCCCCACCCAGGAGCTGCAACTCCATGTCCCCACCTATATCCTCGGCCTGCATGAGCCCCTCTCGCTTTCCTCTCGCAGGAGCCTCAGGCGCAGAGCCTGGGGATTCTGGCCTGACACTGATGGCCTTCTCTTTTTTGATATGGAGTCTCACTCCATGGCACAGGCTGGAGTGCAGTGGCAGATCTCAGCTCACTGACCCTTCATCTCTCAGATTTAAGTGATTCTCCTGCCTCAGCCTCCTGAGTAGCTGGGACTACAGGAACGTACCACTACATCTGGCCAATTTTTTGTATTTTTAGTAGAGACAGGGTTTCACCGTATTAGCCAGGATGGTCTCAATCTCCTGACCTCATGATCTGCCCGCCTCAGCCTCCCAAGACGCTGGGGTTACAGGCGTGAGCCACAGCGCCCAGCCCCGATGGTATTCCAAAGTGCAATCAGCACACCTGCTGCTCACCACCCCTGCCCAGGACGGGCCACAGCCAGGCCCAGCCCTGAATTTGAGGCTGTTATTTCTACAGAATGGATCATCCAGGCATCTCTGGCTTGTCTCTGCCCACCACCCTCCAGGGCTGTTGCTGATGTCTCCTTCCTGCCTATTCAGACCCAGCTCCCTCAAGTCCATCCCTGGGGCTGGAACGACCTGCGGCTCCCACTGGCTGGTCCACTGCCTGTTCCCAAGCCTCACACAGCTCATCAACCTAAAGCCACACTGGTCACATGTCCTCGCAGATTATGAAGCCAGAGAAGCACATGATGTAACCTCTCACACCTGACTCTGTTTTGTTTTACAAACCACCAGGCCACTGGGAGGCTGCTCTCCTTGCCTCTGGGCCGGCAGCGGGGAAATAGGAAGAATGAACAGCTTCCAAAACATATCCTCAGAAGGAGCCGCCATGGGGGAACAAAAGGTCACCATTAACAAAGCCCATTTAGCCCAATCAGCCTCCTGCCTGGCAAACCAGGGAGGCATGCTCTGCACTCAGCCAGCATCCCAGGGGCCCGGCCCTGGCAGTCTCCTTGTTATTCCTGGCTCCCGGGACTAGGACTTTCAGGGTGCCCGTGCCAGGGAGGCCTGCATGGCTGGGAGCAGATGTTTCCTTTTGTGCTCTCTGTGGGCTTGGGAAGACCCCACCCCGCAGGTGGCAGGAAAGCGCTGTGCTGAGCAAGGGGCTCAGCAGCTGGAGCAGGCCTGGGTCTCAGGCTCCACTCCTGTTTGCATTGGCAAAGCACCGCAACTGACATGGGCTGCGGGAGCTCCATGCTCAGGGGAGCCAGCGACGGCTGTTTCCCAGCTGTTTGCAATTTGTTCAGTTCAACACACATGTGTGGAGTGCCCACTGTGGTTTTTTGTGCTCACTTGGAAATCCTGTTGAGCACCTACTTTGTGCTAGGCACTCGTCTGTGTGCTGGGGATACAGTCTTGGGCAAAGGTATTAGTTCAGGTCCCCTGGGAAGTAGACAACAGGTTGGAGTTAGAAATGCAAGACCTGCGTTGGGAGCAGGAGCGTAAAAGAGAAAGGGGCTGGGGGCATAGCAGGCAGGGAAGGACTATGCTTATGAAGGAGAGGACTATGCTTATGAAGGAGAGGGGCCACTGGAGGGCTGGGCGGGGGAGCCCAAGATGGCCAGTAGTGGAGTTCCAGGTTGGGAAGGACAATTTGAATGTGGCAGAGGATCCCCAAGTAGCTGGTGGCTGTCAGCTGACTGCACTTCCTGCAGAGGCTTCTCTCTTAAAGTCCGACCTGAGCAGCCTACCTCCATGGTGGCCAAGGGACATGAGATGCGGCTGCCATCCTGTGGAGGGATGGACAGCACACCTAGCAGCAACTGCACCCCCTTTCAGAACAGAGGCCCAAATGTCAGGGCTTCAAGGGAGGCGGGAGCTGCACGCATGGCTCATGCCTGTAATCCCAGAGCTAGGCAAGGCTGAGGTGGGAGGAGTTCAAGGCCTGCCTGGGCAACATAGTGAGACCCCCATCTCTACAAAAAATAACAAACAAAAAATCAGCCGGACATGGTGGCATGTGCCTATAGCCCCAGCTACTCCAGAGGCTAGGGTGGAAGGATTGCTACAGCCCAGGCTAGGCTGCAGTGAGCTATGATGGTGCCACTGCACTGCAGCCTGGGTGACAGAGTGAGACCCAGTCTCTAAAAAAAAATTATAAAGGGGGAGAGCAAGCCCCTTCTTCCATTCTTTCTTAATCCTGCTGTTTAGAACACGGACATGATGGTGCACTGTCTTAAGCTACATGGACAAGAGAAACACCTTATGGAGGGGAGAGAGGAGGATGGATCCTTGAATTACTGCATGGAGCAGAGTTGCCACGGCAACCCTGCCCTGCCACCTCCAGACTGTGTGCAGGAGAAATGAATCTCCGTCTTGTTAAAGCCACTGTTGCTGGTTGTGGCTATACCTGGATCCTAAATAGAAACATATTGTGCTCTTTCTGTCACATAAAACTGACCATCTCCACAATTGTTAAGTGTGTAGTTCAGTGGCATTAAGCACGTTCTCATCGTTGTGCAACCATTACTGCTGTCCATCTCAAGAACTCTTTCATCTTCTTCAGAATGAAACGCTGTCTACACTGAGCAGCAGCTCCCCATTCCCCTTCCCTTAGCTCATGCAAATGGAATCATGTAGAGTGTCTTTTTGTGGCTGGCTTTTTTCACATAATGTTACGTCCTCAGGTTCTTCCCTATTGTAGCACATGCCAGAATTTCCTTCCTTTTTAAGACAGAATAATATTTCACTGTACGTGTAGACCACATGGTGTCTGTTGATGGTCATTTGGGGGCTTCCACCTTTTGGTTTTCGTAAAGAATAATGCTGTAAACATGGGTGAACAAATATCTCTTGGAGACTCCGATCTCAATTATTTTGAGTATATACCCAAAAGTGGAATTACAAGATTACATGATAATTCTGTACATTGACTTTACAGCTAGTTTTTTTTATTGTTGTTCTTTTTTGAGAGGGAATCTCACACTGTCATCCAGGCTGGAGTGCCGTGACACGATCTCAGCTCACTGCAACCTCTGCCTCCCGGGTTCAAGCAACTCTCCTACCTCAGCCTCCTGAGTAGCTGGGACTACAGGCGTGTGCCACCATGCTCAGCTAATTTTTTTGTATTTTTAGCAGAGATGGGGTTTCACCATATTGGTCAGGATGGTCTTGGTCTCCTGACCTCATGATCCATCCGCCTCGGCCTCCCAAAGTACTGGGATTACAGATGTGACCACTAGTTTTTAACATGGTGTCTTGACAGGATAGCTGTAACACTGAAGAAACAGCAGGGGAAGTGCAGTGAAGACGGCCTATGAGCTGTAGGAAAGCGGTCAACAGCACACCTCCATTGCAATGCGTTACCTACTTGCCTACCAACAGCTGTAGGCCCCTTTCCTGGCCCTGCCCCACATTGCTCCCCACATTAGACCCAGCTGCCCTTTGCCTCTGTCCTTCAGTCCTGGCTCCTGCTTTTTACAGGGAAGGGCTGAAGGGCTCTTTGTCCAGATCTGTCATCCAACATAAGTGCTCAGTGCACATGGATGGCTTTCCCTGGGCTCAACAGTGAACTCAGTGTCTGCTCCAGACCTTTAGTACTGAGCTGGGCTGTCTACCTTCACAGGCCAATCACAGGCTGTCACAGGTAAATGATCACACCTGGTTTGTGCCTCACCTTCTGACATTGGAACATAATCCCCCAGTGGGTGTGGGGAAGGGTCATTTTTCCAGAGCTTCCTCCTATTGTCAAGCTTTATCATGCAAAACAAAGCCTCCTAAACAGAAGCCTCAATGTCCTCTTACTGTGGGTTGACTGTGTCCCCCCAAAGGCAAGTGTTCAACACTTAACCCCCAATGCAATGTGGTATTGGGACCTGGGGCCTAATAGGTGGTGTTTAGGTTCTGAGGTCCCCACCGTCAGGTCATGCATGGATTAATGCTGATTATAAAAGGCCTTGAGGCTGTTTGGACTCTCACCCTCCCGTTTTCTGCCATGGAATGAGGCAGCAAGAAGGCCCTCACCAGATGCTGAGCTGGTGCAGGCACCATACCCTTGGGCTTCCCAGCCTCCAGAATTATGAGCCAAATAAACGTCTGATTATTGTAAATGACCCAGTCTCAGGCATTCTGTTAGAGCAGCACAAAATGGACTCCGACACTCCTCAGCCCGCCCTGCCCTCCTGCAGGCTGAAATGTGTTCACCTCACTTCCCAGCCTCCCTGCTTTGGCTCACGCTGGCTTCCCTCCCTGGAATCAGCAGTTCCTGCTTATTTGGGCATTTTCAGATCTTAATGATCTTTCGAGGGCACTTCCTCTGTGAACTTGCCTGTGTCCTTCGCAGCTTAAAGGGATCTCACCGCACATGCCGTAGCCAGTACCACATTCTACTGTCTCTTCTAATGCACAGTTCCTGAGCCAGAGCCTCAGCATGGTCTGCAGGCTTGTTGGAAATGCTAATTCCAGGACCCTCCTAGACCACCTGACTCCGAAACTGGGGGTGTTTTATTGGCATAGATAGTTCTAGGTCTCCCAGGCTGCCAGGAGGACTGAATGCCCTGCCAATCATGAGACATGAAAGAGTCAGCAGCAGGGGTCCCAGCTGGTCTCCCCACCGGTTCTTCTTCTCTTCTTTTCAAAATAAAGGCAAAATATACATCAAAGTACACAAATGGTGGTGTTCAACTTAATGCCTTTTAACAAACATGTCCACCCTGTGGTCACACCCCAGATGAAGACATGGAACATTTCCAGCACCCCAAAAAGCTCCCTGGTGCCTCCTTCCTGTCTACAACCCCGTCCTCCACCAGCCCCACCAGGAAACCAGTGCCCTGGCTTCTATCACCATAGATGATTTTTGCCTATTTTTGTACTCTGTCCTGTGCGGGCTCTTTTGTGTCTGGATTCTTCTGTCCAACTTTGTCTGAGAGATTCATCTAAGTTATTGCATGACAGAGTCATCTGGTCTTTCCCTTTGCTATGTAATGTAGGAGAACATTTGTTTCTTTCTAGTTCATAGAATGTAAGATACTTTCTTTTGGTGGACATCAGCACTTGTTTCTCTTGGGTATCTGACCCTTTCCCATGCTTTCCGACCCTAGCTGCTGCTGCTGCTTTTTTTTTTTTTTTTTTTTTGCCTTGAAATGTTTTTAATAGAATTGGTTTCACAATCGTTCAGGATTTGGGTGATGGGTCCTCCCTGCCCAGACACTGCCAACCCACAACTGGAGGGGCGTTTAAGGCACATTACTTCATGATTAGAATTACAGTTTGATTAATATTACAATTGCAAAATTATACACAATTTTCACACTCATAATTTAAAATATTTTGTTTTGACGAAATTCTTTGCTTTCACAATAAAAAATCAATAGTATGCTGGGCACGGTGGCTCACACTTATAATCCCAGAGCTTTGGGAGGCTGACTGAGGTGGGAGTTCAGGAGGTCAGGAGTTCTAGACCAGCCTGTCTAATTTGATGAAACTCCATTTCTACTAAAAAATACAAAAATTAGCCGGGTGTGGTGGGACATGCCTGTAGTCCAAGCTACTCAGAAGGCTGAGGCAGGAGAATCACTTGAACCCGGGAGGCAGAGGTTGCAGTGAGCCAAGATCATGCCACTGCACTCCAGCCTGGGTGACAGAGTGAGGCTCCATCTCAAAAAAGAAGATCAATAGTGCACAGTACATTGAACTCTGTAACAAAATTATTTTTGAAAAAATGTAGAAGTGAGAAATAGGGATTTCCTAAATTTCTTTTCTTTTTTCTTTGAGACAGAGTTTCGCTCTTGTTACCTAGGCTGGAGTGCAATGGCATGATCTTGGCTCACTGCAACCTCCGCCTCCTGGGTTCAGGCAATTCTCCTCCCTCAGCCTCCTGAGTAGCTGGGATTACAGGCACGTGCCACCATGCCCAGCTAATTTTTTGTATTTTTAGTAGAGATGGGGTTTCACCATGTTGACCAGGATGGTCTCGATCTCTTGAGCTCGTGATCCACCTGCCTCAGCCTCCCAAAGTGGGGATTTCCTAAATTTCTTTACTTTATATTCTATCACAAAGTTGGCCAAAGTTCAATATTAAATAAATAGATATCTTTCCTAATAAAAGTTTTTAGAACAGTTTTCCTAAGGAAATACATTCATAAGACTGTTTACCTTCTGTTTTACAGTAGTAACAGGAACATAGGGATTCCCACTCATGAGGAGTCCCTTGCTTGGCTCCTGGCACCCGCCCAGGTGCACTATATTACCTGGTGGAGTCACAGAAGCAGGCTGGGCTTCTGTGAGTGAGGTTTCTTCACCTGGAATTCTGGTTCCATGCTTGTGCTTAGTCTGTGTGGTTCTCATAAACACAGAGAACCTGCCTGTCCACCCCTGGTCCTGAAGACTGACGGGTCAAGGAGGTGTTGGTGACTGTTGTGTTCACACCGCGGTAACCAGGTGGTGATTACTGCATTCTTTGCTGACTTTGGTAACCAGGTGTCCGGGGAGGAGCGACCGGGAGTGGCTGAGCTGTTGCCTGGACTCGGCTTCTGATTTTGCAGCCGAGTCAGATGCAGGCCCAAGGGTCCAGGGGAGTTGTTCAGCGCCTAGAGTCACTGCACGATGCTTCTACTCTGTTCTCCCAGGCACGGACAGGCACCTGGAGGGCAGCTTCGCTCCTCTGGCCACCTGGAGACCTCTCAGAGGTGCAGATGGGACAAACTGGGGGCCTCTCAGAATACCCACTCATGCAAGGAAGGCCAGGCCCCAGCCTGCTCTGATGAACATCAGGATGGTGGCTGCAGTAGGGAACCAGGGCCAGCCTTGGATCTGTCCAGCAGGGTCACTGACTGGGCAGGCTTTTCTGTATAAAGAGAGGCTAGATTTTGTGCTCAGAATTGGTTGAAATGCCTGCAGAGTGTGGAGAACAACCACTGACCACTGAAAGTCACCGCGCTTGATCTGTGATGGCCGAGCCACTGATCCAGATAATCCAACCCTAGCTTCTAAGCTCTCAGTGGTACAGAGTTTGCCTCTGTCCATCCTGGCCTGGCGTGCAGGCTGCCCCATCAGCATTTACTCAGAGCCCAAATCGCAACAGGGCAGGTCCCTGCCAGCTGAGGGAGCTGTTCTTCCAGCTCAGCCAGGGCTTGGCCAGTCTTATCTGCTGGGACAAAGCCCAGCCAGAGCTCTGGGCACTGTGGTTCTGAAGGCCTGAGGCACGCGGCTTTACCCGGGCTGGGTACCGAGAACTATGCTCGAGGCTGATGGCAGTGTCTCTGGGGGGCTGGGGGACTCAGGCATGGGAAGCCCATTCTGCACGTAGCCACAGCATAAGAAGTGCTTTTTCCTGTGATGGTTCAGTGATAACCATGATGGCAGTGACGCAACATCCTCCCAGCTTGGTTTTCAAACACGGGAAGGGCTTCTCAAAAGTCACACAGCTGGTCAATGTTTGAACCAGGATGGCAGAGGTTTGTGTGAAGCCATGGGTGGAGCTGTCTAAATGCCAGGAGAAGGATCACCCTGGAGGCGGGTGACACAGAGGACAGTGCAGGTCAGAGGCAGAAGCTGGCCCAGATGCCATGCAAGCTCAAGGCCACTTTCCCAGAGAAGTGAGAAGAGGCCAGGCTGCCAGGGACGGTGTGGCCTCTTCGAGCCCTCACTGGTCCTGATTTTGAGGGGTGACTCATGCCAGCTTGTACATCCACTACTGTCTCAAGTTGCTCTGGGTTCCTTAACACAGACCAGAGGGATTCCTGCATCCCAGGAATCCAGGAATGGGTGGGGGAGTTGCAGGTTGAGAAGACAGAGGTGAGTGGCCCCAGGGCTCCTCCCCTGTTGAGTCACGGGAAGGGAATGGAAATGCCGTGTGTCGAAGCTGAGTCAGTGCCCAGCCTCACCTTCTCGGGATCTCACACGGGCTATGAGGTGCAAGGCCCACCTGTCCCCACCTCCTTGGGGGCACAGTCTCTCTGCCTCCTCTCCTGAGCATGAGGAGGGTGAGCAGGAAGGATTTAGGTTAGCTCTCAAGAAGGACTTCCTGACTCACGCCAGGTGACACTGGGAGGTATTTCTCAAAGGAAGTTGTGAAATCTTCCTTGGGACCAATTTGAGGTTTGGTCTGGGGCCAACCAGTCTTATCTTTATGGCTCTAGAATGTTTTCAAGTGTTAGATATTCCTTCCTCAACGTGGCTCAGGGAGCACCCGATGTGTGCCAGGCCTAGTGGCAGAAGCAAGGCCAGCTGAGTGTTGGACATGCCCCCTCTGGAGGTCTTTTCCAGGTCAGCATTCCAGCAGCCATGGAGGAGGCCTCCCCCACCTGTCTCCTCCTCTCCTCCTCCTGGCTCCCTTGGGCAGTCTGCTCTGCCAGCCACACCACACGCCACTTTCGGATTCCAGAAGGAAACTATGGGCAATAAATAGGACAAAGGGTCACTTCCTTCCTGTGCAAATCCCCAGCAGCATTTGCCAAGTGCTGGGCATGGGAGGGCACCCTCCTAGGTGCCTTACCTGCCTTCACTCCTCCACGGCCCTGTAAGGAAGTTACTCCCCTTTCACAGAGAAGAAAAGTGAGGCTCGGCGAGGTGAGCAGCTTGGCTACAGCGGCACTGCCAGCAGCAGACCCAGCCTGTGACCTGGGCAGCGGCACAGCACACAGCCGGCAAGCACTGGGTGCTTTTCTTGCACTGGGCCAGCACTTTGTAGGCATCGACTCATTTGAATCCTCACAACCACCACACATTGGGAAGAAAACCACTGTGACAGTCCTGGGAAAATGCACAGTTTTAGTCACAGAAGGAAACAAAAACAGACACATCAGTCATCAAAGAGAACAGAAAGATCCATCTGGGATGGATCTTTAATCCCATTGAATTGGCAAATGGTTTAATTTTGCTGTATAGGGACGCTGGCCTTGCTGTGGTACTGTGGAGCGGGGTCCACACTGGTGAGTTGTACACTGGGACCACCTTTCTAGATTGCTGGCAGGCAGCGTGGCAGGACCCATCAAATGCCTTCAAAAGCCAGTGGTCCATGCCCCTCCCCTGTCTCCTTCCTTAGACTCTTCCAGAAGAGACTGGTCAGAGGTGCAGCACAGATGAACATACAAAGCTGTTCATCAAAGCGTCACTTACAATGGTGAAAAGGCGGACAAATCACCGAATTCCACCAGGGCGGGGCAGCCGAGGAAATCATGGGGAGAACACTAGGGAGCCACAAGAAACCACATGTTTGAGGGATATTTATAGCACAGGAAAATGCCCATGATCTAATGCTACACAAAGGGCAGGATACAACACTAGGCATATTTGGGGAAAGAGGGTAGCATGGTCATCCATCCACTGCTTTCAGGGACTGGACTAAGTGACCAGAATCAGAGGGTGGGCGAGAGACCTGCTTCCTGCCTGAGCCCCGTGAACAGCTAAAATCACTTGGGTGTCTGCAGGGATCATTTTTATATTTGCTGTTCTGAGATAATTTCAAGCCTACACAAAATTTGCAAGAATAAAAAACACCCTGCCACAAACCTTTCACCTACATTCACCTATTGTTATCATCTTATTACATTTATTTTCTCTCTCATTTTTCAGAATTTTTTTAAAAATTGAGATGGAGTCTTGCTCTGTCTCCCAGGCTGGAGTACAGCGGCATGATCTTGGCTCACTGCAACCTCCATCTCCCAGATGCAAATGATTTTCCTGCCTCAGCCTCCCAGGTAGCTGGGACCACAGGTGTGCACCACCAGGCCTGGCTTATTTATTTATTTGTATTTTTAGTAGAGACAGGGTCTCACTGTGTTGGCAAGGCTGGTCTCAAACTCCTGACCTCAAATGATCCACCCGCCTCAGCCTCCCAAAGTGTTGAGATTACAGGCGTGAGCCACCACGCCTGGCCTGTTTTTCACATTTCTATTTGCTGCTCAGGAATTCAGGAGCTCTAAGAGGTGTCTCCCCGGTGACCCATCTCCGGTGGGGGTGGACAGGCTGCCTCCTGCTGCTCTGAGAATGGCTCTGGGTCTAAGGGAGGTTGTCGTACCCTGGCATATTTGGGACTGGCCTTTGCAGATGCAAACACAGAGCCTACTTCAGTAACCCAGGGCAGCCACCCCTGGAAGAGGAATGGCTCCTTCCTTCCTCCCTCAGCCCCTTCCCTGAATGCCCACGTCACTTCAGGGCACACAGGCTCAGCTTGCAGGGAGCCGATCTCCAGGTGTGGCTCAGGTTTTGGGCTCTCTGTGTGCCCCATTTTTTTTAGCACACTCTCCTCAGATGGGCCTCCTCTGTTGTCTGCTCTGCGCTCCCTGCAAGGAGTCCAGTCCTTGAAGGTGGGAGGGTCCGGAGAGGAAAAGGGCCAAATGGAGGGAGACGACCCTGGGAACTCTTGGGTGCAGCAGGGCTCAGGAGGTGACACAGCTGGTCCAGCTCTGCTCCTCCGTACCATTCCTGAAGCCAGAAGGAGGCAGCCCACTTTTCCCATCTTTTCAGAGGAAGTGTTGAGTCCAGCAGGCTTTGGTCAAATCCCAGCCTCACCACCGATCCTGGACAAGTTTATTCTCCTTTCTTAGCCTCCTTTTCCTCATCTGGAAAATGGGGCTGACCTGAGAACTAACCCTGAGAAGCCACAGGAAGGGCCTCCCATGCCTTCTGCAAAGGGCTCCACGAACACTCACTCTCCTTCATCCCGAGTCGCCATCCTCACTGGGCCTCAGGTGCAAGGGGTAACTGGGAACAAAATACCGTCCTTGCCTTTTTGCAGCCTGCAATCTAGTGATCCTTGTCATCAGCATATGTGGCCAAAGGCCCCTGGCTAACTTGTAGGCTGCAGGGTGGAATATGAGCCTCTGAGTGTGGAAATCTGGGAAACAGGGGAAAAGGCAGCTGTTCAGACCCTGTGAGGGTGCCGGGGCCATCAGGTTCCACGTGGCAGTGCAGGTGAATTCAGGTCTTCTCATCTGGGGCTTGTCAGGTACCCGGGACAGGAGGCATCCAGATTCCTCCGAGGAGCCACAGGGCTGGCCAGGCCTGAAGGAGAACAGAGTGTCAAAGTTCAGGGGACCCTGTCTCTTGCTCCTTCAGGATGTCCCTGCAGGGTCCCCCATGAAGCACAGCTGAGCTTCTCCCACTTTCTCTGCATCTCCTTCTGCCTTCAGCTTCCTCCGTGGTGGCTTTTGTTTTTCCTGCCCATCTTTGGAGGCTCTCAAATGTCATCCCCGTCCCACAGAGAAAAGGGTGCCAAGTGGCTGACCATCCAGCATGAGGGTCCCCTGCAGCACTCAGGCCACGGCCTGCCTGGTGAGGAGGGATAGTCTAGGAACACAGGCAGGATTTATACAAAAGATCTGGCCTCTGGTTCATTCCTCAGTAGGAGCTGTGGTCTTCCAACATTCACAAAATTTCCCCATGCAGAGCGAGGGCCTAAGCCTCTGATCCTTTGGTCATCCAGGACCCTCCAAGGCCCTGTACATGCCAAGACCTAGAGCCTTGAAGCACATGGTGCCCAGCTTATGTAAAACTTGGAATGTGTGAGACACTCAACCGCAGAAGGTTAAGACCGCCACCTCTTTCCAGTTTGTCCTTCCTCCATCACACTTTGGGGAGGTCAGGGGGTTCAGGCTTGATCATCAGGGAGTTTTTGGGCACTTCCTTGCATAAGAAAGTTGTTTCTCACCACCCCAGCATGGGCTTGGCTTCTGGGAGTCCTTGCTCCTCCTGGGCTGACTCACCTGCTTGGTGCCAGGACATGGAGATTCAGGGCCAGGGGCGGGGTCCTGTGGTTGTGGGCTGCACGTGGGTGGTGAAGGAGAATCGGAGTTGAAATACATAGAGGCTCTCTGGGACACAGTGCAAGTATACTGGCAATGCACCCACTGATTCCCGTCCCTGACCAAGTCCCCGGATGCAGAGCGGGCAGGCTTTGCCTGTAGCCATGGAGAAACCTAAACCAGTGGGAGGTTCCTTTCCCATCTCTGCAAACATGCTGTTCCCAGGAGATCTACCTACCTTGAACGCCCCATTTCTAGCCCTAGGATTTGCATCTGACAGTGGGATGTGTGTTTATGAAGGGAAGACCACAGAAAAGAATCTTTTGCGAAAAATAAAAGCTCTTCCCTGCTTGGCTTGCTTTGACAATGGAGACTTTCTTTGTACTGACTTGGAGCTTTCCTTCTCTAGGCTATTTTCAGTATAACAGTGGATGTGAATTTGGCTTTGGAGCCAGACTACCTGGTTTCAAAACCACTTGCCACTTCCTACCTAGGACCTAAGGTGAGCCGTGGAGCTCTAGGTCCCTCACCGGTGAAACAGGAAGAACCATGGTGCCCACATTGCATTATACACCTGCATTGCATTATACGAAGGCACAACTTACCTGCAAAAAGCAAGGAGCAGGGTAAGGGAGCAGCTGTCTTGGGCACATTCCCCAGAAGCAGACCCTGATTTGTATGACAGAGACTGATGGACAGGTACCCATGGAGAGCGGGAAGGGAACAGGGATGGCAGACAGAGAGCAGAGAAGCCATGCGAGGCTGTGACCCTGGACAAAGTCCTACAGAGGCAGGTGCTCGGACCTGATCCCTGAGGGGATTGTGGAGGGTCGGTCACATCTCTGTTTCCCAGCCTGAGCTGTGGATACATGTGTCAGTCATTAGTGAGGGGCCATCCTGCTGCAGGGGGACACTTCCAGCTCTCTGCAGAAAGGGTCAAGGGACTCCAATAGCCTGATGACAGTCTTGCTGCAAAGAGTCACAGGTGTGGACAGTTGGAAGCCAAGGCCATTCAGGCCAGGGGAGGGGCACATGGAAAGATGCGAGGGGTCACTTCTGTGACCTATCAGTGGAGAGTGGACAGTAGCCACACAAGACAAAGGTGAGCGTTCTGAATTCAGAGACCAGAAGGGAGGCTGTCACGAATATGCATGCACTATCCAGAAGTTCATTCCAGGCTGCAGTATGTAAAGCTACCTCATTCTTTTCTTTTCACAGCTGCAGTGTTCACTGAGTGGCTACATTATTATGGAGCTCACCGACCTCTACTGATGGGTATATAGATTGTTTCCAATCTTGCTATTACAAGGAAAACATACTGCAATCAGCACATTTGCAAGTGTCCCTGTAAATTTCTTGGAGTAAGTTTTCAGATCAAAAGGCATGTGCATTAAAAAAGATGTTGATAGTGGCTGTACCAGTTTATACTCCCACTGGTAATGTAGGAGAGAGCTTATCTCCCACACCCATGCTAACACAGCCTTATCACAGTTTTGGATGATTGCCAATCTAATAAGTGAAAAATTGTCTTGAACCATAGTTTTCATTTGCACTTCTCTGATGATAAATAAGGCTAAACATTTTTTACAAGCTCAAGGGCCATTTCTTGTTCTGTGAACCCTCTGTTCACGTCCATACTTGTGGACATTTTTTCTATTTTGGTTTCATTTGTCTTGCTGACTGGTAGGAACTCTTTATATATTGAGGACATTTGGAGTAGAGTGACTTGCAGATGGAAGCAGAGGGAATTCATTCATCCAAGGGCTTCCCATTAGTTGTGCTACCTAAATTTCATGTCCAAACCAGTCCTTTCCAATGTGTGGTTTTCACTTCTTCTTTTGGGTCTGGGAGCTAACCTGCAACTCCCCAGCACACTCCTTGCTTGTTCTGCCTTGGCTGGACTTAGCCAGGGTTGATTTCAGTGGT
The DNA here is from genome assembly GCF_049354715.1 of Callithrix jacchus. Classification (NCBI taxonomy): domain Eukaryota; kingdom Metazoa; phylum Chordata; class Mammalia; order Primates; family Cebidae; genus Callithrix; species Callithrix jacchus. The sequence continues at coordinate 62,126,651 of NC_133506.1, forward strand.
GTAAGGAGTCTTGATGTATCCACTCTCCCTCACCAGGTTGAGGTTCCAAAGAGGAGGGTCTGAGTTTGTGTCGTCCCCATCTTCCAGCTGAGATTCCCTGCTTTCTCTGTGGGTCCCTCAACTTCCAGGTGCAGGCAACCAGTGACCCTAGCCAGCTCACTCGGGAGTGTTTGCAGCCTCCTCTGCTCTGTCCTCGTGTCTAGGCCAGGGATCCTGCTTTCTTCACCTGGAAGGCTATGTTGCTGATTGATTTAAGAGCTTGTTTGGGCTCTCAGCTCTGGGATTATAGGCAGCAGGTCTCCCTTGATGATTGTGTCCCAGAACTCCAAATGTGAGGCCAGCAGGGTGCCTGGGGATCTTGGGGACAGAGGCGATTCAGTGCAGAGGGGAGCTGGCCCAGGTCACACACTGTGTTGGGGGACACATGTGGATGCAGAACCCAATCTGAATCACTGCTGAGTGCTCACTCATTCTTTTGACAAGCACTCCTCAATGGCTGGATTTCCCAGCTTACAGGCAGGGCTGTGCCATAGTGAGCACTGACTCCACATGCAAATGCAATCAGAACTGCCCTGCAAGCCAAGGACAGAGGAGCCTGTGTGGGGAAGTGGGGAGGTGGCTCCAAGTGAGTGCCTGAAAAGACTAGCTTGGGTGGGGGCAAGGCAAGTGTAAAGACCCTGAGGCAGGAGAGAATGAGCATTTTGAGCATGGAGGCCACAGAGAGAGGGTCCCACATGCAGGGGCGTCAGTCAGAGAGCCTATCCTCTAACAAAGACCACATAAGCCAAGACGTGGCAGAAATTGAAACAACGAGCAAAGAGCATTCGAGACAGAGGAAGTGGCCTAGGGAAGGCCGTGCAGCTGGAAGGAGCTGCAGAGCTCCAAGGAAGTGTGGCCCCAGACCAACTGGGACTGAGAGAGTGAGCCTAGGTGGTCAGCAGGATGGGGTGGACACAGGCAGGATCCTGCTTGTTGGCCTGGCAGGCTTTTATTCTGAGTGTCCCTGGAATACTGTGGTGGCCCTGGTGTTTCTAGTGGGCAGGCTGTGGTGCTGGGGGAGAGACTGGTATAGGAGCGAGGGCCTTAAAGACTGGCAGAAGCTGTCCCAGCACTTGCACCACAGGCCCAGCCACAGGGATATGGGCCCAGCTTCTGGCTGCCTGGGGCTTTCCCTGTGACACATTTAACCCCACGAGGAACCACAGAACCAACTCCATCACCCTCAGTTCAGACCTGCTGGTAGCCAATACCCAGAGATAGCTGGGGTCAACATCCCAGCTGGCTGGCCGGGCTGGGGAGCCTCTGAGGTATGTTCTGCTCCCCCATGGAGGGAGCCCCATGTGCCCAGGGCGCTCTCTCTCACCCCCACTCCAGGAAGGGATTCTCCCCCATGGAGGGAGCCCCATGTGCCCAGGGCGCTCTCTCTCACCCCCACTCCAGGAAGGGATCCTCCCCAGGGATGGAGCTTCAGGTGCCCAGAGCGCTCCCTGGCACATCCTGTCTTGGCTCCTTCCTCCTTCTCTTGCCTGCCTCACTTCCTGACTCAGCAACTGGTGTTTTCCAGACCCCTCCACATAAGCCCCCTGTGCTCGGATCCCCCTCTCAAACCGGGGAGCCCACCCTAGACAGGGCTCTTCCCAGAGACATACATGTATCCCCACCCCCAGGCCCCAGCCATTTGATGTCACCTGATGTTCCTGAACTGTGACTCCTGCAAAAGTCTGGGATCCATCCTTCCTGCTCACTGCTGAACCCCCAACCCCAAGCAGAGCCCCTGCACATTGTAGACTCCTGGTGGGTGTTGTTGGAGGGAATAGTGAGGCGGGCCCTGGCATGTGTTTCTTGTAGAGAAGGCCAGGGAGACTGAGAAACAATCCCCAGGCCAGGGAGAGGCTCAGCCAGTCCTCCTGGGTCAGGAGGCCCCAGGCCTTGCACCAGGTAACTGCTGCTGGTGAGGGACAGACTGTGCTGAGCAGAGGCTGAGTCCTGTCCACAGCAATCCTGTTGGACCTGTCTGGCCAGGTCTAGAGCCGCAAGGCCCATGTCCAAGTCAATCAAGGGCCATTGGGCAGCTCTCCCCCTCCAGGGCCCCTCCTCAGATGGAGCTCACACCAGGCCTGCCCAGGGCCACAGCCCAGAACAGAGTCTTTGGCATGTCTGAGAACCAATATAGATTACAGAATTTGTTCATGGTTGCCGGACATTCCAGTGCCAGACTTCAGGCCTGGGGCTGGGGACACGGGAAGGGTGGAGGGGGCAGGTCTGCTGCCTGATCTGACGGAGCTTCCATCCTGATGGGGCAGGGGGCAGACAAGGACCAAGTGGACATACAGGGAGACAGGAATTCAAGGCACTGAGGTGCTGGGGGAACGGGGGCAGCTCTGTGGGCCAAGGACCGAGGAAGCTGTTGGGGAGTAGGGTAGGTGGTTTGAGGGGGCTAGCTCGGGTTGGGGAATGGTGAGTGCAAAGGTCCCCAGGCAGGAAAGAATGAGCATTCTGAGGCCCTGCTGAATGGAGACAGAGGTGGAGGTAGGCAGTGGGGAGAGAGGAAGCAGGAGACTTCCTCAGGGCCAGGAAGCCATGGGGCCACCAAGTGTGGCTCTGTTTACCTGGGGGAGCCAAGAGGAGAGGGTTAGATGGAGTGTGATCAGACTCAATTTGTGTTTTAAGCAGACTCCTACAATCAGGACTTGCGATCTGGACCAGAGGAAGGGAGAGCAACAGCTGGGCTGTGACCATTTTCACTTAAAGGGACCTGGGAAGGGGAGAGGGCAAGAAGCGGCCCTGGCATGGTTTTCCCTTGGTGACCTCGTGCGCTACTCTTCACTGCCCACTCCCACTTTACACTTCAGGAAACTGAGGTTCAGAGAGGGGAAGGGAATGGCTCAAGGTCCTGTGCCCCGGAATTGTACCTGGACAGGTACACCTGATCCCCAGACTGCTCTCTTCTCACCACCCCATGCTGCCCCCTACCATCTGCCAGGTAAGAAACTTCAGGTGGCTTGGGAGAAGGAAACAGAACCAGGGGAGGTGATTACCACCCCTCGTGCAGAACTGGGCAGCAGGCAAAAGGCCAGGCAGTCCAGCCCCCCATCCAGGGTCCCCCAGGGCTTGTTACTTGTGTGTTGTGCTCAGCTCCCTGTCCAGAAGTGAGAATCAGCTGTGTCTGACTCCCGGGGAGCCCGTGTCCCCAGCCTGGGCCCTGTGGGTATTTAGTCATCCCGCACCCTGGAGTCACTCTGACCCCAGACGTGAACTAACCACTGAGCTTCAGTGAATTAAGGGCCAAGTGCAGGAACAAGATTGGATCCCACCCTCTTCTGCTTCCTCAAGCCACAGCCCAGCCTGATGAGCCACCGCTGATCTGATCTCACTGCCTCCCACCTCCCTGGCTCCTTTGGCGGTGGGTGGGCCTGGCCAGCTTGTTCAGCCACTCTGCACTCCAGGCTCCTCAACTGGAAGGAGATGTTCCTTGGAGCTCCTCCTGGCAAGCCTGGACAAGCCAGCCTGACACCCAGCCTGTGACTCCTTGCCCAGAACTCTGTCAACTCCAACCAGTGCCTCTCAAGGAAACCACATGGCCACCAGCTCCAGGTGACAGGCCTCTCCCTGGGTGGCTGGCTTCCTAGGACTTTTTCCTGTGAACTTTTTCCTAGGAAGAGGGTCGAGAGCAAGGGTCCCATCCTGGTGGTCCTCAGCCCGCATCTGGCTGACAGATGTTTAATTGGGCTGACATAATGACAGTTTTACATTTTTAATGCATTGCCAACATTTGAACATGAGTTTTCACACAGAAAGATGGCTCTTTGGTTCCTCTGAAATACTGGACGATCTGGTGCCCTACAGGGCCACAGTGAGCCAGAGGTGGGGGACATGGGCTCTAGACAAAGCCCACGCTCAGCAGGCCATGCCAGCCCTCAACACCACAGCCCCAGCCCTTGGGCATTGGAGTAATGGCCTAGAATTTTCTTCACATTGTCAAAGGAGCCTGTGGCCCAGAAATGATAAGAGGCTCCAAGTAAGATCTGATTCTCACCAACAAAGCAGGTGTGACCTCAGACAAGTCCCTACCTCCCTCTGGGCCTCAGTTTCTCCTTCAGTAAGGAGGTGGGTGAGGGTCCTGTCCTGCTCCGGGAGCTGGCAACTTGGGAAGGCGGAGACACATTCCCAAAATCCCCCGGAGTCCTGAGGACGCCCACGCCCTTTGTCCCAGTGATCCTGAGAAAGGCCACACTGATAAGGCTGTGGGTGGCCAGATGACAGCATTCTTGGGCCTCAGATGACGTGGGAGGGGCCCACCCACTCAGCCCCTCATAGCTCAGGGCAGCAGGGACAGTGCCTGCTGGGACCGTGGGCGACCCGGTGCCAGCCCCTCCTGGCATTTCAATGATGCCATGAGTGCCAGGCCACAGCAGGGAGCCACACAGTCATATTTTGCAAGGTTTCGAGGAAAGAATGCCAGTGTGGTAGGAGGGGAATGCGTCTCCTCTCTCCCACCCCTCTGGGCTCCATCTGAAGCTGGGTCCTGAGAAGCACGATTGTCCCTTCCCCCGAAGGAGGGGCTCCCAGCTGTCCCACGGACCCTCTGACTTGTTTATCAGCTCAGCCTGCCTAGGAGCAGAGCTAGGCAGGGCCCTCGTGAAGAGGGCGCAGGGCTGGCCCAGCCTGGTTGTGACACTGGGATAAGGAAGCCGGCTCTCCTCCCACTACCTCCAGCTCACAGGGAATCCGAAACAGCCTCTCCTCTAGGCCTCGTGGGGCCTTTCAGCCACAGCACCTACAACCCCATCACAGCACAGTGCTTGTCAGATAAGGCATCATCTTGGATGAAAAATGTATATTTTCCCTCCTGTGAAACGCAAGCAGGATGAAATATTTGTTTCAATGCCTGGCCATAAGGCCCCCCAGAAGCTACTATAAACAAGGGGTTGACAGTTCTAGTTCATCCGGTAGGCCCAGAGCTTCGGTGCAGGCCGCCCACCCCCAGGCTAGGGCAGTGAGGGCTTGATGACTAGGTGAGCTTGGGAGTCCCTGGGCAGAGGTGAGTCTCAGGTCCCAGGGCCTTGGGTCTGCTGCTGGGTGTAGTGAGTGAATAAGGAGAGCATGGGGTACAGAATGAGCTCAGGTCCTGGCTGTGGGTCCTCTGGCCAACACTGTGCCCCTCAGAGCCCATCTTTCCATGAGGTCCTTAGAGTCCTTCTCTTGCAGCTGTTGAGAGAATGAAACACAATGGAAAGCCAAGGGTCAGTACTGGGCACGGGGTCAGTGGTGACATGGTCAGTAGTGACAGGTAAGGCCACACCATGTCCCCACTGACATCTGTCCTCTGAGCCTTTCACCTTGGGCATGCCATTGGACTGTCTCTCAAGTAGAAGGGGCCATGGCACCCCTCCCTGGTGGTCAGCAGTGGGATGACCACCTCCTAAGGTAGTGAGTTTCCCATCAGTGCACATGGCAGTTACTGAAGTGGGGCTGGGGCTGAGCCTGCTGGTGGGGAGACGGGAAGGCTGCAGTTTCTGGGGAGCCAGGTCCAACCCAGCAGCCTGATGGCCACTTCCCACTCTCAGGGACTATCCCACACCTTCCCTGAGCACTGCCCTGGGCCAGGACCTGCTGGGAAGGGAGCTGAGAATACCACAGATGGGTCCCCACCCTTGCGGGGCTCATGGGCTGAGGCTGCTAAGTAACATCTCTGTCCCAGTGACACTGGAACAGGTAGTCACAGGAAAGAAGGTTCAGGAATCCTTTGCTGTTTTCCTAACACCAGATCTCTCTTTTTCTTTAGCATATCAGCAACGCCCCTCCCTTCCATGTCTGGAGACTCCTCTGTCTCCTTCAATACATATTTTTACATTATATTTATTGACATAAAATTATAAAACCTTTAAAACATCCAGAAAAATATAAAGAAACATACCAAATATCCATGTTCTCACCACTTGGATTTAACAAATGTGAACATTTGCCATGCTTCAGATCCTCTTTTTAAAACAAAATTGTATGACACAGCAATTGATGAACGGCTCATCAATACAATGGACTGTTATTCAGCCATAGAAAGGAATGACGTATGGACCTGCCATGGTGTGCATGAGCCTCGAAGACATGAGTGAAGGAATCAGACACAAAAGGCCACAGATTGTCTGATCGCATGGATTGAAAGGTCCAGCTCAGGCAAATCCATGGAGACAGAAAACAGGCGAGTGTCTACTGGGGCCTGGGTGGAGAGGATGGGGAGTTACCACCTAGTGGGTTCAGGGCTTCCTTTGAGATGAAGAAAAATCTTTTAAACTTAGGTCATGGTGATGGTGGCACAACTCTGTTACTAGAAAAAAAAAATCACTGAATTGAACACTTTAAATGGATGACTGTCCTGGTATGCGACTTGTATCTCTCTTTTTTTTTGAGACAGAGTCTCTTTCTGTTGCCCAGGCTGGAGTGCAGTGGTGCGATCTCGGCTCAGTGCAACTTCTGCCTCAAGCGATTCTCTCACTCACCTCTGCCCCCCAAGTAGCTAGGACTATAGGCACCCGCTACCACGCTCAGCTAATTTTTGTATTTTTAATAGACGGAGTTTCACCATGCTGACCAGGCTGATCTCAAACTCTTGACCTTGTGATCCGCCCACCTTGGGCTCCCAAAGTGCTGGAATTACAGGCGGGAGCCACTGCGCCCGGCCCCAATTTCCCCTTTTTTTGTAGGGTCCAGCCCTACAGGGTCCCATGAGTCCCTCTCTACAGGTGTGGAGACCGAGAAAGAGACACCGAGAAAGAGAAAACAGAGTTTGGGCCCAGGGGTCCACGGCCAACCAAAGCCTGGAGTCCGGCAGTGGCCCTGAGTGCCTGGACGCTCTAACTTATATTGAGTACAAAGCCGGGGGCAGAGGGAGGTAATGGTGGTCAGTGATAGGGTCAAGTAAATCACGTGACTTGGAGACAGGGGCCCAAGACTTTGAAGAAACCGAGGTGAGGAGGAAACCTAAGGCATCAGCACTTTTTTCATACTTGTCGAGAAATAACAAGGTCACTAAGATTTATGTTATTATTACTAATTCTTATCTTCTAAGGAAAAGAGGAACCAGGTGCAGAAGCAGAACTTGAAAGTAGCCATGGAACATGACCTCTGAAGCACAGCAGCACAGAGAGACAATTACGTCCCCGGATGTCTGTGGGCCTCCCTGACAGCCGCCAGGCCTACCACAAGAACTTGGAAGAGCAGAGTTTTCTCCTCACTCCTCCAAGGAAGGAGACATCTCGGCCATCTTGGATGTCTCTTTCTCTAGCTGGATAAACAGCAGGCTCTTTCACAGCACTGACACAGTCACACATCCAAGGCGTCCTCCAGCAGCCCTTATATGGGCAAGACAGAGGACTTAGAGCATCTTGCCTTAGGGTCCCCTCTTTTCCAATGCCACTTCAGTCCCATACTTCCTGACCTGAGACTTATTAGAAAGATTAAAGATTATATGATTATATAAATGTATATATTTATGATTACATACGAATAGCTATGATAATTATATATGTATAGGAATAACTATATCTCTAATTCATTTCTAATTTTATGTTTATATGAGAACATGCTGAGGCTTTAGACCCTTGCCTCGGCTCTTGCGGGGATTCCCCCACACAATTTTTATAAGGACACGGGTCATGCTGGTTAAGGGCCTATGCTACTGACCTCAGTCTAACTTGAGAACCTCTATAAAGAGCCCATTCCCACATAAAGAGAGATCATTATTGCTCCTGTTGCTGTGGCTATTGATGCCGTTTGGGGGATTCGTGGCAAGAAGGATGGACTGAGAGTGTCCATGACATTGAGATCTAGGCTGGCAGCAGTTCCCCGGCCCTCCAAGAGGGTAGGCCTTCTGAGGCCAAGCCCCTCTCCCTTGGGTCAGGACCAACCACATGGTCCTGCTGAAAGCCAGCTCCCTCCCTTCGGTGACCATGGCCTCCTGAGGGACTCAGGGTTGGAAGAGCAGCCAGGAGCACCTCCAAAAGCCAGGACATGACCGAGGCCTCAGCCAGACCCCTTGCTTTCTGCAGAGCCTTCCTGAGAAAGAGCAGGGCTCCTGTCTAGCTGTCCCAGAGGGCAGCCGGGTCCATACCCCCAGCCAGGGGTATCCCCACCCCCTCTGAAACTCCACTCCCCATGGCCCATGGCTGGCTCTGTTAAGGAGCACCCTCCAAAGCAGGCTCTGACATAAGGGTTGGGGACAAGTTGTTTTGGGGGACATATGATCCCAGGAAGCACCAGTAGAGGAGGGAAGAGGGAGGAAGGTCAAAGTGACCTGCTTTAGTGAGTGGAGCCTCGCAGGCCTGGCTCCACTGGAGACTCTCTGCTCTCCCTCCAGAGCCCAGCAGTGGGTGTCACTCACTCACTCACAGCTCTCATTGCTCTGAGCTCCCGGGATTTCTGTCCTACCCCTCTGGAGGTGACAGGCACAGGAGCCCTGGGCTGGGCAGAGACTGTCTGTCACAACCTGGTGAATGCACCAAGCACAGGCAGCAAAAGCATATGCTTCCCCTGCAGAGGGGCCGAGCTGGGGTCCCCTGAAGCACTTCTAGCTGTGCAGCTGTGGGCAAGTCACAGTGAGCTGCTGCTGACAGCCAAGGTACTAGAATGTCAGCTCCCTGAGTGAAGGCACTGGGTCTGTTCTGTTTCCTAATTTATCCCCAGAGCCCAGGGTCTGGCACACGCAGTGCTTGTCTAATATTTGTAGGTAAATGTCTCGTGCCTCTCATGGTGTAAATCTCATTATTGATCATTGCTACTAATTCACGCACACTTCCTATGTGCCAGGCACAACACCGGGTGCTTGGCGCCCCAATTCTGCTCTGGATAATCCATTGTTGTTACAGTAGTAGGATCACCCCCAAACATACGTATGACGAAACGGGAGCAGAGCAACCAAGATCACCCAACCAAAAGCAGCAGAGATTTAAGTCAGGTTCCAGAGCCTGCATTTCTTATTCATTAAAAAAAATTAGGCCAGGTAGAGTAGCTCACACCTGTAATCCCAGCACTTTGGGAGGCTGAGGCGAGAGTCAGGAGTTCCAGACCAGTCTGGCCAACAAGGTGAAACCCCTTCTCTACTAAAAATATAAAACTTAGCCAGGTGTGGTAGCACAGGCCTGTAGTCCCAGCTACACGGAAGCTGAGACATGAGAATCCCTTGAACCAGGGAGGCGGAGGTTGCAGTTGCAGTGAGCCAAGATCATACCACTGCACTAAACCTGGACCACAGAGAGAGACTCTATCTCAAAAAAAAAAAAAAAAATTATATGTGGAATCGAAGAAAAAAAGTCAAATATACACAAAGAACAAAACAAGCCTAGAGATCTAATGTACAGCATGGGACCCATAGCTAAGAAAGTTGCACAGTGTGTGGGATTCATCTTGAGGAGATTTTAGCTCTTCCTGCCACAAAAGCAAAAACTGCGGGTCACTGTTAATATCTCAGATGATAGATCTGTTTGTTTGTTTCATTATAGTTATCCTTTTACTGTCTTTATATACAAGATAGCCTTTATATCTTAAATATACACAATAACATTTATTTATTTACATATGTATGTATGTATTTACGTTTTGAGATGGGGCCTCACTCTATAGCCGAGGCTAGAGTGCAGTGGTGTAATCACTGCTCACTGCAGCCTCAACCTCCCAGGCTCAAGTGATCCTCCCACCTCAGCCTCCCAACTAGCTAGGACTACAAGGGTTGCACAATCACATCCAGCTAATCTTTATATTTTTTGTAGAGACAGGATTTTTTTCATGTTGCCCAGGCTGATTGCCTGGGCTCAAGGGATCCTCCCACCTCAGCCTCCCAAAGTGCTGGGATTACCAGTGTGAGCCTCCTCACCCACCTTTGCCTGTTATCGAAATTCAACAAGAGCCTGGCCTTTCCACCACCATGGTATGCTGTGTCATTTGGTTAATAAAGATCTTGAGCAAATTCTGGACCAGGTCCTGTGGAAGGGTAGATGGAACCCAACTGCCATGCCCAGTTTTCTCAGCCCTACCCCATGGTTCCAGAGTGACAGCTGTGTGCACGATTCTGAAAGCTGTGTGTGGTGCCACTCAGGAGCCGGGAGGACACTGGGCCACACTGGCTATGAATCCTGGCTCCCTGCTTCCTGGCTGTGTGGACATGGGCCAGTTACCCAGACCTCAGTTTCCCCATCTGCAAAATTTGAATAAAGATAATGCTTACTCCTCAGACAGTTGTTGTCAGGATTAAGCTATGGTGCTTAAACTGGGTACGGTGGCTCAGACCTGTAATCCCAGAAGTTTAGGAGGCTGGCACAGAAGGAACTCTTGTCTGGGTGTTCCAAGATACTGTGAGCTATGATCACACCACTGCCCTCCAGCTTGGGCAACAGAACAAGATCTTATCTCAAACTTTTTTTTTTAAATTAAAGAAAAAAAGAGACCATGCTGAGAATAATCCTGGCATTGGGCAAGTCATACAGAAGTTGATTTTATAACTTGTTTTTTTTCTCTTTGATTATAAAAGTCACACGTGTGTGTGGTTGCAAGGTCAGGTGGTGATGGGCACTCTGGTTCTTTTTCCTGGAGCTTCTGGACCATCACAGGGCAGAGGGAGTCAGCCTTCCTCAGGCGCCTCATTCAGCTGCCCTTGTCTGCCTGGACAGACTTGCCTCTGGGTGTGGCCATTGAGAAGGAATCCTGCCCCATCACTGACAATGAGCTGCATTCTTCAGAGAGGCTGCCCCAGTCCCCTCAGCTGACGTAAGCCCCGGGCGTGGCAGGTGCACTCAGGAGGCAGGGCTGCCTGCCCAGTGATGGGTGGAGCCACCTGCCTGCCCAGGGCTGGATCCACCCATTGCAGCCGGCCGAGGCCACCATACACATGGTTTTCAGCCATGCCTCATTTGTTTGCTGTGTGAATCTGGGCTGCAAAGCCCACTGCTGTGCACCACAGGACAAGGCCCTGCAGTGGCAACTGTCCCTGACGACTCAAGGTGGCCGGGAAAGCCCCAGGTGGGACGTGGCAAGGGAAGCAGGGCCTGTTGATGGATGAAGAGCTGTCATAGGGAAAGTCACCCTCCTGAGTCCCCTCCAGGCTTCTCTAGACTAGGCCCACCACATACTGCCTGTGCAACCTCTGGTGAGTAACCTCACCTCTCCAAGCCTCAAAGTCCTGATCCCACCTTCCTCCAGGGACCATTGGGAGGGTGCAGTGAGAGGGTGAGTCTGAAGCCTCTGGGGCCTGGCAGGCTCTGTATGCATGGCAGCCACCTGCCCACACTCCCCCCACACATCCACTCATTCCAAAAGCCTCCTGGGAACGTCCACCATGCCAGGCACAGTGCCAGACAGAAGGGGACAGAGAGAAATAAGATCAACAACCACCCTGCTCTTGTGGAGCTGGCTTTCTAGTACAGGAAACACACAAGGGGCTTCCGAGGAGGGAGCCGGGCTCATCAGGCAATCCACATCACTGCTCAGGAGGAGAGTGCAGAGCGAGGGAATGAGTGCCCAGTGTTTGAGGAGCAGAGTTGGCCTCTGGGCACCCACTCTAGGGAGCAGGTTTTCCACCTCATTTTTAGGGCCCTAGGGGATCACCTCCACTGAGAATGTATGGGGATGACATCAGCCTTTTACAGAGGGGAAGTTCTTCCTAAGAACAAACCAAAGTCCCTCCGAGGGACTTTGCAACTGAAGCTGAGCCTTCTCTCTTTTTTTCCTCCAGATGGAGTTTTGCTCTGTCACCCAGGCTGGAGTGCAATGGCACAATCTTGGCTCACTGCAACCTCTGCCTCCTGAGTTCAAGTGATTCTTCTGCCCCAGCCTCTCGAGTAGGGGTTACAGGTGTGCACCATCTGTAATTTTGTATTTTTACCGACCTGGCTAATTTTTTGTATTTTTAGTAGAGACAGGTTTCACCACGTTGGCCAGGCTGGTCTCAAACTCCTGACCTCGTGATCTGCCTGCCTCAGTCTCCCAAAGTGCTGGGATTACAGGCATGAACCACTGTGCCTGGCCAAGCTGAGCCTTCTCTTTTAGTCACCCTTGCCCCCAGACCCAGAGCCAGCTGGTTCCTCCTGCCTCCTGCTCACAGCTCTGGGACAGCATCCTGGTGGAGAAAGTCAATGAAACACGAGGTGGCCTAAGGTATCTTCTCAGGACCCCAAGATGGAGCTATTTTATCAGCTCTGGGATGCGGTGAGAGGGGCATATCCCTGCAAAAGAAACTGGACCCAGGGCACAGAGGGAAGTCCAGGCTCTGTCTGATTACTCCGCACAGGGACAGAAAGAGGGACAGTTGAGGATTTTGTGAGGGAGGGGGTATGTGGGTGGTAGTAAGGAGGGGTGTTTGAGACAGTGCCCAGTAACTGCCCAGTAACTAGGAAGCGGGGGAGGATCAAGCAAGCCGTAGATTCAGGCACAGCTGGATCCAGAGCTCCAAGACTTGGGCTATGGCTGTTGCCCACCGCCCCCTCCCCCATGTCACCCAGGTCTCAGTCACCTTCCTCTCTAGGATACAATCGCCTCCTCCCTAGGGCTCCTTCCTCCCACTCTTGCCCCCACAAATCCATTCTCCATGTATTTTTAAAACCATGCCACTCCCCTGCTTAACCCCTCCCCGCATGGCTTCCTGACACCCTCTGCATAAAGCAGAAACTCCTTACCCAGGCCTCAGAGGCCCCCACTGACCTTCCCAATCCCACCTCGCTCTCCTTTCCCCTCACTGACTCTGTCCTTTCTGTCCCTTGACCACACCAAGCACATCCCTATCTGGCCAACATCGCACCTGCTGTCCCCTCCTCCTGGTGCGTGACCATGTGGCTGCCCCTTCTCAGCAGGACAGCCCAGATGTTGCTGTCCTCAGCCATGGAGTCCCCAGCCCTCTGTCCACTCCCCACACTAGCGCTGCTCCTTCTGTGATGGAAGTGCTCTTTGTCCGCTGTCACCAGCCTCTGTCAGAAGTCACCAGACCCATGTGACTAATGAGCCCCTGAAATGTGGCCGCTGCAACAGAGGAACTGGAATCTCATTTTCAATTACTTCAATTACTTGAAACTCAAATGACCAAGTGGGGCTACTGGCCACCATTTGAATAGAACAGCTCCAGTGTTCCACATGGTGTAATTCCATTTGCTAGCCTTTAGCACAAAGTGATGTGATCTTACTTCTTCACCTGCTTTCTGTCTCTGACTAGAGCATCAGCTCCATGAGGTGAGGATCACATCTCTCTTGTCCACTGCTGAATGTCAAGGCTTATAAGTGGGCCTGGCATATAGTAGGTGCTCAATATGTAATTGCTGAGTGAATGAATGCATGAGTGAATGAATGACTCCTGGGGCCATAAACTCTGAATTTCTCCAAAAGGAATGCTAGTTCTGTCAGGGATTGCTGCTGTGTGACCTCAAGTCAGGATCTTGTCCCCTTTGGGCTCAGCGTCCTGACCAAGGGGCACTAGGGCACCTCTGGTCCTAAGGCTCTGAGGCTTCATGCTGCTTACTCTGCCCAACCTGCCCCATCTATATTTAAGCCTCGATGCCCACTCCTACCCTCCCTGGCCATCTCATAGGAAGGGGGCCAGACAGGCTTCCTGTCCTGGCAGCGTGTGTCTAGAGAGCCATCAAAGAAGGCTGCCTGTGCCTGTCTCCTAGCAACAAATGGTCTTAGGAAGTATTTGGGAGTGGGATAAAGTGGTGGTCACTGTGGGTCTGTGTCCCAAATCAACAGCTCTCCAGCTGGCCAAGGGCAAGCGTTTCTCAGGAGCCAGGCCGGAGCAGACTGGTGGCTGTAGCATGTGCACCAGGATTCTGCTCCAGGATCCTCCAAGCCTGGGCCCAGCAGCCGGCCACCCGCACTCAAGCGGCCTGCGCTTGAGATTCAGAGGTGGCAGGGGTGGGGGCTTGGGCCCTGCATGCTTCTTGTGGGAACTGCAGGGAACAGGCATGAGGAAGTGAGGAGCAGGTGCTGACTGTGAGTTACTCTTGAACCCTGACTGCCCCAGCATCCAACACTCACATGCACGCGTGTGCCTACTCAGCCGGACACAACACACAGCTATGCATGCTGACACACTCTCACGCAGAGGCATGAGCACAGACACTCACTTATCTTACTCTATTTATTATTTTTATTACTTTTATTTTTAGAGACAGGTTCTCACTCTGTTGCTCAGCCTGGAGTGCAGTCACACTATCCTAACTCACTGCAGCCTCAATCTCGTGGGCTCAAGTGATCCTCCGGCCTCAGCCTCTTGAGTAGCTGTGACTACATGTGTGTGCCACCATGCCCAGCTAATTTTTTTTTTTTTGAGCCTGTTACCCAGGCTGGAGTGCAATGGCACGATCTTGGCTCACCACAACCTCTGCCTCCTGGGTTCAAGCAATTCTCCTGCCTCAGCCTCCTGAATAGCTGGGATTACAGGCATGCGCCACCATGCTTGACTAATTTTGTATTCTTAGTAGAGATGGTGGTTCTCCATGTAGGTCAGGCTAATCTTGAACTCCCGACCTCAGGTAATCCGCCCACCTTGGCCTCCCAAAGTGCTAGGATTGCAGGCATGAGGTAACTTGCTTAGCCCAGACACACACATAGAGATGGACACATGGACCCCCATACATACAACAGACATGCAAACATACACAGCTCAATCAGACAGAATAGACACACACACACAATGACACTCATAGACAATCACATAGAAGCCCAGATATATATGCACTGGGGCCAGCCTGATAGCACAGTTGCCCACAGACTCACATAAGTATGTACCATCATCTCACACATCGTATAAGAGACACACAAAGATGGTTGCATCTTTACAATTCACACATGTATTCACAAGTCAGAAATGCGGGCACAGACCTCCAGATAAACAGGCCAACATGCATGTAGACACATAACATGGTCATTCTTAGAGATAGACAGACCCCCCCCCGGACATGCACAGACACATAAGGAGATGATATATCCTTGACTCTGACACACAAACACACACACACTCATGCACACACACACACACACACGAGTCACAGCCTCTGTAGTTATCTGGTGAACTAGAAGTGTCAGCCCCCAGCCCTGTGGACTCTGAGCAAACCTCCACTCCCCAGCCTGGCCACACGCAGGCACGCAGGCTGGAAGAACTGCCACCTCTCCCTGCCCTGGCCAGCTGGCCGTCCTCCAGGCTTGGTGTGGATGGTGGGGCTAGGGCAGGGACAGCCCAGCCTGAGGCCTGTGTTGCCTGCCTCTTGAGTCCCAGGCCTCTTCTTGGCTGTGTGACCCTGAAGGCCACCTGCCCACAACTCACTGGGCCCTGAAAATTTGTGTAACAACCTTGATTTCTGGTTTCTTTTGGAAAATTAAGAGATTGGTCAGGACTAGGCCCAAATCCTGCAGGAGACCACTGCTGACCAAGGCCATGGAGCTGCTGCTGGTGGTAAGAGCATGAGCACCCCAGCTCACTGAAGCCACTGCTATCACCTCCCTGGCCCCAGAGGCATCTGAGTGTGTGACCCTGGAACTACATGCTTCCCTGCATTTCTTGAAAAAGAAAAAAATGTCAATCCAGAGAGCGGGTTAGTACAACTTTCCTGGCACTTTGCTTAGTGATACTTATCAAGAGCCTTAACAATGTGTTTATCTTTTGCCTTAGCAATCCCAACCCATGAATTTATTCTAAGAAAAAAAAAATTAAAGAAGTACACAAACATTGTTAAGAATGGCTTATATGCACATACCTATACACTCCCATGTCCTTGCATGTGTGTGTATGTATGTATATATACATACATACACACACACACATACACATTTTTTTTTTTGCTTGTTTGTGTTGAGATGGAGTCTCATTCTGTCACCCAGGGTGGAGCGCAGTGGTGCAATCTCAGCTCACTGTAACCTCTGCTTCCCAGGTTCAAGTGATTCTCCTGCCTCAGCCTCTCAAGTAGCTGGGATTACCAGTGTGCATCAACACACCTGGCTAATTCTTTTGTATTTTTTGTAGAGACAGGGTTTCACCATGTTAGCCAGGCTGGTCTTGAACTTCTAACCTCAGGTGATCTGCCCACTTCGGCCTCCCAAAGTGCTGTGATTACAGGCGTGAGCCACTGTGCCCGGCCTACGTGTATATATATATACACATTCATGTAGACACACACCTTGTTATTAGTGCTTTTACAAAAATGGCCTCATTCTGCAAAAACTATATGAGACCATATATACTTTCCCCTTAATATGTTGTGAATACATTTCTAGGCTAATAAATATCTACATCCTGATATTTTGAATAATTTTTGTTTAACGATTTTAGATTTATAGCAAAGTTGCACAAAGTTCCAGTACTCTTCCCCCACCTTCCCCTGATGTGAACATCTTACATAACCATGCTACATTTGTCAAAACTAAAAAGTTAACATTAGGAATACATTATTAGCTAGGCGACAGACTTTATTGGGATTTCTCCAGTTTCTCACTTTTTTCCCTTTTTCTGTTCCAGCATCTCATCCGGCATTCCACGTGGCATCCAGTCTGCATCATCTTCTGAGGCTCTTCTGGTCCCTAACAGTTCTGAGTCTTTTCTTGTTTTCCATGACCTTGACACTTTCAAAGAATGCTGCTCAGGTATTTTGTAGAATGCCCCTCATTTGGGTTTTTCTGAGGTTTTTCTCATGATGAAACTGAGGTTACTAGTTTTTGAGTAAAAGATCACAGAGGTGAGGTGCCCATGTCATCATGTCAGGGGGTACCCCATAGCCACAGGACTTACAACCAGTGATGTTGAGGGAGTGTCTGCTGAGTTTCTTCACTGTAAAAGGACTGTTTTTCTTCTTTCCATATGCCATTCTTTGGATGAAAATCATAAAGTCCACTCTCCACTAGGAAAGGATGAGGATGAAGCTCCACCTCTTGGAAGATGTGGTTATCTATGTGTATTATTAGTATATGATTTTAAATGACAGAACAATGTTCCATTGTATGGATCTGTCCTCATTTATTTAGTAGGTCCCCTAATGTCACACACTTCCATGACTTCCAGTTTTTCCTTTTACAAACAAAGCTGCAAACCACAGTGCTGTAGCTCAACTAAAAATTCAACCAAAATTGTGTATTTTTTTTTTCTTTTGAGACAGGGTCTTGCTCTGTCACCCAGGCTGGAGTTGTAGTGGTGTGATCACAGCCCACAGTAGCCTCGAAATCCTGTGCTCAAGCAACCCTCCTGTCCCAGCCTCCCAAGCAGTTACAACTATAGGCATGAGCCACCATGCCTGGCTGATGTTTTAAAATGCTTTTGTAGAGATGGGGTATTGCTATGTTGCCCAGGCTGGTCTGGAACCCCTGGCCTCAAGCAATCCTCCTGCCTCGGCTTCCCAAAGCACTAGTATTTCAGGTGAAAGCCACCACACCTGGCCTCCACAAACGGTTTTCAAACAACTTCTCTGTAACAGACACTGCATACTCTAGTGAACAATGTTTGTATACCTCTTTATTTTTTTTCTTAGAATAAATTCACAGGTGAGGATTACTAGGGCAAAAGATAAGCATGTTGTTAAGGCTCTTGATAAGTATCACTAAACAAAGCTCCAGGAAATTTGTACTCATCTGCTCTCTGGATTGACACCTTTTTCTTTTTCAGCCTTTTTTTTTTTTTCTTATTACAAATATAATTTATGCTTTTAGGAGATAACTGGAAATCACTTACTGGACATTTAATGGTATTAAATAATTATTTTTTTTAGGTGTGATAATAGTATTGTGACCACTCTTCAAAAATAGTTTTCATCTTTTACCGACACACACAGTGGTTGAGGGAGTATGGTTGAAATAAGACCTGCCTGAGTTGATATGGAAGCTGGGTGATAGATACATCCATCTTCATTGTATAATTTTCTATACATTAGTAAGAAAACAAAAGCTTATATTAAAAACTTGAAACATGATACAAATCTCTAGCTTAGGTGTGAGTCCCCTTTCTTTCACCTCCCAGGGTTAACTGCAATGAACGATTAGGTGTATGTGCCGCTGACCTTTTCCATGCAAACACTAGCTGTGAATACTGCCAGCACACATGCTCTTAAAACAAGAATGAGCTGCAACAATGCACACCATTTCTCCATAACTTTTTCACTTCACCATATTTTCAGACAGTTGGCCTTGTTAACACTATCTCAGTCTTTAACAGCTCCATGGTGCTCCACTATATCAAAGAACCATAATTTATTCATCTGGTCCTCTAATGGTAGACAACTGGAGGGTCTCCATTTTTCTGCTATTAAGAACAATAATGCTGAACATCCTTGAACATAATACCTCTGTGTACCTGTGTAAGCAATTTTACAACCTATCATTCTAGAAGTGGAATCACTATGTCAAAGGGGTCACAGACTTAACATTTAAATAAAATGTCCAACTTGCCCTTCTGGTGGACTTTCCTTTTTTTTTTTTTTTTTGAGATAGTCTCGTTCTTGTTGCCCAGGCGGAGTGCAATGGCATAATCTTGGCTTACTACAACCTCTGCCTCCTGGGTTCAAGGGATTCTCCTGCTCCAGCCTCCCAAGTAGCTGGGATTACAGGCACCCACCACCACACCCAGCTAACTTTTTTGTATTTTTAGTGGCGACGGGGTTTCATCATGTTAGTCAGTCTGGTCTTGAACTCCTCACCTAAGGTGACCCACCCGCCTCAGCCTCCCAAAGTGTTGGAATTACAGTTGTGAGCCACCGCACCCGACCACCTTCTGGTGGACTTTCTGCGTCCAGTACACTATATTCTCTCCTAGTGCACATCTGGAGACTATTTTCATTTGGTACTTGCTGTAGAAAAGCCTCATGGAGTCACAGCTGGAAAGGGCCTCAGAGATCTTGTTGTCTGGCTTCCAGGGAAGGGTGCAGTCCAATGCTGTCAGGGCCGCATGCAACTCCTTGGGTTGGAGGCTGTGTAGAGCAGTGCTCACGAAGATGCTGCCCATGTCTGAATCCCAGCCTTAACATTTACTGTTGTATGACTTTGCATACTTGCCCTCTCTGTGTCTCAGTTTCCTCATCTGTAAGCTGGGGATAATACTAATTCTAGAGTGGCAATTGGAAAGGGGCTAGGAGATTTTCCTCAAGCTACATTTGCAAAGTATATGTTTATTTTCAGTGGCTTTGGGGAGGACCGGGGGTGGGCACTAAGGACCCCCATCAGGTACCACCAATGCTGCCAGAGCTAATTTAAAATGATGATAGCTGGACTTAGTGAGATGAGACGTGATGATGCCCAGCACATGGCACACAGCCTGGCATACTGTCAGTGCTCAATAGTCATGAATTCTTAAGTGCTGACAGGTGCTGGCTGGGACAGGGAGATCAACTTTCAGAGAGACTGTCTAGGAGAGAAAGGCCCAAGCAACAGAAAAAGAGGGAACCCAAGAGACAGCCTAGTCCAGCCCGCCACTTTCTACTGTAAATCAAGTTTGATTGGAACACAGCTATGCCCCTTTATTACGTATTGTCTATGGATACTTGTATGTGACAATGGCAAAGTTGAATAGTTTCGACAGAGACCATATGGCCAGAAAAGCCTAAAATATTTACTAACTGGCCCTTTACAGAAAAAATCTGCCAACCCCTGGCATAGGGGTTATAGGAGCACTAATACATGCCGACAGTTCCTGAGCTCACACAGTGTTTCAGGGACGGTTCTAAGCACATCACATATATAAATTTCTTTAGTCCTCACAATACTCCTGTGACATGGTTACTATTTATGGTAGCTAGTCTCAACATTGGCCCCAGTGAAGCACGTCTCCTGGGGCAAACACCCCTGTGTGCCCCCCACCTTGAGTCTGGGATATCCTGTGCCATGTGCTGACTAATGGCATGTGGTCGAGTGCCAGGCCTGGCCTTTAGGAGGATGGGCACTTCTGCTTCCTTGTTCTGGGAAACCTTGAGGAGCTGCCTGCAGAGCAGAAGCGGAAAGAGGGGCTCTGAGGCTGCAAGGAGAGGATGAGGGCCCAGACAGCCCTGTCTCAGTCCAGCCTCCAATGACCTCACTCAGCTACCATGCAGCTGCACTTATAGCAAGCAAGACCAACAGGACTGCTGGGCAGAGCCCAGACAACTCTTGGAACCAGAGAAACAAGAAAATGGTGCTCAAGCCACTCTGCTTGGTAGGGTAGGGGTGTTTCCTGCAGCAACAGCTGACTGAGACACCACCACACCAGAGCCTTCACCTTTCTACCCTCCTTTATCCAGTAGTTTAAACTCTCAGAGAGATGCAAATCAAAACCACATTGAGATACCATCTCACACCAGTTAGAATGGCGATCATTAAAAAATCTGGAGAAAACAGATGCTGGAGAGGATGTGGAGAAAAAGGAACACTTTTACACTGTTGGTGGGAGTGTAAATTAGTTCAACCATTGTGGAAGACAGTGTGGCGATTCCTCAAGGCCTTAGAAATAGAAATTCCATTTGACCCAGCAATCCCATTACTGGGTATATATCCAAAAGACTATAAATCGTTCTACTATAAGGACACACGTACACGAATGTTCATTGCAGCACTGTTTACAATAGCAAAGACCTGGAATCAACCCAAATGCCCATTGATAATAGACTGGATTGGAAAAATGTGGCACATATACACCATGGAATATTATGCAGCAATCAGAAATGATGAGTTTGTGTCGTTTGTAGGGACATGGATGAATCTGGAAAACATCATCCTCAGCAAACTGACACAAGAACAGAAAATGAAACACCGCATATTCTCACTCATAGGTGGGTGATGAAAAATGAGAACACATGGACACAGAAAGGGGAGTACTAAACAGTGGGGTCTATTGGGGGGAAAAGGGGAGGGCCAGTGGGAGGGGGAGGTGGGGAGGGATAGCCTGGGGAGAAATGCCAAATGTGGGTGAAGGGGAGAAGAAAAGCAAAGCACACTGCCATGTGTGTACCTACGCAAATGTCTTGCATGCTCTGCTCATGTACCCCAAAACCTATAATCCAATAAAAAATTTAAAAAAAAAAACAAAAAAACTCCTATAAGTCTATGAGAATCCCCTGAGGAGCCTTTACAGATACCAATTAAATCAGAATATCTGGGAATGGACCAGAATAGGAATCTTTTCTTTTTTCCTTTTCTTATTTGAGACAGGGTCTAGCTCTGTCATTCAGGCTGTAGTACAGTGGCACAATCTCAACTCACTGTAACCTCTGCCTCCTCCCAGGTTCAAGCCACCTGAGTAGCTGGGATTAGAGGCCTGCATCATCATGCCCAGATAATTTTTGTATTTTTAGTAGAGATGGTTTTTGTCATGTTGGCCAAGCTGGTTTTGAACTCCTGGCCTCAAGTGATTCACCCACCTCGGCCTCCCAAAGTGCTGGGATTAGAGGCATAAGCCACCGCGCCGAGCCTCTAGAGTAGGAATTTTTTTAATCCCCCAGGATTTGAGAACCACAGCTCCACCCACTATTTCTAAAACTTGCCTAACAGAAATATTTTAAAAACAGATTCTTCGGCTGGGCACAATGACTCATACCTATAATCTCAGCACTTTGGGAGGCTAAGGCAGGAAGATCTCTTGAGCCCGGGAGTTCAAGTCCAGCCTGAGTAACATAGGGAGACCCTGTCTCTACAGGAAAATTAGCAGGCAAGGTGACATGCTCCTGTAGTCCCAGCTACTTGGGAGGCTGAGGTGGGAGGATCACTTGGGCCTGGGAGGTCAAAGCTACAGTGAACCGAGATCATACCACTGTACTTCTGGGTGACTGAGCAAGACCCTGTCTCAACAACAATGACAAAATAGATTCATGTTTGCCAACAGATAATTCCGTGGGGGGGGCCCCCCCGGAAACCTGTAGCAGTCACATATTCCTCCAGATGAATCCTATTGTCAATGATTAGCAGCAAAAGGATGAGATGAGAGCCCAGCTCTCAGGTGTGGAGAACTGCTTAGCAGTTTCCCATCAGGTTAAACATTCACTTACCAAAACCTAGCCATCCCCACTCTTGAGTATTCCCAATACAAATAAGTGCTTATGGCCAGGTGCAGTGGCTCATTCCCGTCCCAGCACTTTGGAAGGCCAAGGAGGGTGGATCACAAGGTCGGGAGATCGAGACCATCCTGGCCAACATGGTGAAACCCTGTTTCTACTAAAAAAAAAAAAAAAAAAAAAAAATGTGTATACAAAAATTAGCTGGGCATGGTGGCACATGCTTGTAGTCCCAGCTACTCAGGAGGCTGAGACAGGAGACTCACTTGAACCAGGGAGTCAGAGGTCGCGGTGAGCCGAGATTGCACCATTGCACTGCAACCTGGGCTAGAGCGAGACTCCGTCTCAAAAAAGGAAAAAGAAATTAGTGCTTATGTGCACCAAAGACAAGCACGAAGATATTCATAGCTTTATTCAGAATGTCCCCTGAACTGAAAACATCCCAAATATCTATCCATGGGAACATGCACAGATAAATTGTAGTATTTCCAGGCAAGGGA
This sequence comes from Callithrix jacchus, assembly GCF_049354715.1. Taxonomy (NCBI): domain Eukaryota; kingdom Metazoa; phylum Chordata; class Mammalia; order Primates; family Cebidae; genus Callithrix; species Callithrix jacchus. The sequence continues at coordinate 62,149,116 of NC_133506.1, forward strand.
CTACCAGGCCACGGTGAAAAACAATGAAGTACTGATACATACAGTAGCGGTGTGGATTGATGAATTTCACAGACATACTGTTGAATGAGAAGAGCCAGGCACGCTTGTAGCGAATTCCACTCATCCATGGTGATGGAGATCAAAATAGTGGTTACCTCTGGATATGTGTGTATAAATTCTGCTCCCTAACAGGATGCAGGGAAAACTTCCCAGCATGGCAGTCAGAGCCACAAAGCAAGACTTACCTGCATTAGAGACTCACCTGAGAGGCCTTTTCTTTCTTGCATGCTTGTTTGTTCATTTGTTTATTTGAGATAAACACTATACATTGAGGTGTACACAATGCAGTGAAAAAGAGTACAGCCCAACGAATGTTTACATGTTTACACTTAGTGTTGAACTTCATGCAAAGTGCTGTTCTAGGCCCCTGGAAAGGGAAACCAAGGTTATAAGACCCTGTCGGTATGAATTTCATAATCTGGTGAAGGAGATATTACAATACAAGGCGGAACGATGGCTTTTCATCCATTCACCCATGGGATGATTTTAAGCCCTGGCTCTATGCCAGGCACTGAACTTGACATGCGAAGTCAGTTCAAGACCCCACCTTACCCTGAGGATTTTGGAGAGGAGCACAATTAACTGATTCGATCTCCTAAACGTTTTCCAAATTCAATCCCTTGCCTCCCACCGACCCTATCTTAAGCTACTACCCTCTTTCCTCTGCGAGCTTTCTCAGTCTTTGCCTCTGATTCATTCTCCAGATCAGCAGCCCCTACCTAAATGCTCCGCCAAAAAAAATTCAAAATTGATGACTGCCCCTGGCCCAGGCAGTTCCAGTGCTGGCCTGTGAAGCTCAAATCTTCACCTGTAGGGTCTATAATTGTGACTACAGGGAAGTTCCTGATATGTCCTGAGCCTCCTTTGCTTCTTCCATAAAATGGAGATGAAATAGTATTAACAACAACAACCACACCTGTCTCTCTGAAGAGGCTGGGCTTGCACTATCCACACTCCTCCTCCCAGTGCTTCTCAGTGCTGGTCACTCCCACCTCTGCATTACCCAGTGATAGAAAGCTGCTTCTGTTCACGAACACATCCTTTGGCTTCAAGGCCTGAGACTATTATTGGTGACCCCGTTTAATGAGTCTTTCCCTCCACCTTCTCTGGCTGGGTCTTACTCAGCTCCAGATACAGCATAGGCATTGCCTGCTCTAGGAGCCTTCCCTGAAGCTGCCTACAGGACTGGGTGCCCCTGTGTGGGCCCCCAGAACACCCCGGACTGAATTTGTCTGCCTCCTGTTTCTGTTTGTCTCCCCTTGCTTGAGTGTGGGCTCCTGCCAGGTGGGCAGCCTCTGAATCTCTGAATGAAACTCTTCTTTGCACCCCCACTGTGGACCCCTCCAGTCCAATGCAGGTGCTGGATGCGTCTACTAACCTGAGCAGAACATGCCCAGCATTTTAAGGGAGGTGGCCTTGAGGCATGGGAAGGACATCAAAAAATTATCTTAAAACAAATTGTACACGCACACAATACTCAATTCAGCAGAAACAAAAGGGGTTGCAATGAAAATTAAAAGTAGGTCACCTCTCAACCACCAAGCACCCCTCCCCAGAGGCCACCTTTCATATCAGTTTCTGAGTATTTGATGCAGGTCAGAATTGTCAGTCCTCCCTCCCCTTTTTATTTTGCAAAAATTTAAAGCAACAGAAAAGTTGCAAGAATACCAATTAACATTTTACCACAGTATGCTAATTTACAAGTGTTATATCATTTAATGTTCACATTAATTAATTAATGCCAATTTTGTAGATGAGGTCACTGAGGCACCAAGCAGGTTAAGGGAGTTGCCCGAGGCCACAGAGCTCCTGTGGGTGGAGCTGGGGTTTCCCCCTTAGGCTGTTGAAGAACTTTGATCTGCCTTCCCACAGCTCTCTTTGGAGAAAAAGCATTTTCTTACAGTAAGTTGAAATCCACCTCCCTGGGATATTTACCAGATGATCAGTGGAAAAGTACACAGCTCTGGAAGCATTTGCTTCTTCTCCTCCCAAAACCTCCCCATTCCCTGAGCAACAGCTGCTGTGGCTGCCACTACCACATGCTCCAATGTCACCTCCTCCGTGAAGGTTGGGTTCACTCACCCCCCAGTTTAAAGACTCACCATGACTCCCAGCTGCCAGTGGGATGACACCGGGGCTTGGAATACAAGGCCTGGGTGACCGAGCCCTCCTCCAATGCCTCTTGCACCTTCTTCCCCTGTCTCCACCTCCAGCCACACTCAACCTTCTCTCATTGTCCACTTAAACGTCCCCTCCTCCTTGAAGCCAACCTAAGTTTTCTAAAGAGCGCATCTCCCCCCTCTCTGGGCTCCTGCAACCTTCTGCCTGAGCCGTTGACAGCCTTCTCCAGGTTTGGCCAGGAAGCTGGACAGTGGAGGACGGGAGTGACACCTCGGCCCCTTCCTAGCAGAGTGACCCTGCACAAATTACTCCAGGTGTCTGACCCTTCATTTCCTCAAGCACATCATGGGGGAAAGAATGCCTAGCTCATTACCTGGCAGAGAATCAGCCTTGGCTAATCTCCCATAATGGAGCTGACAGCTCTTCAAGTCCGCTGACGTCTTCTCTTAGTCATCCCTTGAAACACTACCCGCTATTACTACTCTGCTCCTCAGTCTCCCCCTGTGTAAAATGGGGATGAGAATGGAGAGGTTGGGAAACTTTAATGAGCGAGCCCTTGGAGCAGTATCCAGCCCTTCCCGACGCTAAAATGATTCCTACGAGAGGGCCTGGTACACAGTAGGTGCTAAACTAATCCTCTCCGAGCTGGGCTTGGGGAAGATGCCTCCGTGGGATGTGCAGCGTGGGCGCGGGAAGGCGATCCTGGGAGCTAGGGGCTTGCCGAGAGCTAGCCAGAGGTCGGCTCCGCCTTCCCCCGCGGCCCCCACCCGAGCTCCTGCAGCTGTCAGCCCGACTGGCCTCCGCGCCAGTCCACCAAACCTGAACGTCCCAAGCCGGCGCCCCCACCTTCCCGGAGTGCACAACTTACCTTGCGCTCGGCGGCCCTCTGTCCCGCCCCCAACTTCCATTGGCCCAGGGGTTTCTTTGTTAGCGCGAGTGCGCTGCCGCCATTGGTATATGGAACTGCCAATCGCGTCGGGCATGGCCCCGCCCCTTACTCCCCGGCACCTCCCCGCGCCCGCCCGGAGTGCGTGAGGCGCTCCGCTTCTAGTTGCAGCGGCTGCGGGGCGCCGAGGGCAGCGGCGGCGGCGCGGACTAGCCGGGCCGGCGGCGACCGGCGCCTGAGAGGCGGGCCGCAGCGGGAGGCAGCGGGCCCGAGGCCGCGTCCATGGGCCCGCAGCTGCCGGGCGGCGGCGGTGCGGTCGGGCGCGGGGCGTCGCGCGCGCTGTGAGGCCCGGGCGGCGTAGGAGCCTCGACGCGTGCAGCGAGCCGCCGGCCGGGTAGGAGGCCCGGCCGGACTTGCGGCGGGGCCGGCGAGGGATGCGGCGGCGGCCGAGCTGAGCCCCGAGCCTGCCGGGAGCGCCAGGCCGCCTGGGCCTGCGCCGCCGCCGCCGCAGCCGCGCCGACCATGTCGGCGGCCAAGGAGAACCCGTGCAGGAAATTCCAGGCCAACATCTTCAACAAGAGCAAGTGTCAGAACTGCTTCAAGCCCCGCGAGTCGCATCTGCTCAATGACGAGGACCTGACGCAGGTGAGCGCCGGGGCCGGCCCGACATCTCTGTCCCGGGAGCCGCGAGCAGGCGCGGCCCAGGCCTGGGCGGGCCGGGGGGCTGGGGCGCCGCCGAAGACTGCGGGAAAAATAAAAATGGAGCAGGGAAATGCGCGAGTCCTGGGGCATGGGGATGGGGACGGGAAGTGCATTGACAGAGCCTAGACAAAGGAAAAATCCTCGAGTATGCCGAAAAATAACATCCTTTCCTGTTCCCATTGCCCGGCTGTGTGTGATTAATGCTTTTTGGGTGACTCAAAAGCGCCCGGGTTCGCTTGGTAGAAACAAAACGCTTGGGGATTGGATGCCATTTGACGGGACCCCCCTCAGAGTCTTGCTTGGGACGGGACTTGGACTTGTCCAGCCAGAGTGGCCCCAGGGGGCGGATTGTTGGGAGAGACTTTGGGCTCCCGTCTAGTGGACCCAGCCTGCCCTGATTCGGAATCGTCATCATCGTCAAGGACTGGATAGAGGTGAAGGGTGTCTGAGTCTGGCGAGGAGGGTCTTGCTCTTGAACTTAGGCTGGGAGGCTGTAGTTGAGGGGAGAGCTGGGACCAGTTCCCTGGTCACTGGCCGAGGGGTGAGGAGACCTGTGGGTCCTCGGGAAAGTTGGTTTCTGTCTCCCAGCCTTCTCTGTCAAACAGGGCTTTGAACTAGTTGTAGCTCCCAAACCTGCATTAGAGTCATAGCCATTAAACAGCGTTCTGCGCCCCCGCCCCCCGCCCCCGTGATTCGGGAGATGGGGAGTTTGTATTGCCAAAAGGCCCCAAGAGGCTTGGCTGCAATCCTCGTGGCCCTCGGGAACCCCTTTGAATTAGAGTTCTAGGATTCTGAGCCCTTGTGTGGGCCTCCTTGGGATGTGCCTGGGTGCCCTCCCCACAGCCATCTTCTCCATCCTCTTCAGGGCTTTCAGCCGCTTGAGTGAGGGCAGGGGAGCTCCCTTCACATTCCAGTCCAGTGTGACCTAGTTGTAGCCACTCCTGTCACAGAAGAACCCCTTAGACTGAAAAGGTTGCTTGAAGTGAACGGGCCTGGTTGTTTTTAATGCTGCTTCAGTGCACCCAGGGTTTGACTTGTTTCCATGGCCAACTGGAGTAGGGTGGTGGGGCAGGGGTTATGGCCTGGGGCGTGGGGCCTTTCTCTGAGGTCAGGTTTCCAACCGCCAGGAAAAAGATTATTTTCATCTAAACCCAAAAGTTTAAGGAAACACTCAAGGCTGCAAATTCATAGATGGTTGAGATACCAAGGGCTTTAGGAAAGGTCTACTTGGGACGGGTAGAACTCAGTTACTCAGTTACCTTGGTGTTCTGGAGTGTAAAGGAGACCTTGACTTATCTCATTTGGACGCTTTTTTTGGGAGAAACAGTTTTTTGTTTTTTTTAAAGATGGGGTTTCACCATGATGGCCAGGCTGGTCTTGAACTCCTGACCTCAGGTGATCCACCCACCTCAGCCTCCCAAAGTGCTAGGATTACAGGCTTGAGCCCTCCCCCCCGCCCCCCCGCGCCCGGTGGGGCGGGGCAGTTTATGTGATGAGGAGGAGTTGGGAGACTTTGCTTCAAGTATTGGGCTGTCACTTTCACCCATGTGACCTTGAACAAATCCCTTTACCTCTATAGTTTCATTTCCTTATCTGTAAATTGGGAATCCTGGTCCCTGGCTTACCTCCTTCACTGACCATTTATGAAAAGCAGGAAATGATATTTTATTATTTTTCCCTTACAGTTTAACAAACCAAAATATCCTGCCAGTTTTAGAAATTTCTGGTCAAGGGTTGTTCTGACAGAGGTTTGTAAGTTTCCTGGTTATTCTAAGCAGTTGTCAAAATTGGTAACTTTACACCTCATAGGGGCTGTTTGTGGATTCTTAAGCTTAGATAAACTAGAATGGAATCTGCATGTTTGAGTACAATCTGCTAAGTTTTTTTTAATAAACTGTTGATTATTAATTGGATTTACTGGGGGAGGCAAACTTAAAATACTGTACTCTCACTGTATTCAAAGATTGAATTGTGGATTTTGAAACAGGCCCGAGACCTTCAGGGCACAACTGGAATGGTAGTTTCTGAAATAATGAGTGGGGTTATTTGTGCTGGGAGAGATTAGCCCAGCCTTCTACCTCCTGGGATCTTTCAGGAAGAAACTGCTCTTGAAAAGAGAGAGAGACTCAGGGCTGTTGCCAACAGCCTTCTCTGCTGCTCTCTGCATCCGCCCCCCCCTCCGCCACCCCCAGCCTCTCACTCTCATCCTTATGGCTCCATTAGAAAACCTCAACCAATCAGTTCCCATGTCTCCCCCAAGTGCCTGCTTCTGCCCCTCCCAGGCTTGAGCTTATTTTAGATGGTCAAAGCTGGAAGATACATCAGCCACCATAGAGGCCACCCCTGTTTAAGTGGAGAGGATACTGGGCCCAGGGAGGTGATGGGCGGCCTTGGCCGGCTTTTGCTCTTGAGATGTCATCTTCCCAGGAGCAGACATTTCTCTGACCTTTCTGGTTTGAGCTTTATTTCCTCAGCTGTGGGTTTTGTTTGTTTGTTTTTCCTCTAGGGAGGCACAGAAACCCCTCACAGGGACTGTATTAGGGCATCAGATCTGGAAGGGACTTGGAGATCAGCTAACATAACCACTTCCTCTTACTGATGAGAAGACTGAAACCCAGAGAAAGAAAGCCACTTGCCTAGTTCAGGGATGGAGCCAGGATTCTGAAGTGAATGTTATTTTTCCTGCTTCTATGGCCGTAAACACACGACGAGGACAGTAATGTCAGGGATGGTTATGTTGCGGAGGGTGCCTTGAGAATGGTAGCTTGGAGCAGAGGAGTTCTTTGCCTTTTCACAGGAATTCAGAGGGATCTGGGATAAGTGATAGGTGACCGTCCTTTATTACTTGTCCCAGGCCCCTGTTCACAGTGGCATTTATCTTCCAGTTTTCCTGTGCATTTCTCGGTGACATATGGACTCAAATATACAGTTAAACCTTTTTGTCCTGAACTGTGTGCATGTATTTGTGCTGTGACATATTTCTTGTTTTTTGCGTAACAGTATGTCTTGGCATTCTTTTCATGGTGTTACATATGAATATGCCAGAACCATTTTGCATATTGGGCCTTTAGGAGTGTACTATAATTTAACCTGTTCCCTTATTGATGGACATCAAGGTTACTTACGGGTTTTGATGTCATATACAGTGAATGTTTCTGCAAACAGCCTTATAAATGCTTTTGGGTATGTGTGCGTGCAAGCACGAATGCAAGTATTTCTCTGAGGGGCAGATACCTATAAATAGAATGGCTGGGTTGACATCAAGTACATTACATTTTTTTCAGATACCACGAAATTGCCTTCCAAAAAAGGCTGTGTCATAACATTTCCAGGTCTGGATATTATCAAATGATTTAATTCTCTAATAATTTTCATAATTACTGGTGAGGTTGAGCCTCTTTTTATAGTATTTACTATTTTTGTTTCTTTTGTGGATTGCCTGTTCCTATTGCTTGCCCATTTTTCTATGAGGTTAGTTTTTCCCCCAGTTGATTTGTAGGAGCTTTTTATAAGTGCTTTAGGTCAAGGGTCTGCAAACTTTTTTGGTAAAAGGCCAAATCGTAAATATAATTTAGTCTCTGGGCCATATGGTCTCTGTGACAACTGTGCAGCTTTGCCATCTCATCACAAAGGCAGCTGTAGACAACACATTAATAAATGAGTATGGCTGTGTTCCAGTAAAACTTTATTTACCAGCAGGGCATGGTGGCTCCTGCCTGTAATCCCAGCACTTAGGGAGGGTGAGGTGAGTGGATGACCTGAGGTCAGGAGTTTGAGACCAGCCTGGCCAACATGGTGAAACCCTGTCTCTACTACAAAAATTAGCCGGACCCGGTGGTACATGGCTATAATCCCAGCTACTTAGGAGACTGAGGCACGAGAATTGCTTGAACCTGGTAGGCAGAGGTTGCAGTGAGCCAAGATTGTGCCACTGCACTGCAGCCTGGGCCACAAAATGAAAACTCTAAAAATAATAATAAATAAATAAATAAATAACTTTATTTACAAAAACAGGCAGCTGGCATGATGTGGCCTGCGAGCCATAGTTTGCTGACCCTGCTCTAGCTGTTAGTCCGATGCTTGCCGTATATTCCAGGTATTTTTTCCCAGAATGTCACTTGTCTTTTATGTGTGGTCATTTTTCTTTTTCATAATATGAATGCAGTTAAGTCTGTTTTCCTTTAGTTTGTGGTTTTAATGTCATTTAAGGCCCACTTTCCAAGATTTGTAAAATAATTTCTCAGATTCTTTTACAGCTATTTTTATGCTTAGCTTTTTAATCTAATCAGACTTGTTTTTTAGGAAAATAATTCTGGCTAAAGGCAGACAATGTACTGGAAGCTATTAAAGTAGGTGAATTACAGTAAAGGGCTTCTCTCCAGATCAGTGCTGGTGAGGATGGAAGGAATCAGACACTAGGAACAGGATGCTGTTGGTTTATCAGAGGTCGGTGTTGAGGAACCTGGGGTAGTTAGAAGTGTACCTTTAACAGAGATTGAGAACAGATTTGGAGTAAATTGGGGGGATGGGGAAGGGTAAAAAATAATATGGTAAGTTTGACCTTATGGAAGTAGAGGGAAGCTGGGTAGAAATTCTTGAGTCTTGGATGTAGAGATGGTTGCTGAAGTAATGGGAGTGAGTTTGAGCGCTCAGGAGTCTGCATAGAGTGAAAGGAGAGGAACCAGCCTAGGGAGCCCCCATGTAGTGGGCGGGCAGAAGGGAAACAGATGCAGAGGCCAGGAGGTGAATCAGAGGGGTGGGCATTAGTGGGAGAAGCAGGTCTGGAACCCAGGGTGCTCAGCTTCCACATCCATGTGGGCCTTCAGTGGGTGTTGATCCGGAGGTGCTGTCTCGTTCTCCTGCTGACTGTGTAACTTCAGGCATTGCCTCTGTGAAAGGAGCCACTGCCCACAAGCCTCTTTCTAGTTCTTTGTGTAGCCCTGTTTTTTTGTGGGACCTTGGCTGGGTCATTTTCATTGCTCAGGCCTCTGTTTTCCCATCTGGAAATGAGCTTAGTCTTGATCTTCCAGGGTTCTTAGTCTTCCTGGTGTGATTCTGCCCTCGCTGTGCCCCATACCCCAATGCCAAGGCTGCAGGGGCCTCAGGGTAGGAATTTCAGACATAGAGGATGTAGGCCAGGACAAGGTCTCAGGGAAGCATTTCATCAGCTTTCCTTTGTTCCTGTGACATTCGTGCAAGTTCTAAGGCATAGGACTTCCTGATTTGACTTAATGTGTATGTCGGAGGCAATAGGGAGATTTCACGTTCCCCTTTGTAGAAGATCTGTAACATGGGTTGGTGTGTTGTTTGGCAGGGAGCTTGTCAAAAATCTCAGACACACAAAATCCTATTTCAAACTGCCAAGCACCAAATTTTCAGCATCGTCATCAGCAAAACCCAAGTAGAAACCACAGTGAGATACTACTTCATACCTGTCAGGATGGCTAGAATTATATATAACACGTTGGCGAGGATGTGAAGAAGTTAAAACTTACCTTGTGCGTTGCTGGTGGGAAGGAAATGGTATAGCTGCTATGGAAACAATTTGGGGGTTTCTCAGCATTGAACCTACCTCATGATCCAGCAATCCTACTCCTAGGTATATGCCCAGAAGAATTGAAAACAGGTGTATTCAAACAAATACTTGTATGGAAATGTTCGTAAAAGCACTATTCACAATAGCGAAAAGGTGGTAACAATTCACGTCCATCCACTGATGAGCAGATAAGCAAGTCATGGTGTATTTGTACCATGGAGTATTATTCAGTTCTAAAAAGGAGCAAAGCGCTGAGACATGCTACAACATGGACGAACCTAGAAAACATTGTGCTAAGCAGGCAGGAAAGGTCATATGTCACATTCTGTATGATTCCATTTATGTAAAATGTCCAAAACAGGTAAATCTGTAGAAACAGAAAGCAGATTGGTTGTTGCCAGAGGCTGAGGGTTGGATGGACCATGTGAAATGACTGCTAATGAGATTGGAGTTCTATTTTGGGGGTGATGAAATGTTTTGGAACTGGGTAAAAGTGCTGGTTACACAACATTGTGAAATGTGCTAAACGCCACTGAATTATTCACTTCCAAGTGCTCCATGACTTCTGAGGGGACTTATGGTGGGGGTACATTCAGGTAAACCCATCAGACCTATCACAAACTCAAAATCCTAAGTCAGGGACCCTCTGTACAAGAATTTCTTTCTCACCTACACACCTGCCTTCTGCTCCTTTGGTGACCTAGAGTGAATATCTGATTGTTTCTAGAGTCTAGACCAGGGATTGGCAATTTTTTTTTGAGGGACTATTTTTTTTTTATCCTGGGGAACTCCTTCCCAAGCCACTCTTTCCCACCTGAATGACACAACTGGACCAAGTCAGTGGTTTTCAAGCTTTCATCAAATCCCGGAGTCTTTTACTCAAAAGAATCTTGTAAATATTTTAGGTTTTGCAGGCCAACAGGCAAAAATCAAGGAGTTTGTGTAGGATATAGCCATTTAAAAATGTAACAGCCATTCTTGGTTATGGGGTCTTAGAAAAGCAGGTGGTGGGCCAGATTTGGCACAGAGACAGTGTATCACCCCTCAGTTAGACCAGCCCTGTCCTCTGACGCTATACTAGAAGCCACATAGGAAAATTTAGATTTTCTAGTGGCTATGTTAAAAAAGGAAAAAGAGGTGAAATTAATTTTAATTATATTTTATTTAACCAGACATATCCAAATACTATCATTTCACCATGTAAAAAAGTTATGATGTGCGCATTTTACTTTACAGCACATTTCAGCTCACACCACTTTCCCACTGCTTAGTAACCCAGTGGCGTGGCTGCTGTCTGCAGTCCTGGCGTCAGTCCTGGGGTGGCACAGGTGGTGGTGAGTTTATTCCCTCCCTCCCTCAGGCCCTGGGTTGGAAGGTTCCTGGAGTGCTGCTTCTTTAGGACGTATTACTCCTGTTTGTGTCCCCACTCCTCCTTGGCCCTTAGTGTCTATTGCAAACTTTTGAAGTTTCTTTGTTTGACTGTCAACGTCTTTGGTGGCTTCTTTTGGTGTGTTAGAAGCTCTGTTCGGGGCTCTGACCCTGACCCCCTTGCCCAGAGGCAGAGTTTAGGGGCAAGAAGGGTGCTGGCTAGGGCTTCAGGACTGTCCCATGGGGAGCAGGTGAGGGCCTTGGAGGGGCAGGATGGTGTGTCCATGTGTCCTGCTCTAGATTGGATGTATGATGTTTCAGTGTTATGTAGTTCCACCCTTGCTTTTTTCCCTGGGTTCTAGCCTGTTACCGACCTTTTCCTCTGAGTTCTGTGTCCCTTGTCACACAGGCAAGGCCTGTGTTCTCTTCTTGGCACAAATGTGCAGGGTGACCCAGGAAGGTGACTTATGTCTCCCACCTGTAAAGCGTGTGCCTGCCTTGTGTTTGTAGGGAAGAAGTAGCGTGCTGATGGAATGGAGGAGCTCCCCTCCGTGGTGAGGGATGTTCCAGGAAGCACACTGGCTGCAGCCTCTTGGGGAAGTAGCCTTTCTTTGGGCAACCTCATGATTAATAGGACCCTAATGCTCTTTAGCAGAAATAAAGCATTCAACTCGGAATGTTTAAGTTCTTCCCAAGCTGCCACTTAGTCTTGAAAGAGGGAGAGAGCGTGGCAGCGCGGCACAGGGAAAGATATCCTACTGCTGGACGTGGAGGATCATAGGGTGCTAATTTGGAAACATCTGACCTAAGAAAACAGGCTCTTCTTTTATCCTGGGAAACTCACCCCCCTAGCTGCTTTTTCCCAGCTGAATGACACAGTTGGACCAGGTGGATAGTTTTGAAGCTTTCATCAAGAGCAGTGCGGCTCTGGGCAATGCGGTCTAAAGCCCAGAGCTGGGCCTGTCATCCTAGGGGGAGCCTTGGGTCATCTCTGGGGCCATATGGGGCAAGTTCAAACGCTCTGTCCTAGATTTTGTGCTTTTTCCAGTTTCAGCAGTTGAGACAGTCTCACAGCTGGTTTGAGATGGAGCCCCCATGCCCTACCCAGCACTCAAGGCATTGTCACTTCTGTTGGGGGCAAGAGCACCTAGGGGGTTGATTCACTGGCATTTAGTCTCTGGAAGCTGGAACTGGAATCTTCCAAACCACTCAGTGGTTTTCTCAGTCAGGGTCATCCTAGTTCACATGAAACCGGAGCCTGGTTTTTGCTTGGAGCCTGTAACCCTTTTGATTCCTTCCCCTTGGGCTCAGCTTGGCAGTTGGATGCTGTGCTGGAGGTGGCCCTGGTGTCAGAGCTGCCTTCCAGCAAGATTCTGAGTGGATGGGTCTGCTGGATCCTTTGAACCTCTGCCTACTATTGTGTCATATCCTGTGATTTCACACAGGCCTCAGCAGGCAAGGGTGGCCAGCAGGGCTGGTGGCAGCAAGGCCTCCCTCGGAGAAGGGGACACTGAATTTTCAGAGACGTTGAGCGGCGTGTCCAAGATCACTGAGCTGCTCAGCAGTGGGGCTGTGATGCAGAGCTCAGCTCCCGTGCCAGCATGTACCCTGGCTCCAGACTCATCCTCCCTGTCCTTGGGAAGGCCACTTTGCTTTGTAAATGCTTTAGTGTTTTTGTTTGGCTTGGGATGGATGGGTGGTAGGGAGAATCATATATTGCAATATTGCAGAATAAATCACAGCTGTTTAATGGACTTCTAGTTCCTAGTCCTGGGAAAAGGGACCTGTTGGGGCTGTCTGTACCCATCCTCTCCTCCCTTCCCCCATGTTATGCAGGTGAGAAATTGTCTCCAATTAGCAGATGGAGCCGCTGAGACCTGGAGAGGTTCAGCGACCTGCCTAGGTCACAGGAAGGTGAACATTTTTTTTCCTGAAGTCCTGTTTGGCCACCTTGTCTCTGATAAGTGTTAACCTTTGCTATCAGGAACAGGGCCTTGCCCCAACTTGGACTCCTTAGTTCTTGGGTATGTGGTGGGGCGTGTGTGTGAATGGTGCAGGCTGTTGCTCAGGGCGTCGCCCAAGTCTTCACCTCTCCTCAGCTTCGGGGTGCCCCACATCCCCAACGTGGGCTACTGGCCTAGGCAGCAGCCACACGTTTGGCACAGCTCTGAACAGGAAGCACAATTTTTTCCCTGTGAAAGAGGAATTCAGAATCAGGAAATAGCTTTGCCCTTGATCTCTGTAGGTTCCGAGGCACTGGTTTTAACAGACCCACAAGCACCTATGGCACATTTTCCACACAAGGTTTCTGACCTTCTTTCTTGTGGTCCTACCCATAGCTAAAGGAACCAAGGGAAGGGGGAGCAGCTGCAGGGAGCCGCAGCTGAGCCAGAGAAAGGGACCATGCCTCCTGGGTCTCCTGATGTGACACCCAGAGCCTTACTGTCAGGACTGAGTGAGCCACTTGGGGCTCAGGAGCCTCAGGGCCTGGCAGAGCAGGGAGTCAGGGCATTTGTATGGCTTCTGCTTGGGGACCTGCTCTGACCTAGAAATCTGACACAGTCCCACTTTTCATTTCAACGTGCCCAGGCAAGGGAATTGGAATGGTAGCGAGCCCAGATTTGAGTTTCCATTCTTGCTCCATTTTCCATGCTGATGGGTGTAAGTTACTTAGAGCTGAAGCATCTGTGTCCCTCATCTGAAAACTGGGGGGTTATAACAGTAGTGCCCATGGCTTTGAGTCCTGATGAGGATAGCAGAAGATGCTTGCAAAGCCCTCAGCAACCATAAGATTGCTGTGGCAAGGGCTGAGTTTGTAAATACTGGATTCCATGGTAGGTGCTTAGTAAATGGGATCTGTTTTATCAGCCATAAACCATGCAGTATGGAGCTGTGTGTGGGACATGGATCCTGGCCTTGGGAAGCTCTCACTTAGCATGCTGGCCCCTCTGCTCTTGAATGTCCACCATGGGCCAGACCCTGGGCAGGATGGGGCAGGAGCAGTGCAAGGGAGTGCTGGGTCCCGATCCCTCTTAGGTTACTGCTGAGAAAACAGCCACCGTGATTTTGTGAGTGAGCTGGCCTTCAAACCTGTTTCTGTCTGTCCCATGCACATTAAACAGAAGCTCAGGCTGTCTCCTCTCCCACTGAGCTGCTCTGCACCACCCTAGCAGCTTCCTCATGTCAGCCCATTGAGGATTGGAAGAACAAAGTTGCTTTGCCTTGTGTGTGTTTGATTTTTCAGAATGTATAAGTACAGTAAGTCCTCACTTATCGTCATTGATAGGCTCTTGGAAACTGCTACTTTAAGCAAAACAACATACAACCAAACCAATTTTATCATAAGCTTATTGATATAAACAGGATTTAAGTTTTTACAGCATATTTCAGGTTACAAAAAAAATAACCAAACTTCTAAATAAAGATCCAAAATACTTCTAATATTAAACATAGAAATACATGTGAGCTATTCAATACATTTCAGAAAGATGAATAAAAACAAGATCATTATTTATCCAAGTTTTGGTGAATCAATGAGTGATGACATTTATGGTGGTGGGTTAAATCAAGGAATAAATGTCTGCAAAGTGATAATTACAAGGCATACCTCCTATCATAACCAGGAAGTTCAAAAACAAGAACAAAAGTGGCGAGTCCGATGGGTGCTTCTTAATGCGTAGTTTATTGTTGTGTATTTGTATGATTATTGTAGACTTGATGAATTTTTAGTTAACAGTTACCTGTATTCATTCATTCGTTTTCCAGCTCACTTATTCCAGTTCAATGTCACAGGTGTCTGGAACCTCTCCCAAGGGTACAAAGCCTGGACAGGATGATGTCCCATCGCAGGACACCCTCTCACCCACACCTGCTGAGACTGGGACCATTTAGCTGTGCCATTTGACATCTAAGAATGTGTACATCTCTGAGATGTGGAAGAAAGCAGAGTACACAGAGAAAACCCATGCAGACATGAGAGCACACAAACTCCACGCAGACAGTGGTCACAGGAATCCTTTTTTTCCAACATTTTTATAACAAATCAATGTTGAATGAAATGATATTATTTGAGGGCCTGCTGTGTAAGGACTGAACTGATATTAAGAATCTTTACATCAGGTGCTATAGCTTATGCCTATTGTCCCAGAACCTCGGGAGGCCAAGGTGGGCAGATTGCTTGAGCCCAGAAGTTCTGGATCAGCCTGGGAAAGACAGGGAAACCCTGTCTCCACACAAAATTAAACAACGTAGCCAGGCATGGTGGCACATGCTTATGGTCCTAGCTGCTTGGGAGGCTGAGGTGGAATGATCGCCAGTGAGAGGAGGCGGAGGTTTGCAGTGAGCCCACATCACACCACTGCACTCCAACTTGGGTGATAGAGCAAGACCCTGTATGAAAAAAAAAAAGTTTCTTTTTTAGAGGGTAGGAAGTGAAGGGGCCAGGCATCATCAGTTTAGGATTTAACATTAGAAGCCACTTTAGAGGCCACTTCTCTGCCTCTATCAAGCCCAGTGAAGTCATGCAGGTTCCGTGAAGGGCAGAGCAGATCCCAACTTTAGGAATCACTTTGAAGGGAGTAGGAGGGGATTGAGAGAAGCCACGCTTATCCCACTGGTATCCCGTGGAGCAACTGCCTTGCACCTGTCTGAGAAGGAAAAATCCTTGTGCTGGGCATGGTTGAAATGCCCAAGGAAGGTAGAGAGGATCTCAGAGCTGGGGAGCCGGGTCTAGTCCCAAATCACCGGTTGGGTGGGATATCTGGCCAGGACGTTTCATGACCCTCTGGTCACCAGTGTTGAGTGGGTCCCCTCAGCTGGCAGGCAGGTCCTTCCAGCCTCTCTGTCCACCTCTCCTCCAGCCTTTACAAGTCATTCACCCTTGCTGGGTGGGAATGGAGCCTCTGCTGAGGGGACCCTTCTATGAGATCTAAACAAGAGGAAGTCTCATCTCTTCTTTTGAGCCTGAGAACTAGCTCTTCTAACAGGCAGATGTCACCTTGGCAGACAGCCCACTGCTTCTCAGTTCCACATCTCCCTTCCCACCTGGAAACCTTGTGAGCCTGGGAGCTTAGGAGGGGGCTCGGCCAGCTAGCACCTGGCCTTCTATGGTGTGGAGGTTTTCTTATACAGAAATTGCTGAAGGGTGGCCTGCTCTGGGATTGTGTTGTTGCTCTGTTGGTGGTATTCTTAGCTGACAGGAATTGCCCTGTGTCGCTATTAGCTCATTTATATTTACAGCAGCCTCAGAGGGTGTAGAGAGGTAATACAATGTGCCTAAGGCAGCTCCTCTGGTGGCAAAGCCAGAAGGAAACCCAGCTGTGGGACTCTGGGCCTCCTCTGTCTCCACATGACCTGAGAGGGCTGAGCTCGGCCTTGAGATGATCACTCTCTGTCCGTGTGTGACCCCCTTGGCCCCTAGTGTCCAGGAGTAGGCCTGACCACCTCAGTGTGTGTGGGGAAGGGTGACCTCTTTTAGCTTTCCTGTCCCTTTTTTGCTCCTCCTTCCACCATACTTCTGTGTTACCTGTTTCTGAATGGGAAGGACAGTTTTTTGAGGAACAGGATGTGACTTCCTTGCAAAGATGTTGCCCTGGAAGTTCGTCCCCATGCATTCACCAGCTTTCTTCCCTTTGCCATGAATGGCATCATGTTCCAAAAATCCTGTGGCCATGGGCTGTTTGTCAAGACCAAACAGGGAAGAGGCTTTTAAAATGTGACTTTCCCCCTCCAGTTGGAGTACAGGGGAGCAGGGGCGGGGACTGGGGCTGGGCTTGCAGGGTCTGTGTGTGGGCAGCGGGGGACCAGGAGCCCAGTGGGAGTTGGGGGATAGTTTATAGTCAGCCGGCAGCTGTGGGCCTTGCTGCCCTGGTGCTATGATGGGGTGAACTGTGTGTGTGGTTTCTTGATTTTGAGGGGTTTTTTTTTTTGAGGTGAAATTCACACAACATAAATTTAACCAATTTAACATGTACAATTCCATTGCATCTAGCACATTCACAATGTTGTACGACCACCATCCCTCTTCAGTTGAAAGCATTTCCATTGCTCCAGAAGACACCCCCCCGTAACTATTAAGCAGTCACCCTTGCCTTTGGTCCCCAGTAACCACAAATCTTTGTGCTTCTATGGATTTACTTACTCTGGAAATTTCGTCAAAACAGAATCATACCATATGTAACCTTTTGTCTGTGGTGTCTTGCACTTGGCATAATGCTTTCAAGGTTCATCCACCTTGTAACACAGGTCAGAGTTCATTCCTTTTATGGGTGGTGGACACTGGGATTGCTTCACCCTTTTGGGTGTTGTGGATAGTGCTGCTGTGAACACAGGTGTGTTGGCATTTGTCTGAACACCTACTTTCAGCTCTTTTGAGTGGACCCCAGGAGAGGACTTGCTGGCCTGTGGCTGTTCTGTGAATAAACTGTTTGGCATCAGCACCTGGAGCCAGATGTCAGCCCTGCAGACTACTGGGTGGGAGGGCTATGGGTGAGTCCCGAATAGTGCCCACCCAAAGCCTGGTGCTCCTCACAGAGGAGTCCAGGATGGAAACTGGGTTCCTGGAGTATCCCTCAAGAGTCGTACACATGAAATGCCACCATGAGGCAATGGCACAGGGGGCCATGCAGGTGCAGGGGTGCTTCAGCTGCTCAGAGGTGCATGCCTTCTTTCTTTCCTTTTTGTCTGACCTGAAGATCAGCTGAGCTGCCAAGGAAGAGGAAGTTAATCCTTAAACATCATTGGAAGGAGGGCTGTGGAGCATGGGAGCTGAAAGCTGGAGAACCCAGGGAGACACGGAGTGTTCACAGTGCTAGGTGCTAAAAGCTGCTGGCCCATGGTGCCCCACAGTCGTCCCCAGAGGACCTTGGGGTCAGCTAGAGGGAAAAGGCCTTCTCTGAGCTGTTCGTCACTGTTACCAGTTTTCAAGCTTCATTTATTTGGCAGCAGAACACCCAGCCGCTTGAAATGAAACCTGGGGCTCACATATATGATGCTTGATGCTTGAATGTTCTCATGTTGAAGACCAGGAAGAGGAATGGCACCAGCTATGACACCACCCTGACCCCCCACCCCCTGCCCCATGCTATACCTGAGGTGGCCCCTGAAGCATGACCTCCAGGGATCGTCACAGTTTGATGTGCTGTAGAACCACTAATGTACTATAATACTTGCGGTAATATTTTTTAATAGAATGTAGTATTGGATGTACATAAAAAGATACAAGTAGTATACATTTGCAGTATAAATCTAATAAAAATGAATGCTCATGAACCTGCCACCTGACTTAAGAAAGAGAACACTGACATACAGTCAAAGCATCCTCTGGGCCCCTTTCCAATGGCATCTTTTCCACAGAGGTGACCTGGGATGATTTAGGGGTGGTAGCCAAGGCCCAGGTGGTTAGCTCAGGTACTACCCTTCATGCCAGTGCTGGTTGAGCTGTTCTAGGGAACACAGACAGAAGCACATTCCAGTGGAGTCCCCTGCTTTTCTGAATCCTCTCCACAGGCTCAGGGATGTTATTCCTGTGGCATAGTAAAGGTGTCTATGTTTGAGGTCCTTCAGGTCCCTCTTTGCAGACAGGGACCGAGGGAGAGGACTCCAGGGGCCATGGGGAGCAGGGACCCAGGGAAAGATCTAAGACTATAGGGAGTGGGGACCCAGGGAGGAGAGCTCCAGGACTATTAGGAGTAGGGACCCAGGGAGGGGAGCTCCAGGATTATTAGGAGTATGGACCCAGGGAGGGGAGCTCCAGGGCCATGGGTGGTGGGAATCCAGGGAAGAGAGCTCCAGGGCTGTGGGGAGTGGGGACCCGGGGAGGAGAGCTCCAGGGCTGTGGGGAGTGGGGACCCGGGGAGGAGAGCTCCAAGGCCTGGGGAGTGGAGAGCTCCAGGACTATTAGGAGTGGGAACCTGGGGAGGAGAACTCCAAGACCATAGGTAGTACCTAGGGAGGTGAGCTCCAGGGCTATGGGGAGTGGGGACCCTGGGAGGAAAGCTCCAGGGCTGTGGGGTATGGGGACCTGGGGAGGAGAGCTCCAGGACTATTAGCAGTGGGGATCTCGGGGGACAGCTCCAGGGCCATGGGTAGTGGGGACCCTGGAGCAAAGCTGCAGGGTCGTGGGGAGTGGGGACCGAGGGAGGGCTGCAGGTCCCTGGGGAAACAGGTATTCCCTCCTCCTGGCCTCCTCACCAAGGCAGAGGTCTGCATTTCTGAGAGAAAGGTTTTCCTGTCTGCCTGTGCCTTGGAGTCTGTTTCATTTCCAGATGGACCGTATGTAACACAGCCACGGAGAGAAAGTCTGGGGTTAGATGTCGCCTTTTAAGGTAGTGCTGTTGGATAGAAAGGACTCTGAGTAGAAACCAGGAGATAGACTTAAAGGCATGTTTGTGTTTAGGCCCATGGCAACTGAGAAGTACAGGGCTGCTGCCTGAGCAGAGGTGCAGAAACATGGGGACATGCTAGGGGAATGGGTGGCTAGGTCAGCAGTTCTCAAACTTTTGGGGTTTCGGACCTTTTATGCTCTTGATTATTGAGGCCCTGAGAAGGCTTTAGTTTATGTGGGTTATGTTCATCGGTATTTCTTTTATTAGAAGTTAAAACTGAAAAATTTAAAACTATTCATGAAGTCACTTTAAAGTAACAAGCCTATTATGTAGTCACGTAAGTAACATATATTCTGAAAAATAACTTTTCTAAAACAAAAAATTGCTAAATAGCCCTGTGTTTTCACTTCTTTGCAGAGCTCTGTACTGTCTGTCATCATGAAAGACAGCTGGGTTCCTAGAGCTTCTGCAGTCTACAGCCATAGCATGTCCTGTAGCCTTTGGGCAGCTGTACTGTACTCTCGTGAAAGAGTGAGAGAAGGGGCAAAGGATGTCTTAGTATTTTTACGAAAACGGTTTTGATGGCCAGGCACAGTGGCTCACGCCTGTAATCCTAGCACTTTGGGAGGCCAAGGTGGGCGGATCACAAGGTCAGGAGTTCGAGCCCAGCCTGAACAGAGTGGTAAAACCCTGTCTCTACTAAAAATACAAAAGTTAGCTGGGCATGGCAGTGTGCGCCTGTAGTCCCAGCTACTCAGGAGGTTGAGGCAGGAGAATTGCTTGAACCCGGCAGGTGGAGGTTTCATTGAGCTGAGGTCATGCCATTGCACTCCATCTTGGGTGACAGAGTCAGACACCATCTCAAAAGAAAAAGGTTTTGACTCAGGGACCCTAAAAAGGGCCTCAGGGACTCCCACCCTTGTGGACCACTGGTCAAGCTTAAGTTGGGCCATTGGCTGGAGGAGCATGCTGGCCCCGATAGGAGGGGCGTTGCAGTCCACTGTTGTAGGCTGCGCTGCTGCCTCGGGGCCTGCTTGGCTGTGGCTGTGTCAGCTTCCCACAGGTGGTGTCACCTGACTTCCAATTTCTGAAGTCTGCCCTTTGCCCACTCCCAGGGAAGTCTCCCGAATTCCTCCCCTTTGCTCCCCGGCACGGTGGTGAGTTCCTGTTCTTTTGCACCACCTTTTGTGCCTTTGTCTCCTTGTTGGTATTCTTAGAGGCTTTGCAATCTTTCATCAGTAGCCTCGAAGTGTCTGGTAAACATCAGGGGCATCCCTGACCTGCCTCCATAGAGAGCAGCAGAACGGGGGGCAGGGAGTGGCCCAGTTGGGAGGTGAGACAATTGCAGTCTGCAGGAGCTCAGGTGGGCATGGCCGTTCTGAGTTCTGGGTCCAGCAGTCCTGGTGTAATTAGCAGGATCCCTTTTCCTTGCCCAAGTACCCCAATTTGGATGATAAATTATGTTGAGTTCCTGACTGATGAGGCTCTGAAGTAGATGGCTTATTGGCCCAGCTTTTTTGGGGGTGAGTAGAAGTGGTAGCCTGTGCCCAGTCTTGATGTCTTGGCACAGGTAAGGAAGAGTCTTTCTGGAGAACAGTCTGCAAGCTTCGCCAGCTTCTTGAACTCCTGCACAGTTGGCCAGGCTGGGTGTGTGCTGTGGAAGAGTGGTCTGTGGCTGCCTCATCTGGAAGTAAAGGCTGTAGGGCTCTTCCTTCCATGTGTGCCTCATGGGCGATGTGCTTGGGGGCCGCACTGGGTCCCTCAGCCCCTACATGCAGCCTCCCGGGGCCGTGGCCCCAGCTGCATGGATGTGGGGCAGAACTGAGTGCTGTGCTGGTGAGGACCAGACCCCCACTCCTGGGAGAACGTCTTACTTGGGAATATACCATTCACCTGTGTCATCCTTTACCTTCTGGAGTGGCCTGCTAACTTGTGGAGGAGTGTCCCATGGGCCAGGGCCAGGGCCAGATGTGGAGCCAGGGTGGCCTTGGCTCCCGTTCAGCTTCCATCGCTTCCTAGCTCTGTGGCCTCGGATAGACCTTGAGTCTCTGTGTGCCTCAGTTTCCTCAGGTATAAAATGGAGTTCATAAGGGCTCATAATGCCCTAAACCCTGGGGTCAGCTCCAATGCCAGCAGGGAGGGGTGCAGACCTACCCTTGGGGTCCCATAGCTGGGGTGTGTGTCCTCCCCACAGGATGCTTTCCTGCCAGCTGGTGAGCTGGTGTTCTTCGGAGGCTGGGCTGCCTCCCTGGACATGGCTCTGGGTCCTGATGATGTTGAAACACTTTCAGAGGCCATAGCTCCATCTTTAACACCTGCACAGTGGCTGGCTGCTCCCGGAAGCCTGGGCTGGGAGATGATGATGATTGCATTGAGGAACGTAGTTTGGGTTTAGAACTGTGTGGTTGTACAGCAACAGAACAGTATTTTCCAGGGCTCAAGGCCCCATGGACAGCTCTTAGGAGTTCTAGCACAGTTTAGTCAACACAGGACAAGCCTGTGGCCTCTTGAGGGGTATGCAGTGGTGACCAGTGCTCGTCGGCCCTTGCAGGCTTGTTCTGAAAGAGAAGTCCCCATTCGGAGCATGGTCAGAGGTGTGTGCTGACCCCACTGTGGTGAGGCAGGTGGTCACAGCTCTGCCAAGAAGCTTCCCTCCCCAGATGCTTGGATTTAGCACCCCTGCTTTTCTCATAGTCCACCTGGGTGGCCACAGGACACACAAAGTCTTGGCAGGGGTGAGGCTTGAGACTGGATTTTAATGTGCCCTCATCCCTCACTGTCTTATTGACTTACATTGGAATGTCCCAGAAAAGAGAGGCAACCTTGAAGTCTTCCATGATTTACAAGCTTAGAAAGAGGGCCAGAGGGCTGCTACCCCGGTATCCTTCCTCTTTCAAATTTAAATGCAGAAAACATTAAACAGCCTGTTTGCTGTGAGTGTGGAAGTGTTTTCTTTTGGGAATAAGAAAAGGGCAAGAATCAACCTGAAAACTACAGAGACTGTATTAGCCATAGTTTGCACACATTCTGCTTACAGGTGTAGGCCCGTCTTCAGTACTGTGTGGAACTTTTCCTCTTGAAGAATTTTCCTGGGGATGAACACTCTGCTTGGAGTCTAGGGTGGAGCCTGCCGTGAGGAAGCCAGTGTGGGATTTGGGTCCTTGGCCTACCCTCAGAAGTAGAAACCCTGTAGCACTTGAACTGTACAACTGTTCTGGGCTCCCACTGGCTGCTTCCACTGTGAAGCACTCCTGTGAGCACTGGTTTGGTTTGTGTACCGGGGTAGGTGCTGGGTATATGTTCCTGACCTTGAGGCATTTTTGATTGTGCAGTTACCCAAGGTATGCTTGTGTCTGACATGATCTTCTTTTTTTTTTTAATAAAAAATGATATGGACGGAATAGATGTATTTTTCCATTGTAGATGATAAAACTGAGAATCACAGAGATAGTGCCTTGCCCTGGGCCACTAGGTGGTAGAGCCAGGACTTGAATTGGCCTTCTTGTTCCCAGGCCAGTTTGCATTAAATACCTGGAGCTGTGAGGTCCGGTTTGTGGAGAGTGAAGTATAGGGGTTCCCTAACTGCACCTACTTCTCCCAGGAATGACCAAGACCCCCCCATTGAAGCCTCTCTGCTAGGGTTATATCAGAAGTCCTGTATGCTCCGTCAGACAGGCATCTTTCCCTCCCCTGAAAAATAACTGATAAGTGCTGTGTAGTGGCATTTCTATTACAAAAATGGTCAAATCAAGCAAAAGCCTCCCAACCTGCTGCTGATCCCTGCAGTCCATGCAATAGCTGTTTTCTCATTAACTCTCAATCCTTATCCATCCTTACATGTGTTACAAACAGAACCGACCATGAGCCCCTTGGGAGACCTGTGTACTTCATGTTTTTATCTGTGGGGCCTTGAGTGGTGCCAGCTTCAGGGCAGCTGCTGGAGAAATTCTATTGCACACCTTCAGGGGTTGCTGGTCACCAGCAAACAGAGCAACAGAGCCATGAGGGCCTGTGCAGGACATGCTGGCTGCATTCGATGGTGTGAGTGGTACCCTGGAGGGCTTCTTGAATCCTCATCCTCACTGGTTATTAAGTGGTAGCATGTTAGGAAGTGGATGTATCATCAGTCTCAAAACTGTTTCTCTGTTGGGCATTGAGCTTTTCCCATGTCGGGAATGGGACTATTTGCTTCTCTCTGTGTGAGTTCTTCAGGCCCAGGCTTTGGATGTGGGTTCACTGTACCAGGAGCACGGAAGCACTGTGGCTCTTGCGTGTGGCCATGTGCTGCTGTCTGAGTGCCAGCCTTGCCCACGCCCTGCTTCTTGTCCTTGGTGGCATAGTGCACACAGTGGTATAACTGGAGACTTTGACTCAAGAGAAAGGAGAAATACAAGTTAGATTCAGCCATGTGAGGGTGCAGCCCTGGCTCATGTCTACTTGCTTCTCAGAGTGCTGATCGTCCCTCACTGCTGGATACTGACCAGTATCATCGTAGTGACCTGGGAGCTCTGGGTGTGGGAGGCAGAGGTGCAGTCTGGCTCCCCCAAGTCTTGGCTGGGAGGGCAAGCACCTTCCAGCAGCACTCAGAGCTGTTAGGGTGCAGTTACCTTTTCAGCTGGATGTGAGCACTAATAAGTGTACCCGTTGACTCATTCACGTGTTTTACTTATTTGGTCATTGGAGCCCAGCTTTGTATTCGGTGCTTTGCTGGATGAGGCAGGATGTTGTCCCCAGCGATTAGATGTGGTATTGTGAGAGAAAACGGACACATTTGGCCTGGGGCCAATTAGCGTTTTTGAAGAAGGTGTGGGATTTTGAGGGGGCTGTGTGTGGGACAGTGAGTCACCTTATTCCATGGAATAGAAGATGTTTGTGTATGACGGGTGAGGGGCATGGGACCTAGTGGGGTGGCAGGATGTGATGAGATAAGAAGGGGGAGACCCACCTGTCTACATTGACTGTTTGAGGGCTGCCCTCTTCAGTGCCAGATTGTGCAATGTGTCTGACCACCTTTCTTCCCGCCCACTGCTGTCTAAGAGCAGTTGAGTCCAAGCAGACAGGAAACCTGAGCTAACCACCTGTTAGAGATCCTGTCACCAACTGTTCCTCCTCTTGGAGCCACAGACAGGTCACATGGAATGAGAGCCAAGTATGTCATGTGGGCTGGTTGTTATGGGATGGCTTTGTCCAGAGGACATCTGGGAAGTGTCAACATTGGCAGCTTGATAACACCCAGAAGAGCAGGTTGGGATGTTTCTTCGTCCTTTGCCCCTGGCCATCCACTTGGGGCAGTTGGACAACTCAGTTGAGACAGTTGGGCTCTTCCTGACATGCATCGCAGATCTGGCTGGGGAGGGTGGTGAAGGGAAAGGGCAGAAGAACTCCTGAGAGAAGGAATGTGCATGGCCTCCAGTGAAGCATCTGGAGAAGCCAGCAGAGCATACATGGTGCAGCTAAAGGCCATGGCAGGCCGGTGCCCTGGAGGAGGCCTATGGCCATCCAACATAGATCCCTGAGGACTGACTACAGAGGCCACAGTGGCTGGGTTTTGTGTTTCCTTTTTTACTAAACTTCTTATGTTGCAATAATTGCGTTTCCCCTGTGGTTGTAGGAAGTAACAAAAATCCCATGTACCCCTTTGCCCGGGTCTTCCAATGGTGACCTGCAACACTGTGGTACGGCACCACATCTGGGATACTGGCTACAGTGCACAGAGTACCCAGCGTCTCCATCGCCTTCTCCCTCCCACATCACCCCAGCCCCAGCCACCCAGGAATCCTCCATTTCCATAAATTGGACATTCCAAGAATGTTAGGTGAAGAGAATCATACAACCTAGAACCTTTGAGATTGGCTTTTTTCATTCAGAATTCTCTGGTGATTCATTCAAGTTGTTGCTTGGATCAGTAGTTGTCTCCTTTTTATTGTTGACTTGCATTCCATGATACCAGGGACACCTAGGTTGTTTCCAATTTTGGGCTATTATGAACAAAGCTGCTATAACCATTCACATGCAGTTTTTGTGTGAGTGCATTCTCTGAAATAAATATCCAGGAGTGCAGTTCCTAGGTTGTATGGTAGTTGCATGTTTAGGTTTTTAAGAAACTGCCAAACTGATTCCCACCAGCAATGTATGAGTGATATGAGTGGTGTACTTACTTTGTGACCGTGCCAGCATTTGGTATTGTCACCATTTGTTTTTTTAGCCGTTCTGATAGGAGCATAGTAACATCTCATGTGATTTTCATTTGCATTTCCCCTATAGCTTTTGGTGTTGAACACCTTTTTATGCTATTTATCTTCTGTGGAAAGTCTTCTCCTGTCTCCTGCCCATATTCTAATTGGATTGTTTTGTGTTTTTACAGTTGAGTTTTGAGGGTCTTTATATAGTCTAAATACCAGTATGCAGTCTAGATACTAGTTCTTTGTCAGATACCTCGTTTGCAAAATATTTTATCCTACTTGGTGGCTTATCTTTTCATCTTCTTAGCAGGACTTTGTACAGAGCAAAAGTTGTTAATGAAGTCCAATTTATCAATTTAAATTTGTTCCATTTTGTGTCATTTTTTTTGTATAACGTTACTTTTTGTATCAGCTTGAGGCATTTTTTGTTTTTTTTGCCTATGGACAAACAGTAACTCTAGCACCTTTTGTTGAAAGGCTGTCTTTCCTCCATCGAATTCCTTCTGCACTTTTGTCAAAATTGGGCATATTTGTGTTGGTTTATCGCTAGCTTCTCCGTTGATCCATGTGTGAGTTTCCACTAATACCACACAGTCTTCGTTACTGTGGCTATATAATAAGTCTTGTAATTTAGTAAATAGATTATATCCCTTCATTCCTTTTTAATTAAAAATATTCTAGTTCATTTGCCTTTCCTTGTAAATTTTAGAATAATCTTATCCATATCTATAAAAAATCTTGCTGGGATTTTGATAGGAATTGTGTTAAACTGAGTATCAGTTGGGTGAGAATTGACATCTTAGAATCTTCCAGTGCATGAACACATTATGTCTCTCCATTTAGCTCTTCTTTGATTTCCCTCATCAGTGTTGTGTAGTGTGCAGCAGTTCCTATACATGTTATGTGGTATTTCTTTCTTTCTTTTTAGCAATTGTAAGTGGCATTGTATTTTAATTTCAGTGTCCATGTGTCCATTGCTAGCATGTAGAAATACAATTGGTCTTTGTATGCTGATTGTATCCTGCAACTTTGTTGAACTCATTAGTTCTAGGAGATTTTTGTAGATTCTGGGATTTTCTACACAGACAACTATGTCCTCTGTAAAGATTTTATTTCTTCCATTTTGATCTCTGTGCCTTTTATTTCCTTTTCCGGCCTTACCGCACTGGCTAGAAATTCCAGCACTATGTTGAATAAGAATTCTGAGATGGACATCATTGCCTAGTTCCTGATCTTAGAGGGAAAGCATTCAGCGTTTCTCCATTATTATAATATTAGCTGGAGGTTTCTTTAGAGATACTCTTCGAAGTTGAGTAGGTTCCCCTCTATTCCTGCTTTTCTGAGAGGTTTTTAAAATAATTATGAATGGGCGTTGGGTTTTGTCAGATGCCTTTTTTGCATCAATCGATAGGACCATGTGGCTTTTCTTCTGTAGAGCATGAATTTGGCGGATGACATTGGTTGATTTTTGAATATTAAGCCAGCATCCCTGGAATAAAGTTCCCTTGGTCATGGTGTATAATTCTGTATATATATTGCTGAATTCTATTTGCTAACATTTTGTTGGTTTTCGCATGTGCAGCAGTCCCCCTTTATCTGCAGGAGATACATTCCAACATCCCCAGTGGATTCCTCAAACCACGGATAGTACCAAACCTACTGAACCTGATTGTTCTCAGTCGGAACACATTTCTGATTGGAAACAACCTATGTATTTTCTCGTATCAAACCCACAAATGCTTTTTTATCTTTTTTTTTTTTTTTTTTGAGTCAGGGTCTTGCCCTGCTGCCCAGGCTGGAGTATAGAGGTACTAGCATAGCTTACTGCAACCTCGAATTCTTGGACTCAAGTGATCCTCCTGCCTCAGCCTCCCAAGTAGCAGGTCCTATGCCAGGTCTTGCCACCACACCTAGCTATGAGTAATTTTTTTTTTTTTTTTTTTTTTTTGTAGAAACAGGGTCTTGTAATTCCCAGGCTGGTCTCAAACTCCTGGCTTCATGTCATCCTTCTGCTTCAGACTCCCAGAGTGCTGGGGTTACAGGTGTGAACCACCACACCCAGCCACAAATACTTTTTCTATCTTAACTAAGCACTTTATCATGCACTAGGGCTGTAACATTTGCAGTTTGAGGTGTGACAGCAAAACTAGCATGAATTTCTTTTTCTTTCTCACAATTTCACAGATAGAAGATTTATTCTTACTATAGATCTTAGCAACCTCAGCATATGATTTTTTTTTCCTGTCGCCAGGCTGGAATACAGTGGCACAATCTTGGCTCACTGCAGCCTCCGCCTCCCTGGTTCAAGTCATTCTCCTGCCTCAGCGTCTTGAGTAGCTGGGACTACAGGGGCATGCTACCATGCCCAGCTAATTTTTGTATTTTTATTAGATATGCAGTTTCACCATGTTGACCAGGATGGTCTCGACCTCTTGACCTCATGATCCACCCGCCTCCGCCTCTCAAAGTACTGAGATTACAGATGTGAGCCACCGTGCCCAGACAATTTTTTTTCCCCCTCAAATTGAAAACTTTCACTGTTTCACTTGAAGGGAGCACTTTATGGCTTCTTTGGCATATTCAGATTGCTGTCATCACTACTCTTGTGCTTTGGTGCCATTATGAAGTAAAACAAATGTTATTTGAACACAAGCACTGCAACACCACCACAGTCAATCTGATAATTGACGGCTGCTAAGTTACTAAGGGGCAGACAGAGTATACAGCTGGATTCGCTGGACAAAGGGGAGAGGATCCACATCCCAGCTGGGATGGAGCAGGACAATGCAAGATTTCATCACACTACTCAGAATGGCATGCAGTTTAAAACTTGTAAATTATTTCAGGAATTTTCCATTTAATATTTTCAGGCTGCGGTTTACCGTGGGTAAGTGAAACTATGGAACCATAGATGAGGGAGGGGGAACTACTGTTTATTAATGAGGGATATTAGCCCATATTTCTTTTTTTCCTTTTTAAAAAATGTTTGGGCTTTGTCATATAGTTTGTCTGGTTTTGGTGTCAGGGTAATAATAGTTTCATAAAATGAATTCCAAGGTGTTTCTTCTGGTTTTTTAGAAAAAATGATATAGAATTAGTGTCAATTCTTTAAACACTTGTAGAAATCTCCAGTAAAACCATCTGGGCTTGGAGGTTTCTTTTTTGTGAGTTATAGAATTACATATTCAATTTCCTTAATAGTTATAGGATCATTTAAATTATCTGTTTTTTAGTGAAGTAAGTCAGTTTCCTATATGTTGTCAAATTAATGTTTGTGGAATTGTATTAGTATTCCTCATTATCCTTTTGAAGTCTGCAGAATCTGTAATGCTATCCCTGTTTTATTTCTGATATTACTTTGTGCCATGATGTCTTTATTCTCTTTGTTGGTCTTGTCAGAAGTTTGTAAAAAAAAAATTTTTTTTTTTTGAGATGGAGTTTCACTCTTCTTGCTCAGGCTGGAGTGCAGTGGTGTGATCTTGCTTCATCTCATCTCACCACAACCTCCGCCTCATGCGTTCAAGCGATTCTCCTGCCTCAGGTTCCCAAGCAGATGGGATTACAGGCATGCCACCACGCCCGCCTAATTTTGTATTTTTAGTAGAGACAGGGTTTCTCCATATTGGTCAGGCTGGTGTCAAATTCCCCACCTCAGGTGATCCGCCCGCTTCGGCCTCCCAAAGTGCTGGGATTACAGGCATGAGCCACCATGCCTGGCTGAAGTTCGTCAGTTTTATCAGTCTGTTCAAAGAACTAGCTCTTTGTTTCATTGATTTTGTTTTTGTTCTAATTTCATTGGTTTCTACTTTTATCTTTCCTTTCTTTTTTTTTTTTTTGAGACAAAGTCTTGCTGTGTCGCCCAGGCTGGAGTGCAGTGGCGTGATCTCGGCTCACTGCAGCATCTGCCTCCTGAGTTCAGGTGATTTTCCTGCCTCAGCCTCCCAAGTAGCTGGGACTATAGGTGCACGCCACCAGGCCCAGCTAATTTTTGTATTTTTAGTACAGAGGGGTTTTCACTGTGTTGGCCAGGCTGGTCTCGAACTCCTAACCTCCTGATCCACCTGCCTCAGCCTCCCAAAATGCTGGGATTACAGGCATGAGCCACCATGCCCAGCCCGATTTCTACTTTTATCTTTATTATTTCCTTTTTCTTGCTTTTAATACATTTTGTACTTCTTTTTCTAGATTCTTTAGGTAGAAGCTTAGATTATTGATTTCAGACCTTTCCTTTTTTCTAATGTGAGCATTTTAGTCACGTTTGGTTCCCTCATAGGACTGCATTAGTTGTGTTATTGAGATGGGTGTTGAAGTCTACAACAATATTTGTGGATTTATTTATTTTTTCTGTCAGTCATATTAGTTTTAGCTTCACATTATTTTGCAGCTCTGATGTTTAAATGTGCATGCACATTTAGGCTCACTATGTCTTAGTGAATTGACCCTTTCATCATTATATAATATTCCTCTTGGGGTCTGGTCATTTTCTTTGTGTTGAAATATAAATTATCTGATAATACAACAACTCTGCTCTCCTTCGATTAATATTTACAGGATGTATCATTTTTAGCCTTTTCAACCTGCCTCTGATCATTATATTCACAGTGAATCTTTTATAGACAGTGTACAGTTGAATCATTTTAGGAATCTACCAATCTCTTTTAACTGGTGTATTTAGATCATAATTATTTTTGTTTTTTGTTTGCATCTCTGGTTGTTATTTCTGTTTTTTTTTTTCTGCTTCCTTTGTTGTACTTGAACATTTCTTTAGAATTGTATTTTGATTTACATGTCAAAATACAAATAGTTTTTAAGTATATCTCTTTGTGTAGATTTTTTGGTGGTTATAATGAGACGTTCTATAGACATAACTTGTCATAGTCTCTTGGTGGTGTCATTTTACCAGTTTGAGAGCACCGATCTGTACACCCCTTTACCTTTCCTTTGATAATTGTCTTAAGTGTTTCCTTTACATACATTTAGAACCACATTACACAATTTTTGCTTCAGTCATGAAACATAATTTAAAAACTCAAGAGAAGGAAAGCCTAATTATTTACCTTTTTAAATGTTTTTAAATACTGTGTTCTTGCTTCTTTTCAGATGTTCCAAGATTCCTTTTTCTATGATTTTGTTTAGAGAACTTCTTTTGATCATTTTGGTAGGAGTAAGTCTGCTAAGAAATTCTCTTAGTTTTCCTTCATATGAGAAGGTCTGGATTTCCCTTTCATTCCTGAAAGATATTTTTACTGGTTATAGGATTCTAGGTTGACAGTTGTTTCCTTTCAGCAGCTGAAAAGTGGTGTGCCACTTCCTTCTGGTCTCCGTGGTTTCTGATAAGAAATGTGTAGTGATTCTGCTTGGTTTTCTCAAATCTGTCAGGTCTTAATTTTCTCTGACTGCTTTTGAGATTTTTTTCTTTGTCTTTGTCTTTCTTTGCCTTTTAGATTTCTCTTTAGTTATTATATGTCTTGGTCTGAATTTCTTTGGGTTTATCCTTTGTTGGTCACTAAACTTACTGAATGTGTAGGTTGCCAAATTTGGGAGGTTTCTAAGCATTCTTTGAGCCCTTTTTCTGCTTCTCCTCCCTCTCCTGCAGAGACTCTGATGACGTGAATGTTAGACTATTTATTACAGTTCCACAGGTCCCTTTTATTTATTCATTTTATCCTGTGTGTTTTTTTCTCTGTTGTCAGATGGGATGATTTCTGTTAGTCTGTCTTCCAGTTCACTGGTTCTTTCCTTGGCCCCCATCCTTCTGCTCTTGAGCCCACCCAGGAGCTTTTAATTCAGTTACTGTATTTTAAATTAAATGTTGGATAATTCTAGCATGGTTGTGTCTTGGTGTTGGCATTTCTTGGTTGTCTTTGTTCATTCAGTTTGTGACCTTCCTGGTTATTGTATAATGATGATTTTTGGTGGAAACCCAGGTGTTTTGTATTCTATTGGGTCACTCTAGGTCTCATTTGAACCTTCTCTTTCAGTTGACTTTTCTGACAATGTTTCCATGTGGGAAGGGGGTCACCATGACCACCTAGTTACTCAGGGGGAGACAGAAGTCCACCCCTCCGCCTCCACTGATGCCTAAACTGGAGAGGCTCCTCGTCATGGGTTCCCTTCCCACTGGGCCACAGTAAAAACCCTGACCCTCCACTTGGCACCCTCTGACACACTCTAGCACAGAGAGGGAAGGGTCCTCATTGCTGCTGGTGGGATGTATGGCCCTTGTGTCTTCTGACACCACCCTGGCCGGGGTGTGGGACACTTCACAAGGATGGAAATCCAGCTTTTGCTCACTTGGTGGCAGGGTGAGGGGAAGGCTGGGGTGCAGGCTTTCCTGTGGCTTTTGGCTAGAGTAGGGCAGTTCTTGTTTAAGAGTTTTCTGTCTTGTTTGTCTGCTCTTTTCTGGTTCGTCAACTATGGATAGTAGCTTTTGATTGATTTTTTTTCTTGTTGTGTGCCCATTGGCATTTTCAGGTTACCAGTTTCTCCAGTACCCACTCTGCGATACTGAGATAAAAAAAAAAAAAGCCTTCCTCAGGTCTTGGTTCCCTGGCCCACCTACCTTCTTTTCTCCACCTTTCAGAGTCTTCTCATGTTTGTCTTGCACATGATGGTCCCAAATTTTTAGTTGTACTTAGCAGGAGGAATAGGGAAATCTATATCTACCCCATCGTTCAGGAAGCAGAAGTTTCACAGTACTGTTTTTGAAATAGTGTCAAGTTGAAGGCACACCCAGACCACTAGCAGCCTCTTCCTAGAGGCCAACCAGAAATGCAGTCTCTGGCTTGTATGGATCACAAGGGAAGGCCAAGTTCAATTGGAGAGGAGGTAGCTCCGGGGAGCCTCTCATGTGGTCACGTTTATACTTGGTCTGGAGGCATATACATCCTCTGGGAGGACCTGCATAGGAAAGGTGCCCCGTGTGCAGGGCTACTTGAAACAGGACTCAGGCCCCATTTTTTGTGTCCTTACAGCCCAGCTTGGATCCCCCATGTCAATAATGGATACATGCTTCTCATGCCTCCCTCCAAAATGCCCAGCAGCTCAACCAAAAAGCAGCAAAGCTAAGCCTACCCATGCAGTGTTTCCAAAGCACACTCCCTGATTCCTTGTGGGCTTTCTGTTTTAGTGTCCCAGTTTCCGATTATTATAGGTCACTCTGGAAGAGAATACCTTAGGGCCTTTTAGAGGCGCTGCTCCAGAAGCAGGTGGGCATGCATGGGAGCCTCTGCCTGTGGGCACTTCTGGACTCACAGACACTGGTCTGCTGTTCGGGGGAGGATGCAGCATTTTTAGATAGGCTGAGATGTAGAGAAGTGGCAGTCTTCCTGGGAGGCCTTTCCCATGCCTGGGGGATGAGGACAGGTTGTCTGAGTCAGGACCTAGGTTATGTAAGGAGAAGGAAGCTCAGAGCGGGCACCAAGCACCCACTGCTGGCCTAGAACGGCGGGGTACTCACCTTCACTCGCTCTGCACACCCGCCTCAGGATCAAGGACACAGCTAGGGCCGGGCTAACCCCATCCCTGCCTTCCTGGAGTGAAGGTTCTGGGGTGGGGGTGGGGGACTGTCATGTCATAGTAATGTAATTGCATAATGAAACCATAGGTAGAAATTAGTTCTGTGATGTACAGTGACAGTAATGGCAGAAGTGAGTAGTTAGAGACTGACAGGGGAAGATCAGAACTGACCCTTGAGGAAGGGGCGTTTTAGGGAAGCCCTGAGGGATGGCAGAGAGGGCCAGGTTTTGGGGAGCTGAGGAGGCTGGAGGCAGCTGCACAGGCCGTATGGCTAGCTGTGAGAGGGAAGAGTGGCAGTGCCGTAGCCCGCCAGGTTCTGGTCCCTGGCTCCCTGGGCTTGGGGAGTAAGTTCTCAATAATTACAGATTGCTCCTCGTGGCTCCATGGTACCATCATTCCTGCCTTTGCACCTGTGCGTCAGCTGTGCCCCTGCCCAGAGAGCCCTCTCGACCCCAGGCCTCTCCTGTGTGTGTGGTCCTTCCCTTGTTTAGGGCTTTTCCTTTATAAGTGATTTTTTTTAAAAAATTCTGAGCAGAGGTTTTGCTGAGGATGCCTGGGTTGAGACCGGGGCTCAGGTTCTGAGGGAACAGATGCTGAGCCCTCAGCTCCGCACAGTCCCTCCTGGAGAAAGGTCAGGTAAATGTAGCTGATGATGTGATGACACCCCAAGGTGGTGTCGCACAGTTAAGCCAGAGTTGGAGGAATGGCCTGGTGGGCTAGCCTCCGACCTCACAGGTGGGCTTTTGTGGCCGACAAGAGGCTGAGCTGGGAGTCAGAGTCCAGATACACCCAGGGAGTTGTCCATATGGCTTTCCCATGCCGTATGCAAGGCCTCTGGTAGGGTCTGCTCAGGGTGTGTACTCCTGGAATGGGGTGTGGAGAGGCCAAGTGTGTGTGCCCACCTGAGGTTGGCTGGACACTGCTGGAGTTTGTAGAGAGCCCAGACCTCCCTGCTTTTGCTTCTGCCTTCCCAGGTGGGATTTCCACCATACACCCATTGGCCCTCCTAGACTATGTCTGCATCTCGCACCCACTCTCCTGTCCTTACGGCTTTCCCCCAATTCCAGGGAAGCTCTACTCCTGTCATTCATGGGGAAAACCAGTGCTCCTGGGGACCTTGAGGACCCCTGCAGGCGGAAGCCAAGAAAAGAGGGTTCTTGGTTCAGCCTCGAGA
Source organism: Callithrix jacchus (assembly GCF_049354715.1). Taxonomy (NCBI): domain Eukaryota; kingdom Metazoa; phylum Chordata; class Mammalia; order Primates; family Cebidae; genus Callithrix; species Callithrix jacchus. The sequence continues at coordinate 62,182,987 of NC_133506.1, forward strand.
GGCTGTGTGGCCTCTGGCACATGACCTGCCCTCTCTGAGTCACAATCTGCAGCTACCAAATGAGGTGGTGTGGTGGTGCCTCCTACTTTGGAGAGCACTGAATAGAAAGCACATGGGGAACCCCTGAGGGGATCCAGGGATCAGGCTGTGTTTGTAAGCGGCAGTCAGAGAATTTGGGTTTTAATTTGTGTTAATGGCCTCCAAAGGGGACTAAATAAATGGGTCTGGTTGTACCTTTTCCAGCCCAGTCTCACCAGCTGGGTGTGGCTGAGAAAGGAGATGGAGCCAGAGTGTCTGTCTAGAACCCCCCCACTCCGCTCCCCGTGTGGAGCTCCTACTCGCGGTTTGGGGAGTGGGGACTCTGGATGGTGAAGTGGAACAATGCCTCACATTTGTTAAGACCTCACAGGCCGGACACTGTGCTCAGTGTTCTTTGTGCTCATGCAGCTTTTAAAATTGAGATATAATTCACCTATCTTAAGATTCACCCTCTTAAAGGGTACAGTTTGGTGAGTTTTAGCATATTCACAATGCTGTACAACCATCTCCACTGTCTAATTCCAGAACATTTTCGTCACCCACGAAAGAAATCCCATACCCCTTACCTGTCTCTCCTTATTGCCTTTCCTCCAGTCCCTGGCAGCCGCTGATCTGCTTTCTTTGCTGTGGATGTGCCTATTCTAGACTGTTCGTGTAAGTGGAGTTCTGTAACATGTGGGCTTTTGTGTCTGGTTTCTTTGACTTAGCGTCATGTTTTAGACGTTCCTCTGTGCTGTAGTGTGTGTGAGTGCTTCATTCCTTTTTCTGGCTGAATAGTGTTCCCTTGTGGGGATCCATCACACTTTGTTCATCCATTCTTCTGTCCATGGACATTTAGACTGTTACCACCTTTTGGCAAGTGTGAATAATACTGCTGTGAACATTCATGTGCAGGTTTTTATTTGAGCCCGTTTTCCGTTTTCTGGGGTGTGTATACATGGGGTGAGATTGATGGGTCCTAGGGTAATTCTGCTTTTAATTCTCTGAGGAACTGCTGGACTCTTCCAAGGTGGCAGCACCGTTTTACATCCATGTGCTGGGTTTTACTAATTGCATTATATCATTAGTTCTCACATCAGAGTCATGAGGTTTAGGTGGAATTGTTATCACTCTCACTTTTCTTTTCTGTTTTTTTTTTTTGAGGAAGGGAGGGATGAAGGAAGGGGGGAGGGAGGGAGGGAGGGAGGGAGGGAAGGGAAGGGAAGGGAAGGGAAGGAAGGAATTCAAGCAGTGAGAGAGACATTGACGACCTGGATCTAGAGGTTTACAAGTTGATTTCTTTTTTTTTGAGTGAAGGAAAGAAGAAAAAAATGAGTAAAGGAGAGGAAGAAAGAGGAAGAGAAAGAGGGAGAGTGAGTGGAAATATTGCTTTATTCTTAAAAAAAAATATGTATTAATAATGGCCAATCAATGTTTCATTTAAACCTATGAGTATGTGTGATGTGGTATTGACAAGAATGTTTATTTTGTGTCTTTGAAGTGGAGAGCTCTATAAATATTTATTAAGTTTACTTGTTCTGGATCTGAGTTCGAGTCCTTGATAATCCTTATTAATTTTCTGTCTCATTGTGTCTAAGTCTCTATGTATCTGGGTGTTAGGATCGTTAGCTCTTGTTGTTGCATTGATCCTTTTACCACTATATCTTTGTTGCTTTAAAATCTGTTTTATCCGATACGAGAATTGCAACTCCTGCTTTTTATTTATTTATTTATTTATTTTTGCTCTCCATTTGGTTGGTAAATCTTTCTCCATCCCTTTGTTTTGAGTCTTTGTGTATCCTTGCCTGTGAAACAGGTCTGGATGTAACATGCCGTTGGGTTTTGGCTGTGTCTTTTGATTGGGGGATTTAGTAGATTTAAATTTAGGGTTACTGCCATTTGATGTTAAGTGGCTGTTTTATCCATTCGTTGGTGTAAATTCTTCTTTATGTTGGTGCTCTTTACTTTTTGGTATATTTTTAGAAGGGCTGATACTGGTTGTTTCTTTCTGTGTGTAATGCTTCTTTCAGAAGCTCTTGTAAAGCAGGCCTGGTGGTAATAAAATCTCTGAGTTCTTGCTTGTTCATAAAAGATTTTATTTTTCCTTCAGTTGTGAAACTTAGTTTGCCTGGATATAAAATTCTGGGCTGAAGGTTCTGTTCTTTGAGGATGTTGAATATTGGCCCCCACTCTCTTCTGGCTTGTAGAGTTTCTGCTGAGAGATCTGCTGTAAGTCTGATAGGCTTGCCTTTGTGGGTAACATGACCTTTCTCTCTGGCTGTCCTTAGTATTTTCTCCTTCGTTTCAGCCCTAGTGAATCTAACGATTATGTGCCTTGGGGTTGCTCTTCTTGAGGAATATCTTTGTGGTGTTCTCTGTATTACCTGGGGTTGAATATTGACCTGCTTTGCTAGTTTAGGAAAATTTTCCTGAATAATATCCTGAAGGGTATTTTCCATCTTGGATTCATTCTCTCCGTCGCATTCAGGTACACCTATCAAACGTAAATTTGGTCTTTTCACATAGTCCCACATTTCTTGGAGACTTTGCTCATTCCTTTTTATCCTTTTTTCTCTAATCTTTTCTTCGCGTTTTATTTCATTAAGTTGGACTTTGACCTCTGATATCCCTTCTTCTGCTTGAACAATTCGAGTGTTTAAACCTGTGCAAACTTCTCGGAGTTCCTGTATTGTATTCTTCAGTTCCATTAATTCACTCATACTCCTCTGTAAGTTGTATATTCTCAATAGGATTTCATCAAACTTTTTTTCAAAGTTCCTAGTTTCTTTACGTTGGGCTACAACATGTTCTCTTAACTTACCAAAGTTTGTTATTATCCATTCCCTGAAGCGATATTCTGGCATTGGGATGCGCTTGTTCTCCATCAAGCCTTGTTACATTGTTGATGTGGAACTGTGATCATCTTTAGAGTGCAAGGCGTTCTGACTTTGAGTATTCTCAGCTTTTTTACGCTAGTTTCTTCCCGTCATTGTAAGTTTATCCTCCTGTGGTCTTTGAATTTGCCAACTTTCAGATTAGGTCTCTTGAGTGGGCGTCCAGGTTGTTAGTTCCCAGGGACAGAGCAGCGGCGTTAAAACTGATGGTGCTTTTCTGCCCAGGATTCTCTTGTCTGGCATCCTTCTTGTGTCCGTAGTGGGCGACTCTGCCTTCCTGGGGCTCCAAACCTCGGTCAGAAGGGGAGCCGGTCCCGTTTACTCTGTGCCGAGCGCTGCCGTGCTGAGGTGCCTTCACAGCCGCTGCGCCGGGCTCTGGTGTCGTGCTGGGAGCCCTTGTGGGTCCTCCGAACCTGTTTACTCTGCTCCGAGAGCTGCCGCGCCGAGGCGCCGGCGTAACCGCTGCGCCGTCCACGAAGGTCGCACTGGTGACCCGTGTGATTCCTCCACTGGGGATCTGCTCCGTGAGCGACCAGAATTTGTCTGAAAGTGTGGCGTCGTTTAGTTCTCCGCGCCTTCACTGAGAGCTGCAGTCACGAGATGTTAGCGATCGGCCATCTTGGATCCAGGCCACTCTCACTTTTCAAATGGAAGAGTTTGAACTCAGAGGGTTTCTGCATGTAGCCACACAGCCAGTCAGTTGATGATTCTTTGGCCAGAGCTGGCTTTGATCACAAAAGCAGTCTTGGCCCTATTTGTGTCTTCAGGATGAGGTTGAGGTTTCTTTTTTTCTTTTTTAAAGACAGAGTCTCACTCTGTCGCCCAGGCTGGAGTGTAGTGGTGCAATCTCGGCTCACTGCAACCTCCACCTCCCAGGTTTAAGTGATTATCCTGCCTCAGCCTCTCAGGTAGTTGGGATTATATGTACCCACCACCACGCCCAGCTAATTTTTGTATTTTGAGTAGAGACAGGGTTTCACCATCTTGGCCAGGCTGGTCTTGAACTCCTGACCTCGTAATCCACCTGCCTTGGCCTCCCAAAGTGTTGGAATTACAGGTGTGAGAGGATAAGGCTTTTTGACTATGTTCATGTTTTATTCCTGGCACCTGCCACACATTGTCATTCACATATTTGTTTAATAAAATATCAGTTTTTCCTGATCTTGGTGGTTTGATCAGCAGCTTGAGGGAGGCAGCATGCATTAGGGGCTCCTGTACTCTACAGGTTCTCACACTCCTGCTCAGGTCTGTGTTCCCCACTCTACCCCGGTTGCTGCAGAATCCCCACCAGCTTCTCATATTCAAGCAGCCACAACGCACTGCCGCTGGAATGAGTGGCATGACCTCTGCTGAGCAGAGGTAGCGTCCATTTCCAGCAAGTACTTACCATTAACTTTAGCTGTTCTCTCTCTCTCTCTCTCTCTCTCTCTCTCAGGCTGCTGGTAACCTGCCCTCTTTTTTCTCCTCTAGGCAAAACCGATTTATGGCGGTTGGCTGCTCCTGGCTCCAGATGGGACGGACTTTGACAACCCAGTGCACCGGTCTCGGGTAAGGGCATCAGAGCCGACTCTCAGGATGGGAGGAACCAAAAAAGGGGGCACATCTAAGGGTGAACTGGCAGAATGGAAGAGGGAGATGTAGGGTTGAACAGTGGATCCTGGGGTGGCAGGATCAGCAGGGCTCCGCGCACTTGCACGTTGTACGGAAAAGGTCTCAATTATACATAGTTATGTGTAGTGCTCCCTTCAGAGTGAGGAGGTCTCATGTGGGTGTTCCCTGTTTTGTGGGTAAGCTTGACTCTGGGAACAGTCAAATGGAAGAGGCAAAAGAGCTGTTTAACAAACGTCTGTGTTATATTGAGCAGCTCCCGATTCCTTCCATGCCAAGGCCTGCCCCTATCACACCTCCCTTCCTCCTGAGCCAGGGGTTCAGCCCACTAGCACTAGTGAAGGTTTGGGGGCCCAGAAGAAGCCTTGGCTCACCTCTTACTAAATTATGCATTGCCCAGGGCAGGGCCCCGCTAGAGCTGGGACCACCATTGGCCTGACCTGTGGTTTGTTTCTCTGCTAAGAAGCCCCTCTGGATTTGACTCCAGTTAAAACACTGTCCTTCCTCACACGCTGTCTTACAGTTTTGCCATTCATACCCTATAAATTCCGCCCCCTCCATCCCCGGAAGCTCCCTCTCCCCTTATTCTTAGTATCTGCTACTTACCCTCTCCCCACTGTGAATATTACATTTGGGATAGGGGCCTTGGGCTGTGTATTCTCGTGCCACAGGCCTTGCATTGTGTCTCTGGTCTTTGGGATTCCATCCGGAATGGGTTTTGATTTCAAGGGCAGCACATAAGACCCTTGAAAATGCTCCTGGGAAACACGTTCAGGTGGCCTCACACCCAGCATGGGGCAGCCCTCTACAAGGCCTCTTAGCAAGGCCCTTTGAGTCCCCACCCAGACGGGAGGACTCAGGAATCACTGGTCCAACCAGACTGCAGGTTCCAGGGAGTAGTTCCCTTTCCTAGTTTACATTGAGGTTGTACAAAATTGCCATTTCCAGCTTCTGATGGGATTCTTTATTATAAATGATAACCCTGGCCCAAGCAGAGAGATGTGCTTTTATAGTCAGTTCATGTGGCCTTATTGCCAGTTAAACTTTGAGCATTGCTGGGCTCTTTTTTCTTCTTTTTTTTTTTTTGAGAAAGAGTTGCTCTGTCACCGAAGCCGTAGTTCAGTGGTGTGATCTTAGTTCAGTTCAGTCTTAACCCAGGTTCAAGTGATCCTCCCACCTCAGCCTCCTGAGTAGCTGGGACTACAGGCATCTGTCACCATGCCCAGCTAATTTTTGTGTTTTTTTGTAGAGACGGGGTTTCACCATGCTGCCCGGGCTGGATTGAGCTTTTTGAACTATTGAATATAGTCATGGACCCTTAATTTGGGGCTGGGAGCTGTGCCTGTCATTCATAACAAGGCCCTTCTCCCCACACAAAGGAAGACATACTCCTTTTCATTTCAGCTCCTGGTGGCATCTGACCACCATGGGCACTTCCCAGTGGTCTGGCTTTTGGATGGAGAGTAGAGGGGGGACACTCTGTGCCAGTTGGTCACTCCTTGGATATTGGAGTTATTTCCACGGGTCTTGCTGCTCCTCAGTTTTGATTTTCAGTAGCTCATTTCCCCTCAGTGAATTCTGGATCCTGGCTGTCTTTGTACCTCCTCTTTGCCAGTGGATCATCAAAACTATCTTTTGTGGTGGTTTCCCAGATTTTTTCAGAAGTGGTGAATCCGTGCCTTGGCATTCCTGGGTTATTCCATGTTATGTCAGATTATTCATCAAATATTGACACATATCATGTGATGCATTCTGTGCTGGGCACCAGAAGGAATATGAAAAGGTAAACACAGATTGTTTCTGCTTCTGAGGAGCTTCCAAGTGTTTAAAAAAAAAGAAGCTTCTTGTTAAGCCTCGATCACTAATGTGATTTTGGGCCTTTCTCCCAGCCCAGTCCTGGCTGATGAGTCAGCATTCTTAGGCATCGGGTCCCTCTTTTTCTGCCACCTGCCCCAGAAGTGGAATCTGTAGAACCGCCTTCCTTAGATACGGGCTTGTTAGACATGAGAACTCAACAAGCCAGGCTCCGGGGCCAGGACCCAGATCCTCCTAACCACCCACCTTGTGCTCCTTTGCAGAAATGGCAGCGACGGTTCTTCATCCTTTATGAGCACGGCCTCTTGCGCTATGCCCTAGATGAGATGGTAAGTGTCATCCTCGCCCACTCCCTGTCCCCAGCCTTCGCCGGTTCCCTCCATCACAGTGTCCTTGCATTGTTGTGTAAGAGCACAGCAGCTGTGTGCTCCCACTTTTGTCTGTTTGGAAGTCTGGAATGTTTTGAAGAACTTGTGGCACCTTGCAAAGACCGCCCTAAAAACCCAGACCTTTGAAGCATCATCTTCTGTGGTCTTGAGTGAAAGGAAGAAGTGAGGGAGGAAGTCATTTCTGTTCAAGGCTAATAGTGTGGACTTGGCTGGAGCACTCCTGGTTAGGAGAAAGCAAGGGCAAAGTACTGAGTCACAGTGAGGACAGGTGCAGGCTGTGGACCTGTAGGTGTGGGGCAGGGACTGGCCCTGGGGCTGCACGCATGCTCACGTGCCTAGTCTTGGGGCTGCCTGTGAGTTCTACAGCTACAGTTGGTTTTATTTGTCTTATTTGAGCTTCACATAGTTTTCTGAGCCGACTTCAGAGGCCTCCTGGTCATGAGCTCAGCTGGTCACTAAACCAGGCAGACAGGCTCCTTCCTGCTCCCCACCTTCCTGGTTTTCCAGCTGCCTCCTGGGCTGGATGAGCGTTTCCTGCTGTTGCCCCAGAGGCCAAACCTGAAAATCAACTACGTGGAATTTCTAGCTTTTCTTTTTCCACCTATTTTATCTCTGACTTTTTCTCTAAGGGAGATTAGTCTCTACTAATTAAAGTAGGACTGCATTCCAAACTGTGTAAAGGGTTGAAGATGGGAGATTTGATCGCCTTTTCCAGTTCCACTTGGTGGGTGAGTGTTTGTGTGCAATATGCAGCATTTTAAAATTGAGGCTGTCCTGGAAAGTCTAGTCACACTATATAAAACAGGCAGCCCTTGCCTATCCTACCCAGAGTTTGTTTCTTTGCTGCAAGGGTGAGACAGACTCTGGAAGTATGAGTGGAGATAACTGTGCCCTCCAGGGACCTTCCATACTTTGGGGGGCCCTGGGATTTTTGGGTGGTCATTACAGCTCACATGTGCAAAGGCCAGAAGTGGGTGTGTTTGCACCTGAATCCTAACCTTTGTGATGTGATACTTTTTCTACTTTTGTTTCTGGGGTGAATTAAGAGGTATGATACCATAATCCTGTATCAACTGTCACCTCATTCATTTATTCTTAAAAAGAATTGTCTTCCTTTTCATTATTTCTGGTGAGCATATGCAAATATTTGCACATCATGATTAGACCACAGGGGGTTTTTGCTGTGGGAACATCTATGCTCCAGGGTAGTGGATTGGAGCTGAGCACTAATGGTGAACTTGGCTAGAAGTAGGAGCAGGGAGACAATGCATTCCAACACTCTGTTCCTTTGAGGCAAGAAAGCAGACCTGGAGGATAGACTTCACATGGGTGTTCTCCTGGCTTAGCCCTTACACAGGGAGTAGTCCTGGGGTCAGAGCTGGGCTCCTGCAGCTGTGAGGTTTATCTTGCCTCCCTGTAGCTGGCTGACTGGTTCTTAAGTCCTGCAATTGGACAACAGTATGAAAGGAGCCTCAAGAGGTCACTGAATTGCATTCAGGCTAGGCTGGATCAGCACAAGTGCAGAGCATATGCTGCCTCCCACGCGCAGCTCCTGGATAATTGAGGCCGCCTAGCCACAGGTACCAACCCTTCACAGTGTACTGTGGTCTCCCAACAACGTGGATATGGGTTGCATAATATTATGTGGAGTGCTCAGGCAGAGGTAGGATGGTGCCAGGGATGTGGGGAAAGAAAGAAGCCCCAGGGAAAACTTGGACTGAGAGAGGTCGTGGGGGCATGCCCAGAGCTGAGAGTTTCTGGCCATGGGCTGGTTTCTGCTAGATGACCTGGGAGCTGGAGAGACTGACCCAGTGAGCCCATCAGTATGGCTCTGCCCAGCTGAGACCATGGAGGGGCTTCCCTGTTGTATCAGGAAGGTCACAGGGGAAGGTTGCGAGGAGGCAGTCAGGGTAGAAGCCAGGTGGGAGAAGGCAGAGGCTGGTTTCTCCAGCACCCAGTGCCCTACATCAGGATTTGTTGCTCAGAGCCTCTCCCCAGGGTGAGCAGACAGCCCGTGGCCAGGGAACTCCAGCCTAAAGGTCAGCTACCCTGACCTGAGAGTCCCATCCCAACCAGGCTGGCAGGATTCTAAGACCTGGAGCAGGAGAACTCCATTTCAGGCAGGCTCATGTGTGGGTGAACTCCAGCCAAGCTAGAAGCGTTCTCTGTGAGTCTTGAAATAGACCACTGGTCCTCAGCACTGTGCTGCCCGGGGCCACTGTCCACCACTGACCATGTCTGGAGTCATCCTTGATTGTCACTCCTGGGGCAGGGATGCTGTTGGCTTCTAGTGGGTGGAGGCCAGGGATGCTGCTGAAGGTCCTCTGCAGAACAGCCCCCAGAACAAAGAAGGCTCCAGCCCAAAATGTCAACCACTGCCAAGGCCGAGAAACTAAGCAATTTGGTCAGTGGTTTATTTAAATTCTTAATTGTTTTTTAAAATGAAAATGTAAATGTGATTTGGTATTGGCTCTGCTCTTAAACAGCACAGGACTCACCTGTCAGATTTCCTGGGAGTCGGTGGGTGGGGGGTGGGTAGTGATGGCGCAGAGTTGGCTTGCTGATGGTGCAGTGCCAGTTGTGGAATGGGGTGGGCTGTCCCTCATCCGGAGAGGTCTATGGGGCGCCCCTGCATACCAGGCAACCGCAGGCCTGCAGAACTGCTTGTGTGTCCCAGGGATCACATAGGTGCTGCTTCCTGCCTCAGCATTTGTCTTCAAAAGTAGTAGCTCTGAGCAGCCCATGGCCATCTCTGACCTTCCCAGGCCCACATAATAAACTGTAGCATTTTAGGCTGGTCTGTGCCCTCAACACTTAGTCACCATCTACTTCGAGTTGTTATTGATTTTTACATGATGTTACCATTTGATTTCATTTGCTTGAGTGTTATCTTGCCGACTAGATTGACTTGTTGTTTTGTTGTTGTTGTACCCCTGATGATTCTAAGTGTCTCTCTGCATTGTCTAGTATGGGGCTTGGGCGGTACAAATCTAGCAGGTGTTCAGTATTTGTGGAGTTGAGCTACCGGCTTTGTCAGTGCCTTGCTACAGAATTTCTGCTCCCAGCTTGAAAACCTTAAGACAGAGTGCAGGTAGGAAAAGAGAGACAAAGCTATTACTTTTGAAGACAGATGCCAAGGCAGGGCTCACTTTACCTCAACATCACGGTCTCAGGGCACCACGCAGGAAGCAGCACCTATGTGATCCCTGGGACACACAGGTCAAGGAGTGTTCCTTGGAGGGAGATGAGGGATGTGGTGACCCTTAGGGATTACTCAGCCCAAGGGAGAAACTTCCCAAGAGCTCCTGAGAACCGGGATGGGGGAAAGGTTACCTCAGCCCCACTGGGTTGGGACCTGGAGAGGAAGGTGAGCATCAGGAGGTCACAGCATGCAGGAGGGGGAGGAAAGCAGCAGTCCCTGGATCTGGGGACAGTGGCTTCAGGAAGCTCTTCCTGCTTGGGGACTTCTGCTGGGTCTGGGGCTGGTGGACCTCATCCAGTTCTGGAGACTGACCGTTGCCTCTCCAGGCAGCCCTGAGATGGGGCTAACTTTGGGGAATCTCTTTTCCTTTTTTGGGAAATTTATTTCTCGATACACCCACATACCTTGTAATTGGTGGGTGTGGAGGAGAGGCAAATTTCCCAAAAAAGGACATTTCTCAAATGCAGGCTGAGGTGAGGTGGGCATTGGGCAGCTGCACAGACAAGTAGGAGCCTGAGAGATTTGGCTGGCCCCTGGTTTTTCAGGAGTGGACGAAGTAACAGCCTAGAAACCTGGACTGCTGCCTCTGTCCTCTGCCTTTGTTTCTCTGCCTATAAAATGTTCTTCATGATTTTACCTAATTCTGCCACTGAGTTTTTGGGGACTGATGTCAAGCTGAGGTGTGGGTGTCACCAGATGTCACTAGAAAGCTCTCAGGAGGAGCTCCCGGTGTAGAAGCAGAGTGGGAGCGCCAGGAGCTTGGGGTGGAGCAGGCCAGGCCATGAGGCTTTGGGATTCTCACGGGTCTGCTCTCCAAGGCAAACAGATGATTTAATGTTTTGTTTCAATGTTTTAAACTTTCGTAAGTGTGCAGGAAATTCACCATCTTAATCGTTTTTAAGTGTGCAGTTCAGTGGCATTAAGTACATCCACACTGTTGGACAACCACCACCACCCTCCCTCTCCGTGACACTTTTCAACTTGCTGACTGACCTGTGCACCCATTGAACTCCCTTTCCCAGCCCCTGGAAACCCCCAAGCTACTCTCTGTCTCTGTGAATTTGACTCCTCAGGCACCTCACATAAATGGGATCATGCAGTGTTGTTTGTCCTTTGCAACCGGCTGTGATCAGCTGTGTTGGTGTCAGAATTTCCTTCCTCCTGATTGTAGTAGGTCTGATGCCCTTGGACCATGACTGCTGACCCTGAGCCTCTCATACATGGAAGTTATGGAGAGACCATGAGGCCACCTTCCGTGGCAAGCATGGTGCTGAGGGCCAGCCTCCACAGTGGGGAGCTCTGTTCCGTCCTAGCCTGGGGAGTCCTTGAGCCTCATGAGAGATGAGAGCTTCCTCCTGTGTAGGGGCCATGCTGAGGACTCATAGCTCAGCTCATGTCCTCAGACATAGTAGAGAAAACGGTTTTAGCTTTTGGATATGTGCTCTTTTCAGGGGCAACCTATGAGTCTGTCAGTCCCATAAGATATGAAGGTCCAGCCTGAGAAATTAACTTGGGGTGCTTGCGTACTTCTGTGTGAAGTAAATAAGCTTGGTCCAAAGGATCTTCAGAGCACTCCAAGAAGAGTCCAGCTTCTTTAGAGTTTGCTTCCTATAAGAGAGTGTCCAGGAGGTTGCTTTGACCTTGGGGACTTCTGCTCACCTCATTCTTGACACATTTCTGCTACTTTTGGTGATGTTAAAGCCATGAGCAGCCCAAAGTTGCCTGGGCCTGTGAGAGCCTAGGGGGTGGGACGTTACCGCTGAGCCCTGCTGTCTTTAGGATCTGTCATTTGAAGTTTCTCTCCCTTCTCTGCAGATGGGACTACAGGCGCACTCTGGCACGCCCGGCAATTTTTTATATTTTAGTAGAGACGAGGTTTCACCTTATTGCCCAGGTTGGTCTTGAACCCCTGAGAGCAGGCAATCCCCTCACCTCAGCCTCCCAAAGTGCTAGGATTATAGGTGTGAGCCACTGTGCCCGGCCTTTATTTTTTTATTTTTTTTGGGGGGGGTGGGGGAGGAAGGCAGGAAGGGAGGGAAGAAGGACGGTAGGGAGGAAGGAAGGGATGAAGGAAGGAAGGAAGGAAGGGAGGAAGCGGGGAGGGAGGGAGGGAAGGGAAGGAAGGAAATCAAGCAATGAGAGAGACATTGCCGACCTGGATCTAGAGGTTTACAAGTTGATTTCTTTTTTTTTGAGAGAAGGAAAGAAAAAAAAAATAAGTAAAGGAGAGGAAGAAAGAGGAAGAGAAAGAGGGAGAGTAAATGGAAATATTGCTTTATTTTGAAAAAAATTGGGTATTATTAATGGCCAATCAGTTTCATTTAAACTTATGGGTAGGTGTGATGTGGTATTGACAAGAATGTATATTTTGTGTATTTGAAGTGGAGAGCTCTATAAATATTTATTAAGTTTACTTGTTCTGGATCTGAGTTCAAGTCCTTGATATCCTTATTAATTTTCTGTCTCATTGAGTCTAAGTCTCTATGTATCTGGGTGTTAGGATCGTTAGCTCTTGTTGTTGCATTGATCCTATTACCACTGTATCTTTGTTGCTTTAAAAATCTATTTTATCCGCTACAAGATTTGCAACTCCTGCTTTTTATTTATTTATTATTTATTTTTGCTCTCTATTTGGTTGGTAAATCTTTCTCCATCCCTTTGTTTTGAGTCTTTGTGTATCCTTGCATGTGAAACAGGTCTGGATGTAACATGCCATTGGGTTTTGGCTGTGTCTTTTGATTGGGGGATTTAGTCAATTTAAATTTAGGGTTACTGCCATTTGATGTTGACTGGCTGTTTTATCCATTCGTTGGTGTAAATTCTTCTTTATGTTGGTGCTCTTTACTTTTTGGTGTATTTTTAGAAAGGCTAATACTGGTTGTTTCTTTCTGTGTGTAATGCTTCTTTCAGAAGCTCTTGTAAAGCAGGCCTGGTGCTAATAAAATCTCTGAGTTCTTGCTTGTTCATAAAAGATTTTATTTTTCCTTCAGTTGTGAAGCTTAGTTTGGCTGGATATGAAATTCTGGGCTGAAGGTTCTGTTCTTTGAGGATGTTGAATATTGGCCCCCACTCTCTTCTGGCTTGTAGAGTTTCTGCTGAGAGATCTGCTGTAAGTCTGATAGGCTTGCCTTTGTGGGTAACATGACCTTTCTCTCTGGCTGCCCTTAGTATTTTCTCCTTCGTTTCAACCCTGGTGAATCTAACGATTATGTGCCTTGGGGTTGCTCTTCTTGAGGAATATCTTTGTGGTGTTCTCTGTATTACCTGGGGTTGAATATTGACCTGCTTTGCTAGTTTAGGAAAATTTTCCTGAATAATATCCTGAGGGGTATTTTCCAGCTTGGATTCATTCTCTCCGTCACATTCAGGTACACCTATCAAACGTAAATTTGGTCTTTTCACATAGTCCCACATTTCTTGGAGACTTTGCTCATTCCTTTTTATCCTTTTTTCTCTAATCTTTTCTTCATGTTTTATTTCATTAAGTTGGACTTTGACCTCTGATATCCTTTCTTCTGCTTGAACAATTCGAGTGTTTAAACCTGTGCATACTTCTCGGAGTTCCTGTATTGTATTCTTCAGTTCCATTAATTCACTCATACTCCTCTCTAAGTTGTCAATTCTCAATAGGATTCCATCAAACCTTTTTTCAAAGTTCCTAGTTTCTTTACGTTGGCCTACAACGTGTTCTTTTAACTCACCGAAGTTTGTTATTATCCATTCCCTGAAGAGTGATTCTGTCATCAGGATGCGCTCATTCTCCATCAAGCCTTGTTCCATTGTTGAGGTGGAACTGTGATCATCTTTAGAGGGAGAGGCGTTGTGATTTTGAGTGTTCTCAGCTTTTTTACGCTGGTTTCTTGACGTCATTGTAAATTTATCCTCCTGCCGTCTTTGAATTTACCAACTTTCAGATTAGGTCTCTTGAGTGGGCGTCCAGGTTGTTAATTCCCAGGGCCAGAGCAGCAGCGTTAAAACTGACGGTGCTTTTCTGCCCAGGATTCTCCTGTCTGGCTTCCTTCTTGTGTCCGTAGTAGGTGACTCTGCCTTCCCGGGGCTCCAAACCCCGGTCAGAAGGGGAACCGGTCCCATTTACTCTGAGCTGAGCGCTGCCGCACGGAGGTGCCGTCACAGCCGCTGCGCTGGGCTCCGGTGTCCTGCTGGGGGCCCTTGTGGGTGGTCCGAACCTGTTTACTCTGCTCCTAGAGCTGCCGCGCGGAGGGTGGAACCGCTGCGCCAGCCACGAGAGTCGTGCTGGCCACCCGTGTGTTTCCTCCACTGGGGGATCTTCTGCTCCGTGAGCGACCAGAATTTGTCTGAAAGTGTGGCGTCCTCTAGTTCTCCGCTCCTTCCCTGAGAGCTGCAATCCCGAGATGTTAGCAATCGGCCATCTTGGATTGTTCCTCCCGGCCTTTATTTATGTGTGTCTATGTCAGTTCTATGGCTGCATACCTGTGTGGATATGTGCACATTGGACTGTGGGTTTCTGTGTGTGGATGTAACATTTGTGTACCCGTGAGGATGCATATCTATGTGTAAATGCTCTCATGTCTATGTATCTATTTAGTGTGTATGTGTGTCTGTGTAAATGCTTTCATGTTTGTACATGTTTAGTTTGTATACACGAGTGCACGTGTAGACATATATTTGTGTCTGCATGTATGCTTACTTTCCATGCATCTGTCTTCTTTTTTTTTTTTTTTTTTTTAATAGAGTCTTACTCTGTCACCCAGGCTGGAGTGCAGTGGTGCGATCTTGGCTCACTGCAAATTCTGCCTCCCAGATTCAAGCAATTCTCCTACCTTAGCCTCCTGAGTAGCTGAGATTACAGGTGTGCACCACCACGCCCAGCTAATTTTTGTATTTTTAGTGAGATGGGGTTTTATCATGTTGATCAGGTTGATCTTGAACCCCTGACCTTGTGATCCACCTGCCTCAGCCTCCCAAAGTGCTGGGATTACAGGAGTGAGCCACTGTGCCTGGCCTCTCATTTGTGTTTTTTATATGTGTAACTGAGCATATGTCTACATAGAGGCATGTCTGTGTGTTCATCTTTGAGGATCTACATGAATGTGTTCTTTTTTGCCTGATTTCTCTTCTCACTCCTCTTAAATCGCTCTGACCAGCTAAACATTTGTTGCCCATCTCTTTGCATCCTCTACTCATTCTGTCTCACCAAATGAGCTTCTAAGCACCAGACTCCCTCTGCCATCAGATTGGCTTCTTTAGCTGCACAGTCTCTTCTCGCCCTGTGCTTGCTTTCTTCCCCTGCCTTTCTCCCTCAAGCTTCCTCTCCTGTTTTTGTCACAGTCTTATTGCTCACTGACTTGGAGGCTAGGGCTGGTCTGCACTTAGCCTCTCCCTTCCTAATTTCTAGCCCTAGTGGGCAGCCCTGTCTTATCCCTGGTTGACGTCCACAGTGTATCATCATGTTCCTGCTACCTTCTTGACCCCTATGCTCAGCCTAGAATTGTTGTAGGAGGTAGCAAGGGCATTCAGAAGAGTCAGTTGGATACAAGTATCTTGGTGTTTACTGTTTCATGTCTTAGTTCCTGAGTTGGGGGTGGGGTTTGACAGTGAAGCAGTGGTGTAGCTAGAATGTGAACTAAGACAAACTGTCATTATTTTCACTCCAAACTGACCAAGAAGTTGTATTTGCCATTTGTGGCTACTCAAGTCTTACTGTCCAGCCAAGGGCCCCTACAATGTATGAGCCCAGTAGGTTGCTTTAAAAAAAAAAAAAAAGACAGCACTCTCATTTATGGATCACATAAAAGATCATTTTTCCGAAAGCAAAAAAAAAAAAAAGAGAGATAGAGAAATTCCCTAAACCCATAGGGGACCAGGAAATACTTAACGGATTATGGATTTCCTGTGAGTGCATATGGCTCGGGGTGACCTGATGCTATAAACCAAATGTTATTGTCCTCCCCAAATTCATGTGTTGAAATCTAATTCCCTGTGTGATGGTATTTGGAGGTAGGGCCTTGGATGGTGATTAAATTCATGAAGGCAGGAACTTTGTGAATGGGATTGATACCCCTATCAAAGGGAGCACAGAGAGCTCCCTCATCTTTTATGTCATGTAAGGACACAGTAAAAAGATGGCTATCTATGAACCAGGAAGCCAGCCCCCTTCAGACACAGAATCTGCTGACCATTTGACCTTGGATTTTACCATCTCCAGAACGGGGATAAATAAATTTTATATGCTACCTAGTCTATGGCATTCTGTTTTGACACCCAGATTAGTTAAGTACCAGCATATCAACTTATACACATAATTCTTGGAAACTTCGATGCCAGGTTCTTTTTCTTTTTGAGACGGAGTCTTGTTCTTGTCACCTGGACTGGAGTGCAATGGCATCATCTCAGCTCACTGTAACCTCTGCCTCCTGGGTTCAAGCTATTCTCCTGCCTCAGCCTCCTAAGTAACTAGGATTACAGGTAACCACCACCACGCCTGGCTAATTTTTGTATTTTTAGTAGAGATGGGGTTTCACTGTGTTGGCCAGGCTGGCCTTGAACTCCTGACCTCAGGTGATCCGCCCACCTCAGCTTCCCAAAGTGCTACGATTACAGGCGTGAGCCACCGCGCCCAGCCAATGCCAGGTTCTTAACAGCAAACATGATTGATCTGCCGGATAAATGAAACTACATTATTCCTCTCTCCACAATAAACCAGAGAGTCAAAACAGGCAAAAGTAAGTCAGGAGCTTCTAAAAGCTATACCTGAAAGGTTTCTAGTAGCAGCTGATTCAATGGTAATTCTCCCAAACAGCCACAACAAAAAGACAACTATCAGAGATTTTCAGGATAGCCTCAAAAACATGATTTAACATTATAGAGTTAAAAAAAGACGTGAAGTTTCCAAAAGCCAAACTTTATTTAAAAGTTTATTTCATAAACTGCTAATTCTAGAGCTATGAAGAAAACCCAGCCAGGGCAGGTGTCAACATGGAGAGCCCAGGGCACAAGAGTTGGGAAGGTTTGTTTTCTGTACCTGTTGGACTCACCCCTTGGTCCCCTCACCCCCTGCCCATCTGTTAAGAAGAGGCCATCCTGGGTGGGATTTCAGGGCAAACAGCCCAGATGCCCACTTGTGGAGAGACCTTCAGGCCTGGAGGAGGAGGCTGCCTCTGTGAGCAGGAGGAGCTGCTAGAACCCTTCCTTGAAGGCTTCTTTTCCTGATCTCAGGCGCCTCATCCATGCAGATACCACCAGCACCAGCAGAAGGAAGCGTTCCTGCAGCAGCAGGACTGTGGCTCTTATGAATGAGAGAAGCCTCTCTCCAGTGAGGGAGAGGAGCCCAGGCTGCACACCCTGGTTTCCGCCTCCATGGCTCCCAGGGTGCCCAGGACTAGGGGCAGTGTTGGAGCTGCTGGCTGGGGCTGTGCTGGCCACCCCCTCTCTGAGGCCAGTGGTGGCAGCAGGTGGCAGGCCGTCAGGCAGCTCCTCGCTGGGATGGTCCTTGGCTGCCCCAATGTAGGGGCAGGAGGGGTGATGTCTCTGCGGGGGGCTCCTCTGATACAGTTGGCTCTGGCTGGACAGCTGGTGCTGGAAGTTCTTGTATTTCAAGTTCTTGTACTTCAGGAGCTGAAAAAGGTGAAAGGGTCACCAATGTGGAAACAACTTCACTGAATTGAAAGGAATTCCGGCCCCAAAATACCGCCCCCACAAAGTCTTCCAGACTGCAGGCCACCTCACCATGTGCCTGTGCCTCCATGTGCTTCAGAATTGCCTGCTGGACAAGGACAGTATTCAGATACGGATCCGATATGCTATCTAGTGAGACCTGGCTTGCGAGGGTCTGCCGTGGGCTGCCCTGTGGCACCTGGGTGCGCCTGTGTCCAAAAGGCCACAGGCGCCTGGGGTGAGGGATGAGCCTTTGTCGGCAGCGACGGAAAAGGCTCTCACTCCCGCCATTTTTGAAGCAGGAGCCTCGATTTGTGGGAATGTAGCATGAGAACATCTTGCTCTCTTGAGTGTCTGCCACCAAGTGAGCTGGCTACAGGGCTGACTCCAGGATATGGGCGCCTGGTTACCAGAGTTCTGAGTTCTGTTTGGGTCTGTCGTCAAGGAAGTGAGGTCAATTCTTTAGGGTTTCGTTTTTTCGGCCCCTTCCTTCCATAAGGCCTACCCAGGACTCCAGTGGGCTGCTGACTGCTTACTCTCTCCCCCAGGTCAACTCCTTGCCTGTATACAGTTAAGTCCACCCAGGGTGTGCTTGGACATCTACGCCTGATATGTTCACCAGAGGCCAGATGTCCTCCTGAGGCCTGATTTCCACCTATGGCCTGATGTCTGCCTTGAGCCTATGTCTCACTTGGGCCTTGTGTTCACCTGGGGACTGATATCCAGCTGGGGCCTGAGGGCCTACTGGGTCTTGTTCACCTGAAGCCTGGTGTCCACTTGAGTTCTGGTGATCACCTGGGACCTAGGTATCAGCCTGGGGCCTGGGTATCCACTTAAGGCTGGATGTGCACCTAAGTCCCGAGTCTTCACCTGGTCCTAGTGATCACCTGGGGACTGGGTGTGTACCTTGGGTCTAATTCCACCTGGACCCTACTTATCTATAAGGCATGGTGTCTCCCTGCAGCCTGATGTCCACATGAGTCTGGTGTTCAACATGGGCCTGCTGTCCACCTGGGGCCTGATGTCTGTCTGGAGTGCTGATGTCCTCCTGAGGTGTGATGATCAGTGGAGCCCAGGAGGTCGAAGCTACAGTGAGCCGTGATTACGCCACTGCACTCCAGCCTGGGTGACAGTGAGAGACCCTGTCTCAAACAAATAAATAAACCAAAAACCACACAAATTATCTAGCTGTATAAAAATATTTTCTTTCTTTATAAACTTATTCTATAAGCTTTTTTCTATTATTTATTTGTTTTTAAACCTTTTTTGTTAAAAACTAAGACACAAACACACACATTCACTTAAGCCTAAGCAGGGTCAGGATCATCAGCATCACTGTTCTCCACCTCCACATCTTTTCCCACTGAAGGTCTTCGGGGGCAGTAACAGGCACGGAGCTGTCATCTCCTATGAAATAATGCCTTCTGGAAACCTGAAGGAACTCCCTGAGGATGTTTCACAGTTAACCTTAAAAAAAAAAAGGTAGTAAGCATATACACTGAAATAACAATAAGAAATATAGGATATTAAATACATAAAACATTAATGTCATTTATTATTTTTATCACACGTTATATACTTTACAAATTGTATGTTCACAGCCACATCACCACAAACATGTTGACATTATGACACCTATGATGTCACTAGACGATGCTCCATTATAATCTCATGGGACTACTGTCTCACATGTGGTTCATTGTTGACCACAATGTTATGCACTACAGGACTGTATTTTGAAAATGGTACAAATACCCTCAGAAATACACGAAAGATGGAACTTGGGGGCAACAAAAGACATGGAAATTTCATTGTATGCCTTATTTTATTACCAGGGAGTTGATATAAATGTCTTTAAGGTTTGAGGTGTTGATTAGTTGGATGAGAAAGATTAGGGAGGAATGGAAAGGAATAAAGAAATGTTATTTTTTTCTGTGATCCTCACATAGTTATTTAATATGGAATCATTTAAATTTCTATAGCTTTGATGAGATAGGTTCATCCTAGATAAATAGATGATAGATCAACAGAGATAGAGATGGGTAGATGGAGAGCGAGAGATGTGATGACGATTCTTCACTTGACCAAACTTTAGTCAGGCTTCTAAACCTTTTCCTAGGTCCATCTGTATTCCGTTGTAAAATTCGTGTTTAGCAAAACCCTCTACCCTGGATGTCTCATCACCCTAGATGTCTGATGGGGCTCCTCATCCCCTGCCATTATATGAACATAATGGAAATTGCTGTGTTTAGGGATTGCTTCCCATCTCATTTTGTCTCCTCACAATTCCTTTTTGGGGGTTGGAGCACAGACTCCTGGAGGCAGTGCTGACCTGGCTCCCATGCTCTGAGCCAAGGGGCCTTGGCTATTCTGACTTCTCTCCACCTCTTGTGTCTTGACCTATATATAACATGGGGAGATTAATAATAATAAATGACTGTTAGGAATTGATACATGTATGCATTGGATGAGTGCCTAGGACATCATAAGTACTGTGTCAATATTGGCTATTATTGTTTCTTCTGTTCTCTCTACAGACTCAATTTCATTCATTAATCCCACTATTGAAGAGCCCTAAGTTGGCCCAAGGCTTCCCTATAGGAAAGCACAGTGAGATGAAGATCTTGGCCCATGTTTTCTGTGGCCCTGTGGTGACACCTGGGGTTCTGTGCTCAGCAGTGGGATCAGGAGTCAGGAGTAATGGGTCAGGAGTAAATACCCATTCTGACCAGCTGTGACAATTTGCTGGTCAGGGGAGCTAGGCCAGGTCACAATTATAGCAGCCATGGGTGAAAGTCCTATTGCCCATATTTTCAGTAGTATTTGACATTATTTGATGTTACACTTCATTCCTGAACAGGAATACATTTAATTTATAGGATGGAATGATTATTTGTGAGTTAGAACATTTTTCTGATGCTTCCAGTTTCTCTGTCTAAAAATGCCTGTTGTTTGCTAATTTTCATTTTGTATTTCCTGGCTGATTTGTAGGAAATCTGTATTGGGTGCTTACTGCTTTCAGTTTTTGGAGACCCAGATAAGCTGTTTGGGATGTACAGGTGTGCAAAAAGAAGCAGTCTTTGTGAAATGGAAGGCTGAGGGGCATTTGGGTTACCTTAGTTTCTACTCTTTCTGCTTTCTTTCTTTTTTTTTTTTTTTTGAGATGGAGTTTCGCTCTTGTTACCCAGGCTGGAGTGCAATGGCGCGATCTCGGCTCACCGCAACCTCCGCCTCCTTGGTTCAGACAATTCTCCTGCCTCAGCCTCCTGAGTAGCTGGGATTACAGGCACGCCCCACCATGCCGAGCTAATTTTTTGTATTTTTAGTAGAGATGGGGTTTCCCCATGTTGACCAGGATGGTCTCGATCTCTTGACCTCGTGATCCACTCGCCTCGGCCTCCCAAAGTGCTAGGATTACAGGCTTGAGCCACCGTGCCCTCTTTCTGCTTTCATTAAGAACTCTGAATATGTTCTCATTGTTTTCAAGTATGGGTAGGACTAGGATACCATTCCCCACCTTTTACTTTTGCAGATAAGATAGAAGATACTTATCTTTAGAGTTTTTTACTTGAGCCACTTGGAGCAGTTTGTTACTTGTAACCATTAGAATTCTATCTAGCTGGCTGGCACAGTGGCTCACGCCTGTAATCCCAGCACTTTGGGAGCCCAAGGTAGGAGGATGATGAGGTCACAAGTTCAAGACCAGCCTGACCAATGTGGCAAAACCCCATCTCTA
Organism: Callithrix jacchus; assembly: GCF_049354715.1. Taxonomy (NCBI): domain Eukaryota; kingdom Metazoa; phylum Chordata; class Mammalia; order Primates; family Cebidae; genus Callithrix; species Callithrix jacchus. The sequence goes on from NC_133506.1 coordinate 62,204,284, forward strand.
CTAAAAATACAAAAATTGACTGGGCATGGTGGCATGCACCTGTAGTCCCAGCTACTTGGGAGGCTGAGTCATGAGAATCTCTTGAACCCAGGAGGTGGAGGTTGCAGTGAGCTGAGATCGTGCCACTGTACTTCAGTCTGGGTGATGAAGCAAGACTCTGTCTCAAAAAAAAAAAAAAAATTGTCTAGAACAAGTCAAGAACCCACAGAAGAGATGAAAATTTCAATGGGCTTTGAATAATTAAACAACTCTTAAGTCTGGGCTTTACAGTTTATCAGCTAAATCTGTGACTTTACAAAAGGAGCTTGAGCTTTAGCGTCACAGGCAGCTTTGAAATGACAACTCTTACATCACTTCTTTATGATCTTGCAAAAGTTACTTATTTGTAAAGTCTAAATGATTCCTACTAATTCTTGCAGGGTTGTTACAAGAATTAAACTAAACTTATAAACATTTATATGGACTGTTAACTCGGTGGTTTGCAGTAGGTCCATGGAGATGGCAGCTGTTGTCATTCCCAAGTATGTAGTTGTAGCTATGTGAATGGGAGAAGGGAACTAATCTTCAATCCTGCTCCCTCCCGGTAACTTAATGGGGTTTTGTTGGAGACATTTTGTATTTCCCAACATTTTAAGAGTGGCTTTATATATTGGGGTGTGTGAGTCTGTGGGCATGTGTGCATGTGTGTGTGTTTGGCAAGGGTGTTGTTTGACCGTCTTCCCCGCTTTCCTATTGACGTTGTATTCACCATTTCATGGTTATTAATCAAGCATGCAATATGAGATCAACAGGAGTGGCAAGTTGGTCAGGCCGCCAACCAAGACCTCGAATATTTGGTTCATTTGCCAACCACGTTTATTCAGGAATTCTCTTTATGGATGTGGAATCGGTTTAAAGACAGACGAAGAAAGCTTTGGTGTTTTAAAACTGCTGCCTGGGGATTTTACTGGGTGTAGGTGTTTTCCTAAAACTCTGATGAAAGCAAATCTTATAAATGATAGGCTTCAAATGTTATTTCACATAGTGACTTCGAGTGACATGTACAATTACTAATATTGAGAAGTAACTTTCTGAAAAGTTGTTAAGTCTTTCGCTTCTCTGCCATTGACAAATATTTAGATTTTCTATCTAACCCAAAGGACACAAAATATCAAGTAGACTTTTACTGAGAGTAAGAAACTGAATCCTCTAACTTATCGTTGGCTAAACTGGTGTTCCCTAGAGACTTGGGAGATGAGCTTTGTTCCATGAAGTCTATCAATGACACAGACGTTTCTTTCATCTTGTCACATTGTGAGTTTTAGCAATGGTCAGCATGGTTTAGTCCAAGGTTGTCAAGGAATGGGAAGAGGGAGACAGTGGGGTGAAGTCATGGAGAGCACCTTGTACTTACTTCCATGAGAATCTCTACTGGGCAGTGAGTGCCTCTAGGCAGCACTGGTGTCTGCTTGCATAGACAGGGCTGGAGAATCGGGCAGCTGTGCTCCCCAACTCTTTCGTGCTTGAGTTTCTGGTATAAATATTTTATGTAGGCCTCCCCCAGAAGTCTCCTTTCTTTGAATTTCAGGCCACACTGAGAATTTGGTGAACTGAGGTGCCCAGTGAGCACCTTCTGGCTCATCGAGACTGTCCAGTGTGCTTACCTTCCCATTACGTAAGTGGTGAGTCAAGGACAGCAAAATAGGGATTAGCTTCCCGCCTATGTTCAAGCCCTAATTAGATACCCACATTCTCTCTCTGCCTTCCCTGTGTTGCCTGAGTGGAGTGACTGCTGGTCACCCACAATTAATTATCAAGGGGCTGAAGAGGGTTCCACCTGGTTGTCCACTGAGGTGCTCTCTGTCCACACCTTTGCCATGTGCACACCTCTTTCAGTGATGTGAGGAAGTGAAGGGGTTTCTGTGGCCCACACCCCATACTGGGGAGGCAGCCAGGAAGACGGGCTTTGATTGGCACCCTTGCTGGGCTATCTTCAGAGCTGTGGGTGGACTTCTTTGCAGCAGCTGTGACGCTGCCCTGCAGCATGAAGGCTTGTGATGATGGGCTGGGCGTCTCCCTCCCACACAGAGAGAAATGACTTTAGGTATTAAGAAAGTGAAAAGCTTGGAATAATTGGTTAGGAAGCTAAGTAGCAGCAGGGAAAGAACTGTCAAAAAAAAAAAAGGTCATTTCGCTCTCTTCCTTTCTCCGCTGTTGTGGTGTGTGCTTTACTCCATTTCTCGCCATGTCTTCTCACAAGACTTTCAGGATTAAGCAGTTCCTGGCCAAGAAACAAAAGCAAAATCATCCCATTCCTCAGTGGATCAGATGAAAACTGGTTATAAAATCAGGTACAACTCCAAAAGGAGACATTGGAGAAGAACCAAGCTGGTTCTACAAGAAATTACACATGAGATGGCACACACATTTATGCTGTCTAAAGGTCACAATCGTGTTACATTTTCAAGCTGGAAAATGTCACCGCTATCCAGAGAAGTTTGAACAGAGTTTTCTCTCTGGATCTGTTATGAAGGCGTTGGTTGGCTGGGTTCAGTAATATGTGAGCCCTTTTCACTTCTTTAACAAAAAAAGTCATTTCATGGGAGTTATAGCAGAAAACATTTAAGGTTGAAAAATCAAAGCCATGTGGCTGGTGCTAGTGTGTTCACGTGAGCTTGCACACGCTCACGTTTTAGGCATCCCTTTGCTCTGCCCCCTACTCAGATCCCCACCTGCCATGTCTTTTGCCTGGGGCATTCCTGGGAAATATGTCCAAAAGCAGTCTGATGAGCTGATCCACATAAGGCTCCACTTGTGGCAGGCAATGTAATATGTTAGTGTCTTATCCTCTTCTGGCCTCCACAAGACCCGTTTTTCAGAAGAATCTTTTCTTTGGCCAGGAAGGTTATTTTCTTTGTGGTGGGGAAAATTCTCTAAGCCTGGGGAGCAGTTGCACTGGTGGGATCTCAGAGATGCAGGTCAGCAGTGCAGGGACCTTAGGAAGGAGGTGTCCGTGTACTGGCCTGAGGGCTGGTCCAGCCCACACGCAGGCACAGACCAGTCATGCACAAACACCTGCCTGCAGTTGTCAGACTCGAACTCCAGGGTGGCTTCCTTTGTGGGGGTGCCGGTCCCAACATACAACATGGCAGGTGTGTTTGTTTCCCGTGGCCACTGTAACAAGTTGCCACAAACTTAGTGGCTTAAAACAGCACATCTTTGTTTTCTGATCGGTCTGGAGGTTGAGAGTCCAAAATGAGTACGACTTTGGGCGCAGCAGCTTCCTCCTGAGGTCCTGGGGGAGAATCCCCTCTCCACTGCTTGCAGACTCCAGTGGCCACCTGCCTTCCTCAGCTCAAGCCTCTTCTGTCACCACTACAGTCTCTTGCTCCTGTTGTCACGTTTTCTTCTCCTCTTTGTCACATTTTCCTCTGTCTCCCTGTTAGATCAGAATCTGGATGCCTTTTTGTTTCATTTTTTATTTTTTAGAGATTGGGTTTTGCTTTGTCACCTATCCTGGAGTGCAGTGGCATAGTCATAGCTCACTGCAGCCTTGAACTCCTGGGCCCAAGTGATCTTCCTACCTAACCCTTTAAAGTAACTGGGATTACAGGTGCTCCGGTGTGAACTCAGCAGGGCTGTTCAGGGGAATTCAGCAGGGCTAAGTAGGACTTGTGGGAGCTGCTGCCAGGTATGCGGTATAGGCATGAGAAACGGAAAAAGGAAGACGGGGCCACCAGAGACTGCTCTGATGGACACACAATCCCCACCCGGATATCAGTGTCACCGCCTTCCAGAGCATTTGTGTTTTCAGTGTGAAGCAGGATCAGGGAATGTCATTATAGGAAAAGACCTGGAAGAGCCAGCCCCCTCCACAGGTGGGGGCGATGGAGAAGTGACTTATGCCCCAGTTTGTAGAGCCTGGGACTACAAAGCTTTGAAGGTTGCCCTGACTCAAGTCAACTTGGGAGCTGAGCCCCTCAGTGTGTAGGCGGCATCGGATACCATGCCTGGCCTCCTGTTCACTGATTCAGCCCCAGGGGGAGAGGGGGAAATGGAAAATACTCCTTGTCCTTGAGCAGTGTTGTGGTGTTGTTGAGACTGGTTTTGTGTTTACTTCTCACTTGTGAGGTACAGACAGGTTTGGTGACCCCCAGCTCTCCCAGAAAAATCCTGACTTTGGGCAAGTTACTACTCCCCTCCTGGGACCATTTTAATAATTAAATACAGACACAGTGAGGATGCTAGCCCTGTGGTTGGTGTGTGAACAAGCCCGTGGGACACAAAGGTGAAGGGACAGGGACAGAGCAGGTGGATGAGGAGAGAGACTCCCTGGAGCCACAAGGCTCTGAAGGACTGTGCTGTCCCAGCTGTGACCCACCTCAACCAGCTGCACTGAGGCAGGCTTGTCCCTCGGGGGCAGAAGGGTCTTACAGCCACGACCCATCCCCCACTCTCAGTCCTTCCTCAGGTAGCTAATGCTTGCTTTCGGGCTTCTGTGTGTTCTCTGCCTCGATGGAAGGGTGATAGACAGGCTTCTCCTCAAAGTCTAATAAGCAGTGAGTCATTGTCTTCCTCTGAGCCCAGGAGTGTTACACCTGGTGCCCGGGGGTGCTTTGTGATGCCTAGGCCTCAGCTGAGAAGCGGTGGTGCTGGGGTTCATTAGTGGTGTCCCCTGTCTGTCTGCAGGGTGTGGTAGCTGTCTTGGGGTGGAAGTCCAAGGCTCACTTCCTCCAGATACCAAGTACAGATTTTGGAACCAGCCTCTGTGATCAGTGCAGAAGTAAAAAGAAACCACACACCAACCACAGTGCTAGTGTCCTCACTGTGTTTCCATTTAATCCTTAAAATGGTCCCATGAGAATAGCAGTAAATTGCCCGAAGTCAGGGTTTCTCTGGGAGAGCTGGGGGTCTTGCATTGAGCCACAGGTTGAAGACCTGGTGGGTGGAGCTGCTCTGGCTCCATTCCTATTCAGTGAGCTGGGGCCCAGGCACCCCTCTGGTCTGAGGGTTTTGGAGCCTTACCTGGTTAATGTTTGAAGATCTCAGATATGCTAGGATGAACTGGAGCAGGTCTTTACACCTCTGCCAGGCGATGGGCAGTAACGCTGTCAGGTGGCCGACACCTGTGGAGCGTGTCAGCCACAGGGGAGCACAGAGCCAGGAGTTCTCTTGACTTCATCCCCCAAGGCAGCAGAGGTTTGGAGATCTAGGGGGTAGTGGGCGGAGGTTGGGGGGTTGGCTTGCATCTGGATATGGAGGACATGCTTGCCTCACCCTGACTTCTAGCAGGTTGTCAACAAGAGACCCACCCATGTATTCTGGTCCCAGCAGCAGACCCAGACGCCGCTCTAGTTGTACCTGAAGGGGCTATGAGAATGGTAGGTGTGGGGAGGTCTGGGAAGGAGGGTCTTTGGGGACATAGTCCAGCCCTCACCTTTGACAGATGAGGAAACCAGAAGGCAGTTAGGGTCTCCACTATCACTTCCAGTATGTTTCAGAGACAGATGCTGCCTGCCTCCCTGCAGCAGCTCTCCCTGCCCAGACTGGTGTGAACAGGGCAGTTCTCAGCGAGCTGTGAGCAACTGAGAGACACTCCTCATGGCCCAGCCCAGCAGATGCCCAAGTGTGTAGCAGCTGCTGGGTGACTAGGGTCTGAATGGAATGTGTTGTCCAGGGTCAGGCAGCTGGTTGTCCCAGAACCATGGCTGGACAACTGAGCCTCGTCCAGCGCCCTTCTCACTATGCCACATCCCTTGTGGCCCTCCTGGCCCTGCCTCTCTAAGCAGTTCTCCCCCAGGAAAAGCCAAGGGTGCAAAGCAGGGGGGAGGTGAGAGGCTCTGATGAGAGATGTGGACTTGCAGTGGGAGAGAGGTGGGAAGTGTGTTGTGAGAATGCCTTGGATTTCTTGTTTCTTGGGGGCTACATTCCAAGATGGAGAAGAGAACACTATTTGTGCTCTGAGAAAAGGTTAAGAAAACAGTCCTGCTTCAGTGAACCTGGCAGCATTCTATATAAACATCGACATCTGGGAGAGAGGTGCAGTTGAATATTGTTGTAAATGGACTTGTGCTCTTTTCGGGTGGTGCTGTGGCGACCCACACTACAGGAGGGGTGTGGAAGCACAGCGTCAGGCCAGGGCCCTCTGTGGGAACAACCGCTTACCTCCCTGAGCCCTGCCTGGCTTCCTTTGTTTGACTGCCTGTACCATCTTGTTGCTTTTTCCACCATATTCCCCATGGCATCCTCTTTCTCCTCTGAAGATGGGCGGCGTAAGCCCTACAAAATGAGGCAGATACCTGGAGCCTCATTCATATCATGCATGTGACCAGACTTCAGCTTCCTCTTTCTCATGGTCCAAGGGGGGTGTTATAGTTGTGTTAAATGTGCAGCACTAGAATTTTAGGGAGGGGGAATGGCTATGAATACGTCAGGTGCACTTAGTCATCTGCTTGACTTTTACTAGGCACTAGGCTGTGCAGAATATGTCACTATGACAGCCACGTCCTTGAGGGTCAGGTTAGGAAGGTGGACACTTCTAATCTCTAGTCCCTCCCTTCTTAGCATAGTGGGAGTGGGACGAGGGAGAAGCCAGAGCGCAGTTGGTGGGAATTCTCAAAGGCTTCCCTTACCCTTTTCTTCTTCCTTGCTTGCTCCTATTCACCATTTTTCTCTCCCTCAGCCCATGGGATGAGACCCTGCACCGAGCTCCCTCACTGTGTTTCTGTTGCTGAAGTAAATGCAAGCCCTGTCCTTTCCAGAGCTGGAAAGGAGAGTCAAGTTTTCCTCCTGGGATCATTTCACCCTTGTTCTCTCTGTCTCCTACAGAGACTCTGCAGGGAAAGACAACTTAGGTAATGTCAGAGGACATCCAGCTTGTGTTCTAGGACCACAGCCTCACCCTTCTGCCGTGGCCCTTACTGGAGAGTACTCCCCACTGAGGAGAGTACCACGGCAACACCAGGGGTCATAGTCTGTGGAAAGGAATAGACATGCAAGTGTGCATTTACTGTTTGTTCTGTCACTCACCAGCCATTTGAGAAGTCCTGAGTGCTGCGAGGCACCCTGTGCAGTAACTTGAGGGCTGGGGAAAGAGGGTAAGAGGGCTGCTATATAGAACTTTAGCCTTAGATAACACATTTGAATTTTGGTTAAACAAGTGGCAGTTTTGGCTATGCTGGTTTCCTCCATATATTGTTAGCCTTTTCCTGGCTGAGAGAAGAGCATTTGCCTAGTTTTAGAACACATCAGTCATTTGGTTTAAACTTTATATTTCCCCCAAAGTCACGTTTGAATTGTAACAGCCTTGGAGGCTTGGAAAGGATCTTTGCATAGCCTCTGCATGGACTCTCCTGTAGTGGATGCCCTGTCTGAGGAGTTTGACTTAGGGAAACAGTCTTTATTTCCAATGAAGAATTTAATATGTGAACCCACTTAAAGAGAAGTGAGAACTGCTTGACCTGAGGACCTTGGGAGCAATCTCTCAGACCCCTTAAAACTTACTCTGTTTTCTCATTGGTGTGATAGTGGGGCAGCAGTTTGTTGTTGTTGTTGTTGGTACTGTTTCTGGCGGAGGGGAGGTTATAAGATGTACCCATTTTTTCTCCCTATTGTGCAGTATTTACCCTTGGAGCTTACTGTGCTCCCTGATATATTTGAAAGGTGAAAATGGGCCAGATGGGAATTTTAAAAGCATCGAGGGGCTTTACTTTTTTTTTTCTTTCTCCAAAACAGTGTACGTTCAGTAGTTTAAAAAGTCAGATATGTAACCACAAAGCTTATACTAAAAGAGTCTCTTGCTCTATTTCTTCTTACTCCTGAGTCCTGTTCCCAGAAGAAGCCATTCCAGCTCTTCTAGCCAGAATATTCCGGTGCCTACTTCTGTGTTTGTAAATAACTGGTTTTTACTGCTACTTCTTGAGTTTTAGGAGATATTATCTATTGGTTTTTATACACCATAGATAGGATTTAGCTCTTTCTCCTGCCCCACTACCCTTGTTTTTCCTGGTAATATTGCTCGCAGAGCCAGCCATTCTCGTGTTCCAGACTGGCTCTGGCTGTCCTCTGGGCTGGCTGCATGGTCCTCCATCTGGGCTTGACCTTCACCTTCATCCTGGGAGGTGTCTCCCCACCTCGCCTTCCCCCAACCCCTTTTTTGTTTGTTTGTTTACTTCATTTGGTGAAACCTTTTGAGAAAGGCACAGAGAGGAAAGGTTTTGTGGCCTTGCCTGTCTCAGGTTGCCTGTCCTGTGCACACTCTTGACCAGCAGCTGGACTGGCTCTAGAATGTTAGATGGGACATAATTTTGCCTTGGAATTTTGAAGGTGTCGTTCATTTTTAACTTCATCATTGCTATTAAGAAGTTCATGTGCAAGGGTCTGATTCTTGATCCTTTGCAAATAAACTGAATTTTCTCTCTGAAAACTTTTAGGTGCTTCTCTTTATCCCTTGAGTTCTGCAATTTCATGAAGATATGCCTTGGTGTGGATCCGTTTTCTTTTATTAAGATAGATGCTTGTGTGTATTTCAGTGTGAGAAGTTCTGACCTTCTGGTCCAGAATGTGTCTTGTATTTTCTTCCTCTGGTAATTTCTTTCCTTCTTTTTCACTTTAGTTTTTTTTTTTTTTTTTTTTCTTGTTTTTTTGGTTATCGGCTTTTTTACTTTAGTTTTTAAAACTAAACTCATCATCTCTCTCCTTTCCTCATTGCCTTTTTTTTTTTTTAATGGAGATAGAGTCTTGCTCTGTCACCCAGACTAGAGTACTGTAGCACAATCTTGGCTCACTGCAACCTCTGCCTCCTGGGTTCAAATGATTCTCCTGCCTCAGCCTCCCAAGTAGCTGGTGTTACAGGTACCTGCCACCACACCTGGCTAATTTTTGTATTTTTAGTAGAGAGAGGGTTTTGCCATGTTGGCCAGACTGGTCACAAACTCCCGACCTCAGGTAATCCACCTGACTTGACCTCCCAAAGTGCTGGGATTACAGGTGTGAGACACCGCACATGGCCAGTTTTTTTGAAACAGGGTCTCACTCTGTCTACCAGGCTGGAGTGTAGTGGTGCTATCACTGCTCACTGTGGCCTCAACCTCCCAAACTCAAACAGTCCTTCCTTCTCAGCCTCCCAGGTAGCTGGGACTACAGGCATGTGGCTCCACGCCTGGCTAATTTTTGTATTTTTTGTAGAGATGGGAGTATCACCATGTTTCCCAGGCAGGTCTGAAATGCCCGGACTCAAGCGATCTGCCCACCGTGCCTGTCCTGGTAATTTCTTTTATTTTTTCTGGTCTTTGCTTCTGGAACTACTGTTATTTGGCTATTAGTTCTTCTGACTAGAGTCTCTAATTTTATTGTCTTTTTGCATAGCTCCTTTGTGCCTGAGGTTGCATTAACCTTGCCTTCTAACCCTTCTGTTAGGGTTTGGTTCCAGCTATTGAATTCTTAATTTCTTAGAGCTTGTTTTGTGTTTTCCGTGTGTCCTCTTGTAGCATCCTGTTTGTGTTTCATGGATGCAGTATTTTCTCTAATCATTTCAGTTATTTTGAAGTTGTGTTCTGTCTCTGGTCTGACTTTCATTCTCTTAGTACCCTTTCTGTTTGTTTTGGTCTTGGGCTGTCTTAAATGAGTGTTGACCCTTCAGAAGGAGACTGTGTGTGTATTTAGGGTATGTGTAGAAATGTCGACAGGTAGGCCTTGCCTTAGAAGGACAGGCAGGCAGGGCACTGGTTTGTTTTGGGAGAGACCCTAGAATGTCCCCAGGTATAAGCCCTCTCATATCCATTACATGGAGAATGACAGTTTTAGGAGATCTTTCTCTGGGCTAGTTGGTTTCTCTGATAGGAATTCTCTCATCTCCATTTTAGGGAGACATAGCTATGGGCAGCAGAAGGACTGGGGATGAGGGACTCAACTTTTAGGATGCAGACTTTCTTGGACCCTTCCTGCTGTTAGTCCTTCACCTCTACCTTGCCTGCCCCCTCAGCTGTGCCTGCTGCCCCTGACTCTAGGGAAGCCCTCTGTGCTGGCCAGTACGTAGGATTCTCTGGCCAGAGCCAGGCCCTGGGATCTGCCTGCTCTTGTATGGGTGCTGATCATTCCTCCTGCTCTCAGCCCTGCCCCTGCTGTGGGAGTCCCCTAGAGCCCCCAGGCCCTGAGCTTTCTCATGTCTGTAGCAGTGCCAGACTGCCTCCTCCTGGCTGTCCTCGGGAAGCTTCGTTCAAGCCACCAGGCCACTTTCCATGTATCCGCCACTTCCCACTCAAAATTTACTTGATATCTCATATCTGCTCTTGTCTCATCTCCAGCTTTTTATCCTTGAGATTTTATACCTTTCCCCCAACTTGATGGTCATATTAATTAGGGTTTTAGCAGAAAATTGAACTTTCTGATATGTTCAGTCACCTGTGTTTAACTGGAGGCCCCCCTGTGTGTCAGGAACCGGCCTGCAGCCTATTGACACATGTTGGTGTCCACCATGGCACATTGTGCCTCTCACCCACCTGTTTCAATGCCACTGTTCCCTGTCCTTTCCTACACTGTTCCCTGTGTGGGTCATATCGTTGCAGCTCTTTGTGTGTGCTTGGCAGGGTATATGTGCGTGTGTGAGTGTCAATGCACATGCCTTCCAGGGGACCTGTGTGTGTTGGCATCTTCCATTAAATGTACCATCCATAATTTTCTCTAATAACTTGGAGTAAATTTTATGAGGAAAAGATACTTTCATAAATAGTTGAAATTCCAGATTCTTCTAGTTGGAAACCCTAGGGTTAATGATGATTGCTATTCCAGAAAGGTTGGAGGGAGAGGAGACAGTTTCTCATTTCCCTCTGGTGAATAAGGCCATTCACTGTTGTGTCCCAATCACCTACCTGGGATTAACAATAAGGCCCTTGTTGTTTTGGACTGGACAGGTTCCACTCCTGGAATATCAAGGCAGCTGATACTCTGGCTGCCTTAAGGAATACCATCAGGGAGATCTGGGGCTCGGCCCTATCCTTACCCAGGGCCACAGAGCACTGATATATTTTCCTTTTCCTCACTCCAAATGTCTTCCCAGTAACTCTCTTTGGGGCCTAGGGAAACCAAGGTAACTTGGAATCATTCACCCATTGCTGGCTTGCTCTGTGCCTCAGGGGGGCTTGAAGGTGGAAAATAAATATGAAAAAGTGTCCTTGCCTTCTAGAATCTCGTTGGGAAGACCAATGGGCCAGCCATCACAGGGAGCATAAGCACTGAGACAGGCACACGTGCCTGCCCAGTATCATAGGCAGGCTGGCAGCCTTGCAACTCCCTGGGGAAAAACAATCTAGGAACAGTTTGGGGTGTGGAGCAGGGAGGGAGTGCCCCATGTAAAAGGCAGGATCAGCGAAAGCAGTGGGACTAAAGAAGCAGTGATTTCCCCCTAATGTCAGAAGTAAAATAGGTTCATGGTGAAAATTTGGGAAAACAGAAAAGCATGCAGCAAACAAAGTTGCGCATTAAACCCTACCTGGAGATAAAAATCTGTTTATATTGTGGTTATGTATCTATTCTCGTATGATGTGTATTTGTATACTTACATAAGACCTAAAAATAAGAATTTAAAAATAAACCAGTTATTTTTAATAAGAATTTTCTGGCCAGGCATGGTGGCTCATGCCTGTAATCCCAACACTGTGGTAGGCCAAGGTGGGCAGATCGATTGAAGCCAGGGCTTCCAGGCTGCAATGCACTAGGATTGCACTACTATACTCCAGCCTGGGTGATAGAGGGGGACCCTGTCTCTTGAAAAACCAAAACAAATTCTGTCTCACAGTTCCTTTCCTATCCTTCTACATATGGTCTTTAATAGCTACACCGCATTCCATTGGGTGGCTGTATCTGATTCCTTTGTTTCGTACTTTTGGATGTACAAGCTGTTTTTAAATTTTTACTTTGTTAGTGTAGTGCTTCAGAGAATATTCCTGGAAGTAAAGTTGCCAGTGCAAAGTTCCAAGCATGTTTGAGACAGCTGGTAGTTACCTGTCTCCAGAACCAACCTACTCCCAACAGCAGCAGGAGGCACCCAGGGTCTCTCACTGTCCTATTTTCCTTTCTCCACATCCTTCCCTCAGATTTGTCTGACTTTTCCCTAGGCTGTCGAGAGATGCTTTTTGAGTGAGGCACCACACAGATGTTTAAGACTAAATTTGTGGTCTATGAGAAATGAGGTACCCTGACCCATTGGAAGCCTGCAGATAATTGAAAAATCTTATTTTAGATCCCGTTTCATTCTTCCAACCATCAAACCAGAGCCAGCAGCAAAGGAAACTGGGTGATGGGCCTTCACCCAGCCCCCACACTCCCGTTACCTTTCTGCGCTGCTTCTGTCAAGAGTGGGCCGCTGGAAGTTTCCTGCTGGAGCCAGGCACCAGGGTCCCAACGCCAAGTAGTAGGATTCACCCATCTTTTGATAAGTGAGGAAACCACTAGGCAGCAGGAGGAAAGGGTAAAGCAGTCACAGGGAGCTCAGCACTCAGCCTCAACCTCTTTCTCTAGAACCTATGCCTGCCCACTCCACCTCCAAGGCCCCTTACTCTCCACCACCCCATTTGGCCTTTTGGAATTGGGACTAGAATGTTTCAGGCTCCAGAAGGCCACTGCCTGCCTACTTCCCATGTCTCTAAAAATATCTGCGAGTCTCTTCCCACCCAGGCCTGTCCCCACAGAGCCCACTTCTCTCCCCCAGTCCTCAGCTCAGGGAGGAAATAAGATCTCCCTCTCTTTCCAGGCTTAGAATGGAATAAATAAGAAAGGCTGAGTTTCCAGAGTTGAAAGAGAAGGGCTGCCTTTGTTGGGTCTGGAGGGCTGGCATGGCATTGGTGCAGGCCCACACTCAGAGGAGGGAATCAAGAAAGAAGGAAGGGGAAAGGAGCAAGAACCCCATTCTCCTCTCTGCATTTGAGATGGCCGAGAGAAGCCAGGCCCTGTTGTGGGTCCCCGGTGGGAAAGAAGCCAGCTCCCAAGCCCCAGCCACGCCTGGTCAGCACAGGCGAAAGGAGTCTGTGGGAAGCCTCCAACCTCCAGGCAGCCTGCAGCCCCTGGAGCTTTCTCAGGCATTCCTAGATTGGGACAGAGGCTCAGACCCCTCCCTGCCCCCCCACCCCTTCCACCCCTGAATTGGATGCCTGCCTAATAGAGGCTTTATTTATCTCCACATTTTCCCAGCTCTGTATAAAGAGACAAGCACGTGGGTGAGGCCTACAGATATTCCAGAAGCGGAGTGGTGGGGGGGATGAAGAATACGCAAGGATCTGTTTCTGCTATCCCCTAGGGGGGCTTTGGAGGGAGGAAGGGGGGCTAGGGCAAAGGGTGGCTGTGCAAAAGTCTTTTCTTTCATTTTCCCCCACTCAGAAACCCAAAAATAGCCATGTCAGAGGCATACACACATTGCAAATAGCAGCTGAGAAGAGCCAGCTGAAAGCCATTTGCTTCTCCCTCCCTCTCTCCTCCCTGGACGCACTCCCCTTCCTCTGCAGTCCCCTTCTTTTGAAGCTCTTGCTGGACCAACCAGTCCTGCAGCCTTGTAGGGTCCAGCACCTCCCTCGGGTAACTGAGTTGCATCTAAATTCACTTAACAGGTGGCCACATCTTTTTGTGAAAACACACGAGGAAATGTGAAAAGTCCTCCTTTGGTTTGCTTTTCTTGCAACCATGAATTTTCCTACTAAGATTCCTTAAAGTGAAACAAACCTATAGCTAAAATGTAGGTAGGAGGCCAGGAACAGTGACTCAGGAGGCCAGAGTGGGAGAGTCATTTGAGGTCAGGAGTTCAAGACCAGCGTGGGCAACATAGCAAGACCACTGTCTGTACAAAAATTTTAAAAATTAGCTGGGTGTGGTGGTATATATCTGTAGTCCCAGCTACTTGGGAGACTAACACCAGAGGACCTCTTAAGCATGGTAGTGGGAGTCTGCAGTGAGCCCTGATTACACCACTACAGTCTAGCCTGGGAGAAGAGAGGGAGATCCTGTCTCTTTTTTTTTAAGTGTAGACAATAAAAAAAATATAAAGATTGGATTTGATCTCAAGCCAAGAGGAGTGGACATATGCAAGATAGCAAATGCCATGAAAATGGTCTGCTGTTCCAAGTATTTTTCCCAATTATAAAACCAACATATGTATTGTTCAAATTTTGTAAAAAGTGTCAATTTTGTGAAAATAGGTAACCACAAAGATGAAAAGATGTTCTCCAGGAAGCATCCTTCCAGGTGGCACATCTCCACTTGATGTCACTTGGGCCGGTTGATAGAAGGCAAAGGGACATTTATCCTTGTGGGGTGATCTTCTCCTGAGATGGCACTGGGAAGGGAGGCCAGTCTTTTGGAGGCCCTTTGGTAGCTCTGACCAGGCTCTACCCTGCACTGTAGCTATCCTGAATAGAGGTTTGAATAGAAGGGTACAGGTTTAGCATTGAGTTGGAAACACGTTAATTTGGAAGCCTACACTTCCCCATCCCAAAGAGATGGGGACTTGAGATCCAAGGTTTCCAGAGTGCCTTGGTACCCCTCCTGAATCACCCAGTTCAGTCTGGCTTGGGGTACAGGCTGCAGTGCACAAATGGTTCTTGGAAAACATGGCATAACTGGCCCAGTGAGTCTAAGGTGCAGAGGCCAGATTCATAGCTCATTTCAAGCTGGACTTTTTTTCCCTTGTCTAACCAGTCAAAACAAACGAAATTGGATTAGTATGTCTTCAAGCAGTTTGTCAAAAAATATATAACTTGTGTGTGTGTGCGCGTGTGCGTGTGCGTGTGTGTGTGTGTGTATTTCAGTTCTCCCATCTGTTAGCTCAGGGATTGCCAGTGCCCAAGTGCTCAGGCAGGTTGATGGCTTGTCAGGAACTGGCTGCACAGCAGGAGGCGAGCAGCAGGCAAGTGAGGCTTACCGCTCAAGCTCCATCTCTTGTCAGCATTAGATTCTCATAGGAGCATGAAGCCTATTCTGAACTGGGCATGAGAGGGATCTAGGTCATGTGCTCCTTATGAGAATCTAATGCCTGATGATCTGTCACTGTCTCCCATCACCCCCAGATGGCACCATGTAGTTACAGAAGAACAAGCTCAGGGCTCCCACTGATTCTACATTATGGTGAGTATGTGATAAAGTGCACAATAAATGTAATGCACTTGAATCATCCTGAAACCATCCATCCATTCCCCCCCACCCTGGAAAACCTGCCTTCCATAAAAGTGGTCCTTGGTGCCAAAAAGTTTGGGGAACGCTGCATTAGCTAACCTTGAACAGTTTTGCAATCTCACGAAACCTAAATTTCCTCATTTGCAGAATGTGGAGAATAATAACAGTTTTTTAGGATAACTATGGATTTAAACCAGAACTCAGTAGAGTGCTATATCCTGTCTTCTCTACCACCCTTCTGCTTCACTCAGGGAATTTATCTTAAGAGTTGGGAAGAAGGCAGGGGAACCTTCTGCTGTGTCCTGCTGCACTGTGTGATCCTCTGAGCAAGGGAGAGGCTCACTTCACCCTCAAGAAAGTCCCTTCCTGGTCTCAGGCCCAGTGATACCTGCCAACTGGTTAAGAAGCAGAGTTTAACATTTCAGTAATGTTACGTCCAGATTTTGAGAAAGAAAAGGCTGGGCACAGTGGCCCATGCCTGTAATCCTAGCACTTCGGGAGGCTGAGGCAGGTAGATCACCAGAGCTCAGGAGTTCAAGACTGGCCTAGCCAACAGAGTGAAACCCTGTGTCTACTAAAAATACAAATATTAACCGGATGTGGTGGTGGGCACCTGTAATCCCAGCTACTCGAGCTGAGCCTGACACAAGAGAATTCGCTTGAACTCGGGAGGTGGAGGTTGTAGTGGTCGAGATCACACCACTGCACTCCAGCCTGGGCAATAAGAGTGAAACTGTATCTCAAAAAAAAAAAAAAAAGATTAAAAAAAGAAAGAAAAAATATATACAAACACACACACACAGTTACTTGAAAAAAAAAAAGCTTCAGCAACATTAAACAGTAGTGTAGACAGCAGTGAGGATATTTTCCTGCCTGAGAATTATTTCCTGAGGATAGAGTTCTAGAAATAGAACAGAAAAAGCCAACAGCTGTAGGTCCTGCTGTGGCCCCTGTGGCAGGTGTAACAGCTATAGGTCCTGCTGTGGCCCCTGTGGTGGGTGTAACAGCTGTAGGTCCTGCTGTGGCCCCTGTGGTGGGTGTAACAGCTGTAGGTCCTGCTGTGGCCCCTGTGGTGGGTGTAACAGCTGTAGGTCCTGCTGTGGCCCCTGTGGTGGGTGTAACAGCTGTAGGTCCTGCTGTGGCCCCTGTGGTGGGTGTAACAGCTATAGGTCCTGCTGTGGCCCCTGTGGTGGATGTAACAGCTATAGGTCCTGCTGTGGCCCCTGTGGTGGGTGTAACAGCTATAGGTCCTGCTGTGGCCCCATTGCAGGTATATAGACTGCTCAGGCAGCTGCAGTTCTAATGCCCTTTCCAGGTCATGGATTCCCTTCAAGCCATTCCCAAAAAGTCTGCCTGCCTTAGCTCACCATCCCGTTGTCCAGGAGGTCAGGCTTGGCCTAAAGGAGGACTGGCTTACTCTTGGCTCAAATGTCAGCCTCAGGGAGCTGAGGGTTGAGGACTAGGAAACGTCTAGGTAGATGTAGTCCTCTGGCTTCTAGGCTTCCCTTTCCTATCTTTATTATTATTTTTAATTGTTTTTATTTTTAAAAAATAGAGACAGGATCTCCCTATGTTGCCCAGGCTGGTCTCGAACTCCTGGGCTCAAGCAATCCTCCCGCCTTGGCCTCCCAAAGCACTGGGATTACAGGCATGAGCCACCGCACCCAGTCTCCCTTCCTGTCTTTATGGGCCACTCCTGTCTGCTTTGGCCATAGTCAAGGCAAGGCCTTAGGTCAGGAAAGGGGCTATGCCATCAGCTCCCCAAGTGCACAAGGTCCTTGCCTCTCCTTTGGCCTATATGAGTACCTCCCTTGTGCTCTGTGTTGTGCCGGGCATTGTGGGAGATGCCAAGAAAGCCAATGCTGAGACACCTGGGCCTCCCGAGGGTGAGTGCAGTGTGGAACTGTCAGGCTTTCCTCTCTGCCAGGTCACTGTGTTGGGGCAGGTGATGGTCAGGGCATGTGTGGAGTGTGCAAGCAGGTCCACCAGTCACTAGTTGAGTAGCGTTGGCTAAGCCACTTTCTCACTTGTGCAGTGGTGACAGCTCCCTTCTCAGGGTCATTAAGGAGTCAGCAAGATGGCCATGTGTCATGTCGCGTGTGCTTGGTATACGCACACCCAAGAGAGACCAGGCCTGGGCTGACACAGCTGCCCAGGTGCTACCCTCCATCGTCTGCACTTCCAGCGCAGCTAGTAGACTCCTGTCCACAAAGGACTCTGAAGGAAACATCTCAAAGGTTAGGGGCCTGCTGGACAACATTGAGGTCAACACTGTGGACAGACAGCTCTGTATAATTCTTCTTCCTGTCCTTACCCAGTCATACCTGCACCCTTCTAGGGGTGGACCTCTGTTTATCCTTTTTGTAACCACTTCTGTCTGGCATGGGCCCCAAGAGTTGATGCTACATGCAGGCCTCACATACTTTGACACAAGTGTGGGTATGCTAGGGTTGGAAGACCCATGTGTGCCAGCTTCCAGGTACAGCTGGCCTGTTTCCTCCATGCCAAGGCCTGGAGCTAAGGAAGTCAGGTTTGTTGCCAGGAGCTGGCCTTGTCCCCAGCCCTGTGTCCCCATCAGCACTGCTGGGAAAGCAGCTCAGACCCCAGGGCCAGCAGCCATGAGGGTATCTGCTTGCAGTGGCTCTTTGGGAGCAGCAGCTATTTTTGGTAAGCTGCCTAATTGGAGGCCCTGGTAGAGTTTAACCAGCTCACCTTGTGCTTTGATCCTTCTGTTTTGCCTTCTCTTTTTACATGGAAACAGTTGAAGTTCATGGCCTGACCAAAGCAAATTTGTTTTTGCAGGAGACAAACGCTTTTGCTGTTAAAAAAAAAAAAAAAAAACCCTGCCCCTCTCAGGTCCCTGCTCTGCCTGTTAAGTAATTTCCAGTGGGTTGTCAGCATTAATATTTGTTCCTTCCTGAACAAATATTTGTTCTCCCTCTCTTACTTGCTATATCAGGACATCAGGGGTGGGGGCTGAAAAGAGTATTGAAAAAGATGGAAGTATAATTCTCTGCAGAAAAAAAGATTGGTTTCAAAAATGCTGTCCTACATCCTGCCTCAGACAATGGCCCTTTGCACATGATTGCTCTCACTTTTGATGCCCTCACTTTATTTTAAGCTGAAAGAACCAAATCTTCAAGTAAAGCCTCTTTGTTCCTTTTCAGCAATGAGTTATCTCCTAGGATGGGAGACCAGGTGTTTTCTCGGGCACAGTCATCATTTAGCTTTTTCCCAGAGGAAAGGAACTTTGTGTGTCCCTGGTGGCTCTGGGAATGGGTGTGTGAGCCCGTTTCCTCAGGAGTAAAACTAAGATGATAATGAATAATGTCTGTCTTGTTTGCATGTCAGATATTCATGTAACACAGTGCTTGTAAACACTCTCATTTAATCCTTTATGGAATAAGCCCCATGCTTACCTCCATTATACAGATGAGGAAAACTGTGACTAGAGAGTCCGAGTTGTCCCACTGCTATGTGATCATGTGCCTGCATCATCTAACATGATCCCAGCCCCCGTGGCTCATGGACGTGAGCAACTATTTTCTGGATGCGCATACAGCAGTGTACCAGGCTGCATGACCATGGGGTGCTGCTGCATAGAGCCTTTGGCTGTGAGTGAGTTGTTGGTGAACCAACAGAACATTTTTCTTTTCCTGATAGAGAATTACTTCTGTGTCGCACCAGTAAAGGAGATGTGGCATGAAGGTGGGTGGCAAGGATTGTTGTTCCTGCCGGCTGGGTGGCTATGTCTTTCATCCTTCTTTCCTGCTGACCAGTCCAAGGTTGCATTCAAGCCTAGGTAAGGAGCCACGAAGGCAGAACTGTTTCCCCGTCCTTCCTTTTGTCCCTGTCACCTGCCCCTGGCTGCTAGCTGATTACCTGTCCTGTGTCACAGGCAGACCCCTGATTGTTTTCTTTCTACTGCGTCTTCTCCTTGCCTCCCTCTCAGCTACCCATGAGGTTTCAGTGCCATGCCAGCTAGCTTGCTGCAGGGAGCCATTGCCTCCCTTCGGAGCACCCACCCTTCCCGTCTCCCTTCCATCTTTCACGAAAGTGTGGGCCTTTGGCTCAGTGGTATGGGCCACCAGCTTTGTCCTTAAGCCCCTGCTTCATTTTTGCCCTGAGCTCACTCTGGGGCCCAGTGTGGGCACTTGTTCAGGTTTCTCTGTTGGGGTTCTTCTTGGTTTGGGGAGGGTTGGCATGTGGTGGAGTTGAGAGGGGCCTTGTTGCTTCCAGGTGCTTTGGTAGAGTGGTCCCAGGTATCCACTGGGTGTGTTTGCTACTTTCTCCTATCTTCCCTGTCACAGTTAGCCCACTTTAGGTTTATGTAAACCTCACACAGAAGCCTACAAATAGACTTTTGTTGTTCATCCTGAAGTAGACACTAATCCCATTCAGTGGAACCTGGGATGGGCATTGCTTCCTCCTGGTGGTATGGTGGTATGGGTTGAGGGCCCAACAGGGATGCTGTTGGACTTCTTCACTGCAGGCCTTGGTCAGCACCCATTGTTCTTCCCTGGCCAACAGTCTCCTAGGAGTCCAGGGTTGCCCATTGCTGTTGTGAGGTCATACATCTTTCTACACCCACACTCCTAGGGATGTGGAGTCAGTCTTGAAACTGGGTGGGACCCCTCCATTCCCCCTCTTAACTGGGGCAGGACTGCTCTCTCCCTGTAAGAAGGGGGTAGGGGTGAGGTCCCTGTTCGCCTTGGCTTGGAGGCACTCAAGACAGGAAAGGTCTCACCTCAGAGATGGATGGGTCCCTTTGCCATTGAGTCAGCCCACTGAGGCAGAGAAGGGCAGGCACTCACTCACCGGTGGTTTTGTGAGAGATGCTGTCTCTGATTATCCGAAGTTCTATAATGAGATGCTTTCCAGTAAGGGCTGAAAACAGTGTGACTCCAGGGCTATGGGAAGGGGGTCTGATTTGGGCCCTACTTCCATCTCAGCCATTACCAGCCTGATGGCCAAGGCAGGGCCTTCCTTTCAATACAGCTTAGGGTTTTTATCTTTAAAATAGCCGTTCCCACCCCATATAGGACATCTACCACTCAAAAGGAGGCTTTTTAAAGAAACTTTATTGCGGTAAGCCATAAGACAGAACATTCACATCATAGGTTCAGCTTGATGAAGCTTCACAGACTGACCACACCTTTGTAGCCAGTGCCATGATCAGGAAACACGGCATCTCCAGGTGGGCGTGGGAGCTTGGCCAGGGCAAAGTGTCTGCAGAGTGTTGCTGCAACACACGGGGTGGGCTCACCACCATGTCTCTCTCAGCCCTGCCAGTGCCCAACACAGCAGAGGTGCCCAGTATCCCACTGTCCACTGAGTGACTGAACAGGTGAAAGGAAACTGATTCCTACACTCTTGGTCTTTTCTAGTGAGTCTGTGGCCATGTCTCAGTGTTTCTGCTTCTTCACCCTTTGTGGTCGACTTGTAGAAGCCCCTCTGCCCAGAGAACTTTATCCTGAGCAGGCAGCAGCAGAAACATGCCAAGCCTGGTGTGGGCAGCATCTGTGATCTTAAGATAGTTGGCCTCCACCACTTCTGAGAGAGGGTGCCAAGAGCACCCCAGAGCCCACCCTTCACAGAGCTTGGGATCTTTGAGACCTGGACTTTACCCACCAGGCAGGATCCATGTAGTGTTCCCTCTCCTCCTTCCAAAACCGGGTCCTCTTGAGTCCCTCAATGGTGTTGACCGGTGAAGGCTGGCCAGACCCAGTGGAGAGATCTGGGATGGAGAGCTGTTTAGTCTGGAAGGTACGTCAGTCCCAGAAGATGGGTGGGTCAGGGCTGAACACAAGGGAAAAAGACCCACATGTGGAAAGAAATTGCCACTGTGCCATCATAACTGACCAACTGTACCTATTCTCAACCTTGGAAGGACAAGGTGGGAGTGGCAGGCTGTAAGGATGGAAGTTCAAACATCACTGTTGATACAGAGCTCCCATAACAAGCTGGATTTCTGAGAAGCAGATTGGGAATTCCCAGTGGGAGAGAGGCAGATGAGAGCATCCAAGATAAGGACTTCTTTCCCAGATGCTGGCCTTCCTGGAATGCTGGCTGAGGATCTCAATCTCAGTTCTTAATAGTTATTTTATTGGGTTGGGAAGTCTTTGGAAGCAGAAAATAAGCCAAAGAGGAACTTAATGTCATACCCCCTTCTCAAGGAACATTTTCTCTACAACACATTTGGTTGATTCTTAGCTCCTGCTCCTGTCCTTTCAAAGTGTAGCCTGGAGAGTGTCAGGATTTAATGGGCTCTAGCCCCCGCTCCTGCCTTTAGAGTGACAGTGTTGGTGTTTGTGGGTTTTCTCTGTGAATCAGTTCTGAGAACAACAGGGTGCTTCTTCCAGGGTTCTGGACTTACAGCCAGGAAGCTCAGTTACTCCCAGTGACAAACCCCATGAGTCCTCAGGAAGGAACCTCAGCTCCTGGGCAGGGCGGGGACTTCGAGGCTGCTGCCATGTTCGGGTAGATGTGGGGAGCAGGAGCCAGACAGAGGCTGGGTGCTATTCAGGTTGCTTCAGTATCTGGCATTTGGGCACAAGACCTGTCCTTAGAAGATTTGGGGCTGGCAAGTGCCTTGTGAGCCTGATGCTGTTGGGCAGGCAGACATCTGCATCATCTCACATAGCAGCTTCCTCTGGAGTCCAGTGTCCTGGCGGGCAGCAAGGAGGGCTGTGGCCTGACCTGTATTCAAATGGATTTGGCACACAGGCCCAGGCTGGTCCTGCACATCACCTGCTAAAGGGCCATCCTTACCCTCCTTTGTCCCCTTTGTGTCTGAGACCCTAAAGGCTGGGGAAACCCAGAGATTCCTGTTGTGTCTTGAGCTCATTCTTGAGTTCCCATCTCTCTGGCTGGTTTGGAATCTTGAGTTTCTCCCCAGCAGGTGATTTGAAGTCCTTTGGGCTTCCAGCTTGCGTGGATTCCTCTGTGCCTGCCTGCTGCCCTCTGGGTCTGAAAGTGTTTGGCAAGAAGGTGCATGTATGAGAGCCCATGGTGTGCCAGCTTAGGGCCAGGGCTGCAGAGGCTGCTCACTACTCAGGGGCCTCCCTGGAGCTCTCTCCACATCTCCCACCTCACACACCTGCAAGGGCCATTTCCCTGTAGACAGAGCAGTTGCCTTACACAGGCACCACCTCTTCCTGTTTCCTAGGCCTGCTGGAGAAGGACGGCCTCCCTGCTGCCTTGTCCCTCAGGCTGCCTGAAGGTTTTGTTTTCTTTCCTGTGACTGGCATGGCCTTCCAGGGTACTGCCCCCAAGCATTTAATGAAATCATAGCTCTAGTGTGTCCATTCACCCCCACTGCCAGCAGGCTCTTTACAGCTGCATTTTGTCTGCACATTTCTGTTTTTCTTTGCTTTCATCAGGCCCTCTTTGGCCCATCAAAAAGCTGTAAGTGACTTAGTACAGCTGGGTAGCCAGGCTGGGACGGACAGACAGCCATCAGAGCCAAGCCTCTGGCATCAAATAGAGACCAAGGTTTCCCTTTGAGGCAGTGGTTCCCAGCCTTGGCTAGACATTAGAAACACTAAAGAAGCTTTTAAGAATTCCTATGCCCTAGCCCTACCCCAGAGAATTTAAATCTGAGTCTCTGGGCATGGAACCTCTATTTTGAAATCTTACCAGGCGATTCCATTATTCAGCAAAAGTTTGGAACCATTGCTTTAAGCTTTAAAACCTTCCATTTTAAGCCAGCTGGCCTTTGTCTCTAGCCTCTAGAGAGGTCTGGGACCCCTGAAGTTGCTTTTCTCTGCTTTAGATCCCCTAGGAGTGACCAGGAGGGTGCTGGGGCTGGGGCTGGGTGAATGTTATGGGCCTCATAGCTGCATTGCTTTCAGTCTTACTGTAGCAAAAACAGCTTGCTTTCTCTACATCTGCCTGGCAGGCCTTTGGGCAGAAAAGGCAGTTATGCCATGTGGCAAAGCAGTGCTCTCTCCCTCTCAGGCTCAGGTGGACTTGGAGACCAGGCAGGCTGGGACACAGGAAGCTCCATCTGAGGCCACCAGCAGCAGCACTCCGCCTGCCTGTGTGCCAGCGCTGCCTCTTCTCTAGCACAACTTCTTCCCCTGACCCTGGTCCACAGATTTTTGAAAGCACCCAGACAGGCTGAAGGGCCCTTAGCCCCCTTCTCTCCCTTTTCCTCTGTGTCCTCTCCTTATCCTCGCCACTGTTTTTCCCCTCATTTCTTATCCAAACATGCCTTGAAAAGGTCTCAAAAACTCATGGCGAAGGTATAAAATACTCAACTAAAATCTGTTCTACCCACTGCTGAGCTCATAGGTATATAGAGCACCATGGCAAGTTCTTCTCTGAGAATTCACCAGAGGGACTTCCAGGCAGTGGGGTAAAAGGAAGTGTGCACCTTTTTAGCGGAGTGGAATCTGCAAACTTGGAGGCCAGAAGAGCCATTTATAGGCTCTGTGTTCAAGGGGAAGCAGTTCTCCCACAGGGGTACTGACACTTTTGAGACCACCATGCGTGTGTACTGGGGTTGAACAGTTAAGCAAATGGACAGCAGGTGGCAGGAGCCACTGCTACATGCAGTGACAAGGAACAGGTAGGCAAGGGAAGGAGGCTAGAGTGATCCACAGAGGTACTAGTGTGTTTGGTTGATAGAGACTTTAATAAAGATACTTAAGGATACAGAAAGAAGTGATTATAGATATGTGGTATACACAGGTTATATATACTTTTGTTTCCTTGATCCATTAGCGGAGAGGGACTAGAAGCCTTGAGACCTGGCCAGGAGCAGTGGCTCACGCCCGTAATCCTAACACTTTGGGAGGCCGAGGCAGGCAGATCACAAGGTCAGAAGTTTGAGACCAGCCTGACCAATATGGTGAAACCCCGTCTCTGCTAAAAGGACAAAAATTAGCTGGGCTTGTTGGCACACACCCATAGTCCCAGCTACTCAGGAGGCTAAGGCAGGAGAATTGCTTGAACCCAGGAGGCAAAGGTTGCAGTGAGCCGAGATCGCACCACTGCATTCCAGCCTGGGCAACACAGTAAGACTCTGTCTTAAAAAAAAAAAAAAAAAGAAGAAGATGATGCCATGAGGCCTGCAAAGCAATGAGCTCACCTGTCACCCAGATCTTGAATTTAAATGGCACTTCGCAATAAAAGTGAACCAAGGCTTCTGGAAGAAATGGTTGATTCTAGGGCTGGGACAGGAAATATACCCTAAAGGTACATGAAGCACCTTGTAGTGCCAGGAAGTGCTTTGAGACTGTACAGGTGCACATGCAGATGGCGGTAGGTCAGGGGTACATAGAAGCTGGCTGAAAAGCCCCCAGTGGCCAAAGATGGAACAATTTGGGCAACAAAATAAATAGTTTAATGTTGGATTATGGTGTAGTGTAGATGTTTGTCTCCTCCAAATCTCATGTTGAAATTTGTTCCCCAGTGTGGAGGTGGGGCCTAGATGGGAGGTGTTTGGGTCTTGAGGGAAGATCCCTCATGAGTAGTTCAATGCCCTGGGTAGGAGTGCAAGTGGATTTTTTACTCTGTTAGTTTCCTTGAGAACTGGTTGTTAAAAAGTGCCTGGCAGCTTCCTTCTCACTCTCGCCCTCCTCTCTTGCCATGTGCTCTCTGCACACACCGGTGCCCATTTGCCTTCCACCGTGAGTAGAGCAGCGCAAGGGCCTCACCCGATGAGATGGCCAATCTTGAAATTTTTAGCCATCCAGAATTGTGAGCCACATAACCCTTTTTTTCTTTGTAGATGACCCACCTTCGGGTATTCTTTTATAGCAGCACAAAACAGACTAAGACAAATTATAATCCAAAGTATAAAATAGCCACAAGTTCATATTGGCATAAGGAAATGATTTAGCAAAGAAAGAAATGGGAAGGAAATAATTATTTATTTCTTTGCTAAATAAATAAATGATTTAGCAAAGAAAGAAAGAAAAAGGAAGAGACAAAATGTCCTGTGCAGAATTCCAGGTAATTTATGCAGCTACTCCTCCTTAAGGAGATGACCATAGCTCCCCACTCCGTTTGAGTGGTAACTTCCTTCCAGAGAGCACAGGGGTGGGGAGGAGCTTTGCAGCAGAGAAACTGACAGTCATGACCCCTGCCAGGCACTCAAGTTCATCATCAACAATGATCAGTCATGAAGCCTTAAAGGATGGGCAGATAAGGGGACGTCACCTCTGTGATTGTCCGTCCTAAAACATACAACCACAGTATAATCATGAGAACAACATCAGACAAACCCAAATTGAAGTGCAATCTGTAACACACCTGACCAGCATTCCTCAAAACCATCAAGGTCGCCCAAACACAGAAAGTCTGAGAAACTGTCATAGCTGAAAGGAACCTTGGGACAGGGCACTTAATGTGATGCAGGTCCTGAGTGGGATCCTGGAGCAGGAAGAGGATAATAGATGCAAGCTGAGGTCAGCTGAATCAAGTTGTGCTGAATGAGGTGTGAGCTTTAGTTAATAACAGGTCAGTACTGGTTTATTTATTGTAGCAAATGCACTGCACTGAGGTAAGGTCTTAATAACAGGGTAAACTGGGTGAGGGGTATAGGAGAACTCTTCACGCTCTCTTCTCAACTTTTCTGTAAATCTAAATCTATTCTGAAATTAAAAGGTTATTTTAAAAGTTTAAAAAACAAAAAAAAAATCCTCTAGGCACAGTGCCTATGGGTGGGGGGTGCCTACTCCACAAGGAACAATACCAAGAAAAAAAGTTTGAAAAAGATAAAAATAAAAAAGTACCATAGTGACTCAGAGAGGAAGCCACTCTAGGCCAAGTTTCCAAGAAAGACCTGGAAAGGAGGTGCCAGTAGACTTGCCCTTAAGGACAGGGATGACCAGCACCCTGGCCATGGAGGCCCCTGGCAGATATCCTGAGGCAGGCCTGGGGGCCCAGGTCATGAGAGGAAAGCTAGGAAGTGGGGGCTCAGGCCATGACAGGAGCCTTGCCAGGGGCTTTCCACCATCTTCCCTGTGGCCTGGGCATCTGCCTGCTGGCCCATGTGTCCAGGGGGCTCTGTTTTCTGCTTCTGTTGAGGAGGGAGACCTGGCAACAGGTGACACCTGAGAGACTGTGCTGGGGAACAGCTATGGAGGCTGAAGCTGGCGTCCCTCTCAGGACCACGTGTTCTATAGTTGTAGGACTTGTTCATACTCTTCTGCCTGTTAAACAAAGGCAGCAGGACCAAGTAGGAACTGCAAACTGACTTGGCTGTCAGGCAGCCTCCTAACTTCCTGAGTGTGATGTCTGGTCAGACCCGTGCCCAGGCTCCCTCGAGCGGGGTCACCTTCCCCAGCACTGCTCACTCACTCTGTCCCCAGAAGGCCTCTCCTACTGTGTCTGCAGGTTTCTCACTGAGGCCATTCCCCACTTTGTGGCATGCTACCCACCCTGCTATTTGTGGAGCTTGCCTGACTGCTCTGGAAGGGCAGCCGTCCAGACCAGGTTTCATCAGTTTTGTTCATTGTCACATGATGGTCATTGGCACTGCACAGAGCAGTTGCTGGGTAAATAATAATGTTCACCAGGTGTGCGGGGGCTGCGGGCAGCGTGGTCCACCTTAGGCATGCTGCTGCGCTTGTCCAGCTGGTGTCCCTGTGTATGCAGTGGCAGCAATGCACCTCACACTTGTTGGACAGAACGTGTTTGGTGAAAGGCCTGGGTAACCCCCCTTTCTTGTCTCCAGCTGAACTCTTATCTCTGCCCTCCTGCTCCATGGACCTAGCTCTTTCTGTCGGGATCTCCCAGGACAAGTCTCAAGTCTTGTGTCTGGAGCCACCTTAAGAGATCTGAATCTTCCAAACCAGGCCTCCTTGCCCCTGCATCCCACAAGTGCTCATCTCTCAGCGGTTGTGTCTTTTCCTCCCGGATCATGAAGTCTGTGGCAGGCTCCATGTCTTCCTCATCACTGTGATCCCAAGCCTGATGTCCAGTGGATGCCATGGAGTTAAAAGATTTGGGGGATGGTGGTCCTGCCCCATAGCCCTAGCCCCTCCCTGGTGGTTTCTGTTCTCTATATGTGGAACAGCCCTGGCTCCTGCTGTCTGCTCCTGTGGGGCTCACTCAGGACCCTCTGCATGGTTCATCGCTCTGATGAACTGAGTTCCACTTATTCTCAGACTCCTCCCCTCTTCCCTTTTAAGGGGAGCCCAGCTCTGCAGGAGGAGGATAGCCTCCTGAGGACAGGGCTGTAACTTGGCTGTGGGTTGGTGCCTCTGGACAAAGGCATTTCAGGGCAGCCAGTGGCACTAGGTGGGGGGAGGATGGGGCAGCTCTGAGGCTGTGCATGTATGGTGTCCCATCCCCACTCAGAGGCACATGGGCCTTGGGAGAGGCTGGGCATTTCTGCTGGTGACATAGCAAATTTACTCTGTCCTTTCTTCCTGGCCACAGGAGGCCAATGAGGTGTTCTCAGTTCTGAGCTCTCTCCCAGCGGCCCTCCTAACTCAGACAGCTGGGATGGAACTTGAGGTCTCACTAGCTCCCATGAGCTTTGGGAGCTGTCCACTTGGGGACTCCTCTGGGTTGGGGCTGGAACTGTTTCATGCCCTGGGGGTGGGAACTTGGGACTGCCCTTGCAGACAGCTCCTGGCCTGTCCTGCAGTCTCTTCCTTCACTGACTGGCATCCCTGCTGCCCTCCCCATCTGAGTCCATCACTAGCAGTATAGCCCTAAAGGGTCTGTTTTCTATGAAGACAGGTACAGAAATATCAGAGAGAAGTAGCTGGGGTATAGGTCATGTACAAAATTTTAAAAAAGAAGTTTGGCAGTACCTGTTCTCACCCTGGCAACCACCATTCTACTCTCTATGAATTTGACTACTTTGGGTACCTCACGTAAGTAGAATCATACAATATCTGTCCTTTTGTGACTGGCTTATTGCACTTAGCATAATGTTTTCAAGATTCATCTGTAGAATGGCACATACCAAAATTTTATTTCATTTTATGGCTGTATTATATTGTAGTGTAGGTACATACTACAGTTTGTTTATTCATTCCATCTATTGGTGGACACTGGAGTTGCTTCCACCTCTTGACTATTGTGAATAATGCTGCCATGGAACATGGATGTACAAATATCTGCTTGAGTCCCTACATTCAATTCCTCTGGGTATATACCTACAAGTGGAATTGCTGAATGAAACAGCAAATCTATAAAATCCGGTTTAATTTTTTGAGGATGCTCCATACTGCTGTTCAGATTGGCTGTACCATGGTTCCAGTTGTTCCTTGTCCTCACCAACACTTGTAGTTTTCTGGTTTTTTTTTTTTAATAATTTCTACCCTAGTGAGTGTGACTTGGCTGATTTGATTTGCATTTTCTTTTCTTTCTTTTTTTTTTTTTTTCCTTAAGAGACAGGGTCTCACTCTTTTGCCCAGGTTGAAGTACAGTGGTGCCATCACAGCTCACTGCAACCTCAAACTCCTGGGCTCAAGGGATCCTCCTTGCTCCTGTGTATACTGGGACTGTAGAAACACTACACCTGGCTATTTGTTTTTTTTTTTTTTTATTTTTTTAGAGATGAGGTTTCATTATCTTGCCCAGGTTGGTCTCAAACTTCTGGCCTCAAGCTATTCTACTTTGGCCTTCTGAAGTGCTAGGTGACTTGCATATTCTAATGACAAAACGTGTCAAGCACCTTTTTATGTGTGTCTTGGCCATTTGTATATCTCCTTTGGAGAAATGTATATTCACATCCTTTGTCTATTTTTGTTTTTTGTTGTTAAGTTTTAGGAGCTCTTTATTCTAGATATCAGATATGTGATTTTCAAGTATTCCCTTCCTTTCCCTGGGTTACCTTTTCACTCTCTTGTTAGTGTCCTTAGATATACAAAGGTTCAATTTTGATGAAGTCTAGTTTATTTTGTTGTTGTTGCTTGTGCTTTTGGTGTCATATCCAAGAAGTGGTTGCTAAATCCAGTGTTATGGGGCTTTTATCCTTGGTCTTCCATGCATTTTATAGCTTTTGTTCTTGCATTGAAGTATCTGCTCCATTTTTAGTTCATTGTTGCATATGGTATAGTGTAACCCTTGATTGGTGGATCCTGCAAGCTGACCATTGTGGTGGGTGAGGGGAGTGAAAAGCTGTTGTTCCCCAGTTCACATGCCTCTCCCACCCGCTTCCCATCTACCCATGCACCAGTTTTAGGAAGAAAGTGGGCCTTAGCTGGGTGAGGGCTCCCAAGGGAAGCTCCTCTGGCAGAGGGCCCTTGGCCACTTGGCAGGGGCCTGGGTAATCTTGCAGCCTAGGCAGTGGTCAGAGCCAGTAGTCCAGCCTGGCACAGCAGGTGTGAGGAGGAACTTCCTGGTCTTGGTAGCAAGTGAAAAGGGTCCTTGTTTTGTTCTTTCTCCCTTAAAAAAAAAAAGTAGTTTAGCAGTTCTAACTATGCCCTCCGGAAAGCCCTGAATGGGTCATTTCCGCAGCATCTTAACAAAGTCCCTTATAGCAGAAGGCCCAGCCCATCCACTGCAGCACCAAGGCTGGGACCGGGCCCACACTACACTGTTGCTGCTGGGATTAGCAGATGCTCACGTCTTGGAGGCCCCCTCCTATTAATACACGAATGACTCAGAAACCCCACACTATCTCTAGAACCAGAGTTGAATCTTAAAAGAGGGCCACCGGGTGCGGTGGTTCACGCCTGTAATCCCAACACTTTGGGAGGCCGAGGCAGGTGGATCACGAGGTCAAGAGATCGAGACCATCCTGGTCAACATGGTGAAACCCCGTCTCTACTAAAAATACAAAAAATTAGCTGGGCATGGTGGTGCGTGCCTGTAATCCCAGCTACTCTGGAGGCTGAGGCAGGAGAATTGCCTGAACCCAGGAGGCAGAGGTTGCAGTGAGCCGAGATCGCGTCATTGCACTCCAGCCTGGGTAACAAGAGCGAAACTCTGTCTCAAAAAAAAAAAAAAAAGAGGGCCTCCTTGGAATTGGAGCAATAGCTTTGCCTCTGCGATGACACTCACTGTTACATCCCAGTAGAAAGAAAGAAAGGTAGGGTCTCGGGATTTTGGTCCTGGCTACATGGTCCCTGCTGCTTCTGTGGTGGAGGTGGCATGCTGTGGTGGGCTAGGAGTTAGGAAGTCTGGGCCTCAGTTTCCATGTCCAGACCTTAGGGGAGAGGTGGGATGTAGAGTGCCTTCCAGGCCAGGGTAGGCAGGGAGGTGAGCTCTCCCTCCTGATGAAGCCATAAAGGCCTGCTGAGAAGGACCTGGCCTGCTTGCTGCTGAGCCCATAGTTTTTCCCTATTATCTGTGCACCGTTCTGTTTTGTTTTGTTTGAAGTGTACAAGTCATTGTCTTTTAGGATATTCACATGGTTATGCAACCACCAACACAATCTAATTTCAGAACATTTTTCATCAACCCCCAAACAAACCCTGCACCCCTTAGCTGCCACCCCCAATCCTACCCTCCCCAAAGCCCCTGGCAGCCACTCCTCTGCTTTCCCTCTTTTTCAGTTGGCCTGTCCTAGATGTTTCGTGTAAATTGAGTCATGCAATATCATCTCACAACTTTACCATCTGCTGGTTGCAGCAGAGTCCTTGGCCCAAGGCTAGGGTGGTGGCTGCAGATCAACACCATGGCCTTGGTGGCCTAGGTACTGATCATGGGAAGGCCGTTCCTCAGGGGCCTGCATCTCTTTCCAGGTTGCTTCTCCACCTCATGCCTTGCAGAGCATGTCACTGTCTGATTTTTGTACAAATATCATCCTGTTAACCCTTAATGAATATAGGATTTTGGTAAAGTTGATGGTTTCTATCTTATAAATAAAACCTATCACAGATATAAATAAATCAAATATTTATATTATTAAATCTATAATATAAATCTAGCAGGTTTGGCTTGTTCCATCATTCAGAAATGTTTACTGAAGCTCTTATTAGAAGGTACTGACCTAGGTGTATAGAGTAAATACAGTGAGTTTTATCAAGCATCTCTCACCATAGTATGCAGAGCAGTTGGGCAGACCTGCAGGTGGGCCATGGCCTCTGCCCAGGGCCTCCCTTCAAGGAGCACAGGACAGTGATCCAGGAGGGGAGGATGCCAGGCAGGCCTCTCTGGCAGGGCAGCAATAAAGGAGGCTGCGCTGTGCAGCATGTAGCCGTGGGGCAAGCAGGTCCAGGAGGCAAGGTGGGGCAGTTGGTGCAGGGAACGGAGCTTGGGCTGGGAGCTGTTGGAGCTGTTGGAGCAGTTGGAGCAGTTGAGTCGGGGGATGGCCTGGCTAAATCTGTGCTGAAGAAGAATGGTTCTGGGGCTGTTCCTATTGAACCATTCTGAGGCTCCGAGTGCCACTGTGCCTGGAGGGTAGAACTCATGGGCCTCTTCACTGTGTACCAAGTGTTCCCAGCTGGGCGTATCTGACCAAGCCTTCCATGGAACTCCCAGAATTACAGGTCTGAGGCCTGTCTCCTGCCAGTCTTCAGTCTGTGTCGATGGGTACTGGGAAAGGGCCTGGCCTGCAAGTATCTGCAGCTGGAGAGAGTGGTCAGAAATGTATTTTACACCATTTTACATTAGGGAAGCTGAGGCTCACAATTTTCGACCTGCCCAAAATCACAATGCTAGCATCTGGAGCCAGTTGCTGTTGGCCTAGGGCTTAGCAAAGGGGCAGACCCTGTTCTCCTCTGGAATGTAGCTTGGGAAACCAGCCCCTGGTGCTCCCCAGGGCCCCAAGGCAAGGGCCTGAGAGGCACTTAGCTGTCTTTAAATGGACCCCTGGGCTTGGCCCATTGTTTTCAAGAGCCCTCATCAGCCATCTTAGCACAAGCAGCTGGCCATGGCCACTGCATGGAGGATGTGCCTCCTCCCCTTGTGGGATAGGGTGGCCTGTGATGCCCAGAGCTCCTTATTCCACTGAGCCCTGCCTCTGTGCCCCAGGGTAGGAGATGGAACATGCCTGACACTGTCCTCCCTTCTTCCTAAGCGTTCAGGGAAAGTTGTTGAACTTGTTGGCTTCTGACCACCACCCTTGCCTGGAAGGAGAGTGGTGATGTGCGCTGAGAAGCAGAGGGGACCACACGGATGTGCCAGCCCAAGTCCCGCTTCAGCTGTGCAATATCGTCTGTAGTCTTGTGACAGAGGGGTTAGATTATCACCCCAAAGGGAAATCCCTACACATTAGGCCACTCCTCATTCACCTCCCCCAGCCCTGGCAACCACTCCTCTGCTTTTTCTCTATGGGTTGGCATTTTCTGAACATTTCACCAAGATGGATTCACACAGTATGTGTCCTTTTGTGACTGGCTTCATTCACTTAGTGTGATGTTTCCAAGGTTCGCTCATGTTGGAGCATGTGTCAAGATTTTTTCTTTTTATGGCTAAGATAATATTCCATTGTACGAATATTGCGTTTTGTCTATCCATTCATCCACTGATGGACATTTGGGTTGTTTCCACCTTTTGGCTATCATGAATTATGCTGCTGTGTTAGATTTGTGTACATGTTTTTGTTCGAGCACCTGTCTTCAGTTCTTTGGGTATATATTCAGTAATGGAATTGTTGGGTCATATGGAAACTCTATAATTTTTTGAGGAACTACTAAACTTTCCCATAATAGCTACATCATTTTACAATCAAAATGAAGCCTATATTTACTACCATTTTACATTAGGAAAACTGAGGCTCACAATTTAAGACTTACCCAGAATCACAGAGCTAGTGAGTGTAGAGCTAGGACTTGACTCCAAGGGTAGGCTATTCTTGGCTAGAGAGCTCTGAAAACAAAAAGCTTACATCTCAGAACTTCTGCAGAGGGAAACAGCTGGGAGAGCAGTGGTTTGTGGCTCCAGCTTTCCCTCCTGTCCTGGGCTGATGGAAGCCCCGTGAGCTGGTCTCCCCAGCCTGGGTGACTGTGGCTGGCCAACGCTACCTAGGGTCCTGGGAGACTCATGGGAGCTGTGTGGCAGGCCCAGGTCTTGGGGTGGTCTCCCAGCTCTTCTTGCTGCAGCTTCTAGGAGCCTGATCTGACAAATCACAAGCCTCTCTTTCGAGAAGGTTAGGGTTTGGTGACCACTCCAAAGGCCATCAGGTGTAGAATGGGCACCTAACTCTTGGCCCAAAGTCCATCTGGGGCTGCAGGACCCTCCCTAGGGTCTGCCAGGTTGTAACATGCAGATTTCATATGGGACACCTGAAAGATCTGGAAGAGTGCAGAATCATGGCTCCCTTCCCAAGGAGGTGAAATGACTGGAATCAGACCTGGCACCCGAGGACAGAAATTGGGATGAGGGCTCAGCCCAGCCTAGGGGCTGTTCCATACAGCCCCAGGAGGCTACAGTATGGAAGATGATTGTGGAACTGCCCTTTTAACCACACGGACTGTGGAATACACTAGGACTGGCAGTGACAACTGGAAAGAGGGAAGGGAGTTCTGCCTGGTGGGTACCTGCTACGTCCCTTTGTCAGTCCCTAGGTATGGTTGGCCTAACACTTCTCTGAGTTGTGGCACAGAGGCCAGGCAGAACCTTTGCTTACTCCAGGTCTGCATGGGCTTGTGACCCCTTTTCTGAGGCTCTTTACAGTTTTCTCAGAGAACCTAGGCTTTGGGGATATCTGTCTGAAGAGAGTGCTGCTCACTGGGGAGGTCTGCAGCCCCCGAGGGACTTTTGGCCAAGAGTCAAGTGCCCATTCTACACCTGATGGCCTTTGGGGTGGTCACCAGTGCCTCCTCAAAAGAGAGAGGCTTGTGATTTGTTAGATTGCACTCCTAGAATCAGTTTGGCTACAGCAAGAAGAGCCGGGAGACCACCCTTGACCTGGGCCAGCCATGCAGCCCCCATGAGCCTCCCAGGATGTAGGTTCTGGGGGTACCTAGGAACTGTACTTAACTAGTGCTCCCCAAGGGCTGTGTTCCTTCCTGAGAAAACTCTGGAGTCAACCTCCTGAATTCCAAAGAAAGGAAGCAGCCAGACCAAGTCTGCAGCACAGCCCACCAGCCCAAGGGAGGAGGGAGTTGGTGTTCCTGCCTAGCGCTGTCTGATCAGGCCATAGCTCAGTGAAGGGCCAGACTGAAGGCAGGGCCGTGCAAGTCTCCACGTGGTCCGGGCCGGGTAGCTCTGCCTGCAGTTTCTTTGATAAACTTAGGCATAACTTTGTGTAAACAGTCTCAAAGTCCAGGGAGCAAAGATGCCAAGAGAGAGGGGCAAGGGTGCCAGTCAGAGAGGACCAGACTTGTTCTGGCTGGCCCCACAGAGCACCATGTCCCGTAACCACTTGGATCCCCAGCCTGCAGATCTGGAGGTCGGGACAGTGATGTTCCTGCCTCCTGAAGCTGTTGTCAGTACCTGCAACTACTCAGGACCTGGCCACAGTGAACACCCTAGAATTGCTGGATGCACTTCCTGCTTCTCTGGCAAGGCACTTCCACAGGCTGAGCCACCTCTCCCTGGCAGTGTGCAGATGAGCGAGGTGACCACTCAGCACCAAGGTTTTCAGGCAAAGCTTTTCATACTCCTATAGTGGTTCATCGTGTGTATGAAAAAATAATAAATGCAGTGCACATGGAAGAAATGCTGACTCACCATTTCCATTTCATGTGCATGTGTGCACTTGTGTGTGTGCTCATCATGTGAATGCTGTGTTCCTTGTGGGCCTTGGTTGGATGAGTTTGTGAAACACGCTGTCTCAGGACCTCAGGCGTGGGGGGACGTCAGGCTTCACCCTGGAATACCCTTTCTGACCTTGAGATTTTGGGGGTAATTTTTTGCCCTAGGGGAAAACCTTTGTTTTTGTGGGTCTCTATTTTACAGTGTGAATCAGGGATTAGGGGATAAAGGGAAGACTCCCACCCAGGGCTCAGGTTCTATAACAGCAGCTGCCTGATAACACCAAACAACTCCTCACCGTATTTCTACTTACTTTCCTCTTGCTTCTCTCTAGCTCTTAGAAGCTTGCCTTCCCACACTTACCGAGTCAGTAAGAAACAAAGGCCAGTTTTCCCAAAAGTACGCCTGATTGGGCCAGGGGTGTGGTGGAGGGTCCCCAGGTGGAGAGGCTGCTGTAGCTATAATATCCTAACCTAGGAAGGTCGCTCTGGCCTCTGATAGACGCCCTGGCTACAGTGTACAGAGCTTCTAGCCTCCTGTGGGCCGGTGGACAGAGGACAGGCAGAGGGAGCAGGATGTGCTGATCTCTTTGGAGAGCAGCCTTTGTCCTGTATTGTCCTGTGTCCTCCTGCGTAAACAATCTGCAGCCTGTAGCAACTCTGCCCTCTTAACAGGGGTAGAGTGGAGCCCAGAAGAGAACCCGAGGCTCCAGATAGCTGGAGGGCTATGTGGCGGCTGAACCCATAACTCAGTGACATAGTAGAGTCAGTGTCCTACAGAGAGCATCTCTTTTTTTGGAAAATGAGTCCAGCAAAACTAGGTGAAACTCGGCCTCCTAGGAAACCTGGATTCCTGGCCTCTGGAGGCATAGAATTAGGTCAGGGACTCATCAGAGCTGCTTTGCTGATGGCGTTTGAGCTGAGGCGTTCCCTCTGGCTGGATTTGGGTTACAGCCTAGATATTTGCCCTTACTCTCACAGCACAAGGTTCAGGCCTAGCCAGACATAGATGGGTGTGTCCTACCCCCCTAGACAGAGGCAGGAGAGGGGAGAGGTGCTGGCTGAGGGGCTCCCTGGAGCCATTGGTTGAATCTGCTCCAGCCTTATAAGCACTGGAAATGCTACTGAGTGCAGAGCAGCTCTGGAACCAGAGTGCTTGGGTTTGAATCCTGGGTCACCCTAGCGTTGTGACCTTAGATCTAAATTACAGTCCTGTGTTGTTTAATCATAGGCACACATCCTGAGAAATGCGTCCTTAGACAGTTTTGTCCTCGTGTAAATATCCTAGAGTGCGCTTACACAAAGCTAGACAGTACAGCTTACTGCGCACCTAGGCTATGTGGTAGAGTCTATTGCTCTGAAGCCATAAACCTGTACAGCACATACTGTACTGAATACTGTAGGCAGTTATAACGCAGTGGCAAGTATTTATGTGTCCATATACAGCAGAAATAGAGGGCCCTGTTGACTAACACCATATGCGGTACATGACTGCACTTAGCTTCTCAGTGGCCTGCTCCCTTGTCTTTGGGATGGGAGTGACAGTAGTGCCTGCCTCACAGTGTGTTTGGAATGTTCAGTGAGAGGACACAGGGGAAGAGTTTGCAGCAGCGCCTGGTATTCAGGGCATGAGTGCAAATGTGAGCAGCGTTGCGCTCTGTGCCCATGCTGGTGCTGTCATTGCTGCTTCCCCTGTCGGCGGCAGTGGGAGGGGGAACACTGTGCTACTGAGACTTAAAGGTATTTTTTTTTCTTTTTTTTAAAGTTCAGGGGTACAAGTGCAGGTTTGTTACATAGGTATACTTGTGTCATAGGGGTTTGTTGTACAGATTGTTTTGTCACCTAGGTATTAAGCCTAATACCCATTAGTAACTTTTCCTGATCTTTCCCTCTTCCCACCCTCCACCCTCCGAAAGGCCCCAGTGTGTATTGTTTCCTTCCATGTGTCTGTGTTCTCATCATTTAGCTCCCACTTACAGGTGAGAGCATACACTATGTGATTTTCTGTTTCTGTGTTCATTTGTTAAAGATAGTGCCTTCAGCTTCCTCCATATCCAAGGAGGATATGATCCATCCATATCCATGCAAAGGATATGATCTCATTCTTTTTGATGGCTGCATAGTATTCCATGGTGTATGTATATCACATTTTCTTTATCTGGTCTAGATCATTGATGGGCATTTAGGTTGATTCCATGTCTTTGCTATTGTGAATAGTGCTACAGTGAACATTGGTATACATGTGTCTTTATAATATAACGACTTATATTCCTTTGGGTATATACCCAGTAATGGGATTTCTATCTTAGGTCTTTGAGGAATGGCCATACTGTCTTCCACAATGGCTAAACTAATTTACACTCCCACCAACAGTGTCTAAGCATTCCTTTCTCTCCACAGTTGAAGGGAGCTACTTTCATAGCAGGTCCTCAGTACGTACCTGGACCTGTCTTCCAAGAGTGCTGGTTAGAAGCAGTGCATATACAATTTAAAAAGTTAGTCCCAGGCCCTCACACAGTGCTGGTGGGAATGTGAAATGGAACAGCCACTTTGGGAAATAGTCTGGCAGCTCCTCAGAGTTAAACATATAGTTTCTATATGACCCAGCACTTCTGCTCCTAGGTACACACCCAAGAGAAATGAGAGCACACGAACACTGTACAGGAATGTGCACAGCAGCACTATACATAGTAGCCAAAAGATGGAAACAGTCCACACTCAACAGATGAATGGATACACAAAATGCCATATAGCCACACAATGGAACGTTATTCAGCTGTAAAAATAATTGAAAGACTGGCAGATGCTGTAATGCGGAGGAACCTCAAAAATATGCTAAATCCTTGAAAATATGCTAAATGGAAGCCAGAATTTTCCATTTATACAGGATATCCAGAAGAGGTACATCTACAGGCAGAAAGCAGGTTGCAGTTGCTGAGGTCAGGGCAGGTGTCAAAGGAAAGTGACTGAATGGTCCAAGTGTTTTCAGGGGATGATGGAAATGTTCTGCACTTGATTACTTTACAGCTCTATGAACATAATGCTAAAAGCCATTGAACTGTACTCTTTAGGTAAATTGTATGTGAATTATATCTCAATAAAGCTGTTGTTAAAAAGAAAAGTTAAGCCACGCACGGTGGCTCATGCCTGTAATGCCAGCACTTTGGGAGGCTGAAGCAGGCAGATCTGTTGATGTCAGGAATTCGAGACCGTCTTGGCCAACATGGTGAAACCTCATCTCTACTAAAAATACAAAAATTAGCTCAGCGTGGTGGCATGCATCTGTAGTCCTAGCTAATCAGGAGGCTGAAGCACAAGAATCACTTGAACCCAGGAGGCGGAAGTTGCAGTGAGCAAAGATTGCACCGCTGCCACTGCACTCCAGCCTGGGCGACAGAGTGACACTCCATCTCAAAAAAAAAAAAAAAAAAGAAAGAAAGAAAGGGAAAGAAGAAAGGGAAGGAAGGAAGGAAGGAGGGAGGGAGGGAGGGAGGGAGGGAAAGAAAGAAAGAAAGAAAGAAAGAAAGAAAAGAAAAAAGAAAGGAAAGAAAGAAGAAAGGAAGGAAGGAAGGAAGGAAGGAAGGAAGGAAGGAAGGAAGGAAAGAAAGAAAGAAAGAAAGAAAGAAAGAAAGAAAGAAAGAAAGAAGAAAGAAAAAGTTTACCTGGAGTTAGTATCAAAGAAAAAAAAAAACCGAAAAGTTAATACCAGGATTAAATAAAAATGAGATCATCTGATTAAAAGCAGGAAGTTTTCTTTCCTCCTTCGTGGAAGTAGATTGGGCTCTTCTTTGATAACTGTTATTTACCCCCCTTTGCTCTCCTTTCTTCGTGTGTGATAGGGTTAGGTGATGCCCACCTCACAGTAAGTAATGTTAAAGAGATTCTGACTGAGATCTTAACACACAGGTAGTTAACTGCTAATTTCCTTCAGTCGTGGCCCAGCTTGGCATGTTTTTTCCTTTTATTAACGTTTCTGAAATCCTTTTTGGAGGGAGATAGAACCCTCGTTTTATACATGAGGAAACTGAGACCTAAAGAAGTGGAGACATGGTAGACATTTTTTCATACTCAGTGAGACTGAGACACAACCACATTCAGTGGCAGAACAGGGGCTTTGGCTGGGGGCCAGGTGTCCAGACAAACGGGCTTCAGGGACAGTGAGCAATTTGGTGACACTGAACCCTGGAATGGTGGCCTCAAAGTGGGGCCTGTGCTATGCCTCCAGGGACCCAGTGGATGATCCCATGAGAAGAAAACATTGGAATTTCTGTTGATATATTCCATCTAACGTGTGTGTGCACATGCATGCACGCTCATAATAGACTGGCGCCATGGTATGGATACACAGCTCATCCAGGGCCTGCGCTGTTGGCATTGTGAGACCACGGTCGCAAGGACCAGAGTGGGAGTCAAAGACCAGAGAGGAAGGGCTGCCTTAGGAAAGTCCCTCTGCCTCCACAGTGGTTCCTCCACGATGGCTTACTCTGGTACCGAGTGCACTGGGCACTTTACTGCTTCATGCCATCCAGTCCTCACTATGGTCCATGGAGTTTCCTCAATTAGCAAATAAGAGGGTCTACCTCAGAGAAACAGGATGCCTTGTCTGGAGAGGTGGGGGTGGGTTGTGCTTTTGCATGGGGATTTTGGGCTCTAGAGGGAAGTCAGAGCAACCCTTCATCTGCCCAGAGGGTTCAGGCAGGCACCTACACCATGCCAGGAGGCCCAGTGGTTGGTCTGAGCTCAGTGTGGGCACCAGACCCAGCATCCTGCTCTTCAGACCAAGCCCTTATTGACTGTTGGCAAGGAGCTTGAGGCTGGATGGTGGTAGGAACCTTCTAGACCTCTGGGTAGAAGGCAGCCCAACTGCAGTCCACCCCTCAGATGGATTAGAAGTGTCTTCTGTTTCTTCAAGAATGAGACCAAGGAAATGGTGGGCTGTTGGGGTGCTCGGTAGAGAAGCCAGCAGCTGACCAGCAGTGGGGTGGAACCAGTGCGGAGGGTGTTAAGGACAGGAGCACCCCTCGTGTGCAAGTCATAGCAACCCATCCGCTTTCCCAAAGCATCCTTATGTTGGGAGAGTAAGAAAGAGGCCAGAGGGCACGGAGCTAAACAAGTCTAGCTCTTCACCTCAGTAGGGATTTCCTACAGGTTTCCTTTCCTGCTTTTGGTTTTCTGTCCCTAATTTCAGTGTCTAACAGCTTTTGTTATGAGAAAAAAAGTCACTGTTTGCCATGCCAGAGCTGGCGTGGCAGCCTTTGCTGGGCTCGGCTCTGGCCCTGGAAAGGTGCCATGGGCCAGGCTGCCGGGTGTGCTCCTTGGCCGCCTCCAAAGAACGCATGGTGCACCCACCCCACAGCCTGCTCTCAAGGATGTGGCTTCTCTCTGGCCCCCTCCTTGCCTCTAAAAATAACCCTGCTATTTTTGAAACTGCCTCCTCTGGAGCTTTTTCTTGCTTCTCTGTGGGATCAGCAGCCCCTCTGAGACCAGGATCTCAGCTGCCCGTCACCCCAGCTGTCCCCACCTTGTCCTCGCCTGCACACCTCCTCCAGTGCAAGTGGGATATTGCTCTCCACGTAGGAGGGGTGTTTAACTGGGTGTCCTGTGGAGAACTCCAGGCCTGTTCCCGTCTTCCCTGGGATGAGCACAAAGGAAGAGGAATGGGGCTGGGATGAGGGAGAGCGCACCTGGGAGCCCCACAGTCTGTGGGAGGGTCAGGAATGGCCTGGGGCTGTGGGACATCTATGGCCCTGATGGCTGGTCTCTGGGTGACTCTCTGCCGCTTTCTTGCAGCCCACAACCCTGCCTCAGGGTACCATCAACATGAACCAGTGCACAGATGTGGTGGATGGGGAGGGCCGCACAGGCCAGAAGTTCTCCCTGTGCATTCTGACGCCTGAGAAGGAGCATTTCATCCGAGCGGAGACCAAGGAGATAGTCAGCGGGTGAGTCTGCTGGCGCTGTGGAACGAGGCATCACTACCTGCTACAGGGCCGATACCAAATGGGCCACATGTTCCTGTGGCGGTATCAATGTTTTCTGCTTCCTTATGCACTTCTATTCCTGGGCTCTGTCTCTGTTCTCAGAGACTGAGATCCGCTGAGATCTGCTCAGCACACCGGAAACCAGGACATCTGCCATTCCACCTGAAGACTCTGGGGGCCCCTCTTGGCTCTGGCCACCTTACCATCCTTGGGCCTCTCCACCTTCACACTCACCACACCCCCAACTCACCTGCCCCTCGACCTGGAAGGGGATCAGTCCCCGAAGCACATGACCTGGGGGCACACCCTCCCCAGTCTGGGTGACTGCTCTTCCTTCCAGGGTGGGTGCTGGGCTCTACCACCTATGAAAGCACCAGGTTATCTGCAGTGTCCACATGTGTCTCTCTCAGTGATGGCAGGGGCAGGGGGTGTCTCAGTCACACCCCCAGCACCTCACACCCGGGGCACTCGGCTGCCACTGCACAGACTGATTTCTGTGAGTGGAGGGGATGAATAAGTCTCTTGCTCACCCAGGTCCCATAAGAGTAGCAGACCAACTCAGGTAGATAAAGAGCCCATAGTCTAGGGGCCTGTGCACTGTGTTCCTGGGCCCAGGGCAACATCTGCCCTCCCAGTCTAATGGGATTCTTTGCTACCCGCATGGCCTGGGCTGTGGTGAAAAGCTGTATGTGGTCGGTGCAGGTGAACAGGCTGATTGGGCCTGAGAGGAACTCACAAACTGGATATCTGAGAATCCCTGTCTTGTTTAAGGCTGAGAAGGAGGCACATGAGTCTAAGAAGCTCTGGGAAAAAGTAAACCTGGGGCTTGCTGGGCCAGGCTGACTAGCAGTACAGAGTAGAGGGATTCGGGAATATGGAGCCCTTGGGTAGAACATATGGGCGACTCGGAACATCAGGCTTGCTTTAGCCTCTCAGCTGCAGCCTGGCCAAGCCTGGTGAATAAGCACAGTCTGAAGTCCAGGGTCACATGGCACAGCATCCAAGAGCCAGTGCTGGACCCCAGGGCGCTCTCTGCTCAGGTGTGCCCTCCCCTAGAGTCCTCCCCTGGAGGAGAGGCAGGTTTGCATTTCTGAGCAACTGGAGCCAAGCTGGGAGGAGCACTTGGGTCTCCCCTGATCTTAATCCAGAACCATATGATCAAGAATGTCAAGGGCTTCTGAAGAGCCCTCATGATACAGTCAAGAAGACCCAGGGCCTGGAGACAGGAGCCTGGCCTAGGGTATCTTCTGTACTTCCTGGCTCACACCTGTTGCTGGTGCTGGCCTGGCAGGACACAACTGAGGCTCCCTCTGCCTAGGTAGCTTCCCTAGGAAACACTCACCCTTTCCACAGGAGCTAGGTCCCAGAGAGGGTATAGGTAACAGGTGGGACAGATGGGAGTTCTGGGTCTCCAGGGCAAGCTTGGGAGTGTCTGTAGCAGGGATGGTTCTGGGACCAGGCCAGAGAGGTATGTGTTACACCATGTGGTATGAGGAGAGGGTGATGTTTAGCATTTTAACTGCCTCCAGCAGGCAGCTTAAGTCCTGCCAGAGGTCCTCACTCCATCCTGAGCCCCCTACTTCTTTGCTCTCTTCTGTTGCATCTTCAGGCTTGCCATACCCATGCAGCTTGGGTAGACAAGATCATTAATGCACCAAGGTACCAGGTACACATGGTATGGGGCCCCATGTGTGTGGTGGCTCAGTGGCATATCCAAAACCAGAATACACTGCCCAAGGCTCTTCTCCTTCCCCTTGCCCTGGTTGTGGGCCATGGTAGTTCGAATCCAACAGGCAGTTTCTCACGTGGCAGCCTGCCCTGGGCCCCTGAGCCACTTCCTCACCTTCTCACAAGCTGGGATGCTCCGCTGCGTGAGGAAGTCAGGTGTGGCCTGTGCACCCTGGGGACAAGTGCTTTTGCCACCACCTCCCATTCCTCTGTCTCCTGCCCTTGCTGACAGCCCCCTTCCTCTGCTCCCTCTCTTGCCCCCCTCTGTTGCCAATTATAACTCCTCTGCCCAGTAACTTTATCCCTAGGCTCTGGAGCGCCATTTTGGGTCCGAGCTCTCTGGTCACATCAAAGCTGGTCCCTAAGGAGGTGCAGATGCTTCCACCAGAAGGGCGGGTTGGGGACATTCCCACCCAGCCTTCTTCCCAGGTCTTCTCTGCATAGCCCTGACAGCTGCATGGGATATGCGGGGTCTCTCCTGGGCCTGGGTGGAAGAAGTTGGCAACTCTTTCCAGTTCCCACTTCCAGGATACTAGGCTACACTTTACACCGCTCTTTTAGATGAAGTGGGATTTGGGTAGGAGTTGGCAAGGGAGCTCTTCTGTGCTCAGCTGGGTGAAGTCTGAACTTCCCTTCTCCCTGCTCTGCCTTTTAACCTTGCCCACTCCCCTGTTCTCATTCATCTGGGCTCTGCTTTCCCCAGCTGGAGAGCCCCAGCACCTACCAGTCCCATATTCACACTCACCTCTCTCCTCTCTTCTTGGGTTTGTTTTGTTAACATTTATAATACATCTGGATGATGTTAGATGCTTCCTGCTGGGCTTCCATGAGAAATCCAAGTGCAGAGGACACGTTCCATCATCTGTTGCTGGACCCTGCATCTCTGCGACTCCAGCCACAGATTCCAGACTGAACGGAGACTTAAGATGCATAATGGGACTGAGGCCACATGGGACACCTGTTGTCCTGGCTCCTCCTGAGTCCTGGACTTGCTGGAGCCAGCCCAGGAGAGCTCAGCAGCTCCACGTAGTCAGCAGAGTGCCTACAGTGCAGCCTTCTCCCCTCCCCTCCAGGTACCAGTCTGCAGGGGTGTGGGGTACCTGGCAGGGTTCTGCACCTCCGGCATGCTCCACACCTCAGTGAAATTTTAAGTGCAGCCTTCTGCAGGCACAGTCCCTCAGAGTG
Source organism: Callithrix jacchus (assembly GCF_049354715.1). Taxonomy (NCBI): domain Eukaryota; kingdom Metazoa; phylum Chordata; class Mammalia; order Primates; family Cebidae; genus Callithrix; species Callithrix jacchus. Next base: position 62,247,866 of record NC_133506.1, read on the forward strand.
CTCAGGAGAAGTGGCAGCTGCTATTTGTCCAGAGGACAAACCTTTTAAACCCCATATGCCTTGTGAACAGCTCTCTTGTATGAGTGAGGCCCCTTCCTGGGACCTCTGCTCCCAGCCAGTCTTGGTGAGAAATGTGATCAGGTAGGAGACGGGCTCAGGACCCTCAGAAGGCCTGCCTGTCTGCTGGCTTTGCAGATGGTCATGCCCTCCTTTCTTGTTTTGGGGCCATGGGGAAGTGACCCACAGGACCTGTGGCTTGGCAGTGCAGGTATTTATTCATCCTCAGCAAATCCAGCAACACTGTCTGTGGGCTGAGCTGGGCTGAGCTGGGCTGAGGGAGGCCCCTCAGCTCTGTTGGTTTGGTTCCCTGCATTAAGCCTGGCCTCTGCAGCTACCAGCTGTCAACAGCACACCCATCCTGAGGCTGTCTCAGAAGCCAGTGACTGTGACTGACCCTCCCTTTGTCTGTGTGTCCTTCCTTCCCTCCTTCATTTTATCTTTCTCTCTCTTCCTTTCCTCCTTCCTTCCTCCTCCCCTCCCTCCCTCATGCCCACCCTCTTCCTCTCTTCCCTTCTCTATCCCTTTTCCCCTTCCCTCCTCTCCTCTCCACCTCAAATTAAAGAAACACCTTAGCACAAAAGACTTGAGCTGTTTTCCTGCTCAGGCTCAGTGTGCTGCTGGGTGCTGCACCCATGTGATGTCTAGCAGGGTGCAGCAGTACAGACCCTCCCATCCCCAACCCAGGCCCAGGCTGCCAATAGGCCCAGCACACACCCTGGTGTTGGAGGAAGACCTGGAGCAGTGTCTTCTGAGGCTCCTTCCACTCTGGAGAGGACACTAGGGCTGCCCTTGCACAACCAGGCCCAGGGCTGGAGTTGGGTCTTGAGAGGCAGAACCTACACTGCTCTCCACTCCTCCCACCCCCATCCTCCAGCTTCCACAGGACTGGCAGGCAGCTCTAGCAAGGCAACTGCTGTTAGTTCCGTTGTTTGTTGTAAAAATCTATATGGTGGAAGTAGTCGTTGTTGTGCCATGATCTGATCTAGCTCCTGATTTCAGAAATGAGAAGATTGAAGCTCCAAGGGGCAGGGAGCTACCCAGGATTGTGGTGGCTTGGTGGCAGAGCCAGATCCAGAGTCCTCATGCTGGCAGCACCTGCTCTTGCCGCGCTCCCTTGCTTCACCTCTGGTGCTTATCCAGAGTGAACTTCCCACACACAAGCCCTGATGGGGTCCCTGGGCAGCTCTGCCCAGGCTTCCTCAAAGCAAGGGTACCCAGCACCCTCCCTCTACAGGGGCTGTGGGAGTTCAGCACCCACCACTCCAGTCCCTTGAGGAGGGGACCCATTGCAGGAACTTGGCCAGCACAGCTCCTAGATTCCCACCTCAAGGCCAGCACCTGCCTCTGTTGCCCTAAATGGCTCCTAGTCATAGCCCATCTGTGCTCTCACCAAGTCCACTCTGGGAGAACAGTGTTAGGGCAAGTCCAGATCCTGGATATAGGTCAGTAAAGGAAGTTACACATCCTGTGCTCCAAGGCCCATGGCCAGGCCTGGCTTTTCTGCTAGCACAGAGCCTGTGTTGTGCCCTGAGCCTTCTGTGGTTGTGGCAGGGTCATCATCCAGGCTTCCTCTGTGGGCACTTCTGGCCCCAGCGTAGCAGTCTCTCACTGGGGATGGTACCCTGCTCTCTTTAGTGCCCAGAGGCCTGGACCACCCAGCAAGGGCCAGGGCTTCTAGTCCCCAAGTGCCAGGGTCTTACCTGGTACTTTATTTCCTTTTGTCTTCCCAGGTGGCTGGAGATGCTCATGGTCTATCCACGGACCAACAAACAGAACCAGAAGAAGAAACGGAAAGTGGAGCCCCCCACACCGCAGGTAGGCAGTGGGTTTGCCAGGTGCCATCCCTTCAGTGGAGCCAGGGCTTGCAAAGAAGTGAGGGCTCCCTGGAGGTTAGAGAGTGAGGACACAATCAGGCCAGGGCTGAGGCAGTCATCAACCCTGCACATCCTTGTTGTGGGCTGTACAGCAGGGACTGAGCCACAGGGACCCACAACAAGGACAGAGTGGCCTGCTGGTATGCTCAGGGCTGCCCAAGGGAAGTTTCCAGCCAGCCAACAGTACACAGCTGTGACCCCCTCTCTTTGCTGTTCTGCTGGCAGCTTGTGAGGGGCAGCATGGGCAGCCTGCAGCCACAGTCAAAAGGACTCTGCACCCACAGGTGACCCTGCAGGCAGCCAGATGCAGTAGGATGGGGAGGAGAGTCCTGGAGTATAGTGGCCCATAAGGAGCTCAGAGGGGCCCTTGCTCCAACTCCCATGTGACCTGAGCAGGGCAGGGCATGGCTGGCTGGGGTGGTCCCTCCAGGCCCAGTTCTTCCCCACAGGCCACAGTCCTCCTTCCCACCCTGGCCAGTGTGCAAGGCTCAGAGCATAGAAGGGTCCTGCACTGCCTCACCACAGTCCCCACGTTCCTGGGGCCGTAGAGGAATGAGGTAACATTTCTGAGCCTCAGTTAATCAACTTGCAAAGTGGGCCTATTGCTGCCTAATTGCCAATATTGTTGTGAGCATGAAAGAAAGTTTTGGACTGATTATTGGTGCTCAGTAAATGTAATTCCTTTCCCCTCTATAGTATACACTACTGTTCCCAAGTGCTTTGCTTTGTCCTGAGCCTCATAGTCACCCTGAGAGGGAGCAGAGTGGGGTTGGGGGTCCCTTGGGCATCACAAGGCCAGAGGCCCACAGAAGTGAAGAGAGCCAGCCACAGGCTGCAGAGGTGGGGAACATGAACTGGCCTGGGCCCCCTTCTCCCCTCAGCCCCTTGGGCTGCCCTTGGATGTGCCTGCCCTGGCCAATCTCAGTCCATGGTCATCCACCCTCCATCTTGGGGTCAGGAAGAGAGGTGGGGGCACCCAAGCCAACATCCACTGGAAAGGAGATTTAGCTAACAAGAAGCCGGCAAAAAATACAGAGTGCTTCTTGGAGACAGAAAATAAAGCCTCCTGCTGTGGAATAGCAATTAACACGTAAATCCCCCAGAGCTGCCTGGTTTGAGAGAATAAAAAAACCACAGGCAGAATAACCATGTTTAGGGTTATGCTGTGTTTCCATGGTGATGCCTTGGAAACCGCAGAAGCAGAGCTCCTGCCTCCAATAAGGTAACTCCATGTGAAGAAGCCACTCTCATCCCAGGCCAGGGAGCTTTCTTACTCTCCTACCCTCACGACACCCAATTCCCCAAAACAACTAGCCATGACCAAACTTCAGCTCTTTGGTTGATAGAAGGGGCCAGCCACATGATCCCAGGGTGGGGAAGTTATCCACTTCCCCTGAGGTCTCAGAGTCTGGAACACAGGGGTCCAGCCTTCTGCATTCAGCTCCCTCCTGAGACAACCTTGCAGAGTCCTCCTTTCTACCCCTTGGTCCTGAGAGCATGCCATTTGAGGCTGCTTGTTTCCAGAAGCTTTGAACTTTAATCAGGAACCATCTCTTTATCAAGGCAGTCTTGTGGGGGTGACATGGGGGCACTGCAAAGGAGCAGCAGGGATCGTGGTTGAGATGGCGTCTCTGGATAGGCCTCCCTTCTGCGTGCAGCCTGATCCTAAAGGCATTCTCAAGGCCTAGGATGGGGCTAGGGGTAAGCTTCACACCTTCAGAGCACCTGTAGAGGTGAGTACCCAAGACTATATACTTGACTTCTTTCTCCATGGCCCAGTGTAGGCCCAGGAGAGTTTCAGACTGAACTAGTGGAGGGCTTGAAGCACTGGCTGTCCACTGTGCCCAGTAAGAATTAGCTTCTGCCCTTGAGGAACTCAGGTGGAATTAGCTTCTGCCCTTGAGGAACTCAGGTGGGACATTCTAGAAGGTTCTACTTTCAGAAGTTGGGGCCAAGGATCGCACTACAGGGGCAGCAGACAGCTTTTCATCTGAGGGCAGGGGTCTCAACAGAGTCCAGGGCTGGGAGAGGAGACTGGCTTGGTCCTAACCACAGCTTCCAAAGCCTGTGGTCTGAGAAGCACGGGCTCCAGGGAGCAGCTTCTTACTTAACTTGTGTTAGGACTCAAAGAAGGAAAGAGCCTGGAGCAGAAGGAAACGATGATCCACGTAGGTATGAAGGGCAGGAAAGATGGAGACAGGCGGAAAGCCCAGAGTTGTATTTCTAGCCAGGTTACCAGGTCCCAGGTCTCCACTTCGCAGGTGGACCTGAGGGAGGCCAGCTCCTCCATCTCCCAGCCCCCCAGATTCTTCTGCTTTTCTCTGGCTTTCTTCTGAGACCTGTAGAACCACAGTCCTCAGTGTGAGCCGAGACAGCACCACCGGGCCCACATGAGTGTCTCCTTCCTTAAGAATGCTGTTTTTTACTGGGGTGTCTACTGCCACCCACCCCCACTCCAAGTCAGAATCTTTCCTTCCCATCGGTTTCCCTGCTCCATGTTCCTGCTAGGAAAGTGAGGAGCCTTCTGAAACACCTGCAGAGAGAGGTGCCTGCTTGGCAGGCAGGGCTCTAGAGCAGCTTTTGCTTTGGGGAAGCGCTGCTGCCAGGGTGGGCAGTTCGGGTGGTTCTGCATCCAGCACAGCTGCCGGTTTCCCATAGGTAAGCATCCCAGAGTGCTGTGTTTGCTACAGGGACAGTTGGTCCTGGGGTGGCATCCCCTTGGGTCATTGGAGCCCTTGGGAAGCTTGTCAGGAGAAACCTTCACTGTTTGCCTCTGAGAAGCTGGCTTCTTCTGAGGGAGCCTTCAACCTGGGAGTCTGTCTGCTGGCGGCTCTGAGACAAGTAGGCAGTCAGGTGTGCATCCTGGGTCTGTGGGAAGAGCCTCCCTGCCTTTATCCTATACATGAGTCCTGGAATCCTTGCACAAGTGCCAACAGCTTTGGACCCAGAGCCCCACCCAAGGCAATGTCCCCCAACCCCATGGCCTTGCTGCTTCTGGGGCACATGGTGGAAACACTCAGACCCCCATGCTGCCCCTCACTGGCTGTGTGTGCATGGGCCCTCTGCCTCTTCTCTCAGCCCCTGTGGCCTTCCTTGAGAGGTAGATGACTGAAACTGGATGTATGGAGCCCAGCCAGGCTATCAAATAGCCTAGTGGTGACGCTGCATCTGCAAGTGTGCACCCACACATGCATGTAAAGAACCTGTCATCTGCAACCCTCTCCAAGGGCCCAAGCCAGAGAGGGACTAAGGTGGATTTCTAAAAATGAGGCTTGGCCATCAGGATGGAAGTGGGAGGTGGGCACTTGTATATCATGCTCTTGTCTTTTGCAAGAGAGCTCAGATGTGCTTCACTTCTGGAGAGAGGCCAAAGCCATCCTGTTGGCAGCCCTCTGGGCAGGGTTGTTGGAGCCCAGGTTGTGACCTGGTACTGTGGAGCATCTAGGGATCACAGCCCCGCTGTTGTCTGGACTCTGTGTCTTCCTAAATGCTTCCCCAACAAATGCTTCACCCTCGGGGAGCAATACCATTTCCACAACCTGGCGAGATTGGGGATTGACACTCTTTCCATCTTGGCTACTGGCTTGTATCTAGCTTGTGCATGTATGAGCTTGTGAGTGTGAGAGAGCATGTGCATGTGAATATATATTTGCATTTGTGAGTGTGGGCCTGTGTACAGATTCAGATGGAGTGTTTGGTGTCTTTGTTCTGTCTGCTATAATAAAATACCACAGATGGGTCAGCTTATAAATAATAGAAATTTTTCTCACAGCAGGCTGGTTAGTCTAAGATTAAAGTGCTAGTACTTTGGGGATCTAGTGAGGGCCCCCTTGCTGGTCCTCAGATGTCGAAGGGGCAGGGCAGCTCTCTGAGGCCTCTTCTATGAAGGCACTAATTCCATACATGAGGGCTCCACTCTCATGACCTAATCACCTCCTAAAGTCTCCACCTCCTGATACCATCACCCTGGGGGTTAGGATTTCAACACATGAGTTGTGGGGAGACACAGCATTGAAACCATAGCATTTAGTTTGCATCTGATGACTCTTCGCTTTACATAGAGTCTGGGCATTCCATTTTAGCTTCTTAGGAGCAAAAAACAGAGGCTGGGTAAGGCCACAGGGCTGGCCCAGACTTGGGAACTGTGAACTTGTTCTTGCATTCACCATAAGGATCTACAGATGACGCAGGACGTGTCTCAAGGGTGTGTTCTCTTTCCTCACTCTGTTCTGTCTCTTCTTATTCAAGTCTTGGATGCCTAGGAATGACAGATTTCGAAGCAGCTACTGTGGTCTCACTGTGAATGCCTGGCCCACTGTTACAGAGCACTGTCTGAAGATTCCAGCTCCCTGAGATTGTGTAGCTGGCCCGGGTGCCCCCCATAGCTGGACAGCCAGGACCTGTGACCCAGCCTGGGCTATGTGCTCCTGCACCTGCACAGATACCACTCTCTTCTCCTCCAGGAGCCTGGGCCTGCCAAGGTGGCTGTCACCAGCAGCAGCAGCAGCAGCAGCATCCCCAGTGCTGAGAAAGTCCCCACCACCAAGTCCACACTCTGGCAGGAAGAAATGAGGGCCAAGGACCAGCCAGATGGCAGCAGCCTGAGTCCAGCTCAGAGTCCCAGCCAGAGCCAGCCTCCTGCTGCCTGTTCATTGCGGGAACCTGGGCTGGAGAGCAAAGAAGGTGAGCAGGGGCCAGGCTGGCCTGTATGCACTAGAACGGCCCTCCCTCCCATCAGGGCTGGCACTGGGGACTCAGCCAACAGCTTTAGAGCCCAGTCACAAGTCCTGGACCTTTATTTCTCTTTGTCCGTCAGCCCTGTGGGTAGCACCTGGCCTGGTATGGACTGAGATTCCTGGGCTCCAGTCTTGGCCTTGCCCCTTCTGGCTCTTAAATTCTATCTTTAAAGGAGGAAAACAGCACCTGCTCTGTCAGCCCCAGTTGCTTGTCAGGAGAATCAGAAACATTTTGCAGCAGGGTCTGTGTCAGGCCCCTGTCACTGTACCATCGTGTTTCTGTGTGCATCCTGCCCCAAAAAGCAGTGGTCAGGCAGCTTTATCCCTCTGACTGTCCACATTCTGCCTGGGCCCCTGGCAGAAGGAGGGGAACAGGTACTGGGGAGGCAGCAGTTGGCATCCTCGTGCCCTGTTTTTTTAGCACTTTGGAATTGCCTGAGCAGGAGCAAGGCTTTTATCTTTGCCTCTCTTGTTCCCAGGCCCTAGAGGTCTCTGTAAGACACAGGCTGGGTTTTCCCATCTGTGTTTTGTCTAGATTGTTAAAGATAAGTGAGCAGCTGTGGCCAGCCCAGCTTACTCTGGCTGCATGTTTCACATGCGCTCTGGGTGGAAGGTGTCTCAGTCTTCCTCTCGGGCCTATCCATGATAAACATCTATTTACTCTATCTTACTTCTGCAGAAGTCCCCTGCCCCTTCCCGCCCCCAGAATGCACTAAAAGACTGAAGGGGACGGGCATGGTGGCTCATGCCTGTAATGCCAGCACTTTGGGAGACCAAGGCGGGTAGAACACCTGAGGTGAGGAGTTTGAGACCAACCTGGCCAACATAGTGAAACCCTGTCTCTACTGAGAATACAAAAATTAGCTGGGTGTGGTGATACATGCCTGTAGTCCCAGCTACTTGGAAGTCTGAGGCAGGAGAATCCTTGAACACAGGAGGTGAAGGTTGCAGTGAGCCAAAATTGTATCACTGCACTCCAGCCTGGGTGGCAGAATGAGTGAGATTCTGTCTCAAAAAAAAAAAAAAAAAAGACTAAAGAGCTGGTTGAGTGTCAGCTTCCCCCTCGATGGTAAGAAGCAGTTGTTGGTGGGTGTCTTACATCCTGAGGTACAGATCTGCTCTCCCAGCTGAGCCCCCAGACTAGACATGTAGGGCCTGCCTGCCAGCCTGGCTGAGAGGCAGTCAGCTGCAGGGGAGAGATGGATAAGGGAAAAAAGCATGCACGGAATATTTCATGCCCATCCATGGTTCTTAATATCTGCCCTTGAGTGGGCTGTGCTGTAAATTAGAGATGGGAGGTAGAAAGTCCCCTGCTTGGGTCCTACATGGGCTTTATTTAAAAAGTCCTCAAAGCAAAGCTGGCAGCAGGTTGAGTGCAACTCCTCCCTCCCACTGTCCCTTCCAGAGGAGAGCGCCATGAGTAGCGACCGCATGGACTGTGGCCGCAAAGTCCGGGTGGAGAGCGGCTACTTCTCCCTGGAGAAGACCAAACAGGACTTGAAGGCTGAGGAGCAGCAGCTGCCCCTGCCGCTCTCCCCTCCCAGCCCCAGCACCCCCAATCACAGGTACAGTTGCCCCGAGTCACCCTCCCGGGAGCTCGGTGGTCCCCTTCCTTCCCCAGGTCCTCGACTCCCCCACCGAATGGTCTACAGCATCTCCCTCGGCTCCCTGGATGTGGCCAGCCAGCCACCTGCCTACGTGGACTCTGGCAGCACTGGGGGGCGGGGGACAGAGAGACTGGGGAGCACCTTTGCCTTTAAAGCCAGCAGGCAATATGCCACCCTGGCCGACGTTCCTAAGGCCATCAGGATCAGCCACCGAGAAGCCTTCCAGGTGGAGAGAAGGCGGCTGGAGCGTAGAACTCGGGCCCGGAGCCCTGGCAGGGAGGAGGTGGCCCGTCTGTTTGGCAACGAGCGGAGGTAAGGAGCAGGTTAGGGCTGAACAGTCAGATCCACACTCATGCCCTCCCACCCATGCACATACACTCACACTCTCTTTCTCTCACACACAGTCCCCAAGCCTCCTTTGGGGGAGCATACTTTCCGTTCAGAGTGTAGTGGGATTTTCCCTCCAGGCCCAAAACTCAGCTCTTGCAGCCAAAATGCAGAATATCTGAACATCAGAGATCAAAGCCAAGAATAGCAGTTTTCACATCTGTGCCTCCTAGGACTGGGACCTTAAGGTTTCCTGGTGATTCCTGGCTTCCTGCTCCTTGTGGGGCTGGATCTTTTTCTCCTGGGCCATTTCTATTCACTTAAGTGGCATGGAGGCAGGGAGACCCTAGGGCTACACATGGTGATAGAGGCACTCCTCACCCTGGCAGTTCCAGGGTGGGCAAAGGGCATTGAGAGAGATGCAGGGCAGACAGTCATGCCCAGGAAGGTGGGGGGCAGACAGCACAGTTTCCTCTCAAGGACATGCTCCTTGGGTAGCCACAGCACCAGGAACCCTGAGGCAGCCTGTGAAGCAACCGAGCACCCAATAGCTTTGCTTTTGCCCTCCAAGGGAGCATTGCTTTTGGCCCTCTAAGACTTTGGCTGGAAAGAAACAGTTTTAACAGCCGGGCTTAGGGTAGGGGGCCAAGGTGCACAGGTGCAGAACTTGACTGCTGCCTAAGAAGAGGGAGGGGCCATTCCCTGCCTTGCCCTGCCCTTGTTTGCCAGAGTTTCCTAGAGAACTAGAAAAGAGCTGGATACCATTTTAGGCCTCCAAGCCCAGATCAGACCCAAGTGCCCAAGCACGCCTTCGATCAGGCTTGCACCCCTACATCTGTAAACTGAGGCTTTGCCTTGACAGCAGGGGTCCTCAGCCCAGTTTATCAATAGACTTACAGACTTCTGAAGGTCCATGATGGCCTGCCTCCTCAGCAAAACAGTTCCACAGTATATATGGGCACTATTCTGGGAAGAAAACCCATAGTTTTCATTAGTTTCCCAAGGTTCACTGTCAAGAAAAGGTTCAACACATAGTTCTGGAAGTCTCAGAGCATCCTCACTTCCCCAACGGCAACCTGGAGCTCAGAGTTAGAGACGCTACTAAGAGGGACAGATGAAGGCAGCCATGGGCTTCCATGCCTCAAAGGGCAGGTAGAGGGAAGTGTTTTTACCTCCTGTGCCCTTTTCTTCTGAACACCCACATTAGCTGACAGCCCACCCACTCTTCTAAACGTCCCAGATGAAAAGGACCTGTGAGCCTGCAGGTTAGTCTCCAGGATAAGGAAGCATCTCCCAAAGATATTGCTCTTGAGAGGAAAATGACACGTTGACTTCCTAGAGAAAGGAAGGGCAACCAAGTGGTTCCCAGCCCCTGCCTGGTGCCCCAGGGTGCTCTGCTAAGCACTTCACTGCCTTAACGTTTCATAGTAGCCTGATGAGGACCTGTTACTACCGCCCCCCCACTGTAGACATGAAAACTGAGGCTCAGGAGTAGTGACTTCTCACAGTGGATAGCTGATGCAGATCCCGGTGGGGCCTTAGCCAGGAAGTCCATGGTCCCATCCTGTGACCCAGGACTGATGCCAAGGGTGCCCTTTTAAGCAATCAAAATATAAGTAAAGGGTTTTGCTAGAGAGAGGAGGAGGCCAGTGGGTGGGCAGGGGAGGCTTCACGCTGGCTGGCAAGCAGGCTGTGTGTCGTCGTGGCTCCAGAGCAGGATCAGCTCTGTCCTGGTTTAGCGTTAGACCACAGAATTAGCATTCAGCGCACCTGCTTGGCTTGGCTGCTTCTTCGAGGGACTCCTTTTATACTTGTTCTGGTCTCCTGGCCTGGGATAGGTGCAGTCTCTGGGGCTTTGTACTCTGCATGCACTGCCACACGGGGACAGGTTTTTTCACCTGGTGCTGGTCTTGCCAGTTCTGCATACTAATACTGCAGCATCCCTTTCTTCTGACCCTGGTGACATCAGATTAGCTACTGTCACTTTCCAAGGCCTGCTCACTGGATCCCTAGTAGCTTACCCTGTACTTAACTGGATTCCTGTCCCCTAGTTCATGAGAACAGAATCTCCAAATTGGCAAGAAATTGTCCGCAGCTGCCTGGAATGGCAGCCACAACAGGTGTGCCCAGGAGCCAGCCTGCTGGGACCACAGGGTTGGTTTTTTGACAAGCCACAGTCATCTAGGTAGGCCTGTCTGAACCTGACCAACTGTGGGTTTCTATGTGTCTGTTCCTCAGACTTCCAGAGTGTTTCTTGGATAATGAGTCAACTCTGCTGCCAAGTGGGGGAAGCTGTGGTCCTGGTGGACCTGCTGGTGACTGGCAGCAAGGCCAGCTCCCCATGCAACCCTAACCCCCTGCCCTCAGCACAGGGTTTCATGCCCTAGTAGCCCTGGAGCTACAGGGTGCAGGCCCAGTTTTCTATGCTGACCAGTAAGGCGCTTGCTGTCCCACCTGCAGTGCTTCCAGGGCATCAGTTAGTAACTTCGCACCTACCCCAGTAGATCACAGCAGCCATTGCTCGAGCCTGTGGTCTTACAGGATCCCTAGACCCCCATGCAAAGCAACTGTAGCAAGTGCCTTCCCTCTTCTGTGACTCCTCTCTGGATCCCCACAGTACCATGGCATGCGACTCTCGTAGAATTCAAGCCCAGCAGCCCTTCACTGCCTTCCTGGGGCTTTCTAGGCCCCAGTGCTGGGCAGAGAAGACCTCATGCTGGAAGTGACGGCACTGAGGCCCGTTGGTGGGACTTGAATCTCACCCAGATCCCATCACTGGCTCAAGTGTGGTGGATGCCCAGCCTGCACTTACCCAAGCTTTCCCTGGGTGCCCAGGAATTCCAGCAGCTTCCTTAGCTTCCTGCTCTCACGATGCCACGGCCTCTCCTGCTCCCCCATCCCAGCGCCTGCCTCTGCTGCCGGTTCTGGCAGGCTGGCCTGGTACAAGCTTCTTTCCTAAGAAAGATGCTTTGTGTGGAAGTGCAGGGAGAAAGTGGAGCCTGGGGCCCTCAGAGTCCAGCCCTGGACCCTCCTTGCTTCGTGGTGAAGACCCCTTGGACAGCTGGTTTTCAGTTTTCCCTTACACTCCCTGAGAAGCAGCTGGCCTCTTGGGAGAGGTGGGGTCTCAGGATTTGATCTCGTTTCCTCTTTTTCCTTGTGGAGATAATTAGGCTTCCTGGCTTCGGAGCCCTTCACTCGCTTCCCCTCAGTTCTTATCCTCTTCTCTAGAACAACAGTGACACCCTCTCTGCCAGGTAACTTAGGTGTCCCTGGGAGAACAGGCCCCAGCCCTGTGAGAAGGGGGCCACCCTCCTGACACGGTGATGCCCAAGCCCCCCAGGTGAGCAGTCCCCGTGAGCGGAGCCTCAGCTGGCATGTCCCCCATCTCTGACCCCACCAGGGTGACTCCTTGCCACTGGTGGACAATCATGGTCTCTCTCCCTCTTCAGTAATTACTTTGGGTTTTTGCTTCTTTAATTCTTTGGGTAATTTTGGTTCACCATTATTTGATTTGAAAAAGCAGTGCTTTTCCGTGTATTCATTTCCCAGCTTTGTTTTCTTTCAGGTCTTGCCTCTGTGCTCTCCTGCTGTGCCGCTGGGTGGTGCTGCACCTCCTCCACCCGCTTCACCCCATCTCAGCTCCGTCTCCGGCAGTAGACAGCCTGAGGAGGCCGCCAGCCCTCTCACATGAAATCAGCCTGCTTTGTTTTTGTTTTAATTTGGTCTTTGATTCCTTTTACTGTTGGCAGAAACAATGTTAATTCCAGGGCCTCTTTCTTGCTAAATTTTGGGGTGGGGGCTGCTCTGTGATCCATGAGGGATGCAATGAGAATGGAGGCCACCCTCAGAGGTGATGGTTGCCTACCTTTTGATCATGTCTGTGGCTCAGGAGAGGCTGCTGGGTGCCAAGCTGTGTGAATGCTGAATGGGTCAACACCACAGAGCCTGTGGGGCCTCCAGCGTGAGGGCAGAGAGCAGGGGCGAGAACAGGCCTGGTGGGAGGGAGGGCCGTGGAGGGATGCAGGTGGAGCTCAGGTTGGCTGAGCACATGTGTAGACAACCTCTATGCTGTGCAAACCTCAGGGAAATCAGGCCCAGGCCAGGCTGGGCATGACCTTACTGCCACCTCAGGACCTCATGTCCTCTCTTGCAGGAGGTCCCAGGTGATTGAAAAGTTTGAGGCCTTGGACATCGAGAAGGCAGAGCACATGGAGACCAATGCAGTGGGGCCCTCACCATCCAGCGACACGCGCCAGGGCCGCAGTGAGAAGAGGGCGTTCCCTAGAAAGCGGGTGAGCTTCTCGGGGGTGGCTCGGGTTCGGATCAGCATGCACTCCATGTGCCAAGTCCCCTCCACACACGCCTAGGATGCACTGCTGCCAGGCTTCTGCTCTCTGACTGCCTCCTCTGCATAGTGACCACCTGGTATGCAGGCCTGTCTCCTGCAGCTTCGTATCAGAGCCTTCTCCGTCTCTGCTAAAGGATATTCTCACATGTTTTAGATCCCAAATTTAATTAGAGTCACTCTCTTCCTCTCCGAGGCAGCCCGGAAACAAGGCTCAGTGTCACACCATAACTCTTTCTTTCAGGACAGCTGCACCCCTCATTTCTCCACTCAGCCCAAGGTAGACTCGGCTTCTGAAATCCTCCAGGGTACCTGCCTGCTGCTTTTGTGGCTGGCCAAGTCCAAGCTCATCTTCTCCTGGCTTCTCTCTTGTTCACAAGGTGCCTAGTGCCCACTGCCTGGCCCATAGCCTGCCACCTGCCGCCACAGATCCCAGGTTTCTTCCTTCTGTGACCCAGAGAAGCTGGAGGATGGGGTGGGACCAGAAAAGTGATGGTGACCGGGTATCCAAAAAAAAAAAAGGCTGCTCTATTAACCAGGGCATCTCACGACACGGGTCCTGTTCTGGCCCTGCTGCAGACTTGCTGTGGGGGCTTAGGCAAATCACTGCCCCTCACCAGGAGTAAGGGCCTGGTGGCCCTTGGAGGTGTGGACAGCACCAGCTCGTCCCTCACCTGCCCATGTTGCCGTGGGCTGCACTGACTGGCGGCTGCTCTCTGCCACAGGACTTCACCAACGAAGCCCCCCCAGCTCCTCTCCCAGACGCCTCGGCTTCCCCCCTGTCTCCACACCGAAGAGCCAAGTCACTGGACAGGAGGTCCACGGAGCCCTCCGTGACGGTGAGCCCAGGCGCTGTGTCCTCCGGAGGCCGTGCTCCTCTGCTTCTGGTCACTCTGAGGCGCTGTCTGTTTCTGTCTATGCATCCCTGCCAGCTGTCCCTATGTGCACAGGCCCTCGTGTCTGTGAGCACCCCCACCCACCAACCCACAGGCCGTCGATCGCAGATTCTGTGTTTCTTCCCTTTTCTGGTCTTAGCAGAACCAAAGGCTCCATGGCATCCTGTGCTCCAGGAGGAAGCCCTGCGGAGGAGGCCACCTCTGCCAGGCAGACTCCTGACTCTAGGAGGCAGGGCTGCAGCAGGGACCTTCTACTCCTCTGGCTTTGGGCATTTGATTTTGTGGCACTTTGGAGTCAGGAGCCATGTCTTGCTAGAGCTTGTCTTCTTCTCCGCTTCATGCTTCAAGTGGAAGAGCAGACCTTGCCCTGGGTCCTCCAAAGGCCTCAGAGCTATGACAGCAGGGGTGCAGGAGGGACTGGTCAGGGTACAGGAGCAAGACCACCTCAGCATGCTGTCTTCAGCCTCCATGGGAGCCTGGAGCCTGCTCACTGCCTCTTGTCTCCTCCTTGCTGCCTGCAAAGCAGCTCACCAAGGGTCTCCAGCCTGCCCCAGGGATTGGGGGCTGCCAACCACAGATTGATGTGTAATGTGGAGTGTGAGGAGGAGTAAAGTTTGGGTTTCTCCTTGTCTGGGTTTTGCTTCAGGTGACCTGAACAAAACCACTCGGTTCTCCGTCAGCTTAGCTGGGAGCTCCTGTCCCCAGCAGCCAGCAGAGAGCACCAGTAGGGAGCCCACCTGCATAGGCCTTGCCATCGGGGGTTGGACTGCAGGTATGGCTTCAATGACATAACCACGATATGGACGTTAATAAGTTTTTGTTAAAGATCCACAGGCTAGGCAGGCTGTCAGAGGGGGGCAGGTGGTAGGCCCACACCTCAGGTCCTGTGCCACAATGGCAACTACAAGCATGTAGGAGAGGACCTCCCTATTTAAGGGTTTCTTGGGTTAGGGTGTCCTAATTTCACAGTGTTGCTTTTGATTGGGTGCCTCAAATAACTAGCAGCAGGGAAGTTGCACCGCTTGGCAGGATGTTGGGATTGAAACAGGGCTCTATAGAGGGACTTCTTATCTCTCTGGGTCAGCCTTGGCCAGACCTAGGCAGCAGCCACCTGTGAGTGGTTCCTCCCTCACTCCTCAGAGACAGGATTCTGAGCAGAAGCTCCCAGTATGCTCTGTCCTGGTAGTTGTCCTGACAATTTCTTGCCTGTTCTCACTTAGTCTCGCTCCTTGGAATAATAAAAAAAGACATCAAAGCTGGTTTCTGAGGAGATGGCTGTAGAAAAGTGGAGAGCACCGGGGACCAGAGGTGGGGTGACCCGTGTCTCTGTGGGGCCCAGCCAGGTGGGCTGCAGGTGGCACTGCTCTCTCAGGATACTCTTCAGGTTCCAGGTGTGTCTGGGCAACACAGGTGGAGAAAGGACAGAGCCCTGTGCCTGGGTGCTGCCCCGCTGTCTGCTGTCCTGCTCCTTGACCTGTGGGGAATACAGGTCAAGCCTGCTCCTGGTGGAGAAATGGCCGGAGGGTCTCAGCGGGGCTGCAGCTGCTGCTTCCTAAAACCACACATCTCTGTTTCCCAGGCTTCCTGTGGCTTCTGCAAGAACTTTTGAATCAATTCTTTCAGTCTTCCCTGCAGATGTTTCCCTTCAAATAAAGTGCTCTGTGACTCTTCTTCTGGGCTTGTTTTCTGCCCCCCAGATAGGCCCTGTGCTGTGAGCCCTGTACAGGCTGGAGCCCACGCCGCTCACAGGGCAGTGAGACCATACCTTCTTTCCTGCCAGCCTGCCAGGCCCACCATCTCCTTCTTGAAGGTTGAGCATGCCTATAGAAGGCAGGTTGTGGGCAGCACCCACCAGGGTGAGGGGGCTGCACAGGCTTGTCTGGCAGGTGGAGAAACCCCTTTCCTGGTACCCGCCTCATCTGGACAGCAATACCGGCCCCATCAAACACCTATGACCCTATCGGAGTCTCCTCTGAGCTGTTTCTTTTTCTCCCTTTCTCACTCAGCCCGACCTGCTGAATTTCAAGAAAGGCTGGCTGACTAAGCAGTATGAGGATGGCCAGGTGAGTGTGCAGGGTTGCCGTGGCCCCTGGGGAGTCTTGGGGCAGGATGAGGGTGAGCTGACCTTGTCCCCAGCCAGTCGGCGAGCGCTGGCTCCATGCCTGGCTCCTCCATGCATGCCCCTTGTCTTACAGACCAAGGCTGTGGCTGAAATTCCCATCTGCTCCTAGAAGTGCAGGCACACAGCCTCCATTTTTGCAGTGGAGGGTGCTCTGGAGGGGCGCTCAGTCGGCCTGTCTGCTCATGGCAAGGGGTCTTGGCCTCAGGCCTTAGGGATGCCTTATAACACTAGCCCCCACTTGGTGATCTTTCCTAAAAGTTCTTTAGGGGCCTGGCTTCCCCAGGGACAAAGAAAGCCTCTGGCTGTGGGGTTGGCTTATGTTTCCATGCAAGCTAGCCAAGTAGACGGTAGCCTAGCACTCTAGCACTCTCATGCGTGAGACCCCTCAGCTGCAGTGGCAGTGTTAGCCCTGGAAAGAGCAAACATGGTACATTCTTGCCATGAGACTCAAGCAGGAAGAACCATCTGAGGCTGGACCTGCCAGCCCACCTTGACCCTGTGCTGTGGGCTGGAAGGCCAGGGCTCCCAAGGAGGCATGAAGAGGAGCCTGCTGGGTCCTTACCTAAGAGGCCCCGAAACCCAGCCCATCCGCACTCCCTTCCTGCTTCCTGAGCTGCTATGGCAAGACATCCTCTTTCTCTCTCCTCCATATCAAATGCCCTTGGCCTGGCCTGAAGATTCAAGGTCCCCTCCTTACTGCTCACAGTGAAGACTTGGTCTCTAGCTGGTTAGTTACCCGTGCAGGCTGCCACCTGCAGGTGGAGATGCTGTTTCACAGCCACCTTTCTGTTCCGATGGGCCCAGCCTGTTTGCAGCCTCTAGTTATTGAGGACTGCACGGCCTGGCCACCAGCCACACCACTGGTCATAGAGTCCACAGCCAAGCCCTGCTCAGCTGTCTGTGCTGCGTCTTCACTGGAGGGTTGCAGCTTAGCGAGCGTCCTGAGGACGTGAGTGCATGGCTGCCTGCGGGTCCCAGTACAGTCCCCTGTGTGCTGTCAAGGGAGTGGGTCAGCCTGTCCCCTGCTTTCCCTGTGCTGGGAAGGCCGCACAGGCTGGCTGTGCATTGCCGTGGAGTGGCAGGCATGCTGTATGGGAGTTGGTAGTCGAGTCTTACTTCTTTTCTTCCCCTTCAGTGGAAGAAACACTGGTTTGTCCTGGCTGATCAAAGTCTGAGATACTACAGGGATTCAGTGGCTGAGGAGGTGAGTGTCTGGGCTTTGCTTCTGCTGTGGAGACAGCTGGAAGGGTCCAGGTAGCATCTGGGGCTGGGAGATCTGCTTCCCCTAGGCTGATGTCTCCACTCCTGAGGACAATGCCCTTCAGTGGTGTTCCCTTGCCAAAGGTGTGTCCATATTGCCCTCAGGTTTCCCAGTCCCAGCCTGGTGGGAAGGTGAGCACAAGATCAGCCTTTGTCCTTGTGACTATTTTCCTGGCTATGATGCCAGACTTCATCAAGGCCCTGAATTAGGTGCCTACATGCAGTGGATTTGGGCAGCTTTTATTTTCTCTGTTCTTTGAAAAGCACTGAAATTTGAAAACTCAGGATAAACAGTTTTGTTTTTTCCACAAAGAGATTTCATGGTAAATGGAGTTGGAAGAATTTAGCTAAATCTTGTCCCCTGCCTTCTGGACAAGGACAAGATATGATAGATGAGCTTTGTTGGGCCACTTGGCAATCCTGATTCTGTGGTCAAAGAACAACTAGAAGGGGCTTTCTTTTTTCACCTACAAATAAAATAACCTCTTCTAAACAGTTTGGCAAGCCTCTTCCGCCATTTCCCCAGTAGTTCTACTCCAGGAATCCCTCAGATATACTTCCACATACTCAGGTTAGTCATTCCCACACATTTGCAATAGCCAGAAGATTGGAAAGAGCCTAAATACCCATCGCTAAGAGCTAGAGTATCAAATACTCTGAGCCAGTCTTTTACAGACTAAAGGCGGTAGTGATAAAAAGTAGGGGTAGGAAAGTGTGGGCAGCGGGCCTCTGGTGGTGTTCATCGTTAGGGAAGTAAGGAGCCTGTGTAAGTGTTTGGTTGTGCATGCACAGAACAGCACTTCCAATTGTGATCTGTAGACCTCTGGGGGTCCCAGAGGCCCTTTCAGGAGAGCAGTGATGGTTAAAATGATTTCTAATATTAAGATGTCATTGAACTTTTTTTTACATGCAGCCATCTGCACTGATGGTGTAAAAGCGATGAGAGGCAAAGCCACTACTAGCACTTGGCACAGTCCCAGTTGTAACAACAGGCTAGACCAGTGGTCACTGGATTCTTCACTGCCTTACATTTTAAATAATGGTTTTAAAGTAAATAAAGATCCTTGAAGGACCAGTAGAAGTTATTAATTCTATGAAGTCTCAATCTTTAAATGGCCATCTTTTTAATATTCTGTGATTTGAAATGAGAAGCATCACCTAGCTGCATGCTGGAGTATGCTGGCTTTCTCATGGAAAGGACTCATGTGATTGAGTTGCCAGCTGACCTAGCAGTTTCTCTGTGGAGCACCATGTTTACTTGAAAAACAACTGATAGGCAAAACTGTTGTCATTCATTTTGGGTGTTTGGCATATTTTTTCTGAAAATGAACCAAGTTAACTCATTCCTCTAAGGAAAACAACTGACAGAGTTTGTTGCCGGTGGTATCATTTGAGCTTCCAAGCAAAAATTAGAGCTTGAGAAAATTTGTATTCACCATTACGAACTTCCCTTTACTTACATTCTTCTGATGCAATAGGTGGTGGTATTAGCAAAGGTGATATTTTAATCTTGCATAATGAAATGTGTAGACATTTGCTACGTGTAGCTATGCATAACTTAATATTTCCCATGTGACCAATACCTGTTACAAAAGCATGCATGGGTTTTAATGTAACACAGTACAAAGAGTTTATGATTTCAATGCCACATGGTAGTTAACCTTTAAGAGCCTACTACTTATCAAAGAACAGCCACAACTATCTGAAAAACCTATTAAAATACTTCCTTTATTGTCCAGGCACGGTGGCTCACACCTGTAATCTCAGCACTTTGGAGGCTGAGGCAGGCAGATCACCTGAGGTCAGGAGTTTGAGACCAGCCTAGCCAACATGATGAAACCCCGTCTCTACTAAAAATACAAAAATTAGCCAGGCATGGTGGTAGTCGTCTGTAGTCTCAGCTACTCAGGAGACTGAGGCAAGAGAATAGCTTGAATTCAGGAGGCAGAGGTTGCAGTGCGCCAAGATTCATGTCACTGCACTCCAGCCTGAGCAACAGAGCAAAACTCCGTCTAAAAAAAAATTGCTTTCTTTATTCACCAGATTGAATGCAGAAACAAGAATCCAGCTGTCCTTTCTGAAGACAGATGTTAGATTTGCAAAAATTAAAAGCAGTGTGACTCTTATCACTGATTGTTTAATTAAATTTTATTTTAAAATGAAATGAGGTTATTTTTCTCAAATGAACAAATATATTTAAATATTTCAGTTTTAATTTCTAACACAGTAAATATCATCAGTAGATGAAATCCACATAACAGAAACTCTTCTAGGGTCCTTAGTTTTTAGGAATGTGAAAGAGCAACATATTTGAGGACCACCGGTGTGAACTATCTTTGGCCAGATACAGGGACAAAGGGTGGTGTGGTTGCACCCAGGGAGAAACATGGGTCGTGCAGTGGTAGGATAGACGGTATCCTCACTTGTCAGTGTGTGTACTATTAAAAATAAAATCAGTGCAGGAAATCACTTATGGAAATTAGGCATTGATTCTACTTCCTAAAAATCTCAAGACCCTTTCATTTCTCTCTGCAGGCAGCCGACTTGGATGGGGAAATTGACTTGTCTACATGTTACAATGTCACAGAGTATCCAGTTCAGAGAAACTATGGCTTCCAGATACATGTGAGCCCAGGGATGGAAGTGGGGCCACAGTCTTGACAGGCAGGGGCACGTGTCAAAGAGCCTGATATCTGGCCTAGGGGCACTTCTGGGCAGGCCTGATGCAGCATGTGTGGTCAGCACTTAGTCTTTCCCACTAGCCTTGACACCTCTGTCCTGTGACACCTGACCCTCTTCCCCAGTTCATGATCTGAACAATACATTAGACATTAGTATCTTTTTTCTGAAGACTGCTGAAAGGATTTTTGTTTCTGAAGATTCTTTTCTTTTTTTTTTTTTTTGTTTTTTGTAATGCTAGAGTTGGGGCAGTTGGGAGGACGTGGGGTATGGGGAATAAGAATGAAGTGTTAATCAATTATTTACATCTGTTCATTACTCACTTATTCGTGTGTTTGTTCATTCGTTTACTTAAAATCTATTTTTTCCCAAAATCTTGTGAGGTACTCAGATGAGCAAGACATTGCTTTGTTCTTTAAAAAAAAAAAAATCTTATTGGTAGGACAAAATGGTTCTTATTGGCTGTTTCTTCAAAACTATGTGGATCAAAGGCTGGCTGCAGTTAGCCAGACTCCAGGTTAAGGGCACAGTCCTCCATACTGCCACATCTGCCACCACTTCTTCCCCCGCCACCCCCCCAAGACAGGGTCTCGCTCTGCTGCCCAGGCTGGAATGTAGTGGAACAATCATGGCTCACTGCAGCCTTGAAATCCTAGACTCAAGTGATCCTCCTACCTCAGCCTCCAGAGTAGGTGGGACTACAGGTGCATGCCACCATGCCCAGCTAATTATTTGTTTTTTAGGGAGACAGGGTTTCACTATGTTCCCAGGCTAGTTTTGAACCCCTGGGCTCCAGCAGTCCACTTGCCTCACCTTCCCAAAGTACTGGGATTATAGGCATGAACCACTATGCCCAGCCCTGTCCCCACTCTGACACCAGTTGCAAGTACAGAGGTTTCCAAAACCACCTTCCAGTCTGAGAAGTCACTAGAATGACTCACAGAATTCAGGAAAGTACTGTCTTTACAATGAGTTTTATTATAGAAAAAAGCATACGAGCCAGAACCAGCCAAAGGAGAGCCATGTGGAGTAGAATCTGGGACTGGGGGAGTCACAAATGCCAAAGTTTCTGCATCCTTGGGGACATGGTGCCCTCTTAGCCCTGATGCAGGGCAGTACGCAGAGCATCTCCAGGAAGCTCACTGGAGCCCCAGTGTTGAGCTTTAGGAGGCTCTGTAGCTGCTGTGGTTGATGGAGTTGTCCTCACCGTTGAACTCCACCTACAGCCCTTCCTATTGTGGTCGGCTGCTTTCACATGGCCCAAACCCCAACCCTCTAATGGCTTTCCTCTAATTTCCTGCTTCTAGCCAGGCCAGCCTCCACCCTGAGTTAGCTTGTCAGGATGGAGTGTCAGGTGGTCCCAGGGGACCACCATGAATAACAAAGACTCTGGTCATCGAGGAAATTCCAAGGTTTGCAAGTTACCTCCCTGGAACCAGGACAGAGGCCAGGCCTCTCTTTGGGTAAAGTTAGTTCATCACTCGCAAGGGCTTTAAGAATAGGTGGAGAGTGTGATGGATCAAGAGCTGCCACCATGGGCTTGGGCCCTGGCCCTGGTACTTGGTTTCTCACACAAGGCTAGACTCACCTGTAGCAGAGTCTTACCTTAAAATTTGGGGGCCCAAAAATACAATTGTATTGCTATGTTGAGAGTTGATCCTCTATTTGGGGCTGACTCAAATTGACCCAACTTAGAGAAGACTAAAGTATAGACCCGAAGGCCAGTGTGTTCATTTACTAGGAAAATCCTGGCCGCCAGCCCACTGGGCTGCTGGCTGTGGCTTCCTGTGTGCAGGCGTCAGTGAGAGGAGCTGAGTCACAGTTGGAGGCTGCACTTTCAGCGTGGCACTAGGGCGGGGCATGAACTGTCTGCTGTTAGCAGCCTGCACTGTTCAAGTTTCGAGGCCCCTCTGCCCACATCCCCTGTGGGAGATGCCCAGTGATCCTCCTCTCCTGCCATCTACCTCCCATCTTCATGAGCAGCTTTCTCCAGGCAGGGCACACCTGAAGTCTGAGAACTTGCCCCACTCTCCTAGTGACAAATGAGGGCATCAGCCAGTCTCACCCACTGATCAACCCCTCCTCACTTTACCCTGGTAGGGCTTACTTATCCTGATGACTTTCTGTGAACCCCAAGTACTGAGAGTTCTAAGGAATGAGGAGGTGCTTCCAGTGTGAAGACTTCATGGAGGAGGATCCCTCGAGGCTCAGCAGGAAGGCTGAGTGTGAAAGCATGTCCCAGACTGTATTCCAGACCTGGAGGCACAGAGAGCACAGAGCCAGTCTGGGACCAGAGTGCCGGGTTGAAGGTCAGGTTGGGGCTGGTCTTCAGTGCTTTTGGAGAGCACTGAAAGGTGTTGGAAGACACCAGTCAATTGTGTGTTCATGATACATGACTGGCAGGACGTGCAGGTTGATTAGAAAGGAGCCAGGCAGGTTGGCATGTGAGGCTGGGCAAGAAAAGAAGGAGTGACACCCGGGAGGAAGAGGTGAGGACAGGACCAGGACCCAGAGCATGACAAGGCCCTGCCCAGAAGCCAGCAGAAGCATGGGGATCCCTGAAATTCTGGCAGTGATCCATTTGAAGCATGATGGGCTCTCAGAACATTAGGCAGCCGCTGGGAAAGAAAAATCAGCTGGAGAAAAGGGCTCTATGTGGAGCTCTGAGGCCAGACTCCAACAACACCCACACCTGGGGGTAGAGAAGGTAGGGCACCCACCTCAGCTCATGAGGACATGAGAATTGATGGAGGACCAAGCTGAGCAGTGGTGGTGTCTTGATCAGGCATCTGGAGGGGCAGGTCAGGTCCCAGCTGTGTTTTGTGGCACGTCAGGCTGGCACATGATCTGTTCTGGCCCCTAGCCAGGCTAGTAGCAGCCATCTGAAAATCGTCCCTGTGAGTGCATCCTGCCATCAGCTTCCCTGCTGACCTGGCTGCTGAGTCTGCTTGTGAGCAGCTCTCAGTTCAGGGCTGCAGCCCTCACTTCTGTTGGGTAGGCACCTGTAGGTGCAGTAGCTGGCCTCCAGCTCCATGCAGACCACTTGGCCCTCCCCTTTCCAAAGGCACCCAGGCAGGGCTGCTCAGGGGTCCAATGGTCATGTCATAGAGCTATGTGCTCTTTGCTTTGTCCTACCTGCTGCCCCATCCCCACCCAGAACAGTCTCTCCCACCCTACCGCCTTGGACAAGTACCTAGGGCAAGCCCTAGACTCCGCCTCATCCAAGCAGGAGTCCAGGGCTTGTCCTACATGCTCCCCAACCCAGCCAGCCAGGCACTGTGCATACCCCCTTTGTTACTTCTGAGCTGCCCCGTTCTCTGCCATCACCTTAATTTTCATCACTTGGACAACTGCAGTAACCAACCAGCAGGTTTCCTTGCCTTTTCTCAGTGCCACCAAGACCCTGATACACCTTGTTCTTGACCACTCCCCGGGCCCTATCATGCCATGTGCCTGTGTGGGTACAGACTGCAGGCGCCACTTCCCCCACCCAAGACACATGCCCTTCCCCATTCCCTACCTCCATGCATGCTCAGCACATGCTGATTTTGCCCTTCCCCCAAGGCTGGGAACTCCTTAAAGAGAGGGGCCCAGTGTCCTCTGTCTGAACTGGGGAGGATGATGGTGCATAGTGGGTGCCCAGTAACTGTGAGCTGACCTTACTGAGAGAAGATACCAGATTCACCATTGCCACAGATATACATCCCTGCCACAGCTTTGTCTCCTGCTCACCAGCTCCCTCGTGTCCCAGTAGTGGGCACATGTGGCATTCCTAGAAGGGTCAGTCAGCCACAGCCTTTCTCCCTGTGGGACTTAGTACCCAATTCAGGGAGCTCCTTTGGAAGTAGAGGGCAGCAGGCACCCCAGGGAGCAGTCACTGAAGGTGCCTCATCTTTCCCATGTAGACAAAGGAGGGCGAGTTCACCCTATCAGCCATGACGTCCGGGATCCGGCGGAACTGGATCCAGACCATCATGAAGCACGTGCACCCAACCACCGCCCCGGATGTGACCAGGTAGGATGGTGAAGATACCGTGGAGCCCCTTATGCCTCCTGTGGGCACCACTCTCACCAGGGCAGTGTCAGACTCGAGTCTGAAGTCTGAGGTCTGAGCCCAGTGCATCCCAGTCGGCTGCTCTTTCCCTTCTGTGTCCCTCTGTTGTTCAGGTTCCTGTCCCGAGCACATCAGAACAAACGTTTCTGTTTCTTTTCCTCTTTTAAGCCTGGGTGATTTCATCTTGCAGGTAGTGTGTGTGCCGGTCATTAGAACTAGGCTTGGTGGAGAATCTTCCATCTGTGTCAGCAGGCACCTGGCCAGGCTAGCCCCACACCTGCAGTCGGTGCTCAGGCCTTGTGCTCTGCTGGTGTGAGGGTAGGCCCATGTGTGGCATCCATAGACCACCCATTGCTTCTTTGTCTTGTCTTGGTCTTCTTTTCACCTCACTTCTATGTCTGTTTGATTTCTGTGCAGCCAAGTTGAAAAAAACCATCCTCTCCTATGTTAGCATTCTGTGGTTCCTGTGCCTCAGATTTTGCTTCGGGCTTTCTTCCTCCGGCCCTGAAAGTTAAAAACCTAGTTGTCATTTTAAAAGAAAGTGGAGAGTCAGAAGACTCAGACACATCCAAAAAAAAAAGAGAGAAGATTCCAGTGTGAGAGCTGGTCCTATGAGGGCCAGACCTCAGCTTTACCCACCTCAGGGCTTCAGAGCCTCCACACATCTGAGCACCTCTGGTGCCATTTCTCAGGTCCTGTGATGTAGATTACACCACGAATGTGTTTCTTGTGCTGCGGGTTAGGCTGCTTGGGTGTGGTGATGTCTCAGCAGGGCTGTCCATGGGACCCTTGACCTAAAGGTGCATTCTTTTTTTTGGGACAGAGTCTTGTTCTATCCCCCGGGCTGGAGTGCAGTGGCGCGATCTCAGCTCACTGCAATCTCCATGTCAGGTTCAAGCAATTCTGCCTCAGCTTCCCGAGTAACTGGGATTACAGGTGCCTACCATCATGCCTGGCTAATTTTTGTATTTTTTAGTAGAGACAGGATTTCACCATGTTGGCCAGGCTGGTCAAACATGGCCTTGGCCTCCCAAGGCGTCGGATTACAGGTGTGAGCCACCATGCTCAGCCTAAAGGCACATTCTTTATCCAAACCTTTGCCGATTTTCTGCTGACTTCACATCTCTTTGCATAAGAAGGAAAGAGCATCTAGATTGATTATTTTCTTTTTAGCCCTCTTTTCTGTGTCTATCATTTGTTCATGACACTGTCTAGTAAGGCCAAGAGGCTGTGGCCAGGACACAGTTGCCCTCTGTCTCTCGGAATCCTGTGCAGAGAGCTGGCTTGTTGGTTAGTGGCAAATCATCTGCAAGCACAGCCAGTGGGAGGCACCCACAGTGGCAGCAGACTCTCCCACCCTCCAGGGGCTGCATCCTGTAGTGGCCTCAGCCACTGCCTCCGTGGCTCTCCCATCAAGAGCAGACACTCAAGCTTGATGAGCTAAGCACTCTTCCAAGCACCTTTAGGAAGCCCCCAGAGCAAAGTGAGAAAGGCCCCAGTTCTCTGCCCAGGCGGTTGGCAGCAGACAGAGCTTATTGCAGGGGTCCAGGAGAGGTAGTGGTGAGCAGTGCATAGGACTGGCTGGCCTGAGGTCCTCTCCTGCCCCTCTTCCCAGCCAGGCCTGGGCTCAGTGCTATGGATCAGCAATCCTGGCTGGAAGAAGTCAGCTTTGGGATGTCCCAGGGCAGGTATCAGGAATGCACCTGTGCACATGCATGTGCCTGCACATGGCTCAGGAGAGGCGCCTCCACACTTGAGTGCCTGCTTCCCTGCGTGCGGGGGCTTTCGGCCCAGTGGTATGACAGAGAAGACCAGGGGTTTTACTTTCATATGAAAGTTAATCTGGCAGTTGGCCTCCTGACCAGAATTACTTCATAATCTAGCATGTCTACGTAGTCTAGTAGAGTGGTTATCCTCCACCAGTTTGTTTTCAGCATTTATTCTTCCTCTTTATAGGCTTTTATTATTTGAGGAAAAATTTGAGGTTTTTTTTTTTTTAGTGCTGCCAGGAAAAATCCCAAGGAGGCATGAAAACAGAAATCACAGTCTCAGAAGCTGCTATCCTCGTCCTGCTCTCATCCGTGTCTCAAAGTCTGGGGTGGGGAAGTTGCAGGATGCTTCCTGCCTTTGGGGCTGGAGAAGCCTGTGGGGAGGTTTCTCCCGGGAACACAGCCAGTTCTGGTGTGGCTGTGGCTGCTGTCAGGGCCCAGCTGGGGGCCTCCGTGTATACCTGCCATGTGTGTCATCCCGACTCTCTCCATGATCAGGAGCCTGAGCTCTTAGTTCAGTGACATCACAAGATCTGCCCTGTGTCATTTTCATCCAGATGTCAGCGTGCTCTTACAGCAGGCACCTGCAGATCCTGCTGCTCTGAAGCACTTTGCCTCTCACTCAATCGCTGCCTAGACAACAATCTAGTGAGGTGGTGACAGCAGTCATTTTCTCTTTTCCTTGTGTCTCTCTTTAAAGGCTTCTTTACCTTTGGCCCTGATTGAAACACATGTGCTCCCTGGAACTCCTCCTTGGGCCCTCACTGTCCCCAGGTGGGCTTACAACTGCCTTCTGAGGGCCTAGGCAAGACTAGGGGCCACTCAGTCAGCCTTGGGCCAGCTGGCAGTCTCTGAGGCCTTTCCCCGGAGTCCATAAACCTCTGTCTCAAACACTTTTAGCCTCTTTGCCAAATTGCCATCAGTAATGTCCCTGTCCCTCCCCTGCTCCAGACTAGGCCTCCCCAGGAATCTCTGCTTCTGGCAGATGGAGAATAGGCGTGGATTCCTCAGGCAGACCTGGCTTAACTCTGCTGACTGCAGAGTAGGTAGAGGCACCAATAAGCACGAACTGCACAGCTCGTGTCCCTTTCCTGACTGCCACTCACCTCCTCAAGGTGGCTGGTCACCCAGTGTCCTTCTACCCTTCTGCCTTTCCCTCCCAGCCCCTGGCTACTGCATGGTGTGAGCTCGTGGCCACCTGGGCCTCCTGTCTCCTATAACCATAGGAGGTCCCAGCCTTTCATACTCATCCAATACTAGCAGCTAGATTGGGCTTTTAAAATACAGATCTGGGCTGGGAGCAGCAGTTCATGCCTGTAATCCCAGCACTTTGGGAGGCTGCGGCAGGCGGATCACCTGAAGTCAGGAGTTCGAGACTAGCCTGATCAACATGAGAAACCCCATCTCTACTAAAAATACAACATTATCCAGGCATGGTGGTACATGCCTGTAATCCCGGCTACTCGGGAGGCTGAGGCAGGGGAATCGCTTGAACCCCTGAGGCTGAGGTTGCGGTGAGTGAGATCACACCATCACATTCCAGCCTGGGCAACAAGAGCGAAACTCTGTCTCAAAAAAAAAAAAAAAAAATTAATTCCTTCTAAGGAAGGTTTGGTTTTTCCTCATTCTTTCATGAAAGTCCAGTCCAGGGGTGTACGGAGGCCAGGCCTCGGACCAGGCAGGTACGGTGGCTGTGCCCAGGTGCAGCCTGATGCATTTCTTGGCCTTGAACAAGGGAGGGCTGGCCATCCTGCCTGTGAGGCTATGGGAGTCCTGGGACTCCCCTGGCTCCATACCCTGGCAGCAGGGCCACCACAGTGATCCCCTCACAGCATCTCTTCAGTCAGGGGACCCTCTTAGTGTCATCATTTGGGAAACCTCAGCCTTCTGAGGCTCTTTTTCTTTCCCTCCTCTGCGCTCCCCTCCCCTGCCCTCCCCTCCCCCTCAGAACCAGTTTGGGAAGGGATGTGGTGTAAAGGCAGAGTATTCCTGTCCTCCCTGCACTTAGGAAGCTGGGACTGGGATAGAAAAAGTATGTGGTGCCTGCAAGAGCTGGGTCATGGCTCAGTGTTGCCAGCTTCTACCTGGCAGGCCATACCAGAGCCACCCCTGACAGGCTGTGTCCATCCTCCTGCACCACAGCTCATTGCCAGAGGAAAAAAACAAGAGCAGTTCCTCTTTTGAGACATGCCCAAGGCCGAGTGAAAAGCAAGAGGCAGAGCCGGGGGATCCTGACCCTGAGCAGAAGAGGAGCCGTGCACGCGAGCGGAGACGAGAGGGCCGCTCCAAGACCTTTGACTGGGCTGAGTTCCGCCCCATCCAGCAGGCCCTGGCTCAGGAGCGGGTGGTTGGCACGGGGCCTCCTGACACCCATGAGCCCCTGTGCCCTGAGGCAGAGCCTGGGGAGCTGGAGCGGGAGCGTGCACGGAGGCGGGAGGAGCGCCGCAAGCGCTTCGGGATGCTCGACACCACAGACATGCCGGGCACTGAGGATACAGCCCTGCGCATGGAGGTGGACCGGACCCCGGGGCTACCTGTGAGTGACCTCAAAACACATAACGTCCACGTGGAGATAGAGCAGCGGTGGCATCAGGTGGAGACCACACCTCTCCGGGAAGAGAAGCAGGTGCCCATCGCCCCCGTGCACCTGTCTTCTGAAGATGGGGGTGACCGGCTCTCCACACACGAGCTGACCTCTCTGCTGGAGAAGGAGGTAATAGCCTGGGGCTGGAGCCTCCCTATGCCCCAGCAGCCTTTCCATAATATCAGCTGTGCCCACCTGTGGCCTGATACATAGCCCTATCCCTTGAGAGATTTACAGACCTAGGGGAGACAAACACACAGATCAGTTCTCATAGTTGAGGCAGAGCTGTGGGAGCGTACCAGTGTGTACAGGGCAGGGAGGGGGCCTTCCAGGCACACAGGAATTTATCCTGCAGTCTAGGCCACTGCCCTTGAGAGGCAAGCCACTTTACAGGGCACAGATGGTTTCCTCACTCTTGCCTCCCAGTGGCAGGAGGGGAGTGAGCAGAGCCAGGTATGCTTTTGCACTAGGCAGCCCTGGCCTGGATAGATCAAAGCTGGAGGCAGAGACCAGCCCCAGTGGCTTGGAGCAGCTGATCAGAGATGAAGCCAGGGGCATGCAGCAGGAGACAACAGCTGGGTCCCAGGTCATGAGGATGTGAAACAGAAGGCAGTGGTGAGGTGAGGTAGGCCATGGATGAAGGCTGCCCTGTTACTGTCACTCCTCCATGAGGCCCTTAGTGCACCTGGGTACAGAGATGAACAAGCCAGCCTCCGATGCATAGCATAAGATGTTCTTTCATGGAAATGTATCCAGAAATCCAGTCTGTAGAACTTCAGCAGTGGATTTACATGTCTGATCGGGGAGTCTTGTAACCAGGTAGGCATAGCGTTATGGTTTTTGTAGAATTCCCTGTTTCTCCATTTGGGGACAGTTTTCAACACTGTTTCAAATGTGTTCTTTTACCTAAGTAGCTTGTTAAAAGATTTGCCACTTAGGTCTGCCTCACGCTTCACATTTTTTGTATTTTATTAAGTGTGTGAGGCTGAGTTAACACCAGCACTAACACTTGCACTTTTTCATTTTCCTCATCCATTAACAAATAAAGGCAAGATGAAATAAAATAACAGTTGAAACTCACATTACTTCAAGCTACTAAAATGGGCCAGCCAGCAGGAGACACACTGACTCAACAGTCTGGGGGGTTAGTCTTCACTGTTTAAAAGTCAGGGGCCGGCTGGGCACAGTGGCTCACACCTGTAATCCTAGCACTTTGGGAGGCTGAGGCGGGCAGATCTTGAGGTCAAGGATCAAGGCCATCCTGGCCAACATGGTGAAACCCCGTCTCCACTAAAAATACAAAAATTAGCTGGGCATGATGGTGTGTGCTTATAATTCCAGCTACTTGGGAGGCTGAGGCAGGAGAGTCGCTTGAACCCAGGAGGCAGAGGTTGCAGTGAGCTAAGATCACACCACTGCACTCCAGCTGGCAACAGAGCAAGACTCCATCTCAAAAGAAAGTAAAATTTAAAAATTAAAGTCAAGAATCTCCCTGCCTCTCACAGTATAGCCTGGCAGCACCCTGGGCAGCACTGACCTGACTGCCCACTACATACAAAGCTCCACTCAGCATGAGCTGTGGGAGCAGGATGGGTAGCCCTGCACATGACCAGACATCAGGAGGCACCTGGGAAGTGTGTGGGAAAGAGGTGGATGGATGAATGAGTAGCTGAAGCTGTTGAAAGCAAGAAGAATGTAAAACAGCTTACTCATTGGTGTCCACATCTTGTTTAAGGGAACTGTGGGAACCCTTTTTGCAAACAGAACTTTATGTGGAATCCATCATATAAAACTGGTCAAATGGAGTGGTTTCAGTTGAGACCATGGTGGGCCTTAAAGTGAGGCCTGCTGGGGGCTGTCACTCACAGTGGACCCTGTAGAGCCTAGCCTGGCCTGTGTGACCAGCTGAGGACACCTGAAGGGCCCCATGGGGTGGACTTCCTCCATATGCAAAGCCCTTGTTTCCCAGTGGACACACCCTATATGGGCCTTGGCATCTATATAGGGCATGCACTTTGGAACCTTGAGCAGGTGTGGGAATCATGTGGGCACCCAGAGCTTCCTGGAGTAGGAAGGACAAGGTATTCCCTTGGTCCCCAGATGGTACTGAGTCTGCCATTTTTACTCATGGCTTGCATTGGAACCTTTACTTCCAAATGCTGCAGGTAAAGGCCATATCAGCACATCTGCTGAAATGTGGAGACTCCAAAACTCTTGGGCCACAAGGAAGACCAGTGGAAGAGTCTGTGCTGTGCAGCCGCTTTGTTTATCATTGTCATTTTGCACAAAAGAATATGTTTTTTTGCCAACAGCTGGAGCAGAGCCAGAAGGAGGCCTCAGACCTTCTGGAGCAGAACAGGCTCCTGCAGGACCAGCTGAGGGTGGCCCTGGGCCGGGAACAGAGCGCCCGTGAGGGCTACGTGCTGCAGGTAGGGTGGAGGGGCTGCTGTGGCCCATGGTGCGCTCAGGAGCTTCAGTGTGAAGGGTTCATGCTTAGGCAGGCTAGAAATGTGCAAAACTTGGCTGAGCAGGGTCCGCCTCCCAGGAGATCACAGCCTTGGGCTCTTCTGCCATGGGATCGGGGCACTCAGTGTGCTGGGGAGCACTGTTTTTCCCTCCCGGTATGACATTTTGGGAATCTCCCTCAAACCTCTATATCTAAGGACTTTTTTTTTGGTAATAAGATCATTTTGGTGACCTTTCCCTTTGGCTGTGAAAGTGGCCAGTATGCATTTATTATAAATGCCGTATATATGCATGTGATTTCTCCTTGTTTTCACTGTAGTAAAACAAGGCCTGTTGTTGGGCCTGTTGTACAAATTGGACACATTTAATCATACAGCAAGCCCAGAACAAGAGTAAGTCAGTGGCAGAGCTGGCCCTGGACCCCATTCCCGTCTGTGTCTGTACCACACCTGCAGGCAGACCTGGGGCTGTTACCACTACTAGCCCAAGCCCGGGATACCTCCACCGAGATCCTGTACCACCGAGCCCTGATTTAGGAGTGTCACAAGACTGGAGCTAGCCTGGCTCAAGGGCAGGCCTGTGTGTGCTGACTTTCCTGCAGCGTGCCAGGTCTGGAGCATAAAACAGATATATTCCTGCCTGCACTGAGCAGTAGGGGAGATTGTGGAAGGGGACTGATGCATGAATACTGCGGGAGAAGTGAAGTGGGTGCCAGAACAGGGAGTGGAATTTCTTAGCAAAGGCTGAGGTTATAACATTAGAATCAGGGTCCTGAGTTCAAGACTTGGCTCTGCTACTGACCCCCAAAGCAAGTGCACATCTCTCCTCTAAGCAGCAGCCTGCTGCTTGTATAGCCTTAGACCCAGTGATCTCTGGGGGCCCTTCCAGCTCTTAGACCCCAATTCTCTCTCATATAATGAGTGTATTTCTAGACCACAGTGCACTGACCTTGGTCTGCGTCATTGCAGGCAGCAGATGGACCAGGGACACTCAACTGGCCTCTGACCATACTCTGTGTTCTTGCAGACTCTGCTGTTTTTTGTCCTGCATGCTCCCTGAACCCTCTCTTTCTTTCTCCCCTCCGTGCCCTGGACTTTCCTCTCCAACCTCTTGTGTCATAGTCATCACCATGCCCAGTTCACACCTGGTAATGGTGGGCCTCCCCACCAAGGTCATTTCTGCATGCCCTCCAGATTTGGGGAGCATCTTTTTAATTCTTGATTGGGCCTTATCCTGCAAGAATTAACTTCAAATCAGGTGGCAAAGATACAGGTTCAGCATCCCAAATTCGAAAATCTGAAATGCTCCAAAATCCAAAACTGAACGCTACATTATGCTTAAAGGAAATGCTCACTTGAGCATTTCAGATTTTGGATTTTTTAATTTGGGATGCTCAACCAGAAAGTAGAATGCAAATATTTTCAAACAGTTCTTGTCCCAAGTATTTTGAATAAAGGATATTCAGTTTGTACTAGCAGTGGGCTTTGCACATTGCTAACCTAGGAACCTGCCTCTTGGTCTAACTTGGATGATTGCATGAGCCTACACTGAAGCCCCTGTTGGTCAGCACTGGGCAAAGCTGGTCTTTAATACCTTCCCACTAAATCTAATAACTTGTGACTTTTCACCCCTTTATGCTTTGGAAATGCTTTTACTCATGACTCAGAATGAGCAGGGGGTCTGTGGGGTTGAGGATCAGTAGCCAGCTGCTGGGGTGGGTGCTGCTGGGAGGAGCTTGCATGGTTTGGACATTGAGCGTGAAGTTTAACTTGAACTTAACTGAGTGTCACATCTGTGGCTTCCCTGGGCAGCAGACCGAGAGGGAGCTACAGGCAGGCCAGATTCTTAGGCTAGGCTCTGCTCACTCTTGTTCATGTTGTTTTTCCCTACATTAATGAGTTCTGTCTCTGCATGCCTTTCACTGTGGGGAGTTTTGTTTCATTTGTGTTGTGTTTTGTTTTTGCATGCTTCACTTTTTCTTATTTTGAACTTCACAAAGGTTTGTTTTGTTGATGATCGTATTTTACTCCATGATTTCTGTTACCCTTCGTTTTGTCTTCTTACAGGTAGAGATTAGTTATTCTGTTACTCTAGAGGACTGGCTACACTTTCCACAGGAAAATGTTCAGATGTCACCTTGCTGACATCTCCCGAGCGTTACCTTCCTTCCTTCTCCTCCTGTCTTAGAAGGAAGTGGCATCATTTACCTACACCTTATGTCCTGCGCTTGTTTAGGATTTGCTGTCAAGACCGTGTACTTTTTGTTGCAAAACAAGCAGCTGCAGGTGCTCTGCTCCTCTCGCCTGTCCCTGTTCCTGGCACTCTCTTGTCGTTTAGTCTTTGTTTTGCTTCTCAGTGTGTTCCATTGTTCAGTTTTGTTTGGTTTATTTCTCTAAGGTTAAAGCTGTTTTTTGATGTTATTGTCCATGTTTTCTGTTTACCTGGAAGCAGCTACTTATTTTTTTAAAAAAAAGATAATTTGTTGGATTTTTTTAATGGGGAAAAAAAATAAAGTTGTACAAAGGATAAAGGCCAAAGCCACCAAGGAGCTTTCTGTGGTTGTTCCTGGCCAGAGGTGTGACACTCAGAACTGGGAGGCCCGAGTGTTACTAACCAGTATTTAATCGGTTTTTTTAAGACTGAAGTGGCCACCTCCCCATCGGGTGCCTGGCAGAGGCTCCATAGAGTCAACCAAGACCTTCAGAGTGAGCTTGAAGCCCAGTGCCAGCGCCAGGAGCTGATTACACACCAGATTCAGACCCTGAAGCGTAGCTATGGGGAGGCCAAGGACACGATCCGACACCATGAGGCTGAGATCCGCAGCCTTCAGGCACGGCTCAGTAATGCAGCTGCGGAGCTGGCCATCAAGGAGCAGGCGCTGGCCAAGCTCAAAGGCGACCTGAAGCGGGAGCAGGGCAGGGTCCGAGAGCAGCTGGAGGAGCGGCAACACAGCGAGGCAGCACTGAGCAGCCAGCTGAGGGCCAGTGAGCAAAAACTCAAGAGCGCCGAAGCCCTGCTGCTGGAGAAGACACAGGAGCTACGGGGCCTGGAGACACAGCAGGCGCTGCAGCAGGACCGGCAGAAAGAGGTCCAGAGGCTGCAGGAGCGTATTGCCGACCTCAGCCAGCAGCTGGGTGCCAGTGAGCAGGCCCAGCGGCTGATGGAAGAGAAGCTGCAGAGAAACTACGAGCTGCTGCTGGAGAGCTGCGAGAAGGAGAAACAGGCGTTGCTGCAGAACCTGAAGGAGGTGGAAGACAAGGCCAGCGCCTACGAGGACCAGCTGCAGGGCCAGGCACAGCAGGTGGAGACCCTGCAGAAGGAGAAGCTGAGCGCCACTTTCGAGGGCAGTGAGCAGGTGCACCAGCTGGAGGAGCAGCTGGAGGCACGAGAGGCCAGCGTGCGCCGGCTTGCAGAGCATGTGCAGAGCCTCTGTGACGAACGGGACCTCCTCAGGCAGCGGTTCCAGGAGCTGACAGAGCGTGTGGCCACGTCTGATGGGGATGTGGCTGAGCTCCGGGAAAAGCTAAGGAGAAGAGAGGCCGACAACCAGAGCCTGGAGCACTCCTACCAAAGGGTTGCCAGCCAGCTGCAGAGCATGCACACTCGGCTGAGAGAGAAGGAGGAAGAGCTGGAGCACATTAAGGAAGCACACGAGAAGGTTCTGGTGAAGAAGGAGCAGGACCTCAATGAGGCTTTGGTTAAAATGGTTGCCTTGGGGAGCAGCTTAGAGGAAACAGAAATTAAGCTCCAGGCAAAAGAAGAGATTTTAAGGAAATTTGCAAGTGAGTCTCCAAAAGTAATGGAAGAGCCACGGAGCACCCCTGAAGATACAGAAAGGGATGGCACTTTGCTCCCAGGCCGTCCAGTCCCAGCCACCAGGGCCACTCTGGCCTTTCCACAGACAAGGCTCGAGGATGAGGACGAGGACCTGGGGGGTCCTCCGGGGGAGGAATATGGGGATGGCAGCCCCAATAGGGAAGAGAGTGTAGTGCCCCCAAAGTCAGTGGAAGTGCTTGACAGGGAGGTGCATCAGCAGGGTACAACCAAACTTGACCAGGGAGCACCTGGTGTTAAAAGGCAAAGAATCCGGTTCTCCACAATACAGTGCCAAAGATACGTTCACACCGAAGGGTCCGAGAAAACCTGGACCAGCAGCACATCTTCTGACACCAGCCAGGACCGGTCACCCTCAGAAGAAAGCATGTCCTCAGAGCCTGCACCCAGTGCACTGCCCGCAGCTGGTGACTCTGACACGTACCTCTCCATCATCCACTCCCTGGAGACCAAGCTCTACGTCACAGAGGAAAAGCTCAAAGATGTGACGGTGAGGCTGGAGAGCCAGCAGGGTCAGAGCCGTGAGGCACTGCTCGCACTGCACCACCAGTGGGCGGGCACTGAGGCCCAGCTGCGTGAGCAGCTTCGTGCCAGCCTGCTCCAGGTTGGTGCACTGGCCTCCCAGCTGGAGCAGGAGAGGCAGGAGAGGGCCAGGAGGGTTGAAGGGCATGTTGGAGAGCTCGGGGACTTCCAGGTCAAGAACAGTCAGGCCCTAATGTGCCTGGAAAATTGCCGAGAACAGCTGAGATCTCTGCCTAGGGCCAGCCAGGAGGATGAGCAGGATGCGGGCACAGCCTCCCTGTCCAGTGTGGAGAGTGCACTCGTCAGCGCCATCCAAGCCCTGCGGCACTGGCCCGCCCCAGCTGATGGCGGGTCCCATGCACAGCTGGAGATGGGTGGCACCGAAGAGAATGGGAAGCCTGCCTCCCTGCAACAGCGCCCCCAGCCTGAGCTGACAGAGCAGGAGCAGGCTAGGCTTCTTTCTGACCAGATTATTCTGGAGGCCTCGCTGATCAGCCAGATAGCAGACTCCCTGAAGAACACGACATCAGATGTCTCCCGAATGCTCCACGAGATTTCTTGGTCAGGACAGCCACTGATGGAGTCTGCTGGGGCCCCTGTAGACACCTGGGCCAGAAAGGTGCTGGTGGATGGTGAGTTCTGGAGCCAGGTTGAGTCCCTAAGGAAGCATCTGGGGACGCTGGGAGAAGAGGCAGTCGGTTCCTCAGGAGGCAGGCAGCAGAGCATCCCACAGGGCCTGGCCCCCATCCTGGCCAATGCCACATGGGTCAGGGCAGAGCTCAGCTTTGCCACACAGTCAGTGAGGGAGTCATTCCACCGCAGGCTGCAGAGCATCCAAGAGACCCTGAGGGACACCCAGGCAGCCCTGCGGCAGCACAAGTATCTACTGAGGGAAATTCTGGGAGCCTACCAAACCCCAGACTTTGAGAGAGTGATGCAGCAGGTCTTGGAAGCCCTCAGGCTTCCAGCAGGCCATGAAGATGGTGTGCAGCTGTCCTGGGACCTGAGCCCCTTAGGAGAAGTCCTGGGCCAAGACTCAGAAGGCTCTCAGGAGCCCTTTCATGCATCTGACCAGAGCCCTAGGGCCTTTGTTGCTATTCAAGAGGAGCTTGCCCAGCAGCTGAAGGAGAAGGCCAGCCTCTTAGAGGAGATAGCTGCTGCCTTAACATCTCTGCCACCTGTGGAATCACTAAGAGATTGCCAGAAGCTTCTCCAGGTATCCCAGAGTCTCTCATACAACACTTGCTTGGGAGGCCTCAGTCAGTATTCTTCATTGTTGGTTCAGGATGCCATTGTTCAGGCGCAGGTATGCTATACAGCCTGCAGAATCCGGCTAGAATATGAGAAGGAGCTCCAGCTCTACAAGGACTCCTGGCAGACCAGAGAGCCCCCCTGCCCAGAGCAGGCACAAGCAGCCCAGGCCCTGAGGGAGGAGTATGAGGAACTTCTCCGCAAGCAGAAGAGCGAGTACCTGGATGTGATCGCCATCATTGAAAGGGAGAATGCAGAGCTCAAGGCCAAGGCTGCCCAGCTAGACCATCAGCAGCGGTGTCTGGAGGACACGGAGAGCAAGCACAGCATGAGCATGTTCGCCCTGCGGGGTAGGTACAAGGAGGAGATCCGGTGTGTGGTGGAGCAGCTGACCAGGACCGAGAACACACTGCAGGCTGAACGCAGCCGAGTCCTGAGCCAGCTGGACACCTCAGTCAGAGACAGGCAGGACGTGGAGAGGCACCATGGCGAGCAGATGCAGACCCTGGAGGACAGGTTCCAGCTCAAGGTCCGGGAGCTACAGACGATCCATGAGGAGGAGCTGAGAACCCTGCAGGAGCACTACTCACAGAGCCTGAGGTGTCTGCAGGACACCACCCTCTGCCTCCACCAGGGGCCACACCCCAAGGCCCTGCCGGCCCCTGCCCCCCACTGGCAGGCAACCCAAGGAGAGGCTGACTCCATGACGGGGCTGAGGGAGCGCATCCAGGAGCTGGAGGCCCAGATGGATGTCATGCGGGAGGAGCTGGGATACAAGGATCTGGAGGGCGATGCTGCCACCCTGCGCGAGAAGTACCAGAGGGACTTGGAAAGCCTTAAGGTCTTAACACACCATTCAATTTGCAAAGCAGATCCTCCTTGATAATGGGGGTGTGGGTGTGGGGGCGTCTGGCTCAGCACCTCTCTGCCTCCCTAATGCAGCCCCCACTCCCCTTGCCAGTTTTGCCTCATTCCTGCACCACCCCCAGAACCCCGCCTGGCCCAGTCCAGACCCAAATCTGAGGCAGCTGCCTGAGGACAGCCTTGCGCTCACCACAACATCCCGGA
This sequence comes from Callithrix jacchus, assembly GCF_049354715.1. Classification (NCBI taxonomy): domain Eukaryota; kingdom Metazoa; phylum Chordata; class Mammalia; order Primates; family Cebidae; genus Callithrix; species Callithrix jacchus. The sequence goes on from NC_133506.1 coordinate 62,285,320, forward strand.
GAGCCAGGGCCCGGTTGGAGGGCAGTCTCCTGATCGCCTCAGGAGAGCAGAGCTGGATGGAGGGTCCCTCTCTGGAACTGGCATTTGATGTGTGCTCTGGTGAGAAGAGCTTTTTCCACTGAGTATAGCCTCCAGCTACTCCTATCCCTTTCCCCAGGAGCTTTACAAGTATCTTTTCCCCAGAACTGCCCTACACCTCTGCCCCTGAGGTCCTGGAACACTAAGGTGACGTGCCAGTCACCGGGCCGGGGTGGGGGTGAGCTGAGTGGAGACCCAGCTCTCTGGCCCCACCCTTTGTAGGTGCAGGCCACACCTACCATATGTGGCTGCCAAGTGTCATCCCTTAGACTCAAAAGTTTGCCATGCTATGCCCTTATGTTCCTCCCACTCTGGAAGCTGCCCCAGTAAATGACTAGGCCTCTCCAAAGCTGTGTTCAGGTGGCGTCTCCCACGCTCAGGTGGCAGAGCTGGGTGCACACATGGCCAGCACCGTTGTGCAGCGAGCTTCTAACTCCCAGGTGGCTGCCACTACTCCTGCCCACATATCCCCACAGCCACTGTGGAGCAAATGCCTGTTTCCCAGCCCCTTACTTCTCTAGCTCTGAATGGAAACAGCTCGCATGTCACCTCTGTGTGGCATACTTGGCCCCAGCCAGACACACAGGTTTGGTCGTCAGCGAGCACCTTCTCAGGAGAGCCGAGAAGCTGTTTTTCACCATTCTTTTAGTCAGTCAAAACCTTTTAAAAACCATTATGAGCTGTGAGAAGCTTTCAACAGCTGTCTTTTGAAAGTGTGTGTATATGACAACACTGTGGTCAGTTCACCAAGAGCAGCACCCAGGTGCACCTTGGGGCCAGTTGTGCCTTGAAAAGTTAATTGCACAAACCTTTGCTTTGACCCCAAACATGCTAGAACAGCAGAGGAGCCAGCAGCATCCCAGACACTCAGCAAAGTCCACAGGGTTCACAGGGCCTGGGCACAGCAATGCTCTGCTTCCTGTCTGTATCCACAAGAGTCCCCTCCACAGGGAGGCTGCTTTAGGTTAGACAGCCGGGTGCAGGTGAGGCCCCATTCAGGTGCCATTATACCACCAGCAAGAAACAAGAAAGGAGAGGAGTGTCTCATGTTGAGAACTGACCAGAGATTGTGCTGAGCCAGTGTCACCCAGGAGGGAGAAACAGGTGGTGTAGGTTGGGATGAGGCCCGCTAGGGGCTTGGACACCATCCACTCCTGCTGTCTATCTGTCTACTCCCTGCTGTCTTAGCTGCCATTGCATAGTGTCCCCTCCTATGCCTGGGAGCTTTCAGCCCAGGTGTGGTGCTCTCACCCACCCCTGTAGACATGCGAAACTTGTAAGCAACACCTTGAGATTTCATCACTTTATGCAGATTTCCACTTGGTTCAGGGGGACAGGGTCTTGGCCTAACAGCCATCCTTTAACATCCACAGTCCCCACCACCACACCACCACTGCAGAGTCATCGAGGAACCTCTTTTGGTCCCAGGAATGATTGGCTTAAAAATTAACATTTATTTGCAAGATCAATTATCTTTTAGCATATAGTTTATCTCCAAAGAAGCAACTGGGTCTCTAAAGATGTCTCAGTGTTTCCATTAGATTTTTTACTCTTATCTGCATAATATTCCAAAGCACTCAGATCAAAGTAAGACTTTTCCCAGCAAGTAGACTCAGAAAAAAAAAAACAGTAAGACTTAAAAGACCTATTAATACTAGTTAAGCTTGCTTTGGCAGCACATATACTAAAATTAGAATGATACAGAGAAGATTAGCATGGCCCCTACACAAGGATGACATGCAAATTTGTGAAGTATTCCGTTTTTTTTAATTAAAAAAAAAAACCTATTAGTTAAATGTGTTAACTGAGAAGCCACATATGAACCAAAGCGAACGGGAAGGAGAAAGAGGAGCTCAGCCTTGGGGCCTGAGGACCAGGAGATCCAGAGTTCCAAGCTCCTGCAGCCATCCTGATGTGTAAGGGTGGCAGGAAGAGACAGGTGCTTCCAGGTGGAGCCGCTGGGAGAGGGGATAGGATGCCTAGTTAATGGTGGCAGTAGCTGAGACATTTGCCCAGAGCAGCACATGGGTTGCAGTCAAGTCCAAACTGACCACGACTTCAGAAATACTGCTTGAGGTTCTCACAGAGGGTCGTCGCTAAAAGTGGGCCCAGAGAAAGATGCCCAGGCATGCCAATAGGATTTCTTGGTATCCTTTCTTGAATCCACATGCAAGAAGATTAACCAAGTAGTGAGCCTGTGAGCCCAGAGTGGGAAAGCCCCTACACTTGAATTTGGAATGGAATGTGGCCACATTCTTCCAGTTTTGGAAACTCAGTGAAAGACCCAGTCCATTCTCTGAAGCAGACAGTGTAAAGGGTTTAGACAGAAAGTGTATTCCTCTGTGTTCAAAACAGCTGCACACCCACCCTTCCTGGCAGCTGTGTGGCATTCTCACCTGCTTTGCTGGCAAGCACAGCTCTGATACCAGGCCTGGGCTTCCTGGTGTGGCCTGCTCCCATCCTGGGGCATGCCTGTGTTGCTCTAGGGAGGTGCAGGCAAACTTGGAAAGCTGGTCTCCTGTCATGTTCTTGTGAGAGTTAGCAGAGGTGCTAAGTCATTGGTGCCCTTCTCCTTTAAAAAAAGTGAGAAAGAAGACACAGGCTAGAAGGAAGAAGATCCTGTAGCCTGATCTTATTCTCTCAGTCAATACCTGAGCATTAAGCTACCAGCTGGAGGTTGTCAGCTGGCTAGTGGCAAGGCCCAACCCCCAGCTCCTAGAAGTGGACTCTAGGGTTGAGAGGCCCCCAGCCCAGTGCCTGCCAGGCCACTCACTGTTTGTGGAATGGCCTTGGCTCCCTCTAGCAGACGAGTCCCTCATCCCTGTTTGACAGGCCTTTCACTGTGTCCCTCCAAACCAGACACAACCAGCCTGTGCACATGTGCTTTCTCCTCCCTCCTTCCTGTTGGCCCCACCTGACAGCCCTGCAGGAAGGTTGGGGATTAGCTGGTTTCCATTTCATAGCAGCATCTCCCCACCCAACATACCAACTTCTCCCAGGAAGAAATGGGGCACAGGACAATCACAGAAATGAGATGTAGAATTGACTGGGGACAAACACCCTTTTCTGAATGCTTTGATGGCATTGCTGAGAATCCGCAGACAGCCCCAGGGATCCTGCTCAGGGCACCCAACATGGAGCACAATCAGGGAGTGCACAGTCACCACTGGGCCTGGATGGGGTGGGATTTCTGGCTCATTTATTTTAAAAGGCCCCCAACTTGGAGGTAAAAAAAGAAGTCGATAAAGTCCCTTTTGCATTTTGCAGGCCACATGTGAGCGAGGATTTGCAGCAATGGAAGAAACACACCAGAAGAAAATTGAAGATCTACAGAGGCAGCACCAGCGGGAGCTGGAGAAACTTCGGGAGGAGAAGGACCGCCTCCTGGCCGAGGAGACAGCCGCCACCATCTCAGGTGGGGGGTGTGGTAACCCCTACGGTAGTGTGAATGGCGAGCTTTTCTTGAGCTAGACACACAACTCAGAGGAATGGCAGCCTTTGAATTGCATTTTGGCTGAGATGTAAGCTTCGCTACTGAAATTTTAGGAGCCTTTTGAGAGCTTACAAGCTGAGAGCTCACCCTTCAGCCCCTGGCAACCCCCATGCCTGGCCGCACACAACCTGCACACTGCTTGGGAGCTGTCCCAACCCCGTGATTTTCCAGTCCCAACAAGCGACTAACCAGTGTCAGTGCAGCCAGTGATTTTCCCCAACAGACATCTGTCAATGTGGGACCACCTCTGGCCAGAGTTGCCCTCAGCATGAGGAAACATAGCCTCATGGCAAGTGGCCTTGAACAAGCACATCCCCTCCACCTTGCACTGCCTTCCCTTTATGTAATTGCCACCTCAGTGGTTGGTTACTTTAGTGCCAAGGAAGAAAATACACCAGCACAAAAGCTTGCTTGTTTTATAAACTCATGTTGGAATTTAACAGTGACATTTATTTAATCAGTTTGGTTTTCTTCTAACACACACAAAAAAAGCCAAATGTGCATTCCTTCCAGGAGGAGTTCATGGAGAATGCTCCCAGCCTCCACTCACCTCAGAGAATTGGTTTGTGAGGGGCCAGCCTGTCATGCAAAATTCGACTGCTGATTGACTAAGCAAGCAGCAGCAGTGGCATGCGCCACCCCATTGTGTAGAGCTCCCCACTCCCACCCTCGTCAGGGGGAAGGGCATGGCCCCTTGGTGCTGAGGCCTTATTCTTGCCTGCAGCCATCGAAGCCATGAAGAATGCCCACCGGGAGGAGATGGAGCGGGAGCTGGAGAAGAGCCAGCGGTCCCAGATCAGCAGCGTCAACTCAGATGTTGAGGCCTTGCGGCGCCAGTATCTGTAAGTGGCTAGGCCTGCCCATCCACCCTCGGGAGGGCCCCTGGGGAGTGGCTGGCCAGGCCAAAGCTGAGCCCTTCCTGTGTCTTTGCAAAGGCCTCTGAGAGTTGGGGCCTCGGGCCCATGGGTGCTAAGGGCAGCTCAGATGCCCTCCTGTCCAGTGCAGGATATGGTCTCCCCTGTTCAGAGAGGCTGTCCCTTGAAATGCCACGAATGAGATGAAATGAACGAAATCTTAAACTTCCCACTTGTCCAGGGCTGATCCCAGTGGCTACCCACATGTGTTTCTCAACAGCTGCCCCGTAGCCCACCAGAAGCCAGGCAGCCAGGCTTGGTCATACAGGGTAGAAGTGAGAACTATCACTACCATTTAAAAACCGCACATGTTGGCCAGGCGTGGTGGCTCACGCCTATAATCCAAGCACTTTGGATGCCAAGGTGGGCGGATCACCTGAGGTCAGGAGTTTAAGACCAGCCTGACCAACATGGTGAAACCCCATCTTAAAAAAAAAAAAAAAAAAAAAAAAAAACGATCATGTGCTGATTCCCTCTGCACAGGCAGGAGGATAGAACAACACCAGAATAACTGCTGTAGACTTTTTGCTTGGTAGAACTGCCACAGCTGGGAGCCAACAGATTGGGTGCCATGAGAGTCACAACACTCAGGCTCTACCATGAGCCTTTGCAGTGTAGCCAAAGCCAGGGGTCCTGCCTCAGGACCTGGCAGCGGTTAGTGGCACCCTGTAGAGGCTCATGCTCACCTCAGTCAGAGCAGGGTGGCTCACCTAGAAGCCTCTTGTCCCTGGTTCACCTGCAAGAGAGACGGCCCTCCTGGATCCAGGGTGGCAGGGCAGCCTCAGGAAGCTTGGTTTTCTGAGTCTTGCATAGACCCTGGTCCTGGCTATCAGGCACAGATACCTTCAAAAGTGGGTTTACTAAAAACAAACTCCGAGTCAGACGACAGTTCTGGAAATGGGATGTCTTTGGCCACATCCCCTGACTGGCGTCCGCAGAGAAGTACTGGATGTAGGACTGTCAGATTGTGAGAAAGGACCAGGGAGGGGCATGGGGCAGTCTCTGTATGGGATTTCTTATTCCGTGTGACCCAGGCTGATTAAGACAACAGACTGCTCAGGTCTGACCTGTGATTGGCTGGTCTGGTGTCAAGGAGGGACACCAGCCTCTGAGAGGCCTGGTTCTGAACCGGGCAGAGAAATGAGTGCCGCCCTCTCCCCAGGGAGGAGCTGCAGTCGGTGCAGCGGGAACTGGAGGTCCTTTCGGAGCAGTACTCTCAGAAGTGCCTGGAGAACGCCCACCTGGCCCAGGCGCTGGAGGCCGAGCGGCAGGCCCTGCGTCAGTGCCAGCGTGAGAACCAGGAGCTCAACGCCCACAACCAGGTGAGCCTGCAGCCAGGTGAGCCCACACTGGAGCTGGAGTCAGACCTTACCCTCAAAGTGACATGAAGGTCCCCAAACCACAGAGTGGTCCTTGCCCCAAGGCTTCACCCTGCCACCCAACATGGCTGTCCGTGTCATCAGAAACATCACTGCAAATAGCTGGAACAAGGCTGTACTGCCACGTGCACCATCTGCTTACACATGAAGTAACTCTTGCTTTGACCCTTTCTGAGACTATCAGGTGTCTTGGTGTCTTCTCTGTACTCCTCTGACCCTCTGGCTCACTGTTTCTGGGCAGGGCCTGGCAGGATCATTCCACTCCTTGAAGGTCCTGTCCCCCAGGGACTGAGCTGACACTGCTCAGGGTCAGGCTTAGTACTCACATTTATTTTTGTCAGATTTTTTTTCTTAAGATTTGCCTGCTCCTCAGTTAATCAGGGTCCATTTAAATCCTGGCTAATACAAAGGTTAGAGTCAGAATTAGTTCAGTATTCACTTTTCTGTGGGCACCAAATTAAGCAGCCCTCTATGTCCCTGCCCTGCACAAACACCCCTTAGGACTGGGCACACAGTCTCGTTCTCACCTGAGGCCTTCCCAGGGGTCATGGCTGCTGCACCAGGCTGTGTATGAGGCTACTCAGGCAGGACTAGGTCCGTTCATTTCTGTTGTGGCTTAAAGATGACCCCACAGGAGCTTAGGTGGGACCAGCCATAGAACAGAGTGACACTAGTTATCATGATGGAAAGGAATTAAGGGTTATCGATTGGATCCTGCCTACACAGTTCTACAGATATACAAAGAACCCAGGGAAATGGCCTTCCCGAGTTGTGTCATGTGACTTGGCCCCAGGTGGCTCTGGAGTGTCACTGTTGTTTTGCTGTCCCCTAGGAGCTGAACAACCGCCTGGCTGCGGAGATCACACGGTTACGGACGCTACTGACGGGGGACGGCGGTGGGGAGGCCACTGCGTCACCCCTTGCACAGGGCAAGGATGCCTACGAGCTGGAGGTACCATCAGGAGCCAGGCCCTGCCTAACTCAGCTTTGCATCCCAGAGCTCCAGGGGAGTGCAGCACGGCCCCTGATTTATAGGATTGTGGGAGGGACAGACCCAAGACAGCAGGAGTGAAAGAGCCTGGGAAGATTCAAGTCACCCCAAGGCAGCAAGGAGCAGTGAGGCCAGGTGGCATGAGAGCCACTGGCCCAACAGAATCTTCAAGAGGCTGTGGGGATCCTGACCCCATCTCACTCCCCATACTCTCTCCCCTCCATTTCTGCCATGCCACAAACACCACTCAAAAGGACACGTTCCATAGCCAGGTGGTTGCTGCAGCTCAGGTCAGGGAGGCTAGCTTTACTTTGGGATAATTGATTATGGAGCATTGGGTGTCCTTTTAGGAAGGCACTCTTAGATTTCTCTGCATTCAGTTAAAATTTCACCCTAAAATGTGCTAAAATTTTAGCACTCAGCCAGCCAGAGCTCACACTGCTGGGCCTGTTCTGGTGGCTTTGAGCTTTGTCTCTGTCATGGAGCTGCCTCCTGGCAGTGACACTGAGAAGCCAAGGCTGGGAGGAGCACTGCTTGGTGAGATCAGCTCCTGTCTCGAGGCCAGGTGTTAGGCCACTGTCTGCTGTGCCTGTTCCTTGTACTAAATGAGTGCTTTACCAAAAAGGCTGGCAGGGGAGGCTGAGTGAGTTGTGACACAAGTGTCAGTGATAACATTAACTGATTCTCGCGGGCTTGGTCCCCAGAGACAAGCAGTTCTAGTTCATGGTTCCCCAGGCTGAGGAGAGAGTCCTCGGCACTGGGAGGAATCACGGCCATTTCTTTCCTCTTCCTGTTTTTGTATGTGAGGCTGAAGCTGTGAGCAGTGTTTAAACGATGCTTGGGCACCATGGGGCTGCCCTGCTCACTGGTGATTGGAGAGCCCTCTGCATGCTTCAGTCTGCACTGGAGACCCTACAGGTTCCTTTGCTCCTGAATATTGGTCCCTGATCTCTCTGTCATTCTAGGTCTTATTGCGGGTCAAGGAATCAGAAATACAGTACTTGAAACAGGAGATTAGCTCCCTCAAGGATGAGCTGCAGACGGCACTTCGGGTAAGGCCACTATGCCACAGGAAGGCAGGTACGGGAGCAGGCTCTAGGTGACATGAGCCTCCTGAACGCAGGCTGGGGGCTCAGCGAGGGTTCTTCTGAAGCAGATTTTACTCTTTTGAGGAAGGCGGTTTCTAAAATCAAGTCCTCTTAAGACCAGCCTGCAAGCAAGTGCTGCAAGCAAATGTGAGCAGCCTGCCTGGCCTGGCTCCAGCGTCAGTGTGTGTGTGCTTTTTATGTGCTTTGGAAGGCATGTTTCAGAGAAAAGTCCTGTGAAGTGAGGCATGGCTTGACTTCCATTTGAGCCTCCTGGCTTCCACCAGCTTCCTCCAGGGACTCCTGGAGTCAGGGACAATGACAGAACCATTAGTGGCCACTCAGTCACTTGGGGAATCCAAGACACAGGGAGAGTTTTCCAGGCTGAAGCCCACAAGGGAGGGGCTGGGGCACTCAGGGCCACATCCAGATGGTTATGCCTGTGTCCTCAGGCCCCATGGTTTTTCCTCTCTGTCCACTTTCTACCTCTGGAAGACAGAGGTGAACAAGCCTCCCTACCATGTTCAGCCCCCGGGGAGAAAGGCCATGTTGTGCATGCCCCTCTTTCCTGGATGTAACTACCATTCTGTCATTTCACTCCCAAGGACAAGAAGTACGCTAGTGACAAGTACAAAGACATCTACACAGAGCTCAGCATCGCGAAGGCTAAGGCTGACTGTGACATCAGCAGGTTGAAGGAGCAGCTCAAGGCTGCAACAGAAGCACTGGGGGAAAAGTCCCCTGACAGTGCCACGGTGTCGGGATACGGTGCGTCCTCGGGTCATGCCCTCTGGGTTATTGCTCAGGGGATTGTGGGGGTTTGATCATAGAGGTTTACTGGTGCTTGACTAGAAACAGAAGATTCCCAGTGCTGCTTTTAGACCCAGGCATCCCCATGGAGCAGGAGCACCAGCCTCACACGGCTGCCCCAGACAGCCCTCGCTTCCCTGTGCAGTGGTGGACGCTGTGCCAATTGCTCTAGGGAGGACCCACAATATCACCATAATACTTTCAAAGTAATAACAAGTCTTGTTTTTCTGAAGAACTCAACCACTAGACAGAAGTAGCTCTTACTAGTTGCTTGATCCCAGGATTTTACTACAAAATCTGTAAAAAGCCATAGAGTGGAGAATGGGAGGGAGCTCCCTGCTTTCTGGAATGAACAACAGGACTGACTCTTTTTTTTCTTGGCTAAAAACATTTAGATACCCTGTAAAAAATAGATGGCAGTGAGGATGAAAGAGGTAACATTTTATCAAGCATTTTCAGATCATACATAATTTTTTTTTTTTGAGACTGGGTCTTGCTCTGTTTCCCAAGCTGAAAAGCAGTGGCACAATTTCACTGCAACCTCCACCTTCCAGGCTCAAGGATTCTCCCACCTCAGCCTCCCCAGTTCCTTGGAGTACAGACACGTGTCACCACACCTGACTAATTTTTGTATTTTTAATAGAGATAGGGTTTCACCATGTTGCCCAGTCTAGTCTCAAACTCCTGGGCTCAAGCGATCCAGCCACATTGGCCTCCCAAAGTGCTGGGATTACAGGTGTGAGCCTTTGTACCCAGCCAGATTATACATAATCTCATTTGACCTTCATCTTGACCTTTTATGGAAAGACCCACAAACAGGAAAAGATGTGCTAGCTCACTAATAGCCCCCCTCCCCCAAAAAAAATCAGCTTTTTTTCTTTCAGCAAGAAATAGTGATTATGATGGTATTGACAGATTCTGGGAGGAGGAATCATTTTTTCATAAATACATTGAGTAGTCAGGCATGGTGGTAGGCCTGGCTTCCCAAGAGGCTGAGGTGGGAGGATCACTTGAGCCCAGCAGTTCTGGGCAGTCCTGCACCAAGCTGAGTCAATCAGGTGTCCACACTAAGTTTGCTATCAATATGGTGACCACCAGGTTGCCTAAGGAGGGGTGAACTGGCTCAGGTCAAAGTGAAACAGATCAAAACTCCTGTGCTGGCCAGGCACAGTGGCTCACACCTATAATCGCAGCACCTTGGGAAGCTGAGGTGGGCAAAGCCCTTGACCTCAGGAGTTCAAGACCAGCCTGGGCAACATGGCAAAACCCTGTCTATAAGAAAAATAGAAAAAACGGGCCAGAATTGCTAGCATACACCTGTAGTCTCAGCTGCTTGGGAGGCTGAGGTGGGAGGATCACTTGAGTCCAGGAGATGGAAGTGGTAGTGAGCTGTGACTGCCCTGCTTACACTCCAGCCTAGGTGACAGAATGAGACCCTGCCTCAAAAAAAAAAAAAAAAAACATCTGTGCTGAGCTGTAGTGGAATCACCTATGAATAGGCACTGCATTCAAGTATGGGCAACAGCAAGAATCTGTCTCTTAAATAGAGAAGGCCAGGTGCAGTGGCTCACGCCTGTAATCCCAGCACTTTGGGAGGTGGGCAGATCACGAGGTCTAGAGATCAAGACTATCCTGGCCAACATGGTAAAACCCTATCTCTACTAAAAATACAAAAATTAGCTGGGCCTGGTATAGTCCCAGCTACTCAGGAGGCTGAGGCAGAAGAATTGCTTAAACCTGGGAGGCGGAGATTGCAGTGAGCTGAGATCGCGCTACTGCACTCCAGCCTGGTGCCTGGCAACAGAGTGAGACTCTGTCTCAAAAAAGAAAAAAAAAATAGATAAAAACTTACATGCACAGGGTGTATGCTATGACTCAATGTACGTTTGTGTTGCAGGTATTTAAGTAGACATTTGTGAGAAGCCTAAAGGACTGCTGTCTGGGTGGGTGGACGATGTTGGGTGGGTAGACGATAAGAAGGCCTTGGCCTTATCATCTTGCTTTGGACAGCCCTGTGGTAGCAGGAGGAAGGTGGAGAATCATAGATAATGGGGGTAGAGTCTGCTCAGCATTGAGGTTCCACACCAGAATGAGGGGACCAAGTCCCTTTGGAGGGAATGCTGTTCTGGGCTACAGTCATACTGCAGGAATCCCTGGTGGCACCCCACATACCCATTCTCCCATTGTGCTTGGTGTTTTATGGTGGTCTGAAGAGATGTAGCGTGTTTTATGGTTAGTAGCTTTGAATTCCCTTAGAGTTTTTTGTTTGTTTTTTGAGATGGAGTCCCACTCTGTCACCCAGGCTGCAGTGCGGTGGTACGATCTCAGCTCACTACAGACTCTGTCTCCCGGGTTCAAGCAATTCTCCTGCCTCAGCCTCCCGAGTATCTGGGACTACAGGTGCATGCCACCACTCCTGGCTAATTTGTATTTTTAGTAGAGATGGGGTTTCACTATGTTGGCCAGGCTGCTCCTGAACTCCTGACCTCATGATCCAACCCGGCCTTGGCTTCCCAAAGTGCTGGGATTACAGGCGTGAGCCACCGCGCCTGGCCTCCCTTAGAGTTGTTTAAGGAAGCGTCCTAAGTATGCTGCAGTAGGAAGCTTGGGAAATGTTTCAGGATTCAGTCTGATATCAGAGGATTTCATAAAGCAAAGATAACAGGTCTGTTTATTTTCATTACATACCTCAGATATAATGAAATCTAAAAGCAACCCTGACTTCTTGAAGAAAGACAGATCCTGTGTCGCCCGGCAACTCAGAAACATCAGGTCCAAGGTGAGTCTGGGGTCCAGCCCCTGGTGGGAGAGGCTTGAGGACACTGGGAGAAGAGCCCAAATTGAAGTCTGGGTGCTCCCATGGGCCCCGGCTGCGAAGCCACAGAGCCCAGCACTCAGCCAGCCCTAAGCTCACCCTGCTGAGCTGGTTCTGGTGGCTTTGAGCTTTGTCTCTGTCTTGGAGCCACCTCCTGGCAGCGACATCGAGAGGCCAGGGCTGTGCGGAGCAGTGCTTGGTGTGATTGGCTCCTGCCTCAAGACCAGGTCTCACCCCGCCTGCTCGTGTTGGCCTGCTGTCAGCTGTGCCTGTGTTGTACTCTTTCTTGCACATCACTGTTGTGACACTGGTGCCGCCTCCAAGAGATGATGCTGTCTGCTCTCCTTCCCCAGCCAGGATGCAGCACATTTTTAGTGTGCTGTCCGGAGCTGGGCAGGCATAGGAGGGCAGGCAGACGTGGGAGCGGCACCACGTGTGTTTGGGATTGGTTGTGTGTCTCATGTCTGCTCTCTCCTCTGACAGTCCGTAATTGAGCAGGTCTCGTGGGATACCTGAAATGCACCCGCTTCCCGGCCCATGGAGGAGGTAAACCACCTCTCCCACTGCCTGCATGCACTGCTCACACACCCATGGCAAATGCCTGTGTCATGGTTACTTTATTTCGATTCATCCTGCTCCAACAAACACATACCAAATCCAAGTGAGGTTTCTTTAACCTGCTGTGGGAAGTTAATTGGCACTCTAACCTCTGAACAGAGTTAACCTGGCAGTGAGGCACTCCCCTAGCCTGGCAGCCATGCCAGCAGAGAGGCAGGCACCCATCAGCATGCATGTGGGGTGATCTGTGCATAACGCTGAACTCACTCTACCCTCTTACGGGACACCTGTCCTGCCCTCTCTCACAAGGTGGAGTTGACAGATACCCATCATGGCAAGCAAAGTCCACCATCACCAAAGGCCTCGCCCACCTAGCGAGCCACTTAGTGGCCTCTGTCTCTCAGGGCTAACAGGCCAGTCATTCTATGAATGGATAAATCAGGACTAGAGCTTCATGCAGGTGGTTCAGAAGAGCATGATAACTGCAAGCAATGGGGGCTAAATATTTACCAGTATTTTTTTTAAAAAAAACAAAAGCTTCTCATTAGGTGCCACTGAAGGCCCTATGCCAGAGAGGAAGTGGGGGTGGGCCCATGGTGGGGGACACCCCGAGACTGAATGGTTGCCAGCTCAGTGGCTTGATCTCATTCATTCTGGGATGAGAAGGTGAAGGAAAGCAAGAACCACATCTTCCACACTGGCCCTTTCTCAGGTGTGCCCACAGCACCATGCCAGCTGAGGGACTTCAGCGTGAGGCTTGGCTAAAGAGTTGAGGGTTTTAAGCCTAGTCCGTTTTGTTTTATTTTTCTACAGTCCTAAGTCACCTATACCCAAACATCGTTTAGGCTTGATCAAAAATTTAGCTTGGGCATTTTTCTTTAAACATAAAAAACATTTTGTTTAGCAAAAGGAAACATTCTTTTTTAGTTCATGGTTTTCTTATTGAAAATTCTGCTTCTTCTTTGAGACCACACTTTAGCTAGTGTATTTGAGCTTTTCTTGAAGGAGTTTGAAGTTCACTATTAGTGATTTGGGTTTTTGGACCATGCCTGTAAGTGACACTCAGGGTAGGGAACTGGCTGTCACTGACAAGACCCTTCCAGGGCCCCTGAGAGTAACTCTGTGTAGTGAATGGGTAGGGGATTCTCACAGCGGCTGAGAACCAGCCAGAGCAGGGATAAGGGAGCAGACTATCTGGACCCCAGGGCAGACTCAAAGGATGGAGAGAAACCCCCAGATGGGGTCCTCCTGAAGTGTTTTTAAGCTGATGTTTGGCTTGGCTGTGTTTCTGTAATAAGAAAGTCCTTGAAGTGCAAGGCCAGTCCTGCTGGCCCCAGCAGAAAGATGAGGACTTCATAGATGCAGCGGGGCAGGATGGGGCTATGCTGGTGCTCCCAGGACACATTAGGAGGCACAGGCACAGGTGGGTGTCATCCTTTTCCTCAGCTGTATCTAAAGACTCCACCCAACCCTTCAAGAAGACGGGCATGAAGTTGCCCAGAAACCATACTTCTCATTGGTGTTTTTTGATATGGCATCTGATGTGCACTGATCTGTGTCTTTCGTTCTGTTCTGTTTTTCTGTTGTGCCTCACTCAAAAGGACTGCAAGTCTCAGCTGCTACAAAATCAAAGCAAGCATGTTGCTTAAGAGCAGCATAGCCTTTTCTGGGATTGAGACCCCATTTCTAGGATTGAGAATCCCTCAGGACTCTTAAGGGGCCCTGTATCTGTGGTCAGCTCAGTATATGGTGCTGTTGGAGGCACTCAGTAGAGAGGTCAGCCAAGGGGAAGATGAGCCCCAGAGGGAGCTGGCTGAACCCTGAGGGCCAGGCATGGCAGCCAAACCTATATGGGAGTCCTCAGGCTGAACAGCCACCAAGAGAGAAGCCAGAGGATATATAGAGAGAAACAGCCTCCTGCAGCCAGTGTGGGGATAGTGTAGGGGGTTCACTTCCTTCCCACCCTTGGAATTGTAGCAAGCCTAGCATCACCTGAGCCTGAGCTCTGCCCTTGTCACTGGGGCGGCTGTCAGGGTATTCTCCTCCCCTGGGCCTGCTGTAGGAGGATTCTGGGGCTTCTGATGCAGTGCCTGCAAGGAGCAAACCCAGGCCTTAGGAGTGATAAGACTCACAGCTAGCAGGAAGCAGGATGTGATAGTGACATCCCCCAGCCATGCTACAGGGGCCTGTCTCTGAGTAACGTTTAGGCTCAGGGCTGCCTGTCTGGCTTGGCCCCAGTCCCTTCAAGGGTAACCAGATGTCTACCCAGGTCCTCTGCAAGACTGGCTACTGTGAGACCCCTATACCCTCCTCAACTGAGGCTGTCAGGTGAAGAATCAGGAGCTGAATGTGGACAAATCCACACACAGGACAAGACACAGGGATGGGCAGTCTCCTCGCTCATTGCACTGTTTTCCCTGGCTGGATTTGTCTCATCACTGCTTGTCTAAAGAGCCCAAAGCTCAGAATTTAGCTGCTTTAAACACATGGTCTTGTCTCTCTGATTTTTTTCCTTTTTCTTCCAAGTAATTTTCTGAAGGGGAAAACATCCTCCACCAATAACAGCATTTCCCCAGGCCTCTCCTCCTGGCATGCCCACTAACTGCATCTGCACCGATGCCGGCTCCACCAGTGGTCTGGTCTGGTCTGGTCCGGTTCAATGCAGGGGGTCTAACGGTGTGTTTGTTTTCTCCTGCTCTGTCTCCACCCAGAGTCTGAAGGAAGGCCTGACGGTGCAAGAACGGTTGAAGCTCTTTGAATCCGGGGACTTGAAGAAAGACTAGCTGTGTCCCATCCAAGTTGAGCACGCGCCTTCCCCAGCTTGCAGCAGCACACCCTGAGCGCTGCTTTTCACCTGTACCTTTGTTTTATTATTATTATTGCTGTTGTCATCGTTAACTGTGGGCATGGAATGCGTGAGGCTGGCTTCTGGGTTGTCCACACCACTCTGCTGTGTTGACTTCCTGTTGTTTTCATCAAAGCTTTTTTCCATGGTATTGTAAAATTAGGCCAGCATTGGGGGCTGGGAGGGCATCTCTGTTAGTCTCTTCCTGGCTGTGACCCGCCGCACTCACTGTCAGTATTAAGGCCCAGCAGCCTGTTGATAAGCTACCCTGTCTCACCACGCACTGGTGTGGAAACAGGGCCCAGCCAGCATGCCTCAAGGTAGATGGAAAATGGTCAGAGAAAAAGCCGTGCGGACACTCCAGCTTGGCCTGGGTCACAGCACTGACTCCTCACCCACTAGTCTGGCTGTTAGAGGAGGAGGTGCGCTGCCTTCCGGCTGGGGAGGAGGAGAGCATTTTGTATTTGTTCCACTGATGCAGCTTAGAACCACACCCCTGATAATCATGGCAAACCTTTCACAACCTGGAAAATGTTGAAAGCAACCATTCCTATTTTTGTTTGTTTTTTATTAAATCTTGCACAAAACCCCCGGCCCCTCTCCTTCCTTTCTTCCTTTTTTCGCTCGTTCTTTTCTTGGTCTCCCAGTAACCCTGGTCTTTCCATAACTACTCAAGATTGTTGACCTGCAGCCTGGGTTTCAGACTCTTAATTGCAAAAAATGATGAATTCCCTCCGGGAATCATTCAAAGTAGGGGAAGGTTTGGGGTTTGGGTTTTTTTTTTACCTTTTGGAGAAGAAACTGTCATTGCTTTGGAAAAGGTTGAAAGGAGACCCCTGTTAAGTCAAGAAGAAGGTACAGAGGATGTCAGAACTGATGAGAACAGCCCATTAGTGTGTTTTAAGACTCTGATCTTAACTTTCATAATCTGAGCTCTGGAAACCTATCTTGCAGCATTGATCTTTAAAAGGGCCTAGTTAAACTAAACCTGTACTAACAGTTCTGCTTTTTCTAACAGTTTAAGGAAGGCCTTTTGAACTGCCACAAAACATTCTATAGCAATTCTTGAAAATCTCTTAAATTGGAGTCTCTATATCGGCCCCATGAAAACCATTATTCCCATTAAGATAAGGAGATTCCACATTAAGATAAGGAGTTCCACAAACCCCTGGCTGGTGGAACAGGTTCTGCTACTTTAGGAGCTAGGTGGGGTGTGAGCAGATGGTGTTCATGCCAGGAGCATGCTTTCACTTTGTATTCATGCTTGAGTGGGTGTGGTGGTCTCTGTGGGTGCATGGATGCTTTGGGGGGTAGAAATGTAAAAATCCTATAGCCCAGTTTCTTGATTAAGTCATGAGCAAGGCCATCTATGGTGCTCTGGCCCCACCCCTAATGTGCAGAAGGGCAGGAAGCAAGGCCTGGAGTTTTCATATGTTTTAAGACCTGGGTTTAGGTGCTGTCTTCTCACTGGAATAACTAAGTGCTCTCCATAGGCATTGATCCCTTTCCACAAGTTTTTAAGGGTCTTAACCCACACTTTTGCTCCACTGATATTAGTCTTCCATGTTGTTAACAGCAAGAGAAAATTGAATTTGTTATAGACTTATCTGAGGTGGCACAGTTGTTCAGCTGTAGTCCCAGCTACTTAGGAGGCTTAGGTGGGAGGATCGCTTGAGCCTGAGAGGTCGAAGCTGCAATTAGCCATGATCATGCCACTGCACTCCAGCCTGGGTGACAGAGTAAGGCCCCATATCAAATACAGATATGCTTATCAGACCCCACTGACCATTTAGATTGGCAGTGCTTTGAGAAATGCACTTTTCTGTGTCGATGGGAATATACAGAAGGAATGTGCAGGACCCAGCTGTTCTCCACAGCCCCATTGTTGTTTCCAGGACACTGCTGAGACACAAATGCTCCAGAACAGACAGGGACCTGGTGTGGGTTCAGATCTGACCAGACAGGAGTGTTTTTGCTTGGTGTCTGGATGCTGTGACTTTGTGTCATTCTCTGAGGTCTACCACCTGCCCTGCCTGGCATGGTTTCCTATGTAACCATCCCTGCTGCCTCTGGGGACAGACCCACTGGCCCTTCTGCAGACAGCTCCCTGCCTTCTGCTCTCCAGAGGGTTCTGGGCAGAGTCTGTACTTAGGGACAGGATCCGTCTGCCTTCAACCCTCACAGTTCTTTAAATTAAAGCAAGTTTGCCCATAGGTCAAAGAGCATTTGATTCACTTTTTCCAATCACGTATCCCTTGAGGCTGGACTTCAGGAATCCTAAAAAATTAATATGAGTGCAGCATGTGAGGAGTCCGAGACACACCAGCTGGGCATCTGTGTTCCTTTGCCACAGGCCTCTCCCGCAGGGGCTGGTTTAGTGTAGGGTATTGCCAGGAAACAGACTGAGGCTGCTACGCCAGTAGAGAATAGGTAGGGAGGTACTCTCTGGCCATTCAAACAAAGGCCCCTTTGCTAAGGGCTCCTGAAAATGCCCTCATATAGGGACAGCCACCAACTGGGTCAAGGAAGTCTGGGTTCCCTGCTGGTGGGCTACGTTCTTTGGATGGAGTGAACCAGGCAAGAAAGGGGATGATGTCCTTCATGTTCCACCTGGACATGCCCCAGGAACAGAGACTTGCCCAGGTAGCAACACTGGCACAGGCGTCAACTGCTGCCACACTGGGCAGGGAGCCTTGTGCTGCACAGGGCTGGGTGCTCTCTCCAGTTTCCTTCCTGAAGGCATCCAAATACCCTGGAAAGGATTTAGCCCCTGAATTCCACGGACAAGAAAAAACAGTGAAGAAGTAGAATTGGTTTCTGTATGGGGAGAGGGAGGTCCTCTTAGGGGCAGCTGTGAGTGGGGTCTCAGGCTGCTCCTTGGCACCAGTCACAAGATAGTGAGCTTTCCCAGCTTCATTGATGAGGAAGATGTTCAAATAGACTTCAGCATTTTAATTATTTTCCTGTAAATGTACTTATGTGTAGTATGCTAGCACAAGCTGTTAAGCCATGCCACACATATTAACGGGAAAGCGAGGCAGGTTGACTCTCATTGAGTTTTTTCAGTCATGTGCGTGATTACCTTGTGTGCACGGATGCACATGTAGAATAGTCACTTTCTGCTTGTCAGTTTCTTTATCACATGTGGTGCCCCAGCCCCAATCAGGTGTGGAGACCAGCATTCCAGAGGACGCGCTGTCCACAGCCTCCCAGATCCGAGCGGGTCATTGGGCAGGGGTGGAGACAGACAGTGCACTGCCCTGTGAGCTGAAAGCCTCTGCTTCAGGGAGTCATAATGGGCCTGTGCTCAGTAGGTGATGCAGTGGATGTCCCAGGGGGACTAGAGGAGGCAGCATCGCGAACATGGGGGTTTATTGAACAAAAGGTAATGTCGGAGAGGATCTTGCCTTCAGATTCAGCAAGTATGAAGGGAGAAGAGCATGGAGAGCGAGGCCCCACAGGCTGCTAAGTGATGTAGAAGGCCGGGCAAGAACCTGTTCCTGCAGCAGCCACCGGCCCCCATCACTCCCTTATCCTCCAGCTCACACAGGCCATACAGGGAGAAGAGGGCATCTCAGCTGTTAAAGAACCCGAAAGGAATACTGATAGGTAAGGCTAGAAACAAAACTGATGGCTTGAAAAACATTTTTATGTAATGTATTTACTACCATTCATTTTACTACAGAGGTAGATAGGGCTCTTCACTTTTGGGTACATGGAAACGTGCTGAGAATTGAACACAATCCGGATCATCACTCCCGCCTGGCCATCTCCTGGGAGGCTGCCATGTGCCATGGAGCTGGGACACAGAGCAGAGCCCGCCATGTGTTGCAGGGCCCTGGAGGCCAAGGCCACCCTGCTAGGGGTCCCTGTTGGCAGCCAGGTCCCTACACAAACAATCTTATTTGGCCTACTAGGCTTTGAATATGACCTGCAGTCTAATTTGGGAGGTGGGGGAAGCTCTGCTGTCCCCTGCTGCTTTGTGTGTTGGGTGACTTTAATGGCTGGCCACTTACCCTTTTCTCCCAGCTACTCATTCACTGACTTGATGTAACAACACATCAGTATTTATTTTTTCCTGAAAAGAATTTGTTCAACATGGTCCTAAAGAAGCTTGGAATTTATAGACTTTCCTTTATAAGATACAGTTTTTTAAAAAAAGTGACCTCTTTATCACTAAGGGAGAAAGATATTAAGTATTTTCAAAGTTTTATGAAGAATGGAAATGATATTATACTTCAAAGAAATTTAATGTTGAAATTTCAAAGATAAATTGGTGTGTTGATAAGAAACTTCACTTTCCTGGGAACTTTATTCATTTTAGGGAATTAGATAAAATTCCTGGCTACAGGAGCCATTGGTCTGATGTACAAGGAATTTGCTTTATGACCAGATTGTAACTTGCCCTAAGGTCCATGTTGGAGCACTAAGAGGTGTCACAGGTAGAGATGATGTTTCGATTCTCTTTTCTGCAAGCTGGGATCAGCCCGGTGTTTTCTCCTTTTAGCTGAGATGGTCGAAGTTTCTCAGCGTGTTGGCAAAACAGCCCTCCCGGCTTTCTAAAAGGACTTAGGACAAAAGCTGCTGGGAAATTGCTTATTCAAAAGCTCCTTAGAATTTAGGCATCTGCACACTGTTTTCCCACCTTTCACCTTCCTGGGCTTTTCTGCCCTCCAGCATTCTTCTGAAGAGGGATTCCTAGCCCGCTCACGTCTCCAGTGGGTAAATACTCAGCAACTGCACATGGGTTTTCCATGCACTTCAGGCTTGGAGGTTGGCCATGTACAAGCACACTCCTTCTCGCCTCTGGCTTTTCCTCACCACCCTCTTTAAAGGTGTAAACTCCTCAGATACTAGATTTATGATCACATGAAAGATCATCTTCACATTGAAAGGTGAAGGCCACCATGGTTCTCAGTGCCAAGCAACAGAACGTTCCAAGACGGGTGTTCTTCCTTGCACAGCAGCTATGGCAGGTTGTTCTGCAGCCTCCCCTTAGAGGTGGCTGTTCATTGTACCTTTGTACAGTTGTGTTTACACACTTGTGCTGACAGCTTTCAGCAAGGGCATGTGTCCACAGCTGAGGGCAGTAAGAACCAGCCTAAGCTGAAGGCTAGTAACATGGTGCTGTAGGCCCTTTAAAAGGAAAGCCTGACATAAACCCAGTATGGAAAGGAACATTATCAGTTCTCTCTAATTTTGTCTGCCAGGGACAAAACCCTGCTTATCCTCTTTCCCTTTTCAGAACTGTGCCCTTCAAGTATTCTTGCTTCTCTGTAAAGGGAAGACATCTCCCTTCTCTGAAATCCTTCAACAAAAGAAAAGACTTGGCAAGGTAGGGGAGTCAGTAGCTCAACACTAGAACATCCCTATAGAAGGGACAAGTTTCTGTCTGAACACACCTTGGGTCGGAGTCCTTAGGTATTCAGGTGCAGTACTTTGTGAATACTTAAGCTACTGCATGCTTGGTGTAGCTTGCAATTTCTCTGTATTTAAAAGCAGTCGTGTTTATTTTCTTCAAAATAACCTGTATATTATTCAGAGCAAGCAATGTATATATTACTGAGAAGTTACTGCAGGGATTTTTGTGACAAAGTTTGTATGGGTTTTTTTAAAAAATCTTAGACACCCCTTTTTAAGATTGGGAGAACAGGATTAAGTGCACCGTTGAACCCCGCCCAGCATTATAAGGAAATGTTTTTAATGACTGCTAAGTCTTTGTAAAAGGTTTGGTCATTTAATAGATGTCTTTAAAGAATATATACATTATCTAAAAAACGAAAGCCCTGTATCCATACATTGTTTTCATTGAAAGAATTCTGTATTGCCTGTTCTTGGTAGAGCCAGAGTCCTCAAGGAAAATGAAGAAAATGATAGCTCTGTCTTGACCAGACTTCTGCACAGTAATGTAAGGCTATCATAGGGAGACTTGGTTTAAGGCACGGTTATGGGATTGGGATCGAAATGTGTGGTTTCTGAGAACCTTCATGACCACTCACTGGGCAGGGCTCTGTGCACAGCACCAGAGCTGTTTGAATTCCCCAGCCCTTTGGTTATATCCTAGAATTCCATGGAGGCTTCGGAAGTTAAATGCAGCTTTTTTTTTTTTTTTACAACATGTGTTTTTGTCAAATTGATAAGGAAACACTGAGTTACAGAATACTTAAGAATTGGAGACTTTAGTACTGTAGGATGGCCTGGGAGGACAAGTCCCAAGTGGTGGACACCGCATGCTCCTCAGGCACAGCCTCAGTGGGAGCCTTCCCCAGGCACAGCTCAGCCACCCGAGGAAAGGGAGTTGTGGAGGTGCAGACACAGACAAACACACATACACACACACACACAGCACCTGCAGCCTCAGAGTCATGCCTGTCACTCCCCACCCCCACACCCCCGTTGAGAAGTTAGTGGTGTCACATACTTAGTTTTATTTTATAGATGTCTAGGAATAGATTGTGAAGAACACTCAGTTCACTACTGTGTTATTATATCACAAGCTTCAATTAAAATGGATTTTAAAGGATTTTAGGATTTACCTTTAGTATTAACCACTTATTTACTGACTTACTGTTAGCATTCAAAACCAGTTAAGTGTAAGAATTATTTCATGTGGTTTTCCTAGGGTAATATTTATAAAAGGTAGAAAGTGTCCAAGTGGCTCCTCAACAATTAGTTTTTTCTCACAAATATGCCCTTCTGTCAGGGTGAATGTCTCAATGTGTTATCAAAGACAAAATATACTGTGCCAAGCTGGGGTGCTGTGTGTGACTGAGTAGCAATGCTTCTTCAGTCACCTCTTCCACAGTTTGTGATTCCAGTGGTTCTGAGAATGTTCTGTCACATGATAAAAGCAGCTTGTATAATTCTACCTGGCATTTCATTTCTGTTCTAATGCTAAATGGTAACGCTTAACAGACTAAAAGCCATGTGCAGAAGAAAGGGCTGAATGAGTCCGGCCTCCCCAGGTTCCAGCACAGCGCTTGGGTATGAGAGGTAGAGCCCCGGGGTGGGGTGGCCACCCTCCGCCAGGCCAGTGTCTGGAGAAAACAGCTGAGCTGCTGCTCTATTTTGGGGGTGGGGGGCATGGAGGGGAGGGGAAATTTTGAGGCTTTTTTTTTAACAATGTTTGTGATCAACTATTCACTACAATTGGAGTGTTACTTTGTCAGAATATTTATTCCTTTCTGTGACATGCTAGATTCCCTGGATGTAGCTGATTGTTTTTATTTTGTAAATATTACCTAACTTTACATAAACTATATCATAATAAACTATTTTTGCATCACCCTTTGCATGCTGTGTTAGAAGATTTTGTTTAGCTGAGAGACATCTGCAAAGTAAGCATGCAAGTCAGAAGTCAGAAACTGGGCAGTAGCCTCCAGCTCTAGAGTGGGTTGTTTTCAGTTTCATTACCTCCTTTTTTTTTTTTTTTTTTTAAGCAGGCTCTCACTGTGTCACCCAAGTTAGAGTGCAATGGCACAATCTTGGTTCACTGCAGCCTCTGCCTCCTAGGTTTAAGTGATTCTCCCACCTCAGCCTCCCAACTTGCTGTGACTGTAGGCCTCACCACCACACCCAACTAGTTTTGCATGTTTTGTAGAGACGGGGTTTCCCTGTGTGGCCAAGGCTGGTGTCAAACTCCTGGGCTAAAGCAGTCCTCCCACCTTGGCTTCCCAAATTACTGAGATTACAGGCATGAACACAGTGCCAGGGCCTCATTACCTCCTTTTTAATTATAGTGGCTTTTCTTGTTTTCTGGTTTTTGGTTTTTTTTTTAAGACAGAGTCTCTCTGTTGCCCAGGCTGAAGTGCAGTGACACAATCTGAGCTCACTGCAACCTCCGTCTCCCAGGTTCAAGTGATGCTCATGCCTCAGCCTCCCAAGGTAGCTGGGATTATAGCCATGTGCCACCACCACACCTGGCTAATTTGTGTGTGTGTGTATTTTTAGTAGAGATGGGGTTTCACTCAGTGTGTGTGTGTGTGTGTGTGTGTTTAGTAGATTGAACTCCTGACCTCAGGTAATCACCTGCCTTGGCCTCCCAAAGTGCTGGGATTACAGATGTAAGCCACCACACCCAGGCAGTTTTCAGCATTTCAGAATTACGGTAGTTAACACAAAAATTCAGGTTTTACCTGCTCACCCAATAGCCATCATAAATATTTTACATCCAGAATCTAATTAAGGTACACTGCTTCAGTTAAAGAACCCTTCAGGGGTTAAAGGGACGATGAGAAGTGCTGATGGTGGTGATTCCCTTATTAATCAAGGTTCTGTAATTCCCCATCCCTGTCCCTCTTATGAATGGATTTATTTACAATAAAATTTTAAAAAAGAAAATGCAATTTACATCATGACCTAATATACACACACACCAACAACCTGAAATTTAACAAAATAATGCACCCTTACTGTGATATACTCTGATGATTTTGTTCATTTTTTAAAATTCTGATTGTGACCCACTAAATTAATTTAAGAAACTGGGATTTTTAGGGCAGGCATAGTGACTTATGCTTATAAACCCCAGCACTTTTGGAGGCTGAGGTGGGTGGATCACCTGAGGTCAGGAGTTTGAGATGAGCCTGGTCAATATGGTGAAACCCCATCTCTACTGAAAATACAAAAATTAGCTGGGTGTGGTGGCACGTGCCTGTAGTCCCAGCTACTTGGGAGGCTGAGGCACAAGGATTGCTTGAACCCAGTAGGCGGAGGTTGCTGTGAGCCAAGATCATGCCACTGCACTCCAGCCTGGGCAACAGAGCAAGACTCCAACTCAAAAAAAAACGAAACTGGGTTTTCTAAACAATATATCCACAACATTCAGAATGAAATGGGTGACATTGTGGGAATCTAAACTTTCATCCAGATAACATTGAAAAAAGTTAAAGTTGATTCTACTGATAAGAAATCTATTTAAGAGGCCAGGTGTGGTGACCTGTAATCCTAGCACTTTGGAAGGTTGAGGAGGGCAAATCATTTGAGGTCAAGAGTTCAAGACCAGGAGTTCAACTACTGGCCAACATGGTGAAACCCTGTCTCTACTAAAAATACAAAAATTAGCTGAGTGTGGTGGTGCACGCCTGTAATCCCGGTTACTGGGGAGGCTGAGGTGAGAGAAACACTTGAGCACCCAGGGAGGAGGTTGCAGTGACTAAGATCATACCACTGCACTCTAGCCTGGGCAACAGAGCAAGACTCTGTCTCAAAAAAAAAAAAAAATCAATTTAAGAAATTTATAAAACTTAACCCAAAAAAGTGCAGACATAAGAAGATACATATTTTTAGTCTGCTACTCCAGTTGTTTAAAGAGTTTTCAATAATTTTTGCCCATTTAAAAAATTATTATAGTCAGGTGGTGTCCTATGGTTCCTGTTTGTTTTGTTGTTGTTTTTGTTTTGAGAGAGAGTCTTGCTCTATCGCCCAGGCTGGAGTGTAGTGGTGGGATCTTGGCTCACTGCAACCTCTGCCACCACCCACCCCAGGTTCAAGTGATTCTCCCACCTCAACCTCCTGAGTAGCTGGGACTACAGGAGCACGCCACCACACTCAGCTAATTGTATTTTTAGTGGAGATAGGGTTTCACCATGTTGGTCAAGCTGGTCTCAAACTCCTGGTAAGTGATCCAACTGCCTTGCTCTCCCAAAGTGCTGGGATTACACGCATGCACCACTGTGCCCGGCCTCCTATGGTTTTAACATATGCTATTTTTGTAAAGCTATGTAAATGCAATTTTTAAAATCAGTTGACATTTGAAAATTCAGCACCTTTTCATGACAGCCTGGTGACAGAGCGAGACATCTCAAAAAAACAAAAAAGGGAAAAAAAGATTGGGCTCAGTGGCTCATGCCTGTAATTCTGGCACTTTGGGAGGCCAAGGCAGGTAGATCACGAAGTCAGGAGTTCAAGACCAGCCTGGCCAATATGGTGAAACCCCGTTTCTGCTAAAAATAGAAAGATTAGCCAGGCGTGGCGGCATGCACTTGTAGTCACAGCTACTTTGGAGGTTGAGGCAGAAGAATCGCTTGAACCCGTGCCACTGTACTCCAGCCTGGGCAACAGAGCAAGACTGTGTCTCAAAAAAAAAAAAAAAAAACTAGGCATAGAAGAGAACTTCCTCAATATGATAAAGACTATATGTGAAAAACCCACAGCTAACATCATACACAATGGTAAAAGACTGAACGATTTCCCCCTCAGATCAGTAGCAAGACAAGGATATCTATTCTCACCACTTCTATTCAGCATTTTGTCGAGGGGTCTACCCAGAGCAATTAGGCAAGAAAAATAAAATGCATGGAGATTGAAAAAGAATTACAATTATCTCTGCAAATGAAATGATCTTGTAATATGGGAAATCCTAGGAAATCCAGCAGAAAATCTGTTAGAATTCAGTTCAGCAGTTTGCAGGATACACGACCAGTTTACCAAAATCAGTTGTAGTTCTTCTATACTCTAATCATGAACAAATTAAGAAGTCAATTCCATTTACAGTAACATCAAAAAAAGTTACTTACGTATAAAACTTGTACACTGAAAGCTACAAACCTTGTTAAAACAAATTGAATAAAATGGAAAGGCATCCCATGTTCATGGATTGGAAGATTTAATATCGTTAAAATGGCAATATTCCCCAACTTCATTACAGATTCCACACAATCCCTATCAAAATCCTAGCTGGGATTTTTTTTTTCCCAGAAATTGTCTGGGCCTAAAATTCATATGGAGATATAAGGGACCCATAATATCCGAAACAATGTTGGAAAAGAAGAATAAAGAGGCTTCACATCACCAGGTTTCAAAATTTATTACAAATCTTCAGTAATTAAGACAGTGTGATAGGCCAGGTGCAGTGGCTCACAGCTATAATCCCAGCACTTTGGGAAGCCGAGATAGATGGATCACTTGAGACCAAGAGTTCAAGACCAGCCTGGGCAACATGGCGAAACCTTTTCTCTACCCAAAAAGACATATATATACATACAGAAATTAGCCAGGCATAGTGGCACATGCCTGTAGTCCCAGCTACTTGGGAGGCTGAGGGACAAGAATCATTTGAACCCAGTAGGCAGAGGTTCCAGTGACCCAAGATTGCATCACTGCACTCCAGCATGGGCTATAGAGGGAGACTCTGTCTCAAAAAAAAAAAAAAAAAAAACTGTGCTATTAGCATAAGGATAGACATTGGTAAATCAGTGGAACAGAATTGAGAATTCAGAAAAACGGTCTTTACATTTATGATCAATTGATTTTCAACAATAATGCCAAGACCATTCAGTGAGGAAACAATAACCCCTTGAACAAATGGTACTGGGACAACTAGATAGCCACATGCAAAAGAAAATGAAGTTGGACCTCCGCACCATACACAAAAATTGACTAATACTCACAAAAATATTTAACATACTTAAAGAACAGAACTTTCAGCCTAGAATCTCATATCCTGCTAAACTAAGTTTCACAATTGAAGGAAAAATAAAATATTTTATGAAAAGCAAGTACTCAGAGATTTTATTACCACCAGGCCTGCTTTACAAGAACTTCTGAAAGAAGCATTATACATAGAAAGGAACAACCAGTATGAGCCTTTCTAAAAATATACCAAAAAGTAAGGAGCATCAAAATAAAGAAGAATTTACATCAACAAATGGATAAAATAGCCAGTTAACATCAAATGGCAGTAACCCTAAATTTAAATTGACTAAATCCCCTAATCAAAAGATACAGCCAAAACCTAACGGTATATCCAAAGATACACAAAGACTCAAAACAAAGGGTTGGAGAAAAATTTACCAACCAAATGGAGAGCAAAAATAAATAAATAAACAAAAAGCAGGAGTTGCAATTCTCACATTTGATAAAATAGATTTCAAAGCAACAAAGATACAGTGGTAAAAGGATCAATGCAACAATAAGAGATCTTAATACCCAGATACATAAGACCCATAATGAGATTTAGACTCAACGAGACAGAAAATTAATAAGGATATCCAGGACTTCAACTCAGATCTGGAACAAGTAAACTTAATAAATATTTATAGAGTTCTCCATTTTAAATACACAAAATATTGATCGGCCATTATTAATACCCATTTTTAGAATGAAGCAATATTCCCGTTCTCTCTCCCTCTTTTTCTTCCTTTCTTCCTCTCCTTCTCTCCTTTTTTTACTTTTCAACATCCTAGTTCCTCACCTCTACTCAATACATTCCTCTGTACAAATAAAAAAAAAAAAATTGACTCGAGATGGATCACAGACCTAAAGTGTAAGTGATAAGAACACAATGGCCAGGCCAGACGCAGTGGCTCAAGCCTGTAATCCAAGCACTTTGGGAGGCCGAGGCGGGTGGATCACGAGGTCAAGAGATCGAGACCATCCTGGTCAACATGGTGAAACCCCGTCTCTACTAAAAATACAAAAAATTAGCTGGGCATGGTAGCATGTGCCTGTAGTCCCAGCTACTCGGGAGGCTGAGGCAGGAGAATTGCCTGAACCCAGGAGGCGGCGGTTGCGGTGAGCCAAGATTGTGCCATTGCACTCCGGTCTGGGTAACAAAAGTGAGACTCCGTCTCAAAAAAAAAGAACACAATGGCCAAGTGCAGTGGCTCATGCCTGTAATCCCAGCACTTTGGGAGGGCAAGGCAGGCAGATCACTTGAGGTCAGGAGTTCGAAACCAAGCCTGGCCAACATGGCAAAACCCCATCTGTACTAAAAATACAAAAATTAGCTGAGCATGGTGGTGGGCACCTGTAGTCCCAGTAACTCTGGAGACTGAGGCAGAATTGCTTGAACATGGAAGGTAGAGGCTGCAATGAGTCGAGATCATGCCACTGCACTCCAGCCTGGACAACAGAGCAAGACTGTCTAAAAAAAAATTACATATATGACAGAACAAAACAGAGAAGCAAATCTTTGTGACCTTGGGTTGGGCAATGGTTTCTTAGATACAACACCAAAGCACAAGCAACAACAGTAAAAATTTTAATAGATTATACCAAAAGCAAGACCTTACATGCTGCAAACAATTCCATCAAGACCTGTTACCCAAAGAAGGGAAACATTTGCAAAACATTTGTTTTTTTTCTTTGGGACAGAGTGGTGTCATTCTGTTGCCCAGGTTGCCCAGGATTATGTGCAGTCTCAATTTCCCAAGCTCAAGCCATTTTCCAACCTTAACCTCCTGAGTAGCTCAGACTACAGGAGTGTGCCACCATGCCCAGCTAATTATAGACACTGGCCACTGTCCACAGCTTGCAAGTTATATTTCTGTTAAGGGATCCTTGTATCCAGAATATATACAAAAGCTCTTAAAACTCAACAATAAAAAGACAACTCAAAAAATGGGTGGGAGGACTCAAGATGGCGCTGTGAGAACAACCCAGGATTGGAGCTCTCGCTGTGTCTGCGGAGAGGTGAGTCTGAGCTGCATTTCCAGACTGATCTTTGTTGCCCACGGAACGGGGAAATTGCCCAGTGAAGAGGAGACGCGGTACGCCAGGCAGAAACTCCACCTGGCGAAGCCGGCAGCCGGAGACGTGAGAGGGCTGGACTTGAGACTGAGCTAGACTTGGACAGTAGGCCAGCCCAGGGGATTGCAGGGACAGAGCATTAGGGGTGGCCCAGTGGGACGAACAAAACCGCGATTTCAAACAAGCCCCATGCAGACGGCTCAAGACGCTCTGAGGGGCAGGGGCGTCCACCATTACCGAGGCAACCCCCAACTGAGATACACGCCCATTGCTGATGCAGCCAGCCGTTGCCGAGGCAACCCGTCCCTACTGAGATACACGCCCACTGCTGACGCAGCCTGCCATTGCCGAGGCAACCCGCTACAACAGAGAGAGTCCGCCACAGGGCGTGGCGGAGAACAGCAGAACAGCAGAGCCAGGGCAAACGTCACAACAGCAGGGCGGAGCCTCGGCAGGCAAACAGTGGCTAGTCTGCGTTCTAGCTGGGCAGGACCTCAACGGACATCCAAAAATAAAGCCCAAACCCCTCAACACAGAGCATTTGAGAAAAAAAAAGGGTTTTTTTAATGAGCTCTGTTGCAGCAGAATCAAACATAGCAGCCTAACAGCCCTGAATGAACAACAGAGCTCACAGCTCAGCAATCAAGCTCCTATAAAGTACAAACTGTCTCCTCAAGCAGCTCCCTGACCCCTCTATATCCAAAAGACTGACATTAGGCAGGCATCATCCTGGGATAAAGATAGCAGAAAAAGAAACGGGTAGCATCCCTCGCTGTGCCACAGCAGCTAGAGGTGCACCCCAGACAAGCAGGGTCTGGAGCGGACCTCAGCAGTCGTACAGCGAAGGGGCTAGACTGGTAGAAGGAAAACCAAGCAACAGAAATACTTCATCATCAACATTCTGGGTGTCCACTCAGAGACCCAATCGAAAAGTCAGCAACTACGCAGACGACCAGCGGACAAATCCACAAAAATGGGAAGAAACCAGCGCAAAAAGGAGGAAAACACCCGAAACCAGAACACCTCGATTCCTAGAAAGGACCAAAACTCCTCACCAGCAAGGGAACAAAGCTGGACGGAGAATGACTGTGACGAAATGACGGAATTAGACTTCAGAAGATGGATAATGAGAAACTTTTGTGAGCTAAAAGATCATGTACTAAATCAATGAAAAGAAACTAAGAACCTTGAAAAAAGATTTGAAAAAAGATTCGAGGAAATGATAACAAAAATGGATAACTTAGAGAGGAATATGAATGAATTAAAGGAGCTGAAAAACACAATATGAGAACTTCGCGAACAATGCACAAGTTTCAATAGCCGAATTGACCAAGCAGAAGAAAGAATATCTGAAGTCGAAGACCAACTCAATGAAATAAAACGAGAAACCATGATTAGAGAAAAAAGCGCAAAAAGGAATGAACAAAGTCTCCAAGAAATGTGGGACTATGTGAAAAGACCTAACCTACGTTTGATAGGTGTACCAGAAGGAGACGAAGAGAATGAATCCAAGCTGGAAAATACTCTTCGGGACATCATCCAGGAAAATTTCCCCCACCTAGCAAGACAGGCCAACACTCAATTGCAGGAAATACAGAGAACACCACAAAGATATTCCGCAAGAAGAGCAACCCCAAGGCACATAATCGTCAGATTCAACACGGTTGAAATAAAGGAGAGAATACTAAGGGCAGCCAGAGAGAAAGGTCGGGTCACCCACAAAGGGAAGCCCATCAGACTCACAGCAGATCTCTCGGCAGAAACACTACAAGCCAGAAGAGAGTGGGGGCCAATATTCAACATTCTTAAAGAAAAAAACTTTCAACCCAGAATTTCATATCCAGCCAAACTGAGCTTCAGAAGTGAAGGAAAAATAAAATCCTTTGCGAACAAGCAAGTACTCAGAGATTTTGTCACCACCAGACCTGCTTTACAAGAGCTCCTAAAAGAGGCGCTACACAAAGAAAGGATCAACCAGTACCAGCCATTCCAAAATCACACTGAATGCTAAAGAGCATCAACATAATGAAGAATCTACAACAACTAACAGGCAAAACAGCCACTTAGCATCAAAATGGCAGTATCAAATTCGCACATAACAATATTAACCCTAAATGTAAATGGACTAAATGCACCAATCAAAAGACACAGACTGGCAAATTGGATAAAAAGCCAAAACCCATCAGTGTGCTGTATCCAGGAAACCCATCTCACATGCAAGGATACACAAAGGCTCAAAATAAAGGGATGGAGGAAGATTTACCAAGCAAATGGAAAGCAAAAAAAAGCAGGAGTTGCAATTCTCATCTCTGATAAAATAGACTTTAAAGCAACAAAGATCAAAAGAGACAAAGAAGACCATTACATAATGGTAAAAGGATCGATACAACAAGAAGAGCTAACGATCCTAAACATATATGGACCCAATGCAGGAGCACCCAGATACATAAGGCAAGTTCTTAATGACTTACAAAAGGACTTAGACTCCCACACAATAATAGTGGGAGACTTTAACACTCCACTGTCAATACTAGACAGATCAACCAGACAGAAAATCAACAAGGATATCCAGGGCTTGAACTCAGACCTGGAGCAAGCAAACCTGATAGACATTTACAGAACTCTCCACCCCAAATCCACAGAATACACATTCTTCTCAGCACCACATCACACCTACTCAAAAATTGACCACATAATTGGAAGTAAAGCACTGCTCAACAAATGCAAAACAACTGAAATCATAACAAACAGCCTCTCAGACCATAGTGCAATCAAGTTAGAACTCAGAATTCAGAAACCGACCCAGAACCGCACAGCTTCATGGAAACTGAACAACTGGCTCTTGAATGTTGACTGGATAAACAATGAAATGAAGGCAGAAATAAAGAAGTTCTTCGAAACCAATGAGAACGAAGACACAACATGCCAGAACCTCTGGGACACATTTAAAGCAGTCTCTAGAGGAAAGTATATAGCAATAAGTGCCCATATGAGGAGAATGGAGAGATCCAAAATTGACACCCTATCGTCAAAATTGAAAGAGCTAGAGGAGCAAGATCAAAAAAACTCAAAACCCAAGACTCAAAAAAGACAAGAGTCTCAACTCAAAAAGACAAGAAATAACTAAGATCAGAGCTGAGCTGAAGGAGATTGAGACACGAAAAACCCTTCAAAAAATCAATAAATCCAAGAGCTGGTTTTTCGAAAAGATCAACAAAATGGACAGACCACTAGCCAGATTGATTAAAAAGAAAAGAGAGAACAACCAAATAGATGCAATAAAAAATGATAAAGGGGAAATCACCACAGATTCCACAGAAATTCAAACCATCATCAGAGAATATTACAAACAACTCTATGCGCATAAACTAGTAAACCTGGAAGAAATGGATAAATTCCTGGACTCCTGTGTCCTCCCAAGCCTAAACCAGGAGGAAGCTGAAACTATGAATAGACCAATAACAAGGTCTGAAGTTGAGGCAGCAATTAAGAGCCTACCACACAAAAAAAGCCCAGGTCCAGACGGGTTCACAGCCGAATTCTACCAGACAGACAAGGAGGAGCTGGTACCATTCCTTCTAAAACTATTTCAAACAATCCAAAAAGAGGGAATCCTTCCCAAATCATTTTATGAGACCAACATCATGCTGATACCAAAACCCGGCAGAGACCCAACGAGAAAACAAAACTTCAGGCCAATATCCATGATGAACATAGATGCAAAAATCTTCGATAAAATATTGGCAAGCCGATTGCAACAGCAAATCAGAAAACTTATTCATCATGATCAGGTAGGATTCATCCCGGGGATGCAAGGCTGGTTCAACATACGCAAGTCTATCAACGTAATTCACCACATAAACAGAACCAAAAACAAAAACTACATGATTATCTCAATTGATGCAGAGAAGGCCTTTGACAAAATTCAACAGCGCTTTATGCTAAAAACCCTCAATAAACTCCGTATCGATGGCACGTATCTCAAAGTAATAAAAGCTATTTATGACAAACCAACAGCCAATATCATACTGAATGGGCAAAAACTGGAAGCATTCCCTTTGAAATCTGGCACTAGACAAGGATGCCCTCTTTCACCACTCCTATTCAATATACTACTGGAAGTTCTAGCCAGAGCAATCAGGCAAGAAAAAGAAATAAAGGGTATTCAAATAGGAAAGGTGGAAGCCAAATTGTCTCTATTTGCAGACGACATGATAGTATACCTAGAAGACCCCATCGCCTCAGCCCAAAAACTCCTGAAACTGATAAGCAACTTCAGCAAAGTCTCAGGATATAAAATCAATGTGCAAAAATCACAAGCATTCGTCTACACCAATAACAGACTTAAAGAAAGCCAAATCAAGAACGAACTGCCATTCACAATTGCTACAAAAAGAATAAAATACCTTGGAATATAACTCACAAGGAACGTAAGGGACCTCTTCAAGGAGAACTACAAACCACTGCTCAACGAAATCAGAGAGGACACAAACAGATGGAGAAACATTCCATGTTCATGGTTAGGAAGAATTAATATTGTAAAAATGGCTATACTGCCCAAAGTAATTTACAGAACCAACGCTATCCCCATCAAGCTACCATTGACTTTCTTCACAGAACTGGAAAAAACCACCATGAACTTCATATGGAACCAAAAGAGAGCCCGCATAGCCAAGTCAATTCTAAGCAAAAAGAACACAGCAGGGGCATCACACTACCGGATTTCAAACTATACTACAAGGCTACGGTAATCAAAGCAGCATGGTACTGGTACCAAAACAGAGATATAGACCAATGGAACAAAACAGAGGCACCGGAGGCAACACAACATACATACAACTATACAATCTTTGATAAACCTGACAAAAACAAGCAATGGGGAAAGGACTCCATGTTTAACAAATGGTGTTGGGAAAACTGGCTAGCCATGTGCAGAAAGCAGAAACTGGACCCCTTCCTGACACCATACACTAAAATTAACTCCAGATGGATTAAAGACTTAAACATAAGACCTGGCACCATAAAAACCCTAGAAGGAAATCTAGGCAAAACTATCCAGGACATAGGAGTAGGCAAGGACTTCATGAACAAAACACCAAAAGCATTGGCAACAAAAGCCAAAATAGACAAATGGGACCTAATCAAACTCCACAGCTTCTGCACGGCAAAAGAAACAGTCACTAGAGTGGATCGGCAACCAACAGAATGGGAAAAAATTTTCGCAGTCTACCCATCTGACAAAGGGCTGATATCCAGAATTTACAAAGAACTCAAACAGATTTACAGGAAAAAACAAACAAGCCCATTCAAAAGTGGGCAAAGGATATGAACAGACACTTTACGAAAGAAGACATATATGAGGCCAACAATCATATGAAAAAATGCTCATCATCACTGGTCATCAGAGAGATGCAAATCAAAACCACATTGAGATACCATCTCACGCCAGTTAGAATGGCGATCATTAAAAAATCTGGAGACAACAGATGCTGGAGAGGATTTGGAGAAAAAGGAACACTTTTACACTGTTGGTGGGAGTGTAAATTAGTTCAACCATTGTGGAAGACAGTGTGGCGATTCCTCAAGGCTTTAGAAATAGAAATTCCATTTGACCCAGCAATCCCATTACTGGGTATATATCCAAAAGACTATAAATCGTTCTACTATAAGGACACATGTACACGAATGTTCATTGCAGCACTGTTTACAATAGCAAAGACCTGGAATCAACCCAAATGCCCACTGATAATAGACTGGATTGGAAAAATGTGGCACATATACACCATGGAATATTATGCAGCAATCAGAAATGATGAGTTTGTGTCGTTTGTAGGGACATGGATGAATCTGGAGAACATCATCCTCAGCAAACTGACACAAGAACAGAAAATGAAACACCACATATTCTCACTCATAGGTGGGTGATGAAAAATGAGAACACATGGACACAGATAGGGGAGTACTAAACACTGGGGTCTATTGGGGGGAAAAGGAGAGGGCCAGTGGGAGGGGGAGGTGGGGAGGGATAGCCTGGGGAGAAATGCCAAATGTGGGTGAAGGGGAGAAGAAAAGCAAAGCACACTGCCATGTGTGTACCTACGCAACTGTCTTGCATGCTCTGCTCATGTACCCCAAAACCTAAAATCCAATAAAAAATTAAAAAAAAAATGGGCAAATGATTTGAATAGACATTTCTTCAAAGATGACATACAAATGGTCAATAAGCTCATGAAAAGACATTCATCATCTTCAGTCATCAGAAATGCAAGTCAAAACCACAAGGAGACACCACACCCAAGAAAATGGCTCTGATCAGAAAGAGGTCATGCCAAATGTTGGCACGGATGTGGAGGAAAAGGAATCCTCATTCACTGCTGGTGGGAATAGAAAATGATACTTTCATTTTGGAAAAAGTCTAGCAGTTTCTCAAATGGTTACATAGTGTTATGTGACCTAATTATGTCTCTCCTAGGTAGATACTAAAGAAATGAAAGCATGTCTGTGCAACCACCTGTACACACATGTTTATAGCACCATATTCATAACGGTAAAAAGAAACAACCCAAATTTCCACCAACTAATGAATGGTACACAAAATGTGTTATCCATACAATGGAATGTTATTCGGCCAAACTAAGAAATGAGGTGATGGAACAGGCTTCAGCAGATTCCCTTGAAGCATGACGCTAGATGAAGAAGGCAGAGCCAAAAGGCTGCAGAGGGATTCCATTTATAGGAAATGCCCAGAGTAGGCAAATCTATAAGACAAATTAGACTAGTGATTGCCAGGAGCTGGAGCATAGTAGGGAATGGGGAGTGACCACTAATGAGACAGTGTTTCTTTTTGAAGTGATGGTGGCACAACTTTGTTAATATACTATAACCCACTATTGAATCCTATGCTTTCAATGTGTGGATTTTATGGTGTGTAAATCTTGATCAAGTATTTTGTTTTTGTTTTTGAGACTGAGTCTTGCTCTGTCTCCCAGGCTGGAGTGTAGTAGCGCAATCTTGGCTCACCTGTAACCTCCACCTCCTGGGTTCAAGCAATTCTCCTACCTCAGCCTCCCAAGTAGCTGGGATTACAAGTGCACATTGCCACACCTGGCTAATTTTGTGTATTTTAGTAGAAACAGGGTTTCACCATGTTATTCAGGCTGGTCTCGAACTTCTGAGCTCAGGCAGTCTACCCACCTCAGCCTCCCAAAGTGCTAGGATTACAGGCATGAGCCACCACACCTGGCTGATCAAGTGTTTCTTTAAAAACTGTGGGGTGGATCATGGAGGCTTCCATAGGTACTGATTGCAGCCAACAGCCCAAAGCCTTTAGTCAGGCATCTGCAGACAATGAAAAGCAGAGCTGCAGGTTGAAGGCTCAGAGTAATGGACGGAGCCCTATAATGAGTAAAAACGGGTGCTTGCAGGGCCCGAGTGGTCACCAGAAAGGAGAAAGCAGAGTTGGTGCCTTCACACATCCACCTCATGCCTTATTCTGAAGTTTGAGTGGAAAATATGTGTTGACACATAAGCTCGCTATGATTTTAAGGGCATTGGCTGTGGTCTTGAAAAGTCATGCAGAAACCTATTACCTTAAGTGTTGAGTGTAAGGATCTTCATGATGAAATTTCTGAAAATGGTCCAGTCTCGGCTTCAGTGCCTGAGGCTCAAGAAGGATCCTCTAGTAGCCACGTTGTAGCAGATGCCCCGAGTCAGTGACAGATGCAGTAAAGTTCTTCCTCAAATAAAGCATACTCTGTCTCCCTGTTCTTTTATTTATTTATTTATTCTTGAGACAGAGTCTCGCTCTGTAGCACAGGCTGGAGTGCAGTGGCGCCACCTCGGCTAATTGCAACCTCCACCTCCTGGGTCCTGGTTCAAGCAATTCTCCTGCCTCAGCCTCCCAAGTAGCTACGATTGCAGGCATTTGCCACCATGTCCAGCTAATTTTTGTATTTTTAATAGACACGGGGTTCCACCATGTTGGCCAGGCTGGTCTTGAACTCCTGACCTCTTGATCTGCCCGCCTCTGCCTCTCAAAGTGCTGGGATTACAAGTGTGAGCCACTGAGCCCAGCCTCCCTCTTCCTTTATTTTTAACAGGCCTAAATCACTGATTCCTGATCTGTCAGGGCATGCCTAGATATGCCCAGGCATGTCTTAGCTTGTAGCATATAATCTTTTCCTTATTTTGACATGTTACTGCTTTCCTAGCCTTTTTAAAAGCCATGCAAGCCGCTTCCTCCCTTCCTTTGTTCTCCATTGCTTTTACCTATTTAAGCTTTTAGCCAGATCGGGTGTAGCTTAGACTGTGCAGTCCAGCTCCAGCCGATGGAGACTGGACACAGTAGTAGAAACCTCATATGTTAGGGATAGAAAGCCCTCCTCTCCTTTGTTCGGTGTGTTCTCGTGGCAACCAGGCTCACAAGCAGCAGAAGTAAAAATTGCCTTGATGAGAACTTCTTTGTTCAAGTGTTCATTTTCTTCGTGACTCTGAACTTTTACTTCTAACAATTCTGGGGGCTCATCCAGGATATACCATTCTCCTTCAGGGAAGGGGTCTTTGGTCACCTCCCAGGGAAGGTGCACCCCACTGCCTTGTTGCAGTGGCCTCAAGATGGGAGACTGAGATCCACCCATTGTGATGAATAAAAACGTGGGGAAGGGAAAGGCTTGCAACACCGCAGCAACCAGGTAACTCTGTGAACAGATGAAGGTAAGAAACGTCACAAGGGCAACAAAGTGTTTCTTTAGTGGTCAGGATTCTAGAGGTTGAATGTGTGTGTGACAGCACTGCCTTTGTGGCTGGTGATAAGCCCTACTGCTAGATGGAGTGAGTCGGTCCTCTCTGCAGTTCTGCAATCACCTCACAGCACTGACACGCCACTGCTAAGAGGGGCCTAAATCTTCTCTGGGGGAGCAGCCAGAGAGGACAAAAGGAAAGGAAAAGAGTGTAAGAGACCTCCGGGGGTGGGGGGACAGTTAAAAACCCTCCCCCAGGAAAAGAAGGGCAAGAAACTCCTCAAGCATATGAGGTCGAATCTTAAGTCTCTAGAAAAGGGATAGGCAAGAAATCTCTGGGTCAAGAGGGTTGAGCCTAACTGGTACCCAGTATGGGAAATGTTTCTAGTAAAACACGACGGGAAAGAATACAGATGATCAAATTCCTTCTGATTGTCCTTTAGGACTTATGTTAAAGTACTGGACAGATAATGAAAGGACTAAACGGAAGAAAAAGCAGCAAATGAGCCGGGCGCGGTGGCTCATGCCTGTAATCCCAACACTTTGGGAGGCCAAGGCGGGTGGATCATGAGGTCAAGAGATCGAGACCATCCTGGTCAACAAAGTGAAACCCGTCTCTACTAAAAATACAAAAAATTAGCTGGGCATGGTAGCATGTGCCTGTAGTCCCAGCTACTCGAGAGGCTGAGGCAGGAGAATTGCCTGAGCCCAGGAGGCGGAGGTTGCGGTGAGCCAAGATCGTGCCATTGCACTCCAGCCTGGGTAACAAGAGTGAAACTTCGTCTCAAAAAAAAGAAAAAGCAGCAAATGATAAAATATTGCTGCTGCATTTGGACTAAAAAGAGTCAATCAATCCTCAAGCCCACTGTTTCCTGGCCAAAGTTTGGGCCAGGTGAGGATTGGGTTTGTCAACTTTTAATAATATATGCTAATAACAAAAGTCCTATCTCACAAGAAGAAATAAACTACGCCCTATGCTGGTGGCAGGGGCCTGTTCTTCTCTACCCTTTAAGATGGTGGGAAAGGAACTAGAGAGTGGGAAGGAATCAGAGACCGTCCCGTTCTAGAAGAGTGAAGTCTCTACTTCTAAGGCATCTATAAGCAAATGGGATCCTTTAGATCACCTTTCCCCATTCCTTAATCCTAACCCACCTCCTTCTCCCCCAACAGTTGCTGCCACTTCTGACCCAGTTCTGGACTCTCCTATCCAGGTTATTCCTCCCCAGTACAACCTGGACTCTTAGGAGCTATTGCCCAAGGAGCCTGTGCATTGCCAGCCTGAGTATCCCTTTTTTTTTTTTTGAGACGGAGTTTTGCTGTTGTTACCCAGGCTGGAGTGCAATGGCATGATCTCGGCTCACCTCAACCTTTGCCTTCTGGGTTCAGGCAGTTCTCCTGCCTCAGCCTCCTGAGTAGCTGGGATTACAGGCACGCGCCACCATGCCCAGCTAATTTTGTATTTTTAGTAGAGATGGTGTGTCACCTCGTTGACTGGGATGGTCTCGATCTCTTGACCTCATGATCCACCCGCCTTGGCCTCCCAAAGTGCTGGGATTACAGGCATGAGCCACTGCGCCTGGCCAGGACCTATGAAATTCTTAGAAAGACTAAGGGAGCAAATGAGAAAACATGCAGATTTAGACCCAGAAGACCTCCTTGGGCAAGGAATGTTAAATCTGCACTTTGTTACTAACAGCCAGAGATTGCACAAAAAGTTACAGAAGCTGGAAAATTGGAAGAATTGGACTACAGAGGAGCTCCTGAGGGGAGCCCAAAAGGTATATGTAAGGAGAGATGAACAATGGCAGAGACAAAAAGCAAAAATCTGGGCCAGGCGCGGTGGCTCACGCCTGTAATCCCAGCACTTTGGGAGGCCGAGGCGGGTGGATCACCTGAAGTCAGGAGTTCAAGACCAGCCTGACCAACATGGTGAAACTCTGTCTCAGCAAAAATGTTTTGGCAGAGTTTTCCAGGACAGATACTAGGGGCTAAGTTTAGACCCCTGCCTGCTACGTTCTCCAAATGATTGCGAAAAGGAGGTCAGGAAATCCAGAAATACAGAAAGAAAGCAAGCAACGTCGGTACTCTAAGGGAGAAGGTCAAAGTAAGCGTAAATGCTGTAAGTGCAAGGAAGTGAAAAAATAGGACCCTGGACTTGGGAGAGATGGAGGACAAAACAGATGTTACAAATGTGGAAGGACAGGTCGTTTCAAAACAGAACGTCCTGGGTTAGAAAAGGCAGAAGCCCTTCCGCTCAGGACTTTTGAGGAGGAATAGGGAGATCAGGGGCTCTGTCTCTTTTATCTCAAGTCGCACCAGGAGCCCTTGATAAATTTAGAGGTGGGACCTGAACATGAACTTACCGTCTTTTTAATTGACCCAGGAGTGGCCCTGTCATCTGTTTGTTTCTCCCCAGCTGATCTAACCTGTTCTTCAGAAGAATTGTTAGTCTCCGAAGTAAAAGGAGAAGAATTTAAGACAAAGTTTTAGAAAATACAGAAGTAGGGCCAGGGACGGTGGCTCATGCCTGTAATCCTAGCACTTTGGGAGGCCGAGGCAGGCGGATCACCAGGTCAGGAGTTTGAGACCAGCCTGGCCAATATGGTGAAACCCCATCTCTACTAAAAATACAAAAATTAGCTGGGTGTGGTGGTGCGTGCCTGTAATCCCAGCTACTCAGGAGGCTGAGGCAGGAGAATGGCTTGTACCCAGGAGGTGGAGGTTGCGGTGAGCCAAGATCACACCACTGCACTCCAGCTTGAGTGACAGAGCAAGATTCCATCTCAAAAAAAAGAAAAAAGAAAAAGAAAAAGAAGAAGAAAATACCCAAGTAAAATACCAGAACCAATCAACTTGTATCCAACTTTTGTTAATTCCTGAAGCAGGGACCAATCTACTAGGAAGGGATTTAAAACATTCATCCTGATTTTTGGTCAAGGGAAGGAAACCTGGGGAAGCTTCTAATTCCTCCAATACACGTCAAGTTAAAAACTCCTGGGGAGGTAGTAAGGAGGAAGCAATACCCCACTCGTTTAGAAGGAAGTATAGGGTTCTGTAATTGAGAGTCTCATTACGAATGGGCTCCCTGAAGCCTGTTTGTCCCCTTATAACACTCCAATTTTGCCAGTTAAGAAATCAGATGGGTCATACCAACTAGTGCAGGACCTCAGAGCAAATAGTCCAGACCACTCAGCCTGTTGTACCCAACCGTTATACCATTCTTAGTAAAATTCCATACACTCACCAATTGTTTACAGTAATAGGTTTAAAAGATGCTTTTTAGGCATGTCCCTTAGCTGAGGACAGCCGGGACATATTTGCTTTTGAATGGAAGATCCCCATTCAGGATGGAAGCAGCAATATAGATGAACAGTCTTGTCCCAAGGATTTACAGACTCACCTAACCCTTTTTGTCAGATTTTAGAACAAGCATTAGAAGAAGTTGTCCCAAAACAGCTATGTTTTCTTCAGTATGTTGATGATATTCTCATATATGGGGAAGATGTAGAAAAAGCATCTGGGTTTTCTACACATGTTCTTAATAACCTACAGTTTGAGGGGTTACGAGTCTTAAAGGGGAAGCTTCAATATGTGGAGTCTGAAGTTAAATATTTAGGCCATT
This sequence comes from Callithrix jacchus, assembly GCF_049354715.1. Classification (NCBI taxonomy): domain Eukaryota; kingdom Metazoa; phylum Chordata; class Mammalia; order Primates; family Cebidae; genus Callithrix; species Callithrix jacchus. The sequence goes on from NC_133506.1 coordinate 62,326,118, forward strand.
TAATACGTGTGGGAAAGTGAAGAATCAGGCCCAAATGGGTTGAAGGAATTATATCTTTACCTTTGCCCCAAACTAAACAGGAACTTAGGAAATTTTTAAGGTTAGTTGGATATTGCCACTTATGGATTGATTCATATGCACTAAAAAGTAAATTACTATATGAAAAAGTTGCCCACTGTAAGCCTGACCATCTAATATGGACTTCAGAAGAGGTTGATTAGGTTGAAGAATTAAAAGAAGAACCTATAACCACCCCTGTCCTGGCCCTACCTTCTCTGGAAAAGCCATTCCACCTTTTTGTTAATGTAAAGGACGGGCTGGCTCTAGGAGTACTAACCCAGGAACACGGAGGCTGCCGACCTTTCTATCAAAGGTTTTAGATCCAGTCGCCTGTGGGTGGCCTCAGTGCATCCAATCCGTTGTGGCTACTGCAGTATTAGATGAAGAGAGTAGGAAGTTAACTTTTGGGGGGAAGCAAACAGTAAGTACACCCACCAAGTTAGAGCAATCCTAAATCAAAAAGCAGGAAGGTGCCAGACACGGTGGCTCACGCCCATAATCCCAGCACTTTGGGAGGCCAAGGCAGGTGGACCATGAGGTCAGGAGTTTGAGGCCAGCCTGGCCAAGATGGTGAAACCCTGTCTCTACTAAAACATGAAAAACAAATTAGCCAGGCATGGTGGCATGCGCCTATAATCCCAGCTACTCAGGAGGCTGAGGCAGGAGAATTGCTTGAACCCAGGAGGCGGAGTTTGCAGTGAGCTGAGATCACGCCACTGCACTCTAGCTTGGGCAACAGAGCAAGACTCCATCTCAAAAAATAAAAAAGGCAGGAAGGTGGCTTACTGACTCCAGAATTCTGAAGTTTGAGGCTATACTATTAGAAAAGGATGAATTGACATTAACCACTGATAACTCTCTCAACCCAACAGGTTTCTTAACAGGAAATCCACTTCTGAAAAGGGAACGCCTATGTCTTGATTTAATTGACTGTCATACAAAGGTCCAGCCAGATTTAGTTAGAGACCGCCTTCAAAACAAGGTGACATTTATGTTTTGAGGTGACACTTATCATTTTACTCATTAGATAGAGGCTATCCCTTTTCTTTTCTTTTTTTTTTTTTAGATGGAATCTCACTCTGTCACCCAGGCTGGAGTGGAGTGGTGCAATCTCAGCTCACTGCAACCTCCACCTCCCGGATTCAAACTATTCTTCTGCCTCAGCTTCCCAAGTAGCTGGAGTGCAGTGGTGTGCCCAGGCTGGAGTGTAGTGGTGCGAGCTTGACTCACTGCAGCCTCCACCTCCTGAATTCAAGCAATTCTCCTGTCTCAGCCTCCCAAATAGCTGGGACTGCAGGTGTACGCCACCATGCCCAGCTGGGTAGCTGGGATTACAAATACACACCACCACATCTGGCTAATTTTTGTATTTTTAGTAGGGACAGAGTTTTGCCAGGTTGTGCAGGGTGGTCTCAAACTCCTGACCTCAAGTGATCCACCTGCTTTGGCCTCCCAAAGTGCTGGGATTACAGGTGCGAGCCACCATGCCCAGCCAGATACCATCACAATTTTTTAAATCATGTGTTGTAAGAGTTTAAAGTATTTTAAATTTAACCGTGCTAATGTTTAACATGTATCTCACATTTTGTTCTCAAGCTGTATCACTGCTCATATTAGTTAAATAACAACAGTGAATCCAAACCACTAAGCTGATGAGAGCCCATCCCAGGAGAAGAGGGCGGTTAGAGGAGAAACTTCCTAGAGCCTCTCTTGGGACTGTTGAGCCTACTTGGGAAATTTATTATTTCTGTTGTTGTTGTTGTTGAGACAGTGTCTCACTCTGTCGCCCAGGCTGGAGTGCAGTGGCATAATCTTGGCTCATTGCAACCTCTGCCTCCCGGGTTCAAGCGATTCTCATGCCTCAGCCTCCCAAGTATCTGGGATTACAGGCACCTGTCACTGCACCCAGCTAATTTTTGTAGTTTTTAGTAGAGACAGGGGGCAGGCTGGTCTTGAACTCCTGACCTCGTGATCCACCTGTCTCAGCCTCCCAAAGTGCTGGGATTACAGGCATGAGCCGCTGTGCCTGGCTGGCCTTTTTTTTTTAGATGGAGTCTTGCTTTGTCCCCCAGGCTGGAGTGCAGTGGCGTGATCTTGGCTCACTGCAACCTCCACCTCCTGGGTTCAAGCAATTCTCCTGCCTCAGCCTCCTGAGTAGCTGGGATTATAGGCACATGCCACCATGACTGGCTAATTTTTATATTTTTAGTAGAGACAAGGGTTAACAATGTTGGTCAGGCTAGTCTCGAACTCCTGACCTCATGATTTGCCTGCCTTGGCCTCCAAAAGTGCTGGGATTACAGGTGCTATTATTTTCTTTTATTCTTTTAAAGTTTCTCTCTAGGAGGCGGCAAGACAATCTTGCAGGCACAAAGAGGCTTCAGGTGACACACACACTACACAGCCCCCTCCCCAGCCCTCATCTTCAATGAACCCCCACCTTCTAGCATCACTCGCCTCAGGTGTTGGAGCAGAAGCTGGCCTGCAGTTCTAGGGTCACCTGGGCATGCCTGCCTGCCACTGGCACAGCAATATTTGTGGCCCAAGGATCTTCTATACCCATGGTGGGGGCAGCAGGGCAGAAAACAGCCTCCACTTTTGAGGAAGATTTTAGCACCAAATTTGCTCAGACCCACTTCCCTCAAGGGACATCTCACTCTAGCTTAAGGTCTTTTCAGAAAGGCTAACTGGGGTGGGTGTGGTGACTCACCTATAATCCCAATAATTTGGGAGGCTGAGGCAGGAAGATCACCTGAGCCCGGGTGTTCAAGACCAGACTGGACATGAGACCCTCATCTCCACAAAAAAAATTAAAAATTAGCCAGGTGTGGTGGCTTGCACCTGTAGTCCCAGCTGCTTAGGAGGCTGAAGCAGGAGAATCTCTTGACTCTGGGAGGTGGAGGCTGCAGTGAGCCACGATCGTGCCACTGCACTCCAGCCTGGGCAACAGAGTGAAACCCAGTCTCAGAAAAAAGAAAGGCTAACTGGTATCTGAAACTTTTTGTGAGATTCAATTTCCCTCTGCTGCTAAGATAAAAATAATTAAGAAGTATTAAATATATGAAATAATTTCACATTTTTTTTTCAGATGGAGTTTCACTCTTGTTGCCCAGACTGGAGTGCAATGGCACGATCTCCACTCATCACATGCACCACCACGCCTGGCTGAGACAGGTTTCTCCATGTTGGACAGGCTGTTCTCAAACTCCTGACCTCAAGTGATCTGCCCACCTTGGCCTCCCAAAGTGCTGGGATTACAGGCGTGAGTCACCACTCCTGACAATTCCACATTTCTTAAAACATTCCTGTTGACAGCTTGGGCAGGTTACTTTGTATGCATTCACCCACGGATGCCACTGGAGCCCCTTCCCACCTGCGCTGGGTGTGGGGCAGGTCCCCAGGTGGCAGGGTGCATGCCACACAAGTCAGGGCAACAGCAGGGGCTGAGCCTCGCTCCGACTCCTGGTCTAGAGAGAGCACCTGGACATTTTGAGAAATATTTTAACCTAGGAGGCACCCAATGTGAGAAACAAACTCACCTATCCAAAGCAAAGAATGGACTCAGAGACCTGGAGAACAGTGAAAGTGAGGCTTTTAATAACGATCAGGTGTCTGATGAGCAGGCACACCCAGCAGTTTCAGCAATTTATCCCCTAAGTGTGCAGGCCCCTCCTTCCTTTTAGGCTGAGTACTGTGGCATTAGTCTTCTCAGACGTTGCTTGTTGTTAGGTAGGGACTTTAGGTGTTTTTTTTTTTTTGGTTGTTTTGCTGCATTTTGTTGCATTGAAATCTTAGCTAAGGGGCTCTTCAAGTATTTGACAACACCTGAGTAGCCAGGCCGGCTGTTAAGGACAGACAAAGCGAGCTATTTTGCAGGCTAGTAATTCATTTTAGACTAAATAAACTCTTTTGGTTCAGGTGAAGGCAACTAAGGAAAGTGGAAAGGGACGCAGGGAGAAGCCGACAAGCAGGCATCAGCTATCCTGAGGGTAGGCCTAGTACATCGTTTGTTCCATAGTTTGCTGACCTAAGAGGGTTCAAGGCAGTTTGTCTTGGAAATGGACTACTGTGTACATTATTTTCTTCACCCGAGGAACATCTTAAAGTTTTACTCCTTTTTGAGTCTCCTGTTCTTTGACTAACAGTTTGTAAATAGCTGTATACCGCCCCCCAAAAAAAGTTGTATTTAATAAAGAGTAGCCCCAATTTGAATGACATAGCAGCAGGCTAAGGCAAAGAAACGCAGCGCTCACATCCCAGAATAAGAACATGTTTATTGAGATGTGCCAGAAGTCCAGGGCCTCATGGCTTTGCATTCAGGAGATGCTTTCTAAGTTCTCCCATTTTTGTTTCAGAACATACACTGTGGGAATTCACAAACTAAAACAATTTCTGGTGACTTCCAATCTGTATATTATACTTCCCAGCTTCAATTGAATTTTTTAAAAAATTAACTTCAGGCTGACTAGCCTAACATTGTGAGTCAAAGGTAACTTTACTTTTGTTGTTGTTGTTGAAGGGTAACTTTAAAAAGGAAAAACACAGCACTGAAGGGTCTCTGGGTGGTAGTGTCAGCATGAGCCGGGAGGTGAGACCACACACACAGCCAGCAGACCTCAGGATGGAACCTGGGGCGCATCAGATAGAAATATGACAAGACAGTGAGGTCACAAATTCAGATGTCATTGGAGCTATCTATATATGACATACACATTATAAACAAATAACCTAAAACATTTCACAATGTACAACACCTGTTCTACTTGTGAATGCAAACCCTGAGCTGCAAATAAGAGCACAGATATGGGAGACATCACAGCCTGAAACTGCTCTCCTCTTCCCTCCTCTCCTCTCCTCTGGTCCCGTGACGGGTTATGCTGAGCCAACAATGTGCACACCCTAAGTCCACAGGTGTTAAAGGTAAGGTCAACTTCTAAACACACAACAAAATTACTTTAAACATAAGGATATTAAGTTAAAAGCTTGATTAGCGTGGTGACTCATGCCTATAATCTCAGCACTTTGGGAGGCTGAGGTGGGTGGATCACTTGAGGTCAGGAGTTCAAGACCAGCCTGGCCAACATGGTGAAACCTCTTCTCTACTAAAATAAGGAAAAAAAAAAGAAAATTAGCCGGGCGTAGTGGCAGGTGCCTGTAATCCCAACTACTCAGGAGGCTGAGGCAGGAAAATCACTTGAACCTGGGAGGCAAAGGTTGCAGCGAGCCAAGGTTAAGCCACTGCACTCCAGCCTGGGCCACAGAGCCAGACTCCATCTCAAAATAAATAAATAAATAAATAAATAAATAAATAAATAAAAGCCCACTTTGGCAACAGAAACAGCTGCTGGCCGTTGGTCCTGACAGACCACTGCACTTACTACCCAAGGACAGGCCAGCTGCAGAGCTTGGCACTGTCATGCATACTGGTTATAAAGAGAAATTATGCACAGAAGCAAGGGAACAGCCAGCCTTTGGTGGCAATGATGCTCACAGGGTTGCACTGAAAACTGCCTGCCACCCCCACCGCACGCTCAGATCTTCCCTTCCTCCTGACTTCCCTACTCTGAAGAGAGACCCGACAGGGACAGACTGTGAGGGACAAGGAGACTGCTGGCCCCAGCCAATCCCCAGCATGCCACATGGAGAGAGGGAAGAACTCTCACGGAGACGCAAAAAGGGCCAAGTCTGGCAAAGCAGAGGTTTTCTAGAATCAGGGAAGGGAATGGGACCAACCTGGATGAGGCACTATGCCTTTTCTGTACTGTGGCAGAAGCTTCGATTCCAAACCAAGAAAAAGGCCACGCTCCCAAAAGCACCCCTGTGGCAGGTTGTGACTGAAGTTATTTTGGCAGAGGGGAAAAAAAAAAAAAGGTCTGGCCCAAAATAACAGATATTCCCTTCCCTAACCTTCTTTAGTTCAATTTAGTATTCTAATGGACAGGCGTTTAACAGTGTTTTTCTAGTGCTGAGGTCTCTGCACTAGACCTTTTGCTCCAGTGCTGTGTGAACAGCACTGGAGCAAAGGGAGGATACAGTCCCCTTCTTGATTAGGTCTCGTTTTGGCTGGAGGTGCAACAAGTTCTGTGCCATGAAAGTGATCTCCCAGCTTCAGTGACTTTTCTTCTTTTGTGGGAAAAAGATATACTTTGTAGGGTTAAACTCTTCCCAGATGCGCTCAAATTCTTCCAGAAAAAGCCGCACGTACTCGTTGTCCTCCATGATGAGCACGTTCTCCCTGTTGTTCTGGATGGCCTGTGTGGTCCAGTTGAGCGAGCCAGTGATGAGCACCCTCCTATCCACGATGGCGAACTTGTGATGCATGTAGCCCAGGTCTTGATCGTGCCGGACCTGGATACCTGCAGAAAGGACAAGGTGCTTTCATCCCATTCAGGAGTCCCGCCTCAAGTGTGGACTATTCCTGGGGGCAAATGGCTTTACTATTTATTTCAGTTTGCTGGGCCAGGAAAGCCCACCATGTTTCACAGAGTGGTGGTGGCTAAGCTCCCAGGAGGGATCCTGAGAACCACAGAGGGGGCATCACTCATGGGGCCAGAGCATCAAACACAGGCCATGGGGAACTGGGCAGGCCGTGGTCTGGGTGAGACCACACCTCTGAGTCTATGCAGCATGTCCCTTAGGGGCTACTGATTGCTGCTGAGACTGTCACTAACCCAGTCAGAGGCAACTGGGGCAAAGACAGCATTGTGAGTCCCCTTGCCTTCAGATTCTGACTCTTTCACAGCTAAGGCTGAGACTGTACCCACTCTGCCCAGAGAGGCCCTGGAGTCTGGGAGCAGAGGCCACTTTGCCGGCACAACCTTGGCCACCAAGGGAGGAAGGGCCCTAACTAACTGACGCACAAACAAATTCTCCTCTTCCACACTCCCCTGCTTCCTTCACTAAAGAACCAGTGGCGCCTGCCTCCCCTCTTCCCAGCTTTCAAACTCCTGCAGGGAAGGGCCTGTCTCTGTCTCCCCTGGAATAACACTGCCTCACTCAGGATCTGCTCAAGGAATGAGGCCGTTGGAAATGGGGCTTAAAAGTTTTAAACAGGCTGCCACGCAACACAGTTGCCAGATTTTTCCACATCAAAAGACAGGACATCACATTAAATGGAGTTTCAGATAGTTATTTTTGAAGGGAAGTATGTGCCATGGAGTACTGGGATCGTATCCTAAAACTCACTCCCTCTGTGTGGAATTTACATTTAATTGTGCCTCCTGCATTGCGCCTGGTAGCTTCCTTACCTGGGGGATCCAACCCTTCTCCTCACACTCTGGCCACTCCACCAGCACACCCTGTCGGTGCTGCCATCCAAACACATTCCTCCAAATGGTGGGCAATCTAAAGCCCAATCTCCTGCCTCCACTGGGATCCACTGCCCCAACCCCCAGCCCCTCCCCGTGGCCTGCCACCTCTGGCCTCTCAGGGGAAGCCCGGCCTACTCCCACTCACCACTTCCCATGGTCTGCCACAGAGGACCCCTGCGGTTCGTCACAAGGAAGTCAGTCTGTGACCCAGGGCGTCAGGGCTGCTGCCCCTTCTAGCCGCATGCCTCTCCCTCCGGACAGCCCACTCGTGTCATCAAGGTCCCTGCCCTGAGTGTCACTGCCCCTGGGCAGCTGACCTGGCCCACACCACTTCCTCACACACGATTGCCTCCTCACCCTGCTTTATGAAGTTTTCCTGACCCTTCTTAGTACCCTAAGTGAAATATGCATGACTTAGCTGGTATCCCCATGGGAACCTGGCCTTGTGCCCTAGGGTGTCCCAGCTCCTCACAAATACTGGCACACAGGGGACATTACTTCTTTGAATAGGTGAATGCCACTGAACAGCCTCAAAGTCAGCAAGGACGCTGGGAGGCCATCACAGAGGGGATTGGATGGGACCTCGGTCTAGGGGTCCTTGAAGGTTCTTCACAAACCTCAGCTTCCACGACTCTAAAAGCAACTCAAACAGAACTGTGCTGTGCACGGCTGGAGGTCCCCACACCTCCCCCGTTAAAATGACCAACACTTGAGAGGACAGCTCTTGTGACTGACAAAAGAGAAAGGCGCAGCCTCAATATGAAAACCACTCGCCCCACTCTGCTCCCCCGGGGGCTGCAACACCCCCACACCACCCAGAGCAGAGAGGGAGGCTGGCTGACTCTGGAGAGGCTGCTCTGCGGCCCAAGTCAGCGAGGCTGTGGCTATGCAGAAGGAACAGTGCGTTGGTGGCCACTGCCCAACGTGGGCAGTTGCCAGGACTCCACGGTCTTTCAGTCACTGTGACCAGAATTACCAGATCCAACGGCTGCACGTCCAAGTATGACTTTCTGGGTACCTGAGTGATGGAGACAGAGAGAAGCCCAAGAGTCTGTGGGTGCAAATACACCAAAGGCAAGAGCAGGCTGGGCCACCGAACTGGGCCAGGATGGCCTGAGAATCCTCAGGCAGGGCAAGGATCCCAATTATTCACATTTCCTGTTCTCTTCTGTCAATCCCGTGAGACGGGCGCCCCCACCAGAGAGACATGCGTTCCCCCTCCTTATGCAGCTGAGAAAACAACCGGAAGTCCTGGCGCTGCCTTCTAGAACATATCTTTAGGTCTCCCAAAGCCTGGTGGCCTGAGGTTTGTTCAGCAGCAGGTGGCCGCCTCTCCCAGGAACCCTTCAGTACTGAAGTCCCAGCACAACCCTGGCATCCAGCTTCCCTGCTAGCAGGATCTGGGTCACCAGAGGCCGTCCGGAGGTCTCCAACAGCCTGCGGGAGGGCGGGCCCGGGATGCAGCAGTCACGAAAACTCCTCCGCTGGTAGGGCGGGGGAGTTCCTGGGGGAGCCGGCCCCGCCTCTAAGCCGGCACATGCAGGCACCTGCTTCCAGCATGGCAGTCACTCAGAGAACCGCCCCCACCGCGGAGACAACCGGGGGCCCTGCTCGCTTCTGCCGGCGCAGCCAGCTAAGCCTTCTGAGGGGACTCCGCTTCCTCCGCGTTAAACCACCCCCAACCCCCCATGGCCCCGAGGGAAAGTAAATGAGGTCTCAGCCCGACCCCAGACCCCTTCCCCTAAGTATCCACCTTTGCCTAGGACCCCTCGTGGGTCAGGTCGGCCTTCTCCACCTGCGCCCCCGCCGGGCCTACCTGCCTTGCGCAGCAGGCCGATCTGTGAGCCGTTGAGGGCCATGTAGTCGCAGTCGGTGACGACCCGCACTCGCACCCCGCGCTGGTGCAGCAGCTGGACCGCGCGGCCCAGCTGCGGGCTGGAGAAGGCGAACAGGCAGAGCTCCAGGCTGACGCGGGCGGCCAGCAGGGCGCGCATTAGGCGGCTCAGGGAGCTCTCGCTGTGAGGCAGGCCGCACCCGCAGCAGTTGGGGAGCGCGGCTGCCGCCTCGTCCGGAGCCTTCAGCAGAGCCTCGGTGCAGGTCACCTGCGACGGGAAGAACAGCACCTCACGCCGCAGCCGCCGCCGCCCGGACCGCAGCCAGCGCAGCACCCAAGGTAGCACCTCCAGGGCCAGCGCCAGGCCCACAGCCGTCGCAACCGCCACCCGCCCGCGCAACCGCCACATGCCGCAGCTGCCCCGGCCGCCGCCGAGCCTGCGCGCCTCCAGCCCCAGACCGCCAGGCGCCGCCAACAGCCACGTGCAAAGCCACGCCCCCAACCCCCGAGGGCATGTGCCAGGCCACGCCCCCGTCACGCGCCACCAACGGCCACGTGCGAGGCCACGCCCCCAGCCCCCTAAGTACGTGTGCCAGACCGCGCCATTCCCCGACAACTGACACCAAGCTGAGCCCATCCCTTCCCACTAGTCCGTCCCTAGTCCCCAAGGGTGGCCACACCTCCCTCACGCGCCAGACCACTACCTACCCCCCAACGCCACAGGCTGCCAACACCAGGCCGCGCCCCCTATTTCCCCACCAGCCAGGCCCCCCCGGCCACGCCCCCCAGGTTCCACCTCCCACTATGCACCAAACCTCGCCCCCAGACCCTCCGTCACTGGGCACCTCATGCACACCTGCGGGCCACGGGCCCTCGCTGCACCAGTCACCTGCCCAGGCCAGAGACCGCCCGCCGCCCCGGAAGCCTCAGCAACCCCGGCTTTCCTCGTTTGGAGCACAGCAGAGCTGCTTGGGAAATGTGGACACCTTCACTGTCCCCTCCGGCTGGGGAAGGACATGGAAACAGATATCAGGGAATCCACACAGCTGGAGGCAGCACTGGAACCCAGCCTGCTGGAGGCGATGGCGTAGTAGGGATGCCCAAGTCCAGAGTTAGGCCCCTATAGGTTTTTTTTCCCAGCCTAGCTGTAGGGCTGTTGGCCCCACAGGGTTGTGGGGTGTCCCTTATGCTGTGCTGAGGTGCAGGATCTGAGAAGTGAAGAGACAGGACACTGGAGAACTGGAAAAGAGCAGCTGGGCTGGGGATGGGGGCACGCCACCTATGAGCAGAGACAGGCGAGGCCCCAACGCCCGGAAGTGTCTGTATTTATTAGGTACAAGCAGGGGGAAGGGTCGTAAGTGAGGTCATCAGCTATAGGCTTAGTGATAGGGCATACATAATTACATGAGTCACAAGAGAGGGGGCCACGCCATTATGTCACCTGGGCAGAGACGTGGGCCGTGTGCAGTAGGGGGCTGTGCCGTGAGCAGTAGTAGAGGGTCGTGTACAGAAAAGGGGTCCACCCCTATTAGGTCACTGAGGCAAAGAGGTGGGCTGTGTGCAATAGGTGTCGTGTGCACGACACTTCTTATCTGGGGCTGGAGACTTCAAAGGATTTCTAATAGAAGGATACTGCAAGCCAATGCAGTGGGATCTGACAGACTTGTGCTCTTCTCTAAGATATGTATGGGAGGATGATTGACCTAGCACAGAATCGAGAAAAGACTGACAGGGTGTACAGCCTCCGAGACTGGTCACACCTGAGGGGTTCTTCTCCCTCAGTTCTTTGCAGGATCTCAGGCCTGAGGCCCACTTTCCACAGGAACTGGATGCAAGATACTACAACTCCTTTATCAGGAGGAAAGGCTCTTGCTCCAAGCCTGCCATACAGCATATGCCCTTTCAGGCAAGGCCGCCACCGCCTGGGACTTCAGTTCTTGTCCTGGTCTGGCTGTTTTCCCATGTACTGCTTCTGTTCTGTGACTGCTCTAGGCATTCCTCCTACTACAAACTACTATATGGTTATATAGAAGGATTCTATAAATCAGCACTAAATGTGTCAGTACAGCTCCGACTACAATACCTATATGATTATAAAGATTATATGGAACTAAGTATGATTATATATATAAGCTACATATAGTAAGCAGTAAGTTATATGATTATATAGAAAGATCATATGAGACCTAGTATGATTTTATATATAAGCTAGATATAAGTAAGCAGTGAGTTATACTTCAGGCACTAACTGTGCCTGGGGTCTGCACAGTTCTCCTTCCTCGGTGCCCCAGGGGGTGTTACCCACACCCAACTGGATCTCCAGCATTGTTGGAAGGAGGCTGCCCTGCTTTAAGCATTAACGGAGGGGAGACGAAGGCAGCTGAGGGCTGTCTTAGTGGGCACTGAGCCGGTGTTCTGGGCTGGATCCTGGAACAGAAAGAAGGCATTCACAGAAAACCTGGTGAGATCCAAATAAAGTCTGGAGCTTAATCGCTTTGTACCAATGTCAGTTTCTTAGCTTTGAAAAATGTATGAAAGGAATGTAAAAGCCTAACAATAAAGGAAGCGGGATGGGGGTAAATGGAACTCTGTTCTATCTTTGAAACTTTTCTGTAAATCTAAAATTATTTTAAATTAAAAATGTATTAAAATATTAAACTTGCACCTTCCAGATGGTCCAGGCATCCCACTCCCAGGAGAAAGGATGGATCCATTCACACAAGCATGCATACACTAGTGTTCTTGGCAGGCACATGTGCAATAACCCACACCTGGAAAAAACCCAAACGTGTGTCAGCAGGTAAACAGGTCAGCAAACTTTTGTATATCTATACAAGGGAATGCTATTTAGCAATAAAATAGAATGAAGTGGCTGGGCACGGTGGCTCACACCTGTAATCCCAGAACTTTGGGAGGCTGAGACAGGAGGATAGCTTGAGTTCAGGAATTTGAAACCAGCCTGGCCAACATAGTGAAACACTGTCTCTACCAAAAAATACAAAAATTAGCTGGGTAGGGTGGTGTGTCCCCGTAACCGCAGCTACTCAGGAGGCTGAGGTGGGAGAATCGCTTGAGCTTGGGAGACTGAGGTTGCAGTGACCTGGGATCGTGCCATTGCACTCCAGCCTGGGTGACACAGCAAGACCCTGTCTCAAACAAACAAAAAAAACAAGTTCCTGGAATCTGTAAGATGACCCATTTCCCTTGAAAAGAAAACTGAGTGTAAATATCTTTTTTTTTTTTTTTCTATCATCCAGGCTGGAGTGCAGTAGTGCAACCTCTGCCTCCCGGGTTCAAAAAGCGTTTCTCCTGCCTCAGCCTCCTGAGTAGCTGGGACTACAGGCTTACACTACCAGCCCAGCTTTCTTTTTTTTTTTTTTTTTTTTTTGGTATTTTTAGTAGAGATGGTTTCACCATGTTGGTCAGGCTGGTCTTGAACTCCTGGCTTTAGGTGATCCACCTTCCTTGGACTCCTGAAGTGCTGGAATTATAGGCATGAGCCACTGTGCCCAGCCCTGAGGGTATCTTGAATGTAAAATCAGGAAACCCTTGACTGCCTTCAACACACAGGGAAGGTTCGAGATTGGGAATTTGTTTTCTGTCTCTTGCACTTGGGAGTAAAAAGCTACAGTGAATGTAAAATCAGGAATCCCTATTCCCTCACAAGGGAAGCAGTCTGGCCTCGTCTTGGCCTGGCACAGATTCAGCTCAGCCTAAGGCTCTTCTGCAATCACAACTAATAGGAAAAGTCTTCAAGAACTGTATGCCCTCAAGGAGAAAAAGCCCACAGCTGCCTAGAAACACCAGTTGGTGTAGGGTGGTGCCTGCCCCCTTGCCAGCAAGCTGTTAGACATGAGAAATCCAGGTCACACACGCTCCTGAAGTGAATGCAGAGCTAACTTAATGCTGGGCTCCTACTTGCCAAGTGGATTCAGCCACTAGACTGGCAGACAACTGACAAGAACTGAGCACAGAACTGAGCTCCCAGGAATGCCATGCACAAGAGAAACAGGAATCTACTTGAAGCTAGGGAGGACAGTGGGCGGCTACCTCTCTCCTCATTTTCTCTTGACTCGCACAGGTCAAGAGGTCCCCTACCTCGAGGTAGATGACTCAACCATGAACCCTCAGTTTGGGGGACTGCCACAGTCACCCAGGGTGCTTCCAGCCATCTTCCTCTCAGATGGACACACCTTTAAATATCATTAAGGGATGAGCCATTTCCTAAAGCCGAACAAAATGCCAAGCACAGCCAGGCACAGTGGCTCATGCCTGTAATCTCAGCACTTTGGGAGGCCAAGGTGAGCGGATCATGAGGTCAGGAGATTGAAACCATCCTGGCTAACATGGTGAAACACCATCTCTACTAAAAATACAACAAAATTAGCGAGGTGCAGTGGCACACACCTGTAGTCCAAGCTACTCAAGAGGCTGAGGCAGGAGAATCGCTTGAAACTGGGAGGCAGAGGTTACAGTGAGTCGAGATCACGCCACTGCACTCCAGCCTGGGCCACAGAGACTCTGTCTCAAAATAAAAACGCCAAGTACATGGGCACAGACACTAAATAGATGTCCCTGGGATAAATGTTTTCTTCTCTCCCACACCAACTCCAAAGATTAACTTTGAGAAAACTGTCTACAATCAATGCAGAAGCTTAAAGGTGTGAATTGGCCACTCGCTGCTATTATTTTAACCATAGTATTTCCTGTGCCTGAGTGCAAGTTTATATTAGGCATCAAATCAATAAAACCATGTAGTCAACCATTTACAAAAATACATCTTTACTGTGTTCCAATGTTGCTGCGTTATACAGATAACTAGTTATATAAACTTATTCTTCATGTTAAGTATAAATTAAACACAAAAAACTAGAAACCAGCAAAACTGCCATAAAATCCCTCCAAGCTATGAATCCTTATTAAAAATGTACGGTAGGGGCACCTGTAGCTGTAGGTGGAAGCAGGAGGACTGCTTGAGCTTAGGAGTTCAAGATCAGCCTGAATGACATAGCAAGATGCTGTCTCTTTAAAAACAAAAAAGTACAGTGGGATGATGAAATTGTCTTCAATCACCACACTCTGAAAATAGTTAACTGTAGCCAAATGTAAATGTTGAAAGCAGCAATAAAGGCAAAGCAATACAAAATAAAAGCATGGTAGGCCTCCCATATCCAGAGGGTTGGGCAAGTCAGATGCTCGCTCTGACACCTCAGCAACCTATCATCTTTGTGCAATCATGATCAGGGGATCCAACCTTAAGCCACAGGTTACCTTCACAAGCACCTGAAGGGGAACACCCCAGAAGACGAGCCCCATGATTTCACAACACACATCTCAGGGGCCCTGAAGATGAGGACCAGCTCCACTTCACTCCCCAAAGTCTCCTGTAGAGCCCTGACTTAAAAATGACGACTCAGTGACCAAGGACTGGCAGTGTACTGAATATTCACAACTGCAGCAAAATGTACACTCAAACAAGAGACCCAGAAACACAGGCTGAATTTCAAATGGAAAGGCTTGAATGTTAACCTCGAGAGCGGATATGTCATTGCGCCTGCATATGGAGTCGGACCAACCCAACCTGTTTCTCCTGTGGGTTTTGAAATCTAAGACCACAAGGGGCCTGAGGGGTAAGCTGTCCTAGGCATCTCTCCGAAGGATTCCAAGAAAGGGAGCCCACCATCCCCACACCTTTCATTGCCTCTTCAGCGATTCCAGTGGCTTAAGGAAGGTTGTGGGAAGCACACAGGCCCCAAACTCGACAGAGGGCCAGCCCAGCCCAGAGTTTCCATTCCTTGCTGGGACACAGGTCCTTCCAGCAAATCAGAAACACGTGACAGTCCCTCGTGTGTGGCTGGAGGGGCCTGTGGACAGCCACCCCCATCTTTAGGTGGTTGTGTGTGGCAGGTCAGCTCCGAGACTCCGAGGCCGTGGGACTGCGGACCGTGGACATGAGATGTGACTTGTAGGTCTTGCTCAGGCCAGTCATCCAGAACTTCAGCAGCTTGACATTGTCCTCCTCGGAGGCGCCCAGGATGCTTAGCAGCTTCTGTGTGTCCTCTTTGGGCCGACTGTCCACCTTGGTGAACTTAAAAAGCACCTTCACTTTGCTGCAGGAAACCAAAACAAAACACTCAGACACCACGGCACGATCCCCGAGCCCTGCTCACAGCCAGTGGCTTCGGGACCAGCAGAAGCTGCACAGGCAGGGCTAGAATCTGCACCCTCCGGGCAGCAGGCCCCTGAACTGCCAGAAGGCGCTGCATCCCGCAAGAAGGGAAACTGTGCCCTCTGCTGGGTTTGGGGCCTGGGTGCTTCCCACACCCTCCGTCAAGTTGTTATGATACCAAGAAACAAAGAAAAACCTTCCTTAAACTCACTGAAGACGGGGAATGCTCCTAAGCTTCACTGCATTATTTTACATCAGGACATTTGATTAATAAATTTGACCAAAAAATTACCAAGAATTGAGGCAGGAGGAATTAAAATAAACTTGCTTAAAAAACAAAAAGCGGCAGGGTCGGGGGTCGGCAGGTGTTACTGGGCTTTCAGGTTTTAAAGTTAATTGCAAAGCAGATGTCAGAGCTTCCATTATCAACCCTCCCATGTGCTCGGGGCTCTTGCCCAAGCCTCGACCGCTCTCCCAGGCAGGTGCAACCCCCACCTCCCCAAGCAGGAGCAGGGGTCAGAGATGACAACCACTTCCCAAGGCCACCTGAGCTCCGCAGTGGCAGACCTGGTGTTGGTACCCCGCCCCCAACATCCACTCTCAGCACCTCCCAGTGGTCATGGCCCAGCTCCTCTTTTGGAAACAGCTCCGGGTTTTATCCTCGGGCCCGCAAGCAGAGGGGCCTCACCCACGCTTACTTCATCCACTCCTCCTTGAGGCAGACGAGGCACTGGTCCACCACATCCACAGATAGGTTCTGGTTGGTCAGGGCGGCCTCAATCTTATTCAGGATGGTGGGGCCAACTGGGGAGAAGGTCAGGGGCAGAGTGAGGGCAGGTGTCAGCACAGGGCGGGAGCCTTGTCCCATGAAAAGGACGCCTGCCTAGGGGCACCCACCTCGGTCTGCAGCTACAGGGCTCCCACTGGTCACTACAAACTCGTACTTGCTGAGAGACTGGTCGTCCTCACAGCCCACAGGGTGGAGGGTGGAGCGCGCAGCCGCATGGACCTCCACGATGACAGCGAACTCTGTGACAACACAAGGTCCACAGCCCCTAAGTGCTCCTCACCTCCCCTGCACTCCCCCACTGAGGGCCTACTCTGGCTCACGTCAGGTCAGTGAGGAGGGCTACCGCTGAAAAGGCTGCCAAGATCAATGCTTTGCTATTTAGGACCTTTCAGGTGTCTGTGCATAGTTAAGGGTTAACTTTTGCCTGTTAAACTAGTAATTTATTGTATTACAATAATCACAAAGTACTTTACATACATCAGTTGACCTCCTACTAAGAAGCCCTATGAGGGTGGTCCCACCGTGGCCTAATTTTACAGATGGGGAAACGGACCTGGAGCCGTTAAATAACCCGCCAAAGGTTACACGGCCTATGGTAGTGGTAAGAGTTTCAAGTCTGTCTGAAACCAGAGCCTGTGTTTCCAGTGCTAGCTGGGAAAAAAAGCACTGCTGCGGGGACTCAGGACCCAGTCTGGGTGCTGATCGGAGGCTCATGGCAGCTCCACTCAGACCACAAGTCAGCAACTGCTGCTCACAGCTGTGCCGGGGAAGTCACTGATGAGCCCAGGGGGCTGACCCCCAGACATCCCCAAACCAAAACACCAGGGATGCCGCTGAGCTTCCTGGGTCTCTTTTGCTGAGCCCTGACCCCATCAGAGAAGGCCAGGAAGGATTCGGGTACATGAGAGGAAGAAACAGGCTTGGAGGACAGCAGAAGGCGGGACAGGAGAACTGTGAGGAGGGGAGGACAGCGGGGCCCACAGAAGCCAGTGGCCCATGCCCAGCATTCAGCAGGCCTCCCACATCTCATAGGCACCCACTCACCAGGACAACTAGGATCCTCCAGCCAGGGCACACATTCTCCCACCCCAGGACGGTGACCTGCAGCCTGCTGAGGACAGTCCCTGCCAGCCACCCTTCCCATCAGGTCCACCCACCCACCCCTGCCTGTGTGAAGATGGAACATGGAGGCCCAGAACCATGGGGGAAGCTGGCCGTGCAATGAGGCCTCCTCCCTCCACAACCCACGACAGCCATCTGCTTCCACTCTGGGCCAGAGGTGCGGGGACCCTGAGCGCAGGGCACGGCCCTACAGACCTCGGTGGAACGCACCTGAGGAGAGCACGTGGGGGGGGATCTGCACGTGTGGGCTGAGCCCCAGGAAGTTGCACCGATAGGCCTCCTCGTACTGGCTGCTGTACGGGATGATGCGGACGCAGCCCACGGGCAGCATGGTCTGAGGAGGACAGCAGGACTCAGACCAAGGACGAGAGGAAGCCCTTGGCCCCGGCCATCCACACTCCACTAAATCCCACACGCCTCCTGCGGCCCGGTCCAAGGCCTCCCTCCTCCCAGAGGAGTCCTCAAGACTCTCAGCCCATGGTTGGGGGTCCTCTGCCATCAGGCTAACTCTCGTCTGGACCGCCAGGCACACACCAGCTCGTGCTGCCTCTTGCTTTGTGGAGCTAACTCTTATATTAATCTTGCCTGCACAAATGTTTGGCTCTTACCACATCCCACAAAGAAGCCTCTAACCAGGACTGTGTCATATACATTTCTGTTCCCTCAGGCCAGGCAGTCAGCAGGCACACTCACACCTTCTGATGATTTCAACATCATCAGACCAGACCTGGCCTCCACACCCACTGCACCCCAGGTGGAGGCAGCTTGGGGCACTGCGGCTTACACAGGGCAGTCGGGGCACCTCAGCAGCCCCCGATGCCAGGCACTAGGCCCACACTGCTCTGCGCCGCACACCCATGGAAGAGATGTTCTCACCCGAAGCACTTCAAAGGCTGACTGCACGAGGTCCACGTCTCTGCTTTTCCAGATCACCTGGTTCCCCATGAGAACGTGCCAGGCCAGCATGCGGAAAGACGGGGCGCCCAGGACCTAAACAAGAGAATGCAGTGCTTTCAGCATGACTAGGAGAAATGGTTTTCCTCTCCCTTCCCATGAAGTTATTGATTTGTGTTCATAAAATGTTATAGAACAAAGACAGGTTCAGGAGAAAGTCACTTATCTTCTCAGGGAGGCGGTGCCCAGCCCAGGGTTAAATGGGGAGAGACAGAAGTTCCAGGTTTGCACTTAAAAGCCAGATTCCAAAGCTCTTGCTCCAAGATCTTCCTCCCAATTTTGTTTTTAAAAACTTGAAGCAAAAAGATGTTAACTTCCTGCAATATTTATTCACCTTCTCTTTACAGACACTTTTTTTTTTTTGAGATGGAGTTTCACTCGTTACCCAGACTGGAGTGCAATGGCACGATCTCGGCTCACCACAACCTCCCACTTCTGGGTTCAAGCAATTCTCCTGTCTCAGCCTCCTGAGTAGCTGGGATTACAGGCACGCACCACCATGCCCAGCTAATTTTTGTATTTTTAGTAGAAACGGGGTTTCACCATGTTGACCAGGATGGTCTCGATCTCTTGACCTCGTGATCCACCCGCCTCAGCCTCCCAAAGTGCTGGGATTACAGGCTTGAGCCACCGCGCCCAGCCTTTACAGACACTTTTTGCCGAAGCATTTGAAAGCAGGCTGTAGGGCCCTCTACCGGCGGCACCCAGAACAAGGATGTCACCACAGCTGAGACATGATGGCTCCATGACTGGAGCCCATCATGGTGAGACCACGATGGACACACCTGACATCCAGCCATGTGCACAAGCCCAGGGCCCTTGCCTGCTTGGCAGCTGCTGTTCTTTTGATCCAGGAGCTACTATAGCACCGTGACTGCCTTTAGTTATCATGTCCTTATTCTTTAACCTAGAACAGCCTCTCTCCAGACCCCACCTTTTATTAGCTTCCACGACACTGACACCTTAGGAGAGTCCAGCCTGTTGTCTCACTGCTTCTAAGAAGCCAAACACGGCTTTGAAACAAAACCTAAGAGAGAGGCCACAATACCACATTTCACCAAATCCTCAGAGCCTCAAAGCAGTCGCACCTCCAGAGGAATTCCACACACCTTCCAACCTTCATCTACGCAAGAAATTGACAAGGAAGGTTTCAGCCGAATGTAGGATTTTAATGGATTGAGTGTTTTCATCCAGAAGCCCCAAGGGCATCTGCCATGAAATCAGTCTTACTCCATTTTCCAAAACAAATAACACCCTTCTGATGAATCAGTACTCATTGGAAAAATAAATACAGAAGATATTTTTTTTTTTTTTTTGAGAGAGATTGCTCCTGTCACCCAGGCTAGAATGCAATGGTATGATCCTGGCTCACTGTAACTCAGCCTCTCAAGTAGCTGGGGTTACAGACATGTACCAACACATCCAGCTAATTTTCTATTTTTAGTAGAGATGGGGTTTCTCTCTGTTGATCAGGCTGATCCCAAACACCTGACCTCAGGTGACCCGCCTGCCTTGGCCTCCCAAAGTGCTGGGATTACAGGTGTGAGCCACCGTGCCCGGCCAGAAGAATCTTATCAAGGACATAGCCTGCCCCTGCAATGGAGCAACCCACACCTACTCCTCCAATTCTGTTATGTCCGGCAGGCACACATGTGCATATATCACCCTAAACACACGCTGCCTGCTTTATTTCTTCTAATTAATCATATTCCACGGTTTGGCTACCATTTACTACAATGGTTTGATACTCAGGTTCTTCCTAATTTTTTTGTAAGAATGACCTCACTTTCAATCAGCAGGGTCCTGGCTGCACCCAAACCAATAATAGTGCTGTTCACTGCCTCCTGGAGGTTCTCAGAGGATCAGAGGGACCATGGGATGCCAACTATTTGGCCTTTCTTTGAAGATACTTAGGTCATCACTGAAGGGGGAGCACTGATCTTACGGCTAATACTCCCGACACCCTGTGCCCTCAGCCATCAATCGAGAGGCTGTCAGTCACTTCCCACAGGGTTTTGAAGATGGAGAGCCCAGAGGTAAGGCATGTGGGTGGGGACGGTTTTGCTCTCCTCCTGAGCTCCTGATGCTTTTTGTCCCTGCCACCTACCTGCCTCATGTGCCGGAGGGACTTGAAGACTGGCAGCTTCCGGGGCTGCCAGCTCCCACAGCCTGAAAGACAGGAGGACTCTGCCGGGCCCTGGGTCAGCTCCCGCCCTTCTGCACCCTCTGGCAACACAGGGGCTTTCTCCTCCTCTTCAGCTTCAGAGTTGTCCCAGGTTTCTGATTCCTCTTCTAAATCTGCAAGACAGACAACAAGGACAGTTACAGATACAAACCTGTGACTACAGCCCAAGGCACCTCGTGGGCTGAACTGGTCAGTGTAGATTCCTAGCTGTGGCCAGGTCCCATGTTCCCTGTTGCTCTGGGAGCCCTGTGCCGGGAGGGAGGGCTCAGTTGCTGTCTGCTTAGCCCAGGGCACCACACGTCCATCTTAGAAACACTTACAGAAAGACCATCAGCTATTCTTTGCTGGTGAGAAAACTCAAACTAGTGAAAAATGCCAACAGTGTGTCTTCTGAACACATCCAGTCGGCCACAGTTCTCAACGATCTACAAATCGTTTTTATTTTTTTCCACTTTCATTTTAGATTGAGGGGGTACAGGTGTAGTTTTGTTACAAAGGTACGCTGGGTGGTGCTGAAGTTTGGGCTGCTATTGATCCTGTCACCCAAAGAGTGAACCACAAGAAGTAATATACCCAGACAGTATCCAATAGAAAGTATTTCAGCCCTTGGTCCCCTCCCTCCCTCCCTCCTTCTGGAGTCCCTGGTGTCTACTATTCCCATCTTTTTATTTGAGACAGGGTCTCACTCTATTGCCCAGGCTAGAATGCAGTGGCACAATCACGGCTCACTGCAGTCTCAATCTTCTGGGCTCAAGTGATCCTCCCAACTAAGCCTTCCAAGCAGCTGGGAGTCCAGTCATGCACCATCACGCCCAACTACTTTTCATATTTTTTGTAGAGGCTGGACCTCGCTATGTTGCTTAGGCTGGTATCAAACTCCTGAGCTCAAGCCATCACCTGTCTCAGTCTCCCAAGTGCTGGGACTCCAGGTGTGCACCAATGCCTAATTTCATTCTTCTTTATGGCTGCATCCAACATCATTTCATTTAGTCCTCTCAATTGTGCTGAGGTCAGGTCAGCACTATTACCTCCATTTCACAGATAAAGAAATGGGTATTTGTCATTTCAATGAACCTTCATGGAGCCCTCACAAATGACCACATCTCCATTTCACATCATGAAACCCA
Source organism: Callithrix jacchus (assembly GCF_049354715.1). NCBI lineage: Eukaryota > Metazoa > Chordata > Mammalia > Primates > Cebidae > Callithrix > Callithrix jacchus. The sequence goes on from NC_133506.1 coordinate 62,347,669, forward strand.
AAGGGAAGGGTGCACGTGAGAAGCAGAGCCAGAATGCGAAGCCAGGCCTGAGTCCAAAGGGCAAGCCTTGAGCCTGAAACCCCACACTGCACATACCCCGCACACCCACTTCCAAGTTCTCACAAAGGCTTCGACAGCTCTGGCTCTTTGAGCTAGAAAGTTCCCCAAGACACTGCCCTTGCCATCTGCACATGCCTAGAAACATGATTGGCACTATAATAACTGGCTCCAAGGCCGGCCAACCCGCAGGGCGTGGGGGTGGATTGCCAGGCTTCGTCTTTCCTGACTAGGTTCCGCTCTTGCTAAGACTCCACTGGCAAAGCTTATTTGAGGGCATGCCTGCAGAAACACCTCGAAACAGCTCCAGCTGTTTGGAAGGCCAGTCAATTGCAAGTAGAAGCATGGGAAGCATGATTGATGACACGCGGTGTGGAACAATGGTCATAAGCCTGTGCACCCACCTCACAGCCGGGATCACAGACCTGTAGCACCAAGATCAAATCATCCCTGATTGAAACCTCGGCCAAGACTGGGCCCAGTGCTTCCGGGCTAGTGCACAAGCTGCCAGGATCTCCAGACACAGGGCCCTGAGCCCCATCAGGAACCTGGGGAAGCCCAGGCACCTGGGAGGTCAGGGAACCACTGCCCTTGATGGAAAGCTGGGGTCCAAATGAAACAGAACACTTTATTTGTAAAGGAACAAAGACTAAGAAGAGACTGTCCACCAGGCTGAGCACTCAGCTATCCCAAAATGGGGAGGAGAAACCTTCAATCAGCCAGTTCTCTCTACGGACAGCCCTACCAGTGAATTTTCCCCACCTAGCTAGTGAAAGGACTCTTTCTTTCTGAGACGGAGTCTTACTCTGTTGCCCAGGCTGCAGTACAATGGTACCATCTTGGCTCACTGCAAACTTTACCCCCTGGGTTCAAGTGATTCTCCTGCCTCAACCTCCTGAGAAGCTGGGATTATAGGCGCCTGTCACTGCACCCAGCTAATTTTTTGTAATTTTAGTAGAGATGGGGTTTTACCATCTTGGCCAGGCTAATCTTGAACTCCTGACCTAGTGATCCACTTGCCTTGGTCTCCCAAAGTGCTGGGATTACAGGCATGAGCCACCGTGCCTAGCAGGAAATGAATTCTTTCACATGACGGTCAAGGCAAACGAGACAGGAAATCACAACAATCACACCGAGCTCAGGGGCAAGCTTCCCAAAGGCTCATCCTGGGCTGCTTCAGAGCTGCATTTCCCTTCCTCAGCAATTCCTGCCAGGATAGCAGAGAGCTGGTACCACCCCACGGCCATCAGGGCCAAGGCCCCAGCAACAGCACCCCTGGCTCACCTGCAAGCTTCTCCATCTGGACCAAGGTGTCCTCGGTCGGAGCGCCTTCCAGGAGCTTCTCGGTCAGCCGGCTGCCACATGCCTTCAGGAGCCTGGAGAACACAGCACCACCTATGAGCCTTCTTGCCAAGGAAAAAGCAAACCTCTCACCCAGCCACTGATCCTACCAGGTTAAAGAAAATATGGCCAGGCGCAGTGGCTCACGCCTGTAATCCCAACACTTTGAGGCCGAGGCACGTGGGTCACCTGTGGGAGTTTGAGACCAGCCTAACCAAGGTGGAGAAACCCAGTCTCTACTAAAAATACAAAATTAGCTGGGCATGGTGGTGGGTGCCTGTAATCCCAGCTACTTAGGAGACCGAGGCGGGAGACTCACTTGAACCCGGGAGGTGGAGGCTGCAGTGAGCAGAGATTGTGCCATTGCACTCTAGCTTGGGCAACAAGAGTGAAACTCCAACTCAAAATAAATAAATACATATATAAATAAAAAGAAAATATAAGAATAAAAGAGCACCACAAGGGCACAACCAGCCAGATCCCACGGGCAGGCAATTCCACAAGCCAGTGACCAAGGTTCTTCAACAGGCAGCATGGGAGAAACTGGGAGGGGAGGGGATGTGAGGAGGAGCTGTTCTAGCCAGAGAGACTTTGGGTGCTGCTGCGACACCAATGCAGTCACTTGTGAGACAAAAGAGGAAACTGACAAGGGCTTGCACCCTGGAGAACACTCAGGAATCTGTCCATTTTGTTGGACATGATCACCGTATGGTGACTGTATTTATGACTGGAATGATACAACTCAGATTTCCTTTAAAAAAAAAAATTCCAGGCCATGAGCAGTGGCTCAAACCTGTAATCCCAGTACTTTGGGGGGCTGAGGGGGTCAAGGGGGAGGATTGCTTGAGGCCAGGAGTTCAAGACCAGCCTCAGCGACATAGCAAGGTCCAGTCTCTACAAAAAATGAAAACATCAGCCGGGCGCGGTGGCTCACACCTGTAATCTCAGCACTTCGGGAGGCCGAGGCGGGTGGATCACGAGGTCAAGAGATCGAGACCATTCTGGTCAACATGGTGAAACCCTGTCTCTACTAAAAATACAAAAAAATAGGCCAGGCGTGGTGGCTCAAGCCTATAATCCCAGCAGTTTGGGAGGCCGAGGCAGGTGGATCATGAGGTCAACAGATCGAGACCATCCTGGTCAACATGGTGAAACCCCGTCTCTACTAAAAATACAAAAAATTAGCTGGGCATGGTGGTGCATGCCTTTAATCCCAGCTACTCAGGAGTCTGAGGCAGGAGAATTGCCTGAACCCAGGAGGCAGAGGTTGCAGTGAGCCGAGATCATGCCATTGCACTCCAGCCTGGGTAACAAGAACGAAACTCTGTCCCAAAAAAAAAAATACAAAAAATTAGCTGGGCACAGTGGCGTGTGCCTGTAATCCCAGCTACTCAGAAGGCTGAAGCAGGAGAATTGCCTGAACCCAGGAGGCAGAGGTTGCAGTGAGCCGAGATCGCGCCATTGCACTCCAGCCTGGGTAACGAGAGCAAAACTCCGTCTCAAAAAAAAAAGAAAACATGAGCTGGGTGTGGTGGTGTATGCCTGTAGTCCTAGCTCCTCAGAAGGCTGGGGCAGTAGGTGTGCATGGGTCTAGACTGCACCACTGCACCCCTGCCCAGGCAGCGACTAAAACCAGCAAACAAATAAGAAAACCCCAGCCAGGCATGGTGGCTCAAGCCTGTACTCTCAGATACTCAGGAGGCCAAGAAAGGAAGATGACTTGAGCCCTGGAGTTCAAGCCCAGCCTGAACATAGCAAGACTCCTGCCAAAAAAGGGTTACGCACAGTGCCTCATGCATATAATCCCAGCACTTTGGGAGGCCGAGGCAGAAGGATCACTTGAGGTCAGAATTTCAAGACCAGTCCGTGCAGCATAGTGAGATCCCATCTCTACAAGAATAAAAAAGACAAAAACTCCAGGAAAAAAAGTGACAACAGAAGAAAAAGCAGGAAAATGCTCATAACCACCAACACTGGAGGACAGGAATGGAGGCTGACTAAAGCTTATTCTTTGGGTCTGCTTGAAAATTTTAATAGTAAAATGATTTTTAAAATACAGGGGAGGCTGGGCACGGTGGCTCATGCCTGTAATCCCAGTACTTTGGGAGTCCAAGGTAGGTGGATCACCTGAGCTCAGGTGTTTAAGACCAGCCTGGGCAACACAGCGAAACCACGCCTCTACTAAAAATACAAAAATTAGCTGCCATAGCAGTGGATGCCTGTAATCCCAGCTACTCCAGAGACTGAGACAGGAAAATCACCTGCCTGGGAGGCAGAGGTTGTAGTGAGCCAAGATTGTGCCACTGCACTTCAGCCTGGGCGACAGAACAATACTGTGTCTCATAAAAAATTAAAATAAATAAAATAAAATAAAAAAAGGGGGAAGCTAAGAGAGTAGATCTGAAGTCTTCTCACCACACAAGAAAGGAAAAGTATACAAGGTAAAGCATGTTAAGGAGCCTGATTTAACTGCTCCCTGTTGCACATTTATTAAAACTTCATGTTACACACCATAAAATATACACAATTTTTACCTGTCAATTCAATTTTTTTTTTTTTAGACAGAGTCTCACTGTCGCCCAGGCTGGAGTGCAGTGGCTCACTGCAACCTCTGCCTTTCGAGTCAAGTCATTCTCCTGCCTCAGCCTCCCGAGTAGCTGGGACTACAGGCGCCTGCCACCACACCAGGCTAATTTTTGTATTTTTAGTAAAGACAGGGTTTTACCATATTGGCCAGGCTGGTCTCGAACTCCTGACCTCAAGGGATCCGCCTGCCTTAGCCTCCCAAAGTGCTGGGATTATAGGTGTGAGCGACCGCACCCTACCTAAAATATATTAAGCTGTGTACTAGAGCCCCAGCTACCTGGGGGCTTAAGCCTGGCAGTCTGAGGCTGTGGTGTGCTATGGTCACACCTGTGAATAGCCACTGCACTCCAGCCTGGGCAACATAGTGAGACCCTGTCTCTAAAAGAGAAAAAAATTAAAGTGCTGGGTGAAAGGGTCACTTGAGTCAGTAAGTTTGAGGCCAGCCTGGGCAACATAGTAAGACTTCGTCTCTACAAAACAACTTTATTTTTATTTTATTTTATTTTGAGACAGAGTTTCGCTCGTTACCCAGGCTGGAGTGCAATGGCACGATCTCGGCTCACCGCAACCTCCGCCTCCTGGGTTCAGGCAATTCTCCTGCCTCAGCCTCCCGAGTAGCTGGGATTACAGGCTTGCACCACCATGCCCAGCTATTAACAACTTTAACAGAGGGGAATTAGCTGATGCTTTCCCTGTCTGCCCACAGATCCTTAGGAGCTGCACTCACAGGCCTACCCCGAGGGGCCTGATCCACCCAAGATCAGATTTACACATGAAATCCTAGACTTCGAGCTGGTGCTGCATAGGAATGAGAATCTGGGGCTGGAGCTTTTGGAAGGAGGGAGTATATTCTGCTGTGGGATGAACAGAAGCCACTGCTGGCCGGAAGACAGACCAGACTGCTGTTTTGTTTTTGTTTTTTCTTTTTTTCTTTGAGAGGGAGTCTCACTCTGTCATCAGGCTGGAGCACAGTGACACGATCTCTTCTCACTGCAATCTCTGCCTCCCGGGTTCAAGCATTTCTCCTGCCTCAGCCTGCTGAGTAGCTGGGATCACAGGCGTGTGCCACCATGCATGGTTAATTTTTTTGTATTTTTAATACTCGGGGTTTCACCGTGTTGGCGAGGCTGGTCTCACACTCCTGACCTCATGATCCGCCTGCCTTGGCCTCCCAAAGTGCTGGATTTACAACCATGAGCCACCGTGCCTGGCCTTTTCTTCCTTTTTTTAGAGGCAGGGTCCCACTCTGTCACCCAGGCTGGAGTGCAGTGGTGTAATCATGGTTCTCCTGGGCTCAAGCAACCCTACCGTCACAGCCTCCTGAGTAGCTGGGGCAACAGGTGCATGCCATCATACTTGGGTAGTTTTGTTCATTTTTTTGTAGCCAGGGGTCTATGTTGCCCAGGCTGGTCTTGAACTCCTGGGCTCAAGGGATTCTCTAATCTTGGCCTCCCAAAGTGTTGGCATTACAGGCTCAGACATTGCGTTTTCATATCACTGGGAAATGAATTCCACCTCAATACATTTTCTGCACACTCAGGGAAAAAGACCCAGAGAACAAGGATTCTCAGCCCAGATCTGTGCTCACTGACAAGTGCCCACAGGCCAGTGCTCCTAGCAGAGGCAGCAAGAAAACTCAGCTACGGACTGTTCTCCCAAATCTGTGGATGAGCCAACCAATGTGTCGTGACTGCTCTATCCTAACAGCTGCCAAAAGCGGAGATGCCCGTTACCAGGCAAAGGAGGTGTGCAGGCATGCCCACAAGTTGTCATCACTTGTCAGTGACGTCAGTGAGCGGGCGGCATTGCCGTTCCTCTGGTGCAGGAATGGTGTGAAGGCTGTGTTCATCCTCTGCGCACGCTGTGGGCATCCAAACTGCTCTGCCTCAAACACCTGAAATGCAAAGGGAAGGGATGGCATCTTTAAGCCAAAGGTGCCAGCAGCCTGGACCCCCACTCGTTCATAGCCAACTCCAGGACCTGACTCCTGGACATAGTCCCACTGCACTCTCTCCATGCAGAACACTCAAAGTGCCACCAGTCGAATCGTTCCCAACAGCATGGCTCTGCCCCCAACCCAGCTAGATCAGGAGCCACCTGAGAACAGGAATTGGCTGAGTTTCTCCTGTCCCCTTCCTAACAAGCAACCCGAGGCACCCAGGGGGATTCTCATTGAGTGGCCATTTGCGCTGCTGCCCACCTGTCTCTACCTCCCCGTCCAGATGCACTACTCAGACCCTTGGCTGAGGGACATGTGGCTCTGGCCAACGAGCTGAGAGAAACAAGGCACCCCAGCACCCTCCGTGCTTCTGGAGGGCAGAAGGAGCAACACTTCTATACAGCTGCTGCTCTGCCTGCCAGGATGACCACAGCAAGCAGAGAGAGCCCTGCTCTTATGTATGCGCACAGCATGACAAGAAACAGGCCCTCTGGCTTGAAGGTGCTGTGCTGAGAACTGGGAGCTGTTTGTTATTAGGCACAGCCTAGCTTGGTCTGGCCTGGCCTGAGCCTCAACTCCACAGCTGGAGGTCTACATTTGGTGGTGCAGCTCAATGGGATTAATGGACGTCCATGGGATGAAGGTCAGAGAAAGCAAAGACAGCAGGGAGGAAACTAGGGGTCTGACTGCAGCAAAGACACCAGAGCTGAAGGAGAACAAGGATAATGGGGGCGGGAGAGACCAGTAAAGCAGGCAGAAGGGACTGGGAGTCTCCTCACCATGATCTCCACCCCTGAAGCCAAGAGACCACAATTCACACAGTGCGGTGGACGCAGGTGGAGGGGAATAAGCTCCCAGGTTCCAGGCTTCAACCTTGGCACAGAGTGACTGCTGCAGTGTAGGACCCCTGCCACCCTGCCACCCCGTCTCTGAATTCACCTTGAGCGCCTTGCCCTGGAGCTCGTCGATGATTCCCCGGACCTTCCCCAGCAGGAAGGGCCAGGAGTTGATGAGGTAGATCCGGTCCATCATGATGGTGATGACACTGTACCAGCGCTGGAAGCCCCTGGCCAGGCTGTCCTTGATGAAGAAAGTATGGCTGAACACAAAGCCATGCTGCTCATCTCCGAAGAAGATGGGGCCTTCGCGGCCAGGGCAGACCTGGCGGGAACACCAGCAACTCAGAAACAGCCCTTTCCTCGCTTAGTGACACCAAATCAATGCCTCCTCTTCAGACTTTTCAGTCTGCTGGCACAAATCAGCCAGTGTTAATAACAGGGGAGAGTGGCAGAGTGGAGGCCATGAGAGCCAAGGACTCTGCATCCTTCTGCTCCTGTGATCAAGCTTCCAACAACACTTGTCATCATGGACTGTAAGGGCCAGTAACAAGGTTCATTGCTTTTTTTCCACCTTGAGCCATAAATAACTCCCATGCATGTGTCACACTTCTCCCAGACTCAAATGCACCAACTTACCCAGAGCATGCAGAAGAACCAGCAGATCAAATCAGCCACTGTATTATCCCTGCACTGAAATCTGCATATTTTATTCTTTTTTTTGTTTGTTTTCTTGAGACGGAGTCTTGCTCTGTCTCCCAGGCTGGAGTACAATGGCACAATCTCAGCTCACTGCAACCTCTGCCTTCTGGGTTCAAGCAATTCAGCCTACCAAGTAGCTGGGATTACAGGCGCTGCCATCGCACCCACCTAATTTTTGTATTTTTTACTAAATACGGGATTTTGCTATGTTGGCCAAGCTGGTCTTGAACTCCTGACCTCCGGTGATCCATTCACCTTGACCTCCCAAAGTGCTTGGATTACAGGTGTTAGCCACCATGCCCAGACTTTTAAAAAAATGTTCTTAATAATTAAAATAATAATAATTATTCTTTCTGAGATGGAGTCTCGCTCTTGTCATCCAGTCTGGAGTGCAGTGGTACAATCTCAGCCCACTGCAACCTCTATCTCCTGGGTTTAAGCGATTCTCCTGCCTCAGCTTTCCGAGTAGCTAGGATTACAGGCAGGTGACACCACGCTAATTTTTTTGTATTTTTAGTAGAGACGGGGTTTCACCATGGTGGCCAGGCTGGTTGCGAACTCCTGACCTCAGGTGATCTGCCCACCTCAGCCTCCCAAAGTGCTGGGATTACAGGCGTGAGCCACCATGCCCAGCCCTGCATACTTTATTTATTTATTTATTTTTGGAGACGGAGTCTTGCTCTGTCACCCAGGCTAGAGTGCAGTGGCATGATCTCAGCTTACTGCAACCTCTGCCTCCCAGGTTCAAGTGATTCTCCTGCCTCAGCCTCCCAAGTAGCTGGGACTACAGGCACCCGCCACCATGCCCAGCTAATTTTTGTATTTTTAGCAGTGATGGGGTTTCACCATATTGGCCAGGCTGGTCTTGAACTCCTGACCTTGTGATCCGCCTGCCTCAGCCTCCCAAAGTGCTGGGATTATAGGCGTGAGCCACTGTGCCCAGCCCAGCTTACTTTATTCTCATAAGAGGATTTCAGTCCCTCCTTATGACATACTTACTCTTCCTTAACACACAATTCTAACAGATATGCCCGATGCCTGTGAGCAGACTAGCAGCAAGAAATTAAAAGGAAAGGATGGCTGAGCGCAGGCACACGGCCATATGGAATGAGAACTAACAGCTTGGTGTGTCTAATTGGGTGGACCCGATGATAAGGAAGTTTAGTAACTGAACAACGAATTCTTTGTGACAGACAAAGATCTGAGTTCAGAGTCAAGAGCCACAGCAGCAGCGATGGAGCTTAGGAACAAATCATTTACACCTCAGCAGGCTGAGAGCAGCACGTGACCATGACTGAACCAGGGAATGAGGACCAAGGCAATAAAAAAAGGTGATACTGGCTGGGCGCAGTGGTTCACACCTGTGATCCCAGCACTTTGGGAGGCCAAGGCAGGTGGACCACGAGGTCAAGAGATCGAGACCATCCTGGCCAACATGGTGAAACCTCGGCTCTACTAAAATACAAAGATCAGCTGGGCAGGTGGTGCGTGCCTGTAGTCCCAGCTACTCGGGAGGCTGAGGCAGGAGAATTGCGTGAACCCAGGAAGCAGAGGTTGCAGTGAGCTGAGATTGTGCCATTGCACTCCAGCCTGGTTCCTGAGAACAGAGCAAGAGTCTGTCTCAAAAAAAGAATTAAAAATTAAAAAATAAAATAATAATAGGCCAGGTGCGGTGGCTCACACCTGTAATCCCAGCACTTTGGGAGGCCGAGGCGGGTGGATCACGAGGTCAAGATATCGAGACCATCCTGGTCAACATGGTGAAACCCCGTCTCTACTAAAGATACAAAAAATTAGCTGGGCATGGTGGCGCGTGCCTGTAATCCCAGCTACTCGGGAGGCTGAGGCAGGAGAATTGCCTGAACCCAGGAGGCGGAGGTTGCGGTGAGCCGAGATCGCGCCATTGCACTCCAGCCTGGGTAACAAGAGTGAAACTCCATCTCAAAAAATAAATAAATAAAATAAAATAATAATAAAGAAGTGACAAATAATAAAAGTTTGGTGCTTAAAGTGCAAAGCTAGCACTCATTCAGAAAATGCTCAGCGAATCCAACATGAGATTTATTTTTTTGAGACAGAGTCTCACTCTGTCATCCAGGCTGGAGTGCAATGGCAGGATCTCGGCTCACTGCAATCTCCCGCCTCCCAGGTTCAAGCGATTTTTCTGCCTCAGCCTCCTGAGTAGCTGGGACTACAGGCACATGCACCATGCCCAGCTAATTTTTGTATTTTTTTTTTTTTTTTTTTTAGTAGAGATGGGGTTTCACCATGTTGGCCAGGATGGTCGCAATTTCTTGACCTCGTGATCCACCCGCCTCAACCTCCCAAGTGCTGGGATTATAGGTGTGAGCCACTGTGCCTGGTCAACATGACTTCTGCAATTCTGGACAATGGAGGTGTCCTGTACCCAGTGCTGTGCTGATCCACAGGTCCATCCTGAGAGAGGACCAGCACCTGCCTCCCTGTGCAATGCTGGCTCTGAGCCCACCCAGAGCACCTGGGAGCATGTGAGCTCCCACAAAGCCTGTCTCTGTGGTCATGATGCTCACCTCACAGCTCAGGCTCCGGACGCAGGCCTGGCGGACAATGCTGAAGAGCTGGGGGTGGCTGGGGTGCTGGTGGCTGACATATTTAATGGAGGTCTCTTTATCGTGGCTGATATACCCTGGGTGCCCTGCAGCAAGTGACCGGCAGCCCTGTCCACAAAAAAGGAAAAGAAAATCTGTTAGTTGGGAAGCAGGGCAGCCAACTCTCTTAGGCTTATGCAGATCCAAGCTCAGACAACTCAAGCTATTTTTGTACAAAAATAATTGGCCTCTAGATTTATACTTACCTGAAGATTTAAATGTATCCTAAAGAGGAAAACAGAACACAGAGATCACAGAGACTGCCAGAGGTTGTTCCTAACAGATATTTGCTGAGCGCTTATGAAGCAGGCAACATGAAAAGGGCCCTGCAAGCTCCATCTTATTCAATCCCAGGTGCCACCCTCTCAGGTAATATCAGTGAGAGAAGCCCCATTCTACAGAAGACAAAACTGAGGCTGAGGTGGGAAGTAGCTGGCCCGAGGGTGAGGGGCTCTGTGATGGTAACATTACCCACTTTCTGGGTGATGTTATCCACCCCAGCCTCTGTCCTTGGTCCTGAACTAACATCTGGAAGGGGCCTCAGCCACAGGTGGGAGACCCAATAAACAGTGTGGGCACCAAGCTCCAGAACGTTGCTGTGGCAGCTGAGACCAGCTGCTGCCCCACTGTAGCAGAAGCCACTCCGGTGCTGAGGCTGTGTGCCCTGGAGCTACCCCTACCTCAAGACTGCACAGCTGGGTGCCAGCCAAGCCCCTCCCCACAATGTCACAGGATTCCTCCAAGGGCAACCCCAACACCAGCTCGAGGATGCCCCAGCGGCCTGGCGGCGCCCTCCTTCCCAGGTCTGAGGTGGTCCCCACGCCCCAGTCCTCAAAGGCGTTTCCCACAATGGATGCAGCTTTCACACATCCTCTGCTTCTGCAGAGGAACCAAAAGAACAAGTTGTCAGCTGGGCGCGGTGGCTCACACCTGTAATCCCAGCACTTTGGGAGGCCGAGGCGGGTGGATCACGAGGTCAGGAGATTGAGATTATTCTGGCTAACATGGTGAAACCCCACCTCTACTAAAAATACAAAAATTAGCTGAGCGTGGTGGTACATGTCTGTAGTCCCAGCTGCTCGAGAGGCTGAGGCAGAAGAATTGCTTCAACCTGGGAGGCAGAGTTTGCAGTGAGCTGAGACTGCACCACTGCACTTCAGCCTGGCAACAGAGCATGACTCTGAATCAAAAAAAAAAAGAACAAGTTTGAGTTCCTGTCTGCACTGCAGTGGCAGGTCCAGTACCCAGCCCTGATGTCAGGCCCTAACCCCAGTCCTCTACACAAACAAGTGGCCCACTGGGGAAAACTCACTCATTCCTGAGAGCTCCAAAGCCAGTAGTGATCCACTGAGAACATGGGGTGAGGGTCCTGGGAGCAGGGGGCTTTGGGGACCCATACCCAGAACAGGCTGGAGTGTGTGAACACAAACATGAAGGCTACAGCAGGGAGGCAGAGTGGGTTAAAAAAGCTAGTCGGCCAGGCATGGTGGCTAATACGTATAATCCCAGCATTTTGGGAGGCCGAGGCAGGTGGATCACCTGAGATCAGGAGTTCAAAACCAGCCTCACCAACATGGTGAAACCCCATCTCTATTACATCTCTATTTAAAAAAAAAAAAAAGGCTGGGAGTGGTGGCTCACACCTGTAATCCAAGCACTTTGGAGGCCAAGGCGGGCGGATCACCTGAGGTCAGGAGTTCAAGACCAGCCTGACCATCATGGTGAAATCCTGTCTTTAAAAAAAAAAAAGGAAGCTACAGCCAAGATAAGCAGAACTAAAGGGCCCCTGAGAAGCAGTCTGTCATCCCAGGAGGCCTCATTCATTGCTTTCAGGTCCTCCTGTCCATCCCACACCTACTGCAGGGACAGTAAAACCAAGACCCCAAAGACACTTGCCTCACACATGTCCGACTTTTTGGGCCCCGGGCTGCTGGACTCAACGCTGGCCCCCTCAGCAGGGCTGTGTGCGCGCATCCGGCTGCTCATCTGAATGCCACCTTCCTCTTCCTCCGCCTGCTCGCCCTGGCCAGGGCTGTCTTCATTCCCAGCCCCTTGGGGAAGGGGGGCATGCAGGACCTCCGTGCAGAAGAGAGTGCGGGGCCCATGGAGCTCGCAGAAGTGGCAGAGAGCCACGATGGCATTCATGGTGACTTGGAGACCCCAAGAGGCCTGCGGGGGACAGGGGACATATCAGCTGGCCAGTGCCTTACTCCATGAAACCTCCCCAGTCCCTCTGGGGCACAGGGAGCACCTGGGTGCCATGGGCTTCCTGCCCAGGAGAGGCCACCTGCCTGTTCCCACCGCCCACCGCCAGCACTGCTGGGCACCTGCTTTGCCCCAGTGCTGCATCAGGTGCAGGAGAGAGAAGACGAACTGAGACAGGATAGGGTATTCGTACGGGAGTCACAGCAAATGGGGGAGGGGACGATGTGGAACAATGATCACACAGCTGGGGCTGTGACCGATCCACAGAGCCGACGGTGCAGGGAAGGAATGTCTTCTAGTGATGTGACCGTAGCCAAACATGGCAAATCCCGTGGGAACAAACAGATAAAAGCCCACAGGGAGAGGGTCCAGCTTACCTCCTGTGGGGGTGGGGGATGGGCACAGGAAAATTGCTCCCTCCTGCAAGAGGCCCGGGCAGGGAGTAACCAGATAAGGCGGGAGGAGCCTGGAAGGACTGGCTCACAGGGCCAAGTGAGAGCTGAAGAGTAAGGTGTGTGCTGGGCTGCCCGAGGGGCATGAGGGGTCCAGTGTCTGGAGAGGAGGAGGAGACAGGGTGAGGCTTTAGGAAGCAGATCTTACAGCTCCCCCAGGCCATGGAAAGACCCTGGATGAACACATCAGAGACTGGGGACCCCGACTTTGGGGGACCTGATGAGACATGAGAGGATGTGAATTTCACTTGACAAGGCTCACACTTGTAATCCCAGCACTTTGGGAGGCCGAGGCAGCTGTATAACGAGGTCAGGAGTTCAAGACCAGCCTGACCAATATGATGAAACCTCGTCTCTACAAAAATACAAAAACTAGCCGGGCGTGGTGATGCACACCTGCAATCCTAGCTACTCTGGAGGCTGAGGCAGGAGAATGTCTTGAACCCAGGAGGTGGAAGTTGCAGTGAGCCAAGATCACACCACTGCACTCCAGCCTGTACAACAGAGTGAGACTCCATCTCGAAAAGAAAAGAAAAGTCTCACTCATGCCTATGTGCAGAAAAGATGGCAGGAGCCAGGGTAGAGGTGGGGAACAAGCTGAGGAGCCCCGCTGACTGATCTGAGCAGGAAAGGACAGTGGCCCAGGCCAGGGCCACAGACTGTAAAGCAGCATAGTGTGGGTGGGGCTGCAGAGTGAGGAGGAGAATCAAGCTGAGGAGGAGGCCCATCGAGTGCCTGCTGAGCCTCTGTGGGACAGGACACAGCAGCAGAGCCAAGTGCTGCAGTCAGGGCTGGCGCGTGGGACCTCTGTGAATGGAGCCTTTGCAGGCTCAGAGGTGGAGAAGGGAGGTCAGCTGGCCACAGTGACTGAGCACAGGCAGTGAGGCCGGAGCGGAGCTCCAGGGTCACCCCAGTGACCAGGTAAACAAACGGCTTTAGCAAGGTGGGACTGGAATGTCGCATGGCCTTAAAAAGGAAGGAAATCCTGCCACATGCTGTGAGATAGCTGAAACTAGAGGACACAAGCCAAGTGACTACGCTGGTCCCAAAGGGACAAATACTGTAGGATTCCACTTAAACATGAGGTACCTAGAGTCCTCAAACCCACAGAGACAGCGGAATGGTGGCTGCTGGGGGCTGGGAGGGAAGAGCAGGGCTCAGCTCTGGAGACAGAGGGTGGCGATGGCCGCACAGAACATACTTCATGCCATGGCACTGCATGCCAAGCAGTGGTTCAAATGGCACATTTTAGGACACGTTATTTTACCACAATCTTTTAAAAAGGGGAAGTGGTGACCTGCAGAGCAATGATGAGGTCAAAGGTGACCTCGACAGTTTCCAGTGGAGGAAAACCTCACAGGAGTGGGTACAAACAGCCTTCTAGAGAGTTTCTGTGGCAGAGCCAGCAATGGGACACCTGGTGAGGACATGGAGTCAAGGGAAGCCCCAAGCCTGGCCACAGTACAGCTGGATGCTGGCGGAACCATGTGAGGGCCGAGGGCAGCTGCAGGCACAGTCTGAGGGGCCCCACACATTTGCTGCAGAGGGCTGGCTGCAGTGGCATAAGGCAGTCCACCCTCCTAATGGATATAGGAAGGCCAGAGGAGGCTTTCAAATAGGGGTGCATCACGGGGTTCTGACAGGCAGAGAAGTTGTGGAAACCGGACCACAGAGGCAAATGTGCACAGTGGGGATGGCCACAGCCAATTGTGACAACTTTAATTTAATTGGAGAGGCTGGGTACGGTGGCTTACGCCTGTAATCCCAGCACTTTGGGAAGACAAGGTAGGTGAATCACTTGAGGTCAGGAGTTCGAGACCAGTTTGGCTTTTCAAAAGCAAAGAAGAACCCCATCTGTATTAAAAATACAAAAATTAGCCAGGCATGGTGGTGGGCACCTGTAATCCCAGATACTCAGGAAGCTGAGGCACGAGAATCACTTGAACCTGGGAGGCGAGGTTGCAGTGAACCAAGATCACGCCACTGCATTAGAGCCTGGGCAACAGAGTGAGACTCGGTCTCAAAAACTAAAACAAAAACAAAACAAAACAAAAACTTAGCTGGGTGTGGTGTACGCCTGTAGTCCCAGCTACTTGGGAGGCTGAGGCAGGAGAATCACTTAAACCTGGGAGGCGGAGGTTGCAATCCTAACTACTTGAGAGGCTGAGGTAGGAAAATCACTTGAACCCAGGAGGCGGAGGTTGCAGTGAGCTGAGCTTGCACAACTGCATTCCAGCTTGGGAGACAGAGCAAGACTCCATCTCAAAAAAATAAATAAAATAAAATAAAGAAATAACAAATACACTGGCTAGGACAAATCTTAGCCCTTCTGTCTCACCGGCTGTATCCTGAGTGTTTGCTAGGCACACGCTACTCATGCCACCCCTCTGAACAGCACAGGTCACACAGTATTTCTGCCTTCACAGAAAGCCACACTGGTCAGTCAGACTTGCTTGGGACAATAAGGAATCATGTACATTTCTGAATGCGTCACTGAGTAGTGGACACTGGCCAGGACAGGGAACCCCCACCCCCATTACCGGCCCAAAAGTCAGATGTTCTGTCTTCACTCCTGACAGGCAAGGTGTGGACACAAACATGGCATGGCCTGCCAAAGCCCCTAACTCCAGGAATAAGCAAAGCAGTGAAGTCAGAATGTGCACGGTGGCGGTGGGGCCCCCAGCCAGCCTCCCTGCCAGTGGCCCATGCCTGAAGCCGCTTTTCCAGCGTGCCTGCAAATGCTGCCACCCACCTGACGCTTCTGCAATTGGCTGCTCGGCTGGCACGAGCTGCTATGGCAGCTGTCCTCCTGCCTGAGATATGGCTGAGCGCGAGTGGTCACACTGGGAATGGCAGAGGGAGACAGAAAACAGATATTTGAAGAGAACCTCAGCTGGGCTAGCAGTAAGGCAGGTGTGGAAGTCAGAGAGGGAGATCCTGAGTGTGGGTGGCAGGGAATGGAGGGCTGGTGCTCCTCGGGTGCACTCCACGAGGGAGGCAGGCAGGCAGTAGGAAAGGAGACAAACAGCATTTAAGAGACAGTAGAGGCTGGGTGTGGTGGCTCATGCCTGTAATCCCGGAACTTTGGGAGGCCAAGGTGGGCAGATCACAAAGTCAGGAGTTCAAGACCAGCCTGGCCAATACGGTGAAACCCTGTCTCTGCTAAAAATACAAAAATTAGCCGGGTGTGGTGGTGGGCACCAGTAATCCCAGCTACTAGGGAAGCTGAGGCAGGAGAACCAATTGAAAACTGGAAGGCGGAGGTTGCAGCGAGCCAAAATTGCGCCGCTATACTCCAGCCTGGGTGAAAGAGCGAAACTCCATCTAGAAAAATAAAAATAAAAATAAGAGACGGCAGAACTTCTGCTGGAAAGCCCCGAAGGCTGAACAACGATGCAAGCTGCAGGACGGGAAAGGACAGGGCTGGGGACAAAGGTCAGGAAGTTCCACACACCTTAACCTGGCTTGCTCCTCACCACTTGGCCTCCACTTGCAGGCCCCCTGCACAGAGGACCCCTTGCCAGCCCACCCGAAGAGCTCCCCTCCACCCCGACACCCTCCCCTGCCCTGCTTTGAGTCATAGAGCTCCTCATAGCAGAACTGGGCCTTCACAGTGCCCTTCTGACACACAGGAGGCACCAACTTCACATGTCAGATAAATGAGTGGACTGAGAAGTTACCCTTAGAGAGGCGGCAGGCTTTGTCAAGAAAAGGGGAGGAATCTAGGGGCAGCAGAGGTTAAGGAGCCACAGCTGTGGGGAAGGCCAGAGTCTAGTGGCACAGGAATCAAACAGACTGAGTTTCAATAAAGGACCCACAGGGCTCACCACGGTGAGTGGCTTAACAATCCATTGTATGAGAGGAGATGGGGCGACCACTGATGGAATAAGGAGTAGCAGGACCCAAAGGAAAGGTAAAGGCATTAAGCCCCTAAAAGGGAGCCTAACAAGGTTCCTTCTAGCAAGACATCCACAGGAGAGCAAGCCTGGGCCAAGTCTCAGCCCGCCCGCAGAGCACCCACACTAACCTGCTACTCAGTGGAGGCCACTGCCAAATGGGTCAGGCATGGTGGCGGCATACATCCTTAAAGATCTGGCATTTTCAAGGTAAGAGAAAAAAAATCACAGCTAATTCTTAGAGGCCTCTGTAGCCTGAAAAAAAAAAATGTGAGCAGTTTACAGCCAGTCTCAAATGAGGACATCTCGAATGAGGATGTAGACACTCCCCAGGGTTCTGAATGGCTTAGCAGGCCACGAACCTTCTGAGCAGAGCTGACAACAAGGTGACATGGAAGGTGACACGGCAGCTGACGTAGCCGAACCCTTTACCTCTGAAACACTCTAAAGCAGTATTTGATAAAGGATGTCTGTATTTGTTTAAAGATGGAGTCGAGGCCAGCTTAGTAGCTCAAGCTTGTAATCCCAACACTTTGGGAGGCCAAGGCAAGAGGATTGCTTCAGCCCATGAGTTCAAGACTGCCTTAGGTAACAAAATAAGACCCTGTCTCTACAAAAAAAATTTTTTTTTAAGTAGAGGAGGCGAGGCGCGGTAGCTCACGCCTATAATCTATAATCCCAGCACTTTCAGAGGCTGAGGAGTGTGGATCACCAGGTCAGGAGATGGAGACCAGCCTGGCTAACACAGTGAAACCCAATCTCTACTAAACATACAAAAAATTAGCTGGGCATGGTGGCACAGGCCTGTAGTCCCAGCTATTAGGGAGGATGAGGCAGGAAAACCGCTTGAACCTGGGAGGTGGGGGTTGCAGTGAGCCGAGACTGCCCCCCTGGACTCCAGCCTGGGCAACAGAGCGAGACTCCGTCTCAAAAAAAAAAAAAATTAGCCAGGCGTGGTGACACACACCTCTAGTCCAAGCTACTTGGGGGACTAAGTTGGGAGGATCACTTGAGCCTGGGAGGTCAAGGCTGCATTGAGCCATGACTAAACCACTGCACTCCAGCCTGGGTGACTGAGCAAGTCGTCTTTCTTACAGGGTTGCTCTGGCAGCATCTACATCACACCAATTACCTTTCAGCTGTAGGTCTGGCAGTTTCCTCCTCAAATGGGAGAGGGAAACCAGAGGCAGTGTTGCCAAGGACTTCCCAGCACCCAGGGCCAACGTGGGCTAATCTTTGTTTTTTGGTGGCAGAGTCTCATTCTGTTGCCCAGGCTGGAGTGCAGTGGCATGATCTCAGCTCACTGCCACCTCCAGCTCCCAGGTTCAAGTGATTCTCCTGCCTCAGCTTCCCAAGTAACTGGAATTACAGGCGTGTGCCACCATGCCCAGATTATTTTTGTATTTTTAGTAGAGAAAGGGTTTCGCCATGTTGGCCAGGCTGGTCTCGAACTCCTGACCTCAGGTGATCCTACCTTGGCCTCCCAAAGTGGGATTACAGGCGTGAGCCACCGCACCCTGCCAAAACTTGGGCTCCTCTTACTCATTTTTCCTTTTAATGAAAAGCACTCGCCAATGCAGTGACTTAAGCCTGTAATCCCTGAACTTTGGGAGGCTGAGAAGAGCAGATCACCAGAGGTCAGGAGTTTGAGACCAGCCAGGCCAACATGGTGAAACCCAGCCTCCACTAAAAATACAAAAATTAGCCAGGCCTGGTGGCACATGCCTGTAGTCTCACCTACTCAAGGAGAATCACTTGAACCTGGAAGTGGAGGTAGCAGTGAGCTGAGATCACGCCACTGCACTCCAGCCTGGGTGACAGAGTGAGATTGTCTCAAAAAAAAAAAAAGGCACTTGTTGGGCGAGAGCTCTGACTCCATGGATCATGCATGCCAGAGGCCCAGGTAGCCCCTGAAAGAGAGGGAGGTGCCCTAGAGAGCACTTAGCTTTGTGGTCATGGGAGCCTGTCCTCACCAGCCAGGTGACACCAAATGTTACCGGACCTCTCTGAATACTACCCAAAAGCTGAGAAACAGAGGCCTCTCAGGATTCACACTACACATGGAATCAGAATTCTGGGCAGCGTGAGATCAGTTCTTTACTCACTCTTCAATTCCAATCTCTACCAGGTGTTTGCTGAAGAAAACAAACTGGTTTGAGTATGTCTCACGAGTCTTTGTTTCCAACAAGCTTTCCAGAACCTACGGAGGAAACTGAAATTTCCTGGCTGAATCTCTTCATCATCCCACCCAAAGACAGTATTCAAATTCCCTGATGTGGTAGTCTGTCCACATCCCCCTCCCACAATGGCTGAGTCCCGGACCTGGACAGTGACCTACTTCACCACCTGACCTGTGGTGTGCCCTGGCCCTGGGTCTATTTCACCCCTACTTCCTATGGTCTTTTCATAGCACCATGGAGAATAAAAGAGGACACTAAGGGCACTCTATAAATAAGGCACTATAATGGCTCTTAACCAGCAGGGGACAACAAAAAAAAAAAATACTTTTTTGTTTTCCTTGAAACAGAGTCTCACTCTGTCACCAGGCTGGAGTGCAATGACACAATCTCGACTGACTGCAACCTCCGACTTCCTAGTTCTCCTGCCTCAGTCTCCCGAGTAGCTAGGATTACAGGCATAAGCCACCATGCCCAGCTATTTTTTTTTTTTTTTTGAGACAACTTCTCGATCTGTTGCCAGCCTGAGGCTGGGGTGCAGCGGCACGATCTCAGCTTACTGCAACCTCCGCCTCCCAGATGCAAGTGATTCTCCTGCCTCAGCTTCCCAAGCAGCTGGGACTACAGGTGCATACCACCACGCCCAGCTAATTTTTTGTATTTTTAGTAGAGACAAGGCTTCAACAAGTTGGTGAGGATGGTCTCCATCTCTTGACCTCGTGTTCCACCCACCTCGGCCTCCCAAAGTGCTGGGATTACAGGCGTCAGCCACCACACCCTGCAGATACAAACCTTCTATAACTAGTCTCCCACTGGGGAGCCTCATGAAGTCAGCAGCTGGGATTCCCAACAAGCCCAGGGTGAAAAGTTCTGCAGGGGAGTACTGCCAGCTCAGACCCACTCTCACTGTGGTTCTATTTCCACCATTCCCTGGGATTTCCATTCACAGAGCTCCCTGATATTGGACACTAGAAGGGCAAACACAGTGTCACCTGCCACTATTACTCAATTTTGATGACCACGGTGATAATCTGGCAGTAAACTGGCTGTGGCCAAAGGCTGGAGAGCCAGTACCTAATTCCAGCAAGCTCCTCCTTCCCGTGTCCCCATGACTGTTGCTGACCACACCTTGGACTTCAATCTACAAGCCAATCAATTCTTTCCAGGTGATAAAGACACGACTGACAATACTCTCAACTGGAGAGAAGCGCCGTCTTCCACCCTCCGTGGATGGCACGGTGCTACCCTATTAGCGCATTAGAGGGCCCTCCTGAACGCCAAACTGGGAGAAGAGGATGACACACATCCTCTCTTCCAAACAGAAAGCGAAGACAAAACCTGGGAAAAGGGAAGGCAAACAGTCCTGTTTCATGGTAACGACAAATGAGAATAAATCAACGACCTTGACCCGGGGTTTGAACCCAGGTCAAAGTCCTCATCCCTACAGACTTGGTTAATGGGCGTGCCCCCAACCTATCTACAAATCTCAGGGTCTCGGCGACGCCCTGCACTCTGACCCTAAACCCTCCCCCATTACTCGTCCACCCGGGACCAACGCAAACTCGGTCATGCCCCTCCGCCAACCTCTCAGGCCCCCGCCCACCAGCTCCCCAATCCAGACCTGCGGGACATCTGCACCAGGCAGCCGGGGTCCTACTCCGCGTCCCAGCCCCGCCCCTGACTGCGCCGTGGAGGTGGTCGCTGCAGGTCCCGGACTCGCGGGATCACAGGCAGGCTCCCGAGCCCACGGCAGGGATGCCAGCCGGGGTGCCGAGGCTCTCAGCCCCGGCTCGGGCTCGCAGGGGAGCTGGCAGAACCAGGAACGGCTACACTCACCCGTGGTCCCTCAGCCCCGCGGAGACCCAGGCGCGTGACTCTCCGGGCCGTACCACCGCCTAGCTCTGAGGTGGGGGCTCGGGAGCCGTTAGAGTTAGTCCTGCACCGCGAAGCGAGCCAGACCTCGCCAGCTCCCGCACGCTCAGGAACACATCCCGAGTGTTGCCACTCCGAGGTCTGACAAGGAAGCAAGGGCCCTGCCCGACAACCACCTTTCCCGCCGACCCTATTCCGGTGCCTCTCTCCGAGAAGTTCCGAATGGTTCAGACCGCACCGGGCAGGGCTGCTCAGGGGAAACCATTTCATTAAATGTGGGGGGATGCTGAAACTTAAAAACCATTTCCAAAAGAGATTTGAGGGCAAATATAAAGCTCCCTGTCCACACAGAAGAGAAAAATAGAGACAAAACGTTATAAGAGATTGTCGGGTTCTCTTTTTGTGCTTCACCAATGTTTTGTATTAAATTGCTGATGGAACCTGTCCTCTCCCTACGTTGAGGGTGTGGAAGATGCGGGCGACGGCCGTGACGTGAAGCGGGGAAGGCTAGGCCGCGGGGGAGGTTGGTTCCGGAAGTCGGGACCGGTGTGGGTGCGCGCCTGTGTGGGATTCGTTATTTCTCCCTCCGTGCATCTCCAACTTTTTTAAAAATATGAAAATCAGTTATTGAATACTTTTTTTTTTTTTTTTTGAGACGGAGTCTCGCTCTGTCGCCAGGCTGGAGTGCAATGGCGCGATCTCGGCTCACCGCAACCCCCGCCTCCTGGCTTCAAGCTATTCTGCCTCAGTCTCCCAAGTAGTTGGGACTACAGGCACCCGCCACTACACCCGGCTAATTTTTGTATTTTTAGTAGAGGCGGGGTTTCACCATGTTGGCCAGGCCGGTCTCGAACTCCCTACCTCAGGCGATCTGCCTGCCTCGGCCTCCCAAAGTGTTGGGATTAAAGGCGTGAGCCACCGCGCCCAGCTGAATAACATTTTTTTTTTTTTTTTTTTTTTTGGAAATGGAGTTTCGCACTTGTTGCCCAGGCTGGAGTGCACTGATGCAATGTCGGCTCACTGCAGTCTCCACCTCCCGGGTTCAAGCGTTTCTTCTGCCTCAACCTCCCGAGTAGCTGGGATTACAGGTGCGTGCCACCACAACCAGCTAATTTTTTGGTTTTTTTTTGGTAGATAGGGGTTTCGCTGTGTTGATGGGTTTTCGCCAGGCTGGTCTTGAACTCCTGGCCCCAGGTGATCCACCTTCCTTGGCCTCCCAACGTGCTGGGATTACAGGAGTGACGCACAGCGTCCGGCCTGAATAATATTTTTAAAAATGTAAGCATCCATTACTCAAGTTTAGCTACTTAAAAGTTAATTATGGACTGAGTGCGGTGGCTCACGCCTTTAATCCCAGCACTTTGGGAGGCCGAGGTAAGCAGATCACCTGAGGTCAGCAGTTCGAGACCAGCCTGGCCAGCCTGGTGAAACCCCCGTCTCTACTAAAAATACAAAAAAATTAACCAGGTATGGTGGTGGATGCCTGTAACCCCAGCTACTCCGGAGGCTGAGGCAGGAGAATCACTTGAACCCAGGAGATGGAGGTTGCAGTGAGCCGAGATCGCGCCACTGCACTCCAGCCTGGGCGACAGAGCAAGACTCCGTCTCCAAAAAAAAATTTAATTGTAAAGCCATTAATTTGTGATGTAGTGTGGATCCTTCCAGTGAAGCCCTGAGAGATGGGAATCACGGCCGGGCGGTGGCTCATGCCTATAATCCCAGCACTTTGGGAGGCCGAGGCGGGTGGATCACGAGATCAGGAGATCAAGACCATCCTGGTCAACATGGTGAAACCCCGTCTCTACTAAAAATACAAAAAATTAGCTGGGCATGGTGGCGCGTGCCTGTAATCCCAGCTACTCAGGAGGCTGAGGCAGGAGAATTGCCTGAACCCAGGAGGCGGAGGTTGCGGTTAGCGGAGATCGCGCCATTGCACTCCAGCCTGGGTAACGAGAGCGAAACTCCGTCTCAAAAAAAAAATTACAGAATTTAGCTGGGCATGGTGGCGCGCGCCTGTAGTCCCAGCTACTCAGGAGGCTGAGGCAGGAGAATTGTTTGAACCCAGGAGGCGGAGGTTGTGATGAGCCGAGATTGTGCCATTGCACTCCAGCCTGGGTAACGGGGTAACGAGCGAAACTCCGTCTCAAAAAAGAAAAAGATGGGAATCACAGCCCAACCGGCTTGGGCGCGCTGCACACCCCCCCCCCGCCCCCCTTCCCCGCGAGGCTATGGTTCCCGCAGGGTCCAGAATATACTCCTCAGGAATAGAAAAAAGTGGGTGGTTGTGTTTTTGAAATCACAGAGGTGAAACCACAGTGGGTGGTTGTGTTTTTGAAATCCATGATGTTTTGAAAAAGGGACACGAGAAAAGAACGAAATTGCAGTTTGTGTTTTCTGCCATCTTCTAGTGGTTTGATAAAGATTAAGGAATACGGGGTGGCATTATGAGATTAGGCATTGCCTTTACGTGTTTAATTATTCTTATCAAGCCAATTCTTCCTGCTGTTGGACAGCGCAAACTTAAGATAGTAAGTTACAGGGTGATTTTTTTTTTTTTTTTTTTTTTTTTTTTTTGAGACAGAGTCTTGCTCTGTTGCCCAGGCTGGAGTGCAGTGGTGAGATCTCTGCTCACTGCAACCTCCTCCTCCCAGGTTCAAGTCATTCTCCTGCCTCAGCCTCCAGAGTAGCTGGGATTACAGGCACCTGCCACTATGCACAGCTAATTTTTGTATTATTTGTAGACATGGGGTTTCACCATGTTGGTCAGGCTGGTCTCGAACTCTTGACCTCAGGTGATCCACCTGCCTCTGCCTCCCAAAGTGCTGGAATTACAGGCGTGAGCCCGGCCTTACAGGGTAATTTTTTAAAACTTATTTTTATTATTACTTTGAGGGTCTTCTGTTGCCTAGTCTGGAGTGCAGTGGCACAATCTCCCATGCTCAAGCGATCCTTCCACCTCTGCCTCCTAGGTAGCTGGGATTACAGTCGGGCCCTGCCATGCCTGGATAATTTTTTTTTTTTTTTTTTGGTAGGGACAGGATCTCACCATGTTGTCCAGGCTGAACTCAAGCGATCTGCCTGCCTTGGCCTCCCAAAGTGCTAGGATTATAGGCATGAACCACCATGCCCTGCCACAAGGCAATTTCTGAAGCAAAAACCCCACAAGGGTATACTGATTTGGAACGCTCACCATGAACAGTGCAGACACAAATCTTATTCAGTTCACAAGATGCTTTGAGAGCCTTCATGAAAAGGGGCAAGAAATGTTTGCAGCCACCTTGTCTCTGTGTTTAACAATTTTTCTAAAAGAAAACATTTCCAGCATTTGTCAAAGTGCAAAGGATTCACACCGAAAATGGCTGCATCTACACTTCTGAATACAAATTTGATTAACTGATTTCCACACTAACAAGCAAAGAACTTACAAAACTTCCCACAAGTTTCAATTAGTGACCATAGCTGTTTTTATTTAACAAAATGAATGTCTTTTTTAAAAAAATAGTTGTATATTCTATTGGGAAGACAGAAGTTTTTTCTTTTTCTGGTTTATTTTGTAATCCTGTATTTGCCCATTTTCTCTTAGTAGTTAGTGTTCTGGAAACATTAATATTTGTTAATGAGGATTTAAGTCAAGCACAAGGTTTTTTTCACTTTGTAACTTGAATTCCAGGAATTACCTTTTTCAGTTAGTGGAGGTCACCACCTTGCTCAGATTATCCTTATTCCCATGGTGATAGGCTAATGGAGGAAGGTTATTCAACCACTGCATTTCCAGTAAAAGCCAATGTGCATGCACCACATTCACCACAGCTGGGCTCAATTTAGACCGTAAACATCTTTCCCAGCACCACTGGCTTCTGCCACCTACGTCTTTTGGTACCACTTTCTCAAACCTATAAATCTTTTAAAAAATTAACTACTGCCAAATCTTTGCCCCCAGTGAATTGTACCAAAGGTTAATTAAATTGGGCTCTCATGGGGTATAAACTTTCAAGGACATGCAACAAAAGAGACATCTTAGAAGTTGGAAAATGTGCCCATTCTCATGGGAATGACAATTGAAACTCAGCAGTAACATTCAGAAAGCACAGATGTCAATAACATCCAACAATTCACAACCAAATGGTATGCAGTGTTAATTTCAGCTTCTATCCCATAATGGAAATTGTATGAAATGATTCCAGAAGCTCTGGACATGCTACTGCCTGGCACTCATAGAATCCAGAACATGTTTTTTCCACCACTGAAATATGCAAAATCAGAATTAATATATATATTTTTTAAGCCAGTCAAATTTAGCAGTCGGGGGTTGTATACCAACTTTACTGACACTAATGTTAATAAGTTCTGATAACCCACTACCATCAGACCAGCCAGAATTAAGATTTCTTGATGCTTTTCTGCCTTACGACTACTAAACCAAGAGACTTCATTACAGCTGAGTATCCAAATTGATAAATCACTTCCAAGCTGTCAGTTGCCAGGACCATATAGCCAAGTGGTAGGGAAAAGTCACATCTCATTCAATTTCTGAATGAGTTTTTATATGTACCCTTAGCCACAAGGGCTCTGATGTAGCTGGAGGATACAGCTGGGCTTTTCTCTTTCAGTCAAAACACGTGTCAATGACTGTTAGTTTTCAGTTTCAAGAAGAAATGGTGTATTTCATTTGTATTTCATTTAACATTTTAAATCACATCTCATTATTTTAAAGTTACTATAATTGATTCCCTGTTATAAAAATAATTAATGATCTAAACTTTTGTTTTTTCCAGCAACTGAGAAAACATTCCCTGTTTTTAGATGTTTTGAACAGTTTAGGAGTCTGGCCAGCTGCTGAAATGAAGAGGGAAATTAAATAATATCAATAGTAGTCTGTAATTGCTGCATAATAAAGTTTACTGTGTTGTGTTCAATATAAAACCTGACCCCCAGCTCTGCTTGAAATTAACGAACTCCCTGTAAAACCTACCTTATCTATTCTCCGCACATTCTCAGTAAAGTCCCCAGGCATCTCAAGACTCCTGTTTTTCTTGCAGACCAGCTGCAAGGTCACAGGGCAAGATAACACGCAAATAATGTGCAACATGTTTCTCAAAATGCTATTTTCGGCCGGACGCGGTGGCTCACTCCTATAATCCCAGCTCTTTGGGAGGCCGAGGCAGGTGGATCACGAGGTCAAGAGATGGAAACCATCCTGGCCAACATGGTGAAACCGTGTCTCTACTAAAAAATACAAAAATTGGCCGGGCGCGGTGGCTCACACCTATAATCCCAGCACTTTGGGAGGCCGAGGTGGGTGGATCACGAGGTCAAGAGATTGAGACCATCCTGGTCAACAAGGTGAAACCCCGTCTCTACTAAAATACAAAAATTAGCTGGGCATGGTGGTGCGTGCCTGTAGTCCTAGCTACTCGGGAGGCTGACACAGGAGAATTGCTTGAACCCAGGAGGCGGAGGTCGCGGTGAGCCGAGATCATGCCATTGCACTCCAGTCTGGGTAACAACAGTGAAACTCCGTCTCAAAAAAAAAAAAAAACACAAAAATTAGCTGGGTGTGGTGGCATGCACCTGTAGTCCCAGCCACTTGGGAGGCTGAGACAGGAGGATTGCTTGAACCCGGGAGTTGGAGGTTGCAGTGAGCCATCACACCATTGCACTCCAGCCTGGTGCCTGGTGACAGAGCGACATTGTCTAAGAAAAAAAAAATGCTATTTTCAAATGTAACGTATGTCACAGGATATGTAACAGATTAACTATTCTTTGTTCTGGCTTCTGTAAACCTGTTAGCTGCTACATCATCCTGGATGTATAAAAAGCCAAGCCCTGTCTTTGGCGCTCAGCCTTGAGATGCTAATCCGCTAAACCGATGGCCAACTTAATAAAATCCTCCTCGGTCTCCTGAATATTCTGCAACAGAAAGTCAGCAAGCAATGAGTAACATTTCAGAAGGTGAGATTAATGCACAATTTCTTTTTTTTTTTGAGACAGAGTCTCACTTTGTCACCAGGCTGGAGTGCAATGGCATGACCTTGGCTCACTGCAACCTCCGCCTCCTGGGTTCAAGCGATTCTCCTGCCTCAGCCTCCCAAGTAGCTGGGACTACAGGCGTGTACCATCATGCCCAGCTAATTTTTGTATTTTTAGTAGAGACGGACTTTCACCATGTTGGCCAGTATGGTCTCAATCTCTTGACTTCATAATCTGCCCGCCTTGGCCTCCCAAAGTGCTGGGATTACAGGCGTGAGCCACCGTGCTGGGCCCATGCACAATTTCTAAGTTCAGGTTTTAGGTAATTAGACAATTAACTCTGCACGTAAGGCATCTGGTCGGTTGCGAGGTATGAATTATCAGTGGTCCAATAAAGGCCATTAGGATTAATTTAATATTTTTTACCATGGCAATTTCTGTAAGCTTTTAAAAATTAACCTCCCTCCACCAATTAGAATTCGTCTGCTATGCCTTTTGTGGTTTAATCTACTACTAAGTGTCTATGAAATATCAAGTATATAAACTTTAGTCTAACAATCAACTCTACAGCCAGTCTATGGATTCAGACTTAGTAAATGCTTTTTGCAATTTAAGTTCTTTGGTTTCAGCCTTGAATGTTAGGAAAAGATACAAATAGGATTTTGTCTTTGTTTACTATCATTAAGTAATTCAATTACTTAAAACATAGCCATCATATTTTCTTATTCACAGATATGTGACTTACAAGTCATTTGTTTTCTCTGCCCCCTTTGCAACTGCTCAGACTTAGGTGCAAATAACATCACCTTCCACAAAGTGGCTACTAATTCAGGTTGCAACCCAGAAACTTAGGATTTACAAACCCAAAACTTCATTTTTGTTTCTTTTTTGTTGTTGTTTTTGAGACGGAGTCTTGCTCTGTAGCCCAGACTGGAGTGTAGTGGTGCAATCTCAGCTCACTGCAAACTCTGCCTGCCAGGTTCAAGCAATTCTCCTGCTTCAGCCTCCCGAGTAGCTGGGAGTATAGGTACAAGCCACTACGCCTGGCTAATTTTTGTATTTTTAGTAGAGACGGGTCTTTACCGTGTTAGCCAGGCTGGTCTCAATATCCTGACCTTGGCCTCCCAAAGTGCTGGGATTACAGGCGTGAGCCACTGCGCCCAGCCACTTTTTTTTTTTTTTTTTTTTCTGAGACTCCATCTGAGAGATGGAGTCTCTCTCTGTCCCCCAGGCTGGAGTGAAGTGGTGCTATCTTGGCTCACGGAAACCTCTGCCTTCTGGGTTCAAGCAATTCTCCTGCCTCAGCCTCCCGAGTAGCTGGGACTACAGGCGTGCACCACCACGCCCAGCTAATTTTTTTATTTTTAGTAGAGATGGGGTTTCACCTTGTTGACCAGGATGGTCTCGATCTCTTGACCTTGTGATCCACCCACCTCGGCCTCCCAAAGTGCTGGGATTACAGGCTTGAGCCACCGCACCCGGCCTGAGATTTTCTTTCTTTTTTTTTTTTTTGAGATGCAGTTTCGCTCTTGTTACCCAGGCTGGAGTGCAATGGGGCAATCTCGGCTCACCGCAACCTCCACCTCCTGGGTTCAGGCAATTCTCCTGCCTCAGCCTCCTGAGTAGCTGGGATTACAGGCACACGCCACCATGCCCAGCTAATTTTTTGTGTTTTTAGGAGAGACGGGGTTTCACCATGTTGACCAGGATGGTCTTGATCTCTTGACCTCGTGATCCACCCGCCTCGGCCTCCCAAAGTGCTGGGATTACAGGCTTGAGCCACTGCACCCGGCCCTGAGATTTTCAAAATTAACTCCTGGTCTCCTGTGCACCCACCACTCCACTGCCCCACTCCTCTGCCAATCACAATGGAAGAAGAGATCATCACATTCATCACTGACAGTGGCTTTGGCATGTGGTTTGGCTGTGTTTCCATCCAAATCTCATCTTCAGTTGTAACTCCCACAGTTCTCACGTGTCATGGGAGGAACTGGGGGAGGGGGATTTAATCATGGAGGCAGGTCTTTCCCATGCTGTTCTCATGATAGTGAATACATCTCACAAGATCTGGTGGTTTTTAAAACAGGAGTTTCCCTGCACAAGCTCTCTCTCTCTCTCTCTCTCTCTCTCTGCCTGCTGCCATCCATGTAAGATGTGACTTGTTCCTCCTTGCCTTCTGCCATGATTGTGAGGTCTCCCGAGCCAGGTGGAACTGTAAGTCCATTAAACCTCTTTCTTTTGTAAATTGTCCAGTCTTGGGTATGTCTTTATCAGCAGTGTGAAAACAGACTAATGCAGACAACATGGAGAAGATCTGGCACCACACCCGCAATAAACCGCATGTGGTTCTAGAGGAGCACCTGGTGCTGCTGACCAAAGACCCCCTGAGCCCCAAGGCTAACAGAGAGAAGATGACTCAGATCATGTTTAGACCTTCAACACCTGGGCCACATATGTGGCCATCCAGGCCATGCTGTCCCTCTACACCTCTGGGCACACCACTAGCATTGTCCTGGACCCTGGAGGTGGCCACCACATGGTGCCTATCTATGAGGGCTATGCCCTCCCCATGTATCTGGACCTGGCTGGCCATGACATGGCCACTGCCACATCCTCCTCCTCCTTGGAGAAGAGCTGTGAGCTGCCCGATGGCAGGTCATCGCCATTGGCAACGAGCAGTTCCAGTGTCTGGAGGCACTGTTACAGCCTTCCTTCCTGGGTATGGAATCTTGCAGCATCCACGAGACCACCTTCAACTTCATCATGAAGTGTGACGTGGACATCTGCAAAGACCTGTATGCCAACACGGTGCTGTCTGGCGGGACCACATGTACCCTGGCATCCCGACAGGATGCAGACGGAGATCACTGCCCTGGTGCACAGCAGCATGAAGATCAAGATCACTGTGCTTCCCTGTGAGTGCAAGTACTCAATGTGGATCAGCGGCTCCATCCTGGCCTCACTCTCCACCTTCCAGCAGATGTAGGTCAGCAAGCAGGAGTATGAAGAGTTGAGCTCCACCGTCGTCCACCACAAATGGACTGTGAGCTGACTTGTGGCATTTGCTGCATGGGTTAATTCTGAAGTATAAATTCGCCCCTGGCAAACGCATATACCTCATGCTAGCCTCACAAAAGTAGAATAAGCCTTCAAAAAAATTATCCTTGAAGTTTGTATCTGATATCAGCACTGGATTGTAGAACTTGTTGCTGATTTTGACCTTGTATTCAAGTTTAAATGATAGCCATCATATTTTCTTATGCATGGATATCTGACTTAAAAATCTGTGGTATTTAATGCCCTACACATATTTTTGATTTCAACCCTTATTACCTGTGGCTTGGTCACCTCGTGGCTGACGTAAGAACTGGCTTCTGGAAGACAAGTCGGTGGCTTGGTCGGTCTGTGTGTCCAGCCGTCTCCAATCTGTGCAGGGTGTTAATGTGTCAGGGCTGAGTGCTCTGGGATTTCTGTAGAGGCTGGTAAGGGCTCCTGAACTGATTGTCTCTGCCTTGCCGGACTATCAGGGTCGGAAAAGTCCAAGCCGTAGGACCCAGTTTCCTTTCTTAGCGGTTTTCCTGCTAGAACACCATGAGCTGCTACTTGTGTTGAGGTAGAAGCAGTTTGCATTTCCACCCATAAATGTATTCATCCTTTTAATTTATGTGAGGTTTTCTTGTTCGCAATTCTCCATTCTTTGAGACAGCACATTTTGTTTTTTTTCCTCTTATGTGAGAACTTTAGGCCCCAGCAACACATCATTGTGTAGGAAAAACAAAAGTGCTGCCAAAAAAAAAAAAAAAAAAACTGGCCAGGCATGGTCGCTCATGCCTGTAATCAGAGCACTTTGTGAGTCCGAGGCGAGTGGATTGCTTGAAAGCAGAGGTTTGAGACCACCTTGGTCAACACTGTGAAACCCCATCTCTAGCAAAATGCAAAAATTAGCTGGGCATGGTGGCAGGTAATCCCAGCTATCAGGGAGGCTGAGTCAGGAGAATTGCTTAAACCCAGGAGGTGGAAGTTACAGTAAGCCAAGATTGTGCCACTACACTCCAGCCTGGATAACAGAGTGAGACTCAAAAAAAAAAAGAAAAAAAAATCAAGGCTGGGCATGGTGGCTCACACCTGTAATCCCAGCACTTTGGGAGGCTGAGGCAGGGGGATCATTAGGTCAAAAGATTTAGGTCATCCTGGCCAACATGGTGAAACCCAGTCTCTACTAAAAATACAAAAAATTAGCTGGGTGTGGAGGCATGCTCCTGTAGTCCCATCTACTCATGAGGCTGAGGCAGGAGAATTCCTTGAACCTGGGAGGCAGAGGTTGCAGTGAGCTGAGATGGCGTCACTGCACTCCAGCCTGGTGACAGAGCAAGACTCTGTCTCTAAAAACAAAAGTCAGTAGTCTCACTGAGGTAGCAGCTATAGTGAACAAATACCACCCCCTTAGGGTTTGGGTAACAAAGGGGAAAAGATTGGGATGAATAGAATTTAGAAGTCTGAAGGGGGGCACAGTAGGGAGATGAAGGAGGCCTGCCTCCTGGCCCCTTATCTCTAAGGGGCTGCACTGAGGCTAATTCTAGGAGCATGGGGGAAACTGTGCACTGGAAGCCAAATTGCCTGGACCATACTGCTCAGCAGAGGCAGACACAGGAGCTGTCCCTTTCTCCCACGAGCTTTAATTCCCCTTCCTGCTGGTTTGCAGAGATCTAGCCCAGAAGCAGAACACAGAACAGGGGATTCAAAGCTGCAATGATCATGACCAGCACTCTCCTCAAACACTGACTCAAGGGTTTGGGGGTACTAGGACAAGGTTCTAAGTAACATACCCATTTTCAGTTCAAACTTTCCAAAAAAATGCAGTATTGTAACGAATCCATCTTGGGAAAAAATTATAATAGCGTCCACATCAGCAGCTCACAAGAGTTACTTTTCACTTGCATAGTCTCGATGGCCAAGTATAGACGTTCTCAGACACATTTTAAGTGATTTTAATTTCAGATCCAGACAAATGAGTTGTCTAGTTTTTTTTTTTTTTAAATATAACAGGGTCTGTAATTCACTACACAGATGAGAGATCATTTTCCATTAAATATTGTTTCTTAAGTGCAGGTATACATAAGCAAGTGAAAGTGATGCAACCCACAAACAGTCCTAATTCCAGCGTTAGAGAATTTGTTTAGTTGATGGGTCAGCAAACTATAGGCTTCAGGTCAAACCTGGCCTGCTGCTACTTTTTTTTTTTGAGAAGGAGTTTCGCTCTGATTACCCAGCTGGAGTGCAATGGCGCGATCTGAGCTCACCACAACCTCTGCCTCCTGGGTTCGGGCAATTCTCTTGCCTCAGCCTCCTGAGTAGCTGGGATTACAGGCACGCGCCACCATGCCCAGCTAATTTATTGTATTTTTAGTAGAGATGGGGTTTCACTATGTTGACCAGGATGGTCTTGATCTCTTGACCTCGTGATCCACCCGCCTTGGCCTCTCAAAGTGCTGGGATTGATTATAGGCTTGAGCCACTGCGCCCGGCCAGCTACTTTTTATAAAGTTTTACTGCAGCACAGCCACACTTGCTCACGCACAGCTTTACACTTCCCTGCAGCAACACAGAGTAGTTACAATAGGCCGTATGACCTCCAAGGCCTTGGGGGCAACTTTTTATGTGACTCATGAGGTTTCTTTTTCTTTTGAGATGGAGTCTTGGTCTGTGGCCAGGCTGGAGTGTAGTGGCACAGTCTCGGCTCACTGCAACCTCCACCTCCTGGGTTCAAGCGATTCTTCCGCCTCAGCCTCCCAAGTAGCTGGGACCACAGGCACATGCCACCACGCCCGGCTAATTTTTTTGAATATTTAGTAGAGATGGGATTTCACCATGTTGGCCAGGATGGTCTCGATCTCTTGCTTGTGATCTGCCTGCCTCAGCCTCCCAAAGTGCTGGGATTACAGGCGTGAGCCACCGCGCCTGGCCTTTTTCTTTTTTAGTATCGAGTCTTGCTAGTCGCCCAGGCTGGAGGGCAATGGTGCGATCTTGGCTCACTGCAACCTCCGCCTCCTGGGTTCAAGCGATTCTTCTGCCTCAGCCTCCCTAGTAGTTGAGACTACAGACACCTGCCACTCCCACAGCCCCCGGCTAATTTTTTGTATTTTTAGTAGAGATGGGGTTTCACCATGTTGGTCAGGCTGGTCTGGAATACCTGACCTCTGGTGATCCATCCACCTCAGCCTCCCAAAGGGCTGGGATTACAGGTGTGACCCACTGCACCTGGCTGAGGTTTCTTTTTTAAATAATGAAAATGTGGCTTACCAGACAACTTGAAACATTTTAAGAACTGAATGTTCATAGTAAGAGAGAAATGTTTTTTAAGGCCCAAATTTGCTGTTTTAACCTGACCACACTTTCTTTTTTTTTGAGATGGAGTTTGCTCTTGTTGCCCATTGAAGTGCAATCTCGGCTCACTGCAACCTCCACCTCTCAGGTTCAGGTGACACTCCTGCCTCAGCCTCCCAGGTAGCTGGGATTACAGGCATGTCTCCATACTTTATTCTACTCTACACTATTCCTAGGTGAAATCAGTAAATCCTAGTCCAAATTCCTGTGAGAGGACAGGCCCTGAACATAATCAAAATGCAGCTATCAGTTTACCTGAAATGCTTTGAGAAGAAGCCATGGGAAAGCCTGCCATTTGTTTCTTAAAAACTGTTAAATCGAAAGGGGAAAAAAGCCATTCTCAAGACTACAAAAGTGTAGCAAACACTAAGGGCTAGAAGGTGCTTGTGACACCACCTGGGCAACCTGGCAAAACCCATCTCTATCAAAAACAGCAACAACAACAACAAAAATTAGCTGTCTCTGGTGGTGCTTGCCTGCAGTCCCAGCTACTTAGAAAGCTGAGGTGGGAGAATCGCCTGAGTCTGGGAAGTTTAGGTGAGCCATGATCGCACCATTGCACAGCCTGGGTGACAGAGACACTGTCTCAAAAAAGAGTGAAGTGCCAATGGCATCTCGTAATCCACAATTCATACTCTGACTAATATGCATGTTAATTTTAATTTTAAAAATTAGGTTGTGCCTTATGGACTCTCCTATCTCTTTTTTTTTTTTTTTTTTTCTCCATACAGACAGGGTCTCACTATGTTAACCAAGGTGGTCTGAATTCCTGGCCTCAAGTAATCCTGCCTTGGCCTCCCACAGTGCTAGGATATTATATACAAGCATAAGCCACCATGTCTGGTCTTTTTTTTTTTTTTAAGACACTGATAACAACTTTTAGATTTTCTTTAGATACGAATATGTCAATGAATTAAAAAAAAAACCTTTCAGATTCAAATCTTCCCAAAATTCCTAAAATCTAACTATTTCTGTTCACAATGAATGTGCTTCGTAAAAACCTTTCAGAGGGGAAAAAAGTGATACAGATGACACATTAATGTTCAAGCAATTTAAAACAAAAAGGTAGATTTAATGCAATAACAATAATCTGAGGATAAATAAATCCATGACAGACTTTAAAGTTTGCAAATCTGTTTCCTTTCTTTGCAGAGAGAATGGTTTTCTGAAAGCACATAGGACTGAAGATTTCAAAACAAAACTTAATTTCTTAATAACCAGGTGACACAGGCTTGGTCCTCTCTGCTGCCCTCTGAACATTTGCCACTGGCCAAGATGGTAGTTTCTCTCGCTTAGCTCAGGATGGATGTTACTTTCAGGAGTAACTGGATGGTTTGTTTCCTGAATCATCTTCTTGTGAGCCCATACTCTGTAAAGGGAAAGTGAAGCTACATATTTTTGTTTGCCTTTAGCTAGGGTTCTCCAGCAGCCCAGTAAGCACACCAGTTACCTGGTTGCTCCCAGAACAAAGCCACCCTGTGAACAAGGGCAGGCAATTCAGGAACCACCCTAAGCATCTCTAAGTGTACTTCCAGGCCGTCGCTTGAAAATGCTCTCAACTAGGATTTCTCCATGATCATATGGTAAAGGTTTTCAAGAAATATTTAATAACCTGAAACTTAGTTCCTGTGCCTGATGTGCCTGATGTGACAACATCCCTCTTTCTCCACCCAGTCTACTGTTTTTTTTTTTGAGATGGAGTTTTGCTCTTGTTGCCCAGGCTGAAGTGCAATGGAGCAATCTTGGCTCACTGCAACCTCCACCTCCTGGGATCAAGCGATTCTTCTGCCTCAGCCTCCCGAGTAGCTGGGATTACCCAGGTAATCCATCTGCCTTGGCATCCCAAAAGTGCTGGGATTACAGGCGTGAGCCACCGTGCCCAGTCCAGTCTACTTCTTATAAGGGGAACTGTAGTCACCTTTTGCACAAACTGGGGGTTCACTGTGATCTCCTGGTCCATGGCCTTCAGCCGCTCATCCAGCTCTATGCACTTCAGCATCTGCATGACAGGCACATCAGAAGATGGTCAGCAGCAGATTCAGGTCAACTGCATCCTTTCTAACTTAATGTTAGACTGTTAACATGGCTGTTAACATGAGTGCTGTAGGTTCACAATCTCTTGTTCTGAAACCATACTTAATACCCACCCAACAGGACCTAGGCAAACCTCATAATCAAAGACATAGTAAGTTTTGCAGTGAAACTAGAGTATATTCACACTGAGATAAAAGAACAGACACCATTTCAGGTGACATTTTGCTATCAAATTTGTTATTAAAAAAGTTTTCTGAGATTTAATTTTCAGTTCACTTCCCTGCTCAGAAGTTAGAAACACAGACCACCCAAAAAATGCCCCCTTCAGCCCCAGAATCAGGGCAGCATGCCCTCAGGAGACACAGAGGTGGCTGCTGCTGCTGTGGCCCATGTTGTTGCCTGAAGGGGACCTTCGGGAGGGGGCTCTGCTCTTCTCCTCCAGCCACCCCACTCTGCTTCTGACTGACACAGGGAGAGATGTTTCCTGACCCCCCACCATGGAACTCAACAGACATTTCAGCAAAACCACAAGGCCCTGTGCTGTAAGTGGCAGCTGGGAATCAAGTTATACTAGGCCCTTCAAGTGTTTTCAGAGTTAAGGGAGGTTTTGATGAGCTAGCTGGGATGTCTAATCCACTATTTATTTATACCCATACAATCAGGAAGAGTTTTTTTTTATCTTTTTGAGGCACAGTTTCCCTCTGTTTCTCACGCTGGAGTGCAGTGGCGCGATCTCAGGTAACTGCAACCTCTGCCTCCCAGGTTCTTCTAAGCGATTTTCCTGCCTCAGCCTCCAGAGTAGCTGGGATTACAGGTACACACCAGCATGCTGAGCTAATTTTTTTTTTTTTTTTTTTTTTAAGTAGACACGGGTTTCACCATGTTGGCCAGGCTGGTCTCCAACTCCTGACCTCAGGAGATCTACCTACTTCAGTCTCCCAAAGTGCTGGGATTATAGGCGTGAGCTACGGCGTCCAGCCTGGAAGAGTTTTAAGCAGTCCATTCTGAGTTTTTGTTGTTGCTTTTCTTGTGGCAGAGTCTTGCTCTGTTGCCCAAGCTAGTCTTGCTGCTGTGGCCCATGCTGTTGCTTGAAGGGGACCTTCGGGAGGGGGCTCTGCTCTTCTCCTCCAGCCACCCCACTCTGCTTCTGACTGACACAGGGAGAGATGTTTCCTGACAAGCTAGAGCTGTGGTACAACTGCAGCTCACTGTAACCCCTGCCTCCAGGGTTCAAGCAATTCTCCTTAAGCAGCCCATTCTGAAATTAACTTTCTAGTAACTAAGATGTACATAGACTGGGAACTACCTGTACTTAAAACTAAAATCACCTGGAACACAGGAGCAGTATTTCAAATACATTTCAACTGTCAATCAAAAAAATAAAAATATGGCATTCATGTTTACCTCCTGATCAATGTTATGAAGCATGGCTGGATTATTATATTTTTCAGGGTTATCATGGAAACTGACCATACCGTCCTTCTGGTTAATACTTGCAAAAATCTCACCATCTTCTATCTACCAAAAAAAAAAAAAAAAAAAAAATCAGGAAAGCAGTTTAGACCCAAATGCTATATGAATACAGAGTCATCCAGTATAATCAGGGAAAAGCACAGAAGGCAATATGGATATAAACAAACTTGTAGATTTTTAAGCACCATTTGTTTATCCAACAGCCTATTATTTGCTAGGCACCATTATAGATGCTAAGAGGTATGAAACTGATGCTCACACATACAAAATCCCTACCCTTGCATTTTTGTTGTTGAGGTGAAGTCCACACAACATAATTAACCATTTAATTTAATTTAATTTATTTATTTGAGACAGCGTCTCACTCTGTCACCCAGGCTGAAGTGCAGTGGTGCATTCTCAGCTCACTGCAACCTCTGCCTCTTGGGTTCAAGCAATTTTCTTGCCTCAACCTCCCAAGCAACTGGGATTACAGGTGCCTGCCACCACATCCAGCTAACTTTTTTGTATTTTTAATAGACACAGGGTTTCAACGTGGTGGCCAGGCTGGTTTCGAACTCCTAACCTCAAGTGATCCGCTCGCCTCCACCTCCCAAAGTGCTAGGATTACAGGCATAAGCCACCACACCTGGCCTACCATTTTAAAGTGAGCAATTCATTGGATTTAATGCATTCTACAATGTTGTGCACCTACCATCTCTATCTAGTTCTGGAGCATTTTCATTACCCTAGAAAGAGGCCCCAGACCCATCAGCAGTTCCTCCCCATTCCCTTGGCCTCCTAGCCCCTGGAAACTACCAATCTGTCCTTGTCTCTTATGGATTTGCCTTTTCTGGATATATGAATGCAACCATACACTATGTAGTCTTTTGTGGTCTGGCTTCCCTCAGCATGATGTGTTTGAGGTACCCTTGTATTTTTCAACATGGATTGCATTGAGATATAATTTACATTCCCTTTTTTTTTTTTTTTGAGATGGGGTCTCGCTCTGTCACCCAGGCTGGAGTGCAGTGGCTCGATCTCTGCTCACTGCTACCTCCACCTTCTGGGTTCAGGGGATTCTCTTACCTCGGCCTCCCAAGTAGCTGAGACTATAGGTGTATGCCACCTCGCCTGGCTAATTTTTTGTATTTTTGTGGAGATGGAGTTTCGCCATGTTGGCCAGGTTGGGCAACTGTATTTTAAAAAGTAAAGCCTAACACATTTTCATTTCATCCCAGTGGAAACTATCTACTGATTCTTCAAGAAAACTTTACCAACTGCTGATTCCAAGACAGATTCAAGGTCTACATATTATTTATTTGCATCAGTTACTGGGGATTTATTTGACTCATCCTCAAAGTCAAATACTGCCTATGAAGTTAAAAAGTGAGATACCAATAAAAGTCCCAAACAGATATTTTATTCCTAACCAGATATTCCCCACATGTGATATGACTTGTCCATTTGTTAGAAATGGAACTGCTGGCCTACTCTTCTCTAGCTTTGGAAGGGATAGATGCTATTTAGTGAAACAGCAACCAGCCCCAATACATACTACACAAAATGCATAGTTCTCTATGTGATCACAGAGAGCTGCCTGTTTAAGAAGCGGATGGAATGTACCTAAGCAAAATTTGGACCTACCATGACCACAGCAGCACTATTCAAAATAAATAAACCAGAACTGGAAACAACTCCAATGTCTAACTAATTAAAATGGAAAGGTGTATAAAATACTGGAACACTGTAGCCCTGAAAACGAATGAACTGCAGCTACATAGAGCATCTCGCCTGACTCTCACCATGCTGAGCCAAAAACCAGATCCCCAGAAAGTATGTATTGTGTGTTTCCTTCTATATAAAGCTCAGAAACAAACACAACTAAAATAGGATGTTAGAAGTCAGGATGGGAACAACCTTTCTAGAGAGGCACAGGGCTGGGAGCAGGCACGAGGGATATTTTTGAGTTGCCAGTCATATTCTGTTCTTTCATCTAGGTGTTGGAAACTTTGTGAAAATGTGTTTAGCTGTACACTTAAGTGTACTTTTCCAATGTTTACTTAAAAAAAAAAAAAAAAAAAAAAACCCTGACCTCACAAACCTTTCTTTCTAGGGGAAGGGTTTCTCAAGCCTGGTAGTACTGACATTTGGGGCCAGATGATGCTTTGGTGTGTGGGCTGTCCTGGGTACTGTGGGATGTTTAGCAGCAGCCGTGGCCTGTACCCATTAGACACCAGTAGCACCCCCATCTGTGAAAACCAAAACTATCTCCCAACGTTGCCTAATGTCTCCTGGCAGACGAAATCACCCTCGGGGAGAACCACTGCTCCAGAGCCTGATAGGGTATCTGGGCTGGTTAATCAGGGTTCAAAACTCACACCCACTTTGACCCCTCAACACATTGCTGCCTTGCATGTCTGGTGTCATAATGACTCATGTATTTCTTCGCACTCACCACTGAAGAGTGAATTTCTTGGGGAAAGTCTGTAGGTTACTCATTCTGCGTAATCCCTGTGGGGTTAGTAAGATGCTCTTAGCAGATACAAGTCACAGAGCTATGGTTTTGTTTGGTGTGTGCATGTTTTGAGTGGTAAGTTGAAGCAAAAAACCCCTTAGAACATTTGTAAATTGAACTATCAAATGAAATAGCTAAGTGCAGTGGCTGTAGTCCCAGCTGTAATCCCAGCACTTTTGGAAGCCAAGGTGGGAAGGTCTCTTGAGGCCAGAAGTCTCAAGTTGTGCCTGGGCAACATAATGAGACCCTGTCTCTACAAAAAAATTTAAAAATTAGCCGGGTGTGGTGGCACACACCTGTAGTCCCAGCTACTTGGGAGGCTGAGGTAAGAGAATCATTTAAGCCCAGGCAGTCCAGGCTGCAGTGAGCCATGATTACGGCACTGCACTCCAGCCTGGGCCACATAGCAAGACCCTGTCCCAATCAATTAATCAAAATACAGTACACTGTTATCACAAGGGAAACTAGTTTTATTACTCCTAATTCTGAAATCATATGAAGCTTTGCCTGTCCTGAGCTGAAGATACAGGTTTGTTTTCAGTGAAATAAAACCAGATCAGAACTATGTACTTATGTAACTGAATAGGTAGGTAGATTACAATACTCAGTGTGGTAGGTTATCATATAGTCATTTAAATGAGGCTTATCTAAATCAGGAGTGGATGCCTGGTTGGAGTGGGGCTGAGAGTGGGGAAATGCAACTGGGGTGTGTCAGTGCACTGGTGCGGTTTCATTTCTGAAGCTCGTTGCTAACTACGTGGGTGTGTGCTCTGGCCTCCTTTGTGTCAGTGCTGCTCACAGAATAATCATCATCATGGACAGGCCGGGTGCAGTGGCTCACGCCTATAATCCCAGCACTTGGGAGGCTGAGGCGGGCAGACCACAAGGTCAGGAATTCGAGACCAGCCTGACCAACATAGAGAAACCCCGTCTCTACTAAAAATACAAAAATTAGCCGGGTATGACGGCGCACGCCTGTAATCCCAGCTACTCAGGAGGCTGAGGCAGGAGAATTGCTTGAACCCAGGAGGCAGAGGTTGCAGTGAGCCTAGATTGTGCCACTGCACTCCAACCTGGGTGACAGAGCGAGACTCTGTCATTAATTAATTCATTCATTCATTCATAAATAAATAAATAATCATCATGGACCAAAACCCTCAGTGAGGGAAGAGACTGAGTCAGAACGTCAGTCAGTGATGTCACTAAGCACACTGTAGTTCACCCAACATTGTTGAGCAAGGTTTCTTGCTACGGTAATTGCTTTACATACATACTAGCAAAAGCTTGTGATCTCATCACAGGTAAGCAGAGAAAGTAGCCCTCTGTTAAAACTCTTTGTATACCCAAAACATTTCATGAGTGTTATGAGGTTTACAAAAATTCTGATAATGAAAATATAGGCACCTGTAATCCCAGGTACTCAGGAGGCTGAGACAGAAGAATCACTTGAACCCAGGAGGTGGAGCTTACAGTGAGCCAAGATCACATCACTGCACTCCAGCCTGGGCAACAGACTGAGACTATGTCTCATAAATAATAATAATAATAATAAGAAGAAGTACAAGGCTGGGCTCAGTGGCTCACACATGTAATCCCAACAATTTAAGGCCCAGGAGGGCAGACTGAGCCAAGGAGTTCAAGCCCAGCCTGGGCAACATGAAGAAACCCCATCTCTACAAAAAAATACAAAAATTAGTCCAGCATGGTGGCAGACGCCTGTAGTCCCAGCTACTTGGGAGGCTGAGGTGTGAGGGTCGAAGCTGCAATGAGCTGAGATTGTGCCACTGCACTCCAACCTGAGCAACAAAATGAGATCATCTCAAAAAAAAAAAAGAGAACAAATAGGACACAAGCCTGGTGTGTGTATCATACAAGCACACTAAAAGTAGAAAACCATATGGACTATAAGGAAATAGACTAAACTATCAATAGTGGTTGACTCTGGAGGTTCCCCTGTCTTTCTCATTTTTAATATTTTCCACAGTGAACATCTGTTACTCTTACAAAAACAAAAATCCAATAATTAATTTTCTAAAAAATGAAAATCCAGGCGAGGCACAGTGGCTCATGCCTATAATCCCAGCACTTTGGGAGGCTGAGGCGGGCAGATCAAAAGGTCAAGAGTTCGAGACCAGCCTGAGCAAATGGCAAAACACCAATTCTATTAAAAATACAAAAAATTAGCCAGATGTGGTGGTACATGCCTGTAGTCCCAGCTCTCCGGAGACTGAGGCAAGAGAATTGCTTGAATCTGGGGGGCAAAGGTTGCAGTGAGCCGAGACTGTGCCACTACACTCCAGCCTGGGCAACAAGAGCAAGACTGTGTCTCTAAAAATAAAAATATAAAAAAGAAAATCCACTTACCATGTGCAGAACGTATTTTTCTGCCTCCTGAGGTCCAGATAACTGCACACGACTTGCCATATCTTGTAATGACAGAGTTAAAAAGGTCTAAAAGTCAGAAGCAGAATTAGTCACAGGAAGGAACAACAAAGGAAAGATATTTTATTAAGTGTACAGAGGAGCCGGGCGACTGGCTCATGCCTGTAATCCCAGCACTTTGTGAGGCCAGGGTGGGTGGATCACAAGGTCAGAAGATTGATCCTGGCTAACACGGTGAAACCCCGTCTCTACTAAAAAAAAAAAAATACAAACACAAAAAACTGGCTGGATGTGGTGGCACAAGCCTGTAGTCCCAGCTACTTGGGAGGCTGAAGCAGAAGAATTGCTTGAACCCTCTTCAGGCGGAGGCTGCGGTGAGCTGAGATCATGCCACCGCACTCCAGCCTGGGCAACAGAGTGAAACTCCAACTCAACAACAACAACAAAAAAATGTGTACAGAGCTCTTCCCATTGATGTACAAAATAAATTTGTGTAGATGACTTAAAAATGACAGGCTAGGCGCCGTGGCTCACGCCTGTCATCCCAGCACTTTGAGAGGCCGGGGCAGGTGGATCACTTAAGGTCAGGAGTTCCAGATTAGCCTGGCCAACATGGTGAAACTCCAGTTCTACTAAAAACACAAATATGGGCCAGGCGCGGTGGCTCACGCCTGTAATCCCAGCACTGTGGGAGGCTGAGGCGGGTGGATCACGAGGTCAAGAGATTGAGACCATCCTGGTCAACATGGTGAAACCCCGTCTTTACTAAAAATACAAAAAATTAGCTGGGCATGGTGGTGCATGCCTGTAATCCCAGCAACTCAGGAGGCTGAGGCAGGAGAACTGCCTGAACCCAGGAGGCGGAGGTTGCGGTGAGCCGAGATCACGCCATTGCACTCCAGCCTGGGTAACAAGAGCGAAACTCCGTCTCAATTAAAAAAAAAAAAAAATACAAACATTAGCCAGGCATGGTGGCAATTCTCCTGCTTCAGCCTCCTGTAATCCCAGCTACTTGGAAGGCTGAAGCAGGAGAATCACTTAAACTTGGGAGGTGGAGGTTGCAGTGAGCCAAAATCACACCACTGCATCCAGCCTGGGCAACAGAGTGAAACTTCATCTCAAAAAAAACAAAACAAAACAAAACTGACGAATCCAGTGGCTTGTCATTAATTTCCTAGAGGAGTAATAAAAAAGGATTAATTTTATGCATATGTAAACTGAAAAGGAATCCAAGGTATGCACATCTTTATGGAGATTTTCATCTTTTGAATTTTGTATTATAAATGTATAATCTATTAAATAAAATTTTAAAAAAAAACACTCTATTCAAAATTTAAAGTTAACATTTTCAAACAAATAGGGGAGTTAAATAAAAGAGGCTACACACTTGGGGTACATGAGGGAAACCAGTGTTTACCACTGCTCTCTTGGGATCTGATGAAAATGCCCCCTCTCAGGAACACATTAAAAGAGTTCCTTTCTTTTTCTTTTCTTTTTTTTTGAGACAGAGTTTTGCTCTTGTTGCCCATGCTAGAGTATAATGGTGTGATCTCAGCTCACTGCAACCTCTGCCTCCTGGATTCTAGAGATTCTCCTGTCTCAGCCACCCGAGTATCTGGGATTACAGGCACCTGCTACCATGCCCGGCTAATTTTTGTATTTTTCATAGAGATGGGATTCCATCATATTGGTCAGGCTAGTCTCGAACTCCTGAATTCACTTTGGAACCATCCACCTCGGCTTCCAAAGTGCTGGAATTACAGGAGTGAGCCACTGTACCCAGCAAGATCTCCTTTCTTAATGGCAGCTGGCAATATTTACAACAATGGCATTTTCAGAGCTGGGTATATCAAAACCCTCATCTTGAAAATTCCCTTTCTTTTTGAGACGGAGTCTCGCACTGTCACCTAGGCTGGAGTGTAGTGGCACAATCTTGGCTCACTGCAAACTCTGCCTCTCAGGTTCAAGTGATTCTCCTGCCTTAGCCTCCTGAGTAGCTGAAATTATAGGCGCCTGCCACCACGCCCGACTAATTTTTTGTATTTTTAGTAGAGATGGGGTTTCACTATGTTGGCCAGACTGGTCTCGAACTCCTGACCTCATGAACTGCCTGCCTTGGCCTCCCAAAGTGATGGGATTACAGGCATGAGCCAGCCAGTCACCAGGCCCAGCCTTTTTTTTTTTTGAAAAGAGATGAAGTCTTGCTCTGTTGGCCAAGCTAGAGTGCAGAGGTGCAATCATAGCAGCTTAAGCAAACCTCCTGCTTCACCCTCCCGAGTAGTTGAGACTACAGGTGTGCACCATTGTGCCCAGTTGATTTCATTTTTTTTATTTTTTGTAGGGATGGGATCTCCCTTTGTTGCCCAGGCTGGTTTTGAATTCCTGGTTTCAAGCTATCCTCCTGCCTCAGCTCCCCCAAGTGCTGGAAGTACAGGGGTAAGTCACTGTGCCTAGCCCTAAATTCTTGACGAACCAATAATTTTAAAACTTACATATACTTTAGTTCAGAGAACAGTACCCAAGAAACTGAAATTACTGCTAACTTTAGGTACACAAGTAGTTTAACACAAACGAAGACTCAAAAGACAACATTCTAGTCTGGCCAACACAGTGGGATCCCATT
Organism: Callithrix jacchus; assembly: GCF_049354715.1. NCBI lineage: Eukaryota > Metazoa > Chordata > Mammalia > Primates > Cebidae > Callithrix > Callithrix jacchus. The sequence continues at coordinate 62,391,722 of NC_133506.1, forward strand.
TCTATATAAAAGTAGGCCAGGCGCAGTGGCTCACGCCTGTAATCTTAGCCCTTTGGGAGGCTGAGGTAGGCGAATCACTTGAAGTCAGGAGTTCCAGACCAGCCTAGCCAACATGGTGAAACCCCATCTCTACTAAAAATGCAAAAATTAGCCGGGTGTGGTAGTGTGCACCTGTAGTCCCAGCTACTTAGGAGGTTGAGGCAGGAGAATCACTTGAACCCAGGAGGCAAAGGCTGCAGTGAGCAGAGATCACACCACTGCACTCCAGAGCCTGGGCAACAGAGCGAGACTTGGTCTCAAAAAAAAAAAAAAAAAGCAGGGTCAAGAATAGCATGTAGTGTTCATATGACCCCAATTACACATAATTGGAAGAGTCTATGCATATACATAGAAAAGAAACAGAGAAGAGGAACCTGTAAAAACATCCACTAAAATGTTAATACAAAGTAATATTTCAGCATCAGAGGTGGCAGATTTAACCCATACCCAGCTGCCTGCTAGTAAGCAATGTCATCACCTACTCATACGGTCTACCTGTTAAGACTTACTTGGATTTTCTAGTAAGAAAAAGTGGGCTAGCATCTGGGCCCAGTGGCTCATACCTATAATCCTAGTACTTTGGGAGGCTGAGGAGGGAGGATTATGTGGTCAGAAGATTGAGATCATCCTGGTCAACATGGTGAAACCCTGTCTCTACTAAAAATACAAAAATTAGCTGGGCATGGTGGTGTGTGCTTATAATCCCAGCTATCTGGGAGGCCTGAGGCAGGGAGTTGGAGGTTACAGTGAGCCGAGAATGCGCTACTGCACTCCAGCCTGGCGACAGAGCAAAACTCCGTCTCAACAACAAAAAAGAAAAAGTGGGCTAGAAAAATCCTTGGATGTTTCCCCCTTCTTTTCATTCTAGCACTGGGACATCATGCCAAAAATGGAGCAGCCGGCCAGGCGCGGTGGCTCACGCCTATAATCCCAGCACTTTGGGAGGCCGAGACGGGTGGATCACGAGCTCGAGATTGAGACAATCCTGGTCAACATGGTGAAACCCCGTCTCTACTAAAAATACAAAAATTAGCTGGGCATGGTGGCACACGCCTGTAGTCCTAGCTACTCGGGAGGTTAAGGCAGGAGAATTGCTTGAACCCAGGAGATGGAAGTTGCAGTGAGCCAAGATCGCGCCATTGCACTGCAGCCTGGGTAACAAGCAAAACTCCGTCTCAAAAAAAAAAACAAAAAAAAAACGGAGCAGCCACTATCACGGATGTAATCTTCTGGCTAGCTAGGTCCTTTAAAGACACGGTTCCTGCCTACCAGACCTCAGCTGCCCTGTGAAGGTGGCGTTTTCCTCACCTTTGTTAGCCTCTGAATATTCTTCTTATAAAGAGATGACAAGCATTGCTTCACCAGTCCCATGTTGTTATCACGAGTGAAAGTTTCACTGTGCTTATTCACCAGGTTTCGGAGTTCTGAGGGGTTGTTGGTTGAATACACTTGTGCTAACTCATGGTATGCATTGCTAAGAGGCTAAAGATGCAACGAAGGAAAAAATTCAGATTAAAACTTCAGAAGACTCAAATGTGTATAGGAAGCAAAAACACATTTTTATACAATTTTTTAAGCAAGTACATGTCCGGTAACAACCGACCGTTACCCTACACATTATAATTTACCCAAAGTAAATGCCTGATTTTTGACGGAGTCTCGCACTGTCACTTGGGCAGGAGCGCAGTGGCGCAACCTCGGCTCACTGCAACCTCCACCTTCCAGGTTCAAGCCATTCTCTTGTCTCAGCCTCCTGAGTAGCTGGGACTATAAGTGCCTGTCACCATACCTGGCTAATTTTTGGTATTTTTAGTAGAGACAGGGTTTCACTACTCTGGCCAGGCTGGTCTTAGATGCCTGCCCTTATGATCCACCTGCCTCAGCCTCCCAAAGTGTTGGGATTACAGGTGTGAGCCACTGCGCTTGGCCAATGCATGGTTTTTAAGACCAAGGATAGAAAGTCCTATGGAGTAATTTATTTTCAACAAAATTTTGTAGTGCAGAACAAGCAATAACACAGCAGGTGAAAACCCACTGAATTTAGTGAAGGCACATATATCTTAACAGTGGTCTGTTTCTCTACTGATAAATCACACAGAGAAGAAAGGAGACAAAACATTCATCATTCCCAACACTCCCTCTCTCTCATACCTCATCAGATGCAATGAAACAATATGCTACTTCTGCTAGCAAGAAGGAAGACAGGGGGCTGGGTGCAGTGACTCATGCCTGTAATCCCAGCGCTTTGGGAGGCTGAGGCAGGAGAATCCTTTGAATTCAGGAGGCGGAGACTGCAGTGAGCCAAGAACGCACCACTGCACTCCAGCCTGGGCGAAAGAAAACTAGCAGTGGCTAGGAAGCCAGACCAGCTTTAGGAATTTTATGCAAATTAGCCCCTATGCTAAATATTAAGAAATGGGTACAGAGGCCAATGGGAAGATGAAGTCTTGAAGGGTGCTACCAACAGGCAGAAACTTTGACTCTAGAATTTGCATTCTTTCTACCATTTATGATTATCATCATAAATAAATTACTAATTATTGTGAATGATGCCCTTGAGGCATGAAGACATTACTTTTTATGAACATTTCTTCTAAAACAGGCCAGCTCAGTCACCTGGAGTTCTCCAAAATGATCTGAGTAAGGCTGCATTAATGCTGCCCTGCCCATCACTCTTCCTTGGGAGTCCAAGGACCTCTCTTAACCACCTTCCCCTCCTCCCCACCAGGGGCCAAGCAGTCTAGAGCCCTGAGATCCACTAAAGGACTCTTAGGCAAAGGACACTTGGTTATCTTCCACAATCCAGCATAAAATTCCCAGTAAGAGGTTCTAACTGGCACTCTAAAATTTTAAGTTTTGTACAACGGCAATCAGGGTGAAATTATTATTATTTTTGGATACAGTCTTGCTCTGTTGCCAGGCTGGAGTGCAGTGGTGCAATCTTGGCTCACTGCAACCTCCGCCTCCTGGGTTCAAGTGATTCTTCTGCCTCAGCCTCCTGAGTAGCTGGGACCACAGGTGCGCGCCACCATGCCCAGCTAATTTTTGGATTTTTAGTAGAGATGGGATTTCACCATGTTGGCCAGGATGGTCTCTATCTCTTGACCTGTGATCTGCCCACCTCGACCTCCCAAACTGCTGCAATTACAGATGTGAGACACCGCACCCAGCCAGGGTGAAATTATTAAAAAGATTGTGACTTTCTAACCCTCTTAAACTGTTCAATTTTTCTTTTTGGGAGATGGAGTCTTACTCTGTCACCCAGGCTGGAGTGCAGTGGTGTGATCTTGGCTCACTGCAACCTCTACCTCCCCTGTTCAAGCGATTCTCATGCCTCAGCCTCTTGAGTAGCTGGGATCACAGGTACACACCACCATGCCTCGCTAATTTTTGCATTTTTAGTAGAAACAGAATTTCACCACATTGGCCAGGCTGGTCTCAAACTCCTGACCTCAGGTGGTCAGGCTTCCCAAAGTGCTTGGATTATAGTCATGAGCTACCACACCCACCTAATTTTTTTTTTTTAATTTTTTATTGGATTTTAGGTTTTGGGGTACATGAGCAGGGCATGTACGTAGGGCAGTTGCGTAGGTACGCACATGGCAGTGTGCTTTGCTTTGCTTCTCCCCTTCACCCACATTTGGCATTTCTCCCCAGGCTATCCCTCCCCACCTCCCCCCCCACTGGCCCTCCCCTTTTCCCCCCAATAGACCCCAGTGTTTAGTACTCCCCTTTCTGTGTCCATGTGTTCTCATTTTTCATCACCCGCCTATGAGTGAGAATATGCGGTGTTTCATTTTCTGTTTATTAAAAACAAAATTTCTTTTTAATGCTCCCTTTAGGCAGAATCAAGTTTTTTTTTTAAGCCATGAGGATGTGTTTTTAAAATTTTTTAAATAGTTAATTTCATTTTAAAACATGGTTCCAAAGCTAGGTTATCAGTAAAAACTGAATCCAAAGTTCAGTGAGCAGAGCTTATGGTTTCCTCCCCCTGTATGAATCTCTAGTAAGATTTCCCAATACTTGAGCAAAGTAAGTTCAGTAAAATCAGCACTGCTTCTTCTGTATTCTGGCTAAAATGTAATAAAGAAATACAACAAAACAAAATCAAGGCCAGGTGAAGTGGCACATGCCTGTAATCCTAGCACTTTGGGAGGCAGAAACAGAAGGACTGCTTGAGGTCACGAGTTCAAGACCAACCTGGCCAACAGAGCCAGACTCTTGGCAGTGGGGAGAGGGGTAAATCAACTGCTATAGGAGCTTAAACATGTATAGCTAGATGCTGTACCTAAAGCACAAGTTTGAAAGCAGGTTCCTGAGAAATATTCCATCCCAATCAGGTGACCGGAATGTGTACGGACTGGAATGGCGTTAAGCAATTCTAACAACACAGCTCCCAGCAAACATTTAATAAATTTATAGAACAGTATCATTGCAATTTCTTTATATACCGAACATACTCACATAAGAAATCAATTTTATTTAAAAAACTTACCTTAATGAATCTACCCACAATTTGAGATGTATATTTTGGGAGCTGTTGTACTTTGCCAAGTAATATCAAAGACACTAAAATATACTTTTTATATGATTCCAACATGATATGACTGACCGCCATGGCAGGAGTAGTTATAGCCTAGGCAAGAGAAGAATGCTTACTGTAAAGAGAATATGCCACAGTAGCAAATAGCAATCAACCACATGTATCACCTTAATTATAAATCAATAATACTTTTTAAATGTCCCATTATTTTTATAACAGCCTTATTGACATATAATTTTTTTTTTTTTTCACACAGAGTTTCGCTCTTGTTACCCAGACTGGAGCGCAATGGCACGATCTCGGCTCACCACAACCTCCGCCTCCTGGGTTCAAGCAATGTTCCTGCCTCAGCCTCCCGAGTAGCTGGGACTACAAGCATTTACCACCATGCCCAGCTACTTTTTGTATTTTTAGTAGAGTCGGGATTTCACCTTGTTGACCAGGATGGTCTCGATCTCTTGACCTCGTGATCCACCCTCCTCAGCCTCCCAAAGTGCTGGGATTATAGGCGTGAGCCACCGCGCCCGGCCATAATTCATTTTATTTTATTTTATTTATTATTTATTTATTTTTTGAGACAGAGTTTCGCTCTTGTTACCCAGGCTGGAATGCAATGGCACGATCTGGGCTCACCGCAACCTCTGCCTCCTGGGTTCAGGCAATTCTCCTGCCTCAGCCTCCTGAGCGGCTGGGATTACAGGCACGCACCACCGTGCCCAGCTAATTTTTTGTCTTTTTAATAGAGACGGGGTTTCACCATGTTGACCAGGATGGTCTCGAACTCTTGACCTCGTGATCTACCCGTCTCGGCCTCCCAAAGTGCTGGGATTACAGGCTTGAGCCACCGCGCCCAGCCCATTTTATTTTTTTTTATGTATTTAATTTTTAGAGCCAGGGTCTCACTCTGTCATCCAGCCTGGAGCGCAGTATTGTGATTATGGCTTACTGTACGCTCAAACTCCTGGGGTTCAAGCGATCTTCCTGCCTCAGCCTCCTGAGTACCTGGGACTATACGCGTGGGCTACCATGCTTGAATAATTTTAAAATTTTTTGTAGAGATGGGGGGGTCTCACTATGTTGTTCAGGCTGGTCTCGAACTTGTGAGCTCAAGTAATCCTCCCACTTCAGAATCCCAAAGTGCTGGGATTCCTGGTGTGAGCCACCATGCTTGGCCTGAGATATAATTCACATGTTATAAAATTTACTCTTGTGCCTGGTACAATGGCTCATGCCTGTAATCCCAGCACTTTGGGAGGCTGAGGTGGGTGGATTACTTGAGGCCAGAAGTTCAAGACCAGCCTGGTCAACATGGTAAAACCCTGTCTCTATTAAAAACAGAAAAATTGGCCAGGTGTAGTGGCTCATGCCTATAATCCCAGTACTTTGGGAGGCCAAGCTGGGCAGATCATGAGGTTAGGAGATGGAGACCATCCTGGCCAATATGGTGAAACCCAGTCTCTACTAAAAATACAAAAATTAGCTGGGTGTGGTGGCGCGTGCCTATAATCCCAGGTACTCGGGAGGCTGAGGCAGGAGAATCGCTTGAACCAGGGAGTCAGAAGCTGCAGTGAGGCCAAGATGGCGCCAGTGCACTCCAACCTGGTGACAGACCAAGCCTCTGTCTCAAAAAGAAGAAAGAAAAAAGAAAAATTAGCCAGGTGTGGTGGTGCCACGCCTGTAATCCCTGTTACTTGGGAGATTGAGATGAGAGAATCACTTAAACCCAGGAGATGGAGGTTACAGTGAGCCAAGATCATATCATCGCACCCCAGGGAAAAAATAAATTTACTCTATTAAAGTATACAATTCAGTGGTTCCCAATGTATTCACTATGTTGCAAAACAACACTACTATCTAATTTCAGAACATTTTCACCCCCCTACCCGATAGCTGTCATTTTCCATTCTCTCTGCCCCTCAGTTCCAGGCAACCAATATTCTGCTTTCTGACTATAAATTTGCTTACTCTGCACACTTCATATAAATGGCATCATGCAGTATGTGGAATTTTGTGACTGATTTCTTTAACTTGTGTTTTCAAAGTTCATCCATGTTGTAGCATGTATCAGTACTTCATTCCTTTTCGTGATTGAATAATATTCCTTTGTGTGGATATACCATATTTTATCCATTCCTCTGCTGATGAGCATTTGGGTTGCTTCTACCTTATGGCTATTATGAATAATGCTGCTATGAAAGTTAGTGGTCATGCTCTCATGTGAACACCTCTTTGTTTCTCTTGGGTATATTCTAAGGGGTGAACCTGCTGGGTCATATGGTAACTATGTTTAACATTGTGAGGAACTGCCAAACTGTGACTGTTTATTTACACTCCTGTCAGCAATTTTGAGACTTCTAAATTCTCCAGATCCTAACCAACACTTGTTACTGGCAATCTTTTGAAATCTTATCCATCCCAGAGGGTGTGAACCATATCACACTGTGGTCTTGATTTGTATTTCCTTTATGACAAATGATGATGAGTATCTTTTCATGTGCTTATTGGCCATTTGTGTATCTTCTTTGGAGAAATGTTTATTGAAATCTATCACCCACTTTAAAATTTTAGTCTTTTTATTGTTGAGTTGTAAGAGGTCTTTGTATATTCTAGATGTAAGTCTTTTATCAGAAATATGGTCTACAAATGTTTTCTCCCATTTTGTGTCTGCCTTTTCACTTTATTTCAAAACTATCATATCCAAATCAGCCCAAATCTTCCAAATCCAAATCCAAATAACTGAGCTTGTAAGGCACTCATTTGAGATGATTCTACAGAAACACTCATGTAAGGACATGAGGACACACATACAATGCTTCCCACTACAACACTTTTAATTGTGAAATATCAGAATCAACTTACAATTTCCATTGATCAGGCACTAGTAAACTCCTGGTCAATCTGAGTGGTATGAGAAGATGCTTTGCTTTATATAGCGGCATATGATCTAAATTTTTTTCAATTAAAAAATTTTTTCCTGGTGCATCTGAGTGTTATGAGAAGATGCTTTGCTTTATATAGTGGCATATGATCTAAATTTTTTTCAATTAAGTATGCCCTACTTTTGGAATTATTTTTAAAGCTGTAAAAAAATCTACATCACTTTCTGAAATTCAGGTAATATCATCTACAACTGCAAGCATATCATTAAAACAAAGTTGTATGAAGTAGACTAACACTAGACAATGCTTGTCATTAGGTCAAAATCAGGAAATCAGTTTATTTTCAAGCAAAAGGATTATACCTATAAATATCAAAAATGTTTTTAACATTTTAATTATTAGTGAAAGAAATATTTCCTAAGTGCACTGCACACTTTTTTTTTTTTGAGATGAAGCGTTGCTCTGTCGCCTAGGCTAGAGTATAGTAGCATGATCTCGGCTCGCTGCAACCTCCGCCTCCCAGGTTCAGGTAATTCTACTGCCTCAGCTTCCAGAGTAGCTGGGACTACAGGTGCACACCACCATGCTCGGCTAATTTTTGTATTTTTAGTAGAAACAGGGTTTCATCATATTGGTCAGGCTGGTCTTGAACCACCATATCTGTTAGGCAATCCACCCACCTCAGCTTCCCAAAGTGCTGGGATTACAGGCGTAAGACACTGCGCCCGGCCACTTTCTTGCCTTTTTTTTTTTTTTTTTGAGACGGAGTCTGCTCTGTCACCCAGGCTGGATTGTAGTGGCGTGATCTCGGTTCACTGCAACCTCTGTCTCCTGGTTCAAGAGATTCTTCTGCCTCAGCCTCCCAAGTAGCTTGGGATTACAGGTGCCCACCACCATGCCCAGCTAATTTTTGCATTTTTAGTAGAGACGGGGTTTCACCATATTGGCCAGGCTGGTCTTGAACTCTTGACCTCAGGTGATCTGCCTGCCTTGGTCTCCCAAAGTGCTGGGATTACAGGGGAGAGCCACTGCGCCTGGCTGTCTCTTGCCTTTTATTTTTTTGGGCGGGGTGGGAAGACGGAGTTTCACTTTTGCTACCCAGGCTGGAGTACAATGGTGCCATACAGCTCACTGCTACCTCCACTACTTCTGCCTCCAGGGTTCAACCGATTATACTGCCTCAGCCTCCCAAGTAGCTAGGATTATAGGCATGCGCCACCACACCCAGCTAATTTTGTGTTTTTAGTAGAGATGAGATTTCTCCATGTTGGTCAGGCTGGTCTCAAACTCCCCACCTCAGGTGATCCACCCACCTCAGCCTCCCAAAGTGCTGGGATTATAGGCAAGAACCACTGCACCCGGCCATCTCTTGCCTTTTTAATGCCCATATCATCTTGATATTTCAAGATCAGTTTGCTCATGAGTTACTATATTCAGCTACAGCAATGATAATGCATCCAGTGGCTCTGAAATGCATTTTTATAATTTTCTGAACGTGTAGACTTAAAGAGAAGTCACCTGACTAGACACATACTTAAATGACACCATCATCTCTGCCTACGGGCACCTTATGATGGCCCTTCTCAGGTACCCTCAACAGGACACATCAACCACTCATTGTAGTATGGCTCAGAGCCACAGGGTGTGTGTGTGTGTGTGTGTGTATGTGTTAGAATTCTACCTAAATTGACCTCTCTGAAGGTTTTAAATATCCTTCATTACTTAATACATGCTATGAACTAAATAGGACCTTATGAACATATGACTAATTTACCTTAAGACAACCGGTTTATTAATCCATATTGTACGTATCTTTTTCAGATTCTGAGTAAACCTCCAGAATAGTCTACCAATTGTGTATTATGTTTCATTACACAGACACAGAAAGGGTGGGAGTGGGTATAAAGGTATGTACTCCTTTATTCCCTTTAAATTTTGAATGAGAAGGTTTCACTGATTAAATAAAAACAAAATACCACACCTGGTTTTAGAATAAGAAGACGCATCCAAAATCATCAAGTTCAATCTCTTCCTTAAATGCAAAGGAAGCTATAAAGGTCAAGAGATTTGGCATAACTTATCCCAAATCAGGTAAGGCATAAGTGGCAAAGCCTAGATTAGCGCCCAGCCACAAGCACTCTTCTATGCACTGGCACTGCTCCTCAACTTAGGGAACAGGTTACCACCACGTACATGATCACAGAGAAGCAGTCTCTGAAAGGACCACCCCCTGAAATGGAGGCCCCGGGATCAGTCCACTCCAGCCACAAACCTGTGGGAGCACTTCTTTGGTCACACAAGTTCAGAACAACTTCAGGGACATTTAGAGAGATGATTACCTGTTCATAAAAGTAGAGCGCTCTTTCAAAGTTCTTCAGCCCAGTATAGATCATCCCTCCATAATAATAGTAACATAAAAAGTGCTTTGCATCATAGGCTCCATTCTCTTTACAGATATCCATCATATCCACGTCAAGATATGGAAGGGCAGGCTTAAAGCATTTTGCTAGCAAACAAAGCTGTGAACAAATTGATAGTAAATCATCACTTTAATTTTACTTTGGCAGATATCAGCAGAAGGAGAAAATTAATAGATTCTAGAAATTTCCATATAATTTTGTTTTACATTTTATTGACTAAAATGATCTAAATGTCAACACATTTCATGTATCTGAAATGCTTAGGACCAGAAGTGTTTCGTCTTCAGATTTCGGAATATTTGCAGAATATATACCAGTTGAGTATCCCTCATCTGAAAACCTGAAATCCAAATGCTCCAGTGAGCCCTTTCTTTGAGTGTCATGTTGGTGTTCAGAAAGTTTCAGATTTTGAATCATTTTGGGTTTCAAATTTTTGGATTAGGAATACTCAACCTGTACTCCATTTTCTTAGCCATTCAGAATAAAACAGCATTGCTTTGTTTTGTTTTTTTGAGACAGAGTCTCACTCTGTCCCGCAGTCTGGAATGCAGCGGCATGATCTTGGCTCACTGCAACCTCCACCTCCCAGGTTCAAGTGATTCTCCTGCATCAGCCTCCCGAGTAGCTGGGATTATAGGCGCAGTGCCACACCCAGCTAATTTTGTATTTTTAGTAAAGATGGGGTTTCACCACATTGGCCAGGCTGGTCTGGAACTCCTGATCTCAGGTGATCCATCCACCTCGGCCTCTCAATGTGCTAGGATTAGAAGTGTGAGTCACCGTGCCCAATCCAGGATTTCTCTATAAAAAACTAAACTGCAAGGCCCAGCACTGCTATTTACAATGTTTCTTAAAGGAAACAATATAAATACCCCATGCAGACTTGTGAAACCATGGCATACTCATATTATAGAATACTCTGTACCTGTAGAGAACCACTATGGAATAATCACCAAGATATGTTAAATAGAAAAAGCAAGCTACATAAGAGTTTGCAAAATTATTAAAATTTGTGTAAAAAATAAGAAAATATATATTCATATTTGCTTTTTTTTTGAGACGAAGTTTGCCCAGGCTGGAGTGCAATGGCACATCTTGGCTCACCACAACCTCTGCCTCCCAGGTTCAAGTGATTCTCCTGCCTCAACCTCCCAAGTAGCTGGGATTACAAGCATTCGCTACCACACCTGGCTAATTTTTGTATTTTTTTTTTTTTTTTTTGAGACGGAGTTTCGCTCTTGTTTACCCAGGCTGGAGTGCAATGGCGCGATCTCGGCTCACCGCAACCTCCGCCTCCTGGGTTCAGGCAATTCTCCTGCCTCAGCCTCCTGAGTAGCTGGGATTACAGGCACGCGCCACAGTGCCCAGCTAAGTTTTTTTGTATTTTTAGTAGAGACGGGGTTTCACCATGCTGACCAGTATGGTCTCGATCTCTTGACCTCGTGATCCACCCGCCTCGGCCTCCCAAAGTGCTGGGATTACAGGCGTGAGCCACCGCGCCCGGCCCAATTTTTGTATTTTTAATAGAGACAGGGTTTTGCCATGTTGGCTGGGCTGGTCTCGAACTCCTGACCTCGGGTGATTCACCCGCCTCAGCCTCCCGAAGTACTGGGATTACAGGCATGAACCACTGCGCCCAGCCTCATATTTGCTTTTAAGTCCATAAAACGTCTTTGAAAGGATACACGAGAAATTACTAACATAGTTTCCTTTGCAGAGAAGAAACAGAAGGCTAGCGAACAGAGTGGGAGGGAGACTTCATTATATACACACCCTTTTGCCTTCTGGATTTTGAACACCACAAAATAAGATAAATAAAAGAATAACATTTTAAGGTGTAAGAAGTTACTTATGTTAAGTCCCAGGTTCCATAAACTTTTTTTTTTTTGAGACGGAGTTTCACTCTTGTTATCCAGGCTGGAGTACAATGGTGCGATCTCGGCTCACCACAACCTCCGCCTCCTGGGTTCACGCAATTCTCCTGCCTCAGCCTCCTGAGTAGCTGGGATTACAGGCACGCACCACCATGCCCGGCTAATTTTTTGTATTTTTAGTAGAGACGGGGTTTCACCATGTTGACCAGGATGGTCTCGATCTCTTGACCTCATGATCTACCTGCCTCAGCCTCCCAAAGTGCTGGGATTACAGGCGTGAGCCACCGCACCCAGCCCCATAATTTTTTTTTTGAGGCAGAGTCTTGCTCTTGTTGCCTAGGCTAGAGTGCAATGGCATGATCTCAGCTCACTGCAACCTCCGCCTCCTGGCTTCCAGCAATTCTCCTGCCTCAGCCTCAAGTAGCTGGGATTACAGGCATGTGCCACCACACCTGGCTAATTTTGTATTTTTAGTAGAGATGGGGTTTCTGCATGTTGGTCAGGCTGGTCTTGAACTCCTGACATCAGGTGATCTGCCTGCCTCAATCTCGTGAAATGCTGGGATTACAGGTGTGAGCCATCGGGTCTGGCAGGTTCCACAGTTTTGTTTTTTGTTTTTTTTGATGGAGTCTTGCTCTGTGGCCAGGCTGGAGTGCAGTGGCACAATCTCAGCTCACTGCAACCTCCATCTCCCGGGTTCAAGCAATTCTCCTGCCTCAGCCTCCTGAGTAAATGGTATTACAGATGTATGTCACCATGCTCAGCTAATTTTTGTATTTTTAGTTGAGACAGGATTTCACCATGTTGGCCAGGATGGTCTTGATCTCTTAACCTCGTCATCTGCCCACCTGGGCCTTCCAAAGTATTGGTATTACAGGTGTTAGCCACTGCACCCACTCGGTTCCACAATTTTTAAAATGATTCAGGATTTTTTAAAAAGTTACAACTAGGATGGGGTGCAGCAGCTCATGAGGTCAGTTCAAGGCCAGCCTGGCCAACATGGTAAAACCCCATCTCTACTAAAAATAAAAATATTAGCTGGGCATGGTGGCACACACTTGTAGTCCCAGCTACTTGGGAGGCTGAAGTAGGAGAATGCTTGAACCTGAAAGGCAGTGGTTGCAGTGAGCCAAGATCACGCCACTGCACTCCAGCCTGGGTGACAGAGCGAGACACTGTCTCAAAAAAAAAAAAAAAAAAAAGTACAACTATTAATTATACTATTGGTTCCACAAGCTTACTAGCTGAGCCCCATCCTAGAGTTTGCATCCAGCACCCTCCTGAATATAATAGATGTATCCACATAGTCCAACTTCTATAACACATCATGGTATCCGCCAACTTGCCTTGATTTATCAAACCCAATGTTGAGGAAGCCCATAAACAACCTACACCTCTGACCTGGTGTGAATCACACACTTTGGTTGCTTACCTGGCAGAGATCAGCATGTATTGAGGTCAGCTGGTTTGTATTCATCTGCATCTTGTCTATGGCTTGCTTAAGGATGCCAATTCCTCGAAGGGGCTGTCAGAAATGACATCTCTTTCAGATAAGTTCTCAAAGATGGCAGCACATTGGATCTTATGTTGTCACTTACAAATAAAAAATAATACTAATTGATAGGTTCCTTTAAATACCAATATAAGGTTTCCATACTCTTTCAGGAAATTTCTGTCCCATTTAAGTCAGAAAATGTTTTCTTAAGCTGTTTCTTGGAATTTTTAGTAATTCAGCATTATTTTTTAAATCATAAAAATCTTTTATTTTTACAATGAAGATCAATAATCAGAAACAATGTTACTTCCTCAACAGTTCACTGTATTAACATCTAAACAAATGAAAACTTTCCAAATCACTGATTATACAAGAGATAACAGCTTATGCTTAGGAAAATTGCTTGTGGATAGGGATGATAGGGCAGTCTAGCCCTTACCTGGTAGTAAATTACCACCAAAACTAACACCATAGATTTCAAAAGGACTGTTTCCTGCCCTGATTATAAATAACAAGACCAAGTGTCAAGTGAGGCATAATCAATTTTTGGAGAAGAGACTAAAAATATCTCAATAACTTACAGCTTTTCCAAAAACTCCTGATTTTTCTTAACCATCTCTTTCAAACAGTTTACTTAGTATTACAAAATAACAACTGGTTCTATTTTCAGCCTCTTTCAAACCACTAATCTTAAATTCATTTTCAAATTAAAAATAAACACCTGACTGGGTACAGGGGCTCACACCTCTAATCTCAGCACTTTGGGAGGCTGAGGTGGCCTGATGACCTGAGGTCAGGAGTTCTAGAGACTAGCTTGGCCAACATGGCAAAACCTCATCTCTATTAAAAACACAAAAATCACTGAGAGGCCAAGGCGGGCAAATCGCCTGATGTCAGGAGTTCGAGACCAGCCTGGTCAACATAATCAAATGCTGTCTCTACTAAAAGTACAAAAATTAGCCAGGCATGGTGGCAGGCACCTGTAATCCTAGCTACTCAGGAGGCTGAAGAATTGCTTGAACATAGGATGAGGAGACTGTAGTGAGCTGAGATCGCACCACTGCACTCCAGCCTGGGTGACAGAGAGACTCTCTCTCAAAAAAAAAAAAAAAAAATCAGCCAGGCATGGTGGCACGTGCCTGTAGTTGCAGCTACTCAGGAGGCTGAGGCACAAGAATTGCTTGAACCCAGAAGGTGGAGGTTGCAGTGACCTGAGATCACACCACTGCACTCCAGCCTAGGCAACACAGTAAGACTCCATATCAAAAAAAAATAACTAAATAAATTTTCTTTAAAAATCCACATTATAACTTACTATTATAAAAGATAAAGACTGAAGCACTATTCCAGATTATGGGACACTAAAGAGACACAGCAATATAATGCAACCCATGGCCCAAGGTTTTCTTTTGCTATACAGACACTGTCTGAATAGCTAATGTCCTTTAGCAAAAGACAGTCCTTTTGATTGGCTGAAAATCTAAATGGGGTTTGTCAATTTGTTGATGCGTTATATTAATGTTCATTTCTGGGCCAGGCGTGGTGGCTCACGCCTGTAATCCTAGCATTTTGGGAGGCCGAGGCAAGCGGACTGCCTGAGCTTAGGAGTCAAAGACCAGCTTGGCAACATGGTGAAAACCCGTCTCTACTAAAATACAATTAGCCAGTGTGGTGGCATGCACCAGCAGTCCCCAGCTACTCAGGAGGCTGAAGCAGGAGAACTGCTTGAATCTGGGAGCTGGAGGTTGCAGTGAGCTGAGATCACCCCACTGCAATCCAGGCTAGGCGTTAGAGCTAGACTCTGTCTCCCCCTGCCAAAAAAAAAAAAAAAAAAGTTCATTTTTGGATGCTGACCATTACACTGAAGTATTTAGGGATAAAGAACAACACATGTGCAATTTACTTTCCAATGGCTCAGAAAAAAAAAAAAGGAAGAGAGAAAAAAAGAGTAAGTGTGGTAAAATGTTAACATTTGGAGAATATAGGTGAAATGTATGAGAATTTTTTATATGATTCTTGAGGCTTTTTGTAAGGCTAAAATAATGTCCTAATTAAAAGTTAAAATAAAAAATGTAACAGATAAAATCCAGCTATTGCAACATAAAGGGTACTAGCTTGGTAATTCCAACTACTTGGTAGTTCCACCACCAGCAGCCTCCCTGGGGTGCTACACCGCCCTGTGCCTCCACCTCACTTAAGGGATGCTGGGGCTACCTATACTTATAGCAATGGCTGTGAGTGCTCTGAAGTGACTATGGACATCTAGATGTCAGATGCTCAATACTAACCTGGAATCTTTATAAAGTAGTGCATTGTATAAGCTAGTTACATATTATAGCAACTAGGAATGCTTGAATAGTATTTCTTACCTGTTTTCTTTCCACAAGTGCATTTGTTAGCTGATGGCAAAGCCCAGCAACTAGATACAATAACAAAATATTGAACATATAAATATAACCACAAGGGAAAAATACTTTCAATGGAAAATAAAATGTTATTTAGCTTACAAGTGTCTGTTGCATATCGAATGTGCTCCCCATTACAAGTACTGATGAAAAGCTGAACCTGTGAGAACAGCGTTTCAAAGTCAGGAACACTGGGCATAGAAAACTTCACAAACCTAGAATGAGCAGAAAAGAATCAAATTATCCTGATAGTTCATGGCATAAAATACAGAAGCAACATATGCAAGAAAGCCATCCTGCCTCCGACACTCGGTAAAATTTAATGAGGAACAGTATTTTTTTTTTTTCGAGACAGCATCTCGCTCTGCTGCTCAGGCTAGAGTGCAGTGGCGCGATCTCAGCTCACTGCAGCCTCAAGGGATTCTCCCACCTCAGTCTCCTGAGTAGCTGGGACTACCTGCATGCACCACCATGCCTAGCTAACTTTTGTATTTTTAGTAGAGGTGGGTTTTCACCATGTTGGCCAGGCTGGTCTTGAACTCTTGACCTCATGATCCACCTGCCTCGGCCTCCCAAAGTGCTGGTATTACAAGTGTGAGCCACCATGCCCGGCCTGAGCAACAGTATTTTTTAGAATTGAGAACAAGGCCAGGACGGTGACTCATGTCTATAATCCAAGCACTTTGGGAGGCTGAGGCAGGAGGATTGCTTGAGGCCAAAAGTTTGAGACCAGCCTGAGCAACATGGTGAGCCCGTCTCTACTACAAAAAATAAATTAGCCAGACATGGGGGTGCATGTCTGTAGTCCCAGACTTGGGAGACTGAGGCTGAAGGATCACTTGTGTCTACAAGGTTGGGCTGCAGTGAGCTATGGTCATGCCACTGCATTCCAGCCTGAGTGACAGAGTAAGATCCAGTCTCAAAAAAACAATAAGAACCAGAGACTGTAAAATTCTCCTGACCTGGTTCTTTTGCACAATCAAGATACAGAGTAGGCACAAATAAGGGTTAAGAAAAATATGTTTAGACTGGGTGCGGTGGCTCACGCCTGTAATCCCAGCACTTTGGGAGGCCAAGGTGGGCAGATCATTTGAGGTTGGGAGTTTGAGACCAGCCTGACCAACATGGAGAAACCACGTCTCTGCTAAAAATACAAAAGAATTAGCTGGGCTTGGTGGTGCATGTTTATAATCCCAGCTACTGAGGAGACTGAGGCAGGAGGATCGCTTGAACCCAGGAGGCGGAGGTTGCTGTGAGCTGAGATCTCACCATTGCACTCCAGCCTGGGCAACAAGAGCGAGACTCCGTCTCAAAAAAAAAATAGCTGGATGAGGTGGCTCACACCTATAATCCCAGCACTTTGGAAGGTTGAGGCAGGCGAATCATGAGGTCAGGAGTTCAAGACCAGCCTGATCAACATGATGAAACCCCATCTCTACTAAAAATGCAAAGTTAGCTGAGTGTAGAGGCGAGTGCCTATAATCCCAGCTACTCAGGAGGCTGAGGCAAGTTAGCCAAGACCAGCCTGGGACACAGAGTCTCCATCTCCAAAAAAAATTAAAAAAATAAAAAGAAAAATGTTTAATCAAGAACAACTTTCAAGATGAAAAACTCCACTAAATGAAACCAAAGATGCTGGGGCACGGTGGCTCAAGCCTGTACTCCCAGCTCTTTGGGAGGCCAGGCCAATCACCTGAGGTCAGGAGTTTAAGACCAGACTGATCAACATGGTGAAACCCTGTCTCTACTAAAAGTACAAAAAAATTCCCTAGTTGTGGTGGCATGAACCTGTAATCCCAGCCACTTAGGAGGCTGAGGCAGGAGAATCACTTGAAACCAGGAGGCAGAGTCTGTAGTGAGCAGAGGTCACACCACTGCACTCCAGCTTGGGCAACAGAATGATAACTGTCTCAAAGAAAAACTAAATAGATATTACCTAATCATAATTTCTCCTACATCTTTTGGTCTGTCTACTTCCATCCATACTGTATTATTTAACAATGTCACCACAGATCTGTATTTACACTTTGTAATTATCAAAACATGTCAGAAACAATTTCATTTGGGGTTCAAAATAGGTCAGTAAGGTATTGCGACTGTCATTTTTTTTTTTTTTTTGAGACGGAGTTTCCCTCTGTCACCCAGGTTGGAGTGCAATGGCACGATCTCAGCTCACTGCAACCTCCTCCTCCTGGGTTCAAGTGATTCTGCTGCCTCAGTCTCCTGAGTAGCTGGGACTACAGGCACATGCCACCATGTCTGGCTAATTTTCTAATTTTTTAGTAGAGACAGGGTTTCACCATATTGGCCATGCTGGTCTTGAACTCCTGACCTCATGATCCGCCCACCTTGACCTCCCAGTGCTGGGATTACAGGTGTGAGCCACCATGCCTGGCTCTGATTGCCATTTTATAAATAAAAATATGAAATTCAGGGCCCCACAACTCAAAATTGGAAGAATGTAGATTTAAAACCAGGGTACCCAATCATAAGCTCAGGGTTCTTTCCATATCTAACATATACAATGGTAAAACATCTTATAGCTTTAAAATGCTTTCATGTCCATTACTCACTTGATATATGTATAGGTGAGTTTATGTGTACATAAAACATCCATGCCATCTGTTCTTTTTTGCAAGAGGGGCCTTGCTGTCACTCAGGCTGGAGTGCAGTGGTGTAAGCATAGCTCACTATAGCTTCAACTTCCCAAGATCAAGCAATCCTCCCACTTCAGCCTCCTGGGTAGCCAGAACCACAGGCATGTGACACCACACCCAGCTAACTTTGTTGTTTTTTTTGAGATAAGGTCTTGCTCTGTCACCCAGACAGGAGTGCAGTGGCATGAGCACAGCTCACTGCAGCCTCAATCTCCTGGACTGAAGCTATCCTTCTACCTCAGCCTCCTGAGTAGCCAGGACCACAGGTGTATACCATCACGCCTGCCTAATTTTTTTTTTTTTTTTTTTTAAGAGACAGGGTTTTGCCACGTTGCCCAGGCTGGTCTCAAACTCCTGAGCTCAAGCAATCTGCCCACCTCAGAGTGGGAATTACAAATCCTGGGATTACAGGCATAAACCACTGTACCCAGCCACTTTTTTTTTTTTTTTTTTGGTAGAGATGGGGTCTTGCTATGTTGCCCAGGCTGGTCTCAAACAGATCCTCCCACCTCAGCCTCCCAAAGTGCTAGGATTACAGGTGTTAGCCACTGTGCCCAGCATCTGCTCTTTCATATAAGTAAGAAAATAAGGCCGGGAGCGGTGGCTCAGCCTGTAATCCCAGCACTTTGGGAGGCCGAGGCGGGTGGATCACGAGGTCAAGAGATCGAGACCATCCTGGTCAACATGGTGAAATGCCGTCTCTACTAAAAATACAATAAATTAGCTGGGCATGGTGGCGCGTGCCTGTAATCCCAGCTACTCAGAGGAGGCTGAGGCAGGAGAACTGCCTGAACCCAGGAGGCAGAGGTTGCAGTGAGCCGAGATCGCGCCATTGCACTCCAGCCTGGGTAACAAGAGCGAAACTCCGTCTGAAAAAAGAAAAAGAAAATAAAGACAGTAGAAATCTTTTTTTTTTTTTTTACAGAGTGTTGCTCTGTCACCAGGCTGGAGTGCAGTGGCGCAATCTTGGCTCACTGCAACCTCCGCCTTCCGGGTTCAAGTGATTCTTCTGCCTCAGCCTCCCGAGTAGCTGAGACCACAGGCACGTGCCAGCATGCCCGGCTAATTTTTTTGTAATTTTAGTAGACATCTTTACCAGCACTGTCCAACAGAACTATTTGCAGTGGTGGAAATGTTACAGATTTGTGCTAAGACATGGACATGTGACCACATGTGGCTACTGAGTACTTGAAACATGGCAAGTACACCTGAATCTTTTTTAATTTTAATTTACATAGCTGCATATGGCTAGTGGTCACCATACTGCAGAGCATAGCTCTAGATCCTTCTATTCTGACCAAGTTTCTTCTCTAAACTCTACTCTGCACACATACCTTTGTCTCAGGAATCCCAGCATAAGTGAAGCCAGACTCTCACTTTAAGTCAATTTCTTCTCAGTTTATTTATATCATTTAATTGTCAAGACAACCACAATATCCCAATTTATAATAATATAACATCAAGAGAAGAATTCTACCACCAAGTACACAGTTATAAGGACTCCCAATTAAAGGAAGCTCTATTTAATTTGGTCTTAAATAGCTTAAATTTGTCTGAAGGGAATTCTAAGCAACATTGCTTGGGATCTTTGATATTTTTTCTTGTTTTGAGACAATGTCTGATTCTGTCATGGAGGCTGATCCTACCGTCTTAATTGTAGCTTACTGAAAGCCTTGAACTGAGCTCAAGCCATCCTCCCACCTCAGCATCTTGAGAAGCTAGGACTACAGGCATGTACAGCTACACCCAGCTAATTTTTTTATTCTTTGCAGAAATAAGGCCTTGTTATGTTGCAAACTATAGGCCCCACAATTGAGATGGCCATTTTTTAAAACAAATTTTCAAAATTTGTATAAACAAAAAGGAGTTTATAAAAATGATAAAACTGAACAAAATACAACAAGCAATGATTAGTTGGAATGAGTAAAATGTAACTACTACAACTTTAGTTTTGCAAAGGAGCTCAATGTTGTTTCTAATGATTTACTTTCTACACCAAAAATAAAGCCAGAAAGTGCAGAGTGTTCAGTTTTAACAAGCACAAAACTATAAAAGAAGATGCCCCTTACAAAACAGCAAGGACGCCCAAGGAGTGCTCTTGTACATCCAGAGCCCCGAGCACAGTGTCCAGATGGGATAAGTTCTTCGCAAGGAGTTCCCCACTCTTGTTGATCAGTTCACAAAGCTGTGTCATTTGCCCTGGAAAACAGGAACAACACTATTGTATTTCAGCTACAGCACTAACCAAACTAAAGGAACTCCAACCACAGCTTTGTACTTCAGAGCCTGAAGTGCTCAAAAATGACTTACACATTCTTCATTTCGGATGAGGACCCAGAAGGACCAGAGGAGGGAAAGAACTTGTCCGTGGTCTCAAAATGAGTTAGAGATTACACTGGACCTTCCACTTCTCTCTGAATTTTTCACATTTTCCTCTATTCCGTTTTCCAGTCTCCCAAGCCAGAAATGTACATGTTACTATTAGCACCTCTCTGAATCCAGATGATTTAGTTTTACTTTCTCTCTCAGCTCCATTCCTTTTTCACTTCCCTCCCTGCCTTAATTCAGATCCTCATCATTTTTTGTCTGGACTATATCATAAATCTTCTTCTTCTTCTTTTTTTTTTTTTTTTTTTTGAGATGGAGTTTCACTCTTGTTGCCCAGGCTGGAGTGTAATGGCGTGATCTCGGCTCACCACAACCTCTGCCTCTGGGTTCAAGTGATTCTCCTGCCTCAGACTCCCAAATAGCTGGTATTACAGGCATGTGGCACCATGCCCAGCTAATTATCTTTATTTTTAGTAGAGACGGGGTTTCTCCATGTTGCTCAGGCTGGTCTCCAACTCCCGACCTTCAGTGATCCGCCTGCCTTGGGCTCCCAAAGTGCTGGGATCAGAGGTGAGCCACCACACCTGGCCTACATCTTCTAAATGGTCTGCCTACTACGATCTTTCTCTCCTCCAACCCACACTTCATAACCCACTAGTCTGTTCTAAACTGCGCATTCAATCGAATTACTCCAATGAGTTTAAGAAATCCAAATGCCTTAGCCTGAACTAAGGACCTTCAGTAACTGGTCCCTGCTACCTTTGCAGCCTTATCTCCTGATACTTCCCCTCACAAACCTACTCTTTGGTCACAGCAAGCTCAGAAAAATCAACATTCTATGTTCTCTCCTCTTTATGCTTCTACACATGCTGTTTTCTATCCTCCTCCCGACATCCTCTGCTACCTGACTGAGCCTCATCCAGCATTCAACAATCAGCTTGTGGCGTCTCTGGACCCTCATTTCAGTTCCCTTCCCCATGGATAAGCTGGATATCTGCCCTCTCTGCCTCACATGGGACTGTGGTGGTTAGGTAATTCAGTAAACTCAGGTGGAGGGACTGTCCCTTTCTCCAGCTCTAGAATACAGCACATGCTTAGCAGCTTATCAAGCAAGCAGCTACCTGTTGAATTAATCTCCTAACTGATCTATTTTTCCCCTATACTAAAATACTATGTTTGTTTTGTTTTCTTTTTTGAGACAAGATCTTATTCTGTCACCCAAGCTACAGTGCAGTGGTGTGATCACAGCTTGCCACAGCCTCAACCTCCTGGGCTCAAGCAATCCTCCCATCTTAGCCTCCCAAGTAGCTGGAACTACAGGTGTACGTCACCATGCCCATCTTATTTTTAAAATGTTTTGTACATTCTAGAGTCTCACTATGCTGCCCAGGATGGTCTCCTATTCCTGGGCCCAAGCAATCCTCCTGCCTCAGCCTCCCAAAGTGCTGAGATTACCAGCATTAGCTACCAAACCTGGCCTGCAATGCCATGTTTTAACAACTAAGGTACAGAATCTATTAATAATTCAGCCTCAGCCGGGTGCTATGGCTCACACCTGTAATCCCAGCACTTTCAGAGGATGAGGCAGGCAGATCTCTTCAAGACAGGAGCTCAAGACTAGGCTGGCTAACATGGCAAAACCGTGTCTCTACTAAAAATACAAAAATTAGCTGGGTGTGGTAGCACACACCTGTAATTTCAGCTACTTGGGGGGCTGAAATGGAAGAATCCTTGAACCTGGAAGATGGAGGCTGTAGTGAGCTGAGATCACGCCACTGCACTCCATCCTGGGCAACAGAGCAAGACTCCGTCTGAGGGAAAAAAAAAAAATAGGCCTGAATTGACACCATGAAGTAGATCCATCGATTTCGACAATTATTCTCATGGCAGACACCATGGTCACACTCTAGTTGGTAACAGAGGGAATATATTTAAGTCCATGGGCATTAACTCAAGTCTCCTACTTCTGTGCTTCTACATAACAACTGCATCATCTTTTCCTTACTAAAAGAATACAACATCGTATAATTCTTAAAATACAAGTGACTATAGCCAGGTACTTTTTATAATCTAATTTCTGGTGCTCCTATAATACTTTTAAATTTGATACATTTTACTGAAAGCAAAGGAAATATATCATTATTATACATGTATGGCAAAACAAGAATAAAATAGCTGTGATCTTATTAGCTATCACCTCTTGAGATCACACAGATTTAACTAGGAAATACCAACTCATCATAATTTTATTACAGATCTCACTGGTAGGTATGAAGTAACTTCTTCCAGTTAAATAATTTGCCTTTTTAACCATTACTCTAAATATATTAACAATAATTTGTAACACCCAGAAATAAGCATTGCAATCGATTAGTTCTCTACTAGTTAATAATCAGTGCCAAGTTGAGACTGAAATAAAAGCTGGGTCACTATGAAATCCTTAGATAACTAATATTAGTGCAGGGCCAAGGACAGAGTCAAAAAAAAGTGTAAGTGCCACAGAGTGCATTTGAAATCAGTCCAACCAGAGATGTGGCCAATGAAATTCTAATTAGAAAAAGCTGGATATTATAATTCTTTTGAGGTGTACATTAGAAAATTCTGAAGAAAAGCAGAGAAAACAAACTCAAAGTTTTTTTTTTTTAACTTTTATTTATTTTTGGGGGGACAGAGTTTTGCTCTTGTTGCCTAGGCTGGAGTGCAATGACATGATTTTGGCTCACTGCAACCTCCACCTCCCAGATTCAAGTGATTCTCCTGCCTCAGCCTCCTGAGTGGCTGGGATTACAAGTGCCTGCCACCAGACTCAGCTAATTTTTTTGTATTTTGAGTACAGACGGTGTTTTGCCATGTTGGTCAGACTGGTCTTAAACTCCTGACCTGAGGTGATCCACCCACTTCAGCCTCCCAAAGTGCTTGCGATTACAGGAGTGTGCCACGGTGCCCTGCCTGAAACGCAAAGATTTTCTGTGCAGTGAGCGTGAGGCACAGTAGCTGACAGCAGTGAAAGTAGTCATACTGATCTCTGTCTAGCACACTGTTCCTATAGCATCCTACAACCTGATGCCCACAAAAGCCTTAGGGCTGTTTTGTAAATCAGAAAATTGGCCCAGAGAAATTAAGTGGCTAGCACAAGAAGTGACGGAGAAGGGATTTCAACCTGAAGCTTCTAACTACACTACTCCACAGGAAGGAGAAAACTGAGTATTTGTGGCATAAATTAACAAACCAGTGGTTCCTTTATTCATAGAAAATGCAAGTCTGTGTCTTCCCTGTGAACCTAATTTCTATTAATAAAAAGGAAAATGAGGAAGAACTATTATTTATTAAGCACAGCTCCACTTACACCAGTGAGGTAAAAGCACTCCTCCATTTTCACAATGGAGACACAAAAGACTCAGAGATTAAAGGCGATTTGTCCAAGGTCACGCAGCTCCTAGAACTTTACAATTAATGACGATAACAATTTGCAGCTGTATTTATTGCCCCCCTTATGACAGACACTCTCATTTAATCTTCACATTTCTGTATTAAGTAGGTACTTATTTCGCAGACGAAGAAACTGAAGCATGGGATAATTAAAGGGGCCTTCACAGCAGCATCTAATAATTATAATTTCGGGTCCAGAATTCGGTATATTCATATGTGATGAATGAACCAAACAACCTGGAAAGTGAGAGCAAAATAATCACAGTTCTACCCCTAGAAATGGAGTCCTGGCCAGGCGCGGTGGCTCACGCCTGTAATGCCAACACTTTGGGAGGCCGAGATGGGCGGATCACTTGAGGTAAGGTGTTCGAAACCAGTCTGGCCAACATAGTGAAACCCCATCTCTACCAAAAATCCAAAAAAAAAAAAAATTAACCGTGCGAGGTGGTGGGCGCTTGTAAGATCAGCTACCCGGGAGGCTGAGGCAGGAGAATCGCTTGAACCTGGGAGGCGGAGGTTGCAGTGAGTCGACATCGCGCCACTGCACTCCAGCCTGGGTGACAGAGCGAGCCCCTGTATCAAAAGAAAAGAAAGAAAAAAAAAGAAAGGGGGTCCTACGTATGAGAGCTTCTGCAGCATTCTGTAGGACCAAAATAGGCGCACGGGTTCCCGAGCGTGCGCCGCCTGGCAGCGGAGGAGCCGGCCAAGACAAGCCGCTGAGCGAAGGCACCCAGAACCTACTCGCCTCCAGCCGGCTCCCAGCGGCCTAGTCCGCAGGCGGCGGGGAAACTGACATGGCGGTACGCCAATCACCAAAGGCAAGAGAGACAAAAGAGACCAATAGTTACCCGAGAAGGCGTCTGGCGGAAGTCACGCCCCCAAACTGTCAAGCAAAGCGCCCGGTGGAAGGGGCCCGCGCCGGGGGGAGGGGAGCTCCTGGCGGCCCGAGGGAGGGGAGGCCGGCCGGCGAGGACCGCGGAGGGCGAGTGGGCTGACTACACCGGCCGCGCTCGATCCTGCCCTGATCTAAACGCTGCAACCCTGATCCCGTCCCCGGAGAAGAGGCTCAGGGCAAAAGGGCGGTTCCAGCCATCTGTGCTGGCGCCTAGGGATGCAGGCCCGTCCCCGGTACCCGCCCAGGCCCAGCCCGGTGGCCTAGGGCCTCACCTTGAGCAGAGAGCTGTCGGACACTGTTCACGAACTGCTCCAGGGCAGACGCCATGTTTTCCCCTGAGCGACTCGAGCGGCGAAGGCAGCACGCGCGGGAAAAGACTGCCGCTCTAGGAGGAGGAGCCACGCCGATCCACCTGAGGTCCTCGCGAGTAGCAACGTCACTTCCGGTGCTTCAAGCACCGCGAGACTCTCCTTAACTGCCAACACGTTGGTGTTTCCATGGAAACAGCCGCAATTCGCCGTAATCGGAAATTGGCGTCAGTCGTCCCTCCCGCCTTCTTCATTCAGTGCGCTTGTGAAATCCCTCCGCACATTAAATTGGGGATAGTGGGCATAGAAAGGAACGAAACTCATAACTAAACAAGTATTTTCCGGTCTGGATTTTGCTAGAGTGGCCCTGCGGTTTTCCACCTGGACAGATGCTTCAATGAGGCAAGACTTCATTGCCGCGTCTGCCATGAAGTTTTCCCCGTGATTTTAGGCTCTGGTAGCTGTGTGACTTTTGAGCAAGTCATTTGACCGTCGTGTGCGTCGTTTTCCCCATCTGTAAAATCTCAGTGTCCTTAAACGCATAAATCACTTAGGACAGCGCTAGGGAGAACTATAGTTATTCCTTCAAGATGTACTTTGAATGGGGCCAGGCGCGGTGGTCACGCCTGTAATCCCAGCATTTTGGGAGAACGAGGCGGACGGATCACGAGGTCAGGAGATTGATACCATCCTGACTAACATGGTGAAATCCCATGTCTACTAAAAATACAAAAAATTAGCCGGGCGTGGTGGCATGCGCCTGTAGTCCCAGCTATTTGGGAGGCCGAAGCAGGAGAGTTGCTTGAACCCGGGAGGCAGAGGTTGCAGTGAGCCAAGATCGTGTCACTGCACTCCAGCCTGGGTGACAGAGACTGTCTCAAAAAAAAGAAATATGTACTTTGAATGAATGGATCCCTTCCCCGCAACAAGTAAAAAAAAAAAAAAAAGCAACACCACATAGAAAAAGTGAATTGATTTTCCCCATCTGGGATTGATCTCTCCTTCCTCTGCTTGTCCCCTAAAGCACTTTGTTCTTCTTATGTTGCTACTTCTACTCTGTTACAGAAATGTGTCTTCATAGTCCATATCATATTTGTAAACCAAAAATAAAAGTCTAAGCACCCCAATTGACTGGTGGACCCTCTCCTGAGCCAAGGACATTCTAATTTATCCTCAAAAACTAGTTCAGGCCATGATGGGAAGTGGTAGTCAGACATGCCTCACAGACATCAACTCAGAGACCTTAAGACTAGTAGACTCAAGACTGATAAAAAAATTTACAATTTTTTCTCTCTGAATCCTGCTACCTGGAAGCCTCACCTGCATGATAAAATCTTGTTCTCCACAACCCCTTATAATTGTAACCCAGATACTCCTTTCTATTTACTTCCAGGTCGTTAGATAATAACTCTTTAAACCAATTAGCAATCAAAAAATCTTTTAAGTCTACCTATAAGGTAGAAGCCTCCCAACTGCCCCGAGTTGGCCTGCCTTTCCAGACTTAGCTAATGTACATCTTACATGTATTGATTGATGACTCATGTCTCCCTAAAATGTATAAAACCAAACTGTACCCAACCACCTTGGGCACATGTCCTGAGGAGCTCCTGAGGCATCAGCACATCCTTAACCTTGGCAGTATAAACCTTCTCAACTGATTGAGACTGGTCTCAGATATTTTTGATTTACATATCCATTAGTTCTTTTTTTTTTGAGATGGAGTTTTGCTCTTGTTGCCCAGGCTGGAGTGCAATGGCGTGATCTTGGCTCTCTGTAACCTCCACCTCCCAGGTTCAAGTGATTCTCCTGCCTCAGGCTCCCAAGTACCTGGGATTACAGGCATATGCCACCACGCCCAGCTAATTTTGTACTTTCAGTAGAGATGGGGTTTCTCCATGTTGGTCAGGCTGTTTTCAAACTCCCGACCTCAGGTGATCTGCCCACCTTGGCCTCCCAAAGTGCTGGAATTACAGGCAGGTGACATTGCACCTGGCTAACATATCCATTGCTTCTAACCGGCATGGAGTGAAGGTCAAACATCTCTCTTATTAACCTCGATTCCCCTTTAGGGCCAAGCAGCATAGGATTAGGTGCACAGTAGGAACTGAGGACATAAACATGCATTTGATTTTTTTTTTTTTTTTTTTTTGAGATGGAGTCTCACTCTCATCCCCCAGGCGGGAGTGCAGTGGTGTGATCTTGGCTTACTGCAACCTCTACCTCCTGGGTTCAAGTGATTCTCCTTCCTCAGCCTCTTGAGTAGCTGGGATTACAGGTGCAGGCCACCACCCCCGGCTAATTTTTGTATTTTTTGTAGAGAAGGGGTTTTGCCATGTTGGCCAGGCTGTTCTCGAACTCCTGACCTCAGATGATCCACCTGCCTCAACCTCCCACAGTGCTAGGATTACAGGTGTGAGCCACCACACCCAGCTTAAAATTTTATCCAACATATATTTACTGACACAATCTTTTGTAGCAGGCACTAGAAATACACTGGTAGTAAAAACAGTCTTGGGGCCGGGCGCAGTGGCTCATACCTGTAATCCCAGCACTTCGGGAAACTGGGGCAGCCAGATCACTTGAAGTCAGGATCTGGGCACCAGCCTGGCCAACATGGTGAAACCCCACCTGTACTAAAAATACTACAAAAATTAGCTGGGCTTAGTGACGGTTGCCTATAGTCCCAACTACTTGGGAGGCTGAGGTGGAAGAATCATTTGAACCTAGGAAGCAGAAGTTGCAGTGAGCTAAGATGGCACCACTGCATTCCAGCCTGGGCAACAGAGCAAGAATCCATCTCAAAGAAAACAAAGTAAAACAAAACTTTACAATAGCAAAGACTTGGAACCAACCCAAATGCCCATCAGTGATAGACTGGATAAAGAAGATGTGGCAAGTATACACCATGGAATATTATGCAGCCATAAAAAAGGGACAAGCTCATGTCCTCTGCAGGGACATGGATGAAGCTGGAAATCATCATTCTCAGCAAACTGACACAAGAACAGAAAACCAAACACTGCATGTTCTCACTCATTAGTGGGAGTTGAACAGTGAGAACACATGGACACAGGGAGGGGAACATTACACACTGGGGACTGTCAGGGGTGGGGAACTAGGGGAGGGATAGCATTAAGAGAAATACCTAATGTAGATGACAGGATGATGGATGCAGCCAACCACCATGGCATGTGTATAGCTGTGTAACAAACCTGCACGTTCTGCACATGTACCCCAGAACTTAAAGTACAATAAAAACAAAACCAAACAAACAAAAACCAGTCTCAGTCCTTCTCTCCAGCAGATAACGCCCTAGGAAAAAAAGGGGGAGTTAGTGTTCTGAAGGAATGGAACATGGTTCTATAAAATCATGTCACAGAGGAGATTGACCTGGCCTGGGAGAAACAGGGAAGGCTTTCTTGAGGAAATGGCATAAACTGAGCTCTGAAGAAAGAGGAAGAGTTAGTAAGATAAGGGGGAAGAACTATTTCTGAGTGAGAGGATAGCACAGTGCTAAGATCCTGCATGTGAAAGGAGCATGCTAGTTGAGAATGAAGAACTAAAATAACATCCTTGTGGTAGGAGGGGAGTGGTTTGTAAGGTGGACAGGGGCCAGGTCAAGCAGGGCTGTTAAAGGTAGTGGAGTTTTTCCTGAGAACATTCTTCCACCTCAGCCTCCTGAGAGTTTTATGCAAGTGGGTGGCAGGATCAAATTTGCATTTTAAGGCCAGGCTCTGTGGCTCATGCATGTAATCCCAGCACTTTGAGAGGCTGAGGTGGGCGGATCACAAGGTCAGAAGTTCTAGACCAGCCTGGCCAATAAGGTAAAACCCCTCCCCCTCCTCTGCCTCTACTAAAAATACAAAAAATAGCCAGGTGTGGTGGTGCATGCCTATAATCCCAGCTACTCTGGAGGCTGAGGCAGGAGAATCACTTGAACCCAGGAGGTGGAGGTTTCAGTAAGCCAAGATCAGGCTGTTGCACTCCAGCCTGGGTAACAGAATGAGACTCACTCTCAATAAATGAATGAATGAATGACTGCCAGGTTTGGTGGCTCACGCCTGTAATCCCAGTACTTCTGGAGGCTGAGGCGGTCAGATCACCTGAGGTCGGGAGTTTGAGACCAGCCTGACCAACATGGAGAAACCCCATCTCTACTAAAAAATTAGCCTGGCGTGGTGGCGCATACCTATAATCCCAGCTACTTGGGAGGCTGAGGCAGGAGAATCACTTGAACCCAGGAGGTAGAGTTTGCAGTGAGCCAAGATCATGTTATTGCACTCCAGCCTGGGCAATAAGAGTGAAACTCTGTCTCAAACAAAATGCATTTTAAAGATTCGTCTGGCTTCACGTGGCTAACAATAGTCAACATAAAATATAATAGTAATAGTTATACCTCAAATAATTATACCTTGAATGCTAACAATTGTACTCTTGCCAGGACTTTGAGACCAGCCTAGACAACAGAGCATGACTTTGTCTCTACAAAAATAAAAATAAAAAAACTATCTGGGTGTGGTGGTACATGCCTGTTGTCTCAGCTACTCTGGAGGCTGAAGTGGGAGGACCGCTTGAGCCCAGGAATTTGGGCTACACTGCGCTATGATCTCATCACTGCACCCCAGCCTGGGTGACAGAGTGAAACCCTGTTTCTTTAAAATAAATAATGATACTCTCAAAAGGACAGATAAATTCACGAGGGTAAATTGGTGAACTTGAGACATGTTTAGATGAATGACTGTAGCACTTGTACTCTAAGATGGAAATGCTCCTGAATGTTCTATGGAAGCAATTCGTTCTTAATCTTTGATCACTTGGAACACACAAGACAGATGTACGACTTATAGGACACATTTCCATGGATATTCATGGATTTTAGTGAAAGCGAAAAATGTTGAAGATAAGTAAAGCACTAATAATTCAAAGTAGCCACAGCTACTAATAATACTTTGATTCTTATTTATTTATTATTGCCTATTTAGAGTTTGGCAACTGCTCTCCAAGTGTGGCTCCACCAATCAGCAGCATCAGCGTCATTTAGGAACTTCTTGGAAATGCACATTCTTGGATCCCACTGTAGAACTTCCTGTATCAAGAGCTCTGAAGCTGGGTGCTGTGGCTCACACCTGTAATCCCAGCACTTTGTGAGGCTGAAGCAGGTGGATCATTTGAGGTCAGGAGTTCGAGACCAGCCTAGCCAATATGGTGAAACCTGGTCTCTACTAAAAATACTATTAGCTGGGCATGGTGATGCATGTCTGTAATCCCAGCTACTCAGGAGCCTGAGGCAGGAGAATCGCTTGAGCCTGGGAGGCGGATGTTGCAGTGAGCTGAGATTGCACCACTGCACTCCAGTCTGAGCGAGAGAGAGACCCTGTCTCAAAATAAAAATAAAAATACAAAAGAGGGGCTGGGCACAGTGGCTCACGCCTGTAATCCCAGCACTTTGGGAGGCCAAGGCGGGTGGATCATGAGGTCAAGAGATCAAGACCTTCCTGGCCAACATGTGAAACCTCATCTCTACTAAAATACAAAAATTAGCTGGGCATAATGGCGCGTGCCTGTAGCCCCAGCTACTTGGGAGGCTGAAGCAGGAGAATTGCTTGAACCCAGGAGGCAAGATGCAATGAGCCGAGATCACACCACTGCACTCCAGCCTGGTGACTGGCAACAGAGCGAGACCCTGTCTCGGAAAAAAAAAAAAAAAAAAAAAAGAACTTTGAGGGTGATTCCCAGCAATCTGAGTTTAACAAGCCTGCAGGTAATTCTGATGATGATAAATTCTGACAGCATTGGGACTGTGGCCTCCAGATGAGCCAGCATGCAAATAACACTCATTTTAAAACAGCTAAAAGTAATTCCACCCTTCTCTTTCCTCTCAAAAACAAGTGACTGAAAAAGACGTGATTATAGAGATAAACCTGAATGTATTTTCCTTTCACCCCCCCTTGAATTTTGATACCACTATGTGAATTTATTTGGCCACTGAGACACAAGTAAAAGTGGCATGTTTCACTTTTGGGTGAGAGCTTTAAGTGTCAGGTCACCAGGATTGGATGGTCAAGCCACCAACCAACCTTCTGAACCCACACTGGAAATATGTGTGTGTGTGTGTGTGTGTGTAAAAAATTTGTTATGTTGAATTCTACAGTGGTTTATTTTTTATTTATTTTCAGACAGTGTTGCTCTGTTGCCCAGCTGGAGTGCCACCTCCCAGGTAGCTGGGATTACAGATGTGCACCACTATGCTCAGCTAATTTTTGTATTTTTAGTAAAGACGGGGTTTCACCATGTTGGCCAGGCTGGTTTCTAACTCCTGACCTCAGGTGATTTGCCAGCTTCAGCCTCCCAAAGTAAGCCACTGCACCTGGCCTGAATTCTGTTTTTAAATTAAGGTATAACTGACCTA
Source organism: Callithrix jacchus (assembly GCF_049354715.1). Lineage (NCBI taxonomy): Eukaryota > Metazoa > Chordata > Mammalia > Primates > Cebidae > Callithrix > Callithrix jacchus. Next base: position 62,423,403 of record NC_133506.1, read on the forward strand.
CAGAAAAATGCATACATTTAAAGTTTGATAGAAATTTGAAATTGTTGATAAAATGTGATACATTTTGACTTATGTGCACACTGTTAAACCATCTCCTCAATCAAGATAGTGAATATATCCATCACTCCCCAAAGTTTCCCACAGCCCATTTGCAAATCCCTCTCCTCCCCCAACTGCTTTCAGTCACTATAGATTAACATTTTCTAGAAATGTATATAAATTGAATTATATTGTAGATACTCTTTTTCACCTGGTTTATTTCATTCACCATAATTAATTTCAGACTCATAGATGTTCTTCATTTGTCCTTAGTTTCTTTTTTCTTTGCTTTCTTTCTTATTTTTTGAGATGGAGTCTCACTCTGTGAACCAAGGTGAGATCTTGGTTCACTGCAACCTATGTCTCCTGGGCTCCTCTGCCACCTGCCTCAGCCTCCTGAGTAGCTGGGACTACAGGCATGTGCCACCACACCCAGCTAATTTTTTTGTATTTTTAGTAGAGATGGGGTTTCACAGGGTTAGCTCATCACAGAATGAAAAAAACGGCTTCTGCTTGAATATTAAAACCCAACATGAAGCATCCACAAAGTTCATCACTGTTTAAAATAAATTTTCACTTACTAACAACTTTAAAAAGCATCTTCTTTCTGTAACTTGAGAATTTAGTAGACAGCAACCATATTACAATTCTTTCAAGGCACCCTGCAGTGCTTATGGAATAACACCTTTCTATCTCAACAGAATAATTCTGAATCATGTATTAAGCCTAACACGACCTGGCAAACTATAAATCTTCATTTGTATACCCTTCATTGTCATTTTGTAAAATGACATACTACCTGATTTTGCTGGCAAAAACCGAGAACATTTACATTTTCATCATGCTGAATTTACAGAAGTTTTCATTTTCTTTTTTCACCCAGTGGCAAAATTTCATGACTCTAAAGCATTTAGACTCTCATTACATCATTTTTGTAGAGAAATAACACAAGCAGTAAGGTTTTTTCTATCGGCTAGCAGGGAGTTTGTAATTTATGTATCAGAACAACCATTTAATTTGTTCTAAGTTATTTGCTGCAATGCTTTCCTAAAAACATTAGATTTGCTTTTTTATGATGTGCTAGTACATGAACCCAGGTAAAGAAAGAAGTTTGAGACCTCATTTCACATGGGCTTATGCTACTTTTCTGGGCATTGAGATCATAAAAACACCATCAAAACTGTAAGTTAAAGTGCATTGACTGAATTTTTAAAATAATGAGACAGAAAAATTACAATTTAATTATTTTTGTTAAAACAAATGTTTTATAACTGTTAATAGTTTCAAGAGACAGGGTCATGCTGTTGCCTAGGCTGCAGTGGCTGTTCACTGGCACCATCATTTCACAGTACATCCTTGAACTCCTGGGCTTAAGTAATCTTTCTGCCTCAGCCTCTGGAGTAGCTGGTACTACTAGTAATGCACAGTTGTGCATTACTGCACCTGGCTTTTGTGACTTTCCCCCAGTGAAAATAGTCAAACTCTAGATAAAGTTTCTTAATAAGTCAAGCATAATTGAACTAATTTTTTCCTTACCAACTCCGTAACTGATATTCCTTGTCATTAGATGCACTCTGAGATCCCCAGAAATAGACTCTTACTATGAGTGAAATCACATGAAGATGTTACCTGGGCGATCCTTGGTTGTCTTCGTGGAAGAAAGAATTTACACAAAAGACCAATTTGTAAATAAAGAAACGTTTTACTGGGAAAGTACAAATACACTCCAAGAGAGGAGGGGGCTGACCCTGCTGGAAACATCCTCACGACATTCTGCATTGTTATCTTCTACTGCCTCAGTTATTTCTTTGCCCAGTTCTCACCAAAGTTCGGGGGATCCTCCCTTACTGTGCTTAATGCACATGCACGGGAAATATTAATCAACATGAATCCTACCTAATGGTGGCACTGCATATTACCACCACCCTGGGAAGGTATAGCAGTCAATTTTGTACTCATTGTGCCTGCTCAGCTCTCAGGAATTCCCCTTTGCCTTTTTTCCTTATCATGATCTAGTTAACAACATTCTGACAGTTTGAAGATGGAGTACTGAGCATCCAAAGAGATGTTCCGGGGGGTTCTTTCCAACGTGGATACTGCCCCCTTGTGCCTGCTCATGTCTGACTGTCTCCTCCTCTTACATTCTCCCTCAAGTGGTTGAGACCCAGAAATCTTTTGGGAGATGGGGCAGACATCATTCTCTGTAGCTACTTCCTGCTGAAAAGGGGCATCGACGGTTTTCAGGGTCCTTCCTCCTTGCTTGCTGTCATGGTGAGGAGGTTTTGACGATTGTTGTCGCTTAGATTTCACCCGTGCTGTCCAGAGGAGACATATAGGGACTTGGTTGTCCTGGAGGGAGAGAAAGAGGTTGATATCCCCATCACGAGATCATTCGAAGTCTGATGGTTTCTAGGTGGGAGAAAATAAACTGAGAAGATTCAGAGAGCAAGGCTCAAAAAGGAGAAGGAAGATAGAAGCCAGGGGTACCAGGAAAGGGAAGAGCTATGAGAATGGGGCCGATCGATCCAAGATGGCCGACCACTAACAGCTCAGGATTGTAGCTCCCAGTGAAAGCCCAGAGAACGAGACGACGCCACACTTTTAGACAAATTTTCGTCACTCACCGATCAGCTGATTCCCAGTGGAGGAGCCCCACGGGTCGCCAGTGCGACTCTTGTGGCCGCCGCAGCGGTTTTGCCGGCGTCTCAGCGCAGCAGCTCTTCATGCAGAGCCAAGGGAACTGCTTCCCCTACTGACCGGAGTTTGGAGCTCTGGGAAGTCAGAGCCGCTTGTTGCGGACTCAAGAGGGAAGCCAGACCAGAGATTCCCGGGCAGAAGAGCACCATCAGTCTTATCGCTGCTATTTAGGCTGCCACAGTGGGTTGCTCGGATCCCAACACTGCGAATCAATAAGTCAGACGTCGACTCAGAAAACTAATTAGAAAGGCGGTTTATCTACAATGAAGGGAAAAAAACAGCCTAAGAAGGCCGAGTATACTCAAGGTCAGAACCCATCAGCAACAGAACAAGCCCTGATGGAAAAGGACTCATCAGCAACCGAACAAGCCCTGATGGAAAAGGACTCATCAGTAACGGAACAAGCCCTGATGGAAAAGGACTGTGTTCCATTATCTGAAGTAGGCTTTAAAAGGTGGATGATAAGAAACTTCTGGGAGTTAAAGGAACTCGTTCTAACCCAATGTACAGAAACTAAGAACTTGGAAAAAAGGTTAGATGAAATGTTGAAAAGAATAGACAATATAGAGAGGAATACAAATGAACTTATGGAGTTGAAAAATACAACACGAGAACTTAGTGAAAAATGTACAAGCTTAAACAGCCGAATGGATCAAGCAGAAGAAAGGGTATCAGAGGTCGAAGATCAACTTAATGAAACAAAACAACAAGACAAGAATAGAGAAAAAAGGATAAAAAGGAATGAGCAAAGTCTCCAAGCAATATGGGACTATGTGAAAAGACCTAATATACGCTTGATTGGTGTACCTGAATGTGACGGAGAGAATGAAGTCAAGCTGGAAAATACTCTCCAGGACATTATCCAGGAAAATTTTCCTAATTTAGCAAAGCAGGACACTATTCAACCCCAGGCAATACAGAGAACACCACAAAGATATTCCTCAAGAAGACCAACCCCAAGGCACATAATCGTCAGATTCACCAAGATCGAAACGAAGGAGAAAATATTAAGGGCAGCCAGAGAGAAAGATCAAGTTACCCATAAAGGTAAGCCTATTAGGCTTACAGCAGATCTCTCAACGGAAACCCTACAAGCTAGAAGAGAGTGGGGGCCAATATTCAATATACTTAATCAACAGAACTTTCAGCCCAGAATTTCATATCCTGCCAATTTAAGCTTTACATTTGAAGGAAAAATAAAATTTTTTAGGAACAAGCAAGTACTCAGAGATTTTATTACCACCAGGCCTGCTTTACAAGAACTTCTAAAAGAAGCACTATACACAGAAAGGAACAACCAGTATGACCCTTTCTAAAAATACACCAAAAAGTAAAGAGCATTAACATAAAGAAGAATTTTTATCAACAAAAGGACAAAATAGCCAGTTAATATCAAATGGCAGCAACCCTAAATTTAAATCGACCAAATCTCCCAATCAAAAGATACAGACAAAATCTAACGGTATATCCAAAGATATACATAGACTCAAAATAAAGGGTTGGAAAAAAAAACGTACCAACCAAATGGAGAGCAAAAATAAATAAATAAAAAGCAGGAGTTGCAATTTTCACATTTGACAAAATAGATTTCAAAGCTACAAGGATAAAAGGATTAATGTAATAATAAGAGATCTTAACACCCAGATACATAAGACCCATAATGAGATTTAGATTCAACGAGACAGAAAATTGATAATGATATCCGGGACTGGAACTAAGATCCAGAACAAATAAACTCAATAGAGCTCTCCATTTTAAACACACAAAATATACATTATCCACAAAATCTAACGATATATCTAAAGATATACAAAGACTCAAAACAAGGGGATGGAAAAAAACTCACCAACCAAATGGAGAGCAAAAATAAATAAATAAAAAGCAGGAGTTGCAATTCTCACACTTAATAAAATAGATTTCAAAGCTACAAGGATGCAAGGGTAAAGGGATTAATGCAACAATAAGAGATCTTAACACCCAGATACATAAGACACATAATGAGATTTAGCTTCAACGAGACAACAAATTGATAACGATATCCAGGACTTGAACTCAGAGCCAGAACAAATAAACACAATAGAGGTCTCCATTTTAAACACATAAAATATGCATTAACCACTTTAAACACTCAAAATATTGATTGGCCATTATTGAAACCCATTTTAGGAATGAAGTAATATTCCTTTTTCCCTCTTTTTCTTTTTTTCCCCTTCTTAAAAATAAATAAATAAATAAATTAATTAATTAAAAAAAAAAAGAGAGAGAATGAAGACCAGGTGATGCCCCAGCAGAGCCAACTCTTAATATCCCGTTACCAAAGATGAGAGGCCTGGTCTATAAGATCTCTAATGTACTCCTGGACCTGCTCTGATCTGTTAACAGAAAAATACAAGAATTATGTTAAAAATCTGAAAACTAAAGAAAAGAGATACTGTAACTAACCTTTGACAAGTAGTTTTCCATTCTGATATTTGAAGACAATGAGCTTGACGTAGGAATCCTTAAGTCTTCTCTTGGATTAAGTATTCTGTTGAGACCTAAACTGTCATTAAACTTTCCATTGCAAGGTGATTCTAGGACTGGCATCATAGTATATGTGGCCAATAAACATCTGGTTTGTTTCTTCACTAGAAGTTTGGTAGTAAAATCTGCTAGAATTTCCTTCTGTAAGACTGCAAAAGATAAATGCTGTTTATTTTTTTTCCCAAATGATGTCTAAATAATATGTGTGTTGTTTAAAAAGTTTACCATGAATGAAGGAAATGGGAATGAAGGAAACACAAATGATGTGTCCCAAGTCCATCTGCTCTGAGCTCCAGCTGGCTTGGAGCTCCAATCACGCTGAGCTCCATCCTGCTGTAAGGACCGTCTGCTGTGAGCTCCACCTAAAACCAAGCAACATGTGCACCAAGCTCCATCTTGCTTACAGCTCCTTATTGATCAGAGCTCCATCTGCTCTGAGCTCTATCTTGCTGAGAAATCCATCTGCTCAGTGCTCCAATCACTCTGATCTGCATCTTGCTCTGAGCACCACCTGTTCTGAGCTCCTATCACTCCAAGCTCCATCTAGCTCTGAACTCCATCTTACACAGAAGAACATCAGCTCCAAGCTCCATCTTGCTTGGAGCTCCTTCTTTTCTGAGCTTAATCTGTTCAGAGCTTAACCTGCTCAGAGTTCCATCTGCTCTGAGCTCTATCTTGCTCAGAACTCCATCTGCTGAGTTCTTTCTTGCTCACAGCTCCATCTGCTCTGAGCTCCTTTCACTCCAAGCTCCATCTTGCTTGGAGTTCCTTGTCTGAGCTTAATCTTCTCAGAGCTTAACCTGCTCAGAGCTCCATGTGCTCCGAGCTCTATCTTGCTTAGAGCTCCATCTGCTCAGAGCTCTATCTTGCTCAGAGCTCCATCTGCTCTGAGCTCTATCTTGCTCAGAGCTCCATCTGCTCTGAGCTCTATCTTGCTCAGAGCTCCATCTGCTCTGAGCTCTATCTTGCTCAGAGCTCCATCTGCTCTGAGCTCTATCTTGCTCAGAGCTCCATCTGCTCTGAGCTCCATAAGCTCTGAGCTCTATCTTGCTCAGAGCTCCATCTTGTTCAGAGCTCCATCTGCTCTGAGCTCCATCTTGGTCTGAGCTTCGTCTTGCTCCAATCACTCTGAGCTCTATCTTGCTCTGAGCATCATCTGCTCAGAGTGAACCTATATGGATTAATTAGAATTTGGTTCAGCTGCGTAAGTAAAACAAAAGATAATAGTGGCTTTATTTTTTTCTCTTGTAAAATATGTCTGATGGGAGACAGTCCTGGGGTGGGATGGCAGCCCCATGGTCATCGTGTCTGAGGCTTTTAGCTTTTTGCTTTGCCATCCTCAATGCTTGATTTTCATGTTATGTTCTAAAGTGGCTGCTGGAACTCCAGCCATTCCAACTGCATTCTGGGAAGAAGGGAGGAAGGAAGGAAAAATAAAAGGAGGAAGGGAGAAAGGAAAAAAGAATCCTTTTCTTTTTTTAAAAAAATACTTCCTTAAATGATAGCTTATAGTAATTTCTCTCTATCACTGTCCACAACTTACCTGGCCATACAGGAGACTGGAAAATCTATTATTACAGTGTAGGTAGCAATGTGCCTTGAATTAGGTTCAGTTACTAAGATAGAGGGTTGGGACAGGCAGCTAGCAATTTTTCTTATACTAACATTCATTATTATTTTTAAGTGTCAGGGTGTGACTGGTCCCAAAAGCTTACAAGCAAAATTAATAACTGACATTGAGTTGTCTCTCAAACACATTGCAGTTTCTCAACCTCATTGATAATCAGGAAAATGTACATTTAAATCACAAAGAAGCCGATTGCTGCAATTCTAGCAGTCTGGGAGGCCAAGACAGGCAGACTGCTTGAGGTCAGGAGTTTGAGGGCAGCCTGGCCATCATGGTGAAACCTCATCTCTACTAAAATTACAAAAATTAGCCGGGTATGATGGTGCAGCCTATAATCTCAGCCACTCAAGAGGCTGAGGCAGAAGACTCTCTTGAACCCGGGAGGCCGAGACTGCACCACTGCACTCTAGCCTGGGCGTCAGAGTGAGACTCTATCTCAAACAAAACAAAACAAAAACCCCAAGGGGCTAACACCAGGACATGCCGTGCCCATGCCTCCTGATGCTGGGAAGGCCAGGTAGACCATAGGGGAAGCTGGTCTGGCACCACCTGTCTCCTCAGGTTCAGGAGCTGCAGCCCCTAACTGAGCCATGCCACATCTCACCAGACGCCCACGCATCTCATGTGTGTGGAAACCAAGGGACATCCAAGACTGCTCACGCTAGAGAGGCCACAGCAGCCCCAGATGGCAAGGAGCTAAGTGTTCAACAGGATAGGGGGTCAACTGCAGGGGTCAGTTCACACAACCAATTCTATGCAGCATCAAAAATGAACGTGTAACTGTTGCACACAAAACAAACATTTCACAATGTTGAACAAAACAAAAGAATGTGTGCTGCAGGTCCACCTACATAAAACCCAAAACACAAAGTTGAACAGCAGGCGTTAGGGCACATGCCACCCAGTGAGTCCCAAGGCACGGCCAGTAGTGCCTCCCCATGGGGGGGCACGGGCCCTGGGTACCACCCCTCCACCCGAGTGGTACTGGGTGCTCACTCACACGACAGGAACAGGGAACTGGGCTTCCATACAGATGGGACAGCTCTCAATTAAGTAGAAGGTTGAGAGAAAAGCCAAGTGGGTTTTCACCCCTGAATTTATAAACTGACCACATGCCTTGCATTCTAAAAGTAAGCTAATAAATAAATGAGACAAAACCCACCCTAACTTCTGCTCCCCCACAAACAGACTTACTCTGCTTAGCCTAGAGATGGCCAGAGACATGGAGGTTTTAAACTCTTCTGGGTTCTTCTGTGCTTAAGTGGCGATCAGAGTTGTGGCTGCAGTTACCACACCCTGAAAGCAAACGCACACATACAATAGACAGTCAAAACACTTGAAGCTAAACGCTTGTGTTAACTCATCTTCCAAACAAAACCTGAAGCCAGCCAGCAACATGCCAGCAGCCCACGGCCACTTCGGCCTACTTGGAGAGACTGACAGCATAGGTTTTCTTTTTCCAGCTTCTCCTTAAAAGCTGGGAAACTCAGTTATGCTCAGCCCAGATCCCGCCAGTGTGAAGAGCCAGAGAGCAGCGCTCCGCCATGCAGGTCAAGCATGGGGCTGCACACACCACCTGGCGTGTTGCCCTCTCCTGGCCTGGCCTCCACTGTCGCCTGCACTCGTGTCTCTGATTTAATCATTCCAAGTTCACTACAGCAGGAGACACCACCTTTAGACTGACTTAAATCTTTACAACCCAGAAGTGAAACCATAGAAATAAGCAGCTGAAGAAGTCCTTTTTCATTCTTTTTGGAAAGTGGTCCCAGCAGTCACTGAACCATAGTCTGGATGAGGCCACCAGACCCAGCATGTGAGTCCTCCCTCCCTGCTCCTCCTGGCCTCACTGAGAACAGATTGAGACACCATGGCACAATGGGTCCTCCCCAAAGCACCAGGCAGCCTGTTACCATCGCAGCACAAGCATTAGGGATTCAATCACTCACACCTTTTGAAAGAAGACTTTAGTTACATAAAGACGTTCTCCCACAAATATTTTAAATAAACGATACCTATTCACTCTGAAAATGCAAACAGCTCAGGAAATGTTGACCTGTGCCAGCACAGTGGCTCACACCTGGAATCCCAGCACTTTGGGAGGCCAAGGCAGGTGGATCACCTGAGGACGGGAGTTCAAGACCAGCCTGGGCAACACAGTGAGACCCCAGCTCTACAAAAAACACGAGCATTAGCCAGGCACGGTGGTGGTGCACGCTTACAGTCCGTGTCTCGGGAGACTGAGGTGGTAGGATCACTTGAGCTGGGGAGGTTGAGTGCACCGTGATGGCACTACTGCACTCCAGCCTGGGCGCCAGAGCAAGAACCTGCCAAAAAAAAAAAAAAAAAAATCATTAAGTCAACTATTTGGTAGATAACAAGGAAAAAAATCAACACACCAGACAGGAAACTAGCTTTTTTTTCCTCCCTTAAATTAAATATAAAGGGCAGCCTCCAAAGTCCAAGAGGAGGTTCTGCACACAGAAGTCAAATTAATTGGTGGAGTGGAGGCCCACCCTGCACCCTGCACCCCCTTCCAAGTTCTCTTAACAGTTCAAGCCTTCCTGGACTGTTTCACGGTTTGGTTCCACCCTGAGAAGACACGCATGTGGCTGAGAACGAGGTCCGTGATTGGAGTAGCTAGCAGCAGCCAACCCACACCCCGACAATGGCTGGTGTCCGGATTCCCTCCAGCAATGAGTCATTTTAATCGTCGTGGGTGAGATCTAGCCAGGGGATAATAAGCCGCCAGAACCCAGGTCACAAAGCTGTTTCCTGGGAAGATGCTGATTTCCAGATTTCTGCTCCCAAAGCTAAAAACCCACGCCGTTTTGGGAAAGGCTGGGTTATACGCTCCACTACCAAAAAGACCGAGGTGACATCATGCTGGGGAGGGGCGTCTGGGCCCAGAACCCCCTCCATGGTGCCGCAGCCACCGCGCAGCCCAGGGACCGGGAATGCGCATGTGGATGAAGGACCGTGCCCTGAACCCCCACGCCCCCACCCCCAGACCCTGTACCCCACCCCGCACCCCCAGACCCAGGACTCCGCCCCGCACCCCTAGATCCAGGGCCCCGACCCACACCCTGGCCTGCACCCCCAGGCTCGGCACCCCAAGACTCCGAGCGCCGCCCGCACCCTTAGACCCAGGGCCACGCCCCGCACCCTGGCCCGCACACCGAGACCTGGTACCCCCAGACCGCGAGCGCCGCCCGCACTCCCAGACCGCAGGCCCCGCCGCATCCTAGCCTGCACCCCCGCCTCGAGCCACCGTTCGCAGACTGTCTCCGCCTGCGGCCCCTGCCCCGCGTCGCCCCCACCACTCACAGTTGCGGATATCCGAGATGAAGACCGCCAGGCCCCGCATCCCATCCCCCTTGGAAACGGCCTGCATCTTCCGGCGCTGGGGAGCGGCCTCGGCTGGCGGGCCCGGGCGGAGGAGCACGGAGAGTGGGAAGCAGGGAGCTCGGGTACCGTCACCACAACGGAGAACCCGCCGGGGAACCCCCGAATTACTTCCGCCTCAGGCGCCTAGCGCGGCTTTCTGGGCCACCGGGCGCGCGCACGCACGGACGCGAGCGGTGACGGACAGCAGCCGGGGCTTCCGTCGCGTGAGGCAGCGCGCGCGCATCCGCCGCACGGGGACGAGCTGGTTGAGGCAGGCGCGGGGGCGCCCCCTACCGGCGGACACCTCAGGGCCGCGGGTTCGCGTCCCGGGGCACGCAGGGCTGGCGATGCCGCCCGCATCCCCTGCGAGAAGGGCGTGGGTCCAGGTGGGTACTCGCGTGCGCAGCGTGGTGGTCACTGCAAAAGGGGCGGCCTTGCAGGCGCACACGTGCAGCTTCGCCCGTGAGCGCTGCGCGGCAGGGTGACTCCTCAGCCACGGCCTTGTTTGTCCCAGGTGGGCCAGGACCGGGAGGGCGGCGCCGAAGGATGTGGAGCCCTGGGCGAAGGGGTCACAGCTGCGGACAGCCTTTTGCCAGGAAACCGTACTCCAGCCCGGTATCCTGAGATCATAGGACTGGCCTGCCCTTCCTGCCGCCCTGAGCATCCAGGGCCAAAGCTCTTGCGGTCCTGAGCTGGAGGCGAGGCGGGCACTGTTCCTGACCCAGCCCAGAGTCTGTGTGGCAGCCCAGGCGCCCCTCCACCCTGGGCCTACAGAGAAACTACTGCCCACTCCACCTCGTGACGGTGACTGGGGGGCTGCAGCCCAATGTGGAATCCAGTCCCTCAGCGCCAAGACTTTCTGCCACTGTTTCAGAGACCCCTCTGCTCTCTGGCCCTCTGCACAGCAGCAAGCTGGAGGCCTAGGCCGGCCCCTGTGGACCCAGTGGGAGGGAGGACCTTCTGGGCCAGGTTGCAGGCTCCGTCTTAGGCCAGGAAGAGACCCCAGGGAGCCTGGAAGCAGATGGCCCTTCCCAGAGCCAGATGGCTTTGAAGAGGGAGCTCCCTTCTCCTGGAGTGGGAAGATCTGGGCCCTGTACCTGGAACTGGCCCAGACCCACCAGCCAGGACTTTGTCCCCACCCTGGCTCACTTCTGCAACCCCAGATGAGAGCTTAGCCCGGTGAAGCCCAGCCAGGAGGAGGGGGCAGCACCCAGGCCCCTCCTCAATGAACCAGGAGCCACACCCAGGCTCTGGGCCTCCAGAACTCCTGGGAAAAACCAGGATCTGTGACAGACCCCAGTCGGCATGAGGCAACCAAGTGCACCATTTTCCAAGACAGAGGCATGTCGCTGGCCCAACAGAGGGCTTCCTGGAGGAGGCTACACCCTCCTGGGTCCCCACTTCCTGTCAGAGGAAGTGACCCGGCCCAGCTGCTCATCCTTCAGCCTGTCCCCTCCACCAAGAAGCTTCCCTCCCCTGCCCCTGACGACAAATACAGGCCATTCTGGACAAAGGAGAGTCTTGTGCCACATGAGGCATCCTACGCTGCTCCCCAGGACCATCCCAGGAGTCACGAGGACCATCCAGTAACATGCATGGGCAGAGCATGGGCTCTGGGTGCCAGGAGGCTGGCATGCCTAGTCCAAGCTCCTGTTGGCAATGGCAGTGTAGAAGACTGGGACAAGCAGACCACTGTGCCCCTGCCAGCAGAACTGCCACTCCCAGAACAGGGCACTGTGGGGGCTGCAGGGGCTGCTCCCAGAACAGGGCATTTGGGGGACCACTCCCAGAACAGGGCACTGTGGGGGCTGTGGGGACCACCCACAGGAAGGCTTGAGCCTGGCAGGCACCACCCTCCGCCCACTCAGAAGTCTCCTTCTCAGTGCCAACTCTGAGATTCCCACAGACGTCCTCCTGTCCACCCAAAAGTGTTGAGGAGTCCCAGGGGGCCCGACATGCAGCCCTGCAAAAGACTCCCCACCTCCTTCCAGGGCCACCTCTGGACCATTTACTCTGGTCCAGCCTTGGGTCTGAGTCCACGTGGGTCTCCCTGACCACTGCCACTCCCACTCCTCAGCTAGGGAGAGGCCAGCTTTGGGAGGGTGCAGTGCTGTAAAACAGTTGCTTTTTTTTTTTTTTTTTTTTTTTTTTTTTGGAGAGACAGCATTTCACCATGGTGCCCAGGCTGGTCTTGAACTCCTGTAATCCCAGCATTTTGGGAGACCCAGGCAGGCAGACAGAGCTCAAGTGATCCACCTGCCTGGGACTCCCAAAGTGCCGGGATTACAGGTGCAAGACCCTCTGCCTGGCCTATTTATTTATTTATTTATTTAGAAATGGAGTCCTGTTGTCTTACACCAGGCTGGAGTGAAATGGTGCAATCTCAGCTCACTGCAACCTCTGCCCCACAGGTTCAAGCAATTCTCCTGCCTCAGTCTCCCAAGTAGCTAGGATAAGAGGCATGAGCCACAACCATGCCTGGCAACTTTCACCATGTAGAGATGGGGTTTCACCTTGTTGGCCAGGCTGGTCTTGAACTCCTGACCTCAGATGATCCACCCACCTTGGCCTCCCAAAGTGCTGGGATTACTGGCATGAGCCACTGCGCCCAGCTGTTTTTTATTTTATTATTATTATTATTTTTAGAGACAGTGTCTTTCTGTTTGTCTCCCAGGCCAGAGTGCAGTGGTACAATCATAAATCACTACACTGTTGGGGTCCGGCATGTCTGCTGGGGGGCTACTGACCTGTGGGAGTCCCCGAGACCACCAACGTAGATGTCTCGTTCAACCTGAGGGAGAGAGTGCGCGGAAGTGAAAGAAGAAAGAAAAGCGGAGTCTGGAGGTCTGCATGACTTATGGTCAAAACGCAGCACTTTATTTTTGTAGGTTACAGCTTTTATACCTTTTTTCTTGTTACATTTACTTTATCTCAGCAGAAAAAGGGGTAAACAGAAAAGAGAACAGAAACCACGTAAAAATAGTTATCAGGGGCTTGTAATAACAGCTCACAAAGCAGTTTTAAGGGGGCTTGTGATAAGAGCTTACAAAGCAGTTTAAGAGTTAATATATGTTTTTCAAAGATACACAATGCAAGCAAACAATGGTGCCCTTAAGGTGGCTTGTTAATCATGTTTTCCATCAGGAGGTAGAACAGAGGCTCAGCTCCTGAGAAAATATGGGCAGGGGTCTCTGCCCCTCTCAGGCATCTCAATTGCAGCAAGCCTATTGCTTACACAGAGACTAAAAGGGATATGAAAGCAGTCAGCACAATGTCCTCATAAACCTCAGGCCCTTACTCTGCATTCTGTTTTTGCCTCAGTGGCTTAGCAATTTTTACCTCGACTCGACAGCCCGCGGGGGGAGAGCAGATAGGTCCAGCAGCCAAGATGGGGCGAGTCACACTAACTGTCTCAAGCCCTTGGCACGAACACTGCACTACAGCCTTGACCTTCTGAGCTCAAACCCTCCTCCCACCTTGACTCCCAAAATGCTGAAAGTTCAGGTGCACATTGCCCCACCTGGCTAAGTTTTTTATTTTATTTTTTTAGAGATGGGGTCTCACTATATTGTCCAGGCTGGTCTTGAACTCCTGAACTCAAGCAGTCCTCCCGCCTTGGCTTCCCAAAGTGCTGAGATTACAGGTGTGAGCCAGTGTGCTCAGCCTCAATTTCATTTCTTAAGTTATTTGAATGTTTGTCATGTTTTAGCCTCTCAGGGTCACAGTACTGTTCTGGAGGGCAGAGGTGGGACGAGTTGCTTTCCCTTGTCCACAGCCATGGGAAAGCTGGGTCCACATGTGCAAGCCTGGCATGCACGTCATGAAGGGGAGACAGGCTGGGCTGGAGCTGCGGTGTGGCATGCCATCTCATCACTGTGGGGTTCCCCAGTAGACAGCCCCTGCGGCACTAGCTGGCCATGCCTGAGTCTTACTGGACCTGAACCTATCAGATTTTGTTTTTGTTTTGTTTTTTGTTTTTTTGTTTTAGGGTTTTTTTTTTTTGAGATGGAGTCTCTCTCTTGTTGCCCAGGCTGGAGTACAGTGGCACCATCCACTGCAACCTCTACCTCCCAGGGTCAAGTTATTCTCCACCCTCAACCTCCCAAATAGCTGGGATTACAGGCGCCTACCACCATGCCAAGCTAATTTTTGTACTTTTAGTAGAGATGGGGTTTCTCCATGTTGGCCAGGCTGGTCTCGAACTCCTGACCTCAGTGATCCACCTGCCTCGGCCTCCCAAAGTGCTGGGATTACAGGCGTGAGCCACCATACCTGGCCGAACCTATCAGTTTTACAAATGACCCAGTTTCCTTCTCATCTCTAGTGTAAGTCATAATGACCATTCCAGAGGAGGGGCTGACAACCTGTTGCACGTGTGGCTGGGCCCTGTGCACTCACGGGAGCTCAGGGACAGTGAGGTGGCATGCTCAGACCTTGAGGCCCCCATGATCAGATGGTCACCTGTGGTCCCCAGTGGTGACATGCTTAGGGGAAGCTGTGGGAACCAATTGTCCCCTGCCGTGGATGGGTGGGAGACATGAGGGGTCCCTTCAGGAACTCTGCTGTGGGTGGGTTTTTCGAGTATAGCCAGTCCACGTGAAGAAGGAGAGGGTGAGCTCAGGCTCCTGAGTGCTAATCCCGGGGTGGGTAGGAGCTGCTGTGACCACACATCTCCTTTCTCGCCACTGCAGAGTTGGGGAATGCAGAGCCATTCATGGCTCTGCCAAGACAGCACCAAGGCAGCTGCAGGTGCAGCCTCCCCAGATGCCTGGTGGGAAAGCTGGAGTGCTCTGCAGGGCCCAGAGAACTGGCATGGGATACATTCAATAACTGGGGACCCCAAGCCCCACTTCCCAAAAGCCCCTGCCCAGCTCAGCCCTTGACCTGGCAGAGTCAGGCCCCAACACACCCACACCCACAGTCGCAGCCAAGGGCAAGACTGGGCACCTGAGAACAGCAGGATGCTGAGTTTATATAAACAGACCCCACAGAACACGTGCAGGATGAGTTCCAAGAGGCAGACCCGGACAACGGGTGGGTCTCTTGCAGCAGCTGCGGAGTCTGATCAACTGAGCCAGCCTGGCAGCCCAGGGTCCCTCTGGCTGCTGCTGGGTCAGATTCCGGGAAGCTACACTCAGAGCAGCCCCTGAAACATAGTTCCAGTGCCAGAAATCCCTGGACATCATGCAGAGAAAGGAACTCAGAGGACTCAGGGACTGAAGCTGTCCAGCCTCTCTCAGGAGACCTCTCCTGCCAAAGCCTTGGAAATGTGTAATTGCCACAGGGCCAGCACCTTCACAGGCCCTCAGAGCCATCCTCTCAGGGTGCAGGGATGCAGCCACAGCCAGGGGCCCCCTGCTCTCAAAGAAGGGCAGCTAGGCGTGACCGAGGTCAAGAAGGTCAAACACCTCTCTAGGCAGAAGGTCGATGACATTGTCAAGGTCTCTCCCAAGCAGCCCCTGGTGGAGTTACCTGCTCAGGGGACCCTTGGGCCAACAGAGGGGCAGCCCCCGAAGCTACTGCTTAAGATGTATGGTCAAGAAAATTCCAGGCTCAGAGCAGTGGCTCACACCTGTAATCCCTCCCTTGGAAGAGGGAGGTGAGCAGATCACTTGAGGCAGGGAGTTTGAGACCAGCATGGCCAACATGATGAAACCCTGTCTCTACTAAAAATACAAGAAATCGCTGTGTGTGGTGATCCCAGCTACTCTGGAGGCTGAGGCAGAATGCTTGAACCTGAGAGGCAGAAGTTGCAGTGAGCTGCGATCCTGCCACTGCACTCCAGCCTGGGGTTATAGAGTGAGACTGTTTCAAAAAAAAAAAAAAAAAAGGAGGCCGTGTGCCATGGCTCACACCTATAATCCTAGCACTTTGGGAGGCCGAGGCAGGCAGACCACAAGGTCAGGAGTTCAAGACCAGATTGGCCAACATGGTGAAACCCCCATCTCTACTAAAAAATACAAAAATTAGCTGCGCATGGTGGCTCATGCCTGTAATCCCAGCTACTTGGGAGGCTGAGGTAGGAGAATCACTTGAACCAGGACCTGAGAGGCAGAGATTGCCATGAGCTGGGATTGCGCCACTGCACTCCAGCCTGGGCTGCAGAGCGAGACTCCATCTCAAAAAAATACAATAAAATAAAAAGAAAAGGAATAAAAAGAAAATTCAGGCCTTGTGAACAAAGGCCTGGTTTGAGCCCCTGCTTCTCACATGAGCTTCCCAGAGGTGGAAAGTCAAAGCCAGGCCAAAAGGCCAGGCCCAAATGCAAGGCCACAAGGCCAGGCCACGCCTTGCCAGGCCAAAAGGCAAGGCCAAAAGATAAGGCCAGGCCAAAAGGACAGGCCAGGCTAAAAGGCAAGGCCGTGCCTGGTCAGGCCAAAAGTCAAGGAAAGGCTAGACCAGGAAAAAAATCAGTGCAGGCCAAAAGACCAGGCCAGACCTAAAGACCAGGTCAGACCAAAGGGTAAGACCAGGCCAGACCAGACCAAAAGGTAAGGACAGGCCAGACCAGACCAAAAGGAAAGACCAGGCCAAAAGGCATGGACAGACCAAAAGGAAAGGTCAGGCCAAAAGACCAGGCCAGGACAAAAGGTAAGGCCAGACCAAAAGGCAAGGTCAGGCCACACCAGGTGAAAAGGTCAGACCAAAAGTCCAGCTCAAAAGGTAAGGCAAGACCAGGCCAGGCCAGACCAAAAGTTAAGGCAAGGCCAAAAGGCCAGGCAAGGCCAGACCAAAAGGTAAGGCCAGGCCAAAAGACCAGGCCATAAAGCAGGGCTACGCCAGACCAGAAGGCCAGGCCCAAACCAGACCAAATCAGGCCAAAAGGCCAGGCAAGGTCAGGCCAAAATGTAAGGCCAGGCCAAAATGTAAGGCCAGGCCAAAATGCAAGGCCAGACCAAAAGGTAGGGCTAGACCACATCAGGCCAAAAGGTGATCTTGGCTCACCGCAAACTACACCTCCCAGGTTCAAGTGATTCTCCTGCTTCAGCCTCCTAAGTAGCTGGGATTATGGGTGTGCACCACCAGGTCTGGCTAATTTTGTATTTTTTGTAGTGATGGGATTTCTCCATGCTGGTCAGGCTGGTCTCAAACTCCTGACCTCAGGTGATCTGCCCGCCTCATTCTCCCAATGTGCTGGGATTACAGGCTGAGCCACCATGCCTGGCCCGATCATGGCCTTTTATTCCATTTCCCCACAGCTGATTCCTGATAGTCTTTTTCACTCCCTTCCATAAAAGAACAACTGCTTCAAGGCCAGGTGCAATAGCTCACACCTGTAATCTGATCACTTTAGGAGGCTGAGGAGAAAGGATTACATGAGCTGAGGAGTTCGAGACCACCTGGGCAAAAAATTTTTCTCTACAAGAAAAAAAATTGATGAGGTCTCACTATATTGCCTAGGCTTGTCTCGAACTTCTGGTCTCAAGTGATCCTCCTGCCTCAGTTTCCCAAAGTGCTGGGATGACAGGTTTGAGCCACCAAACCTGGCTGTTATAAAATTTTTTAAGAATTAGCTGGGTGGAGTGGTGCATGCCTGTAGTCTCAGCTACTTAGGAGGCTGAGGCAGGAGGCCTGCTTGAGTCCAGAAGGTTGAGGCTGCAGTGAGCCATGATCACACCACTGCCTGGGCAACAGAGGAAGACCTGAGCAAAAGAAAGAAACAAAAGAAAAACTTTCTTTTTAGTCAATTCTTTTTGTTTGTTTTGCAATGGAATGTCACTCTGTCACCCAGACTGGAGTGCAATGGCACAATTTTGGCTCATTGCAACCTCTGCCTCCCAGGTTCAAGTGATTCTCCTGCCTCAGCCTCTTGAGTAGCTGGGATTACAAGCACCTGCCAGCATGCCTGGTTAATTTTTGTATTTTGAGTAGAGACAAGGGTTTGCCATGTTGATCAGGCTGGTCTGAAACTCCTGACTTCAGGTGATCTGCCTGCCTTGGCCTCCCAAAGTACTGGGATTACAGGTGTGAGCCATTGCACCCAGGCCAGCTGTACTATTTCTATGGCAATTGAATTCTTATTTTAACTCATTTGAGAAAATAATCACGTAAGTTTAAATAAATTTGGACTAGACGTGAAAATTCTGAGTATTTTTATTCAGTTGAGCCACAATACCTACATAAAGCCTTGAACATGATGGCTTATCTGAGAAAATACCTTCCAGCTTGAGACAGAGTAGAAGTATAAACTTTGTATCACTTGCCATTTTATGTACAAACATAATTGTCTTGGTTTTTGTTTTGTTTTGTTTTGAGCAATGGAGTCTTGCTCTTGTTGTCCAGGCTGGAGTGCAATGGTGCAATCTCAGCTCACAGTAACCTCTGCCTCCCAGATTCAAGCAATTCTCCTGCCTCAGCCTCCCAAGTAGCTGGGATTACAGGGGTCCACCACCACACCAGGCTAATTTTTGTATTTTTAGTAGAGACTAGGTTTTGCCATGTTTCAGGCTGGTCTTGAACTCCTGACCTCATGATCACCTCAGCCTCCCAAAGTGCTGGGATTACAGGTGTGAGCTACCGCATCTGGTCCATAATTGTCATAATTCATGTTTTTATTGTGTCAATGTAAACAACAGAGTCTGTCTAAAAGAAATTTTTTTTTAAATAAGAAAATGAAAATCCAATTTATTCAGCTCCCGGGTGAGGTTCCATGGTCCTGGGGAAAGGGGCCAGGGAAGTCATGCCAACTTTCTGGGGCGTGGGGTTTTTATGCTAGAAGAAACGAACAACAGCTGGGTGCTCTGATTAACTCCAGGGGAGCAGGATTGAGATGGGGCAGGCCGCTATTGGTTAGCGGGTTGTTGGGCAGGTTTTCCTGTGGGAGAGCCGGCCAGGAGCCTTGCATCAGCTGGAGCCTTCCAGGGGAGCCATGTGTCAGAGCTAGGTGCCGAGTGCAGAGCTTGGTGTCGGGTGCAGAGGTGGACGTGTCCAACCTCCCAGTGAGGCAACCGGCCTTACATTTCGACCCTTTTGATGATACAGGACGCCACTTCTTTCTGGCTACTTCCTGCTGAATAGGGGCGGAGTGTGGGAGAAGGGTCAGTTGGCTGGTGCCTCGGTTGGGAGTCAGACATAGGGGTGAAGCAGTTTACAGCCACCCTGGAAATTTCCCCCATACGGGCCTGTAAAAACCTGAGGAAAAAGGGGGCTAACATTAATAGAAAGCAAACAACAATGATGGGGAATGATAATAGGGGTCCACCAGTTGAATGGCGAAACATGCATTTTGCTTCTTGCGAAGGTCCTCTTGGAGGCAATAAAGAATGTTGACATTTTCTTCCATAAGGCCTGTTTCATTGATGTAATAGCAGTGTTGCTCATGAAGAAACAGATACCTCCCTTTTCCACTGTCAGCAGGCTTCTATTTGGGCAGCTGAAGTGACACTGTAGGCCAGGGTGCCACTGCCCAGCCCGGTTGCTGATAGAGAGGATGCTAGAGACCAACAACCATTGGGAGGAAAGCTGCTCGTTTGTCGGTGATCAGGGGAGGGTGGAAGGAGGGATAGGACACTTCTAACTATGGGACCAAAGTGACAGGAAGGAGGCATAGTTAAGGTTAGGTATCCCATACGAGGGGATTAACTACGTCAGGAGGGATGGGGGTTGGGGAGAGGAGTTAAGACGGTGTGACATCAGTTAAGAGTGGCAGTAGGAGATGGGTGGATAATGGGCTTGGGTGTGGGGTGCCAGTGAGTTGGAGAGTGGTCTCCACCATCTGAAGAATGTGTTGTCCTAAAAGGGGGACTGGGCATGAGGGTGTGATCTGCTGCTCTAGTTTTGCCTTGGCCATGAGGGAGATTGTGCTCACCCAAACTGGACAATGCAGGAACCAGATAGGCGCCAAGTTCTGGGAGGTGATCTCTGATGAACATGGCATTGACCCTGCTGGCACCTACCACGGGGATAGTGACCTGCAGCTAGAACGCATCAATGTGTACCACAACAAGGCTAGTGGTGGCAGGTACATGGCCTGTGCTGTGCTCATGGATCTGGAGCCAGGCACCATGGACTCTGTGCGCTCAGGGCCCTTTGGGCAGATCTTCAGGCCAGACAACTTCATCTTTGGTCAGTGTCGGGCTGGGAACAACTGGGCCAAGGGGTACTACACAGAAGGCGTGGAGCTGATGGAGTCGATGACGGATGTGAGAAAAGAAGCTGAGAGCTGTGATTGCCTGCAGGGTTTCCAGCTGACCCACTCCCTGGGTGGGGGGACTGGGTCTGGGATGGGTACCCTTCTCATGGGCAAAATTCGCAAGGAGTACCCAGACAGGATCATAAACACATTCAGCATCCTACCCTCACCCAAGGTGTCAGACACCATGGTGGAGCCCTACAATGCCACCCTCTCCATCCACCAGCTCATAGAAAATGCAGACGAGACATTCTGCATCGATAATTAAGTGCTCTTTTAAGGTCTGTTCCAGGACCTTAAAACTGACCACACCCACGTACGGTGACCTGAATCACCTGGTGTCTGCTACAATGAGTGGGGTCACCACGTGCCTCCACTTCCTGGGCCAGCTGAATGCTGACCTGCAGAAGCTGGCTGTGAACATGGTTCCATTTCCCCACTGCACTTCTTCATGCCCGGCTTTGCCCTGCTGACCAGTCGGGGCAGCCAGCAATACCAGGCCCTGACCGTGGCTGAGCTCAATCAGCAACTCTTTGATACTAAGAATATGATGGCCACCTGTGACCCCCGTCATGGCTGCTACCTAACCGTGGCTGCTATTTTCAGAGGTCGCATGTCCATGAGGGAGGTGGACGAGCAAATGTTCAACATTCAGAATAAGAACAGCAGCTACTTTGCTGAATGGCTCCCTCACAATGTGAAAACAGCCGTCTGTGATATCCCACCCCAAAGGCTAAAAATGTCAGCCACCTTCATTGGTAACAACACAGCGATCCAAGAGCTCTTCAAATGCGTCTCTGAACAGTTTACAGCTATGTTCAGGCGCAAGGCCTTCCTGCACTGGTACACAGGCGAGGGCATGGATGAGATGGAGTTCACCAAGGCTGAGAGCAACGTTAATGACCTGGTGTCAGAATACCAGCAAAACCAAGATGCCACAGCTGAGGAGGAGGAGTTTGAGGAGTGTGCTGAGGAGGAGGAGGTAGCCTAGAAACTTCCTTTTCTAGGTAAAGGGGGAAGCAGTGTGGATTCTTTAGTGTGTTCTGATAGCATTGTCACTATGCACTTCTTTGAGTCTTTACATCTCCTCCTGCTGCATTATAAAGCATTTTCATAGTAAGTAGTTTGGCCTAATAAAGCATTTTCATAGCAAAAAAACAAAAAACAGTTTACAGGAGTGTGACAGGGGAGGTGGTTTTCCATTGAGAATGAGATAATGGCAGCACTCCTTGCCTGAGAAAGGAGTTGCAAGGATCTGCAGTGCTGTTGCCTCAGGGCACACTTGGGACAACTGCAACCAGCTGTTGCTGATGGGGCTGGATTTTAATTAATTATTTTGGTAATTGTGTTGACAATTTTCCCTTTTCCTTAGTCTTAAAAAAAAGCAAACACATCTAACTGCTTATATAACTACTAAAAGAAACACAAGGCTCTTAGCCACTTACCTAGGGTACCTTGACCAAATTGTATTATATTTTGTAGCCATGGACTGTCATCTAGTTTGTGGGTCTTTTTTGATCAGTCATGTTTTGCTGGAAATATTTCAACAAAGGAGAGGAGATACTTGGGGCTGTCTTTGCTCTTGCCTTGTCAGATGTTCTCAACCTGCTCCAGTATGATTGAACCAATGTGAGTTTTAATCTTTTCTTCTTCATTAAGAAATGCTCAAATTTATATCTAGAACACCGAAATTCAATATATATTTAAGAAGTTCTCTCTGGTCAGCTTAAAAGAAACCTAATACATTTGTAACACTACAATGATGTAAAAATTGGTTTTGTTTGACTTAAAATGATTAAATATTAGTTAACAGAGTCAACACTTTATTGCTAGAAAGACTTAAAAGAACAAACCCTGGAGATTATTCTATCTGAAAGTTCTTACTTTATGGAATAGAAGTTACTGATATCCAGATAAGCCATGGGACTTGTCCACTACCACAGGTCCCTTTGAGAAAAGTTGCTTTTGCTCTCTCTGAAATGCAGTTTTACAGAGCCTGACAAGAAAATTCACTCAGCACAGCCATAGTTCAAAAGTTAGTGAGCCATAGGAGCTATGGCAAAGTAGAAAAATTAATTTGCTATCGTCTGCACTTCTATTTATTGCAAGATGCATACCATGGAGCCCCCAGCTTTAGAGTTCTCAGGGAGACAATGTAATGTAATATTTGTATTACAGAAAAAAGAGAAAACTTAGCCATAAAAGATTCAGTTCAAATATTAAGTTAATGTGCATTTGGGAAATAAAAATATCCTTCTCGTATTCAAAGAAAATAATTGTTGTTAAAGTCAATTTTGGGGAAGCCTGCTTTTAATAATACTTTCTTTAGAGAATAGTCACTCAAAAAAATTGAGAAAATAGATTCAGCTTGAAGTCAAATATTCTCTATCCACTATACTGATAAGACAGAAATTGGGGGCAGAAAAGAATTGGTAAATGGAAAATATATTACCAAGTGAAGTGCATCTAATATTTTACTTCTCCTGAAATAATATTTATAAGAATTAACTTTCCTCTGTTTATGAAGGGTACATTACGTATAGCTATTTAAGGCTACTAAAAGAAAATTGAAAAGACAATTTAAAATTGTTTACATTCTCTTAACCTTTTTCATTTTGAGTTATTCAACCACTATCACCATACATAGGACCTTACCCATTCTAAAGCAGACACAGACAACTTTGTAGAACAAAAATGCCTCTAAACACTTGTCTTGTGGTCTTGGGAGAGTGGAGAAAAGAGGGAGAAGGAAAGTAAGGAGGGTAGAGAAAGGACTCCTTTCTAAGAACCTTTTAAGAGCAATATTCTTAGAAATATTTTACTCCTGTAAACTTTTACTCCTGTAAACTTTGCCTGACATATTTGCCAAGTGCTAAAATAAAATAGTAGAGGAGACAGTAATAAGAGTGGGTTATAAAGGTGTAAGCAAGATAACAAAGATAACTCCTGGAAAGGGACAATCCTGTGTGCTGACACTGGGGAAGGAAGCAGGGGCAGCTACATCTAGACTGTGAGTTGCGAAGCACCACTTGACCTTCAGTTCCTCTGTGGAAGATGTAAAATGAATAGCATCCTCCTCTTCTTATTTCAATTCCAGCTAACCTAGGTGCATGAAACTTGGGAACTGCACCATCTGTTCCCTTTACTGCTAATGAGAAATTTTGAACTGAGTAATTTCACAGGTATGAGCCTGATTATCTACCAAAATGATCTCCTGAAAATATTGACATACTGTGGATATTATTTATACATTATACTATTGACATACTGTAGATATTATTTTAAAGGGCCACAGAACTATTTTTTGCATGTGATCCACTGTAAGAAATACATTTTATATCACAACCCTCATATGCATATATGTAAATCTAAATTGCTGAAATGGAAATTTTATTTTAAAAATCCTTTTTCTTACTAGGTATAATGCATTCTGATATTTTTGAATTTCATTGTATCATTAAAAAATTCTGCATTCA
The DNA here is from genome assembly GCF_049354715.1 of Callithrix jacchus. Taxonomy (NCBI): domain Eukaryota; kingdom Metazoa; phylum Chordata; class Mammalia; order Primates; family Cebidae; genus Callithrix; species Callithrix jacchus. The sequence goes on from NC_133506.1 coordinate 62,447,281, forward strand.
ATCCATTAAATTGATTATACCACTCAAGAAAAAAATTGAGACTCAGAGTGTGAGTCTGAATCACAAACATAAACAAATCAGGGTGCTGGTTGTATTCGAGAATAAGATGAAATTCAAGTATATTTTATTTAAAACAAACAAGCCTGGTAGAATCCATAAGTTATCGAATTTGGGTTTTATTTTTCACAATATAAAACAAAGTTTTTCAGAATCAGGTATTTTCCCAGTTAGTATGTGGTTTATGTTGTTGAAAGACGATTTGGCAGCAGAGCTCTTTGAAATTTTAGACATTTTGCAGTGAGAACAGTGATTTCTCAGTTCTGGGTAGTCTTAGTATAAAGTTGGGGCCTTAGATAAGAAAGAAAGTCTTCTAAATACAGAATTGCAAGAAGAAACAATCTGGAGATAGAAGAAGGCTCTTAAAAATCACAAAATACTTGCTAAAACATTGCACGCTTACCATTGAATTTAGTTTTCCACAGGATGATGCATGCTTCCAAGAATCTCACAATTAAAGCATCTTAAAGTTTTGCTTTCCAATGCCCCACTCAATAAATGCAGGATTACCCTCTTTGTTATTCCTTTAATGATTAAAAATGTATTTACTAAACATCTACAATATGTCCAGAGATCCAGAAAGCACTAAAATTTTAAAAGCTGTCCCCAGGATGCCTACGGTTAGTTAGAAGAAATAAAGGATGAGCAGTAATATCCTAAAATGGATGCTTATCCTCAATAAGTGGTGAGCTCCCTCTATTTATTTTCTACTGCCATAGTAACTCAGTTTCTTCATTACTGGCTACTTCTTTATCAGCCAGCTCTGGTTGTTAGAAAGTTTTTTACATTGAATTGTTCCTTCAGTAACATCAGTCCAAATTCTACTTCTGTGCTTGTGGCCACACAGTTAAAAAAGAAACAAATTTTGAGTAAACTGAGCTTTACCAGATCTACATCAAGAAGGGACACACATTCTTAAGACCCCATGAAAATCTGAGCAGGATACACCCACTAGCATCCCAGTTTGAGAAAGGGTAACTCCTGGACTGAATCCTAAAATAGAATCAGAACCATCTACTATTTTAGTTGACAGAGACCCTTCAAAGATATTTAGGCAACTTCTGTAATTCTTTGGGAAAATGAATTTGCAAGCTAATCCACTGAAATATTTTCTGGGAGACATGATTCTGATATTAGTAAGGACATCAGTGGGAAAATAGAATTCACTTTTCAGAAGTTTAATTAGATCAACTTTGCTGCAACAGAATTTTTTAGCCCTGAGACTGATATTTGATATGGTTTAGCCCCTAAAGTAACCTTAAACATAAGGCTCTGGGCTTTATGATGAATTTGTGGACATAGTATCCCCAAGTGAGGCTAAGAAGAACTAGCATGAACAACTAAAAAATTGCAGTACAGGCTACAGTTTATGTAGTACATAGCTTTTTCAAGCTATGAACTATTATTGCTATTATACTATATTCACAGTTTACAATGTGTGTTCACAAACCTGCTCTTTTAAAGCCCCTCAGCCTCCAAAGTACTAGGATTACAGGTGTGGCCACTGTGCCTTGTCTGCATCATTATTTTTTAGTGAAGTTTTCTGTAATTTATTTCAGACAGAAACTATCACCCTCCAGTTTCAGAATTCTGTTCTATTTTATGCTTGCATACTGTGCTGAAGGACACAGAAGTTACTATTTCCACTCATTTTCTAGAAGTCATTGTTATGGAACACAGGACATTCAGATGGTGGTAATAATTCCCACATTGTGTGTTATATTGCTAGGCATGAAAAGGATATTTAACATGTTATCTCATCTCCACCCCAAAACTAGTGCCTATCCATATAGGTCATATCCATATCAGAAATTGCAGTATTTTCTACTCTGTCACTCAAGCCAGAAACTTTGCTAAGAGTCACACTTGCTTTCACCCTTTTCCTCCTTCTTTCCATCCACTTCCAAGATCTTTGATCCTACCTTCAGTGTGTTTCTTGGATCACACGGCAGAATAAAAGTTTTTAGAATGCAAATCTGGACAGGTCCCTCTCCACCTGAAGCATTTCAGTGGCTTATATTTCACTTAGAAGAGAGCCCAGACTTCTGCCAGGGCCAGCAACGTTCTCCTCTCCATCTTATCACAGGCCTTTCTTCCCGCCTCACCTCTTGTGCCCTAGAAATGTCTTTATTTCCAGAACATAGCAAGCTCTTCCTGTCCCGGCATGTCTCATTCCTCTCTCTGGAATGTTCTTCTCTTCGGCTATTTATTCATTTATTTAATTATTTAGAGATGGAGTCTCACTCTGTCACACAGCTGGTGTGCAGTAGCACAATCTCGGCTCACTGCAAGCTCCATCTCCCAGGATCAAGCAATTTTACTGTCTCAGCCTCTTGAGTAGCTGGGATTATAGGCATACACCACCAGGCCTGGCTAATTTTTGTATTTTTAGTAGAGACCAGGTTTCACCATGTTGACCAGGTTGGTCTCAAACTCCCAACCTCAAATAATCTGCCTGCCTCCAACTCCCAAAGTGCTGGGATTACAGGCATTAGCCACCATGCCTGGCCCCCTTTGCTCTTTGACTGATAGTCTCCTTCTCGATTCTCTGGTCTCAGTAAGTCTCACTTCCTCAGAGAGCTTTTCCCTGGCCTTTTAAACTCTCCCACTGCCTACCTTCTTCATGGTACTTACCACACTTTGCAGTGTTTCATCTGTTTGTTGCCTTTTTTATTATCTGATTCCTATCCCAGTCAGTAAGATCCTGGAGTACCAAGACTATGTTTTTTCTTGTCTGTTTTACTTCTGGCACCTAGTAAACTGTCTGGCACTTTCTAGAAACCAAGTAAAATACTTGGTGAATGACTGACTAATCCTCCAAAGAGACTTCTGACATACATACCATTTCACAGATCAGGAAACAGGCTCAGCCAGATGAGGTCACTTACACAGGGCCCCCAGCTAGTGCCACGGATGACCTGGCATCCAGCTGGGCCAAGGCATAGTCTGACTCTATTGTCCTTTCCACTCCACTCCCCTAGCCTTGTCCCCTTCCATTTGAAATGAGTATGTCCAGCCTGGGCAACATAGGGAGATCCTGTCTCTAGCAAAAAATAATTTTTTTTAATTAGCCAGGCATGGTGGTATGCACTTGTAATCCCAGTTACTTGGGAAGCTGAAGCAAGAGAATCATTTGAACCTAAGTAGCAGAGGTTGCAGTGAGCCAAGATCATGCCACTGCACTGCAGCCTGGGTGACAGAAGGAGACTGCCTCAAAACAAAATTAAAATTAAATGAATACTGATGTCAGATTAATCTTGGGTTTAACAGTTTTAAGTCACTCATTCTCTCCAAAATGTTTAATTGTGCAATGCCTAACAATACATCTAAATGTCTAAGCTGGCCAGGCATGGTGGCCCACACATATCAGCCTAGCACTTGGGAGGTCAAGGCAGGTGGATCAGCTGAGATCAGGGATTTGAGTCCAGCCTGGCCAACATGGTGAAACTTTATCTCTACTAAAAACACTAAAATTGCTGGATGTGGTGGTGCATGCCTGTTATCTCAGCTACTCGGAATGCTGAGGCAGGAGAATTGCTTGAACCTTGGAGGAGGAGGTTGCAGTGAGCCAAGGTAGTGCCACTGCACTCCAGCCTTGGTGACAGAGTGAGACTCCATCTCAAAAAATAATTTAAAAAATAAATAATAAATAAATGTCTAAGCTTTTCTGCCGCCACAGTGTGGCCTTACTGCTCCCTCATATACGGTGCCTTTCACCTGCCTCCTTTCATTCTCTTCACTTTCTTCTCCTTCCAGATGTTCATACACCCAGTCTCCCTACCTGGGAAATCACAGCCTCATTAACAGCTCAGCTATCGTACGTTCTATTTCCTCATGAAGTTGAACTCAATTGCTGCAGCCTCCAAATAGCAATTTAAATCGGCTTCAGCATAACTGTTTTTCTCCTTGTTTCCTGTGTTAGTATTATGTCACCAACTTTGCGGGGATAAGGTCATATACCCCTCTAGAGCATACCATAATGATGAAACATCTTTAGCTATAACCCCTCTAGACCCCAATACTTGCCCCCAAGGGAATGTGTGATTTTTACTCTCCATTATAGAAAAAAATTCACCCCACCAAACCCAAAGAACAGACTCAGAGACCCAGAGAACAGTGAAAGTGAGACTTTTTTTTTTTTTTTTGAGACTGAGTTTCGCTCTTGTTACCCAGACTGGAGTGCAATGGCACGATCTCGACTAACCACAACCTCCACCTCCTAGGTTCAAGCAATTCTCCTGCCTCAGCCTCCTGAGTAGCTGGGACTACAGGCACGCGCCACCATGCCTAGCTAATTTTTTTGTATTTTTAGTAGAGACGGGGTTTCACCTTGTTGACCAGGATGGTCTCGATCTCTTGACCTTGTGATTCACCAGCCTCGGCCTCCCAAAGTGCTGGGATTACAGGCTTGAGCCACCGCGCCTGGCTGAAAGTGAGACTTTTAATGATGGTCTGGCAATATCGGGTGTCTGGCAGCAGGCACACCCAGCACAATTTCAACAAGTTTATCCCCTAGTGTGCAGGTCCCTTTCCTGGTTCCTCATAGGCTGAGTACTTTGGGGACACAACCTTCCCTGACATCACCTATTGTTTTTGGGGCTTTAGGTGTTTCTTTAGGGTTGTCCTGCTGCATCTTGTTGCTGCCCACATTGCAATCCTAGTCAGCTCAGGGGCTCTTCAAGTATTTGACTTATGACTTAAGTAGCTGGGTAGGCTAATAAGAACAGACCAAATGAGATATTTTGCAGGCTAGTAAACTTTCATCTTAGACTAAACTTCTTTGGTTCAGGTGAGGGCAACTAAGGGGGTGGGGGTGAGAAGCAGGCATTGGCTATCCAAGCAGACTCCTGACTTGGATATCCAGGCTCCTGCCAGGGCCTAGTATAGCCTGTTTCTTCTGTAGTTTGCTGACCTATGCTGATTTAAGGCACTTAAATGTCTTGGAAATGGACCACTGTATACATTATTTCTTACAACTAGCTAATTTTGAATTTTTTTGGCAAAGATGGGGGTCCAACTCTGTTGCCCATGCTGGTCTTGAACTGTTGGCCTCAAGTGATCCTCCTGCCTCAGCCTCCCAAAATGCTTGGATTACAGGTGTGAGTCACCTGTTAGGCCAGATTTGTTTAAATAAAGAGAGTTTAAAGGACTCCAACTAGGAGCTATTGCAGTAACCTGGGCCAGATATGATTATAGCCAGGTGAAAACAAAGATAAAAAGTAGGAAGACAGGAGAAAAGTTGGAAGGGGTGCAACCAACAGGACTTGCAAGTAAGCACATCTGGTGCCAAAGGTCAGGAAAATCCGAAGATTCCCAGGTCTCCAGGTGATGAGGCCAGATAAGGTACATGGTAGTGCTGGCAGATGGAGGGGAGTGCATTCCACCACACAGTCGGTCCACACACTCTGGCTGCAAAGGGCTAGGGACTGCATGTCTACAGCTTGCTGCCTGAATTTGGTCAACTCAGTCTCACTGCCTGTCTTCACAGTTTCAAAATGAATTCTAAACAAACCCTTCTCTGGCTTTTTTTTTTTCTAGAGGCAGAGTTTCTCTATCGCCCAGGCTGGAGTTCGGTGGTGCGATCTTGGCTCACTGCAACCTCCGACCCTGGGATCTAGTGATTCTTTTGCCTCAGCTTTCCAAGTAGCTGGGATTACAAGCTCCTGCCACCATGTCTGGCTTTTTTTTTTTTTTTTAAGTAAAGATGGGGTTTCACCATGTTGGCAAGGCTGGTTTTGAACTCCTAATCTGAGGTGATCCACCAGCCTCAGCCTTCCAAAATATTAGGATTACAGGTGCGAGCCACTGCGCCTGACCTCCAACTTGTTTTAAGAATCCAGTAACATCACTATGTTTAACAATTCACTTAGATATTCAGAAGGAGCGGATGTGAACTTTTAATGAAATTTGTGCTAAATAAATTAGATCAAAGTAAGTGAATTCCATGAAGCCAAGAATGATGTCTTCTGGATATGCTGCCTGGTAACTCCTCCTTCAGTGCACTGTGCCTCTTGACAAGTATCATAGGTAGCAGGGACAGAGGAGGTGGGTGGGAGCAAAGGAATAGAGGCATGGTGACATCCACCCCCACCATGCCTGTGTTGAAAAAAGAATCCACGCTTTGAAAAGAGGAAGAAATGGGGAGCACAGAAAGCCAAGAAGCCAAGCAGGCTTGCCTGGATATGCACTAAATCCCTTAAATTGGTTTTAATTCAATGATACAGCTAATTAAGGGATTTTTTAAAAGTTCCTACTTGGCATGTGAATAGCTTTTCCCCCACCCCATCCACCCCTTTCTATAATACAATCATTTAATAATGGTTTCCCATGTGTAAAATATTTGCTTGGTTCAATCACAGATAGACACTTGATGTTCAAATTTACTGAGGAAGAAGCTATTCACATGCCAAGTAGGAACTTTTAAAAAATCCCTTAATTAGCTGTATCATTGAATTAAAACCAATTTAAGGGATTTAGTGCGTATCTAGGCAAGCCTGCTTGGCTTCTTGGCTTTCTGTGCTCCCCATTTCTTCCTCTTTTCAAAGCCTGGATTCTATTTTCAAACCTGGGAAAAGAGGTCCTCAAGGTGGGAGGTGAAGGCAGGAGGATCGAAAAATCAGGAGTTCAAGACCATCCTTGTCAATATAGTGAGATCTTGTCTCTAGAAAAAAGAATATTTGGCTGGTTCTGGTGGTGCATGCCTTTGGTCCCAGCTCCTCAGAATGCTGAGGCAGGAGGATCACTTGAGCCCAGGAATTTGGAGCTGCAGTGGGCTGTAATCATGCCACTGCAGTCCAGCCTGTGTGGCAGAGCAAGACCCTGTCTAAAAATAACAAAAAGGCAGGCTCAGTTGCTCACACCTGTAATCCCAGCACTTTGGGAGGCTGAGGCAGGAGGATCTCTTGAGGCCAGGAGTTTGAGACCAGCCTGGGAAACACAGTGAGACCCTGTCTCTATGTATTAAAAAAAAAAAAAAAAAAAAGGCTGGACACAGTGGCTCACTCATGTAATCCCAGCACTTTGGGAGGCCAAGACAGGTGGATCACAAGGTCAGCAGTTAAAGACCAGCCTGGTCAACATGGTGAAATGCTGTCTCTACTAAAAATACAAAAATTAGCTGGGCATGGCAGCATATGCATGTAATCTCTGCTACTCAGGAGGCTGAGGCAGGACAATTGCTTGAACTGGGACCCAGGAAGCAGATGTTGTAGTGAGCTGAGATTGCGCCACTGTACTCCAGCCTGGGCAACCGAGTGAGACTCTGTCTTAAAGAAAAAAAAGGTGTTTGGGAACTTCCACTGCCACAATGTAGACATCCACTGCTGGAGGACTGTTTTGCATCATAACCAAGACACGTGGCCCGAGAGCCTGTGATGATTATTTGTGTTTGTGCAAACTCTAGAGGAGACAAGCTCCTGGACCAAAAGGCACCTGTAACTGTCTTGAGCAGACATATGAGGAGAGACAGGTCATTGTCTCCAGCATCAAAGGAATGAACCAAGACGTTGATTTTGAAGAGCCAACACTTTCCCAAGAAGCCTCCACAGTGTGACCTCACAAGGCCTCCACGAGCACTGAGTCAGAATTAAGGCATCTAAGGCTGGGCCATATTCTTGCAGAGGCCCTGCTCAAAACTTGGCCTCAAGTAATCAAAAGATGTTGGTTTGGCGCTCCTCACCAGATGTCCTGCTCCCACTCTTGCCCTTTCATAGCCAGTCTCTTCACAAGCAGCTGGAATGTTTTTGTGTTTTTTGTGTTTCTGTTTTTTTTTTTTTTTCTTTGTGAGACAGTCTCTCTCTGTCACCCAGGCTGAAGTGCAGTGGTGTGATCTCTGCTTACTGCAACCACCACCTCATGGGTTCAAGCAATTCTCATGCCTCAGCCTCCCAAGTAGCTGGGATTACAGGCACCTGCTACCATGCCTGGCTTATTTTTTAGTAGAGACAGGTTTTACCATGTTGGCCAGGCTGGTCTTGAACTCCTGACCTCAGGTAATCCACCTGCCTTGGCCTCCCAAAGTGCTGAGATTACATGTGTGAGCCACCGAACCTGGACGTTTTTTGTTTTTAGAGATAAGGTGTAGCTCTCTCACTCAGGCTGGAGTGCAGTGGTGAAATTATGGCTCACTGTAGCCTCTATCTCCTGGGTTCAAGTGATCCTCCCACCTCAGCCTCCTGAGGAGCTGGGACTATAGGCAAATGCCACTACATGTTTTTTTTTTTTTTTTTTTAAGACAGAGTTTCACATTTGTTGTCCAGGCTGGGGTGCCCAGTCTCAGCTCACTGCAAACTCTATTTCCTGGGTTCAAGTGATTCTCCTGCCTCAGCCTCCCAAGTAGCTAAGCTTACAGGCATCCACTACCCACACCTGGCTAATTTTTGTATTTTTAATAGAGATGGGGTTTTGCCATGTTGGCCAGGTTGGTTTCAAACTCCTGACCTCAGATGATCCAGCTGCCTTGGCCTACCATAGTGCTGGGATTACAGGAATGAGCCCCTGGAAAAGCTGTTTAATTTTTTAAAAGTTGTTTTTGCAAAGACAGTGGTCTTGTATGTTGCCCAGGCTAGTGGCAAACTCCTAGCCTCAAGTGATCCTCCCCCTTGAGCCTCCCAAAGTGCTGGGATTATAGGCATGAATCACAGTGCACAGCCTCATTCTCTTTTAATTAGCTCACTTTCAATTTCCTATTACAGAAATACCATCAAATAGAAAATGTCAATGTTAAGTAGGATTTCCATGTAAAGGTGGCAAATCACAAAATCTCCCTTCCTTGATGCTAATTCATTCCCCCCCTCCACCTTTTTTTTGAGATGCAGTCTCACTCTGCTGCCCAGGCTGAAGTGTAGTGGCACAATCTTGGCTCACTGCAACCTCTGGCTCACTTAAACGTCTACCTCCCAGGTTCAAGCAGTTCTCCAGCCTCAGCCTCCTGAGTAGCCAGGATTACAGGTGTGTACCACCATGCCCAGCTAATTTTTGTATTTTTAGCAGAGACAGCATTTCACTATGTTGGTCAGGCTGATCTCGAACTCCTGACCTCAGGTGATCCACCTGCCTTGGCCTCTCAAAGCTCTGGCATTACAGGCATTAGTCACAGTTCCTGGCCCCTTGATACTTATTCATTCTAATGACATTTATTTTGTGCCTACTATGTGCCAATTACTAGATTAGGTTCTGAGAATGAACAAGATGAGACTCCTGTCATAGGGAGCTTCTATTCTGATTCGGCATGAGTTTGGGAGAACATGCAGACAAGCAATTCAATAAATAACAAGCTGATTTTTGAGTATGATATCTGCTTTGATAGAACCAGGCAGGACAAGGCAATGCAGAGGAGGATGATTCCCCCTTCACAGGATGAGGGAGGATTTCCCTGCAGAGGTGATGTGTGAGCTGAGGTCTGAAACATGAGAAAAATCCAGCTATGGCAGGAGGTGTGGGAAGTCCATTTGAGGCAGAGAAGAGCATGTGCAAAGGTCCTTAAGAGGGAAACCACTTGGCATTTACAGGAGCAGAAAAGAAGCCCAGATCCCTGATGCACAATTAGCAAGATGAAAAGAATAGAGGGTGGCAGCCAGGGTCAGATCATGCTAGGATTGGTTTATTTTTTAAGGAGACATAATCTCGCTCTGTCACCCAGAATGGAATGCAGCAGGGCAATCATAGCTCACCGCAGCCTCAACCTCCTGGGTTCAAGGGGTCCTGTCATCTCAGTTCCCAAGTAGCTGGGACTATAGACAGAAACTCCACCAGGACTGGCTAATTTTTTTTCATTGTTATTAGTGATGGGAGTCTTGCTGTGTTGACTAGGTGGGTCTCAAACTTCCAGACTCAAGTTATCCTCCTATCCTGACCTCAAAATACACTGGAATTACAGGTTTGTACACTACATCTGGCCAAATTGGGGGTTTAAAAATGCTTTACTTTTAATTTTTGTGAGTACAGAGTAGGTGTATATATTTATGGTGTGCATGAGATGTTCTGATACAGGCATGCAATTGTAATAATCACATCAGGGTAAATAGAATACACCTCACTTAAGCATTTATTCTTTGTTTTACAAACAATTTAATTATGCTCTTCCCCCTGCCCCCTTTTTTTTGAGATGGTGTGTAGCTCTGTCTTCTGTTACAATCTCAGCTCACTGCAATGTCTGCCCCAAGGTTCAAGTGATTCTCCAGCCTCAGCTTCCCGAATAGCTGGGACTACAGGTGCTCAACACTGCCCCCGGCTAATTTTTATGTTTTTAGTAGAGATGGTGTTTCTCCACGTTGGTTAGGCTGGTCTCAAAGTCCTGATCCTCCTGCCTTGGCCTCCCAAAGTGCTGGGATTACAGGCATAAGCCACCATTCCTGGCCTCTTTTAGCTATTTTAAAATATACAATAAATTGTTTACCATTGTCAATCTGTTGTACTGTCAACTACTGCATCTTATTCTTTCTAATTGTATTTTTTGTACCCATTAATTATTCCTATGTACTCCCTCCAGCCCACTACCCTCCCCAGCCTCCAGTAACCATCATTCTACCTCTATCTTCATGAGTTCAATTGTTTTTATTTTTAGCATGCACAAATGACTGGGAGCATGCAAAATTTGCCTTTCTGTGTCTGGCTTATTTTAGTTAACAGTGATCTCCAGTTCTACACTTGTTGTTGCAAATAAAAGATTCTATCCTTTTTAATGGCCGAATAACATTCCATTGTGTACAGGTACCACATTTTCTTTCTCCATTCACCTGTTGATGGACACTTAGATTGCTTTCAAATCTTGGCTATTGTGAATAGTATTGCAATAAATATAGAAATGTAGATATTTCTTTGATGTGCTGATTTTTTTCTTTTGGGTATATACCCAGCAGTAGGATTCCTATGTCATAAAAAAGCTCTTTTTAGTTTTTTGAGGACCCTCCAAACCATTCTCCATGGTGGTTGCAATAATCTACATTCCCACCAACAATGTACCAGGGTTCCCTTTTCTCCACACTCTCATTAGCATTTGTTACTGCCTGCCTTTTGGATATAAGCCATTTTAACTGGGGTGGGATGATAGTTCATTGTAGTTTTAATTGGCATTTCTCTGATGATCAATGATGTTGAGGACATTTTCATACACCCGTTTGCCATTTATATGTCTTCTTTTGAGAAATGTCTATTCTTATCTTTTGCACATTTTAAATCATATTATTAGAGCTTTTTTTCCTATTTATTTTTTCCCCTGAGCTCCTTATAGACTCTGGTTTTTAATCCCTCATCAGATGAATTCAGGATTGGGTTTTGTCTTAATTTTACACCGAACTCGAAACCATTAAATGCTGTCAAGTGGAGAAGTGACCTGATATTTATATTGGAAGATGCCTTTGTGTATTTGCTATCTATTACTGTGTAACATACCAGCCTGGCATAGTGACTCACACCTGTAATCCCAGCACTTTGGGAGGCCGAGGCAGGCAGATCACAAAATCGGGAGTTTGAGACCAGCCTGGCCAACATTATGAACCCTGTCTTTACTAAAAATACAGAACTTAGCCAGGTGTGGTAGCACACACCTGTAATCCTAGCTACTCAGGAGGCTGAGACAGGAGAATCACTTGAACTCCAGAGGCAGAGGCTGCAGTGAGCTGAGATCATGCCACTGCACTCCAGCCCATGGGACAAAGTAAGAGAGTGAGACTGTCTCAGAAAACAAACAAGAAAAAAAAAAAAACACCCAAGGCATCAAGTTACAATGATGTTTATTAGTCTTCTCACACTTCTGGAGGCTGACTAGACTCACTTAGGCAGTTCTGGCTCAGGATGTGGTTGCCTTCAAACAGTATGGTGTTAGAATAGTGTCAAAGGTTTCCTTGCTCAAATATCCCCTGGTTAATGTGCACTGTCAGCCAGGGCTTAGCCGGGGCTGCCTGGTGGAATACCCACACATAACCTCCCTACATGGCCTGGGCTTTCTCACAAAATGGCTAATGGGTTCTAAGTGCACACCTCCCAGGAAGGAGAGCCAAGAGGAAACAGTATCATCTTTTAAGACCTAACTTTGGCAGGTCATGAGCAGCACTTCTACTGTATTCTACTTACAGAAGCAGGGGTCTAGGCTCATTTTCAAGGGAAGAGAAACTGAATTCTATCTCTCCATGACAAGTGCAAAAAAAATTGCAGACAACTATTCACAATAGTGAAGAGATGGAATCAACCTAAGTTTCCTTCCATTGATAGGAAAAAGAATAAAGAAAATGTGGCAGCCGGGTGTGGTGGCTCACACCTATAATCCTAGCAATTTGGGAGGCCAAGGTGGGCAGATCACCTGAGGTCAGGAGTTTGAGACCAGACTGGCAATCATGGTGAAACCTGTCTCTACTAAAAGTACAAAAATTAGCAGGATGTGGTGGTGCACACCTGCAATCCTAGTTATTTTGAGAGGCTGAGGCAGGAGAATCGCTTCAACTTGGGAGGCAAGGGTTGCAGTGAGCTGAGATTGCACCACTGCACTCCAGGCTGGGTGACAGAGACTCCATCTCAAAAAAAAAAAAAAAAATCAAAGTGAATCAGAGAATAAAAGAGCTACATTAAAGCAACTGAAAAATTTTGAAAATTAGAGATAGTGGTCTAACACTGCTATCAATAGTAGTGTTGTCAATAACCCTGAGTTAGAGAACCTAAATGAAACAAAACAAACAAACAAACAAAAACAGCGCTGGGCATAGTGGCTCACATGTATAATCCCAGTGCTTTAGAAGGCTAAATTGGGAGAATAGCTTGAGGCCAGGAGTTCCAGAAAAGCCTGGGCAACATAGCAAAACCCCATCTCTAGAAAAGTAACAAAAACTAGCCAGGTGTGGTGGTGCACACGTGTAGTCATAGCTATGAGGGAGGCTGAGGCAGGAAGATTTTTTAAGCCCAGAGGTTTAAGGCTGCAGTGAGCTACGATTACACCACTTTCTTCCAGAACCTGGGTGACAGAGCAAGGCCTTGTCTTGAAAGAAGGGAAAAAATGTAAGAATGGAAGGAGTAAGGGAATAAAGAAAAAAGAGAGAAAGGGAGGGAGGCAGGGAGGGAAGAAGGAGGGAAGGAATGGAGGGAGGGAGGGAAAGGAGAGAGTGAAAAAGAAAGAAGGAAAGGAAGGAATGCAGAGATAGAGAAGTACATAATCAGTAGTCAAAGGGCACACCATACATTTGGAAAAACTAATACAGAATGACTGACCTAGAGCCAACCCTGGCTAAGCTACTGAACTTCAATGATTAAAAAAAAAGTACTCCACTGGCCTGTCGGCAGGATAATATAACACACAAGCCAGGCTCAGACCTTCCCATAGCCCCAGCCAGAACCAGATGACAATAGAGTCCGAACTTAAAGAACTAAAAAAAAAATGAATCAAGAATACTCTCTCAAGAGAGATGTCATCCAAGTATACAAGCATTAAACAGAAACTATCAAACCAATTTTAAAAATACAGCAGCTGTGGGTGAAGAAACTACAGATTAAAAAGAATCATGACACATTTATCTTTTTCATAATTGTAATGAATGTTGAATGAAAAGGTATCACTTGCACATAGGCATTTATCTGAAGTTCAGAATTCTCCCACCTTACTTTAGTTTCTTCAGCTTCTGTTGTATCAGGGAAATGAAACATATATATTTAAACTAAACACAAACAAAATATGTAGTTATTTTTCATCAATTTATCTATTCATCTACCTATTTGTACAAAAAGAGTTTTGAATTAATTATCACCTTTTCTTTTTGTGAGACAGAGTCCCACTCTGTTACCCAGGCTGGATCGGAATGGTACAATCTCAGCTCACTGCAACCTCTGCTTCCCGGGCTCAAGTGGTTTTTGTTTCTCAGCCTCCTGAGTAGTTGGGGTTACAGGCGCCCACCACGATGCCTGGATAATTTTGGAAGTTTTAGTAGAGACAGTGTTTCACCATGTTGGCCAGGCTGGCCTCAAACTCCTGACTTCAAGTGATATACCCACCTCGGCCTCCCAAACTGCTGAGATTGCAGGCATGAGATATAGCACCCGGCCGTATCACCTAATGTTGTGCTATTTCTTAGTAACTGAAAATTTCATGATTTGTTACTTCTCTCTCTCTCTCTCTAACAGGGTCTCACTTTGTTTCCCAGGCTGAAGTCTCAAACTCCTGGGTTCTAGTGATCCACCTGCCTCAGCCTCCCAAGTAGCTGGGACTGCGGTGCTCATTACCATAACTGGTTTATAATTTTTTATAGAGATGGGATCTTGCTATGTTGCTCATGCTGGTCTCGAACTCCTGAGTTCAAGTGATCTGCCTGCCTCAGCCTCCCAAATTGTTGGAATTACAGGCATGAGCCACCATGCCCAGCCTCTTTGCACTTTTCTATAGGACTTAGATTTCTTTATAATAATTACAAATAGTTTTTATAAAAGTCATCGTTATTCTAAACTTTTCAAAATTAAGCAGTAATTAAGAATGAGCTACAGAAAGTAGTATTTATTCAGCATCTATTGTATACTAGATATTTTGCATATAGTGGACCACCTAATTGACATATCAAGGCAGGAATTATAACCTTTATTTTCTGGGAGACAAAATTGACAAAATTATTTCTTAACTCTAGAGTTACATAGCTGCTGCCAAAACAAGTGCCCACCCCAGCAGCCTACCCCTTCTGGTTTTATCAAATTCAACCCCCTACTTCTACCTCCACAGCTGTGTACAAGAATGTATGCGTGCACACACACATACACACACACACACTTCTGCAACATTTCATCTGCCTAGGCCAGGAACTTGTCATGACAAACCAAATGCAATAACTATTTCCTTACAAAAGCTGTTATTCAATACCTCTACGATTTGGGAAATAGTTTCTGATTCCACACTGATGAGGGTCACAACGAGGTTTCAAAAGTAGTAATAATTACAAAGCATCCTAATGAATGTGAAAGGGTATGATGTTCAGATATATACAGCCCTTTGAGATGCTCTGCTGGAAGGTCATTGAGCTGCAAAGTACTACTGACTCATGGTCATCTTGGTCCATGGTCATTAATAATGATACTCTGTACTTCTTTCATATTTGTGCTAAAGATCGTTTCAAAAGCTGGAAGAAGCTTATCAATTTCTGAATATGCAAATATCTCTTTCACAATGTTTATCGTGGGTGTGTGTGCATGTTATGAAAAGATATACACCCAAATATTCACATATAAATATATACACACATACCTACATATATGTTTATAGTATACTAATTAAAAGGTAAATTCTTAATGATCCATAAAAAGAAAATGGCAGACCAGGTGTAGCGCCTCACACTTGTAATCCCAGCACAGCAGGAGGTTGAGCGGGAGGATCACTTGAGCCCGAGTTTGAAACTGGCCCAGAAAAGATGGTGAGACCCTGTCTCTACACAAATATAAAAATTAGATGGGCATGGCAGCTCTTCCAGCTACTCAGGAGGCCAAGGTGGGAGGATCACTTAAGCCTAGAAGGCAGGAGTTGCAGTGAGCTGAGATCACACCACTGCACTTCATCCTGAATGACAAAGCAGTAACTTGTCTCAAAAAAGAAAAGAAAAAATTGATATCCCAGAAAACTTTAAAATATCTATATATTCACAAATGTATATAACCATAGTATATTAATCAAAAAGTAAATTCTTAGTAGTTCATGGCAAGCAAAGGACAGGCCATGGATGATGGTTCATGTTTGTAATCTCAGCACTTTGAGAAGCCCAGGAAAGAGGATTATTTGTGTCCAAAAGTTTAAGACCAGCCTACCTGAACAACATGGTGAAACCCTGTCTATATTAATAAAAAAATTAGCCGGTCTTGGTGGCATGCACCTATAATCTCAGCTACTCAGGAGGCTGAGGTAGGAGAATCACTTAAACTCAGGAGGCTGAGGCTACAGTGAGCTGAGATCCTGCCACTGCACTCTAGACTGGGCAACTGAGTGAGACTCCATCTCAAAAAAAAAAAAAAAAAAAAAAAGACCACCCTAAGCAACAGAGTAAGAACCAACCTCTTAAACCAAATCAGAAATTAGTCAGAAATGGCAACATCTGCCTGTAGTCCCAGCTACTGAAGATGATGACTGGGGAAAATCAGTGGAGGCCAAAAGGCCAAGGTTGCAGTGAAGCCATGATCATATAATGACACCCAAGCCTGGGTGACAGAGCAAGAGGATTAAAAAAAAAGTGAACAGTAAAAAATATAAAAAAAAAAGAAGACATGAAATGAGCAGCTACCATGTCCAGGACAAAGACAAACAGCCAAAGCAGAGGCCCATTCCGCTCTGAATAACCAGAAGACAAGAAAAACAATGAGACATTAAATAAAACAGACCACATTGTAAAATGACATAGGCAGAATTTACTACAAATAGGTCAGAAATATACTTTCAAGATTAAAAGTAGACATAGGCATTTAGTCAAGGCACACTGCTAGGAACTAAACACATGAGAGTCCAGGGAAGCTTTGGGATTCTAGATGCAGTTGAAAATCAAAGACATATAGAGCTGGATCGAGAAGAGGCCATTATAACGCAAGTGTGCTACAGAAAAAGTCACCATGAGAGGAGATGAGACTTGAGTGTCCATTAAGAGGCAGGAGAAAGCCTGAAGAGGCCATCGTGAGGCAGGAACTGAGGTAAAAAAGTCCATGGCAAAACAGAAGCTGCATCTTCAGAGGCAGACATGACTAAGCAGATGGTCTTGGAGACGCCAGTGTGTACTAAAGACCTGCCAAAAGGGTTGAAAAACAGGTATTAAATAAGCCTCAGAAGGCCCACATGAGATAACAGCTAGGCTTTGATAGACTGCTTTGAGGAAAGCACTGTGTCTGTCTGGATCACCAGGAGGCCAAAGGAGGGCCTGAAAAGTCCATTTGAGGAAGGCTGAGGTGTAGAGGTTACCGAGAGTTGGGAAGAAGCTGGGCCTATGATGCTTCTTGCAAGGAAAGACTTGGGCTTTCAGACACAGCAGGGAGGAAGAGCTGGGCCAAAAGAGGCTGACCTAAAGACATTCTGGGAATGGAGAGGATGCCAGAAGGCCAACGCTGGGCCCGGGAGGGCCACCGGGAGGCACCAGCTTGGTCAGATGAGGCTACAGGGAGTCCGGGGGAGGGCCTGAGGATAAAGGCTGCCCCAGAGGCAGGAGCTGGGCCTGAGAAGAGGCCACGGTGATGCCACGAGCTGGGCCTGGAGGGTCCACTGAAAGGTGGAGGCTGGGCCTGGAGGGGCCTGGCATAGGCAGGAGCTGGGCCTGGGGAGGCCAGGCCCGCAGATGAATCTTTGGGCCTGGACAGGCTGCTGGGAGGCAGGAGCTGGTCCAGGAGAATCTGTGATCGGCGAGCTGGGCCGAGGAAGGCTGCTGCGAGGGAGGACCTGGGCCTACACTCAAGGCCAGCGCGAGGTGAAAGCTGGGTCCGGAGAGGTTTGTCACAGTCATGAGCTGGGCCTCAATGGGACAGTGTGAGGGAGGTGCTGGGCCTGTGGACACAGCCAGGATGCAGGCAAGCAGGCAGGATCTTGGCCTGGGGAAGCCGCCAGTGGGCAGCAACTGGTGCTGGGGAGGCTGTGGGGAGTCCAGAGCTGGGCCTGGAGCGGCCAATGTCAGGCGGTAGCAGGGTCTGTCAAGGCCACCAGGACGCAGGACGGAGGCCTGGAAAGACCCACTTGAGAACACTTCAGACTGACAGAGGAAAGGCCGCTGGAAACTGGCCAGGCAAAAGAAACTGCCAAAAGGCAGGACATGGGCTGGTAGACAGGGCCAGGAGGAGGAGGATCCAGGCCTGGGGAGTCTGCCAGAAGGGAAGCATAGGCTGGACCTCCCAGAGAGGCTGAGGGGAGGCAGGAGCTGGGCCCCAGGGGGCCTTTGGGAGGCAGGAGCTGGCCCTGGAGGGGCCCACGTGAGGACATTTTGCACCCATGGAGAGGAGACGCCAGGAGGGCAGGAGCTGGGCCTGGAGAGGCCGACTTTAGGACCCAATGCTTGGGCCTCCCGAGGCCAGGAGGAGGCGGCAGCAGGAGCCTGGCTGGCAGAAGCCGACTCAGGAACGTCTGGGGCCTGGAGATGCCCTGGGAGCACAGGAGCCGAGCCTGGAGAGGCCACTTGTGAGGCATGAGCCAGGTGGGCCTGGAGAGCCTGAGTCGATGGTCTGAGCTTTCGGGCCTACAAAGGCCGTCGGGAGCTGGGCAGGAGCTGAGTACACAGAGGTTGCTGTGAGGCAAATTCGCATGTTGGGCCTGTAGACGCCATGGGGAGGAGGAGCTGGGCCCTGACAGGCCCACCTGAAGACATTCTGGACATGGAGAGGATGCCAGAAGGCCAACGCTGGGCCCGACAGGGCCCCCTGGGAGGCACTAGCTTGGCCCCAAGGGGACACAGGGAGGCTGGGGGCTGGGCCTGCTGAAAGAGGCTGCCACAAAGGCAGGAGCAGGGTCTGAAGGGTCCTCTGAGAGGCAGAGGTTGGGCCCGAGGGCCTAGCGCAGGCAGGAGCCCAGCGTGGGGAGGCTGGGCCCAGAGAGGAAGCTTCGGGTCTGGACAAGCTGCCAGGAGGCAGGAGCTGGCCCGGGAAGAGTCCGTGACAGGTGAGCTGGGCTAAGAAAGGCCAGTGCAAGGAGGACCTGGGCCCAGACTCGAGACCAGCTCCAGGGGAGAGGTGGGTCCAGAGATATCTGCCACAGGCATGAGCTACGCCTCAACGGGCCAGTGTGACGGAGGCACTGGGCCTGTGGACGCAGCTGGGAGGTAGGCAGGATCTTGGCCTGGAGAAGCCGCCAGCAGGCAGCAGCTGATGCTGGGGAGGCCAGAGCTGGGCCTGGAAAGGCCAGTGTCAGGAGAGAGCTGGGCCTGTTGAGGCCACCAGGAGGCAGAAGGGATGCCCAGAAGGACCCAACTGAGGAAGCTTTGGGCAGACAGATGAAAGGCTGCCGGGAGCTGGCCAGGAGCTGAGCCAAAAAAGGCTGCTGGGGGCTGGGCGCGGTGGCTCACACCTGTAATCCCAGCACTTTGGGAGGCCAAGGCGGGTGGATCACGAGGTCAAGAGATCGAGACCATCTTGGTCAACATGGTGAAACCCCATCTCTACTAAAAGAAAAATACAAAAGATTAGCTGGGCATGGTGGGGTGTGCCTGTAATCCCAGCTACTCAGGAGGCTGAGGCAGGAGAATTGCCTGAACCCAGGAGGCAGAGGTTGCAGTGAGCCGAGATTGTGCCATTGCACTCCAGCCTGGGCAACAAGAGCGAAACTCCATCTCAAAAAAAAAAAGAGGCTGCTGGGGGCAAAACTTGGGCCCGTAGACATGACCAGGAGGAGGATCCAGGCCTAGAGAGACTGCCAGTAGGGAGGCAGAGGCTGGGCCTCCAGGACAGGCCAATGGGAGGCAGGAGCTAAGCCCAGGGCGCCTTTGGGAGGCACGAGGTGGCTCTGGTGGGGCCCACCTGATGACGTTTTGCACCCATGGGGAGGAGATGCCACAAGGGCAGGAGCTGGGCCTGGAGAGGCCGAATTCAGGACCCAATGCTTGGCCCTGCAGAGGCCAATAGGAGGAGGCTGGAGCCGGGCATGCAGAAGCCAACTCTGGGACATCTGGGGCCTATAGGCACCCTGGGTGGGCAGAAGCTGAGCCTGGAGAGGCCAACATGAGGACTACCTGGAAAGCCTGAGTCAAGGGCCTGAGCTTTTGGGCCTACAAAGGCCTCCGGGAGCTGACTGCGAGGTGAGGCCGGAAGGTTGGACCTTAGAAGCCGCCGGGAGGAGGAGCTGGGCCCCAAGAGGCTGACCTGAAGACATTCTGGACAAGGAGAGGATGCCAGAAGGCCAACACTGGGCACAGGAGGGTGCCTGGAGGCACCGGCTTGGCCCAAGGGGGCCACGGTGAGGCCAGGGACTGGGACTGTGGAGACAGGCTGCCACAGAGGCAGGAACTGGGCTGAGCGGAGGCCACGGTGAGGCCACGAGCTGGGTCTGGAGGATCCACTGAGAGGCGTATGCTGGGCCTGGAGGGGCCTGGCGCAGGCAGCAGCCAGGCCTGGGGAGGCCGGGCCCGGTGAGGAAGCTTCGGGCCTGGACAGGCCGCCGAGAGGCAAGAGCTGTCCTGGGAGACTCCATGATAGGTGAGCTGGGCTGAGGAAGACCCCTGCAAGGGAGGGCCTGAACCCAGACTCAAGGCCAGCATGAGGCGAGAGTTGGGTCTGGAGAGGTTAGCCAGAGGCATGGGCTGGGTCCCAAAGGGCCAGTGTGAGGGAGGCGCTGGGCCTGTGGATGCAGCCGGGATGCAGACAGGCAGGCAGACAGGCTGGCAGGCAGGATCTTGGCCTGGGGAAGCCGCCAGCAAGCAGCAGCTGGTGCTGGGGAGGCTGTGGAGAATCCTGAGCTGGGTCTGGAGCAGCCAATGTCAGGCGGTAGCAGGGCCTGTCAAGGCCACCAGGAGGCAGAATGGAGGCCCAGAAAGCCCCACTTGAGAAAGCTTCGGGTCTACAAAAGGAAGATCGCTGGAAGCTGGTCAGGAGCCAAGCCAAAAGAAGCTGCTGGGCGGCAGGACGTGGTCCAGTAGACGCAGCCAGGAGGATCTGGGCCTGGGGAGGCCGCCAGAAGGGAGGCATAGGCTGGACCTCCCAGAGAGGCTGAGGGGAGGCAGGAGCTGGGCCCCAGTGGGCCATTGGGAGGCAGCAGCTGGTCCTGGAGGCGCCCATGTGAGGATGTTTTGCGTCCATGTGGAGGAGATGCCAGGAGAGCAGGAGCTGGGCCTGGAGAGGCCAACTTCGGGACCCAATGCTTGGCCTCCCAAGGCCAGCAGGAGAAGGCCAGAGCTGGGCCAGCAGAAGCCGACTCGGGGACATTTGTGGCCTGGAGGCGCCTTGGGAGGGCAGGAGCCGAGTCTAAAGAGGCTGGGGTGAGGCATGAGCCGGGTGGGCCTGGAAAGCCTGAGTCGATGGTCTGAGCTTTTGGGCCTACTAAGGCTGTCGGGAGCTGGGCAGGAGCTGAGTCCACAGAGGTTGTTGCGAGGCAAATTTGGAAGTTGGGCCTGGAGACGCCGCCGAGAGGTGGAGCTGGGCCCTGAGAGGCCTACCTGAAGACGTTCTGGGCCCGGAGAGGATGTCAGCAGGCCAACGCTGGGCCTGGGAGAACCACTGGGATGCACCGGATTGGCCCAATGGGGTCATGGGAAGGCCAGGGGCGGGGCCTGTTGATACAGGCTGCCATGGAGGCAGGAGCTGGGCCTGAGCAGAGGCCACGGTGATGCCACGAGTTTGACCTGGAGGGTCAACTGAAAGGAGGAGGCTGGGCCCGGAGGGGCCTGGCGCAGGCAGAAGCCAGGCCTGGACAGGCCACCGGGAGTCAGGAGCTGGCTCGGGAGAGACCGTGATAGGCGAGCTGGTCTGAGGAAGGCCGCTGTGAGGGAGGACCTGGGCCTAGACCGAGGCCAGTGTGAGGTGAGAGCTGGGTCCGGAGAGTTCTGCCACAGGCACGGGCTGGGCCCCAATGAGTCAGTGTGAGGGAGGCGCTGGCAGTGTGATGCAGGCAGGAAGGCAGGCAGGATCTTGGCCTGGGGAAGCCACCAGCAGGCAGCAGCTGGTGCTGGGAGGGCTGTGGGGAGTCCAGAGCTGGGTCCAGAGGGGCCAATGTCAGACGGTAGCAGGGCCTGTTAAGGCCACCGGGAGGCAGAACAGAGGCCCAGAAAGCCCCACTTGAGAACGCTTCGGGCTGACAGACGAAAGGCTGCTGGAAGCTGGTCAGGGGCCGAGCCAAAAGAAGCTACCGAGAGGCAGGACGTGGGCAGGAGGAGGATCCGGGTCTGGGGAGTCTGCCAGAAAGGAGACATAGGCTGGACCTCCCGGAGAGGCTGACAGGAGGAAGGAGCTGGGCCCGGGGGGGCCTTTGGGAGGCAGGAGCTGGACTTGGAGGGGCCCACCTGATGACGTTTTGTGCCCATGAGGAGGAGACGCCAGCAGGGCAGGAGCTGGGCCTGGAGAGGCCAAATTCAGGACCCAATGCTTGGGCTTGCTGAGTTCAATAGGAGGAGGCGCGAGCCAGGTCTGGAGAAGCCAACTCGGGGACGTCTGGGGCCCATAGGCGCCCTGGGAGGGCAGAAGCTGAGGCTGGAGAGGCTGGTTTATCAAGTTGTAAATCTTCACATGTAGAATTAATAAGTTCATGCCTGAAAGGTGAGAATAAACATTTAATATTCACTATGCAATATTCAGCAAAATAATATCCACTAGTACATATTTAACATTTAATCATCAAGGGCGGTTTTGAAAAGAAAAGACAGGCTGGGGACAGTGGGTCAGATGTGTAATCCCAACACTTTGAAAGGCCGAGGCAGGTAGATCATGGGTTGAATGTTTGAGACCAGCCTGGCCAACATGGTAAAACCCCGTCTCTATTCAAAACACAGAATTTAGCCTGGTGTGGTGGCAGGTGCCTGTAATCACGGCTACTCAGGAGAATTGCATGAACCCAGGAAGCAGAGGTTGCAGTGAGCCAAGGTCATATCATTGCACTCCAGCTGGGGTTAACAAGAGCAAAACTCCGTCTCAAAAAAAAAAAAAAAAAAAAAAAAAAAAAAGATAAAGCTTTGTTTTTCAATACCCTTAGGAAGAGAAGAAAGAAAATTATTATAGACAATAAAGAACACAACCTAAACAGTAATGTTTTTTTGATTTGGAGTCTTGCTGTCACCCAGGCTGGAGTGCAATGGCATGATCTCAGCTCACTGCAACCTCCACCTTCCGGGTTCAAGCAATTCTCCTGCCTCTGCCTCCAAAATAGCTAAGATTATAGGCACCTGCCACCATGCCTGGCTTATTTTTGTATTTTTAGTAGAGACTGGGTTTCACCATTTTGGGCAGGATGGTCTCAAACTCCTGATCTCAGATGGTTCACCTATCTTGGCCTCCCAAAGTGCTGGGATTACAGGCATGAGCCATAGCACCCAGCCTGTAAATACTATTTGGAAGCAGCCTTTTGCTACTATCTGCTGGTGACCTTTAATATAATCCTCCTCCTTTGGCTGCTGCACAATGGTGCATTTTAGGTTACACTTTCCTCTGCACTGAAAGGACGAGATCAATGTTCTTTACCACTTCAACCTTGTGAGCATGCTATTTTAAAAGAAATAACTTTCCACAAAGAATTTATGGAATGTGAAATAACAATAGTAAGCAGAGGCTGGTTTACATTAAAAGAGGCATAATAACCAAAGTTAGCACAAGAAGATTGTTTGGATCCAGATATAAACCAAACAATGAGCTGACACCAAAAAATCATTGTTAAATTTGTCAGATGTGATGAGACAGTGGCTGTTCAGGGATGCACACTGAACAGGTAAAATGATGTGAAGATTGTAATTTGCTTCACAATATTCCTGCAAAGGGAGGAAAAGAAATAGGACAAAATGCAGGAGAATCTTAATGATCACAGAAATTGAGGAATGGGTATTTTAGTGTTCATCATACTATTTTCTCTACTTTTGAATAGGTTTAAAAACTGTAATAAAAAGGTAAAAAAAAAAAAAAAAAAAAAGCCAGGCACAGTGGCTCATGCTTGTAATCCCAACACTTTGAAAAGCGAAGGCAGGTGGATCACTTGGGTCAGGAGTTCAAGACCAGCCTGGCCAACATGGTGAACCCCTGTCTCTATCAAAAAAAAAAAAAAAAAAAAAAAATGCTGGATGTGGTGGCAGGTACCTGTAGTCCCAGCTACTCAGGAGGCTGAGGCAAGAGATCAGTTGACCCTGGGAGGCAGAGGCTGCAGTGAGCTACTGCACTCCAGCCTGAACATAGAGTGAGAATCTGCTACTTTTAAGAAGAAAAAGTAAAAATGAATTTACTAATCCCTGTTCTAAAGCCACATCCAAACAGAACTCTAAAGAGAAAGATTCAAGCAATTTACATGGTGCTATTTATTTACAGATCTCCCATGCACCTTTGAATGTAACATTTAAATATTTTGCAACATGATAGTTGGGGGTGGCTCAAACCTGGGCATGGTGGCACTTGGCTGTAGCCCTAGCTACTAAGGAGACTAAGACAGGAGGATAACTTGAGCCCAGGAGTTCTAGCTCAGCCCAGAAAACAATACGACACTCTTTCTTTAAAAAGAAAAGTCAAGGAGCTCACTGATAAATTATTTTAGTGCTATCAACAACTGCTATCAAAACACTACTACAAAATCCAAAATCATATCTATTGCCAGACCTTTCTCCTTACTTCCAACCTCATTTACCAAACTGCCTCCTCTACCTCCACAACTCAACTTGAACGTCAACTTGAAATTAATTAATTAATTAACTTCTTTGTACTTAGATTGGCTTTCCTCTAACATCTAAAGATTTGTCTTAAATTCTTACTCATGTTATTAGCATTAAATTTGAACAGCTCTAGTATAGAAGCTCTTTGACATAAGAAACCCATGTGTTTTTGAGAAGCCATGCAAAATCAAATAATCATCATAGCTGTAAAAAGAAATATGCCTATAAATAAATAACAGTAAAGGATTAGAGGCTTTCAGTCGTACTAGAGAATGATGTTATATAAAATTACTCTAATTATTCTATTAATTCAGCAAGAAAATATATAAACCTAATTCTGACAAACTTTCTTTTTCTTTTTTTTTTTTCTTTAGACAGAGTTTCACTCTTGTTACCCAGGCTGGAGTGCAATAGCGCGATCTCGGCTCACCGCAACCTCCACCTCCTGGGTTCAGGCAATTCTCCTGCTTCAGCCTCCTGAGTAGCTGGGACTACAGGCATGCACTACCATGCCCAACTAATTTTTTGTATTTTTAGTAGAGATGGGGTTTCACCATGTTGACCAGGATGGTCTCGATCTCTTGATCTCGTGATCCACCCGCCTTGGCCTCCCAAAGTGCTCGGATTACAGGCTTGAGCCACTGCGCCCGGCCCAAACTTTCTATAAAATAAAAAAAGAACCATTTGTTGGGGTTGAGAGTAAAAACTGGAAGTTTTAGAAAGAGGTGAGGCCAATTACAGAATGTGCTCATCACGCATCATCAAGGCTGTCCCAATCACACCCTCTGCCTCATTATCCCCCCATTCCACTTAATTCTTTCCCAGACCATAACACCTTCTTACACAGTAAATATCTCCTATTTAGTACACTTTCCCCACCAGATTAAATGCTCCAGAATGCATGGGGCAGGACACTGTCTTCCACACTGCCCAGTTTCCAACATCTGACTCACAGGTACCAAAATGACTTCAGGATTATGAGATTGGAAGTAGTGAATATTTCCTCAATACTTGCAGTGGTTCACAGCAATGAAAATCCTAAGATTTCCTCTCTCTCTTTCAGGGACCATAAAGAAAGCAGCAATACTATTAGAGGCATTTGAACCAGAGCAACTCCATCTAAAATGAGGCTGAGAACTACTGAGCTGTGTTCCCAGATAGTTAAGGCATTCTAAGTCACAGGGTAAGAACGTCAGCACAAGACACAGGTCATAAAGACCTTGCTGATAAAATGGGTTGCAGTAAAGAAGCCAGCCAAAACCCACCCAAAACCAAGATGGTGATGAGAGTGGCCTCTGGTCGTCCTCACTGCTGCTACACTCCCACCAACACCATGACAGTTTATAAATGCCATGGCAACGTCTCAAAAGGGAAAGCAGAAAAATAATCCATTCCTGGCTGGGCATGGTGGCTTACACCTGTAATCCCAGCATTCTGGGAGGCCAAGGCAGGTGGATCACGAGATCAGGAGTTCAAAACCAGGCTAGCCAATATGGCAAAACCCCACCTCTACTAAACGAAAATAGAAAAATTAGCCAGGCATAGTGGCAGACATCTGCAATCCCAGCTACTCAGGAGGCTGAGGCAGGAGAATCGCTTGAACCAGGGAGGAGGAGGTTGCAGTCAGCTGAGATCGTGCCACTGTACTCTAGCCTGGGTGACAAGAGGAAGACTCTATCTCAAAAAATAAAAATAAAAAAGGAAAAACAAAGAGGGCTCAAGATGAAGCTGCCAGCTGGTACTCTGCAGTGTAGAGAGGATGAGGGCAGGGGCCTCAAGAGACTGAAAATGAGACAACAGGAGCCAAGGAAGAGCCCACAAGATTTGAACATTTTTATAAAAATAGCTTTAAAAAGAGTATTGGGGGACAGAGGACAATAACTTATTAGAGTTCTGCTGAGAAGCAGAATAAAACAAGGGCAGGGAGCAACTTTGGGTGGCAAAATATGTTGAATGAAAAATTAAAACTAAGTATTTTGAAGTGCTGATGAAGTGTTTAAGGAACAAGCTAGAAAAGACAGGTTGGCTGAGACTGCACCTTCAAATGCCCAGCAGTGGCTACTGCGAAAGCTCTCTCTGTTACTATAGAGCAGCACCCAGGCACAGGTAAAGCCCAAAGAAAAGAGGCTTCCCAATGGTGTCAATCCTCCTGCAGAAAACCTTTGACTGTACAGAAAAATTTACTCAGTAAAAAGCATATTGGGTTCCATTACCTGACTCTCTCCTCTGATGTAGGATTAAAATTTCCATAATCCATGCATATTAAAAACTGTAGGATGGCCAGGCACGGTGGCTCACATCTGTACTCCCAGCAATTTGGGAGGCTGAGGCAGCCGAACCACCTGAGGTCAGGAGTTTGAGACCAGCCTGATCAACATGGCAAAGCCCTGTCTCTACTGAAAATATAAAATTAGCCAAGTGTGGTGGTCATGCCTATAATCCCAGCTAGTCGGGAGGCGGAGGTTGCAGTGAACTGAGATCCTGCCATTGCACTCCAGCCTGGGTGACAGAACAAGACTCCATCTAAATTAAAAAAAAAAATAAATAAGAGAGTCCAGGTGTAGTGGCTCATGCCTGTAATCCCAACACACAGGGAGGAGGGTGAATCAACTCAGGTCAGGAGTTTTAGGCCAGCCTGGCCAAAATGATGAAACCCCATCTCTACAAAAATATAAAAATTAGCCAGGCATGATGGCAGGTGCCTAGAATCCCAGCTACTTGAAAGCCTGAGGCAAGACAATCGCTTGAACCTGGGAGGTAAAGGTTGCAGTGAGCCAAGACCGTGCCACTCTGCACTCCAGCCTGAGCAACAACACTGAAACTCCGTCACACACACACACACAAAAAACTAGTAAGAAAAAACCGGAGCTGAGTCCTACTCATTGTATTTACTTTCCTAAAATAAAACATTATAAAAAACATTACCACCAGGTGTGGTGCCTCACGTCTGTAATGCCAGCACTTTGGGAGGCCAAAACATGGGAATCACAAAATGAGGAGTTCCAGACAAGCCTGGTCAACATGGTGAAATCCATCTCTACTAAAAAAAATACAAATATTAGCTACACATGGTGGTGTGTGCCTGTAATCCCAGCTACTTGAGAGAGTGAAGCAAGAAAATTACTTGAACCCAGGAGGCAGAGGTTGCAGTGAGACACTGCACTCCAGCCTGGGTGACAGAGCAAGACTCCATATCAAAAACAAAACAAAACAAAAAAACATAATACTCAGTAATATACTTTAGTTAAAGGAAGAAAAAGACTTACCACATTTTTTTTGCAGAAAAGCTGATCCACTGTCTTTCTTAATTTAGTGATTCTGGCACACCCTTCTTCCTTTACTGTTAAAATCACAAAAATAACAGTTTTCTCAATGTAATGGGTTTAATAACTTGGGTTATTAAATATTATTATAAAACAGGCAGTATTATTTTTTCTTTCCTGTGACTAAAATTATTTCTAAGATTCCAGAATGTATTACTGAAACAATGCTAACACTGCACAAAAAAGGGAAGAATCAGACATTCATTAAAGCTGGAAAAAAGCAGAACTCAGTGTGCTCAAGAACAGCTACCAGGCTGGGCACAGTGGCTCACACCTGTAATCCCGGCACTTCAGAGGCCGAAGCAGGTGGATCACCTGAGGTGAGGAGTTCAAGACCAGCCTGGCCAACATGATGAAACCCCATCTCTACTACAAATACAAAAATTAGGTAGGCATGGTGGCATGTGCCTGTAATCCCAGCTACTTGAAAGGTGAAGTAGGAAGATTGCTTGAACCCAGAAGGTGGGAGGATGCAGTGAGCTGAGATCATGCCACTGCACTCCAGCATGGGCAACACAGCAAAACTTCATCTCAATAAATAAATAAATAAACAGCTAGCAGGCAACATTTGCTATGGGGAGACTAGGGACATGATCTTGCTGGCAATCCTCCCATTTTAGTAAATCTAAGCAGTGTGATTCCATTCTGTTTTGTACCCATTCCACGCCAGAACCAAAACTAGTGAGAACATCAATTCTATTTCTTTGAAAAATACATCTAACAATTAAGACATGATATGCATGGCTCCATACTCTAAAAGGAAACCTTCTTATGTCCTGGGTAACATGGGCATTTGATGAATGATTGTTCAGTTGACTGGCATAGACTTCAACAATAAACTGTTCAATGCACTATGCCAGATAAATCTTGCATCTCAGAAGTAGAACAAAGATTATTTTACTTCTGTCTACCCATTAATCCAATATCTACATGTATGTATAATGGGTTAACACAAAGAAAATGAGTTGACTGTTTTAGAGAGTATTAGAATTTTGACAACATAAATTCTCTTATCCTTGAAAATAATGGAAACATAGTATTTCATGTGGAAGATACCATTAAAGAAATCAATGTTAATCATTAAATAATTATTGCACATAATCTTCTCATCTGACTTAAGACTGAAGACCTACCTCCTGAAGCTGGTTTATTAAGTTGTAAATCTTCAGGTATTAAATTCATAAGTTTATGTCTGAAAGGTGAGAATATTTAATATGCACTAGGCAATATTTAGCAAAGCAATATCCATTAGTCCATGTTTAATATTTAATCACCAAGGGTGGTTTTGAAAAGAAAAGACAGGCTGGGCACAGTAACTCCTGCCTGTAATCCCAACACTTTGGAAAGCTGAGGCAGACAGATCACAAGGTCAAGAGTTTGAGCCCAACCTGGCCAACATGGTAAAACCCCATCTCTACGAAAAAAACAAAACTTAGTTGGGCGTGGTGGCAGGCACCTGGAATCGCAGCTACTCAGGAGGCTGAGCTGGAGAATCACTTGTACCCAAGAGGGGGAGGTTGCAGTGAGCTGAGATCACACCACTGCACTACGGCCTGGGCGACAGAGCAAGACTCCCTCTCGGAAAAAAATTAAGAAAAGGCAAGCTGAATGCTTGAGCACAACCAAATCTTCAACTGAGGTTTCTACAGAGAAACAAAGTAGTAACTGCAAATTGTCTCACAAGTTGCTTCATGGAGCATGTGTCCTCACAAGTAAAGTGGTAACTTGGCAACACACAGCTCTTTGAAGCATACTACAAAAGTCTTAAATGGGATCCTTTAATATTGCATTGCATTCAAAGCTATCTTCCTCTACATATCTATAAAAACAATCATATATTCCCACATATGCTTTAAAAATCTCAGGCCTAAAAGCAAGACATGGATACTATTTTCTTTAGCAAACATATCAGAAAATTGTAAAAGAAAATGTAAGTTGCATGCCAGTCAGGTGTGGGCAGTGTTCATGTTTCAAAAGCTAACACTGGCATGACTGACTCAAAGTTGGGACTCAGATAAATTTAAAAAGGGAAGATAAAAATACATAAAATAGGCTGGGTGCAGTGGCTCATGCCTGTAATCCCAGCACATTGGAAGGCCAAGGAAGGTGTATTACAAGGTCAGGATTTCGAGGCCAGCCTGGCCCATATGGAGACTGAGGCAGGAGAACTGCTTGAACCCAGGAGGCAGAGGTTGAAGTGAGCCAAGATCACGCCACTGCACTCCAGCCAAGGCGATTAAGAGTGAAAACTCTGTCTCACAAAGGAAAAAACATTCCTTTGGGAAGTCCTTCTACATAAAAATCTTCAACATGAGACTGCAAAAAAGGGATATAGGATCATCAACAAACCTTTGGCTTTTACAGTTTGAGCTATAAGGAGAAAAAGAAAAAGGTAGATCATTTAAACACAATTTGTAGAAAAGAGTAATTATTGAATCTGTATTGCTCTTTAACTTTTTATTTTTCAGATGGAGTCTTGCTCTGTTGCCAGGCTGGAGTGCAGTAGTGTAATCTCAGCTCACTGTAACCTCTGAGTCCCGGGTTCAAGTGATTCTCCTGCCTAAGCCTCCTGAGTAGCTGGGACTACATGCACCTGCCACCATGCCCAGCTAATTTTTATACTTTCAGTAGAGACAAAATTTCACCATATTTACCAGGATGGTCTCGATCTCCTGACCTCGTGATCCACCCACCTTAGCCTCCCAAAGTGCTGGGATTACAGGCATGAGGCAACAAGCCAGGAATTGCTCTTTAACTTTTATAATTTCATCTTGACTTCTGTTATTATAATTTAGTCCAAAGAAAAATAGTATGAGGAAAATAAAAAGAACACCCAAAATGCTAATATTCTATTTATCAAACTTCACAGTGAAATATCTCATTACAGCCAGGCAGGGTGACTTACCCCTGTAATCCTAGCACTTGGGAGGCCAAGGCAGGTGAATCATCTGAGGTCAGGAATTGGAGACAAGGCTGGCCAACATGGCAAAACCACATCTCTATGAAAAATACAAAAATTAGTCAGTTGTGGTGGTGGGTGCTTGTAATCTTAGCTACTTAGGAAGCTGAGATAGGAGAATCACCTAAACCTGGGAGGCAGAGGTTGCAGTGAGCTGAGATTACCCCATTGCACTCTAGCATGGGTGACAAGAGCAAAACTCCAGCTCAGAAAAAAAGAAAAGAAAAGAGGGCCAGGTGTGGCGGCTCACACCTGTAATCCCAGCACTTGGGAGGCTGAGGCAGGCGGATCACCTGAGGTCAGGAGTTCAAGACCAGCCTGACTAACTTGGAGAAACCCCGTCTCTACCAAAAATACAAAATTAGCCGGGCATGGTGACAGGTGCCTGTAATCCCAGCTACTCGGGAGGCTGAGGAAGGAGAATTGCTTGAACCTGGGAGGCAGATGTTGCAGTGAACAGAGATAGCACCATTGTATTCCAGCCTGGGCAACAAGAGCAAAAACTCTGTCTCAAAAAAAAAAAAAAAAAAAGAAAGAAAGAAAGAAAAGGAAAGGCGGGGTGGGGAGGGGAGATAGATCCCATTACTTTAAGGCAATGTAAGTCAAACTTTCTACAGAAATCTGAACCACATTATAAAGCGAGAAAAACATACTAGCTAATATCATTTAATACATACAGTACTAAATAGAAGAGGTAATATTTTCAAAACAGAAACATTAGTGTAACTAACCTTATCGGACTTATAAAAATAATTTTTTTAAAATAACAGAAACAGAAGATTCCCTGAACTGCAACCTTTAAGCTAGCATTTATTTACTCAAGATTAAAATAATACAACAGCTATAAAAAGTCAAGAGCTGGGCTGGGTATGGTGGCTCAAGCCTGTAATCCCAGCATTTTGGGAGGCTGAGGCAGGCAAATCACCTGATGTAGACAGTTCCAGACTAGCCTGAGCAACATGAAAAAAACCCTGTCTCTAATAAAATATAAAATTAACTTTGGCACATGCCAGTAATCCCAGGTTCTCTGGAGGCTGAGGCAGAAGGATAGCTTGAACCTGGGAGGCAGAGGTTGCAGTGAGTTGAGATCAAGCCACTGCCCTATAGCCTGGGCAACAAGAGAAAAACTCCATCTCAGAAAAAATAAAAGTCAAGAGCTAGCTGGGTGGAAGTGGCTCACACCTGTAAACCCTAGCACTGTGGGAGGCCAAGGTGGGTGGATCACCTGAGGTCAGGAGTTTAAGACTAGCCTGGCCAACATGGTGAAACCCCATCTCTACTAAAAATACAAAAATTAGTTGGGCATGGGGGCACTCACCTGTAGTCCTAGCCACCAGGGAGGCTGAGGTGAGAGGATCAATTCAACCTGAGAAGTGGAGGTTTCAGTCAGCTGAGATTGCACCACTGCACTCCAGCCTGAGTGAAAAAGCAAGATTCTGTTTCAAAGAAAAAAAAAAAAAAGTCAAGAGCATGTGGAGTATTAAATTCAAACATAACCAACAGTCTCCCATCAAAACAACTCCATTTTTTTGCTATCATTATGTGTTAAGGTCTATTTGCTAAATATTGATATTTGTACTAATGTTTCAAGTGCACCATATAACACATTAGTGCTTAGATTTAATATCCCTTGCTGTGCACTAAACTTGAATAGCATACTTTTATATTACAACAAACGTATCTTTCCCTAAGGCAAGTACCATTAATATTGCTTTAAAATTATAAAATGTGAAGATTGTTTTTATAATTTCATTTATAATTTCACAACAGCTGAACATTATTGTCTTTAAACAAAATAATCTAATAAACTACCATCACAACAAAAGCCCCACAACATAATCAGTTTCACCTTATAAAAGCAATAACATTTATAAAAATTGTCATAATTTATAAAATAGTCAATTCATAAAACTTTAATAGCAAATGATTTTTATTCAGAATAGTACTAAATTAACAATATCATAAAAACATAAGCCAGGTGTAGTGGTTGACACCTGAAATTCCAGCACTGTGGGAGGCCAAGCCGGGTGGATCACTTGAGGTCAGGAGTTCAAGACCAGTCTGGCCAACATGGTGAAATGCTGTCTTTACTAAAAATACACCAATTAGCTGAGCGTCGTGGTGCACACCTATAATCCCCACTACTTAGAAGGCTGAGGCAGAAGAATTGCTTGAAACCATGAGGCAGAGGTTGCAGTGAGCCAAGATCTCATGCCACAGCATTCCAATCTGTGCAATGGAGCAAGAATCTGTCTCAAAAAGTAAATAAGTAAATAAAAAGATAAGGAGGAAGCATTTATTATGTATTTATATGCCTGGTATTATGTGAAGTACTATAGAATCTCATCAAATCTTCGAGATAGATCTTCAGTTCTCATAACCACAAGAGCATACTAAGGCTCAGACAGGATAAGAGACTTGGCCAAGCTGACCTCATGATCTGCCCACCTTGGCCTCCCAAAGTGCTGGGATTACAGGCATGAACCACCATGCCTGGCCAAATACTGAATTTAACAAAGCAGATAAGGAGAAACAATTAGTTTGAAAAAACAATATTAATTAAATCCCTAAGATCCAGGACTTTGCAATAAATATGTAAATAAATCCCGAATATCCATGCTGAAAGTTTAAAAGAAACACCGATAATTTAAGAGATACAACTTTTCCTTAGCTTTGCAGTAATCTAGAAACAAAGACTGTTTCTAATATTTAGACAGACACTACAGGATGAACAGTGACTCCACTGTGTAAACACTCATGAACAAAGAATTACAGGACTTTTCCAGTTTAGACATACCACATTTTCTTTCCAATAATTCTTCAACGTGTTTACATAGATCAGCAATACAATCATTCCACTTCTCTCAAAATTGAGCAAAGGTTGATTCTCAATAATACGTCCCTATGTCAGAGCAGCACTAACATATAATGACTTATTTCCTATATTTTACATCTCAACAGTCCGTATCATTTTACTGCTTTCAAAAACATTTTTCCCTTTTTTGGTGGTTCTGATAATTAGTTTAATTGGAGACTGTAAGAGAAGTTTTAAAGTTTAGTACCTCTTTTTTTCCTTTTAATTCTGAAAAGGAGGAGGGCAGAAAAGATCAATCAAATTAAATAAGACAACAGGGAGGCCACAATGAGAAGGTCTCCAGGGGTCTTTTAGCAAACTCCTAAAACATGTCTCAGCTGTGTGGAAATAAGACTTTAGAGCAGTCAGTGAGGTGATGCAGGCCTGTAATCCTAGCACTTTGGGAGCAGAGGTAGGTGGATTGCTTGTAGCTCAGGGGAACATAGCAGAAACTTCCATCCCCTCTCCCACCTTTCGCTACCCCCTCCTTGCCCCCATTTCCTCCAAAAATACAAAACTTAGCCAGGCATGGTGGCAGGCACCTGTAGTCCCAGCTACTCAGGAGGTTGAGGTAGAAGAATTGCTTGAACCCAGGAGGCAAATGTTGCAGGGAACCGAGACCACAGCCAGCCTGTGTGAAAGAGTAAGACTCCATTTCAAAAAAGAAAAAAAAAAAAAAAAAGCAAGTTTAAGAGGGACCCCAAAGCAAAAAATCCCAACCCTTTTTCTCCCAATCACTGAAACACCAGGAAGGTGTAATAGTTTTGCAACATACCTGTAATAGGCTGATAGTGACCCCCACAAGATGCTCCTAACCTAATCCCAGGAACCGGTGAACATGATCTCATATGATAAAAGGGGCTTTGCAGATACAATGAAGTTAAGGATCTTTGGCTGGGAAGATTATTCTGGCTTGTCACAGTGGGGTTGATGTACTCACCTGGATCCTTGTAAGAGCAGAGCAGGTGATGGAGAGTGGTGGGAAGTGTAGTGACGGAAGCAGGAACCTCGAGTCATTCAAGAAGGGCAACACAAGCTGAGGAATGCAGGCCACCTCCAGGGCCAGGAAACGAGTTTTCTTACAGAGCCTCGGAAGGTACCTGCCCTGCTCCCACTTTGAGTCAGTGGGACTGACTAGAATTCTGGCCTTCAGAACTGTAAGGGAATACATCTGGTTTTTTTTTTGAGACAGAGTTTTGCTCTTTTTGCCCAGGCTGGAGTTCGATGGCACCATCTCAGCTCACCACAACCTCCACTTTCCAGGTTTGAGCAATTCTCCTGCCTCAGCCTCCTGAGTAGCTGGGATTACAGGCATGCACTACCACGCCCAGCTATTTTTGTATTTTTAGTAGAGATGGAGTTTCTCCATGTTGGTTAGGCTGGTCTTGAACTCCCAACCTCAGCTGATCTGCCCGCCTCAGCTTCCCAAAGTGCTGGGATTACAAGCGTGAGCCACGGCACTCAGCACTCACCAAGGCCTTTGATAGCACGCTTTTCCAGGTGATCAGTCCTTGTCTGGTCTGGCTCTGCCACACTCTCCCCATCACCAAGTTGGAATCCTTAGCTACTTTTCAGAACAGGACAGTGTGTACTTTAATCTCAGCTTGGTATGGTTCAGGTCTGCATTTAACTCATGAAACCTGGCTGCTCCCCAGGCCCTGGAGAATAAAAGGGTCTCCCTGTGGGTATGAAACAGGATGAGCCAAGATCATGCCACTGCACTCCAGCCTGAGCTACAACAGGGAGACTCCATCTCAAAAAAAAAAAAAAAACAAAAAAAAAAAAACAAAGAAACAAAAAAACAGACTCCCTCTAAAGGAAAAAAAACAAAAACAAAAACAAAAAACAAATGCGGCATGGCAAAGAAAATAATTACTGTGTTAAAAAGTTTCATAGAAAATAAAAGACAGTACAATAAGCTGTTTTTTTAGATGAGTATAATTGTTATTCTCAT
Organism: Callithrix jacchus; assembly: GCF_049354715.1. Taxonomy (NCBI): domain Eukaryota; kingdom Metazoa; phylum Chordata; class Mammalia; order Primates; family Cebidae; genus Callithrix; species Callithrix jacchus. The sequence continues at coordinate 62,482,670 of NC_133506.1, forward strand.
TTTACAGCTAAAGAAATGGGCTCAGGGCAAGCATGGTGGCTCACACCTGTAATCACAGCACTTCGGGAGGCTAAGGCAGGTGGATCATGAGGTCAAGAGATCAAGACCGTCCTGGCCAACACGGTGAAACCCCATCTCTACTAAAAATACAAAAATTAGCTGGGCTTGGTGGTGCGAGCCTGTAGTCCAAGCTACTCGGGAGGCTGAGGCTTGAACCCGAGAGGTGGAGGTTAATATGATTATGTTTTTCTGAAATAGAGTATCCTTTACAAAAGCAGTTTTGTCTGTCAGAGCACAGAGATAGGTCCTCAAGTGAATTTGCCTGATGTTGGTGAGCCAAGATGGCACCATTGTACTCCAGCCTGCTAAAAGAGCAAGACCCCGTCTCTAAAAAATAAGTAAAATAAGTAAAAGAGAAACAGGCTCAGAGAATGTTATTTGATTGGACCATGTTGCATCTCTGGACAGTGAGGCTGCGATCAGACTTTATCTTTAACTCCCCTAGCCTACCAGGGTGCCTCTCATAAAGGTAAGACGTATAAATTTGGCCTAATATACAAAGATGCTGGAATAGTCAATTCTACATACAGTACTTCCATGTTCATCAAGGGAAACTTTAAGGGAAGGCGAAAATGCTTCTAGAAGGGCCTGGACACCAGTGCCCTTACTTGTTGCCTTTGGGCTCTTCCTCCAAGGCCAACAGTGACCTGAAATTACTGACTGTTCCAATCAACTGGAGAAAATGGTACCAAGGTCACCAACATCAGGCAAATTCACTTGAGGACCTATTTGTGCTCTGACAGACAAAACTGCTTTTGTAAAGGATACTGTATTTCAGAAAAACATAATCATATTAACAACTAATAACACTGTAAAATGCTGATGTGTTAAATGCTACTTTAGAAAAATATGCTCAATTGTAGGAAAACGAATTCTGATAGAAAACTATGTATCATTTATCTAGCTAGCTATCTAGGGACATGGTTTCATTCTTTTGCTCAGGATGGAGAGCAGTGGGATGATCATAGTTCACTGCAGACCTGCTCCTGGCCTCAAGTGATCCTCCTGCCTCAGCATCCTAAGTGGCTGGGGCCACAGGTGGACACAGTTACACCTGCCTTTTTTATTTGTTTGTTTTGTAGACTCAGGGTTTCACTACATTGCCCACGCTGGTCTCAAACTCTGAGATCTCACTCTGTCACCCAGGCTAGGGTGCGGGGATGTGATCTTGACTAACTACAACCTCTGCCTCCTGGGTTCAAGCAATTCTCCTGTCTCAGCCTCTGGAGTAGCTGGGACTACAGGCATGTGCCACCACATGCAGCTAATTTTTATAGAAACTGGGTTTCATCATGTTGGCTACACTGATCTCAAACTCCTGACCTCAGGTGATCCACCTGTGTTGGCCTCCCAAAGTGCTGGAATTACAGGTATGAGCCACCAAGCCTGTCTAAGCACTTTGTTATTGAATAGCCTAACCCAAGCGGGGTGTGGTGGCTCACATCTGTAATCCCAATGACTCTCTGAAGGCCAAGGTGAGAAGATGGCTTGTATCCAGGAATTCGAGACCAGCCTAGGCAATATGGGGGCAAGACCCGCCCATCTCTACAAAAAAAATACAAACTATTAGGCCAGGCATGCACCGTGCCTGGCTAATTTTTCTATCTTTTCATAGAGATGGGGTTTTGCCATGTTGCTCACGCCTGTTTCAAACTCCCGAGTCCAAGCCATCCCTCCCGCCTCAGCTTCCCAAAGTGCTGGGATTACAGGGCCCAGGCAGCCTCAATTTTTCTTTAAGCAGTCCCCCGATGTGGCACACTTGGATAGTTTTATTTTATTTTAGACAGGGTTTACCTCAGTCTCGCAGGCTGGAGTGCTGTGGTAGGATCAGAGCTCATTGCAGCCTTGAACCTTAGGCTTCAAGTAGGTGGGAGTATGTATGTATGTATGTATGTATGTATGTATGTATGATGTATGTATGTATGTATGTATGTATTTTGAGATGGAGTTTCGCTCTTGTTACCCAGGCTGGAGTGCAATGGCACGATCTCGGCTCACCGCAACCTCCGCCTCCTGGGTTCAGGCAATTCTCCTGCCTCAGCCTCCTGAGTAGCTGGGATTACAGACAGGCACGTGCCACCGTGCCCAGCTAATTTTTTGTATTTTTAGTAGAGACAGGGGTTTCACCATGTTGACCAGGATGCTCTCGATTTCTTGACCTCGTGATCCACCCGCCTTGGCCTCCCAAAATGCTGGGATTACAGGCGTGAGCCACCGCGCCCGGCCCCCGTTTTCCTATTTTTGACCCACATAAACACTGCCAGCAGCACACGGGACGCAGCGGGAGGTAGAGCTTACTGGGCTCTGCTCTGCGGAGAAGACAAGCCAGCTCCTAGGTAACATACCGCCACGTCAGGTCGCCGAAGGTCCGTCTCTGTGAAGTCGCCGGAAGCCCGCTCCTGTGACGTTGCTAGAGGCGCGCCCCTCTGACGACGCCGGATGCGTACCACTGTGACGTCACAGATGCTCGCCCCTCAATGTGGAGCCAATCGGAAGTCGGGGCGGGTGACGGAAGCTGCTGCAGAGCTGGCACTTCCGCGTTGGCAGGCTCCGGCCTGGCTCAGTCTCACGCCTATAATCCCAGCACTTCAGGAGGCCGAGGCAGGTGGATCACGAGGTCAAGAGATTGAGACCATCCTGGTCAACATGGTGAAACCCCGTCTCTACCAAAAATACAAAAATTAGCTGGGCATGGTAGCGCGCGCCTGTGGTCCCAACTACTCGGGAGGTTGATGCAGGAGAATTGCTTGAACCCAGGAGGCGGAGGTTGCGGTGAGCCGAGATCGCGCCATTGCACTCCATTCTGGGTAACGAGCAAAACTCCATCTCAAAAAAAAAAAAAAAGCCCCGAAGACGGGGCTTTTAAGATTTCCCAATCTGCAGGGCTGGGAGCAGCAGGGACCCGATGCAACTAGCAGTCGCTGCACACCAGCCTCCCGGCGCCTGGCGGGCACCAGCGCAAGGTCGCGCAGAAGCAGCTCCTCAATGGCCAGTGCAAGGGCTACCAGCGCCACTGCTACACTGGCAACGTATTCGCCTCGCCTCAGCCTGGGTTTGTGCGACCCCCAACACCTTTCCCAGCCAGGGCCCCGGGGATCCCAGGAGCATCCTTCACCGCTACTCATCCTGAGCAGGATGCCGACGCTGAGGCTGCCTCCCATTAAGGAGCTGCACCTCCCCCCCAGCTTGATTTTTGATGGCCGTTGCAATAGCCTTAAAGCCTTTGCAACTTTGTAGCTGGGTACTAGGGAGTTAGGAAACAAAGAAAACATCTTTATAAAAATCTAAGGGATTGGCCAGGTGTGGTTGCTCAGGCCTGCAATTCCAGCACTTTGGTAGGCTAAGGCGGGTGGATCACGAGGTCAGGAGTTCAAGACCAGCCTGGCCAGCATGGTGAAACCCCATCTCTACTAAAAATTAGCCGGGTGTAGTGGCAGGTGCCTGTAATCTGAGCTACTTGGGAGGCTGAAGCAGGAGAATTACTTGAACCTGGGAGGTTGAGGTTGCAGTGAACAATGATAAGGAAATGATGCTGTTCTTTGTTTGTTTGCTTTTTGAGACAGGGTATTGCTCTGTTGCCCAGGCTGGAGTGAGATGGTACAATCTCACTGCAGCCTCAACTTCCTGGGCAGGTGCAAGCAATCCTTCACCTTAGCCCCCCCTTACCCCCACCAAGTAGCTGGGATTACAGGTTCATGCTACCAAGCTTGGCTAATTTTTGTATTTTGTATAGAAACAGGGTTTCACCATGTTGCCAGGCTGGTATCAAACTTCTAGGCTCAGCTGTCATCCACCCTCAGCCTCCCAAAGTGCTGGAATTATAGGCATGAGCCACTGTTCCTGGCTATTGCTGTTTTTCAAATGCATTTTTACCTTTTTTTTTTGAGATGGAGTCTCAGTGTTTCCTACGCTGGAGTGCAGTGGTGCAATCTTGGCTCACAGCAGGCTGGTCTCGAACTCCTGACCTCAGATGATCCACCTGCCTTGGCATCCCAAAGTGCTGGGATTACTGGTGTGATCCACTGCACTTGGCAATTTTGCTCATTTTAGATATTAGAACTCTTTTTTTTTTTTTTTGATGAGTCTTGCCCTGTTGCCTAGGCTGGAGTGCAGTGGCATGATCTCAGCTCACTGCAACCTCCTGGATTAAACATTTCTCCTGCCTCAGCCTCCCGAGTAGCTGGGATTACCAGTGCCTGCCACCACATCCAGCTCATTTTTGTATTTTTTTAGTAGAGACGGGGTTTCACCGTGTTGGCCAGGGTGGTTTTGAACTCCGGACCTCAAGCAATCTACCCACCTCGGCCTCCCAAAGTGTTGGGATTACAGGCATGAGCCACCATGCGCAGACGATACTAGAACTTTTTAAGTAAAAAAAAATTTTTTTTTTTGAGCTGGAGTGCAGTGGCATGCTCTCGGCTCACTGCAACCTCTAACTCCCGGGTTCAAACCATTCTCCTGCCTCAGCCTCTCGAGTAGCTGGGACTACAGGTATATGCTACTAGGCCCAGCTAATTTTTGTATTTTTAGTAGAGATGGGGTTTCACCATGTTGGCCAGGATGGTCTTGATATCTTGTCCTTGTGATCCACCAGCCTTGGCCTCCCAAAGTGCTGGGATTACAGGTGTGAGCCACCACCCCTCGCCAAAAAAAATTTCTTTTTGAGACAGAGTCTCACTCTGACACACAGGTTGGAGTACAGTGGGACAGGATTTCTATATGTACTCCTGTAGGTGGGTAGAAGAAGCTAAGACCTCAACATGATGGGAGGTCAAATTTTTTTTGAGACAAGGTCTTACTTTCTCACCTAGGCTGGAGTGCAGTGGCAAGATCATAGCTCACTGCAGCCTGAAACTCCCAGGCTCAAGCAAACAAGGGAGGCTGAGGCAGAAGAATCACTTGAATTCGGGAGGCGCAGTTTGTGATGAGCCAAGATCGCACCATTGCACTCCAGCCTAGGCAACAAGAGTGAAACTCCAACTCAAAAAATGTGTTTTGTGGTGGAGCACAGTGGCTCATGCCTGTAATCTCAATGCTTTGGGAGGGCAACATGGGAGGCTCAGTTGAGGCCAGGAGTTACAAACCAGCGTGGGCAACATAGCAAGACTCCATCTCTACTAAAAATACAAATTAGCCAGGCACAGTGACACACACTGTAGCCCTAGCTATTCAGGAGGCCAAGGCAGAAGAATTGCCTGAGACCAGGAGTTCAGAACTACAATGAGCTATGATTGTGACACTGCACTCCAGCCTAGGTGACAAAGACAGACCTGTCTCTTAAGAAAAATAATAATAAGATTGTGTTTTGCCCTCTGTTCTCTGAAGTCCTTCTGCTGTCCTGAGGATGTCAGCATCCATGTGGATGAGCATGCAATCTGCCTGACTCACTATCCCACATCTTCCTCAGCTCTGATGACCTTTTCTTCCACTCCCCTTAAGCCACTACAGGAACGGCTCTTGTGACGTCTTTTAGACGGCTAGATTTGTGAAATCTTAAACTCCAACTTTCTTTTTACTTGCCCTCTGTGGCAGATTATAGTTTCCAAGGTGGCTGTAACAAGCTATGCCATCCTGTGTGCCCTTCTTTTTTTTTTGTTAAATGTTTTATTTTTTGAATTTTTTGTTTATTTATCTTTATGTTTTGAGACTAGAGTCTCACTCTGTCACCCAGGCTGGAGTGCAGTGGTGTGATCTTGGCTCACTGCAACCTCCATCTCCTGAGTTCAAGCAACTTTCCTGCCTCAGCCTCCTGAGTACTTGGGATTACAGGCATGTGCCACAATGCCTGGCTAAATTGTGTGTTTTTAGTAGAGATGAGGTGTCACCTTATTGGCCATGCATGTCTCGAATTCCTGACCTCAGATGACCTGCCTGCCGCAGCCTCCCAAAGTGTCTTGATTACAGACCTGAGCCACCACGCCTGGCCTAATTTTTAAGTTTTTAAAAGAGGAAGCAATAGACACTGTGGACTACTAGATGGGAGGGAGGGAAGAGGGGTATGGGTTGAAAAACTACAAATTACGTGCTATGCTCACTACCTGGGTGCAAAATACACTTGTAACAAAACCTCACGTGTACCCCCTGTATCTAACACAAAAATTGAGAGCTCGTACAATGGCTCATGTGTAATCCCAGCACTTTGGGAGGCCAAGGTGGGTGAATCACTTGAGCTCAGGAGTTCAAGACCAGCCTGAGCAATGTGGTGACACCCTGACTCTACAGAAAATACAAGAATTAGCCAGGCATGGTGGCGTGCACCTGTATTTCCAGATACTCGGGAGGCTGAGGTGAAGATTGCTTGAGCCCAGGAGGTCAAGGCTGCAGTGAACCATGATCACACCACTGCCCTCCAGCTTGAGTGACAGAGTGAGACCCTGTTTCAAAAACAATAACAGTAAAATAAAAGTTGAATTTTTGTTTTGAGACAGTCTTGCTCTGTCGCTCAGGCTGGAGTGCAGTGACACATGGGCTCACTGCAATTTCTGCCTCCTGGGTTCAACTGATTCTTCTGCCTCAGCCTCCTGAGTAGCTGAGATTACAGGTGTGCACCACCATGCCAGCTAAATTTTGTATGTTTAGTACGAACAGGGTTTCACCATGTTGGCCAGGCTCATCTCAACTGTCTCAGCCTTCTGAGTAGCTGGGACTACAGGTGCGTGCTACCGCACTCAGCTAAGTTTTGTATTTTTAGTAGAGACAGAGTTTCATCAGATTGGTCAGGTTGGCTCAAATTGCTGAGCTCAGGTGATCCACCAGCCTTGACCTCCCAAAGTCCTTGGATTACAGGTGAGTACAGGTACTTTTTGATATATTGGTTTCTTTCCCTTTGGGTAGATACCCAGTAGTGAGATTGCTGGTTGAATGGCAATTATATTTTTAGTTCTTTGAGAAATCTCCACACTGTTTTCCCTAATGGTTGTACTAATTTACATTCCCACTAACAGTGTGTAAGCATTCCCTTTTCCCTGCATCTTCGCCAACATCTGTCATTTTATGACTTTTAATTTTTTATTTATTTATTTTTTTGTTAAGGCAGTCTTGCTTTGTCACCCAGACTAGAGTGCAGTGATGCAGTCTCAGCTCAGTGCAACCTCCACCTCCCAGGTTCAAGTGATTCTCCCGCCTCAGTCCCACAAGTAGCTGGGATTACAGGTGTCCACCACCACACCTGGCTAATTTTTGTATTTTTTTATTTGAGGTGGAGTTTTACCATGTTGGCCAGGATGGTCTCAGTCTCTTGACCTTGTGATCAGCCCGCCTCAGCCTCCTAAGTGCTGGGATTACAGGCATGAGCCACCATGCCTGGCCTACTTTGTATTTTATAGATATGGCAGGTCTCATTATGTTGCCCAGGCTGGTCTCAAACTCCTGACTTCAAGTGATCTGCCCACCTCAGCCTTTCAAAGTGCAGGGTTATAGGCACGAACCACCACACCTGCCTGCTTTCTGGCTTTTTACTAATAGCATGTGCTAGGTGCGGTGGTTCATACCTGTAATCCCAGCACCTTGGAAAGCTGAGTCAGGCAGATCACCTGAGGTCAGGAGTTTGAGATCAGCCTGGCCAACATGGTAAAACCCCATCTGTACTAAAAGTACAAAAATTAGCTGGGCATGGTGGCAGGCACCTGTATGTAATCCCAGCTACTTGGGAGGCTGAGGCAGGAGAATCACTCAAGCCTGGAAGTAGAAATTACAGTGAGTTGAGATTGCACCACTGCACTCCAGCCTGGGTGACAGAGCAAGACTCCCTCATGATGATAATAATAGCATGTGCCCTTTTTCAGACATGACCTTGGCACTGCTCCCATGATGAGGTCGGGTCTGTGCTCCTTACCCTTGAATTCAAGAATGTCTGTGACTGGCAGAAGTGATTCAAGGTAGGTCATAAAAGGTGACACCGTTTCTCTGTGGTCTTCCTGGGATGCTTGCTCTTTGACCCCAGTCACTATGCTGTGAGGAAGCCCAGATCACAGGGAGAGGCCACATTTTGATCTTCCAATCAACAGTCCCAGCATAGGTTTCAGATGATAGCCAACATCAGTAGCTAGATGTGAGAGTGAAGAAGGCTCTGTAATGACTCCAGCCCCAGCCACTGCAACAGCATGAGTCCCCGAGTGGAAATCACCTACCTGAACCCAGTCAGCACCCAGAACCATGAAAAAAAAAAGATTGTTATTTTTTTCTTTTTTAGACGAAGTTTTGCTCTTGTTGCCCAGGCTGGAGTGCAATGGCATGATCTCGGCTCACTGCAACCTCTGCCTCTCAGGTTCAAATAATTCTCTTGCCTCAGCCTCCCAAGTAGCTGGGATTACTGGCATGTGCCAGCCACCACACCTAGCTAATTTTGTGATTTTAATAGAGATAGGGTTTCTCCATGTTGGTCAGACTGCTCTCAAACTCTCAACCTCAGGTGATACACCCACGTTGGCCTCCCAAAGTGCTGGGATTACAGGCGTGAGCCACCACGCCCAGCAAGATTGTTATTTTAAGCACCTAAAGTGTTGGGGTTATATATTATTCAGTAACAGTAACTTAAATATCCTCCTTTCCTTCTAGCTTTTGAATCTCTTACTCACCAAACCTAGTCTATCCAGGAAGACCTCCTCTGCGTTAATGTTTTCCCCAGAGCTAGAGGAGGTTGGGTTTTCTTCCTACTCATCACGGCTACTCAGAGACCATTTCTTCTTCTTTCTTCTTCTCCTTCTCCTTCTTCTATTTCTTCTTCCCCTTCTTCCTCCTCCTCCATTTTCTTTTCCTTCTACTTCCTCTTCCTCCTCCTCTTCTTTTTCAACAGGATCTCACCTCCCCAGGCTCAAGTGATTCTCCTCCTTCTCCTCCTTCTTCTTTTCTTCTTCTTCCTTCGTCCTTCTTGTTCTTCTGCTTCTGCTGCTGCTTCTCCTCCTCGTCCTCCTCCTCCTCCTTCTCTTCTTTCTCTGCTTTTTTCTCCTCCTCCTTCCCTCTCCTCCTTCCCCCTCATCCTTCTCTTCCTTCTTCTCCTCCTCCTTGTCCTCTTCCTCCTTCTCCTCTTCTTTCTCTGCTTTTTTCTCCTCCTCCTTCCCTCTCCTCCTTACCCCTCATTCTTCTCTTCCTTCTCCTCCTCCTCCTTCTCCTTCTTCTCCTCCTCATTCTCCTCGTCCTCCTTCTCCTTTTTCTCCTCCCCCTCCTTCTTCTCCTCCTCTTCCTCCTCCTCCTCCAGAGAATCTCACTTTGTCTCCCAGACTGGAGTGCAGTGGTATGATCTCTGTTCACCGCAACCTCCGCCTCTCAAGTTAAAGTGATTCTCTTGCCTCGGCCTCCCAAGTAGCTGGGATTACAGCCACATGTCACCATGCCCAGCTAATTTTTGCAGTTTTATTAGAGATGAGGTTTCACCATGTTAGCCAGGCGAGAGAGAGAGAGAGAGAGAGAGAGAGAGAGAGAGAGAGGGAGGGAGACAGACACAGGAAAATGTCACCACATGGGTTCAAATGAGCAAGCTGAGTATTCTCGGCTCCCGGTGGAAAGAGAGGCGCTAATCTCAGGCGAGCCCATCTGCTGTGGCATGGGGCTTGGTTTTGAGCTGCTCCTTGTGCTCCTGGCACAAGAAAAGCAGATGTTTAGGTCAGCCACGTGACTGACTGAGCAGCCAAGACCAAGACTCCTGTGTACACAGAGACTCAGTTTCTCAGTGGAATGGAAAGATCTGCTGACCGCTCACTCGGGATGAGAGGTGTGGTGAGTCACCAGTGGGGCCTTTGTGTGGCCCAGACCAAACAGCTGGTTCCAGGCATGGCAGAGGCCAGTGAGGCAAGGCCCTGCTGGGTAGGTAGCGCCCACCTGAGTGCTACCCGGCTAAGGCCAAGGAGGAGGAGCCATCCAGCAGAATCCGTTCATGTAGCTTGCACGCTCCAATGTGGTGTCTGCTAGTCTCTTGTGGAGATTTAAATTTAAAATCTTGCTTCTCAGCCCACCAGGTACATTTCAAGTGCTCAGCAGTGCACCTGTGCCTTGCGGCTGCCTTCTGGACAGCACAAACACAGACCATCTCCAACCTTCCCAGAAAGTTCCACTGCAGGCACTGAGCCGCACCTGGCCACAGCGATGGAGCTGCCAGAGGGCGAAGCCCAGCCTCGCTTTGGTCAACACATCGAGAACAGGTGCCCAGGGGCAGGTGCCCAGTGGCAGAAAGGTCTTCAGGGACCTCCCTGCCCACAGGCACTCTCTCAATGCCATCTCCTGCCTCCGAGCCCATCCGTGGTCTTCAGCCCACCTTGGTCCCTCTCCTTCACTCCACCCCAAGCCGGAAGCCATCTGTCCTTCCTCTAAGCTCCTGGAGTCTCTGGGAGGTGTTTATGGGCTGACTGAAATGCACAGCATTGCTCAGAATAAAGTTCACCAGCCCCTGCTGGCCTGGAGGCCCCACCTGCCCAGCCCCCCACCCCCAGACCTCCCCACTGGCTCTCTCCACCCTAGCCCAGGTTCCTGTTTGTGGCCTTTGCAGCTGCTGTTCCCTCTGCTCAGAATGCTTTTCCCCAGCACCCCCAGTTATCCCCCCATCCCACTGCTTCTGCCAGGTCTCTCAAATTTCACATCAGAACGTCTCTCCAGAACATTCTAGCCAAAAGAGCTCAGGCATATGCACACAGACACACACACACACACGCAAACACACACACACACAGTTTCACACACATTCTGATGCTCACACTCATTCTCACACACACCCTACATGCACACCCCACACACCCCACAGGCATACCCCCTTCACACACTCTACACACACACCCTGCAGCACACCCCCATACACTCCCCCTACACACTCACCCCACAGCACACCCCCACATACCCCACACCCCCCACAGACACACCACACACTCACCACACACACCTCACACTTCACAGACAACCCACACATCCCACACACATTCACACACCACACACACACCCCACACACACTCACACCCCACACCCCCCAGGCACACCCCACAGACACACCACACACACACACCTCCCAGACATACCCCACACACTCACCCCACACACACACCCACACATACTCCATACCATACACACACACACACACCCCACACATAAACCCCACAGACACAACCCATACACATTCACACACCCCACAGACACACCCCACACTCCCCCCCCCCCACACACACTCACAAAACCCCTGCAATCTCAGCTCACTGTGGCCTCGATGTCCTGGGCACAAGTGAACCTCCAGCCTTAGCCTCTTGAGTAGCTACAGATGTGCACCTCAATACCTGCTAAATTTTTAACTTTTTTAGAGATAAGGTCTTGCTTGTTGCACAGGCTGGCCTCAAACCTTTGGTCCTCCTACATTGGCCTCCCAAAGTGCTGGAATTACAGAACTGAGCCACTGCAACTGGCCTGATTTTAAAGAAGAAAATTGGCTGTGTGCGGTGGTTCATGCCTGTAATCCCAGCACTTTGGGAGGCCGAGGTGAGTGGATCAGCCCGAGGTTGGAGTTAGAGACCAGCCTGAGCAATATGGTGAAACTCTATCTACTAAAAATACAATAATTAGCTGGGCATGGTGGTGTGCACCTGTAGTCCCAGCTACTCGGGAGGCTGAGACAGCAGAATCGCTTGAACCTGGGAGGCGGAGGTTGCAGTGAGCTGAGATCATGCCACTGCACTCCAGCCCAGGCAAGACAGCAAGACTTCATCTGAAAAAAAAAAAAAAAAAACGAAAAGAAAAAAGCAAAAGAAAAAATGTTTGAGGTAAAACTCACATAGCACAAAATCCATCATTGTAACTATTTTAAGTTGTACAATTCCGTGGTGCTTAATGCAGTCACAGTGTTGTGCTACCATCAGCAGTAACAGGTTCCAGAACATGCGCATCACATGAAAAGGAGACCAGTAGCCCTTATGCAGTCACCCCTCATTTCCTCCTCCCCTCATTTCCTGACGGTTATTCCTCTCCTTTCTGTTTTTATGGATTTACCTATTCTGGCCATTCCATATAAATGAAATCATACCATATGGAATATTTTATGTCTAGCTTCTTTCACTTAGCTTACTGTTTTTTTTTTTTTTTTTTTTTGAGATGGAGTTTCGCTCCTGTTACCCAGGCTGGAGTGCAATGGCACGATCTCGGCTCACCGCAACCTCCGCCTCCTGGGTTCAGGCAATTCTCCTGCCTCAGCCTCCTGAGTAGCTGGGATTACAGGCACACATCACCATACCCAGTTAATTTTTTGTACTTTTTAGTAGAGACGGGGTTTCACCATGTTGACCAGGATGGTCTTGATCTCTTGACCTCATGATCCACCCGCCTCGGCCTCCCAAAGTGCTGGGATTACAGGCTTGAGCCACCACGACCGGCCCAGCATACTATTTTTATAAACTTATCCACATCATAGCATGTATCAGTATTTCCTTACTTTTATGTCTGAATAATACTCCATTATGGATAGACCACATTTTGTGTATCCATTCATTTGTGGTGTTTCCATCTTTTGGCCATTCCAGAAATTACAAGGTACTGCTAAGAACATTTGTATACAAGCGGTTGTTATCAGTTCCTTTGGGATGCACACCTAGGAGTGGAAATGCAGGATAATTCTATGCTCAACTTTTTGGGGAATCGCCACATTGTTTTCCACAGCAACTGCACCGTCTTACATACACACCAGCAGTGTACAAAGCTTCCGGTGCACCCCTTCCCAGCCGCCCAGCCCCGACTGCCAGCTCTCCTTTGTCGCGCCGCCACCATGCTCTCGTCCGCGTCCAGCTCGCGCCCATCACGACCCGCAGCAGCAACTCTCGCCACTGAAGGGGCTCAGCCTGGTCGACAAGGAGAACACGCTCCCAGCCCTGAATGGGGCTCGCGTCCCGGCCAGCAAGACCGCCAGGAGGATCTTCCAGGAGCCCTCTGAGCCGAAAACTAGAGCATCCACCCACCGCGTGGCGGATGAGCCGCTGCTGAGAGAAAACTGCGCTGCTTTGTCATTTTCCCCGTCGAGTACCACGATATCTCGCAGACATGTAAGAAGGCGGAGGCCTCCTTCTGGACCGCCGAGGAGGTGGACCTGTCCAGACATTCAGCACTGGGAATCCCTGAAGCCCGAGGAAAGATACTTTATATCCCACGTTCTGGCTTTCTTTGCAGTGAATGATGGCATAGTAAATGAAAACTTGGTGGAGCGATTTAGCCAGTAAGTTCAGATCACAGAAGCCCGCTGTTTCTATGGCTTCCAAATTGCCATGGAAAACATACATTCTGAAATGTATAGTCTCCGTATTGACACTTATATAAAAGATCCCAACGAAAGGGAATTTCTCTTCAATGCCATTGAAACGATGCCTTGTGTCAAGAAGAAGGCAGACTGGGCCTTGTGCTGGATTGGGGACAAAGACGCTACCTATGGTGAACGCGTCGTAGCCTTTGCTGCAGTGGAAGGCGTCTTCTTTTCTGGTTCTTTTGCATCCATATTCTGGCTCAAGAAACGAGGACTGATGCCTGGCCTCACATTTTCTAATGAACTTATTAGCAGAGATGAGGGTTTACACTGTGATTTTGCTTGCCTGATGTTCAAACACCTAGTACACAAACCATCAGAGGAGAGAGTAAGATAAATAATTATTGATTCTGTTTGGATAGAACAGGAGTTCCTCACTGAGGCCTTGCCTGTGAAGTTCATTGGGATGAATTGCACTCTAAGGAAGCAACACATTGAGTTTGTGGCAGACAGACTTATGCTGGAACTGGGTTTTAGCAAGGTTTTCAGAGTAGAAAATCCATTTGACTTTATGGAGAATATTTCACAGCAAGGAAAGACTAACTTCTCTGAGAAGAGAGTAGGCGAGTATCAGAGGATGGGAGTGATGTCAAGTTTAACAGAGAATTTTTTTACCTTGGATGCTGACTTCTAAATAAACTGAAGTTGTGCCTTTATTTTGCTCATTTTTTTTTCCATCTCATGAAAAAATCAGCTAAAGTGTTATCAACTAGCTACACCATGAATTGTCCATAATGTTCATTAACAGCATCTTTAAAACTGTGTAGCTACCTCACAACCAGTCCTGTTTATTTATAATGCTGGTGCTATCACCTTTTGCTAGCAGGCTGGCTGGCTGTGACTTTCCATAGCAGTGACAGTGGCAGTTTTCTTGGCTTTAAAGTCAGGGGTGGCCTTCTAGTGAGCTTGACACAGCAGGATTAAACATTTCATTTAACCAGGACAGGCAGTTGAAAGAGGCAGCCTCACTGCTTCAACACAGATTTTAATATTTAATATAAAACTGGCACTTTACAAACAAACATTGTTTGTACTCAAAAGATGATAATAGCTTGATTTATTTGGTTTTACACCAAATACAAAGCATTCTCCTGACCACTAACAGGAGCCAATTCACAATTCACTAAGGGACTAAAGTAAGTTAAACTTGTATAGACTAAGCATGTAATGTCTAACTTTTATTTTAATGAATTAAAATACTCACTAACAACAACAAAAAAGCTTCCAAGTTTTCCACATTTTCACCAATACCTGTTATTCCCCCTGCTCCACCATCCTGGTAGATGTGAAAAGGTACCTCATTGTGGTTTTGATTTCATGTCCCTAATGATTAATAATGTTGAACATCTTTTCCTGTGCTTATTGGCTATTTCAATATTTTCTTTGGAGAGATGTCTATTTAAGTCCTTTGCCCATTTTTAAATTGGGGTGGTTGGCTTTTTTGTTGTTGAGTTGGGAGAGCTCTTCCTCTATCCTGGATGCTAGATGTTTACCAGCTATATGCTTTGCAAATATGTTCTCCTATTCTGTGGGTTGCCTTTTCACTCTCTTGATAGGGTTCTCTGATGCATATACATTTTTAATTTTGGCGAGGTCCATGTTATTTTTTCTTTTGCAGCCTGTGCTTTTGTTGTCATAGCTAGAAAACCACTGCCAAATTCAAGGTCATAAAGATTTACCATTATGTTTCCTTCTAAGAGTTTTATAGTTTCAGCTCCTATATTTACAGTTTTAATCAATTTTAAATTAATTTTTGTATATGGTGTGAGGTAAGGATCCTATTTCATTCTTTTTTATGAATATCCAGTAGTCTGAGCACCATCTTTGAAGAGATTGGCCTTTCCCCACTGAGCAATCTTGGCATTCTTGACAAAAATCAAGAGACCATATGTCTGAGGGCTTAATTCTGGACTCTAAATAGATTTCATTGTCTATATGTCTGCATTGTCTCAATCCATTCCATTGTCTATATGTCTGTATTCCATTCTATAAGTCTGTCCTTATGCCAGTGTCACAACCTTTTGATTGCTGTAGCTTTGTAGTAAGTTTTGGAAATCAGGAATTGTGAGTCAGTTAACTTCATCTTTTTTTTTTTTTTTTGCCAAGATTGTTTTGGCTCTTTGAGGTCCCTTGCAATTCCATAGCAATTTGGGGATCAGCTTTTCCATTTCTACAAAAGAAAAAAAAAATGGCCACTGGAATTTTGATAGGGATTGTATCGAGTCTGTATTCTGCTTTGGGTGGTATTGCATCTTAACAATATTAAGTCTTCTAGTCCATAAACATGAGCTGAGTTTCCATGCATTTAGGTCTTCTTTCATTTCTTTCAGCAATATATTTAAGTTTCAGTGTACAAGTCTTTCATCTCCTTGGTTAAATTTATTCTTAAAAATTTTATTCTTAAGGATGCTATTGTAAGTGGAATTGTTTTCTTAACTTTCTTTTTGGACTGTTCATTGCTGGTGTGTAGAAATACAATGAATTTTTGTGTGTTGACTTTGTACACCACAACGTTGCTGAATCTCTTTGTTAGGGCTAATACTTTTCCGGTGGATTTTTTTCTATCATTTTTTTCCGATCATGTCATCTGTGAATAGATCATTTTATATCTTCCTTTCCAATATGATGGCTTTTATTTCTTTTTCTTGCCTAATTTATCTGGCTAGAATCCCAGTACTGAACAGAAGTGGTGAAAATTGGATATCCCATCCTTTTCCTCTGTTGGGATAAATGCTTTCAGCCTTTCATCATCAAGTATGAGGTTAGCTGTTGGTTTTTCACAAATGTGCTTTTCATGTTGAAGAAGTTTCCTCTGTTTCAAGTCTGTTGAATGTTTTTTATCATGAAAATATGCTGGCTTTTGTTAAATACTTTTTCTGCATCAATTATGTTGATCATGTGGCTTTCTTCCTTCAATCTCATAATGCAGTGGATTATACTGATTGACTGGGTAGCTCAGATTTTCCAAGATAAGCTGTAAATCTGCATTCTGATGGGAAATCTTACTTTTAAAAATGTGTGCACAGGCCAGGTGGCTCATGCTTGTAATCATAGTGCTTTGGTAGACTGAGGCAGGAGGACTGCTTGAGGCCAGGAGTTTGAAACCAGCATGGGCAATATTACAATAACCTGTTTCTACAAAAATAAAGAAAAACTTAGCCAGGACTGGTGGCATATGCCTGTAGTCCCAGCCTCTGTGAAGGCTGAGGCAGGAGGATTGCTTCAGCCCAAGAGTTTGAGGTTATGATCATGCCATTGCTCTTCACCCTGGGCAACTGAGTGAGATCCTATATCTAAAAAACAAAACAAAAAACTGTATGTACATTTAAAAAATTGCAGCCAGGCGCGGTGGCTCACACCTGTAATCCCAACACTTTGGGAGGCCAAGGCAGGCAGATCATGAGGTCAGGAGTTCGAGACCAGCCTGGCCAACATAATGAAAACCCATCTCTACTAAAAATACAAAAAATTAGCTGGGCATGGAGGTGGGCAACTGCAATCCCAGCTACTTGGGAGACTAAGGCAGAGGAATTGCTTGAACCAGGGAGGCGGAGGTTGCAGTGAGCTGAGATTGCCCCATTGTACTCCAGCCCTGGCTGCAGTGTGAGACTCTGTCTCAAAAAAAAAAAAAATTGCATAGGCCAAATGAAACTCAGCTAACAGCCAACTTGGCCGTGGCTCACCAGTTTGAAATCACTAATCAAGGGACTTTAAAGTCCTCCCTCCCTTTAACTCAGGAATTCCACTTCTAGGGATCCATCCAGAAGAAATAACCCTAAATATGGGCAACATTTTACACCTGCACTTGAGTATCACCTTTAATTGCCAAAGCTAGAAAGTCCCTGAATACCCAGAAATAGGGGACACTGAAACCTCATGGTCAGCCCCGTAGAGTGAATGTTTTGCAGCCACTTAGAATGGCTTACAGGAAGACTGTGAAATGTCCTCAGTAGATATAGGTGACATAATTTTAACAATGGTTGTTCAATATCACTGTCATTGTCATCTGCTATGAACATACACTTTTTTCTTGTGACAAAAAGAAGACAGGTTCCGCAAGCCCTCCTCTCCTGGCTGGGGTAGGGTGGCTCAAATAGGTCACCTCCCCAACTGCTCGCCTCTCCTCTATTTCCAAATTCGGAGTGATGTTCTGATATAACGTTTCTTGGCACTTCCCACGTTTGATTTGCATTTTAAGCACTTGACTCTCAGGAGTGCATCTCCGCACACCAGTTTCCCTTTGGCTGGCTGCGTGCTCGTCCACAGCCATTTGCCCTGCCGGTCACGTGGAGGAACTGCTTTGGGCAGAAATCCACCCCCTGTCCCACCCATCCCTGTTTTTCATAAGCACTTGAATCAAAACAATCTTGAACATCGTCTCTCACTTTGCTGGTCAGCAGGGATGCACCTGTCTCCAAGAATTCAACACGATGGACAACGGGATTCACTGTGCAGCTGTTTTTGACTGCGCCCCTTTCTCTAAGCAGCTAGGATCACAGCCTCTTCCATTCTTCTTTCTTGTGCATCTTGTCATGGAACAGATACTACACGCAGAAAACTGACAGTTCTTTCCAGGCTTCAACCTGGAAAACCTGACTCCATTCGGAGTATCCTAGGTGCTCACATCAATGACGGTGCCTGAAAACGGAACTAAATTCTGGCTGTAGAGTCCACAGCAAGTGGGGAGGTCACACCCCTACTGAATGCATGAATGACACTAGGATCGGGACAGCACGGGGCTGTGGGGCACAGAAAAGGGGCCCCTAACCCGGTTCAGCCTCCCCAGGAGATGCCGCTCAGCTGTGTACTGTGAGGTAGATGTATGTGAGCTGAGCCTTTGTGCTGAGTTCAGTAGCCACCTCCCCAAAAGTCATGTCCACCCAGCACCTGTGAAGGTGACCTGATGTGGAAACAGGGTCTGTCTGCAGATGTGATGAAGGAAAGATGAGGGCTTGCTGGATTAGGGAGGGCCTCACCCAGTGACTGGTGTCATTATAAGGCAGGGGGCATTTGCACAGAGACACAGGGAGGAAGCCAAGTAAAGACGGAGGCAGAGGTTGCTGTGTTGCTTTCAGAGCCCAGGAGCACCATAGACGCTGGCCACCAGCAGAAGCCAGAAAAAGGGGCCAGGAGGGGCGAGACCTGCCGACCCCTGATCCCAGATTCTGGCCTCCAGAACCCTGACAGGATACATTTCTGTTGTGTTAAACCTGGTTTGTGACTCTGTGTGATGGCTGCCAAAGGACACCCTGGCAGCTTGAAGGACACCTTATCTAAAGGCCCCTCAGCACCTGTGGGTGGGCAGCTGCTCCTCCTGGGTGATAGCCCCTCTGTGTGACAAGCCTCCTGAGTGACAGCTCTCTTGGGTGACAGGCCTCCTGGGTGACAACCCTCACTGCACCTGAGTGGCTGCCTGGCATGCAGCAGGATACCAGGCACTGGCACCTCCGGATGGTCACCAGCAGGTGGCACCCCTGACCTAGGCACTGGGCCCCTCTGCACCCTGGGTTCTGGGTGGTACTGGGAGAAGCCAGCTTGGGTGGGCTGGAGCCCTGGGCTGTCTGCCCTGGACCAAGTCAGGTGGTGAGCACAGGTAGACCTGGCTCCTTACCTTCCTGAGGCCTTGGGCCAGGGGCTGGCTGCCTGTCCTGTGCAGAGGTGCAGAGGACTTTGTCCCTGGGGCGGTTGGGTGCAATGAATTTTGGGACTCTGACCCAGGGACAGGGGGCACTGGAGGGCAAATTGTCCCTCACTCTCGCCTGGCAGTGCCCCAGTCACAATCTGGGAAAACGTTTAGAGTTTGTGCGGGGTGGGGTTTTTCAAACCAGTCTAGTGGGTCTGAACCAGTCCAGCTGCCTCTCTGACTCTGAGAGGCTGGGCCTGAGCCCCCCTACCCTGTGCAGACTGAGATGAAAGGGGCGTCTGTCACAAGAGGGGCAGGAGCAGCCTTCCCTTCTGTGGATCCGCTGGGGTGGGTGGGCTTCGTCCTCCTCCTGGCAGAGGGAAACACTGGCTCCTTAAAGGATGATTTCTTAGGGCAAGGTGGGGTGGCATGGGGACAGGATTGGTGGAAAGAGCACAGATCAGTGGGGAGACCCAGAGTCCAGCCCCCTCTGACGCTCACCTGCTGGGTGCCTCCCTCCTCTGGCAGAGCCTTGGTTTTCTCGGTTGTAAAATGGGCCCGACTCTGTCCCTATCTTTCACAGATGGGGCATCAGTTGACCCGACAACACACAGGAAAGGCTCTGCAGAGGGTCCTCTCTGGTGTTTTTGGTTTTCAGTTTGGGGTTTTGCTGTATGTGTGATAAAATGCATGGAACATAAAAGCTACCATTTTAACTGTTGTTAAGTGTCTGGTTCAGTGGCATTAAGTACATCCACACTGCTGTGCAAACATCCTCAACGTCCATCTCCAGAACCCTCTCAGCTTGTAGAAATGAAACTCTCCCCATGAAACACTGACTTTCAGCAGGGTGTGGTGGCTGACGCCTGTAATCCAAGCACTTTGGAGGCCAAGGCAGGTGGATCACCTGAGGTCGGGAGTTCAAGACCAGCCTGCCCAACATGGTGAAACCCTGTCTTAAAAAAAGAAAAAAAAAGAAACACTGACTTTCTTCCCCCTTCCCCAGCCGCTGGCAACCTTCATTCTACTCTGTCTCTAGGATCTGACTACTTTAGTGCCTCATCCACGTGGAATCATACACGGTTTGTCTTTGTGTGACTGGCTAATTTAGCTTAGCATTGTGTTCTCGAGGTCCATCCATGTGGCAGCATGTGGCAGAATTTCCTTCCTTTTGAAGGCTGAAGAACATTCTGCCATGCAGCTGTCCCACTCTGTGCCTCTCCATTTATCCATGGATGGATGTGGGACTGCTTCCCTGTTTCAGTTGTTGGGAATAAGGCAGTGGTGAACACGGGTGTGCACCTCTTTGAGACCTGCTCTCTGTTCTTTTGGGTATGTTCCTGGAAGTGGGATGCCTGAATCATTTGGTAATTGTTTAACTGGTGTGTGTGTGTGTGTGTGTGTGTGTGTGTGATCTTCATCCTATTTTCCTCAACACCTGCACCAGTTGACATTGACACCAACAATATGCAAGGGTTGCAATTTCTCCACATCCTTGCCAGCATTTGCCATTTTATTTATTTATTTATATATTTATTAATGTTTTGGTTTTACAGTGGCCATCGCAATGGGTATGAGTGATATTTCCAGGTGTTTGAGCAGCTAGGATTTGATGCAGGCATTTAGCATTTACAAAATCCCCGGACAAGTTGGAGGAGAGGTCTTGGGTTGCCCCCGCCCCATCCCTCCCAGAGCCCGGAAGAACCAAGCTGCCCAGGGAGCTGCCCGGGTGGTGGGAATCAGGGGCACCACTGAAGCACCACTATCTTTGCGGGGTGCAGGGAGCTGGGATCAGGGCCACTGGGCAGCTTAAGACCAGACACTGGATGCCAGTGCTGGGAAAGTGCCCGCTGTTTAGCCAGCTAGGGAATGAGACGTCCAAAGATGGCTGAGACGTCTCCTTCCTCAGGGGAGTTAGGAGAAAACTCTGCTCCTTCAAGCTCTTGTGGTAGGCCTGACAGCTGTCAGGGAGGCCAGCAGACATCCAGGGGCTTGTCTCTATGTGATGCTGTCCTTCAGTGGTCACGTTCCATGACCACTCTCATTTTCCACTTCTGCAACTGGTTCCTTTTTTCTTAGAAGAGATAATCAGTAAAAGTAATATAAATCTTAATGTCTTTTTTCTTTCTTGACAAGTATGGAAAAGTACTGGCGCATTATGCTCCTTACCTCATCTTTGCTACTAGAAGGCCTTGGACCCCTACCTATATGACACGTGATATACTTGACCCTATCACTGACCACCAATGCTATACCATACCTCCCCTGCCCCAGCTTTGTACCATGCCCTACTTCCCCTGCCCCAGCTTTGTACACAATAAAAGAGTGTCCAGGCACTCGGGGCCACCGTCAGACTCTGTGCTTTGGTTGGCAGTGGACCCCTGGGCCCAAATTCTCTTTTCTTTATCTCTGTGTCTACAGTTTCTCGTCTCCACACCAGCAGAGAGGGGCTCAAAGGACCCTACATGTACCACTCACCAGGATGCCAGTTCTTAATGCTAACCTGTGCTACCTGTCCTTTGTGGGCTGGCAGGGACAGGTAGCACATCTGTAGTTATTTAGGGACCCAAGGTGATAGGGTCCCTAAAAGATTTAGGACAGCCATCACCATAAATATTACTTTTGCCGGCTGGGCACTGTGGCTCATGCCTGTAATCCTAGCACTTTGGGAAGTCGGGATGGGCATATCACCTGAAGTCAGGAGTTCGAGACCAGACTGACCAACATGGAGAAACCCCATCTCTACTAAAAATACAAAAAAATTAGCTTGGCTTGGTGGTGCATATCTGTAATCCCAGCTACTTGGAAGGCAGAGGTAGGAAACTCACTTGAACCCGGGTGGTGGAGGTTGCCGAGAGCTGAGATCACGCCATTGCACTCCAGCGTGGGAAACGAGCAAAACTGTCTCAAAAAAAAAAAAGTTACTTTGCCACATTCAAAACATAATTTCATGAATGGTTGACTCAGTTTCCTGTCTTATGACCTATGCATCTCATATTGTAGTGACTCAAACCTGCTGGGTCATCCAGGACTGTAATTTTTAAAAAGCGACGGTGATATCTGGCTTTAGATATGACTAGATTCATGTAATTCAGAAGATTTCATCAGATCATTTCTTGCTATCTCAGCACCATTTAATTCCATCTGAATTTATAGTTAATGATTTATAATTTATTATAATAACTGACAATATCAGAATGAAGGAGGGTAAAATCCTTTATTGGGGTATAACACATGACTATTTGAAAGAGGCATTGATCAGTGTTTCCCTGAGAGTAAGAATGCATTATATACAATGTGGACGTCTCCAGGGCCCTTCCAAACATAAGTAAGTATACAGTTTCTGAAGCATTTATTTTAGTAATATATCTATATAAAATTAAACTAGGGAAGATTTCTCTTCTCTTTGATCTGACACCTCTTCCAATAGAGCAGCTCTTATAATCATTTGGAACTAATTAATAACTGTATTATTTACAAACCAAAGTATTTCTTACGTTTCCTGTTTCCTTACATTTTATGAGTGCCATATCACGGGCTCCAAGATAAGGGTCTGTTCTGGCTTCGTTCACTTATATAAATATATACCTATATTTAACGAAAAGCGTAACACAGCACAAAGCACAAAATCATAGTTCTGAGGAGAGACAACTCTACTATTTGGGCAGATTACACAGAAGGTAAAGAATGATCTTTCCTTTTCTCTTGTTGAACAAACTACCACTTAAGCAAAGATAACCAAAGTTTAATCTTTTTAAATACAATATTTTAAATTAAAGATTTCATAAAGATTTTAATGAATAAACCCCACATTATAGTTCCCAGATGCCAGCCAGTGGCCAATCTTGCAGGCAAATCTTTCTAAAGATAGCAGGCTGGGCCTTGCTATGTTAACTTTTCTGCACAGTTTTGTTGCCATTATTGTTTTCATACAGCCTCACAGCCATGCATATTAATCACAAATTTGCTAACCAAAGAAATTAACTGGGATATAGATAATCAGAACTCTCTACTATAGATAGGCAACTCAGCAGATGAGTAAGACTCACAAACACATAAAAAAACCTGCTGCAGCCACACATCCCTTTTACACCTTAGCACACATATTTCCTAGCTCTGTCTACTGAAGGCGACTAAAAGCAACGACACCTCAGTTTCAATTAGCCCAGATCTTGGTTTCTGATATTGTTCTCTACTAAAAGGAACCAAGGCTCCTCAGAAAAATGTCTGATTCCAGGTCTAAGAAAAGGAAACTCCAAGAAGATCCTGGAACATCTCAGGAAAAAAAAAAAAAGTACTCAAAAATATGATGAGGGTAGGTCACAAAGACACAGGAAGTAGACCTCACTGACTAAATCTGGTACAATTTGAGCAGGAAAACAAGACAATGATGATTTGTAAATCATTGAAAAAGTAGTGGTCCATGAGTTCACATTGATAGTAAGTAAATAAATGAGTGATAACAAAGGACCCTTGCTTACAGCAGGATACCTGGTGCCAACGTGTAAATGCGAAGGGAATGTTGGAGCTGGAAAACTATCATTTTGTAGCCATAACACTAAAGACTGATTCAAGCAAGAATCATCAACAGATGCTAAACCTAAGGGAAAATTTTGATGAGGAACAGGATATTTGATTAGAATTCAAGTATCTTTTCCAGAGATTGCTTGTTATGATTAGCAATTGCAAAGCAAAAAATAATTATATAGTGGAAGAACTGGGAAAACCTTTGAATACATGATCAAAATGAATATAATAAGTAAGCGGCACAGGGACACTGTGTGCCTCAGATGTGATACCATGAGAAGGACACAACGTACAGTGTGTACTATACTGGCTGGGAATGCATAACTGGAATCTAATCATGAGGAAATATTTGACAAACCCCACTATGAGGATTATCGAAAGGACTGCATTATTCTAAAGTGTTGTCTTGAAAGATAAGGAAAAGTTAAATTACTGTTCCAAATTAAAAGAGACTAAAGAATCATGACAACCAAACACAATACAGAATCTTGGACTAGGTCTTGTGTGAGAGAAAATCCCCCAAAGACATTATTGGCTCAATTTTTTTAAACTGGAATGCAAGCAATAGAGTAGATAAAAGTATTGTATTGATGTTAAATTTACTGCAATTGATAACTATATCATGATTATATAACGCATTAATAATATCCTCATTATTGAGAAATGTATATTGAAGTATTTAGAGGTAAGAAAGAGGAATGTGGGCCTGGTGCAGTGGCTCATGCCTATAATCCCAGCACTTTGGGAGGCCGAGGCAGATGGATCACCTGAGGTTGGGAGTTTGAGACCAGCCTGGCCAACATGAATAAACCCCATCTCTACTAAAAATACAAAATTAGCTGGGCATGGTGGCACATACTTGTAATCCCAGCTAATTGGAAGGCTGAGGCAGGAGAATCACTTGAACCTGGGAGCAGAAGTTGCAGTGAGCTTAAGATCATGCCATCAGACTCCAGCCTGGGCAACAAGAGTGAAACTGTGTCTCAAAAAAAAAAAAAAAAAAAAAAAAAAAAAGAAGAGTAATGTATAAAATTTACTTTCAAATTATTCAAGAAAAATTTGTGTATAGAAAGAGCAAATGATGAAATAAGCAGGATTAAATGTTAACGGTGTGTCAATCTAACTAAGAGGAACCTGGCTATCCTTTGTAATTCTATTGCATCCTTTGTGTAAGTTTCAGGTTTCTTTCTTTTTCTTCTTTTTTTAAAATTTGATCTTTTAATGCATAAATAAATCCATATTATGTGTTACTTTCTGGAAAGGGGTTAAACTCAAATATCTGAAAATGTATTTAAAAACAGATACATACATACGTGAAGCTTTAAAACAATCAACTCTCAAAAGAGGAAAGAGCCTTTGATCCCAGAGTCCACACGGAATGAATTCCATATGTGTTTGAAATTCACATAAGGAGCACTTAAAAAACCACCTGAAATGTTAATCTGACAGCCCCCATACCTGCAAGGGCTCCCGGGTCTGCCAGTGTGAGGACATGGCCAACCCCCACTGGACACTCATGTGCCAAGAGCCACCACAACTCAGGGCGACCGGCAGTGTGAAGCTCAGTAACCGAGACAGATGTTCACACGTGGGGGGCATCGTAAGCACTACCAGCTCCAAATCTGACATGAAGGGAACTTGGGAGAGGTCTGAGCAATGTCCAAAGGGATTCTGGCAACACAGAAGATGCAATGTCTAGGAATTCCACGAGATGCTTCCAAAAATACTCATTGACAATTCAAGTTGCACTTGGCCAGCAGCAGCCCGGGCAGCCCCAAGGGTGGGCGGCCTTCAGTCTGAGTGGGGTGTGTGCGTGGCCTCCTCATAGGACTCCCCTGACTCGTTCACTCTGCGTTTATCCACAGGATAAAGCCATCACTGGGACAGGTAGACCAGAAACACCACGTGGGCATGGTGATGATGAAGGCAAAGACATAGTCAATGAAGGTGTTGAAAGCGTTGTAGGTGAAGGCCTTCCCGGGCAGTGACTTCAGCTTGTAGTTCAGGAAGAGCTGGAGCAGCATGAAGAGGAAGCCAAAGGCATAGACCCTGTTGACAAAGCTGATATTAATCAGGAGTACTAGCTCTTACACTTGATGTTCCCGATCGAATAGACAGCACCCTCCATGCAGGGAGGGTACAGCAGGTAAGACAAGTTCTTCATGGCCTGAGTATTGTACTCCTTGGTTTTTGTCTTGGATTCGCTGTAAGTGTCAAACTGAAGTTCCAGTCTCAGGCCTCTTCAAGGAGCAGTCATCTTCAATGCCTTCTTCACTTTCCACACCTCCATAGCCACTCCCATGCCCACTGGGACCAGCACCAGCAGGCTCCTTTGCTCCTCCAGCAGGAACACGAAGATGACCACGTGCTGAAGCAGCTCCAGAACACTGCCTTGGTGGACTTGCCAATCATGCTCTTCTTCTTCCAGAAACTGATGTCATTTTTAAAGGCCAGGAAATCAAAGCGAAGATGGAACGCTGTGACAGAAAAGGTCAGCGCCAGGAAGTACAAGTTGGTATCTACAAAAATTCCTTTCACCTCATCAGCATCTTTTTCTGAAAACCCGAACTGCCGCAGGGAATCCACGGCGTTCTGCATGCAGATCCAGAAGCGCAGCCGCCCCAGCGAGACCTTGTGGTAGGACAACGGGAGGGGCAGCTCTGTGTGGAGCGGTTTATGACCCTCAGGCCCTTCCCGCGATTGCCGAGCTGGCAGATGAGCAGGGTGGGGAGGTGGTGCAAGGTCTACTCTAGCTGGATCATCTTCATGTACCGATGCACGTCGGCGGGCAGGGAGGGCCAGCGGAAGACGAAGTTGTCAGCCGTCACGTTCAGCCCCAGCCGCGGTCTCCCGTGGGACAGCAGCTCACTGGGGCGCCAGTCAGCTTCTCCGCCTCCGTCTGCTGCTGTGTATCAGATTCCCCAGGGAGCAGGTTGATTTCTTCCGGCTTGGGGACCATGGCGGTGGTCAGAGGACTGACCGGTGCACCTGCTTCCCCTCGTGCCAAGGCAGGATCCCAGCGTGCTGGAGGAGGATGTAGGCATGCAGCGTCCGTTATTTCTTGTTTTCTTTGGTACAGACAAACAAGGACAAATTTGGTACTGTCCAGAAAGGACAAATTTGAACTGTCCTTTCAAATTTGGACTCCACATCAAAGTCTTCCACCTTCAAGACCAGGTCGATGCTGTTCTCAGCACCCAAGTGGGACCGCGTCGTGGGGTACATGCTCAGCTGTAGCTGGGGCCACCGCGCTAGGTAGGGCTGGATGCAGCTGGCGTCGCCGGAGCACGGGCGGGAGTAGACGATGCCCTGCAGGACTCAGCAGGTGCGCACCCTGCAGACTACCAGCACGCCCAGCACTAGGCTGCTGAAGGAGCCGCAATCCCTCTACAAGGCGGCCCCGCGCCCGGAGCCCCTGGCCCGCCGGACTCTCAGCGGCCGGCCCCACCCGCCCGGCGCCCAGCCCGCCGCTCTGGCCCGCCGCCGCCACTCTGGGTAGAGTCTCCGCCAACGCCGCCACTGCTGCGGGGGAACGAATGCGCCGCGCGCTGCTGACTGCTTGCCGCCCCCGTCTCTTTCAAATTAAAAAAAAATTAAGTGAATACATATGTTAACCCAAAGTTAGACCCATTCTGTAAAAATACAAGGCAAAAATACTTATAACACAACTATGTCAAGACCCTTTTTGCTATCTTACCTAAAGCACGTCGCCAATGATTTATTATCCATTAATAATCTCTTTCCTTTTCCTTCTTTTCTTTTTTTCTTTTTCTTTTCTTTCTTTCTTTCTTTCTTCTTCTATTTCTTCTTCTTCTTCTTTCTTCTTCTTCTTCTTCTTGTTCTTCTTCCTCCTCCTCCTCCTCCTCCTCCTCCTCTTCTTCTTCTTTTTTTGTAATGAGACAGAGTTTCGCTCTTGTCTCCCAGACTGGCGTGCAGCGACAGCGATCTTGGCTTACTGCAACCTCCGCCTCCCAGGTTCAAGTGATTCTCCAGCCTCAGCCTCCTGAGTAGCTGGATTACAGGCACGCGCCACCACACCTGGCTAATTTTTGCAGTTTTAATAGAGTCGTGGTTTCACCGCGTTGGTCAGGCTGGTTTCCAGCTTCCGACTTCAGGTGATCCGCCCACCTCAGCCTCCCAAAGTGCTGGGATTACAAGTGTGAGCCATGGCACTCGGTAATAAGTTCTTTCTTAAAGATATTTCCACCTTTAACTGACAAAATCCCAAAAATGTATATCAAGAATTTATTTTAAAAAACTTCTCGAAGATCATTTAGAAAGATTATCACAGTAGAAAAAGTATACAATTATAGACATTTTCTTTTTTCTTTTGTCTTGTTTTGTTCTTTCTTTCTTTTCTTTCTTTCTTTCTTTTTTTTTTTTTTTTTTTGAGACGGAGTTTTGCTCTTGTTACCCAGGCTGGAGTGCAATGGCGCGATCTCGGCTCACCGCAACCTCCGCCTCCTGGGTTCGGGCAATTCTCCTGCCTCAGCCTCCTGAGTAGCTGGGATTACAGGCACACGCCACCACGCCCTGCTAATTTTTTTTTTGAGACCAAGTTTTGCTCTTGTCCCCCAGGCTGGAGTGCAGTGGTGCTTTCGGTTCATGGCAACATCCACCTCCTGGGGTTAAGCAATTCTCCTGCCTCAACCTCCTGAGTAGCTGGGATTACAGGTGCCTGCCACCACTACCGACTAATTTTTTTGTATTTTTAGTAAAAACGACTATTGTTATGTTGGCCAGGCTGATCTCGAACTCCTGACCTCAAGTGATCCGCCCGCCTCGGCCTCCCAAAGTGCTGGATTACAAGCATGAGCCACTGTGCTCAGCCTGATTATATATATTTTCAGTAAACATATATGAAAATGGTCTCAGGCCTTTTAATAATTAGGAGACCAAAATAAATGAAAATAACATTACCCACTATCCAGAATATATAAAAGAAAGACTGACAAAGCCAGGTGTTGGAAAGGACATCTAATTAGAACGCTCTCAAACTTGTGGTTGGGTTGTATATTAGTGAAAAAAAAATTGGAATTAAAAAAATTTAGTTGATAAATTGTATGTATTTCTGGTGTTACTACATTTTATATACATGCATGCACACACACACACACACATTGTAGAATAGCAAAATCTGTGTGTGTGTGTGTGTGTGTGTGTGTGTGTGTGTATAGCCACAGACATACATTGCAGAATGGCTAAATCAAGCTACATAGCACATCAGTTACCTTAGATACTTATCGTTTTTTGTGTGGTGAAAACATTTAAAATCTGCTGTCTTAGCGATTTCAAGCATTATCACATTGTTGTGAACTATAGTCAACATGTACACTAGAGCTCTTGAGCTTTTTCCTCCTAGCTGAAATTTTTGGTGACATACATTGCATTTGAACATAGCCAGTTACTATGACCAAGCTATTTTACTTGTAGGTCTATACTTAATTAAAATATCTATACATGTGTACCAAAAGAAATGAACAAGAATGTTCATAGTGGCTTTATTGCTAATAGCCCCAAACTGGAAACAAACCAGTGTCCATCATCAGTAGAATTGAGAGGTGCCATATTCATGCAGAGCACCACCAAGCAGGGAAAAGAAATGAACTGCTTCATGAAAGCGCATGAAGGAGTGTCACAGATGTAATGCTGGGCCAAAGAAGCCACACACACAAGCATTCCTACTGAATGGCGCTCCATGAATCCATTTATGAAACAGGCAACACTAATTGGGGCTGCTAAAAACCAGGTGATTATTTGCTTTGGCAAGACAGATGGGCAGTGGTTAGGGAGCAGGCCTTCAGGAGAGGGATTTCCAGATTGTTATTTTTATTTCATTTTCTTGGACTGTGTGGTAGATCCAAACATGTATTCTCTTTGAGATAAATCACTGAGTAGTAGAATATAGGATTATTGTGTATAGTATACTTTAGTAAATGTATTTGAATTCATTTTTGCCATCAGAACAAATAATATACATCATAATAAATCTTTGCGATTTGAATATTATTTCTGGTTGATAAAAAATAAGTTATCCAAAGGATTCCAAACTTGGGTATTTCAATATAGAACTTATGCATGCAAATATGTATTTCTGGAGGTCCACATCTATCTAATGTCATTAGAGTATAAAAAAGTACACTTCTGTTTATAATTTGCTGACTTTCTAACCTTTTACTTTAAGTTAAGCTAAAGCACTCCAGAGGGCTACTGGGAGGAGGAGGTAAGCAGGTGTGTGGAATCCAGCCCTGACTCACACACCTAGCACTTTACAGCCTGGCTAAGTCCCCTACTAGGGAGGGGGCCTACCCTTTGCCCTTTGCCCCCATCCCTCAACCTTCTGCCCCACATCCCCATCTGCAATTCCAGGAGCACCCTGGATGGGGAGGTCTGAAGTTAGGGAGCACCTGTGGATGCTCTGATAATGGCCATGGGTCCCACGGTGGGAGACAGTGGCAAGGGTGACCCAGTGTCATGGGTCCTCATGTGAGTTGGGCAGCCAGGCCCAGCCAGAGCAGTGACACACCCTTGCACATATGTGTTAATCCACATACACATGCATGCTGACATACACAAACACTGCATGCACGCATGCTGACACTTCAGGGGGTGGAGGGCACTGACTCTGATGAACCAGGCAGGGGTCCATTGTGATGGGTGTCATGACCCCACAGTGTCACTGGTGCTGAGCACTCACCCACCTGCCTGCCTGCCCTCTCTATGTCAGAGCTCTTGGAGACAAGACATAGAGGTGTCTGGTTCTGCAAAGGTTTTCCCAGTGAAGCTCCTCTGTAAATTACTATCTTCCTCTAACTGATCCTAGCTTTGAAACCATATTATCTGGTGGTTTTGTTCATCTAAGGCTCCTCCAGTCTTTTTTTTTTTTTAATTTTTTATTGGATTTTAGGTTTTGGGGTACATGAGCAGAGCATGTAAGACAGTTGCGTAGGAACACACATGGCAGTGTGCTTTTCTTTCCTTCTCCCCTTCACCCACATTTGGCATTTCTCCCCAGGCTATCCCTCCCCACCTCCCCCTCCCACTGGTCCTCCCCTTTCCCCCCAATAGACCCCAGTGTTTAGTACTCCCCTTTCTGTGTCCATGTGTTCTCATTTTTCATCACCCACCTATGAGTGAGAATATGCAGTGTTTCATTTTCTGTTCTTGTGTCAGTTTGCTGAGGATGACGTTCTCCAGATTCATCCATGTCCCTACAAACGACACGAACTCATCATTTCTGATTGCTGCATAATATTCCATGGTGTATATGTGTCACATTTTTCCAATCCAGTCTATTATCAATGGGCATTTGGGTTGATTCCAGGTCTTTGCTATTGTAAACAGGGCTGCAATGAACATTCGTGTACATGTGTCCTTATAGTAGAACGATTTATAGTCTTTTGGATATATACCCAGTAATGGGATTGCTGGGTCAAATGGAATTTCTATTTCTAAGGCCTTGAGGAATCGCCACACTGTCTTCCACAATGGTTGAACTAATTTACACTCCCACCAACAGTGTAGAAGTGTTCCTTTTTCTCCACATCCTCTCCAGCATCTGTTGTCTCCAGATTTTTTAATGATCGCCATTCTAACTGGCGTGAGATGGTATCTCAATGTGGTTTTGATTTGCATCTCTCTGATGACCAGTGACGATGAGCATTTTTTCATATGATTGTTGGCCTCATATATGTCTTCTTTCGTAAAGTATCTGTTCATATCCTTTGCCCACTTTTGAATGGGCTTGTTTGTTTTTTTCCTGTAAATCCGTTTGAGTCCTTTGTAAATTCTGGATATCAGCCCTTTGTCAGATGGGTAGACTGCGAAAATTTTTTCCCATTCTGTTGGTTGCCGATCCACTGTAGTGACTGTTTCTTTTGCCGTGCAGAAGCTGTGGAGTTTGATTAGGTCCCATTTGTCTATTTTGGCTTTTGTTGCCAATGCTTTTGGTGTTTTGTTCATGAAGTCCTTGCCTACTCCTATGTCCTGGATAGTTTTGCCTAGATTTCCTTCTAGGGTTTTTATGGTGCCAGGTCTTATGTTTAAGTCTTTAATCCATCTGGAGTTAATTTTAGTGTACGGTGTCAGGAAGGGGTCCAGTTTCTGCTTTCTGCACATGGCTAGCCAGTTTTCCCAACACCATTAATTAAACAGGGAATCCTTTCCCCGTTGCTTGTTTTTGTCAGGTTTATCAAGGATTGTATAGTTGTAGATATGTTGTGTTGCCTCCGGTGCCTCTGTTTTGTTCCATTGGTTTATATCTCTGTTTTGGTACCAGTACCATGCTGATTTGATTACCGTAGCCTTGTAGTATAGTTTGAAATCTGGTAGTGTGATGCCCCCTGCTGTGTTCTTTTTGCTTAGAATTGACTTGGCTATGCGGGCTCTCTTTTGGTTCCATATGAAGTTCATGGTGGTTTTTTCCAGTTCTGTGAAGAAAGTCAATGGTAGCTTGATGGGGATAGCGTTGATTCTGTAAATTACTTTGGGCAGTATAGCCATTTTCACGATATTAATTCTTCCTAACCATGAACATGGAATGTTTCTCCATCTGTTTGTGTCCTCTCTGATTTCGTTGAGCAGTGGTTTGTAGTTCTCCTTGAAGAGGTCCCTTACGTTCCTTGTGAGTTGTATTCCAAGGTATTTTATTCTTTTTGTAGCAATTGTGGATGGCAGTTCGTTCTTGATTTGGCTTTCTTCTTTAAGTCTGTTATTGGTGTAGACGAATGCTTGTGATTTTTGCACATTGATTTTATATCCTGAGACTTTGCTGAAGTTGCTTATCAGTTTCAGGAGTTTTTGGGCTGAGGCGATGGGGTCTTCTAGGTATACTATCATGTCGTCTGCAAATAGAGACAATTTGGCTTCCGCCTTTCCTATTTGAATACACTTTATTTCTTTTTCTTGCCTGATTGCTCTGGCTAGAACTTCCAGAACTATATTGAATAGGAGTGGTGAAAGAGGGCATCCTTGTCTAGTGCCAGATTTCAAAGGGAATGCTTCCAGTTTTTGCCCATTCAGTATGATATTGGCTGTTGGTTTGTCATAAATAGCTTTTATTACTATGAGATATGTTCCATCGATACCGAGTTTATTGAGGGTTTTTAGCATAAAGGGCTGTTGAATTTTGTCAAAGGCCTTCTCCGCGTCAATTGAGATAATCATGTGGTTTTTGTTTTTGGTTCTGTTTATGTGGTGAATTACGTTTGTAGACTTGCGTATGTTGAACCAGCCTTGCATCCCCGGGATGAATCCTACTTGATCATGGTGAATAAGTTTTTTGATTTGCTGTTGCATTCGGCTTGCCAATATTTTATTGAAGATTTTTGCATCTATGTTCATCATGGATATTGGCCTGAAGTTTTCTTTTCTTGTTGGGTCTCTGCCGGGTTTTGGTATCAGAATGATGTTGGTCTCATAAAATGATTTGGGAAGTATTCCCTCTTTTTGGATTGTTTGAAATAGTTTTAGAAGGAATGGTACCAAGTCCTCTTTGTGTGTCTGGTAGAATTCAGCTGTGAACCCGTCTGGACCTGGGCTTTTTTTGTGTGGTAGGCTCTTAATTGCTGCCTCGACTTCTGACGTTCTTATTGGTCTATTCATAGTTTCAGCTTCCTCCTGGTTTAGGCTTGGGAGGACACAGGAGTCCAGGAATTTATCCATTTCTTCCAGGTTTACTAGTTTATGTGCATAGATTTGTTTGTAATATTCTCTGATGATGATTTGAATTTCTGTGGAATCTGTGGTGATTTCCCCTTTATCATTTTTTATTGCATCTATTTGGTTGTTCTCTCTTTTCTTTTTAATCAATCTGGCTAGTGGTCTGTCTATTTTGTTGATCTTTTCAAAAAACCAGCTCTTGGATTTATTGATTTTTTGAAGGGTTTTTCGTGTCTCAATCTCCTTCAGTTCAGCTCTGATCTTAGTTATTTCTTGTCTTCTGCTGGGTTTTGAGTTTTTTTGATCTTGCTCCTCTAGCACTTTCAATTTTGACGATAGGCTGTCAATTTTGGATCTCTCCATTCTCCTCATATGGGCACTTATTGCTATATACTTTCCTCTAGAGACTGCTTTAAATGTGTCCCAGAGGTTCTGGTATGTTGTGTCTTCGTTCTCATTGGTTTCGAAGAACTTCTTTATTTCTGCCTTCATTTCATTGTTTACCCAGTCAACATTCAAGAGCCAGTTGTTCAGTTTCCATGAAGCTGTGCGGTTCTGGGTTGGTTTCTGTATTCTGAGTTCTAACTTGATTGCACTATGGTCTGAGAGGCTGTTTGTTATGATTTCAGTTGTTTTGCATTTGTTGAGCAGTGCTTTACTTCCAATTATGTGGTCAATTTTTGAGTAGGTGTGATGTGGTGCTGAGAAGAATGTATATTCTGTGGATTTGGGGTGGAGAGTTCTGTAAATGTCTATCAGGTTTGCTTGCTCCAGGTCTGAGTTCAAGCCCTGGATATCCTTGTTGATTTTCTGTCTGGTTGATCTGTCTAATATTGACAGTGGAGTGTTAAAGTCTCCCACTATTATTGTGTGGGAGTCTAAGTCTCTTTGTAAGTCATTAAGAACTTGCCTTATGTATCTGGGTGCTCCTGCATTGGGTCCATATATGTTTAGGATCGTTAGCTCTTCTTGTTGTATCGATCCTTTTACCATTATGTAATGGCCTTCTTTGTCTCTTTTGATCTTTGTTGCTTTAAAGTCTATTTTATCAGAGATGAGAATTGCAACTCCTGCTTTTTTTTTGCTTTCCATTTGCTTGGTAAATCTTCCTTCATCCCTTTATTTTGAACCTTTGTGTATCCTTGCATGTCAGATGGGTTTCCTGTATACAGCACACTGATGGGATTTGGGTTTTTATCCAATTTGCCAGTCTGTGTCTTTTGATTGGTGCATTTAGTCCATTTACATTTAGGGTTAATATTGTTATGTGTGAATTTGATACTGCCATTTTGATGCTAAGTGGCGGTTTTGCCTGTTAGTTGTTGTAGATTCTTCATTATGTTGATGCTCTTTAACTTTTAGTGTGATTTTGGAATGGCTGGTACTGGTTGTTCCTTTCTACGTGTAGTGCCTCTTTCAGGAGCTCTTGTAAAGCAGGCCTGGTGGTGACAACATCTCTGAGTACTTGCTTGTTCGCAAAGGATTTTATTTTTCCTTCACTTCTGAAGCTCAGTTTGGCTGGATATGAAATTCTGGGTTGAAAGTTCTTTTCTTTAAGAATGTTGAATATTGGCCCCCACTCTCTTCTGGCTTGTAGTGTTTCTGCCAAGAGATCTGCTGTGAGTCTGATGGGCTTCCCTTTGTGGGTAACTCGACCTTTCTCTCTGGCTGCCCTTAGTATTTTCTCCTTTATTTCAACCTTGTTGAATCTGATGATTATGTGCCTTGGGTTTGCTCTTCTTGCAGAATATCTTTGTGGTGTTCTCTGTATTTCCTGTATTTGAGTGTTGGCCTGTCTTGCTAGGTGGGGGAAGTTTTCCTGGATGATGTCCTGAAGAGTATTTTCCAGCTTGGATTCATTCTCTTCGTCTCCTTCTGGTACACCTATCAAACGTAGGTTAGGTCTTTTCACATAGTCCCACATTTCTTGGAGACTTTGTTCATTCCTTTTTGCGCTTTTTTCTCTGATCTTGGTTTCTCGTTTTATTTCATTGAGTTGGTCTTCGACTTCAGATATTCTTTCTTCTGCTTGGTCAATTCGGCTATTGAAACTTGCGATTGCTTCGCGAAGTTCTCGTATTGTGTTTTTCAGCTCCTTTAATTCATTCATATTCCTCTCTAAGGTATCCATTCTTGTTATCATTTCCTCGAATCTTTTTTCAAATCTTTTTTCAAGTTCCTTAGTTTCTTTGCATTGATTTAATACATGATCTTTTAGCTCACAGAAGTTTCTCATTATCCACCTTCTGAAGTCTAATTCCGTCATTTCGTCACAGTCATTCTCCATCCAGCTTTGCTCCCTTGCTGGTGAGGAGTTTTGGTCCTTTCTAGGAGGCGAGGTGTTCTGGTTTCGGGTGTTTTCCTCCTTTTTTTGCTGGTTTCTTCCCATCTTTGTGGGTTTATCCGCTTGTCGTCTGCGTAGTTGCTGACTTTTCGATTGGGTCTCTGAGTGGACACCCAGATTGTTGATGATGAAGTATTTCTGTTACTTGGTTTTCCTTCTACCAGCCTAGCCCCTTCGCTGTATGACTGCTGAGGTCCACTCCTGGCCCTGCTTGTCTGGGGTGCACCTCTAGCAGCTGTGGCACAGTGAGGGATGCTACCCATTTCTTTTTCTGCTATCTTTGTCCCAGTATGATGCCTGCCAAATATCAGTCTTTTGGATATAGAGGGGTCAGGGAGCTGCTTGAGGAGACAGTCTGTACTTTTTTGGAGCTCAATTGCTGAGCTGTGAGCTCTGTTGTTCATTCAGGGCTGTTAGGCTGCTATATTTGATTCTGCTGCAACAGAGCTCATTAAAAAAAACTCTTTTTTTCTCAAATGCTCTGTGTGGGGTGTTCGGGCTTTATTTTTCAATGTCCGATGAGGTGTCCTGCCCAGCTAGAAGGCAGACTAGCCACTGTTTGGCTGCCGAGGCTCCGCCCTGCTGTTGTGTGATTCGCCCTGTTCCTGCAGGCTCTGCTGTGGTCTCCGCCACGCCCTGCGGCGGAGTCTCTTCGTTGTAGCGTGTTGCCTCGGCAACGGCAGGCTGCATCAGCAGTGGGCGTGTATCTCAGTTGGGGTGGGTTGCCTTGGTAGTGGTGGATGCCCCTCCCACACAGAGCGTCTTGGACTGTCTGTTCAGGATAGTTTGAAATCGCGGTTTTGTTCGTCCCACTGGGTATCCCAAATGATCTGTCCCTGCAATCCCCTGGGCTGGTCTACTGTCCAAGTCTCATTCAGTCTCAAGTCCAGCCCTCTCAAGTCTCAGGTTGCTGGTTCAACAGGGCACCCGGACAAGCGCGCCCTGTGGCGATTGCTGGGTAGGGCCGGCCGCCGCCGCCCTGGCTGCCGGCTTCGCCAGGCAGACCTACTGCCTGGCATCCCGTGTCTTTTTTATACTTGGGAGTTTCCCCGTTCTGTGGGCAACAAAGATCAGTCTGGAAATGCAGCTCCGACTCACCTGTTTGCAGATTCAACGAGAGCTCCAATCCTGGGTTGTTCTCACAGTGCCCTCTTGAGTCCTCCGGCTCCTCCAGTCTTAATCCATATGGGCAGAGTGTTTTTTTCTTCTGCCTGTGGGAGTATGTTTACCCCATCAGGCAAAATCTGATGTCCAAACCTTGTTATCTTTTTGAGAATTGGGCAATTGCAGAGTTGAAGGCATTGACAGCTTGGAGGTCAATTATAGTTTCTGTCATTGGTCAGAAAAAAAATTTCATTAATATTTTGCTTCTTTTCCTCAGGCCTACACTTCAATGACATGTTCTTTTCTTTGTTTGTTTGTTTTGTTTTGAGACAGAATCTCACTCTGTCTCCCAGGCTGAAGTGCAGTGGTGCAATAATGGCTCACTGCAACCTCTGCCTCCCCAGTTCAAGCCATTCTCCTGCCTCAGCCTCCCAAGTAGCTGAGATTACAGGCATGAGCCATCATGGTTGGCTAATGTTTGTCTTTTTAGTAGAGACGGGGTTTCATCATATTGGCTAGGCTGGTCTCGAACTCCTGACCTCAGGTGATCACCTCCCTTGGCCTCCAAAAATGCTGGGATAAGGGCATAAGCCTCCTTGTCCAGTTTTCGGTGATGTGTTCTGACCACAACTCCAAATCCTTTTGTTTAGTCCTAATCCTGTACCCCTGAGAATGTCAATGTCTCTAGTTTCTGGTAGCAGGTGATCTTAACCAGAGGTTTCAGAGTGTGCCTTTGTGCACCTAAATCAGCCTCCAGGAAATCTTATCTCAGCAGAAGGAATAGAGTGGAATCAGATTAATTTCAAGCACATCACATACACTTCCTGAGATTCTACCCTCTTACTAAACGGGATGTTTCTAGAGCCTGCTAAACACCAAATGTTGAGGTCTTCTCCCACCAATTATCTCACCAGGGAATTGCTCAGGTTCAGTGGCTCTATGAAGTTTATGGAATGATCTATGTGCAGCTTACTTATTGCTTATTGAATGTCTAAACATTCAATTTGAGATTGTGCACCCATTCATTCCTCGAAGGCTAGAAGGCTGATTTCAGTGTAGTTACACAACTTTTTTTTTTTTTTTCTGAGACAGGGTCTCTCTGTGTCACCCAGACTGGAGTGCAGCATCACAATCTCAGCTCCCTGCAGCCTCCACCTCCTGGATTCAAGTGATTCTTGTGCCTCAGCATCCCGAGTGGCCAGGATTACATGCTTGTGCCACCACGCCCTGGAAATTTTTGTATTTTTAGTACAGACAGACTTTTACCAAGTTGGCCAGCCTGATCTCAAATTCCTGGCCTCAGGTGAGTCACATACCTCGGCCTCCCAAAGTGCTGGGATTACAGGTATGAGCCGCTGCACCCAGTTGAAACATGTGTTTTTATGATCCTGGTACTTCCATAATTTCAGCTGGGGTGGGAAGATCACTTGAACCTGGGAGGTGGAGGCTACTGTGAGCTGTGACCACACTACTGCACTCCAGCATGGGTGACAGGGCAAGTCAAAAACAAAACAAAACAAAACAAAATTAAACGGAAACACCCATTACCTTAAACAGTTTTGGGAGGCAACTGGTTCTAATTCAAGTGCCTTATGAGGTTTCAGTCAAGATGTTGGCTGTAGTCATCCGAAGTCTTAACGGGGACCAGAGGACCTGTTTCCAAGATGGCTCTGGCTGTTCGTTGGAGGTCTCAGTTCCTTGCTGGCTTGTGGCAAGAGAGCTCAGTTCCTTGCCATGCAGACCTCTCCACAGAGTTTCTTGAGTGACCCCATGAGACGGTAGTTTATTTCTAGCAGAGAAAGCAGCCCAAGAAGGAGAAAGTGTGGGAGGGAGGAGAAGGAAAACCCCAATGTCTTTTAGGACCTAGCTTTGGAAGTCGCACACATCATTTCATACTGCACTGGCTCTGCAGACCAACCCAGAAACAATTTAGGAGACTAGGCAAAGGCATGCATATCAGGAGGTAGGAGTCACTGGGGGACATTTTAAAGAATGGCCACCACCAGTGTGCCCTCTGACCCCCAATGGTTTACATTCCTTCCACATGCAAAATTCACCCCCTCTCAAGCCACCCCAAAGTCTAATCCCATTGTAACATCCAATCCCATTATAGCATTCTCAAAGTCTAGAATTTCATCATCTAAATCAGGTCCATGTCTAGATGAGATTTTTCTGAAGTGTCTTACCTTAAGTATACTTCCTGAATACAATTCCTCTTCTTCGTCTTTTTTTTAAGATGGAACTTCACTCTGTCACCCAGGCTAGAGTGCAGTGGTGTAATATCAGGTCACTCTGCCTCCCAGGTTCAAGTGATTCTCCTGCCTCAGCCTCCTGATTAGCTGGGATTACAGGTGCCTACCACCACGCCCAGCTACTTTTTGTATTTTGTTTGTTTGTTTGTTTGAGACCGTCTCACTCTTGTTGCCCAGGCTGGAGTGCAATGGCACTATCTCAGCTCACCTAAATCTCTGGCTCCTGGGTTCAAGCAATTCTCCTGCCTTAGCCTCCTGAGGAGCTGGGATTACATGCATGTACTACCATGCCTGGCTAATTTTGTATTTTTAGTAGAGACAGGGTCAGGAATTCAAGATCAGCCTGGCAAACATGGTGAAACCCAGTCTCCACTAAAAACACCCAAAATTAGCCTGGCATAGTGGCAGGCGCCTGTAATCCCAGATACTCAGGAGCCTGAGACAGGAGAATCACTTGAACCTGGGAGGCGGAGGTTGCGGTGAGCAGAGATCCCGCCATTGCACTCCAGCCTAAGCAACAAGAGGTAAACTCTGTGAAAGAAAGAGAGAGAGAGAGAGAGAAAGAAAGAAAAAGAGAGAGAAACAAAGAAAGAAAGAGAAAAAAGAAGGAAGGAAGGAAGGAAGGAAAGAAAGAAAGAAAGAAAAAAAGAAAGAAAGAACAAAAGAAAGAAAGAAAGAGGAAAGAAAGAAAGAAATCTGCACTTGGGTTTTGGGGCTCCTTTTTTTTTTTAAGATGGAGTCTTGCACTGCTGCTCAGGCTGGAGTGCAGTGGTGTGATCTCTGCTTAATGCGACCTCCACTTACCGGTTCAAGCCTCAGCCTCCCAAGTAGTTGGGATTACAGGTGCGCATCACCACGCCCAGCTAATTTTTTGAATTTTTAGTAGAAATGGGGTTTCATTATGTTGGCCAGGCTGGTCTTGAACTCCTGACCTTGTGATCCGCCCACCTTGGCTTCTCAAAGTGCTGGGATTACAAGTGTGAGCCACCATGCCCGGCCTGGGGCTTCCTATATAACCATACTTGATTATAGTTAATGTTTTTATAATAGCATTTTAGCTTTATATTTTATTCAAGATAAAATGTTTGAAATTAACTTATGCTTCTTTAAAAATTTTAGAACTGTTCTAAAGTGTATAAAACACAAAAATTCCTTCCATACTTTCTCTCCACTCCCTAGAGACAATCATTGCTAATACTTTTTTTCAAGTATTTACCTATACTTATCATTGACAGAGTGTATGCTCATTGCTGAAAGAGTTTTTAATGTTTGAGGATAGTTTTGTCCATGGAGAGAACACCCCACAAATATTCACGTTTTGTTTAGTGCTCAATTTATTTAAAATATACCTATAAACAAAACTTTGAAACATGTTTTAATATTCAAAGATTAATTGCAAATGTCATTAAATTTTCTTCAACAATTTAAACTGTAATTACAAATTTAATATGAAGATTCTTTTGAATACACTATTTATTTTTGAGATAACGTCTCATTCTGTTGCCCAGGCTGGAGCACAGTGGCTTTATCTTGGCTCACTGCAACCTCTGCCTCCCAGGTTTAGCCATTCTTCTGCCTCAGCCTCCTGAGTAGCTGGGATTGCAGGCACATGCCACCATGCCTGGCTAATTTTTTGTATTTTTAGTAGAGATGGGGTTTCACCATGTTGGCCAGGCTAGTCTGGAACTCCTGACCTCAGGTGACCCACCCACCTCAGCTTCCCAAAGTGCTGGGGTTACAGGTGTGAGCCACCATGTCCGGCCTCTTTTGAATACGCTTTAAACATTACACAAAGTAAACACAAATGCAGAGATTACAAGACTTACTGTAATTATCCTTAAATCTATTTTAAAACACCAGCATCCTGGATTTAATTTATTGCTTCATTGGTTTTTACTTGTTTGTGTTTTTTCCTAGGAATATGACACTTTCCTATTTGCTAAAAAATTTCTTTTGTTTCCTTGTGTTACTGAAATCTTATCAGACCCTCCCCACACCTAAATTGTCTAATATCCTTAATCTTCAGATCAACCAAGTCTATTGATTTGGGCTTCTCAGCAGATTGCTTCATGGTTGGAGTTCTGAAGCTTGTTGTTTCTCTCAAAGCTATCTTTTTCTTTTCTTTTCTTTCTTTCTTTTTTTTTTTTTGAGATGGAATCTCCCTCTGTTGCCCAGGCTGGAGTGCAGTGGCACTATCTCTGCTCACTGCAACCTCCGCCTACCCGGTTCAAGCGATTCTCCTGTTTCTGCCTCCTGAGTAGGTGAGATTACAGGTGCACACCACCACGCTCGACTAATTTTTGTATTTTTAGTAGAGACGGAGTTTCACCACGTTGGTCAGGCTGGTCTTGAACTACTGACCTAGTGATCCACCTGCCTCAGCCTCCCAAAGTGCTGGGATTACAGGTGTGAGCCACTGTGCCTGGCCTCAAAGAGCTATCTTTTTCTAGTAAGATTCTGCTATGTCAGCACCCTTACCTTTTAGCATCATCAGTATGTCTCAGGCTTATCATATGTTCTTCACTGTCTCAAACACAAAACCAGATACCCTCCAAGGGTCCAGGTTTATTTTAGTGGAGAATTATATTATAGACCAAAATCTAGGCTCTAAGAAGTTGATGTGAAAAGGACCTTGTCGTTACTGGGCCCCTCTTAGTAATAATAGAGTTGAGAGAGAGCTAATATTCCTAATATATAAATAGTTTCTACAAATCAATAAGAAAAAGACAAAGGCTGGGTGTGGTGGCTCATGCCTGTAATCCCAGTGCTTTGGGAGGCTGAGGCAGGAGGATTGCTTGAGTTGATGAGTTTGAGACCAGCTCATGCAACATAGTCAGACCCCATCTCTACTAAACATTAAGAAAATTAGCTGGGCATGGTGGCATACATCTGTAGTCCCAGCTACATGGGAGGCTGAGGTAGGAGGATCACTTGAACCCAGGAGTTAGATGTTTTAGTGAGCTATGATTGCACCACTGCACTCCAGTGACATGGTGTGACCCTGTCTAAAAAAAAAGAAAGAAAAAGAAAAAACCCAAAATCCAACAGAAAAATGGAATAGCCCATTCACACAAAAGGAAATACAAATAGCTCCTACAATATAAAGAGATGCTTAACTCTATTCATAATAAGGGAAATGCAAATTAAAATTAAAACTAGGGTGCCATTTTTCACCTGTCTGATTAGATAAGGTAATAATGGTTATTAACACACCACTGGCAAGATGAGGAAGCACAGGCATTCTCACACATAGTCCACTGGTGGCAGTGTAAATGGGTACAACTTTTTATGGAGGGCAATTTAGCAATTTCTGCTGAAATCAGATATGCTTTTGGTCCAGCAATTCCATCCCCAGGATTTTGTTTACAGATACAATTTCATATGAGAAATGCTGTATGTACGAGGTGTTTTTTTTTCCAGCACTTTTTCTTTTCTTTTCTTTTTTTTTTTGAAATGGAGTTTCACTCTTGTTGACCAGGCTGGAGTGCAATGGTGTGATCTCGGCTCCCAGATTCTAGTGATTCTTCTGCCTCAGCCTCCCAAGCAGCTGGGATTACAGGCATGAGCTACCATGCACGGCTAATTTTTTTTTTTTTTTTTTTGCTATTCTTAGTAGAGCCAGGATTCCTCCATGTTGGTCAGGCTGTTTTGGAACTCCCGA
This sequence comes from Callithrix jacchus, assembly GCF_049354715.1. Lineage (NCBI taxonomy): Eukaryota > Metazoa > Chordata > Mammalia > Primates > Cebidae > Callithrix > Callithrix jacchus. Next base: position 62,525,156 of record NC_133506.1, read on the forward strand.
CCTCAGGTGATCCACTAGCCTCAGCCTCCCAAAGTGCTGGGATTATAGGTGTGAACCACAGTGCCCAGCCTATCACCTTTTCATAGTTACGAAAGATTGCTAACAACCTGGGTCCACTAAAAGAGACTAGTAGAATTTGGCTGGACACGGTGGCTCACGCCTGTAATCCCAGCACTTTGGGAGGCTGAGGAGGGTGGATCACCTGAGATCAGGAGTTCAAGACCAGCCTGGCCAAGATGGTGAAACCTCGTCTCTACTAAAAATACAAAAATTACCCAGGTGGGGTTGCGTATGTCTGTAATCCCAGCTACTTGGAGCCTGAGGCATGAGAATTGCTTGAACCCAGGAGTCGGAGGTTGCAGTGAGCCATACCATTGCACTCCAGCCTAGATGACTGAGACTCAGTCTCAAAAAAAAAAAAAGAGACTACTAGGATTTATCATGTTACAGTAAAACAATGGCACCCTTAGCAGAGAACAAGGAAGCTCTTTATGTCCGGATATGGAATAAGCTCCTGTTGCGCTGTGGAAAAACCAGGTGCAGAATAAGGTATGCTACAATATGCAGGATAAAGACAAAAAGGATAAAAGGATAGGCATGTATTTGCTCAGTAATAGTACACAGAGGAGACTGGCAACAGTGATTGCTGGGAGTGTACAAACTGGGTAGCTTGGGGCCAGGAGGAGGGAGAAACTAGTGAATATCACTGTACCTTTTGAATTTTGAGTCGTGTGAATGTATTTCCCACTAAACAATTAAGCAGGGCCAGGCACCGGGGCTTATACCTGTAATCCCAACACTTTAGGAGGCCGAGGTGGGCGGATCTCTTGAGGTCTTGAGTTTGAGACCAGCCTGGCCATATTTGGTGAAACCTCATCTGTACTAAACATACAAAAACAAGCCGGACATGGTGGTGTATGCCTATAATCCCAGCTACTCAGGAGGCTGAGGCAGGAGAATCGCTTGAATCTGGGAAGCAGAGTTTGCAGTGAGCCGAGATCGCGCCACTGCACTCTAGCCTGGTTGAAAGAGCTAGACTCCATCTCATAAAAAAACAAACAAAAACCAAACAAACCAAAACAAACAAGGTTGACGTGCTCAGATTCTTGTACCTGTGCCAGGATTTAGCCACCACCATGTCAAGCAAAAGAGCAAAGACAAAGACCACCAAGAATCGCCCTCAGCACACAGCATCAAATGTGCTTGCTATGTTTGACCAGTCACAGGTTCAGGAGTTCAAAGAGGCCTTCAACATGTCTGATCAGAACAGAGATGGTTTTGTCAACAAGGAAGATATGCACGCTCTGCTTGCTTCAGTGGGGAAGAATCCAATTGATGAGTATGTGGATGCCATGATGAATGAGGCTCCAGGGCCCATCAGTTTCACCATTTTCCTCACCATGTTTGGTGAGATGTTGAATGGCACAGATCCTGAAGATGTCATCAGAAATGCCTTTTTGCTTGCTTTGATGAAGAAGCACCTGGAACCATTCAGGAAGATTACCTGAGAGAGCTACTGACAACCATGGGGGATCAGTTTACGGATGAGGAAGTGGATAAGCTGTACAGAAAGGTGCCTATTGAGAAAAAGTGGAACTTCAATTCCATCAAGTTTCACACACATCCTGAAACATGGAGTAAAAGACAAAGATGACTGAAAGAAGTTTGCATTCCAGCCAAACATGCCCTAATGCCACTTTGGGCATTTCTGAGATTTTCTCTTGCATGCCCTTAGCTTACAGCTTTTGCATTTCTGTTGTATTTAGTCTCAGCCATTTTGGGCAAATGTATCTTTATACTCAGACTGGATATTTGATTTTCTATGAATATCGTTTTCAGAATATAAAGTAGGGTAATTTAACCTACCAGTCCCTCCCCACCAATAACTGCGGTCTACACACAGTTGATATACTTTTTCAGAGAAAGTTATTTGCTCAATTTTTTCTGAACCATAATTAAACTTCATGATAAAATAAAACAAACAAACAAAACTATCAATTAAGCAAACCAGAAACTATGCATCACAAAAGTGGACTTCTTTGTGATTCCAGGCTGAGGATAATCCATGCCTTGGAGTTTATGTTACTATTCCCCTATTGTTTACATTGTCTGATGTTGAAAAATGCATGCTTTGAATGAAGAGAACTTCCAAACAGGCTTTGTGTGAGCAACATGGCTGTTTATTCACCTGGGTGCAGGTGGACTAAGGCCGAAAAGGGCATTAGCAAAGGGCAGTGGGATAAGAGTTGGTGTTATAGGTTTGGGTAGTTTTTTGAAGGTAGGGGTGTTGCAGAGTAAGTTCAGTTACAGAGGTGGGGGGTAGGGGCAAAGAGTATACATGACCACAATTTCAGTTACAATGGCAGGATTGGGTGAGAGGTATTTACATTATTATTATTTTTTTTTTTGATTCTTTTTTTTTTTTTAATTTTTTATTGGATTATAGGTTTTGGGGTACATGAGCAGAGCATGCAAGACAGTTGCATAGGTACACACATGGCAGTGTGCTTTGCTTTTCTTCTCCCCTTCACCCACATTTGGCATTTCTCCCCAGGCTATCCCTCCCCACCTCCCCCTCCCACTGGCCCTCCCCTTTTCCCCCCAATAGACCCCACTGTTTAGTACTCCCCTTTCTGTGTCCATGTGTTCTCATTTTTCATCACCCACCTATGAGTGAGAATATGCGGTGTTTCATTTTCTGTTCTTGTGTCAGTTTGCTGAGGATGATGTTTTCCAGATTCATCCATGTCCCTACAAACGACACGAACTCATCATTTCTGATTGCTGCATAATATTCCATGGTGTATATGTGCCACATTTTTCCAATCCAGTCTATTATCAATGGGCATTTGGGTTGATTCCAGGTCTTTGCTATTGTAAACAGGGCTGCAATGAACATTCGTGTACATGTGTCCTTATAGTAGAACGATTTATAGTCTTTTGGATACATACCCAGTAATGGGATTGCTGGGTCAAATGGAATTTCTATTTCTAAGGCCTTGAGGAATCGCCACACTGTCTTCCACAATGGTTGAACTAATTTACACTCCCACCAACAGTGTAAAAGTGTTCCTTTTTCTCCAAATCCTCTCCAGCATCTGTTGTCTCCAGATTTTTTAATGATCGCCATTCTAACTGGCGCTTTTTTTTTTTTTTAAATTTTTTATTGGATTTTAGGTTTTGGGGTACATGAGCAGAGCATGCAAGACAGTTGCGTAGGTACACACATGGCAGTGTGCTTTGCTTTTCTTCTCCCCTTCACCCACATTTGGCATTTCTCCCCAGGCTATCCCTCCCCACCTCCCCCTCCCACTGGCCCTCCCCTTTTCCCCCCAATAGACCCCAGTGTTTAGTACTCCCCTTTCTGTGTCCATGTGTTCTCATTTTTCATCACCCACCTATGAGTGAGAATATGCGGTGTTTCATTTTCTGTTCTTGTGTCAGTTTGCTAAGGATGATGTTCTCCAGATTCATCCATGTCCCTACAAATGACACGAACTCATCATTTCTGATTGCTGCATAATATTCCATGGTGTATATGTGCCACATTTTTCCAATCCAGTCTATTATCAATGGGCATTTGGGTTGATTCCAGGTCTTTGCTATTGTAAACAGGGCTGCAATGAACATTCGTGTACATGTGTCCTTATAGTAGAACGATTTATAGTCTTTTGGATATATACCCAGTAATGGGATTGCTGGGTCAAATGGAATTTCTATTTCTAAGGCCTTGAGGAATCGCCACACTGTCTTCCACAATGGTTGAACTAATTTACACTCCCACCAACAGTGTAGAAGTGTTCCTTTTTCTCCACATCCTCTCCAGCATCTGTTGTCTCCAGATTTTTTAATGATCGCCATTCTAACTGGCGTGAGATGGTATCTCAATGTGGTTTTGATTTGCATCTCTCTGATGACCAGTGACGATGAGCATTTTTTCATATGATTGTTGGCCTCATATATGTCTTCTTTCGTAAAGTATCTGTTCATATCCTTTGCCCACTTTTGAATGGGCTTGTTTGTTTTTTTCCTGTAAATCCGTTTGAGTCCTTTGTAAATTCTGGATATCAGCCCTTTGTCAGATGGGTAGACTGCGAAAATTTTTTCCCATTCTGTTGGTTGCCGATCCACTGTAGTGACTGTTTCTTTTGCCGTGCAGAAGCTGTGGAGTTTGATTAGGTCCCATTTGTCTATTTTGGCTTTTGTTGCCAATGCTTTTGGTGTTTTGTTCATGAAGTCCTTGCCTACTCCTATGTCCTGGATAGTTTTGCCTAGATTTCCTTCTAGGGTTTTTATGGTGCCAGGTCTTATGTTTAAGTCTTTAATCCATCTGGAGTTAATTTTAGTGTATGGTGTCAGGAAGGGGTCCAGTTTCTGCTTTCTGCACATGGCTAGCCAGTTTTCCCAACACCATTAATTAAACAGGGAATCCTTTCCCCGTTGCTTGTTTTTGTCAGGTTTATCAAGGATTGTATAGTTGTAGATATGTTGTGTTGCCTCCGGTGCCTCTGTTTTGTTCCATTGGTTTATATCTCTGTTTTGGTACCAGTACCATGCTGATTTGATTACCGTAGCCTTGTAGTATAGTTTGAAATCTGGTAGTGTGATGCCCCCTGCTGTGTTCTTTTTGCTTAGAATTGACTTGGCTATGCGGGCTCTCTTTTGGTTCCATATGAAGTTCATGGTGGTTTTTTCCAGTTCTGTGAAGAAAGTCAATGGTAGCTTGATGGGGATAGCGTTGATTCTGTAAATTACTTTGGGCAGTATAGCCATTTTCACGATATTAATTCTTCCTAACCATGAACATGGAATGTTTCTCCATCTGTTTGTGTCCTCTCTGATTTCGTTGAGCAGTGGTTTGTAGTTCTCCTTGAAGAGGTCCCTTACGTTCCTTGTGAGTTGTATTCCAAGGTATTTTATTCTTTTTGTAGCAATTGCGAATGGCAGTTCGTTCTTGATTTGGCTTTCTTTAAGTCTGTTATTGGTGTAGACGAATGCTTGTGATTTTTGCACATTGATTTTATATCCTGAGACTTTGCTGAAGTTGCTTATCAGTTTCAGGAGTTTTTGGGCTGAGGCGATGGGGTCTTCTAGGTATACTATCATGTCGTCTGCAAATAGAGACAATTTGGCTTCCGCCTTTCCTATTTGAATACCCTTTATTTCTTTTTCTTGCCTGATTGCTCTGGCTAGAACTTCCAGTAGTATATTGAATAGGAGTGGTGAAAAAGGGCATCCTTGTCCAGTGCCAGATTTCAAAGGGAATGCTTCCAGTTTTTGCCCATTCAGTATGATATTGGCTGTTGGTTTGTCATAAATAGCTTTTATTACTTTGAGATACGTTCCATCGATACCGAGTTTATTGAGGGTTTTTAGCATAAAGGGCTGTTGTATTTTGTCAAATGCCTTCTCCGCGTCAATTGAGATAATCATGTGGTTTTTGTTTTTGGTTCTGTTTATGTGGTGAATTACGTTTATAGACTTATGTATGTTGAACCAGCCTTGCATCCCCGGGATGAATCCTACTTGAACATGATGAATAAGTTTTTTGATTTGCTGTTGCAATCAGCTTGCCAATATTTTATTGAAGATTTTTGCATCTATGTTCATCATGGATATTGGCCTGAAGTTTTCTTTTCTCGTTGGGTCTCTGCCGGGTTTTGGTATCAGAATGATGTTGGTCTCATAAAATGATTTGGGAAGTATTCCCTCTTTTTGGATTATTTGGAATAGTTTCAGAAGGAATGGTACCAGCTCCTCCTTGTGTGTCTCGTAGAATTCGGCTGTGAACCCGTCTGGACCTGGGCTTTTTTTGTGTGGTAGGCTCTTAATTGCTGCCTCAACTTCAGACCTTGTTATTGGTCTATTCATAGTTTCAGCTTCCTCCTGGTTTAGGCTTGGGAGGACACAGGAGTCCAGGAATTTATCCATTTCTTCCAGGTTTACTAGTTTATGCGCATAGAGTTGTTTGTAATATTCTCTGATGATGGTCTGAATTTCTGTGGGATCTGTGGTGATTTCCCCTTTATCATTTTTTATTGCATCTATTTGGTTGTTCTCTCTTTTCTTTTTAATCAATCTGGCTAGTGGTCTGTCCATTTTGTTGATCTTTTAAAAAACCAGCTCTTGGATTTATTGATTTTTTGAAGGGTTTTTCGTGTCTCAATCTCCTTCAGCTCAGCTCTGATCTTAGTTATTTCTTGTCTTTTTGAGTTGAGACTCTTGTCTTTTTTGAGTCTTGGGTTTTGAGTTTTTTTGATCTTGTTCCTCTAGCTCTTTCAATTTTGACGATAGGGTGTCAATTTTGGATCTCTCCATTCTCCTCATATGGGCACTTATTGCTATATACTTTCCTCTAGAGACTGCTTTAAATGTGTCCCAGAAGTTCTGGCACGTTGTGTCTTCGTTCTCATTGGTTTCAAAGAACTTCTTTATTTCTGCCTTCATTTCATTGTTTACCCAGTCAACATTCAAGAGCCAGTTGTTCAGTTTCCATGAAGCTGTGCAGTTCTGGGTCGGTTTCTGAATTCTGAGTTCTAACTTGATTGCACTATGGTCTGAGAGGCTGTTTGTTATGATTTCAGTTGTTTTGCATTTGTTGAGCAGTGCTTTACTTCCAATTATGTGGTCAATTTTTGAGTAGGTGTGATGTGGTGCTGAGAAGAATGTGTATTCTGTGGATTTGGGGTGGAGAGTTCTGTAAATGTCTATCAGGTTTGCTTGCTCCAGGTCTGAGTTCAAGCCCTGGATATCCTTGTTGATTTTCTGTCTGGTTGATCTGTCTAATATTGACAGTGGAGTGTTAAAGTCTCCCACTATTATTGTGTGGGAGTCTAAGTCCTTTTGTAAGTCGTTAAGAACTTGCCTTATGTATCTGGGTGCTCCTGCATTGGGTCCATATATGTTAAGGATCGTTAGCTCTTCTTGTCGTATCGATCCTTTTACCATTATGCAATGGCCTTCTTTGTCTCTTTTGACCTTTGTTGCTTTAAAGTCTATTTTATCAGAGATGAGAATTGCAACTCCTGCTTTTTTTTGCTTTCCATTTGCTTGGTAAATCTTCCTCCATCCCTTTATTTTGAGCCTTTGTGTATCCTTGCATGTCAGATGGGTTTCCTGTATACAGCACACTGATGGGTTTTGGATTTTTATCCAATTTGCCAGTCTGTGTCTTTTGATTGGTGCATTTAGTCCATTTACACTTAGGGTTAATATTGTTATGTGTGAATTTGATACTGCCATTTTGATGCTAAGTGGCTGTTTTGCCTGTTAGTTGTTGTAGATTCTTCATTATGTTGATGCTCTTTAGCATTCAGTGTGATTTTGGAATGGCTGGTACTGGTTGTTCCTTTCTATGTGTAGTGCCTCTTTTAGGAGCTCTTGTAAAGCAGGCCTGGTGGTGACAAAATCTCTGAGTACTTGCTTGTTCGCAAAGGATTTTATTTTTCCTTCACTTCTGAAGCTCAGTTTGGCTGGATATGAAATTCTGGGTTGAAAGTTCTTTTCTTTAAGAATGTTGAATATTGGCCCCCGCTCTCTTCTGGCTTGTAGTGTTTCTGCCGAGAGATCTGCTGTGAGTCTGATGGGCTTCCCTTTGTGGGTGACCCGACCTTTCTCTCTGGCTGCCCTTAGTATTCTCTCCTTTATTTCAACCCTGTTGAATCTAACGATTATGTGCCTTGGGGTTGCTCTTCTTGCAGAATATCTTTGTGGTGTTCTCTGTATTTCCTGCATTTGAGTGTTGGCATGTCTTGCTAGGTGGGGGAAGTGTCCCTGGATGATGTCCTGGAGAGTATTTTCCAGATTGGATTCATTCTCTTCGTCCCCTTCTGGTACACCTATCAAATGTAGGTTAGGTCTTTTCACATAGTCCCACATTTCTTGGAGACTTTGTTCATTCCTTTTTGCGCTTTTTTCTCTAATATTGGTTTCTCGTTTTATTTCATTGAGTTGGTCTTCGACTTCAGATATTCTTTCTTCTGCTTGGTTGATTCGGCTATTGAAACTTGTGCATGCTTCGCGAAGTTCTCGTATTGTGTTTTTCAGCTCCTTTAATTCATTCATATTCCTCTCTAAGTTATCCATTCTTATTATCATTTCCTCGAATCTTTTTTCAAATCTTTTTTCAAGGTTCTTAGTTTCTTTTCATTGATTTAATACATGATCTTTTAGCTCACAAAAGTTTCTCATTATCCATCTTCTGAAGTCTGATTCCGTCATTTCATCACAGTCATTCTCCGTCCAGCTTTGTTCCCTTGTTGGGGAGGAGTTTTGATCCTTTCTAGGAGGCGAGATGTTCTGGTTTCGGGTGTTTTCCTCCTTTTTGCGCTGGTTTCTTTCCATCTTTGTGGATTTGTCCGCTGGTCGTCTGCGTAGTTGCTGACTTTTCGATTGGGTCTCTGAGTGGACACCCAGAATGTTGATGATGAAGTATTTCTGTTGCTTGGTTTTCCTTCTACCAGTCTAGCCCCTTCGCTGTACAACTGCTGAGGTTCGCTCCAGACCCTGCTTGTCTGGGGTGCACCTCTAGCTGCTGTGGCACAGCGAGGGATGCCACCAGTTTCTTTTTCTGCTATCTTTGTCCCAGGATGATGCCTGCCTAATGTCAGTCTTTTGGATATAGAGGGGTCAGGGAGCTGCTTGAGGAGACAGTTTGTACTTTATAGGGGCTTAATTGCTGAGCTGTGAGCTCTGTTGTTCATTCAGGGCTGTTAGGCTGCTATGTTTGATTCTGCTGCAACAGAGCTCATTAGAAAAACCCTTTTTTTTTCTCAAATGCTCTGTGTTGAGGAGTTTGGGCTTTACTTTTGGATGTCCGTTGAGGTCCTGCCCAGCCAGGACGCAGACTAGCCACTGTTTGCCTGCCGAGGCTCCGCCCTGCTGTCCTGAGGCTCACCCTGGCTCCGCTGTTCTGCTGTGTTCTCTGCCACGCCCTGCGGCAGACTCTCTCTGTTGTAGCGGGTTGCCTCGGCAACGGCAGGCTGCGTCAGCAATGGGCGTGTATCTCAGTTGGGGTGGGTTGCCTCGGTAATGGTGGACGCCCCTCCCCCTCAGAGCGTCTCGGGCCGCCTGCATGGGGCTTGTTTGAAATCGCAGTTTTGTTCGTCCCACTAGGCCACCCCTAACGCTCTGTCCCTGCAATCCCCTGGGCTGGCTTACTGTCCAAGTCTAGCTCAGTCTCAAGTCCAGCCCTCTCACATCTCCAGTTGCTGGTTCAACAGGGCACCCGGACAAGCGCGCCCTGTGGGGAGCGCTGGGCAGGGCCGGCAGCCGCCACCCTGGCTGCTGGCTTCGCCAGGCAGAGGTTCTGCCTGGCGTCCCGCGTCTCCTCTTCACTTGGGAATTTCCCCGTTCCGTGGGCAACAAAGATCAATCTGGAAATGCAGCTCAGACTCACCACTCCGTGGACACAACGAGAGCTCCAATCCTGGTTTGTTCTCACAGCGCCATCTTGAGTCCAACCTCGGTATTTACATTACTATAAGAACAGTTAAGATGACAGGGTCGGGCGAGAGGCTTGTCGGGAAGCTCTGCTGGGCGATCAGGGACAATGGTGAAAGCAGGCAGAGGTTGGGAGACATCAGCGGAGGCAAGCAGGACTTCAGACTTTCAGGCTCCAGGCTTGCATATGGAGACCTGATACCTGATAGTTATTTGTTTCCCTTTGTCTCCCACAAGGGAAGGATTGATTTAGAATGAATTTTTCAGCTCAGTGTGTTTCAGCAAGCATTTATTGACGCCCACAAGCCCTAACACTGTGCTAACTCCAGGGTAAAGGACAATGAGAGTCATGCTGGGTGTGTAGTCCCTGCCTAGGATGGGTTCACATTAGTGGGGGACACAGACGTACAAACAAATGCCCACACTGTGGGATTAAGTGTGCAACAATAGAAGTGTGCACAAGGAGAGGGGGGTAGAAAGGAAAGCTGATTTGCTCCGGTAGAGTGGGAGGGGTGAAAGTATGGGGCAAGCCTTTCCTAAGAAACCGGAGGGGAATTAGGGTTTAGAGTATTGATGGAAGGTATCTCAAAATAATAAGCTATTTACGACAAACCAACAGCCAATATCATACTGAATGGGCAAAAACTGGAAGCATTCCCTTTGAAATGTGGCACTAGACAAGGATGCCCTCTCTCACCACTCCTATTCAATAGAGTATTGGAACTTCTAGCCAGAGCAATCAGGCAAGAAAAAGAAATAAAGAGTATTCAAATAGGAAAGGAGGAAGTCAAATTGTCTCTATTTGCAGACGACATGATGTATAGCTAGAAGACCCCATTGTCTCAGCCCAAAATCTCCTGAAACTGATAAGCAACTTCAGCAAAGTCTCAGGATACAAAACCAATGTGCAAAAATCACAAGCAATCCTATAAACCAATAACAGACTTAAAGATAGCCAAATCAAGAATGACTGCCATTCACAATTGCTACAAAGAGAATAAAATACCTAGGAATACAACTAACAAGGAACATAAAGGACCTTTTCAAGGAGAACTACAAACCACTGCTTGACAAAATAAGAGAGGACACAAACAAATGGAGACACATTCCATGTTCTTGGTTAGGAAGAATCAATATCGTGAAAATGGCCATACTGCCCAAAGTAATTTACAGATTCAATGCTATCCCTATCAAGCTACCAATGACCTTCTTCACAGAACTGGAAAAAAACCACCTTAAACTTCATATGGAACCAGAAGAGAGCCTGCATAGCCAAGTCAATTCTAAGCAAAAAGAACAAAGTGGGAGGTGTCACACTACCAGACTTCAAACTATGCTACAAGGCTACAGTAATCAAAACAGCATGGTACTGGTACCAAAACAGAGATATAGACCAGAGGCCTCAGAGGTAACACCACACATCTACGACCATCTGATGTTTGACAAACCTGACAAAAACAAGCAATGGGGAAAGGAGTCCCTGTTTAATAAATGGTGTTGGGAAAATTGGCTAGCTATGTGCAGAAAGCAGAAACTGGACCCCTTCCTGACACCTTACACTAAAATTAACTCCAGATGGATTAAAGACTTAAACATAAGACCTACCACCATAAAAACCCTAGAAGAAAACCTAGGCAAAACCATTCAGGACATAGGCATAGGCAAGGATTTCATGACCAAAACATCGAAAGCATTGGCAACAAAAGCCAAAACAGACAAATGGGACCTAATCAAACTCCACAGCTTCTGCACAGCAAAACAAACAGTCATTAGAGTGAATCGGCAACAAATAGAATGGGAAAAAATTTTTGCAATCTACCCATCTGACAAAGGGCTAATATCTAGAATCTACAAAGAACTAAAACAGATTTACAAGAAAAAAACAAATAAGGCCACTCAAAAGTGGGTGCAGGATATGAACAGACACTTTACAAAAGAAGACATACATGAGGCCAACAAACGTATGAAAAAATGCTCATCATCCCTGGTCATTAGAGAAATGCAAATCAAAACCACATTGAGATACCATCTCATGCCAGTTAGGATGGCGATCATTAAAAAATCTGGAGACAACAGATGCTGGAGAGGATATGGAGAAACAGGAACACTTTTACACTGTTGGTGGGAGTGTAAATGAGTTCAACCATTGTGGAAGACAGTGTGGCGATTCCTCAAGGCCTTAGAAATAGAAATTCCATTTGACCCAGCAATCCCATTACTGGGTATATATCCAAAGAACTATAAATCGTTCTACTATAAGGACACATGTACACGAATGTTCATTGCAGCACTGTTTACAATAGCAAAGACCTGGAACCAACCCAAATGCCCATCGATGATAGACTGGATTGGTAAAATGTGGCACATATACACCATGGAATATTATGCAGCAATCAAAAATGATGAGTTCGTGTCATTTGTAGGGACATGGATAAATCTGGAGAACATCATTCTCAGCAAACTGACACAAGAACAGAAAATGAAATACTGCATATTCTCACTCATAGGCGGGTGATGAAAAATGAGAACACATGGACACAGGGAAGGGAGTACTAAACACTGGGGTCTATTGGGGGGAATAGGTGAGGGACAGTGGGGGGGGAGCTGGGGAGGGATAGCCTGGGGAGAAATGTGGGTGAAGGGGAGGAAGGCAGCAAAACACACTGCCATGTGTGTACCTATGCAACTGTCTTGCATGTTCTGCACATGTATCCCCAAACCTAAAATACAATAAAAAAGAAAAAAAAATTAGTTCAACCATCATGGAAGACAGTGTGGCGATTCCTCAAGGACCTAGAAATAAAAATTCCATTTGACCCAGCAATCCCATTACTGGGTCTATATCCAAAGGATTATAAATCGTTCTACTATAAGGACACATGCACACGAATGTACATTGCAGCACTGTTTACAATAGCAAAGACCTGGAACCAACCCAAATGCTCATCGATGATAGACTGGACAGGAAAATGTGGCACATATACACCATGGAACACTATGCAGCCATAAAAAACGATGAGTTCGTGCCCTTTGTAGGGACATGGATGAACCTGGAAACCATCATTCTCAGCAAACTGACACGAACAAAAAATCAAACACTGCATGTTCTCACTCATCGGTACACATGTACCACAAAACCTAAAATGCAATAATAAAAATAAAAATAAACAAACAAATAAAAGAAGCATGAATAGACTAATCCAGGAGCAAGTTCTCTGAGAGGACAGCAGGAGCAGAGTGGCTCCAGCCCAAAGTGGAGCACTGGAGATGCCAAGATGCCATGCAGTGGAATGAGAGGTGAGGACTGCTGGTCAGGTTAGCAAGGGCATTGAATGCCAGAAACATCTGGACTCTTATTCTGCAGGTAACAGGGAGGCAGCGGCTTTTATGCTCAAAAGGAATGAGTCCCAGTGGCTGGCATAGAGATAGGCAAGTGTGCGACGGGGGTCGAATGAATTCGGTGGCCTCAATGGGCCTTCCTCAAATGCCACCGCAGACTGAGTCTCCTCAATCACTTCACCCTCTCCTGCAATCCAACTTGTGAGGCCTGTGTGTGTGCGTGTGTGTGTGCACGTGCGTGTGCACTCGCGTTTAGATGGAGGATGACTGACTTCCCAGCCATCCAGGCTTGCCCCAACGTCTGTGGTAATAGTCTGTGCGCATAGTTCCGACCTCTACCTCTCCTGCCTGCTGTACCAGGCATTAATTCCTTCCTCCTGCGTGTTTTCTGTCCAAACCATTTTCTACTTCTCCTTCCTGTCGACACAGTGGATTCCACTCCCTGCTCCCGCCAGGACACCGCCTTTTGGACTGGGGTTGAATTCTGCACCTGGGAGCTGGGGGCCTGGCGGAGTTGGTTGGTGACCTGCCACCCACATTCCGACCCCAAGCGACCTCTGAGAGTGTTAGGTCTCAGGCTCGGTTATTTAGCTCTTCCATCCTTCCCCACCAGAAGGAGGGAAACGTCTTTGAGCAAGATGGGTCTCTACCTCGTCCGCGTGTCCACTGGGGCTACTGGGGCCTCGCTCTGTGCGGGCTCCAACAACCAGGTGCAGCTATGGCTGGTCGGCCAACACCGGTAGGCGGCGCTCGGGACTCAATTGCGGCTCGCACGGGGCAAGGTGAGCTCCCCAGAGCCCGGCGCGGTGGGCTTGCGTCCCTGGCTCTGAGTCAGTCAAATACCGAGGAGACGCGCTCCAGCCGGCCTCTGGCGGATCCTCTTTGCCGAGCGCGCAGTAGCTGGGCTCACAGACTGCGCACGGAGACCGCGGGGTTGGGGGCTTTAGAGCAGTTGGTGGCAGACAGTAAGTGCTTAATAAATGTTCCGGCTGCCAGATCTCCTGCGATGCTCCTGTGCGCCCCTCACTGCGCAGAGCTCCCTTGTCTGGAAACTCAGTGGTCACCGAAGCGGCCCTCTGTCCTCCCCTTTTCTCTATTTTAAAAAACCGTTTCAACCGCTAGCGCTGTGGGATCTCCTACCTTCCGGGCTTTATCGCCTGGGGTGGAGTGGGTGGTGAGAGCGAAGGGATGGGAAGTCAAGACAGGAGAACACTCTCGATCTCCCGACTCACATCCCATCACATATCATCTCTACCTGGGGTCCCACCAGGTCCTGTTACTCTTTTTCTTCCGCCAACCCTAAATTCCCGTCACTGGTCTAGCTCTCTCCCAGTTCCCCAAATCTGGATGCCCTTCCCAGGGAACTTCGAAGGAAATGAAGTCCGCCCCTCCTCCCACCTCCCAGACCTCTCCTCCTGCCTCTCCCGGTGTCACCCGAGCCTCCTTCCTCCCTTCACCTCCCTCTAAACAAAAATCTGGCGCAGTCAGTTCTAGACCTTGAGCATCTCCCGCGTCCCGGCCCCATATCCACCCGCCCCCGATCGCCCTTGAACCTGCCGAGCGCTGCTGCCCGCACCCCCACGCCCTTGATCCGAGCTTCCGAGAAAGCGGCGCTAAGGAAGATGGAAAGAAAAGAGAAAATGAGCACGGAGCAGGTGGCCCCGCAACCCCACGGGGAGGGGAAGAGGGACGGAAGGCGGAAAGGCGCACTCCTTCCTCACTTTTTCCCTCCGGAGGTTGGGCAGCTGGCGACATACAGTAAACGCTCAGTAATGTTCCCGCTGCTCCATCTCCTTGGAATGGAGGGGATGCTGCTGAGCGCCCCTCATTCCACACAGTTCTCGAGCCTGGAAACTCAGCGGTCGCGGAAGCGGTCGTCGGTCCTCCCGATTTCTCGATTTTAAAAGCCATTTCACACCTCCAGCGGCCTTGCCACCTATGATGCGGACCTTCCAAGCCCTTCTTCTGAAGCCAGAATGATTCTCCCTAATTCACTCCCTCTGCTGAACACTTTTGAATGGTTCCGGCTTGTCCTCGGGACCAAATCCAAAGCCCACCTTCCAGAGACTCCCGAGCGGCTGACCCCCCACGCCTGGGCTCTGAGCTCCAGCTCCGCGATGCTGCTGGCCCGCCCTTCCCCTCTGCTCCGTCCCTTCCCGGCACCCCTTCCCCCTGCCTGTCTTGGCTCTCACTTTCCCTGGCTGAGCCCTTTCCACCTCCAGGTCTCCGGAAAGTCTGTCTCCAGGCCAATGGAGCCTCTGCAGGTCCTCAGCCGCAGGGGAGGGGGTCGCACAGCAGGAATTGCCACCAGTGCGTCTCGCCACAGTGCGCTCGCCCAGGGCGCGGCTCCGGGTCCCCAGCGCCTCAACGCCCAGTCCAGTGCTTGGCACAGCCAATGACCACAGGGAAGAGGAAGTGAAGGAAGGAGCGCGTCTTTCCACCTGCCTCCCATCCCGTCAGAACCGAGTCCTGGGGCGAACCGCTTAGCGCGCAGACTTTGTGTCTGTCTGTGTCTCTCTCTCTCCCCCCCCCCCCCCCCCCCCGCCACCTTTCTCTTCCAGACGGAGCCTCACTCTGTCACCTAGGCTGGAGCGCGATCTCGGCTCAATGCAACCTCTGCCTCCTGGGTAGCTGGGACTACGGGCGCCTACCATTATGCCCAGCTAATTTTTTGTATTTTTAGTAAAGATGGGGTTTCACCATGTTGGCCATGCTGGTCTCGAACTCCTGACCTCGTGATTTGCCCTCCTCGGCTTCCCAAGGTGTTGAGATTACAGGCATGAGCCGCAACGCCCGGCTCACATTATTAAATAATTGACACAGGAGTTAGTTCACAGACTGTACTTAGCAATCAGCTTTTGTTATTTCGAACCACTGAAGACAATAAATTTCCTTTCTTCCTCCCCCCCTTCTCTTCCTTTCTCCCTCCCTCCCTCCCTCCCTGCATCCCTCCTTTCTGAAGGTAAGATGTGGATGTTTACGCTACCGACAGTGGCCAGTTCTTGGTATTGCTCAAGTCCGTGGGCCTTCAGACTGGCGGGTGACTTCAAGGGACCAACAACCCTGTGTCTCTCCTGGAACGAACACTTGGCCTTCACCCATTATCTATGTCTTGGAGCCCTGAGAGGCTTGGGTGTCACCAAGTCACCGTGTTTCATGTTATTTCTGGAGGCTCTCGCCTTTGTGGCCTCGGAAAGGAAGGCGATCTGGTGCTTTAGGGAAGGCGCTCGGGCTGCTCCTCCATCTTCGGCCTTTTGCTCAGCATTGATCTGATCAATGGCTCTGGCGCGGCTTTCCTTCAATGATTCCATCACATCCAGACTTCATGTCTTTTGCATGGAAAGCACGCGGTGCCCGTTTCAGCGACACCGCACCCTGGAGCCCAGACGTCAGCCCTGCGGGTGTGGGGTTTGTTGGGGACAATTTCGGGCTCAGGTACAAGGAGCGCTTCCCCAGCGCGGGCGCGTCCTGGGCCCCAACTGAGGCCGTGGGCTCCCGGCAGGAAGACCTGGAGTTTCAGGTCCCCGTGAAGGATGCATTTCCCCCGATTGTCGGGCACAAGCTGGCCCTTGGTGGCGTTGGGCACGGATCACCTCCTCGCAGAAGCCCGCGACAGCGTGGAGCAGGCGGCGCCCGTGCCCGGGACTCCTCGTGGGTGATGGCGCCGGGAGGCCTCGGCTGGGACTGAGCCGGGCCTCCGCGTGAGCGACTGGCGGCCGGATGCGGCTTTCGGAGGCTCGGGTTTGGATGAACCGCCTGCCACCCCCTGGTGCCTCTCGGGTCCGCTCCCCAGGACTGGCCCTGCCCACGGCGCGCGGGTAGTAGCGGGCGGCCAGGAGCCAGTGGCGGTTGCGGTCGGTAGGACGCCGATGCCGGGCCGGAGGCTGCGCTGGAGCCGGTGGACGGCGCCAACGCCTAAGACAGCCGGGCGAGTGAGCCAGCGGCGACGCGGGCTGCTGCGGGGCTGAGGCGGGTGAGGCGGCGGGCGCGCAGGCGGTGGAGCAGGCGACGAGAGGCTGAGGCGGCTGAGGGGATGAAGGAGCTGAGCCGGCCGAGGCGGCTGCGGGGCTGCGGGGCTCAAGTGCTGAGGCGACTGAGGAGCCTGAGGGAATGAGGGGCTGAGGGGCTGGGGGGCTGAGGGGCTAGGGCTGAGACAGGTGAGGGGCTGAGGGGTTGAGGGGCTGAGGGGCTGAGGGGCTGGGGGGCTGAGGGGCTGAGACAGGTGAGGGGCTGAGGGGTTGAGGGGCTGAGGGGCTGAGGGGCTGAGACAGGTGAGGGGCTGAGGGGTTGAGGGGCTGAGGGGCTGAGGGGCTGGGGGGCTGAGGGGCTGAGACAGGTGAGGGGCTGAGGGGTTGAGGGGCTGAGGGGCTGAGGGGTTGAGGGGCTGAGGGGCTGAGGGGTTGAGGGGCTGAGGGGCTGAGGGGTTGGGGGGCTGGGGGCTGAGGGGTTGAGGGGCTGGGGGGCTGAGGGGTTGAGGGGCTGAGGGGTTGGGGGGCTGGGGGCTGAGGGGTTTAGGGGCTGGGGGGCTGAGGGGTTGAGGGGCTGAGGGGCTGAGGGGTTGAGGGGCTGAGGGGCTGAGGGGTTGGGGGGCTGGGGGCTGAGGGGCTGAGGGGCTGAGGGGTTGGGGGCTGGGGGGCTGAGGGGCTGAGGGGTTGAGGGGCTGAGGAGCTGAGGGGTTTTCTCTATAAATACCATATTATTTAATTACATTATTCATTACATGCAGCAAATCAGTGACACTCAGGCACACATAGTCAATTTACCAAATACAACCATGAGTCTGGCAAAACGCCCATGATTAATATTGATCCCTATTCTTCAAACTAAAGTTCAAGTGCATATGGATATACTATCTTTTCTTTTGAAAGTAAAATTAAAGTTAAATTCTACCTTTTGAAGGGTTCATCATTCTGTTTTAACTGTGAGAATATTTATATCATTCACTGACCTATTTCACTATTCTGAGACAGCCTGAAACTAAATGAAAAATATATAAACCACACATATTAACATGTTACCTTATATAAAAATTATTTTGACTGTACTTCTGCTCTTTATTAGGATATGTGCTAATTAAATAGTATTTTGCAGAGCCTACAAATGATGATGAAATAATTTTCAGTACAGTTTTTTTTTTTTAAGATGGTGTTTTGCTCATGTTGCAGAAGCTGGAGTGCAGTGGCGCAATCTCAGCTCACCACAACCTCCACCTCCTGGGTTCAAGCGATTCTCCTGCCTCAGCTTCCTGAGGATTACAGGCATGTGCTAACACGACCTGCTAATTTTGTATAAATTTTTTAATTTTAGAAGAAATTGAAAGTATCTACATGTTACTAATCTAAAAATTCAGGCTCTGGGTTTATATGGTCTTAACATGTCTTCCAAATTTTAAGAAATAGGTATTTAAATGGCATGCACTTTGTTTTCAAATTTAGAAAATGTTTCAACCTTTTGGCTGGGCATGGTGGCTCAGGCCTATAATCCCAGCACTTTGGGAAGCCAAGTTGGGAGGATCACTTGAGCCCCAGGTGTTTCAGAACAGTCTAGGCAATATGGTGAAACCCCATCTCTACAAAAAATTACAAAAATTGTCCAGGCATGGTGGCACCACCTGTAGTCACAGCTACTTGAGAGGCTGAGGCGGGAGGTTTGCTGGAGCCGGAAAAGTTGAGGCTGCAGAAGGTAAAGTGTTGAGGCTAACAGATGGTAAATATTTAATTTTTCACTTAAAAAATATTGGTTACATTGAAAAGAAATTTGGATAATGTAAGATAGATAAATTTCTGTTAAAAAAATTTTTAAGTGATCCTTGTTAGCACCATTGCACTCCATCCTGGGTGACAGAGCAAAACCTGTCAAAAGAAAGAAAGAAAGGAAAACGAAGGAAGGAATGTGGAAAGGAATGAGGGAGGGAGGAATGGGGAGGGAGGAGGGAGGGAAGGAGGGATGGAGGGAAAGAAAGAAAACAAAGAACATGTTTCAAGCTTTACAGTAGCAAAGCCACTGTGTAATGAATAAACTACAGAACCAAAACAAAAAAGGATTCTACGGACCAATCTAACCAACAATACAACGATAAACTTCTGATTTGAATATCAAAAACCAATTTCAATAATAAATATATGTTATGGAAACCCCACAAAGGTCAAGTAGGATGTATTGAATGAAATTACGAGTTGAGAGTAGGAACTCTATTAATCTAATCAAGTGAATTGAAGAATTATGAGGAAATTGTACTGCTGAAGTATTATTTGGCAATCTTTCAGTGAAACACAAAAATATTCTTAATGAAGTTGCATATATATTTTAAAATGTTATCATTGAAATGGATTTTTTAGGCTGGGCTCGGTGGCTCAGGCCTGTAATCTCAGCACTTTTGAAGGCTGAGGCAAGTGGATCTCCTGAGGCCAGGAGTTTGAGACCAGCTTGACCAAGCCAAAATCGCGCCACTGCACTCCAGCCTGGGTAACAGAGCAAGACTCTATCTCAAAAAAAAAAAAAAAAAAAGTGGATCTATAAAACTGAGGGCATTAATAACTTGCAAAAGTATTCAGGGATAAAGAGAAAAATAAATTTAGATTGTTCACGTATATAAAATATATTTTAAAAGATACTATTCACATATATAAAATATATTTTTAAAAATACGCTTGTCTCTTTTTATTCCTTAAATAAAAGGAGCAGGTATTTAAATCCCATGCCTTTCATTTTAAAATTTAGGAAATTCTTGAAGCTTCCCACACTAAAATTTATACTAACACAGCTAATCTAATCAAAGAATGAAAAAAATCAAAGCAAACAGAATTCTCTTGACCAATCTATTTTCTTGATTTTTAAAAGTCTAAATATATACTCAAAGAAATTATTAACAATTGATTAACTTATTTGAAAATATTTACTGATCATTTACCTTACACTAAGTGATCTCCAGCTCATGGAGATAGATCAGTGGAAAAATATATAAAGTTGCCCAGCTTCATTAAGTTTAAATTCTAATGAAGGAGAAAAGAAGTAATCCAGCATGGACTTTAAAACAGGAGTGTTAGGATATGGCTTGGAATTCTAAAAATTGCTTACTGTGGTTGCTGTGTGGAGACTGCATTAAGAAAAAGAGCAATGATAAAAGCTTAAATTTATATAGAATGTGGTAGCCTATAATTTTAAGAGTCCCTGAAATAAGAATGTATAATAGTTCTTGGGCCAGGCATGGTGGCTCATGATTGTAATACCAGCACTTTGGAAGGCCGAGGCAGGAGGATTGTTGAGGTCAGGCATTCGAGACCAGCCTGGCCAACATGGTAGAACCCCATCACTACTAAAATACAAAAATTAGCTGGGCATGGTGGCAGGTGCCTGTAGTCACAGCTACTAGGGAGGCTGAGGCAGGAGAATTGCTTGAGCCCAGGAGGTGGAAGTTGCAGTGAGCTGAGATCGCAACACTGTGCTCCAGCCTGGGCAAAAGAGTGAGACTCCACTTCAAAAAAAAAAAAAAAAAAAAAAGAGTATAATAGTTCTCCTTACTTTCTCAAGAAATCTCTGCAGTAGAGCCTTGATCTTGTGAGGGAAGTACTGATCTTGCCATGGAAGTACAAGTGGTGAGGGTAGGAAGGTGAATTAGAAACACCATTTGGAATTAAGGTAAAGCTGGCAGGTTTTCCATACACATTAGATCTGAAAGTGTGTGTGTGTGTGTGTGTGTGTGTGTGAGAGAGAGAGAGAGAGAGAGAGATATGGAGTGATGGAGAGACAGAGAATGAGAACCAGACAGAACTAAAAGGGACACCAATAATATTAAGCTGAGAAACTGTAAAATGGGAGTTGCCATTAAACAGAATGGGGAAGAGCAAGTTTGGGGATTATCAGTGGCTCTGTGTAGACATATTAATTTTGAGATTCCTAACCCACACCCAAGTGAAGAAGTCAGTGTTGGGTGTAGTCTAGCAGATCACCTTAGGTCAGGAGTTTGAGAGCAGCCTGGCCAACACGGTGAAACCCCGTCTCAATTAAAAATACCAAAATTAGCCAGGCATGGTGGCAGATTTCTGCAATCCCAGCTACTTGGGAGGCTGAAGCAGGAGAATCGCTTGGACTCAGGAGGTAGAGGTTGCAGCAAGCTGACATCATGCCATTGCACTCCAGCCTGATGGACAAGAGCAAGACTGAGTTAAAAAAAACTTATATGTGCAAATATGTATTTCTGGAGATCCACAACTGTCTGATTAATGTCATTTGCGTGTAAAAAAGCACAGTTATGTTTACAATTTGCTGACTCTAATCTTTTACTTGAAGTTAAGCTAATTATCCACATCCATCAATGAAACTGCTTTCACAGAAGAGTTCAATCCATGGCATAAATGGTAGGAATTGCAGAAAAGTCATTTTTCATTATTTATGTGAAAACATTAAATTTCTTAGAAACACAGGCCATCAAACTCTCAGTTTAGTGTTGCTTTCATTGCTTTCTGTAGTCTTGTAACCAGAGAAGATTTTTATGTTCCAGAATTGCACAGAGGGACTAACTGGCTATTATGGTTACCACTGTGGCCATCAAGACAAGGCACACGATTCCTAGGATCCCAGCAATGACCTCCCTGAAGGTGATGGGAATTAATAGACCTGCTATGGAAATTGTGGGGGCTGAGTAAACAGTCTTTACAAAGTTTTCTCTGTGTCTGGTACTTGAAGTCCACAGGCAGTAAACAAGGGAAGATTACAAAACAGGCAGGGATTCCATGAGCAAGAGCTGAAACCCTGTTGGAAATAGATGCTCTGTGCCACAAAGAAAAAATAGCACTAAGACAAAGGATCTTTCAGCAAAGCAATTTTTACTTCCTGGACTGCAGGAAGGGTACCCATGGTAGCAGTGAACAAAGTGCAATGAACAAAGGAAAACACACAAATTATCCCTTACACATTTGAGGTCATCCTTACTGCTGTATCTGATCTCCATTGGCTGGAGTCAGACCTCACAATTTAAACTAAAACCCAGTTGGCTAATAACTTATTAAAACTTAACACGTAAAAGCAATGGAGATCTGGGATGTGCCTGTGAGCATGTCAAGCACAGATATTTTGGTTAAAGTACAAGGACACTGAATGTACCACGTGCCTGTAAGCATGGCATGTCTAACACCGACATAGGATAGGGCTTAACAAAGTTATTAACACACTTACTCTTTAACAAGAAAGAAAATTTTAAAAGGAAATTTTCTACTTCCCCCCAAACCCCATAAAAATAAAGTGAAACCCATTTTGATGAAGCTAAACACAGGCCGGTAATCCAGTAGTCAGAGAAACTAAAGGAAAAATCCAGGGAAAGGCAGAGCAGTTGCTGGCTCAGCTGCTGTTTCATGCCAATGAAGTAAGTCAGCAGATCAGCAACATGTATGTTGCACACTTGGTACAAAATTCATTTTATTCCAGTGTGTGAGTGTGTGTGTGTGTGTGTGTATGTGCGTACCCCTGTTAACCCAGTTTCTGCTCTTATGTCCAGGTCCATGACCCTGGATGACCACGGGTGTGCCCTCGACATCTGCAGGGATCAAGCGCAGCCCCTGCTGCTGGGTATTGCACTATCTGTTGCCATCCTCGGGGCCCTCAGAGTGATGGAACCCAATAGGCTTCCTTAGGCTTTCCTTTCAGATGGAAATAGATGATGTTCTATTGTCATTTTGTTTCGTTTCTTTCCATGGATTCAGTGACTATCTTCCTTTACTCGTTGACGGCAAGAAGGGGATTCCTGGTTGGGGAAGGGTAGCTGGTGAGAAATGAGGTACAAATAAATTAGCAAAGGGTTTTCTGGTCATCTGGGGACAGTCCTCATGTGGTCCCTGGCACAGTGGTGAGGATGGGTGCCACCCACCCACTGAGAGGCAGGTGGTGCCAGGTCACAGCCATGGGCACCTGTCTCCTGGCTCTGCAGAGAGCAGTCATGGGGGCCACCCCCTCCCCATGGTATTTTCTTGCTGTTCCTGTATTTTGATCAGTCTCTGAGCATCTTCAGCCACTTCTTAATTTGTGTTATTTCCTGACGTCTTTGCTGTGAAATGGGCCATGATGGAGTTAGCAGAGCTGTCAGGCTTCTGGTAGTGGCCCCTGGATGCTGGGTCCTGGGCTTCAGGGCCCTGAAGGGACCCAACCAGAAGGAGCCAGGAAAGGGCAGACCCCAGGGGCTGAGACCCTCTGACCTAACTGGAGCTAGCAGTCTGGACTGGTGATGCCAGGACACACCATCTTCAGGCCACAGAAGCCCTGAGTTATGGTCAGTCCCAGAGACTTGGTGCAAACAGGCGGTCTGAGCCAGGACTGCAGTTCTTGGTTTGGGTTTTGGTCAAACCCTCAGGGGAATAGAGTCCAGCAGGAATGGCTGCCCTTCCCAATGACAGCCGTGGCCCACTCAACCACTGCCTGGGCCTGCAGGCCACCCCCAATGCCTCACCAACCACCCGATTCCCTGTCCCTAGACCAGCCTCCCACACAGCAGGCCCAGGCTCTTACCTTTACCTCCAGGACACTTGATGGGGGAGAGCTCTATCTCACTGTAAGGCAACCCAGGCAGAGCTGAGAGCCTGCCCAGGCCAGGATCCATCACTCTCCCAGAGAGGACCCCAGGGAAGGACCAGCCCCATCCCTATCCACCCTAAGTCTCAGCCCAGAAGAAGGCACAGGGAAGGAAGGCAAGAGCCTCCCTGTGGAGCTGACCACCCGCAAGGCAGTGGGAGCCTGGAGGAGAGGGAGCTCGAGGCTGGCCTGGTGGGGGCCGCTTATCTATAGATGGTTTCTCCCAGTGATTGAGGGGAAAAAAAAGACACAATGGGTATTCGGTAATTGACAGAAAAATTCTTGAAGAAATAGAGTCAGGAAATTTGCCCAATAATGGGTCTGCCGAAACTTGTGAGCTGTTTGCATTCAGCCAAACCTTAAAGTCTTGAAGAACCAGGAAAGAACCATCTCTACTGATTCTAAATATGCCTTTGGGTTAGCTCACACCTTTGGAAAATTTGAGCTGAACAAGGTCTTATTAACAGTGAAGGCCAAGACCTGGTCCACAAGGAATTAATCACCCAACTATTAAATAACCTTCAGTCGCCAAAAGAAATAACTATTTTCCATGTCCCTGGACACCAGAAAAGCCTTTCTTTTGAAAGTTGAGGGAATAACCTAGCAGGTCAGATAGGCAAACAGGCTACCGTTTCTTAGCTGTACAGCTGGCGTGCTTTACAGCTAGGTAAACCTAGGACACATTGCATTAAATACTAAAAGAAGCCAGATCTTATCTGCACTTCTGTCTAGGTCCTAGGCTCTACATCTAGCATATAATTAATCTCAAACTTACAAGGTTTTCAACAAAAGTAAAGTTTGCTTAAAGTTAACAGTGTAACATGTATTATCCTAACTTCTCATCTTGTGGCCTGAAGCAGTCTATTCAACAGACATAAAGGAAGTTTGCTTTCGGAAAAAAACTGTTATCGTCTTAGATATTAAGAAAAGAGTATAAAAATCTTACCTTATGATCAGACATTAAAACTGGATAAATATAGCTAAAAGGTTTTCTTAAAATTGAGTTTAACATTAATAGCACACTAGTATATGAAGATAAAATTTAGCATATCTAGTATAAAATCATACAAGAAGCATTGTCAAATATAAAATGGTGTTTAGCTTTCTTTGGCCTAAAAATGAATAAAAATAGGTGCTAAAGAGAATTCAGAAGGAAAATGGACATTGCCACACCAGAGAAAAATGTTATCTAAACCATTTATGAGGGAGATCTAGTTCTAACTGCATGAAGGGACCCATTGGGGACCCCCAAGCCCTGTGTGACACAATCCTCAGAGTTTATGAATGTATAGGAATTTATACTTTGGCAAGACAGGTTACAAATAGTTGCCTGGTATGTAAAAAGACTAATAAACAGACCCTCAGAAAACCACCTCTTGGTGGAAGAAATCCAGAATTAAGGCCATTCCAAAGTATCCAAGCTGATTACACCAAAATGCCTCCAATAGGTCATCTAAAATACCAGTAATAGTAGATCACCTCATTCACTGGGTTGAAGCTATCCCCTTTTCAAATGCAACAGACAATAATGCAGTCAAGGCCCTAATTAAAATATAGTACCCAGGTTTGGACTAATAGAAAATACTGACTCAGACGTTGCAACTCATTTCACCACACACATCATTAAAAACCTATCCTAAACATTAGACATTAGATGGAATACAGTACTCCCTGGCACCCATCTTCATGCAGGGAATAGAAAAAAATGAATCAGACTTTAAAGAACCACTTAACCAAATTGGTTCTGGAGACTCGGTTACCATGGACCAAGTGTCTTCTTATTGCCCTGCTGAGAATCTGAACTGTGGAAAGATATTGGTCTTTCTCCTTACGAGGTGCTCTATGGATTTCCCTATTTACACTTGACTGCTGACATTCCTACCTTTGAAACAAAAGATCAATTTCTTAAAAATTATATACTCAAGTCTGTCTTCTACTTTCTCTTCTCTGAAAACTAAAGGTCTCTTAGTATAGGCACTGCCCCTGGAGTTCCCAGTGCATCAGCATCAGCGTGGGGGTTGCGTCCTCATCAAAAGCTGGAAAAAGGAGAAGCTCAAGCTGGCCTGGGAAGGACCTTATTTAGTGCTCCTAACTACTAAAACTGCAGTCTGGACAGCAGAGAGAGAGGATGGATCCATCACACTCAAGTTAAGAAAACACCACCCCCTCTGGAGTCATGGGCCATAGTCTCAAGGGAAAACCATATCAAACTAAGGCTAAGAAAAATTTAACTCTCTATTCTAATATTAATAATATTAATAATCTATTCTATTATTCCTTCTTCTTTCCTCGCTCTATTGCTGACCACCTAGTTATTAATATCAACAAGTCAATTTTGCCTCAAACTATTACATTTCATAGTTGCCTTGTTATACCCGGTGGAGACTTGTCAAGTCAAAGACAGCTCTCCACTTCAGAAAAGTACCCCTATCCTTTCTGTCTCTCCTCAGACTGGACATTAGAGAACTGGGATTATTTAGTCTGAGAAGATTTCAATGAAGACCCCAGTATCAACTAAGAGTCTTGCCCCCTCCAACCCTATACAGAGTTTTTATTCCATAGCTGTTTCAACATTCTGTAGACCACTAAAGAGCAAGGATGGACTGCCCCTACCAGTAATTGTAATTTCCTAAAACCATACATTTATTTTACTAAAGGAACAGCTTCCCCTGTTAGCTAAACCAGTGCAATCCAATACCAGTTATTATTTCAAAGCCTCAACGTTCTTCTCCTTCTCTAATCCAGTTCCCTTCTTTAAGCTGGTTTTAATGGTACAGGGATTGGGGTTTCAGGAACAGACCATATCGGATTCTTTAAAATACATTTCATTGATCCCCCACTGCCTACATCTTCCCCTAAGCCTTCTTCCAAAACATTTCACAATGAAACAGTTGTTCATCTTCTATCTAATGACAAAAGTAAGGTAGCTATTGTAGAAGTTAAAGACCTAAAGCAAACCTTGGCAATTGAGACAGGATATCAAGATGGGAATGCCTGGTTGAAATGGATCAGATATTCCATCGGCACTTTAAACAAAAGCCATTGTTATGCTTAATGCATACAGCAGGTTAGAGGCCCAGATTGTCCTCTTTCCACTAAGATGGTCCTTCAGCCAACCAGGCATGGGCTGTGTGGCAGCTCTTTTCCACGATTCCACAGCTTGGGGCAGCAAGTGTGTCAAGCTCTCTCTCTGCTATATCCTAAAGTTCAACACCCTGCGGGTCAGTCCCGAGAGCCATCCGGCCTCCGTCTCTTGAAATTATGTTCACTTCATGTCTCTCATGACAAGTGCGTCTTGGAGACCCAAAAGGATGCAATGAGCTTAAGGCTTTTCAAGAGCTTATCAATCAGTCAGCCCTTCTTCATCCCCGAGCAGATGTATGGTGGTATTGTGGTGGACCTTTACTGGACACTCTGCCAAGTAACAAGAGTGGCAATTGTGCTCTAGTCCAGTTGGCTATCCCTTTCACCCTGGCATTTCATCAACCAGAGAGAGAAAAGAACTACAACATCGTAAAACAAGGGAAGCTTTTTATGGGTCTTTCAACTCTCATGTTTATTTAGATGCCATTGGAGTACCACAAGGAGTACCAGATAAATTTAAAACTCAAAAAATAGCTGCAGAATTTGAGTCAATATTTTGGTGGGTGACAGTTAATAAAAACGTAAATTGGATAAATTACATTTATTACAACCTACAGTCACTTATTAACTACACTAGAAATGCTATTAAAGGAGTAGCTGAGCAATTAGGGGCTGCTAGCCAGATGGCTTGGGAAAACAGGATAGCCTTAGACATGATATTAGCAGAAAGAGGAGGAGTTTGCATCCTGACATGATTAAACTCAATGTTGTACCTTCTCCCAAACAATACCACCTCTGGTGGAAGTATAACAAAGGCATTGCAAGGTCTAATTGCTCTGTCCAATGAGTTAGCCAAAAACTCAGAGTAAATAACCCTTTCACAGGGTGGCTACAAACATGATTCAGTGAATGGAATGAAATAATAGTCTCAATTCTTACTTCTCTCACAGCCATAGTAGGTATACTCATTCTTGTTTGGTGTTGTGTCATATCATGCATCTGTGGGCTGGTGCAGAGACTCATAGAGAGAGTACTTACTAAAACCTCCCTTAACTCTCCTCAACCTTATTCAGAGAAGCTTCTTCTTTTAAGGAGTCAAGCAGAACAACTAAATCAATAAGTGTTAAGGAAGTTTGAAGAGGAAAACAACTGTAAAATCAAGAGGGGCAATTGGGAAAAGTAAAAAGTTCCACTTCAAAGTTTCCATTCTTGTTACAAAATAAATAATAAGTGTTAGAAATAATAGTTTCTTTTAAAAACTAACTTCCTTCAAGCTTCCTTGCTTTTTACTAATAACTCTTTGTCATGCCCTACGTAGCTGTTAAATATATCCTATCTTTTGTAGTTTAACCAAGTTATTTGTTCTGGCTTGGAGCCTGCTCAGACATGTCCAAACATGCCAAGACATTTCCTGGCTTATCACCCACACCTCTTCCTTATTTGCAAATATCATTATTCTCCTAGTTTCCTGTAAACAACCCCCTTTCTTTCTTTATTCTCCATCATGCATTTACCTAATTAAGAAAGTTTTAAGTTTTTAGCGAATCGGGATCAGTCTGAATTGTGCGGTCCAGCTCCAGCCAATGGAGATAGGACACAGCAGTAAGGACCCAATGTGTCAGGGATAAAAACTCCTGCTTTTCTTTGTTCAATGTGCTCTCGTGGCAATCAGACTTCCAAGAAGCATCCTTTCTGGAGAAAGTAAAACTGCCTTGCTGAGAAATGTTCTTTGTCTGAGCACTGGTTCTTTTCAGCACCAAGAAACAAGCATTTGTTTCCAGCAGATGATTAAGCAAATATGATTTGTTTTAACAAGTAAAAGCCACATAGACACAGGGAGGGGAACATCACACAATGGGGTCTGTCAGGGCTTGTGGGAGGCAAGGGGAGGAAGAGCATTAGGACAAATACCTAATGCATGTAGGGCTTAAAACTGAGATGATGGGTTGATAGGCGCAGCAAACCACCATGAACATGTATACCTATGTAACAAACCTGCACGTTCAGCACATATATCACAGAACTAAAAGTAGCATTATTATAATTTTTGCAACTGAAAACTTTAAAACTGAAATTGTTCCTTTTTCAATGGAATAAAATCTAAAATCACTCCTGTGCAATTACACATTTAAATGAAACAATTTGAAGGGTAGTGATTTCATATTTTACTTAAGTGAAGGAAAAAATTAATGGACTGGAAGAATGGTCATAAGAAAATATACAGAAAGCAGCCTAAAAACGAAAACACAGAAGAGAGGATAAAAACTTTGGGAATACATTAAGACAGCCTAACAGGCATTTAATTGGTGTCACTGGGAGAGTTGAGAAAGAGACACAAAAGTAACATTTGAAGAAAAATAGCCCAGAAATGTTTGATTTTCCAGAATCAATAAAATATCAACCCAAAGATTTGATAAGATCAATACATCTCAAGCAGGATAAATAAAATAAAATATCTACTTTGAAAAATTGTAATCTTACTATAGAAAACCAAGATGCTGTGCAGCAGCAGTCTGGCCTAGGAAACCTAAAGCTGTGGTCCTTCCTTTGCAAGTGGGGGAGGGAGTCCTAATGTCCTCCCCGGGTCCCTGAGGAGAGTGCAGCCCTGAAGACCTCTGAGTTACCTTTATGGTCATTCTCTTTTGTCGAACAATACAGCATTCAAGAAAATGTTTGCAGCCTAATAGCTTTACTGTCCTGTCCTGTAGAATCCAAGATGTTTGACAGTCTTCCTTTATGCCATCCCACTTTTTAATTCTTCTTTAGTTCAAACAAGCTTTATCTCTGTGGATATAATCTGTCTCCATTCTTGGCTTTTCCTGAGATGGCTGATCAAATCCATGAGTCACAACCATGATCTCCCCATCGAATGGCTGTTTTGCCATACCTTTTGTTTTCTGTTCAGAACATATTTCTTTTCTTTTTTTTTTTTTTTTGAGATGAAGTTTCACTCTTGTTGCCCAGGCTGGAGTGCAATTACACAATCACAGCTCACCACAACCTCTGCCTCCCAGGTTCAAGCAGTTCTCCTGCCTCAGCCTCCCAAGTAGCTGGGATTACAGGCATGTACCACCATGCCAAGCTAATTTTGGATTTTTAGTAGAGACGGGTTTTCACCATGTTGTCCGGCTGGTCTCAAACTGCTGACCTCATGATCCGCCCACCTCGACCTCCCAAAGTGCTGGGATTACAGGGGTGAGCCACTGTGCCCAGCCCCAGCTAGGATTTTAATAATCTGAGAATGACTATTGATTGCCCTAAGAAGGTTATCCTTATAATAAAATCAAAACACTAAAAAGTGTATTAAAAGACAGTAGCTGGAGAAACCTCAGCTTTTTCTTTTGTCCCTCAGTGAATTCAGGCACACGTGACCAGTGCTACCTCTCTTGAGCCTTGGGGGTATGCAGCATGCTGCCTGTGTGCAGGTGGAAGCACTGGGTTGGGGTGTTCTGCCAAGCTTGGAGCCCCACTTGTGGTGAGCAGACACCCTGTGAAGCAGCTGCTAACAAGTACTGAGTGGGCCGGGCCAGGGGACTTGTCCAGTCCATGTGGCCAGGAAATGGCAGAGCCAGGATGAGGGTCCAGGCTTGTTAGACAGTGAGGCCCATACTCACTCATTAGCAATGTATTACCCACCCTCGGTCTCCTACTTCTTCCTGCTCCTCACATTAAGGGGTGGGGGCTGCAATTAGTTTAATTTGTAAACTACTGCCCTTCTAAAGCAGGTGACGGCTGTCCCTGAGTGTGGATGAATGGGATTGGATGCCACTCCCTGGGAGAATGGCCTGGAGTCATGGGAAAGCACCCGGCGTCCAGATAGAGAGGAGGGAAGAGAAAAGGAAAGCGAAGCCTAACCATGTGAAACTGCTGTGTGGGAAACCTGAGCATGGGAAGCCATTCACTCTCCTGCCTCACAGTTTGCCTGGGTCCTTCCTGGCGTGCTGAGGACAGAGCCATCCTCTGCCCGTGCATCTCCCTCTGCCTTCCCACCACCATCCTGGAACAACTTCACTGACTGTCAGTATTTGGTTGTCAGTTTATGGAGAGTGTTTTGCAGAAGGTTCAAGCGCAGTTCAGCTGAGCAAGCTAATGTTGTGTGAGGGAAAAGGAACCTTGGTTTCTTCATGGCCCAGTTCTACATCCTGAGAAACATGCAGTAGCATGCAAAAGTGGGAGCTGAATTGTCAGGAAATGCACTCTACTGGGCATTCACTTTTTAGTTGGAGCAGCTTGAGAGGCCTAAAGTGACTTTTGCCTGGATAATGAAATGAGGGTGATGCTGTGTGTGTGTGTGTGTGTATGTGTGTGTGTGTGTGTGTGTCTGTGTGAGATGGAGTTTTGCTCTGTTGCCCAGGCTGGAGTGGAGTGGCACAATCTCAGCTCACTGCAACCTCCATCTCCTGGGTTCAAGCGATTCTTCTGTCTCAGCCTCTAAGTAGCTGGGACTACAGGCACATGCCATCACACCCAGCTAGTTTTTGTATTTTTAGTAGAGATGGGGTTTCACCATATTGGCCAGGCTGGTCTCAAACTCCTAACTTCATGATCCACCCACCTTGGCCTCCCAAAGTGCTGGGATTACAGGTGTAAGCCACTGTACCCAGCAAATGATGCTCTTACAAACAATGTCAGTAGCAAAAGGGTCAGTGTCAAAAGCTTGTGAAAGGACGGAACAGTGGTGTGGGACAAGAAGAGGCAGAAGGAGCAATGAAAGGCTCTACTTCCTTTGTCCAACCTGCCCTGCAAAATCTCCTTAATGGAATGTGGTAAGATGCATGCTTCAGGGGAAAGAACCTGCTCTAACTCGGTGTAGTCAGTGGAACTTGTTGGAGTCCGTCATCCCTGATGGTGGGTGTACTGTTCTGCCTGCTTGAATTCCAGGTAACTGAGGCTTGTGCAGTGAGAGAGGGAAATAACTGGAGCCATTGGATTTCAGACTTTTTAGTTTCATGCAGGTCTTCATTTTGTACTGATTCACCAGAGTACTTGGATTTTGCCTATTTGAACCAGAAAAGGGTTAAAAAATAATGCTTTTAGTCTTATCTATCATCTTAGAAGGTTATTTTCATTGCATAAAGGAGTATGCATATGGGGAGAGAATGTCAGCTCACTTCCGAGTGATGATGGCATCTCCCTCCATCCTCCAGGTCATCCAGTGGGAAAGGATAGGGATATGTAGTCTAAAGAGTCATCAAAGCAGACTGCTTGTGCTTGTCTTCTAGCAACAAATGGCCTTAGGAAGTATTAGGAAGCGGGATAAAGTGGTGGCCCGCTTTCGGGCTGTGTCCTAAATTAACAGCTCTCCAGCTGGCCAACAGCAAGGGTCCCTCAGGAGCCAGGCCAGGGCATACTGGTGCTGCAGTGTGTGCACCAGGAATCGGTTTCAGGGTCCTCCAGGCCTGGACTGTTTAGCTGGCCACCCTCACCCTTCTCGTGCCTGTGCTTGGAGTTTGGGGGTGGCAGGGAGTGCTTGGGCCCTGGATGCTTCTTGTGGGGACCTGTAGGAACAGGCATGAGGAATTGAGGAGCAGGTGCTGACTGCAAGTGACTTGAACCCTGACTGCCCCAGCATCCAACACACACGCATGCATGTACCTACTCAGTCAGACACAACACACAGCTATGCATGCTGACACTCTCACGCAGAGGCATGGGCACAGACACAGACATGTACTAATCTTACTCTATTTATTATTTTTATTACTTTTAGAGATAAGTCTCACTCTGTCGCTCAGCCTGGAGTGCAGTCATGCCATCCTAGCTCACTGCAGCCTCAATCTTCGGGGCTCAAGTGATCCTCCTGCCTCAGCCTCTTGATTAGCTGGGACTACAGGTGTGCACTGCCATGCCCAGCTAATTTTTTTTTTTTTGAGACCATTCTGCTGTTGCCCGGGCTGGAGTACAGTGGCAGGATCATGGCTCACTGTAACCTCTGCCTCCCAGGTTCAGGTGTTTCTCCTGCCTCAGTCGCCTGAGTAGCTGGGACTACAGGCATGAGCCACCACACCTGGCTAATTTTTTATACTTTTAGTAGAGACAGGGTTTCACCATGTTGGCCAGCCTGGTCTTAAACTCCTGAGCTCAAGTGATCTGCCCACCTCGGCCTCCCAAAGTGCTGGGATTACAGGCAAGAACCACTGTACCTGGTTCCCAGTTTATTTTTCAATTTTTTGTAGAGATGAGGTCTCACCATGTATGGAAAGAAGAAAAACAATTCTTTTACAGTGAAGAAACTCAGCAGACGCTCCCTCAATATCAGTGGTGGTAAGTTCTGCGGTTACTGGGTACCCCCTATAGTAGTCCAGGCTAGTCTCAAACTCCTGGCGCGGCGGCGGCGGCGGCGCGGACTAGTCGGGCCGGCGGCGACCGGCGCCTGAGAGGCGGGCCGCAGCGGGAGGCAGCGGGCCAGAGGCCGCGTCCACGGGACCCTCGGCTGCCGGGCGGGCGCGGGGCGTCGCGCGCGCAGTGAGGCCCGGGCGGCGTAGGAGCCTCGGCGCGTGCAGCGAGCCGCCCGCCGGGTAGGAGGCCGGGCCGGACTTCGGGGGGGCCGGCGAGGGATGCGGCGGCGGCCGCGCTGAGCCCTGAGTCCGCTGGGAGCGCCAGACGGCTGGAAATTCCAGGCCAACATCTTCAACAAGAGCAAGTGTCAGAAGTGCTTCAAGCCCCGCGAGTCGCATCTGCTCAATGACGAGGACCTGACGCAGGTGAGCGCCGGGGCCGGCCCGACATCTCTGTCCCGGGAGCAGCGAAGAGGCGCGGCCCAGGCCTGGGCGGGCCGGGGGCTGGGGCGCCGCCGAGGACTGCGGGAAAAATAAAAATGGAGCAGGGAAATGCGCGAGTCCTGGGGCATGGGGATGGGGACGGGAAGTGCATTGACAGAGCCTAGACAAAGGAAAAATCCTCGAGTATGCCGAAAAATAACATCCTTTCCTGTTCCCATTGCCCGGCTGTGTGTGATTGATGCTTTTTGGGTGACTCAGAAGCGCCCGGGTTCGCTTAGTAGAAACAAAGCGCTTGGGGATTGGATGCCGTTTGAGGGGACGCCCCCTCAGTCTTGCTTGGGACGGGACTTGGACTTGTCCAGCCAGAGTGGCCCCGGGGGGCGGATTGTTGGGAGAGACTTTGGGCTCCCATCTAGTGGACCCAGCCTGCCCTGATTCGGAATCGTCATCACCGTCAAGGACTGGATAGAGGTGAAGGGTGTCTGAGTCTGGCGAGGAGGGTCTTGCTCTTGAACTTAGGCTGGGAGGCTGCAGTTGAGGGGAGAGCTGGGACCAGTTCACTGGTCACTGGCTGAGGGGTGAGGAGACCTTATAGGTCCTCGGGAAAGTTGGTTTCTGTCTCCCAACCTTCTCTGTCAAACAGGGCTTTGAACTAGTTGTAACTCCCAAACCTGCATTAGAGTCATAGCCATTAAACAGCGTTCTGCCCCCCACCCCCACCCCGAGTGATTTGGGAGGTGGGGAGTTTGTATTGCCAAAAGGCCCCAAGAGGCTTGGCTGCAATCCTCGTGGCCCTCGGGAACCCCTTTGAATTAGAGTTCTAGGATTCTGAGCCCTTGTGTGGGCCTCCTTGGGATGTGCCTGGGTGCCCTCCCCACAGCCATCTTCTCCATCCTCTTCAGGGCTTTCAGCCGCTTGAGTGAGGGCAGGGGAGCTCCCTTCACATTCCAGTCCAGTGTGACCTAGTTGTAGCCACTCCTGTCACAGAAGAACCCCTTAGACTGAAAAGGTTGCTTGAAGTGAACGGGCCTGGTTGTTTTTAATGCTGCTTCAGTGCACCCAGGGTTTGACTTGTTTCCATGGCCAACTGGAGTAGGGTGGTGGGGCAGGGGTTATGGCCTGGGGCGTGGGGCCTTTCTCTGAGGTCAGGTTTCCAACCGCCAGGAAAAAGATTATTTTCATCTAAACCCAAAAGTTTAAGGAAACACTCAAGGCTGCAAAGTCATAGATGGTTGAGATACCAAGGGCTTTAGGAAAGGTCTACTTGGGACGGGTAGAACTCAGTTACTCAGTTACCTTGGTGTTCTGGAGTGTAAAGGAGACCTTGACTCCTCTCATTTGGATGCTTTTTTGGGGAAAAACAGTTTTTTTTTTTTTTTTTTTTTTTAAAAGATGGGGTTTCACCATGATGGCCAGGCTTGTCTTGAACTCCTGACCTCAGGTGATCCACCCACCTCAGCCTCCCAAAGTGCTAGGATTACAGGGGTGAGCCACCTCGCCCAGCGGTGGAGGGCGGGGGGATTAGTTTATGTGATGAGGAGGATTTGGGAGACTTTGCTTCAAGTGTTGGGCTGTCACTTTCACCCATGTGACCTTGAACAAATCCCTTTACCTCTATAGTTTAATTTCCTTATCTGTAAATTGGGAATCCTGGTCCCTGGCTTACCTCCTTCACTGACCATTTATGAAAAGCAGGAAATGATATTTTATTATTTTTCCCTTACAGTTTAACAAACCAAAATATCCTGCCAGTTTTAGAAATTTCTGGTCAAGGGTTGTTCTGACAGAGGTTTGTAAGTTTCCTGGTTATTCTAAGCAATTGTCAAAATTGGTAACTTTACACCTCATAGGGGCTGTTTGTGGATTCTTAAGCTTAGATAAACTAGAATGGAATCTTCATGTTTGAGTACAATCTGCTAAGTTTTTTTAATAAACTGTTGATTATTAATTGGATTTACTGGGTGAGGCAAACTTAAAATACTGTACTCTCACTGTATTCAAAGTTGAATTGTGGGTTTTGAAACAGGCCTGAGACCTTCAGGGCACAACTGGAATGGTAGTTTCTGAAATAATGAGTGGGGTTATTTGTGCTGGGAGAGATTAGCCCAGCCTTCTACCTCCTGGGATCTTTCAGGAAGAAACTGCTCTTGAAAAGAGAGGAGAGAGACTCAGGGCTGTTGCCAACAGCTTCTCTGCTGCTCTCTGCATCCCCCCCGCCACCCCCACCCCCAGCCTCTCACTCTCATCCTTATGGCTCCATTAGAAAACCTCAACTAATCAGTTCCCATGTCTCCCCCAAGTCCCTGCTTCCTGCCCCTCCCAGGCTTGAGCTTATTTTAGATGGTCAAAGCTGGAAGATACCTCAGCCACCATAGAGGCCACCCCTGTTTAAGTGGAGAGGATACTGGGCCCAGGGAGGTGATGAGCAGCCTTAGCCGGCTTTTGCTCTTGAGATGTCATCTTCCCAGGAGCAGACATTTCTCTGAGCTTTTTGGTTTGAGCTTTATTTCCTCAGCTGTGGGTTTTGTTTGTTTGTTTTTCCTCTAGAAAGGCACAGAAACCTCTCACAGGGACTGTATTAGGGCATCAGATCTGGAAGGGACTTGGAGATCAGCTAACATAACCACTTCCTCTTACTGATGAGAAGACTGAAACCCAGAGAAAGAAAGCCACTTGCCTAGTTCAGGGATGGAGCCATGATTCTGAAGTGAATGTTATTTTTCCTGCTTCTGTGGCCATAAACACACGACGAGGACAGTAATGTCAGGGATGGTTATGTTGCGGAGGGTGCCTTGAGAATGGTAGCTTGGAGCAGAGGAGTTCTTTGCCTTCTCACAGGAATTCAGAGTGATCTGGGATAAGTGATAGGTGACCGTCCTTTATTACTTGTCCCAGGCCCCTGTTCACAGTGGCATTTATCTTCCAGTTTTCCTGTGCATTTCTCGGTGACATATGGACTCAAATATACAGTTAAACCTTTTTGTCCTGAACTGTGTGCATGTATTTGTGCTGTGACATATTTCTTGTTTTTTGCGTAACAGTATGTCTTGGCGTTCTTTTCATGGTGTTACATATGAATATGCCAGAACCATTTTGCATATTGGGCCTTTAGGAGTGTACTATAATTTAACCTGTTCCCTTATTGATGGACATCAAGGTTACTTACGGGTTTTGATGTCATATACAGTGAATGTTTCTGCAAACAGCCTTATAAATGCTTTTGGGTATGTGTGCGTGCAAGCACGAATGCAAGTATTTCTCTGAGGGGCAGATACCTATAAATAGAATGGCTGGGTTGACATCAAGTACATTACATTTTTTTTCAGATACCATGAAATTGCCTTCCAAAAAAGGCTGTGTCATAACATTTCCAGGACTGGATATTATCAAATGATTTAATTCTCTAATAATTTTCCTAATTACTGGTGAGGTTGAGCCTCTTTTTATAGTATTTACTATTTTTGTTTCTTTTGTGGATTGCCTGTTCCTATTGCTGGCCCATTTTTCTATGAGGTTAGTTTTTCCCCCAGTTGATTTGTAGGAGCTTTTTATAAGTGCTTTAGGTCAAGGGTCTGCAAACTTTTTTGGTAAAAGGCCAAATTGTAAATATAATTTAGTCTCTGTGGGCCATATGGTCTCTGTGACAACTGTGCAACTTTGCCGTCTCATCACAAAGGCAGCTGTAGACAACACATTAACGAATGAGTACGGCTGTGTTCTAGTAAACACAGCCGGGCGTGGTGGCTCTTGCCTGTAATCCCAGCACTTAGGGAGGGTGAGGTGGGCGGATGACCTGAGGTCAGGAGTTTGAGACCAGCCTGGCCAACATGGTGAAACCCTGTCTCTACTACAAAAATTAGCCGGACCCGGTGGTACATGGCTATAATCTCAGCTACTCAGGAGACTGAGGCACGAGAATTGCTTGAACCTGGTAGGCAGAGGTTGCAGTGAGCCAAGATTGTGCCACTGCACTGCAGCCTGGGCAACAAAATGAAAACTCTTTCTAAAAATAATAATAATAAATAAATAACTTTATTTACAAAAATAGGCAGCTGGCATGATGTGGCCTGCGAGCCATAGTTTGCTGACCCTGCTATAGCTGTTAGTCTGATGCTTGCCGTATATTCCAGGTATTTTTTCCCAGAATGTCACTTGTCTTTTATGTGTGGTCATTTTTCTTTTTCATAATATGAATGCAGTTAAGTCTGTTTTCCTTTAGTTTGTGATTTTAATGTCATATTTAAGGTCCACTTTCCAAGATTCGTAATATAATTTCTCAGATTCTTTTATAGCTATTTTTATGCTAAGTCTTTTAATCTGTCAGACTTGTTTTTTAGGAAAATAATTCTGGCTAAAGGCAGCCAATCTACTGGAGGCTCTTAAAGTAGGCGAATTACAGTAAAGGCCTTCTCTCCAGATCAGTGCTGGTGAGGATGGAAGGAATCAGACACTAGGAACAGGATGCTGTTGGTTTATCAGAGGTCGGTGTTAAGGAAACTGGGGTAGTTAGAAGTGTACCTTTAACAGAGATTGAGAACAGATTTGGAGTAAATTGGGGGGATGGGGAATGGTAAAAA
Organism: Callithrix jacchus; assembly: GCF_049354715.1. Classification (NCBI taxonomy): domain Eukaryota; kingdom Metazoa; phylum Chordata; class Mammalia; order Primates; family Cebidae; genus Callithrix; species Callithrix jacchus. The sequence goes on from NC_133506.1 coordinate 62,562,879, forward strand.
ATAATATGGTAAGTTTGACCTTATGGAAGTAGAGGGAAGCTGGGTAGAAATTCTTAAGTCTTATATGTAGAGGTGGTTGCTGAAATCATGGGAGTGAGTTTGAGCACTCAGGAGTCTGCATAGAGTGATAGAGGAACCAGCCTAGGGAGCCCCCATGTAGTGGGCGGGCAGAAGGGAAACAGATGCAGTGGCCGGGAGGTGAATCAGAGGGGTGGGTGTTAGTGGGAGAAGCAGGTCTGGAACCCAGGGTGCTCAGCTTCCACATCCATGTGGGCCTTCAGTGGTGTTGATCTGGAAGTGATCAACAGTGTCTGGAAGTGTCTCGTTCTCCTGCTGACTGTGTAACTTCAGGCATTGCCTCTGTGAAAGGAGCCACTGCCCACAAGCCTCTTTCTAGTTCTTTGTGTAGCCCTGTTTTTTGTGGGACCTTGGCTGGGTCATTTTCATTGCTCAGGCCTCTGTTTTCCCATCTGGAAATGAGCTTAGTCTTGATCTCCCAGGGTTCCTAGTCTTCCTGTTGTGATTCTGCCCTCGCTGTGCCCCATACTCCACTGCCAAGGCTGCAGGGGCCTCAGGGTAGGAATTTCAGATATAGAGGATGTAGGCCAGGACGAGGTCTCAGGGAAGCATTTCATCAGCTTTCCTTTGTTCCTGTGACATTCGTGTAAGTTCTAAGGCATAGGACTTCCTGATTTGACTTAATGTGTATCTCGGAGGCAACGGGGAGATTTCACGTTCCCCCTTGTAGAAGATCTGTAACATGAGTTGGTGTGTTGTTTGGCAGGGAGCTTGTCAAAAATCTCAGACACACAAAATCCTATTTCAAACTGCCAAGCACCAAATTTTCAGCATCATCAGCAAAGTCCAAATAGAAACCACAGTGAGATACTACCTCATACCTGTCAGGATGGCTAGAATTATATATAACATGTTGGCGAGGATGTGAAGAAGTTAAAACCCTCGTGGGTTGCTGGTGGGAATGAAATGGTATAGCTGCTATGGAAACAGTTTGGGGATTTCTCAAAAACTTCAGCATTGAACCTACCGCATGAGCCAGCAATCCTACTCCTAGGTATATGCCCAGAAGAATTGAAGACAGGTGTATTCAAACAAATACTTGTATGGAAATGTTCGTAAAAGCACTACTCACAATAGCGAAAGGTGGTAACAATTCAAGTCCATCCACTAATGAGCAGATAAGCAAGTCATGGTGTATTTGTACCATGGAATATCATTCAGTTCTAAAAAGGAGCAAAGCACTGAGACATGCTACGACATGGACGAACCTAGAAAACATTGTGCTAAGCAGGCAGGAAAGGTCATATGTCACATACTGTATGATTCCATTTATGTAAAATGTCCAAAACAGGTAAATCTGTAGAAACAGAAAGCAGATTGGTTGTTGCCAGAGGCTGAGGGTTGGATGGACCATGTGAAATGACTGCTAATGAGATTGGAGTTCTATTTTGGGGGTGATGAAATGTTTTGGAACTGGGTAAAAGTGCTGGTTACACAACATTGTGAAATGTGCTAAACGCCACTGAATTATTCACTTCCAAGTGCTCCATGACTTCTGAGGGGACTTACAGTGGGGGTACATTCAGGCAAACCCATCAGACCTGTCACAAACTCAAAATCCTAAGTCAGGGACTCTCTGTACAAGAATTTCTTTCTCATCTACATACCTGCCTTCTGCTCCTTGTGTGACCTAGAGTGAAAATCTGATAGTTTCTAGAGTCTAGACCAGGGATTGGCAATTTTTTTTTGAGGGACTCTTTTTTTTTTTTTTTATCCTGGGGAACTCCTTCCCCAAGCCACTCTTTCCCACCTGAATGACACAACTGGACCAAGTCAGTGGTTTTCAAGCTTTCATCAAATCCCGGAGTCTTTTACTCAAAAGAATCTTGTAAATATTTTAGGTTTTGCTGGCCAACAGGCAAAAATCGAGGAGTTTGTGTAGGATATAGCCATTTAAAAATGTAACAGCCATTCTTGGTTATGGGGTATTAGAAAAGCAGGTGGTGGGCCAGATTTGGCACAGAGACAGTGTATCACCCCTCAGTTAGACCAGCCCTGTCCTCTGACGCTATACTAGAAGCCACATACGAAATTTTAGATTTTCTAGTGGCTACGTTAAAAAAGGAAAAAGAGGTGTAATTAATTTTAATTATATTTTATTTAACCAGACATATCCAAATACTATCATTTCACCATGTAAAAAAGTTATGATGTGCGCATTTTACCTTACAGCACATTTCAGCTCACACCACTTTCCCACTGCTTAGTAACCCAGTGGCGTGGCTGCTGTCTGCAGTCCTGGCGGCAGTCCTGGGGTGGCACAGGTGGTGGTGAGTTTCTTCCCTCCCTCCCTCAGGCCCTGGGTTGGAAGGTTCCTGGAGTGCTGCTTCTTTAGGACGTATTACTCCTGTTTGTGTCCCCACTCCTCCTTGGCCCTTAGTGTCTATTGCCAACTTTTGAAGTTTCTTTATTTGACTGTCACGTCTTTGGTGGCTTCTTTTGGTGTGTTAGAAGCTCTGTTCGGGGCTCTGACCCTGACCCCCTTGCCCAGGGGCAGAGTTTAGGGGCAAGAAGGGTGCTGGCCAGGGCTTCAGGACTGTCCCATGGGGAGCAGGTGAGGGCCTTGGGGGGCAGGCTGGTGTGTCCATGTGTCCCTGTCTAGATTGGATGTATGATGTTTCAGTGTTATGTAGTTGCACCCTTGCTTTTTTCGCTGGGTTCTAGCCAGTTACCGACCTTTTCCTCTGAGTTCTGTGTCCCTTGTCACACAGGACTATAGTGCAAGGCCTGTGTTTTCTTCTTGGCACAAATGTGCAGGGTGACCCAGGAAGGTGACTTATGTCTCCCACCTGTAAAGCGTGTGCCTGCCTTGTGTTTGTAGGGAAGAAGTAGCGTGCTGATGGAATGGAGGAGCTCCCCTCCGTGGTGAGGGATGTTCCAGGAAGCACACTGGCTGCGGCCTCTTGGGGAAGTAGCCTTTCTTTGGGCAACCTCATGATTAATAGGACCCTAATGCTCTTTAGCAGAAATAAAGCATTCAACTCGGAATGTTTAAGTTCTTCCCAAGCTGCCACTTAGTCTTGAAAGAGGGAGAGAGCGTGGCAGCGCGGCACAGGGAAAGATATCCTACTGCTGGACGTGGAGGATCATAGGGTGCTAATTTGGAAACATCTGACCTAAGAAAACAGGCTCTTCTTTTATCCTGGGAAACTCACCCCCCTAGCCGCTTTTTCCCAGCTGAATGACACAGTTGGACCAGGTGGATAGTTTTCAAGCTTTCATCAAGAGCAGTGCGGCTCTGGGCAATGCGGTCTAAAGCCCGGAGCTGGGCCTGTCATCCTAGGGGGAGCCTTGGGTCATCTCTGGGGCCATATGGGGCGGGTTCAAACACTCTGTCCTAGATTCTGTGCTTTTTCCAGTTTCAGCAGTTGAGACAGTCTCACAGCTGGTTTGAGATGGAGCCCCCATGCCCTACCCAGCACTCAAGGCATTGTCACTTCCATTGGGGGCAAGAGCACCTAGGGGGGTTGATTCACTGGCATGTAGTCTCTGGAAGCTGGAACTGAAATCTTCCAAACCACTCAGTGGTTTTCTCAGTCAGGGTCATCCTAGTTCACATGAAACCGGAGCCTGGTTTTTGCCTGGAGCCTGTAACCCTTCTGACTCCTTCCCCTTGGGCTCAGCTTGGCAGTTGGATGCTGTGCTGGAGGTGGCCCTGGTGTCAGAGCTGCCTTCCAGCAAGACTGAGTGGATGGGTCTGCTGGATCCTTTGAACCTCTGCCTATTATTGTTTCATACATATCCTTTGATTTCACACGGGCCTCAGCAGGCAAGGGTGGCCAGCAGGGCTGGTGGCAGCAAGGCCTCCCTCGGAGAAGGGGACACTGAATTTTCAGAGAGGTTGAGCGGCCTGTCCAAGATCACTGAGCTGCTCAGCAGTGGGGCTGTGATGCAGAGCTCAGCTCCCGTGCCAGCATGTACCCTGGCTCCAGACTCATCCTCCCTGTCCTTGGGAAGGCCACTTTGCTTTGTAAATGCTTTAGTGTTTTTGTTTGGCTTGGGACGGATGGGTGGTAGGGAGATTCATATATTGCAATATTGCAGAATAAATCACAGCTGTTTAATGGACTTCTAGTTCCTAGTCCTGGGAAAAGGGACCTGCTGGGGCTGTCTGTACCCATCCTCTCCTCCCTTCCGCCATGTTATGCAGGTGAGAAATTGTCTCCAATTAGCAGATGGAGCCGCTGAGACCTGGAGAGGTTCAGCGACCTGCCTAGGTCACAGGAAGGTGAACATTTTTTTTCCTGAAGTCCTGTTTGGCCACCTTGTCTCTGATAAGTGTTAACCTTTGCTATCAGGAACAGGAGCCCAACTTGGACTCCTTAGTTCTTGGGTATGTGGTGGGGCGTGTGTGTGAATGGTGCAGGCTGTTGCTCAGGGCGTCGCCCAGGTCTTCACCTCTCCTCAGCTTCGGGATGCCCCACATCCCCAACGTGGGCTACTGGCCTAGGCAGCAGCCACACGTTTGGCACAGCTCTGAACAGGAAGCACAATTTTTTCCCTGTGAAAGAGGAATTCAGAATCAGGAAATAGCTTTGCCCTTGATCTCTGTAGGTTCCGAGGCACTGGTTTTAACAGACCCACAAGCACCTATGGCGCATTTTCCATACAAGGTTTCTGACCTTCTCGTGGTTCTACCCATAGCTAAAGGAACCAAGGGAAGGGGGAGCAGCTGCAGGGAGCCGCAGCTGAGCCAGAGAAAGGGACCATGCCTCCTGGGTCTCCTGATGTCACACCCAGAGCCTTACTGTCAGGACTGAGTGAGCCACTTGGGGCTCAGGAGCCTCAGGGCCTGGCAGAGCAGGGAGTCAGGGCATTTGTATGGCTTCTGCTTGGGGACCTGCTCTGACCTAGAAATCTGACACAGTCCCACTTTTCATTTCAACGTGCCCAGGCAAGGGAATTGGAATGGTAGCGAGCCCAGATTTGAGTTTCCATTCTTGCTCCATTTTCCATGCTGATGGGTGTAAGTTACTTAGAGCTGAAGCATCTGTGTCCCTCATCTGAAAACTGGGGGGTTATAACAGTAGTGCCCATGGCTTTGAGTTCTGATGAGGATAGCAGAAGATGCTTGCAAAGCCCTCAGCAACCACAAGATTGCTGTGGCAAGGGCTGAGTTTGTAAATACTGGATTCCATGGTAGGTGCTTAGTAAATGGGATCTGTTTTATCAGCCATAAACCATGCAGTATGGAGCTGTGTGTGGGACATGGATCCTGGCCTCGGGAAGCTCTCACTTAGCATGCTGGCCCCTCTGCTCTTGAATGTCCACCATGGGCCAGACCCTGGGCAGGATGGGGCAGGAGCAGTGCAAGGGAGTGCTGGGTCCCAATCCCTCTTAGGTTACTGCTGAGAAAACAGCCACCGTGATTTTGTGAGTGAGCTGGCCTTCAAACCTGTTTCTGTCTGTCCCATGTGCATTAAACAGAAGCTCAGGCTGTCTCCTCTCCCACTGAGCTGCTCTGCACCACCCTAGCAGCTTCCTCATGTCAGCCCATTGAGGATTGGAAGAACAAAGTTGCTTTGCCTTGTGTGTGTTTGATTTTTCAGAATGTATAAGTACAGTAAGTCCTCACTTATCGTCATTGATAGGCTCTTGGAAACTGCTACTTTAAGCAAAACAACATACAACCAAACCAATTTTATCATAAGCTTATTGATATAAACAGGATTTAAGTTTTTACAGCATATTTCGGGTTACAAAAAAAATAACCAAACTTCTAAATAAAGATCCAAAATACTTCTAATATTAAACATAGAAATACATGTGAGCTATTCAATACATTTCAGAAAGATGAATAAAAACAAGTAAGATCATTATTTATCCAAGTTTTGGTGAATCAATGAGTGATGACAGTTATGGTGGTGGGTTAAATCAAGGAATAAATGTCTGCAAAGTGATAATTACAAGGCATACCTCCTATCATAACCAGGAAGTTCAAAAACAAGAACAAAAGTGGCGAGTGCACTGGGTGCTTCTTAATGCGTAGTTTATTATTGTGTATTTGTATGATTATTGTAGACTTGATGAATTTTTAGTTAACAGTTACCTGTATTCATTCATTCGTTTTCCAGCTCACTTATTCCAGTTCAATGTCACAGGTGTCTGGAACCTCTCCCAAGGGTACAAAGCCTGGACAGGATGATGTCCCATCGCAGGACACCCTCTCACCCACACCTGCTGAGACTGGGACCATTTAGCTGTGCCATTTGACATCTAAGAATGTGTACATCTCTGAGATGTGGAAGAAAGCAGAGTACACAGAGAAAACCCATGCAGACATGAGAGCACACAAATTCCACGCAGACAGTGGTCACAGGAATCCTTTTTTCCCAACATTTTTATAACAAATCAATGTTGAATGAAATGATATTATTTGAGGGCCTGCTGTGTAAGGACTGAACTGATATTAAGAATCTTTACATCAGGTGCTATAGCTTATGCCTATTGTCCCAGAACCTCGGGAGGCCAAGGTGGGCAGATTGCTTGAGCCCAGAAGTTCTGGATCAGCCTGGGAAAGACAGGGAAACCCTGTCTCCACACAAAATTAAACAACGTAGCCAGGCATGGTGGCACATGCTTCTTATGGTCCTAGCTGCTTGGGAGGCTGAGGTGGAATGATCGCCAGTGAGAGGAGGTGGAGGTTTGCAGTGAGCCCACATCACACCACTGCACTCCAACTTGGGTGATAGAGCAAGACCCTGTATGAAAAAAAAAAAGTTTCTTTTTTAGAGGGTAGGAAGTGAAGGGGCCAGGCATCATCAGTTTAGGATTTAACATTAGAAGCCACTTTAGAGGCCACTTCTCTGCCTCTATCAAGCCCAGTGAAGTCATGCAGGTTCCGTGAAGGGCAGAGCAGATCCCAACTTTAGGAATCACTTTGAAGGGAGTAGGAGGGGATTGAGAGAAGCCACGCTTATCCCACTGGTATCCCGTGGAGCAACTGCCTTGCACCTGTCTGAGAAGGAAAAATCCTTGTGCTGGGCATGGTTGAAATGCCCAAGGAAGGTAGAGAGGATCTCAGAGCTGGGGAGCCGGGTCTAGTCCCAAATCACCGGTTGGGTGGGATATCTGGCCAGGACGTTTCATGACCCTCTGGTCACCAGTGTTGAGTGGGTCCCCTCAGCTGGCAGGCAGGTCCTTCCAGCCTCTCTGTCCACCTCTCCTCCAGCCTTTACAAGTCATTCACCCTTGCTGGGTGGGAATGGAGCCTCTGCTGAGGGGACCCTTCTATGAGATCTAAACAAGAGGAAGTCTCATCTCTTCTTTTGAGCCTGAGAACTAGCTCTTCTAACAGGCAGATGTCACCTTGGCAGACAGCCCACTGCTTCTCAGTTCCACATCTCCCTTCCCACCTGGAAACCTTGTGAGCCTGGGAGCTTAGGAGGGGGCTCAGCCAGCTAGCACCTGGCCTTCGATGGTGTGGAGGTTTTCTTATACAGAAATTGCTGAAGGGTGGCCTGCTCTGGGATTGTGTTGTTGCTCTGTTGGTGGTATTCTTAGCTGACAGGAATTGCCCTGTGTCGCTATTAGCTCATTTATATTTACAGCAGCCTCAGAGGGTGTAGAGAGGTAATACAATGTGCCTAAGGCAGCTCCTCTGGTGGCAAAGCCAGAAGGAAACCCAGCTGTGGGACTCTGGGCCTCCTCTGTCTCCACATGACCTGAGAGGGCTGAGCTCGGCCTTGAGATGATCACTCTCTGTCCGTGTGTGACCCCCTTGGCCCCTAGTGTCCAGGAGTAGGCCTGACCACCTCGGTGTGTGTGGGGAAGGGTGACCTCTTTTAGCTTTCCTGTCCCTTTTTTGCTCCTCCTTCCACCATACTTCTGTGTTACCTGTTTCTGAATGGGAAGGACAGCTTTTTAAGGAACAAGATGTGACTTCCTTGCAAAGATGTTGCCCCGGAAGTTCGTCCCCATGCATTCACCAGCTTTCTTCCCTTTGCCATGAATGGCGTCATGTTCCAAAAATCCTGTGGCCATGGGCTGTTTGTCAAGACCAAACAGGGAAGAGGCTTTTAAAATGTGACTTTCCCCCTCCAGTTGGAGTACAGGGGAGCAGGGGCGGGGACTGGGGCTGGGCTTGCAGGGTCTGTGTGTGGGCAGCGGGGGACCAGGAGCCCAGTGGGAGTTGGGGGATAGTTTATAGTCAGCCGGCAGCTGTGGGCCTTGCTGCCCTGGTGCTATGATGGGGTGAACTGTGTGTGTGGTTTCTTGATTTTGAGGGGTTTTTTTTTTTGAGGTGAAATTCACACAACATAAAATTAACCATTTTAACATGTACAATTCCATTGCCTCTAGCACATTCACAATGTTGTACGACCACCGTCCCTCTTCAGTTGAAAGCATTTCCATTGCTCCAGAAGACACCCCCCCGTAACTATTAAGCAGTCACCCTTGCCTTTGGTCCCCAGTAACCACAAATCTTTGTGCTTCTATGGATTTACTTATTCTGGAAATTTCGTCAAAACAGAATCATACCATATGTAACCTTTTGTCTGTGGTGTCTTGCACTTGGCATAATGCTTTCAAGGTTCATCCACCTTGTAACACAGGTCAGAGTTCACTCCTTTTATGGGTGGTGGACACTGGGATTGCTTCACCCTTTTGGGTGTTGTGGATACTGCTGCTGTGAATACAGGTGTGTGGGCATTTGTCTGAACACCTACTTTCAGCTCTTTTGAGTGGACCCCAGGAGAGGACTTGCTGGCCTGTGGCTGTTCTGTGAATGAACTGTTTGGCATCAGCACCTAGAGCCAGATGTCAGCCCTGCAGACTACTGGGTGGGAGGGCTATGGGTGAGTCCCAAATAGTGCCCACCCAAAGCCTGGTGCTCCTCACAGAGGAGTCCAGGATGGAAACTGGGTTCCTGGAGTATCCCTCAAGAGTCGTACACATGAAATGCCACCATGAGGCAATGGCACAGGGGGCCATGCAGGTGCAGGGGTGCTTCAGCTGCTCAGAGGTGCATGCTTTCTTTCTTTCCTTTTTGTCTGACCTGAAGATCAGCTGAGCTGCCAAGGAAGAGGAAGTTAATCCTTAAACATCATTGGAAGGAGGGCTGTGGAGCATGGGAGCTGAAGGCTGGAGAACCCAGGGAGACACGGAGTGTTCACAGTGCTAGTGCTAGGAGCTGCTGGCCCATGGTGCCCCACAGTCGTCCCCAGAGGACCTTGGGGTCAGCTAGAGGGAAAAGGCCTTCTCTGAGCTGTTCGTCACTGTTACCAGTTTTCAAGCTTCATTTATTTGGCAGCAGAACACCCAGCCGCTTGAAATGAAACCTGGGGCTCACATATATGATGCTTGATGCTTGAATGTTCTCATGTTGAAGACCAGGAAGAGGAATGGCACCAGCTATGACACCACCCTGACCCCCCACCCCCTGCCCCATGCTATACCTGAGGTGGCCCCTGAAGCATGACCTCCAGGGATCGTCACAGTTTGATGTGCTGTAGAACCACTAATGTACTATAATACTTGCGGTAATATTTTTTAATAGAATGTAGTATTGGATGTACATAAAAAGATACAAGTAGTATACATTTGCAGTATAAATCTAATAAAAATGAATGCTCATGAACCTGCCACCTGACTTAAGAAAGAGAACACTGACATACAGTCAAAGCATCCTCTGGGCCCCTTTCCAATGGCATCTTTTCCACAGAGGTGACCTGGGATGATTTAGGGGTGGTAGCCAAGGCCCAGGTGGTTAGCTCAGGTACTACCCTTCATGCCAGTGCTGGTTGAGCTGTTCTAGGGAACACAGACAGAAGCACATTCCAGTGGAGTCCCCTGCTTTTCTGAATCCTCTCCACAGGCTCAGGGATGTTATTCCTGTGGCATAGTAAAGGTGTCTATGTTTGAGGTCCTTCAGGTCCCTCTTTGCAGACAGGGACCGAGGGAGAGGACTCCAGGGGCCATGGGGAGCAGGGACCCAGGGAAAGATCTAAGACTATAGGGAGTGGGGACCCAGGGAGGAGAGCTCCAGGACTATTAGGAGTAGGGACCCAGGGAGGGGAGCTCCAGGATTATTAGGAGTATGGACCCAGGGAGGGGAGCTCCAGGGCCATGGGTGGTGGGAATCCAGGGAAGAGAGCTCCAGGGCTATGGGGAGTGGGGACCGGGGAGGAGAGCTCCAGGGCTGTGAGGAGTGGGGACCCAGGGAGGAGAGCTCCAGGGCTGTGAGGAGTGGGGACCCGGGGAGGAGAGCTCCAGGGCTGTGAGGAGTGCGGACCCAGGGAGGAGAGCTCCAGGGCTGTGAGGAGTGGGGACCGGGGAGGAGAGCTCCAGGGCTGTGAGGAGTGGGGACCCGGGGAGGAGAGCTCCAGGGCTGTGAGGAGTGCGGACCCGGGGAGGAGAGCTCCAGGGCTGTGAGGAGTGGGGACCCGGGGAGGAGAGCTCCAGGGCTATGGGGAGTGGGGACCGGGGAGGAGAGCTCCAGGGCTATGGGGAGTGGGGACCCGGGGAGGAGAGCTCCAGGGCTATGGGGAGTGGGGACCCGGGGAGGAGAGCTCCAGGGCTGTGGGGAGTGGGGACCCGGGGAGGAGAGCTCCAGGGCTGTGGGGAGTGGGGACCCGGGGAGGAGAGCTCTAGGGCTGTGGGGAGTGGGGACCCGGGGAGGAGAGCTCCAAGGCCTGGGGAGTGGAGAGCTCCAGGACTATTAGGAGTGGGAACCTGGGGAGGAGAACTCCAAGACCATAGGGAGTGGGGACCTGGGGAGGTGAGCTCCAGGGCTATGGGGAGTGGGGACCCTGGGAGGAAAGCTCCAGGGCTGTGGGGTATGGGGACCTGGGGAGGAGAGCTCCAGGACTATTAGCAGTGGGGATCTCGGGGGACAGCTCCAGGGCCATGGGTAGTGGGGACCCTGGAGCAAAGCTGCAGGGTCGTGGGGAGTGGGGACCGAGGGAGGGCTGCAGGTCCCTGGGGAAACAGGTATTCCCTCCTCCTGGCCTCCTCACCAAGGCAGAGGTCTGCATTTCTGAGAGAAAGGTTTTCCTGTCTTCCTGTGCCTTGGAGTCTGTTTCATTTCCAGATGGACCGTATGTAACACAGCCACGGAGAGAAAGTCTGGGGTTAGATGTCGCCTTTTAAGGTAGTGCTGTTGGATAGAAAGGACTCTGAGTAGAAACCAGGAGATTGACTTAAAGGCATGTTTGTGTTTAGGCCCATGGCAACTGAGAAGTACAGGGCTGCTGCCCGAGCAGAGGTGCAGAAAGATGGGGACATGCTAGGGGAATGGGTGGCTAGGTCAGCAGTTCTCAAACTTTTGGGGTTTCGGACCTTTTATGCTCTTAATTATTGAGGCCCCGAGAAGGCTTTAGTTTATGTGGGTTATGTTCATCGGTATTTCTTTTATTAGAAGTTAAAACTGAAAAATTTAAAACTATTCATGAATTCACTTTAAAGTAACAAGCCTATTATGTAGTCACGTAAGTAACATATATTCTGAAAAATAACTTTTCTAAAACAAAAAATTGCTAAATAGCCCCGTGTTTTCACTTCTTTGCAGAGCTCTGTACTGTCTGTCATCATGAAAGACAGCTGGGTTCCTAGAGCTTCTGCAGTCTACAGCCATAGCATGTCCTGTAGCCTTTGGGCAGCTGTACTGTACTCTCGTGAAAGAGTGAGAGAAGGGGCAAAGGATGTCTTAGTATTTTTACGAAAACGGTTTTGATGGCCAGGCACAGTGGCTCACGCCTGTAATCCTAGCACTTTGGGAGGCCAAGGTGGGCGGATCACAAGGTCAGGATGTTCGAGCCCAGCCTGAACAGAGTGGTAAAACCCTGTCTCTACTAAGAATACAAAAGTTAGCTGGGCATGGCAGTGTGCGCCTGTAGTCCCAGCTACTCAGGAGGTTGAGGCAGGAGAATTGCTTGAACCCGGCAGGTGGAGGTTTCATTGAGCTGAGGTCATGCCATTGCACTCCATCTTGGGTGACAGAGTCAGACACCATCTCAAAAGAAAAAGGTTTTGACTCAGGGACCCTAAAAAGGGCCTCAGGGACTCCCACCCTTGTGGACCACTGGTCAAGCTTAAGTTGGGCCATTGGCTGGAGGAGCATGCTGGCCCCGATAGGAGGGGCATTGCAGTCCACTGTTCTAGGCTGCGCTGCTGCCTCGGGGCCTGCTTGGCTGTGGCTGTGTCAGCTTCCCACAGGCGGTGTCACCTGACTTCCAATTTCTGAAGTCTGCCCTTTGCCTACTCCCAGGGAAGTCTCCCAAATTCCTCCCCTTTGCTCCCCGGCACGGTGGTGAGTTCCTGTCCTTTTGCACCACCTTTTGTGCCTCTGTCTCCTTGTTGGTATTCTTAGAGGCTTTGCAATCTTTGCATCAGTGGCCTCGAAGTGTCTGGTAAACATCAGGGGCATCCCTGACCTGCCTCCATAGAGAGCAGCAGAACGGTGGGCAGGGAGTGGCCCAGTTGGGAGGTGAGACAATTGCAGTCTGCAGGAGCTCAGGTGGGCATGGCCGTTCTGAGTTCTGGGTCCAGCAGTCCTGGTGTAATTAGCAGGATCCCTTTTCCTTGCCCAAGTACCCCAATTTGGATGATAAATTATGTTGAGTTCCTGACTGATGAGGCTCTGAAGTAGATGGCTTATTGGCCCAGCTTTTTTGGGGGTGAGTAGAAGTGGTAGCCTGTGCCCAGTCTTGATGTCTTGGCACAGGTAAGGAAGAGTCTTTCTGGAGGACAGTCTGCAAGCTTCGCCAGCTTCTTGAACTCCTGCACAGTTGGCCAGGCTGGGTGTGTGCTGTGGAAGAGTGGTCTGTGGCTGGCTCATCTGGAAGTAAAGGCTGTAGGGCTCTTCCTTCCATGTGTGCCTCATGGGCGATGTGCTTGGGGGCCGCACTGAGTCCCTCAGCCCCTACATGCAGCCTCCCGGGGCCATGGCCCCAGCTGCATGGATGTGGGGCAGAACTGAGTGCTGTGCTGGTGAGGACCAGACCCCCACTCCTGGGAGAACGTCTTACTTGGGAATATACCATTCACCTGTGTCATCCTTTACTTTCTGGAGTGGCCTGCTAACCTGTGGAGGGGTGTCCCATGGGCCAGGGCCAGGGCCAGATGTGGAGCCAGGGTGGCCTTGGCTCCCGTTCAGCTTCCATCGCTTCCTAGCTCTGTGGCCTCGGATAGACCTTGAGTCTCTGTGTGCCTCAGTTTCCTCAGGTATAAAATGGAGTTCATAAGGGCTCATAATGCCCTAAGCCCTGGGGTCAGCTCCAATGCCAGCAGGGAGGGGTGCAGACCTACCCTTGGGGTCCCATAGCTGGGGTGTGTGTCCTCCCCACAGGATGCTTTCCTGCCAGCTGGTGAGCTGGTGTTCTTCGGAGGCTGGGCTACCTCCCTGGACATGGCTCTGGGTCCTGATGATGTTGAAACACTTTCAGAGGCCATAGCTCCATCTTTAACACCTGCACAGTGGCTGGCTGCTCCCGGAAGCCTGGGCTGGGAGATGATGATGATTGCATTGAGGAACGTAGTTTGGGTTTAGAACTGTGTGGTTGTACAGCAACAGAACAGTATTTTCCAGGGCTCAAGGCCCCATGGACAGCTCTTAGGAGTTCTAGCATAGTTTAGTCAACACAGGACAAGCCTGTGGCCTCTTGAGGGGTATGCAGTGGTGACCAGTGCTCGTCGGCCCTTGCAGGCTTGTTCTGAAAGAGAAGTCCCCATTCGGAGCATGGTCAGAGGTGTGTGCTGACCCCACTGTGGTGAGGCAGGTGGTCACAGCTCTGCCAAGAAGCTTCCCTCCCCAGATGCTTGGATTTAGCACCCCTGCTTTTCTCATAGTCCACCTGGGTGGCCACAGGACACACAAAGTCTTGGCAGGGGTGAGGCTTGAGACTGGATTTTAATGTGCCCTCATCCCTCACTGTCTTATTGACTTACATTGGAATGTCCCAGAAAAGAGAGGCAACCTTGAAGTCTTCCATGATTTACAAGCTTAGAAAGAGGGCCAGAGGGCTGCTACCCCGGTATCCTTCCTCTTTCAAACTTAAATGCAGAAAACATTAAACAGCCTGTTTGCTGTGAGTGTGGAAGTGTTTTCTTTTGGGAATAAGAAAAGGGCAAGAATCAACCTGAAAACTACAGAGACTGTATTAGCCATAGTTTGCACACATTCTGCTTACAGGTGTAGGCCCGTCTTCAGTACTGTGTGGAACTTTTCCTCTTGAAGAATTTTCCTGGGGATGAACACTCTGCTTGGAGTCTAGGGTGGAGCCTGCCGTGAGGAAGCCAGTGTGGGATTTGGGTCCTTGGCCTACCCTCAGAAGTAGAAACCCTGTAGCACTTGAACTGTACAACTGTTCTGGGCTCCCACTGGCTGCTTCCACTATGAAGCACTCCTGTGAGCACTGGTTTGGTTTGTGTACCGGAGTAGGTGCTGGGTATATGTTCCTGACCTTGAGGCATTTTTGATTGTGCAGTTACCCAAGGTATGCTTGTGTCTGACATGATCTTTTTTTTTTTTTTTAATAAAAAATGATATGGACGGAATAGATGTATTTTTCCATTGTAGATGATAAAACTGAGAATCACAGAGATAGTGCCTTGCCCTGGGCCACTAGGTGGTAGAGCCAGGACTTGAATTGGCCTTCTTGTTCCCAGGCCAGTTTGCATTAAATACCTGGAGCTGTGAGGTCCGGTTTGTGGAGAGTGAAGTATAGGGGTTCCCTAACTGCACCTACTTCTCCCAGGAATGACAAAGACCCCCCCATTGAAGCCTCTCTGCTAGGGTTATATCAGAAGTCCTGTATGCTCCGTCAGACAGGCATCTTTCCCTCCCCTGAAAAATAACTGATAAGTGCTGTGTAGTGGCATTTCTATTACAAAAATGGTCAAATCAAGCAAAAGCCTCCCAACCTGCTGCTGATCCCTGCAGTCCATGCAATAGCTGTTTTCTCATTAACTCTCAATCCTTATCCATCCTTACATGTGTTACAAACAGAACCGACCATGAGCCCCTTGGGAGACCTGTGTACTTCATGTTTTTATCTGTGGGGCCTTGAGTGGTGCCAGCTTCAGGGCAGCTGCTGGAGAAATTCTATTGCACACCTTCAGGGGTTGCTGGTCACCAGCAAACAGAGCAACAGAGCCATGAGGGCCTGTGCAGGACATGCTGGCTGCATTCGATGGTGTGAGTGGTACCCTGGAGGGCTTCTTGAATCCTCATCCTCACTGGTTATTAAGTGGTAGCATGTTAGGAAGTGGATGTATCATCAGTCTCAAAACTGTTTCTCTGTTGGGCATTGAGCTTTTCCCATGTCGGGAATGGGACTATTTGCTTCTCTCTGTGTGAGTTCTTCAGGCTCAGGCTTTGGATGTGGGTTCACTGTACCAGGAGCACGGAAGCACTGTGGCTCTTGCGTGTGGCCGTGTGCTGCGTTCTGAGTGCCAGCCTTGCCCACGCCCTGCTTCTTGTCCTTGGTGGCATAGTGCACACAGTGGTATAACTGGAGACTTTGACTCAAGAGAAAGGAGAAATACAAGTTAGATTCAGCCATGTGAGGGTGCAGCCCTGGCTCATGTCTACTTGCTTCTCAGAGTGCTGATCGTCCCTCACTGCTGGATACTGACCAGTATCATCGTAGCGACCTGGGAACTCTGGGTGTGGGAGGCAGAGGTGCAGTCTGGCTCCCCCAAGTCTTGGCTGGGAGGGCAAGCACCTTCCAGCAGCACTCAGAGCTGTTAGGGAGCAGTTACCTTTTCAGCTGGATGTGAGCACTAATAAGTGTACCCGTTGACTCATTCACGTGTTTTACTTATTTGGTCATTGGAGCCCAGCTTTGTATTCGGTGCTTTGCTGGATGAGGCAGGATGTTGTCCCCAGCGATTAGATGTGGTATTGTGAGAGAAAACGGACACATTTGGCCTGGGGCCAATTAGCGTTCTTGAAGAAGGTGTGGGATTTTGAGGGGGCTGTGTGTGGGACAGTGAGTCACCTTATTCCATGGAATAGAAGATGTTTGTGTATGACGGGTGAGGGGCATGGGACCTAGTGGGGTGGCAGGATGTGATGAGATAAGAAGGGGGAGACCCACCTGTCTACATTGACTGTTTGAGGGCTGCCCTCTTAGTGCCAGATTGTGCAATGTGTCTGACCACCTTTCTTCCCGCCCACTGCTGTCTAAGAGCAGTTGAGTCCAAGCAGACAGGAAACCTGAGCTAACCACCTGTTAGAGATCCTGTCACCAACTGTTCCTCCTCTTGGAGCCACAGACAGGTCACATGGAGTGAGAGCCAAGTATGTCATGTGGGCTGGTTGTTATGGGATGGCTTTGTCCAGAGGACATCTGGGAAGTGTCAACATTGGCAGCTTGATAACACCCAGAAGAGCAGGTTGGGATGTTTCTCCATCCTTTGCCCCTGGCCACCCACTTGGGGCAGTTGGACAACTCAGTTGAGACAGTTGGGCTCTTCCTGACATGCATCGCAGATCTGGCTGGGGAGGGTGGTGAAGGGAAAGGGCAGAAGAACTCCTGAGAGAAGGAATGTGCATGGCCTCCAGTGAAGCATCTGGAGAGGCCAGGAGAGCATACATGGTGCAGCTAGAGGCCATGGCAGGCCGGTGCCCTGGAGGAGGCCTATGGCCATCCAACAAAGATCCCTGAGGACTGACTACAGAGGCCACAGTGGCTGGGTTTTGTGTTTCCTTTTTTACTAAACTTCTTATGTTGCAATAATTGCGTTTCCCCTGTGGTTGTAGGAAGTAACAAAAATCCCATGTACCCCTTTGCCCGGGTCTTCCAATGGTGACCTGCAACACTGTGGTACGGCACCACAGCTGGGATACTGGCTACAGTGCACAGAGTACCCAGCGTCTCCATCGCCTTCTCCCTCCCACATCACCCCAGCCCCAGCCACCCAGGAATCCTCCATTTCCATAAATTGGACATTCCAAGAATGTTAGGTGAAGAGAATCATACAACCTAGAACCTTTGAGATTGGCTTTTTTCATTCAGAATTCTCTGGTGATTCATTCAAGTTGTTGCTTGGATCAGTAGTTGTCTCCTTTTTATTGTTGACTTGCATTCCATGATACCAGGGACACCTAGGTTGTTTCCAATTTTGGGCTATTATGAACAAAGCTGCTATAACCATTCACATGCAGTTTTTGTATGAGTGCATTCTCTGAAATAAATATCCAGGAGTGCAGTTCCTAGGTTGTATGGTAGTTGCATGTTTAGGTTTTTAAGAAACTGCCAAACTGATTCCCACCAGCAGTGTATGAGTGATATGAGTGGTGTACTTACTTTGTGACCGTGCCAGCATTTGGTATTGTCACCATTTGTTTTTTTAGCCGTTCTGATAGGAGCATAGTAACATCTCATGTGATTTTCATTTGCATTTCCCCTATAGCTTTTGGTGTTGAACACCTTTTTTATGCTATTTATCTTCTGTGGAAAGTCTTCTCTTGTCTCCTGCCCATATTCTAATTGGATTGTTTTGTGTTTTTACAGTTGAGTTTTGAGGGTCTTTATATAGTCTAAATACCAGTATGCAGTCTAGATACTAGTTCTTTGTCAGATACCTCGTTTGCAAAATATTTTATCCTACTTGGTGGCTTATCTTTTCATCTTCTTAGCAGGACTTTGTACAGAGCAAAAGTTGTTAATGAAGTCCAATTTATCAATTTAAATTTGTTCCATTTTGTGTCATTTTTTTGTATAACGTTACTTTTTGTATCAGCTTGAGGCATTTTTTGTTTTTTTGCCTATGGACAAACAGTCACTCTAGCACCGTTTGTTGAAAGGCTGTCTTTCCTCCATCGAATTCCTTCTGCACTTTTGTCAAAATTGGGCATATTTGTGTTGGTTTATCGCTAGCTTCTGTTCCGTTGATCCATGTGTCTGAGTTTCCACTAATACCACACAGTCTTCGTTACTGTGGCTATATAATAAGTCTTGTAATTTAGCAAATAGATTATATCCCCTTCATTCCTTTTTAATTAAAAATATTCTAGTTCATTTGCCTTTCCTTGTAAATTTTAGAATAATCTTATCCATATCTATAAAAAATCTTGCTGGGATTTTGATAGGAATTGTGTTAAACTGAGTATCAGTTGGGTGAGAATTGACATCTTAGAATCTTCCAGTGCATGAACACATTATGTCTCTCCATTTAGCTCTTCTTTGATTTCCCTCATC
This sequence comes from Callithrix jacchus, assembly GCF_049354715.1. NCBI lineage: Eukaryota > Metazoa > Chordata > Mammalia > Primates > Cebidae > Callithrix > Callithrix jacchus. The sequence goes on from NC_133506.1 coordinate 62,581,103, forward strand.
AGTGTTGTGTAGTGTGCAGCAGTTCCTATACATGTTGTGTGGTATTTCTTTCTTTCTTTTTAGCAATTGTAAGTGGCATTGTATTTTAATTTCAGTGTCCATGTGTCCATTGCTAGCATGTAGAAATACAATTGGTCTTTGTATGCTGATTGTATCCTGCAACTTTGTTGAACTTATTAGTTCTAGGGTATTTTGTAGATTCTGGGATTTTCTACACAGACAACTATGTCATCTGTAAAGATTTTATTTCTTCCGTTTTGATCTCTGTGCCTTTTATTTCCTTTTCCGGCCTTACCGCACTGGCTAGAAATTCCAGCACTATGTTGAATAAGAATTCTGAGATGGACATCATTGCCTAATTCCTGATCTTAGAGGGAAAGCATTCAGCCTTTCTCCATTATTATAATAGTAGCTGGAGGTTTCTTTAGAGATACTCTTCGAAGTTGAGTAGGTTCCCCTCTATTCCTGCTTTTCTGAGAGGTTTTTAAAATAATTATGAATGGGCGTTGGGTTTTGTCAGATGCCTTTTTTGCATCAATCTATAGGACCATGTGGCTTTTCTTCTGTAGAGCATGAATTTGGCGGATGACATTGGTTGATTTTTGAATATTAAGCCAGCATCCCTGGAATAAAGTTCCCTTGGTCATGGTGTATAATTCTGTAAATATATTGCTGAATTCTATTTGCTAACATTTTGTTGGTTTTCGCATGTACAGCAGTCCCCCTGTATCTGCAGGAGATACATTCCAACATCCCCAGTGGATTCCTCAAACCACGGATAGTACCAAACCTACTGAACCTGATTGTTCTCAGTCGGAACACATTTCTGATTGGAAACAACCTATGTATTTTCTCGTATCAAACCCACAAATGCTTTTTTATCTTTTTTTTTTTTTTTTTTTTTGAGTCAGGGTCTTGCCCTGCTGCCCAGGCTAGAGGTACTAGTGTAGCTTACTGCAACCTCGAATTCTTGGACTCAAGTGATCCTCCTGCCTCAGCCTCCCAAGTAGCAGGTCCTATGCCAGGTCTTGCCACCACACCTAGCTATTAGTAATTTTTTTTTTTTTTTTTTGTAGAAACAGGGTCTTGTAATTCCCAGGCTGGTCTCAAACTCCTGGCTTCATGTCATCCTTCTGCTTCAGACTCCCAGAGTGCTGGGGTTACAGGTGTGAACCACCACACCCAGCCATAAATACTTTTTCTATCTTAACTAAGCACTTTATCATGCACTAGGGCTGTAACATTTGCAGTTTGAGGTGTGACAGCAAAACTAGCATGAATTTCTTTTTCTTTCTCACAATTTCACAGATAGAAGATTTATTCTTACTATAGATCTTAGCAACCTCAGCATATGATTTTTTTTTCCTGTCGCCAGGCTGGAATACAGTGGCAGAATCTTGGCTCACTGCAGCCTCCGCCTCCCTGGTTCAAATCATTCTCCTGCCTCAGCGTCTTGAGTAGCTGGGACTACAGGGGCATGCTACCATGCCCAGCTAATTTTTGTATTTTTATTAGATATGCAGTTTCACCATGTTGACCAGGATGGTCTCGATCTCTTGACCTCATGATCCACCCGCCTCCGCCTCTCAAAGTACTGAGATTACAGATGTGAGCCACCGTGCCCAGACAATTTTTTTTTCCCCCTCAAATTGAAAACTTTCACTGTTTCACTTGAAGGAAGCACTTTATGGCTTCTCTTTGGCATATTCAGATTGCTGTCATCACTACTCTTGTGCTTTGGTGCCGTTATGAAGTAAAACAAATGTTATTTGAACACAAGCACTGCAACACCACCATAGTCAATCTGATAATTGACGGCTGCTAAGTTACTAAGGGGCAGGCAGAGTATACAGCTGGATTCGCTGGACAAAGGGGAGGATCCACATCCCAGCTGGGATGGAGCAGGACAATGCAAGATTTCATCACACTACTCAGAATGGCATGCAGTTTAAAACTTGTAAATTATTTCAGGAATTTTCCATTTAATATTTTCAGGCTGCGGTTTACCGTGGGTAAGTGAAACTATGGAACCATAGATGAGGGAGGGGGAACTACTGTTTATTAATGAGGGATATTAGCCCATATTTCTTTTTTTCCTTTTTAAAAAATGTTTGGGCTTTGTCATATAGTTTGTCTGGTTTTGGTGTCAGGGTAATAATAGTTTCATAAAATGAATTCCAAGGTGTTTCTTCTGGTTTTTTAGAAAAAATGATATAGAATTAGTGTCAATTCTTTAAACACTTGTAGAAATCTCCAGTAAAACCATCTGGGCTTGGAGGTTTCTTTTTTGTGAGTTATAGAATTACATATTCAATTTCCTTAATAGTTATAGGATCATTTAAATTATCTGTTTTTTAGTGAAGTAAGTCAGTTTCCTATATGTTGTCAAATTAATGTTTGTGGAATTGTATTAGTATTCCTCATTATCCTTTTGAAGTCTGCAGAATCTGTAATGCTATCCCTGTTTTATTTCTGATATTACTTTGTGCCATGATGTCTTTATTCTCTTTGTTGGTCTTGTCAGAAGTTTGTAAAAAAAAAAATTTTTTTTTTTTGAGATGGAGTTTCACTCTTCTTGCTCAGGCTGGAGTGCAGTGGTGTGATCTTGCTTCATCTCATCTCACCACAACCTCCGCCTCATGCGTTCAAGCGATTCTCCTGCCTCAGGTTCCCAAGCAGACGGGATTACAGGCATGCCACCACGCCCGCCTAATTTTGTATTTTTAGTAGAGACAGGGTTTCTCCATATTGGTCAGGCTGGTGTCAAACTCCCGACCTCAGGTGATCCGCCCGCTTTGGCCTCCCAAAGTGCTGGGATTACAGGCATGAGCCACCATGCCTGGCCGAAGTTTGTCAGTTTTATCAGTCTGTTCAAAGAACCAGCTTTTTGTTTCATTGATTTTGTTTTTGTTCTAATTTCATTGATTTCTACTTTTATCTTTCTTTTTTTTTTTTTTTGAGACGAAGTCTTGCTGTGTCGCCCAGGCTGGAGTGCAGTGGCGTGATCTCGGCTCACTGCAGCATCTGCCTCCCGAGTTCAGGTGATTTTCCTGCCTCGGCCTCCCAAGTAGCTGGGACTATAGGTGCACGCCACCAGGCCCAGCTAATTTTTGTATTTTTAGTAGAGAGGGGGTTTCACTGTGTTGGCCAGGCCGGTCTCAAACTCCTAACCTCCTGATCCACCTGCCTCAGCCTCCCAAAATGCTGGGATTACAGGCATGAGCCACCATGCCCAGCCCGATTTCTACTTTTATCTTTATTATTTCCTTTTTCTTGCTTTTAGTACATTTTGTACTTCTTTTTCTAGATTCTTTAGGTAGAAGCTTAGATTATTGATTTCAGACCTTTCCTTTTTTCTAATGTGAGCATTTTAGTCACATTTGGTTCCCTCATAGGACTGCATTAGTTGTGTTATTGAGATGGGTGTTGAAGTCTACAACAATATTTGTGGATTTATTTATTTTTTCTTTCAGTCATATTAGTTTTAGCTTCACATTATTTTGCAGCTCTGATGTTTAAATGTGCACGCACATTTAGGCTCACTATGTCTTAGTGAATTGACCCTTTCATCATTATATAATATTCCTCTTGGGGTCTGGTCATTTTCTTTGTGTTGAAATACAAATTATCTGATAATACAACAACTCTGCTCTCCTTCGATTAATATTTACAGGATGTATCATTTTTAGTCTTTTCAACCTGCCTCTAATCATTATATTCACAGTGAATCTTTTGTAGACAGTGTACAGTTGAATCATTTTAGGAATCTACCAATCTCTTTTAACTGATGTATTTAGATCATAATTATTTTTGTTTTTTGTTTGCATCTCTGGTTGTTATTTCTGTTTTTTTTTTCCTGCTTCCTTTGTTGTACTTGAACATTTCTTTAGATTTGTATTTTGATTTATATATCAAAATACAAATAGTTTTTAAGTATATCTCTTTGTGTAGACTTTTTGGTGGTTATAATGAGACGTTCTATAGACATAACTTGTCATAGTCTCTTGGTGGTGTCATTTTACCAGTTTGAGAGCACCGATCTGTACACCCCTTTACCTTTCCTTTGATAATTGTCTTAAGTGTTTCCTTTACATACATTTAGAACCACATTACACAATTTTTGCTTCAGTCATGAAACATAATTTTAAAAACTCAAGAGAAGGAAAGCCTAATTATTTACCTTTTTAAATGTTTTTAAATACTGTGTTCTTGCTTCTTTTCAGATGTTCCAAGATTCCTTTTTCTATGATTTTGTTTAGAGAACTTCTTTTGATCATTTTGCTAGGAGTAAGTCTGCTAAGAAATTCTCTTAGTTTTCCTTCATATGAGAAGGTCTGGATTTCCCTTTCATTCCTGAAAGATATTTTTACTGGTTATAGGATTCTAGGTTGACAGTTATTTTCTTTCAGCAGCTGAAAAGTGGTGTGCCACTTCCTTTTGGTCTCCGTGGTTTCTGATAAGAAATATGTAGTGATTCTGCTTGGTTTTCTCAAATCTGTCAGGTCTTAATTTTCTCTGACTGCTTTTGAGATTTTTTTCTTTGTCTTTGTCTTTCTTTGCCTTTTAGATTTCTCTTTAGTTATTATATGTCTTGGTCTGAATTTCTTTGGGTTTATCCTTTGTTGGTCACTAAACTTACTGAATGTGTAGGTTGCCAAATTTGGGAGGTTTCTAGGCATTCTTTGAGCCCTTTTTCTGCTTCTCCTCCCTCCTCTCCTGCAGAGACTCTGATGACATGAATGTTAGACTATTTATTACAGTTCCACAGGTCCCTTTTATTTATTCATTTTTTCCTGTCTGTTTTTTTCTCTGTTGTCAGATGGGATGATTTCTGTTCTTCTGTCTTCCAGTTCACTGGTTCTTTCCTTGGCCCCCATCCTTCTGCTCTTGAGCCCACCCAGGAGCTTTTAATTCAGTTACTGTATTTTAAATTAAATGTTGGATAATTCTAGCATGGTTGTGTCTTGGTGTTGGTATTTCTTGGTTGTCTTTGTTCATTCAGTTTGTGACCTTCCTGGTTATTGTATAATGATGATTTTTGGTGGAAACCCAGGTGTTTTGTATTCTATTGGGTGACTCTAGGTCTCATTTGAACCTTCTCTTTCAGTTGAATTTTCTGACAATGTTTCCATGTGGGAAGGGGGTCACCATGACCACCTAGTTACTCAGGGGGAGACAGAAGTCCACCCCTCCGCCTCCACTGATGCCTAAACTGGAGAGGCTCCTCGTCATGGGTTCCCTTCCCACTGGGCCACAGTAAAAACCCTGACCCTCCACTCGGCACCCTCTGACACACACTAGCACAGAGAGGGAAGGGTCCTCATTGCTGCTGGTGGGATGTACGGCCCTTGTGTCTTCTGACACCACCCTGGCCGGGGTGTGGGACACTTCACAAGGATGGAAATCCAGCTTTTGCTCACTTGGTGGCAGGGTGAGGGGAAGGTTGGGGTGCAGGCTTTCCTGTGGCTTTTGGCTAGAGTAGGGCAGTTCTTGTTTGAGAGTTTTCTGTCTTGTTTGTCTGCTCTTTTCTGGTTCATCAGCTATGGATAGTAGCTTTTGATTGATTTTTTTTCTTGTTGTGTGCCCATTGGCATTTTCAGGTTACCAGTTTCTCCAGTACCCACTCTGCGATAGTGAGATAAAAAAAAAAAAGCCTTCCTCAGGTCTTGGTTCCCTGGCCCACCTACCTTCTTTTCTCCACCTTTCTGAGTCTCCTCATGTTTGTCTTGCACATGATGGTCCCAAATTTTTAGTTGTACTTAGCAGGAGGAATAGGGAAATCTATATCTACCCCATCGTTCAGGAAGCAGAAGTTTCACAGCACTGTTTTTGAAAGAGTGTCAAGTTGAAGGCACACCCAGACCACTAGTAGCCTCTTCCTAGAGGCCAACCAGAAATGCAGTCTCTGGCTTGTATGGATCACAAGGGAAGGCCAAGTTCAATTGGAGAGGAGGTAGCTCCGGGGAGCCTCTCATGTGGTCACATTTATACTTGGTCTGGAGGCATATACATCCTCTGGGAGGACCTGCATAGGAAAGGTGCCCCGTGTGCAGGGCTACTTGAAACAGGACTCAGGCCCCATCTTTTGTGTCCTTACAGCCCAGCTTGGATCCCCCATGTCAATAACGGGTACATGCTTCTCATGCCTCCCTCCAAAATGCCCAGCAGCTCAACCAAAAAGCAGCAAAGCTAAGCCTACCCATGCAGTGTTTCCAAAGCACACTCCCTGCTTCCTTGTGGGCTTTCTGTTTTAGTGTCCCAGTTTCCGATTATTATAGGTCACTCTGGAAGAGAATACCTTAGGGCCTTTTAGAGGCGCTGCTCCAGAAGCAGGTGGGCATGCATGGGAGCCTCTGCCTGTGGGCACTTCTGGACTCACAGACACTGGTCTGCTGTTCAGGGGAGGATGCAGCATTTTTAGATAGGCTGAGACGTAGAGAAGTGGCAGTCTTCCTGGGAGGCCTTTCCCATGCCTGGGGGATGAGGACAGGTTGTCTGAGTCAGGACCTAGGTTATGTAAGGAGAAGGAAGCTCAGAGCAGGCACCAAGCACCCACTGCTGGCCTAGACCGGTGGGGTACTCACCTTCACTCGCTCTGCACACCCGCCTCAGGATCAAGGACACAGCTAGGGCCAAGCTAACCCCATCCCTGCCTTCCTGGAGTGAAGGTTCTGGGGTGGGGATGGGGGACCGTCAGTCATGTCATAGCAATGTAATTGCATAATGAAACCATAGGTAGAAATTAGTTCTGTGATGTACAGTGACAGTAATGGTAGAAGTGAGTAGTTAGAGACTGACAGGGGAAGATCAGAACTGTCCCTTGAGGAAGGGGCGTTTTAGGGAAGCCCTGAGGGATGGCAGAGAGGGCCAGGTTTTGGGGAGCTGAGGAGGCTGGAGGCAGCTGCACAGGCCGTATGGCTAGCTGTGAGAGGGAAGAGTGGCAGTGCCGTAGCCCGCCAGGTTCTGGTCCCTGGCTCCCTGGGCTTGGGGAGTAAGTTCTCAATAATTACAGATTGCTCCTCGTGGCTCCTTGGCACCATCATTCCTGCCTTTGCACCTGTGCGTCAGCTGTGCCCCTGCCCAGAGAGCCCTCTCAACCCCAGGCCTCTCCTGTGTGTGTGGTCCTTCCCTTGTTTAGGGCTTTTCCTTTATAAGTGATTTTTTTAAAAAAATTCTGAGCAGAGGTTTTGCTGAGGATGCCTGGGTTGAGACTGGGGCTCAGGTTCTGAGGGAACAGATGCTGAGCCCTCAGCTCCCCACAGTCCCTCCTGGAGAAAGGTCAGGTAAATGTAGCTGATGATGTGATGACACCCCAAGGTGGTGTCGCACAGTTAAGCCAGGGTTGGAGGAATGGCCTGGTGGGCTAGCCTCCGACCTCACAGGTGGGCTTTTGTGGCCGACAAGAGGCTGAGCTGGGAGTCAGAGTCCAGATACACCCAGGGAGTTGTCCATATGGCTTTCCCATGCCGTATGCAAGGCCTCTGGTAGGGTCTGCTCAGGGTGTGTACTCCTGGAATGGGGTGTGGAGAGGCCAAGTGTGTGTGCCTACCTGAGGTTGGCTGGACACTGCTGGAGTTTGTAGAGAGCCCAGACCTCCCTGCTTTTGCTTCTGCCTTCCCAGGTGGGATTTCCACCATACACCCATTGGCCCTCCTAGACTATGTCTGCATCTCGCACCCACTCTCCTGTCCTTACGGCTTTCCCCCAATTCCAGGGAAGCTCTACTCCTGTCATTCATGGGGAAAACCAGTGCTCCTGGGGACCTTGAGGACCCCTGCAGGCGGAAGCCAAGAAAAGAGGGTTCTTGGTTCAGCCTCGAGGCTGTGTGGCCTCTGGCACATGACCTGCCCTCTCTGAGTCACAATCTGCAGCTACCAAATGAGGTGGTGTGGTGGTGCCTCCTACTTTGGAGAGCACTGAATAGAAAGCACATGGGGAACCCCTGAGGGGATCCAGGGATCAGGCTGTGTTTGTAAGCGGGAGAATTTGGGTTTTAATTTGTGTTAATGGCCTCCAAAGGGGACTAAATAAATGGGTCTGGTTGTACCTTTTCCAGCCCAGTCTCACCAGCTGGGTGTGGCTGAGAAAGGAGATGGAGCCAGAGTGTCTGTCTAGAACCCCCCCACTCCGCTCCCCGTGTGGAGCTCCTACTCGTGGTTTGGGGAGTGGGGACTCTGGATGGTGAAGTGGAACAATGCCTCACATTTGTTAAGACCTCACAGGCCGGACACTGTGCTCAGTGTTCTTTGTGCTCATGCAGCTTTTAAAATTGAGATATAATTCACCTATCTTAAGATTCACCCTCTTAAAGGGTACAGTTTGGTGAGTTTTAGCATATTCACAATGCTGTACAACCATCTCCACTGTCTAATTCCAGAACATTTTCGTCACCCACGAAAGAAATCCCATACCCCTTACCTGTCTCTCCTTATTGCCTTTCCTCCAGTCCCTGGCAGCCGCTGATCTGCTTTCTTTGCTGTGGATGTGCCTATTCTAGACTGTTCGTGTAAGTGGAGTTCTGTAACATGTGGGCTTTTGTGTCTGGTTTCTTTGACTTAGCGTCATGTTTTAGACGTTCCTCTGTGCTGTAGTGTGTGTGAGTGCTTCATTCCTTTTTCTGGCTGAATAGTGTTCCCTTGTGGGGATCCATCACACTTTGTTCATCCATTTTTCTGTCCATGGACATTTAGACTGTTACCACCTTTTGGCAAGTGTGAATAATACTGCTGTGAACATTCATGTGCAGGTTTTTATTTGAGCCCGTTTTCCGTTTTCTGGGGTGTGTATACATGGGGTGAGATTGATGGGTCCTAGGGTAATTCTGCTTTTAATTCTCTGAGGAACTGCTGGACTCTTCCAAGGTGGCAGCACCGTTTTACATCCATGTGCTGGGTTTTACTAATTGCATTATCTCATTAGTTCTCACATCAGAGTCATGAGGTTTAGGTAGAATTGTTATCACTCTCACTTTTCTTTTCTTTTTTTTTTTTTTTGAGGAAGGGAGGGATGAAGGAAGGGAGGAAGGGGGGAGGGAGGGAGGGAGGGAGGGAAGGGAAGGAAGGAATTCAAGCAATGAGAGAGACATTGCCAACCTGGATCTAGAGGTTTACAAGTTGATTTCTTTTTTTTCGAGTGAAGGAAAGACGAAAAAAATGAGTAAAGGAGAGGAAGAAAGAGGAAGAGAAAGAGGGAGAGTGAGTGGAAATATTGCTTTATTCTTAAAAAAAATGGGTATTAATAATGGCCAATCAATGTTTCATTTAAACCTATGAGTACGTGTGATGTGGTATTGACTAAAATGTTTATTTTGTGTATTTGAAGTGGAGCGCTCTATAAATATTTATTAAGTTTACTTGTTCCGGATCGGAGTTCGAGTCCTTGATATCCTTATTAATTTTCTGTCTCATTGTGTCTAAGTCTCTATGTATCTGGGTGTTAGGATCATTAGCTCTTGTTGTTGCATTGATCCTTTTACCACTATATCTTTGTTGCTTTAAAATCTGTTTTATCCGATACGAGAATTGCAACTCCTGCTTTTTATTTATTGATTGATTGATTTTTGCTCTCCATTTGGTTGGTAAATCTTTCTCCATCCCTTTGTTTTGAGTCTTTGTGTATCCTTGCCTGTGAAACAGCTCTGGATGTAACATGCCGTTGGGTTTTGGCTGTGTCTTTTGATTGGGGGATTTAGTCGATTTAAATTTAGGGTTACTGCCATTTGATGTTAACTGGCTGTTTTATCCATTCGTTGGTGTAAATTCTTCTTTATGTTGGTGCTCTTTACTTTTTGGTATATTTTTAGAAGGGCTGATACTGGTTGTTTCTTTCTGTGTGTAATGCTTCTTTCAGAAGCTCTTGTAAAGCAGGCCTGGTGGTAATAAAATCTCTGAGTTCTTGCTTGTTCATAAAAGATTTTATTTTTCCTTCAGTTGTGAAGCTTATTTGGCTGGATATGAAATTCTGGGCTGAAGGTTCTGTTCTTTGAGGATGTTGAATATTGGCCCCCATTCTCTTCTGGCTTGTAGAGTTTTTGCTGAGAGATTTGCTATAAGTCTGATAGGCTTGCCTTTGTGGGTAACCTGACTTTTCTCTCTGGCTGCCCTTAGTATTTTCTCCTTCGTTTCAGCCCTAGTGAATCTAACGATTATGTGCCTTGGGGTTGCTTTTCTTGAGGAATAATATCTTTGTGGTGTTCTCTGTATTACCTGGGGTTGAATATTGACCTGCTTTGCCAGTTTAGGAAAATTTTCCTGAATAATATCCTGAAGGGTATTTTCCAGCTTGGATTCATTCTCTCCGTTGCATTCAGGTACACCTATCAAACGTAAATTTGGTCTTTTCACATAGTCCCACATTTCTTGGAGACTTTGCTCATTCCTTTTTATCCTTTTTTCTCTAATCTTTTCTTCGCATTTTATTTCATTAAGTTGGACTTTGACCTCTGATATCCCTTCTTCTGCTTGAACAATTCGAGTGTTTAAACCTGCGCAAACTTCTCGGAGTTTCTGTATTGTATTCTTCAGTTCCATTATTTCACTCATACTCCTCTGTAAGTTGTCTATTCTCAATAGGATTTCATCAAACTTTTTTTCAAAGTTCCTAGTTTCTTTACGTTGGGCTACAACATGTTCTCTTAACTCACCGAAGTTTATTATCCATTCCCTGAAGCGATATTCTGGCATTGGGATGTGCTTGTTCTCCATCAAGCCTTGTTCCATTGTTGATGTGGAACTGTGATCATCTTTAGAGGGCGAGGCGTTCTGACTTTGAGTATTCTCAGCTTTTTTACTCTAGTTTCTTCCCGTCATTGTAAGTTTATCCTCCGGTGGTCTTTGATTTTGCCAACTTTCAGATTAGGTCTCTTGAGTGGGCGTCCAGGTTGTTAGTTCCCAGGGCCAGATCAGTGGCCTTAAAACTGATGGTGCTTTTCTGCCCAGGATTGTCTTGTCTGGCATCCTTCTTGTGTCCGTAGTGGGCGACTCTGCCTTCCTGGGGCTCCAAACCTCTGTCAGAAGGGGAGCCGGTCCCGTTTACTCTGTGCCGAGCGCTGCCGCGCCAAGGTGCCGTCACAGCCGCTGCGCCGGGCTCTGGTGTCGTGCTGGGGACCCTTGTGGGTCCTCCGAACCTGTTTACTCTGCTCAGAGAGCTGCCTCGCGGATGCGCCGGCGGAACTGCTGCGCCGGCCACAAAGGTCGCACTGGTGACCCGTGTGATTCCTCCACTGGGGATCTGCTCCGTGAGTGACCAGAATTTGTCTGAAAGTGTGGCGTCGTCTAGTTCTCCGCGCCTTCACTGAGAGCTGCAGTCACGAGATGTTAGCGATCGGCCATCTTGGATCCGAGGCCACCCTCACTTTTCAAATGGAAGAGTTTGAACTCAGAGGGTTTCTGCATGTAGCCACACAGCCAGTCAGTTGATGATTCTTTGGCCAGAGCTGGCTTTGATCACAAAAGCAGTCTATTCTCTTGGCCCTATTTGTGTCTTCAGGATGAGGTTGAGGTTCCTTTTTTTTTTTTTTTTTAAAGGCAGAGTCTCACTCTGTCGCCCAGGCTGGAGTGTAGTGGTGCAATCTCGGCTCACTGCAACCTCCACCTCCCAGGTTTAAGTGATTATCCTGCCTCAGCCTCTCAGGTAGTTGGGATTATATGCACATACCACCACGCCCAGCTAATTTTTGTATTTTGAGTAGAGACAGGGTTTCACCATCTTGGCCAGGCTGGTATTGAACTTCTGACCTTGTAATCCACCTGCCTTGGCCTCCCAAAGTGTTGGAATTACAGGTGTGAGAGGATAAGGCTTTTTGACTATGTTCATGTTTTATTCCTGGCACCTGCCACACATTGTCATTCACATACTTGTTTAATAAAATATCATTTTTTCCTGATCTTGGTGGTTTGATCAGCAGCTTGAGGGAGGCAGCATGTATTAGGGGCTCCTGTACTCTACAGGTTCTCACACTCCTGCTCAGGTCTGTGTTCCCCACTCTACCCCGGTTGTTGCAGAATCCCCACCAGCTTCTCATTCTCAAGCAGCCACAGACGCACTGCAGCTGGGATGAGTGGCATGACCTCTGCTGAGCAGAGGTAGCGTCAATTTCCAGCAAGTACTTACCATTAACTTTAGCTGTTCCCTCTCTCTCTCTCTCTCTCTCTCTCTCTCTCTCTCTCTCTCGCCCCCTCTCCTCTCTAGGCAAAACCAATTTATGGCGGTTGGCTGCTCCTGGCTCCAGATGGGACGGACTTTGACAACCCAGTGCACCGATCTCGGGTAAGGGCATCAGAGCCGACTCTCAGGATGGGAGGAACCAAAGAAGGGGGCACATCTAAGGGTGAACTGGCAGAATGGAAGAGGGAGATGTAGGGTTGAACAGTGGATCCTGGGGTGGCAGGATCAGCAGGGCTCCGCGCACTTGCACGTTGTACGGAAAAGGTCTCAATTATACATAGTTATGTGTAGTACTCCCTTCAGCATGAGGAGGTCTCATGTGGGTGTTCCCTGTTTTGTGGGTAAGCTTGACTCTGGGAACAGTCAAATGCAAGAGGCAAAAGAGCTGTTTAACAAACGTTTGTGTTATATTGAGCAGCTCCCGATTCCTTCCATGCCAAGGCCTGCCCCTATCACACCTCCCTTCCTCCTGAGCCAAGGGTTCAGCCCACTAGCACTAGTGAAGGTTTGGGGGCCCAGAAGAAGCCTTGGCTCACCTCTTACTAAATTATGCATTGCCCAGGGCAGGGCCCCGCTAGAGCTGGGACCACCATTGGCCTGACCTGTGGTTTGTTTCTCTGCTAAGAAGCCCCTCTGGATTTGACTCCAGTTAAAACACTGTCCTTCCTCACATGCTGTCTTACAGTTTTGCCATTCATACCCTATAAATTCAGTTCCCTCCATCCCCAGAAGCTCCCTCTCCCCTTCTTCTTAGTATCTGCTACTTACCCTCTCCCCACTGTGAATATTACATGTGGGGTAGGGGCCTTGGGCTGTGTATTCTCATGCCACAGGCCTTGCATTGTGTCTCTGGTCTTTGGGATTCCATCCGGAATGGGTTTTGATTTCAAGGGCAGCACATAAGACCCTTGGAAATGCTCCTGGGAAACACGTTCAGGTGGCCTCACACCCAGCATGGGGCAGCCTTCTACAAGGCCTCTTAGCAAGGCCCTTTGAGTCCCCACCCAGACGGGAGGACTCAGGAATCACTGGTCCAACCAGACTGCAGGTTCCAGGGAGTAGTTCCCTTTCCTAGTTTACATTGAGGTTGTACAAAATTGCCATTTCCAGCTTCTGATGGGATTCTTTATTATAAATGATAACTCTGGCCCAAAGCAGAGAGATGTGCTTTTATAGTCAGTTCATGTGGCCTTATTGCCAGTTAAACTTTGAGCATTGCTGGGCTCTTTTCTTTTCTTTTTTTTTTTTTGTTTTTTTTTTTTTTTGAGAAAGAGTTGCTCTGTCACTGAAGCTGTAGTTCAGTGGTGTGATCTTAGTTCAGTTCAGTCTTAACCCAGGTTCAAGTGATCCTCCCACCTCAGCCTCCTGAGTAGCTGGGACTACAGGCATGTGTCACCATGCCCAGCTAATTTTTGTGTTTTTTGTAGAGACGGGGTTTCACCATGCTGCCCAGGCTGGATTGAGCTTTTTGAAATATTGAATATAGTCATGGACCCTTGATTTGGGGCTGGGAGCTGTGCCTGTCATTCATAACAAGGCCCACACAAAGGAAGACATACTCCTTTTCATTTCAGCTCCTGGTGGCATCTGACCACCATGGGCACTTCCCTGTGGTCTGGCTTTTGGATGGAGAGTAGAGGGGGGACACTCTGTGCCAGTTGGTCACTCCTTGGATATTGGAGTTATTTCCACTGGTCTTGCTGCTCCTCAGTTTTGATTTTCAGTAGCTCATTTCCCCTCAGTGAATTCTGGATCCTGGCTGTCTTTGTACCTCCTCTTTGCCAGTGGATCATCAGAACGATCTTTTGTGGTGGTTTCCCAGATTTTTTCAGAAGTGGTGAATCCGTGCCTTGGCATTCTTGGGTTATTCCATGTTATGTCAGATCATTCATCAAATAAATATTGACACATATCATGTGATGCATTCTGTGCTGGGCACCAGAAGGAATATGAAAAGGTAAACACAGATTGTTTCTGCTTCTGAGGAGCTTCCAAGTGTTTAAAAAAAAAGAAGCTTCTTGTTAAGCCTCGATCACTAATGTGATTTTGGGCCTTTCTCCCAGCCCAGTCCTGGCTGATGAGTCAGCATTCTTAGGCATCGGGTCCCTCTTTTTCTGCCACCTGCCCCAGAAGTGGAATCTGTAGAACCGCCTTCCTTAGATACGGGCTTGTTAGACATGGGAACTCAATAAGCCAAGCTCCGGGGCCAGGACCCAGATCCTCCTAACCACCCACCTTGTGCTCCTTTGCAGAAATGGCAGCGACGGTTCTTCATCCTTTATGAGCACGGCCTCTTGCGCTATGCCCTAGATGAGATGGTAAGTGTCATCCTCGCCCACTCCCTGTCCCCAGCCTTCGCCGGTTCCCTCCATCACAGTGTCCTTGCATTGTTGTGTAAGAGCACAGCAGCTGTGTGCTCCCACTTTTGTCTGTTTGGAAGTCTGGAATGTTTTGAAGAACTTGTGGCACCTTGCAAAGACCGCCCTAAAAACCCAGACCTTTGAAGCATCATCTTCTGTGGTCTTGAGTGAAAGGAAGAAGTGAGGGAGGAAGTCATTTCTGTTCAAGGCTAATAGTGTGGACTTGGCTGGAGCACTCCTGGTTAGGAGAAAGCAAGGGCAAAGTACTGAGTCACAGTGAGGACAGGTGCAGGCTGTGGACCTGTAGGTGTGGGGCAGGGACTGGCCCTGGGGCTGCACGCATGCTCACGTGCCTAGTCCTGGGGCTGCCTGTGAGTTCTACAGCTACAGTTGGTTTTATTTGTCTTATTTGAGCTTCACATAGTTTTCTGAGCCAACTTCAGAGGCCTCCTGGTCATGAGGTCAGCTGGTCACTAAACCAGGCATACAGGCTCCTTCTGCTTCCCACCTCCCTGGTTTTCCAGCTGCCTCCTGGGCTGGATGAGCGTTTGCTGCTGTTGCCCCAGAGGCCAAACCTGAAAATCAACTACATGGAATTTCTAGCTTTTCTTTTTCTACCTATTTTATCTCTGGCTTTTTCTCTAAAGGAGATTAGTCTCCAAACTGTGTAAAGGGTTGAAGATGAGAGATTTGATCACCTTTTCTAGTTCCAATTGGTGGGTGATTGTTTGTGTGCTCATATATGCAGCATTTTAAAATTGAACCTGTCCTGGAAAGTCTAGTCACACTATATAAAACAGACAGACTCTGGATATATGAGTGGAGATAACTGTGCCCTCCAGGGACCTTCCATACTTTGGGGGGCCCTGGGATTTTTGGGTGGTCATTACAGCTCACATGTACAAAGCCCAGAAGTGGGTGTGTTTGCACCTGAATCCTAACCTTTGTGATGTGATACTTTTTCTACTTTTGTTTCTGGGGTGAATTAAGAGGTATGATACCATAATCCTGTATCAACTGTCACCTCATTCATTTATTCTTAAAAAGAATTGTCTTCCTTTTCATTATTTCTGGTGAGCATATGCAAATATTTGCACATCATGATTAGACCACAGGGGGTTTTTGCTGTGGGAACATCTATGCTCCAGGGTAGTGGATTGGAGCTGAGCACTAATGGTGAACTTGGCTAGAAGTAGGAGCAGGGAGACAATGCATTCCGTCACTCTGTTCCTTTGAGGCAAGAAAGCAGACCTGGAGGATAGACTTCACATGGGTCTTCTCCTGGCTTAGCCCTTACACAAGGAGTAGTCCTGGGGTCAGAGCTGGGCTCCTGCAGCTGTGAGGTTTACCTTGCCTCCCTGTAGCTGGTTGACTGGTTCTTAAGTCCTGCAATTGGACAACAGTATGAAAGGAGCCTCAAGAGGTCGCTGAATTGCATTCAGGCTAGGCTGGGTCAGCACAAGTGCAGAGCATATGCTGCCTCCCAGGCACAGCTCCTGGATAATTGAGGCCGCCTAGCCATGGGTACCAACCCTTCACAGTGTACTGTGGTCTCCCAACAACCTAAATATGGGTTGCATAATGTTACATGGAGTGCTCAGGCAGAGGTGTGGGATGGTGCCAGGGATGTGGGGAAAGAAAGAAGCCCCAGGGAAAACTTGGACTGAGAGAGGTCGTGGGGGCATGCCCAGAGGTGAGAGTTTCTTGCCATGGGCTGGTTTCTGGCAGATGACCTGGGAGTTGGAGAGACTGACTCACTTAGCCCATCAGTATGGCTCTGCCCAGCTGAGACCATGGAGGGGCTTCCCTGTTGTATCAGGAAGGTCACAGGGGAAGGTTGCGAGGAGGCAGTCAGGGTAGAAGCCAGGTGGGAGAAGGCAGAGGCTGGTTTCTCCAGCACCCAGTGCCCTACATCAGGATTTGTTCCTCAGAGCCTCTCCCGAGGGTGAGCAGACAGCCCATGGCCAGGGAACTCCAGCCTAACGGTCAGCTACCCTGACCTGAGAGTCCCATCCCAACCAGGCTGGCAGGATCCTGAGACCTGGAGCAGGAGAACTCCATTTCAGGCAGGCTCATGTGTGGGTGAACTCCAGCCAAGCTAGAAGCGTTCTCTGTGAGTCTTGAAATAGACCACTGGTCCTCAGCACTGTGCTGCCCGGGGCCACTGTCCACCACTGACCATGTCTGGAGTCATCCTTGATTGTCACACCTGGGGCAGGGATGCTGTTGGCTTCTAGTGGGTGGAGGCCAGGGATGCTGCTGAAGGTCCTCTGCAGAACAGCCCCCAGAACAAAGAAGGCTCCAGCCCAAAATGTCAACCACTGCCAAGGCCGAGAAACTAAGCAATTTGGTCAGTGGTTTATTTAAATTCTTAATTGTTTTTTAAAATGAAAATGTAAATGTGATTTGGTATTGGCTCTGCTCTTAAACAGCACAGGACTCACCTGTCATATTTCCTGGGAGTTGGGGTGGGGGGTGGGTGGTGATGGAGCACAGTTGGCTTGCTGATGGTGCAGTGCCAGTTGTGGAATGGGGTGGGCTGTCCCTCATCTGGAGAGGTCTATGGGGCGCCCCTGCATACCAGGCAACCGCAGGCCTGCAGAACTGCTTGTGTGTCCCAGGGATCACATAGGTGCTGCTTCCTGCGTGGTGCCCTGAGACCGTGATGTTGTAAAGTGAGCCCTGCCTCGGCATTTGTCTTCAAAAGTAGTAGCTCCGAGCAGCCCATGGCCACCTCTGACCTTCCCAGGCCCACATAATAAACTGTAGCATTTTAGGCTGGTCTGTGCCCTCAACACTCAGTCACCATCTGTTTCGAGTTATTGATTTTTGTATGATGTTGCTATTTGATTTCATTTGCTTGAGTGTTATCTTGCCAACTAGATTGACTTGTTTTGTTGTTGTGCCCCTGAGAATTCTGTCTGTCTGCATTGTCTAGTATGGGGCTTGGGCGATACAAATCTAGCAAGTGTTCAGTATTTGTGGAGTTGAGCTACCGGCTTTGTCAGTGCCTTGCTACAGAATTTCTGATTCCAGCTTGAAAACCTTAAGACAGAGGGTGGGTAGGAAAAAAGAGAAGACAGGTCAAGGAGTGTTCCTTGGAGGGAGATGAGGGATGTGGTGACCCTTAGGGATTACTCAGCACAAGGGAGAAACTTCCCAAGAGCTCCTGAGAACCAGGGAAAAGGTTACCTCAGCCCCACTGGGTTGGGACCTGGAGAGGAAGGTGAGCATCAGGAGGTCACAGCGTGCAGGAGGGGGAGGAAAGCAGCAGTCCCTGGATCTGGGGACAGTGGCTTCAGGAAGCTCTTCCTGCTTGGGGACTTCTGCTGGGTCTGGGGCTGGTGGACCTCATCCAGTTCTGGAGACTGACTGTTACCTCTCCAGGCAGCCATGAGATGGGGCTAACTTTGGGGAATCTCTTCCTTTTTTGGGAAATTTCTTTCTTGATACACCCACATACCTTGTAATTGGTGGGTATGAAGGAGAGGCAAATTTTCCAAAAAAGAAAATTTCTCAAATGCAGGCTGAGGTGAGGTGGGCTCTGGGCAGCTGCACAGACAAGTAGGAGCCTGAGAGATTTGGCTGGCCCCTGGTTTTTCAGGAGTGGACGAAGTAACAGCCTAGAAACCTGGACTGCTGCCTCTGTCCTCTGCCTTTGTTTCTCTGCCTGTAAAATATTCCCCATGATTTTACCTAATTCTGCCACTGAGTTTTTGGGGACTGATGTCAAGCTGAGGTGTGGGTGTCACCAGATGTCACTAGAAAGCTCTCAGGAGGAGCTCCCAGTCTAGAAGCAGAGTGGGAGCTCCGGGAGCTTGGGGTGGAGCAGGCCAGGCCGTGAGGCTTTGGGATTCTCACGGGCCTGCTCTCCAAGGCAAAAAGATGATTGAATGTTTTGTTTGAATGTTTTAAACTTTCGTAAGTGTGCAGGAAATTCACCATCTTAATCGTTTTTAAGTGTGCAGTTCAGTGGCATTAAGTACATCCACACTGTTGGACAACCACCACCACCCTCCCTCTCCGTGACACTTTTCAACTTGCTGACTGACCTGTGCACCCATTGAACTCCCTTTCCCAGCCCCTGGAAACCCCCAAGCTACTCTCTGTCTCTATGAATTTGACTCCTCAGGAACCTCACATAAATGGGATCATGCAGTGTTGTTTGTCCTTTGCAACCGGCTGTGATCAGCTGTGTTGGTGTCAGAATTTCCTTCCTCCTGATTGTAGTAGGTCTGATGCCCTTGGACCATGACTGCTGACCCTGAGCCTCTCATACATGGAAGTCATGGAGAGACCATGAGGCCACCTTCCATGGCAAGCATGGTGCTGAGGGCCAGCCTCCACAGTGGGGAGCTCTGCTCCGTCCTAGCCTGGGGAGTCCTTGAGCCTCATGAGAGATGAGAGCTTCCTCCTGTGTAGGGGCCATGCTGAGGACTCATAGCTCAGCTCATGTCCTCAGACATAGTAGAGAAAACGGTTTTAGCTTTTGGATATGTGCTCTTTTCAGGGGCAACCTGTGAGTCTGTCAGTCCCATAAGTTATGAAGGTCCAGCCTGAGAAATTAACCTGGGGTGCTTGCGTACTTCTGTGTGAAGTAAATAAGCTTGGTCCAAAGGATCTTCAGAGCACTCCAAGAAGAGTCTAGCTTCTTTATAGTTTGCTTCCTATAGGAGAGTGTCCAGGAGGTTGCTTTGACCTTGGGGACCTCTGCTCACCTCATTCTTGACACATTTCTGCTACTTTTGGTGATGTTAAAGCCATGAGCAGCCCAAAGTTGCCTGGGCTTGTGAGAGCCTAGGGGGAGGGACGTTACCGCTGAGCCCTGCTGTCTTTAGGATCTGTCATTTGAAGTTTCTCTCCCTTCTCTGCAGATGGAACTACAGGCGCACTCTGGCACGCCCGGCAATTTTTTATATTTTAGTAGAGACGAGGTTTCACCTTATTGCCCAGGTTGGTCTTGAACCCCTGAGAGCAGGCAATCCCCTCACCTCAGCCTCCCAAAGTGCTAGGATTATAGGTGTGAGCCACTGCGCCCGGCCTTTATTTATGTGTGTCTATGTCAGTTCTATGGCTGCATACCTGTGTGGATATGTGCACATTGGACTGTGGGTTTCTGTGTGTGGATGTAACATTTGTGTACCCGTGAGGATGCATATCTATGTGTAAATGCTCTCATGTCTATGTATCTTTATTTAGTGTGTATGTGTGTCTGTGTAAATGCTTTCATGTTTGTACATGTTTAGTTCGTATATATATCTCATGTTTATTGTGTATGTTTATGTCTACACAAGTGCACGTGTAGACATATATTTGTGTCTGCGCGTATGCTTGCTCTCCATGCATCTGTCTTCTTTTTTTTTTTTTTTTGAGATAGAGTCTCACTCTGTCACCCAGGCTGGAGTGCAGTGGTGCGATCTTGGCTCACTGCAAATTCTGCCTCCCAGATTCAAGCAATTCTCCTACCTTAGCCTCCTGAGTAGCTGGGATTACAGTTGTGCACCACCACGCCCAGCTAATTTTTGTATTTTTAGTGAGATGGGGTTTTACCATGTTGATCAGGTTGGTCTCGAATTCCTGACCTTGTGATCCACCCGCCTCGGCCTCCCAAAGTGCTGGGATTACAGGAGTGAGCCACTGTGCCTGGCCTCTCATTTGTGTTTTTTATATGTGTAACTGAGCATATGTCTACATAGAGGCATGTCTGTGTGTTCATCTTTGAAGATCTACATGAATGTGTTCTTTTTTGCCAGATTTCTCTTCTCACTCCTCTTAAATCGCTCTGACCAGCCAAACATTTGTTGCCCATCTCTTTGCATCCTCTACTCATTCTGTCTCACCAAATGAGCTTCTAAGCACCAGACTCCCTCTGCCATCAGATTGGCTTCTTTAGCTGCACAGTCTCTTCTCGCCCTGTGCTTGCTTTCTTCCCCTGCCTTTCTCCCTCAAGCTTCCTCTCCTGTTTTTGTCACAGTCTCATTGCTCACTTGGAGGCTAGGGCTGGTCTGCACTTAGCCTCTCCCTTCCTAATTTCTAGCCCTAGTGGGCAGCCCTGTCTTATCCCTGGTTGACGTCCACAGTGTATCATCATGTTCCTGCTACCTTCTTGACCCCTATGCTCAGCCTAGAATTGTTGTAGGAGGTAGCAAGGGCATTCAGAAGAGTCAGTTGGATACAAGTATCTTGGTGTTTACTGTTTCATGTCTTAGTTCCTGAATTGGGGGTGGGGTTTGACAGTGAAGCAGTGGTGTAGCTAGAATGTGAACTAAGACAAACTCATTTTTTTCACTCCAAACTGACCAAGAAGTTGTATTTGCCGTTTGTGGCTACTCAAGTCTTACTGTCCAGCCAAGGGCCCCTACAATGTATCAGCCCAATAGGTTGCTTGAAAAAAAAAAAAAGACAGCACTCTCATTTATGGATCACATAAAAGATCATTTTTCCGAAAGCAAAAAAAAAAAAAAAAAAAAAAGAGAGAGAGAAATTCCCTAAACCCATAGGGGACCAGGAAATACTTAATGGATTATGGATTTCCTGTGAGTGCATATGGCTCGGGGTGACCTGATGCTATAAACCAAATGTTATTGTCCTCCTCAAATTCATGTGTTGAAATCTAATTCCCTGTGTGATGGTATTTGGAGGTAGGGCCTTGGATGGTGATTAAATTCATGAAGGCAGGAACTTTGTGAATGGGATTGATACCCCTATCAAAGGGAGCACAGAGAGCTCCCCCTTTCTGTCATGTAAGGACACAGTAAAAAGATGGCTATCTATGAACCAGGAAGCCAGCCCCCTTCAGACACAGAATCTGCTGACCATTTGACCTTGGATTTTACCATCTCCAGAACTGTGATAAATAAATTTTATATGCTACCTAGTCTATGGCATTCTGTTTTGACACCCAGATTAGTTAAGTACCAGCATATCAACTTATACACATAATTCTTGGAAACTTCGATGCCAGGTTCTTTTTTTTTTTGAGACGGAGTCTTGTTCTTGTCACCTGGACTGGAGTACAATGGCATCATCTCAGCTCACTGTAACCTCTGCCTCCTGGGTTCAAGCTATTCTCCTGCCTCAGCCTCCTAAGTAACTAGGATTACAGGTAACCACCACCACGCCTGGCTAATTTTTGTATTTTTAGTAGAGATGGGGTTTCACTGTGTTGGCCAGGCTGGCCTTGAACTCCTGACCTCAGGTGATCCGCCTACCTCAGCCTCCCAAAGTGCTACAATTACAGGCGTGAGCCACCGCACCCAGCCAATGTCAGGTTCTTAACAGCAAACATGATTGATCTGCCGGATAAATGAAATTACATTATTCCTCTCTCCACAATAAACCAGAGAGTCAAAACAGGCAAAAGTAAGTCAGGAGCTTCTAAAAGCTATACCTGAAAGGTTTCCAGTAGCAGCTGATTCAATGGTAATTCTCCCAAACAGCCACAACAAAAAGACAACTATCAGAGATTTTCAGGATAGCCTCAAAACCATGATTTAACATTATAGAGTTAAAAAAAGATGTGAAGTTTCCAAAAGCCAAACTTTATTTAAAAGTTTATTTCATAAACTGCTAATTCTAGAGCTATGAAGAAAACCCAGCCAGGGCAGGTGGCAACATGGAGAGCCCAGGGCACAAGAGTTGGGAAGGTTTGTTTTCTGTACCTGTTGGACTCACCCCTTGGTCCCCTCATCCCCTGCCCATCTGTTAAGAAGAGGCCATCCTGGGTGGGATTTCAGGGGCAAACAGCCCAGATGCCCACTTGTGGAGAGACCTTCAGGCCTGGAGGAAGAGGCCGCCTCTGGGAGCAGGAGGAGCTGCTGGAACCCTTCCTTGAAGGCTTCTTTTCCTGATCTCAGGCGCCTCATCCATGCAGATACCACCAGCACCAGCAGAAGGAAGCGTTCCTGCAGCAGCAGGACTGTGGCTCTTATGAATGAGAGAAGCCTCTCTCCAGCGAGGGAGAGGAGCCCAGGCTGCACACCCTGGTTTCTGCCTCCATGGCTCCCAGTGTGCCCAGGACTAGGGGCAGTGTTGGAGCTGCTGGCTGGGGCTATGCTGGCTACCCCCTCTCTGAGGCCAGTGGTGGCAGCAGGTGGCAGGCCGTCAGGCAGCTCCTCGCTGGGATGGTCCTTGGCTGCCCCAATGTAGGGGCAGGAGGGCTGTGGAGCTGCCTCTAGCTCCTGTGATGTCTCTGCAGGGGGCTCCTCTGATACAGTTGGCTCTGGCTGAACAGCTGGTGCTGGAAGTTCTTGTATTTCAAGTTCTCGTACTTCAGGAGCTGAAAAGGTGAAAGGGACACCAATGTGGAAACAACTTCACTGAATTGAAAGGAATTCTGGCCCCAAAATACCGCCCCCACAAAGTCTTCCAGACTGCAGGCCACCTCACCATGTGCCTGTGCCTCCATGTGCTTCAGAATTGCCTGCTGGGCAAGGACAGTATTCAGATACGGATCCGGTATGCTATCTAGTGAGACCTGGCTTGCGAGGGTCTGCCGTGGGCTGCCCTGTGGCACCTGGGTGCGCCTGTGTCCAAAAGGCCACAGGCGCCTGGGGTGAGGGATGAGCCTTTGTCGGCAGCGACGGAAAAGGCTCTCACTCCCGCCATTTTTGAAGCAGGAGCCTCGATTTGTGGGGATGCAGCATGAGAACATCTTGCTCTCTTGAGTGTCTCCCACCAAGTGAGCTGGCTACAGGGCTGACTCCAGGATATGGGCGCCTGGTTACCAGAGTTCTGAGTTCTGTTTGGGTCTGTCGTCAAGGAATTGAGGTCACTTCTTTAGGGTTCCGTTTTTTTCGGCCCCTTCCTTCCATAAGGCCTACTCTGGACTCCAGTGGGCTGCTGACTGCTTACTCTCTCCCCCAGGTCAACTCCTTGCCTGTATACAGTTATGTCCACCCAGGGTGTGCTTGGACATCTATGCCTGATATGTTCACCAGAGGCCAGATGTCCTTCTGAGGCCTGATTTCCACCTATGGCCTGATGTCTGCCTCGAGCTTATGTCTCACTTGGGCCTTGTGTTCACCTGGGGACTGATATCTAGCTGGGGCCTGAGGGCCTACTGGGTCTTGTTCACCTGAGGCCTGGTGTCCACCTGGGTTCTGGTGATCACCTGGGACCTAGGTATCAGCCTGGGGCCTGGG
Source organism: Callithrix jacchus (assembly GCF_049354715.1). NCBI lineage: Eukaryota > Metazoa > Chordata > Mammalia > Primates > Cebidae > Callithrix > Callithrix jacchus. The sequence continues at coordinate 62,604,771 of NC_133506.1, forward strand.
TATCCACTTAAGGCTGGATGTGCACCTAAGTCCCGAGTCTTCACCTGGTCCTAGTGATCACCTGGGGACTGGGTGTGTACCTTGGGTCTAATTCCACCTGGACCCTACTTATCTATAAGGCATGGTATCTCCCTGCAGCCTGATGTCCACATGAGTCTGGTGTTCAACATGGGCCTGCTGTCCACCTAGTGCCTTGGTGTCTATCTGGGGCCTGGTGTACACCGTGAATCCAGTGTCCACCTGGGGCCTGATGTCTGTCTGGAGTGCTGATGTCCTCCTGAGGTGTGATGATCAGTGGAGCCCAGGAGGTCGAAGCTACAGTGAGCCGTGATTACGCCACTGCACTCCAGCCTGGGGGACAGTGAGAGACCCTATCTCAAACAAATAAATAAACCAAAAACCACACAAATTATCTCGCTGTGTAAAAATATTTTCTTTCTTTATAAACTTATTCTATAAGCTTTTTTCTATTATTTATTTATTTTTAAACCTTTTTTTTAAAAACTAAGACACAGACACACACATTCACTTAAGCCTAAGCAGGGTCAGGATCATCAGCATCACTGTTCTCCACCTCCACATCTTGTCCCACTGAAGGTCTTTGGGGGCAGTAACAGGCATGGAGCTGTCATCTCCTATGAAATAATGCCTTCTGGAAACCTGAAGGAACTCCCTGAGGATGTTTCACAGTTAACCTTAAAAAAAAAAGGTAGTAAGCATATACACTGAAATAACAATAAGAAATATAGGATATTAAATACATAAAACATTAACGTCATTTATTATTTTTATCACACGTTATATACTTTACAAATTGTATGTTCACAGCCACATCACCACAAACATGTTGACATTATGACACCTATGATGTCACTAGACGATGCTCCATTATAATCTCATGGGACTACTGTCTCACATGTGGTTCATTGTTGACCACAATGTTATGCACTACAGGACTGTATTTTGAAAATGGTACAAATACCCTCAGAAATACACGAAAGATGGAACTTGGGGGCAACAAAAGACATGGAAATTTCATTGTATGCCTTATTTTATTACCAGGGAGTTGATATAAATGTCTTTAAGGTTTGAGGTGTTGATTAGTTGGATGAGAAAGATTAGGGAGGAATGGAAAGGAATAAGGAAATGTCATTTTTTTTCTGTGATCCTCACGTAGTTATTTAATATGGAATCATTGAAATTTCTGTAGCTTTGATGAGATAGGTTCATCCTAGATAAATAGATGATAGATCAACAGAGTTAGAGATGGGTAGATAGAGAGAGATGTGATGACGATTCTTCACTTGACCAAACTTTAGTCAGGCTTCTAAACCTTTTCCTAGGTCCATCTGTATTCCGTTGTAAAATTCGTGTTTAGCAAAACCCTCTACCCTGGATGTCTCATCACCCTAGATGTCTGATGGGGCACCTCATCCCTTGCCATTATATGAACATAATGGAAACTGCTGTGTTTAGGGATTGCTTCCCATCTCATTTTGTATCCTCACAATTCCTTTTTGTGGGGGTTGGAGCACAGACTCCTGGAGGCAGTGCTGACCTGGCTCCCATGCTCTGAGCCAAGGGGCCTTGGCTATTCTGACTTCTCTCCACCTCTTGTGTCTTGACTTATAACATGGGAAGAGTAATAATAATAAATGACTGTTATGAATTAATACATGTATGCTTTGGATGAGTGCCTAGGACATCCTAAGTACTGTGTCAATATTGGCTATTATTGTTTCTTCTGTTCTCTCTACAGACTCAATTTCATTCATTAATCCCACTATTGAAGAGCCCTAAATTGGCCCAAGGCTTCCCTATAGGAAAGCACAGTGAGATGAAGATCTTGGCCCATGTTTTCTGTGGCCCTTTGGTGACACCTGGGATTCTGTGCTCAGCAGTGGGATCACTGGGTCAGTGGTAAATACCCATTCAGACCAGCTGTGACAATTTGCTGGTCAGAGGAGCTAGGCCAAGTCAACAATTTCAGCAGCCATGGGAGAAAGTCCTATTGTCCCATATTTTCACTAGTATTTGACATTATTTGATGTTACACTTCATTCCCGAACAGGAATGCATTTAATTTATAGGATGGAATGATTATTTGTGAGTTAGAACATTTTTCTGATGCTTATTTGTCTCCAGTTTCTCTGTCTAAAAATGCCTGTTGTTTGCTAATTTTCATTTTGTATTTCCTGGCTGATTTGTAGGAAGTCTGTATTGGGTGCTTACTGCTTTCAGTTTTTGGAGACCCAGATAAGCTGTTTGGGATGTACAGGTGTGCAAAAAGAAGCAGTCTTTGTGAAATGGGAGGCTGAGGGGCATCTGGGTTACCTTAGTTTCTACTCTTTCTGCTCTTATTAAGATCTGTGAATATATTCTCATTGTTTTCTTACTTAAAGTAGAGGTGGGACTAGGATACCATTCCCCATCTTTTACTTTTGCAGATAAGATGGAAGATACTTATCCGTAAAGTCTATTACTTGAGCTACTTGGAGTGGTTTCTGTTACTTGTAACCATTAGAATTCTGTCTAGCTGGCTGGCGCAGTGGCTCACGCCTGTAATACCAGCATTTTGGGAGCCCAGGGTAGGAGGATCATGAGGTCACAAGTTCAAGACCAGCCTGACCAATGTGGCAAAACCCCATCTCTACTAAAAATACAAAAATTAACTGAGCGTGGTGGCATGCATCTGTAGTCCCAACTACTTGGAAGGCTGAGTCATGAGAATCTCTTGAACCCAGGAGGTAGAGGTTGCAGTGAGCTGAGATCGTGCCACTGTACTCCAGTCTGGGTGATGAAGCGAGACTCTGTCTGAAAAAAAAAAATTTGTCTAGAACAAGTCAAGAACCCACAGAAGAGATGGAAATTCCAATGGGCTTTGAATAATGAAACAAAGGGAAGAGAATATTTGAGACAGCTTGGTCACCAGGCTTGGAGTGCAGTGGCACGAGTGGCTCACTGCATCTGCCTCCTGGGTTCAAGCCATCTTCCCACCTCAGCCTCACTAGTTGCTGGGACTATTGGCACACACTCTATGCCCATTTAATTTTTGTAGAGACCTGGTCTCGCTTATTTGTCCAGGCTGGTCTCAACTCCTGAGCTCCAGATCTGCCCACCTCGGCCTCCTAAAGTGCAAGCCCAGCCTGGGAGGAGAAATAGTCCCTACCACCCTTATCTCATTGATTTCATTTGTTAAAGGTTAGAAGCAAGCCAGTGACTCTGGTCTGCTTCAACATGTGAATCTAGTGATTGAACAATCTGGAGTAGTGTCCAAAATGTGAGCCAGACACATTGTGTGAACATCCCCCAAACCCCCGTGATTTGAAATACATATTGGGAACTTCAAAAAAAAAAAAAAAAAAAGAAGAAGAAGAAGAATGAAACAACTCTTAAGTCTGGGCTTTACAATTTATCAGCTAAACCTGTGACTTAACAAAAGGAGCTTGAGCTTGAGCTTTAGAGTCACAGGCAGCATTGAAATGCCGACTCTTCCATCACTTCTTTGTGATCTTGCAAAAGTTACTTATAAACTGCGGGGGAGAAGAAGGTGCGGGAAGAAGACGGTGGAGAGAGGGAGCAGGGAGGAAAGAGTGCAGGGAAACCTCGGGGAAGAAGGAGGGGAGAAGGGCAGAGAAGAGGGGAGAGAGAGAGATGGGAGAAAAAGGTGGGAAGAAGACTTTGAGGAAGAAGAGGAGTCGGGAAGGAGACAGGAGGGAGAGGGCAGAAGGAGGGGGAAGGTGGGGAAGCAGATGGTGGGAAAGGGGAGAGGGAGGGGGAAGAAAAGGGTGGGGAGGGAGAAGGAAGAGGAAGGGTTGGAAGAAGAAGGGAGGGGAAAGTGGGGAAGGAGGCCTTGAGGAAAGATGGTGGTGGGGGAGGCAGGGAAGGTGTTGGGGAGAGGGGAAGAAAAGGCAGAAAGACCGGTGCTGAGAAAGAAGGCAGTGGGGAGAGGGAGCAGGGAGTAGGGAGAAGATGGTGGGAGAAGAAGGCAGATGTGGGAGAAGAGTTGGGGGAAAGCAACAATGGAGAATACTAACGTTTAAACGTCATCCTCTTGAAGCAAAAGCAGCAAGTACGCTTTAGAGTCCCAGCCTAACTTTGTTCAATAAATTCCCACTTCCAAATATGTTGTGTCTGCAGTGTGGGTCATTTTTAGTGCTTAGATCCAGAGCAGTCTGATTGTTAGTGACAGTGCTGTCAAGGTGCATGCTGTTCACCAGCTAGAAACGAAAACATCACATTCCTTCAAGTGCATTTTAATACATAATTTTTCTAAGAATCTCATTGGGGAAAAAATAGAGGGCTGTACCTTTGGCATTGAAGATGGAGTCTCTGATTTTAGGTTGCATTGTTTCCCCAAATCTTTAAGATGGTGGCCGAAACATTATTGTGAATACCGCATTCATTCTGTAGGGCAGTGCATGTTATTTTAACAGAGGTATGATAAAATGATATGTCTATAAAAATGTAATTAATTCAATTTAATTCACTCATACAAATTTAGGTTTCCTTAATATAAAAAACCCCAAAACTCTTAAATTACCTTCGTCTTTTAACATAACTTCATACTTAAGAGTCAAGAGAATTTGTAAATGCAATCCTGTAATGCTGGTGTTGCCTTACACCTTTATATATAGTACATGTTAAACCTAAATGTTGCTTTTTGATTTGGCATTGTAGAACTTGATAGAAGTTTATGTGTATTAATACTTACAGGTGAACTTGACATAAATTATTGATGAATGATAATTATTAATGCTTGTAAAATAAGCAGTTAAGTTTAAGGATGTAAATACATTTTGTATTACCCTATAGTTTTTACAAATATTTTCTTCTTTTGTGTTCTACTTTAAAATCCTGGAATACTTACTGATACCTTATTTCCCCATGAAAAGGCTGCAGCTACCTATATTGTATTTCCGAACAAATGTCTGTACCAGAACATCAAGTGTAAAAATTAAGCAAAAACTGTATTTCAGGACGGGGCGGTGGCTCATACCTATAATCCTAGCACTTTGGGAGGCCAAGGTAGGTGGATGGCTTGAACTCAGGAGTCCCAGACCAGCCTGGGGAACATGGTGAAACCCTGTCTCAAGAATATACAAAAAATTAGCCACGCATGGTAGTGCATGTCCTGTATTTTATTCAAATTGAAGACCTCCTTTACGCTTTGAAAACAAAATGTTTTAATGTACTCATATAGAAAATAATTACTTTCATGCCCAAAAGGGATTCACTTATAGCACACGTTCATTCATTCTGTCACAGTGGGTTAAACACATCTGAGCACCACCTATGAGTCAGGAACACAAGTCAGTAACTGCACTGAATATTACCCAAGCTGTTCCCGTCTATTATATAGAGTAGCATAGATAATTTCATGGACTTCATCTCTTTTATTTGTTGTGGATTACTAACATGATCTTTTTGTATATAATTATCAATGGTACTCTTAAATAGATGTTATCATCTAGATAGTTGCTAGACTTACCATGATTTACTGCAGATATGTCATCCATATCTAATGCATAGTATACTAACTGTAATCTTTAATTATTAAGTCTCACATGGTGGTTTTGGTTTTAAATGAGCTCTTGGAGATCAGATGGTTTGTGTTTCTTGTGTTGTGGAATCTGGAACCTTAAATATGAAAATTCCTAAAACTCTTAAGATTTAAAATAGATTAGATTTTACTCTAAAATCTGTCATTCCATCTGATACTTTAAGTTTTACACATGCACAGTTTTATAATATCACCCATTAGACACTGTTTCACTGAGTTAAGCAGATCTTTTAAATGTTGGCACATTTCATTATACAATGTCAAATAAACAAAAGCATTGTTAAATCATTGCCAGCCTAACAAGAAAGATCTTTAGGTTTTTGGACAGCAGTCTGGCTCGCAGTAGTTGATAAAAGTTTTCCAAATGGCTCAAGCCTGTAATCCTAGCACTTTGGGAGGCCGAGGCGGGTGGATCACGAGGTCAAGAGATCAAGACCATCCTTGTCAACATGGTAAAACCCCTGTCTCTACTAAAAATACAAAAAATTAGCTGGGCATGGTGGCGCGTGCCTGTAATCCCAGCTACTCAGGAGGCTGAGGCAGGAAAATTGCCTGAACCCAGAAGGCGGAGGTTGCGGTGAGCCGAGATCGCGCCATTGCACTCCAGCCTGGGCAACAAGAGTGAAACTTGATCTCAAAAAAAAAAAAAAAAAAAAAGTTTTCCAAAAATCTAAGTTTTAATTGAAATTTTTAATTTTATCACTGACATAGAAGATATTGTTAGTTTTCCTTGAAATGAGAAGTTCACTGTTTTTCACTTTATTCAGAGTTTACCATCTAGTAAATGTCACTTCTATTCCTTCCATAAGAAATCTGGAATCCTCTGGGACTGCTTTCTTTCCCTCATACTCCAAACTAAATCATCAGTAGGTCGTGTTGGTGATTCTTTTAAAACATATTGTAAATCCAAGCATCTCTACAGGCCTACTGCTGCCACCCCACCCAGCCACTATCATCTCAGGTCTCGAATAGCAACCTGTCCTTCTAGATGCCTTTCACTCCTTCTGCTGTTCCTTTTGTCTTTCCAGGAAGCCACCTAGCTGATTTTTCAAAAATATCGTTTAAAATGTCACCCTTTGGCCCAAATTCTTTAAATGAAGGCAAAACTCATGATTTTTTTTTTTTTTAATTTAACTTTTAAGCTCAGGGGTACATGTGCAGGTTTGTTACGCAGGCACACTGGTGTCATGGGAGTTTATTGTATAGATTCTTTCATCGCCCAGTTATTAAGCCTAGTACCCATTAGCTATTTTCCCGCTCTCCTCCCTCCTCCCATCCTCCACCCCCAAAAAGGCCACAGTGTTTGTTGTTCTCTGCTATGCGTCCATGTGTTCTCATCATTTAGCTCCCACTTACAAGCTTGCTAAGGATGGTGGCCTCCAGCTCCATCCATGTCCTTGCAAATGACATGACCTCATTCTTTTTTATGGCTGCATATACCCCCTAGTGTATATATACCACATTATCCAGTCTATCACTGATGGGCATTTGGGTTGATTTCATGCTTTGGTATTGTTGACTAGTGCTGGAATGAACATACACATGCATGCGTCTTTATAAAAAAATGATTTCTATTCCTTTGGGTATATATCCAGTAATGGGATTGCTTTGTTGAGTGGTATTTCTGTCTTAGGTCTTTGAGGAATTGCCACTGTCTTCTACAAGGTCTTAATTTACTCTTCCATCAACAGTGTGTAAGTGTTCCTTTTTTTTTGCCACAACTTTGCCAGCATCTGTTATTTTTTGACTTTTTAGTAATAGCCATTCTGACTGGTGTGACGTGGTATCTCACTGTAGTTTTGATTTGCATTTCTCTAATAATCAGTAGTGTTAATGTCTTCTCAAAAGAAAACCCATTTTTCTTACACTGTTGAGCTGATTATCATCAGTTCGAAGCCTCACCCCTTTGCCATGCTTGCCGGCTTTGTCTTGTCTGCAGCACAGTGTGAAACTTCATCTGCAGCATCTGCTAGAGGGATGCTGGAGAAGGATGGGGCTCTTCTTCCTGGTACTGAGTGATCTTCTTAGCTTGCATTTGTGGTGTGTGGGAGCCAACAGTGGCTATCACCTCTCTGGGGACAGGGCAGCTCATGGGCAGCACTTGGGGAAGCAGCTTCCCAATGTTTTATCAGTGTAGCCCCTCAGCAAAATTTTCTGCTGTTGAGCAGGCCACAGCCCCACTCTCTCCAAGGAGGTCTAGCACTCACTTCTGGTGTGTGGGGGATTCTTCCAGACTGGTTTCTTCTCGCAGTGCTTTCCTGAAGCCCTGGAGAGCACCGTGGTAGCTCCCTAAATTTGCTATCCCTATTTTTTTTGTTGTGTTTGTTTTGCCTTTTACAAGCTTGTCCAACCCACAGTCCAGTACTGCTTTGAATGAGGCCCAACATAAATTTGTAAACTTTCTTAAAGCACTATGAGATTTTTGGCTAGGAGCCAGTGGTTCACGCCTATAATCCCAGCACTTTGGGTGGCCAAGGCAGGTAGATCACTTGAGGTCAGGGGTTCGAGATTGGCCTGGCCAACAGGGTGAAAATCCATCTTTCTCTACTAAAAGTATAAAAATTAGTCAGGTGTAGTGGCACACACCTGTAATCCTACCTACTCAGAAGGCCTTGCTTGACACCACATTGTTCTCTAAATACCTCATGCCTTATGTGACTCTATATCATTCTCTAAACCTCATGTGGAGACCTCTTGCCTTTCTCCTTCATGACCTGTAGGGCAGGGCCAAGAGGAGGAAGCAGCTTCAGAACAGAAAAAACACTCCCTGCCCCAAATGGCAGTCATCCCACAGTCAGCACTTCTGGAAGGAAAGGAGGAAGGTTTCCTTCTGCAGAAAGCTCCTTTTTTGCCTTGTTTCTGAAGCCAGGAAGGGTCAGCAGAGCCCAGCACACCTGTGGTGCCTGAGTCACCGTCTGTACCTAGATGTGCATCTGTCCACAGCCCCCACCCCCAACCCGGGCTCAATATTTCCTCCAGCTGGGGTCCTGTGCTCCTGACATGGCCTGGCCTGTTTGTCCTGCCCTGGCCGGGTCTGGGAGGGCTATACCTTGTATTCTCCTGGGTTCTCAGCCTTGACTTCCTCAAAGTCTAGCAGGAGTGACCATGCCCAGTCCTGCAATGGTGGGGGGAATTCCTTTGACGACCCTGCAAGACAGAAACAGACAGAAGGCTCCAGTGAGACAGGACATGGGGCAACCCGGGGGAAGATCAGAGCATGAGGATTCTGGAAGTCTTCAGCCTTTGGCTCCTCGGTTCCCAGAGAGAGATGGGGTTTCCTGGGAGCAGGCCTTCCCCCAACAATTGAAAGTGTGGATGAGCACTCAGGGTTGTGCACTCCAACCTGGACTTATTCCTTTTTTCGGGTCACCAGGATGCATCCCTACCCCTGAACTATGGGTGGCCCAGGTCCTGGCATTAGGTTTTCTCCCAGAAAGGTGATGCTTGCATGGACGGGCAGGACACTGGCAACCAGGCCTGCTGTTCTCTGGGTGAGGTATGGGGTGCCACCCACCCACTGAGAGGCAGATGGTACCAGGTCACAGCCATGGGTGCCTGTCTCCTGGCTCTGTAGAAGGCCACTATGTACAGGGGCCACTCCTTCTTGCTGTTCCTATATTGTGGCCAGTCTCCAAGCATCTTCAGCCACTTCGCAGTTCACTTTATTTCCTGACGTCTTTGCTGTCAAATAAGCCATTGATGGAGTTAGCGGAGCTGCCAGGCCTCTGCCAGTGGCTCGTGGATGCTGGGTCGTGGGCTCCAGGAACTGGAAACCAGGAAAGGGCAGACCCTGGGGGCTGAGATCCTCTGATAGAACGAGCACCAGCTGCCTGGCCTCGTCACACCAGGACTCGGCATCCTCAGATCACACAAACCCTGGGTTTGGTTGTTTCCAAGCCTTCAGCTTGGGTCTTGGAAGAAGAAGGCAGTGACTTCTAAGCAAGACTGGTTCTTGGTTTGGGTTTGAATCAGGAACAGTCTTGGGGTCAGGTGGAGCAGGAACTACCATTCTTCCAGTGACAGCGTGTCACTCTAAGTCACCACCACCTCGGCCCACAGGCTGCCCCCCTCTGCCTCACTGACCAGCCCTGCTTCCCTGTCCCTGGGAAAGCCTCCCAAGTAGCAGACACAGGCTCTTACCTTAACCTTCAGGGCACTGATGGGGGCAGCTCCGTCTCAGTGTAAGGTAATCCAGGCAGAGCTGAGGACCTGACCAGGCCAGGATCCATCCCTATCCCAGAGAGGACCTCAGGGAAGGACCAGCCCATCCCCATCTACCCTGTCTCAGCCCGGGAGAAGGCACAGGGAAGGAAGGCAAAAGCCTCCCTGTGGAGCTGACTGCCTGCAAGGCACTGGGAGCCTGGGAAAGATGGAGCTTGAGGCTGGCCTGGTGGGGGCTGCTTGGGGCCAGTGGTGTGCCTTGGACTGCACAATGGAGCTGCCCCTCCTAGGCTGGAGGCAACATCCTCTGTGGGAGCTGAGAAAGTCCAGTCCTGAGACCGGATGGGTGCTGCCCAGGATGGGTGGCTGATCCCTGACTGACAGTAGTGCCTCAGGAGAGACCACAACACCCAGGCAAGTCCCGGGAGCCTGGCCTGAGAGCTGCCCAGGGCCCTGAGATGTACCTGGAGCCCGTCCCACTGGACATTCCCCATGGGCCTTGCAGGGCAACAAGGGTGACCCAAGGGCCCTGCAGGTCAAGGGAATGGCCCTATCACCCTGCCTCCAGCCTCAGCTGGCTCTCAGGGACCTTCAGCCCACAGCCTCCTCCTAGCCATTGCAAAACCAGGCCTTGGGTGCCTTGCTGTCATCTCCCTACTACCCTGGTGACTGTGAGAAACCCAGGCCAGGGCCCTGCCCTTCTTTTCTCCCAGCATCCTAGAGTTAAAGCCCTTGATGTCCCCCTGCCCCTCCCTGTAGGGTGCCTCAGCTGTGCCCTGTGTGCCTGAGTCACCGTCTGTGCCTGGATGTGCATCTGACCACAACCCCCACCTGCAACCCAGGCTCCACGTTCCCTCTAGCTGGAGTCCTGGGTTCCTGACATGGCCTGGCCTGTTTGTCATGGCCTGGCCTGTTTGTCCTGCCCTGGCTGAGTGTGGGAGGGCCTTACCCTATATTTCCCTGGGTTCTCAGCCTTGACTTTGTCCATGTCTAGCAAGAGTGACCATGCCTGGGCCTGTACCTCCAGGGGAATGCCTTTCTATACTCTTTGAGACAGCTACTGACAGAAGAAGACTCCAGTGAGACAGGACATGGGGTGGCCTCAGCGAGGAAAGCTGGTGAACAGGGCTGCTGTCCTATGGTGAGGATGGGTGCCACCCACCCACTGAGAGGCAGGTGGTGCCAGGTCACAGCCATGGGCACCTGTCTCCTGGCTCTGCAGAAAGCAGTCACGGGGGCCACTCCCTCCCCATGGTACCTTCTTGCTGTTTCTGTATTTTGGTCAGTCCTGAATAAACGTGGTTGGCAAATGAACCAAATATTCGAGGTCTTGGTTGGCAGCCTGACCAATTTGCCACTCCTGTTCATCTCATATTGCATGCTTGATTAATAACCATGAAATGGTGAATACAATGTCAATAGGAAAGGGGGGAAAGAGGGTCAAACAACACTCTTGCCAAACACACACGCACACATGCCCACAGACTCACACACCCCAATATATAAAGCCACTCTTAAAATGCTGGGATATATAAAATGTCTCCAACAAAACCCCATTCAGTTACCGGGAGGGAGCAGGATTGAAGATTAGTTCCCTTCTCCCATCCACATAGCTACATCAACATACTTGGGAATGAGGACAGCTGCCATCTCCATGGACCTACTGCGAACCACCGAGTTAATGGTCCATATAAATGTTTATAGGTTTAGTTTAATTCTTGTAACAACCCTGCAAGAATTAGTAGGAATCATTTAGACCCGTCCCGCGTGCATTGGCCCCTGAGCTCTGCGCCCGCGGCCAACTGGAGACCTGGGGAGTCGCTGCCGGGGCCACAGTTGCTGCCGCCCCCGTCCCCCTCAGAGTCCCCCTCAGAGTCCCCCTTCTCCGTTGGCCTCACGGAGAAGACCTTGGCCCAGGAGACCGTGGGGACAGGGGGAGGACCAGAAGGACAGGGTGGAAACGACCTTGGAAAGTAAGAAGGGGGAGAAGAAGGTGGGGAGGAGGGAGAAAGTGCAGGGAGAAGACGGTGTGGTAGAGAAAACAGTGGAAGAAAACGCTGAGGCGAGGGCGGGACAGAATGCAGTGGGGAGAAAGCCTGGCGCTGTGGCTGAAGCCTGTAATCCCAGCACTTTGGGAGGCTGAGGCGGGTGGATCATGAGGTCAGGAGTTCGACACCAGCCTGGCCAATATAGTGAAAACCCTGTCTCTACTAAAAATACAAAAATCAGCCGGCTATGGTGGCTCGCGCCTATAGTCCCAGCTACTCTGGAGGCTGAGGCAGGAGAATTGCTTGAACCTGGGAGGCAGAGGTTGCAGTGAGTGGAGACCGCGATGTTGATCTCCAGCCTGGTCACAGAGCAAGACTCTGTCTCAAAGGAAAAAAAAAGAAGAATACAGTGGGGAGAGAGGGCGAAGATGGTAGGAAGACCGCAGGGAGAGGGAGAAGAGGTGGGAGGAGCTCTGTTATTTCACTGAACATTCCTCAATTAAAGTTAAAATGTTCTCATAAGTTCTGTTTTTTCAGCTCTTGCTCTTCCAGTTGGTATATTCCTCCATCTCTCTCCTTAATTGAACACCAAGTTTATAACTCCAACTACCTTTCTCTTTTTATTTTCCAATGTTTTTCCTTTCTTCTAGGAACCTTGGTAACTGATAATATGCTTTCCAACGTGGCAAAGCTCTGAATCCTGTTTCCTGTCATCTCTTCATGTCTTCCCATTGAGATATCAGGAGATTTTCATCCTATTATTTTGTTTCTGCTAGGAATATTTCAGCTTGGCTAGACCTGTTTTCTACTTGATACTTTCTTTTTTTTTTAGAAAGGAAAGAAGAAAAGAAAGGGAAAAAAAGGAGTAAAGGAGAGGAAGAAAGAGGAAGAAAAAGAGGGAGAGAGAACGGGAATGTTGCTTTATTCTAAAAATGGGCATTAATAATGCCCGATCAATATTTTGTGTATTTAAAGTGGAGAATGTATATTTTGTGTATTTAAAATGGAGAGCTCTATAAATATTTATTAAGTTTACTTGTTCCGGATCTGAGTTCAAGTCCTGGTTGTCCTCATCAGTTTTCTGTCTCATTGAGTCTAAGTCTCTTTATGGGTCTTATGTATCTGGGTATTAGGATCGTTAGCACTTATTGTTCATAAATGTTTCAAAATTTTCTTAATTTCTTCATTACAATTCATATAAAATGCACAGAGTTTTAAATTGCATTTTATTTAGAAAATAATACTATGGAGGATCGATCCAAGATGGCCGACCACTAACAGCTCAGGATTGTAGCTCCCAGTGAAAGCCCAGAGAACGAGACGACGCCACACTTTTAGACGAATTTTCGTCACTCACCGATCAGCCGATTCCCAGTGGAGGAGCCCCACGGGTCGCCAGCGCGACTCTTGTGGCCGCCGCAGTGGTTTTGCCGGCGTCTTGGCGCAGCAGCTCTTCATGCAGAGCCAACGGGACTGCTTCCCCTACTGACCGGAATTTGGAGCTCCGGGAAGTCAGAGCCGCTTGTTGCGGACTCAAGAAGGAAGCCAGACCAGAGATTCCCGGGCAGAAGAGCACCATCAGTCTTACCGCTGCTATTTAGGCTGCCACAGTGGGTTGCTCGGATCCCAACACTGGGAATCAATAAGTCGGACGTCGACTCAGAAAACTAATTAGAAAGGTGGTTCATCTACAATGAAGGGAAAAAAACAGCCAAAGAAGGCCGAGTATACTCAAAATCAGAACCCATCAGCAACAGAACAAGCCCTGATGGAAAAGGACTCATCAGCAGCAGAACAAGCCCTGATGGAAAAGGACTCATCAGTAACGGAACAAGCCCTGATGGAAAAGGACTGTGTTCCATTATCTGAAGTAGGCTTTAAAAGGTGGATGATAAGAAACTTCTGGGAGTTAAAGGAACTTGTTCTAACCCAATGTAAAGAAACTAAGAACTTGGAAAAAAGATTAGATGAAATGTTGAAAAGAATAGACAATATAGAGAGGAATACAAATGAACTTATGGAGTTGAAAAATACAACACGAGAACTTAGTGAAACATGTACAAGCTTAAACAGCCGAATGGATCAAGCAGAAGAAAGGGTATCAGAGGTCGAAGATCAACTTAATGAAACAACACAACAAGACAAGAATAGAGAAAAAAGGATAAAAAGGAATGAGCAAAGTCTCCAAGCAATATGGGACTATGTGAAAAGACCTAATATACGCTTGATTGGTGTACCTGAATGTGACGGAGAGAATGAATTCAAGCTGGAAAATACTCTCCAGGACATTATCCAGGAAAATTTTCCTAATTTAGCAAAGCAGGACACTATTCAACCCCAGGCAATACAGAGAACACCACAAAGATATTCCTCAAGAAGACCAACCCCAAGGCACATAATCGTCAGATTCACCAAGATCGAAACGAAGGAGAAAATATTAAGGGCAGCCAGAGAGAAAGATCAAGTTACCCATAAAGGTAAGCCTATTAGGCTTACAGCAGATCTCTCAATGGAAACCCTACAAGCTAGAAGAGAGTGGGGGCCAATATTCAATATACTTAATCAACAGAACTTTCAGCCCAGAATTTCATATCCTGCCAATTTAAGCTTTACATTTGAAGGAAAAATAAAATTTTTTAGGAACAAGCAAGTACTCAGAGATTTTATTACCACCAGGCCTGCTTTACAAGAACTTCTAAAAGAAGCACTATACACAGAAAGGAACAACCAGTATGACCCTTTCTAAAAATACACCAAAAAGTAAAGAGCATTAACATAAAGAAGAATTTTTATCAATGAAAGGACAAAATAGCCAGTTAATATCAAACGGCAGCAACCCTAAATTTAAATCGACCAAATTTCCCAATCAAAAGATACAGACAAAATCTAACGGTATATCCAAAGATATACATAGACTCAAAATAAAGGGTTGGAAAAAAAAAAACGTACCAACCAAATGGAGAGCAAAAATAAATAAAAAGCAGGAGTTACAATTTTCACATTTGACAAAATAGATTGCAAAGCTACAAGGATACAAGGATAAAAGGATTAATGTAATAATAAGAGATCTTAACACCCAGATACATAAGACCCATAATGAGATTTAGATTCAACGAGACGGAAAATTGATAACGATATCCGGGACTGGAACTAAGATCCAGAACAAATAAACTCAATAGGGCTCTCCATTTTAAACACACAAAATATTCATTATTCACAAAATCTAACGATATATCTAAAGATATACAAAGACTCAAAACAAGGGGATGGAAAAAAGCTCACCAACCAAATGGAGAGCAAAAATAAATAAATAAAAAGCAGGAGTTGCAATTCTCACACTTAATAAAATAGATTTCAAAGCTACAAGGATGCAAGGGTAAAAGGATTAATACAACAATAAGAGATCTTAACACCCAGATACATAAGACACATAATGAGATTTAGATTCAACGAGACAACAAATTGATAAGATATCCAGGACTTGAACTCAGAACCAGAACAAATAAACACAACAGAGGTCTCCATTTTAAACACATAAAATATGCATTAACCACTTTAAACACTCAAAATATTGATCGGCCATTATTGAAACCCATTTTAGGAATGAAGTAATATTCCTTTTTCCCTCTTTTTCTTTTTTTCCCCTTCTTTTTCTCTTTTTCCCTAAAAAAAATAAATAAATAAAAAAAAAAAAAAAAAAAAAAAGATTAGCTGTGCATGGTGACAGGCATCTATAATCCCAGCTACTTGAGAGGCTGAGGCAGGAGAATTGCTTGAACCCAGAGGTGGAGGTTGCAGTAAGTTGAGATTGCACCACTGTACTCCAGCCTAGGAAACAGAGTGAGACTCTGTCTCCAAAAAAACAAAAAACAGACAAACCCTTTTAAAAGCACCTTTAGTGCTCTGGAGCTGTCAGCCACAGTGGGAGGTTGTGGTCAGGGGGCCAGGAAGTGGAACCTAGTGGGCACAAAAAAAAAAAAAAAAAAAAAAAAAAGAAAATAATACTATGTTTATTAAAAATGCTATGGTTAAGAAAGACACTTTAAATTGAACTGTCTATATTTCATAATAGTAATGGTAAACAAATGTTTTGCATGTGTTGTTATCCTAATTAACCCTAACTGGTAATATTTAAGCAGACTATTTGTTAAGTGGCATATTATGATCATTTACTTTCACTAAAATAAATATGCTTAATATTATTCAGATATTTGTCTTTTGCCTTCAGAATCATTTTTTCCGTATGCATGACATTTTAATGATCTCTTTTCATAGAAATTGATGAAGTGTATGTTCAAAATGGATGTCTTAAAATCAAGCACTTTAGAATTATTGTGTTCAGGTAAATCACCAATGATCCTTAACAATTTTTTCAAGCTAAATGTGAAAAGCCCTAAAATTTGAGTTTAGTTTACATAAATATAGTTAGGATCATACACTAGGGGAATCATTGCTGTAATGATGAAATTTGAAGTATGACTTTTCAAAAATGATGGAGAAAAGAGTGACAGGTGGCACTGTCTAGCAAGATGAGGCTATTTTTTATGAACATAGATGTTTTTGTGCAAATTATACCTTATATGAGTTCAGTCTAGAGATTATGAGAGTCAGAGAATCAAAGAATATTTCCAACCATGACAGTCTATATTGCTTGCCTGGTACACATTAGGGCTTACAGGAAAATCCAAATTGTGGCTGGATATTTTGTGTGAAGCTTTGGAGATATTTGTGAAAATCTAAACATCTCAGATAATGGAGGCCAAGTAATTGATAGTATTGTTGATTCTCTTGATTTGCAGGTCAAAGAATCAGGAAAGTGGGCTGGAAGCAGGTGTCTGCACAACCTATGTGCATGTGTCTCCCTGCCTCCAAAACCACACTAATGCCTTCGCTTCTGCCTTCCAGAGCCCATGCAAGTTTGGCTACTGGCAAACTCTAACGTATCATAAAGAGAATGGATTTTGGAATATGAAGTTCTGAAACACTGCCAATATCGTTGCAATACAAACAAAAGAGCTGTCTCCAGCTTTTAGTGTGCAATCCAAGGTCTTTCCTGTTAATTCAAGGTCAATGTTTTGATTAATAGCAAACAACAATGACAAAGGGCAAGGAGGAAGAGCTGAAAATAATAATTCATATGAGATTATACTCCGTGGTAAACCTTACATTCTTACAAAGTGATGCCAGCTGTTTGTTAGCAAGGAAAATGAACTAAACTTGTTTTTTTCCCCCATCCCCCAAATAAAGTAGTTTTCCCATAGAAGAGAAAGGTGGAATACATAATAGGATATGGGCTATCTAGAACCTGCCACAGGAGGCCAGTAGGAAAATCCTGAAAATTAGCCAAGGGTCATTTTTCAATGGTAGTTAATCATGGAACTATTTTAAAACCAAATAAAAATTAAACCTACATCATATTAGAAATTCATTTTGATTTAACTGTGGGCACAACACATTTCAAAATGGAAGGAGAGAAATGTTACTAATCTAGCAGAAAAAACTCTATTAAGCAAATACACTGTTGCCTTTATAGCACCCACAGAATTATGTTATCTCAAGCTTTCTTTCCCAGACTAAGAATTAGAAATCCTTAGTCCTTAGCCAAGCCTGGTGGCTCACGCCTGTAATCTCAGTGGCTGAGGTGGGCAGATCATGAGGTCAAGAGATCGAGACCATCCTGGACAACATGGTGGAACCCTGTCTCTACTAAAAATACAAAAATTAGCTGGGCGTGGTGGCGTGTTCTGGTAATCACAGAGACTCGGGAAGCTGAGGCAGGAGAATCGTTTGAACCTGGGAGGTGGAGGTTGCAGTGAGCTGATAACAACATGTGCAGATAGATGATTATAAGAACACAATTCAATATTGCTTGAAAACATTCCGGTAATTTTCACTGGAAAAATATTTATAACATAGAATGTGAGCTTAATGATAAGAAACTTATTTGCTCTGTTTAATACTGAATTCTCAATTCTAATCACTGGGCCTGGTATGTGAAAAGAGTTTCTTGGTTTAAAAAATTTACTGTCAATAACTGAGGGAAAAATAAGAAATTTTATGTAATACTACATACAATAGCAACAGAAATTTTGGAACAGATTTTACTTTTGTTTTTTTTTTGAGACAGAGTCTCTCTGTCACCAGGCTGGAGTACAGTGGCACGATCTCTGGTCACCTCAGCTTCCCAAAGTGCTGGGATGACAGGAGTGAGCCACAGTGCCGGCCCAGGTTTTACTTTTTAAATGCTGATTTTACTTATAATCTATACATAATAGGAAAATGGAATTAGGTTTTTATTAACTAGAAGTAGCTGTTTATGAGAACATGGACAGAAGTCTTCTGAGTATTTTCAAGTACAAAGTTATTTACACTTTAGAAACAACTTAGATATATAAAATTTGCAGTTCAGTAAAATTATAGTACAAGACAAACCATAATTTGTACAAAGAATTAAAAACCTAAATATGTCAATGGATCATAAGTATCAAGTGACAACAAATGAATAATTTTTATAGGGCTCATGACCTCTGCTTATTACCTTTAAATGACTGTAAAAGAAAGAATAACTCTTTGGCAGGGTAATATTTGGATTTTATCGATCGTATCATATCACACCATGGGTCTGCAAAAATCTTCTGGTCTGCATATATATTCTGCCTATGAATCTTGGAAGAATGCTCATTTACTGTCAATAATAGTCGTTTCAAAAAGTGAAATGACATTTTACTCATAATTTTCTTCTTTTCCCTTAGCATGTTGTGTTAGTTTCCCAAGGCTACCAGAACAAATGACCACAAACCACTTAAGACAATAGAAATTTATTTTTTCACAGTTCATGAGGCCAAAAATTCAAAAGGGAAGTATGAGTATGATTGATTTCTTCAGGAGGCTTTCAGGTAAAATCTCCCTCTTAGCCTCTTGTGGTTTCTGGCTGTCCTTGGCAGATGACTGTAGGCAGCATAACTCCAGACTCTGCCTCCCTTGTCTCCTGGCCGTCTTCCCCGTGGGTCTCTGTGTGTTCCCATGGCCTATTTATAAGGATATAGCCATTGGCTTTAGGGCCCACCCGAATGCTCTGTGACCTCGTCTTTACTAAGTGCATCTGCAGAGATGCTGTTTCCAAATAGCTTAACATTCTTGGGTTCCAGGTGGACATGACCTTCTGCAGGACACTGTTTAACCCAGGAGATATGTATAACTTTTTAGAAAATAATGAGTTCTGCCTCTGCTAAAAAGCCCCTTTTCTTTTCATTAGTGTTGATTATTATACATAGCATGGAGAGTTGACAGACCTCTAAGTACTTGTGAACGGCTACAGTGTGGGAAACAAATAGGGGAGTGGGAAGAAATAAGATGTGAGAAACAGTTCAGGGCAAGATAATAGAAGGGCATATAATTCATGCTAAAAAAAAGTGATTTCTGTTTTGTGGCATGGAAGAACAATAAAAATTTAGAAATATTTATTAGGTGTCTATTCTGTGTCAATAATGTACAAAACCATTCTGGGGATAATGAGCTGAAAGAGTCATCGGCTTCATCTATACCACAGTGCAATGAGAAACCAATTCCTGAGACAGAAACAACTGGTAAAGGGGCACATTTTTGGGTTTGTCAAACTTGAAATTGAGTTATTTTCAACATTGCTCCATACAAGGTAAATTTGTTTTTTGTTTTTTGATTTTTTAAAAAAGTGCAGGTGGCCGGGCATGGTGGCTCACACCTGTAATCCCAGCATTTTAAGAGGCCAAGGCGAGGCTGATTGAGCTCAGGAGTTTGAGATCAGCTTTAGCAACATGGTGAAACCTGTCTCTACTAAAATACAAAAAATTAGCCAGGTGTGGCAGTGTGCACCTGTAGTTCCAGTGACTCCAGAGGCTGAGGCAGGAGAATTGTTTGAATCCAGGAGGTGGAGGTTGCAGTGAGCTGAGATCATGCCACTGCATTCCAGCCTGGGCAACAGAGCGAGACTCCATTTCAAAAAACAAAAAGTGGAGGCATTCTTTTGAATGACTTCAAAGAGGAATGTAAATTCTCTTAAATTTCTATTTTACTGACAAATCCGACTTTCTAAAACTCTACACAGCACTGTTTTCCAGAAATACTGGGAAAGAAGAGTAAGATATCCCCAGGAAATGTACTTTTTATGTTTTACTGAAGAAAACATGATAAAAGCAATACAATTTTTGGATTATTAGTGTTAGGTTTTCAAAATTCTCTTTCTGAAGATGTAGACAATTTGCTATGATGTGATCAACAATTTTTTTACTTTACTTTGTAAGGTATAACATGCCCAGAATTCTAGTGTGACATGAAATTGATCAGATAGACAAATTGAACGTATGAGACTGTTATCTTTATACTGTAAACTCAGTTACAATTATAAAAAAAAACAAATCTGCAGTTTACTCATTTTCACTTGTCAAAGATTTTCTGCACAGCCATGTGGTTCACTGAGATGGAGGACCATACAAGAGAGATACTTATAGGATTGTTCAGAGACAGATGGGACATTGAGGTGTGAAAGTACAGAAAAATGAGAAACAATTGGTTCTTCTTAAAGAAGCTTTGTTATCACCACATCACACGTTGGAATAGAAACCTGTAGTCATAGTAATGACCTCAAGGAAGTATTGCATGTAGCATTACAAAGAATAATGTATCTAGAAAAACAGGCAATTGACATTAGGGCTTGGGCAGTAACGGATTTAGAGAAACTTGAGATTACCAAAACAAACTTGACAATGCTATTTCCAGCACTGACTTCTAGGAAAGATGTCTTTTAAATGGGAGATGGGCCTTTTTGTTTAAATGGATATGTGAAATTATCAGAGTCCAATATACTTAATAGCCATATTGATACCATGTTAACCCCATACAGTAAGACAGATTTAATTCATACATTTATTTAACATCAAATTAAGTGCTTTCTTATTGTATAATTGGCATAATCCAACACTGTAAGTAAACATATAAATGTTAGAAAGTTACTATTTCTAAATTCTGTGAGAATCTCATAATTTAATGATAGGATTAACCCGTAAGCAGATTATGTGATAATATAATACAGTATAATATAGCAAATAGCATATTATAACACAATACAACATTATAACATAACATAAATAATGTAATATAATACCTGTATATTTGTAGTATATACAAAGCACTATAGAGAAGATTTTAATTCAGGTCAATTCTCTGAAGTAAATAACCAGTTGAGCTGCAGGTAGTAAGACCAAAATAATTTGGTGAATTCCTTCATAAATGATGTGATTTGCCAATGAAAAATCCTGTTTTAGAACTGCTTGGATGTCATAGGGAGCTTTTCCAATTGACATCCCTGTGCTTTTCATATAGGACACTGGCTAATTTGCATAATTTCCCCCAATTATGTGTGATGGAGGGGATGTAGGGACGTGTCAGGGGGATTTTCACATCTCTCAGTGGTGATGGCACAACATAAAGTGTGGCCTGAGCCGAGTATGGCTCAGGGTGTCATTATTATCATTGTTACTGTTATTATTTTGAGACGGAGTCTCCCTCCATCACGCAGGTTGGAGTGCAGTGGCATGATCTTGGCTCACTGCAACCTCTGCCTTCCGGGTTCAAGCCATTGTCCTATCTCAGCCTTCTAGACATCATTATTTAATACTTCTTTTCCAGGATCTTCACAAGTGTGGAATTTGAAACCACTGATTCTAAACTTTAGTTCTCCATTTGCTATTGCAAAAGCTGTAACGTTTCGTTCTTAGTGAAAGGCTGCAATAAGGCCATTAAGAGTAAAGACACTGGTAGATAATTAAAATTAATGTTCATTTTCTAAATGGTGCATGGTTGCATTCAGTAGATGAAAACTATTTTTCTTGAAGAATACTAAATAATAGTACTGCCTTTTTTTTTTTTTTTTTTTACATTTTCTGATTGAGATTCTATGATCAGGAGAATCATGAGGTCAGGAGTTCGAGACTAGCCTGACCAACATGGTGAAACCCCATCTCTACTAAAAATACAAAAATTAGCTGGGCATGGTGGTATGTGCCTGTAATCCAGCTACTTAGGAGGCTGAGGCAGGAGAGTCACTTGAGCCCGGCAGGCGGAGGTTGGAGTGAGCTCCAACCTGGAGCAAGACTCCATCTCAAACAAACAAACAAACATAGGTTAGCAGACAAAAGAAATAGTGATGGTTGGGCTGGGCATGGTGGCTCATGCCTATAATCCCAGCACTTTGGGAGGCTGAGGTGGGTGGATCACGAGGTCAAGAGATCGAGACCATCCTGGTCAACAAGGTGAAACCCCATCTCTACTAAAAATACAAAAATTAGCTGGGCATGGTGGTGTGTGCCTTTAGTCCCAGCTACTTGGGAAGCTGAAGCAGAAGAATTGCTTGAACCCAGAAGGCGGAGGTTGCAGTGAGCTGAGATCGTGCTATTGCACTCCAGTCTGGGTAACAATAGCGAAACTCCATCTCAAAAAAATAAAAATAAAAAAGAAATAGTGATGGTTGAGCATTTTAATGTACTATAACTGTTAACCATAAGCAACAAAATAGAAAAACTGTAGTTTGGTTAGGGTGAGTGAAAAACATGGCAAAATCCCATTTCTACCAAAATACCAAAACAAACAAACAGGTGCTGCACACCTGTCGGCCCAGCCACCCAGAAGGCTGAGGCAGGAAGATCGCTTGAGCCTGGGAGGCAGAGGTTGCACTGAGCCGAGATCAAGCCTCTACCCTCCAGCCTGGGTGACCGAGTGAGACCCTGTCTTAAAAAAGAAAGAAAGAAAAAGAAATATATATATATATAGTTTGGAGAGAGTTATAGGACCATGATATTATGGGCAGAAATGTTTGTTTGTTTATTTATTTTTGAGATAGAGTCTCACTCTGTCGCCCAGGCTGGAGTGCAATGGTGCAATCTCAGCTCACTGCAACCTCTGCCTCTCGGGTTCAAGCGATTCTCCTGCCTCAGCCTCCCGAGTAGCTGGGACTACAGACGCACACTACTACGCCCGGCTGATTTTTGTATTTTTAGTAGAGACGGGGTTTCACCGTGTTGACTAGGATGGTCTCGATCTCTTGAACTTGTGATCCGCAAGCTTCGGCCTCCCAAATTGCTGGGATTACAGGCGTGAGCCACTGTGCCTGGCCATTTACATTTGATTTGAAGGAGTTCTCATTGAGAAAAGTCTATCGATTCTATTTTTATTCGTTGCAGATTATGGGAACATTTTGATGAGAAGAAATTCTAGATGACCAAAAAGAAATTTCATTAAAATGTTTATTCTGGGCCTGGAGCGGTGGCTCACGCCTGTAATCCCAGCACTTGGGAAGCTGAAGTGGGCGGATCACGAGGTCAAGAGACGGAGACCATCTTGGTCAACATGGTGAAACCCCATCTCTACTAAAATCACAAAAATTAACTGGGCGTCGTGGCGTGTGCCTGTAGTCCCAGCTGCTCCAGAAGCTGAAGCGGAAGAATCACCTGAACCCAGGAGGGAGAGGTTGCAGTGAGCCGAGATTGCGCCACTGCGCTTCAGCCTGGCGACGGAGCAAGATTCGGTCTCAAAAAAAAAAAAGTTTGTTCTGAAAACTATAAAGATAAAGGTTCTATTAATATGTTAATTTTAGGTCTACTGATAAAAGACATCATCTAGAGGAGACTGTTTACATATATTTTATAATGGAATATATCAAATGTTAAGTTGAACTGTGTGTCACATATGCAGTGAGAAAGCCTCAAAAGCCTGTTGTAACTTAAAGTAATTAATATATAAAATACAGAAGTGAGTTACTTAAGTCATTAATAAAATGACCAACAGCATTGAAATGATTTTTATGTAAATTAGTATGGGAAATAATTTCTTAAAACAGATAAAGATGCTCTTCTATATTAATATTATATCACCTCTTTATCTCTCTGCAAGAGAAATGTGTTGTCCCACAGGAAGAACAATTTTAAAGCATTAATTTGAGTACTATTGAAGATCAATTTGATAATCGAATGTTTAAAGTATGATCATATTTTTTATTCAAATATGAATATGTAAAAACTTTTAAAAATGTGGTGCTGACAGCACTGGCCGTTGTGCTTCTCTTGAAGTCTTAAAATGTTGGTTCTTACTACTGGTTGGTAAAACTGTCAGCACAAACAGTTCTCCCCAGTCTATTTTCTTTCTCCTGACTGCAAATCTCATCTGACAAATCCATGTCACTCTTGTTTCAAATTATTTCCATAAAACACCTTATACCCCTCCTGTTGTTGCCAAAATACTCTTAAAGAATACTTAGTCCTCTACATTCCAACTTTTTTTTGTAGTATCTCAGTTATAAATTGTATATAAAGTTATTTAGTCAAATACTTCAACTCCATGTTTTTGTGAAATAATCTCCATTGGGTAATTAGTAAATCCTATAAATAAAAACAAATTACATCAATTGAGAAATCTAATTACAAATTATCCTTCACTTAAAGGGTTAGTTCCACATTTGGAGGGACCTGAAGACTATAAAAGCTGTGGAGACTTTTAATAAGAAAGTAATATAAAATTTGCTCAATAGATATTGATTTAAATCAAGAAAATAATCCATGGCAAATTTTAATATTAAATAAAAGCAGATAGCTAAATGTTACAACATTCAGGAAAAATGTTTTTATTATCATTATTATGAAATAATTATATTTTTCCTGTGGTAAAACACCATCCTAACAAAAAAAATTTTTTTTGAGACAGAGTCTCACTCTGTCACCAGGCTAGAGTGCAGTGCTGCAATCTCAGCTCACTGCAACCTCTGTCTTCTGGGTTCGAGCGATTCTCCTGCCTCAGCCTCCACAGTAGCTGAGACTTACAGGCGCCCACCACCATGCCTGACTAATTTTCATATTTGTGGTAGAGACCAGGTTTCACCATTTTGGCTAGGAAGGTCTTGAACTCAGGTGATCCACCCAACTCAGCCTCCCAAAGTGCTGGGATTACAGGCGTGAGCCACTATGCCCAGCCGTTTTTTTTCTCATATTTAATATTAAAATGATTACCTTAATAGCATTTCATTAGATACATGAAATTTAAAATGCTTTAAAGTATTTCAAAAGTCTCGACTCATTTTTAAAAAATATTATTTTTAATGTTTAAAGTTATCATATTGAGGAGACACAAATCAGGATGGCCCTGGAGTCTCACTAACTCTTTTTTTGTGTGTGCATGGCTCAGAGAGCTGTCCCAGGAGGACCTGGCCAGTCTTTGTGGGGATCTGCTGTGAGCACTGCCCAGGCAGCCAGGCTTTCCCAAGGCTTCGTGTGCAGAGCTTGGCACTCTTGTATATTCTCCTTGGTGTAGTTCCAGGGCCTGAGATGAATTGATAAACTTCTTGTTTCTTAGGAAAACTTAGTGTTCCCTAACCCTTGTTAGGTTAACCCACAGATAAATACGTAAGACAAAGGGAACTTGAGATTCCCACTCTCTCAGCGTGTTTTTAGTGCCATGCAGAGCCAAGCCAGTATACCCAGAAAGGCCTGTCCCTGATAGGATCTTGGCCAGTGAGCATACAGACAGCTGTGGATGTCACTGTAGGGAGCTAACCAGGCATGGGCAGGGCACGAGGGGACTCGTGCCACACCCCACCAGGAAAGGCAGGTGATGGTCATGTGGTTGTGAACTGCCTCTCTAAAATAATAATTGGTCATAGCCAGTGCCAGGGAAAGGCAGTCTCGCTGCTGATAGAAAACACCTGCAACTTCTGATCCTCAGCTGCTTCCTGATCAGATCGCAGGAGCTGGGGGAGTGAGCTCAAGTGTTCACATTAAGAGGCAAAATGGCGGAGATTCACTGGCATATGACTTCGGGGGGCATTCTACCAGAAAAGGGACACAAGACACCAGAAGAAGGCCAGCTGGGCACTTGACCTCCAAGATGTCCACTTGCGCCTATTCTAAAGCTTTTTTTTTTTTTTTAATAAACGTTCACTTTTGCTCTAAAGCTTGGCTTCGGTCGCTTCTTCTGCCTTATGCCCCTCAATCAAATTCTTCTTCTGAGGAGGCAAGAACTGAGATTGCTGCAGACCCACATGGATCTGCTGCTGCTAGCGCTCCCAGTGCACATAAACTGTTGAATATTTGTGAATGAAAGCAACAGTGCAAAGTTCAAAACTACTTACTAGCTGGAAAGGGAAAATAGTTTGCCTTTGTGTATTCATAACAGCAAAATTTGCTGTCAACTTTCAGGACTATGAACACAGAAACCTTTTTCTCCCTTATTTTTGTTCTATTTACCAATGTTTGATAAATTCTAAAGATGTGATTAACTATATTCATAACAAATTTATACTGTTTGTTCATTTATTAAATGTTTATATAACAGTTGGTATATTTAAGATACTTTTAAAGATGATCAATCAAAAAGGAATTCCTGTCAAAAGAAACACATTAGGCTGGGTGCGGTAGCTCATCCCTGTAATCCCAGCACTTTGGGAGGCTGAGGCAGGAGATCGAGACCAGCCTGGCCAACATGGTAAAACCCTGTCTCTACTAAAAATACAAAAATTAGCCAGGCATGGTGGCACTTGCCTGTAATCCCAGCTACTGGGGAGGCTGAGGCAGGAAAATTGCTCGAACTCAGGAAGTGGAGGTTGCAGTGAGCTAAGATGGTGCCACTGCACTCCTACCTGGGCAACAAGAGTGAGACTCCATCTTGAAAAAAAAATTTTTATTCTTTCCAAAGAAACAAGACCCTGAGTCCATTTCCCAACCCACACCTGATGTTGACTCACAATACACAGCCTGGTCTGCTGTGAGCCTATCAAAGCACTGCTTCATTTAATTGTCACCTTAACTTCACACCACACTCAAGTCCTGGAAGAACTCTGTGCTGACCTCTGAGTGCTGAGCCATCCCCATGCCGCTCAGTGTGCAGTCCCTCTCACTGCACCGAGTCAGTAGCTGGCCATGGTTTTACTGCAGGGTCATCCTTGGTGTCTTAGGCTGCCTCGGGCAAAACAGTGTGCTCTGAGACTTTGCTGCAGGTAGGCTTTGCCCAGTAAACTCTATCTCATATTCACATTATGTAGTACTGGGCATGTGTGGGTTTGCACTCCCGGCTCATGACAGTCCCCTTAACCTCTTCCCCAGGATTTCCTTCTCTACCTCCTCAAGTCCCACTGATTTGAAAAGACCAAAAGCTGCAGAGTCTCAGGTCCCTCCTTCAAACCCCATGACACAGCCTCCTCTCCCAGAACGCTTAAGCCAGAGTCTCTCACTGCAGATCCTAGAACAGCCACACCCGTCTCTCCACCCACTCCAGACTCACACCCAGGTGATCACAGCCCCCAGAGTAACTATGGAGATGGAGTCCCTGGAACATGCAGATGGTGCCCCTGGGATTATGCAAAAGCAACATTCCTGGCACCTGCAGAGAACAGGGTGACATCCTAGAGCCAGAACACAGGCCTCTGGGAGGTAGGGATGTGGCCAGGCAGGCTGCCAAAACAGGATCTTTCTGACCTTCCTTCCAAAAAAGGGGCTCCTGTACTGGCGATCCCTGGGCTGATGGGCCGCTCCCTTCCTGGAGGACATGGTTTCTGTCCCAGTCGCCTGGATTTCTGTGTGTGTCCTGCTGAGGTCTTTTTTATGAGAAGCATGGTGTCCTTCCACCTGTTGGGAGCAAGAGTGACGATTGCAATATTATAATAGCAGTGGCATATTAGCAGAGAAGAAGAGAGATGAAGTGGCAAGAAAACAGGCTTCTAAATAGGAGTTTTTCTATTTAAAAAAAAGTTTACAAGTGAACTTTTATAAAGGGCCAGATAGTAAACATTTTAGGCTTTGAGAGCCACATAGACTCGTTTGCAGGGACTCAATGTTGCTATTATAGTTTGGAGGCGGCCACCAGGGTTATGTAAATGAGTTAGTCTGATTTTGTTTCAGCAAAACTTTCTTTACCAAAACAGACAATGAGTGGGCTGGGTTTGGCCCATAATCCTTAGTTTGCCAGCTCCTGCTTTTGGCTCACCCAGATCTGATTTTGAATCCTGGCTCTACTACTGATTAGCTGTAGGAGCTTGGAAGCCTCTCTGAGCCCGTTTCCTCATCTGCAGCATCGACCTCCTGGGTTCAAGTGATTCTCCCGCCTCAGCCTATTGAGTAGCTGGGATTGCAGGTGGTGCCACCACACTTGGCTAATTTTTATATTTTTAGTAAAGATGGGGTTTCACCATGTTGGCCAGTCTGGTCTCGAACTCCTGACCCCAGGTGATCTGCCAGTCTCAGCCTCCCCAAAGTGCTGGGATTACAGGTGTGAGCCACCGCGCCCGGCCCTCTCGCTCATTTTTAAGATAAACACTGCAATGGCAAGGGTTTTGTGTCATGTCCTATCAAGTCCTGACCAAGAAACCCATTTAAAAGAAACCCATAGGCCGGGCGCGGTGGCTCACGCCTATAATCCCAGCACTTTGGGAGGCCGAGGTGGGTGGATCACGAGGTCAAGAGATGGAGACCATCCTGGTCAACAAGGTGAAACCCCGTCTCTACTAAAAATACAAAAATTAGCTGGACCTGATGGTGCGCACCTGTAGCCTCAGATACTCGGGAGGCTGAGGCAGGAGAATTGCTTGAACCCAGAAGGCGGAGGTTGCGGTGAGCCGAGATTGCGCCATTGCACTCCAGCCTGGGTAATAACAGCGAAACTCCGTCTCAAAAACAAAACAAAACAAAACAAAAAAAGAAACCCATAGTTGACATTCATTAAATGTTTATTGTATAACAGGCTCCGAACTTACCGTTTACATTCATGATCTCGTTTAACCCTCACCCCAAACCCAAGAGGTAAGTGCCTTATACTCATTTTGTATGTGGGGCAACTGTGGCTGAGATCCAAAGCTGGTGAGCACTGCAGCCTGCGTTCCAGCAGAGCCACCCAACTGCAGGGCTGACCCTTGTCCAGAATAAGCGGAGAGGACGTCCAGCATTGTGCTGGGCATCTAGGATGACTTGGTTTGGCCTGACTGACGCTCTGCTCTGGATTCCTCTCCACTTTTTTCTTCCGCCCTACCAGCATCTATTTTTCAAAAATTTATTTTGAGAGTGGGCTATGAGACTGGCTAATTTTTGTATGTTTTGGTATAGACAGGGTGTTGGTGGTTGTGGGGGGTGGGTGGGGCGGTGCGTCTCGCCATGTTGCCCAGGCTGATCTCGAACTCCTGGTCTCAAGCGATCCACCTGCCTGGGCCTCCCGAGTAGCTAGGACTACAGGAGTGAGGCTCGCGCACGGCCCAAAGTCTCTTTAGTAAGAGGGAAGGATCGGGCCTAGCTTTTGCAGTTTCGCTGGCCCTTCGGCCTCTGGGGCTGTCCAACTCCCAGCCCTTGGAGGGGACACAGGGCTTGGGGCCCCGCGGGCTTCCCCAGGCCTCGCTGGAAAAACGAGTCCACCTCCGGCCCTGGCGACGACCCAAGACCTGGACGGGGCCACGGCCTGGGGAGGGCCAGGACCGCCGCTGTAGGCAAGGACCTTGCCCGGTGCGCGGCACGCAGCCGTGCCCCCCAATGCCACCCGTCCCGATCCTCACAGCCACAGCGGTTTTGTTTTCCCGGCTGAGGAGTTTCATCTTCCAGACGACGCGGGAAAGTGACGGGGCTTGGCGGAACGCAAAAATAGCCTCTTCGGCTGGAGCGGGCCCCGGCGGAGCCGGCGCGTGCGGGTACCCGCAGTCAGCAGACGTCCAGGCCCCCGTTCCCCCGGCTCCTGGCGCCGGTTCTTCCGGTCCCGGGGCGTCCCCTGCTGGCAAGGTGCGAAAAGCACCTCCACTTTCCCATGTCTGTGGCCAACACCACTGTCAAGTTAAACCTGTCTTTGAATTTGTATTCTGATCCTTTAGTTATTAATTCCCATGTAAAACAAGTTTTAACTGGGCCTAGACTTCAGTGTGGTCTTCGGTGGTCTCAGGATCCCTGGAAACGTGTGGCATGTGAATTTCTTTTTCTTTTATATATATATTTTTTATTTTAAGACGGAAGCTCGCTCTGTCGCCAGGCTGGAGTGCAGTGGCGCGATCTCAGCTCATTGCAACCTCCGCCTCCTGGGCTCAAGCAATTCTCCTGCTTCAGCCTCCCTAGTAGCTGGACTACAGGCCTGCGCCACTACGCAGGGCTAATTATTATTATTATTATTATTATTTGTATTTTTTAGTAGAGACGGGGTTTCACCATGTTGGCCAGGATGGTCTCGATCTCTTGACCTTGTGATCCGCTTGCCTCAGCCTCCCAAAGTGCTGGGATTACAGGCGTGAGCCACCGCGCCTAGCCGGCATGTGCATGTCTTAGAAAAAGTATCCATTGTTACATTTTTTTTTTTTTTTTTTTTTTGAGACGGAGTTCCGCTCTTGTTACCCAGGCTGGAGTGCAGGGGCACAATCTTGGCTCACCGCAAACTCTGCCTCACGGGTTCAAGTGATACTCCTGCCTCAGTCTCCCGAGTAGCTGGGATTACAGGCATGTGCCACTACGCCCAGCTAAATCTGTATTTTTAGTGGAGACGAGGTTTCTCAATATTGGTCAGGCTGGTCTTGAACTCCCAACCTCAGGTGATCCGCCTGCCTTGCCTCCCAAAGTGCTGGGATTACAGGCGTGAGCCACCGCGCCCGGCCTGTTTCAGCACATCTTAAAATCAGTCCATGATCCAAAGTTGAATTGCTAGCATAATACATCCAAACGGTTTTGTTAAAACTCCAAGGAATTCTGCTTTATTCTGTTAAACGCAGCCTCCAGTTTGCTCAATGTCTGCGCACACAGTTCAGTACTACATAAATCCTCTAGGTGGCAGCATAACCCTCAATATAAAAACCCGTTCTGGGCCCCTTGCGGTGGCGCGCCAGGAATCCCAGCTACAGCTGCTCTCTCTAGAGCCCAGAAGCCGGTGCAGTGCTCCAGGACTGCACCTTTGAACTGCCACTGCACTCCAGCCTGGGCAGCAGCGAGAACCTCTCTCTAAAAATAAATAAATAAATAAACAAACAAATAAATAAATAAAATAAACCCGATTAGGTGCGGTGGGTGGCTCATGCCTGTAATCCCAGCACTTTGGGAGGTCTCGGCTGGTGGATGGCTTAAGCCCAGGAGCTCGAAACCAGCCTGGACAACATGTACAGACCTCATGTCTACAAAGAAACAGCACGCGCTTGTAGTTCCAGCTACTCCGGAGGCTGAGGTGGGAGGGTCGCCTGAGCCGGGAGAGGGGGTGGGGGAGGGGGCGGGGGAGGGGAGGTTGCAGTGAGCCGCAATCGCTCAACTGCACTCCAGTCTGGGCGACAGAATCAGATGGTCTCAAAAATAAGTAAATAAATAAAGAAAGAAAAAAAAAACTTTTGGGAACCTGACCTTTTGGTCTTTGAACTAATTTTCTTCCTTCCTTCCTTCCTTCCTTCCTCCCTCCCTCCCTCCCTCCCTCCCTCCCTCCCTTCTTTCCTTTGACAGGGTCTCACTGTCACCCAAGGTAGAGTGAGTGGCACTATCACTGCAGCCTTGAACTCCTGGACTCAAGCGATCCTCTTACGTCAGCCTGCCGAGTAGCTAGATCTATAGTTCTGTGTCAGCACACCTGGCAATTAAAAACATTTCTGGGCCGCCCCGGTGGCTCACGCCGGTAATCCCAGCACTTTGAGAGGCTGAGGTGGGCGGATCACGAGGTCAGGAGTTAAAGATCAGCCTGACCAACACAGTGAAACTCTCTCTACTAAAAATACCTCGGCATGGTGGTGCGCACCTGTAATCCCAGCTACTCGGGAGGCTGAGGCAGGAGAATTGCTTGAACCGGGGAGGCGGAGGTTGCAGTGAGCCAAGACCGAAACACTGCACTCCAGCCTAGGCGACAGAGTGAGGCTCTGCCTCAAAAAAAATTTTTTTTATAGAGACAGGGTCTCACTATGTTGCTCAGGCTGGTCTTGAGTTCCTGGGCTAAGGCATCCTCTCACTTCGACCTCCCAAAGTGTTGGGATTACAGGCGTGAGCCACCATGCCTGGCCTGAATTTTCTTTTCTTTCTTTCTTTTTAATTTTTTTTAGACAGTCTCACCAGGCACCAGCCTGGAGTGCAGTGGCGAGACCTCGGTTCACTGCAACCTCCGCCTCCTGGGTTCAAGCAATTCTCCTGCCTCGGTCTCCCCCAGTAGCTGGGACTACAGGCGTGCGCCACCATGCCCAGCTAATTTTTTTGTATTTTTAGTAGAGACGGGGTTTCACCATGTTGGCCAGGATGGTCACAATCTCTTGACCTCGTGATCTGCTGGCCTCGGCCCTGGCCTGAATTTTCTTATCACTTTTTTTTTTTGTTTGTTTGTTTGGAGACTGAGTCTCAGTCTGTAGCCCAGGCTGGAGTACACTGGTATTATCTTGGCTCACTGCAACTTCCACCTCCCAGGTTCAAGCAATTCTACTGCCTCAGTCTCCCGGATAGCTGGGACTACAGGCGTGTGCCATCAAGCCCAGCTAATTTTTGTATTTTTTAGTAGAAATGGGATTTAGTTGTTATCGGACAGGCTGGTCTCCAACTCCTGATCTCGTGATCTGCCCTCCTAGGCCTCCCAAAGGCCGGGTATGGTGGCTGGGATTACAAGAGTGAGCCACCATACCCGGCCTTTTTTTTCTTTTCTTTTCTTTTCTTTTTTTGCTTTAGTGCCAAAGGATGGAACCCAGAACTGGGAGCTTCCTTCCGCTCTGTCAGTGGTTTATCTCAACATGGGCTAAATGTATGAAGGTGTTCTTCCAATCTTACTGCTGTGATTGTTGGTCCTACGTTTTGACTGCTGGATGGATTTCGGTGAGGACTCAGGGTGTAGATTCTAGCCTTCCTTGAAGGACAGATGTCCTCTCAACCAAACTAGAAGCACGCTATAACTTTACAATGTTTGTATACTTAGTCTCTGGAGCAGAGTTGGTTGAAAAGATGAAGGAATCAATGGATTATCACAAGGACTTCACAAGGTGAGGCATTGCCTGGCTTGGAAAGAGGCTTTAAATTGCCATCATGCATGGAAGTGTCATTGTACCAGCCAAATTTCTTGGTTGCAAGCAACAGAAATAAACTCTGGCTCTCTTAAGCATGAAAGTTTATTGGAATGGCATGGCACTATAATCATGAGAGTTTTTCTTAGTTTGTTTTCTGTTGTTTATAACAGTATCTGAAACTGGGTAATTTATAAAGAAAGGCATTTATTTCTTACAGTTATGAAGACTGAGAAGTCCAAGGTTGAGGAGCTGTATCTGCCAAGAGCCTTCTTGTTGGTGGTGACTCTAGGCAGTGTAAGACATCACACAGTGAAGGGGTTGACCATGCTAGCTCAGGTCTTGTTTTTTTTTTTCTTTTCTGAGGCAGAGTTTTGCTCTTGTTGCCCAGGCTGGAGTGCAGTGGCTTGATCTGGGTTCACTGCAATGTCTGCTTACCCAGTTCAAGTGATTCTCCTGCCTCAGCCTCCTGAGTACCTGGGATTACAGGCATGCACCACCACACCCAGCTAATTTTTGTATTTTTGGTAGAGATGGGGTTTCACCATATTGGCAAGTCTGGTCTTGAACTCCCAACCTCAGGTGATCCACCTGCCTCAGTCTCTTAAAGTGCTGGGATTACAGGCGTAAGCCACCAAGCCTGGCCCAGCTGCCTCACGTCTTAATTCTTCCTCTTATAAAGCCACTGATGACACTCCCATGACAGCTCATTAATCCATTAATCCACTCATGAGGGCTCTGCCCTCATGATCCAATCACTCCTAAAGCCCCATCTCAACATTGCCACTTTGGGGATTAAGTTTCAAAATGAGTTTGGCAGGGGACAAACATTCAAACCATAGCAGGTTCAAAAGCAGGTTTATATAGTTCTAAAAATTTGTTTTAATTAAAAAATTAAAAGTTAAAAAAAAATTAAAAGAAGCAGGTTCAGCACCAGGCAAAGGAAGTCCTGGATGGACAAGAAGTAGGAAGCACAACCATCGCCTTTCAGCATGAAATGTCTGGCTAGGTCCCCAGCACCGTCACTGTCCACCTCCACAGCGATGGGCAGTGTCCTGATTTGGGCTGTTCTCTCGCCTTTGCATCATAGGTTCTGCCTTTGCATCATATATCAAAGGGTGGATTGACCCTGACAGAAGATAAGTCACATTCCAAAGCCCCAGTTGCCAAAGTGTGAAGCTGGGAGGATCTCCCTGATACAACTCCCGGGCGGAGGAAATACCCCGCATCCCACCACTCACACACTGGAGCGTCCTCCAGCCCGCTGGGCAGGCGTCACAGGGGCGAGTCATCTACCTGCTCCGGGCAAGTCCTGCACAGCCCTTGCTGCCAGCCTCTGCACCGGGAGTTTTGTGTTTTGTTTTTTTAATCACTGCTCATTTCTTCTTTTTGACTTATTGGACTAGCCATGAAGATTGCAGGCATTCTTGGCCTTTCAGTAGGAATGTTTCTAATGTTTCACCATGGAGTGTTAAAGTTTGCTGAAGGTTTCTGGTAGCTCGATTATCTATTTGGTTTGAGAATTTTCCGTGAATTCCTAAGCTCAATAAGAGTTGTTTTGTTTGTTTGTTTTATCTTATTTTGTTTTGAGACAGAGTCCTGTTCTGTCACCTAGGCTGGAGTGCAATGGCACGATCTCAACTCACTGCAACCTCTGCCTCTCCTGGTTCAAGCCATTCTCCTGCCTCAGTCTCCTAGGCAGCTGGGACTACAGGCACCTGCCACCACACCCAGCTAATTTTTGTATTTTTAGTAGACATGGGGTTTCACTATGTTGACCAGGCTGGTCTCAATCTCCTAACCTCAAGTGATCTGCCTGCTTCAGCCTCCCAAAATGCTGGGATTACAGACGTGAGCCACCAAGCCTGGCCACTAAGAGTTTTTGAAAAGAGAAATCAGTATGTATTTTATGAAGTGATTTAGGGTACAACATTTTCCTCTCTTAATGTGTTACAACAACAGAGAATGACCTTGACAAATGTTCTAATGTGAACCAGTCCTGTATTTCTGAGATTAATTCATTCAGCAATTCATTCATTCAACAAATATTTATTGAATGCTTATTGTGTACAAGTATGTTCTCAGCACTGAGGAGGAACAAAAGAGAATCAACAGAACAGCAATGAATAAAATATAATCAAAATACCTGCGCCATCCCACCCTGAACAGGCCTGATCTCTCCTGCTCTCAGAAGCTAAGCAGGGGTGGGCCTGGGTAGTATTTGGGTGAGAGGACTAAAAGTGGCTACCTGCAGGAAGCACCCATTCTAGTTGGGGGGCAACAGAGAATTTTTGTTAAAGAAAACGTATTCTGGAGAAAAAACTTGGAAAGGGAATATGAAGATAAGTGTGTTTGTGTGATTTTTTTTTTTTTTTTTTGAGACCGATTCTCTCTCTGTCGCCCAGGCTGGAGTGCAGTGGTGCGATCTTCACTCACTGCAACCTCTGCCTCTCAGGGTCAAGCAATTCTCCTGCCTCAGCCTCCTGAGTAGCTGGGATTACAGGTGCATGCCACCACACCTGGTTAATTTTTGTATTTTTAGTAGAGACAGGGTTTCACCAAGTTGACCAGGATGGTCTGGATCTCTTGACCATGTGATCCACCCATCTCGGCCTCCCAAAGTGCCGGGATTACAGGCGTGAGCCACCATGCCTGGCCAAATTAATGATCTTTTTTGTTTGTTCGTTTTTTAAGACAGTTTCGCTCTTGTTATCCAGGCTAGAGTGCTGGAGTACAGTGTCACGACCTCAGCTCACTGCAACCTCTACCTCCTGGATTCAAGCGATTCTCCTGCCTCCGCCTCTCGGGTAGCTGGGTTTACAGGCATGTGCCACCACACAAGGCTAATTTTTTGTTTTTGTTTTTGTTTTTTTTTTTTTTTGAGACGGAGTTTCGCTCTTGTTACCCAGGCTGGAGTGCAATGGCGCGATCTTGGCTCACCGCAACCTCCGCCTCCTGGGTTCAGACAATTCTCCTGCCTCAGCCTCCTAAGTAGCTGGAGCTAATTTTTTGTATTTTTAGTAGAGATGGGGTTTCACCATGTTGACCAGGATGGTCTTGATCCCTTGACCTCGTGATCCACCCGCCTCGGCCTCCCAAAGTGCTGGGATTACAGGCGTGAGCCACCGTGACTGGCCAAATTTTTGTATTTTTAGTAGAGACTGGGTTTCACCATATTGGCCAGGCTGGTCTCAAACTCCTGACCTTGTGATCCACCCGTCTTGGCCTCCCAAAGTGCTGGGATTACAGGCGTGAGCCGCGCCTGGCCTGTTTGTGTGATTTTTAAACATGATGGTTAGGAAGGAAGTGTAGGAGAGAGCCAGGTGACTTCCTGCAGAAACATTCCTGGCAGAGGGGACAGCAAATACAAAGGCTCTGAAGAAGCAAAATCTGGGGTGTTCAGGAATCAGGACAGTTGCAGGGCTGGAATGGAGGGAGCAAGGGGAAAGAAGTGGAAGGCGATCATGGGCAGATCATGTAGGTCACTGGAAAGACTCTGGCTTTTAATCTGCCAGATTAAAACGTGAACCATGACAGGGTTTTGAGCAGAGCAGGGACAGGATGTGACTTACACTTTAAAAGGATCCCTCTGACTGCTCTGTAGACTACGCTGAGGTGGAGTGAAAACAGAACTGAAGAGACCAGTGAGGAGAAGGCTGCAATATGATTCAGGTGAGAGAGGAAGAGGGCCTGGACCAGGTGGTAGCAGGGGAGTTGATGAGAGCTAACTGGATTTGAGGGTCAACTGCAGATGCAGAAAGATTAGATATGGTGTGTAAAAGAAGAGTCAAGAACTAGCCAGGCGCGGTGGTCACTCCTGTAATCCCAGCACTTTGGGAGGCTGAGGTGGGCAGATCACGAGGTCAGGAGATCGAGACCATCCTGGCTAACATGGTGAAACCCCGTCTCTACTAAAAATACAAGAAAATGAGCCAGGTGTGGTGGCACGCACCTATATCCCAGCTACTCGGGAGGCTGAGGCAGGAGAATCACTTGAATCCAGGAGGCAGAGGTTACAGTGAGCCGAGATCTTGCTACTGCACTCCAGCCTGGGTGACAAGAGTGAGACTCCATCTCAAAAAAAAAAAAGAATGACTGCAAAGTTTTTGCCTCCAGGTTAGATTTGACATTAACTAAGACGGTGGAGACTGCAGGAAAGCAAGTTTAGGGAGAAAAGTAGGAATTGACTTTTGAGCATATTACCCATTTGAGATGCTATTTACAAGTTGGATATATGAGTGTGGAGTTGGGAGGAGAACACCCACCCAGCAAGAGATAGAAATATGGATCCATCAGTCTACAGATGGCATTTAAAGCCACAAGACAGGAGGAGTTTATGAGGGGAGTGAGTATAGGCAGAGAGGCTATCTGAAGCCTGTACTCCAGGGCACTTTGAGGTCAAGAGGTCAGGAGGAAGAGGAAGAACCAGCAAAGGAGACTGAGCCTGTACAGCCTGAAGCAGCAACAGACTCACAAAAATGTCCTGAGAAAAGTTTTGTATTTTGTTTTTTTTTGAGACAGGTTCTCACTCAGGCTGGAGTGCAGTGGTGCAATAATGGCTCACTGCAGCTGAGGCGGGAGGCTCAAGTGCTCCTCCTGCCTCAGCCTCCTGAGTAGCTGGAACTACAGGTGCATGCCATCACACTGGCTACTTGTTAGTTTTTGTAGAGATAGGGTCTTGCGATGTTGCCCAGGCTGATGTTGAACTTCTGGGCTCTCATGATCCTCCCACCTTGGCCTCCCAAAGTGTTGGGATTACAGACATGAGCTATCATGCCTGGCTGAGAAAAGTCCTTTTTTTTTAATTTTTATTTTGAGATAAAGTCTCGCTCTTATTGCTCATGATGGAGTGCAATGGCATGATCTCAGCTCACCACAACTTCGGCCTCTCGGGTTCAAGCAATTCTCCTGCCCCAGCCTTCTGAGTAGCTGGGATTATAGGCATGCACCACCATGCCTGGCTAATTTTGTATCTTTTAGTAGAGATGGGGTTTCCCTATGTTGGTCAGGCTGGTCTCGAATTCCTGACCTCAGGTTATCCACCCATCTCAGCCTCCCCAATGCTGGGATTACTGGCATGAGCCACAACACCTGGCTGAGAAAAGCAATTTTTTTTTTTTTGAGACGGAATTTTGCTCTTGTTACCCAGGCTGGAGTGCAATGGAGCGATCTCGGCTCAGCACAACCTCCGCCTCCTGGGTTCAGGCTATTCTCCTGCCTCGGCCTGAGTAGCTGGGATTACAGGCATGTGCCACCATGCCCAGCTAATTTTTTGTATTTCTAGTAGAGATGGGGTTTCACCATGTTGACCAGGATGGTCTCGATCTCTTGACCTCGTGATCCACCCCCCTCGGCTTCCCAAAGTGCTGGGATTACAGGTGTGAGCCACCATGCCTGGCGGAGAAAAGTATTTTTAAGAACAGGGAGTGAGGCTGGGCGTGGTGGCTCATGCCTGTAATCCAAGCACTTTGGAGGCCAAGGCGGGTGGATCACCTGAGGTCTGGAGTTCAAGACCAGCCTAACCAATATGGTGAAAACCCGTCTTTAAAAAAAAAGGACAGGGAGTGATCAGCCAGGCCAAATGCTGCTGAAAGATGGAGTAAAATTAGGAACTGAACATTGACCATTGCAAGTGGCAGTGCAGAGGTCATTTCATGGAGTGACTGGGGCGAGAGTCTGCTAGAAGGACTCAGCAGAGAATGGGAGGAGACAAATAGAGTCAGCACACAGAGATAACGCTTTCAGAAATTTTACAGAGAATGGAAAGAAACATGTGAGGGGGAGAAGTGAGGCTAAGAGATTTTACCGCATGGGAGAAACGTTACTAAATTTATATATTGTTGGGAGTCACCCGGGGAGGGGAGGAACTGATGGTGCAGGGGTGCAGAGGAGCTGCTGCGGCCCCATCTGAGAAGCCACGGGTGGTGGATCCAGAGCTCCAGAGAAGCCTGGTTTTGGCTCTCAGCCCTGACCGTCGATCCATGGTGAGAGGAGAAGACACAGGGTTGGGGCACAGATGTTGGGAAGTGTGTGGTTTTGCCTGTGCTGGGAGGTGGAGGTCCACTCTTAAATACTCCTGGTTTCTCAATGATCAGAAATGAGATTAGCAGCTGAGGCTAAGGATGGAGGAGGAAGTGTTGGAGGTTTGAGGAAAGAGGAGAAAGTCTGAACAGCTTTTCTGAAAAGAAAGCAAGAGAGAGAGAAAGAAAGAGGGAGAATGCTGAAGAGCAACACAGAAGAATTTTTAGGAAGGAAAAAGGGCTGTGTGATCATGAATTTTGAAGCGAAACTGTTTTTTTTTCCCCAGGCGCACTGAGCTGAATGGGTGCAGGTTCCAGCTTATAAATATTTGCTCTGTTTATTGGCCTTTTTCACAGAACCAATATTTTGCTTTAGGCCTGTAATCCCAGCACTTTGGTAGGATGAGGCAGGCAGATCACCTAAGGTCAGGAGTTCAAGACTAGCCTGACCAACATAGTGAAACCCCATCTCTACAAAAACCACAGAAAAATTAACCAGGCATGGTGGCGGGCATCTGTAATCCCAGCTACTTGGGAGGCTGAGACAGGAAAATCGCTTGAACCTGGGAGGCAAAGGTTGCCATGAGGTTGCAGTGATCATGCCAGTGCACTCCAGCCTGGGCAACAGAGCAAGACTCCATCTTAAAAAAAATTTGCTTTATTGACCAGGTCAAATATTTTTTTTCTCCCTTTAACTTCTGCCTTTATTAATTATTTCCTTAAGGTCTCCCAGCTTCGGGAGTTGAACATTTGATTCCTTTATTATTAGGGGTTTCCTTCTTTGTTTTTGTTTTTATTTCATTTTATTTGAGACAGAGACTTACTCTGTTGCCCAGGCTGGAGTGCAGTGGTGAGATCTTGGCTCACTGCAACCTCTGACTCCTGGGTTCAAGGGATTCTCCTGCCTCAGCCTCCCAGGTAGCTGGGACTACAGGTGCGTGCCACCATGCTCAGCTAATTTTTTGTATTTTTAGTAGAAACGGGGCTTTACCATGTTAGCCAAGATGGCCTCTATCTCCTGACTTCTTGATCTGCCTGCCTTGGCCTCCAAAAGTGCTGGGATTACAGGTGTGTACCAGCATGCCTGGCCTCTTTCTTAGTTTCCAGTAAATTCACATAAAGTAATAAATTCTCCTTTGAGTTGCTTTTGTCAATATCTTGCAGGGTTTGATAGATACTTTTCATGTTAAAAGGTCTTTTCTTTTTCTTTTTTGTAAGTAAATAGAGATGGGTTCTGTCTCTGTTACCCATGCAGGTCTCAAACTCCTGGGCCCAAGTGATCCTCCCAGGCCTCAGCCTCCCAAAGTGCTGGGATTACAGGCATGAGCCACTGTGCCCGGCCTCATGTTGACATTTCTATCTAAAGAGTCTGTAATTTTGATATTTATTCCTTCTTTTCTCTCTGACTTGAGTACTTTATTTTTTTAAGTTTTGGCTAATTTCTAATTTTATTTTATTGGGGTCAGTAAGTATGCTCTATGTGACTGTTGCTTTCTGGTAATTTTTTGAGTTTTTTTTTTTTTAATTTTTCAGAGCTTTTTTGGCCCTAACATTTGGGCATGGATATAGCACTGTAAACTCATTCTTTAAACAGATAGCAATGAAATATAAAAAGAGCAAAATTTACTTATTTAAGTATACTCAAAGACATGAAACATATTTCTATGGACTGAACACCAAGTGGGGACTTGGCCTGAAGACATTAAAGCACTGGACTCAGGTAGGGAAGGCTGGGAGTTTGACTCTGGGTAATAGGAACTAAAACTGCCCACAGACGACAAAGCAGTAGACCTGGGACAGGATTCCTGGCTCCAGAATGAAGAAAGAGAAAGTTGTGCTGATCCCTGCCTAGAGCTAAAGCTTAGGCTTTTAGGGAGTGGGGGTGGTGGGGGAAATGAGCTAAGTACAATGACTGAAAGGGTCCCAGAGGCCTGGTGGAGAGAATGGTAGCATTGCTGGGCAGGGTGGATCAAGGCTGCCCAGGTGAAATAAGCCTGCAAATAGAAATCCCAAATTCAACAATCCAAAGATAAGCACACAATAAGTAGGGTGGCATATCTCCTGCTTTCCCAGAAATAATCTCAGTGCACAATGCTAGTCCCAGCATCATACTACTGTCAGCCTCTTTCATTCTTACAGTTCCTGGTTTGGATGATCAATTACATGGTCACCTAACATATGAAATGAAAATAGTAGAACAAGGCTGGGACACAGTGGCTCATGCTTGTAATCCTAGCACTTTGGGAGGCCGAGGTGGGAGGATCACTTGAGGCCAGGAGTAAGAGGCCAGGTTGGGCAACATATGGAGAGCCTGTCTCTACAAAAACATTAAAGGTAACTGGACATGGTGGCATATGCCTGTAGTCCCAGCTACTCAGGAGGCTGAGGCAGGAGGATCACTTGAGCTCAGGAGTTGGAGGTTATAGTCAGCCATGATTGCACCACTGCACTCCAGCCCGGTCAAAGCAATACCCTGTCTCTAAAAAAATAAAAAGAATAGGCCAGGCGGGATGGCTCACGTCTATAATCCCAGCACTTTGGTAGGCCGAGGTGGGCAGATCATGAGGTCAGGAGATCAAAACCATCCTGGTTAACACCGTGGAACCCTGTCTCTACTAAAAATATGACAGATTAGCCAGGCATGGTGGCACATGCCTGTAGTCCCAGCTACTTGGGAGGCTAAGGCAGGAGAATTGCTTGAATCCAGGAGGTGGAGGTTGTGGTGAGCTGAGATCATGCTACTGCACTCCAGACTGAGCAACAGAGTGAGATTCCGTCTCAAAAAAAGAAAGAAAGACAAAAATAATAAAAAAAATTAGCTAGGCATGGAATCAAACACCTGTAATCCCAGCTACTCAGGACTGAGGCTGGGGGATCACTTGAGTCCAGGAGATCGAGGCTGCAGTGAACTGAGGTCGTGCCAGTGCACTCCAGCCACGAGGACAGATAGAGGCCCCGTCTCAAAAAAAGCAAGAGTTGGGGGCTGACTTAGCATTTAGATGTAGATTACATATGTATGGCTTTAAATATAGCTCATGATTTCTGATGTAAAGCATTTTCATCATTTTTATTTTATAGATATTCTAAAATTTTGGTTTTGATTTGTCTTAATGTAGTTTTAAAATTTGAAGTGGGAAGTACGAGAGTTTTATTTATTTAATTATTTTTCCCTGAGATGGAGTCTTGCTCTGTTGCCCAGACTAGAGTGGACACGATCTCTGCTCCCTGCAAACTCCACCATCCAGGTTCAAGTGATTCTCCTGCTTCAGTCTCCTGAATAGCTGGGATTACAGGCATGTACCACCATGCCTGGTTAATTTTTGTATTTTTAGTAAAGATGGGGTTTCACCATGTTGGCCAGGCTGGTCTCGAACTCCTGACCTCATGATCTGCTCATTTCGGCCTGCCAAGGTGCTGGGATTATAGGTGTAAGCCATCTGTGCCCCGGCCCAGAGTTTTAAAATGTCCAGGTGGTAGAGACTTTTGTTTCTGATTTTGTTATTAATTTTTAGTTTTATTTCATTGTGATCAGAGATCGGTGTTTTCTGTACCATTCTTTTTTTTTTTTTCTTCAAGAGATAGCGTCTTGTTCTGTTATGCAGGCTAGAGTGCAGAGGCACAATTATAGCTTATTGCAGCATCAACCTGCTGGGCCCAAGTGATTCTCCTGCCTCAGCCTTTCAAGTAGCTGGGACTAAGGTGTGAATCACCATGTCTGGCTCATTTATTTTTTATATTAAAAAAAAAATTTTTAGAGATGGTGTCTCACTATGTCGGCTGGGCTGGTCTTCAACTACTGACCTCAAGTGATCCTTCCACCTTGGCCTCCCAAAGCACTGGGATTATAGGCATGAGCCACTGTACCTGGCCTGGATTCCAGTTCTTATTCTTATTATTTTTTTTCTGTGTCCAGCCTGTAACACTTTTTACTTTTGAAATACTTGTTTTTTCTTTGCAGCATAAAATGGAGTCAATTTTTGTGAATGTTTGATGGGCACTTGAGCGTAGTGTGTCCTCTTTGTTTTCAACATGCAAATTTTGACAGTATCAATGAGATATAATTTGTCGATGATATTATTTATGCTTTCTGTGACCTTAGATGTATTTTGATCTAACATAATCTGAAGAAGGTAAATTAGAATCTTGTGTTACTATTGTGTTTTAATTTCTCCTTATTTCTCTGAAGTCCTGCTTTATAAATAGCACCATGTTACTTGTGCGTAAATATTCACTTGTCTTATATTCTTGGGAATTGCCCCATTTCATCATAAAATTACCTTTCTTGTCTCATTTCATGTATTCAACCTTTGCCCTGAATTTAACTTTGTCTGATATTATGACAGCCCTGCTGAATTTTGTTTGTTACCCCAATAAATCTTTGCTCCATCTTTTCTGAACCCTTTATTTTAGGTAAATCCATTGAATTAGAGAACCAAGTTTTGCTTTGTGATTAAATCTGCAAGTCTTTATCTTGCCATAGATGAGTTGAGCCCTGTTTGTGTGACAGCTATATTATGCTATGTTTCATAGCCTTTTGGGGTCTTTTTTCACTCTTGTATTGCATATTTTGTGTTTATTGTGTTTTGTGTTTCTTCTGATAATTTGGAAGGTTTGTATTTTTATTTACTTATTTATATTTTGTTTTATTTATTTATAACCATACTCTGCAATATGCATCATCTTCTATTTCTTCCAACTGTCTGTTAACTCCCTATTCTGAATAAAGGCGATGTTGCACTTTTCCTCTTTTTCCTTTTTTTGAGACGAAGTTTTACTCTTGTTGTCCAGGCTGGAATGCAATGGTGTGATCTCAGCTCACCATATTCCCCACCTCCTAGGTTCAAGTGATTCTCCTGCCTCAGCCTCCCAAGTAGCTAGGAGTACAGGCATGAGCCACCACTGTCAGCTAATTCTGTATTTTTAGTAGAGACATAGTTTCTCCATGTTGGTCAGGGTGGTCTCGAACTTCCAACCTCAGTTCATCTGCCTGCCTTGGCCTCCCAAAGTGCTGGGATTACAGGGGTGAGCCACTGTGCCTGGACCTTCACTCTCTTTTCTTCTCCTCACCTAATGTAAATGATTT
Source organism: Callithrix jacchus (assembly GCF_049354715.1). NCBI lineage: Eukaryota > Metazoa > Chordata > Mammalia > Primates > Cebidae > Callithrix > Callithrix jacchus. The sequence goes on from NC_133506.1 coordinate 62,648,566, forward strand.
TATCCTTCTTTAGTTTTGCTTTTTAAAATTAACTACATTTATAAATATCTTTATCACTTGATTTTTAAATCCGCTTTGAATGATATATTTTGATTCCTAGACATAAAAGATGTTAATTATACCATTTATACGTTAGTAGGTTTATAAAATCATACATTCTGCTCTGTAACCATAATCCTACATTTGTTTTACTTCTACTTCTGCAGTTAAAAGATTCAGGATTATTACTATCAACAGTTATTTTACCATAGTTTTTTCCCCACCCGTTTTGTGGTAAGTTAATGATCCCGCCTTAGTAGTTTATTCAAGAATAATTTATAGAGCAGGGTATGGTGGCTCATGCTTGTAATCCCAGCACTTCGGGAGGCAGAGGTAGGAGGATCGCTTGAGGCCAACAGTTCAAGACCACCCTGAGCAACATAGTGAGACCCTGTCTCTACAAAATAATTTAAAAATTTCCCAGACATAGCAGCGTGTACCTATAGTCTCAGCTACTCAGGAGACTGAGGCAGGATTGCAAGAGCCCAGAAGTTTGAGGCCACAGTGAGCTATGACTGTGCCACTGCACTCCAGTCTGGGCAACAAAGTAAGACCCTGTCTCTTTAATGATTTATGAAAATTGTGTTCCCTGAGTTTTTCATGTTTAAAAATATTTGTTGCCTTTGTCCTGTAAAAGTTTAAGTATAAATTTCTTGGGTAGTATTTTATTTCTTGAAGAATGTTTAAGTATTGTCTTCTAGAATTGAATGTTGCTATAATGACATCAGAAGTCAGCCTGATTTATTTTTCCTTAAAAGTGAGGTAACTGCTGTGCTGTTCCAAGAATTATCTCTTTGTTTACAAAATCCAGAAATCTCACTGTTATACATTTTGGAATTATTATTCTGGGCCAATATTTCCTGGGACACAAATGACTCTATGGATTTAATTCCTCTCTCTTTTTTTTGGGGAAATAGAGTCTCACTGCAACCTAGGCTCACTGCAACCTCTGCCTCCCAGGTTCAAGGAATTCTTCTGCCTCAGCCTCCCGAGTAGCTGGGACTACAGGGGCACGCCACCACGCCTGGCTAATTTTTTATTTTTGTATTTTTAATAGAGATGAGGTTTCACCATGTTGGCCAGGCTGGTGTCAAACACCTAACCTCAAGTGATCCATCCTCCTTGGCCTCCCAAGTGCTGGGATATAGGTATAGTGAGCCACCATGCCTGGCCTCAATTCCTCTTTCTATTTCATAATTTTTCTTAAGTTAAAAAAATTTATTCTAATATGTTGTTTCAGTGTTCTAAGATGCATAAAGCACCCTATTCCCAGGTCTGCCCCCACCTTGGTAGATGGCTCTGGCTTTCTCCCGCTTGATCTCAAGTGACTCTGTCAGCCTCCACCTGGTTTATGGTTTGGAGTTTTAATCTGTAGTTTTAATAAAGATAGTTCTTATGTTTGTGTTTCTTGTATTCCTTTGTACTCTTGGGTAATTTGCAAGATCCCCACACCTACACCAGAAGTCCATTTTCAATCATTTTCTTCAGGCTGTTTATTTTATTTTATATTTATTTATTTATTTTTTGGGATCGAGTCTTGCTGTGTTGCCCAGGCTGGAGTGTAGTGGTGCGATCTCAGCTTGCTGCAACCTCTGTCTCCTGGGTTCAAGAGATTGTCCTGCCTCAGTCTCCCAAGTAGTTGGGATTATAGGCACCCATCATATTTTAATTTTTTCAGAGACAGGGTCTTGCTTTGACCAGGCTGGAGTGCAGTGGTGCAATCATGGCTGACTATAACCTCCAACTCCTGAGCTCAGGTGATCCTCCTGCCTCAGCCTCCTGAGTAGCTGGGACTACAGGCACATGCCACCATGTCCAGTTACTTTTAATGTTTTTGTAGAGACAGGCTCTCCATATGTTGCCCAGCCTGGCCTCTTACTCCTGGCCTCAAGTGATCCTCCCACCTCGGCCTCCCAAAGTGCTAGGATTATAAGCATGAGCCACTGTGTCCCAGCCTTGTTCTACTATTTTCATTTCATATGTTAGGTGACCATGTAATTGATCATCCAAACCAGGAACTGTAAGAATGAAAGAGGCTGACAGTAGTATGATGCTGGGACTAGCATTGTGAACTGAGATTATTTCTGGGAAAGCAGGAGATATGCCACCTTGCTTATCATGTGCTTATCTTCTTTGGATTGTTGAATTTGGAGTTTCTTTCTTTCTTTCCTTCCTTCCTTCCTTCCTTCCTTCCTTCCTTCCTTTCTTTCTTTTCTTTCTTTCTTTCTTTCTTTCTTTCTTTTTTTTTTTGAGGTGCTGTCTCACTCTGTTGCCCAGGCTGGAGTGCAATGGTGGGATCTCAGCTCACTGCAACCTCCACCTCCCGGGTTCAAGCAACTCTCCTGCCTCAGCTTCCTGAGTAGCTGGGATTACAGGAGCCTGCCATGCCCGGCTAATTTTTGTATTTTTTTAGTAGAGGTAGGGTTTCACCAGGCTGGTCTTGAACTCCCTACCTCAGGCTGTTTGGCCTCCCAAAGTGCTGGGATTAGCGGCGTAAGCCTCTGCACCTGGCCCTGAATTTGGAGTTTCTGTTGGCAGGCTTATTTCAACTGGGCGGTCTTGATCCACCCTGCCCAGCAATGCTACCATTCTCTCCACCAGGCCTCAGGGACCCCTTCACTTATTTCACTTCTTTCTTACTCTGAAAGAAAGCAGAAAAAAAGGAATAAAGATAAAAGCAGAAATAAGTAATTAGAAATGTTAAAAAGTTTAGCCTAAAGCTGCCTCCTTACATATTTTAAGTTCAACCTGTTGGTTCCTTCCTACATAGTAAACTGTAACCTAACAATGTGCAAACAGACTGTAACTTACTCTTCTGCCATCAGCTGTTCAAACCCTGTTCAATAAGGCAAAAGCTGAGCTGTAACCCATCTGGCTGTTTCTGCACCTTGCTTTCATTTTCTGTATGTACTTTCTTTTTTCTGTCCATAAATTCTCTCTGACCACGTGGCAGTGCTGAAATTACTCTTAACCTATTTTGCTTTAGGGCAGCTGCCAGATTTAGGAATCGAATCATTCTGTGCTCCAACTGTGTCTTCAGTTTTCTTTAACAGGGAACAACAACAACAAAAATAGTAGATGAAGCTTCAAGTTAGGCTAAAAAGAAAGGAAAAAAAGAAAAAGAAGAAAAGGAGAAAAATAGTTTTAAAAGAAGAAAAAAATCTTCAGTATAACTGAAAACATAAATCTAAGAGTTGGTTCTTTGAAAAAACAATATCATTTTAAAAGTTAACACAATAAAGAAAGCAAAAATACCCAGAATAAGGTATTTGGAAGTTAAAAGGTTCAAAAAAGACTACTTTCCTCAACTTTATGCACACACACTTGAATGTCTGGAAAATAAAGGCTAATTTGTTTTAAGAAATACATGCTTTCTCAAAATTAACTCTAGAAGAATTTTTAAAATGTAAATTATAAAATTGCCACAAAAAAACCATTGGTAGCCTTCAAAGGTACCTTCCCCAAAGAAAGCATCAGGCTGGAAGGGACATTTTCAACTAGGGAAAGGTTAAACCTCAAAAAAATAGATAATTTTAATGTTAATGCTCCTTAAATTGTTCAGAGTACAAGGAAAAAGCCAAAGTGCCTAATTTTTTTTTTTTTTGGTAGAGATGGAGGTCTATGTTTCCTAGACTGGTCTCGAACTTCTGGCCTCAAGCACTCCTCCTATCTTGGTTCCAAATATTTTGTGATGTGAGCATAAAATTTGGTTGATTCTGAAACCTAACAACATTAGACATTCAAAAGAAAATTATTGCCCATTTCATTTTTGAATATCAACGCAAAACTTACAAAATATTAGCAAACAGAATCGAACAGTATATTTTTAAAAATAAGACAAGTTTATTGCAGGGATAAACTGGATTTTTTATTAGGAATTTATTATAACTAGGACTCATGACTTTGGTATGGGGAAATTCACGGTCACCCGGTTTGCTCATGCTTAGAGACATCTTCCTCCTCTTTCTCTCCTCCTTTCCAGTGAAAATTTCTTCAAGTTTCCTCTATGAAAGCAAAGCTTCATCCCTCTTCTTTTGTTCTTTCCTCCTCTCCTCTCAGAACAAAGGGGTTGCTGCTGACCAGCCCAGGCCTTCTTATTTGGGCCGGGGTCATTCTTCCTTGGGGGAGTCCTGTCCTTCAGGTGGGATATCCAGACCTCCCTAGATGTCCGCGGGGCGGCGGGGAGGGGCAGCACCGTCCCTGGTGGAGAACCGCTGGTCTAGGCTCGCCCCTCTACCTGTGCACCGCGTCCTGCCAGGGTTGGTTAGTCTCCCTGGATCCGCTCCTTCCTCCTCGTTTGATCCTCACGCCCTCAAATATGACCAAAGGTCCTGTTATTTCACTAAGGTCTTAGGCCACTTCCATGTCAAGAAACACAGTGGCACTTTCCAGCCCCTGGCCATGAGGTACCCTGGAGAAGGAGCGGTGAGGGAAGGAAGATGCTGATTGGGATGTTGACCTTGCAGAGTTCCAGGCGCCTCCGCGGTGTCCTGGAGGAGGCGCTGGGCGGGAGGGTGCAGCGGAGCGGGGGTGGGGGGGGCCGGGGACGCGGGGGCCAGGTGCAGCGAACGCCACAGGCCTGACTGGGCCCCTTGCAGTGGGGGAGGTGAGGCCGTGAGCATAGCTCTCACACTGGAGGGCGCCTCAGAATGACTTGAAGGGCTCGCGAGCCTGCGGACTCCTGGATCCACCTTCAGGCTGTTAGTGCAGGAAAAACCGAAGAGCCTCGATGGGACGAATACTGAATTTTCTCGGTTCCCAGATGAGGCTGAAGCTGCTGGTCCCGGCACCACCCTTAGAAAACCGCCGGTCTAGAGTGCGGAAATGGGTCCCAGGTCTGGTCTGGGGCGCCCCAACATCGATTATCTGCGACTGGAGGATGAGCAGCTAGGGAAAGGAGACCCGGAGCGTCGAGAGGTGTCCCCAGCCGCCAGCTGAAGGAGGACGGCGCAGGCGGAAGTGCCGGCGGCGGTGCCGGGACTACAGCTCCCAGCGAGCCCCGCGCGGCTCGCGCTCGCCCCCTGGCGGCGCTGGCGGGAGGCGCCGGTGGAGCGCGCGTCCCTCGCCTTAGCATCAGTGAGCGCCGGGAGCCGTGGTGGTTGCGGGCTGCGGCGCTGAGCCAGCAGAGCCGGTGAGTAGGAGCCGCACTGCCCGCCTGCCCGCCCGCCTGCCGGCTCTCTGCGCCTCAGCCGGCTGGTCTGCACGGCTGGGTGGGCGAGCGCGGGGGTCCGGCAGTCCGTCGCGGGGGCATGGGACTGCCTTTCTGGGGAGGCGCGCTGCGTCTTTGCCGCGGGGGCCCCGGTGCCCTCGGCGCGGGTCCTGTCCCTAGCCCAGTAGGAACGTCCTGTCCCGTCCTGCCCGACCCGGAGCGGAGGGACCGGTGCCACAGGTGGCCGCGGCAGGTGGCCGCCTCCTCCCCTCCATGCCTGAGGGTTGTCGCAGGGACCCGGGACTGAGGGCCAGGTGGCTTCCAACAGCTGCGGCCCTGGCGGCCACCCCAGCCGCGGTGGGACAGGTGGGCGGGCACGCCTGGCCCCGGCTCCTGGATCCCAGGAGCCTCTCGCACCCTCCCTGGTGCTGCCCTGGGGGTGCTGCGTGGTGCAGAGAACCGGGAAGCCCTTGGCCCTCGGCGTCCACCGCGCTCCCGCCCCTTCCTGCCCGGGGTGGCCAGAGAAGGGTGCGGGCTGCGCATCCCGGGTCAGCTGGGGCATCGCGGCGCAGTGCATCTGGCGGGCCCGGGGGAGCGCGCGGTGCCCGTGGGTGTCCCGGTGGTGCGGACCTGCGGGGGTGCGGCGGTAAAGACCTCCTTCCCCAGCGTCTGTGCAAGAAAATTAGTGTTATGTGCTTGCCTTTTTTTTTTTTTTTTTTTTTTTTAAGGAAGTTTGACTCTGAATATCTTATTTTGCTGGAGCCCCATTTGCCAGGATGTAAGTTTATGTAATAAACGGCATACAGTTGGGAAAAAAAATCTTCCTGTGAAGGTGCTCTTCCTTGCCCTCTGCAGGAAGAATTACGCCGAGCTGGTGACAGGCTTATCCACCAGTAACTGTAGGAGCTGCAGGCAGCAGATAAAGTGTTTTTTGAGTAGGGCGCAAGTCAGCCCTTCAGGACAATTTTTGTTTTGGAAAGATTCTGTTATCCAGTTTCAAACACCGTGTTCTTTCAGTGTTGTAGATGGGGGAGGAGGAAAGAGCAAAGGCTTGTCAATCCTAATACCTCAACAGAAATTAGCTTTGCAGGATTAACTCTCCAAGCAATCGAGCTGAATTTGGCAGCCCAAACTACAGTTGAAGCTGAGCCTCCATACTAAACCCTGTCTCAGTTTTCATAGTTTTTCAGTTGATTGGTTTGCCTCTTCCAAATGGGTGATCTTACTGTCTGTTAACAGATATTTCGCACCTTTGTACTTTACACGTTAAAGTTACAAGTTAACTCCAGATTTTTTAATGATCGCTATTCTAACTGGCGTGAGATGGTATCTCAATGTGGTTTTGATTTGCATCTCTCTGATGACCAGTGACGATGAGCATTTTTTCATATGATTGTTGGCTTTATATATGTCTTCTTTCGTAAAGTGTCTGTTCATATCCTTTGACCACTTTTGAATGGGCTTGTTTGTTTTTTTCCTGTAAATCCGTTTGAGTTCTTTGTAAATTCTGGATCTCAGCCCTTTGTCAGATGGGTAAACTGCAAAAATTTTTTCCCATTCTGTTGGTTGCCGATTCACACTAGAGACTGTTTCTTTTGCTGTGCAGAAGCTGTGGAGTTTCATTAGGTCCCATTTGTCTATTTTAGCTTTTGTTGCCAATGCTTTTGGTGTTTTGTTCATGAAGTCCTTGCCTACTCCTATGTCCTGGATGGTTTTGCCTAGATTTCCTTCTAGGGTTTTTATGGTGCCGGGTCTTATGTTTAAGTCTTTAATCCATCTGGAGTTAATTTTGGTGTAAGGTGTCAGGAAGGGGTCCAGATGCTGGAGAGGATGTGGAGAAAAAGGAACACTTTTACACTGTTGGTGGGAGTGTAAATTAGTCCAACCATTGTGGAAGACAGTGTGGCGATTCCTCAAGGCCTTAGAAATAGAAATCCCATTTGACCCAGCAATCCCATTACTGGGTATATATCCAAAGGACTATAAATCGTTCTACTACAAGGACACATGCACACGAATGTTCATTGCAGCACTGTTTACAATAGCAAAGACCTGGAATCAACCCAAATGCCCATCAATGATAGACTGGATTGGGAAAATGTGGCACATATACACCATGGAATATTATGCAGCAATCAGAAATGATGAGTTTGTGTCGTTTGTAGGGACATGGATGAATCTGGAGAACATCATTCTCAGCAAACTGACACAAGAACAGAAAATGAAACACCGCATATTCTCACTCATAGGCGGGTGATGAAAAATGAGAACACATGGACACAGAGAGGGGAGTACTAAACACTGGGGTCTATAGGGGGAAAAGGGGAGGGGGAGGTGGGGAGGGATTGCCAGGGGAGAAATACCAAATGTGGGTGAAGGGGAGAAAGCAAACAAAACACACTGCCCTGTGTGTACCTATGCAACTGTATTGCATGCTCTGCACATGTACCCCAAAACCTAAAATGCAATAAAAAAAAAAGAAAAAAAAATAAAGTTACAAGTTAACATCTTGTCTTCCACGGATTACTCTCGCTGCAGTGTTGACTATTAAGGTTAAATAGGACTCCTGGTCTCAGGCCTGTTTTTAGGGAGCATTCCCTCTGTATCTTCACCGAGTGTATTCTATTCCATTAGGTACATTTTTGTTTATTTTGTTTAGGTATATTTTGTTTTACTAAAAGTTTGAAAAGTCAGGGGTGGGTGTTGTTTTTTTTCCCCCAAATGCTTTTGTGTGGCATAGATTTTCGTCTTAAAATTAAAATTGTTAACGTAAGTGGTCATGTTACTAGATTTTCTTTCTCTAAAACCCTGGGCTAAATTAAAATGCACTTTTGGATTGTCTGTTCACATCGATAAGCTAGCATTTTATTTAGGGTTTTGGTATCTGAGATTGGCATATAACTTACCCGGTTTTTGTCTGTGTTCATAATTAGGATTAGGCTGTCCTCTCTGATTAAATTGGAAAACTTTCCATCATTTTCCATGCTCTGTTCCCTCAAGTTTGGCACAACTTGACTGCGACTGCCTGCACTATTGCTGGTGTTTTTTTAGGAAGTTAACATCAGTATTTAATTACCTTTTCATTTTTTTATGATAATTTATTTTTCTCAATTTTCTATTTCTTCAAAGTAAATTTAATATATGCTAGCATAATGTCATATATAGTATTCTGTTGTAAGAAAGCAAACTCTTCCATATCTGTATGTTCTCTTTCTGATACAGTACTTTTTTGGTACCTTTTCTCTTTTTTATTGGTCAGACTTGATTAATGATTATTTTATTAATCCTTTCAAAGAACCAGCTTTTATTAACCAGGATTCATTGATTAATTCTGTTGATTTTTATTTTTCTATGTTGTTAATTTCTGTTCTTTATCTTTCTACTTAATTTGAATTTATTTTGTTCAAGTTTTAGCATTTTGAACAGAAAACTTGGCTCATTTATTTAATCAGTTAGTCCTTCTGAACAAGGCAAGGATTTCTCATTCTTTCATTCCCCTTACTTCACATTTGGCCTTTGCTGTATTTTTACTTTAACCCTGCCAATGAGACATTATTGCTGTTTTTTGGTAATTTTCTAGGTCAATATTTATTAGCTTTATCTACCTGTTTACCATTTTCTTCACTTTCCATTCCGTCTTGTATCACAGATACCTTTCTCTGGAACATTTTCCTTCTCCCTCAAATACATTCTTTAGAAATTACTTCAGTGATGACAAATTCTCTATTTTTTTAATGTCTGAAAATGCCTTTATTCTCCCTGTGTTCTTGAATTTTGGTTTCACCATATTTCTTTCTTCAATTGATTTCAGAGTTAGTTTTATATATTTTTTCTTTTCTAGCATTTTAAAAAGATGTTTTGTAGCTGCAAGGTTTTGGGATATCTATTCTGCCAGAGTGCTGAAAGAAAAACAAAGGTTAAAAACAGAAATTAATTTACAGTCTACTGTCAGTCATGATTGTTCCCTGTATCCTTAGTATATTGGGTATACAGTTCTATATTCATCTCAAGTTTATTAATTATAATTCATGTTTTCTGCATCCTTAACTTATTTTTTTCTCTGTTTGACCTGTTGAATTGGAGAGTTATATTAAAGACCTCCATTATGATTCTCGTAGAGCTTTTTTGTTCTATGTTTAATATATGTTTCTTTCTTTAAATGTTATATTTTTGAAGCTGTTTTATGTGCTTAAAGGTTCACAGTTCTTCTTGGTGAGTTGTACCTTTTGAGAGTAAACCGGCCATCTTATTTGTTTTTGTTATTCATTCTTTTTATATTGCTATACTTGTTTTTTGTTAACATTTATGTGGCATGTCTTCTATTCACTTATTTCCAGTTTTCTGTGTCTTGTTTAATTGTTACTCTTACCATTAGCTTATAGCTGGATTTTGTTTAATTAATCTTTGTTTTTAATAAATATTGTGGTAAATTAACAAAATTTATCATCTTTTTTTTTATTTTACCATTTACCACTTTAAGTGTACAGTTCACCAATGTTAAGTGTGCACATTGTTGTGTAACCAATCTCCAGATTTTTTTCACCTGACAAAATTGAAGTTCTGTATCTATCACTCCAGCCCCTGGCAACCACCATTTCGCTTTCTGTCTCTACGAATTTGCCTATTTTAGGTACCTTGCATGAGTATCTAATATAGTACCTCATATAGTATTTTTCTTTTTATGACTGGCTCATTTTATTTAACATAATACCCTCAAGATTCATCCATGTTGTAGTATGTGTCAGAATTTTCTTCCTTTTTATTGCTAATATTCCATTGAATGTATATACCATATTTTGCTTATCCATATATTTATCAATATATATTTGTATTGGTTCCACATCATAGCTATAATGAATAATGCTGCCATGACCATGCATAAATGAATATTTCTTCAAGACCCTGCTTTCAATTATTTGAGTATATACCCAGAAATAGAATTGTTGGATCAAGTAGTACTTCTATTTTTAGTATTTTGATGACCCAGCATACTTTTTTCCACAGAGGCTGACCATTTTATAGTCTTCCCAGCAATGCATGAGAATTGCAGTTTTTCTACATCCTTGCTAACATTTGTTATTCTCTCTCCTATTTTTTGATAGCAGCCATCCTTATGGGTGTGAAACCCTAGTCTTTTAATAGGTGGCTTTAGCCCACTTATATTTATTTTTATTACTGATCTTTTGGAGTTTATTCCTGCTATCTTATTTTATGTTTTTTATTTCTTTTCTTTCTTTCTTTCTTTTTCTTTTCTTTTCTTTTTTTTTTTTTTTTGAGACAGAGTTTCACTCTATCTCCCAGGCTGGAGTGCAGTGATGCAATCTCAGCTCACTGCAACGTCTGTCTTTTGGGTTTAAACAATTCTCCCATCTCAGCTCCTAAGTAGCTGGGATTACAGGCTGCACTACCATGCCCAGCTAATTTTTGTATTTTTAGTGGATATGGGATTTAACCATGTTGACCATGCTGGTCTCAAACTTCTGACCTCAAGGGATCTTCCTGCCTCAGCCTCCCAAAGTACTGAGATTACAAGCATGAGCCACTGTGCCCGGTTCATTTCATTCTCACTGCTGTATATATGCCATGCCATTGTATATATCCCTAATGTAGATACACATTTAACTTTGGCAGTTGGTTGTTTGCAGTTTTTTTGTTTGTATGAATAGTGAGTGCATGAACACTCAAGTACATGTCTTTTGCTGAGTGAGTATATGCATTTCTGTTGAGTGTGTATCTGGGAGTGGAATGGCTTGGCATAGACTCTGCATATGCTCAGTTTTAGTAGATACTAGCAAACAGTTTTCAGTAGTGGTTGCACCAGTTTATTTATCCTAGAAGTAAATGTGGTTGCCCCACATTCTTGCCTACTCTTGGTAATTTCTGTCTTTTCCCTTTTAGTATTCTGATGGATTTTCTGGTTTTAATTTGGATTTTCCTGATGATAAATGAATTTGCATTCTTTTGGGACCCATAGATATATGTTTTTCACACGTATCTAAACAGTTTTTTCTCTTGCTGTTAAAAGATAATCTGTTTATGTGAACTCTTGATGAGTAAAGCAAAACAGAATCTTGCATGATTTTAATTGTCTCATGTTAAGATCATATTAAAGTTTTGGGTTTTCATACATTGTGCATAAACAGTTATTTAGGTAAACTGTAAATTTTTCTGATTATTTGCTCATCGTTGATGCTTTTATCTTCTTTGTTTTGCTTAGTGAGTAAGGACTAAAAGTGTTTATTTTGTTTTGTTTTCAGAGATTCTGTGAGTGGTAAACTTTCTGAACCCTTGCATGTTTAAAAAATGTTTTTTATTTTGCTTTTCCATATGAATATTCTTGGCTAGGTATAGGATTCTACCTTAAAAACTTGTGAATTTTGAAGATAGCTACTTTGTTATCTGCTGGTCTCTAGGAGGAAGTCCGTGTGCTCTGATTCTTGTTTCTTTGTAGTTAGCCTGTTTCTTTTCTCTGAAGCTTTACAATTTTTATTCTTTTTCCTTGGTATTCTGAAATTTAACTACTGTTTGTCTAGGAGTGGATCTTTTTCTTTTTCTCTCTCTCTCTCTTTTTTTTTTTGGAGAAAGAGTCTTGCTCTGTTACCCAGGCTAGAGAGTGGCATAATCTCAACTCACTACAACCTCCACCTTCCAGGTTCAAGTGATTCTCCTGCCTCAGCCTCCCAAGTAGCTGGTACACAGGTGTGTACCAGCACGCTCGGCTAATGTTAGTATTTTTAGTAGAGACAGCATTTCACCATGTTTGCCAGACTGATCTTGAACTCCTGACCTCAGGTGATCTGCCTACCTCTGCCTCACAAAGTGCTGAGATTACAGGTGTGAGCCAACGGGCCCAGCCAGCACACCTGGCCTAAGAGTGGATCTTTTTTGTTCTTCCTGTTCAATGTTTGGTAGTCTCTTTCATTCCAAAGATTAATACACATTTCTGTGGCACTGGAGAAGTATTGAGTGTTTCCTTGCTTCTATTCTATTTTCTGCTTTTGGAATTATTCTTACTTGGGAATTGGAATATCTTGATTTATCTTTCATGTTTCTTAAAATAAGCATTTATTTTCTCTCAAATGTTCTGTCTTTTTAAATTAAATTAAATTTTTATTTTTAAGAGACAGGGTATTGCTCTGTTGCCCAGGCCTGGATGCAATGGTGCGGCTCATTGTGGCCTGGAATTCTTGGACTCAAGCGAGTCCCCTGCCACTGTACCCAGCTCAAATGCTCTGTCTTTTTATCTTTATGGGCTGCATTCTGGGATGTTCCTTGACCTGATTTTGCAGGTCGCCAATCTAATATTTAGATTTATTCAGTCAACTCTTTAGCCCATCTCTTGAGTGTTTTTGCTTTTTGAGCATTTTCAAATATTGATTATCATAGTTTTAACTTTCTGGGTCTCTACTTTTAAACATTTAACTTTTGAAGTAGATAAGATAATCAGTGATCAAAACCAGAATGAATTAAAAAGGTGTAAAAAGCCAGGCACGGTGGCTCACACCTGTAATCCCAGCACTTTGGGGGGCCGAGGATGGTGGATTGCCTGAGCTCAGGAGTTGGAGACCAGCCTGGGCAACACAGTGAAACCACATCTCTACTAAAATACAAAAAATTAGCCAGGCATGGCTGTGTGTGCCTGTTGTTCCAGCTACTCGGGAGACTGAGGCAGGACAATTGCAAAACTGTGGTGGAGGTTGAGTGAGCCGAGATCACATCACTGCACTCCAACCTGGGCAACAGGCGAGACTCTGTCTCAAAAAAAAAAAAAAGTGTAAATGGAAGGCATCCCCACCGTTCCTATCCTCTTACTTCTCTTGCCTTATAAGCAGGTAATCATTGTTATTACTTTCTTATGTATCCTTCCAAAGTTTTTTCATGCAAATGCAAGCAAATATGAATCAGATTCTCTATTCCTCCTTTTTTCACAAATAGTAGCATTATTTTCTATAATAATGTGTTTTTATTTCATAGTATAAAATCGAGATCGTCACATACCAACTGCTTGCTCTTTATAGACATAATGTCCCCTCAGATCTTCCCAAAAATACCTAATAATTTCTTCTGTGTGTTCTCATAATTATCTTTGCTTGGGTATGTATGTGTTCTGTTGATTTGGTGTCCCCATTTCATGATATTGAATAAAAACTTCATGATTCTTTTTGTGTGTGAGTCTTTGAAGTTTGAAAATTCCTGTTTCCTGTCTCTTCTTAGCCATACCCTGCCTCTTGTGATTGTTGAAGAGCTGTGGTGGGCTGCCAAGTAGAGTGTGTGATCCTGGTGAGGGGGTTGGTTGTGGGGAAGGGTCCAACAGTCCTAGCCATTCTGATTGCAGTTCCCCAGTTAATCATCTTGTCAGATTCCACCTCTGCTATTCTTTCTGTCTGCTGTTAGAAGCTTACCAGAAACCCGTTACCATTTCCCACTGCATGACAGCCTCCTCCCAAGCTCATATTGGGCTGTGGTTTGCTCAGATAATCTGGTTCCAAGTACTTTTTACTTTTCAGAAATTTTCTAGACATTTTATTTGGCCATTGGCACAGTTCCTTGTTTTCCAGGTTTCTTTTGATTTAGTGTTTTAAAAATATTCCCACCATTCCGTTGAATTTTAAGACACTTGGAAGGCAGAAGTATGTGATTAGTTTATTATCTTGGTCCAACCTCCAATACTACACACACACACACACACACACACACACACACACATTAGAGACAGGGTCTTGCTCACTCCCAGGTTGGAGTGCATTGGGGCGATCATACCTCACTGTAACTTTGAACTTGTGGGCTTAAATGTTCCTCTTGCCTTGGCCTCCCAAAGCACTGGCATTACCAGCATGCAGCACCATGCCCAGTCCTTTCTTTTATAATTTATTTTAGTTTTGGGGGCCCCCAGGACCACGCTCAGATCTGGTGGTTCATTTGGAAGACTCAGCATGTGGTGTACTCATGGCTGTAATGTATTGCAGTGAAAGGATACAAAACACAATCAGCAAAGGGAAAGCCAAGGGAAAGGTGCATGGGGCCAATTCCAAAGGAAGCCAGGCACAAGCTTCCAAGCATCATCTCCCAGTGTAGTCACACAGGATGTGCCTCACTCCCCTGCTAACTCCCCTACTAGGGAGCTGTGACAACGCGTGTGAAATGCTGTCTACCAGAGAAACTCATTAGAGACCCAACGCCCAGGGTTTTTATTGGGGGCTGGTCATGTAGGCCCCCTCTGCCCAGCACATACCACATTCCACACTCCCTGAAGAAAATTACTTCAGCATAAACCACACAATAATTTAAGCACAGTGAGTCCCTCTTTCCAGCTTAGATGGTGGGAACTCTCCTGAAATCTAAGTTGCCAGATGGGTAAACCATGCTTTTTTTTTTTTTTGAGTTGGGGTTTCACTCTTGTCATCCAGGCTGAAGTACAATGGCACGATCTTGACTAACTTCAACCTGTGCCTCCAATGGTCAAGTGATTCTCCTGCCTCAGCCTCCCGAGTAGCTGAGATTTTAGGCATCTGTTACCACACCCAGTTAATTTTTTGTATTTTTAGTAGAGATGGGATTTTACCATATTGGTCAGGCTGGTCTCAAACTCCTGACCTCAGGCGATCCGCCCGCCTCGGCCTCCCAAAATGCTGGGGTTACAGACGCGAGCCATCACGCCCGGCCCAGATGGTGTTATTAAATGTTTTAGTTTGAAAGGCTTTTCAATTTCATTCAACCTGAGTGTGAGCTTAGATTGTCAAATCATCTTTTCTAACTGTACAGGTTGTATCTAGCCATAGGCCTGTATTTAGTTTCCTCCCTTTGCCTGTTTTTAGACCTCAGGTGTGAGCAATTGAATTAATTATATTCTCATTCTTAGCCCTTTATCATCATTGACGCAAGCAAGCCCCTCTGTAGTTTTGCTTGCTCATGCATTTGTTGGTTCATCTATTCATTACATTTTGTCCCACTCCCATTCTCTTCTCCCCACAGACAGCTACTCCAATGAGGTTCATATAATGCTCTTGTGTATATACAGTTGACCCTTGAACAATGAGGGGCTTAGGGGAACTGATTCCCTGCACAGTTGAAAATCTGTGTATAACTTTGACTCTCCCGAAACTTAACTACTGACAGCCTACTATTGACTGGAAGCCTTACCCATAACGTAAACAGCCAATTAATGTTTATTTTGTGTGTGATGTGTGTTTTATACTGTATTCTTACAATAATGTAAGCTAGAGAAAGGAAAATCTTATTAAGAAAATCATAAGGAAGAGAAAATATACTTTTTATTAGTTATTTGGAAGTGGATTATCATAAAGGTCTTCATCCTTGTCACCTTCATGTTGAGTAGGCTGAGGGGGAGGAGGAAGAAGAGGGGTTGGTCTTGCTGTCTCAGGGGTAGCAGAGGTAGAAGAAAATCCACATATAAGTGGACACATGCAGTTCAGACCTGTGCTGTTCAAGGGTCACGTGTATACTGTTTCGTGTGCATATATTTTAATTCATTTAAATTAAAAATATATGCACACGAAACAGTATACACGTGACCCTTGAACAGCAAGATGTCATGTGCTAGCCTTTATTCTGCATCTTAGCATTGTCACTTACCACCCATCCCTGTTACTTGGTGACTCTCTGGTCTTTGTATCTACCACATTTTGCCCATCTTGTCTGCTGGAGATGGACACCCAGGTTGATTCCCACTCCTAGAAATGCTGAATGAACCTCTTGTACATGTCTCCTTATGGACTTGTATGAGAATTCTTTGGGATTTAGACCCAGCAGTAGGACTGTCTGGTCATGGAATGTGCCTGTACTTAATATAACCAAGTACTGCCAGTTCACTCTCAAGGGTGGCTGCACCACTACTTTCCCCAGCAGTGCACAAGGATTCCAAAGGCCCTGATCTTCATGTGTGCGTGGTTATCATTCAGCTTTCTAGGCTTTAGCAGTCTCCCTCTTTTTACGTGCATCGCTCTGCTTACTGCTGAATGTGAGAATGACTTTATATATGCTTGTTATCTTTTTGAGTTCCCATTACATAAATTGCCTGTTTGTGCCCTTTCCCCATGTTTCAACTGGACTCTCTAATTGGATGCCTTACACAGTAGCTTCTTGTTGATGTTTTGACAGTGCACGGAGTTTCTCCCGATATGTTATATGTCACCTTTTCAGTTGGTATCTTTGTTGGATAAGAATCCTTGGTTCTATAACCTGAGAAATCAATCTGCCCCATGAACTTACTTAGTTTTACCTTTTGACATGTCTGTTGACAACATTTAGTAATCAAGATATTTCACATAAATATCCAGATTCCTAACCTCTCTTGAAAAAGTGAAAAGTGTTTCAGTCCTGTCTAGAGTGAATGAGGGGTGAGTTCCTGCTGTAGCTAGGGCCTGGGCTGCCTACCCTCCTGTCCTCACTCATTCTCTTGACCTCCTGGCCACTATCATCTGGCTTTATGACCAGCCCCTGCTGTGTGCTAGGCAATGCCTTGAGAATAAACAAGCATGGTGATGACGTTCATAAGATTACTTGGACATGATTTTGGGGTGGGTGGACTCAGCATTGAGAACACAGTAGTAGCTGCTGTGTCTCCTGACACTATAGGATGAGTGTCAGCACGGCAATAGGATACTGACAGACTGTGTGCACCCTCTCTCATCAGTAATGATTCATTCTTTTCACCCTTTTCTGGATCAGCTCATTTCTTTTCACCAAAACAAACAAACAAACAAACAAAAAACAAAAAAAAAAACCAAATCATGGTTTAGTGAAATTGCATTATGAGCAACAGGTCTAAATGAGGGATCTGAAAATTTTTTCTGTGAAGAGCCATGGAGTAAATATTTTAGGCTTTGCAGGGCTGTGTGTTCCCTTGGAATTACTCAGCTCTGCTCCTGTAGTGTGAAAGCTGCCATGGGAGGTATGGAAATGAACGTGGTCTTTCATTTGGTCTGGATTTGGGCTGCAGTCTGTAGTTTGCTGTTCCATGTTCTAAACCATAGTCTTAGACTTAATTTTCTGCTAACGAATACATGGTAAGTACCTACTAGGTATTAGGTGCTGAGGTTATAGTGATGGACAAGATGCAAATCCAGTCTATTCAGCTTAATGTCTGGATGAGGAGACACATGAGGGAGCAGGTAATTACTGAAGAGAATGGCAGGCCAGGACACAGGGGAGCACAGAATTGGGCATCAGGGGTTGTGAGCAGGGCATGTCAGGTAAGACTTTCTAGAAGAAGGTGAAGTCTAAATGAAGCAGGGAGAGGGTTAGGCAGGACAAGGCAAAGGTGTTTTTGAACCTCATCTGCAAATTCCATGAGGTCAGAGTTTAGCTCAATATAGCTGGAAAGTCGAGATTGGGTTCTGTGCTGATAGCAGGAATGACAAGAAAGCAACTGAATGAACAATCCACACATGGAATTGTGAGTGCTTAAATAATCCAAGGTTGATGGTGATAACCCCTGTGCTATTAAAATGTGTCAGAAAAAAAACGTGGAAAGCATCTCAGTGAATTTTACAAAGTGTGATAGAGAGCAGTATATGAATACTGGGGGTTAGACATTTTTAAAAAATGAAAAAAGAGAGAACAGTATAAGTCCACAAATATAAACTATAGACCAGATTTACATGTGATATGTACACAAATATCCTAAAATAGCAAAATGAGGTCAGAAGAATATTAAAAGTGTAATAAACTTTAATCAGATAGATTTTTCTCTAGGAATTCCAGAATCATTTGATATTAGGATGTATGTTAATTTAATACAAGGGAAAAGTTTAATAAGTTTCTGTTTTATTAGTTTAATAAAATGGGGGAGCTATATAATCGTCTTGAGAAATTCTGGAAAGGCATTTGAAAGAATTTGACTTTAAACCTTGTCATTTCTTGAAGTAGTTTCGTTATTGTGCCTTTAGGGTGTACAGCGTGACTGACTACCACTTTTTAATTTCTCTGGCAAACCTTTGCTCATTATTTCTATAATTTTTCGTTTATCTCGTCCTTTGTGAATCCATTCTTGTTTACTCTATGTGAAATAAGTTTTTCTCTTCTCTCTAGTCCAGTTATACTCCATTCTTGTATTTCAATTGGAATTTTCGGTTTCTCTCAATTGATTGCCTTTTTTTTTTGAGAGACAGAGATTAGGCACTGTAGAAAAAAGATAAATAAGACAGTACTCAGGGTTTTTTCTCTTTACCCTCAGACTCATTTTTCTACCCTTCCATATTTCTCTGTCTCGGAGGGAGAGGATTCCTACAAACTTCACTTTGCAGTGTCCCTTGCCAACGGCCTCTGGCCAAGTATGGCTAGTAGGAAGCACTAGTGGGAGATTGAAAGGTGGGAGGAAGGGAGAAGCCAGGGTTTCTGCCCCTTGTTTTCAGCTTTGCACAGTGTCTCTGGGGTGGTCCCAGCTCCAGCCAAGGACTCTGACACTGGCTTGTGGACTCTGATAATACCCCCTCCTCCTTTATCCCTCCAGCTTCATGGGAATCTCTGGGTTGGCTCAGCATTCCCAACCTGGCTTTTTAGTCTTGCCTTAAACTTTGTAATTAGTTCCCATATTAAATTCCCTCTATTGAACTGCTTCTCTTGAATTCTATTTTCCTTAATAAACCTTGCCCAATGTAGATAAAAACCCTACTTCTGTGTATTGACAATCTCAGAAAAAGCAGACATGAAAATGACTGTAAGTTTTGTCTATTCAGTGTTCCCTCTTCCTTTCTTTTGGAAGTTGACTTCACTTTGGGCACAGTAATCTACTATGTCCCAGAATGAGCCAATCGAAATTTAGACATGGACACACACACAGAAAAGATGATGTGAATATTTTTTTGTTGACATGTAATAATTATATGTTTTTATGAGGACAGAGTGATATTTTGATACATGTATGCAATGTGTAATGATTGAATCAGGGTAATTAAGATATCCATCATCACAAACATTTAGTCCAGTTATACTGGAAAAACCGAAAATTCCAATTGAAATACAAGAATGGAGTATATCATTCCTTTGGTTGGGAACATCCAAAATCTCTTCTACCTTTTTGAACATGTACAACATATTATTGGTAACTATACTCACCCTACAGTGCTACTGAACACTAAAACTTATTCTTCTTGTATAGCTGTGAATTTGTATCTATTAAATAGCTTTTCCTGAGCCTCCCCTTTTAATTCTATGACTCCATTTTCTTTTTAGCACCCACATCTGAGTGAGAACATGCACTGTTTATCTAGTAGAGATGGGATTGTTCCATGCTGGTCACACTGGTCTCGAACTCCTGACCTCAGGTGATCTGTGCACCTTGGCCTCCCAAAGTGTTGGGATTACAGGTGTGAGCCACTGTGTCTGGCTTCATCTGGGATTTTGATAAGGATTTTGTTGAATTTATAGGTCAATTTGGAGAGCATTACCAATGCTAAATCTTTTGATCCATGAACATAGGTTTTCATTTATGAAAAACATATAATGAAAAACATAGTTTTTATCACAAATGTTTGCGATGAATAGCTATTTAATAACATAGTTTTTCATTTATTTAAACCTTTAATTTCTTTTAACAGTGTTTTGTAGATTCTAGAGTACAAGTTTTGTACTTATTTGGATAAATTTATTTCTGAGTGTTTTTATTCCCTTCTATTCCTATCATGAAAGGGTGGTGGATTTTGTTGAATGCTCTTTCTATGTCTATTGAGATGATCATATGATTTTTATTCTATTGATATTATCAATTGATTTTCAGATAATAAGCTTTTTTGTTTTTGGATTCAGAGTCTTGCTCTTGTTGTTCAGGCTGGAGTGTAATGACACGATCTAAGGTCACTGCAACCTCCGTCTCCCAAGTTCAAGAGATTCTCCTGCCTCAGCCTCTTGAGCTAATTTTTTGTATTTTTAGAAAAGACGAGGTTTTACAATGTTGGCCAGGCTAGTCTCAAACACCTGACCTCAGGTTATCCACCACCTCGGCCTCCCAAAGTGCTGGGATTACAGGCATGAGCCACTCTGTCTGGCCTCAGATACTACATTTTTTAACCAACCTTTCATTCCTTGTGTAAATCCCATATGGTCATGGTATATAATTTTTTTTACATGTTGCTGAAACTGTTTTGCTAGTATTTTGTTGGGGATTTTCATATCCATATTCAGAAGAGATACCAGTGAGTAGTTTTCCTGTGATATCTTTGCCTGATTTAGGTGTCAGGGTAATACTAGTCTCATAAATGAGTTGGGAAGTGTTCCCTCCTCCCTCCCTGCAATCTTGCTGAACTTGTTGATCAGTTATCATAGTGTCTTAGTAGTTTCCTTAGGATATTCTAAATATAAGATCATATCACCTGTGAATGGAGATCTGTTCTATTTTTTGGAGGAGTTTGTAAAGAACTAATACTAATTTATAAGTTTGATAGAATTTCACAGTGAAATCTTCTGGGCCTGGGATTTTCTTTGTGGATAGTTTCTTTTTTTTTTTTGTAGGAAGGGAGGAAGGAAGGAATGGAGGGAGGGAGGGAGGGAGAGAAGGGAAGGAAGGAAATCAGGCAATGAGAGAGACATTGCCGACCTGGATCTAGAGGTCTACAAGTTGATTTCTTTTTTTCTTTTTTTGAGAGAAGGAAAGAAAAAAAAGGAGTGAAGGAGAGGAAGAAAAAGAGGGAGAGAGAACGGAAATGTTGCTTTATTCTAAAAAAAATGGGTATTAATAATGGCCAATCAATATTTCATTTAAACCTATGAGTAGGTGTGATGTGGTATTGACAAGAATGTATATTCTGTGTATTTAAAGTAGAGAGCTCTATAAATATTAATTAAGTTTACTTGTTCCAGATCTGAGTTCGAGTCCTTGATATCCTTATTAATTTTCTGTCTTATTGAGTCTAAGTCTCTATGTATCTGGGTGTTAGGATCATTAGCTCTTGTTGTTGCATTGATCCTTTTACCACTATATCTTTGTTGCTTTAAAATCTATTTTATCAGATGCAAGAATTGCAACTCCTGCTTTTTATTTATTTATTTATTTATTTTTGCTCTCCATTTGGTTGGTAAATCTTTCTCCATCCCTTTGTTTTGAGTCTTTGTGTATCCTTGCATGTGAAGTGGGTCTGGATGTAGCATACCATTGGGTTTTGGTCGATTTAAATTTAGGATTACTGCCATTTGATGTTAACTGTTTGTTTTATCCATTCGTTAATGTAAATTCTTCTTTATGTTGATGCTCTTTACTTCTTGGTATATTTTTAGAAAGGCTAATATTGGTTGTTTCTTTCTATGTGTAATGCTTCTTTCAGAAGCTCTTGTAAAGCACGCCTAGTGGTAATAAAATCTCTGAGTACTTGCTTGTTCATAAAAGATTTTATTTTTCCTTCAATTGTGAAGCTTAGTTTGGCTGGATATGAAATTCTGGGCTGAAAGTTCTGTTCTTTAAGGATGTTGAATATTGGCCCCCACTCTCTTCTGGCTTGTAGAGTTTCTGCTGAGAGATCTGCTGTAAGTCTGATAGGCTTCCCTTTGTGGGTAACCTGACCTTTCTCTCTGGCTGCCCTTAGTATTTTCTCCTTCATTTCAACCCTGGTGAATCTAACGATTATGTGCCTTGGGGTTGCTCTTCTTGAGGAATATCTTTGTGGTGTTCTCTGTATTACCTGGGGTTGAATCTTGTCCTGCTTTGCTAGTTTAGGAAAATTTTCCTGAATAATATCCTGAAGGGTATTTTCCAGCTTGGATTCATTCTCTCCATCGCATTCAGGTACACCTATCAAATGTAAATTTGGTCTTTTCACATAGTCCCACATTTCTTGGATACTTTGCTCATTCCTTTTTATCCTTTTTTCTCTAATCTTGTCTTCTTGTTTCATTTCATTAAGTTGGACTTCGACCTCTGATATCCTTTCTTCTGCTTGAACAATTCGAGTGTTTAAACCTGTGCATACTTCTCAGAGTTCCTGTATTGTATTCTTCAGTTCCATTAATTCACTTATATTCCTCTCTAAGTTGTCTATTCTCATTAGGATTTCGTCAAACCTTTTCTCAAAGTTCTTAGTTTCTTTACACTGGGCTACAACATGTTCTTTTAACTCACAGAAGTTTCTTATTATCCATGTTCTGAAGCCTGATTCTGTTAATGGGATACACTCGTTCTCCATCAAGTCTTGTTCCCTTGTTGATGAGGAACTGTGATCCACTGTAGAGGGAGAGACATTCTGATTTTGTGTATTCTCAGCCTTTTTACGCTGGTTTCTTCCCATCATTGTAGATTTATCCACCTGTTGTCTTTGTATTTACCAACTTTCAAATTAGGTCTCTGAGTGGACGTTCAAGTTGTTAATTCCCAGGGCCGAAATATGAGCAACCCACTGTGCCGGCCAAAACAGCGGCGTTAAGACTGATGGTGCTTTTCTGCCCAGGAATCTCCAGCCTGGCTTCCTTCTTGAGTCTGTAATAGGTGACTCTGCCTTCCCAGAGCTCCAAACCTTGGTCAGAAGGGGAACCAGTCCCGTTTACTCTGCACCAAGAGCTGCCGAGCCGAGGTGCTGGCAGAACCGCTGCACCAGCCACAAGAGTCACGCTGGCGACCCATGCGGCTCCTCCACTGGGAATCTTCTGCTCTGTGAGTGACCAAAATTTGTCTGAATGTGTGGCATCCTCTCGTTCTGTGTGCTTTCACTGGGAGCTGCAATCTCGAGATGTTAGTGATCAGCCATCTTGGATCGTTCCTGTGGATAGTTTCTTGATTGCCCATTCAGCCTCTTCCCTTGTTGTAGCTCATTCAAATGTCTTTTTTTCTTGAGTGAATTTTGGTAGTTGGTGTCTTCCTAGGAATATGTCTATTTCATCTAAGTTTTCTAATTCGTTGGCACCCATTTGTTCATAATATTATTTTCTAATCCCTCATTAGTAATGTCCTTTCTTTCATTTCTGATTGTAGTAATTTGAGTCTTCCCTCTTTTTTCTTTGTCAGTCTAGCTAAAAGGTTAACTTTGTTGATCTTTTCTTTTTGTCAATCTAGCTAAAAGGTTAATTTTGTTAACTTGGTTGATCTTTTCAAAGAACTAACTTTTGGTTTTATTTATTTTTTCTATTGTTTTTCTAGTTTCGATTTCATTATTTTTTGCTTTAATCTTATTTCCCTTCTGCTTGCTAGGAGTGATGCAGCTACAAGCCAAGGAGCACTTAGGATTACTGAGAACCCCTGGAAGCTGGAAGAGACTAGGGAGGATTCTTTCCTAGAGCCTTCACAGCGAACATGGCCCTGTACTCACCTTGAGTGCGGACTTTTAGCCTCCAGCATGGGGAGAGAATACATTTCTGTTGTGTTAAGCCACTCAATTTGTGGTAGTTGGTTGCTGTAGCCTGAGGAAACTAATACACACTTTTTAATTCCTTTATTTATTTTTTCACTGTTTTTATGTGAGTTATTTTTTAGTATCTAGGTTTTAACATGTATGTCTTAACTCATAATTTAATTCTAATGAGATATAGAAATGTTATTCCTGTGCAGTTCTATTGTCTTTCCCCTTTTTGTGGTATTTATTATGTTTATTAATATTACAAACCCAACCATACTATTGTTGTAATTATTATTTTTAAATCTTTTAAAATTTTATTTTTAAGTTCCCTATCATTATATTACTTTCCTATCTGTAGTAATTTCCTTAGCCTAATAACAGCTTTGTTCCAGCTCTCTCTTTTGTGCAGTTATTTGCAAATATATTACAAGTACATTTCTTTCTTTTTTTTTTTAAGAATCATAAAGTTTACTGTTTCTGTTCCATCATTTGGCACATATCCAAGGCACATTAGAAAATTAGAAATCATAAATTACTTTGTAGAAAAATAACCCCTCCCTCCTGTACATACACAAGTATTTCCAAGAACATGCACATTTCTATATGTTATAGGTTCAACAATATGCATTATATATAATATTTTATACAATTGCTTTTTAAATCAATTCAGAGAAGAAAGGAGAAAAATACGCACTTTTAGTGTCACAGTTACAGAATAACCTTGATTGGTACACTTTGATTTTCTGTGTAAATTCAGATTATCCTCTGGGATAACTGGCCTTCAGCCTGAAGAACTTCCTCCAGTGTTTCTTATAAGGCAACAAATGCTCTATTTTTGTTTATCTGGGATGTCTTTATTTCACCTTCATTGTCTGCCCATTTTTGCCACAATAAAGTGGCAAGATACGCATAAAAGTTACCATTTTAATCAGTAAAAAGTTTTTGCTCTCATAAGCCTTGGTCCTTCATATGTTTTCTCCTTCTCAGCAGCAATCTCTTGTTTCCTGCTTAATTATCTTTGTTTTGTTTTGTTCTGAGACAGGGTCTTGTTCTGTCATCCAGGCTGGAATACAGTGGTGTGATCTCAACTCACTGTAACCTCTGCCTCCTGGGTTCAAGTGATTCTCATGCCTCGGCCTCACAGGTAGCTGGGATTATAGGTATATGCAATCATGCCCGGCTAGTTTTTGTATGTTTATCAGAGATGGAGTTTGGCCATGTTGGCCAGGCTGGTCTCTAACTTGTGGCCTCAAGGGATCTGCCTGCCTTGGCCTCCCAAAGTGCTGGGATTATAGGCATGAGCCACTGTGCCTGGCCTCCTGCTTAATCATTTTTAAGTGTACAGTTCAGTAGTATAAAGCATATTTATATTATTGTACAACCCTCACCACCATCTGTCTCCAGAACTCTTTATCTTGTAAAACTGAAATTCTGGACCCAATAAACAAAAACTCCCCGTTACTGTTCTACTTTCTATCTCTGAATTTGACTACTCTAGGTATTTCATGTAAGTGAAGTAATACAGTATTTGTCCTTTTGTGGCTGGCTTATTTTAGTTAGCATAATGTCCTCACAATTTAGCCATGTTGTAGCATATGTCAGAATTTCATTCCTTTTTAATACTGAATAATATTCCATTGTGTATACATATACCACATTTTGTTTATTCATTTGTTGATGGACCCTTGGGTTGCATCTACCTTTTGGCTATTGTGAATAACGCTGCTATGCACATGGGAGTACAAATACCTCTTCAAGACCCTGGTTTCATTTTTTTGAATATATATTTTTTATATTTTTGAAAGATAGCTTTGTTATATATAGGAATCTTGGTTAACACTTTTTTTCTTTGAGGACTTTAAATATGTTATCATTCATTGTTTCTGATGAGAGGTCAACTGTTTATATTATTGTGGTTCTTTTGTAAGTGATATATATATATTTTTTTTTGAGACGGAGTTTCGCCCTTCTTACCCAGGCTGGAGTGCAATGGCGCGATCTCAGCTCACCGCAACCTCCGCCTCCTGGGTTCAGGCAATTCTCCTGCCTCAGCCTCCTGAGTAGCTGGGATTACAGGCACGCGCCACCATGCCCAGCTAATTTTTTGTATTTTTTAGTAGAGACGGGGTTTCATCATGTTGACCAGGATGGTCTTGATCTCTTGAACTCATGATCCACCCTCCTCGGCCTCCCAAAGTGCTGGGATTACAGGCGTGAGTAAGTGATATTATTTTATAAGTGAATTTCTTTTATAAGTGAGGTTCTCTTTTAAGTCTTCCTCTAGCTGCTTTTAAGATGTTCTCTGTTTTTGACTTTCAGCATTTTTACCATGGTATGTATGTTTGTGGATCTTTTGGTATTCATTCAACTTGGAATTAATTGAGTTTTCTGATTGTGTAGGTTATTTATTTATTTATTTTGAGACAGAGTCTTGCTGTGTCGTTCAGACTAGAGTGCAGTGGCGCGATCTTGGCTCACTGCAACCTTCGCCTTCCGGCTTCAAGTGATTCTTCTGCCTCAGCCTCCTGAGTAGCTGGGACTACAGGCACATGTCACCATGCCAGGCTAATTTTTGTGTTTTTAGTAGAGACGGGGTTTCATTATATTGGCCAGGCTGGTCTCAAACTCCTGACCTTGTGATCTTCCTGCCTCGGCCTCCCAAAGCGTTGGGATTACAGGCGTAAGCCACCATGCCTGGCCTTAGGTTATTGTTTTATAAAAAAATCTAGGAAGTTGCTGGCCATTAATTGAATATTTTTTCTTCCTCTTTCCCTTTCTCATCTCTTTCCAGTATTCTCAGTATGCATAAGTTAATCTGATTAACTTAAAGTTAATGTGCCATATTTTGCTGAGATTCTGTTCATTTTTCTTCATTCTTTTTGTTTTTCGTTTGAATAATGTCTATTGATGTATACTAATACTCACTGAATTTTTCTTCTGCCAGTTCAAACATAATGTTGAGCCTTCTCTAGTGAATTTTTAATTTTAGTTATTCTGCCTTTCAACTCCAGAATTTCCATTTTATCGTATTTTATAATTTCTGTTCCTTTATTGATATTCTCTACTTGGAGTTATATTGTTATGATACTTCCCTTTGCTTCTTTAATTATGCTTTCCTTTAATTCCATGGACATATTTATAATGGTTACGTTGAAGTCTTTTTCTGTTCAATATGATAACTGTTTGCTCTCACTTTGCAGTTTCCCTTGTCTGCTTCCCCTGTCATACCCCACCCTATCATAACCACAGAAAGTATGGTTCATGCTTCCTTGTTTCTTTTCTTTTCTTTTCTTTCTTTCTTTATTATTTTTTTATTGCATTTTAGGTTTTGGGGTACATGTGCAGAACATGTAAGATAGTTGCATAGGTACACACATGGCAGTGTGTTCTGCTGCCTTCCTCCCCTTCACCCACATTTGGCATTTCTCCCCAGGCTATCCCTCCCCAGCTCCCGCCCCACTGTCCCTCCCCTATTCCCCTCAATAGATCCCAGTGTGTAGTACTCCCCTCCCTGTGTCCATGTGTTCTCATTTTTCATCACTCGTCTGTGAGTGAGAATATGCGGTATTTCATTTTCTGTTCTTGTGTCAGTTTCCTGAGAATGATGTTCTCCAGATTCATCCATGTCCCTACAAAGGACACGAACTCATCATTTTTGGTTGCTGAATAATATTCCATGGTGTATATGTGCCACATTTTCCCAATCCAGTCTATCATCGATGGGCATTTGGGTTGGTTCCAGGTCTTTGCTATTGTAAACAGTGCTGCAATGAACATTCATGTGCATGTGTCCTTATAGTAGAACGATTTATAGTCCTTTGGATATATACCCAGTAATGGGATTGCTGGGTCAAATGGAATTTCTATTTCTAAGGCCTTGAGGAATCGCCACACTGTCTTCCACAATGGTTGAATTAATTTACACTCCCACCAACAGTGTAAACGTGTTCCTATTTCTCCACATCCTCTCCAGCATCTGTTGTCTCCAGATTTTTTAATGATTGCCATTCTAACTGGTGTGAGATGGTATCTCAATGTGGTTTTCATTTGCATCTCTCTAATGGCCAGGGATGATGAGCATTTTTTCATATGTTTGTTGGCCTCATGTATGTCTTCTTTTGTAAAGTGTCTGTTCATATCCTTTGTCCATTTTTGAATGGGCTTGTTTGTTTTTTTCCTGTAAATCCGTTTGAGTTCTTTGTAAATTCTGGATATCAGCCCTTTGTCAGATGGGTAAACTGCAAAAATTTTTTCCCATTCTGTTGGTTGCCGATTCACTCTAGTGACTGTTTCTTTTGCCATGCAGAAGCTGTGGAGTTTGATTAGGTACCATTTGTCTATTTTGGCTTTTGTTGCCAATGCTTTTGGTGTTTTGGTCATGAAGTCCTTGCCTACTCCTATGACCTGAATGGTTTTGCCTAGATTTTCTTCTAGGGTTTTTATGGTGCCAGGTCTTATGTTTAAGTCTTTAATTCATCTGGAGTTAATTTTAGTGTCAGGTGTCAGGAAGGGGTCCAGTTTCTGCTTTCTGCACATGGCTAGCCAGTTTTCCGAACACCATTTATTAAACAGGGACTCCTTTCCCCATTGCTTGTTTTTGTCAGGTTTATCAAATATTGTATGGTTATAGATATGTTCTGTTGCCTCCGATGCCTCTGTTTTGTTCCATTGGTCTATATCTCTGTTTTTGTACCAGTACCATGCTGTTTTGATAACTGTAGCCTTGTAGTATAGTTTGAAGTGTGGCAGTGCGATGCCTCCCGCTGTGTTCTTTTTGCTTAGAATTGACTTGGCTATGCGGGCTCTCTTTTGGTTCCATATGAAGTTCATGGTGGTTTTTTCCAGTTCTGTGAAGAAGGTCATTGGTAGCTTGATGGGGATAGCATTGATTCTGTAAATTACTTTGGGCAGTATAGTCATTTTCACAATATAGATTCTTCCTAACCATGAACATGGAATGTTTCTCCATCTGTTTGTGTCCTCTCTTATTTTGTTGAGCAGTAGTTTGTAGTTATCCTTGAAGAGGTCCCTTACGTTCCTTGTACATTGTATTCCTAGGTATTTTATTCTTTTTGTAGCAATTGTGAATGGCAGTTTGTCCTTGATTTGGCTCTCTTTGAGTCTGTTATTGGTGTATAGAAATGCTTGTGATTTTTGCACATTGATTTTATATCCTGAGACTTTGCCGAAGTTGCTTATCAGTTTCAGGAGTTTTTGGGCTGTGGCAATGGGGTCTTCTAGGTATACTATCATGTCGTCTGCAAATAGAGACAATTTGGCTTCCACCTTTTCTATTTGAATACCCTTTATTTCTTTTTCTTGCCTGATTGCTCTGGCTAGAACTTCCAGTACTATATTGAATAGGAGTGGTGAGAGAGGGCATCCTTGTCTAGTGCCAGATTTCAAAGGGAATGCTTCCAGTTTTTGCCCATTCAGTATGATATTGGCTGTTGGTTTGTTGTAAATAGCTTTTGTTACTTTGAGATATGTTCCATCAATACCGAGTTTATTGAGGGTTTTTAGCATAAAGGGCTGTTGAATTTTGTCAAATGCCTTCTCTGCGTCAATTGAGATAATCGCGTGGTTTTTGTTTTTGGTTCTGTTTATGTGGTGAATTACGTTTATAGACTTGTGTATGTTGAACCAGCCTTGCATCCCCGGGATGAATCCTACTTGATCATGATGGATAAGTTTTTTGATGTGCTGTTGCAATCGGTTTGTCAGTATTTTATTGAAGATTTTTGCAACTGTGTTCATCATGGATATTGGCCTGAAGTTTTCTTTTCTTGTTGAGTTTCTGCCGGGTTTTGGTATCAGGATGATGTTGGTCTCATAAAATGATTTGGGAAGGATTCCCTCTTTTTGGATTATTTGGAATAGTTTCAGAAGGAATGGTACCAGCTCCACTTTGTGTGTCTGGTAGAATTCGGCTGTGAACCCGTCTGGAGCTGGGCTTTTTTTGAGTGGTAGGCTCTTAATTGCTGCCTCGACTTCTGCCCTTGTTATTGGTCTATTCATAGTTTCAGCTTCCTCCTGGTTTAGGCTTGGGAGGACACTGGTGTCCAGGAATTTATCCATTTCTTCCAGGTTTACTAGTTTATGTGCATAGAGTTGTTTGTAATATTCTCTGATGATGGTTTGAATTTCTTTGGAATCTGTGGTGATTTCCCCTTTATTGTTTATTATTGCATCTATTTGGTTGTTCTCTCTGCTCTTTTTTATCAGTCTGGCTAGTGGTCTGTCTATTTTGTTGATCTTTTCAAAAAACCAGCTCTTGGATTTATTGATTGTTTGAAGGGTTTTTCCTGTCTCTATCTCCTTCAGTTCAGCTCTGATCTTAGTTATTTCTTGTCTTCTGCTGGGTTTTGAGTTTTTTTGATCTTGCTCCTCTAGCTCTTTCAATTTTGATGATAGGGTGTCAATTTTGGATCTCTCCACTCTTCTCATATGGGCACTTATTGCTATATGTTTTCCTCTGCAGACTGCTTTAAATGTGTCCCAGAGATTCTGGTATGTTGTGTCTTCATTCTCGTTGGTTTCGAAGAACTTCTTTATTTCTGCCTTCATTTCATTGTTTATCCAGTCAACATTCAAGAGCCAGTTGTTCAGTTTCCATGAAGCTGTGTGGTTCTGAATTAGTTTCTGAATTCTGAGTTCTAGCTTGATTGCACTATGTCTGAGAGACTGTTTGTTATGATTTCAGTTGTTTTGCATTTGCTGAGGAGTGCCTTACTTCCAATTATGTGGTCAATTTTAGAGTAGGTGTGATGTGGCACTGAGAAGAATGTCTATTCTGTGGATTTGGGGTGGGGAGTTCTGTAAATGTCTATCAGGTTTGCTTGTTCCAGGTCTGAGTTCAAGCCCTGGATATCCTTGTTAATTTTCTGTCTGGTTGATCTGTCTAATATTGACAGTGGAGTGTTAAAGTCTCCCACTATTATTGTGTGGGAGTCTAAGTCTCTTTGTAAGTCATTAAGGACTTGCCTTATGTATCTGGGTGCTCCTGTATTGGGTCCATATATATTTAGGATCGTTAGCTCTTCTTGTTGTATCGATTCTTTTACCATTATGTAATGACCTTCTTTGTCTCTTTTGATCTTTGTTGCTTTAAAGTCTATTTTATCAGAGATGAGAATTGCAACTCCTGCTTTTCTTTTGCTGTCCATTTGCTTGGTAAATCTTCCTCCATCCCTTTATTTTGAGCCTTTATATATCCTCGCCTGTGAGATGGGTTTCCTAGATACAACACATCGATGGGTTTTGATTTTTTATCCAATTTGCCAGTCTGTGTCTTTTGATTGGTGCATTTAGCCCATTTACATTTAGGGTCAATATTGTTTTGTGTGAATTTGATACTGTCATTTTGATGCTAGCTGGCTGTTTTACCCGTTAGTTGATGCAGATTCTTCATTTTGTTGATGCTCTTTAGCATTTGGTATGTTTTTGGAATTGCTGGTACTGGTTGTTCCTTTTTATGTGTAGTGCCTTTTTCAGGAGCTCTTGTAAAGCAGGCCTGGTGGTGACAAAATCTCTGAGTACTTGCTCGTTTGCAAAGGATTTTATTTTTCCTTCACTTCTGAAGCTCAGTTTGGCTGGATATGAAATTCTGGGTTGAAAGTTCTTTTCTTTAAGGATGTTGTATATTGGCCCCCACTCTCTTCTGACTTGTAGCGTTTCTGCTGAGAGATCTGCTGTGAGTCTGATGGGCTTCCCTTTGTGGGTGACCCAACCTTTCTCTCTGGCTGCCCTTAGTATTTTCTCCTCCATTTCAACCCTGGTAAATCTGATGATTATGTGCCTTGGGGTTGCTCTTCTTGCGGAATATCGTTGAGGTGTTCTCTGTATCTCCTGGACTTGACTATTGGCCTACCTTGCTAGGTTGGGGAAATTTTCCTGAATAATATCCTGAAGATTATTTTCCAGCTTGGGTTAATTCTGTTCGTCACATTCTGGTGCACCTATCAAACGTAGATTAGGTCTCTTCACATAGTCCCACATTTCTTGGAGACTTTGTTCATTCCTTTTTGCGCTTTTTAAAAATTTACTTTAATTTTATTTCATTTTTTAAATTTTTTATTGCATTTTAGGTTTGGGGGTACATGTGCAGAACATGCAAGACAGTTGCATAGGTACACACATGGCAGTGTGTTTTGCTTTCTTTCTACCCAGGCTATCCCTCCCCACCTCCCCCTCCCACTGGCCCTCCCCATTTCCCCCCAATAGACCCCAGGGTTTAGTACTCTTCTCTCTTTGTCCATGCGTTCTCATTTTTCATCACACACCTATGAGTGAGAATATGCGGTGTTTCGTTTTCTGTTCTTGTGTCAGTTTGCTGAGGATGATGTTCTCCAGATTCATCCATGTCCCTACAAATGACACAAACTCATCATTTCTGATTGCTGCATAATATTCCATGGTGTATATGTGCTACATTTTTCCAATCCAGTCTATCATCAATGGGCATTTGGGTTGATTCCAAGTCTTTGCTATTGTAAACAGTGCTGCAATGAACATTCGTGTACATGTGTCCTTTTAGTAGAACGACTTATAGCCTTTTGGATATATACCCAGTAATGGGATTGCTGGGTCAAATGGAATTTCTATTTCTAAGGCCTTGAGGAATCGCCACACTGTCTTCCACAGTGGTTGAACTAATTTACACTCCCACCAACAGTGTAAAAGTGTTCCTTTGCCTCCACATCCTCTCCAGCATCTGTTGTCTCCAGATTTTTTAATGATCGCCATTCTAACTGGCGTGAGATGGTATCTCAATGTGGTTTTGATTTGCATCTCTCTGATGACCAGTGACGATGAGCATTTTTTCATATGATTGTTGGCCTCATATATGCCTTCTTTCGTAAAGTGTCTGTTCATATCCTTTGCCCACTTTTGAATGGGCTTGTTTGTTTTTTTCCTGTATATCTGTTTGAGTTCTTTGTAAATTCTGGATATCAGCCCTTTGTCAGATGGGTAAACTGAAAAAATTTTTTCCCATTCTGTTGGTTGCTGATTCACTCTATTGACTGTTTCTTTTGCCGTGCAGAAACTGTGGAGTTTCATTAGGTCCCATTTGTCTATTTTAGCTTTTGTTGCCAATGCTTTTGGTGTTTTGTTCATGAAGTCCTTACCTACTCCTATGTACTGGATAGTTTTGCCTAGATTTCCTTCTAGGGTTTTTATTGTGCCGGGTCTTATGTTTAAGTCTTTAATCCATCTGGAGTTAATTTTGATGTAAGGTATCAGGAAGGGGTTCAGTTTCTGCTTTCTGCACATGGCTAGCCAGTTTTCCCAACACCATTTGTTGAACAGGGAATCCTTTCCCCATTGCTTGTTTTTGACAGGTTTATCAAAGATTGTGTGGTTGTAGATATGTTGTGTTGCCTCTGTTGCCTCTGTTCTGTTCCATTGGTCTATATCTCTGTTTGGTACCAGTACCATGCTGTTTTGATTACTGTAGCCTTGTAGTATAGTTTGAAATCCGGTAGTGTGATGCCCCCCGCTGTGTTCTTTTTGCTTAGAATTGACTTGGCTATGCGGGCTCTCTTTTGGTTCCATATGAAGTTCGTGGTGGTTTTCTCCACTTTTGTGAAGAAAGTCGATGGTAGCTTGATGGGTATAGCATTGATTCTGTAAATTACTTTGGGCAGTATAGCCATTTTCACGATATTAATTCTTCCTAACCATGAACATGGAATGTTTCTCCATCTGTTTGTGTCCTCTCTGACTTCGTTGAGCAGTGGTTTGTAGTTTTCCTTGAAGAGGTCCCTTACGTTCCTTGTGAGTTGTATTCCAAGGTATTTTATTCTTTTTGTAGCAATTGTGAATGGCAGTTCCTTCTTGATTTGCCTTTCTTTATGTCTGTTATTGGTGTAGAGGGAGGCTTGTGATTTTTGCACATTGATTTTATATCCTGAGACTTTGCTGAAGTTGCTTATCAGTTTCAGGAGTTTTGGGGCTGAGGCGATGGGGTCTTCTAGGTATACTATCATGTCATCTGCAAATAGAGACAATTTGGCTTCCTCCTTTCCTATTTGAATACCCTTTATTTTTTTTCTTGCCTGATTGCTATGGCTAGAACTTCCAGTAATATATTGAATAGGAGTGGTGAAAGAGGGCATCCTTGTCTAGTGCCGGATTTCAAAGGGAATGCTTCCAGTTTTTGTCCATTCAGTATGATATTGGCTGTTGGTTTGTCATACATAGCTTTTATTACTTTGAGATTTGTTCCATCAATACCGAGTTTATTGAGGGTTTTTAGCATAAAGGGCTGTTGAATTTTGTCAAATGCCTTCTCTGCATCAATTGAGATAATCATGTGGTTTTTTTTTATGGTTCTGTTTATGTGGTGAATTACGTTTATAGACTTGCATATGTTGAACCAGCCTTGCATCCCCGGGATGAATCCTACTTGATCATGATGGATAAGTTTCTTGATTTGCTGTTGCAATCGGCTTGCCAATATTTTATTGAAGATTTTCGCATCTATGTTCATCATGGATATTGGCCTGAAGTTTTCTTTTCTCGTTGGGTCTCTGCCGGGTTTTGGTATCAGGATGATATTGGTCTCATAGAATGATTTGGGAAGGATTCCTTCTTTTTGGATTATTTGGAATAGTTTCAGAAGGAATGGTACCAGGTCCTCTTTGTGTGCCTGGTAGAATTCGGCTGTGAACCCGTCTGGACCTGGGCTTTTTTTGTGTGGTAGGCTCTTAATTGCTGCCTCGACTTCTGCCCTTGTTATTGGTCTATTCATAGTTTCAGCTTCCTCCTTGTTTAGGCTTGGGAGGACACAGGAGTCCAGGAATTTATCCATCTCTTCCAGGTTTGCTAGCTTATGTGTGTAGAGTTGTTTGTAATATTCTCTGATGATGGTTTGAATTTCTGTGGAATCTGTGGTGATTTCCCCTTTATCATTTTTTTTGCATCCATTTGGTTGTTCTCTCTTTTCTTTTTAATCAGTCTAGCTAGTGGGCCTTCTGTTTTGTTGATCTTTTCAAAAAACCAGCTCTTGGATTTATTGATTTTTTGGAGGGTTTTTCGTGTCTCAGTCTCATTCAGTTCAGCTCTGATCTTACTTATTTCTTGTCTTCTGCTGGGTTTTGAGTTTTTTTGATCTTGCTCTTCTATCTCTTTCAATTTTGACGATAGGGTGTCAATTTTTGATCTCTCCATTCTTCTCATATGGGCACTTATTGCTATATACTTTCCTCTAGAAACTGCTTTAAATGTGTCCCAGAGATTCTGGCATGTTGTGTCTTCGTTATCATTGGTTTCGAAGAACTTCTTTATTTCTGCCTTCATTTCGTTGTTTATCCCGTCAACATTCAAGAGCCAGTTGTTCAGTTTCCATGAAGCTGTGCGGTTCTGGGTTGGTTTCTGAATTCTGAGTTCTAACTTGATTGCACTATGGTCTGAGAGGCTGTTTGTTATGATTTCAGTTGTTTTGCATTTGCTGAGCAGTGCTTTACTTCCAATTATGTGGTCAATTTTAGAGTAGGTGTGATGTGGTGCTGAGAAGAATGTGTATTCTGTGGATTTGGGGTGGAGAGTTCTGTAAATGTCTATCAGGTTTGCTTGCTCCAGGTCTGAGTTCAAGCCCTGGATATCCTTGTTGATTTTCTGTCTGTTTGATCTGTCTAATATTGACAGTGGGGTGTTAAAGTCTCCCACTATAATTGTGTGGGAGTCTAAGTCTCTTTGTAAGTCTTTAAGAACTTGCCTTATGTATCTGGGTGCTTCTGTGTTGGGTCCATATATGTTCAGGATCGTTAGCTCTTCTTGTTGTATCGATCCTTTTACCATTATGTAATGGCCTTTTTTGTCTCTTTTGATCTTTGTTGCTTTAAAGTCTATTTTATCAGAGATGAGAATTGCAACTCCTGCTTTTTTTTGCTCTCCATTTGCTTGGTAAATCTTCCTCCATCCCTTTATTTTGAGACTTTGTGTATCCTTGCATGCGAGATGGGTTTCCTGGATACAGCACACTGATGGGTTTTGGTTTTTTATCCAATTTGCCAGGCTGTGTCTTTTGATTGGTGCATTTATTCCATTTACATTTAGGGTTAATATTGTTATGTGTGAATTTGATACTGCCATTTTGATGCTAGCTGGCTGTTTTGCCTGTTAGTTGTTGTAGATTCTTCATTATGTTGATGCTCTTTAGCAATTAGTGTGATTTTGGAATGGCTGGTACTGGTTGTTCCTTTCTATGTGTAGTGCCTCTTTCAGGAGCTCTTGTAAAGCAGGCCTGGTGGTGACAAAATCTCTGAGTACTTGCTTGTTCGCAAAGGATTTTATTTTTCCTTCACTTCTGAAGCTCAGTTTGGCTGGATATGAAATTCTGGGTTGAAAGTTCTTTTCTTTAAGGATGTTGAATATTGGCCCCCACTTTCTTCTGGCTTGGAGAGTTTCTGCCAAGAGATCTGCTGTGAGTCTGATGGGCTTTCCTTTGTGGGTGACCCGACCTTTCTCTCTGGCTGCCCTTAGTATTCTCTCCTTTATTTCAACCTTGTTGAATCTGACGATTATGTGCCTTGGGGTTGCTCTTCTTGCGGAATATCTTTGTGGTGTTCTCTGTATTTCCTGCAATTGTGTGTTGGCCTGTCTTGCTAGGTGGGGGAAATTTTCCTGGATAATGTCCTTTAGAGTATTTTCCAACTTGGATTCATTCTCTTCGTCACATTCTGGTACACCTATCAAACGTAGGTTAGGTCTCTTCACATAGTTCCACATTTCTTGGAGACTTTGTTCATTCCTTTTTGCGCTTTTTTCTCTGATCTTTGTTTCTTGTTTTATTTCATTGAGTTGATCTTCAACTTCTGAAATTCTTTCTTCTGCTTGGTCAATTCGGCTATTGAAACTTGTGCATGCTTCGCGAAGTTCTCGTATTGTGTTTTTCATCTCCTTTAATTCATTCATATTCCTCTCTAAGTTATCCATTCTTGTTATCATTTCCTCGAATCTTTTTTCAAGGTTCTTAGTTTCTTTGCATTGATTTGAAACATGTTCTTTTAGCTCACAGAAGTTTCTCACTATCCACCTTCTGAAGTCTAATTCCGTCATTTCGTCACAGTCATTCTCCATCCAGCTTTGTTCCCTTGCTGGTGAGGAGTTTTGGTCCTTTCTAGGAGGCGAGGTGTTCTGCTTTCGGGTTTTTTCTTCCTTTTTGCGCTGGTTTCTTTCCATCTTTGTGGATTTCTCCACCTGTCATCTGCGTAGTTGCTGACTTTTCGATTGGGTCTCTGGGTGGACCCCCAGATTGTTGATGATGAAGTATTTCTGTTACTTGGTTTTCCTTCTACCAGTCTAGCCCCTTTGCTGTACGACTGCAGAGGTCCACTCCAGGGCCTTCTTGTCTGGGGTATACCTATAGCAGCTGCGGAACAGTAGGGATGCTACCAGTTTCTTTTTCTTCTATCTTTGTCCCAGAATGATGTCTGCCAAATGTGAGTCTTTTGGATGTAGAGGTGTCAGGGAGCTTCTTGAGGAGACAGTCTGTACTTTATAGGAGCTCAAGTGCTGAGGTGTGAGCTCTGATGTTCATTCAGGGCTGTTAGGCTGCTATGTTTAGTTCTGCTGCAACAGAACTCAAACAAAAGCCCTTTTTTTCTCAGCTGCTCTTTCTGAAGGGGTTGGTGCTTTATTTTTGAGTGTCTGCCGGGTTGTCCTGCCCAGCTAGGAGGCAGTCTTGTCCAGCCGAGGCTCTGCCCTGCTGGTGTGAGGTTTACCCTCTTCCTGCGGGCTCCGCCCTGCAGCCGCGGGTTCCGCCCTGCGGCGGAGTCTCTCTGTTGTACTGGGTTGCCTCAGCAACGGCAGGCTGCGTCAGCAATGGGCGTGTACCTCAGTAGGGGCTGATTGCCTCGGTAATGGCGGACGCCCCTCCCGCACGGAGCTGCGCCTTAAGGTAACCTCCTAACAGTGAGCGTTTGGAATCCCATTTTGTTTGTCGCACTGCGCTACCCCTAACGCTTTGTCCTGGGCTGGCTCACTGTTCAAGTCCTGTTCAGTCTCAAGTTCAGCCCTCTCAGGTCTCAGGTTGCCAGTTCAACAGGGCACCCAGAACAGTGCACTTTTGTGCGGACCTCTGTGGAGTGCCTCTGCGCTCCGGCGTGGGCCACAGCCCCACTGGCTGCTGGCTACACCAGTCAAGATCTCTGGCTGGCGTCCCGCATTTGTTTATATCTGGGAATTTCCCCGTTCTGTGGGCAATAAAGGTCCGTCTGGAAATGCGTCCCTGACTCACCTACTCCGCGCATCCAGTGAGAGCCTCGATCCTGGGTTGTTCTCACAGCGCCATCTTGAGTCGTCCCTTCCCTTTTTGAGCTTTTTTCTCCAATCTTGGTTTCTTGTTTTATTTCATTCAGTTGATCTTTGACTTCTGAGATCCTTTCTTCTGCTTGGTCAATTTGGCTGTTGAAACTTGTGCATGCTTCGCGAAGTTCTCGTGTTGTGTTTTTCAGCTCCTTCAATTCATTCATATTCCTCTCTAAGTTGTCCATTCTTGTTATCATTTCCTCAAATCTTTTTTCAAGGTTCTTAGTTTCTTTGCATTGATTTAGAGCATGTTCTTTTAGCTCAGAGAAGTTTCTCATTACCCACCTTCTGAAGTCTGATTCTGTCATTTCATCGCACTCATTCTCCGTCCACCTTTGTTCCCTTGCTGTTGAGGAGTTTTGGTCCTTTGTAGGAGGTGAGGTGTTTTGGTTTCAGGTGTTTTCTGCCTTTTTGCGCTGGTTTCTTCCCATGTTTGTGGGTTTATCCACCTGTCATCTGAGTAGTTGCTGACTTTTCAATTGGGTCTCTGAGTGGGCGCCCAGATTGTTGATGATGAAGTATTTCTGTTACTTAGTTTTCCTTCCAACAGTCTAGCCCCTCCCCTGTAGGACTGATGAGGTCCACTCCAGGCCCTGCTTGTCTGGGGTATACCTGTAGCAGCTGCAGAACTGTGAGGGGTGCTACCAGTTTCTTTTTCTGCTATCTTTGTCCCAGAATGATGCCCGCCAAATGTCAGTCTGATCAGTTATTTTTGAGGTGACTCTTTGGATATACAGGGGTCAGGGAGCTGCTTGAGGAGGTGGTCTGTACTTTATAGGACCTCAAGTGCTGAGCTATGAGCTCCGTTGATCATTCAGGGCAGTTAGTCCAGTACGTTTAAGTCTGCTGCAGCAGAACTCATAAAACCCCTTTTTTTCCTCAGATGCTCTGTCTCGGGGAGTTAGAGCTTTCTTTGTGAGTATCTGTTGCACCTTCCTGCCCAGCTAGGAGGCAGTCTCATCACTATTTGCCTGTCGAGGCTCCAGCCTGCTGCCGCGGGCTCTGCCCTGTTGGCGGAGTCTCTCTGTTATGGTGGGTTGTCTCGGCAATGGCAGGCTGCGTCAGCAATGGGAGTGTACCTCAGTAGGGGCGGTATGCCTTGGTAATGGCGGATGCCCCTCCCCCACCGAGCTGCACCGTCCCGAGCTGCACCATTCTGGGTTCAGCTGTGCTCACAGTGAAGCTCTCAACCCTGAGCATTTCGAATCGCTGTTTTGTTTGTCCCTGTGGGGGTGGGACCTGCCGAGCCTGATCACCTGGCTCCCTGCCTCAGAGCCCTTTTTCTTTTTTTAAGTTGAATGGTTGACTCTCTCCCAGGTGTTTCAGTTGGCTGCTGATACGGCACCAGGATCTGTGTGATTTCCCGTGCAGTGACCCACTGCACCGGCTCAAACATCTCTTCCTGGTAATCTCCTGGTCTGGCTCACTGTCCAAGTCCCATTTAATTAGATGGATATGCTAATCTGCCCTCCCAAATCTCAGATTGCCCATTTAACAGGGCATCCAGACCAGTGAGTTCTGTGCAGAGTGCTGCTGCGCTGTGGCGCCGGCTGAAACAGGCCGCACGAGCCTTAACAGCTGCGTTGGCATCCCGTGTCTCTCCTACACCTGGGAATTTCCCCGTTCTGTGGGCAACAAAGATCCGTCTGGAAATACAGATTGAACTCACCCTCTGCGTCTTCACTGAGAGCTGCAATCCTGATTTGCTCCTACCGCGCCATCTTGGCAGTTCCCCCTTGTTTCTTTTCATGCCTCATATATAAAAATATGAGATGGACTCTTGCTCTGTTGCCCAGACTGGAGTGCATTGGTGTAAACTCAACTCACTGCAGCCTCCGCCTCCTGGGTCAAGCAATTCTCTTGCCTGAGTAGCTGGGATTACAGGTGTCCACCACTATGCCTGGCTAATTTTTATATTTTTAGTACAGATGGGGTTTCACTATGTTGGCCAGGCTGGTCTTGAACTCCTGACCTTTGGTGATCCACCTGCCTCAGCCTCCCAAAGTGCGGGGATTACAGACATTAAGCTACCACATCTGGCCTATATATATATTTGGTTGGAAACTGGACTTTTCAGATACTGTATTGTAGGATCTCTGAGTATTGGCCTCCCACCTCTGGAGCCTCTTTTTATTTGTTTATTTGTTTAGTGACTGCATAGATTATTTTAATGAAGTCAGATGCTCCCTATCTTGGTCCATTTGTCTTGCTGTAAAGGAATACCTGAGACTGGATAATTTATAAAGAAAAGAGGTTTATTGGGCTCATGGCTCTGAAGTCTGTACAAGAAGCATGACATCAATATCTGCTTCTGGTGATGGCTTCAGGCTGCTTCCATTCATTGCATAAAGGAAAGGGGAACCAGTGAGATCACATGGTGAGAGAGGAAATGAGAGATGGCGGGGGGAAGGTGCCAGGCTCTTCTTAACAACCAGCTGTTGCAGGAACTAAGAATAAGAACTCACTCATTCTTCCAAGAATGGCACCAAACCATTCAGGAGGGAAATGCCTCGATGACTCAGATACCTTCCAATAAGACCCTATCTCCAGGACTGGGGAACAAATTTCAACATGAGACTTAGTGGGGCCGAACAAACCATATAAACCACAGTACCCTGACAGTGTTAAACCTTTCATGTTGCTCCTCAAGAAGGCACAACTTTGGGTGTGCCTACTGTCAGCCTCAAATGACAGTAATATTAATAGGGCTCTCTTCCTAAACAGTTATCAGGTTTAACAGCTGTTGAACTCCACTAATTGTTAGCTGATTATTGTTTTCAGCAATGCTATGGAGCATAACAATTGTTTTATAAACTAATACAATTAAATTTTGGCTCCTTTAAATAGTTTCTAAAGTTAGTATTTGATTTTTTTTTTTTAAGATGGAGTCTCGCTGTGTTGCCCAGGAGTCCAGTGACACAATCTTGGCTCAGTTCAACCTCAGCCTCCCGGGTTCCACCAGTTCTCCTGCCTCATCCTCTCAAGTGGCTGGGACTACAGGCACGTGCCACCACACCTGGCTAATTTTTGTATTTTTAGTAGAGATGGGATTTCACCATGTTTGCTATGTTGGTCTTGAACTGCTGACCTCAAGTGATCCACCCACCTCGGCCTCCCAAGGTGCCGGGATTACAGGAACTAAGAGTAAGACTGCTGTTGTCTTAGATCCAAGGCACCCGGCCTAAACTTAGTGTTTGATATTCTGATCCTGATAAAACTCCTCCCAGTCATTATATGTTCCAGTTCTCTTCTACAAACTAGCCAGCCTATAGTTTAGGCTGTATCTTCATTAAATCCATGAATCTTTTCCTATGTGCCTTTCACCACAACATTTACCATTCTTGAACGTGCCCTTAGGCTTGAACTCCAAACCACTGCAAATCAAGTCAGTTCCTCGCAGAAGAGATTAGGAGCTATCTCTCTAGGTAAAATTATCGAGTCAGGGTTTTTGAGCTAGAATTGGAGACAATGGTAAGCTTCTTTCTGAGTGATACTCTGCTCCAGGAGCCAAGCACTTGAT
Organism: Callithrix jacchus; assembly: GCF_049354715.1. NCBI lineage: Eukaryota > Metazoa > Chordata > Mammalia > Primates > Cebidae > Callithrix > Callithrix jacchus. The sequence continues at coordinate 62,689,862 of NC_133506.1, forward strand.
GGGAGTAGACAATGGCCTGAAATCCTTTTGACTTGCCTCTCTGGCTGTGAAATCACTGCCTTATGAGCCAGGGCAGGGGTGATCCAGGCTTCAGTATTCCCAGCACACTGAACTTAAGGTGTAGCCTCCATTTTATGAGTAGGGGCTGGGTAGAAGAAGGGAGTCCCCACCTTCCAACCGCACTCACCTGGGACTTAGCCTCATCAACAGGTGGCTTAGCTGGTAGCAGGATGAGAAGCACTAATGTCCTTCTTCAGGGAAGAAAGCCATCCTGCTAGGACCTGGGTGAGAGAGCCCAGTGTCCTTGGTCTGTGGGAAGAGGAGACTCCTTGTTCTTGTCAGTAGCAGTCTTGAGAGGAGTCTTTACTTGACTAGCTGACAGTGAGGAGCGAAGAAGCAATCTTGGTTCAAATACCACAAACTATTGCCTTTCCTACTGAATATTCATAGATTTCCTTGAGTTGATGTTTCTTTACTTGCTCTTTGTCCTTAGGACCATTCCCAGAGCTTATCAGTGGTTGATTTTTAAAAAGCAGTTTTGGCTGGGCACAGTGGCTCATGCCTGTAATCCTAGCACATTGGGAGGCCGAGGTGGGTGTATCACCTGAGATCAGGAGTTCGAGACCAGCCTGGCCAACATGGCAAAACCCTGTCTTTGCTAAAACTACAAGAATTAGATGGGTGTGGTGGCAGATGCCTATAATTCCAGCAACTCAGGAGCCTGAGGCAGGAGAATCGCTTGAATCTGTGGGACTAAGGTTGCAGTGAGCCAAGATTGTGCCACTTCACTCCAGCCCGGGTGAAATAGTGAAATTCTGTCTCAAAACAACCCTCCAAACCCCAAAAAACTTGTCTTTCCCAGTCTTACTGGGAGTGGGTTAGTACAGCCGCTCACACTGTCAGACTGGAAGTTGATTTCCCTTCCTCCCTTTTTTTTTTTTTTTGAGACAGAATCTTTCTCTGTCACCCAGGCTGGAGTATAGTGACAATCTTGGCTCACTACAACTTCTGCCTCCCAAGTTCAAGTGATTCTCCTGCCTCAGCATCCTGAGAAGCTGTGATTACAGGCATGCACCACCACACCCAGCTAATTTTTTATAGTTTTGGTAGAGATGGGGTTTCACCATGTTGGCCAGGCTGGTCTTGAATGCCTGACCTTGTGATCCACCTGCTTTGTCCTCCCAAAGTGAGGCATGAGCCACAGCGCTTGGCCCTTCTCCCAATTTTTTATTTTAAAAAATTCAAACCTACAGAAAAGTTGAAAGAATAATACAGTGAATTCCTATACACCTTTCATCTAGATTAAGCATTAACATTTTGACACATTTGTGTGCTTTCTTCTCTCTCTCTCTTCATATATGTATGCAGGTATGTGTCTATATGTGTATTAGGTCTATATTTGTGTGTATGCATACATACATATTTGTCTTTTTAAAATTTTGTTGGCTTACACATTTAAAAGTATATTGCAGACATTTTGAAACTTCATCCATAAATATTTCAGTGTTTATTTCCTAAGACATGAGTATTCTCCTGTACAACCTTAATATTATCACAGTGAAGAAGTGTAATACTAAACCAATAATATCATTTAATCTATAGTTCATATTTTAATTTTTTTCTTTTTTCTAGAGGGTTAATCCTGATTTCTTTTTTCTTCTAAATTTTCTCTTAATCATTTAAAAAATGAGTTTTACTTTTGTTTTTAAAATCCAGGAGTCAGTCCAGTTTTACATATTATATTTGGTTATTACCTTTAAAAATCTCCATTAATTTTATTTTTGTAGAATTACTTACATTTCTAAGAAATACAGAGGAAACCCAGGTACACTTTACCAAGTTCCCCCATGGTGGTATCTGTCTTGTCTTGTCTTGTCTTTCTCTCTCTCTCTCTCTCTCTCTTTCTTTTTTTTGAGATGCAGTTTCACTCTTGTTGCCCAGGCTGGAATGCAATGGCATGATCTCAGCTCACTGTGACCTCTGCCTCCCAGGTTCAAGCGATTCTCCTCCCTTAGCCTCCCAAATAGCTGGGGTCATAGGCACCTACCACCATGCTCAGCTAATTTTTGTATTTTTGGTAGAGACAGGGTTTCACCATATTGGCCAGGATGGTCTCGGAACTCCTGACCTCAGATGATCCACCCACCCTGGCCTCCCAATGTGCTGGGATTACAGGCATGAGCCACCGCGCCTGGCCATGGTGACACCTTTCAAAACTATACTACAATACCACAACCAGGATTTTGACATTGATCCAGCCAAGATATGGAACATTTCTACCACCATAAGGATCCTTCCCCCGTTATCCTTTTATGGCCACACCCAAATCCCTTCTTCCTTACCCCCTCCTTCATCCCTGAAAATCACTAATATGTATGAAATTTCTATAATTTTGTCATTTCAAGAATGCTATATAAATAGGATTATATAGGATACAACCTTCGGAATTGGCTTTTTTCACTAATTATAATCCTCTGGAAGTTAATCCAGGTTGTGTGTATCAGTAGCTTGTTTCATTTTTATTGAAAATAAAACTGGTGCTGACTCATACAGATGCACCAGTTTCTTTAATTATTTACTCACTAAAGGACTTCTGGGTTGTATATATCCCAGTGTTTTACTATTACTAATGAATCTGCTGTGAACATGAACATTTGTGTACAGACTTTTGTGTGAACATAAGTTTTCATTGCTCTGAGGTAAAACGCTTATAGTGCGGTTGCTGGGTTGTATGATGGTTACATGCTTAGCTTTTTAAGAAACTTCTGAGGCTGGGTGCAGTGGCTCATGCCTGTAATCCCAACACTTTGGAGACCGAGGCTGGTGGATCACGAGGTCAAGAGTTTGAGACCAGCCTGGCCAATATGGTGAAACCCCATCTCTACTAAAAATACAAAAATTAGCCAGGCACGGTGGCACATGCCTGTAGTCCCAGCTACTCAGGAAGTTGAGGCAGAAGAATCGCTTGACTGGGAAGGCGGAGGTTGCAGTGAGCCAAGATTGCGCGCTATTGCAATCCAGCCTGGGTGACAGAGTCTCCGTCTCAAAAAAAAAAAAAGAAAGAAACTGCTGAACTGTTTTCCAGAATGGCTATACCATTGTACCTTCTCATCAGTAATGTGTTATTTACGTACTTTCTCTTCATTTTCACCTGCATTTGGTGGTGTCGTCATTTTTTCTTTTAACCATTCTGATAGATATATAGCGATATTAGTGTTTTAATTTTCATTCTCTAATGAATAATGTGGTTGAAAATTTTTTCATGTGCAAACTTGTCATATGTATATCCTCTTTGTTGAAATGTTTGTTCATGTCTTTCACCCATTTTCTAATTGGATTTTTTGTTTGTTTTTTTACTATTGAGTTGTATGAATTCTTTATATATTTTTGGTACTCATTCTTTGTTGGATGTATGGTTTGTAAATATTTGTTCTTTCATCCTTGTAACAGGGTCTTTCACACAGAAAAACTTTTGATGAAGTCCAACTTATTACTTTTTCCTTTTACAGATTTTTTTTTTTTTTGAGACTGAGTGTCTCTCTGTTGCCTAGGCTGGAGTGCAGTGGCACGATCTTTGCTCACTGCAATCTCTGCCTCCTGGGTTCAAGCAGTTCTCCTGCCTCAGCCTCCCAAGTTTACAGGTGCCCACCACCATGTCTGGCTAATTTTTGTATTTTTTTTTTTTTAGTAGAGATGGGGTTTTACCACATTGTCCAGGCTAGTCTCGAACTCCTGACCTCAAGTGATAGTGATCCCCCGCCTCGACCTCCTAAAGTGCTGGAATTACAGACGTGAGTCACTGTGACCTGCCTTATAGATCTTCTTTTGGCATCAAGTCTACAAATTCTTTGCCTAGGCTTACATCCCAAAGATTTTCCCCTATCTTTTTCTAAATGTTTTGTAGATGTACATCTTATGTGTTGTTTTGAGTTAATTTTTTTGTAGAGCGTGAGACTCAGGTTCATCTTTTTGCCTATGGATGTGCATTTGAGAAACATATCTTCCCCCACTGAAGTGTTTTAGCACCTTTGTCAGAAATCATTTGGGCATATTTGTGTGTGTTTCTTTCTCAGTTCTCTATTTGGTTGCATTGATCTATGTCTGTCCCTCTGTCAATATCACAGTCTTGATTACTGTAGGTATGTAAGACTTGAAACTGAATAGACTGATTCTTCCCATGTTATTGTTCTTTTTCAAATTTGTTTTAGGTACTCTAGTTCCTTTTCACTTCCATATACATTTTAGTATACTCTTGCCTATATCTATATAAAATTTTTCTGGGATTTTGGTAGTAATCATGAAAATCTGTATAATTGGATAAAATTGACATCTTTACATTATGTTTTCCAACCTATAAGCATGGTATATTTCACTCTATTTAAGTCTTCTTTGATTTCTTTATCAGCATTTTGTAGTTTTCAGTAACAAATCCTGTACGTTTTGTTAGATTTATACCTAAGTATTTCGTTTTTTGCAGGCAATTAAAAACAATATTTATTATGTTTTTAATAAAACATATATCCATGTATTTATTGCTAGTACATAGAGACACAATTTTTTTTTTTTTTTTACTATAGGTGTGGTCTCATTATGTTGCTCATGCTGGAACACAGTGGCTATTCCTAGGCACAATTATTGCGCACTACAGCCTCAAACTACTGGCCTAAACCAATCCTCCTGTGCCCGGCTCAATTGATTTTTGTCTATTCATCATATATCCTGAAGACTTATTGAATTTACTTATTAGTTTTAGTTTCTTTTTTAATTAGGTTGCTTTGCCTTTTTTTTTTTGGACGAAGTCTCGCTCCGTTGCTGAGGCTGGAGTGCAATGGTGTGATCTTGGCTCACTGTGACCTCTGCCTCCTAGGTTTAAGCGATTCTCCTGCCTCAGCCTCCTGAATAGCTGGGATTACAGGCATGCACCACCACGACTGGCTAATTTTTGTATTTTTAGTAGAGATGGGGTTTCACTATGTTGGTCAGGCTGGTCTCAAAACTCCTGACCTGATCCTCTCACTTCAGCCTCCCAGAGTGCTGGGATTACAGGCGTGAGCCACCTTGCCCAGCCACTTTGCATTTAAGAAAAATTATGCTTTATTTTGTTTATTTATTTATTTAGTTTTTTGAGATGGAGTCTGGAGTGCAGTGGACCCAGCGCACTGCAACCTCTGCCTCCCTGGTTTAAGTGATTCTCATGCTTCAGCCTCCTAAGTAGCTGGGATTACAGGCATTCACCACCACAACCTGCTAATTTTTGTATTATTAGTAGCGATGGGGTTTCACCATGTTGGCCATGCTGGTCTCGAACTCCTGATCAAGTTATTCACCTGCCTCGGCGTCCTAAAGTGCTGGGATTATAGGTGTGAGCCACTGTGCCTGGCCAAAATCATGCATTTTTAAACTGACAGATAAAATTTTATGTATTTACCATATAGAACTGTGATGTTTTGGAGTAATATACATTGTGTTAATTAACATATGTGTTACTTCACATAGTTATCATTTTTGTGGTGAGAGCATTTAACTTCCAGTCTTTTAGCATTTTTCCAGGATACAAAATATCCTTATTTAGTATAGTCACCATGTTGTGCAATAGATATCTTGAACATATTCCTCCTGTCTAACTGAAATTTTGTATCCTTTGACCAGCATTTCTCCACTGCCCTCCTACCCCAGTTGCTTTACATTTTCTATGTAGACAATAATGTCATCTGCAAACAGGAACAGTTTTATATCTTCCTTTCCAATCTGCAGGTCTTTCATTTCCCTTTCTTGTCATTTTGCCCAAGTTAGAATTTCAGGGCTGTGTTAAATAAGACCAATGAGAGTGAACATCCTTGCCTTGTTCCTGATCTTAGGGGAAAGCATTTACTTGCTCTCTATTAAGTATAGGTTAGCTGTAAGCTTCTGTAGATGTTCTTTATCAAGTTAAGGAATTTTCCCTCTATTTCTATTTCTTTTTAGAGTATCATGAATGGATATTGGATCTTGACAAATGATTTTTTCTGCATCGATTAATGTGATCATGTGGTTTTCCTCTTTAGTACATTCATATGGTGGATTACCTGGATTGTTTTATTTTCAAATATTGAACCAGCCTTGCATTTCTGGAATAAGTCCTACTTGATCATGGTGTATAATCATTTTTATATGTTGCTTCTACTTGCTAATATTTTGTTAAGGAGTTTAAGGAGTTTTGTGTTTATTCATGAAGGATACTGGTCTGCAATTTTCTTTTCTTTTTTCTTTTTCTTTTATCTGCCACCCTGCCCAGTCGGGCAGGGGAATCACTTGAACCCGGGAGGTGGAGGTTGCAGTGAGCCGATTTTGCGCCTTTGCACTCTAGCCTGGGTGACAGTGTGAGACTCCATCTCAAAAAACATAACAAAACATTAAACTGAATAAAAATGATATCAAAAATTAATATCTTTGACCCATGGATGATTTTAGAAATGTGTTGTCCAGTTTTCAAGCATTTGGAGACTTTCTTCATTATCTTCCCGTTAACTTCTTTCTAGTTTGATTCCACTAGAGCACACTCTGTATGACTTCTATTCTTTTAAATGTGTTGTGTTTTAAAAAAGTGTTATTGAGATATAATCCACATACCATATGTTTCACCCACTTAAAATGTACAATTCAATAGCCCTTTTAATATTTGTAGAGTTGTGCAAACATCACCACAGTCAATTTTGGAACATTTTCATTATCCCTAAAAGAAATTCTACACTCTTTAGCTGTCACCTTCTTCCTCCCCATTCAGTTCTTCACTATTGAGCTTTGTTTTATGGCCCAGGGTAGGGTATAAGGATATGTTCCGTGAATACTTGAAAAGAATGTTTGTTTTGCTATTGTTGGATAGAGTGTTCTGTAAATGTCTATTAGATCCTGTTATTCAGTGGTGTTAAGTTCTTCTAAACTCCATGTTGATTTTTTTGTCTAATTGTTCTATCATTTGTTGAGAGAGGGTATTGAGTCTCCAACTATAATGATGGATTTGTCTGTTTTTCTTTCAGGATCTTTTCTTGATCCTTTTATTCCTCTCTCTTTTGAAATTTTCTTTTCTCTGAAGTCTATTTTATGTTATTAATATAGCCGTTCCTTTCTTTCAATTAATGTTTTTATGATATGTTTTATTCTTTTAATTTCAACCAACATATATTGTTATACATATATATATTTTTTTTTTTCAATTGAGACAGAATCTTGCTCTGTCACCCAGGCTGGAGTGCAGCAGCACAATCTTGGCTCACTGCAACTTCTGCCTCCTGGGTGCAAGCAATTCTTGTGCCTCAGCCTCCTGAGTAGCTGGGACTACTGGCACGTGCCACCATGCCCGGCTAATTTTTTTTGTATTATTAGTAGAGATGGGGTTTTATGATGTTGTCCAGGCTGGTCTCGAACTCCTGACCTCAGGTGATCCACCCGCTGTGGCCTCCCAAAGTGGTGGGATTACAGGCGTGAGCCACTGTGCCTGGCCTAAAGCAGGTTTCTTATAGCTATGTTTTTAAATTCACTCTGCTATCTCTGTCTTTTAATTGACATAATTAGATCATTTACATTTATATAATTATTGATAGGTTGTGGCTTAAGTCTACCATTTTATTTATGTTTTTTAAAAATTTAGTTTGTCTTCCCCTTTTTCCTTTTTTCTTCTTGTCTTTCTGTAGATTATTTGAATATTTTTTAGAATTTTGTTTTGATTTATCTAAATTGTTTTTGATTATTATCTCTGTATAGTGTTAGTGGTTGCTGTCAGTATTGCATTGTATGTATACATATATAGGTATATGTGTGTGTATGTGTGTGTGTGTGTGTGTGTGTGTATGTAACTTTTCACAGTGTTGTCATTTTACCACTTCAAGGAAGTATAGAAACCTATACTTTCCCCATTTATAATTCTCTACATACATTTAGAAGCACTTCAGACAGGGTTATAATTTTTGCTTCAACCATCGGTATAATTTAGAAGTCTTAAGAGGAGATAGAAATTTTATTGTAATTACATGTATTTTTGCTTACCATGTTATTTCTTTCTTCTTTATGTTTTTAGATTCCTTCTTTCATCACTTTTCATTCTGTTGCATGATCTTCCTTCTGCCATTTCTTTAGGGTAGATCTGCTGGCAACACGTTCTCTTATTTTCCTTTATCTGAGAATGTCTTGATTTCCCTTTGATTCCTGAAGCGTATTTTTACTGAATCTAGAATTCTGTGTTGACACGTCTTTTCTTTCAGCACTTGAAAACTGTTGTGTCACTTCCTTCTGGCTTCCTTAGTTTCTGATAAGAAATCTGTTATTTGAATTGTTTTTCCCTTATAGGTGAAGTGTTGTTTCACTGCTTTTTGTCTTTTAGTCTTTTCAGAAGTTTGAGTATGATGTATTTTAGTGTGGATTTTATTGGGCTTTCAGTTTATAGTTCAGCATTTTGAATCTGTAGATTTATGTCTTTTGCCAAATTTGGTATGTTTTCAGCTATTGTTTTTTGAATGCTTTTCCAGATCTGCCCTCTTTGTCTCTTTCCTGGACCCTGATGACAAGAGTGTTGGATCTTTTATTTTAGTCTCAGTGGTCTTTGAGACTTTCTCCCTCCCTCTCTCCCTCCCCCTTTTCTTTCTCTTTTTCCATCTTTCCTCCTGCTCCTCCTCTTCTTCATTTTTTTTTTGGCCAGTCTGTTTTCTTTCTGTTCTTTGTATTGGGTAATTTCTATTTTTACTTTTTTGAGACAACATCTCGCTTTGTTACCCAGGCTGGAGTGCAGTGGCAGGTCTCAGCTAACTGCAACCTCTGCCTCCCGGGTTCAAGCTATTCTCCTGCCTCAACCTCCTGAGTAGCTGAGATTACAGGTACCCGCCACCATGCCCAGCTACTTTTTTGTATTTTTAGTAAAGACAGAGTTTCACCATGTTGGCCAGGCTGGTCTGGAACTCCTGACCTAGTGATCCACCTTCCCTGGCCTCCCAAAGTGCTGGGATTACAGGCGTGAGCCACTGCACCTGGCCTCTATTGTTTTCTGTTGAAGTTCACTGATTATTTTGCTTGCCCCCTCCATTCTATGTTAAGTCTATCCATTCAATTTGGTTACTGTGTTTTATTTTTCAATTCTAAAGTTTCCATTTATATATATATATATTTATTTATTTATTTTGAGATGGAATTTCACTCTTGTGGCCCAGGCTGGGGTGCAATGGTGCGATCTTGGCTCACTGAAACCTCCTCCTCCCAGGTTCAAGCAATTCTCCTGCCTCAGCCTCCCGAGTAGATGAGATTACAGGCATGCACCACCATGCCCAGCTAATTTTGTATTTTTAGTACAGACAGTGTTTCTCCATGTTGGTCAGATTGGTCTCAAACTCCCAGCCTCAGGTGATCCACCCACCTCAGCTGCCCAAATTGCTGGGATTACAGGCATGAGCCACCATGCCAGGCCAAAATATATATATTTTACTTCTTTGCCAAGACTGCTTTTTCACTTGTTTTGAGCACATTTGTTGTTGTTTGTTAAGGCATTTTTATGACATGTGCTTTAAAACCCTTGTCAGGTAATTCTAGTATCTGTGCTCTCTCAGTGCTAGTGTCTGTCAGTTGTCTTTTCTCTTTCAGTTTGGGATCTTCCTGGCTCTTTGTATAAGTGATACTCAATGGAAACCTCAACAATTTAAGTATTATGTTATTCAACTCTAAATCTTATTTAAACCTCTGTTTTGACAGGCTGTTTTGGACACCACTGTAGCAGAAGAAGTGGGACATTCACTTGTTACTTCTAGATGGGGGTAAATATCCAGGCTTTCTGCTCTGCTTCCATTGACACCCAATGGGCTAGAGGACCCTTGTTGCTGCTGGGTGGTTGTGGGTATTCTGGTTCTAAACCTCCCTGATACCTCCCTGTCTGGGAGGGGTAGGAGTGCCTTGTGACTGCTTGCCACAATGCTTTCACTGCCACCATGGGGGAAGAGGGAGGAAGGGTGTCCTCGTTATCTCTGGGAAAATCTTAAGTCACTGAATTTGTATCAGTCCTCCTCTGACATGACCCCAGCAGGGAGAGGAAGAGCGGGTGCTTCATTACTCCTGGTTGGGAGTGGAAGTCCAGGCTCCCCTGACACTGCTGGGGGGTGACGGATGGGCTCCTTATTACTGCCATGCAGGGATAAAAGTCCATCCCAGTCCTTACTCAGCCTTGGTGGGGGTGTTGGGTACCTTGCTACATCCTCATGAGACTGGAAGTCTAGGCTCTCCGCCCAGTCTTTGCTGGTAAATGGGCAGTTACTGTCTAAAGGTGTTCCATCTCATTAGACTGCCTCCTTCCTGGTCCTTGGGCTAGAGGCGGCAGGCTGTTCTTGGGGCTTTTCAGTCTGTGTCCCTTGGTGTTTTGAAGTTGTCTGCTTCTTCAGTCTGAGATAATGAAGCAAAAAAAGACCCAGTGAACTCATCACTGGGTTGTTCTGTGGGCCTCAAGGTACCTGGATCATTTGCCTCCTCTCCCCCTTCCAGAACCTTCTTATGTTTGTATTATATCTAGTATTGAGGGTGTTTATTACCACTTAGTGGGAAGAACAGGGAAAAGTATGTCTGCTCTGTCTTCCATGGAGCTCAGATCCACACCTTGTTTTTTATTTGTTGTTTTAAAATAATTCATTTTGTTTTTAAATGAAACTGAGTTTTCTTTGAAGAGGCCAAGCAAGTTGTCTGTTGGAGCTTCTCATGGTCAGAATCTGTTTAGCTCTTCCCTTGTGATTAGCTTCAAGCCATTTTGGCGAGAAGCTATGTGGGCGATGCTGTGTAGTTCACTAATCACAGGAAGGCACAGAGTGTTGAGGGGCCTAGCTGGGGGTCACAGGAAGCTTGATCACATCTTCCTTTCTGTATCTAATGAATTATCTGTGGTGTGAAACTCTGAGATCGTGTGAGCATCCTCTTCCCAAGCAGCCTTTTACTAAGTGGTTTTAGCATGTCTAGGTGAATAGATTAAGGTTTACAAAATGCTAATTTTTCTAATTCTGTCATTTCCTTTACATTTATTAGCTGGTATTCTTCCAAGAAGAAGAGCTTTATCCAAAGCCACACCCCTTTATTCTCTTTTTAGTATCAATATGTATTTTAATTCATGTTTAATAATTCATTACTGTCATATTTTTATTGAAATTGTCCTAAGTAGTGCAAATTGAGTTCCTTCTGGTTCACTCTTAAGTCCGTTTAACAAGACTCCATTCATCTTTGGGCATTTCTTTGATTTCTGGGCAACATGAGATGTCCCAGACTCACCATATTCATTTCATAGTCCACAACTAGAATCAGCTATTTCCCCAAGGAGCCCTGCTTCCTTTCGGTAAGGAATGGTTTTTAGAAATGTAGATAAATTTCTCAGGGAGAAGAGTTTTCTAAGGGAAGATAAAGTATTGAATAGTAATTTGTAGTCACAACTGCTACTGTATCCTTGGTGACTTAGGCCCTCGTTTGAAGTTAGGGAGGTAGAGCTTCATGTGACAGTGATTTGTGTGCTTGTGTCTTCCCTACCTGGCTGGCTTTCTTGGGAGCCAGGAGAGTATCTTTTAGATTTTTATGTTCACAGTATTTAACTCTGTTTCTGGAACAGAGGAGGCATTTAATAAATATTTGGACTTAAATTATACTAAACAGACTCCTAGGCTGTGCATCATAGAATCCAAGTATTTTTCTTCTTTTCTTTTTTTTTCTGTCAATTCAAGTGATTTTTTAAAAAATTATACTTTAAGTTCTGGGGTACACATGCAGATCATGGTTTGTTACATAGGTATATACATGCTATTGTGTTTTGCTGCATCCATCCCCTGGTCATCTACATTAGATGTTTATCCTAATGTTATCCCTTTCCAATCCTCCCACCCCCTGCTATCCCTCCCCTAGCCACCCCCAACCCCCAACAGGCCCCGGTGTGTGATGTTCCCCTCCCTGTGTCCCTATGTTCCCATTGTTCAACACTCATTTATGAGTGAGAACATGCGTTGTTTGGTTTTCGGTTCTTGTGTCAGTTTGCTGAGAATTATGTTTTCCAGCTTCATCCATGGCCCTGCAAAGGATATGAACTCATCCTTTTTTATGGCTGCATAGTATTCCATGGTGTATATGTGCCACATTGTCTTTATCCAGTCTATCATTGATAGGCATTTGGGTTGGTTCCAAGTCTTTGCTATTGTAAACAGTACCACAATAAACATACATGTACATGTGTCTTTATAATTTATTTTATAATCCTTTGGGTATATACCCAGTAATGGGATTGCTGGGTCAAATGGTATTTCTAGTTTTATATCCTTGAGGAATCACCACACTGTCTTCCACAATGGTTGAAATAATTTACACTCCCACCAACAGTGTAAAAGTGTTCCTATTTCTCCGCATGCTCTCCAGTATCTGTTGTCTCCTGATTTTTTAATGATTGCCATTCTAACTGGCATGAGATGGTATCTCAATGTGGTTTTGATTAAAACACCAAAAGCAATGGCAACAAAAGCCAGAATAGACAAATGGGATCTAATTAAACTTAAGAGCTTCTGCACAGCAAAAGAAACTATCATTAGAGCGAATCCAAGCATTTTTCTAGTGTTCTGACTGTGTGGAGAAGAGTAAAGATCTGGAAAGAAGTTGCAGTGGAAATATTCATAGGCTGCAGGCAAATTATTCTGTGTTTCAGAACCTGTTTCTCTTGCTGAATGGAAAGCTCTTTATTGGCTTCAGCATGCTAAAAAGGGCTATAATGAGATCCGAGGCTGTTCTTACGAGGTAGTTGTAAAGTATGAGGACCAGATTCAGTGTGAACGTTTATAGAAGGTGACTTTCAAAGCTGTATATAGCTCACCCAGAGGTGAATGGTCCTGGTTTTCAGCCTCTATTTGGGAGATGTGTGTTTTTTCTTTTCCTGACTCTGCTACTATATTATTTGATGACCTTTAAGTCAGTCAGTTGCTCAATTTCTTTTCCTTATTTTCATCTGGAAAAGAGTGGTAGTGTCTTAAATTAAGACATAATGAGAAAAATATATAAAACCTTCTGATATGTAGCAATAAAATGAAAGAAGATGTTTTATAAGCGCAGAACTTGGCCATTATGAGTAGCAACAAGGGAAGCCTAGCGTCAGGTCCTAGGGTTTGTTTTTATTTGAAGGAGCTGCAGTGTGGTATTTTAATAAGAGTTCCAAATGAAAGGGTACTTCTAGGCTGAGTCTAGCGTTGAGACTATAATGATAATGCGACTGTAAAATTATATTAAAGTAGGTTTAGGCAGAAGGCACATGAAAAGTACATTTATTTATAACCTGCATTTTGAGTGAAGGGATAGAACCTAAAAGGAAAGACTAAAATATTCAACATGGTATTTATCAAGTAAAGGGTGTGCGTGCACATGTATGTGCATGTGTGCTGTGTATGTGTGTTTTTAATTAGTAAGAACTCTTTTTCCATCACCATTTGTTTAAACATGAAGTTTAAAGAAATATTTTATTTCCTGAATTTTCTTTTTTCAAAAAGTAATTCTTGCTTGGGGTAAAAGTTGCAAACAATATAGATGTAAAAGTTAGTAAAAAAGTCTCAATATTCTGCCAACAGTTTTGTTTCTGTTCTTTCAGATGTTTTCTGCGCATATGCTAGAATTCTTTTTCCAGAAATTAGCCCATACTGGCTAACATAAGCCCACCCTGCTGCTGCTTGGGTTTGGTTTCACACAACACACAGCTTTTTACGTCCATCTGTGGACATCTGTATCATTCTTTTTGATGGCTGAATTCTGTGTATGTACCCTCATGTGCTCAGTATCTTACTGAGAGACATCTGGATTATTTCTTGTTACACTCTCTGAGTGCCCTGAGTTTCTCCTCTGGAGCACAAGTCAGAATTGTACTTTTATTGCATGCTTGTTTTAAAATTTCCCTTCTCTTATTTTCCACATAAAAATATAAGTTCTATGTGGACAGGAAAATTGTGTCTATATTATTAATATTCATATCTCTGGCACCCAGCATAATTCTTCACACAGTGTGTACTCAGTAGGTCATCAGTATTTCCCACAACCTCACCAACACTTAGTGTTATCAGCGTTTGCCAGTCTGAAAAATATTGTATCATAGATCATTATTTTACTGTGTATTTAAAAATTGAGTGAGCAACTTTTTACCTAAATATATTTACCATTCATATTTCCTCAGTGTTTTTTTCCCCCAGTTTTCAGTTGGGCTGTTTGTCTTAGAACTGGCTGAAAGAGCTAAAATTTTAGTGATAGCAGTTTGTTCATTATATATATTGCAGATTTCCCCCCCATTTTTCATTTGTTTCTTGAATTTGTTTATGGTGTTTTGGGCTATATAAATGTTTGAAACTTTTTTGTAGTAGAGTTATAAATCTTTTTTTTATAGCTCTGGATTTCATGCTGTATGTAAAAGGGTGTTTCCCATTCTCTGGTTCTGTATTTTCTCTTAGTACTTTTTGATGGTTGTACTGAATTCACATTGTCAAAATATATAAACAATTCTCACTCTGCTGTTTCCATCATAATAATCATTCTGTCTTAGTCTGTGGGTAAATATGCATTTAATACTTACTACCAGTCCTCATGGTGAACCCTCTCTAGACGTTTTACTTGGCTAAGGTTTGTATTCTAGGAGAGTCCTCAAGAAGAGTCCAAAGGAGTAATATTCCCTGAGTTCTTCCATGCTCATAACAGTTTTATCTGTGACACTTATACTCAAGGGTCTGTTTGGTTGGTTATAAACTCCTTGGCATATGTTTTGTTTGAGTATCTTCAAAGTATTTCTCTATTGTCTGCTGCCAAAATCTGATGATAGTTTAATTTTTTTCCCTTATGAGGATCTTGGTTATTTTACCTAGATGCTCAATGGGTTTTCTTTCTTTTTCTTTAAAATCTCACTTATGGTGGCTGTAATCAGTTGGCATTATAAGTGCCTTTGAGATGGTGTGACCCTTCCAGGGACATCTGTATCCTGAAGAATGTCTAAGTTGGTACATCCCAGCTCTTAGGATGTTCTTCTGACTGAGCCCAGACTTGGCAGGATTGGCCAAGTGTGTGCTTGTAGTTTGTGGTTTGAGACTGTGGCAGTTTTCCTACTTTATCTGAGATGATGCTTTTCCACTCCGTTTATCAGTAGTATTGTTTGGGTTGGGGGTCACAGGTAAGGTGATGCAAAATAACTCCTACTCTCTTATTTTCAACTGGAAACTAATTTATGTCTTTTTTTTTTTTTTTTGGTCTGGCTTTTCCTCCCCTCTTTTAATTGGAAGA
The DNA here is from genome assembly GCF_049354715.1 of Callithrix jacchus. Taxonomy (NCBI): domain Eukaryota; kingdom Metazoa; phylum Chordata; class Mammalia; order Primates; family Cebidae; genus Callithrix; species Callithrix jacchus. Next base: position 62,705,129 of record NC_133506.1, read on the forward strand.
TATGCTTATCTTTCTCAATGTATTGATGTGAGAAAGAAATCTTTTGGTTATACCTTTCTGGAAAAAAAAAAACAAACTTTAGTTAGCATAGTAATATTACTTCACACTCCCTGTACCTTAATCTCCAGTTTTTGTGATGCTTTGAGAATTATTTTTTAAAAATTTAAGTTTTAATTTTTTTTGAGATGGTTTCTTGCCATGTTGCCTAGGCTGGGTCTTGAACTCTGGTCTCAAGTGATCCTCCCTCCTCAGCCTCCTGAGTAGCTGAGATTGCAGGTTCAAGCCACAGTACCTGGCAGAATTTTTGTGATTATTGTCAGATTAATATTGTTTTAAACATTGTTAATTTTTCTTTCTAGACTTCTTAAAATTATATCTACTTTTCTATCTATAGTTAACCCAGGCCATAGGAATTAATTCTATGTAGATTTAATTCTGTGCTGAACTGGAATCGATACTACTGCTAGTTCATTCATTGATAACAATGAATACCCTGAACTACGTACTGTTCTATGTGCTTGGAATAAATAAATGAATACATAGACAGAAATCCCTGCCCCTGGAGTTTATATACTAGAGGGGGTGGGACACAATAAATGTAATAAATGGGTAAGTCTTGTAATATGTTAGAAGAGAACAAGGGCTAAATTATAAGAATAGAAGTAGAATAGGGTGAGTGAGATCCAGGGGGTCAAGGGGAGTATGTAGAATTTTAAATAGCGTGGTCAGGGAGGGCCCCATTGAGATGCTGATATTTGAGCAATGACCTAGAGTAGGTAAGGGAGTTAACTCACTACAGCTGGAGGCAGCCAGAGCCAAGACTCAAGGAGTCACCTTCCTGATGTGTAGGAGGGGCAGTGAGGAGGCCAGGGCTGCCAGGGTATGTAGGAGACATGGAACGAGGACCCAGAGGGCATGTGGGTTGGGGATTTGGAAGGACCTTGTAGACAGGTGCCCACTGGAGGACTCTGACTTGGGTGTTGATGTGGTTGCTCTGCTATGCTGAGAGCAGACTCCAGGGGACAAGAGTGAGTTGAGGGAAAGAGCTGACTATTGCAGGAAAGCCAGGCGAGTGATGTGGGTAGGTGGGACGAGGCTGGTTTGAAACTGAGAAGTTCCCATTAATGAGCACATTATGTGCATTTCATTTTTGGTCTGCTGGATTAGGACTACATTTTTCTCAAGGATTATCGAGTGTGAGAATGCTTGCGTTCTTTCATGTCATAAAACAGCTTTTTGCTGTCTTTAAATATGCATGACATTCCAACTTGGTAAAGAAGTGTTGAGTCACTTCTCTTCCTTCTGGCTCAGTAGGCAGCATTCTTTTGTCTTTGGACTCCAGTGATCGGGAGAAGGCTGCAGATGGTCAGCCCTTCTCCATGTCATGGGCCACCCACTTCTTTCTCTGTGTCAGTAGTATCACCAGCCTTGGTAGATATGTCTTTCCCTGATTGGACTCTACTGATTTTTCTTGGCATATGCTGAACCCTTTCAAGCTATAGATTCAGTTATTCAATTTCAGGAAAGTTTTCCTGTATTATATCTTAAATTTTATTTTACTGTGCAATTGGTTTTGTTCTCTTGTTGAGAATTAGCAGTTGTGTGTCTGCTGTCTCTCTACTCCCATGTATAACATCTTTGTAATCACTTTCATGGCTTCCTGCATTCCATTTCCCCAAATGAGTTTCCGCTTTCACTGACTGACTTTTTCAGCATTTCCATTTCACTTCTTGCCCTTCCTCACGTACTGTTTGTGGGTAATCGTGTTAGTGCTTTTCTCCATTGGTGTCCTTGACTCATCCCTTATCTTTCTTCAGTAAGGAACAAGGCCCACAGGGCAGGATATTCCTTGCTTTCACCTCTCACTTAGTTGAGAGAAATTTAAAAATGGCTCAAGATTTAGAGAAGCGAGTCTTGATTCTTATTGTCATCCCTCTATTTTGTTCAGCAAATTTCTGTCTCTGGGAGATAGGCTTTGTGTCTGTTGTTCAGGGTTAAGGCCATTCATTATAGGTTGAATTTCCTTCTCTGTTTTGACTTTAACAGAAGGAGAGAGTAGATATTTTTTCTTTTATAAGAATTCCCATATAGGTCAGGTGCAGTGGCTCATGCCTGTAATCCCAGCACTTTGGAGCCTAAGGCAGGTAGATTGCTTAGGAGTTTGAGATTAGGCTGGGCAACATAGTGAGACCCTGTATATAAAAAGGCAAAAATTAGCATGATGGCATGTGCCTGTAGTCCCAGCTACTCAGGAGGCTGAGGTGGGAGGATTGCTTGAACCCACGAGGTCGAGGCTGCAGTGAGCTGAGATTGTACCACTGCATTCCAGCCTGGGTGATAGAGTGAGACCCTGTCTCAAAAAAGAAAAAAAAAAGAATTCCCAGACATATAGCTTAAAAATTATCTTTTGTGAAAAAGTAATATATTACAGTATATAAAATCCAACATGTTTAACAGGGGGAATGAGGGAAAAGATTATCTTCTGCCGCTGTCCCTTAGCTCCCAGTTCCCAGCCCCAGAAAACACAGCCATATAGAAGACATTCCTAGAATGGAATTGCTTTGTCAAAGGATATATGCATTTGTACATTCTGTAGATACTGCCAAATTGCTCTCCATAGAAGCCATCAGTATACATAAGCTATCAGCAAGAAATGAGAGTGCCAATTTTCTCACATTATCACCAACATGATGATGTTCGAAACGTTTCATATTTTTGGCATTCTAATAGGTAAAATAGATTTTACACCTGCCTCAGCATCCTGAGTACCAGGACTACAGGTGTGCTCCACTACACCTGGCTCCTCAACTGCCTGTATTAAGAGGAAATGAAAATCAAAACTATCAAATCTGTTTTATCTATTAGAATGGCAAAAATTTGAAAAGTTTCAAACATCACCATGTGGAGAATATCCACAGCCTAAATGTGAGACTGATGGTTTTTGTTCTATGGTATATTAATATGAACTAGCCCAACTTAGGCTCATCTTAGTAAGCATGCTCCTTTGGTTAAAGAAACTGGCTGTGGATATTCTCCAGGGAAAAAGTTACTACTAATTCTTAGAAAATTAATGCATCCATGAGCTGGTAAAGAGGAACTTCTTTAAGCACAATTTTAAGAGTTATAGAAGCATACATTTGTTGTTATGATATTGCAAGTTTACTAATTCCTTTACTGAAAATAGTGTGCATGAAACAACATAGCACAATATGTCCCAAATAAGTACTTGGTTCTTTCTTTGTCTTTATCTTTTTCTTTCTTTCTTTCTTTTTTGAGACAGAGTCTTGCTCTGTTGCTCAGGCTGTAGTGCAGTGGTGTGATCTTGGCTCACTGAAACCTCTGCTTCCTGGGTTCAAGCAATTCTCCTACTGCAGCCTCCGGAGTAGCTGGGGTGATAGGCACCTGCCGCCATACCTGGATAATTTCTGTATTTTTAGTAGAGACAGATTTCACCATGTTGGCCAGGCTGGTCTTGAACTCTTGACCTCAAGTGATCTGCCAGCCTTGGCCTCCCAAAGGGCTAGGATTACAGATGTGAGCCACTGTGCCCAGCTAGCACTTACTTATTTCTTTTAAAAACTTACTTAAATTCTGTCCTGAATTTGTCAGATGCTTTCTTTTAAAATGTATGTTTATTTAAATGTCTGTTTTTACTTTTTCTTCCTTTGAATTTTTTTTCATTTATTTTTGATTACTTGCTCTGACAATGTTTTAGATACTGATATTCAGCAGGGAACAAAACAGACAAGGACCCTGCTTTTATTGAGTTTATAATCTAGTGGGGGAGATCAGCAATAAATAAGAAATTGTCCGGATGTGTTTAGTTTTATGGAGAAAATCAAGCAATATAGTTATACGTAGCATTAGTTACCTTTTATTAAAAAGGCAGCGTGGAAAAATAGGAGCAGCATGGACTTCAGAGTTTGATAAGATCCTGTACAAATCTCAGATTTTCTGCATGTAGGTTGTGTGGCCTTGAGCAAATTACCTAACCTCTCTGACCCCCATTTCATCAACTGTCCAAAGGGGAAAAAAGAATACCTAAATCATAGCAGGTTATTAAGGATTTAATGTGGCAACTTCAACAAAAACCCTTAAAGCATGTTTAAGCTGAAATAGTCACTTTAAAAGTAGTAGCTAAAATATTATCACTTAATCACTTTATTCATTAAAAGTTTTTAAGAATTTTCCCCATGATTTCATTAGTTTTAATATCATGTGCCTAATAAGAAGATGGTAGGTTTTAACAAAAGCACCCTTAAATAGCCATTTGTGCCAAATGTCACCATGGTAACTGCTAAACTGTGGAATCGCTGGTATCAGTGTATTCATTTCCATGTGTTGTCATAGTTTAATGTTCATCTACTGTGGGTCACGTTTTATTGAGGTCATAACAAAAAAGGAATTACATTTGTATTGAACACTGTTAGAACAAATTTTAGTAGCTCTGAAAGATAATATATCGAAGAATCTAGAGACAAAACCAGAGTTCCAGCTCTGAAACACCAGCACTACCACTGTTTCATCTGTCCCACGTTGAGGAATATGACAGACTCTGGTTCAGAGATACTTTAATGCCTTATCCATACTACTAGAGGCCCAGGCTGTGCTCCTCGTAGACCACAGGCTGGGAGCAGTGACATCCCCAAGATACCAAGTCATTAGGGTCACTGATAGAGATTTCTATAGAGGAGGTTCTCAGGCCAAGCTGAAGGCTTCACTTAGATAGGTGGCCCAATCAAACACCATCCAAGGGAGGAGCATGGGCTCTAGAGAGGTTTGGAAACAGAGTAGCAGACACACTAGGTTGCTGAAACCTGGAACAGGCCAGGAAGACAAAACAGCAGTCTGCATATAGCAAAAAGAGAAGGCAGGAAGGTACAGGTGACAACGAAATGGATTTGAGATGAGAATCTCAACGTGAGGCAGCATCTATATTCCTAACACACACACAGTTTGTTACCTATTCGTTTGCCCTAGAGACAGGGCCACACTAAATAACACGCATTCTTACTTTTTTTCCTTATTCCTTAAACAAAGAAGTATCCCTCCCATGGCCTGAAATCAATGGCCAAGGGATTCTGCCAAGAACTTTGTCAACTATCCCCTGTCATTTATGTTTTTTATTTCTCCCTGTCTACTGATTTATTCTTCCTCTGCCTCAAAACATGCTCATATACTTAATATCTTTAAGAAAGAAGTCCGCCAAAATCTCCTACTCTGAACTCTAATTCAATAGTTAAAGTTCCTTTCATGGCTCACTTTTCAGGAGAAATGTGACTCCACTTCATTTACTTTTCAAATCCTCCTTGATTCTGTGATCTCCTTAATTCCACGACCTTCTGCTATTCTTGCTAAAGTCGTGACCATCTATGGGTATGTTCATCATCTGTTGGACATTTGAATGTCTCAGGCATTTAAAATTTAGCATTAATTGAACCCATTATCCACTTCCATAGTGTGTGATTTTTAAATATATCCACAAATTCTTTGCCACTTCTTATTTCAAGAGGTGGAGCTTGATTCCCTTTCTAACTAATGGAATAAGGCAGAAGTGAGAGTGTTAGGAGTAGGTCCATAGTGTTAGTAGGAGTAGGAAGAACACTGTGGCTTCTTCCTTGCTCTCTCTCTCAGATCACGCATGCTGAGGGGAGCCAACTGCCAGATGGAGAGAATGTTCCAGCAACTCTATAGAGAGGCTTACTTGGCAAGGAACTGAGATCTGCTGTCAACAACCAGCACTGCCTTGTCAGGCATGTGAGTGAACTGCTTGGAAGTGGACCCTCCAGCCCCAGTTGAGCCTTCAGATGATGCAGCCCCAGCTGACATCTTGATTGCAACCTCATGGGAAACTCTGAGCCAGAACAGCCAGATAAGCCTATCTTAGATTCCTGACCCACAGAAACTGTGAGACAAGTGTTTATGTTTTAAGCTGCTAAATGGTTGTCAGTGATTTACTAAAGAGCCCTATATAACCAATGCACATAACAAACCTTCTGTATTCCCAGTCATAGGGAAAACAAGGAAACAACTCCTTCCTCTTCAATATCTAACTGGTGACCAAGTCCTGTTATTTTCATCTAGGTGTCTGTTGATTCAGCCTATTCTGATTTTCCTAGTCACTGCCTCCATTTATTATTTATCATTTAGACTGTTTTGGTTACCTCTTAACAAATTTCTTGCCTCCAGCTTCACTCCCCTTTAATCTGTTCCCCATACTTCTACAAAAAAATCATTCTAAAATGTGAATCTGAGCATCTTTCTTCTTTGCTCAAATTGTTCCCATTGACTAGAGTTAATCAAGCCCAGTTATCTTAAGCAATGCAGGCAAAGCTGTTTGAGGTTTGATCCTACTGAGCTTTCTAGCTCCCGTCTCTCCTGAAGCAGGGAGTTCAGCCATCAGAAATTGTTGGTGGGTCCCAGAATCTGTCACAGCTTTTCCTCTTTCTGTGATTTGGTATGTGCAGTTCTCTCTAGTTTTGGAAAACTTTCACCAACTCTTTGACAATTTCTATATTTTCTGAAAGTTAGGCATTCCTCCTTTCTTCTGCAGTTCCCAGTGGACACCTGTGTAATTGCTGTGATCACATCACTGTCATTGTTTGTCTGTCAATGTCTGTTTTTCAGTTAGACCAAGAATCCCACTAGATGAGGGTCTATGTTCTGTTCATCTCTTTTTGTTGCTGTTCTTGCATCTCTGATCTTTTTTAAATGTTTGATGTTCTTTTTTTTTTTTTTTTTTTTTTTTTTTACTTATTTCAAAACTTCATTACAGACGTAAGAAGAGGCAGGGGAGCAGAAATACAATCTTTTGTGTTTATAAATACCTCAAAACCTCAAATAAGCTACTGGAAAATACACATAAAGAGTAAGAAAAGGAAAGGCTTTGACTTCACTGTTACGTTGAGATTATTTTTTGGATGGTATCTTGCTCTGTCACCTGGGCTGGAGTACAGTGGTGCAATCATGGCTCACTACAGCCTTGACCTCCTGGACTCAAGCAGTCCTCCCACCTCAGGCTCCCAAGTAGCTGGGGACCACAGGAACACACCTCCACAGCTGGCTAATTTTTGTATTTTCCGTAGAGACAGGGTTTCACCATGTCGCCCATGTTTTCAAACTCCTGGGCTTGATATTCTTTCTTTATTTTATTGTGGTAAGAACGCTTAACCACATTTGTTGATCTACCCTCAACAAGTTTTTAAGTGTGCAATACATTACTATTGACTCCAGGTACAGTGTTGTACAGCAGAGCTTGAGAGCTTATTCATCTTGCTTGACTGCAACTTTATGTTCGTTGATTAGTAACTCCCCATTTCCCTCCCTGTAGCTCTAGGTAACCTCCATTGTACTCTTTGATTCTATGAATTTGACTATTTTTGGTACTTCATATAAGTGGAATCATGCCATATTTGTCTTTCTATGATTGCCTTATTTTATTAGCAAAATGTCCTCAAGATTGATCCATGCTGTTGCATGTTATAGAATTTCCTTTTTTAAAAAGACTGACTAGTATTCCATGATATGTATATACCATGTATTGTTTGCCCCTTCATCCATTGATGGGCATTTAGTTGTTTCCACATCTTAGTTTCACTTCTTTGAGGAACCTGCATACTGTTTTCCATAGCAGCTGCTCCATTTTACATACTCATAAATGGTGCACAAAAGTTCTAGTTTCTCTACATCCTCACCAGTACTTCTTGTCTTTTGATTTTTGGGGAATAGCCATCTGACGATGTGGTTTTTTTCGTCATAAGTCTCTAGCACCTAATGGGATATTTGAACAGGGTGTCTGAAACTTTTAGTCTAGCTGATAGGGAATTTCATATTAGCAGACTCAGAATATTAAAATGTAACTTTACTTTTCTGTACATGATCATAACTTCACTCTCTAGCCATTGTTTTCCTACTAAAGGCAGTGAAGATTCTTTGGGGATGAGTGTTCTGGCCCCATCACTGATGCTTTTGTTTGCCACGAAGGCTTTGCTGGTTGTTGGTGCCATCCATTCCTCTGTGCTCCCTTTTTCTTTATGTTAGTCCCACTGGGCCGCCTCCTTTCCGCCTGTGAGAGTTCTCCAGGCTTGCAGGCTTGTAGGCTTGTGCTCAGCTGTTTCACTGTCTCTCTGGGGCATGCACCCTGGGACATGCTGTGTGGGCCTCAGTCCCGCCCTCCTGGTGCCCAGGCCTGCCAACAGCTGAGCCTTAGGCCTGCACTCTGGGAGGAACCAATGATGTGCCTGGGGTATCTGTTAGCTAGATCACTCATAAATTCCAAGTCTTAGTTCAGGATGGAAAGAGGTAGCAGATCTGGATTTCTTTTCAGACACTAAGCAGCATCTTTAAAAGAAAACTACTTAGTTCTTCCAGTGGAAAATCCTGGGTTTCAAGAGATATCTGCTGTGCATCTCTGGGCCTATTTTAGAGCAGAATACCAAAATATTCTCCATAGTTTAAAAAATAAATATTAAATAATTAAAAAATTGGTACAGCCTGCCAGGAGATCAGGGCATGGCAACATCCAGCCTGGTGTGGCTTGGGAACCCCCAGAAGCCATCACTGAAGCCCAGGAAACCCCTCATCCTAACTTAACTGTGTCAAGGAGAGGTGTCCGGAGAAGGGCAAGGCCGCTTGTATCACAGAGTGTCAGCTTACTGGGAGCCAAATGAATTCCACAATGATATGTGCAGAAAAGAGGTCCAGGGCGTTTTTCAATTGTGCTTCAAGGGCTTAGGAAATCCAAAACTTGAGATCGATGCAGGAGCCCCTGGGAGAGTCTGGGGGTTTACCTCCCAAGGAATCGAATAAGTTGTCACAGAGGTTTCCCAATAAACTTCACCTAAGCTTAAAATGGAGAATGATTTTCAATGATTTCTGAACTATCTCTTCTGACAATTATGCAGAAGCATTTTACAGATGTTTGCATTTCTGTGACCTCTTTGAAGGGTAGAAGGAGGCAAAACACTTTTCCACCCTTTGGAATCAGAGTATGGGTATAAGTTATGTTTTATCTTGAAATAAAATCCTCTGGAGAGAAAAAATAATTTAAAAATTAATTATGCTTGTTTTATATTTATAGGAGAGATCACATTGTTTGTGATCTTTGATAGTATCATAGCCCAGGACAGATTTCCAGAGCCTTTCATTTCTTTTCTTATTCTGTTTCCATTAAAATAGAAAGCTGAAACCAGAATTATAGGTCATCAGGAATGATAACAAATGTTTTGGCTCTAACTGATCAATCTGAATATGCATTCAGGTTAAATATGGATGTAGAGATTATAGAGACATTTTTTTTTCTGAAGACCACTTTTGGCATTCTTTCAGCTGCTGAGTTAACAAGCATGTCACACTTAAAAGCAGGAAGATTTTTTTATTTTGTTGTTGTTGTTCTGGGGACAAGGTCCTCTCTGTCACTCAGGCTGGAGTGAAACACGACCATGGCTTACTGCAGTCTTGAACTCCTGGGCTCAAGCGATCCTCCCACCTCAGTTTCCAGAGTAGCTGGGATTATGAGCACCTGCCACCGTGCCTGGAAATTTAAAATTTTTTTGTAGAGATGAGGTCTTGCTGTGTTGCTCAAGCTGGTCTCAAGCACCCAACCTTAAGCGATCCTTCTGTCTTGCCCTCCCAAAGTGCTGAGATTACAGATGTGAGCCACCACATCCAGCCCAAGTGTTTCTATTTAGTTAATAATAGTGAGTAGATTCCTAATCCATTCTTTGATTACATTTGATTCTGGAAAATTTTTCTTTATATCATCTTGCAGCATTTCAGTATAGTTTTTAAATATGGCAATCATGTATCAAAAAATGTATTTCTGGCTGGGCATGGTGGCTCAAGCCTGTAATCCTAGCACTTCAGGAGGCTGAGGTGGGCAGATCACTAGATCAGGAGATTGAGACCATCTTGGCTCACGATGAAACCCCATCTCTACTACAAATACAAAAAATTAGCCAAGTGTGGTGGCACATGCCTGTAGTCCCAGCTACTTGGGAGGCTGAGGCAGGAGAATCGCTTGAACCTGGGAGGCAGAGGTTGCAGTGAGCCAAGATCATGCCACTGCATTCCAGCCTGGGCAACAGAGCAAGACTCCATCTCAAAAAAAAAAATGCATTTCTTTCATTTGTGAAGAAAACTGTCAACTATTGGGGAAATCAAACTCGTGGAGATTTAGCTGCCTACATTGCAGTTTGGTCATATCAAGATATCCTAACAGAATTAAAAAATTATGATATTTTGACTAAGATTCAAGCTGTTCCAGATAATGATTGCTGATATATACTACTTGAATGAATCACCTGAGATCACAGATATGGCCTTTCTCAGCATCATCAAAGTCATAAAGAAATAGTTTTCCTCATTTTAAATATCCTTGTGACACCTTTCTCATTAGCATCCCGTGTATTTCAGTGTGGAGAAGCAGACACTGGGACTCACTGTCCATACTGCATGTTGAAAAGGCTGATCGCCCATGACCATAGTGTGATTTAAAATGTCTATCCAGCCGGTACATTGGCTCATGCTTGTAATCCCAGCACTTTGGTAGGCCAAGGAGGGAGGATCACTTGACTCCAGGAGTTTGAGACCAGTCTGGGCAACATAGGGAGACCCCTATCTCTATAAAAAAATTAAAAATTAGCTGGGCATGGGGGTACATGCCTGTAGTCCTAGCTACTCAGGAAGTTTAGGTGAGAGGATTGCTCGAGCCTGGGTGATTGAGGCTACAGTGAGCTGTGATCATGCCACTGTACTCCAATCTGGGCAACAAAGTGAGACCCTGTATTTAAAAAAAAGTTTATTCATCTTTTAGCATTGAGTGAAGATTAGATTATTTAGATCCATGGTCCACAACCATCAGGGACTGGTTTTGTGGAAGATAATTTTCCATGGAGTAGGGTGGGGGGATGGTTTTGGGATGATTCAGCCACATTACATTTATTGTACACATTATTTCTATTATTATTACATTGTAATATAGAATGAAATAACTATACAATTCATCACAATGTAGAATCAGTGGGAGCCCTGAGCTTGTTTTCCTGCAACTAGATGGTTCCATCTGGGAGTGATGGGAGGCAGTGATCAATCATCAGGCATTAGATTCTCATAAGGAACACATGACCTAGATCCCTTGCATACACAGTTCACAATAGGTTTCATGCTCCTGTGAGAATCTAATGGCACCACTAATCTGACAGGAGGTGAAGCTCACGTGGTAATGCTCGCTTGCCTACTGCTTACCTCCTGCCGTGTGGCCTAGTTCCTAACAGGCCATGGACCAGGGGTGGGGACCCCTGATTTAGATCATCAGCTCTGCTCTGAGGAAAACAGCAGTGTTGTAGGCTGGCATGAAGTGCAACTTCTTTTACTCTATGTAGCAACTCCTTTTCTTTCTGGTCCTCCTTCAGTTTAGATCCCTGGGACCATTTTCCACTTTGTACCTTGGTCATTGTAACAGGAACCTCAAACATGAAAGGTGCTAGTAAGACCTCATCTCTACAGAAAATTTTAAAAATTAGCTGGCCATGGTGGCACATACCTGTAGTCCCAGCTACTTGGAGGCTGAGGCAGGAGGATCCCTTGAGCCCAGGAGTTTGAGGTTGCAGTGTGCTCTGATGGTGCCACTGCACTCCAGCCTGGGTGACAAAACAAAACAAAGCAAAACAAACATGAAGGGTGCTGATTCATACCCTGCAAAGAGGTTTCATTTGGCAGCAAGTTGAAATTATCTACTGGTTTGTACATGAGCCAGCACTTCCTCTTCCACATGGCATGCTGTTCCTTGATGTTCAGTGTTCAGTAGAGGAATTTGTTAATACCTTGTTCTCTTTCCTCTCTGACCAAAACATTTATCATTAATTTTGGGGCTGTTCTAAAGAATATTCCATTAGTGTATGTTTTGTACTGGTTTTTCGTTTTGTTTTGTTTTGTTTTGTTTTGCCTCTGAAGAGTACAGCTTTCAGTGACGCCTCTATAGTTGTGGTCTTTTCCTTTTGGTAATGAAATGCATCAGTTTTGTGCTGAGAAACATTATTTTGCCCTTGAGGAAGAACTTGGTTGGTTTACCAAAGAGACCATCAAACTTTGAAAGTGATATGGAAAGTTTATGCGGTTTCTGCAACTATTTCAGAAGCTTCATAAAAATAAAGAGTCTGGGCTGGGCGCAGTGGCTTATGTCTGTAATCCTGGCGCTTTGGGAAGCTGAAGCAGGAGGTTTGTTTGAGGCCAGGAGTTCAAGACCAGGCTGGGTGACTAGTGAGACTCTGCCTCTACAAAAAATAAGAAAAATTTAAAAACCTCACAATAACAAACAAACAAACAAAAACAATAAAGGACTCTGGCTTTAGGAGCAGATGAATCCAAGGTCTGATAAATTCCAATTTTTTATTATTCACCATTGTGCTTTCTATATGCATTTCCCTTTTTTAAGTGCCTGAGTGGTATATCAGTTGATGCATAGAGCATGTGTCTCTCCAGTCTGCAGTTTAGTTCTAGTTAATAGTGACCCCCTCTAATTGTTGAGTTATATTTATGCCACTCACAAAGTGACTTTTATATGTCATCAAATCATTTTACTGTATCAATTCTTCTGAAATGATGTAATGCTACTAAATAGAAAAAGGTGAAAACTGCTAATTTTAACATATATAGACACAAACACCAGTTCATAAATATTATGAAAATATATTGTGAAAAAGCAGTAGTAACTTGTAGGACTGATATTAACTACATTGTTAGTAGTGCAAGAATAAATTTCAAACTTAATGATTATATAAAGAATGAAACAGGAGTTCAGTGACCATAATACTTTGACATTTCAAATTTGTGGAATATATGTGAACAACAAAAAAAATTTTTTTTGAGACAGAATCTTGCTTTGTCTTCAGGATGGAGTGCAGTGGCAAGATCTTGGCTCACTGCAACCTCCAACTCCCTGGTTCAAGGGATTCTCCTGCCTCAGCCTCCCAAGTAGCTTGGACTATCAGCGTGCATCACGACACCCAGCTAATTTTTGTATTTTTAGTACAGACGAGGTTTCACCATGTTGGTCAGGATGGTCTCGATCTCTTGACCTTGTGATCCACCCGCCTCAACTTCCCAAAGTGCTGGGATTACAGGCACGAGCCACCGCACCCGGCCCTTTTATTTTTTTGAGACAGAGTCTTGCTCTGACACTCAGGCTGAAGTGCAGTGGTATGATCTCAATTCCCTGCAGCCTCTGCCTCCCATCTTAAAGCAATTCTCCCACCGCAGCCTCCCAAGTAGCTGAGACTACAGGCAGGCACCACCACCTGGCTAATTTTTGTATTTTTAGTAGAGATGGGGTTTCACCATGTTGACCAGGATGGTCTTGATCTCCTGATCTCGTGATCTGCCTACCTCAGCCTCCAGAAGTGCTGGGATTACAGGCATGAGCCACCATGCTCAGCATTTTTTTTTTTCTTTGAGACAGAGTCTTGCTCTGCCACCCAGGCTGGAGTGCAAGGCATGATCTCAGCTCACTGCAACCTCTGCCTCCCGGGTTCAAGCTATTCTCCTGCCTCAGTCTCCTCTGTAGCCGGGATTACAGGTGCCCACTACCACACCTGGCTAATTTTTGTAATTTTTAGTAGAGACAGCATTTCACCATGTTGGCTAGGCTGGTCTGAACTCCAGACCTCAAACTGGTCTGGAACTCTGTTCGCCTCTGCCTCCCAAAGTGCTGGGATTACAGGTGTGAGCCACCTCACCTGGCCCATTTGTTTCTTTTGAAATAGGAATTCCCAGTGTAACATTTAATGCACTTCCAGGGGCCTCCATGTGTCCTCCATCTGCAGGCTGTGTGTGCATTGGACTGTAGCCATTTGGTGACAAGGACTGTGGTAGAGGCCAGTCTGAGAGTGCACCTGGTGGATCCTTAAAGATGCAACCTTTGGGAACCTTGAACCTTTGGTTGCTGTAAGCAAGTAAATCCGCTAGTTGATCATCACTCAGGAACTTTGGCTGAACAAGGCCTATGAGGAAATTGATTTCTTGATAGATACTTTTGGAAGGTCTTTAAGTTATTCCCTTTACCGATCACATAACTTTTTTTAATGTTTTCTATAACTTAGTGACTTTGGTCACATTTTCCTTTCACTTATTCAAGAAATATGTATTAAGGGCTTGCTGTATGCTAGGCACTCTGCAAGACAAGACAGCATTTTTGCCCTCATGGAACTAATGCTTTGCATATATGATTTTCTCCTGTATCATATCCAGTCTACTCTTTGCTGCTTATTTTTCTAATTTTTCTATTTCTTACCTATTATGTTTCAGATCCATAAACTGTTTTGTCTATGTCCTTATTTCAAATTATTTTGTTCTCTAGACTAAACATACAGTAACAGTTGTAGCATTAACCTTTGTGCATTAAAAGGTAAAAATTCCATCCAAAAAATTTCAGGTATTTTTATTTTAAAATTAGACAGAGTCTCCCTCTGTCATCCAGGCTGGAGTGCAGTGGTGTTATCATGGCTCACTGCAGCCTTGAACTCCTGTGCTTGTATGATCCACCCATGTAGTTGGGTGTACAGGCCCGTGCCACTATGCCTAGCTAATTTTTAAAATTTTTTTTGTGGAGATGGGGCCTTGCTATGATGCCCAGGTAGTCTCAACCTCCTGAGTTCAAGTGATCCTCCTGCCTCAGCTTCCCAAAGTGCTTCCCCACTGTCATGAGCCACCATGCCAGGCCAAAATTTCAGGTATAACACAATAAACACATTCTTTTTCTTTTTCTTTTTTTCAAGATGGAGTCTTGCTCTGTTGCCCAGGCTGGAGTGCAATGGCTCAATCACTTGGCTCACTGCAACCTCCACCTCCCGGGTTCAAGTGATTCTCCTGCCTCAGCCTCCCCAGTAGCTGGGATTACAGGCTCAAGCTACCATGCTCGGCTAATTTTTGTATTTTTAGTGGAGAGAGGGTTTTGCCATGTTGGCCAGGCTGGTCTCAAACTTCTGACCTCAAGTAATCACCTGCCTTGACCTCCCAGAGTGCTGGAATTACATGCATAAGCCACCACACCCAGTCAAGAAGCACATTCCTATAAAAATCCAAATATATAGAAATAGGGTAAATATGAAGTCACCCCTTATATTCCCCAGCTTAACTGCCTCTCAAGAGCCATGAAACAGCCTATGTTCTACATTTTTGCTAATAGTCTTATCTCTTATGTTAGTCTGTGTGATGGGTTTAAAAATACCTCATTGCTTTAGCTCATATTTGTTGCTATTAGATGGGTTAAGCATATTTTTATGTTTAGCAGTCATTGGTTTTTTCTTTTTGTGAATTGCCTTTTCATATCCTTTGCCTTTTTCTCTGTTGGACTGTTTGTTTCTTCTTGAGTTAATTTTGGTAATCTGTGTTTTCCTAGAAAATGATCTGGTTTGCCTGGTTTACAAATCCTTATGTGTAATTATGTCCTTTTTCTTGTTTCTAATTTGGGTACCTTCCTTTTTTCTTACTTGATTAGATTTGCCAGAGGTTCTATCTTGTTAGTCCTTTCAAAACACCAGCTTTTCATTTTGTTCATCTTCAAGGTCATTTAAAAAATGTTTTCTGTTTAATTAATTGCCGTTTTTATCTTTATTCATTTCTTCATCCTGCTTTCTGTGGGCTCAGAGAAGACCCCTTTGTATAGAGGAAAGTGGGAACAAAGGTTCAAAGATAGTTGTTGGGGGTCGGGAAAACAATTGTTGGCATCATTCTCCTCTACCCCATCAGCCCCAATTGCCATCACAAATACAGGCAGTTCAGAATCCATCAAGAAATAAGAGTCAGGAATGTGGCAGACTGAATCAGGCTATCAACTTTGTTAATAAGGCTAAAGTGTGGTGTTAGGTCTTATGTTTAAATCTTTAATCCATTTGGAGTTAATTTTTGTGTAAGGTGTAAGAAAGGGGTCCAGTTACAGCTTTTTGCACATGGCTAGCCAGTTTTCCCAACACCATTTATTGAACAGGGAATTCTTTCCCCATTGCCTTTGTAGGGGCATGGATGAATCTGGAAACCGACGTTCTCAGCAAACTGAAGCAAGAATAGAAAACTGAACACCGCATGTTCTCACTCATAGGCGGGTGTTGAACAATGAGAATACATGGGCATAGGAAGGGGAACATCACACACTGGGGTAGATTGGGGGTGGGGGACTAGGGGAGGGACAGCAGGCGGTGGGGAGGCTGGGGAGGGAAGACACTGGGAGAAATGCCTGATGTAGGCAATGTGGGGGACAGAGACTGCAAACCACCATGGCATATGTGTACCTATGCAACAACCCATTTGGGATGTGCACATGTACCCCAGAGCTTAAAGTATAATAAAAAATAAAAATAAAAAATAAGGCTAAAGTGGAGAGTAGTCTTGACTTAAGATCACAGTCAGGCTAGTAACCCTTCCCTCTGAGTTAAACTTAACCAATAGAATAAGGCATTTAGAATAAATGCTTTGAGAGGTTTGATAAGAAGCCAGTTATGAATAAATGAAATGAATAAATCAATCACTTAGAGGCACTTCAGGCCAAATGGCCTCAGGGCAGTTCAGTAGTTCAGTTCTGTTTGGAGGCCTAGATCAGGAACAAAGAAAAATGACTTGGCAGTCTCTGGTTGGTGGTTGATTAAGCCGGGCCAGAGTTCGTGGAAGGAGGTGATCCTGGGGCTTCAGACTAGTCAGGGAGGCAAGTGAGACTAGCAGGGCATGGAAGAAACCAGGAAGAGGCAGGAGTTGGGGCTTCAGCTTCTTTCGAGCATGCAAACTCTGCTTGGAGGGAGTGGGATGCTGGGACAGCTGAAAGAGGGGCAGCTGGGGGCCAGAGAAGGACATTGCACATCCAGAACCCTGATGGCAGGAGAGTGGCAAGGATGGGCACACCTCCAAGTGTGAGGAAACTTGTGGGGGACTGATGATGAGTCATTCTTCAGACTCTCTGGGACACTTGTTCTTTCCCCAAATTAGTTTAACATCTGCTTTGGTATCAAAAGGGTAACTGCTTTTCTCTTTCTGGCTAATTAAACAAATGCAAATGTACGCCTAGCCTTACCATATCCTCACACAGCCTGGGAGGGAAGCACAGTGTGGGTGGCAGGTACATGATGCCAGAAGTAGAGGGTGTTCAGTGCTGGGGTGGGAGTACAGCAGGAGGATCTGTCCTGGCACCAGACATCTTCCATCCCTACAGGACCTCTCAAGGTCATGTTACATGACCTTTGGCATGTGAATTCACCTGGTACCGCAGTATCGTTTTTAAAAATGAAAATATACCAGTGTATTGTAACTTGTAAGCCCACAAACTTCTTGTTTCTAGCCAGGTGCCTACAGGAAAACCTTGCTTTTATGTTTTCACAGGGAGGGCATGATGAACCTTGTCTTACAGCTCATGAGAAAGCCAACCTCACTAACCACTCCTGGCCAGGTGTGGGGTGTTTCCCTCTGTAATTAGTTCCCCTGTGTACTTTCTTATGGAAAAATTTTATGCTTTAGAATAAAATTTAAAAGTCACCTAAAGAGATGGTTTGGTTAACATGGAAGTCAAGTTCCTATTAGTAGAAACCAGCAGTTACAGTCAGACTTTATAGATATTACAAAGAAGAGCAATATATTTCTAAATGACATGTCAAATTTCAGATTTTGTTTAGCAATTTGTATATTCATTATGATCTGCCAGCCCATCTGTTTTGGAAAAACCCTCTCAAACTGGGTTTTTCCTCTGCTCTCACACCACAACAGTCAACATGGAAAAAGACTTCCATGACCAAATGTGTGGGGGTTTCTTTCCACAAGCAGTGGACACCAGCTGGGTGTTCTCCAGTTCAACTCTGACACTGGCTACCTGGAGAGAGCATCAGATCCCACAGGACAAGACTCAGGCCCCGAGGCTGCCCACAAACTTCTTGTTTGGTCTCAAGTCTGGGCCTCTGGAACTTCTGACCAACTGGCTTCACATTGGGTTCCCATGACTCCCTCTTTGGGTTCAACTAATTTGCTGGAATGGCTCACAAAACTCAGGGAAACACGTACTTACATTGACCAGTTTATTATAAAGGATATCGCAAAGGATGCAGATGAATAGATGCATAGGACAAGGGATGGGGAAAGGGCATGGAGCTTCCGTGCCCTCCCTGGGTGCATTACCCTCCAGAAACTTCCAGGTGTTCAGCTGTCCAGATGCTCTCTGAACTGTGACCTTTTGGGTTTTTATGGAGGTTTCATTGCATAGGCACCGTAACCATGTAGAAATGTGATTGGACAAAAAGTACATGATCTAAGCCCAGCATGCCTGTCCCTTCAAGACTTCTCTTGATCTCTCGTGTAGCATTCCTTCCTCTAGGGTATGGGTAGGACTCTCTCTGAATTGAGGGACTTCAATTAGATTAGGGTCCTGCTTTGGGCAGGTGAAAGGACAGGAAAAGTTCACAGAGAGAGATTCTGTTTCCTGAGACCTAAAGTGCCCTGAAATTATAAGAAGGACTATAGGCTTTAGGAGCTAGGAACCGGTTCCTAATGCCTGTAGTCATTGTTATAATTTGTTTTTTACATGTATATGTAACTCATTATATATACATAAATAAAATGACACCATACCATCAGATAAACAATTTCTATTCATATCCATTTTTCAGTGATAAAAACTGGATCTGTTGCTGGCTAGGTGAAACTCAGAAACCCATGAAGCTTTTTACCTTTTTTACCCCTGGGAGTGTGCCTTTTCATCCAGAATCATTAGGGTCTCCTGGGTACTCTGCTGTGAGGACTCTTATTCTAACAGTCTTTGCAAAAATTAGCCAAACATCTGTTTGAAACTCACTCAGTCATTTTCATCTTTGCCTTTCTCCTAGTTATTTTTAGGGTTGATAAATTTGTTTTCCAAGAGCAAACAGCATTTTTAAACTTTGATTTTTGGCTAACATTTAGGAATTCTTGTTCTGTGGAGAGCTGGCCAGTTGCCCATTTAGGAACTTAGCCTGCATACAGGTTCCCTTCAGCTGAAGAGCATTAGTCTGGAGTCATCCATCCAGCTCCTGGAGCTTGGCTACCCTGATACTGCCTGGCCTGCCTACAAATGAACACCTCTACATACCATTATAGTCTATCATCTTACTCTGTTTCTACAGAATCCACAGGAGATTTAGAGTCCAAGCAAAGGATGTCTTGTCCAGGGTTTAATTATTTCCACAATTAAGAAAGCCTTCCTCAGGTTGAATTGAATTTCCTTTCTGCAATATAAACCATGAATTTACAAATAGTGTCTGATGCTGTCAGGATACATAATTGTTATGCTTCAGTAGTTTTTTTTTTTTTTTTTTGAGATAGGGTTTTGCCCAGGCTGGAGTGCAAAGGCGCAGTCACTGCTCACTGCACCTTCAACTTCCTGGGCTCAAGCATTTCTCCCATCTCACCCTCCCAAGTAGCTGGGACTACAGATGCATACCACCACAACTGGCTAATTAAAAAAAAATTCTTTTTTTTAGAGATAAGGGCTCATTATGTTGCCCAGACTGGTCTTGAACTCTTGCATGCAAGTAATCCTCCCGCCTCGGCCTCTCAAAGCGCTGAGATTCCAGGTGTAAGCCACTGTGCCCAGCCTTAAATAGATTTTAAAAATTACAAAACTGTTACGTGTTCATAGTAGACAGTGTAGAGAAATTTGAAAAGCATAAAGAAAATTAAAATGTCCTATTATTCCACCACCTATATAACCATTCTTGGTTTTGTTTTGTTTTGTTTCAATTTTTTATTTTTGGTGTTGGAATCTTGCTTTGTTGCCCAGGCTGGAATGCAATGATGCGATCTCACTTACTGAAACCTCCACCTCCTAGATTTAAGTGATCTTCCTGCCTCAGCCTCAGAGTAGCTGGGACTACAGGTGCATGCATACTACCATGCCCAATTGATTTTGTATTTTTAGTAGAGACTGGGTTTCACCATGTTAGCCACACTGGTCTCAAACTCCTGACCTAAGTTGATCCATCTGCCTCGGCCTCCCAAAGTGCTGGGATTACAGGCATGAGCCACCATGTCCAGCCTAACCATTCTTAATATATAGCTTCTTTTCAGTCTTTTTTCTATGCCTAAATGTAAATATGAGCTCCTACTGAATACACTTACAGTTTGTATTTTCCACGAAAATATATTGTCATCATTGTTCTATATCATTGGTATTTTACAGTATCACTTTCTATTCTAAGATGCCATAAATTCACATATATTCACATTTATATAAATGTTTAAATATTTTAAACATATTTATAGTATATATCATATTTCTATGGAGATAGCATGAATTCACTTATATTCACTGCCATAAAATTCATGCTTTAAAAGTGAGCAATACAGTGATGTGTTTGTATCTTCACAGAGTTGCACAACAATTACCACTGTCAAATTCTAGAGCATTCCATTACTCACCCCAGAAAACCCAGAGCAGTTACTACCTTTCCAGTGCTCCCTCCCTCATCCTGTGGTAGTCACTCAAGTACTTTCTGTCGGTCTAGATTCTCCTCTTTGAACATTTTGTAGAAGTGGAATCATACAATGTATGGTATTTTGTGTGTAGCTTCTCTTTTTTTTTTTTTTATTTTTATTTGAGACAGGGTCTTGCTCTGTCACCCATGCTGGAGTGCAGTGCTACAATCTCAGCTCACTGCAACTTTTGTGATTCTCCCACCTTAGCCTCTCAAGTAGCTGGAACCACAGTTGTACACCACCACACCTGGCTCATTTTTTGTATTTTTGGTAGAGACAGGATTTTGCCCTGTTGGCCAGGCTGGTTTCAAACTTCTGGGCTCAAGTGATTTGCCTGCTTCAGCCTCACAAAGTGCTGGGATTATCAGCATGAGCTACCGTGCCCAGCCTGTGTGGCTTTTTTTGTTCAACATAAGGTTTTCAGGGTCATCCATGTAGTGGTATGTTATTCCTTTTTACTGATGGATAGTATTTCACTGTGTGAATGTACACTTTATATGTATCTATTCATCAGGTAATGGCCATTGGGTATTTTCTGCTTTATGGCTACCGTGAATACTGCTACTGTGAACATTTGTCTGCAAGTTTTTGTTTGAACATCTGTTTTCAGTTATTTTGGATATATACTAAGGAGTGGAGTTACTGGGTCATAATGGTAACTGTGTTTAACTTTTTGAGGGACTCCCAAACTGTTTTTCCCAGTGGCTGTGCTTTTTCACATTTACATAAGTGATGTATGAGGGTTCCAGTGTTGCCACATCCTCACCAGCACTTGTTAATGTCTGTTCTTTTGGCTGGAGCCATCCTAGTAGATGTGGAGTGATATCTTCCAGTGGCTTTGATTTGCATAATGCCTAATGATTGATTTTCCTAATGTGGAGCTTCTTTTCACATGCTTCTTGGCCACTTGTGTTGGTCTATTTGGAGAAATTTCTATTCAGATCCTTTGCCCACTTTTCAGTTGGGTTATTTGTCTTTTTATTATTGAGTTTTAAGAGATCTTTATACATTCTAGATAGTAGACCCTTATCATATATATGATTTGCAAATGATTTCTCCCATTCTGTTGGTTTTCTTTTCATTTTCTATTTTTTAACTTATTTTAGGTTCAGGGGTACATGTGAAGGTTTGTCACATACGTAAACTCATATCACAGGGGTTTGTTATACAGATTATTTCATCACCCAGGAATTAAGCCCAGTACCTAATAGTTATCTTTTCTGCTTCTCTCCCTTCTCCCAGCCTCCACCCTCAAGTGTCTATTGTTTCCTTCTTTGTGTTTACAAGTTCTCATCATTTAGTGCTTGCTTATAAGTGAGAACATGCAGTATTTGGTTTTCTCTTCCTGCATTAGCTAGAGGCTGAGGATAATAGCCGCCAGTTCCATCCATGTCCCTGCAAACAACAAGATCTTGTTCTTTTTTTATGGTTCCATATCCCTTTATTTTCTTGATAGTACTTTTTTTTTTTTTTTTGAGATGGAGTCTAGCTCTGTTGCCCAGGCTGGAGTGCAGTGGCTTGATCTCGGCTCACTACCACCTCCACCTCCGGGGTTCAAGCAATTTTCCTTCCTCAACCTCCTGAGTAGCTGGGACTATAGGTGCCTGCCACCACGCCTGGCTAATTTTTGTATTTTTAGTAGAGACGGGTTTCGTCATATTGGCCAGGCTGGTCTTGAACTCCTGACCTTGTGATCTGCCTGCCTCATCCTCCCAAGGTGCTGGAATTACAGGCATGCAACCATGATGCCCGGCCTCTTGATAGTTATCTTTTGAAGCAAAAGGTTTTTAATTTTTAGGAAGTCTGGCTTATCTAGTTTGTCTTTGCTTACTTCTGCTTTTGATCTCATCTCTAAGAAAATATTGTCTAATATAGTCATGAAGTTTTACAGCTCTGTTTTCTTCCAAGAGTTGTATAGGTTTAGCTCTTGTACTTTGATGTAATTTTTGTAAATAGTGTGAGGTAGGAGTCTAACTTTGTTCTTTTGTATGTGGATATGCAGTGATTCCAGCATCATTTGTTGAAAAGACTGTCTCCCATTGAATTGTCTTAGCATCCTTGTTGAAAATCAACTGCCTATAAGTTTATGGGTTCACTTCTGGACTGTCAATTCTATTTCATTGATCTATATATATGACTGTCTTACATGAACAGGAGATGTGTGTTTATTTACTTCTTTAGTTTTTTCAATGACATTTTATAGTCTTTGGCGTATAGATCTCCCACTTACTTGTTCATACATATTTGTAAATATTTTATAGTTAAACATATTTATACATATTGTAATCTTTTTGATGCTATTATAAATGGAATTGGCGTCTTGGAGTATTTGGATTATTCATTGCCAGTGTATAGCAATACAATTGATTTTTGTGAGATCTTTGTTCTGCAGCATTGCTGAACTCCTTTATTAGCTCTCAGAGGTTTTTTGTTGTAAATTCCTTACGATTTTATATGTACAAGAGCATATCATCTGTGAATAGAGATAGTTTTACTTCTTACCAATCTGGATGCCTTTTCTTTTCTTTCTTTTTCTTGCCTAATTCTCCAGACTAAAGCCTCTGGTATAATCTTGACGAGAAGTGGTGAGAGCAGAGACACTCTTGTTTAGTTTCTGATCTTAGGAGAAAGCTCTCAGATTTTCACATTAAGTACAATGGTAGTTGTGAGTGTTTTGAACTTGCCCTTTATCAGGTTGAGGAAGTTCCCTTTTATGTCTAGTTGTTCAGTGTTTATATTATGAAAATCTGTTGGATTTTGTCTAATACTTTGTCTGCATCTGTTGAGATGATCATGTGGTTTTGTCCTTTATTCTATTACTATGGTAAATTACATGAACTGATTTTGACTAACTTTGAATTTCTGGGTTAGATTTCATTTGGTTATGGTATATTGATTTGCTAGTATTTTACTGAGGATTTTTATGTCATATCTAGATATATATCATCTGTATCATATGTATTATCACTTTTAATGGCTGCATAAGGGTTAATTATGTGGATATACTATAATATAGCCAACTAGACTTTAAATTATTTCTTTTGTTGCCATTGTTGTTATAATCAAGGATAAGCTTATCACTGTTGCTCAGATAGCTTTGTATTCATTCATGATTATTTATTTATTTTTCCCTTATATTTAATGGTCTGGGCTCTTTAAAAAGTTATACTTTAAGTTCTTGGGTACATGTGCAGAACATGCAGGTTTGTTACATAGGTATACATGTGCTATGGTGGTTTGCTGCATCCATCACCTGGTCATCTACATTAGGTATTTCTCCTAATGCAATCCCTCCCCTATAGCCTTACCTCCTGACGGTCCCCAGTGTGTGATGTTCCCCTTTCTGTGTCTATGTGTTCTCATTGTTCAACTCCCACTTATGAATGAGAACATGTGGTGTTTGGTTTTCTATTCTTGTGTCAGGTTGCTGAGAATGATGGTTTCCAGCTTCATCCATGTCCCTACAAAGGACATGAACACATCCTTTTTTATGGCTGAATAGTATTCCATAGTGTATATATGCCACATTTTCTTTATCCATCTATCATTGTTGGGCATTTGAGTTGGTTCCAAGTCTTTGCTATTGTGAACAGTGCTGCAGTAAACATACATGTGCATGTGTCTTAATAATGGAATGATTTATAATCCTTTGGGTATATACCCAGTAATGGGATTACTGGGTCAAATGGTATTTCTAGTTCTATATCCTTGAGGAATTGCCACACTGTCTTCCATAATGGTTGAACTAATTTATACTCCCATCAACAGTGTAAAAGCTTTCCTATTTCTCCACATTCTCTCCAGCATCTGTCTCCTGACTTTTTGGTGATTGCTCTTCTAACTGGTATGAGATGGCGTTTCATTGTGGTTTTGATTTGCATTTCTCTAATGACCAGTGATGATGAGCTTTTTTTCGTGTTTGTGGGCTGTATAAATGTCTCCTTTTGAGAAGTGTCTGTTCATATTCTTTGCCTACTTTTTGATGGGGTTGTTTGCTTTTTCTTGTAAATTTGTTTAAGTTCTTTGTAGATTCTAGATATTATCCCTTTGTCAGATGAATAGATTGCAAGAATTTTCTCCCATTCTGTATGTTGCCTGTTCACTCTGATGACAGTTTCTTTTGCTGTGCAGAAGTTCTTTGGTTTAATTAGATCCTATTTGTCTATTTTGACTTTTGTTGCCATTGCTTTTGGTATTTGAGTCATGAAGTCTTTGCCCATGCTTATGTCCTGAATGGTATTGCCTAGGTTTTCTTCTAGGGTTTTTATGGTTTTTGGTCTTATTTTAAAGTCTTTAATCCATCTTGAGTTAATTTTTTGTATAAGATATAAGGATGGGATCTAGTTTCAGTATTCTGCATATGGCTAGCCATTTTTTCCAACACCATTTATTAAATAGGGAATCCTTTCCCCATTGCTTGTTTTTGTCAGATTTGTGGAAGATCAGATGGTTGTAGATGTGTGGCGTAATTTTTGAGGCCTCTGTTCTGTTCTGGAACATTCATAATTATTTTTGTATGATACATTCCTACAAATGGAATAACAGAACCAAAGGTTATGCACAGATGTTTGTCTCATCTTGTCATTGACATTTACATTTTGTTTATAGTGGGGTTCTTTTTTCAGAGGTTTTTAATTTTCAAGTAGTCACATCTGTTTTTTTCTTAATGTATTCTGCTTTTGCCTGTGGGCTCAGAGAGGCCTCTCCTACCTTATTCAAATGTATAATCTCCTGTATTTTCTTTCTTTTTAAATTTTTCAAGATAAGATCTCACTATGTTGCCAAGGTTGAAGTGTGGTCTTTTTTTTAAAATTTTTCAAGACAAGGTCTCACTATGTTGCCCAGGCTGGAATTCAGTGGTTATTTGCAAGCACAATCATAGTGCACTACAGCCTTGATTTCCTGGGCTCAAGTGATCCTCCCTCCTCAGCCTCTCAAGTAGCTGGAACTATAAGTTCATGCTACTGTGCTCAGCTAAAACAATCCATTCTTTATCCTAGACTAGTCATGCCATCTTTGTCATAGTCTAACATCTTATTTCTGGGCTTTGCCATGATCCACTGCTCTTCTTTCTATTCCTAAACCTTGGCACTGTAATTTTTTACTTTTCTGATCTATTCTGCTATCTGGTAGTACAAGTGGGGTGTGTGTGTGTGTGTGTGTGTGTGTGTGTGTGTGTATGAATTTTCTTCTTTAGAGAAGAATCCAGTTATTTGATAGCTTCTATAGAGAATAATCAGTTGTTCTACCAGATGCATTTTAGGATAATTTTATAAATAATTTTCTTCATATTTCTAATCCAATTAGAATATTTATTGAAATCACAGCACCTTTATAAAATTGTCTGCAGAGAATGAATAGCCATTGGGAGAACATTGTATGTTTTTCTACCAGTTTTCTTTTTTGTCATTCAGTAAAGCATGAATTTTGGGGGTGACTGTAACTTTCTTACCAGATTTATTTATAGATAGTTGCTGTTGTTAAGTAGGATTTTTTAAAGCATGTGATAACTTATTTAAGTATATTATTTTATTATACAATTTAATAATTGTTTTAGAAAATTTAAAAGCTACAACTTGAATTTAAAAAGTAAATGACCCTCAATCTGAGAGATAAGCACTGTTAACATTTTGTGTGTATCTTTCTATTAATAGATTTACAGTCTATTAGGGAAGTAAGACATGATCACATGAAAGGCTTAATAATCTGAGACACTACTGAGTGACTGGTTTGTACCTTTTTCTGCCTAGTCTTTTTTCTCCTTTTGGAAACTGCTTTTCCCATAACTAGTAGAGCTGCCAATCATCCAGGTCCCTCTCCACAGCCAATGGGTTGGACAGTGTATCACCTCAGGGCTCTTTTCTGGTAAGGACTCTATTCTTCTGGAATCTCAAGTGCTAAAGACCTCCAGTCCTGCAGTGCTGCTGGGCAAGGCCTTCCCATCCCAAGAGCACCCGTGTTTGAATGACACCAGCTTAGGAGAGTGAAGCTACCAGATGATTCAAAACCATTCCTCATGACATCATTGGATCTCAAGGTCTAGCTGGCTTAAAGGCAGCTTGAATTCATCCTAGACTTTCCTAGATCAGTAAAGCCAACAAACTCACTATTTTGCTTAAGCAGAGTTGAGTTAGGTGTCTGTCATCTGCACAGTTCCGACCACTACCACCTCCTGTGTCCATCCCATGGCACCACATGCTGGGGGAAGTCACCCAGATGAGTTAGGACCCTGTATGCCCCTTGTCCCGTCTTGTTTTTAAATCTGTTTGATATATCAGGGAGCAATCAGCAAGAAGCTAGCCATTCCACATCTTTAAATCCTTACATTTTGGAGAGGTACAAATTGAGTTCCTCAGTGAGAGCAGGTTCTGTGCATTATGCCTGTTGCCTCCTTCAAGGCAAAGAGGGATGGCCATGAGAGGCAGCAACCTCAACCAAGTGGGGCTACCATGCCAGGCCAGGCTGGCTCAGAGCTGCCTGACTACAGCTCCTTTCTTCATTCTGTCAATGAGAATGACAGAGTCTGAGTATGGAGGTTAGAATTATAGTGAACACGGGGGATCCTGTGTCACAGAGACTCCGCATGCAACCTGCTATATAAGAGCTCTCTGCCATGCAAGAGCAGACTGGCTGCCTTCCTCACCTGTTATCCAGTAAAACAGCAATTAAAGTGCAGCTTGTGGCAGTGACCAAGCTTAACCCAGGTCCTCTGATAGAGTTCTTGGTGCCTGTGGATGGAACACATGTTGCTTGTTTACCTTCACAGCATTTCTTCCATGCTTTTTTCTGGGCAGTGTGTTTGCTCCCTCTTGCAGTAGATCCCGTTGTCACTGGGGCTTCCTCTAGGCCCTCCGTAGTAGCAGGGAACATGGACCCCAGGCTTTGTGAGGATGCCCATATCATTCTGGAGCTCCCTGAAGTCAAAATTATGTATGAAGAGATTTATTTAAAAATGAAAAAAAAGTGCAACAAATTATTCGAGCCTAGGAGTTTCAGATGCCCACCTCTGAGATCCCTTTAGCTGGCTCACCAGAACCCCCTTCTGTGTTATGCTTCCTGGTCGTAGCTTGACTTCCCCTTCCCACCTAGAACTCGAGGTGCTCACAGGGCAGTGGCAAGCTGGTGGGGCAAGCTGGTGGGGCACGCTTCAGGGTAAATACATTTGTGAAGAGCAGACTGAGTTTTATTTTGTTTTGTTTTTAAATCTCTTTGATAGCTCAGGGAGCAATCAGCTAGAACCTAGCCCACCTACATCTTGAGATCCTTACATTTTGGCGAGGTGCAAATCAAGTATTCAGGACCTAGCAGGATGGAAATATGATTTTGCACTTTGTGTATGTGTGTTTATGTAAGAAAGAGAGATTCTGAGAGACAGGAGAGGGAGAGGCCAACAGAACTTGGAGAAAGCAGAGCCCGCCTGCTTCCTGAGTGAAGTGTTGCTCAAGCGCTCTCTGCCCGGCCCCCTCCGAGTGTGGTTTTCCTCCCAGGCCAGCACCAAACCCAGAATAGAGTGGCTGACTTGAGGTCGGCAGCTCCCAAGAAGCAGGAGAAGCAGAGTTTTGCAGTAAGTACACGGTTGGCTATTATTTAAGACCGAGATGGAAAAGCTTAGAATAGCTGGGGAAGAGGTGCTTCTGCTTTAGTAGGTACAATGTCTTACAGACCCAGTGGATCCTGGTGTGACTAAGGCAGTGTGAGTACATTCTCCCGTGGTTTTTGCGGGGGCTGAAGAAGGGTTTGAAACTCATCTTCTGACGTCTTGAAAGAACATGGTCTTTTCTCACTGCTTGTCATTTGTTTCTTCTTGCAAGGAAAGGCTGATTAATGCTGACTTCAAGTTAATATATGAAGTTCTTTAGAAAAGAAGGCCTACGGGTACTAATTAGTAGCCGTGTGGGTATTATTTTTCCATCCAGGGTGAATAGGGCTCCTTCTGTGCATTCTTTTTGCCAAGTGTGGGATATCTAAGATCCTGTGGAGAGAACTGCCTGCTGGACTAGTAGCTTAGCCCCTGGAACATTCTAGAGTCATCTCCCCTTGGAGGAGATCAGCACTGTAGTGTACCCTGTCATCTGGCAGAGGGTCTGATAATGTTCCAGTGTTCAACATCTGGGCAATACAAACATTGTGTGAGGGTCTGAAATTAGATGCTTGTGAAGCCCAGATGGCGGAGTTTCAAGCAATAATACGATAAAGTTGGTGGCTCTTCTGGGAAGTTATTTATTATATGGTTGGTTGAGGCAGTTTGCCCCCACACCGCCTCACAGGGCTGAAGATACCTTAAAATCTCTCTTACCCACTCTCTTTTCTAGAAATTAAGTTTTTGCTTTTTATTTTCTTGTCCCACTGACTCAAATTTCCTATTGGAATAAAGTGTTTCGCTCAACCGTGCAGGAGGTCACACTGTAAGTTTTCTTGGGAAATGTGGCTTCTGCCCCTTCTCAATAGAATGTGAAGGTTAAAGCCATGTGGTGCTGCTCCTGCTGCAGAACTCGCCAGTGTGGCTGCTTCTGCTCCTTTACCGCTCAGCTCCGGGGACTCTGTGTCTCTGTGGTTCTGTTTTAGAGTAGCCGTGTTTCACTTCCTTTAATCTTAACTTTACCAAGTTAGTTAACATGGAAGGCCGTCTAAACAGAGGAGCCCCCAAGGCAGGAGAGGGGGTATAAAATAAGCAATACTAAACTTCCATTTGAAAATGTGGAATTTTTTGTTTGTTTGTTTTAGACGGAGTTTCGCTCTTGTTACCCAGGCTGGAGCGCAATGGCGCGATCTCGGCTCACCGCAACCTCCGCCTCCTGGGTTCAGGCAATTCTCCTGCCTCAGCCTCCTGAGTAGCTGGGATTACAGGCACACGCCCCCATGCGCAGCTAATTTTTTGTATTTTTAGTAGAGACGTGGTTTCACCATGTTGACCAGGATGGTCTCGATCTCTTGACCTCATGATCCACCTGCCTCGGCCTCCCAAAGTGCTGGGATTACAGGCTTGAACCACTGCGCCCGGCCGAAAATGTGGAATTTGAAATAAAACACCACCTATGAAGTGTCATTCCTCATTCCAATTTTATTTTTCCAATATATTAACTTTTTTTTTTTTTTAGGTGGAGTCTTGCTGTGTAGCCCAGGCTGGAGTGCAGTGGCATGATCTTGGCTCACTGCAACCTCTGCCTCCCGGGTTCAAGCAATTCTCCTGTCTCAGCCTCCTGAGTCGCTGGGACTACAGGTGCATGCCACCACACCTGGCTAATTTTTATATTTTTAGTAGAGACAGGGTTTCATCATGTTGTCCAGGCTGGTCTCAAGCTCCTGGCCTCAGGTGATCTAGCCACCTTGGCCTCTCAAAGTGCTGGGATTACCGGTGTAAGCCACCATACCAGGCCTTTTTTTTTCTAAGATGGAGTCTCACCCATTGCCCAGGCTGGAGTGCAGTGGTGCAGTCTCGTCTCACTGCAACCTCTGCCTCCCAGGTACAAGTGATTCTCCTGCCTCAGCCTCCTGAGTAGCTGGGATTACAGGCACCTGCCATCACATCCAGCTAATTTTTGTATTTTTAGTAGAAACTGGGTTTTACAATGTTGGCCAGACTGATCTCGAACTCCCAACCTCAGGTGATCCGCCTGCCTTGGTCTCCCAAATGCTGGGATTACAAGCATGAGCCACCTCACCCGGCCCCAATACTTAACATTTTTTTAAATGATCAAAGTAATTTTGAGCTCTCACTGTGTCACAGGTGCAGCAGCCAAGCTCTTTACAACATCATCTTATTCAATTCTCCCAGCAGCCCCATGAGGTCGTTACCTTTATGGTCTTCACTTTATAGCTGAGGAAATGGAGGCCTAGAGAGGTTATGTAATTTGTCAGAGGTCAGACAGATGGGTGGACAGGTAGGTGAGTGGTGCAACCAGGATGGGAACTCAAGTCTCTCTCAATCCAGAGCTCATGCTCTCTATATGGCATTTCAATAAATTCAGAAATTGGAGAAAATTGTGACTTAATCCCACACCCTAAAGCAACTGTTAAAATTTCTGTATTTCTTGCTGGGTACGGTGGCTTGCACCTGAAATCTCAGCTACTCTGGAGGAAAAGGAGGAGGATTGCTTGAGACCAGAAGTTCAAGACCAGGATGGGAAACTGTCTCCAGCAAGGTCACTGTCTTAAAAAAAAATTTTTTTTTTAATTAGTCAGGACTGGGCGCAGTAGGTCATACCTATAATCGCAGCACTTTGGGAGGGTGAAGCAGGTGGATTTCTTGAGCTTAGGAGTTCAGGACCAGCCTGGGCAACATAGCGACACCTCGTTTCTACAAAAAATCAAAATGCTAGCTGGGTATGGTGATGTGCACCTGTAGGGCCAGCTACTCAGGAGGCTGACGTAAGAGTATCACTTGAAACCAGGAGGTCGAAGCTGCAGTGAGCTGTGATCATGCCACTGCATTTCAGCTTGGGCGACAGAGCAAGACCCTCTCTGAAGAAAACAAAAATTAAAATAAGTAACTAAATAATTAGCCAGTTATGGTGCTGCATACCTGCAGTCCCAGCTACTCCAAAGGATCACTTGTGCCTAGGAATTCAAGGTTACAATGAACTGTGATCTCATCACTGCATTTCAGTCCGGGTGACAGGGTGTGACCCTGTCTCTAAGAAAATGACTGTATATTTCTTTCTACCTGTACAACCAGATACTATAGCATAAGGCTTTAAAAATGTTATATAAGGCTGGGCATGGTGGCTCATGCCTCTAATCCGAGCACTTTGGAAGGCTGAGACAGGTGGATCACAAGGTCAGGAGTTCAAGACCAGCCTGACCAAGATAGTGAAACCCTGTCTCTACTAAAAACACACAAAAAAATTAGTCAGGCGTGGTGGCACGCACCTGTAATCAGCTCCTCGGGAGGCTGAGGCAGGATAGTCACTTGAACCTGGGAGGCAGGAGGCAGAGGTTGCAGGAGCTGAGAACATGCTGCAGTCTAGCCTGGGCGACAGAGTGAGACTCCATCTCAAAAAAAAGGTTATATAGTTTCACAATTATTACTATATTATTCTTTTGAGACAGAGTTTTGCTCTGTCACCCAGGCTGGAGTGCAGTAGTGTGACCTCAGCTTACTGTGACTTCCTCCTTCCAGCCTCAAGCTATCCTCCTACCTCTGCCTCCCAGGTAGCTGGGATTACAGGTGTGTGCCACCATGCCCAGCTAATTTTTGTATTTTTGGTAGAGATGGAGTTTCCCCATGGTTCCCAGGCTGGTCTTGAACTCCTGAGCAGAAGCGATCTGCCTGCCTTGACCTCCTAAAGTGCTGGGATTACAGGGATGAACCACTGTTTCCAGCCTAGTTTGACAATTATTTAATGGCATATAATATTTATTAAATGTTTGGTCCATAAATTGTTTAACTATTCCCTGTTTTTTTTTAATTAGGTTGCTTTTCTTTTTTTGTTTTTTGCTATTATAAGTAATAGATTAGTAACTCTGTCCATGGAACTTTTCTTCTGTTTTTGGGTTGTATCTATAGATTTTCAGAAGTGGGATTACTGGGTGAAAGGGCATGAACATTTTAATGGTGCTTGGTATGTGCTGCTAAATTACTTTCTATCAACACAGTGTGTGGGAGCATTAGTCTAATTCATCCATTCCACCAGCCAACAGTATCATGGGGAAAAAAAGAATGAGAAAAACAGAACCTCTTTATGGTATTTTGCATTTCTTTTAATACAGCAAGGCTCAACATTTTTTATGTGCTTGTTTACAAGTTGTTCTTTCTCTTTTGATCAGTTTTTGGAACGTAATGCTGGCTTTTTGGGGCTGATTAATATGAGTAAGATTTATTTGCCGGGAGGGACTCAAGATGGCGCGGTGAAAACAACCCAGGATTGAAGGTCTTGGTGAACGCGCAGAGGGTGAGTCAGGGCCGCATTTCCAGATGGATCTTTGTTGTCCACAGAACTGGGAAATTCCCAGGTATAAAAGAGACGCAGGATGCCAGGCAGAGGTTTTGGCTGGTGCAGCTGGCGGCCGGCGCTGTAGCGCAGCGTCGCTCCACAGCGCTCCGCACAAAGCGCACTGGTCCGGGTGCCCTGTTGAACCAGCCATCTGAGACTTGAAAGGGCAGATTGGCATATCTATCTGACTGAACAGGACTTGGACAGTGAGCCAGGCCAGGAGATTCCAGGGAAACAGCGTTTGGAGTAGCGCAGTGGGACAAACAAAATGGCGATTCCAAATGCTCCAGGTGGAGAGTTTCACTGCGGGCCCAGCTGAACCCAGGACGGGGCAGCTCGGTGGGAGAGGGGCGTCCGCCATTACCGAGGCAATCTGCCCCTACTAAGGTACATGCCCATTGCTGACGCAGCCTGCTGTTGCCGAGGCAGCCCGCCACAACAGAGAGACTCCCCTGCAGGGCGTAGCCCGTGGCAGCAGGGCAGAGACCGCAGCAGCAGGGCAGAGCCTGCAGCAACAGGGAGAACCTCACACCAGCAGGGCGGAGCCTCGGCAGGCAAATAGTGACTAGACTACCTCCTAGCTGGGCAGGACAGCGCAACAGACACTCACAAAGAAAGCCCCAACCCCACAAGACAGAGCATCTGAGAAAAAAAGGGGTTTTTTAATGAGTTCTGCTGCAGCAGAATTAAACGTAGCAGCCTAACAGCCCTGAATGAACAACAGAGCTCACAGCTCAGCACTGGAGCTCCTATAAAGTACAGACTGTCTCCTCAAGCAGCTCCCTGAGCCCTCTATATCCAAAAGACTGACATATGGCAGGCATCATTCTGGGACAAAGATAGCAGAAAAAGAAACTGGTAGCATCCCTCACTGTTCTGCAGCTGCTATAGGTGCACCCCAGACAAGCAGGGCCTGGAGTGGACCTCAGCAGTCGTACAGTGGAGGGGCTAGACTGGTAGAAGAAAAACCATGTAACAGAAATACTTCATCATCAACAATCTGGGCATCCACTCAGAGACCCAACTGAAAAGTCAGCAACTACTGAGACGACAGGTGTATAAATCCACAAAGATGGGAAGAAACCAGCGCAAAAAGGAGGAAAACACCCGAAACAAGAACACCGCGACTGCTACAAAGGACCAAAACTCCTCACCAGCAAGGGAACAAAACTGGATGGAGAATGACTGTGACGAAATGACAGAATTAGACTTCAGAAGGTAGATAATGAGAAACTTCTGTGAGCTAAAAGAACATGTTTTAAATCAATGCAAAGAAACTAAGAACCTTGAAAAAAGATTCGAGGAAATGATAACAAGAATGGATAACTTAGAGAGGAATATGAATGAATTAAAGGAGCTGAAAAACACAATACGAGAACTTCGCGAAGCATGTACAAGTTTCAACATCAGAACTGACCAAGCAGAAGAAAGAATATCAGGAGTCGAAGATCAACTCAATGAAATAAAATGAGAAACCAAGATCAGAGAAAAAAGCGCAAAAAGGAATGAACAAAGTCTCCAAGAAATGTGGGACTATGTGAAGAGACCTAACCTACTTTTGATAGGTGTACCACAATGTGACGAAGAGAATAAATCCAAGCTGGAAAATACTCTTCAGGACATTATCCAGGAAAATTTCCCCCACCTAGCAAGACAGGCCAACACTCAAATGCAGGATATACCGAGAACACCACAAAGATATTCCGCAAGAAGAGCACATAATCGTCAGATTCAACAAGGTTGAAATAAAGGAGAAAATACTAAGGGCAGCCAGAGACAAAGGTCGGGTCACCCACAAAGGGAAGCCCATCAGACTCACAGCAGATCTCTCGGCAGAAACACTACAAGCCAGAAGAGAGTGGGGGCCAATATTCAACATCCTTAAAGAAAAGAACTTTCAACCCAGAATTTCATATCCAGCCAAACTGAGCTTCAGAAGTGAAGGAAAAATAAAATCCTTTGCGAACAAGCAAGTCCTCAGAGAGTTTGTCACCACCAGGCCTGCTTTACAAGAGCTCCTGAAAGAGGCACTACACATAGAAAGGAACAACCAGTACCAGCCATTCCAAAATCACACTAAATGCTAAAGAGCATCAACATAATGAAGAATCTACAACAACTAACGGGTAAAACAGCCAGCTAGCATCAAAATAGCAGTATCAAATTCACACATAACAATATTAACCCTAAATGTAAATGGACTAAATGTACCAATCAAAAGACACACACTGGCAAATTGGATAAAAATCCAAAACCCATCAGTGTGCTGTATCCAGGAAACCCATCTCGCATGCAAGGATACACAAAGGCTCAAAATAAAGGGATGGAGGAAGATTTACCAAGCAAATGGAGAGCAAAAAAAAAAGCAGGAGTTGCAATTCTCGTCTCTGATAAAATAGACTTTAAAGCAACAAAGATCAAAAGAGACAAAGAAGGCCATTACATAATGGTAAAAGGATCGATACAACAAGAAGAGCTAACGATCCTAAACATATATGGACCCAATACAGGAGCACCCAGATACATAAGGCAAGTTCTTAATGACTTACAAAGAGACTTAGACTCCCACACAATAATAGTGGGAGACTTTAACACTCCACTGTCAATATTAGACAGATCAACCAGACAGAAAATCAACAAGGATATCCAGGGCTTGAACTCAGACCTGGAGAAAGCAAACCTGATAGACATTTACAGAACTCTCCACCCCAATATATCCACAGAATATACATTCTTCTCAGTGCCACATCACACCTACTCTAAAATTGACCACATAATTGGAAGTAAAGCACTCCTCAGCAAATGCAAAACAACTGAAATCATAACAGTCTCTCAAACCATAGTACAATCAAGTTAAAATTCAGAAACCAACCCAGAACTGCACAGCTTCATGGAAACTGAACAACTGGCTCTTGAATGTTGACTGGATAAACAATGAAATGAAGGCAGAAATAAAGAAGTTCTTCGAAACCAATGAGAATGAAGACACAACATGCCAGAATCTCTGGGACACATTTAAAGCAGTCTCTAGAGGAAAATATATAGTAATAAGTGCCCATATGAGAAGAATGGAGAGATCCAAAATTGACACCCTATCATCAAAATTGAAAGAGCTAGAGGAGCAAGATCAAAAAAACTCAAAACCTAGCAGAAGACAAGAAATAACTAAGATCAGAGCTGAACTGAAAAAGATTGAGACATGAAAAACCCTTCAAAAAATCAATAAATCCAAGAGCTGGTTTTTTGAAAAGATCAACAAAATAGACAGACCACTAGCCAGATTGATAAAAAAGAAAAGAGAGAACAACCAAATAGATGCAATGAAAAATGATAAAGGGGAAATCACCACAGATTACACAGAAATTCAAACCATCATCAGAGAATATTACAAACAACTCTATGCACATAAACTAGTAAACCTGCAAGAAATGGATAAATTCCTGGACTCCTGTGTCCTCCCAAGCCTAAACCAGGAGGAAGCTGAAACTATGAATAGACCAATAACAAGGTCTAAAGTCGAGGCAGCAATTAAGAGCCTACCACACAAAAAAAGCCCAGGTCCAGATGGGTTCACAGCCGAATTCTACCAGACACACAAAGAGGAGCTGGTACCATTCCTTCTGAAACTATTCCAAATAATCCAGAAAGAGGGAATCCTTCCCAAATCATTTTATGAGACCAATATCATCCTGTTACCAAAACCTGGCAGAGACCCAACAAGAAAAGAAAACTTCAGGCCACTATCCATGATGAACATAGTTGCAAAAATCTTCAGTAAAATATTGGCAAGCCGATTGCAACAGCAAATCAAAAAACTTATCCATCATGATCAAGTAGCATTCATCGCGGGGATGCAAGGCTGGTTCAAAGTACGCAAGTCTATAAATGTAATTCACCACATAAACAGAACCAAAAACAAAAACCACATGATTATCTCAATTGATGCAAAAAAGGCATTTGACAAAATTCAATAGCCCTTTATGCTAAAAACCCTCAATAAGCTCGGTATTGATGGAACGTATCTCAAAGTAATAAAAGCTATTTATGACAAACCAACAGCCAATATCATACTGAATGGGCAAAAACTGGAAGCATTCCCTTTGAAATCTGGCACTACACAAGGATGCCCTCTTTCACCACTCCTATTCAATGTAGTACTAGAAGTTCTAGCCAGAGCAATCAGGCAAGAAAAAGAAATAAAGGGTATTCAAATAGGAAAGGTGGAAGCCAAATTGTCTCTATTTGCAGATGACATGATAGTATACCTAGAAGACCCCATCGCATCAGCCCAAAAACTCCTGAAACTGATAAGCAACTTCAGCAAAGTCTCAGGATATAAAATCAATGTGCAAAAATCACAAGCATTCCTCTACACCAATAACAGACTTAACGAAAGCCAAATCAAGAACGAACTGCTATTGACAATTGCTACAAAAAGAATAAAATACCTTGGAATACAACTCACAAGGAACGTAAGGGACCTCTTCAAGGAGAACTACAAACCACTGCTCAACGAAATCAGAGAGGACACAAACAGATGGAGAAACATTCCATGTTCATGGTTAGGAAGAATTAATATCGTGAAAATGGTTATACTGCCCAAAGTAATTTACAGAATCAACACTATCCCCACCAAGCTACCATTGACTTTCTTCACAGAACTGGAAAAAACCACCATGAACTTCATATGGAACCAAAAGAGAGCCCGCATAGCCAAGTCAATTCTAAGCAAAAAGCACACAGTGGCGGGCATCACACTACTGGATTTCAAACTATACTACAAGGCTACAGTAATCAAAACAGCATGGTACTGGTACCAAAACAGAGATATAGACCAATGGAACAAAACAGAGGCATCAGAGGCAACACAACATATCTACAACCATACAATATTTGATAAACCTGACAAAAACAAGCAATGGGGAAAGGACTCCATGTTTAATAAATGGTGTTGGGAAAACTGGCTAGCCATGTGCAGAAAGCAGAAACTGGACCCCTTCCTGACACCTTACACTAATTAAAGACTTAAACATAAGACCTGGCACCATAAAAACCCTAGAAAAAAAATCTAGGCAAAACCATCCAGGACATAGGAGTTGGCAAGGACTTCATGAACAAAACACCAAAAGCATTTGCAACAGAAGCCAAAATAGACAAATGGGACCTAATCAAACTCCACAACTTCTGCATGGCAAAAGAAACAGTCACTAGAGTGAATCACCAACCAACAGAATGGGAAAAAATTTTTGCAGTTTACCCATCTGACAAAGGGCTGATATCCAGAATTTACAAAGAACACAAACAGATTTACAGGAAAAAAACAAGCCCATTCAAAAATGGGCAAAGGATATGAACAGACACTTTACAAAAGAAGACATATATGAGGCCAACAATCATATGAAAAAATGCTCATCATCACTGGTCATCAGAGAGATGCAAATCAAAACCACATGCCAGTTAGAATGGCGATCATTAAAAAATCTGGAGACAACAGATGCTGGAGAGGATGTGGAGAAAAAGGAACACTTTTACACTGTTGGTGGGAGTGTAAATTAGTTTAACCATTGTGGAAGACAGTGTGGCGATTCCTCAAGGCCTTAGAAATAGAAATTCCATTTGACCCAGCAATCCCATTACTGGGTATATATCCAAAGGACTATAAATCGTTCTACTATATGGACACATGCACACGAATGTTCATTGCAGCACTGTTTACAATAGCAAAGACCTGGAATCAACCCAAATGCCCATCGATGATAGACTGGAGTGGGAAAATGTGGCACATATACACCATGGAATATTATGCAGCAATCAGAAATGATGAGTTTGTGTCATTTGTAGGGATGTGGATGAATCTGGAAAACATCATCCTCAGCAAACTGCCACAAGAACAGAAAATGAAATACCGCATATTTTCACTCATAGGCGGGTGGTGAAAAATGAGAACACATGGACACAGGGAGGGGAGTACTAAACACTGAGGTCTACTGTGGGGAAAAGGGGAGGGCCAGCTGGGTGGGGGAACTGGGGAGGGATAGCCTGGGGAGAAATGCCAAATGTGGGTGAAGGGGGGAAAGAAAGCAGAACACACTGCCATGTCTGTACCTATGCAACTGTCTTGCATGTTCTGCACATGTACCCCAAAACCTAAAATGCAATAAAAAATATTTTAAAAATAAAATTAAATTAAAAAAAAAGAATGACAGCATCTTCAGATTACATGGCAAAAAAAAAGATTTATTTGCCATATTTTTATCATTTATGTTCCCCAGTCTATTGTTTACCTTTTAAAAATGAGTTTTTAAAAACCATTCAATCATTTAACATGTTTATGTAGTCAAATTGGTCCGTTTTTTTCCCTAATTCTTCTATGTTAGAGATCTAAGTTCTCTGCTTTTAAGGCATTTATTTTATTCTAGTATTTTCTTTCATGGATGATGTGAAAGTAAATTTAAACTGACTTAAAAACATGAACCAGTTTTTTTAATATCATTTATGAGCAACTCTTATGTTTTCTACTATTTTATGATTTTTTTTTCTTTTTATACCTCCAGCTTTTCTATTATATGATTTTTCTACATTATTTGATTATTTACAGGAGCAATCTATTTCTATGCCATTATCACACTGTGATAATTTTTGTTGCCTTTTTTTTTTTCCTTGAGATGGAGTCTCACTCTGTGGCCCAGGTTGAAGTGCAATGTCACAATCTCATCTCACCACAACCTCTGCCTCCTGGGTTCAAGCAATTCTCCTGCCTCAGCCTCTCAAGTAGCTGGAATTACAGGCACCTGCCATCTCACCTGGCTAAGTTTTGTATTTTTAGTAGAGTTGGGGTTTCACCATGTTGGCCAGGCTGATCTCAAACTCCTCACCTCAGGTGATCCACCTGTCTCAGCCTCCCAGAAATGTTGGGATTACAAGTGTGAGCCACTGTACCCAGCCTGTTGCTTTTATAGTATGTAGAGAGAATGAGTTGTGTGGAGTAATACTCAAGAGGCAACATAAGGTACTGGTTAATCCCATGGCACTGGAAGCAGATTGCTCAGCCTTAACTTCTCTGTCCCTCAGTCTTATTATCTGTACAATGGGGACAATATTAATAATAGTGTCTATTCTGGCCAGGCAAGGTGGCTGACGCCTATAATCCCAGCACTTTGGGAGACCGAGGAGGCTGGCAGATCGTGAGGTCAGGAGTTTGAGACCAGTCTGGTTGACATAGTGAAACCCCATCTCTAAAAATACAAAAAATTAGCTGGGCCTGTAATCCCAGCTGCTTGGCAGTGTGAGGCAAGAGAATTGCTTGAACCCAAGAGGCCGAGGTTGCAGTGAGCCAGTATCACAGCTTGGGTGACAGAGTGAGACTCTGTCTTAAAAATAATAGTAATAATAATAGTGTCTATTCCATAAGGTTGTTGGGGTAAGGAAATAAAAGCTAATTAAAACACGCACACTGAAAAAGTATTTGATGTAGCTAGATATGTAGAGGAAGTATTTGAAGCATATGTAGATGACTTTACATACATGAGTATGAATTATATTACACTTTTACATAAAAATACATGTATTTTTATAGAGTCAAGTATGTCCTTCTTTCCATCTATGGCTTAAGACAACCTTTTATGTAATCTTAGGAGACAGGAAAGATTGTCTTAGCCACATAGGTAAGGAATGACATGTTTGAGTGGCCACATGCTAGAAACTTGGTATAATGAAAGGCAAGTGAGAGAAGTACATGCAGCACATATACTGCAAAGGTGACTACTCATATTAAATGATTTCTACCATCACCTAGAAAAAACACATGCCAAGGCCGGGCGTGGTGGCCCAAGCCTGTAATCCCAGCACTTTGGGAGGCCGAGGCGGGTGGATCACGAGGTCAAGAGATCGAGGCCATCCTGGTCAACATGGTGAAACCCCATCTCTACTAAAAATACGAAAAAAAATTAGCTGGGCATGGTGGCGCGTGCCTGTAATCCCAGCTACTTGGGAGGCTGAGGCAGGAGAATTGCCTGAACCCAGGAGGCGGAGGTTGCGGTGAGCCGAGATCGCGCCATTGCACTCCAGTCTGGGTAACAAGAGCGAAACTCCGTCTCAAAAAGAAAAAAAAAAAGAAAGAAAGAAAAAGAAAAAACACACGCCAAAGAAAAATGGGCAAAGGTTATAAAAAAGCAATTTCTAGAAGAAGGAATACAGAAGGCCAATAAACATATAATGTTCAACCTCAATAATAGTCATAGAAATGCAAATTCAAATACTCATGAAATGTTATTTCCCATGCAACATATTGGAAAAAATTGAAAATACAAATAATGTCCAATACAGAGAGAACATAGGGAGATGGGCACTGGCAATCACAACCAGTGAGAACAAAAATTAGTAAAGCTTTTTTTTTTTTGAGACGGAGTTTTGCTCTTGTTGCCCAGGCTAAAGTGCAACGGCATGATCTTGGCTCACTGCAATCTCCACCTCCCAGGTTCAAGTGATTCTCCTGCCTCAGCCTCCCAAGTAGCCGGGATTACAGGCATGTGCCACCACACTTAGTTAATTTTGTATTTTTCTGTAGAGACAGGGTTTCTCCATTTTGGTCTCTCAAACTCCTGACCTCAGGTGATCCGCCCACCTTGGCCTCCCAAAGTGCTGGAATTACAGGCATAAGCCACCTCACCCAGCCAGTAAAGCTTTTTTTGTATGGCAAACTTACAAAATCTATCAAAAGGCAAAATATGCATACCTTTGATTTGTCTTAGAAAAACACCATACATGTTTTTAAGTAAACATAAACAATATAATCATATTTATGTTAAAATGTTTATGTTAAGAAATATAAACTATATATTTTTATTTGTATGTACATAAAAATTCATTAGCAAAAAGCACTGGATGTATAATATCAAACTGTTGTTTCCTGTGTCACCTCTGGAGAGGGAAGTAGAATTAGGGCAAGGTCAGTTTTTCTTCTTGCTAGATATACTCCTGTATTTCAATATTTCATGAGTCTGCATTTGTATATTTGTATTAAGTGAATAAACAGGCATTTTTTCCAAGCCCACAGGCAAGAAGATTCTTGGGAACAGGATGCTAGATGTAGAAGCTCAAGGTTGGGAAAGCGAGTGACAGATATTGGGAAGAACAAACATTTTGTGGCAGTGTTTAAAGATGTCTTAAACGTCTTACGTTTTAGAGAAGGAAGCAACCCAAGAGGCCTGGATAGGTATAGGGGCTTACTACAGGCTGTTCTTGAACTCCTGGGCTCAATAGATCCTCCAACTTTGGCCTCTGAAAGTGCTGGGATTGCAGGCGTGAACCACTGTGCCCAGCCTCTCTAGTTTAGAAAACTGTCATCCGAGGTTTTTCAAAATAGCCCTTCATCCATTATCCACCTGGCAGACATCCAGCACCCAGTCTGAGCCAGGCAGTGTGCTAGGCCCTAGAGAGATGAGGGTAAGCAAGAGAGAACGTGCCAGCCTCCAGGGACCTACACACAAGTTAGGGAGGAGGGACAGCAAACCCAAATGAATTACCTCGCTGACTGCGATCATGGCTGTGAAGCTGCCATTGGTAGGCTGTGGCAGAGAGTCACAGAGGAGGATCCTTTCCCTGGGTGGTCAGGAGGTGCAAGGAAACTAGGGCTTCTCTGAGGAGAGCCTGCCTTGCTCCAGTCCCTCCCATTCCATCCCTGTCTCTGCATCCCTACCGCCATGTCTTCATTCCTTTCACTGGGACCACTGTTCCCCACATTTTGGTCCTTTAATGCCTCTTTTTACAATTGTTGCCATTGCCAACTACCATTACTTATTACAGTTCCTAAAACTGACTTAACATTACTAATGTGTCTCAAAAGGACTCAACGAAAATGAGAAACAATGAAAATGAAATGATGCTAAATTTACAAGTTTAAATTTACAAGATGATAAGTAATGAAGGCAGAACTCTTGAATGTGGTCTCTAAGGCATGCTTTGGGGTTGCTTTGATCACAAAGGGATGCTATTTATATGGGAGGAAGGGAATGTATTAGGTTTAGATATTTAGCTGGCAGAGGGGGACTCTTGTCAGTGAATTCATGGAGGACACTGCAGGAAAGAGATGAAAAAAAGAGGGAGAGACTGCAGAGCATTTATTTTTGTTTCATTACAAGAGGTGAGATAAGCCAGCAACACATTACAACCTGGGGAATCAGAGGGTCCCTCTGAGACAGACTGTGTGGGAGCCATGCCTGGTTACTACAGTAATGGGCCTCCTTATAATGAGAAGAGCCACAAGTGCCCAAAATAAATGGCACAGGCAGAGGGACAAGCAGCCTACCTTGCTGCCTCTTGGGGAAAGCAGAGGGGACGTTTTGCAGTAGGTAAAGAATGAGATCCTCGAGGGATGGTCTCAGGTCGTCTTGAGTCTAGGAGTTTGAGAACCTCTCTCGGTCTCCCTGATGAGGTCTGAACACAGGGAAAGGAAGTCCTCCTGGCTTCCCTGTGCCGCCTTCGAGCCCTTGCTGTATGGGAGGAGCCCCAGGACAAGAAGTGGCACAGCAGCCTTTGTGAACTGGCTTGGGATGCTAAGAGATTTGGGCATCCCCTTGGCCATGTTGAGGAGGGCCAAACCTACATGATAGGATCAGGGCAGGTAGTACCCCTGGGGGTCACTGGGGCCCTCCTGTGGTCCTGCTCTCCTGTCTTGGCCCTGAGGCTGCAGGAACTTGAAACACTTGCTTTCCCTTTCCTGCCCCAGTGTCCCTTCTCCTTGCTTTGCTGTTCCCCATGCTTGTGAGTTTCTCTCTCTCGTCACCTAGTTCATGTTTATTATCCTGGAAGGGTCATCAAAGGGTCTTTTCCTCTCCTCTTGGTCGTGCGCCCCTTGGATAAGCTCTCCTGTCACTCTGTGACTTTTTAGTAGAGTTTTCCTGGTTGACATCTGGTATTTTCATGGCCATTTGATAGTTCCCTAACCGGGTTAGTGAGCCCCAAGTGGGGAGGGGTGGTGTTTGGTTTTGCCGGTCCTGTGTCCTGGTGCCTACTGCAAGGCCTAGATACAGGAGGTGCTCCCAGAATGATTCTTGAGCAAACAAATGAATGAGAGTCCCTCACTGTTTGTGTAAAGGAGTGAATTCCCCCAACTCCTTTTGGGCCTGGGTTTTCTTTCCCAGTGCAGCAGAACACAGGGAGTGAAGGGGAAAGGAAGGTCTGGGGAGTGCGGATGCGGGTGTGCATGTGAACCATGGTAGGGAGCCTGGGTTTATTCCAGGGGACACAGGGACCCACTGGAGGGCTTTGAGCAGAGGAGTGACTGGGATCTGACCTACATTTCAAAAGGATCACTGTGGTTAGTGTAAAAAGATTAGCCAGGCAGAGAGAGGGGGCTGAGGAGAGGATGGGGGTGAATGAGAGAGGTGGTGGCATCTGGAAGATTGGGGTGGATTGGGGTCTGTCTGGAATGTAGAGCCCATGGGGGTGGTGTTCTGGGAATCAGTACACACACATAACTTTTTAATTAACAAAACTTTGCTGCCCCCTAAAGTCACCCCAGGAGGCCCTGGCACCTATGTATGCCAGTTTAGGCCACGGTGGCCCCACCTGCAGCTGGCTGACGTTCAGACCCCTTCTGCATCTGCTGCCTCCTTCCATCACAGATGATACTAGGTTGCCACCAGTCACACAGGGAAAAGGCACTCTCAAAGCCTCAGCTCCTCAACCTGCCGTTCTGGTCCTCCACCATCCATTGCCACCCTGTTTTCCAGCTCACTCGCTGTGGCCAGACAGCGCTGCTCCTTGCCTGCCTTTAGGGGTGCTCCTCTTCTCACCTGGAATGCCCTCTTCTCACCCAGAATGCCCTCTCCTCCAGTTTTCACACGTCAACTTCCTACCCATCCTTCAAGAGTTGTATTAGTCTGCTTGGTCACCCACAGCAAAGCACCACAGACTAGAGGTCTTAAAGAACAGACATCAATTTTCTCACAGTACTGGAAGCAGACTTTGAAGTCAAGATCAAGGTGTTATTTTGGGAGGCTGAGGCAGGAGAATTGCTTGAGCCCAGGAGTTTGAGACCAGCCTAGGCAACACAGCGAGACCCCATTTCTAAAAAAAGAAAAAAATTAGCCAGGCATGGTGGTGTGCACCTTGGTCCCAG
Organism: Callithrix jacchus; assembly: GCF_049354715.1. Classification (NCBI taxonomy): domain Eukaryota; kingdom Metazoa; phylum Chordata; class Mammalia; order Primates; family Cebidae; genus Callithrix; species Callithrix jacchus. The sequence goes on from NC_133506.1 coordinate 62,749,661, forward strand.
CTGCTCAAGAGACTGAGGTGGGAGGATCCCTTGGGTGTGGAGTTTGATTCTTCAGTGAGCTATGATCATGCCACTGCTCTCCAGCATTGGCAACAGAGCAAGATTCTGTCTCAAAAAAGGTATATATATTCACCTTGTGTCTTTACATGGTCATCCCTCTGTGTGAGCCTGAGTCCTAACCTTTTCTTATATGGACATCAGTCCTGTTGGATTAGGGCCTACCCATATGACCTCATTGCACCTCAACGACCACTTTAAAAACCCTCTCTCCAAATACAGTTACATGCTGGGTTAGGGCTTCAACATAGGAAGGGGGTGGCGGGGAGGGACACAGTTCAGCCCATGACTAGAGTCGCACTCAGATGCCACTTTGCTCTCCAGCAGCCGCTGTGCTAACACTCCATAGTCTGTTAATGGGCTTCCTTCTAGCACTGGTTGCTCTGTCCTTTGGTGTTCATTCATTCATTCATCTGAAATAGTACTAAGAGACCATCTAGTCCAGACTCCTGGGCTATATTAAACTTTCTGAGTGCTGACCACACCAACTTTATCTGACACAGGTCACTCAGGACATTTAATTTTTTGTTAATTCATCAAACAGAAAATTTCTGAACACTTCCCATATGTAAGGCATTGATCCAGATGCTAGGCAGCAGGCACAGCAGAAGGGGTCTGAATGCCTGCCAGCTGTTGTGGGCCACTGATTTGCCTTTGCTTTTAAATGGTATCTGGAGGAGAGGCCATTCTGGGTGAGAAGAGGGCATTCCAGGTGAGAAGAGGAGCACCCCTAAAGGCAGGCAAGGAGCAGCGCTGTCTGGCCACAGCGAGTGAGCTGGAAAACAGGGTGGCAATGGATGGTGGAGGACCAGAACGGCAGGTTGAGGAGCTGAGGCTTTGAGAGTGCCTTTTCCCTGTGTGACTGGTGGCAACCTAGTATCATCTGTGATGGAAGGAGGCAGCAGATGCAGAAGGGGTCTGAACTTTGCTTTTTGTAGGTATAGGAGATGGCAGGTAAGACTGCAAGGAAGAAGTAACATTTGATCTGGGACTTGAAGGATGGATAAGATTTGTTTATATAGTAGGTAACCTTTTGAGTTTAGGCTTTTTTCTCTTAGCATAGTACATTTAAAATACATCCTTTTTGTATGTGTGCTATTTATTCACTTTTACTGCTGAGTTCATTCTTTCTGTTGCTGAGTAGTAGTCTAACTTGGGGGTGCATCAGTTTATTTATCCACTCACTGTTGAGGGAGAGTTAGGTTGCTTGGCTTTTGCTGCTACGAATCAAACTTCCACGAACATTGTTACAGTTGTTTGTGTGAACACAAATTTTTATTTCGCTTGGATAAATACTGAAGAGTGGGAATAGTGGATTGTATATACTTAATTTTGAAGAAACTTCAACCCTGCAAAGTGGGTGTAGCATTTTGCATTTCCACCAGCAATGTATTAGAGTTGCAGTTGTTCCATATCCGTGCCAGCACTTGATATTGTTTTGTTTTGTTTTTTAATTTTTACCCATTCTAGTAGGTGTGTAGTGATAGCTTCTGTGGCTTCAATGTGCATTTCCTTAATGACTAATGATGTCAACCATTTTTTCATGTGCTTATTTTCCATCCAGATATCTTCGCTGGTGAAGTTTTTATTTAAATCTTTCGTCATTTTTTATTGAGTTGTGCATTTTGTTATTATCATTTGTTATTTTTAATAAAAATAACAAATAGGCTGGGCACAGTGGCTCATGCCTATAATCCCAGCACTTTGAGAGTCCAAGATGGGCGGATTACCTGAGGTCAGGAGTTCAAGACCAGCCTGGCTCACATGGTGAAACCCCATCTCTGCTAAAAATACAAAAATTAGCCGGGCATGGTGGCTGGCACCTGTAATGCCAGCTACTTGGGAGGCTGAGGCAGGAGAATCACTTGAACTTGGGAGGTGGAAGTTACAGTGAGCGGAGGTCACACCATTGCACTCCAGCCTGTTTGACAAGAGGGAGACTCTGTCTCAAAAAATAAATAATAAATAAAAATAACAAATAATAACAAAAATTGTTATTATTGAAGAATTCAAGATTCAAGTCCTTTATCAGCTTTGTGTTTTGCAAATATTTCTCCTCTAGTTGATAATTTGTCTTTTCATTTTCTCGACAATGTCTTTTAAAGACCCTCCTTTTTTTTTTTTTTTTTTTTTGAGATGGAGTCTCACTCCAAGGCTGGAGTGCAGGGGTGCGATCTCTGCTCACTATCACCTCCACTTCCCTGTGCCCCTGCCTCAGCCTCCTGAGTAGCTGGGACTACAGGTGTGGACCACCATACCTGGCTAATTTTTTGTATTTTTAGTAGAGAGAGGGTTTCACCATGTTAGCCAGGATGATCTCAATCTTCTGACCTTGTGATCCGCCCACCTTGGCCTCCCAAAGTGCTGGGATTACAGGCATGAGCCACTGTGCCTGGCCTGACCATAAATTTTAAATTTTGACAATGTCCCATTAATCAGGCGTTTTGTTTTTGGTTTTTTTTTTTTTGGTCTTAGTTATTTTGCTACTCGTATTTTTGGTGGTGTAACTAAGAAATCTTTGTCTTACTCAAGGTCAGAACAATTTTCTCCTGTTTTCTTCTAGGATATTTCTAGTTTCAGGTTTCACCGTTAGGTTGATGATCTATCTTTAATGTGGACCAGATACTGGGCCCACAGATGTGGAACCACAGAGGAATGAGACAGAGCCCTTTACTCAAGGTCCATCTGGGTAAGGGAGGTGGGGGTGAGAGCCACAGTAGGAAACAGTCTTCGTCTGGCATAAGGCCTGCTGATAAGCCTAGGTCCAGGGTGCTGTGGACCCACTGTGGTGTGGAAGCAGGTCTGTGCCCCAGACAAGGGGGCTGTGAACTGAGGTTTACCAGACAGTAGGGGGTAGGTGGAAAGTAGGAAGCTGGGCTGAAAAGACTGTTCTGGGCTTGGAGTGGCCTTGGTTAGGCCTGGAGGCTGGATGATAGAACTCAGCATCCCGGCAACTGCAGGTCATTTGCTGTGCCCGGGGTCTAAGTGCAAGATGGCTGGCAGGAGTGGGCAACGAGGGCAGGGGCCTGAGCATTTGGCGTGCCTTATCCTGAAACAAAGAGGAGGTGGAAGTGGCTTCATGGCATGGCTCTGGCTGTGCTCTTTGAGGGTTGGGGGAACTGTCTCTCTTCATTTTGAAAGTTAGATGTGTCTTTGTCATAAAGGGCCCATCCACAGGGGCAGTGGAAGTGCTGTTACATAACTATTTCTGTCCCCCACGCTGGGAACAAATCACATAGTGGTTGCTCTACTTGCTGTTCCTTGTAGACTTATTCCTGTGCAGGGAACGTGTGACAAGGTAATCCCAAGGGCAGCCTGCAAAGTTATCCCCGCTATTTGTGGTTCCTGTGTATATTTAAAACACAATGCTAGAAGCAATTGATGCTGACGAAGGATAGGGCATATTCCAGGCACTGAATAAATTAACCCTGCAAAGCACAGCAGTTGCTTTCATTAGCCAGCTGGCACTACAGGAATATAGCTACCGCCTGTGGGCGAGAAAAGAAAATCTCAGGAATGCGAGAACAAAAAAGAAATCAGCCTGCATTCAGTGATTTAACGTAATCTGGCAACAATAAAGAAATCCAGAACTCAACGGTGCTCTGAGCAATGGCGGACTCCCACTGCATGTGTGAGGGGGTGGACATTCCCTGTTCACTGGACGGTATATCCATCACGACTCTGGGTACCCAGGGTGGGATGCAGGCATGAGTTAGGGCCATGCAGAGATGATCCATATTTTGTTCCAACATCCTCTGAAACTAGAGAAGCTCTAGCAAAGTTCTGTGTTCCCCTCCTTTCTTCCTGATGTCCCCAAGGAGTGAAGCAAATGATTAGGCCTAGCTATTGTGTGGACTCTCCCTTCTCTACCTGGCCAGGCACTTTCTGGGATGGCTGCTGCCATCATGTCCATGGCACTGAAGGCCTCTGCCACCCTGACCACCACCATGTTGCTCTGTGACTGTGAGATGCCACAGTGCCAAGTCTTCAGCATGCCCCAGAAGGTATGATGAGTACGGTGGATGCCTCAGAATTTCTTGGGGAGGTAGCTCTTTCCATGTTGCCTTGATGGCCCTGTTCCTACTTCCTCTCTCTGCCCCTGGGCTGAGTGTTGTCGGAATAGACAACCCAGACAGACAGGCTGTCAGGGACACTCCCCAGCCAGTCTCATCACATGCCGAGGCCACAGCACTCAATGTGGTTGGGTCCAGTTGAGACCCTGCTGCTAATGACTTAAGGCTTCTGTGCATTGAATTAAGCCACTTTCTCAGCTAGGGAACTAATGGATCACTCTCCGGCTTCTCTTGTTGGGTCCCATTTGCCATGCAGCCAGTGTATGTCACCTGGAGGCATGTGGCTTGTGTAGGCTGCCTCTCCTGAGTTTGCAGAGCTGTGCTGGCTCCTCCTTGCTCTTGTCTTCCTCTTATCAGAAGGCCAGAGTGGCTGAAATATAGTGAACTAAGGGAGGGGCTGTGGATGTGGTCGGGGGCAGACCTCTCCACCCCTGGGTCAGGGCTCTCATTACAGAGGATCCCTTTTTTGCATCTATGCTCAGCAGTGCTGGGAAAGAGAGTTTGTCCCCTTGCTCCCGGGTCCTCATAGTTCAAATGCACGGAAGCATGTTGGTAGAGCACACAGGAGTTTTGCTGGGTGGGTGGGGCAGCATGTCTAGCAGTTCTTGCATTGTTCCTAGAGGAAATAGAAGAGAATGAAACAGAACTGGCCTGGGAAGCTGTGCCCCTGACATCACAGGGCTGTGCCCATCTCCCCACTTGGCTTAGGAGCCCCAGTTAGTAACGAAGAAGCAGAAAAGATTGGATAAAAGATAAGGTACTCAGACTTGATACTTTAAATTATCAGATTCTTAAGTTGGTAGTTACCATCAGTTCCCACTTTACTAAGCATCTACTAACATAAATTCATTTATTATGTTTCTGTGAAGATGCCTAGTTAAATCTGAAACCATAGAAATGTAAAGCATTGTTTAGTATTTCTGTGAAACTAGGGTGTAAACCAAAAATTTTTAAAAGTCATCCCTCAGGAATAAATTTAGGAACTATTTCTCAAGCATGACTGTCAGTTAACAAGATTAAGTTTTATAACACTAATGTACATGAATCTTTTCAAGGTAGTAGTGCCTGAAGGCTCTATATTCATATCCATGGGGCTTGCAGTCTTTTTTCAACTGCTTAGAGATATTTATAAGTCTTATGGGAGAAGTACTGCCATTGGTTTCCAGTTCTCTTTTGTGCTTGCGCATTAATTCAACACCTATTTAGTGAGTGGCTTCTGCCTGCTGGGACCTGTGCACCTTTGTAGGAGCTCCCCAGCTGATGGGGCAAGGGCAGGGAGACACCCATGTGCATGTCTTCAGTGAAAGCCAGAATCTAAATATTCATTAACAAATATTTGTTGAGCACCTACTCTGTGCCAGGAACACCATGGTGAACAAGGGAGATAAGGCCCTGCTTTCATGGACCCTCCTTGGTGGTACAGGAAGGCAGATAACCCATGACAGATAATCAATGGCAGATAATCGATGGCAGCCGGAGTCTTCATTTGCTGATAAAGGCTCTGAAGAAATAAATCAGGGGCTGTCTGGTGGGATGGGAGAGCTAATGTAGAGAGTGGAAGAAAGACGCCTCCTAGAAAGTACCTTGGAACAGAGACTGACCGAGGAGAAAGGAATGTACTGTGTGAGGATCTGGGGAACTTTCTGGGCACAGGGAACAGCAGGGGTAGAGCTCTTACTTGGGAACTAGGCAGGCATGCTCAGGGAGCTAGGAGCAGCTCAGGTGAAACATAGTGAACAGGGGAGAGTGATCAGAGCCAGGCCAGGAGGTGGGCAAGGCCAGGCTGCCTAGGAGCTTGGGGCCGGGACAGAGACCTTGGGCTTTCATTCCCAATGCAGTGAGAGGCCACTGGGGGTTCTGTGTAGGGATTGATGTGATCTGATTTTTGTGTATGTGTCTTAATTTTTTAAACTTTAATTTTAGTGAAAAAAGTCACATAACATGAAATTTACCATCTTAACCACTTTTAAGTGGACAGTTCATGATCTGTGATTTGAAAAGACTCCCATGGCTGCTGAATGGGGATTAACCAGTGGACAAGAAGGGACAGGAACAGAGGCTAAGAGCCAGTGAGGGGAGGCTACAGCACCTGGGTGAGAGGCGGGACTGGCTCAGAATGGTGGGCAGTGGTCATGGACCTACGAGTTCCAGAAGAGAGACAATTTTTTGGAGGTTTAGAGGTAGGAGTATCAGAAAGATTTTGCAAGAAAGTCTTGATTGGCATGAGCCTGAAAGGAGGGGATAGAACATTCATACAGGTAGGTCCTCAGATCCGTGAACACCCCAATGTGAGAACCGCAAGGTTCGTGGGAAGCGCAGAGAAGAGTCCTGCTTGGCTACGCTCAGGGTAAGGGGTCAGCGTGGCTCAGCTGAGCTCAGGCAGGCCGTCATTTAATTTGGTGGATGCTGTTGTCTGAATGTTGATGTACTCCCCACAATTTATCTGTTGGAACCTAAAACCCCATGTGATAGGATTAAGAGGTGGGGCCTTTAGGAAATAGGCCATGAGGGCTGCCCCATCATGAATGGGGTTGTGCTTGTGTAAAAGAGGCTTGAGGAGCTCCCTTGCGCCTTCTGCCATGTGAGGTGCAGCAAGAAGACACCATCTGTGCAGCAGAGTGAGCCCTCACCAGATACTAAATCTGCTGGTGCCTTGCCTTGCACTTCCTGGCCTCCAGAACTATAAGCAATAAAGTTATCTTGTTTATAAATTACCCAGTCTACGGGTTTTTTTTTGTTGTAGGAGGCCAGATGGACTAAGGCAATGTGTAAGGGGAGCAGTAGGCCAAGGCTAGGCACACAGCCTGAAGTGGGATTGCTGAGGTCTCTTTGGGGGAGTTAGCAAACTCCTTGACATTTCCTTGCTGCTGAACTATAAAATGCGGATGATAGCAGCTACCTCACAGGGCAGTCAGAAACATGAAAGGACATGTAGGAAAATGCTGAACATGGTGCAGGGCTCTGACTTGGTGTTGCTAAATGTTAGCTTAAAAATACAGTAAAATGGGCTGAGTGCAGCGGCTCATGCCAGTAATCCAAGCACTTTGGGAGACTGAGACAGGAGGATCACTTGAATCCACGAGTTTGAGACCAGCCTAGGCAACAGGGTGAGATTTTTGGCTCTACAAAAAATAAAAATAGCCAGGCGTGGTGATGCGCCTGTTGTCCCAGCTACTTGGGAGGCTGAGGGCAGGAGGATCCCTTGAGCTGAGGAGGTCGAAGCTGTAGTGCATTGTGATCATGCCACAACACTCCAGCTTGGACAATGGAGTAAGACCCCATCTCTAAAAAAATAAATGAGTAAATAACATAAAATGCAGAATTTTGAGCAGGAAATTACTAACCCTACCTGAGTTTTCAGAAATCTGTCTTGACTATGTGGAACGGATGGGCCCAGGAGTGACTTAATGCCACTCTGTGCTGGAGAAAAGGCAGGGCTCCTACAGGAAATGTTGCAGGCATCTAATCTTCTGGGCTGGACAGCTGTGAATTTGAGAAATAGGAGCCCTGGAGAGGAGTCCAAGATGACTCTGAGGTTTTGAGTCTGGGAAAGCAAGAGAAAGGCTGTGCTGATGACAGAAACAAGGAAGTCAGGGCTGAAGCTGGTTATTCAGGGTCTGTTCTGTGCCCCAGCTGAGGCTGGCTGTATATAGGCAGATGCCAGGAGGCTGCCCCTGGGAAGGGCTTACCAACAAGGAGAGGCATACTGATGAGACCCCCTCAGACTGGGGGAAGATTTTCTGGAGGGGAGAGACTTGAGCACACTTTGGAAGGTGGCGGTGAAGTTAGCTAGGCCACGGGAGCTGGGAGGCATCCTGGGCTTCCTGTTTGCCACCTGCGTCTCTCTGCTTCTTCCTCCAGCTCTGTGCCTGTAGACACTGCCCATGCCCGATGCATTCCCTGAGCCTGAGGGAGGGAGAGGATGTGTATGAGGCTTTCCCTAGCCCTGGGGTGCTGCACTTTCCCTTTTGTTTCTCCCTTTTGTTACAAGCCCTGTCCATACCCTTGTAAACACTTCCTTTCTCAGCTTGCCTCAGTTTCCCAGCTGGCATCCCAGGCAGAGGTAGTTGCATGTGCAAAGGCCTGGAACCAGGACTTGATAATATGGCTCAAGATACTACAGCCTAGGTAGATGTGAAAGTGTCTGGTTCCCTCCTATACTGTAGTTTTTATCCTGTTTACTTTGCAATAGACCTTTTTACACTATTTCTAAAAAAAAGGGGGGGGCTCTTAAAGTATTTTATTTCACTCTCCTTTGCCTACTGCCTTGGCACATTCACTTTTAATTCTTTGATGTGAAGCCATGTTATAGGTAAGGGAATAACTACTTACTAGTGGTCATTTAGTTTTTTGGAATGCTGATTGCATGAGGCAGCTTTGGAGACAAAAGGACATCACAGACCGATGATTGTGAGCTCTTGGTCTCAATATAGCCTCCAGATTATAGCTTCTCTCTTGCGTCTACATTTCGTATTTGAGACCTGCCTCAGCCTCTGTTTCTTTTTCCAGATGACACCCTATTCCTTATGGGTCTTTGCCTTCTGGCAGCAGTCCATCGTTTCTTATTCCACTGTCAAAGTTTATTTTCAGATTTGAGGTGGTGTGGTTGGTGATGTACAAATGTTCTTTTCCATTTAGTTTTTGTTTTTCTTTCTTTTCTTTCTTTCTTTTTTTTTTTTTTTTTGACAGAGTTTCACTCTTGTTACCCAGGCTGGAGTGCAATGGCGCAATCTCGGCTCACCACAACCTCCACCTCCTGGGTTCAGGCAATTCTCCTGCCTCAGCCTCCTGAGTAGCTGGGATTACAGGCATGCGACACCATGCCCAGCTAATTTTTTGTATTTTTAGTAGAGACGGGGTTTCACCATGTTGACCAGGAAGTCTCGATCTCTTGACCTCATGATCCACCCGCCTCGGCCGCCAAAGTGCTGGGATTACAGGCGTGAGCCACCGCGCCCGGCCTAGTTTTTGTTTTTATCACTTCTTCTTCTTTTCTTTCCGTGACTTCTGCTGATGGGACCAATGAATTTTAGTTTGAAGTTTTTCTTCTGATGCTTTATGGAAATCTGTTCTTTTCCTTGTTCACCGGGAAGGAATCTGAGGCTATTGGGATGATTTTTCATCTCGACACCATGGGAAATAATCAGCTTTGAAGCATTTCCTGTGGCCATTTGCTGAGGTCTGGGAGTCCTTCAGCTGTGCCCCAAACAGATTTTCAGTGCTAATATTCCCATGGTAGGTGGGAGGCTCACCAGATACATCATGTACTGGTTAGTCTAGGAGCCACTGTCCAAGGACTCTCATTCTTCCTCTGCAATTCTCTCCACCGTGGCTCTGCTGACATTGTAGGCCAGATGCTTCCTTGTTGGGGGGGCTCCCCTTTGGGTTACAGATGTCTAGAAGCATCTCTGGCCTCTGTCCAGTAGCACCCCAAGTTGTGACACCGTAAATGCCTCTGCACATTGCTACATGCCCCCTGGGCTTGGAACTACTACTGTAGAAGATGTCAGGAGCAAATTCGACCCATGTTCCAAAAAGCTCCAGCTCAGTGTTTTCAACGTGTGGTTCACTTACGTTCTATTTCCTGCTGAGTCCCCTGGCGATTGAGCTATGTGCACATTCTTATTTTGTTGGTTCTCAGACTTGAATGCATTGGGCTTCCGCTTCCCAGTGCTTATTGTGCTTGTAGCCGAGCCCTGAATGCCCTCTCCCACTCCCGGAGATTTGTCATTATTTTCTGATCGTCCAGAATGGTTCTATTTCTTGCCTTAAAAGGATAATGAAGCTGAGGCCAGAGATAACCCCTCCAACGCAGGCTCTGAAGGCAGCAATTTAGTGGCAGAACAGCATGTTTTCAGGGAGCAGGAGACGTGTGGACTCTGACTTTCCCTGGTGCCCAGCACCTAATTGTATTCCTTAAATAGCGGTTCCCTCTCCTCCTTTTCTTCCTCCCCCTCCTTTCTTTTCTGCTTTACACTCTGAAGTTTATGAGTTGCAGTTTAAGTCTTACACTATTCTGGAGAGGGGAGAAACTTGGTAGGAAAAGAAAATGTTTGAAAAATTTAAAGGAAACCCCCTTGGAGTGACATCCCCCACCTCACCATGGGAGTAAGGGTCCTAGGTTTAACTGTCATTCCTTGATCAATATGATCCTTTGTAGTATTTATGAAGATTGTAGGAAATCATGAGATTAATAATAGACGCTTTTTTTTCACTATCTTGTACTTGGCTGGAGCCTGTTTATTTTATGTGACTAATTCACATTCATAAGAAAATTATTGCTCAGCCAGCATTCCCACCTGTCTTTGTCTTTCAGCAGCTGGGATTTGTTAAGGCCTGGGCAATTCTAATGGCTGTAAAGTGTCTGCCCTGCATGTGCATTTCTCTTGCTTCTTTCCCTCTTTCACATTTCCAAATGAAAATAGGCTTTTCTGTGTAGAAGAAGAGTGTGTTCCTTGGATCTGGTATGTCTGTCTGCCTCCTGCCCTGAAAACACATTTAATTGACTCATCACTGTATACTACTGAGTCTGAAGGCAGAGCTGCGCTCTAATGAACACCGTCAACAGTTTTTGTTGGGAGGGTGGCTCATCATTGTTGGCAGCCTTCTGTGTACCTGGCATCCATGGACTTGTTCTCCTTTTGTCTTCACAGTTTTGGGAAGTTGGCACTGATAATTCCATCTTATTGGATGAAGATATAGAGAATCATGTTCAAAAAGCATGACTGAGTTCACAATGTCAACAGTGGAGGTGAATTTGGTCCAGGTGCACTTGATCAACAGCCCTGGTGCTCTCTCAGGGGAGCAAAGATTATCCAGAGAGGCCATCTGTCCCCAGTGTTTAGGCGTGTAGGTTTTGGAACCAATTTAAACTGGGTTTGAATCTTGACTCCATGATAAACTCTTGAGATTTGGTCAAGTTGCTTAACCTCCCTTGGGGAAATGAAGTTTCCCCACCTGTGAAATGGACATGTCTTAGTCTGTTCAGGCTGCTATAAGAGAATACCATAAACCAGTGGCTTATAAACAACAGAAATGTATTGCTCACAGTTCTGGAGGCTGCGTAGTCCAAGATCAAGGCACCACTAGATTTGCTGTCTGGCCAGGGCCTGCTGTTTGGTTCATAGATGGAGCCCTCTTGCAGTGCCCTCACTTGGTGAAAGGGGCAAACAAGCTCCCTCAGGTATTAATTGTGTTGATGAGCGCTCTGCCTCCCAGATGCCCAACCTTCTAATGCCACATTGGGGATTAGGTTCCAACATGTACATTCTGGGAGAACATTCAGACTATAGCAGGAGGTGACCCTTACCTCTTAGGGTTACTGAGCCATTCACATAGAGCATTTAGCAGTGCCTTGCCAGGCTCAGAGTGAAACAGGATAGCTGCTCTCAGATCATGATAACATTTATGTAAATGAACTGGCTTCCGAGGTCAGAAAGCCAGGCCAAGGGGCTGGGAAGACAGGAGGGTAGTAGAAGTGGTGGGAAGTGGATGGGAGGAAGCCTGAAGAAACTAGGAGTGGGCCTAGGGGTCCACCTGCTTCCCTTTCAGTAGGAGTCCTTCCTGAAAGTGGACGGAGGGGAGCATTTTGTGTATTTTTATTTATTTATTTATTTTGGAGATGGAGTCTCCCTCTGTTGCCCAGGCTGGAGTGCAGTGGCTAAATCTTGGCTCACTACAACCTCTGCCTCCTGGATTCAAGCAAGTCTCATGCCTCAGCTCCCTGAGTAGCTGGGACTACAGGTGTGTACCATCACATTCAGCAATTTTTTTGTGTGTTTTTGGTAAAGACAGGGGCTCACCATGTTGCCCAGGCTGGTCTTGTACTCCTGAGCTCAGGCAATCCACCTGCCTTGGCCTCCCAAAGTGTTGGAATTACAGCTGTGAGCCACTACTCCCAGCCTATATTGCGTATTTTAAATTCAAGAGGAAGATGGGATTTGAGGAGAAGAGTATGGCTGATGGGTGGGTATGAAATAGAAGACCTAGTCCAGGAATACAATGATGGGACTGAAGCCGAAGATGCTCAGGAAAGGGAGTATGGGCAGCAGGAGGTGACCAGATGAGGAGCGATTTCTGGGTGCAGTCATGTGGGCAGAGTTGGGTTGAATTCAGAGGGTCCAAGCGAATAGGGAAAGAGGCCTGATGCAACAAATGTGAGCCCGGAGAGTGCTGTCTCAGAGCGGGCCACCCACCAACCCTGGAAAGGCGGCTGTGCTGTCACCAGGGGCGCTGTCCACGGGATTGACACATTTGTTGCCAGAGATTAAGAGGGGTTTAGATTCTTGAATTTTGACTGAGATGGCTTTTCCTTCTTTTCTTTAACCAAGGACTTAGACTCCTGAAATGTCGGGAAAAAGGTTGACAGGGAAAATGTCCACCCTCCTCCTGCTGCTTTTCAATCTCTGTATTTTTCTCTTTTGTGGTGGGGGTGGACAGTAAATAAAGGCATTTCATTTTAGGTGTAACCTGGGCAGATTTTGGAAAATGTAGACTGATTGCAAAATCATCCTATGTTTTCATCAGTTATCCCTGTAATAGTCAGTCCTTTATTTTTATTTAGAGACAGGGTCTCACTCTGTCACCCAGGCTGGAGTGAAGTGGCACAATGGCAGCTCAATGTAGCCTTGACCTTCTGGGCTCAAGCCATCTTCCCAGCTGAGCCTACCAAGTAGCTGGGACAACAGGTGTGCACCACCATGGCTGGCTAATTTTTGTATTTTTTTGTAGAGACTGAGTCTTGCTATGTTGCCCAGCTGGGTCTCAAACTCCTGGACTAAAGTGATCCTCACACTTTGGCCTCCCAAAACATTGGAATTACAGGCATGAGCCACTGTGCCTGGCCTGTAATAGTCATTTCTAAGTAATACTAATTGTAGCATAAAAGGATGCTGGGGCTGGGCGCAGTGGCTCACAACTATAATCCCAGCACTTTGGGAGGCTGAGGCAGGCGGATCATGAGGTCAGGAGTTCAAGACCAGCCTGGCTAACATGGTGAAACCCCATCTCTACTAAAAAAAAAAAATACAAAAATTAGCCAAGCATGGTGGTGTGTGCCTGTAATCCCAGCTACTCGGGAGGTTGAGTCAGGAGAATCGCTTGAACCCAGCAGGCATAGGTTGTAGTGAGCCAAGATTGTGCCATTGCACTCCAGCCTGGGTGACAGAGCAGGACTCCATTTCAAAAAAAAAACAAAAAAGGGTGCCTTGATTAAACAGATTTTTTTTTTTTTGAGATGGAGTTTCACTCTTGTTACCCAGGCTGGAGTGCAATGGCGCGATCTCAGCTCACTGCAACCTCCACCTCCTGGGTTCAGGCAATTCTCCTGCCTCAGCCTCCTGAGTAGCTGGGATTACAGCACCACCATGCCCAGCTAATTTTTTGTATTTTTAGTAGAGACAGGGTTTCACCATGTTGACCAGGATGGTCTCGATCTGTTGACCTCGTGATCCACCCGCCTCGGCCTCCCAAAGTGCTGGGATTACAGGCATGAGCCACTGCGCCCAGCCAAACAGATATTTTATTAAGTCATCTCCATGAGTCAGAGTGACAGGTTTCTGGTTGATTCTGCAATAATTGGTAAAATTTATCAATAATTCTCTTCAAGAGTCACTCTGTCTCTGTTCATTCATTTTATATTGGAAGGGGGTCCTTATGAAATTAGTTACTCAACCTAGGCATTCTTTCATTGTTGCTGTGGAAACCAGCAATAAAAATCATGGGCTAAGGAAGAAAAATAATTGGTGCTGAACATCTCTGTAAAAATAGATGAGAATTAAGTTGCTGTTTGTAATCTAGAATTGTTAAAAATCATAATACTTAGAACAAAGCTGAGACTCATAAGGTTCTGAACTAATTATATAACTGAATCATTAATAGTTTTTCTTGGAAACACCGTGGTAAACAAATTGCCTAGCCTTTAAAGGAGGGTTTCCACAGGTAGCAACATTCACAGAGCCACTGCCATCAGTGCTGCAGTGTGAGCTCAGTCAGGTACATGCTGGACACATGCCACCAGCTGGCCACTGTTTCAATAGGGACAGGAACTGTGCCTTGCAGAGAGACATTATCAGGTGAAACCAGGTCGAAGGCTGAGCAGGAGGCTGCCGGTGGTTTTTCTCATGATTGGCTGATGGGCGGTGAGGGGAGAGGCAGCCAGAGAGGCCAGCACTGGCTGCTGTCCCAGGGGGGCAGTTACTGAGATGCCCTCCTACCCCGTGCCCAGTGAGAGTGGCCGCTGAAAGTGGTTGTCACATGTGGGTGTTTTGTAAAGTGCATTTCTCATGTTCTTTGAAAGGATGGAATGTCATGGGTTTGGTGCCCTGTGTCACACCCTTGGCTGTTAGAGTCCATGGGACAGGCGGAGTCAGGGTTGGGGCCTTTAATCCAGCCCTGTTATGTTATTGACGGAAGAAACAGAGGCTCTGAGAGGGTGAGGGATGGGCTGGGCCACTCCTTGCTCAGGAATCACAGCGCTGGTCCCTGCTGGCCAGGCTTGGGCTGCCTTCCACATCTCTGCAGATTTCCCCCTTATGTCTTCAGCTGCATCCTGCTAGTTTGAACAATTTTCCTTTCATAAAATATTGTAGTTAGGCAGTCACTCTGCCCTACAGTGTCGGATCTCACCAATTAAGATATGCTTCATTAATTTTATATGATACCCATTTTTATCCAAAGAAGAAAAACATCATTTTGTGCTTCTGTGAAATCTTTCAAGTAATTCATTTATGTTTATTTAAAAAATAAGTAAATTGTTCCTTTGTCAATCCTAAAGCCTCAAAGCTTATGGGAATTTTATGTGTTGACTCTGGATGACCTGTTTTATCTGGGTGTGAGATACAGATATATAGTGTATGGGTATTAGGTAGAATGCTGTGTCAGGTGTCCCTGAAAATGATAGAAGCTATCATTTTGCTGAAAGGTGATGTCAGGACATCAATAATGTTGTGGATATGTTTCAGTAGTTTGGTAAAAGCTGTTGTGGAGTTGTAAAAATTAGCCTAGTATAAAGGTCCCATCTTAGGAATATTCTGTTTTCAGCCAAATCACAGATGCTCCTGCTCTATGATAGTCCATGGTGATGTGGTATAGGGGGTAAAGTGTGACGATGCAGGTTCAAGTGATGGAGACATGTTTTTCTTTTCTGCTCTTCTGCAGGAAAGACCCACGAAGACAAACATGCGGAGTGCAGCCAAGCCCTGGAGCCCAGCCATCAGGGCAGGGGGCCACGGCCCAGACCGGGTGCGGCCCCTGCCTACAGCCTCTTCTGGCATGAAGAGTTCTAAGTCTTCAAGTTCACTGGCTTTTGAATCCCGACTCAGCAGGGTATGGACCAATATGCACAGGGCCGGGCAGGGTGCCTGCATACCCTGGGTTGGGAGGATGGAAGAGGGCAGTAGGCAAACCAGTGGCCTCTCAAGGCAGGGAAGGAGGCCCCAAGGAGGGGCGCAGGAAGACCACCATGCCTGGACATGAAGGAATGGAGCTTCTGGGTGAGGGTGGGGGTGCTCTGGGGTCCAGAAAGGAGGTCTACAAAGTGTTTTACACAGTAATTAAGGTCCTCTGCCCTGGGTTGCATGGACGCTCCTGGCAGTCTCCCCCCGCAGCACCGCCCTGGATAGGGGTCGAGGTCATGCATGATCTCCGTAGCCACCTGCAATCCAGTTGTAGTTCTTCAAGCCCCTCTTGCTGGACCCTGCAGCAGCATGGACGCTTTTGATTACACCTTCCATCAGGGAGTGAGTTCTCCTCCAGTTTTCTCCTCCCTTCATCCCTTTGGTCTCTAAGGTTGGGTGGGCCAAGATCACATTCCTAGACTAATCTCTTTTCTTGCTGCATTTATTTATCTACGTGAGAAGCTCATACATAGCTACCCTAAGATGAATTCATAGACATTGGCACCTACCTCATGCAGTACTTTAGAAAAATCAACATGATCTTCTAACTCAAAAGGGAAGTATTAAATAGCATGCATTTCTACCTGCAATGCCTGAGCACAGCTGTGCTAAAAGCCTTGAGGTGTTCCTCAAAGCACTATGGGCCTGACAGCCACATGCAGATGGATTAGAAATGCAGCTACTTCCAGTTGTCCTGTTGATAACTCAACTACAGTGAAGGCTGTGCAGAAGGAGAGATGGGATTGTTTTGAAATAGACACTCTTGGCGAAGTTCTGATCCAAACATGGTGTGGGCTCCCCTTGTTTTTTTTTTTTTTTTTTTTTAATTTTTTATTGGATTATAGGTTTTGGGGTACATGAGCAGAGCATGCAAGACAGTTGCGTAGGTACACACATGGCAGTGTGCTTTGCTTTTCTTCTCCCCTTCACCCGCATTTGGCATTTCTCCCCAGGCTATCCCTCCCCACCTCCCCCTCCCACTGGCCCTCCCCTTTTCCCCTCAAGACCCCACTGTTTAGTACTCCCCTTTCTGTGTCCATGTATTCTCATTTTTCATCACCCACCTATGAGTGAGAATATGCGGTGTTTCATTTTCTGTTCTTGTGTCAGTTTGCTGAGGATGATGTTTTCCAGATTCATCCATGTCCCTACAAACGACACAAACTCATCATTTCTGATTGCTGCATAATATTCCATGGTGTATATGTGCCACATTTTTCCAATCCAGTCTATTATCAATGGGCATTTGGGTTGATTCCAGGTCTTTGCTATTGTAAACAGTGCTGCAATGAACATTCGTGTACATGTGTCCTTATAGTAGAACGATTTATAGTCTTTTGGATATATACCCAGTAATGGGATTGCTGGGTCAAATGGAATTTCTATTTCTAAGGCCTTGAGGAATCGCCACACTGTCTTCCACAATGGTTGAACTAATTTACACTCCCACCAACAGTGTAAAAGTGTTCCTTTTTCTCCACATCCTCTCCAGCATCTGTTGTCTCCAGATTTTTTAATGATCGCCATTCTAACTGGCGTGAGATGGTATCTCAATGTGGTTTTGATTTGCATCTCTCTGATGACCAGTGACGATGAGCATTTTTTCATATGATTGTTGGCCTCATATATGTCTTCTTTCGTAAAGTGTCTGTTCATATCCTTTGCCCACTTTTGAATGGGCTTGTTTGTTTTTTTCCTGTAAATCTGTTTGAGTTCTTTGTAAATTCTGGATATCAGCCCTTTGTCAGATGGGTAGACTGCAAAAATTTTTTCCCATTCTGTTGGTTGCCAATCCACTCTAGTGACTGTTTCTTTTGCCGTGCAGAAGCTGTGGAGTTTGATTAGGTCCCATTTGTCTATTTTGGCTTTTGTTGCCAATGCTTTTGGTGTTTTGTTCATGAAGGCCTTGCCTACTCCTATGTCCTGGATGGTTTTGCCTAGATTTCCTTCTAGGGTTTTTATGGTGCCAGGTCTTATGTTTAAGTCTTGAATCCATCTGGAGTTAATTTTAGTGTAAGGTGTCAGGAAGGGGTCCAGTTTCTGCTTTCTGCACATGGCTAGCCAGTTTTCCCAACACCATTTGTTAAACATGGAATCCTTTCCCCATTGCTTGTTTTTGTCGGGTTTATCAAAGATTGTATAGTTGTATGTATGTTGTGTTGCCTCCGGTGCCTCTGTTGTGTTCCATTGGTCTATATCTCTGTTTTGGTACCAGTACCATGCTGTTTTGATTACTATAGCCTTGTAGTATAGTTTGAAATCCGGTAGTGTGATGCCCCCTGCTGTGTTCTTTTTGCTTAGAATTGACTTGGCTATGCGGGCTCTCTTTTGGTTCCATGTGAAGTTCATGATGGTTTTTTCCAGTTCTGTGAAGAAAGTCAATGGTAGCTTGATGGGGATAGCGTTGATTCTGTAGATTACTTTGGGCAGTATAGCCATTTTCACGATGTTAATTCTTCCTAACCATGAACATGGAATGTTTCTCCATCTGTTTGTGTCCTCTCTGATTTCATTGAGCAGTGGTTTGTAGTTCTCCTTGAAGAGGTCCCTTACGTTCCTTGTGAGTTGTATTCCAAGGTATTTTATTCTTTTTGTAGCAATTGTCAATGGCAGTTCGCTCTTGATTTGGCTTTCTTTAAGTCTGTTATTGGTGTAGACGAATGCTTGTGATTTTTGCACATTGATTTTATATCCTGAGACTTTGCTGAAGTTGCTTATCAGTTTCAGGAGTTTTTGGGCTGAGGCGATGGGGTCTTCTAGGTATACTATCATGTCGTCTGCAAATAGAGACAATTTGGCTTCCACCTTTCCTATTTGAATACCCTTTATTTCTTTTTCTTGCCTGATTGCTCTGGCTAGAACTTCCAGTACTATATTGAATAGGAGTGGTGAAAGAGGGCATCCTTGTCTAGTGCCAGATTTTAAAGGGAATGCTTCCAGTTTTTGCCCATTCAGTATGATATTGGCTGTTGGTTTGTCATAAATAGCTTTTATTACTTTGAGATACGTTCCATCGATACCGAGTTTATTGAGGGTTTTTAGCATAATGGGCTGTTGAATTTTGTCAAATGCCTTCTCTGCGTCAATTGAGATAATCATGTGGTTTTTGTTTTTGGTTCTGTTTATGTGGTGAATTACGTTGATAGACTTGCGTATGTTGAACCAGCCTTGCATCCCTGGGATGAATCCTACTTGATCATGATGAATAAGTTTTTTGATTTGCTGTTGCAATCAGCTTGCCAATATTTTATTGAAGATTTTTGCATCTATGTTCATCATGGATATTGGCCTGAAGTTTTCTTTTCTCGTTGGGTCTCTGCCGGGTTTTGGTATCAGGATGATGTTGGTCTCATAAAATGATTTGGGAAGGATTCCCTCTTTTTGGATTGTTTGAAATAGTTTTAAAAGCAATGGTACCAGCTCCTCCTTGTGTGTCTGGTAGAATTCGGCTGTGAACCCGTCTGGACCTGGGCTTTTTTTGTGTGGTAGGCTCTTAATTGCTGCCTCAACTTCAGACCTTGTTATTGGCCTATTCATAGTTTCAGCTTCCTCCTGGTTTAGGCTTGGGAGGACACAGGAGTCCAGGAATTTATCCATTTCTTCCAGGTTTACTAGTTTATGCGCATAGAGTTGTTTGTAATATTCTCTGATGATGGTTTGAATTTCTGTGGAATCTGTGGTGATTTCCCCTTTATCATTTTTTATTGCATCTATTTGGTTGTTCTCTCTTTTCTTTTTAATCAATCTGGCTAGTGGTCTGTCTATTTTGTTGATCTTTTCAAAAAACCAGCTCTTGGATTTATTGATTTTTTGAAGGGTTTTTCGTGTCTCAATCTCCTTCAGCTCAGCTCTGATCTTAGTTATTTCTTGTCTTCTGCTGGGTTTTGAGTTTTGTTGATCTTGCTCCTCTAGCTCTTTCAATTTTGACGATAGGGTGTCAATTTTGGATCTCTCCGTTCTCCTCATATGGGCACTTATTGCTATATACTTTCCTCTAGAGACTGCTTTAAATGTGTCCCAGAGGTTCTGGCACGTTGTGTCTTCGTTCTCATTGGTTTCGAAGAACTTCTTTATTTCTGCCTTCATTTCTTTGTTTACCCAGTCAACATTCAAGAGCCAGTTGTTCAGTTTCCATGAAGCTGTGTGGTTCTGGGTCGGTTTCTGAATTCTAAGTTCTAACTTGATTGCACTATGGTCTGAGAGGCTGTTTGTTATGATTTCAGTTGTTTTGCATTTGTTGAGCAGTGCTTTACTTCCAATTATGTGGTCAATTTTAGAGTAGGTATGATGTGGTGCTGAGAAGAATGTGTATTCTGTGGATTTGGGGTGGAGAGTTCTGTAAATGTCTATCAGGTTTGCTTGCTCCAGGTCTGAGTTCAAGCCCTGGATATCCTTGTTGATTTTCTGTCTGGTTGATCTGTCTAATATTGACAGTGGAGTGTTAAAGTCTCCCACTATTATTGTGTGGGAGTCTAAGTCCTTTTGTAAGTCATTAAGAACTTGCCTTATGTATCTGGGTGCTCCTGCATTGGGTCCATATATGTTTAGGATCGTTAGCTCTTCTTGTTGTATTGATCCTTTTACCATTATGTAATGGCCTTCTTTGTCTCTTTTGATCTTTGTTGCTTTAAAGTCTATTTTATCAGAGATGAGAATTGCAACTCCTGCTTTTTTTTGCTTTCCATTAGCTTGGTAAATCTTCCTCCAGCCCTTTATTTTGAGCCTTTGTGTATCCTTGCATGTGAGATGGGTTTCCTGGATACAGCACACTGATGGGTTTTGGCTTTTTATCCAATTTGCCAGTCTGTGTCTTTTGATTGGTGCATTTAGTCCATTTACATTTAGGGTTAATATTGTTATGTGTGAATTTGATACTGCCATTTTGATGCTAAGTGGCTGTTTTGCCTGTTAGTTGTTGTAGATTCTTCATTATGTTGAAGCTCTTTAGCATTCAGTGTGATTTTGGAATGGCTGGTACTGGTTGATCCTTTCTATGTGTAGTGCCTCTTTTAGGAGCTCTTGTAAAGCAGGCCTGGTGGTGACAACATCTCTGAGTACTTGCTTGTTCACAAAGGATTTTATTTTTCCTTCACTTCTGAAGCTCAATTTGGCTGGATATGAAATTCTGGGTTGAAAGTTCTTTTCTTTAAGAATGTTGAATATTGGCCCCCACTCTCTTCTGGCTTGTAGTGTTTCTGCCGAGAGATCTGCTGTGAGTCCGATGGGCTTCCCTTTGTGGGTGACCCGACCTTTCTCTCTGGCTGCCCTTAGTATTCTCTCCTTTATTTCAACCCTGTTGAATCTGACGATTATGTGCCTTGGGGTTGCTCTTCTTGCGGAATATCTTTGTGGTGTTCTCTGTATTTCCTGCAATTGAGTGTTGGCCTGTCTTGCTAGGTGGGGGAAGTTTTCCTGGATGATGTCCTGAAGAGTATTTTCCAGCTTGGATTCATTCTCTTCGTCCCCTTCTGGTACACCTATCAAACGTAGGTTAGGTCTTTTCACATAGTCCCACATTTCTTGGAGACTTTGTTCATTCCTTTTTGTGCTTTTTTCTCTGATCTTGGTTTCTCGTTTTATTTCATTGAGTTGGTCTTTGACTTCAGATATTCTTTCTTCTGCTTGGTCAATTCGGCTATTGAAACTTGTGTTTGCTTCGCGAAGTTCTCGTATTGTGTTTTTCAGCTCCTTTAATTCTTTCTTATTCCTCTCTAAGTTATCCATTCTTGTTATCATTTCCTCGAATCTTTTTTCAAATCTTTTTTCAAGGTTCTTAGTTTCTTTGCATTGATTTAATACATGATCTTTTAGCTCACAAAAGTTTCTCATTATCCATCTTCTGAAGTCTAATTCTGTCATTTCGTCACAGTCATTCTCCGTCCAGCTTTGTTCCCTTGCTGGTGAGGAGTTTTGGTCCTTTCTAGGAGGCGATGTGTTCTGGTTTCGGGTGTTGTTTTCCTTTTTGCGCTGGTTTCTTCCCATCTTTGTGGATTTGTCCGCTGGTCATTTGTGTAGTTGCTGACTTTTCTATTGGGTCTCTGAGTGGACACCCGGAATGTTGATGATGAAGTATTTCTGTTGCTTGGTTTTCCTTCTACCAGTCTATCCCCTTTGCTGTACGACTGCTGAGGTTTGCTCCAGACCCTGCTTGTCTGGGCTGCACCTCTAGCAGCTGTGGCACAGCGAGGGATGCTACCAGTTTCTTTTTCTGCTATCTTTGTCCCAGGATGATGCCTGCCTAATGTCAGTCTTTTGGATATAGAGGGGTCAGGGAGCTGCTTGAGGAGACAGTTTGTACTTTATACGGGCTTAATTGCTGAGCTGTGCACTCTGTTGTTCATTCAGGGCTGTTAGGCTGCTATGTTTGATTCTGCTGCAACAGAGCGCATTAAAAAAAACCCCTTTTTTTTTTCTCAAATGATCTGTGTTGAGGGGTTTGGGCTTTATTTTTGGATGTTTGATGAGGTGTCCTGCCCAGCTAGAAGGCAGACTAGCCACTGTTTGGCTGCCGAGGCTCCGCCCTGCTGTTGTGTGATTCGCCCTGTTCCTGCAGGCTCTGCTGTGGTCTCTGCCACACCCTGCGGCGGAGTCTCTTCGTTGTAGCGTGTTGCCTCAGCAACGGCAGGCTGCGTCAGCAGTGGGCGTGTATCTCAGTAGGGACGGGTTGCCTCGGCAACGGCTGGCTGCGTCAGCAGTGGGCGTGTATCTCAGTTGGGGCGGGTTGCCTCGGTAGTGGTGGACGCCCCTCCCCCACAGAGCGTCTCGGACCGTCTGCTCGGGATAGTTTGAAATCGCGGTTTTGTTCGTCCCACTGGGTATCCCAAACGATCTGTCCCTGCAATCCCCTGGGCTGGGCTACTGTTCAAGTCTCGTTCAGTCTCAAGTCCAGCCCTCTCAAGTCTCAGGTTGCCGGTTCAACAGGGCACCCGGACAAGCGTGCCCTGTGGGGATTGCTGGGTAGGGCCGGCCGCCGCCACCCCGGCTGCCGGCTTCGCCAGGCAGACCTACTGCCTGGCGTCCCGTGTCTTTTTATACTTGGGAGTTTCCCCGTTCTGTGGGCAACAAAGATCAGTCTGTAAATGCAGCTCGGACTCACCGTTTGCGGATTCAACGCGAGCTCCAATCCTAGGTTGTTCTCACAGCGCCATCTTGAGTCCTCTCCTCCCCTTGTTTTATGTATTCTTGGAAAGTTTAGGTACCTTGGATCTTGGACAAGGGGCACATTGTTTTTATGAGTCAAATGGAGGGAGGCTGTAGGCTCAGATAATAATAAAAGGTGTTGCTCCTGTGTCAGTGCCTGTGGAATCTGTGCAAAGTCTGTGGATCGTGGAGCAGTTCTATGTGTAAGATTGTTGTGAGCATTTTAGGACATCTGAATTTCCCGTCCTCCTACTCATTAAATGTTAGTAACACATCCAGTCATGGTGACAGCCAAAAATGTGCCCCCAGATTTTCAACACAGCCCCTGAGGGACAGCACAGTCCCCATGGAGAACCATTGTTCCAGGTGACAGGGTCCATTCTCATGGATTTTAACACTCTAAGTGGATAATGTCCAAATTTGCATCTCCAGCTGGGACCCCTCTAACTGACCTTGTGTCATTGCCCTTGGATGTCCGAAATCCCCCTCTAATGTAACATGTCCAAAACTGAAATCTCAGTGCTTGCCTTTCCATCTGTCTCACACCCCAACCAAACCTGCTCCCCATGAATCTTCCTGTTTGTGTAAACAGCAACTCCATTCTTTCGGTTGCCCAGGCATCACCCTCAAACCCTCCTTTTCTCACGTCCCGTAGTCCATCAGTGAAATGGCATCACTGATGATCTCCGTAGCCACCTAAAAATATGTATTAACTCTGGCTGGGCATGGTGGCTTATGCCTGTAATCCCAGCACTTTGGGAAGCCAAGGCAGGCAGGTCACCTGAGGTTGGAAGTTCGAGACCAGCCTGACCAACGTGGAGAAACCCTACCTTTACTAAAAATATAAAATTAGCCAGATGTGGTGATGCATGCCTGTAATCCCAGCTACTCAGGAGGCTGAGGCAGGAGAATCAGTTGAACCCTGGATGTGGAGGTTGTGGTGAGCTGAGATCATGCCATTGCACTCCAGCCTGGTGACAAGAGCGAAACTCCATCTCAAAACAAAACAAAAAAATATGTGTTAACTCCAACCAATTCCCACTGCCTCCCTTGTGACCAGTTGGATCATGCCGCCACCCTTCTGTGTCCTTGTCCTGGTTCTTGAAATACCTGAGTCATGTCACTTCTCTGCTCTCCCTGTTCACTCAGAGTAAAAAGCAAAGTCCTTGAAATGGCCAGTGATGCCCTCAAGGCCCAACACTGTCCCCTCCCTCTCAGATGTGGCCTCACTCCTCTGTGCCTTGGCTCCTGGAGCTCTAACCACATGGTCTGCCGGTGTCTGGTGACAGCTGTCTCTTAGATATACCAGGCACTACAAAGAACTCAAACAGATTTACAGGAAAAAAACAAACAAGCCCATTCAAAAATGGGCAAAGGATATGAACAGACACTTTACAAAAGAAGACATACATGAGGCCAACAAACATATGAAAAAATGCTCATCATCCCTGGTCATTAGAGAGATGCAAATCAAAACCACATTGAGTTACCATCTCATACCAGTTAGAATGGCGATCATTAAAAAATCTGGAGACAACAGATGCTGGAGAGGATGTGGAGAAATAGGAACACTTTTACACTGTTGGTGGGATTGTAAATTAGTCCATCCATTGTGGAAGACAGTGTGGTGATTCCTCAAGGCCTTAGAAATTGAAATTCCATTTGACCCAGCAATCCCATTACTGGGTATATATCCACAGGACTATAGATCATTCTACTATAAGGACACATGCACACGAATGTTCATTGCAGCACTGTTTACAATAGCAAAGACCTGGAATCAACCCAAATGCCCATCGATAATAGACTGGATTGGGAAAATGTGGCACATATACACCATGGAATATTATGCAGCAATCAAAAATGATGAGTTCGTGTCGTTTGTGGGGACATGGATGAATCTGGAGAACATCATCCTCAGCAATCTGACACAAGAACAGAAAATGAAACACCGCATATTCTCACTCATAGGCGGGTGATGAAAAATGAGAACACATGGACACAGGGAGGGGAGTACTACACACCGGGGTCTATTGGGGGAAATAGGGGAGGGACAGCGGGGGGTGGGAGCTGGGGAGGGATAGCCTGGGGAGAAATGCCAAACGTGAGTAAAGGGGAGGAAGGCAGCAAAACACACTGCCGTGTGTGTACCTATGCAACTATCTTGCATGTTCTGCACATGTACCCCAAAACCTAAAATGCAATTTAAAAAAGAAAAGATATACCAGGTGCAGTCCTGCGGCAGTGTGTTTGCGTTTGCTGCTCCCTCTGCCTGGAAGGCACCTGATACCTCTACAGGAAGTGCCCTTGACCTCCATCCTCCTCCTCCTCCTGCCTTGTTTTCCCTCTCAGCTCTTGATGCCATTGTACACCCTGCTTATTTAGGGTCTGTCTTTCCACTGGTGGAAATAAGCCCCCTTGGGGCAGGGACTGTGTACTTTCTTTTTTGTCCTCAGCTCTGTCCCTAGTGCTTAGAAGAGCATCTGCTACCTGATAGACACTCAGTATTTACTTTTCTGCTGTGAAGCTGCAGGCAAGCTGTGTAGCTGTTCTGAGCTTTTGCTTCCTTGTCTTTGAGATGAAGACAAGGAGTCTTACCTTTGCCACAGGAATAAATGCAGGTGAAGCATCCTACGTATAATTTTATTATTCTATTATTCTAGATTCAACCATCATTTCCATTATTTTTGTTTTCATTATCTTCAACCCAATAGCACATTTTAAACTTAGAGTTTTATGTTTATTATTATTTTTTCTGTATCCAATAAGCAACATACAAATTTAGACTTCTAAATGAATACAATACATTCCACAATAATAGACCATTAGAGCTTGTGGAATATGGAAATATTTTTAAAAGCAGTGTTTAAGGCCTCGGCCAGGCAGGGTGGCTCACACCTATAATCCCAGCACTTTGGGAAGCTGAGGTGGGTGGATCACCTGAGGTCAGGAGTCTAAGACCAGCCTGACCAACATGGTGTAACCCTGTCTCTACTAAAAAAAAAAAAAAATTAACCTTAGCTAGGCATGGTGGCATATGCCTGTAGTCCTAGCTATTTGGGAGGCTGAGACAGGAGAATTACTTGAACCTGGGAGGCAGAGGTTGCAGTAAGCCGAGGTCATGCCACTGCACTCCAGCCTGGGTGACATAGTGAGGCTCTATCTCAGTAAAATCAAATAAAATAAGACCTGAAGCATAGGAGTGTTTCTAAAGACAATGAATGAGATGCTGGCCACTTCTGCCATCAATAGGTTCATGTTTTGGAAACTTGTTCCACAGGGGAAATATCAGGGAAAAGCAAATATAGTCATTCCTTGGTATCCTTGAAGGATTGGTTCCAGGATCCACTGTGGATACCAAAATGCATGGATAATCAAGTCCCTGATATAAAGGGTGTTTGTATATAGCCTGCACACATTCTGCTGAATACTTTAAGTCATCTCTAGATTGCCTATAATACCTCATACAATGTAACTGCCATATACATAGTTGTTATATCATTTTAAATTTTTTATTGTTGCATTGTTAATTTTTTAAATAATTTTTCTGTACTTGGTACTGTGCATATATTAGGGGCCTTCTGCTCTCCTTCCTGATTCCTGTCCTCTCCAGGCCTGATTCTGTGAAGGAGAATGATAGGACTTGAGGGAAGGAGCAGCAGAGAGAAATGTAGCCCACCTGACCCTTTCCAGCCCTTGTTCTGTTCCTCTGATTTGACCTTCTTCTTTCCACCTATGGTATGGGAAGAAGAAAAAGACTATATAAGAATTTGGAGAACAGAAGAGAAAAAGGGGAAATGGTGGTGGACAAAAAAAGCAAGTAACCCCGCCCCACCCCCAATATTTTACTATGAGAATTTGTAAGCACACAGGGAGGTTCTGCAGCAGTACAGGGGATCCTCCAGCAGACACCAAGGACCACCACCCAGATTCTACAGCCGGCATCTCGCTATATTTGCTTTATAAAATGAATAGATAGGGTTTCACTGGTCAAAACAGGAAAACTGAGACAAATCCACCCAAAGTAGAACTAAATGCCTGACTTTCTTTTTTTAATTTTAATTTTTATAAAATTGTATTTTACGTTCTGGAATACATGTGCAGAATGTACAGGTTTGTTACATAGTATACATGTGCCATGGTGGTTTGCTGCATCTATCAAACGGTCATCTAGGTTTGAAGCTCCGCATTCATTAGCTATTTGTCCTAATGTTCTCCCTCCCCTTGCCCCCAACCCACCAACAGACTTGGGTGTGTGATGTTCCCCCCCGTGTCTATGTGTTCTTATTGTTCAATGAGACTTGGGTGTGTGATGTTCCCCCCTGTGTCTATTGTTCTTATTGTTCAATGTTCTTATTGTTTGATGAGTGAGAACATGTGGTGTTTGGTTTTCTGTTCCTGTGTTAGTTTTCTGGGAATGATGGCTTCCAGCTTCGTCTATGTCCCTACAAAGGACATGAATGCATCTTTTTTTATGGCTGCATAGTATTTCATGGTATATATGTGCCATATTTTCTTTATCCAGTCTGTCATTGATGGGCATTTCTGTTGGTTCCAAGTTTTGCTATTGTAAATCATGCTGCAGTAAACATACATGTGCATGTGTCTTTGTAATAGAATGATTTCTATTCCTTTGGGTATATACCCAGTAATGGGATTGCTGGGTCAAATGGTATTTCTGGTTCTAGGTCCTTGAGGAATTGCCACACTGTCTTCCACAGTGGTGGAACTAATTTACACTTCCATAGGAACACAGTGTAAAAGTGTTCCTGTTTCTCCACAGCCTCACCAGCATCTGTTGTTGTTCTTTTTTTAAAGGGATGATAACCATTCTATCTGGCGTGAGATGGTATCTCTTTGTGGTTTTGATTTGCATTTCTCTAATGACCACAGGTGATGAGTTTTTTTTCATATGTTTGTTGGCTGCATAAATGTCTTCTTTTGAGAAATGTCTGAATACCTGAGTTTCAATATTGGCCTGAACTGAAGGAGCAGTGAAAGAAAGGGTGGGAGATGGGGGCACAGGAGCTCAGGGAGGGTGCAGACACTCCTATAAATCCTCCTTATGGTGTCCGAGCACAGCCCAGAAAGAAGAGTACCTGCAGCACTCCGGTTGACAAAGGCTGCCCATCCTGGCCATTTGTGAGGCCCAGATCTATTAGGGCTTTCTTCGTTGCGATGACGAAATGTTTACTTGAGCTTGCCTCAGCAGAAAAGGAATGTGTTGAGCAGATCCTCAGGTTCCCATGTCACTATGAGTGGGACACAGGTGCATTTTAACAAACCCTTCCCATGACTTTGATGTCTGCTTCAGTTTGAGAAGCACTGTCTAATCATAATATGCTACCCACGGCTAACGACTAGATTATGTTATGTCTGATGATTTTAGAGCTATGGATTCTTTTCAGCATCTTTGTGGAATTGAGAGGAATTTCTTAGTCACTTTAATCTGTGAGGTAGTTAAACTTTTTCCTTTTATACGCTTTCTTATACAGGTGGTTGTCAGTTTAAACATCAGTGAAACTGTTAGTGAAGATACTTACTAGACAGCAAAGCAACGCTGAAGCGCACACCTTCATAGGATCTTCTAGCGCAGCCAGAAATCTCAAGTGGTGCCGTGGCCAGGAAACAAAACCAAAAAATGCAGTGGCGAATAGAGACAGAGCGAGAATTAGTAACTGACACTGGTAGCTTTCCCTTTGATGTTGCATCCAAAAACCAGTGACAGAGTAAGAGTAGCTTCCTTCAGCTGTTTGTTTTGAAGGACATGTGGGATCAGTTTTTTGTCTTTATGTCCTACCCCCAGGAAACCTTCTAAGCTACCAGTCTTTTTCAAATGGAATTCCTTGTGGAAGATGCAGGGGAGATGAAGTGCGCCACTTGAAAGCTTTGCTGCTACCCAAACTCTAGGCCAAATGGCAGGGAGGTGGCACAGCATGGCCTACAGCACATCATACTTACCCTGTTGCCTGGGAAGGAGAAAACCACATCTACCCACAGTGCAGTCAAATCCCACAGTCTAAGAGGAGACAGAGTCAGCTGGGTGTGGCCGGCTCACAAAATGCAACACAGTAGCTGAGTAAAATGTATATTATCCCTAGCTGTGCCTGGTGCATCAGAGGCAGGCACACTATACATTTTTACTGGATATTGTTCTTGGATGAATTTACCAGAAGAGGAGCCTGAGGTTCAGGGAGGTTAATGACTTGCTTGATGTTCTGTTGTAGCCTCTGGAACCCCACTGCATTGCATTCATCTTTTCCTAAAAACACTCCCCTCCTTCTTCCTCCTCCTCACCTTAATTTGAATTTAGTTTTTATAGGATAACAATAGTAAAAGCAATAATGATGATTTTCATTTGTTATTGTTATAGCTGGTGTCTGTTGAATGTATACTGTGTCAGATACTGTTATCCTAAGCACATTACATGGCTAACTTGTTTAATCCTCAGAGCGACTCTCTGCAGAGGGTACCATGATTATACTTACTTTTTAGATGAAGAAACCAAAGCACAGAGAGGTGACATGATTTGCCCAAGGTCACACAGCCAAGCACTGGCAGAACCAGGATTCACACCCAGGTGGTCTATATTTTGAGCTCTTGGCCACTAAACTGTGCTGCCATGTGACATGGCTTTTGTCCCAACTCCTGTGACATAGGATGGGGGCCTCCTGGCTCCTGTTGGTCTTCAGCCTGATGGTGCTATGGAAAACACCCACCCCTCCAGAATGCCTCATTGCCCTCTCTGCCTGAGAAAAACCGAATCATGGCCTCTGCGGCGAGGTCTTTGGACTCCCCCAGCCCCTCCTGAGCTTTCTGCACATTCGTTTCTCTGCAGCTTAATGCTGTCCTCATTGTGTTCTGTGTGGTTGTATGGGAACCTCTGTAGGTGGTTAACCCCAAGTGACAGGGTCTCCTGATTCACTTTGGCATTCAAGCCATATACAAAGTGTACAGATCTACTAAGAGGACATGGGCTAAAGATGTACATCCAGCTGCTAGTGGGTTTTTGGTAAAGCTTAGCTGAATTATAGTGTCCAGGATGGAAGGGATAGGAATGGGCCTTCTGTGGACAGGCCCGACAGAAGCAGCCCTGGCACCATGAAAAGAAGGATGGGAAGTTTCTGGAGCCGTTTCTTCTGCCAGTCCTCTCCTCCCTCTCCCACATACATGCGGAGGGCCGCTGCAGGCTCCCTAGGAGCACGGCATCCCAGGAGGCATGCTCCCCCACCCCCAGGGCCTCCGCATCGCTGGCCCACTTCCTCCTGGCACTGAAATCTGGACTTTTATCTCACTGCAGGATTCACTGAAAGGCTGATGGATAACTGGAAACCCCTTCAACCTTTACGGCTCACTAGGTGGCCCCATATTCTAAGGGCTCTTCGCTGTGGGTGAGGTGGCTGGAGAAGGGGAGAGCAGAAGGGGGCAAGGAAGGAAGCCCCACCCTCTGCTCAGGACCCGCTGTTCATATTCTTTTCCATGTGAAATGTTGCTTCATCCAGGCCCTAGGTTATGAGTAGTGGCATTTCCATGTTTGCGGAATGAATTTAAATCTGTTTTAGGATCAGTAGTCAAAAATCAGTGTGTTTGAAGTGGAGGTTACGATCAGTTGGTTAGTCCAATATTTGGCAATTACCACAGGGCCCTTAATGGTGCGGTTTTTCTGATGTGAGGAGGGTCAAGAAGCAGGCACTACGTGTACTGAGCAGAAGGGGTGATGAGTACAGTCAGTGCAGAATTGTGAAGGCATCAGCACATTCCTTCTTCAACTAATCAGCCCAGAGAGCATGGGGAATTTTTGTATTCTCTGCTATTTGTGCTCTGAGTACATGTGCACAATATGCAGTGACACTGATCGATAAATTCTTTAAGCCTAATAAGCATACATATGCAGTCTCATAGCAATGAAGACATACACAGGGAGAAGGATCTTAGGTGATTCAAATTCTTCTCTTTTGTGGGCAGGCACGGCAGCTCATGCTTGTAATCCCAGCACTTTGGGAGGCCAACGCAGGTGGCTTAGCTGCGGTTGGGAGTTTGAGACCGGTCTGGCCAACATGGAGAAACTCTGCCTCTACTAAAAATACAAAAACTAGCTGGGTGTGGTAGCACGTGCCTGTAATCCCAGATACTCAGGAGGCTGAGGCAGGAGAATTTCTCAAATCCAGGAGGCAGAGGTTGCATGAGCCAAGATTGTGCCACTGCACTCCAGCCTGGGTGTCAAAGTGAGACTCTGTCTCAAAATAAAATAAATACTTATCTTTTGGAGGTGAGGAAACTGAGCCTCTAGATCATACTTTCCCAGGGCCCCATGGCTCACAAATTGCCTGATTCCTAATACAGCATAATACTTCATGGCCTCCTTCCAAAGTTTTATTTGTAAATCTAAAAATCTAAAGATGCTTCTGTTGCTACCAGCCTGGAGAACCACTATGGAGGGGCACTAGGAAAACAGCTGCAATCATGAGGATGAAGATGATGATGAGAGCTGCCAACATTTATATTCTTAATCAAATGCTTTAAATTCTTAACTAAGGGCACAATCCTAAAAGTATACCAATTGTGCTCCCCCCCTCTCTCTCTCTCTCTCTTTGGTTTGCAATGATGTGATCATGGCTCACTTTAGCCTCGAACTCAAGTGATCCTCCCACCTCTGCCTCCTAAGTAGTGGGGACAACAGGCAAACACCACCACACCCCACTAATTTTTTAGAAAGGTTATTTATAGAAAGGGAGTCTTATTGTGTTCCTCAGGCTGGTCTTGAACTCCTGACCTAAGAGATTCTCTTGCCTTGGCCTCAAAATGTTTTCTCCATTTTAGAATTGAGGAACTGCAGCATCGGTCCCCAGGTCACACAGGTAGGAAGAAGTAGCACCACTCCCTTCACTGCTCCCTGGGCTGCCTCCTGCCTATGTGATTGCTGGGAACCTCCTCTACAGAGATCCCAGACAACAAGTCCTCTTTCACATCTCCTACTCCCTCCCCACCCTTGAAAACAAAAACAAACCCTGAGATACAGCACTTACTAACTGCTAACTCCGCACCAGAAGCTGTCTAGCCCTGAGCCTGGTGCTGCACCTACCTGTGTGTTCCCCTGTCACTGCTGCTGTTTCACACCTGTTCTTTTTTTTTTTTTGAGACAGAGTTTCACTCTTCTTACCCAGGCTGGAGTGCAATGGCTTGATCTCGGCTCACCACAACCTCCGCCTCCTGGGTTCAAGCCATTCTCCTGCCTCAGCCTCCCGAGTAGCTGGGACTACAGGTGCGCACCACCATGCCCAGCTAATTTTTGTATTTTTAGTAGAGACAGTGTTTCACCTTGTTGACCAGGATGGTCTCGATCTCTTGACCTTGTGATCCACCCACCTCGGCCTCCCAAAGTGCTGGGATTATAGGCGTGAGCCACCGATCCCGGCCCACCCCTGTTCTTATCATTACTGGTGCCATCTCTGTTGCCTTGCCAGGTCCTCTTGTAGTGCCCCAAGGGCAAAACTCCCACTGCTTGCCCACTGCTGTCCGGTGTTGCCTCCAGCTGTCATCTTACCAAGACCTTGAGTCCCAGGAACCAACCCCTTGTGGAAGGGGGCAGGTCAAACGCTACCTATGCTGCTCTGGGGTGGTGGTGGCTGGGGGTGGAGGCTGTGGTGTGATCTTCAAGGGGGTTTCACTTCTGTTCCCAGTAGGAGAGCTCTCATCTGTTGGATTTCCCGGTTTATTCTAGGTTGCAGAGGAGTTCTTCCTTTCTTGGCCTCTGCCATAGAGTTTGATAATTCTGTACTTTGAGTCAGACTTGCAGATTTTAATGTCAGAGAACCAGATAGGGGAAAAGCAGAACCCAATGTGTATGGCTTGCATTATTGCATTCAGAGTTCCCTTAACCACCATGATTTCCCTTTTTCATTTGTGATGTCATCTAGGGAGTTTTCAAAGTTCCAAACAAGAATTGATTTTCTTTTGGGGAACCAGGAAGCTACCTGAGTGTGCTTCTTGGAAGAGTGAGTAATAGTTTTTCTCTCTTGAGAAAAAGCTGCCAACATTATAGGCTACGGTCATTTATTATTTGACATATATTATACAGGTGACCTGATAGATGGTTTGAGAGGCTGGAGAGCTTTAGTGAAGGGATGCTTTTTTCTCTGAGATGGCAAGTAGAAAGATAATTACAGAGTTCCTCTAAGAAGGGCAGTAGTATAATTTCTGTGTCAACCTAAGTATGATGTTTGGTCCATGATATGTTTTGACTGTGTCCCTACCCAAATTTCATATTGAATTGTAGCTCCCATAATTCTCATGTGTCGTGGGAGGGATCTGGCAGGAGGTAATTGAATCATGCTGTTCTTGTGATAGTGAATAAGTCTCAGAGGTCTGATGGTTTTATAAAGGGGAGTTCTTGCCTGCCAAGAAAAAAGTGTGACTTTGCTCCTCCTTTGCCTTCCACCATGATTGTGAGGCCTCTCTAGCTATGTGGAACTGTAATTTAACTAAACCTTTTTCCTTTGTAACTTACCAAGCCTTGGGTATGTCTTTATTAGCAGCATGAGAACGGACTAATACAGTCCAGTTGCTAGATTAGGGGACTGTGCTGTTGTTCAGAAAATGTGATCACAGGCCGGGTGTGGTGGCTCATGCCTATAATCCTAGCACTTCAGGAGGCCGAGGCAGGTGAATCACCTGAGATCGGGAGTTTGAGACTGGCCCGGGCAACATGGTGAAACCCTGTCTCTACTAAAGTTACAAAAATTATCTGGGCGTGATGGCAGGTGCCTGTAATCCCAGCTACTTGGGAGGCTGAGGCATGAGAATCGCTTGAACCCGGGAGGCAGAGGTTGCAGCGAGCCAATATCCTGCCATGGCACTCCAGCCTGGGTGACAGAGTGAGACTCTGTCTCAAAATAAAAAAAGAAAAGAAAATGTGATCATGCTGATATCTAGTAATTGGAGTTGCACATAACTCATCCTTTTAATGTGAATTATTTGTTTTTAAAGTTAATAATTTGTTTTAAAATCTTGACCAAGATCACCTGCCTAATATTAAGACATCTACCATGAGGCTGGGAGTGATGGCTCACACCTGTAATACCAGCATTTTAGGAGACTGAGGTGGAAGGATTGCTTGAGGCCAGGCGTTCAAGACCAGCCTGGGTAACATAGTGAAATCCTATCTCTTTTTTTTGTTTTTAGATAGAGTCTTGCTGTCTCACAGGCTACAGTGCAGTGACACAATCTTAGCTCACTGCAACCTCCATCTTTCAGGTTCAAGCGATTCTCCTGCCTCAGCCTCCTGAGTAGCTGGGATTACAGGCATGTGCCCCCACACCCAGCTAATTTTTGTGTTTTTCCTAGAAATAGGGTTTTGCCATGTTGACCAGGCTCATCTCGAACTCCTGACCTCAGGTGATCTGCCTGCCGAGGCCTCCCTAAGAGCTAGGATTACAGACGTGAGCCACCTCACCTGGCCATGAGATCCCATCTCTACAAAAAAATTTTTTTAATTAGCCAGACATTGTGTTGTACACCTGTAGTCTTAGCTATTTGGGAGGCTGATTTGGGAAGATCCCTTGAGCCTGGGAGTTCAAGGCTGTAGTGAGCCTTGATTGAGCTACTGCATTCCTGCCTGGGTAACAGAGCAAGACCCTGTCTCCAAAAAAAAAAAAAAAAAAAAAAATTCTACCCTCATCCCTGATGTTAAAAGGCAATGGCAAGTTACTGATTAATGAGTAGACTTTATTATGCTTATTTTAGCACAGTAAAGTTCTAAAAATTATTTTAAAAAAAGAAAAAACCCAGAAGATTGGTATCTGCAGGAGCAGAACTAGGACTTTCCCCAAATTGCAAACTTCCTTCACCCCAATTTTTTTCTGTTTTAATGAAGCACAGCATATTTACAATAAAGTCCATAAAGTACACTAATCTTTTTTTTTTTAATTTTTTATTGGATTTTAGGTTTTGGGGTACATGAGCAGAGCATGCAAGACAGTTGCGTAGGTACACACATGGCAGTGTGCTTTGCTTTCCTCCTCCCCTTCACCCACATTTGGCATTTCTCCCCAGGCTATCCCTCCCCACCGCCCCTCCCACTGGTCCTCCCCTTTTCCCCCCAATAGACCCCAGTGTTTAGTACTCCCCTTTCTGTGTCCATGTGTTCTCATTTTTCATCACCCGCCTATGAGTGAGAATATGCGGTGTTTCGTTTTCTGTTCTTGTGTCAGTTTGCTGAGGATGCTGTTCTCCAGATTCATCCATGTCCCTACAACCGACACAAACTCATCATTTCTGATTGCTGCATAATATTCCATGGTGTATATGTGCCACATTTTTCCAATCCAGTCTATTATCAATGGGCATTTGGCTTGACTCCAGGTCTTTGCTATTGTAAACAGTGCTGCAGTGAACATTCGTGTGCATGTGTCCTTATAGTAGAACGATTTATAGTCCTTTGGATATATACCCAGTAATGGGATTGCTGGTCAAATGGAATTTCTATTTCTAAGGCCTTGAGGAATCGCCACACTGTCTTCCACAATGGTTGAACTAATTTACACTCCCACCAACAGTGTAAAAGTGTTCCTTTTTCTCCACATCCTCTCCAGCATCTGTTGTCTCCAGATTTTTTAATGATCGCCATTCTAACTGGCGTGAGATGGTATCTCAATGTGGTTTTGATTTGCATCTCTCTGATGACCAGCGACGAAGAGCATTTTTTCATATGACTGTTGGCCTCATATATGTCTTCTTTCGTAAAGTGTCTGTTCATGTCCTTTGCCCACTTTTGAATGGGCTTGTTTTTTTCCTGTAAATCTGTTTGAGTTCTTTGTAAATTCTGGATATCAGCCCTTTGTCAGATGGGTAAACTGCAAAAATTTTTTCCCATTCTGTTGGTTGCCGATTCACTCTAGTGACTGTTTCTTTTGCCCTGCAGAAGCTGTGGAGTTTCAT
This sequence comes from Callithrix jacchus, assembly GCF_049354715.1. Classification (NCBI taxonomy): domain Eukaryota; kingdom Metazoa; phylum Chordata; class Mammalia; order Primates; family Cebidae; genus Callithrix; species Callithrix jacchus. The sequence continues at coordinate 62,785,263 of NC_133506.1, forward strand.
TAGGTCCCATTTGTCTACTTTGGCTTTTGTTGCCAATGCTTTTGGTGTTTTGTTCATGAAGTCCTTGCCTACTCCTATGTCCTGGATAGTTTTGCCTAGATTTCCTTCTAGGGTTTTTATGGTGCCAGGTCTTATGTTTAAGTCTTTAATCCATCTGGAGTTAATTTTAGTGTAAGGTGTCAGGAAGGGGTCCAGTTTCTGCTTTCTGCACATGGCTAGCCAGTTTTCCCAACACCATTTGTTAAACAGGGAATCCTTTCCCCATTGCTTGTTTTTGTCTGGTTTATCACAGATTGTATAGTTGTAGATATGTTGTGTTGCCTCCGGTGCCTCTGTTGTGTTCCATTGGTCTATATCTCTGTTTTGGTACCAGTACCATGCTGTTTTGATTACTGTAGCCTTGTAGTATAGTTTGAAATCCGGTAGTGTGATGCCCCCCGCTGTGTTCTTTTTGCTTAGAATTGACTTGGCTATGCGGGCTCTCTTTTGGTTCCATATGAAGTTCATGGTGGTTTTTTCCAGTTCTGTGAAGAAAGTCAATGGTAGCTTGATGGGGATAGCGTTGATTCTGTAAATTACTTTGGGCAGTATAGCCATTTTCACAATATTAATTATTCCTAACCATGAATATGGAATGTTTCTCCATCTGTTTGTGTCCTCTCTGATTTCATTGAGCAGTGGTTTGTAGTTCTCCTTGAAGAGGTCCCTTACGTTCCTTGTGAGTTGTATTCCAAGGTATTTTATTCTTTTTGTAGCAATTGTGAATGGCAGTTCGTTCTTGATTTGGCTTTCTTTAAGTCTGTTATTGGTGTAGAGGAATGCTTGTGATTTTTGCACATTGATTTTATATCCTGAGACTTTGCTGAAGTAGCTTATCAGTTTCAGGAGTTTTTGGGCTGAGGCGATGGGGTCTTCTAGGTATACTATCATGTCATCTGCAAATAGAGACAATTTGGCTTCCGCCTTTCCTATTTGAATACCCTTTATTTCTTTTTCTTGCCTGATTGCTCTGGCTAGAACTTCCAGTACTATATTGAATAGGAGTGGTGAAAGAGGGCATCCTTGTCTAGTGCCAGATTTCAAAGGGAATGCTTCCAGTTTCTGCCCATTCAGTATGATATTGGCTGTTGGTTTGTCATAAATAGCTTTTATTACTTTGAGATACGTTCCATCGATACCGAGTTTATCGAGGGTTTTTAGCATAAAGGGCTGTTGAATTTTGTCAAATGCCTTCTCTGCGTCAATTGAGATAATCATGTGGTTTTTGTTTTTGGTTCTGTTTATGTGGTGAATTATGTTTATAGACTTGCGTATGTGGAACCAGCCTTGCATCCCCGGGATGAATCCTACTTGATCATGATGAATAAGTTTTTTGATTTGCTGTTGCAATCGGCTTGCCAGTATTTTATTGAAGATTTTTGCATCTATGTTCATCATGGATATTGGTCTGAAGTTTTCTTTTCTTGTTGGGTCTCTGCCAGGTTTTGGTATCAAAATGATGTTGGTCTTGTAAAATGATTTGGGAAGGATTCCCTCTTTTTGGATTGTTTGAAATAGTTTTAGAAGGAGTGGTACCAGCTCCTCTTTGTGTGTCTGGTAGAAATCGGCTGTGAACCCGTCTGGACCTGGGCTTTTTTTGAGTGGTAGGCTCTTAATTGCTGTCTCGACTTCTGACCTTGTTACTGGTCTATTCATAGTTTCAGCTTCCTCCTGGTTTAGGCTTGGGAGGACACAGGAGTCCAGGAATTTATCCATTTCTTCCAGGTTCACTAGTTTATGTGCATAGAGTTGTTTGTAATATTCTCTGATGATGGTTTGAATTTCTGTGGAATCTGTGGTGATTTCCCCTTTATCATTTTTTATTGCATCTATTTGGTTGTTCTCTCTTTTCTTTTTAATCAATCTGGCTAGTGGTCTGTCTATTTTGTCGATCTTTTCAAAAAACCAGCTCTTGGATTTATTGATTTTTTGAAGGGTTTTTCGTGTCTCAATCTCCTTCAGCTCAGCTCTGATCTTAGTTATTTCTTGTCTTCTGCTGGGTTTTGAGTTTTTTTGATCTTGCTCCTCTAGCTCTTTCAATTTTGATGATAGGGTGTCAATTTTGGATCTCTCCATTCTCCTCATATGGGCACTTATTGCTATATACTTTCCTCTAGAGACTGCTTTAAATGTGTCCCAGAGGTTCTGGCATGTTGTGTCTTCGTTCTCATTGGTTTCTAAGAACTTCTTTATTTCTGTCTTCATTTCTTTGTTTACCCAGTCAACATTCAAGAGCCAGTTGTTCAGTTTACATGAAGCTGTGCGGTTCTGGGTCGGTTTCTGTATTCTGAGTTCTAACTTGATTGCACTGTGGTCTGAGAGGCTGTTTGTTATGATTTTAGTTGTTTTGCATTTGTTGAGCAGTGCTTTACTTCCAATTATGTGGTCAATTTTAGAGTAGGTGTGATGTTGTGCTGAGAAGAATGTGTATTCTGTGGATTTGGGGTGGAGCTTGCTCCAGGTCTGAGTTCAAGCCCTGGATATCCTCGTTGATTTTCTGTCTGGTTGATCTGTCTAATATTGACAGTGGAGTGTTAAAGTCTCCCACTATTATTGTGTGGGAGTCTAAGTCTCTTTGTAAGTCATTAAGAACTTGCCTTATGTATCTGGGTGCTCCTGCATTGGGTCCATATATGTTTAGGATCGTTAGCTCTTCTTGTTGTATCGATCCTTTTACCATTATGTAATGGCCTTCTTTGTCTCTTTTGATCTTTGTTGCTTTAAAGTCTATTTTATCAGAGATGAGAATTGCAACTTCTGCATTTTTTTGCTGTCCATTTGCTTGGTAAATCTTCCTCCATCCCTTTATTTTGAGCCTTTGTGTATCCTTGCCTGTGAGATGGGTTTCCTGGATACAGCATACTGATGGGCTTTGGATTTTTATCCAATTTGCCAGTGTGTGTCTTTTGATTGGTGCATTTAGTCCATTTACATTTAGGGTTAATATTGTTATGTGTGAATTTGATACTGCCATTTTGATGCTAAGTGGCTGTTTTGCCTGTTAGTTGTTGTAGATTCTTCATTATGTTGATGCTCTTTAGCATTTAGTGTGATTTTGGAATGGCTGGTACTGGTTGTTCCTTTCTATGTGTAGTGCCTCTTTTAGGAGCTCTTGTAAAGCAGGCCTGGTGGTGACAAAATCTCTGAGTACTTGCTTGTTCGCAAAGGATTTTATTTTTCCTTCACTTCTGAAGCTCAGTTTGGCTGGATATGAAATTCTGGGTTGAAAGTTCTTTTCTTTAAGAATGTTGAATATTAGCCCCCACTCTCTTCTGGCTTGTAGTGTTTCTGCCGAGAGATCTGCTGTGAGTCCGATGGGCTTCCCTTTGTGGGTGACCCGACCTTTCTCTCTGGCTGCCCTTAGTATTTTCTCCTTTATTTCAACCTTGTTGAATCTGATGATTATGTGTCTTGGGGTTGCTCTTCTTGCAGAATATCTTTGTGGTGTTCTCTGTATTTCCTGCATTTGAGTGTTGGCCTGTCTTGCTAGGTGGGGGAAATTTTCCTGGATGATGTCCTGAAGAGTATTTTCCAGCTTGGATTCATTCTCTTTGTCCCCTTTTGGTACACCTATCAAACGTAGGTTAGGTCTTTTCACATAGTCCCACATTTCTTGGAGACTTTGTTCATTCCTTTTTGCGCTTTTTTCTCTGATCTTGGTTTCTCATTTTATTTCATTGAGTTGGTCTTCGACTTCAGATATTCTTTCTTCTCCTTGGTCAATTTGGCTATTGAAACTTGTGCATGCTTCGCGAAGTTCTCGTATTGTGTTTTTCATCTCCTTTAATTCATTCATATTCCTCTCTAAGTTATCCATTCTTGTTATCATTTGCTCATATCTTTTTTCAAGTTCCTTAGTTTCTTTGCATTGATTTAATACATGTTCTTTTAGCTCACAAAAGTTTCTCATTATCCACCTTCTGAAGTCTAATTCCGTCATTTCGTCACAGTCATTCTCCGTCCAGCTTTGTTCCCTTGCTGGTGAGGAGTTTTTTTCCTTTCTAGGAGGTGAGGTGTTCTGGTTTCGGGTGTTTTCCTCCTTTTTTCGCTGGTTTCTTCCCATCTTTGTGGATTTATCCGCTTGTCGTCTGTGTAGTTGCTGACTGTTCGATTGGGTCTCTGAGTGGACAGCCAGATTGTTGATGATGAAGTATTTCTGTTACTTGGTTTTCCTTTTACCAGTCTAGCCCCTTCACTGTATGACTGCTGAGGTCCACTCCAGGCCCTGCTTGTCTGGGGTGCACCTCTAGCAGCTGTGGCACAGTGAGGGATGCTACCATTTTCTTTTTCTGCTATCTTTGTCCCAGGATGATGCCTGCCTAATGTCAGTCTTTTGGATATAGAGGGGTCAGGGAGCTGCTTGAGGAGACAGTCTGTACTTTATAGGAGCTCAATTGCTGAACTGTGAGCTCTGTTGTTCATTCAGGTCTGTTAGGCTGCTATGTTTGATTCTGCTGCAACAGAGCTCATTTAAAAAACCCTCTTTTTCTCAAATGCTCTGTGTTGGGGGATTCGGGCTTTATTTTTGGATGTCCGATGAGGTGTCCTGCCCAGCTAGAATGCAGAGTAGCCACTGTTTGCCTGCTGAGGCTCCGCCCTGCTGTTGTGTGGTTCGCCCTGTTGCTGCAGGCTGTGGTCTCCGCCATGCCCTGAGGCGGAGTCTGTTTGTTTTAGCGGGTTGGCTCGGCAACGGCAGGCTGCGTCAGCAGTGGGTGTGTATCTCAGTTGGGGCGGGTTGCCTCGGTAATGGTGGACGCCCCTTCCCCACAGAGCATCTCGGACCATCTGCACGGGGAGCTTTTGAAATCGCGGTTTTATTCGTCCCACTGGGATGAACGCTCTGTCCCTGCAATCCCAAACGCTCTGTCCCAAACGCTCTGTCCCTGCAATCCCCTGGGCTGGCCTACTGTCCAAGTCTCGTTCAGTCTCAAGTCCAGCCCTCTCAAGTCTCAGGTTGCCGGTTCAACAGGGCACCCGGACAAGCGCGCCCTGTGGGGAGCGCTGGTTAGGGTTGGCCGCCGCCACCCCGGCTGCCGGCTTCACCAGGCAGAAGTACTGCCTGGTGTCCCACGTCTCCTTTATACTTGGGAGTTTCCCCGTTCTGTGGGCAACAAAGATCAGTCTGGAAATGCAGCTCCGACTCACCTCTCTGCGGATTCAATGAGAGCTCCAATCCTGGGTTGTTCTTACAGTGCCATCTTGAGTCCTCCCAAGTACACTAATCTTAATCTTAGCTATAATGGTCACTGCATGTTTACATTTGTTTATACTTGTGTAATCACCACCCTGCCAGGATGTCGAATGTTCCAGCACCCCAGAACATTTCTTTTGAGCTGTAACTCCCTGAGAGGTAACCACTATTCTGACTTATATACCATCATTTGATTGTGCAGTTATTAAACTTAATACAAGTGGAATCAGGCAGTATATACTCTTTTATACTCTTTTGTGTCTGCTTCTTTCACTTAGCGTAATACCTGGGATAGACATCCATTTATTAGTGTATCAGTAATTTGCTTGTTTCCTATTCGCTGTGTAGTTCCCATTGCATTTACCCTTTCACTTGAAGGTCATTTGGATTGTCCTAGTTTTGGGCTGCTATAAAATGGTGCTATGAATATTCTTTTGAGGGACCTATGTACTCACTCCTCTTGGATGTGGATCTAGGAATGGGATTGCTGAATCATAGGGGACTGCTGTGCTCACTTAGGAGTCTCCTACTTTGACTTAGTGCCCTTCAGCAAATGTTTGTCCTACCCCTTTCATGACAGGGACGAAAGTGAAGCTAGAACAGAAGGTGTTGCTTTCTTCTGTCTTCCAGTGTTAGCATTATTAGCTACTGCCAGTTTCCAAAGCAGTTGTGCCAGTTTACACTTCCACCCCCAGGGCATGAGCATTCTAGCTGCTCCACAGCCTCACCAACACTCAGTATTGGTGTTTTTTTCACTTTTAAGCTATGGTGGGGTTTTTTCACTTTTGAGCTATGATGGGGTGAGGATATTTATACCCTGAAATTTAAATGATGCAAAGGTGGAAACTTTAAAAAATTGTGCAAATATTTAAACTTCTAACTCTCAGTAAATGACCAGTAGAGGATGGAACAGGACTTCCCCTACCCCCACTTCCCTCCCCTCCCCCGCCCCCTTCCTTCCCTCCTGCCTGTGTGATGGGCGGGGATCGCCCACTGCTTGCCTGCATTGATTTGAGGGCTTTTCCATGCTGTGCGCTCCAGATGTCAGCTATATTAGATCACTCTGGGCAGCTACCTTCTCCAGTCTTCTGGCGCCATTCCTCTCCAGAGCCTTCTTTCACAAAGACTCAACAGTGGCTGAGACAATTTAGTTGTGGTTTTCCTAATTAACCTCGAATGTAATCTATCTGGGCCTGAAGTGTGGATCACTAAGGAGTCTCCTTTCTTAGACTCCAGTGCCATTTAGCGTATGTTTGTCCAGTGGCAGTGAAGAAAGTAAAGCCAGAACAGAAGGCATTGCTCTCTTCTGTCTTCCAGCCTCCAGCCTCTTCCTTTCTCATCTTTGAATACAATTTTCCTTGTGAGATCATCTACAGAATGCTTGGTGGTGAGGCTAGGGCACATATTCAGATTGTTTCTCTCCCTCCACTTCCTCCTGGCTTGTGTCATTTTTGTTGTTCTGGAATTTCTTGTGCGTTGACCTACTCTGCCTTTTGTGCATCTCATGGTTCTTTTTTCATTGGTTCCCATTCTTTTTTTTCCCCAATAGGAAAGCAGATTTATTTTTTATTTAAAAATTTTGTTTAGAGACAAGGTGTCACCCTGTCACCCAGGCTGGAGTGCAGTGGCACAATCATAGTTTACTGCAATCTTGGACTCCTGGGCTCAAGCAGTCCTCTTGCCTCAGCCTCCTGGGTGCCACCATGCCCAGCTAATTAAAAAAAAAAATAGTAAGACAGGCTCTCACTGTGTTGCCCAGGCTAGTCTTGAATTTTTCAGCTCCAGCAATTCTCCTACCTCAGCTTCCCAAAATTCTGGGAGTACAGTCATGAGCCACCATGCCCAGCCAGATTTTTTAAGGCTCATTACTTGACCTGATGGATATTCTTCACGTCATCTTACACTGTTCTTTGAAACAATCATGGGAGATCATACTCTAACCTGTAATGACAGAAACAGGTTTGTGTAACTTTGTATTTTTTTACTTCACCCTGTCATGCTACTCAAAGCGCTGTTACCGTATCTTGACTGGTGGGCACATAGCCCAGCTCCCATGCTTTACTGGCTTATAGGCTCCTTCCTGAAAACCACCTCCTCATCCTCTCTCTTTCCCTCCAACTCTCGCAGCTCAAGAGGGCCAGCAGTGAGGACACGCTCAACAAGCCAGGAAGCACCACCACATCGGGAGTGGTTTGCCTGAAGAAGACTGCCACTGCCGGAGCCATCTCAGAGCTTGCTGAGAGTCGCCTGAGGAGCAGCACAGGTAGGAGGGACCGGGCAGGTGGGACCAGCAGGCCGCATGGAAGCACTTAGGTGACCCATGACCCACCCATTCCTTCCCTTACATTTCTTGAGTACTTACCCTGTGCCGGAACTATTTTAGGCAGACGATGTAGCTGCCCACAGGGAGTTCACATCTAGTGGGGAGATTGATGACAAATACAAGGTAACTGGGAGTGCTGTGGTTTCTCTGGTCCCTCCAGAGGTTCATTTGTCACCATGCATGTGTGAACTCCTTCTGACATCCAGGCAGGGCAGTGTATATTCTGGGGCTGTCTTGATGAAAAATGCATTAGAGGAATGAATGAACCCTGTTGATCCCTTGCAGAGGTGGATGTGTAATATTTATATTAAGAGCCTCATCCAGCATCTGTGGAAAGCTGCTCAGAGTGGCTTGGACGGCAGTGGCAGCTGGAAGCTGTCAACCTTTTCAGTGTTACTCATTTTTTGAGAATCAGGAAAGGGTTTTTCAAGCATTATATTTGAGTTCAGAGCATGTAAAACATGAAATATCAAATAATTTGTTTAATTTTCTCTTTGAGCATATAGATAATAAATCTAAGCTTTCCATGGTCTCACTCTTACAGGGCAGCCCTCAGTGTATTGCTAAATTGCCTAAGATGGGAAAAATAACTGAAATACATCATTATTAATTTTTAATGTGTTGAAGAGTAGTACACTTACAATTTTTGTGCTATTTTCATAAAAGTCACATTCAGGCTAGATTTCAAAAGGTATATTTTAATTTATTTGGTTTTCAAAAAGTTGAATCTGTGAGAACTGTATGTGGCTTTCTTTTCTTGGGTATAATGGTAATTACCTGGTGTTTCTACATAATGGCTTTACCATTGTAAAGACTGATATTGTACTACACATACACACATACTTGGTTTTTAAAATACAGTAAAGGAAAGTACCGCTTATTTTTATCAAGGCAGCCTAACACTGATTCCGAAAGTTAATAAAGCCCCATTAAAAAAAGACAGACTGGGAGGAGCCTAGGGGTGGGGTGGGGAGTAGGACCAGCTGAGCCTCGGGTATGGGACAGAGTGCGTGTGTATGGTGTTTCCCCAGAAGCAAGAAGGTGGCGAAGGGAGGTTACTCTGAGTGGGAGGAGGAAGGGGAAGGGTGGAAGGAGAAAAAGGCGGGAGGAGGACCAGGTGGGAAGGTAGCAGCTCACTCAGGACCCAGCGGGTTGGTGGGCAGCGTGATGAGGCAGGTGACCCTGTTCCCAAACGGCAGCCCCAAGATCAGACAGGTGGTTGCTGTATGTGGAATTTTATTGGATTTGCTTTCTGTGGCCAGCAGTAAACTCAGCATAAAAGCCACCGGTGTGTATAATAGGAAAGGTGGACTGATTGGGTGGTACTCTACAACTACACAGAGCACTTTATTGAATAAAGAACCTGACAGTATGCTGGCCCACATGTTTAAGGACAAAGGTGTCTGGGGAAATCAGCAAGATCTTAGAGGAGCTTTCTTAATTGACTGAAGTTTTACTTTGAACCCATTTTAAACTACTTGCCTCATGGACATCTCATTGTAAATGATGATATTGATTTATTGGGTGTCTTAGAAGAAGCAAGATTTTTTGGTAGATTGAAAAGCTGGAAGTGGCAATAAAGAATTCTCAACCACTGAAGGATCATTCACCAATATCCTGAAAGGAATTTCTCCAATGTTTGCTAGCAACTCCAACCAAGACAGAACTGCGATGCCAGGGTTCGAGCTTCAGTGGTGCTGACCTTTCTCATTTGTACCTTCCATACATTAATTTCAAAATGGCCAATTTACACTGCTATAGTCTGGCACATGCACTTCGCTATGCAGATCTTGAACGAGCTGATCTCTCTGGATCAGTGCTTGACTGTGCAAATCTCCAGGGAGTCAAGATGCTCTGTTCTGATACAGAAGGAGCATCCTCAAAACTGTGTAATTTTGAGGATCCTTCTGGTCTTAAAGTGAATTTAGAAGGTGCTAATCTGAAGGGTGTGGATGTGGAAGGAAGTCAGATGACAAGAATTAACCTGAGAGTGGCTGCCTTAAAAAATGGAAAGCTGGAGATCTGTAACCTCAGCGGAGCAAGTCTGGCAGGAACTGACTGAGAGAATTGTGATCTGTTGGCTTCAAGAAGCCAACCTGAGAGCATCTAACATGAAGGGAGCTATATTTGAAGAGATGCCAATACCTCTCCACATGTCACAAAGAGTCAGGTGAGAATTTTAGGGGCTGGAGGAAGATGTAGAAGATGAAAATGTTTTTCTTATCACTTTACTTTCTCCACCCACTCAGTTGTCTAGAAGAAATAACACTGTGAAGATGGCTGATCGCTAACATCTCGGGATTGCAGCTCTCAGTGAAAGCGCAGAGAACTAGAGGACGCCACACTTTCAGACAAATTCTGGTCACTCACGGAGCAGAAGATTCCCAGTGGAGGAGCCACACGGGTTGCCAGCATGACTCTTGTGGCTGGTGTAGCGGTTTTGCCGCCACCTCGGCGTGGCAGCTCTCGGAGCAGAGTAAACGGGTCTGGCTCCCCTTCTGACCGAGGATTGGAGGAGCCACACGGGTTCCCAGCACGACTCCTGAGGCCAGCACAGTGGTTTCACCAGCACCTCGGCACAGCAGCTCTCAGCGCAGAGTAAACAGGACTGGTTCCCCTTCTGACCGAGGTTTGGAGCTCCGGGAAGGCAGAGTCACCTATTACGGACACAAGAAGGAAGCCAGACAGGAGAATCCTGGGCAGAAAAGCACCATCAGTCTTAATGCTGCTGCTTTGGCCCTGGGAACTAACAACTTGGACGTCCACTCAAGAGACCTAATCTGAAAGTTGGTAATTTCAAAGACAACAGGAGGATAAATTTACAATGATGGGACGAAACCAGTGTAAAAAGGCTGAGAATACTCAAAATCAGAACGCTTCTCCCTCTAAAGATGATCACAGTTCCACATCAACAATGGAACAAGGCTTGATGGAGAACGAGCACATTCCAATAACAGAATCAGGCTTCAGGGTATGGATAATAAGAAACTTCTGTGAGTTAAAAGAACATGTTGTAGCCCAATTTAAAGAAACTAAGAACTTTGAAAAAAGGTTTGACGAAATCCTAATGAGAATAGACAACTTAGAGAGGAATATAAGTGAATTAATGGAACTGAAGAATACAATACAGGAACTCTGAGAAGTACGCACAGGTTTAAACACTCGAATTGTTCAAGCAGAAGAAAGGATATCAGAGGTCAAAGTCCAACTTAATGAAATAAAACGAGAAGACAAGATTAGAGAAAAAAGGATAAAAAGGAATGAGCAAAGTCTCCAAGAAATGTGGGACTATGTGAAAAGACCAAATTTACGTTTGATAGGTGTACCTGAATGTGACGGAGAGAATGAATCCAAGCTGGAAAATACCCTTCAGGATATTATTCAGGAAAATGTTCCTAAACTAGCAAAGCAGGTCAATATTCAACCGCAGGTAATACAGAGAACACCACAAAGATATTCCTCAAGAAGAGCAACCCCAAGGCACATAATCGTTAGATTCACCAGGGTTGAAATGAAGGAGAAAATACTAAGGGCAGCCAGAGAGAAAGGTCAGGTTACCCACAAAGGCAAGCCTATCAGACTTACAGCAGATCCCTCAGCAGAAACTCTACAAGCCAGAAGAGAGTGGGGGCCAATATTCAACATCCTCAAAGAAGAGAACCTTCAGCCCAGAATTTCATATCCAGCCAAACTAAACTTCACAGCTGAAGGAAAAATGAAATCTTTTATGGATAAGCAAGTACTCAGAGATTTTATTACCACCAGGCCTGCTTTACAAGAGCTTCTGAAAGAAGCATTACACACCGAAAGAAACAACCAGTATCAGCCCTTCTAAAAATATACCAAAAAGTAAAGAGCACTAACATAAAGAATTTACATCAACGAATGGATAAAACAGCCAGTTAACATCAAATGGCAGTAACCCTAAATTTAAATTGACTAAATCCCCCAATCAAAAGACACAGCCAAAACCCAACGGCGTGTTACATCCAGACCCATTTCACATGCAAGGATACACAAAGACTCAAAACAAAGGGATGGAGAAAGATTTACCAGCCAAATGGAGAGCAAAAATAAATAAATAAATAAATAAAAAGCAGGAGTTGCAATTCTTGCATCTGATAAAATAGATTTCAAAGCAACAAAGATATAGCGGTAAAAGGATCAATGCAACAACAAGAGCTAACGATCCTAACACCCAGCTACACAGAGACTTAGATTCAATGAGACAGAAAATTAATAAGGATATCAAGGACTCGAAGTCAGATCTGGAACAAGTAAACTTAATAAATATTTATAGAGCTCTCCACTTCAAATACACAAAATATACATTCTTGTCAATGCCACATCATAACTACTCATAGGTTTAAATGAAACATTGATTGGCCATTATTAATACCCATTTTTTTCAGAATAAAGCAATATTCACTCTCCCTCTTTCTCTTCCTCTTTCTTCCTCTCCTTTACTCATTTTTTTCTTTCCTTCTCTCAAAAAAAGAAAAAAAAAAAAGAAATCAACTTGTAAACCTCTAGATCCAGGTCAGCAATGTCTCTCTCATTGTTTGATTTCCTTCCTTCCCTTCCCTCCCTCCCTCCCTTCCTCCCTTCCTTCCTTCCTTCATCCCTTCCTTTCTCCCTCCCTTCCTCCTTTCCTCCTTTTCTGCCTTCCTCCCTCCCTTCCTCCCCCCTCCCTTCCCCCCCCAAAAAAGAAATAACACTGTAAGGAAATTTAAAAGAAAAAACATTTAGAGGATTATGCTTGTTCTCAGCAGTGCATAAGGGAAAAAATTGACTTTTTTCCATATTATGATTTTTAATAGAAAAGCACTCATTTAACAGATGTGGGGAAACTAGATATTGATGCCTTTTGAATGGGGACAGGGGGTTTATCTGGTTTTATGACCAGGAATAGTACTATTATATTTGCTTTTAAATAGGCTTGATGTGGCAATACCATCTTTGAGATGCATTTGAGGATTTTAATTTATGAAAGCATAACATATGCAATTATATTTATTGAATACTTAGATGCAGTATGGATATTTAAATTGTTAAAACTTTATGAAAACTTTGAAAAGGTTGTTCAGGTTTATAAATAGCTTTAGTGACGCCTCCCCTCTTTAAACACCTGTCACACCATATGAATGTGATGAGATCAGACTCCCTAATACTCTTTTCTAGTTCATTTTGACAATGTTTACTTTTTAGAATAAAACAGTAGCTAAATTAAAGTAATATCTAGTTCTTACTGATTGAGACAGAGTGGAAAGAAAGACATCATTGTACATCACTGTCATTCCAAAGGTACTGTGGAACAACGGATGGAAGAAGAACTTACCTATCATTATCACACTTACAAATGAGCATTTCTCAGAATTTCATCCTAGGCAAGTTTCACTCAACATCAGACCAAGCAATTCTGACTATAAATAGTTTTCTGACTATTAGCCTAGTTTTCCTCACAGTCAGCACAAGCACAGGAAGATACTTCAAAACCGAAAAAACCAAGGTGCATCATTATATTCATTTAATTCAAATATCAAATAGTTTACACAGGGCCAGCTTAGAAATAGATATTAAATCCAGATCTACTGCAGCCAAAGCTTGCTTATACAGTATGAATGAATATGATAGAGTTGCCTGTTAAAAGGCAATGTAATATAAATGCAGCTAAAACCCTACAGTGGGGAATGAGGAATTTCAAACATACATTTGATTATAGCCACCAAAAAAATATATAAAGTAAAAATAAAGGCATTTGGCTGCTCCAAGATGTAATACCAGTCAGTCAGCACCTGTGATTCTTTTACTTATATTTTTTGTTTGTTTTTTTTTTAAACAAATTTTAGCCCAATTTTTTTGAGTCATTATCTCTCTGCAGCAGCAGCAGAGGAAGGGCATGTACCTCTCTAACCAATGACCTGGTGTCCTTACATCTACCCCAAGAGCAGGGATATTAGCTGTGTCCAAAGGCAAGAAATCATTGAAAACCACTTTTGTCTCCTTTGGGAGAATGACATATCTTTAGTATTTACATAGCTTATTCTTCTATATCTACATATGCAAAGCTTTCCTTAACAGTATAGGCTACATGTGCATAGTGGGAGGAGATCAGACCTTTACAAGTGAAGGAAAGCAACTTCAGAAATGAATTATTTTCTTTGCTTTATTATTTTTACCAAGACAGAGAAGTATTGTATTGAGAGAGAATCTATTTTCGTGTGCCTAAATTACATTTAAGTCATTTCACTCTGTACTATATTTTCAGGAATTGTAGAATGTGTTATTCATTCACTTAAAGGTAGAAATAACCTAAAACTGCAGAAGGATCTGAAAGATCTAAACGTGGTGTGCTTAGAAACTGCAGATTTTAGATCTAATGTTTACTGCATTAATAAACGATATAAAGTGTTGAAAAGAAAAAAAAAAGACTGATCCCGTCCTCAAATATTACTATAAAAATTTGAGATCAAAATATTAGCACGTAGGATTCAATAATAAATTAAAAGAACAGTATGTACATAACAACTTAGTAAATTTATGCCACCTAAGAGTGGATGAATATTAGGAAATTTTGGAATATAATCTATCACACCATTAATAGGCCAAAGAAGAAAAACTGTACAGTTATCTCTAGAGATACAGAACGTACATTTGACACAGTTAACAATCTTTCTGATTTAACAACAAACTCTTGATAGATTGTACATGTGCAGAGACTTCTTTAATGATGTATGTGTCACAAATGAAAGCCAGCAATTCCCATTCAAGTCAAAGACGATTCAAGTTTGCCTACTATCACTACTGTCATCTAAAATTTTTTATAGATATTAACCAAGGCAATAAGAGAGATATAGAAGTACATAAATGTTGGAAATTAAGGAACAAAATGATGATTGTAATCAGATAATAGCATTGTGTGCTTTGAATTTCCTGAAAATTGTATCTTAGAATTTCCTGAAATTCTATTAGAGACAGTAAGAGTTCTATATGTGGTGAGTTGTAGACTAATATATCAATAGCTTTCTTACCAGTGACTAATTAGAAAAAAATAATAATGTAAGAAACAATTGTATTTATAAAAGAATACAAGGGCAAAATATTTAGAAATAAATAGTGTATGAATCTATATAAAAATATCTTAAAACTCTTTTCATGGAGAAATCTATGTCCTTCAAAGAAGGCACAAATAAGTGGAAGCATGTATATGATTCTTAGATAGGAAGACTAAATATAATGAAGATTAAACTTAATTAGTACAACATATAAAATGTCATAAGGATGTCAATTCTATGAATTCATTTTCATCTTGATTATATCAGTGGGAATTGGGGAGTGGAAAGACGAATAAAATAACTGAATTTTATTTAAAACCCGTTATTCTCAAAGGGGGATGATTTTCCCCTCCAGCTCCAACCAGGAAACAATTGGCAGTGTCTGGAGAATTTTTTTTTTTCTTTTCTTTTTGGCTGTCATGACCCGGGGCTGCTACTGCCATCTAGTGGGTAGAAGCCAGAGATACCAAACATCCGAGGATGCGCAGGACCGTCCGCAGCAGAGAAATGTCCTGCCCAAATATGCCAATAGTACTGCTGCGGAGAAACCCTGACCTAGCAGAATAAATATTCTAGAGTAACCAGGAAAATTCTGAAAATAGTAATCAGGTATTAACCTTAGGCATCCTTGAAATGAAGAAGCGATAGGCAGCTCAGTGGAACGGTGGAGAAAGTGCAGAATACACTGGAAGGTTTAGTACAGGGGAAAGGCGGCATGCCATATCACAATGGCTAATTCACTGAACAACGTGACTGAGTAAGCATTTAGGAAAGAATAAAGCTGGATTCCTATTCCATTCCTCCCATCAAAAATAAATTCTAAGAGGATTAAAGATTTAAATATTAAAAAATGAAACTGCAAAAGTGCAAAGAGAAAACATCAGAGAATTAATTTGTAGTTTGGGCCTGGGAAGAGCCTTTCTACAGAAGCTTAAAGGAAAAGATGAAAAATGTACTCATATAAATAAAAGAAACTTCTTTGCAAAAAGAGGAAGTTATTTGCAATACATGTAACAAAGGGCTTATTTATAAAGAGTTTATACAAATCGATAAGAAAAAGAAAAATAGGCCAGGTGCAGTGGCTCATGCCTATAATCCCAGCAATTTGGGAGGCTGAAGTGGGAGGATTTCTTGAGCCCAGGAGTTCAAGATTAGCCTGGGCAATATAGTGAGACCTCATCTCTATAAAAATAATAAATAAATAAAAATTAGCTGGGTGCATGACTGTAGTCCCAGCTACTTGAGAGGCTGAGGTGGAAGGACTGTTGGAGCCTGGGAGTTTGAGGCTGCCATGAGCTATGAACACACCACTCCACTCTACCCTGGGTGACAGAGTGAGACCCTGTCTCAAAAAAAAATTAAATTAATAAAAGAAAAGGAAAATAGCATAATAGAAAAATGTATAGCTCCCATGAAAAAATACAGATACCCAGTGGAAGGATACTAAGCCTTACCTATAGTTCAAGAAACGTAAAGCAAGGCTGAGTGCGGTAACCCACGGCTATAATCTTAGCACTTTGGGAGGCTCACGTAGGCAGACTGCTTGAGCCCAGGAGTTCAAGAGTAACCCGGGCAACATAGTGAAACTCTATCTGTACAAAAAAAAAAAAATACAAAAATTAGCTGAGCATGGAAGTGTGCACCTGTGGTCCCCAGCTACTTGGGAGATAGAGGTGGGAGGATCACTTGAACCTGGGGAGCGAAGGTTGCAGTGAGCTAAGATTGTGCCGCTGCATTCCAGCCTGGGCAACAGTGAGACCCTGTCTCACAAAAAAAAAAAAAAAAAAAAAAAAGTAAAGCAAAGTTAGGTATATAATTTTCCCTAATAGCAAAAATTAAAACAGTTTATGATTTCTGGTGTCATTAAGGGTATAAGGAGCCACATACGGTTGATGCACAAGGACAATTTGGTAATATCTGTCTAAATCTTAATATAACCTTTGACGAGGCATTTCTACTGTTTAGCACTTAACATTACTGATATTCTTGGAAAAGAATGCCAACACGTATGACCAAGTTCAGTTGCAGGATTCTTTATAATAGTATAATATGGGAAACAACCTGAGTATGTGTTCATACAGGGCTAGTTGAACAATGTGATTTTGGTGCAGTAGAACAGTATACAGGCATGAAAATGAGTACAGTAGATTTGTGTGTACTTGATAGGGAAAGATCTCCAAGATACATTACTAAGTGGGGAAGATAACATGGTGCATATGGTATAATCTTAATTTGGTTTTGGTTTTCAAAGTATATGTTAATTTGATTATTAAAATCAATTTTTTTCCCTGGAAGAATGTCAGAATGATTCTCTTCGAGGAGTGTTACCAGAATTGAAAGTGGCAGAGGAAGAATTTTTCATTTTAGATTTTCCTGTGCTGTTTGAACAGTTTAAACATATGCATACATTGCTATAAAAAACTAAAAACAAGGTAAATACAATATAAATTTAGACAATATAAATATAAACACATAATCCTTCCTCTTCTACTTGTCTTCCCTGTTGTTCCTTAGCCATTTGTTGGTGGGTTTTCTTTTTGTTGTTTGCTTACAGCGTCTGCTCCTTAGCACAGGATTCTGAGAAAATACCTTGGTTTCATATTGGCTCCTAAAGTAGACAAATTCCCATGTCCCAAGGGGCATTAGTATCCTTTATTTGTCAAAGAAAGGAAATAACTACATATCTAATACACAGTGATGTTGGGAAAATGGTCTGTGAATATGTTATAGACTGTAATGAAATGAAAGTGGCAGTTACTATTCTCCTACTTATACAAATTGTCAATTACTTCATTTAAGTGAAATTAAATTATTTGACTTAATAGGGTTGAATCTGAAAATTACATTTTGTTTCTGCAGCTTTTATTTTTAAATGTCAGTGGTACTCAACATTTTGGTAGCACTTTTGGACAGCTGACACTTTTGTATGTTGTCATGATGTCCCCAGACTGCCTCATTTGGAATGGGTGGCTTCCAGTCTATTAGGACCGACCATTAGGAGCAGTGGCATCCAGCGCCTCTCTGTTGTAGGTGCTACCACCTCTGTAGTTGTATAGCATTGTTTCAGTCATCATTTCAATATCTGATTGCATTTTGTCTATTTTACATGTGTGAAAACCAGGAAAGTGAAAGTGCTGGTTGGGACTGCAGCAATCAGTTGTCCAGGTTGAGCATCCCAAATCCAAAAATTCAAAATCCCAAATGCTCCAAAATCTGAAATGTTTTGAGCACTGACATAACGCTCAAAGGAAATGCTCACTGGAGCATTTTGGATTTTGGATTTTGGGATTAGGGATGCTCAACTGGTAAGTATAATGCAAATATTCCAAAATAAAAAATCAGAAATCCAGAACACTTATGGTTCTGAGCATTTTGGATAAGGGATACTCACCTTGTATTAATAAGTGTGGGTTTCAAAGTCTCAATTCTGTTGGGTGTGGTGGCTCATGCCTATACTCCTGGGACTTTGGGAGGCTGAGGCAGATAGATCACCTGAGGTCATTTGGGACCATCCTGGCCAACATGGCAAAACCCCTTCTCTACTAAAAATAGAAAAAAATTAGCCGGGCGTGGTAGCAGGTGCCTGTAATCCCTGCTACTTGAGAGGCTGAGGCACGAGAATCACTTGAACCTGGGAGGCAGAGGCTGCAGTGAGCCAAGACCACACCACTACACTCCAGCCTGGGTGACAGAGTGAGACTCTGTCAAAAAATAACAACAGGTCTTCGGCAAAGCCTGAGTCCTGTCGTCTCACTCTCCTCCCCGGGCAGCATGAGCTTCACCACTCGGTCCATCTTCTCCACCAACTACCGGTCCGTGGGCTCCATCCGGGTGCCCGGCTACAGCGCCCAGCCAGTCAGCAGCGCGGCCATCGTCTCTGCAGGTGCTGGGGGCTCTGCTTCCCATATCTCCATGTTGCACTCCACCAGCTTGCGGAGCAGCATGGGGGTCGGGAGCCTGGCCGCGGGGATGGCTGGGGGTCTGGCAGGAATGGGAGGCATCCAGAACGAGAAGGAGACCATGCGAAGCCTGAACGACTGCCTGGCCTCCTACCTGGACAGAGTGAGGAGCCTGGAGACAAGAGAACTGGAAGCTGGAGAGCAAAATCCGGGAGCACCTGGAGAAGAAGGGACACCAAGTCAGAGACTGAGGCCATTACTTCAAGACCATCGAGGACCTGAGGGCTCAGATCTTGGCAAATACTGTGGACAATGCCCACATCGTTCTGCAGATTGACAATGCTCGTCTTGCTGCTGATGACTTTAGAGTCAACTATGAGACAGAGCTGGCCATGCGCCAGTCTGTGGAGAGCAACATCAATGGGCTCCGCAAGGTCATCGATGATACCAGTGTCACTTGGCTGCAGCTGGAGACAGAGGTCGAGGCTCTCAAGGAGGAGCTGCTCTTCATGAAGAACCATGAAGAGGAAGTAAAAGGCCTACAAGCCCAGATTGCCAGCTCTGGGTTGACCGTGGAGGTAGATGCCCCCAAATCTCAGGACCTCGCCAAGATTATGGCAGACATCCGGGCGCAATATGATGAGCTGGCTCGGAAGTACTGAGAGGAGCTGGACAAGTACTAGACTCAGCTGATTGAGGAGAGCACCATAGTGGTCACTATACAGTCCACTGAGGTTGAAGCTGCTGAGATGACACTCACAGAGCTAGATGTACAGTCTAGTCTTTGGAGATCGACCTGGACTCCATGAGAAATACAAAGATCAGCTTGGAGAACAGCCTGAGGGAGATGGAGGCCCGGTACGTCCTGCAGATGGAGCAGCTCAACGGGATCCTTCTGCACCTGGAGTCAGAGCTGGCACAGACCCGGGCAGAGGGACAGCGCCAGGCCCAGGAGTACGAGGCTCTGCTGAACACCAAGGTCAAACTGGAGCTACCGCCACCTGCTGGAAGATGGCGAGGACTTCAGTCTTAGTGATGCCCTGGACAGCAGCAACTCCATGCAAATCATCCAAAAAACCACCACCTGCTGGATAGTGGATGGCAAAGTGGTGTCTGAGACCAACGACACCAAAGTTCTGAGACATTAGGCCAGCAGAAGCAGGGGACCCTTTGGGGAGTAGGAGGCCAATAAAAAGTTCAGAGGTCATTCAATGTTAAAAAAATAAATAAATAACAACAACAAACCAAAAAAAAAAAAAAAACCCACCAAAACACTCCATACAGTGGAAATTATGAGACAGATGGAAATTATTTAGCATGTTGGTAATAGCATCTCCCATTAGATGCTCACTGGACTTAAAGCAATTTTCTATAGGCTCAGCTGTGAAGAAAAAGAATAAAATTAAAGGAAATTGGGGGAATTCTGGCAACATATAGTTTATTTCCTCTGAAAGGAAATGTGTGATTATTATATATATAGACTTGTAGAGGGTAGAATTCTTTTTATGACATCCAAGACTTAGTTTTTGTACTTTTGACTAGGGGTCAAATTTTCTAAGATGCATAGCATGGTATTATCTGTATTTTCTTTCAATTGTATTAATTTTGAGAAAGATTTTTGTTGTGAAATTTTAACACAGTATTGTGATTTTGAACTTACAAGAATGAAACCTATAGTCAACCTGTATTTTATTGCACCCTTTCCAGGGAGCCGATCTGTCCTCAGGGAGAACCCCTGAAATCTCCTCCAGGAGAAAATATGTCATCTTTTGGTCATAATAAGTGTATTATTGCCTCAGCCTTGCCTAGGGCACCAACTTGCCATTTATCATGGGTGGTATTGGAACTGCTTGAATGGGGAGACATGAGCTTCTTCATTCTTTTCAAGACTATACCTAGTTTCTGGTTTCCAGGCTTTATGCTGTTCTCTGGGGCTGTGCCAAAGTTCGCTCCAACAATAGCAAGAACACAGCAAAAATCACGAAAGGGACTACTATTTTCAAGCCCTGCCACCTGCCTGCCACTGTGCTGGCTTCTCTGAGCTGCTGTCTCTCTTTATACTCATAAGAGATGTAGGAAGAGCATGGTATTTCTCCCAAACCAGGAACCTTGGCTTCAGAAAAAGTCATCTCCCATGCCCACCCCAGGTTTCCATATGGAGCATCCACTTTTCCTAATTGGTTTTCTTTCATTGATATTATTCACATACCTGAATTCTGAATTCCAAAAAATAATTCTGGATTCTTTTTTTCATTTGTTTTTCCTAGAGACAGAGTTTTGCTCTGTTGTCCAGGCTGGAGTGCAGTGGTGCAATCATAACTCATTGCTGCCTCCATACTCCTGCCCCAGCTCTTGAGTAGCTGGGACTACAGGTGCATACCACTGGGGTCTTGCCATGTTGCCTAGGCTGGTCTTGAATTCCTGGATTCCTGTCTTGGCCTCCCAAAGTGCTGGGATTACAGGCTTCACACCTGGCCTGGATTCCAGTTCTTATTCTTCTTTTTCTCCCTGCGGTGTCCTTCGTGTATATCTCATGTTACACAGTGGTGTAGCTTTTAGAGAATGAGGAGGTTCCGTGTGTGCAGGTGGTAGTCCTCCCTGCCTGCCCCAGGGTCAAGTGAAAGGTTGGGGAACCCCCAGAAGGCGGTGAAGGAATCCAGCCACTAGGTGGCAGCCTTGTCAAAAGCACCCATCTGCTCCTTGGCTCCTTGTTCCAGTTCTGACTGTGTCTGACTTTAGAAACAGTCCTATTTATTCATTAATTCAACAAATATCTTTGAGAGGCTACCATGTGCCTGGCCCTGTTCTAGGCAAAAGGGCTACGTGAGTGAGCAGGACAAACTTGCCTTCATAAAGCTACATGAGCAAGATATGGGACAGATGAGAAAGCCAGGTGGACGGCTGGAGAGGTGGACATTCCAGGAAGAGATGACAGCTGGCCCGTGTCCCTCATGTCCAGGAAGTGGTAGGAAGGTCAGTGGGGCCACAGCAGAGTGAACAAGCGGTTGGGGAAGAGGGCAGAAATATGGGGGAGCTTGTGAGTCACTGTCAGGACTTTAGATTTTTTACTCTGACTCCACTGGGGAACTTTCGCAAGGTTTTGCACAGAGCAGTGATATGACCCAATCGCATTTTAAAAGGACTGCTTTGGCTGCTTTTTCAGAGTGGACAGATGGAGTGAGCAGAACAGATTGGAGGCTGGGGCTGTGGTCTAGGAAAGAAGTGACCTGGGTTGGGCTGGCAGCTGTGGCACCAGGGAACAGCAGCTGTGTCTGGATGTATTCTGAAGGGGAAAGCCAGCTGGCTGTCAGCTTTCCTAGTTTTGGAATTGTGGAAAAATACACATAATCATTTTTAAGCCTACAGTTCAGTGGCATTAAGTTCATTCACATTGTACAACCATCGCCAACTTCTATTTCCAGAACTGTTTCGTTTTCCCATCGTGAAACTCTGTCCCCATTAAACATTTACTTCCCATTTCTCTTCTTTGTCTCTGTGAATCTTGACTGCTCTAGGCCCCTAATGGGAGTGGCATCATACAGTGTTTTTCCTTTTGCAACTGGTTGATTTCACTCAACATAATATCTTCAAGGTTTATCCATGCTGTGTCAGAATTTCCTTCCTTTTTGAGACTGAATAATATTTCCTTGTATGACTATACTATATTTTCTTTATCCCTTCATCTGTTGAAGGATGCTTGGCCTATGCTTTCCTTTGGCTATTGTGAATAATGCTGCTCAGTACACAGGTGTACAAATATCTTCTTGAGACACTGCTTTTACTTTTAGGGGGTATATACCCAGAAGTAGAATTGCTGGATTCTCCTGATAGATTGTAAAGTTGGTGTAGGGTAAGATTTCTGCTCATGTTAGTAGTGGGATGAGTGAAATGAGATCTGATGGGCCCCCATGGAATGAGGAGTGAACACGGATCTCTTCTGGAGATAGCAGTTGGCTAGAAGGAGGTTCACATAGCCACATTTAACACATTTTAAAAAACATGAGACACGGACATGCCCATTTAGATGTTTCCTTATATAACACATGTGGAATCCAAAGGAATGTCACTATTTTAAACTGATATCAATGTTCTCTTAAAAGTTAAAAAACAAGGCAAAATAAATGTGAAAGGCTAGCTTTACTGTGGCCAAACTCTGCTTTAATGGTTTCAGAATCTCAGACCTCTCACGAGGGTGATGAGTAAGGACGAGCAGTCGTGATTGGCTCACTGCCAAGAAGCTATCTGTGTCCTTGCTGGTACCTGGATCCTTGCATTCCCAGTTACCTGCATCACACCCAGGTAATGCCTGAGGCTCCAACCTGAGACACCTGTCCTCTCTGACACAGGAGGGAATAACTCTGGTCTCCTATCAGGGAAACTCCTCTAACATAGAAAACAAGTATTCTTACCCCCATCTGACATGTGAAGAAGCCAAGGCTCCAGAAGGTTAGGTAGTGTTCCCAAATTCAAACCTAGGGTCTGACTCCAGAGTTCTTTGTTCTGCTACTCTGTTTTTCTCTAGTAGGGAAACTCATTTTCTTCCCCCATCATCTTTATGTGTTATAGAATTACTAGTACTGGTGACTAGCATTCTTTGCTCACTATGTGCTAACCACTGTTCTCAGTATGCAATGAATATAGTCTTCTTTAGTCTTTACTACAACCCTGTTATCATTCCCATTTTATAGATCAGGAGACTGAGGCATGAAGAGATTGAGCAGACTGTCCAAGTCCATACGAGACAAATATTGGGACCAGGACTTGCAGCTTAGGAAACAGAGGCTGAGAGAAAACCATGGATGGGTTGGCTTGTTGAGAGGAGAGTAGAGGAAGGGAATGTTGGAAGTCTTGGAATTGAGAGGCTGGAAGGTGGGTAGGTCAGTTTTTCTTGGATGCCACAGGAGGAGGAGCACCATGAACCAGGGACATTAGGGAATGGGGAGATAGGGGTCGGGGTCTGAAGGTGGCAATAGGGAGGGGAAGATGATGCCAGGTCTTGCTGCATGAACTGTGGAGATGGAGGGTGTATGCTTACAGTGGGGAGGGGAACAGGCAGTGGGGAAGCAAGTCATGAATATGAGATACAGCGAGACCTTCAGTTTGGGAAATGTGAGAAAGGGAACAGGCTGGCTTGGAAAGGCAGTGTTGAGATTCATCCAGCCATGGAAGTGAGGGGACATTCAGAGAGCTCAGCCTATGGGAAGTGTTGATTTCACTGTGAGTTCTGAAGGGCCCTGAAGAAGTGTTGGGGACTCCAGGAAGGGGCCTGGGGCAGGTGTGGTTGAGTCTGTTTGGAGATAAGAACCTGCAAAATCACAGAGTGCCAGGAATGCGTTTGTTCTTGTTTTCAAAATTTTAGACATGTCATTTATCAACGAGTATAGTTTATGATTTAAAAAAAATTCAGATTTGGCACAGATGCTCCTCTGGTTACTTCATTGGTTACTTCCAGATAAACCCATCATAGGCTGAAAATATGCTAAGTTGAAAATACACTTAATGCACCTAACCTTCCAAACATCATCGCTGGGCCAGCCTGCCTTAAACATACTCAGAACACTCACATTAGCCTACAATTGGGCAAAATCATCTAACACAGAGCCTATTTTATAATAAAGAATTGAATATCTTATGTAATTTATTGTATTAGGTTAGTGCAAAAAAGTAATTGCGATTTTTGCCATTTTAAAAATTGTAATTACTTTTGCACTAACCTAATTTACTGAAAGTGAAAAACGGAATGGTTGGGCACTTGAAGTATAGCTTCTACTAAATGTGTGTCACTTCTGCATCACCTTAAAGTCAAAAAGGGTAAGTCACACCGTCATAAGTTTGGAACTGTCTGTAGTTTCATTTTCTTCTAGTTTATTCTACATTTAGTTCATTTTCACATTGTAGTGAGAACACTTAACATGAGATCTACTCTCTGAACACATTTTTAAGTGTGTAATTCAGGGGCAATGCTGCATAGCAGGTCCCTCAAGCTTACACATCTGTACCCACTGAACAACTCCCTGTTCCCATGTCCGCAGCCCCCCGTTCCCCTGTCCACAGCCCCGTTTCCCTTTCCACAGCCCCCATCCCCTGTCCACAGCCTCCCCAAATCCCCTGTCTGTCCCCTCCATTCCCCTGTCAGCAGCTACCACTCTACTTAATCATACAGTATCCTTTTGTGACTGGCTTATTTTCCTTAGCGTAGTATCCTTCAGATTCATCCACGTTGGGGCATGTGTCAGAATTTCCTTCCTTTTTAAAGCTGAATAATGTTCCATTGTCTGGATAGCCACACTTTGTTTAGCCATCATATGTGGATGGACCAGGAGTGGCTTTCAGTTTCTGGTGGTGGTGTGGCTCTGATTTAGTCAGGGCTTTAGAGTGGGGCCAAGGGTTTTCTGTGGCTTTTCTGTGTTGGCACAAGGTGCAGTGCTGGTTTGGGGATGGCAGCTTTCCTGAGTCCTCCCTGGGTGCCTGTGGTACACACAGCCAGGAGCTCTCTCTGCACCTCCCCAACAATACTGACATCTTTGCCAGTTCTTTTCATCCAGAACCCAGTAGCCTCTTCAGTTCTCCATGTCCTCTCTTCATTTTTTGGCTTTTCCCCTAAAGTTTGCTTATTTCCTTCCTCCCTTCTTCCCCTCTCTCCTCCCCTCCCTTCCTTTTTGTTGAGTTTATACCTTTGATCATGCCTTCCCTTCCTCCTTCCCTCCCTGCCCTCCCTCCCTCCTTCCTTCCTCTCTCCCTTCCTTCCTTCCTTCCTTCCTTCCTTCCTTCCCTCCCTCCCTCCCTTCCTCCCTCCCTCCCTCCCTCCTTCCTTCCTTCCTTCCTTCCTTCCTTCCTTCTTTCCTTCCTTCCTTCCTTCCTTTTTTCCTTCCTTCATTTTTGTTGAGTTTATACCTTCATTTATACTTTTATTCCTATCGTGAATGGGGTTCTTTATTCATTATACCTTTTTCTTTTTTAAAATGAAATATAGATTATTTCACAACTTTGAATGTCATCTTTACTCAGGAACCAGGCTAATCTTCTCTGTATCATTCTAATTTGGGTATTAGCACTGTCATTGACTGTATTTTTAAATTAGACACTTTAAAAATATTTTGGAACTGGCTCGCTCCCTTACCATCCTCTCTTCTTAGCACTAACGGTTTTCAGCTGATTCTGGGGTGTCTTCCAAGCTGACAGTCATATCAGCTGCAGGTAACGATGCCTTTTGTCTCCTCCTTTCCAGTAGTTCTTGCTATTTTGTGTGTGTGACCCCAGTTGTGTTAATTACTGATGACATCCTTGACTTGCTCTCACTTTACTGTGGGTGATTTTGGTGTTTTGTCATTAAATATGATGCAGAAAGTTGGCTTGGGCATTATTTTACATGTTAAGTCCTCTCTTCCTATATTTCTTTGAGTTATTAGGATTTGGTGATGGGTTTTATTAAATGCCTTCTAGGCATTCTGTTATTACTTTGATTATTGCTTCTCTTTTTACCCTGGGGTCTCCTCCAGGAAAGTAAAGTATGTGTGTATTTGGTCTCCTGAGTATTTCTTCTGTGTCATATTTTCTCTGATTCTTGTGATCATTTTCATTCATGCTCTGATTTTAAAAAGTTTATCA
This sequence comes from Callithrix jacchus, assembly GCF_049354715.1. NCBI lineage: Eukaryota > Metazoa > Chordata > Mammalia > Primates > Cebidae > Callithrix > Callithrix jacchus. The sequence continues at coordinate 62,811,378 of NC_133506.1, forward strand.
TCTAATATGCTTTGCTCTGTATGTTTCTTTTCTTCAACTATTGTGTTTTTAATCTTTAGTCTAACTTATCTGACTTCAAATTATTTCTTCTTCATGCCTTCTTGCTCAACTTTCATAGGTATAAAATCTTGAATTTCAATGAGAATGCAAATTGGAGATTTTTCTGAAATCTCCATTTCTACCAGTAACTTTGTTTCATAGGTGCCTATTTACTTGGAATCTTCAGATGGTCCCCCTTTTATGATCTGCCAGAGCTTTCCAGATAATTCTAGAGAGTCTTCTGTGATTACCTATTTTTATAGAAGGAAGCTTGTGTTTGTCCAAGTCAGAAATTGAAAGGGATACTACTGGAGAACGTGTGGTTATCAGGTCATCTCTCTCTGTCTGTCTGTCTGTCTCTCTCTCTCTTTCTCTTTTTTTGATAGGCTCTCACTCTTTTGCCCAGGCTGGAGTGCAGTGACGTGATCATAGCTTACTGAATCTGCAGCCTCCCAAAGTGATGAAATTATAGGCATAAGCCATAGCACCCAGCCAGGTCATATCATTTATGCTCAGTTGAAGGAAGAAGAAAAATTTTTGCATCATCTGGGGTGAAAGTAAGGAAGGCACTAAAGCATAAAGTGCAATTTTGCCATTTTTTTTCTTTTCTTTTCTTTTGTGTATTTTGTTTTTATTGTTCTCATTGTTACTTTAGTGCCTGCTGGAAGGTGGCCTTGTCCTCCCCTTCTGCTTGCAGGATGGTCCCTGTTCTTATCATCTGGCCATGGCTGTTTCCCTTGTGTGGCCTTCTGTGCATGCAGGCAAGGAGAAGGAAGCACTAGCAGGCTTTTTGAAGCTGCTCATATCAGAGGCCTCAACCTAGCAGTCCAGTTACGCTTTTAAATGATGATTATTCTGTAATGTCCCCCTTTAATATTCTAAAATGAAATTCACCAGTCCATATATATTACTAAAAAAATCAACATAATGCCCTACCTATAATGTAGAGAAGAAATAAAAGGCAAATAGTTTCTAATAAAGTGACATCTCAGTGTGTAGATTCTGGAGCCTGATTCCACTAGAAGATCATTAGATGCTTGTGCATTAGTGGAGATTGCTGTATGTAAGCATGAGTGCTACAAATGAGACTGACTCACAGGTGCAGTGTTGAGAATTCAAATACCAGGCAGTGTTGACATCAGTGACTTTGAAATGCTGACAGCTCAGGCTAAACATTTTGAATAAAGCAAAGTACTGTCTTTCCTTAAGTTACATGTTAGTTGCATTCCTAGAATATCAGTGTATAATAGCAATGCTGTGTAAAACTGTTTTGTGTTTCTCTGTAAAACAGAGTTAGATTCTGGATGTAGGTTTTATAAACTATGTTCTCCCCTTCACGAGTGCTGTCAGATCACAAGGAGAGAAGGCAGAGGCAGGAAGTAGGCATGGCCGTCATATTTGCAAGGCTTGAGGCAAGAGTGTAGCGGGGGCCGTCTGTTTATTCACAATGTTCTGATATAATTAAATATTCTAGTAAAGGAGATCAAGTGTCAGGGATTTCAGATGACCTGGTAGGCTATACATTTAATTACAATAATTTTCTTACTCATTTTCATTTTTTCTGAGTAATGGGTGAATTTTATTTTTTCTTCTTAAGTTCCCCCAGTTCTACTTTAGTATTTTCTCATTTTTATGACTTTGCAATTTGCAATTCTTCTCGAAGATTAAAAATAAAGTAATGATATTCAAATATAATTTTAAAATAATTTTTCTTCAAAATATAAATTAAAGTCAGTAAAAAGTGTGAGATATATTTCATGTTTTTTAATTTTTTATTTTGAGAGACAGTGTCACACTCTGTCGTGCAGGCTGGAGTGTAATGGTGTGATCATGGCTCACTGCAGCCTCAAACTCCTGGCCTCAAATGATTCTCCTGCCTCAGCCTCCAGAGTTGCTAGGACTACAGGCATGTGCCACCATGGCTGGTTAATTTTTAAAAAACGTTTGTAGAGACAGGTACTCATTATGTTGCCTAGGGTGGTCTTGAACTCCTGGGCTGAAGCCTTCCTCCCATCCTGGCCTCCCAAAGTGCTGGGATTACAGGCATGAGCTACCATGCCTGTCCTGGTTTTTTTTTTTTTTTTAATTTTTTATTGCATTTTAGGTTTTGGGGTACATGAGCAGAACATGCAAGACAGTTGTGTAGGTACACACATGGCAGTGTGTTTTGCTTCCTTTCTCCCCTTCACCCACATTTGGCATTTCTCCCCAGGCTATCCCTCCCCACCTCCCCCTCCCACTGGCCCTCCCCTTTTTCCCCCAATAGACCCCAGTGTTTAGTACTCCCCTCCCTGTGTCCATGTGTTCTCATTTTTCATCACCCACCTATGAGTGAGAATATGCGGTGTTTAATTTTCTGTTCTTGTGTCAGTTTGCTGAGGATGATGTTCTCCAGATTCATCCATGTCCCTAAAAACGACACAAACTCATCATTTCTGATTGCTGCATAATATTCCATGGTGTATATGTGCCACATTTTTCCAATCCAGTCTATTATCAATGGGCATTTGGGTTGATTCCAGGTCTTTGCTATTGTAAACAGTGCTGCAATGAACATTCGTGTACATGTGTCCTTATAGTAGAACGATTTATAGTCCTTTGGATATATACCCAGTAATGGGATTGCTGGGTCAAATGGAATTTCTATTTCTAAGGCCTTGAGGAATCACCACACTGTCTTCCACAATGGTTGAACTAATTTACACTCCCAAACAATCCAAGATGGCTGATCACCAACATCCCGGGATTGCAGCTCTCAGTGAAGGCGCGGAGAACTAGAGGACGCCACACTTTCAGACAAATTCTAGTCACTCACGGAGCAGAAGATCCCCAGTGGAGGAAACACACGGGTCGCCAGCGCGACTCTTGTGGCCAGCGCAGCGGTTCCGCCGGCACCTCGGCGCGGCAGCTCTCGGAGCAGAGTAAACAGGTTTGGAGGACCTGCACGGGCCCCCAGCACAACACCAGAGCCCAGTGCAGCAGCTGTGACGGCACCTCGGGGTGGAAGCGCTCGGCGCAGAAGCTCTTGGTGCAGAGTAAATGGGACTGGCTCCCCTTCTTACCGAGGTTTGGAGCCCCGGGAAGGCAAAGTCGCCTACTATGGACACAAGAAGGAAGCCCGACAGGAGAATCCTGGGAAAAAAAGCACCATCAGTTTTAACGCCTCTGCTCTGGCCCTGGGAACTAACAACCTGGACGCCCACTCAAGAGATCTAATCTGAAAGTTAGTAAATTCAAAGATGACAGGAAGATAAATTTACAATGACGGGAAGAAACCAGCGTAAAAAAGCTGAGAACACTCAAAGTCAGAACGCCTCTCCCTCTAAAGATGATCACAGTTCTACACTGACAATGGAACAAGGCTTGATGGAGAAGGAGCGCATCCCAATGACAGAAGTACTCTTCAGGGAATGGATAATAACAAACTTCGGTGAGTTAAAAGAACATGTTGTAGCCCAACGTAAAGAAACTAGGAACTTTGAAAAAAGGTTTGATGAAATCCTATTGAGAATAGACAACTTAGAGAGGAGTATGAGTGAATTAATGGAACTGAAGAATACAATACAGGAACTCCGAGAAGTATGCACAGGTTTAAACACTCGAATTGTTCAAGCAGAAGAAGGGATATCAGAGGTCAAAGTCCAACTTAATGAAATAAAACGCGAAGAAAAGATTAGAGAAAAAAGGATAAAAAGGAATGAGCAAAGTCTCCAAGAAATGTGGGACAATGTGAAAAGACCAAATTTACGTTTGATAGGTGTACCTGAATGCGACGGAGAGAATGAATCCAAGCTGAAAAATACCCTTCAGGATATTATTCAGGAAAATGTTCCTAAACTACCAAAGCAGGTCAATATTCAACCCCAGGTAATACAGAGAACACCACAAAGATATTCCTCAAGAAGAGCAACCCCAAGGCACATAATCATTAGATTCACCAGGGTTGAAACGAAGGAGAAAATACTAAGGGCAGCCAGAGAGAAAGGTCAGGTTACCCACAAAGGCAAGCCTATCAGACTTACAGCAGATCTCTCAGCAGAAACTCTACAAGCCAGAAGAGAGTGGGGGCCAATATTCAACATCCTCAAAGAACAGAACTTTCAGCCCCGAATTTCATATCCAGCCAAACTAAACTTCAAAACTGAAGGAAAAATAAAATCTTTTATGAACAAGCAAGAACTCAGAGATTTTATTATCACCAGGCCTGCTTTACAAGAGCTTTTGAAAGAAGCATTACACACAGAAAGAAATAACCAGTATTAGCCTTTCTAAAAATATACCAAAAAGTAAAGAGCACCAACATAAAGAAGAATTTACACCAACGAATGGATAAAAGAGCCACTTAACATCAAATGGCAGTAACCCTAAATTTAAATCGACTAAATCCCCCAATCAAAAGACACAGCCAAAACCCAACGGCATGTTACATCCAGACCTGTTTCACAGGCAAAGATACACAAAGACTCAAAACAAAGGGATGGAGAAAGATTTACCAACCAAATGGAGAGCAAAAATAAATAATAAATAAATAAAAAGCAGGAGTTGCAAATCCCGTATCGGATAAAATAGATTTTAAAGCAACAAAGATACAGTGGTAAAATGATCAATGCAACAACAAGAGCTAACAATCCTAACACCCAGCACCCAGATATATAAAGACTTAGACTCAATGAGACAGAAAATTAATAAGGATATCAAGGACTCGAACTCAGATCCGGAACAAGTAAACTTAATAAATATTTATAGAGCGCCTCACGTCAAATACACAAAATATACATACTTGTCAATACCACATCACACCTACTCATAAGTTTAAATGAAACATTGATTGGCCATTATTAATACCCAATTTTTTTCAGAATAAAGCAATATTTCCGTTTACTCTCCCTCTTTCTCTTCCTCTTTCTTCCTCTCCTTTACTTTTTTATTTTTTTATTTTTTCTTTCCTTCTCTCAAAAAAAAGAAATCAACTTGTAAAAAAAAAAAAATTTACACTCCCACCAACAGTGTAAAAGTGTTCCTTTTTCTCCACATCCTCTCCAGCATCTGTTGTCTCCAGATTTTTTAATGATCGCCATTCTAACTGGCGTGAGATGGTATCTCAATGTGGTTTTGATTTGCATCTCTCTGATGACCAGTGACGATGAGCATTTTTTCATATGACTGTTGGCCTTATATATGTCTTCTTTCGTAAAGTGTCTGTTCATATCCTTTGCCCACTTTTGAATGGGCTTGTTTGTTTTTTTCCTGTAAATCCATTTGAGTTCTTTGTAAATTCTGGATCTCAGCCCTTTGTCAGATGGGTAAACTGCAAAACTTTTTTCCCATTCTGTTGGTTGCCAATTCACTCTAGTGACTGTTTCTTTTGCCGTGCAGAAGCTGTGGAGTTTCATTAGGTCCCATTTGTCTATTTTGGCTTTTGTTGCCGATGGTTTTGGTGTTTTGTTCATGAAGTCCTTGCCTACTCCTATGTCCTCGATGGTTTTGCCTAGATTTCCTTCTAGGGTTTTGACGGTGCCAGGTCTTATGTTTAAGTCTTTAATCCATCTGGAGTTAATTTTAGTGTAAGGTATCAGGAAGGGGTCCAGTTTCTGCTTTCTGCACATAGCTAGCCAGTTTTCCCAACACCATTTGTTAAACAGGGAATCCATTCCCCATTGCTTGTTTTTGTCAGTTTTATCAAAGATTGTATGGTTGTAGATATGTTGTGTTGCCTCTGATGCCTCTGTTCTGTTCCATTGGTCTATATCTCTGTTTTGGTACCAGTACCATGCTGCTTTGATTACTGTAGCCTTGTAGTACAGTTTGAAATCCAGTAGTGTGTTGCCCCTCGCTGTGTTCTTTTTGCTTAGAATTGACTTGGCTATGCGGGCTCTCTTTTGGTTCCATATGAAGTTCATGGTGGTTTTTTTCCAGTTCTGTGAAGAAATTCAATGGTCGCTGGATGGGAATAGCGTTGATTCTGTAAATTACTTTGGGCAGTATAGCCATTTTCACGATATTAATTCTTCCTAACCATGAACATGGAATGTTTCTCCATCTGTTTGTGTCCTCTCTGACTTAGTTGAGCAGTGGTTTGTAGTTTTCCTTGTAGAGGTCCCTTACATTCCTTGTGAGTTGTATTCCAAGGTATTTTATTCTTTTTGTAGCAATTGTGAATGGCAGTTCGTTCTTGATTTGGCTCTCTTTAAGTCTGTTATTGGTGTAGAGGAAGGCTTGTGATTTTTGCACATTGATTTTATATCCTGAGACTTTGCTGAAGTTGCTTATCAGTTTCAGGAGTTTTTGGGCTGAGGCGATGGGGTCTTCTAGGTATACTATCATGTCGTCTGCAAATAGAGACAATTTGGCTTCCACCTTTCCTATTTGAATACCCTTTATTTCTTGTTCTTGCCTGATTGCTCTGGCTAGAACTTCCAGTACTATATTGAATAGGAGTGGTGAAAGAGGGCATCCTTGTCTAGTGCCGGATTTCAAAGGGAATGCTTCCAGTTTTTGCCCATTCAGTATGATATTGGCTGTTGGTTTGTCATAAATACCTTTTATTACTTTGAGATACATTCCATCGATACCGAGTTTATTGAGGGTTTTTAGCATAAAGGGCTGTTGAATTTTGACAAATGCCTTCTCTGCGTCAATTGAGATAATCGTGTGGTTTTTGTTTTTGGTTCTGTTTATGTGGTGAATTACGTTTATAGACTTGCATATGTTGAACCAGCCTTGCATCCCTGGAATGAATGCTACTTGATCATGATGGATAAGTTTTTGGATTTGCTGTTGCAATCGGCTTGCCAATATTTTATTGAAGATTTTTGCATCTATGTTCATCATGGATATTGGCCTGAAGTTTTCTTTTCTTGTTGGGTCTCTGCCGGGTTTTAGTATCAGGATGATGTTGGTCTCATAAAATGATTTGGGAAGGATTCCCTCTTTTTGGATTATTTGGAATAGTTTCAGAAGCAATGGTACCAGCTCCTCTTTGTGTGTCTGGTAGAATTTGGCTGTGAACCCGTCTGGATCTGGGCTTTTTTTGTGTGGTAGGCTCTTAATTGCTGCCTCGACTTCTGACCTTGTTATTGGTCTATTCATAGTTTCAGCTTCCTCCTGGTTTAGGCTTGGGAGGACACAGGTGTCCAGGAATTTATCCATTTCTTCCAGGTTTACTAGTTTATGTGCATAGAGTTGTTTGTAATATTCTCTGATGATAGTTTGAATTTCTGTGGAATCTGTGGTGATTTTCCCTTTATTATTTTTTATTGCATCTATTTGGTTGTTCTCTCTCTTCTTTTTAATCAATCTGGCTAGTGGTCTGTCTATTTTGTTGATCTTTTCAAAAAACCAGCTCTTGGATTTATTGATTTTTTGAAGGGTTTTTCGTGTCTCAATCTCCTTCAGTTCAGCTCTGATCTTAGTTATTTCTTGTCTTCTGCTGGGTTTTGAGTTTTTTGATCTTGCTTCTCTAGCTCTTTCAATTTTGATGATAGGGTGTCAATTTTGGATCTCTCCATTCTTCTCTTATAGACACTTATTGCTATATACTTTCCTCTAGAGACTGCTTTAAATGTGTCCCAGAGATTCTGGCATGTTGTGTCTTCGTTCTCATTGGTTTCGAAGAACTTCTTTATTTCTGCCTTCATTTCATTGTTTACCCAGTCAACGTTCAAGAGCCAGTTGTTCAGTTTCCATGAAGCTGTGCGGTTCTGGGTTGGTTTCTGAATTCTGAGTTCTAACTTGATTGCACTGTGGTCTGAGAGGCTGTTTGTTATAATTTCAGTTGTTTTGCATTTGCTGAGCAGTGCTTTACTTCCAATTATGTGGTCAATTTTAGAGTAGGTGTGATATGGTGCTGAGAAGAATGTATATTCTGTGGATTTGGGGTGGAGAGTTCTGTAAATATCTATAAGGTTTGCTTGCTCCAGGTCTGAGTTCAAGCCGTGGATATCCTTGTTAATTTTCTGTCTGGTTGATCTGTGTTATATTGACAGTGGAGTGTTAAAGTCTCCCACTATTACTGTGTGGGAGTCTAAGTCTCTTTGTAAGTCTTTAAGAACTTGCCTTATGTATCTGGGTGCTCCTGCATTGGGTTTATATATGTTTAGGATCATTAGCTCTTCTTGTTGTATTGATTCTTTTACCATTATGTAATGGCTTTCTTTGTCTCTTTTGATCTTTGTTGCTTTAAAGTCTATTTTATCAGAGATGAGAATTGCAACTCCTGCTTTTTTTCGCTCTCCATTTGCTTGGTAAATCTTCCTCCATCCCTTTATTTTGAGCCTTTGTGTATCCTTGCCTGTGAGATGGGTTTCCTGGATACAGCACACTGATGGGTTTTGGATTTTTATCCAATTTGCCAGTGTGTGTCTTTTGATTGGTACATTTAGTCCATTTACATTTAGGGTTAATATTGTTATGTGTGAATTTGATACCGCCATTTTGATGCTAAGTGGCTGTTTTGCCCTTTAGTTGTTGTAGATTCTTCATTATGTTGATGCTCTTTAGCATTTAGTGTGATTTTGGAATGGCTGGTGCTGGTTGTTCCTTTCTATGTGTAGTGCCTCTTTCAGGAGCTCTTGTAAAGCAGGTCTGGTGGTTAGAAAATCTCTGTGTACTTGCTTGTTCGCAAAGGATTTTATTTTTCCTTCACTTCTGAAGCTCAGTTTGGCTGGATATGAAATTCTGGGTTGAAAGTTCTTTTCTTTAAGAATGTTGAATATTGGCCCCCACTCTCTTCTGGCTTGTAGAGTTTCTGCCGAGAGATCTGCTGTGAGTCTGTTGGGCTTCCCTTTGTGGGTGACCTGACCTTTGTCTCTGGCTGCCCTTAGTATTTTCTCCTTTATTTCAACCTTGTTGAATCTGACGATTATGTGCCTTGGGGTTGCTCTTCTTGCAGAATATCTCTGTGGTGTTCTCTGTATTTCCTGCATTTGAGTGTTGGCCTGTCTTTCTAGGTGGGGGAAATTTTCCTGGATGATGTCCTGAAGATTATTTTCCAGCTTGGATTCATTCTCTTCGTCACATTCTGGTACGCCTATCAAACGTAGGTTAGGTCTCTTCACATAGTCCCACATTTCTTGAAGCCTTTGTTCATTCCTTTTTGCGCTTTTTTCTCTGATCTTGGTTTTTTGTTTTATTTCATTGAGTTGATCTTCAACTTTAGATATTCTTTCTTCTGCTTGGTCAATTCGGCTATTGAAAGTTGTGCATGCTTCGCTAAGTTCTCGTATTGTGTTTTCAGCTCCTTTAATTCATTCATATTCCTCTCTAAGTTATCCATTCTTGTTATAATTTCCTCAAATCTTTTTTCATATCTTTTTTCAAGGTTCTTAGTTTCTTTGCATCGATTTAATACATGTTTTTTAGCTCACAAACGTTTCTCATTATCCACCTTCTGAAGTCTAATTCCGTCATTTCATCACAGTCATTCTCTGTCCAGCTTTTTTTCTTTGCTGGTGAGGAGTTTTGGTCCTTTCTAGGAGGCGAGGTGTTCTGGTTTCAGGTGTTTTCCTCCTTTTTGCGCTGGTTTCTTCCCATCTTTGTGGATTTATCCACCTGTCGTCTGCGTAGTTGCTGACTTTTCGATTGGGTCTCTGAGTGGACATCCGGATTGTTGGTGATGAAGTATTTCTGTTACTTGGTTTTCCTTCTACCAGTCTAGCCCCTACGCTGTACAACTGCTGAGGTTCACTCCAGGCCCTGGTTGTCTGGGGTGCACCTATAGCAGCTGCGGAAAAGCGAGGGATGCTACCAGTTTCTTTTTCTGCTATTTTTGTCCCAGAATGATGCCTGCCAAATGTCAGTCTTTTGGATATAGATGGGTCAGGGAGCTGCTTGAGGAGACAGTCTGTACTTTGTAGGAGCTCAAGTGCTGAGCTGTGAGCTCTGTTGTTCATTCAGGGCTGATAGGCTTTAAAAAAAACCTTTTTACCTCAGATGCTCTGTCTGGGGGTGGGTTGAGGCTTTTGTTGTGAGTGTCCGCCTCGCTGTCCTGCCCAGTTAGGAGGCAGTCAGATCACTATTTGCCTGCCGAGGCTCCACCCTGCTGGTGTGAGGTTCGCCCTGTTGCTGCAGGCTCTGCCCTTCTGCTGCGGTCTCCGCCCTGTTGCCACGGTCTCCGCCCAGTTGCCACGGGCTACGCCCTGTAGCGGAGTGTCTCTGTTGTATCGGGTTGCTTCGGCAACGGCAGGCTACGTCAGCAATGGGAGTGTACCTGAGTGCAGGCTGATTGCCTCGGTAATGGGGGACGCCCCTCCCCCGCGGAGCTGCGCTTTAAGAAAACCTCCTCACCGGGAGGGTTTGGAATCGCCATTTTGTTTGTCGCACTGCGCTAGCCCAAATGCTTTGTCCCTGGGATTTCCTGGGCTGGCTCACTGCCCAAGTCCCGTTCAGTCTCAAGTTTAGTCCTCCCAGGTCTCAGTTTGCCGGTTCAACAGGGCACCCGTATCAGTGCGCTTTTGTATGGAGCGCTGTGGAGCGCCTCTGCGCTCCAGTGCAGGCCGGAACCGCACCGTCTGCTGGCTACACCAGCCGAGACCTCTGCCTGGCGTCCCACGTCTCTTTTATACCTGGGAATTTTCCCGTTCTGTGGGCAGCTAAGATCCGTCTGGAAATGCGTTTCTGACTCACCCTCTCCACGCATCCAGTGAAAGCTTCAATCCTGGGTTGTTCTCACAGCACCATCTTGAGTCCTCTGTTTTTTGTTTTTTTTTGAGATGGAGTTTCGCTCTTGTTATCCAGGCTGGAGTGCAATGGTGCGATCTCGGCTCACTGCAACTTCCGCCTCCTGGGTTCAGGCAATTCTCCTGCCTCAGCCTCCTGAGTAGCTGGGATTGCAGGCATGCGCCACCATGCCCAGCTAATTTTTTGTATTTTTAGTAGAGACAGGGTTTCACCATGTTGACCAGGATGGTCTTGATCTGTTGACCTTGTGATCCACCCGCCTCGGCCTCCCAAAGTGCTGGGATTACAGGCTTGAGCCACCGCACCCGGCCTGTCCTGCTTTTAAAATTTTAATTAAATGTATTAATATTTCATGTTTTTTATTTTGCAGTAATTGTAGATTCTTCACATGCAGTTGTAAGAAATATTACAGGTAGATCCCCTGTACCCTTTACCCAGTTTCCCTGTACTGACGACATCTTGTCAAATGATAATATAATATCACAACCAGGATATTAACATTGAATCATGACCTTATAGAACATTTCCACCACCAGAAGCGTCCCTGATATCACCTCATATGACCCCTTTATAGCCACACCCAATTCCTTCTTCCTACCCAGTTAGCCCTTGGCAGTCACAATAGTTTGTTTTTCATTCCTATCATTTTGTTATTTCAAGAATGTTATGTAAATGGAATGGTACACACAAAAGTGTATACACTTTTGGGGTTGGCTTTTTTTCACTCAGCATAATCCTCTGGATGTTCATCCAGTTTGTTACATGTATCAAAGTTTGTTCCTTTCTTATTTCTTCCTGCATTTCATGGTAGGGATGCACCACTGTTTGTTCAACTGCTCACCTGTTGAATCTGAGTCATTGCCAGTTTTTTGCTGTTATGAATAAAGCTGTTATAAACATCATGTACAGATTTGTGTGAACATTTTGTGGGAGCATTTCTCTGGGGAAGATGCCCAGGAGAGCAGTTGCTGGGTCACAGGGCAGTTGCATGTTTCGTTTTTTAAGAAATTGCCAAATTGTATTTCCAGTGTGACCGTATCATTTTACATTCCCACCAGTAATCTACAACTGCTCCAGCTTTTCTGCATCCTCGCCAGCATTTGGTACTGTAGTGACTCTTTTTTATTTTAGTCATTTGGATAGTTGTGTCATGACAGTTGTCATTTTTTAAGTTTGCATTCTCCTAATGGTTTATGGTGTTGAACATGTTCTCATGTGCTTGTGAGCTTGTGATCTGTATATCCTCTTCAGTGAAATGTTTATTCAAGTTTTCTACCCATTTTCTAATTGGATACTGTAATTTTTTTTTTAACTGTTGAATTCTGCGAGTTCTTTATATACACTAGAAACTAGTTCTTTATTTAATATGTGGTCTGCAAATATGTTCTTCCAGTCTCTCTTTTATCTTTTCAACCTCATAATAGGGTTGAAGTACTATAAATATTACTTCATAAAGTAAATTGGGAAGTATTCCTAACTTTTGTTTTTTTCTGGAAGAAATTAGATAAAGTTTATGTTAATTCTTCATTAAATATTTGGTAGAATTCTGAGTGAAATCTTCTATGCTTAGAGGTTTTCTTTTTTTTTCTTGGTGCGAAAGGGTGAGTTTAAAAAATTTCAAATTCAAATTTCCCTAATTGTTCTAGGGCTATTCATATTACCTGTTTCATATTGAGTGACTTGTATTTTTCAAGCCGTTGGTCCATGTCTTTTGTCAAATTTTATGTGCGTAGAGTTATTCATAGCATTCTCCTTTATCCTTTAGAGTCTGTGGGGTCTATGGTGTTATTCCTAGTTCCATACCTACCATTGGTAATCTGTATTTTCTTTCTCTTTTTTTTGTCAATTTTATACATTTTTTTCTGAACCAGCTATTTGTCTCCCTAGTTTTCCTCCATTGTTTTTGTTTCCCATTTCACTGAGTTCTGTTCTTCTTTATTATTTCCTTATCTGAAAAACAGAGCTAGTCTTACCTATCTCCCACAGTGTGAGAATTAAGTGAAATGACAAATACATGTACCTAAGACAGAGCAGAAGTACAGATTTTTTTTTTGTAAGGTGTGATTTCCCTCCCTGAGCTATCTCCCTTAATGGAATCCCCTACTTAGGAATCATGGCAGTTAAAAAAAAATCTACCTGCCTTAGTGTGGAGTATCTTGCCCAATGTTGTAACCTTTGCTTTCTTAAGATTTTTCTTTTTTTAAAAGTCACACTTGACTCATGTTATGTCTAGGTTTACATATACATAAATTTGAGATGAATAAGAATACTCCTCCACCACCATGGCTCCTGCTGCAAACACTGCAGGGATTCATTAATATTCCAGAACCACCTGTTGGGATGGGAAGAAAAAAAATGGAAAATGGAACTTGGTGCCTCTGGCAAAGTGTAAGAATATATTCTATTCATCCTATCTGAAACCAGTTTAACAGATTGAATCATTTGTGTGATCTGTTATCAAAACCCCTCCCAGCTTTGCACTCCGTATTCCTGAGAAGGCCCATCTCCACTGGGGCAGTGGGTGGTATAACCCAGAAAGGCGCACAGTGTTCAGACGTGGTCCCTTTTGTTTCAAAGACAAGGAAGAGAGATGTGAAGTGTTTCTTCGGGCTGTATGTGTGAATATTCTATATGGGAATATATAATCTTGTAACCCTAATCATCAACTGTTATGAATAATTTGTAACCCTAACCATTAACTGTTGTGAATGGTGTTATTTGTATGTAATCTTATAACCCTAACCATCAACCATTATGAATTACACCAGTTATTCATAACATAAGATTATATATTATAACCCTAACTGGTGTTATTTATAACAGTTGATGGTTAGGGTTATAAGATTATGTATTAATAACACCATATGGAATATTCACACATTATATATCAGATTATGATTATATAGATTATATATTAATATATTAATTATTATAGATATCTATTATATATAGAATATTCACACATTATATATAAGATTATATATTAACACCATATAGAATATTTATACATTATATATAAGCATTACTTCATATATTTATAAATATTATAAATGTAAACATTTTACAAATATATGTATATATTTTTGTATTATAAATATAACAAAATATATTATAAAATACATATTATATGTAACCTGTGTATGTATAATAAAGCCACACTTCCAATTTCAATCCAACCACTCAGGGTTCTTTCTAGCCTTGCCTCTTTCTCTGTTTGTAACCATCATCTCTGGTAGTAGTGAGAAACGTGGCTCTCATTATCCTCAATTTATGTGCCTCTTTGCTCAATCAATATAGTTAATTTTCCCACCTGCCACCTGCACCCAACTCCCCATTCCCCACCCTCCAGCCTCACTGACCAACCCAGGCTTCTGCATGGCTCCATAACATCCTTTCACTGCCCCATACTCAGCTACCATGTTGATCCTTTGCCCTGGGAAGGGAAAGAAAATTGGGTGCTGGAGCTTTTAAAAAATATATTATAAATTTTAAAAAACTATATTATAAAACCAATTCAATGTGGTTCTTCTAGTGGTTTACATTATCAAAAAGCAGGATCTCCTGCTTTCTTTGTTGAGAAAGGTACTTATTGCCTAGGAATGTTTTGTTTTAGATTTTAAGAGAGAGAGTCCCACTATGTTGCCCAGGCTAGTCTCACTCCTGGGTTCAAGCCATCCTCCTGCCTCAGGTCCCAGAGTAGCTGGAAATATGGGTGTGAGCCACTGCACCTGCCATGTTGCCTAGGGGGCGGATGAGAAATGCTTTCTCTGCAGGTAACATGGTCAGGTTCCAGTACCCCACACTCCCTTATGGAAGAGGAGAAAGGGAAAGAATTGTAGAATCCCACCATAGAACAAGTTTTGTGTTCCAGAGGAAAGTTCTGCTTTTCTGGTTCTGTACAATCATCATATTGAATGGAAGGGAAGCTGGAGGTCTTTCCACTGAATTCATGGAATATTAGAGTTCCAGCCCTTAAACTTGGGCGTGACCTTATGAAGTTTTCAAGTTTGTCAGTGGAAAATATGATCAGATCTCTTATGCTCCTTTTCCTGGCTGCTGACACACAGTAGATTCTTGGTGTTGTGTGTTCTCTTTTCCTAAAAGTTTGTGCGTGTTACTGAGTTTGCCATTGAATTGTCTTTGCATGTTGATTTCTACTTCAAAAAGTAGTTTAATACTGTGAAAGTACTGTTTCTAAGCAAATTACAGTACAGATGGTCAGAGTAGAATTATACACTCTTGATACTTCCCTCTTCCCCCACAACAGTGGAATATTGCTAATATTTTCTCAGTGATGTTTGGATGGGACATTTATCCTTATTTGATCAGTCTCAAAAGGCAGCCCAATTATGGTGATTTTATACTGTGGATTTTGGTTTTGGAACATTAAGCCAAGAAGATTACAATAAATTAAATCAAATTTGTTTATGTATTCATTTGAGATTGGATCTTGGTCTGTCACCCAGGCTGCAGTGCAGTGATATGACCATGGTCCACTGCAGCCTTGACTTCCTGGTCCCAAGTGATCCTCCCACCTCAGCCTCCCGAATAGTCTGGAGGAACCCCAGGCATGCACCACCATGCCTGGGTACTTTTTTTATTTTTGTAGAGACAGTCTTACTATGTTTCTCAGGCTGGTCTTGAACTCCTGGGCTCAAGCGATCCTCCTGCCTTGGCCTCATAAAGCGCTGGGACTACAGGTGTGAGCCACCATGCCTGGCCCCAACATATAATGATTTACATTGCAGGGAATTACATTAGGAACCATGTATCGGTGAGCAGAAAATAAGACTTACACATAGTCAATGCAGTAACGAGAAGACTGTAAGAAAAGTCTGTATAAGAGAGGGCATAGGTATGGCTTTGTTCTGTCCTCTTGGCCACATCCTGGCTGTGTGGCCTTAAGCAAATTAACACACCAACTACAACCATTCCTTCTGCTGGGAGGAGCCAAGTTTGTGGGAGTGGAAAAGTCACTGAAAAGAAGCCAAACTCTAGGACCTTACTGTAGAAAGGGCCTACACACCATACCGTAGAAAGGATCCTAGAGTTTGGCTTATTTTGGCTCTTGGGGATCATTGTGTCTCCTTGCAAACCATTCCTTTAAAAATCTGTTCTCTCAAATTCTAGTATTTTATCAGGTAAACATTTTCTAAATTTTATCCTTTTTTTTTTTTTTTTTTTTTTGGAACAAGTAAGGCAGTTTACTTATTCAACATGTAAAGGGTTACAGTGAAAAGTTTTGCTCCTGCCCCCTTTCCCAGCCACCGAGTGCACCCACCAGTGGTGGGCGATGTGGGATCTGTCTAGAGCTCTTCAGTGTGTCTGGAAGCAAAGGGATATCCTCTTACCTTTCTGTGTGCAAATGGCAGCATAAATGGACACACCATTCTGCGTTTGGGCTTTTTCTCTTTTCAGTGTATTTTGGAGATCATTCCTATCATTCCATAAAGAGCCTCCTTGTTCTTGTCCCCATCTCTCTGGCACATGTTTTATGATTTCTCAATGGCTACTAATAGCAGTTCACAGCCTAGTTCACAAGTTATCTCAGTGTTTGGGGTTTAATTTCCCTGAGCTAGGATATTTAAATTCATTAGGTGGTTTCCTTGGACTTTAGTTTCCTGCCACTAAGGTTTGGGCTACACTTTGCAAATGGCAAAGGCCATTTTTGGGTGTATATGCCTGAGGTAAGACAGAAAAACAAAGCTGAAAGAGCATCCAGAGGGTTTGCCTTCACTGTTGTAAACCACCCAGCTCCTTTTCAGGGCTAGCTTTTCAGACCGCTGTCTGAGGTTTCTGTCCACTCCTGTTCAGCCACAGCTGAGTGCCCTATTTTCAGTTTCTATATACACACTTATGTTTTCCTGAGCATACCAAGAACACCTGAAAGTTACACTGGTTTATTTAGGAACTGCCCCTTTCTTCTTTGGTCTGTCAGTTACTCATTTGGGGTCAGACTCACAATTCTGCCAGTGTTTTAGCCTGTTGGAGAGTGTCATGTGTGACTTTGGACAAGCTGCTTAGTCACTCTCAGCTAGTTTCCTCATCTACAAGCTGGTATTAATCATGTCCATCACAGAGAATTGTGACAAGCAAATGAAATGACACATCTGATGAACCAAGAGCAGAGCCTGAAATATATATGTTTTTATAAAATGTGATTTTTCCCTCAAATCATCTTCCTTAACAGAATATCCTACTTAGGAATTACGGCAAAACAAAAACAAAATTTAAAAAGTCTACCTGCCTTTGACTCTGGGGCATCTTTGAAGACTCTTCAAGTTTTGCTTTCTTTCTTTTTTTTTAATTCCTTTAGAAGGTTTTTTAAAATTAAGTCTTTATGTTACTTTATTTATTTATTATTTTGTTTTTTTGAGACAGAGTTTCACTCCATTGCCCAGGCTAGAGTGCAGTGGAATGATATTGGCTCACTGCAACCTCTGCCTCCTGGGTTCAAGCAATTCTCGTACCTTAGCCTCCTGAGTAGCTAGGATTACAGGCACACATCACCAAGCCCAGCTAATTTTTGTATTTTTATTGGAGATGGGTTTTCAGCATGTGGCCAGGCTGGTCTCAAACTCCTGACTTCAAATGATCCACCCATCTTGGCCTCCCAAAGTGCTGAGATTACAGACGTGAGCCACCACACCGTGCCCCTTTTATTTTATTTTATTTTTCTGCAACAGGGTCTTACTCTGTTGTCTAGGCTGGAATGTGGTGGTGCAATCATGACTCACTGCAGCCTCGAACTCCTGGGCTCAAGCAACCCTCCCAGCCCAGCCTCCTGAGTAGCTGGGACTAGAGGTGGGCACCTTCATGCCTAGCTAAATTTTGTTTGTAGAGATGGAGTGTCACTATGTTTGTTGCCCAGGCTGATCTTGAACTCATGTTCAAGCAATCTTTCTGCCTTAGCCTCCCAAAGTACTGGGATTACAGGCATGAGCCACCAGGCGTAGCCTGAGTCTTATTTTTTTTTAGAGTTTCCATATACACCCTTTCCCTATACATGTACAGCCTCTTCCATTATCAACATTCCCCCACCAGAGTGGTACAATGATATGACAGATGATATCACCCGAAGTCCATAGTTTAAGTTTGGATTCACTTTTGGTGTTGTACGTTCTGTGGATTTGAATGAATGTATAATACTACATATGTGCAACTGTAATATCACACAGAGTAGTTTCACTGACCCCAAATCCTCTGTGCTCTGTCCATTCATCCCTCCCTCATCCCTAGCTCCCTGGAAACCACTGATCTTTTTACTGTCCCATAGTTTTGCCTTCCTGGAATGTCATATAGTTGGAATCATACAGTATGTGGACTTCTTAAATTGCCTTCTTTCACTTAGTAATACATATTTAAGGTTCCTCCATGTTTTTTCATGTCTTAATAGTTCATTTCTTTTTAGCACTGAATAATATTCCATTTTCTGGATGTACCACAGTGTATTTATCCATTCCTCTACTGAAAGACATCTTGGTTGCTTTCAAGTCTTGGCAATTAGAATAGAGCTGCTATAAATATTTGTGAAGTTTTGTTTTAAGGTATCATGTTTTTTCTCCCCCAACTTACCATCACTTATCAACTAGTTCTTTTTTTGATCAAAATTAAATTTTTCCATTTTTGGTTCCAACTAGTAAAACTAGGCCATATTTTGACTTAATAGATGAAAGAATATTCCAGTTAGCTGCAGAAATTCAGAGACAAGCATGTTGCCCCAGGAAGTAAGGGAACTTCATATTATTGCTAGAGGTGTACTCATTTGCTACAAGTGGAGGAGCTGTGGGGTGACGGGCAGAAGACTTTCATCAAAGTCCTTTCCAACCCTGATGGGGTTGCTATTAAGGTCAAATGACTATTCTTGGGTACATTTTCTTGTATGCTCCCATGTGGGTAGCTCTATGCCAGGCCCTTGAGTTATAAGATAGACAAAGTCCCTGATGGTTCCCAAACCTGCATCTGTGGTCCCAACTTGCCCCTTGTACTCCAGAAACACTCCTCCCACTGTTTGCTGAAAATGTCTGGTGAATGTTCTGCAAGTGTATTCATTTATTCCTTCATACATATTTCGTGTCTACTATGTTCCAGGCATCTTTCTGGGTGCTAGGGATGCAGCAATTAACAACAAAAAAAGTCCCTGCTCTCATGGATTTTACGTTTCATTCTCAGCATGTCTTGACCAAACTCATCATCCTCATTTCATTATACAGTTGTTTATCTGCTTCCTCTAGCATCTGGATTTGTCCTAACTGAAGTGGCATTTCTCAGTCCCCCAGATACATTCTAATGTTATCTTTATTAACTTCCTTTCTCTCAACATGTAATTGTCATTTGCAGTTGCATCTTACACTTATTTTTATTTCTTCTGCATTCTCCTGACTTCACCCAGTGTAGTCTCTCTTACCTAAAGCACAGTAGTTTCCTGACTTGAGTTGCTGCTGGTCATTAGTGCTTACTCTCTCATCCTGTGTGAGTAGGATCATTTTCGGCCAATCAATTGAAAAAGTTGGCTAAACCAAGGAAATCTAAAAAAATTAAGCATATATTTTAAACATTTTATTTTCACCCAAAAGATATAAGTGCACATTCGCTCACTCATTTTTAGTTATAGGCAAGACATTGTCTTTCAGTGGTCTTATAGATTGAAATTTTTAAAAACATCTTTCAGGCTGGGCGCAGTGGCTTGTGCCTGTAATCCCAGCACTTTGGGAGGCTAAGGCGGGTGGATCATGAGGTCAGGAGTTCAAGACCAGCCTGGCCAACGTGAAGAAACCCTGTCTCTACAAAAAATTAGCTGGGCATGGTGGCACATGCCTATAATCTCAGCTACTTGGGAGGCTGAGGCAGGAGAATCACTTGAACCCAGGAGGCAGAGGGTACAGTGAGCCAAGATCGCGCCATTACACTCCAGCCTGGGGAACTTCATCTCAAAAAAAGAAAAATCTTTCCATTCTTATAATACATCTCCTATGATTTCCAGTTTTAGTTTTTTTAAACATGAGAGAACAAAAATACTTAAGAGGAAGACTAAATGCTGAATCCTTTCACGTTTGCAAATATTCCCCTAATCTTTCATAATTGCTTCAGCCATTTTTAGTGACTCACCTTCATTCAGTCTTTTTAAACCATTCATCGTGGCTTTTGAGGAAGCAATGTCTCTCCCTCTTTGCACTCATATTTCATTAGTTTATGTACAAAGTTATGGAAATAAAATTGCAAGTACAACTAGCATAAATAGGCTTGGGAACAAATATGCCTGACTCTTAGTATGAAGACAACCCACATGATGGCAGCAGAAGTGCCCAGGTGTCCCAGAGAGGAGACTACCAGCCAAAAGTGCTCATCTTGCCAAGGGTATCAGTCATTGTGTCCTATGAACATGGGGTGCATTTGTTATTCTGGTGAATTGATTATCTGTAAAATATTCAGTAGAGGGTGCATAAGAGAGCAACTTCTGTATTACCAGAGTAATCTTCCTAAGCCACAGCTGTCACTAGACCACTCCTCTGCTCAAAAACCTTTCAAGCACTCCTCACTGGGTCAGGGGCCAATGACAACATCTTGCCCTGTGATCTATGGCTGTCTTACCTCCCTCCCCTGTTTGTGCCTTCACTGTGACCTTTTCACAATCAAGTCTTTGTTCACTCTGGTGAACAAAGATGGGGCCTGCTGCTCGGGCCTTGTATGCTAGGCCGTGCATGTCCAAGCCAAGCCCCTCCCTCCCTGCTGCCCACCCCGCTTCCACCAATGCAGACCTTGATGGACATGCCATTCACCTGGAAAGGACCAGCTCATAGTAGCACCTCCTTTAAAAAGCCTTTCTTGAGCTCCTTACAACAGGACATGCTTTTTCCTTTAATAACCCTTCTCCATACCCCATGTGTATTTCTGTTAAATCACTGCCATATCCCGCCTATACTGCATTTCTTGCCTAATAACTCTCTGTTGCTGTGAGGGGAACCCAGCTCACTGGACCTGCTGGCTGCTCATTCAGCAAGCAGGCACCTCTTGAGTATGGGCCTGTCCCCTTTAACTCCTCTTCTTCACAGCCTGTGTCTTTGTGAGTTCACCAGGCTCCCCCAGGCTTCAGTCATGCTAACTGATTCAGAGTGAGGACATGGCTCTTTTGAGGTTGGAAGTTGGAAGTCATACATCAAGTCCTAAAGGCTTATCTGCTTGCCTCCCTTGACTTTTTCTAAAAACAGCTTTATTGATAATAATTTACATGCCATAAAATTCACCCATTTACAGTGTACAATCCAATTAATTTTAGTTAATTGACTGAATTACAACCATCATCACAGATGAGTTTTAAGACATTCCTCTGACTCCAGAAATACCTGCTGCTGCTCTTTCCACTCAATATCTGTTTCTACCACCAGCTCCAGGCAACCACTAATCTGCTTTTTATCCATGTAGCTCCTCCCTTGACTGTCCCCGCCACTTCCCCAGAATTGGAATGTTTTCTGACCTAATGTGTGAGCTGTTTGCCTAAGGAACTTTTCTTCTGATTCCGTTACATACCTTTGTGATCTTCCCTTTCACTCATTCTTCCCATGTTCAGGTTTCTCTTGGTTTTCCTTGTTGTGTGAACCTTGTCTCTGTTCACTGAGTTGGCCTTTGGCTTGTTAAGAAAAATGACTTTTTTCCTTCCTTTAGAATATGGAAAACTTGAATAGTGTCATATACAAGTATTGTGGAGTCATGTACAAAGCAGATGCTAAACACTATTTACTGAATAAAGGAATCTGGGCCCCGCTAAGGCACAGGAAATCTTGTCTTCTGTTATAGTTAGCATAGTATACATAAAGTCACTAAATTATTTTATTTGGTAATAAATACTTTTTATTTTTTGGTAAGGAAAATGCATTGTTTTTTGGTTTTTGTTTTTGTTTTTTTTATCTTTTTTTTATTGCATTTTAGGTTTTGGGGTACATGTGCAGATCATGCAAGATAGTTGCATAGGTACACACATGGCAGTGTGTTTTGCTGCCGTCTTCCCCTTCACCCATATTTGGCATTTCTCCCCAGGCTATCCCTCCCCCCTTACCCCCCCCACTGTCCCTCCCCTATTCCCCCCAGTAGACCCCAATGTTTGGTACTCCCTTCCCTGTGTCCATGTGTTCTCATTTTTCATCACCCGCCTATGAGTGCGAATATGCGGTATTTCATTTTCTGTTCTTGTGTCAGTTTGCTGAGAATGATGTTCTCCAAATTCATCCATGTCCCTACAAAGAACAGAAACTCATCCTTTTTGATTGCTGCATAATATTCCATGGTGTATATGTGCCACATTTTCCCAATCCAGTCTATCGTGGATGGGCATTTGGGTTGGTTCCAGGTCTTTGCTATTGTAAACAGTGCTGCAATGAACATTCGTGTGCATGTGTCCTTATAGTAGAATGATTTATAGTTTTTTGGATATATACCCAGTAATGGGATTGCTGGATCAAATGGAATTTCTATTTCTAGGTCCTTGAGGAATCGCCACACTGTCTTCCATAATGGTTGAACTAATTTACACTCCCACCAACAGTGTAAAAGTGTTCCTATTCCTCCACATCCTCTCCAGCATCTGTTGTCTCCAGATTTTTTAATGATTGCCATTCTAACTGGCGTGAGATGGTATCTTAATGTGGTTTTGATTTGCATCTCTCTAATAACCAGTGATGATGAGCATTTTTTCATATGTTTGTTGGCCTCATATATGTCTTCTTTTGTAAAGTGTCTGTTCATATCCTTTGCCCATTTTTGAATGGGCTTGTTTGTTTTTTTTCTGTAAATCTGTTTGAGTTCTTTGTAAATTCTGGATATCAGCCCTTTGTCAGATGGGTACACTGCAAAAATTTTTTCCCATTCTGTTGGTTGCCAATTCACTCTAGTGACTGTTTCTTTTGCCATGCAGAAGCTGTGGAGTTTCATTAGGTCCCATTTGTCTATTTTGACTTTTGTTGCCAATGCTTTTGGTGTTTTGGTCATGAATTCATTGCCTACTCCTATGTCCTGAATGGTTTTGCCTAGATTTTCTTCTAGGGCTTTTATGGTGCCAGGTCTTATATTTAAGTCTTTAATCCATCTGGAGTTAATTTTGGTGTAAGGTGTCAGGAAGGGGTCCAGTTTCTGCTTTCTGCACATGGATAGCCAGTTTTCCCAACACCATTTATTAAACAGGGAATCCTTTCCCCATTGCTTGTTTTTGTCAGGTTTATCAATGATTGTATGGTTGTAGATATGTTGTGTTGCCTCCGATGCCTCTGTTCTGTTCCATTGGTCTATATCTCTGTTTTGGTACCAGTACCATGCTGTTTTGATTACTGTAGCCTTGTAGTACAGTTTGAAGTCCAGTAGTGTGATGCCTCCCACTGTATTCTTTTTGCTTAGAATTGACTTGGCTATGCGAGCTCTCTTTTGGTTCCATATGAAGTTCATGGTGGTTTTTTCCAGTTCTGTGAAGAAAGTCAATGGTAGCTTGATGGGGATAGCATTGAATTTGTAAATTACTTTGGGCAGTATAGCCATTTTCATGATATTGATTCTTTCTAACCATGAACATGGAATGTTTCTCCATCTATTTGTGTCCTCTCATTTCGTTGAGCACTGGTTTGTAGTTCTCCTTGAAGAAGTCCTTTATGTTCCTTGTTAGTTGTATTCCTAGGTATTTTATTCTTTTTGTAGCAGTTGTGAATGGCAGTTTGTTCTTGATTTGGCTCTCTTTCAGTCTGTTATTGGTGTAGAGGAGTGCTTGTGATTTTGCACATTGATTTTGTATCCTGAGACTTTGCTGAAGTTGCTTATCAGTTTCAGGAGTTTTTGGGTTGAGGCGATGGGGTCTTCTAGGTATACTATCATGTCATCTGCAAATAGAGACAATTTGGCTTCCACCTTTCCTATTTGAATACCCTTTATTTCTTGTTCTTGCCTGATTGCTATGGCTAGAACTTCCAGTACTATATTGAATAGGAGTGGTAAAAGCAGGCATCCTTGTCTAGTGCCAGATTTCAAAGGGAATGCTTCCAGTTTTTGCCCATTCAGTATGATATTGGCTGTTGGTTTGTCATAAATAGCTTTTATTACTTTGAGATATGTTCCATCAATACAGAGTTTATTGAGTGTTTTTAGCATAAAGGGCTGTTGAATTTTGTCAAAGTCCTTCTCTGCATCAATTGAGATAATCATGTGGTTTTTGTTTATGATTCTGTTTATGTGGTGAATTACATTTATAGACTTGCGTATGTTGAACCAGCCTTGCATCCCCGGGATGAATCCTACTTGATCGTGATGGATACGTTTTTTGATGTGCTGTTGCAATCAGCTTGCCAGTATTTTATTGAAGATTTTTGCATCTATGTTCATCATTGATATTGGCCTGAAGTTTTCTTTTCTTGTTGGGTCTCTGCCGGGTTTTGGTATCAGAATGATGTTGGTCTCATAAAATGATTTGGGAAGGGTTTCCTCTTTTTGGATTATTTGGAATAATTTCAGAAGGAATGGTACCAGCTCTTCTTTGTGTGTCTGGTAGAATTCAGCTGTGAATCCATCTGGACCTGGACTTTTTTTGTGTGGTAGGCTCTTAATTGCTGTCTCGACTTCAGACCTTGTTATTGGTCTATTCATAGTTTCGGCTTCCTCCTGGTTTAGGCTTGGGAGGACACAGGTGTCCAGGAATTTATTCATTTCTTCCAGGTTTACTAGATTATGTGCATAGAGTTGTTTGTAATATTCTCTGATGATGGTTTGAATTTCTGTGGAATCTGTGATGATTTCCCCTTTATCGTTTTTTATTGCATATATTTGGTTATTCTCTTTTTTCTTTTTTATCAGTCTGGCTAGTGGTCTGTCTATTTTGTTGATCTTTTCAAAAAAACAGCTCTTGGATTTATTGATTTTTTGAAGGGTTTTTCGTGTCTCTGTCTCCTTCAGTTCTGCTGTGATGTTAGTTATTTCTTGCCTTCTGCTAGGTTTTGAATTTTTTTGATCTTGCTCCTCTAGCTCTTTCAATTTTGATGATAGGGTGTCAATTTTGGATCTCTCCACTCTTCTCATATGGGCATTTATTGCTATATATTTTCCTTTGGAGACTGCTTTAAATGTATCCCAGAGATTCTGGTATGTTGTGTCTTCATTCTCGTTGGTTTCGAAGAACTTCTTTATTTTTGCCTTCATTTCATTTTTTATCCATTCAACATTCAAGAGCCAGTTGTTCAGTTTCCATGAAGCTGTGTGGTTCTGAGTTAGTTTCTGAATTCTGAGTTCTAACTTGATTGCACTATGGTCTGAGAGACTGTTTGTTATTATGTCAGTTGCTTTGCATTTGCTGAGCAGTTCTTTACTTCCAATTATGTGGTCAATTTTAGAGTAGGTGTGATGTGGCACTGAGAAGAATGTATATTCTGTGGATTTGGGGTGGAGAGTTCTGTAAATGTCGATCAGGTTTGCTTGTTCCAGGTCTGAGTTTAAGTCCTGGATTTCCTTGTTAATTTTCTCTCGGGTTGATCTGTCTAATATTGACAGTGGGGTGTTAAAGTCTTCCACTCTTATTGTGTGGGAGTCTAAGTCCCTTTGTAGGTCATTAAGAACTTGCCTTATATATCTGGGTGCTCCTGTATTAGGTCCATATATATTTAGGATCATTAGCTCTTCTTGTTGTATCGATCCTTTTACCATTATGTAATGACCTTCCTTATCTCTTTTGATCTTTGTTGCTTTAAAGTCTATTTTATCAGAGACGAGAATTGCAACTCCTGCTTTTTTTTTTTTTTTTTTGCTGTCCATTTGCTTGGTAAATCTTCCTCCATTCCTTTATTTTGAGCCTTTGTGTATCCTTGCATGTGAGATTGGTTTCCTGGATACAGCACACCGATGGGTTTTGGTTTTTTTCTTTTTTTTTTTATTTTTTATTTTTTATTGCATTTTAGGTTTGGGGGTACATGTGCAGAACATGCAAGACAGTTGCATAGGTACACACATCACAGTGTGTTTTGCTTCCTTTCTCCCCTTCACCCACATTTGGCATTTCTCCCCAGGCTATCCCTCCCCTCCTCCCCCTCCCACTGGCCCTCCCCTTTTCCCCCCAATAGACCCCAGTGTTTAGTACTCTTCTCTCTGTGTCCATGCGTTCTCATTTTTCATCACCCACCTATGAGTGAGAATATGCGGTGTTTCATTTTCTGTTCTTGTGGCAGTTTGCTGAGGATGATGTTCTCCAGATTCATCCATGTCCGTACAAATGACACAAACTCATCATTTCTGATTGCTGCATAATATTTCATGGTGTGTATGTGCCACATTTTTCCAATCCAGTCTATCATCAGTGGGCATTTGGGTTGATTCCAAGTCTTTGCTATTGTAAACAGTGCTGCAATGAACATTCGTGTATATGTGTCCTTATAGTAGAACGATTTATAGTCTTTTGGATATATACCCAGTAATGGGATTGCTGGGTCAAATGGAATTTCTATTTCTAAGGCCTTGAGGAATCGCCACACTGTCTTCCACAATGGTTGAACTAATTTACACTCCCACCAAGAGTGTAAAAGTGTTCCTTTTTCTCCACATCCTCTCCAGCATCTGTTGTCACCAGATTTTTTAATGATCGCCATTCTAACTGGCGTGAGATGGTATCTCAATGTGGTTTTGATTTGCATCTCTCTGATGACCAGTGACGATGAGCATTTTTTCATATGATTGTTGGCCTCACATATGTCTTCTTTCATAAAGTGTCTGTTCATATCCTTTGCCCACATTTGAATGGGCTTGTTTGTTTTTTTCCTGTAAATCTGTTTGAGTTCTTTGTAAATTCTGGATATCAGCCCTTTGTCAGATGGGTAGACTGCAAAACTTTTTTCCCATTCTGTTGGCTGCCGATTCACTCTAGTGACTGTTTCTTTTGCCGTGCAGAAGCTGTGGAGTTTCATTAGGTCCCATTTGTCTATTTTGGCTTTTGTTGCCAATGCTTTTGGTGTTTTGTTCATGAAGTCCTTGCCTACTCCTATGTCCTGGATAGTTTTGCCTAGATTTCCTTCTAGGGTTTTTATTGTGCCAGGCCTTATGTTTAAGTCTTTAATCCATCTGGAGTTAATTTTAGTGTAAGGTGTCAGGAATGGGTCCAGTTTCTACTTTCTGCACATTGCTAGCCAGTTTTCCCAACAGCATTTGTTGAACAGGGAATCCTTTCCCCATTGCTTGTTTTTGTCAGGTTTATCAAAGATTGTGTGGTTGTAGATATGTTGTGTTGTCTCTGTTGCCTCTGTTCTGTTCCATTGGTCTATATCTCTGTTTTGGTACCAGTACCATGCTGTTTTGATTACTGTAGCCTTGTAGTATAGTTTGAAATCCGGTAGTGTGATGCCCCCCGCTGTGTTCTTTTTGCTTAGAACTGACTTGGCTATGCGGGCTCTCTTTTGGTTCCATATGAAGTTCGTGGTGGTTTTCTCCAGTTCTGTGAAGAAAGTCAATGGTAGCTTGATGGGTATAGCATTGATTCTGTAAATTACTTTGGGCAGTATAGCCATTTTTACGATATTAATTCTTCCTAACCATGAACATGGAATGTTTCTCCATCTGTTTGTGTCCTCTCTGACTTAGTTGAGCAGTGGTTTGTAGTTTTCCTTGTAGAGGTCCCTTACATTCCTTGTGAGTTGTATTCCAAGGTATTTTATTCTTTTTGTAGCAATTGTGAATGGCAGTTCGTTCTTGATTTGGCTCTCTTTAAGTCTGTTATTGGTGTAGAGGAAGGCTTGTGATTTTTGCACATTGATTTTATATCCTGAGGCTTTGCTGAAGTTGCTTATCAGTTTCAGGAGTTTTTGGGCTTAGGCGACGGGGTCTTCTAGGTATACTATCATGTCGTCTGCAAATAGAGACAATTTGGCTTCCTCCTTTCCTATTTGAATACCCTTTATTTCTTTTTCTTGCCTGATTGCTCTGGCTAGAACTTCCAGTACTATATTGAATAGGAGTGGTGAAAGAGGGCATCCTTGTCTAGTGCCAGATTTCAAAGGGAATGCTTCCAGTTTTTGCCCATTCAGTATGATATTGGCTGTTGGTTTGTCATAAATAGCTTTTATTACTTTGAGATATGTTCCATCGATATCGAGTTTATTGAGGGTTTTTAGCATAAAGGGCTGTTGAATTTTGTCAAATGCCTTCTCTGCGTCAATTGAGATAATCATGTGGTTTTTGTTTATGGTACTGTTTATGTGGTGAATTAAGTGTATAGACTTGCATATGTTGAACCAGCCTTGCATACCCGGGATGAATCCTACTTGATCATGATGGATAAGTTTCTTGATTTGCTGTTGCAATCGGCTTGCCAATATTTTATTGAAGATTTTTGCATCTATGTTCATCATGGATATTGGCCTGAAGTTTTCTTTTTTTGTTGGGTCTCTGCCGGGTTTTGGTATCAGGATGATATTGGTCTCGTCGAATGATTTGGGAAGGATTCCTTCTTTTTGGATTATTTGGAATAGTTTCAGAAGGAATGGTACCAGCTCCTCTTTGTGTGTCTGGTAGAATTTGGCTGTGAACCCGTCTGGACCTGGGCTTTTTTTGTGTGGTAGGCTCTTAATTGCTGCCTCGACTTCTGCCCTTGTTATTGGTCTGTTCATAGTTTCAGCTTCCTCCTGGTTTAGGCTTGGAGGACACAGGAGTCCAGGAATTTATCCATTTCTTCCAGGTTTGCTAGCTTATGTGCGTAGTGTTGTTTGTAATATTCTCTGATGATGGTTTGAATTTCTGTGGAATCTGTGGTGATTTCCCCTTTATCATTTTTTATTGAATCTATTTGGTTGTTCTCTCTTTTCTTTTTAATCAATCTAGCTAGTGGTCTGTCTATTTTGTTGATCTTTTCAAAAAACCAGCTCTTGGATTTATTGATTTTTTGGAGGGTTTTTCGTGTCTCAATCTCCTTCAGTTCAGCTCTGATCTTAGTTATTTCTTGTCTTCTGCTGGGTTTTGATTTTTTTTGATCTTGCTCCTCTAGCTCTTTCAATTTTGACGATAGAGTGTCAATTTTGGATCTCTCCATTCTTCTCATATGGGCACTTATTGCTATATACTTTCCTCTAGAGACTGCTTTAAATGTGTCCCAGAGATTCTGGCATGTTGTGTCTTCGTTATCGTTGGTTTCGAAGAACGTCTTTATTTCTGCCTTCATTTCGTTGTTTATCCCGTCAACATTCAAGAGCCAGTTGTTCAGTTTCCATGAAGCTGTGCGGTTCTGGGTTGGTTTCTGAATTCTGAGTTCTAACTTGATTGCACTATGGTCTGAGAGGCTGTTTGTTATTATTTCAGTTGTTTTGCGTTTGCTGAGCAGTGCTTTACTTCCAATTATGTGATCAATTTTAGAGTAGCTGTGATGTGGTGCTGAGAAGAATGTATATTCTGTGGATTTGGGGTGGAGAGTTCTGTAGATGTCTATCATATTTGCTTGCTCCAGGTCTGAGTTCAAGCCCTGGATATCCTTGTTGATTTTCTGTCTGGTTGATTTGTCTAATATTGACAGTGGAGTGTTAAAGTCTCCCACTATTATTGTGTGGGAGTGTAAGTCTCTTTGTAAGTCTTTAAGAACTTGCCTTATGTATCTGGGTGCTCCTGTGTTGGGTCCATATATGTTTAGGATCGTTAGCTCTTCTTGTTGTATCGATCCTTTTACCATTATGTAATGCCCTTCTTTGTCTCTTTTGATCTTTGTTGCTTTAAAGTCTATTTTATCAGAGATGAGAATTGAAACTCCTGCTTTTTTTTGCTCTCCATTTGCTTGGTAAATCTTCCTCAATCCCTTTATTTTGAGCCTTTGTGTATCCTTGCATGTGAGATGGGTTTCCTGGATACAGCACACTGATGGGTTTTGGATTTTTATCCAGTTTGCCAGGCTGTGTCTTTTGATTGGTGCATTTAGTCCATTTACATTTGGGTTAGTATTGTTATGTGTGAATTTGATACTGCCATTTTGATGCTAGCTGGCTGTTTTGCCCGTTAGTTGTTGTAGATTCTTCATTATGTTGATGCTCTTTAGCAATTAGTGTGATTTTGGAATGGCTGGTACTGGTTGTTCCTTTCTATGTGTAGTGCCTCTTTCAGGAGCTCTTATAAAGCAGGCCTGGTGGTTTCAAAATCTCTGAGGACTTGCTTGTTCACAAAGGATTTTATTTTTCCTTCACTTCTGAAGCTCAGTTTGGCTGGAGATGAAATTCTGGGTTTAAAGTTCTTTTCCTTAAGGATGTTGAATATTGGCCCCCACTCTCTTCTGGCTTGCAGAGTTTCTGCCGAGAGATCTGCTGTGAGTCTGATGGGATTTCCTTTGTGGGTGACCCGACCTTTCTCTCTGGCTGCCCTTAGTATTCTCTCCTTCATTTCAACCTTGTTGAATCTGACGATTATGTGCCTTGGGGTTGCTCTTATTGCGGAATATCTTTGTGGTGTTCTCTGTATTTCCTGCAATTGAGTGTTGGCCTGTCTTGCTAGGTGGGGGAAATTTTCCTGGATAATGTCCTGAAGAGTATTTTCCAACTTGGATTCATTCTCTTCATCACATTCTGTTACACCTATCAAACGTAGGTTAGGTTTCTTCACATAGTCCCACATTTCTTGGAGACTTTGTTCATTCCTTTTTGCGCTTTTTTCTCTGATCTTGGTTTCTCATTTTATTTCATTGAGTTGATCTTTGACTTCTGAAATTCTTTCTTCTGCTTGGTCAATTCGGCTATTGAAACTTGTGCATGCTTCACGAAGTTCCTGTATTGTGTTTTTCATCTTTTTTAATTCATTGATATTCCTCTCTAAGTTATCCATTCTTGTTATCATTTCCTCAAATCTTTTTTCAAGGTTCTTAGTTTCTTTGCATTGATTTGAAACATGTTCTTTTAGCTCACAAAAGTTTCTCATTATCCACCTGCTGAAGTCTAATTCCGTCATTTCGTCACAGTCATTCTCCATCCAGCTTTGTTCCCTTTCTGGTGAGGAGTTTTGTTCCTTTCTAGGAGGCGAGGTGTTCTGGTTTCGGGTGTTTTTCTCCTTTTTGCGCTGGTTTCTTCCCATCTTTGTGGATTTATCCACCTGTCGTCTGTGTAGTTGCTGACTTTTCGATTGGGTCTCTCGGTGGACCCCCAGATTGTTGATGATTAAGTATTTCTGTTACTTGGTTTTCCTTCTAGCAGTCTAGCCCCTTCGCTGTATGACTGCAGAGGTCCACTCCAGGCCCTGCTTGTCTGGGGTACACCTATAGCAGCTGCGGAACAGTAGGGATGCTACCAGTTTCTTTTTCTGCTATCTTTGTCCCAGAATGATGCCTGCCAAATGTCAGTCTTTTAGATATAGAGGGGTCAGGCAGCTGCTTGAGGAGACAGTCTGTACTTTATAGGAGCTCAGTTGCTGAGCTGTGAGCTCTGATGTTCATTGAGGGGTGTTAGGCTGCTATGTTTAGTTCTGCTGCAACAGAACTCAAAAAAAAAGCCCTTTTTTTCTCAGCTGCTCTTTCTGAAGGGGTTGGTGCTTTATTTTTGAGTGTCTGCCGGGTTGTCCTGCCCAGCTAGGAGGCAGTCTTGTCCTGCCGAGGCTCCGCCCTGCTGGTGTGAGATTCACCCTGTTTCTGCGGTCTCCGCCCTGCAGCCGCGCGCTCCGCCCTGCGGCGGAGTCTCTCTGTTGTACTGGGTTGCCTCGGCAACGGCAGGCTGCGTCAGCAATGGGCGTGTACCTCAGTAGGGGCTGATTGCCTCGGTAATGGTGGACCCCCCTCCCACACGGAGCTGCGCCTTAAGGTAACCTCCTAGCAGCGAGCGTTTGGAATCCCGTTTTGTTTGTTGCACTGCGCTACACCTAACGCTTTGTCCTGGGCTGGCTCACTGTTCAAGTCCCGTTCAGTCTTAAGTTCAGCCCTCTCAGGTGTCAGGTTGCCAATTCAACAGGGAACCCGGAACAGTGTGCTTTTGTGTGGACCTCTGTGGAGCGCCTCTGCGCTCCGGCGCGGGCCGCAGCCGCACCAGCTGCTGGCTACACCAGTCAAGATCTCTGGCTGGCGTCCCGCGTTTGTTTTATATCGGGGAATTTTCCCATTCTGTGGGCAACACAGGTCCATCTGGAAATGCGTCCCTGACTCACCTTCTCCGCGCATCCAGCAAGAGCCTCAATCCTGGGTTGTTCTCACAGCACCATCTTGAGTCGTCTCCGGGTTTTGGTTTTTTATCCAGTTTGCCGGTCTGTGTCTTTTGATTGGTGCATTTATCCCATTTACATTTAGGGTTAATATTGTTATGTGTGAATTTGATACTGCCATTTTGATGCTAGCTGGCTGTTTTGCCCGTTAGTTGGTGCAGATTATTCTTTTTTTGATGCTCTTTAGCATTTGGTATGTTTTTGGGATGGCTGGTACTGGTTGTTCCTTTCTCTGTGTAGTGCCTCTTTCAGGAGCTCTTGTAAAGCAGCCTGGTGGTGACAAAATCTCTAAGTACTTGCTTGTTTGCACAGGATTTTATGTTTCCTTCACTTATGAAGCTCAGTTTGGCTGGATATGAAATTCTGGGTTAAAAGTTCTTTTCTTTAAGGATGTTGAATATTGGCCCCCACTCTCTTCTGGCTTGCAGAGTTTCTGCCGAGAGATCTGCTGTGAGTCTGATGGGCTTCCCTTTGTGGGTGACCCGACGTTTCTCTCTAGCTGCCCTTAGTATTTTCTCCTTCATTTCAACCCTGGTGAATCTGATGATTATGTGCCTTGGGGTTGCTCTTCTTGCGGAATATCTTTGTGGTGTTCTCTGTATTTCCTGGACTTGAGTTTTGGCCTGGCTTGCTAGGTGGGGGAAATTTTCCTGGATAATATCCTGAAGAGTATTTTCCAGCTTGAATTCATTCTCTTCATCACATTCTGGTACACCTATCAAACGTAGGTTAGGTCTCTTCACATAATTCCACATTTGTTGGAGACTTTGTTCATCCTTTTTGCGCTTTTTTCTCTAATCTTCGTTTCTCGTTTTATTTCACTGATTTGATCTTCGACTTCTGATATTCTTTCTTATGCTTGGTCAATTCGGCTGTTGAAGCTTGTGCATGCTTTGCGAAGTTCTTGTGTTGTGTTCTTCAGCTCCTTTAATTCGTTCATATTCCTCTCTGTTATCCATTCTTGTTATCATTTCCTCAAATTTTTACTCAAATCTTTTTTCAAGGTTTTTAGTTTCTTTGCATTGATTTAGAACATGTTCTTTTAGCTCACAGAAGTTTCTCATTATCCACCTTCTGAAGTCTGATTCCGTCATTTCATCACCCTCATTCTCCGTCCAGCTTTGTTCCCTTGCTGGTGAGGAGTTTTGGTCCTTTGTAGGAGGCGAGGTGTTTTGGTTTCGGGGTTTTTTCTCCATTTTGCACTGGTTTCTTCCCATCTTTGTGGGTTTATCCTCCTGTGGTCTGAGTAGTTACTGACTTTTCAGTTGGTTCTCTGAGTGGACGCCCAGATTGTTGATGGTGAAGTATTTCTGTTGCTTAGTTTTTCTTCTAACAGTCTAATCCCTCTGCTGTATGACTGCTGAGGTCCACTCCAGGCCCTGCTTCTCTGGGGTACACCTATAGCAGTTTCTTCTTCTGCTATCTTTGTCCCAGAACGATGCCCACCAAATGTCAGTCTGATCAGTCCTTTTTGAGGTGACTCTGGATATTCAGGGGTCAGGGAGCTGCTTGAGTAGATGGTCTTTACTTTATAGGAGATCGAGTGCTGAGCTGTGAGCTTTGTTGTTCATTGAGGACTGTTCAGCAGATACTTTTAAGTCTGTTGCAGCAGAACTCATAAAACGCTTTTTTTTTTTTTTTCCTCAGATGCTCTGTCTCGGGGCGTTAGGGCTTTCTTTATGAGTATCCGTTGCACTTTCCTGCCCAGCTGGGGGGCAGTCTAGTCACTATTTGCCTGCCGAGGTTCCACCCTGTTGGCGTTGGGTCCGCCCTACTGTGGTGGGCTCTGCTCTGTTGCCGTGGGCTTCGCCCTGTTGCTGAGGGCTCAGCCCTGCTGTTGAGGGCTCCGCTCTGTTGCCTCTGTATTGGCAGAGTCTCTCTGTTATGGCGGGTTGCCTCGGCAACGGCAGGCTGAGTCAGCAATGGGGGTATACTTCCGTAGGGGTGGATTGCCTTGGCAATGGTGGACACCCCTCCCCCACCGAGCTGCGCCGTCCCGGGCTCAGTTGCCTCAGCAGTGAAACTCTCAACTCTGGGTCTATGGAATTGCTGCCCTGCTGGTTGCTGTGGCAGTGGGACCTGCCGAGCCTGGTCAGCTGGCTTGCCGCCTCAGGGCCCCTCTTTTTCCCTTTCCTAAGTTGAAAGGTTGAGTGTCTCCCTGGTATTTCAGTCGCCCGCTGATTGGGGACTGGGATCCGTGCGATTTCCTGTGCAGCCACCCACTTCGCTGGCTCAAATGTTGCCTCCTGGGAATCTCCTGGTCTGGGTCACTGTCCAAGTCTGGTTCAATCAGATGGATATGCTAATCTGCCTTCCTAAATCTCAGATTGCCGGTTTAACAGGGCATCCAGACCAGTGCACCTTACGCGGAGTGCCGCTGTGCTGCTGTGCTAGCCAAAACGGCAGCGCCAGCCAAAACAGCCGTGGCGGTGCTCTGTGACTCTCCTCCACCTGGGAATCCCCCCGTTCTGTGGGCAACAAAAATCTGTCTGAAAATGCAGCTTGAACTCACCCTCTGAGCCTTCACTGAGAGCCGCAAAGCCGAGCTGCTGCAACCCCAAGCTGCTCCTACTCTGCCATCTTGAAGAGTCCCGACATTGTTTTTAATTAAAATGATTCATGTTTGATAGCTTAAAGAGTACAAACAAAGTAGTATCTTAAAATAATATGATCCAGCATTTTCACTTCTGGGTATATACCCAAAAGAATTGAAAACAGGGACTTAAAAAGATATTCGTGCACCCATGTTCTCAGCAGCATTGTTTGTAATAACCAAAGGGTGGAAGCAACCCAAGTGTTTATCAACAGATGCATGGATCAACAAACATGTGGTCTGTACATACCACAGAATGTTACACAGCCTTAAAAAGAAAGAATTTCTTACACATGCTACAGCATGTGCTACGACAAAGACATTACACTGAGTAAAAGGACAAACACTGTGTGATCCACTCCTATGAGGGACCTAGAGTCGCCAAATCCATAAAAGTTGAATAGTGATTGCCAGCGGCTGAGGCAAGAGGGAATAGGGAGTTGCAGTTTTATGTGTACCAAGTTTCAGTTGTGCAAGATGAAAAGAGTTCTGGGCATGGGGGTGGTGATGGTGGTACAACAATGTGAATGTACTTAACACTTCTGGAATGTGCACTAAAAATAGTTGAGATCCCAGCCTGGCCAACACAGTGAAACTATGTCTCTACCAAAACAAAACAAAAAATTAGCCAGGCATGGTGGCATGTACCTGTATAGTCCCAGCTACTTGGGAGGCTAAGGCAGGAGAATCACTTGAACCTGGGAGGTAGAGGTTCAGTGAGCTGAGATTGTGCCACTGCAGTCTAGCCCGGTTGACAGAGTGAGACCCTGTCTCAAAAAAAAAAAATAGTTTAGATGGTAAATTTGATGTTATCTGTATTTTGCCACAATTAAAAAATAATAAAGGGAATAATAGAACAAGAACAAAGAAGAAAGTTAAAGTACTATCTAAAATACAATGTCTTAGAAGCAACCAGTGGTTGCCACAAGAATATTCTTTATAGGAAAAAAAAAAAAAAAAAGCCTGGGCAACATAGCAAAACCCCATCTCTACCAAAAATACAAAAAATTAGCCAGCTGTGGTGGTATGTGCTTGTGGTCCCAGCTACTTGAGAGGCTAAGGCAGGGATTGCTTGAGCCCAGAAAGTTGAGGCTGCAATGAGCTATGATGGCACCACTGCACTCCAGCCTGGGTGACAGAGCAAGACCAAGTTTCAAAAAACAAAAAGGCCAGGTACGATGGCTCACTCCTGTAATCCCAGCAGTTCGGGAGGCTGAGGCGGGCAGATCACTTGAGGTGTTCGAAACAAGTCTGGCCAACATGGTGAAACCCTGTCTCTACTAAAAATACAAAATTTAGCTGGGTATGGTGGCACATACCTGTAATCCCAGCTACTTGGGAGGCTGAGGCACGAGAATAGCTAGAAACCTGGGAGATGGAGGTTGAAGTGAGCTGAATCGCACCACTGCACTCCAGCGTAGGCAACAAAGTGTCTCAAAAAAAATAATAATAATAAAAATAAAAGCAACCAGTGTTAAACTATGGGGATGATTTTCTAAGCACCTCTCTCAGCAATGATACCACTGTAACAACTAATACCAGTACAGGTTCAGAGTAGAGGAAATCTAGCCAGAGTCCTTGAGAGGAGGCCTGCAGCAAGGGTGGGGGCTGATCACACAAGGCAGGAAAGCTGTCCGTACCTGCAGCAGTGAGTGCTGGATAGGCCTGTAGCGTGGCTTCAGTACCCACCATGGGGCATCAGGGACCCCAGGCAGCAGGGAGCCTCCTTCTGCCATTGAGTGAAGGGAGGGGCTTAGGCTGCTGAGGTTGAGCTTCCCAGAGGTGTTCTGTAGAGGAGAGAACATACAGAGCACACGATGTGAGTTCACTGAGAATCCTCGCTTTGAGAAAAGGTGACGCACTCCTGGGATTCCTAGAAATACTGGGGAAACTTTGCAGTGGGGATGATGGTTAAGTCACAGTAGTAAATGACTAGGGCCAGACAAATATTATTTAATACTGTTTTTTCTTTTTCTTTTTGTTTTTTTTTGTTTTTTGAGGCAGGGTCTCTCTCTGTCATCCAGGCTGGAGTGCAGTGGTGCGATAACAGCTCACTGCTGCCGTGACCTCCTGGTCTCAAGTGATTCTCCTGCCTCAGCCTCCCAAGTAGCTGGGACTACAGGTGCATACTATCATGCCTGGCTAATTTTTATACTTTTTGTAGAGATGGGGCCTCCCTATGTTTTCCAGGCTGGTCTTGAACTACTGAGCTCAGGCGATCCTCCTGCCTTGGCCTCCCAAAGTGCTGGGATTGCAGATGTGAACCACCTTGCCCAGCCAGTACTGTTAACATGACCCCATTTATATCCCTAACATGAGACACACAAAATACATAGGAAGGTATTCAGCCTATGCTTTTCCTTTACATATAATGTGAACTTCAAAATCCTGAAGGCCAATGATGATTTTGATTTTTCTTATTTAGAGATAGGATCTTGCTATGTTGCTTAGGCTAGACTGGAGCTCCTGGGCTCAGGTAATCCTCCTGCCTCAGTCTCCCAAGTAGCTGGGGCTACCAGCAGGCATTACCTGGCACGATGATTATTTTTTATTATTTGTACCAAGCTCTGAAAGAAAGCAGTGGGCATATAATAGAGTTGTCACAGGCTCAGAGGACAGATTTCTAATGAATCAGTGGCTGAGACAAGTACAGAGGGTTTTTTTGTATATTTTTGTTGTTATTGTTGTCATTGTTTTGAGACAGAGTTTCTCTCTGTTGCCAGGCTGGAGTGCAGTGGTGTGATCTTGGCTCAGTGCAACCTTTGCTTCCTCGGTTCAAGCAATTCTCCTGCCTCAGCCTCCTGAGCAGCTGGGACTACAGGTGCATGCCACCACGCACAGCTAATTTTTGTATTTTTTTAGTAGACACAGGGTTTCACTGTGTTAGCCAGAATGGTCTTGATCTGACCTCGTGATCTGTCCTCGTGATCTGTCTGCCTCAGCCTCCCAAAGTGCTGGGATTACAGGCGTGGGCCACTGCTCCCAGCCTTGTGTATGGTTTTATAGTGATTGATATCAATCTTCCTTCATTTAGATTTTATCAGTTATTCATGTTTAAGTTAAGCCCTATTAAGGATAAAAACATATTCTAATTCAAGAACGATGTTCACGATTCTCTCCTTAAAGATAATTCTCATTTTATAGTTTCCTATTGCAAGAAACTATCTGTTTTCTCTGAATCTTGAAATGTTGATTTCTCTTTGAAGTTTCTGTCTCCAGATTCTACTGGAGACAAAGTGGTATAGTGTAGGAAGAATGAATGTTTTGGTGGCAACAGGCCTGCATTAAATTTCAGCTCCCTACTTTTAATCTATATGACCTTGGGCAAGATAGCGTAATCTCTCTGAACCTCAGTCTCTTCCTTGTAAGAAGAGAAAAAGAATGGCTACTGGGTCAGACCACACCTGATTCACTGGACTGTAACACTGAGGAAGTGTACCATGTGCATAACAGAACAGAAAGTAGGTAACCCAGAGGGTGTTTAATTCAGGAGTTCAGCATGCTGGAAAGGGCCCAGGTTCTTTCCATCTTTTTGGTCGGCCAACCTGAGCATGCTGGCTTGGCCCTCAGGCCAGCTCCCCTTGTCATCACGAGATAACTGCTAGAGTTCTGGCAACCTCAAACAGGGAACAAAGTCCCACGGAAGAAGGTTTCCAGCATCTGTTTAAGAACAAGAGAACTTTCCCCAGCCCTCCTCCCAGCAGACCTCCCTCCAACTTTTGTTGGCCAGACTGGGTCTCATAGCATCCCTGACCTAGCCACTAGCAAGGAAAGTGGAATCACCAGGATTGACATAGACTGTGCATGGAGGGTCTACTCTTGAGCTAAGAACAGGCCACTTTCTGTTAGGGCCAGCTCTCTGGAGGCAGGAAGGAAGGAAGATGTCGGAAATGGCTGATAGGTAGGTAGTCCACAGAGACTGCCACATCTGTTTTGTGGTGTTAAGCTCAAGTTTATTATTTGGATCAGGAATGTTTAAAAAAATTAATGAGCTTTATCTTTTAGAGCTATTGTAGATTTATAGAAAAATTAGTAGAAACTACAGCAAGTTTCCATATTTATACCCCCTCACCATTACCTCCAGTTTCTGCAGTCACTAACTTCTTGCATTAAAGGTGGTACATTTCTTAGAATTGATGAGCCAGTACAGATACATTGTTATTAACTGAAGTCCATAGCTTAAGTTAGGGTTCACTTTTGGTGTTGCACATTCTATAGGTTTTGACATGTATCCACCATTACAGAATCATACAGAGTAGTTTCCCTGCCCTAAAAATCCCTTGTGCTCCACCTGTTCATCCCTTCCTCCTAAGTTCTTGGCAACCACTGATCTTACTGTCTCTACAGTTTTGCCTTTTTGTCAGATAGCTGGAATGATATAGTGTGTGGCCTTTTTGTCAGATAGCTGGAATGATATAGTGTGTGGCCTTTTCAGATGAGCTTCTTTCACTTAGCAATATGCGTTTAAGGTTCCTCCATGTCTTTTTGTGTCTTGATCATTTCTTTTTAGTGCCAAATAATATTCAATTGTATGGACATACCACAGTTCGTCATTCACCTATTAAAGGATATTTTCCTTGCTTCCAAGTTTTGTCAATTATGAATAAAACTGCTATAAACATTCCTGTGCAGGTTTTTGTGTAGACCTAAGTTTTCAGCTCATTTGGGTAAATAACAAGAAGCTCAATTGCTGGATCATATGATAAGAATATGTTTAGTTTTATAAGAAACTGACAAACTATGTTTCAAAGTGGTTGTACCATTTTGCATTTCCACCAGCAATGAATGAGAGTTCCTGTTGTTCCACATCCTTGCCAGCATTTGGTGTTGCCAGTCTTGGATTTTCACCATTCTAATACGTGTGTAATAGTATGGATCATGATTTTTTTTTTTTTGACATGGAATTTCACTCTTGTTGCACAGGCTGGAATGCACTGGCACAATCTCAGCTCACTGCAACCTCCACCTCCTGGGTTCAAGCAATTCTCCTGCCTCAGCCTCCCGAGTATCTGGGACTACAGGTGCGTGCCACCA
This sequence comes from Callithrix jacchus, assembly GCF_049354715.1. Taxonomy (NCBI): domain Eukaryota; kingdom Metazoa; phylum Chordata; class Mammalia; order Primates; family Cebidae; genus Callithrix; species Callithrix jacchus. The sequence continues at coordinate 62,850,877 of NC_133506.1, forward strand.
TGCCCAGCTAATTTTTGTGTTTTTAGTAGAGATGGGGTTTCACCTTCTTGACCAGGATGGTCTCGGTTTCTTGACCTCGTGATCTACCCGCCTCAGCCTCCCAAAGTGCTAGGTTTATAGGCGTGAGCCACTGCGCCTGGCCCTGTTAATTTTTTTTTAGTTGAGATGATGGAATTGCTTTTTTTCAAGAGTTCTTATCTTTAGAAATCCATGCTGAAATATTTACCCATGAAATAGGATATCTTGGAATTGCTTCAAAATAATTGAAGTTAGAGGAAGAAGTGGGTGATAGGTGAAAAAAAGAGTTGGTAACTGTTGAAACTGAGTCAAGAGGCACATAGAGGCCCATTATATTAGTTCTCTTTAGTTTTGTATATGTTGCAGTTTTTCATAATAGGTTATTATAATTAAAGTTTAATCATGTATTATTTAAAAATGGTGGAGGGCCAGGCACAGTGGCTCATGCCTGTAATCCCAGCACTTTGGAAGACCGAGGCGGGTGGATCACAAGGTCAAGAGATTGAGACCATCCTGGCCAACATAGTGAAACCCCGTCTCTACTAAAAATATAAAAATTAGCCAGGCGTGCTGGCACACACTGGTAGTCCCAGCTACTCAGGAGGCTGAGGCAGGAGAATTGCTTGAACTCAGGAAGTGGAGGTTGCAGTGAGCTGAGATTGTGCCACCATACCCCAGCCTGGTAACAGAGCAAGACTTTGCCGCAAAAAAAAAAAAAAAATGGTGGAGACAGGGTGCAATGGCTCATGCCTATAATCGCAACACTTCAGGAGGCCAATTAGGGAAAATTGCTTGAGCCCTGGAGTTCAAGACCAGTCTGGACAACATAGTGAGATCCCATCTCTATAAAAAATTTTTTAAAAATCAGCTGGGCATGATGATATGAGGCTATCATCCTGGCAACTTGGGAGGGAGGCTGAGGTAAGAGGATTATTTGAGCCTATGAGTTCGAGACTGCAGTGAGCTATGATTGTGCCATTGCATTCAAGCGTGGGCAGCAGAGTAAGACCCTGTCTCAAAAAAAGAAAAAAGACACTTTGGTGTTTAATGAAAATTAGGAACTGTCTTCTGGGCCCACCTTCACTTAAGTTTAGTTCTTAACAGTATTCTGAGGAATAAATGACTATTTGTTGAATAATTATACATGTATTACAGTTTATTTTTCAAAGAATCTTCCTAGAAACTGAAGATTTTTGGTAATCTTACTTGTAATTTTATTACAGTTTTACTTGTAATTATATTATTTTTAGAGATATGGTCTCATTCTTTTGCCCAAGTTGGAGTGCGGTGGTACACTCATAGCTTACTGCAACCTTAAACTCCTAGGTTCAAGTGGTTCTCCCACCTCAGCCTCCCAAGTAACTGGGACTACAGGTGCACACCACCACATTTGGCTAATTTTTTATTTTTTCTAGAGACAGGGTCTTGTGCTGTTTCCCAGGCTGAATTTTACTTTAAATTATTTTAACATTTACGTATTTTTCCAAATAAATGTATTTTTAACTTAAAAGGAAAAAGCAGTACACGTGTACTAGAAAAAAATTATGAACAAGCAATAAAATAACTTTTATAAAGGACATCATAATCCTGCCTACTCAGAGAGGCCACTCTCAATCAGTGCCTTGAGGTATAATTTTTGAAACCTTTTCCTGCTTATCCAGGTATCTGTATCTATATAGTTTTTGTTTATGTACACGAATTTAGAATTATATTATTAATATATTTACTGTTTTGTGTTGTAACTTAATATCTCTGACACATTGCTTTAGAGACTACATAGGAAGCCATCATATAGCTGTATTATATTTGATTAAACTCAGACATTTGTGTTGAACATTGAAAGTTTTTCCAGCCTTTTGCTATTACAGACAGAAGGAGGCAATGAGCAGTTGTTAAGAGCACACACTCTGGAGTTAAATGGTTTCTCTGCAGAAAAGTGTGACTGTAGCAGGCCTGGGACTGCTATCCTTGGAAAGGCTGCTTGCAAGGTTGGCACTTGGCTGGTGTCAGGGAACTTGGATTTCAGGAGGGTTCCTACCACCTAATTGATAAGAATGGCTCACTGCATTAACTGTGCAAACACTAATTTATGCTGAACTCCTGTTTTCCTTCCAGGAGCCTACATGATCAGCCCCTGGTAAAAACCTTGGGAGCTAAGTCTCTAAGTGAGTTTCCCTGGCAGACAACATTTAACACATGTTGTCACAGCTCATTGCTGGGAGAATTAAGCACACCCCTAATGACTATACTGGGAGAAAATTCTTGGAAGCTTGTACCTGGTTTCCTCTGGACTTGGCCTTGCAGACCTTTTCCCTTGCTTTGTATCCTTTTGCTGTAATATATCATAGCTCTGAGTACAACTGTGTGCTGAGTCTTGTGAATCCTTCCAGTGAATCACCAAACCCTGGGGTGGACTTGGGGACACAGGTTTAAATCCTGGCTCTGCTGCTTTCTAGTGGAGCAAACTTAGGCAAGTTACTCACCCTCTCAGTCATTTTCTAATCTTAGAGTTAGAAAATAGTTTTGTTTTATAAATTGAAATATATAAAGTACTTACAATAGTGCCTGGCATGTAATTATTTCTCAATAAAGGTTAAGAATTATCTTGCAAGTTAGATATTTATATAAATTTGTAACTATTCCTTTTTTTTTTTTTTTTGGAGATGGAGTCTCACTCTGTTGCCCAGGCTGGGGTGCAGTGGCACAATCTCAGCTCACTGTAACCTTGGCCTCCCGGATTCAAGTGATTTTCCTGCCTCAGCCTCCCAAGTATCTGGGAATACAGAGATGTGCCAACATGACTGGCTAATTTTTGTATTTTTAGTAGAGACAGGTTTTCACTGTGTTGGCCAGGCTGGCCTTGAACTCCTGAACTGCCTGCCTCGGACTTTGAAAGTGCTGGGATTGGCTGGGCACAGTGGCTCACGCCTGTAAACCCAGCACTTTGGGAGCCTGAGGTGGGTGGATCACCTGAGGTCAAGAGAAACCCCGTCTCTACTAAAAATACAAAATTAGCTAGGCATGATGGCGCATGCCTGTAATCCCAGCTACTCGGGAGGCTGAGGCAGGAGAATCGCTTGAACCCAGGAGGCGGAAGTTGAGGTGAGCCAAGATCGTGTCATTGCACTACAGCCTGGGCAAAAAGAGTGAAAACTCTGTCCAAAAAAAAAGGAAGTGCTGGGATTACAAGTTTGAACCACTATGCCTGGCCTATAACTATTTCTTTCAAATAAATTTCTGTAAGAATAACTACTGAGTTTAAGGATATATACTTTTTTTATGTGTTCTGGTCATAAAAGTGAAATATATTTATTAAAGCATTAGAGATATCTGCTATAGAAAATAAAAGTCCTAATTTTGTATTTCAGATATAGTTATTTCTAATAATTTGCTTTGAATATATTAAAATTTGTTTCTACACATATTAATATGTACAGTAGAATATAGAAATTTTTAATAAAAATGGAACCAGGTATACATTATTTTATTGTTTATGCCTGTATATAAGGAATCCTTATATTCAATGAAGATCCATAAAATTTTTTTGTCTTCCTTAAAACATTTAGAATATAGGTAAAGTAGAAAATACGTAATTATAATGTCCAAGTTGTCAACTTAGTTATACCTTTACATTTGAAATTACACATTATAGAAACACAGTATTTTAGAAATTGCAAACAGTCTCTGACTTATGATGGTTTCACTTAGGAGTTTTTTGATTTTGCAGTGGTACAAAAGCTATACCGTACTGCAGGTTTTGAATTTGATCTTTTACTGGGCTAGCGATATGTGGAACACTTTCTCGTGATACTGGGCGGTGGTTGTGAGCCACAGCTCTTAGACAGCCCTGCGATCATGGTACACCTTCACAGCACTGCTTTGTCAGCATTTTTTGGACTATTGTTTGCCAGCGTTTTTGCTTCCATCCTGTCTACAAAGCCCATTTTGACCTAGGATATTTTCAGTTTGCAATGGTCTATTGGGACGTAACCCATCATAAGTTGAGGAGTGTCTGTATACTGTTGCTTTTTTTATAGGCATCACAGGCGTCTTTGACACTTCACTCATCAACATGATCATTAGGGCCACTTTTAAGGTTTACAACAGATATAGAGCACATCAGTTCCACTTCTACCTGTTGCTTGATTCCACTGAACTCTGATTCTACTGGAAATTTTATCCTATTCATATAATATTCAGGCAATTGGTTTTTTGTTTGCCCAGGATGTGTGATTGCCACAACCTGACTAGTCCCTGTACTGCTTTTTAAAGTTATCACTGGCTGAGTGTGGTGGCTCCTGTCTGTAATCCCAGCACTTTGGGAGGTGGAGGCAGGTGGATCACCTGAGGTGAGGAGTTCGAGACCAGCCTGACCAACATGATGAAACCCTGTCTCTACTAAAAATACAAAAATTAGCTTGGCATGGTGGCAGGTAGCTGTAATCCCAGCTACTCAGGAGGTTGGGCAGGAGAATCGCTTGAACTGGGAGATGGAGGTTGCAGTGAGCTGAGATTGTGCCTTTGCACTCTAGCCTGGGTGACAGAGTGAGACTCCATCTCAAAACAAAAAAAAAGTCAACCTTAAGACATGCTTATAGTGATATTTAATATTTAAAATTATGAGGCCATCCCCCAGGAATAATTACTGTGAGTGTGTTAAATTTCTCTACCTCCTTTTAAAATAGTGTTGTCAGGTAACCTCTATAAGCATCAAAAACTTTCATTGATCAAGGATGTTTCAAGATGTGACTTTCTCAAACAGTATTTAACATTGATCGGATCCTGGAATTAATTTTTCTAAGGTATATAAAATACATTTTGGAGACAGGGAAATTTGAGTATGGACTATATACTATATGATACATTGAAAATAATTTTTTAGGTATGATAAGGTATTATAGGAGAATGCCCTAGGAGATGATGCTGGATGTGTTTAGGGGCAAAGTGGCATGATATCTGCGACATATTTTCAAATGATTCAACAAAAAGGAAAATAGGGGTAGGGTGAAAAGCGAATGTAATTTGTTTACAATTGGTAAATGTAGATGATGGATATATAACAATGTTCAATATTGTCTGCACACTTTTCTATGAATTTGAAAATGTTCAAAGTGAAAAGCTGGACAGTGTAGAAGGACATTTTCTCTGTAATATAAAAATATTCATTCATATTTACTTCTAGGACTTATATTTTTATATCTTACAATTAAATTTGTATTAAAATGGGATTTTTTTATTTTTAATTTTTTTGGAATTTATTTTATCATAAAGAATGAGATCGGGGTTTCACTTAATTTGAAGTGCCACTTATGTTAAAACTCTCAAGTCTGTTTTTTGGGAATTTCCATTTTTCCACTTTGTTATAACCATACTTTTTAATATAATATTATGGCTCTTTTTTTTTTTTTTTTTTTTTTGAGACAGGGTCTTACTCTGTTGCCCAGGCTGGAGTGCAGTAGCACAATCTTGGCTCACTGCAACCTCTGCTTTCTGGGTTCAAGTGATTCTTCTACCTCAGCCTCTTGAGTAGCTGGGACTACAGGCATGCACCACCCTCCCTGGCTAATTTTGTGTGTGTGTGTATTTGGTAGAGATGGGTTTCACCATGTTGGACAGGTTGGTCTCAAACTCCTCACGCCATCCATCTACCTTGGCCTCCCAAAGTACTGGGATTACAGGCCTGAGCCACCACGCCTGGCTGGTGTTTTTTAATAAGGTAGATTTCTCTTTTTTATTCTTCCTTTCCCAAATTTTTCTAGATTTTTCCAGTGCTTTATTCTTCCAGGGGAATTTTGGAATAAACACATCAAGTTCACAATTGGTTTGAGTTTTGTTAAAATTACAGGTTAATTTGGGCAGACTCAATGTTTTTCTATTACTTAGTCTTTTTACTACAATAACAATTTCACTGGCTGGCAAAGGATCCTCAGAGATTCAAGTAATAACCATAGAATTGTTTGTTTGAGAAGTTATGTTTTAGTTGTATTGTAAATAAACATATTCTTTTTTTTTTTTTTTAAGATGGAGTCTTACTCTGTCACCCAGGCTGAAGTGCAGTGATGCAATCTCGACTCACTGCAACCTCTGCCTCCTGAGTTCAAACGATTCTCATCCCTTAGCCTCCTAAATAGCTGGGTTTACAGGCACACACCACCACACCCAGCTAATTTTTGTATTTTTGGTAGAGATGGGGTTTCACCATGTTGGCCAGGCTGGTCTCAAACTCTTGACCTCAAGTGATCTGCCTGCCTCGGTCTCCCAAAGTGCTGATATTACAGGTGTGAACCATCACACGTGGCCTATATCCTTAACTGAGTTATTTATTAGGTATTACAGATGCAAATATGAATAAGACAGCATCAGTGCCCCTCACAGAGTTCATGATCTCATAAGAAAGAATGGTTAAAATAGGCTGGGTCTGGTGGCTCATGCTTGTATACCCAGCTACTCTGGAGGCAGAGGCAGGTGGATCACTTGAGGTCAGAAGTTTGAGACCAGCTTGTCCAACGTGGTGAAACCCCGGCTCTACAAAAATACAAAAATTAGCCAGGCATGGTGGCATACACCTGTAATCCCACCTACTTGGGAGGCTGAGGCACAAGAGTCACTTGAACCTGGGAGGCAGAGGTTGCAGTGAGCTAAGATCGCCCCACTGCACTCCTAGGTAAGAGAGCAAGACTCCGTCTCAAAAAAAAAAAAAAGGTTAAAATAATACAAAGTACAGAAGTACCATGAGGGAGATAGCATTGAATTCTGAGATGTGCAGGCCCACTAAAGGGGGGTGGTAACCAAGCAAGAATTTAAAAGATGAAAGATATTACTCTGCATGGGCTATCATAACCAAATACCACAGACTACGTGGCCTAAACAGCAGAGATTTATTTCTCAGAGTGTCAGAGGCTGAAAGTCTGAATTCAGAGTGCCAGCATGGCCAGCTTCTGGTGAGGACTCTTCCTGGCTTATACATGCCACCATCTCACTGTGACCTCACGTAACAGAAAGAGGGAGGGAGAAAGATCTCTTCCTCTTCTTATAAGGCCACTATCCTGCTGGATTAAGGCCCCACCCTTATGACCTCATTTAACCTTAATTACCTCCTAAAGGCCCTATCTCCAAATACCATCACATTGGGGGTTAGGGCTTCAACATAAAGTTAAGAAGGACACAATTCAGTTCATAGCAGATGAATAAGCATTTGCCAGGCACCTCAAGTTATGGAAGAGGTGTTGAAACAGAGGGAATATAGCAGATGTGAAAGCATAGGGGCCTGAAACAATAGCATGTGTTCAGGGAGTTACAGCTGGCTCAGTGTTGCTGGAATATAAGGTGGGAGAAAGAACTTCTGAAAGCTGAGGCTAGAACAATAGGGTTGGAGGTGGGGCACATGATTATGAAGGACCTTAGTGTGTATTAAGCTTAGAAGGACTTCATCTTAATGGTAGAGTGGAGTGACAGGAACTTCTAGGCAGAGGAATGGTGAGGTCAGATTTGCATTTTTGATAAATCAGGTGGAGGAGCAATTTGAGCAGCAGCAAAACTGGAATTAGTGAGTTAGTTGGGAAACTAATGTAGTAGTCCTTGTGAATAAAAGATGCAGCAAAGACCAGAGAGAGGCAAAGTTTGAAAAATGTGAAGATGAAATGTGCAGGACTTGACTAGATATTTTAAATGTGGTAGGTGAGAGAGCCATAGGCGTCCAGGCTGGGCTGGTGTCTTACTTGTTCAGTTTCCATAAAGAGACATGTTAATTATTTCACATTTTACAGAATTAGTAAATTAATTCATTGATTTCCAAAACTCAAAATAAGTATGTAACTGATTTGTAAATTGAAGTTGTGTCACTCTTACCATGATCACAAACTCAATCTTTACCTATCATTTCAGAACTATTTGGGGAAGTCGACGGTCTTTTCTGGGCTAATGACCTTTGTGTTTTTTTTTTATTTTGAGACGGAGTCTTGCTCTGTCACCCAGGCTGGAGTGCAGTGGTGTGATCTCCACTCACTGCAACCTCTGCCTCCTGGGTTTAAGCAACTCTTCTGCCTTAACTTCCCAAGGAGCTGGGACTGCAGGCATCCGCCACTATGCCCGGCTAATTTTTGTATTTTTACTAGAGATGAGGTTTCTCCATATTGGCCAGGTTGGTCTCAATTTCCTGACCTCGTGATCCACCTGCCTTGGCCTCCCAAAGTGCTGAGATTATAGGCATGAGCCACCACGCCTGGCCTCTAATCACCTTTTTAAAAGGGTGTCATTTGCATTTCTGCTCTAACATTGGTGTCATGCATTTCTGCTCTAACTGGTGTCATGCATTTCTGTTCTAACATTGGTATCATATGCATGTCTGCTCTAACATTGGTGTCATATGCATGTCTGCTCTAACATTGGTGTCATGCATGTCTGCTCTAACATTGGTGTCATATGCATGTCTGCTCTAACATTGGTGTCATATGCATTTCTGCTCTAATATTGTCCTCTGCTATTTATTTTCCTTAGTATATTTGCACATGCTCAGTATTGTGCTACATTTGATACATTACAGAAATAAAACTGTGACTCATGTTTTTGACACACTAGTTTTGCTGGAGAAACCAAATCATGGTACTGCCACTAAAAGGAAGTAATGTGTATTTAAGGGCTAATTTGTGTCTGCTACATGCAGCCTATACAGTGGTTCAATCATTTGTTTTCATTCATTTGTTCTGAGTGCCTGCGTTTATAAAGTTTACACTCTAGTGAAGGGACAATAATTAGTAAACATGTAGTAAATGGAATGGCAATCAGTGTCACAGAGGCCAGCAAAGTAGGAGAGGGTGTGTGCTGAGGGTCTGGCTTACTATTTAATATGGTGTGATGAGAGAAGCCCCCTTATTAGGGTAACATTTGAGCAAAGGCCCACGGAGTGAGAGAGGGTGAGACATGGTCTATGCAATGTAGGTGTCTGGGGGAAGAATGTTCCAGGCAGAGGGAACACCAAGTGCAAATTTCAAGGCCCTGAGATGGGAACATGCTTCGCTTATTTGAGGAACAGTGAGGAGGCTGGTGTAGCAAGAACAATGTGAGAACAGGAAGATGAGTTGAGTTTGCTGATGAAGGGAGGGGAAGATTATTCAGGGCCTTGCAGGACATTTTAAGGGCTTTGAGTTTTCCTCCAAGTGAGACAGAGAGACAAGTGGAGGTGTAACCTAATGATTGGACCTAGGTTTTAGAAGCATCACTCTCACTGTATGTGGAGACTATAAGGAGGCAAGGGCAGAAGTGAGACTGGTTAGGAGGCAGTTGCAATAATCCTGGCAGGAGATTACAGTGGCTTGGATCAGGTGGTAGCCGTGGAGGAGGTGAGAAGTGCCGAAATGTGGGGCTATTTATGATATACACACTAACAGGCCTTGCTGAGGGACTAGATGTGGCGTGTGAAAGGAGTCGAGGCTTCTGGCCTAAGTCACTGGAAGAACGGAACTGCCATTTATGGAGATGGACAGGACTATTAGAAAAGCTAAATGGAGATGTCAAGAGAAGCTGTCAAGATGGGTAGTTGGTTAAATGACTCTGGAGTTAGAAGAACCAGCCTGGAGATATGTAGATGGTAGTTAAAAGCCACAAGTTGGTAGATTAAAGACCAAGGGAGTATATTGGAAAGAGGTATGTTGGCTGAGCTTTAGGGCTCAGGGTTTAGAGGTCAAAATGAGGAGGAACCAACAAAGGGGACTGAGAAGAGGCTTTTAGGGGTTGGGCAGAAAACTAGGAGAGTGTAGCATCCTGGAACCAAGTGAACACACTGTTTTGAGGTGTCAGGAGTGATCAGTCCTGTCCTACGCTGTTAATGTGTGAGACCTGAGAATGGACCACAGTGCTCAAGTAATGCAGGAGATAGAACCAGTCATACCACTAATAATTTTATTAGTCCTAAATATTTTTACTGCAAGATTTAGTCGTTGTGTTTTCACTGGCAGATGAAGGATGAAAGTCGTTCAGGGTAATTTCCATTTTTGTAATTTCTGACAGCAGCAGAACAGTTTCTACTTATGATTGGTATGCATTTTTATTATTAGCCATAGTATTCATTTTGGATAATGAGCACGTCTTTGTTAGCGTTATTTTTCTTCACCTCCTCCTCGAGTTGTTCATCCATTCATTCATTCATCCCAAAAATGCTTATTAAGCGCCTGTCCTGCGCCAGTCCTAGGTTTCTCTTGTCCTGATAGGTCTAGTTTCACAAGCGCAGGATTTTGCCTTTCCGGAGGCAATAGGCTCCCGTGTCCCCGCAGTGGGGTTTTTCCAGCCTTCCTTGTGCAGCTGCAGTCCTCAGCGTCCGCGGGTGGAGACCTGCAGCGGGTCAGCCGGTGCGTTCCGCCTGCGGCTGGGGGCCCTCTAGCCGCCTAGAAGGAAACGCGGAGGAGGTGGGTGGACAGTATGCAGATGAGGGGGGCGGGCCAAACCTAGCGGGCGGCGTGCAGTGGAGGTGGTCCGGCAGGATTCAGATGAAGGGGGCGGGCCGTGCCGGGCGGGCAGGATGCAGATGAGGGGGCGGGACCCGCGGGCGCGGGAGAGGAGCCGCTCCGCCGGCAGCCTCTGGGAACTGGAAGGCGCCCGGCCCTTTCTTTGACTGGAGCGGACCCGCGGGACGCAGACGCCTCGCCAGCAGGAGACGGCGCGAGTTCGGCACGGTGGTCACCCCGTCCGAGGCCAGCCAGCCGGCCGCTGCCGGAGTCGGCCAAGCATGGGCAACCACTCAGGACGGCCCGAGGATCCGGAACCAGGTCTGTACGGCTGGCAGGGTCGCGCCGCTCCCCACCCAACGGCCGAGCGCCCTTCCCCCACCGCCTCCCGCCCGCGGCGCCCAGCGGGGGCGAGCGAAAGGCTAAGGTCCCGGCGTGTCATTCTTGCCGTTGGAATGCGGCGCAGGGGAATGTGAAATTACCTGTGCCGGCGCTGCGACCAGGAAACGCTGCTCGTCCTGAATGCGCACCTGGGGGTCGGGGCCGCCAGCCGGGAGCCGCGGGGTCCCCGCTGGGTCCCACCTGCGCGCCTGGCCTGCGCCTAGACTGGGTCTCCTGAGCGCGCAGGCCGCCCGCGGACTTTCCGGGCGTATGCGGGGAGGGCGTGCCCCGTGGCTGCTCCCTCTCGGCCGCGGGCCCCGCACTTTGTGGCGTCCGCGGCTCTGCCCCTTACACTCCTGTTAGGGCTGCCGGGCGACTGTTCCTTCCCCGGAATAGTCCGTGCTTGTTCTGGGATGTCGGTCGCGCCTCTGGTTATCCCGTGTTTACTTCCTCCGTCCTGAGTGAGCTTGGTGGAGTCAGCTGGGCCGTAGTTTTTGTCTTCTGGGCGCTTATCACGGCCCCCAGCAGAGTTAGGTGCTTATAACCAGGGTTGCTTTTAAAAACAGAACGAAACATTTCTGGACTGTCACGTGAAGCAAATGGGTTTTAGTTTTGCCTGAAAAATGGCATCTTGGCGGATAGGAAAGAGATGGTTGACCCGCTGGAGTCGGGGGGGCGTGCAGGTGACAGGTATGTGTTTCTGTGAGAGAGTCAGAACTCTAAACATTTTCCAAAGGCGTAATGTTTTAATTTGAATTTGAATGAGAACTTTGAGGCTTTGAGAGGTGAAGCGGCTTTTCCAAGTGACCTTTTCCGGAGCTGGGAGCTGGCTGTGGACGCTGGGTTGTCCCGGCCTCTGCACATTGCTCCTCCGTCACCTCCCAGCGCCCCGGCGGGCGGTATCCTCGGGGCGGGGCGGAGCGGAGGCGGGAGGCCTCTCCGGCACCTGGGGTGCATTGGACTGGAACCAGAGTCAGGATGGAAAACTTGGACAGCCACACAGGAATATGTGAAGAAAAATTTCAGGGGCCGGCTTACTGCATAGAAGTGACTACACAGCACTTGTTCAGACTTTTTTTTTGGCAGAATAACCAATAATATGCATATTAATAAAATAAAATATCCATAAAATAAAAATAATGTACTTAGAACCCTGTTGATAACTGTTCGGTAAAGGATATGTAACATTAAAAAACACCTCTTATTAGTTACATGCCTGTGCAGATATTGTGAAAACCCCTATGTATTATTCCTTTGTGTTAAAATTGTGAAAACACTGTTGTTAGGAGTTTTTAAGAGTAATTTGGATACCTGTGTTCCAATTTTTTAGTGACCTTACTTTTTAAAGCACTTTGATGGTTAGGACATAAAAAGAACGTTTATGCCAGTGACTTATTTTATTGTATTTTCCAAAGAATGCATATTCAAGCATGGGAACTCTGGAAATTAGAGCTTTGTTAAAGATGCCTGTGTTGGCCGGGCGCGGTCGCTCACACCTCTAATCCTAGCACTTTGGGAGGCCAAGGCAGGCAGATTACGAGGTCAGGAGTTCAAGACCATCCTGGCTAACATGGTGAATCCTTGTCTCTACTAAAAATACAAAAATTAGCTGGGCATGGTGGCGTGTGCCTGTAAATCTCAGCTACTTGGGAGGCTGAGGCAGGAAAATTGCTTGAACTGGGAGGTGGAGGTTGCAGTGGGCCGGGATTGGAATAATACATAGGGGTTTTCACAATATCTGGACAGGCATGTAACAGGCCGCTGCACTCCAGCCTGGGCTACAAAGCAGGACTCTTTCTCAAAAAAAAAAAAAAAAATTGTGTGTGTGTTTTCAGTCTGCTTTATCACAGGGACTGGGATGAGGTCGCCTGTCCCCAACTGGCAGTTGTGGTACATTGGACTAGAATCTCAACAAGTGCTTCTGTGAGTCATCAGAGCAAGGGGACCAAAAGGTAAAGGGGAAGCAGAAGGTAGGCTGGATGAGCGATGAGTGAAAGCAGCATGCAAGCCTGAGTGTCACATGGTTCCTGTGCTGTGTCAGTTTTGTTCATGGAGAACAGACATTTAGAATTAGGAATGCACCCAAGAAAGGCAAAAGGGATAGGAAGCAGAATTTGAGGAGTTTGAGGCCAGCCTGGGCAAGGAAAGCTTTTGACTGTGATGCAGACCCAACACCTATGAAAGGGAAGCGGTAGGCAGCAGTTTTGGGCAAGGAGAGCCTCAGCTAATGATGTAGACCTGAAGTCTTGGCCAGCTGATGGGGGAGCTCCAGAGCAAAGCCCACCCATTAGAGGGGTCTCAGGTTGGGCAGAAAGGATAGTCACTAGTCTTTCTGTGGTCAGTCATTGGCTAGAGGCTACTTGGGAAGAACGTGCTTTCAGCTCAGAAGCTAACACGAGTCCTAGGATCCTTGTGGCGCCAACAGCTGGATGGAGGCCTTGCAGCTGAATGGCAAGTTCGTTTTTTCTTTGAGACAGGATCTGACTCTGTCACCCAGGGTGGAGTGCAGTGCTGTGATCATGGCTCACTGCAGCCTTGACCTTCCAAGCTCAGGCAATCCTCCCACCTCAGCCACCCAAGTAGCTGGACCATAGGCCTGGCTATTTGTTTTTTTTTTTTTTTGTAGAGATTTTTTTTTTTTTTTTTGAGATGAAATCTTGTTCTGTCATCCAGGCTAGAGCATAGTGATACGATCTTGGCTCACTGTAATCTCTGCCTCCTGGGTTCAAGTGATTCTTCTGCCTCAGCCTCTCAAGTAGCTGGGACTGCAGGTGTGCACCATTACGCCAGGCTAATTTTTGTATTTTTAGTAGAGATGGGGTTTTGCCATGTTGGCCAGGCTGGTCTTGAACTCCTGACCTCAAGTGATGCTTCGGCCTCCCACAGTGCTGGGATTACAAGTGGGAGCCACTGCGCCTGGTGTAGAGATGGGATCTTGCTGTGTTGCCCAAGCTAGTCCCAAACACTTGGACTCAAGTGATACTCCTGCTTCAGCCTTCCAAAGTGCTGGGATTTTAGGGGTGAGCCACTGCACCTGGCTAAGCTCTTTCTTGAAAAAGAGATCCCAGTGGAACACCTCCATGGTTGACTGCCGCAGGACCTCAGTTTCTTGGATAGGAAGAGTCTCTTTAAAGGGTAAAGAGATAAAATCCCCATCTCAGACCCCCTGTAAGGATTAAGAGTGCACCATCTTTTCCAGGTGGAAGCTCATCCCCCTCTGGGGTGTGTCTAAGGCAGAAGGCAGCTTCTCAGCTCTCAGCTGCTGCTGCTTTTCTAGCCTCGGAATTGGCTGTGGTGCCAGCAGGATTCCTCTTTTGTGGTATCTGCAGTCCTTTGAATTGGGGCATCATGACTTAACGTGGTATTGCAGAATGAATAAGATAGATAGATCAAGTAAAAGATGTGAATATGTCATATCTGAAATTTTCAGCCTGGGCAGAGAAGAAAGCTGGTGGCTCTTGCTTCCTAAAAGGTCCTAGTTTACAGTTCTTCAGTTTCCAACCAGGTTGTCAGCACCTGCATTGTTAGGGCTGCCGGGCATAGTCGTGCAGTCTGTGTACTGTTCAAAGTCACCTGCTTAGAGAGCTGAGTGGGCCCAGCAGGGTTGTAGCAACCCAGAGGAAGGGGTGCATTTTGCAATTTTGCCTTTTTATATTGACTGACACCAAGGTGCCCAAAGTGCTGAAGAAGTCTTAGAAAGTAAGTTTAGTCTTAGAAAGTAAGGTTTTCCCCAGACCCCACACTAGCTTATTACTTATTTTTAATTTGCATGTATGTGTTTAAAAAGTAAATGCAAATCACCTGAAATAAAAGCTCCTCAGGTACACTCTTTTATTATTTACAGTTAATGCTAACCGTGGTTACAGATAAATTCCAAAATAGCCACTTAGGACAGTGAAAGTTGATTTCTCCCTCATGTCGCATCTGGTCTGAGTTGGGGGCCATTAAAAGGTGGTTAGAGTCTCAGGTTAGTGGATGCTCCTCTTCAACATATGGCTCCCAACTTGCTCTGAATCTGCCAGCAGTCAGCAGAGGAGAAGGCGTGTGGAGGACCCTGCAGGAGGTTTTGGGCGCCAGGCCTAGTTGTGATGCACATCATTTCCATGAACGTTCCGCTGGCCAGGCTCAGTCAAACAATCCCACTGACATGCCAGGAGACTGCAGCACACCAAGCAGAGAGAAGCATGGATGTTGGTAAACATTAGTGTGTCTTTGTAGACCTCATGACCACTCTCAACCACATTTGCATCAGTATTTTATTACAAACATTTTAATCAGAAGAATTAAGACTTACATAGTACCAACCATCTAGATTCTAAATTAATATTTTGCTGTATTTGCTTTGTTTGTACATCTTTGTATTCATCCCTCTGCCCACCCATTAGTCCGTTTCATTTTTTGATGCATTTCAAAGAAATGGTAGTTATTTCTATAATTCTACATTATATACTACACCTTTACTGTTTCTTGATTTGTTAGCTTTAAAGTCTCTCTGCTACTCACCCACACTATGAAAGCTGAGGAATTAAGTACATTTTCCCTGCTATACATATTCCCCTCATCCCTCATTTCTGCAAGTCATACTTAAATTTTCTAAATCCATTGTTAGTATAAAAATGCTAATGGTGGAATACAGGTGGTGGTATACAGAAGTTTACTGTAAAATTCTTTTCACTTTACTATATGAAATTTTCATTTTGAGACCAGCCTGGCCAACATGGTGAAACTTTGTTTCTACTAAAAATACAAAAATTAGTCAGGTGCAGTGGTGGCGCCTGCAATCCCAGCCTACTTGGGAGGCTGAGGCAGGAGAACCACTTCAGCCCAGGAGGTGGAGGTTGCAGTGAGCCGAGACCATGCCACTGCACTCCAGCTTGGGCGACAGAGTAAGATTCTGTCTCAAAAAAAAAAAAAAAAAAACTTTAAAATTCTAAGGAAATCTGTTGTTTTCCACTTGTATTTCTTGACTCACCAGCTTTAAACAGTGTGCTAGGCTTCACTACAAGTAAATGAGAATATAGTGCCCCTAAATGTCTTCTGCCTTATTATCAGAGTTCCCCTCCCCGACTTATTCCCAGTCTGCCTCTTAACCTTTCACATGACTAGAACATTTACATACTGTTCCATAATTAGTATTATTAAATCTTCTGTGCATCATTTATAGGTTGATTCTAAAAATGGAAAGCTAATCAGCATTTAAAATATCAGGATCTCATGTATTATTTACTGGAGAAGCAGGCAGTATGTTTAGATTTATAGAGAAGACAATGGAATCTTACATTGAATAACTCATGATCTATGACGACAGGAGGGAGGAGTAAGGAGAATGGAAAAGAGTTGGAGACCTAAGGAGAGGCTTGAAGAGAGCAGACGCCTTCTCGATTCAAGAAGACAAGGCTCAGCTGTTACTCGGCCTCCCAGAAAGATGGATAGGAGAAATGACTACGGATATAGGTTGCCTCCATTTCAGGGCCCTCTGCCTCCCCCTGGGAGCCTGGGGCTTCCCTTCCCTCCAGATATACAGACTGAGACCACAGAAGAGGACAGTGTCTTGCTGATGCATACCCTGTTGGCGGCAACCAAGGACCCCCTGGCCATGGACCCACCAGTTGTCAACCGGCCTAAGAAAAGCAAGACCAAGAAGGCCCCTATAAAGGCTATTACTAAGGCCACACCTGCTGCCCTTCCAGTCCCAACTGCCAGTGAGATTGCCACCAACAAGCCCGAAATAACTTTGCAAGCTTTAAACCTGCCAGTCATCACCCAGATCAGCCAGGCTTCATCTACTACCGAGGTAGCCAATACTCAGGCTTCTTCAGTCACTTCTCAGCCTAAGAAAGCCAACAAGATGAGGAGAGTTACTGCCAAGTCAGCCCAAGGCTCCCAATCCCCAGCTGGCTATGAGGGTGTCACTACACAGCTCAAGTCACCCTTGCAAGTCCTAAACCTGCCAGTCATCTCACAGAATAGTCACGTTCCAGTTGCCAATGAGTCAGCCAGTTCCCAGGCCTTGATAACCTCTGTCAAACCTAAGAAAGCTTTCAAGGCTAAGAAAGTTGCGAATAAGGCCATAGCTAGTGCCACCGAGGTGTCACCGGCTCCAAATGCCACACATACAGCTATCACCCAAGGCCAAATTACCAGTGAGACAGCCAGTATCCATACCACAGCAGCCTCAGAGGAGCTGGTACCATTTCTTCTGAAACTATTCCAAATAATCCAAAAAGAAGGAATCCTTCCCAAATCATTCGATGAGACCAATATCATCCTGATACCAAAACCCGGCAGAGACCCAACAAGAAAAGAAAACTTGAGGCCAATATCCATGATGAACATAGATGCAAAACTCTTCAATAAAATATTAGCAAGCCGATTGCAACAGCAAATCAAAAAACTTATCCATCATGATCAAGTAGGATTCATCCCGGGGATGCAAGGCTGGTTCAACATACGCAAGTCTATAAACGTAATTCACCACATAAACAGAACCAAAAACAAAAACCACATGATTATCTCAATTGATGCAGAGAAGGCATTTGACAAAATTCAACAGCGCTTTCTGCTAAAAACCCTCAATAAACTCGGTATCAATGGAATGTATCTCAAAGTAATAAAAGCTATCTATGACAAACCAACAGCCAATATCATACTTAATGGGCAAAAAGTGGAAGCATTCCCTTTGAAATCCGGCACTAGACAAGGATGCCCTCTGTCACTACTCCTATTCAATATAGTACTGGAAGTTCTAGCCAGAGCAATCAGGCAAGAAAAAGAAATAAAGGGTATTCAAATAGGAAAGGTGGAAGCCAAATTGTCTCTATTTGCAGATGAAATGATAGTATACCTAGAAGACCCCATCGCCTCAGCCCAAAAACTCCTGAAACTGATAAGCAACTTCAGCAAAGTCTCAGGATATAAAATCAATATGCAAAAGTCACAAGCCTTCCTCTACACCAATAACAGACTTAAAGAGAGCCAAATCAAGAATGAACTGCCATTCACAATTGCTACAAAAAGAATAAAATACCTTGGAATACAACTCACAAGGAACGTAAGGGACCTCTTCAAGGAAAACTACAAACCACTGCTCAACAAAATCAGAGAGGACACAAACAGATGGAGAAACATTCCATGTTCATGGTTAGGAAGAATTAATATCATAAAAATGGCTATACTGCCCAAAGTAATTTACAGAATCAGTGCTATACCCATCAAGCTACCATTGACTTTCTTCACAGAACTGGAAAAAACCACCATGAACTTCATATGGAACCAAAAGAGAGCCCGCATAGCCAAGTCAATTCTAAGCAAAAAGAACACAGCGGGGGGCATCACACTACCGGATTTCAAACTATACTACAAGGCTACAGTAATCAAAACAGCATGGTACTGGTACCAAAACAGAGATATAGACCAATGGAACAGAACAGAGATATCGGAGGCAGCACAACATATCTACAACCATACAATCTTTGATAAACCTGACAAAAACAAGCAATGGGGAAAGGATTCCCTGTTCAACAAATGGTGCTGGGAAAACTGGCTAGCAATGTGCAGAAAGCAGAAACTGACCCCTTCCTGACACCTTACACCAAAATTAACTCCAGATGGATTAAAGACTTAAACATAAGACCTGGCACAATAAAAACCCTAGAAGAAAATCTAGGCAAAACCATTCAGGACATAGGAGTAGGCAAGGACTTCATGACCAAAACACCAAAAGCATTGGCAACAAAAGCCAAAATAGACAAATGGGACCTAATCAAACTCCACAGCTTCTGCACGGCAAAAGAAACAGTCACTAGAGTGAATCGGCGCCCAACAGAATGGGAAAAAATTTTTGCAGTTTACCCATCTGACAAAGGGCTGATATCCAGAATTTACAAAGAACTCAAACAGATTTACAGGAAAAAAACAAGCCCATTCAAAATTGGGCAAAGGATATGAACAGACACTTTATGAAAGAAAGTGAGGCCAACAATCATATGAAAAAATGCTCATCGTCACTGGTCATCAGAGAGATGCAAATCAAAACCACATTGAGATACCATCTCACGCCAGTTAGAATGGCGATCATTAAAAAATCTGGAGACAACAGATGCTGGAGAGGATGTGGAGAAAAAGGAACACTTTTACACTGTTGATGGGAGTGTAAATTAGTCCAACCATTGTGGAAGACAATGTGGCGATTCCTCAAGGCCTTAGAAATGGAAATTCCATTTGACCCAGCAATCCCATTACTGGGTATATATCCAAAGGACTATAAATCGTTCTACTATAAGGACACATGCACACGAATGTTCATTGTAGCACTGTTTACAATAGCAAAGACCTGGAATCAACCCAAATGCCCATTGATGATAGACTGGATTGGGAAAATGTGGCACATATACACCATGGAATATTATGCAGCAATCAGAAATGATGAGTTCGTGTCATTTGTAGGGACATGGATGAATCTGGAGAACATCATTCTCAGCAAACTGACACAAGAACAGAAAATGAAACACCGCATATTCTCACTCATAGGCGGGTGATGAAAAATGAGAACACATGGACACAGAGAGGGGAGTACTGAACACTGGGGTCTACTGGGGGGAAAAGGGGAGGGCCAGTGGGAGGGGGAGGTGGGGAGGGATAGCCTGGGGAGAAATGCCAAATGTGGGTGAAGTGGAGAAAGCAAACAAAACACACTGCCATGTGTGTACCTATGCAACTGTATTGCATGCTCTGCACATGTACCCCAAAACCTAAAATGCAATAAAAAATAAAAATAAAAAATAGTTGATACAAGTATTATTGCTGTTTACTTTTGTGTGTGTGTGTGTGTGTGTGTGTGTGTGTGACGGAATCTCTTTCACCCAGGGTGGAGTGCAGTGGTGCGATCTCAGCTCACTGCAACCTCTGCCTCCCAGGTTCAAGCAATTCTCCTGCCTCAGTCTCCTGAGTAGCTGGGACTACAGGCGTGTGCCACCACGGCCAACCAATTTTTTATATTTTTAGTAGAGATGGGGATTCACTGTGTTAGCCAGGATGGTCTGAATTTCCTGACTACTTTTAAAATTAATATGCTTTTAGCCTATTACCCAGTTTCTTACTTTTGCAGACTGGTAGAGGGAATTTCTTTTTTCTTAAAACCAAGAAGCACAGTGGTTAAGAGTTTGGGTTCCGGAGCTAGGCTGCCTTTTCAAACTCAGTTCTGTCACTTCTCTTTTTCTTTCTTTTTTTTTTTTTTGAGACAGCCTCTTTCTGTTGCCTAGCCTGGAGTGCATTGACATGTTCTTGACTCACTGCAATCTCTGCTTCCCAGGTTCAAGATATTCATTCTCCTGCCTCAGTACCTGGGACTACAGCTACTAAGTAGCTGTCCCTAGTAGCTGGGACAACAGGTGTGTGCCACCACATCTGGCTAATTTTTGTATTTTTAGTAGAGACAGGTTTTCGCCATGTTGGCCAGGCTGGTCTTGAACTCCTGACCTTAGGTGATCTGCCCAACTGGGCCTCCCAAAGTGCTGGGATTGCAGACTCAAGGCTCAACTTCTTCATCTAGAAAAGGAAAGAGTAATACAATCTACCTTTCAGGGTTATTGTGGTGATTCATAAGTTAAAACATATGAAGGCTTAAAATAGACACACATAGAAAGTGCCTGATAAGCTTTAGCTGTTAATTCTTCTTAACCCTCCAAAATATTTTGGTCTGGAGTGGTTGCTTTCTAATCCTATCTTACTCTCTGGTTAACTCATTGTTTCTTGGATTTTTTTTTTTCTCTTTTTTGCATTCTCTTTGCTTTTGTAAAAGTAAAGATGCAGCCTGGAGCGGTGGCTCATACCTGTAATCCCAGCATTTTGGGAGGCTGAGGTGGGTGGATTACCAGAGGTTCAAGACCAGCCTGAGCAACAGGGAGAAACCCCATCTCTACTAATAAATACAAAATTAGCGAGGCGTGGTGGCACATGCCTGTAATCTCAGCTACTCAGGAGGCTGAGGCAAGAAAATTGCTTGAATCCAGAAAGTGAAGGTTGCAGTG
Source organism: Callithrix jacchus (assembly GCF_049354715.1). Taxonomy (NCBI): domain Eukaryota; kingdom Metazoa; phylum Chordata; class Mammalia; order Primates; family Cebidae; genus Callithrix; species Callithrix jacchus. The sequence continues at coordinate 62,871,743 of NC_133506.1, forward strand.
AGCTGAGATTACGCCATTGCACTCCATCCTGGGTAACAAGAGCAAAACTCCGTCTCCAAAAAAAAAAAAAAAAAGTGAAGATACATGCATCAGATATCAATGATAATACATAGTAAAAAAATCTAAGAAGTCATGTCAAATATAGGTACTGTAATAAATGTGAATGGGTTAAACTCTCCATTAAAAAGAGAGCTTCCCCAATTAAGACAAAAAAATCATACATACTATAGAAAAGCCTATTTATGTTACTTTGATTTTTAAAATTAAGCCATTTAAAGTTGTGAATAATAAAAAAGTAGCTCTTTAAACTTTCAGGTTCAACGGTCTTGTTATTCTATATGTTCTATTTATAAATGCAGTAAAATTTAATAAGCACTATTTAACAGTCTTTGGTTAATACTCAGTTCTGTTTACAAACTTTGCTAATAAATTTAACATTTAAGTTTGTGTTTATTAATTTAGTATATTTAGGTTCTTGTTAAAGTCTGGCAAAAAAAAAAAAGTCCAGTTTTTAAAGTCTTATAAATTTAATAATTATTCTAATAAACTTAGTGATTCTTAAGTCCTCTTATATATTCCAGAACATTTATATTCTCTCTCTCTCTTTTTCTGAGACAGTTTCTCTCTGTTACCCAGGCTGGAATGCAGTGGCATTGTGTAGACCTCCTGGGCATAGGCGATACTCTCACCTCAGCTTCCCTAGTAGCTGGGACTATAGGAGCATGCCACCACACCTGGCTAATTTTTTTTTTTTAAATAAAGACGTAGTCTTCTATATTGTCCAGGCTATTCTTGAACTCCTGGGCTCAAGCTATCCTCCCACCTTGACCTACCAAAGTGCTGCGATTACAGGTGTGAGCCACAGTGCCCAGTCTGCATTCTCTCTTTGTATGTGTGTATATGTAGATGCACACTTTCAAACTTAAAATTACAACTTAATGACTCAGTTACACATTTTGAATTGGAATCACAAGGTTGACCTGTTACTCTTAAACATTTAAAGTATAATTCTATAATGGAGGTATTTCTTAATATGGACTATTACTATTTGTCTGATTCTTTTATTTCCCCACTTGTTCTAAATCTTTCTAGGATTAAAAGATGTATACATAAGTGTTTTATTCCCAATAATGTTGGGATTTCTTCCCATATAATTTTTTAAGAGTCACAGTCTTGCTCTATTGCCCAGGCTGGAGTGCAGTGGTACGATGCTGGCTCACTGCAGCCTTGACCTTCCTCTCTGCCCAGCCTCCTGAGTAGCTAGGACTACAGGTGGTGCCACCATGCCCAGCTAATTAAAGAATTTTTTTTTTTTTTTTTGAGAGATGGGGTCTCACTGTGTTGCCTAGGCCAGTCTCCAACTCCTGGCCTCAAGCAGTCCTCTCACCTCAGCCTCCCAAAGTGTTGACTGTTTGCCACTATGCCTGGTCCCATATAATTTTGGGGGTTGTCGTCTCAATTTGCTGAGGTTTTTTAATCAGCAGAGATCTCTGACAGGGACAAGGTTGGGATTCTTACCCTTCCTAGACTTCAGATATCCACTCGAGCCACTTTACTTTGGTTGGAACATATTCTTGAAGATATTTGGTTTGAGCATATTCAGGGATATTCTGTGCTGGACAAGTTTTCTCAACCTTCATGTGAGGATATCTATGTTTTGCCCTTACACTTTATTGATACTTTGCCTGGGTATAGAATTCTTGTTCACGACCTTTGTAATTTCTCCATGGAATGGACTTCAACACTTGAAGAAAGAGGTGTCATAATACTTATGTGCCATACATTCAACTTTTATTTAATTCGTGTAGCTTCTAATAGAGGCCTGAAACCCCTATTCAAACGGCCATATCACTTGATTAGAGTTTGCATTTCTTTAGCACTTAAAATATATAAATATTTTTCCATCTAATTCCAAAGAAATTTGACTTGATAGAATACTGCCTGCTTTTTTTTAATACTTTCTGTCTTTAAAGTAGTATCTTTTTTTAAATTTTAAATTAATTTTATTTTAAGTTCAGGGATACAGGTACAGGATGTGCAGGTTTGTTACATAAGTAAACGTGTGCCATGGTGGTTTGCTGCACAGATCAACCCATCACCTAGGTATTAAGCCCCACATGCATTAGATATTTATCCTGATGCTCTCCCTCTTACCACCCTCACCCCCTGACAGGCCCCAGTGTGTGTTGTTCCCACCCCCTGCCTGTGTCCATGTGTTCTCATTGTTAAGCTCCCACTTATAAGTGAAAACATGAGGTGTTTAGTTTTCTGTTCCGTTAGTTTGCTGAGGATAATGGCTTCCAGTTCCATCATGGCATCTGGATGCCATTGTAATACAGGAATTTTTATGATATAGAATGATTTATATTCCATTGGATATATACCCAGTAATGAAATTGCTGGGTCAAATGGCATTTCTGGTTCTAGGTCTTTAAGGAATCACCACACTGTCTTCCACAATGGTTGGACTGCATTCCCACCAACAGTATATTTCTCCACAGCCTCACCAGCATCTGTTGTTTCTTGACTTTTTAATAATTGACATTCTGACTGGCATGAAATGGTATCTCATTGTGGTTTTGATGTGCATTTCTCTAATAATCAGTGATGTTGAGCTTTTTTTCATATGTTTGTTGGCTGCATAAATGTCTTTTGAGAAGTATATGTTCATGTCCTTTGCCCACTTTTTAATGGGGTTGTTTTTTTCTTGTAAATTTAAGTTCCTTGTAGATTCTGGACATTAGACCTTTGTCAGATGGATAAATAGCAAAAATGTTCTCCCATTCTGTGAATAGCAGTATCTTTCTTGAGAGTAAAACAAAATGTGATTTAATTGTGGATATCTTTCTTGGCTTTGTCTATCTTATAAGATAATTCTTCTGAAACAGTAGTATCAGTTAAAGACACAGTATACCACAAAGTATATTAAATGAGATAGGATCTTTTATACTGATAAAAGTACAATTCAAGAAGAAAAACAGCAGTTACAAAGTCCACTCATTAAATAGCAACTGGAAGTAATTAAAGCAAGACCTATTTGAAATGCATGGAAAAACTCACAAGTGTAGTGAGAGAATTTAACCATGTCTTACACAAACCATTTTTCCAAAATGATCATGGAATGGTTAACATATTGATTTATGCTAAGGCCAGAAAAAAAAACCTCATTACTGTTATTCGAGGGAAATTTTACTGGTCACTCTGTGATCATAATGCAATAAAACTGAAAATAATGAAAGTTGACATTTTAAAAACAATCTATTTGGAAATTTTGACTCAAATAGGAATTGAAAACTACAATTATAGATCATTTAGAAAAATATGAAATACAAATAAAGTTACAAATAATAAGCAAATTTATTCCTCTGAAAGCATTTATTATCAAAAAATAAAGAATGAAAATAAAGTAAGTTCTACACAAAGGCCATTTGAAAGAAGAGAAACAACAAAAGAAATCTGGGAAAACAGGAGGGAGTTTTTAAAATGGCAGAAATTAATGAAGTAAGTCACGACTGTGTCTGTTTCATTCTCCTCTTTCCTCAGTACCTAGTACCTTAACAGACACATGAATGGTATTTAATAAATATCTGTTGAATAAATACAAATAAGCAAAAAAGAAAACCACTAGAATTGAAAAATCTTAAGAGTATGCTCTTTGTTAAACAATAAAGTTTTAGTTAGACTCATCAAGAAATACGATAACACAAATACCCCAAATTAGCTATGTAAGAATGTATATAATGAGGGATGTTGGAGATTTTTAAAAAACTAGAATAAAAAATAGAAAATCTTGATAACATTGAAATTATCTACGAAAACAATTACCAAAGTCAATTTATAAAGAAATGAAACATTTGGACAGAAGAATAATCTTGGAAGATATCACAAAGTGACTTAAGAAAATGGCTCCCAAAATAATCCTGAATCCAGATGGTGTTATAGGTAAAGTTTTTAAAATATGAGGAAGATATAATTTCTGTGCTATTTAAAGTTGTGTGGTATGTTTCCCAAAGATATTAGATATTACTTATTACAAAGGGCATAGGTAACGTTATATGTACAGATGATTATTTCTTATTTTAATAATTCAAATATGTTAGAAAAACTATAACTAGTATATTTAATATATGTCTTGTTTAGGACCAGGTTAGGTTAAAGAAGAAATGAGTCAATATTAAGTTTATGCAGAAAAATATTAAACACATAAGGCAACTGAATGCAAATATAGCCAGAATTATGAAGGGGATATTCAAATAATAGAAGCTTAAAAAATTTTCCAAAGTGCAGAAAAAGTGGAAAGTATTCCAATTTGTTTTGATTAAAGTAGTGTTAATACTGTTAATACTATTTCTGTTTCCAAAGCTTTTCAAAGATGGTACGAACAAAGAAAGCCACAGTATATTCTTACTAATGTAGATGCTCTCCTTGACTGAAATATAAGCCAAATTTAATTCAATCATATACTTAAAAAAATACTACATCATTGGTTAAAAAGCGGCTTATTCCAAGAATGCAAAAATATTATTATATAAATAGAACTGGAAAAATCAGTAAATTTAAAGATAAAAATTACCATCACTATATGTCAATAATGCATTTAATAAAATTTAACATCTACCTCATATACATTTAATTCCTGTTGGAATGGGATGGATCTTTTTCTAAAATAAAAAAGCTCTAAAAGTAGCACATACCATGCTTAACAGGAAACTAAAATCATCCCTATAAAGATCAGGAACAAAACAGTGGTGCCCATACAGGACTTTATGATACTGTTTTCAAATACCCTAGCCAAAACAGTAAGATTTTTTAAAAATGGTTATTAAAAATGAGACAAAATTAGCATTACTTGTAAGTTCTAGAATTTTTTTGTTAGAATAACCAAGGAGAACAACTGAAAAACTATGAGAACTTATGAGAATTTAGTAAGGTAAGCAGCTTGGAAATGAGTATATATTCAGATATGTATGTGTGTGCACATATATGCTTGTATGATGTAGATGTATATGTAACAGTAGTTTTATGTTAGTAATCAGAAATGATGGTTTATTTTATTTATTTGAAACAAGATCTTGTTCTGTTACCCAGGCTGGATTGCAGTGGTGCTGTCTTGGCTTACTGCAACCTGTGCCTCCCAGGCTCAGACAGTCCTCCCACTTTAGTCTCCCAAGTAACTGCAACTACAGGCAGTACTACCACACCCAGCTAATTTTTGTATTTTTTTGTTGAGACAGAGTTTCACTGTGTTGCCCAGGCCGGTCTTGAACTCTTGAGCTCAAGTGATCCACCCACCTTGGCTTCCCAATGTACTGGGATTACAGGCATGAGCCACCATGCCCAGCCACAATGGCTTATTAAAAGATTTCATTCACAGCATGAAAAAAATGTATAAAACCTGAGAAGAAGTAAGAAATATGCAAGGCAACTGTGAAAACTATAAACTGTCTACTCAGGGGAATAGATATAAACTTATCTGCTCAGAGGCACTAGTGATAATGTGGTAGGTGTTCTCCATTAAGTGGAGGAATTATTTAATATATTATAGTTCTGAAAATCAGAAATAGCTGCTGAATTTTGTAAAATGCCTTTTGGACATTCACATTGATCTTCCTTTTTTTTTTGAGGTGGAGTTTCCATTCCTGTTGCCTAAGCTGGAGTGCAATGGTGTGATCTCAGCTCACTGCACCTTCTACCTCCTGGGTGCAAGTGATTCTCCTGCCTCAGCTTCCCGAATAGCTGGGATTACAGGCACATGCCACCATGCTCAGCTAATTTTTTGTATTTTTAGTAAAAACGGGGTTTCACCATGTCTCCCCTCCCCGCTCCCTCCCTCTCCTCCCCTTCTTCCCTCCCCTCTCCTCCCCCTTCTTCCCTCCCCTCTCTCTCCTCCCCTTCCCCCCTCTCTCTCCTCCCCTCCCTTCCCTTCCTTCCCGCCTTACCCTCCCCTCCCTCCCTTCCTACCCATCCCATTCCCTCCCCTCCCCTTCCCTTCCTTTCCCTTGGCTGGTCTCGAACTCCTGACCTCTGATGCCCACCTTGGCCTCCCAAAGTGCTAGGGGTTACAGATATGAGCCACCATGCCCGGCCTACAGTGATCTTACTATTTTTCTTTTTAGATATAATGATTTTATGGATTTAAATATCTTTATCTTATAAAAAACTTTCAATCAGGTTTTTCCTAAACTTTCCTTTTGGAATTTATTTTTAACATGAAAGGTGAATTAATAGCATAAATTTTTCTTGGTGACTTATTGCATTATATATAAAATTAGGGTGTGTGTGCATGGTTAGTTCTAAAGTTCCTGGTAACTTTAACATTCTGTGATTTTATGGTTTTAGACTTATTTTCCCCAAGAAACAGGGGCATGCTCTGTTGCTCAGGCTGGTCTTGAACTCCTGTCCTCAAGGGATCCTCCTGCCTTGGCCTCTCAAAATGCTGGTGTAACAGGCATGAGCCACCACCCTTAGCCAGACTTATAAACATTTCTAACTCAGAGAAGTGTTTGGATTTTACCTCTTGAGTATGTTTCCCAAATGTGCTTTAGGTATGGGATTTCTAGTTTGTTGAATTCTATTTTACTTAAAATTTTTTTTATATGGTTCCAACTGAATCAGACCAGCCTATGTAGTATCATAGAAGGAACAGTAAAATATTGAGAATTTTGGAGACCAGGAGAGAGACCCGAGATGGCTAACCACTAGCAGCTCAGGCTTGTAGCTCCCAGTGAAAGCGCAGAGAACAAGAGGATGCCACACTTTCAGATGAATCTTTCTTGCACAAGGACCAGGAGATTCCCAGCGGAGGAGCCCCACGGGTTGCCAGCACCACTCTTACAGCCGGCTCTGCGGTTTTGCCAGTGCCCCTGGTGCGGCGGTTCTTGGTGCAGAGTAAACGGGACTGGTTCCCCTTTTGGCCGACGTTTGGAGCTGATTGAAGAAGGGATTCAGGAGGGAAGCCAGATGGGAGACTCCTGGACAGAAAAGCACCAAGAATCTTGATGCCGCTGTTTTAGCCAGCGCAGTGGGTTGCTCACATTTCGGCCCTGAGAATTAACAAGCTGAACGTCCACTAAGAGACCTAATTTGAAAGTTGGTAATTACAAAGACGACAGGTGGATAAATTTGCGACGATGGGAAGAAACCAGCATAAAAAGGCTGAGAATACTAAAAATCAGAATGCCTCTCCCTCTACAGAGGATCACAGTTCCTCATCAACAGGGGAACAAAGCCTAATGGAAAATGAGTGCATTCCAATAACAGAATTAGGCTTCAGAAGATGGATAATAAGAAACTTCTGTGAGTTAAAATAACATGTTCTAGCCCAATGTAAAGAAACTAAGAACTTTGAAAAAAGATTTGACGAAATCCTAACGAGAATAGACAATTTAGAGAGAAATATAAGTGAATTAATGGAACTGAAGAATACTATACGAGAACTCTGAGAAGTATGCACAGGTTTAAACATTCAAATCAATCAAGCAGAAGAAAGGGTATCAAAGGTCGAAGACCAACTTAATGAAATGAAACAAGAAGACAAGATTAGAGAAGAAAAAGTAAAAAGGAATGAGCAAAGTCTCCAAGAAATATGGGACTATGTGAAAAGACCTAATTTACGTTTGATAGGTGTACCTGAATGTCATGAAGAGAATGAATCCAAGCTGGAAAGTATTCTTCAGGATATTATTCAGGAAAACTTCCCTAACCTACTAAGGTGGGACAATACTCATCTCCAGGTAATACAGAGAACACCACAAAGATATTCCTCAAGTAGAGCAACCCCAAGACACATAATTGTTAGATTCACCAGGGTTGAAATAAAAGAGAAAATTCTAAGGGCAGCTAGAGAGAAAGGTCAGGTTACCCATAAAGGGAAGCCTATCAGACTTACAGCAGATCTCTCAGCAGAAACCCTACAAGCTAGAAGAGAGAGGGGGTTAATATTCAATCCTCAAGGAAAAGTATTTTCAACCCAGAATCTCATATCCAGCCAAACTAAGCTTTATAAATGAAGGAAAAATAAAATTTTTCATGAACATGCAAGCACTCAGAGATTTCATCACCACCAGGCCTGCTTTACAAGAGCTTCTGAAAGAAGCACTACACACAGAAAGGAACAACCAGTATCAGTCATCCCAAAAACTTACCAAAAGATAAAGGGTATCTCCATAATGAAGTATGTATATCAACTAATGGGCAGAATAGCCAGCCAGCATTAAATGACAATATTAAACTCACAAATATCAATATTAATCCTGAATTTAAATGGATTAAACGCCCCAATCAAAGACACAGACACGCAAACTGAATTAAAAAGTCAAAACACATCGGTACTCTGTATCCAGATCCATCTTATAAGCAAGGACAACGAAGACTCAAAACAAAAGGTTGGAGGAAGACTCACCAATGAAACGGAGAGGAAAGAAAAACAAAACAAACAAAAAAAAACAGGAGTCATAACTTTCGTCTCTGACAAAATAGACTACAATAGTAACCAAGACTAAAAGAAACAAAGAAGGACATTACATAATGATAAAAAGATCAATGCAACAATAGGAGTCAATGATCATAAATATATATGTACCCAATATAGGGGCACCCAGATATATAAGACAAGTTTTCAATGACTTATAAAGAGACTTGGACTTCCACACTAATAGCGGGAGACTTTATACCACATTGTTAATATTCGACGGATCAATGACATAGAAAATTAACAGAGACATTTATGATTTGAACTCAGACCTGGAACAAGTAAGCTCAGTGAATATTTATAGAATTCTACACCCCAGGTCCACAGAGCATAAATTTTTTTTAGTATCACATTACACCTATTTTGAAAGTGACCACACAAATGGAAGCAAATCACTCTTCAGTACTTGCACAGCATTTCACAGATTTAAACGAAATATTGGTTGGCTGTTTGTTTGTTATTTTCTTTCCTTATTCCTTCCTGTCTCTGCTGTTAAGCACAATCATCAGCATAAAAGAGGTTTTTAATACCTATTTCTAGATTGCATTCCAGCCTGGGCAATAGAGCAAGACTCCTGTTCTCTCTCCCCCTTTTCTCTTTCTCTTTCTTTCTTTAAAAAATAAATAAATAAATAACAAATAAATAAGAAAAAAGAAAATTTTGAAGAGTTCCAGGTATTCTGAAGACTTCACCATCACGAGACAAAAACACCTCTAGGGCTGTCCTCCCACCAGACCCAGCCTCTGCTGTTCTGTTGCCCTTGCTGTCCCCCTCCATCCAATTGGTCTGCCACTTTCTGCTTAGCCAGGGGGCATGTTGTCTGGCACCGCCTTCACGTAGACATTGTGCTGCAGTTGGTTGCTTCTCCAGCTAAGTAAGAACCGCCTGAGTATCCATGTTTATCTTTGCTGTTTCCATCCAATACTCTGCAGAGTCCTTAGCAAAATGTATGGTTTTAATGAATTGATGGCAGCTGTCCTTTGTATTTCTAGGAAACTTTTGAATTCTCAGAAGAAAGTAGGCTTGATATTTCGAAACTAATGTGGTTGGCCAAATATTTTATATTGGATTAAAAAATTATTTTAGTGGCACAGATCTCCAGAAAGTTTGTGGATACGAGTTTTTCCTCAGCCTACACTACTGCAAAGATGAGCCAGAAATCCTGAGCCAGTGGAACTCCTGGGGCGGCAGGGGGTGGGGTGGGTACAGGTATCACAGGGACCTTGCCCACCTACTGTCTCCTTTTATCCCTGTCCCAGAGACCTAATACCACCTTGGTCCCCTTTCCCTCAGTCTTTCATATGTATTTGTAAATATTCTTTTACCGGTATCTTTCTTGTTTTCTTTTTCCTTCTTAACCTTCCCCTAATTTCCAACTTCTTGTTCCAAATTAAGCCTAATTATGGTTGAGTGTTAAGATTAGGGTTTATGATAAACCTAGAAAGATAAAGTAATAAATTTTGATATAAAACTATATCCAGTAAAGAACTGGTGTCCACCACCTCCAAATCCCTTGAAAATCCCCTTTGTTTTATCTGCCAGAGAATTCATCTCTTTCTCTAATTGGTTCTCCTTTTTCTCTGTAGCACCAGCAGCCAAATTTTTAAAAAAATCTTAGAAGGTTACATTGTAAGCAGTCTAACCTTCTGATCTGTAAGCAGATAAACAAAGAGCCTATTCATAGTGGTCAAAAACTATTACAAAAATTATCTGTTTATGGTTCTATTTTGGTCTCTTTTGCTCTCCAGCCTCAGTCTGAATACGTTCCAAAGTTATGTGGAATTAATACGGTTTCAAACTGGACCCAAAATGTGTTATAACAGCCTCTATTTGCAGGTTAACAAAGTGTGAGTGATGGGGATGTGATATGTGGCTCTGCCTGCTGTTTGCCTGCTGGTATTTGTGTTTCTGTGTTCCTCCCCCGCAAATTCCTGGACAGCCTGCACTTTATGCTTTCATAAGGATTTTGAATCATACAGGAAAGAGAGAGAATGAAAATCAAGAGATAACTGTATTTGGATCAATGATGAAATTGTAGTGTAAACTATACATGAAAATTACCTCTCCTGTAAATTTTGATATCCAGAACTTTATGCTATCCATTTCAGATGGAAAACAGTGCTTAAAGCATCACAAGCATGCCTTTTTCGTTTACTATTTTCTCATTACTTAGGGTATCCCTTTTTTTGTTTGTTTTTTGAGAGGGTCTTGCTCTTTCACCCAGGCTGGAGCAGTGCTGCAATCATGGCTCACTGCAGCCTCGACCTCCCAGGCTCAAGTGATCCTCCCGCCTCAGCCTCTCAAGTAGCTGGGACTACAGGCATGTCCCACCTTGCTTGGCTAATTTTTAAAATTTTTAGTAGAGGTGGAATCTCACTATGTTGCTCAGGCTGGTCTCATCCCTATTAATGTGAATTCTGGTACCACCTTTGACTCTGGAGATGCTCTGGGGCTTCTTGATGGCTGTGGTCAGCCTACACCAGCTCTTGGACATCACCAGCTCATGGTCATGTGCTTGTCAGCATTCTCGTCATTCCTCGCTTATCATCTTCTGGCTCTCATCTGTTCCTCTGTGCCTGGAAGCAGGTAGCCAAACCAGTCATAACTGTATACAGGCTAGTTTATTATTATTTGTTATTCTCCTAGTAATAAGCAGGTGTGGCGTTTAGGGTACAGTCATTGAGCTCTGGAGCTCTCTTCCTGTTCCCGCTGATGATGTCATCTCAGGTAGCTGAGTGGCCATAGAGCTGAGTCTTAGATAAAGCGTCATTGCACAAGCATGTGGTCAGGTGCTGTTCCCCTGTCCTGGCACCTGTGGAAGATGTGTGGGCCTGCTTTCTGTTCCTTCCTTGTACCATACTACACCCCTCCTGGCCTCAGATCTCAGTCCAGTATCACCTCTTCAAGTAGACCTTTCCCTTTCTCTCTTAGGGGGCAAGTTGCTTGGCTTGCTGTGGCTGTAGAATAAACCCCAGGGCTCGGTTGGACTAAGCCAGGGTTTGCCACTAGACAAATTCAGGCTTCTTTCTATGTGAGGACCCATGGCAGGCCAGCGTGGGAGGATGTGAGTTGGGAGGGGCAGCCAGGTGCTGGGAGGGTTGGGAGAGACATGGGGAGGAGAGGTGGGGACTGAAGCCAGAAGGGGAAAGGGAGGAAGCAACATGAAAGTGTGCTGTACCTCAGTGGTAAGCTCAGTGCATACCAGCCCTTGATGAGTTTTAATCTGTTTTACCCCTCAAGGCTGTAAGAGTCAGATCTAAGTGTTTTTAAAATGAGACGGTGTGTGAGATTAACTTGAAGAGAACTGATACAGGAGAGACCTCTGGTAAGGCTTGATTATAAATGGATGACATTAATAAACAAGCTTCATTTTCTCTGGGTGATAGGTTGGACTGTTAGACAAAACCTTGGATTCAGAGAAGGGCACTCTACGTGCATTTTGCCTCATTTCTTTACCTTGATGGATTTTCATGTTGGGCAAATGAAGACTTGAGCTACATCTATGAAATCCCTTTCCAATTTTTAGAAGTATATGATTCTGTTGTATGCTCTGAAGAGTCCAGACTATAAAGCATTTTTAATTTTATTGTTTTTTTTTTTCCCCTAATTGTGGGCCAGAAAGAAAAACTTCCAAATTGGGATGCACAAGCCACTCTGGGAAACACAGGGAAACAAAAACTAGAATACAAGTCTAGCCTTTGCGCTGGCATGAAAAGAATGCAGACTGTTAGATAACCTAAAGGTTTCTGTTTTATTTCATGTTTAGGTGAAATGGTCAGCTTTGATCACTACTCACAAAGAAGTTTCTGTCCAGACTTTAACATATTTGTGCAACGATAAGATGGTTTATATTTTCTGTGAGACAGCTGTGATCACTTGTATTTATGAAACTGTCATGCTTATTGTGTATGTATCAGGAGCAGTACTGAAAAGCTAAATTTAGAGAAATTAATCTGGGCTCACAAATGAGTATGGTGACATTCAGTATACCTGTCCCCATCTAGCACTGTCACTAACATTGCTAGGTCGTGTCCCAGCAGTTTATCCATCTCAACCATGAAGGAATGGTGAATAATGATGGCAACTTGCCTCATTGCAGAATGTACAGACTGCTGTTGTAAACTGTAATTGTCAGGATTAGGCCCTAAGCATGGTGAAATGTTGGACATACAGGTAAGTGAACAAAGCTGAATGCAAAGTTGTGTGAATGCTGATTCAATCTTTGTGAAAGTGCAGTCCATAGGACACAAATTGGCAAAATGTATTTGTCTTACAGTGCTCTAAGTTTTTAAAATTATGACACCTTGGGCCTGAGTTCTCCAAGTGCCATAGTTCTTGCCAGCCCCTTTGTTCTTTACTTGGCCCTCGCAGACATTTATTTACTTGTTCAGCTCTGTAGACAATTAAATTTTTTTTTTTTGGAGATCGGGTTTCACTTTTGTTGCCCAGGCTGGAGTACAGTGGTGCCATCTTGGCTCACTGCAATATCCACTTCCCATGTTCAAGCTATTCTCCTGCCTCAGCCTCCCCAAGTAGCTGGGATTGCAGGCATGCACCACCACACTTGGTCAATTTTGTATTTTTGGTAGAGACGGGGTTTCATCACGTTAGTCAGATTAGTTTTGAACTCCTGACCTGAGTTGATCCCACCCTCTTCGGCCTCCCAAAGTGCTGGGTTTTACACATGTAAGCCCCTGCACCTGTCTGGCAGTTGAAGTTTTGATCCCTGATTTAAAAAAGACTGTTGTAATACTGGGATTTAATTTAAATTAAAATAAAGATGATTTTTAAATGGAATAATTTTTGAAAATTAAATTGATATAATGTAAATATGCAGTGAGGAGATAATTGATCTTCCTTGTTACTTCCCAGGGAAGCAGGCCTTGTGACCCAGATTTGTTTGCAGGGTTTGTGGGGGATGCCTCTGGGAATAGTACCAATGAGGGGGGTGAGGGAAGTGGGTTGGGCAGAGGGAGAGGCTAAGATGGATGCAGCTGTGACAGCTGCCTCTTCCATCCCAGGGGATCAAGCTGCAATGGGCCTTCACAGTGTCCCAAATGGAGACCAGGTGGTCGCATTGCTCTCCCTCCCCTATCAGTCTTGGAGGGGAGTCTGTGAAGAATCTGTTTCTTTGCCTTTTCCAGCAATCTTGCCCTTCATTTCCTTTATGAATTTCAAACACCAAGTATTTTCTTCTTTCAAAAGTTTATTCTTAGGGAGGTGGCTCCCTGGTTGACCACAGGTACTGCCTGCATTTGGCCTGGCTGACTCTGTAGGTCAGCACCCAGGCCTGACTCATTCTCTTCCGCTCCTTGTCAACCTCACCAGGGCTTGCTTCCTGTCATCTCATTCTGCCAAGCCCTCTGCCCACCTCCTTTTTGCCCGGGGAATGGGCAGGCCAGGTCAGGCTCACCCTGCATTGTAGAGGGTGGGGTAAGAGGCTTCTGGAAAGCCTGGCCGTGCCTCTGTGCTCTCAGCTCAATTTCTGCAGGGGAACCGTGGCCAGTTGTTGGGAAAGCGTGCCTCTTTTTTTGGGGTGATGCTGTGAGCCCAGCACCTTCAGCCTGCAGCCTCCAGAGGGGATCTAGTCATGCCAAAGCTCCTAATGCCATCATTGACCTGTCAGAACCCCTCACCTCCTCCTCCACTCATAAGTCATTTGCCCTAAGCCAGCACAGCACTTCGAATTCAGACAGTTGATCATCATCTCGGTGTGAATCTCGTTTCATTAATTTTTGCCCGGAGATTGGCACTCAACATTAAAATCTTTTAATGCTTTTGTTTACTGCAAGTTACCTTTCCTTCTGTGTGTGCTCTCTCCTGGCTCTCTGGCTTTCCTGTTATACTTGTATTGAATCTTTTCAGTCTTTTCCATGTCTCTTAAATTTTTTAAACTTCTCTGCATTTCAGTATTCTTTTATTCACAACTCTGAGTGAATTTTCTTAGTTGGTCTTCTCATTCATTGATTGGATTTTCTGTAGTGTTCAGTATTGCTAGTGATTAATATTTTGCAGTTGACAGCAATCTTTTCTGATGTGACATTTTCCCTTTTAACAAAGGTGTTCTTCTTTAAAAAAAATCTTGCTGAAAATATGGATGAGAGACTTCCTTTTTTTCTTTTCTTGAGACAGAGTCTTGCTCTGTTGCCAGGCTGGAATGCAGTGGTGCGATCTGGTCTCACTGCAACCTCTGTCTTCAGGGTTCAGGTGATTCTCCTGCCTCAGCCTCCCAAGTAGCTGGGACTACAGGTACACACCACCATGCTCAGCTGATTTTTATATTTTTAGTACAGATGGGATTTCACCATGTTGGCCAGGATGGTCTTGATCTCCTGACCTCATGATCTGTCTGCCTCAGCCTCCCAAAGTGCTGGGATTACAGGCATGAGCCACTGTGCCTGGCTGGATGAGAGACTTTCTAAAGGACTATTACCACACTGGCCTTGCTGGGTGTGTGGATAATCATGACTGTTCTGCTCCCGGAGATTAAGTACTGGGACTTCTGTAGCTCAGGTCCCTAGGGGGTCTGGGCCTCTGCAGGGTGGGACAGTGGGCTGGATGCACATTTAGGGAAGGCTTCAGTGCAGCATTCCTAGTCTACAGACTTCCCTGCTTCATGCCAAGGGATTTGAATCCAGGTATGAATTTGAACATTTACAAAAGATAACCACTCTGACCTGTGGCACATTGAATGTCGAGTTTTTTTTTTTAATGAATTTGGCCTGATATAAACTATATTCAGCCCCCTTGGCTTATGTAAATGCAGAAATTTCTGCAAATTCTCTTGATAGAAGTTTTTTCTTCATGCTTTCTGGAGCGAAAATTCTTATCCTGGCTTTCCTATTTACTAGCTATAGGATCCACAGTCTAATTTCTTTCTTGCTTGCTTCATTCCACTCCTGTGTAAAATGGGACTGATAGTGTTTCCTTATGGAGTTCTTAGAAAAAGTCCAGAAGTTAATAAGTTCTCAGTGAATGTTAGTAAATATTAAATAAGTTAGCAGAAAATGTTACTTTCATCAAAAAAATCTTAACCACTTCTCTTTTTCTTCTCTCTCCTCCCCCTTGTTTTCCTACTTTTCAGTCATTTTCCTTGAGGGTAGGCAACATTTCATTTCTCACCAAATGCAGGTAGGTGCTTTGAGGTAGCCATCCGAAACCCTGGCTGAGATGGGAGCTCCACGGGTTGTGGGTCAGAGCACCATGCATTAGTCTCCCCAGCATGGTGACCTCGCAGTGCTTGCACTTATTACAGAATGGCTCATGGGTCCAGGCATAAGCGCCCCTGCAAACAAGAGGGACCTGCACAGCCTTTTATAACCCGCCCTCGCCAGTCAGAGGAGCACTTCCACCCTCTTCTACCAGCTGAAGCAGTTCTAGGCCAAATACCGTATCATTTTGTATCAGGGATTTGAGTGCCTGTGGATTCTGCTATCCATGGGAGATCCTGGTACGAACCTCCCAAGGATACTGAAGATGACTGTGCTATAATTTTTTTTTTTAGCACATTCAGATATTCCCAGATTTGGGCCAGAATGAAAAAGGGACTGCAATTAACAAACTTTTCCTACATTTTTGAGTTTTTATGTCCAGAAGACAGAATTCCTAGATTCCTCAAGAGAAACATATTTTCAATTTCAAAACTATTGCGATAGTGCTTTCCAAAAAAGATTGCAATCATTCACACAGCACTGGGGTAGACGTATGGGAGTAATCGTTTCTCTATACACTTACCACCACTGGAAGTTACTTTTTTTGAAGGTTGAAAAGTGATTTCATTTGATGTGCATTTCTCTGATTACTATTGATGTTGAACATCTTTGTTTTTCTTTTTCTTTTTTTGCCATTCGATTGCTCATCACCCTATACCTACTGACCTCTGCCACCACCTCTTTTGGCATTTAGTTTTATTTGTTTACAAATGTACTTATATTTCAGGATATTTTATAATGTTTTCCCCCAGAGTACCGCCTATGTCCAAGTAGAGGCTAGTTGTACCCCATTATTTTTTCTCTTTTATTCCTCAGTAACTCAACTTTTTGTTGGGCACTTGGTGGTTCCAGAACATTTCCTGCCTCTTTTGGAGCTGGGTGTGCCTGGATGGCTAGGTTCCGGCCCAAGTGGATGAAGCATTTTCTGGAAGCTCTCTTTAACAGGCAGTGCAGGTATCATGTATCACCTTGGTTCTCTATTTCCTTAGCCCTTTCCTCTATCGTCTAAGTTATTTGAGACTCAGTACTTTCTGAATCCAGTGATAGTATTATGCTGTCATTGAAATGTTATACTAAGTCACAAATATGTATTTACATGATATTAGGTCTGTTTTGTTTTTGTTTTTGTTTTTTTTGTTTTTTTTTTTAGGGAGTTTCACTCTTGTTGCCCAGGCTGGAATGCAGCGGCACAATCTCTGCTCACTGCCACCTCCGCCTCCCAGGTTCAAGTGATGCTTCTGCCTCAGCCTCCTGTTACAAGCATGCACCACCATGCCCAGCTTATTTTGTATTTTTAGTAGAGACAGGTTTTCTCCATGTTGGTTGGTCAGGTTGGTCTCGAACTCCTGACCTCAGGTGATCCACCCACCTCAGCCTCCCAAAGTTCTGGGATTACAGGCATGAGCCACCACGTGTGGCCAGGTCAGTTTTTTAAAAAAAAATTCTTCCTGTGGGTGTATACTGGTGATCTCTACAACCTAACCACTTACTGCACTGTTATATAGTCTTTCGAAACCTCAATTCAACAATATTAACACTCGTAACTATGAGATCATACCCAACAGAATAAGTACTAAATTAAAAAAAAATTGACTAGCTTTTTTAAAACCAATTCTGTCATGTGGTCTCTATAAAACTCAATTTAAAACAAATCGAGAAGATTAGATGTGGTGGCTCATGCCTGTAATCCTAGCATTTTGGGAGGCTGGGGTAGTGGATTACTTGAGTCCAAGAGTTTGTGACTGGCCTGAGCATGGCAAAACCTTGTCTCTACTAAATATACAAAAAGTTTAGCCAGCATGGTGGTGCACACCTATAGTTCCAGCTACTTGGGAGGCTGAGGTGAGAGAATCACCAGGGCCCTGGAGGTCAAGGCTACAAGATCGTGCCACTGTACTCCAGCCTGGGAAAGTGGAGTGAGACTCTGTCTCCAAAAAAAGAAAAAAATTGAGGTTTGTCCGAAGTATTACTTCATTTAAAAATAAAGTTATTTAGAAAATGCCCAGTTTAAAAAGACACTTTCTAAAGACTTAAATATAAGGAGCTTCTTTTTTCCTAATGAAAAATTCTGGGGAGAATTAGTCTCTTAACCAGGCTACTTCAGAAGGATAATTTTATAACATTAAGTCTGCCCATCCTGGAACATAGTGCAGTTTCTTCATTATTTCAAGTCTTGTTTTATGAACCAGTAAGATTTAATACATATCACTTTAGGTCCTATAATTTTCTAGTTTAAATTACTCCTAGATATTTTATGGTATTTGTGAATTGAATTTTTTCCCACGTTCCAATGCTAACCAGTTACTGCTAGTATAGAAAAAAGCTATTATTCTTTTTATATTTATCTTACATATAATCACAAATTCTCTTATTTTTCTCTTTTTCAGGATTTAAAGCAAAAAATGTTTTTGCCTTATTGCATCAATACCAAAACAATGTTAAATAGTAGCAATAATACTTCAGGTTTTATATTTTTCTAGAAAACAATTTGTTAAGTTTATATTTTGAGGGAAAGTTGCCCATTTCCTCCAGTGTTTCACAAACATTGTTGCAGATTTAGTTTTCCATTTCTTCTGCATCTGTGACAATAGATTCTTCTTTGTGAATACTTTTTTCTTTAATCAAGAATAATTTCCATTATTCACTTTTTTAAAAAACTAGTGTTGTTCTTATTTATCTTCTCTACCATTTTGTTTTCTATTTCATTCATTTCAGCTTTTATTTCTCTTTTATTTTGTTCTTTTTTTCTAGTTTCATAAGTTGAAGATTTCACTCATATATTTTCAGTCTTTCTTTTCTTATACTAATAAAAACATCTAAAATTACACTTTTTCCTAACTATAAATTCAGTTCTATTCTACAGATTGTGATTAAAAAAATGCTTCTATTTATTTTATTTCTAGATGATTTATAATTTCTGTCTGGACCTTCTTTTGGTGCAGAGATTATTTTACAACAGTGGCTCTTAATTCCAAGGTAGTTTGTGGTGGTGGTGGTGGTGTTCTTGTTATAATCGTCTTTTTCCCACTAATTTCACTGGACTGGAATAACAGGTTATTGCATATAAAAATCAGAATTTTCATATTTTACTTTTTGTTTTCTGTGATAAAGGACATGATCAACTTCTGTAAATACACCCTTAATATAGGGGGAAAAATGTACATTCCCTGATCTATAAATGTGTTGCATATGTTGTTTCCAACCTCTATTCTTTTGCTTTTTTATTTGTTTCAAAGGTTGAAAACTGGCAGGCTGCAAGCAAGCTACAGATATATTTTGTTTAGCTGGCAAAGTACTTTAAAATGTATGAATTTCAGTGCCTTTAGGCAAGACATGCATTATCCAGTTCACTGTACAATTCCCACCGTCCCTGGTCTCCCACCCCATAATTTACATATTCATGCTACCCACCTGCCCCTGTGGGCATCCAAGTTGGCAATTTAGCTCAGCTCCTCAAATTAGAAAAGACACATAATTAGCATCTCCTACTATAATATGTTTTTTATCAAATTCTTTTGTTCCTGGTGTTTGTTCTATGCATTTTGCTGCTTAAAGGTTAAAGACAGTTATACTTCATTTTTTTGGTCTCTATCAATATATAGTGCCTCTTAGTCCTGTTCAGTGCTTTTGTTCTTGCATCTTGCTCTGACACGAATATTCCAGTTTTGTTTTTTAATAGGTGAATTTAGCTGAAGAGTATTTATTGTGGGGCTGCTCACTTGGCTTTATTGTTTCCACTTGAATTGTGTTTGTTAACTCCTTTCATTTTTTTCTCTCCTTAATATAGCTAATTTGATATTTCTTCTTTTTATTCCTTCCTGGCTTGCTTATCCCTCCGTTCACTATCATCCTTAATCCCTGTTATTTTGGGAATACTATGTTTTACTATTTTGTTAGTGGTTACCTGCCATTCCTAACATTCTTAATTAAATCTTCATCCAAACTAAATAACCATATCCCCCGTCCCTCACTAACAAAGACAAAATTTTTAGAGTAATTTTACATCTGAATGCTTGGAATCCTAATCCAGGATTTTGCTGAGATAGTCTAGAATTTTTAATTCTAGGGTATTTCCTAGATGTTCAAAGATAGTATAATTTTTCAAGAATCCTTACTTCACACTTACGTTCTGAATCTTCGGCCATATTAATATCTTCCATTTATATATGCAACGTTTCCTGCTGCAAGATTCGTTGCTTTCTACGGTTTCTTATATTCTTCATTTTCTTCTATCTTCATATTTCTATTCTGAGCCAAGTACCAGTATCTAGTTGGACATTCGAATATTTGTTCAAATGAGATGGATGAATCTCTCATGGCTAAAAATATTCTTTCGCCCTGGTTCACTGAATTATATCTGGGCAGGAGTACTTAATCTCTGACATTCTTTCTGACTATGTAGCTTTTTAACTCTTCTTTCCTAAGCCTGGGGCCTTTCCCACCTTATTCGTCTCAGTTAAAGGTAGGGTCTACCTCCCATTAAATAAGCTAAAAATGCCAGCTGTCTGCTTTCTCAATGCCCCCTTGCAGCTAGGAGGCCCCTTGACCCTGCCATTGTTTACACCTAACCCAGACTTTGATTCAGAAACTAATGCTGCAAAGCAATGACTGATGGAAAATGGCTCGCTGCAACAATGATAGTTGCAGCAAGATTAAGATCCTGGAAAGCAGTGGCCAAGGCGCTCACTGTAGACTTTAGTTCCTGTAGCGTCTGATGCAAGCTGCATGGTCTACACTCAGGAACACAGTGGCAGCATCTGGCCTGGGCCAATTCTGTGTAATATTTGATGCACTGTCCCTGGCTGCAGAGCCTTCAGGCATCTCTCTCTAGCCCTTCTAACAATTTCACAGCAACTCAACATCCTTAAAAATTTATTTTGCTTCCTAAATCAACCAAAACCAGCTTCTGTGGCATGCAAGTAAAAACCTAGGCTGATATGGTTGAATAGAGAAGATTTATATTAGTTCTTTAGAGTCAATAATCCCTACAGACTCTATTCTAACTTCTAGTGGAATTCTTAGTGAAGTGGCTAAGAATTCCAATAGCATCCCAGTTCCCCTCAAAACTGACCTATCTTCCTGTCTAGAAGTTGGTGGATTTCTGTCTTTATTGCTGCAGTCCAACAATTATGTCTTTTTAAAAAACAATTCCATGAGTCCTTTCAATCTGAAGTCTAAAATTTTATTCAGTTTAGAAGATTTTCTTCTTTTATAATATTATATCTTATTCATCTGTTCCTTTGTCCCCTTCTAGGAATCCTATTATGTCTCCTATGTAGATCCCTTAAGCATCTTATATTTTTTACCTTACAGTATTTTTGTTTTACAGGACACTCCTTCCAGAAAATTAACTCAGTTCTCAACAGAGACTGCTACCCTTTGTATTTCATCTATCAAAAGTTTTAAATCAAGAGTAATCACTCTTTAAAGTTAGTACTTCTTCTCTGGTTATGCTTTCTTCTGCCTCTCTGATTTAGTTATGCTTGTAAATGTTCAGTTTGATCTCTCCATCTCAAGTTATTAAATCCCCTTTTAAGTGGATCACACTATTTCTTCGCTAAATATGGGTTTGGCCCTTGACACTCACACAAATCATCACACAGAGAAAAACACAGAAGTTTCCACTCTAGAGCCCAGGAGTGAATGAACTGGCACATCGGGATCTCTTCCACCTAGACACGGGAACATTTCCACCTGATCTCACAAGTCAGAGAATAAACAGAGGAGAAGCACTCCTGCCCTGAGGAATCACTCAAAAACTTAAACACAGATCTATGTGTTAGTATTATTTAAAATAGAGCGGAGTCAGGAGTGGTGGCTCATGCCCACAGTCCCAGCTACTAGGGAGACTAAGGTGGGAGGATCACTTGAGCCTGAGAAGTCAAGGCAGCAATGAGCCGTGATGGTAGCACTGCACCCCAGCCTGGGTGACAGGGCAAGACAGACCCTGTCTCAAAAATAAATAAATGAAGTAAAATAGAAAAATACTGTATCTAACAATGATGGATTAAATGGATTATGGTAATATATACAGTATTATGGAAATGTTAAGGATATTTGAGAATATTTAATTACATGAAGAAATGCTGATATGCTGTCAAGTAAACAATTCAAGATATGAATTTTAATATACAGTGAGGTTTGAACTGGGTAACAATACATAGACACACAAATGGCTCAATAATGACACTACACAGAAATGTCAACAGCCATTATCTCTGAGTGGCAGGGTTTTAAATGATTTGATTTTCTTTATGTATTTCTTTGGTTCCTTCATTTTCTAGAACAAGAAAACTACTTTACACAATCGGACAAAAATTTATATTTAAAAATCCACCAAAACAACTTAGTCAGGTGTTCATTTTCTTTTTTTTCTTTTTTGAGACAGTGTCTCACTCTGTTGCCCAGGCTAGAGTGCAGTGGCACAATTATGACTCACCAGCCTTTACCCACTGGGCTCAAGTGATCCTCCTTCCTCAGCCTTCTTAGTAATTGGGACTACAAGAGTGAGCTACCACACCCAGCTAATTTTTAATTTTTTTGATGAGATGAGTCTTACTTTGCAGGGAGACCCCTTGAGACAGGGGTCTCAAGAATGCCCAGGCTGGTGTTGAACTCCTGGACACAAGTGATCCTCCTGCTCTGGCCTCCCAAAATACTATGGTGGGATTATAGGTGCACCCAGCCCTCATTTTCTTATTGTTGAGGTTTGAGAATTCTTTGTATATTTTGGATAATAGTCCTTTATCAGATATGTCTTTTGTACCTATTTTCTCCCAGCCTGTGGCTTGTATTCTCATTCTTTTAATATTGCTATTTTTCCCCCAATTTTGTTGATTCTTCTTATGATAGATGAGGATTTAACACTTGGCCTTGCACCTCCCTCCCAGTGTCATAAAATCAGTTTTAGTTTCTTTATTGGTTATTGCTTTTATTTTAGTAATGCATTTCATCTTTATTTCTTGTCAATAGCATCTTTGACACCCCATTTGTAGGGTGAGGGTGGATATTATTGCTGCCATCCTTTTTGCCTGCTCTTTCTACTTTCTCTTTTATGTCCCAGTTTCCTTCACCTGTATTTTACCTTTTTCACTAGCAAGAATGACCGTATTCATATGTTCTAGAAAATAGTCTTGCATGTTCTGTGTGTAGTCAATTTAAATAGTATGGATATTATTGTGACTATATATATATATATATTGTGCCCTGCAGAGTGAAGTAATGTGCTGTGATTTTTGTTATCTGTCTTATATACCTTATTTTTATGAAGTTTCTTGTTTTGTCACTATTTTTGTTGTAGGAAAGGGGGCGTGATTCAGACCTCAAGAGAGGATTCTTGGATCTCGCATGAGAAAGAATTCAGGGCAAGTCCATAGTCTGAAGTGAAAGCAAGTTTATTAAGAAAGTAAAGGATTAAAAGAATGACTATTCCATAGACAGAGCAAGGGCTGCTGGTTGCCCATTTGTATAGTTATTTCTTGATGATATGCCAAACAAGGAGTGGATTATTTATGCCTTCCCTTTTTAGACCATATAGGGTAACTTCCTGACGTTGCCATGGCATTAGTAAACTGTCATGGCACTGGGGGGAGTGTAGTAGTGAGGATGACCAGAGGACCTCTTGTGGCCATCTTGTTTTTTGTAGGATTTAGCCGGCTTCTTTACTGCAGCCTGTTTTATCAGCAAAGTCTTTATGACCTGGATCTTGTGCCAACCTCCTGTCTCATCCTGTGACTTAGAATGCCTTAACTGGGAATGCAGCCTGTTAGGTTTCAGCCTCATTTTATTCAGCTTCTATTTAGGATGGAGTTGTTTTGGTTCACATGCCTCTGACATTTTCCTCCTCCCTTTTATAAGAGAACCCTTAATCCTGAGGATTGCAGAGGGATAAAGATTCATCTTCTGTAACTTCTTCAGGCTGAATAGGGACAATTATATTCCTGCCTAACTATTAGGGTCTTTTACATTCAGAGTAGAGAGGAGCTTAGTCAGAAAGCATCAGTATGGTAAGGTCCATTCATAACTCTTGAGTTTTGACAAAAGGTGATATCTGGAAGACTAAGAAGACATTCAGTAAGCTTGCCTACACAGAAAGTATAACAGCAATATATTCCACAAGAGTAAAGCAAAATAAGTAAAGTTATTTCACATAAACTAAATTAGACTTTTCATGAACTGGGCAATTGTTGAAATTAAGCTGATGTGGGGTTGTTAGCTGATGGTAATGTGCCCAGAATTAGAATACTTATTCAAATTTTTACATCCCCCTTGTTTATTCTGAGCAGCAGTCAGAGATCATTGGTTGATTCACAGGAATTAGCAGGCTTAGACTAAATTGCAGAAACAAACTTAAAAACAACTGATGAGATTAGAATTTAATAACAAGTGTACCGTAGTTCTTGAAACTTAACTTTTCTCTCTCTAGTTTTCCATTTTTACTAAAGACAAATTATGGTAAGACTGATTTGCTTTATTATACTTGGCCTGATTATTTGTATAAAGTACAACAAGAATATTTATTTTTCACATAGGCTTTTAAATTGGCTTTGATGGAACTCTGTTTTGTGAGGAATCTCAGATAAGATGTTTATAAAGCTGAGCCCTGTCATGAGTTTGTACCCTCAAATACCTATGAGTTGGGTAAATTCATTTTGAGGTCCCAAGATAATTTGGGGCTCCTGGACCTGTGAGAAAGTGATATTCTTTACTTACTACAAGTCAGAAACCCTGCACAGGGACTGTTGTTGACAAGGTATGAGACCAGTTCCCTATAGGGCTTTTATTGGCACTGTAAGTCAAGTTTAATTCCTTAAAGGAAAACATACCATTCCAGTCAAAGCCTTGCTAAAATAACCAATTTCTCCAATTGTGTCCTGTTACAAAAGAAAACAGATTCTTATTGCACCTTTGCAAATAACTGTATTGCCGTAAGTTAAGAATACTCACAACTAGTTGCCAAATTCTGGAGAAATCAGGTAGAGACATGCTCCAATTTTGTGCATAGGAGTATATTTAACTGTTAAGAGCTGTAAATAGCTCAAAAGAAAAGTTTACTTGACTCCAAAAAACAAAACAAAGGATCAGCAATGTTTTAAGCAAAGTTTAAAAGATTACTTCAGTTTTTTATTGGTTCATTGAATTTAGTTAACTCCTGTTTTGCTTGAAATTCATGAACATTTCAACTCTCCATAAGAGTCTTGAAAGATTTTTCTTTATTCTGATGTTACCCTCTCCAGAGTTACCAGAAAACCTGCATTTAAGAACACATGTTAGAGTTCAATAATTTATTATAAGTCACATTCTAAAGAAGATTAAAACAAGGCAGTTGTCTGTGGATGATAAAAAGCTTTAGGACAGCCACTATTAAAGCCACAGTTGATAAGGAAATTTGGTTACTTTTGTGGTACACAGAATTTTATATAACAATAATAATTATTAATAACATACACTAAATAATATTAGAATTATAGGAGTTTCCCCATAACTTTAGATATACAAGTAACATGTTTATGCAAACATAGTCCAAAGAAAGTGAAACATCATTTCACATTTGATAATGCGTCCAGTATGATTTTTATACCAAATAAGCCAAACGACACTGTTACATTAGCACATTATTCATATTAAACCCAATTTTTTCAGTCTTAATCAGTTTGACCATAAGGTAAGAGTCTCATAAACATTTTATAACCCTTTACAAATTTTTGTTAAAGAGCAGATCATAAGCAGATTTTTGCTCTAAGAAAAACCTGTTTTGCTTTAATTCCAATGTTTGTAGAAAAACTGAATAATACCCTCTTAATTTAGCCAATGTTCACACACAGAATCTCTTTTAGAATTAATTCTTTACAAACCTTCCACAACTGTTCAAACCTTCAGCTTTATTCTATTGGACTTAACCCTTTAGGCAAAAAAACAACATTTCCATGCCTTCTTATAATCTTTTACCAAAAGTATATTCTACTTTTCTTACACACCTTACAGGTAAAAGTGTTTCTTCAATAGTCTTAATTACATGTTACAAGGTTAACTTTTAGCAACTTCTACTTTTGGTGAAAACCCTGGTTAGTAAGCAGTTTTAATTGTGTACTAGGTGTGGAGCCTAGCCCAGGACACACCAGGCAGACATGTGGCTAACTCCACATGTCCCTAGGCCTTACCTTACTTAAGCAGGCAAGTTGTACAGTAAGAGTCATAGTGACATTTTATGAAGCATTTAGGAGGCCTAACAACCTTTCACTTGTATAACATTTCTTGCATAAATTCTCTTTCAAAAATCCTTTCATGACTCAACACAGACCATCTGAGACCCTCTTGGACTTTCTGACTTGCCCTAAACAACCGTCTTTTAAACATCCAGTCATTTTACTTTAGGACAAGAATTTACTATACAAGATCCTTTCTTATATAAAATATCTTTCTTTATAATCTTTGAATAGCTAGGGGGCATGGCTAATTCCACATGCCCCAGGCCTTATCTAGAATCTAATGACTTTAAGGTAGGTAAATTGAACAAGTTTTAAAAGTTAAACAATTTATGACCATGAAGCAAAAAGGTGCATGAGGGTGGATATACCGATTGGGATGAGGTAGGCTTGAAAGCCAAGGGAAGAAGTTTGACATTGATGCAGCAGGAGATAAGAAACGTGTACAGATTCTGGAACAGAAACATCAATGGGATATTTAGGGGATATTAGTCCAGTGTGCCCTGAAGAGGAGAGAGGCTGGAATCAGGAAGACCTATGAGAAAGCAGTTTCAGAAAATTAGGTGGAATATTCTGAGGGCCTAGACTTGATTCAGATCAAAAGAAAAGGAAAGGAAAAACATGGGAACATTTCCAAAAACTGCTAATGGGATTTAGTGGCTGGCTGGTTGGTTATAAAAAGAAAGGGGAAGGAAATTTTAAATATGGTTATAAGTTCCTTGCATGGGGGATCCTGAGATTGATACCACTGTCAGATATGAATAAAAAGAATGACAGAAAGAAGAAACAAATAGTTCATAAAGTTAGCAGCCAGTGAAAATTGAGAAGGATGAGGATTAAGGGAAAAAATTAGATTTGACAATGAAGAAATTATTGGAACTCCTTGAGAAAACAATTTATGAAGAGTGATACTTTAAAAATCCTAATAATTTAGGTTCTTAAAAACCAAATGAGCAAGTTATCTTGTAATTTTGTGGTGTATGAAGATGTTGAATTTTCATTTGTGTCTCCTACCTGCCGCTCCATTAATACTTGTTGAATACATGAAAAAAAATCATTTATTTCAGAATGTTACCATTTCCTTAATCAGTTCAGGTTAGAGAGATGACCTACCAAGGAACAGCCCCACTAGCATATTCTTTGGGTAAGAAGGTGAATGGAAAAAAGGATTAAAAATGTTTTATTTTCAGCTCATGAGAATCACCACTGAAGCAGTATATAGTTATCTAATCTTTGATATACCTGATCATGTTATTGCTATTTTAAATGTACTCTTTGTTCTCTGAAAATATATATTTATTTTTCCCACCCCATCTCTGTATATTGCTATGATAGAATTTATTCCTTCTGTTTTTAATTGTTTTACATCAAGAATGTTTTTAAATAAATAAATTGAGAACAGGGTCTCACTTTGTCATCCAGGCTGGAGTATAGTGGCACAATCTCGGCTCACTGCAGCCTCCACCCCCTGGGCTCAAGTGATCCTCCCTCCTCAGCCTCCGGAGTAGCTGAAAATACAGGCACAGGCCCACACGCCCAGCTACTTTTTAAATTTTTTAAAGAGATGGGGTTTTGTTATGTTGCCCAGGCTGGTCTTGAACTCATGGGCTCAAGCAGTCTACCTGCCTTGGCCTCCTAAAGTGCTAGGATTACAGGCTTGAGCCATCATGCCCAGCCAAATTTATTTTGTATTGAGATAGACTTTATATATTTATCATGTACAACATATTTTTGAAATATATGTTTACATTGTAGGATGGCTAAATTGAACTGTTTAACATTTGCATTACCTCACATGCTATTTTTGTGATAACACTTAAAGTCTGTTCTCTCAGAGATTTTTGAGAATATAATACATTGTTACTAACTGTAGTCACCATGATGTACAGTAGATCTCCTGAACTTATTCCTCCAGTCTAACCGAATTTTTGTCCTCTGACCAGCACCTTCCCTGCCCTTCCAGCAGCCCCTGGCAACTCTACTCTGCTTCTATGAGTTCAGTTTTCTTAGTTCCACATACGAGTGAGAGCATGCAGTCTTTTTTTTTTTTTTTTTTTTTTTTTTTGCTGGAGTCTTGCACTGTTGCCAGGTTGGAGTGCAGTGGTGCGATCTCAGCTCACTGCAACCTCCACCCTCCCGGGTTCAAGTGATTCCCCTGCTTCAGCCTCCTGAATAGCTGGGACTTTTTTGTAGTTTAGTAGAGACGGGGTTTCACCATGTTGTCCAGGATGGTCTTGATCTCCTGACCTTGTGATCCACCTACCTTGGCCTCCCAAAGTGCTGGGATTACAGGCATGAGCCACTGCGCCCAGCCAAGCATGCAGTCTTAACATGGTATCCTCCAGGTTCATACATGTCACAGGTGACAGAATTTTCTTCTTTTTACAGGCCGAATAGTATTCCATTATGTATATATTACATTTTCTTTATTCGTTCATCCGCTGATGAATACTTAGGTTGATTCTGTATCTTGGCTGTTGAGTAATGCTGTGGTAAACATGGGAATGCAGACGTTTCTTTGACATGCTGATACCTGCTGATTTCATTTGCTTAGACTGTATATGTGATAATAAGATTGCTGGATCATATGGCAGCTTTTTTTTTTTTTTTTTTTTCTTGAAATGGAGTCTTAGCTCTGTCGACCAGGGTGGAGTGCAGTGGCATGATCTCAGCTAACTGCAACTTCCACCTCCCGGATTCAAGCAATTCTCCTGCCTCAGCCTCTTCCTGAGTACCCGAGGTCATAGGCATGCATCATGGTGCTCGGTTTAGTTTTGTATTTTTAGTAGAGATGTAGTTTTGCCATGTTGGCCAGGCTGGTCTGGAACTCGTGATCTACCCACCTCTGCCTCCCAAAGTGCTGGGATTACAGGCATGAGCCACTATGCTGGCCTTTTTTTTTTTTTTTTTTTTAAATAGAGACAGGGCCTCTCTTTGTCACCCAGACTGAAGTGCAGTGGTGTGATCTCAGCTCACTGCAGCCTCAAACTCCCGGGCTCAAGTGATCCTCCCACCTCATCCTTCCAAGTGGCTGGGACCACAGGTGCATACCCTATTCGTGGGGTTAATTTTTTAATTTTTTGTGGGTAGAGATAGGGCTGTTCTTGAACTCCTAGTCTTTAGTGATCCTACTGTCTTGGCCTTATTTTTAATTTTTTGAGGAACCTTCATACTGTTCTCCATAATGGTTATACTGATTGACATTCTCACCAACAGTGTACACGGGTTCTCTTTTCTCTACATCCTCACCAATACTTGTTATCTTTTGTCTCATTGTGGTTTTAATTTGCATTTCTCTGATGATTACTACATTTTTTCATATATTCTTTGGCTACCTCCTGTTTTCTAATTTATTGCACAAATGTAACCATAAAAGAGAAGCAGGAACATTACTTACAGACCAACCAGCTTAATTCTCAACTGTTCCCAATACTTTGTGTTCCTTTCTAGTTCGTGAATATTTGTTTTATATGAATTCTATGAATGCTTAGTTTGATGTACTTGTGATTGACCACAGTGTAATTAATTGTTCATTGCCATTTAAAAAATGTCACACATCAAACATGTTTCTTCTCTATGATTGTGTTAATCTTCATAATTATGAGCTTGCTTTTATGTTAACTTCTTGGAGTCAGCCAGCCTCACAGGGATGGTACACATAAGTGATGCCTGGGTGGGAGAAGCACAAAAGATCCAACGGTGCTGGCTGAGCCAGTCCCTGTTCCACTGGCCCTTCTCTCCAGTGCCCCAAATGTGCTGTGTAAGGAAACATGGCCAGTCTCAGGGCTCCAGAGTGCATTGGTTAGCAGTGAGGGCTGACTCCCACTGCTTGAAGGAGGTGTCCTAAGCTGTTTACTCTTCCCCTTTAGTACCCACGAGGAGGTGTGTTTGGGCTGGAGGCCTGGGCTCATATGGGAGATGCACAGCCAAGACCCTCATTATTGGTCTGATGATTAATTTTTAGCAACTCTCTGAACCTAATCTGTGCTCCATAACAGTTTCTGAAATGAAGTGTACAGAGATGGGAAGAATCTTTTGGAAAAGAGACAGATGTAGTTTTTTTTAAAAAAGGAAAAAGAATAGATGTAATAAAAATATGGCCGGATTGTACATTTCATAATACACATCAGTTCATAAATATACTTTAGTTTCATGGTTTTAAAAAATTACTAGTAGTATAGATAAGGCAGAAATAACACAGGGAGAACAGACTACAATTTGGCAGCAAAAGGGAGTTAAACTGTAGCTGGAAATAACAACAGATAATAACAGATCAATAAAAGTTGATCTGTTCTATATTAGTTCTTTTATCTTCAAAACCAATAAATGATTGAAGGTTTTAAAAAAAGAAAGTGGCTGGGCACGGTGACTCACACCTGTTATCTTAGCACTTGGGAGGCCGAGGCAGGCAGATCATCTGAAGTCAGGAGTTTGAGACCAGCCTGGCCAACATGGTGAAACCCTGTGTCTATTAAAAAATATATATATACACAAAAAATTAGTTGGGTGCGGTGGCTTGTGCCTGTAGTTCCAGCTACTAAGGAGGCTGAAGCAGGAGAATCACTTGAACCTGGGTGGCGGAGGTTGCATGAGCTGAGATCGCACCATTGTACTCCAGCCTGGGTGACAGGAGTGAAACTCCATCTCAAAAAATAAATAAATAAATAAATAAAATAAAAATCAGAAAGAAAGAAAGAGGCAGCTTTAATTTAGCGATATTATTAAGAATGGCAAATGCCTCAATCCTGTAATCCCAGCACTTTGGGAGGCCGAGGCGGGTGGATCACGAGGTCAACAGATCGAGACCATTCTGGTCAACATGGTGAAACACCGTCTCTACTAAAAATGCAAAAAAAAAAAATTAGCTGGGCACCGTGGCGCGTGCCTGTAATCCCAGCTACTCAGGAGGCTGAGGCAGGAGAATTGCCTGAACCCAGGAGGCGGAGGTTGCAGTGAGCCGAGATTGCGCCATTGCACTCCAGCCTGGGTAACAAGAGCGAAACTCCGTCTCAAAAAAAAAAAAAAAAAAAAAGAATGGCAAATGCCTGTTTGATGACCAGTCCTGGACTCTCAGGTTTGTCTGTTCTGACTAGAGTTATGGTGAAACTTTAGTTATATTCCAGTTTTTAATACAGTCCTTTCTGCAATGAGTTCATTCTAGAGAACTGGCATTACTGAAACATTTTAGTGCTTAGTGGTTTTAATGCTCATTTCCCAAGAATAAATCTTTTCCTCATTGAGTTGTGTAGTATGACGCAGGTGAGGTATCTGACACCTAAAAATAAAGTTGACCCATGAACAACACTGGCTTGAACTGTGTGGGTCCATTTGTATGCAGATTTTTAAACAGTAAATACATTGGAAAATTATTTGGGGAGTTGCAACAGTTCGAAAAAACTCAGATGAATTGAGTAGTCTAGAAATATGGAAAAAATTGAGAAAAAGTTACATATGTTATGAATACATAAAATATATGTAGATACTAATCGGTTTTATCATTTACTACCAAATATGCACAAATCTATTATAAAAAGTTAAAATTTATCTAAACTTAGGCACACACACACTGTACATGGTGCTATTCATAGTTGAGAGAAATGTAAACAAAGAGGCAGTATTAAATTATAACTGCATAAAATTAACTGTAGTGCATACGGTACTCCTGTAATAATCCCATAGCTACTTCCTGATGCTATTACAGTGTGTTCAAGCATTGGGGGTATCTACTTGGAAGGCACTATGATGCCGAATATCTCTGTGGGAGCAGTTCCTCGCTCTAGTACACTTCAGATCACAATAAAAAGTAATCTCTTGAAGTTCTTGAGTATGTTTTATTGTGTGTAGTGCAGTACCACAAACTCTGAATAACACTATGGGACCTATATGAAGTGCCACTACTGATGCTGGCAGTGCTCCCTAGAAGCCAAGGAAAGTCCTGACAGAGTTGAATTGGTTGCTAGATTGAGGAGTGGTTGCCTGATGCGTCAGACAGATGATTCATTTTGTAAACAGACTATTTAAACTTATGGTATTGGTATATACAGTATGGTACTGTAAATGTATTTTCACTTCCTTATGATTTTCTGAATAACATTTTCTTTTTTTAATCTCACTTTAATACAGCATATAATACATATAACATACAAAATACGTGTTAACTGTTTATGTTATCAATAAAACTTCCAGTCAGCAATAGGCTAGTAGTAGTTAAGTTTCTGAGTAGCCAAAAGTGATACACAGAGTTTTGACTGCATGAGAGTTTGGCACCCTAACCTTCAAGTTGTTCAAGGGTCAACTGTATTAAAAGTCTATTATATATATATATATACTCTTGGCTTTCCAGAAACAATCTGAAGAAATTAATTTTAAAACTATGGTTTTCTATGTTAATTTGACAGTTCAAGGCCGGGCGTGGTGGCTCACGCCTATACTCCCAGCACTTTGGGAGGCCGAGGTGGGTGGATCATGAGGTCAAGAGATCGAGACAATCCTGGTCAACATGGTGAAACCCCATCTCTACTAAAAATACAAAAATTAGCTGGGCATGGTGGCGCACGCCTGTAGTCCCAGCTACTCCGGAGGCTGGGACAGGAGAATTCCTTGAACCCAGGAGGCAGAGGTTGCGGTGAGCCAAGATCGTGCCATTGCACTCCAGCCTGGGTACCAAGAGTGAAACTCCGTCTCAAAAAACAAAAACAAAAACAAATGGATGGTTCAGCCTTTATTGGGTCAAAGTTTCAAAAGAGCTCAGTTGTTAGATGTTTAGCAATGAATGCCATCAGCCTTTATGATGTCAGGATCCAGGATGTTGAGGTGTGCGTTTGCTCAGGGCTTGGAAACAGTCTTGGTGGTGGGTTTACAGATGCACACCCTGTTAGATGCTGAACCTGTCTTAGCTCTGGGGCTGCTGCCAGTCTATGGGAACATTCTCTCCCATGCCCTTCCTATGCTGTAGAGGCCTACAGGTTGATGACCACTTCTGGGACCCTTTGTTAGACCTCCCACTCAAAGCATATAGTTGTGTAAGTGACAGTAGCTAGCCTTGACTCATCAAATAGTCTGAGTTTATAAAAAAAAATAAAATTACACTGTAACATTTGAGGTGGAATGGAGACTAATGTCTGGGTATCACCCCTAGAATTGTTTTTTACGTTGTCTATGATATAGTATATAGTACATGATACAGATGAAAATAAGAAAATCATTTATACCTTACATTTCCTGTTACAAGTATTCTGTATTATGTCCATATCATGTCAATTACCATAGGTGTGTTCTTATCTCATTTGTTCTTATTTCTCCATGTATACAAATGAGTACATCATTTCCACTATGTCAAAAGCACTATGTCATTGTATCAGATCCATCTCGCAGTATTATCTGTATCTTCTGATTTCTTAGTCAAATTTATGCTGTCAAAATACGTTAATGATGTTTTTTAAACTGTTTATTGAGAAATTCACAAAGAACTTGTGTTTCGTCAAAAGGCCATTGTTTAATTGTCAACATTATCAGTGCAGATGTACTAAATTGCAAGTTACAGAAAACCCAACTCAAGATGACTTATAGGAAGTGTATTTCCTGGCTTGCTTAACTGAAAGGCCACCTATAGGCCAGGCTTCAGGGTTGGTTTGATTTAGCAACTCAACAGTGCCACTGAGAGTTTAGTTTCCTTCTTGTTTCTCTTGCCATCTGCATTCCCACCTTTGTCTTGAGAGGGCAGGGTGGTTGCAAACCATTTCTATACCTACACCTTTTTTCTGGTCCTGTGGTGTTTAATAGCTTGCCCAGGAAACCTTCCCTTTGTCACATTGATCTTAATTGAAGTGTGTGCCCATGTGTGAACCAGCAACTGGCTGGGGATGGAGTTATCCTAAGTAGCTCAGGCATGGAGTCAGCCTCACCCAAAGTATAGGCTGTGGGAGAAAGCACAGAAACCCTAGTCAGGACTAGGTAATTAGCTAGAGAAGGAGTAAATGGATGAAGAACGACAGCCACTGTCCACTGTGCCATGTGATTTACAGTCATTTGGGTTTTATTTATAAGAGTTCTTGCTTTATTTTTTTACTTTTTTTCTTCTTCTGTCTTTAAGGTGCCTTTACAACAACCAAACGGACAGGCATTCCAGCCCCACGGGAATTTTCAGTAACTGTCTCAAGAGAGAGGTCTGTGCCACGTGGTCCCTCCAACCCCAGGAAATCAGTGTCCAGTCCAACTTCTTCCAACACTCCCACTCCTACCAAGCACCTGAGGACCCCTTCTGCAAAGCTCAAGCAAGACAATGAAGGTGGAGAAAAGGCTGCGCTTGAGTCCCAAGTTCGGGAACTTTTGGCAGAAGCCAAAGCAAAAGATAGTGAAATTAACAGGCTTCGAAGTGAACTAAAGAAATGCAAAGAGAAAAGGACTCTGAGCACTGAGGGGACTGATGCTTTGGGCCCAAATGGAGATGGAACATCAGTCTCCCTAGGTGACATGGAACCTATGATAAGAGCTCTTGAGGAGAAGAACAAGAACTTTCAGAAAGAGCTCTCTGACCTAGAGGAAGAAAACCAGGCCCTGAAGGAGAAACTCATCTGTCTTGAGCACTCCCCAAACTCAGAAGGGGCAGCAAGTCACACTGGTGACAGCAGCTGCCCAACATCCATAACTCAAGAGTCAAGCTTTGGAAGCCCAACTGGAAATCAGTTGTCCAGTGACGTTGATGAGTATAAGAAAAACATACATGGAAACTCATTACGGACATCAGGCTCTTCAAGTAGCGATGTTACCAAAGCTTCTTTGTCACCAGATGCCTCCGACTTTGAGCACATTACAGCAGAGACACCCTCGAGGCTCCTGTCCTCGACCAGTAACCCCTTTAAGAGTTCAAAGTGTTCTACCGCTGGGAGTTCCCCAAACAACGTAAGCGAATTATCCCTGGCTTCCCTCACAGAGAAGATACAAAAGATGGAAGAAAATCACCATAGCACTGCAGAAGAACTGCAGGCTACTCTACAAGAGTTATCAGACCAGCAACAAATGGTGCAAGAATTGACAGCTGAAAATGAGAAGCTGGTGGATGAAAAGACAATTTTAGAGACATCCGTTCATCAGCATCGAGAGAGGGCAGAGCAGCTAAGTCAAGAAAATGAGAAACTGATGACTCTTTTACAAGAGCGAGTAAAAAGTGAAGAACCTACCACTCAGGAAGGAAAAATCCTTGAACTGGAGCAGAAGTGCACAGATATTCTTGAGCAGGGCCGCTTTGAAAGAGAGAAGCTTCTCAACATTCAGCAACAGTTGACCTGTAGCTTGCGGAAGGTTGAGGAAGAAAACCAAGGAGCTTTAGAAATGATTAAACGCCTGAAGGAAGAAAATGAAAAACTGAGTGAGTTTCTAGAACTGGAACGGCGTAATAATAATATCATGACCAAAACTTTGGAAGAGTGTAGATTTACCTTGGAAGGGCTAAAAACGGAGAATGGATCTTTGAAATCTCATTTGCAGGGTGAGAAGCAGAAAGCCATAGAGGCCAGTTCCATAGGGCAGATGGCAGAGAGCTGCGAAGTTCAAGAAATGTTGAAAGTAGCCCAAGCGGAGAAAGATATACTGGAACTGTCTTGCAATGAGCTCAGACAAGAATTACTGAAGGCAAATAGTGAAATTAAACATGTTTCCAGCCTGCTGGCCAAGGTGAGAAGAGACAATTCTTTACTGGTATTTGTTCATCCTTATTCATATTTCTGCCCTTAACCTCCAACTTTACAGAGCACGTAGAAGCATTTGCTCAGTCTATTTCATTCATGAAGCCAGCATTCCAGCTTGAAGTCCTGTTAGATTGCAGAGAGATTGGAAGTGGGGATACAAAAAAGAAAGGCCTAGATTTCTGATTATGTGTGATTGAGTGTGTAGTGGGGATGTGGAGTGAAATCAGAGTATGATGCAGTGATAAAGAATATTACAGAGCCTATGCCCAGGCTCTGGTCTAGTGCAAAGGAGGGGCACCTGGTATAACATGGGGGTTGGGGGTACAGAAGGACTTCCTGGAAGAAATAGCAACTGAGCTGAGTTCTGAAGACTGAGTGGGAGTTTGCCAGGTCTATCAGCATGCTTTTAGCTGCTGGTAACAGACAATTAAATCACTCCCAATTTTCCACCAAAAATTACCACTATTTTTGTGTTTTCTTCCAGATATATATGTGTGTATATGTATCATACAAGTTAAACAAATTTTGAATCATCCTATACATGTTATTAACTTTCTTTTTGCATTTAACAGTTTAGAAATGATTAAACTTTTTAATCAGCATATTTACATCATTAAATATTCATTTAAACATTCTTTTAAAGGCCAGATAGTAGTTTAATATAAATATTTCATATTTATTAGGTCCCTGTTGTTGAACATACATATAGTCAAACATTTGTGGTCTTTCCAGTCTTTCAATATTATAAATACTTTTTTATATGTCTTACTGTTTATTTTGGAAAAATTCCTAGACGATGACTTACTGAGTCAAAGAGTATAAACATTTTAAAGACGTTCAACACATTCAGCCAGATTGTCTTTCAGAAATATTATGCCAGTTTATTCATCCTAGCGGTCATGAGATCATGTGCTTCCCTGAACCCTGTCAACACTTTGTATTATCATTTAAATCTGTTAATCATTTCATTTTTTTTGAGACTGAGTTTCACTCTTGTTACCCAGGCTGGAGTGCAATGGCGTGATCTCGGCTCACTGCAACCTCTGCCTCCTGGGTTCAAGCAATTCTCCTGCCTCAGCCTCCCAAGTAGCTGGGACTACAGGCGTGCTACCCAGCTAATTTTTGTATTTTTAGTAGAGACGGGGTTTCACCACGTTGACCAGAATTGTCTGGATCTCTTGACCATGTGATCCACCCGCCTCAGTCTCCCAGAGTGCTGGGATTATAGGCGTGAGCCACCACACCCAGCCCAATCATTTCATTTTTTAAACATTTTTTGCTTGGGAAGATCTTCCATAGCCCAAGACCAAATAAATAATAACTTTTCTCATTTTTAAAAAATAATACTTTAATCAGCCTGGAATTTTGGTTTTGTTTGTTGTTGTTGTTTTTTTTTTTTTTTTTGATGTAAGAATTGTGGTGATTATATGATATTCTGCCCACCTCTCAGAGCAGTGCTGGAGAGGTGCAGAGAGATGGATTCCTATTCCCTGTTTCCTCCAAGTTCTGGGTCTGATTTAGGGATCTGCTGGCAAGAGGATCATCTTCCTACCTTACTTCAGGGGTTGTCATTGTTTCAAGAAGCAAATTATGCCCTGAGTTCTCATGAGATTTTTCTCCACTGCTTCATCTGTCTTAAGATGAGTTCGTTGCAACCTGATTCCGCATTTGGCCATCTGATGGTTTTAGTGGTGGGTCATGTTTAGGAGTTTCTGTCTTTGTCTGTATCCTAAATTTGCAGGTATTTTATTGAAGGTATGGAAGTAATTCCATTAGAGGTTACCAGTCAGGCTTTGTATCGGGTTTTAATATCTTATGGAATAAGAATATTCTTTTTTACTTGATTACTCACTACTCTCTTGCAAAATGTTTTATCTCCCATGTGGACCTTCTTGAAGTTCTTTCTCAGTCCTTCAGTATTTTTGGTAGTTTGATTGGCATTACATTGTATATATCAATGAGAAATAATTTGACATCTCAGAGTAGCTTATTTTTTCTGATCATAAAATTATGTTTTCATTATGAGGATTTAAAAAAGCAGGAAAGTATAAAAAAGAAATATATTACCTTTAATCTCACCACTTGGATAAAAACTGCTAACATTTCGCTATGTGTCCTTTCAGGCCTTTTCTCAATTTATACATGTTTGAGCATGTATAAAAACTTGCATTGATATGATTATGATATTTTGTCTTCCTATCCAGAAGAGTAGAGTATGTCTGTCCACATTCCATTACAAAGAACCAGTTGGATCAGTTTATATATTCCACTGTTAATCTTTTCTGATTAACTTGTTTCTACTTTTATCTTAATTTTTTTGTCCTATTTTTGTGCATTTCTTTGGTTTCTTACTAGTTTCTTGAGTAAAATTATTTCTTCATTTAACTTTTTTTATTCTTGGTTGATAATGAAAGCATTTAAAGGTATTGTAGCTTTGGTAAATAGAGACAATAAAATCTATAATCTTCTAGAATAAACTAAATCTAATTTAAAAGAAATCGTTTGCATTTTCTGTAGACTACCAGGCACAATTTATATGTTTAAAATCAAACTGCTATTATTTATATATCCCAGATCTTATTGAGTGCTAACTAGAATTATAAAATACTGATAGTAGGAGGGGAAAGGACCTAACTAGTATTTTTAGGTGAGAGTTTGAGGTAAAGATGGGGGCATGCTATCACATAGGCTTTCTTTTATATCCATCAAGACCCTAGGTCTGTGATTTTGTGCTGTCTTAAGTGCATAGAAACTGATTTGTAATCCCAGTGGACTTGTAACATACTAATCTTCCTGCCCTTTTACATTACTGCAGAAAAAGCAAAACACAGACCTCCTAAATGGACTAATATTTATTGTATCGCTACCACAGAATATCAACTAATCCACCAACAACCATGAATTTAAATGACAGAGACTCATGTCCAAAGGATAACAGGAGAAGTTTTAGCACAAAACTATTATATGGTTATTTATTTTTAGAGACGGGTTCTCGTTTTGTCACTTAGGCTGGAGCGCAATGATCATAGCTCATTGCAGTCCTGAACTCCCAGGCTCAGGTGATCCTCCCACCTCAGCCTTCTGAGTAGCTGGGACAACAGCCAGGCACCACCATGCCTGACTACTTGGCTTGTTTTTAAAGGATGGGGATTGAATTTTTTCTATAATTAATGACATGATCTGATAGCTTTTATGTAATCAGGTTTTTTTCTCCTTTAATTTGTTAATGAGGTGAGTTATAACAACGGATTTTCTAAGGTGGTCTAGTGTAAAATCATGCTTGCATTCCTAAGGTAAATCCTAATTCTTGAGTTTTCAATTGTTTCACTTGAACTTTCAAATATAACTGCCTTCAGTTATATTTCAAATATAACTGCCTTCAGCAGGTATGGGAGTAACTGTCCTGTTAATCACCAAGCAACATTGTGTACCCCGTGAGCAGCGCATTCATCCACTCTTATGCTTGGCAGAAGGTGAATATTATGAAAAAGAATACAATAAGCTATTTACAAAGTGCCAAACCATCCTATGATCTAATAGATTCAGTAAATCTATGTAAGTTTCCAGTTTAGATTACTCACGTGACCCAAATACTGTCAAAAGAGCCTCTGAAAAGCCTTGAAAAGTCCTTTTTTTAAATAGAAGGTAGGTTTCTTCCTCATGCAATAAATGGAAAATTGATAGGATTTCTACAATATTTTGTAGGTTTCTTTTTCTTCTCATTTCTTTGTCTTCAGTGGTTTGCTAAGCTCTTTATTTTTTTAACCTCTCTGATATACCCCATATGCATTTTGCTGGCTGCTTAATCTGTAGTCACATGACATCTGTACAACTTTGAGGAAGGGTCTCATTTCCACAGAACCCAAAGTCACCACTCCTGGGAGCCACACCTGTTCCTGCAAGCAGCATGGAGTTGTATGGGATTGTTGTTTTTCCAGGCAATAACATGACCCAGCTTTAATTTTCTTTTTTACCTTTTCAGTTGTTTGGGATCTTGATTTCAAGTTAGAATATCATTTCTAGGCTTGAAACCTAGAAGTTCTAAAAGAAAAATACCTATTTATTCCCCCTGAGGTTGAAGTTTATAGGTGGTGTCCTTAGAATTTTAGTTGTTTCTGCAGAAACTCGGGGTCCACTTCTAGAAGAGTAAGGAGATTATAAATAACCACTTGCCGTGAGTGGTCTGGGGGAGTGAGCAGAGTTGAAATGACTAGTGTGCTACCTAAGTGAATTCTGGAGCCAGACTGATTTAGAGTGGCAGCTAGTCAGAGATGGCAGAAACAGAATTTGAGGGAAATATTGGCAAATAGATGATCCTGTAGCTGCGACATTGGAGTAGGGCACCTTAAAAGACTTAAGAGACCTGGAAACCTGGTTTAAATAGTCAGGTGGGCCAGGAGTGTATCAGGTGATGCATTGGAATATGAGAAACTGCCCTCCTATCAAAAGCATGAACCAGGGGACCCTCTCTCCACCCTGGACCCTAAGAGCAGGAGGTAGGCTGTGGCTGCCCATGGTGCAGGCCCAGACTGTGGCTGGTAGTGCTGTGGTTCTGGGCCTCCTGCCAGGGGTACAGGACAGCTCAGCATTGACAAGCAGCTTGGCCCGCCTATTGGCAGCTCTGGGTAGGCATGTCTCCTGGATACCTGGGTCCTATGGGGAGAGGGTTTCCCACAGCCTCCCAGAACTTTCCCTTTACAGCTGATTGATGAGAAGCGGGTCACATAGCGCCCCCATGCTACCCCTCTTGAAATCACAGTTGCAGCCTGATTCTTGAACAAAATTGGAATTCTATTAGGAAGATACAAGGTTGGGGGGTGGCTTTTGGTGAGGAATGGGCACTATTTACCACACCAGGCCTCCACTCCTTCACCTTTCCCCACACAGTACTCACAGTGATCTGATCATGTAGCCCTTCCGGTGCTGCCTGGGGCACCACATGCTTCGCCCAGCACCCGCTCCCACCACACCTCCACTCGCAGTCCCACCGCACGTCCAGCCGTACTCCCACACCTCCCTCCATGCCAGGCCCAGCCAGGCCAGTGGCTGCCTGGCAGTCATGTTTTCTCAGGGGCCTCTCTTGGCCTGAAGAGATCCCCACCCCATTCACCATTACCTGATCCCTCCTGAAGCTTTCTGCTTCAGTTACTGGGTCTTCAGCAAGGCCTTCAGTTCTGCAGGGCCCTGTCCCATGGAACTCCAGGCTCATTTGAGTAAATGACATAATTGTCACTCAGCCAAGGTCACTCATGGGAACACCCTGGCCCTCAGAGGACTCAGACATGCAGGTGAAACTATTTGGAGTGCTTCAGGGAAGCTGAGGGAACCTACTGCCTGAGTAGCCACTGGCGACTGCTGGAGAGGTGGGAAGGTTACGGAACAGAAAACACGGAGATTTCAGTCATCTTCAACTCCTACTCTCCAGCACCAAACATCAACTCTGATGAGCAGAGGCCTGTGGCTTCATGCTGGAAAGGAAGCCTGTCAGCAGCTTCTGTCAACAGGGCCTGTTTTCCAGCTCCCCTGGGCAAACCATGAGGATGTGGAAGTCAGGAAGAGGCCTGTGGAGGCTGCTTGGGGAGAGTCTCACAGACGCTGCACCAGGAAGCCTCTGCTCAAGGGGCTGTGGCCTGGGGAGAGTTGCCACAGGCCTCAGCCTGGCTATGCAGAGTTAGCTGTGCCCCAGGAACGGAATCTTCTGAAGATTAAACTACAAAGCCAGAATGCCCCTGCAGCCTTTATTATGTGGGAGGTGACAGGCATGTGGCCTGGAGCTCATGGCATGTCTGCCAGGTCCTCCCCCTATACCCCCAGATCTCTGTTCTTGAAGCCCGTTAAAAAGGGGCAGAAGTTTGGTGGAGACAGTCGGATGGTTTGAGGAAGGGTGGTCTTACCACTTGGGCAGATCTGCAGAACCTGTAGCTCTGACCCCTTGCTCTTACCTGTGACTCCACAGGGGGCTGCTTCCCAGTCCTGCCTGACCCTACTTCCCCGTGTTTCATCTGCACTTCTGAGTCCTCTGAGGGCCAGGGTGTTCCCATGAGTGACCTTGGCTGAGTGACAATTATGTCATTTACTGAAAACAAGAAAACATGGACTTGTTTTCTTCTGGACATGTTAATGCCTTTCCTGACGTGAGGCCTCACATGAAGAGAGCACCCTGTCTTCCGTTCACATGACTTCAGGACTCGTCTGTGAGCCTGGTGTTGCCCAGCACTTCTCTCTCCAGTGCGAGGTCTTGGGAAGCACCCGATTGGGGCCTTGCTGCTTTGAAAGGTCCCTACCAGGGCACAGACCTTGCTTCCAAAGCTTGCCTCTGTGTTCCCAAAGGTGAAATACAGATGTTTATCCTCATCTTTGAGTTTTCCAACAGCCTTACTCCCCCATAACTGAAGTGTAAATTAACATTTTCTCCTCTCCCTTGGTGGAGCAGCATTGCCAAAATAATAATAATGCAACTTTAGGCCAGTAAGAATGAACTGTGGCTGATTATCAGCAGTGTTTATTCATAACAGGGCCAAGAACCAAGCAGAGGGAGTTTTGCAGTAGCCAAGCTAGATGCCAAAACAAACACCCCACATTCTTACTCATTGTATTAGTCTGTTTTCATGCTGCTGATAAACACATACCTGAAACTGGAAAGAAAAAAGGTCTAATGAACTTACATTTCCACATGGCTGAGGATGCCTCACAATCATGGTAGTAGAAGGTGAAAGCTCATCTCATGTGGTGGCAGACAAGAGAAGAGAGCTTGTGCAGGGAAACTCCCACTTATATAGTCATCAGATCTCTTGAGACTTAACGCACTATCAGGAGAACAGCAGGAAAGACCTGCCCCCTGATTCAGTTACCTCCCACTGGGTCCCACCTACAACATGTGGGATATCGAGATAATTGGGTGGGGAGACAGCCAAACTGTATCACTCATGGTAAGTTGCTCAAGTGTTGTTCCAAGTTTTTTTCCTTTTAAACTATGTGTAATTTTAGCATTGCAATTTCTTCCATCTATTAGGTATTCAGTAAATACTTTTCAGATGAATGAATGTCAGAAAAACTTGCAACAGAATTGAGAGGCTGCTATAATTATGTTAATATGTTTAAAAATAAAGTTTATTATATCTTAATAACAGCAGGTAATATTTTGGCGCTTTATATGTGCTAGGCACTCTTAAAGCTTTTCCATATTTTGATCTTATTTTTTGTCTTAACTATATGCTGTTGATTCTGTCTAATCTTTTTTCAGTTGAGCGAACAGAATGATTAAGTTATTAGCCTAATGAATTGATGAAATGAAGCCAGGATTCAAAGTTGGGTCTGATCTTGGAGCGCTTATTTATGTTTTTGAGACATGGTCTTGTTATGTTGCCCAGGCTGGAGTACAGTGGTGTGATCATAGCTCTCTGCACCTGGAATTCCTGGGCTTAAGTGATCCTCCCACCTCAGCTTCCCAAGTAGCTGGAATTACAGGTGCACAACACCATACCCCGTTAATTTTTTAATTTGTTTTTCATAGAGACAGAGTCTTGCTCTGTTGACCAGGCTGATCTCAAACTCCTGACCCCAGATGATCCTCCCACACCTCAGTGCTTCCCAAAGTGCTGGGATTACAGGGATGAGCCAAGGTACCCAGAGCTCTTACTCTTAATCACTGGTTTATACTGCTTCC
Organism: Callithrix jacchus; assembly: GCF_049354715.1. NCBI lineage: Eukaryota > Metazoa > Chordata > Mammalia > Primates > Cebidae > Callithrix > Callithrix jacchus. Next base: position 62,914,981 of record NC_133506.1, read on the forward strand.
AAGTTACCTGAAAGCAGAGACAGAAAAACATTTAAAGCAGACCTAAGACTCCAATTAATATGCTGTCACTGTTGTCTTAAGGCCAAAGCCCTTTGATTTGAAGAAAACCACCTTTGAAAGCTTTGTTGAACTGGGAGAGTTTTACCTGATTGTAATACAATGGAGAAATTCACAATGAAAACCTGAGTCATCAAGAAATGTTGTTTCCTATGACCTCTAACCTGAATCTTAAGGGGAGAGGGGGTGAGTTGACCCCTGAGTGTGTGGGGGTAGGGATTCTGGGAATGCTGCTGGAAGAAAACAGCAGGTCCTAAGGTCAGAAAGCCTGGCCATGGAAGAAGTGATGCAGGTAGTTTGTCCTTGGTGGAGTGCACAGGGTGGTTGGTGGAAGTGGCCTGGAGGAGATTACAGCCAAGCAGTTAGGATTTTATTCTCAAGACAGTGGGAGTCTCTGAAGATTTTTTTTTAATAGCTTTTATGGAGATACAATCCATATAAATCACATACGTCTATGGTTTTTAGTATATTCACACAATGGTGCAACCATCAGCACAATCACTTTTAGAACATTTTTGTCACCCCATAAAGAAATCTTAACCTCCAAGATCACCTCCCTCCCAGCCCCTGGCAACCACTAATTTATGTTTTGGCTCCGTGGACCTGTCTCTTCTGGATGTTTTATAGATATGGAACCCACTCTATGCAGCCTCAAGCAGTCCTCCCACTTTAGCCTGCCAGAGTGCTGGAGAGTTCTTTATGTGCTCTGGATACAAATCCCTTACCAGAAAAATGATTCGCAAATATTTCCTCCCATTCTGTGGGTTATCTTTTCACTATCTTGATAATGTCCTTTGTGGCACAAAATGTTTTAATTTTTATTTTTATGAAGTTGAGTTTACTATTTTTCATTGGTGGTTTGTGCTTTTGGTCGAAGGAATTTTAAATAAGAGTTATGGAATCACGTTTACAGTTGAGAAAGATGACTTTGGCCACAGTTGAGAAAGAATGAAGGGCAGAACAGAGAGTGAGTTGGGTGGGAAGATGAGGGCTGGAAAGACGTTTGTTTTATTTATTTGATTGTTTATTTATTTATTTATTATTTTTTTTAATTTTTTTTTTTTTAATTTTTCATTGGATTTTAGGTTTTGGGGTACATGAGCAGAGCATGCAAGACAGTTGCGTAGGAACACACATGGCAGTGTGCTTTTCTTTCCTTCTCCCCTTCACCCACATTTGACATTTCTCCCCAGGCTATCCTTCCCCACCTCCCCCTCCCACTGGCCCTCCCCTTTTCCCCCCAATAGACCCCAGTGTTTAGTACTCCCCTTTCTGTGTCCATGTGTTCTCATTTTTCATCACCCGCCTATGAGTGAGAATATGCGGTGTTTCATTTTCTGTTCTTGTGTCAGTTTGCTGAGGATGACGTTCTCCAGATTCATCCATGTCCCTACAAACGACACGAACTCATCATTTCTGATTGCTGCATAATATTCCATGGTGTATATGTGCCACATTTTCCCAATCCAGTCTATTATCAATGGGCATTTTGGTTGATTCCAGGTCTTTGCTATTGTAAACAGTGCTGCAGTGAACATTCGTGTACATGTGTCCTTATACTAGAACGATTTATAGTCTTTTGGATATATACCCAGTAATGGGATTGCTGGGTCAAATGGAATTTCTATTTCTAAGGCCTTGAGGAATTGCCACACTGTCTTCCACAGTGGTTGAACTAATTTACACTCCCACCAACAGTGTAAAAGTGTTCCTTTGCCTCCACATCCTCTCCAGCATCTGTTGTCTCCAGATTTTTTAATGATCGCCATTCTAACTGGCGTGAGATGGTATCTCAATGTGGTTTTGATTTGCATCTCTCTGATGACCAGTGACGATGAGCATTTTCTTATATGATTGTTGGTCTCATATATGTCTTCTTTCATAAAGTGTCTGTTCATATCCTTTGCCCACTTTTGAATGGGCTTGTTTGTTTTTTTCCTGTAAATCTGTTTGAGTTCTTTGTAAATTCTGGATATCAGCCCTTTGTCAGATGGGTAAACTACAAAAATTTTTTCCCATTCTGTTGGTTGCCGATTCACTCTATTGACTGTTTCTTTTGCCGTGCAGAAGCTGTGGAGTTTCATTAGGTCCCATTTGTCTATTTTGGCTTCTGTTGCAAATGCTTTTGGTGTTTTGTTCATGAAGTCCTTGCCTACTCCTATGTCCTGGATAGTTTTGCCTAGATTTCCTTCTAGGGTTTTTATTGTGCCAGGTCTTATATTTAAGTCTTTAATCCATCTGGAGTTAATTTTAGTGTAAGGTGTCAGGAAGGGGTCCAGTTTCTGCTTTCTGCACATGGCTAGCCAGTTTTCCCAACAGCATTTGTTAAACAGGGAATCCTTTCCCCATTGCTTGTTTTTGACAGGTTTATCAAAGACTGTGTGGTTGTAGATATGTTGTGTTGCCTCTGTTGCCTCTGTTGTGTTCCATTGGTCTATATCTCTGTTTTGGTACCAGTACCATGCTGTTTTGATTACTGTAGCCTTGTAGTATAGTTTGAAATCCGGTAGTGTGATGCCCCCCGCTGTGTTCTTTTTGCTTAGAATTGACTTGGCTATGCGGGCTCTCTTTTGGTTCCATATGAAGTTCGTGGTGGTTTTCTCCAGTTCTGTGAAGAAAGTCAATGGTAGCTTGATGAGTATAGCATTGATTCTGTAAATTACTTTGAGCAGTATAGCCATTTTTACGATATTAATTCTTCCTAACCATGAACATGGAATGTTTCTCCATCTGTCTGTGTCCTCTCTGACTTCGTTGAGCAGTGGTTTGTAGTTCTCCTTGAAGAGGTCCCTTACGTTCCTTGTGAGTTGTATTCCAAGGTATTTTATTCTTTTTGTAGCAATTTTGAATGGCAGTTCGTTCTTGATTTGGCTTTCTTTAAGTCTGTTATTGGTGTAGAGGAAGTCTTGTGATTTTTGCACATTGATTTTATATCCTGAGACTGCTGAATTTGCTTATCAGTTTCAGGAGTTTTTGGGCTGAGGCAATGGGGTCTTCTAGGTATACTATCATGTCGTCTTCAAATAGAGACAATTTGGCTTCCTCCTTTCCTATTTGAGTACCCTTTATTTCTTTTTCTTGCCTGATTGCTCTGGCTAGAACTTCCAGTACTATATTGAATAGGAGTGGTGAAAGAGGGCATCCTTGTCTAGTGCCGGATTTCAAAGGGAATGCTTCCAGTTTTTGCCCATTCAGTATGATATTGGCTGTTGGTTTGTCATAAATAGCTTTTATTACTTTGAGATACGTTCCATCGATACCGAGTTTATTGAGGGTTTTTAGCATAAAGGGCTGTTGAATTTTGTCAAATGCCTTCTCTGCGTCAATTGAGATAATCAAGTGGTTTTTGTTTATGGTTCTGTTTATGTGGTGAATTACGTTTATAGACTTGTGTATGTTGAACCAGCCTTGCATCCCCGGGATGAATCCTACTTGATAATGATGGATAAGTTTCTTGATTTGCTGTTGCAATCGGCTTGCCAATATTTTATTGAAGATTTTTGCATCTATGTTCATCATGGATATTGGCCTGAAGTTTTCTTTTTTTGTTGGGTCTCTGCCGGGTTTTGGTATCAGGATGATATTGGTCTCATAGAATGATTTGGGAAGGATTCCTTCTTTTTGGATTATTTGGAATAGTTTCAGAAGGAATGGTACCAGCTCCTCTTTGTGTGTCTGGTAGAATTCGGCTGTGAACCCGTCTGGACCTGGGCTTTTTTTTGTGTGGTAGGCTCTTAATTGCTGCCTCGACTTCTGACCTTGTTATTGGTCTATTCATAGTTTCAGCTTCCTCCTGGTTTAGGCTTGGAGGACACAGGAGTCCAGGAATTTATCCATTTCTTCCAGGTTTTCTAGCTTATGTGCATAGAGTTGTTTGTAATATTCTCTTATGATGGTTTGAATTTCTGTGGAATCTGTGGTGATTTCCCCTTTATCATTTTTTATTGCATCTATTTGGTTGTTCTCTCTTTTCTTTTTAATCGATCTAGCTAGTGGTCTATTTTGTTGATCTTTTCAAAAAACCATCTCTTGGATTTATTGATTTTTTTGGAGGGTTTTTCGTGTCTCAATCTCCTTCAGTTCAGCTCTGATCTTGGTTATTTCTTGTCTTCTGCTGGGTTTTGAGTTTTTTTTATCTTGCTCCTCTAGCTCTTTCAATTTTGACGATAGGGTGTCAATTTTGGATCTCTCCATTCTCCTCATATGGGCACTTATTGCTATATACTTTCCTCTAGAGACTGCTTTAAATGTGTCCCAGAGATTCTGGCATGTTGTGTCTTCGTTCTCGGTGGTTTCGAAGAACTTCTTTATTTCAGGCTTCATTTCGTTGTTTATCCAGTCAACATTCAAGAGCCAGTTGTTCAGTTTCCATGAAGCTGTGCGGTTCTGGGTTGGTTTCTGAATTCTGAGTTCTAACTTGATTGCACTATGGTCTGAGAGGCTGTTTGTTATGATTTCAGTTGTTTTGCATTTGCTGAGGAGTACTTTACTTCCAATTATGTGGTCAATTTTAGAGTAGGTGTGATGTGGTGCTGAGAAGAATGTATATTCTGTGGATTTGGGGTGGAGAGTTCTGTAGATGTCTATCAGGTTTGCTTGCTCCAGGTCTGAGTTCAAGCCCTGGATATCCTTGTTGATTTTCTGTCTGTTTGATCTGTCTAATATTGACAGTGGGGTGTTAAAGTCTCCCGCTATAGTTGTGTGGGAGTCTAAGTCTCTTTGTAAGTCTTTAAGAACTTGCCTTATGTATCTGGGTGCTCCTGTGTTGGGTCCATATATGTTTAGGATCGTTAGCTCTTCTTGTTATATCGATCCTTTTACCATTATGTAATGGCCTTCTTTGTCTCTTTTGATCTTTGTTGCTTTAAAGGCTATTTTATCAGAGATGAGAATTGCAACTCCTTCTTTTTTTTTGCTCTCCATTTGCTTGGTAAATCTTCCTCCATCCCTTTATTTTGAGCCTTTGTGTATCCTTGCATGTGAGATGGGTTTCCTGGATACAGCACACTGATGGGTTTTGGATTTTTATCCAATTTGCCAGTCTCTGTCTTTTGATTGGTGCATTTAGTCCATTTACATTTAGGGTTAGTATTGTTATGTGTGAATTTGATACTGCCATTTTGATGCTAGCTGGCTGTTTTGCCTGTTAGTTGTTGTAGATTCTTCATTATGTTGATGCTCTTTAGCAATTAGTGTGATTTTGGAATGGCTGGTACTGGTTGTTCCTTTCTATGTGTAGTGCCTCTTTCAGGAGCTCTTGTAAAGCAGGCCTGGTGGTGACAAAATCTCTGAGTACTTGCTTGTTCGCAAAGGATTTTATTTTTCCTTCACTTCTGAAGCTCAGTTTGGCTGGATATGAAATTCTGGGTTAAAAGTTCTTTTCTTTAAGGATGTTGAATATTGGCCCCCACTCTCTTCTGGCTTGCAGAGTTTCTGCCGAGAGATCTGCTGTGAGTCTGATGGGCTTCCCTTTGCGGGTGACCCGACCTTTCTCTCTGGCTGTCCTTAGTATTTTCTCCTTTATTTCAACCTTGTTGAATCTGACGATTATGTGCCTTGGGGTTGCTCTTCTTGCGGAATATCTTTGTGGTGCTCTCTGTATTTCCTGCAATTGAGTGTTGGCCTGTCTTGCTAGGTGGGGGAAATTTTCCTGGATGATGTCCTGAAGGGTATTTTCCAGCTTGGATTCATTCTCTTCGTCACATTCTGGTACACCTATCAAACGTAGGTTAGGTCTTTTCACATAGTCCCACATTTCTTGGAGACTTTGTTCATTCCTTTTTGCGCTTTTTTCTCTGATCTTGGTTTCTCGTTTTATTTCATTTAGTTGATCTTCGACTTCTGAAATTCTTTCTTCTGCTTGGTCAATTCGGCTATTGAAACTTGTGCATGCTTCACGAAGTTCTCGTATTGTGTTTTTCATCTCCTTTATTCATATTCCTCTCTAAGTTATCCATTCTTGTTATCATTTCCTCGAATCTTTTTTCAAGGTTCTTAGTTTCTTTGCATTGATTTGAAACATGTTCTTTTAGCTCACAAAAGTTTCTCATTATCCACCTTCTGAAGTCTAATTCCGACATTTCGTCACAGTCATTCTCCGTCCAGCTTTGTTCCCTTGCTGGTGAGGAGTTTTGGTCCTTTCTAGGAGGCGAGGTGTTCTGGTTTCAGGTGTTTTCCTCCTTTTTGCGCTGGTTTCTTCCCATCTTTGTGGATTTATCCACCTGTCGTCTGTGTAGTTGCTGACTTTTCAATTGGGTCTCTGGGTGGACCCCCAGATTGTTGATGATGAAGTATTTCTGTTACTTGGTTTTCCTTCTACCAGTCTAGCCCCTTCGCTGTACGACTGCAGAGGTCCACTCCAGGCCCTGCTTGTCTGGGGTACACCTATAGCAGCTGCAGAACAGTAGGGATGCTACCAGTTTCTTTTTCTGCTATCTTTGTCCCAGAATGATGCGTGCCAAATGTCAGTCTTTTAGATATAGAGGGGTCAGGGAGCTGCTTGAGGAGACAGTCTGTACTTTATAGGAGTTCAAGTGCTGAGCTGTGAGCTCTGATGTTCATTCAGGGCTGTTAGGCTGCTATGTTTAATTCTGCTGCAACAGAACTCAAAAAAAAAGCCCTTTTTTTCTCAGCTGCTCTTTCTGAAGTGGTTGGTGCTTTATTTTTGAGTGCCTGTGGGGTTGTCCTGCCCAGCTAGGAGGCAGTCTTGTCTTGCTGAGGCTCCGCCCTGCTGGTGGAGGTTCACCCTGTTTCTGCAGGCTCTGCCCTTCTGCTAAGGGCTCCGCCCTGCAGCCACGGGCTCCGCCCTGCGGCGGAGTCTCTCTGTTGTAGCGGGTTGCCTCGGCAACGGCAGCCTGGGTCAGCAATGGGCGTGTACCTCAGTAGGGGCTGATTGCCTCCGTAATGGCAGACGCCCCTCCCACACGGAGCTTCGCCTTAAGGTAATCTCCTAACAGCGAGCGTTTGGAATCCCGTTTTGTTTGTCGCACTGTGCTACCCCTAACGCTTTGTCCTGGGCTGGCTCACTGTTCAAGTCCCATTCAGTCTCAAGTTCAGCCCTCTCAGGTCTCAGGTTGCCAGTTCAACAGGGCACCCAGAACAGTGCGCTTTTGTGCGGACCTCTGTGGAGCGCCTCTGCACTCCGGCGCAGGCCGCAGCCGCACCGGCTGCTGGCTACACCCGTCAAGATCTCTGGCTGGCGTCCCGCGTTTGTTTTTTATCTGGGAATTTCCCCGTTCTGTGGGCAACAAAGGTCCATCTGGAAATGTGTCCCTGACTCACCTTCTCAGCGCATCCAGCGAGAGCCCGATCCTGGGTTGTTCTCACAGCGCCATCTTGAGTCGTCCATTTATTTATTTTTAAGACGAAGTCTTGGCAGTGGTGCATCTGTTGGTTCACTGCAACCTCCGCCTCCTGGGTTCAAGCGATTCTCCTGCCTCAGCCTCCTAAGTAGCTGGGATTACAGTTACCCACCACCACTCCTGGATAACTTTCCTATTTTTAGTAGAGATGAGGTTTCACCATATTGACCAGGCTGGTCTCGAACCCCTGACCTCAAGTGATCCACCCACCTCTGCCTCCCAAAGTGCTAGGATTACAGGCGTGAGCCACCACATCTGGCCTGGAAAGACATTTAGACATTAGATGTTTAGAAGGGAGGTTCAGTAGGGTCAGGTGACTGATTTGATGTCAGGGATGGGCAGGAGGAAGGCGTATCAGCCCATTCATAGATCTCCAGCTTGTGTGATTGAATATGTGGTTGTGCTGCTTCCTGGGAGAGGGAACACAGAATATGGGGCAGGTTTGAGAAGGGAGAGTTGTCTGCTGGAGCCAGCAAGGATTCCCAGGCCTGCAAGCCGAGGCTGCTGTCAGCACCTGCTGATCCAGCCACAGAGATTGGAAGCCCCTGCCCTTCTAGGCCAAGAGTCCTCCAAGGCAGGGACCTCATGCCTGATGTTTCTCTTTGCCCCTCCAGGACCTTTAGAAGCTGTAGAAACATGTCTAGCCAGGATGTTCCACAAATGCATTTCACATCTGCTGAGGTTTGTGAGTAGTCTCCACAGTGTTAGAGGAGGAGGTGACCCTGAAGATGGGCAGATGAGATTCTGAATTCTTGACAGTTCTTTGCCCTGGTAGATGATCTCTTTTTAAGCACTCGAGATAACTTGATTGAATGGACTATATAATCACCAGATTAAGTCAAAAGCCAACTGAAATGGCAGACTTACCCAAGAAGCAGTTATGGGGTATTTACGAGACAGGTATCTTCCTGTTGGTCATACCCACTTCTCCACTTGTGCTGGTTTCTAATAACACTATCTGTACAACTTTAATGTTACTGGAATTTACTCACAATTTATTATAGGATATCTGTTTATGTCTCCTTAGTACCATGTTTTTGCTATGTGAATATTTTAATGAAGGGTTAAATGATTTCTCAAAGCCAGGACATAATTCTTCAAAATACTGTCTTTGCTATAAAAATTTACTAAAAATAACTAACACTGAAATGTTGGAGCCACAGCATGCTTTTACTTTAATGTTCTGATTTCTTGGTTCTTGATATATTGACAACGTTTCTGGGTTAGCTATAAATCTAATTCCTTATTCTCTTTAGTCTCTATTCTTATGGCTGCTTTGTGCAAGAGAAGAACTTGGTTCTTAGATGATCTCTAGCTTGATTTCCTTTGTGCTTTTGTTCATCACACTAAAGAAAGCTATGTAGGTGTTCTGATAGAGATGTTTATTCAGTACTGTCAAATTATCTGTTGGTCAAACCATCACAACCAGTTGTTTACCCCTCTGAGAGAAGAATCTAGATGGTGTGTTGCCACCAGCATAGGAGTGCTCTTAATATCTGCAGCTGGGGAGTGCATCCCCAGGGTCCCCCGGCATGAAGCTCTTCCTCTTCAGGAACACTCATCTGGAGATGCCTGAGGCCTTTTGCCTTTCATGAAGGCACTGGTGAATGTCTGATTTAATGCTTTGACCCAGACTTGTAAAGCAATAGATTCATTTGGGGAGAGGATGGCAAGTAGCATGACTCAGCCTCCATGCTTAACTTTATCTTCTGAGTAAGGATTTTGGGGGTCCTGAGATTTTCTTTTTTTTTATAAGTGTCTTGATAAGCATGGGGTGGGGGTGGGGAGTGGAGGAGGTGACCCTTGCTAGGATTCTAGAGGGGTCTGACCTCAGAGCTGCACTGCCTGTCCTCTGGGCCCTCCCTGGGGGCCTCTGCTGCCATCTGCCTTGGGCACCTGCTGGAAAGGAGTGGCTTTCACTGTCCTCTCTGCAGGAAATAGTGGCCTTCCTGGGAAGTTTGTTTGAATCTATTTATAGTGCAATTCTACTGGTTCCATATCTACAGAAAATTGATCTTTGAAATTGGGAGATGCTTGTGATGCATGAGAGTGGTTTCTTTTTTCAAGGGAAATGTTGCAAGTCTCATTGTTACGTGACAATGTCTCTTGACATAGAGAAGTAAAAGGAGCTGGCCAGTCAGGCATGTTGGGCAGTCTCCCTGTAGTTCCCAGCTACTCAGAGGGCTGAGGCAGGAGGATCAGTTGGGCCCAGGAGTTCAGCCTAAGCAACAAAGCAAGACCCCCATCTCTTAAAAAAAAAAAATCTCCACATGCACACGAATGTTCATTGCAGCACTGTTTACAATAGCAAAGACCTGGAACCAACCCAAATGCCCATCGATGGACTGGGAAAATGTGGCACATACACAACATGGAATATTATGCAGCAATCAATAATGATGAGTTCGTGTCCTTTGTAGGGACATGGATGAATCTGGAGAACACCATTCTCAACAAACTGACACAAGAACAGAAAATGAAATACCGCATATTCTCACTCACAGGCGGGTGATGAACAATGAGAACACATGGACACAGGGAAGGGAGCACTACACACTGGGATCTACTGGGGGGGATAGGAGAGGGACAGTGGGTGGGGGGAGCTGGGGAGGGATAGCGTGGGGAGAAATGCCAAATGTGGGTGAAGGGGAGGAAGGCAGCAAAACACACTGCCACATGTGTACCTATGCAACTATCTTGCATGTTCTGCACATGTACCCCAAAACCTAAAATGCAATTAAAAAAAAAATCTCAAGCAAGGGAAATGCAAAGGAGCTGGCCAGCAGAGAGACCCGCAATGTAAGCAGGGCCTGGAGCACCTGCAGTCCTGGAAGGGTAGGCTTTGTTCTCAGCCGCTTGATCCTTGCTGGATTACTCTTTTCTTTTTTTTTTTTTTTTTTTAATTTTTTATTGGATTATAGGTTTTGGGGTACATGAGCAGAGCATGCAAGACAGTTGCGTAGGTACACACATGGCAGTGTGCTTTGCTTTTCTTCTCCCCTTCACCCACATTTGGCATTTCTCCCCAGGCTATCCCTCCCCACCTCCCCCTCCCACTGGCCCTCCCCTTTTCCCCCCAATAGACCCCAGTGTTTAGTACTCCCCTTTCTGTGTCCATGTGTTCTCATTTTTCGTCACCCACCTATGAGTGAGAATATGCGGTGTTTCATTTTCTGTTCTTGTGTCAGTTTGCTGTGGATGGTGTTTTCCAGATTCATCCATGTCCCTACAAACGACACAAACTCATCATTTCTGATTGCTGCATAATATTCCATGGTGTATATGTGCCACATTTTCCCAATCCAGTCTATTATCAATGGGCATTTGGGTTGATTCCAGGTCTTTGCTATTGTAAACAGTGCTGCAATGAACATTCGTGTACATGTGTCCTTATAGTAGAACGATTTATAGTCTTTTGGATATATACCCAGTAATGGGATTGCTGGGTCAAATGGAATTTCTATTTCTAAGGCCTTGAGGAATCGCCACACCGTCTTCCACAATGGTTGAACTAATTTACACTCCCACCAACAGTGTAAAAGTGTTCCTTTTTCTCCACATCCTCTCCAGCATCTGTTGTCTCCAGATTTTTTAATGATCGCCATTCTAACTGGCATGAGATGGTATCTCAATGTGGTTTTGATTTGCATCTCTCTGATGACCAGTGACGATGAGCATTTTTTCATATGATTGTTGGCCTCATATATGTCTTCTTTCGTAAAGTATCTGTTCATATCCTTTGCCCACTTTTGAATGGGCTTGTTTGTTTTTTTCCTGTAAATCTGCTTGAGTTGTTTGTAAATTCTGGATATCAGCCCTTTGTCAGATGGGTAGACTGCGAAAATTTTTTCCCATTCTGTTGGTTGCCGATTCACTCTAGTGACTGTTTCTTTTGCCGTGCAGAAGCTGTGGAGTTTCATTAGGTCCCATTTGTCTATTTTGGCTTTTGTTGCCAATGCTTTTGGTGTTTTGTTCATGAAGTCCTTGCCTACTCCTATGTCCTGGATAGTTTTGCCTAGATTTCCTTCTAGGGTTTTTATGGTGCAAGGTCTTATGTTTAAGTCTTTAATCCATCTGGAGTTAATTTTAGTGTAAGGTGTCAGGAAGGGGTCCAGTTTCTGCTTTCTGCACATGGCTAGCCAGTTTTCCCAACACCATTTGTTAAACATGGAATCCTTGCCCCATTGCTTGTTTTTGTCAGGTTTATCAAAGATTGTATAGTTGTATGTATGTTGTGTTGCCTCCGGTGCCTCTGTTTTGTTCCATTTGTCTGTATCTCTGTTTTGGTACCAGTACCATGCTGTTTTGATTACTGTAGCCTTGTAATATAGTTTGAAATCCGGTAGTGTGATGCCCCCCGCTGTGTTCTTTTTGCTTAGAATTGACTTGGCTATGCGGGCTCTCTTTTGGTTCCATATGAAGTTCATGGTGGTTTTTTCCAGTTCTGTGAAGAAAGTCAATGGTAGCTTGATGGGGATAGCGTTGATTCTGTAAATTACTTTGGGCAGTATAGTCATTTTCACGATATTAATTCTTCCTAACCATGAACATGGAATGTTTCTCCATCTGTTTGTGTCCTCTCTGATTTCGTTGAGCAGTGGTTTGTAGTTCTCCTTGAAGAGGTCCCTTACGTTCCTTGTGAGTTGTATTCCAAGGTATTTTATTCTTTTTGTAGCAATTGCGAATGGCAGTTCGCTCTTGATTTGGCTTTCTTTAAGTCTGTTATTAGTGTAGACGAATGCTTGTGATTTTTGCACATTGATTTTATATCCTGAGACTTTGCTGAAGTTGTTTATCAGTTTCAGGAGTTTTTGGGCTGAGGCGATGGGGTCTTCTAGGTATACTATCATGTCGTCTGCAAATAGAGACAATTTGGCTTCCACCTTTTCTATTTGAATGCCCTTTATTTCTTTTTCTTGCCTGATTTCTCTGGCTAGAACTTCCAGTACTATATTGAATAGGAGTGGTGAGAGAGGGCATCCTTGTCTAGTACCAGATTTCAAAGGGAATGCTTCCAGTTTTTGCCCATTCAGTATGATATTGGCTGTTGGTTTGTCATAAATAGCTTTTATTACTTTGAGATACGTTCCATCGATACCGAGTTTATTGAGGGTTTTTAGCATAAAGGGCTGTTGAATTTTGTCAAATGCCTTCTCTGCGTCAATTGAGATAATCATGTGGTTTTTGTTTTTGGTTCTGTTTATGTGGTGAATTACGTTGATAGACTTGCGTATGTTGAACCAGCCTTGCATCCCCGGGATGAATCCTACTTGATCATGATGAATAAGTTTTTTGATTTGCTGTTGCAATCGGCTTGCCAATATTTTATTGAAGATTTTTGCATCTATGTTCATCATGGATATTGGCCGGAAGTTTTCTTTTCTCGTTGGGTCTCTGCCGGGTTTTGGTATCAGGATGATGTTGGTCTCATAAAATGATTTGGGAAGGATTCCCTCTTTTTGGATTGTTTGAAATAGTTTTAGAAGGAATGGTACCAGCTCCTTTTTGTGTGTCTGGTAGAATTCGGCTGTGAACCCATCTGGACCTGGGCTTTTTTTGTGAGGTAGGCTCTTAATTGCTGCCTCAACTTCAGACCTTGTTATTGGTCTATTCATAGTTTCAGCTTCCTCCTGGATTAGGCTTGGAGGACACAGGAGTCCAGGAATTTATCCATTTCTTCCAGGTTTACTAGTTTATGTGCATAGAGTTGTTTGTAATATTCTCTGATGATGGTTTGAATTTCTGTGGAATCTGTGGTGATTTCCCCTTTATCATTTTTTACTGCATCTATTTGGTTGTTCTCTCTTTTCTTTTTAATCAATCTGGCTAGTGGTCTGTCTATTTTGTTGATCTTTTCAAAAAACCAGCTCTTGGATTTATTGATTTTTTGGAGGGTTTTTCGTGTCTCAATCTCCTTCAGCTCAGCTCTGATCTTAGTAATTTCTTGTCTTCTGCTGGGTTTTGAGTTTTTTTGATCTTGCTCCTCTAGCTCTTTCAATTTTGACGATAGGGTGTCAATTTTGGATCTCTCCATTCTCCTCATATGGGCACTTATTGCTATATACTTTCCTCTAGAGACTGCTTTAAATGTGTCCCAGAGGTTCTGGCACGTTGTGTCTTCATTCTCATTGGTTTCGAAGAACTTCTTTATTTCTGCCTTCATTTCGTTGTTTACCCAGTCAACATTCAAGAGCCAGTTGTTCAGTTTCCATGAAGCTGTGCGGTTCTGGGTCGGTTTCTGAATTCTGAGTTCTAACTTTATTGCACTATGGTCTGAGAGGCTGTTTGTTATGATTTCAGTTGTTTTGCATTTGTTGAGCAGTGCTTTACTTCCAATTATGTGGTCAATTTTAGAGTAGGTGTGATGTGGTGCTGAGAAGAATGTGTATTCTGTGGATTTGGGGTAGAGAGTTCTGTAAATGTCCACCAGGTTTGCTTGCTCCAGGTCTGAGTTCAAGCCCTGGGTATCCTTGTTGATTTTCTGTCTGGTTGATCTGTCTAGTATTGACAGTGGAGTGTTAAAGTCTCCCACTATTGTGTGGGAGTCTAAGTCCTTCTGTAAGTCATTAAGAACTTGCCTTATGTATCTGGGTGCTCCTGTGTTGGGTCCATATATGTTTAGGATCGTTAGCTCTTCTTGTTGTATCGATCCTTTTACCATTATGTAATGGCCTTCTTTGTCTCTTTTGATCTTTGTTGCTTTAAAGTCTATTTTATCAGAGATGAGAATTGCAACTCCTGCTTTTTTTTGCTTTCCATTAGCTTGGTAAATCTTCCTCCATCCCTTTATTTTGAGCCTTTATGTATCCTTGCATGTGAGATGGGTTTCCTGGATACAGCACACTGATGGGTTTTGGATTTTTATCCAATTTGCCAGTCTGTGTCTTTTGATTGGTGCGTTTAGTCCATTTACATTTAGGGTTAATATTGTTATGTGTGAATTTGATACTGCCATTTTGATTCTAAGTGGCTGTTTTGCCTGTTAGTTGTTGTAGATTCTTCATTATGTTGAAGCTCTTTAGCATTCAGTGTGATTTTGGAATGGCTGGTACTGATTGATCCTTTCTATGTGGAGTGCCTCTTTTAGGAACTCTTGTAAAGCAGGCCTGGTGGTGACAAAATCTCTGAGTACTTGCTTGTTCGCAAAGGATTTTATTTTTCCTTCACTTCTGAAGCTCAGTTTGGCTGGATATGAAATTCTGGGTTGAAAGTTCTTTTCTTTAAGAATGTTGAATATTGGCCCCCACTCTCTTCTGGCTTGTAGTGTTTCTGCCGAGAGATCTGCTGTGAGTCTGATGGGCTTCCCTTTGTGGGTGACCCGACCTTTCTCTCTGGCTGCCCTTAGTATTCTCTCCTTTATTTCAACCCTGTTGAATCTGACGATTATGTGCCTTGGGGTTGCTCTTCTTGTGGAATATCTTTGTGGTGTTCTCTGTATTTCCTGCAATTGAGTGTTGGCTTGTCTTGCTAGGTGGGGGAAATTTTCCTGGATGATGTCCTGAAGAGTATTTTCCAGCTTGGATTCATTCTCTTCGTCCCCTTCTGGTACACCTATCAGACGTAGGTTAGGTCTTTTCACATAGTCCCACATTTTTTGGAGACTTTGTTCATTCCTTTTTGCGCTTTTTTCTCTGATCTTGGTTTCTCGTTTTATTTCATTGAGTTGGTCTTCGACTTCAGATATTCTTTCTTCTGCTTGGTCAATTCGGCTATTGAAACTTGCGTTTGCTTCGCGAAGTTCTCGTATTGTGTTTTTCAGCTCCTTTAATTCATTCATATTCCTCTCTAAGGTATCCATTCTTGTTATCATTTCCTCGAATCTTTTTTCAAATCTTTTTTCAAGGTTCTTAGTTTCTTTGCATTGATTTAATACATGATCTTTTAGCTCACAAAAGTTTCTCATTATCCATCTTCTGAAGTCTAATTCTGTCATTTCGTCACAGTCATTCTCCGTCCAGCTTTGTTCCCTTGCTGGTGAGGAGTTTTGGTCCTTTCTAGGAGGCGATGTGTTCTGGTTTCGGGTGTTTTCCTCCTTTTTGCGCTGGTTTCTTCCCATCTTTGTGGATTTGTCCGCTGGTCGTCTGCGTAGTTGCTGACTTTTCGTTTGGGTCTCTGAGTGGACACCCAGAATGTTGATGATGAAGTATTTCTGTTGCTTGGTTTTCCTTCTACCAGTCTAGCCCCTTCGCTGTACGACTGTTGAGGTCCGCTCCAGACCCTGCTTGTCTGGGGTGCACCTCTAGTAGCCGTGGCACAGCGAGGGATGCTACCAGTTTCTTTTTCTGCTCTCTTTGTCCCAGGATGATGCCTGCCTAATGACAGTCTTTTGGATATAGAGGGGTCAGGGAGCTGCTTGAGGAGACAGTTTGTACTTTATAGGGGTTTAATTGCTGAGCTGTGCACTCTGTTCTTCATTCAGGGCTGTTAGGCTGCTATGTTTGATTCTGCTGCAACACAGCTCATTAAACAACCCTTTTTTTTTTTCTCAAATGCTCTGTGTTGAGGGGTTTGGGCTTTATTTTTGGATGTCCGATCAGGTGTCCTGCCCAGCTCAAAGGCAGACTAGCCACTGTTTGGCTGCCGAGGCTCCGCCCTGCTGTTGTGTGATTCGCGCTGTTCCTGCCGGCTCTGCTGTCGTCTCCGCCACGCCCTGGGCGGAGTCTCTTCGTTGTAGCGTGTTGCCTCAGCAACGGCAGGCTGCGTCAGCAGTGGGCGTGTATCTCAGTTGGGGCGGGTTGCCTCGGCAACGGCTGGCTGCCTCAGCAATGGGCGTGTATATCAGTTGGGGCAGGTTGCCTCCATAGTGGACGCCCCTCCCCCACAGAGCGTCTCGGACCGTCTGCCCGGGATAGTTTGAAATCGCGGTTTTGTTCGTCCCACTGGGTATCCCAAACGATTTGTCCCTGCAATCCCCTGGGCTGGGCTACTGTGCAAGTCTCGTTCAGTCTCAAGTCCAGCCCTCTCAAGTCTCAGGTTGCTGGTTCAACAAGGCACCCGGACAAGCACGCCCTGTGGGGATTGCTGGGTAGGGCCGGCCGCCGCCGCCCCGGCTGCCGGCTTCGCCAGGCAGACCTACTGCCTGGCGTCCCGTGTCTTTTTATACTTGGGAGTTTCCCCGTTCTGTGGGCAACAAAGATCAGTCTGGAAATGCAGCACTGACTCACCGTTTGCGAATTCAACGCGGGCTCCAATCCCGGGTTGTTCTCACAGCGCCATCTTGAGTCCCCCCCTGGATTACTCTTTTCAAGTGATTTAATTTCACTCAAAACTTCCCCTCTCTTCCTGTGTGAATCTGATAAATGAATATAAAAAATCTGCCTGTTATTACTTAGCAAGCCCTTGTTAGAAGAAGTTGTGAAGTTACTTAAAGGTTTCTGTTTTTTTATTCTTGTCTTTTTTTTTTTTTTTTTTGTACATAAAAGAAATTTGTGGGCCGGGCGCGGTGGCTCAAGCCTGTAATCCCAGCACTTTGGGAGGCCGAGGCGGGTGGATCACGAGGTCATGAGATCGAGACCATTCTGGTCAAAATAGTGAAACTCCGTCTCTACTAAAGATACAAAAAATTAGCTGGGCATGGTGGCGCGTGCCTGTAATCCCAGCTACTTGGGAGGCTGAGGCAGGAGAATTGCCTGAACCCAGGAGGTGGAGGTTGCGGTGAGCCAAGATCGTGACATTGCACTCCAGCCTGGGTAACAAGAGCGAAACTCCGTCTCAAAAAAAAAAAGAAGTTTGTGGAATATATTGTTAAATTTGAGATAATTATTCCAACACCCAAGAAGGATGAAATAATGGGTACATATAAAACAAATGCTGATTTGCAGGTGCCCTCCCCATGCCGAGTTACCTACCCATGGGAGGCAGAGGGGCAGAGCTGCTGAGGGGCAGCAGCCTTGACTGCTTGCAGAGGCCTTGCTCAGGGTGCTCTCCCTCTAGGCTGCCTTGTTACATCCTCAGTTTAATTCCTAGCCCACAGTAGTCCTAGCCAAATCACATGCATGTTTCAAGACTCCAGCCTGAGTTCTCCACAACACTCAGCCAGCCAGCTATGCAGAAGGCCACAGTACAGTCTGCCCCAGGTTGCAAGACTCAAAACCTACCTTCTGTTGCTGCTTTTCAGATGATTTCAGATATCAGCCTTCCAGGATCTAAAGTGCAGCACCTCTTTTCTCCTTAAAAATCATCTTCTGGCCAGGTACAGTGGCTCATGCCTGTAATCCCAGCCCTGGGGAGGCCAAGGTGGGAGGATCACTTGAACTCAGGAGCCTGGGCAACATAGCAAGACCCCATCTTTAAAAACAAATATGCTGGTCGTTGTGATGCACACCTTTAGTCCCGGCTGTGAGGGAGGCTGAGGTGGGGAGAATGGCTTGAGCCCAGGAGGTTGCAGCTGCAATGATTGTGATTGTGCCACTGCACTCCAGCCTGGGCAACAGAGCAAGACCTTGTCCCCTGACTGCAAAAAAAAACAATAACAAAAAATAGTAAAGTCATCTGTTTAATAAAGTAGTTAGGATATAAGACATTTGGTCTTTTATGTATTATGATTTTTCTTGGTCAAATGGACCTGTATTATATTACTATGTAGTATTATATGTATAATAAATAAGGCACTTGTGAGAGAAAGAATAATCTTTTTTTTTTTTAGACACAGTCTCACTCTGTTGCCTGGGCTGGAGTGCAGCAGCTGTGATCTCAGCTCACTGCAACCTCTGTCTCCCAGGTTCAAATGATTCTCCTGCCTCAGCCTCCCAAGTAGCTGGGACTACAGGTGCCTGCCATCACGCTCAGCTAATTTTTTGTATTTTTAGTAGAGATGGGAATTTCACCGTGTTAACCAGGACGGTCTCAATCTCCTGACCTTGTGATCCACCTGCCTAAGCCTCCCTAAGTGCTGGGATTATAGGCATGAGTCACCATGCCTGGCCCGAAAGAATGAGTTTTACTGACTTTTACTATTATATGGTCCAGGCACTATGATAATCTCTACGAGTCATTATTTCACTTAACTGCACTGCTCCCCCCCACCCCAGTTGTTAGATTATGAAGCAGAGGCAGGGGGATTAAAGAATACAAGGCTCGATTCACTAGAATTGGGGTTAAAACCCTAGCAGTCTGGCTCCGGAATGTGTGTCCTTAGTCATCTTGATGTACTTGAACAACTTTCAAGCTTTAGGCTACAACCTGCAATGATCCATTTTATATTACCATCCAGAGCTGACCCCTGAGCACAGGCAGGGCCCTCTAGCTCTTTCCCAGGCTGTTTTTCTCTCTCTTCTCCTTTTCTTCCCCTCCCTCCCTTCCTCTCTCTTATACTTTTTTCTAATTTTTGTTGTTATGGGTACATAGTAGGTGTATACAATTGTGCGGTCCCTGAGATATTTTGACACAGGCATGCAATGCAGTAGTCTCCTCGTTGTGCTATCAAATAATAGGTTTCATTAACTATATTGTACCCATTAACCATCCCTATTTCCACCCCGCCCCACCACCCTTCCTAGCCTCTGATAATTATTCTAGTCTCTTGCTTCATGAGTTCAAATGTTTTAATTTTTATCTCCCACAAATGAGTGAGAATATATGAAGTTTATCTTTCTGTGCCTGGATTATTTTGTTTAACATGATGATTTTCAGTTCCATCCATGTTGTTGCAAGTGGCAGGAACTCATTCTTTTTTTATGGCTGAATACTCTGTTGTGTATATGGGCTATATTTTCTTCATCCATTTGTCTGCCGATGGACACTTAGGTTGATTCCAAGTGTTGGCTATTGTGAATAGTGCTGCAATAAACATGGGGAGTGCAGATATCTCTTTATAGACTAATTTCCTTTCTTTTGAGTGTATACCCAGAAGTACTATTGCTGGATCATATGGTGGTTCTCTTTTTAGTTTTTTTTTTTTTTTGAGGAACTGCTATACTGTTTTTCATAGTGGCTGTACTAATTTACTTTCCACCAACAGTGTACAAGGGTCCACTTTTCTCTACATCTTTTCCAGCATTTGTTGTTGCCTGACTTTTGAATAAAAGTCATTTTAATTGGGGTGAGATGGTATCTCATTGTAGTTTTGACTTGCATTTCTCTGATGATGAGCGACGTTTCAGCACCTTTTCATATTCCTGTTTGCCATGTCTTTTTAAGAAGTGTCTAATATAATTTGCCCACTTTTTAATCAGATTATTAGATTTTTTCCCCATTGAATTGTTTAAGCTCCTTATGTATTCTGGTTATTGATTCCTTATTAGATGGGTAGTTTACAAGTATTGTCTCCCACTCTGTGGGCCGTCTCTTCACTTTGTTGGTTGTTTCCTTTTTAACTTGATATGATCTCATTTCTTCAGTTTTGTTTCTATTGATAGATTCACGTTTTAGTCTTCCTGTTTAAGATATGAGTAGTAGACACACCACAATTACAGTGTTAAAATATTCTTTATTTGTCTCTGTATTTGCTGTTACCAGTGGGTTTTGTATGCTCACATGATTTCTTATTGTTTGTTAATGTCCTTTTCTTTCAGATTGAAGAACTCCCATTAGCATTTCTTGTTGGCTGTTGATGAAATTTCTCAGGTTTTGTTTGTCTGGGAAACTCTATTTCTCCGTCATGTTTGACACTTTTTTCCTTCAGTACTTTAAATATGTCATGCCTCTCTCCCTGGCCTGTAATGTTTCCACTGAGAAATCTGCTCCTTTGTTGTTCCTTTTTTCTTGCTGCTTCTAGGATCCTTTCATTATCTTTGAACTTTGGGAATTTGTTTATTAAATGTCTTGAGATAGTCTTATTTGGGCTAAATCTGCTTGGTGTTCTATAACCTATTGTAATTGAGTATTAATATCTTTCTGTAGGTTTGGGAAGTTCTCTGTTATTATGCCTTTGAATAAGCTTTCTACCCCAGTCTCTCTCTCTCTCTACCTCCTCTTTAAGGCCAATAACTCTTAGATATGCCCCTTTTTTAGACTGTTTTCTAGATCTTATATGTGTGTTTCATTCTTTTTAAATTTTTACTCCTCTGTAGATTTTCAAATCTCCTGTCTTCTGGCTCACTAATTCTTCCGTTTGAGCAGTTATGCTGTTGAGACTCATGCATTCTTCAGTATGTCATAAATTTCTGGATGTTCATAGATGGGCATAGCAGAGTCCGGGATTTACGCAATCTTCACAGTCTGGGCTTGTTTGTATTTGTTTTTCTTGAGAAGACTTTCCAGGCATTCAAAGGAAATGATCTAAGGCTTTGGTCACTGCAGCTGTATCTGCATTAAGGGGTACCACAAGCCCAGTAATGCTGTGATTCTTGCAGACTTACAGAGGTACCACCTTGGTGGACCTGGATAAGATCGAGGAGAATTTCCCAGTTTAGCAGGCAAAATTTCTTGCTCCTTTTCCTTACTTTCCCTCAAATACACAGTCTCTCTCTTCATGCTGAGCTGCCTAGAGTTGGAACAGAGGTGAAACACCCCTGTGGCTACCACTACTGGGACTGTGCTGGGTCAGACCTGAAGCCAGCCCAGCACTGGGTCTCAGTCAAAACCGGTGGTGACTATTGCCTGGCTACTGCTGATGTTTATTCAAGGCCTAAGGGCCCTTTAGTCTTCAGATGAGGAATCCAGCGAGGCTTGTGTCTTTCCCTTCAGGCTGCTGGGCTCCCTTCTAGCCCAGAGTGGGTCTAGAAATGCTATCTGAAATCTAGGGCCTGGAGTCCACAACTTTGGGAATCTACAACTTTAGGAGTCTGCTTGGTGCTTTATTTTACTGTGGCTGAGCTGGTACCCAAGTTGGAAGACAAAGTTCTTTACTATTCCCTCTCCTTTCCTCAAACCCAGTGGCCAACATCACCCCAGGCCTGTGGCAGCACCAGTGATGTTTATTCAGGGCCCAAGTGCTCTTTAGTCAGCAGGTCTCAGTCTCTCCCTTCAGGGCAGTGGGCTCCCTTCAGGTCCAGGGCGGGTCTAGAAATGCTGTGCAAGAACTAAGGCCTAGAATCAGGGACTTTAGGAGCCTGCTTGGTGCTTTATTTTACTATGGCTGAACTGGTGCCCAAGTTGCGAGATGACATCCCCTTCACTCTTCCTTCTCCTTTCCTCAAGTGGAAGGAATCTCTCCTTGTGACCACCACAGCTGGAAACTCACTGGCTCACACCTGAGGCCAGTATAGTATGTGGCCCATGACGACTACTGCGTGGGCGCCACTGATGTTTAACCTCTTTGGTCAGCAGGTGATTAATGCTGCCAGGACTGGGTCCTTCCCTTCAAGACAGTGGGTTTCTCTTCTGGTCCAGGCTATGTCAGAAATGTCATCTGGGAGCTAGGACCTGGAATGGGGGCTTCAGGACTCTGGTGCTTTATTTTACTGTGGCTGAGCTGGTATCCAAGTTACAAGACAAAGTCCTCTTTACTCTTCCCTCTCCTCCCTCAGCTGTGAGCTGTGCTACCTGGGGTTGGGGGAAGAGTGGTACAAGCACTCCCTTGGCTGCTCCAGCTGGTGTCTCACTGGGTCATGTACACCCCAAGTCCACTGGCTCTGAGCCCAGCACAGCACCAAGACTTGTCCAGGAATTGCAGCCCTCATGGCCTAGACTATCTTTCATGCTTGCTTAGGACTCCAAAATACTTTAGCCCACAGAGGTGGGGCTTGCCAGAACTCAGATTCTCAATGGGATGGAAGATTCCCCTCTAGCTAGGGCTGGTCTACATGCTTCTTCCATGGGTGCTGCCTGAATTCTGTCCTGTGTTGCTTTCTGCTATGATGGGACAGCACCAAATTCCAATACAAAGTCTCACAATCATTGCTCTTTCCCTCCCCATGGGTGCACAGATGCTGTCTCTGTACCATGTGGTTGCTGCCAAGGAATGAGGGAAAGGGGATGATGGAGAGTCAAGACTCTTTCCTCCCCTCTCCAGTGCCTCTTTTCTCCCCTCTCCAGTGCCACTTTCCTCCCCTCTCCAGTGCCTCTTTCCTTAATAGGATGTTAAAAACAGGCACTGTGATCGTTTACCTGATTTTTGGTTCTTATGAAGATGCTTTCTTATGTGGATAGCAATTCCATTTGGTGTTTCTGCAGGAAGGGTGCATTGCTGAAGGAGTCTTTTCAGCTATCTTGCTCTGTTTCCAGGTCTCCCCTCCCTTCCTTATCCTTTATCACAACTTCCCAGTGAATGACCCTGTAATGTTGCCTCCCAGTGTTCATTCATTCATCAAATATTCATTAAATGCCTCCTGTGTGTGATGCTCTGTAGATACTGGGGATGCAATGGTGAATTAAACAGAGAAGTCCCTGTTGCCATAGAGCTTATAGCCAGAAGGTTTTGCAAGTAAAATGTAATTGGAAAAAAATTATATTGCATACAAAGAAACCCCACCCCTACCCCAAGTCTAGGAAGAAGTCTATTAGGCATCAAACTTAGATTACATGGTAAATATACAGCTATTTAGTAATGTTAATTGAAGCACTGTAAAAAAGGGGCAACGATGTTTATTGTAGCATTTTTGTAATAATAAAATACTATATTAAGACAGTGGAATACTGTGCAGCAATTAATGACCAGCCTGATGTGTACCAGTATGGATACATTTAAAAACACAGTTGGACCGGCACTATGACTCATACCTGTAATGCCAGAACTTTGGGAGGCCGAGGCGGGTGGATCACCTGACGTCAGGAATTTGAGACCAGACTGTCCAACATGGTGAAACCCTGTCTCTACAAAAAAATTAGCTAGGTGTGGTGGCACACACCTGTAATCCCAGCTATACTTGGGAGGCTGAGGCTGGAGAATCCCTTGGACCTGGGAGGTGGAGATTGCAGTGAGCTGAGATTGCATCACTGCACTCCAGCCTGGGCGACGGAGTGAGATTCCGTCTCAAAAAAAAAAAAAAGAATAGAAAAGAAAAGAAAACAGTTAAAAAGCAAGAGCATGCAATATAATACAGACACAGTATAATCCAATGCAAAAGCACAATGTAGTATAACATTGTATAAAACGGCAGTACTGCATATTATCATTGACACATACGTATATAGTAAAAGTGAAAAACCGTTCAAGGGATGACCATATTATCAATTAGGATACTACTACTCTCTGAGGTGGAAGGGAAGGTAGAGGCTTTAAGAAATTAAAGTAAAAAGATTTTGCAAATGTGGCAATATTTAACTGTCGTTAAATCTGTTTTGGTGCATGATTATTTTTGGTGCTTTTCTGTGTATTTAAAGTGTTTAACAATTAAAAATTGAACAGGTGGAGCGACTCTGCTGTGCCACTTTTGTGCTTCTGGTGCATGCACGTTTCTGTGTGCCTTCTGTCAGAGTTCTCTATCACATTTTTGCTGTGATAGAGCATGAATGTGATAAAGAATCTTTAGAGATTCCTCTAAAGAAGCATTGCAACCACAAGTATCTTTATGTGTAAGGGGACCTGGGGGTTTGCAGATTAGCATAATTTCAGGGATGTTGTTCACAGCTAAGCAGCAGAGGGCGCTGCTCCACAGCAGATGTTTGGTGAGGGCCGCCGCACCAGGCAACTCTCTTGGTGCAGGGCCAGTTCTTCGCAGGGAAGCATTGCTCTCCCCAGCTGTGGAAAGAGGAATGTTTAAGTGCGTGCAGATTCTCTCCTGCTTGTAGGAAGGGTCACAGGATCCAGTCCATTGGGAGCATACATTGTGTTTCTCTGACTATTCACAGCCTTGGCTGTTTCTGAGGTAATACAAGAAACCGCACATGCCAAGAGTGTTTTTGCTACTGTGGTCATGAGTCTGCTGCTGACTTGTGGGGAGCTTTTTGTAATGTTTCATTTTAGGTTGAATAGGTTCATGTGCAGGTTTATTACATGGGTATATTGCATCATGTTGGGGCTTGGGCTTCTAGTGGACAGGTCACTGTGGGAATTTTGTTGTTGTTAAACTGACCAAGGAACCTTCCTTTTATTTCAGGTGGAAAAGGATTATTCACACCTGAAGGAGATATGTGATCACCAAGCAGAACAGCTGAGTAGAACCAGCCTAAAGCTGCAAGAAAAAGCTTCAGAGAGTGATGCAGAGATCAAAGACATGAAAGAAACCATATTTGAATTGGAAGATCAGGTGGAACAGCACCGGGCTGTCAAGTTACACAATAATCAGCTTATCAGTGAGCTAGAAAGTAAGTGGGATTGGCCGGGCATGGTGGTTCACGCCTGTAATCCCAGCAATTTGGGAGGCCAAGGCAGGTGGATCACCTGAGGTCAGAAATTTGAGACCCAGACTTACCAACATGGTGAAACCTAATCTCTACTAAAAATACAAAATTAGTCAGGTGTGGTGGTGGGCGCCTGTAATCCTAGCTGCTTGGGAGGCTGAGGCAATAGAATCACTTGAACCTGGGAGGCAGAGGTTGCAGTGAGCTGGGATCGCGCCATTGCACTCCAGCCTTTGCAACAAGAGCGAAACTCCGTCTCAAAAATTATAAAAGAAAGAAAGTGGAGTCAAGCCCAGGTGAAATATGGAAGGGACCTGAGTGGGACACTAAAGAAACCAGTAGCAGTAGGTGACTGTTGGAGGGTTTTTGACCATGTGTTGGCTGGGGTTTATGAAGTCTCTCATTTGAGTGCGCTGTAATCTCATAGGAAGAATGCCACCTAAGAAACAATCATTAATCTCTAGTTTAAAAACTACAGATTAAGAGATGAGTGATTATAGCAGTTGTTTTGGAAACTGGGATGACAGAAGAAAAGACTGTTGAACATGAGTCAGCAATGGTGGTGAAAAATAGCAAATTCTTTTCATTTTGTTTTTTTAGAGATCTCACTCTATCACTCAGGCTGGAGTGCAGTGATGCAGCTGTAGCTCACTGCAGCAATCATAGCTCACTACAGCCTCAAACTCCTGGGCTCAAGTGATCCTCCTGGCCTCTCAAACCACTGGGATTACCAGGTGTGAGCTGGACAATATACCCAGCTGCAAATGTTTTTTGGCTGTGCTGGATGTGCTGTGTGTAAGCCATGCTGTTGCTGCTGTCTCTAGGCAGCCTGATCAGCTTGGAGGCCACATATTAGGACACTTTCAGCTGTGTCTGAGAGTTCACAGGAACCCTTCCTAAGGATATTCTGCGGGGTAGGAGAAAGTTATTCAGAAGAAATTGTTTGCCAGTCATCAAGTATTGACACTGTGTTCTCTCTTGGATCTGATAGAGATGGATGATAGGTGTCAGAAATGTGTACACTTGATCTAAGGGAGAAAACAATTCCTGCATGTGTCCCATTGGAGGTAGGATGTCAAGTAACTTATAGATGTCAGACACTTAGTTGCTGAAGAGGCATCAGCATATGACTTATTTATGAACTCATTGTTTGCTTTGAATTGGGAAATAAAATTTTAAAAGCGACTAGTTAAATATTACCTTTTTGGTCCAAATAAGCCTTGTCAAATTATCACATCTAATGTATTTTCTTTTGTAACGAAAGATTTAATGCACAAACCATTGTCACACCTGCCATTACTAAGATTGGCTTGGTCAGTTGCCTGAGAAGTTCCCTATCCCATGTAGTTGATCCTCCTTATTCAGAGATTTCACATTTGTGAATTCACTTGCTTGCTAAAATGTATTTTAACCCCAAAACCAATACACAGAGCACTTCCACCATCATTTTCAGACATGCACAGAGAAGCAAAAACGTGTCATTCACTGCTTATGTTTTCAACTGAGGTCAGACTGAGACACTTGGCCTTCTCATACTGTACATGTGTCTTTTTTACAGTCTATTTAATACCTTGCTTTTAAACATTTTCTGTGCTTTTTTTTGTTTTTGGTAACTTTGCTGTTTAAAATGGCCCTGAGTGCATGCTGCAGTGCTGTCCACTGCCCCCAAGCACAGCAAGGTTGAGATGTACCTACAGAGAAAACACCTGTGTTAGGGAAGCTTCATGCAGACATGAGCTCTTGTCCTGTTGAGCATGAGTTCAGCATTATTGAATCAACAATACAGCACATGAGGCCAAGTCCAGTGACCTCATCCCTGTAATCTCAGTGCTTTGGGAGACTGAGGTGGGAGGATTGCTTGAGCCCAGGAGTTTAGACCAGCCTGGGCAACATAATGAGACTCTGTCTTGACAAAATAGTGATTTAAAAACTAGCCAGGTATGGTGGTACATGCCTATAGTCCTGGCTACTCTGGAGGCTGAGATGGAAGGATCCCTTGAGCCCGAGAGGCCAGGGCCACAGTGAACCAAAATTGTGCCACTGCACTCCAGACTGGGCAATAGAGCAAGACTCTATCTCTAAAAAACAAACCAAACAAAAAACTCAATACAGTGCATCAGAGAAGAGGAGAGGAAGTTTGACAATATGTATAAAAGGCTGCCCTGAGACCTGTTAAAACTATGTGCTAAATTCATGGATTTGTGAGATGACATCCAGTTCTAAAAAGCAGTGGGCAATATTGTTGTGAGGCTGAAAACCAAAGCAATGTATATTCACATCACCCAGGGGCAGGAAAATGTTAACCCCTTCTCGGCTAGTGCTGGTTGGCTCCCAAGTTTCAAAAGGGCATAAGGTGTGAGAAAGGTTAACTTTGCAGGCAAGTCAGGCTCTGCAGATCAGGAGGCTGAAGAAGAATTTAAAATACTTGCTTAATGTTATTCAGAAAGAGAGAAATGGAAAGAGTGGGTTTCCATGGTTGATGAGCCTGGCTTGTTTTATAGAGACATTGGTGGATGAGTCTATATAATGCAAGTGACATTTTAGTTGATGAGAATCTCATGATCAGAGGATCACAGGAACCTAACTCATATTTTTCCTAGGGACAATAGTTCAGTGGTTGCTGATTTGGTGTTCATGGCAACTCTGCAATTACCATGAATATTAGAATTGACTGTGTATTTCAGACATTAGTTAGTTAGCATGAGAGTTGACAGCGTCTGCCCATTCCTGCTTGGACATGACATGCAGTAGAACTGGGGAACCTCGGCATTTGGTGCCATCCAGACTGTTGTCAGGATGCAACTGAAAACCTAGATGCCATCATCATCAGTATATCCTTCCAAACCCAGCAGCATGATCGAGAAGAAAAGTCAAAGACAGCAAGTTCTGTTTTTGTTTTTGTGATATTTCACTGTTGAAAATAGGGTTATATTGTCCCTAAATCCTTAAAAGTCAGCACAGACATACCAAGAAAATCAGTGTATAATTAATGTCCACAGCGAAATTTAGAACCACATACAAATCGTCTTTTGAAAAGCTTTTAAACTTTTTAAAAGGATATTGAGGTATGATTAAGATATGTTTTTGCACAGAGACCCAGGGACACATAAATCTAGCCTAGACCAATCACTTTTTCCTATAAGATGCTGATGGGAAAGAAATGGACTGAAAAATAAAAGGAAGTTAAGGAGTGTTTTCTGCTGTGCAGCATTGATTCCATACACAAACTCTCAGTCCCAGTAGAACTAGAACTGCTGGGGTAGGACCTGCCCACAAGCATCTTTTTAGCCTACTCTGGCTATTCTGATTTACATCCCTCATAGAAAACTAATGCTCTAGGTTAGAGCATGAGGACCTATTGAGGAATTTTAGCTCAGTGATTGACATCATCAAATTTGAACTTGAATGACTCTGATAGCCATAAGGAGAGAACTGGAGGCAGGGAGCCTGAGGGGCTGCAGGTGTCCTTAAGTAGGGAGAGGTGGTCAAGCCTCCTGGGAAGCTGATAAATGCACACATGCCTGGGTTCTGTCCGTCCTTGGAGATTCTGCCTCTGTGTGTCTGGAGTGTGGGACTAGAACATCTGTGCTTTTGAAAAACCTCACCAGTGATTCAGAGGCTTAACTGTGATTGAGACTCACATCTCTAGAAAGTACTTTACGGGCCCGGTGAAGTGGCTCACGCCTATAATCCCAGCACACTGGGAGGCTGAGGCAGGTGGATCACAAGGTCAAGAGATTGAAAACATCCTAGCCAACATGGTGAAATCCTGTCTTTACTAAAAATACAAAAATTAGCTGGGCATGGTGGTGTGCGCATGTAGTCCCAGCTACACAGGAGGCTGAGGCAGGAGAATCACTTGAAGCCAGGAAACAGAGGTTGCAGTGAGCCAAGATTGCGCCATTCCATTCCAGCCTGGCGACAGAGTGAGACTCCATCTCAAAAAAAAAAAAAAAGCTTTACGAGAGGACTCAAGATGGCGCTATGAGAACAATCCAGGATTGAAGCTCACGGTCAGTGCGCGGAGGGGGTGAGTCAGGGCCGCATTTCCAGACGGATATTTGTTGCCCACAGAATGGGGAAATTCCTAGGTATAGAGGAGATGCGGGACGCCAGGCAGAGGTTTTGGCTGGCGCAGCCAGCGGCCAGTGCAGCGGCGGCCCGCACTGTGGCGGCGCTACACAGCGCTCCACACAAAGCGCGCTCGTCTGGGTGCCCTGTTGGGCCAGCAACCTGAGACTTGGGAGGGCTGAACTTGAGACTGAACTAGCCCAGGAGATTCCAGGGTGACAGCGTTTGGGGTAGCGCAGTGGGACAAACAAAACGGTGATTCCAAACGCTCCCCGTGGAGGGGTTCCCTGAGGCCGCAGCTCCGTGGGGGAGGGGCGTCCGCCATTACTGAGGCAAACCTTCCCTACTGAGGTACACACCCATTGCTGACGCAGCCTGCCATTGCCGAGGCAACCCGCTACAACAGAGAGACTCCGCCACAGGGCGTATCCTGTGGCAGAAGGGCGGAGCCTGCAGCAACACGGCGAACCTCACACCAGCAGGGCGGAGCCTTGGCACGCAAATAGTGACTAGACTGCCTCCTAGCTGGGCAGGACAGCACGGCGGACACTCACAAGGAAAGCCCCAATCCCTGCCAGACGGAGCATCTGAGAAAAAAAGGGTTTTTTTATGAGTTAGGTTGCAGCAGAATTAAACATAGCAGCCTAACAGCCCTGAATGAACAACAGAGCTCACACCTCAGCACTTGAGCTCCTATTAAGTACAGACTGTCTCCTCAAGCAGCTCCCTGGCGCCTCTGTATCCAAAAGACTGACATTTGGCAGGCATCATTCTGGGACAAAGATAGCAGAAAAAGAAACTGGTAGCATCCCTTACTGTTCCGCAGCTGCTATAGGTGCACCCCAGGCAAGCAGGGCCTGGAGTGGACCTCAGCAGTCGTACAGTGAAGGGGCTAGACTGGTAGAAGGAAAACCAAGTAACAGAAATACTTCATCATCAACAATCTGGGTGTCCACTCAGAGACCCAATCGAAAAGTCAGCAACTACACAGATGACAGGTGGATAAATCCACAAAGATGGGAAGAAACCAGCGCAAAAAGGAGAAAAACACCCGAAACCAGAACACCTCGCCTCCTAGAAAGGACCAAAACTCCTCACCAACAAGGGAACAAAGTTGGATGGAGAATGACTGTGACGAAATGATGGTATTAGACTTCAGAAGGTGGATAATGAGGAACTTTTGTGAGCTAAAAGAACATCTATTAAATCAATGCAAAGAAACTAAGAACCTTGAAAAAAGATATGAAAAAAGATTCGAGGAAATGATAACAAGAATGGATAACTTAGAGAGGAATATGAATGAATTAAAGGAGCTGAAAAACACAATACGAGAACTTCGCGAAGCATGCACAAGTTTCAATAGCCGAATTGACCAAGCAGAAGAAAGAATATCAGAAGTCGAAGATCAACTCAATGAAATAAAACAAGAAACCAAGATCAGAGAAAAAAGCACAAAAAGGAATGAACAGAGTCTCCAAGAAATGTGGGACTATGGGAAGAGACCTAACCTACGTTTGATAGGTGTACCAGAATGTGACGAAGAGAATGAATCCAAGCTGGAAAATACTCTTCAGGACATTATCCAGGAAAATTTCCCCCACGTAGCAAGACAGGCCAACACTCAATTGCAGGAAATACAGAGAACACCACAAAGATAGTCTACAAGAAGAGCAACCCCAAAGCACATAATCATCAGAATCAACAAGGTTGAAATAAAGGAGAAAATACTAAGGGCAGCCAGGGAGAAATGTCGGATCACCCACAAAGGGAAGCCCATCAGACTTACAGCAGATCTCTCGGCAGAAACTCTACAAGCCAGAAGAGAGTGGGGGCCAATATTCAACATCCTTATAGAAAAGAACTTTCAACCCAGAATTTCATATCCAGCCAAACCGAGCTTCATAAGTGAAGGAAAAATAAAATCCTTTGCGAACAAGCAAGTACTCAGAGAGTTTGTCACCACCAGGCCTGCTTTAAAAGAGCTCCTGAAACAGGCACTACACATAGAAAGGAACAACCAGTACCAGCCATTCCAAAATCACACTAAATGCTAAAGAGCATCAACATAATAAAGAATCTACAACAACTAACGGGTAAAACAGCCAGCTAGCATCAAAATGGCAGTATCAAATTCACACATAACAATATTAACCCTAAATGTAAATGGACTAAATGCACCAATCAAAAGACACAGAGTGGCAAATTGGATAAAAATTCAAAACCCATCAGTGTGCTGTATCCAGGAAACCCATCTCACAGGCAAGGATACACAAAGGCTCAAAATAAAGGGATGGAGGATGATTTACCAAGCAAATTGAGAGCAAAAAAAAGCAGGAGTTGCAATTCTCATCTCTGATAAAATAGACTTTAAAGCAACAAAGATCAAAAGAGACAAAGAAGGCCATTACATAATGGTAAAAGGATCGATACAACAAGAAGAGCTAACGATCCTAAACATATATGGACCCAATACAGGAGCACCCAGATACAAAAGGCAAGTTCTTAACGACTTACAAAGAGACTTAGACTCCCACACAATAATAGTGGGAGACTTTAACACTCCACTGCACCACATCACACCTACTCTAAAATTGACCACATAATTGGAAGTAAAGCACTGCTCAGCAAATGCAAAACAACTGAAATCATAACAAACAGCCTCTCAGACCATAGTGCAATCAAGTTAGAACTCAGAATTCAGAAACCAACCCAGAACCGCACAGCTTCATGGAAACTGAACAACTGGCTCTTGAATGTTGACTGGATAAACAACAAAATGAAGGCAGAAATAAAGAAGTTCTTCAGAACCAATGAGAACGAAGACACAACATGCCAGAATCTCTGGGACACATTTAAAGCAGTCTCTAGAGGAAAGTATATAGCAATAAGTGCCCATATGAGAAGAATGGAGAGATCCAAAATTGACACCCTATCGTCAAAATTGAAAGAGCTAGAGGAGCAAGATCAAAAAAACTCAAAACCCAGCAGAAGTCAAGAAATAACCAAGATCAGAGCTGAACTGAAGGAGATTGAGACATGAAAAACCCTTCAAAATATCAATAAATCCAAGAGCTGGTTTTTTGAAAAGATCAACAAAATAGACAGACCACTAGCCAGATCGATTAAAAAGAAAAGAGAGAACAACCAAATAGATGCAATAAAAAATGATAAAGGGGAAATCACCACAGATTCCACAGAAATTCAAACCATCATCAGAGAATATTACAAACAACTCTATGCACATAAACTAGTAAACCTGGAAGAAATGGATAAATTCCTGGACTCCTGTGTCCTCCCAAGCCTAAACCAGGAGGAAGCCGAAACTATGAATAGACCAATAACAAGGGCAGAAGTCAAGGCAGCAATTAAGAGCCTACCACACAAAAAAAGCCCAGGTCCAGACGGGTTCACAGCCGAATTCTACCAGACACACAAAGAGGAGCTGGTACCATTCCTTCTGAAACTATTCCAAATAATCCAAAAAGAAGGAATCCTTCCCAAATCATTCTATGAGACCAATATCATCCTGATACCAAAACCCGGCAG
This sequence comes from Callithrix jacchus, assembly GCF_049354715.1. NCBI lineage: Eukaryota > Metazoa > Chordata > Mammalia > Primates > Cebidae > Callithrix > Callithrix jacchus. The sequence continues at coordinate 62,947,179 of NC_133506.1, forward strand.
AGACCCAACAAGAAAAGAAAACTTCAGGCCAATATCCATGATGAACATAGATGCAAAAATCTTCAATAAAATATTGGCAAGCCGATTGCAACAGCAAATCCAAAAACTTATCCATCATGATCAAGTAGGATTCATCCTGGGGATGCAAGGCTGGTTCAACATACACAAGTCTATAAACGTAATTCACCACATAAACAGAACCAAAAACAAAAACCACATGATTATCTCAATTGATGCAGAGAAGGCATTTGATAAAAATTCAACAGCCCTTTCTGCTAAAAACCCTCAATAAACTCGGTATCGATGGATCATATCTCAAAGTAATAAAAGCTATTTATGACAAACCAACAGCCAATATCATACTGAATGGGCAAAAAGTGGAAGCATTCCCTTTGAAATCCGGCACTAGACAAGGAAGCCCTCTTTCACCACTCCTATTCAATATAGTACTGGAAGTTCTAGCCAGAGCAATCAGGCAAGAAAAAGAAATAAAGGGTATTCAAATAGGAAAGGAGGAAGCCAAATTGTCTCTATTTGCAGACGACATGATAGTATACCTAGAAGACCCCATCGCCTCAGCCCAAAAACTCCTGAAACTGATAAGCAACTTCAGCAAAGTCTCAGGATATAAAATCAATGTGCAAAAATCACAAGCATTCGTCTACACCAATAACAGACTTAAATAGAGCCAAATCAAGAACGAACTGCCATTCACAATTGCTACAAAAAGAATAAAATACCTTGGAATACAACTCACAAGGAACGTAAGGGACCTCTTCAAGGAAAACTACAAACCACTGCTCATCGAAATCAGAGAGGACACAAACAGATGGAGAAACATTCCATGTTCATGGTTAGGAAGAATTAATATCGTAAAAATGGCTATACTGCCCGAAGTAATTTACAGAATTAATTCTATACCCATCAAGCTACCACTGACTTTCTTCACAGAACTGGAAAACACCACCATGAACTTCATATGGAACCAAAAGAGAGCCCGCAATAGCCAAGTCAATTCTAAGCAAAAAGAACACAGCGGGGGGCATAGCACTACCGGATTTCAAAGTATACTACAAGGCTACAGTAATCAAAACAGCATGGTACTGGTACCAAAACAGAGATATAGACCAATGGAACAGAACACAGACATTGGAGGCAACACAACATATCTACAACCATACAATCTTTGATAAACCCGACAAAAACAAGCAATGGGGAAAGGATTCACTGTTCAACAAATGGTGTTGGGAAAACTGGCTAGCCATGTGCAGAAAGCAGAAACTGGACCCCTTCCTGACACCTTACACCAAAATTAACTCCAGATGGATTAAAGACTTAAACATAAGACCTGGCACCATAAAAACCCTAGAGGAAAATCTAGGCAAAACTATCCAAGACATAGGAGTAGGCAAGGACTTCATGAACAAAACACCAAAAGCATTGGCAACAAAGGCCAAAATAGACAAATGGGACCTAATCAAACTCCACAGCTTCTGCACGGCAAAAGAAACAGTCACTAGAGTGAATCGGCACCCAACAGAATGGGAAAAAATTTTTGTAGTTTACCCATCTGACAAAGGGCTGATATCCAGAATTTACAAAGAACTCAAACAGATTTACAGGAAAAAAACAAACAAGCCTATTCAAAAGTGGGCAAAGGATATGAACAGACACTTTACGAAAGAAGACATATATGAGGCCAACAATCATATGAAAAAATGCTCATCATCACAGGTCATCAGAGAGATGCAAATCAAAACCACATTGAGATACCATCTCACGCCAGTTAGAATGGCGATCATTAAAAAATCTGGAGACAACAGATGCTGGAGAGGATGTGGGGAAAAAGGAACACTTTTACACTGTTGGTGGGAGTGTAAATTAGTTCAACCATTGTGGAAGACAGTGTGGCGATTCCTCAAGGCCTTAGAAATAGTAATTCCATTTGACCCAGCAATCCCATTACTGGGTATATATCCAAAGGACTATAAATTGTTCTACTATAAGGACACATGCACACGAATGTTCATTGCAGCACTGTTTACAATAGCAAAGACCTGGAATCAACCCAAATGCCCATCGATGATAGACTGGATTGGGAAAATGTGGCACATATACACTATGGAATATTATGCAGCCATCAGAAATGATGAGTTTGTGTCGTTTGTAGGGACATGGATGAATCTGGAGAACATCATCCTCAGCAAACTGCCACAAGAACAGAAAATGAAACACCGCATATTCTCACTCATAGGCGGGTGATGAAAAATGAGAACACATGGACACGGAGGGGAGTACTAAACACTGGAGTCTATTGGGGGAAAAGGGGAGGGCCAGCGGGAGGGGGAGGTGGCGAGGGATAGCCTGGGGAGAAATGCCAAATGTGGGTGAAGGGGAGAAAGGAAGCAAAACACACTGCCATGTGTGTACCTATGCAACTGTCTCGCATGTTCTGCACATGTACCCTAAAACCTAAAATGCAATAAAAAATTAAATTTAAAAAAAAGTTTTACAAATCACAGGAGGAATAAACATTCATATTCTCTGTCATGTGAAAGCCTCTCTCTTACAGCAAAAAAGGACACTCAGGATGGTTGTGTGTGAGTGCCAGGGAGGCTGGGCTCAGGGTGCAAGTATGCATGGCCATGGAGGCCTCTTCCTGTAGTGCTGCTATTTCATTGTGCATTCTGTCTGCTGAGACTTTAACTTGAATACACACCACATATTTTCCGGAGCATCCTGTTCTCTATCTCAGAGGAACCTCTCGTGTCCATTCCCTGGTTTGCAGGGTAAATTGAAATTGCTAAAAGTTGCATTTAGAGTAGAATAGATGGATTTGAATGCCTGTTGTAGCATCTGGAGCTGCCCTTTTGCTACCTAGCTTATCTTCTCTTAAGAGTCTCACAGTTTTTCCAAGCCCTGTCTGAATTATTTATTTCTAGGTAATGTGATCAAGCTGGAGGAACAGAAGTCAGACTTGGAGAGGCAGCTAAAGACTTTGACCAAACAAATGAAGGTGAGATGTGGGCAGGAACCTTCACCACCATCTTCCTATAAATTACCCCCTCCGAGATCTGGGTCACTCTCTCTATACTGCTTTCTCTTGGAACATTTCCCCAGCATGGTGTGCCCTGGAACTGTAAATTCTTGTTGGCAGGAAGTAAATTCAAAGCAGTCATTTGGTGTCAGGATGGAGAACCTGAAGGTAAAATTCCCACCAGTGCCTTTTCCTAGCAGTGAGACACAGTGGAAGCAGGTCCTCACCAAGCATTGCTGGCATTCTTTCTTGGTGACTAACATGGGGACTCTGGGGTCGCTGCCCAGGCACCAGCCCTGGCAGACATCTGACACAGGGGTGGGCTCTGGCATTTTCAGGAGGAGACCGAGGAATGGAGGCGATTCCAGGCAGATCTGCAGACCGCGGTGGTGGTGGCCAATGACATCAAGTGTGAGGCCCAGCAGGAGCTGCGCACTGTGAAGAGGAAACTGCTGGAGGAGGAAGAGAAGAACGCCCGACTGCAGAAGGAGCTTGGGGATGTGCAGGGCCATGGCAGGATCGTCGCCAACAGAGCCGCCCCTCCGTGAGTCTGGTGGGCACCCGGGCTGTGCTTGCTTCTCACTTAATCTATGTGTGGGGCTCCCTGGTGAGGATGGGACTCTTCATGTCTGTGCCAGGCTCTGCTGTTTCCTTTCTGAGATCACCCTGCATTACTACCACCACCGCACCACTGGGAACATTCTGTCCAGTACCCAGTCCCTGCCATGTTCCAGCTTAAAGGGCTGCTAAGCTCCTCACTTACATATGAAGGGCAAGTTCTAGCCAAGTATCCTGTTAGGCTTAAAGAATAGAAGTCCTGTCTAGGGTGCCCCTTGAATCTTAGTATTTATTAATGTAGGGGAGTACACACTAATAAATATGAATCTACTACCTTGCACAGGTCACTCCCATGCAGTGGGAGAAGCTGGAATCATTCATTTATAAATAGTATTTTATGCTTTAATATGATATTATATTTACCCAATCAGGAATCAATGTCCTTAACTTGAGATTCTTGGATATTAGGAAATGATTTTGAATTTTCAGGTGTCTCTCAAATATCGAACATAGTCTTTTTAGATCAGATTTCCTGGGTTTTGAATGGTCATCAGTTGGCCCTAATTTTTACATGTTTCAAAGATCAGTAGATAGCTCCTGAGCCTTTTGATCTGATGTTCTGTTATGAATTTCATGACATTGGAAAGAGGAAATTTTTCAGAATTCAGTTGTGATTCTCCTGTCAATTCTGCTCCAAGTAATTCACTCATGGAAAATCAGACTCAAGATCGTTATTTTATTTAGTTACTTATTTTTAGAGATAGGGTCTCACTATATTGCCCAAGCTGGACTTGAAATACTGAGCTCAGGAGATTCTTCTGCCTCAGCCTCCTAAATAGGAAAACTAGATTTTGCAGTGTTCGCTCCTGAAGCAGTAGTAAGGCCATTCTGGGTGGCCTCAGTGTCTGCTTTTGTTTGTTTGCCTCTGTCTTGCTTCCCTATTGTCTGTCATTGGAAGAAAATCCGAGTCCGAACTTGTGTTGCTTCACACGGACATTATTTTAATGATAAATGGTAAAAGACAGATCCTGAGGTTCTGTGGTGGCCCTGAATGGGTTCTTGTATGAGATGCCGTGTTTCTTACATATATTCTGAGACACAGGCAAGACCATGCATCATGAACCCTGATATTCTAGGAAATCTCTGCATGTGTCTTGGCAGTTTAGGACTCCCTGTGCTGCACCCTGCATCTTCAACCTTAACATCACTTTAAAAAACACACACACACACACACAGAATGTTTCTTTTTTGATTTTTCCAGTGATCTGCAAACCTACCTTCCAATCCAACAATTTAATCCCTTATCAAAAGACATTTCAAAATTTTAGAATGGACACCAATGAGAACACTTCATGGTACTGAAATTAGGCATCAGAACGTTTCTGCCTGTCAACACATTTGGCAGGATGTCAGACAAATGCTGATGATTTCTTGTCTGATTTTGTACTTTTCTGGCAAGCTGCCCCCTCTAAAGGGTTGGCAGTTAGTCGCTGTTGGTTCAGCCACTTCCAGCACCTACCCAATGAGCAAGACTTGAAACCAACTCACATCCTCAAAGCTCCAGAAGCCACCTAGTGTTTCCATCTTGGCTGAATGAGTTCTTGATTGAAACTCAATTTGACTTTGATAGTCATCTAATGAGAACTCAAAAGTTATTCTTGGTTCAGCCACAGCCAAAGAACTTACAGAGCGTTCTCTGGTGAGGTCCTCAAGGTCAACTGAGAGAAGGTAAGGTCACCCAAAAAAACACCTGGATCCCGACATGGGATTACCCGGTTCTTAAGTTCTGCTTGTGTTCATGGGCACTCAATGGGGTTGGTTGCAGCCAGGCTGATAAGCAGGAGATGAAGCGCCCAGGCAGAAGTGCAAGTCAGCATTCATTGCTGGAACTCCGTAACTAAACAGTGGGATATCATCTAACTCATCCATGATCTTCAGTCCTGTTACACTTTCACAGATATTTTTATTTCAGAGTCAGAATAACTGATGTTAAGGTACGTGGGGAAGGAAGGCAGTAGTCTCATCTTTGCAGTCAAGCAGCAATATCTCATTCCCAGCCTCATGTTTGCAGAAATATCTCATTCTCAGCCTTGCCTCCTGCCTCTGTTAAAAGAGGTGGGAAGAATGGGTTGTTTTTGAGATCCCTTTAAGCTCTGCTGTTCTCTGGACTGGCTGGTTAGCTGACCTTTCCCTGGTAGGAGAATGAGAAAGTGCCAGCCTTAGCATTGTTCTGGGGCAGTACTTTGAATCTCTTTAACACAGTGGTATTTCCATATCTTAGTTGTGGCTTGTGGACCTGATCTTTCTCTTCCAGAAATGTGAACAAGCCATTGTGTTTTTAGGAACCTAAAAGTGATGTGTTTCACTGGATACATATAAATTAACAGATGAAAAGATAATAACATTTTCAGCTGTGGCTCCTCCCAGTTTTGAAAATTCTTCAGTTAAGAAAAAGGCTTTGAAATGAAAACTGTCATTGAAATGAACACATCAGATCTTTTTCCTGAAAAGTTGAATCCTGGGGCCTGGCAAAATCAGGAAAAAACACAGGCAGCTCAATGTAATGATACGCTGGGCCACATAGAAGCTTTCTTAATGAAAGACACTGTTCGTGAACTGCGCATGGCACAGGCTTCTCAAGCAGCAGCAGGGAAAGACCTCTGTGTTTGTGGCATTTGTTTCTCTTGTTCTGAAACAGCAAATGCCATTACTTTTTAGGGTGACTTAGCTAATTCTTACTGAGTTTATCATATAACACCAATAAACATCCATGGAAAACATCTTTAAAAGCGATCGTTCAACACACTTAACATCTCTGCCTAATTAATGCTATTGGTTTCTGAACAGAATGTCTGTGATTCAAACGTGTTTTGCCTGCACCACCAGTTCTTGCATTGTTGCCTCTTGGAGGTGAGCAGCGTGGCAGCACAGCACTGCAGACTCCGCTGGAATTGGTTAACTCCGTGTGTGCACATCTGTGTCAGCCTGAGCATCACTGTGTGTGCCTGTGCCGCCCTCTGTGTTGCTCTGATATGGGTCATAGCTGCTCAGCATGTGTTCTCCAGCTACCATGAAAAGGGGAAGGGTGGAAGTTGGAGGTATAGATTCTTTAAGGTCCCTTTTTCAGCCACAGCTGCTCTGATACCAAGCCTGTTTCCCAGGTGGAGGAGGCCATTCTCCTGGGACTATTTTTTTTTTCCAGACAGAATTTTACTCTTGTTGTCCAGGCTGGAGTGCAGTGGCGGTGATCTCGGCTCACTGCAATCTCTGCCTCCTGGGTTCAAGTGATTCTCCTGCCTCAGCCCTGAGAGTAGCTGGGATTGCAGGTGCCTGCCACCCTGCCCAGGGAATTTTTATATTTTTAGTAGAGACAGGGTTTTACCATGTTGGCCAGGCTGGTCTCAAACTTCTGACCTCAGGTGATCCATCCGCCGCAGCCTCCCAAAGTGCTGGGATTACAGGCATAAGCCACAATGCCCGACCTCTCCTGAGGATTAAGCAGTTTCTGAACAAACCTCACCTTAGCAACCCATGACCCATGATGCACAAGGGTCTTCAGCACTTAATTTGGCCCTTGATGCAGAACCTGGTCCTCTCATATGCTCTTACTCCAGCCAGCATTATCTGTTCACTCACATAGTACTTTTTTTCATAGTTTAAAAGTACATTTATGATGTTAGATACACAGTCTATAATTCTAAAGAGATGTGTCTATCTCCCAGTTTTAATCGATTTCAACTGTGTGGACATAAACTTTCTTTAGGCCTTTAGGATTTTTAGGTTGCAATTATAAAAGCAGGAAGGTTTTTTGGCCTTGACAATAGAGAGAAGCATGAGCCTCTCTGTAAATTCGGGAGGTGCCGGTGGTGTTCATTGTGGACATCTCTTTCTTCACCACATAGTTCTTTTGTTGGAGAAGTTTTGGCAGAAGGAGCCTAGTACAGGCGTTTGCAGTCCTTTTTTTTTTTTTAATCTCTGAAAATTTTTGGCTTCCAAAAAATTGGAACAGTAGGAATTAAAACCCGTTGGCCTATCCTGCACATTAGCTTTTCCCTGTGGGACAGCATAAGCTGGAAATTCTTGCATTTGTAAACTAAGACTGTGTTGCCTTAGGTAACTCCTTTACCGCCTCTCCCTCCCGTTTCTATTTTCACAGCTCCCTGGGTTCTGTCAGCTAGCAGAGCATTTGGTGGAAGAAAGACAGCCCAGCTCTTGCCATGATTGGGAGCCACAGCCATCTCTAGATGAAAGGGGGAATGTGTAGAGGAGAAATTGCCTCTTTATAAAGAGCCCAATTGTCTCCTTGTGACATTCACTGTTTCTCAGTCATTGCCGTCAAGTCTCTGCTTTTTGTCCACATTTTGGGATCAGCTCATTGTATGATCAAAGATAATGTTTCCCTCTTTTTACTTTTTCTCAGAAGATTCAGCTGTCTTTTATTTGGAGAATAAAATGAAGTTGTATTGAAAAACGTAGAAGTCTCATGAAAAAGTGATTTGCAGCTGGAGCGCTGAGAGGGCTCAGTGGCAGAGCTGGGCGCAGCGCAGGCTCAAGTTCTTTTGTTATTGTTGCTGTTGTTTTGACATGGAGTTATACTCTTGTTGCCCAGGCTGAAGTGCAATGGCATGATCTCGGCTTACTGCAGCCTCTGCCTCCTGGGTTCAAGTGATTCTCTTGCCTCAGACCCCTAAGTAGCTAAAATTACAGGCGTCTGCCCCCATGCCCAGCTAATTTTTGTATTGTTAGTAGAGACGGAGTTTCACCATGTTGGTCAGGCTGGTCTCAAACTCCTGACCTCAGGTGATCTTTCAGCCTCCCAAAGTGCTGGGATTACAGACTTGAGCCACCACGCCCAGCCCCTAAGGCCCGAGTTCTGCTTTTTGGCATTCATTTCTCTGCTTCCTTTTGACTGTGGTATCTGATGATCTTGGAATTCACATAGCTCACGGCAAAATAGGAAGCCATCTGTGTGATGCTGTATTCCAAAGAAGTCAAAAAGTTCGACAAGACAGAGTTTTGCTCTTGTTGCCCAAGGCTGGAGTGCACTGGTGCGATCTCAGCTCACTGCAACTCTCCTCTCCTGGATTCAAGTAATTTTCATGCCTCGGCCTCCCAAGTAATTGGGATTACAGGCACCTGCCACCGTACCTGGCTAATTTTGTATTTTTAGTAGAGATACGATTTCACCATATTGGTAAGGCTGGTCTTGAACTCCTGTTCTCAAGTGATCCAACCACCTCGGCCTCCCAAAGTGCTGGGATTACAGGCATGAGCCCCTGTGCCCAGCCCCATCTGTGGTGTCTTGATTGAGCCTCATCACTCAGAGTCTGACTTCATTACCTCATTTGAAACAAGGTGCCTCCAAGCGTTGGGTTGATTTCCAAAATCTTGCTGGGCTAAACATAAGTAGATGTTTGATTGATCATAAAGGATGTTGTTAAGCCAGATAGGTAAGGATGGTGACAACGGCAATAGAAATCTAATGGAAAACAATTGAATGACAACTATACCAAAAGCTTCATGGATGAAACTCGCCCTGGAAACTTAGTGTTCAACTCAGAGTGATCCACAATTCAAAATACGATTTTAAACTGCTGGAAATGCATGTGTTTGTGAAGATCCAAGTCCAATTCAGCAACCTCCATCAGGCAGAAATCTGCAATTCTCATGTGAGGAACTGGTTTACAGTGTACAAAGCATGGAGCTCTTAGCTACGTTATCCAAAGAATGAGACAAGACAAGAGTTACTGTCTAATAAAAGGAAAATTAGGAATAGGAATGCTCTTTAAACTCAGGAATATATTTTGGGGTGTCAAACTGGACAGCGTAGAATCACTGGAAAAATTAGCTTGGCATCAGAAAGAAGAGACATTGAGGTCTCTGTAAAAATAACTTAGATACTTGTGAATAGGACCAAAATTTATATTTCGGGAGCTCTTTACCTCAGATTCAGAATTCTTAGAATTATTTAAAATTCAGTTGCTGGATGTTTTCAAATATAAACAAGAAAACTGCAACCTCAACTTAAAAGGCACTGCTGTATTTGTACCCCACATTTTGACCTGTCATTAGGTACTGTTGAATATTTTTATCTGTGAGCATTTATGAAGTGCAGAATAAACATTATCATAGAGAAGCGTCTGCTGCTTAGTTTTAATCTGCCAGCTACGTTTCTGCAGGGCCTTTATGTCATTTTATTCTACATTTTTTTCTGAATACAATTTCAGAACTTCAGAGCCACATCAAGTAACTAGAATTTGAGGTAGAAAAAAGCTGGACTGTAAGTCGTAAACAGGAAGTTGACATGGAATATGAACAATTTCATTATTAGAACAAAAGGGCATGGAGTAAAAATGCTAATTTTGCATAATTTTTCAAACTTTAGGGTCTCAGAAAATATAGTCTGGACTTAAAGTCTAGATGTGTTTTGTTGACATTTAAATATGAATAGATTGGTGACTTAATGTATTGGATTTTTTAATTATGAAGTAATATTTAGGTATACTAATAACAAACTGGAGATGCGTGAAGAAAAATATTAATCTTTTCCCTCATTACCACCTGTGAGGAAATCAGTGTTAACAGTGTGTACATTTTTCTTTACTCATAAATATGTATAGGGTTCATTTTTATATTTTTAATAAATTTGGATTATATTCTCTTCAGTACTCTGCACCTTTATTTTTTATTGTACTTTAGGTTCTGGGGTACATGTGCAGATGATGCAGGATTATTGCATAGGTACATACATGGCAATGTGGTTTGCTGCCTCCATCCCCCTGTCACCTATGTCTGGCATTTCTCCCCATGTTATCCCTCCCCAACCTCCCTACCCACCACTGCCCCTCCCCTACTCCCCCCCAACAGACCCCAGTGTGTGATGCTCCCCTCCCTGTGTCCATGTTTTCTCATTGAACACCCGCCTATTAGTGAATACGTGCAGTGTTTGTTTTTCTATTCTTGTGTCAGTTTGCTTCCAGATTCCAGATTCATCCATGTCCCTAGATTTATCCATTTCCCTGCCAAGGACACGAACTCATCTTTTTTTTTTTTTTTTCCCTGAGACAGAGTCTTGCTGTGTTTCCAGGCTGGAGTACAGTGGCACAATCTCGGCTCACTGCAACCTCCGCCTCCTGGGTTCAAGCATTTCTTCTGCCTCGGCTTCCCAAGTAGCTGGGACCACAGGCACGTGCCACCGCACCTGGCTAATTTTTGTATCTTTTTGAGTAGAGCTGGGATTTCACCATGTTGGCCAGGATGGTCTCGATCTCTTTACCTCGTGTTCTGCCTGCCTCGGCCTCCCAAAGTGCTGGGATTACAGAACTCATCGTTTTTTTTTTGGCTGCATAGTATTCATAGTGGATAGGTGTCACATTTTCCTTGTCTAGTCTATCATCGATGGGGGCATTTGGGTTGGATCCAGGTCTTTGCTATTGTAAATAGTGCCACAGTGAACATACATGTGCATGTGTCTTTATAATAGAATGATTTATAATCCTTTGGATATATACCCAGTAATGGGATTGCTGGGTCAAATGGAATTTCTATTTCTAGGTCCTTGAGGAATCGCCACACTGTCTTCCACAATGGTTGAACTAATTTACACTCCCACCAGCAGTGTAAAAGTGTTCCTATTTCTCCACATCCTCTCCAGCATCTGTTGTCTCCAGATTTTTTAATGATCGCCATTCTAACTGGCATGAGATGGTATCTCAATGTGGTTTTGATTTGCATTTCTTTAATGACCAGTGATGATGAGCATTTTTTCATATGTTTGTTGGCCTCATAAATGTCTTCTTTGAAAAGCATCTGTTCATGTTGTTCACCCACATTTGAATGGGTTTGTTTGTTTTTTTTCTTATAAATCTGTTTTAGTTCTTTGTAGATTCTGGATATTAGCCCTTCGTCAGATGGGTAGATTGCAAAAATTTTTTCCCATTCTATTGGTTGCCGGTTCACTCTAATGATTGTTTCTTTTGCTGTACAGAAGCTCTTAAGTTTAATTAGATCCCACTTGTCTGTTTTGGCTTTTGTTGCGTTTGCTTTTGGTGTATTAGTCATTAAGTCCTTGCCTGTGCCTATGTCCTGAATGGCTTTGCTTAGATTTTATTCTAGGGTTTTTATGGTGTTAGGTCTTACATTTAATTTTTTAAAACATCTGGAGTTAATTTTAGTGTAAGGTGTCAGGAAGGGGTCCAGTTTCTGTTCTCTGCACATGGCTAGCCACTTATCCCAACATCATTAATTAAACAGGGAATCCTTTCCGCATTGCTTATTTTCATCAGGTTTGTCAAAGATCAGATGGTCATAGATGTATGGCGTTACTTCCGAGGCCCCTGTTCTGTTCCATTTGGTACCAGTACCATGCTGTTTTCATTACTGTAGCCTTGTAGTATAATTCGAAGTCAGGTAGCATGATGCCTCCAGCTTTGTTCTTTTTGCTTAGGATTGTCTTGGCTGTGCGGGCTCTCTTTTGGTTCCATATGAAGTTTAAGGTGTTTTTTTCCAGTTCTGTGAAGAGGGTCATAAGTAGCTTGATGGGGATAGCACTGAATCTGTAAATTACTTTGGGCAGTATGGACATTTTCAAAATATTTATTCTTCCTAACCATGAGCATGAAATATTTTTCCATCTGTTTGTATCTTCTCTTATTTCCTTGAGCAGTGGTTTGTAGTTCTCCTTGAGGAGGTCCTTTACATCCTTTGTTAGTTGTATTCCTGGGTATTTTATTCTCTTTTGTAGCAGTTGTGAATGGGAGTTCGTTCTTGATTTGGCTCTCTCTAAGTCTGTTATTGGTGTATAGGAATGCCTGTGATTTCTGCACATTGATTTTTTTATCCTGAGACTTTGCTGAACTTGCTTATCAGTTTCAGGAGATTTTGGGCGGAGAAGATGGGGTCTTTTAAATATACAATCATGTCGTCTGCAAATAGAGACAATTTGACTTCCTCCTTTCCTAATTGAATACCCTTTATTTCTTTTTGTTGCCTGATTGCTCTGGCTAGAACTTCCAATACTGTATTGGATAGGAGTGGTGAGAGAAGGCATCCTTGTCTAGTGCCAGATTTCAAAGGGAATGCTTTCAGTTTTTGCCCATTCAGTATGATACTGGCTATGGGTTTGTTGTAAATAGCTTTTATTATTTTGAGATATGTTCCGTCAATACCTAGTTTATTCAGAGTTTTTAGCATAAAGGGCTGTTGAATTTTGTTAAAGGCCTTCTCTGCATCTATTGAGATAATCGTAGTGGTTTTTGTCTTTGGTTCTGTTTATGTGGTGAATTACGTTTATGGACTTGCATCCATTGAACCAGCCTTGCATCCCCGGGATGAATTCTACTTGATGATGGTGGATAAGCTTTTTGATGTGCTGTTGCAATCGGTTTGCCAGTATTTTATAGAAGATTTTTGTGTCTATGTTCATCATGGATATTGGCCTGAAGTTTTCTTTTCTCGTTGAGTCTCTGCTGGGTTTTGGTATCAGGATGATGTTGGTCTCATAAAATGATTTGGGAAGGATTCCCTCTTTTTGGATTGTTTGGAATAGTTTCAGAAGGAGCGGTACCAGCTCCTCTTTGTATGTCTGGTAGAATTCGGCTGTAAACCCATCTGGACCCGGGCTTTTTTTTGGTGGGTAGGCTCTTAATTGCTGCCTCAACTTCAGCCCTTGTTATTGGTCTATTCAAGGTTTCAACTTTTCCTCGTTTAGGCTTGGGAGGGTGCAACTGTCCAGGAATTTATCCATTTCTTCCAGGTTTACTGGTTTATGTGTATAGAGTTGTTTATAGTAATCTGTGATGGTAGTTTGTATTTCTGTGGAATCGGTGGTAATAATCCTTTTTATTGTTTTTTGTTGCATCTATTCGATTCTTCTCTCTTTTCTCTTTAATCTGGCTAGCGGTCTATTGTATTCATCTTTCCAAAAAATCAGCTCCTGGATTTATTGATTATTTTTTAAGGGTTTTTTTGTGTGTCTGTCTCCTTCAGTTCTGCCCTGATCTTAGTTACTATTTCTTGTCTTCTGCTACCTTTCGAGTTGTTTTGATCTTGCTCCTTTAGTTCTTTTAATTTTGATGATAGGGTGTCGATTTTACATCTTTCCTAACTTCTCATGTGGGCATTTAGTGCTATAAATTTCCCTCTATACACTGCTTTAAATGTGTCCCAGAGATTCTGGTGTGTTGTGTATTTGTTCTCATTGGTTTTGAAGAACATCTTTATTTCTGTCTTCATTTCATTGTTTATCCAGTCAACATTCAAGAGCCAGTTTTTCAATTTCCATGAAGTTGTGTGGTTCTGAATTAGTTTCTTAAGCCTGAGTTCTAATTTAATTGCACTATGGTCTGAGAGACTGTTTGTTATGATTTCTGTTCTTGTGCATTTGCTGAGGAGTGATTTACTTCCAATTATGTGGTCAGTTTTAGAGTAGGTGTGATATGGTGCTGAGAAGAATGTATATTGTGTGAATTTGGGGTGGAGAGTTCTATAGATGTCTATTAGGTTTGCTTGGTGTAGATCTGAGTTCAAGTCCTAGATATCCTTGTTAATTTTCTGTCTCATTGATCTCTCTAATATTGACAGTGGAGCGTTAAAAGTATCCCAGTATTATTGTGTGGGAGTGTAAGTCTTTTTGTAGGTCATTAAGAACTTGCTTTATGTATCTGGGTGCTCCTGAATTGGGTGTGTATATAATAGGATAGTTAGCTCTTCTTGTTACATTGATCCTTTTACCATTATGCAATGCCCTTCTTTGTCTCTTGATCTTTGTTGGTTTAAAGCCGATTTTTTTTTTAAGAGACTAGGATCGCAACTCCTCTTTTTTTGCTCGCCATTGCTTGGTAAATCTTCCTGCATCCCTTTATTTTGAGCCTATGCGTGTCCTTGCACATAAGATGGGTTTCCTGAATACAACACACTGATGGGTTTTGACTTTTTATCCAATTTGCCAGTCCCTGTCTTTTGATTGGGGCGTTTAGCCCATTTTACATTTAAGGTTAATATTGTTATGTGTGAATTTGATTCTACCATTTTGATGCTAGCTGGTTGTTTTGACCGTTAGTTGACGCAGTTTCTTCATTGTGTTGATGGTCTTTACCATTTGATATGTTTTTGGAGTGGCTGGTACTGGTTGTTCCTTTCTATGTTTAGTGCTTATTTCAGGAGCTCTTGTAAGGCAGGCCTGGTAGTGACAAAATCTCTCAGCAATTGCTTGTTTGTAAAGGATTTTATTTTTCCTTTGCTTATGAAGCTTAGTTTGGCTGGATATGAAATTCTAGCCCCAGTGAGATATGCAGAGCCATAAGGATAGACTTCTGCATTCTGGTGACCACCTGACTCCACCTGGACTGTGATTCATGACTCAACACATCCTGTGGCCCCCACCCAGAGGTTGACTTAGCACATGAGGACCATTTTCGACACCCCTGTAGTTTCATCCCCAGTCAGCATCACCCATTCCCTAGCCCCCTGCCTGCCAACTTATCTATAGAAATACTAGCCTCTGAGTTCTCAGGGAGGCTGATTTGAGTAATAAACACTGTCTTCCAATTGGCTTTAAAAAAAATTCTAGGTTGAAAGTTATTTTCTTTAAGGATGTTGAGTATTGGCCCCCACCCTCTCCTGGCTTGTAGGGTTTCTGCCTAGAGATCCACTGTGAGTCTGATGGGCTTCCCTTTGTGGGTAACCCAATCTTTCTCTTTGGCTGTCCTTAGCATTTTCTCCTTCATTTCAACCCTGGTGAATCTGACGATTATGTGCCCTGGGGTTGCTCTTCTTGAGGAATATCTTTGTGGTGTTCTCTGTATTTCCTGGACTTGAATGTTGGCCTGCCTTGCTAGGTTGAGGAAGTTCTCCTGGATAATATCCTGAAGAGTGTTTTCCAGCTTGGATTTACTCTGTTCGTCACATTCAGGTACACCTATCAAACATAGATTAGGTCTTTTGACATAATTTCATATTTCTTGGAGGCTTTGTTTATTTCTTTTCACTCCTTTTTCTCTAATCTTGCCTTCTCATTTTATTTCATTGAATTGGTCTTCAATCTCTGATATCCTTTCTTCTGCTTGGTCAGTTCGGCTATTGAAACTTGTGTATGCTTCGTGTTCTCGTGTTGTGTTTTTCAGCTCCATCAAGTCATTTATATTCTTCTCTAAGCTGTTTATTCTTGTTTGCATTTTGTCTAACCTTTTTTCAAGGTGCTTAGTTTCTTTGCATTGTGTTAGGACATGTTCTTTTAGCTCAGAGAAGTTTGTCATTACCCACCTTCTGAAGCCTGTTTCTGTCAATTCATCAGACTCATTCTCCATCCAGCTTTGTTCCCTTGCTGGTGGGGAGTTGTGATCCCTTAGAGGAGGAGAGGCATTCTGGTTTTGGGTGTTTTCATCCATGTTGTGATGGTTTTTTCCCATCTTTGTGGATTTATCTACCTGTGGTCTTTGTAGTTGGTGACTTTCAGATGGGGTCTCTGAGTGGACATCTTTTTTGTTGATGTTGAAGTTATTTCTTTCTGTTTTTTAGCTTTCCTTTTAACAGCGAGGTCCCTCTGCTTTAGGACTACTGGAAGTTCACTCCAGACCCTGCTTGCCTGGGGATCACCTGCAGCAGCTGCAGAACAGTAAGGGATGCTGTTGGTTTCTTCTTCTGTTATCTTCATCCCCAAAGGATACCCGCCAGATGTCAGCCTGAACTCTCCCTTTTGAGGTGCCTCTTTAGATATACAGGGGTCAGGGAGCTGCTTAAGGAGACAGTCTGTCCCTTATAGGAGCTCAAGTGCTGAGTTGGGAGCTCCATTGTTCCATTCAGAGCTGCTGGGCAGGGACGTTTACGTCTGCTGCAGTGGAACTCATAATCACCTTTTCCCCCAGGTGCTCTGTCCTGGGAAGAGGGAGCTTTATAAGTCCCTGACATGCTGCTGCCTTTTTTCAGAGATGCCCTGCCCAGCAAGGATGTAGTCTATTCATGGTCTGCCAGCAGAGGTGTTGCTGAGCTGCCATGGCCTCTGCCCAGCTGCTGTGTTAACTTCCTTGTGGTTTTGTTTACAGAGGCACAGTTTGAACTGCCTCGGTAATCGTGGTCTGCCTTGGTAGTGGCTGACGCCTTTCCCCCACCAAGCTGGAATATCCTGGGTCCAGCTAGGCTTGCTGAGAACCTCAACCCAGAGCATTTCTGATTGCTGGTCTTCACTGGTGGTGGGACGCACTGAGCCAGATCACCTGGCTCTCTGTTTCAGCCCCCTTTTTTTTCAGTTGAATGGGCAGCACTGTATCCCAGGTGTCCCAGGTGCCAGTTGATATGGCCCCCTGGATTTGTATGAGTTTTTGAGCAGAGACCTGCAGCGCTGGCTGAAACAGCAGTGGTGGAAACTCGTGGCACTTTTCAGCCCGGGAATCTCCTGATCTGTGGGCAGTAAAAACTCGTTTGGAAATATGGCGATCACTCACCCTCTGTGTTCTTCTCACTGGGAACTGCACTCCAGAGCTGTTCCTATTTGGCCACCTTGGATCTCCCCCTACTTTTCATTTTACATATTTTAGGTATCCTTCCAGGTCCATACCTACAAATTTAGCTTATTTTAAGAGCTTCATGACCTTCCACAGGAGGGACATGTCCTGGAATATTAAAATACTGTCTTGCTAATGCACAACAAGGTTATAATTTTTTTCTTTATGAGCAGTGCTATAGCAGCCATCCTTATTCATATAGTCCTGATTTTATTGTTGGAATTTGTAGATTAAGATGCTGGTGTTCAAATTACCTTCTTATCCTGTTTGTTTTTATTGTCATATGTGCTTATAGTGAAATTTGAAAGTGAAATTTAGAAGATATTGTTTGACACCTGAGAGACAAAGCACTTTATAATTTCTGTCTCCAAATAGAGTGAAAAATTTGTTACATTTGTTTTGTACAAAATAAGTATTTAGAGAAAATTACATTCCAGGCAAGGGCATAGAATGAGTAAAGGCACAGAGACAGGACATAAAAGTAAACAACTTCAGGTGGCTGGGTGAATAGTCCAAAACTAGATGGGTATAGGGGAGTCATGGGAGATCAACCAAAAGGCCTGGGATTGAGCTTCATTCAGATGTTCAAGAAAGAACCGGACCGGAGTGTGCATGTGGTTGACACAGCTGCCTTCTTCACAAATATTAATATGCTGATTGTGAAGGTAGCAGTGGTACTATGCAACACTACTCAAATGGAGTTAACCTGTGAATACTTTAAAAATCATCATGTACAGGAGCTCACCTGTAATCTAATCTTCTCTGTTCATGGATCAGAATAAACAATGACACAAAGTGATGTTTTGAGGAAGTAAACACTGTAGACCATCACTGACATTTGAAGACTGTTCTCTAATGTAACAAGGAAGGCAGCAAATTAGAAAGGTTAAATAAAAGTTTTAAAGGGAAATAATTACAGACATAAATGTGTATGTGCTTAAATGACAAGGTAAGGCATAGCAGGCAGACTGACATTCAGTGAGGAGGGCCATGCGCCTTGCTGTGCTCCATGGAGACACTGCCTGCTTATGGAATGTGTGTCAACCTGCTGTGTTTGACGGCATTGAGCAGTCTGACTTGCAACTATCATTCTCAGGTATGGGTGGCCACCTTGTAAGAACAGATTATTGTATGAAGATAGGAACACTGAAATAAATATTGGTAGTATTTTTAAAATATACTTAAATTTTAAGAAGAAATACCATCAGTATTATTTTTAGAACCTTGTATACCTCTCACAGAACATTCATAGATTCTGGAAAATTTGAGAAAGGCATGGTCAGAGCGGGATTAGCATCCCAGATTTACCATTCATGAACTATGTGTCCATTGTCAAATTTTCCTCTAAAACAAGGGATAATAATATGTAGTTTTGTTGAAAATTAAATTAGATAATGTTTTTAAGACACATGGTATTGTACCTGGCATATACAGTGGAGTTATGTCATACAGATATATTGTTTTGCTGAAATTATCAATTATTATTATAGTTTTATATGCTGGGAGCAGGTAGAACACATGCTTTATTTTTGTTGTTTTAAGCGTGGCCTCTAAACACAAAGCAGCTCTTTAATCTGTGATGTAACTAAAGAAAGCCAACCGGCCAGGCGTGGTGGCTCACGCCTGTAATCCCAACACTGGGAGGCCAAGGTGGGTGGATCACGAGGTCGAGAGATCTAGACCATCCTGGTCAACATGGTGAAACCCCGTCTCTACTAAAAATACAAAAAATTAGTTGGGCATGGTGGTGCGTGCCTATGATCCCAGCTATTCAGGAGGCTGAGGCAGGAGAATTGCCTGAACCCAGGAGGCGGAGGTTGCCGTGAGCCTAGATTGCACCATTGCACTCCAGCCTGGGTAACGAGTGAAACTCCGTCTCAAAAAGAAAAAAAAAAAAGAAAGAGCCAACCATGAAATGCTGGAGAGAAAGTGAGTATGTGAGACTTCTGCAGAGATGGTGTGTTTATAAACAGTAGTGTGTACAAAAGCGTGTACTTTTGAGTGCCTCTAGTGATTTTCATGGCTTATGTGATGACACATGTGATTGTTATTTTACAGATTGATGTTAGAACCTAACACCATCAGCCTGCAGTAGCAAGCCTTGAGCAAGTGTTTCTCCAGTAGTGGTGCCTTGCAGTTTTTCGTTTATTTCTAAGACATACCTGGCTGTATAGTTAAACATTTCTTAATATTCTTTATGGAATACAGAGTTTTTATGCTTCTTTGGAACAGAGGAAATGTCATACTTCATTTATTGATGAGGCTGTTACTAATTGATCCCACCAATAGGCTAGTATAAGGATTTTCAACCCCATGATTAAAGTATATTCTAATAGACCAATAGCATTCTTAATAACCATTTTCTTTGGTTATTCAATTCAGGCTTTGTTTGCGAATTCCTCATACACACAGACACACACACACACTGCTGTTATATAACACAGTAGCTATTTCCCTAATCTACTCAAATAATACAGGATTTTCTCATACTGACTCTTACTGTTCCAGCCAAGTAGACTGGGTGTTTGGAATATTGTCTTTGGATACCTGAAGGCAGGGGTGATTGATTCTTGTGGGCTTGCTTTTTAAATTTGTCATTTGATATTTTCAGTTGCACAGAAATTCAGATAACTGAAAGGAATAACTCAGCAGAATGTAGGCTTCTCCATTTTGTTCTTATTAAATTATCAAAGAATGAAATGTAAAATGAATTATTTAAAATGATTGTCCTTGGAGGCGTCGGGTACCAAGTCATTTAAATGGACTGGTAAGAAGGTGGCCAGAGCCGGGCACGGTGGCTCACGCCTATAATCCCAGCACTTTGGGAGGCCGAGGCAGGTGGATCACGAGGTCAAGAGATCGAGACCATCCTGGTCAATATGGTGAAAACCTGTCTCTACTAAAAATAGAAAAATTAGTTGGGCATGGTGGCACATGCCTGTAGTCCCAACTACTCGGGAGGCTGAGGCAGGCGAATTGCTTGAACCCAGGAGGCAGAGGTTGCAGTGAGCCAAGATCGTGCCACTGCACTCCAGCCTGGGTAACAAGAGCAAAACTCCATCTCAAAAAAATAAAAAGGAAGGTGGCCAGGCACAGTGGCTCATGTCTATAATTCTAGCACTTTGGGAGGCCAAGGCAGGCAGATTGTCTGAGTTCAGGAGGTTGAGACCAGCCTGGGCAACATGGTGAAACCCCATCTCTACTAAAAAACAAATATGAAAGATTAGCTGGTTGTGGTGGTGCTTATCTGTAGTCTCAACTACTCAGGAGGCTGAGGTATGAGAATCGCTTCAACCTGGGAGGCGGAGGTTGCAGTGAGCTGAGATTGCACCACCGCACTGCAGCCTGGGCAACACAGTGAGACTCTGTCTCAGGAAAAGAAAAAGAAGGTGGCCCATTTTGTTTGTTGATGACCTTGGTGAGAATGGCTAGCACAGACAAAGGAAATAATTTCCTGTTCAAACCTAACCTTTCATTCACTCTGCATTGTCACCACCTGATTTTATTCTATGGGAAAATATGAAAACGTGTACTTGTTAATAAACGTTTAAAAACCCAGCCTCCTACAATTTCTGAAGTGCCTGATAGTTTCTTCCAATGAAATTTTCAGTTTTCTGATGTGTTCTTTTTCTTTATAAAAAGGGACTATGTAGTGAAGAGTGTAAGGCAGTGTGGTTTAACTGTTTTAAACCAGCTTAAGGAGATTTTGGGTTGAGATGATGGAGTGTTCTAAATATACAATCCTGTCATCTGCAGATAGAGACAATTTGACTTCCCCTTTTCCTAATTGAATACACTTTATTTCTTTCTCTTGCCTGATTGTTCTGGCCAGAGCTTCCAGTACTATGTTGAATAGGAGTGGTGAGAGAGGGCATCCTTGTCATGTGCCAGTTTTCAAAGGGAATGCTTCCAGTTTTGCCCATTCAGTATGATATTGGCTGTGGGTTTGTCATAAATAGCTTTTATTATTTTGAGATATGTTCTATCAATACTTAGTTTATTGAGAGTTTTTATCATAAAGGGTTGTTGAGTTTTGTCGAAGGCCTTCTCTGCATCTGTTGAGATGATCATGTGGTTTTTGTCTTTGGCTCTGTTTATGTGATGGATTATGTTTATAGATTTGCATATGCTGAACCAGCTTTGCATCCCAGGGATGAAGCCTACTTGATCATGATGGATAAGCTTTGGATGTGCTGTGGGATTTGGTTTGCCTGTATTTTATTGAAGATTTTTGCATCAATGTTCATCATGAATACTGACCTGAAATTTTCTTTTTTAGTTGTGTCTCTGCCAGGGTTTGGTATCAGGATGATGTTGGTCTCATAAAATGAGTTAGAGAGGATTCCCTCTTTTTGTATTGTTTGGAATAGTTTCAGAAGGAATGGTACCAGCTCCTCTTTGTATCGCTGGTAGAATTTGGCTGTGAACCCATCTGGCCCTGGACTTTTTTTGGTTGGTAGGCTATTACTTGCTGCCTCAACTTCAGACCTTGCTATAGGTCTATTCAGGGATTCAACTTCTTCCTGGTTTAGTCTTGGGTGTAAGTGTCCAGGAATTTTTCCATTTCTTCTAGATTTACTCGTTTATGTGCATAGAGGTGTTTATAACAATCTCTGATGGTAGTTTGTATTTCTGTGGAATCGGTAGTGATATCCCCTTTATCATTTTGTATTGCATCTATTTGATTCTTCTCTCTCTTCTTTTTTATTAATCTGGCTAGAGGTCTATTTTGTTGATCTTTTCAAAAAACCAGCTCCTGGATTTATTGATTTTTTTGAAAGGTTTTTTTGTGTCTCTATCTTCAGGTCTGCTCTAATCTTAGTTATTTCTTGTCTTCTGCTAGCTTTTGAGTTTGTTTGATCTTGCTCCTCTAGTTATTTTAATAATGATGTTAGGATGTTGATTTTAGATCTTTCCTTGCTTCTCATGTGGGCATTCAGTGCTATAAATTTCCCTCTAGACACTGCTTTTTTTTTTTTTTAGCTTGAAAAGACCATTTATTAATCTTATGTATTTACAACTCATGGAGTAAAATATCTATTACCAATAAGTTATTTTGTTTGCAGGGTTTTTTTTTCTTTTTTTCTTTTTTTTTTTTTTTTGAGACAGAGTTTCACTCTTGTTGCCCAGGCTGGAGTGCAATGGTGCCGTCTCAGCTCACTGCAACCTCCATCTCCCAGGTTCAAGTGATTCTCCTGCCTCAGCCTCCTGAGTAGCTGGGATTATAGGCATCTGCCACCTTGCCCAGCTAATTTTTGCATTTTTAGTAGAGATGGGGTTTCACTATCTTGGCCAGGCTGGTTTCGAATTCCTGACCACAGGTGATCTGCTGCGTTGGTCTCCCAAAGTGCTGGAATTACAGGTGTGAGCCCCTGCACCTGGCCCAGGTTGTAACTTTTTACATTCTTTGTTCTATATATTTTGAATCACGGTATCTGGCTATCTTAGGAAATTTCAATGACAGCCCATTAACAGGCTTTCTAGAAAGTTCCTTATCTCTGAAAAGAAGGTCCTACTGACTCTCAATCTCTTTGTTGACCTGTGATCCACCCACCTTGGCCTCCCAAAATGCTGGGATTACAGGCGTGAGCCAAAGTGCCCAGTGGTCCTACTGACTCTTTTGGCCACTGCCACATACAGCTTCTAAATAACCTATTGTGAACAGCACATTCATTCCAATATAAATAATGGCATCAAGTGACCAATATGAAATATATACCAATATTCCAATGGCAAAGTTTAAATATATAACAGCAATTCAATAATGAACACTAGTTGATTAAATAATTGAAAACCAATTGGAATCTCTTCAAGAAACACACTAAGGAGGAACATAGAGGCAGGACAAGGATTATTTATGAAGAATACATCAAAGAAATCTGACACTTAAATAACAAAAGCCCTTCCAGGCTAAATAGTTCCTTTGTACTAATTTTGTTACAGCCCAAATGAAAATAGTTTAAAGCTTTATGAAAATTACCATAAATTACTTCTTCCATAACTTCTCTTGCATGATTCTAAAATGTTGATAATGTTATAATTTATTTACTTAATTTTATATGAAGATATAAAAATAAATATCATCATGCATATTTTGTTGACATTTTAAAAACCCACAAATAACTTAAAATGCTATTTAGAAAAACTGCTCCTATTAATCACAAGACTCTTGTTATTAATAAGTATTTATAAAAGTCCATCAGGTTCCTCAGTAAAGCTGAAGTCACACATTAGACACAGGTGGTCTGAAGGATAATTGAAGGAAGGTAGCCGGTTGGGTCCGATCTGTTCTTCAGTGAGCAGATCGAGAGCTGACCTTACATTGAGAGTGTGTTTAGAATACCAGATGTAATCCAGGGTGTGCCTGCACTCCCCTGAGGTCCGGATCTTCCGGGTAGTATATGGGGGTTCTGACTGCCCGTCAGCACTCAGCAGCTTGTAGGTGCTGTTCAGGTTGAGGCTGGAGGAAACAAAGTTTTTGTAGACCTCTTCTGTTGGCTCTGCATTGAAGTCTCCACACACAATAAGGGGAATCTTGGCTCCTTGGGTGATGTATTGCAGGTTCTGAAGGAGGTCACAGCCTTGAGCTGATCGAAACCACTCCCAGCCAGTGCGTTCTTCTAGATGGGTGACGGCAATACAGAAGTGTCAGCCTGACTCTTTGCACTTCAGGGTCTGCACAATGGCCACCTGGTTGGTTTTCAATGTCATGGCTGTCAGCCTCATATTGGCACTGTTGATTAGTTTGAATTGGTTTTGGAGAAAAAATAAGGCACAGCCATCTGATCCATGAATATGTTCCACATCTAGACAAGGTGACCAGGGTTTGGGGAAGAACATGCCTTGGTAGCCTATTCTACTGAGGAGTGGTTGGAAGCTGTCAAAATAGTAGTGGTCCACCTCTTGGAGGCACAATATATCAGGCTGGTAGGCCAGGATTTCTTCCAGGATGAGACATTTCCTTTCTTCCCACTTGAGTGCTTCAACAGGGCATTGTACAAAGTTGTCTTTGCCTTCTCCAAGAGCTTGGGCGAGGATGTTCCACTGCTTGACCCTGAAAGGTGGGTGGGTACTGGAGCAATCTGTCCTCAGATCCACAAAATCTCTCTGGTACCAGGGAGGTCGGGTGTGCAGGACAGCCCTGCATTCTTCAAGTAGCTCTTTAGGATCACTGGGCTCCAGATGTTCTGGGTCAGGTGACACCAAATACTCTGAGTGCTGGCAGGCAGCGCTGCTGTTCAGTGTCTTGGCGAGCGCACTATAGAGTCTGCTTGTACCGTGGAACCGGTACAAGCAGACCTCATGGCGCCTTTTACCATTATGTAATGCCCTTCTTTGACTCTTTTTATCTTTGTTGGTTTAAAGTCTGTTTCATCAGAGGCTAGAATTGCACCCCTGCTTTTTTTTTTTTGCTCTCCATTTGCTTGGTACATCTTCCTCCATCCCTTTACTTTGAGCCTCTGTGTGTCTTTGTGTATGAGATGGGTCTCCTAAATACAGCACACCAATAGATATTGACTCTTTGTCCAATTTGCCAGTCTGTGACTTTAAATTGGGACATTTAGCCATTTACATTTAAGGTTAATATGTGTGAATTATCCTGCCATTTTGATGTTATCTGGTTGTTCTGCCCATTAGTTGAAGCAGTTTCTTCATGTTGTCGATGGTCTTTACAGTTTGGAATGCTTTTGCAGTGGCTGGTACTCGTTTTTCCTTTCCATGTTTAGTGCTTCCTTCAGGAGCTCTTGTAAGGCAGGCCTGGTGGTGAGGAAATCTCTCAGCAGTTGCTTGTCTGTAAGGAATTTTATTTCTCCTTCACTTATGAAGCTTAGTTTGGCTGAATATGAAATTCTGCTTTGGGAAAATTCTTTTGTTTAAGAATGTTGAATATTGGCCCCACTCTCTTCTGGCTTGTAGGGTTTCTGCCAAGAGATCTGCTGTGAGTCTGATGGGCTTCCCTTTGTGGGTAACCCCACCTTTCTTTCTGGCTGCCCTTAGCATTTTTTTCTTCGTTTCAACCCTGGTGAATCTGATGATTATGTGTCTTGGGGTTACGCTTCTTGAGGAATATCTATGCAGTGTTCTCTGTATTTCCTGAATTTGAATGTTGGCCTGCCTTGCTGGGTTGGGGAAGTTCTCCTGGATAATATCCTGAAAAGTGTTTTCCAACTTGGTTTCATTCTGCCCATCACATTCGGGTACACCAGTAAAACGTAGATTTGGTCTTTTCACATAATCCCATATTCTTGCAGGCTTTGTTTATTTCTTTTCACTGTTTTTTCTCTAATTTTGTCTTCTTACTTTATTTCATTGAATTGATCTTCAATCTCTAATATCCTTTCTTCTGCTTGATTGATTCAGCTATTGAAACTTGTGTATGCTTCACGAAGTTCTCTTGCTGTGTTTTTCAGCTCCATAAAGTCATTTGTGTTCTTCTCTATGCTGGCTATTCTAGTTACCATTTTATCTAACCTTTTTTCAATGTTCTTAGTTTCCTTGCATTGGGTTAGAACATGCTCCTTTAGCTCGGAGGATTTTGTTATTACCCACCTTCTGAAGCCTACTTCTGTCAATTTGTCAAATTCAGTCTCTATCTAGTTTTGTTCCCTTGCTGGTGAGGAGTTGTGATCCCTTGGAGGAGGAGAGACATTCTGGTTTTTGGTAATTTCAGCCTTTTTGTTCTGGTTTCTTCCCATTTTCGTGGATTTATCTACCTTTGGTCTTTGAAGTTGGTGACATTTGGATGCAGTCTCTGAGTGGACTTCCTTTCTGTTGATGTTGAAGCTACCCTTTCTGTTTTTTAGTTTTCCTTCTAACAGGCCCCTCTGCTGCAGGTCTGCTAGAGGTCCACTCCAGACCCTGCTTGCCTGGGAATCACCCACAGGGGCTGCAGAATGGCAAAGATCGCTTGCTGTTCCTTCCTCTGGTAGCTTTGTCCCAGAAGGGTACCTGCCAGATGTCAGCCAGAGCTCTCCTGTATGAGTCACTCCCAGTCAGGATAAACGGAGGTCAGGGAGCCACTTGAACAGGTAGTCTGTCTCTTATCAGAGCTCAAGTGATGTGAGGGGAGCTCCATTGGTTCCTCCAGAGCTGCTGGGCAGGGATGTTTAGGTCTGCTGAAGCGGGACCCACACTGCCCCTTTCCCAGGTGCTCTGTCCCAGGAAGGTGGGGCTTTATTTATATGTCCCTGACAGGCTGCTGCCTTTTTTCAGAGATGCACTACTCAGCAAGAAGTAAGTCTAGTCACAGTTTGCCTGCAGAGGCCTTGCTGGGCTGCTGTGGGCTCCACCCAGTTGCTGTGTGGACTTCCCAGCAACTCTATTTACACGGGCGAGTTTAGAACTACCTACCCGAGCCTCAGTAGTGGTGGATGCCCCTCCCAACACCAAACTCAAACGTCCCAGGTTGAGCTCAGACTGCTGTGCTGCCTTGAGAATTTCAAGCCAGTGGATCTTGGCTTGCTGGGTTTTGTGGGGGTGGGACCTACTGAGCTAGATCACTTGGTTCCCTGGCCTCAGCCCCCTCTGTTTCAGGGGAATGAGTGGTTCAGCCCCCCAGTTTTGTGCTGGACACTGGGGCACTGGTGTTGTAGGCACCAGAAGGAATCTCCTGGTCTGCAGGTTGTGGATACCATGGGAAAAGCGCAGTTTCTGAACCAGAGTGCCTGGAAAAGTCCCTAATGGCTTCCCTTGGCTAGGAGAGGGAGTTCTCCGACCCCTTGTGCTTCCCAGGTGAGGCAATGCAACACCCTGCTTCAGTTTGCCCTCCTTGGGCTCCTCCCACTGTCTAACCATTCCCAATGAGATGAACCTGGTACCTCAGTTGGAAATGTGGAGATCACTCATCTTCTGGATCATTCTTACTGGGAGCTGCAGACTGGAGCTGTTCCTATTCAGCCATCTTGGCAGAAGTCCAGAGTATTGTTACCATTCTTAGGCTTAGAAGGCAGAGTGTCTGAGTCAGGATTCTGTCGTGTATAATGGATCACACTCTCTTTGGCTTAGGCAGAAAGGTGTTAAATGGCTTGCAGAATTGTTGGGAAGGCTGAGCTTCCAGGAGCAGTTCCCAAAGTCTGTACACAGAACTGGATCACCAGGGAACCTGCTCCCTCCACTAGAACAGGAGCCTTAACTTCAGAAAGCTGCCTGCTCAGTTGGAAAGCTACCACCACAGTTGCCATCACCAGAGCATCTTGTCTCTGCTACAGTATCTGTCCACATAGTGAACACCCTCTGTCCTGCTCATCTAACTCAGATCCCACTCCAGGTCTTGCCTAAGTCCTTCTGATTGGTGGAACTTGAATCACACCCAAAATCCCAGCTTCAGGAGAGCTGTGAGATTTCATCTTTCCAAACTCTGTGCTGCATGGAGTTTGGAGCACATGTCAGCAAGCCAATCCACTGCATTCACCATTGACAGTAAGCGAAATAAATATGATCAATAACATTTGCATTTTTTTTTCACAAAAAAAATGCACAATTTGCAGAGTAGCCATAAGTCACTCTGCATATAAAAATATTATTTCTGACCATTTCCCAAGAAAACAGCTCTTCTAAAAATTGAGAGCAATGCCTACATTATTTTGTAAAGATGCAAACTGTTAGAGAAAACAGGATGTTAAATTTAGAATTCCCTTCCAGCTTCCTTTATTTTCTTCATGTCAGTTCTATTTTCTCTGTGTCTTTTTCTCCCATGGGGATGTCCTCCACCTTTTCAATCTGATTTGCTCTTTGCCGTGCAGACCTGTGGATGAAGAGCTGGAGTCCTCCGAGGTCGATGCTGCTGGCCGGTGGCCTGGTGTCTCTGTTAACAGAACGTCTCCAACACCCCCAGAGTCTGCAACCACCGTTAGGTCACTTATCAAGTCATTTGACTTGGGACGCTCAGGTATTTAATCATTTTTTCTATAAGCAAAGCTCCAAATTCAAATTTTGGCCTGACATTTGATGTGTCTACTCTCTCTACACCCTGGCCCTACATTGCTACAACCACATGGGTGCTTTCCAGGTCCTACCACGTGCAGCCACTGCATGCAGGAGCCTCATTGAGGCTCCAGGGAGGCACCGATGGAGAGCTTGGTACATGAATAACACAAATGTGGCCTCTTCCTCTCTGCCTCTTCTGCCCCTCCAGTTCCTGCCTTGCTACCTTTCTTTTCTGCCTCTCATAGCCATTAAATTCAGGTGCTACTATTAGCCTTTTTGCCATCTCATGAGAATCATAAAGGTCAGCTAGAGACTTCATCCCCTGGGAAATGAGACATCACATCTGTCCACCTGGCCATCTTGTAATCCCCCAGCCATCCTCATCTTGCAACCTGCTTGACATTTTTCTACCTGGTCTTGTACATGAGCACCTGTGCTAATCTGTCACTTTTGATCTAGGCGTGTTCCCAGCTTTTCCTGATATTGTTTGATGGACTCGCAGTTCCCCTTTAGTCATGCTTATCTTCCTATATGAGAAAGATTCTATACTTCATACATAAACATAGCCATAGAAGAAACAGAATGTGTATCTCTCCCCAATAACAATATCTGTCTTCCCCAGACTGCAACAGTCATGCCATTGTATTGGGAGACTGTAGTAAAAGTTAATTCTAGGATGTACCTGGTTGTCTCTGCTAAAATTATTTGCACCTAAATTTGATTAAGACTAGACTCTACATATTCAAAGACATGAAAGCCTTTCATGTCTGTGAAGACTGGAAATGAATGAACAGTAACAATTTGTACAGGAACTTTTCTTTTCCTTCCTTTCCTAGGCACCTCATTATTTACACATTTTCTTTTTGCTCAGCTATCCTGTATCTAAGTCTGACCTCCACTCAGCTAACTCCTCCCTTCTTGTTTCCCCAATTCAGCTCTAGACCAGAAAAGAAAAGGATAATAGAGTAAATATTTCACTAAACAGAGATACTCCTGCAGCCACCAAGAAAAGTAGTGAGAAATCAGGAACTATCAGCTATTTTGAAGTGCAACAACATATAAATGTTCCCATGTTTTTTCTTGGCAGGTGGAGCTGGACAGAATATTTCTGTCCATAAGACCCCCAGAAGTCCCCTAAGTGGGATACCAGTGAGGACTGCTCCAGCAGCTGCTGTCTCTCCAATGCAGGTAGATGAGCCCCAGAAATAATCACTGCTTATGGTTTGCTCTGTATCCCTCTAGATGGTTTTCTTTACACTTAGTAGTGTCTGTGTATGTATGTGTCTGTGTGTAGGGTGTGTGTTTTGTAAATTGGATTACACTATGCATTATTCCAATACTTATCTCACTTTATTGTCAGAATATAAGCTTCATGAGGTCAGAGGTTTTTGTTCATTTTGCTTGCTGTTTTGTCTCTTGTCTATAACACTGGCCGGCACATGGCCACATTATAGTAGAAGTTCAATAAATATTTGTTGAGTGAATAATATGTCAGAGATATCTTCAAATTTCAATATTTGGAGAAACAATTCTTTTTATAAAAGGTTATGTAATATGTGGTGATTTATTTAGCTACTCTTCTATGATACACCTTAGGTTTTTTCAGGTTTAACTTATTACAAAAAACATTACGGTGAAGATCCCTATTCAAACTTTTGACTACCTAAAGTGCTGCTTTTTTAAAAAGGGTATATCAAGATTCATTTGCAAATATCAGAGATCACTAGTTAAAACCAGGAGATCAGTAGTTAAGCAGAAAGGAATTTAATACAGGGCTTTTGGTACTGGGAGGGCTTGAGAAAGCTCTAGGCTGTACTGAGCTTCCAGGAAAGGTTCCCAGAGCATCTGAAAGTTGGCCCATTAAAGGAGCTTCTGTCTCTAGGTGCTTACCCAGGACTGCCACTGCTGCCCAAGATCAAGGATCAGCCTTAGGACAACAGTGCCACAGGTGCAGTCCATGCCAGCAAAGCAGGCTCTGTGCCTGCCTCATACTGCCCAGAAAACAGTGGAACAGACCCTAGAACCTCTGCTCCCCTGCCAAAGAGCAGCCAATGCCTTTCCAGTGATTTTTACCAGGAGAAGCTGCAGAAGGGATTTTACACTCCCTTGCACCTTCCAGATGCTCTCAGAGGCGGCCTGTTCGACAGAAGCTAGGCCACTTGATGAGCCAAGCTTTAAGGGAGTTTGGCTAGTATATATACCCTTTAGCTTCCCAGTCCCCTATAATTCAGTAAGTCACCCTACAAAGAGATGAGGATGGTGTTGAGTAAGCCCTTCTTCAGATCTTCTACAAATTGATTCCTAGTAAAGGAAAATGGAGTCCTAGAAAAGGAAATATATTTAACCTGTTCCAGCATGTTTAAAAACTTGATAGACGCATTGCCCTTCAGTTTGCCCTCCCACTCACAGTACTGTTTTCCCAGAATTTTGACACTGTTTATAAAGTTTGAAGATCGTGTAAATGAGCAATAATATCTAGCTTTACTTTATCAGTAAGGTTAAGCACTTCTTCATATGTTTATAGGCCATTTATCTTTTGTATGTATGTATGGAAACATGCATACTTTGCCTGGTTTTCTTTTGAAGTGTCAAGTCCTTTTCTAGTTTGTAAGAAATCTTGATATATTGTGCATTTTTCATATGTAATCTTTTACTGAAGAGAAATTTTACATTTTTGTGTTGTGTTTTCTTTTAAGATTTTGTTTTGTTTCCTGCCTTAAAATGTCTTTCTAGCTATTCGATTATTAAAATAGTCTCCGTAAATATCTTAAGCAAGTCTTTTGTTTGTTCAGTCTTAAAACCTATAAAAACATGGGTTTGGATTTAGATGTTCTTCCCCTATCTTAACTGCCTTCTGGAAGCAGAAGTAAATACTGTCTGGCAGACAATTACATCATCTAGATCCTTAAAATCATAACCACATTTTAAAACGTACAATGTCGTGTAGTAACTTTTACAAATACCAGATATGGCTGGGCACGGTGGCTCACTCCTGTAATCCTAGCACTTTGGGAGGCCAAGGTGGGCAGATCACAAGGTCAGGAGTTTGAGATCAGCCTGATCAACGTGGTGAAAGCTTGTCTCTACTAAAAATACAAAATTAGCTGGGCGTGGTGGTGCTGCTCAGGAGGCTGAGGCAGGAAAATTGCTTGAACCCAAATGTTGAAAAACCAAGAGAAAAATAGACAATGGAAACAGACACAGAAGATTTAGATATTGATATTATTAGACATAGACCCTAAAACAAAAAAATTAATACAGTCAACAAAATAAGAGATAAGGTGAAGAATTTTCACAGAAAACCAGAGTCTGTAATAAAAGAATCCATTAGAGATTTCAAGAGAGGCTTAAAGAACTGAAGACAAGTCAGTAGAAACATCTGAACTGAAGCACAGAGAAAAATGATAGGAAATAGAGAAAAGGAAACAAGAAACATATGGGATGAAGCAAGAAGGTCTCATGTGTAATTGGAGTCCCCAAAAGGTGGGAAAAGGGCAGAAGCAATATTGGAAGGCATAATGACCAAGAATTTCCAAAACTGGTAAAAGATGTCAAGCCCACATTCAAGAAACAATATGAACTCCAAGTGAAATAAGTACAAAGAAAACCACCTAGACACATTAGGTTAAAATTGCTGGATATTAAAGAGAAAGCATCCTAAAAGCACACAAAAGAAAAAAGACACCTCAGTGTCAAAGGATCAAGAGCAAAACTGTCATCTTTCTTCTCAACAAAAATGATGGAAGCCCTGAAGACAGTGCAGTGGCATCTGCAAAATGCTGAAAGAAAACACCCGCTTTCCTTTACCTGGTGAAAATAACCTTCAGTATACTCTACCTGGTGAAAATACCCTTCAAAGGTGAACACAAAAGACAGATGCTTTCAGTCTGACACAACCAGATTTTTGTTTTACTGGGATACTTACAATGAAAAGACTAAAGGAGTTCTGCATGGAGTTTGTTCTTTTAAAGGACAATTAAAATTCAAAACATCTGAAAAGGCTAATGCATAAATTACATGTATCAGGAATTTTTAAATGGATACATCACTAAAGATCTCATAATTATTAAAGCAAAAGAAAGAGAATATTATAGATTACTAGCTTGTGCTATAAATTAGAAAATATTGATGAAATGGTCAAAATCTTAGGAAACTGTAACTTACTGAACTTACATAGGAAAAAGTAGAAAATCTCTCAATCATCTGTAAGTTACATCTTTTCCTTAAAGGAAATGCCAGGTCCTCATGGCTTCACCATGAAACCTCTCAAACATTTAAGGAAGCAATAACATCTTCCTTAGTAAATTCAGAGACTAGAAAAGAAGTTAGCATAGCTTCGATCCCTAATACTTGCAAGAATATTATTAGACAGAAAATTAAAAGGTCAGTCTTTCTCATGAATCTCTTTGCAAAAATCCTGAACAAAATCTTGGAAAACCTTTTTCAGAAATACATGAAAAAGATCATGTCATGTCGGGTTTATTCCAGGAATGCAAGGTGATTTTAACTATTGAAGCCAACCACAGGAATTCACCAGATTAACAAAGGTGTAAAAAGAATATGGTCGGCTGGGTGCAGTGGCTCACACCTGTAATCCTGGCACTTTGGGAGGCCAAGGTAGGCGGATCACTGGAGGCCAGGAGTTCAAGACCAGTCTGGTCACCATGGTGAAACCCTATCTCTACTAAAAATACAAAAAATTAGCTGGGTGTGGTGGCACACCCCTGTAACCCCAGCTACTCGGGAGGCAGGAGAGTCACTTGAACCCAGGAGGCGGAGGCTGCAGTGAGCTGAGGTCATGCCACTGCACTCCTGGGCAACAGAGCAAGATTCTGTCTCAAAATATATGTGTGTGTATATATATATATATATAATATATATATATATATATATATATATATCTTAGTAGGTGGCACAAAAATGTATTTAATAAAGATTAATATCTTTCTTGATGGAAATTCTTTAAAAACTAGGAATAGAAGGGAAATTCTTTAATATGATAAAAGGTCTCTATTATGTATTTACAGCAAACATACTTAATGGTAAAATATTGCCACAAGATTGTGAATGGGATAGGAATGCCCCATATTGTTACTTTTGTTCAGCCAACTTCAAAAGCAAATTTAAAACTACTTTTGAAAACTGTATACAACCATTATATTTTTGTGGGATGTGGGAACATGGTATTGTGTCTAATGTGATACGAAGTAGGCCGGGCGTGGTGGCTCACGCCTGTAATCCCAGCACTTTGGGAGGCCGAGGTGGGCGGATCATGAGGTCAGGCGATTGAGACCATCTTGGCCAACATGGTGAAACCCCGTCTCTACAAAAAATACAAAAATTAGCCGGGTGTGGTGGCACATGCCTGTAGTCCCAGCTACTCGGGAAGCTGAGGCAGGATAATTGCTTGAACCCAGGAGGCAGAGGTTGCTGTAGGCTGAGATCGCGCCACTGCACTACAGTCTGGGTGATAGTGTGCAACTCTTGTCTCAAAAAAGAAAAGTGATATGAAGTAGAGCCTCTAAGAAAAAGAATGTTCTGGAAAGCCTCAGAATGGCCCTACACAGACAAATATACCAGGATGTTCATTGCAGTATTGTTCCTTATGCTAATATCAATATCAATAGAGAATCACTAAAATAAATTATGGTAATGAAAATAGCTAAGATCTACTGAATGCTTACCATGTGCTGGGCTGTGTTTTGATTGTTCTTACTGGATTTAACTCATTTAATCCTCCCATAACTCTCTGCAGTAAGTACTTTTAGTATCATTGCCATTTTACAGATAAAATAAGGTAGAGAATGAAGTAACCCAGAGTCTCACAGGTGAGTGGTGCCATCTGGCCCCAGAGCCATGTGCTTGGCCTCTTGTGGCACTTCTCATGGGAAGCTGCCAACATGGTGGGTGATGGTGGGTAGAGAATGACATCCAAGATACAGTAAGTAAAAGAAACAAATTGGTATACAAAACAATGTAATGCTATAACATTTGTGTTTTTAGAAAAACAGACTTTTTTTTCAAGGTTTTTCCTTGAATAATATCATGCTTACTTGCATTCTGAAATGCTTTTTTAAATGACAGTAAAAAAAATACAACATGAAATCTACCCTCTTAACAAATTTTTAAATATTATCAATTAGAAGCACAATATTGTATGGCAGGTTTCTAGAATTTTTTTTGAATAATTTCAACTTTTATTTCAAATTCAGGATGTACATGTGCAGATTTGTTACATGGATATATTGTGGGATGCTGAGGTTTGGGGTATGACTGATCTCATCACCCAAGTAGTAAGCATAGTACCCAATAGTTTTTCAATCCTTGCTTCTCCCTCCTCTGGCCCTGCCCAGTATCTGTTGTTACCATAATTCTGTCCTCTAGAACTTTTTTGTCTTGCCTGGCTGAAACTCTGTACCCACAGAACACTCCCACTTCCCCTCTCTGAGGCCTCTAGGAGCCACCACTCCACTGTCTGCTTCTGTGATTTTGACTACTTTAGATTCCTAGCGAACGTGGAGTTATGCCACACTTGTCCTTCAGTGACTGGAGTATTTCACTTAGCGTAATGTCTCCAATACTCATTTATGTTGTAGCATGGGACAGGATTTCCTTCTTTTTTAAGGCTGAATAATACTCCATTGTATATTATATACCACATTTCCTTCATGCATTCATCTGGTGGTGGACACTTAGGTTGCTTCCACCTCTTGGCAGTTGTGAGTCATGCTGCAATGAACATGAGGGTGCAAATATCTTTTTGAGATCCTGTTTTCAATTTTCTTGGATAAATACCTAGAAGTGGCATTGCTGAATCATTTGATAGTACTATTTTTAATTTCTTGAGGAATCCTCCATACTGTTTTCCGTAATGGCTGCACCATTGTACATTCCCACCTACAGTACACAGGAGTTTCATTTTCTCCACCTCCTCACCAACACTTGTGATTTTTCTGTTTTTTTAATGATGGCCTTCCTAATAGATGTGAGGTGGCGTGTCACTGTAGTTTTGGTTTGCATTTCCCTGATGATTAGTGATGTTGAGTATCTTTTCATATACCTATTGGCAGCTAAAAAAATACTTTTACACATGTCCTTGAATATACGTAGAACATTCCAGGAAAGATATTCACAAAGCCAATTAATAATGATTACCCTTGGAGAGAAGAACTGTGGGATGGGAAGGAAAAGGAGACTTTCTCTTCACTATTTGTCCTTTTTATTGCTTTTGAGGATTGTCTATTTGCATGTATTGCCTATTCAAATAAATGAGTTAATTATAAACCCCCCTGCTTATTCCACTGTGTTTAAGAACTATTGCACACCCACCTATACCTGTGTTTGTGCTATTCTTGATGTTATGAGCTCACCATGCTGGTGTTCCCCTGCTTTTTACAGAGGCATTCAACTTACAGCGCTATGCAGCCAGCCAGCAGAGGGGTGACTCAACGCTTGGACCTTCCCGACCTTCCCCTGTCAGGTAAGTTATGTAAACATGAAGAACTGTTTACTTATCTTTCCGTGCAGTTAACTTTTCTTCTTTTTTTTTTGCATGAAACTGAGCTTAGAAAAATAATCAGTGGCATTTCTTTCAGGTTATTTCAACCCCTGAATGTATATGTTATGGATGTTAGATGCAGCAGTGCAGCTGACAAAAGGAGAAAGTGTCTGTCTCCTGCCAGCTGCACTTCTCAGTGCCCTTGCGCGAGGGAGACAGGCCCAACTTTGTTGTTTTCTTTTTCTTTTTTAGAGACATGGTCTTGCTTTGTTGCCCAGTCTGGTCTTAAACTCCTGGCCTCAGCTGATCCTCCTGCCTCAGCCTCCCACAGTGCTAGGATTATAGGTGTGAGCCACTGTGCCTGGCCTGTTGTTTTTTAAGTGAATCTCAAGAGCATATTTTCTAATCTTTAAAAAGTAACTAATATAAGGGGAAAAATCTTACCTGATTTTGAATTTGTCTGCTACTTCCACAATTCTCAAAAGTTGCCTCTTTAAAGCTATTTGTCTTTTGGTGTAGTCCTCTTCCTCTTGCTACACCGTGTGTGTGTTGTGTGTGTGTGCACGTGTGTGTGTATTTTTTTGTTTGTTTTGTATTAACTCAAATTTTGGTTGTAAAGTGGAGGTTGCATTCAGCAGTCCCCACTCATCATCACATTTGGGTTTGCACTACATCTCCTGTGTCACAGGCTTATGTGAAGCAGCCATCAAGAGGGGACCCAGGAGCAGGGACGTGTGGGTTTGAGTCTCATCACTGCTGTTCAGCCTGGCTTGGCCCCATCACCCCACCTCTCTGTGCTTTTGTCTCCTCATCTCTAAAATGGAAATAATCCTGTCTACCTCATTGGATCATATCAAGGATTGAGTTAGCATGTTAAAGTGCCTAGAATATGCTGGGCTCGTGGTGAGTGCTGTGGAAGTGTTTGCTGTGCACATCTCACCTGTTCTTCTCTGCTGACCCAGTTTACCTGCCCAGAACTAAAAGGACAACAGCACTTGAGCCTAGTGGGAAGTTCAGGTTGTCCAGAATTTGGGCCTTAGAACCTATGTATGTGTCTATGCGGTCACTGTTAGGAAATAAAAAAGTAAAAAAGAACACGAAATGAACTGTTTATGGGTGCCAGCAGGAAGGATAGAAAGCCAAAAGTCTGCATCACATGGACAAAAATCGTTTGGTTTCTAAGCATAAAATAAAATTTCTACAACTGTACTTCCTTTAGATCTTGGTAAAGCACAATCCAGCTTGTTCTTAAAATAGTTGTTTCTATAAAGGAACTTTCCCTCTGAATAATCTTCTTTGCTTTTTCATGGAATTAAGTAAACATTTTAGAGTTGGATAAACACTGACAATTGAGAATTTAAAGATGATCCCGGCCCATTCCTTGAATTTTACATGGGAGAGATTCAGGCCCTACAGAGATTGAGTGACTTATTAAGGCTGCAGTGATTTTGGGTGGCTCTCCGGCCAGGAAGTCTCCTGATTCTTTCTACCATGTGCTTCTTGGTGCTGAGGCTGGTGATTTCTAAAGAAGTGATGATAGTTTATGTGGGACTCCAAGTCATGATAATGACTTCCCAGCAGGAGGAAATGAAAACCAAAGGCCGATGTAAAGTCAAGAGTGTAAGAACAAACAGATGGAGTTCAGTGGAGGTAGAGAAATAAGAGAGTCTGCGCTGCAGGAGACCAGGCCTGAGTGTCCCGTGCTAGGAGGGGAGTGGAGGATGCCAAAGCACAGCGGGACACCCACTTGGCTCACAGTTACCGCTGTGCAGCACAGAAGAGGGAATAACTAGATTATATGCATAGTGCTAGGTGTGGGGTTTTTGAAAAATTGTGTTAAATGACACATAATATAACATTTACCATCTCAACCGTTTTTTAAGTGTACTAGGTAAGCCTTTGGTAGATAATATTTGTGTCTTCTCTGTTCCACTAGCCTTAACGTTTCCTGTTGTGTAGAGACACCATTCTTTTTGGTTTTCTTTGAGACAGAGTCTTGCTCTCACATAGGCGGGAGTGCTGTGGCATTATCATAGCTCACTACAGCCTCAAACTTCTGGTCTCAAGTGATCATCCTGCTTCAGCTTTCAAGTGGCTGGGACTAGAGGTGCATGTCACCATGCCTGGCTAATTACAAAAATAATTTGATGGGTAGAGACAGGGTCTCACAAATTTGTCCAGGCTGGCCTTGACCTCCTGGCCTCAAGCAGTCCACCTGCCTTGGCCTCCCAAAGCACTGGGGGATTACAGATGTAAGCCACCACGCCTGTCCAAGAAACCATTCTTTTAGTTTACAAGATACATACTGAACTTGAGACCACAACAGCTATTGCTCTGAAGTTACTACCTCATTGACAGCCCTCCCCACTTTGCCCCCACCAGGCACCTGTCTGCTTGGATGATTCTATTTACTGTTATTACAGCAAAGGATTGCAGTGACAATTACTTGCTTCTGGCAATCTCCAGAAATTGCTTGTCAACGTTGAGGTCATTGGAAGCTGCAGAAACTGAAGATAATGTGCTGTTCTTGTTGTTGTTATCTTTAGTGATATAAATACTGTTTTTCTCTGCTATTTAGAGCTGACTAGCCTCACTCCCAACCTTACTGCCCCTAACCGATGGCTGTGAGCTGTAAAAGGATTGTTTTCTTCTGTGACTATTCGCAGGTCATAGGGACAACTCTGGGCTCATCCTGGTCCCTGGCCTGCTATGTAGCTTTGAGCAAGGCACTTAATTCTCTGAGCTCTAGCTGCCTCTATAAATATGAACTAGACAATCTTGAAAAGTTTCTCCTTTTCTATTCTTTTATGATCCTTTAGGAAATATCAACTGGCTAGACATGGTGGTACACTCTCCTGTAGTCTCAGCTACTTGGGAGGCTGAGGCAGAGGATTACTACAGGAGGTCGAGTCCAACTCCAGCCTGGGCAACACAGCAAGACCCTGTCTCTAAAAGAGAAAAAAAGGAATATCATCTGGAGGATTCAGTCCATTTCATTACCTGTTTTGACGCAGGCTAATATGACAGCAGAAAGAAGCCTTGAAAGCATGATTTTTACTTCTTTTTTAGCAAGCAAGGCCCTATGGTCAGAATGGCCTTTTCTGTTGTAAAATAGTTTTTTTTTGGTTACCAGCTTCTTGTTTGCCTGTGATCTGATCATCATACAAGGCATTTTTCTGCCGTTACCTCTCAGATGTCTATCAATTAAAACAAAAGATATTACCTGGGGACAGGGCTGGCTTTGTTGGCACTTGCACAAGGCCCTTAGAAGAGCACATGCTTGGTGTAATACTTTGATGACATCACAGTAATTTTTGAACAAGAGGTTGATCCAGCACTAGGTCCTATAAATGATGTCGTGGTCCTGCCTGGAGAATCCATATCCCTATTGCATTTTTATTACTTCAGAAACTATATATATGTTTTTATTTGAGGATAAAATGAGAACTGTATTATATTTGAGAAGAAATATGATGGCAGTCAAGAGCTGCTGCTTCAGGAATGGCTGATTATGTGGTTGTTCCCACAGATATTCTAAAGGGAAGGACTGAAGCCCTGAAGCCGGACCCCCACCTCCGCAAGAGTCCCTCACTGGAGTCACTTAGCAGAACCCCATCTCTGGGCTTTGGGGACACGAGACTGCTGAGCGCTTCCACCAGGGCATGGAAACCACAAAGCAAACTCAGGTATCATGTTTCAAACAATAAGAAATCAGAAAAACATTGGGCTGATCACCTTTTATTCTTGCTGTTTGTCCCCATGGCCAATTTACTTCTACAAATATTTCCTGCATGAACATTACTAAGACACTGTGCCTGCCCTTGGTGAGTCTAAAAGGAGACACTGGACAGCAGTAGTATGCAAAATGGAATTAAGGGCTGTTAAAAACAATACTACATAAGAAAAGTCTTGAGAGGTTGTTAGTTGGATCAAGAAGTCTAGAGAGAATTGGCATTTCTGCCGAGGGCCCTAAAGGTACCATTACAAGCATGCTGTGGAGCAGTGTTCAGGGAATGTGGGTGGTATTGTGTGTCTGGACTAGACTATGGGCTTCCTGAGGGCAGGGACCCTGCCATACATATGCATAACAAGCTCTCTGTCAGTATTTGTTGGGTGGATGGATAGGTGAGTAGGAAATTCCAGCTGGAAGGCAGGTTGGAGCCATATTGTAATTAATCTTCATTGCTAAGGAAGAGGTTTGTGTATTATTTTGGTAAAGGACTGGGGAACTACCAAGTTTGTGGGATTTTGTTTCAGAGTTTGAGGTTGTACAGTGAGATTGTACCTGCATTTTAAGGAGATTCATCAGAAAACAGTGGCATGTAAGGATTGGAGAGGCATATGAAATCAGTGTTTATTAAGAAGGACTTTCACAAGGATGTGAAGGAGGGGTTGGCAGAGGGAGAGGATGGCAAGACCAGCAGGGTGGTCACTAAGAGCAGGTCTTTGCTTCCACACCTCTGTCACCTCCTCCCTTTTCAGTGCTCCTGGTCATCCAGGCTACAGCAAACCTTTCAGCTGCCCCTTCTCTTTCTTATGTCTTCCCTGCTTCTCTGTGTTGGTTAATCTTCTGAAGCACTGAGCACATCCTGCTGCAGATCTCACAAAAATCTCACATGACTCTGTCATCCACACTCCTAATCCTGGTCTTCTAGATGCCTCACGACTTAGCACTACCCCACCCACCTTCCAGGATGGCTCTGTTCCTCCCTCCACCTGAGCCTGTTGTAGTCCCTGCCTTTGTAATATCACATGAGAATTTCTGATTGCAAGTCTTTGTGTATAAGGTTTTAGCCTGAATCATTTTTCTTTTTTCCTTTCATACTGTAAATACTGCTTCTCCTTCAAACCTTTCTCTTTTTTTTTTTTTTTTTTTTTGCATTGTACCTTTTAATTGCATGGGTAGTTTTAAATAAATGGAGAAAGCACCTTTCAGAATCCATACTAGCAGGAAAAAAATTCCATTAAGCATTTACATGGTTAATTTCTATAATTTCACAAAAGATTTTTGATCTTACTTGAAGTATACCTGCCTGAGGTGGTTCTTTTTGCTTACAGAAGCAAACTAAAGGACCTAAAACTGGAGACAAGCCTGGATACCAAAAAGGGGGAAGAGACATGGTAAAGAACCATTAATGGATTCCATGTCTACTTCAAGACATATATAATAAGTATTTTATACGTAATATATATTTTAGGGCAAACTACCACACTTAAGATAAAAGTACAATCTTTAAAAAAAGCTGTAGTTCTCAATTACAGTTATGTATCTCAATACCTTGGACTGCTGGATGTAAAAGACAACACCTGGGGGTCATCTATGAGGTTTGAACAAATACTTTAGAGGAATTCTCTAGGACTGTATACTCTATATTTTGGCTTTCTGAATGAAGTACAACAGGCTTCTCTGCTATCCCCCAGGCAGTATAATAGTCAAGGAAAAGAGCAACAGTATTGGATCACTCCTTAGACACGAATCAACTGGGGAAAGAGTTTATTGGCAAAAGCATCCTCCCAAGAATGGTTTACAAGCGGAGAGGACATGTCACTGAAGGGAGAAAGGGAGCCCCCATATCCACAGTCACTGTAAGCATCCAGTAGGCAGGAAGATGGTTTCAGGCAGTGGCTGGATGAAAGCAGATTTGAGATACCCAGCTTTGGTATGAGGTCATCTTCTACAGGTTTTACCTTCACTGAGACAATGAATTCAGGGTGACCTTTTTCTGAGGGGCTGAGAGGTGCTTCTGCAATTTTCACTACCACATTAGCTTGGCTCTCTGTCTCAGAAGGTATCTCTAAGACTAGGGGCTTGGTATATATGTGGTCAAAACGAATTAGTTCATTAATGGCTTCTAGCTTGGCTGATTACGTCCCCACTGACAGAGAAAGGGAGGCTGATAAGAAACTAGGTCCTTCTGGGTAGACCTCTGGGAGCTCCTCCAGGCTGGCAGGCT
The DNA here is from genome assembly GCF_049354715.1 of Callithrix jacchus. Taxonomy (NCBI): domain Eukaryota; kingdom Metazoa; phylum Chordata; class Mammalia; order Primates; family Cebidae; genus Callithrix; species Callithrix jacchus. The sequence goes on from NC_133506.1 coordinate 62,988,651, forward strand.
CTGGGAAGGGCATTTGAAGACCATGACTGGGTCCAAGTTGTCCAGAATGCCTAACAGGATATCAGACTCTGAATCTGAAGAGTCAATACCGTTAGAATCCATGGGGAGATGTTCTGGAGGGGTGACAACTGGGCCTGCACCTGCTACACAGGTGCAGGTAGTCTGAGTGCTGAGGACTCAGCAGACCCGGTCACTAGCCTCACTCCATTCCCCTTGGCTTCTGCCTTCTCTTCAGCAACCAGGGCATCCATCCCCAAACGCTGTCTTAACTCCTGATTCTCAACTACAAGGCCGTGAGTTTTTTCTCGTAAAAGCTGATTTTCTAGCAAAAGTTTTTGGTTCTCTTCTGAATCTACCGCTTGCTGTTCCAGCTCTTATTCGAGCTTTCTTTCGATCTCTGGCAGCCTGAGCTGCTACTCTGTTTTTCAGTTTCCTCCTCAGCACGCACCTTTTCCTCGGGGCTCAGGTGTGTGAGCCGCTGTCGCTTCCGCACCTGGGGCGGCCCCCCGCTCGCTGCCTCCAGACTGGCCCCTCTCTGGGCCGGCACCATGAGTGGCAGGGCCTGGCCGGCTGGGGCTCCAGCAGCGGAGGCGGGCTGGACAGAAGCAGTGCTTTAGGGGTCCTGTCGGCCAGACTTGGCGCGGGGCCACCACCATAGCTAGAAACTTCGCACGGTGCGCCACCACCGCCACCACTGCCCGGCCAAGGTCAAACCTTTCATGAAGTTGTACCTAATACCTGGCACATTGACATATCCCTTCTCTGACTTTGGTGTCTACACTGTTTTGGGCGTTTAGTTTCTGTGCTGCTTTGTAGTGTAGAACAGTGTTGCACAGTACATGTCATTGCCTCCATTTATGCTATAATTTAGTGGACAGTAAATGTTTAGCTTACATTCTGGTATCTCTTCCAGCCCCTTGCATTGTGCAACACACATAGTATTTCACTTAGTAAAACTTAAGAATTGAGTAGAGATGTATCAATATACAAAATTGGCTACATTAGGAGTAATAGCTTTTGAATAAATATTATAATTACAAATATGGATATCATAGAAGGATTTATGAAAGTCTGAATTAATTCAGATCTTGTTACACCTTTGGGTATAGCATATATTTGAATCCAAATAGATGAAGTCATGTGTTTTACAGGTGCAATGTAAAGCCCCATATTATATATTGTCCTGTTTAAGCACAAGCAATTTATATAATTGAAAGAGGTTTTAAGGACCAGAATTAGTGCTATTCTGAATTGTCCTTTTCTTTATGCCAGAAATGCATACAAAAGGCTATGTATATATGAATATGCTATTCATAATTGATATTTTACCTTTCATAATGAAAGACTGATAAAGGTTAAAATTGACATTTTACCTTTCATAATAAAAAGGTAAATTAGTAAAATTCTTATTTCAATTTTACATTTATGTAATTGAGATAAACAATGGCAGGATATCTGGTGTTTCTAATATGCCCTTCCAATCTACCTTTAAAATTTGTTTACTTTTATTTTTTGGAGATGGGGTCTTGCTCTATTATCTAGGCTATAGTGGGGTGGCACAATCATAATGCACTACAACCCTGAACTCCTGGTCTCAAGCAGTCCTCCTGCCTCAGCCTCCTGAGTAGCTGTAATTACAGGTGCAGACCATTATGCACAGCTAATTATTTTATTTTTTATTTTTTTAAAGATGGGGTTTTGCTATGTTGCCCAAGCCGGTCTTGAACTCCTGGGCTGAAGCAATCTTCCTGCCTTGGCTCCTAAAATTCTGGGATTATAGATGTGAGCCACTGCTCCCAGACAATCTACCTGTTACATGTTATTTAGATATTGGTTTAGGCTTGAAAGATGTAGGGTGTGTTTTGTTTAGGTATCTTTAATTCAAATAATGTCATACTTAAGTAAACAAAGAAAAGACTAGCTGGATGAGCAACAGATGGATTTTAAAACAAAATGTAACACAACTCTCCTTAGATTTATGATAGTCAGGAAGCACAATTTAATTTTTATTTTATACGGTAAGATATAAAATAGTAATGTGACTAATTCGGCTATTCGTTAGAGTCTTGCTGGATGAAGTAGACTTTTGCTTTTCTAAAGTAGGTATTTATTTCTTGTGTATTTGAGGATTCTAAATATTAGCATCTTCTCCTAACTATGTGTCCTTTCTAACCAGTGTGGAAAGAAAAGACCCTCTGGCGGCGTTGGCCCGGGAATATGGCGGTTCCAAGCGCAATGCTCTACTGAAATGGTGCCAGAAAAAGACACAGGGTTATGCGGTAAGGGACATCAACCAACATCCAGCTGGCCTCAGACAGTAGTATCCCTTTGTCAGTACATGTTCCATATGTGCCTGTGCTTGGTGGGCTGAGAGGTGTGTAATTATCATCTTTCTGTTTTCCTAGGCAAGGCTGCCAGGGAGGGTTTGATATCTGTGTACTGCCCAAAGGCACCCAGACAGAGAGGCAAATGCAACTGAAAAACAGTCTGCACTCCACCCAGCACATGAGGCCCAAAGAGTTCTCCCAGCAAGGCTTTGTTGGAGCTTATGCCTAGGCATGAGGGAGGAAGCACAGGAGAGGGAGGATTCTCTGGCTGACTTCCTGAAATGAACTGGTAGGGATTTTTTTATTAAGCAGGAATTAAGAAGGAATTTATATCAAGGTAGGGAACGTGGGCTGGGCTGGGTAGAGCAAGTGAAGGGTAGGGGATGTGGGTCAGTTTATCTGCTGACAATGGTGGTCTTGAGTAATGAGCTAGCTGGTGTTCTGGTCAGTGGCAGCAAGGCTGGACATCAGTTGTTTAGCATTCCTTCCTGAGATGGGACATTGGCAATTTTGGTTGGATATTTTGGATTTCCTAGTGTTAGTTTCTGGAATTCTTTAAGTAAAAAAATTAAACATTCTTTTATTCTTTTAAACATTATGAGAGTGCAGAAAAACAATGCGGTTAATTTCTTTGCATGACTGCAGGTATGTCAGTGATGTAATGGTGTGGGTTTTGTGATCAGTGGGAATGCGAGAAATAATGCTGTAGTGGGGGTAAACTGAAGATAAGCGTGTCCCTGTACTGTCTCAGAAATTGGTTGATGTATTCCTGGTGGATACATACTTAAGAATGGAACTCTTGGGCCATAGGGTTGCATACAATTTAGTGGATAGTGCCAAACAGATGACTGAAGTAATTGTACACTTTCTGTCCCTCCAGCAATTAATGAGAGATTTATTTATCTGCATTCTTATCAGCACTTGGTATTGTCAGTCTTTTTACTCAAGGGCATGAGGGTAATGTGTAGTAAGTAGTGTCTCATTATGGACCTAATCAAACTCCACAGCTTCTGCACAGCAAAAGAAACGGTCATTAGAGTGAATTGGCAACCAACAGAATGGGAAAAAATTTTTGCAGTCTACCCATCTGAAACAAAGGGCTAATATCCAGAATCTACAAAGAACTAAAACAGATTTACAAGAAAAAAACAAGCCCATTCAAAAGTGGGCAAAGGATATGAACAGACACTTTACAAAAGAAGACATACATGAGGCCAACAAACATGAAAAAATGCTCATCATCACTGGTCATTAGAGAAATGTAAATTAAAACTACGTTGAGATACCATCTCACACCAGTTAGAATGGCGATCATTAAAAAATCTAGAGACAACAGATGCTGGAGAGGATGTGGAGAAATAGGAACACTGTTACACTGTTGGTGGGAGTGTAAATTAGTTCAACCATTGTGGAAGACAGTGTGGCGATTCCTCAAGGACCTAGAAACAAAAATTCCATTTGACCCAGCAATCCCATTACTGGGTATATATCCAAAGGATTATAAATCATTCTTCTATAAGGACACATACACACGAATGTTCATTGCAGCACTGTTCACAATAGCAAAGACCTGGAACCAACCCAAATGCCCATTGATGATAGACTGGACAGGGAAAATGTGGCACATATACACCATGGAAGAATAATAATCCATCAAAAACGATGAGTTTGTGTCCTTTGTAGGGACATGTATGAACCTGGAAACCATCATTCTCAGCAAACTGACACAAGAACAGAAAATCAAACACCACATGCTCTCACTCATAGTTGGGTGTTGAACATTGAGAACACATGGACACAGGGAGGGGAGCATTACACACCGGGGTCTGTTGGGGGGAAATAGGGGAGGGACAGTAGAGGGTGAGGAGTTGGGGAGAAATAGCGTGGGGAGAAATGCTAGATATAGGTGATGGGGAGGAAGGCAGCAAATAACACCGCCATGTGTATACCTATGCAACTATCTTGCATGTTATTCAAATGTACCCCAAAACCTAAAATGCAATTTAAAAAAGGTATTTATATCCTAGGAAAAGTTAATTTGCAATTAATAACTAGCATTTCTCTGTGTAAAATAATCAGCAAGTTTCTTTCTGTTTTTGCTCCACTTTTTCTCCCAAAAAGTCTTGTATATAAATTCTAAATGTTAGTGTTCAGAGTGGACACCACACTCCAGCCCCTTAAGACAATCAAGGTCCTTCCCTCTTCCCCACTCTCCCTCCCCCTCCCCATCTCCCCCCTCCCCCTCCCTCTCCCCCCTCCCCCTCTCCCCCCTCCCCCTCCCCCTCTCCCTCTCCCCCCTCCCTCCCTCCCTTCCTTTCTTCCTTTTTTTTTGATAGAGTCTCACTCTAGCACCCAGGCTGGAGTGAAGTGATGTGATCATGGCTCACTGTAGCCCCAACCTGCCCAGACTCAAAGGATTCTCACACCTCAGCCTCCCAGTAGCTGGCATTACAGGCATGCACCAACATGCCCAGCTAATCTTTACATTTTTTGTAGAGACAGGGTCCCATCATGTTGCCCAGGCTAGTCTTGAAATCCTGGGCTCAAGCAACTCCTGACTCAGCCTCTCAAAGTGCTGGGATTACAGATGCAAGCCATTGTATATAACCTTCTTTTTTTTTTTTTAGAGACCAGAGTCTAGCTCTGTTGCCCAGGCTGGAGTGCAATGGTGTGATCTCGGCTCACTGCATCCTCCACCTCCCAAGTTCAAGCAATTCTCCTACCTCAGTCTCCCGAGTAGCTGAGATTACAGGCACCTGCCATCACACCCAGCTAATTTTTATATTCTTAGCAGAGAAAGGGTTTCACCCTGTTGGCCAGGCTGGTCTTGAACTCCTGACCTCATGATCCGTCAGCCTCAGCCTCCCAAAGTGTGGTGATTATAAGCGCGAACCACTGTGCCTGGCCATGACCTCCTTTTTAATCGAGGTATAACATACATGTGTACATAGGGATGTCCACAAAATGACCCAGGTCTAGAAGGCACAGTTTCAGTCCCCCAGAATCCTCTTCATTTTCCCCTGGTTACCAGATTCCACTCAAGGATAACAATGATGGAATGAATATCAAGGAAAATACCTGAAGATATAGCCTATAGCCTATAGAATACCTGCTTTTTATTTTCTTCTCATTGTTCTTTTGATGAACCCCTGAGTCTCAGATGAGTGGTCCTTGGGAAAGGACCTTAGTGTATTAACATTCCTGGGGTAGTCTGTGTTTCTTCTTAGTTTTGGCTGCTTCTGTGAGCATTGAGGACTGTTGCCCAGCAGCTTACCCAGATTTCACCTCCCTTTCCTCTAAGGACTGAGCCACCTCTAATGATCCTGTGAACAAAAATGAGGCTTTTCACCCCCATCCAGGGGTAGGTCCTGGAGTGAGTCCTCAGCTTGCTTCCTAGGGTGCCCAGGACTGGCCCAGCCACCCTTCCCCAACAAACTGCAGTTTTTCTGCCTGGTGCCCAGTACATTGGCCCTGCCCACATTAGTACATTGCTGCCATGGCTTCCTTGACCTCTCTGGTCACTGCAGTGGGCCTAGATCTTAACCTACCTACCTGGTACCCACAGAACCTGCCTAGCTCCTGGCTGCCTAGGGCTGGATTCATTTTTAGTCCAGGAAATCGGTCCCCCATAGCCTGGTGAATGATGGCATGATCCCATCACTGCTGCCTGCTCCTTCCCCCACCCCCTGAACCAGCCCCCAGGCCTCAAGCTGCAGGAGCTCCTGGAGACTGTGCTAGCCCAGAGGAAGTCCTGGCTCCTGGAGGACTGACCCCCTTAATGCTCTATGAGGTCATTGACTGCCATCCTCAGCCTCCCCTAGCCTCACCTGGGCTCTGCTGATGAGGGTGCAGCACACCACATAGCTCATAGCCTCTGTATGTGGTCCACAGGGGAACAGTAATTTAAGTGACGTGCCTTTTCCAGAATGATCTGAGAGCTCTGATAAAGCATAACTCAATTCGTCTCTTTTCTGCAATTCATCTTCCATCCATGTGGAAAGTGTGAACGATATCAGTTGTGCCATATCACGTCGACAGACCCCTTGCTCCTGAAAATATACCTTAGAGCTCACAAAAGCACACCCTAGTGACTGGAAAGGAAGCCACTTTTGTTCTAAGAACAGCAGCAGAGCAGCCTTTGAGATGCTCTGCAGGTTGCTGCTTGGCCTCACATCCGAGATGTCCTAAGTGCACATAGCTTTTTTTTGTTTATTTCTAAGAAACCTTTATTATTATAGTTCTTTTTTAAAATCAACTTTTATTTTAAGTTCCAGGGTACATGTGCAGGATGTGCAGGTTTGTTACATAGATAAATGTGTGCCATGGTGGTTTGCCACACAGATCAACCCATCACCTAGGTATTAAGCTCAGCATGCATTAGCAATGCTCCCCCTGGCCCCCCAGCAGGCCTCAGTGTGTCTTGTTTCCCTCTATGTCTTCTTATATAGTCATCCTTCACCTCCCACTTATAAGCGAGAACATACGGTGTTTGGTTTTCTGTTTCTGCACTAGTTTGCTGAGGATAACTGCTTCCAGCTCCATCCATGTCCTTGCAAAGGATATGATCTTGTTTTTTTTATGGCTGCATAGTATTACATGGTTTATATGTACCGCATTTTCTTTATTCAGTCTGTCATTGATGGGCATTTGGGTTGGTTCCATGACTTTGCTATTGTGAATGGTGCTGTAGTGAACATATGCTTGCATATATCTTTATAATAAGAGGATTTGTATTCCTTTGGGTATATATCCAGTAATAGGATTGTTGGGTCAAATGATTGCTGCTTCTGGATCTTTGAGGACTACAAGGAACTTAAACAAATTTACAAGAAAAAAACAAACATCCACATTAAAAAGTGTGGAGGCAGCAAACCACCTTGCCATGTATGTACCTATGCAACAATCCTGCATGATCTGCATATGTACCCCAGAACCTAAAGTACAATAAAAAAAAAAAAGTGGGCAAAGGACATGAACAGACACTTCAAAAAAGAAGACATTTTTGTAGCCAACGAACATATGAAAAAAGTTCAACATCACTGATCATTAGAGAAATGCAAAGCAAAACTACAGCAAGATACCATCTGACACCAGCTGGAATGGCAATTATTAAAAAGTCTAGAAACAACAGTTGCTGGTGAGGTTGCTGAGAAAAAATGAACAATTTTTTTTTGAGATGGTGTATTAGTCCATTTTCACACTGCTGATAAAGACATACCTGAGACTGAGAAGAAAAAGAGGTTTCATTGGACTTAGAGTTCCACATGGCTGGGGAGGCCTCAGAATCATGACAGGAGGCCAAAGGCACTTCTTACATGGCAGTGGCAGCAAGAAAAAAGAGGAAAGAAACAAAGTGGGAACCCCTGATAAATCCATGCGGTCTTGTGAGACTTATTCACTATCATGAGAATAGCATGAGAAAGGCCGGCCCCCATGAGTCAATTATCTCCCACTGGGTCCCTTCCACAACACTTGGGAATTCTGGGAGATACAATTCAAATTGAGATTTGGGTGAGGACACAGCCAAACTATACCAGATGGAGTCTTGCTCTGATGCCCAGGCTGGAGCAGGGGTGTGATCTTGGCTCACTGCCACCTCCACCTCCCGGGTTCAAGTGATTCTCCTGCCTCAGCCCCCTGAGTAGCTGGGACTAAAAGTACACACCACCAAGCCCAGCTAATTTTTGGTATTTTTAGTAGAAATGAGGTTTCACTATGTTGGCCAGGCTGGTCTCAAACTCCTGGCCTCAAGTGATCTGCCTGCCTAGGCCTCCCAAAAAGTGCTGGGTTTACATGCATGAGCCACCATGCATGGCCAAAAAAGGAACACTTTTACACTGTTGGTGGGAATATAAATCAGTTCAACCATTGTGGATGACAGTGCATGCTGCTTTGAATTGTCCCCCAGCTGCACTGGACTGGGAGTTGCTGGCACTCCTGATGTTCAGCTAGAATTAGAGATGAGTTCAGATGGTACCAAGGGGACTTGGTTGGGGTTGTTACACTCCGAGATGAAAGGGAACATCTTTATTTGGGAGTATAACGTTCTTGGAATAAGTGTTATGTTGCAAACCATAGCTGGGTAGCCTCCACCTCTGCCACCATTAGCTGAGTTGAGGCAGGGAAACCTTGTTTGTAGGGAAGAAGAGTGTTTCCTGACCATGGGCTTGGGCTTGTCTACCTGACTAGATTTGGACTTTTTATAATGATTGTTTTTTAAGGTAGCACACTCTCCTTTCTCCTGTGTTGTTTCTGTGTGGTCTCACTGCTTCAGTGCCAAGGTCTGCATTCAAATATGCCTGAGCCCCCAGACCAGACACCAGTGCAGTCTGTCCTGAGGCACTGGGCTCTCAGTGCTCTTCTGTGGGTTTCAGTCATTCTGTTTGGTTTTTCAGTCATGGCTTTGATCTTTCCAGACTTCAGTCTCAACCTATGACCCTTTCATAGTTACAGATCAAGAATTAGTGCTCACTTTGGCAGCTATACACTAAAATGGAAATGATACAGAAAAGACTGACAGGGCCCCTGTGCAAGGAAAACAAAATAACTTTTTTTTTTTTTAGACAGTGTCTCATTCTGTCACCCAGGCTGGTGTGATCATGGCTCACTGCCACCTTGAATTCCTGGGCTCCAGTGATTCTCCTACTTCATTCAGCTTCCCAAGTAGCTGCAACTACAGACATGTACCACCACACCTGCCTGATTTTGATTTTTATTTATGTTTATATTTTGAAGACAGGGTCTCACTCTATTACACTGGCTGGAGTGCAGTAGCGTGATCTCTGCTCACTGCAACCTCTGCCTCCAAGTTCAAGCAATTCTCCCACCTCAGCCTCCTGAATACAGTTACACACCACCATGCCTGGCTAATTAATGAATTTTTTTGGGTAGAGATGAGGTTTCACCATATTGGCCAGACTGGTCTCGAACTCCTAACCTGAAGTGATCTGCCTGCCTTGACTCTTGGCCCAAAAAACTATTCTTTTTTTTTTTTTTTTTTTAATTTTTTATTGCATTTTAGGTTTTGGGGTACATGAGCAGAACATGCAAGACAGTTGCATAGGTACACACATGGCAGTGTGTTTTGCTTCCTTTCTCCCCTTCACCCCCATTTGGCATTTCTCCCCAGGCTATCCCTCCCCACCTCCCCCTCCCACTGGCCCTCCCCTTTTCCCCCCAATAGACCCCAGTGTTTAGTACTCCCCTCCCTGTGTCCATGTGTTCTCATTTTTCATCACCCGCCTATGAGTGAGAATATGCGGTGTTTCATTTTCTGTTCTTGTGTCAGTTTGCTGAGGATGATGTTCTCCAGATTCATCCATGTCCCTACAAATGACACAAACTCATCATTTCTGATTGCTGCATAATATTCCATGGTGTATATGTGCCACATTTTTCCAATCCAGTCTATTATCAATGGGCATTTGGGTTGATTCCAGGTCTTTGCTATTGTAAACAGTGCTGCAATGAACATTCGTGTGCATGTGTCCTTATAGTAGAACGATTTATAGTCCTTTGGATATATACCCAGTAATGGGATTGCTGGGTCAAATGGAATTTCTATTTCTAAGGCCTTGAGGAATCGCCACACTGTCTTCCACAATGGTTGAACTAATTTACACTCCCACCAAAAGTGTAAAAGTGTTCCTTTTTCTCCACATCCTCTCCAGCATCTGTTGTCTCCAGATTTTTTAATGATCGCCATTCTAACTAGCATGAGATGGTATCTCAATGTGGTTTTGATTTGCATCTCTCTGATGACCAGTGACGATGAGCATTTTTTCATATGACTGTTGGCTTCATATATGTCTTCTTTCATAAAGTGTCTGTTCATATGCTTTTCCCACTTTTGAATGGGCTTGTTTTTTTCCTGTAAATCTGTTTGAGTTCTTTGTAAATTCTGGATATCAGCCCTTTGTCAGATGGGTAAACTGCAAAAATTTTTTCCCATTCTGTTGGTTGCCAATTCACTCTAGTGACTGTTTCTTTTGCAGTGCAGAAGTTGTGGAGTTTCATTAGGTCCCATTTGTCTATTTTGGCTTTTGTTGCCAATGCTTTTGGTGTTTTGTTCAAGAAGTCCTTGCCTACTCCTATGTCCTGGATAGTTTTGCCTAGATTTCCTTCTAGGGTTTTTATCGTGCCAGGTCTTACGTTTAAATCTTTAATCCATCTGGAGTTAATTTTAATGTAAGGTGTCAGGAAGGGGTCCAGTTTCTGCTTTCTGCACATGGCTAGCCAGTTTTCTCAACACCATTTGTTAAACAGGGAATCCTTTCCCCATTGCTTGTTTTTGTCAGGTTTATCAAAGATTGTATAGTTGTAGATATGTTGTGTTGCCTCCGATGCCTCTGTTTCGTTCCATTGGTCTATATCTCTGTTTTGGTACCAGTACCATGCTGTTTTGATTACTGTAGCCTTGTAGTATAGTTTGAAATCCGGTAGTGTGATGCCCCCCGCTGTGTTCTTTTTGCTTAGAATTGACTTGGCTATGCGGGCTCTCTTCTAGTTCCATATGAAGTTCATGGTGGTTTTTTTCCAGTTCTGTGAAGAAAGTCAATGGTAGCTTGATGCGTATAGCACTGATTCTGTAAATTACTTCGGGCAGTATAGCCATTTTCATGATATTAATTCTTCCTAACCATGAACATGGAATGTTTCTCCATCTGTTTGTGTCCTCTCTGATTTCGTTGAGCAGTGGTTTGTAGTTCTCCTTGAAGAGGTCCCTTACGTTCCTTGTGAGTTGTATTCCAATGTATTTTATTCTTTTTGTAGCAATTGTGAATGGCAGTTCGTTCTTGATTTGGCTTTCTTTAAGTCTGTTATTGGTGTAGAGGAATGCTTGTGATTTTTGCACATTGATTTTATATCCTGAGACTTTGCTGAAGTTGCTTATCAGTTTCAGGAGTTTTTGGGCTGAGGCGATGGGGTCTTCTAGGTATACTATCATGTCGTCTGCAAATAGAGACAATTTGGCTTCCACCTTTCCTATTTGAATACCCTTTATTTCTTTTTCTTGCCTGATTGCTCTGGCTAGAACTTCCAGTACTATATTGAATAGGAGTGGTGAAAGAGGGCATCCTTGTCTAGTGCCGGATTTCAAAGGGAATGCTTCCAGTTTTTGCCCATTCAGTATGATATTGGCTGTTGGTTTGTCATAAATAGCTTTTATTACTTTGAGATACGTTCCATCGATACCGAGTTTATTGAGAGTTTTTAGCATAAAGGGCTGTTGAATTTTGTCAAATGCCTTCTCTGCATCAATTGAGATAATCATGTGGTTTTTGTTTTTGGTTCTGTTTATGTGGTGAATTACGTTTATAGACTTGCGTATGTTGAACCAGCCTTGCATCCCCGGGATGAATCCTACTTGATCATGATGAATAAGTTTTTTGATTTGCTGTTACAATCGGCTTGCCAATATTTTATGAAGATTTTTGCATCTATGTTCATCATGGATATTGGCCTGAAGTTTTCTTTTCTTGTTGTGTCTCTGCCAGGTTTTGGTATCAGGATGATGTTGGTCTCATAAAATGATTTGGGAAGGATTCCCTCTTTTTGGATTATTTGGAATACTTTTAGAAGGAATGGTACCAGCTCCTCTTTGTGTGTCTGGTAGAATTCGGCTGTGAACCCGTCTGGACCTGGGCTTTTTTTGTGTGGTAGGCTCTTAATTGCTGCCTCCACTTCTGACCTTGTTATTGGTCTATTCATAGTTTCAGCTTCCTCCTGGTTTAGGCTTGGGAGGACACAGGAGTCCAGGAATTTATCCATTTCTTCCAGGTTTACTAGTTTATGTGCATAGAGTTGTTTGTAATATTCTCTGATGATAGTTTGAATTTCTGTGGAATCTGTGGTGATTTCCCCTTTATCATTTTTTATTGCATCTATTTGGTTGTTCTCTCTTTTCTTTTTAATCAATCTGGCTAGTGGTCTGTCTATTTTGTTGATCTTTTCAAAAAACCAGCTCTTGGATTTATTGATTTTTTGAAGGGTTTTTCGTGTCTCAATCTCCTTCAGTTCAGCTCTGATCTTAGTTATTTCTTGTCTTCTGCTGGTTTTGAGTTTTTTTGATCTTGCTTCTCTAGCTCTTTCAATTTTGATGATAGGGTGTCAATTTTGGATCTCTCCATTCTCCTCATATGGGCACTTATTGCTATATACTTTCCTCTAGAGACTGCTTTAAATGTGTCCCAGAGATTCTGGCATGTTGTGTCTTCGTTCTCATTGGTTTCGAAGAACTTCTTTATGTCTGTCTTCATTTCATTGTTTACCCAGTCAACATTCAAGAGCCAGTTGTTCAGTTTCCATGAAGCTGTGAGGTTCTGGGTTGGTTTCTGAATCTGAGTTCTAACTTGATTGCACTATGGTCTGAGAGGCTGTTCGTTATGATTTCAGTTGTTTTGCATTTGCTGAGCAGTGCTTTACTTCCAATTATGTGGTCAATTTTAGAGTAGGTGTGATGTGGTGCTGAGAAGAATGTATATTCTGTGGGTTTGGGGTGGAGAGTTCTGTAAATGTCTATCAGGTTTGCTTCCTCCAGGTCTGAGTTCAAGCCCTGGATATCCTTGTTGATTTTCTGTCTGGTTGATCTGTCTAATATTGACAGTGGAGTGTTAAAGTCTCCCACTATTATTGTGTGGGAGTCTAAGTCTCTTTGTAAGTCGTTAAGAACTTGCCTTATGTATCTGGGTGCTTCTGCTCTTGACAGTGTTCAATTAACCAGCATATGGGCACCTTCTTGGTTGTAGGAGATGGTGGCATTGTCAAGCTTTCAGATCCATCTGACCCACTCAAATGCTTCTGAAGATTTTGCAGATGACGAAAAATGATGTTTTGTATCAGAAATGATAGAAGATATAAGTGTGTATAAAATGTTCTCATGTTTTGGGAAAAGAAAGATTTAGCAAGGGTTAAAGTGAATTTGTGAAGGGAGGGAGGAAGGGTGAGAGGGAGAACCTGGCTGGTTTGGATGCACGAATTCCTTGGGGTGGTAGCAGTCACCAGTTCAGAGAGCAGTGCCCTCCATCCCAGAGCCTGTTCCTGGTGGGCTTGGCCTGGCCTCAGAAAACAGGGTTCTAGTTTCTTTAACTGACAAGAAGGAACCAAAGTTTCACTGCTCACTCCTCTAGAATCTGCCCTCTCCCACCCTCAGCCTCTCCTTTCACTTTTGTCCAAGACATGAATTGACCAAGCCACAGGGCCTCTTTCAGCAGGGTCTGCTTTTAGCGCTGCCAGCAGTGCTGACATCCATGCTGCGGCTGTCCTGCCTGGTGCCCTTTCCTCTCCTATCCTCACCCTCCCCTGATGGCAGTGTCCACAGCAAATGGGACATGTGCTTCAGAGGCAAATGGAGCTCGCATTCTGGCCCTGACTCTGGCACTAGAAATACTTCTTTTTGCTCTGGCTTTCTCATCTGTAAAACGGGTATAATACTAGTTACTGTGCATGGCTGTAAATGAGAAAATACGCAGTGACAGGCCTATGACAGGCACTCAGCAAATGCCACTGCCCTTCCCAGCCCACCATTTTTGGAGCTTCATATTTAAGGGACTCTTTTTTTTTGAGACAGGGTTTCACTCTGTCATGCAGGCGGGAGTGCAGTGGCATGATCTCAGCTCACTGCAAGCTCTGCGTCCAGAGCTGAAACAATATTCCTGCTTTAGCCCCCTAAGAAACTGGGACCACAGGCATTTGCTACCACACCCAGCTAATTTTTGTTCTTTTAGTAGAGATGGGATTTTGCCACGTTGGCTAGTCTGGTCTCGAACTCCTGAGCTCAAGTGATTTGCCTGCCTTGGCTACCCAGAGTGCTAGGGTTCAGCTTGAGCCACTGCACCCAGCCAAGGGACTCATACTTAAAGGACTTTCGTCTTGATCATTGAACATTCAGTTTTCTATTTGAAATGTGGCCTTTCTGTTGGAAACGATCTTGTATCCATCAGCATTGCTCTTGGGAAAGAACACTTCCAGGCAGGGCAAGTGTTTGTCCTGTGTACACAGATGCCTTGACGTCAACATAATATAAACATCAACACAGGTTTGGATATAAAGCCTGGCTTTCCTTCCTCCAGGTCAGCACTGCAAGAGATGGGTTTGGAGATAGGGTCTCGGGCAGCCTGTGCACGGCAGAGGAAGGAAGGGGGCGCCTGGGACTGGCAGGGGCCACAGTGCTCTCTGCCCTTCCCAAGGCTGGCTTGGTCCTCATTTTCACCTTCCCAGGGTTTGACGTCCATAACATCTGGTTTGAATGTTTTCAGTGAACTGGATGGGGCACCACCCCACCACTGTTTTTTTTTTTTTTGAAACAAAATCTCTCTCTGTCATGCAAGCTGGAGTGCAGTGGCTCAATCTCAGCTGACTGCAACCTCTACCTCCCAGGTGCAAGCAGTTCTCCTGCCTCAACCTCCTGAGTAGCTGGGATTATAGGCACCCACCGTCACACCAAGCTAATTTTGTATTTTTAGTAGAAATGGGGTTTCACTGTGTTGGCCAGGCTGGTCTCAAACTCCTGACCTCAGGTGATCCACCCACTTCAGCCTCCCTAACCTATAAACCTCTTCAAAAAGTGTAAAATCAAAGCACTCCCCATTTCTTCAAGAATATTCAGTTCTCATCAGGTAGCTTTTGAACTCAAAGAGACTTTGAAGCCAAAAATCCACACAATCAGCTTCCTGATGGCCCCAGCACTTAGAAGATGGGGCCCTCCCAACAAGGGCATCCTCAGGCTTTTATGTAACACTGATGCTTAGAAGCTGCTGAAAGTTGGTTGTGCTTGAGTCATGAGAGCCAAGATGAAGAGATAATTGTTATGGTTGTGTGTTGCTTTCAGCCAGATCCTCCTCGCTAGGCAAATGTAACTGCAAAGGAGACTCAGGAACACACTGTTTTCCTGAAAGCCGGTGCTTTTGGGGGACATACCGGGGTCCACCAGGGTCATCCTGGACACTGAGAAGTTTGCTAGGAAGACAGGGACAGATTCCTTGTATCTGTGTCATTCAGGTAAACCCTACACGTGACATGTGAAAACCTTCACTTTTGACCTCAGTTTCTTTACCCATAAAATTAGATATTTGACAAACCTTATTGCTAAGGGTCAGGCTAGCTTGAAATAACCCTCAAAAAATCTATAGACAAAAAGCTAAATGAGATTATAGGCTTTTTCTTTCCTAAGATGATTTGCTTCCAGAACCTCTTTACACACACTTTGAGGAGAGTTTCATAAAGCCTCCTTCTCTTATTCCATCTTAATGTCATGCCTTGTTCATCTTCACCCTTCCTCTCCTTTTCAGCCATGAATAGATTCTGATAGAAACTCCCTAAATGGCCTTCCCAGAGCAGTCAGAGAGTTAACTAATTGTAGGGTTGTATTTGGCCATCTGGGCAGAGGGAGGGAACAGTGGTCAGTGTCCACCCCGTGGGTGGGAGCCGGCACACACCACAGCTTTCCAACATTGCTGGCTTCACATTTCCCAGGACAGGGCATGAGGAGGAAGAGTTTCTCAGTGGCTTTGGGGAGACTGCAGGAAGGAACCCTAAACTTGCCCAATTCTTCTTGTCCCCAAACCTAACACAGACCTAAAACTCAGCCAAGTCTGAGCTGTGTCCCTCTTCTGCAATCCCTTGCAGGGTCCCTGCTTAAACAACCTGAGCTCCCAGCTTTAGCAGGCTTGGGATCCTGCCACTTCATTTGGGACAGACTTTGTGGATCCAGGCAAGAAAACCTTGTTGGGGTGGGCAGGTGGGTGACAGGACTGAGGATCTAAGAGGTGGGGATGCAGCAGAGCCTAGGGGCCTAGGGGACCTTCACGGGAATCTTCAGAGCCACCATCTCCATGGGCAGGAACTTAAGAGTTGGATTTTTTTTTTCATCTATTTTTTTTTTTTTTAATAGAGTCTTGCTCTGTCACCTGGGCCAGAGTGCAGTGGTACATTGTTGGCTTACTGCAACCTCCACCTCCCGGGTGCAAGCCATTCTTCTGCCTCAGCCTCCCAAGTAGCTGGGATTACAGGTGCCCACCACCATGCCTTTCTAATTTTTGTGTTTTTAGTAGAGACAGGGTTTTACCATGTTGGCTAAGCTGGTCTCAAACTCCTGACCTCAGGTGATCCATTTGCCTCAGCCTTCCAAAGTGTTGGGAATACAGGCATGAGCCACCACACCCGGCTAGAGTTGGATTTTAGTTTCCTTATCACTGTGTACCAAGCAGCTGCTGGGGGCTGCACCCATCCTGAAGGAGAAGCTCCTTTCTTCCCATGAGGCCTCATGCTCCCTGCTTGTTTCCTGTGCTGACAGGGGGATGCTGAGTAGGAAGGGTTTTCTTTTCCCCCGAGAAGCCTCCTAAATTGTGAGGAGAAGACTGTGGTAGGAAGAAGAATCCAGAGACAGCCCTGTAGGTCTTTCAGACCTTCTCATCTTGGTCTGCTTGTTGTGAATTGGGGTTATACAGAGATGGTGATGGTGGTAGTGATGGTAGTGATGATGGTGGTGGGGATGATGGTAATGGTTATGAAGGTAGTGATGATGGTGGTGATAATGATGATGGGTGATTCTTTCTTGACCAAGTAAGTCTGGGAAATGCTGGCATGTACAAAGCTAATCAGGTGGGTTAATTTGAGAATAAGGTATCTTTGAGCCTTTAATGACTCTCCTGAGGGATGGACAGAAATCTTCTACTGTTTTGAACACTGAAAGCTTTTTCTCAGTGCTATTCTAAGAATAGATTTGGGCAACACCAGGCCATTCCTGGTACCAAAATGAAATGTACTCTGAGCAAATTTGGAAGTTTATTCTTATGTTGCCTTACTGAAAAATCCAAAGATAGATTCCCAGCTTATCAGAATCCCCTCATCTGTGATACTGTACAACTTGCAATAGTATTTGATTAATGCTGCTTTTCTCTACTGCAGAACATTGACATCACCAATTTCAGCAGCAGCTGGAGTGATGGCCTGGCCTTCTGTGCTCTGCTCCACACCTACCTGCCTGCCCACATCCCCTACCAGGAGCTGAACAGTCAGGAGAAAGTAAGTCATGGCCCTGTCACCTTGGTTACCTTCTAGGAAATGCAGGGGGATTCCTAATTGATAAACCCCAGTGTAGGGGGTGCTTACAGGCCTGAAGTAGAAGTTGGGATATTGATACCAGGTACAGATAACTCCTGAATGTGTGACTACACTGTGGAACCCCATCCTCAGCAAATACTCCTCAGCTTCCCGTCTCAGGAATCTTACCTTCATGGTTTCAAGACCTTGGCCAGCATTTTTCAAAGCCTATTCCAAAGAACCAGCAAGCACCAACAAAAAGAATATCCTGCTCATATAAGTCTGGGACAATGTATATTGCTTCACATTTTTAGAGAGCATGGTGCCTATTAACGCATTAAAGACTTCAAGAAGTCCTCCATTAAGAAATCTATGTGACTGTTTAACCCAACATAGATCAGATCCACATAACCTCTTTACTTACATTTGTTTATTTTACTACAATCATCATAACAAGGGTTAGCAAATTTTCCCTGTTAAGGGCCATGTGATAGGCTCAGTGGGTCAGTTGGTCTCAGTCACAACTATTCAACTCTACCATCCGGCTAAAGATGCCATTGATTGCTTTGTAAATGAATGGGCATGGCTGTGTCCCAACAAAAGTTTATTTACAAAAACAGGCTATGAGCCAGATTTGGCCCATGGGCAGCAGTTTGCCAATTCCTGGCCTAGAACCTCCTACAAAATGTCCCACAGAGCATACTATGGAAAATGCTGTGCTGGATCCTGCTCTCAGTCACTCAAGAATCTCTTGTCAAGCATCGGGCACCACAGTAAGACAACAGTCAACAATAGAGAAGTTCTGCACCCTCATGAGGTAGGCAGACAATAAGCAAGTGGGTAGACTTATAGTAAGTAAAATTACAAATGAGCAAGGATGAGTCATCAGAGTCCAGAGAGAAACTCAGCACTGTGAGAGTGAGTGACAGGGATCACATTCAGACCATGGAGACTACAGCAGTGATGTCAAAACTGGCATCCAGGCTGGGCACAGTGGCTCACAACTATAATTTCAGTACTTTGGAAGGCTGACGTAAGTGGATCACCTGACGTCAGGAGTTCGAGACCAGCCTAGCCAACATGGTGAAACCCTGTCTCTACTAAAAATACAAAAATTAGCTGGGCGTGGTGGTACACACCTGTAATCCCACCTACTTGGGAGGCTGAGGCAGGAGAATTGCTTGAACTCGGAAGGCGGAGGTTGCAGTGTGCCAAGATCATGCCACTGCACTTCAGCCTGGGCAACAGAGCAAGACTCTATCTCAAAAAAAAAAAGAAAGAAAATATACTGGCATTGGAAGGTGGAGGAGGCAGCAGTGCAGAGCCAGGGTGACAGAGCAGTTGCAGTAAGGGAACGTGTTGGTGTTGTCACAGGCTGTGGAAGAAGGCTGATTGACTGGATGTGGTTAGGGGGGCAGAGAGGCTGTGATGATCCAGGGAAGTCAGGGAGATGAACCCCACAGCTGGGCTGACCCGAGGAGGCAGAACCCACAGAGCTTCCCCACAGCTCTGGTTTGGCCTCACTCACTAACCACGAGGGTGGTAGCAATGCAGATGGAAAGACATGGAAAGATTCAAAATATGTCTTAGATAGAATCAACTGGACTTTGTGACAGATTGGTTGTAGGGGAGGAGGAGAGGAAGGAGTCAAAGATGATGCCCTAGCATCTAGTTAGACAGGGCCATTTTCTGAGATGGGGAGGGTATAGATAAATGTTTAAAAGCTCTGTTTTGATTATCTCACATCAGGATTCAAATAAAGTCCAGAGAATGGTCATGGCAATGACAATAACTGAGCAAAGTAATTTAATTTTTTAAAGTGTTAGGATTCTCCAGAGAAGCAGAACCAAGAGAGAGAGAGAGAGAGAGAGAGAGAGAGAGAGAGAGAGAGAGAGAGAGAGAGAGAGAGAGAGAGAGTGTGTGTGTGTGTGTGTGTGTGTGTGTATGTGTATGTGTAGATGATAGAAGTTAGCAAGTCCAAAATCTGTAGGGTAAGAAGCCAGCAGGCTGGAGACTCAGGGAAGAGCTGATGCTGCAGTCCCAATGTGAAGGCCATTTGCTGGCAGAATTCCCCCTTCTTGGGTAAGGTTAGCCTTTTCTATTCAGGCCTTCAACTGATTAGATGAGCCCACACACACTAAGTGGGGTCTTTTTCTTTGCTCAGAGTCTACTACTTTAAATATTAAGCCATGCATAGGGGCTCAAAATTGCAATCCCAGCACTTTGGAAGGCTGAGAGAGGAGGATCGCTTGAGCCCAGAAGTTCAAGATCAGCGTGGGCAACATAGGGAGACCCCCATTTCTACAGAAAAAAAATTTTTTATTAGTTGGCTTGGTTGCACACATCTGAGGTCCCAACTACTTGGGAGGCTGAGGTGGGAGAATCACTTGACACTGGAGTTTGAAGCTGTGATTACACCACTGCTCTCCAGGCTGGGTGACAGAGACCCTGTCTTAAAAAAAAAAAAGGAATTCACAGAACCATTTAGAATAATATTTGGCCAAATATCTGGGTACCATGCCTATCCAAGTTGACACATGCAATTAACCATCACAGAATGTATTAAAATCTTTAAATTACTTTTCTGTGATGCTTTGTTTGTGAAGCAGGCTGGACAGGATTATTAAACATTCTAGGGGAAAGGTTGTGTTTAAATCATGTGAAGTCGGAGGTGCTGTGAAATAATGCAGGTGGCAATGGCAGGCAGGTGACTGCATAGCAAATCCAAAGCTGGGATGGGAGAACAGAGCTGGAAACACATATCTGGGGTTGTCCATGAAGAGATTCATGCCATCTAATGCAGGTTCCTGAGATGATGGGAACATTCTCTATCTACACTGCCCACGGGGCAACCACCAACCACACCTGCTCTTGAGCACTTGAAATGTGGCAAGTGTGACTGAAGACTATATCTGCTGACTAGCTCAATTGAATTACATTAAATCAAATTTTAATTTAAATAGCCACATCATGTGTGGCTGCCATGTTGGACACCATGGGCACAAATGGAATTTAAAGCCATCAGAGTGAAGGAGAGCATCTAGCCCCTTGGTCTTAGGGAAGCATAGAGAGGGAGGACCAAGGAACACACCTGGGAACCCCAGTGTTTGTCGTGGAGGTAGAAGAGGAGGACACAGCAAAGGGGACCGGAAAGGAGCAGCCAGAGAGGCGGCCTAAGTTGGGGCCACGGGCTGCAGCGGCTTCACGGGTCAAAGGTGTGATCTATGCATTCATTGATGTCTTAGTCTCTGCTTTTCTGATATGATGTTGTGGAGATAACTGAGGAAATAGTGGGCATAAAAGCACTGAAAATAGTCAGAAGGCCTTCCTAACACTGCTGGGTGGAGCCCACACAGGTACACGCCCACGTCCTCCTGACAGTGCTTGTGCATCTCTCCCTGCAGTCATCCAGATAGATTGGCCTTTTTGTCCTCGAATCAGCACGGTTCTATTGGAAAATTATGGACCTAAAGATGTTTGCTCTCAGGCTCCGAATGGCAAGCCATGCCTCCTGGGCTGGAGCCCCTGTGTCTGGCACTAGTCTCTGCGATTCTGAGCACAGAGGCTCCACCACCTGCCCAAGCCTCCTGCAGCCATGGCAGCATGCAATGGGTCAGGCTGAGGCCATGGCATAGGCCCCTGTTCCCTACCTGCAGGGTTGAATTTCTTCCCCAGACCGATCACCCAACCACCAGGGAGCGTGTAGAAGACTGCAGGTCTGTGATGAGAGTCTCAATCAGCCCTGGATGTCCGGCATTTTTCATTTTAGGGTCTATTTGACTTCACAATAATCTTGAATTGGGTTGTGTCCCAGAGCCTAGGATTCTGTTTGCTGATTATAGCCTGTTTGCCTCTCCCTGAAGGAACCCAGCCTCCTGCTTCCTAAATGCCCCATCCTGGCCACATTCCAGAGGAGCCACAGTGGCTGCAGTGACATTTCACCACTTCTTGGTGTATGGCTTCCGCTGGGGGATGCTGGCATTCTTTTTGGTGAGAGAGGTCATATCTATCACAGTTACAGGTACAGGTTTTCAAAATAACGTGTCAAAACAGGCAAACCCATACAGTATAAAACTGAGCACATAGGAGAACTCTTACTAGAGCAGAAGAGGGAAAGAGCAGGGAAATTTTCCTAAAAGAATCGTGTTAGAAGCTGGGTTTCATAGGGAGCACGCAGATGTGAATGTAGCACACACCCTGTGTCATCAGGATGAGAGGCATATCTGTCCACCCCAGCCTGCAGCCATGTTCTCCTGTGTGCTCAGTGCCAGGGCTTTTTTTTTTTTTTTTAAGTTACACATACATCACAAAGGACACCAAGAGAAATCTTTCTTTAATGTTTGTAAAACTATTAAAAACAAAATCTAAAAAGTATATGATAGAATTGTTGATAGCCCAGGAAATATAGAAATTATGAGCTCCCCACCTGGATGGAAGCAATTAAACTATGTCTGTTTGACATTGGTGTTAAGTAGGGAATTTCTGATAAAAACCAGCAAGCATATCTTCTATGATAGTAAAGAGTTATATGATCACAGAGTGTGATTTCCAGTCCATGGAAGGTTTCGTCATTTTGTTGTTGTTTTGAGACTGAGTCTCATTCTGTCACCCAGGCTGGAATGCAGTGGTGCCATCTCAGCTCACTGAAACCTCTGCCTCCCAGGTTCAAGTGATTCTCCTACCTCACCTCCCGAGTAGCTGGGACTACAAGCACACACCACCATGCCTGACTAATTTTTATATTTTTAGTAGAGATGAGGTTTCATCATATTGGTCAGGCTGGTCTCGAACTCCTGACCTCAGGTGATCCACCCACTTTGGCTTCCCAATAGTTCCGGGATTACAGGTGTGAACCACTGTGCCTGGCCATTTTTGTTTTGTTTTATTGTTTTCAATAATAAGGGTATTCACCTGCAGCCTATGCAACTCTCTTAGTCCAGATGGACTCGGGTGTTGGAATGGAGTGTGCTTGTGCCAGTGTCTGAAATGAAGCATGACCCTGAGAGGGGGAGCTCTAGGATTGGCATCCTTTCTCCCATCGGTTTTGAGTGCAAGGCCCAACTAGAACAAGCCCTTGAGCCCGGCTGATGACAGAGTTTTCCCACTAGTTGGGCACTAATGCTGTCCTGGAACTGGAAGGTCCCAAGCCTGCACCATCCTCCCCCCCCCGACCACGGCAGACTGAAGCAGTGACCATGTCACCCTGCCCAGCTCCTGTGGGTCGAGCTGCAACTGAAGCTTACAGCCCATGGGGGATGTGAGTCCCTTCAGAGCTGCTGCTTATCTGTGGCTTCTGTCTCCCAGCTGGCCTCTGCACAGTGATCAAATGAAAGAGGTTAGGATAATAACAGTTGGTCACAGATGTTCTGCTGCTGCAAAAATGAATAGTCACTGTTGTGAATAAAAAACGCACCTCCTCTCTATATTCCATGTCACCCTGTATATTATTTCAAGGTATTTCGAGACAGTTTTCAGTAAGGGATCCTCCAACCTCAGGCTCTGGAGTAGCTGGGATTACAGATGCGTGTCACCACATCTGGCTCCCCTTGTGTTTTCACAACAGATATTGAACACAGAAGAAATGGGGAAATGGAAAAGGGTATAAAATGAAGTATGAAATCTAAAATATACAATTACATATAATATCTAAACAAAATTAAGAAATTTGGCCAGGTGCAGTGGCTCATGTCTGTAATCCCAGCAGTTTTGAAAGGCATACACAGGCGAATCACCTGAGGTCAGGAGTTCGAGACCAGGTTGGCCAATATGGTGAAACCCCACCTCTACTAAAAATACAAAAATTAGCCAGGCATGGTGGTAGGTGTCTGTAGTCCCAACTACTAGGGAGGCTGAGGCAAGAGAACTGCTTAAACCCAGGAGGCGGAGGTTACAGTGAATCGAGGTTGTGCCACTGCACTCCTTCCTGGGACAACAGAGTGAGACTCAAGACTCCATCTCAAAAAAAAAAAAAACAGAAGAAGAAATTCTGCTGAGGAACATGATGGCCAGGTACCATAGCTCACACTTGTCCCAGGACTTTAGGAGGCTGATGCAGGCAGATCACTTGAGCCCAGGAGTTCAACACCAGCCTGGTCAACATAGTGAAACCCCTTCTCTACTAAAAATACCAAAAAAAACATGTGTATATATATTAGCTGAGTGTGGTGGTGTGTGTCTGTAATCTCAGTTACTGAGGTGACTGAGGAACAAGAATCACTTAAACCTGAGAGGCAGAGGTTGCAGTGAGCTGAGATCGAGCCACTGCACTCCAGCCTGGGTGACAGAGCAAGACTCTGTCTCAAAAAAAAGAGGGAATATTTCATACACAATTGCATCCAGAAAATGTATCTCCCCATATTCCTTCTTATGAAGGAAACCTAGGCAATAAAATGGGAGTAAAATCCAAAAATCAATGAGGTTCTGGAGGGCTTGGGGGTGAAGGGTTTCATAGAATGATGGGATGATTAAGAGCTTGAGGCTGTGATAAAGGAGAAGACGAGAGGCTGTGTGAGGAAGCCACAGTTCAGTGTGTCTATGAGGCAGTCTCTCTGTGTCAGAATTGAATGGTGAGGCCACGAGGAGAATGTTAGGACTTACAGGCAACAATCAGAATGGGCAAGAGGCCGGATGAGAAGGGAGGTTGAGGCAAGAGAACTGCTTGAACCCAGGAGGTGGAGGTTACAGTGAGTGAGATGAGAAGGAGGCATGAAGTCCTCCTCCTAGTAAGGAAAACCCCAAACAAGCAGAAATTATAGGAGAGAACCAAACTTTTGAAGAAAGGCAGGGTCCAAATCCAGAGCACACTAAAACGTAGGGTGATTTTGGACAATTGGTAGAGTAACAGAGGAAGTCCTTTGAATGAAGCCTTGAGTGGCACAGGTCACAGTGGTGGAACTGATGAGGACATGTGCCCAGAGCTGCCTTCTGTGATGCTGCTTGTGGTTTTCACCTTCCAGAATCATTCTGGTCAGAGACCACAGAGGACTTAAATGTGCTTCCAGAGAAGGAAGCAAATGTTTTCAGCTGTGGCAATTTACAACTTGAGCAGGTGGAGGGAAGATGGGGGGATTTATTCCTGACATACAAAGTGGAGTAAGGAAGTCGTGTCCACATCACATCAATGGGACAAAAAAATAGAAGTTTGAGAATATTATTTAAGGTCACAAACATAGCTAATATTAATAGGGCACTAAAATTAGCTATGTGACTACAGGGCAAGGAGGAGGCAGATGCATGATGCCTGAGTCCTGGAGGAACTGGAGGAATTTGTCCTGGAGGAAGTCCGTTGAAAATGCCTTCATTTTAGAAATCAAGTAGTAGTTGTGTAAGCATTTACAGAGATATGGAAATAATTCACAACTAAGCAGAAATTAAAAGGTAGTTCTCTGAAGCACCAGGATTGAAGGAACATCGATTTAATGGTTTTCATTCGATTTAAATACAATCTATATATACTATAATATATGCATATATTACTTTGATAATTTTTTGATATAGTATCATGATCAAGCGACTTTTTTTATTGCATTTTAGGTTTTGGGGTACATGTGCAGAACACGCAAGATAGTTGCATAGGTATACACATGGCAGTGTGTTTTGTTGCCTTCCTTCCCTTCACCCGCATTTGGCATTTCTCCCCAGGCTATCCCTCCCCCCACCCGCTGTCTCTCCCCTGTTACCTCCAATAGACCCCAGTGTGTAGTACTCCCTTCCCTGTGTCCATGTGTTCTCATTTTTCATCACCCATCTGTGAGTGAGAATATGCGGTATTTCATTTTCTGTTCTTGTGTCAGTTTGCTGAGAATGATGTTCTCCAGATTCATCCATGTCCCTACAAAGGACACAAACTCATCATTTTTGATTGCTGCATAATATTCCATGGTGTATATATGCCACATTTTCCCAGTCTAGTCTATCATTGATGGGCATTTGGGTTGGTTCCAGGTCTTTGCTATTATAAACAGTGCTGCAATGAATATTTGTGTGCATGTGTCCTTATAGTAGAATGATTTATAGTCCTTTGGATATATACCCAGTAATGGGATTGCTGGGTCAAATGGAATTTCTATTTCTATGGCCTTGAGGAGTCGCCACACTGTCTTCCACAATGGTTGAACTAATTTACAATCCCACCAGCAGTGTAAAAATGTTCCTTTTTCTCCACATCCTCTCCAGCATCTATTGTCTCCAGATTTTTTAATGATCGCCATTCTAACTGGCGTGAGATGGTATCTCAATGTGGTTTTGATTTGCATCTCTCTAATAACCAGTGATGATGAGCATTTTTTCATATGTTTGTTGGCCTCATATATGTCTTCTTTTGTAAAGTGTCTGTTCATATCCTTTGCCCATTTTTGAATGGGCTTGTTTTTTTTCTGTAAATCTGTTTGAGTTTTTTGTAAATTCTGGTTATCAGCCCTTTGTCAGATGGGTAAACTGCAGAAATTTTTTCCCATTCTGTTTGTTGCCGATTCACTCTCATGAATGTTTCTTTTGCCATGCAGAAACTGTGGAGTTTGATTAGGTCCCATTTGTCTATTTTGGCTTTTGTTGCCAATGCTTTTGGTGTTTTGGTCATGAAGTCCTTGCCTACTCCTATGTCCTGAATGGTTTTGCCTAGATTTTCTTCTAGGGTTTTTGTGGTGCCAGGTCTTATGTTTAAGTCTTTAATCCATCTGGAGTTAATTTTAGTGTACGGTGTCAGGAAGGGGTCCTGCATATGGCTAGCCAGTTTTCCCAACACCATTTATTAAACAGGGAATCCTTTCCCCATTGCTTGTTTTTGTCAGGTTTTTCAAAGATTGTATGGTTGTAGATATGTTGTGTTGCCTCCGATGCCTCTGTTCTGTTCCATTGGGCTATATCTCTGTTTTGGTACCAGTACCATGCTGTTTTGATTACTGTAGCCTTGTAGTATAGTTTGAAGTCCAGTAGTGTGATGCCTCCCACTGTGTTCTTTTTGCTTAGAATTGACTTGGCTATGCGGGCTCTCTTCTGGTTCCATATGAAGTTCATGGTGGTTTTTTCCAGTTCTGTGAAGAAAGTCAATGGTAGCTTGATGGGGATAGCGTTGATTCTGTAAATTACTCTAGGCAGTATAGCCATTTTCATGATATTGATTCTTCCTAACCATGAACATGGAATGTTTCTCCATCTGTTTGTGTCCTCTCTTATTTCGTTGAGCAGTGGTGTGTAGTTCTCCTTGAAGAGGTCCCTTACGTTCCTTGTTAGTTGTATTCCTAGGTATTTTATTCTTTTTGTAGCAATTGTGAATGGCAGTTCGTTCTTGATTTGGCTTTCTTTAAGTCTGTTATTCGTGTATAGGAATGCTTGTGATTTTTGTACATTGATTTTATATCCTGAGACTTTGCTGAAGTTGCTTATCAGTTTCAGGAGTTTTTGGGCTGAGGCGATGGGGTCTTTCTAGGTATACTATCATGTCATCTGCAAATAGAGACAATTTGGCTTCCACCTTTCCTATTTGAATACCCTTTATTTCTTTTTCTTGCCTGATTGCTCTGGCTAGAACTTCCAGTACTATATTGAATAGGAGTGGTGAGAGAGGGTATCCTTGTCTAGTGCCAGATTTCAAAGGGAATGCTTCCAGTTTTTGCCCATTAAGTATGATATTGGCTGTTGGTTTGTCATAAATAGCTTTTATTACTTTGAGATACGTTCCATCGATACCGAGTTTATTGAGGGTTTTTAGCATAAAGGGCTGTTGAATTTTTGTCAAATGCCTTCTGTAAGTCAATTGAGATAATCATGTGCTTTTTGTTTTTGGTTCTGTTTGTGTGGTGAATTACGTTTATAGACTTGCGTATGTTGAACCAGCCTTGCATCCCCGGGATGAATCCTACTTGATCATGATGGATAAGTTTTTTGATGTGCTGTTGCAGTCAGTTTGTCAGTATTTTATTGAAGATTTTTGCATCTATGTTCATCATGGATATTGGCCTGAAGTTTTCTTTTCTTGTTGAGTCTCTGCCGGGTTTTGGTATCAGGATGATGTTGGTCTCATAAAATGATTTGGGAAGGATTCCCTGTTTTTGGATTATTTGGAATAGTACCAGCTCCTTTTTGTGTGTCTGGTAGAATTCGGCTGTGAACCCGTCTGGACCTGGGCTTTTTTTGTGTGGTAGGCTCTTAATTGCTGCCTCGACTTCTGACCTTGTTATTGGTCTATTCATAGTTTCAGCTTCCTCCTGGTTTAGGCTTGGGAGGACACAGGAGTCCAGGAATTTATCCATTTCTTCCAGGTTTACTAGTTTATGTGCATAGAGTTGTTTGTAATATTCTCTGATGATAGTTTGAATTTCTGTGGAATCTGTGGTGATTTCCCCTTTATCATTTTTTATTGCATCTATTTGGTTGTTCTCTCTTTTCTTTTTTATCAGTCTGGCTAGTGGTCTATTTTGTTGATCTTTTCAAAAAACCAGCTCTTGGATTTATTGATTTTTTGAAAGGTTTTTTGTGTCTCTATCTCCTTCAGTTCTGCTCTGATCTTAGTTATTTCTTGCCTTCTGCTAGGTTTTGAGTGTTTTTGATCTTGCTCCTCTAGCTCTTTCAATTTTGATGATACGGTGTCAGTTTGGATCTCTCCACTCTTCTCATGTGGGCACTTATTGCTATATATTTTCCTCTAGATACTGCTTTAAATGTGTCCCAGAGATTCTGGTATGTTGTGTCATCAATCTCGTTGGTTTCAAAGAACTTCTTTATTTCTGCCTTCATTTCATTGTTTATCCAATCAACATTCAAGAGCCAGTTGTTCAGTTTCCATGAAGCTGTGCGGTTCTCAGTTCGTTTCTGAATTCTGAGTTCTAACTTGATTGCACTATGGTCTGAGAGACTGTTTGTTATGATTTCGGTTGTTTTGCGTTTGCTGAGGAGTGCTTTACTTCCAATTATGTGGTCAATTTTAGAGTAGGTGTGATGTGGCGCTGAGAAGAATGTATATTCTGTGGATTTGGGGTGGAGAGTTCTGTAAATGTCTATCAGGTTTGCTTGTTCCAGATCTGAGTTCAAGCCCTGGAAATCCTTGTTAATTTTCTGTCTGGTTGATCTGTCTAATATTGACAGTGGAGTGTTAAAGTCTCCCACTATTATTGTGTGGGAGTCTAAGTCTCTTTGTAAGTCATTAAGAAGTTGCCTTATATATCTGGGTGCTCCTGTATTGGTTCCATATATATTTAGGATCGTTAGCTCTTCTTGTTGTATTGATCCTTTTACCATTATGTAATGACCTTCTTTGTCTCTTTTGATCTTTATTGCTTTAAAGTCTATTTTATCAGAGACGAGAATTGCAACTCCTGCTTTTTTTTTGCTCTTTATTTGCTTGGTAAATCTTCCTCCATCCCTTTATTTTGAGCCTTTGTGTATCCTTGCATGTGAGATTGGTTTCCTGGATACAGCACACCAATGGGTTTTGGTTTTTTATCCAATTTACCAGTCTGTATCTTTTGATTGGTGCATTTAGCCCATTTACATTTAGGGTTAATATTGTTATGTGTGAATTTGATACTGCCATTTTGATGCTGGCTGGCTGTTTTGCCCTTTAGTTGATGCAGATTCTTCATTTTGTTGATGCTCTTTATCATTTGGTATGTTTTTGGAATGGCTGGTACTGGTTGTTCCTTTCTATGTGTAGTGCCTCTTTCAGGAGCTCTTGTAAAGCAGGCCTGGTGGTGACAAAATCTCTTGAGTGCTTGCTTGTTTGCAAAAGATTTTATTTTTCCTTCACTTATGAAGCTTAGTTTGGCTGGATATGAAATTCTGGGTTGAAAGTTCTTTTCTTTAAGAATGTTGAATATTGGCCCCCACTCTCTTCTGGCTTGTAGAGTTTCTGCCGAGAGATCTGCTGTGAGTCTGATGGGCTTCCCTTTGTGGGTGACCCGACCTCTCTCTCTGGCTGCCCTTAGTATTTTCTCCTTCATTTGAACCCTGGTGAATCTGACAATTATGTGCCTTGGGGTTGCTCTTCTTGCGGAATATCTTTGTATGTTCTCTGTATCTACTGGACTTGAATATTGGCCTACCTTGCTAGGTTGGGGAAATTTTCCTGGATAATATCCTGAAGAGTATTTTCCAGCTTGGATTCATTCTCTTCGTCACATTCTGAAACACCTATCAAACATAGGTTAGGTCTCTTCCATAGTCCTACATTTCTTGGAGACTTTGTTCATTCCTTATTGTGCTTTTTTCCCTAATCTTGGTTTCTCGTTTTATTTCATTGAGTTGATCTTCGACTTCAGATATTCTTTCTTCTGCTTGGTCAATTCGGCTGTTGAAACTTGTGCATGCTTTGCAAAGTTCTCGTGTTGTGTTTTTCAGCTCCTTCAATTAATTCATATTCCTCTCTAAGTTGTCCATTCTTGTTATCATTTCCTCGCATCTTTTATCAAGGTTCTTAGTTTCTTTGCATTGATTTAGAACATGTTCTTTTAGCTCACGGAAGTTTCTCATTATCCACCTTCTGAAGTCTGATTCCGTCACTCATTCTCCGTCCAGCTTTGTTCCCTTGCTGGTGAGGAGTTTTGGTCCTTTCTAGGAGGTGAGGTGTTTTGGTTTTGGGTATTTTTGTCCTTTTTGCGCTGGTTTCTTCCCATCTTTGTGGATTTATCTACCTGTCGTCTGAGTAGTTGCTGACTTTTCAATTGGGTCTCTGAGTGGATGCTCAGATTGTTGACGATGAAGTATTTCTGTTACTTAGTTTTCCTTCTAACAGTCTAGCCCCTCTGCTGTACGACTGCTGAGGTCCACTCCAGGCCCTGCTTATCAAGCAGCTTTGTTATACAATAGAATATGTATGCCATAAATGTTATTTATTTATTTATTTATTTATTTATTTATTTATTTATTTATCTTTCAGAGGTGGAGTCTCTGTTGCTCAGGCTGGAGCACAAGAGCACAATCACGCAATCTCAGCTCACTGCAACCTCTGCCTCCCGGGTTCAAGTGATTCTCCTGCCTCAGCCTCTGGAGTAGCTGGGCTTACAGGCACCCACCACAATGCCTGGCTGTTTTTTGTATTTTTAGTAGAGACAGGCCTTCACCATATCGGCCAGTCTAGTCTCGAACTCCTGACCTCAGGTGACCACCCGCCTCAGCCTCCCAAAGTGGTGGGATTACAGGTGTGAACCACCACGCCCAGCCCCATAAATCTTGCAAAGTATAAATTACCTAAATCCTGACAGAGGTAAACAAAAATTTGTCTCTGACAGGTGTCAGTCAGTAATGTTGGTTTTGGTGCAGTTGCAACCTCTTTATTTTTTTTCTTAAACTGAGATCGTATTTTGTACACTTGACTTATTATTTTTTGTTTTATAATAGTGCATAATTTATATGGGAGTATCAGTTGATGTTCTTTCCTGGAAAAAGCTGTATATTTTAAATTAATGATTCCAATCTGTTTGTCTTTTTAACCTAGAAGAAGAATCTATTGTTGGCATTTGAAGCAGCTGAAAGTGTAGGCATCAAACCCAGCCTGGTAGGTATCCTATTTTGTATTCTTGTGATACTTTATTTTAATTGTATGAAAAATAGCTTTATGGCAGCTAATAAACAATTTCTTGTAGAACATTGACATCTGTTTGCTGAAAGCTCTTGCCCTCAATACCTAATATAGAATTATCCAGTTGATCTAATCACATATGATTTAGAAATTTTCAACTCTAAGAGGTTTTCAGTCACATACGATTTCATATGGACAAATTTCAGTTCTGGAAACACACAATAATAATTCAGTGGACTGAATTATTATTAGAGCCCTCTTGTTCAGAGCACCTAGAAATCTGAATAAAATGCTATTTTTAAAAAATCAACATATAGCTGACCTCTCAAGGAAGAATGGGAAATACCCAGATGCCAGAAATGTAAAATGAAGCAGAAACCAGGCATAGGCTGAGCCTGCAAAAGCCGGCAGGGGTGGGCAGGGGGCAGGGGGCCAGGCAAGCACCAAGACCCATGCCTGTATAAAGCCAAGGCTTACAACATGCTGCTCTTCTTAGTGAAAGCAGAAATCTTTAAAACTCCACCAGCCAGTCCAGGGAGGTGATAAGGAAGCTGGTCTCCACGTGTGTGTGTGTGTGTGTGTGTGTGTGTGTGTGTATACGCATGTGCACATGCGCTCAGAGAGAGGAAAAGGAGAGAGAAAAAAGAAAAAGTCTTTTGCAAGGAAAGGAAAAGGGCCAGGTGAGATTTAGAGCCCAAATTTATAAAATCTGTGCTGCATGAAGCCCTTAGTTTATACTCTCGGATGCAGGAAGCCCCTGGGCTGATACTACAGTGGCTGCTAAAAAGTGACAAAACACTTGAGAAAAATGATCTACCTGAGCTAGTCAGCAGATACAGCAAACAAAAGGATTATGTGTCAGAACTTGAGATGATAAATAAGAGGCAACAAAAAGACTATTTAAACATATTAAAGAGATAAAAGGAGCAATATAAATCACAAAGAAAGAATGATTCCATTTTTAAAATATTTTTTTAAAGAATCAAATAACACTTCTAGAAATGAAAATTTAGAATTAAGACCACAATATGTGTTGCCAAACTGAATAGATACAGCAGAAGAGAGAACTACTAAATTGGAAAATAAATATAGGGAAATTATCCAAAATATAAAAGAGACATTAAAAACTATAAAATATAATGGTAAAGTTGAATTAATATGTGTTCAACCTCAGTAAAGGGAAAACCCAACTGGCAGTTGCTTAAACCATAAAATGTTAATTTTCTTTTTTAGCAACAGTAGTTTTAGGTTTGGTTCACCACTCAGTATTACATTCAAAGTCCCAGAGTGTCTCTTCTTCATGATCACCATCTTTAATCTGTTTCTTTTGTCTCCATACTTGTTCCTTTGTGGTTGAAGGTGGCTCCCAAACTTCAGACATCACTTTCATCTACAGGGTAGGAAGAAGGGAGAAGAGATAGAGCAAGTGTCTCCTGTCTTTTCCCTTTAAAGAATGAAAATAAAAGCCTCCTTGGGTTTCTCCAGCTCCTTGGCGGTACTCTGTTACATGGTCTCCAGCTGCAAGGGCATTTGAGGAAGTGAGCACATAACATTTTTCAGTTTCTTTAGTGGGAAGCCTGCAAGGGAGAGAGAGCTTGGGAATTACTCTTGGGCTATCTAACTAATAGGGTCTGTCTCAGAGTTTAAGAAACATGGCTGAAAAAATGAGACGATGGCCATGTCCCATGCCCAAAGGGAATTCCTGATATGAAAAGGATGGAAAGAATGGAATGGAGATAATTTTGAAGATACGATGTCTGAAAATTTTCCTGAATGATGAAAGGACAATGGAAGAGTCCACAGATTCTTTATTTATCTCAAGCAGGATAAATAAAACAAAAATATCCATCCAGATGTATTGTAATGAGACTACAGAAAAGTCAAAGATAAGACAGTTAATCCATTAAAAATTTCTGCTACTCAGTAATAAAAATACAACCTAGTAGGAAATTATCAAAGGCTGGAATAGACAGTTCAGAAAAGAAGATCAGGAATGGTCAATGAGCAGTTTTAAAGATGTTCAATCTCATTAGGGATCGAGAAAATCTAAGCTTAAATAAAAATGAGATACAATTCTGGCCTGGCATGGTGGCTCACGCCTGTAATCCTGGCACTTTGGGAGGCCGAGGTGGGTGGATCACCTGAGGTCAGGATTTGAGACTGGCCAACATTACAAAACCCTGTCTCTACTAAAAATACAAAAAATTAGCCGGGTGTGATGGTGGGCACCTGTAATCCCAGCTGTATATTCAATTTGACCATGATACCCAAGATAGAATATGTCAGAGCCAAGATTTGAACTCACCTCTGTGACTTCGAAGCCTATGCACTGGCCTCCACACAACATGGCCTTATTATTACAATTGAGGAGTGGCCTTGGGAAATAACTGCTCCCTTTTTAAAAAAAAAAAATTTTTTTGAGATGGAATCTCTCTGTGTCACCCAGGCTGAAGTGCAGTGGTGTGATCTTGGCTCACTGCAACCTCCACCTCTCAGGTTCAAGCCATTCTCCTGCCTCAGCCTCTCTAGTAGCTGGGATTATAGGCCCTTTATCCAGACTACTGTTGATGGGCATCTATGTTGATTTCATGTCTTTGCTATTGTGACTAGCACTGTGATGAACATAAGTGCATGTGTCTTTTTGGTAGAACGATTTCTTTTTTTTTTTTTTGTATATATAGCCAGTAATGGGATTGCTGGATCAAATAGTAGTTCTGTTTTAAGTTCTTTGAGAAATCTCCAAATTGCTTTCCACAGTAGCTGAACTAACTTACATTTCCACCAGCAGTGTATAAGCATTCCCTTTCCTCCACAGCCTTGTCAGCATCTGTTACTTTTTGATTTTTTATCAGGAGCCATTCTGACTGGTGTGAAATGTTGGGATCTTTAAAAGTGAAGTTCTGTAGTATTTCCCAGATACTAGAAATTGTTCTTCCTCAGCCACCGTGTAAGGAGAGCATCTTAGCCAGTCCAATTGCAGGTGCAAGCAACTCCTCGGGAAAGGAATTTCATTTGGGAGGATATGTGACATCACTGTCATTAAACAGCCAGAATATGTGCCCCAGGGCTGCTGTGTCATTACCAGGCCATGTAGTCCGTGAGGGCTGTTGCTCACTGAGTGCCAGCATGCCCACCAGGACAGCTGCTGCAGGGCTGGGTGCTGCATGCTTCCATGGAGGAGGTCACCACACAGCAATTCTTAAGGTGTGGCTGGGCCTACTCTGCAAGTATAAACTTGATGAGCTGTGCTTAAATAGCTAATTTCTACTTGATTGTATGAAAAGCAATGTTTTTTGTATTTACTGTGTGTATTGACTATTTACCATTCTGGGCATTTTTCTTGCGTGGACTTGTTGGACCCTTACAGAGGTCCTTAAGATGGATGCCCTCTACAGGGGGAAACTGAGGCATGTGGCTTATGAGCAGGAAAGGTAAGAGGCAAGGTCAGGCAAGCGGCTCCAGAGCCCATACTCTCAACCACCTGACAGCTATGTTCACCTTCTGCACATATTTTGTTAGATTTAGACCTTAGTTGTTTTTTTCTTTTTTTTGGTGCTATTGAAAATAACATTGTTTTTTCTTATTACAGAATCCAGTTGTTCAATCGTATATAGGGCAGCAATTAACTTTTGTATACTGACTTTGTATCTGACTTTGCTAAACCTGCATGGAAATGCTTTGGGATTTTCTAAACAATTATGTCATCTGCAAATAAAGACAGTTTTATGTCTTCCTTTGCAATCTGCATGCCATTTATTTTTCATGCCTTTTTGCACTAGCTAGAACTTCCAGTACAATTTTTTTGGTTTGTTTTTGTTTTTGTTTTTTGAGCAGAGTCTTGTCTGTCACCCAGGCTGGAGTAAAATGGCATGATCTTGGCTCACTGCAACCTCCACCTCCTGGGTTCAAGTGATTCTCCTGCCTCAGCCTACTTAGATTACACCTGTAATCCTAGTAACTGGGATTACAGGTGCCCACCACCACGCCCAGCTAATTTTTTTTTTTTTTACTAGCGATGGGGTTTTGCCATGTTGACCAGGCTGGTCTTGAACTCCTGACCTCAGGTGATCCCCTTGCCTTGGCCTCCCAAAGTGCTGGAATTACTTATAGTCCAGTACAGTTTTAAACAGGACAGATGAGAAAGGGTATCCTTGCCTTGTTCCTGATTTTATGAGGGAGTGTTCAAGTCTTTCACCATTAAGTATGATATGAGCTGTTGGTTTTTTGTACATATTTTTTATTAAGTAAAAGGGGTTCCCTTCTATTCCTAGTTGTTGAAGGTCACCACATATAAAAACTGTCTTGGTTGTGGAATTTTGTGTAATGCTTTTTCTTCATCTGGTGATTTCATCATGTGTTTTTTCTCATTCAGTTATTTAAG
The DNA here is from genome assembly GCF_049354715.1 of Callithrix jacchus. Taxonomy (NCBI): domain Eukaryota; kingdom Metazoa; phylum Chordata; class Mammalia; order Primates; family Cebidae; genus Callithrix; species Callithrix jacchus. Next base: position 63,023,914 of record NC_133506.1, read on the forward strand.
GTGATGAATTACATCAGTTTACAAATGTTGAACCAGCCTTGTGTTCCTGGGATAAACCTCACTTGATCATGATTTATTATACTTTTATAGATTAATGGATTCAGTTTAGCGTGTACTCATGAGAAACTGGCATGTAGATTTCCTGTAATGTTTGTGTCTAGTTTTGGTATCTGGATAATGTTGGTATCACAGAATGAGTAGGGAAGTGTTCTTCCCTCTTCCCTGTTTTGAATAGATTGTGTAGAATTGGTATTATTTCTTCCTTAAGTATTTGATAGAATTCACAAGTGAAATCATCTTGGTCTGGTATCTTTTGGAGAGTCTTAACTACTAATTCAAACAAAGGCCGTGCACTATAAGATTGTAACTAATGCAGCAAACTCTGTCTTCTGAAATGTACAAAATATACTTTCACAAATTTCTCAAATGTGACGTTAACAATGTGCTAAATATTTTTAGTTCTATTATTATTAAGTTCAAGCATGTAAGATTGTCTGCTCACAACTGAATATTGATTAAACTTCTGAGTCGTCCCTGAGATTAAAGACACACCCTTTCCATCATACAGAGGAAAGTGAACAGTGTGCTCTCTCTCTTGCATTCGTAGCCATCCCTTCTTTTCCCAGAGCTCATCTGTCTCCCAAATTGCATGCTAAATTCTTCATCACTTTGTTTCTGTAAGTCATGTTAGCAACCCTCCTTGGTAAGGATTTTAGCTTGCCAGGCCTCAGTCTGTGTGCAGTCATGACTACAGCAGTATAGGTAGAAGGAGACATTCTATCCTTGTGTGAAAGTGTGTTGTTTTTTTTTTAGTTGTCCTGCATGGAATGTTCTACCAACTCCTCTTCCACTCCTTTCCATAACTAGTGATATGCTGATAATTTTTTAGCATCACCAGGGAGCAGAATAGGTGAAGTCTGTTCAGATGTTGAATCAAGGGACAGATGTGCTAAGTTCAGCCTTACTTTTCCATGGCATCTCTGCTTCTGGCTTTACATCAGGGTCCTTTCCTACTATTCTCTGGTAATCGCACAGGAATCCAAATTCAACCCCAAAGTTAATTACTAAATATGTCCAGTGGCACAAATTTCAGAAAAGTTTGACTAAGTGCCTGACAGGATGCCTACCCTCTTGTCCTTCCCTTTCTGGCCTGGACTTAACTTAAGGCATGTTCATCACAAGCTTACTTGCAAAATGAACAAAAATAAATCAGTCTGTCAAAACCAGCAAATTAGCAAAAGTAAAAATAAAAAGAAGCAAAAAAAATCACAAACTATATTAAATAACAATAAAAAAGTTAAATGGTAACACATAATGCTGGTAAAACAATTACATTTGAAATTGCTTCAAGACTTTTGTGATAATCCCACCCTCAGGAATTTATCTTGAGGAACTAGTTTGACAGAAGGAAACAATCTTGCACAAAGATGCTTATCGCAAAGTCTGTGGTGGTGATGAGGTGAGCATACACTGCTCCATGTCCCTTGTAGACAGCAGTTTCCCTAGATAGTGCACATCCACTAGAATGGTAGCCCGCAGAATGGCATAGCAGCACAGGGCCCCAGGTGTGAAATGATCAGTCCACATAATAGCACGTGCACTGTGCTGAGAGCCTGGGGAATTAGAAGTGCAGATTCAAATGCAATTTAGAAACTTGGAAATCATTTTAACAGTCAAATTATGGGTGACTTGCTTTTTAAAACTTGTTAAATGCCGTCCTATGGTTAAAAGATGAAAATGGTGGGAAATCGTGTTTTCCATTTTTTGGAAAGGAATAGTATCTCCTGAATAAGTGGGAGGAAAGGGCCTTTAATTTATTACTTTCAGCACCACCTGTGCTGGCCTTCACATTCTATGTAAGTGGAGGGTTTCCAGGCAGTGTAAGCCCTAACCTGGATTGAAGTCCCAGAGGGGAAGGGGTCTGTGATGTCCTGCCTGTCCTCCATTTCCTTCCGCTGCAGGAACTCAGCGAGATGCTGTACACGGACCGGCCCGACTGGCAGAGCGTGATGCAGTATGTGGCCCAAATCTACAAGTACTTTGAGACGTAACCCTGGAGGGCCCGGAGTAGCCACCACTGCCACCTACTGCAGTGCCTGATCACTGTCCACTGACCCTACTCTGCCCACCACCCAGCTGCCTAGACTTAAAAGACAGGCTTAATCCAAGTGGACCCACACCCAAATAAGAAACAGAGTGGGTCCCACGGTGTACCTGTCTCAAATGCAAACCCCAGCTGGACGGTAAATTGGGGACACTTTGTTCTCCCTCAGGATGCTTCTAAAGAAGGCAGCCTGCCTCCTTCCAGACCAAGACCCCACACCCAGGATTGTTTTGCTGATTACACTGGGTGACTGAACACATCATCTGCAGAAATTCAGACAAACAGCATCTCCAAATCAGTCTTTTGGTTGTTTTCGTTGTTAAAAGTATCCTGGCTTTGCCTTTATGAAACCTTTGCCCTTGGCTGGGTGTGGTAGCTCGTGGCTGTAATCCCAGCACTTTAGGAAGCCAAGGCAGTAGGATAATTTGAGCCCAGGAATTCAAGGCTGCAGTGAGCTATGAGCGCACCACTGCACTCCAACCTGTGTGAAAGAGCCAGACCCTGTTTCAAAAAAAACAATAAACAAAAAGCAAAACTTTGCCCCTATAAACCTTCCTCCTTTCTCCCCTCCAAAATAAAAACCAACAGAACACAAAAAAATAAACATTTATTCCAGGGCAACCTGGAAGCATGTGCTCACTCAGCCTTTTGGGGAAAGGTGGGAGTTCTAGGTAACAATGTTAACACCTAGAATTTTATTGATTTTTAGTTCTCACAGTTCCTTATTTGGTTCATTGTAGCAAAAGGAAAGCCTGTGCAAATGCAAGAGAGCCCCGGGCTGCTTTGCTAGAGGGTCCCTGGGAGGTGCCCCACACCTCTGCCCACCACAGTCTGTGTGGTCCCAAGCGGCTGGCAGCTTTCACACTAGGGAAAATGCAGTCCTCATTGCCCCCAACTTTGTCCTCCCATTCATTCATACCCACACAGGATTGTCCCCCACAGAACTTGACAGGAGGTCACGTGTGTGGGAATGGCCTGTGTCTGCTTTGCAGGGTTGAGCTGGCTGAGGGCATGTGCTTCTGGTGATGCTGGGCTGACAGCAAATTTCAACAGCATTTCAGCTCTGGACTGACTTGGCCTTCAGTGCTTCCCCAGGCCTCTTATGTTGGCATGGGAAAAAGAAGCCTTTGGGGGTGGGTGGTGAGGGCCCACTTATAATCAACAAAGAAGAATGCAGTTGCTCCTGACACCCTATTGTTCTCCTCAAGTGGCAGCAGAGCCCTCCCCGGAGTCACCCCAGCCCCTCAGAAGAGCTCAGTCTGGCCTGGGTGCCCATCTGGTGGCTCTGCGGTGTTCTGGGCAGATCTATGTGCACTACACAGCGAGTAAGGGTGTGGCTCATACAGGTGGTTGAGGGAAATGGGTAATGCCCATCCCTTGCTGTTTTAAGTGCCAAATAGCCTGTTAGTGCCCCTCCAACAAATGATCATACTTCTAGTGAGTCACTGCAAATGACAGTGACTACCATTACTACTCAAAGTACATCTCTGATTGCTGATCTGAGCCACTGGTTCAGAGCCAAGTTCTAGAGGCTGCAGGTCCAGCCCCTTATCATTCCTGGAGAAGCAGGAACTCAGCCCCCCCGCCCCCGCCCCAAGCCAGACCTTTGCAGAGGTGGCCGCTGGGCTGCACGGGTCAGGGGATCCCTGATTCTCAAGCCACCTTGAGACGAGAGACTCCGCCCCAGCCCTGTTAGTGCATCCCAGCTGTGGCTCTGCATCAGAACCTGCAGGGCACCATTTGAAAACTCCTGGCTGCCCCAGTTGGTTGTCTCAGAACTATGAAATGGGACCAGAGATGCAGTCTACGTGTTTTGAAGGTTCTTTAGGTGACTGAAGCATAGCTGCGTGAAGTACTGAGGGGCAGACACCTTTCCCTGGCAGCCCCAAGGCAGGCAGCCTGTGGGAGCTCCTGAGCAGCTTTTTGGCGATGGTCATTACATCACCCATGCCTTTGTATTTAAATGAAACTTGAGATACAGTCAGAACCAATTCAACCTGTAAGTTATTACTTCGGCTGCTTCAGGCACTTGTCTGAAGCATTTTTTATTAACCTGCATTTCTACTTTGCCCACCAGTAAAGTAGGGGAAGTAATATCCAAAGTAGTTGAGTTTAGCTGGAATTACTCCAGGGTTTTGTGTGGGGAGGCAGTTGCTGCCTTGGGATACCCAGAGTGGGGTAGGTGTTTTCTGTGATTGGCCTGGTTTTTTATTTTTATTTTTTTATTTTGAGACAGAGTTTCATTCTTATTGCCTAGGTTGGAGTGCAGTGGTGCAGTCTCAGCTCACTGCAACCTCTGCCTCCCAGGTTTAAGCAGTTCTCCTGCTTCAGCCTCCCAAGTATCTGGGTTTACAGGTGTCACTACTACACCTGGCTACTTTTTTTTGTATTTTTAGTAACGGGGGTTTCACCATGTTAGCAAGGCTGGTCTTGAACTCCTGACTGCAAGTGATCCACCCGCCTCATCATCCCAAAATGCTGGGATTACAGGCGTGGGCCCCTGTGCCTGGCTGTTTTTTGTTTGCTTTTTGAGACAGAGTCTTGCTCTGTTGCCCAGGTTGGAGTGCCAGTGGCGCTATTTCAGCTCACTCAGGTATGAGTCACCGCACCTGGCCTGTGATTGGCTCTGTTTTGAGTGATTACATGTAAACCATCTAGAACCAACTTTGAGCAATGGTGTTGTGGTTTCCCTCCCTTCACACTGAGGCCATACCAGCCCCTCTCCAATGGGATCCCAAGTTGCCAATCACAGTGGCCAAACTTCCCATTTTTGTCTGTATCCTGCTCTTTAGATTAAAAAGAAGGAAAGAAACGTGAAAGGCCATGTGCAATTTATTTTTATAACTTAAGGAGATTCCCCAACTACCATTTTCTCTGCCAGTGAATGTGCATGTAGAAGAGGAATGCCATGTTCTGTCCACAGAAATACACATGGGGCTCATGCCCGTAATCTCAGCACTTTGGAAGGCTGAGGTGGGAGGACTGCTTGAGCCCAGGATTTTGAGACCAGCCTAGGCAACATGACGAGACTCTGACTCTATAAAAAAAATTTTTTTTTTTTTTTTAGAAAGCATCTCACTCTGTTGCCCAGGCCGTAGTGCAGTGGCGTGATCGCGGCTCACTGCAAACTCCGCCTCCCAAGTTCAAGCAATTCTCCTGCCTCAGCCTCCTTTGTAGCTGAAATTACAGGCACATGCCGCCAAGACTAGCAAATTTTTTTATTTTTAGTAGAAACAGGGTTTCACCAAGTTGGCCAGGCTGGTCTTGAACTCCTGACCTCAAGTGATTTGCCTGCCTAAGCCTCCCAGAGTGCTAGGACTACAGGTACCGTGCCTGGCCCAAAATTTTTTTTTAAATTAGCTGAGTACAGTGATACACATCTGTAGTCTCAGCTGCTTGGGAGGCTGAGGCAGGAGCATCACAGCCCAGGAGTTGGAGGCTGCAGTAAGCTGTGTTGTGCCACTGTACTCTGGCCTGGGTAAAAAAGCGAGACCCTGTCACACACACAAAAGAAATACACATGGTGTTTAGGGGAAGGGCAGATTCTGCTGGGCTTCTGGAGCTGTGACTGATGGCCTCAGGGCTGTAGGAATAGGCCTTCTAGCACAGCAGCAAGTAGGCTCCCCTAAGCCATCGGCTGGCATGGAGGTGCAGGACCTGGGGGAGGCAGTCCCACCACAACTAGGCCAAGGGGTAGGGTTTTTAGGTGTTTTTAACAGAGCTTAGAGCACCAGGTGAAGGTGGAAAGTTGATAAACTGGGAAAACAAGGTGAGCTCTTACCTTTTCTTTAGCAGTGTATGCCATTCCCAGTTTCTATCCTGAGACTTTCAGAGGCTACAAAAACCACATTTCTTTCCATCTTCCCTCAGCCAGTACATAGTCATTTAAAATTCTTTGGTTGTTCTGCAGATTCTTTTTTTAATGTGTAAATTTTACATGAAAAGACATCTGCAACATGCAAGCCCCAATAGAGTGGGGGAGTTTTTCGAGGTGAGAAGTTGCTGTTCTCTGCGTCGAACATGGATTGAATTTTTCCTGTCTGAGTGTAGCCCATGGCCCCCGCCTTGTGGGGGTAACATTCTCAGGAACTTCTTATCCTAGTCCCTTCTCATTTCAAAAACAATATAAGTCTTTTGTTTCCCTTTTTCATTCAGTTGTTGTTTTACAACTTTTGTAGAGACTAACGCAAGTAGATGCTGGTGGGTGTTAGACAAAAACACACATCCCCAGGGGCAAGCCATCCAGTGGTGAGGAATCTCTCCCATGTTCTTTTACCTGCTGCCCACAGAGACTCCCTTAGTCTCCCCCTCCTCTTCCCCACTGAGGGGCGGCTTGTGGAGATGGAGGACTCACGCCCCTACATGCAGAACCCCTGCCAAGTTCAGCAATAATTATCACCCTTCCAAAGCTCGAGTGACATTTTGAGATGACCTACCAGACATGCAGTGAAGGATATAACCTCACAGCCATTTTAGAAGCATTTCGAATAGCTACCAATGCCACTGGGCGTTTCACTCCTCTAACCCAAGTTAGAGTTTTGCTAAATCTGTAGCATCCTGAGTAGCATACAAATTTTAACTACATTAGTTGAATGCAGTTGATACATCTGTGGCCTCGTGTCTATTAAAGAGCACACTAGATTGTACCCAGCACTGTTAGGATATGACATGCTTATTAGATGTCTTTATTCACAGGAGAGTGTATGATAAACGACTATTTCTAATAAATATATTTTGTTTCTGTCCGATGATTTTTTTCCCTTGGTGACATTTATCATTAATATTTTCTCAAAGTGCCATGCTTACACTGAGTCTGTTTTCAAACCAGCATCTTCATCCATGTATTCCTTGTTGGGTCACAGTCTTCACTGCAGCTGCTCTTGCGGGTTGTGCTGGAATTTTCCGCAGAGGACTGGGCTCCTGGCTCCTCCGCTTCCCGTTTCCAGCTTTATTGCTGAGGCCACAGGCTCATGAAGATTGCCTTTCAAGGCCTACCCAGGATGCTGCTGAGCTGTGCAGATGTGCACACAATATGTGCAATGTCATGTGTGACTAAATGCCAACTGAGACCCTGGAAACCACTCATAGGGGGAATCATGCCAAGATTGAGGAGGCAAAGTGAAGATAGTTTTTAAATGATTGCTTCCTTACCCCTCCCTAGTTCATGTTTTCTTATACATAATTACATTTCTTCCTTGCTATACTACAAATACCTAATTTTAGTTGGTCAGAGATGGATTTGAGACTGAGCTCCCAACTCCACGGCTGCAACACCTGATTAAAGCCTTCTTCTTTGGCAATACTCATTTCTGTGATTGGCTTTCTGTGGGTGAGCAATGCAGGACCTAGGCTAATGCCCCGAGGCTTCAGTGACAAAATCTGTTTTTCATAATGCTTTATCTTCACTGTCCTCAAGAATTAGTATTTGAGTACTTTCTAGAGTCTCCTTTGCCACTTTTCTTTCAGAGGGAGTCTTGCTCTGTTGCCGGGGCTGAAGTGCAGTGGTGCAATCTTGGCTCACTTCGACCCCCTACTGGGTTGAAGTGATTCTCCTGTCTCAGCCTCCCAAGTAGCTAGGATTACAGGTGCGCCATGCCCAACTATTTCCATTTTTAGTAGAGACGGGGTTTCACCTTGTTGGGCAGGCTGGCCTCGAACTCCTAACCTCAAGTGATCCCCTCGCCTTGGCCTCCCAAAGTGCTGGGATTACAGGCGTGAGCCACTGCGCCCGACCGACACTAGTGCTCGCGGGCTGCAGGGACAGGACGGATTAGAGGCCAGTGACCCCAGCAGCACCTGGCATTCCCCGACCCAATCGGGTTGCCAGCCGCACAGCCTCTGGGCAGACGCGCGCGGCGGCTGCGGCTCAGAGCGGGGAGCCGCTGCTCGGCCCCATCCCCAGGCAGCGGAATGCCCAGAACTGGTCCCCTTGCTTCGGCACCGGCCAAGTAGGAGCTGGGCGGGCAGTGGCGTCGGGCAGGCTCTTCCCGCCGGGCGGGCAGCTCGCTTTGACCCAGCCGCCTGACTCGGCTTGTGTCCTGGCAACTCCGCTGCGGTGGCGGCACAGGGGCGGGAACTGGTCCGCACGCCTGAACTGAGGAAGCCGAGGAGCAGGTGCGCCGCGGCGCTGTGAGGCGGCACTCCCCGATGACAGGTAGGCTGGACGCCGCCACCCGGAAGGACCCGCCAGCCCAGGCCGGCGCCGGAGCTGCAGCGCCACCTATGGCCAAGGAGTTTTCTCTGGGAGGCGGGGGCCTGTGTGCACAGGTGCAGTGATGTCACGGGAGCCTCAGCAAGTGCGGTGACGTCACACGCGAGGGCTTGGCCGTTACCTGCGTGCCTTGCCGTTACCCGTGAGGCTTGGCGGTGGTCGCTTGGCTTGACATTTCTTACTTGGCTCGGAGGTGCTCCTTTCACTGATTGGAAACAGCGAGCTTTCCTCCTGGGAGGTTGTGGCCAAGGCAGTAACTCGCTACTTTTGGCCTCCCGGGGTGGAGAAAAGCGGGGAGGGGTGTGGAGGGGCTGAGGGGTCTCGGAAGGCGGCAGTCTCCGCCATGAGGAGGACATTTAGAGGCGGGCGCCCGGAGGACCAATGGCCCTGGGCTCCCTCGCCAGCTGGCGGCCCGACAGGTCGCTCAGCAGAAGGAAGCGTGAAGCGGAAGTCTTCGCCCCGCCTCAGTACCGCGTCGACCCGAAAGATCTCGACGAGCCCCACAGAGCTGCCTGGCTGGGCGACGTCCCCGGGCTGGAGTGCATCCTGGTGCCCGGAGGCCCTGGCGTGGACAAGAGGGACAATGAGAATAGGTAATGGCCAGGCCAAGGAGGCGGGCGCACCGTCTTGTCGGGGGCCCGGGCTTTCTGGTGCCCACAGGCTCCATGGCACCCCGGATGGGGAAACCTTGGAAGGGTCGGGGTCCCAGGCCTCTCCGTGAGCCAGGAGCAAATAAAAATGGTTATTACTATTGCAAAAGTGTTGCAGGCCGGGTGCGGTGGCTCACGCCTATAATCCCAGCACTTTGTGGGGAGGAGGAGGCGGGCGGATCACGGGGTCAAGAGATCGAGACCATCTGGTCAACATGGGGAAACCCCGTCTCTACTAAAAATACAAAAAATTAGCTGGGCATTGTGGAGCATGCCTGTAATCCCAGCCACTCAGGAGGCTGAGGTAGAATTGCCTGCACCCAGGAGGCGGAGGTTGCAATGAGCTGAGATCGGGCCATTGCACTTCAGCCTGGGTAACAAGACCGAAACTCCGTCTCAAAAAAAAAAAAAAGTGTTGCTCTACTTTACAGGAGTTTTCTTTAAAAATATTGCACTTCTCAACTATGTTTGTCCATTTAATCAATGTATTCGTCAAACACAAGCTGAATAGCTATTATATATATTATATTGCTCAGGTTTCTTCCATACTTAAAAACTTCATGTTTAGCTGCCCAGCCTGAGTAAGCCTGAGAGATTTAAAATTGAAGTATTAGGACTTGATCTCAGTGGAAGCTTTTTCTCCCCCCTTTCAAAGAAAAGCATTTCTCAAGGTAGAAAATAGTAAAAGGTAAGCTTAAACTGCCCTTCTGAAAATATATAACAGTCTTATGTACTAATATTAATCATTGGGAATGCCTGATTTACATGCATTATATAAATCTAAATGTTGAATAAAATGAGCCATACCTGTTCATCTGAACCTGAGTTTCTTCCTTTGGCTTAAAGTTTTTTTTGAAAATCAAAGTAAGAATTATTTTGTTTTAAAAATTTGTTATGCTTTTTATCTCAGCCCTCTTTTTTCCATAGTACTTTTAAAGAACTAAAATGTACTTAAACACCAATCATATGATTAGAACTGCCCAGCTGCTCTGGACCTGTTGTATACACCATATTCTACTTCACGTAAGGCACCGTGGATTGTCTGATGCCCATTATTTTATGTGTCAATAAGAATTATTTAGATGCTGCCAATTATAGTTGTGATAAATTATGAATTGCAAGGAGAATCCCAATGGCAGAGTTGTTAAAATGTGAGAAAAGGAACATCTTAGAATGATAATACAGTGTTACTTCTAATCTTTAAACATACCTCAGAAGTGTGTATAATCGTATTATTTTACTTGTTTATGTTAACTAGTAGTATTATAAAAATTATAATATCTAACAGTTACTGGGCGGTTATTTGTGCTAGGAACTGTTCTAAATGCTTTGCACAGATTCTCATTTAAGCATCATAGTGATGCCCAGTACATCACTATGGACTGCTGATACTTTAATTCCCATTTTATTGATTAGGAAACTGAGGCCCAAAAAGGCCAACAGGAAGTGACAGATCTTAAAGTAGGATTTCACCTCAAGGTGAACTGAATCCAGAGGTGAAGCATTTTCTATTCAAATAAACTACATTTCATTAATGTAGTGAATAATAAGAGCTGGTAAATACTGTGCTTTCTTCTCAGGAAAATTAAATACTTGTTTTAAAGACAGAGGACTAAAATTATATCCAGTGCTATGGATATATGTGAATCATTGTGTGTTTTCAGATAGTACAGTACAATTTCCTAAAAAGTGTTCTTACTGTCTTAGGACGGCTCTGCATTTCGCATGTGCCTGTGGACATCCAGCAGTGGTAGCTCTCCTGGTGGACAGAAAATGTCAACTTAGTTATTTTGACAGCGATAAGAAGACAGCTCTGATAAAGGTATATAGTAACCAAGTATTTCAGCATGAGATGGATCTGAATGGGTAGAATTACTGAGAACCAGCTCAGTGGTAGAGACTCCCACCCAGGCAGCACTGAAAGAAATGAGAGGCAGACACCCAGATAGAACAGCAAAGTGGGTCAAGCAGGGGGGCCAGCAGCCTTCCAAACTGAGAGGCTCGGGGGCTGACAGCATTCCAGGCTGCAGGCCCCAGGTAGACTCTGACCCACGCATTTAATCTCTCTGAACAGGTGATCATTATTAACAAACAGGTGTTCAGTATTTTCCCATAACACAAAACACACCAATTAGGCAGCTGGTGCCCACTCACCACTGATCAAACAACCTAAAAAGTATTCTTCATGAGGGAGCCACTGGGGCAGGGTCAGATAGCTTAAAGAATTGTTTTAACAGGTGTATGATATTTACATATTGTCCTGCCACTTTGGAATGCCCCAAGTGGTTTTCTACTGGGGTGGAGGGGGGGAGATGCTAGGTTTTGTTTGCCATTGTTCTTCCTAGCAAACAATATATTCTATCATACACTTAGCATTCATCAATATTCATAAATTTCACATTTCTCACCAGAATAAAAATGAATTCATTTCATTTAAATGTAACTCATTAGCAAAACCTCTATTTTGAATTCCTAGCCTTTGTAATCTATTTCTTGGTCTAATAATGACAGGCCAAGAGAATGCAGAAAAGAGAAATGTGCAACTATTTTGCTGGAATGGGGTGCTTATCCAGACCTTCCAGATATCTACGGCAACACTGCTCTACACTATGCTGTGCATAATGAAGACGAATCAGTAGCACAAAAACTGCTTTCATACAGTACAAACAAGGAGGCAAAAAATGAGGTATAGACCAACCAACTTTATTTTCAAACTGTTTGAAATACATTTGTTTTAACACTGACATATGTAACTATCAGTTTTCCATATTTGGAAGCTCAAGCACTCCCTGAATGAGAATATTTTGAAATGATTATCTAATATTTGAAATCTTGATACTTTTAAAGCAGCATGAGAGGGCACAGCTTTCTTTTATGTACATATGGTAAATATTTTTGAAAACACTGAATTTGTAAAAGTTTTTTTTTTTTTTACAGAGTCTTGTTCTGTTCTTTTATTTATTTTTTATTTTTTAGAGAGAAAAAGAGAAAAAGAAGGGGAAAAAAAGAAAAAGAGGGAAAAAGGAATATTACTTCATTCCTAAAATGGGTTTCAATAATGGCCGATCAATATTTTGAGTGTTTAAAGTGGTTAATGCATATTTTATGTGTTTAAAATGGAGACCTCTATTGTGTTTATTTGTTCTGGCTCTGAGTTCAAGTCCTGGATATCGTTATCAATTTGTTGTCTCGTTGAATCTAAATCTCATTATGTGTCTTATGTATCTGGGTGTTAAGATCTCTTATTGTTACATTAATCCTTTTACCCTTGCATCCTTGTAGCTTTGAAATCTATTTTATTAAGTGTGAGAATTGCAACTCCTGCTTTTTATTTATTTATTTTTGCTCTCCATTTGGTTGGTGAGTTTTTTTCCATCCCCTTGTTTTGAGTCTTTATATATCTTCAGATATATCGTTAGATTTTGTGGATAATGTATATTTTGTGTGTTTAAAATGGAGAGCTCTATTGAGTTTATTTGTTCTGGATCTTAGTTCCAGTCCCGGGTATCGTTATCAATTTGTTGTCTCGTTGAATCTAAATCTCATTATGGGTCTTATGTATCTGGGTGTTAAGATCTCTTATTATTACATTATTCCTTTTACCCTTTTATCCTTGTAGCTTTGAAATCTATTTTGTCAAATGTGAAAATTGCAGCTCCTGCTTCTTATTTATTTATTTTTGCTCTCCATTTGGTTGGTACATTTTTGTTTTTTTTTTTCCAACCCTTTATTTTGAGTCTATGTATATCTTTGGATATACCGTTAGATTTTGTCTGTATCTTTTGATTGGGAGATTTGGTCGATTTAAATTTAGGGTTGTTGCCATTTGTTATTAACTGGCTATTTTGTCCTTTCGTTGATAAAAATTCTTCTTTATGTTAATGCTCTTTACTTTTTGGTGTATTTTTAGAAAGGGTCATACTGGTTGTTCCTTTCTGTGTATAATGCTTCTTTTAGAAGTTCTTGTAAAGCAGGCCTAGTGGTAATAAAATCTCTGAGTACTTGCTTGTTCCTAAAAGATTTTATTTTTCCTTCAAATGTAAAGCTTAAATTGGCAGGATATGAAATTCTGGGCCGAAAGTTCTGTTGATTAAGTATATTGAATATTGGCCCCCACTCTCTTCTAGCTTGTAGGGTTTCCGTTGAGAGATCTGCTGTAAGCCTAATAGGCTTACCTTTATGGGTGACTTGATCTTTCTCTCTGGCTGCCCTTAATATTTTCTCCTTCGTTTCGATCTTGGTGCATCTAATGATTATGTGCCTTGGGGTTGGTCTTCTTGAGGAATATCTTTGTGGTGTTCTCTGTATTGCCTGGGGTTGAATAGTGTCCTGCTTTGCTAAATTAGGAAAATTTTCCTGGATAATGTCCTGGAGAGTATTTTCCAGCTTGACTTCATTCTCTCCGTCACATTCAGGTACACCAATCAAGCGTATATTAGGTCTTTTCACATAGTCCCATATTGCTTGGAGACTTTGCTCATTCCTTTTTATCCTTTTTTCTCTATTCTTGTCTTGTCGTTTTGTTTCATTAAGTTGGTCTTCTACCTCTGATACCCTTTCTTCTGCTTGATCCATTCGGCTGTTTAAGCTTGTACATATTTCACTAAGTTCTCGTGTTGTATTTTTCAACTCCATAAGTTCATTTGTATTCCTCTGTATATTGTCTATTCTTTTCAACATTTCATCTAACCTTTTTTCCAAGTTCTTAGTTTCTTTACATTGGGTTAGAACAAGTTCCTTTAACTCCCAGAAGTTTCTTATCATCCACCTTTTAAAGCCTACTTCAGATAATGGAACACAGTCCTTTTCCATCAGGGCTTGTTCGGTTGCTGATGAGTCCTTTTCCATCAGGGCTTGTTCCATTGCTGATGGGTTCTGATTTTGAGTATACTCGGCCTTCTTAGGCTGTTTTTTTCCCTTCATTGTAGATGAACCGCCTTTCTAATTAGTTTTCTGAGTCGACGTCCGACTTATTGATTCCCAGTGCTGGGATCCGAGCAACCCACTGTGGCAGCCTAAATAGCAGCGATAAGACTGATGGTGCTCTTCTGCCCGGGAGTCTCTGGTCTGGCTTCCCTCTTGAGTCCGCAACAAGCGGCTCTGACTTCCTGGAGCTCCAAACTCCGGTCGGTAGGGGAAGCAGTCCCGTTGGCTCTGCATGAAGAGCTGCTGCGCCGAGACGCCAGCAAAACCGCTGTGGCGGCCACAAGAGTCGCACTGGCGACCCGTGGGGCTCCTCCACTGGGAATCGGCTGATCGGTGAGTGATGAAAATTCATCTAATGATGTGGCGTCGTCTCGTTCTCTGAGCTTTCACTGGGAGCTACAATCCTGAGCTGTTAGTGGTCAGCCATCTTCATTTGTAAAAGTTAATACTTAAATTTTTTTTCTTCCCTATTTTTTTTTCTAATCTGTGGAAAGCAAAATTTGCCCTGGAAATAGACTTTATCTTAAAACATTTTTCAGTAAATACAAATCTTGCTGCTATTGACAGATTCTTAAAAAAAAAAAAAAAAAAAAAAACATTCAAGCAGTTTAGCTCTCAGTGGCAAAGCTTAGGAGGGTAAAATGGAAAGGGCGAAAAAAGCAGCCAGAAATATGGAGGCCGGCTTGGAGGTTAGGTAATTGAGGGAAAATACCAAGGCGACCTTTTTTTTAAAATGTGTTTTGTTGTTGTTATTACTATTTCTTTTTTCTAGTTTATATGTTTAGACAAGGTTTTCTTCAGTTTGAGGGATAATCAGATCATCGTTTTCTGTTTGGAAGAGAGTGAGTTGTGAACTTGCCTAGGAATCCAATTTAGGAGGACTCTGAGGAAACAAGATTAGCTGCGACTAGGTGGTGATGAGTAGGAAACAGCCACTTAGATAAGCGTCTGCGCTCAGCCCTCAAATCTAGAATGCCCTGACGGGAAGGTGGGCGAGGTGGAGTTTAGAAATAGCAAAATCAAGTTGGATTTTGAGTTTACCAGTCCCTGTGCTACTCCTACCCAGGAAAACTAAATGGAGTTTTTAGCAAATGACTGTCTCTTATTTTTTCCTCTTTTTGACAAAATCCTCAAACGATAAAGGGAACTGGTCATGTGGGTGAGAGATGAGACTGAAGTAATTGTTGTTCTAGTTCTCAGCTAGAGTTGTGCATCACAGCAACCGAGGAAATGAAAACAAATCTACAAGTCTAAGCTCTTCCCTGAATACTTTTGATATAATAAGTCTAATAAAGCCTGAACAAGTTTATGTTTTAAAATATTTCCTTGAAGCCAGGTGTAGTGGTACTTGGCTGAAGTCCCTGCTAGTCGGGAGACTGAATTGGGAGGATTGCTTGAGCCCCAGAGTTTGAGTCTAGCCTGGGCAACATAGTGAGACCCTGTCTCTAACAACAGCAGTAAATTCCTAAAACTTCAGATACAGTCCTGGTTAAGAGCCAGTGAATAGGTAGGTGTAATATGTAAATGCCCATTCTCAGAAACATAAGAAATCTCTAGAGGAGTTGGAGTTTGATAGGTGCTACTTCCTTTAATTCTGTCACTTTTCAATACTGTTATCCTGACTTTTATCTTTCTTTACCTCTGGGTTGGGAAGTTAAAAGGAATGTTATTGGTAATATCTCTCAGCTTCCAGAATACCTTTTGTTCCCAACCTCATAGCCCTTCAGTAAGCAGAGGCTGACTGCTTTAGGATTTTTTGTCTTTGTTATCATCCAGGTGATTATTGTTTATTACAAGCAGCTTAATCTTTATTACAAGCAGAGTTTTCTCAATTAGAGCTGGCAAACATTTAGCCTTTTTTTTTTTTTTATTAATTGAAGCTCTGTTATGGACTATCTCAGTATCTCTGTTAAGTTCACAGAGTTTGAAATAATCAAGATGGCAGTTTTAAGCACTGAAAACCCTGAAATTAGTAAGAGTACAAATATTGATTCTTTTAACAATTTAGTTTCGGCAGTCATGTGGACTAATTATCCATTTGGTTAACAAGCTGGGAAAAATAAATACAAGTAGATTTTAATTGAATACGTATTGGAAAAATGCTTGAAGTGTGAGTGTTTTGAGCCTGTGAGCATTTTTTTTTTTATTCTGAAGAAACAGGGTCTCACTGCGTTGCTCAGGCTGGTCTCAGACTCCTGGGCTCATGTGATCCTCTTGCCTTGGCCTCCCAGAGTGCTGGACTTGCAGGTGTGAGCAGCTGTGAGTTTTAATAGCAATTTTTATTACATTTTGGGGCCTGATTTGTTTTGATAAAACATCTGAAATTAAAGGAAATATTTTACATGTAAATGCTTTACACACAACCATTTTGAAACACATCTATAACAAGTATAAAAACACAAGGGCTGTAGTCAAAATGTGGCCCACAGATATGTTTAATTTGCCTCCACAAATTGTGTCAATGTGTAAAATTTAGGAGACTCATGCACAAATCTGGATTTCAGGCTTCTCTTTAAGAATCAAGCCTGTTGTTCCTTGAGCCCATGTCACTGTTCGGGGTGCTGCAACTAGGTTGCCCCTTTGTAGGAAGTATATGTTCTCTGGTTTGCTGCTGCGCCCACCTAGGTACTTCACTCAGGTCACTTCCTTTGCCTGGGTAAGATTTGAGTTTACAGCTCCTGTCATGGCATATTTTGAAAAGATTTGAAGTTTTTCAAAACACTTTATATTTGTTTATAACATATAGTCTATATTTTATAGCTATCCCTTAGTAATGGGGTTGAACTTTAGGGTTTGGAAGTTGTTTTTTAAAAACTCTTTTGCCTTATAGCTACCACAAAGAGTCGCCTTCACATTAGCATGCGTGTAAGCCTGTTTGGGTTATTCCTGGCTATACGTGGCTGAGCTATTAATATTGCAAATATATATATATTTTTCTCCTCAGCATTGTCCCTTAGAAATGCAGGTGACTTAGTGGCTTTCATTATTATAGAAACAATCCAGATAGATCGGTATTAGATAGTTTTGTTGATAAGCCATTGTATTTGTATTTCTTTCTTTTTTTTTTTAATTGCATTTTAGGTTTTGGGGTACATATGCAGAACATGCAAGATAGTTGCATAGGTACACACATGGCAGTGTGATTTGCTGTCTTCCTCCCCTTCACCCACATCTGGCATTTCTCCCCTTCTCCCCAAGCTATCCCTCCCCAGCTCCCCCCCCAACACTGTCCCTCCCCTATTCCCCACAATAGACCCCAGTGTGTAGTGCTCCCCTCCCTGTGTCCATGTGTTCTCATTGTTCATCGCCCGCCTATGAGTGAGAATATGCGGTATTTCATTTTCTGTTCTTGTGTCAGTTTGCTGAGAATGATGTTCTCCAGATTCATCCATGTCCCTACAAAGGACATGAACTCATTGTTTTGATGGCTGCATAATATTCCATGATGTATATGTGCCACATTTTTCCAGTCCAGTCTATCATAGATGGGCATTTGGGTTCAGGTCTTTGCTATTGTAAACAGTGCTGCAATGAACATTCGTTTGCGTGTGTCCTTATAGTAGAATGATTTATAGTCCTTTGGATATATACTCAGTAATGGGATTGCTGGGTCAAATGGAATTTCTATTTCTAAGGCCTTGAGGAATTGCCACACTGTCCTCCACTATGGTAGAACTAATTTACACTCCCACCAGCAGTGCAAAAGTGTTCCTATTTCTCCACATCCTCTCCAGCATCTGTTGTCTCCAGATTTTTTAATGATAGCCATTCTAACTGGCATGAGATGGTATCTCAATGTAGTTTTGATTTGCATCTCTCTGATGACCAGTGATGATGAGCATTTTTTCATGTTTGTTGGCCTCATTTATGTCTTCTTTTGTAAAGTGTCTGTTCATATCCTTTGCCCATTTTTGAATTGGCTTGTTTTTGTTTTTTTTTTTTTCTTGTTAATCTGTTTGAGTTCTTTGTAAATTCTAGATATCAGCACTTTGTCAGATGGGTAAACTGCAAAAATTTTTTCTGATTCTGTTGGCTGCCGATTCACTCTAGTGACTGTTTCTTTTGCCATGCAGAAGCTGTGGAGTTTGATTAGGTCCCATTTGTCTATTTTGGCTTTTTCTTGGCCAATGCTTTTGGTGTTTTGGTCATGAAGTCCTTGCCTACTCCTACATCCTGAATGGTTTTGCCTAGATTTTCTTCTAGGGTTTTTATGGTACCAGGTCTTATGTTTAAGTCTTTAATCCATCTGGAGTTAATTTTAGTGTAAGGTGTCAGGAAGGGGTCCAGTTTCTGCTTTCTGCACATGGCTAGCCAGTTTTCCCAACACCATTTATTAAACAGGGAGTTTGTATTTCTGATTTACATTTTGCCTAAAATGAAAGATAGTTTTAAGAGGCAATAAAAATGGTAACAAAATTAACAAAGAATTTTAACAGTAGATGTGCATTAGGGTCTTAGGATTATAATTAAGAACAGAATTTTGTACTGTGCTTTCTAACATCTAAGATAAAAATCTTTCCTCTTGTAGTAGGAGAAAACCCGTGAGCCTTTTATTAATTAGCAATGGAAGTTCATTTGAAGCTGATTTCTGTAATTCACAGACCATTTTCTTAGTGACCCATTTGTAGTAGAAGGACCTGACACTGGGCGCTGACATTGGGCATCTGGGATCCTGACACCACTGATAGAAGAGAATTAAGCAAGTTTGTATAACCTGGAGGAAACACCCGCCTTTACTGTAAAGCTCTCACCACGGTATTCCCGAAACTCTAGATCCTCATGTTACTGTTTGCCACAAAGAAAGTATTGCCAAATAGGAATTAGGCAAAATTCAAGAGATTTCTTGAATACTGGATATATAATGTGCTGTTTAATAATATTTCCCAAATGTAGATGATCATGGAATCTTCCTGTTGGGAAGATATACAGTCTATAACTTCTGGTAAAATAAATATTCTTTGGAATGTAGTTTAAGAAACACTGATCTAAAGGCAAATATGTTAGATCATTAATTTAGTAAAAATACTTGAAGCATTTACTGGTATGTCTCAGGGATTGGAAATATGGAGCTAAATACAGAGACATATATAGCGATAAAGAGCCTGCCCTCCAAGAAGCTCTTGGTTTACATTGGAAGCAATACCACCGTTACAATATTCCATGCTAAATGCTATGATAGAAGCAAAGATTTTTGGAACCAGCAATATTTGAAGGGAGTTTTGGAGATGACTAGAGTTGATGTGGTGAGGCAGAGGAAGGTGGCCTCTAAGGGAAGGAGCAGTGCATGGGCAAACACAGAGGAGTGAGAAGGAAGAGGCTATTTTTAATTTACTTTCTGTGTTATACATTTAAGTCTATAGGATCTTATGTAAGGTTTCCAGTCCAGTTGAGAAATAAGAATTTTGTGAATTGTAAATTGTTGTTGGTGTATGACAGAATGACCTCACACCGCTTCTATTTGCCATAAGCGGAAAAAGACAGCAAATGGTAGAACTTTTACTGGAGAGAGGAGCAAATTTACTTGCAGTTGATAAGTTTCAAAGGTATGTTCTTTTTTTAACCCTGTGTTGTTCTGGAGTGAAAACAGTCAAGCCAGAAATATTAAATTAATAAAAAGATTAATAAAATTATTGGAATATAGTAAAAAATATAAACACAAATCATCGGGTGGAAAATTATTTGGACTGGGTGACATGAACAGTGTATAAAAGGATTCATCTTGTCTTCTTATACCGACTGGTGTTTGTTATTTGTAATTTGATGTTTTGGGTCATATGATCTTGTATTAGCTACAGAGGTCTCCTATTAGTTTATTAGTTTTACAGAGTGTGGACTTTGTAATTTTTACTTTATGACTCGATACTGAATTTCTTAATCTTTTTATTGTAGTTTTTAATCTCTCCTTACATGATTTTCTTTTAAACATGCTATGTTAAATAAAAATGAATAGAGTTAAAAATAATTTTGTCTTTTGGATAACTATTTGCTTTATTTCTTTGAAGAATATTAATGTTTGATTATCTCTACATGACT
This sequence comes from Callithrix jacchus, assembly GCF_049354715.1. NCBI lineage: Eukaryota > Metazoa > Chordata > Mammalia > Primates > Cebidae > Callithrix > Callithrix jacchus. Next base: position 63,043,838 of record NC_133506.1, read on the forward strand.
GTTAATTGCCATTACCAGATATGTGGGTTTCCTTTTTCACTTCTAATGTGTTTTGATGTTTTTTTAAATTGGTATGGGCAGAGGGAGAAAATACAGTTTTTGGTGGATAAACTTTTTTTTCACGAAGACAACTCATAGGTGGATGATAAAGAGAAAAGAGTTAGGCTTCAGATTCACACAAGACTGAGTTTAAATTTCTAGCTTTCCCATTTACTAGGTGTGTGACCTTGGGAACATTACTCATCACCAAGTATGTTTTTTCTGTATTAAAAAGAGGATACTAATATATCCTTCCAGCGTTGTGTATGTAAGAAAGATTGTGTGTGTAGCCTTTAATTCAGTGCCTAGCATATGCTTATCAGTATCAGTAACTGAAACCACTGTGACTACTCATATTACCATTGTTATTGATATTATTGTTTTTCAGCCTGCAGATAGCTCTCACTTATCTGACCCCTGGCTGATTTTGAATTACAGCGTATCAGTCTAGGGAAGCAGTGGTGAAATCTTCACTTAAATCTTTGCCTACTTTAGATAAGTGACCTCAGCATAGTCTCTTGTTCATCAGGGAACTGAAAGTTAGTAACTTCTACTATGACATACCCCATTAAGACAAGAGACTTCCTCTTTGTCCCTTCCTTTTAGCCTTGGTGGTAATTTACAAAGATGAACACTTGAGCACCCAAGATGCTGGTGTCTGTTAGTACAGGTAAATGTTTAATTCTCCACGGATGGGCAAGCTATTAAGTTGGTAGAGTATATTGAATAAGCTTTTTAAATAGCTTTTTACAGTTCCTAAGGGAGAAGTTATCGCTCTGTCATTTTAGAACAGTGCTCATTCTCGCCGTGCAGTGTGGATCAGTGAACATAGTTAGCCTTCTTCTGCAGCAAAAAATTGACATCTTTTCTCAAGATGTTTGGGAGGACTGCAGAAGACTATGCAATTTTTAATCAGTTTACTGGGTGTTTACATTAAAAGGCTAGTTAACACCAAATTGAGGTCTAAAATAATTATAATGATTGCATTGTATACATCAGGTGAGATTTTATAGTTTGGTTCAGGTAGTTTTGGAGTGGCAATGAATTAGTCCACATCATTAGCCTGAAATTCAGCAAAAGGCCAAACTAGTTAAAAGTAGCAAAGGGTACAGGCTTATATCAGGACTTTTAAGACCTTTATCCTTAGAGATTTCAGCATTGTCCATTTCATTCCAAGTGTAACCCCTATGCATGAGATAAAAAATAGTGTCACAGCTTAGGGTTTTCTAATTAGGTATTTGGGTCTTAAAATGTCCTGTTTAGCAGAAAATTTTGTACTGTCTTCTGGGAACTGTCTCCTCTACCCTCTTCCTTGAATTTTTTCAGAACCTATGGGGTTCTTTATGTTTCAGAAGACAACCCTCTTTTGCAAGTCAGAAGGAGGGAAGAAAAAGGTCACTGTAATCATCCTGTTGTTTCTGCTGTTGTTTCTGTTGCTGTGTCATTGCACTGAAACTGGTCCTGCAGTCCAGTAATGGTTGACCTTTGCCACCAGGATGCCCTCAAGTCTTCATGGTGATCCATACATAGATTTCAAAGTTAAACTTTTTGGCTTGATATACATATGTTTATATGCTCAGGCATTGTTCCCAGCATCCTGCTCTGGCAGCTGAGCCTCCTAGCATTATACACACACATAGTGAGCCAACCGACCCTTCACCCCTCACTCAGAACCTAGGTGGAGCCAACATCTTAGCTTAGACTTAGCTAAAAGCTTTATGTTAAGTTGCCCTTTAGGCCCTCGGGTTCAGTTCAAATAATGTTGCAGAAAGAGATGTGTTTCCTTTTTTCATTGCTACCAAATCTGTACACTGAGGGCCCTGTATATCCAGTATAGTACCTTTTCTTAGATCATGGAAGGTCCCATATTATCCTTCCCAAGAGTTGTGGCAGGAAGCCATTACCAGAATTTGGAGTCTCAAGTATATTAGTTGGATTTAACAGAGCTAAGCTTCATTCATGACTCATGAGTATCCATGTAGAAAAGGAGAGCTTTGTACTTGCTTCAGCAGCAAACATATACTAAAATTGAAACAAAATGCAGAGAAAATTAGCATGGCCCTGCATAAGGATGATGCACAGATCTGTGAAGTGGTCCATATTTTGCACTGTAACTGGAAGTTCATTTGACTCTTTGCTGACTAGCTCCAAAGAAACAGTGTGAGTCAAAGCAAATTGGGTGTAACCTAATATTAAAATTGTGATTTTCACTACAAAATATGCAGTAAGGTGATCTATGGAATGAGAATTGAGCTGAGTATCATATGGGATGTGTGTGTAAATATTTTGTTAGTATGTATCTCAGAAATGAGAGAATGTCAACTTGCATCTCTTTCATGGAACTGAAAAAATAAAAGTAGAATTTTGTTTTCCATGTCAGTTTGAGGTTAACATGGGGATTGAGCATCATTCTAACAAAAATCTGCCAATTCAGAGTTTGAGCAGTAGTTCAAGCTAGGTCTTGACATGTTAGCTTTCTGCCCTTAGTGTGATTGATGAGTTCAGTCATAGTGGACAGGGAAGTTATCTAGTTTGCTGAAATAATATATTTATTAGAAAATTTAGTTACAAAGTATGAAATAGTTGTGATGCCCTGAATTATAAGCCACAAAGAATGGAACAACTGATAAGCAAAACTAGGACTTAATAACAGTTTCAGAAAACTGCAATGGGAATTTTAGAACCTCTGAAAAAATACACACTGGGAAATACTTTTGGCAATAAAGTTGAAGAACAAATTATTTTATTGCTTCACTGTTTATCTGAGCATTTTCAAAACATTATTTTATTAAATTTTTAACAACCTAGGGAAATAAGCCAGTAAAATCTTTGCTTTTTAAAAGAATACATTGAGCCTAAGAGAAGTGACTTGTCAGAGAACAAGTAGCTGCTGGTAATAGGGCTAGGACACTTTCCATTATGTCAAGCGAATATGAGTTAATTTATACTGAGCTATACTCCCTTCAATTTAGGAGTACTTCATCTGTTTATCTTCTTTAAAAGCTTAAAGAAATGTTGGTAGAACTCACAAATTAGTATATAGGATAAAGTTCTGATATTAATTCCGATATTGTTTGAAATACTCTAAAAATTTAATATATTTGTTATTTTTCATTTGTTTTAAAATAGTAATTTTATTTATTACATTTTTATCCATAGCATTCAGCAACTAATTTCTGAATGTAAGGAAAAACAGACACCTGCAAGTTTTCCTCAAAACAACAATCCAGTTAAGACTTCTGATAGTGAATTATTTTTGGTGGTCCTATAGATAAAAAAGTAAGAGTAAGGAAGTTTTGATCATGAAAAGCAGTTTTTTAAAAGCCCTGTGTGTGTAAGTTGCTTGTATATTTTTCTCTTAATTTCTTTCTTGGTAGGTTAGATTTCACAATTATTTAAAAAGTTAATTGCAGGTCATTTATTATCTCAAACAATATTGTCTGAAAAAAATTACTTAATTATGGTCCATAAAATCCTATATGATATATTTGTATAGAGAAGAAAAAGATATTTTTAAGTTAGTAAGTTGCATGTTTTCTTTCTGGTCACATTATAATGAATTAGACTTGTTATGAAATTGGAACTTCTATTTAATTTTTAAAATAAATGGCTTGTGTTTAGTAAATGAATATCAATCACAGTTGACCCTTAATAATGTAGGATTTAGGGATGCTTGATCCCCTCTGCATTCAGAAATCTGTGTATAACTTTCAACTCCCCCAAGAAGGTGACCAGCAGCTTATTGATAACATAAACAGTCAATTAAGATGTGTTTGGTGTGATGTATGTATTAATATGCTGTATTCTTACAATAAAGGAAGCTAGAGAAATAAACTGTTATTAAGAAAATCATAAGAAAAAGTAAGTTTACTATTCATTAAATGCAAGTGGATCATTATATAACTCTTAATCATAGTCTTCAAGTTGAGTAGGCTAAGGAGGAGGAGAAAGATTGGTCTTTGCTATCTGAGGTGGGAGAAAATCTGCCTATAAGTAGACCCCTGAAGTTCAAACCTGTGTTGTTCAAAGGCTAAGAGTATTACATAGTGATTTGTGTCACGAAAGTAACACAAAGTAGTTTCAAAACTGGAAAATCAACAATGCCTTTCTGGCGCCATAAACAAATGGCAATAAGAACTGCAAAACGGCCAGGTGTGCTGGCCCACAGCTGTAGTCCCACACATTGGGAGGCCTAGGCCAGAGGATTGCTTGCATCAGGAAGCTCCAGACCAGCCTGGGCAACATAGTGAAACCACATCTCTACAAAAGCAAGTAAAAAATTAGCTGGGTGTTTTGGTGCACACCTGTAATCCCAGCTATTTGGGAGGCTGAGATGAGAGGATCACTTGAGCCTGGGAGTCGAGGCCGCAGTGAACTATGATTGTGATCATGCTACTACACTCCAACCCAGATGACAGAGTGAGACCCTGTCTCCAAAAAAGAAAAAAACCTGCAAAACATATCCAGTGTGCATACTAATAGCAAATTATTTTTAAAGACACCTACTGAGTGCATAAGTCAGAAAAGCAATTCCTTGTTGAGAAGTACAGGTCATGTTACACACTTATAAACCAACAAGGTCTCACTATTATTGACTTTCCCCCTAATTTGAAATTGAATGAGGTATATTTACTTCATTAGAACAAGATGTGTTCTTCTACCTGCTGGTTAGTTGTTATGATAACAATAATTTTGTTAGCACAAGATATCCTGTTACCATTAGCCAAAAGATTATCAAAATAAATATTCAAATAGCCCAACTCTAGGCTCAACAAATTATAATAAAAGTATAAAAATGTTTCACAATAACAAAAATGCTACTGTGCTACTGAGATGTGATGCCTCATGCATTGGACAACCTGAATTGTAAGAGGACAACTTTAATTTAGTACATATTAATCAACGAACTTCTGTAAGTTAGGTTTTGTAAGTTATTGGCCGCAAACATGAAATAGACATAGTTTTAGTCTTTGAGGTGGTCATAATAGAACTTTCTCTATTTAATTTCTGTGTTTTTTAACAGAATTTTCAAGAAAATAATTCACTTGTCCACTTAACAGACATTTGATAATTATTTGTTAGATACTAAGCATTTTTTTCTAATGTAACAGAACACAAACATTTAAAAATATAGCCAGGGCCAGCCACGGTGGTGCATGCCTGTAATCTCAGCAATTTGGGAGGCTGAGATGGGAGGATCACTTTAGCCCAGGAGTTTGAGACCAGCCTGGGCAACATGACAAGACCTCATCTCTACTAAATTTTTTTTAAAATAATAAAACATTAGATGGGCACAGTGATAGGTGCTTGTGTTTCCTGCTACTTGGGAGGCTGAGGTGGGAGGATTTCTTGAGCCTGGGTGTTTGAGGTTATGGTGAGCTATGATCATGCCACTGCACTCCTGTCTGGGTAACAGAATAAGACCCTGTCTCAAAAAAGAAAAAAACAAACAAAAAACCCAGGAGCTTGTTATTATCATTGTCATTTTATTTATTTGCTGAATTAGTTATTCAGTGCCTACTACTGTGGGCTAGATGCCCTCTGAAGCATGAAATGATCATTTATTGTGTTAAATATGTGCCAACACTTTTGTGAGGAATGAAAGCTGTAAAACAGTGGGTAGGATTTAAGGTAAGCATGCAGAGAAAGTAGAACTTTACTAGGTAAAGAGGCAGAAGGATGATGTGGGCAGAAGGAACATCTAACAAGACTGTGTGTTTGGCAGAAGCAGCGGCAAGTGCAAAAGTCAGATGCCTGAATGAACTTTGCAGGGTTTCTGAGCAGTTCAGTTTTTCTAGTGCAAGTCATGCTAGATGTGAATGCTAGGGAATGAAGTGAATACCTAAAGCAAGCTTACCACAGACATCTTTTCTTTTTCTTTTTTTGAGACAGTCTCACTCTTCATCCAAGCTGGAGTGCAGTGGTATTCTCTCGGCTCACTGCAACCTACACCTCCCAGGTTCAAGTGATTCTCATGCCTCAGCCTCCAAAGTAGCTGGGATTACAGGTGCAAGCCACCATGCCCAGCTAATTTTTGTATTTTTAGTAGAGACAGGATTTTGGCATGTTGGGCAGGTTTGTCTCAAACTCCTCACCTCAAGTGGTCCATCCCCCTCAGCCTCCTAAGTGCTGGGATTAGACACGAGCCACCACTCCCTGCCCAGACTTTTTAATACTGTAGAAATTAGTAGATCTTTTCCTGTAGGCCATGGGAAATTTACCAGGTGGAATGCTTTGGGCTGCAAATACTAGATGACCTAACTAACAGTGGCTAAAACAGTAGGGACCAGTCATTTTGACTGTTGAGTGACATCACAGTGCTTTGTTCATGTCTCTTTTCATGGCTGGCTAATTAGCAGCAGGCCCAAACATCATGGTCTCACTGACAATATCTGAAGCTGAAAGGGTGGCTTTTGTTTACCTGTTTCTTTTGATTAGAGAGAAGACTCAGAAGCATGCAGTGGACTTCCTGTAACATTTTATTGGCTGCTACATGCTCATTCCTAAACCAGGCACTGGGAAAGCAAATGTAATTACTGTGATAAGCTTAGAATAATCATTTCTTCTTTTGGAGTTGGGAGGGCTATTGGCATGATAAATATCCAAATAGACGTGTGTTTCTCCAGCAACACAGAGTAGGGAATCGCGTAGGGAGACAGCAATGTTTACTGTAGGGGTTCATTGGAGAATTGTGAGCTGGGAGTCACACAATTAGATTGGAGTATTAGGGCATTCTGGTTATGGTATAAAGCAGGGATTGGGAAGCTCTTTCTGTACAGGGCTTTTTCATGGTCTCTGTCATTCCTACTCAACCCTGCTGTTGAAGTATGAAAACAGTCATAGATAACAGGTAAGCAAATACGCATAACTGAGCTCCAGTAAAACTTTATTTACAAAACTATAAGGCAGACTGGATTTGGCCCATGGCCTGTAGTTTGCTGACTCCCTCATATGGAGGGCAGCTAGAAGATAACCATATAAAGAGACAGGGAAACAAAGGAAGCATGCAGTTAGCAGAGCTATAGTTCCCTTGTCCTGTCCTCAGACTAGTAGCAGTCTGTTGTGAGGTTTTCACCCAGCCCTGGTGAAATCAGGAAGATTAAGGAGCTCAGTTACTCATTTAAAAATGTCGGTCTCATTCTTGTCATGATGCCTTTTTAATTTATTTTACTTAAACTTTTTTTTTCATTTAAGAAATAACATTAATAATGGTTTTCCCTATAAAAGCCACTACTTAAGAACCCATGTTTAACTAGAAAATATAAGCATAAAATGAATGTGTGGTGGTGGAAATATCAAGTGGATGCAGAAAAGAGGTACAGTTAAAATGATTTAGTGATTATTGAATGTACAAAGATAGGGGATGAGGAGAAATCTCAGATGATTCTCAGGTTTCTGGCTTGTGCCCTCACACCTAACCGGGACATGAAGGAGTAGGCAGTTTTCGGGTGTGTAAAGGAGAGCAGCAGGTCAACAGGCATGACTAACATTTCTCAGCATTGTTAAGTTTAGTGGAATGTCCATGTAGGATACTTTCAGTAAGTAATTGGATAATAGGCATCTATGGCTGGAGATGGAACTCTGAGGTTGGAGATGCAGACTTGGAATAACAGAGGCAAAATCATAGACCTGAGTGAGCTTATCCATGATGGAAAAGGTATAGAATGAGCAGAGGGCCAGTGACAGAACCCTAGGAATATCAGCATTACCCAGAGGTGTTAAGAAAGAAGCCTGAGCAGTGGCTAAAGAGAAAGAGGAGAGGAATCAAAAGGGATGTTGCAAAAACTTACAAAGGTGAGAATTTCAGGGAGGGAGTATAAATTCTAACCAGTAGGATTACTAAAAAATAAAGTGAGTTAACCTTTTAAAAGCTCTTCAGTGGGCCAGGCGTGATGTCTCATGCCTGTAATCCCAGCACTTTGGGAGGCCAAGGTGGGTAGTTCATGAGGTTACAAGATGGAGATCATCCTGGAAAACATGGTGAAACCTGTCTCTAATAAAAATACAAAAATTAGCTGGGTATGGTGGCACATGCCTGTAGTCCCAGCTACTCAGGCGGCTGAGGTAGGAGAAGCGCTTGAACCCAGGAGGTGGAGGTTGCAGTGAGCAAAGACCATGCCACTGCATTCCAGCCTGACAACAGTGTGATTCTCTTCCTTTTAAGGATGAATTTGAAAACAGTCTATATTATTATAATATGACTCATCTACAGTTAGATTCCCTGTCATAGGAAATGCCAGTGTTTTGCTTTACAAGAACTGAAAAATAATTTTGTTTTTGCCAGCAAGAGCAACAGCTGTTGACACATTCTGGTAGTGTGAGTGAGTTGATGATAGTTGTGTTGGTATGTATTTTTCATATCAGATCACACTCTCTGGCAACCTGCCGCCACTGTGGTAGTGTTTCTTCTTAAGCTTCTCTCTGAATGAGTGGTATGGCTCAGAGTGAATAAGCTCTTTAAGGGAGTGATCTTTCCAGTGGTTTTTTCCATGGGAGGTAAAATGGGAGTGAATTTGAACCTTCTTTGTGCTAGAGAAAATAGCCAGAAGTAAGTAAACATAACCAGCATCTGCCCCACAAGAGGATTATTGAGAGTGAATACATTGATGTCCCTTGAGCTCTTCTCCACTGGCAGTGAAAAGTCTTTGCAAAGATCCTTGTCCCTGGTCTGTTTCCTATGTTTTGCCATATGACATAGCACAGTACCCATAGACCTAGCTTCCTTGTGCTAGGGTGTTTTTTCCTAAACGGAACAGTTTTAACTGAAGATCTGGAGAAGTTAGGTTGTGACACAACAAAATGTACAGTTTCCCCACCTTATCCACGGGGGATATGTTCCAAGACCCCTGGCGAATGCCTGCAACTGTGGATACTATTGAACCCTAGATATGCCATGTCAGATTAGAAGGAAGAGGATAAGAGTAAAAGGGGGAATAAAGAACGAGGAAGGCAGAGAGTGTAGGGAGCAAATGAAGGGAAAAGAAGCAGGTGCATATGATGGAGGGTGGCAAAATGAGATAATACCTCCGAAGAAGGAAGAGTGGGTATTAGGAGGGTGGAAAGAATGTAAGGTCAACGTGTAGCCCAAAACTTATCAGATAAGACAAACTTTACCTGCCAACATGTGAGCTGTGCTTTTAGTTTAATTATTTATTCATACTGTGGCTATACTGATGATTTTAAGCCAGTCAGATATTCTAGTTAGCAGACTATATGTGTGTGTGTGTTGTGGGGAGGGTATCTTTGATTATCAAGAATGAGGAAAGTAATTAATCACTCTTTACTGAGTATGTGCTGGACATAGTCTTTTTTTTTTTTTAATTTTTTATTGCATTTTATGTTTGGGGGTACATGTGCAGATCATGCAAGACAGTTGCATAGGTACACACAAGGCAGTGTGTTTTGCTTCCTTTCTCCCCTTCACCCACATTTGGCATTTCTCTCCAGGCTATCCCTCCCCACCTCCCCCTCCCGCTGGCCCTCCCCTTTTCCCCCCAATAGACCCCAGTGTTTAATACTTCCCTCCCTTTGTCCATGTCTTCTCATTTTTCATCACCCACCTATGAGTGAGAATATGTGGTGTTTCATTTTCTGTTCTTGTGTCAGTTTGCTGAGAATGATGTTCTCCAGATTCATCCATGTCCCTACAAATGACACAAACTCATTATTTCTGATGGCTGCATAATATTCCATAGTGTATATGTGCCACATTTTCCCACTCCAGTCTATCATCGATGGGCATTTTGGTTGATTCCAGGTCTTTGCTATTGTAAACAGTGCTGCAATAAACATTCGTGTGCATGTGTCCTTATAGTAGAACGATTTATAGTCCTTTGGATATATACCCAGTAATGGGATTGCTGGGTCAAATGGAATTTCTATTTCTAAGGCCTTGAGGAATCGCCACACTGTCTTCCACAATGGTTGAACTAATTTACACTCCCACCAACAGTGTAAAAGTGTTCCTTTTTCTCCACATCCTCCCCAGCATCTGTTGTCTCCAGATTTTTTAATGATCGCCATTCTAACTGGCGTGAGATGGTATCTCAATGTGGTTTTGATTTGCATCTCTCTGATGACCAGTGACGATGAGCATTTTTTCATATGATTGTTGGCCTCATATATGTCTTCTTTCATAAAGTGTCTGTTCATATCCTTTGCCCACTTTTGAATGGGCTTGTTTGTTTTTTTCCTGTAAATCTGTTTGAGTTCTTTGTAAATTCTGGATATCAGCCCTTTGTCAGATGGGTAAACTGCAAAAATTTTTTCCTATTCTGTTGGTTGCCGATTCACTCTAGTGACTGTTTATTTTGCCGTGCAGAAGCTGTGCAGTTTGATTAGGTCCCATTTGTCTATTTTGGCCTTTGTTGCCAATGCTTTTGGTGTTTTGTTCATGAAGTCCTTGCCTACTCCTATGTCTTGGATGGTTTTGCCTAGATTTTCCTCTAGGGTCTTTATTGTGCCGGGTCTTATGTTTAAGTCTTTAATCCATCTGGAGTTAATTTTGGTGTAAGGTGTCAGGAAGGGGTCCAGTTTCTGCTTTCTGCACATGGCTAGCCAGTTTTCCCAACACCATTTGTTGAACAGGGAATCCTTTCCCCATTGCTTGTTTTTGTTGGATTTATCAAAGATTGTATGGTTGTAGATATGTTGTGTTGCCTTCGATGTCTCTGTTTTGTTCCATTGGTCTATATCTCTGTTTTGGTACCAGTACCATGCTGTTTTGATTACTGTAGCCTTGTAGTATAGTTTGAAATCTGGTAGTGTGATGCCCCCTGCTGTGTTCTTTTTGCTTAGAATTGACTTGGCTATGCGGGCTCTCTTTTGGTTCCATATGAAGTTCATGGTGGTTTTTTCCAGTTCTGTGAAGAAAGTCAATCGTAGCTTGATGGGTATAGCATTGACTCTGTAAATTACTTTGGGCAGTATAGCCATTTTTATGATATTAATTCTTCCTAACCATGAGCATGGAATGTTTCTCCATCTGTTTGTTTCCTCTCTGATTTCATTGAGCAGTGGTTTGTAGTTTTCCTTGAAGAAGTCCCTTACGTTCCTTGTGAATTGTATTCCTAGGTATTTTATTCTTTTTGTAGCAATTGTGAATGGCAGTTCGTTCTTGATTTGGCTTTCTCTAAGTCTGTTACTGGTGTAGAGGAAGGCTTGTGATTTTTGCACATTGATTTTATATCCTGAGACTTTGCTGAAGTTGCTTATCAGTTTCAGGAGTTTTTGGGCTGAGGCGATGGGGTCTTCTAGGTATACTATCATGTCGTCTGCAAATAGAGACAATTTGGCTTCCACCTTTCCTACTTGAATACCCTTTATTTCTTTTTCTTGCCTGATTGCTCTGGCTAGAACTTCCAGTACTATATTGAATAGGAGTGGTGACAGAGGGCATCCTTGTCTAGTGCCAGATTTCAAAGGGAATGCTTCCAGTTTTTACCCATTCAGTATGATATTGGCTGTTGGTTTGTCATAAATAGCTTTTATTACTTTGAGATACATTCCATCGATACCGAGTTTATTGAGGGTTTTTAGCATAAAGGGCTGTTGAATTTTGTCAAATGCCTTCTCTGCGTCAATTGAGATAATCATGTAGTTTTTGGTTTTGGTTCTGTTTATGTGGTGAATTATGTTTATAGACATGCGTATGTTGAACCAGCCTTGCATCCCCAGGATGAATCCTACTTGATCATAATGGATAAGTTTTTGGATTTGCTGTTGCAATCGGCTTGCCAATATTTTATTGAAGATTTTTGCATCTATGTTTATCATGGATATTGGCCTGAAGTTTTCTTTTCTTGTTGGGTCTCTGCCGGGTTTTGGTCTCAGGATGATATTGGTCTCATAGAATGATTTGGGAAGGATTCCTTCTTTTTGGATTATTTGGAATAGTTTCAGAAGGAATGGTACCAGCTCCTCTTTGTGTGTCTGGTAGAATTCAGCTGTGAACTGGTCTGGACCTGGGCTTTTTTTGTGTGGTAGGCTCTTAATTGCTGCCTCCACTTCTGCCCTTGCTATTGGTCTATTCATAGTTTCAGCTTCCTCCTGGTTTAGGCTTGGGAGGACACAGGAGTCCAGGAATTTATCCATTTCTTCCAGGTTTACTAGTTTATGTGCATAGAGTTGTTTGTAATATTCTCTGATGTTGGTTTGAATTTCTGTGGAATCTGTGGTGATTTCCCCTTTATCATTTTTTATTGCATCTATTTGGTTGTTTCTCTTTTCTTTTTAATCAATCTGGCTAGTGGTCTATTTTGTTGATCTTTTCAAAAAACCAGCTCTTGGATTTATTGATTTTTTGGAGGGTTTTTGTGTCTCAGTCTCCTTCAGTTCAGCTCTGATCTTAGTTATTTCTTGTCTTCTCCTGGTTTTGAGTTTTTTTTATCTTGCTCCTCTAGCTCTTTCAATTTTGATGATAGGGTGTCAATTTTGGATCTCTCCATTCTTCTCATATAGGCACTTATTGCTATATACTTTCCTCTAGAGACTGCTATAAATGTGTCCCAGAGATTCTGGCATGTTGTGTCTTCATTCTCATTGGCTTCGAAGAACTTCTTTATTTCTGCCTCTATTTCATTGTTTATCCAGTCAACATTCAAGAGCCAGTTGTTCAGTTTCCATGAAGCTGTGCGGTTCTGGGTTGGTTTCTGTATTCTGAGTTCTAACTTGATTGCACTATGGTCTGAGAGGCTGTTTGTTATGATTTCAGTTGTTTTGCATTTGCTGAGCAGTGCTTTACTTCCAATTATGTGGTCAATTTTAGAGTAGGTGTGGTGTGGTGCTGAGAAGAATGTATATTCTGTGGATTTGGGGTTGAGAGTTCTGTAAATGTCTATCAGGTTTGCTTGCTCCAGGTCTGAGTTCAAGCCCTGGATATCCTCGTTGATTTTCTGTCTGGTTGGTCTGTCTAATTTTGACAGTGGAGTGTTAAAGTCTCCCACTATTATTGTGTGGGAGTCTAAGTCTCTTTGTAAGTCATTAAGAACTTGCCTTATGTATCTGGGTGCTCCTGTATTGGGTCCATACATGTTTAGGATCGTTAGCTCTTCTTGTTGTATCGATCCTTTTACCATTATGTGATGGCCTTCTTTGTCTCTTTTGATCTTTATTGCTTTAAAGTCTATTTTATCAGAGATGAGAATTGCAACTTCTGCTTTCTTTTGCTCTCCATTTGTTTGGTAAATCTTCCTCCATCCCTTTATTTTGAGCCTTTGTGTATCCTTGCATGTGAGATGGGTTTCCTGGAACATTGGTTCTGAAACTTTCTGGCTTGAAGTTTCTTTTACATGATTAAATATTATTGCCTAGAGGTAACTGACACCGTGAATTATCATTTCCATTTATCATTTCCATTCTCTTTTAAAACATTTTATTACATATGTTTATGGTCATAAATAATATGTAGATTTGTTTTTATGCCCTAAAAGTGTATATAAATTGTTGTACACTCTACATATTTTGCAACTTTCTTTTTTCTGGTCACATTACATTACTGAGGTCTGTCCTTATTGACACAGGAAGCTCTGGTTTTCTATCAAATTACTGGATCTCAGTTAAACCCTCTTCATAATGATAGATAAATAAAATGATTGCAGATTCCAAAGAGCTTTTAAGTTGGTTGTATCTATTGATATTTAATATTTTAGAAATTAAAATATTTAAAAAACAAGCATGCACAACCACACATTCCAATAGACATTAGGACTATGACCCATTCACCATTAGAGCTATGCCGTTATGACACATCATGTCTATGACAAGCTCCACTGTACACTTGAAAAAGAATAAGAGTGAAAATGACAAATAACATTTTGTATTATTTGACCTCTTAGACCCCCTGCCTGGATCTTGAACTCCAGGGATTCTCAGATCACAATTTAGAGCCAATATTTTAAACCACATACATATGTGGGTTGAATATGGTTGTGGATAAATGGGCCCTTGATGAAATGGCTTTTAAAGTTTCACTTCTGTGTGTTTTTGCTTTTTTTCTTTCACTTGTCTTAGAAATTTTAAATCCCAACAATTTTGTTTATATAGAAAAAAACATATGAAAAAAAGCTCATCATCACTGGTCATTAGAGAAATGCAAATCAAAACCACATTAAGATACCATCTCACGCCAGTTAGAATGGCGATCATTAAGAAATCAGGAGACAACAGAGAGGATGTGGAGAAATAAGAACACTTTTACACTGCTGGTGGGAATGTAAATTGGTTCAACCATTGTGGAAGACAGTGTAGTGATTCTTCAAGGATCTAGACCTAAGAATATCATTTGACCCAGCAATCCCAAAACTGGGTATATACCCAGAGGATTATAAAACATTCAGTTATAATGACACATGCACATGTATGTTTATTGCAGCACAGTTCACAATAGCAAAGACTTGGAACCAACCCCAATGCCCATTAATGATAGACTGGATAAAGAAAATGTGGCACATATATGCCATGGAATACTATACATCCATAAAAAAGGATGAGTACGTGTCCTTCGCAGGGACGTGGATGAAGCTGGAAACCATCATCCTCAGCAAACTGACACAAGAACAGAAAACCAAACACCTCATGTTCTCACTCGTAAGTGGGTGTTGAACAGTGAGAGTGCATGGACACAGGGAGGGGAACATCACACACCAGGGCCTGTTGGGAGGTGAGGGGGATGGGGAAGGATAGCAGGGGGTATGAGGATAGGGGAGGAATAACATTAGGAGAAATACCTAATGTAGATAACGGGAGGATGGACACAGCAAACCATCATGGCACATGTATACCTGTGTAGCAGTAACAAACCTGCATGATCTGCACATGTATCCCAGAACTTAAAGTGTAACAATTTAGAAAAAGTTGTTTCCATTCAAAAAAAAAAAAAAGAAAAAAGGAAAATATTTTTGTTATATATTTTTTTCCTGTCTCATGGTACTGCATGCTTTTTGGATCTAATGTGGTCTTAGACTAATCCTGTTTTTATATGGGAACAATTAGGTCCCTTAAGGCTCTCATTTTGCATAGAAATGTATGAAGTTTATCCAAGTATTTGAAAGTAAACTCTGAAAATAGTGGTACATTCAGGAAAGACTATCTTACTATAATTAAAATAGTTTTTAAAATATATTTATTATGACTTTTTGTAAATCCTGTAAGTCTGTTTTTTTGTTTGTTTGTTTTGAGACAGTTTCGCTCTTGTTACCCAGGCTGGAGTGCAATGGCGGGATCTCAGCTCACTGCAACCTCCGCCTCCTGGGTTCAGGCAATTCTCCTGCCTCAGCCTTCTGAGTAGCTGGGATTACAGGCACATACCACCATGCCCAGCTAAGTTTTTGTATTTTTAGTAGAGACGGGGTTTCACCATGTTGACCAGGATGATCTCGATCTCTTGACCTCGTGATCCACCTGCCTCGGCCTCCCAAAGTGCTGGGATTACAGGAAGTCTGTTTTTTATTAATAGAACAAGAAAAGATGAACATTGGAGTTGAACTTTGCTCAAGGAATAACACTCTCCATGACGTGTGCCAATCACAGCCGCCAGAAAACAAAGAGAGCAAAAAAGGTAACAAAGAATCTAGAATACATACACACGATCCCATCATGTATATTTAAGTTTAAAATGGTTAGACATAAATTCTGTTTATAAAAAATTTATATCCATGAAGAATCTTAATGGAAAGCAAAATATGTAATAGAGACTGCTAGGTGAATCAAAGTAAGTAGTAAACATAAAAACGTAGAAAAGTGGGGTCGGCGCGCCCCGCCTGCCGGCCGCGCGGCTGCTGTTACTCCTGCTGTGGGACCTCTGAGCACACGGCTGCTTCGCTCTTCCAGCTCCAAGTATGGGCCTGGGCACCCGCCGCCAACATGGTCGCTCTCTGCGTGCTACAGAACGATCTCAGAGTAAAGAACTTAAAGAAATTCAGGTATGTGAAGTTGATTTCCATGGAAACCTCATCATCTCTGATGACAGTTGTGACAGCTTTGCTTCTGATAATTTTGCAAACACGAGGCTGCAGTCAGTTCGGGAAGGCTGTAGGACCCGCAGCCAGTGCAGGCACTCTGGACCTCTCAGGGCGGCGATGGAGTTTCCAGCTCGAAGTACCAGAGGAGCAACCAACAAAAAAGCAGAGCTCCCACAGTCCTCGGAGAATTCTGCGACTGATTCCAACTCCAATTCAGAAGATGAAACTGGGATGAATTTTTTGGAGAAAAGGGCTTTAAATATAAAGCAAAACAAAGCAATCTTGCAAAACTCATGTCTGAATTAGAAAGCTTCCCTGGCTGGTTCCCTGGAAGATATTCCCTTCCAGGGTCCAACTCACAATCGAGGAGACCTCGAAGGCGTACATTCCCAGGTGTGGCGTACATTCCCAGGTGTGGCGTACATTCCCAGGTGTTGCGTCCAGGAGGAACCCTGAAGGGAGAGCTCGTCCTCTTGACCTCAGGTCAAGGTCCCGGGTCATCGGGTTTGTTGACGCTCTACCCATGGAGGAGGAAGAGGAGGAAGAGGATAAGTACATGTTGGTGAGAAAGAGGAAGACCATGGACAGCTACATGAACGAAGATGACATGCCCAAAAGTCGTCGCTCCAGGTCATCCCTGACCCTTCCGCGTGTAATTCGCCCAGTGGAAGAAATTAGAGTAAGATTTGGAGAACATCTGCAGCAACTCTGGAGAGAAGATATATGACCGTTCACTGGGCTCCACTTGTCATCAACGCCGTCAGAAGACTTGATACCAGAACAAACTGCAGAAACCCAGACTGCTGTGGCGTTTGAGGACAGTTCTGTGGCCCCTGCCTTCGAAACCGTTTTGGTGAAGAGGTCAGGGATGCTTTGCTGGATCTGAACTGGCATTGCCCGCCCTGTCGAGGAGTCTGCAACTGCAGTTTCTGCCAGCAGCGAGATGGACGGCATGCAACTGGAGTCCTTGTGTATTTAGCCAAATATCATGGCGTTGGGAATGTGCATGCCTACTTGAAAAGTCTGAAACAGGAATTTGAAATGCAAGCATAATATCTGGAAAATTCACGGCCTGTCTTCTGCTTCTCAAATCTTTCTTGTTAAAGTTTCCAATTTTTTCACTGAAACCCGAGTCAAGGATCTTGATGATCAGACTGTTTTATAAGAAACTCCAATCAAGGTAATCTCAGTCGACATGTTTCTGGAGCATCGCGGAAGGTATATTACTAGTTACACTTTGCCTTCCTGCAGTTTCTTCTCTGCTTCCAACCCCCACCTCATAGCATCGCCCTCCATTTCCAGTGGTCCTCTCTAGCCACTTAGTTTTGTAATTTCCTTTATAGTTTTATGAAAGCGTATTTTATTTACTTGGTGTTGAAATAGCCCTCATAAAAGCTAAGCACTTAGAAACACAGTAATAGTATTAAGTAACTAGAGAATTTCAGAGAACAGCCTTCTAACTTGTTTACATATAAACAAGTATGATTTAGCATTCATACTAGTTGAAATTTTTAATAGAATCAAGGCACAGAAGTCTTAAAACCATGTGGAGAAATTAGGTGATTACTGCAGATTGGAGTACATTACTTTACATGCCTCTCAAACCCATGCATTGTGCTTATGTTACAAGTTGTTGTCACAGTTGAGACTTAATTTCTGCTAATTTCTTGTGCCCGAAGGGTAAATGGTATGTCTAGCTTATACAATCATGATTCAAAGGTTGGTGGGCAAGTAATACTTAAAATTGTGATAGAAAAGCTATCTGGAAATTACCAGTAGGCCGATTTGAATTTTCAGTATAAAACTTACTTTAGTATGATTATAGTTTGCCAAGTTTATTTCAGTTTACATGTAAGGTACTGCAAATAAATTCTTGGACAATTTTGCTTGGAAACTTGATATTAAAAACTAGTCTATGGTTCTTTACAGTTTCTCGAAAATTTATGAACCTAGGCACAGGGTTCAAGTTTAGATTTTAAGCATTTTTGTAAGAATGAGAAGTGCCTTTTTAGAGATGTAACTTTCAGCAGTTTGTTAACCTGACATCTCTGCCAGTCTAGTTTCTGGACAGGTTTCCTGTGTCAGTATTCCCCCGCCTCTTTGCATAATTTGGTAGAGGAGGAATCTAAGTGTTTGTGTGTCCAATTTACTTGCATGAGTAAACCATTGCTGACCCATTCAGTGTTTGATGCATGATTGGACCTTGAATCAATAAGTGTAAATATAGCTGTTGATCTGTAAAGCTTTTATACAAAAGTGTTTATTTTGATAATAAAATGTTTGTCCTAACTTGTCTGCTTTAAAAAAAA
Source organism: Callithrix jacchus (assembly GCF_049354715.1). Taxonomy (NCBI): domain Eukaryota; kingdom Metazoa; phylum Chordata; class Mammalia; order Primates; family Cebidae; genus Callithrix; species Callithrix jacchus. Next base: position 63,062,145 of record NC_133506.1, read on the forward strand.
AAAAGTAGAAAAGTGAGAGATGATAGTTAATTAAACTTAATGAATTGCAAGCATAGGACATATAAAATATAATAAGCCCTGAATGCATAGTGTGTTTATGGGAGACAGCAGGACGTGGGACTGTTTCTGTAGTCACATCTATAATCCCAGCACTTTGGGAGACTGAGGCAGGTGAATTCCAAGGTCAGGAGTTCAAGACCAGCCTGATCAACATGGTGAAACCCTGTCTATACTAAAAATACAAATATTACCCAGGCGTGGTGGCATGCACCTATAATCCCAGTTACTCAGGAGGCTGAGGCAGGAGAATTGCTTGAACCCAGGAGGCGGAGGTTGCAGTGAGCCAATATCGTGCCACTGCACTCTAGCCTGGGTGACAGAGTGAGACTCCATCTTAAAATGAAACATAATTTAAAATCTATTTTTGTAAAGACTCTCTCTTTTATCTAACTTGTAAGTTTAACTAAACATTTCGATTTCGCAGAAGAACAAGACTTGGAGCTGCCATCGGAGAAAGAAGAAGAAACACTTAAAGGACGTGAAAATAAGCAGCCACAGGTGTGTAAACATTTAAATTAAATCTAAATTTCTGGTTTAATACTGTTTTCTTTGCTTTAATAATTTAAGATAGCCCAAATCTTTTTTGGCTTTGTTCCTGTTATCAATAGAAGTGGGCTAAAGTAGATTCTTATGCTGCATATCCTCCAGCTACAAACTTCTATGGCTATTGAATGTGAAATTTGGGAAGCATCTCATTTCCATAATTCCACACTAGCAGCTTAGCAGTTTCACTCTGCTTTTTGTGTTGAGGCAGACTTGTATTTCAGTGAGCTTTGACATCCCAGGATTCAAATGAAAAAAAAAAATGACAAAAGTTAGCGGGGGAAAAGAATAGCTTAGTGCAGAAAAGAGAAAGCTTCCTTTCTGTTCCTGAAGCCCCACAGTGTCACACCCTCTCAGTCTGGCTGTTAATGTTGAAGCCAAGTGGTAAAGACAGAAGAAGACATGCTTTCTGTCTTTGTCTTCTTATTTGTCTTTGTACCAGTCAAATGAGGTAAAATTTTATAATACATAGTGAAGGGTGGTTGGGAATAAAAGCACAAAATTAAGAAGGGCACTTGTTGAAATTTTGGAAAATTCTGTCTCATTGATTGAAACAGAAATAAAGCTGACTTTACAAAACCGTTGATGATACAATTATAATAATTATAATTCTATTATAGTTTTAGATATGATAAAATTAAGCACAAAGTATTTTAATGACTAAAATTATGATAAGTAAACTGAGTCAAGTGATGAAATCAATGAAAACAGAACAAAATTCTTTGTATTGAATAAAGTAATAACAATCATCCTAACATCAAACTTTCACTCAAGGTTGAAGAAGAAATGAAGCAGCACATGAGTAATAATGCAGAATTATCCGGAAGCCTACCTGATGGTGCCGCTGCTAGCAGTGATGATGATGGACTTAATCAGCAGTTTCCTAGGAAGGAGAATGAAGTGCATGACAGTAAGCCTATAGCAACACTTAACAGGAGACAATTGGGTGGGTGTGGTGGCTCAGGCCTGGAATCTCAGCATTTTGGGAGGCTGAAGTGGGCGAATCACCTGAGGTTGGGAGTTTGAGACCAGCCTGACCAACACAGAGAAACCCCATCTCTAATAAAAATACAAAATTAGCTGAGTGTGGTGGTGCATACCTGTAATCCCAGCTACTCGGGAGGCTGAGGCAGGAGAATCACTTGAACCCAGAAGGTGGAGGTTGCAGTGAGCCAAGATTGTGCCATTGCACTCCAGCCTGGGCAACAAAAGCCAAACTCCATTAAAAAAAAAACACAAAAAACAAAAAAACAAGAGACAATTATGTGCTATAAAGTGAATTTGAATTTTGGCTAATATTCATGCTGAACAAATTTTATACTTTTACTAGGATATTCAGCCTTTTTTGGTTATCAGAAAAATGCAAATTAACGAGATGCCATGTTTTCCAATCATATTTTTTATTTAAAAAAATAGGAAGCATTGGCAAATATGAGGAAAAAGGCATTTTCATACACTGTTGTTAAATGAAATTGGGAAATCCTTTTTGCAGGGTAGTTTAGTAGCGTGCATCAAAATTTCAAACACATCACTCTTTTAACGGCTTCACCTTTGAGATGAGAGCCCAGAGGAAAATATTACTTGTGTAAACACATACACATATGCATTAAGGACATTTATTACATGTAGTATATAATATATGACAGGCTAGGGGTCCAAAGTGGCTCCCGCCGGAGGTCATGGCGCTCACGAAGGCGAGGTCATCAGTTCAAGGCTAACCTGAGCAACCTCATAAGCTCAAACTGATTGGCAAAAAATAATAATAATAATATATGACAGGCTAATGGGTAAATATGTCGTAAGTATGACATATGTATGTTAAGGTTATTTATATGTGTTACATATGTACTTATGTATAAAGATATTATAGCATTGTAATATCAAAAAGTTGGAGATAGGCTAAATCCTTAGCAATAAGGAAATAGTACAATTGTCATACCTAGAAAATCATGTAGTATGCAGTCATTTTAATAAACGAAGGTGTTAGATCTAGAGTGTCCTGATTATTTCACAAAGTGTATTTAAAGCATTTAGTTTGGTGACACATCTTAAGCCAGTTTTGTTGAAATTCTCATAATATCTGCTCAGTTACAACAGGAAGCTAGCTACATGCTACACTGACACCGTACCTTGTTAGCAACAGAACTGCTAGTTATTAAATTTTTGATTTTTGTTTTCAGTGTATGAGTGCTGAAATACCAGACCCTCAAATTAATCTGTATATTGCCAAGGGATTGCACAAGGGGATTCATATTCCACATAAGCGTTTCAGTATATCAGGTAAAACTTGCTAAAATATATGAGAGGATCTTAGATGTACTGAACCAAGAGTTAGCCCTTTTTGTAAAGAGCCAGTTAGTAAATATTGCAGGCTTTGTGGATTATAAAGTGAGTAAGTGCGGCTGTGTTTCAAGGAAATTTCCTCCTGAAAATGAGCAGTGGTCTGGATTTGGCCCACAAGCCCCAATTTGCTGACCCTTGTTCTAAAACCAAGGTGCTTTTATGAAGTGAATCCTCTTTTTAAAGGTGCCCTACCTGCATGCCATTATCCTTTTTTTAAAAAGATAATATATTTCAGTAGGGAGTACACCATATTTTTCAACAGTGGCTTCATATAATTTCAACAAATTTGGTTTACAAAATAAGATTATTTTCTGCATTTGTCCCCTTTTATTCCTGTTAATAGAATTCCATATTTTGACTACTGTTTTTGTATATTTGATGAGTATAACATATTCTAGAGTTGGATGATTTTTATTAAGCAAGAAATGCTTCTTCTGAAACTTTTAGTCTTCCTGGATCTTTATGTATAAGCATGAGCAAAATGATAATCAGCTTATGTAATCTAGAAAAGTTCAATCTTTTGGTTCTACAACTTCATGAATTTTTTATTCAATACCTTGATCTGGCATTGCAAAAATACCATATAGACATAATTTTAAAAACTTTTAAAGGGTAAAAATATACTATATAGTAATATAAGAATTGAAAAATACAGCTAAACAAGAAGAAAATAAGGTCATCTACGTCATGTCCCTAGGTATGTTGGCCTTGAAAGAATGGTTTATACTCATGGATTTAGATTTCCTGTCCATTCACTCTTGAGCTGACACCAGTAATTTTCACTCCCACCGCTCTTCCAGGATTGTTGTTCTCAGTTTACCACTGATTTTCACTTCAGCAAATCTAGACATTGTTTCTTACACCTCATTTTATTTAACCTGTCAGCGATATCGGACCTGATGGAAACCTCTCTCTCCTCCATAGCAGTGTCTTCACTTGGTTTTCAGGATCTCCCTCACTCACCTGGCTTTTCTTCATGCCTTTCTAGTCCATCTGTTATAATCTGTTTTGGTTTCTTCTCATATCCCACATTTTACACATTGATGTGTCCCGGGGCTCAGTCCTCAATCTTCTTTCTCATGGCTTACTATCTTGAGTCTGCTAATGATTTCCAAATGCATGTCTCCTGCCTCGATCTCTCTCCTTAATTCTAGACTTCTGTACTAACCTGGCATCTCTGTTTGGTTGATCACAAACTGTTCGGTATCACAAACTTACCAGGTCCAAGATTGGGGTACCAGTGTTCTTTCTCATACCTACCCTCACATAGTGTTTCCTTTGCATTCATGGCACTCTTGCAATTGCTCTGCTAGAAACCAAAGTGTCATCCTTGACTCACCTCTCTCTCTGACACCTCATGTCTCATCTGTCAGTAGATCTTGTCAGGAGTACCTGAAGAATATATCCAGAAGCTAGTCATATCGTCCATGTCCAAGCCACCACCATCTGCTGTGTAGATGCAAGTAATAGACTGTTAATTGGTCTTTCTGTTTTCTTAAAAGAATTTTCTTTTCATCAATCCTTAACTCAGTGGCCGTCTTTAAAATGTAAGTCAGATGATGTCATTCCTCTGCTCAGACCCATCTGATTGCCTCCCCTTTTACTCTGAGTATGTGTCAGGGTTCCCCCTAATGCCCCTCTCTCAACTTAAATTTCTGTTTCTTACTCCCTTTGCTCTACTTCAGCCACACTGAACTTCTTGCTCTTCCTTATATATCACTGTTGCTTAAACACTCTAGGCATACCTCTGTACTGGGCAGTTCCCTGTGTCTGGGATGCCTTTTCCTCAGATAGCCTCCTGGCTTTCTCCTTCCACTCCTTCAGTTCTCTACTTAAAAGCCCCTTTCTCAGTCAGGACTTTTCTGGCCATCCTAAAATTCTCACCATTCCTCCTCTCAAACCTGTAAACATTTCATTTTCCTGCTTCAGTTTTTCCCTCTAACATTATATATTTGCCTAATCTATCTACTGTCATTGTGTGTTTATTTCACTCTCATGAGAAGGATTTTTGTTGTTCACTACCATGTCCTGTGTTCCTAGAAAAGTGCCTAGCATGCAATAAGTAGCTACTCAACAAATACTCACTAAATGAGCAAGTGAAGTTTACCCTTTGGTGTATTTTAAAAACATTAGACTGATTCTCATGTTAAAAAAAAAAAAAAGAAAGAAAGAAAGGCCAGGCACAGTGGCTCAGGCCTGTAATCCCAGCACTTTGGGAGGCCGAGGCGGGTGGATCACAAGGTCAAGAGATCGAGACCATCCTGGTCAACATGGTGAAACCCCATCTTCTACCAAAAATACAAAAAAATTAGCTGGGCATGGTGGAGTGCACCTGTAGTCCCAGCTACTAGGGAGGCTGAGGCAGGAGAATTGCTCAAACCCAGGAAGTGGAGGTTGCGGTGAGCAGAGGTCATGCCACTGTACTCCAGCCTGGCACCTGGTGACAGAGTGAGAGTCTGTCTCAAAAAAAAGAAAAGAAATAATAAAAGGATTAACATGGGTTCATTCTAACACTTTTGCTTGGCAATTATATGCCTTTTGGGATTTTTTTTTAGCTCTTTGTAATAGGCTGCATTCTTTATGTTAATAGTTTTCCATTTAGAGAGTAAAGCTCAATATTGTGGTTACTCAGTATTTACTGTTTTAGTAATAATCATGATAGTTTTACTTATGATAAAATGGATCAAAGGAATTACAAACTTCACTGGTAATTTATAAAGAAAAAATATAAGGGTGGTAAATGTAATGGACTTAAAAATTGTTTTCAAGCAATTATGAACCTTCAGTATTTGAAGTTAAAAGGCCAAGTCGGAATATATTGCTTTCTATCAGAGAGCTGTGCTGATCAGGCACTCTGAGCAGCTGTGGCTCTTATATAGGGTGGTGGGTGGATCGGACTTGAAGGATTGGCAGACTCTCAGGGCATAAGAGGGTTGACATGATCTGGAGAAACGTGGCTATGTGAGGGAGGCTGCTGTGGGTTGGTCAGCACTCCCAGGCTTGTGGATTGGAGTAAGTTTGTGTTTGATCGCCTGTCTTTCAGAAGCAAGTGGCCCACATTGATAGTGGTTGATTGATTGACTGTATTTAGAACTGGCTGTGGGTGGTTGCTTGTTACTACTGTGCTATAGGTCAGTTCTTTCCTAAGTCTGATGCAACTTTAAACTGCAGTTTTCTGTTTAAAAGTTGCCTTCCATCAACTATGTTCAAAATGAAAATGATTTCATATTCCAGAACTATGTAATTAATTTGGATGTAGGGGTCAAGAGGAAGTGTTTAATAATTGGTCTCAGCAAGATCTCTCTCTTTTTTTTTAGTCTTAACCAGAGAGTTCTCTACATAGTTAAAAACAAACAGCAATTATTAGTTTTGTTTCAGTTTTTGGTATTTTCAGAGGCTTCTTCTAAACTCCTAACATAATCTCAAGTGGTAAATGTTTGTCTTTTTGTTAATGTGTGTAGCTATATGATAGTGATACTTTTTTATATTCCTTAATCTATTTTGTTGTTGTTGTTCACTTTCTGTTCCATGCAATGGTAGTGATGCTATGTGTTTACTTCATAAAAAAAAGTCATTTCTTTTTCCCTCTTTTTTTTCTCTTTTTCCCTCTTTTTCTTTCTCTTTCTTCAAAAAAAAAAAAAGAAAGAAAGAAAAGAAAAAACAGCATCCAGTTCTAAGCATGAGTCAGGGTGAGGTGCCTAGTACTACCCTTACACGTCCTTGTGCCTAGCACAGTGTCAGGGCCCACAGAAGAGCTGACAAAATTGAACCCAAATAAGCAAGCTTTGAAAAAAAAAAAAGTCATTACAATTTTCTGCTGGCAAATTCAGCTTTCTGTGTTAAGATTAAAAACTAGACTATGGGCCGGGCACGGTGGCTCACGCCTGTAATCCCAGCACTTTGGGAGGCCAAGGCAGGTGGAGACCGAGGTGGGTGGATCATGAGGTCAAGAGATCGAGACCATCCTGGTCAACATGGTGAAACCCCATCTCTACTAAAAATAAAAAAATTAGCTGGGCATGGTAGCACGCGCCTGTGGTCCCAGCTACTCGGGAGGCTGAGGCAAGAGAATTGCCTGAACCCAGGAGGCAGAGGTTGCAGTGAGCCAAAATTGTGCCATTGCACTCCAGCCTGGGTAACAAGAGCGAAACTCCGTCTCAAAAAAAAAAAAAACTAGACTAAACATATAGAAAATTTACCAAATTATTTTCAAACAAACTTCTATAACTAACAAAAATATTGCTATTTTTGAACTGTATACACTGACATTTAGGAATTTTAACAGTAAGATTTTTTTCTTCCCAAGACATTTTTTTTATTTCTTTAATATGTGCCTGATATTTTTAAAACCTTGTTTAAACTGTTTAAATATTATTCTATTTAAAAACAAAACCCAAAACATAGAACAGATCTACTTACGAGTTTTATGTCTAAGAGTCATTGTCTGTATGCTCCAGCTGTCTGATGTAGCATTCATTTTCCATTCTTAGTTTCCTTGTGTTTTACACTCTTCCTTTCAAGTTCCTAGGAAACACCCAGACTCCATGGGACTAATCTTTGTGCTCTCATTCTGTTCTCTGAGTGGAGTCGTTTTCTCTATTTTTCCCTGGTGAGCTCCTATTTTGCTTCTTCTGTAAAGCCTTTCTTGTGCTAAAATATAACTTTTCATATAACAACTCTTAACACATTGTATCAAATTGTATATCACTTGTTTTTTGAGGCAGGAAATATATATTTTTTTATATGTTGGTAATTCATAACTGTTTTTTAAATTAATGAATTGAGATAGGGAAGAGTTGGAATTTTAAAAAATTGTTTTTTATTTGTTATCAGTAGAATTATTATAAAACATTGGCTTTTTATAGATTTTTTTTTTGTTTTGAGACAGAGTCTTGCTCTTTTGCCAGGCTGGAGTGCAGTGGCCCAATCTCAGCTCACTGCAGCCTCCATCTCCTGGATTCAAGTGATTTCCCTGCCTCAGCCTCCTGAGTAGCTGGGACCAGAGGTGCATGCCACCATGCCTGGCTAATGATTTTGTATTTTAGTGGATACAGGGTTTCACCATGGCTAGGATGGTCTCGATCTCCTGACCTCATGATCTACTTGCCTCGACCTCCCAAAGTGCTGGGATTATAGGCATGAGCCACTGCACCCGGCCAGATTTTTTTAAAGTTGTGGTTCTGTATTACATATGAAGGAAGTAAAGAAAAATGAAAATAAAAAATGGACCTCACAATAATGTGATTACACCAATGTTTGAGAAGGCTAATTTAGTAACTCATGGTCTGCTGCAAGTAGATGATGACAGTGGTTTAAGTGAAGTAGATGAGGATGAAAGGAGATAAAATTTAAACGTTCTTAATTTCTCTGAGAAGGAACATTTGCAGTGGTTACTTTTTCTGGAAATGGAATAGTGTAGACTGCCAAAGCTAGAGGATACTCAACTATCAATGCTGAAAGACAGATTATTCTGAGGGCTGGTGACTTTGACAAGGAGCAGTTTCAATAAATAATTGCTGTGGAACCCTGACTATCATGGATAAGCATAGACACCCCTTGGGGAAATGTTTACTGGGAAAGAGAGTAGAGAAATGGGTGATAACTGAAGAAGAATATGGAATTCAGGGATTTTTCTTTCTTTTTTATTTTAAAATAGAAGCTTTTAGAGTGTGTTTGTATGATGCTGGCAATGATCAGGAAAGAAGCACATGTTTATGAGATTTAGTTTTGTTTGCATGTCTCAGTGCTTGAAAGCTCGACTCATTATCTTTTATAGGCTTTTAGCAAACTAATTGTCCTTAAAATGTTTATTCATGTAGAGTTTTATGGTAAGAGTTGTTCCTTCAGAAATGTAACATTAGTCTAACTGAGCATGTAAATGTGAACTAAAATTTAAACTGTTACGTATAGATTTTTTTAAATTGTGAAATAATAAACATGCAAATACGTAGGCCATACTGAACAGAATTTAAACATCCCTTGATGAATAGGTATGATTTACTAAGGCACTCTAAAATGTCAGGCGTATCAACTTTAGAGTTGTTTAGATTCTGGGGAGAAGGGGAGGTTTTTGTTCAAGTACTTTAGGAAAGCTAATTGTTGACAGTCTATCACAGATTATTACTTCTGAGTTTAAAAAAAATTTAATCAAGTTGACCCACAATGAATTCTAAAGTTCTAAAGTATCAAAACACCATGTTTCCCTGGACCAGCATTGCCATCAGGATGTATTGTGTGCTTAATTAGTATTTATTTGTTAAATGTGCAAATAAATGGATGAATACATGAATGAATGCCTGTTGATGAATTTCATTAAAAACGATTTTTAGTTTTTGAATGTAGGTTTCCAAACTTGCCTCTGTATAGTTTTTATAACAGAAAAAATTGCAAGATTCTGAAATTATTATTTATAGTTATAGTTAGAAATGGAATGACAGTGTGGATTAATCTGCTGTCATATCTCTTTAAAACACTTGAAAATGAAAATAAAGCTAACCTTCACAGCATCTCATGAAACACATGTTTTTGAGGTGGAATTCTTGGGTTTGAGTGCTGGGTCTGCTACTGGCCAAGTGTATCCGCTGAGGAGGGTCATGGGGCCTTTCTGTGCCTATTTTCTTTCTTTATAAAATACCTAATATGTTACCAACCTCACACTGTTGAAAGGATTATATGAATTCGACGCATGGACAGTGCTTAGAATGATGCATAGTACCTGCATAGTAAGTCCAGAAAAAGCTAACTAATATCATCATTAAAAAAGGATTTCCCTTATATAAGAATGTAATATTTTCCAAATAGGTTTTACTGCCTGTAAACACTGTTTTTATTGAAAAGGACAACAATGAGAAGAACCTGATGTATATCTTTTTTTTCTCACATAATGCAGGTAACAAGTTTTTTCTTTGGGTTTTACTCTCAGAAAGCTGGACTTAAATTTAATTATTTGGGGTAGCAGTAAATTTCTTTATCCCTTAATGTCAATGTTTCTGTTTATAATTTAATGTTTATTGTAGAAAATTACTGTATTTTGCATTACCTGTAAAAAAAAATTACCTGTGCACTTGATGAATAGCAGAAGTAATACAAATGCAGATATTTTATATGATAAAACAATAGTATTAGATATTCTTTATATTTTACATCTTTGCTATTTTTCTAATAGGAATTGTTTCTTTTTCAGGGCTGAAAATAAAACATCTACTGAAAAGAACCAGGTGTTGTAAAAAAAGTAAATGATCTAAAATATTATTTTTTAAAAAATTCTAAAAGGTAAGGTGGAAAAAAAAATGTTTTGTTATAAAGCTGTTTGCTTAGAAAAAGTGGTGAAAAAATAGCCATTTGTAACTGTACCTTCTAAGAACAATCTGTTTCTTTAAGAAGTACCTGTGTTTTTGCTCATACAAAAAAAAACAATGGAGAAATACCACTTCTGTACATTTAGCATATGTTATAAATCTTTCTAGGACATTGTGAAACAGTATTATTTATCTTATAGGTCAAAAACCAAATACATCCTGAGGCTGACTTTGCTGACTCATTGCAACCATCTGAAACAGACTCAGAATGAGAGTTGTCTGACTCTACTTATGAGAATTTTTTGTTGTGGATTGAACAACTTAGAATGAAGTGTAAAGGTAAGACCATTGCATAAATGCAAGACCTTTTAATGTGTCCTGCAGTAATGTGTGTATACATTGCTGAGAACTGATGCATGATAGTGAAGCTCATCTCAGAAATATGCTCAGTGTTAAAATAAAAAGAGAACAAATGTATACTGTACACCAAAGAGCTATGATAACTCCACTGTACTTTTCTCGGTGTGAATGGCACTCCCAGTCTTTTTGTTGGCTCTGTTTCTCTCCTATGCCTTCCCCCAATGTCAGGTTACCATTTTTTCCCATTTGGAATGCTGCAGAAATCTTAGGAATCCTAGAACTTTTTTCTCTAATACCCTACCTCCTAAAACCATGGTCTACTCTGCAATCATAATGATATGTTTTTAAAGATTCGGATCTGATCATGTTATTCCTTTGCTTATAACTCAGCTGCTACTACTCATTGCTATAAGGTTAGAGATCTGAATCCTCTAGCTTTATCCTGCATCGTTTTTACCCTTCTCTATCTCTGTGTCCCACCCAGCGTCTTAGATGATTGTTCCAGCAGTCAATAGTTTCAGTGAGGTATAACTGACACACTATAGACTGCACATATATAAAATGTACAGTTGCATGGACATGAGAAACCATCACCATAATCAAGAGAGTTAGCATGTTGATCATCCATCAAAGTCTTTTCCTGTCCCTTTATATTCCTTTATTAAGAAACTGCTGAATTGTTTCCCAAGGTATTTGAATTGATTTTCCATTCCAACCAGAGGTCAGAGGTATATGACATTTCCTGTTTTTCTGTAGCATCTCAAGATCTTATTATTGCTGTTTTTTTAATTTTGAAATTTCAGCCATTATAATGGATATGTATTCATATCATTATGGTTTTAATGTGCATTACTCTAAGGACTAATAATGTTGAACATCCTGTATGGGCTTATTTCCTACCTGTATATCTTCTTTGGTGAAATGTCTTTTCCGATTGGGGTAGCTTATGAACATCTGAAATTGAGATTTAAGTCAATCAGCTTTTATACATACACCAAAGGTTGCCAGACCTTTTCATTTTGAAACTAACTTATGGCAAAATGGTCTCTGTCACAGCCAATCAACTCTGCCATTGTAGTATGAGACCAGCTGTAGACAATGCATATGTTGAAAAGCACAGCTGTGACTGTTCTTCAAGAAGCCAAATAGGAACAGCTCTGGAGTACAGTTTCCAGCGAGAATGCAGAGACTGCCGCAGGTGATCCTCAGGCAAGCAGGGTCTGGAGTGGACCTCCAGCAGTCCTACAGCAAAGGGGTCTGTTAGAAGGAAAACTAAAAAACAGAAAGAAATAACTTCATCATCAACAAAAAGGATGTACACTCAGAGACCCCCATCTGAAAGTCACCAACTACAAAGACCACAGGTAGATAAATCCACAAAGATGGGAAGAAACAAGTGCAAAAAGGATGAAAATATCCAAAAGCAGAACCCCTCCTGTGGGGATTGCTCCTGCAAGGGATCCTTGACAGGACCCTTGCCATCTTGAGCTTGAGCCCATACACATTTTTCCTCTCCTGGAGGCTGTTGAGCTAAGGGAAAAAAGGAAGTCTGGTTGCACTGATTCTTTAATCATCTATCTTTGCCTCTGACATTCGCAACAGGATGGCTGAGCTCAGGCTTTGTGGTCTAACGAGACATTGTGTGGTTAGACATTGTGTGCCTCCTAGTTCCTTCTCTGCACAAAAACTGTATGACTTTGTTTACCTCTGCTAACTCAATTATATTGTTTGCATATGATCCTATATGAATAGGCAAGGTTAGAATGACATTTGGAAAGGTCTAACTGTACCTTGTTAACAATCTTGCTTGCTTGACTGATTTTAGATAAACATATGTTTAGATTTATGACCCCCTTTTGCAAACTTTATTGTCCCTTTGCTGTACACCCTATGATTAAGAGTCATACTTTCTGTACCCCTTTTCTTGTGATTTATGTTCTTGATTTTATTTTAAGATACAATGGAATGTATGTCACTCCTTAAACACTGAAAAGTATATAACCTGTAGTGTGCACAAATAAACTCGCTGTCCCAGCATTGCCTGGCAGTCCTCCAGACCCCACTATCTATGTTTTCTTCCACACACTCCCTCTTCCAGGTTGAGAACATTTGAGTGGGGCTGAGGCTCTCCACTGGCCGGAAGCCCCCCGGCAGACATGCCGGACCCCCACACCCTCCTCCTCTTCCAAGGGATCACAACTCTCACCAGCAAGGGAACAAAGCTGGATGGCAAATGAGTCTGATGAATTGACAGAAACAGGCTTCAGAAAGTAGGTAATAACAAACTTCTTTGAGCTAAAAGAACATGTTCTAACCCAATGCAAAGAAACTAAGAAACTTGAAAAAATGTTAGATGAAATGCTAATGAGAATAAACAGATTAGAGAACATAAAAGACTTGATGGAGCTGAAAAACACCACACGAGAACTTCGTGAGGCATACACAAGTTTCAATAGCCCAATGGACCAAGCAGAAGAAAGGATATCAGAGATTGAAGATCAACTCAATTAAATAAAATGAGAAGGCAAGATTAGAGAAAAAAAAGTAAAAAGAAATGAACAAAGCCTCCAAGAAATATGGGATTATGTGAAAAGACCTAATCAACGTTTGATAGGTGTACGTGAATGTGATGGAGAGAGTGAATCCAAGCTGGAAAACACTCTTCAGGATATTATCCAGGAGAACTTCCCCAACTTAGCAAGGCAGGCCAACATTCAAGTCCAGGAAATACAGAGAACACTACAGACATTCCTCAAGAAGAGCCACCCCAAGACACATAATCAGATTCACCAGGGTTGAAATGAAGGAAAAAATGCTATGGGCAGCCAGAGAGAAATGTTGGGTTACCCACAAAGGGAAGCCCATCAGACTCACAGTGGATCTCTCAGCAGAAACCTTACAAGCCAGAAGAGAGTAGGGGCCAATAGCCAACATCTTTAAAGAAAAGAACTTTCAACCTAGAATTTCATATCCAGCCAAACTAAGCTTCATAAGTGATGGAGAAATAAAATCCTTTATGAACGAGCAATTGCTCAGAGATTTCGTCATCCCCCAGGCCTGCCTTACAAGAGCTCCTGAAAGAAGCACTAAACATAGAAAGGAACAACCAGTACCAGCTACTCCAAAGACGTACCAAATGGCAAAGAGCATTGATGCAATGAAGAAACTGCATCAACTAATGGACAAAACAGCCAGCTAGCATCAAAATGGTAGGATCAAATTCACACATAACATTAACCTTAAATGTAAATGGGCTAAAGGCCCCAGTCAAAAGACGCAGACTGGCAAATTGGATAAAAAGTCAAAAACCATTGGTGTGCTGTATCCAGGAAACTTATCTCATGTGCGAGGATACACATAGGCTCAAAATAAAGGGATGGAGGAAGATTTACCAAGCAAATGGAGAGAGAGAAAAAAAAGCAGGAGTTGCAATCCTAGTCTCTGATAAAATAGACTTTAAACCAACAAAGATCAAAAGAGACAAAGAAGAGCATTACATAATGGTAAAAGGATCAATGCCACAAGAAGAGCTAATGATCCTAAATATATATGCACCCAATACAGGAGCACCTAGATACATAAAGCAAGTTCTTAATGGCCTACAAAGAGACTTAGACTCCCTACACAATAATAGTGGTAGACTTTAACACTCCACTGTCAATATTAGACAGATCAATGAGACAGAAAATTAACAAGGATATCCAGGACTTGAACTCAGATCTGGACAAAGCAAATCTAACAGACATTTACAGAACTCTCTACCCCAAATCCATAGAATATATATTCTTCTCAGCACCACATCACACCTCTGAAACTGACCACGTAACTGGAAGTAAGTCACTCCTCAGCAAATGCAAAAGAAGGGAAATCATAACAGTCTTTCAGACCACAGTGCAATCAAATTAGAACTCAGGATTAAGAAACTAACTCAGAACTGCACAACTTCATGGAAACCAAACAATTGGCCTTGAATGTGGACTGGATAAACAATGAAATGAAGGCAGAAATAAAGATCTTCAAAACCAACAAGAATGAAGACACAACATACCAGAATCTCTGAGACACATTTAAAGCAGTATCTAGAGGAAAATTTATAGCAATAAATGCCCACATAAAAATCAAGGAAAGGTCTAAAATTGACACTGTATCATCAAAATTGAAAGAGCCAGAGGAGCAAGATCAAAAACTCAAAAGCTAGCAGAAGACAAGAAATAACTAAGATCACAGCATAACTGAAAGAGATAGAGACCAAAAAAGATCTTCAAAAAATTAATAAACCCAGGAGCTAGTTTTTTGAAAAGATCAACAAAATAGATGGACCACTAGCCAGATTAATAAAAAAAGAGAAGATGCAACAAAAAACAATAAAGGGGGATATCACCACCAATTCCACAGAAATACAAACTACCATCAGAGATTACTGCAAACAACTCTGTGCACATAAACCAGTAAACCTAGAAGAAATGGATAAATTCCTGGACACTTGCACCCTCCCAGACCTAAACCAGGAAGAAGACAAAACCCTGAATAGACCAATAACAAGGTCTAAAGTTGAGGTAGCAATGAATAGCCTATCAACAAAAAAAAAAGCCCAGGTCCAGTTGGGTTCACAGCTGAATTCTACCAGGCATACAAAGAGGAGCTAGTACCACTTCTTCTGAAATTATTCCAAACAATCCAAAAAGAAGGAATCCTTCCCAAATCATTTTATAAGACCAACATCATCCTGATACCAAAACCTGGCAGAGACTTAGCATGAAAATAAAACTTCAGGCCAGGAGAACGATCCAAGATGGCTGATCACTAACATCCTGGGATTGCAGCTCCCAGTGAAAGCACAGAGAACGAGAGGACGCCACACTTTCAGACAAATTTTTGTCACTCACGGAGCAGAAGATTCCCAGTGGAGGAGCCACATGGGTCACCAGCGCAACTCTTGTGGCCAGTGCAGCAGTTTTGTTGTCACCTTGGCTTGGCAGCTCTTGGTGCAAAGTGAACGGGACTGGTTCCTTTTCTGATGGACATTTGGAGCTCCAGGACAGCAGAGTCGCCTATTACGGATTCAAGAAGGAAGCCAGACTGGAGATTCCTGGGCAGAAAAGCACCATCAGTCTTAACACTGCTGTTTTGGCCGGCGCAGTGCGTTGCTCATATTTTGGCCCTGGGAATTAACAACTTGGACGTCCACTCAGAGACCTAATTTGAAAGTTGGTAATTACAAAGACGACAGGTGGATACATTTACAATGATGGGAAGAAACCAGTGTAAAAAGGCTGAGAATACTCAAAATCAGAATGCCTCTCCCTCTACAGAGGATCACAGTTCCTCATCAACAAGGGAACAAGACTTGATGGAGAATGAGCATATCCCAATAACAGAATCAGGCTTCAGAACATGGATAATAAGAAACTTCTGTGAGTTCAATGTAAAGAAACTAAGGATTTTGAATAAAGGTTTGACGAAATCCTAATGAGAATAGACAACTTAGAGAGGAATATAAGTGAATTAATGGAACTGAAGAATACAATACAGGAACTCCGAGAAGTATGCACAGGTTTAAACACTCAAATTGTTCAAGCAAAAGAAAGGATATCAGAGGTCGAAGTCCAACTTAATGAAATGAAACGAGAAGACAAGATTAGAGAAAAAAGGATAAAAAGGAATGAGCAAAGTCTCCAGGAAATGTGAGACTATGTGAAAAGACCAAATTTACATTTGATAGGTGTACCTGAATGTGACGGAGAGAATGAATCCAAGCTGGAAAAATATTCTTCAGGATATTATTTAGGAAAATTTTTCTAAACTAGCAAAGCAGGACAAGATTCAACCCCAGGTAATACAGAGAACACCACAGAGATATTCCTCAAGAAGAGCAACCCCAAGGCACATAATCGTTAGATTCACTAGGGTTGAAACAAAGGAGAAAATACTAAGGGCAGCCAGAGAGAAAGGTCAGGTTACCCACAAAGGCAAGCCTATCAGACTTACAGCAGATCTCTCAGCAGAAACTCTACAAGCCAGAAGAGAGTGGGGGCCAATATTCAACATCCTTAAAGAACAGAACTTTCAGCCCAGAATTTCATATCCAGCCAAACTAAGCTTCACAATTGAAGGAAAAATAAAATATTTTATGAACAAGCGAGTACTCAGAGATTTTATTACCACCAGGCCTGCTTTACGAGAGCTTCTGAAAGAAGCATTACACATGGAAAGAAACAATCAGTATTAGCCTTTCTAAAAATATACCAAAAAGTAAAGAGCATCAACATAAAGAAGAATTTACATCAACAAATGGATAAAACAGACAGTTAACATCAAATGGCAGTAATCCTAAATTTAAATCGACTAAATTCCCCAATCAAAAGATACAGCCAAAACCCAACGGTATGCTACATCCAGACCCATTTCACATGCAGGGATACACAAAGACTCAAAACAAAGGGATGGAGAAAGATTTACCAACCAAATGGAGAGCAAAAATAAATAAATAAATTAAAAGTAGGAGTTGCAATTCTCTTATCTGATAAAATAGATTTTAAAGCAACAAAGATATAGTGGTAAAAGGATCAATGCAACAATAAGAGCTAATGATCCTAACACCCAGATACATAGAGACTTAGACTCAATGAGACAGAAAATTAATAAGGATATCCAGGACTTGAACTCAGATCTGGAACAAGTAAACTTAATAAATATTTATAGAGCTCTCCACTTTAAATACACAAAATATACATTCTTGTCAAAACCACATCACACCTACTCATAGGTTTAAATGAAATATGGATTGGCCATTATTAATATTCATTTTTTTAGAATAAAGCAACATTTCCATTCTCTCTCCCTCTTTTTCTTCCTCTTTCTTCCTCTTTTTCACTCCTTTTTATTTTTCCTTCTCTTAAAAAAAAAAAAGAAAACTTCAGGCCAATATCCATGATGGACATAGAAGCAAAAATCTTCAATAAAATACTGGCAAACTGATTGTAACAGCACATCAAAAAGTGTATCCACCATGATCAAGTAGGCTTCATCCTGGGGATGCAAGTCTGGTTCAACATACTCAAATCTAAAACATAATTCATCACATAAACAGAACCAAAGACAGGAACCACATGATCATCTCAATAGGTGCAGAGAAGGCCTTCAACAAAATTCAACAGTCCTTAATGTAAAAACTCTGAATAAACTAGGTATCAACGGAACATATCTCAAAATAATAAAAGCTATTTATTAACAAAGCAACAGCCAATATCATACTGAATGGGCAAAAACTGGAAGCATTCCCTTTGAAATGTGTCACTAGACAAGGATGCCCTCTCTCACCACTCCTATTCAGTAGAGTATTAGAAGTTCTAGCCAGAGCAATCAGGCAAGAAAAAGAAATAAAGGATATTCAAATAGGAAAGGAGGAAGTCATATTGTCTCTATTTGCAGATGACGTGATTGTATATTTAGAAGACCCCATTGTCTCAGCCCAAAATCTCCTCACTGATAAGCTTCTTCAGCAAAGTCTCAGGTTACAAAATCAATGTGCAGAAATCACAAGCACTTCTATACACCAATAACAGATAAATAGAGAGCCAAATCAAGAATGAACTGTCATTCACAATTGCTACAAAGAGAATCAAATACCTAGGAATACAACTAACAAAGGTTGTAAAGGATCTCTTCAAGGAGAACTACAAACCACTGCTCAAGGAAATAAGAGAGGACATAAATAGATGGAAAAACATTCCATGCTTATGGTTAGGAAGAATCAATATTGTGAAAATGTCCATACTGCCCAAAGTAATTTATAGATTCAACGCTATCCCCATCAAGCTACCTATGACAGCCTCTTCACAGAACTGTAAAAACCACCTTAAACTTCATATGGAACCAAAAAAGAGCTCGAATAGCCAAGTCAGTTCTAAGCAAAAAGAACAAAGCTGGAGGCATCATGCAACCTGACTTCAAACTATACTACAAGGCTACAGTAATCAAAACACCATGGTACTGGTACCAAAACAGAGATATAGACCACTGGAACAGAACAGAGGCCTTGGAGGCAATACCACACATCTACAACCATCTGCTCTTTGACAAACCTAACAAAAACAAGCAATGGGGTAAGGATTCCCTGTTTAATAAATGGTGTTGGGAAAACTGGCTAGCCATGTGCAGAAAGCAGAAATGGGATCCTTTCCTGATACTTTACACTAAAATTAACTCCAGATGGATTAAAGACTTAAACATAAGACCTAACACCATAAAAAACCCTAGAAGAAAATCTAGGCAAAACCATTCAGGACATAGGCATAGGCAAGGACTTCATGTCTAAAATACCAAAAGCCAAAATAGACACAAAAAGCCAAAATAGACAAATGGGATCTAATTAAACTTCTACACAGCAAAAGAAACAATCATTAGAGTGAACCAGCCACCAACAGAGCAAAAAAAATTTTTGCAATCTACCCATCTGACAAAGGGCCAATATCCAGACTCTACAAAGAACTAAAACAGATTTACAAGAAAAAAACAAACCCATTTAAAAGTGGGCAAAGGATATGAACAGACCTTTTTTGAAAGAAGACATATATGAGGCCAATAAACCTATGAAAAAATGCTCATCATCACTGGTCATTAGAGAAATGCAAATCAAAACTATGTTGAGATACCATCTCATGCTACTTAGAATGACAATCATTAAAAAATCTAGAGACAACAGATGCTGGAGAGGATGTGGAGAAATAGGAACACTTTTACACTGTTGCTGGGAGTGTAAATTAGTTCAACCATTGGGGAAGACAGTGTGGCACTTCCTCAAGGACCTAGAAACAAAAATTCCATTTGACCCAGCAATCCCATTACTGGGTATATATCCAAAGGATTCTAAATCATTCTATTTTAAAGACACATGCACATGTATGTTCATTGCGGCACTGTTTACGAGAGCAAAGACCTGGAACCAACCCAAATGCCCATCAATGATAGATGGGACAAAGAAAATTTGGCACATATACACCATGGAATACTGTACAGCCATAAAAATGATTAAGTTTGTGTTCTTTGTAGGGACATGGATGAATCTGGAAAGCATCATTCTCAGCAAACTGACACAAGAACAGAAAATCAAACGCCACATGTTCTCATAGGCAGATATTGAACAATGAGAACACATGGACATAGGGAGGGGAACATCACATTCTGGGGTCTGTTGAGGGGGAATAGGGGAGGGACAGTGCAGGTAGAGAGGTTGGGGAGGGACAATTTGGGGAGAAATGCCAGATATAGGTGACGAGGGGATGGAGACAGCAGACCACATTGCCATATGTGTACCTGTGCAACAATGCTGCATGTTCTGCACATGTACCCCAGAACCTAAAGTGCAATAAAATATATTTTTAAAAACACAGCTGCATTTCAATAAAACTTTATTTGTAAAAATAAGAAGCTTCCCCACAGGTTGGATTTTACTTGTCCCTATTATGTGATCATAATTGTGAATAAAGACAGTTTTACTTCTTCTTTCAACCCAGATAGCTTTTATTTTTTTTTCTTGCCTAACTGCACTGGCTTTAGTACACTGCTGCTCAAATACTGAAAGGAGACATTCCTGTGTTCCTGATCTTACAGGGAAAGCATTCAGTTTTTCATCATGATGCATGTTAGTTGTAGATTTATCAGAGATGCTCTTTATCATGCTGATGGCCTTCCCTTGTATTCTTTAGTTACTAAGAGGAAATTTTTTAAAATCAGGAATGAATGTCGTATTTTATCAAATGCCTATATCTACTGAGATGGTCAGATGGTTCTTCTCTTTTAGTTTGTTAATGTGGTGAATAACTGATGTCAAACCAACCCCATGTTTTGGGATCAACCTCACTTGTTTATGATGTATTATCCTTCTAGTATATTAGATTTGCCAAAATTTTATTTAGAAATTTTTAGAAGACCATCTTTTAGAGTAGTTTTTGCTTCACAGCAAAACTGAAAGTAAGGCACAAAGATTATCCCTGTACTACCTGCCCCACACATGTTCATAGCCTCCACAATCAGTCTCCCTCACCAGAGTGGTACAGTTGATCTCATTGATGATCCTGAGTTGACATATCATAATCACCCAAAGTCCATAGTTTATGTTAGAGTTCAGTCTTGGTGTCTTAATTGCTGTGAATTTAGACAAAGGTATAAGGACATGTATTTATCATTGTAGTATTATCCAAAGTAGTTTCAGAGTTTCAAAACTCCTTTGTGCTTCATCTGTTCATCTTTTCCCACCTTCCCCAACTCCTGGCTACCAATGATTTTTTTTTTTTACTGTCTATAGTTTTGCCTTTTCTAAAATGTCATATAATTGGTATTATACAATGTGCAGCCTTTAGACTGCATATTTCACTTGGTAATATGCCTTTGTGGTTCCTTCATGTCTTCCCATGACATGATAGCTCATTATTGCATGACTGTACCAGAGGTGGTTCTGTCACCTAAAGGAAGGTATCTTGGTTTCTTCAGAAATTGGTTAAATTTTTATGTCCATGTTCACGAGGAAGTTTTCCTTTTTTGTAATATCCTTGTCAGATTTCGGTTCAGGGTAATGCTAGAGTGACAGGATGAGTTGTATTTCTCCTTTTTTTTTCTTTTTCAGGGCTAGGGGAGAGGCCATGTAAAATTGTTGTATTACTTATTAAATATTTGGTAGAATTCACCAGAACATAGCTATCTGGGCCTGGAATTTTCTTTCTAGGAAGGCTTTACTTATGCTTTATTTTCTTTTATAGATATAGAACAGTTCAAGTTATTCCTTCTTGATTGAACTGTCGTAGTTTTTATTTTTCAAGGAAAGTGTCCGTTTCATCAAAGTTGTCATGTTTAGTCACACAAAGCTGACCTTATTATGCTGCTATTCTTTGAGTAGCTTTCAAATCTATAAAATGTCATATGACTATGTTTCTGAAGTTAGTAACTTGCATCTTCTTTTTTATGATCAACCTGACTAGATAGCTTTATCACTTTTTTTGACCTCCTCAAAGTGTTTGGTTGTAATTGATGTTTTTCCTATTGTGTTTCTGTTTTATTGGTTTCATCTTTGATGTTATGGTCTGTTCGGCTGCTGTAACAAAATACTATAGGCTGGGTGGCTTATAAACAACAGAATAGATTTCTCACAGAAGTCCAACACCCAGGTGATGCAGATTTGGTGTCTGGTGAGGGACCAATTCTAGGTTTATAGATCCCTTTTTGCCCCCTGTGTCCTCACATGGCAGAATGGGTAAATGAGCCCTCTGGGGTCTATTATATAAGAGCACTAGTCGCATTCATGAGGGCTTGGTTCCCATGAGCTAATTACCTCCACAAAGCCCCACCTTCTGATAACATCACCTCTGTGATTAAGTTTCAGCATAAACTTAACATAAACTTAAGTTCTGGGAAGATGCAAATGTCAAACATGGCATATGTTTATTTTATTTATTTATTTATTTTTGCTGGTAGGGTCTTTTTTTTTTGAGATGGAGTTTCGCTCTTGTTTACCCAGGCTGGAGTGCAATGGTGCCATCTCGGCTCACCGAAACCTTCGCCTCCTGGGTTCAGGCAATTCTCCTGACTCAATCTCCTGAATAGCTGGGACTACAGGCACACACCACCATGCCCAGCTAATTTTTTGTATTTTTCATAGAGACGGGGTTTCACCATGTTGACCAGGATGGTCTCGATCTCTTGACCTCGTGATCCACCCGCCTCGGCCTCCCAAAGTGCCAGGATTACAGTCTTGAGCCACCACGCCCGGCCACTGGTAGGGTCTTTATTAGATGGTTATTGCTGTACTACAGGGTCAGACAAGCGCCGTGTAAGCAGTGTCAGAGGCCTGTGTTCAGCCCAAGAATGTGGATCTTCTCTCCCTGTTGATCACAGTGGGTAGGTTTCTTCAGAAAAGCCCCAGAGGCGGGGACCGTGAGCCCCAAGGTTAGAAGTGGAACTGGAAGGCCTCGGTCACATGCTGCTTCCATGCTTCCAGGCTGGGCAGCAAGGAGGAGTTGCTCATGATGTGCCAGGTCTCCCCGTCTGACACCAGTGAAGTCTGGTAGGAAAGCAGCCGCACGCCTGCCTCTGCCAGGAGGCCAATCGTGATAGGCAGCATTGCAGTGTCGGAAGCCTGAGTCTTGAATAGGAGCAGAAGCAGGCCCCTGCAGAGAGGCACTTCCGGCCTGAAGACGGCTCCATTGAGCCCCTGCAGCATAGGTGTGGTGCCCTGGACCAAACCCGCAGCCTGGTAAGGGGCGCCTGATAGGGCCATGGCCAGGAGACATTCCCCGAAGCCCTGCTCCCCTGGTGCTGCCGGGCTGTGGGAGGTGGTGACACTGAGGCCAGCCTCTTTCACCAGCAGCTTGGCGTTCACCAAGTTTACATCCGTCTGCTTGGAAGCCTCCTTCAAGAGGCCGACGATGACTGCAGGGCTTAGGCAGTTCCCAGCATTCTTCAGGGATGTTCCTGGTGTTATCACCTGGATGGTCCCTTTGGGAGACCCAGCCCAGGCTCGCACCAGTGTCCCCAGAGCTTCTGCCAGACCAATCCAAGGCTTGATGTGTGGAGAGAAGGCGCTGGTAGGGGCCTGGGCATTTACAACCCCTGTGAGAGATTTCCCCTTCACCATGTCCACAAACCGAACAAAAATTTCCTCCCCACAGCGGCTCTGCACCTCCTTGGTGCGGCGCCCAGGTGGGGACAGCTGATGACATTCTCATGGTCCACCAAGGTTCGGTCCCATGGTGGCTCTTCCGTAAACACGTCCAGCGCAGCCCCGGAACACTGGCCCGACTGCAGGGCCGGGAGCAGGGAGCCATCGTCCACGATCCCTCCGCGGGCGCAGTTCACCACACTTACCCACTTCTTGCACTGGACAAAGGTGCTGTTGTTCAATAAGCCTGTGGTGGAGGGCAGGAGAGGAGTCTGCACAGTGATGAAATCACAGGCCAGATCTCCTCCAGGGGCAGCTGCTGAACACCAAAGGAGGCCGAGACCTCTGGGGAAATGATGGGGTCATACCCTATCGTCTTCATCCCAAAGGACTGCATCTGGGTAGCCACCAACCTCCCAATCCCGCCCTGGCCCAGAATTCCCAGGATCTTTCCGTTCAGCTCTGTTCCCATGAACTGCAGCTCGGCTATCAGCTCGTCTTTGCTAAGGATCTGCTTCTCCACCACCTGCAGCCCTCCATCTTGCAAGATCCTCCGGTAGCAAGGGTCCAGGCTGTCACTGATGAGCACTTTCCACAGATTTGCAAAGGCCATTGCTGGAGGTGGCCTCAGAATCGGTGCTGCAAGTGGAGGTGCTTAAGCCGAGAAGCTGTGGTTGGGCCTGGTGCGCCGGAGTCCGCGTATGTTTATTATGTCATTTCCTCTGCTTGCTTTGGGTTTAAT
Source organism: Callithrix jacchus (assembly GCF_049354715.1). Taxonomy (NCBI): domain Eukaryota; kingdom Metazoa; phylum Chordata; class Mammalia; order Primates; family Cebidae; genus Callithrix; species Callithrix jacchus. The sequence goes on from NC_133506.1 coordinate 63,086,143, forward strand.
TTGTTCTTTTTTTAGTTTCTTCTTCTTCCTTCTCCTTCTTCTTCTTCTTCTTCTTCCTCCTCCTCCTCCTTCCTCTTCCTCCTACCTTCTTCCTCCTTCCTCCTTCCTTCTTCCTTCTCTCTTCTTTCTTCTTTCTTCTTCTTTCTTCTTCTTCCTTCTTCCTTCTTCTTTCTCCTTTGTAATTTTTAGTAGAGACAGGGTTTCACCATGTTGACCAGGATGGTCTCGATCTGTTGACCTCGTGATCCACCCGCCTCGGCCTCCCAAAGTGCTGGGATTACAGGCTTGAGCCACTGCGCCCGGCCCATGAACTCATTTTTTATGGCTGCGTAGTATTCCATGGTATATATGTGCCACATTCTAGTTTTAAAGAAATATTTATACTAGAGATAATATATTAGAATTTTTGTAATTTCTGACTTGCCTTCTGGGGATTAATGGGAGAAACCTTCTTGGTCTTGTGGAACATGAAATTCTTGGAAATAATAAATTATTTTAACTGTGAACTCTTCTGCTAATAAATAAATGCATATTCTTTGCAATCTTAATGGCCATGTAGAAGTCCACCATATGAAATCTTGTTATTCATTTAACGAATTGCAATTTGAGTTTTGAAATTATTTTGTATTTATAATTAATGATATAAGGAGCATCTTTTCTCATTATTATTATTTATAGACACAAGGTCTCACTCTGTGCCTGAGGCTGGAGTTCAGTGGTGTGATCATACCTCCCTGCAGCCTTGAACTTCATCCTCCTGCCCCAGCATCCTAAGTAGCTGGGACTACAGGTGCCTGTTCCCATGCCTGGCTAACTTTTTAAGTTTTTTGTAGAGACAGGATCTCACTACGTTGCTCAAGATGATCTCCAACTCCCAACCTCAAGCATTCCTTCTGCCTTGGCCTCCCAAGTCATTAATATAACAGGCATGAGCGTCATGCCCAGCCCATAACATTTTTTATATAAATCTCACATTTCTAAACTGTTTGCTTTGAATAAATTATCCAATATAGAATTATTAGGTTGAAATACAGGAACTTTTTAAAAAAGATCTTTGATCAATATTAATTTTTCTCAAGAACGTTTGTGTTAATTTACAGTCCAACCAATAGAGCATGAACTGGCCACTTTTCTAAAACCAAAGTAATTTTTTAAAAATTTCTACAGTTTTATTCTTTTTTAGAATTTTGGTGTATTTCATAGCTTTAGGGGATACAAGTGGTTTTTGGTTACATGGATGAATAGCTTAACTCCCTATTATGAATGAGATTGTGTTTTTATTTGGCTTTCCATTCCTGAGTTACTTCACTTAGAATAATGGCCTCTAGTCCCTTCTAAGTTGCTGCAAAAGACATTATTTCATTCTTCTTACAGCTGAGTAGTACTCCACGGTGTATATATACCACATATTATTTATTCCATTCACTGGTTGACGGACACTTAGGTTGATTTCATATCTTTGCAATTGCAAAATGTGCTGCAATAAACAAATATACATTTGCTGGTGTCTTTTGATGTAATGATTTATTTTCCTTTGGGTAGATACCCAATAGGGGATTGTTGGAGTGCCTGGTAGCTCTATTTTAGCTCTTTGAAATCTCCCTACTGTTTTTCATAAAGGTTGTACTAATTTACATTCCCATCAGCGATGTATGAGCAGACATTCCCTTTTCACCACATCTGCACCAACATCTTTCTATTGTTTTTCAACCTTTTAATAATGAGGATGCTGGCTGGAATACGATGATATCTCCTTGTTGTTTTAGTTTGCATTTCCCTGAATATTAGTGATATTGGGAATTTTTAGCTGTGTTTGTTGGCCATTTGTGCATCTTCTTTTTAGAAGTGTCTGTTCATGTCATTTGTGCACTTTTTGATGGGATTATTTGTATTTTTCTTGCTGATTTGTTTGTCCCTTGTCAGATGCATAGTTTGCAAATATTTTCTCCTATTCTGTAGGTTGTCTGTTTACTATGATGATTATTTCTTTTGCTGTGCAGAAGCCTTTTCATTTAATTAGGTCCCATGTATTTATTTTTGTTTTTGATGCTTTTAGTTCTGGGGTCTTTGTCATAAATAATTTGCCTAGGCCAGTGTCCAGAAGAGTTTTCTCCTACACTTTCTTCCAGATTTTTTTGTGGTTTCAGGTTACAGATTTAAGTTTTTAATTCATCTTTTTTTTAATTAAAAAATATTTTTTGGTAGAGACAAGATCTAACTATGTTGCCCAGGCTGGTCTTGAATTCCTGGGTTGAGGCCATTCTCCTGCCTTGGCCTCCCAAAGTGCTGGGATTACAGACAGAAGCCACCATGTTAGGGCCTAATCCATCTTGAGTTAACATTTATATATGGTGAGAGATAGGGATCCACTTTCATTCTTCTATACGTGGCTATTCAATTTTCCCAACACCATTTATTGAATAGGGTGTCCTTTGCCCAGTTTATCTCTTTGGACACTTTGTGAAAGGTCAGTTGGTTATACATATTTGGCTTTATTTCTAGGTTCTGTATTCTGTTCCACTGGTTTATGTATCTACTTTTATGCCAGTACCATGCTGTTTTGGTTAATTTAGGCTTGTCGTGTGGTTTGAAATCTGGTATTGTGATGCCTCTGGCTTCATTCTTTTTGCTTGGGATTGCTTTGACTAGTCAGGCTCTTTTTTTATTCCCTGTGAATTTTAGAAGTACTTTCTCTAATTTTATAAAGAATGAAAGTAGCATTTCGATAGGAATTGCATTGAATCTGTAGATTGCTTTAGTTAATATGGTCATTTTCAATATATTGATTCTTCTAATCTATCAACATAGGGCATATTTCCATTTGTTTGTGTCATCTATGATTTCCTTTTTTCCAATGAAAGATGTCTTCAGCAGTGCTTTGTAGTTCACCTTTTAGAGATCTTTCATCTTGGTTACCAAGGAGGTGAAATATCCTAAAAGGTTAAGTTTTTGTTGTTGTTGCCATCACTATCATAAAAGGGACTAGGTTCGGAGAGGACTCAAAATGGCGCTTTGAGAACAACCCAGGATTGAAGCTCGTGGTCAATGTGTGGAGGGGGTGAGTCAGGGCCGCATTTCCAGATGGATCTTTGTTGCCCACAGAATGGGGAAATTCCTAGGTATAGAGGAGATGCGGGACGCCAGGCAGAGGTTTTGGCTGGTATAGCCGGCGGCCGGTGTGGCGGCGGCCCGCACTGTGGTGGCGCTACACAGCGCTCCGCACAAAGGACGCTCATCCGGGTGCCTTGTTGGGCTGGCAACCTGAGACTTGGGAGGGCTGAACTTGACACTGAACGGGACTTGGACAGTGAGCCAGCCCAGGAGATTCCAGGGTCACAGCATTTGGGGTAGCACAGTGGGACAAACAAAACGGCAATTTCAAATGCTCCCCATGGAGGGGTTCCCTGAGACCGAAGCTCCATGGGGGAGGGGCGTCCGCCATTACTGAGGCAATCTGCCCCTACTGAGGTACACGCCCATTGCTGACGCAGCCTGCCATTGCCGAGGCAACCCGCTACAACAGAGAGACTCTGCCGCAGGGCATAGCCCGTGGCAGCAGGGTGGAGACCACAGCAGAAGGGCAGAGCCTGCAGCAACAGGTTGAACCTCACACCAGCAGGGTGGAGCCTCGGCAGGCAAATAGTGACTAGACAGCCTCCTAACTGGGCAGAACAGCGCGGTGGACACGCACAAGGAAAGCCCCAAACCGCCCGCCCCCAGACAGAGCATCTGAGAAAAAAAGGGTTTTTCAGGAGTTATGTTGCAGCAGAATTAAACATAGCAGCCTAACAGCCCTGAATGAACAACAGAGCTCACAGCTCAGCAATTGAGCTCCTATAAAGTACAGACTGTCTCCTCAAGCAGCTCCCTGACCCCTCTATATCCAAAACTGACATTTGGCAGGCATCATTCTGGGACAAAGATAGCAGAAAAAGAAACTGGTAGCATCCCTTACTGTTCCGCAGCTGCTATAGGTGCACCCAGACAAGCAGGGCCTGGAGTGGACCTCAGCAGTTGTACAGTGAAGGGGCTAGACTGGTAGAAGGAAAACCAAGTAACAGAAATACTTCATCATCAACAATCTGGGTGTCCACTCAGAGACCCAATTGAAAAGTCAGCAACTACTGAGACGACAGGTGGATAAATCCACAAAGATGGTAAGAAACCAGCGCAAGAAGGAGGAAAACACTGGAAACCAGAACATCTCGCCTCCTAGAAAGGACCAAAACTCCTCACCAGCAAGGGAACAAAGCTGGATGGAGAATGACTGTGATGCAATGACGGTATTAGACTTCAAAAGGTGGATAATGAGAAACTTTTGTGAGCTAAAAGAACATGTTTTAAATCAATGCAAAGAAATTAAGAACCTTGAAAAAAGATTCGAGGAAATGATAACAAGAATGGATAACTTAGAGAGGAATATGAATGAATTAAAGGAGCTGAAAAACACAATACGAGAACTTGTGTAAAGCATGCACAAGTTTCAATAGCCGAATTGACCAAGCAAAAGAAAGAATATCAGAAGTCGAAGATCAACTCAATAAAATAAAATGAGAAACCAAGATCAGAGAAAAAAGTGCAAAAAGGAATGAACAAAGTCTCCAAGAAATGTGGGACTATGTGAAGAGACCTAACCTACGTTTGATAGGCGTACCAGAATGTGACGAAGAGAATGAATTCAAGCTGGAAAATACTCTTCAGGACATCATCCAGGAAAATTTCCCCCACCTAGCAAGACAGGCCAACACTCAATTGCAGGAAATACAGAGAACACCACAAAGATATAGCGCAAGAAGAGCAACCCCAAGGCACATAATCGTCAGATTCAACAAGGTTGAAATAAAGGAGAGAATACTAAGGGCAGCCAGAGAGAAAGGTCGGGTCACCCACAAAGGGAAGCCCATCAGACTCACAGCAGATCTCTCGGCAGAAACTCTACAAGCCAGAAGACAGTAGGGGCCAATATTCAACATCCTTAAAGAAAAGAACTTTCAACCCAGAATTTCATATCCAGCCAAACTGAGCTTCAGAAGTGAAGGAAAAATAAAATCCTTTGCGAACAAGCAAGTACTCAGAGATTTTGTCACCACCAGGCCTGCTTTACAAGAGCTCCTGAAAGAGGCACTACACATAGAAAGAAACAACCAGTACCAGCCATTTCAAAATCACAGTAAATGCTAAAGAGCATCAACATAATGAAGAATCTACAACAACTAACAGGCAAAACAGCCACTTAGCATCAAAATGGCAGTATCAAATTCACACATAACAATATTAACCCTAAATGTAAATGGACTAAATGCACCAATCAAGACACAGACTGGCAAATTGGACAAAAATCCAAAACCCATCAGTGTGCTGTATCCAGGAAACCCATCTCACATGCAAGGATACACAAAGGCTCAAAATAAAGGGATGGGGGAAGATTCACCAAGCAAATGGAGAGCAAAAGTAAGCAGGAGTTGCAATTCTCATCTCTGATAAAATAGACTTTAAAGCAACGAAGATCAAAAGAGACAAAGAAGGCCATTACATAATGGTAAAAGGATCGATACAAGAAGAGCTAACAATCCTAAACATATATGGACCCAATACAGGAGCACCCAGATACATAAGGCAAGTTCTTAATGACTTACAAAGAGACTTAGACTCCCACACAGTAATATTGGGAGACTTTAACACTCCACTGTCAATATTAGACAGATCAACCAGACAGAAAATCAACAAGGATATCCAGGGCTTGAACTCAGACCTGGAGCAAGCAAACCTGATAGACATTTACAGAACTCTCCACCCCAAATCCACAGAATATACATTCTTCTCAGCACCACATCACACCTACTCTAAAATTGACCACATAATTGGAAGTAAAGCACTGCTCAGCAAATGCAAAACAACTGAAATCATAACAAACAGCCTCTCAGACCATAGTGCAATCAAGTTAGAACTCAGAATTCAGAAGCCAACCCAGAACCGCACAGCTTCATGGAAACTGAACAACTGGCTCTTGAATGTTGACTGGATAAACAACGAAATGAAGGCAGAAATAAAGAAGTTCTTCGAAACCAATGAGAACGAAGACACAACATGCCAGAATCTCTGGGACACATTTAAAGCAGTCTCTAGAGGAAAGTATATAGCAATAAGTGCCCATATGAGAAGAATGGAGAGATCCAAAATTGACACCCTATTATCAAAATTGAAAGAGTTAGAGGAGCAAGATCAAAAAAACTCAAAACCAGCAGAAGACAAGAAATAACTAAGATCAGAGCTGAACTGAAGGAGATTGAGACATGAAAAACCCTTCAAAAAATCAATAAATCCAAGAGCTGGTTTTTTGAAAAGATCAACAAAATAGACAGACCACTAGCCAGATTGATTAAAAATAAAAGAGAGAACAACCAAATAGATGCAATAAAAAATGATAAAGGGGAAATCACCACAGAGTCCACAGAAATTCAAACCATCATCAGAGAATATTACAAACAACTCTATGCACATAAACTAGTAAACCTGGAAGAAATGGATAAATTCCTGGACTCCTGTGTCCTCCCAAGCCTAAACCAGGAGGAAGCTGAAACTATGAATAGACCAATAACAAGGTCAGAAGTCGAGGCAGCAATTAAGAGCCTACCACACAAAAAAAGCCCAGGTCCGGACGGGTTCACAGCCTAATTCTACCAGACACACAAAGAGGAGCTGGTAGCATTCCTTCTGAAACTATTCCAAATAATCCAAAAAGAAGGAATCCTTCCCAAATCATTTTATGAGACCAATATCATTCTGATACCAAAACTCGGCAGAGACCCAACAAGAAAAGAAAACTTCAGGCCAATATCCATGATGAACATAGATGCAAAAATCTTCAATAAAATATTGGCAAGCCAATTGCAACAGCAAATCAAAAAACTTATTCATCATGATCAAGTAGGATTCATCCCAGGAATTTAAGGCTGGTTCAACATACACAAGTCTATAAACGTAATTCACCACATAAACAGAACCAAAAACAAAAACCACATGATTATCTCAATTGATGCAGAGAAGGCATTTGACAAAATTCAACAGCCCTTTATGCTAAAAACCCTCGATAAACTCGGTATCGATGGAACGTATCTCAAAGTAATAAAAGCTATTTATGACAAACCAACAGCCAATATCATACTCAATGGGCAAAAACTGGAAGCATTCCCTTTGAAATACGGCACTAGACAAGGATGCCCTCTTTCACCACTCCTATTCAATATAGTACTGGAAGTTCTAGCCAGAGCAATCAGGCAAGAAAAAGAAATAAAGGGTATTCAAGTAGGAAAGGTGGAAGCCAAATTGTCTCTATTTGCAGACGACATGATAGTATACCTAGAAGACCCCATCGCCTCAGCCCAAAAACTCCTGAAACTGATAAGCAACTTCAGCAAAGTCTCAGGATATAAAATCAATGTGCAAAAATCACAAGCCTTCATCTACACCAATAACAGACTTAAAGAAAGCCAAATCAAGAACAAACTGCCATTCACAATTGCTACAAAAAGAATAAAACACCTTGGAATACAACTCACAAGGAATGTAAGGGACCTCTTCAAGGAAAACTACAAACCACTGCTCAACAAAATCAGAGAGGACACAAACAGATGGAGAAACATTCCATGTTCATGGTTAGGAAGAATTAATATCGTAAAAATGGCTATACTGCCCAAAGTAATTTACAGAATCAACGCTATCCCCATCAAGCTACCATTGACTTTCTTCACAGAACTGGAAAAAACCACCATGAACTTCATATGGAACCAAAAGAGAGCCCGCATAGCCAAGTCAATTCTAAGCAAAAAGAACACAGCAAGGGGCATCACACTACCGGATTTCAACCTATACTACAAGGCTACAGTACTCAAAACAGCATGGTACTGGTACCAAAACAGAGATATAGACCAATGGAACAAAACAGAGGCATCGGAGGCAACACAACATATCTACAACCATACAATCTTTGATAAACCCGACAAAAACAAGCAATGGGGAAAGGATTTTCTGTTTAACAAATGGTGTTGGGAAAACTGGCTAGCCATGTGCAGAAAGCAGAAACTGGACCCCTTCCTGACACCTTACACCAAAATTAACTCCAGATGGATTAAAGACTTAAACATAAGACCTGGCACCATAAAAACCCTAGAGGAAAATCTAGGCAAAACCATCCAAGACATAGGAGTAAGCAAGGACTTCATGAACAAAACACCAAAGGCATTGGCAACAAAGGCCAAAATAGGCAAATGGGACCTAATCAAACTTCGCAGGTTCTGCACGGCAAAAGAAACAGTCACTAGAGTGGATCGGCAACCAACAGAATGGGAAGAAATTTTTGCAGTTTACCCATCTGACAAAGGGCTGATATCCAGAATTTACAAAGAACTCAAACAGATTTACAGGAAAAAAACAAAGAAGCCCATTCAAAAGTGGGCAAAAGATATGAACAGACAGTTTACGAAAGAAGACATATATGAGGCCAACACTCATATGAAAAAATGCTCATCGTCACTGATCATCAGAGAGATGCAAATCAAAACCACATTGAGATACCATCTCATGCCAGTTAGAATGGCGATCATTAAAAAATCTGGAGACAACAGATGCTGGAGAGGATGTGGAGAAAAAGGAACACTTTTACACTGTTGGTGGGAGTGTAAATTAGTTCCACCATTGTGGAAGACAGTGTGGCGATTCTTCAAGGCCTTAGAAATAGAAATTCCATTTGACCCAGCAATCCCATTACTGGGTATATATCCAAAGGACTATAAATCATTCTACTATAAGGACACATGCACACGAATGTTCATTGCAGCACTGTTTACAATAGCAAAGACCTGGAATCAACCCAAATGCCCATTGATGATAGACTGGATTGGTAAAATGTGGCACATATATACCATGGAATATTATGCAGCAATCAGAAATGATGAGTTTGTGTCATTTGTAGGGACATGGATGAATCTGAAGAACATCATTCTCAGCAAACTGACACAAGAACAGAAAATGAAACACCGCATATTCTCACTCATAGGCGGGTGATGAAAAATGAGAACACATGGACACAGGGAGGGGAGTACTAAACACTTGGGTCTATTTCGGGGAAAAGGGGAGGGTCAGTGGGAGGGGGAGGTGGGGAGGGATAGCCTGGGGAGAAAGGCCAAATATGGGTGAAGGGGAGAAAAGAAGCAAAACACACTGCCATGTGTGTACCTATGCAACTGTCTTGCATGTTCTGCACATGTACCCCAAAACCTAAAATGCAATAAAAAATTTAAAAAAAAATGAGACAGTGTTTTACCATGTTGGCCAGGATGGTCTCGATCTCTTGATCTCGTGATCTGCCCACCTCGGTCTCCCAAAGTGCTGGGATTACAGGTGTGAGCCACCACCTCTAACTTTTATTTTAGATTTAGGGGTACATGTGCAGGTTTGTTACAAAGGTATATTGCATAATGGTTAGGTTTAGGGTGCAATTGTACCTAACCCCAAGGTAGTGAGCATGTACCTGGCATGTCATTTTTCAACCGTTGTCACAACCCAATCCCTCTTCTTGTAGTCCCCAGTGTCTGTTGCTCCCCTCTTTATGTCCATGTGGACCCAATGTTTAGGTCCCAGTGACAAGTGAGACATGTAGTATTTGGTTTTCTGTTTCCACATCAGTTTGCTTAGCATAATGGCCTCCAGCTACATCCGTGTTCTTGCAAAGAACATTATTTTGTTCTTGTTATAGCTGCATAGTATTACATATTTTATGTGTGCTACATTTTCTTAATCCAGTGCACTATTGATGGGCCTCTGGATTGATTCCATATCTTTGCTATTGTGAATAGTGCTGCAGCCAACATATGGGTGCACGTGTCTTATTGGTAGAATGATTTCTGGGAGGGAGTGGGTATTTAACCCACTAATGGGATTGCTGGGTTGAAGGCAGTTCTATTTTTAGTTCCATGACAGAAATCTCCAAACTGCTTTCCACAGTGGCTAAATGAATTTACCATTTTCTCCAGCAGTGTATTTGAATTCCCTTTTCACTGTAGCAGCTCTGCCAAAATCTGGGTCGATGTTGCTTATTTTTTGCCTTTTTAGTGATGCCCATTAAGTCTGGTATGAGATGGCATTTCATTGTGGCTTTGATTTGCTTTTCTCTGATGATTAGTGCAATGAGCTTTTTTTTCAGTTTTGTCCTCTGCTTTTCTGTCTCTTTTTGGGAAATGTCTCTTTATGTATTTTGCCCACTTTTATATATTTTTAAATTGTTGCTTGTTGATTTAAGTTTCTTATAGGTTCTGGATATTAGAACTGTTTAATGCATCGCTTGTAAATACATTCTTTCATGATTTAGGTTGCCTAGTTAGTCTCTTGAATGGTTCCTTATTCTATACAGAAGCTCCTTTGTTTAACTAGGTCCCAATTTCTCATTTTGACTTTTGTTGCAGTTGCTTTTGACGACTTATTCATAAATTATATTCGGAGGCTGATTTCAAATAGTATGTTTCTTTGGTTTTCTTGTAGGGTTTTTATAGTTAGAGGTTTTTCTTTTAAGAATGTACTTCAGCTTTCATTCATTTTTATATGTGGTGATAGCTAGGGGTCAAGGTTCATATTTCTATGTATGGATAGCAAGTCATCCCAGCACCATTTATTGAACAGGGAGTCCTTTCCCCATTGCGCTTTTTCAAAGATCAAATGGTTATAGGCTTGTGACTTTATTTCTGGGCTCTCTATTCTGTTCCATTGGTCTGTGTGTCTGTTTTTGTGCCAGTACCATGCTGTTTTGTTCATTGTAGCCTTTGTTTACTGTAGTATAGTTTGAAGTTGGGCAGTGTGATGTGTCAGGTTTTGTTCTTTTTGCTTAGGATGGCTGTGGGTGTTTGGGCTCTTTTCCGGTTCCATATGAAATTTTAGAATCGTTTTTTCTAATGCTGTGAAAAATGACCTTTGTAGTTTGATAGGAATAGTATTGAAGTTTGTAGATTGCTTTGGGCAGTATGGCCATTTTACTGATACTGATTTTTTCCAATCTGTGAGCATGGAATGTTTTTGCGTTTTTTTGGTGTCATGACTTTTCAGCAGTGTTTTGTAGTTCTCCTTTTAGACACGTTTCATCTCTGTGGTTAGATGCATTCCTAAGTATTTTGCTTTTTTGTGTATGGCTGTTGTCAATGGAATTACATTCTGGATTTGTCTCTCAGCTTGAACTTTATTGGTCTATAGAAATGCTACTGATATTTTTGCATTCTGACTGAAGTCATTTATCAGTTCCAGGATACACTGGCAGACTCTTTAGAGTTTTCTACGTATAGCATCAGATCATCAGCAAAGAGAGATAGTTTGGCTTCCTTTCCTTTTTGTATGCCTTTTCTTTCTTTCTTTTGCCTGATTGCTCTGGCTAGGTGGGAGTTCCAGTCCTATGTTGAATAGATGTGGTGAGATGGGGCATCCTTGTCTTGTTCCAGCTGTCAAGGGGAATGCTTCCAACTTTTTTTGTTCTTTTTCCTTTAAAATTTTTCTTTATTATTTTATAGAGATAGGGTCTCACTGTGTTGCCAGGTTGATCTCAGACTCCTGGCCTCAAGTGATACCTCCCAACATGCTGGAGTTACAAGCATGAGCCACTGCACTCAGCCCCCACTTCCAGCTTTTGCCCATTCTGTGATTTCAGCTGCAGGTTTGTTACAAAGTGGCCCTTGTTATTTGGAGGTCTATTTGTTTGATGCCTAATGTGGTGTTGTTTTTTTTATGAAGGGATTCTGGATGTTATTGAAAGCTTTTTTGCATCTTTTGTGATGATCATATGGTTTTTCCTTTTCCATTCTGTTTATGTGGTGAAACACATTTACTGATTTGTGTACTTTGAACCAACCTTGCATCACAAGAATAAACCCGACTTGATTGTGGTGAAGTAAACTTTTGATGTGTTGCTGGGTTTCATTTGCTAATATTTTGTTGAGACTTTTGTGTCTACATTCATCGGAAATATTGGGCTGTAGTTTTCATTTTTTTTTTTTTTTTCATGAAAGCCACTGACTTTATTGATCTAAAAACTTTACAATGACAGCAACTGTTCTGGCAAAAAAGGAGCCAAATGGTTTCAAACTGGTTGAAAGTGAAGGTGGGGGTGAGGGATAGGCCCAGGATTCCATTCAGGAAAACCAGTAACTGTCATCAGGGAACTGGCAACAGAAAAAGGAAGAGGGAGGCATGGAAGAGCGAGAATTTAAAAAATTTGAAATGGTTAGGGGAGGAAACTCCCAAAGACCCTGGAGTATGTCGGAGGTGAGTAAGGCAATAGCAATCTTTTACTTTGTAGCGCACAGGGGAGGAGTCGGTATTCTGGAGACGAGTACGAAAATAGCAATCTTTTTTTTTTTTTTTGAGATGGAGTTTTGCTCTTGTTACTCAGGCTGGACTGCAATGGCGCGATCTCGGCTCTCTGCAACCTCCACCTCCTGGGTTCAGGCAATTCTCCTGCCTCAGCCTCCTAAGGAGCTGGGATTACAGGCACAGGCCACCATGCCCAGCTAATTTTCTTTTATTTTGAGATGGAGTTTCGCTCTCGTTATCCAGGCTGGAGTGCAATGGCGTGATCTCGGCTCACCAGAACCTCTGCCTCCTTGGTTCAGGCAATTCTCCTGCCTCAGCCTCCTAAGGAGCTGGGATTACAGGCACACGCCACCATGCCCAATTTTTTTTTTTTTTTTTTTTTTTTTTTTTGAGAGGGAGCTTCGCTGTTGTTACCCAGGCTGGAGTGCAATGGCGCGATCTCGGTTCACCGCAAACTCCGCCTCCTGGGTTCAGGCAATTCTCCTGTCTCAGCCTCCTGAATAGCCGGGACTCCAGGCACCCGCCACCATGGCCAGCTAATTTTTGTATTTTTAGTAGAGACGGGGTTTCACCATGTTGACCAGGATGGTCTCGATTTCTTGACCTTGTGATCCACCCGCCTCGGCCTCCCGAAGTGCTGGGATTATAGGCGAGAGCCACCACACCCGGCCTGCTGAATTCTTTTATGTGCACAGAGAGACAGTGTGACTTTCTGTTTTCCAATTTGGATCCCCTTTATTTCTTTGACAATTTCTGTGTCTGTGTCCTTCAGGGATATTGACATGTAGTTTCCTTCTGTTGTGTGTGTCCTTGTCTGGGTTTGGCCTTAGAGTAATACTGACCTTTAAAATAAACTAGGAAGATTTTGGAGTAATTTGCAAAACATTGCTGTTAGTTTTTCCTTAAAAGTTTAATAGAATTCAGCAGTAAAGTTATCCAGTTTTATACTTTTCTTTGTTGGGAAACTTTACTGCTGATTCAATTGCATAACCTTTCATTGTTCTGTTCAGGTTTCCATTTCTTCTTGTTTCGTTCTTGCTGGTTATGCATTTCCAGGAATGTATCCATTTTCTCTAGGCTTTTCAGTTTCTTGGCATATAGTTGTGCACAGTAGTCTCTCACGACCCCATGTATTTCTTTGGTATCGGTTTTAATATCTCCTTCTCTGTTTCTCTTTTTATTTTTCTCTTTTTTCTTGTTTAATATAGTTAGCAGTGTATCAGTTGTGTTTGTCTTTTCCCAAAACGGTCTTCTAGTTTGAAGGATGTTTTGTTGGTTTTGTTTTTTTACTCTACCTCATTCAGTTCTGCCCTGCCTTTATCATTCCTTTGCTTCTACTACATTTGAGTTTCCAGTCTGTTCTTGCTGTTTTGGTTTCTTAAGGTACATTGTTAGGTTGCTTGTTTGAAGTCTTTCTCTTTTGTAGATGTAGCTGTTAATTGCTATAAATTGCCCTCTTAGTGCTTCTTTTGTCACTTTCTATAGGGGTTGGTTTTTTTCCCATTTTCATTTGTTTCAAGATATTTAAATATTTTTTCTTAATTTATTGATTGGCCCAGTTGTTCATTCAGGAGCATGCCGTTTAATTTCCATGTGTTTGCACAGTTTCCAAAATTTTTGTCCTTGTTATTGATTTTTATATTTATTCTATTGTGGTTTGAGAAGATACTTGATTCCTAGGAGTTTTTAAACTCAGTATATAGTTTATTCTGGAGAATTTTCTATGTGCTAATGAGAAGAATGTGTATTCTGCAGCTTTTTAATAAAATGTTCTGTAAGTGTCTGCTAGGTCCCTATAGTCTGCAGTGCAGGTTAATTTTGATGTTTTTTTTTTGTCGATTTTCTGTTTAGATGATCTTTACAGCGCTGAAAGTCAGGTGATGGAGTCCTCATCTACTATTGTACTGGGGACTGTCTCTTTAGTTTCAGTGATGTTTGCCTTATATATCTCTGTGCTCAGGTGTTAAGTGCATATACCTTTATGACTGTTGTATACTCTTGCTGAATTGATCCTGTTATTATATAATGACCTTCTTTTTCTCTTTTATGTTTTTTTTTTTTTTTGACGTAAGATCTATTTTGTCTGATAGAAATACAGCTGCTCCTGCATGCTTTTGGTTTCCATTTGAAGCTGTGTAGTAACAGTGTCCTTTCCTTCAGGTTCCACTATCATTTTCTTCACTATCCTTAAAACCTGCCTACCAGCCTCTTCGAGGACCATCAGGATTCCACTCAGTCTCTTTAAGACTCTTTTTGTTTTCATGCTTATTCTTCTGTAGGTCCTTTTAACTTCTTCTTAGCTCCTGGTCCAGTGGTAATCCTACATGTTTTAGTAGTTTTAGTTGTTATGCAATCTATATGTAGTGTCCATATCTGTATCAGTTACTTCTTGGTATGTAATAAAATGTCGTGTCTCAAAACATCTATTTTGTTCATAAGCTGCAGTTATAAGGAAGGCTCAGTGGGGCCAGCTCACTTTTTCTTTACTTGGCATCAGCTGAAGTGACTTAAAGCTTGGGACTAGAATCATCTAAAGGCTTGTTCATTCACCTTTGTGGCATTTGAAGCTGCTTTTGGCGGGACATTAGGTAGGGAAGACAACTCAAACACCCACCTACATGAGGATTCACCATGTAGTTTGGGCTTTCTCACAGCGTGGTGACTACATTTGAAGGACTAGAGTCCCTAGAGAAAGAGAGTCAGGTGGAAGCTGTATGACATTTTGTAACCCAACCTTAGCAGTCACACAGCAGTTCTGCCACATTATGTTCACGAGAAACCAGTTATTAATGCCAGCTTGTATTCAGGAGAGGGAATGTCATGGGAGAAGTGGCAAGCAATTTGCAGATGTTTTGGAACCACCACTTCACTTACCTTTTTAAAATAAAAAAGTCCTAGTCATTTCCTCTAAAGGAAAGCAGTTCTTTCCAACTCAGCACCACGGAAATTTCAGGGAGATTTTTTGTTGTCATCGTTTAATGTGCTCTCTTATTTTGTGTAAAACAGCAATGAATTACAAGATTGTGCTACTAAATTAGGCATTTTTATTCAGAAAAGTGGTACGGATCATGCCATTCAACTTTTATACTGGGAGATGTGATTGCTTTTTAACTCCAAGTGTCATTACTCCTTGAAATATAATTCAAATTAACTTAAGACACTTGCAGTTCAGCAAGAGGCTTGTGGTGCTGGAATCTCCTTTTTTTCAAGATTTATTAGAGTCTTATTTTCAGAGTCTTATTATGGAAACCATATCTTGACTGAGGCCCAAATAATTTAATATAATGCCCCTAAAACTTCCATGCAAATTACGGATGATGACAGTGGGTTAAAGGAATAAGAGACTTGTGCTAAGGGTGACTTAGAGCCATTTTAAGTAGGAAAGCCATGAAATAATCATAGAAAAACAGAAGTCTAAGATCAAATCCAAATGTTATGTGGAAAAAATGATGAAAGTAAAGGATATATTTTTGTGAATTCTGGTGGTTTTAACTTTGTTTTTAATTTTCTGAGTAATCCAAGGGTCTGTTTTTTATGAATCTACAACAGTATAGGTAATATTTTGTTGCAACTGAATTCATTTAAAAAATGATTAGCTTTGTGTTAGACCATTCTCTGTCTACTTTCTTTTATCTTATTTTCTTCCTGCCCACACTGGAGGGCAGTGGCACTATCTCTGATCACTGCAACCTCCACCTCCCCAATTCAAGCCATTCTCCTGCCTCGGCCTCCTGAGTAGCTGGGATTACAGGCACCCACTAGCACACCCAGCTCATTTTTGTGCTTTTAGTAGAGACGGGGTTTTGCCATGTTGGCCAGGCTTGTCACAAACTCCTGACCTTAGTTGATCCATCCACCTCGTCCTCCCAAAGTGCTGGGATTACAGGTGTGAGCCACCACACCTGGCCTCTGTCTGCCTCCTTCATTACCAAAGTATATTGTTTTTTGACTCATGCAGGATGACCTTACAGAAGCACAGGAAACAGCACCTTCACAATGTCTACATCTGCACGCAGAGAATGAAGTCCTTCAGCAGATATTATTCTCTATGAAAGTGTTAGAAAAAAATGTCAAACACTAGAGGAGGAGATGCAGCAGCTGAAACAGGTAATAGTAAATCTCAAAAGTTATATGGAGAGAAAAATGTTAGAACGTGGTGAAGCTGAACAGTATGAAGTGCCGATTGAAGAAAGATCAAGATGGAAGATAGTGGAAGAGTTAAAGGAAATCAGTCTCCCCTTGCATGTTGGTTTAATTGTCTGCAATGTGCTTTCATTTGTTTTGCTGCAGATTCTATCTCGGATATATCCATCGTATATGTTTTCTGTACTTTTCTTACAGCAATTTGTTTGGCAGACTTCTAGAAGGAAGGTGATATCTGTTTCTCCATTTAAATATTTTGGTTTCCATCATTCTTCTAACTAAATTGATCTTCCATAATAAGAATTCTCACTAGTAAATCATTGATTACTAAGGCCAGTATGCATAAAAGAAGACTAATAGAAAAAGTAAAAAAAGAAAAAAATTGTGATTGAGAAATTATACCATACTCTTGAACTGCTTTTAAGTTACATTGTTTCATTTTTAAAATCTTAACTTGTTTCTGTCATTGTTTGGAGGATTGTTGTACAACTCAGAATCAATCATTAATTCAGTTGATACTGATGATAAATATGTGAAGCTTGAGCTTCTTTCTTCACATACTTAAAATTGTCTGAATAATTGACTCCAAACAAAAGGAAACAAATGCACGTAATTATTCAGGTTATAATTACTTTAAAATGTTCCCTTTTCATTATTTTAGACTCAAGCAGCACCTCAGGAACAGTTAGAACAGTTAGCGCAAAGGGTGAATGATATTCCTGCAGAAAAAACCCAGATGGAACTCACAATCAAAGACCTGCAATCTGAACTCTCCAGAATAAAAACTTCGGAAGCTGAAAATAAAATCGAATTGGAAACGTATGAGAAACTACCAAGAAAAATTACAAGTTGTAAAATCCTTGTCAAATAAACTGAGAAGGTAAGTCAGTATACAGAATCATAGCAAATAAGTTAAGCTCATTAATTTGCCATCCAAAGCATAACTTCTAGTGAGACAGGTTCATGAGATTTGTGGGAAGTGAAAGCTAACTAGACTGTACAATTGAATATTGTAAATTATAAATAGTAAATGAACTTGACCTTTAAAATCTTAGTCCAGGACAGTTCATGTCACTGCTGTTTTTTGGTTTTACATGGCTTCCCTCAGCCCCTTAATATTCTTGTATAGTTAGCCCGATCTCTTAGGGTTTCAGCTAAATATTTGTGAAGCTTCGTAATCTAGACAGTGATATCATGATAAAAATTGTCAGTATTCCCTTAATTCAAAATATTAATGAATTTAATTAATTTTTGGAAGATGGCAGCTGAAAACCTTGGGTCAAGTACGACGACTCTGGGCACATTCTGGCACTGAGTAAATTCCCTTCACTTGACTGTGATCATTAGAGGGCACCTTGAGAAGAAGCGTCCTGTATAGTTTTTCCGCTCCACATCAAGACACACTTGTGAAGTACAGAATGATTAACATAGGGTTGAAGGGACATATCACTTACTAAGTGATTTAAAAAAAAAAAAAAAAGCACCTCAGTCAGCCTGAGGGGGTGTGTGAAAGACAGAAAGGGCAGACCCCACCTCTGATGTGTGGGCCACAGTATTAGGAGCTGATTGTTGTCGATGCTGCTTTAGCTCTCTTTGATCTCAGCTGTCTTATTCTCCCCTAGGAAAAGTCTCCTTGAATGATTCCTCAATGCCAAATGCTCAATTTTTTCCAGATAATGGGTGAAATGTGCAAGGGCAGTAAAAACAGTTGTTTGAAAATGTCTTTGACTGATAGTTTTTTAAAAATCTCTAACTAGTTTACTAAATACAAGTATTTCTAGCTTTTATTTTTTTCTTTTAGCTTTTCAATTGTATATATTTAAAGAGTACAACATGATTTATTGTATATATTTAAGGAGTACAACATGATTTCTAGGGGGATTTCCAACAAACAAGTAGTTGTTCCCCCTAGAAATAGATGTACTTCTTTAGACCAATGTAACTGGATACAGTAGGTGTGCTCTAACATATTTTCAGAGTTAAAATATGGCTTACAGTATGTTCCATTTACTTTTATGGCAACTTTTAGAACACTTGAAGTCATTTAGGAATCACTTAGGATAAAATGAAATACTAAGCATTTGTCTCTTGCAATCTTCATAGAACCATGGAGATGACAGCAGAGGTCAGTCTCTAGCTTACTATGGAGAAAGAAGACCAGATATCCAGCAACTGCTTCTACTACAAGGCTAGTCCTAGTGTCACCTTCTGTTGGAAATCTTAGTGAATGTCTCAACAGAAGACATATTGAAGGAAAAAGCAGGTCTTGACGTGAGAGCATGAAGAGCTTCATGTTGAGGGTTAGTTTTATTATCTTTTTTCCTTTGGTGTTTAGATTTCTGATATAATTCTGGCATGTTACTTGCTGAAATACTCAGTTGTTTAATTGTGTTTTGTGTGGTAAGCAAAGGTAATAATTATCTCTGTTCATAAAGAGGAGACAGAAATTTTAGTGATTTTTGAATCCCCGGAGCTCTCATTCACAGGAGATTACTCCTTTGTTAACTTGATTCAGTAAAGGTAACCAAACTGACACATTTTAAATTTCTTTTAAAACCACAATTAAGTTAGATTTTAACAAAGGTATACTTTGATGTGCGTGGTCTTGCTAATTGATTTTATGTTTGCCTGGGGTTCACTTTTAAAGGGGTTGGTGTGTCTGGGGTCACTTTGAAAGTTTTTCTGTATCATCATGACAAGGAGACCCAGGCATCTAGGATCACCTTCCCCTTGAGCTCCACACTGCTTTTCATTAGGAAAAAAAGGATGGCTGACTGGCCTCCTAAATCACGTTCCTGTAAATAGCAGGCGTGTTGTGGGGGAATCTCTCCAGAAGACATTGCTTTTACTTAAACAAGATCAAAACCCCATCCCACTCCTCCATCGATCAAGACCCTTTCATATGTGCTTTCTAAAACTGTAAACCCAAGACCCTTTCACCGGTAATTTCTAAGGCTGGAAACCTAAGATTCTTTCATGTGTAATATCTGGAGTATAAGCCTATATTAAGGCAGAGCTTCTCTTTGTTAGGAGAGTGTGGTCATTTAGACAAATTGTTGCCTGGCTCCTGGCCATAATAATAATAATAATAATAATAATAAACACCTCTTCCTTCACAGTTCGGTGTTCGAGAGAGGTCTGTTTCTCGAGGCCATTCCTGCTTCAATCTCAGGTTTTCTACCCCTCATCATATGTGAATGATTGGTATCCACACACTAACCATACATTGATGTTTATTATTCAAAAAGATCCAATGTGAAAACTTTTAATATGTTGTATAAACCTGCAACACTTGATTAATCTCTGTTCTTTAAGTTAAAATATTTGTGATTTTTTTACGAGTACACCTGTCATTGCTATTGCTCTTACAGCATTTTAATCTCCATTTTTGTAAAATGTATCTATTACTATGCAATTGTACAGTGATTCTGAAATAAACAAATATCTGAATTTTTAAAGTAAAGCTCAGTTATGTCTCTCTACCTAGCCATAACTTGATGACTAAGATGGCAGTGATGTCTTGGGTCCTTCAGTAGCAAATGTGACCAAACAGAATCAATTCTATTCTTTCTACCCCAAATGCCATCTAAAGCTGCACATGGACATCTCCCCTGGACTAGTAACAGGAACCTTTTAGTTCAACCATGTGGTTTTGTGACATGGTAAAGCCCTATAAAACTGCATACCTCAACCATACCTCGGCTTTCCATTGAAACTGCTCTCTGTAACCCAAATGTGACAGGCAAGCAGTCCAAACCCATGCCATCTTGGCCCCTGTGACTTGTAATTTTCACGCTATGCAAACAATGTATACATGAATGCTTATTTTGACTTTTGTGAACCGCTTAAGTAACAATCAGAATGTCAGAAGGCCCCTGGCCATCACCCTAATCTCCGCCCAGTAGGTGATTTACAGAATCTACTAGCCCTCAGAATGTATGGAGCTCCTCACTTCCACCCACGCCCCTCACCCTCACTTCTGAGGTGGTTGTACAGGTATAAAAGGTCTTGACACCCTCCTTTCGGGGCCATGGGTTGGAGAGACGTGAGTCCTCCATGGCCGCCGGCAATAAAGACCCTGCAATCTGGCATACTTTTGTCTTGGTGTTGACTTTCTATGCTCACTCCACTACAACAGTTTCACTCAAAGTCTATTCCTGAGGATTTCAAAATGTGTCTAAGAATGACAAGCTGTGTCAACTATAGAATTGGTAAAGGGAAAGAAAAGGAGTTCAGCTATGCTTAACTCAGATTAAGGTATTTGTCTTGCATTTGTCCATTTTTCAACTGGAGGAAAATTATAAAAGCTGAGCACAGTGGCACACACCTGTAGTCCCAGCTACACCTGAGGCTGAGGGCAGAAAGATCACTTGAGCCCAGGAGTTCAAAGCTTCAGTGTGTAATGATTGTTCTGTAACACTGTAGCACTCCAGCCTGGGCAATATAGCAAGATTCTGCCTCTTATAAAAATTACAAAATTTATAAAACATTTGTATGAACAAAAATAGTTTTCTTTGTGTGTATTTTTATTTTTTTAAATTTCGGTCAATGCACATTGGCTTATAGTTTCAGTGGTTTTGTTGTTGTTGTTATTTTGTTTCTTGGTTTTTGTTTTGGTTTTTTTGTAAGACAGGGTTTCACCATGTTGGTCAGCCTGGTCTTGAACTCCTGATCTCAGGTGATCCACCCGCCTTGGCCTCCAAAGTGCTTGGATTACAGGTGTGAGCCACTATGCCCAGCCTGTTGGTTTTTTTGTTTTTGTTTTTGTTTTGAGATGGAGTCTTGCTCTGTTGTCCAGGGTGGAGTGCACTGGTGCAATCCTGGCTCACTGCAACCTCTGCCTCCTGGGTTCAAGTGATTCTCCTGCCTCAGCCTCCCAAGCAGCTGGGATTATAGGCGTGCACCACCACACCCAGCTAATTTTTGTATTTTTAGTGGAGATGGGGTTTCATTATATTGACCAGGTTGGTCTTAAACTCCTGACCTCGTGATCTGCCAGCCTCAGCCTCCCAAAGTCCAGGGATTACAGGTGTGAGCCACCATGCCTGGCTTAGTTTTGGTGTTTTTATGATCTCCTAAATGCATAGAAAATTAGCATAGGCCCACATGGAATGAGGCCTCGACCTTGTTGTGTTTACCTGGCTATTTCATGTCCTAACATATCACAGAAGAGCAAATCTGTGGTTTCTTAGACAGCATTGCAGCCAAATAGCTTAAAAGGCAATGCATTAAATTATTGTTTTAATACATAGATTTCAGGAGCCCAGCTAGCTGAGATTTTTAATGATATTGTTTGCTTAGGTTTTCTTTTTCTGAAAAACAAATAAGATGATTAGCATCCAAATGCTTCAGTCATGAAATTGTACCACTGGGTACAAAAGGAAAATGAATGTTAAATACATCTGTAAATTGTTAAGCATGATACAAATATAATGTTCTCATTAGTACTGTGAACCCCCACAATTTGAGACAGGCCTCAGTTAATTGATAACGTTTTTTTTTTTTTGCCAAAGTTGAGGACACATGCCATGACACAGCCTAAGGAAATCCTGATGATGTATCCAAGGTGGTCGGGGCACATCTTGGTTTTATACATTTTAGGGAGACAGGGAACATCAATTAATATATGTAAGAAGTACAGTGGTTCAGTCTGGAAAGGTGGGAAAACTTGAAGCAAAGGGAGGAAGACTGGAAGCTGGGAGGGGGCTTCCTTCCAGATAGGTGGGAGACAAACAGTGGCATTCTTTTTTTTTTTTTTTTTTTTGCGGAAAACCAAGGAATGCAATGAGCTGAAGAAGAAAGTGTGAAAGCTGACTGAAAAAAAGAGTTCATATAAGTTTTATCTGTAGGTAAATGTTTTATAAGCAACTAAGTCCAGAAATGTGTAATTTATGAATTTGCTATTAAACTGTATATATGCAATGTATAAATATACAAAAACATATAAATTATATAATAAATATACATATTGCACAGATCTATAAATATGTATGTATTTTCTGGGCTGTTTAATAATAGAACATACATTGAGTTTTTTTTCTTTATAATTGTTGAAGAATATCTGCAAATCTACAAAAAACATATGGCTTCATGAATGTCTAATATTAATGTTAATATTTCACATACAGAGACTTTGTAAGGAAGTCTAATATT
Source organism: Callithrix jacchus (assembly GCF_049354715.1). NCBI lineage: Eukaryota > Metazoa > Chordata > Mammalia > Primates > Cebidae > Callithrix > Callithrix jacchus. Next base: position 63,108,787 of record NC_133506.1, read on the forward strand.
ACTGTGATTTTATAGAAGAATTCACTCTTAATGCTCAAGGCTAGAGTTAATATAATTTTGGAATAGAAATCTTCAAAAATAAAGTATTTTATACATAATAATTCACATACTAAAATATTTGCAAGGACATGAGAATTATATGTCAACTTTATATGGGGAAAAATGATACAGCAGCCACATTTCCTCCTACTTTTTGCCGTACAGAGGATATAAAGTATTCTGAAATGCTGGAGAATCTTTAACACTTTATAATTTAGATCATAAAGTTTACCTATACGTGTATTTTAACTTCACTTTACAGTTGAGTCAAATGCCAAAAAAAAAAAAATCCGAAAACACTTGCGGGAGAGAGATCCAAGATGGCTGATCGCTAACAGTTGAGGATTGTAGCTCCCAGTGAAAGGTCAGAGAACAAGAGGACGCCACACTTTCAGATGAATTTTAGTTGCTCATGGACCAGAGGATTCCCAGTGGAGGGGCCCCACGGGTCGCCAGGGCGACTCTTGTGGCCGGCGCAGCGGTTTTGCCAGCGCCTCGCGTGGCAGCTCTTCGTGCAGAGTAAATGGGAGGAGATTCCCGGGCAGCAGAGCACCATCAGTCTTATCGCTGCTGTTTTAGCCGGTGCAGTGGGTTGCTCGGATTTCAGCGCTGGGAGTCAATGAACGGGGCGTCCACTCAGCAACCCAACTAGAAAGGTGGTAATTGTAGAAACAACAAATGGATAAATTTGTAATAAAGGGAAGAAACCAGCCTAAGAAGGCTGAGAATGCCCAAAATTAGAGCCCCTCTCTCTCTACAGGGGATTACAGTTCCTCATCAGCAACGGAACAGCCCTGATGGAAAAGGACTGCCTCCCATTAACAGAAACAGCCTTCAGAAGGTGGATGATAAGAAACTTCTGGGAGTTAAAAGAACTTGTTCTAACCCAATGTAAAGAAACTAGGAAGAAACCAGCCTAAGAAGACTGAGAATGCCCAAAATTAGAGCCCCTCTCTCTCTACAGGGGATTACAGTTCCTCATCAGCAACGGAACAGCCCTGATGGAAAAGGACTGCCTCCCATTAACAGAAACAGCCTTCAGAAGGTGGATGATAAGAAACTTCTGGGAGTTAAAAGAACTTGTTCTAACCCAATGTAAAGAAACTAAGAACTTTGAAAAAAGGTTTGACGAAATGCTAACAAGAATAGACAATATAGAGAGGAATATAAATGAACAGAGTTGAAAAACACAACACAAAAACTTAGCGAAATATGCACTAGTTTGAATAGCCGAATTGATCAAGCAGAAGAAAGGACATCAGAGATCGAAGACCTACTTAATGAAATAAAACGAGAAGACAAGAATAGAGAAAAAAGGATAAAAAGGAATGAGGAAAGTCTCCAAGAAATATGGGACTATGTGAAAAGACCTAATTTACGTTTGATAGGTGTACCTGAATACAACGAAGAGAATGAATCCAAGCTGGAAAATACTCTTCAAGATATTATTCAGGAAAACTTTCCGGATCTAGCAAAGTGGCATTCTTTTGAGTTTCTGATTTGCGTTTCCGAAGGAGACAGATACTCATTTATCTCAGTGAGCAGAGAGAACTTTGAAAAGAATGGGAGGCAGGTTTTCACTAAGCAATTTCCAGCTTGAGTTTTCCTTTTAGCTTAGTTATTTTGGGGCCCAAGATATTTTTTCTGTTCACAGTACTTACCAGAAAAGTGAGGTAATGTATCATTTTACAAGATGGTGATGAGAGAGTATAAAAAGCAGATCTGATGCAAGGGAAGATTTTTGAGGAACTATTTTTTCTCAATTTTCTGGGGCCTTTCACTGGCCAGGAAAAAACGGGAGTCATCAACACTCAAGTCCCCTTTCCTAAGCTTTTGGGTCCCAGAGGCACTCCCTCCCTGTGTCCTGGGTCTGTCAAGCCACTTTGTGCTGCTCTCCAGGGTGTCCCACAGTAACATTGTGTGTGTTCTTTGTATATAAGCAACATCCCAAATTGTAAATGGTGGGAGGTGTTTGGATCATGAAGGCAGATTACTCATGGCTTGATGTCTTTGCGATAGACTTCTTGTGAGATCTGGTCATTTTAATGTACATGGTGCCCCACCCCAACTCTGTCTCTCTGTCTCTCTTTCTTTTGCTTCCACTGCTGCTATGTGATGTGACTGCACCCCCTTTGCCTTGAACCAAGGCTGGACACTTCCTGAGGCTTCTCCAGAAGCAGATGTGACTATCCTTCCTGTATTGCCTGCAGAACCGTGAGTCAGCTTAATCTTTTTTCTCATAAATTACTCAGCTTCAGGTATTTAGAGCAGTGCAAGAACAGCCTAACTCAGGTAGTATGGCCATTTTATGATACTGATTCTTTCAGTCCATGAGCCATAAATGTTTTTCCCTTTTTTTTTTTGTCATCTCTGATTACTTTCAGCAGTGTTTAACAGCTGTCCTCTTCAGTTTGCTGTGTGCCTAGGCACTTCAATTTTGTATAGCTGCTGTAAATGGTATAGTGTTCTTTATTTTGCTCTCAGCCAGAATATTATTGACATATAGAAATGCTATTAATTTTTGTACGTTGATTTTGTATTCTGAAACTTTACTACAGTTGTTTTAAGAGGAAAGACTGCCTCCCCAACTCCCTCCTCACAGACCTCCACCTCCTCCCTCCAGATGAGAAGGAGAGTAAAGAGAGATAAAATACCAAAGAACTGGAATCCATGGTCAAGTGACTTGCTGACACCACTGACCAGGCCATAATGAGGCCCAAGGACTGGGAAGATAACTCGCTTTTTGGTTCCCAGCATCTAAGCTATCTATAAGCCTTGAAAGTGTTGCAAAGAATATAACTACTGGCCAAAGCCTGGAACTGGGTCACGTCCTCCACATTTACACAACCCAGACCCCTCCTGGAAATACCTCTGCCAACTAATAATTTCAAGAAAGCCTTTGTCTTGTCTCTGTAAGCCCCCTCCCCTGCCTATTTCTGTGTGCGCTGCATATAGACTAGCATCAGTGAAGCCAAAGATTGTGAGGTCACTTGGCAAATGGACAGTAACACAGTTTTGCCTTGGTTTCCCCTTTAGAGTTGTGAGCCTATAAAAAGGGAAAGAAGCTGCTTCTTGGAGAGCTCACTTGTTAAGGCATTAGCGTGTGGCAGCTTCTGGCCAAATAGAAAGCCACTCCTTTCTCAGTTCAGTGTTGGAGAGGTTTTGTCTGCTGCTGCTTCTGCCACAGTTTATCAGCTAAAAGCCTGAAAAGTACAATAACAAGTTCTGTAATTGAATCAGTAATGAAAATAGCAACCAAAACAAGCCTTGGACCGAATTGATTTACAGCCAAATTCAGTCAGATACAAAAAGAACTGGTATCAATCCTAATGAAACTATACCACCACCACACCCAGCTAATTTTTTGTACTTTTAGTAGAGACTGGATTTCATCATATTGACCAGGCTGGTCTTGAACTTCTGACTTCATGATACACCTGCCTCTGTCTCCCAAAGTACTGAGATTACAGGTGTGAGGCACAACGCCCAGCCTAATTACAGTTGTTTTAAATTTTCAGTCTTAAAATTCTTCAACCTGATTGATTGATTGTTGCCTTTTAGTATGTCTTGCAGTTTTTGCTTGATGCGCTGTATGTAACAAATTGCTATAAATAGGGCTTTGGTAATGTAATAAGGTGTTGGAGGTAGGAATTGTTCTACAGTCCTATGGTTAGATTTTGTTATTTTGTGAACCTGTGCCTCTGGACTGTGAACTTCACCAGTATGTTTTGTAGACCACACCTTCTTTTTAGGTGAAACATGGTGAGTTGAGGAAGCTGGAGTTAGATATTTTTCTGCTGTCACCTAGGATGCTAAATTTGGTTGGAGTTGGGTATTTCCTTCAGTTTAGACAGTTGATTCTCATAAAACCCCCCAGCAAGTTAGGCTCTGGTTATATACCTTCTCCTGAAAGTACAATATGCTATGAAGAACAGAATGCTCTGTTGTGTTTCAAAATTGTTTCTCAACCCCCTGCCCTCCACCCTACTTCCAAAAGCAGAAGGGTGGGTCTTCTCTGGAATTCATCCAGAAAGCCTGGTGGAGCTTCAGACAATAAAACACACAAAAGTATGTGTGTTGAGGGTGGGGGGAGGGGGTTGCTGATTATCAAGTCCCCCTGAAGCCTTTACTTTGAGACTTGTCCACACTGAACCTTCAGCAATTCATCAATTACAGTTCAGGTTTTTCTGTCCCAGAACCTATTCCCATAGAGGTTTCTGCTTTTTTAAGATCTGATTTTTTGTATTTACTTCTCTGTCTCCAATTTTGGGAGCATGGGTTTATCCTGTACCTCTTCTTTCTTGAAGACCTAAGAAGTGTTAGAATTGTTGATTTTTTTATTTTGTTCAGCTTTTTACATGACTTTTCAGAAGGAGTGGTGACTTCTGAGGTTTTTACCTGATGCTCTGGAAACTGGGAGTTCCCTGTTACTAGTTTTTTGCCACAATTTCTAAAAAGGTTTTTGTTGGTAAACTGTCTGGGGGTAGGTGCTATCTCTGCTTCTGAAAGTCAGCCTGTATTTTGGGCTTCTTCTCCAACCTTTGCAGTCTCTGGATTGCATACTAGAAGCTGGCTCACCACCACCAAGTTCTTCTAAACTAATCACTTGGGAAGGAAGAAAGTGCCGAAGGAAAGCAGCTTACTTCTAAGAAAATGGCACAGAATTTCCTCACATGTTTTTCACTAACATCTTACTGGACAGAATTTAATGGCCTCACATAACTCCAAGGGAGACTAGAGCATTTGGATTGTATCGTGGGGGCCATGTCCCCAGCAAAAAAGATAATGAATATTAGAGGACAGATAGCACTCTGTGCCATAATCTGTTTCAGATTTTGACCAATTTGGCTGACCAAAAAAGTAAGAAAGAAATTAGCGCCCGCAGCCCCGGAGTCAAAGCCGGTTCCCGGCCCGGTCCCATCCTGCAGCAAGCCTGCCTCCTCTTTCCTTTCAACATGACAGATGCCGCTGTGTCCTTCGCCAAGGACTTCCTGGCAGGTGGAGTGGTCCGTATTCCCAAGGAGCAGGGAGTCCTGTCCTTCTGGCGCGGTAACCTGGCTAATGTCATCAGATACTTCCCCACCCAGGCCCTTAACTTTGCCTTCAAAGATAAATACAAGCAGATCTTCCTGGGTGGTGTGGACAAGAGGACCCAGTTTTGGCGCTACTTTGCAGGGAATCTGGCATCAGGCGGTGCTGCTGGGGCCACATCCTTGTGTTTTGTGTACCCTCTTGATTTTGCCCATACCCATCTAGCAGCAGATGTGGGTAAAGCTGGAGCTGAAAGGGAATTCCGAGGCCTCGGCGACTGCCTGGTTAAGATCTACAAATCTGATGGGATTAAGGGCCTGTACCAAGGCTTTAATGTGTCTCTGCAGGGTATTATCATCTACCGAGCTGCCTACTTCGGTATCTATGACACTGCAAAGGGAATGCTTCCAGATCCCAAGAACACTCACATCGTTATCAGCTGGATGATCGCACAGACTGTCACTGCTCTTGCTGGGTTGACTTCCTATCCATTTGATACTGCTCGCCGCCACATGATGATGCAGTCGGGGCGCAAAGGAACTGACATCATGTACACAGGCACACTTGACTGCTGAAGGAAGATTGCTCGTGATGAAGGAGGCAAAGCTTTCTTCAAGGGTGCATGGTCCAATGTTCTCCGATGCATGGTCCAATGTTCTCCGATGCATGGGTGGTGCTTTTATACTTGTCTTGTATGATGAAATCAAGAAGTACACATAAGTTATTTCCTGGGAATGTTCCCCCCGTGAACAGGCATGTTGTATTATATAACATATCTTGAGCATTCTCTACAGACTCCTGGCTGTCAGTTTATCTGTGGCAACTATTTACTGGTTGAAAATGAGAAGCAATAATATTCATCTGACCAGTTTTCTCTTAAAGCCATTTCCATGATGATGATGGGACTCAATTATATTTTTTATTTCAGTCACTCCTGATAAATATCAAATTTGGAGAAATAAAAATATCTAAAATAAAGAAATTAGCAGAATTTATGTATCTACTAAGTTCTTACTGTGTATTATACTATTTTAGGCTTTGGGGTGCAATAATATGATGGCATTAAAGAGTAGACCTTTACCTCTATTAGAAAATACAAATTTTATTCAGCTGTACATGGGAACATTTACAAAAATGATCATGTATTAGACACAAATGAAAACTTAACATTTTTAAAAGTTGAGTTTATGGTCCATATTATTTAATCACATTTCAACAAAAAGAGAAGTAAATACGTAAAAGATAAAAACATAAGCTAGAAATTAAGCACTTTTTCAAAAAAGACAAAATTTCCAAAAATGTCATTGGAGAAACCAGTTAAAAAGACATTTTGGACAGGCACAGTGGCTCATGCCTGTAATCTGAGCACTTTGGGAGGCGAAGATGGGTGGATCACAAGGTCAAGAGATCAAGACCATCCTGACCAACATGGTGAAAGTCCATCTCTACTAAAAATACAAAAATTAGTTGGGTGTGGTGGCTCATGCCTGTAGCCCCAGCTACTTGGAAGGCTGAGGCAGGAGAATCACTTGAACCGGGAGGTGGAAGTTGGAGTGAAAACAAACAAATGCCAGCCAGAACTCTCCTGGACATGTCTCCCAGTCAGGAGGCACAGGGGTCAGGGATCCACTTGTGGAGGCAGTCCCTTAACAGAGCTCAAGCACTGTCCTAGGAGTCCCACTGCTCTCTTCAGAACTGGCAGGCAGGAACTTTATATCTGCTGAAACTGTGCCCACAGCCACCCTTACTTCATGGTAAGGCTGAAGAGAAAGAGTGATACTCTTTTATTTAAAGCTGAGGACTCAGATTTAAACCCAGTATTTGTGTTAAGAAAAAAGAAAGACATCATCCTGAAGTTGGCCAAATAGGAACAGTGCCAGTCTGCAGCTCCCAGCAAAACCAGTGCAGAAAGTAGGAGGTTATTTCTGCATTTCCAGTTGAGATACCTGGTTCATCTCATTGGAACCAGATAGAGAGTGGGTACAGCACACAGAGAGTTAGCAGAAGCAGGGAAGAGCATTGTCTCACCTGGGAAGTACAAGGGGTTGGGGACCTCCTTCTACTAGCTAAGGGAAGCCATGAGGGATGGTGCTATCCAGCCCAGATACTATGCTTTTTCCATGGTCTAGGCAACCCACAGACCAGGAGATTTTTTTTGGTGCCTATACTACCTTGGTCCTGGGTTTCAAGCACAAAATTGGAGGGCTGTTTGGGCATACACTGAGCTAGCTGCAGGAGTTTTTTTTTTTTTTTGAACCCCAGTGGCACCATTCACTTCCCTGGAAATGGTGCTGAAGCCAGGGAGCCAACTGGTCTTGCTCAGTGGATCCCCCCACCATGGAGCCCAGCAAGCTAAGATCCACTGGCTAGAAATTCTCGCTGCCAGCACAGCAGTCTGAAGTTGACCTGGGATGCTTGAGCTTAGTGGAGGGAGGGGTGTCCACCATTACTGAGGCTTGAGTAAGTGGTTTTCCACTCATAGTGTAAACAAAGCCATCAGGAAGTTCAAACTGGGCAGAACCCACCACAGTCCAGTAAAGCCACTGTAGCCAGACTACCTCTCTAGATTCCTCCTCTCTGGGCAGGGCATCTCTGAAAGAAAGGCAGCAGCCCCAGTCGGGCTTATAGGTTAAACCCCCATTTTTCTGGGACAGAGCACTGGGGGAAGGGATGGCTGTGGGCACAGCTTCAGCAGACATAAAGTTCATGCCTGCCAGTTCTGAAGAGAGCAGTGGGACTCCTAGCACAGTGCTTGAGCTCTGCTAAGGGACTGCCTCCTCAAGTGGATCCCTGACCCCTGCCATGCCTCCTGACTGGGAGACATGTCACAGCAGGGGTTGACAGACATACAAACAGGAGATCTCTGGCTGGTATCTGGCAGGTGCTTCTCAGAGACAAAGCTTGCGAAGGAAGAAGGCAGCAATCTTTGCTGTCCTGCATCCACTGCTGGTGATATGCAGGCAAACAGGGTCTGGAGAGGACCTTCAGCAAACTCCAGCAGACCTGCAAAAGAGGGCCCTGAGTGTTAGAAGGAAAACTAAAAAAGAGCAAAAACATCTACATCGACAAAAAGGACGTCCACACAAAAACCCCATCCCAAGGTCAACAACATCAAAGGCCAAAGGTAGATAAATACATGAAGATGAAGAAAAAACAGCAGAAAAATGCTAACAATTCCAAAAACCAGAATGCCTCTTCTCCAAAGGATCACTGCTCCTCGCCAGCAAGGGAATAAAACTGGACTGAGAATGAATTTGACAAATTGAGAGAAGTAGGCTTCAGAAGATGGGTAATAACAAAATCCTCTGAGCTAAAGGATCATGTTCTAACCCAATGCAAGGAAGCTAAAAACCTTGATAAAAGGTCTCAGGAAAAATACTTGGATAGTTATGCAATAATTTACTCTGAACATGTGTATGCAATCTACTCTCTTACCAGGCCAAAATACACTCAAGTGGCCCAAATTCTTGCCTTCTCTGGGGCATGTCAAGTGGCTGGAAGTTAAAGAGTATGCATAAACACTGATACACAATGTGTATCTAGAATATTAATGACATTGTAAACTTATAGGGAAAAAAACCTTTTTATCCTCTTCGTGTACCCCTATGCAAATGGTCACTAAAAATATAAATTAGTGGATGTTTTTATGCTATCTAAAGAAGTGACTGTCTGAAAAATAAAAGCTCACAGCAAAACATAGACCATAAAATCTAGAAAAAGTGCTTTAGAGATTATCATGCTATGTAGGCTGCTCCAATGAAAGTTTAAGAAAAAAATATGAAGAGGTTTAAGGATTACATTATAAGTGCACAAAAATTGGCCTGCTGTTCTGATAAGCTACACTGGAAATTACTCTATGTTAATCTCCATGAAGACAGAATCTGGCAAAGCCAGCATGGCCATCTGGTAGCCCAAGGCAACTACAAATCCATACTTGTGAAGATTCTCCATTAGACAGCATATCATGTTAGGAACAAACTGTTCATTGTATAAAACAAATATTGATAACACTTTTCTTGGATAGCAGATGACCTGGATAGTGTATGTCATGCTTGTAAACAATATAATCACAGAAAAATGGGGAGTGAAAAACCTGGATTGTCAGCCAGGAAGTCACTCATATCATCTCTGCATGAAACAGAAAGTGGCACCAGAGTTACCCAGCCCATGCCCAAGCAGGGCTTTTTTAGCTCTGCACATTGGAGAGCAACACCAGCCTTCAACCTTGCCTCATCTCATGGCACATGAGGGGAGAAAATTCTGGAAGCACCTCCACACTTGGCATAGGCAACAAGAGCGTTGTGGAGTAAGAGTGTCTACTTGTGAAGGAGACCATTGTGTGGTTCGGGAGGTTTAGATATTGTCGTAAACCCACTTCTCTCTTTTCCATGTTCCTTGATTATGGCAGAAACATTAGGAAAAAATCCTGGTTGTGCAAAGAAAAACAAATTAATTATGTAAATATCAGTAAATACATTAAAATAAGTCACATTAAGAGAAGTTATTTTAAATTGTTTTCAAGGTGCATTAGTGTTGTAAGGGGTATCAGAACTTCATTCTTTATGGCTAAATTATATTTTATTGTATGTATATACCACAATTTTAAAATCCAGTCATCTGCTGGGTTGTTTTCACCTTTTGAAAATTGTGACTAAAGCTACTATTAACAATTTTTTAAAAACAGAAGTGAAATGCTTATAAAAACTGAATGGTAATGCAGTATTGCTTAAGGTTTTGCCATTTAATAATATAAATATTACATTAATAACAGAGCCTCACTCAGTTTTCATAGCATTAACTTCAACTTTTTCCTTCATTTAATGAAAATGGGGGAACTTGATTGTTGGTGCTTTTTTTTTTTAACAGATGCTTGACACATTTAATTATACAAAATCAATTTGCTTCAAGATATAAAATTAATGTTGATATGTAATTAAGGAAAAAATAAGATGTTAAAAAGATAACTATAAGACTATCCAGCTATATGCTGTAGTCCCACTTATATAGATCTGATCAATAAAACAACACATTCACCTAGATACTGATTTAATCCATGGATCAAATATTTAATCCATGGATAAAGTATTTTAAGGATGCCAGGACACTGCAAAAACTAGAGAAAAGAGCTGAGGAACACTGGCCTATGGTTTTCTTTTCCAGCCGCTACTATTATACATATGTTAGATCATTTGCCTGTCATCTACATAGTCATTTTCTCTCAATCCAAGTTCTCTGTCTTCCATTGTTTTTGTTTTAGAAACGTTCACCGTTTTATCTTCTTTGTGTTCATTTGTTCTTGTGTTCCTTCTAGTTTAGTCGTCATTCTGAAATTAGAGTTTTTCTTTATATCCAATGATTTCTTTCGTTCTAGCACATCTTTCCTGAAGTCTTCCAACTTTTGTTATTCTTTTGTATCTTTTGTTACTTTCTTTTGGCTTATTTTTAAATGAGTTTCTAAACTTTCAGGTATGTATTTGGGGGCATGTGTTTCTGGAATGTCTTCATTATCTGTGAAGGTGTCATTTATCATTCTCATTTTTCTTTTTTTAATTAATTTTTATTGATTGATTGATGTTGATTTATTTAGAGAGAGAGAGAGAAACAGGAGAAGGAGAGAGAGAGAAACAGCTAACTCACACTGAGTGAGAGAATCCAGAAAGATGGAATCCAGGAGAGGAAAGCAGCTTCCACATTGAGGGGAAGGGAATAGAGAGAGATGGAGTGTGGGAGGGGAAGACAGGCTTCCACGAGAGTGTGTTCATGGAAGGGGACGCCAGAGGGAAAATCCAGGAGAGAGAAAGATGGCTTCCATGAAAGGAGTGTTCGTGGAAGAGGATCCAAACATGGAGTCCCCATTCTCATTTTTCTTGTACTAACTTTGTATGAGATTTAACCACAATCATTTTGTGTTGCTCATTTTTAAATGGAATGAGTTTTCTAAACTCTCAAGAAGATGAGTGGGTCAGACTCACTGTTCTAGCTTCATGGCTCCATCGTTTCCTCCTCTGTTGTTTTTGTGAAGTGTTAAAAAATAGGATCTGTATTTTATACCCTCCTCCTTTCCACCTAGATTTTCTCTCCCTCCCTCTCTTCCTCTCTTGCTCTTTCTTTCATTTCTAGTTTTTGGTTCTTGTTGTCTTTGTTCTGCCCAGTTTGGATGCTACTTTCAGTCAGTTTTTTTTTTTTTTTTTTTTTTTTTTTTTTGAGACAGTGTCTCACTCTGTCACCCAGGCTTGAGTGCAGTGGCACAATCTCAGCTCACTGCAGCCTTGACCTCCTGGGCTCAAGTGATCTGCCTGCCTCAGCCTCCCAAATAGCTGGGATTACAGGTGTGTGTCACCATACCCAGCTAATTTTTGTGTTTCCTATAGAGATGAGGATTTGCCATGCTGGTCTTGAACTCCTAGGCTCAAGCAATCTGCCCACCTTGGCCTCCTAAAATGCTGGGATTACAGGCATGAGCCACCACACCCTGACTACTCTCAGCCAGTTCTCAGTGTGGGCCCTGACCTGGAAGGGAGTTTTAATTTATTACAGGGAAAGTTCATGAAGCCTGCACTGTTCCAGTCCTTTTCTTTCTTTCTGTTTTTTTTTTTTTTTTTTTTTTTTTTTGAGATGGAGTCTTACTCTGTCGCCAGGCTGGAGTGCAGGGGTGTGATCTTGGCTCACTGCAACCTCTGCCTCCCAGGTTCAAGTGATTCTCCTGCCTCAGCTTCCTGAGTAGCTGGGATTACAGGCATGTACCACCACGCCCAGCTAATTTTTTATTTTTAGTAGAGATGGGGTTTCACCATGTTGGCCAGGATGGTCTCAATCTCCTGATCTCATGATCCACCCACCTTGGCCTCCCAAAGTGCTGGAATTACAGGCATGAGCCACTGCACCCAGCCTTCCTCTGACTTTTCTATGGACCCCTTGTAATCACCCACAAGTGGGACGTGTAGCAAGTCCTCCCAGTTTCAGCAATGACTGTCACTTCCAGTTGGAAGCAGTTAAGGCCTGGTGTGCCCCCTCCCTTCCATTCTTTTACGGCCTTGGTGATCTCTGCAGACACAGTGACATCTAAGGTAGAGGGAGCCTTGATCCCCCATCATCCCTCTAAAGCACGCAGAACCGACTGGAGGCAACTAACTCAGAAACCTGCGAAGTGTTTAAAGGGAATATGACTGCAGGGAAATCCCACACCTGGCCTACAAAAGCCTTTGATGACTTGAAACTTGAAATGGGATTAAGTGACGTTAGGATCTTTGCCCTTCCAGGAGACAGGAAGTGGACTGAGAAAGCGAGAGATCTCACTGCAGATAGGGATAAGAAGAAAAGGGAAACCAGCAGAAAGAGAACACCCCAAAAGGCAGAATGAGGGGCCCTGGAGGATACTGGACGAGGGAGTTTCTGCCCTGAGAAGCATCAGGGCCTGATGAAAAGCCCATCCTCATCCTCAAGGTAGGGGCTGCCCACAGTGAGCCGGCAGGCTCTCAGTCTCACTGTGAATCTTGACGTCTGCACAGGCTCTAGGTGGGAAGGCTGCCTGTGGTATCCACCGGAGTATGTTGAGGGGTGTGATGAAGGGTGGGTCACTTGTCATTTTAGTTCAGAAGGCCCTGGACAACAGGACCCTCACAGACATAGGACCTGCACGTCACCCTGAACTGGAGGCAGTGCTGGGTGGAACAGGTTTCTTCCCTTTAGACAGGAGGGGCGTGTTCTCTGTATAGGAAAAAGAGCAAGAGGGATCTGGTGTCTGTAAGGAAACGTGAAATGTTACAGCAGAGACAACCGGCACTTGCTGCATACCCATGGTGTCCTTCCTTTCCCAGCCTCCCTGCCTGTTGAGTTGGGGCCGCATGACTCTTCTGGTAGATGGCGGGCCCAGTGGGGAGCTGGGCCAACTGCAGTGGAGACAGTTAAGAGTCAGGGCCTCTACACACCCTCCCCTCTGTTGGCAGTAACTGTGGGAGTCATGTGCTGAGAGGATGGAGCTGAAGGGTGGATGCTGCTTGGATGCCAGCATCACTGTGTGGAGCAGAGCTGCCTCAGACATTACCCGGTTTATCTTAGACTGGGACGTGATGAGGAAATGCATATTAGTTTGCTAAAGCCATCAAGATTGAGGGGTTTTGTTACCACAGCCTGTCTTAATCTGTCCTGACTAACATAGGTGTGTACTTCTTTTTTGCACAAAACTGAGACCCTGTTGTTTTATAACATGCTTTAAAAAACTGTTAAAACATCAGCTAAGGCCGGGCGTAGTGGCTCACGCCTGTAATCCAATTACTTTGGAGACCAAGGTGGGCGGATCACCTGACGGTCGGGAATTCAAGACCAGCCCGACCAACATGGTGGAACCCCATATTAAAAACAAAAGATCAGCTTAATGAGTCATAATTTATAGACTTTAAAATTCACCAACTTGAAGTGTCAGTTTGATAAATGGAGACACCTGTGTAACCCCTGGCCTGACCCCAGGCCCAGTCTGGGGTCGGGCTGCAAACTCTGACCATTCTGTGGTCCCACCCTATCCTGTCCTTGACCTAGCAGTGGCGCCCTGTCCCAGAACCCCTTCCTGTTTGGGGTCCCGGGACCGGCCCTAGCCTGGGACCTCACCTGGACCCCCAGGTTAGGCCTTGGGACTCCACTCAGGCTTGAGATCACCCAGGCTGGACCCAGGTGAGGACTTTGTTCCCACCCATCCAAGTTAGGAGCCCCACTCTGACCTCATTTGGACCTTATGGCTGCAGCCTAGACAGGAACTCTCCCAATCTTCTCCGTCAGCGGGACCCGGGTGAGATTCACACTGGCCCCCACCTGGGTCCTTGGTCAGCACCCAGTCCCACGTCCAATTTCAAGACCCAGGGCTGTATCTAGGCTGGTATTTCGCTTGCGTCTCCATCTGGGCCCCAGAGTGCTCCTGTTGTTGCGGGCCTCACTGTGGCCCCTATGTGGGTGCTCTGGCTACACCCCAGCTCAGAACCGCCTGACCTCCTCTCCCCCAACTCTCCCTCTCCTTTAGGCCCTATGTTACCCCTTCCCTGGCTGACCTCCACCCCGTCCTGCAGTCCTGTGTCCCCAGGAACCTCCCTTGTCCTCTCACCCCTCCGTAAGGTGCAGCCCCCTCTGTACCGACTCCTCTCTGAGTTGCAAGCTTCTCCCTGCACTTGGGGCGCTCACCCCATCTGGTTCCCGTCCCAGCTGCCTGGGATCTGGGCCAGCCGCCAGGCCAGGGTGCTGGCTGTGCAAGGGATTTGCTCTTCTCCAAGTAGCTGGCCTTCCTGGAAATTTTTGTGAGGTGGCGGCAGCAGGATTTGTCATGCGGAGGGGGGAAGGACGAGACTTGGAGGGCAGAAGGGGAATTTTTTTTTTTCAGGAAGAGGAGAGGATGTTTTTGGTGCGTCGGAGTTTCAGCAGGCTGTGTTGTGAGAGATTTCCAAACCGGACATAGCTGTAATGAATGGGCTGCCTCACCCCAGCAAGCTCCCTGGTGTCTCTGGGTCTCAGTTTTCTTTTCTGTAAATTGGAAGTCATCACACCTGCTTCTGTGGATGCGGGAGTGGGGTGTGGGGTGGTGAATGCTAATGAGCTCTGAGGCGTTCTTTCACTCAAAGAGAGCCTGGCGAGGGCCAGTGCTCACCAGGGGACACCGGCTGCATGCATCCCGCTGTTGCTTTCATTCTTGCTGGAAAGGCCCCCGCTGCTGGGACTCCACTGCAGAGTGAGCAGGAGGCAGGTAGCAGCGGGCACCCCCTCATCAGGGGTCAACCACTCTCCTGCCCTGGAGGATGCATGCCAATGGAAGCCCTATGGGGGTCTGGGGAGGGCATGGGCTCTTCCTGGCCCCTGCTGCTGGCTGCTGTGGTGGCTGGAGCCGGGTGGGCAGAATAATTATGCCTTACATAAGTGGGAGGCTGGATCCCTGACAACTGCCCAACCACTGTGAGTAACTCAGGAGGCACTCGCCGGGGGAGGCATCTGAAGAGGGACTTCACTGCACAGACCTCGTGGAGCTTGGGAACCGGGAAATCAGACACTTCTCCACTCTGGAGAGCTCGGGGAGGGGTAAGAAGCACTGTTTGTTTTGGAGGCTTTTTTAGCTCTCCAGGCAGGGAATGCCTCAGCAAAATAAAAGCTCCAGTTGCAGAGTTGTGCAGGGAGAGGGGTCACAGAGGTGGTGGGAGCGCTGTGAGAAGGCCAGGATGAACTTCTAGATGTGAACCCAGGTCCCAGATGAGGTTGGGTGGGCTGAATGGAGGGTCAGGGACCTCCCTCAGGCCCAGGCACCCTGTAGCCTCTTCGGGGTCTGGAGAAGTATGTGGTGGCAGAGCCACAGTGCCCCTCACCAAAATCCCTGTGAGCTCCTTCTTTTTTTCCACGTGCCATGCATTTCCTCATTCATTCCTCACAGCCCCATTTACAGATAAGGAAACTGAGGCCCAGAGGCATTAAGTGCCTTGCCTGAGGCCACACAGAGGTGACAGGTGTACTAGGGTTCCCCCAGGACTGTGTGTCTCCACAGAGGTCTTCCCAGTGACCCCCTGTGTGCCGCTCCCATGCTAGATGCCTGAGCTGAGTGGGTGGGACACCCTCACCCCTGGCCTTGCTCACAGCCTGTGCAGTGGGCCTATCCTCATGGCCATGTCAGACCTCCAGGACAGACTGAAGCAGAGGTGCTGCCTTTCCTGTGCACAGCGCTTCACGCTGGGCCTGAGGCATATTCACTGCAATCTGACCCATTTGACAGATGCAGAACCGAGCTTGGAGGGAGGATGGCCGGCCTGCCCCAATAGGTGGAGATCCTCGCCCCATGCCCGCCCCATCCTGGGCACTGGGCCTCCCAGCACAGAGCCTTCTCCACCTTCTCAAAGGAATTTGAACACGGCAGGGAGTGGCTGGCGCTTGACCTTACTGGAGCTTTACCTTTGAGCTTCCTGCCATGCAGCAGGTACCCGGCCCCGTCCTCCGTCCTCCGTGCCATCGGCCTGGGGAGTTTTCTGTGTGTGTGCAGCCCTCAGGCCCGGAGCTCTGCTGGTCTTCCCCTGGCCTCCTTGCCCACATGGTCATCTTTGGGCCAGTGGGCAGGGGCATGTGTGCAAGCCACCTTTGTCCTTGCAGGGTACCACACATGTCCTGTCGTCGTTCAGAGCATGGGTTCTGCCCTTCTGCCCTAAGAGTGCCACCTGTGGAGGCACTTCATGGTTAATTTTCACATGGCTTGGACCGTGGCTCCGGACTCCTGACTGCCCCATGGGAACACCGAGGCTTCACGGAGCACAGCCATGTCCTAGCCCTGCCTGGTGTGGCCACCCTCCCCCACCTTCGGCTGTCAGAAAGACTGGAGGTGGCACCTCGGGGACTTCCCCCACCCCTCTTGTGACGCACAGGAAACTCTCTGTCAGCCAACCCATGGCCCAGGGCCCAAAGGGAGCAAAGTTCTCAGTTGGCCTGTGTGAGGAGAAGGCCGGGACCACGGAGGCTTCCGGCCATGAGTCAGCGGGCACTGGGTGCTGACTCACCCGCTGGGCATGCCAGCCGGCTGCCTACAGCTTAAAGGGGCGATGCCACCAGCCTGGTGGGTGGGGAGGGGGTTACGTGTCCTGCAGGTGGCACCTAGCCCTGAGCTGGGGCACTGGAGGTGGCCCCTTCCGGGACCTCGGGCTGGGCTGGGACCCCCTGGGCAGGCCCTCTGTGCCCCACCCAGGAACTTCCTCTATTAGGCAAGGGGCTCTGCTTCCTCTTGCTCACGGAGCAGGAGCAGGTGGCAGTGGCTGTTTACTGCCTTTGGCCCAGGGGACTCCTCAGGTTCAGCTGTGCAGCTGGGACTCGGGGGGGTGAGCAGCAGAGGTGGTGCAGGGTAGGCTGGGGTGGGACCCGGCCTGAGTTCCTGGAAGGTGGTTATGTGGAGGGGCTGTGAGACCTCAGTCTCCAGAGCCTAACTGCCTGAGCGCATGCCCCAGCTCCATCCCTTTTGCGATGTGACATTGGACAAGTTGCAGCTGGTCCACTCGCTGCACTCTGTAAATGATTTCTGTCCCTGGGCAAGGCCCAGCCCTCAGAGGAGAAGCCTCCATTTCCTCATCTGCAGACTGGGAATGGGGACCCTGTCTGTCTGAATGCAGATGGTTCCATTCCACACTTGCTGAGTTTCAGGCGCGAGTCATGGCAAGACTGCCCTCTGTCCACAAAGAACCCAGCTGAGGCACGCCTCTGCCAGGCAGGAAGTCAGGGGAACCTGGGCTCTGGTCGGATGGCCCTGGGTTCGAATCCTGGCTCTGCTGCTTCCTCACCTGGGTAAATCTTGTGCCCTTTCTAATCCTCAGTCTTCTCTTCTGTAAGGTGAGAGTAAACACCTCTCCCGTGCAGGCTAGTGGTTGAGATTGCAGATAGCATTTGTCAAGTGAATGGCACCTGTTCTTGTTTTATTGTTGTTATTTTTGTGGCTGTAGTTCATTGGTGGTGGATAAGCAGTAGCAGGGCTTCATGACGGTGGGCTCGTGGGTGCAGCGCGAGGCCTCTGGGCAGTAGGGTCCTTTCATCTAGGCCAGAATTTATCAGGCTTTAGGGCCTCTTAAACTTCTGGTCCCCAGTCTGGGGCTGGGGGCTGCCCCTGGCCTCCTAGGCCTTCCTGGGGAGGGCACGTGGGGAGCAGAGAGCTGGAGCCTGCTCCTGCAGGCCTGCCCCGTCCCCAGCTTTGACATGAGGCATTAACAGGATGACAGGGTGAAGGCGGGGTGGGACCGGGAATCAGGACGCAGCCCCCTGGGCCAGCCTGGGAAGCAGAAGCAGGGCCTGGGGTCATGGTTCCAGGGGCTCTGTCCTGTGTCAGGGGTGTTGGTGGGTGGTGGGCCAAGCTGAGGGGAGGAACTAGGCACAGGGTCATGGTGCCAGTGTCTCAGGAGGGGTCCCAGAGGAGGGCTGCTGGGCAGCAGCATGGAGGATGCCGTGTTGTGGCAGCACCCCATGACTGATGCCCACATGCCATCCATGCCTGCCCTTGGCTGTGCCTCCTGGCACTGCCTACCCCCATCAGGCCTGTCTGCCCAGTGACTTCTGCAGGTGCCTCCCTGAAGCAGGGGCCCTGGAAACTTCAAACAGCCTCATGTCAAGGGCCTGAAGCCCAGAGAGGGCCAGGGGAGGCAGCAGCAGCTTGCTGGGCCCTTTGCAGCTTCCAGATACCAAGCCTGGCTGCAGCAGCTCCAGAGAGGGCCCCAGGCTTTCTTTTCCTGATCGAGTACTGGGCACATGTTGCTGTTACCTCCCTGCTCTGAATTCCAGGGCCACCCTCCCTGCTTTCTCTGGGGAGGCCACATCCAGCTGCCCCTCTCCCAGCTGGGCCCCTGCCCAGGGTAGCCAGCATCACCTCCTGCCATGGGGCCCACAGCCAGGATCGTGCCTGGCTCTGCTGACACCTCCTGGCCGATGCCATCCTGGCAGGCAGGACTTCCATCCCTCTCCTTTAAAAAAAGTTGTAACTGTATCCACAGACACTAAAAGGATATGCAGAATATACGTCCTTTAGAAAATGACAGCGTTGGCCGGGCGCGGTGGCTCAAGCCTGTAATCCCAGCACTTTGGGAGGCTGAGACGGGTGGATCACGAGGTTGAGAGATCGAGACCATCCTGGTCAACATGGTGAAACCCCATCTCTACTAAAAATACAAAAAATTAGCTGGGCATGGTGGCGCGTGCCTGTTATCCTAGCTACTTGGGAGGCTGAGAGGAGAATTGCCTGAACCCAGGAGGCGGAGGTTGAGGTGAGCCGAGATCGCGCCATTGCACTCCAGCCTGGGTAACAAGAGCGAAACTCCGTCTCAAAAAAAAAAAAAAAAAAAGAAAATGACAGCGTAGTGAGCTCTGTGTCCCCAATGCCCAGCTAAAGAGATTGAGCGTGACTGCGGCCTGGACTCCCTGGGCTGCATCTCCTGCCTTCTCTTGACAACCGCCCTAACTGTGGCTCATCATTCCTTGCTTCTCCTGGTTAGTTTTAAAGATTGAGCTTTAGTGCATTCGTGGCACGTTTGGCTCCCTCAGTATCCCGAGTCCCGTGTCCACTGTGTGGGCCACGGTGCCGCCTGGCATTTGGTCGGAGGGAGGCTGGTGTTGGCCAGCCGAGTGCAGGCCCGTCCCTCTGCTCATGAGCTGTGCCTCTCAGTTTCCTTGTCTGTGTGATGGGGATGGTCCTGGGATCTACACTCTGGGTGGCTGCAAGTATTCAGTTTGCCAACATGGGGCATGCTCAGCGTGGGGCTTGTTGAATAGGTGTGTGTGTTCGAGGCTGCCATTGCTGTGCCCCCCCAAGCTATGTGGCTGTACCAAGTCCTCTGACTGTATCACCTGATGTCCCCAAGGCCTTCTGAGGCCCGTCCTAAGGTTTGCATATGCCAGTCTGTGCGGTGATGCAGTGACAGGCCAGGGGGCTGCCTCACTGGGGCAGGGCTGCGAGGGGCTGTGGATGCCGGCGGAGCATTCAGACCTAATCAGG
Source organism: Callithrix jacchus (assembly GCF_049354715.1). Taxonomy (NCBI): domain Eukaryota; kingdom Metazoa; phylum Chordata; class Mammalia; order Primates; family Cebidae; genus Callithrix; species Callithrix jacchus. The sequence continues at coordinate 63,128,330 of NC_133506.1, forward strand.
AGGTGTGTGGGGGTTGGGGGCACTGATGCCCAGGAAGGTTGCTTTGGTGGTGTCCTTTGGCCACTGAGGCACACATGGGAGGCCTGCCCAGGAAGACTCTGGGTACAGGGGGTAGAGACGGCCTCTACCCCTCGCCATTCTGCTCTCACCTGGCTTGGCCTTCTGGTCAATCCCACAGCCTCCTGCCGTTGGCATGGCACACTGCATCCCCGATGGCTGGGGCAGACCCCTTTTTTTGGTATCTCTTGTCATCAACCCCATGCTTTGTAAGGTTTTGTTTAGTTAGGAATCTCAAAGGGACAAAAAGGCAGTCTCTTGCTTCTCCTTGAAATACTTTATGCAGAAACCAGCTGGGATTACAGGTGTGAGCCACCGTGCCTGGCTATGTGTTAAATTTTTGATTGAATAAAAGGAGGAAAGAAAAAAACTCCAGGTTGCCCAGTGGACTGAAGTCGGGGGAATTAGGGACCCGTTTGCTCTGCTCGTGTAGGATGCTGGATTCTGAGCGCCACCTAGTGGCAGATAGTGATGAAGGGCATGACCAGAGCAGAGGGAGGAGGAGGGAGGGAAAAGCCGCCCTTGATTTGGACTCCTGGCAGGTGAGCCCAGCCCAGCCCAGCCAGCTGCCCAGGGCCCCGCTCGTCTGCAGTTGCTCCAGACAGGTTCTCACTTAGGACCACATGGAAGACCATGAAGGACCATGGCGATGTTCATCACACAAGGTGGTTTTGGCTGGCACAGTGCTGACCCAACAGGTGACTTTTTTTGTTTTTGAGATGGAGTCTCGCTCTGTCGCCCAGGCTGGAGTGCAGTGGCGCAAGCTCGGCTCACTGCAGTCTCCACCACCCGGGTTCAAGCAATTCTCCTGCCTCAGTCTCCCAAGTAGCTGGGATTACAGGCACTGCCACCATGCCCTGCTAATTTTTGTAATTTTAAGAGAGACAGGGCTTCACCATGTTGGCCAGACTGGTCTCAAATGCTTGAACTCAGGTGATCCACCAGCTTCGGCCTCCCAAAGTGCCAGGATGATAGGCGTGGTTTAGCTGGCACAGTGTCGACTCAACATGTAATTTTTTTTTTAGACGGAGTTTTGCACTTGTTGCCCAGACTGGAGTGCAATGGCACCATCTTGGCTCACTGCAACTTGGGATTACAGGCGCACACCACCATGCCCGGCTAATTTTTGTATTTGTGTATTTTTCGTAGAGATGGGGTTTCACATGTTGGCCAGGATGGTCTCCATCTCCTGACCTCAGGTGATCTGCCCACCTCGGCCTCCTAAAGTGCTGGGAACAGAGGCATGAGCCACCATGCCTGGCCAGGATAACCACCATTTTTAAATAATCACAAAATCCTTTCTTCACCACATATCAGTTATCTTGGAGAATGGATATGATCTTTGGAAGCCGACAGAAAATCAAGCAAACGCTAAACGGCACACAACTAATGCTACTCAGGCCCAGGACCCCTGCGGCATCAGAGGGAGGAGGAAGCACCTGTCAGGCTGCTAGGTGTTTGATACACACACAAATGTCCACGCAGCCACACATCTGCGTAAGCACACACAAAATACATCCATATCACAAACTCAGAATGCTAGGCAAGTATCAACATACAAACATGTGATGTGCACACCGGAACACACAACCCTGGACAGACCTTGATGACTGCGGTGTGTCCTGAACTTTACAGTTTATAAAACACCTTCCCAGGCATTTTGTCTTTGCAACAACCTTGCAAAGGTTGCAGCAACCTCTGCCCAGTGAGTGCTTCTGCGGGCCAAGCACTATGCTACTGCTTTATTTTATTTCTTGATTGTTTTTGAGTCGGAGTCTTGCTCTGCCACCCAGGCTGGAGTGCAATGGCATGGTCTCAGCTCACTGCAACCTCCGCCTCCCAGGTTCAAGCAATTCTCTTGCCTCCACCTCCCATGTAGCTTGGATTACAGGCACCCACCACCACATTGGCTAATTTTTATATTTTTAGTAGAGACAGGATTTCACCATGTTGGCCAGGCTGGTCTTGAACCCCTGACCTAGTGATCTGCTCGCCTCAGCCTCCCAAAGTGCTGGGATTACAGGCATGAGCCACTGCACCCAGCCTCCACTATGCTATTGCTTTAAATGCATTGTCTCATATAGTCTCTACAACAGCCGATGATGTTAAGTACTTAGTCTAGCCCATTATACAGATGGGAACACTGAGACTCAAAGCCACCAGGCGCTTTGCCCAGATCACTCAGCTGGTAAGTGAGGAGACAGAAGTCCAGACCTGTGACATTCCCCCGCCCCGCGCTGAACTCACAGGGCTGCCGCCTCAGGATTCTGCCTGCTCAGGCGTCCTTGCCATTTCCAGGCTGAGTGTGTGATTGCAGAAGAACCCTTATTTCTTTCAGTCCTGAAATTTAGGCAAGCAGACTTGCTGGTCATTGTATGGTGTTTCCAGAGACTGAACACCTGAGGCTGAAAGAAGGCTACAGCCTTGTCCAAGCTGGCCTTGCCTCAGATTCTAATCGTGCAAACAGTCACGACTGCGGAACGCCTTCTGTTTGCCAGAAACAGTCCATTAGGAAGCACTTTCACTCCTCACAGCCGCCCTGCACTGGAGTCACCATTCAAGTCAGAGGGGAGGAACTGGAGGCTGAGAGAGGTGGCTGAGGAGGGGCTGGCCCCAGGCAGGCCTGGCTAGACCCCATGTCCCCTCTGAATAGCTTCTGTGCCACAGCCCCCCTGGGCAGTTGGGAGCCCGAAGGCCTGTGGCTGAGGACAGGATGCTGAGCGTGCCAGCCAGGGCTGGGTTTCACAGAGTGCAGAGGAAGCTTTCACTGTGGCCGTGAGCCTCACTCCACCTGCTCTGGGACACCCCCCTGAGCCATGCCTAACCGAATTTCTCTTGCATCTCTGGGATTCCCACCCTGAGCTAGCTGTGTGGAATCCTTCCCTCCCCCGCTCGCAAGACCCGGGCTCTGGCCCAGCAGGTGGCCCCTGCAGCATGACACCCTTAACCTGAGCCTGGCCGGACACCAGCTCATCTCAGACAAGGGCAGCTCTCCATGCGGAACTGGCTGTGCCTCTCACTTACTCAGCAGGCTTGGCCTGAGGTCCCTCTGCCCTCACTCAGACGTCCTTGAGGTGTCTGCCCTCACTCAACCCCCCCACCCAGAATCCTTTTTGGGTTCCAAATCAGCCCCTCACCATGGGGGGCCCTGGCCCGAGGTTCCCTGGGAGCTCTCCCTGCCTGTCGCTGGAGGTAGGTGCATGCAGGACTTACTGGCATCCAGTCCTTGGCCTGCCCTTGGCTTCCTGCCCTGAGACCTGGCCAGACTCTCCCTTCATGGCAGTCCCCCCTGTGGCTGACTCTAGACCACGGCTCTGCAGGGAGGTCCAGAGCCTGGGCTGAGCACATCGGTAACCTCCCAGCCCCCAAGCCCCTCTCCCACCACAGGGTGGGGCGTCATCACTGGCTGTCTCTTTCTTCCCCATGGGCCCCGGAGCTCAGCCACACCTGGGGTTTGCCATGAACCCATTCCCGGGGGGCCCACCTGTGCACTCAGGACCTGCTCAGCATCCAAGGCAAGCCTGGCCCTCAGGCTTTCCTGTCACCCTGGGCCACTATGCCGGCTGGAGTCTGGTATCTGGCAGAAATGACAGTTTTCCCTTTTTATTTGGCTGCTGCTCCTGACTGCCTCTCCTGGATCAGGCTTGGGCAGCGGCGCAGGCAGGGGAAGGGGACTCGGCCCTTGGCCATGAGACCACAGCGGGCCCCACGGGCTTCCACACCTGTCCCATACCCTCACCCTCCTAAAGGCAGGCAGGGCCCCGAGGCGCCGGAGTGCAAAGGCTGCTCTCCAGGACGAGTTCCAGTCCAAGATGACTCCGGGGTCCTGACCCTTTCCTCGAGCCACCTCCCCAGGCTGGGATTGGGGGTACTCCCCAGGCTGGGATAGGGGGTGCTCCCCAGGCTGGGATGAGGATGCCTCCTAGGCTGGGATCGGGGATGCTCCACAGGCCCCTGAGCTCCTTCTCCCTGGAGAGGCGGCGTCTCCTCCGCGCCAGGTCTCAGCCGGTGCAGTGTCGCTGTGTCCCGTGTCGCTCTGTCCAGGCGCCTCTGCAGCCTCCGTTCCTGTAGCCCAGCTGCCAGCCCGGCCTCCCTCCGGGCCCGCGGGCGCCCCGAGCCGGGTCAGGAGTGCGGGGGGCCCATCCCGGGGCTGGCTCGCAGGTAGCCGCGCGGTCAGGGAGGCGGCCCGGCGGAGGAAGCCCCTGGACCTCGGCGCCAGCTTCCCCCGGAGGCCTGGGCTGGGCCGGGCGGGGCACCTCGGCCAGAGCGCGGGGTCGTTCCGGGGGCGCGTGCGGAGAGCACGAGGCACAGCGGGGCGCAGGCGGCACCGGGGGGCGGGCGGCATCTGGGCGCGCGAGGCCAGGCCCTGCGGGCGGCGGGAGACTGGCGCCCGGGTCATCCCTCGCGTCCCCCGGGACCCCGCGCTCTGCCGGGCCATGGCACTCCAGGTGTCCGCAGGGCACGCGGGGCGCGGGGCTGGCGCGCAAGGCGAAGGAGAGCGCGGCGATGCGGTGGATGGCCCTGCGCAGCGTGGCGATCTTGGAGAGCCTCTTGCCGCCCAGGTCGTGCCGCAGCGCCCGACGCAGCGCGTTGAACGCCTCGTTGTAGTCCAGGATGCGCTTGCGCTCCCGCACGTTGGCCGCCATGCGCCGCGCCTTGGACCGCACGGGCCGCGCGCGCCTCCGGCCCGCGGGCTCCTCCGCTTCGCCCAGGCCGTGGGGAGCGCGGCTCGCTCGCAGCACCCCCATATCCTTCCCGGCCCCGGGGCAGGAGCCCCCCAAGTCCTCCGCGGAACCCTCGGCCCCCTTCCGCGCCCTGAGGCCTAGTCCTGGCGCTCGCAGCATGGCCTTCCCGGGCCCTCTGCCCTCTGCCCCAGCCCCGGCTCGCGACACGGACAGTCCCGGCTCCTACGGGCTGGACACTCCCTGGACGGGCCTCTCCGGCAGGGCTTTATGGCACCACGCTGCGCCCCGCCCTCCCACCCATCCATCTCCCTCCTCCTGCTTTATTGCCGGCCTCCAGGTAGGTCGGGGGGCGAGGGGGGAACCAAGGGAAGGAGGAAGGCGAGGAAGGAAGCTTGCAGGTTTCTGAAAGCGGAGACCAGACGGGCATCCCGGCCACGCCGCCCCAGGGAACTGGCCTCACTCAGGGGCCGCTGCGGGGTGGCCACGTTCCTCACTTCCCACTCCAGACACCGGGCTAAATGTGGCTTCTAGCAGGAGAGCTGATGGGAACGGAAAGAGTGGGAGCGGCCGGGTGCGGTGGCTCACGCCTGTCATCCCAGCACTTTGGGAGGCCCAGGCGGGTGGATCGCTTGAGCCCAAGCATTTCGAGAGCAGCCTGGCTGACAAGGCGAGACCCGGTCTATATGATAAATACAAAAATTAGCCAAGTGCGGTGGTACGTGCCTCTGTAGTCCCAGCTACTCAGGAGGCTGGGGCGGTCTATTTCTGGGCAGTCGAGTGAGACCCTGCCTCAGAAATAGAAATAAAAACCAGAAGTGTGGTACTTTGGTGTTTTTGTTGTTGTGGTTGAGACGGAATCTGGCTCTCTTACCCAGGCTGGACTGCAGGGGCGCGGTCTCGGCTCACTGCAGCCTCCACCACCTGGGTTCAAGTGATTCTCCTGCTGTTCAGGAGAATTCTCCTGATTCAGCCTCCTGAGTAGCTGGGATTATAGGCATGCACCACCACACCTGGCTAATTTTTGTATTTTTAGTAGAGACGGTGTTTCACTATGTCGGCCAGGCTGGTCTTGAACTCCTGACCTCAGGTGATCCACCTGCCTCGGCCTCTCAAAGAACTGGGATGACAGGCGTGAGCCCCCGCGCCTAACCTTTGGTGTGTTTTAAGAACCTTGAAAGTACTTGGCCGGGCGCGGTGGCTCACGCCACTGCCCTCCAGACTCCGTCAAATGAATGAATGAATGAATGAATGAAAAAAGAGGTTAGTAAAAGCAAAGAAAATGCCCAAAGGCCGGCGTTTCCTACCCCTCCCTCCCCGCACAGGTCAGGAAACGCAGCGGCGCCTCCTCCTGGAAGCCCGCGGATCCCGGGCCGCTGCGGGCTCCGCCGACTTCAAAGGCTAGCGGGGACCAGGCATTTCCGCGGCACCTGCGCCCGTGCCCGGGAGCGCGCGTTTCTCTCCAGAGCAGAGGCGGGCGCGGTGATTTAGGGCCGGGCGGTTCCGCCGGGGCCGAAGGTGCCTATTACCGCCGGGCGGGGCCTGGATTTCAAAAATTCCTGCCCTTCCTCGGGAAGTTCCGGCGCCGCCCCCGGGGGAGGACAGAACGCCCGCCCTGGAGAGAAAGCTCGGGCCCCACTGGCGGGGTCCTGGAACTCTCCCGCCCGCAGACAGCGGGTCCCCCCAGGCCCTGAGCGCCCCATTCCAAGCCCAGACGCTGATTTCAACCCACACGCGCCCCGTGTCGAAGACAGAGGGCGCAGTTTCAGGCTCTGGCCCTTTATGCATTCATTCAACAAACGCATTTTTTTGTTTGTTTGTTTATCTGGAGTCTCCCTCTTGTCGCCCAGGCTGGAGTGCAGTGGCGCGATCTCGGCTCACTGCAACCCCCGGCTCCCTGGTTCAAGCGATTCTTCTGCCTCAGCCTCTGGAATAGCTGGGACTGCAGGCCCTTGCCACCACGCCTGACGAATGTTTTGTATTTTTAGTAGAGATGGGGGTTCCCATGTTAGCCAGGATGGTCTCAAACCGCTAACCTCAGGTGATCCACCCGCCTTCGCCTCCGCCTCCCAAAGTGCTGGGATTACAGGTGTGAGCCATAGGCAGGGCCTCAACAAAAACTTATTGCCTGACAAGTGATCCGGTGACAGAGCAGTGAACAGCCAAAAACACGTCCTAATGGAGCACATGTTCTCCTGGGAAGAGTGAATAATGAGGAAAATAATTTGTGCAGTAAATAAATACAATTAAAGGGACATGAGCCAGTCCCAGGCATGGTGTCATCCCAGCCTGTCATCCCAGCACTTTGGGAGGCCAAGGCCAAAGGATCACTGGAGCCCAGGAGTTCCAGACCAGACTAGGCAACATAGTGAGATCCCCATCTCTACCAAAAATAAAATATTAGTTGGATGTTATGGTGCACGCCTGTAGTCCCAGCTACTCGGGAGGCTGAGGCAGGAGGATTGCTTGAGCCCAGGTGGTCAAGGCTGGAGTGAGCTATGATCATACCACTGCACTCCAGCCTGGCCAACAGAGCCAGACTCTGTGTTAATAAAAGTAGATTAGACAGGCGGGGCTCAGTGGCTCGCGCCTGTCATCCCAGCACTTTGGGAGGCTGAGGCTGGCGGATCACCTGAGATCAGGAGTTCAAGACCAGCCCGACCAACATGGTGAAACTGCTAAAAATACAAAAACTGTCTCTGCTAAAAATACAAAAATTGGCCGGGTGTGGTGGTGGACGCCTGTAAAACCAGCTACTTTCTGAGGCTGAAGCAGGAGAATCACTTGAACCCAGGAGGTGGAGGTTGCAGTGAGCTGAGATTGCACCACTGCACTCCAGCCTGGGCAACAGAGCAAGACTCTGTCTCAAAAAAAAAAAAAAAAAGTGGCCGGGTGCAGTGGCTCATGCCTTACAGGCATGTGGGAGTCTTCCAGCACTGTGGGAGACTGAAGCCGGCAGATCACGAGGTCGGGAGATCGAGACCATCCCGGCCAACATGGTGAAACCCCGTCTCTACTGAAAATACAAAAATTAGCTGGGTATCGTGGCATGTGCCTGTAGTTCCAGCAACTCGGGAGGCTGAGGCAGAATTGTTTGAACCTGGGAGGCAGAGATTGTGTTGAGCTGAGATAGCACCACTGCACCATAGCCTGGGTGAGAGGGAGGCAGGGAGGAAGGGAGGAAGAGAGGCAGGGAGGGGGGGAGGGGGAAAAGAACGAAAGAAAGAAAAAAAGGAAGGAAAAGAAAAGAAAAGACATTACGTTTGTTTTTTGTTTGTTCATTTTTGTTTTTGAGACAGTCTCACTCTGTCACCCAGGTTGGAGGGCAATAAGGCATCTCAGCTCATTGCAACCTCTGCCTCCTGGGTTCAAGCAATTCACCTGCCTCAGCCTCCTGAGTAGCTGGGATGACAGACGTGAGCCACCACGCCCAGAATTTTTTTGTATTTTTAGTAGATATGGGGTTTTACCATGTTGGCCAGGCTGGCCTCAAGCTTCTGACCGCAGGTGATCTGCCCACCTGGGCCTCCCAAAGTGCTGGGATTACCAGTGTGTGCCATTGCACCTGGGTGCCGTTAGCTTTCTTTCCCTTCCTCTGACCACAGGATGAGGACTCCCTCAACCTCCCCCTTCTCCAGGCAGCACCCATCTTGACCTACTGTCCCTCTCTCCCTGCACAGCGCCCCCATGCTCTGAGGGCAGTGTCTTTCTCTTCTGGCTTGCCTCGGCTCCATCTCTCCTGGTGCCTCATGTCATCAATTGCCCCTTCCTCAGTTCTCCAGCTTTCTTTCTCTACTGGCTCCTTCCTTGGAAATACACATGTGCTCAAGCTGCTTTCTCTGAATTCATCTTTCCTTACATCCTAGAATTTCTACCTTCTCTCTTTCATGTCCTCTCACCTCTCATAAGCCTGGAAGCCTGGCTCTCGCCACCCCAAATCCCCAATCTACTGAAACCACTCCCCTTTCATTCATCCCCCATGACCTCTGCAAGGTCTTCCTGGTCAATTGTTACACACTCATTGAGCACCTACTATTTGCCAGATCTTGGGTTAGATTACGAAGATGCCATGCTGAACAGAACTTACATGGTTCCTGTGTCCATGGGGTTTGCCATCTAGTGGAGAAGGCCATCTGGTAAACCAGTTATTTCAACAGCATGAAATAAAAGAACACGCAAAATTTGGAAGTCGTACAGAGGAAGGATGAGCTTCTTCTCTGAGGGGTCAGGCTCGACAGGGAAGATCATGCCTGAACTGGACTTCAGAGGATGAATAGCAGTTTGCCAGGGAGATGAGGAGCGAAGGGCACTGAAGTTATAGGAAGAGCAGGTGCCAGACCCTGGGAGTGCCAGCCATCATGGGATGAGAAAATGTAGGAAGAGACTTTGCCAAACCATGAAATGTGAGGCCAGGGAGTGACGGGAGATGAGGCTGGAGGTCAGTAGGCATCGTGCCAAAAAGCTTGCTTTTCGACCTGTAGGCAGCTGGGTACCACAAAAGGTTATTAAGCTGAGGAATGACAGTCATATTTGAATTACAGCTAGCGCTCCTTTGAGCAGTGTGGAGAATGGCTTTTTTTTTTTTTTCTTTTTTGAAAAAAAAAGAATTGGCATGTGGGGGAGGGGGCAGCGGGATAAAGCAGGTGACAAAAAGGGGTGTCAGCTCCACATCCTCTGTAAGAGGAGAGGCTCTCCAGACAGAGTCTCATTCTGTCACCCAGGCTGGAGTGCAGTGGCGCGATCTTGGCTCACTGCAACCTCCACCTCCTGAGTTGGGGCAATTCTCCTGCCTCAGCCTCCTGAGTAGCTGGGGTTACAGGTATGCGCCACCACTCCTGGCTAATTTTTGTATTTTTAGTAGGGACGGGGTTTTGCTATGTTGGCCATGCTGGTCTTGAACTCCTGACCTCAGGTGATTCACCCACCTCCGTCTCCAAAAGTGTAGGGATGACAGGCGTGAGCTGCAGCGCCCAGCTGATAATGGATGTTGAGACAAATTCTGGGCCAGGCGTGGCGGCTCACGCCTGTGATCCCAACACTTTGGGAGGCCGAGGCAGGCAGATCACAGGGGTTCAAGACCAGTGTGACCAACACAGAGAAACTCCGTCTCTACTAAAAACACAAAAATGAGCCAGGCATAGTGGTGCACACTTGTAATCCCAGCTACCCGAGAGGCCGAGGCAGGCAGATCACAGGGGTTCAAGACCAGTGTGACCAACACAGAGAAACCCCGTCTCTACTAAAAACACAAAAATGAGCCAGGCGTAGTGGTGCACACTTGTAATCCCAGCTACCCGAGAGGCCGAGGCAGGAGAATTGCTCAAACCTGGGAGGTGGAGGTTGCAGTGAGCCGAGATCGCACCACTGCACTCCAGCCTGGGCAACAAGAGCAAAACTCTGTCTTGAAAAATAAAAGACAAATTCCACTTAGGGAGCAAGGATCCTGGAGGAAGTGGGGCCTGAGCTAAGCAGGCAATTGTGAGAAAAACACACTGAAGTCACCACCTGCTTGGAAAATAGAATTGGCATGTGTGGGAGGGGGCAGCGGGATAAAGCAGGTGACAAAAAGGGGTGTCAGCTCCACATCCTCTGTAAGAGGAGAGGCCTTAGTGGAGAGGCTCTCCAGACGAAGGTTCAGCCATGGACATGGGGAAAGCCCAGGAAGGGTAAGAAAGCCGATGGCATATGATCACCTCGGCCCCAGGGCACCTGCTGCTATGGTGAATTTTTTTTTTTTTTGAGACAAGAGTCTTGCTCTGTCGCCCAGCCTGGAGTGAAGTGGCACAATCTCAGCTCACTGCAACCTCTGCCTCCTGGGTTCAAGTGATTCTCCCACCTCAGTCTCCCAGGTAGCTGGGATTACAGGCGCCCGCCACCACACCTGGCTAATTTTTGTATCTTTTGTTAGAGACCGGGTTTCACCATGTTGGCCAGGCTGGTCTGGAACTCCTGACCTCAGGTGATCGCCCTACCTCAGCCTCCCAAAGTGCTGGGATTACAGATGTGAGTTACTTCGCCCGGCCCAAACCACACTTTAAAAGGCTGTTACCATGCCTGTACAGGTGTGAGCCATCATGCTTGGCCCAAACCACACTTTATTTACTTTTTTTAAATGTTTTAATTTTTGAGACAGAGTCTCTCTCTATGCCCAGGCTGGAGTGCAATGGCTCAATCACAGCCCACTGCAACATCCACCTCCTGGGTTCAAGCCATTCTCCTGCCTCAGCCTCCTGAGTAGCGGGGACTACAGGTTCGTGCCACAGTGAATGTTTTTGTTATCACTGTTTGCTGTGTGGCATTTGAATAGCCTTCCTATCTGGGGAGAAGGGAGCCTCCATGGTGGGGCTCTGGGTGGCAGAGATTCCTGGTAACTGAGAGAGACAGGAGTCTGGGCACGTGACTGCCTGACTTGAATCTGGAGTGGTGTCCCCAAGAAACAAACAGGTAGCTGTGGAGAAATCCCGGTGCCAGGGCCAGGGCTAGGGCTGTGGCCCTCCGAGTCCTGCACGGGCATCTAGAGGAGGTTCCTGGCCTGGCACCGTGGGTCTAGCTACCCAGTTTCCTCTAATTCCTGTGATTCTCCCAGCCTTAATTTCCCAGACTTTCTTTTTTTTTGAGATGTAGTCTTGCTCTTTTGCCCAGGCTGGAGCGCAGTGGCTCACGCCTGTCATCCCAGCACTTTGGGAGGCCGAGGCAGGAGGATCACCTGAGGTCAGGAGTTTGAAACCAGCCTGGCCAATATGGTGAAACCCCGTCTCTACTAAAAATACAAAAATTAGCTGGGTGTGATGGCAGGTGCCTGTAATCCCAGCTACTTAGGAGGCTGAGGCAGGAGAATTTCTTAAACCCAAGAGGCAGAAGTTGCAGTGAGCCGAGATCGTAGCACTGCACTCCAGCCTGGGCAACAGAGCGAGACTCCATCTCAAAAAAAAAATTAGCAATTAGTTGTTCCTATTGTTACCCTCTTTCTGGAGAACATGCTTAGCAGCCCAGATTTCTTCCTTCTTCCAAGCTGACGCATGTGTTTGGTCCTCCCCCTGCTCCCACTCGCAGCACACCCAGTGGCACCCCTCAACTGAGCTCCTCCCGACAGCTTGCTCCTTCTTGCTGTAAAGCTGGAATATTGCCTGGCCCTCTGCCTGCACCACCCAGCCGAGCCCATAACACAGAACAGCAGAGTGCTGTCTGGCTTCTGGAATCAGATCATCGTTTCTTAGTGGTGTGGCCTTGGGCAAGAGGCTGAACCTCTTCTAGCCCCCATTCCTGCCTGTAAGAGGGGGTATTCATCAGGTTAGTGGTGGGATTAAACAAAACAAAGCACGTTATGCTCTGAGTACAGGGCCAGCCTCCTGGAAGGAACTCTAGGAATCTGAACTTTCTCTTTTTTGTACCCTCTGCTCCCCTCCCCTACAAGCCCGCCGCTGTGGCTGTAAATCATCTGGGTAACCAAGAGCAGCCTCCTACCTCCCACCGACTACCAAATCCTCCTCACCTCCACCCGCTAATGACCTGCTGATTGGCTTCTGGTGAAACCCTATCTCTACTAAAAATACAAAAATTAGCTGGGGGTAGTGGCAGGTGCCTGTAATCCTAGCTACTCTGGAAGCTGAGGCAGACAGGCATTACCTGCTTGAACTCAGAAGGATTGATTGAGACCAGGAGTTCCCGACCAACCTGGGCAACACAGCAAGACCCTGTCTCTTAAAACAAAAATAATCAGCTGGGCATGGTGGTGCATGCCTGTGGTCCCAGCTACAGCCTGGGAAGTTGACACTTCGGTGAGCTGAGATCAAGCCACTGCAGTCCAACCTGGATCACAGTGAGACCCTGCTTTAAAAAAAAGTAGATTTTGGCCGGGCAAGGTGGTGCACACCTGTAATCCCAGCACATTGGGAGGCCGAGACAGGTGGATCACCTGAGGTCAGGAGTTCAAGACCAGTGTGACCAACATGGTGAAACCCCATCTCTACTAAAAATACAAAAATTAACTGGGAATGGTGGCGTATGCCTGAAATCCCAGCTACTTTTGAGACAGGAGAATTACTTGAGCTAGGGAGACGGAGGTTGCAGTGAGCCACAATTGCGCCATTGTACTCCAGCCTGGGCAAGAGTGAGACTCCATCTCAAAAAAAAAAAAAAAAAAAAAAGATTTCTACCACTTTGTAGGTGACAATAAATGGCATCCATTACTATTGCTGCTATTATCATTGCTTTCATTATTGTTGTCATTCTGGGAACTCGGTGACCCATTTTTCCAACTCCCTTTGGTGACTCACTCGCTCTGCCTCTGGCAATTTGTAATGCCACGTCCCTGCCCTGCACATCCACCATCTCTGGGTCGTGCCTGCCTGGCTGGGAAATCCTGCAGTCTCCTTTTTCATTGTCAGAATTGTCTTGGGTATTCTTGCCTTCTACACTTCCACAGGAATTTGATTATCCTTTTTTCTAGTCACTATTTTTCTGTGACTCCCTCTTCCCTCTTCTAAGCATTTTCTTTGTCAGAGATGCAGTCTCCCTCTGTCCTCAAGGCTGGAGTGCGGTGGCTCGATCTTGGCTCACTGCACCAGCCACCTCCTGGGTTCAAGCAATTCTCCTGCCTCAGTTCCCAAGTAGCTGGGATTATAGGTATGCACCACCATGCCTGGCTAATTTTTGTAGTCTTAGTAGAGATGGAGTTTCACCATATTGGTCAGGCTGCTCTTGAACTCCTGACCTCTGCTGATCCACTCGTCTTGGCCTCCCAAAGTGCTGGGATTACAGGTGTGAGCCATCTCACCCGGCCACCTTGCCCATATTTTCTTTCTCAAGATGGCTTTCCTCATAGTGGCAAAAGGGCTACAGGAGTTCTCTGACTCACATGCATCCTCCATCATGAACAGAAGGAGAAGGGAACCACCCAGGAAGGTCCCTCTTAAAACCCCAACCCACAGAAACTGAACATACATGGTTTTTTTTTTAAGACAGAGTTTCGCCATGTTGGTCAGGCTGGTCTCAAACTCCTGACCTCGGGTGATCCTCCCGCCTTGGCCCCCCAAAGTGCTGGGATGACAGGCGGGAGCTACCGTGCCCAGACTGTGGTTGTTTTAAACCAGTTGTTTCTGAGGTTATCTGTCCCTCAACATGAGGTGATGAGTTCAGCCCCTCTGCCGTCTCCCAGGCCCTCCGGCTCCTGCAGTTGGCAGAGTTCTCTGGTGACTGTGAGCAGGAGCCGTTGCAGGCCCGCCCGCACCAACTTCGCCTCCACACCTCTGCAGCCTCCACGCCCGTTCTGCTAGCTTCAGGTCCCCTAGGCCAGCCATGGCAGGCACAAGCTGAAGATGGCAGAGCTACAAGGGGGAGAAGTCTGGGCCCCTTGTCATGGCTGGAGGATAGAGCCCAGGAATATTGCCTGACACAGACCCCACATGAATGGTTCCATGAGCAAGAATAAACTTTCAGCCAGGCATGGTGGCTCACACCTGTAATCCCAGTGCTTTGGGAGGCTGAGACAGGTGAATCATGAGGTCAGGAGTTCAAGCCCAGCCTGGCCAACATAGTGAAACCCCATCTCTATTAAAGATACAAAAAAAATTTAGCTGGGTGAGGTGGAGGGCACCTGTAATCCCAGTTATTTGGGATTCTGAGGCAGAGACTTGCTTGAACCCAGGGGCAGAGGTTGCAGTCAGCTGAGGTTGCGCCACTGCAATGACCTGGTGACAGAGTAAAACTCTTGTCTCAATAAAAAGAAATAAACTTTCATGGTTAAGCCACTGAGATTTGGGGATTTATCTGTTACAGTACCTAAAATTACCTTAATTAATACTCTTTTATACAGAATTTCCCCCCCCCCAGACTGGGGTGTAATGGTGCAATCTCAGCTCACTGCAACCTCCACTTCCCAGGTTCAAGCGATTATCCTGCCTCAGCCTCCCGAGTAGTTGAGACTACAGGCATGCACCACCATGTCCAGATAGTTTTTGTTTTTGTTTTTGAGACAGAGTTTCGCTCTTGTTACCCAGGCTGGAGTGCAATGGCGCCATCTCAGCTCACCGCAACCTCCGCCCCCTGAGTTCAGGCAATTCTCCTGCCTCAGCCTCCTGAGTAGCTGGGACTACAGGCACGCGCCACCATGCCCAGCTAAGTTTTTGTATTTTTAGTAGAGACAGGGTTTCACCATGTTGACCAGGATGGTCTGGATCTCTTGACCTCGTGATTTACCTGCCTCGGCCTCCCAAAGTGCTGGGATTACAGGCGTGAGCCACTGAGCCCGGCCAGTTTTTGTATTTTTAGTAGAGATGGGGTTTCACCATGTTGGCCAGGCTGACCTCTAACTCCTGACCTTAGGTGATCCACCCGCCTCAGCCTCACAAAGTGCTGGGATTACAGACGTGAGCCACTGCACCCGGCCTCATCTAGAACTTTAGAGATAAGTTTTACATAAACTTCCTTTAAATTTGATCCTCCTAACTCCTTGTGAGGTAGGTAGGACAGAGTGCTCTTTTATCAGTGAGGAGAACTGAGGCTCAGAGAGGCTAAGACATTTGCTCAGGGTCACACAGCTCATGGGTGGAGCAGGAAGCCAGTGGTAGGATAACAGTCAAAGCAGGTTAAGCTTGGAGGACAGAGACCAGGAGTGTGATTCCTGACTCCTGAACTAGTCAAGTGACCTCGGAGGAGTCATTTCTCTTTTGATTTCTCCATCTGGAAAATGGGCACTGTAAGACTGACTTTCAGAGCTCTAAGGGGAAGTTCAGATGACATGTACAGGACTCCTGACACCCGATGGGCACTTAGTAAACATTTGATGAGTGCATTGAGGAAGCGTTTAGCACAGCTGGGCACACAGTCTCTCCACTGCCTTCGCTATGCTTATTATTACGCTTATATTTTATTTACATGGAAACATTTCATGGTTTGTTACCGTCCAGGTTGTCATTTCGACAAGCTGCTGAGAACTTGGAGTCTCTCAGGCCTCCGGGAACCATCCGGGCTCCCCCAGACATGCCCAGCCCCTGCACAGCACACGGCCCGCCCCCCATAAATCAGGCCCTGTGACCTATAATTAACCAGCCTGGTCCCTGGCTGCTTCCTGTAGGTCCCAGGGGCTTCCTGTACCCCCACCTCTCCAGGAGTGGGGGCGGGGCGGGGAGCTGGGGGGTCCCTCCACCAGCCCCTGATTTATGGCCCTCTGTGTGAAGGAGATTTAGAGCTCAGACCAGGCTGGGAGAGAGGCCCCAAGGGAGCGACCCAGGGGTCGTCACCGCCTCAATTCTACCTCAAGTGGCTGTAGCGGGAGGGGCCAGGGCTGGGGACCCAGTCCTGGCACTTCCCAGCCCTCCAGGACCTGGCTTTGCACCAGGCACCTGCAGGGATTGAGGGACACTTCATGACCACCTGCACGGTCCTTGTTATCTGTCACCTGTTCTCAGATGAGAAAACCAAGTCTCAGTAAGTTTTCCCTGACTGCAAAGCTTCTGTTCTGTTACTTTATTTATTTATTTATTCTTGAGACGTAGTCTCGCTCTGTTGCCCAGGCTGGAGTGCAGTGGCATGATCTTGGCTCACTGTAACCTCTGCCTCCCGGGTTCAAGTGATTCTCCTGCCTCATCCTCCCGAGTAGCTGGGATTGCAGGTGGCCACCACTACGCCTGGCTATTTTATTTTTGCAGAGATGGGGTGGGTCTCACTTTGTCGTCCAGGCTGGTCTTGAACCCCGGCCGCCTTGCCTGGCAGAGTGCTGGTACTACAGGCTGAGGCACGGAGCGGCCCTCAGTTGCCCCCTGTAGGTCCACCTCCTCCACCCCCCTCCCCCACCCACCTTTAGCCACATCATTCCTGCCTAAGGGAAAGAGCCCAGGCCAGGGCAGCTGCCTGGGGGGGTCAGGGAAGGGGAGAGAGGGAGCCAACCTCACCCAGGTCCTGGGAAGTCCCAGTTAGCATCGGGTGGACTGCCCTTGCCTGGGTGTTGCTCTGCCCGGCCCACAGATGACTCAGCCAGCAAGGAGGAGACACCTGGGCCAGCAAAGGAGGGCAGCCTGGGCCAGCAAGGGGGAGATGCCCGGGCCAGCGAGGGGAGCAGCCCGGGTCAGCAAGGGGAGGCCCCTCGAGGTCCCACAGCCGGGAAGCTGGTAGGTATCTGAGGGTTTTCAGTGGGATTGGGGGAGGCCTAAAGGGGACCCAGCTGGATAAAGAATTCCAGGTCAGGCCAGGCACAGTGGCTTACGCCTGTAATGCCAGGACTTTGGGAGGCTGAGGTGGGCAGAGCACCTGAGGTCAAGAGTTCCAGACCAACCTGGCCAACATGGTGAGACCCCCGTCAAACAAAAAATTAGGCAGGCGTGGTGGGCACTTGTAATCCCAAGCTACTTGGGAGGCTGAGGCAGGAGTTACTTGAACCCAGGAGGTGAAGATTTCAGTGAGCTGAGACTGTGCCACTGGACTGCAGCCTGGTGACAGAACGAGACTCTGTCCCCTCAAAATAAACAAATTAATTAATTAAATAAAATACCAATCATGATTTCTCACGAGCAGTTCTTCAGGCAGCCTCAGTGTGGCGTCAGCCAGGGTCACTCATGTGACTTCATTGCTCTGGGAGCTGAGTGTGGGAATGCCTGAGGTCTCTCTCACCACGTGGCCTCATCCTCTGAGGCATCTCCCACAGGACAGCCTGGATTCCTCCCAGTGTGGCCACTGGATTACAAGGCAGAGGGGTAGGATGCTGCCAGTGTTCTCATAAGGACTCAGCCTGGAGGTCTGGGAACACCACGTCTGCCAGCGCCATTGATCAAAGCAAGTGGTGAGGCCGGCCCAATTCCAGGGTAGGGGAAACAGACTCCACCTCTTCCAGGGGCACCTGTCTATGTGCTTGGATTAGAGGAATTGCTGACAGTGGTATTTGAAGATGGCCGAATGTGCCCAGGTGCCCAGTTCTGAACCCTCTTCATCCTGCTTCACGCAGTAAACCCCTTTCTGCTTCACCTCACCCCGGCTCATTTATTCATCCCATAAAATCTGGATTCCCCTCTCTCCGCTGCTGGACCAGCACTCTCCGGTGACTTCCCGTGGGCTGATATAACGGCCACCTTCCGTTTTCACCTCCTTCCTCTACCCGTCAGCTCTGAAGCCACTGACCACGCCTTCCAGAAATGGGCTCCTTCCCCCTCCCTCCCTCTGTTTCTTCCTCCCTCCCTCCCTCTCTCTTTCTTTCTTTGTTTTATGATGGAGTCTTGCTCTGTGGCCCAGGCTGACTGCAACCTCCTCCTCCTAGGTTCAAGCAATTCTCCTGCCTCAGCTTCCCAAGTAGCTGGGATTACAGGTGCCCACCACCATGCCTGGCTAATTCTTGTATTTTTTTTTCTCCATGTTGGCCAGGCTGGTCTCGAACTCCTGACCTCATGATCTGCCTGCCTCGGTCTCCCAGAGTGCTGGGATTCCCACTGGAACTGGGCTCCTCCCGCTGGGATCTCTCCCCCAACTCCTCTTCTGTCCTTTTTATTGGCTCCTCTTCTTCTGCCAGTCCCTTAGCTGTCAAATGTCTGTTTCCAGCTGCAACTTCTCTGTTCCACAGACATCTCAACCCTATTCCAAAACACTTCTCCCCGGCTCCCCACCTGGGTGAACGAGATGAGTAAATGAGCAAAGCCATCACTGACCTAGTTGGTCCAGCCAAAAACCCATGACCCGTCCCACGTGCCTGCCACCGTCCCTGTAGCTAACTCAGAGGGGATATTTTACTCCTGGAATCAAAACGTGGGGTGTGAAGAACAAAAGTTAGGTGGAATCTCGGCGTCCTCTTCTGGTCAGAAAGTGGAACTCCAGGCTTGGTGAATTTTCTCACACCTGTCATCCCATCACTTTGGGAGGCCACAGCGGGCAGATCACCTGAGATTAGGAATTCAAGACCTTGGTGAAACCCATCGTTACTGAAAATACAGAAGTTAGACAGGCGTGGTGGTGGGTGCCTGCAATTTCAGCTACTCGGGAGGCTGAGGCAGGCGAACCACCTGAACCCAGGAGGCGGAGGTTGCAGTGAGCCCAGATCCCACCACTGCACTCCAGCCTGGGTGACAAAGCAAGACTCTGTCTTCTCAAAAAAGAAAAAGAAAAGAAAATCGAAACTTCATCTTAAAAAACAAAACAAAACACCACCCCCAAAAATCATGAAAAATCAAAAAACAACTGGAGAGAGAAAATAATAGCTAGTGGCTAGGGCCCTGCTGCTTGGTGCTGTCTGCCTGCGGCTGTCCGCTGCAAATATTGGAGTTTTATCTCTTCTCATTTGTGCTGGGAGAGGAGGTTGCTCTGTTGCCCTGGTCAGGTCCCTCCTGACGTCTCTCTGGGGATCTCCAAATCTTCATCACTTAGCCACCCATAGTTGCTCACTGCACATCACCCGTGATGGAGGAAAAATTGAGGCCACCAGGTGTGAACCCTCAGCTTCTTGCCGGGGCGCACAGAGAGATCTGTCTGCACCCACTTGCATGTCCTCCCCTCCTGCTGTCTGAAGATAACCCCTGCTGTGGGGGTGAGGGTGGGGGCAGGAGTATCTACTCCCGTCTTCACAGAAGGTGGGCTTTGAGCCACTAGCTATTATTCTGTCTCTCCATTTGTTTTTTGATTTTTCATGATTTTTGGAGGGTGGTGTTTTGTTTTGTTTTTTAAGACGAAGTTTCCCTCCTGTTGCCACAGCTGGAGTGCAATGGCATGATCTCTGCTCACCGCAACCTTCACCTCCAGGGTTCAAGCGATTCTCCTGCCTCAGCCTCCTGAGGAGCTGGGATTACAGGCGCACACCATGCCCAGCTAAAGGTTTTTTTTTTTTTTTGAGACAGGATCTCACTCTATGTCACCCAGGCTGGGGCAGTGGCACAATCACAGCTCACTGCAGCCTTGACCTCCTGGACCCAAGAAGTCCTCCCACCTCAGCCTCCCAAGTAGCTGGGACCACAGGCATGTGCCACCACACCTAGCTAATTTTTGCATTTTTTTGTAGAGATGGGGTTTCACCATGTTGCTCAGGCTGGTCTCCAACTCCTGGGCTCAAGTGATCCTCCCACCTTGGCCTCCCAAAGTGCTGGGATTACAGGCATAAGCCACTGCACCTTGTCCATTTTCTATATTGTAGTGAACTTTATTTTTTAGAATAATTTTAGATGTACAGAAAAATTAGGCCGAGTGCAGCAGCTCACACCTGTAATCCCAGGACTTTGGTAGGCCGAGGAGGGTGGATCACTTGAGGTCAGGAGTTTGAGACCAGCCTGGCCAACATGGTGAAACCTCGTCTCTACTAAAAATACAAAAATTAATTGGGCATGGTGGCAGGTGCCTATAATCCCAGCTACTTGGGAGGCTGAGGCAGGAGAATAACTTGAACCTGGAAGGCAGAGGTTCCAGTCAGTGGAGATGCATCATTGTACTCCAGCCTAGGCAACGAGAGTGAAACTTTGTCTCAAAAAAAAGAAAAAGAAAGAAAAAGAAAGAAAAAAGATGTACAGAAAAATTGAGAAGCTAATACCGAGTCCTCCATATACCCTTACCCCATTTCCCTTGCTACTAACCTGCCACATTGCTATAGTACATTTATTACAATTACTGAATCAATATTGACACATCATCATTATTAAGAGACCCTGTCTCCACAAAAAATTTAAAAATTAGCTGGGGGTGGTGGTGTGCACTTGTCCCAGCTACTCAGGAGGCTGAGGTGGGGGGATCGCTTAAGCCGAAGAGTTTGAGTGAGGTTTCAGTGAGTGAAGATCGCGTGACTGCATTCTGGCCTGGGCAACAAAGCGACACCCAGGCTCTACAAGGTAAAAATGAAAAAGGAGCTTCAGGCCTACGAGGAATCAGAAAAATTCCCCCACATGCATGAAATTGAGACAAGGGAAGATGATCAAAGAGATGAGAACCGCCTCCAAGCTAGGAGCCCGGCAGGTGAGGGCAAGGAGAGGGGAAGTGCAGGCAGCCCAGGGAGCTTGGCGAGGGCAGGACTCCTGAGCACGGGGCCCCAGCCTTTGTCCCCAGCCTCTCACGAAGCCGATGCGCCCCCTGCTCTGTGGTCTCCAGCTCTCACCCTCGAAGCTGCTGCAGTGATCCCCCAAGAGGGAAGCCACAAAGGAAACTTCTCCCACCCACCTCCACCCATCAGGAGCCAACCAGCTGCTGTGGTTTCCACGCCTGCTTGTTTTCTTGGTGTCCACTGCACCCAGCCCGTTCTGTCCCCAAAGTGACCTCTTTTGGCTGGGTGCGGTGGCTCACGCCTGTCATCCCAGCACTTTGGGAAGCCGAGGCAGGTGGATCACCTGAGGTCAAGAGTTAGAGACCAGCCTGGCCAATATGGTGAAACCCTGTCTCTACTGAAAATACAAAAATTAGCCAGGCATGGTGGAGCGCCTGTAGTCCCAACTACTGGGGAGGCTGGGGCAGGAGAATCGCTTGAATCTGGGAAGTGGAGGTTGCAGTGAGCCAAGATTACGCCACTGCACTCCAGCCTGGGAGACAGAGTGAGACTCCATCTCAAAAAAAAAAAAAAAAAGTCCCTTTTCTGTTGGAGAGTCACCACCCCTTTGTCCCCAGCACTTTGCATGGGATCAGCTTAAGCCCGTGAGAGGATCTCACCTTGGCCACAGCACGTGGTTCAGGTATGGGCAGTTGCCAGCCGGAGTCAGTAAGATGCCCAGCAATGTTTGCTGGAGCTGCCAGGAATAAAATACCTCCTTCTTCTTGTCAGGAAATTGCCTGAATAGACTCGCCCCTGCTGGACGTCTCTGAGCATAGCTCCAGCTCAGGAGAATGGCCGCCTCTATCCGGCCACCATGAAGACAGGGATCAGCCTGTGAATGAAGCTATTAGCACCAAGAAGAGAGCCGGGAAATGTGGTAAGAGAAACCAGGTTCCTGGTCACATCGTTTGAGTACTAGATGATCTATCCCCAAACCGTTCGGTCATGCAAGCGAAAACACTAAAGCCGTGTATATGCCTGTTCCTTTAGCTGTTGTTTGCAGCGTGAGGAGTCATAAGGAACACGATGCTCTGAGTCCATTTCATGGGTAGATCTTGATAGTAGGCTCGGTCTTTTTTTGTTCTTTCTTTCTGCCGCCCCCCCCCCCCAAGGTGGAGTCCTTCTCTGTTGCCCAGGCTGAAATGCAGCGATGTGATCTCGGCTCAGTGCAACCTCCGCATCTCGGGTTTAAGTGATTCTCCTGCCTCAGCCTCTTGAGTAGCTGGGATTACAGGTATGTGCAACCACACCTGGCTAATTTTTGTGCTTTTAGTAGAGACGGGGGTTTCTCCATGTTGGCCAGGCTGGTCTTGAACTCCTGACCTCAAGTGATCCACTGCCTCAGCATCCCAAAGTGCTGGGATCACAGGCATGAGCCACTGTGCCTGGCCTTTCTTTCTTTTTTGCGACAGGATCTGACTCTGTCACCCAGGCTAGAATGCAATGGTGTGATCACAGCTCACTGTCACCTCTGCTTCCTAGGCTCAAGCAATTCCCCCACCTCAGCCTCATGAGTAGCTGGGATTACAGGTGCGTGCCACCATGCCTGGCTAATGTTTGTATTTTTTGTAAATACAGGGCTGAGGAAGATGGCGCTGTGAGAACAACCCAGGATTGGAGCTCTCCTTGAATCCACAGAGAGGTGAGTTGGAGCTGCATTTCCAGATTGATCTTTGTTGCCCACAGAACGGGGAAATTCCCAAGTATAAAGGAGACACGGGACGCCAGGCAGTACCTCTGCCTGGTGAAGCCGGCAGCTGGGGTGGCGGCGGCCAGCCCTACCCAGCACTTCCCACAGGGCGCCCTTGTCCGGGTGCCCTGTTGAACCGGCAACCTGAGACTTGAGAGGGCTGGACTTGAGACTGAACGAGACTTGGACAGTGGGCCAGCCCAGGGGATTGCAGGGACAGAGCGTCTGGGGTAGCCCAGTGGGATGAACAAAACCGCGATTTCAAACGATCCCCATGCAGGCGGTCCGAGACGCTCTGTGGGGGAGGGGCGTCCACCATTACCGAGGCAACCCGCCCCAACTGAGATACACGCCCACTGCTGATGCAGCCAGCCATTGCCGAGGCAACCCGCTACAACAGAGAGACTCCGCGGCAGGGCATGGCGGAGACCACAGCAGAACAGCAGAGCCTGCAGCACAACAGCAGGGCGGAGCCTCAGCAGGCAAACAGTGGCTAGTCTGCCTCCTAGCTGGGCAGGACACCTCAACCGACATCCAAAAATAAAGCCCGAACCCCCCACCACAGAGCATTTGAGAAAAAAAGGGTTTTTTTTAATGAGCTCTGCTGCAGCAGAATCAAACATAGCAGCCTAACAGCCCTGAATGAACAACAGAGCTCACAGCTCAGCAATTGAGCTCCTATAAAGTACAAAATGTCTCCTCAAGCAGCTCCCTGACCCCTCTATATCCAAAAGACTGACATTTGGCAGGCATCATCCTGGGACAAAGATAGCAGAAAGAGAAACTGGTAGCATCCCTCACTGTGCCACAGCTGCTAGAGGTGCACCCAGACAAGCAGGGCCTGGAGTGGACCTCAGCAGTCGTACAGTAAAGGGGCTAGACTGGTAGAAGGAAAACCAAGTAACAGAAATACTTCATCATCAACAATCTGGGTGTCCACTCAGAGACCCAATCAAAAAGTCAGCAACTAAGCAGACGACAAGCGGATAAATCCACAAAGATGGGAAGAAACCAGCGAAAAAAGGAGGAAAACACCCAAAACCAGAACACCTCGCCTCCTAGAAAGGACCAAAACTCCTCACCAGCAAGGGAAAAAAGCTGGACAGAGAATGACTGTGACAAAATGACGGAATTAGACTTCAGAAGGTGGATAATGAGAAACTTTTGTGAGCTAAAAGAACATGTATTAAATCAATGCAAAGAAACTAAGGAACTTGAAAAAAGATATGAGCAAATGATAACAAGCATGGATAACTTAGAGAGGAATATGAATGAATTAAAAGAGCTGAAAAACACAATACGAGAACTTCGCGAAGCATGCACAAGTTTCAATAGCCGAATTGACCAAGCAGAAGATAGAATATCTGAAGTCGAAGACCAACTCAATGAAATAAAACAAGAAACCAACATTAGAGAAAAAAGCACAAAAAGGAATGAACAAAGTCTCCAAAAAATGTGGGACTACGTGAAAAGACCTAACCTACGTTTGATAGGTGTACCAGAAGGGGACGAAGAGAATGAATCCAAGCTGGAAAATACTCTTCAGGACATCATCCAGGAAAATTTCCCCCACCTAGCAAGACAGGCCAACACTCAAATGCAGGAAATACAGAGAACACCACAAAGATATTCCTCAAGAAGAGCAACCCCAAGGCACATAATTGTCAGATTCAACAAGGTTGAAATAAAGGAAAAAATACTAAGGGCAGCCAGAGAGAAAGGTCGGGTCACCCACAAAGGGAAGCCCATCAGACTCACAGCAGATCTCTCGGCAGAAACACTACAAGCCAGAAGAGAGTGGGGGCCAATATTCAACATTCTTAAAGAAAAGAACTTTCAACCCAGAATCTCATATCCAGCCAAACTGAGCTTCAGAAGTGAAGGAAAAATAAAATCCTTTGCGAACAAGCAAGTACTCAGAGATTTTGTCACCACCAGGCCTGCTTTACAAGAGCTCCTGAAAGAGGCACTAAACATAGAAAGGAACAACCAGTACCAGCCAATCCAAAATCACACTAAATGCTAAAGAACATCAACATAATGAAGAATCTACAAAAACTAACAGGCAAAACAGCCACTTAGCATCAAAATGGCAGTATCAAATTCACACATAACATTATTAACCCTAAATGTAAATGGACTAAATGCACCAATCAAAAGACACAGACTGGCAAATTGGATAAAAAGCCAAAACCCATCAGTGTGCTGTATCCAGGAAACCCATCTCACATGCAAGGATACACAAAGGCTCAAAATAAAGGGATGGAGGAAGATTTACCAAGCTAATGGAAAGCAAAAAAAAGCAGGAGTTGCAATTCTCATCTCTGATAAAATAGACTTTAAAGCAACAAAGATCAAAAGAGACAAAGAAGGCCATTACATAATGGTAAAAGGATCGATACAACAAGAAGAGCTAACGATCCTGAACATATATGGACCCAATGCAGGAGCACCCAGATACATAAGGCAAGTTCTTAATGACTTACAAAGAGACTTAGACTCCCACACAATAATAGTGGGAGACTTTAACACTCCACTGTCAATATTAGACAGATCAACCAGACAGAAAATCAACAAGGATATCCAGGGCTTGAACTCAGACCTGGAGCAAGCAAACCTGATAGACATTTACAGAACTCTCCACCCCAAATCCACAGAATACACATTCTTCTCAGCACCACATCACACCTACTCTAAAATTGACCACATAATTGGATGTAAAGCACTGCTCAACAAATGCAAAACAACTGAAATCATAACAAACAGCCTCTCAGACCATAGTGCAATCAAGTTAGAACTCAGAATACAGAAACCAACACAGAACCGCACAGCTTCATGGAAACTGAACAACTGGCTCTTGAATGTTGACTGGGTAAACAGTGAAATGAAGACAGAAATGAAGAAGTTCTTTGAAACCAATGAGAACGAAGACACAACATGCCAGAACCTCTGGGACACATTTAAAGCAGTCACTAGAGGAAAGTATATAGCAATAAGTGCCCATATGAGGAGAATGGAGAGATCCAAAATTGACACCCTATCGTCAAAATTGAAAGAGCTAGAGAAGCAAGATCAAAAAAACTCAAAACCCAGCAGAAGACAAGAAATAACTAAGATCAGAGCTGAACTGAAGGAGATTGAGACACGAAAAACCCTCCAAAAAAATCAATAAATCCAAGAGCTGGTTTTTTGAAAAGGTCAACAAAATACAGAGACCACTAGCCAGATTGATTAAAAAGAAAAGAGAGAACAACCAAGTAGATGCAATAAAAAATGATAAAGGGGAAATCACCACAGACTCCACAGAAATTCAAACCATCATCAGAGAATATTACAAACAACTCTATGCACATAAACTAGTAAACCTGGAAGAAATGGATAAATTCCTGGACTCCTGTGTCCTCCCAAGCCTAAACCAGGAGGAAGCTGAAACTATGAATAGACCAATAACAAGGTCAGAAGTTGAGGCAGCAATTAAGAGCCTACCACACAAAAAAAGTCCAGGTCCAGAGGGGTTCACAGCCTAATTCTACCAGACGCACAAAGAGGAGCTGGTACCATTCCTTCTAAAACTATTCCAAATAATCCAAAAAGAGGGAATTCTTCCCAAATCATTCGATGAGACCAACATCATCCTGATACCAAAACCCGGCAGAGACCCAACAAGAAAAGAAAACTTCAGGCCAATATCCATGATGAACATAGATGCAAAAATCTTCAATAAAATATTGTCAAGCCGATTGCAACAGCAAATCAAAAAACTTATTCATCACGATCAAGTAGGATTCATCCTGGGGATGCAAGGCTGGTTCAACGTACGCAAGTCTATAAACGTAATTCACCACATAAACAGAACCAAAAACAAAAACCACATGATTATCTCAATTGATGCAGAGAAGGCATTTGACAAAATACAACAGCCCTTTATGCTAAAAACCCTCAATAAACTCGGTATCTACGGAATGTATCTCAGAGTAATAAAAGCTATTTATGACAAACCAACAGCCAATATCATACTGAATGGGCAAAAAGTGGAAGCATTCCCTTTGAAATCCGGCACTAGACAAGGATGCCCTCTCTCACCACTCCTATTCAATATAGTACTGGAAGTTCTAGCCAGAGCAATCAGGCAAGAAAAAGAAATAAAGGGTATTCAAATAGGAAAGGTGGAAGCCAAATTGTCTCTATTTGCAGACGACATGATAGTATACCTAGAAGACCCCATCGCCTCAGCCCAAAAACTCCTGAAACTGATAAGCAACTTCAGCAAAGTCTCAGGATATAAAATCAATGTGCAAAAATCACAAGCATTCGTCTACACCAATAACAGACTTAAAGAAAGCCAAATCAAGAACGAACTGCCATTCACAATTGCTACAAAAAGAATAAAATACCTTGGAATACAACTCACAAGGAACGTAAGGGACCTCTTCAAGGAGAACTACAAGCCACTGCTCAATGAAATCAGAGAGGACACAAACAGATGGAGAAACATTCCATGTTCATGATGGAATTAATATCGTGAAAATGGCTATACTGCCCAAAGTAATTTACAGAATCAGTGCTATACCCATCAAGCTACCATTGACTTTCTTCACAGAACTGGAAAAAACCACCATGAACTTCATATGGAACCAAAAGAGAGCCCGCATAGCCAAGTCAATTCTAAGCAAAAAGAACACAGCGGGGGGCATCACACTACCGGATTTCAAACTATACTACAAGGCTACAGTAATCAAAACAGCATGGTACTGGTACCAAAACAGAGATATAGACCAATGGAACAAAACAGAGGCACCGGAGGCAACACAACATATCTACAACTATACAATCTTTGATAAACCTGACAAAAACAAGCAATGGGGAATGGATTCCCTGTTCAACAAATGGTGTTGGGAAAACTGGCTAGCCATGTGCAGAAAGCAGAAACTGGACCCCTTCCTGACACCTTACACCAAAATTAACTCCAGATGGATTAAAGACTTAAACATAAGACCTGGCACGATAAAAACCCTAGAAGGAAATCTAGGCAAAATTATCCAGGACATAGGAGTAAGCAAGGACTTCATGAACAAAACACCAAAAGCATTGGCAACAAAAGCCAAAATAGACAAATGGGACCTAATCAAACTCCACAGCTTCTGCACGGCAAAAGAAACAGTCACTAGAGTGAATCAGCAACCAACAGAATGGGAAAAAATTTTTGCAGTTTACCCATCTGACAAAGGGCTGATATCCAGAATTTACAAATAACTCAAACAGATTTACAAGAAAAAGACAGACAAGCCCATTCAAAAGTGGGCAAAGGATATGAACAGACACTTTACAAAAGAAGACATATATGAGGCCAACAATCATATGAAAAAATGCTCATCGTCACTGGGTCATCAGAGAGATGCAAATCAAAACCACATTGAGATACCATCTCACGCCAGTTAGAATGGCGATCATTAAAAAAATCTGGAGACAACAGATGCTGGAGAGGATGTGGAGAAAAAGGAACACTTTTACACTGTTGGTGGGAGTGTAAATTAGTCCAACCATTGTGGAAGACAGTGTGGCGATTCCTCAAGGCCTTAGAAATAGAAATTCCATTTGACCCAGCAATCCCATTACTGGGTATATACCCAAAGGACTATAAATCATTCTACTATAAGGACACATGGACACGAATGTTCATTGCAGCACTGTTTACAATAGCCAAGACCTGGAATCAACCCAAATGCCCATTGATGATAGACTGGATTGGAAAAATGTGGCACATATACACCATGGAATATTATGCAGCAATCAGAAATGATGAGTTCGTGTCGTTTGTAGGGACATGGATGAATCTGGAGAACATCATTCTCAGCAAACTGACACAAGAACAGAAAATGAAACACCGCATATTCTCACTCATAGGCGGGTGATGAAAAATGAGAACACATGGACACAGAAAGGGGAGTACTAAACACTGGGGTCTATTGGGGGAAAAGGGGAGGGCCAGTGGGACGGGGAGGTGGGGAGGGATAGCCTGGGGAGAAACGCCAAATGTGGGTGAAGGGGTGAGAGCAAACAGAACACACTGCCATGTGTGTTCCTATGCAACTGTATTGCATGCTCTGCACATGTACCCCAAAACCTAAAATGCAATAAAAAAAACAAGGAAAAAAAAAATACAGGGCTCAGCATGTTGTCCAGGCTGGTCTCATGTAGGGTCCGATGAGTCCTTCCCTGCTGGTGCAGAGACGAGAAACTGGAAATAAAGACACAAGACACAGAATGGAGAAAAGAGAGTTTGGGCCTGGGGTTCCAGTTCTACCAAAGTGCGGAGACCAGCAGTGGCCCCGAGAGCCAGGACGCTCTGACTTTTACTGAGTACAAAGCAGGGGAACGGCAGGTAGGCTGAGATAATGGTGGTCAGTGATAGGGTCAGGTAAGTCACGTGTCTTGGAGACAGGAGTTCAGGATTTTCTTTTTTAAAACTTATTATTATTATTTGTTAAAGAGACGGGGTCTCACTATATTGCCCAGGCTGGAGTAGTGGCTATTCACAGGCGCAATCCCACTACTGATCAGCACGGGAGTTCTGACCTGGGCTGGTTCACCCCTCCTTAGGCAACCCGGTTGTCCTGCGCTCCTGGGAGGTCACCATATTGATGCCGAACTTAGTGTGGACACCTGATCGGCATAGTGCACTACAGCCCAGAACTCGTGGGCTCAAGAGATCCTCCAGCCTCAGCCTCCGGAGTAGCTGGGAATACAGACACGTGTCACCGCACCTGGCTGGAGTTCAGGATTTTCAAGAAGCCGAGGTGAAGAGAAAACCTAAGGCGTCAGCACTTTTTTCATACTTGTCAAGAAATAGCAAGGTCACTAAGATTTCTGTGACTATTGCTAATTCTCATCTTCCATGAAAAAGAGAAACCAGGTGCAGAAGCAGAACTTGAAAGTAGCCACAGAACGTGACCGCTGAAGGGCAGCACCACAGGGAGACAAGTCACTGGGTGTCTGTGGGCCTCTGACAGCCACAGGCCTGCTGCAAGAGCTGGGGGGAGAGGAGTTTTCTAACTCCTCTGGGGAAGGAGACCCCCTCAGCCATCTTGGACGTCTCCTTCCCTAGCTGGCTAAACAGCGGGGCTTTCCCAGTGCTGACACTGCCGCACAGCCGAGGCACCCTCCAGCAGCCCTTATGCGGGCGTCACAGAGGGCTTAGAGCATCTTGCCTTAGGGTCACCTCTTTTCCAATGCCACTTCAGTCCCATACTTCCTGACCTGAGACTTATTAGTAAGATTAGAGATTATATGATTGTATATATGTATATATTTGTGATTACATGTGAATAGCTATGTGATTATTTATGATTATATACAGGAATAATTAAGTATATTCTAATTCTTTTCTAACTCTAAATTTATATGAGAATATGCTGAGGCCTCAGACCCTTGCCTCAGCTCTTTCAGGGTCTCCTCCCCACAGTCTCGAACTCCTGGGCTCAAGCAATCCACTCACTTAGGCCTCCCAAAGTGCTGGGATCGCAGGCCTGAGCCACCACGTGCCCCTGACCACAGCCTTGATCTTTATAAGGACCACAAGGTGCTGGGAAGACACAGAGATAAACAAGATGGAATTCAGTCCTTGATGAGCCCCTTCTGAGTCACAAGAAGGAAGAGTGGCTTGAACTTGAACTCTGCCTCTTCTGAAATGCAAATATCCCCAGTTAGTGATGACACAGACTCTAACATCAGTCAACACACTCATCCTTGGCAGCCCCGATGTGAAAGCCCAGCTCAGGTCACTGCTGGAGAGGCTGCTGATGCCAAAAACTGGCATTGGATACTTTTGCGCTTAAGATTTGGGATGAGTAAGTCAGTGTGTTCCTCAGTGAAATAGCAGCCTTTGAAAACCCAAATCCCACATCAACAAATGGGATTAGCAAAGCTTTATTTTATTTTATTATTATTTTTTCGCTCCTGTTGCCCAGGCTGGAGCACAATGGTACAATCTCGGCTCACTGCAACCTCCGCCTTCTGGGTTCAAGCAATTCTCCTGCCTCAGCCTCCAGAGTAGCTGGGATTACAGGCATGCGCCACCATGCCCAGCTAATTTTGTATTTTTAGTAGAGATGGGGTTTCTCCATGTTGGTCAGGCTGGTCTTGAACTCCTGACCTCAGGTGATCCACCCACCTTAGCCTCCCAACGTGCTGGGATTACAGGCATGAGCCCTCATGCCCGGTCAAAACGGAATCTTTTTTTTTTTTTTTTTTTTACCCCATCACTACTAAAAATACAAAAATTAACCTGGTGTGGTGGTAGGCACCTGTAATCCCAGCTACTGGGAGGCTGAGACAGAGGCAGGAGAATCACTTGAACCTGGGAGGTGGAGATTGCAGTGAGCACCACTGCACTCCAGCCTGGGTGACAGAGCGAGACTCCATCAAACAGAAAAGAGAAAATAAAACAGAGGAGAGGAAGGGAGGGGAGGGGAGAGAAAAGGAGGGGAGGAAATTATGGATTTTTTGGATGTAAAAGTTCAAATCCCAGCTCTGCACCTAAGGCAGCTGTGCCTCAGTTTTCTTACTTATTAAATGACAATTATAACACATACCCTAAAGATTGTGTTGAGGATTAAATGAGCTAGTATCTTTTTAAATATTTTATTTTATTTTTTATTATTATGCTTTAAGTTCTGGGGTACATGTGCAGATTGTGCAGGTTTGTTACATAGGTATACAAGTGCCATGGTGGTGGTTTGCTGCATCCATCGCCCCCATCATCTACATTAGGTATTTCCCCTAATGCTATACCTTCCCAATCCCCCCACCCCCTGCTATTCCTCCCCTAGCCCCCCAACCACCAGGCCCCCTGTGTGATGTTCCCCTCCCTGTGTCCAGGTGAAAAACGGAATCTTTATAGAGGTAATCAAGTTAAAATGAGGGCCTTGAGGTTGGGTCCTAATCATACATAACTGGTGTCCTTCTACAAAGGGGAAATTTGGACACAACGACAGACACATGCAGAGGGAAGACAGCGTGAGGACGCGTGACTGCAGAGACATATCTACCACCAGGAGACACTTAGGATTGGTGGACATCCCAGAAGCTGAAAGGGGTCACACAGGGGTCTCCCCGGAGCTGGCAAAGAAAGCAGCCTTGCCAATGCAAGTTGATTTTGAACTTGTAGCTTCCAGATCTGTGAGTGAAAAAATACCAGGTGTTTTAAGCAACCCAGTGTTGGGGTGGCTTCGTGACAGCAGCCCTAGAAAATGAACCCACAGCCACCTGCTCAGCCACTGAGCGTCTAACACATACGTAGTGCTGGCTGTGCCCCAAGCACTGCATCTGCAGGGTGGACAGGACTGGCCTGGCTTCCAAGAAGTGAATATTCTTTTGGTAAAAATCAATACAAATGTTTAACAACACTTCTTTGGACTTACTAGGAAAGGCAAACAAACAAAAAAAATGTTTAATGAAATAATAAACGATGGCCGGGCACAGTGGCTCACGCCTATAATCCCAGCACTTTGGAAGGCTGAGGCGGGTGGACCACCTGAGGTCAGAAGTTCGAAACAGCCTGTCCAACATGGCGATACCTGCTCTCCATTAATAATATAAAAATTAGCCGGCTGTGGTAGCACATGCCTGTAATCCCAGCTACTCGGGAGGCTGAGGCAGGAGAATCACTTGAACCTGGGAGGTGGAGTTTGCAGTAAGCTAAGATCACACCACAGCACTCCTGCCTGGGTAACAGAGCCAGACTTTGTCTAAAAAAAAAAGTCAATATAAATGTGAGAAAAGTAGTCAGTACAGAGGCAGGCAGGATGCGCTGAACAGAAAGCCCCATTGAGTCTGGGTGATCAGGGACAGCTTCCTCGAGGAAGTGGCTTCTAAGTGGAAGCCTGAGGAATGGAGAGGCAGGGAAAGGCTTCCTGACAAGGGCAGGCCATGTGCAAGGTGAAGTACTCAGGAGCAGGAGGTGGGAGGACTGTATGAGGCCAGGACTTTGAGACCAGCTTGGGCAACATAGCGAGACCCTGCCCTACACAATATTTAAAAACAGCCCGGGGATGGTGGCTCATGCCTGTAATCCCAGCACTTTGGGAGGCCACGGTGGGTGGATCACCTAAGGTCAGGAGTTCGAGACCATCCTGGTCAACCTGGTGAAATCCAGTCTCTACTAAAAATACAAAAGTTAGCTGGGCATAGTGGCACACACCTGCAATCCTAGCTACTTGAGAGGCAAGTGTATCACTTGAACCTGGGAGGCAGAGGTTGCAGTGAGTGGAGATTGCACCACTGCACTCCAGCCTTGGCAATCAAGCAAGATTCTGTCTCAAAAAAAAAAAAAAAAAAAAACCAAAAAAACAAGAAAACAGGCCAGGTGCAGTAGCTCATGTCTGTAATCCCAGCACTTTGGGAGGCTGAGGCAGGTATATCACAAGGTCAAGAGTTCGAGACCAGCCTGGCCAATACGGCTAAACCCCGTCTTTACTAAAAATACAAAAATTAGCCAGGCGTGGTGGTGCATGCCTGTTGTCCTAGCTGCTTGGGAGGCTGAGGCAGGATAATCGCTTGAACCTGGAAGGTGGAGGTTGCGGTGAGCCGAGATCGCGTCTGGGTGACAAAGACGCCATCTCAAAAAAATAAAAACAAAAAAAAGGATGGGAACTGTGCTCACAGGAGGCTGTTGGGATTTATGACATCAAGGCAGAGGGATGAGGCTGAGGTCCTCGGGTGGCAATCCTCCCTGGGGCTGCAGACAGGTCTGCATGTGGGAGCTGTGGGTCCTCCTGGGGTCTCAGCCAGTGGTCAGCTTTCCTACCTCCATGGGAGTTCCTTGCCGCTCTGCATCGTTTTCTCTCGCCTTCCTGCCAGGACTTCAGGAAGGGGTGGGTATTTGAGGCCTCCTCCCACGGAGCACAAGGGTTCCTGTACAGCAGCTGGGCAGCACTCTCAGCAGACAGGTGTGAGTTGCGGCTAGGGGGAGGTTCCAGAACACAGGCTATGTCTAACCTGGCACAGATGCCCGATTCCCAGCCCAGGGAGAGGTGTGGGAGGTGGGAAACAATCTTGCTTTCATTGTTTATTATTTGTTTACTTACTTATTTACTTATTTATTTAGAGACAGCGTCTCACTCCGTGGCACAGGCTGGAGTGCAATGGTGCAATCTCCACTCACTGCAACCTTACCTCCAGGATTCAAGAGATTCTCGGCTGGGCGCAGTGGCTCATGCCTGTAATCCCAGCACTTTGGGAGGCCGAGGCAGGTGTATCACCTGAGGTCAGGAGTTTCAGCCTGGCCAACATGGTGAAACCCTCTCTCTATTAAAAAAACAATTAGCTGGGCATGGCAGTGCACACCTGTAATCCCAGCTACTTGTGAGGCTGAGGCAGGAGAATTGCTTGAACCCAGAGGTGGAGGTTGCAGTGAGCCAAGATTGTGCCATTGCTCTCCAGCCTGGGCCACAGAGTGAGACTCTGTCTCCACAAAAAAAGAGATTCTTCTGCCTCAGCCTCCCGAGTAGCTGGGATTACAGGCTTCTGCCACCATCCCCAGCTAAGTTTTGTGTTTTTAGCAGAGATGGGGTTTCACCATCTCAAACACCTAACCTCAGGTGATGCTCCCACCTCGGCCTCCCGAAGTGCTGGGATGACAGGTGTGAGCCACCACACCCGGCCCATCGTCTATTATTTTATTAAACATTTAGGATGCCAGATTCAGTGGGCACCTTCGCCTGGTTTCATTGCTAGTCTTCCTGTTCACAAATCCTTCTGCCTTGTTACTTCAGAAATAACATTCTCCCCCAGAGGCCACAGAGGGCCTCAGAGAAAATGAAATTGACCAAGTGTCAATGAGGGAGGGCAGGGAGGGGATACATGCTCATCCTGCTCCGTCAGCAGTGGGACTGGGTCCAGAAAGACGTTAGCCTCAGAAACGGCTCACTTATCCTCCCTGTAGTGTCTGCTCCAAATGGCTGAAAGAACGATTCCTCTGATCACGTGCGGCCCGTTGCTGGAAGGGGGTGAGCTGGGACCCAGCAGGCGTCTGAATTGCCCCGGACTCATTACCTTTATCTAGTGCAATATTTTAGTAGTAGGTTTTCGTTTGATTTCAAAGTGAGATGGTTGGGTCATTGTTTGTTAAATTATAGCTTTTAATTAACAGGTCTATTGAAATGAAAAGGCCGGGAGAGACGCACGCACACCCGCCGCTAAGGTTGTGTTTTGAATTTATCATTATTGCTGTTGAGAAAAGATAGCTCGGGACATTAAAGTCTTTTTTTTTTTTTTTTAAAGAAAATCTTCAAATTAAGTGCTGTTGCGGGAGAGGGGAGGGAGACACCAGTGAGCCTCCGGTAATGCCATCAGTATTATGACCCAGCCCCGGGTTCTTGTCTTTGCAGAGAAGAGAGAGAACAGATGGGTTTATAAAAAGTCATATACTTTCTCCTCAGGGTGGGAATCAGAGACTAAACAGTGGGTAGCCAAGACCGGCTGTGCTAGAGTTCTGCTCCGTTCCTAATTCCCCTGGAAGGTGGGGAGGATGGTGGAGGGGCGGGGGTTGGAGCTGGGGGCTGTGGTGGGGATGGATCAGCCTTGGTAGATTTGCCCTTTGGGGATTTAGTTTCTGTCTTTTGGAGGAATAGGAGGGGCTCATATTCTCTCTTTCTCTCTTTTTTGTTGAGACGGAGTCTCGCTCTTTCGCCCAGGCTGGAGTGCAATGGTGCAATCTCTGCTCACTGCAACCTCTGCCTCCCCGGTTCAAGTGATTCTCCTGCCTCAGCCTCCCGAGTAGCTGGGATTACAGGCTCGCACCACCATGCCCGGCTAAGTTTGTATTTTAGTAGAGACGGGGTTTTGGCCAGATGGGGTTTCACCATGTTGGCCAGGCTGGTCTTGAACTCCTGACTTCAGGTGGTCTGCTTCTCAAAGTGCTGGGATTACAGACATGAGCTTCAGCTTATTCTTTCCTGCGTGTACTGAGTATGTACGCTGTGTGAGGCACTGAGGAATCAGAGATCAAAAGTATAATCCCGGACCTCAAGGAGAGGACAACCCTGTGAACTTCAGGCATGAATTTGAGCAATAGAATTTCTAGCTTTCTTCAACCAACAGATCACAACAGTCACATGGCAGGTTTCATAGGGGCTGGACTGACAGTAGCCTTCTGAAATTCAACTGCTTATCTTGGCAGTGATCTTTTTTTCTTTTTTTTGAGACAGTTTTGCTCATATCGCTCAGGCTCGAGTGCAGTGGTACCATCTCAGCTGACTGCAACCTCCGCTTCGTGGGTTCAAGCAATTCTTCTGCCTCAGCCTGCTGAGTAGCTGGGATTACAGGCACCTGCCACCATACCCAGCTAAGTTTTCTATTTTTAATAGAGACAGGGTTTTGCCATGTTTGGCCAGGCTGATCTCAAACTCCTGACTTCAGGTCATCTGCCCACCTTGGCCTCCCAAAGTGCTAGGATGACAGGCATGAGCCACTGTGCTGAGCTTTTCTTTTTTTTTTTTTTTTTTTTTGAGACAAATTCTCACTCTTGTCCCCCAGGCTGGAGTGCAATGGCATCAGCTCACTGCAACCTCCACCTCCTGGGTTCAACTGATTCTCCCGCCAAGCCTCCCAAGTAGCTGGGATTATAGGCGCCTGCCACCATGCCTGGCTAATTTTTGTATTTTTCATAGAGACAGCATTTCACCGTGTTGGCCAGGCTGGTCTCGAACTCCTGACCTCAGATGACCCACCGCTTTGGCCTCTCAAAGTGCTGAGATGACAAGGGTGAGTCACCATGCCTGGCTGGCAGTGATCTTGATCCCCACCCTCTTTCTCAGGGTTCGGATGTGGTGGCGGGGGCGAGTTCTAATTCAGATGTCTTCCGCCTTCTATTATTGTGAAATCCCTTCCTTTGAAAACAGAACACCTTGCAAAGGTCACTTTTGACCAGAGGCTTTTTGGTTGTATGCTAGGGTTTCTCTGAGGGAATCTTTCCAGAAGGGGAGATGAGAAAATAGCCCATTAATAAATAGCATGCTGTTCTAAAGGAGAGAGGGGCTTTTGTGGTTATTGGGGAATTGTTTGTTTTGATTTTGCAAAATCTGAGTGTGGATCTGACTCCCGGCTCCCATCATGCTTCCATCCTTATGCTTAATAATCATATTGACTCTGCTCTAGGAGTGATCAAAGACAGGCAAGCCTGTCCCCTCAGGGGAGAGCAGCACAGATAAGAAGCCCAGAGACAGGAATGGTTTCCTGATGAGCAAATGTCAAATTTTATAGATGAGCTTTGTGGATGAGAGGAAGGGTTATCATTATAGCCTGAAGCAACTAGATCCACTGCTAGAGCCCTGATGGTTTGGGAAGTGATTTGAGGCACAGATTTTGGTCTCTGAAAAAGGCTGGAGCATGATATAAGTACAAGAAAAGGTTTTAAAACCTTGTTACTCCTGCAACAACAAAAGCCAAACATTAAATCTTTGTAATTTCACATTATTGAACATTTACTCTAACTGCATGTTTTTTTTATTTTTTAACCATGTAATCGCGCAGCTGCAGCTGTGTGCACTGGTGTGAATCAAATTCTGTCATTCACATACATTTCTCCCCTCCGGAGCCCCCAGCAAGGATCCTCATGAACACAATTAAAACCATGGCATTAGGCTGGCGAGGTTGCTCTGCCTGTAATCCCAGCTACTCCAGAGGCTGAGCTGGGAGAATTGCTTAAACCCAGGAGGAGGAGGTTGTGGTGAGCTGAGATCACGCCACTGCACTCCAGCCTGGGTGACAGAGCAAGATTCTGTCTCAAAAGAAAAAAAAGGAATTCTACCAAACCTTTCAAGAAAAGATAATACCAGGGCTATTTAATTAGTTCCAAACTATAGAAACAGAAGAAAAACTTCCAAAATCCTTTAAAAACATGAGCACAAGGCTGATAGAAATCCCAAGAAAGACTCGGCTAAAATACAAATGTAGAAATAGCTCAGTAATTACTATTAATGCAAAGAGTATAAATTCAGTATTAGTAAATAGAGTATCATATATTAATGTATGTTATATTTTATTTTATTTGAGACGCAGTTTCACTCTTGTTACCCAGGCTGGAGTGCACTGGTGAGATCT
The DNA here is from genome assembly GCF_049354715.1 of Callithrix jacchus. Taxonomy (NCBI): domain Eukaryota; kingdom Metazoa; phylum Chordata; class Mammalia; order Primates; family Cebidae; genus Callithrix; species Callithrix jacchus. Next base: position 63,165,837 of record NC_133506.1, read on the forward strand.
CAGCTCACTGCAACCTCCATCTCCCAGGTTCAAGCAATTCTCCTGCCTCAGCCTCCCGAGTAGCTTGGATTACAGGTGTGCGCCATCATACCTGGCTAAGTTTTTATATTTTTAATAGAGATGGGGTTTCACCATGTTGGCCAGCCTGGTCTTGAACTCCTGACCTCAGGGGATCCACCTGTTGGCCTCCCAAAGTGCTGGGATTGCAGGCATGAATCACTGCACCTGGCCTATTTTGTTTTTGTTTTGTTTTTTTTGAGACAAAATGTTCTTCTTGTTTTCTAGGCTGGAGTGCAGTGGCAAGATCTTGGCTCACCGCAACCTTCGCCTCCCAGGTTCAAGTGATTCTCCTGCCTCAGCCTCCTGAATAGCTGGGATTACAGGTGTACACCACCATGCCTGGCTAATTTTTGTTTTTTTTTAATAGAGATGGGGTTTTACCACATTGACCATGCTGGTCTCGAACTCCTGACCCGGTGATCTGCCCGCCTCGGCCTCCCAAAGTGCTGGGATGACAAGCATGAGCCACCACGCCCGACCTAATTATTTTTAAGATGGAGTTTCACTTTTGTCACCCAGGCACGATCTCAGCATATTGCAATCTCTGCATCCTGGGTTCAAGTGATTCTCCTCTCAGCCTCCCAAGTAGCTGGGACTACAGGTGCCCACCACCACGCACAGCTAATTTTTTTTTTTTTTTAGACAGAGTTTTGCTCTCGTTGCCCAGGCTGGAGTGCAGTAGTGTGATCTTGGCTCACTGCAACCTCCACCTCTTGAGTTCAAGAGATTCTCCTGCCTCAGCCTCCTGAGTAGCTGGGATTACAGGCATGTGCCACCATGCCTGACTAATTTTGTATTTTTAGTAGAGACAGAGTTTCACCATGTTGGCCAGGCTGGTCTCAAACTTCTGACCTCAGGTGATCCTCCTGCCTTGGCCCCCCAAAGTGCTGGGGTCACATGTGTCAGCCACTGTGCCCGGCCTAAAGTTTTTTTAGATGAGGTCTCACTCGGTCACCAGGCTGGAGTACAGCGAGGTGATCTTGGCTTACTGTAACCTTTGCCTTCCGAGCTCAAGCGATCCTCCCATCTCAGCTTCCCAAGTAGCTGGGACTACAGACACGTGCCACCACGCCTGGCCTGCATATTAAAATTAATATGTCATGACCATGTGGGGTATATTCTGGGAGATTTCAAGGATGGTTCATCACATGAAACTTTGCCACAATAATCCAGAAAGTCCTCTTCTGGTACTAGCAGATTGGATAATTTAGGACAACTCTTTCCTTGAAGAGAAATTTAAATACTGGACAGAGAATAACAAAACATTATCCAAAGCATCAGAGTTAACAAGATATGGATCAATTACTGGAGAAGTTAGAAATGAAGATGGATGAGCAAAGTACTTGGCATCACTTTCTCCAGAAATATTTGATAAAGGTCTAAGATGTACTTTTTTTTGAGACAGGGTTGCACTTCAGCATCCAGACTAGAGTGCAGTGGGGCGAAGATCTCCCGTAACTGCAACATATGCCTCCTCCTGGGATTACAGGCATCAGCCACTGTATCTGGACTGGAGTGGGGGTTGCCTCTTCCAGGTGTCCTGGACATCCTAACACCAAGTTTAAGGCTTGAGATTTTCTGGACAACGCATAAGACCAGAGCCAGATGCAGTGAGTGGGAGGGCTCATTTGCTTCAGGATTACCCATATTCTTACCCCTCAGACCCCCAGCTGAAAGCTTTAGAAGGGAGTGGTTTACCAGAGTCCCCACCCTTTTAGGATTCCAACTTTGTCTCCCACACCTGTGGAACTGTCAAAAGTACATTTTAGGCTGGGATTGATGGCTCACACTTGTTATCCCAGCACTTTGGGAGGCCGAGGTGGGCAGATCACCTGAGGTCAGGAGTCCGAGACCAGCCTGGTCAGCCTGATGAAACCCCATCTCTACTAAAAATACAAAACATAGCTGGGCGTGGTGGCGGGCGCCTGTAATCCCAGCTACTTAGGAGGTTGAGGCAGGAGAATCGCTTGAATTTGTGAGGCAGAGGATGCAGTTTGCTGAGATAGCGCCACTGCACTCCAGCCTGAGCCACAGGCTGAGACTCCATCTCAAAAAAAAAAAAAAAAAGTGGTAGTTCAAGGTTTTGTGCCATTGGCTGCCCTCACCACTTTGACCTGAGCCCGTTTCTCTCCATTCCTGCCCCACAGGCCCTACTTTTCCCCAGACATGCCAGCTACACACCCACTTCCCCGCCTCGCCCTTTCATTTCCTCTGCCTAGAAGTCCCATTGGCAGCCTCCTTTAACTCAAATGATGCCTGCTGAGAGGCCTGCCCCCACCCTCTCGGATATTCTCCCTGCCCTACCATCCTCCTTCCTTGACCTGTATCACTATCTCATACACATTTTATTTAACTTAGTGTTTTTCTCTGAGTGTCCCCACTAGAATCTAAGCTCCACCAGGATAGAAATTTTTGTGTGTCTTGTTCACTGTGAATTCCCAGTGCCTAGAATGGTACCAAGCATGGAGAGAGCCTCAGCAAATACCTGAATGACTAAATTGACTGTGTGAACACACAGACCAATGGAAACAATAGAAAGTTGCTTTAGCTCATTAGTATTTAATACAGACAGAATCTAAAAGCAGTATGGGGGCTGGGCACTGAGGCTCACGCCTGTAATCCCAGCACTTTGGGAGGTCCAGGAAGGTGAATCATCTGAGGTCAGGAGTTTGAGACCAGCCTGGCCAACATGGTAAAACCCCGTCTCTACTGAAAATACAGACATTAGCTGAGTGTGGTGGTTCTCCTCTGTAATCCCAGCTACTCAGGAGGCTAAGGCTTGAACCTGGGGTGGGGGTGGTGTGGGGCAGAGGTTGCACTGAGCCAAGATCATGCCCCTTCACTCCAGCCTGGACAAAAGAGTGAAACTGTCTCAAAAAATAAAATAAAATATAAAAAACCAATGGGGGAATAGATTTTTCTTTTTCTTTTCTTTTGAGATGGAGTTTTGCTCTTTTACCCAGGCTGGAGTGTAGTGGCAAAACCTCTGCCTCCCAGGTTTAAGTGATTTTCCTGCCTCAGCTTCTGGAGTAGCTGGGACTACAGGCATGTGCCACCACGCTCAGCTAATTGTTGTATTTTTAGTAGAGATGGGATTTCACCATGTTGGCCAGGATGGTCTCGATCTCTTAACCTCATGATCCCCCCACCTATGGCCTCCTAAAGTGCTGGGATTGCAGGCGTGAGCCACCACGACCCACCACTTTTTGTATTTTTAGTAGAGACGGGGTTTTACTGTGCTGGTCAGCCTGGTCTTGAACTCCTGACCTTGTGATCCACCTGCCTCAGCCTCCCAAAGTGCTGGAATCATAGGTGTGAGCCGCTGTGCCTGGCCTGTAACAGTATTAGGAGGTGGGAGCTTTAAGAGCTGGTTAGCCCATGAGGGCTTCACCCCCGCGTGTGGCTCTAAAATACAGTCATTTTATAAGGGGCGTGTCTGGGCCTATTTGCCACCCGCCCCTCCACCTTCTGCCTGGTGAGTACACAGCGCTTTTCCTCCCTGGAGGAGGCAACGTCAAGGCTCCGTGTTGGAAGCAGACACCAGGCCCCCACCTGCCGCCGGGCCTGCCACTGCCTTGCTCTGCAGAACCGTGAGCCAATGCATTTCTGTTAAGAATGAATTTCCCAGTCTCAGGTGTTCTGTTACAACAGAATTTATAGCAGCATGAAATGTGCTAACGCAATGAGCAGCATCAGATGATAAATTACAAGCTTGGAGAAATATTTTCATCTCATATCACAGGCAGAGAGTTAAGTACTCTGTTATTTATAGAACTCCTGCAAATTGATCAGAAAAAGATTAGTAGCCTAAGAGGAAAATGGGCAAAAGATTTAAACAGATGGTCCACAGAAAAGAAAAAATAAATGGCTCTTATTATGAAAACATGCTTGGCTGGGCAGAGTGGCTCATGCCTGTAATCTCAGCACTTTGGGAGGCCGAGGTGGGCAGATCATGAGGTCAAGAGATTGAGACCAGCGTGGCCAACATGGTGAAACCCCATCTCTACTAAAACTACAGAAATTAGCTGGGTATGGTGGTGCATGCCTGTAGTCCCAGCTACTCAGGAGGCTGAGGCAGGAGGATCACTTGATTCTCCGGGAGGCGGAGGTTGCAGTGAGCCAAGATCGTGCCACTGCACTCCAGCCTGGCGCCTGGCGACAAAGCAAGACTCTATCTCCAAAAAAAAAAAACCATGCTCAACCCCAGTCATAAGATAAATGAAAGTTAAAACTATATTGATAATTATTTTCACCTGTTATACTAGTAAAATTCAAAATCTGACATCACCCTGCATGGATCAGGGTAAAAACAAGCACTCAGCAGGCACGGTGGCTCACGCCTGTCATCCCAGCACTGGAGGCTGAGGTGGGCGGATCACCTGAGGTCGGGAGTTCGAGACCAGCCTGACCAACATGGAGAAACCCCCAATCTACTAAAAATACGGAATTAGCCAGGTGTGGTGGCACATGCCTGTAATCCCAGCTACTGGGGAGGCTGAGGCAGGAGAATCGCTTGAACATGGGAGGCAGAGTTTGTGGTGAGCAGAGATAATGCCATTGCACTCCAGCCGGGGCAACAAGAGTGAAACTCCATCTCAAAAAAAAAAAAGGAAAACAAGCACTCTGAAACATTGTTGGTAGGGAGGTATGTTGACACCGTGCCTTAAGGGCAATTAGTATTTATCAGGATTACAAATGAAATCCCAATCCCAGAATTTTTTCCTATAAATATCCTTATACATGTGCATAATGACATTCATAAAAGGTTATCCATTACAGTGATGTAACGCCAAAAGGTTGGAAACCAGCCAGATGTCCCACAGTAAAGGATTGGTTACATGGTGGGACCTCCATCTGGTAGAATATTACACAGCTGTAACAAGAGAGTAAGGAAGCTTCTTTGTGTTTTATGGAAAGATCAGCAAGATATGTTGTAACAAAAAAGGCTGGATAGCGTGCTAGCATTTGGGTAAAAATAAAGAGGAAAGGAAAAATAACATATTTCCATAGTAGCTTATATATACGTATAAATTCTTTAGAAGGATAACCAAGAAACTAAAAACGGGTTAAGGGATCTGGGAACTGAATGGATGATAAACAGGGTGAGAGGGAGACTTTTTAGGTCATGATTTTTTTTTTTTTTTTGGTGAGACAGGAGTTTCGCTCTGTCACGCAGGCTGGAGTGCAATGGCACGATCTCGGCTCACCGCAACCTCCGCCTCCTGGGATCAGGCAATTCCTTCCTCAGCCTCCTGAGTAGCTGGGATTACAGGCACGCGCCACCATGCCCAGCTATTTTTTTGTATTTTTAGTAGAGACGGGGTTTCACCATGTTGACCAGGATGGTCTCGATCTCTTGACCTCACGATCCACCCGCCTCAGCCTCCCAAAGTGCTGGGATTACAGGCGTGAGCCACCGCGCCCAGATCGTTGGAATCTTTTATATAAATGTCAATAAGGAGACCATATATTTCAGAATGTATGTTTTCCATGGCAATTTGGAAGCCATAGAAACAGCGGGCTTCTGTAATCTGAACTTCTTGGCTAAATCGCTCCACCAAGTTTTCATTTACTACGCCATCACTCACTGCAAAGAAAGCCAGAACGTGGGATATAAAGCATCTCTCCTCGGGCTTCAGGGATTCCCAGTGCCGAATGTCCTTGGACAGGCCCACCTCCTCGGCGGCCCAGAAAGAGGCCTCCGCCTTCTTACATGTCTGCGAGATATCGTGGTACTCGACGGGGAAAATGACAAAGCGACGCGGTTTTCTCTCAGCAGCGGCTCATCCGCCACGCGGTGGGCGGCTGCTCTAGTTTCCTGCTCTGCAGGCTCCTGGAAGATCCTCCTGGCGGTCTTGCTGGCCAGGACGCGGGACCCGTTCAGGGCCAGGGGGCGTGTTCTCCTTGTCCACCAGGCTGAGCCCCTTCAGCGGCCAGAGTTGCAGCTGCTGCGGGTCGTGATGGGCGCGAGCGGGACGCGGACGGAGAGCATGGTGGCGGCGCAACGAAGGAGAGAAGCAGTCGGGGCTGGGCGGCTGGGAAGGGATGCACCGGAAGCTTTGTACACTGCTGGTGGGTATGTTAAGACGGTGCAGTTGCTGTGGAAAACAATGTGGCAATTCCCCAAAAAGTTTAACATAGAATTATCCTGCATTTCCACTCCTAGGTGTGCATCCCAAAGGAACTGATAACAAACACTTTTGTACAAATCTTCTCAGCAGTACCTTGTAATTTCTGTAATGGCCAAAAGATGGAAACACCACAAATGAATGGATACACAAAATGTGGTCTATCCATAATGGAGTATTATTCAGACATAAAAGTAAGGAAATACTGACACACGCTATGACGTGGATAAGTTTATAAAAATAGTAAGCTAAGTGAAAGAAGCTAGACATAAAATATTCCATATGGTATGATTTCATTTATATGGAATGGCCAGAATAGGTAAATCCATAACGACAGAAAGGAGATGAGTGGCCGTCAGGGAATGAGGGGAGGAGGAAATGAGGGGTGACTGCGTAAGGGCTACTGGTCTCCTTTTCATGTGATGCGCATGTTCTGGAACCTGCTACTGCTGATGGTAGCACAACACTGTGACTGCATTAAGCACCACGGAATTGTACAACTTAAAATAGTTATAATGATGGATTTTGTGCTATGTGAGTTTTACCTCAAAAATTTTTTTTTTTTTCTTTTCTGTTTTTTTTTTTTTCCAGACAAAGTCTTGCTCTGTCTTGCCCGGGCTGGAGTGCAGTGGCATGATCTTGGCTCACTGCAACCTCCGCCTCCCAGGTTCAAGCGATTCTGCTGTCTCAGCCTCCCGAGTAGCTGGGACTACAGGTGCACACCACCATGCCCAGCTAATTATTGTATTTTTAGTAGATAGAGTTTCACCATATTGGTCAGGCTGGTCTCTAACTCCGACCCCAGGTTGATCCACTCACCTCAGCCTCCCAAAGTGCTGGGATTACAGGCATGAACCACCGCACACAGCCAATTGTTTTCTTTAAAATCAGGCCAGTTGCAGTGGCTCAGTTCCGTAATTCCAGCACTTTGGGAGGCTGAGGTAGGACTGCTTGTGGCCAGGGGTTTGAGGCCAGCCTGTGCAACAAGCAAGACCTTATCTCTAAAAAAGTTTAAAATTTAGCAGGTATTGAGGTGCACTGTAGCTACTCGAGAGGCTAAGGTTCAGTTGTGCCCAGGACATCGAGGCCACAGTGAGCTGAGATTGCAGGGGGTTTGTGAGTGTGTGTGTGTGGGGTGTGTGTGTGGGGTATCTGTGGGTGTGTGGGGGGGTGTGTCAGGTGTATGAGTGTGTGTGGGGTGTGTGGAGGGTGTGTGTGGGGTGTGTGGTGTGTGTGGGGGGTGAGTGTGTGGGGGTATGGGGGATGTGTGAGGGTCTGTGGGGTATATGAGTGTGTGGGGGGCATGTGGGGTGTGTCTGTGTGGTGTGTATGTGTAGGGTATGTGATTGTGTGTGGGTGTGTGGGGTGTGAGTGTGGAGTGTATGGGGTGTGTGTGGTGTGGGTGTATGGGGTGTGTGTAGGGGTGTGTGGGGGGGTATGTCTGGGAGGTGTGTGTGTATGAGGTGTGGGGTGTGCTGTGGGGTGTGTGAGTGTGGAGGGAGTTTGTGGGGTGCCTGTGGGGTGTGTGAGGTGTGTGTGTGGTGTCTCTGTGGGGTATGTGTGGGGTGTGGGGGTGTGCTAGGGGGTGTATGGAGGGTGTGTGTGGAGTGTGTGAATGTGTGTGGGTTGTGTCTATAGGGTGTGTGTGAGCATGTGTGATGTGTCTGGGGTGTGTGTGGGGGGGTGAGTGTGAGATGTGTGAGCATGTGTGGGTTGTCTGTGGGGTGTGTGTCTGCGAGGTGTGTGTGTGGTGTCTGTGGGGTGTGTGTGTGATGTGTGTGGGGTGTGAGTGTGTGTGGTGTATGTGTGGGGTGTGTGGTGTTTGTGGGGTGTGTTCACTCTGGATGACAGAACAGGACTCTGTCTCAAGAAAACCCCACAAAAATCAGAGCTGCCCTTGCCCTTGTGTTAATGAGCTCTCTATTACAACACCTACCTGGCTCTTAGGGGCACCCGAGTTAAAGACCCCCTACTCTAGATTCATGTTACCAAATCCCCTTCCAGAGAATGTGTAGTGAGTTACACCACCACTCGGGATCCAGGAGAGAAACATTTTCACCAAACCCTGCTCAACACATTGACTCCCACATTTCAGTGAGTAGGAAAGTGAGGTTCAGAGATGTTAAGTGACTTGCTCCAGGTCACACAGCCAGTCAGGGAGAGCATCGGGACTAGAGCCTAGCTCGTCTGATCCTGAGACCAGTGACCTGTCCTCCTGCCACACAGGTTTCCTACAGACGGTGAAGCCAAAACATAGGACTGGGAGCCCCATTCAAGGGCTCTGACTCTCAGAAACTCATCACAGCCAGGTAAGGGAAGAGAGGAGTTCAGGCCCCTGATCCTGGGAGTGGCTGCCGGGGGTGGCTTCCAGCATCAGCGGTGGAACAGCCCCATGCCCAGAGTGCAGTGAGCCTTTGGGTTGTATCCGAGTGTGTGAGTGTGTGCAGGGGGTGTATAAGTGTGTGTGTGGGGTATGGGGATGGGGGTGTGCCTGTGGAGTGTGAGGGTGTGAGTGTGTGCCTGTGGGGTCTATGGAGGGGGTATGCCTGTGGGGTGTGCATGTAGGGTGTGTGTGAGAATGAGTGTGAGCATCAGAATGTGAGTGTGTGTGTTTGTATGTGTGAAAGTGTATGTCTGTGTGTGTGCGTGTGTGTGTGTGTCTGTGTGTCTGTCTGCGTATGCCTGAGCTCTTTTAGCTAGAATGTTCTGGAGAGACATTCTGATGTGAAATTTGAGAGACCTGGCAGAAGCAGTGGGGTGGGGGGATAACTGGGGGCACTGGGGAAAAGCATTCTTAGCAGAGTGAACACCAGCTGCAAAGGCCACAAACAGGAACCTGGGCTAGGGTGGAGAGAACCAGTGGGGAGGTCAGAGGGGTGGGGGTCTGGGCAGGCGGGGCCTCCAGGCCAGCAGGGGCTGGTGAGCTTTATTCTGAGCAATGCTGTGCATTTCAGTCAGCCCATAAACACCTCCCGGAGACTCTAGGAGCTTAGAGGAAGGACAGATGGCTTCCGGCTTGGGGTGGAGTGGAGGAGAGGGGCCAAGGTGGGCTGAAGACCATGGATGGGCTCGGAGGCAGGAGATGGCATTGAGAGAGTGCCTGTGGGCAGGGAGGTCCCTGAAGACCTTTCTGCCACTGGGCACCTGCCCCTGGGCACCTGTCCTTGATGTGTTGACCAAAGTGAGGCTGGGCTTCGCCCTCTGGCAGCTCCATCGCTGTGGCCAGGTGCGGCTCAGTGCCTGCAGTGGAACTTTCTGGGAAGGTTGGAGATGGTCTGTGTTTGTGCTGTCCAGAAGGCAGCCGCAAGGCACAGGTGCACTGCTGAGCACTTGAAATGTACCTGGTGGGCTGAGAAGCAAGATTTTAAATCTCCACAAAAGACTAGCAGCCACCACATTGGAGCGTGCAAGCTGCATGAATGGATTCTGCTGGATGGCTCCTCCTCCTTGGCCTTAGCCAGATAGCACTCAGGTGAGCGCTACCTACCCAGCAGGGCCTTGCCTCACTGGCCTCTGCCATGCCTGGCACCAGCTGTTTGGTCTGGGTCACACAAAGGCCCCACTGGTGACTCACCACACCTCTCATCCCGAGTGAGCGGTCAGCAGATCTTTCCATTCCACTGAGAACATGAGTTTCTGTGTACACAGGAGTCTTGGTCTTGGCTGCTCAGTCAGTCATGTGGCTGCCCTAAACATCTGCTCCTCTTGTGCCAGGAGCGCAAGGAGCAGCTCAAAACCAAGCCCCATGGCACAGCAGATGGGCTCACCTGAAATTAGCGCCTCTCTTTCCACCGGGAGCCAAGAATACTCAGCTTGCTCATTTGAACCCATGTAGTGACGTGTCTCTCTCTCTCTCTCTCTCTCTCTCTCTCTCTCTCTCTCTCTCTCTCTCTCTCTCTCTCTCTCTCTCTCTCTCTCTCTCGCCTGGCTAACATGGTGAAACCTCATCTCTAATAAAACTGCAAAAATTAGCTGGGCATGGTGACATGTGGCTGTAATCCCAGCTACTTGGGAGGCCGAGGCAAGAGAATCACTTTAACTTGAGAGGCGGAGGTTGCGGTGAGCAGAGATCATACCACTGCACTCCAGTCTCGGTGACAAGGTGAGAGTCTCTGGAGGAGGAGAAGGAAGAGGAGGCGGAAGAGAAGCAGCAGGGGTTGCAATGAGCTGAGCTCATGCCACTGCACTCCAGTCTGGGTGACAAGGTGAGATTCTCTGGAGAAGGGGAAGGAAGAGGAGGAGGAGGAGGAAGAGGTGGAGAAGAGGTGGAGGTTGTGGTGAGCTGAGATCATACCACTGCACTCCAGTCTGGGAGACAAAGTGAGATTCTCTGGAGGAGGAGGAGAAGAGGAGGAGAAGAAGGAGGGGGAGGAGAAAAAGGAGAAGGAGGAAGAGGAGAATGAGGAGGAGAAGAAGGAGAAGGCGGAGGAGGAGAAGGAAGAGAAGAATGAGGGGGAAGGAGGAGGAGAAAAAAGCAGAGAAAGAAGAGAGAAGGAGGAAGAGGACAAGGAGGAGGAGAAGAAGGAAGAGAAGGATGAGGGGGAAGGAGGAGGAGAAAAAAGCAGAGAAAGAAGAGAAGGAGGAGGAGGATGAGGAGGAGGAGGAGAAGCAGCAGCAGCAGAAGCAGAACAAGAAGGAAGAAGAAGAAGAAGGAGAAGGAGGAGGAGGAGGAGGAGAACAAGAAGAAGAAAGAAGAAGAAGAAGAAGAGAGAAGAAGAAAGAAGAAGAAGAAGAAGAAGAAGGAGAATCACTTGCGCCTGGGGAGGTGAGACCCTGTTGAAAAAGAAGAGGAGGAAGAGGAAGAAGAGGAATAAGGAGGAGGAGGAGGAAGAAGAAGTAGAAGAAGGAGAAGAAAATGGAGGAGGAGGAAGAAGGGGAAGAAGAAATAGAAGAAGGAGAAGGAGAAGAAGAAAGAAGAAGAAATGGTCTCTGAGTAGCCGTGATGAATAGGAAGAAAACCCAACCTCCCTCTAGCTGGGTCCATGGGGAAAACATTAATGCAGAGGAGGTCTTCCTGGAGAGACTAGGTTTGGTGAGTAAGAGATTCAAAAGCTAGAAGGAAAGGAGGATATTTAAGTTACTGTTACTGCATAATATATGACCCCAAAACTTCAGGTGCTTAAAATAACAATCTTGCTGGGCATGGTGGCTCACGCCTGTAATCCCAGCACTTTGGGAGGCCAACGTGGGTGTATCACCTGAGGTTGAGAGTTTGAGAGCAGTCTGACCAACATGGAGAAACCCTATCTCTATTAAAATCACAAAATTAGCTAGGTGTGGTGGCTGGCACATGCCAGTAATCCCAGCTACTTGGGAGGCTGAGGCAAGAGAATTATTTGAACCTGAGAGGCAGAGGTCGCAGTGAGCCGAGATCATGCCATTGCACTCCAGCCTGGGCAACAAGAGCAAAACTTCGTCTAAAAAAGAAAAAAATAACAATCTTTTTTTTTCATGGTTCTGGGTGCTGACTGGGTTCAGGTAGGTGATTTCCACTCGGGGACTCATGCTGTTGCAGTGGCTGGGGCTGGAGTCATTACAGAGCCTTCTTCACTCTCACATCTAGCTACTGATGTTGGCTATCATCTGAAACCTGTGCTGGGACTGTTGATTGGAAGATCAAAATGTGGCCTCTCCCTGTGATCTGGGCTTCCTCACAGCATAGTGACTGGGGTCAAAGAGCAAGCATCCCAGGAAGACCACAGAGAAACGGTGTCACCTTTTATGACCTACCTTGAATCACTTCTGCCAGTCACAGACATTCTTGAATTCAAGGGTAAGGAGCACAGACCCGACCTCATCATGGGAGCAGTGCCAAGGTCATGTCTGAAAAAGGGCACATGCTATTATTATCATCATGAGGGAGTCTTGCTCTGTCACCCAGGCTGGAGTGCAGTGGTGCAATCTCAACTCACTGTAACTTCTACCTTCCAGGCTTGAGTGATTCTCCTGCCTCAGCCTCCCAAGTAGCTGGGATTACATACAGGTGCCTGCCACCATGCCCAGCTAATTTTTGTACTTTTAGTACAGATGGGGTTTCACCATGTTAGCCAGGCTGATCTCAAACTCCTGACCTCAGGTGATCTGCCTGACTCGGCTTTCCAAGGTGCTGGGATTACAGGCATGAGCCACCGCATCTAGCACATGCTATTAGTAAAAAGCCAGAAAGCAGGCAGGTGTGGTGGTTCATGCCTATAACCCTGCACTTTGAAAGGCTGAGGTGGGCAGATCACTTGAAGTCAGGAGTTTGAGACCAGCCTGGGCAACATAATGAGACCTGACATACGTATAAAAATACAAAGTAGGCCAGGCATGGTGGCTCATGCCTGTAATCCCAGCACTTAGGAGGCTGAGGCAAGCTGATCACGAGGTCAAGAGACTGGGACCAACCTGGCCAACATGTAGAAACCCCGCCTCCAATAAAAAAAATACAAAAATTAGCTGGGTGTGGTGGTGGACACCTGTAATCCCAGCTACTTGGGGGACTGAGGCGGGAGAATCACTTGAACCTGGGAGGTGGAGGTTGCACTGAGCTGAGACTGTGTCACTGCACTCTAGTCTGGGTGACAAAACAAGACTCTGTCTTAACAAAAAATAAATAAAATAAATAAAAAATTAAAAGTCATAAAATGACAGATGTTGGTGAAGATGCAGAGAAAAGGGAATGCTTACACACTGTTAGTGGGAATGTAAATTAGTACAACCATTAGGGAAAACAGTATGGAGATTTCTCAAAGAACTAAAAACATAACTGCCATTCAACCAGCAATCTCACTACTGGGTATCTACCCAAAGGGAAAGAAACCAATATATCAAAAAGTACCTGTACTCACCTGTAATCCAAGGACTTTGGGAGGTCAAGGCTGGTGGATCACCTGAGCTCAGCAATTCGAGCCAACCTGACCAATCTGATGAAACTCCATCTCTACTAAAAATACAGAAATTAGCTGAGTGCAGTAGCACGCACCTGTAGTCCCAGCTACTCGGGAGGCTGAGACAGGAGAATCACTTGAACCTGGGAGGCGAAGGTTGCAGTGGGTTGATATTGTGCCTGGGTAAAACTCCATCTCAAAAGAAAAATGAAGAAAAACCAGTGTCTGTACTGATATTATTATTCAGAGTAGCAAAAAAATTGAATTGACCTAAGTGTCCATCAACAGATGATTGGATAAAGAAAATGTGGTACCTATACACCGTGGAACATGACTCAGCCACAATCAATGAAATCATGTCTTTTGCAGCAGTGTCAATAGAACTGGAGACATTATCCTCAGTGAAATAACTCAGAAACAAAGTCAAATACTGAATGTTCTTACCCTTGGGAGTTAAACACTAGGTACATATGGGGAACAATAGATATTGGAAACTCTAAAACATGGGAGGATGGGAGGAGGGTGAGGGGTGACAATTCTCCTATTGAGTACAGTGTTTATTATTTGGGTCATGGCTACACTCAAAGCCCAGACCTTAGCACTCCACAATATACAGATATGGAAAACCTGCACCTGTACCCCTAAATAGATCAAACTTTATTTTTCAGTTTTATTTATTAAAAAATTCAACTATTCAGATGTGGTGGCTCCTGCCTGTAATCCCACAACTTTGGGAGCCTGAGGCAGGTGGATCACGAGGTCATGAGTTCAATCCCAGCCTGGCCAAGATGATGAAACCATGTCTCTACTAAAAATACAGAAATTAGCTGGGTGCAGTGGCAGGCACCTGTAATCCCAGCTACTTGTGAGGCTGAGGCAGAAGAATCACTTGGACCGGGAGGTGGAGGTTGCAGTGAACTGAGATACACTACACTCTAGCCTGGGTGACAGAGTGAACTCCCTCTCAAAAAATAGAAATTCCACTTTTGGCTGGGTACAGTGGCTCACACCTATGATCCCAGCACCTTGGGAGGCCAAGGCGGGTGATCAACTGAGGTTGGGAATTTTAGACCAGCACAACAATATAACAAAACCTCATCTCTAGTACAAATACAAAAATTACCAGGCCTGCAGTGATGCGTGCCTGTAATCCTAGCTACTCGGGAGACTGAGGTAGTAGAATCGCTTGAAACCGGGAGGTGGAGTTTGCAGTGAGTCAAGATGGTGCCATTGCACTCCAGCCTGCATGACAGAGTGAGAGTCCATATCAAGAGGGTAATAAACATTCAACTTTTGGCCAGGCACAGTGGCTTATACCTGTAATCCCAGCACTTTGGGAGGCTGAAGCAGGCAGATCACTTAAGGTCAGGACTTCAAGATGAGCCTGGCCAACATGGTGAAACCCTGTTCCTACTAAACATACAAAAATTAGCTGGGCATGGTGGTTCACACCTGTAATTCCAGCTACTCAGGAGGCTGAGGCAGAAGAATCAGTTGAATCCGGGAGGCAGAAATTGCAGTGAGCCCAGACTGTGCCACTGCACTCCAGCCTGAGCGACAGAGCAAGACTGTCTCAAAACAAAAATTCAACTTTTATTTTACTGTTATTGTTTTTGAAACAGTGCCTCACTCTGTCACTCAAGCTGGAGGGCAGTGGTGTGATCATGGCTCACTGCAGCCTTGACCTCCTGGGCTCAAGCAATCTTCACCTCAGCCTCCCGAGTTTCTGGAACTACAGGTGCACGCCACCATGCCTGGCTAATTCTTGTATTTTCTGTAGAGTCAGGGTGTCACCACATTGCTCAGGCTGGTCTTGAACTCCTGAGCTCAAGTGATTCATCCACCGTGGCCTCCCAAAGTGCTGGGATTACACATGAGCCATTGTACGAGCTCTCAATTTTTGTGCTAGATACAGGGGATACACATGAGGTTTTGTTACAAGTGTATTTTGCACCCAGGTAGTGAGCATAGCACATAATTTGTAGTTTTTCAACCCATACCCCTCTTCCCTCCCTCCCATCTGATAGCCCACAGTGTCTATTGCTTCCTCTTTTAAAAACTTAAAAATTAGGCCAGGCGTGGTGGCTCAGGTCTGTAATCAAGACACTTTGGGAGGCTGCGGCAGGCAGGTCATCTGAGGTCAGGAATTCGAGACATGCGTGGCCAATAAGGTGACACCTCATCTCTACTAAAAACACACAATTTAGCCAGGCATTGTGGCACATGCCTGTAATCCCAAGTACTCAGGAGGCTGAGGCAGGAGAATTGCTTGAACTCAGGAGATGGAGGTTGCAGTGAGCCAAGATCACACCACTGCACTCCAGCCTGGGTGACAGAGTGAGACTCTAGTCTCAAAACATAAAGATAAATAAACAAAAAATTCAAAAAATAAAAAATTTAACAATTAAAAAAAAAGAAGGGCACACAGGATGGCATAACTTGTTGCAGCCACCTTGGAAACTATAATCTGCCACAGAGGGCAAGTAAAAAGAAAGTTGGAGTTTAAGATTTCACAAATCTAGCCGTCCAAAAGATGTCACAAGAGCCGTTCCTGTGGTGGCTTAAAGGGAGTGGAAGAAAAGGTCATCAGAGCTGAGGAAGATGTGGGATAGTGAGTCAGGCAGACTGCATGCTCATCCACATGGATGCTGACATCCTCAGGACAGCAGAAGGACTTCAGAGAACAGAGGGCAAAACACAATCTTACTATTATTTTTCTTAAGAGACAGGGTCTGTCTTTGTCACCTAGGCTGGAGTGCAGTGTCACAATCATAGCTCATTGTAGTTCTGAACTACTGGTCTCAGGCAATTCTTCTGCCTTGGCCTCCTGAATAGCTAGGGCTACAGTGTGTCACTGTGCCTGGCTAATTTTATGTTTTTAGTAGAGATGGGGTCTTGCTATGTTGTCCACACTGGTTTATAACTCCTGGCCTCAGCTGATCCTCCCATGTTGCCCTCCCAGAGCGTTGGGATTACAGGCATGAGCCACTGTGCTCCACCACAAAACACTTTTTTTGAGTTGGAGTTTCACTCTTGTTGCAATGGTGCAATCTTGGCTCATCACAAACTGTGCCTCCCGAATTCAAGTGATTCTTCTGCCTCAGCCTCCCTTGTTTGCTTGAGCCTGGGAGTTTCAGGCTGCAGTAAGCTATGATCTTGCCACTGCACTCCAGCCTAGGTGAGAAAGTAAGACCCTGTCTCAAAAAAAAATTTGACCTCCCATCATGTTGAGGTCCTTGCCTCTTCTACCGACCTATAGGAGTACATATAGAAATCCTGTCCCACTGTACTCCAGCCTGTGTGTCAGAGTGAGACTCCATCTCAAAAAGAAATTTTTTTCGCGAGGGGTGGTGGCTCACACCTGTAATCCCAGTACTTTGGGAGGCCAAGGCTGATGGATCACAAGGACAAGATATCAAGACCATCCTGGCCAACATGGTGAAACCCCATCTCTACTGAAAATACAAAAATTAGCTGGGCCTGGTAGCATATACCTGTAGTCCCAACTACTCTGGAGGCTGAGGCAGGAGAATGGCTTGAACCCGGGAATCAGAGGTTGCAGTGAGCCGAGAGCATGCCACTGCACTCCAGCTCAAAAAAAATTTTTTTTGAATTAAAAAGTTCTAGTATCGTCTGCGCATGGTGGCTCATGCCTGTAATCCCAACACTTTGGGAGGCCGAGGTGGGTAGATTGCTTGAGGTCCAGAGTTCAAAACCACCCTGGCCAACATGGTGAAACCCCATCTCTACTAAAAAAATACAAAAATGAGCTGGATGTGGTGGCAGGCGCTGGTAATCCCAGCTACTCAGGAGGTTTAGGCAGGAGAATTGTTTGAATCCAGGAGGTGGAGGTTGCAGTGAGCTGAGATCACGCCACTGCACTCCAGCCTAGGCGATAGGGCAAGACTCCTTCTCAAAAAAAAAAAAAAAAAGTTCTAGTATCTAAAATGAGCAAAATTGCCAGGTGCAGTGGATCATACCTGTAATCTTAGCACTTTGGGATGCCGAGGCAGGTGGATCATCTGAGGTCAGGAGTTCGAGACCAGCCTGCTGTAAGCCAAGATTGCACGACTGCACTCCAGTGTAGGAAACACTGAGACTCCATCTCAAAAAAAAAAAAGGTAAAAATGCATTTGAAAAGAACAGCAATAGCCAGGAACAGTGGCTCACACGTATAATCCCAGCACTTTGGGAGGCTGAGGGTGGATGACAGCTGAGCCTAGAAGTTTGATACCAGCCTGGCAACATGGTGAAACCCTGTTTCTATACAAAATACAAAAATTAGCCAAGCTTGGTAGCATGAACCTGTAATCCCAGCTACTTGGTGGGGGAAAGGGGGGGGCTAAGGTGAAGGATTGCTTGCACCTGCCCAGGAAGTTGAGGCTGCAGTGAGATTGTACCATCTCACTCCAGCCTGGGCAACAGAGCAATACCCTGGTCTCAAAAAGCAAACAAACAAAGAACAGCATCATTTCCTTATCATTGTTCACTGCAACCTCAACCTCCCAGGTTTAAGTAATTCTCCTGCTTCAGCCTCCCAAGTAGCTCAGATTACAGGCACCTGCCACTACACCTGGCTAATTTTTAGTAGAGATGGGGTTTCACCATGCTGGCCAGGCTGGTCTTGAACTCCTGACCTCGTGATCCACCTGCCTTAGCCTACCAAAGTGCTGGGATTGCAGGCCTGAGCAACCGCACCTGGCCAATCCCTTAGATTTTTATAAAGATGTTTTCTTTGTTTCCTAACTCCCTAGTACCCAGCTACAAATTGCAAAGGCTTTAAGGCTATTGCAACAGCCATCAAAAGTCAAGCTGGGGGGGAGGTGCAGCTCCTTAATGGGAGGCAGCCTCAGGGTCGGCATCCTGCCCAGGATGAGCAGCGGTGAAGGACGCTCCTGGGTTCCCCGGGGCCCTGGCTGGGAAAGGTGTTGGGGGTCGCACGAACCCAGGCTGAGGCGAGGTGAATACGTTGCCAGTGTAGCAGTGGCGCTGGTAGCCCTTGCACTGGCCATTGAGGATCTGCTTCTGCGTGACCTTGCGCTCATGCCCGCCAGGCGCCGGGAGGCTGGTGTGCAGCGACTGCTAGCTGCATCGGGTCCCTGCTTCTCCCGGCCCTGCAGATTGGGAAATCTTTGTTGTTGTTGTTGTTGTTGTTGTTGTTGTTGTTGTTGAGACGGAGTTTCACTCTTGTTACCCAGGCTGGAGTGCACTGGCGCGATCCAGCTCACCGCAACCTCCGCCTCCTGGGTTCAAGCAATTCTCCTGCCTCAGCCTCCCGGGTAGCTGGGACTACAGGCATGCACCACCATGCCCAGCTAATTTTTGTATTTTTAGTAGAGATGGGGTTTCACCATGTTGACCAGGATGGTCTCGATCTCTTGACCTCGTGATCCACCCGCCTTGGCCTCCCAAAGTGCTGGGATTACAGGCGTGAGCCACCGCGCCCGGCTTAAAAGTCGTCTTCGGGCTTATAGATGACTGCAGCCAGGTGGGAGCCTGTCAACGCGGAAGTGCCGGCTCTGCAGCGGTTTCCGTCACCCGCATGGGCGTGCGCACTCCTGTAAGACCGGGCAGCCTCACCTCGACTTCCGATTGGCTCCACATGAGGGGCGGGCGCCTGTGACGTCACAGGGACGCGCCTCCGGCGACGTCACAGGAGCCGGCCTCTGGCAACGTCACAGGCACGGACCTTCGGGGACCTCACGTGGCGGTATGTTACCTAGGAGCTGGCCTGTCTTCTCCGCGGAGCAGAGCCTGGTAAGCTCTACCTCCCGCTGTGTCCCGTGTGCTGCTGGCTGGAGAAAGGTAGTTAACAGACTCCGACCCAGCACAGTGTTTATGTGGGTCAAAAATAGGAAAACGGGCCGGGCGCGGTGGCTCACGCCTGTAATCCCAGCACTTTGGGAGGCCGAGGCGGGTGGATCACGAGGTCAAGACATCAAGACCATCCTGGTCATTATGGTGAAACCCCGTCTCTACTAAAAATACAAAAAATTAGCTGGGCATGGTGGTGCGTGCCTGTAATCCGAGCTACTCAGGAGGCTGAGGCGGGAGAATTGCCTGAACCCAGGAGGCGGAGGTTGCGGTGAGCCGAGATCGCACCATTGCACTCCAGCCTGGGTAACAAGAGTGAAACTCTGTCTCAAAAAAAAAAAAAGGAAAACTGTGTCCGGGCGCGGCAGAGGCGGGAAGTTTTCTTCAGGCCAGGAGTTCAAGAGCAGCCTGGCAACGTAGTGTGACCCCATTTCTGTAGTCCCACCTCAGCCTCCCACCTACTTGAAGCCCAAGGTTCAAGGCTGCAATGAGCTCTGATCCTACCACAGCACTCCAGCCTGCGAGACTGAGGTAAACCCTGTCTAAAAAAATAAGAAAACTATCCAAGTGTGCCACATCGGGGGACTGCTTAAAGAAAAATTGAGGCTGCCTGGGGCCTGTAATCCCAGCACTTTGGGAAGCCGAGGCAGGAGGATGGCTTGGACTCAGGAGTTTGAGACAGGCCTGAGCTACATGACAAAACCCCATCTCTATGAAAAGATACAAAAATTAGCTAGGCACGGTGCATGCCTGGCCTAATAGTTTGTATTTTTTCGCAAAGATGGGGGGGTCTTGCCCCCATGTTGCCTAGGCTGGTCTTGAATTCCTGGGTACAAGACAGTTTTATTGAAATATAGTTAACATACCTTACAATTGATTCACCAAAGTATGCAATTCAGTGGTCTTTAGAGTATTCATGGAGCTGTGCATCTGTCACCACAATCAATTTTAGAAGCTTTCATTACCCTATAGAGAAATCTACATTTCTTTGCCACTAGTTCCTACTCCCCCATACCCCTGTGCTCCCATAGGCAACTGCTGATCTATTTTCTGTCGCTATAGAGTTGTATAATCTGGACCCTTTATATAAATAGGATTGTGCGATATGTGGGGATCTTTGGTGGCTGGCTTTTTTTTTTTTTTCACTCCTAGCACAATGTTTACAGAGTTCCTTCATGTCATAACATGTGTCAGTATTTCTTTCCTTCTATGGCTGAATAATATACTCTGTGGTAGAGTCACACTACATTTTATTTATCTGTTCATCAGTTAATGAACATTTGGGTTGTTTTCATGTATTGGACATTATGAATAATACTGCTACGAAAATTCATGTACAAGTTTTTGTGTGGACATATATTTTTGTTTCTCTGGGATATATGCCTAGGAGATAAATTGTTACATTCTATGATACTGTACATTTAGGCTTTTGAGAAACTGTTTTCCAAAATGGTTATACCAGTCAGGTGTGGTGACTCACATCTGTAATCCCAGCTACATGAGAGGCTGAGGTGTGAGGATCACATGAGCCTATGAGTTAAAAGAGACCAGTCTGGGCAAGATAGTAAGACCCTGTCTTGATTTTAAAAAATGAAATGAAAATGACAAGAAAAGAAACATCCAAACAAAGTGGTTAAACCATTTTATGTTCCCACCAGTAATGTATGCGGGTTCCAGTTTCTACATTTTCACCAACATTTCTTTTTTGAGAGAGGATCTCACTGTGTCACCCAGGCAGGAATGCAGTGGTGTGATCACGGCTCCCTGCAGCCTCGAACTCCCAGACCCTCATGATCCTTTTACCTCAGCCTCTTGTGAAGTTGGGACTACCTTCACATGCCACCACACTCAGCTAATTTTTGTATTTTTAGTAGAGACAGTGTTTCACTATGTTGCCCAGTCTGGTTTCAAACTCTGGGACCCAAGTGATCCGCCTGCCTTGGCCTCCCAAACTGCTGGGATTACAGGTATGAACCACCATACCTGGTTATATCTGTCTTTTGTCTCTTCCCTTTCTTCTTTGGTAGATGGAATAAAATAATATCCATATATTGTTTTTAGGCCTGAGACTTTTAAAGCATATGAGGGAATATATTATTGTATTTATAGATGTTTAGTGGGAGATAGCCTTGAATACAATGTGATATTAAAGGATCCCATTAAAGATATTTGTAATATGCTTCAAAAGAGCTATGTGTTACCAAGTTACCACTTTACTTGTGAGGACACATGCACCATGAAGCACCTGATGAGACAATTTGCAATTGTTATTTTGTTTTGTTACTCTGTAGATTTAGTTGTGCTCAAGCATTCAGATGACCTTTTCTTAATTTTTTTTTTTTCCTGAGACAGAGTCTTACTCTGTCACCCTGGCTGGAGTGCAGTGGTATGATCTTGGCTCACTGCAAACTCTGCTTTCTGGGTTCATGCAGTTCTCCTGCCTCAGCCTCCTGAATAGCTCTGATTACAGGCACCTGCCACCACTCCAGGCTAAATTTTGTGTTTTTAATAGAGACGGGGTTTCACCATGTTGGCCAGGCTGGTCTCAAACATTCAACCCATGATCTACCTGCCTCGGCCTTTCAAAGTGTTGGAATTACACATCTGAGCCACTGTCCCCAGCCTGTCTTTTCTTTTCAAAACCACCCTTGATGATTAAATGTTAAATATGCACTAGTGGATATTACTTTGCTGAATATTGCATAGTGAATATTAAATGTTTATTCTCACCTTTCAGGCATGAGCCTATTCTATATGTGAAGATTTACAACTTGATAAACCAGCTTCAGGAGGTAGGTCTTCAGTATTAACTCAGATGAGAAGATCATGTTCAAAAATTATTATAATGCTTACCATTGATTTTTTTAATGGCATCTTTCATGTGAAATAATATGCCTCTAACTATTATGTGCCAGGACAGGAGAATTTATGTTGTCCAAATTCTAATACTCTATAGAACAATTAACTCACTTTGCTTGTATTAGCCCATTATCAATAAGTGTAAATATTGCATTTATATGTAGATAGAACTAAAATAACAGTATTTGTCCTACTTCTGAGATGCATGATTTATCTGGCATAGTGCATTGAACAGTTTATTATTGAAGTCTACACCAGTCAACTGAACAAGCCTTCATCAACCATCCCTGATACCCAGGACCTAAGAAGGTTTTCTTTTAGAGTATGAAGCCATGCATATCATCTCTTAGTTGTTAGATGTGTTTTGAAAGAAATAGAATTGATTTGCTGGTTTTGTCTCTGGAGTGGAGACAGACAAAACAGAATGGACTCACACTGTTTAGATTAACTAAAATGGATGGACTGCCAGCAAGATCATATTTCTAGTCTCCCATAGCAAATGTTTTCTTTCTTTTTTTTTCTTTTTTTTTGAGTTGGAGTTTTGCTCTGTTACCCACTCTGGAGTGCAGTGGTGTGATCCCAGCTCACTGCAACCTCCACCTCCTGGGTTCAAGCAGTTCTCCTGCCTCAGCCTTCCAAGTAGCTGGGATTATAGGCTTAAACAACCATGCCCATCTAATTTTTGTATAGTAGAAGTGGGGTTTCACCATGTTGGCCAGGCTGGTCTTGAGCTCTTAACTTCAGGTGATCCATTCACCTCAGCCTCCCAAAATGCTGGGATTACAGGTGTGAGCCACTGTGCCCAGCCTGCTAGCTGTTCTTGAGTGCACTGAGTTCTGCTTTTTCCCAGCTTTAATGAATGTCTGGTTCTTCCTTTTTTGTGCAGTGTAGGCATTGTTTCAGTAATAAATACATTCTGAAATCTTAGAAACAATTTTAGTCACAGGAAAAGGAAAAATAATACTGCTTGTTTTATACTAATATTAGAGTTGTGTGAGAGTGGGGAGGGAAGGGGGACATGAAGGGATGGGGAATGGGCAGGGAAACCAGCACTGTAAAGACCTGGACAATTAAGATGGCACATTTGGTTCAGGGAATGGGGAATTAAGTGTGGCAGGAATGCTTTGGAGAGACAGTGATTTGCTTGTATGGAATTTTGCCCGAGAGACCTCACTACAGTTTCTAATCTTGTAATGTTATCATCCATCACTGTCCCTGTCAGATAGTTTGGAATAGGTATGATGATCACAGTAATTTGCTTGTATGGAATTTTGCCTGAGAGACCTCACTACAGTTTCTAATCTTGTAATGTTATCATCCATCACTGTCCCTGTCAGATAGTTTGGAATAGGTATGATGATCACAGTAATATCAAGCATAATATTTCATGAATTCTCACAAAATCACAGGCAGGCACCACAGTTAACCCCATTTTATGAATGAAGTAATGAAGACATAGGGATAAAAAGTGATTTGCCCAAGCTCACATGGGTATTAAGCTGAGTGAGATGTAGGGACTGGTTTGATTTAATGCTTGCTCTTTTCATGAGCACCATGTATTGCTTCTCCTATGCAGTTAGGCAGGTAGGTAAAAGAAAAGCCCAGGTTTCTCTCTAGTCACACACTTCGACTGACTGACTGTGTGTGGAGCTTATACACCAAATTCTCCAGTGCTCTGGGTATTAACTGGGTATCCCACAATGTTATTCTGACACTACCTGGAGCTGGCGCAGCCCCTACCAGTTAGGTGTTTAGTCCCATGAGACTACCCTCGCTTCAGATGCCAATAGCAAGTACTAGGTTGTCACTTGTACTTTTGACCAACCTGTTACAAATCATGGGTTCTCATGACCCCCTTCTTGGATTTAATCATTTGCTAGAACAGCTTACAGAACTCAGAAAAAGTTTGTTTTCATTTTTTCTAAGAGACAGGGTCTCATTTTGTTGCCCAGGCTGGTGTGCAGTGGTGTAGTCATAGCTGACTGCAGCCTCGACTGCCTGGGCCCAAGTGATCCTCCCCGCTCCCTAGTAGCTGAGACTACATGCCTGCACCACCACATCTGGCTAATTTCTTTTATATTTTTATAGAGATGGGGTCTTGTTTTGTTGCCCAGGCTGGCTGCAAATTCCTTGGCCCAAGTGATCCTCCCACCTCAGTCACTTAAAGTGCTGGGATTACAGATGTGAGCCACCACATCTGGTCAGTTCATTTCCTATTCCTGGTTCACTGTAAAGGATCCATTTCTCAGAAACAGCTAGTGAGAGAGATGTGCATGCTGGATACAGTGGCTCACACCTGTGATTCCAGCACTTTAGGAGGTTGAGTTGGGAGGATTGCTTAAAGGCAGGAGTTTGAGATCAGCCGGGGCAACATGGTGAAACCCTGTCTCTCTAAAAAATGCAAAAATTAGCCAAGTTCAGTGATGTGCACCTGTAATCCCAGCTACTCAGGAGGCTGAGGCAGGAGAATCCCTTGAAGCCAGGATGCAGAAGTAGCAGTGAGTTGAGATCATGCTACTGCACTCCAGCCTGGGCTACTGAGTGAGATTTTTGTCTCAAAAATAAATGAAAATAAATAAATAGGTGTGGTGGTGTGCACCTGTAGTTCCAGTTACTAGGAAAGCTGAGGTGAGGATGCCTTGAGCTGGGGACTGGGGAAGCTTAAGTTGCAGTGAGCTGAGATTGTGCCACTGCACTCTAGCCTGGACAAAAGAGCCAGACCCTGTCTTTAAAAAAAAAAAAAAAAAAGAAGGAGAGGAAAAAGAAAAGAAGGAAAGGGAGAAAGAAATGAAAGAAAGATGGGTGCCCAGGGGAAGGTAAGTGGGAGGGGCACAGAGCTTCCATGCCCTCTGTTCAACATGCCACCCTCCCAGCATCTCCTGTGTTCAGCAACCCAGAAGCTCTGCAAACCCTGTTGTTCAGGGTGTTTATGGAGGCTCTATTATGTAAACACAATTGATAAAATCTTCTGCCATTGGTGATTAAGTCAATCTCCAGCCACTCTCGCCTCCCGGAGTTCAGCAGGTGAGGCTAAAAGTTCCAAGCCTCTAATCATGTGGTTGCTTTCTCTGGCAATCAGCCCTCCTCCTGAAGAAATCCAGGAGCATGCAGCCACCAAGTCATCTGAGGCACATCCCCAAATGCATTCTTAGCATGCTGGAGATCCCAAAGTTCTTAGAGGCTCTTATGTTAGAAAGCTGAAACCAAGACCAAAATATTAAAATGAAAGATGCTCCTATCACCTCTATCACTGAGGTCTTTATAAACTTTAGAAGCTCTGTGCCAGGAACCAGGGACAGAGACCAAATATATATTTCTTTTCTTTTTTTGAGACAGAATCTCCCTGTGTCATCCAGGCTGGAGCACAGTGATATGATCATAGCTCACTATAGCTTTGACCTGAGCTCAAGCGATCTTCCCACCTCAGCCTTCAAAGTAGCTGAGACTAAACATGCATGTCACCCATGCCCAGCTAACTTTTGTAGAGACAAGATTTAGTTATGTCACCCAGGCTGATCTCAAACTCCTGGGCCAAAGCCATTATCTCACCTCAGCCTCTCAAGTAGCTGGGACTGCAGGCACACACCACCCTGTCCGGCTAATATTTATTTTTACTTTTGTAGAGGTAGGGTCTCACTATGTTGTCCAGGCTAGTTTCAAACTCTAAGGTCTTAGTGATCCTCCTGTCTTGACCTCCCAAAGTGTTGGGATTATGGATGGGATCCACCATGCCCAGCAGTCACAAAGATCTTTATAAAAGAAAGAGGGTAGGAGAGTCAGAATTGGAGCAGGAGATGTGGTGATGGAAGCAGAGTCAGAGAGGGCGGTTTGAAGATGCTTCACTTCTGTCTTTGAAGATAGAGTTAGGGGCCATGATCCAAGGAATGGGAGTGGCTTCTAGAAGCTGGAAAAGCCAATGGAACACTTTAGAGCCCCCAGAAGGAATGCAGCCCTGCTGACACCTTAACTTTTGCCTTAATAGACCTAGTTTGGGCTTCTGATTCCCAGAACTGTAAGATGGTAGATTTGTGGTGTTTTAAACAACTAATGTAGGGTAGTTTGTGGCAGCAGCAAGAAGAACATGATGCCAGACATGGTGGCTGATGTCGGTAATCCCAGCACTTTAGGAATCCAGGCAGGAGGATCACTTGAGGCCAGGAGTTCAAGATCAGCATGGGCGACATAGTAAGACCCTGTCTCTACGAAAAATTAAATTGACTGGGTGTCGTGGCTCACTCCTATAATCCCAACACTTTGGGAGGCTGAGGGGGGTTGGATCACCTGAGGTCAGGAGTTCGAGACCAGCCTGGCCAACATGGCAAACCCCCATCTCTACTAAAAATACAAAAATTAGCCAGGCATGGTGGCACGCACCTGTGATCCCAGCTACTTGGGAGGCTGAGGCAGGAGAATTGCTTGAACCTGGGAGGTGGAGGTTGCAGTGAGCTGGGATTGCACCATTGCACTCCAGCCTGGGCAAGAAGAGTGAAACTCCATTTCAAAATAAAATAAAATAAATTAGGGAGGCATGATGGCATGCACCTATAGTTCTAGCTATTAGGGAGTCTGAAGTGGGAGGATCAGTCAAGCCTGGGAATTCGAGGTTGCAGTGAGCTGTGATTGCACCACTCCACTTCAGCCTTGGTGATAGAGTGAGATCTTGTTTAAAAAAAGAATGAGCACGGTGGGAATGGGGACAGATGGCAATGTTAAATAAAAGAGTCAGGAGTGGCCTCCTAAGTGAAAATTAAGCAAAGACTTGGAGGGGAAGGAGCTGGCCAAGGTGCTGAAGGAAGAGCATTATAGGCAGAAACAACAGAATAAAGTGTCTGAGGTGTGTCTTAGGCTCTGGAAGGAGGCCAGTGGAGCAGAAGGAGAGAGGGAGAAAATGAGGGGAGGAGGCCATGGAGTTGCTGGGCGGGGATCAGTACAGATTATGTAAGCCCTGGGAGGTTATTACTTCGGCTTTGGGTTTTGCTATGAGATGGGAACTGCGGGAGGATTCTGAGCAGAGAGGCGACATGATCTGTCTCCTGATGTAAAAGCATTCTCTGGCTGCTGAGTTAAGAAAGACTGTGAGAAGATTTGGGTAGAAGCATGGGGGTCAAGCTGTGGTAACATCCAGGTGAAAGATGATAGTGGTCCTGACCAGGGTCATGGTGGTAGTGAGAGATGGTCAGAGGAGAGAAGCAGGGGAGGAATCCAGGGAGTTGCTGGGTGGGGATCTTCAGTACATGGTGAAGACAGTCAACAGGATTTCCTGTTGGGGTGTGAGAGAAGGCAGGGTTCAAGGTTGAGTTTGATTCTTATTGAATTATTAATTTTTAAAAACACTACTGTCTTTCCCAGTGTTACCAAATGTGGGAAGCTAGATTAAAGAAATCTCTTCAGGCTCAGTGCAGTGGCTCATGACTGTAGTCCCTGATGTTTGGGAAGCAGAGATGGGAGTATCTTTTAAGGGCAGAAGTTCAAGACCAGCCTGGGCAACATAGCAAGACCTCCTCTCTACAAAAATATTTTTCAAGATTTAATAAAATAAATGTAGCTAGGCATGGTGATGTGTACTTTTAGTCTCAGCTACTCAGGAGGCTGAGGTGGGCAGATCTCTTGAGGTCAGGAGTTTGAGGCCAGCTTGGGCAACATAGCAAGACTCCGCTCTCTACAAAAAAAAAAAATTAAAGGCCGGGTGCGGTGGCTCACGCCTGTAATCCCAGCACTTTGGGAGGCTGAGGCAGGTGGATCACGAGGTCAAGAGATCGAGACCATCCTGGCCAACATGGTGAAACCCCATCTCTACTAAAAATACAAAAATTAGCTGGGCATGGTGGTGCGCGCCTGTAGTCCCAGCTACTCGGGAGGCTGAGGCAAGAGAATTGCTTGAACCCAGGAGGCGGAGGTTGCGGTGAGCCGAGATCGCTCTGTTGCACTCCAGCCTGGGTAACAAGAGCGAAACTCCGTCTCAAAAGAAAAAAATTAAAAATTAGCCAGGTATGGTGGCATTCAACTGTAGTATCAGCACTGGGGAGCTGAGCCAGGAAGATGGCTTGAGCCCAGGACATTGAGGCTGCAGTGAGCTATAAGTGCAAAAACTGCACTCCAGCCTGGGTGGCAGAGCAGGACCTTGTCTCACAATACAAATAGAAATACAAATAAAGTAATGAAATCTCAAGTCAGAGCCTTTGGGCTCTGCAGCCCTTGCAACCCTGGAGCCATGCAGTGGAGTTTTTAATCACTGGAAATGAGGAGACCCCTGCCCAGTGTTGTTTCCTGACTAATCAGAGTTTTAAAAAATATGTTAATCAGGATGGGTGCAGTGACTTAACCCCTGCATTCCCAACACTTTGGGAGAATGAGGCAGGTGGATTACCTGAGGTCAGGAGATCGAGACCAGCTTTGCCAACATGGCAAAACCTTATCTCTACTAAAAAAAAAATACAAAAATTAGCCGGGCATGGTGGCAGGTGCCTGTAATCCAAGCTACTTCAGAGGCTGAGACAGGAGAATCCTTTGAACTGGGAGGTGGGGCAGAGGTTGCAGTGAACCGAGATTACATGCTTCATTCCAGCCTTGGGGAAAGAGCAAGACTCTGTCTCAAAGAAACAAAAGGATTACTTATATCAACACTTAATGGTTTTATTATTATTATTGTTTAAGATGGAGTTTTGCTCTTGTTACCTAGGCTAGAGTGCAATGGCATGATCTTGACTCCCTGCAAACTCTGCCTCCCGGGTGTAAGCAATTCTCCTGCCTCAGTCTCCCAAGTAGCTGGGATTACAGGCACCTGCCACCACAGCTGACTAATTTTGTATTTTTTAGTAGAGACAGGGTTTCAGCATGTTGGAGGGCTAGTCTCAAACTCTTGACCTCAGGTGATCCACCCGCCTCAGCCTCCCAAAGTGCTGGAATTATAGGCATGAGCCATCTCACTTAGCCAATTTTATTATTAATATGTAATGAATAATAAATATTTTAAATTTTTTGTTTTGTATTAGTTATATTAACATGTAATGGTTTTATTATTATGTAATGAATAAAAATATTTTTAAATTTTTGTTTTATTTTTTAACTTTAATGTAATTATTTATGTAAAGAAAAAAGTCTTAGAAATCTTACATAAAGTTAAAAAATGTAACGGGATGCTAGACCCCAAAAGATTTAGAAACATTACTTTGAGAACTTCTAGTTTAGAGATATTCAGAGTAAGCCACATACAACTTGCTACTTGATCTATTTTTTTTATTTTTTGTTTTAGGATATGGGTCTCACTCTGTCAGCTAGGCTGGAGTGCAGTGGTGCAATCACAGGTCACTGCAGGCTTTCACTCCTGAGCTAAGGATCCTCCTGCCTCAGCCTCCTGAGTAGCTGGGACTGTAGCTATACATGATAACACCTGGTTAATTTTTAAATGTACTTGTACTTGTATGAGATTTCATGGGCCGTAAAAGTAGATACAGATGAAATCTGAAGCCTGACCTCTGAAATGCTCTGATATTTAGTGTTTGAAAAGATGAGGAGCAAATGGCAAAAAAAAATAAAAGTCTGTTAGAGCTGATACCTCGAATTATATAAACCATCATTGCTATACATTCATATACATTCACGATTTTGGTTTTTATTTTGAGATTTTGTCACTTACTCTTGGGGTTTCCACTTTCTGTTAAGAAAGTGCTTGCTTAGATGTCAGACAGAATTCTGTATGTCATAATATGATGTATTCCATGATACGATGATAAATATGGAATAAAATATCCCATTGTGGCATCTTGTGATACTACTGTAATACATTTCTGAACTATGACCTCTGAAAACATACATATGAAATCCATAACATGGTTATTTAAAAAAATCACAATTTAAAATCTTTTGGTGATCACTAATTACTAATATCCTACCCGTTTTTCACTCACCCTAACCAAACTACAGTTTTTCTATTTTGTTGCTTATGGTTAACAGTTATAGTACATTAAAATGATCAACCATCACTATTTCTTTTCTCTGCTAACCTATCTTTTTTTGTTTGTTTGTTTGAGATGGAGTCTTGCTCTAGGTTGGAGTGCAGTGGTGCGATCTTGGCTCACTCCAACCTCCCACTCCTCAGTTTAAGCAATTCTCTTGCCTCTGCCTCTCGAGTAGCTGGCATTACAGGCCACTGGCACAACCCCTGGCTAATGTTTTTGTATTTTTGCTAGCGATGGGGTTTCTCAATGTCGGCCAGGCTGGTGTCAAACTCCTGACCTCAGGTGATCCCTCACCTTGACCTCCCAAAGTGCTGGGCGTGAGCCACCATGTCTGGCCAATTTTTGTACTTTTCTGTAGAGACAAGGTCTTGCTTTGTTGCCCAGGCTCGTCTTTAACTCCTGGCCTCGAGCGAACTGCTACCTTGGCCTCCCAAAATGCTGGAATTACAGACATGGGCTACCATGCCTTGGGTCTCACTCCACCACTCAGGCTGGAGTGCAGTGGTGAGATCAAGGCTCACTACAACCTCAACCTCCCAGGCCCAGGCGATCTTCCCACCTCAGCCTCCTGAGTAGCTGGGACACAGGGACATGCCACCGTGCTCTGCTAAATTTTTAAATTTTAATTTAATTAATTTATTTTTGGGGGGGTGATGGAGTCTCATTCTGTCACCCAGGCTAGAGTGCAGTGGTGTGGTGTGATCTCAGCTCACTGCAACCTCCATCCACCTTCTGGTTCAAGTGACTCTCCTGCCTCAGCCTCCTGAGTAGCTGGGATTATGGGTGCCTGACACCTGGCTAATTTATATAGTTTTAATAGAGGGTTTCACCATGTTGGCCAGGCTGGTCTTGAACTCCTGACGTCAAGTGATCCACCTGCTTTGGCCTCCCAAAGTGCTGGGATTACAGGCGTGAGCCACCACACCAGGCCTTTTTTTGTAGAGACAGGGGCTTCACTATGCTGCTCAGGCTAATCTCAAACTCCAGGGCTCAAGCCATCCTCCCCGCTGGGCCTCCCAAAGTGCTGGGATGACAGGTGTTAGCCCCCATGCCCATGATTGTCTTTCATGTGTGACCCCTTTTAATCCTTGCCACTATCTGATGAGGCTGGTAATGTTGTGATTCCTGTTTTACTGAGGCACGAGTCGCTCAGTGACTCGCCCAGGACCCTGTGGTTAGTTGGTGTCGAGGGTGAAGCTCCGTTCTAGGCTCTCTGGTTCACAGCCCCCGTGCCGTTCTCTAGACATCTCCCACACTTGCACCCTGAGCCTCGCCCATCGGAACCTGGCTGCTGGGAGAAGCTCCAGAAGGGCTAACTTGTGCTTCTTGGAATGTGCATCATGAGAATTTCCCCTCATAGTCTTGAGAATTGCCTTTCCTGCTTGGCTCTCCCTGCCTCAGTTTCTGCATCTGTAAAAGGAATCACAGCATTACCATCCTCATCAGACCATGGCGAGGATTAAAAGGGATGACACAGGAGAGACAGTCATGGGTGTGGGGGCTCACACCTGCCATCCCAGCACTTTGGGAGGCCCAGTGGGGAGGATGGCTTGAGTGCTGGAGTCTGAGATCAGCGGGGACAGCGTAGCGAAGCCCCTGCCTCTGCCCTGCTGGTGGGTCTCAGCCTCCTAAGAGGTCGCACAGCCTGCGTTGCCTTCCCCTCAGCTCTGCCGGCATCTGAGCAGGATGACTTCAGCTCTTCAGCTACGCGCTGGTACATCCCGAGCTCAGCAGCCAGTGAGCTCCCATGGAATTTTCTGTCAAACATCGGAGTGAAGCTTGTTGGTGTGAACGGAGACCACCAGCCACCAGGACCACTGGGATCCACAGGAGAGAAAATGGGGAGCTGCAGGGAGCAATGTTCCCCCCCGCTTTTTTTTTTTGAGACGGAGTCTTGCACTGTGGCCCAGGCACAATCTCAGCTCACTACAACCTCCACCTCCTGGGTTGAAGTGATTCTCCTGCCTCAGCCTTGC